>NW_025421998.1:87807500-92807500 GCF_011764305.1 Mustela putorius furo
AAACAAAAACAAAAACAAAAACAAAAACCGGAAGGGCCAGATAAGCAGGAGATTTGAGAATACAAATGAAAAAATGTGTATCCATGAAAATAAACAGTATTTTAAATTTGCAAGTGGTATTCCACCAAAGGGTTAAAGGAAACCTAGAAATTCATAATTTTCCAAATTGAATTTTTGAGTAATTAAAATTAAAATGTAGTCATAGGCTTCAGAAATTTCCATTATTCAAATAGCTCTTACACACCCTCAAAAAGATCTATGCAGAATATAATAGCATTGCATAATTTGCAATCTGTGATAGGATGATCTGAATCAGAGTTGAGTTGAAGCATAGTACCTTAAGGATTTTAATGAAATTGAATATTAACACAATTAAACAAGATCAACCAGATCAAAAGCTAACAATCAAATTATTTTAGGTACTATTTAAGAGCTTGCTTCCACTGGGGCTTTGCTATGCCAATTAGACACGTGATTTATTTGTGTATTATATTTTCTAATAGACAACATTTAGCCAGAGCATATGCTGCATTTATAGGACTTTAGAAATGAGCCTTTTTAAAGATAATAGTATTCTATTCACTTGGCCTCTGCTAATGTGTGAATGAACTTCCCTCCCAATTAGTTTGAATTGTCCCTTGTCTGACCACTGTATGTACGTAGGCGTGAAGGTTTGTGTGCGTGTGAAAAATTATACGTGTGTAGACCTTATTAATTCCATTTGCCACGATGTTATTAAATTATTAGGATGAACACATTTTTTAAACTGTTTTCAGCATGGTATCTTCTTTCTCCTTTGTAAGAATTTACAAATTTGGTTTATCAGTTATAAGTGCCTGCTGCAATGCTGACAGACACACATTATTAGTATTTGTATTTACATTTACACACATAAATCAACACTGGACATAACTTTTGGTTAACTAATAAGTGTATAGATCAGCACTCTCCCAAAGACATATGAGTCTTTGGTAAAGAAAAGTTTGAAATAAACTTAATAGTATTTTTTATTTCACCCATTACATCCAAAATAATCATTTTGTTCATCTTGAAAAATAAAACTGGCCATTATTTTACCAGCAAAAATGGTTTTTTTGGGAAAGAGTGGAGGACTGGGGTCAGGGACAGCTGTGGGAAAACCATAGGCAATTCTGGAGAACAAAGGAGAGGGATATACTGGTTTATAGAGAAAAGGGGTCGGGGGGGAGTGGAGAAGGCTCTTAAAAACAAAAAGTTGACTGGAGCAAACTGGGAGTTCCAAGTACAGGTGCTTTTCCTTGGCTGAGTCGTGACTATCTCTCATTGGCTAGGCTGTTGCTAGGGCAAAGGAAAGCCTTTCTTCTTCCGGCAGAGATAGGAATGAAGTGTCTTGGCCACAGTGCTTCTCCTCCTGTTGTGTCTGCAACTGATGAAGGGTGAGGCATGACTGCACCCCCGCTGGCCTCCTTTCTAAATGAGATTTCTTGTTAATTTTCCACAATTTCAACCTGTAATTAATATAAAAATTATAGCATATTTTACATTCTGATTTTCACACTAAATCTTAGAAATCCAGTGTGTATTTAATCTCCAGGCACATCTCACTTTGGACTAGTCACAGTGGAAGTGCATGTGGCTTGTGGTTGTCGGGTATTCGGGACAGCCCAGGGCGGGGGGTTTATCCTCAGCGTGGACGCCCAGTGTGAGGGGCAAGGAGAGTGGGGATTTCGAGAATAATGAAGTGAGGATGAAATCAGAGATCGTTTAACAGCTTCTTCCGTAATCACTGCTTCTTTACTATAGAATGTTCAAAAAAACCACAGGCTGGGGGAAAATAAAAGGAAAGAAAAGACAGCTTTCTAAATATATGTGGACACAAAGACTGTCTGCCGAGAGAGCTGCCTGAATTATTTTTCTTTGTTTGCTGACAGAAGCCAAATTTTTCAAATTCAAAATAGGGATAAGGACCACAGAAATTTCCATTCCTCCCTGATTTCTTCTCAGGCTGGGAAGAAAAGCCTGCCTGCCTCCCGGCTGCCTGTGGCCTGCAGAGAGGGGAAGCTCTAATTCACATTCCCGTTGTGGAGGGCAGGGACCAGAGGGGCTCTGAGGGGAGGTACAGAGTTACCTGAGCAATTTGCTTCTCAAAAGAGATGGCAAATAGAAGTTTCTGCACCTGCTGTAGCTCAGGACCAATTAATATGAATGTGAAGGGTATGTCCTAGTCTCCAGAATGGGCTGCTTGAGCAACAGATTTACTTCTCATCCTTGCGAAGACTGGTAGTCCAAGGTTACCATGGTGCCAGTATACTCAGGTTCTGGGGAGTTCCCTGTCCTTGGTCTTGGTTTACAGTTGGCTACCTTCTGGCCTTGTCTTCACACGGTAGAGAGAGGAAACATTGATGTCTCTTACTCCTCTTAAAAGAGCCTTTATTCCATCAGGACGCTCCACCCTCTTCAACCTTATCTAAACTTAATTACCACCTAAAGACCTACCTCTCCCCCACCCTGCCCCACCTCCCCCGCCAGATACCATCACCCTGGAGGTTAGAGCTTCAACATAGGAATTCTGGGGGGACACAAACACTGACTTTGTCACAGAGGGACTGCTTTCATATCTCAAGTGTGTTCTTACGCTATTTTATGTGTACATAGTCACTAACCTTTACCTACCTGTTTTTGTTTTTTTAAAACCAGCATAAAATTGAAGCCAAGAGACTCATTTAGCATAAAACTAATTGTCAGTTGCTTTGAAGGACTTACATTGATGCTTTTCCTCCTAAAATGATAGAAATCAACTTACACCAGTGATTACTTAATAAAATGACCCCCCCAAAAATTGTTAAATAGAAACAGGGAAAAATAAAGTTGACAGTGAAATACCAATTAATTTGTTTAACAGTTTGTTATATTAAAGTAGATTATAGAAGGGACACCTGGGTGGCTCAGTTGGTTAAGGGTCTGCCTTCAGCTCAGTCATGATCGGCGGCCCTGGGCTCAAGCCCCACATCAGGCTCCTTGCTCAGCAGGGAGCCTGCTTCTCCCTCTCCCTCTGCCTGCCCTGTCTCTCCCCCTGCTTCTGCTCTCTTACTTTCTCCCTGGCAAATAAATAAATAAAAATCTCTTAAAAAAGAAAAGTAGATTATGGAAATCTGTAAATTTGTTTTTCTCAACTCTCAAATGCTTATTTCTGAAAAATATGTTACCATTTTTGTTTCTGACAGATCCAAGGACTTGAAATTTTGAAACTCTGGTTATCTTAAGTGACAATGGACAGTTACTTAGATAATGGGATAACCTTGAAATTTTTGCATGGTGTTTTATAGTTTATATTATTTATAAAGTGCTTTTTGAAATCCTCAAGCTAGAACCTAATAAAAACCCTCCAACTCAGAATTGTGGGGACAAGGCCACCCAGCTGTCCACCAAGGTAAATCCTGTTTCTGACTTAGAGACCCCTTAGTTCTACTATTAGAATGCAGCAAAATCTCCTGATTCATAAGAATTATAAGAAAAAGACGAAAAAGTAAAATAAGGGTTGTTACAAGAAAAGGAATTCTTCATAAGTGACTTGCAAACTAAAATGAATGATGATTTTGAGGCATGTATCATCACAAGCTCTCATTGAGTTGTTGATACTGAGTTTGGGAGAGAACAAATATTCTGGTTCACTGGGGTAGGGACATACTCATTGAAAGGGTTAGGTAACTGACAGAGTCCTGATAAAAGAATGTCTGCATCACTAAAAAAGAGGATCTGACATAAATTGACATTGTTTTGAGGAAGAAGGCAACCAGTGTATTGATTAATTTATTCATGAAATACTTATTGAGCATTTATTATGTTCTGGAGAACAAAGACAAGAATTCTGCCATCATGGGGCTTAAATGCTGGTGGGAGAGATGTTTAAATAGACTTAAATGAAATCACATTGCAGGCCTTGTGCTGGATACTTGACATCCTCTCAGAAGTCCTACAGCAACCTCTGGCATTATCATATTTCCAATTTAAAGATGAAAAACCTAAGTCTCAGTAAGTTGCTCAATATGACACAGCCAATAAGCACCAGGAACGGTAATTAAACCTTGTTCTATCTGGCCCCTTCATCCCATAGTTCCACGACTGTACTGTCCCCAGGTCATCGTCTTTATGAGAATACTTTTCCAAACGTCAGCATTTAATAACGTTAGAACCTCTAGGTTTGCTGCTCATTCGCTTGCTTTTTTTCAAAGTGGTCATTTTGTAGTATTGGGCTGAGCCATGTCTTCAAAAGAAATGACATGTGATATGTTTAGTCTGATTTGATAGTGCAAATGACTGCTTCCCCCCGAGCAACAACAGGAAGATTCTTAATGGGCGCTGTCTTCAGAATGTGATTCTGATAGGCAATTGCCTCTTTAATAGTGGAGTCTGTGTAATAGCAAAGGACAGCCAATTATAATCAGGCACTGTCTGCCGAGGCTGACTTTGGTGGGGGTGCTAGAGAAATAACAGGTTTTGTGAAGGAATAGAATTCAGGAGGTGACATCAAGAGGGAAAGAAAATAAATAAAAAGGAGGCAGGACAGTTTCTCATATCCTGAATCGTCCTCGCTTGTCGCTGGGCTCTGCCATAGAAGGTTAGAGTTGACCCCTGCCAAGGGGTATAGTCTTATTGTTCTTATCAGATTAAGGTTTTGATTATATCTGGCCCAGGGTGGGGGGGGGCATCATTATATTTAGTATGTATTGGGCCAAATCCCAGACATCTCTTCATTGGCTAGGTGAACATAGCCATGTTTTTTGTTTTTTTTTTAAGGTTGTATTTTTTTAAAAAAATTTTTTTATTAACATATAATGTATTATTAGCCCCAGGAGTACATGTCTGTGAATCGCCAGGTTTACACACTTCACAGCACTCCCCATAGCACATACCTTCCCTAATGTCCATAACCCAACCACCCTCCTCCCCCCCCCAGCCCCCGCAACCCTTGGTTTGTTTTGTGAGATTAAGAGTCTCTTATGGTTTGTCTCCCTCCTGATCCCGTCTTGTTTCATTTATTCTTTTCCTACCCCCAAACCCCGTACGTTGCCTCTCAACTTCCTCATATCAGGGAAATCATATGATAATTGTCTTTCTCTGATTGACTTATTTCGCTAAGCATAATACCCTCTAGTTCCATCCATGTCATTGCAAATGGCAAGATTTCATTTCTTCTGATGGCTGCATAGTATTCATTATATATATACACCACATCTTCTTTATCCATTCATCTGTTGATGGACATCTAGGTTCTTTCTATAGTTTGGCTATTGTGGAATTGCTGCTATAAACATTCGGGTGCACATGCCTTTTCAGATCACTACATTTGTATCTTTAGGGTAAATACCCAGTAGTGCAATTGCTGGGTCATAGGATAGCTCTGTTTTCAACTTTTTGAGGAACCTCTGTGCTATTTTCCAGAGTGGTTGCACCAGCTTGCATTCCCACCAACAGTGTAGGAGGGTTCCCCTTTCTCTGCATCCTCACCAGCATGTCATTTCTTGACTTGTTAATTTTAGCCATTCTGACTGGTGTAAGGTGGTATCTCATTGTGGTATTGATTTGTATGTCCCTAATGCCAAGTGATGTGGAGCACTTTTTCATGTGTCTGTTGACCATTTGGATGTCTTCTTTGCAGAAATGTCTGTTCATGTCTTCTGCCCATTTCTTGATAGGATTATTTGTTCTTTGGGTGTTAAGTTTGATAAGTTCTTTATAGATTTTGGATACTAGCCCTTTATCTGATATGTCATTTGCAAATATCATCTTCCATTCTGTCAGTTGTCTTTTGGTCTTGGTGACTGTTTCCTTTACTGTGCAGAAGCTTTTGATCTTGATGAAGTCCCAATAGTTCGTTTTTGCCGTTGCTTCCTTGCCTTTGGAACTTAGCCTTGTTTTTAAGATTTCCTGTGAGGGAGTCATCACTCCCATCGTTGGTTTTCTGTTCCCTTTTCAGGGAGGTGTGAGATCTAGTGTTGTAAAGAGCCCATGGCTCTTGTGGCCTGATAGCTTTGGTGCTGCTTTCTTCCTAGCTGCAAAACCTTGGGCAGATGCCTTAGGTCTCTCTGTCCCTGTTTCCTCATCTGTAAAATAGGGATCACAGTAGAACTCACTTGTTAGGATTTGCACAAATGAAGCACTTACACCAGTACCTAGCCCATGGTAAATGCTACAGGTGTTAGGGACTATTACTATGATTGTTGTTACTGTTACAGAGGTCTCATCAAGTTACATTTAAATTGGTCACCTTTGTGTTCTTAACATCAAATGGCAGTGAAGAAGAACATTTACTTTTAGATTCCCAGTACTTTGCCTATGAGTGTTGACAGATTTATATCAGCCACAGAAGACCTTTGAATTTAATAAAACAATGCATGGGGTAGCCATCAGGCATCGAGGACACAATGTGTGGGATTTTAGCCCCTTGAGGCTGTAATAATGAAAATACCATAGATCGGGTGGCAGACAACAGCGGTATATGTCTCACAGTGCTGGAGGCTTGAAGTCCAAGATCAAGGCGCCAGAAGGTCTGTGTCTGGGGAGGACCTGTTTCCTGATTCGCATGTACCTGCTCACACGCTATCTTCATGTGGCCAAGAGAGACTGTCTTTCTCATGACTCATATTGGTACTCATCTCATTCATGATGGCTCTACCTTCATGACCTAATGACTTCCTAAGATCCCCACCTCCAAGTACTATCACATTGGGACTTCAACATGACATATTGGGACATAGCATTCAATCCATAGCACTTGAGAAGGAGTGCTGCAGAAACTGGATAGGCAACGTTGAGGTTCATGCCTCTGGTTGGAGTAGACCTTGGGAAGAGGCTCATCTCCTTTGCATCTGATCTCGTAGGTGCCTACCTATGTCTCCCCTCTTGCTCACAGCCCTGGGTCAGTGTAGCTGCCGGGGCTCATGTTGTATATGGGGATTTCTCAGTGCTGAGATGATTCGGACATAGTAACCAGTTGGGATATAAATCAGTATTTGTGGGTATGAAATGCTACCACGTGAGACCTGTTGTCCAACCTCAACTGTTTTTACTGTGCAGTCAGATGAAGAAGCAGATTTCAGGATCCCTGCTTATTTGTTTTTTTATAGTTTTGCTTTGACGCTATTGCAACATGCTTTTTATTTTCTTTTTTATAAGCAATCCTAAATCAGGCAACCGTGTCATGTTAGCCTTAAAATTCAACTATGTCAGGCTTAATTTTATCAACAACAAAAATCAAAGAAGAAGAAAGGAAGCGGGGAGGGAGGGAAAAGCCTTCCCTAGCAGCATGTGAAACCTGTTACCGAATGAACAGCAGACAAGGATGAATTAAGCACACTGTTGGTCAAGTGGGGTCCCATCCCCATAGAAAAACAGCTGTAGAAAACAAGCCATATCATTTTTTACTGACTTGTTCTTTTGGTGATTGAGGCATTTCATTGCACAACCAGGAAAATAATAGGTTACTTTCACAATGGGAGAAGTTTAACAAATGCTCAATCACTCACCTACATCATCACTGTCGTTGGCAAGAGCTTTACTATATGATATTGATGCCTTGCTTCTTTCTTATGGCCGTATTCTTTTCAGATTCAATCTGTCTGCAATGGGCCACTAAACATTTCAATTTGCTACCTGTGGAGCTGGATTGTAATGTTCAGGCTGAAATGAGAGAGAAATGGATTTAGTGGAACTCAAAGTAGAGCGTTTCATGGATTCTTGAAGAAGGATGCACAAACTGAAACCCACAGATAAGATACACGTGATCACTTCTGAGTGTCTCGAAGAAGTACATGGTATTAAGCAATTCATGGATGTTTATAGGGAAAATAGACTCTACTAGCTACTGACAAAGACCCCTTGCATTTTGAGGAACACAGACTCTGCTTTCCTGGGCTCCACTTGCCTTTACTTAGTGCCCTAATACTAGCCCTTGCATCTTTCTGACACTGTGCTCTTAAGGGAGCTGAGCTACTAAAGAAGATGGAATTCCAAATTATTTTCTGGTCCAATCAGACTAAAAGGAAGGATTTTTATTCCAGAATTGGGAGAGAGGTTTTCTCTTCCTTGCAGTTTTAGAGGAAAATAACCTGAGGACGAACTGACCATGGAGGAGTGAAGAGCTAAGAGAATCGCAGAGCAAGAGTCTTGATTTTACTGTTCCTTCAGCCCTCTCCACCTTTGGGACTTAACTTTTGTATGAGAAAATACATCGTTCTGCTGGTGCCACTGGAAGCAGGCTGGTGGATGTTTCTGTGCCTTGCCCTATTGTGCATTCACATATATGGTGTGTCACTTCAGAAAACAATTCTGTAAGTTAGGGAGCACCCTACCCATTTTAACAGAGTGGAAATGAAGGATTTAGTGCTGAAGTGACCTGTCTAAGTCTCAGCCAGGATCAAAGTTCCTCATCTTTGGAATGTAACTCTAGCTTTCTTTCCCATTCGTATCATGATCATAGCCATCATGTAAAAATACCACCGGACTACAAGGGAATAAATAACACTGAGCCTCGGTTCTGTCACTGTATGAGTTTGAGAGATGCAGCCTATCTCTGGGCCTCATTTTTCTATTCTGTGAAACGGACTTCAGCAGACATAACCTACTCCATTTTTACTATTCATTTATTTTTTTTTTTAATAAACCTGATTCCATTCATGTGTTTTCTCCATGTTTGTCTTATCTTTTCTTACAGTCATCATACCCTTCACGAAAGAGCAACAGTTTCATGCCAGGTTGTGAAAATAGAGGAGCGCTAGAAGGCAGAGGATAGCAGGTGTTGGTAGCTTTGTGTTGAGTAGTCTAGGCTTCAGAATGCCAGCTCAGTTTCATGGGGGACTTCAAGGGTCTCATTGTCCTCCGATTTCTGGCTGCCACCAGGGAACGCTCCCAGTTGGAAGTGGTCTTTCTTCACCTGGCTGTAGACGACAAAAGTGGATCTGGTCTGTGGCTCCTTTCCTTGCTGACCCTGCAGTAGCCATGAACATCTTTAATGCTTTCCAGTGATTGGTTGGAGGCGGAGGGGGTAATACTGGGATTTCAATAAATGAGAGAGATCCCTGGCTAAAGGTTAAAAGTCAAAGTTAGAATAATTTACAGTCTTAAACATAAAGGCCCCTATATTTGAGTAAATTTAGGGACTTAAAATGTTTTTGGCCTGTTCCTGCCCTTCTTTTCTATTTTTCTCTTAATTCCTAGGCTGCTGCTTAGGGACTTTGTGTCCTAATTAACTATGATGAATTCACGGCCCCTTCTTCTGCATTTTGTGTGTTGTTTCACCAGACATTGCTTGTCTTCTCTCCACTATTAGGGGTCTTTGGAGCAGGGAGGAAAGGGGAGGGAGGGTACCAGGGTGTCAGAGCCTTTAATTATTTTATTTGGGGCAGAGGGCATGTTTGTGGTGTAGACACATGAAAGTAGGCAGATTATTTTTTGTGGCAATTCTTAGTCATATTCTAGAAAGCATATTTCTTCATAGGAAAGTTACTGTCAAATAGCCATATTATTTCTGTTCAAATGGGGATCACCATGTATTGGTAAAGCAGTTAGCTTTGCCTTGAGTTACATAGAAAGCATACCATATCCCAATCGAGATTTTTTTTTTTCCTTAAAAATCTTATAGGCAAGTTCTCAAAGACAAGGTTAGACTACTACCTTCAGAGAGGTTTAGCATTGATCCTTATTTAATAGTCTTTTTCTTGAAGCATTCCTTTCATTCATTGATTCATTCAGCAAATATTTATTGAAAACTTCCTGAGTGCAGAGCACTGCTAAGTGCTGGAGACTGAGCCATGAAAAAGTTGGCGTGGGACTCCACCTTCAAGTGGCTTTCAGTATGGCACGAAGAGCGAATTGAACAGGTGGTTGCAAGGGCTTGTCAGAGAGTTGGAATAGCTGTGTATGAGAGAGACTCTTGTGTGAACACAACCTCTCTTTAAAGGTGGACTTAGAGACTTCTGAGAGAGGGGAGCATTGCCCCGGAAGGTTCTGGAAGAGATCCTCCCTCATCACCCTAGAAATATACATTTGTCACATCTGGCCTTGCCAGATGACTTGAAGACTTAAAGACTTAAAGTGATTTTTAATAGAAATCTGGTCTCCTGCCACAAAATATAAAAATTCCCCATGATTGGAGCTTTCTTCTAGAGTATTTTTGTGTAATTAAAGAGGTTTTTTTTTTTACATTAGTTTTAGAAAATATTCTTTAAAAGTAGATTTCTTCATTTGCCAATATTTCACACCAGCTCTGTGTTCCTTAGACTCAGATATAAATAAACAATGAATTATTTTTTAGTATATGTGCGAACATATACTAAAGTGAACACAACAATGAATTATTTTTTAATTTATTTTAAGTTCTTTTTTTAGGTGTGATAGCAAGTAATTCTCTGATATTTCCCATAGATTCAGATTTAGCTGTAAGAAAAGAAAAGAAAAAGGAAAAGGAAAAAGAGGCTCAGACAAAGAGGAATTGTTAGAACTTCTGAAAGGGTCACTACTCTTTCTTACCCTTTCAGGTGACTAATGCCAAAGAATGAAATCAGTAAAATTGCCCTTTTCTTTGTAACTCAAGGTCAATAACTGGTAAAAGAACTTTTGAGAATTAAGTGAGCTTTGTAATTGGAATCATCGCCTTTTAAATTAGCATTATTCATTTAGTAACTAAAGAGTTGGTGTATTTCTCTCATTCAGCTATAGAAGTTTTCTCCTTTCTAGTCTAGCCGTTCATCAAGGCCCAACAAAATGGTGAGTGTTCTGCCTGTGGGTTGCCCCGCTTCCTCTCCACATCCGCCTCTGTGATACTCTCCACGATCATCTCTCCACTCCCCTCCATAGTTCTGTATGATTTTATTATAATATACCACTCATATATCCATCCATCTTTCTCTTGTGTGAGGAACTCCTTGTGTCAGAACAGTGTTACTATAAACCCAGTGCCCCAGACAGGGCTCAGTGTATACTAGGCGCTCAGATACAGGTGATGAGTGGGTGAAAGGTGGCCCTCTGAAGAACAAAACATGCATATGTCCTTATATACATACAGCCAGCAAATATATATTAAGTGCCTATGTGTACAGGGTTGCCACACAGTCTGTTGAACATGCTAAATATATAGGTCCCCTCCCCTACATTTGGAAAGCTTAAAATTTCAATGGACTCTAAATGCGTATTTGTGGAAAAGGTACCTTAAATAATGATATATACCAAAGATATGCCTTGTTGAGATGCTGAAGGATAGCCTTTGCTACAGTTTAGAGGCTCAAGGATCTCCTTTCACTAAAGAGAATCAGGAACTTTTCCATAGAAGAAATGGGATTTTAGCTCAACTTTGCAAGAGTTGGTCTGATATATGCCCAAAGGCACCGTGGATGGTGGTTTTGTCCATTAGGTTCCATCCAGGTCTCAAGGCAAAGACTGACTGCACAACCTCACCCAGCATGAGTCAAGGAATAGATTTTACTAGGGAAAAGGAAAACTGACACAGCTAAGTCAGCAAGACAGAAGAGGGCACAGTTCCTCCCATTCTCCATCATCCCACAGAGAAGTACACTGGGGCGTCTGCTCTGCTGACCCTGCAGAGTGGGTTTGAATTCCCCTGATATTCTGCCTTACCGTCACTCAAGAATGAGAGAAAGCATCCTTGTCATTGAGGGAATCCTTGGGCTGCTCAGGTCCAAGCAGTTCAATCTGTTGGCCCAGATGCCTGTAGAAGTCGTTTGGGAACATCAGCTGCCTAGTATCTACATGCTTTCAGACCTATGCGAAGTCTCTCCTTCTGAAGGATGAGCCGCCGATGCTGTGGGTAACTGATCCTGAGTACAGGCCCTTCTCCTGGGAAAAAGGTGTTCACTGGCGGTAGCCTGGTTTTTGTCCAGGCAACACTAAGTGAGCTCTGAGGGGTCACCATCAGATAATCCTGCTTATTGCCCTCCAGTGGTCAACAGTTAGGGCCCTGGAAATAAGAGGCTTGATTCAAATCCTAGCTTGCACGCTTACTGGCTCTGTGACTGTAGACCCTTCACTTCTCTAAGCCTTGGTATTCTGAAATCTGAAATTAGAATAATAATTCATTCTCCAATCATACAATCCTCCCCAATCCTACAATCAGTAGAAATGTAGTGAGGACTGAATAAAACAGACGTTTAGCACCTAGTAAATGTTCAGTGAGCATTAGCCATGAAGGAAGGATAATGATTCTCCAAAAAAGAGAATAGTGAGAATGTTTGTGTGAGAGTAAGCATGTTCTGGGGACAGTGAATGAACCAGCTTTGTCAGGGCAAAGGCTCATTTTGGGGGACATAGGACTGGATTTGTGGGGGGGGGCTCCCCTAATGCAAGACCGAAGAGTCCTTTTCCAGTCAGTTTGGGGCCATCGAAGATTATTCTTGTCTAAGCATGACATGTAGAGGAATTTTTCAGAAAAATAATGTAGTGGTAGACACTCCAGATTTATTTAAAGGTAAAGAAACTGAAAGCAGGAAGACCTTGTAGGCTAAAAATAATTAATAATTAAAAATAATTAATAATTAATTTTCTAGGAAGCTGTGGATTCGAGTTGCTTGAACTTTGATTTCTGTTCCGTCTGCCGTTAGCCTTCATCCAGTCGGTCACAGTCTCAGGGCAGCAGCGTGCTTTCAGACCTGCCCTCCTGCTTTTATCTTTCATTGTGTGCCCAGCTTGAGGCTTAGCATCGTACAATAGTTAAAAAGTTCTATTTAATAAGGTATAGTAACAAAAATACTGTAAACCTATAAATATATGTGTATTATATATGTAACGGCATTTCTCTGAAGTACATTTTGATGATTTCTCATTAAATTGAATTGACAGAAACTTAGAAACAGTGCTACCCCCCTTTTCAAGAAGTAATATTTTTATTTAATAAAATAGGAGCCTGGGAGGCTCAGGCAGTTAAGTATCCAACCGACTCTTGATTTTGGCTCAGGTCATGATCTCACGGTCATGAGACCAAGCCCATTTCAGGCTCTGCTTAAGGTTCTCTCTCTCTCTTTCTCTCTCTCTGAAGCACCTGGGTGGCTCAGTTGGTTAAGTGTCTGCCTAGAGCTCAGGTCATGATCCCAGGGTCCTAGGATCAAGTCCCACATCAGGCTCCCTGCTCAGTGGAGTCTGCTTCTCCCTCTAACCACTCCCTGCCTAGTATAGTGCTCAGTAGAGACTAATCAAGAAATGATGGATGGATGGTTGGATGGATGGATGGATGGATGGATGAATGAATTGATGGGTTGCAGTCCAGAATCAATGACCTTTCCTCCACTGGATTATAACTGATTGTGTATGATTGTCTAATGTGTCTCCCACCATCACTCCCACTGGACCATGGCATCTTGGGGCAAAGATGGTACCTCTCTTCTCAGTGTATCCCCAGTTCCTAGCTTATGCCTAGAGTAGTCTTTCATTATTTCTTGAACAAGTGAATCTGTCCCTGAAATGAGGTTAAATGTGGAATTTTGAGAGAACATATTACCAATAAATGATTGCGTTCTGAGCCTTGGGCTACTTAATTTCTCTGAACCTTAGTTTCCTTATCTATAAAAATGCGTATAACACCTATTTTGCTACTAAATGGTAGTTAAAATATAATTTTAAATACTTCAGGATTATAATTAAATCTGGAGGTTATCGTTTCATGACTTGCCGATGAACCATGAGAATTCAAGGCACAGCCACCAATAAAGAAAGACCATTTTTTTTACCTTGAAGATTATATAGCTGGTTAATTCACCAGCAGAATGGGTTTATTCAGGAATTGCAACTAGAGACATGCAAACTGTAGCAAAGCTTAAGCAAATCTGGAGAACAAAGGAGAAGACCTTGCTTGCGTAAAGAAAGAGGGATGGTTGGAAAGGGGTTGCCTTGATTAAGGGTCCATTGGAGGAAATCAGGAGTGGCAGCTTCCTTTTTGCTGAGTAGTAGTGTCTTCTATTTGGCTGGAGCTATTGCTGGGCAAGGAGGAACACCTTCTTCCTCTTGCTGGGTAGTAATGTAAGGTTCTTCTCATTGGAGAACACAAGGGACATGCGTGCCTGTTGGGGTCTACAGTTGACAACAGGTGGTAGTGTGTTCGAGCTCCCCTCAGAGCCTCCTAAAGCTGTTTCAAGTGAGGTTTCATCTTCACAACTTTCACAAGCAAACTGGTCAACCTTAGAATTTGATTTTGAAGTTATTTTCTTATTCATATATAACAATAAGAAATGGTTACTTAGGGGATATCTCATGTTATAAAATTTCTAGAAATTTCTGACAGTGTAGCAGGTTTTCCTTTCTCAGTTCTTTATTGTTAAAATATCAGAGAAAAAAAAACAAAACTTTTAAGAGAAACAGAACAATATTTTGCTTAACTCGCTGATACTGACAGCAACCCAGCTGTGGTGTTTAGCAAACAGTAATGTTTCCATGGTAGATAAGCAGAATCTAGAGCACTTGGAGATGTAGAAAAATTAACATACCAGCAAGGGGACAGATAACTTGAGATTGACTTGACAGGTATTTAAAATGAGCCACCTCAAAAATGGAGAAATGTTATTGAGGACTTAAATTTATCTGATAATGTTAAGGAGAAGTATGTTGGGTCTAAAGTAGAGCTTCTTATATTAAATAAGACCCTTCAGTTTTCCTACAGTGAATAGGTAACCAAGTTTGATGTTACCGTTGTCATTTTGCTCTATTCCTTTTGCTTCTGGTGGGCTTGTCCTTACAGTTACTGTCTCTTTCCAATTAAAGGAGGAATGGAGAACTTGAAATTCGCGAGCTCTTTCTTTTTATCACCAAATTAATGCACTGGCCTTGGTTTGGGAGGGGAAGATGAGAAGATGTGGCTCTTTTCCATTTTTTTTCCATTAAGATTAAGAAAAAAATTCGGCATTTTGTCCATTTTTCAGCAGTGGCATCACCTTGCAGTTTATGATCTTCCATACTCTTAGGAGCTTATTATAAAGAAAATTACTTTGAAACATCATCAAGCATATATTCTGAGTATTACCTCTTTGGGGTTCATAGAGTTTCCTTAGGGAAAGAACCAGGAATCAAAAACTGATAATTGGAACCATTAATAAGATAGAGAATCTCTTCTCATACAGGGGCAGTGTGGTGTGGCAGAAAAGATATGTTTGGAAGTGAAGAGGTCTCATTCCTGTTCCTGGTATTTTTACTGTGTCAGAGACCAGATTTTATCACAGAAGACATAGGTCATTGTAAAACTCAGGGATATAAAAATGCAAATGTAACAAAATGCCAAGTGTCAGGTGAGGTTTTAGAACCTTTGTAGTAAACCAAAAGCACCAGGTCTTTTTTGTGACCTCCTACTGAGTCAGGTGTCTTGTTTACATATATCCACTGGGCAGGTACATACATGGCAAGATGATGTTGGCTGAGAGACAATTTCCTATGGGTTTCTTGTGTTTCTTCACGTCTTATGAACAAAAAAGCATGACACTGTGGACTTCCGTTGTGGACTGCCCTCTCAGTGGTGGCTGTTCGGCGAACAGTCTTGCAGTAAGAAAAAATGTCTCCTCTCTGGAGCGAAGGACAGGTTTCTTTGCTGTCCAGTATCATAGAAATAATGTCTCACTATAGGGAGCAAAGATTGAGCAGGTTTGCTTGCTGCCCATTAAAAAAGATTGGGTTTCCTGAGCCTAGGATTTGCCTCTTGTTCTGTACACACTACATGTCATTCATTCCTGACCCACGTCATGGGACTCAGTGGGAACCGGAGAAAGGAAATGATGGTAGCCTGGCTACTGTTGTTATTACAAGTAGTAAAATGTCCTTTGTCTCTGACCCAGGGGCCTAGGGTTTTCTTGGTTTGGGGGGAATGGTTCTGCCAGCATTCTTAAAAGTGTGGTATACTAACTTGTTAGCTCACAAGGAGGGTAAAAACTGAGACCCATCACAGTTTATGACAGAGCTGAGTTTGAACGTACTGATTTTGAAGGAAGGTGCATAGATGAAGTCATGCATCTGACGCAGTTGGCAACTGCGTGTAATTTCTTGCTTGCCTACATCTGACAAGCAAGAAGAGGTCAGAACTCAAGATATAAAATGTAACTTTAAGAATTCTTGCTAAACAAGGGTGCCTGGGTGGTTCGGTTGAGTGTCTGACTCTGGATTTCAGCTCAGGTCATGATCTGAGGGGGCGTGAGTTCGGGCTCCGTGCTGGGCGTGGGGCCTGCCTGAGAGTCTCTCTCCCTCTCTGTCGGCCCCTCCTCCTGACTTGTGCCTGCTTGCACATGCTCTCTCGCTCTCAAAAAACAAAAAGAAAAAAATATATATTGCTACCCAGACTTAAATTATTACCTCGTTTGGGACTTGCATTAAAACCATTGTTTCATTACCGTGAAATGTTGAAAACCTATTGATAAGGCGTTTTGATTTTGAAAGTAAAAGGTGCACTAGAGAAGACCAGTTTTCTCTGGCTTCACGCATTCAGCTACTTTACCTAGGTCCATTAAATTACTGCTGCTCTTTATTTATCTGGGGTTCAGGGGAAATCAGAGGCTCTTTAAATGGAGAAAAATAGTTAATTTTTTTCTCCTGTAGAAAAAAAAAATCAAGATTCTGCAGACTGAGAAATGTTAAAGAAGAAATGTATCCTTTTCACAAGGAAAGGCAAACTGGCTATTGTTAAACTGGGCTTTGGGCAATTACATGTCTTTTTCAGTAGCCAATTTGGAAACATTATTGAAACTTTCATGGTCTCTGGTATAATGTAACTGGGGCAGTAAGCAGGAGTGATAACTGTTAGGTACTTAAGCTTGAATTCTAGGCATTTTAAAGGTCATCAGGAAAGGGAGAATAAGCCATTAATTTTTACTAGAGTGTTCATTTAAGCATCTTCTGTGAAAATCAATGTAAAATTTCCCTGCCATTCAAAATGCAAAGTGGTGTATAATATCGCTACTCCAAACTGCCCTAAATTGTTGAATTTTTAAACAAGCAGGGTTTGAGTTACGCCCTTACCACATAAATTCAGCTTCTCATATTGGATTATTGCCATATGGTTGCAATAGCAAGAAAAATAAATTTATGTCAGTCTGAATTCTACTTCTGCATTCATTATTTAAGCTGCTCTTAACCTTTTCCTAGGTCACTGATCATCTCATGGATTTGCTTTTATTCGTATGCCTCAGAGGAGAAAAATTCCTTTCTTTATGAGTATTATTTATAAGTTAAATGTTACTTCTCCATTTACATTAGTAATCTTAAATTATTTACCTGCTTTGGAATTCATCCGTTAACAGATTTGCCAAATGAAAGCTGTCAGCTGGATGTATCTATTTGTGCTACTCCTCTGTTACCCATTAAAGGAGCTGGTTTGGGAAAAATACAAAGTATTCAGAAGGGCAGAGAAGAGGGCAGGTGGTCCGTATCAAAGTCGACCTTGCTATAGCCAGTACCTGCTGACCTCCTGGCAGTTTCCCCCAACCTTGAGCTGTTGCACTATAACCCTTCTACCTCGTATGTGTTTCCTTCATTAAATCCTCAGTGATGTCTTTGGGATGGAGAAAGAGAACACTGTTTAAGAGACATAGTGTCTCCCCTAGGCAGCAGTAGTATGACAGTACGTCTTGACTTGATCATGAATTATATCTTGAGTTACTAAAGAAGTTTAACTTTTTTCCATTAAGACTTACTCAAAATTAAAAGTGAAGCCCCGGCTAAAGTAAACAAAAAATCTTACGTGTCATTGCTAGTCATGGCAATCTAAATTATGGGACTCCAAAATCCCATCATCAGACTGAGTAAGTAATCTCAGGCTGGCAGATCTGGCAATGGCAGGTTTGCCCATGGGCTTGCAAATTTGGTCTCAAGCCTTGGGCTGCTAGATGAGGGCTGGTTTTCCCAAGCTGTGTTTCCAGTCTTACACCCTGTCTTGTCTGATAACTCGAGACAGAAAGGACTCACTGTGAGCTACTGAGAAACTTTCACTTATCAGTTACTCCAAAGTCAATGGAAAGATCTCAGTCAGGCTGAGCTTTGGTGGGGAGTACCAGACAAAATTTTAAACCCACATCTGGAAGATAGGCTGTTAGCAAGGCGAACTTCAAAATAGAACCTCATACATCTTAATTCTTCTGAAGCCTCTAACGCAAGGCATTCTCTCTCATTCATTCATTCAACAAATATTTGTAGAGTGTCCAGTGTGTAGCTCACATAAGGCTCTGAGGATATGTCAGAGAACAAATTCCTGTTTCTTGGAGCTTATACTCTGGTGGGGAGTCACGGATATTAATAATGCCATGTTTATTTTATTAGTGAGTATTAAGATAGAGATGTAATAGTTCAGTTGGTGACAAGTGCCATGAAGGCAGGTAAAGTGGAGTGAGGAGTTCGGAGAAGGCCCTCTGTGGAGGCGCTCTCTGGGCGGAGACCAAAGGAAGAGAGGAAATGATGGATACAGAGAGCTGGAGACAGATGTTTGGGTAGAAGGAGCAGCAAGTGCAGTGCCTGAAATTGGGAGTGTTCCTTAGGATTTGGAGGGCTCTGTGAGAGAACCCGTAAGATTAGAACACAATGGTAAGGAGAAGCGAGAGGAAATGAGGCTGGAGAAATACGTGGGGGACTGGAGACGGGGGATGATCCAAGAACGGGCCGAGGCAAAGACTTTGACATTGAATAAAAAAGGAAGTTAATGGGGGATTTCGAGAGGTGGAGGGAGACGATCATAGATTTTAAAGCAGTACTGAGCAACAGAGCTTCATGTAATCTCGGGAATGTTCTAGAATCTACACTGCCTAGTAAGGTAGCCACCAGCCCCTTGAGGCTGTTGTGCACTTAAACTGGGGCTAATGCACCCAAGGAACTGAACTTTTTTATTAAGAGGATTTTTAACTTGAGTAGTAACGTATGGCTAGCATATTGGACTGCATAGTTTTAAAAATTTTAAACATCAGTTGCTTTGTGGGGAATGGTATGTAGGGAGGTAGAGGGACAGAAGTGGGGAGAAGACTTTGAAAGCGACTATAATAATCCAGCCAAGGGGTTAGCAACTCTGTTTTTGTAATGTGCCAGATAGTAAAATTCGGGCTTTGCAGGTCACGTGATCTTCATTACCCTACTCACGTGTGCCACCGTAGCATGAAACCAGGATAGACAACATGTGAATGAGCTCAGATGGTCATGTTTCAACAATACTTTATGGGTGGGTCAGGTAGGGCCCCTGGGCTGTTGTTGGCCAACCTGTGATGTGGAGGACAGGGCATGGTGATGTGGGCCAGGCCTTGCTTCAGAGGTCAAGTTGACAGGAGGCTGCCTGTGGGAGCTGGAAGAGAAGACGAAAGCCATACCTTGCAGGGGCTTGTCCTCTACATCTGGTGAAACGGAGTTGCCATCTGGTAAAATGCAGAAGACCGGATAGGAGCAGATTTGGAAGGAGAAGCCCAGTTGGTTTTGGCTTTGTTAGGTTTGAGATGTCTGATTTGGCGTCCAGGGGATCCGAAAACCAAGAGAGGTCTAGACTGCACAGATGCATTTGATAGTCGTTGAAATTAATGATATTAAACCCAGTAGGATGAGTAAGATCTCCTAGAGTGAGCATCTGCTGCGGAAGAGAACAGGTCTGCGTGCTGACCCCTGGCCTGCCCCAGTGTGGGGCTAAAACCGCTAAGGAGACCACGCAGCCGAGAAGAAGATAAGGAAGGGTCAGAGCAACCCAGGAAGTGATGTCACAGCAACCAAACGAGAGTGCGTCAAAGAGAGATTCATCAGTGCTTACCAGACATGGTGGGGACACGTACGTTTCCGGAGGCGGTGAGTCACCGGGCCCACACTACTCTCTTCTGGCTTTTGCTGAGGCGTAATACGCAAACTCCCTGTTCAGAAGCTTTTAATGAATCCCCTTTGCCGGCACAATAACGTCCAGCTCCTTGACCAGGACTTGGCACTTTAATCGGGCTGTGAGCCCAACTGCAGCACCTCTGCACGGGGCTCCAGTAAGCCTGGCCATTCCATGTGTTTTTATTTTCTCATCCTCTTCAAATTCTGTGATGTTTCAAATGCTGTCCTGTCCTTTACCTACCGATATCTTAGCAATCAGGGGCCAATGCAGATGCTCTTTTCTCTGTTAATACTTCCCCACTCCCCCCACCCCATCTCTCCTTGTCACCCTTTCTTAAACCCTTTTGATTCCAGTTGTTGGTTTTCATTCCCTCCTGATATTTCAGACTCCCTGTAAGCAGGAGAGGGACCAACTTCGCTAAGTAGCTTCAAGTCCTGGAGGTTCCACTGTTTTACCTGTAAATTGAGACAGATAAGGTTTTGTGACAATTAAATGAGGCAGTCATATTTATCTATGCCCTCATTGCCTTTACTGTGTGTCAGATGACAGCAAGAGGTTTTCAGTGTAAATAATTTAACAAACAAGTTTGTTGAAGGAAAAATCATAAAGAGATCGTTGTTTTTCTCTCTTAAAGTGTGTATCACTTTCTCTTGCACATACCTCCTCTTAAATTATTTATATTGGAAGGATTAAGCATTAACTTCTCTGCCTGAAGTTAATTATCGGTGAATTTTTTTTTTTTTTTCATTTTACGGTCTTTAGTTGAAGTTCTTTTAAATAATTGCCACTTGGCAGTTTATTAACTTGATAAAAGTACGTGACTGTCTGATTCTTCCTTTGCCCCCAAATGCCACTTCTCTCGTTAATCAGCGGCCTGTCTCTGAGTGAAAAGAAGCTGTAGCTAAAGTCAATACTTATAACTTTTTCATTAGACCTTAAAACGTTATGTTAAAAATTTATGGTAGTGCATCAGGTGGAGGCAGGGAGCGTTATATGGAGAGCTGGACCTCTCCTTAGTGACTTTGCAGCAAGAAGCAGAGCTGTTCTTTCCCGAAAATAACGATTTGCTAGGGAGTTGTCTTGAAAGGCTTGGTTCTGTGACAGGGTGTACTGGGGAAATTCTTACTGAGACTTTCCATTGATGTTGTCACACAGTGTTTACTGAAGACAGCTTTTCATTTCTGAACTGTAGAAAACACTGGGAGTTAGAGAATGGCTCAAACCTTTTTGACTACATTGAATCTACCCAAGAGTACTTTCCCTTGTCAGATTTGGGCTACATTTTTCTGTCCTTCTTTTGGAAAATGGTTGTGTATGCTGGTAATTTGTCTTTTTGTTAAGACAACTAACAATGACTAGTAATTGCCGTCTAGTTATTCGTAATCTACATAATGTTCCCCTATAGCATGATGTATACTTCTTCTGTTCTGTAAACTCTTCTTGGGCTCTTTACCCACTTCTTTGTTAGCTAACAACAAGTAGAGAAGAATGACTTCCATCTAGGGTAATTTTACAAGAACGTTTAGGGTTTTCTTAATCCAGCCATCCTCCAACGTATGATCTTTTCTATAGTATTTCTCTATCATGAATTTTATCCATTCCAATATCTCCACCTTTTGAAAAAACTCATTCCATCATTCAGTGAAATGGCCCATTAGATAGCCATCTTTTTTTTTGTTGTTTTGTTAAAGATTTTATTTATTTGACAGAAAGAGAGAAATCACAAGTAGGCAGAGAGGCAGGAAGAGAGAGGGGGAAGCAGGCTCCCTGCTGAGCAGAGAGCCTGATGTGGGGCTCGATCCCAGGACCCTGAGATCATGACCTGAGCTGAAAGCAGAGGCTCAACCCACTGAGCCACCCAGGCGCGCCTCCCCTTTTTTAAAAAAGATTTTATTTATTTATTTGACACAGAGAGAGAGAGATCACAAGTAGGCAGAGACGCAGGCAGAGAGAGATGGGGAAGCAGGCTCCCTGCCAAGCAGAAAGCCCGATGCTGGGCTCGATCCCAGGACCCTGAAATCATGACCCAAGCTGAAGGCAGGGGCTTAACCCACTGAGCAACCCAGGCGCCCCTAGATAGCTTTTTTTTTTTTTTTTTTTTTTTTTGGTAAGATTTTATTTATTTATTTGTCAGAGAAAGAGAGAGAGAGAGCACAAGCAGGGGAGAGGCAGGCAGAGGGAGAAGCGGGCTCCCTGCTGAGCAAAAAGCCTGATGTGGGGCTCGATCCCAGGACCCTAAGATCATGACCTGAGCCGAAGGCAGAGGCTTAACCCACTGAGCCACCCAGACACCCCTAGATAGCCTTCTTTTAATGCAAAATGCTCTGACTCCATGCAGCCTTATCTGTCCATTCCAGCTCTCACCCTCCGGCTCTTAAGGAAGTAGTCGGATTCCTCTTCCACAAAACCGTCCGTTCACTATTTGGATGACAAGAACACGGTTCTGTTGCTTAAACCCTGTAGATTCTCCAATAATGTTGATTATGGATGAATTCTCCCCCTTTGTTTTTCTTTAGAATTAGTTTCAGGAAAAGTTACAGACAACAAATACAAAAAACCCACAAAACCCCTTATTTGCTAAATATAAATTTGGGCAAGGCTGCAAGAAGAAATGTGGGAATGATCAACAGTGGACTTGGTTAATCTCTGTTGAGTAAATATATACGTAGGCCTTTAAAAAAATCTTACATTTTT
This sequence comes from Mustela putorius furo, assembly GCF_011764305.1. Classification (NCBI taxonomy): domain Eukaryota; kingdom Metazoa; phylum Chordata; class Mammalia; order Carnivora; family Mustelidae; genus Mustela; species Mustela putorius. The sequence continues at coordinate 87,829,987 of NW_025421998.1, forward strand.
GAGAAGACGTAACTGCGCTGGTGCTCGTATGATAGTTCTGTAGCACTCCTGCTTGCGTATTCGTCTCTAAACGCTGGATTTGGACCCATGTTGGCCTGTCGTGTGAACTTTGCAAGCTGCTATGTGAAGGAATGGGGGGAGGGAGACATTCATAAAACATATTGCCAGGTAAATAGTTACTTAGAAGAGGGAGGCAGTACTGTCCGCTCACTGGGGAGTAATAAAAAAGACTCATTGCATTTCCCGTTGAAATGATGTTTGGCATGACTGGAAGAGAGTGCTTACCTACAGGAGATCTTTTTGGGTCCTTGGGGCATAGTAAGATTTTTCTCAAGCTTTCCTGATCCTATCTTATTTTTAGCTGTATGTTTTTATATAATATTAGATTTCGTAAGTCTTTTTTTTTAAGCCTCAGAGTCATATTTTTATGATTTTTTAAAAATTGACATACTTAAAGTCAACTTATGTTATTCTCCTTTTCTAAACACTCCTATGAATTCAGGAGCGAGATTCTACCCGTACCACAAAACACTAAGAAAACTTCCTTTTCTAGGTCTAAAATAGCTTAGTCTCTTGGTCAAAGGAATAAGACTAATTAAATCTTAATCTGGAAATCTCCCAGAGCAAGAAATAAAGTAATTGACCTCTAGAAATTAAATACTGTAGCATTCAGATGAATAATCATTGGCGACTGTGATTGCTTTTCTTAGATTTAGGTGAAAGGAATAAATGATGTCTGCTTTACTCAAATAATAGCATGGCTTTGATTTTCTGTTATTCTAATATTGCTACTCTTTCTAACAACTGCAAAGCGAAGAAGATTTTAAAAACAAAAAAGGAAAAAGAAATCACTTTATAGATCTCAAAGGCAGCCAAGGTCACTTTTTACTGACCTTCTTTCTGACAAATGAGATGACTGGAAAAAAGGCAGTAATTACTGGTGACGATAATGAGAATCTTCTTAAATGGATCTGAAATTATATTCTCTACCTGGACAAGGACCTTACAGGGGAAATCCTAGAGGTTAGTCAGCAGGATCTGCAAATACAGAGTCTTAGGATTAATTGCCTATGATGAACCTTTACTGAAATGTTCTAAATTCCCATTACTCCTTTCAAACAGATGATAGATTGGCAAAATATTATTAATGGCACTGCCATTTCTGCTGAGCATGGCTCTAGAAAAATAGCTTTTTGATATAATCAAGTCAACTTGTTCAACTACCAACTATTTCAGATTTGGCAGATCCCAAGTTTTCTGGATGCTTGTTTGGATGTGTTTATAAAGCCATTGGTCTTCCTTCTCTCTCCTCTCTGCGCCCCACCCCCACCCTTCCTTCTGTTGTTTATTACGTTCTGAACATACAGCAAAGAGTAAGACAAGTCTTCATGCTCAGGGAGCTGACGATCAAAAGCATTTTGGAAAAAGTGTCCAAAAAATACCAGTATTGACTCTTAAACAATTTAGAATTATGAGCTCTTCCCCCCTATTTTGTATGGATTAACTCACATTAATAGATATATGCTACTTTGGTGAGCTTCAGTCATTTCATGTTTAATGCTATAAAAGACATAAGCTTTTAGTAAGATTAAATATGCTACTCTTCTCTGTTAGATTTCATTTGACTTGATAAGACTCACTTGATAATCATTACAAAGTGAATCTAGTTGTTCAAATGGAAAATGGGATTTCGGGGTTTTTTTTTCTTTTGACTTTAGATTTTACTTAAAATATGCATCACATTTAAATGGAACCATAGAGTATTTAACATAGATAATCAAAAACAGTAGATATTACCCTGTAATAATTTATCTTTCTTACAGCAACATTTTGAAGTGTTAGTATGATTTTTAAAAAAAAAAATTTTTTTTTAAGTCAAGGGTTATTGCTTTCTATGGTGATAAAATATATGTAATATCAAATTTGCCATTTTAACCATTTTCAAGTGTACAGTTCTGGGATATTAAGAATATTCATGGGGCGCATGAGTGGCTCAGTGGGTTAAGCCTCAGCCTTCAGCTCAGGTTATGATCTCAGGGTCCTCGGATCGAGCCCCGCATCAGCCTGCTTTCCCCCTGTCTCTCAGCCTACTTGTGATCTCTCTCATTCTGTCAAATAAATAAATAAATAATCTTAAAAAAAAAAAAAAAGAATATTCACACTGTTGTGCAACCATCACCCATCTCTAGAACTCCTTCCTCTTCCCAAAATGGAATCCTGCCCCTTAAGCAATGTCACCTCAGTCCCCTTCTCACTGCTTTTGATTTCTTTTCCGTGGGACATAAATAAAAGAATGCCCTTTGTCCTTGCACTTTTGGCTAAGGAGTAGTGCCAACTGAAGAGGTTCTGCTTCCTGCTGGGATGCGATGGGGAAGAAGTAGGAAGGGCTTGGACTACTTAATTTGCAAAACAGCATAGTGAAAGGATAAAGAGAGAAATAGCAATTTGCGTGGCCAAATAAAACACTCACTCACTTGCTGGTGCAGTGGGCTAGTGTGGAATTCGGCATGATGAGACCTCCCTTGGAATCCAGGCCCCCACATTTGCTTCTGGGCAAGTTACTTAACTTCTCTGAGCCACAGTTACCTGAGCTCTAGAATGGTGTTTAAGAAAAGCTTGCTTTACGCATGTCACAGGGAAGCTTTGAGGAACCAAGGAGTTAATTATGCCAAAGTATTCCGAAAATCAGAGCTCGTATTTCAGATGTTAATTTATGTTATTCAGCCACTTACCTGGTGTTCTCCTCTTCCTGCTTTTCCTTGCTGAATCTAGCCATCCTCCACTAAGGTTTTGTCATTATATTTGACTGACCTGTCATTTGTTAGTTATTATTGTCCCTAAATTTTAATTTTTTAAAGGTTTCTTTATTTAAGTAATCTCTGCACGCGACGTGGAGCTCAAACTCATAACCCCAAGATTAAGAGTCCCATGGGCCTCCAACTGAGCCAGGCCAGGCACTCCCCCCAACTTTAATTTTTATGTCTATGACAAAGTCCTTTTCAGTGTTTCGAACCTATTACATCTCTGCATCTCTGCATATGTTGGGGTGACCTGTTGAGACTCTCCGTCACTTCACCTTCTTCAAGATACTGTGCAGATGGCCAAGATACAAGCTGTTGTTACTCACATAAACAAGGGGAGTACTGCCTGTTGGACCTCTCTTCCAAACGTGTCCTGCAGATGCAATTTAAAATGCAAATTTTAGGGGCGCCTGGGTGGCTCAGTGGGTTAAACCGCTGCCTTTGGCTCAGGTCATGATCTTGGGGTCCTGGGATCGAGTCCCACATCAGGCTCTCTGCTCAGCGGGGAGCCTGCTTCTCTCTCTCTCTTTCTCTCTCTCTACCTGCCTCTCCATCTACTTGTGATCTCTCTCTGTCAAATAAATAAATAAAATCTTTAAAAAAAAATAAAATAAAATGCAAATTTTAACTTACTTTCAGTGGATCCCCAAGAAGATAATCACCCAAAAGAATAATTTTTCTCCCCTTCACCTAAGAGTTTGTGCTGTTTTTCAAAATGTGGCTTGAGGCAGAAAAATACGATATTTAAATAAAATTCTTAGATTTAAAAAAGTGCAGAAGTTAACAACTTTTTAAAGGGGCTATTTTACCAACTCCATAATTGACATTCTGTCACTGCTCAGACTTTATTTCATTTCTGCTCAACTCAATATATGGATTTTTATACAAACCATTTACCAAGCACTAGACAATAGCGCCTTTGGCAGATCAAATTTATATAGGTAGGTTGTTTGTTATCTACAAGAGAGCTTTATTGTGTTACTGGGACAGCTCCCCTTAGCAGCCCAGGGTGAGAGTGGGTGACACCTTAAAAACTCAAATTATTGATGGGAACATCCCAAGTACTAGAAAGAATTTAAAATTAAACCTTTTAAGCCTGTGCAGTCATTATCACATTAAGCAGGGAGACGGTGATGGATCATAAATTGGTTTTCCATTTTTTTAAAAAATAGGACCTGGCAGAATGTAAATGCAATCTTCAGAGTTCACTTACTCATGATAATTCACTTTTTTTCGTAACATGGGTATGAGGTTGAAACTTTAAGTGATCACTGATTATTTCTGTTAGACTCCCATTTATTGGAAAATTTTTATTTAGAGTTTATTTTTCTAGTTTCTGTTAGGTTTTCCAGAAATTCCTTGACATTCTGATTTTCTCATGTTGATTTCATGCAACTTTTCGATGTTGCAGGGACTTAATAAATTGTGACTCACACAGTTCATTGTCAATATTTCTTGAAGCTTAAAGTAAATTTTAGTGTTAGTATTATTTTAAAGCCATTCCTAACTTAAAACTTCAATCAGAACTTAACTTTCTTCAGGCATAATGGAGATGAGAGTTGGAATTGGTTCAGGCAGTCCTCTTAATTTCTTCCAAATCCCTTCGGAAGGAAGGCCTTCGCCATAAAAGCTCCAGGCTGTGCGGATCCTTCTCCTGTTGCCTGACTTCTGACCTTGAGTCGTAGTGTTTATAAGCCACGACCAGACAACTCCCAAGTTTATCTGAGTCTTCTTTGTCACTCTAGTCATCTTCCTGGTCTGTTCTCCTAAGAAATATGATTAATTACATGAGAAGTTCGTTCCCCTGCCTCAGTTAAATGGGATCCTAGGTTCTCTGCCTTTTCAGATGTACGATCCAACTTTTCTCTTCTCTTCCTGTATTCCTTCTCCTGAGGAGTAAGTCCTCTCCAGCCATGTCAAGGTCATCTCCTCATTTGTGCTTTTGATTATTTCCTCCCAGCTTTTCCAGACTCTTGTTCTGTTAATCCTTACCCGCCCTCCGCCCTCTCTTCATTCCCAGAGGATACTTACATTTCTTGACACCTCCTCATTTCTTTCTGCCTACAGACGTGCCCATTCCTTATCCTGCATAAACCTCCTGCTGACCCGAGGTCTTCTCAAGACACTGATCTCTTTTTTATACCAAGTGTATCCACAGCGTGGACTGTGTTCTTCTTCTCTACCACCTGTGAACTTTCTTCTTCTTCCACCTCTTCTTTCTTTTTCTTTATTTGTATTGTCGCTGCCATCATTCCGTCTAGAACAGTGGTTTTCAACCCTCCCTGCGTTCTGTTACCATCAGGGCAGCTTTTCAAAACTTCATATGCCTGGGCACCACCTGGATAAATTCTGATTTAATTGGTCAGTGATGAGGGTCTCTACTGATAATTTGATAAAAAGATCTTCTCAGAAGATCACGATGTGCTGGCGGGGTTGAGAACCACTGGTCCTAATGATGATGGTAATAACATCCTAATTGTTAAACCCAATAGGTTTTCTCCTTAATATGTATTCTCCTTGACTTGTTATTGGTTCTTTCACAACAGGTGAAAACCTTTTCCTCAAGCTCATGAGTTCATGGTTGGAACAGTTAACACTGTATTGGTCTCCTGCCTTTCTGACTCTCATGTCCTCTGTCCTCTTTTGTCTCTTCTTCCTTTTTCCTATTCCTAAAATACTGCTTAGGCCCAAACTATTAGCTTAGGTGTGTCTTTTATTTGATAGTATCTAGATCAGTGATCTTATTTCCTTGCCTTACCTTTATACTTATGCAGCACCACCCTGTACTCTGTCCCCAAACCCGGAATCCACACGATAATCTGCCTTCTGGACATCTCTGTTTACCTTCATTTACCATCGGTCCTCATGTCCAAAGAAGAACTTCTTATCTTCCTGGAATTTTTTTTTTCTAGCTTCTGTTTTTTTTTTTTTTTCAGCCACTCGTGTCATAAACATCCTATTTATCTTCAATTTTATCTTCCTGTAGGTCACTGCCAGTTATTATTTAAGTCCTCTAGATCCCATTTTGGGAATCATTCCTTAGTTTGGGAATCATTCCTTAGTTTGCTGTTCTCATCCTTCCACAGTCATTAATCTTCTTCTGGCTGCGTGGGCACAATGACAGTAGCCCACTTGCTGGTCTGTAACAGTGCTGGCACGTTACTTTTCAGTCATAGTTGCATTATTTTCTCTACCCTTTCAAACCTTCTATGGCTCCTTGTTGACTGGAATTGAATACAGTGATCATTCTGTGAAAGTCCTTGATAATGGGTCCCTGCCAGCGTATTTCATCCGTCCCCCTTACTCTTCCACAAGAATCTGTGGTCCAACTAAGCTGGGTTGTGACCTGTTCTCTCATCTCTAAACTTTTTTTTCTCTGATGTTCCTTTTATTTTTTTAAGTTTTTTTTAATTTATTTGTCACAAGAGAGAGAGCACGCACACGCACATGTAGGCAGAATGGCAGGCAGAGGCAGAGAGAGAAGCCGGCTCCCCGTTGAGGAAGAAGCCTGATGTGGGACTCCATCCCAGGTCTCTGGGATCATGACCTGAGCTGAAGGCAGAGGCTTAACTGACTGAGCCACCCAGATAAGGACTGACATTCCTTATCTTGTATAAATGTCCTACCTTATGAAGATTCTGATTTTTTTTTTTTTTCTAAATCCCTTAGGAAGAAAGGTTTTTGCCATAGAAGTTCTAGGCTGTGCAGATCCTTCTCATGCTATTTGATTTCCAAAGTTAGTGTGGAGCTAAGTAGCTTCAGATTTCTGGGTCCTTGGATGTCATTTAACAAGACTATCTGTACATATAGGAGGCTGCTTGTGGCTGATGGTGATGCACGGGACATCCTGGGACCTGTCTAGCAAATTGCTCTTCCCTTCCCTTATATAATTACCTTATATAAGTTTTTCACTTTCTCATCAGAGACAACTCCCATGTTTCCTGTGGGCTAGAGCCTGTCTTCCCTTCCTCGACCTTTTCATGAGATACACCATTTAGCTTTTGAGTTCAGTGACAAAATAAATATCTTAGAAAGTTGAAACAATATCCTTTTAGATTCTTTTAACTTGGCATGCTTTCTGGTGCCCCTCAATTATTAAACCCAAATTGTCTCCTGCTGTCTTGAAAGAAATGAGATTTCTCAGCAGTAGCAAACAACAATGTCAATCTATTTGAGACTGTTAATGACTCATTTATAATGCTGGCAGACACATGAAGGCTGGAAAAATTAAATGTACAGCATCATTACCTTTGTGGTTAGCATTGCCGGGAAGCAGCACAGTGCTTAGTGTAACATTTTAAAAGACAAAAAATTCTTTTAGCAGAATGAGTTTTATACTTGAAGGTGTGCATAATGGAATGACAAACTGATAACTTCTTGCTATTTGAGCTTCCTGCCACAAAGCCTTCTTTGGAGATTAACTAGCAGATTCTGCATGTCTGCAAACGCTGAGCTGTTCCAGGCATCATGACCTGTTTGCATAGATAATTTTGGAAATGTATTTTTGGTGTTTTGAGAACATCATTTTCAAAGAACATGACTTAAATTCTTTCTTTTTTTTTTTAATTAAGAAGTTATCTCTTTTTTTGAAGGATAATTGACATATAGTAACCTATTAGTTTCAGGTATACGTCATAGTGATTCAGTATGAAGTCTTTTTGCAAATCGTAATTATTAGAAATTGTCTCAACTATTAGCTTCTTCCAATTTGAGGATGATGTTACTGACATGTCCAGGGATGCTGCGGATGGGGTACCATATCCCCCCGTGTGTCTAAGCTCCCTTCCAACTCCAAGTTGTGTTGTTACTTCCACTCCATTTTAATTCTTCCCCAGCAACTGACATGAATTTCCTCTAGTTTTCCTTCATATATATAGAACTTTTAATAAAACAGATTGCTTGTTTAGAAAGTTTATAGCTGTGGAAGAGAATGAAACTACCTGGACCAAATGGAGACTAAAACAAAACCTGAGATCCAAAAGTGCGATCTAAACTATAAAGTGTAATATAAATGCAAATTATGTGTATTGGCCTGAAACCGGAGATTCCTCCCTCTACAGCCTTTTAAGAATACCCACCATAGTGTAGAACTCTGCTTTTTCTAACGGGAACAAAAGACATCTTGTGAAACAACAACATTGAACTTCATGACATCAGCCTACCTAACCTTTTTCACAATGAGTGTGTACATTTAATTTATCAAAACTCTTTTACAGTCCTTATTATTTTGAATCTGCATTGCCTTTTCTTAAGATTTTTTTAAATTTTTATTTATTTGACAGACAGAAATCACAAGTAGGCAGAGAGGCAGGCAGAGAGAGAAGGGGAAGGCAGGCTCCCTGCTGAGCGGAGAGCCCTATGTGGGGCTCAATCCCAGGACCCTGAGATCATGACTTGAGCTGAAGGCAGAGACTTTAACCCACTGAGCCACCCAGACACCGTTGCATTGCTTCTTGAATAACAACAAGTTCTATACATCTTCTACCCAATGTTTATAATACTTTTTGTTGTTTTGTTTAAGTAGGTTCCATGCCCAGTGTGGAGCCCAATGCAGGGCTTGAACTCATGACCCTGAGATCAAGAGTCGGATGCTTAATGGACTGGGCCCCCAGGCACCCCTGTGTGTAATACTTCCTCAGATTTGTTCTGAAATGACCTTTAAGTTTCAGGAGAAACCCCCCACCCTTTGTTGTAGAGTTAAGCCATTTGGTGAATGGGTCTACATTATCATTTTTTTAGATCTTTTCAGTGAAAAAAAATCTGGGTCTCTATCTGTTTTCAGCTTTGTGTTGTCAGATTAAAAAGGCAGCTGACTATTAAAATTAATAGGGCTTTATTGAGTACTGCTGTTCATGAAGAATTCGAATTAGAAGATGTGGTTTGCGGCATTAAGAGGCTTATCCCAGATGCTTAAATCCCACAAAGTGTTGATTCACAAAAACCATGACTGTATGCACATTACTTGGAAGTATCTGGAAGTGTCATGAAGAAGTTACGGACTTGGCCTCAGGAAGCTTACCCTCTGATCAGAGAAAACTGGTTATACCTAGATGGTTTCGTTAGGGAATATGAGTGGGCCGCTGAGATAAGACAGAAACATTGTATGTTGAGTAATTGAGTATTAAAAGCAGTATCTCAATTTCTAAACATTTTGTATGAATTTTAAAAGTTGTAGCATAGGAGTAGGAATACAAGAATGGGCACAGTGCCATGTCCTGCTACTTTCCTATTTAGGTGATCCCGGGAAAGTTATTTCTCTCTTGTCTTAGTTCCCTCATTAGTGTAAGAGAAGTGCTCATAGAGTCTTCCCTGTATGTTGAGGTAAAATGTTACATCTAAAACTCATAAGGCAAAATCTTTTTAAAGATTTACTTATCTGAGAGAAAGAGAGCGAGTGAGCTAGGCAGACGGAGAGGGAGACAATACCCAAATAGACTCCTTGCTGAGCATAGAGCCCATTGTGGGGTTCAGTCTCATGACCCTGAGAGAATGACCTGAGTCGAAATCAAGAGTCAGACGCTTAATTGGCTGAGCCACCCAGGCGCCCCACTTTCGATATATTCACATTGCAGTACCATATATGTGCACGTTTACCATAATAATGTTTAATATTCTTTAGAACCCTTCTGACCAACAGATCCAACAATTACCCTCCCCTCATACAGAGATCTGTATATTGGACATTCTCTTTGTTACTTTCATTTTATAATTTTCTCTAATATATGTGTTTTTAAAAGTCAAAAATTCAACTACAGCAATGGCAAAATTGTATAGAATGATAAGAGAATAAGAAGTTTTGAAAGCAGAATTTAGCAGATAATTGAAGTTTGGCTTTTAATGCTAAAACTTAGTTTTGAATCTTTTCAAATGGAAATCTCACTTAAACGTGTAGGAATCTTTCTTGCCTCTTTCAGAAGGCTATCCATCCACAGACGATTTATGCATCTGTCAGTTACTAGGTTGTAGGAACTTTAAAAACTTAGTTTTTGGTCATTTGTCTTCAAAATAAAGATTTTTATAAGCAGTATGCCACGGAATGATATTTTGTCAAATTAGTTATGATATTCAAGACTGGTGTTTAGGGGCACCTGGGTGGTTTAGTTGGTTCAGTGTCTGATTCTTGATTTTGGCTCAGGTCATGATCTTCGGGTCATGGGATCACGCCCTGTGCTTTGGGCTCTGTGCGCTCATCAGGGAGTTCTACTTGGGATTCTCTCTCTCCCTCTGCACACCCTACACACACACACACGAGCGCGTGCATACACACACACTGCACTCTTTCTCTCAGATAAATAAGTCTTTTTAAAAAAACTGTTGTTCAATTAGAAAAGCAGAAATGTGCAGGTTTGTACATATATAATATAAAAACACATAATAGAAAATTTGTTACAGGGACTTGGCCTTACGCAATCATGGACTCTGGTTAAACAGTTTCTTCACAGCTCATGTAGCACCTGGGGGTGGGATAGCAAGTGAGGAAGAGCAAGCACGAGCCGGAGCCCGCGGAGATGGGTTGGAATTCGCATCACTTCTCCTTGTCTCCAACCCTGATGATGTGAGTGTCTGGCAGGAAGTGTTGGTCCCTTCACCACTGAGCTAAAACATACCTGGCACAGGAGTCCAAGAAGCTCCAGGAGAATCAGGAGAAGTGAGCAGCCCCAGACCAAGGATTTAAACTAGCAACAACATTAAGATCCCAACCTCTCAGGATCTGCAGAACACAGTCGTTCCTGGTTCACTTCCGTCCTTCCCATCTCAAGCAAGAATGTCTTTTGTGTAGCCCATCCTAACTGGAAACACCCAGGGAAGAGAGTTCAAGGAAATGGAGTTTAGCTTGGCCAAGTGCAAATCACCGTAATAACAAATTAGCCTTCTGTATAACTTCTTTATCATTTTAAAAGGGTACTATTCTAGAAGTCAAAGCTTTTCCAAATCTTTTCATAATATCTGGATGACAAAATGCCAGGGATAGCCATTTTGTAACTGCATCATTAATGTTACCTTGGAGCTGAGAGTCTTACATAATGACTCAATATATTTGAAGGTGTAGGATTCCAATGTAGCGAAGTAGAGTAAATAAATGAGAATATTAGGGGAGATTCCTTTGAAAAGTTTCAACATCAGTTTATGAGATCAACTCAATAATAATATTTTATATTATAATGTAATTTGATTCAGTGAATTAACTTTGGCAAGCAGAAAGAACTACGGGCATATTAATAGTCCTGCTTGCTACCTTCACATACCTATATGAAATGAAATTCAACTGAGTGTACAAAAAAAAGTTTGAACTTGACAGGAGGAATTGATATGCATTAGCTTATACCCTGAAAGCAACAGGTAAGCTCAAGACATTTCGAAAACCAAGGACTATGAAATTTGCAATTATCTGCGCATTTTCTATTTGAGATCGTACATGGATATTAACATGTGCGCTAATAGTAATGCCTGTCCATTATTACATGCTGCAGTAGTGGTTAACATGCATCAGAAATGCAGTTGCTTCATCAACATAGTGACAGTGCTCAAGATAGTCTCTGTTAAAAACAACAAAGAAGTTCTGTGGAGACATTCCAACTGTTGGGAAGCTTCATGGTTTACTGGTCATCTTTCTTCGGATAGATTCTAGCCTTTTGTCCATAATGACATTATAAAATGCTTCAGAAACACACATCTCAGCAAATTGCTTTTCCTCAAGGCAATTATTTGCCCTGTCAATTAACCCTGTTTGGTAAGGGTGGTACTTTGTGAGGACGGAAGTCTCCTTCCTCACTCCTCCAGCAGTCATAATGATGATCGCTCACACTGTCCACGGGGGTTCTTTGTGTCTCACTTTACATGATCTTCCAGGAATGGTGGTGCTGTGAGATCATAGACATGGGTTACCATGGTGAGATGCCCTTCTTGGCTGAGTGGGGAGATCCTAGCGTCCTCATGTGAGAACTGAGGAGGGTCAGACACTGAGAGTGGGTATCAAGCAACTTGCTTAACCTGTTGATCGCCTGCCACCCCGTTCCCACCCCCTCATATTCCTAGCTATCAAATACTAAATTTGTTCTGATGACTCTCTCTCTCTCTCTTTTTTTTTAAGGATTTTATTTATTTATTTTACAGAGAGAGATCACAAGTAGGCAGAGAGGCAGACAGAGAGGGGGGGGGGAAGCAGGCTCCCCGCTGAGCAGAGAGCCGGAGGCAGGGCTCGATCCCAGGACCATGTCCGGAGCTGAAGGCAGAGGCTTAACCCACTGAGCCATCCAGGTGCCCCTCTGGTGACACTCTCCGCAAGGCAATGTGCTCAGGGAAGGGTCCTTTCTCCTGCTCTCAGGGTGCAACATGATTTGTCTAGACCAGTCATGCCAATTCTATTTCTTTTGCCAGTGATGGTCTAGGCCGCATACAAACAATAGAGTTCTGGTCAGCAATCTGGAGAATGTCTACTGAGGCATTTGAGGTAAGGTTTTCTCTGACTGAAGGATAATACAAAGAAATAGGCCTGTTTGTTTCTGTCAACAAGGTCAAAGGTACATGAGTTACCTGGAACCATGGCAGCCATTTTGCAAACAAAAAGGGACAAGCTTCTGATGTTCAGAGAACAGAAAAATGGTAAGACCCTGAGTCCTGAAATTGCAGTGTCTCTGAATTAATCAGTTCTTAAACTGCCTCGTCTCAGGAATTCTTGTCATGAATGCTAGTGTCTGTCACTGTTGTTTAAGCTGCTTGTGCATCTGGTGATTTGGCACTCAGAAATTATTCCAAACTCATTGCCTTCCATGACTATATATTCTGGTGTCCCTTGTGGCAGAACTTAGGTGATTAAGTGGGTTCTTCCTACAAGGAGTCACGTGACATTTGTAAGGGGGAACTGAGGTAAAAGCTGTGTTCTTATGGTCTGGCTGTTTTCTGGAAGCAAGTGTGGAGGTGTTGGCATTTTTGCAACAATATTAAAAGTCACTGACTAGTTTCGAAACTACCCAGAGGTCATTGTAGCCTAATCCCTGACTTTCCTGAGAGCGACAGGTGTCCCAGTTCTCCGGTGAATCAGTTCCTCAGTATTATTTTGGAATCATTCCTGGAAATGTGGCTTCGACCCAGCTCCCCCAGCTCTTAACATGACACCACCGTAAGCACCAAATTTCTTACGTTAAATCTCTTCCTGCTTAAAGTAACTGAAGTGGTTCCTGTTTCTTAGAATGAAACTATTTATGACCTTTAGTCCGTTTCCTATTATTTGTAGCTGAAATCATCCCGGTTGAAACAGTCCCATCCATTGTAAATAGCGGAGCTAGGATTTCACTTCAAGTCCCGGGGCAACACATCCTTGGGTTTTGGGGTGTTTTTTTGTTTTTTGTTTTTTCTGTTTTACCATGTCTAGGAGGTCAGTAAGAGCTATAGTTCAATTTCTGAAAGATTACCCTGTGTTTTTCTTTCTTTCTTTTTTTTTTTTTTTGGTCTCCCTTTCCCTTAGTCTCTTATGGTTGCCTCCCAGCAAGCGTCTCTATCTCCCTTCCCACCTTTGTCTTCTTAAACACAGATTATCTCCTGTTATGGTTATGCACTATTGTCTAGATTAGAGTGTGACTGTTTCTCAGTACCTTCCCGATGAGGTGTTAGCCATTTGCTGATCTAGATTGATGATCTGTTTATGTCTGTCCCTAGCTGATTACAGTGTTGCCCTCAGGGACTGGTGAAGCTGTTTTAACAGAAATCCATTTGCTCTCTCACTAACTGCCCCCCAAAGTCTGCGGACTTGTCATTTTATAGCTGATGTACCTTTGTTGCCATCAGAATACATTTTATAGGTTCTAAACCGTTTCTGCTACTTCTGCTCCTGTTGCCCAGCGCACCATTTCTGCCGAATATGAGTCTTAAAGCTCCTCTATAGTCTAACGATTCTTGCGTTCATTTTTCCCCCTTCATACCCGTTGGCTTCCTTCTCCCGTCGCTATCCCCCATGCTTCTTGGGTTTTACACCACCAACTTGGTTTCTATGACTATTACCAGTCCTTAAGAATGCTTCTTTCTTTCTGGATTATGTAATAGAATTTGCAACCAGGGCTTATTCTTTGAGAATTCCTCCTTTCCGGTTTTTGTGATTACTTTCAGCCTCGGTAACTGCTCCTGCTTGATTTTCTCTCCGAGTTGCTTTAAAATATAAAACAGAAGGCAACGTGACACCCAGGTTTGCCAAGGTTTTCTTGGCTCCTAGAAAACTGATTTACGCAGAACGGTACTAAATTGTGTCTGCTTATAGTGAGGTGCACCTTGATAGCAATTCAGGAATCTCAGCCTACAACATATTATTAGCATTCTAGAAAATGTAGATACATGAGAAATTGAAAAGTTGGAAGTCCCTTAGAAATAATTATTTTTCAAATGAGTTTTATATTTTACAGCAAAAAAACTTCACTGTTCTCCCAGACAAAGGAATCAGGAGCTATTAAAAGCATCTGTCAATGATACATTAGTATTCAGGGCCACTCACCCAGTATTGCTTAGTTATTTTCCAGTTGAAACTTTAAATACAACAGCATTTAAAAAGGCAACACGTGCCGCTCAAAAGGATGTCACCTTCATTCCTGAGTTGTTCATCCCCCCTGGAGTTGTTGACCTGGGAGTTCTAACAGAATGTGTGCTGAAAACAGGGGAAACATATTTTAACATCAAAAGAGGAACAAAGGGAAAGGGGTTGTTTTTCTTTTTCCCCGGCTGCCCCCTGGTGGCCAAGGCACCCCAGACAGCAAAGGCCTTTAACAAAGATTCTTGCTGTGTGTTGCCGCTGGTGATTCTTAAGAGGGTCTCAAACCAAAGTCTGGGCTGTACAAGTGTGCTTCTGAAAAATGAAGGGCAGAACATCGGGTCTCCTAATTACATTTCACTTCCCAGCGGCATCTGTTCTTATCATAGGGGCACCAGGCTCCACCAGCTCCGTCAATACTTGGATATTAACAAGAGACAATCGATGGAAAAATTAAAAAGGAAAGTCAAGGTAATTAGGCTAAAGCTGCTGCTTATGAGTTTTCAATAATTACTTTAGCTTCCTCTTGTTTTCCCATCTCCAGAAAAATAGGGCCTGATTGAAGGACTGGGTCGTGTTTGACTGAGGACATGTCAGCATTGGACAAAGCCAGGCAGGAAATAAAATTAAGCTGTATTTGTTTCAGAGCAGTCAAAGGGGCTTTGCATGATGGCGTGGGAAGAATAGGCCTTGATTTCAGTGTCCTCATCTGCAGCTGCGCCGTTGTCACTACCTGTCCCGGGCCATTGGCGTTCACACCCCTGGCAGCAGCCCACTCGGGAGCGCTGTGACATGTCATGAATCAAAGCTCCAGAGGAAGAGAGTGGATGGATTTTTTTCCAGAAAGGGGATCCTTTTGGAAAGTAGATGTCATCCTTTAAAAAAAGAAAAAAACAAAAACAGAAAAACCAGAAAACCATGAAATAATTAAAAATCTCATGCCTGCCAGTGGGGACTGTACTTTGGACCCCGTTCTTTGTGGCTGTAATTGACAGGGATTACCGCCCATTTATTGGGCTTCGGGAGTGAATTAGCCTCCTCTTTGGTTTGGAGCTAATTTGACATTTTTGTGCCCTGGTGCTGGAAGTCCTAAATGAATCAGACCCATCCTGGTGCTGCCTGCTACAAATGAGTACAGTGTGTCTTCCTTTTAGGGGAAGGGGGCGAAAAAACAACAAACAGGAATCCCTAGTTTGGGAGAGATAAATCTAGGGAGAAAAGCTAGGGTTCGTGAGAGATATTTCATGTTTTATGTCCATTTACAGTCTTCATTTGCACTATTTCTGTCAGCTCCAAGCACTTTATAAACTTTACAACCAAATTATATACCAACATCATTTCATTCACTGCTGATATGTAGCTGTTAAACATCTGCCAGGTGCATATTTCCTAGAGGGGGAAAAAAATGGAGAAGAGAATTAGATCTTGTTAAATATACACAGAAAATGTAGATATGCAGAAATATAATAGGAAGCTGTTTATCAAACACCTTCTATGTATGAAGCACTGTAGAAGATTACTGAGATACAGGAAGTCATAAACTATCTGCCCCCACTCCAGGTTTGTAGAACAGACGTGACTGATGGGGTCAGAATTTGAATCCAGGACAGTCTGATTTCAAAGCACAAAGCTCTTAACTCTTTGTTACATTTTAATCTTTACCTGAGACTTAATAAAAAGACTTTCTAGGGGAGTAGGAAATGTTGGAAGTGCATGGCCTTGACTCAGTGAACTCAAATCTCATTGATGATAGTGACACTGCGGTGTAGGGCTGGGAAGTACCGAATAAAACACACACCCAAAGGCATTGAAAAGTGAGATGAGGAGGCCCAGGTGAACTAGAATTCTGGGGAGTTATGTTCTTTATCTTTAGTATTACAAATGGTCTGATGTTGTTCCCCCACTGGTTTGGCTTGGGTACGGGAATCCCTTCTACACAAAGAACCTCCAGCAAGTAAGACCAGTCCTGATGGGTGACTGGGGTCCAGCATGTTTGTGAGATTGCGTCAAGGCCCTCGGAAGATTCCATGTACCCTTTCTGTTCGCTGAGGCCAACACATTGCAAACGCAGCTACGCCTGGACACATCTGGTGGCTGAGTTCTTGGCTGCTTATTGCCTGTGATCCCAAACGTTTGGAAGGTTCTAGCTGATGCTTTGATGGTGAAAATAGTACATAATAAGCATTTGTTCCTTTACTTTAAAAAAAAAAAGTTATTCTAACTACATAATCACTTCTGGATTAGATATGTTTAGAAATTTGCCAAGGGGATAATTTATGAAAGCTCATTTTTCCTCTTCTCCCTAGACCCATTTTATTTAGAAATTGCAAAGGAAGCTTTTTTTCTGCTTCTCTGCTTTTTAAATAAAATGTGTTTGTTGCTTCCTTGTCACTCCATATGTTCTGTCTTGGTTGTTTTCATTTTTGTCCCATGAAAAGTTCGTGTAGCAAGTACCAAATCAGAGTGATGGAATATTATGCAACCATTAAGGCAGTAACCGTGCGGTTTTATGACAGGAGCTTCCGTGCAAGTCCAACCACCGCATCTGAATCTTAGCTATGCTTTAAATTAACTATATAATCTTCAATAAGTTAAACTTTCTAGGGTTTTTTTTTTTAATGTATAAGATGAGAATAATAGAAGTACCTGTCTTGTGGGCTTGTTATGAGGATTGAATGAGCTGACAGAGGAAGTGTCTTATACACCGTATTCTGTAAGTGTTAGCATATTTAACAGTGAAAATGGTTATTATACTTCTGTTCATTCGCAATGGATTACAATATAGAAAATGTTCGGGAGAGAACTTTACATGAAAGATACTGTATATAAAGTGACATAGGATTACAACTATGAAAACAAGCACTTCAATATTTTAAAAGGACTGTGATAAAATAGACCAAAATATTCATTGTGGTTTGTTTTAGAACCATTGCTTCCTGTTAATTTTTAGCTGTTGTTTTTTAGGATTTGGGTGGGGGGCAGCTAGTAACTTTAAGGTGCTTATCACAGTACACAGTTGTCTTATTGATCTGTTTACTTGATTTCTGATTGTCTCTCCCTCTAGAATGGAGGTTTTCTGAGAACTCCTGGTGGTCTTTTTCACCATTGTATATTTTGTGTCTAGTGCCTGCCAGAGGGTATCCCCTCAATAAATGTTTGTTGAATGAGTATATTTATTTCTTACTGTTCTGCATTTTCCAATTATGCTAATAGAACATTTCTAACTGTTATACTAGGGTGGGAAAAGCTATTTTAAAATCATTATCTCAGCCTTCCTAAAGGCATACGATTGCTCTGCAATTCATGGTAAGGTAACAAATACTAAGGAGATGTTTCTCCCGTTACATGTTGCCTTGGTGTTTTCGAAGTGGCCGTTCCAACTCACAGCCTTTATTTATTTTAAATTTTTTTTCTTTAGCTTTTTACTCTATCTAGAAAAATCCTACGTGGGTTGATTTTCCATACTTTGATTTTAAACATACTAAAGCTCTTCTTTTTCGGTGACGATAATTGCCGGTTCCAAGTTCTATAGAGAGCTTCAGTTGTTTTCGCTGGTTACGTATTACCATAAAGCCTGTTGTAAATGAAGAAATATTCCAGTTTTTAAATTCAAAATATTGTACCCAGGCTAATTTAAGCGTGGATTCCCTCACTGGTTCAGTCAGTGTTAATCTTCTCAATGCCAGTGAGTCGCTAGTGAGTGTGTTTTCAACCTGCTGAGCCACAGTGCGCCTCTGCCTGCAGCCGCATTATTTGTACATGTGTGAGTTGGGCGAGTTCCTTGCTTCTGTGCCAGAGATACTGCTTGGCAGTGAAAGTGGGCCTTGCATTCAGGGTCGAGATTCATAAGGCTCTCCGGAAGCTGTAGCATTCAGTGCTTATTTTTGAAGAAGAAACTTCAGCAAAAGAGGATTGTCATGATGCACACATGTTTTTTGTATGGAGGGAATTCAAACAGAATGCAGAAACCTTTTCATCTGTTGCTCAAAAATTTCACAGTTTGTTGAGATGCAGCCCATCTTTCCCATGATTCCTCATTCGTCTGCCAGACTGACAGCAGCTTGGTGGTTCTTAGAAGTCAGCCCAGCATTTTCTCTTTTCTTAATGGGGGCTCAATGAAACACTTTGGAGAGAGGCAAAACAAAGGAGCCCGAGAGGAGAGAAGAAAAGAGGTTGAGAGAGAGTCTGGGTTCAGAAGAACGTGGTCACCCTAGGACAGCCGCACCAGGGGAAAGTTAGGAGTCAGGGATGTCAAGACAGAAGACATGTTCTTTAGCACTTTAGCACTTGGGAAAACATCTACGTCACCCGTGGCGGCAGTGACATAAATTAGATGCATGGAGTAAATTGTACAGTAGCATTTTGTCGCTCTCATGGCCTTCTTTTTGTTGAGTCCTTAAGTCAGGTCAACTCCAACTTGCTAATAATTTTGTTTCCTGAAATGCTATTATTACTTTAAATTAAGACCTATTATTTTGGGTTTTTATATAATATTGGGTTGCATTGCATTGAACACACCCAGAGCTCTTACTATAGAACATAACATAGTCAAGAATAAAGGGTTAGTAACATCCTGCTGACCTTTATCCTAAATCAGGATATTGATTGAGGATAATCTGAGAAGTATAAAAAGTTGCAAAGAGAGCCTCTTCATTTCTAGATGGTGGTTCTCTGTTGGCTTGGCTCGCTTTACCTGGACCACCGGTGTTCCTCCCATCCCTGACGACCACCATGCATAACATAATGATATAATAAAAGTTGACGTTTGTCCCAGGGAAGTGCAGAAGCGCCTTGTTTCGATTGCAAATTTCGGTGGCAAATTCTTCATGTTTACCTTGAGACTTCCTTCCGTATTTCTTTCAGATACCATTTAAATCCAATTTTTCTTTGAAGAATTTCCCCTAGTCTATTCTGATTGTCGGTGTAAAAGATTCTGTATTTTGAAGGTAAAAGGCAAGATATTTAAGATATTTAATAATTCGTGAATTGATTTTGAAGTTCCCATACATTGAAAGTCTGTTGGTAAAGTGACTGATGTACGTTTTGCCCTTTGTGTTTTGAATTGCTCTGCTCAAAAATAAAGGTGGTTTGAGCGATTTGGCCCCTCACTGAGCATGCAGCCTAGGTTAGCCTCTCCATGGCTCCTCTCTACCCACAACTCAACGTAACTGTCCCTGTTCTGAGGCAGTGTTTAAAATGTATGACTCAGCAAGAAAAACCAGCAACCAGGGAGAATATTTATTGTTTTCTCGCCTATCAGCTATCACCACATAATTGCAACATCTACATCCTGATTGAAATTTGAGTGTTTTAGTTTTAGAATTGCTCGTTAACTTTTTCTTCCTGGTCCTCACACTGAAAAAGAAGAATCCATACCCAGAGGCTCGGAGACCAGCAGCTTTTCTCTTCCTAGGGCTATTTCTCTTAAATCTTCTTCTTGTGCGAGGCCAACCACGTTATTTGCAGATCCGGGAACTGTCTGAGCTGGGGCACTGCAAAGTTTGTGTCATTCCAAAGTACTTTCTATTAGGGGTGCCCGGCTGGTTCGGTTGGTAGGGCACGCGACTCTTGATCTCAGGGACTTGAGTTCAGGCCCCATCCCTGGGTAGAGAGATGACTTATAAAAAATATTTAGAAACCAAGAAAATAGACAAAATACTTTTTACTAATCACTTATTAAGCTAACATGTTTATACCTGACCTTACATGTCCACTAGCAGAATTAATTCCTTGGATTAGTCAATCAACTGGAGGATATTGTCTTCAGAAGGTTGCTTGTTTGAAGGAAGACCTTATATCGAGGTCTAAGACCTAAGACCTTAGACCCAGAGGTCTACAGTGACTCTTCTTCAGTAATACATTTTAGGTGTGAATGAGGACAAGCTTCAAGAGACAGAATATGAAGCCTGCCAATGAATGCGCCCCTGTGATGGGAGAAACCATGTGATTGGGAAATCCCAATTGGAAAGTCCCAGACTGGGAAGTCACTTCATAGTTTCACTGGCGGTCCCTAATGTCACTGCTGTGTTTGGAGATCACTAGAAGAACTCAGCATATAGTTGTACCCATGGCTAAGATTTATTACAGTGATATAGTAACTAAGGGTATACTTTTGGGTGATAAGGGAGGAAAAAGAAAAAAGCCCAGGTGAGGTCTGTAGGAATTCATGTAGCTTCCTTATGCTCTCTCCCTCCCATGTGGGAGAGGGGGTCACACACAGTATACCCCACTCCCAGAAGCAGAAATGCAACAACGTGTCTGAAAGATTTAGCACCCAAGGTCAGGGACTGGTCACGTGGTCATATAGACGTTCTCTGCCTAGCAAGTACCAAAATTTCAGACCCAAGAAGGAAAGCCCAGCATTTGGAGTAAACCATCGTACAGCAAACAATGTAGGCACAGGAAACCACGCTTATCAGTTAGAGAAAGGCGAGAACACTTTCCAAATACTAGCCAAGGGCCAACTTTACAAGCAGGCCCTTCTTGAGATAGCAGCCTCAGTCTTGCTGTGTTAGCCATTTTCTACACAAGCATACTAAGCTTCATTGTTTTTGCTAGACAGACAGTTAATGGGCAAGGTGACGTAAAGGCTTGGGAGCCATGAAGTTGGCTGTAGGCATGATCCGTTCTCATACATACGAAACATTTCCATTCTTGTATCAGTAAGATGATTCATTGTGATGGGAATTTGGCAGGTCTTCGTTACTTGAAAATTAAAATCAGAAGAGTCTAGTGTCACATTCTTCTTTCTTTTAGGAATCCCTGCCCTAGCTGTAGACTTCAGTGAAGTCCAAACGGGGGATGAAAAGGAGAGATTTTCCCCAGGTGACCTACTTTATCATTTGATCCCTGCCTCTAGATCCTGATGGATGGGCTCTGGTATTAAAAGACTTTAGATATTCATCAGACTGAAGAATCCTAAAAATATGAATTAATTGTTTTGAGTTCTGTTCAGTCCTCTGCTTTAATTGTTCTGATCTGGGCAGACTTCACGGGGATAACATTGTGTCTAAAATTCCCTAGTTTAAGCACCAAGAAGACTCCAGGGTGACGAGTATTTTAACATCGTATCCGTGGTAGATTCTTTTTCCTCACCAGTTTGCTCCTCTTTTTGCACCCCCTTGAGGTTGGTTCAGTGTAAGAAGAAGAATCCCAGCTACTTACGGGACATACTTTTGCCCTCCTTTGTTGTCTTTTCTACAAGTTAGTTGGATTTTTCTTGGCCACTGGATTTTGTTGCCATGAAAACTAAACAGACTGGCCTCTGAGACCAAAATGAGATCTCTGGAAATTTATCTGAAGTGAAGGAAAGCTACAAGGCCTAGTGCTAGGATTTTCTGCTTGTCTACAGAGAAGGGAGTGTACATTAGAATTATCTGGGGATTCAGATCACATGGGCTTCTGTTTCTCTACTGCGTCTTCTTCCCATTGTCCCCAGGAGCATGGATTCTCTATGTTTTTAATAGTGACCCATCATTATTGACATTAGTGGAAATTTGTATTTTAGGCATATTTAAAATGGCCAGTATACTTAAGAATCTTGGCCTGGAGCGCCTGGGTGGGTCAGTCCACTAAGCGTCCAACTCTTAATTTTGGCTCACCTCATGTCAGGGTCATGGGACCAAGCCCCACATCTGGACTCTGCGCTTATCAGGGAGTCTTCTTAAGGATTCTCTCGCTCTCCCTCTCCTTCTGCCTCTCTCTCTCTGCTTGCTCGCTCGATCACTCAATCAATCAATAAAATCTTAAAAGAGAAAGAATCATTGACTTAAAACACTTTTTTCAGTGTGTCCATTGAACACCAATTTCTCAGGAAGTTTTAGGCCATTTTGACTTTGTATGTGCCTCCCTGGATGGAGTCTCGGAGTACCATTGGTAGATCACTGGTTTCTTCTGGAATGAATATACATAGAAAGCATAAATGCCTATGGTGCATCATCCTGTGGGGAAACCAGTTTTAAAGTAAGATAGTGTGGGACATGAGAGAGCAGTAGCTGAATGTGAAGGAATTATAGACTTATTTTGAGCTTTTTCAATGGAAAAACTTGAGAAAACCAATTTTTGGAAAAATGCGAAGATTCTTGAAATGCAAGTCAAACTCCCTGGAGAAGTCATTTGTATTTTATATCCACACATGTGGATTAGCCTGGAGGAGGACCATCATGGAGAAAGTAATTGATCTGACTGGTGTACTGAATCCTTTGAGTTCCTTGTTTCGTTGAAAGACCATTAAAATATCTGGAAGGCCAGTGTATTTGATGGTCACAAAAGCACCTTTAATTGCTTGCATAAAGTTGGATCCTGTCTTTTGCCTTTCCCAACAAAGTGACATTTATTAGCATTTCTCTGGTAGTTATTTGTAATCGCACTAGTGTTCACCAGTCCCAAATGTTACAATTAAATCATTTGAGATTCCAGTCACATTTTAAAGCAGATGTAACAAATTACAGCTTAAGACTTACGCTTGAAATCTCGAGTTCCAATTAGTCCAATATCTGGGGTGGGAAGGGTTAGTCAGGGAAGAGACCCAAGTGAACACACTGCCCGAAATAGTTTGAAATTTCCTTGCTGCTTTGCCTCCACCCAAGTTTGATTTATCAGCATGTAAGAGGGTGTTACATCTTCTAAGAAACTGCTTGGTTTCCATTTCATCCACGTGTAATTGGTTTTCACGGACTGAATTGAAGCAGGAAAGCAAAAGTTGGTGGGTGACGTAAGTTCATAAAGTCCATACATAGCGGCGTCTTGGTTTGAGGGCTTGTTAGGCTTTGTTCTCTGTTTCCATCCACACCACAGTGTCACGGATAGCTCCTTTTGTCATACTGGGGTTTACAGGTTGGCTTAAAACATAGGTGTGAAATACATCTAATTTTCTATCTTAACTAGTTTCAGGAGCCCCTGAAATGACCCTCTTACATACCATTCCTTTCATTTGGAATAGCTCCTCTATCATAGCTGCTGAGTTGTCTAATTTATTTTCTTTAGGACCAGCATCTAAACTCTCATTTGCCAGTTAGTTAGTCTTCCTTTTCCTGGGGACTCACTTAAGTCTACGCAACACTCAAGCATTTAGTTTTCCCCGCTGCTTTCTCTTACTGCGCTGAAATCGAAGGGAAGCTGTGGGATTAAGAGGCAAGAGCAATGGCGTGGGGCGGGGGGCGGTGCGGTGGGGAGAGTCTGAGTAGTTCTGGGTTCACAGGTGCCTTTGCTGCTCGCAGTCTCTGTGAGTTTGGTCTGGTCAGCTCACTTTGCAGAGTGGGGATATTCTCATCGTAGAATGGGACCAGTGGCACCCAGCTTTCTGGGGTGTTTGTATTTTCTTTTGTTCATTCTTTCGTGGGTGCATTCCTTTATTCCTTTCTTCCGAGTATGTGTGGAGCATTTACTCTGTGTCTGGCTCTGTGCCCACAGTGCGGCTGTCAAGATGGATGGACATGGTCTAGGCTCTTAGGATGCGCACAGTATAGTGGGAATAGTGGACGTTAAAACAAGTGGTTACAAGCACGATCACTGTTTGAGCAAAAAAGGGGGAGTACAGAAGACTGTAGGAGCGTCAGAGGGAGAAACAAAGAGAAGCTCTCAGAGTTCATTTGGGCGGTTACTACAAAATATCCTAGATTAAGTGGCTGAAACAACAGACGTTTATTCCTCACAGTTCTGGAGGCTGGGAAGTCCAAGATCAAGACAGACTCCATGTCTGGAGAGAGCTCCCTTCCTGGCTCATAGATGGCTTTCTTCTTACTGAATCTCACATGGCAGAATGGGCCAGGGAGCTTCCTGGGGTCTCTTTTTCACAGGGGCACTAATCCATTCACAAGGGCTGTACCCTTATAACCTCATCACCTCCCTAAAGTCCCACTTTCCAATACCATGACATTGGCAGTTGGGTTTTAATATATGAATTTTAGGCGGACACAGACATTCAGTCTATAGCCATCAAAGTTTTGTTTGGTTGGTTTTTGGCCAGAGGAAGGAGACTGAGAGAAGGCACAGACAACTTTGCTCAGTAAATGAATGTTAACTTCTTGGGATGTTGTCATGGAAGAGGAGTTACAGTAAGGCCATGCTTTGATGCCCTTAGAAAAGTTTGCAAATCTTTCTCCGGAGTCTGGGTTTTCCAATTCGTCTCAACCTTTGAACTCTCCACTGGCTCTGTCAGACACTATCCCACATCATTGCCTGCGTCTAGGCTTGTGTTTGTTAGTGTGTTACCCTGCCTAGGAGAAGCCTACTTCCTTTCTCTGTGATGTGGTCTTGCCTGCAACTCTGACACCATTCCTTTTATCCTGTGGAAGACTCTTGATGTTTTTCTCCACTGTGTTGACCATCTCTTTCATAGATCAAAAAGCTTAATCTCTTTAGGAAGTACTTTATTTGTGTGTTCTGAATCTTTTCAACCGAAATTTATAAATAGCGCATTCTTTCATTTCTTAGGAATGTGGACACCAAGAAGCGGAAATAACTCTTCTCTCCCAAGACCAATCCTGTAGTCTTCATTGTACCTATTTATTTTTTCAAAATCTGATCTCACTGAGGCAGGGGCTGGAAAATATTCCTTATTGGATCACCGGCATACCCAAAAGTATGACATGCGGAAGATACTTGACATTTTTAAGTAAGGAAGCATACTAATGAACAGTCAGGGATGCTCTTAGATTCCACCAAACAACAATCCCCAACTCCAGAAATGAGATATGTCAGTGTCTGGTTGGTACAGTGAGATGTCATTAGTGCCACAGAGATGCACAGGAGGAATTAAATGGCCTCCACGTTGCGGTGGGGGGCGGTCCCGGGAGCCTACGTGACTGTTATACCATTATCTTCATGGGTTCGGCTGCTGTAAGAAAATACCAGACTGGGCAGCTTATAAACCAGCAGGATTAATTTCTCATGGTTCTGGGGAGTGGAAATCCTAGATCAGGGTGCCAGCAAGTATGGGCGAGTGGTTTTCTTCCAGGTCGTGGACTTCTTGTTGTATCCTTACCACAAGGATACCATGGGGGAGAGGGGAGAAAAAACTCTGCAGGATCTCTTTCACGAGGGCACTAATCCCATTTTTTTTTAAAGATTTTATTTATTTATTTGACAGAGAGAGAAATCACAAGTAGATGGAGAGGCAGGTAGAGAGAGAGAGGGAAGCAGGCTCCCTGCTGAGCAGAGAGCCTGATGCAGGACTTGATCCCAGGATCCTGAGATCATGACCTGAGCCGAAGGCAGCGGCTTAACCCGCTGAGCCACCCAGGTGCCCCCACTAATCCCATTTTTGAGGGCTCTACTTTTATGACCTAATCACCCCCAAAAGGTCCCACCTACTAATACTGTCACCTCCGGGGACTGGGATTTCAATATAGTGGAGGGGACAACACACTAGCATTCAGCTCATAGCAGTTATTCGTGTTAAATCTTAGAGGACGGCAAGTATTTGTTCAGGTGAACAAGGAAGGAATCACATCCTAACCTGAGAAATTGAACACGCAGATAGCATGTTGGAAGGCCACTCACACATTTGCAGAACTACAAGTCACTCCCTGAGTACTGGGCGTACGTGGAGGTGTGGTGAACCTGAGGCTGGAGAGATGGGCCATGGCTGGAGACTGGAGGCCTGTTACATAGAGGGCTAGGAAGTTTGGGCTTTCTGAGTTGGGGAGCATTGAAGGGATTGAAGTCAAAGAGTGGTAGGAATGTAAAGAGGATGGAGGAAAGGGAGGGGAAATGGTATTGTTCCCAACAACAACTTGCCAGACGGTATCTACCTCATATACTAACTCACCGAATCCCCTATTCCAATTCCCAGAGTAGTGTGTCAGTGGTGTAGAGAATATTCTGAACTGGGGAAAACCAAAGTCAGGGGGAACAGTGTATTATAACATTTGGGTTGAGAAGTGGTGGGGTCTTGAACTAAGGTTGCTTGAGTAAGGCTGGAGGGAAGGGGTCTCATCAGCAGAATTGGCAGGTCTTGGCTGTCTGCTGGACGTGAAGGAGAAGCAGGAGGCCAGGATGGCCTCTCCAGTTCTGCCTTAGGCAGGTGATCTGTGGCAATGCCTTTCTCTGAAAATCAAGACTGTAAGAGCAGGAGCAGGCTTTAGGACAAAGATGAAAAGTGCAGCTTTGAACTTGGGGCATTGGGTCCCAATAAGATAGATACGCAGGAGGCGTGCATTGTTTAGGAATACCTCTCAGGAGCTCACATGGGTTACGGCAGGAGGCATATGTCAGGGAGTCTGTGGTTTTGGAGTGGTAGGTGAAGCCATGACAATAGTCGAAATTGACCAGGGAGTGTATTCAGTAAGGGTGACAACTTAGAGAATACCTTCCCCCACTTCAGGAATGGTCAGAGGCAGGAGGACCAAGTGATATTACCACAAACCCACAAACTACTACCATTCTTTTTTTTTTTTTTTTTAAGATTTTATTTATTTATTTGAGAGAGCACAATCGGGGGGAGAGGGAGAAGCAGGTTCCCGGCTAAGCAGGGAGCCCAATATGGGGCTCAATCCCAGGACCCCAGGATCATGACCTGAGCCAAAGGCAGATGCTTAACTGACTGAGCCACCCAAGCCTCCCTTCTGTAGTTGTTCACTGCGATAAAATGTCCATCTGGCATTGCTGTACAGTATGGATTGGTTATGTGAAGTGACTACTATGAGAGATACATGGTAACATTTGAAAATCCAACTTGGTTTTAGTTTAAGTTTAATGCCAACAAGTATGATAAAACACCCCATGCCTAATTAGTGATATATTGTAAGTTAATAATTATTAAATTTGACTATTTTTCTCTCTTAGAATTTAAAGAGGCTACCAAGTATGGTTTCTAAGATCAGGTCTAATGCTGCTCAAAGAAACCAAATTGATTTCTTTTTCACACATGTTCTTGAAGCTAAACAAGGAAGAATAGTTCACATTTTCCCATAGATTTACAAGCAGTGTATTTTAGTTGGTGATTAGTAAATGTTTGTTGACAAGGATCATTTTCCTATAGGAAAAGAAAATCTAGGCCTAACGGTCAGCCCTGCATTTCTCCCATACACCTTCCTAGAGAAACATAGTCTATTTCAAATATAATTGTGCTGCTGAGACTCAGACCAAGGACCGCCAGAAAACAGGCGCTAACAAATCCCCCATTCCCCAACATTGTTACTGCAAGGACCACCAGATGCTGTAGAAGGTTCTTCACAACGTTGGAAAGCCATAGGAAGCAATCAGTAAGCCTTCTGTGTAGAATATTCCAAAGGTGTTACAGTACAGCAACAGCAACACTAAATTCTATTTGCTGAATGCTTATTATGGGTTAGGGTTTTTTTTTTTTTTTTAAGCTCTTATTTATTTATTTGACAGAGAGAGATCACAAGTTGGCAGAGAGTCAGGCAGAGAGAGAGAGAGGGAAGCAGGCTCCCTGCTGAGCAGAGAGCCCAATGCAGGACTCGATCCCAGGACCCTGAGATCATGACCTGAGCCGAAGGCAGCAGCTTAACCCACTGAGTCACCCCGGCACCCTGTGGGTTAGGGTCTATACTGATAGGCACTATACAGGTCTCCTCTCTTACACTCACAACTGAGTGTCCACATGCGCTGACCTTCTTAGGCTCTTCCCTCCAATGTCCTCGTTAGTAATTTCTTCATGTCTTGACTCAAGGTGGCAAGTTTGCTCTGAATGCCTTGCCCTCCCTTCTCTGTGGCACCCCTTCGTCCTCTGAGCTTATTTCCCCAAAGTCTCCGTGGCAGCTCCTTTCGCCATGAAATTTTCGAGAAAACAGCATTGATACCAGTGAAATATGTGGATGAGGAAAAAAAATCATCATTCTTTTACAACATAACAGCCTTTTTTTAGTTCCGGGGCCTCCAGTCATTTTCATCCTGCATATATATTCATACAATACCACATGTACGAATTTGTATTCTGCTTTTCCTCTTACACATCATATTTTTTCATATTTCCATATAATTTTCATAATTATCATTTTCATTATAAAAACAGTATTACCCCATTACAGAAAATAAATCACCCATAATTACCATCTTGATGACACTTCTTGCTTGTTTTCTCGAAGTACCTATGTTACAATTGAAGGGGGAGGGGGAGGATGTTTGAATAGCTAGGAAAACCTCCACAGACACTTTGTTTTTATTTTGATAATGTCACTTTCTAAAAAAAAAAGTTCTTTCATATTCACTTAACCTCTCTGAACTCCCATTGTTCCAACCGTCAAATGAAGGTATGGAGCTTTATTGTCTCTAAGATGATTTCTGAAGTCCTCCTACAGTGTAGCTGGTTTGTGATTCTGTTTTAATATAACAGACCTTGATGGCATTGATAGTTCTTTGCTTTTTCTTTCTTCCTTTTTTTTTTTTTTTTTGTCTACCCCGTTGAGAATGTGGTGAAAGCTTTGGACCCTCTCCATTTAAAAATACCATTATGCACAAACACACAAAAAATGTTTCATGCAAGACCATCTGGGGACCAAGAATCTTTTGCTCTAAGCACAGGAAAAATTTATGGAAATGACAGAGGATTCAGAAAGTATTTCCTTTTGGGGAGGTGGGAAAAAATGATGTGGATCCTTTTTCTCTAGTACTGTGCAACCAAGCAAGGAGAAAAATGGGAAGAAATTCTAAAAAAATAAAATGTATCAAACATACTGTAAAGTTATGTAAAAATATCAACTAAAATAAGTTTTGAATATTTGGGTATGATTATTTAGGATAGTCACTGTGACTGTAGTCAAAGATGGTGACTGTTGGAGTTTCATGAGTGCTGAACTCGTGCTTCCAGGACAAAAGGGGGGAAATGGGTGTGATCACAATTGTCTGGCTGTGATTTAAAAATAAGGATTAAAGGGGCTCCTGGGTGACTCAGTCGGTTGAGCACTGACTCTTGCTTTTGGCTCATCACGATCTCAGGGTCAGGGTCCCAGGATCGAGTCCTGTGTCAGGCTCCATGCTCAGCAGGGAACCTGCTTGGGATCCTCTCTTTCTCCCTGTTTCTTGCCTCCTCCCTTTCTCTCTCTAATAAGTAAATAAATGTTGTTTTTTTAATGGGCATTTAAGGACTAAATCGTTCCCTAGCTTCATTGTATGTTATTGCTAAATCTGACTATGCAATTGGTTGGTCGAGATTTTGTTTGCTATCTGTAGGTAGATGAGCAGATTCCGACATCCTGCCTTTATACAGATGAGACCACTCTCTCTGCCAAGACCCTCTTCCTAAATGGGAAACTAGTGGCTCCTACTTTAAAATGTGATTCCAGTGGGGAAATGATGTAATGTTGAATGTAAGCCATTGAACATAAGTTGCATTTTATGGCTCTAGTTAAATTGCTCAGGATTTTTCTGCTGAGTTCAAGAAGACAGGAGGGAAAAGTAGTTTTAGGGGAAAAAAAAACCACGAAGCGGCTCATTTTTTTGAGATGTAGATGCTATTTGCTTTGTGATTTAGATGTTTAA
This sequence comes from Mustela putorius furo, assembly GCF_011764305.1. Lineage (NCBI taxonomy): Eukaryota > Metazoa > Chordata > Mammalia > Carnivora > Mustelidae > Mustela > Mustela putorius. The sequence continues at coordinate 87,859,747 of NW_025421998.1, forward strand.
AGGAGTATCAAGAGGATGCTTCAGCTTTTGGAAATGGCCTAGTTGAGATGGGCTAGAAGAATATCAGCAGACAGCTCTTTTCCTGAGGGACTGGGGAGTCAACACTGAGCAACTTCTTGATACTGCGCTAACAAGATAATGGGTTCTTCTAAGAGCTATCGCTTCCTATTGGTTCTGTTTCTCTGGAGATCCCTGACTCATAGAGTCCCATCATTATTCCCGTTTTCAAACAGACAGGGAAACTGGGTCTTTAAAGAAAATGTAAATAACTTGCTTGAGTTGACACAGCAAGTAAGTTGAGAAGCAGGGATTGGAATTCAGGTCCGCTTTCTTCTCTGGAGAGGTTAAGGGAGGATCACTTTCAGCATTGCTTTTATTTTCTATTCAGTCAGGGAATTCTACATGCTGGGCTCTTTAGGAAACAACTTTTTTTTTAAGATTTTTTTTTTTTATTTATTTGACAGACAGAGATCACAAGTAGGCAGAGAGGAAGGCAGAGAGAGGAGGAAGCAGGCTCCCTGCTGAGCAGAGAGCCTGATATAGGGCTCGATCCCAGGACCCCGGGACCATGACCTCAGCCAAAGGCAGGGGCTTAACCCACTGAGCCACCCAGGTGCCCCATTAGGAAACAACTTTAAAGTGCTACTGCTTATACTTGACCCAGAAGGAAAGTCAAGCAGCTAGTATGAAATAATTAAATCAATGTGTAATTTATTCATTGAATCAAATGGATATTTATTGAATACCTGTGATCTCTGAGGCACCATGCCAGACTCTAGGGAATACAAAGATGAAAAGACCAGGAGTCTGTCCCTGAGGGGCCATATGTCTAGGGCAGACTAACATGCAAACCAGCACAGGTACACTTAAGAGAGTTTTGGTAGTTTCACTCACAAAGGCAGTGAGATCATTGGAGATGAACACATAATCTTCTTTTCACCCCTATTTTGTGTATGTTATACAGATTTTTAATATGTAGAACAGGAACACAGTATGTAGTTATACATTGAAAAGTGTGGGTGAGTGGATGTGTGCAAGCTGTGTGTATATATAAAGTAGCATTAATTTTTTTTCTTGCCTGGTTACCCAAGGGATTCTTAATCTTTGAAGTTTAATAATGTAACTGAAATATATTAGATTTTTTTTCTGTGATACGTTGTGCCTTTTCAATCTTTAAGATTATAAAGAGTATAAAGATCACGTTGTAAAGTGCTTTGACAGTTTGAAGTACGGTAACGAAGAAATGTTGAAATTTTCAGGCATTTCTGGAAGGTGGAGAAGAATACGGAGAAGGGCAGAGACAACTTAATAGGCGAGGCAGTTTTAAATAGGGTGAAGTTCTGTGAGATTCAGGGATCGTTCCCCATGCCAAAGATTCCCTCCCTCCAGCTTGTAACAGTACCAGCAACTACCCTGTTAACATCTACAGGGTTAAGGCACTTTGCCCTAAGTTGCCTCTGCAGAATTCTGTTTTGCAAAATGTTAAGAGCTGTTCCACACAGGAGAATAGTTCTATAAGTAAATAAGGATAAGATTGGAAAACATTATAATTAACTCCCTTTTTAGTAATTAATTACTCCTTAACAGAGTAAAGACCCTAAAAAGTCCCATAGTAAGAAAAAAAATCATTTACTTTTATTTATACCAGTACTTCCCATATTTATAGGACCCCATAATTCTTTTTTTCCTGGAATATTAGATGAAGACAGAGTTTTTCTGAATTTAAAATTCTAATGGATCTGGGAGAAGCTAATCAATGATGATTACTAGTAACAAATTAATGATGTAATAAAAATAGTATCTAAGGGCGCCTGGGTGGCTCAGTGGGTTAAGCCGCTGCCTTCGGCTCAGGTCATGATCTCAGAGTCCTGGGATCGAGTCCCGCATCGGGCTCTCTGCTCAGCAGGGAGCCTGCTTCCTCCTCTCTCTCTGCCTGCCTCTCCATCTACTTGTGATTTCTCTCTGTCAAATAAATAAATAAAATCTTAAAAAAAAAAAAACAGTATCTAAGCTTCAGTGCCTATTTACTGTATCCCAGGCACAGATCCAAAGTGGCTTTACATGTATCACCTTATAAAATACACAGTCCTGCGACCTTCCTCATTTTACAGGTGAAGAAATTTAGGCTTATCAGGATTGCATACATGTGTCATGGTTACGCAGCTAATGTATGGCGGAGCCAGGGTTCAGACCATGCAGGCATGACTCCGGGACCTCTCTCTTCTCCTCACTGGGCAGTACCACACCTGAAGTTAGCAGACATGTATGGCCCAGAAGCACTTCGTTGTTGACCCCTTTTCTCCATGCCAGCGAGCCAGAAAGCACCTTGCTGAGTCAGCGTCCTGATGGGCAAAGAGGGGAGAGGGAAAGAAGGAGAAAGGGTATACTCCGGGAATGGCGGGGCGGGGGTCCAGAGTTCAGGAAGGAGTCCAGTAGAAGAAAAGTAAAGTGCACGGATAGTGGTATGCTGCGCCTGCTTTCCAGTTTGGTCTAGAGGTAGGCAGAAGAAAAGAAGACACAAGAATTACAGAAAAAATGAAGAGCAGAGTACAGGTTAAAATTAATCATTGCCTTGGGTGCCTGGGTGGCTCAGTGGGTTAAGCCTCTGCCTTCAGCTCAGGTCATGATCTCAGGGTCCTGGGATCGAGTCCCACATCGGGCTCTCTGTTCAGCGGAGAGCCTGCTTCCCTCTCCTCTCTGCCTGCCTCTCTGCCTACTTGTGATTTCTCTCTGTGTGTGTCAAATAAATAAATAAATAAAATCTTTAAAAAAATTAATCATTGCCTCCAAATCAGCATCAGTCTGACCAAAGAGGGAAACGGGAGGATGCGTCAGATCCCTTACAGGAAAAATCACTGGGAGGAACTTGAGTTTTCACCCAACCTGTTGTGATGCTCAATTGCATTTAGCAAGACTCTTCATAGATCCTACCGACACAGCAAATGGTATTGAGTCAGATTTTTATAACAGAGACGTTCAGGAAGCCTTGTCCTTTCTCGGCTTGTGTTTTTTTAGCAAGAGGGTAACATTTGGGTGAAGCATTTTTGGACAATAACTATGTTTGAAGATGCATACGACTCTTAACGCAGAAATTTTTTTCAAAATATTGGGTTTTAGTGATGGTATAGGATAAGGAAGGATATACTGTATTGTAATATTTTCCCTTGGCAGAATGTCAGTTCCTAGAGTAGGGGTGAAGACCGGAGTGGGGGCTATCCAATCACTGGAAACCTGTCCCCTTTGAATCTCAGAATCCAGTGTCTTCCAGGACAAATCCCTCCCCCCACCATGCCTCCAGCTTCTCTACCTGATGCTCTTACCACCTGCGCTCTCTCTCCACTGCCCCTGTAACTCCCCTTCTCCCCAGCTGGTTTGACCTTGTGCCATCCTAGGACTCATTTAGGAAAGACCTTGACTGGCAGCAAAGCCAGGCAGGTAGGTCTCTTGGCTTTCATTCCTCTACTATCTCCACTATACTACAAAATCTTCTTTCCGAAAGAAAGAAGTTAGAATTAACATGGCATGGCTCATGTCTTATTGGGCTAATTTTAAAGAAGTCTTTTTTCCAGATAATGGAAAGTTCTCTGTAACAAAAATATTTACACGGCCTAGGAAGTGACCTCCTTATTTGTAAGCAGTAGCTGATACAACAAAATTATAACATTATCTATAATTTATACATATATATAAAATCTCTTGGATTTTCCATTATCCTTATTTGGCCTGTAATACCCATCTTTACAACTTGATGGTGCAAACAAAACAGCCCATTCACAACCCCGCACCAAAATTTGCATGTATCAGCCTATCAAGGAGCAGAGTGAGAGCAAACAGACTGATAAATTAAGAATTTAGTATTAACAACAAATCTACTGGGGCTTCAACCTCCCCTAACTAAGAAGTCTTAAAGGAAGATTAGCATTTTCTGTTGATGTTTACCTCTGAAATTTTGAACAAAACAATGTAAGCAGAAGATACCCTGAGGAGCATTTTTGGAAAAATCCCAACAATTGCATAGCGCCACACAGATGAAATGAATTAATTAGCTTGGATAACACTCTTTCTTCTGAAGCATCTGAAATAGACTCATGAAACTCATAAAAACCCTTGTATTTTCTAGCATATGTGAGAGTTTAAGGGTGCTTAAGAGCCTACTTTGAAAGATTTGTTATGAAATTCCCTTGGCAGAAATGTACTATTGCCAGAGCTGGAAGAAAAAGAAAACACATATAGTATTATCCAATTGTCAATACCTTCGTAGCATTGAGGACTGGAAAGAGACTTCAGAGCACTTCTAAACTGTACTATATTTTTTAGTTTGTTTTTTTTTATTTTTTTATTTTTTTAAAGATTTTATTTATTTATTTGACAGAGAGAAATCACAAATAGATGGAGAGGCAGGCAGAGAGAGAGAGGGAAGCAGACTCCCTGCCGAGCAGAGAGCCCGATGCAGGGCTCGATCCCAGGACCCTGAGATCATGACCTGAGCCGAAGGCAGTGGCTTAACCCACTGAGCCACCCAGGCGCCCCTTTAGTTTGTTTTTTAACCAAAGAGTGAACTGATACATCGATTGGGTCTCACCTTTGTGAAAATCCCATATCTAGTCTCCGTGAAAAAAACTAGGGCTAGACCCCAGACTGCCAAAAAGATGACGAGTTGACTGCTCTTCCCAACCCACCATATTGCTTGCCTGGAATTTGACTTCCTTTTCAGCGTGAATTCAACTTTGTTGATTGAGATGATAGCTGGTAAGTGTATTCCCTGTATGACTTGGTTCACTTCTCACCACCTCCCATTATAATTTACTAACAATACTAATCAGTAAGCAAACTATTTTCACTCGTGCACAGTGACTTTTACCTATCCTGAAGAGACTGACAGAGTGGACAATTTCAGTTCCTTTCAGAAGGCTTTTCTTGTCTCTCCTCACAAGAAATTTCACCGAAGTGGTTTGCCAAGAAGCAGTGAGCAGAAGGGGTTCCTGGGTGCCTCCTTCAGTTAAGCATCAGACTCTTGATTTTGGCTCAGGTCCTGATCTCTCAGGGTCATGAGATCGAGCTCTGTGTCAGGCTCTTCTTCCTCTGCCCCTCCCCATTTGCCTTCTCTGTCTGTCTCTCAAAAGAGAAAAAAAAAGAGCCCTGGGCAAAAGGCACACGAAGAGATATGTGAGTGTCCTCCACTGCCTCCTTGAGTTCTCTCTCTCATGTCTGGATTTCTCTCTCACCTTTGAAACAGGAAAGAAAAAGCACAGGTGTAACATCAGGCAGACAGGTAAGAGGAATGGAGACTTGTTCTGGAAGCCACAGGGGGACGGATCTCCAGGAATTCGATAGCCCTCCCTTCCCTCTTCCTTTTCACTCCAGGAACGGACATGCTATTAAGGGAAAACATTAAGATGGGATTATAAATTTTATAATCCCGCTGGGTACTTGGTTGTAGAAGGAGGCAGAGCTCTGAGTGGGACACAAGAGGATTCATTGTGTCACTGAAATCATTGACAAGAATTTTTTTCTTGTTTTCATATATATATGTCATGTGTCCCAGTATACAGCAATAGAATTTTCAATTTAAGTAATAAAATTTCACATCCTGAAAGTTAATCTATTAAATTTGAACAATATGAAATTGCTGACTCTCAACTATATTTTACCTATAAAAGGGCAATTCCATATGGCTTCAGTTAAATAGTAAAAATCAATAAGCGAGAGCCGATATGTGCAAAAATGTCATAAATTGTGAGTATTAGACATTACTGGAAACAAAAAACTGAACCTTAAACCATTTCCTTACCTGCGTCAAATGGTAAACCAACAGGTAGTCTTACATTCCGCCAGAGGATCGTTGATTGATACAACCACTAAGTATGGAAATATTTAAACTTCGTGTTTTTCACTTACAGATATTTATATCCAGGTAGCACAATGATATGTAAGTAAATATTTTTGTGCAAATATGTTTGCAGCAGCTTGTTTATAACAGCAGAAAATTGGAAACTAGCGATAGGGAAATGGTATTGTGCTACTTCCATGTGATGCAGTGTTATATAATAACTAAAATGATATTTACCAAATTTTTTTTTTAAGATTTTGTTCATTTGTCAGAGAGAGAGGGATTGAGCAGGGGAGCTGCTGCCAGGGGGAGAAGCAGACTCTTCTCTGAGCAAGGAGCCCGATGCAGGACTCTATCCCAGGACCCTAGGATCATGACCTGAGCCAAAGACAGACGCTTAACTCACTGAGGCACCCAGGTATCCCTATACCAAGTGTTTTTAATGATACTGAAAATGGTTTGGGATATAAGAAGGGAATAAAGTAGAATCAGAATGGTATATACAATGTGATCTTAACTATGTAGTCTCTAGTAAGAAAATGCACCAAAACATTGACAGTGATTATTTCCTTTGTACATTTCACGGTGTTATGCAATTAACATGTATTGCTTTTAAAACGTGGGAGGATAATAATTGTTTTCTGGACATCAATATATAAAGTCAGGATGTCTTCCTGGCCAAAGGTGGCATGTCTACATAGAACCATGGACATCTACATTTCTAAGAAGTTTCCATTTGGAGTTGGTGCTGCTAGTCCGGGGACCACACGGAAACTTCTGAATGGTGGTTAGGTTTATTTAAAACAGGAGTGAGCACCAAATATAAATGCCTATCTCTTTGTAAGTCACCCAGTTCTAGCAAATGAAAGTCTGGGGTATAGTTTTTTCGCTGTCTTATTATATGTCTTCCCTAAGGACTCAGCACCATGCCTTTCCTCTCTGGATCCCCTTCACCTAGCACAGTACCTAGCAACAAGAAAAGTAGTCAGTTATGTTGGTTTATTGAATGAGTTAAGCAGTAAAGGGCATAGTTTTGAAATCCTGAAAAAGGGATTAAGATGACCTAGTTCCCTTAACTTGCTAGCAGTGTGACAGTAGGCAGATCCCTTTACCTCTTGGTGCCCGCTTGCTTATCTGTAAAAATGACTTCATTGGGTTGTTGGAAGGATTAAATGCGTTAATACACAAGTTTTAGAATAGCTCTTAATAAATGGGAGCAGCTGCTGTTGCTTTTATACAACATTTTTATGCAACAGCATTTTTAATGTTTTCCAAAAAAGAAAAGTTAGCTGAGTATTCAGCAAAGCCATGACAACAAAGGAAAGAAAAAAAAAAAACACCAACATTGCAACACCACACACTTTTAAGAGAGGAAAATTAAAACCCTTTTATTAAGAACAAATCTTGGGGAAGGGACTATGAAGAAAATGTTCTCTGAAAGCAATTTGACATTTCCACTGGACATTTCTGCTTTTAGTGGCCCTCACAGTCCCAGGATTTACCAACTTTGGGACCTCTCCAAAGTACTTCAAAGTTTCTTAGTTTTCTTTTGATTTTTGTAGCCATCAAAACATAATGTGGATCAATAGAATTTCTTAACCTTGTGACTTTTGCCCATGTCTCGTACATTAGTGACAGTACTGATTCCCTTATAGGTTACATGTGAAGAATAAATAAGGGATTGTGGCCATGTGAATGAGCAGAGTGCCAGGCCAACAGTGGATTCCACTTAGTAAACGTTCATTTTATTTTATCTCCCGACTTTCACTTCTGCTTATCTTTCTGCATCCCACAACTTCTATGTAGTTTTCAAATGTTGAACAGATGTCAAGGTGGTTTTAACTAAGATTGGCATCCTTCCTTAAAAACTTCTCTAGAAGGTTGCAATTGGGGAAAAAAAAATATATATATATATATATATTTATATTTCTCTCCTTCTAATACTCCTGCCATTAAAAATGAGTTGCTCTAAGAAGTTAATTCATGCAGTGAAGATGCGAAGCCCTCTTTTCTCTTCTAGTACAAGGAGCCTCATGGATGTTTCATTATTACGTCTCTAAGCTGCGGCCAAAATCATTGACCCCTCTTAGAGGAGCTCTAGCACACTCTGGGTCGAGGATTGGGTCCAAGGATCGGGCATTTTCCTGAGGCAGACATGCTACCGGAGTCTGGTTTGAGGCTCTCAGTTTAAAAACTTCTATTCTGCAAGGGCTGATTTCCTGTGAGATTAGTCAGGAAAGAAACTTTGTATCTCAGATATCTCAGATATGTACAGTTGCATTCAGTGTTCTTTTGCCTAATATTTGAAAAAATGAGCAAGTTAGGAGTTTCAAGTGTATTGAGTATCTTGGTAAGTTACTTGCTGTTAGCTAAGGAGTTGCTTAATATTCATCAAGCTTTTGCTAATCTGGAGAGCATTGAGATCTACTATATATACATATAGACCTTTCATCTTTGTGTGACATCTGCAAGCCAGTAGGAAAGACAGTAAATTCAAAATTCAGATACCTGGTTTTGATCTCATTTGTGCCATTTATTAGGCAGGTGATCTTGGATAGGACTTTTATCTTCTCCAGGTCTCAATTCCTGCATAATTAAATACAGATAATCACTAGGTATCTATAGTTGTGACTCTCAGATAAGCTAAAATGTGTGAAAACTTTTGATAATCTATGAAGTCCTACACACAGGTAGGTGGAACTTTAAGGCTCTTGTCTGCTCTCTTTATCTTATATTATATGTGAACATAGGCTTTTGTTCTGTTTTCCTACAAAATAAGCATATCCTTTTGCTTCAGGAGAATTTGTACTTTCATTAAACTGGGTGTTGTGTCTAATCAGAGTCTCTGTTTTTCCTCCCTTGATTTCAGGTTTTAATATTTATTTTTTCAGGTCTTAATATTTAAATGGAAATGATCTCTAGAAGATATAATCGTAACCCACCTACAATTGGTTGAATTTACCATTGGTTTATATGTAACCTGTGCTAGGTAAAAATTTGAAAGTTGAATAGCTTGGCAATGTAGATAGGATTTGAAAATGGCTGGTTCTCATTTTGAAAACCCGAGGTTAATGACATATTTCTAACTATGGTAGACTCAAGAATTAGAAGTTGTGTCTATGTCTCTAGATGTGTGCTTTTTGATTTTGGTTTTTGGTTGTTGTTATTGTAGTTATTTTACCATGAATAGATCTTTTGTTTCTTTCTTTCTTTTTTTTTTTTTTAAGATTATTTATTTATTTATTTGGCAGACAGAGATCACAAGTAGGCAGAGAGGCAGGCAGAGGGAGAGGAGGAAGCAGGCTCCCCACTGAGCAGAGAGCCTGATGTGGACCCAATCCCAGGACCCTGGGATCATGACTCAAACTGAAGGCAGAGGCTTTAACCCACTGAGCCACCCAGGCACCCCATCTTTTGTTTCTTAATCACTGTAAGTATCATGGGTTTTTTTGTAAGTATAGTATAAATATAAGAAGAAAGTGTATTTTGGGGCACCTGACTGGCTTAGTTGGTGGAGCATGCAACTCTTGATCTCAGGGTTGAAAATTCAAGCACCACTTTGGATGTAGAGATTATTTAAAAATTTTTTTAAAAATCTTAAAAATAAAAGGGGAGGTCTATTTTAAGATCATAGTGTAACATAGCATTGTGATAAAGTTTATACTTGGAGTTATTCTGAAAATGACCCAGTAAAATATTTTTTTCTGCATTATTCACCTTCCTCTGTGTTACCATCTTTCCTCTCAGTGTTAAGTAAGCCTACACAGTTTAAACTTTACCTGTGAATTATAGTTACCCTCCCTTTTGTAATTTATTTTCCTATTGTCTCTTGAGACTCTTGGGGACACAAGGTGGCATTCAGGCTTTAAAAGAAAACTATATATATATGTACATATATATATATATGTGCACACACGCACACGGAGTTTTCTGCCTAGCCTAGGGAATCAACCCCATAAAACTGAAGTAGAATGAAGTTTGTTAAAATTCAGACAGAGTGAAAGAATCCGATTCAACTGAGCTCTTACCAGGAGTTCTGAGTGAAATAATTGTGTTATCGATGCTTCCTCTTCAGTAAGATTTCTTCTCTTTGCTTTCTTTTACTTGCTTTTAGGAGGCTCATATTTAGAACTTCTGTGCTTATAAAAAAGGGAAAGATAGCTTTATAATTACTATGTAAGAACTATGAAGTGGGAAAGAATACATTGGCAAGGCATATTACAATTACTTTGTCATGCATCTGGTTATGTTGGCATATTTGTTTAATTAAATTCCCTGCTAATTATAACTGTATGTACTTGTGTTAATTATTATTTGCTTAACACAGGAAACAGTGTAATTCTTTAAAGGAAAGCAACTCACTTGCTATTTAAATTAAATTCCAATGTAATATGCTTTCTAAAATAATAATAGTGACATTTTATTAGAATGGTAGTTGGAAAATATTTATCTAACTCAATGGAATTTGGACTGGCTAAAATTTAAGAGTTACTTTAGTATCAAATTGTATTTGGAAATAATAAATTTTAGAATATAAAAAAAAAAAAATTTTAGAATATAATGGTCGACATTATACCAAACCACCAACTGATGCTATCCACACCTAAAAGATAAATTTTCACCCGTTAAGGAAAACCTTCTCTGTCAGTCTGAAACTCCTTTTCGTCTATTCTAGAAGAGAGAGGGAGAGAATTAGTACTTGACAGTGATCCTCAAAGGCCCAGCAAGTGCGGTTTACCTTTTAACACCTTCTCTGAAGCAATTGTTTAATGTCAGATTGCCTAGATCATGAGGTTATAATCACTCATGGTACCTGGTAAATTTAGAGGGTTTTCTCAAGCTTGCAAATCATTATCATTAGAGTGGAAATAAGATTCCCAACACAGTTGGGTCTTTTCTCTTTCATTCTTTTAATCTCTTAGTTTCAAACATTTTCCCCTTCCTCCAGAGGTTTCCCCTTCCCTCCTACCCTTCCTCCCACTAGGTATTTTAAAAAATTTGTCCCACTTATCTTGTGATGAGCTGAGAACTCTTATTTACATAACTGGTCTCTTTCATTTGCATGTATCCTTGCCTTTATTCAGAGACCGTGGTTCTTCTGTTTTCCTTCTTTAGTTAAAAATTAATTTCTTTCTTTAAAATATCAAGTTTTTATTATTTATTCTTTGTTTATTCTACCTAATTCACAGCAAAAACTTTCCTTTTCTCTCTGAAGTTCTCAAGAACTTATAGCTTTGGCTCCAGACCGAAATGGGTTTAAAACATGCCTTTTCAGGTAAATTGCCAATCATCTGAGAATCCGGGTCTTTATTTATAAAATGGGGCTATCTGTGGTGTCTGCCGAATAGGGCTAGAGAAGAAAAATCAAATGTCATATGTAAAGCGTATAGTTTAAACTATCACCAAGGTTAGATAATGAACCTTAATTGGCAAAATGGGAACACAGCAGTGTTTTTTGAGAGGGATTCCTTGTTACCATTGGACATTTGTATTAGACTCACAGGAAGGTACCAGTTACCAGGCACTATACTGTATACAAGAGGGAAAAAAGCAAGGCTCCTTGTCTCAGGGAGCCATGGTCTAGTGAAGAAGTCAGATCAGTAAATGGATAATTTCAAAATTTTGTAATAATTATGGAAAACTATAAAGAGCAGATTATGGGAAAATAGAAGAGAGGATATCATATCAGAAACTGAGTAACTGGGCCAGTGGGAATGCCATTAACCAGAACAGACAGAATATGGTAGGAAAAACAAGGGTCTGGATTGAGAGAGGAGCTCGCAACCATGCCATTGTGGCGTGGACATTGTGAGTTGGAGCTTTCTCTGTATCATGCTTGTGGTAGCGTACAGCAGGCGGTTGAAATTTTGTGTCTGAATCCACTAGTCATGGATTTTGTATTTAGTCATTGGCGTAGAAGATGCCTTGAAGCTACTACAATAATGGAACTGAGTGTGGGCATGCAGTGTAAAAAAAACAGAAGTGGGTGCCTGATCTTCAAGGTGAGATGGAAGAAATGAAGCTGAAGAGATCAAAGAGAAAGAGTGAGTGGAGAAAGAAGGAGCAAATATTCAAGGAATATTCAAGGAAAATAGCCATGTGTTTGCTTCTCGCAAATGATGGTGATGGTGATGGTGTCAGATGATGTGGAGACATCGATAGGATGCGCACTACCATGAGATCACCCATCACTTTCAGGTGAACATGTTCTGTGAGAGCCATTCGGGGGGCTGAGGCAGTATCAACCGCTAGTGTAGACTGCTCTAGAAATAACTCAAGTGCAAGAGAGGGGGAGGGGTTATGTCTTCTTCCCACATAATCTGGGAAAGCAATGAATGATCAAAGTAACACGCTAGAGGCAATTTAAACTATTCTCAGCATACCTGTAGCCTGTAACTTTCTGTTCTTTTCCTGGTAAACAAAAGTGAAAACCCTACCATCTAAAGCCTTCTGGACATTGTCTCCAACAACATGCATTAAAGAATAGCCCTGGAATGTTTCTTCCAGTGCAACTTGAAAATAATTGAATAGATTTTTAGTTGAAGCCTCCATGAAATAAGTTTTGGTGCCACTGACAAGCTTTCATGTGAATTCTATTTGAAGAAATGAATTCGGGATGAGTTACCAAGGGGGCTTCTAATCTACGACTAGGGTTAAGAGCAAGAATAATCTGTAAGTGAAGCAAGCAGTTTAGAACTTCCTTTTGTATTTTTTGTTTAAAGTAGGTTCTGTGCCCAGTGGGGAGCCCAGTGCAGGGCTTGAACTCATGAGCCTGAGATCAAGACCCGAACTGATAACAAGAGTCAGACACTTAAGTGACTGAGGCACCCAGGTGCCCCAAGAAGCTTACTTTTAAATTTACTTTTGAAAGTTTTCTTTGTAGAATTATATATGTTTAAGAATTCAGCTATGACTCAGGAAACTTCTGTCACTTGGTGATAAAATATATCAGTTGCAACTTCATTATTTTTAGGGGAGGCATGGAAGCTTTATGGTAAGAGGAGGATCTTGAATAAGTTTCCAAACTGAGAAAGAACACAGGGCCTGATAGCTTCATATCTCGAAAGTAATGTTGCTTGTCTTGTTTCCATCAGCATATTTTACTTTACCTTTTGTGGAACAGTACATCATTATATATAGAAGGTTTTATGGGAATCAGTTCTTTTAAACATTTTCTTAGTTGTGACCTAGTAGAAAATTCTGTCCTGTGGCATGTCTGTACTGCTGAAGAAGACAGCCCAAATGCATCTTCTCCAGCAACTTATGAACAAGATGTCTTCATTGATGAATGACTGATGAAAATCCTGAATGATTAGCACCTGTTATGTATGAAAGCGTCATGCCTGGCCCCTGTGGGAAACTGACTGGTTCTAAAGAACCAAGTCTCAGCCAGAAGCATAGAAGTTGCTGTTGACAATCTCCAGAACCACGGTGGTGATTGGGGTGGGAGCAATAGGAATGACCGAAACTCATAAAGCACCCCCAGTAGGCAGTTGGGCTGTAATATTCAGTATGACTCTACAACTAATCAGCAACATATCTCCCAACCCCCAAGAAATCCACAAAATTACATGACTGACTCTTCACGCTCTTTAGCCCTAGTAGAAGGGCTCTCAGAAAGCCATGAGACAGCCATATTCATGCTTTCATGTGAGGGGTTCCACGGACATTCCCATGTCGAGAAGAAGTCCTTCTCCCATGAGTTGACTAGGGCAACCAAACCCCGCTACTGGAAATTTCCTAATTAATGGGCTGTTTTCATTTATCTATTCCACTCTCAAGTATTTGTTGCATATCTTCAATATTTATCACTTCTTCCTAGGCAGTGCTAAGAGATAAAGATGTATGATCCCTTGTCAAGGGAAGAGGAGACAGAATAGCAGTCTCTGAGCCCAAACTATATATCAGGCTCTGTCCTAGGTTCTTCGGTTAATCTTGCAAACAGTCTTGAAAGATGGCTGGTGATTGCATCTGTTCTTTAGGTGAGGAGTTCGAGGCTCAGAAAAATTACTTACCAAAGCTGACACAGCTACCGAGGGTAGAATTGAAGTTCCTACTCAGGTTTGTCTTCCTCAAAAGCCGGTGCCATGCTAGTGCTTCCTTAGGAGCTAACAGCCCAGTAGAAGAGACACAGAATGAAAGATGCTGTAACATGTGTATTAACAAGTTTAAATAAAATGCTGTTACAGGGGGGCACCTGGGTGGGTCAGTGGGTAAAATATCTGCCTTCAGCTCAGGTCATCATCTCCAGGTTCTGGGATCGAACCCCCACGTTGGGCTCCGTGCTCAGCAGGGAGTCTGCTTCTCCCTCTCCCTCTGCGGCCCCCCTGTACTCTCTCTGTCTCTCTTCCAAATTAATAAATAAAATGTTTCTAAAAAATAAATAAAATGCTGTTACATTAAGAAATTTAACTAAAATGCTGTGGCAGTTCAAAGAGGGAGAGAAATACTTCTGGCTGAGAGATCTGAGCATACTGGCCGGGGTGGGTGACAATTGGTTGGACATCAAGGATGAGATGGGTCACCCGAGCACCCGATTTAAATCTTCCTTCATCTACGAAGCAAGCATCTCATACCGTGCTTCAGTCATATACAAGTATAGTGACTGTTGGAAATATTCTCCAATCAAATGTGTTTGACCCCAGTATAAAGGAAGTGAGGGGAAATCTGGAGACATTCCTCTTCCTTTTGGAAAGGCGGTCTCAACCAAAGCACTTGGGATGACGTGTAGGTGGGAAGTAACAGAAGGGTATTAAATAACTAAGTTCTGAGGAAGCTAGATTACCTAATTTTGAGGAGAGAAACCCTAACTTGAGAGATTTGTAGTCAGTAACTTATATATGAACTTCTTGAGTATAGACTTTCCACCCAGAGCAACTCCCCAGTTGTGTAAAACGTAGCTGGCCATTTACTTTGTTATCTTACCTACAACCGTTCCCGCTTTTCTGCGTGTAGTCCGAACTCTCCCAGTGAAGATCCGGCCCTCTGCCCGCAGATTGTTCTTTTGCTTTGCTCTGCTTTCCGTCGGTGCCTCTCTCATCCCTGAATGTTTTCTGGCCTCTTCTCCTCCAGCCATCATCCAGCTTCAGGCTCTGCTGCCCTCCCGCGAGCCTCTGCTGAGAACTGGTTGCTCCTTCCTTTCCTTCCCACTGGACACTGACTCTGTGTTGCAGAATCGCGAGTATTCAATGCACTTGTGTATTTTCCGCTGAGGTGATAGTATGGTTTTTGAGAACAAAAAAAGATGCCTTTCTGCACATATCCCGAGCAGCTAGCGCTCTGCCTGATACGTAGTTATCCCTCAGTAGATAGGCGCTGGATCCATACATCGATGTAGAGACAAATGGACAGTTTGGTCCTGAGCTAACTCTGTGTATAGCAACCCAGTTCACAACATCCATTAAGCCTGTGGGACAGTTTTACCATCTAAGGCCCGAGCTCCAGAAGCCTCTGGACAAGGTATTAGAAGCAGAGCTACTGTAGGAAAACCCAGAATGGGATTTTCAATACGGTAATTATCAGTATTCTCATGGGCAGATGTAAATATCATTTAATGTATGCACAGATTACTGCGTTTTATTGGCTCTTGAATATGTCATAATTAAGTGACTGCTTCTGACTGTGGAGTCAAGATCATACCATTTTAAAAATTGAACATAATTATCTGCTCTGATCACTTAGATAAAATATTATGGCTTATTTTACATTTCCATAATGCACCTTGTGGAGCGTTCTCAACATTTACCAGCATCCCAGATCCCAGCTAATTCTTCAGCGGAAGCTGCAACTGACTTTGCCAGTCAGTCACTCGGGGTTATCTTCAGACCTTTGACACTAGGATCATTCTTGCCCTGTCTCATTTCTCCTCGTGGAGGAAAGATGGGAGCAGGTGTGCCTCATGAGTAGAGTCTGAAGTACATTAAGTAGCTGACAAGCAGTATGCTAATTCAGTTGCTTTTGGGGTCATATGTGTGTTTAATGAGTATTTGTTGAGCAATTCCTTTGTCTTAGTCCAAGGATTTTCGGAAGTCTTGCCAGAACCAACAGTGTGCAGGTATGTGTACGTACATGTGTACTGATGGGCGGATGTATAGAAACACATATTACTGCACACAGTATATTCTGTATATTCAGTATATTCTGATACGTTGCATTCTGTTCTATCCTATTCCATCGCATACCAATCCGTTCCATGTTGGTTTTGATGCGCAGTTTCAGAAACACTGCTTAGTCATTATCAGTTAACACAGCCTAAACAGGTACAGCATGTGGCCTCTGCTCCCAGAAAGCCCTATTTGGATGTACATTTTACCACGACTGGAGGGGCTGAGTGGGAGTTACCATGGATTATATTATATGCGGGATCTTACACAACTTCTGTCAACCGACCGTCTTTTTTCTCGTTTCGTTCAGCCTCATTTGCAAATGTTCCTTGCTCAGTTGCAAACTGTCATGGATCTGTTTGGGGGAAGCTGATGAGTAATCTTGTGAATGGAAAGACGAACTGAGGGAAATTACTTACTTTCTGTGTTGACTCAGGCCCCGTTTCATCTTAACTCCCTAGTTAGGAGACATCAGTAATGATTCTGTCTCTGCAACTCATCCCTAAATAAAATTAATTGGAAACTAGATAGCTCCCTAATAACCATGCTTGTTTTTGCATAATAGAAGGAGAAAAGGATTAAATTCTTTGTTCTAATTAATAGGAATGAAAATAGAATCGTAATCCATGGTAGGGCAAAATGAGAGAAAATAAGGCTTGTAAGTAATTTTCATGGTTGTTTAGGAATAATTGTTTCATTATTGAGTTAATAGGTTTTACAAACAGCTCCCATTTCCATATCATATTTTTGCAGTGGCTCTTTATTGAGATTGCCTAGGCAGAAGATGACAGGATGCTGTTTTCAATCCATCACTTGTCTAAAATACGAGCTCCAGAGTAGTTGAGGGGGGGGCGGGGAGATGCAGCAGGAAAGAGTAAGGTATGGGAGGGGACATAGGGGGTCAGATTGAAATCAGTTGATTAATAAGACAACAAAATTCATTCACCAGCTTGTTGCAAAGGAGACTCTTATTATTCTGGAGAGAAATTAGACATCAGATCCCTCATAGGCCCGAGGCTCTGACATGTGTTTTATAATGACAGTTAATTAGATACTGTCTGCAGCAATCATAGGCTGTCATTTCTAATACATTTCTGGGAAGTTGAAGGACAGGAGAAGTCACCCCCTCCCCATTTTCCCCCTTCCCATAACTCAAATCATTTGCCAAAATTAACTATGAATATATGAGGCGCAAGTTCAACAATTATACAGCCGTTCTGCGCATTTATGTTTCCTGCTTGGTATGTGCCATGCATCTCAGGCTACGCCGGGCATGCGTTTTCCAGACAGAGTTGTTACTGCAGCCCTGGTGATATTTTGGAACGTCTCACACAGCACTCTCTAACACCTGGGCTCATGGAAGATACCACTCATCATTGCAACGTAGGCATTAGAACACAGAGAATCTTCCACGCTCGTGCACTCAAACTGTGAGCACCGTCCCTGCCACCATTTCTCCTAAAACAGAAACTGCAGTGCCTTAGCTGAAATTATTTATTCTCCTATATAGAAACCTTAAATTTGGTTAGCTCCTGCAGTGTTTTCTCATGTAAGATTTTAATGCCCTCTTTTGCTGAATGTCATTATAGCATGGCAATGAAGTATAACAGGAAAGAAACTAAGCAGAAACCTTCTTTATGATAGCCTAAAATCATAAATTGTTGAAATGTTAAGAGACCTTACGGATGGTCTAATCCAGTCCCTTTACTTTACATGCAAAGACATTTGAGGCCCAGAGTGCTAGAGTAAGCCCGAGCTAAAACTCCATTCTCCTGACTTCTGGGCTGCGGCTCCTTTCCCTTTAGAACACTGCTTCCCACCTATTATCTGAGTGACTGTGCAAAGTCAAAACCTTGAGTGTTCTCATGTAAAATGGGCATAGAAATAATATTTTCCTTGTAGGGTTGCAGTGAGCGTAAATGGGTCATCTGTGGGACACTGGACAATCTTGTGCTGCCCTCTGCTTGGGGTTTCTTTTGGTTTTTTAAATTCATTTATTGATTTTAGAGAGAGAGAGCAGGAGCAGGAGGGGCAGAGGGAGAGAGAGAATCCAAATCAGAGTCCCCACCAAGCGCAGAGCCGGGTGCGGGGCTCTATCCCAGCAGCCCAAGATCTTGACTTGAGCTGAAACTGACTGAAACCTGAGTTAAACCGACTGAGCCACCCAGGCACCCCATCCTCTCCTTGCTTTTATCACATGTCATCTTTACCCAGTGCATACCTAGACCTCATAAAGCCCCAATGAGGACCTAAGAAGGCTTGCCAGAACTTTCTGGTCGAAAACTATATTCTTTAACAGGTGATCCACTAAGTTTCTGTTTCCTGTTTAGGGACATGGCTAAGCAATTCGTGTGCAGAAATTTGATCTTTTTCAACTCTCATTCTCGTAACTAGTGTCTCTAGGGTAGTGGTTTCCAAGCATAGCAAAGTAGGAATTTGCTAGAGATTTTCTTTAAAGTACAGACTCCTGTTCCTGTCGGATTTCTCTCCTCCTGTCAGCGCGCATCCTGAGAAAAAACCTCCTTAAGTAGGTTTGGAGCGGATCCTCGAGATTCTGTACAGTTGCTAGGTTTTGTTTTATTTTTGCTCTTTGAGCTCCCTAGTGGACAGTCTGGAAGATGCCACTTATGAGAGCAGATGATGCCCCCAAAATGCGCTACCTTCCACAGCCACTCAGATCTCTGGGTACTCTTGTGGGTTCTAATTGACTCTTCCATTTTGGAAGTTGAAATGTCAGCAGTAAGCTGATAACATAAATTCTTGGAGGTACTGACTTACCTATCCTTGCCTTATGTACTCAGTACACACAGCCTCTTGGCCCTGCTGTCCATTCCCCCGCACCCCACACCCCACCTCCTCCACCACACTGTCCATCTAGGATGGACATTTAGCCGTGTCCCCGAGCAGAGATCTGCTGCCCATTACCAGTGGAGAACGCATCTAAGATTTGTTCTGTGTTACGGTTGTGGTGGTTCTGATATCCCCATACCCATCATCCTAATAATAGGGCTGAGTTTATATGAAGCCACTCCCTGTTACAGCTGGTCTCCTCACAAAGATACATTTTCAAAACACGTAGCTGGGATTAAGGATCCGATGTGTGATGCTGAGTGATTACTCTCTGTGTGAAATAAACTGGAATTGGAAAGCTGATTAAGCCATATTCTGGACCTCATTGTATAATTCTGCATCCAGTGAGCTAACCCAGCCCCAGGGCAGAGTTGGAAAGGGCACAGGCGTGCAGACCATCAACATCCCTGAAGATCTAGACTGATACCTTAAATTATTCTCTGGCATGAGCAGAAACTGTGTGCTTCGTCAATTCCATATGTGTTACTCTAATGGTTCACTTGCTTTCTAAATGAATATAGCCTCCTTACCAGCTGTGGACTCCTAATGTTTGCAGAGGTTTAAAGATGTTCCAGTAGGAAGTAGCTTGACATCGAATAAAGATGTTGAAAGAAGAAGACAAAGATAATGAAATAATACATACAAAATTAGCTGAGACAGAGCCCAGCACATAGTAAGCATTCAGTGAATATTAGCTCCAGCTGAGATCATTACTATTATTCTTAAACCATAGCTGTTTAACTCAAGTCATTACTGATAATCCGTGGCATATTGTCCATGGTATTAAACATAGTTACCTTAAAGACATTTAACTTGATTTCTTATAAAAAAGAAATTTTACGGATCCGCTTAGTTCAAGTCTAACTCTTGCTGTATTTGTGCATGTGATAGTCTGTGGTTCTTAACTTATGGATGTGAGTTCTGAGTTCATATTTTCATTGGATTTAGTGAATTGGATGTTTTCAGGTGAACTAAGTGGTCTGTATGAGGCTCATCCCTGGACCTTTTTTTTTTTTTTTTAAAAGATTTTATTTATTTGACACAGAGAGATCACAAGTAGGCAGAGAGGCAAGCAGAGAGAGAGAGAGAGAGAGGGAGGAGGAAGCAGGCTCCTGCCTAGCTGAGAGCCCGATGCAGGACTCGATCCCAGGACCCTGATATCATGACCTGAGCTGAAGGCAGAGGCTCAACCCACTGAGCCACCCAGGCAGCCCCCCCGCCCCCCGCTGGACCATTTTTGAGAATCACTGAGGCTCAGGGCACCTGGGTGCCTCAAGTCAGTTCAGTGTCTGCCTTCAGCTCGGGTCATGATCCTGGAGTCCCGGGATCGAGTCCTGCATCAGGCTCCCTGCTTAGCGGGGAGTCTGCTGCTTCATTCCCTTGCCTCTTCCCTGGTTCATGCTCACTGTGTCTCTCTCACTCAGTCTCTCCCAAATAAATAAATAAATAAATAAATAAAATCTTAAAAAGAAAAAAATCACTGAGGCTTATGATAACTCACAATGTCAAGTTTATGATATTTTTCCCTGAAGATTCTAATCCTCCACTTAACTTGCCCCTCCCCATGAATTGAGTAAATAATGGATAATGATGAAAATAGGGCTAACCTGACCAAAGTTTTTTACCTCCAGCAGTGACTCAGACACATGGCAGAGGTAGAGGATTGACTTTATGTCAGAGCTCTAGGTCTGTGGGTTTTAGGAGGATTTAACTCTTCAGGATCATAATTGTGACAATTTTTGAAAAAGATAGTCTTTTACATGGTTTATTTCCCTCAGTTTGTCATGTCAGAAGTGAAGAATTCCATTTTTCTTCTCAACTCCTAACTATGTAGTGCGACCTAGCAGGGTTTCTTTGTCTCTTTAATCTGCAATATGCCTTCCCTTTGGGGAAAAGGAACAGAAATCAATTTGGATGAAATGTACGGCTTCCATGTGTGAAACTTTCAAGTAAATTGGAAGAAGTGTGCATTGATCATTCTTAGCCCACATCATGGCAAAATAACCTCAGGCCACTTTTTCGGCCATTCAGTAACGGAGTCAAGTGGACTGACCCACAGTGCCATGTACAAACACATGGCTTTCTTAATCTGTGTACACAGTGTAGCACTGTCCTTGCACTCTTGCCTTGGTTTATCATCTTTAGTAAATTTTGACAGGAAGATGAATTTTCTCTGTCAAACATAAAGCAGATGCATCTGGAAGAATATATGCATAGCCACACTAATGTTCTCTGGGACATACTCTCCTTCTACTTTTCTGTGGGTCTGATACAATAGAGAAAACTGAGACACAATGAAGACATCAAAATATCCAGGAAAATGTGAGATCCTTTTCCCTATCCGTGTCTCCTGTGAGACACCCATAATTCCCCCAACTTATTCATTGATTTTTCTGCTGCGTATCCTAAGTCCGTATACATTGGAGATAGTAGGTTTATTATATGGTGCCCTCATGGCTCTACGTCATGGCTGTAGACCATTTAGGATGTTCTCATGTCCATAAAAGAGCAACTCAAGTTTGGCATTCCTGACACTTCAGAAAAGGATTCCTAGGAAGTCTAAAATTGGACTTGATGCTGGAAGAAAATTGCATCATCAGTTCTCTTGAAGGAAATACGTCTTTTCCCTATTACAGTCTTGGTGGGCTTAGTTTTTTTTAGATATTTATAGATATTCTGTGGATAAAAACACTCTTAGGACGCCTGGGTGGCTCAGCTGGTTGAGTGTGCAACTCTTAATTTCAGTTCAGATCATGATCTCAGGCTTGTGAGATCGAGCTCCACATGGGGCTCCATGCTCAGTGCAGAGTCTGCTTGAGATCTCTGCCCTCTCCCTCTGCCCCTCTCCCTCTGTACCCACATGCATGCTTGCATCCTCTGTCAAAATATAAAAATTTGGGGTTTTTTTTCTTTAAAAAGCACTCTTAAAGAAATAAGGCAAAGTAAAGTTAGAGATCTAATTCTGGCCAGGCTAGAAAGATCAAAGAAGTGGACACTTCAAACTGCAAGTATGATTTTAAGGAAGAAGTTAGTCACCTGAGGAAGTTGAGTTTTTTGTTTTCTTTTGTTCACTCTTTACTGATTGTACAGTCTGTTTTCTCACTTCACCCTCTGGTACAAAGAATATAAATGGTGGTGTCTTTATGTTGTTGCTCAATAAAGAGCAGTGTGGTATTCATCTTACAGACTTCTCTTCTCCTTCTCCCAATGCTGGCTGCACTGCCATGGTTTATACCTTAGCTTCAGTCTTCTATTAATTTATTCCGTCATCCCTCAGGTATTAACTGAACATCTTGTCTCTCATTGTAGACTTTCAGGATGTGCTACCCCCAAGCCCCAGGTCTGTGTGGAAAAAAGGATGGCCAAAGAAGGCTAATTGAACTCTTTGTGAATGAAGGGCTGCAAAGTATGAATGAGGAGTTGAGTTCCAGTGCGAATGTGGACAGGATTTATTTGTTCTTATCTCTCATTTTTAAGATCATGTATAAATCATGACAAATATGAGTCATATTTGATTTGTATCCTCTTAAATCATCATTTTATTTTTTAAGAGTTATCAAATGTTCAAGAGCTAACATTTGGCTCAGAGTAAGCCTATTCGTATGCCAGATAATTTGGATTGAGTTCGGAAGCCTACTGCTTTGGATCTTCGGATGGGTGTTCTTTTTTTTTTTTAATTTATTTTTTATTTATTTTCAGCATAACAGTATTCATTATTTTTTCACCACACCCAGTGCTCCATGAAATCTGTGCCCTCTATAATACCCACCACCTGGTACCCCAGGATGGGTGTTCTTAACAAAGTTCTCTATCCCTTTATTGCTGTTAAAGTTTCTTTATTGCCACAAACGTGTTCCCTTCTTTACTGGTGTCCTCTTCACTGCTTTGTATGTAAGAATACTTATGTGTAGTTCACTACCTTATTAAAAATATGAGACAAAGTTGTCTTATAACTGGGACCTTTTAGCCTTCTGGAAAGGAATTACAGTGAAAACAAAAAAGAGCACAAGCTTTAATTTTGTTGTCAATATAGGACCACTTGAGGGTCAAGAAAATTACTTACTTTATATTTTGAGACATTATTTTATAATTATCTTTTGCTAACGATTTCCTTACATTTAGTCTGCTAAAATTGTAGAGTTTAAATGTTTTTGCTAGGATCTTTAATGATTCTTGTTCCTCATCAAGGAGAATTCTTTGAACATAGTATTTATCAGAATTTCTACTGAGATTAAAAACCGCGTACACTTTATTCTTTCTTTGAGGCCTCTGCTTGTTCTCTTGAGAATACATATATAGTTTTTTTTGTCAATTAACTTCGCTTTCATAGCTATATCTTCAGAAGATATTATCAGGGAACTTCATTACTGGATTGTATATTTAGGACTGAGTCATATAACCTGAGGATCTCTTTTTGGAGCACAGAATATAGTAAAAATACTTCTACAGAGGCTCTTGTGAGAAGTTGCCACCCTAAAGCTGACAAATGCTTTCATGTTCTTGGTGAATGTCATTCTAATGAACAAGGCAGTATTATGATTTTTGACAGAACCAGGGATGGCCTGATGTGGAATTATAGTAAGAAGCAGATGAGTAGTATAGGCGAGAGAGAAAGATTGGCATGTGGGTAAGAATGCAGACTTTTAAAACCATCCTGTCTAGGTTCACATCCTGGCCTAGTCACTTTTTAGTTGTTTGACCTTGAGAAAGTCGCTAAACCTATTTTTAGTTTCCTCTTCTGGTATAGGGAGATGACAATAACAATACCTCCTTTAAAGGATTGTCATTAAGGATTAAGCCTGTTAATATATACGGAGTTCTTAGATGGTCTCTAACATATAACTAGCACTATCATATGTTACACCTTCTTATTCTTGATTCATTATGAAGATTATCTTGGCGCCATACCTTAACCAAGTGATTTTCTGTTCTCCCTGGAGCTACGTCTCTCCCACACCTCTGTGCTTTTCACAGCCTAGGTATTTACTATCATTACCCTTTATCCTTCATTCAAAAAAAAAAAAAAGTACCTTATCAAAGTGTACTTGATTGATGAGAATGGTAGGTATTCTTCCTGGTACTATACTGTGATTAAGACAAAGGAAAGGTCCAAAGTGTAGAGTGTAAGAGTTTTCACCAAGTTGCCTTTCATCCTGTTGTATCTCTTGTTTCTGATTCAAGGGGGAAATTAATGAGAAAAAAAAAAAAGGAAACCAAGTTCCTCATCGATTCCCTTACTGACTTTAAAAACGACTTGGTTTGAGATCTTATCTCATAAGACTTCTCCACTATTTTTAGAGTGTGGAGAAGGTCGAGAGGTGGTGGACCATTTACTCTCTTCCCACCATTATTCATTTGGAAAGTTATAATCTCACCAAAGTGTCAGAGCTGTTTCCCTTTCATTGTCACATAGCAGAAACAATATCCAAGCAATAATTGCCTTATTGAATCCCTTATTAGTCTGTAATGTGGCCTCTGCCATGTCTTTTTTTTTTTCTTTCAATTTAATTCTTCTAAAATGCTAACAGCATTTCCTTTCTGATTTCGCCTCACATGGGCTGCGTCAGAGACTTTTAAGTAAATTGTTATGGTGTTAATTAAGATTTCATGGTCAGGCTCTATTCTATAATAGGTATGATAGGATTTGGCCTCCTCTGTGTCTTCAAATAGGCAATTCCAACATCCTTATGATTTTTCCTGCTGCCTTAGAAGATTTGAGATAATGGAGAGATGATGAAGCTATCAAACAAATTTTATTGATTCATCTTTGTGAATGTAATTCATATATCAGTAAGTACCTTGGAGGCAAAATTACCTTTGGAGTTGGACATTCCTTTGCAAAGTTGTATTAGAAAGGTAATTTTGTTTGGGTAGGCGACAGGGTTTTGCTTTTAAATACTGTAAAATTTATATCTACTTGCCATCTTCATTGTATAAGTGAGAGGTTTAAATACTCTGCATTTTATTTCCCTGTCTATAAAAAATGAGGGTTTTTTTTTAATGGCTTTCTCAATACTACTAACTCTTATTTTTGCTGTATTGCTAGATGAGAAGAATGGATTTATGGTACTATAAAAAGCAAAGAGTGAGGGAGGAAAGAGAAGGAACAAATAACCTAGCAACTCTGTTCCTTGGAGTGCTTCAGAACTCAGTGGGCCTTTGGATCACTGGAGAAATTTCAGTTAGTGATTTCTTGTTGTCCAGATCAGAGGACTTATCCTGATTTACTGGGGAGCAGAGCAGTGTGTCCTTGTAGGTTGGAAGAGCAAGCATTGGATGCTGAAGGGGTTGGCTTTTTTCTAAACAGTGACATTAGCACAGAACTGATGGTCACTGATGGTTTTTTACAACTAGCGATGTTTTTCCTTCTAGCCATCAAGCAGTACCCTAATAACCTTAACATTCACAGTTAACAACCTTCCCCCCAAATCCTTAATTTTCTTCATATTTGAAATAATTTCTCCTTCCTACAATTGCTGCACTATGTCAATGCGGAAAAGAGAAGCATTCATGATATTAGCAGCCTCAGAGACGTGATGGGTTGGAGAGCTCAAAAACTGGTTTTAAGAGCTTGTCATTTAACAGGTTTCTTCCCATGCATATATATTTTTAAACTGCCCTTTTATGTTAATAGAGATGATGTCTTGCTTGGACTTAGCAACTCCCAGACTTACCGGGAGTCTACCAGAATTATTGCGAATAATTCTCAAGGAGCAATGTCTTCCCCCCCCCCCATTTTGGAGCATAGGAGCATCATAAGGAATCCCACATTGGGCTGCAGTGGCACAGTTTAAGTGTGTCTGCCCTGTTCTCTCTGTGGCCTGGCGTGACCACTGAAGAGATTCAAAGGTGTGGTGCCTCGAGGCTGGCAAGCACCTTTGCTCCCCACAGCCCATTCTCTTAAAGGGAGAACTAATGGAGAACATCTGTGGCGGCCAGAGTCCCTGTTGGCATGCTGGTATTTTTAAAACTACGAATTATTAAATTTTGCCTCCTAAAATGCCAAGTGATTACTTGATCTTCTAGAAGGTGCTCTGATTATAATAGGCCTGCTTTATGGTGACTGCACCTATGACATCACGAAACTGAGCAGATGGTGTTTTTAATTAGTCTTTGGGAGAATGAGACACTGGCCATTGCGTCAGCAGCACTGACGAGAATGGAACATTCTGCCTGTGTTCCTTCCAACGTTTTGGTTCAAGAGAAAATGACAACTATTAGATAATATATCTTCCTGTATAAGGGAAATAGAGAGTCTCAAGAAGCAAACAACAAGGGCACCTGGGTGGCTCAGTGGCTTAAAGCCTCTGCCTTCTGCTCAGGTCATAATCCCAGGGTTCTGGGATTGAGCCCCACCTCAGGCTCTCTGCTCAGTGGGGAGCCTGCTTCCTCCTCTCTCTCTGCCTGCCTCTCTGCCCACTTGTGATCTCTGTCTGTCAAATAAATAAATAAAATCTTTAAAAAATTTAAAAAAAAAGCAACAGCAACAATAAGACCTCTCGAAATGTGAAATTCAGAACAGTCTGTGGAGAAAGCTGTTGTAGATTATCTGGTTCATTTGTTGGTAGCCTACAGAGGTCATTAAACTCGATTAAACTAGACTTCTTGGGGTTCCTGGATTCACTAGAAACATAAATTGGCTTTCTGTCAGTTCTGAAGTCTAAAGATGGTTTGTACACATGACAGTGGTGATTTAACAGAGCAGTGAGTTAGGAGTGGGTAGACCCGAGTTTTGGGACCTGGCTCTTCTACTTCCTAGTTGTGTTTCCTTCACTACCTTAATCCTTCTGGGTTTGTTTCTTCATCTGAAAAATTCAGGAATTGGAATATCAGTGAATGCACAGACCCTTTCTAATTCTGAAAATCTGTTGATTCTAAAACCAGTGTGTGGGGTTTTTCCAGATCATTGAAGCCCAGCCACCCCTGTACCTGAAGCATGTGGGAGAGCTTGGTATGTCTCCAGAGAATTTGCCTTGGCGTTGGGCCATCTGCGCCTTTGTGAGTTTCCCATACGGGGCTCCGCAGTAACTCGCTGTGATCAGTGGAGAGGTAGGGGGGGCTCAGGAACTCAACTCCCAATTGTGTTCTGGACTGCTTCACAGCTATTATGCCTTTGGGCAAGATGTCTAACTTATTTTTAGTTCGACCAGCTATAAAACACAAATAATACTCTTCCAGACATGCCACTTAAGGAGTGACAATGCGAAAAAAAAAAGCTTTTGTTGTGTTGGAATCCACCTCTTCTAATTTTAATCATTCCCTTACAGCTTCTAATTAAAAAAAAAAAAAATCATTCCTTTGTAATCCTAATGTGTATGAGTCTTTCTACTGATATGGCTTTGGGGATGAATACAACCAAGTTGGGTCAGTATCAAGATGCTTCCAAGGGTTGCAACATTGCCTCTGTTCAGTGTCTTTTAAGCCTTTGTAGAAAACATGTTAACTTCTTTAGCTCAGAGGAAATCATCAGTGCAGACACTGCTAGTCATTTGTCAAAATGCTGCATTAGGAAATGTTATATTTATACATATCTAGGTTTACTAAAATAAATGTAACCTCTGAGGGCATGCAATCATTCTGGGCTACAAACTAGTTAGATACCTGGGCCTCTGGGCTTACAAATAAACAAATATCCCTTCTTGGTTTTATAAAATTGTTGGATTATTTCAAATCACACAAATGCACCCATCCTTGGGGCCTTGAGGGCATTAACATTAATCAAAGTGATGCAAAATTCAATTAGAAATTATCTGATGCTTCCTGCATGTTGATCTCACTAGGCAAGGAGTCTCCTTTGCAATAATCTACTTGAACAGATGAGACTCAGATCAGGCAGGCTGAAAGCTGTCAAAGGATAAGTCTCGAATCAGGGCAGAAAAATGATCTCAACATGGGAACCTTCTTCACAGCATCATTCATAGCAGAGGGGAGCCTGGGGCAAATCACACTTTTAATGGGTCCCCTGAATCACTTTTTTTTTGTAGATAAAACCTGGTTGAATGAATGCCAGGAATGACTACCCTTATATTAAATGTTGCCACTACCTGGGTACCAAACTACAATTATACTGTATGTGGAGGGAAAGGGGCGTGGCACCAAAGGTTGGGCAATGTTTTGTGGCATATATGGAAAGACAAGTCTCCACAGACCTGACTTCTGGTTTCAAGGCTGCACTGAATTGGTTGATTGACCCTGGTCACTGGCTGAAGCCATTGGAAGGCAAGGTGACAGAGTGGAAAAACCCAAGT
Source organism: Mustela putorius furo (assembly GCF_011764305.1). NCBI lineage: Eukaryota > Metazoa > Chordata > Mammalia > Carnivora > Mustelidae > Mustela > Mustela putorius. The sequence continues at coordinate 87,887,778 of NW_025421998.1, forward strand.
GCCAGGACAGACCAAGGTTGGAAGCACAACTGCACCATTTTTCTTTGTCTAATGACATTCGACAAGTTCTGTACGTCTGTGCTGCATCTTTAAAATAAGGGTGTGTATCTCATGGGAGTATGATGAGGGTTAGTAATAAAGTGTATTAGTAATTCTTGTGGTTCATAGTATTCAGTAAATGACTTTGAAAGAACCTTCTGTGGCCCATATCCTCTACTATGGATGTGAGCCATTGGATTCCTTGAAAACTTCCCCAGTCCCTTGGTCCCTTCCCAGTGGTAGGGGACTTGGAGTGTCCATGTTATCATGGCATCCTTAAGTCGCCGTTGCTGTAAAGTCTGCCAAGACTAGCTGGCTGGAGATAACCAGAGACCAGGGATTGTCTATGGATGATTATTGAAAGAGTGAATCATAGCCACATACCCAGGTGGCCTTTGATGCTTGCCTGTGAAGCGCAGCTGTGACATCATATCAGTCATGGCCCCGGCCATCATCCCACTTGCAGTTCTCCTTGGGCATAACTGCTTTTATGAACGATGAATTTGATATGATTCCTGGCGGCAGAAGGCCAGAGTGTTCATCTCCTTCACCACACCAAAGTACTCATCCATGTTTGTGCTCTTGAACTCTTGCATGTAAGTAGTGTAATAAAGTGTGCATTCATTGCACTGTGTGGAGAGTTAGTATATGGGATCATTGCTTATAGGTAGTTCTAAAAACTATAAATTATTTGCAAGGGAGAAAGTTCAGATTCTGACAAATGGAGAAAACTTAGTTCTTTTGCTTATGATGTACCAGTAACAGGAGGTAATACAGATCTATGGTTGTGGATACTTTTACATTTTGATGAACTCTTCTGTACAGTTTCACTGCTCTGACCCCATAGTTGACGGCAGTCAGTACCAAGAGAAAATGTTTTTACATAGCAGATGAGATGCACATTTTTTTTTTGTTTTGATTTGCTCTTTTGGGACAACTTATGAATGTGACAGATTCTTCACACCCCCATTCTTTATGTTCTTAAAGAATAGTAATCATCAGTTTAAAACATTTATTTTATCTGTCCTTCCATTTTCAGTTGTAAAATTAATAATTATTATGTTAATAATTCAAATCAATAAAGTTTTAAATTACACCATTTAATCTTTTTTCTTAAGGCACTTTCTTGTTTGATTAACACCTAAGCTTTCCTTTGCTCATATTTTTTTCTCTTAATCTTCATCATGTTTCTCTTACTAGGCAAGGAGGTCACGTGCAAGTGCTTGTAATGGCACATAGTAGCTATTGAACTCTAGTGGTTAAGACTTCAAGAGACCATTAAGAGGACAGAAAAATGTACCTTTGATATCTTAATTTGATCACTCTAACTGAGAAAATACACCTTAATGATTGTTCTTTAGGTATATTGACCTGATCATTCATTTGCCTGCTAATTTGGACCCTCGGTCTTTGCCTTCCTGGGTTTTATCTGCATTTGACTAGATGATAGATGGAGAAGACTGGACATCAATATTCCAGTGATGGAGCACAGGCCTTGACCTGTGTGCCTCTTTCTCTTCTTTCTTCCTCCCCGGAGTCTGTTCTTGTACATGGCCTTGCTGGTGGGCTTCGTCAGAGAGCTGACAGCACAGCTAGTTATAATGATGCTTTCAGATTTCTTCAGAGTCTGTAATTAAATGACATCACTAAGCCTTAAATGCATCTGCTGTGAAAGTCAGAAGGCTAAATTATCCCATTAAAGAGAGAAAAGTGTTACTTGGTGTTAAAGAATCCCAAGTTTAGTATGCTGAGGAGTTGCTTCGGGAAAGCTGTTGAAAGCCGGTTGAGCATGGAACATAGTGGGAAGATTGGGAGGCTGGTAAGGCCATGTGGTTCAGAACAAGCTGTTCAAGAATCACAGCTGCAATCAGGCTAACTTTTAAAAAGAGAAGGCATTTTTAAAAAATGGGTTTTTTTTTTTCCCTTCTCAAATGCTGTTAACTGCTTAGCTGCTGGTTTTTACTCCAAACAGCTGGGCTACTCCCGGTAGCTCACAACGGCCCCGTGACCCCAGAATAGTATATTGTAGTTACCTGGAGCACAGTTTGAGACCAATGCCATGAGTTCAGTTCCCACAGGAGCAACTAACTTCACTAAATTAAATCACCGGTTATCCTGTCTCCAGCCCTAGTTAGCCATCTGCCATCTCACTGCCTCTTAACAAAAGGGATCCACAGAAAGAAACTCTTATTGATCAGCCCAAAAGTGCCATCACTATTGAAATGACATCTTAAAACCATGACAATTATGCCTACTTGGCTAAGGACACAATTTTTAAAATTAAAGTATTATTTCATATTGTGGTACAGTAAGGAATATTTATGTGGTCTTCGTCCCTGGTTCCTGACACACAGTACCTAAAACACTTGGAATCTCTGGAGTGATAGAGTGTCTTTTGTATGCTAATGAGATGACCAGTGACTGGGTTCCCCTGGATAGTTTCAGGGTGGGAGCTGGTCACCAGAAAGACCAAGGCAGGATTAGAGATTGGAACTCTGACCCCCTCCCCTACCTCCCGTCCCTCAGACTCCTCGGAGGGAAGAGACATTGGAAATTAATCATCCGTGGCCAAGGATTTCATGAATCATGCCTACATAATGAAACTTTTATAAGACCCCCTAGACAGCAGGATTTAGAGGGCCTCCAGGTTCGTGAGCACACACAACATGTCAGAAAAGGGGTACAGCCCAACTCCACTGGGACAGAGGCTCCTACGCTTGGGACCTTTCTGGCTCTTAGTCTGTGTACTCTTCATTTGGCCGTTCATTTATTTTCTTTCTAGTAAACTGTTGGGCATCGAAGGTAACTATTTTCCCTGAGTTTTGTGAGCAAAGTTTTCAAAGCAATATGCTTAGTACCCGAGAAGTTTGGAACACTAGGTCTAGAAAAACGGTTTCCCTCAGGCTTACGACCACATAGAAGGTCTATACTCCATGTTATTTCACATTTTGCTGACCTTTATTGCCACTTCCTTTCCCCGCCCCCCAGAAGTCCAACAGAAGGCCACATGAGCTTCAACAGCGATGATGTCATCATCCTGGCTCTTATAACACTTGGACTCCTGTATCTTCAAAGAACATACAATGTTCACCATGTTGAAATTTACCTCCTATGCATCCAGGCAAACAGAGAAGAAACTGCCCTTTAGTCGATAACATAAGACACAAACACAGAAATAGTTCTACTTCAAGGTTGTAAATAAATCCCAAATGATCCATATACAGATGGAAAGGACTTTAGACATAAAAGAGGAAGATTTCATGAATAATAGTAATGATAGGTAACATCTACTGAGCATTTTCTGTTATATACCATAGTCAGCACTTTTTTATGGATTGTATCATTTAAGCTCAACACGTAGGTGGTATTGTTTGAAGGTAGAGCAGCAGGCTCATAGAGGTTGAGAGCTTGTGCCAGGTCACACAGCTAATAGGTGTGTTTTTCACCATTATGGGATACATTCTAGGCAATTTCCAAGAGGAAAGGGAATACAGTTCATATGTATTCTAAACACAGTAATTCCCATCAGGGAATTACTGAGTTCCTCGTCGGCTCTTCCCTTTCCATGCTGCTGTGCCTTCTCCTTCACTGGCACCTCCTTATCTTTTCTATTTATAAACTAGAGCACCTTAGGGCTCAGTCTTTGGGGGCCTCTTGTCTTTTCTAGAAGATGCACTTCCTAGTCTGATGACTTTAAATACCAACTGTGCACAAATATTTTCAAAATTTTTATCTGAACTGCCAATCTGCCCTCTCAACTCTTGACTCATATATCTAACTGCTCACTTGATCTCCCCGCTTAGCTCTCTCATGAGTTCATCTAAATTGGTCCAATGCAAAACTCTTAACTTCCTTTAAAACCTGTTCTTCCTATTGTCTTGTTCATCTTGGTCAATGCCAGCTCCATCCCTGTACTTGTTTGGAACAAAATTCTCCATGTCATGCTTGACACCTCTCTTATACCCTGCCCACAGTGGGTCTTTGACAAATCTTGTGTGCTCTGCCTTCAGACTGTATAGGGAATCTAACCACTTTGCACTGTCTACACTCATCCCACCCTGATCTGGGCCACCATAATCTCTTATCTGCATTGCTGCCACAGTCTACTCCCCGAAGCTCTTCCTGCTTTGGTCACCCATTTACTCTGTTGTCTACACAGCAGGCAGAGTGACCCTATTAAAACACAGGGTAGATCATGCCAGTCGGGGGAAATTCAGATTCATTACCATAGCAGATAAAGTCTCCATAACCCAGCCCCCAGTGATTCCCCTGGTGTTGCCTCTCATCGCTCTCTCCACCCCCCTGCTTCACCCATGCTGGCCTCGTTGATGGCTTCCAAATGCTGAAAATCCGTTCTTCCTCGGGAGCTTCACAGTTGCCCTCCCTGCCTCCTGGAACACTGTTACTCCAGAAATCTGCATCACTCTTGACTTTATTCTGGTCTCTGTTCAAATGCCACCTTCTCCAGAGGCTTTCTCCTGGCTTTTCCTTTTCCTCTGAAAGAGCAGCCACTCCTCACTTGCCATTTCCTAGTCTCCTTTATTTTGCTTCGTCGCAGCCATCAGTGCTGGGTACATGTCTGGTTCATGTCCGTCTACCCTCACGAGACTGCCCGCCATATTGGTCAGCAGCGTTGTCTCTTGGGTCACCAGTGTCTAGAGCAGCGCCCGCCGCGGAGTGGATCTTCAGCAAGCCCCTGTGAACTGAGTAGCGGTTGTGTTCTGATGTTTCTTCAGCACTAACCAGTTCAGTCATTTGAAGTACAATTCTGAGAATCAAATCTGTTCATGCTCAGCAGTGACTTTAGAGAGCTCGTCCCTTAGAAGGTCTGCTGTGAGATCCCAGTTCTAGGACTGAACCTGGTATTTATTTCCACAAGGAACCCTAAAGCTGGATTATGTGCTTGTTTAACATGCGTAACTCTAGATCGGCCAGATGCTCTTCTAGGCTTTGGGGAAGGTTCAAAGATGTAGTAAGACATGGGAGGGGCTGGTGATCGACTCTGGCAGTGCCATTGCTTTATTCTAATGAAGTATGAGAAGTCACAAGAAAGGCAGGGGAAAGCCACCGTCTCTGCTGAGTCACTACTCTCCAGTGATGCCATTGTAACTACATCCCCATGTCTTCCTAGGTAACATGTCATCCAATTCCTAAGATCCACGCCACTTTCTTTTGGTATTTCATTAATGATTTACATTCATTTGATTATTATTCCTACTAATCCATGACCTTTCAGTTATCTTTCATATGGCTTTCCATTCATATTTGGACTGTGTTGTTTTCCATGGATAAAAAAACACTACTCCATCAACGATTATGAATGAAAAGTAAACACAGTCATAGCAGTGGATTTTAAGTTAGGGAAGAGCCCAAAGGAGGGATTTTAGCATTTCAAAAGGAAGGGTCCTCTGCCAGCTGATGAATGGATAAATCAAATATGGTCAGTCCATCCAATGGCTTGTTACTCTTCCATAAAAAGGGATAGAGTACACCTGCATGCTGTAACGTGATGAACCTTGGAAACATCATGCCAAGTGAAAGAAGCCAGTCATGAAGACTACCTATTGGTATGATTCATTTCTATATGAAGACATCAGAACTGACAAATGTGTAGAAATAAGAAGTAGATGATTGGTACCCTAGGGCCAAAGATGGGGTAGAGTCGTGGGGGAGATGGATAGTCACTGGTAATACGTATAGAGTTTCTTTTGGGGGTGATGAAAATGTCCTCAAGTGGATTATGGTGATAGCTACGCAACTCTGTGACTATACTAAAAATCACTTTAGATGGGTGAATTGTATTTGAATCATATCTTAATAACGCTAGTATGTAAGAAGGAAGGAAGAAAAAAAATCAAAGAAGGAAGGAAGGAAAGTCTGTATCTGACAAGTTCTGGAAAACTTAAGAATTTTCCTCAGTCTTAAAGCTTTCCAAGAACTTTCCATTTTGTGCCACTTTGTATTTTGCTGCCCTTTATTCAGTTCTGTGCCTCTCCTCCCCCACTACAAAATGACACATATTTTCCTTTTGCTGCATTTCACTTTTTCAGTGGGTAACTTCCAGGAAGCTTCCTAATATAATTTTATAGTCTGTTACACTAACAATATCAGATTAACATTTAATGATAAAACAATGCAATGTATTGGAAAGAAGATCAAAATGGGATTTGAAAGTCCTAGGCTCTAGGACTAGTGTTGACCTAGATGTATACGCTTGGTCAAATTGCAAAACTCCATACCTCAGTTACTTAAGTAGCTTATAAGATCATGTTTCCCTTTTAACAACTGCAAGTTTAATTAACAGTTGAAGTCTTCTTTATTTCAAAGGCAAAATGTTACTGGGGCAGAGATGGTGGGAGATGACAGAGAAGACTTTGTCCTTTTTGTTTCATTTTCTAAGAACACACTGTTGTTTAAAGTAGTGAGTGACTTCCTCTGCCAGTTGGGCATGTCAACTATCCCAAGCCATTGTGTACTGATACGGTTACTACCTCTTCATCTTAGCCACAGTCGTCATATTGATGACCTAATGTGAAGTGTCCAGGGACTTGCCATTTTTTTGGAGAGAGCAAGATCACCAGCCCCTTGACCACATAATTAGAAGAAATATATATTCTCATGTAACAAACCTGACGCCGTTAGTGTTCGGCAGCTCCTAAGGGAATCAGAAGCTTCCTCCAGCCTGGGTAAATAATGAGCACATAGCCAGCACAGCCTGATCTCCCCAGCAGAAATGACAGTCAGCCTGCTTTACAGTCCGCAGTGTGGTCAGTGAATCCACGGTTGCTGAGTGAACTGCGGTTACCCCAGCTGGAAGGGAGACACGCTTTTTTAGGAGCAGTAGAGCATGCAATAGAATGTAGACAGGAAAGGAATTTGATGAATTGATTTTCACTGGAAAAGGCTGAGAGATGTCTTTACCTGAGACCACTTAATAGTCCTAAAGCTTTAAGCTGCTAATGAGTCTTTGCCCACCCCACTGGGGGCACTTATATGTTACTGAGCACCGAGCACGCTGAAGCAAAGGATGCAAAACTGCGACTCAATTTCCTGGAACTAGGGGGGGTGACAACCACAAAACTTGAAATTACACCAAAGCTGCGGAACTGAATGATGGGTAGAAAATACATAGAAGCTATTTGCTTTCATTGCAAGTTCCCATATTAGCCCTATGTCACATAATTTTTTTAAAAGATTTTATTTATTTATTTACAGAGAGAGACAGAGGGAGAGGGAACACAAGCGGGGGAAGTGGGGGAGGGAGAAGCAGGCTTCCCACCCAGCAGGGAGCCCAATGTGGGGCTCGGTCCCAGGACTCTGGGATCGTGACCTGAGCTGAAGGAAGATGCTTAACCATCTGAACCACCCAGGCACCCTGTGTCACATAATTTTTATTCTGTGAGTGACCGCATGCATTCCACCTGAACTAAATGGTTCGGCGAATTCTTCGTGTAATGCATCCCCTCTTGCTAGAGCTAGGTTATCTCTTCTTTAAGATTTACAGCTAGCCAGTAACTGAGGGGAAGGTCTCGTGACTGAAACATTCTTCAGCTTCACAGAACAAGCCTTTCTAGAATGAGATTTGCAGGTAGGGATTCACACCATACACACACTGCTGGGGGCTCCGTGAAATCTGCTCGTCAAACAGAACATCCGTCCTCAGGCATGTGGTCCCCATAGCTTTCACAAGCATTAAACTCACTTAGAAAATAATTAGTAATCAAAAAAGGCATTTAAACTCAACTCTCTGAAGCATGGAGGACGAGGTACATTACAGAAATTGAATTATCAGTATAAATATCTACTTTAGTTATAGACATAATTGGGTTTTAGTGAAAGAAGACATTTATGTGGATTGGGGAGATGTGGGAGTGTTGTAATCATTGAAGTATTTTTATTAGGGCTGGATATCAGGGACTTATATTGAACTGTGGCTCTGGGTGAGATCCCGATGTTTTCCAACTAGGAGAGATCTGCCAGCTGCTCTCACTCAGCCAGCGGACTATCCAGGATTCCCACTTCTAGAATCTGTGAAGTTGGTGATAAGCTTCACAATTTCTTTTTGGTATACTCATGAGTATGGATGTGTTTACGATGTGGTCACGAAATTACAAATAGGTTTATTTATATTCTGGCGAGAGCTCTTTCCAGTCAAGGCATAGCACACCTGCTGTAGGAGCTGGGTCTCCCTAATTCAGTTATGCATCCTTGGTTCCTGGATATGGCCTCATGCATGACTAAGAACTTCATATTTAATAGTTTGATGGTTGGGCACATGGGTACAAGAAGAACTGACCAGAAGTTCTTTTGGCAGTTATATAAACTTGAATTGATTTTTTAAAATAAGATTATTTATTTACTTATTTGACAGAGAGAGAGAGAGAGAATGAGAGAACGCACAAGCCAAGTGGAGTAGCAGGCAGAGGGAGAAGCAGGGTCCCTACTAGGCAAGGCGTCCAATGAGGGCCTCGATCCCGGAACCCTGGGATCATGACCTGAGCCGAAGGCAGAGGCTTAACCCACTGAGCCACCCAGGCGCCCCTGAAGTTGATGATTTAACAAATGTAGTCAAGTTAGTAAAAATACTTCAGAACAAAATCTCAGAGCAGATGAGTAAAGTGAGTCCTAGATGTGTAAACTACCTTCTGCAGTTCTGAACTGGGGCCCAGAGAAGCTCACCGGCGTGCTGCAGCTTGAGCAGCCCGGTGGTAGCAGACAGAGCACGGATGAGAATCTAGAGCTATTGGTCCACAGTTTCCCCACTACAAACTGTATTATCTAAAACAGATCGTGTTTCTTTATATTTTAATCTTTATGAAATAAAGATGTTATCTGAGCTGTAGAAATCAAACATCTGTGGCTCAACATAAAACTCACCTCTGTAGTTACCTCCTTTACTTTTGTGAATGTGTATGAAATACAGAAGCAAAGCAAATTAAACATTGTTTTTTCACATGCAGACGAGACCCTGTTCAGGAGATTTTTGTGTGGATTAGGGTATTTTGTCGGGGGTGGCGGGGTAATACCAGTATCTTTGAGGATCTGATACCATTCACGGACCCTGAAGAAATATTCAGATGTCCAGACCCGGGGAGTTTTACGCACAGTATCAGGCAATTTGCAGGGCCCAGGTTAAGGACACTGGTGTAGGGAACTGTGCCGCTATTCCTTTTGTCTCCCTCATGGTTTGGAATTTCTCTTGAGCCCTTTCACATTCGCCTCTACTCAGATCAGAATTAAACAGCCCATAATATTTCATCATTTAAAATCCCCCAACAGGCGCTTTCCGCACTGTCCGTTGAAAATGATTATTTACAACTAAGGCATTGTCATTTTTTAAAAATATGGAAAGTGGGGAAAAAAACTGATGTAGAAGAAAATTGTTCACAGGAGCAAAATTCTAAATGACCGTGCTATGAGGAAGCTGTAAGTGAGGCTGTTGTAGAATATGCATTTTTATTCTGAAACGGAACTGTAAAAACTGAGACAATTTTGATGCCTTGAAAAAAAAGCGTCTACAAATAAGAGACGTTTATAGTTGTTCAGGAGGAGGTATCAAAAGGAAGTCAGCTTCAGGTGGTGTGAATGGATTTTGCACGTTCTCGACTTTGGAGCCTCAGTGGGACTGGTGCTAGAATGATGAAGGGAGGCATTCTTTCCCCCACTCCCCAGCCTACCCTTTTTCTTGTGAAAATACTTCAATAACTAAGCAAGCACAACATGTTGTGCTTCATTGAAAAATGAAGACATTTAATAAAAGTGGGGCCCTGAAATCCTTAAAGGGGAGCGTGAGCAGGAAACCTGTTCACCCCATTTCATCATTGTCCCTGGTGATCTTAATTCTAGGGATTTGAAGAGACTCTTAACAGACACAGTAGTACTCGGTTGATCTTGACTGCGTTTCTTAGGTACCTCGCATAGCTCTCGAACTGGGGGTCTCGAACACACAACTCTATGGGGATTCTCCTCGCCACGCTGAGAATCGCCCCCTTGCCTTTTGTACGTCATTTCTCCTCTCGGCTCTCCTGAAACAGGGGGAGACTGGTCAAGAAATGAGATGGGAGGTCCTGGGACATGGGAAACCACTTTCTTCTCATCATCTGGCCTGTCATTTGCTACCGAGTGTGGTAATTTCTTTCTCTGTTTTCCAGTTTCTGTAGTCGACTTTGACTCCTTCAGCAGGGCTTCTGATGTTTTGACTTATGGTTGGAAAAATGAGTCTTTAAAGACCCTCCATCATACACACTCAGGTGATTTCAGTAATTGGGGTGGTATTTTCATCTTTGCTGTCCAGATGTGTCCCGGGCTATGTGCATCCCTCACGTTTTAAATGGTGAATTACTTCAGAAAGCCACCGGCAGCCTAGCCCCCTTGTTATCTGTCCCAGTGACACAGACACTCCTTGGCCTCCTTGGCGAGCCTGGCCGTAGTGCCTCCCTCTTCTGCTTTGGAATTCTTACTTCATTCTCAGTGCTTGTAAAAATCCCAAAATTAAATCAAGTCTTTCCCAATTTGGAACTTCAGTTACCAGACTATTCCATCTCCTCTCCTAACACCTGAGGGTCCTTACCCTTCAAATCAGTTCATTCAGGTGTCAATTCTTAGAGCCCAAGAGTTCCTACCATTTTTATATGCGTTTCCTTGGATGCTGTCCAGGCCGGGGATAACAGCCCCACTGTGCCCCAGACCACAGCCACAGGTCACTTCTCTTTCCTCTGGACCAGCATTCTGTGTCTCCCCCGACTGAACCTCCCCCAGTGAAGCACTCTGGTTTTCAGAGGAACTCCTCCCTGCAAGTGCCTTTGCAATTGTTGAGTAAAGAGACGGTGGTCAACGAATCAGGTTTGACAGAACCGAATTCACATAGAACTATCGTTGAATTCTAACTAGTACCCTCAACAAGGAAGGAATGAAGACCCTTAGAAAAGAGAGAACATGGTTAATGGGCTTGTGGTGGTGGTTGTTGTTGTTGCTGTTTTTTCCTCCGTTTAACCACAACCCTGAAAAAATTTAATCCTCATTAAAGGGCTATAAAGTTAGTGCACTAGTTAGTGCTTCCACACACTAATGTAGCCTTGCTTCTAGCCCTGTGTAAGTATGTTGACCCTCTGTTCCCTGCAGCTGGGCGTTTATTCGTCTTTGTGGCCTTTGAGCATGAATATTCATGACGAGAGAGCAGTGATGCTCCAGGTCCCTTTTACGGCCCCGAGAGAACTACTCTTAGCAAGGAGGAAAGCTGAGAAATGGGGCCAAATCATGCCAGCACCCTATAGTGAATCATGAAATGCGAGAGCTGTAGCCAAAGGATCTGTGAAGTTCATCTAAGTGAGTAAACGGAGAAGGGTGGGCAGGTTGGGATCCGGGTCTTTCCCTTCTCAGGCCATATTCTTTTCACGGCACCATGCCACCTCCATATTAATGAACAGTCTGTCTGAGATTCTAGCCACTGAAAGCGTGAAATACCAAATGACTTATTCGAATTGAACCATGGTATTGAGACATTTGTGACAAAGTTACTCAAGTTGGACAGAGGAGTAGCAAAGGATCTATGCCAGCCATGTTCTTTCTTAGAAGGAAACTCTCATTGTATTTGGGGGCACTAATTTCACCAATTATATCACAGCTTTCCCTTTAACAGTTAGCATCATGATATTAATAACTTCTATAAAAGTGTTTCTGAGTTGATTCACAGTTGATGGAATACCTGTTAAATGCATTTCATTATGGTAAATAGAGTGGGAAATATGGAAGTCACGTGATGGTGCTTTCTCTCAAATTCTCTTTCCTTAACTGTATTGTATGCATCTCATCAAGATTCACAGTTGTAAGAGAACTTCATTAAAACTGTTACAATTGCATAGTAATTTGCCATAGGTGTCTAGTCCTCTAGACTTCAAAGTTTCTGGTTAAACTCTACCTAACTTTCTCTACAGGCAGTTTGTTTTAGTGAGTGTTGTGTGCCTTTCATTTCTTAGTGAGATCGGATCAGATGAAAAAACAGATTCACTTCCCCAAGGTGACGTGATTTGGATCCCAGACTGTGGTTGTGTTTTTCCTGGGGCGCCTACCAAGCAAACTTAATGGGGAGAGGACTCTAGTGGAAATGGGGCCAGAGGGCCGCTCCTCCTGGTCAACACTACCCAGAAAGGCTTCCAGGTCGAGTGAAGGATAACCAGACGGCTTTGCCTATTACAGGCATGGCAGTGACATAACATTAAGCTAACAAGATTATTTTTAGTGATCTGTGTCTTTGGTTCTGTTTGGAAGACACCTGACTTTATAGATGGGCTCCTTCCCCAGTTATGTGCCCAGGAAGCTAATTATTCAGTCGGAGGGTAATGAAAGACCTTGCCATCTGTCTGCCGATTTAATGGAGTGTCAGCACATCCCAAATAGGAAGTAATTGGATTGACAGACACAAAGCCAGTTATTAGACTGTTATTATCTGATTGGAAAAAGCAGGCGGAGAAGCCTACAACTATAGCAAAACTAATCTGATGATGTCTGTTGTTCCCAGAATGCACAGTCTGCCACCCAGAATTCGTGGGCTCTGAAACCCCTGACCGGCTTGGGAACGTTTGGAGTTCCTTCCCTCACAACCCATCTCTGTATTCTTATTACAAATCATTATAATGCAATCTAATAAAACACAGTTTGCATAAAGATGGGGCCCATTTATAAAACTGTCACTGCAGCCACTCTATTAATAGAGCCATTTTAAAGATTTATTGTGAGCATATGTTACTTTTTACAGGGGGCCAGATTGAGAGCTGCAGGATTTGAACACGCAAGAATGTGCTACTGGTGATAATTCAAAAAATAATGTAAGCTATTCTGCCCAACTCATGTCATTAGACTCGTACTTGTTTCTTACTTTTCAGGTGTGATCATCAAATGATAGTCATAACGAGGCATCAGAGAAAGGGGACAAGGTCTAGGGCCATGTTGCATAAGAGCATTTTATTTTTTTCTTTCACTGATTCCAGTGTTACCGCGTGGCATCACTGGAGGCCAGGGGGCACATTGGATGGGTTAAATATGACCATCTGGGAGCAGAACTAGGCTCTGGAGCTTTAGTCTTCTCTGAACAGCTGTGTGGGATGGTCTGATGGGGGAGAAATAGTAAAGACAGACTTTGCTTCCATTCTTACTCTTTGGTTCGGTGAAACTCATGATCTCCTAGAGTTCCCGGTCCTTGGAGTTCATGGAGAGATGTAAACAGGAGTCCAGCAAGTTCACGTTTATTCACCAAGTGTCGCTGGAGCCCCTGCCATGTGTTATGTACTTTTCTAGATTCTAGGTGAGCAGCTATGAAGCAGCCTACGTTCTGGCCCTCATGGGCTTTCCAGTGGAAAAGAAGCAAATAAACATGGCATTAGACGATGAAAAGTCCTACAAAGAAAAAGAGGCAGTTAAAGGAGATAATGATTAGAGAGCTATTTTCAATGTCAGGGCCTCCTTGAACATCTTCAGAATATGGCTGACATACGTGGGTGCAGGGCCAGGGTGAGGGGCATGACGGGAGGGAGAGCAGCGTGGACAGAGGGACGAGCGCATTCAGAGACCCAGAGCACACTTGAAGTACTTGTTGTCAGTGTCACCACCAAGACACTAGGTGCCTCTTAAAAGTCCCCAGCATTCTGTGTTTGCAAGTTGGAAAAGTCTGATAATGCATTTGAGCGTCTGTTGTAAATTCTAAACAATATACAGACCTAAGATATTGTTGGTAAGCTCCAAGGGAGCTCTGGAGAGCTCCATCGGTGTAAACTGAGGCATTAAAATTTTCCAAAGATTTCCTACCTAAAGAGTCTCCGTTGTGACAAAACATTTATGATACAGATACTCTACCATTTATTGAATGATGAATCAATTATCATGAATTGATTGTTAAGAGTATTACTACCTCATGACGAATGCTACTATATTTCAGGCACTCGTTCATATCCATTAGGTGAATAGAAGGCAGATCGTATATCATTGCTAAGCTTACAATAACTCTCCAAGGGAGCTTTTATTCCCCTGTTCTGTAGATGGGGGCCCAGGGGTCAGTGATGGCCTACAGTTAAGTATCTGAACGTATGGAGATTCCAACCCAGGGCCTTCTGACCCCAGGCCTCATGCTCTCTTCCACACACCACATTGTCCAAGAGCTCATGTCGTGGGGCTCTTCATAGTGGAGTGGCGCATGGTGTTAGGAACCGTGGGAAATAGAAAACGTACAATCTCAGCACTCAGAGAAATGAAAATACAGCTGGGAAGAGATGATTACATGAGAACTAACACAGGACAGTGAAAATGAGGTATAAACACATCATTGTGTTCCTTGGACTATGAAAGGGAGGGAAGGGAAGGAGGTGAACGTGGCCTGGAGACAAGCTGCCCCAAGCCAAGTTGTTAGAAGGCAGGTAGTTCAGTAGGCTGCATCGTAGCGTTCTGGTCCTCGATGGGTGTGAGAACCTACTCCTGAACCTAAGCTGAAAACCGGATGTTCTCGTGATTACCTATGAAAATCACTTAGCAGGTGGGCAATGGACCGCCATCTTTCAGCATGCTAACGACAGTGCAACTCCCTTTTCCTTTAGGATTTCCTCTCTCTGGTTATGTTTCAAAAAGAAGTATCTGCCCTGTGAATAATGGACATTATATTGCATTAAAATACATATTTTTAAAGTACCAAATTACATAGACCCACTCCAATGGGCTAGATGCAGATGCCACAAAAGGTAGCCAGGAGGTGAGTCGGGCGGAGGGACTTGGATCCGAATCTCTTGCCCTCGCCTGCCTCCTGTGGAACACATTCCATCAAGTAGGATGGCAGTCAGGATGCCGTGCTGTATTATGTTGCCCCCTCTCTCCGCCCGTGAATCATACATGTATAAATATGGATATTCTGAAACTTCTCCGAAATGAGATGGGTTCTGAAAGAGTGGAAAAACCTCACTGTGAATGGTCCAGGGCAGGAATAATTTTGGATTTTAAGGAAACAAGAAGCAAATGAGCCTCCTGCAGAGGCATGGGAAAAAATGGGGCCAGACCCTGGAAAGGGAATTTCAGCTTCGTGTGATGAAAGTAGAAACTATTGAAGGTGTTTGAAAAATGGAATAGCACTACAAAAGAGATGTTCGGTGTAGATGACAGGTGGGAATGGGAAAGGTCAGCCTAGACACAGATTAATCTAGAAGAGGGTTTAGACCAGAGAAATCTAGACCAGACATAAAGATGGGATTTGTTTGAAGATGATTCTCTTGCCTTTTCACCTTACTTTATCTCATTAAAGTAATTTAAAAGGAGTAATGCACATCCAGAGGAACAGATCGAATATCAAGAAATCAGTGAATCGGTGAGCGATAGCTTTTTGCAATCTCCATCCACCCACCCACTCATCCCTGTATTCTTTCCTCCCTCCCTAAACACTACTTCCCCAGAGGACAGTCCCAGGGTAGCCCTGTAAGATGTTGGTGGCGTTAAATTAAGTAATGGATATGAAAGTGACTCATTCTGATGACAAATTTGAAACATTATGATTATTATTGTTTTATTTTCATCTCTCTTGGATTCTCTTAAAATCATATTTAGATTAGATAGTATAGCTTATAGATTTGAAAATAAATATATCCTTCAAAGATACAGTTTCTAATTATTATGATTCCTTCTGCATCTTTATGACAATCCCTTCTCCTAGATAATTGACCAAAGAGGAGGGAACTCTTCCTGCTCCCTCCCAAGACCCAAAATAATCACTTGGATTGTCTTTTTGATGCCCTGAACAAAAAAGTCACAACTCCAAGAAGAAAGGTCGTGTTGATTTCTTTTATAATGTCCCTTTTATTTTCCTCATATGCCAGTATTAAGTAATAATCATCCTATTGAGTAATATTCCTGCACTGAATGTTCAATCCTCTGATGATATGGTTTTCCATCTTTTGTTTCAAAAGTTCAGACAGAACAATAGTCAAAGGAAGTTTGTTCATGAAAACATTTCATCGACATCCCCTGCTCATTGCTTTCCAGGTTTAGGTGACCCAAGTAACCGACAGTGTTGACGTCTGAGTAAACTTTCCCAGTGTAGATTCCTAACAGACAGGTGTCTTCTGTTCTCTGGTAACAGCACTACAAAGTGTCAAGCAGCACTACAAAGTCTCAAGTCAGAGAGGCAGAGACACAAATTTTAGGAGCATCGTATGCTTTTGTTCCTTTCCAGTATTGAACCTCACATAAATGACCTTGGGAAATAGAATGGCTTGGCCTTGTGGTTAAAGTTGATCAGACCCATCTTCCTTTCAGATGAAAACAAGAATTGTCGCATGCCAGTGGCCAAGAGCCACAATCTGAATGGCGGACACTCACCAGATACTGTACCACAGTGAGGGCAGAAGGTGAAGACTTGGCATGTGGGGCCGGGGTGACCTGAGAGCACGAAGGGGACTCTCTCTTCACTCCTTATCACTCTCTTAACAATGCTGTTTGCCCCTGTGCTCATTTCCAAGGGGAGCAATGAGACGAGAGGCATGGACTGTATTTGGCAATGATTTTCTTCTTGTTGGCTGTGAGCAAGACATTATTTACTAGCATCCCCTTGTGCTGATGTTCTCTTGTTGGTGGAGTGTGTCCTGTTCACTCCTCATGAATAATCAACAGGCCTACTTTCCTCCTCCTACACCAGTATATGCCCAGCCAATAGGAGGCACAGTTTGTCTTAGCAGCAATATTCTTTGTAATTTCTCAATACTTCCTAAAAGTAGAGACTTTGAATTGTGTGTTGATTAGAGCTTGCACAAGTGAAGTTAACTCAAATTGTCATGGCTAGAGAAGATGAAAGTACAAAATGGCCATAAACACTGGCCAGCAGCAAGTGAATATATATTTTACTCACACAGGCTCAGCTGTACTTAGCCCTCACGTAGCTGGTTTACATCAGGGCCATTTTCAAAGCTACCTTAACTTACTGCTTTAGGCAGGAGGCTGGCATTGTTTTTCTATGCCAGGCACTGAGGGGAAGGCACTGATAAAGCTAACCAGTATCCAGGGCGCTTGGGTGGTTCAGTGGGTTAAAGCCTCTGCCTTCAGCTCAGGTCATGATCCCAGGGTCCTGGGATCGAGCCCCACATTGGGCTCCCTGCTTGGCGGGGAGCCTGCTTCCCCCTCTTTCTCTGCCTGCCTCTCTGCCTACTACTCTCTCTCTAATAAATAAATAAAATCTAAAAAAAAAAAAAAAAAAAAGAAAGAAAGAAAGCTGACTGGTATCCTGCCCTCAAAGAATTTAAGCCATGTTGTGGGATAAGGTGTGTGAACAAATTACCAAGTCCCTCTTCCTTCTCCATCTCCCTGTTTCGCTCAATGCTGATTGCAACTTCTTAATTTTGTTTCATAACCACTAATGGGATGTGGATTGTGGTTTGGGGTTCGGCATTGCTTTAGCCTGAGCTCTCTTAAGAACGAGCACTGGGTTTTGTCTGTTTTTTATTCTTAGCGAGTAGAACCTGACATATAGTTAGCACGCTTAATGTTTGTTGGCTGAGTGAATGCGTGGTTACCCAGATATACTGAGCTAATTTCTGGTCCAACCTGATGCATAGCACAGATAGATTCCCTACAATCCTGACTGACAGAAATTAGAAAAAATTACTGTTCCGTCCTATCACCTCTACAGAAGGGACGACAAGCACGATAATGAATTCTATATTGAGAAATGATCCGTGTAGTCCGAGGGTGGGCAAAATTATCTACCACCCTCAACTTCTAATACATTTCACTTTCTTAACGGTCTCTTTTTATTCAGCATGCAATTGCGGATTTTTTCTGAATCCGTGACTTAAGGAACAAAATCTACCTTCAATTATTTATGGTTTAAATTAATGCAAATAAGACTTTCTGGCTTGCTATGCTGATACTCATTAATAAATATCTCACTGGGTATTAGGAAGATTCAGATGGACTAAATGAGGCTCTTTTTCAATATAAACAAAAGCCCTTGTGTTCCTCGCAACTGTGCAGGCCCAATTTTTACGTCTGGCTTTCATTAAGACAAACGAATGTTAGATGGGCGCATCTACAGAACGATGGGACCTCTGGGAACTGGAGTCAGCAGGGCTCTGCTGTGAAATAATCCTCTAGTTAAGCCAAATGTAATCTCATTAGCAGGGTAATTGTGCTGTTAGAAGAAATGGCCAACCAGGTTAAAGAGAAGCCCACATAGTCTAATCACTCTTTCACTTTTGTCATTGAAGAATAGAACGTTGGACTAAGAGGCAAAAGATGCAGATTTTGTGCTCAGCCTAACGTTATGATGGAGTCTTACAAAATTCCCGATCTCTCCCAGCTGCTCAGGCCTGTGTTTGGCATTGGTGTCCGGTCCTAACACACTCTGTGATCCTTCCTGTAGAGGGGGACACCAGTAAAGAGGAGATGTCATGTCACTCTTTTTTATGGATGCATTTCGCCCACTCATTTTTTTCCAACACAGTTGTATGCATTCGACTTTTCCAGAGTTTTTTAAACTACCAAAATATCTAAAACTTAGTTATGAAAAATATGTCTTTCCATCTTTGGAAATGAGCACATTGGGATATTTTCTATAATCATTGAATTTGTAACCATTTAGTTTGCTTTCTTCTGAATTTCTATGCATATGGGCTCTGCCATATCCCATATCCCGTAGTTTGAGATATGGCACAGAGGAAAGAATGGTGAACTAATTAGGAGCCAGATCTAGGTTCAAGACACAGCCTTAAACCTTGACAGCAGTGTGACCTTCAGCAAATTACCCATCTTGTTTGAGCTGCAATTTCTTCATTTGTAAAATGGAAATAACTATGACTGTCAAAATAGCCCCTAAAGCAGAGTGAGGTTCAAGTATGTGAAAGTCATTAGCAAGAGCTAACGTATGCTACAGACAAGAGAGATCATCTCTTTCCTCTTGACCTGTAGGACTTTTCATCCCTAACTCATAGGGCATGGCTTATACATGGTCAGTAAATGGTTTAATTAATTAATTAATTAGTTAAATGTTTGGGAGGTTTACCATCATATTTCAGATTGTTGCTGGGAACTTGCATGAATGATTATTGCCAAAAATGTGTCAAAAACAAAGATTAAAAAGATTAAAGGGTATGATGCTACATACTTTTTAAAAGGAGAGAAAATACAATGAATACCTCCATGCAAGAGGAGTTTGTTACATATGTAACTGATCAAACAAAATATGCGTGTGGGTAAGATGACATAAAAACACTACAATATATTAATAAATAAGGTACACAGTAACAACCTGAATACATAGTTGCTATTTGCAAAACTAAGTCGTGTGCCTATGCCATGCCTGTGGCCATAATTTTACATTGTTGTCTTCATAAAAATGGGCGATTTTATGTATACTGCCATATAGTCAATATGTATACTGCCATAATTCAATAAACTGTCCAAAAAAACTGGCTGTCAGTCTGATGAGCTAGAAATTTTTTCACAGGTTTTATATGAGACCGAACAGTTTTCTGGAATAATTTTTTTCCATTAAGATGTTCTTCCTATGTGCGCTGCTATAAAGCAGCAGGGTTCTGCTGTGAAATAATTCATGTAATTCATGTAATTCATGTAATACATGTAATTCCTTGCCTTTTTTTTTCCATTGCTTTGAAACCAGGATTACACTGGATTTTTCTTTTTTCTTCTATGTTTGAAGTACTTTATTTCTTTTTTGATATTTTATTTATTTATTTATTTGTCAAAGAGAGAGAGAGAGAGCATACAAGCTGGCAGAGAGGCCGGCAGAGGCGGGGAGAGAAGCAGGCTCCCCGCTGAGCAAGGAGCCCAATGCGGGACTTGATCCCAGGACCCTGGGGATCCTGACCTGAGCCGAAGACAGCGGCTTAACCAACTGAGCCACCCAGGCATCCCTTGAAGTACTCTCTGTGGGTGTTTTCTGTGTCTTGCATATTCAGCTGTTATTAGTAGCAGCAGTCAGCCCAAGAGGGTAAATCCACAGAGCAGAGAGACCTGGTTACTGACACTGACTGCTGGGCGTTGCTTTATCTTGTGTTTGTTTTAGGTATTTGTCATCAGCAGAATCCAGAGGAATAGCGGTTACATTGTAATCGAAATTATTCAATAGGATCTAGTTTTTCTTGGAAAATGTTGTGTATTCCATCATTCTAATGGCTATATGATTGATAGGTATTCACCTACAAGTAATCAGCTAGCAGGAGGCTGGGTCTTTGGTGGGTTGGTTTTTTTTTTTTTTTCCTGTATTATTCCACATACAAATGTAATTATCTATATTTTGCTGCTAGTCAGATTTGTTAGAATTGCTAATGCTGGTTTAGCCTTCCAGAGAATATAAAAACTTGAATGAAACAGAATGGTAGGAATTATAAAGTCTTGAATTCCTGTCCAGTAAGTGGACCTATTGATGAAATTAACTCTAAAGAAGGACGTGAGTCTGAGGCCCCTGGAGGGAAAGTAGGGCCATAGTAGAATGGCTGCTGAGACAGCTTAAAAGTGATCAGTGTTAAGTTGCTGTTACTCCAACCCATTGTGTGACTGATGTTGAAACCCTCTTGAGATTGTGATAGTACGATGAATGGCCAAGAGGAGACTCCAGAAAACAAAAACTCTCTCCCAAATACGAAAGAGCTCTGTAGGAGGAGATTTGAGGAGAACTTTGAGCCATGATGTAAAATAACTTTGTGAGTACTATTGCAAGATCATTACAGACACAGATCTGGGAAAGTGTGGACGTAGAAAAGGGAACCAATGAGAAGACCATCATGCCTTCTTTGAAATAATCAAGTATGTGAACAAAGGAGATAAAAGTAGAAAAGTTTAGGGAATAGGAGATGTCTGTAACTCACAGATATTCACATAGTTGACTAGGGGATCATGCACTGTTTTCCAGGTACTTTTTCTTAGAGCTCCTTGCCTTCGGGGTGACAGCTAATCAAGTGATAATAAACAACAAGAGTGGGATAAGAAATCATCATAAGCTAAGTTCAGGAACAAGCCTAGCTGCCAAATAGGCTCATTAGAGATAATTCAAACTGAGTTTTTCAAAGCATTCATTTGTTAAATGTAATGAAATCGTCCTTTTCAGGAATAGTAAAGAAAAGAGCTGAGTGGCCAGCCTGTCTCTCCCAGCAAACAGATAGTGTGATTTTATCCCAGCAGGCTCACAATTCATGTTTTTGACACATGAAATGCTTTCAGTCTCTGACTTCCGTCAGTGATGCCCAAGCAGTATTCACTAAATTAAACCAGATTCACTAAATTTCATGTTACCAGAAGGGTGAGCAGGCTTTGGTTTGCTAATAGGTTGCCTTAAAATGCCTTAAAAAATGATAATTTAACATAGTGCATACATCATTCATCTTCACAATCTTCTCTTTTTTTCTTTCACTTTATCTGTTTGTTCTTTTTTTTTTTTTTTTAACCTTTTTTGGCCAGCCATATTTATTCCCCAGGACACATAGCCTTATAATAATCTATACATTGTAATCCTTTAAAAAAGCACAGGCCTTTAGGGGCGCCTGGATGGCTCAGTCAGTTAAGTATCCAACTCTTGATTTCAACTCAGGTCATGATCTCACAGTCGTGAGATCAAGTGCCATGTCAGGCTCTACACTCAGTGTGGAGACAGCTTGAGATTCCCTTTCTCTCTCTCTGCCCCAACCCCACACTCATACTCTTTTCTCTCTCCCTCAAAGTAAATAAAATCTTTAAAAAAAAAAAAAAAAACCCAACACTGACCTTTCAAGATAAAGCCTAAGTAAGTTGTGTTAGAAACATAATATCACCATTTCTTAAAACATTAACTGTGTCCACTGTATTTGACATAGGGTTAAGTGCTTCAGGTAAGATTCAAAAATGTACAAAGTACAGTTGCTACTCTGAAGGAGCTTAATTTTAACAGGAGAGAGAAAATAAATAGGGAGAAAGGAGCTAATACTTTGTAATGAAGTAAACTATTTCAAATTAATAAAGCAGCTGAGAGAGATTAGGGGTGGGGGAGGGCCTAGCTGGCTCAGTCAATAGAGTGTGCAGCTCTTGATCTCGGGATTCTGAGGTCAAGCCCCACACTGGGCATAGAGATTACTTTAAAAAATAATAATAATAAAGAGATCAGGGAAAACTTTATCAGTGAGTGAACTTCAAATTGGCCCTTGAAGGAAGGTTGTAGAAAAAATGACAGCTTCTCAAGCCTCCACTCAAGTTTATATACCACGGTTTAGAAAATGGATTGCACTGAAAGTAGGCCACATAGACATCATGAGAAAAGACATGGGATTTCTTTCTTTCTTTCTTTTTTTTTCCATGCAAAGAATACACAGAGAGCAAAGTTTGCTGGTGAGGAGAAGTGCAAATACATTGGACTTGGGTATGAAACACGGACTGCAATAAACAAGACACAGTCCCCCTCTTCAAGATGTTTAGAATACACACACCTCAGCAGGAATATTCTGGGGACCTATGGTCCTCTGGGGGCAAAGTGAAAGGGCATTTAGCATACACTCAAGGGACAAGGCCTCTTGGAAGAAGTAGTACTTAAGCTAGTGGCTGTAGGTCAGGGGACTGTTGGGGGAGAGGACAGAGAAGAACATGTTCTAGCAGATGGACCAGCATGGGCAAAGACCTGGGGCCAAGAGGGAGTAGGCCACACTGACGAAGCTGCAAGCAGTTAGATACTCTGTACCTTAGTGAGACTCCATTAGATCAGTTGGCCGAAGAAGGGACTAAAAATGGAAGACACCAGTTGGGAGATTGTTTTAGGAGGCCCGGGAAAGAAATTGCCTTATATTAAGTTCTGTCCATCCATCTACGTCATCTAATCTAATAAAAGCCTGAATTGTGGTGCTGGATGTTACGAATGGAGGCACAGGAATGTCTGTCCAGGAGCCAACACAAAACTAATTGAGATGTGTCCTTTCCTATCCTAGCTGTGGCAGTGACAGTCCCTGGGCCATGACTCTCATGGGGGATGCTTTAGAACCTAGAACACTACCTGACCTAAGATATGCACCCCACAGACACTTGCTTAAAAAAAGGAAGAAATGAATGCATGAATAAATGCATGACCGTAAGAGATCATGGAAAGAGAATGCCTTTAAGTCTCTAAGCTGCTTTCCTGAGTAGCAAGGCTAAAAATGAGAGAGGAAGGGACACCTGGGTGGCTCAGTTGGTTAAGCCGCTGCCTTCGGCTCAGGTCATGATTCCGGGGTCCTGGGATCGAGTCCCACATCGGGCTCCTTGCTTGGCGGGGAGCCTGCTTCTCTCGCTGCCTCTGCCTGCCTCTCTGCCTGCTTGTGTGTACTCTCTATCTCTGGCAAATAAATAAAATCTTTAAAAAAAATAAAAATAAAAATGAGAGAGGAAGAGGTGGAAGGTGATTAAGTTTGCACAGGGTAACTAGAACAAGGATAGTACAAAAATAGAGAACATAGAGGGAGAGAAATGAAGTAATAGTGGGAGGGCAGCTATGAAGAGTTCCATTTTAGAGATAGTTTGAATTGTCAAAAGGACATCCAGTTGAAATAGCTAACAGATTAAAAATACAGATCAGGGGCGCCTGGGTGGCTCAGTGGTTAAGCCGCTGCCTTCGGCTCAGGTCATGATCTCAGGGTCCTGGGATCGAGTCCCGCATTGGGCTCTCTGCTCAGCAGGGGGCCTGCTTCCTCCCCTCTCTCTCTCTCTGCCTGCCTCTCTGCCTACTTGTCATTTCTCTCTGTCAAATAAATAAATAAAATCTTTAAAAAAAAAATAAAAATACAGATCAGGATCTTGGGTGAGGAAGTCAGGGCTGGAGATAAGACTCACTGTTTTTAAGAGGAATTATTTGGTCTTGGTATGTATATCCAAATATTTGCATTTACCAGCACCAAGGCTCTCTCAGTCCACACAAGCTTCTACCATATTAGTACATTCTAGGGCTTTTCACAGGGACCTGTGTTCATTGCTTTCCCCTCACCAGCTCCCTTCAAGACTCCTAACTCTAAAGGTGACACTTGGGAGGCAGCGGTGCTAGAAGAGTACATTGTATAGAGTGGAGGTTAAGTCCAGCCTGGCCTCTGGAGCTAAACCACCCCAATTCAAATTTTGGCCCCATCACTTAGTAGCTGAATGACCTTGGGAAAGTCTTTAATCTTTCTATGCCTTCATTTCTTCTTCCAAATAGCGTTACAAAAGTATTCTTCATAGCGTATGTAAGGAATAAGTGAAGCAAGTCATGGTGGTTGCTTCAAACAGTTCGGGCCTATTGTAAGCACAATGTAGCTGTCAGCTAATCATTTTTTTTTTTACTTACTCAGTTTCATTGTATGTAAAATGCAGACAGCAATAGTGCAGACCTCATAGAGTTATTGTGAGAATTGCTTAAAAGAATCCATATAAAGCTCTTCAATCAGGACGTGGTAAGAACTGAATGGATGTAAGCAATTATTAATAGAGCTCCTACTGACAGCAACAGCTAGCAGATTCACCAGATTCCCCTGTGTCTTGCATTAGAATATCTAAGGCCAAACTGGTATGGAACCCCTAAAATATAACATGTTTAATACATTACATGTAAGTTTCCAGGTGACATGATAGACATTTTATAAAAAGTTGCTATTTTTCTTGAAAAATTTTCAGACAGTCTTCTCTTTTGTAAATATATATATACACACACAAAGGAGAAGTTTCTTGACTACAAATAAGGAGAAGGGATTAAAAACAGAATTCCAGGCCGATTGGAAAAGCATGATTATCATTTTGCCTCGGAGTTTTAGATCAGTAGCCGTTATTAATGTATTTATATGCATTTTTTTCATTAAAAAAGAAGATTGCTTGATATTAAGGGTTAGAGTTTGAATTACTTCAATTTCCAAATTATATGCCCAAAAATTTTAAACAGCTGTCATTTTAAGGAGGCTTACTTCATTTTACCTAAAGTGCTTTTCAGTCTGGAGGGAACACTTAAATGCAGTCACAAATCACTTGCGGTGTACTCACAGTAAGATTTTTTTAAAGTTAAATTTGTTTACAAGCCTGTGGAATTCAAATTTTGTAGATAATTTGCTTTTCTCCCTTTACTTAATGTAAAAGATTTTTACCTTTTTTTCCCCCCCCATAGTGCTAGGCGTGAATTTTACTCATTACAAATAAGAGCACCCAAATCCCTTTTTATTTCATTAGTTCAGCAGATTGTCTCCTAGGGGTATGGGCTGAGGACATGATTGGGCTCTGCCATGATGAGCTTATTTCGCACTTTTACCCAGAAAATCTTTATATACAAAAGGCACAGATAGTAGTTACACTCAGCGTGAACAATTACAGACTGTTGGGGAGTTTCTTCCTGATGTGCCGATGACTTACTCCCATGAATTAAGAGGCAAATGTGCTCCAAAGTGCATTAACCTTTATGGATTTTTCTTCAGTTTTCATGTTCCACTGATTTATGGTCTAAAATATGCCTGTTGCTGCTGTTTCTGAATGAGTCTCTTGTAAATCATTGCCAAATGATCTTTTTTTTTGAGTCAGATAATCCAAGGAAGTTGAATATATCTCTGATCAATTCCTGTGCAACTTCTTTTCTTTCTTTTTCTCTCCCCCCCCCCAAGTTGTTTTAATTTGCTCTGTGCTTTAAATGTCACATCGGAGAATAAGTGAGCATGTAAGAAATATGTCCTAAAGGAGCCAATCTTGCCAGGCAGCTTCTTTGTGTGCACTGAGCTGTTTCCAGCCTTTTGCATGGCCTCACTTGGGTTGGATTCCAAAGGCCCATTTACCTCAGTACTCCATCCATTCGGGTACAGTTGTTTGTGCAAGGATAGGCTCATGCCTGGGAATGGGTTTCATTACGGGTTATCCACTGCTCTTTTTCATACAAATCATGCATGGCAGGGATTTTGAGTCTACTGTGGTCTCGTAAAAGTCTACTATTCAATTAGAGTCCAGTGCAGAACAGTGTCATCGGTACACAGGCCTCTGTTATTGGTGGGGGTTAGCCCTCAGTGTTCCATTCTCTGTGTGTCCCAAGATTCTGTATATTTACCGGATTGGGTTTGGTGGGGGGGGGGGGGGGATCTGTAGTGGTTTTTTTTTTTTTCCTCTTTGTAATGCCTGTGTTATTCATGCGATAGGATTGTTGTTAATGCTTTTGTTTGCATTGGTGCCATAAAACCAAGACACAAAATCAAAGGTGCAAAAAATTCAAGTTCCAAATTCTGGGCTTTGAAAGCACGAGTAACTCATTCCATGTCACTGTCATGAACCGGGCCTCACTGTTGATTGCTAACTAAGTTTTTAATGTATGCATTTATAAATATCTGCATCATGTGGTGTGATGAAATGTGACAGTGAAGTATTGAGCCAGAAGCATGGTACTGTGCGGACTTACCTTTGAGTATTCTTGACTAGCTTAGCAGAGCTTCTGCAGACCTGCAAATATGCAACTTTTTACATAGACACCTGGGACTAAAATGAAGGGAAGAAGACAGCTCAGATTTTTTTTTTAAATGGCTTTAATGTATTTTGTAGTGGAAGAAGAAGAGTCAGAGTTTCGTAGTGCAACTCTGCAGAGTCTAGCTTGGAAGGTACACTAGTAGAACCAGTAATTCTGAGAGATGCTGAAGAAGGTAGGTGGTCAGAGGGAGAAGTCCCTCTACACATTTCTACTGGTTCCAGTATGTGGAATCAGGAGAAAAGCCCTCAAGCCTTTCAGACGAATGTTTTATGTGCATTATACAGCCAAAAATACCAGGACATATATGTGATAATATACAGCAAAGTTAGAAAGTATCAAAGTGAAAAGAATTAATGTATTGTATCTTGTATGATACAGAGTATATACAAATGTATATACTAAAAATGTAATGAGCGATAAACTAACATACTGTTCATGAGAGAGACATGACTGAATTTCCTGTGCTCCAAAAGCCAGAGGAATATGAATTTTCTGAAATCGGCACCTCTGATTTTGTGTTTTGATTTTATGGAAAGATGATGTTTCCCCTTAACTGGGTTCAAGTTATGCATTTTTGGCAAAAATATCAGAGAAGTGATGTTGTGCTGTTCTCTCTCTTTTCAGGAGGTACATATCAGCTTGTCCCATTGCTGCTAATGTTCACCATAGAATTAAAAAAACTTGCTAGGTGTGAATGTTAGGAATACATATTTGCTGTGAGTAACTACTTTTATTCAAATAAAAAATATCATTGCTCACATTGCAACTTCTGAAATATAATATAGGCCCTTCATGTTCAAGGGTATTTCCAGCTCATGGCAGCCGTAATTCTGGGCTGAGATAAAATGGAAGAAATGGAGCTTTACAGTGAAACAGAATTTGCAGTGAGGAGGATGGGCTATCCACAGAGCTTGGGAAGCTTGAGTGAAATTTTAATTAGTTTATGATTTCCCTGGATAGAAATAAAATCAAGATAAAAATTTTGAAAATACCAGGTCACATATGGGTAGTGTCCTTCCATGTGCATTCTAAAGGCCACACACTTGCTGTAAGAAAGAACAAGTTTAAAATACAGGTCCTGACTATGGACATATTTTAGGAGGCCCCCTAGTTGGTGGCATTCTGAAAGCAAAACCTTTGGTTAAATATTTACGAATAGCAGTATTAGAATTTGGGAAATGAGATCCATGCTTTAGACATCCAAGTGCATGAGAATCTGTTGTCTCCTTCCATGTGTTTTTTGGTTTATCTTGCTTTACAGCCTTGGGTTTAGGAGGCTGATCTGAATAAGGGTCCTCCAAATCCTGTGATTAGATGCTCTACATATGGCATCACGTAGCTTCTTTTCTTTGGTCTCCTTCTCCTCCTTCCCCTACACACCAGCGTACCTGGGCTTTGTTTGCCTTCTCATCTTTCACAGGTTGGGAATCCCTAGTGGGAAAGCACTTCACCAGATTAGATAATACCCTTCTGACAGGGTTCCATCTTAACTTTGAAGTGAAGTGTTTTCTTTCCTAATGAGAATCTTTTTGCTGTTAAAAATTCAGTGCTTTCTTACTTCCATAGAGCTGATTAGGAGCATTGTTGGAAAAACTGAGCTTTTTGATGATTTGCCTCCACACCGTTGACACTCTCTCTCCTATCTCCCATTCAACAGATCAGTTTTCAAGTACTTAAACTAGGTAAAAGGAGCCATGCAGTACGTTGTGGCAATCTGGGGGGAAATAAAATGTTGAGTCGCCCATGAAAAATGATGAGGAGTGACTCCTGATAACTTGGGGGAATAATTCAACAGTAACAAAATGAAGATGTTCCCTGTAAGGTTATCTATAATAAAGCCATAGGGCAGCATTAATATTCCCTAATAGATGTTTGGTTGAATAATCTTGTGTTCATTAGTGGGATGGAATAAGTCTATAATACTCTGCAAAAGAACAGAATATAAAGTCGTGTGAATAACCATCTTGTACTAAGTAAAAAAACAATGCTGGGTATATGGTCAAGGACTCAAGAACGTTCTTTCAGTAAAAGGCAACTGTTAACAGTGAGGTGCTTCCTTTTTTAAATATTTTATTTGGACCTCTAGTCCCAGTTCTTGGGAGGAAGGCTGTATTTGTCACAGAGGTCGTACCTTAGTTTCAGGAACCACAGGTTGAAGTTAAAAGACCTGTTAATTTTATTCACTACTCCCTTTACCAAATATTTCCCGAGAGCCTACTATGTGCTAGCCATAGAGTACGCAGTACTAAGCTCTGAGGATATAGAAGTGAATAATTTACACGACCCCAGCCACCTGGGGCTTTGGTCTTCCCTCTATCAATTTGTTCCTGAAATAGGGTATTAATCTAGTGGTCCAAATTGCCAATTATGGGCAAACAGGAAAAGGTAGGAGGAAGGTGAAAAAAAATCATAAAAAATATGTTCCACTTACCTCTACTCTCCAGTCTCACTGAGGTTAATATCCTGATAGTAATCACAATAATAGTCACTACGATTTACCCAGCATTTCCTGTGTTCCCACTTCTGTGCTGAGTTCTTAACTTTCATTTTCCTCCTTGAATCATCAAAACAATCATCTGTGTTATCAGATCCATTTACACAATATAGCAGAAAGGTCAAGAGAGGCTAGATAACCCACCCAACACTGTGGAGTCACGATTCAGCCTCAGGAATACCCACTCTAAGCGTTCTGTTGTGGCCTTTCCACTCCCCTCGGTTCTTCCTCTCTGCAGTAACCCAAGTCTCATTTACCTTCTGGCTGTTTAGGAGAGTCTGTCTTCTGTGTCCTTCTTGCCCAAGAAAGAGCCGTTTGCCCATTTCAAATATTTGCTCCCCCCCTTTTAATGAAAATAAAAACGGGCTGATCAGACAGCCATGTTCTTTCTTTCCTTCTCTCGTGCATGGTTCACGTTTTCTGCACAGTGAGGGGGCGTGCACAGGTCTGAATGCGGATTTGGGCACATGTTGCATGGGTCCCCTTGAGTTAGAGATGACAACATCAACCTGGATGTGTCCTTCTAGACTAATGCGTGTGCTATCCGGAATAAGAGATTTGTATTGGGAAGAAGTCACGCCGCTGAAAGGGATGGGAGCCCCGCCCCTCCATTGGCGCTGCTCAGCGCAGTTTCGTATTTTGGGAACACCAAAGGCAAACAAAGGACTAGAAAAAAAAAGGAAAATATGGATAATTTAGAGCCTTCTGCCACTGTTTAGGAGCAGGTTAACTAGTCAAAATATGTCTTTAACAAATGATAATGATTTTGAAAATGTAGGAAGTCCTCAGAAAACTCTTTCTGAAAAGAGTTAGGAGGCATTCTGATGATTGAGTCCCATAATACTAGAAAATTATAAAATGAAAAGGTCTTTGGTGTGGTTACTCATAAGCAAATTAAAAACAGTGGTTTTCTTTTAGAGGCAGACCACAGGGAAAAGATACACCTGGGGTCGGGGAAATTTCTCTGAGGGTTAGAAGAGTCAGAAGGGGTCAAAGTTGCAGGATGTGGGATTTGGGGATTTTTAAATTATGGTTAACGCTCCACATTTATTTCTTCATTTTTCCCCACCTTCTTCCACTCCCTCCCTTCTTAAAGATTTATTATATCTTGTGTGGTGGTCATGCCTTTACTCCCTTTCCTTGTGGATAAAGTCAATTAAGAAACCTCATTGAGGTTTCTCTTGGCTTTTCAATGTCTGCTTTCTTTCCTCCATTCTTTGGCTTACTTTGTCATTATGATAATACTGTACGTATAAACCCTCTCTTCCCTCCATCCCCCCAGGTGCACGCACGCACACACATACACACACACACACACACTCACACTCACACACACACACACACACCCCCAAAGGTTAATGGAATGTTAACTGCTGATATGCATGATGTATTTATTTATTAAGTAAAGGAAGCTCTTTATTAGGTCAAACAGCTAAACTTAAAGAACATTTATACACCAAACTTTAAATGTGCTCTAATTAGAAAGCAGTTTATGAAATACATTCTTTGGTATGTATAGGTAATTCTTTATATTTTCTAATTTAATGTTATTTGAGTAGCTGTTATATTCACAGTCTTTAAAAATCCCATGATTCTAAGAGCTCTTTTCTGTTTGCTAGCTGGGACACTGTCTGATTCATAAATTGTTGGATAAAGCCAGTTTGACCTTTAAAAAAAATCGAAGATGATCTCGTTAAAGTTGTAATCGAAAAGTCTAACTCCCACTTCTCTTCCAGACCCCACTTCATCCCTGCTTCCTGCGGGAACTCCCTTTGATTAGGTTTTTTTGTGTGTGTGGGTCTTCCCAGGCTGTCTTTATAAGAAAATAAACAGGGGCACCTGGGTGGCTCAGTGGGTTAAAGCCTCTCCCTTCGGCTCTGGTCATGATCCCAGGGTCCAAGGATCGAGCCCCGCATCGGGTTCTCTGCTCGGCAGGCAGCCTGCTTTCCCACTCCCCTCTGCCTGCCTCTCTGCCTACTTGTGATCTCTGTCTGTCAAATAAATAAATAAAATCTTAAAAAAAAAAAAAGGAAAGATAAGAAACAAATGAGGATGCATAACTTCTACAGAAAGACTAGTATGCAGAGTACTACTAAATAACACATTGATCTGCAACTCACTTTTCTCGCTGAACAATTTGTCGTGGAGATCTATTCATGGTGCGTCGAAAGCTTCTGCATTTGGGGGTTGAGGTTGGCACAGTATTCCAATGTATAGATAACACTACAGTAGCTTTGATTAATCCCTACATGATGAATTTTTTTTTTAGTTGTTTTGTCTTTTGCTGTAAAAAAAACAATGCTACACTGATCTGTGTAATCATATTTAGCTACAGTTGTCAGAAGAATTTCCCACAAGTGGGGTTTCTGGGTCAAAAGGAAATGCATTTGTAATTTTGAATGATGATGCCGACTTGCTCTTCATAAGGGTCCTACCATTTCTCATTCCCATCGACAATGCATGAGAATGCCTCTTCCCACACATATGCCAAAAGACTATGCTTTTCAAGTTTTTGGAATCTGCTCAATGCGTGGATATAAAAAATGACATCTCAGTATAGATTACTTTTCATTTTTTTCATTGGGAACAAAGTTAAGAATTTGTTCTCATGTTTAATGGCCATTGTATTCCTTTTACTGTAAATTATCTTTTCTTGTTCTTTAATCATTTTTTTGACTAAATTGTTTGAGTTTTTTCCTAAATCATCTGTGATAGAAGTTGCAAATATATCTTCCCAGTTAATCATTCAGTTTTTGTCTTTATTCCATTTGACTTGATTTCATTTCATTTTCATTCTCCATTTTTTTTCAAAGAAAATTTAAAATACAACACAGTCCATACTTTGCTTAGCATTGTGGAAAAGTAAAAGTCACTGTGCAAAACAATGTTAATCACTGGGGATAACCACAATTGTGTCTTGACTTCAGAAACTTTTTGCCAAAACTTGAAAAACTCCCTTGCTGTCCATTATAAATACGTCAAAAAATGGAAAACTTAGAAAACTAATATGTACTTAGCACTCTGTGACATTAGAAACGTTAGGAAATAAAGCATTTTGTTAAAATCTTGGTCAGTGTAGTTTGACCAGTGCTTCCTGCCTTCTTTTTGTCATGTACTTTACAATACACAGCAAGCGTCTTTTCTAGGTATTGGTGAAATGTCATACTTGCCTTAGGTCTGGATCTGCCAGCATTTTATTCTTTGCTTTTCAGTTTTATGAAACATCTTCAAGTGTTCCCTTAGGGTACAATTTGGGCTCCCTCACTTCCCCTGGGATGCCTTCATCCCTTTCGCCACAAAGACTTTCCTTGGTGAGGTAGATAAGTTCACCTTCCCTCTGACTGGGTTTGCCTC
Source organism: Mustela putorius furo (assembly GCF_011764305.1). Classification (NCBI taxonomy): domain Eukaryota; kingdom Metazoa; phylum Chordata; class Mammalia; order Carnivora; family Mustelidae; genus Mustela; species Mustela putorius. Next base: position 87,920,093 of record NW_025421998.1, read on the forward strand.
TTAAAGGGGGGCGTGTCAACGTTCTCAGCTGTTTCTTCTATAAATCCACTTACATTCCATTCAAATTTCACTCCCAGTGTTATCACTGTTAGTTTGTTTTTGTCTGTATTTCTATCCCTTTTGGCCAGTTCCCTCTTTTAATTATCCATTTTTGCAAAATGCCATGTGGGCTTATCACTGGGAGTCAGGGAGACAACACAACTACACGCTTTGCTGCCTGAACATGAACCGAGTAACAGATGTGCAGTTATCAATCACTGTCAGACTCTGAAAGAAGTGACATGATTGATCCGCTGATCGTGCTGAACTTCAGTTATTTACATAATTTCTGGACTGGAGAAGTAGCAGTAAAGTTTTCATCTTATGCCGTTGCCATTACTCACAGTTAACATATGTAGTAACTGGAATTTAAACCTTGTTTCAAGGGGACTGGTGTAACTAAGAGGCAGTAACTTAAATCTGTGCATAGCAAAACCACATAAAGCAGGAAGAAAAAGTACAAAGAAGAATGTAACAAACATCTGCGTCCTCATCTGTGGGTTTGGACAGTTCCTGACATTCTGTTCCCTGTGCTTTAAGTGTTCCCGATAAAGGAAACAGATCATTACAAATAAGGTTGAAATTCTCCTTTTTCCCCACCTTCCTTTCTGTTCTCTTTCTTTACCTCCCAATTTATCATCATCTCTCTCCCCTCCACCCTTTCTTTTTTTTTTTTTTTTAATTTGGGTATAGTTGTCACAAATGTTGCATTCATTTCAGATATACAACTTAGCCATTTGACAAGTTTATACATTAGACTGTGCTCACCGCAAGAGTAGCTACCATCTGTGCCATTATATCACTATTACGATATCACTGACTGTATTCCTTACACTCTGCTTTTTATTCCTGTGACTTACTCATTCCATAACTGGAGGCCTATATTTCCCTCTCCCTTGGCTTATTTTGCATCTCCCCCCGGTTGCCTGCCTCCCACCACTTCCCCCACTGCCGCAACTATCAGCTTGTTTTCTGTATTTACAGTCCCGATTCTGCTTTCTGTTTGTTTACTCATCTTTTTTAGATTCCATTTATGAGCAGATCATATGGTATTTGTCATTCTCAGTCTGACTTATTTCACTCCGCGTAATACCTTATAGGTCCATGCGTGTTGTCTCACATGGCATGATCTCATTCTCCTTTAAAGGCTGCGTAATATTCCAGTGTGTGTGTGTGTGTGTGTGTGTGTGTGTGTGGTGGGCTTAATTGGTTAAGCATCTGTCTTCGGCTCAAGTCATAATCTTGGGGTTCTGGGATTGAACCCTGCTGAGCAGGGAGCCTGCTTCTGCCTCCCCCCAGCCCCTCCCACCCTGGTTATGCTCCCATCACGTTCTCTCTCAAATAAATAGATAAAATCTTTTTAAAATATTCCCTTGCATATATATATACACCACATTTTCTTTACCCATTCATCTATTGATGGACACTTGGGCTGCTTCCATGTCTTCATTGTTACAAATAATGCTGCAATAAACATAGGGGTGCGTATATATTTTTGAGTTCGTGTTTTCATTTTCCCTGGGTAAATACCTAGGAGGGGCATTACTGATCATATGGCATCACTATTTTGAATTTTGTGAGGAAACTCCACACTGTTTTCCCGAGTGACTGTACAGTTGACATTCCCACCAGCAGTAAACAAGTGTTCCTTTTTCTTCACGTCTTTGCCAACACTTATTGTTTCTTTTCTTCTTGATTCTAGTCATTCTAACAGGTGTAAGGTGATTATCTCCTTGTGGTTTCATGTAAAAGAATGAAACTGGACTCTTTCTAATACCATACACAAAAATAAACTCAAAATGGATTAAAGACCTATTTGTGAGCCCTGAAACTGTAAAAATCCTAGAAGAGAATGCAGTAATTTCTCTGACATTGGCCATAGCAACATTTTTCTAGATATGTCTGCTGAGGCCAGGGAAACAAAAGCAAAACCAAACTGTTGGGGTTATATCAAAATAAAAAGCTTTTGCACAGCAAAGGAAACCATTAAGAAAACACGCATCCTGCTGAATGGGAGAAGATGTTTGCAAGGGACATATCCAATGAAGGGTTAGTATCCAAAATATATAAAGAACTTCTATAACTCAGTACCAAAACAAACAAACAAACCTATAAAATGGGCAGAAGACCTTAATAAACATTTCTATAAAGATATACAGATGACCGGGGCACCTGGGTGGCTCAGTGGGTTAAGCCTCTGCCTTCGGCTCAGGTCATGATCCCAGAGTTCTGGGATTGAGCCCTGCATCGGGTTCTCTGCTTGGCAGGGAGCCTGCTTCCCTTCCTCTCTCTCTGCCTGCTTGTGATCTCTGTCTGTCAAATAAATAAATAAAATCTAAAAAAAAAAAAAAAAGATATACAGATGACCAACACACACATGAAAAGATGCTCAATATCACTAATCTTCAGGGAAATGCAAGTCTTCCCCTTTTTGGAACATTCTGTCTATACATATAAAGATCTCAGGGAGAAATACGCAGTATTTGGGGGTGTGCTTTTAAATTTGCCCTTTAGTTTGTTTACTGTTCATCATGCCTCTCCTCGCTTCTTATATTCTTATTGCCTTATTGATCTTTTGATGGCTCCCTTTTTTTCCCCCTGAGTTTAGAAGTTGTGTTTTCTGTTTTGTCCTATTTCTATTCAATTAGTGAAATAACTTAGGAAAGCAAAACAACTAATATTGAAACAAATAATAAAGTGATTTATTAAATAAATAAATCAGAATAAAATAAGAAAGAAATAAAATAAATAAAATAAAATCAGAAAGAAATAAGAATTCTGGGAATCTCCCCTCACCTCTCCATGGAAAGAGAGGCCAAAGCTAGAAATACCTGTATGTGTTTTGTGATATTTCCAGAAGTATTCTTCTGATACATTTAACAACTGTTTTCTTCTGTTGTCCTCCAGATTTATTCAAGAGATCGAGCATGCCCTGGGACTTGGCCCAACCAAACAGTGCCCTCTTCGAGACTTTCTCACCATGTACATCAAAAACATCTTCCTCAATCAGGTCTTGGCAGAGATCAACAAGGAGATTGAAGGTGTCACCAAAACATCTGACCCCTTGAAGATCCTAGCTAATGCAGACACCATGAAGGTGATGGGGGTGCAGCGGCCTCTCCTACAGGTAAGAATACACTTTGACCTTAACTGTTTTTGTCAGCGGTTTTCATTAACTTGGCAAGAGACACAAATTACAGAAAGAAAGAGAATTACCATCTGTTTCCATATTCATCAGAGACGAAACAAGAAGAAATAAATTAAACCGGCACTGGGGAAATTTAGAGCAAACGTAGAGATAATGGAAATTCCTTCAGATCTTGAAGAAAAAAGTGGTTGGCTTTGCATATGGAAGGTGGTGAGTCTCATTGACATGCAGGCAACTCCTCATTATTTGCACAGAACTTGTCCCTGAAGGGGATTATTTTTCCACTGGTGAATGTACCAGGCGTATGAAGGATGTCAGGGAAGGAAGTTATTGTGCCGAACCTCAACTACCAATAAGGAAACCCTTGTAGTACCATTTTAGGGCAGACTTACTGTTAAGAACTCAGCCAGCTCACAGTGAATTTGAACCTCCCAGCAAACTGGCCTTTAGAAGTCAGATCATTTAATTCAAGAGCTCATTAATACTGAAAATTTTACTTTGATTATATAAAGAAATGGTTTCCAGGCAACAGAAATGAAGCAATTTTTAGTAGATGCTTGGATATATAGGCTTGAGGTATTTGTTTTATATCCATTTTAGCCAGTGACTTGAAGGTAAATCTAAAACTAAAAGAACATGAGTATGAGTTTAAATTTTATAGGTACATTAACTATTATTACATACTGTGATTGTATCTTTATAGTGTTTCTTCCTTTGGGCGAATGATGGGTGCAATAGCATATTTTTACAGAAGTTGCATGATTCGATATCATCTCAAAGCACGGAAGGCTTGAGCTCTTCAAAGAAAAGTTGTGTAAATGGAAAAGAGTTCTACTTTAGTTGCTTGCTCTTACCTGCCTTTATATGTGTGTTCCTTGGTTTTGCCTTCTTTATACCTTAGAGTTAATATAAATCCTAGACCTTTCATAGGCAAGTGCTCTAGTTACAAGTGTTCTTTTTTATGGGCAAACTCTTCTGTGGTGTTGAGAAACAGGTGTAGAGGCATTCGCCTCTCCCAGAACTTGAGTCCTAGCATCACACCTAGGAAAGGGTTTGTTTGGATCATCTGGCTCTGTCTGAGATACATTCCTTGTGAGGGATCTGTACTGAGTGCAGGGTGCGGGGAAGGGAGAACAGCAAAGGCATGCGCTCACTGGTCCCTCCACTGGATTACTCTAACTCTGCCTCTTTGCGTGTCTGGGACCTTCTTCTCTGAGACTCCGTTCAGATGGCATCCCCTCTCTCCGCCAACCCCACTCTCTCCCTGGCAGCTTTTCCTGACTATCCTACCTAAGTAGGATTATTCTGCATTCTTCCCTCCCTCCGACACCCCAATCCAGTCCAGCACTGAAGCTGAACTCCCTGGACTGTTTCACCAAAGTTCCCTTGCCACGTAGCTTAAAATCTGGTTCTGCCAACAGCGGCAGACAGGCAGAGAGGTAAGAGAAGAAAGAGATTAGGGCTGTTTCTTATCTCCTTCCTCTCTACTTTGGATCACTGTTCTGGCTGTGCGTACATCCCTCCAGACGTGCTGCCAGGTGACACCTGCTCCATAGCTCCAGCCCTGATCGGGCTCTGGTAACGCCATTTCTTCCCCTTGCCCCTTGACGAGCTTTCTGCTCTTGCTAGTCTCTGGGTACCTTACCCATCCCTCATTGCTTCTTTCAATTCTGCCCATACCTCTGTAATTCTGTCTCTGCATTAATGTTTCCTCATTTGAATCCTCTGCATAGAATTCTCTTTTTTTTTCTCCAGATCCTGAATAAATCTCCCCAGTCACTATTTGAACACTGATTCTTCTTTCATCTTTACACAACCACCATATTTATTAGTTCATTGATTTCCTAACTTATTATCTGTCTTTTCCCAATAGAATGTAAGTTCCAAAAGCATAGTACAGTACCAGACAGCAGGAAGGTGTTCAATAAATAATTTATTGAAGGAATGTGTACAGGCTTGGAGAGATGGATAGATGGATGGATGGATGGATGGTTGGTTGGATAGACACAGTGGATAAGTTCTGAGAGTTAGAAATAACTACAGAGTCAGCACGGGAAGACCAGAAATAGAGAGTGACAAAACCTTTTTTGTATCTAGCTTTGGTCTGACCCTATCATTAACTTCCTCTCATTCAGAAAAAACTTTCAGTATTTCTGTCCCCGCAGTGTCACGCTCCCTGCTGTACAGAGCAACTTTAATATGCTTAGTGTACTGAATTCCTAAGAAAACAAAGGCAACAATGAACTACAGAGCATATCGGCATATTAAAGATGCTGGCTTGTTGTACATGATCATTTTCAGCTTGAGTAGCAAAAACACTTTAAAACTCAGAACTAGTTGACTATAATCTGGACCATGTCAGGGCCACACTTTGCCAGCTCAATGACACCTTAGGGCGGCCTACTGCCATCTTATTAAGTCACTCCCAGCCTCGTCACCAGCCGTAGTGTTACTATGATTCTTGTTTTCTCAATCGATTATTCCATTCTGAGGGATAGATGAGAACTCCAACTTCCCCTGTCTTCTCCCTGACCAAGTCAAGATAGAGTTCTGTGTAAGTAAGTAAATCTTTAAAGTCATTCGATTTATTAATCCCCAAATGTGTTGTTACAACCCAAACACCTGCTTTCGTATTTATTTTGTTGCCCTTTCTTAATTCATAAAAATTTTATTTTCTGAGAATGTAAATTAGTTAGACCATATCAATAAATTTAATATCCTCAGAGTAATGAGATCGAAAAAGTAATGAGATGGTTATTTTCCTCTTGCACCTTGAGACATTCTCTTGCTTTTTAATCTTTGTAAGTTGTTTTCAAACAGAATTTTCCATGGTCAAGTTTCAATGTTCCTTAAATGTCACTGTAACATTTTTATGCCCAGCTAATTGTAGGTGACTAATCTGAAGAAAAAAAAATAAACAATTCCCAAAAATTTCTGCTGAGAATCCAAAACAACTGTTGAGAAGGGAGCTTGGAGAAACTCACATACGTGTAAAAGATGCGGTGGGCAAAGTAGTCAGTTACTTGATGTTTAAAAAAATGTCCTTTTAAGTCATTCCCGCTGCTAGACTGTCCATTGGGTCTCCTACTGCACCTTTGCCCTAAGGCAGCTCCCAGCATCACACAGCATCAGCACAATGGGGTTCTCCGTGGTGGGGGGGTCGGGAGGACAGCTGTCTCAGCTCTGCTTCCATCTGTTTGGTGATGCGTGGATGAAGGGGCCCCAGGAGGGTCTGTCCTTACCTCTGAGAAATGTCATCTGGGCAGTATAGATAATCTCTTACAAGGGGGCATTTCCGTGGGTGATAACATGCTTTCCAATCTGTAATTTCACCATCTAGGCACAGAACTCACAGAAGGGAAGGAAGAGAATAGAAAGGAGATGAGAGACGCCATCTTATAGGTGAATCAGCTGTGCCGCTATCGGCCCCAAATGGTACACGCGTCGTACAGATAGTGATAATAGTAACAGTTGTATTCCTAGTAGTAGATAGTAGTAATGATAGCAGCTAACACTTTTGGTAGCATGTACTATGAGCCAGACACAATTCTGACTGTTGGCTGCGTGTCGACTTGTGGTTATGTGTACTGGCAACAGCTTTGTGAGGGTGGTGTTCTTATGATGGGGAGGAAATGGAAAAATTGCGAAATGAAATCAAATGCCCACGGTCACAGAGCTAGCAAGTACTGGAACTATAATTCACACTCAAGCAACCTGACCCTGGAGTCCAGTGTCCAAATGAGTTCTACTGAAAATGTAGCCCGAGGAGTGTGCTTGTCTGCAAGCTATTTGTTACCAGTCTGCTGTGAGAGGTACAGAATTTGAGAGAAAGCATTAAATGCCCTCCCTCCTTTTAAAGGAATTTAACATTTGCCTGTTGAAACTAACCAAAAAAAGGGGGGGGGGAATTTGTGTTTTGTATATCTTTGTGGTTTTAAATTTTTTTATTAATCAATTTCTGATGTATTTTGTAAAAGTATCAATGTATGACAGATGGGGTGTTGGGGGGCCTGGGCTGGGCTCTCACCACAGTTGGGGGCACACTGCCCTACATCTCTTACTCCGTGATATTGCCTCAGAGAGAAAGGAGTGAAAGCACCAAAGCAATCATCTCACCTTGGTGCCCAAGGCACTTTCCAACAGATGAAGTCGCTTGAATAATTTTGGCAGGGGCTTGTGTCCCAAGTCCTCAGCTCCTAGAAGTGTCTGCTGTAGAGGAGGTATTCAATATTTAATACATGGACGAATGGCTGAGTGATGGAAAGTGAATGAATCAGTGAGGCCTTCCTTAGTGCAAGCACATGTGTGTGCATGTCGTCCCCCCACGATTCGTGCTTGTGGGTTTCAGATTGTTGGCAACCCTTAAATTAAAATGTTACCGTTCTTATTCCTCTGATGGCATCCACATGAACGCAGAACTGAGCACACCTCGTGTTCTTATTCTCTGGTTCTTCTGTTGCCATCCCCCACCCCCAACCCCCACAGCCCCCACCTCCGCTCCTGGCCCCCTTTTTTTTTTCAAAATGGCTTCCACCTGTTGCAAGGCGAAGCATCCTGATTCAAATTAAGGCAGTCTCTTAGGAGACAGGAAATGAGCACCCTGGCACTCTGGACATGGAGCTATGGCAGCTGTCTGTTGACAGGGACATCCTTTCAGTTACTTTATGGATCTGTAGGAGTCTCCACAGTTTTCATGGGAAACACCCACTCAGTTCTGGGAGAGGTCGTTTAATTCATTTCTTCTTTAGTGTCTTTGTCCAAAAAAGGGGGGTGGTGGTTTGAAGGCTAATGCTGAGTGAGGGGTTTTGTCTTTTACCTGTCAGACTGTTGAATGGGCATCCGACTGGAAAGCTGTCTCCCCCACCCCCAATGGAATAGGCTACACCCGTGCTCCATAGACAGCAGTCTGTCCTCCGAGTCAGGCTCTGCATTTGGACACTATCGGCGTGTGACTTCCAGGCACGTTTAGAGCTTGGGAAGCACTCCTTTGCCCCAGCGCAACCCAGGGAGCGGTCCCTGGGCTGTCAGCATCTGCATCACTTGAACAGGTGAGGAATGCAAGTTCTTGCAGGAATCTTTGTTCTAACCAGCCCGCCCACCCCCTGTAATTTGGATAGAGACTGAAGTTTTGGAAGTACTGCGCTCCATCACAACGCCATGCCCAGCTGGAGGTTAGGAAATAGGATTTAAGCTGTGGGCTCTTAGCATTGCAGTGAACAAAAGAAGTCACTAAAAAAAAACACACACACACAAAGCTATCCAGCTTTGTTTCCTACAGGCCCAGAAATTGTAAAAACAATATTTGCAGTGACAGCAGAAGCTGCTTCCTAGTCTAGCACATTGCTGATTTTTACGGAGTTCTTTCCAAACACAGGATGAGCCTACAATTTTCTGGCTCGTGCAGGGATGAGAGGAAGAGGCAGATTTCCTAATGCCTAGGCTCGAATTCCCACATCATTGGAGGAAATACACAGAAGCTGTGCAAGTCAGGATGCAGGCATTCTTGAAACATTTAAAGCCTTTTTTTCATTTCCCTCACTGCCCCAGGATTTGTCAGACTACTTCCAAGACGTGTCATGGCCAGAGTTGCCCACTAACGCCACACCCGTCTCTTCTGCAGCTGTGGGAGTAGGCAGTGGTTCTCAGCCTCGGTGCCCATTTGAATCACCCGGGAGCTTTCGGAAAACAGCGTCTGCCCAGATCCCAGAGATTTGATTCGGTTGATCGGGAGTGGGGCCTGGGCATCAGTGCCCTGAAAGACACTTAGATGGCTAGGGCCACTGGTCTGGATCTTTCTACTTTGTAGGATCAATCATTGCCCTGAGAGGAAGTGTATACAGAATTACAGTGGAGACATTCTTGAACTCAGTGAGGCCTGTGATAGAGAGTTCGCTTTGATACTTTGCACCGTCTTCGATACGTAAGCCTTGGAATCAGATACAAATGATTTTACATCACAGCCATTTCATCTGATAACTTGGCGGCCAGGACCAAATTGTTCATTTCTCTGTACCTACTTTTCCTCCTCCATGAAACAAGAATAATAAAAGAGGTGTCCTAAGAACCCAGGAATTATTTCTAGTGATTAGGTGGAGTCCTGTTTGTAAAACGTGGCTCCTTCCCTCCCCATGTCACATATGTGTGGATTGTAGCGTGATGTGCTCTCGCCGTTACAGACTTCTGACCTGCTGACTTCTCCACCCCTGCCATCTGTCTCGATTTCAGAACCCCCCACATCTCCCCTCCTCGCTAATTTGTATTTCCCTGCTCCTGTCCTTTGTACGCCGGCACCCACCCAGGAACCTCTGTTTCCTGCCTCCCCCAACCTTAGCGTGACAGCGAGGGGGGATACTATTTAACCTCCTTCTCTTTTTCCTGGAGGTGGTCCACTGGTTGTTTTTCAGCAGCCAAAGTAGCACGTGGTGTTTATTGCCATGAAAGCTGGCGTGTCTGTTTCCTAGACCAACCGTAACAAATGACCACAGTTTGGTGGCTTTAAGCACCAGAAACGTGTCCCGTCACAGTTCTGGAAGCCAGGGGCCACATTCCCTCCTGAGGGCCTAGGGGAGGACCTTCCCTTGCCTCTTCCAGCTTCAGGTGGGTCTGGCATTTCTTGGCTTCTAACAGCATAACTCTGATCTGTGCCTCCATCCTGCCATGGCCTTCTTCCCTGTGTCTCCGTGTGTCCTTTTCTGGGTCTTAGAAGGACAGCTTCATTGGATTTAGTGCCCATCCTTAATCCAGCCTGATCCCATCTCCATCTTTACCATGATATCATCTGCAAAGACCCTCTTTTCAAGGAAGATCCCATTCTGAGGTTCTGTGTAGAATTTGGGGGGTTCACTGTTCAACCCACTATAGCCGATCATTGGAAGCAAGTTATATGGAATGCAGTATATTTAATTTGCCATTTGTTCCTTGAAAACCCTCTGCCAGGAAGCAGTGTACAGGGATTGTTTTTCAGACAAAAGGCCGGGGTGCTCTAGATTCTGGTGTCAGCAAAGTTCCCAATGACAGTCCGCAGTAGGCCGCGTGATGGCTGGCGTTCCGAGTGGGTTTCTCCGAAGGCTGCTAGTCACAGCTGCCTATGGTATAATGACTTGCTAGAGCTGATTACACTGATGCCCAAAGCCAAGATAACCTCTTGCTGGTCTCCCAAGGAAGTGTAGCCAGAAGCAAGAGCATAGCATCTTCATCGTATCAAATTATGTTAATACGAAGAACGCTGCTCTAAGTGGTATTTGCATCACGGCCAGTTGTTACCTCCCACTCTGTGGTATGGAATAGATTCAGCTTTTATTAGCGTAAATAGATTAGTCCCATTTAAGATCTGCTGGAAGTCGTCACAAACATCATTAAGTTGAAAAGAGAGCTGATCAATTGATCCCCCCCACCCCCATGTATGCTCTGAGAGGCAGTGCTGATGGCCCCACTGTGTTAAAATAAGCCTTAGAACCAAAATGCATCAGGATCTAATCTGATTCTTCAGTGTCTGTCTCGACTGAAAAAATACTAATTTACCATAGTTTGTAGTGTCGATTTTCTTGGGATTTTACTCTTGCAATTTTATTCATTTGCAATATTATTTGGTCTCTTTATGACAAGTGGGGACCTCAAATAACCAACCACTAGTAGCTGCATCAGGCTTTAGCCAAGAAGGTAGAGAAGGAGATGCCTTTATTCTTGTCTTTGGCTGTTTATGTTGTCACTGTGGCTTTCAGCACTCAACCTGTTCGCTTCTGAGACAGCTGAGCAAATGAAATCCTTCATGACTAATGGGGACTTACAGAATCTTAGAACGTTCATTTGTGTCTTCAAATTGTCGTATCTGTATTAGTTTTATAGCATTAATTCTGTTACTAGTTTAATACATTCTGTTTTTAGAATTTTTGTTGTGATGCTTCATCGCCATCTGGGAACATAACTAATATAAATTTTATCATGGCATGTGGGAAAAGCATCTAAAATGTGGTTGTAGTGTCCTTGTCAGCTCAGTGACCTTAGACAAGCCCAAGCCACTTCTCTTCCCTGGCACCACCTCCCTACCCTCATCTATTAAGCACGGAGGATGTTCAAGCTACTGCACAACGCCAGGGTGAAAAGTCTGTATGGGTTCATGAATTCAGCAGAGCTCTGGGAACGGCTCTCTGTTTTGACTTGGTGGTTCATAATTTCCTGTTATTGGTCCACACACACACCTAATCACTGCCTTCAGAAAAATCTGTTGGCATTAAAGGGAATAGTGTTAAGAAAAAACCTACAGGAATGAAATAGGTTTCCTATTAAGTGAAAAGCTTCATGAGTTTTTCCCAAAAGTATGATTTCCCAAATGCATGATTAGACAGCCGGTGTAAGAACCTGGCAATATTTTTTCCACAGTGTATCACAAATATTTTAAATTCCTAAAAAGGCTGAAAAAACTGTGTGGTCAACACCCCCACATTCACTGTCCAAATTCTGCATTTAACACTTTATGCTGTATTTGTTTCATAGCTTAACCAGACCCGGTCATTTTTAATTCTTCAGCCATCTCCAAAGTGAATTCCCAGTCGTTCCCTAAGCACTTGAACTGTGGTGTCATTCACAGGTTTTTAATATCTTAGAAAAATCTGACCATAAAGAGAAATAAATTAAGTGGGAAAGTCATCGCTTTGTTCAATTTCTGAAAGTACTCTGTTTCTAAAGGCTTTCCTTTAAATAGTGTCAGAGAACAGTGAATGGATGGGCTTATGCTTGAGTAATCTGTAAGTACCGCCTTTGTTGATATGATACTATAGGGGAATTTGTCATCATAACTATTGATGAAAAAAGACTGAAGTGAGAAAACAGGAGGTGATTTTTATTTGCAGACAACAGACACGCAATGTGGTCAACTTGAGTTTTTACAAATATCTTTATAGTCTTATCTCTGGATCAGATGGTTTTCTTAGAAAGTTCCTCCTTAACTAGACTTCTAAAAATAGCTTCCAGCAAAGCAAGGAGAGGGGGGAAATAGAGACAGAGCGAGAACGCACACGTGAGCACCCAGAGCAGCTAAAAATGAAGAATTTTTTTTTTGTATGTATGTAGAGAATCTTTGCAACCAGCCCTATGCATGGTATAAGAATTATTAATGATTTCCAAGTTTATTTTTACGAGTTAGTTATAATTACAAATGTTTTCTTCAACAATCTATCATCCCTCATAATGTGTTTGGAACAGCTTTTAATTTAGATGCAACTTTTCAAGAATTTATTATATCTGGGTTATGAGGTCAGTTTAAAAAAAGCGAGCTCGAAGGCTTTGCCCACGGGGTAGAGAAGTCACGAGGGACTGCTGAATGCGAACGTAATTACAGTTGGTGACACTTGTTTACCAGCTTTGCTTGGTACTAAGAAACTTGTATGAGCACAAGCCTGTTTCAGAGTGACATCCATCTAGGGATAAGCCCTGGGTCTTAAATGATGATTCTGAATTTATTTTCTAAGTCAAGGTAGGCCCACGGCTGGCCGTCTCAGTTGTCACTTGAGCTGTTCTATGAAACAGGGTTCATCTGGGGCATTGGAGACGTTGACTGGCTGCTGTCTGCTTTGATCTTCCCTCTGCCCACTCCTGGTGGATAAGCAAGAGAGAAGGTAATGACTTAGGACAGGTCTGCTGACAGGGACTGACCTACATTAACACTCTGTGGCTCAGATCCTCGGCCCGATGTATATTTCACTTGACTCGCTAACAAAGGCGTCTTCTGATGTACGTCTTTTCCTTAAATGCTAGAGAAGAGGAAGAACATCTCATCAAGAGATACCAGGAGAGAAAAGGCTGGCTCAACAGCCCAAGCAAATGGTAGTTATGATTCTTGGGAGCAGCACAATCACTGATCTGGCAAGATTACTGGTAGGAGGCAGAGGAGTGCAGACGGAACTGCTGCTTCTGGGGACTTGATGTTCTTCTCCAAAGTCATTTTTGCCCTGTCTGAATGTTGCAGCTCTGGCTCGAAGCTGTTCTAGGGAGAAAATGAGGAGGGAGAAAGCAGAGTATCTGATCTTGAAAGTTCATTGACCCTTCAAGAGTAACTATGCAAATAAAACCATTGTTCCCGCTCTGGCTCTTCGAGCATCCTGTCATACTCACCAACGTGCATTCGTTCATGTTCCTTTAGACACTGTAAGGCGAGCTAGTAAAAATCGGATCCCTCAACTGGGACATGCAGTTGAGTAATTTCTACTGTTGAAATTGTAGATAACACTAAATGATAAATCTTGATTAAACACCTACTTGATGCCATCACTAGGGGACCCCAATTCACGGGGGACCCCATTTCATTGGGTCTTCTGGTTAGTCAGGGAATCGAAATTCCTCATACCTGCGGACCCGGCAGCCATGGGGGAGAGCTTGTAACTACCACTGAGCGCAGTGTTCCAGAAGGCTGTGGTCTGCGAGTTGAGAGCCCTGAGGGCTAGAGAAATCAAGAGACGTTAGGTGAGCTGTGGGTCCTGAACTGGGCATCGCAGGCTGTGTAGAAATAGCGGCGAGGATGGAGGAGAAAGGAACCCGCACGAGGACTGTAACAGAAGTAGAGACACAAAAGGTATGTTCAAGAGACAGTGAGGTTAGACCACCTGGGTGAGGGGATGAATGGGGAGTGAGAACGCGGGTCAACGGGGGTCACAAAACTCTTAAGAAAGCCTTAAACTTTGAGTGGAACAGGTTACGTTTAAAGTGGGAGGAAAAGCAGTCATGAAAGGCTCTAGTGAAGGGGTTCATTGGCTCCTGTCTGATCTTGCCTAAGGGGGGGATGAGCTGATAAGCGACAGTGGGCTCTGGCAGTTCACAGATGGGATTAGAGGGTAACAAGTCTGGGGTCAGAGAGGCCGTCCGAGGCGGGGATCTAGGAGCCCACTCAGAAGGAAAGACAGAGTTTCCTATGAGTGTTGCACTCCAGACCCAAGCTTCAGGTGGTGACCTCCTGGCTGCTCCCACGTTTTGCTCAGCTCAGCATCTGAAGTCGTTGTTTGGATTGCTTGTCACAGTTGGTCGGACAGGCTGACCTTCTCGGACAAGCATTGTGCTCTACCAGGCTTTTCTTCGAACCTGCACAGTGGCTGGGGTTCTTCACCGCCCCTGTCCACGGGAGCAGTCATTGGCTGCCACATGTTCATGTGTGTTTAAAGATTGAGCTCTATATTTCCCCTTTATTACCTTTTCAGACACCCAGGAGCTCTGTCAGTAAAGTTCTGCTTTGGGGAAAAGGCAGCATGCAGCTAGCTCATTAACAGGTTATCTGTGTGTCATTATGTCCTTTTTGGATTGTGCATACTGGAAATAGAGTCTTTTGAGAAGGAAAAAAAAAAATCCATCTAGGCCTCTAGTTTCCCTTTCTTTTTCTTCCTCATTTTTATCTGCTTCTCTTCCCTCCGTAGTTACAGCTGTTCCCATGACGGATGGTCATATCTTTGGAGCCCAGAATACCCTGAATATATTCACTTGCAAATAGCTAAGTCAAATTCAGATGACAGCACTTAAATGAAAGGCTTTCTGTACCTCTCTTCACTGGACACATACGACTTCTCCTTGCCCCCATTTCAGCCTCAGGAGCTTAATTGCTTCTTCCTTTTGATTCCACAAAGCACATTTCATTTGTTCTCCCCTTGGTCATTACAAGGTCGGGGCTGCCTATCAGGTGCTCGCAGGCGTGCCCTGGTGACCTTGGGCGCTATGTTTGCCCCCTGGCTTCCAAGACTTTACCAAAGGCACAGCCTGCCTGTGTAGAGAGGGCTGAGCTATCTGTTCATTTCTTCCCTCTTGAAACAAGCAGTATCTCCTTTTCTTCCATCTTCTAGAATTTTGCCCGAGAGCCAAAAGGAATCCCTGATACATAGTAGGTGTTCATTGGTGAATGAGTAAAACGGAAGTTGCCAACAGTTATCTCAGAGGGTGGTCTCTGGATTACACAGTCAGAGTTATACTTTGCAGAAGCAAACCTGTCTTGTTTGCAAGGAAGGTAGCATTAAGTATTTGGTTTTTTTATTAAGCTTTTTTATTTCAAGAAGTTTGAGGTTTACAGAAAAGTTGCCGAGATATTACAGAGACATCTCTGGTAGTCCATGCCTTGTTTCCTGTTACTAGCATCTTCTATTAGTTGGGTGCATTTGTTACATTTAACAAACCATATTGATATGTGCTTACTAACGTCTATAGTTATTCCAATTGCCTTGTTTTTTTTACCTCATGTCTCTCTTCCAGCATACCATCCAGGACAACACCTTATATTTAGTTGTCTTAACTTCTTGGGTTCCCCTTAGATATAGCAGGTTCTTAGACTTTCCCTTTTTTTAATGGTCTTGACAGTGGGTGGTATGGTGTAGAAAGTCCAGCAATGTGGGTTTGATCTGATGTTTTTCTTGTGATTTGACAAGAGGGTCTGTGTTTCCAGGCGGAAGACCCCAGAGGTAAAGTGCCACTCTTATCACATGTCATATCAGAAGACATGCTATCAACAAGACTTACCACTGTCAAAGTTGGGGGGGTGGGTGGAGCTCAGTCGTTAAGTGACTGCCTCCAGCTGGGTCATGATCCCGGGGTCCTGGGATCGAGTCCCACGTTAGACTTCCCACTCTGCGGGAAGCCTGCTTCTCCCTCTCCCACTCCCCCTGCTGTGTTCCCTCTCTTGCTGGATCTCTCTGTCAGATAAATAAATAAAATCTTAAAAAAAAAAAAAGTTAACCTTGGGCACCTGGCTGAGTCAGTGTTCATCAGGGTTCTCCACTACAAAGTTACTCTTCCTCCGTCCTTCTAATCTATGTCAGTATGGATTCATGGGTTTTCATTGGAGACAGCAGGCTTACGATGCAAGACTGCCTTGTTTTCATTGCTCAGATTGTTCCAGCATTGACCACTGGGAGCTCTTGCAGGTATTTGTTTCTCCTGTGTCCCCACCTTTGTAATTTTTTTTTCTTTTTCTTTCTTTCTTTCTTTCTTTCTTTTTTTTTAGCATTCCTTGTTTTCTGACATTACAAAATGCTCCAAGCCCCATCTATATGTTTTCTGCCCCAGTCCTGGAATCAGGCATTTTCCCAGGGAGCTCCAGCTGGCTGTTACTGGAGAACAATATTAGCAGGCAAGATCTGGGGACTCAGTGTGATGGTTGCTACTTGGTATATCCTTACTTCTCAGTCTTCTCAACTGATCGAGGAAAGAAATATATGCATTTATACTAACCCTCATAAGTATTCTTATCCATGCATATTTCTACATGTGGCTACTTGGATTTACGTATTTTTAAAAAGATTCATTTATTTTAGAGGCAGGGAGGGGCCGAGGAAGAGGAAGGAAGAATCTCAAGCTGATTCCCCCCTCGGTGTGGAGCCCAGTGCAGGGCTCGATCCCACAACTCCAAGATCACAACCTGAGCTGAACCAGACACTTAACAGACTGAGCCACTCAGGCGCTTCTTGTGCATTTACATCCTAAGCTAAAAATGCGTTCATACTGGTGTCTCCAACTGTAATGCATTAGTGTGTGGGTCACTCTGGCTTGCTCCTCTTACCTTATTTATCTGAAACCTCCTTCTCCAACAGTAAACCACCTGCCCCCCCCATCCGCCGCCCATTGGCTTGACTGTTCTAGCCAGCAAACTTGTAGCAGTATCAGAATTTTTAGTCCGTGCCCTTGTGGGAAGCAGCTTTATCAGCCCGTGTGTAGTTCTTATATACAGTTCTTTTCCTTTAGTTTTACATCCTGATTTCTCAAATTGCTTGGTTCAGCGCCTTTTTCTCCTACTCCTTTCAAGAAGATTGTTTTGTGCATTTTGTAATGCAGTTAGGTGGTTTTGTCACATTCTGCACTACATCCTGGGATCCTCTAACCTCCCTAAATTATTGTATTTAATTTGCATACGTTAGAGTTCATTCTCCGTGCTTAAAAGTTCTGTGGGTTTCGACAAATACATAAGGTCATAGGGGCACCTGGTGGCTCATTTGGTTAAGCGTCCGCCTTCAGCTCGGGTCAGGATCCTGGGATCAAATCCCGCATCGAGCTCTCTGCTCACCCATGAGTCTGTTTCTCTCTCTCCCTCTGCCCTTCTGCCTACTTGTGCTCTCTCTGTCTCTCTTTCTCTCTTTCTCTCTCTCTCTCTCTCTCTGTAATAAATAAACAAAATTTTTAGAAAAATAAGTAACGTCATACGTTTGCCTTTATAGCATCACACAAAAGGGCTTTTACCACTCCTTTCCCTCGTCCCTCATCTCCCAAATCTCTGTGTTTGGTCTTTTCAATGCATCTCCCCTTTGTGCACCTCTCTGGCAATCACTAATCTTTTTACAGTAACTACGGGTTTGCCTTTTCCAGGATTCATGTAACCAGAACCATATAGTATTTAGCTTTTTTCAAACTGGATTCTTTAGTTAGCAGTATGCGTAGGAGTCATTCATGGATTTTCAAGGCATCATAGCTCATTTCTTTTCATCACTGAATGGTATTCCATGTGGCATGTGGTGGGGATATACCAGCGTGTCTATCCATCACACCTACTAAAGGACATCTTCGTTGCTTTCATTTATGATGGTTATTAATCAAGCTGCTATGGACACCCACCCGTAGGTTTTTGTGTGATCATAAGTTTTCAGATCTATTGGATATTGTTTTTAGCTGTTTCAGGAAGTTGTGAGGATGGGTGGGGTTGTGAAAGTGGTGAGGACAGACTTATAAATAAACAAACATATCACCGTGGTAAGGGCTTTAATAAAAGTATGAACATGACCAGTAAACTGCATATAAGAACAAGGCAAAAGTAAAAGAATATTCAAATTTACTCCTAAGTACTATTTTATTTTATTTATTTATTTTAAGTCAACTTCTTATTCATTTTTTATTCAAGACAACATTTTAAAACTTACTCTTAGGGATGCCTGGGTGGCTCAATTGGTTAAGCTTTTGCCTTTGACTCAGGTCATGATCCCAGGGTCCTGGGAGGAGTCCCCTGTTGGGCTCCATGCTCAGCCGGGAGCCTGCTTCTTCCTCTCCCTCTGCCTACCACTCCCCCTGCCTATGTGAGTGTTCTCTGTCACTTGCTCTTTCTCTCTCTCTCTCTCTCTCTGACAAATAAATAAAAATCTAAAAACACAAAACAAAACAACACTTAGGTTCTATTTTGAAAAAAAAATACTTAGCATTCCTTTCCAGGAAAAACACTCTCCCTCCAACCCCACCACCCAGTAAAACCAACTTGCTAAAGACCTGCTGCTACAGCCAAAGTAAAGACAGTGAGTCAGGCGGTACAAAAATTTTCTGTCTGCAAAGATCATCCTAGGAATTCACTGGTGATGGACACCTTCCGAACTTAACCCTTTGTCTTCTTCCAACTCAAATAGTAGGAGAGAGAATCCACGTAAGGCTGAATAAACAGCTGCTGCCCATAAGAAGGAGGGAAAAAATGACTAGGGATTTTTTACTCTCTGGAAACATGGATTTCAGAGGCCAAAAGAACAAATAAAATTATTTGCCCAGGTCGCTCAGTGCCAACAATAAGTATATTTATTCTGGGATTTGGGGTTCCTGCTCCAGGAAGGAGCTAACCCCAAAGGAACTAGCCTCATGGGAATGAAGCCTTGCTTTGTCTAGAGCGGAGCTTGTGTCTTTCAAGAAGAGCTTTCATGTTTAACATCCAGAAAGCGATACCAGGGGTCTATTAAGGGGCCTCTTTAAATGTCAGACAGCAGGGTTAGCTGGGCCAATTGGAGCCCGATTTGTGTACCAGTCAGTGTGGAAGTAGATGGATCCAGAAGAAAACTGTGTTTACAGCCTGGGAGGTGGAATGGGCAAGAGGTGGTGCGACCACATCCCTCTTGAATGTCCAGTGATCTGATAAATAGTAAAAATAAATAGCACGAGCTCAGGAGCTTGAGTGAGTTAGCAAATCCCCTTTGTCTGTAGAGGAATTAAAAGGGTAGAAGGAGTATAGACAGAGGGACCAAACTTTAAGTGAAGAGAGAACTTTCTGCAACACCCAGCATGCCAAGAAATTTGTAAGCTGCCGGTGATCAGAAACTTTTTGATGTACAGAACAGAAATAAGAGAAAATTAAAGATTTCTCTTTCAGTGAAAGACAAAAGAATTCAGAGCTAAGTTGTAATTTATAATGTTACAATTTAGTTGGTGAGTGGTTTTAATTAGTCCCTGGGTAACTGTATCTTTTAAAGTCTTGCTGTAGTTCATATATTTGTCTAAAATGCATCAGTTAAATATTTATGTGACTAGTTATATATTTATAATGTCTGCTTTTTTATGGAGTGGTTTTACAGAGAAAAATCACAATTGACTCGATCGAAGACTGTTTTAACTCTTTCCCAACTAACTGTATCTAGGAAAGACCAAGCTAATTGACTCATGAAGCTATGGACCAGATTGACCTCCTGAGTTCTAAGCCAGCTGCAGACCTTGTACCTGGATAGAAATAACCCATTGCTATGGAGGTAGCTTAGCAAATACAAATACTTCAGGTATTGGCACAGATTTTAGGTTTATTTTAATTCTACTTCCTTACTCCTTTCAACTCCTGAACGTAGAGGCACATGCTGGTTTACTTAGATAACAGACATACGACTTTGTAGACGAGGAAGGTTGTAACCGAACTTATATACGTGAGACAAATACTGTGTGTGTCCTCACGCTGTTTAGAAAAAGATCGTGTGTGGTACAGTATACATTTTCCGCAGTGAGTGCTCGTATTTTCTATCCTAGAAAGACTAGACTCCCAAAGAACTGTAGAGCTCTGTGACTGGAATCAAGTTTAGCTCGTTCAGAGTCTGGTTTAACGTGACGTATCTGATACGTGGCAGCTCCAGTAGTAGAAATCCAGGCCCCTCTTCTGCTGACCACGTCCGCTTTATGGGTCTACCTGTGGTATTGTGGGAAGCCCACTACCCTTTCACGTACTGAGTAATGTGCTTACATTGGGTTTTTAGCAGCCCCGACGCTTGTATCATAAGGAAACTATTTTGTTCTGCGGAACTTCCAACAACAGTAACATCTTGCAGCCCCTGCTGTTCCGGGTGACTTTGCTTTCCATTTTGCTCCTTCCTCTAAAGGCAAAGCACGTTCCACTCCAAAACCAAATAACAAGCATCTCTCTCCTAATTTATGGTTTTCAACATTTTAGACTGTTTTTTCCCTTGCTGTCCAGAGTGCTGTCTGAAAAGTCACAGTGATTTAAATAATTGATGGCTACTTTATGAAATTGTCAGCCTAGATCCATCCTCCTCCCTCCCCAACCACAAGTCCTTGAGCAGCTAATCCTTTTATGTTGCATCTTTTTCCCCCCCTTCCTGGTTTCATTTAGATAATTATATTATTCACCCTGGAATATAATTGCCGCTATACTGTGGGGGAAGGGGGGCGGAGTAGGGCGGGCTGCCTGCTGTTGGCATTTGCAGGTTATAAAATGTCTGTTATGCTCCAGCCTCTAATTTCTTTGCCATCCCACCTTTTAAAGATTTAATTACACCTGTGTAAAAGCATAATTTGAAATATGACTTCTGATTCTTTTGGAAGATAAAAGAGAGATTAATCCATTGTTAAACACGAACAAGCCTGGTACAGTGGAAAAAACTTGGGACTGGAATTCAGGGCTCTCAGCGCGGCTGGACAAACAAGGTCTGAATGGCTGCTGTGGACCAGGCTCCAGACTGAGAGTTAAGAAGTGCAAAATTGAGGGGCGCCTGGGTGGCTCAGTCGTTTAAGCATCTGCCTTCGGCTCAGGTCATGATCCCTGGGTCCTGGGATCGAGCCCCACATCGGGCTCCCTGCTCAGGGGCGAGCCTGCTTCTCCCTCTTCCCTCTGCCTGCTATTCCCCCTGCTTGAGCACTTGCTCTTTCTCTCTCTCTCTCTCTCTCTGTCTCAAATAAATAAATCTTAAAAAAAAAAAAAAAAGGTGCAGAATTTAAAAGCGGAAACTGTCCTCCAGGATTGCATACCTTGATAATCTGCTACCCACTCATGGCATGACTTGGGCAGTACCCTTAACCTCTCTGGGCCTGTACCTCTCATCTCTAAACAAGGGATACTGGTCCTCTTCAGAATGTCCTTCCAGCTGTTACGTTCCCTGATGTTCTGAAGAAAGACCATCGAGTGTCGGCCACATTCCTTCTTCATCAGATCTAATTCAAAGAGGGGGAGGGGTAAAAAAAAGTATCAGTTCTCTGTGACAGAAGTCAGTGTGTCACCTCTAAATCAAAGACAGTCCCATCTGAAAGTTCTTAAACAAAGGATTGCCTTTGCCTGAATATAATTTCTACCTGGTGTGTCCAACATGCCCAACGCAGGACATGTTTGGGAGCAGAAAGTGACTGTCTCCGAGCAACTCCCAGTTGTTACCACAGGAGCAATAACTTTTCCTCTCAAATTACTGCCTGACATCCTTTTTCCATCTCACGAAGCCATTTTCCATTGAGGATTTGGATTCTAACGTGTGGTTTTCACCAGGCCGAATTGCGCTGTCCATTGGGTGGAAGGAAGGTCACAAAACGGTTCTTGTGCATCTTCAGATATTGTTGTTTTTCTCTTTGGAGGTGTCTAGTTTGGATATGTGAAAACTTGCCAACTCGAGAACTTAGAAAATGTGAGGATATGAAATATAAACCTAATGATAGATCAGGCATCGTAGTCTTAAGAGGAAATGGTATTCATCTCTGTCCGGGCCTTCCAGTGTTGGATAAAGCAAACCCAGAATGACAGCATATAGCCTGTTACAAATGGAACACAAATAACACATAATAAAATAGAGATTTAAAGTGGGCTTTATAACATGTTTATTTCAGGGAGCAAATCATAACCCATTTGCCTTATTGGAAAAACAATTTTCCTGTTACCCAGGGAAAATGGAGTATTTAAAAAGGAAATGAATATGACAACCAAATGGACTTGGTTGAAATGGGCAAATTTGTTTCTTACTTACCTGTTGTTTTTGCACTGGGAGATGAGAGAGGACCTAGACCTGCTTTCAGTAGTAATGGTTCTTTTACCAAAATAACCTGCCGCCATCTGGGGTAAAGTAGCTTCTGTGTGTCCCATCCTCTGTAGGGGTATAAATGGATTCTAGAAATCTCTCCCCTTCATATACAGTCTTTAATGCTCTCCATAATTTTCCATCTACCTCTTTCTTCCTCTTGGTCGTTATACAGATCTCTGCCAATAGCCTTCTCTTCCATTGTCCAGTAATAAAATATTGCCAGTCTAGTAGTAGGCCCTCCTCTTTTGTGTCACTTTATTTATCTCCAGTACTGTGTTCCTCAGAACCATGCTTCTAAAATTTTAATCCCCGTGTTCATTGCCGGGGGATTCTTTCCCGAGTTTCTACATTTTGAACCAGCACGCCAGCCATGCCGAAGCTGCCGGTCTGTGAGCCCTCCTTTGACTAGAAGGCTGTACACCACGGGCCAACAAGCTTTTTCTGTAAAGGGCCAGAGAGCAAATATTTCCATGCAGCTACGCGAGCCGTATGGCCTGTGTTTGAACAGTTGGGCCATCATGGTACAAAAGCAGCTACGGATAGAGTGTCAACGGGGGAGCGTGGCTGTGTTCCCATAAAACTTGCCTTAACAAAAAACAATGCAGCAGCTGGATGTGGCTGGTGGCCAGAGTGTGCCAACCCCTGCTTTAGACGGTGTCTTTGAGATGATGTGTGTATTTCTTTTTTTTTTTTTTTAAGATTTTATTTATTTATTTGATAGACAGAGATCACAAGCAGACAGAGAGGCAGGCAGAGAGAGAGAGAGAGAGTGAAGCAGGCTCCCTGCTGAGTGGAGAGCCTAATGCAGGACTCGATTCCAGGACCCCAAGATCATGACCTGAGCCAAAGGCAGCAGCTTAACCCACTGAGCCACCCAGGCGCCCTGATGTGTGTATTTCTAAAACTTGAAGGTTTTCGTCCCAATGTTTACGCGACATTGTTGTACAATGACAACGACTTGAAAACCCACTCCCCTTTTGGCAGGCAGTGGTTTACAGTTCTGTCTTGTTCTAGGCATGTCTCTCTCCGAACCCTGATTCTTGCCTGCCTGTGTGCATTTCTTTGATCACATCCCTTGCCATATCATTTGGCACCAATCCATATTTGGGTAATGAGATAGTTTGTTGTGCCTGCAATGAAGAAAATGATTTAAAATGTTTTTTAATAAGTTAACAGGAGCAAGTGTTGAAATTACTGTAATGAGATAATGACAGTGCAGCATATTGCTTTGAAGATTGTGCTCCGGTGAAGAATGTACACTCTTAATAAATTCATTTTCACTGTATTTTCCTTGGCGAGATCGTTTAGCATTTGCCCGTCTCCCAGCAGCTGAGAGATAGGCGTATGAGTTGGTAATCAACAAAGAATGACAACCAAATGTGGTAGTGATTTAAGAGTGTTGAGCTTTAGGATATCAGCCTTGGAGGGCTCGTGCCAGCCCCCAAATCTTGCAGTATGTGAAGATTGAAACCCAAACTCCTGAGTATCAGGCCAGCGTAGCAGTTCAGTTTTTAAGTCTGTCTGTTGATCTAGGTCACGTGTACTTTATTTCTTTGAGGTTTCAAGTGTGAAACTTGAAAGTTGTCTACGTCTCCTTGCATGTGTTGAGCCAACATGTATCTTGTAGGTACTCAAAACAGAGCATGGTGTAAGATAGGGAGCCACAGAAATGAAAAGGACCTGCGTCTTGCTGTCAAGTTTATTGTTGAGAAGAGAATGACAGACATATCCACAAATCACTGTTAGGCCGGCCATGTTCTGTCTACATGTGCACTTGGCCCATTGGGATTCAGTAGGGGGACTGGGCATTCAAGAAAGGTTTCATAAAGGAAAAGATACTTTAGCTGAGTCCAGAAAGGTAAGACATATTCAAAGGAGAGGAGGAGACCTGAACAAAATACAGAGGCATGATAGAGGGTAGGGCATTCAGGAACAGAGATACATTGTATATACCTGTGATGGAATTCCTTACAGCAGTAGAAATGAACGAACTGCATGTTACACACCCTCTGAATGAATCTAACAAAAGAACACTCAGAAAAAGAAGCAAGACACAAAAGAATATGTAAATATCATTCCATCCCTAAGAAGCAAAGTTATACTTTATAGTTGTGGGAAGTGGTAAAACTCAAGTGGTACAATCATACAGAATAGCAGGAAAAAGATGATTATAAAGATTGCCACAGGTGGGAAGAGAGATGCTTTTGTCAGGGGAGGGCTTGGGGCGCCGGAAGGTTGTGTTTCTTTACAGTGTTGGTGGTTCCATTAGGGGTTTGCTTCATGGTTAACACGAACATATGTTATCATAAGCCTTTTCATATAAATGTTACTGTGAAATATATGGGTTGTATTTAACAATAAGAGGATTATTTTTTTAAAAGATGAAAACCTGAAATAGGCAGTAGGAAATGGAAGAGTGTTCATGAAAGGGATCGGGCGGTAGAATCGCATGGCCACTGCTTCTGTTGGGCGTGGAGAGCCAGAGTCTACGATGCACCCAAGTTTTTAATTTGGAGACTGGAAAGATGGCATTTGTTGAGACCAGGAATGTTGTCCCCATACTGGGCGAAGCCTTTTCTGCTGTAGCTCTCCCTCCTGTCAGGCCCGTTCTTTTTCTACCCAAAGGTCATTATTCATACCTACTTCTCCAGGTGAGTATAAATCACCACCACTTTCCCCCACAACCTGTCAAGAAAATCGCTGTCGCCCATCTTCCCACTCATTAGTTCCAGCAGTCACCTTGAATGATACATACTCTATTTTACGTTCTTATCCAGTGTAACTTCACTGAGCGTTTCCTCCACCACACATTGTGTTCTTACCAGTCTGACGGAGGCCGTCCTTGCTCAGTCTCCTTGGCCATCCCTCTCTCTCATGCTTCCAGAAGAGGAACAGCATTGCTTCATCCTTTTCCTCAGATCCACTCCCCCCATGTTTATAACCAGACCTAAAATCCGCTTCAGAAGGCCATTCCTGACTAGAAAGATCTGCACTACCTCCTGAAAATGTCTGTGTTTTACCTGAAAACCACACAAAATTTTCTACTTTGATGGTGATAGATTCTGATCATTCTCATACGGATTTTGTTTTATTTTAAAAGAGCCTCTCCTTAACTCAAACCTGAAAGTCCAAACTTAAAACGTCTTGAAGTTAAGATTGGTATGGTAGGTAGCCTCAACGTCATGGGAACCTCGGTTTGGAATGCTGCGTGTTTTATCTTTATATGGAATGGAGTGGCTGAAGTGTCATCTCTTTAGAATGATGCTGTGGAGGCCGACTCTGACTAGGAAGGCACATGCTTTATGCTGATTTCCTAGTGCAGGAGTGCTGCCACAGCATCCACACACATCTTGTGTCCTGGGCCGTTTTATGAGAGGGGACAGAACATACCATTCAGATGAAATGTACTTCAGTGTGGCCAACCACCAGAGACAGCGGGGTGGGCAATAGAGCCTCTGTCCATGGTACTCACTGGGACATCTGTGGGTTAGACTGCTCCCGGACCATCCGAAATCTGGTTCTCTCAGAAAGGTCAGAAAACCCTTTCTTGGGTCTTGGTGGGCTCTCACCCTGACAGAAACATTTCACGAGCGGCAGCCCTCTGGTGCACATCTCCTGCCACGTGTTCCAGCCACGCCATTCCCCTGCCCCCCAGCAAATCACATCTGCCTAGAGACCACTTGGGAGCTTGGCTGAAACAAAACGCTACACTCCTTGTTGCCATGCACTGAGTTAAAGGAGGCTCTGCATACTGTAACAGATTAAAGGTTCATTCTCGAATCATGTCAGGAACACAAGTCACAGTAATCTGGTCTCGCCCCAGAGGTGTCGGAGTGCGGACGGGGCACTCTTGGTTTTTGGCTGTGAGGGGGGATATGAAGTGTCTCTGGTTGACTGGCTGGACTTGTCAGTCTTCGAGAATTTAAAAGAACATAAAAGGCAGGTGTCTCTTCACCATCAGAAACCAAGAGAGGGTGCCTGGGTGGCTCCATTGGTAAGCATCTGCTTTCAGCTCGGGTCTTGAACCCAGGGTCCTGGGATCAAGCCCCGCATCCAGCTCCCTGCTCAGTGGGAAGCCTGCTTCTCCCTCTCCCACTCCCTCTGCTTGTGTTCCCTCTCTCACTATCTCTCTCTCTCAAATAAATAAAATCTTAAAAAAGAAAGAAAGAAAGAAACCAAGAAAACCTTACAATGAATTCTATGATGACTGCTTTCAACTCGTCACTCCCCCCACATATGTGCATGCACATATACACATGCACATACGTGTACATGCACACACATGTGTGCACACGCTGGGGAACATTTTAATTTATAGCAAAAAAAAAATGATGCTTATTTTATATCTCCATAGTTGGGCTTCAGTCAAGCAAAGAAACAGAGGCTAGAGTGAAAGGAAATTGGAGGAATGACAATGCTAGAAGCAAGCTGAGCCTGGAATTTGATAAAATTCATTTCCAGCCCTGTCAGCTGCTTGCTTCATTACGTTAGGCTTTCACTTCATCTTTAAAGACTTCAGTTCTGTCTTTCTACTCAGTTTATTTTCTGCAGTTTCCTGTAAACCTCAAAATGGCGATAATGGAAATCATAGGCCGTTAATGCCACGTTAGTTGAACATCTTGGAAGCACAGCTTCCTGCCCACCCTTAGCTGAGGTGTGGTTTTGTGTGGGTGACGTGCCTCCCCCTGGTGGTGCTCAGGGTCTAGCGAGCCCCTTCGCAGGACCCAGTATCTGTAGATTGCCCCACTACAGATAAGACTGAAAGGGCTGCTGCTTTTGCTGATGGAAATTTAGGATCCCTCACCCACCACGTGGAAGTCAGCAAACTTTTTCTATAAAGGGCCAGATGGTAAATATTTTAGCCTTTGCAGATCACATGGTCTCTCATGCAGCTATTGAGCTCTGCCTTTGTAACGGGAAGGTTTGTAATGAATGCACGTGGCTGTTCCAAGTAAACTTTATTGACGAAAACAGGTGGCAGGCAGATTTGGCCCACAGACCATAGCTAAGACCACTGACCCCTGGAATAGTGGTAAGATTGCTGGATTTTGAGCTGGATTTTCACATAGACTTTAAACTCATATCATCACAATGTGGTCTTTAGTGGGTCTCATCACTTGTGTATTTATTCATAAAATTTATCATAATAGCACTTGTCATGCCTCCCATAGAAAGTTAAATGGAAGGATAAAGGTGAATAAGACTTACTCACTAGGAAGTACTCTGTAAACAGTATTTCCTTCTACATTCTGGAAACTGTATCTTGAAACTCAGGAGCCCCACACTGAGAGAGATAGGCTGTTCCTGGAAGGTTCATATGCATATGATTCTAATTTGAAATCCTAACAACATATCACATAGCAAAGGGAAGAAATCAGAAATGGCCCCTTTTGTCCAAGTATACAGTTTCAGGAACGTCAGGCAGGAGAAGGAAGATGATGTCCACGTGGTCTGTGATACCTTTTCCATCAACCCTGACAGTCAGCTGCGATATTGGTATTGTGGATGGTGTCCTTACCATCTAAATGTTCTCAATTTGAAACTTTTAAACTTTCAAGGAAGGATTTGGTATTCTCAGGGGATACCATGCTGAAATGTTCCCAGTTTCCATATTTTAACACCAGTGAAGCTGGCTTGTCATCATGTTTCATAAGGGACAGCAGTTGAAGATAATGGTATCTTACATAGAATGAAGTATCCTGTATAACATAGTTTCTAATTGGTCTGATCGCTGTCTTTAAAAGCATACATTGCATTGTCTTGAGCCCTTCAAGTCTTGCCTATGCTATTTCTAATACATGTTTCTTGACTGAAAACGTTTTGTCAGAAGTAAATACATTTTTGGGGTATGGGAGAACCTTTTAGAAGCCAAGAATACCAGAGTACAGAGATGTTGGTGTGTAGCTTTAACCTTTCAATGATGCTCTCCTCTATTTCAATCTGAAGCTTAGGGACTTGAAAGTAGTTTTTAATCCAGGGGTGTTTGGTGAATATTCAGCAACTTGCTCTCTGGGGGAAAGAGTGGGGCAGGGAGAGGAGGTCAATAAATCAAACCCTGGGGGCGCCTGGGTGGCTCAGTGGGTTAAAACCTCTGCTTTCGGCTCAGGTCATGATCCCAGGGTCCTGGGATGGAGCCCCACATCGGGCTCTCTGCTCAGCAGGGAGCCTGCTTTCCTTCCTCTCTCTCTCTGCCTGCCTCTCTGCCTACTTGTGATCTCTGTCTGTCAAATAAATTTTTTTAAAAGATTTTATTCATTTATTTGACAGACAGAGATCACAAGTAGGCAGAGAGAGGGGGAAGCAGGCTCCCCGCCAAGCAGGGAGCCCAATGTGGGGCTCGATCCCAGGACCCCGAGACCATGACCCGAGCCGAAGGCAGAGGCTTCAACCCACTGAGCCACCCAGGCGCCCCTGTCAAATAAATTTTTTTAAAAAATTTTTAAAAGTTAAATCAAACCTGGGTTTAGAGTGTTCATAAATCTCTATGGTGTAACTACCTCTCTAGCCCAAGGTAGGCACTCAAAAACTTATTGACTGAATGAATCATTTCAATCTTTTGCATTCTCACCAAATTAACACACCATGAAACAAAAGATGAGAGTTTCTTTCCCTAAAAGCTACATTTTATTGGGTGCCTGGGTGGCTCAGTTGGTTGGGTGACTGCCTTCAGCTCAGATCATCCTGGAGTCCTGGGACCGAGTCCCACATTGGGCTCCCTGCTCAGTGGGGAGTCTCCTTCTCCCTCTGACCCTCTCCCCTCTCATGCTGTCACTCAAATAATTAAATAAAATCTTTAAAAAAAAAAAAAAGAAAACCCTACATTTTATTTTCTTGGCTTTGGTCAGCTCTGACAATATACTTTTTTTGAATGTTCATGTCTCAGCACTTCAGCATATAAAATATTAATGTTTTCAATATTGTGCAGCTAAGGATATGTTAGTTATTCATGGGCACAGTGTTCAAAGAAACAACTCATATAATATAAATATGTTCAGGAACTATTTTTCAATAGAATGTCAATTTCTTTGATCTGTTTGTGTTCTTCTAAACCAACAAAACACTACCAATTCCTGTGATACATAGATTACTTACCTTTATAAAACTGCAAAAATTTTTAAAATTTTCTCTGGGTCTTGGGGCACCTGGGTGGCTCAATGGGTTAAGCCGCTGCCTTCGGCTCCGGTCATGATCTCAGGGGCCTGGGATCGAGTCCCACATTGGGCTCTCTGTTCAGCAGGGGGCCTGCTTCCCTTCCTCTCTCTCTGCCTGCCTCTCTGCCTACTTGTGATCTCTCTCTGTCAAATAAATAAATAAAATCTTAAAAAAAAATTTTTTTTTCCTCTGGATTCTGCAGAATTCCCATGTTTTCAGCCTAAAGCTTTGTCACTGACCAGAATTAGAAGTTCTAGCATCTTCTAGCAAGTTCTAACAACTTAGGGCATTTTAAGGAAGGAAGAATATTCTATCCATAGCATAGGCTGACATTTCCCAAAGTGCGTTCCGCAGGATCCAGTTGTGGGTATTAACGGTGCTGCATGAGAACCAGTAACAAGGTAAAAATGAGCTGGGGGACAAAATTACTTTTAACATTAAACAGGTATTTTTACAGTAGCACATTCCAAAAGTGGACACAGTATACACTGTTTCCCAATGAATATGTTTTCAGAAGAGTATCACAAGGACCTTCTGTTCGAGAAGTATCACACTTATATATGAACAGACTTCTAGAATAACATAGTATTTAGAACTGAAAGGCCTTAAAGGTTACCTATGTCACCTCCCCAGTGCGCCTATCTGTCAGAATCCATTTTACTTCACCTCCGTCAGATGGCCGTCCAGACTTTGCCGAATACCCACGTTAGCAGGAATCTTGGCACTCCCCAGGCAGTCCACTGCATCACTACACTCCTGTCCTTTTCTGTTGTTGTTTTTGTTTTCTTTTTTAAACAAAGTTCCTCCTTGTGATTGAACCAAAATTCTGTTTCTCTATACTGTATCCATTGTTTCTAGTTTTGCCACCTGGAGTATTAGCAAAGCAAGTTCGCCTCCGTTTCTTCAAGATAATTATCATGTTTCCCAGTAGCTGTCTCTTCTTTAAATGGAAAATTCCCAGTTTATTCATCTCTTCCTCATATGAGGAAGTTTCTCATCCTAATTACTCTCCTCTGAATAATTGATATTCACCCTCTCCAAATGAGATACTTAAAGCTGAACACAGTCAGCTGTGGTCTGCCAAGCACAGACATTTAACTTTTCATTGAGCAACTACTTCTGGATTCACTGTTCTGCTTCAGGCACCATGTTAAACAGTGGGAAAACAGCAGGCAATAAGAGGCAGGTCAGAGTTTTCATGGAGCTTATAGTGTAGTAGTGGAAAAAGAAACCAGAAAATAAGTAAGTAACGATGATGATCTCCAGTAGTCCACACTGGTATATAGGTAATAAAACAGGAACATCTGTTAGGCCAGAAAGTGTTTCGGAAAAAAGTGGCTTGTTTTCGATCAGTGGTGAGGGACAGACTCTCAGGTGATATTTGAACTGTTCTTGAGTGATACAGAGGAACCAGGAGTGAGCCTCTGTGGGTCGTGGTGTCATGGGGAAGAAGGACCACATGGTGGAGTGTAGAGAAGTAAGAGAAGCAGAGAGTGAAATGAACTTCTACAGGGTAATTCTCATCTATTTGATCTCCCTTGATAGGACAGTGATCTACGTTTGATGGGATAGTCTACTGCTATTAATTCAGGTCAGAAATTTTTGGTTGTTGCTATTATTTTTCTAAACCTGATCAAATTCTAGGTCCTGTTGATATTTGATAAATTAAAATCCTCAGCCTTTTTTTTTTTTTTCTTAATGCTCTTGACAAAACCAGCTGTTTGAAATTTAAGGGGAAAACATTTGTTGCTCTTAAATTCCATAATTTTGGTTTCCTGCTTGTCAGGATAATGTTGAATGCTGGCTTTATCATCAATACTGATTACAGTAGTCTCAGTTGACTGGGTTTTTAAAATTTAATAAATCTTATATGTCCTTATTCAAAATTGTCAAGAAAATTGTTGTACAAGTTATTTCCAAGGACCGTAGTGTATTGTGAATGTCCCTTCGAGTTTAAAGAACCCAATAAGCAACCCTTCTCAGTAGGTAGCTTTTCAGCTGCCTGCTAATACTTGACTCCATGAGCTGTCATCTTCCCCATATTTTTACCGTAAGCATAGCCCTCAAGATCCATGAAGACCTACAGCTCACTCACTCTACTAATCTTGTAAGAAAAGAAAATTAGCATAACCGTTTCCTGAATGCAAGATAGCTCTTACATCATCACATTTGCTTTACTAAATGTTTATGACCCAAAAGATAATTGACATTTAATCGAGTCTTTCTTAAAATCCATTCTCTCCCATTTTAAAAAACGAGTCAGTAATCACAGCATCTTCCTGACTCCAGTCAAGGCGGAGGTTAGGGAGTAAGCAGAACTCATGGGGTCGTCTCTGATAAAAGCATTGTCTCTAAGAGAAAGGAGAAGCATCACTCGTTGTCCCTTGACACCTTTTCCTCCCATGAATTCGCCCAAAATGAGCTGGTACTTGTTGAGCCCTGTCACAGTGACCTGGGGGCCGGTCACTTGTTAAGAACACAGAACATAATAATAAATACACACAGGACCGTCAGTATCTTGGCTCTGAAGTGCCCCCCTTATAGGCCTAGGAGATCTGAGATGGACTAAGTTCCTGGAAGCGAGGTTGAGTCAGTTAGCTGCCTCAGTTAGCCTGAGGTTAAGCGCAGTCCGTTTGGGTGTCAGGCAGTCACGGCTGGGCTCGACTTCTGGGGAGCGGTGCCGTTCTTCGGCCTGCGGGGGGCTGCCTTCATGCCTAGTCACCAGCAGGAGCACCTGCTTCGTGGAGCTGGCTGGCTTCTCTCGCATTCTGCTCCTTCTTAACCTTGTTATTGGCAAGAGCACATCTGTGGTTTCCGTAATCACCGCCTCAATTTTATGGGAAAAGAAAATCTTTCTTTGCCTTAACATCTGAGTTGCTTAGCATGAGGCTTGGGGCACCCCGAGGCCCCACAGACCACAAATGTCGCCGCTCAGACATCTTGACTCTGTTTGGTCCAGTTCAGCAAGTGTTCACTGAGCCCTCCCCCTGTGCTCATGTTCATCTCCATCTCTGGGGGCATAGAGATCCTGTTCTAGAGACCCTTCCCACTTCACGGTCAGGTTTAACCTCAGGAGAACCCGTCGGTTCATGTCGGCTGAACGGCGTCTGTACTGCACCGTTCCGTACTGCAGGCTTTGCTCCTGCCTCCCCATCGAGAGCCCCTGTCCGGGTGTGTTCTTCCCTGGCTTGTCTGGGAGCACACGGGCACTCGTTAGCAGGTTCTGGCGGTTCACAGTCCCCAGTGGTCACACTGTGTTTGCGTTTGTCTTATGGAGGTAGAATGTCGAATGCCCGAGATGGGCTACACACAGAAGCCCCGGCCCTCCCGGGGAGCTGGTGGACAGCAGCCCCAGTGGAAAGAGACAGCACTCCTGGGAGAGGGGGTATGTGACACAGTCCATCCCCTTTGAGTCTGGGGAGAGGACTCACGATGACATACTAGCAGTGTCCCCGTACATTTGCCTCTCCAGGCACGGACCATCTGGCTTCCTGTTTCTCTGGGTGAGTGGGGGTGGAGCTCTGAGACACAGGGCTTGTGGGGACCCCCGGGGACTGATGCAGGGAAGGGACCCAAAGACCCTGAGGACAGCATCCCCTCACACGTCCTTGCCCTCTCTTATTGGTATCCTGGTTACGGAGTATTTTTCTAGCGCATTCTCCTCCTGGGCTCAACTGTTCAAATGAGAAAAAAAAACATTAATCTGTACTTCATATGCTCTGAAGCTAAGAAGAGAGCAAGAGGGAGGAAGTTTACATCAGACCTGACAGTCTGACTGATCATTGCCGATAAAAACTGGCAAAGGGAAAGGTAATCGGAGCCTCGGGAATTCAATTCACTCTTTTAATCCACTCAGCAGATATTTTATTTTTAAAACACAAGCGCAGCCATCAGCAAAATTGAGAGACTCTGTGGGGCCCCAAAGCACGTTAAACTTTGGAGCCTCTTAACCTCCCCCCATCCCTGTCGTCAAATAGTCCCTCTCAGCTGCTGCTTTGGGGGGATGTCCTCCCCACTATTTCTTTCCTTGACTCCCTAGAAACCAATTAAAAAAAAAAAAAAAGAACTTGTCTTTTGGAATTAATTAAAAAAAAAGAAGGAGCTCTGTGATCTAGACCATCAGCTAGAATCTCGGGTGGTATATGACCCCGTGTCTTTCTTATTTGCAGGAAGTAGGTAACACAGCGCTGCCCTCCAGCTGACCATGGTATTGTAAATACCTCCCCCCATTCCTAGGGTCCTGCCAAGTCAGCTGTTTTTAGCCCCCAAGAGAACTGGGCAGTTGCTTCTCATGTTTTATGAGCTTTCCCCAGGCATTATTAATAGAGAGTAATTTTGCCACTTTCTATTCCTTGTTCAGCCCCTCTCAAATCACCAGCCCTCCTGGAATGGATCTAATAATCTGAACCAGAAAAACAACTTAGTTTCACCTGTGAATTTTAATTGCTATTCTCTCCTGTCCAATAAGATATGAAAAGAAGATAGAAGAACAGCCATGTCCATATGTCCTCCGCTGGCTGGGCGGACAGGATTGCTTCTTGATCTCTATTTTCATGATGTCGGCACTATTGCATTTGGAGGTATGTGGCTCTGAGCGTAGGGCCTTGAGATCCATAGTTCAGTCTACAACCTTCAAATCTCCAAATTAATGTTCTTTGTGCTAAGTGCCCAAATGGTGATGTAATAATACTCTTATCGTAGAATGATGAACGATTCTAAAAAGCATAATGTCTACCTTTTCCTTTGGGGAGAGAGTAGAAACAACTAGTTACAGGAGAGTAGGCATCACGTCAGCTTCTGTGTTTCATCTGCACGTCGCACTAATTAACCCTGCATTCCCCTTCACACTTGAGAACGCTGGTGAACTGTCATTGCATGTGTACACCATAGCATGACAAGCTTTGATTCAGATTCTGGGACCTGGTTGTGAGCCTTTAGCTTTGCCCCTTTTTAGCCAATGTAAATGGATACTATCCCTTAATACCACTGTGCCTTGATTTCTTTGCCTGTAGTCCGAGATATTTACCATGACCAAACCCTGGGTGCCTATTGATTTTAAGAAGATGGCCTGTATAGTTAAGAAAGCATAGCCTTTGGGGTGCCTAGGTGGCTCCGTCGGTTAAGCGTTCATCTCTTGATTTCGGCTCAGGTCATGATCTCAGGGTCCTGAGATCGAGCTCCGCGTGGGTCTCCATGCTCAGCATGGAGTGTGCGTGTCCCTTTTCCTCTGTGCCTCCCCCTGCTCTTGCTCCCTCCCCCTCTCTCTCTTTTGCTCAAATAAATAAATAAAGTCTTAAAGAAAAAAAGCAAGACTTTTGAAATTAGAATGGGGATGGATCCAACCCCTACTACTCACAAGCTGGGTGGCCTTCCACAGGAAGCCATACTTCCTTGAGCCTATGCCATTGACCCTTGAACAATGTGGGGGTCAGGGATGCTGACCTCCCCCCCCACCCAGGCAGCAAATCCATGTAAAGTTTTGACTTTCCAAAAGCAAATTTCTGGGAGCCTCCTGTTGACAGGAAGCCTTGTAACATACCGTTTGTGTTGCATATATTATATAATGTATTCTTAGGATAAAGTAAGCTAGAGAAAAGAAATCATATGTAAGAGGAAAATATATTTACAGTACTCTACTGTATTTTAAAAAGTCCATGTATAAGTGGACCCACATAATGCAAACCCATGCCGTTCAAGGATCAACTGTAATTTGACCCCTGCGGCATCTGTATGGGGATTAAATAAATAATGCATAAAAGAATACATTACGAATGCAAGTTCTGCGCACGCGTAAATGGGAAAATACATGTGTGGTGCTGTAGTGACTGGAGCTGGTTAAGCCCCTGGGACAGACTGCCCAGGCCTTATTCCTGACACTGTCATTTACGAACTTGTGACATCGCCTCCTTTGTAATTGCTTATCTTCTTCTCTGTCACCCACAAGTGTGGGAATTAAAGCTGGAGAGACTGTATTCTCACTGCACTCCTTAGTGCCTTATCTGCCGTGTAGAGGGGCTCAGAAAAGGTCTGTTGAATAAACACATACGTGATGTTTTTAATCTGATATCCCTTTTATACTGTATCACTTTGGTTTGTAAAGGTGGCCATCAATTGGAATTGGTGGGGCTGTGGCCAGTTCAGGTGGCTCATCTGAAACCCACAAGGCTGCTTCCTTCCTGTCTCCCCAGGCCTCCAAATTCAAGTTCCTTCCTTGGTAGGTTCTGATCCAAAGCCAGAAATTCAGTGGAAAAGTAGAACATTTTGGAAAGTAATACCTCCCCTTGATCTACCTGGATGATTGCCTTCTAACACCCTGAGACATCTTTTGTTTGCCAGATGGCTCTGATGACGATGCGATGCCCCGAGTGCCTTGTGGAAAACAACTTGGATACTCCTTGAGGGTAGGGATTCGGCATTTTGCAGGTGCTCAAGATGTGTTGATTCTGAAATTAAGTGGGGTTCTTTTCAGTTCCCAGGCCCCAGAGTCTTCCTGTGCTTCTGCCGCACGGCACTTAATCCACACCCGGTGGTATTAAAGTATTTTCAAATAAATCAGAACGGTGTCACCTTCTTAGGCATGTCTTCTGCTTCATCTGTTTGGAACAGCCCGTGGCATCCTGTTGCAGCTTAATGTCCGGTCCCAGGATGCATTTCAAATTCTAATCGCTCATTCCGCGACAGCCTTCCGCTCCAGCAGGTCTCTCTGCCACCATCTTTGGTCCCCTCTGGCCACTTGACTCTTCCCCCCAAAACCTTGCAAAACCCCACCCACTGGCACCGATGTGTTCTCCCAGTGCCTCAGTCCACTTGTCTTCCTGTTTCTTTCTGGTTGAGCTAAATGTACAACCATTGTTTGTACAGTCTTCGTTTTTCCAAGCAGCCATTAGAAGTCATCACAGCTCCTGCTACACTTTAGGGACGTGTCCCAGAGGTAGCCCGGGCACAACATCAATCTTCGATGCCACCTGGCTCCCTGATAAGCTTTTGTTTGATATGTGGCTGGATTGTCAGGAGCTTCCCTTCTTCTCTTCCCACTCCCTCACCCTGAGAGAGCTTTGCTGAATATGACAACCATCTAAAGACAAATTATCTCCTCACAAAGTTAATTTCTGTTTCTCAGCAGGGAGCCACTGGTTCCCGCTGGGTTTGCAAGTGCTGCTGTTTGGTTAATGGATGAGCAGCTCTTGGATCCGGGTACCCACGCTGAAACTGCCGCCGCGCATGTCTTCCCATTTACTCTAATTTCCTACTTGCAGCTGGCGTTAGGAGACCTAAATGGGTTTATTCACAGGGTAGTGGCTTCCAGTCATTAGCACTGGGAGGAAATCAGATTGAAGTCAAGACCAGAGAGCTGCTTTCGTGCCATCCTTGATCAGTTAGGACAGTTTGCTGGGTTTTTGTTGTTGTTTTTTGTTGTTGTTGTTGTTGTTTTTAAGAGAGTGAAGTCGCAAAAATCCTTCTGGAGACAGAACAAATGACCTAACAATAGAGATTCGTCCCAGAGCTTGAAGAGTTGAGAAAGCAGGGAGTTCGTGTGTGTGTGTGTGTGTGTGTGTGTGTGTGTGTGTGTGTGTGTGATCAATGTGCTGGATTCTGAAGCTGAAAGGAGGCACAGACTGGAAAAGGCACTGGGCGCTCTGAAGTGTAGCTGTCATCGTTTTGCATGCTGGAGCTTTTTAAAATGCAGGAAATTCTGTAACAAGTAGTAGTACCATCATCTAGAAAACAGAGCCAGAAGCGATCTGGAAATTCCTTAGAACCTATCCAGAATGCTTCGAGGAAGTTAGAAAATGGCTCCTTTTAGAGGTCAAACAAGGTCAAATATTGGCCATTTCACGGAGTCCAGGCTATACTCTGCTGGCTTTTTAGATACAATTCTGAAGGCCAGCTGCCCCGTAGATATGTTTTCCCCTTTGAAAAACTGCAAAGCCTGTAGGCCAGTGCCCATATGTCCTTGAGAGGCGCCCAGCTCGAAGCTGTAAACAGCACGAGTCAGAAATAGGCTTCAGCATTGCAGGGCTGGGAACAGCTGGTCACGCAGCCCGGCTCGCCTCGGCCAGCTCATGTCTCCTCACTCAGCCTCTTTTTCCACAGTGCTTCTGCGAGCTGCAGTCAAGCTAACGGAGCAGAAGAGACCATCAACTAGAATTTCTAAAAGAAAAGAAGCCAGCCAGCAATTCCTCCTTCCTCAAAAGTGCCACTTACAATGAAAAACTTTGGGGTCTCCGGGGAGGTGTTTGGCCATTCGCAAGAGAGAAAGAGAATCCAAATTAAAAGCAAAACTTGTCCCCTCTCCCCTCCACCCCACCACCCCCCCCCCCGCCAGTATAGCTGCCATGTGACTTTGGGCAAATATCTCGATGTCTAATAGTTTTGGTTTCACACTAAGGAACATAATAGTTCAGAAAAATGTTGGCGAATTGAAGAAAATCAAATAGTAAAGTGTTTAGGATATAGTCAAGGCACAGAAATGCTTAATGGATGTTGTTGCTCTTTTTCCTCTTTATTTCCGAGTTTTTAGGCATGAAATTTAAATTGTTTAGGTTCTAAGGGACTTGCCTGGGTGTGGCTGAGTCCACGGAGCATCAGCCTCTTGATTTCAGCTCAGGTCGTGATCTCAGGGTCGTGAGATCCAGTTTTGCATCAGGCTCCGTGCTGGGCACATGCTCTTCCTATCCATTTCAAAAAAAAAAAATCTGTAGTTCTGAAAGAATACTAATACTCATCATCTGGAGAGCAGAGCCAGAAGTGATCTGGAAATTCCTTAGAAGCTATTCAGAACGCTGGACAGCACTTAAACTTTTCAAGAGCCTCAACATACCTGTAATTTCATCATTGACCTAAATGCACTGTATGCAAGCCATACATGGTATCAACTTGTGCATGTTTTTTTTCTCCTATGTATCACTAGAAATAATTCGGGGACCTCAGCCAAACTCAGCCAGTCCCTGATATGTGGAGAGCATTCTTTTATGTTCTTATTCCTTTGCTTTTCTCTACTGGGATGCCCCTCCACCCACCTTCAAATACCTAAATATTACTAGCTCAACTGTCACATCTCTCATAAGGCAGCGGTTATTTCAAGAAATAAATAATAATCAATAGCTAACTATGTGTAGTTTCTCGGAGGTACACAGAAATGAGTAAGACTGGGTTTTGCTTTCAAGAAATTCACATTTTATCACAGGTATCTGAAAAATACATTTAGATCATGAATCCGCTCTCATTTACCAAAATATTCATAGTACTTTGTGTACACTTGGCTTTTGCACACATGGTTTTTGGAGAGGATAGAGATGTCCTTTGATTTTTACTGCCTCTAAGTGGGGGATTGATTAAGAAAATAAGTGCCAGAAGTTGATGAGTATAAGCAAAATTGAAAGCTTCTGAGTTTCATAAATAGTGGCCCTCATGAAGCTAGGTACCAGAGCCCATATGCTTTACCCACAGACTCTTAGTCAAAGCCTATTCTGGACAAGTGTGTCTGATTTTCTGGTTCCCAATATTTTAAGCAGCAAATTAGCAATTGCAGAAATTAACAGCAATGAATCTACTGCTACTTTTTATTCAAAGCACTGAGGTTTCATAGCTGCTGCTCTCTATAAGAAAAGCTATATAAAATCATAAAATAACATGCTGGTTTGGTGGCTACAGACTTTTCTTCCTGGTATAATAGTCTTTAAAGGCATGGTTTATTGCTAAATAGAAAGGTTGATGTTAATGATGGTGAGTTGTTAATTTGTAATGAGTCGTTATGAGGTTACATTCAGATCTATGGATTCTGCTCCAGTAGGCAGGAATACAACATAGTAATTCCACAGCTCTACACGCTATGCTGTGTTCGCCGCAAGTACAGCTACCGTCTGTCACCGCACAGTGCTATCACAGAATCACTGACTATACTTCCGATACTGGGCCTTCTGTCCCCATGACTGACTCATTCCACACCTGGAAGCCTATAAGTCACCACCCCTTCACCATTTTGCCCATCTTCCAACCTCCCTCCCCTCTGGCAACCACCAGTTGTCTGTGTTTATGGATCTATTTCTGCTTTTTGTTTGTTTTTTGTTTAGTTTTTGGGGGGTTTTTGGGGGGTGTTTTTTTTTTTTTTTTGCTTTTTAGATTCCACATTTGAATGAATCACACGTTATTTGTCTTTCTCTTATTTCACTGAGCGTAACACCCCTTTGGTTCATCCATGTTGTGGCAAATGTCAAAACCTCCTGAATTCCACATTATTATTTTTATCAGGATTTAAGCTTTGGATGTTGTATCTAAATCACAAACCAAAATTTATGTAGATTTCCCCCTACTTTTTTAATTTAAATTCAGTTAGCCCATATATTTATTAGTTTCAGATGTAGAATTCTGTAATTCATCAGTTGCGTTTAGCACTCAGTGCTCATCATATCACGTTCCCTCCCTGATGCCCATCACCCCCTCCCTCCACCCAACTCCTCTCCTGCAGCCCTCATTTGTTTCTGATAGTTAAGAGTCTCTCGTGGGTTGTCTCCCTCTCTGATTACTCTGTGGCTCAGTTGGTTAAGTGTCTGCCTTTGGCTCAGGTCATGATACTAGGGTCCTGAGATCAAGCCCCATGTGGGGCTCCCTGCTGAGCAGGAGCCTGTTACGCCCTTATGTTTTTAATTGGACTTTATAGCTTTGCATTTACATTTAAGTATATGAACTGTTTTAAATGAATTTATGTTTTAGGTGAACGTTTGTGTCTTTATTCACTTTTTTTCTGTATTCGAATATATTTTAGAAAAATCAGAGATGGGAGTGTAAGGAATTATATAACATGTATGGCTATACTAGAATTTTGTTTCACTAAATATTATTTTGAAATAAGCAAACCACCTATTAGGAATTGGGATTTTATTTGAGAAATCCCAGTCTGAAACATGAAAGGGATTAATGAAGAATTATTGTGCATGTAAAATGGCAGTAACAGGGGCGGGCCCCTGGGTGGCACAGTTAAGGGTCCGACTCTTGATTTCAGCTCAGGTCATAATCTCAGGGTCCTAAGCCCACATCGGGCTCCATGCTCACAGGGAGGTAGGGCTGAGTGAGGGTGTCTGCTTGGAATTCTCTCTCTGCCCCTCCCCCCATGCTTGCGTGCTCTCTCTCTGAAACAAAATAGCAGTAACAGTACTTTCTTCACAGGGCTGGGTAAGGATTAAGTAAATTAACATGTCAATTTCTAACTTGGCTATTACTATGCACACTGCCTAAGACATGGCTGGCACTCAGGAGAAGCTTGGTGTTGACATCATCACCATCATTGACGTCATCCTTTTGAAGCACACAGACTTTGTTCTGCCTTGTGCAGAGACCTGGGTGGTAGTTTTGCTTTTGGGGAGCTCCTTGAGGCAAAAGGAAGCTCTTAATCCTTTCCCCGGAGAAACAAAGATTTGATTCTTTGTTTTTATACCAGCGGGAGTAGGGAAGGAGAAGAGTCTCTCTTGAGTCCATCTCTACCCACCCACCTGAGCCCTGCCTTCCCGTGGCAGACCACGATTTAGTGTCTCAGAAGATGATCCTGCCACATCCACTTAAGGGGACACATGGTATGACTTGTAGGGTAATAGTGGAAAATGCTAATCACTTACTTAAACCTCCCAAAGACTAATTTTTAGAAGCCTCAGAGGTAGATGTGTGCATTGAAAGACACCAGGTCCTCTCACTAGAACCCTGAGCAAATGTGTATTGATTAACTTAATTAAAGGAAGATGGTAGCGTGTGCACTGAGCTCTGTGAGTTATCTCACTATATGATTCCCAGGGATCTTTAAAGCATGTGTGCTAATGGCCTTTTCACTTAAACCAGCATGAATTTGAGGTCATTTCATCCATTCGGTAATCAAAAAATTGTCAGGAACACAGAAGGTAAAAAATAAGAAGGATTTGCTGTTGTAGGTAAATTATAATACTTTACATTGTCTTTTGTAATAATTCTAGATGGTGTTTGGTTCAAAAAGATCCTATTTTTCAGCTGTTCAAGGCAAGAGCTCTTTACCTTTTCTTTATTCTTCTGATCTCACTTCCTGGCTTGGTCTGGGGTCATAGAACCATGATTTGATTGGGCCATTTGTTTGGGAAACCTCCAATGTGAGTATCGTTAGGTCATTCTTGGACCAGGCTCCACAGAGAAGGATTTTCTGATCTGCTCTCTGGAGACCAGAGGCCTCCCTGCCAGCGTCCAGGAAACCAAATGGGAAGAGGATGGGAGAGAGGGCTGGAGGTTCTGGGCCTCACCTATGCATCGGTATGCATAGATTCACTTAATTCTGCTGCTGTTGTTGTGTCCCCCCCCCCCCCACTGTTAATTGTTTATCCTGTCTTCTAGTCCAGAGATCTGTTTTACAGAAATTAAACCTTCAGGTTTTTACCAGGGTAGAGGAGAGATTGCCCTGTTTTCCAGTGGGGGAAGGGATTTGAGAAACTGACCACTTTCTCAACAGACTTAGAACTAATCCTTTTAGTAACCACCCTTTCCCTGTTACCCCCACATCCAGAGGTGCCTAGGGCTGCCGGGAATTCGCAGCCGAGATCGGTTTGCTTTTCAGCTTTCCACGTCCTGACCTAGGATTGCACTTTCCTGCGTCTGTTACAGCCAATGACCACCCTGATGGGCTTTCCAGCTTCCAGACTTGTGTTCGCTTTGTCTTCTCCCCTCCTGTTCTTCTTAATCCTTATACGTTTTCTCTTGGACAAAAATAATCTCTTTACTGTCGCTTCAGAGATCTGGGGAGCAAGAGAGAATAGATGTGTTTGTTAAATCTGTTTTCCTCACCCAGAAGTAAATTCTCCCCTAGGTACGTCGTTCTCACAGCTGCTACCTGTGTCTTTAGTCAGAAGGCCCTGCCCTGCCTCTCCTCCCAGGTAGCTGGAGGAATATGGAATACCTGTCCCCTGTCTTTTCCGCCTCCCCATACCATGAAGGTCCATCTTGTCTACCCACCTTCCCTGAAGGCCCCAACTCAGATTGTAACTTGTCTACAAAATCCTGGGGAGGATCTCAGGCCATGATGAAAAGCATTCGTTTATACCATGTGTGGGTAGCTGAATTTCTGGGTGTACCTCTTTTATAGCCTCTCTAAGAAGACTAACACCAGGCTGTAGTTTTCTAAGGCCCTGCCTGACCTGAGAATTTGGAATTTAAGTTGCCAGTGGGAAACTGCACGGGTTTGGAAAGAGCACAGGTCTGGAGTGCCATCAGTCTGAGGGCAGCTCTGGGCCCCACCACCTACTGTGTTATCTTGGACAGGGACTTCAGCTTTTCTCAAGCTCCCTATCTTCTCTGTCAGGTGAGTTTTGTGAGGATTACGTGAGAGGACACGTGTTGCCCTGCTTAGCATAATCTGGGGCACCCAGAAGGTATTTAATGAAGCTTGGTTCCCCCCACCCCCCACTTCTGCATTTACATCTCCGTAGCACAGTAGGAGATGCTGGTAGTAAATGCTCAAGAACAGTCACTGAGTGTTTGTTCTGGAAAAAAGAAGTTGATAAATGTTAGACATTCTTCTTCATTAGACATTACACTTTTTTATATCCAAGTCGTACCACATCAACCAGAGTTTTATGGCAGGAAATCCTTACCGCTCAAGCAAGGGAGAGCCAGGGGAGCAGGAACACAATATTCAATAAAACCAGGAGGACCTCAATCTCAGTATTGGCTTTACCAAAGCCATCCTGAGGCTTACAGCTGGGCTTCCTTTTTGCAATTATAAAAGTGAGAACTACGTTAACTAACTTCCAATTCAATCCACACTCGGCCCCTTGGGATCTGGAAGCTAGCTGATTTTTGACCTGAGGTGCTCTGCTCTGTAGGGTTGCCAGTTATAATTATATGTTCAGGTGTCAATTAGCAAAATAGCCCATTATTTGGCAGTTTGGAGTAATGAGATGAATCTTCCACTAATCTTTGAATTCAGCAAGCATTTGATAAGTGCCATGTACATAAAAATTCTGTATCATGCTGCCCCGAGTAA
Source organism: Mustela putorius furo (assembly GCF_011764305.1). NCBI lineage: Eukaryota > Metazoa > Chordata > Mammalia > Carnivora > Mustelidae > Mustela > Mustela putorius. The sequence continues at coordinate 87,963,408 of NW_025421998.1, forward strand.
GGTGGTAGGAAGAGTCGGAGGTCAGACATTTTAAATGTGCCTTCCTTTGTGAGCTCATGAATTCTCAAGTATTACTAGAATCTTGAGCAATAAAGAAAAAGGCAGAAAGTTTTCCATGAAAAAGTAGTTCTCAGTCATACACACAGAGTGTCCCTTTGTATTCAAGTGACAAGAATTTCAAAGACAGTTACCTCGTGGAACAGATATAATGGAAATTCATTTAGTGAAAAATACATGTACTGAGTATGATTGTGCTTGACTCCGGGGAGGCCTTGCTGAGTGAGACAGACTGGCTTTCCCCAAAGATTGCCAGTTCCCTGTGATAGTTGAGCTTTTCTTCTGTGCGGTTCAGAGCTTTGCGTGCACATTTTTCTCTGTGTGACATCTAGATGTGGGTAGAAACAGTATTTCTTGAATTCCTGGTCTTACGTTCTTTTTGCCTAGTTGATCATTAATGTTCACCTAAAGCTTGCCAGTTCATGAGGTGTCCTCTGTCTCCTGCTTGGCCTTTTTCCATACCCAGAAATAGAGTCAACGTAGAACAGAGAATGAAGATACGAAGCCTTGCTTGGGGAACATGAGGATGGATTCTGCAGAGTTCTCTGGTTTGCCACTCGTGGTCTGTAGCATCCTCAAGGACGCAGACTCGGGCCTCTGACCTTACCTTCTCAAACTCTCTACTTCACCCTTGGCCTTGACTCTTTCTTTGTTCCCCAGATTAGATTTAGATATTCTGTTTTTCCTAAGCTCTCTCATATTTGTTCGTCTCCTTCTCCCTGCATTCATGTCCTCATTGTGGCAAATCTGGGACTCGATGAGGTTCAAGTCTCCAGACCCCTGTCCATCCACTTATCTGAGAGTAGATGTATTCAGTGAGTCACCCCTGGGTGGTTTGTGGGTGCTGGCTCCTATAGGCTTCTAAGAGCTGGTTGTGAAATTTTCAGAAATTTTGTAATTTTAGACATTATTACAAGGTAAGTCTTGGGGCACCTGGGTGGCTCATTTGTTAAGCATCTGCCTTCGGCTCAGGTCATGATCCCAGGGTCTTGGGATTGAGCCCCTCATCAGGCTCCCTTCTCAGCGGGAGGCCTGTTTCTCCCTCTCCCATGTCCCCTGCTTGTGTTCCCTCTCTGTGTCTTTCTCTGTCAAATAAATAAATAAAATCTTAAAAAAAAAAAAAGAAGCTCTAAAATGCTAAAAACAAAGGGAATACTCAAACTCATCACTTCTTGATTCTTTTACCACACTTTACTACTATCTCTTGGGTTTTTGCATCTATTGAGCTAATGCCAGAAATACTTATTATTCTGGGTGTCGCTGGGCATCTCTCCCCGGCTCAAAGGTCAGTGACATCACATTGGTAGTGAAATCGTCCATGCTGGGAGTGTGTACACATGGAAACCAGCAAATGCTACTGATCAGGACTCCCTCATCTCCCTGGAGAGCCAGTGGCTAAACATTTCCCAGCACATTGCCAGTCCCGTGACTCTCTTCTACTGCTGCCAACAGTACCATCACTGATGATCTTCAACTGCATGAGTGACCATTTATCTTCAAGGTTACAAAACTCTTCCTCCAGTATGGCCATGCCTGTCTTTCATTTCCTTGCCCAGAGCCCTCAAGAACGCCAAGCACAGATTTTTACGGTAGAGCCATGGCTTCTCCTAGGCTGCCCTTCCTGCTCATTCTCAGTGAATCAGTCATGAATTCTCTCTTTGCCTCCCCCCACCATTTTCTCCCCCTCCTTCCCTCTCCTTCTTTCTTCTCCTTATTCTTCTTGAAAGCAAGGACTCTGGAGCCAGACTGACTGGCTTTTCCTCAGACCACACCATTCACTATATAGTGTGTCACCTCAAGTTTTTCCTAAGCTTTGTCTGCCTCAGTTTTGCCATCTGGCAAGTGGAGGTAATTGTATCTACCACATAAATAAATGAGCTAACAATTTAAGAGCACCTGGAATAAAGTGTGGCATACAGTAGGCAACCCATGCATACTGATTTACGAAAATCTACACCTCCAGTGGTTACCGAGCTCTGACCTGCACACTCGCTGTGTGGTAGAGAGTTGAAGTTCTCCATTCTAGAATATCAAAAGAAACACATGAAAATAAGGAAGAGAAAGCCTGGCTCGGGGATGGTGGCGCAGGAACAGTAGCTTTAGGGGACTGAGAAAAGGTTAACAAAATAAACCAGAGGAGAAGTCGAGAGCAGGAAGAGAGACAACAAATAAAAAGAAAAACAGTCACATTTCCAAATAATCTGCAAAGATTCAAATATATGTAATATAAACTTTTTCTCTTTTGTTGCAAATATATGTAATTGGAAAATAAAGGGATACTTTAGAAATACATAAAAACGTCCCATTTTGACTGAAGCAATGAAGTCAATTTGGATCCTCATTCTGGGCAGAAATGTGGTTGTCACACACTGAAGGTACTTAGGCAAAATCAGATTTGTATTGAGCAAGAGCCATGGAGACCGAGTGAGAGATGTCTGCCCGTGTCTATGAAAAACGCAAACCCAGGAGCCTCAGGACCCATTTGTCTGACCATCTGGAAATCTCTAGTGATCTAAGCACTTAATTTTACCCTCATTTTTAGAACAAAAGGGAAACAATACAAGAAGAAAATGGGCAGCAGGGACATTCTACTTTTCATTAAAAAAAAAAATCATAGTGATAAAGGGAGCAAAGAGTTTAAAAGAAAAAAAAAACGAGAAACCATTAAAATGAATTGAATGCTCTGTCTGTATTTTGCAGTAGGTTCTATTGTTTCCAGTTACATGAGAACTGTGGTAATTTTATGAATCATTAGAGTTTTTTTTCCAAATTGTATCCACATGCTCTTACAGTGCCTTCTAAGTTACCCACAGGAAGAGACTTTGAACAATTTTATTATTCCATTTAATACTTTTGAGTTTTATATTAATTTTGTTTTAAACAAATTTATACTTAAGATCCAAAGATAACATTGTGACAGCTGAATCTCTGTGTACTTAATTTCTCTTGCTTTTAAAAACATGTAAGCCTGTCTCATGTTCTCATCCCTGGTCTAATAAGAAACTCTAGAATGAATATGAAGTCCCAGTTTGGTAGAATGATGACTTCCCACTTAAAATCAAAAGCCTTCCTACCCCACCCCAAGGCTGAGCACAATCACAACCATTGAACATTGTCTGTTGGCATTTGTGCCTCATTAGGCATAGTGATCTGGAAAGCATGTCCTCTGCTAGTGATTCCTAGCCCCTCTATCCTAGCACAGTGGTCCCCAGTCCAGTCCAACCTGGGCCAGCCAGCCTAAAATAGGATGCACAGGAAATGGGAAAACTAAGGTCAGAGCACGCGTGTGTGTGTGTGTGTGTGTGTGTGTGTGTGTTTTCCAGTTTTCTTTCTTAGAAAGGACTTTTTTCTGATATTTTCCTCCATTTTCTTAGTGTTAAAATACTCGTGCTTTTAATCATACTTTTATAAAGACAGTGGTATTATAAGTGATCTGTTTTTATTTTGTTTTATTTTAAGCACCATAACTTGGCAACATAGTTGGATCTATGTTGGTTCATTTATTTTTCCTGGTTGGTGAAACCTTAAAGTTGGGAAATTATTGTACATGTGTTGGCTGTATCCTTCCCAGTGGCGTGGGTGTTTGCTGTGTGAAGAGATTGTCTTAGAAGGAAATACATCAAAGCTTCCATATTCTGATTTTTTTAACCACTAACCGTTCTTGATTCGGGAGCAGAGCTGCTTCCCTGGGCAGTACGTGGATGGTTCTCTTGCCTTTCCATTCACACAAGACTTTGGTGGGATGCCCTTGAGTTTGGTTTATCAGGATTCATTGTGGTAATTTCTGATTTCATGGAGGCCTCTCTCTTCCTCAGTAGTGTGCTTTGGTAATGAAAATCCAGGAAGGGTAAATGCGAATGACTCATCTCCTAAACTTGGGAAAATGGGTTAAAGGTGAAGTTGGTGGGCCAGCTGGAGATGTGGTTCACACAGACTATTATGCTCCTTGGGAACGGAGAAAGGAAGTTCAGTGTTCTTAAAGTTAGTCTTAAAACCACATTCAGAATCCTGGGTCCTAGTCACTTGATTTTTGCCCAGTGGCACATACTGGTTTCCTCAACGTACAGCGATCATATGGACCCATTCATTCGCTTTATTCCTAGAATGGGCTGGAATGCTAGGTTTGCAACAGCCCGTTTAATCAAAAACAAGACCTACTTTTAAAATACGTATGCGCGCTTCACAAATTTTGTCATCTCTCTCTGTATGAGGCACATCTGAGTTGTAGCTCTACCCTTGAACAAATTTTCCCTTGTGTGTGCACGCTTGCACGCTTGCTCGAACACTCTCTCCCTCAAACAGTTCCATATGTTCTATTTTCCTGGAAGCCAGGCTCCTTGCTCATTCTTCTCCTGAGGGGGCCCCAGACCTCACCTCTGAGCGCCATGAGTAACTGAGGCTGAAACAATGTGTAGGGCAACTTGTCAGCATAATTGATTGTTGGGTGGAACGAGCCACCCAAGACAGGTGAGCCCGCATGGAGTGGAACAAATGTGTGCGTGTACGCGACTCCCACTGGGTCCGGCCGCACTTCCTCCTCTGACACGCTGCTTTGCATATCCATGACTCTTCCCTCATGACTCCTGCCTCGTTGTGGGTCATGCGTCTCCTGCTGAAGAGACCCGGCCTTTGCCGGCAGAAAAGAAGAAATATAAAGGTCCTGCTCTGTGAATGTCCAGCTTCGTTTGTCTGTTGGCACTAAATGGAGTGGCGAAGGATGTGAAATCTTTCAAAGGACAAAATAATCACAGAAAACGCTTGAAGGATACTACTACCTCAAGAGAAGGGTTTCTGTGGATACAGCCGCTTTGTGGCATGACAGAAACGAGTCAGAGTGGAACAAGAATTTGAGAACTATAAGGAAATGCAAACACTTAAGGCCACCTTTGGTGGCAGCTTGATGTTCTAGAGTTCTTTAAAAACCTCTTCCTAAGTGTTATACTTGTTCCTTGAAACTGCTTTTAAGTGTTAGACTTGCTAAAAAGTGGGGATGATAATGACTGCTCTACTTTCTCACAATCTGTTGGGATATTGATTGAGATATTTGCAAAGTACTCTGAGTTCTCAGGAAGAAGGGTGTTAAAAATTGCTATGGTGATGTTGTTAGCAGGGCATGGAAAATTACGCAAAAACATAATTTCAGAAAGATAACTTTAAAATAGTTTGGATTATTAGCCTGAGCCTGTATGGCATTCTTAGGTCCATAGTCCAGGACTTTCGCACAAGATGGGCATTCTGGGTGAACCAAAGAGTCCAGGTATCGGAAAGTATGAAGAGACAGAGCCTAGATTCCTTGCTTCCTCAAAACTGTCACTGAAGAGTCTCTTGGCTGAGCTTCTGGCATTGGAGTAGCCTTGACCTCCAGAAGGCCAGTCATGCAGAATAGCCTGGTGACCAGCAAGAGAGTTCCATCTCCATTTCCTATCCTGACTCTGTCCTGTCTGCTTGCTGGACTTCCCACCTCCCTCTCACTGACAGATGTCTCAGAGGAGCATCTCTGTCCCCTCACCACACAGGGCCTTCACAACTTCCCATAAATCTGGTTCTGGTTCTGCCAGCTGTAGCACTGAAACCATCGTCTGAAGGTCATGGTGACATCTTTCCATAGTCACTCCTTATTCACCTTGACCAGGTGGCACCTGGCTTCTTAGACTGCCTGGAAAGATTAACTCATCACTCACTGTACCTGTTTTTACTACAAGCCGCAAAAGGTTCAGGCTGCCTGGGTTGACATCCTGACTAAAGCTACAGTCTTCTAGTTGCATGTCCTTGGACAACTCTTTGATCTCTTAGTACTTCATTTTCCTCAGCTATAAAATAAAGATAATAATACCCATCTTATAGATAGTTAAATAGAATTTATAAGGAGTTAAATGAGATGATGCCTATAAAGCTCTTAGACCTCTGTGTGACCCACTTCTTTATAATTGTTGTATTCCCCGATGCAGCATTGGAGTAGTGCCTGGCACGAAGTAGGTATTCAGTAAATATTGGATAGATTGACAGGTGGGTAGATAGGTAGGTAGCTTGTTCTCACATTCATTTTATATTCTACAAATGCTGTTTATTTTTGCAGGTATATCCAAAATAAGAGAAAGGAAACAGGGGTACTTGTGTATTTTACCTTCATTGATCAAGTCGCTAGGGGCTAGAATTTGGTTATCTTTGAATATATAAATTTCATGTAAGTTCATCTATATTTGTTCTTTTTCATGCCTTTTTACTTTTATTCTGTTTCTTGCTATTAGGTTCTTCTTTGTGTAAATTCCCTTTGTTGTTTTTTTAAAAGACTTTATTTCTTTGACAGGGACAGAGAGCATGAGCAGGAGGGGAGTGGCAGACAGAGGGAGAGGGAGAAACAGGCTTCCCACTGCACAGGGACCCCAGTGGGAGGATCATGACGGGAACTGAGGGCAGACGCTTAACTAATTGAGCCACCCAAGCACCCCATAAATTATCTTTTTAAAGAAAACAGTTTGTGTTGGTTGGGTTAAGGAAAAGAATGAAGGACGGTTGACTTTTTTGGTGGTTTTTTTTTTTTTTTAATGTGTATGTAATTAGACATTAGCACGTGGAATAATACGGGCCCTTTAAGCAGAAAGAGAGTAAAATTCCAGGGCACATGGCTACCTGGAGACAGTCTAACATTGGAGAGTTTTCCGTCTCCAGTGGAGGATTTTGTGAGTGGTTTGTTTGTTCATAAAAATCAGAGGACTTGACACTACCCCTCTTCCTTGAAACTCTTCTTTCTTGGCTTTTTCCATACTTCATTTTCCTCACTTTTTTTTTTTTTTTTTTTTTTTTTGTCTCTGTCCCTGTTCTTTCTTTTCTTTCTTGGATCCTCTGCTCCCCCATCACCGCTGGCCAAGCCACTCAGACTCCTGCCAGGGCCTCAGAGGGTCAGCTGGCTGTCACGTCCTGCGTCTCTCACCGCCACGTGTCAGCCTCGTCCCCCTCCACTGTCCCCAGGACCGGGCACAGTGTGGGGCACTAGAGAGAGCATTGAGATGGGGGTCAAAAGGCCTGAATTCTTCATTTTTCCTTTCAGACTTCATTTCCTTTTTTCTTGCTGCTTTTAAGATTTTTTTTCTGTTAATCTCACTGGTTTTCAACCATTTGGTGATAACGCGTCTTGCTGTAGTCTGTCACCTTCCGTTTGAGGTTCGCGGAGCTTCTTGGATCTGTGGGCAAAAAGTTTTCATCAGGTGCAGAAAATGTCCAGCCATTATGTATTTCTCCTGCCCTCCACCTCCTTCGGGAACGTTAGTTACAAATATTAGCTTGTAACGTTAGTTACATATATTAGCTTGCTTGATACTGTCCCATGGACAGTTCACTGACTCTCTGTTTCATTGTTGTCATTTGTTCCCTCCGTGTTTTATTTTGGGTAGTTTCTATTGCTGTGTCTTCCATTTCTCTTGTCATGTTCACATTTTGCTTTATGTTCTTGAACATAAGAACATATTTATCACAGTGGTTCTGACCTCCTTGTCTACTCATTCTATCATCTGTGTCATCTCTGGGACTGTGCTTCTGAACTATTTTCCTTTTCCTTATGTATTCTCCCACATCTTTGCATACCAGGCAGACTTCTGTTGAATGCTGGGCATGCTGATTTATTATTACTATTATTTACAATTTGGGGTGCTGGATTTTATTGTAGTGCTTTAAATATTATTGAGATTTGTTTTAGGACACGTTTTAGCAATAGAATTACGCTGATCATTTCAAGATGTGCTTCCAGGCTTTGTGAGACATGTCCAGGGCAACCTTTAATCTAAGGCTAGTTTGCCCCCACTCCCCCTTCTACCTGAGACACAGTCCCTTCCTGAGGACTCAGTCCAACGCCGTGTCTATGAGGCGGCTCATCACTCTAGCTAATGCAAACCATTCCTGGCCCTGTGTGAAGTCTGGGAATAACACCTGCTTTTTTCAGGTAGTTCTTGGACCAGCATTTTTAATTCCTGCCCTACAGGCATAGATCAGTACTCAGCCAAAGATTTGAGGGGATTCTGCTAAAGACTTCCAGAAAGATCTGGCACTCTCCCTCTCCCTTGGTTTTTCTGTACAGCTTCCCTCCCCTCAAGTATTTCACCCCACAAAGGCTTCCTTCCCTTAACCTTCCAAAGCTCCAGATTCTGTGTCCTCCCCTCAGTGTGAGTTCCAGGCACCCTACGGGCGCCCCCCACCCCTTCCCTGCATGGTGGCCTGGAATCTCCAGCCGGGCACTCACAGGGCCCACTTCGTATACTTTCTCCAGCTTCTGAGAACTAGTGCTTCCTGTGTTTCCTCTGGGTTTCTCGTGTTTGAAGCAAAGGCTTCAAGCTATTTCATACCAAAATACTTTAGTATTACTCCTCTACAAAATAAGGCCATTTTCTTCATTATCACAATGACATTGGCATGGTTATGGGTGTGAGCAGTAAGTTCTCAGTATCTTCTGATATCTAGAAATTTGAGATTTCCCACATTTTGCAAAAGTGTTCTTTACAATAAGTTTAGCCGAACTAGGATTCCATCTCCGACTGTAATTGTGATGTGGCTCTTTTATTCTAGAACAGTCCTTTTCTCCCCCCAACATTGATGTGTTGAACAGAGCCAGCTACCTGTGCTCTGCACTGTTCCATGTTCTGTATTCCTCTCATAGCTTCCTGTTTCCTCTTACTTGATACAGATCTAAAAGTGTGATTAGGGGTGCCTGGGTGGCTCAGTGGGTTAAGTCACTGCCTTCAGCTCAGATCATGGTTCCAGGATCCTGAGATGGAGCCCTGCATCGGGCTCTCTGCTCAGCAGGGAGCCCACTTCCCTTCCCCTCTCTCTGCCTGCCTCTCTGCCTACTTGTGATCTCTGTCTGTCAACTAAATAAATAAAATCTTTTTAAAAAAATAAAAGAGCGATTAGATTGACGTCAAATGGTGTCAGTAAGAATATATAATGGATGATGTTAGATTTCATGTTCCATCACATACGCAGACCTTCCTAACATTAGTGATGTGAAGGTTGACCCCTGGACGGGAATTGCAACCATCTCGTTTCTCCACCGTGTAGTTACGGTTTTCCTCGTGTGTCCAGAAAGTAATCTCTGCAGTGTATTTTTGCCACTACAAAAACGTTCATTTTCCCTATCAACTTTCATCGATTTGTTTTAATGTAATGGATAATCTTTACCCAACTCAGTTGTTTTATTAGAGACTATAAAATGATTTTCTAATTCTGTTATTCCCTACTTCCTAGTTGGCATTCTTCATTAAAGGAGCGCTTTTCCCTATTTGGTAATCCTGAGATAGATATGGTTTCTACCAGAAAGACAGAGTAAATGAGTAATTCTTTCTCTTTATCAATTTTCAAAGAATTTGATTCAATAGTCACTTCAAAGGGTGACAAACGAATTTTTTTCTGTCTCCTGATATTGATTTTTCATGGTTTTTTTTTCCCAATAAAAATCATCAACTACAATAATTGATTCCACTTGATGCTCTAATCATCAGCTTTGGCCAGAGGGATCTCAGAGACCTGGATTCTAGGTTTTGAAGTATCCTAAGCCAACTGTGTACCCTTGACAGGCCCTTTAATATTTGTTCTGGTTTTCCTTTTTAAAGCCAGAGAAATGGACTGTGGATAGTTGCTTACAGCTCTAGGATTAGGATTCTGAGCTCCGCCCACCACCTTATCCACTGCCCTGCTTCTGTCCCCACAGGAAGAAGCCCTCGGCCTGCCACCCAGGCCTTCCTCGGGCGAGCGCCCTCTGGCCCGTCAGTCCTTCCTTCCAGCCTCCGTGGACTCCCGTTTGCCACCCAAGACCAGCCTTTCCCTGGTCTGAAACGCCTTGCTGCTCCCTCCCCGCGCATTCTGAACCTGCCCCGTCTTCCAGGTCCCGGTTCAGTTCTTCCCACCTTTTCACTGCTCTTCCCCTACAGTGTTTTTTTTTTTTTTTTTTGCTCTTAACTGGCGTCTTCTCTTGGAATATTACTTGTTTCAAGAGCATTGCTTGGCACAAAAGAAGTACTACAGCTGCTAATGTTGTTGAACTTCTGTGTCTTCTGCAGCACTGTGTATTTTGCTGAATAGCAATCTTAAGGTACTTGGGTGTGTGTGTGTGTGTGTGTGTGTGTGTGTGTGTTGGGCTAGAGTCTTATAAGTGTCAATGTCCACCTTTTCATTAATGTATTTCCGCTCCCTGGGTTCCCTTACCTATCCAGGGGAACCGATAACCTGGACCCAGTCATATTGATCTGAAGCATGTATCTCACAGTCTAACCAAGCACAACCGTTGTATACTTTTCCCCCTCTCCTGCTACATTGTTTTGTTTTGAATATGAAATCACAAGCCCCTAAATAAACCTCATAAAGAGCCAGCTGTGCTGATAAGATATGTTAGGCACAGATTTTCCTCAAGCAGAGTGATCCTCTAGCCAAAATGTTAAGAAAATATTAGGAGTAGTTTACGTAACATACATTTTCCAAGTTATTGACTGACAGGTAAATTTTATGATCACTTATGTGAATTCTCAAGAGATACAGTATTGCTGATTGCCCAAAATTTGACCTTGTATTCTTTGTTTAAGCCTATTTATGAACTATAATTCTCTTCAACCTGCCAGAATGTGTTTCCCTGTTCGTTATAGAAGTTTGTCTTTTCTCAAGAGTAGAACCTTTTGAAATTACCTTCCTACAGTTGGAGTGGATCATCTAATAAGTAGTGACGTCCGACAGGATTAGTCTGTTGCATTTTCATGCTGGAGAGGGTAAAAGAGGGATATTCCAAATACGTAGGTAGGTACCAGGCACACATTTGTTATGCAAGGACCACCGACATTAACTCTATGACTTCTGTCATAGCCTTCCCGATGGAGACACACACACACACACACACACACACACACACACCCTTCATCACAGCACTTCCCTGAATCTCATGCTATTTCACATTTTTGCTGCTCTTTTACCTGAAGTGCTTTCCCCCCATTTTTGTCAATCTGTAAGTTATTATCGATCTTTCAGAAATCAAGTCAAAGATAACTTCCTCTTTCCCACCACTTCCCTACCACTACCCCAGTGCAGTTAACTTTCCTTCTCTCTGCCTCTGCTGTACAAAGTACAGATGCCCAGGATAGTAGCGCCTATGAGACTTTATGGTCTTTTTATTTGTGAACTCACTGGTCTCCTCCTACTAATATCGAAAACCGCTGGAGGGTGGAAACCTTCTCTGATCTGGCTTTTTATCTCCTGAAGTTATCTCTTTTTGTCTCCTCATATTTGGGTCAGAGAAGATATTTACATAATAAATGTGTATCTCTTTAATAATTAAGTTCCCCGCCCTACCCACAGGCAGTTTCTCATCTTTCCCAAAGTTGGCATCCAATGGTCTATAATAGTGTCATCACAATTTGAACATAGCCCGTGAGTGAAAACCACTGCTCTAGAATACTTATGCACGTACAGATGGTGCTGTCAGACAAGTTGTTGAAGGATACCTATTCTTTTGTATAATAGTTGGACAGAATTGTGCATGACTGACATCTATCATGCCTGTACGTAACCACCAACCAGATGTCCCTCCCATTTGGGCTCTTCCCCTCCCCTAACAAAAGTATATTCATCCGCGTTCTCCAGAGAAGTAGAACCAAAGGGGCAGGAGAGAGATGTTCTAGGTGTTTTTAACAGGAGGCCTAATGGAAGTTGGGAAGAGTTTTTCTACAGAAAGGAGGTTTTAGCTGGGATCTGAAAGATAAGGAAGAGTACCCTAAGAAAGGCAGAAGGGGACAGAACTTCGTAGGCAAGTGCAGGGCCCTGAAATGGGAGCGAAGAACTGAAGAAGCCCCAGGTAGGAGGATCCCAGAGAGGCAAGGGGAGGTGGTTAGCCGATGGCTGGAGGAGGAGACAAGCCCAGTCATAAAGGGCCTTGCTGATCTGAAGAATGTGAACCCTTGTGCACTTAAGAGCTTTAAGTTGGTGAGAGACATAATCAGACATCACTTTTAAACTTAGAAACTATAAACCATACAAACCTTAAGTGGGAAGAATTTGTACATATGTGTTTACTCGTGAAACAGCTGCTCAGTGAAGATGTTTCCAGTACCTGGAAGGTTCTCACCTTCTCCATCGGGGCCCATGTCCTCCAAGGGTGGCCACTGTCCTGACTTCTGCCACCAGAGATGACTTCTGCTTGTTTTCGAACTACAACAAAAGCCGATATGCAGTTGTTTCACTTTGTGTCTTAATGCTTTACTCGGCACACGGTCAGCGAGATCACACGCAGTGGTGGCTCGCCCTTTTTCGTTGCTCTGTAGTATTCCACTGTGTGACTACACCATGTGGTCTCTGCCCCTTCAGCTACTGACGGACACGACAGTCGCCTCTTTTTTTGCAACTGCTATCACTCCCGGTGTTCCTGTCTTTTGATGGACTTATGCATTCATTTCCGTAGGAGACGGAAGCCTTCAACAGATCGCTCTGCTTGTGAAGTAGAGGATGGAGGGGAAGAGAGCAGAAGGGCATTTGCTCAGGTGCCAGCTCCTTGGATGCACAGATTTTTACCAGACAGCTTATTAAAGGAGCAGACCCATTCAGAACATTTTAAACCTCACACAAATCAAAATACAGATTAAAAAACGAAAAGCAGACTTCATTTTGGCTTGCAGCACTATTGTCATCACTGTAGCTGTTATTGTTCGCAGCAAGCTTTGACGTGGACCTGATAACAATTAGAAGGATGGCGTGGTGTGACAAGCTTTACTGATTGGTAGTTGAATTTATGTCCCAATAAACAGAAACATTATTGTCCTCATCTAACATTTGTGAAGTCCCCTCCCTCCATAATTGCTGGTGTGTGTGTGGGAGGGGTGGTAGTGTGGGGGTGTGTCTGAAGTTACTGTTTCCTCTCAAATGCTTCCTCAAAGTGGTTTTCAAGAACCTTGGGTTCTTGCAGTATCTCTGAACCATTCCTGTTCCAGGGACTAAAACAGCCCACATACAGAGACTATATTCTCCAAACTCCAGATTTTTTTTTTAAAGATTTTATTTATTTGACACAGAGAGACACAGCAGGAGAGGGAACACAAGCAGGGGGAGCGGGAGAGGGAGAAGGAGACTCCTCGCCAAGCAAGGAGCTTGACGCAGGGCTCTATCCCAGGACCCTGGGACCATGACCTGGGCCGAAGTCAGACGCTTAATCAACTGAGTTACCCAGGTGCCCCCAAACTCAAGGTTTTTGGTTTTGTTTTTCCTGACTTGTGAGTTTATTTATATTTCTTTAAACTTTAAAATTGACACAGAAAATGTTAGGTGAAATTCAGAATATTTTTGTAGAGAAACAAAATCTGTACTCACAGTTAATATTCAGCCGATAGAACTGTGGGAATTAAGATACAGTAATATAGTAATACAGAGGCCGTGGGTCCGATTTCACCGCACACGTCCGGCTGTTAGCTCACTATTTTGCATCATAATTCTACTCTAAATCTGTCTTTTCACCATCCTGAATGTGCTGTGCATTTTCATTAATCAACACTTCTTGAACACCTACAATATGCCAGATACTTTGCTCCTAGGTCATAGAGATATGGAGGTATAGTCACTGATTAAGGGAATCGATAGTCTAGCAGAAGAGACAGTCAAGTGAACCAATGGGTGCCATACCCCATTGAGGGCTTGAACTAAATTGTGCCGAGGATGTTCTGGTAGCACTGACAAGGGGCATTTGAATCAGAGCAGGTAGCCTTTGAGCTGACTTTTCAAGAATGGCAGACGTGTGCTAGGAAGGACATGCCAGTCCCAGAGATTAGGAAACTCAAAGACACAGGGGCCGTAAGTAGCTTGATGTGGTCAGGGAATAACTAATAGCTTCTTATGGTTAGCATGCTTGGAGAAGTGGGAGAGAAGGTTAGAGAGGTAAGCAGAGGCCAGAACTTAAAAGTCTGGGCATGTAGGAAAGGTGCGGACTGAGGAGGAGGCTCAGATTCTCACCGGGTTCCTAGCTGGACTCCCTGTGAGTCTTCAAACAGGTTGCTGGACGTAGGGTCTTCATCAGTATGACCGGAGAATTGGAGAGTCATTCCCAAACCATGTTCTGGAAACACCATTCCAGATGTGAAAAGATCTATGCTGTGCTGTGAAAAATGTTGTCTTAAATAATTAAGGGAAGATTGAATACCACATTTGCCTCTTTCAGATTCACAGTGACATTAGCATGGTAAAAGTTTCCAAAGTCATCCGATAAAGAAACCACTTCAGTTTTCCTTTTCTCAGCATTTTCCAAATTACTTGAACTTAGATTCCATTTTTTCTAATATTACTATTAGTATCCTGTTGCAGAGCCCCATTTGGCAAACAATGGACAAGGTCTTAAAGGTCCAGTCATCTTCATGTATTTGTTAAATTTTTTTTTAAGCACAGAACCAAAAATCTGGTCCTTATATACCTCTTCCTATTTTAGTCCGCTGGTGCATCTCTATAAGAAACTTTAGCTATTTTTCATAGCAATGGCTTTTTTATTGCATCCGCTATCTTGGGATTTTTTTTTTCCTTTTCTCATTTTTCATGTCATGCCCAGACTTTATTACCTGGTAATAAGTTGCAAGAAATGAGAATTGAATTGCTTCTAAACAAATATCAATCACTTGTGATATGTTTAGTAGAAATTCTAATGAATATAATCAGGGTTTTACTTATTATAAAGTCATTAAATTCACCATTGGCAAATCCCAAAATTAATAACAAGTTAATACATCATTTGAGGTGCCAGAGAGATCAAATAAATAAAAACAGAATTGACCTTGTTAAAAATTTGATATTTTCAACACTTAACTGTCAGAGCCACTGATTTGGAAATTGTAATAAATTCTTGGAAAATGGGAACTTCCCCCCCCCCACCCTGTAAAAATCCCCATCATTTGGCAAACTACAGTGTCATTTTCCTTGAAGAGAATATAGTGATTGATTACCCAAAGTGCTACCATGACAAGGTAAACCAACCAAATAGCTGGAAAATTATGTGTAATCAGATAGCATCTCATAGGCTTTTTGTCGATCACGATCATTAGAATTAAACTACGACCTTATAATCATTCCCTGTAGGTACTGCCTACTTACCCCAAAACCCTTATCTCAGAGGGATGTTCCCAGGTGCTTGCATTTTCCCTTCTCCTCTGATTCGGTCACAGGAATAAACACAGACCACCCTGAACCCACCCAGCGGCACTGCGGCGTGCTGGTGTCTAGGATCCCTGACGTATGTGACATTCGAGAGGTTCATTTCTGTGTGCTAACATTATTAGTACTGTTTCCCTTATTAGTTGCCTTGTCCTGAAGGACCTGAGAGGTCGTCAACCAGTGGGGGAGGGGAAGAATGGGAGATGGACAAAAGGGAATGAGGAACGCCAGTCTTGCTTTCGAGAAGTTGACCATCGAATCAGGGAGACCAAACACACCTGAGACGATCTGAGAACAATTAGACATCTTCCCCTCTGTGTAAAAGCACCAGCCCGCCAACTGAATCCCAGAGTGATGAAGGCCAGTCGAGGAGCCACCAAAGCATCCTTGGTTATTAAAAGACTAAATTGAGTCATAAGAAAGGAAGCGGTTACCCAAACCTGCCCGGAGTTAATTATCAATAGCTTAATTGGAAATAGAACCAGGCCCTTTCTCTCAATAAACCCGAACAATTTCCCCGTGCTCCTCTTCCCTGCGGTGTTTTAGATTTTAAGGGGGCTTTGTTAGGATGGCTGACTCCACTCTGCTTTATTAATTGCTGTCCACGTGTTGTAGGATATCCTGTGTTTTGAATCGGGATGAGGATTTTAGATGCTTCTGAGCAGCATGGGGACATGTAGCAAAGCCAAATCAATTCCTGTCACTCACACACAAACACAGAGGCACGGGATTCATGGATCAGGGCGAAGCTGCACTGCTTTATTCTTAAAATCAATACAGAAAAGGAAGTTGAACTTGTGGGGATTCTTTGGAGACCATAATTTGGTTTCCTGTGAGGTTTAGCCTTACAGAATACAACGGTTCCTTCCTTTTCACCTTCTGATTATTTTACTTCGGGAGGGGGGAGGTCATGGGGGGCAGGACAGAAGATAAGAAGCCTCTGTAGCCACATAATCTTGAATAAGCACGCGCGCATGGGGAACTCATAACTCAAGCTGATCCTCCCCATTGTGTTGAGAAAAGCTGTCCAGTCGTAGCCATTCTTTGTATTTTCAGAAGAAGAAAAAAAAAAATGAACCAAGACCCTGTACCCCATAGTCTGCATTTAAGCAGAATAAAATGCTTTTGATTTTTTTTCCCCCCCAACAGGTCACTGTCAGCATAGGAAAAAAAATTTCTTTTTTAATGTTTACTTTTATGGCCGTGTCTACCATAGCTTCTGTAATTCTGTGTAAATAAACACGTCTTCAACAAACCAATTGTTGATCAAAGGCTTCCAGGGTGGAGGGAATGTGATTAATGCTAGTAGGCATGTGATTAATATTTACTCCACGGTAATTCTGCTCCTTCTGAAAGAGGCAGGTATTAATGGTTTCAACAACGCGGTCTTGTCTTCATCCAAGATTTCAAGTTGATTGAATATGCCTCTTTACAGATAGAACGCTGACTGCCACACAGTACTATCAGTCTCTAGCTGCAAGATGGGCTTATTATTATGTTTCCCTGGGAAATTTCTCTAATTCCATTCTTAAAATATGTCCGAGTCCCTTTGGACACTGCTTCTGCAGTGGTGGAAACAGTAGGAAATGCTCTGATTTAACGAGGAAGTGGGGCTACAAGTTGGGAGACTCAGGGCTACCTCCAAGGCAGAGAGGTGTAGTTAAAAGGGTGTGGCTTGTAGCTCTTGGCTCTGCTGACTTCATTCTCTAAGCCTATTCCTTCATCTTTTATATCTTTTATTCTTTTTTTTTTCAGTGTTCCAAGATTTATTGTTTGTATATAACACCCAGTGCTCCATGCGATACGTGCCCTCCTTAATACCCATCCCTGGGGCGTGCCTGGGTGGCTCAGTGGGCTAAGCCTCTGCCTTCGGCTCAGGTCATGATCCCAGGGTCCTGGGATCGAGTTCCGCATCGGGCTTTCTGCTCAGAGGGGAGACTGCTTCTCTCCCCCTCTCTCTGTCTGCCTCTCTGCCTACTTGTGATCTTTGTCTGTCAAATAAATAAATAAAATCTTTAAAAATAAATAAATAAAATAAAATAGAACCTTTAAAAAAAATTCCCCTCACCGGCTCACCCATCCCCCTACACCACCTCCCCACTAAAACCCTCAGTTTGTTTCTCAAAGTCCACAGTCTCTCATGGTACATCTCCCCCTCTGATTTCCCCCAATTCACTTTTCCTTTCCTTCTCCTAATGTTCTCCGTGTTATTCCTTGTGTTCCTCCAGATCCTGGAGGGCATTTTTCTCTGAGTTGCCTTTTGTAGGTCC
Organism: Mustela putorius furo; assembly: GCF_011764305.1. Classification (NCBI taxonomy): domain Eukaryota; kingdom Metazoa; phylum Chordata; class Mammalia; order Carnivora; family Mustelidae; genus Mustela; species Mustela putorius. The sequence continues at coordinate 87,980,885 of NW_025421998.1, forward strand.
CTAATCTCAAAGTACAGCCTTGGATGCAATAACTCAGTCTCCAGCCAAACATGCATTTTCTTTCTTAAAAGCCATAGCCATATCTCGTGGATGCCAAGAATTTCATAAAATCATTCCATAAACCCCTGTCCTGTGTCTCTCCACAGAAAGAACTTTCTCAGGCCTTTGGAAGACCAGCATCATGCAAATTAATTATTTGGTTGTTTTTAATCGATATGTGTCAGTGTCGTCTCCCCCAGGAAAGCTCGTGTCTTAGATGATGGCATTCTTGCAGTTGGCCTTTCTTGTCCTACACATGACTTGAATTTAAAAAAAAAAGAGAGAGAGAGAACAACTCATGAATTTCTGTGTCGTCTTGCAGAGCACAATCATTGTGGAGAAGACCGTGCAGGACCTCATGAACCTGATGCACGACCTGAGCGCCTACTCAGATCAGTTTCTCAACATGGTGTGCGTGAAACTCCAGGAGTACAAGGACACCTGCACTGCGGCCTGCAGGTAGACCTTCGGCGGCGACCCTGACCAGTGTCCTGCTTGGGGATACTGTTTCTCCACCATTCTAGAAAAGGACCAGTTTTGCGCTTGGCAAGGGCATTGACAAGAGCATGTGCCTCCTAGATGCATGTGTGGTCACGCCAACGGAGGGAATGGGAGGGACCAAGGGACAGAACCACTTAGGACCACTGCTGAATGGCAGAGACAAGGTGTCAGCCTGGACTTCCATGAAAACCTAGAATCGTTAAGACTTGTCTTTGGGGAGATGCCAAATAGTGGTCGGTCCATCTCATGATCCTGAAAGATCTTTAAAGGAGAGCAATTTGAAATTCTTGGGATCCCTTAATAATCTGCAATGTAGTTTCTTTTTAGTTCTTAAAATGTGCTTCTCCAGATGCTTGATCTGTAGCCTTCCGACCACAATGACAGGACAGTTAGGCCTGTTTCCAGCATCCACAGAACTGAAACACCATTGTTATGAACTGAAAAACCTTTAGTTTTCCCTCTGATTTCTTTTCTCTGGGCTCAGACATCTCATTGAGCTATGGAACAGATCCTAGCACTTCTGGTAAGAAGCAAATTAGAGGAGTAAATGATGGTCTGGTTGACAAGACCTGAAACAATTAGGGAAGAAAAGAGTATATGATAAAACACTAAAATTAATGTGATCTATAATTAAGGAGAGGTAGGAAAGTACAGTAATCAGGGGCTACTTGCACAAAACGGGACAAAAGAACAGAAAGAAGGAAAGATGAGAGAGAAAAAGAGTCAGAAAAGATTTCGCAGGTGAGATGTGTGGGTGTGTGCTGGCTTTAGAAAGACCGATGGGATGTAGGGAGGCAGACAGAATATAGGACATTTCAGGGACACAGGGGAAGTACCAGTATCATTGCCTGTTAGTTCAGCAAAATCATTACCTTCCTTGTGTAGGACCCAGTGCTGGACACGGGGATTCTTAGTACATTCTGGCATCGCCTTTGCCAGAGATTTATTGAGCATTTACCAGGTCTGAGACAATGTGAGTATGTGAGGATAAAGTAGTCTGTCAATCAGAGATCATAACTGGAATGAGTTTGTCTTCTTGGTAGAGAATAGAAAAGGAAATCAGAGACCACTGTCCACGGTGTTAATTTATGATAGAGAACATAAGATAAGTAGACATGCTCTAGGAGGAAGAAACAAACGACTTGAGGACAGGAGCCCCCCCGTGACAGGTAGGAAGTAGGCCTTGTGGAGAATGAGGAGGACTTAGACGGGATTTGGGCTAAAGAGCTGAAGGAAGGAACCAGAGCAATGACAAGGAGGTGGGAAGAGTAGGGAAAGAAAGAACAAATGATGAATGTTTGGGTTTTGGAAAGGAAGGCTGAGCCAACATGGAGGCTCTTGAATAGAGACTCAGGGAACTTGGCCTTGTACGATTAGGTAGTGAGGAACCACTGATGAAGAATAAATGGGAGTACCAGGCACAGACCTGTGCCTCAGGGAGACTTTTCTCAGCTTTGTGTGTGATGGGCAGGAAAGGCAAGAGTGTGGAGGAGGAGGGAGAGAAAGAGAGGCAACGAGTTTCTGAATTGAAGAGAAGCAAAAGAGATAGTGAGGAAGCGACAAATCAAGAGACACTAGGAGGCAAATTTGTAGGACGCGGCCACTGGTTGGCTGTAGAGGGCAAGGAAATCTATGAAGAAATAGTAGTTGAAATTAGCTTTATCTTTTCTGTGCTGTGTTTGTAGAGAATTTTTTTTAACTTGAATTCAAGATCTCACATTTACCCATTAAATTCAATGTTATTTTTAGCTCATCGTTTCAGTCTTCTGAGATATTTTTGAATCCTCATTCTGTCATCAGAAAATCTTAGCTCTTCCCCAAATTCCTTGTCATTCTTGATTTTATAAGCAATCTTTTAGTTTCTTTATGTATGTCATTTGGGAAAAAAAAATGTTCAACAGGACAAGGCTAAGTTGAGAATTTGGGGGCATACCTCTCAAGACTTCTTTGAGATTCTCATTCCTGTGTTACCCAGTATTTCAGGAGTTCCTGGGGTTTTCTAAATGTGAAATCAGACTATACCTCAACAGCAGGCTCTGGAACCTACATCTGAATGCGGACTTTGCCACTTCTTAGTTCCTATGACCTTGAACAACAAGTTACTCAGTCTCCCTGTACCTTAATTTCTCATCTGCAAGAAGGAATAATAAATCTCCCCTCATAGGGTTGTTTTGAAAATGTTAGTCTTCTAGAGTTGTTTTTAGCAAAATAGTAAGTTTCCCCCAAAATGATTAGCTGTGATTCTGATTACAAAGATGACCCTTACCACCATTCATGGTGGTACTTCCTATATTTAATCATCTGCCCCCATAAGAGACTTGTTAGATTTCTTGCTGGTGTCCTTGCAGTCCTAACCTTTACAAGGCAGCTCCCCCTCCCTCAGGTCTCCCCAGAGTGGGCACATACAGGTGTGCAAAAGAGGGTACAAGGTATCCTTCTACTTTCAGGACCCACTGCCCCTGCTGTGTAGAACCTTTGTTAAGAGTTCTGGAAACCAAGGGTAATTTGACCTTGACCTTGAGCCAGATTTACCATTTCCTATATCAAATCAATGAGTTCCCAAGTTAGGATAGGAACAAAGGCATGTGACTTGTGCGTTGGGAGGTCTTCCTGGCTCTGAATGAGGACCACTTCCTAATTGTTCACAAACCATCTTGAATAATCTGTTCTAGAATTCTGCCTTTAACTCCAAACTCACCTGATTTCTGTCATATACTTTCTTTTCTTTTTATGAACATCTTTGCTCTTGGGCATTTTTCACTGTTTGCCAGGATATACCTCTAAGATGATCGAGAATGGGTCTGTGATTCTCTGCTCTGAGTTATTTCTAGTGCCCCAAGGTCCTTGCCTAAATGTATTAAGCCTGTCAGGATATTCTTTAATTCCAGTAACTGTTGACACAGTTTGTTACCCCATCCTGAAAGCAACATACTGGTTTCTAGGATTTCATTCATTCAGCCGATGTTTCTTGAGTACTTGTAGAGTTTGTAGAGACAGTGATGAACCAAAAGACAAGATGCTGCTTTTATGAAGTTGACATTCTTCTGGAGATGGAAGAGAGAAGACAGACAATAAATAGGATGAGAGACACAAAGAATTTTAAAATAATAAGTACTGTGGGGAGGCGGTGGGGGGGAATGCAATAGGGCAGATAGACTCTGGAGTGTAGGAGAAGGAGCCCGCCATTTTATATAAGGTGCTCCAGAGGGCCACTCAAGCTGAGGTTTGAAAAGAGGCTCAAAGGAATTTGGGGAGTTAGCTGAAGTATCTGGAAAGAGTACCCTGAAGAAGGCAAAGGCTCTGCATGTGACTTTCCAGGAGCCACTGCTGGGAGGCCAGTGTGGTTGGTGTAAAGTGAGCAAAGAGGGTATGAGGCGGACGTTACCAAGAGCACAGAGCATGTTTTGTCATTTTATTTGTTATTTTAATGAGAGGGCCAGACCCTGCAGGGCCTTGTAGGTCACAGTAGGGATACAGACTTCTACTCTGAGTGAAACGGGAGCCCCCTAGCCGGGGCAGCATGCTCGCCATGACCTACACTGTACCGAGCGTCAGCTGTATGGGGACAGGGATGGAAGCCGGGAGCGCGGTTAAGGGCTATGGTGGCAATCCAGGTAAGAGATGAAGACCGCTCAACTGATGGTAGCAGCAGGCCTGGTGAGGACTGGTTGAATTCTGAATATATTTGGAATTCCCTGTCATAGTTAGAAGGTGTGAGAGGAAGAAAGGCGTCGAAGATGACTCCTAGGACTTTTTTTATTTGAGTGATGGAGAGATGGAGTTGCCCACTATGGGGATGGAAGATACCACAGTACAAGCAAGTGAGGACTTAAGATTTGGGGGGGTAGTTTTTGGGGCATCCACACAGATAGGGAGCAGGCGTCCAAAGGAGAGGAGTCTGGCCATTGACATATAAATAGTATGTGCAAATGGTATTTAAAACCGTGGGCGAGATGAAACCTCAAGGGAATGAGTGTAAACATGACAGAGAGGAGGACCATGGACTTGAAGAAGTTTGCCAGAAGCGAAGAAACCAGCAAAGGCAAATTCAGAGCCGGGTGTCCTGGAAACCGAGGAGCAGAGTGGAGGGAGGAAGTGTGGGGTCAGCATTCGAACGGACGGAGTGACAGATCTGACCTCACAGAGGTCGTCAGTGATCGTCACCAGAGTGGTTTCTGTGGACCCGTGGGTGGGAAACCCAGAGGGGCCTGCGCTGCAGAAGGAAATGGAGAGTGGGGAATGTGGAAGTACGGGGGGGGCCCCTACGGTGCGTTATGCCGCCACGAGGGGCAGAGAAAGGAGGTGGTAGCTGGAGAGTTGAGGTCACAGGAAGCGTGTTTTGTCATTTTGTATGTTATTTTAATGAGAAGAAATCAGTGCATGTTTGGATTTGAAGAGTACTACTTGAGACAGAGGCAAGTTTGCTGAGGTAGGACAGAAAGGGGCGAATGGTTGGTCAGCAGGAGCCGGATGTACCGCACGGGCAGAGGAACTGACCCAGGCGGGAGTGTGGGTGGTTTTGTGGGCTGTGGTCTGTCCTTCCAGGGACTGAGGACTTTCTCTGCCATCTACGTTTCACTCTTTTGTCCAAACAGCGCACCTGTGTCGCCGTTGTATGTATTACTTCTTTTCAGAGCACAGCTCTTGCTTTTGGTTGGGTTCCTGATGTATTGTGGTCATACAGAGCTTCTTGGTTCCTGCCTCCAGGAGTCCATACCACCGTGATGTCCCTCCTGGCCAAATTGTCTGGAATGGTGTCCACTTACTGGTGCCCATTATCAGATCATTTCGTGCACAAGGTATTATCTGAAGTGATCTACCACAGTCGCTGATTTACAGGCCTGGGATGAATTATCTCAGGGATGGGAACAGTAGTTCTGTGAAGCTTTGAAGAGGAAAAAATAGAAAATTGTTTATATGGCTGTTACAAAGCAACACTCAGACACACACACACACACCCATATATAACCCCACGGTGCCTGTTGCCCATTACTTAATCAGGTTTTTCAAGCGAGACGGAAAATGTTTTCTTACTGTCTGACTCTGAAGATGCAAAGTGTCCTTACTTCCTCTCTTCCCATTTACTGCCCTCCCCCAGATTGGCACCTGCTGTGGAGTAATTAGGGCAGTCCTAATTTGGACAGCCAAATCCTGATTACAGTGAGAGGAAAAACAGGAAATGTTCTAGTTTTGCTGCCAGCAAATGACTGACTTAAATAGAAAGCCATATACAATTCAAATGATCCAAAATGATATAACATTGGGGAAGGAAGAAGGGAGCGGGGAAACATTGCAAATCTGATTCTTTCTCAGCAGATATCTTTTGCAGAAATGATCAAATCCACAAGCTCACAATGCCCTCTGCTGAGAGCTGGCTTGTTTTCTAAGTTTGCCCCGAGAACCGGAGCATTCACTGGGAGTTGAGAGATCAGAGGGAAGGTCAGGAACATCTCACCTTTCCGGGAGCGCCTCACTCTGGAGAGAAAGACTGTAGTGTCTAATGATGTCATGTTACATGCTTTGGGTAAAGAGAGATTTCCGAAAAGGGTAATGAGGACTAGAAGTCTTTTCCTTAATTAGCCCCACCCCTTGGGGCTTAGAGGAAAACTCAGCTGTGGATTCTCCAATGAGCTGCCTTAGCCATCAGCCTGTTGGTCCATTAGCCTGCTACTTCCGAGCTGAGAGCTTCTCTGCCTCTCCTTGTCCTCTTTGTCCTGGGGTACTGCCAGCAGCTTAGGTGTCCCAAAATAGTCATTAAAAGACTGGAAATCACAGTTTTTTAAAAGTTTCTGCCTCTTCCAATTCAGCATCAGTTTGTTTATTTCATTTTATTTTATTTTATTTTATTTTTTGCCTTGTCTTTATTTTTGTCTTTCTGCCTTGGTTGGGCCCGGTAGAGAATACAAATAAAACTCTTCTAATCTTTGTGGCTCCGCTGATAGAAAACACCAGTATGTTTTGATTAGGAGAAGGTATAACCATCCTTAGGGTTCACAGAGGACCGAAAACTTATGCCAGCGCATGAAGAAAGGGTGACATTGGGATACACTTGAAATCGCTGATGGCAGGAACCAGGTCTGGCCCCAGCCTAGGCAACTCACTGGCCCTCGGGGTGTTTGCTGAATGAATAAGGAAACTCCTAATGGACTGAACAGGGGGAGCAAGCAGTGGGGTAGCATGCCTTGATGCGATGTGTTGGGGAGAGGTTGAGAAATCAAAATGACTAGGTAGACAGTGTGGCTGGGTAGGAATGGGCAGAATAGGGAATGCTGAAGACTTCCCATACGAAGCATGGGAATACTATCCTGGCAAGGAGGTGTTGGTAAAGAGGACGATCTGCCTTCTCCATGATCAAAGCGGTGTTCTAAGATCTCAGTGGCCATACTGTGTTACATAGAAGGGAGAGACCAGGACCTGTGATGGGTCTTGAAGCCCCATGATTTCCGGAGTAGCCAGAGGCCAGCGTCCTGCAGGAATGAGAGTGTGGTTGAGCTTGCCTTGCCAACTTCATAACCCAGCTAAGGACACAGGGGGTGGGAGTGGGAGTTGTGTGCACCAGAAACTAAGTCTGGCTCTAAGCCCAAAGAAGAGGCAATGGAATCAAAGAGAAAAAGCTGGAAAACCTAAACTTTTTTTTTTTTAAAGATTTATTTATTTATCTGAGAGAGAGAGTGAGTGCAAGCAGGGGGAAGGGCAGAGGGAGAGAGGGAGAGAGAATCTTGAGCAAATTGCCTGTTCAGCCTGGAGCCCACCACAGGGCTGGATCCCAGGACCCTAAGATCACAATCTGAGCCAAACCAAGAGTCTAAACTAACTTTGAACCTCAGAAAAGCCAAGGAGTGGTGCACAGTGGTGCCTTTGGATGAGCATCTGACTTTTGGTTTCAGCTCAGGTCGTGATCTCGGGATCATGAAACCAAGTTGTCCCTTCCACACACCCCCGGCCCCCCCAAAATCAGGCTTTGCAGTCAGTGTGGAGTCTGCCCAAGAGTCTCTCTTCCTCTGCCTCTCCCCCTACTCATGTGTGCATGGTCTCTCTCTCAAATGAATAAATAAATAAAATCTAAAAAAAGGGGAAAAAAGAATCAGAAAAAGAGCCAAGGGAACTCTCTGTAAGCTCCATGCAGGCCTGTCTTCTGGTTGCCTCTTGAAACTATGTTCTGTCCCTTACCCGCTTGGCTTACGTGGCACTGATACATTCATTTGTATGAAATACTGAGGAAATACAAAGGAGCACTCATAAAATATGTGCATTGTCTGGTTCAGAGGAAGCACTCAGCAGACGAGAGCTTCCATTCTCTCCTCTAACTTACTATGCATGACCCTGTTCTGGCATCCCATTGTATTACAATTTACAAATTTTTTCAATGCACGATCTGATCAGTTACTGGTTTACGTGTCTTTTTCAAAACCGTTGTTTTTCAACTGTGGATTCTCATCGACTTATTTGGGGAGATATCAAAGCACCCATCCAGGATTTCCCACACGGGGCCCACTGAGCCTTGGGCCTGGGGAAAGAGTCGTTCAAAATGTCCCAGAAGTGATTCTCATGGTGTTAACTTCACCCATGATCTAAACTTTGGAAATCCAGAAGGAAATTCATAGTCTTTTCCCACGTACTCATCTCCAACTTTTAGCCTGATGCCTGTCTGGATGCCTCTCCCCCATCTTTCCTGATGAAATGAGTAGCTTCCCTCTGCCTTTCGGGCGCACGTCAGCTGACACAGATGCTGCCCACGCAGCCACGTGTCCCACGGACTCCACAGCAAGCAGCCAGTCATCGTTCCTCCCCCACAAGTCAGCTGACAGCGACATCAGACAGGAGCCTCTTGCAGTAACTTTGCCGCAGAGTAACAACGACCTGCGCTGTAATGGGGTCACACTCAGGAAAGCCCACTCCGCCGCCGTGCAGGGGGCTGTCAGTCACTCACCCGTCTCTTCAGCTACAACCATCCAGAAGACGGGACTCCCTTGACCTCACCTATAAGAAAATGGAGGTTCAGAAAGGTCCAGAACCCAGCGAAGGTCACAGCGTGAGGGTGGTTTTATGTCAGGCTCTAAAGCCCAGAGAAGAGCTAGTGGAATTGAAGAGGAAACAGAGGGAGGACCTGAGAAGTGTTGCCGATGGTTCAGAGATGGGTTCGAGCAGGAGCGCGGACCCTTGAGCAGTGGGTACAGACTCAGTCCCAGCTCGGTCCTCCTCAGCTGCTGGATCCTGAGCAGGCCTTGGGATCTCATCCACCTACCGCCCAGGATTGTTAGCGGGATTGCAAGAGTTAGTAATACAGGTGAAGTGTTGAGAGCGATGCCTAGGAAATGCCAAGTGTCAGCTGATAGTTATTGTTGCTGGTATTTATTATTTATTTTTAAATCAATTCATTGGTAATATTGCTATTCACTAATAAGATGGCCAAAGAAAGATTTTTTTTATTTTAATTTTTTATTAACATATAATGTATTATTAGCCCCAGGGGTACAGGTCTGTGAATCGCCAGGTTTACACACTTCACAGCACTCACCATAGCACATACTCTCCCCAATGTCCATAACCCAACCGCCCTCTCCCGACCCCATCCCCATGGCAACCCTCAGGTTGTTTTGTGAGATTAAGAGTCTCTTATGGTTTGTCTCCCTCCCAATCCCATCTTGTTTCATTTTTTCCTTCCCTACTCCCCAAACCCCCTATGTTGCCTCTCAAATTCTTCATACCAGGGAGATCATATAATAATTGTCTTTCTCTGGTTGCATTATTTCACTCAGCATGATACCCTCTAGTTCCATCCATGTCATCACAAATGGCAAGATTTCGTTTCATTTGGGCTGCATAGTATTCCATTGTATATATATATACCACATCTTCTTTATCCATTCATCTGTTGATGGACATCTAGGTTCTTTCCATAGTTTGGCTATTGTGGACATTGCTGCTATAAACATTCGGGTGCACATGCCCCTTCAGAACACCACATTTGTATCCTTACGGTAAATACCCAGTAGTGTGATTTCTGGGTCATTGGGTAGCTCTGTTTTCAACTCTTTGAGGAACCTCCATGCTGTTTTCCAGAGTGGCTGCACTAGCTTGCATTCCCACCAACAGTGTAGGAGGGTTCCCCTAAGAAAGATATTTTTATAACCTCTGTTATTTCCCTGGTACTTCCTGTGTTTCTGCTGTCATTCATTCATGCATTACTTTATTTATTCCACAGTTATTTTGAAGCATTTCTGGGGCCAGCATTATTCTAGATCTAAGAGTATAGACGCAAATACACCAGGCATGGTCCTGCCTTCATGGACTTCACACCCTAATGAAGGAGACAGAATAAATCAAGTAACAAACAATAAATTTCTCAGAAATAACGGTGATGTGGTTTAAAAAAAAAGGTTCGAGATGAGGGACAACATCAGGAAAGACCTCAGAGAGAACCTGATATTTGAGCTAAATTCTGAAGGTTGAGAAGGAACCACGTGTCGATATGGGAAAGAACATTCCAGGCAGAGGAGGGAGAGGTGTGAAGATGGCAAGAGACTCAAAGTTTATGTGCACTAAGCTTCGTGTAACTGGAACAGAGGGAGAGAGAAGGAGAGAGAAGTGAATATTGAGGAAGGATGGACAGGTGCAAGGGGCACATCATTCAGGTTATTTCTGGCTACACATTAGAATCACACGAGAACTTCGAGAGCTTAAAGCTATCCATGCTGAGCCCCACTTCAGAATGTGTGATTGATACACATTTAAAATGCTTCCCAAGTGTTTTACTGCATCCCAGAATTAAGGAGCATTGACAAAGGATATCAAGACCAGGGAATTTGAGTTTTATTCTAAATCTAATAAGAAAGCATGTATTTAGGGGCACCTGCGTGGCTAAATGGGTTAAGTTGCTGCCTTCGGCTCAGGTCATAATCTCAGGGTCCTGGGATAGAGCCCCGCATCTGGCTCTTTGCTCAGCGGGCACGCATTTAGAGTTGAGACAGGCAGTTACCTGGTCTGAGGTCTTTCCATGAAAATCTTCAGTGTGCTTGTAACAAAAATCCAAACATTGACAGTTGAGACAATTTTTATATTAATTTGTTGTCCTCTGTTCCAATATAGTTCTTTTCTTCTTGTTTTTTAAAAAATACCAGCTATAACCCTTCTTCCGAGAACTTGTCTATATAAAGGTTGTTATTAAATTATGCCCAAGAGTTACCTTCTACAAACTCTCAAATTTCAAATCCTTTTTCTACAGGGGGAGCCTAGGTGGCTCAGCCAGTTAAGCATCTGCTTTTGGCTCAGGTCGTGATCCCAGAGTCTTAGGATCGAGCCCCACGTCGGGCTCCCTGCTCAGCGGAAAACCTGTCTCTCCCTCTCCCTCTCCCTGACGCTCAGCCTACTTGTGCTCTCTCTCTATCTCTTCATCAAATAAATAATTTTTTTTTAAAAAAAACCTTTTCCACAGTTCCCCTTGAATTGTTTCTGCTTCCCATGAGCCATCTCCAGAGTAATCCGATGTTTCTGAAGTTGTTATTCTTGGGTAGAAATCCAGACCGTCATCAAGCTCTCTGACCAGCCTTGAGAGTGATATAAAAAGAGCCTAATTTGCTTATTCTGCCTATTCTTGTTCTGCTCCGTCTCATCTTAAGGGATTTGGGGGTTTTGTTTTCGTGTTTGTTTTGTTTGAATTGGCGGTATACCATGACCTCTTATTTCTGCAGCCTCATTGTCACCATCACTGTGCTAGTGGACATTGTACTACCCTTTGGCCTGCTGTAGGTCCAATCATTCCCAGCTGAAAATCCACTGCAGCAGCTGAATTTGAACCGTCCGTGACCAGGGGTTCATCTGTCTACCTTGGCTCCTAGTTTTTGAAGGATCTGGGAGGTTCAGCCTGGGAAAGCAAACGCCATGCCCTGCCTGTCACCGAACAGTTGAATCCAATTAGCCCCACCTGCCCCGGGTTGTTTACCTCATGGAAGACTCAGCACCCCAGCTGTGTCCAGGGACCAGGCACACTTGCACTTCCCAACTGCTCCAGAGAGGAGGCCATGCACACGAGAGCCAGTCAACACCAGCAGATGTTTTCTGAGTGAAATTCACTCAACTGTGTCTAGAGGGTAGACCCTTCTCATGCAGCCTCATCACCTGTTTTAAGAGGTATACTCATTTTCCTCTTCCTCCTGGGAACGGGTACAAATAGTTACACAGATGGCTCTGTCTGTGGCCCATTGAGCTGTGAATTAATTAGTAGATTATGGTTCTAGTACTGTGATTAACCCTACTCCTCTTGTGGAATAATTGTTGGAAATTTAGCTCTTCTTTTTTGGGGCTATTTGGATATGTCCTAGAATTTTGTAGCCCACACCATCCAGCTTAATACAAAATGATAAACTAATAAATGCAGTCAGTGAGGATGGAGACTTTTCCATTTGAGTGAAAAATTCCCTTTGGGCTAATTGTATGTCGCTGATCAATGTCAATATTTCAAATTCGAATACTTGGAATGACATTTAGGATTGATCTTCATTCCAGTATGAATTAATAATTTATTGTTGAAAGCAGTATATAGGTAGCATCTTAGTTCCTCTTGATTTCTGTTTTTTTAATAAAATAGGATCTATGAATATTAGTGAAGCCAGTAATCAAATATTGATTATTGAATTAAGCCAGTCTTTAGAAAATATATGTAAGTGAACAATGTGGGTACTTTTAAGGTAGTATTTCATAAAGCTTTTTTTTCTTTTTTTTCATTTCAGCTAGTGCTAAAGACCAATAGCAGATGACATGAGAAAACTCCTTAACATGAGAAAAAAAGGAAAATGAAACTAACAGGACACTTGACATCCATTGAACTACCAAAAAATATAAAGCCACAGGAAAGGAAGTTTAAAATTGCCGCTTTGAAAATATTCAGAAAGTAAAATAAAATAAAATATTCAGAAAGATAAAGAATAGAATCTGTAATACAAGGGCAGGTCATTTTGGAGGAGGGAGGCCAGTGGATTTCTCAAAGAGCTAAAAAGAAAATCTAGAAAGGAAAAATAAATGCCAAGCATTTCAAAAAAGCAATTGTTGGGTTCAATCCTAGAGTAGATCCTGGAGAGAGAGTTCATAAATGGATAAAACGAGTGAGAAGTGAGAAAGAGAAGTCGGTGAGTGAAGGCCATTCAGTGGGTGACAGTGTCTGTGAAGGGTGGAGAAGAGCTTCCCTGGAGAGAAGTGCGGGATCAAGGAAGACAGGGATTCATTCTTAAAAAAAAAAAAAAAAAAGGCGGTGGGAGGGGGGGGTTTGGGAAATATATCAAGAGAAATACGAGATATCGAAAAGTGGATTTGAGGGGCAGTGGGGAGGATCCCTAAGGGCCTAGGTAGAAGGATTAACTGGAAGTGAATGAGGATGAGATAGATTTGAAGATATTTCTGTGGGGAATAGAGGGGGAATGTTTGCAAGTACATAATTAAGAAGCCTCCCTGCTGTGTCAGATAGGGAGACTGTAGGGGATAAGCAAGGGGGAGATAAAAGGTGAAGGTTTAAAAAAAGAGCATTGAGGGACTGCGAGGGGAAGTTGAGCAGAAGCGAGTAAAAGGAAGGCCGAAGAACATTGACAGCCCACCTGGCATACATCATGAATGTGATATGGTACCCAGCACCCCACATCTGAATGGGTGAAAGACTGTGGGACTCATCCATAAATACCGCAGAAAAGATGCAAGAAAATAACAGAAAAAAGAGAATAGGAAGTACCAGGGAGAGTGATTTGAGAGACCAGAAGAAAGAAGGTTCTGTAGTCCAATTTCTGTATAGCTGACCATAGTTACTGTTAGAACCTTTTGCTTATCGTGAGAATGCTAGAAGTCAGCTAGTAATTCTAGCCTATTTTCAGAGAACAGAGTGATACTGCTCCCTACAACCCGAAATCCTATTACCTCAAGTCAGGTTGCCTTGAGTCAGAGTTTTTAGGCTTCAGCTTCCTTTGTTGACAAGCATTAAGTTGTCTGTTGGGCAAGGTTTTATCGTGCATACCCACCGTACATATATTGTAGATTAAGAAGTGCGTAAGGTCCTCTAGCTGTGATTCCTACCCCAACAAAAATTCTCGCCTGTGAGGGGGGGGGGGAAACTTCTGGAGTCTGGGTCAACTTGGGATGGGGTAGCCAGCTAAGTAGCACTCCCCTCATCAATAAATGTCATTCCTGTCACCTAGAGTTGCTGATGATTTTTAAACCATTGAAATTAGTTATAGTGATAGAAATGTTGAACAGAAGGAGAGGCTTTTTAATTAAGTTGAAACTGACCGTTTAAGATGAATTTACAGGGAATTTCTGGGAAGCGCAGTGTTAATAGCTCACCCCTGGGCCCTATTAAAGGACTTGAAGCCTGTCACTCTAGGTCACCGGTCAAAGCCCACTGGAGAGAGCAATAATCAAAGACTTTCTCTGCCTGACATCAGGGGCAGAAGGTTTCTCTATGACGGTAGATTTACTTTGAATATAGGGGTGTCCCCAGTTCAAAAAGTACCTTGAAGTAGAGCTCGTTGGTGATTTAAACCAAGAAGTCAGAGAATGGCCTTTTGTAACACTTTGTCACCTTCCCAGTTCCAATCATGTTGTTACTTCATTTCATAACATTCTTATTTATTCAACATCTTTCTTGAAAGATCCACCCCCCAAACCTACCCTATGTGTTTGTTTATCCTAAGGGACTAACTATGATAAGGGTGACAAATTATCTTATTATGACCTTTTCACAGTTACTCAGCAGTGAAAAAACTACGAACAAAATCTAGAAATGGTTTTCCAGGAACGTGACCTATTAATGGATGTCACGACTCCAACTCAGATAATGGGTCATGTTAATAAGAGAGATGGCGGTGGTATTTTTTTCTTTCCTGCTGCTGCAAAGGTAGATGAAAAATGCTAACTGGACAGCAGGCAATGTGCTGAAGTATCTCTTTTCCACTGATTGTGTTCAGGGGCATTGTTCAGTCAGAAGAGAAACTTGTCATCAGCGCATCGTGGGCAAAAGACGATGACATCAGCAGACTCCTGAAATCTCTGCCAAACTGGGTGAACATGGCTCAGCCCAAACAGCTGAGGCCAAAGAGAGAAGAGGAAGAAGATTTCATAAGGTAACAGATTTCTTTCCTATGTTGTATTAAACATTGGGAGTAAAAACATCTGTTTAGCTAATTCCTCCTTACATGAAATTCGGGGCAATTCTAAATAACAAGCAGCAGTGAACTCAATTAATAAAGTCTGTTTCTATCCTAACACACCTCATTTCCCATGTAAATATGCCATGTACTCAGAATTTTAGGAGGGGTGCACCTGGATGGCTCAGTAGGTTAAGCGTCTGCCTTTGGCTTAGGTCATGATCCCAGGGTCCTGGGATTGAGCCCCACATAGGGCTCTCTGCTCAGCGGAGAGCCCACTTCTTCCCTCTCTCTGCCTGCCTCTCTGCTTACTTGATCTCTCTCTCTCTCTGAAAAATAAATAAATAAATAAAATCTTTAAAAAGTTTTTTAAAAGGGATTAATGTGGATCAAATTAGAGAATTGTTAAATCAAGTTAAAATATCTTTTAATTTGTAGGTCATTTTTCCCTCTAAGGGGAATCTTGTGATTTACTCATTAACGTATTTATTTATTCAGCAAAACTGTATTGACCTTATTATGTGCCATACCTTGGAAAGATGACAATTAATGACATAAAATTCTTGCCCATACAGAGTCTTTTAAAATTGTTCTTAGCAATTGCAGTTCCTAGGACTGTTGGTGGAACTTTCTGGAAATATAAATGAGCTTCTCATGTTTGTTCAAATGCATTGTATTATCTCTGATTGTTTCCTACTTATTTTGAGAGAAGTAAGGTCTCAACTTTATCACTCAACATTTAACTTTGTACAGTTTAAATTATTTACATAGCCATGACACTGTGGCTTTATTCAGTGACACTACTCATTTTCACATGGCCACATTGAAGTATTTCACCTCTGTCGCTGTAGAGCTGTGTAAAGTAGGGAGAAAAATGAAGTGGTACTTTGTCACGTTAAAATTAGGTTTAACCTTATTGCTTTTTGCCTATCCAAGTGAATAAATAAATAGTAAAAATAAAATCAGAGCACTTTAGGGGCGCCTGGGTGGCTCAGTGCTTTAGGCCTCTGCCTTCGGCTCAGGTCATGATCCCAGGGTCCTGGGATCGAGTCCCGCATCGGGCTCTCTGCTCAGCGGGGAGCCGGCCTGCTTGTGATCTCTCTCTGTCCAATAAATAAATAAAATCTTTTTTAAAAAATCAGAGTACTTTAAAGAAGCAAAGATCAAAAAAGGAATAAAGAAAGTAATGGCCAGTATTTTACTTTTAACTTCCCATACAACTGTGGGCTCATCGTTTTCTCAGAATGTGGGTTGTAACTGTAGGTAAATAGGTTTTTGCTGCTCACAAGGTTACCTGTATTCATACATGAATGATAGTACCACATTTTTCCAGCCTTTTATTATGAAAATTTGTTAGAGTACCATTTAATACCATATAAAAATCGTGAAACTCACAAATTCACCTATAATTTAACTATATATATAGATATATATATAGAGAGAGTTCACTTTTTAGGTTAATAGACTTTATTTTGAGGAAGGAGAGTTTTAGTTTACAGAAAGTATTGAGCAAAATGTATAGTGTTCCCATCATGTACTCTAACCCACCACATTCAATGTCCTGTGTTTTTAACATCTTGCATTAAATGTGGTATGTGTGTCATACTTGATGAGCTAATATTGATACATTATTATCAGTTAAAGTCTGTAATTTACATTAGGGTTTACTCTTCCTGTTGTACATTCTATGGGTCTTCACAAAGATAATTGGATGGATCATCTCCGTAGGATTCAGGTTCAGTTGCGCTGCCCTAGAACTCTTCTGTGTTCCCCGTAGTCATCCATGACTTCCTTTCCCCAAAGCCCTGTCAACTGCTGATTTCTTTTTACCATCTCCAGAGTTTTGTCTTTTCCAGCACAGCTTAGAGTTGGAATCACATGTGGCCTTTTCAAATTGGCTTGTTGTGCTTAAAAATTCGCACTTAAGATTCCTTCCATGTCTTTTTGTGACCTGATAAATGTTTTTTTTTTAATCCCTGAGTGATACGCCATTATAGGGATGTACTATGGTTTGTTTAATCCATTCACCAGTAGAAGGACATTTTGACTTGCTTCCAAGTTCTGGCAATTATAAATAAAGGTGCTCTAAACACTTGTGTATAGGTTTTTGTGTGGGTGTAAGTTTTGATTCATTTTCATTCATTTGGGTAAATACTACAGAATGTGATTGCCAGATCATGTATAAGAGTATATTTCGTTTTGTAAAAAAATTGTCACTGTTTTTCCCAAGTGGTTCTATTTTACATTCCCGCCGGCAGTGAATGAGAGTTCCTGTTGCTCCCCATCCTCTCTAGCATTTGGTGCTAATGTTGCAGAGTTGGTACATTCTAACAGGTGTGTGGTGAAATCTCATTGTTTTAATTTGTATTTCCCTAATGGCATATGATGTTGAACATCATCTTTTTATGTGCTTATTTGATATTTGTATATATATTTTTGTTGAGATACTGCTCATTTTTAAAATTGGGTTGTGTTTTCTTATTGTTGAGTTTTAAGAGCTCTTTGTATGTTTTGGATGCTGTCCTCCATCTGATATCTGTTTTGCAAAGATTTTCTCCCAGTCTGAGACTTAACCTTTTCATTCCTTCACAGCTTCTTTTGTAGAACAAATGTTTTACATTTTAATGAAGTCCAGCTTATTGTATTTTTTTCTTTTATGGCTTGTGCTTTTCTGCTTTCTGGTTTTAATTGACTATTTTATATGATTCTACTTTCTCCCCTCTCTTAGCATATAAATTATACTTCTCTTTTACCTTTTATAGTGGTTTCTCTAGAGTTTGCAATATACATTTATAACTAATTCAAGTCCACTTAACACCAGCCCACTAAAACAGTAATGCAAGTACCTTATAACGAAGTGTTCCTAATTCTCCCCTTCCATTCCTTATAACGTTGTTGTCATTCATGTATTTCATTTATCTATAAGCAATAATCACTCCGTATAATGCCGCTATTATTCTTTTCAACAAATTGTTATCTGATAGATCAGTGAGGAGTAAGAGAAATAAAAGATTTTATTATTCCTCCTCTAATGCTTTTCCTTACCTAAAGTAGAGCCAAATTTCTGAACTAAGTAATTTTCCTTTGCTCTAAAGAACTTTTTTAACATCTTCTGTAAGGCAGGTCCTCTAGGGACAAATTCCCCCATTTGTTAATTGGCTTGTTAAATGATTCGTAATTTGGGCAACATCCCGTCTCACAAGTAGTGGGGATCTCCCAGACTCCCTCAATTTTTGTTTGCCAGAAAAAGTCTTTATTTCTCCTTTGCTTTTGAAAAATAATTTTGTAGGGCACAAAATTCTAGGTTGGTGATTGTTTTAACACTTTAAATATTTCAATCCACTATTCTTGCTTCCATGGTTTTTGAAGAGAAGTCTAATATAACTTTTATCTTTGTTCTTCAGTAAGTAACTTTTTGCCTCAAGCTTCTTTCAAGATTTTATTCTTTGTTTTTGATTTTGGGCCATTTGAATATTATATGCCTAGGTGTAGTGATGTGTGTGTGTGTGTGTGTGTGTGTGTGTGTGTGTGTGATGTTTGGTGTGCTCTGAGCTTCCTAGATCTATGATTTGATATCCGTCATTGGTGTGAGGAAATTCAATCATTATTTCTTCAAATATTTCTCCTGTTCCTTTTTCTCCTTCTTCTCCTTCTGGTATTCCCATTGTCCAAATACTATACTTCCTTTGATTATTCCTACAGTTCTTGGATATTCTATTGTCTTTTCATTCTTTTTTTTCTCTTTGGATTTCAATTTTGGAAGTTTCTATTGACATTTCTTCTAGCTCACTGATTCTTTCCTTGATTATGCCCTGTATATTGATAAGCTCATCAAAAATACTTTTCATTTCTGTTGTGATGTGTTTGATTTCCAGAATTTCCTTGTGATTCTTTCTTAGAGTTTCTGTTTCTCTGTTTACATTACCTATAGTTTATTTTTCATTAAAAGTTTATGTTTTAGTTTGAGCATAGGTCAAAGGCACAGCTTGGTAAATTTTCATACTTTTTATTGTGTAGCCTATACCCAGAAGGCATAGCAACAAGGAGCCTTCTCATGCTTCCTGCTACTAGTTACTACTTACATCTCTAAAAGTTGCCCTCATCTGACTTCTAAACACAGAGATTAATTGAATCTGTTTTTGGATTTTATATAAATGAAATCAAGCACTTATGTATTCTTTTATGACTGGCTTCATTTGTTTCACATTCTGTTGGCAAGATTCTTCCATATTGTTGTGTATAGGTCCCCATTACTCTATAGTCTGTATTAAATTGTGTCTGTGTGTGTGTGTTTATATGTGTATACATTCATTTATTCTGCTGATAGGCATAAGTTGGAACTTTTTCATATAGTGTTGCTATGTATATTCTACTACATGTATTTTGGTAGCCATACGTATATATTTCTGTTGCTTATATTCTCAGATTAGAATTGCTGGGTCATAGGGTATGCACATGTTTACTTTAGGTACACGATGCCAAACCGTTTTCTAGAGTGGCGGTGAGAATTTATATTCACAGCAGTATATGAGAGTTCCAGTTGCTCCATATGTCATCTGTACTTGATATTTCCCGTTTTTTTAGTTTTAGCCGCCTTGTAGTTTTGTAGAAGTCTCTCATTGTGGTTTATTTTGCATTTCTCTCATGACTAATGAAATTGAGCACCTTTTAATGTACTTTTATGTATTTATTGGCCATTTGAATATGCTCTTTTGTAATATATTTGGTCATATCTGTTGCCCATTTTCACTAAAGTGGTTTGTCTTTTCCCTACTGATTTGTAGGCATTCTTAAAATATCGGGATGCAGCTCCTTTGTTAGAGGTAGATTGATACTTAGAAATCTGTAAGCATACCAAAGTCCTAGAGATGTTTTTCTCGAAAACCTTTTTTGTGCTGACTATATTTTTCTCTTTAAGTGTATCCATTTAATCATATCTATAACCTGAATCGTTTTATGAGAAACAATTTCTAGAGGATAAATTATTTTTTCCCAACTTTTGAGATTACTTTAAATGAGCGTAAATCTTCCTGTTTCCTCGGCTTATTATTATGTAACTTCTTAATTGTCTTCTATGCTTGCAAAGAGATTTTCAGTTAGTTTTATTAGTATCTCTGGTAGCTTAAAGGGATGGGCTTCTAGCCCTATTCCAAAAAAGAGAATGCCAATCCCAAGAGCTGCATATCGGTATATCACCTCGTGCTTCCGATATGGAAAAGCTAGATTAGGTCCCTCACTTCCTTATTCCTGCTTTGCTCACTGAGGCATATCACCTTTCACCTTAAATTTGAAGGTAAAACAACTTATACATACATTTTAAAAAATTTTTGGTGAATTACAATATAGACGAAGTCAAGTGTAACCTAAGGTATATAACTCAGTGAAATGTTATATATGATTATATCCACGGAATCACCTCTCAGATCAAAATACAGAACTCTTCTAGCACCCAGACAGCCCACCCTCAAGGTAACCACTGTTCTGACTTTGATCACCATAGATCAGATTGAGTATCCCCAAATTTTATTTAAGTTTAATCATAGTATGGGATTTATTTTGCTGAACATTATGCCCAAGAGATTCGTCCATGCTTTGGCATGTAGACATAGTTTGAAAACAAATTATATTTACTTTAACGATAGAAAAATAACTTTTTCAGTCTGTTCTGTTTTGTGATTCTTTCCTCTTAATCTTTCACTTTCTCTCTCCTGATTATACATTGAAAGCGAGGATAAGCAGGACAGAACACCCTTCATTGATATGCCAATGTGTAGAGTTGACAGAGCCTTGATCGAGCACGTTAGAGTACCATACAGCATGGCAGGAGCCAAAAAGACTGAAAAGTCACACTCCCCTCCTATAATTAGTTTTTAAAGCTCAGAGGGCTATTTGGCACATGGATGAATATAGAATCCAGTGCCCTTTGCATTGAATAAAGGTTATGTTCCCTTCATTACTAAATGAGGCCCTTTCCTCTTCTTGTTTTTTTAGCTAAAAAATAAAGTATGTTATTTCCAGGCTTAACTTTGAATAGAGGGGGAAAAAATAGGTCAAGCCAGGGTTTTAATAGAAAAAGGAAAAATAGAAAATATCCTTTTGTTCCCCAGGAAGCTGAAAGCAGGCATTGTAGCCCATTGTCTTTGCACCTGTCATATATATGTATATATTTATCCTTTTGAGATCAATGAATATCCACTGATAAAAGCAGTCCCACTTTCTGGAGATATAATTAACAGAAGACGTAAGGTGTTGGGACAAGTAACAGGGGTGAGGAGGGATTGTCTAGGAGTTGGGGAGACCATCTATATTAAAAAGACTGTCCCCCAAAGTCTGTGACCCCCCATTTCACTCAGTGACCCAGGATTTTAAAAACAAGAATCACTTCTCTAGAGCCGGGTTTGAAAATCCTTAAGTAGATAGATGTGATTAGTGAGACCAGAACCAGAGTCTTCAGGTGATAGAAATCAAGGAAGATATAAAGCCTACAAATTAGTCTTGAAGTCTAGCAGGCAGTAAGATGAATGATAAAAAAAAAAAAAATCATACAATCTGTTTGAACAGTTACAACAGTCTGAGTTGATGGTGTCTGGCACTGTATAGCAACATTATGAGTTTTCAGGTATGATGAGGAAACTGGGGTAGAGAAATTAATAAACTTCCTCAGATCAACAGAGCTACTAAGTGACAGAGCTACGATTTGAGCCCAGAAGGTCTAGCTCTAAGAACTACCCCGCCACGATCCTCCAGCCTCAAAATAGATCAGGAATTAATAGGTTTGAACTTTTGAGTTATTCCTTCATTTTCATTGATCATTATAATCTTGACTGGTTTTCTAATCATGTTACACTAATGTCAGACATTTGTCATATAAGTGCTTTTCCTCTGGATTTAGTTTGTAATTGTTAGTATTCATTGTATTACGTTGTTATGAATTCTCTGAGTTTTGTGTTTTCTTAATGAAAGAAAAGAAAAAAGAAAAAGAATCATTGTTGAAAAAAGAAAGATAACACAAAGAGAGTGAAAATATAAAGATGATATAAAAGAAATTATGTGGGTTTCAGATAGAGTGTAATGCAGACCTGAATAGGGAAGAGAGAGTAAGGATATTTTAGCTATATTTAGTTACTGAGTGTTTTAGAAGATAACTTCTTGTTTTATCTGGAGAATCAAGTGAGTGCCATGTTTATTAAGGCTGCTTTTTGTTGTCTTAGGAAATTAGGGACTCAGTGTTACTAAAGAACAGCAAAATACTATTTCAAAGAGCAAGGCCATACCTGAGATTTTATTTGGTATGAGTTCTGTATTAAATGGTTAATGAAAAAAAGAGAATGAAATAAGAAAGGTTTGCACCTTCACCTACCTTCTATGAAACCCCCATAGTACATCACAGATCTTCGGTAAATGTTAGATGAATGAAACTAATTTTAAAATAGGAAAAATCACCCATTCTTCAAATGAAAAGAATAAAATGTAAAGAATGGTGAGCCAGTGTCTTAATTGGAGGAAGGTGCCTTCAGTGGCCTCCCTAAAAGTGGCACATGTAGGACCATGTTCCTTTTGGAAGCAAACAGGCCCAGGTTCTAGTTCTTGGTGTGGCCACTCATTAGTCTGTTTTATTTCAGTTTTGCCTTTGGTAGGTCTTTACAAACCTGTTCTGTTTCTTCAGCCAGCTCAGTTTAGACAGAGAGGCCGAAATCTAGTGGGCTTAGAAATATGTTTAGATGAAACATGATATGAATAAAGTAGAACATAAATAATTCTTCATAAAAATTCCATCTGGAAATTTTAAAAAGTCCTCAAGACAGTATAAGCAATAGCTGTTAAAAGGTTCCCAATAACAGGGTGCCCGGGTGGCTCAGTTGGTTAAAAGTCTCTTGATCTCAGCTCAGATCTTGATCTCAGGGTCCTGAGTTCAAGCCCCACATTGGGCTCCACATTGGGTATGGAGCCTACTTTTAAAAAGTGGGGGAGGGTGCCTGGGTGGCTCAGTTGGTTAAGTGTCTGTGTTCGGCTCAGGATCCATCCCGCTGCCCCCTCCAAACCCTCATCAGGCTTCCTGCACAGTGGGGAGTCTGCTTCTCCCTCTGCCCGCCCTCCACCCCCCACTCATGCTCTCTCATGGGCTCTCTCTCAAATAAATAAATAAAATCTTAAAAAAAAAAAAAAAGATTCCCAGTAACTATAGCTATTGAAGAATCTGTAGATGAATTTGAAGGAACAAGTAAAATATCCAGTGCAGGAGAAAATAGGCTAGCTAGCTTGGACAAAATGTTCATTAGAATGGAGACATATATTCCACTATCTCTGCGGGCTTAATATGACTTAAAAATATAATTATAAAAGGAAAGATGAATCAGAAAATATGAATATATTAAGTGAGTACAAGGGTAGAAAATGCTTTGCTAAAATGTTTTTTTTTTCCCCTCGATCAAACAAGTTGAAGGTCATAGACGGATGTAGGGCACTGCCAGGCAAGACCAGGTGAGAAGCAGACTTAATCTCAAAATTAAACAAAAAAGACAGGTAATTAACTGGAGACTCAGCTACAAAACATATCAATTAATGTTCAAGACGATTGCATTAGGCACTTTGTTATTATATTAAAATGATCTCTCTCTTGCTAGCTTAAGATTGGCAGTAAATGAAAAAGACCTTAAAATCCCTCCTATATATTGCATAAATGCTAATCTATGTAGACAATTATTGGAGGATTATAATTATTCATTAGTATTGGTAAAAAGTCGCTGATAGAGTGTTTTCTACCTTGGTTTGTTTGTTTTTTTTTTTTTGTATAATTTCAGATTGTGGAATTACTTAACTTTTTAAACTTAGATTTTAGTTCATTTAACACCATTCCTCTTTCTCTCATTTGGAGTCTTATCAAAGAGAAGATAATGATCTGCCCAAATGAGTCCCACTCAGCCCTTCAGAAAGAGGCTGAGAATAGTGTTCTGTGTTGGGAGGGATACCTGTTATCTAGCCAAGGTAAGAGCAGGAAGAGGTGTTCCTAAGACACCGGCCAACAGTGAGACAGTCTAAAACCACCGCCAAGGAGGCCTGTGCCTGCTATTGTCTTTCCCCAGCTCTGTCTCTACTCACAGACGCTCTCTGCTGCAGGCTGACATCCTTCCAGAAGATGAACCGCTCACCTTCTCACCCGCCTCTTTTTTTCCATACTGAACTTTTTCCAGTTCTCCATCTACCGTGCTCTTTCCTCCCTCTTTGTGTTTGCCGTGCCCATTGCTCTTTCTGGAATGTTCTCTGCTCATCCCACCCCTGCCTCCTTCTGCCTTGTCCTGTTCTGCTTGCAAGATTCAGCTCAGGTAGATGTATGCAGTGAAAAGAAGAGCCATCTGTACCCCAATGTTTATAGCAGCAATGGCCATGGTCGCCAAACTGTGGGAAGAACCAAGATGCCCTTCAACGGACGAATGGATAAGGAAGATGTGGTCCATATACACTATGGAGTATTATGCCTCCATCAGAAAGGATGAATACCCAACTTTTATAGCAACATGGACGGGACTGGGAGAGATTATGCTGAGTGAAATAAGTCAAGCAGAGAGTCAATTGTTGTATGGTTTCATTTATTTGTGGAGCATAAGGAATAACACTGAGGACATGGAGAGATGGAGAGAAGAAGTGAGTTGGGGGAAATTGGAGGGGGAGACGAACCATGAGAGACTGTGGACTCTGAGAAACAAACAGAGTTTTGGAGGGGAGTGGGTGGGGGGTTGGTAAACCTGGTGGTGGGTATTCTGGAGGGCACGTATTGCATGGAGCACTGGGTGTGGTGCATAAACAATGAATTCTGTTATGCTGAAAAAAATTAAAAAAAAAAAAGATTCAGCTCAGGTATCAGATGCCTTTCCAGCATTTCCTCCCCAAAACTCTCTCCGGCTCTGCACCCCTCCCTGCTTCCCTCCTGCCTTAGGGGCTCAGAGACTAGAAGTGTAGTTAAATAAGCAATCTGTCGTGTGGGGAGTCTGATAGAGGTAAAGACATGGATAAAAATCCAAGAGGCCAATAGATTAACTAAACATAATCATGTAACTACATTAAGAAGGGGAGCTGGATATAATGGGGGAGGGGGAAGACGGGCAGTCAGAATCAAAATATCTAAAATTAACACATCAACAAGTAGCAATTTTCCACGTGGATGTAACCACTGGAAGAACTTGGAACAGAAATAGTTGGTTTTTGTAAGCTATAGGTGCTTTCTTCACGGGCACAAGATTAAGGGTGGGTAGGTGCTGGACAGGGGAATCACTGCTGAGCATTATAAGTTACTTAACTATGAGTAATTATTACTTAGGCTTTAAGTTTTTGTTTGCCTAAAAAAAAAAAAATTCCACATATCCTCAAACCATGGTACTGTTCACTGCCTGTTCACTAACTTTCTACAAATACATCGTCATTCTAACATTTATGTTTACCCCTGCAAAAAAATCTTAATCTGAAGCCATCTTCACTTTTCTGCCCATTTGATGCAAAGCATTTACTCTTCTCTGAATTATCTCAGTTAGTCCCAGAGGTCCCCATCTCTTTCTTGGACTTCCATATATCCCCTACACCCCTCCCATTCCTCAGTTCCTTCTCCTTCTCTGTTCCAAGAAAGCTACCTTGAAGACAGACCCCTTCCTTGTTTAGTTTGGGAGTCATTGCCTTTGCTTAAGATCAGGTGTTTAGTGTCTCTGCCCTGAGTAGATTTAATTTATTCAAAAGGAGATTGTATGGTAATTTGAGAAGTAACCAGAATGATCAGTGAGCTGGAATACTCAGGTGTGGAGGCTCAATGATACATGAATTTTGACTTTTAAATCTACAATCATTCTCGGTAGTTGAAAAACCAGAGTATGTGTTCAATTTATGATTATTGGTTATTTTAATCTTACATGTGATCATCTATTTTGAAGCTTAATAAATGTTCTTTATGGAAAACTATTGCTATTTGTATAAATACGTAACTTACAGTTGCTCCCGGCAGAAAAACTGTATACCTTAGAAGTCCTAGCACCTATAGGAAAAGCGTGTGCCTTATTGTTAATATCCAGTGACAACAATTGAGTGACAACATCCTACAAAGAAAACTTAGTTAGCCAGGCTTACTTAGTGGCTTAGCTGAACAAAGCATGTTCTGCGCTATCAAAGCACTTCAATGCAATTTTATTCCAAGTGGATTCTTTATGAAAACTCGGAGCAGGTGCCATCAGCCTGAAAATAATGTGCTGTTCACAATTAGCTCTTTGCTTGTTGTAACCTAGTATCAATTTCTCTCTCTCTCTTTTAAGATTTATTTATTTGAGAGAGAGTGAGTTGAGAGCAGGGGAGGAGCAGAGGTAGAAGGAAAGAGAAAGAGAGAATCTCAAGCAGTCTTCCTGCTGAGTGCAGAGCCCAACACAGGTCTCAATCTCGGACCCTGAGATCATGACCTGAGCCAACATCAAGAGCCAGTCACTTAATAGATTGAGCCACCCAGGTGCCCCAACCTAGTATCCATTTCCGTGGAATTCTTCTCTCCTTACTCACTGATACATCAGTGTACTAATCTGCTTGGTTCCAAAAAGGGGGTAAAAAATGTGGAGAAAACCCTAAGACTGAGATTTGGGCTTCTGCCTCACCCTGCTCCTAGGCTAAAGCTGTCTTTAGCCAGCTCCCCTTCTCCACACCTCTGCCCCTCTTCTTTAAATGACAGTCATTAATTCTAGAACTTACATGCTGTGTGTGTGTGTGTATGTATATGTGTGTGCACAATAATGTCTACTACATTAGGTCATGTTTAATGTCCAGCAGAGTTGTATTTTCATGTTGTGTGTTTACGTTTTAGAGTAGATGGAGCCCTTTTGTAATCAAATACCTAGTACATTCTGTCCATTTTGTAGAATTTTTAGTATAATTTTACTATCTTTTGGCTCTACTCAGGGTTCTGGTTTTAGTATGATTACATTTATGGCATATTTTTTGCAAACATTCATTATTCATTTGATATCTCTGAATCACAACCTTGAATTATTAAGCTGATCTTACAAGAAAATTTGGTCAATTCTTCATGACTATTGTTTTCCAGAAAAATATTGTCATAAAAGCATAGGGTGCCTTAAAGGCTTTTGAAATCAAGTCCCAATTAAAGTAGGATTTGACACCTGATATCAAAAGCATAGGATTAATGACCAGAGTACTTACCTAGTATCATTGCTCTAGAATTTGGATATTGAATGCCAGACCTCGTATGAGCCACATAGTGGTTGCTCAGGAAATGCTTGTTGCATGAATGTATGTCTGTATTCATGTACTACTTGATACAGTAATGGAGTTAAAGAAGAGAAAAGATAGCATAGAATGAGTCTCTGAGTATTGGGTATGTCTTAGTCAGCTCACGCTGCCATAACAAAACACTATAGATTGATTGGGTGTCTTAAACACCAGAACTTTCTTTCTTGCAGTCATAGAAGCTGGGAAGTCCAAGACCAAGGTGTCGGCCAGTTCAGTTTCTGATAAGAGCTCTCCTCCTGGCTTGCAAAGGCCCGTTATCTTGGTATACCCTCACACATCGGAGAGTGAAGGAGAGATCTCTCTCATGTCTCTCCGTATAAGGGTATTAACCCATCACGAGGGCTCCATTTTCATAACTTAATTACCTCCCAAACATCCCACCTCTAAATATCATCACTTTGGGGTTTAGGACCTCACCACATGAATTTCAGGAGTAGGGAATACACTTCAGTCCATAACGGGGTGAAAATACTTAGCTGTTTGCCTACAGTCTGAGTCATAATTTTACATTAGTGACTGGAAAGGAGCCAGAAATTTTAAAAAGCTAACTGTTTAATGTATAGAATATATTGTTAGTAATACAGGCAAAAGAAGAAATGTCATGCTGCTGGAGAAGATAAATGATGAAAGTATAATTACAGAAAAAATTTAAGGAACTGTCATATGACTTATGCAGTTCCAAATCAAATAGGAACAGAGGTTTGTTGTGTTGTGTGTTTTTTTTTAATTTTTAATTTTTTATTTGTTATAAACATATAATATATTTTTATCCCCAGGGGTTCAGGTCTGTGAATCGCCAGGTTTACACACTTCACAGCACTCACCAAAGCACATAACCTCCCCAATGTCCATAATCCCACCCCCCCTTCTCCCAACCCCCTTCCCCCCAGCAACCCTCAGTTTGTTTTGTGAGATTAAAAGTCACTTATGGTTTGTCTCCCTCCCATCTTGTTTCATTTATTCTTCTCCTACCCCCTTAAGCCGCCATGTTGCATCACCACTTCCTCATATCAGGGACATCATGTGATAGTTGTCTTTCTCCGCTTGACTTATTTCGCTAAGCATGATACGCTCTAGTTCCATCCACGTTGTCGCAAATGGCAAGACTTCGTTTCTTTTGATGGCTGCACAGTATTCCATTGTGTATATATACCACATCTTCTTTATCCATTCATCTGTTGATGGACATCTAGGTTCTTTCCATAGTTGTGTTGTGTTTTTACATAATGAATCTCCCGTTGTGTATTTGGACCTATCACCCAGTCACTTCTAGTGACCTGTGATTAGAATCTTAGCCTCTAATTGGAGACTATTTGAACCCTAGTGTTTTGCTACCAGCCCAGCCTCTATGGGCTTCATGATGAAAAAAGTGATCCTTTAGTGTCTGTCTTTTAGACAGGGGACTCACGTAGAAGTGAAATTGCCTTTAGCAGAATGGTGCCTTTGCCCTGCCGTCACCTTGGTGGCTCCAAACCCTCTTCTTCGAGAAGAAAGTTATTTGAGCATAATAGTTTTTCTCACCCTTAAGAATACAACACATAAACTATTCCAAAATTCATATACAAGGACAGAAAGATGGACTGACAGAAGAAATTATGCATTTATGCCTGCACGGATTAAACATGTCAAAACATAAGTGGCTGTCATTCTAAATTTTATCTCTTCAGATCTGAAATAAGAATGGCAAAGACAGTTTGTGAGAGTTCTGATTGCTTTTGTAATATTGTTCAAGTTTTTAATTTGGCACATTAAAGTCTCATCGTACGTGTTACGTTATACCCTTTACGAAGCCTTCATTCTCAGAAACTCAATGCACTGGGAAGAAACTTCAAGAGTGATTCCTGGGAGACTGCTATCCTAGGAAGTGTTTTGGGCAGTGATTTTGAAAAGCACAACAATTATCCATCTCTTCCTCACTTCTTTTTTTTTTTTTAACTTAAACTTTTTTTCAATGATAAATTCACAGAAAAATTGAAATAACCATCCAGTGAATGCTTGTAGGCTTTGACTTAGATTTACTGACTGTTAGCATCTTGCCATATCCACTCTGTTCTCACCAAATAAATGCACTTAACTTGTCTCTTGCCAGACCATCTAAAAGTAGGCTACCAACATGGTGACCTTTCATCCTTAAACATATGAGCATTCATCTGTCAACAATAAGGGCATTCTCCATGAGCACATCATTACCACATATTTTCGGGTTCTTTTTTTTCATTGCTCCCATAGCAGATTATCAGAGACTTAGTGGCTGAAAACAACACAGACTCATTTTCTTACAGTTCTAAAGGTTCGAAGTCTGACCTGGGTCCGAATGAGCTACAACCGAGGTGTCAGCAGGATTGCACTCCTTTCTGGAGGTTCTAAGGAAGGCTCCATTTCCTTGCCATTTCCAGCTTTTAGAGGCTGCCCTCATTTCTTGGTCTCTTTCCTCCACCTTCAAAGGACTCTCTGACCTTCTCCCATCATCACATCTCTCTCCCCAACCACAGCCAGAGAAGGTTCTCCAATTTAAGGACTCCTGTGATTAGACAGGTTTTACAAAGTAGAAGGGTGCCTGTTATTATGAAGGGACTCCACTCAGATTTGACAGATGTGTGTATGTCTCCCCCTTTTAGCAGTACTTGAGAGTGGAGTGCTCAAGAAAGTCTAACTCCTTGATAAGAAGCAGCCTTTGTATATCTTGAGGCAGCAGGACTGAGGGCTATGGAATCCCTGGGCAAAGTGAATCCTAAAGTTCCTGTGACTTGTGAGGGACAGTGGTGGCTTGGCCCTGATTAGTAAATTAAGGACAGGAACTGGCTCTGTTCCCACCTTTGCTACAGTGAGTGAATGCTCACATCTTCCTCTGTGTGTTTTAGTTTCTCTATAAAATGCTTGGTCAATGTCTGCCATCTTTGGGACACCCAGCCAAGGAACACGTTTATAGAGGTAGGCAGACTTTAACACCATGCTTTTCAAACTCTGGGCTATGGCATATTAGTGGACTAGGAAATCATCCTAGGGGCTTTTGCCCCCACCACAGGATCTAGGACAGAGCCCAGCTAACGGCACAGATCCTTAGTATATATCCAGTAAAGAATGTTTGACTCAATAATAACAAGACAAATAACCCAATTAAAAAATGAACAAAGCATCAGAAATGACATTTCTCTATAGAAGACATAAAACGGTCAATAAACACTTGAAAAGAAGCTAAATATAATTAGCCATCAAGGAAATGAAAATCAAAACCACAATGAGATATATACTTCCTCGGGGCACCTGGATGGTACAGTCGGTTAAGCGTCCCACTCTTGATTTCAGCTCAGGTCTTGATCTCATGGGTTGTGAGATGGAGCTCCATGTGAGGCTCTGCGCTTGGCAGGGAGTCTGCTTAAGATTCTCTCTCTTCAGGGCACCTGGGTGGGGCTCAAGCCTCTGCCTTCAGTTCGGGTCATGATCCTAGGGTCCTGGGATCGAGCCCCACATCGGCTCTCTACTAAGTGGGGAGCCTGCTTCCTCCTCTCTCTCTGCCTGCCTCTCTGCCTACTTGTGATCTCTGTCAAATAAATAAGTGAATCTTAAAAAAAAAAAAAAGATTCTCTCTCTTCTTCTTTCTCTGCCCCTCCCCCCACTGCTTGGGCACACATCTCTCTCTAAAATATATATATGTATATGTGTATGTGTATGTATATGTATATGTATATGTATATGTATGTATTTCTTCATGTCCACTAAAATGACTGGAATTTTCAAAAGGAGAGATAATAGCAAGAGTTGGCAAGGATGTAGAGAAATGGGAACCCACATATGCTAGTGGGAAATGGAAAATGGTGCAGCCACTTCGGAAAACAATATGGCATTTTTTTGGAAAGGTTATAGATAGTTACCCTGTGACCCACCAGTTGCACTTCTAAGTATATATATCCAAGAGAAATGAAAACATATAACCACACAAAGATTTATACATGAAAGGTCATAGCAGCAAAAACTCGTAATAGCCTAGAAATGGAAACCAACCCTAATGTCCATCAGCCAATAAATGTGCAAACAAAAGATGGTATATCCATACAATGGAATATTATTTGGTAATAAAAAGAAAAGGAAGTACTATGATAGGCTTGGACATAGATGAAGAAACCAGTCACAAAAGAGGACATATAGTGTGATTCCATTTATATGAGTATAAATCACATGAATGTCTGTCTCTATAGAGGCAGAAAGTAGATGAGCGTTTACTTAGGGCTGGAGGGCAAGGGTCAGGAATAAGAATGAAGTCTAATGGGTACAGGGTTTCTTTTTGTGGTAACGAAAATGCTCTAAATTGTGGTATGGTCCCATTAACTGTGATGATATATAACGACATAACTGTGATTAATACTTTTGAGTTGCACATATTAAATGGGCAAATTTTATGACATTAGAAATATATCCCAGTAAAGCCATTATTTTTAAAAATGCCCATGCCTGAGCCCCACCCATGACCAATAAATCAGTTTTTACAGATGGAATTTGGCATAGGGAATTTTGTTTACACTTTTCTAGTTCAGCTTTTAATGTATAGCCAGAACAAGAACCACTGGTTTACACTAACACCAACTTCCCCCTCATGACCAGAATATCATAAATCCACGCATCCAGCATTTTGTTCCTGTCCTGGTGAGTGAGCTGATTTAAAGAAACAAGAGAAAGAGCTGGTGGTCAAACCCCCACCCCCTTGATGGTCTTGATTAATTTTTCTGGCTGTCTTCTGTGAGAAACCCAGAAACTACAATTTCCCTGCAACCAGGCGAAAAAGAACAATAAACTAATATTGTTCTAAGCCCCAAGCAGGACCCCGGGGCTGAGAAATTGCTGATATTTTATCTATTCACCGTGATCGCAGAGAACACCCTCGGACCCTTCTGGGACTCATTCCCAGTCTGTCCCTGCACAGAGCTGTGGACGGCTCCGCGCCATCCAGCCAGGCCGGAGCAATGCAAGTTTTTACATGGCGGAGGGACAGTACGCAAAGAAAGCAACTGAAAAAATCCTTGATTGTGATTACAGACAGAGACAAATTTCTAAAGAGGAGCAATTACTTATTAAATGTGAAAAATAGCTGTTCCCATGAGAGTGTGTGATGAAATGCACACGCGTGAAAATGAGTGAAGGATAGACTTGGGGATGAGTTTTAGCAGTTTCTAGGAGGAAAGAAATAATATTGTAATCAAGATAACTGGGCTGTTTTATTCTTATTTATGAGGATTTAGCCAAGATCATTTTAGAAAAACATTTTTGAAAACCTGATTAAGGAACCCATCAGAATGCGTGCTACCCCCATTATTTTTGACACAGATGAATTAAGTTTTGAAAGGTTGAAGATGGAGCAGTTGTAGAAAGCAGAAGTGATAAATGGATGTGTCATTGTCACATCTCAATAGAATCAGTCAGTATTATTAGGAATCTAGGTAGGTGACCTGACCTTTTTATAACCTTCATCAGTTTAGGCTCTGACAGATAATGGCTAAGTGATGTCTACCAGTCACCTTAACATGTCTCAGTTTGTCTGCTTACACAACAGGACTAATTAATTCCCATGCCAAATAATTGACTCAGTCCCCAATAGCAGTGAATATGACCAGACGTCGTCATTAGATCTAACATGTAAGTCAAGGTCTAACGTGGAAAATAGAAATGATGTCAAGTATTTACCTCCGAGAGAATTTAATGTAAGGACTTGGTTATACATTCTAATGAGGGCCTATGGAACAGGAACATTCAGATAACCCACAGGTTAACAAGAGCAAGAAGCCGCTCACTCCCTTTAGCTGGAATGCCAAAGGACAGAGGAATGTTGTAGACCACAGCTGGGTAGGAGCTGGAGCCAAGAAGGTGCATCTGTTGCTGAAGACATGACCCAGAAGGCAGAGAGGGCAGGGGATGAATGCCCTGCCTTCTCCTCTCCCTTTGCCCTTCAATGTCGCTCCGGCCGAGGGCCTCCCAGTGTCCGTACCCAGCTGGGAGCCTGGAAAGCAGGCTGCAAGGGTCAGCCCCTGCCTCGCCCCAGTACAGATCAGAGCAAAGGAAAGATGAGGAATGGATCTTAAAGCAAAGAGGCCCAGGAGTTTTAGTCTTACCCCTTGTGTTGCTCTGTATCCATTCTCACCCTTATGCCCGTATTTTAGAACTTTATACTTCTGCCTGATATCTGCTGTTCATCATATAAAGGCTTCCCTCCCTGTCTCCCCAATAAGGGGGACCCTGGCTCATCACTCATTGTATTCATCTCAAGTCTAGGATTGCCACTATCCTCCGTGGTCCTGTCTCAGATGTGACTCCTCATATCTGGTGACTTCTGAATGAACGTGGAAAGTTGGGGCCTCTGAGTGGCTTGGTTGGTTAAGCTCCTGATTCTTGATTTTGGCTCAGGTCGTGATCTTAGAGTTGTGAAACTGAGCCCTGAGTCAGTCTCTACACTGGGTGTGGAGCCTGCTTAAGCTCCCCCCCCCCTCTTTCTTTCTCCCACTCCCTCTCTGCATCTCTTAAAAAAAAAAAAAAAAGAAAGAAAGAAAGACGAAGAAGAAAAAAAAATTGGGAAGTTGATCACTACCAGCTCCTCATATAAAACAGTGGGGTAAAAACCACCTCAAAACCATTAGGATGGCTACTATTTAAAAATTAATTGGAAATTTTAAAGCCAGCAAATAGCAAATTTTGGCAAGGATGCGGAATAATTGGACCCTCTGTGCATTGCTGGTGGAAATGTAAAATGGTGCAGCCACTGTGGAAAACGGCTTGGTAGTTCCTTAGAGAGAGAAACACAGAGTTACCGTAGGACCGGGCAATTCCATCTCTCCATATGTACGCAAAGGAATCAAAAGCAGAGGCATAGATACTAGTACCCCAGTGCGCATGGAAGCATTATTGACAACCAGCCTGCCCATCAGCCATTAATGGAGAAACAATATGTGGTATGAACATAACAACAAAATATTATTCAGCCTTAAAAAAAGGAACGAGTCTCTGATACTACACCATGGATAAACCTTGAAAACCTGTTAATAAGCCAGACAGAGAAGGACACGTATGGTATGATTCCATGTCTGTGAGATGTAATAGACACATTCCTAAACACAGACTCGAATAAGGGTTGCCAGGGACTTGGTGGGGAGGGGGGTGTAGGGAAAGTTACCGTTTAATAGGCACAGAGTTTCTGTTTGGGTTGATGGAAAAGATCTAGAAACAGATAGTGATGATGGTCACACGTTGTGAACATACTTAACGCCGTGGAACCGTATACTTAAAAATGGTGAAAATGATCAGTTCTATGTTATGTAGATTTTACTACAAATAAAAACAAGTAAGGAAAGTGGAAAACAAAAAGAAACCATTGGTTGATGTATGCACAGATAGGCCAAGCGGTTCCCAGGCAGCAGGAGCTGTTTCTTCCCTCCTCCTTCTATCCGCCCGTCCCGCTGTGCGCTCTTGGCCTCTGCTGCCACCTCAGCTCGACAGAGGTCACCACCTGTATGTGCTAAACTAATAAGCCTTTGTTCCTAGAAGAGCTGAGTTCTTAGCATTCCTGCCTTTATCAGGTTGCCCTGGGTTTCCCCTTAATTTCACCATGGACGTAGAAACGCTAAGATGGATCCCAGTGAATCTGACGTGGTCTGCCTGCGCTTACAGTGTAGAAGTCACAGACTTACACCTTGGCATCACAGTTGGCCCTCTCGGCCTGTTTGTTCAGTGGTGAGAAGGCCAAAAGGCCAGATGGCCAGTCTCTGCTACCAGTTTGTTGTTGTTGTTGTTGGTTTAAGATCTTTATTTATTTGACACAGAAAGAGAGAGAGAGAGCACAAGCAGGGGGAGTGGGAGAGGGAGAAGGAGGCTCCCTGCTGAGTAGGGAGCCCAACATGGGGCTCAGGACCCTGGGATCATGACCTGAGCTAAAGGCAGTCGCCCAACCTACTGAGCCACCCAGGTGCCACTCTTTGGCTACCAGTTTTAATGGGGTCATTATTGCAGCTGCCCACGGAGACATTCCTTCCCAAATACCTGAAAACCCACCTAGCCCCAAGTTGGGGAAGGGGGCAAGAGTTGAACCTCTGTAACTGTTTATAATCATGAGAGGAAGGGCCATTCCTGCTTTTATTCCTAACTTCCCAGGCCTGTATTTTCTTATTATGGTGGCAAGGGTTGGGGGTGTTTGGGGGGAAGGGGCTGGAGTCCTGAGTCAAGCCCTCCAGCACTCCAGCCTGGTAAGTGTTAGCTTCCAACTGGACCCTTAGCTGAACCCTGCAGGGGCCATCGCACCTCTCTGTCAGGCCAGCTCCTTGCGGGCGGATGGCCTAAGCAACAAGAAGGGCATTCCGGGAACATCAGCCCTGCCTTACGCTTCTTTTCCTGTAAAAGAAATTTCGTGGCCAGAAATACTGTTGAATAGGATTGCAGGATTGTCAATAAGACCTTGGGGAAATCTGACAGTGGTGCTAGTGGACACAGGCAAGCGGTTCTCTTAAGTGGCTGTGACAGCAGTGGGTACAATACTGCCCCTTCTGAGAGGGAAGAAGCCTGTGGGAGTCCGGTTCGCTCTTTGAACTGGTCCTTGCTCTTCCGTGCTCGGTCCCACATCAGAGGGGAGTGCGCTCCGGCAGGTTTCCTAGGCTACTGGGCGATAGGAAGCCATGGGGGAGACTGGGGGAGATTTGAGGGGAAAGCAGGGGAATGTGGGTGTACATGGCATGGGACCAAACAGAGCCCAGATCTGCAGATCAGTCATTCTGAAACAAATTATTTGTGATGTTTCTTTCCTAAGTGCATTTAGTCTGCTGAAGATGCAGATTTTGTTTTTTTTTTTTTTTTTGGCCTTTCTAAGATTTCAGCCGATAACAGAACCATTTAAAGACTAAATGGAGACAATTTTCAGCATCTTTGGCAAAATTCTCTTAAATGAATTCTTGTCGGATAGACCTCCTTCAAGATTATAATTGTGTGGTAAAATTAAATTAAACGGGTTTTACACTCTTGGCAAAAATCTCTTAAATGAATTCTTGTCAGATCAAGCTCCTTAAAGATTATAATTGTGTGCTAAAATTAAGCCTCACAGGTTTGACACTTCTGTAGTTTTTTATAGGCATCTACGTGAGCATGTTGGCCTACCGCTGGCGAAGGGGGCTCCTCGCGTGGGTCTTGGTAGCTGGCCCACACAAGTTTTGAGTTCCGGTTCCTGTTCCCGGCTCTGTCGGATGACCTGTGGGCCATGACTGAGTGCCTGTCCCATCTGGATTTCTGTTACTCCTCTTTCTCAGGGTAACGATGATTCTGCTGCCCACGTCAGCCAAATATCTGTAATGTCTTCCTTCATTAATGGGCTCGCAGAAGCAGCAAAAGGTGAGGAGTATGTAGAAATTCAGATCTAGAAAGAGAAACAGTATTGGCCCAGATGCTGGGCCGTCGTTGTTCTGGAAGTGAGATCCTCTATGTCAGATAGTGACGACGTCCTGAGCAAGCCTGGAGCCTCGGTCTGAACCAGCCAACCACCCAGTGCCTCCCCGGGTGGCTGAAGTAACTGTAACATCTACATCCTCCTATTTTCCGTGCTAAAATTCTTGATGTGTCTCTTCGAAACATTTTCTCATTTGTGGTAGGGTTTCCAAGTTTTGTTTTTAATTAAAAAGTAAACATGCTCTTTGAAGAAAATGTGGAAAATACAAAAAAGCTCCAAGCACGATCCGGTTACACAGTTAGCATTTGGATATGTAGACATCCGGCCTTTTTTAGTTTAGATAGACATATAATCTTTTTTTAAAATATCCTACAGTACATATAGTTATATAACAGCTTATTTTACTCAGCTGGGGATCGTAGCTAAAAATAAGCCATAGCCAACATTTTTCTATGGTATCAAGTGTTTTCTACTATATAATTTCTAATGCCTGCGTAGTTTTCCATAGTGTGGATATACCATAATTTATTTAAGAAATTAGAAGGTTTAGAGAAAAGATCTGTAGTCAAGCAGCTAAAGCCATCCCCTTAAGGTTATTGTAACACATAAAAACCATCCACCAAGCTCTTTGACACACACAAATCCTCCAAGGAATGATTTGTGTGTGTGAAGTGGTTATAACTGTCAATCATTTATTCCCGATGTCATGGCTTCCGTGCTCTCTCCAGGTTGTTAGGGGATGATTATGGATTCCTGTCAAATGAGATGTGTCCTGTGTATTCCACATGAGGCAGTTTGTATTTTTCTCAGTCTGTTGCTCTCCCGTCGGAGGAGGTTAAGCAAATCTGAGTGAGCCAAAGGGAAATGGGATAGGCACCCAGGGCAGGAAGCACACCACAGACATGCCCAAGGCCCAGAGATCCCCCCACAAGCAGATTAGACTTCTACATAAATACATTTGTCTTGATTGTCACATTCCACCCAGGGTTACACCTACACGCATAAAAATGCCTCCGAGCCTGTTTTTCAAAGCTGTTTGCCTCCCCTGTTGCCTTTTAACCACCCGGCTTGGAGGCATTTTTTGTGTTATATCTATCAAAGATGATTAAGGGGCTGAGAGAGTTGATATATAAGGACAGATTAAGAAAACTAAATATTTACAGCTTGACTGAATGACAGCCACAGAGAAGATGCTAGAACTGTCTGCCAGGCCCAAATCAGGGAGGAGACATTGTTTTGCTTTTCCCAGTAACTTGATTTGAGGGATATCTAAATTCAGGGAAAGTTTTCCGAGGTTGACATCATTTATGCTAATTCAATCATTGTGTCAGTTAGAAATTGCATTTAGCTGCTAGTGGCAGGAACTTGGAATCGCAGTGGCCGAAACAAATAGGGTTTTATTGTCCCTCCGGTGACACAAAGCCCAGAAGCGCATTGTCTGGGCCTGCACTGCAGCTCTGTGGTGGCGTCGGGGCCCGCATGCCCTCCTAATCTTTGGCTCCATTATTTTCAGCACTGTTCTCATACTCAAGGTCATCTGATGTTCGAAGAAGCACTATTGCAGCTTCATCTGCCGTCACTGCATTCCAGAAAGGCAGGGGGCACAAGAGGTCCCTGCCAGCCGAGATTGCTCAAAAGGGCTTTCTTGGAAACCCACTTACTGATTGACCACCGCTTCTGCAAGAAGGGCTGGGAAATTGAGCAGGGGATTTATTTTGTTTTGTTTTGTTTCGTTTTAAAGTTGAACACATGGCTGACCCCAACAATTCCAGCGTCCTTTGCCTAAGAAGGCACAGGATGATGGATACTGGGCAGGCAACTAGTGGTTTCCATCACAGTAATTTACCTCTTGAAGATTCTCAGAAATCCAGGCTCCGAGACATGGTGACATTTGCTGTGATGCTACGAGGTTCCATTTATAAAACTAGCCCTTGAGATCGAATTGACTTACTTCCGATCACTTGTCTATTTTCATTCATTCATCGTAGCATTACCCTGGGTGGACGCCAAATAAACCAGCCATTTCAACAGCCTGTAGAGTGATAATAACTACAGCTTGTTGACTTTCACCAAGTTCCATGCACTGGGTCACGCACCTCACATCACCTGAATGATTGTTTCCAAATCCGCCAAAAGGGGTGGGGTGTGGAGAAAAAAGACTGATCCGTGGGAGATTATCCTACTGTTCTCTCTACTTTTGGAATTACTGAAATTGTCCCAGTAAAGGTTTCTGAAGTCCCCTCTGATGTTTATATTACTTCGTCCAAGGTCAGCACCCTCACCCCCAGCTAACAAGGATCAGAGATGCGAAGCCACGTCCCTCCCGCAGTAAATGGCGGAGTTAGGATTCAGCACCAGGTTTGGGTGACTTAGAAGCCTGTGCTCTAACTCTTAGTACTCAAAGAAAGCGGCTTTCTGAAATTGGTTAGAGATGCAGACTTTAGGAATCTGCCCCAAGACCTTTCACTAGACCGCTGAGTCAAGTTCATATGTGCTCTTTCGGTTCCTGGGCGGAGTCTCTGTTGCCTCCGTGACCACAGCTTACCCAACTCAGTCACTCGAGGACTACTTGTCCTTAAAAAAACTGGAACCCTGCGTTGAAATAAGAAGCCTCATGGGGACTCACTACTCAGTAGCACACACATTTTTTAATACGTTTTTAATTCACAGCCGTTGTTTCTTTGCATGTGGAACGTCTGCTTTGGTGCTGGGCTCCAGCGATGAAGCATTGTCCTGACTTTGTCACCTGTTACTCCTCACCTCTGGCTTGAAACGTAATTCGGTTCCTGCTCCTCAAAATAAAGCCTTTGTTTTCTGCTCACTTAAGGTGTTCCGAGTTTTAAAAAGCTTTGGGACTTTCAGAGAGAACTCTCCAGGTGCCTGTTCCAACCTTCACTGGCAGCGGCTCTGCGTCCCTAAAAGACAAGATTTTTCTCCCTAGCAGCCTCAGTCGTTTTCTGTCATTTCAGCCCTCTGTATTTCTGAAAGGAAGGGCGCTGCGGGAATTAGACAGAGTCCCAGCTCTGCCACTCGCGTGTTATGTGGGCACAACGGTTCACCTTCTGAGCCTGCGTTTCTGCCTCCGTGCTGTGGCGGCACCGCATGGTCTCCAGGGGCCCTCCCAACTCCCTCCTCCTGTGACCCCACAGAACTTCATTTTTCAGCCTTCCCCCACCAGATATCATGAGCATGTGGGATTTTGTGTGCAGACCATCCAGCTTCACTTTTCCAGTCAGTGAAAGGATCCAGCACTGGTTTTTATTCGTCTCTCTTTTCTAATAGTACATACCTTCAGGCCTTGTTCATGGCTTCGGATCCCTTTTACAACAAGTCAGGGAGCGAGTGAAGGAGTTTTCTCATCCATCTCAACTATAATCTGCTCTCTTAAAAAGACTAGACCCTCTTTGCTTTTGACCATTTTTTTTTTTTAAGATTTTATTTATTTGACAGAGAGAGAGATCACAAGCAGACAGAGAGGCAGGCAGAGAGCGGGGGTAGGAAGCAGGCTCCCCGCCAAGCAGAGAGCCCGATGCGGGGATCGATCCCAGGACCCCGAGATCATGACCTGAGCCTAAGGCAGAGGCTTAACCCACTGGAGCCACCCAGGTGTCCCCGCTTTTGAGCATTTTAAAACATTTTCTAGCTGATTAACTTGGTGGGTTTTTTTTTTAATCACAGTAACCTTCAAACCATGTACATTTTTCATGCCCTAAGCTTTTGGTCAGTGTCCATAGCAGAAGAGACAAGGAAAAAGCCACAAGAGAGCGGGCATCAAAGCCATCCCCAGGGACCATCACTGTCTAGGTGAGGCCCCATGCTGTTTCCTGTTGAAGGTGCGAGCATCAGGGAAAGTTCATTCTTCTAAGAACTGTCTTTCTCCTACTGGAACAATTGTAAGCAGGTATATGATAGTTTTCTCACAACAGTAAACCGGGGAAAGATAGCATGCTATGAAATACTGACAACCCTGCCTAAAACGGTATTGCCCATGCCTCTCTTTTTCATGCTATATGTGAAATATGTTTCTGATTTGTCTCTTAGGGCAGCCTTTGGCAAGGAGTCGGAAGTCCTTATTGGGAACCTGGGAGATAAGCTAATCCCTCCGCAAGACATCCTCCGTGATGTCAGTGACCTCAAAGCTTTGGCCAACATGCATGAAAGCCTGGAGTGGCTAGCAGGTCGAACAAAGTCAGCTTTCTCCAATCTTTCTACGTCCCAGAGTAAGTACCTATACGGCAGCGGTTGTGGGGATGGCGGAAGAAGCTAGACTGGGTAGTTTCATTTGAAACACAGGTGCATATACATGTCCCCGTAGGAGGGGTGTCCCAAGTTGTCAGAAGGTCCGTGCTAGATCTGTGCAAGAACTCTGCGCAGGCTGCACCTCTCACTTCGTGATCCTGCTAACGGAAGTAATCTCCCCTTGCCTGTGTGGAGCACGGAAAGCCAAAAAGGGTTCCTGTTCACCATAGCTTGGTACTAAACCTTCGGAACATAAAATCGTGGGAAAAGGCACCACTGTGTCTCCAGAACAGAAGACAGTGCCTTCGTTCCCCTTACCACTTGTCAGGCATAGAACTGTCCCAGGGCTGAGCACACGGCTCGTGTTTTCGCTGGAACTGCTAATGAAAAAGTGTCCAACAAGAGAATGATAGAAGTGACGAAGGTGCTGGAAAATAGAGACACCGAGAAAAACAGTGATTCCCGAAAAGGGATAGCTGAGAGAGAACTTACAGAATTCAAGGAATGGCAGGCAGAGGATATGAAATAAAAACGGGAAACTTTTTTCTATTGAGGAGCAATGACTCTGAGAAAACTCGTTTGAAAACTTTAGGGCACATACACTTTATTCACTGGCGATAAAATAAATACTTTAGGGCATATCAAAAGCAGGAGTTCAGAAGTATGTGTTAGGCCGTTAAAATAGAAGCAAAGAAAAAACGATAGGAAGACGGAATAAAGGTGCTGACAGATTTGAATATATAAATAAACAGCAGGAAAAAAGTAAAACAGCAGCAATAACATGAAAGAAACAGAATCAGCTTTGAACTTGATATTAGAGTTAACTGTTAGGAGATCATGAGAACGAGAAAGCCTGCATTGTTTGGGCTGTGAACTTCAGAGTAAGTTATTTATTATCATTGTCTATTATCATGTCATTATCATGATTTGGTTAACCCACGGCTTCCAGCCTGGAGATGGAGGAGGTGGGGAGGAAACTCACAGGGTCAATTCTTCCCTGAAATACGCACCCCCTAGAGGCTCAGAATCCCCTCGGACGCTCACCAGCCAGCCTCTCGCTGATGCTGTAGCTCTCCTGAAACTCAGTTGTGTGTAGGGAAAGGGACAGAAGGAAGGGAGCCTTTGAGCAAAATTATATACTCTGCTTGGAAGTCGTCTTCAAATACTACTTTTCATTTAGATTTTATTTTTATGCTTATTATTTAACATATCTTTTTATCTGAAGCTAAAATTACACATTCAGTGTCAGAATCTGTAAGAAGAGGGTAATTTGGGCACAGTGTGGGGTCTGAGCAGATCCGCGTCTGGAGATATCCTTGAAAGGCCCTCAACTTTGTAATCCTGTCAGTATCAGGCAGTCTGTCACAAGCAGTGGCCGAAATTATCCAGTTTATCTCCCAGCCCCACCCCACTCCACCAAAAATCAAAGTCAGAGCTCATTTCCCTTTTGCTAATTGCCGAATAAACAGTTCTGTAAAAGGACCACATGCTGCTTTTCCCAGTTTCCTTTGACCCCTACAAATACAGGGCTGCCTGGGGTCCGTTGACTACTGACATCTGGAAGGGGTCCTCTCGTTTGCAAACCATCAACATCTAATGCTTCATAATGCAGTCTCTTATTTCCAGGGGCTCAGCATTCCAGATTCTGTTCTGTCCATTTGAAAAGGGTTTTGCAAAAGCAAAATGGTCCAGAAGCTCTATTGAAAGACCCTGGGTTGATGCACACAGGGCAACCTGACACGAGCTCTTCTCAAAAAGAGATGTTCTCTGAGTTAGGCTCAGCTTTGTGATTGCATGATTTGCCTGT
This sequence comes from Mustela putorius furo, assembly GCF_011764305.1. Taxonomy (NCBI): domain Eukaryota; kingdom Metazoa; phylum Chordata; class Mammalia; order Carnivora; family Mustelidae; genus Mustela; species Mustela putorius. Next base: position 88,023,279 of record NW_025421998.1, read on the forward strand.
TGTGTTCATGTCACCGAGAGTACCCAGTACACTTGATATCTAATTCTTGTCTTTAATCATCTCTGTTATTCTGACAAAGATCGCTTCTACCACACCCGTTGTTACTTCGTCTTCCTGTGTTCAGTTCCATTTTATAATACCAGTTGTACTCTCCCCGTTCTTTTCAGGGTGATTATTCCACCCAGTGAGTGATTTAAGTGACTGTCAGTATTTCGACGATCAGTACAAAACCCAAGTGAACCGTAATCACTACTTATGTTGTCTTTGCTAAAACAAAACATTTAGCAAACCTGGTTCATCCTTCGAACAGCAAGCCTGGCTCACCCACACTCATCTGTTCTTTGAATTCCCAGGAGAGATGCCCACTGATGTTTATGATTTGAGCAAAGCAGGGAAGTCTCTGGTAATGGGTTACTTTGACGGCTCTGTGTCAGTGTGACTCTAGAAAGGGAATAAGGGATAAGCTCTTTATTATTCCTTTGAAAAGTGAACCAAGTGATTACCTCCACAAAAGTGTTTCCAAATCTGGAAACAAGGTAACATGAAGAAAATGCCAGCCTTTTATCTAGCACTCAGGGATACTCAGCAGGATGGGAAGGAATCCAGAAAAGAAGATTTTAGGCTTATTTCTTGCTCCCCGTTCTGTTAACTATTTGGGAGATACGTGGCTTTGATAGAATGATGAAGCTATTTGTGTTGATGGACTAGAGGAAATTTGCAGAAGATGATTTCCATAGTAGAATGTCTTTCCAAACATTATAGCATGACAGTCACATACCCAGAACATCCCATGTCCCACAGAAGTGGACTGCAATTCAGTGGCCGAGCGTGGATGCCCAATGGTCCAAGAGGTGAAAGCTGACCATTTCTTCAAAGATAATTTTTCTGTCTCTTTTAGCATTTGCCTAAATGTCACTCTGTCTGTTTGCACTTAAAAGGGTCTCCTCGCCTGACTACATCGAAGGCACTGCTCTTGCTTTCGTCCTGCTGCCATCCGTGGTTCCTGTTCCATTCCTTCTGGTATCCCCCACCACCCTCCTCTTCCTCATTCCTATTCTACTTAGGATTCTTTCCATTGAAAGAAACAGACGCATTGAAGGAAAAATAATGCACTGACTCATAAAACTGGTAATCAAAGGCTTCAGGTGTGGCTGGATCCAGGTTTACAAGATAGCATCCTGTCCCAGACATGCTTACACATGTGTGTTCTTTTGCTCACACTCCTCTCTCCAAGCCCTTCTGTCTCCCTTCCTCTGTCTCTTGGTATTTTCTCTTTATTGCTTTCCATCTCAGGCAAGCACTTTCCATATGGCAACATCCTTGGCCACCAGCAGCCCCAGGATTGATCCCAGACCAAAAATGAGCATTTTTTTTCTAAGAGCTCAGGAAACAGTTCCAGAAAGGCCTTGGATTGACCCAGCTTGACCTTCTCTCATGGGTTCCCCCGATTCTTTTTGTCTTCTGACTCTGTTTTTCTCTGCATCTACACCCCAGTCTCTGTCTCCTGCTCTACCTTGTAAAACTCCTCTATGTTCAGGACATGGTTTCAGTGCAAAGAAGTTGAGAAGGATCATATTTAGCACTGGGCATTCAGAATCTAGGTTTATACGTATTTGTCCCCATGGATCACAATTTCAACCTTGTAGTACAGATGCAAGATAGCATCTGCCCTTTGTACTCTCTGCTGTGTGTACAAATCCTAAACAAAGACTCTAAGATGAACTGTTCCGGTTAAGAAAATTCTCAGCAAATGTGACCTACATAAAAATTGTTGGAGTATATTCAATTTGAAAATTAATGGTATTGTTTCAGAAATGCGTAGCTTTTAAAAATAGACTACAGAGAACTAGAGGGGCCCAGGGGTTTATTTTGTCTGTACTGCTTCCTCAGGGGGCCTCCTGTCTGTCTTGGATTCTGTAAAAAAAATCTTCAGGACTAGAGATCCTAAAACTTCCTTGATTACATATTCTGCTCTTTAACCTTACCATCTGGGAGGTCACTTTTTTCTTTTTTTCTTTCTTTAAGTCCCTTTACTTCAGTCTAACCCTCTTTCTTCAGCCTCAGAAATTAGATGTTGAATATTTTATCCATAAAATACTAGATGTCTCTGAAAATACCCTGGCCACTACCTGCCCATCTCAAGATATTAAAGACTTTGGTCTGACAATCCCAGTCTCTGAATCAAGGGCAACTGAACATGGCAGAATTAGGAGCCCAGAGCAGGACCAAGTTCACTCACACCTTCTTGGTTGGTAAACTTGGCTATTCGTGAATGTGGGCCCAACCGTACGTTCCTTTGACCCAGGCTATCCACCTCTGCTCACAGTTACCATGACTGAATTTCTTGCTGAGCCCACATGCAGTGTGGGTGGACGATAAGCAATAAAATATGCCCCAGTCTTTTCCAGTGTGAGAAACCAAAAGGTTAAAACATCCCTCTAACCCCCAGGGTGAGTAAATGTTACAATTTTGGTTTCTGGAATTTATTCAGGAAATGTAGTATTCGTTTTACAACAAATTTTACATTTTACATTTACAACAAGTTTTACATTTATATATATATTTTTTTAAGATTTATTTATTTGAGAGAGAGCATGCAAGCCCAAGGTGGGGGGAGGGGCAGAGAGAGAATCTTCAAGCTGATTCCATGCCAACCCATGGGATCGTGACCTAAGCCAAGACCAAGAATCAGATGTTTAATCAACTGAGCCACCCAGGTGCCTCATCTTGACCATTTTTGAATGTACATTAGTTTAGCATTAAATATATTATTCAGCAGATCTCTGGAACTTTTTCATCTTGTACAGCTGAAGCTCTCTGCCCATTGAACAATTCTCCATTTCCTCTCTCTCCCAGCCCTAGGTAACCATTTTCTATTTCCTGTTTCTTTGAATTCAACTTTCAATACCTTATGTATGTGGAATCAACAGTATTTCTGTTCTGGTGACTGGCTTATTTCACTTAGCATACTGTCTTCAAGGCTCTTCTATATTGTAGTATGTGACCGGACAAGAAGGAAATACAATACTGCACTGTATGTATCTGCTGTCTTTTTTAAGCCATTTGTCTGTCAGTGGACATTTGGGTTGTTTCCACCTCTTGACTATTGTGAAGGGTACTGCCATAAATTTGTGTGTGCAAATTACACTTCTTTCTTAAAGTGATGAAATTATTGTTAGGGATCTTAGAAATCATCTGGTCCGACTCAGTTATTTTGCCTGTGAGGAAGTGGAGGCTTCAGAATGGTCACACCACCTGTCTATGCCCGAGCATGGATGGAAGCAAGTCTTCAAACTCACAATTTAATCTTCTGTCCACTCCATCACTGTCTTGACCAGGACAAGATTCAGTTCTGGCAGTGCTGGGGAGGCCATTCATGCCATGCTTCTATTAAGCCACCCAGGAGGGTCATGACATTTTTTTAATGCAAGCACTTTAATGCCAACATTTAACCTGTGATCATTTCTGATCATCATTGCCAGTGTATAACTAGAATTTCTATTCCTTAAATTTACAGGAGTAGTGCACATATCCCTTTTGAATTTCATCATCATTGAGAGTAAGACATTTCTCAAATATGTCACTCTTTTTTTGTTCTACAAGTATTTGCTAACTTAGAAACTCCACCTGTCTTGTCGCGTTACGTAATAAATTCTAGATACTGCACGGTCTTACACAGCAGCCACTACCCTTGGGTGGCTCTTTAAATTTAAATTAAATTAAGCTAAAAATTCAGCTCCTCAGTCACACCAGCCACATTGACAGCAATGCAGTGTTTCCCAAACTTAGCAGTGAATTCTCTCTCCAGAGAACATCTCCTAGGACTCTGCTGCCATGGAACAACTTCTGGGAAACACTGGTCCTATGCTGTATTTATATAATTTGTTCAAAATCTTTGATTTCTCCCCTCACAGTGAGGCACAGGACAGGACAGCTGTTTTACTATTGCAGGAATGTAATTTCATATAATTGGCAAATTTGCACACCATCAGATGATTTCTGTTGCAATTTGGTTGATTATTTGATTTGTTCAATCATTTTTAGAAATGTTCGAGTCAACCAATGTAAAATGACTGTGGTTTCCTTTTTGCTTGTTTCAAACTTGGTTGCGATACTGACACTTCTCCAGTCACTGCGCACCTTCCTCCCAGTTCACCAACGCTCTAATAGAATTCCACACCTCAGTTCGTTGTCAAATGCTAGTATGTCCATCGTGGGGGTCCAGGGATTGATTTTTTTTTTAGTTAGAATTTTGATTTTGAGGGGTGCCTGGATGGCTCAGTGGGTTAAGCCTCTGCCTTCGGCTCAGGTCATGATCTCAGGGTCCTGGGATGGAATCCCGCATCCGGCTCCTTGCTCAGTAGCAAGTCTGCTTCTCTCTCTGCCTTTGTGATCTCTCTCCCTCTCACTCTCTCTCAAATAAATAAAAATCTTAAAAGATATGTTTAAATTTTTTTTTTGGAATGGTTATAGATTCAGGGTAAAGTTTCAAAGATGGTACAGGGTTTCCAGTTTCCCCTACCATTAACATCTTATATTAATATGGTTCATTCATCACAACTAATGAACGAATATGGATACATCACTAGTATGTCTTTACTTTATTAGAATTTTCTTCGCTTTTACCTAATGTCCTTCTTCTGTTCCAGGCTCCCATGTAGGATATCATAATGTATTTAGTCAATATATCTCTTCAAATTCATCTAGACTGTGACAGCTTCCTAGACTTTCTTCCTTTTTGATGACCTTGACAGTCTGGAGGAAAACTGGTCGGGTATTTTGCAGAACATCCTTCAGTATGGGTTTGCCTAATCTCTTTCCATGATTAGACTGTACTTACAGGTTTGGGGAGGGAAAACCACAGCGATAAAGTGCAATTCTCATCAAATTGTTTCACCAAGAAAAACTCCTATCAATGGGACTTATCACTGATGAAGTTCTGGGATTGATTTTTATGCCTCCAATTCATGTAGCCGTCTCCAGACAGTTCCTCCTGAATTCTGGAGCGACTTTCCACTTTTCTACCATAAATTACTTGTGTGTTTATCTCTCTAGTGACTATTTTTTGACATGATGAATGCATCTCTTATAAGCCCAGTGTTTGGACAAGTTGAATAGCTGCTAAAGAAAATAGTTGTCTACCCTCAACAATTATGCAGTTGATATACATTCTCTAATCTTATGGGTCTGAGAGGCTCTGTGTGGGAGGAGCTGTTTTTTCTCCCCGGAGCTACTTGATCAGAGACTACAGCCATGTGTGCCGAGCACCACTTAATAAACATACACAGTCATGTTTCAGACAAAGCCGTGCTGAGATTAAAAGAGTTACCTGGATTTTCTTTACTAAAAAGTCAGTGTGCAGTGTTGACTCCAAGCCTGTGTACGAGTAAGACTTGCTTCCTGGGAAATATAGAGTAGCAGTTCTCAAAGCTGGCTGCACATCAGTTGTAATCAGTTGGGAGCTTTTATAATCGTGATACTGGACCCTGTTGTCAGAGATTTCCATTTCGTTGTTCCCACATGTGGCCTGGGCATCCCCGAACCAATCAGACTGGAGGTTGAGAACCACTGGTTTAAAGGATTGGTTCACAACATTGGCTTATATGAGAATCACCTGTGGAGCTTTCTCTCAGACCCTCGGTGGGGGAGAGGCCCAGACCACTGTGCATTTATCATCTCCCCCGGGGAGTCAACAAATAGCCAAGATGGAGAACCACAGACTGGGAGCCCTCCCCTTGTGTCTTCTTCAATTTCTCTTCCTCTTTCTGTTGGGGAAATTATTTGTAGTTATTTTGCCAGTTCTTCTATTCTCAAAAGCTCGGGATTAGCATGACTTCCCACTTTCTGGACAAGAACGCCAGGCACAAAATGTTATACTTTGAGTCTCTGCCAGAGTCAACAGCCCACTTTTGCTTAGTAGTCTTTTAGTTAGTCAAACTGTGGCTCAAATTTGGTTAAAAATAAAAACTTTCCTCTTACCCTTCTCAAGCCAGTCAAAGGAGAAGGGCACAAAGATCCTTGTCTCCCTTAATACAAAAGGCTGCAAATGTCAAACCGATTGAATGAATGCGAAATTGTGTACAAGTCAATTGTGTAACTGAAATTAAGGGTGGAAAAGGTCCAGGTGTCTGCATACTCCCGTCCCTCACATGCATGGTTTTGTGGCATACCAGGAAGCCTTTATGCGTTGCCTGTGATAATGTATCATTTTCTATCATTTTTTTCTGTCTACCTATTTCTCTCTATCTGTCCTTTTATAAATAAAACATTTCATTCCATTCTAGAAGATGGAATATGAATTCTCCCATGCTAGAGCTCACTGTCAAGGGCTTTTTCTGCCTTACTGGTAAATGAAAGATAAAATGCAGACCCCTCCACACACACACACACACACACACACACACACACACGCCCCTACCACCGTATGTTTTTCTGCCTTGACACAAATGTGAATAAAAACGTCCCTAGGCAAGATCTCATGGGACACTGTCCTGTTTCAGCTTCGCATTTGTCAAACTATTAAGCCAGAGTTTTCCCTGTCATAATTTCATCTGATTATTTTTAATTAAAACTCCACACGAGGTAATTCCTCTCTTGCTGCAGTATTTACAAGTTTCAAATATTTGTCGACTGTTATCAGACAGCTCCCTGTCAGGCACTGCTTAGCACAACCCAACATATTTAGTTGCTCTAATCGTCTTTCTGAGGTTAGGCTTTCTAGGCCATCATCCGTTTTTGGTCTTATTAGTTGTCATTTGCTTGACTCTCCTTCTGTGGCTTCATTCTTTCCATCCTCTTTCCTCTGTTGGTGGCACCGTCCACATTCATTGCCCTAGTTAACTTCATGAGCGTGGTTTTTGTTTTTGTTTTTGTTTTCATTTTTTAGGATTTTTGTTTATTGATTTTGAAAGAGAAAGAATATGTGAGTGGGGAGAGAGAGAGAGAGAATCTCAAGCAGACTCCACGCTGACCATGGTGCCCGACACGAGGCTCGATCCCACAACTCTGAGATCATGTCCTGAGCCAAAATCAAGAGTTGGATGCTTAACTGACTGAGCCACCAGGGGCCCCTCATGACCATGCTCTTTTCTGAGAAAATTAAATTACCTCCGTCTTATATCTCCTTCATGAGTTTCATGTCCACTGTCCAACTCCAGATTTATTTTGATCTTACTTAATTGGTGCTACCTGTACTTTCATGTGAGCTTTTATCACTTTTTAAAATAATGTCCAAGTATGTTTCCGTGTTGTACCCAACTTCACAACTAATCATATGTTTTGTAGGAGTAAAAAACACCAAATGATAATCTGATGATGATTCCATTTTGTTCATTTTCCGTCGTAATTGTACTCTGTTATTTATAAACTGATTGAAATTCATCTTAAGTAGGAATTGCCTGGAAAGTCCTGGGCTTAGGGAGCTCACCTGATTCCTAGGACTCTCTTGCAGCCCTGTTGTTACTAACAGTAGAGAGCTGGGGCGTCTCCCATTTTATAAAGAAGACCATCTGGACCCTTCTAGCTCTTTCTCCATACTGATGCATTATGTGCTATTAGTGCTGATTATCGCCCCAGCTTCCAGCTGACCCATGCTTTGCTTTTTAGTACATTTTAAATACTGATACACAATGGGAAGTCCTCTTCTTAAACATTTTTACTCTGTCTTTTTCTCTTTCCTCTGATTGAGGGCCCTCACATAGCTCCTAAATCAGGGCCATTTTTGCCTCTCCCTGAATATCTATGATGCTCTTTTAGTCCATAGACTCTCTCCCATACTTCTCCTGGCCTAGCAGGCATATAGCACATATGTGACTTTGAAATCTGATTCACTTGGAGGCACGTGAGGCAAGTTGTCTCAGCATAGGGTAATTAATTAGCCTTTCTGAGCTAATTAAGTCTCTTTACCTGTTAAATACAAACAATGATTTAAACTTTTTAGGTTGCTGTAACCATTAAATGAGATGATGAACTTGGGCGGTGTTAGTGTGTGCTAACACAGCATGGCGACTCAGTATGGGGTTCCCGGGGTTCCTACTCTCAACCTGCTCCCTAGAGCCCTCTCTTTGCTCCCCATCCTTAGTGCTGGGCCCTGACCTTCCTCCCGCCCCTTCGGGCTTCTCTTTGATCCCAAGTCCTGTGGTTGCTTTTCAGACTCTAACATCTGTGCTCCTGAATCATTCCTGGTAAATCATGGCTCTCACTGCACAGAGTTCCCCAGTGTTTCCGAGGTCATGGGAATGTGTCTGAGAATGGACCTGCGTCCAAAAGTCACCTGTCTACAAGTGTCCGTCTGAGAAGTCAAAGTTGAATCATCCAAAGATACTCTTTTTGTTCTTCAAAACTATTAAAAGAGGGCTCGCTTATTATTCAAAGGCAGAACCGAAAACCATTCCCCTCCTGTCAGTCAGATGGTCATCTGTAGAGTTCATTATCCTGTCCTGAGGACTGATTACCTAACCACCCTCGGCAAAGAGGTGATTATCAATTGTGAAGCTACAGAAGCCTAGTGCTGTGGGCATTTCAGTGTAATTATGGAGCTATGAGTATCTGTCCGTAAAGAATTATGGGGCTGTTTCTCTGAAAGCACCAACGTTTGTATCCATGAGGGAAATATTTTATTAAAATATGGTAATATCATGGATACTTAAGTGTGGTGGCTGGGAGCTTCCAGCTGAACTATTGTATCTTCAAACAAAACTATAAAATGGCAACAGGAAGAATAAAATTGAAAATCTTTGGGAAGGCGGGGGAGGCCAGAAGGGGTTGGAAAACAAGAGAGGACTCTAAAATGGAGTGCTGAGGACTCAGACTGAGGAGAATATGATGAGCCGACACCAAGCAGAGGTGGGGAGGAGTAGCCATTAGGGCAGCAGGACTTGAGCAGAAAATCTAAGGGGACTGATTTGGCTGCCAAATACAGAAACCTCTTGCAATGAGAACCAAGTGAAAGATTGAACCTCAAGGCACAGATTGTACTATTAAATCTAAGCTCTTATCTAGAGAAGCCCTGAGATAGTTGGGTGCTTTAAAACTTGAGATAAGCCCACTAACCATGACTTAATGAACTCCTCACTAGACAAAGAGTGTGTCTTTTAATTTCTTCACCCACGAAACTAAGTTTAGGTATGCCACAAAGTGGAGTGTGGGTAGGAGAGACAAACCCCGTCAGGGAAAATGAAGCAGATAGAGGGCTGGCCCGAATTTAATGGAAGAAATTGCTATCTGTGGAGATTGGATTTAGAAAAATGCTCCAAATGTAAACTGGATATGCTTTTTCAGACAGCTTACTTATTAATCAATAGCGCAAAAGGACCCTTTGCAGACGGCCAGCCCCGGTGAAGTGTAGCAGCGGGGCGCTATGCGCGAGCCCGCGTGTGTATGCGCCAGTCCCAGGGGCCGTCACAATGATGGTAATGGACTCAGTGTTTAGATTGCATTTCATACTTTCAAGGTCCTTTGTAACCATTAATTCTTAATTCCTTATCCCTGCCTCAGGCTCGTTGACAGGCCAGCCTTCATTCTCTCAGTTTTACAAAGCATGATCATGAAACAGAAATTTGACCATTTGCCCAAGGTCAGAATGGGACGGTGACAAAATCTAAACTAAAATCTGACTGTTTGTCAGAGTGTAGACCACAGTGTCTAGAAAAACAACCTCCTCACCTGTTTCTGGTGTGGCTTAGAACACTGAACCAGGCGTGCCTCTGTTTGCCCCCAAGGGTAAGCTCTTCTTCAGCTGTCTCCCCAAATTACAGCAAGATATTGCGATGCCGCATTCGTGTGAGCTTTGAAAGGGGGCATGGGTTGGAGAGCCTGGGTGGCTCAGTTGTTTGACCATCCGACTCTTGATCTCGTCTCAGGTCTTGATCTCAGGGTCGTGAGTTCAAGCCCCACATTGGGGTCCATGCTGGGTATAGAGCCTACTTAAATTTTAAAAGAATAAGAAATAAATAAATGGGTTTTTTAAAGGGGGTAAGTGATCTTGACATTCCACCCATTTTAAGAAGCAAAAGCTTAAAAGCTGTTCCCCTCCCCACCTCCATCCACAATGAGGATCTAATTTGGAACCAAATTTTGTAGTCCTGTATTTAGGGGAAGGTTCTTGTTTACTCTATTGTCCTAAATTCAAGACTACAAGTGTATATCCAGGATTAGAAATCATACAATAAAAATGTAAAAGACCTCCTCCTTCATAGGAGATATGATATGGTGATAGATAGGATACACTTGATATGGTGTAGGTTTCCAAGGCATAGTGTTGTTTACTAACAGCAGTTAATTCTGTGTACTATCATCTTGGAGCTCTGGTCATTGAATCCTGGGTGGATTTGACTGGAGTCTTCAACTAACAGCTTCATCCCATTTTTATGAAAGGAAGAATAATGAGGACTTTTCTGTACAACTGATGAAAAACCTAAGTGTCTTCCTAGAAACTAAGAATATCTGATCAGATTCTTCAAGGAAGCAAAAATCCTGTAAATGTCAGAAAGATGTCACATGCTGGAAAACCCCTTTGGTCAAATTCATCTAAAGAAGGTACTATTTGTAGGTGACTTTTCAGCAAGTCTGTCAAAAGCTTCTTGCTACAGATAAAAATTCAATAACCTTTCACTGTGGATGGGCCACAATTATCACTCATTTAAAAACAGTCCCTCTAATAGAGTATTTTATCATTCTGGACAGTCTCTGCATTGTTCATTATTTAGTGTTTGCTAAGCTGATGGTACTTCCACAGCACTTTTCTTATCTCTACTTCTTCAGAATTGGATTTTATATTTCCGAACCAGTCAGATATGACAAGTCATTTTCTTCCCTCTTGTCTTTTTAAGAAACGCAAACTTGATTTCTTTCTTTTTTTTTTTTTTTCTGGACAATCACCACTTACAGATTAAAGTTATTGGAAATGTCTGTATTAACTAGCATTGGGACATGTCGTGGAGGACTGCTGCATTTTAATTGCAATTGAGGGTTTCCTCTTTTTTTATTCTTTTTATTTTCCAATATGTGTGCATTCTGTATCTCTTCGGAACCTCATTCTCCTAAAACACACAGCGTATGGCAAAGATGAGGTATTATGAAGCTCGATGTTGTTAAAAGACAAGCCAAGGTATTATCAGAATTATTATATTATAGAACCTCAGTAAAGGTGGTGATAAGCTACTTAAGTGGGTCTCTATATGTAAAGATTGTCTTTATGTGGGTAACTTCCTGAAAGGAAAATGATAAAGTCATTAGCCCAATACCTGGGGGAGAAATGCAAATTCAAACAATATCGCTTTCTCTGTATAGCTCATTATTAAGAATCTTAACATTCTAAAGTCTGAAAAAATTCAGTTCTCTGTGGTTCTTAGTGAATTATTTTTAAAAGAAGCATATATTTTTTCTAAGCCTTGGAACTGATCTGTAACATATAGTTTTAGGTGTTTATCTTTTACTCCAGGTTCTGTGTTGGACAGTGTCCTGTATTAGGGTTATTTTCTAATTAAACTAACCGCCTTCTTTTTATAGTGAGGACTCTCTGGGAGATTTAGGTGAGGGAGGCTGAACAAAGGATCGGAATAATAAAGTGGTCATGTGTCCTCTTCCTTCGTTGGAAACTCATTGGGTCCAGAGAGGAACTGTCCATTCCTTCCAAGAGAGTCTCTTGCACAATTTTTAGGGCAATCTAGAACTTCACTCAAGACCTGTGATGACAAGACTTTGACTTTTTACAGTATAAACTACAAGCCCACAGAAAATTACCAAAATATTAATTTTAAGATTTATGGAGAATTATTGGAAGCACCAAAACAGAAATAGCATTAGAGTCTCTCTTCATACACGAATTACGTAGGCCATCCTTTAGGGTCAGCTTTATGAAGAAAAATATTTGCTCAAACTTAACTCAAAGAGAGGAGATGTTCAGAACTTCTGTCATCTCTGCTTCTCAAAGAGGGAGCGTGAGGAAAACTCCTCTGTGTTATTTGTTGAAAGGTACCACAGCCCGATTACCACATTTCTCCAGCCAGCAGCCTTGGGGCTTTTCACAGAAATCTTGGAAGTGTGCTAGAGAAACGCCCCCACAAAAGACTATTGCATATGCTGCCGTATCTGCCTCGCTCCGGGAAACAGAGCATGGGTCACTGACGGACAGATGGCATGCCACACGCGCCACCAGTGGCCAGAAACTACGCCTACAAATGAGCGGGAGCGGTGCTTCTCTTCAGCACTGTACCCAGATTTTCCCTTCTCTTGACCCAACCCTGCCCATGGAGTTTGGAGGCCATGTTATGCACCTGCCTTACTCTTGTTCCTCAGCACCAGAATAACTCAACACACAAAGCATGAGCTTGGCCTTGGGCAGGCACTTCTGATGTCATTCCTGGGATTGTCTATATATATTATCAATTTCTCACAGGATTGATCCATTCTTATGCCCAACGCCTGACACAATGTCTGGCAAACAGTGACCTCTTGATCAGGGATAGGGTTTTTTATCCTTCTGCTTCTCTTTAAAGCTTGTTTCCCCATTCTTAGTCATCCTGGGGATATTTTATTTCTGAGTCTTCATTTTGCTGCCCGTATTTGCTCATAATGCTCCTCAGTGTGAAATGCCCCCTGTGTCCGGTTTGCTTCTCCCCTTCTCCTGTCCCACTGGTTGTTAACTGAGCCATGCTGCCTGGGTTTCATCTCACTGTCGTGGGACCTTTGGTGGGTCGCGTTTTGAAACTAGACCTTGAGCCCTCACATTTCACAGCCTCCCAAAAGCCATGTGGCCGTGGACCTCAGACCTAGGGTCAGGGGGTGTTCATTCAGGGTCACAGTGAGCAAAACTTCAGGTTAAACCTCCACTCTCATTAAGTGACTTTCTCTGTAAATGTGCACATGAGTGTGTCAGGGGACATAGAAATGAAGAGGCTGCTGCCTGGTGGTTTTAGAAAAAACCTGTAACAAAAATGACAGGCCATCTAAGCCCAGAGCCCTTTTGGAGCTCCCATCTGTGTTCATCTGCATTCTCTCTCTCATTAGGAGTTAAAACTTACAACAGGTCTCATTGAGTTGATTATGCGTATTAATTTTTTTCCAGTTAGATGTCTTACAAACTGTCTTATTTTTTAAGAGCAGAATACCTACTATTCAATGTCTGGGTGGCCTTGAATATCCCCTAGGACAGTAAGGATACCAACACTTCTTTAATACCATATAGAGAGAAATTTTAAAAATAAATAAATATCTATATGCATTAATTTAAAACATCTACCATGGGGCGCCTGGGTGGCTCAGTGGGTTGAGGCCTCTGCCTTCGGCTCAGGTCATGATCCCAGGATCCTTGGATCGAGTCCCGCATCGGGCTCTCAGCTCAGCAGGGAGCCTGCTTCCTCCTCTCTCTCTCTGCCTGACTCTGCCTACTTGTGATCTCTGTCAAATAAATAAATAAAATCTTAATAAATAAATAAATAAATAAATAAATAATAAAACATCTACCATAACTTTAAAGTACTTGATTTTTATTAACTGTAGTCGTCAGGCTTCAATAAAATCCTGATGGCAAAGGATAAGTTTAATCTCAGCAACTTATGATGTACTATACGCTGGCTAACTGAACATAATAAAAAAAATGAAAAAAAAAATACAAGAGTGTAAAGAGTGCAAGCCAGCCTGGTCTTTTGATTAGGAAGTTAAGATCCTTAAGTGCTAATATGGTATTTTCTTCATCCACTGTTGGGTTAATTGATTATTTCTAGATTTTCTTTGTACACCAGTCTTTTACCAAGGATCACTTAAGGTTTCACATACACCATGAAACAACAAAAAGGCTTCATTATCACAGAGCTTCTTTTCGTTTTAGCAGAGCCATTTGAAACATCTAAACGGTTGAAAAATGCATCCCAGTAATATACTGAGAAACAAGAATAGTGAAAATAGCTATTTAGCTTGAATTCATTAGGGGTCAATTACCCATGTTGCCATTCACTTAATTTCCTACTTTCCACACTGAATTAGTTACGTGAATTAGTTAAGAACCCAGCCACCACTGCCAAATCAGCTCTCGCTAAGACTGCTTTCCCTCATCAATGCTCCGCGTCGGCCGGGATTGTAAACCAAAGCACCGAGTAGAAACCACAGCCAACCTGGTGTACTGTACATGGCCCAGTGAGTTCTTCGTGCTGATACAGACATTGACGAGGCCGGTGTAATTATCAGTATCAGTAATAGAACTGCTTCAGGCATAGCTCTTTGAACATAGCGGGCACTCAGTAAATATTTCATCAAATTAAGCTAAATTAACAAAGCGCTTGCAGTGAGAGCCTAAAATCTGCTACCTTTCTCTTTGCTGAACCGCCTGGTAAATCTTTGTCTACAGATGAGCCAGCCCTTTTCCTTACATCTGCAGGTACGCCCATTCCCTTTCTTGCTTCCTCTCATTTCAGACACTGATAATAACAATTATCTTACAGGCATAGGAAGGTTCCCTTCAAGTCCTCTATTTATCTCCATTAAGAATTTCTCCTAAGATTAAACAGTACAATTACCTTTGGATTTTCACAGTATTTTTAGCCTCTAATGTCCTTATTTAAAGCAATATATTTAATTACATACCTATTGTATCCCTTGCTAAATGTGGATTTTACTTACTGAAAATGTTCCTTCTGACCTTCTCCTTTGACTGGTCTTTCCCTTCCTTAATCTCTTCTTCAGCACCTGTTTTGGCACAATGATGAATGTGTTGCCATCCAGAAGTTCTTTTTTAAAACTCTGAATGCATTTCCCCCGTAGAAACATTGTTATTTCTGGTTACGGGATATGCAACATGATTTCTAATTTCTATGAGTTTCAATTATCCCATCTCTAAATAAGGTATAATAATAATGCCTATTTTTGATAGTTGCTATGAAGATCTGCGGCGTCTCTTCCTAAATATTTCGACATCTGTCATTTCTTCTTCATCGCTACTGCCACTGCCTTAATTGACACCTCCTTTGTTTCTCACCCAGATCCTCTCAGTAGCCTGCTTCCATTCTTCCCCTCCTGCGATACAACTGCTATTCCGAAGTGATCTGTCTGAAGGCAGATCTGACCATACAACTTGCTACAGTGACTTCTCATCACATCCTGTGGGCAAGGTCCAAGATCCTTAACATGACCTAGAATGTTCTTCACACTCTGTGTCTCTGTTTTTATGAGCACCAGACTGCCCTTAGTTTCCCTGCAGTGTCTCAGCCCCTTATCTTTATTCAGGCTGTCTCCTCTGAACTTAATGCCCATTCTCCTACCTTTTCCCATTTTCCTTCACCCATTTGTCCTTTAAAATTCAGCGTAAGGGGCCCCTGGGTGGCTCAGTGGGTTAAGCCACTGCCTTCAGCTCGGGTCATGATCCCAGGGTCCCGGGATCAAGCCCCACATCGGGCTCTCTGCTCAGCAGGGAGCTTGCTTCCCTTCCTCTCCCTTTGCCTGCCTCTCTGCCTACTTCTGATCTCTGTCTGTCAAATAAATAAATAAAATCTTTTAAAAAAATAAAATAAAATTCAGCTTAAGCATCACCACTTCCAACAAACTTTTGTGGGCCTCTTCAGACTGAATTAAGTAACCTTCATCTGAGTCTATCATACCCAAGAGCTATCTCTAGCATCTTATTACACACTGTATTGTACCATTTGTCTGTTTCTATATCTGCCTTACCAACCAGACTGTAAGCATTTGGAAAATATGGACTTGGTTCCTTTCCTGTTTATCCCAACAGTACACAGAAGGAGGTGGGGAAAATGTGGATTGTTTCAATTAGCATAAATGGACCAAAAAGTTGACCTTAACCTCTATTAATATTATTTTTCTGGTGGGGAAGTATATATTTCTATCTGAATGACTTCAAGAACACAATCGCCTATGCAACAGTGTCAGAGAGAACTCTCTTCCCCAACTAACTACCCCTATACTACCATTTACTTACCATGAAAGTACATTTAAGATAATGTGATATGGACTGTATTTAACGCTATGTATAGACACAAATAGCCTCTCTCAGAGCCAGGGCAATATTATGGTATAGACCCAGTAAGCATTTGTGAAATCCAGTGAAGAAAACCTGTCTGGAGTTGGGCTAAAGGAGAAGCTATAGACCACGTCAGAATCTTCCTCAAAAAAACAATTTTAGAGGCACCTGGGTGGCTCAGTGGGTTAAAGCCTCTGTTTGGCTCAAGTCATGATCTCAGGGTCCTGGGATCGAGCCCCGCATCGGGCTCTCTGCTCAGCAGGGAGCCTCCTTCCTCCTCTCTCTCTCTCTGCCTGCCTCTCTGCCTACTTGTGATCTCTGTCAAATAAATAAATAAATAAAATCTTTAAAAAATAATAAAATTTAAAAATTAACAAAAAACAATTCTAGGTTTATTCCAGTTGACTAATAAATTGTTGATTTATGCCCCCCAATTTTTTTGCCATAGAGTAGTGGTTTTTAGACAGCTTAGAAGGGTCCTGAGCAAGCAGAGTTCTAGGTTTTCCACCTTCTCCTCTAACCAGAGAACCTTCTAAACTTGATGCTGTAATTGAAGATTAGTGTTGAACTCAACTCATAGACTTAGCTGTGAATCGTTCATGTCCACAGAGTCAGAGGCTGTGTAGAATCAATAAAAGCTGCCATCTCTATCTTTGATGTTGTTCCCCGCAGATTTCTTCTCAAGTCATTGAGATAGGAATGAAATCAGTGATTAATTGTGATGTCTGAAGCCTGCCTGTTTCTTACATAAAATATCGCTTTGATACACCCAGGCATGCAGTTTGCTGAGGAAGACACTGGCATAGAATTTTAGAATGTAGGAGAGATGGACATTCAGCACGTTTGATGGATCTATAGATTGGAGGAAGCGGAAGAAGGCCATTCTGAGTAAAATACACCCCAGGTCCAACCACATCGTAATATAATTATAAAGTTAATAATTGTCACTTAGCATGAACCTAAATAATTGTTTATTTTTTAAAAAAAGTGATGGAATGAACATACACATTTATCTATCCTTTCTCCATTAACCCCACTGAAACAAGGCAGAGGGGAATTTTTAAAGGTCTGAGTCCACAGGAACAAAGACAACATAAGAGAAAAGCCAAGAAAGCTAATTTCTGAACCAGTAGTGAGTTATAGAACTTATGTTTAAAAAAAAAAAAAATGGCATGGCTAACTACCTCTGAAAGAAGGAACGAAGATGGAAGACTAGTTGAAGACTAGTTGGAAGCTGTTTGTGAGACATTCACTCTCAGATTCTCTCCCCTCTCTCACATAGCTGTGGCACTGCTCCTATCAAATCAAAATAGAACACCAGAGGTTTGTTTCCTAAAAATAGTAAAGTAGAGATTCCTTGGGGCTGTGGGATATATGTCATAGTTGAGTGTGGGGCTACCCTCCTGAAACTGGGGTGGCTAATTCACGGTTCACATCAATGGCTCTTGAGACCTGCCTTCTTTCTCCCATTTGCTGGCAGCCAGGTATATAACGTTAGACAGGAGACTAGAAAGTCTGAAGACTCTGAGCAGCCCAAGAAAAGAAAAACAAAAACAAAAGCCCAAAAACACGGATATCTGTAGTTCCCCAATGAAGGAGACCAGCCAGATCACCCGCTGTGGTGACCGCATCCACAAGTGCCATCTCCACAGACACAAAACTTCAGTGAATCCTTCTGAACTGTGATCAGAGAGCCAGTGACAGGAGACATTTGAGGAAACCAAATATGAAACACAGAGACCAAAATAAACAGAAAACATAACTCAGACAAAACAAGGATTATCCAGGGGAGGTGGGGAGAAAGCACTTATAGTTCATATCCCAGAAGAAGAAGGAAGTTATAGAAGAAGGAGGAGAAGACAGTGCATCCAAAACAAAAATAGTATGCTATATGAAAGGAACATTCAGAGAACAGAGAAAAACTCATGGACAGAAAAATAAGTGAAAATTACAGCCCCTAACCAAAGGAAAAGTTAGAAGATAGAGTTGAAGAAATATATATATATAAAAAAAGGACAACATAAAGACAAATAACAACTAGGCAGAAATAAAAAGGACCCAAAGAGCAGTCCAGTATCCAAAAATTTAATAATAGGGCCACAGAGAGAGGAGAGAAATAAAGAGAAACATCAAAGAAAAATGAAGAAAACCACCCAAAGCAAAAAACATTGATTTTCAAATTGGATGAGACCAGAGTCTCTTAAGGGATGAAAACGGAGCTAGGTTCCTCCTAACGAAGCAGTCATCACAAAATTGCAGAACCCTCAGAATAAAGAGAAAGCCCTATACTGTCCAGGAGAAAATAGGGGTTGGGGGAGTGATTTATAGAAAAAAAAATCAAGAAACAGAAAGCAATGACTCCTCAGAAGTAGCACGGGAAGCTAGAAGACAATAGAAAAATACCTTTTAGGTTCTAAGAAAAACTATTTCCAACCTAGACTCCTATACCTAACCAAAAGTGTCAGTTTAGTGTGAGGAAAGAACAAAAACATGTCAAACATATGTAAGATCTCAGAAAACATATTTTCCATTCAGCCTTCTTCAGAATCGACCAAACTTGAAGAGTTTATATAAAAATAGGAAGGCATGGTGAGAAGGAACAGAGATCAGAGATCATTAACACAGAAAAAGAACCCCAACATGGTCATGACGGGAGATGCCAAAAGGGCAGCTATGCAGCAGGCATAGGGAGAAACTGTCCCAGTTATGAGGCATTGAGAAGGTCTCAGGAGACATCTGTTCAGAATACCCAGTGTGGGGGCGCCTGGGTGGTTCAGTGGGTTAGGCCGCTGCCTTCGGCTCAGGTCATGATCTCAGGGTCCTGGGATCGAGTCCCACATCGGGCTCTCTGCTCAGCAGGGACCCTGCTTCCCTCTCTCTCTCTCTCTCTCTGCCTGCCTCTCTGTCTACTGTGATCTCTCTCTGTCAAATAAATAAATAAATCTTTAAAAAAAAGAATACCCAGTGTGTTTGGATTCAGGGAGAGGAGAAATTGTTGGATCAGGGAAGTGTTAGGGGTTGAATGATCCCTGAGCACATAAGAAACTAACCAAACGAGTAAGTAGCAAGGACATTATTAGCATCAGAGGAAACAAGCCTGTGGTCCCTGGCTGGGGTGGGGTGGGGAACTAGGGATTACTACACAGCCTTAGATATTGGGGCACTTAGTAAGAATAATGCCAGTGCAACATAGGGATCTCGCCAAAGTTAAGATGCAACAGTAGCAAGAAAGCAGTGAGAAGAGCGCATATGTGGAGGGAGCTAAGTCCTCATCTTGCTAGCGGGAGGGCAGCAGACACCAAGAAGTGGGAAATCAAGGAGCAAAGTGGACAAGTTCCTGAACTATAGAAGGCTGAGAACTGTGGAAATCAACTAAAAGAGTTGAAAGTGGTTGCCTTCTGAAAAAGCTTCTAAAAATGACTCTTTATGGGCATCTGTAGCTTCGATTACATTTAAAAAGTGAACTAAAAAGTGATTACACTAGTGGAAGTCCTCCTTGGGTCTTCACTGTTAAGTTTATGATCAGTTGTAAGGACTACTATACAATCCTGCATGAAAACGTTAGGCAGGCCCAGTCAAGGAAGAGCCCATGGTCCATAAAGTTCCAGTCTTCCTGACATCCAGGGACTGGAGAAAAACAGACTTTCCAAATGTCTGTCATCAGACAGACGAGAGTAACTGTAGTCTGCCATCATTCCTAGTACTGACCACCAAACCCAAGTCATAGCAGCATAATTTATTTGCCTATGTTTGGATGAGAAAATAAGAGCCCTCCTATCTAATATTTAATAAGATCTCAGGTGGCCTCCCAATACTCTGCCTTACTTATAGACACACTATCTCAATCAAGATGTTTTCTGGTTTCTTAAGGGCTATCAGAGAGCCACAGCCAAGAGGATTCCTACCACAGAGTAGATGGAGCTGGGTTCTATGTCTCAGCTACTTCCATAAGATAGTAGAACCTGGATAATTTACTCAGTTTTAGATATAATGAAATATTAAGCCTTTATATTACATGTGTGTGCATATATTAATACACATAAGAAAAGCTGATAAAATAATTCAAGTGTATTTAGTATTTGGATCTACAACATTATACTCCCAGAAGTAATAATAGAAACAGTTTACTCTTAAGATATTTCCTCAAGCTATCTGACATAGTTTTTGAGGCAAATCCCCCTAAGAGCATAATAATCACACCAGAATATTTAACTTGCATTAAATTTCTACCAGCAGATTAACTAGAAAGTCAGATACTATGCTATTACAATATTCTGGCCATTAATAGACAAATATTTACAGATATATGATCTTTTATCTTGGAACCTACTTCTTAACGATCAAAACATAAAGCTATTAGCAAAACATTTTACTTATAACAGAATGTCCAAGACTGACAAGACCTTAGTCCACTAGGCAGTACCAATGATGAACACTGCCACTTACCAAGAACCTACTGTGCACCAGACACTACACTAGGAGTTTTAGAACATTATCTCTAATTATTACAGTGCTCTCAAGGTAACTTGGTAGGCAGAATGTAGCCCCCAAAAGATGCTGACATCTTCGTCCTCAGGACCTCCAAGTATGTTCAGCAAAGGGGAACTAAAATGGCTGCTCAGCTCAATTTGTGGTAGAGAAATTATCCTGCGTAATCCAGGTGGGCCCAGTGTCACTACAAAGGTCCTTACAAGTGAAGGGGAGACAGATAAGACGTCAGAGCAAGGCCCTGTGAGGACTCACCCTTCCATTGCTGGCTCTAAAGATTGAGAAAGGTGCCACAAGCCACAGAATGTGGACAGCCTCTAGCAGCGAGCGATGACCCGGAAGTGAATTCACCCACAGCCTCTGCTGCCTCGGTTTCAGTGCAGGGAGACCCGTGTCAGACTTCTAATCTCCAGAGCTATACGATGCGAAGTGTGTGTTGTTTTAAGCTGCTATATCTGTAGTAATATGTCAAAGCAGCGACAGGAAACTAATACAATAAGCATCATCATGTCAATTTTTAGTTGACAAAAGTGAGGTTCAAAAGATGGAGCAACTTCCATGAAATCATGCAGGTGGCGAAGCCAGGACTAGGACTTAGGCCGGTGTGAGTCCCAGACCTGACTCTCACCAGTGGCAGCAGCTGGCATGGATTCCACACCGGCCAGGTGGGACACAGTTTATGGACAGGAAAACTGAGCGCCATTCGTCTGACTGTCCGAGGTCACACATGGGCGGGGTGCCACAGCCAGGTCCAGAGTCCAGGTTCCATCCTGCCCTCTCTCGGGGCTCTGTTGTGAAGACCGTACTTAATGTAGACATACAGGTCAAACAGCTGCACGGAGCAGAGATACTAAATAATCACGCTTAAAGGGAAAGGGGAGCATGTGCTGTCTACCTCCCGTTAGGGTAGTTAGGTTTCCTGAAAACTTACACCGGCTGGAAATCATTTCTGTCACATGGAATTGTGCAGCTCCCAGGTAGCTGTCCTATCTCTTTTTCAGTCTTTAGGCCCATTAGTATATCTTTCACCTTAGAGAAAGCTTCTCATTAGGCGAAATGAGTTAAGAACTTATCACCAAGGCTACACAGCTCTAGCTGGGGCAGAGATGCCCTGCCCTTGACCCTGGCATTCCCAGGGGCAGACTCACCGCAGCAATGATCCAAGATATTTAAGGGGCTGTGCTCTTATTTTCCGTCACTTTCATATACAATCTAAATCTTACCATACAAACAACACTTACCATGCAAGTCAAACAGATTTAAATTTAAGCAAAATTGAGTGTTACCACATGTGCTGATGCCAGATCTATATAATTCTTCTGAGGTTTCTGGAAACATGAACCAAGCCATTTATGCTTCATAGGAACAGATTATATCATTTGAAATCCTCAATAAAAATGCAGTCTCATATTCTGCAGATGGGTGTCATTTAATTAAAATATGTATTTAAAATGCAAAGGGCTACATTAATTCTTCACTGTGGCTGAGATTTTAATTGCACTTGAGTTAGGAAATTCTGAGTTAATGTTCCCCTGGCATCTCTCATCCAGCCTCTTAGAACAGATGTATTGTGATCTGAGGAGGATTTCAATATGTTTTCACATGCTGGCTATGTAGGGATGGCTCCAAGATGCTGGGGTGGCAGGCAGTAGCAAAACAAGGAGCCGGCTCTCAGGGGAAGGCGCTTAGCACCCTGTGTCCCCGTCTAGTCACCCCCTGAAATTATACTTACTCCATCAGCCCAGAAAGGTAGGGATGGGGCTCCCATTTTTTGTAGGGGACTGACTGCCCTATTGGAAGGGCTCAGCACTTTGAAAAGCTCAGAGTTTTTTTTTTAAACCAACTCTGTGAATGCCTTTTCATTTTAAAGGATATTTTAGCATATACTCTAAGTGTTTTATAAATGCTAACTGAGCAACAAGAAAAACCATCAGCCTCACTTAAGTACTGTTGTGACACGATAAACTACGAAATACGCTCCATAGGAGAAGACGAAATTGTGAGCTTTTAGGAACTTCTTTTCAGACTAGAGACAGTCCAGGGGCCAAAGGAATGCCAGAGCTCAGGAGGGTTGTCTGACAAGTAAGGCAAGGTGGGGGGGAGGGACAAATAATAAATGTTGTGGGTCCCACACTGTGGGATGACTTTTGTCAAGGATTTGAAGAAAGGACTGGTTTTATGCTTAAATATTAAAGAGGAATCCGTGATCCTAAAGCATCAAAAAAAGAAAGAGATGAGAACTCCCATGAAGGGAAGGAGGATGAAGTGAAACCAAACAAGGAAGGTTACGTATCCTTTCATTCATTCTCTCACTTCCCTCATTCCCTGCTCTGTGCCCAGGGCTGGGTCAGGCAAGTCAGTTCAGCGGTCATTTGGGGCCTGATAGCCTCGTGGGGCCATTATCTACATCGGACACGAATACAGATGCCTTGTCAAATCAGTGCAGCAATTTCTGCATTAACACAGTTATCTAGGAAATACTGAAGATTACGGAGAAAAGAACAAAGCCATAGGTTCGACTTGACGGGATGAGTGTTAAGAATGTTAGTTTAGAAATAGCGGTATGTATTTCGGGAGGTTTTTATTATGTATGTAATATATCTTTTTAATTAAAATCTGCAAGACTAATATAAGGTAATATATGAGAAGCAACTTCAAGTTCTTAAGAAAACAAGCAGTATATAAATCTCAGAGAAGAAAATAAATCCAAAGCAAAGGAAAATCAGCAAAGGAACCAGTCATGGAATTCAGACCTCTTGGCTCCTCACCTACTTGTTTATGTCAGTATGCAATCTCCCTGAAATTAACTTTTTATATTAAAAAGGAAGCCAACAAAGTTGAAGAAACAACTCTATTTTTTCTGGTCTCAGGCTCTTACTCAGTTTGTTGTATGAGTACAGGCTTCACTGGGTCAGGATTGTCAACTACAGGGCTCACACACACACCCCCCGCCGGGAGGTTCCAGGGGCCTTCCCCAGACCCTTCTCCTTTAAGAAATGTCTTCTAGTTGAAAAACTCACGGAGAGGCTGGTTAAAGGCTGAAAAGAGAACCTCAGCCCTCACCGCAGAGTCCTTCATGAGCTATAGCGGTTTTAAACCCAGGGAAATGAAATACGATTATGTGTCTCAGAGTCCCCGGCCTGACTTTCTAATTCTGCGGGGGTAGATAAGGTTCACAGGGCCTTGGTGAATGGAGGAAACCTAATCATCAGGCTTAATGTGCAAGACTTGACTAGTAAGAGATTGATTTCGCTTTATTGTTATGGGAGACTAATAGGGCTTCAGAGGTGTTGGTTTTCTTAAATATTCCCAGCTTATATGTGGGCTTTTAGAGAAATCAGAGTGATCTATTTATCTATAAAATCTTATGGAAGACCATTTAGCCTCTTTCTTCTTTCATCTTTATAGGGAAGGATAGAAGGTTGGTTGAAAGAGGCAGATTTTCTTCAAGCAGGATGTGTGTAGAAACTAATTGAAAACAAACTTCTTTTAAAGGAGTTATTGCCTCCTTAAAAGTGCTGATTTCCATGTGAAATTTATGCCTTCCTGTAGAGGCAGAGAGGAGTACCCCAGGCAGTTCTAAGGAGCCGACTCATTACTGGTTAGTGTACACACTCCACGAAGGACATTAATTCACAAAATGAAAAACTAATAGAGTGTTTAGCTGCCTCTTTATCACCAATGGTAGTCTGTGCTGTCTTCATCGTTAGTGTTTACTGAGCTGATGAGGGCAGTGTAGTCAGGCCTGCTTATCACAGCTCATCTCGGATGAGTTGCCATCCCTTTCTGAGCTCTGTCGGGCATCCCTCCTCTCTTCCCTGAATTCAGCGCTCCGGGGTTACCCAAGAAGTCATTCCAGCCATTTTGTATTTGTTTCCCGTTCCCCCCTTCCCTGTCACATCCCCGGCAGAAACACTCTCTCACTATACATCTGTGATTCCTAGTCTACTCATCTTTTGGTTAAACCCCACAGCCACAGTCTAAACTTATCTAAATAAATAAATAACTTATGAAATAAATAATAATAATAAAGCTAGTGTCTTTATTCCCATTTTACAGATGGAAAAGCTGAAGCATGGAGGTATGATCTAGGCTTAGCCAGTGGCCGAGCTGGGACGTTGTTCTGGGAGTAACATGACTTTTCATGAAACTGAGAAGAAATGTTACTCAGCTTCTCTAGCTTTTTCTTTCTCGTACATTCTTGCAGCACCCCTCACTATCGACGATTCCTCTGTCCACTCGAACGATGATTTCTACTTTCTCATATGGCAGTTTTCATGTGAAGGGCTTTCATTTTATCTTTCTGAAAATCTGCTTGGGGGATTCTTGGGCGTGCATCCGATTTCCTGGATTAGAAAATCCTTTACCTCTCTTCCTTATCGTGTAAGTTGCTTCCTTATCTAATAAAAACAGATGTGACATTTTAACAAACTTTGAAATAACCAGAATTGCTTCATCAAGTTCAAAGCATGTTGGAAAGTATACTGTTGTAGGACATGTGGAGGGGGCATTATTTTCATGTCTTTATGTTTAAATAAAGCAACTCAGATGGACCCTGCAAATGCAGAAACAGAAATTTGCATTGTCTGAAGGGATTTTGGGGGGGGTAATTTTCTGTGTTATGGATTCTCCAAGTTGCAGAGAATGAGGAGGTGCTGAGAGTGGTCCTAGAAAAGTCAATTTGACTTTCCTCTGCTTTTGCCTTTGTCCTCTGACTGTCCTGTTTTACTCTCTGGCTTGGCCAGCTGCTTTCCTCTCCATTCATCTTCTCCAGTAGACATCCCCTACTGAGGAGACAAAAAGACACATGGTCAGCTGGAGAGCCACACTGGTTAGAGGCATAGAGAGGAATTCATAAATCATGTGTTCTTTTGAATTTATCCGATAGAAATTAAACTGCATCAATGCAGCACTGTCTCTTGGGGCCATCAGAGAAGATACTGGTTCAGTAAATATTTGTGGATCACCTCAGCTTAACAGGTAACACAGTACCAGCTAGATGCTAGGCCGCAGGGCCATGAGTAAACAAGACCCACCTTCTGCCTGCAGGGTTTTTCTAGGTCATGGAAAAGACGGGCATGAAAAGTAATTACACCATACTGTGACTGGGCAACACAACATACAATGGGAACGCATGAAGCATGTTTTAAGGAGAGTATAAGCATCAGAGAAGGCCTTCTGGAGAAGGGGCAGCTGATGCGGATCTTAAAGAACAAAGATGAATCCACCAGGCAAAGAGAAGATGGAAAGGCATTTTATGGAGGAGAAACCAAAAAGGGGAGGGGATGAGAAAAGGCTATGAAGTGAAAGAGAAGAGGATGAGTTCAGGGTCATTCATGGGTTCACTGGGCCTAGAACATAGGTTCACGGTAGGGGAGCAGCAGGCAATGAAGCTGGAGATGTGGGCAAGGACCAGTTGAGATGTTACTTGAAAGGTAAGGGCAAGCTATCGAAAGATCATTAGACCCAAGAGAACCATGATCAAATGGTGTTTTAGAGTAATTTCTTCAGCAGGACTCTAGGAGGATAAATCAGAGAGGAAGAATTCTTGAGGCAAACAGGTTAGTTAAAAACCTGCTAGGCTAACACAGGTGATGAATGGTGGAGGACCACCCAAGATGGAGGCTGTGGGGATGGTTTGGAGATATTAGAGAAGAATGATCAGCGGACTTCCATCACTAATTCAGTCTAGGCAGTGTAGGATATAGACATCAAAAGCCTTTCCAGATTCCTTGTCTGTGCAACTGGTGGACTGTGCCTGTGCCAAGCCCTGGGCGGGGATAAGGAATTAGCTCTGCCAATAGAGCCATATGCTGAAGTGACGCTCACTAAAATGAAACGGTACCTGCACATCACAGATGTGTAGTACAGCTTAGACATAAATATGAGCAAATAAAGGAAGCCATCCAAATTTCATAGTTGAACTAGAACGTGATTGTAAAAAATTCTCCTTAGGAGATATACTCAACTGACTGAGTCATAGAAATTATTTTCAGTAAAGAGACAATTATTTTAATGGTGTTTGATCTCTAATACACAAATCTAACCTTAGGTATTAGTCTAGAAGCAGCAAAACAGACTCATTCAAAAGTCATTTGTTTCCTAGCCTGCATTTGTCCCATGTTGGGAGATGGAGTGAACCAGGAATTCTGCTTATGCGTTAGCATATGGAATGATAAACATGTTATGATAATTACAAAATAAATAACCGAGAAGGACTCAGGTGATGCTCACCCTGGGAAGTAAGCATCCGAATGCCCTTAAAGGAATTAAGCTTTTGTTGTCATTCTTGTGAGTGGTTTAATGAAGGAAGAGCAGGACGCTGATAACTAAAATGAAAATATGAGATCTTGAAAAACAAAATACAGGGTCCTGTACAAGTTTTATTGAGAATTGACTGTACTACTGATTTTGCTTATCAACATCTTTGTTGTATAAACTATTTCACCTAAGATAATGGCAGAATGGAAAATGGGGAACCTTGGTAGCACTGAAGGAAATTAAAACTCTGTAGGCATTCCTATGTTTATTTTGAGTTCTGTAGAAGTGATTGACACTGTTATAAAAGTATACTACAGACCACTCAGTGAAATACAGGCTCTGAATGATGTTTTCTTGATAAAATGATGAAAGTGACATGGTGGCAGCCGTGATGGGAGGTTTCAAGTCATTTCCAAAAGTCTAATTCAGCTAAAGCAGGGTGGGAATTAAGTTCTTGAATTGTCTTTCCAATGACTTTTCTTCCCAAGAGGGAGAAAACGTGGAGACTCAATATTCTGTATGTAATTCTGACCAAAAGGAAGAACTCAGTGGGAAAGTGAACATTGTAATAGTCTTTGGAGAATGTTACCATGTCATATTGGAGTTTACACAGCAAAGCAAATACCAGGCATAGCGGGATGTATCATTTTCACAGAGTTAAATTTTCAGACATTCAGAAAATATATTGCTGTGATCCCATGGTTAGAACCTATCAAAGAGAGCATAGCTCACATCTATGGGAGATGATACAAGATAAAATTTACACCATAAAAGGCTAAATCATTTCAACAAGAAAAAATATCAAACACATTTTATTCTAGGGTGTATTATTAAACACACAGAGACATTCTCTCATTTAATCCTTGTAGTACCCCCATGAAGCAAATACCATGATTCTCTCTATTTTTGCATACTGAAAAACTGAGGCACAGAGAGGTAAAACAACTTACCCGAGGACACACAGCTATGAAGCCGTCGGTGGGGGAGCCAGAATTTCAACTTACCCAGTTTGCTTCCAGTCTAAACCTTTTATCACCACGTTGTGGTCTCGCCTCCAAAGAGCTTTCTGATAAGCTCATGTGGAAGGATGTAAGAATGAAAGATCGCGTGCCTAGTAGGCACGGAAGATGGAGAGTGAGCCCTGGGTGAAGTGTGAGGGTAGCAAAGACCCAGAATCACCCAGGGGTCACTAGAGATGCTGCCAACGATAAAATTTACTTGTATTTAGACACAAAAAGAACAGGAAATGGATGGGCTCACATTTCGCAAAATGACAAAGGTGATGCTAATAGAAAGCAGAACCACCCTTCTTCTGTTTCTGTTTTATTTAGAAAGGGGCTATTTTTCAAATGAAAAAATAATAGATAAGTCATAGTAAGAAACAAGTGCTAGGAAAACATCAGATGGCCTGGGGCGCTGTTTTAAAGTAGAATTCAAATAGATTATCTTGGGGTATTCAAGAAATTTGCTGAATTCGAGAAAATGTAAAACACGTGAAAGATGACTTAACACCAGATTACGGCAGGTACTCGGGTTCTCCAAGCAGGGGAAATGTGAAGAAATTCTAGAAATCGTAAACTAAAGTTTGCCCGTGACCCCAAGAACCAGCATGATTGTTGGCACCCAGAGAGGAATGCCAGGAGGGGCAGAAGCCCCCGTGGGTTCATAAGAGGAAAAGGAAAGGATCCTCGCTGCCCAAGGGCCCCCGGAAGAGACTGAACAGGCTTTGTAATAGAGGGAGCAGGAGCACTGTGCATATATCCATAAAATGAGAAGACTACATTTTGCTGTAATCTCAACATGTGTGTTTCATTTCCCAATGAATGTGAATGTATTTTCAGCGTAGCTCTTGTGTCCTATCAAACCAAGATTTACCAGTGTCATCTTAGTGTTTCTCTGAAAATAAAATTCTCCTTGGTCCAGCAGAGAAAGATGTAAAAATTGGTGAGTACCCACTTAAAACTAAATATTCTGATGAATGAGCCTAAGAACAAAGAGATTGAAGCTTTTAGGAGTCAATAGGGGGTTCCTTCTAAATTTCATGACTTCAGCCTGTCTGAGGGCCACCGATCCAAACTGTGGAGGCTGGAAGTTGTTACATGCTTCGTGTGCTCACAAATGTGGAGTTGTTTTGGAAGATAAGCTCAATATTGGGGCGCCTGGGTGGCTCAGTTGGTTAAGCATCCAACTTGATTTCAGCTCAGGTCATAATCTCAGGGTGGTAAGATCGAGCCCCACATCAGGCTCCATGCTAGATATGGAGCCTGCTTAAGATTCCTTCTCTTTCTCCCTCTGCCTTCCCCATCCCCCTGCTCATGGGCACATGCATGTGCGTCCTCTCTCTCTCAAAAAAAAAAAAAAAAAATCAGTATTAAGCTGAAGTTTTTTATATAGCCTTTGAAAGCAGCTCCGAATGGAGTGACCTCTCTAAGAAGTCAGCTTTGTGGCAGTCTACATCTTTAACCTGGGATTTCGTTAGAAAATAGTAGAGAAGCCCATGGCACACTTTTCTGAAAAACTGGACAGCTCATTGGATCGGTGAAACATTTTCCAAAGGGAAGGTCAAATCTATTTTGCAAGGGAGTCTTGGCAGGTGTTGTTCAAAATGAGAGCAGTTTATAATTGGTTCAGTATTCCGTAAACACATTTTTTAAAAAAGAGATACTAGAATTCATGTGGCTAAACTAATAAAGAGAAAGCTGGCCACTTGTTTCCAAGTAAATGTTTATACAGACTTTCCTGCCATTCATCCTCAGTCTGTAGGAGTTGTGCCGTAATTTAAGTGTTTGACTTTTATCCCTACTTTGGCGGTTATCTTGAGGCTGGCGTGCAATGGGAAATGGTTTGCTTGTGACCAAATCCCTCCTCTTCAAGGGCAGTGGTTTGTAAATGGCCCTGTCAGCAGATTTTTGCTGCCAGATCTTAATAGGTTGCAAATAAAAGTGGAGCTTTTCTGATGAAGGGAGCTGGCGGAAAGCAAGAGAATGGGCTTGGGGAGACTAGCAGCTCTGCCGAGCATGTTCGGCACATCCTGGCCTTAGAGGTCACCAGCTTCCATGAAAGGGGAGCCCAGGGATGGATTCTTAGCGACTCTTCATCCCCCTCCCTCCTGCTCGAGATGGTCTCGGGAATATCTCATGCATATAAGTTTGTATGTATTTCTTCCTCTAGACTCAGTTGGGAAAACAGAAACCATGTCAGGTATTTCAAGCAAGAGGGAATTTAATACAAGGAATTAGATGTTTTTGAAAGGGTTTTAAAAAGCTTAGAAACAGTGGGAAGGAAGCAAAGAGCAATGAAAGTAGCTGCCAGCTTGCAGGAAACTAGGACGTGGAGGGAAGGCGCCCAGAGGTTTTACCAAGTGCCAGGAGGAAGCAGCTGTCGCCAGAGCTCTCCTGCAAACAGCTGTGCACCCCTCTTATTGGCCATCTGCCTGAGCATCTTTCTACCAGTGCAAGAGGAGGAGCGCGCCTTCCTTCTCTCTTTGCCTTCCACATCTTCTGCGAATGCCTCTTGCTGGCAGGAGTTGGATATGTATTAACCTTACTCAAAATCTAAGTACCTTTGCCCTGTCGGAAAGCAGTTGGGAAATACAGTTCATTCCTGAGCTTCCAGAAAAGGGCTGGGGACAATACCAAGTTGACCAAGGACCAGGGCACAAGTGTATTTTCTCATCGCACTTTCTACAATAAATGTAATCTAGGGTAATATCGAGGGGAACATATTCCCAAGAAAAAATAAAATGACAAGTCTCCCTCGGGCAGGGAAGATAAAAAATATCTTTCCCAAATAAGCCCCGTTCGGCTGTTTTAAGCCTCCCTAGAAGAGCTGACTTGTCAGTGTCTTTATGTGCATATGAAAATAATTTATAACATGGTTTCTTACTCTTCAGGTAAAAATAACAGTTTTGATCACTTCAGGTCAAAATGCAAGACTCTGTGGATTCCTGGTCACCTTCTCGCTTAGCTGTACCACGCGGACACACACCCATGTACATTTCCCCTCCTGTCTCCTCACTGTGCCTTTGGCCAGGGAGAAGTAGCCTGTGCCCGTGAAGTAAATGCTGATTCATAGTACAAATCCGACCTTCCAAGCCCTGTGTGAGGAAGGCAGACCCAATCTCTCAAAAGCACAGTTTCCAAGCTTTGTGGGATATCCTTCTGAATTCCTAAGATAATGCCCAAGTTCCCTTTGCTCAAGAACCAAGTGCTACAGACATCCTTTCCATGAAAAGAAAGATCCCTGTCATTCCTCCCTCAAAATAATGTAAGAAACACCTACTTTATCTCCTCCCAGGCTGCTTCCGGCTGTCCTTCCTTGCTTGCCCGGCAAGCTTCACTTCCTCGTGCCTGCCTGAAATGCCCCCTCTTTCACTGAACTAACTTGGGAGAAAGTCCTTCTCCTCGCTTTGTAGATGAAACGGTAAAATTTAAACCTGCCACTTGCAGTCCCCTCTTCTCCTGTTTGCCTCCACTTCTTTGACCATTACCACAATGCTGTAGTGTTCTCTAACTTTTGTGATTCCTTATTTTAAGGTCACAATGTCAGAAGTTTACACGTGTAAATGTCTTACTACATCAGTTTCTTTCTGTCCATTAGTCTTGTGAACAGCTAAGTCCACATCTCTCCAGTGTTTTGGAAGGTGTTTTGATGAGTAAGGAGATGAGTCTAGGAGTCCCAGTCTTCCAGAATTCCCAGCAAGAAGTCCAACAATAGTAGCTGAGATTTACTGAGCACTTACTATGTGCCATGGATTGTTCTAGATGCTTTATGTGCTCTCTAGACCCTGAGTCCTTATGATGACCCTGGAGGCTGAAACTGGTATCCCCCCAGTTCAGGGTCTTTGCAGTTTTAACCAAGGTCATTCAGTTAGTAGATAGTCGAGTCAGAATTTAGCCACCACTTTCTAAGTCTAAACTTGGTCAATCAAGAGAATTGTTGTTATATAACAATAGAAAAAATAGGGTTCGTAGTTACTATGAGAGCACTCATGTGCTTTTACTTAGAGAAAGAAAGTTACTTAGATTTCCAGTAGGGTTAATATGTATCCTCAGATTATATACTCACTTGATAGAAAAACGATTGCTTCTCTATGTAGCTTACCCTTAACTGGCTTCAAAACAGATTATGAATCTTTTGATATTTAGGACAGTTGATTCTGGAAGCATCTATATGATTGTTAATGATTCTGGAGATTATAGGGCAATGCTGGAATGCGTGTGAGAACGGTATTCACGTGTTACTAATGTGTAAAGACAGAAATATGGCTGTACCATATTAACCTTCACAAGGCATTAGTCAATATGTGTGTGGTATGAGCTCATCCGTTTAGCCTGCAGAGGTCATATCTGACACAAGAGAGCTTTAAAGGGGAGAGACTTAGTTAACTGTTACCTTTACCACACACTGGAGAGGTGGCCACCCCTGTACTCACGGAGGAGAAATTCTCTCAGCAAGATTTACACCTGCAAGTCCTATACCATGTGTGTTAGGAGGTTCATTCTCTGCATTTCTTACTTCCAACATGCTTCGGAGGGAGCCAGCGCCGGTGACACAGCTAGTCTCGGGGCTGGTCTGTGTGCTTGGTGGCAGGGTCAGCGCTGGCTTCCTAATAAGTCAGTTGTCTGTGTGTTTGTCCTCCCAGTCCATAGAATCAGAGTGACCAGTGCTTCTAGGATTCTACCTGTTTTGTTCCGCACTCACAATAACTCGCCACGTTTTGCTGTTCCCTGTCTAAAGCTCATCTGATTGCCCCAGAGCCTACTCCAAGCTATGGCCGGAGGAGATGGATCCTGGGGTCTGCTGTTGTTTCATTCAGTACGTCATTATTGACTAAATAATAGTGTTAATAGTAGTTGCGATGGCAATAGTCGCTGCCATGTGTTAAGGGCTCGTGAGGCAAACACTGTTCTGAGCCTCTGTGTGTTCTCTCATTGAATCCTCAGACTCGTGGGAAGTAGGTAAGGTGATCCTCCCAAAAGTGAAACTTGTTGTACCTGCTGTAGGTCAAGATGATTATTTCTTAACTCAAGTCCAAATGTATGAATGATGCAGCTGCCTGGAGAGGAGATTCATGGGGACAAAGGCCACTGGAAGAAGTCACGTGCAGGAGACACCCCAACAAGGGCTTTCCGTGTAACTCCCTCAGCTCTGTCTCCCTGTGTGGTACGGTTGGCCATGCCCTGTCAGGAAGTGTGCCTTATTCTGTTTGGTTCAGTCTCACCAATTGCAAGTGGACCTCCTGTTTCCAATTTACACAGTTAATGAGTCATCCCTGGAGGTTTTCGGGAAGATTTACAAATCCTCGAGCTGGAAGGATCCCGTTGACACATGAATAAATGTTATCTCTTTGCCACATAATATTTTTGCGTCTGCAATTCTCTTGCAACTTAAATCTGTGTCGCTTACTCACGGAAAATATCTGGCTAAGTATTTGTTAACACCTTAAGATGTTTTTTGATGCTGGGTTTTACAGAAACACAAAAGGCTTACGGAGTCCACGGAAATCTAATAGAGTCCCACAATAGTGCCTTTCAGCACAAGGACAGGAGCTGTTCATTAGCTTTTCCTCCATTTCTCTTTCATATCCGGCAGGAGCTGAATTGGCCACACCACACGCCTTTTTAGTAGATGATTAGGTTTTTACCAGGCCTCGGGGAGGATTATTCGGAATAAAGGAAAAATCAATCTTAATGTCTCCCCCCAGGACCAGAGGGGACTGAGGTCTGTGCCGTCACTCTCGAGGTATAAAAACCAGTGTGTCTGGGCTGGTTGACACTGTAGAGAAGTCGAGACTAAAGCTCACCGTCTTGGAGGACCTGGGGCTTTGCTCAGGCTCGTTACTGTCGAGAGAGCCCTGTTTCATGAGAAACCAGGTGTGATCTTCCCTCTACAACACGGCCCCGTGTCCTTTATCCTGTTGGCTCCGAATTGGCCTCTTATCCTGTGGTAGCCTAAGGGAACAACAGTCCTTTTTTTTTTTTTTTTTTTTAAATCTCGCTTCTTATTTTTGTTTTGCCCTTCACCATGAGCCTTACAGGGATCTGCCCTGTTTTCTCTGTCTAGGTCAATATTTGGGATAATTCTTCAGTTTCACTCATGGCCTTCCTGGAGGTTCAGTTTCTTACCCTGAAACAGAATAATGTTCCAAGCTAATAAGCTATTTGGAAGACACTGGGTTAAAGGCACTGTGGAGCTATAATGAAAAGAAAAAGACATAAAATTCTTTGATTTGTCCTTAACCTGCCAATTCAGGGCAACAGGCATTACTGCTGAGGGTAAGGAGGATCTCAACTGTGGAAGAGTAGACTGTGGCTTTCGT
This sequence comes from Mustela putorius furo, assembly GCF_011764305.1. Lineage (NCBI taxonomy): Eukaryota > Metazoa > Chordata > Mammalia > Carnivora > Mustelidae > Mustela > Mustela putorius. The sequence continues at coordinate 88,057,319 of NW_025421998.1, forward strand.
TCTCACAGATCTCACAAGCTCCCGGGGTCTCTACAGCATGAGGGGAGCTGCGCCAAGACTGGAACGGGGAGAGGGAGGCCTAGTGTTACTGGAGTTCACATGGTCCTAGCTTTGTGGCAGGCACCATGGGAGGGGCCGTGCACCCCATTTGGTCACGCAACAACACTCTGAGGAGACACGTGAGGACAGTGAGGCCGACTGTTGTTAAGAACTGTGCTCTACAGGTAATATAATACGGGAGAGAAGAAGTTCTGTTCCTCTGGGAACCAGCAGGGAAGAATATGGTTTCACAGAGATGGAAATTACTCTTAAGCGGCATCCTTAAAACTGAGTTCTTTATAAAGATTTGATCTTTGGTCTTTATTTATTTACTTTTTGTCTTATAATAACACATTCTTAAACCAATGTTACTGAACATCCATGCCATTAGTCTGGGCTGCAAGTGGCACAAACACACCTTTTCTTCCCCCAAAGCATCACTGCCTGCTGTTAGAGTCATAGAAGACATTTTGGGGTAGGGAGAGGAGAGTGAGGGAGAGAGTTGTTCCAAAGGACACGAAGTTATGTTGCTCATAAGTCTGTGACTGACGGGGGGAAAGATACAATACGTGATCATTTAAATAACAAATGGTAGCACAGAAACGAAAGAAGGTCTTTGCCTCCTGCACCCACTGGAAGTATTTTTTTTACCATAAATATATTATCAATTAGGTAATTAGATCCTCGAAAAGCAAACATAAATAAGACACATTCACTTTGTGCTCCAGTTCCTCCATTCTTAATCTCTTTTGTCCTTCCTAGTGATGAATTTTTTCCTTTTTTAGCCACCCCAATTTATAAAAAAAAAAAAAAAAAAATCCCTTCCATTTTTCCTCCTCCCCTTCAGAGGAGACAAAAGAGAGCTTCCTTCCAAAAGCAGCAGGGAAAAGGCTTGGCATGCTTGCCGCACAGCCGCTAGCTCTAAGAGGCTTCTTCGGGCTGGGTGTTAGGCCTCCGAGAGGGGGCTGTATTTCCAGAGCTGGTCACCCACAGGTACGCCTGCACAAGGTCTAATGTGAATGATGTCCAGTATGTCCCCCATCCTTGGCCATCGTAATTCTGTAGGTCAGGGAACAGTCTGAGGCAGCATTCTGGTTTTCGGAATCAATTGATTTCACTAGTCCAAACTTAAAATTTCTAGGGAAATCTGGACTAAAAAGACCGAGGTATTATTCAGGGACAGAAGAACCAGTGCTTCTGAAATAGGAAGCAAAATTGAAGAGAACCCACCTGACATGTTTCTTACGTAAGCCTGATCCTTATATAGAAACGCAGCAGAACTGCTTCAGGGAAAGTTCCGGATTGTTCAGCGGATGGGAAGGAGTGACAAAATAGATGACTTGCTAAATAGATAAATGACCGTGCCAAAAGCTAGGACTGCTGGCAAAGCATAGCAGGGAGTTTAAAAATGTATCTCAGAAAAAGAAAGAATGATCAAAGAGTCACCATGAAACACCATTGTTTGGAGTAACTGACTTAGATAAAAAGGAAAGGACACCTCTATCCTAAGAAAATTCAGAATTCAGGGTGCCTGGGTGGCTCAGTCAGTTAAGTGTCTGACTTCAGCTCAGGTCATGATTCCAAGGTCGTGGGATTAAGCCCCATGAGGATCTCCCTGCTCACAAGGACCCTGCTTCTCCCTCTCCCTCTGCCTGCTGCTCTGCCTGCTTGTGCTCTCTCTCTTTCTCTCTCTCTCTCTGTCAAATAAATAAATCTTTTTTTAAAAAATTCAAATTCGATGCTATGAAGACAGTAGAGACTTTAGCATGTGAAAATCACCTCTGCTTCCAGAAGCCAGTCGGTTTCATAAATAGGTAAGTGATTTATTGAACAAGCACTTAGAAGGGTGACTACTGTGTGCAAAGCACTGGGGTCAAGGCTGGTTAGCTTGTATAGGTTTACAAATAATTCCAGAGCATGAATAAAACGTAGGATAGTGGCACAGAGAAATTGAAAAGCTGGAGGACAGAGCTAGCTGGCACTGAGGTTCCAACTTGGAACCACAGCCCGAGAGTGTTTGACACCTTCAATCCGTCCCCACCATTAGGCTTGATAGCAGCACAATCTTGCAGGCATTTAGGGAGAGGGAAGAGTTCGGGCGAGGGTCTTCTGGCCCAGTTCCCTCTGCTTCTATAAGCCCCTTAAATTCTTAATGTCACAAGCCTAATCTGCATTCCTATTTTTATATTTAAAAAATGTCAGCCAGGTAACAACATTGAAGGATCTCGAAATTATTTACAGAACCTAATAACCCACCGTTCTGGGAGTTAGGAAGATACGATTACCTCGATTTTCTAAATACGAAAACTGAAGATTGGAAATTAAATAAATGTATCCCAGGTTCAAGCAGACATCGTTATGTGGTGTCTATCATTTCTCTGTACAAATAGCAAGAGGAGTCAGAAATAATGATTGTACCAAAATGTGATCTTCTAAAATGTTTTCAAGTGAGAAAATCTCATGGGATCATTCTTCATTGTCTTTTTTCCATCTTCTAAAAAGTTTGGATTCACAGTTAACCTTTCTTTTCTTGCCGCAATAACCAGCTTTTCCTTTTCAATTTATCACTTTGATGACAGCTGATACCAGTCTAAGCTAACAGTGTAACAATTTTAGATAATGTTACAGATGCACAAGGGCATCCTCCTATGAATCAATTAAAGAAGTCACAGTAAGTTGCCATTGAAAGTGTAGCAGCTGCATCCTTGAAAACAGATGCTCTTCTGGGTCTGAATGAGTCCAATTTCAACTAATTTTAAGACTTAAACACATTTCAGTCTGGTTAATATTAGGATGTGGAACCACTTGAGACATCCTAATGTCCTAGGCTGATTGCTTCTCCATGACAGTACACTGGCTTCCCTTGAAAGATACTGGTTATTTGATATGCCAGGGATTTTATGTCTGTGGAAAAGAGAGGACCCCCAAGGCTTGGCTGCCACAAGGCAGACTCATGAAATTAAAGTGACTTCTAAAGGCAACACCATTTATAGGGATGTGCTTGGGCTGTAGGGATTGACCAGAATTCCTTTAGACTGCACTTCTGCAGGATTCCTGAACAGCCCAGGAAACCAGCTAGCATGAACTACTTTCATATACCCACTCTGTCCCCAGAATATACTCAAGAAACTAAGGGAAAAGTTACAGTTGTAAATGGCAAGCTGTGCCTTCTCTCTCCTGATTTTCACCAATCTGTTATTATGTGAGTTATTTGTCCTGGCACATTGGTCAATTAAAATATTTGTTCTGTTTAATAAAAAAGCATCGATTGAGCTCCTGTATGCCTCCCAACAGATATAGACAGATATAGATATATAGATAATCTCTGCTGTGAAGGAGTTAATGATCTCTAGGAAGACATACTGATAAACAGATGTCAATGGTATATGGTAACTACTGTAATAGAATTATGGGGTGGGGAGGGGGGGTGAACAGAGGAGCCAATGACCCAGTCTGGAGAATCAGGAAACACTTTCTGAGCCAGAAAGCATGAATAGTTTAGAAAGAGGGTTAAGAACCATCCAAGGCACAGAATCCTGAAACAGCAGGATATGTTTAGGGAATCTGCTTTAAGAAGGTGTCAGATTAATGGGCCAGGATGGGAAAGGAGAGAAGTTGGAGAGGAAGGAGAAAATGGGAGTTAGGGAAATGGTGAAAAACTGAAGTGTTGGACAGAAACCAAAAATAATGGAAAGCCTTGCTCAGGAGCTTGGACGTCAACACATAAGCAATGGGAAACACTGATGTTATTTTTACAAGAAATTGACAAAGTCTCATTTGTGTTTTTGAGGAATAACTGCTTCTCTAACTCATTTAATGAGCTAAACATGGAGGATTGAATCAAGGTAGGGGCCAGGCGTGAGGCCTCCTCCTATAGTAGTAGTTCATGGCAAAGATGCGGACAGAACCGAGAAAGTCACAGCAGGTACAGAAAAGACAAAAGATATTAAGAGATGTTTAGGAAATGAAATTGGCAGAAATTAGTCTTTGCCGGGGAGAGTGAGGGAGAAAAGAGGCTCAAAAATTACTTTCAAGCTTGCAGCTGAGATTTCTAGATTGCTACACCACTGAGGCAGAGGGAATTGAGGATAAAGAGCAGATGCTGAAGATAGAGAATGAGTTTTGTTTGGAAGACATTGCATTTGAGATGCCTGTGGGATATATAGGTAAGGCTAGCTTGCACAGTTGCTCAAATGAAGTTTAGGAGTCCTCAATCCCTCGATAATAGCAAAAGCCATGAAAATGGATGAGCTCACTCATGGAGAACATAGAGAATGATAAGTAAGGGAGACCAACAGAGAAAAAAGTCCTGGGAACCCCAGCACTTATGGGTGTGCTAAAGGAAGAGGATCCAGGGAAGGAAATGATGAAAACAATGTCAGCTATCGGACACCCAGAAGAGCAGGGTGCCTTCTAAGCCAAAAGAAAATGGAATTTTAAAAGGAAAGTGGCCAATCAATGTTGAACATAGCAGAGGGCCTTTCTGAGGTTAGAACCGTAAAGCACCCAATGTTTTGGCAATTAAGAGATCATTGGTGATGATGAGATAATGCTGTACTAAGGAGGTAGAGGCAGAAGGATTATGGCATGTAGAAGAGTTAACAGGCAAGACCACAGAGAGAGCAAGTGTTGATGATTCCTTTGAATTCTTAATGAGAATCTGCCTTTCTTAAGAGAGGAGTGACAAGGGGTGCCTGGGTGGCTCAGTGGGTTAAAGCCTCTGCCTTCGGCTCAGGTCTTGATCTCAGGGTCCTGGGATCGAGCCCAACATCAGGCTCTCTGCTTGGCAGGGAGCTTGCTTCCCCCTCTCTCTCTGCCTGCCTCTCTGTCTACTTGTGATCTATCTCTCTCTGTCTGTCAAATAAATAAATAAAATCTTTAAAAAAAAAAAAGAGGAGTGACAAGAGAGTAGGAAGGACAAAGCAACATGAGTTGGGAAAAGTTGCTGAGAAGGGGAAAAGGAGCTAGCCAAACACTAGGGAAAGATGGACAAGTGACATTGAAGACATTTTTGAGATTAAAATCCAGAGAGTTTTAGGGGCAACAATCCATACATTCGTTTTTCTGTCAAAAGATGAGTTTGGGACGCCTGGGTGGCTCAGTTGGTTAAGCAGCTGCCTTCGGCTCAGGTCATGATCCTAGCGTCCTGGGATCGAGTCCCACATCGGGCTCGTTTCTCGGCAGGGAGCCTGCTTCTCCCTCTGCCTCTGCCTGCCATTCTGTCTGCCTGTACTTGCTCTCTGCCCCCCTCTCTCTCTGATAAATAAATAAAATCTTTAAAAAAAAAAAATGAGTTGCAGGGGCGCCTGGGTGGCTCAATGGGTTAAGCCGCTGCCTTCGGCTCAGGTCATGGTCTCAGGGCCCTGGGATCGAGTCCCGCATCGGGCTCTCTGCTCAGCGGGGAGCCTGCTTCCTCCTCCTCTCTGCCTGCCTCTCCGCCTACTTGTGATCTCTCTCTGTCAAATAAATAAATAAAATCTTAAAAAAAAAAAAAAAAAGATGAGTTGCAGAATTAGCCAGGGTTAGATCAAGTTGCCACAGAAGAATCTATATTAAAGGTCATTGGGCAGACGGGGACACGTGGCCTCCTCTTGCTATGAGCAAGGCTGGAAATGCGAACATTCAGCTTTCTGGAGTCTATAGCTGTGTGAACAAGGGAGAATTGGAAATGTGCCTTGGTTTACCTAACAGGGAGTGCCTGCCCTGGAGAGCAAGCTTCAGCATCCTCCTATAAACTGATCAATTTAGTACAGAAAGCCACAGTTCTACTGCCACGATTAGTTAGCTGAGAATCTCCAAGATGCCTGCTTTTATACAGTGGCTATAGGAGGAGCAGGATATTATGAATGATTTGATGGGACCCATCCCTAGTATTAGCAGAACAACTCAAAGTGTATATCTTAATAAAATGATCAAGTTCTAATATTTTTTAGAAGATTTTTATTTATTTGTTTGACAGAGAAATTGCAGGTAGGCAAAGAGGTAGGCAGAAAGAGAGGGGGAAGCAGGATCCTGCTGAGCAGAGAGCCTGATGTGGGGCTAGATCCCAGGACCCCGAGATCATGACCTGAGCCAAAGGCAGGGGCTTAACCTACTGAGCCACCCAGGCACCCCAAGTACTGATATTTTTAAAGTCCAATATATGTGGGCTTTGCTGATATGAAGAGCAATCCCTAAGATAAACCACCACATGGCCTCTAAAAGGATGTATCAGGTGTGTGTCCAGTAACCTCCTATCTCAAGTGTATCCCCAGACTCTTCTGTCAGCTTTGCTTTTTTGTAGGTTTCCATTTGACATTTAAGAGAGAGTTCACTGTTTTGTGTTGTATCTGTTTGCCATGCTCAGCATTTTTTTGCTCTGTATATTCTTTCTTGTTAAGAAAACTCTGTAAGTTTCAGGGAGCCCTCAGGAACTCACAGGAGTTTTATAGAACTCTGGGCATGAGGCTTCATGTCGCTTTACTAAAGTTACATTTTTGTTGTAAATAACAGTCCAGTGAAATGAGCAACGTGCTGCTTTTCTAAACTCCTTTTACCTCACTCATTCCAAGTTTTATCTTGACTGTTTATCTTCCATTAATTTCATCTACTTGGATTTTTCTTCTTGGTGGAATTTGTCCAAAATGTCTTTGATGGAGTTAGGAGATTGATATAACTTTGGACCTTAAGCCACGAGTCTGATCTCTTTGGGGTCTGATTTCTGCCCCCATCGTGGCACATAAAGAGCTCTCAATCGACGGTCAGTGTCACTCAGCAGCAGAGTCCAAGGGCTCAAAGCCCTAACATGCTTTGAAATATTAGACTAGTGTTCCTTATAGTTGCTTTCATGTGGCCTGCTCGAAGAAAACATTACGAAGGCGGTGATCTCGTCTTGCAGTCCTACAGGCTGGGCAGTGTTCACCATGGAGAGGGGCTGCCGTGCCGTAGCCACTCTCCTGTGGGTGGAGTTAGTGAGCCTCTTGAGTGATGCCAAGGCTGGTAGGAATTTGAAATCTACATCGTTACATTTCATTCTTCCTTACAGATCCGTTCCCTTGGCCCAAATTTGTTTTTTGTTTAATCTTTGCCATAATACCTGAATTTATTCAAGTCTGGTTTCCCAGAGAACTTGGCCCTATGAGGCTGGGGTCTTTCTGGGCCCTTCTCTGGGCATAGCAAAGTCCAAAAACAGATGCAGTTCTGACAGCCTGTGGCTGTAGACCCTGCCACAGCCACCTGTGACTCTCTACCCTATAAGGGGAACCCCTCCTGAACCTGTCAGTGATGCTTTGCCAGATCTCACAGGCCCCAAGTGCCCTTCCTCCAAAAGACACTGCATCCTCTGACAGAAGGATTTTCAGGTGGAAAAGCAAAAAATACTGATAATGGAATCTCAAGGGAATTATCTTTTAAGTAGCTTGTCACTATAGTTAAGCTTAAAACTCTTAACCTGGCCAAATCACATGCTAAAGAATAATAACAATTGCTTATTATTTATATTAATATTAAGTGAGGTTGATATACTATTATTATATGTGTTTTACCCACATTAACCCATTTAATGCTCCCCAAAACCCCATGCTGTAGGTGGTATTATCTCCATTTTACAGTGAGAAACTGAGGCAGACATAATTTAAGTATTTAGCTCTTGGTCACATAATAAGTGAGTAGTGGAAACAGGATTCAAAACCTGTCTTGGGGGACGCCTGGGTGGCTCAGTTGGTTAGGCAGCTGCCTTCGGCTCAGGTCATGATCCCAGCGTCCTGGGATCGAGTCCCACATCGGGCTCCTTGCTTGGCAGGGAGCCTGCTTCTCCCTCTGCCTCTGCCTGCCATTCTGTCTGCCTGTGCTCGCTCTCTCTCCCTCTCTCTCTGACAAATAAATAAATTAAAAAAAAAAAAAAAAAAAACCTGTCTTGGAAACTCTCGAATACTAAAAGAACTTTTGAATGAAATTGCCAAATTCATTGTTGGTGATCTTTGAGAAGTTGTGGGGAACTGGATATGCAACAGAAGTCTAGATATAAATAGAGTTTGCATTTTTGCTGTTCAATATTTTCCTAAAAAAAGTGTCCAAGTACCATAAATAATTTATTAATTACTTGATAGAGATACAGAAGGTAACTCTACCAAATTTTCCAAAAAGACCTTTTGGGGCTTTTAGCTGACTGTAGGCTGTATATGAAATAAAGTAGAATACAGCACACTCTTCCTACCCCCCACCCAAGAAGATTTCATCTTCTTGGCATAGCAGATGGCTTCAGCATAGCATCTAGAACAAGGGCACTAATCATTCTCTTTAGACAGGACAGATCTACTCTATGGTATTTTTTTTAAGATTTTATTTATTTATTTGAGAGACAGATCACAAGTAGGCAGGCAGAGAGCTAGGCAGAGAGAGGGAAAGAGAGAGAGAGAGAGGATGCAGGCTCCCTGCTCTCGATGCAGGGCTCGATCCCAGGACCCTGAGACCATGACCTGAGCCGAAGGCAGACGCTCAACCCAGTGAGGCACCCAGGCGCCCCTACTCTATGGTATTTATTATGTTTGGTCCCGAGTGCCACATTTCAAATGTTGTCCAGAACAATTGGAATGGTTTTGTTGGCAAATTAAGAGAATTAAGAAACAATTCACTCTGATTATATGAAGAATAGCTGAAACACTGGGGTTAGTTAGCCTAGAAAAGGGAAGACTTGAAGGAAGCCAAAGATGTGGTGTCTTGAATACTTGAAGTGCCAACACATATGAGAATGGTTGCCAAGTTCTAGAATCAGAGCCCATGATTAGAAGTTAATGGCAACAGATGTCAGTAGATCGAGATGGAGTAGGCTGCCTTAAAAGGTACTGAGTTTTCGTTCACACCCATCAGAGTACGTAAGCAGACGCCCAGCAATCACTAGAACATGTGCAAGAGACACAGGCCTCGACCACGTGGTTGGGCCGGATGCCTGCTCAGGCCATTTCCAACGCCAAGGTTCTGCTCTAGTAATCTGTGAATGGGTTGAAAACAGCCAGTGTTGAATCAAGTACAGAAACAGCCTGTTGTGTCTTGGATGTTGACTGCTGCCCACATCAACATTAGTCAAATTGGTAAAAACATGATGAACAGCAAAGTAAGATGTCATTTCCAGCAGATCTCCAGGCACACAGTGCCGTGACTGGTGTTTTCTTCTCCTTTCAGTGCAGTCTCCGGCTCAGGAGAGCCACGTGACCATGGATCTGCCCCCAGTGTCAGAGCAGATCATGCAGACGCTGAGTGAACTTGCCAGATCTTTCCAGGATATGGCTGACCGCTGCTTGCTGGTGCTGCATCTGGAAGTCAGGTATGATGCAGGCAAGCCCAAGACCGCAGCTGAAGTGCGCCGCGCGTCACCTATCGCTTGGTCTTTCTGGAGCATATCACTGTCACTTTTGGTTCTTACTACTGATGTCCTTTTTAATTTTTTTACACTGAATGTGATTTCTAGTGTTAATCACTGTAAAAGTTTTAAGCACATGCTGTATCGCAAATATGGTGATTCAGAGTCTGCGTGGCCTGTGACATCAGAATGTTCTAGATTTGAATGTCTCTACCAGCTAGTTAGGCCATCTTAAAGTCAGTTAATGCACCTTTCTTGATCCTGTTTTCTCATCATAAAAGTAAAACAATAATTCCTAGCCTACAAACTTTGTAAATGAAATAATAATTACTACAATACCTGCCACAAAATAAATGCTCAGAATGTGGTAGCTTTGTGATTATGGTGACTTTATTGTCACTGACTTTTTCACGAATGTGCTCTGCTAATCGGTAAGGGAGTATACAGATGCAAGAGCCGTCCTTCAAGAACTTGAGACCTAAGAAGAGGTTACGTTAAATCATAATTCAGGATAAGCGTTTCAAAGATGCCGTAATTTTGGATTCTTGTTCCTTCCCTTGCAGTGTAGAACATTCTTAGTGTTGGTGGGCTCTCTTATCACACCTGTGGAAATGGTAGAAAGAAAAGACTGTCTTCAATCATTTGTTCATTCAATAAACATTTACTAAGTGCCCTCTGTGCCAGGCGGTGTGCTAGGAATTGGGATATAGCAAAGAAAAAAAATCGCTCAAGATCCGTGCTCTCATGGAGCTACATTCTAATGGGGGAAACAGCCTATGAACGAACAAAGAAAGATAATTTCACATAAGTGCAACTAACAAAATACCATAATGAAATCAAGCAGTGCTGATACAACTACAAAGTGAGCCATATGTTTGAACCACATAGATCATTGAAATTTTCTAAGAGTCACATTTGAAAAAGTAGAAGGAAACACATAAATTATGATATATTTTGTCTAACCCAGTGTATCCAAAATATTATTTCAGCATATAACTAATGTCAGAATTATGGATGAGCTAGTTTACATTTTTCTGTGTACGAAGTCTTTCCAAATCTGCATGTTTTACACTTAGAGCACATTGAAATTCAGATTGGTCACATCTCAAGTGCTCGATAGCCGCACGTGGCTAGTTTTCATTCTGGACATGGCAGAGCGTAGCTGGGCTTGACTACAAAGAGGTATTGGCTTTTAGATAGTGTTTTTTAGATAGTGTGGCCAAAGAAAATGTGACATAGTAACAAGAAGGAACCACGTGTGTAAAGACCTAGGAGAAGGGAAGCTCAGACCAAGAGGTCCCAAGGTAATCAAGCTTGGCAGTGTTGAGGAGTGGAGAAGGGTCAGGGTGTGTAGAACACTGGGAACAAGGAAGTGAGGAGGAGTGTGAGACTATCAAAAGAGGCAGCTGGGGCCTGACCACGTGTGGTCGTGAAGCCTGGCACGTCATCCTGCCATGTAGACCAGGTGAGTAGCTCAGATTTCATTCTAAGGGCATCATGAAGACATAGAAAGGTTCTAAGCAAGGGAGAGAGCTTCCTTCCTTCCTTCCTTCATTCATTCATTTTCATGTTTAAAAGGGCACTTCAGCTATCGTTTGGAAAAGGGATTATAGGAAGGAGTAGGATTGGAAGCCTAGCGTGCGTTGAGACCAGTTATGAGCTCCAGAGCAGCAGAGAGGAGGTATGAAAAGGGTTGGTTTGAGATCTGTTCCAAAGGCAGAGCTGCTGAAATGTGTTGATCACCTGGGTGGGGTGCAGGGGCTGGTGGCAGCAAAAGAAAGGACTCGAGGAAAACCAGTAGCTTTGGACCCAGCGTAACTCTGTGGGTGCCAGGGCCATTAACGGAGGTGAGAAAGCCTGATGGAGGAGAAGGGTTGTAGGAGGGAGAAAATCAAGACTTCCATCTGGGAGATGGTTAGTTAGAGGCACCTACTAGACCTCTAGGTAGCCATATCAGACCCCTGGTGGATACGGCCTTCTGGAACTTCAGGATCAGAAAATTCGAGATCAGAAAGTGCACAGTAACACATCTTCTGTATTACCATGAGACATTATTAAAGTTCATAGAGCATTTTCTTGTTTCATTTGGAGTCTTTACTAGGTTGAGGTTTTAAAAACATAAATAGGATTTTGGTTCATATGTCTGGGCTCCAGTTAGAAATTGGATATCTTTCAGGTGTGCTTAGGCAAAGCATAATTGATCATGTATTCTGGATGTCATTTCTTGTGTATTCCTTGTGCTCTGTTCATTCTTCATTATCTTGTCCAATGGCTTACTTCTTAATTATGCCACACCTTGCGAGTGGAGTAAGAGAAGCAGCATTGCAGGTTTGAAATATTTTACCCGATCTCATTTCTGATCATATTCCTTACATGCAGCTGTCCAGGAAGAAAAGCCCTTCCTCTATGTTTTCTGATTTGTTTTGTGATAATTTTTAGATTTGTTTTCTGTTTACTTACAAGCTGACAGTGAAATAAATCAGGTGGTTTCTATGAATAGATAAATGTAATAGACAGGAACAAAACCAAAAATCAGTAACATTCTGAAGCCCCGTTACCCGGGTTGCACAGAAAAGCAAGGGAACATCAAATTAGTTACTATCACAGCTCCTGGAATTTATGCTATCGATTGTGTTGGGAACACAAAGTGTTCCATGTTCAGAACTAGCCGCTTGTAGTGTAGTTAATTCCCAGTGGGAGATTTTTCAACATGTTTGAGTTAGTCTTTTAAATCCTTAACCTCTATTCTGCCCTCTTTATTTTCATACTCCATGATGGTACTATTCTTAATGCTGAACATACCTTAGTCATTATTTATTAACTTGACAAGAAACCATTCATCGTGATGACACCCATTGCTGTATCTCCTTCAGCAATCGCTGAAAAACAGAAAAAGGTCATTGTACGAATGAATAACAAAAGCACTGAGTTTGAGAGTCCTGGATGCAGAATTTCCTTCCCTTGATTTTTGCTCAAAGCACTAAACATGTTTATTGTTTCTAAATTAATGTCTCCTACCTTCTCATATCACATGGTTTCAACATTCAGGTTGCTTTGTTATGAATATGTTCCATACTGTCTTTGTTCCTTTTGAAGTATGACAAGTAAAGCTAGGCAGAGAGTACTGTGGATGGCTCCGGAAATGAATATTGACAGATTTCATTCATTCTCTGTCACAATAACAAGCATGTGTGTGTGTGCGTGTGTGTGCGTGTTCATACGGTTGATAATACAAAATGAACAAAGTGCATCGCTGGCATCTGTACACTACTGTGGCAATGCTGAAGTAAGGAGTGTGCTGGGCTCCCCCGTATCCACAGTGGACGATGATGACTCCTAGAAGGAGGGAGTCAGCTGTGCCGTTTTTATTCCTCTGGCCCCAGAACCTGGAACAGTCCTGCCCCCATAGTAAGTGCTCAATAAAAATCTGAATGCTTCTGGAGAATGAGCTGGTTTGAAATCAAACCCAGACAAAAGAAGTGCTGTTTGTCCATACAAAACCTGTTGCTCTTTAAAGGAAATGAAGTCGTTTGAAGGCTCTGTTTTCACCCAGCAGTCCGCTGTGTGTGCGCCAAGAGTTCCAGAGGTTGTACGGCAGCATCATCCTTATCACCATAATCTCCTAATGTTCGTTTTGTTCCCATCCGACCATAACACAGAGTTAGAAGTTAGGCCCTGTCCCTCAGGGGCTGGTGCAATGAAGAAGTGGCTGGTTAGGTACTGCCTCTGGTACTTCTACCCATGAAGCCACTGGAGAGCACAGATAGAATAGACAAAGAAATTAATGGGGAAAAAATAGTGAGAAACGCTAGCAAGAACAACTTCAGATGCCAAAAATTTATCTTATTCACCAAAATACCTCCATATTTGCAGCCCGTATTTTTATGTAACGTCGTTAAAGTACAAACCAGAAGGTGTTCTCAAATCCAGTAGGCTCCATGTTGAAGGACCCATCCAAAGAGCATTTAACATTTTACCCGGGTCCCTTAGGTCACATTTAACCAAAAAGGAGCCCCTTTCCACAGTTTGAAGCATAAGGCAAATGACACTCCCAAGAGCTGAAAGGAATGGTGAGACCATTAAAAATTGTTGAGGCTTTTTTTCCCCCTATTTGAACTTTAGAAGAAGAAAATTAATTTGCTATTTGAGTCCAAGATGCCAGGAATGTCACCAGCTGATTTCTCTTCCCATCAGGAGGACTCTAAGTGGGTTCCACAGTGAGCCCCTGTTACCATTGGGATCCGAAGTGTGTACTTTCTGAAAATTACCCATCCTGCTACGTAATCAGCAATATTTGTAGAAACCCTTAATGCCAAGTCATTTTAAGGTCAGCAACAGCATGCCAGACTCTGATGAAAAGAAACACTTTTTGAATTTGAAATTTGCCAGTGGCTACTTTAATATCTTTTTTCATCTCTAACCATTTGGGGAGAGGAAGACAGTACCTTAAAGTAGTCTTACTTCTCTTCCATGCCACTCACTTGAGGATCTGATACGCTCTCGCCTCCAGTTCCTGAGACTATCCCCAGTAGTCTCTCTGCTTTCAGTTGCTTCCATTCTTCAGCATCAGTCCACCCTTTATACTGTGCTAGAGCAATTGTGCCAAAGCTCACATATGATTTTATCATTTTACCTCTCAAAATCCTCCTAAGGCCCCCTGTGGCTTCTCAAAGTCCAGAGTTCATAGATGGCCTCCAAAGCTGATAATGACTGGCCTCCTGCCCATCTCCCCAAGCGCACCTCATGCCTCTGTCTTCACATGTGATGTGTGTGTTCCAAAAGGAACCACTTGTCATTCCTGAAAACCGGCCTTCATTCATACCCTCATGCCTTTGTACGAGGTCTTCCCATTGTCTGGAGTTACGTCATGTGTAATTTACTATAAAAATACTTTAGCATTGATGGCGTGATTTTATTTTCAGCTAAGAGCTACTCAGTTTAATTTCAACCACAGTAGTAATCAGTTTCCCTTGTCATGAATCCCACTCCAGGATTGGTCAGCTTTCATGATATTAGAAAGGTCATATGCCAGAGGGGGCTACAACCAGTGCAATTACTGGTGTCTTGATTAACAGTATACACCTTGCAAATGAGCACCGGAATGCCAGTATGAATTTTTATTGGCAAAATTTGTCATTAATTGATGTCGCTGTTAGATGATCACCCATAATGAAAATGAGCTAGTAGTCAAGATCTTTAGATTTCCCCCACATAAGCAAGTTGTTAGAATATAACACAATCCTATACAAAACTTGGCTCAGAATAAATCAGGGCACCTGGGTGGCTTAGTCAGTTAAGCATCTGCCTTCAGGTCATGATCGCAGGGTCCTGGATTGAGACCCATGTTGGGCTCCCTGTTCAGCCAGGTGTCTTCTTCTCCCTCTCTGTCTACCCCTTCCCACTGCCCACTTGTGCACATGCTCTCTCTCAAGTACATAAGTAAAATCTTACCAAAAAAACATTAAAAATGGATCATTAGGGCGCCTGGGTGGCTCAGTGGGTTAAGCCGCTGCCTTCAGCTCAGGTCATGATCTCAGGGTCCTGGGATCGAGCCCCGCATCGGGCTCTCTACTCAGTGGGGAGCCTGCTTGTGATTTCTCTCTGTCAAATAAATAAATAAAATCTTTAAAAAAAATTTTTTTAAATGGATCATTAATCTAAATATTAAAACCTAAAACTGTAAGACTTCCAGGGGAAAACTTAGGGAAAAAAAAATCTTTGTGATGTTATTTAGGCCAAGATTTCGTACATATGACCCCAAAAACACCATCCAAAAAAGAAGAAATATGATAAAAAAAAAGAAGAAATATGATAAACTGAAGTTCATCAAAATTAAAAACCATTCCTCAGAAGACATCACTAAGATGAAAAGACAAGCCAAAGAGGAGGAGAAAATATTTGCAAAATGTATATCTAATCAATAACTTGTATCCAGAACATATAAAGAAGTCTCAAATTTTATAATAAGGAAACAACCCAATAAAAATATTGGGCAAGAATTGTGAACACAAAGGTATATGGATGGCAAATAAACAGAAATGCTTGAAGCAGTGTGAAAGAAGCCAAACTCCAGAAGCCACATACTATATGATTCTATTTATAGGGCATTCTGGACAAGACTAAAGTATAGGAAGTGTCTGTGAATCAGTGGTTGCCAGATCCTTGGGGTATGGGTAGAGGTTGACTGCACAGGGGCTCAAGGGAATTCTGGGGGAGATGATATGGTTCTACAACTTGATTATAGCAGTGATTATACCGCTGCGTAGACTTGTCAAAGCTCATAGAACTATACACTGAGAAGGTTGCATTTTACTGTTTATAAATTATTTCTCAATAAACCTTAAAAAAGAAAGATGGTAGTCAAGCATGAAGACAGTTCATTAGCAATAATGCCCAAGGCTTTTGCAGCCTTTAGTTTAGGAATATTTCCTATTACCTGATACAGACTGTAAGCGTAACAGAGTTTTGACTCTGAACATCTTCCTGTCTACCTCACTGAGTTTATAGTCAGCCTGTTTGAACTGGGTCTGCCAATGGATGGAGGGTTTTGGTTTTTGGTTTTGTTTCTTTATAAATGGCTGTATGTGTGGAAGAATTGTTTGGACTGAAACTTGCTTTTGTTACAGCTTCACACCCAGGTTATAGAGTAGCCAATCCTTACCCATCTCAGACTTTTTTGGCAATTCCCAATAACTACCAAAAAGAACCTAAGAAGTGTACATGGTCAGAATGACTCAGGCAGTGTCAACATGGGAACCTCCTTCTTTAAGCTCATTCAGATCATCTTATGTACTTAAGTGTCACCCTGTGTTGTGAACCTTTCCTGACACCCCAGTGGCGGACTTCCATGGTTCTCACCAGAGGACCACATGCTCCTGAGTGGTGACACACTGCCCTCTTTCGGTCTTTTCTTTCTTTTTTTTTTTTTTGGTCCACCCCACAAAGCTATGGAGTCTTTCGGGGCACAAACCATGTCTCACATTCCCAAGGCCCAGCACAAATTTATTTTTAAATAAATAAGTAAATTTATTGTAGTGTTTTACTGAAGTAATAGATTAATTATAGTCATAGTGATGATAGCCAACACTTGCTGTGCCCTTGCACCGTGCCGGGCATCCATGCCACATGCTCGATGTTCAGTATCTCCTCAGAGCCCCTTAGAGGTAAGTGTTGTGGTCATCCCAAATGCCCAGATAAGGAAACTGAGACAGAGATGAAGTAACTCGCCTAAAGCCACGCAGCCAGCAGATGTTGGAATTGGAAACTGGAACCAAAATGGTCTCATTCCAGAGCCAACTCTTTGGAGCTCTGTGACCTCTGCCTCACCTTTCTGCTACAGCCGTGTCTGTTGAAAGATAGAATGCTTTTCACACTGGGCATATAATCCGGTCTTTGAAGGGGATGTTAGAGCTCATTTATTCCTCACCCCCGATGTTTGGACCAAGCAGGCGAGGCTCACGGAAGCTAACTTGCTCCAGATCCCTCCTTTCTTCGTTAGATGGCTTTCCAGTGAACAAGCAGAGGACGACGTAAATATTTACAGAGCCACTGCTGCCCTAAATATTTAGGTGATCTGTCCCAAGATTATTGTTTTCATCAGGAAAATGTATTACTAACTGCCCTCTCCGTCTTTGCCTTTTTTTCAGGGTTCACTGTTTCCACTATCTCATCCCCCTTGCAAAGGAGGGGAACTACGCCATCGTGGCTAATGTGGAAAGTATGGATTATGACCCTTTGGTGGTCAAGCTCAACAAAGACATCAGCGCCATTGAAGAGGCCATGAGTGCCAGCCTTCAGCAGCACAAGTTCCAATATATATTTGAAGGTCAGACCTTGCCTGTGTCCCTAGGATTTGGGGAGGAAGAAGGGGTGAAGGATTTTTTTTTTTTTTAATCTTTCCCTATTACTGAAGTTCACAACTTATAGTTGTTTGGGGTTTGTTTTGGTTCGGTTTTTCTCTTTTTGGATTAAAGCTGCAGTACCTAGTCTCTCTGCGGATGGCTAGGTAGACAACCGTCTGGCTGCCATCTGCTTCTGGTTGATAAGATTTCATCCAACATAAGGCAGATGGCGGCCTGGCTGCCTCCCTGACACGCCGCTCCTGAGAGTTGGGTAAATATGTAGAGTGGACCATGAGTTAGCTCAAGAGAAGCTCAAAAAAGGAAAAGAAGCACACATACAATGAGAAGACTCCAAATAAAGATCTCATTGACTAAAATTATCAGTGGAAGGGGAAGTTTTCTCTCAAAGAATGTGCTGTTGTCTGAAAAGAAACCTCTGATCAGCAGAGATTTTAGGAAGGCTGGCTCCATTAATGCCATGGGGCAGGCTGGCAAGGAAGGGCACGAAAGACATTTCCACATAAAGGCATTCACCTTCAACATGGTTAAACATGCAATGCCAACCGAGTAATTTTTCATGCTGAATTTCTCTCGTGGGTGGTACTTTTTGGACTTCAAACTATATTCCCTCCTTTCTTGTTTTGGTTTATATGTATATAGTCCTGGGTCCCAGAAGAATCTATTATGTCTCTAGAATTAAAGCAATGTTATTCAAAACAGTTAAGAAAGTGCATTGTGCAGAGGACTGTAGAACCTGGAGATAGGAAAGAAAGGCTTGGCCACTGCTTGCTTTAGGAAACAGTTATGTCCCAGCAAACTTGGACCAAGAAACTGAAAATCCTATTTTTCCATTAAATTATGTCATAAAGATGGAGATATGTTCTGAAAGGAACTATTCCTAGAAGACTTCAGCCAGAAAGTGTTAGTGATTAAGAGGTTAAGTGTTCTCTCCGTAGCACTGAGAATTTGAGGGCCACAACACTCCTCTGGAGCGTAGAGCTATGGTGCCCATCTGAGAAGTCACTCCTCACTCACGACACTGTTTCCTCCTTGCTCTTGACCATGACTCTTCCAAGCCCTGTGTATCAATATTCACAGTTCCCAGATTTTCCCTCTCATTTTGCCCAGACATTTCTTAACATCCAATGCTGATGAATAACAGCATCTTCTTGAAATATGGGTATAATGCTCTAACATAGAATAGAGATGAAGAAATCATAAATTGGAGACCTTCTGTTTAAAAAAGCTCTAGATATTTCTCTGTGATATTTCCTCCTCAATTGAAAAGGCATAATACAGAATTTCCCAAGGGGTGGGGAGTGGGGGTGAGAGGGTTTCGGTCTTCTTTGGTGTGGCAAAGAGGAGCATCTTATCACAGATATTATTTGTGTATAGTAATTGCCAGTGTATAGTAATAATATAAAACAGACAACTTCTATTGGGTTTTTAAAATTATTATTATAATTTGTTATGTGTATTTATCATATGAATTTACTTTTTTTTGTAAGTGGGCTCCATGCTGGGCAGGGAGTGGGCTCCATGCAATGCAGGGCTTGAACTCAACCCTGAGATCAAGGCCCGAGCTGAGATCAAGAGTAGGACACTTAACCGACTGAGCCACCCAGCCGCCCCTGAATTTACTTATTTAATATATTTATTATTATTTACTATTCTCTACAAACACTGCACCCTCCCCATTGCCTCTGCTTAGGAAAATTCCATTTTACCATGGCAGAACAAAATTATACCCGGAGTTATGGGCTCAGTAAAATCGTACGCAAACTTAACCTACAGAGATTTTTCACATCTATCAGTGGCTTTAAATATAAACTCCATGTGTGTGTTTCCTTTTCTTTGAGTAAAAAGCCTTTTACTTCCCTTTCAAGTAGTTGCACGTACAGGTGAGTTTGTAGTCTGGAAGCAACTGCACAAGTGTAGCTGAGGCAGGAGAGAATGTACCTCCTCTCCCTTTTCTGCGTTCGTCCTCGTCAAGGGCAACTCATTCTGCAGACAGAGGGAGTCATGGATCCTGAAGGCCCGCTTTGAACCATCACCATGGAGGCTCTATGACTTCAGAAGAGGGAAATCATGAAGATAGTAGAGTGCTTGTGACTAGCCAGACTAGCTTTAGGGTTCCAGGGGAAGCTTTGAAGAATGGTGACTGGCATGCATCCATTTCTTACTGACATATTTTTGCTTATTGGGTTCCAAATCAACGTTTGAGCCAAAAATACACCCCTGTCTTTTTTTGTGGGAGGAAAAGGAAACCAAACAGATCATTGTATTTGCATGTGTTCTCCTCTGCTTCCAGTACCTCTTTACAGAAAAATAAGAGTTCCAGTGTTCTTCATTAGTTTATAACCAACTGGCTTATTTTCTAAGCCCTTGACATGGTGGCTTGGGGTGTGCAGTGGGTATGTTACATAAAGCCTCTCCATTTGTAGCTATTAGGACGATGTATAAGTACTCCAGAACTACCACTCCACTCCTTCTTTGATCGTTTAAATCTGTGGAGGATTTAAAGACAGACATCCTTGCACATTCATATGTAAGTTCACACAAGGTGGCACTAATCTGTCTTCTCTTCTCCACCCCCACCCCCTGCTGATCTGTGCTGGTCCCTCAGGCCTGGGTCATCTGATCTCCTGCATCCTCATTAATGGTGCCCAGTACTTCAGACGCATCAGTGAGTCCGGCATCAAGAAGATGTGTAGGAACATCTTTGTCCTGCAGCAGAATTTGACCAACATCACCATGTCGCGGGAGGCAGACCTGGACTTTGCAAGGTAGGAGGAAGGACCGGGCTCGGTCCCTTGTACCAAAGTCGAGATCCCGTTGCCTATCAAAATCCCTTAGAAAAATGGATTCTTGGTACTTGAAAAGTTAATTTAAGAAAAAATGAAACAATTAGATGTTCCTCAGTCTTAGAGAAGGTAATTCTCTATGATTCTATTGGATGTGTAACCTGCCTTAGGCAGGGAGTTTTCCTGTTCTCCAACCTAAGTTCTTTGTACTACAAAACTTCAGTAACTTCCTTATTCTAAAAGTAATATTTGCTTATTGCATAAGATATGTCACATAAAATTTAAAACAAAAAATCAGTAAACATGACTCCTAAGCCTTTCATCTGGAGGCTATGACATTTGGTGTAATTTCTCCTGGCCTTGTGCCTCTGCCAGGGATACAAGTGAATTTTCATACCACGCCTGCATATGATTTCTCTTTGTACAAAATTGGAACTATGTTAATGCAATTTTATATTTGTTTAATTGCATTTTTCCATATCAGTAACCTTCATTGAAAACATTATTTTTCCCAAAGCCACTGATAGCCCTTGAAAACATTATTTTTCCCAAAGCCACTGATAGCCCTTGAAAGGACAGTTGATCCTTGAACAACATGGGTTTGAACGATGCAGGTCCATTCATAATGCAGACTTTTTTCATACACTACAATTAATGTATTTTCTCTTCCTTATTTTCTTCATAACATTTTCTTTTCTCTAGCTTACTTTCTTGTGAGAAAACAGTATTTAATACAGATAACCTACAAAACGCGTTCATCAACTGTTGATGTTATCAGTATGACATCTGGCCATCAGTAGGCTATTCATACTGAAGTTTTGGGGGGAGTCAGAAATTATACACGGATCTGTGACTGTGTGGGAGGTTGGCACCCCTTCTTTCCCACATTGTTCAAGGGTCCACTGTACCACTTTTAATACCTGAACAAATATTTCATGGTAAAAGTTAGGTATTATTTAGTCATTTGCAAATTTACAAATCCATTAGGATTATTTCCTTTTTGTCTTTCATAAATCACGTGTTGAATATATGTTTTCATGAACCTTTTCCTCATCTCTTCTCTTTCCCGGTTGAAATCCCTTCTCCTCTTCTTGTTTTCATTGTGTGAACAGTGGTTACTCATCATCAACCATGCTCACCTTTCATGTCCTTCCATGTCCTTTGAAAGTGCACTCTTTCTCTTTCCTAGTTTGCGGATCTCAATTTTTAACGTTTCTTTATAATGTACTTTTGCGAATTTGAAGGGTTGTTTTATTCTCTCTTCATGCGGTCTCAACACTGTATACCTTACTTAAGTCATCAGACCTTTGGTACTCAGTGAAAGCTAAAGCAGTTTTGAAGAAGATAGACAGTGATTATGGTATCTTAGTGTTTTACTGCTCTTTGTACCTTGGTGAATTTTTTCATAAACTCCTTTATGGCCAGGAAGTCCTTTGTTTTTTATCGTCTGGAATTCTACCGCCTAACGTTTGTACTTCTGTGTCATTTCATTTGATTTTTGGATTCCTCAAGAAGTTCCAGAAAATTTGAAACCATTTTTAAGGCCTTTCAGGAAATAATGAAATATTACATTACAATGACAGTTATCAAGACATATATGCTAGGATCCTTGTTTTGAAAGCCTATAACCATGTTATCTTCATTTTTAACTTTTCTTCTCCAATCTATCCCCGACTTTGTTCCACTGCTGTGCTGTTCCTCTGCTTCTCGGTCCTCCTTTCCTGTCTTATTCTTCCTTTGTGCATGCGTGTGTGTGTTGCATGTTCATTAAATTCCCCATTTTAGGCTAAATGTGGTAGAAAGCCTTCTTTGCTCAGATTAGGGAAACCAGGTGTGACTGAATGCTGCATTTATTTGGTCGCTCTTATGGGGAATGATCTCATTATTGAATTAGTCTGTTCATAATAACATTGACAAGGGGAAGTTAAGAACATGGAGGCCTGAGGGATACAGAAAAGCATTACTAATTCTCGGAGGAATATAATTCTTAAATTCAATCATCCTTTTTTAAATGATTTTTTTTTTATTTAGCTGAAATAAGTAAATTAACAGGTTTTGGCAGACAGTATGGGGCTCAAACACGTCCTAAAAAAACTAGCACCTGGATAATGAAATGCTGACTGGGCGGTATTGAGGTTAGCATCAGTGGGCTGCGTGCCAGCACTGCTTCTTCAGGAAGTAATTAAATGGCAACTGAGCTGTGCCTTTTATGGATGAATTTGGGACTGATGTCCAGGGCAGTGGGTGTGACCTGAAATGTGACCGCTTGGGAGAGATACTGCTACTATTGCTGTTTACTCTGGATGGATTATAAAAGGAAATAGGCAGCATAAATATGTAGCATTGGATGATTCTGTCCTTCCAATCTTGGTTCAGAAGGCCTCTCCTTTTTTTCTTTTTTTAAAGATTTATTCGTTTATTTGATGAGAGAGAGAGATTGTGTGGCAGGGAAGGACAGAGGGAGAGGGAGAAAGAATCCCAAGCAGACTCCTGCTGTGCGGGGACCCTAACGTGGGGCTCAGTCTCATGACTCTGAGACCATGACCTGAGCCAAAACCAAGAGTCGGCCGTGTAACTGACTGAGCCACCCAGGCACCCCTCAGAAGACCTCTCCCTATTAGACTTGTATGTCCCAAGACACCGAGACTCTTTTCTGTTTTCTCAGTGCTGAGCCCAGAGTAAGTGCTCATCATGGGTATTGAATGAATGGATAGGTATATACTCAAGGCTTCTTTTGGTCCTGATGAAGAACTTGGATAATGACAAAGTTGAGTCTGTCTTTAATGCCCTAAGAGTTTTCACTAGCTGACATGGGTTGGTGTTCTTACAGGTTTATAAGGAACAGCATCTCCCTAGAGCATAAAGCATTTTACAAAAGGAACCATGTATCCCTATGATTCATTGTCTCTTTCTCCTTCATTTGCTCTTGCTCTCACACATTGAACATACATAGACACATTTTATGGCCTTATTTTTTTCTGTTTCTGGTTTTGGTAGGATGGGTTTCACGGAAATGGGCTCCATCGATTCCACTGAATTTGAAGCTATGTAAAATGAATATAACAGCAATACCAAAATAGCCAGAAATAATAGACTGCAGCAGTGTGCCTCGGCGTTCCTTAAGCAGTGTCTAATCAAGCATGGGCAGCATCTGTACTTCCAGCAAGTCTCTATAGGAATGTTATCTTCTAACACAGTAATTAATCACTAGTTGCCATGTGTCAGAAAACTTACTTAACAAGAAGTTGCAATGCTCTTGTAGTTTTTCACGTCCACAGCCTCCCTGGCCAGTGGAAAATACAACACCCTTTCTGTAATAAAGAAGAATGTGGAGTGATTCCATTTATGTTGATTCTTCTACTTGCGGCATTGCTGTCGATCTCTTTTTCTACACACCTTTACTCTCATTTCTAAGGAGGATAAATCTCAGGTGACCAAGGATCAACATAACCTGTATAATCACCAGAATTAGAGAAACCCTGTCCCCCAGACAATGATCTTTGCTATGGTGTTGACCGTTTTAACCCCATTGTACATTTTTAGAGTCAAGATGATACTCTGTCCTGGAAAATGACTGCAGGTTAACTAGAAAATGGAAGGGCTTCTTGAGTGGGCTTTTTTTAGTTCCTTTCATGAGAAATCATCTTCCCCTGAGCTGCCTTGCACTTCTCCAGACTGAGTCTCTGAAACAACCTGGGAGACCAGGCACTGCACCGCGGGGGAAGTCTGGCTAGGCACTGAAGTCCCCAAAGTGGCTCCAACAATCTTTGTACTTGAAGTGAAGTCATTATTCAAGCAGATGAGTCCAGAGTTTTCTTTCTGGTCCTTCCTGCTCTCCCCACATTTTCCCTCTGACATCTGTCCCTTTACAGTTCTCTTTCTCCTTCATCTCTCCTGCCACCTCTGGTTTCCTTCGAGGCTTCATCTCTCCTCGATTTTTTTCTCATTTTGATTTTCTTTAGACTGGCATCTCTCGTACGTAAATCCGACAAAGATAAGGAAAGGAAAGCTTAGATTCAGGAAGTGGTAAGGGGAGAAGTTCCAACACATAACAAAGTTTCCTCACCCTTCTACTCATTCTTTCATTCACTCATTCAGCTGCTGTTCATTGAGTGTGTCTTCTCTTTAAGACCTGCCCTTATGGAACTTACACTATTGTAATTCAGGCAGTTAAGGCAGACTAATAAATAAGTAAAATATAAAGTATCTAAATAAGTAAAATATAAAGTATTTAAATAAGTAAAATGTAAAATATAAAGTATAAAAAAGATTTTATATATATGCTATGTGAAAAATCAGTCATGGGAAGGGGAAGAGAGTATGCCAGGGTAACGAAGGTCACCCACAATTGTAGAGTGGTCACGGAAGCCCTTAGTGATGTGGTAACAATTGAGGAAAAATCTAAAGGAAGACAGGGAACAAGCCATGTGGATATCTAGGGGAAGGGCATACCAGGAAAAGACACACAAGAGGAAAGAGCCAGAGGGAGAAGTACGCTTGGCATTTAAAGAACAGCAGAAAGGCCAGTTTGTATGAAGTGAATGAGCAGAGGGAAGAGTCAGGGACAGGGTCACAGGTTTCATCTAAGAAGCTGAGATCCTGAAGGTTGTTGTGTTAACACTGGTTTTTACTTTGAGTGAGGTAGGAGGCTATCAGATGGTTTGGAACAGAGACTGCCATAATGTGACTTACACTGTAAAAGAATCACTCCTGGTTACTATGTTGTAAGTAGACATTTGGGGAGGGGAGGTTGCAGGCAAGAGCAAAAACAGAAGGAGCTGTCAGGAAACTAGCTGAAAGATAGTAGTGATTCAAGCCAAGATGGCGGCACTGCAGAAGATCAGAAGTGGTCAGATTACGCTATATTTTACAAGCAGATCTGACAGGATTTTCTGAGAGTTTGGAAGTAAACCAGTGACTCCAAGGTTTTTGTTCTGAGCATTTCAAACGAAGGAGTTTTGATTTGCTGAAATGAAAATACACCAGACACTGGGAAAGACAGGTTGAGTTTGGGGAGGTGGAAATGGGGCAGATCGGAAGGAGATATCAAGAGTTCGGGTTTGGAAATACTAAGGTTGAGATGCACGTTAGACATCTGAATAGAAATCAGGAAGAGGGGGTACCTGGGTGGCTCAATGGGTTAAACCTCTGCCTTTCGGCTCAGGTCATGATCTCAAGGTCCTGGGATTGAGCCCCCCTGCTTCCCCCTCTCTCTCTGCCTGCCTCTCTGCCTACTTGTGATCTCTCTCTCTCTCTCTCTGTCAAATAAATAAATAAAATATTTTTTAAAATATTTTTTTAAAAAAGAAATCATGAAGAGAGAGCTAAACGTACAAATCTGTATTCAGGAAAGAGGTCTGGGCTAGAAATAGGAGTTTGGGAATCATCAGCAGGTAGATGGGATTTAAAGCCATGAGATGGAATGAGAAATGAGATCTTATTGACAACAAGAAGCATAGAAAAAGGGAAGCCATCCAAGAATTGGGCCTTGGGTGGATACTCCACTGTTGAGATGTTGGAGTGCTGAGGACAAACCAGCAAAAGAACCTGAGAAGGAGCAGGAAAGAAAATAGGAGAGAATTCTGTTTCCCAGAAGCAAGTGTTTTAAGAGGAGAGTGTCTTCATCTGTGTCAAATGGTGCTAGTAGTTTAAGTTAGCTCAGGACAGAGAATTGGGGTACTGGTGGACCTGACAAGAGGGCTGAAATGCTTTGGTTTGCACTCCTTAATCTTCTCTACACAACTTACCTAGTGCAGAAACAAGCTTTGGGAATAGACCTCTCACTGCTCAGTTCTGTGGTGGGGTCTGATGCATTCATGACAAACAAGAATGCAATTAGAGGCTTCTGGTGTAATATATAAAAGACCAAATAGGCGCCCTCTCTTTTCTCACTGAATGGTTACTAAGAAAGCCCTGCTCTTCCCAGCATATTTATTCATCATGTGTTTCCCATGATAAAGAGGAGTTGCGATCTCTCTTAGAAGGACACCGAATGGTTTTATTTTTAAGGAAGGTGCTCCTCCAAGCTCCACCCCTCCCTTCTCCAGCCCTCAACCCCCTTCCAGCAACTCTGGTTTAGCTTTGGAGCTGTTCTGTATATGTTTACTTAACCAGTAAGGCCCTATGTCTTCTATGTGTAATACACATACATAGGACATCTTCACAGTAGCCAATAGAAAAATCCCACTGGTAAAGAAGGAACTATTTGGAATCTGGAAACCAAAGGAGAAAGAAATCTTGTTTGAAATGCCTCCTCAGGACATAGGTTTATATGGAGAAGTAGAACACACCATATTTGTTTAACTCAATAAGAGATTAAATCAAGAAAGTAAAGAGAAAACTGAAAGAATAGGAGAAATATTTTCGTATCACATATCTGATAAGGGACTTGTATCCAGAATTCATAGAAAACTCTTACAACTCCATAATACAAAGACAAAAACCCAATTAAAGAATAGGTAAAGGCACCCCAGCAGTAATGAGCACATCTAGTGTCCAGATCTTGGTTTCTAATTCTCTTCTCCAAGGAAAGATCCAAGGCTTCTGGGAGAAATGGCTGATTCTAGGACTAGGACAGAAAATATATAAAATGAGCGTGGAACATCCAGAAGTTAAGGAAGTACTAAACACACACACACACACACACATGCACACGCACACCACTTGGACAGGAATGTGTCACAGAGGCACAAGGGCCAACTGAAAGAGAGCCAAATGGCCAAAGCTGGGACAATTTGAGCAACAAAATCAAGTATTGGATAATGACACAAAGTACAGAATAAATATTTGAGTCCATAGTGATACAATTAAAATGATTAAATAAATTAATAAGTGAGGAAAAAGAGACAGATCTCCTATACAGAAGAATTCCAAATGAATGACATAGCTACTACCCTAAATAAGGAAACTAACTCTCCACTTCTTAACTGTAGATCATTCTTAGGGACTTCCTTCCAAAGAGTACATAAGGAGTCAGAGGAAGGTAACCTGATAGTGGAGAAATCTGACAAACAGTACTTCAGCCAGGTGATCAGGGGTCAACGCCAAATTACACAAAGCATGTTGATGGATATACCCTTGATTTGAGGGGATTAAAATGATACTTTTACCTCTGTAATCTTCCCCAAAACCCATAACCCCCATATAAATGAGGAAAACATCACAGAGTTTTCAGTAAAGGAGGATCCTATGAAAGAAATACCAGTCCTTCTTGAAACTATCAAGGTCATCAAAAACAAGGCAAGTCTGAGAAACTTTTATAGCCAAAACAAGACTAAGAAGGCATGGCAGGGCACCTGGGTGGCTCAGTAAGTTAAGCATCTGACTTCAGCTCACATCATGATCTCAGGGTCCTGGGATGGAGCCCCACTTCAGGCTCCCCACACAGCAGAGAGTCTCCTCCTTCCTCTCTCTCTGCCCCTCCCCCCACCCATGTGCACACATGATCTCTCTCTGTCTCTCTCACAAGTAAATAAATAAAATCTTTATTAATAAATAATTAAGAAGGCATGACAGCTCCATGTAATCAGTGTTCTGGAAGGGATCCTAGAAAAGAAAAAGGACATTATGTAAAAACCAAGAAAATATGAATAAACTATGGACTTTAGTTAATAATGTCACAGTATTCGGGGCACCTGGGTGGCTCAGTGGGTTAAGCCTCTGCCTTCGGCTCAGGTCATGATCTCAGCGTCCTGGGATGGAGCCCAGCATAGGGCTATCTGCTCAGCAGGGAGCCTGCTTCCCCCCCACCCCCCTCTGCCTGCCTCTCTGCCTATTTGTGATCTCTCTTTGTCAAATAAATAAAATCTTATTTAAAAAAATAAATAATATATCAATATTCAGTAGTTGTGATAAAGATATCACACTAAGATGTTGATAATAGGGAGACTGGGTGCAATTCACATGGGAAATCTTTGTGCTGTCTTCTCAATATTTCTGTAAGTCTAAAACTATTGGGAAAAAACTATCAAAAAATAGGCAAATGATTTGTATAGCCATTTTTCCAAAGAAGTTGTATAGATGGCTAATACACACATGAAAAGATGTTATTAGGGAAATGCAAATCAAAACCATAATGAGATAATCACATTACACCCACTAGGATTGCTGTAATCAAAAAGTCCAACTCCAGCAAGTGTTAGGATGTGGAGAAACCGGATCCTTCAGACATTGCTGGCCGGAATATAAAATGGCAGAGCTGCTTTGGAAGGCAGTGCATCGGGTCTTCAAAAAGTTAGACTTACTGCACACTTGCCCTATGACCTGACAATTCCTCTTCTAGGTATTACGTGAGAGAAATGAAAATCTACACCTACATAAAAATCTGTATACAAATTTTCGTAACAGCCAAAAAGTGGCAACAACCCAGATATATCCATCAGCTGACAGAGAAATAAAGTGTGATAAACCCACACAACGGGTATTTTTCAGCTATAAAAAGAAAAGTACTGATCCATAATGACAAACGTGCATGAACCTTGAAAACATTACATTAAACGAAAGAAGCTGGCCATGAAAGACCATATAGTATATGAGTCCATTCATAGGAAATGTCCAAAGTAGGCAAAGTTATAGAGACAGAAAATAGAGTAGCGGTTACTTAACGCTGGAGGGTCGGGAGAAAATGGGAACATGGGTTTCCTTTGGGGATAATGAAAATGTTCTAAAGTAGATTGTGCTGATGGATGTACAATCCTGTGAATATACAAAAAGACATAGAAAATGTACCCTTTGAATGAGTGAATTGTATGGTGTGTGAATTATATCTCAATAAGGCTGTTAAAAAGAGGTTGAACTTTAAAGCTTGAAAGCTTCCTGTCACAGGAAATAAGTAGCCCATGTTTTATACTTACATCTCTGGGGGGATTTTGTGTTGGCAATACCTAACTTTTTGAGTTTCCCCAATCCATTAGGGAGGTAGGAGATGAAGGCAGAATTTTTGGAGGAGGTGATGCTTCATGTTAACCTGAAGCAGAATTATCCAGGATGAGGAGGGGGCCATTTGGAAGAGAGAGGGCAGTTCAGGGTGACTGGGGCATATGCCTGAGGAAGAGAGTGGTAGAAGATTCTGGGGGGAGGGGTGGATGATAAGGTGTTCAGACTTGATCCTGTAGGGAAAATGGATTCAGCGTAAGAGCGAGATGGTCAGTCTGTATTCTAAGTAGATTACTTGAGCAGCTAGGGGAGAAGTGGACAGGAGGATGATAAGCCACAGGCCTTGCAGGCCAAGTGGAAGGTGATTGTCAAGAGGGTGCAGGCCTGAACCAGGTCCAAACTGGGGGAGATGGAGGACATGGAGTTGCGAGTTACATAGGAGCTAAAATCGGCAGGATTTAGAGAGTGATGGAACCATGAGAATAAAGAAAAAGGAATCAGGGTACTTTCTGGCATGGGTGGGTCCTAGGACCACCCTTCCATTTGCTAGGTAGGATGCTGCCTGATTCAGAAATCACTGAATAAAGCCAATTAGGTTTTTTTTTTTTTTTTTTTTTTTTTTTTTTTTAAAGGTAAACCTCCAGGAATGGGGAGAGGGAGGTCTGATGGAGGTCATCAGTGGATGTAATCAGTGCAGGCTGCCTGTGAGATTTCCAAGTGGAGATGTCTAACACACAATTGGACATGTGAGCTGGAAGCTGGGGGTGGGAGGAGCTGTCCTGAACCAACAGACCTGGGGAATCATCAGCCTAGGCCTGAGGTTCAAAACATTTAGGGGAAATCAGCACTGCGGACAGAGGACCGTGCCCGCCAGGATATAAAGGGCATGAGAAGAGGGTAGGGAAGTTACAAAAGCAGAAAAGGACAGGACTGCTGCAAAGAACTGGTCCTTCCCCCCTGCCCATGAATTCATGTAGCACCTTTCTTCCCCGTAAATTAAAGCATCGTCCCATTTTAACCTCTCGGACTCCCCTATGAGGGAAACTGTTGAGGCACTTCCTCCAGGTGACAGATTCAGCCTAGAAACTGAATAGATATCACCTCAGACCCCTGCTTTATCCTTAACCTTGTGCTGTATCTAAGGCCAAGAATGATCTCTGGCATGGCTGAAAATCTTGAATTTCCTTCCAAGGCGGCTGTTTAGGCCGACTTCCTTCACAAAAAACCTCTTGCACCAGGAACAGCCCTTTGGTTTTCTGCAGCAGAGGTATGGGTTTTCCTCTTTGAACTGACCAGGGTGTAGCCTGACAGGAATTAGCAGTGACATGCTGCCATCTACTGGAAACGCCCACAGACATCCAGACAGATGAATATATCTGTGGTCCCGTAAATCCCCATCACTCCCGGGAATCAAGAGTGGGTACTGGCTCTGAAGTAGGCTTTGGAGATAATTCAGCTGAAAACATGAAATGCCCCCCCCCAATTAAATAAAATGTCATTTGATTGCCGGAAAACCAATTCTGTTTCTGAAAAATTACATATGTATGTATTTTTCATATATTTTTTCTGCTAATTTTTTTCCCCACCTTTATTCTGCCATTGGTTTTAGCTGCTTCTCCAATCCTGGAATAACCTATCCCTTTTCAAACCCTTACCTGTAAAACTCCAGATTTTCAACTCAAGATTATTAATCATGTGGATTTGTGATAAATTTTATAGGAGAGATTTGTCTGCTACCCAAATTCTTTTAATGATGTGCCCCCTAAAAATTCTATTATATCTCTTGAATTTAATGGTGATACAACACTAGCCCTGACTTTCTTGGGGCCCAGAGTAAATTTGAAAATATGATGCATTAAATAGTTTTTGCTGCCTGGTAGGAGGAAATATACTCATTAATAAAATTTAATAATAAAACAAAATTTATGTGGCTTAATTTCTGAGAAAATTTTCTTTAAAATTTGTATAAGCAGACACAAATAATATTACATCTCCCTAATTAAACCTTCATTTGACCTTCCTACACTGTTTCTGATCATCTTTCTTTCTACTCACCTACTTTTCCTGTGTTTATGGCACTCATAGTAGGTTCCATGCCTTCTAGCAATTAACTGATCGCTAATTGTCTAAGGGGGGGCTCTTCATCTCCCATAGAATACCCCCCAAAATGAGTATAAAGCTCTCAAAAGTAATACCTGTCCGTATTGATGTTTGATTGGTTATATCTTATGTATGAGGCTCTGATTAAGAAAGAATTCTTTTGATTATGCTCAATTAATGTCACCATACCTTGTACATATATAATGGCGATGTATAATTCAGGGTTCCTCAAGATTACTGGCAAATAGCTGTAGTCTTCCCTTTGTAGCACATGTCCTGGAATTGGAATGATTCAGAGATTAGCATAGATGACAGGCGGTATTATTTCCAATAAAGATCCCAAGGACTGGAAATCAGAAGTGACTTGCCCAAAATCTCTCATCAAATTGTGCTATTTATATACCCTGCACTACCTTTGTAGTTGTCACAGTTAGGAAATTAAATTAATTCACCCAGCAAGGCCATTTTTCTGCCAGGAAATGATCGTGCTAAAAAGATATGGACTAAAAAGATATGAAGCTTGCTCTTGACTCAAGCCCAAGAATGATCATTTACTGACTTTATTAGAATTCTTACCGAAAAACTTGAGGCTGGAAGATGACCTTTCTTGTTTTCTAAATGAAGATACACTGTTTAATTTTGGTGCTTAAACGTAGGAAACAGGCGCCTTTGGGATAGCCACAGAAACAGCTAAAGCTCATACAAACCGTATCAAGGCCTGACTTCCTCCCAGCGCCTTTCTCGTTCGACAGTTCTTCTGACTAGTTACCATAATTGTGTTTTGTTTTTGGTTTCTCAGTGGGTCTGTTTCCCCTCTGCTGCTCTGTAACAGCAATCTAAAATGTTTATGAATGTGATTTGTGTTTCAGAGTGTTTGATAAATACGAATTTCCATGTATGTTTCAGAGAGCATCCTTAGCTAAATATAAGTACGTTACCAAGAAGTAAACATGTGCCTAGACTTAGGACTCCACACTTTCATTTCACTGAAACAAGGACAGCTTCTAGAAGACAATTGGCTTCAGTATAAACTCCCTACAGGCCTAAATTACTTTCTTGCAGTGATGATATAAGAGCAAGTATTACTGTTCTTATTTTATTTTTTTTCAGTGTTCCAAAACTCATTGTTTATGTACCACACCCAGTGCTCCATGCAATACGTGACCTCCATAATACCCACCACCAGGCTCGCCCAGCCCCCCACCTCCCTCCCCTCCAAAACCCCCGGTTTCTTTCTCAGAGTCCACAGTCTTTCGTGGTTCATCCCCCCGCCCAATTTCCCCCAACTCCCTTCTTCTCTCCTTCACCCAATGTCCTCCATGTTATTCCTTATGCTCCACAAGTAAGTGAAACCATACAGTAACTGACTTTCTCTGCTTGACTTATTTCATTCGGCATAATCTCCTCCAGTCCTGTCCATGTTGATACAAAAGTTGGGTATTCATCCTTTCTGATGGAGGCATAATACTCCATTGTATATATGGACCACATCTTCCTTATCCATTCGTCTATTGAAGGGCATCTATCTTAGTTCTTTCCAGAGTTTGGCAACCGTGGCCATTGCTGCTATGAACATTGGGGTAAAGATGGCCCTTCTTTTCACCATATCTGTATCTTTGGGGTAAATACCCAGTAGTGCAATTGCAGAGTCATAGGGCTGCTCCATTTTTTAATTTCTTAAGGAATCTCCATACTCTTTTCCAAAGTGGCTGCACCAACTTGCATTCCCACCAACAGTGTAAAAGGGTTCTCCTTTCTCCACGTCTTCCCCAACATTTGTTGTTTACTGTCTTGTTGATTTTGTCATTGTAACTTGTATAAGGTGGTATCTCGGTGTCATTTTGATTTGAATCTCCCTGATGGCTAATGATGATGGAACATTTTTTCATGTGTCTGTTAGGCATTTGTATGTCGTCTTTGGAGACGTGTCTGTTCAAGTCTTCTGCCCATTTTTTTGATGTGATTATCTGCTTTGTATGTGTTGAGTTTGAGGAGTTCTTTATAGATCTTGGACATCAGCCCTTTGTCTGTACTGTCATTTGTATCTTCTTCCATTCAGTGGGTTTTCTGTTTGTTTTGTTGACTGTTTCCTTTGCTGTGCAGAAGCTTTTGATCTTCATGAAATCCGAAAAGTTCGTTTTTGCTTTTGTTTCCTTTGTCTTTGGAGACATGTCTTTTTTTTTTTTTTTAATTTTTATTTATTTGACAGAGAGAGAGATCACAAGTAGGCAGAGAGGCAGGCAGAGAGAAGGGAGAAGCAGGCCCCCCGCCAAGCAGAGAGCCCGATATGGGGCTCGATCCCAGGACCCTGAGATCATGACCTGAGCTGAAGGCAGAGGCTTAACCCACTGAGCCACCCAGGCACCCCTGGAGACATGTCTTGAAAGAAGTTGCTGTGGTCGATGTTGAAGAAGTTATTCTCTATGTTCCTCTCTAGGATTCTGATGGATTCCTCTCTCACGTTGAGGTCTTTTATCCATTTAGAGTTTATCTTTGTGTATGCTGTAAGAGAATGGTCGAGTTTTGTTCTTCTACACAGAGCAAGTATTATTACTATTATGTAATTGAACTCAGTACATGAGATGAACTGTAAGAAGTGCTTTGCCTATATTGGTTCACTGAAACTCTATATGAAACTCTATATGTAACTATTATGACCTCATTTTCTAGATGAAAAAAAACTAAAGCTTAAAGAGGCTAAGCAAATTCTCAGTTTACATAATAATAGTTTTAGGATTCAAACTTTGATCAGTCCAACACCAAAGCCTCTCTGTGTTCTTAGCCATGAGAAATCAGGGTTCTCATTTGGTAAATATTGGGTCTCTGTTTGCTTTGTGTAATTAAAATATGATTTCATTTTTCAATTAGGCTTTTGGCTCTCAAACATTTTCTTTTCCTTTATTTTTTTTCTGGTTGTCTTTCCCGCTTGATTTCCATCAAGCTCTAGTCTCTGGCACTTTTAATTAGCTTTAATTAGCAGTTTCACTGTAGAGGGCTCGGCAGACCTCTCCTGCACTGGAATGTGTGAGGGAAGGCTGGTTTTGCTTAGCCATTTGGTACTCAGTACTGCCCATTGTTGGTCTGTCCCCCTTCCAAGGAAATGTGCTGGAGCAGTAGTAGTTGACATTCAAGAACACTCTCTCGTGGGGCATCTGGGTGACTCAGTCATCTGTTAAGTGTCTGACTCTTGACTTCAGCTCAGATCACAATCTCAGGGTCGTGAGATAGAACCCCACTATGACGTTAGGCTCTGCGCTCAGCAGGCAGTCTGCACACGCACCTGTTCTCTCTCTCTCTCTCAAATAAATCTAAAAACAAAACAAAAAACACACTCTCTCAGAACCATACCACAGATTAGAGCTAGCATATACCATGGGTAAATTCCATCATTAATCCCAAATGCACCCATCTGTACTCCTAAAACACCAAGCAGATAAACCAAGTGGTTATCAAAGGCTAGATGGTCGAGGGGACTTCTTTTAAGTGGAATTCTTTGACTCTAGCCCTGAAAATTCAAATCTAGAAAGTTCAGGTTGGGGAAGAGGGTACAGAGCAGGAATCTGCAGTTTACTTAGCAAGTGTCCTGGAGAGCCTGACGCAGGTAGTTCTTGGATGCTCTTGGAGAAATTCTGGCCTTTCCTATGTTCTTTGACACTCACAGTAGGCCACTCCTCTCTCAGCCTCTTATTTTTCTTTAGTTCTCCCTCGCTTCCCCCACCCAGATTCCGTCTTCCTCCTGCTGCAGGCAGTCAAAGTAGAACTCGCCTGAAAGCCCTTTTCTGGTGAGTTTTACTTAATGGCTCCATTAGCATCACCGCTCAGGACAGGCACCATGACGATGATCCATGACAACTGCTTTAAGGCAGAGTCAACTGTGGTCTTGGAAGTTTGGGGGTGAACCAACTAATACTTCGCTGAGGTAGTAGAAGGCCAATAAACCGATTCAACCCACAGTTGTGGTATAAACTTGGGCAAGTCACTTCCACTCTCTTAGCTGAAGTTTCCTCATCTAAAAATAAGGCTCTGAGTAGAAGATCTGCTGTAGACCCAACTTGCCCAGAGTGGCACAAGGTAGAGTCAGAGATGGGGCACAGAGGTCCAGAGCCCCGCCTCAGCCACCAGCTCTCAGAAGACGCTATCCCAGGAAAGTCTTTTTTTTTTTTTTTTTAAAGATTTTATTTATTTGTTTGACAGAGAGATCACAAGTAGGCAGAGAGGCAGGCAGAGAGAGAGAGGAGGAAGCAGGCTCCCTGCTGATCAGAGAGCCAGATGTGGGACTCGATCCCAGGACCCCAAGATCATGACCTGAGCCGAAGGCAGCAGCTTAACCCACTGAGCCACCCAGGCGCCCCCAGGAAAGGCTTTTGAGAGGAAGCAAATTAACTTCATTCTAATTGGGCTTCTGGGTGGCTCACTTGGTTAAGCAACTGCCTTCGGCTCAGTTCATGATCCTGGAGTCCCAGGATCGAGCCCTAAATCGGGCTCCCTGCTTGGCAGGGAGTCTGCTTCTCCCTCTGACCCTCACCTTCTCATGTTCTCTCTTTCTCAAATAAATTTAAAAATCTTAAAAAAAATAAAATAAATCTCTGCTTTCTGTTTAAAAAGAAAAAAAAAACAACAACACTTCAGTCTAATTCCATAAAAGTACTGTAAAGATTTCTCATGTACACAGTATGTAACAGGCACTTTTAATATTTGATGACTAGAGGGACAGAAAAATGAAGGCATGTGTATATATGAAGGAATGAAGACAGAAGGAGGGGAGGCCAGTTTCTTCCGGTCAAGCTCCCAGTTGTGGCATTTGCTCACCACACCTCCTGGAGAGTAAGACCAACAGAAGCTGGCCACTGCTTTTGCATGACCTATAAAGGTCCTATAAGGCTCAGAACGGTAATTCAAAAAATAAACATGTAGGTGCTCAAAAACATAAATGTCACATCTGCTGTCGCTCTTCATCTTCTTTGCCGTGCTGTGGTTTTCCAGTTGATGGAAAGGTTTTATTCAGATCAGCCATTTCGCTTTTTCCTGGAGGCACTCTTAATCTTTGTGTTCTAACCTTTAAAGATCTAGCCTTCACTTGCTGCTGGAATGATTTCCATTACGGGGTATCTATATGCTTAAATTCCTCCCAAGAATGCCCCACCTCCAATTTTGCTCAATTGCAAGTGGAATCTCATGAGAGAGAACGAATGGTGGGCAGAGGAGGAGAGGCCGGCTCTTAACTGGCCTCTCTCTCTCTCTCCCCCCGCAGGTCTGGGGAATGGTGGATCCCCGGCCTCCGCCTCCGTGCAATAGCACCCCATCATCTTCTCCTCGCGGCAATCTCTTTCACAAAGACTCTGGTGAAGCATTTTGGGGGTACTGGGGACACAAGAAGGTGGGAGCAGCTGGGGCTTTTTAGGGGCCGGACCATGTTATTGACAACATTAAAGGCTTCATGGCTACGTTCAAGCGGAAATTAATTACAGCCCAGTTCCCCCATTTCTCCCTTAGGTGACAGTCTTCTGTTGATGTGTGCTGCTGTGAAAGTAATAATAGGTTTCAAATGTTTGTGAAAAACATAAAGTAATTACTTGCTGTGATGAATCAGTCATCTGAAGTTTCAGCTTCGCTCTGCTCTGCGTACATGGCAGTGGGTCTGTGTCTTTTGTTAACTTTAATTATATAGCATAGGAGCATTTTTACTTTTCAGTTTTCAGAAATTTCCCCTTTTTCTTTTCTTGGTTTCCTAGTTCTCCAGGGATGAAAGTATTGAAATGATAATGACACATAACTAACGTTTGAACAAGGGAAGCATATGTCTGCCAGGGAGCTGATTGCCTTAGTTAAGTTTTGTGGCTGTTGGCTATTAGCTATTTGCCAGTTTCTCTAATGAGCCTTAAATATTTACTGTTTGTGGTGCGGAGGGAAAGAATGTGCTCTGGGGCATTCTGAGCTTCCTTCCCACCAAAAGCATATGTTTAAATTATGGGCCCTGAAGCCAAAGAGCCTCTAATAGCTTTTTTCCCTTTTTTAAATTAAAAAAAAAAAAAAGAAAGAAAGAAAGAAAAGGGAAAGTTTCCATTGAAAGCTGCAGCTTTTTTCCTGGGGTCCCTTTCTTCAGTAGGGCCTGTGCAGATGTGCTTGGGTGACACTGACCCCTTTTGTTAGCTCGCCTGTAGAATAGGAGAGAAATTTCCTTTTGACAACTATCTTAGAAGAGGTCCTTATCCAAGCAGATACAGTAGTGAGGACGATATCCTGGCCAGCATGACATTATCATAGGTAGGTCCTTACTGTTAGTTAGCACTAGAGATGGGTCACCCCTAAAGATGTGAATTTCACATATTCATATCTCTTTTTAACTACTATAGCATTACGTTTTTCTGTTCCGTCAAATCTATCTTGTCCATTCCTGACCGGTGAGCCATCATAAATCCTACCTTCAAAGGTTTGCTTAATCTCCTGGATCAAGCTCTCCCTTACGTAGAAAAATAAGTTTTTCCCTTTCCAATATTAATCTCTCTCTTCAAACTGTCATTTATATTTAGAATCAAAGAGAAGAGCAGTGAGAATTGGCTGTCTCATTATTTATCTTACTGATTAATTGGTTGTCTACTGGAGAATTCTTCTGTATGGAAAATCATACTTACTGGGACTTCTGAGTTTTTTCTTACAACGATCATTGGTGTTCATGATGTTTGCCCCAAGACTGGAAAATCCCAACCAGTATCAAAGAATACCACTGTGTTCAGTATAGTTTTAGCATTATGTCTATTTTTTACTGTATCCTGTCTGTTGAAAACTGTTGGCAATATGATATCTCAGTTTAAGCCAGAATCTCTTATTACACCTGTAACCCCTTCTTTTCTTCCCATGCTGTGTCGTGGAGTTTTTAAAGCACTATAATTCTATCATTGCATTTCAGTTTTCCACATACAAGTAAGGCGAGATAGTAACAACAAACTGCTCAAAATATCTTTTATTCTATTATTGTTAACACACAGTTACCAATAACTACCACGTATTGAGCACCCACTTTGTGTAAGGCCCTCTTCTTATGTGATGTTCACAGGTTATCAGATGAAATCCTTGTAATAACCTAGTGTGTCTAGGTATTAGCATTTTCATTTTACAAATGGGAAAATGGAGTCTGCAAGATTAAGTAACCCAAGGTCTACACAACTAGCAACTGACAGAACCATGATTCAAAGCCAGCTCTATCTGCATTTCAGCTGTTGTTCTATACAGCTCATGACAATGAAACGTGTTAGTATTTCAAGAAGATATACCACAGCCTCAGTGATTTTATAGACTCTATTAAATGATGTTGCTGGGGTGTTCTTCGTTGAAAAGGCTTCAAGGAGGGGTAACAATTTTTTATCTTCCCTGCAAGAAATTGAAAGGAAATGTTTTATAGGTTGCAGTGATACACAAAAGGAAGCCAAAAGGATTATGAGAAAGGATTTTGGCGCAGCACCTACTGTCTTTCTAGGAATAATTACCTTTATTGTCAGGCCCAACAGAGGTGGGAAGGGGTATAGGACCTCTGAGGACTGCCACACAGCAGCATTAGAGAGTGTCCAGGGTAGGTAGGAAGACAGGACCAGACAGCCCATGGAGAGGGGGGTCACTGCCACTTACAAACCCTAATTCCCCAAGTATCCAAACACCTACATGTGGTGGCAATACAATGACTAATGAAATGAAGTTGTCTTAAATAGCTTGTAAAAAACTATTACAGTTTTTCAATGAATTTTACATATTTGGAAGAGAGGGGAAAGTGAGAAGATAGCTGTTTTTGTTCCATCAATAGAAAACCCAGTCATTTTGAAGATTTTATTGATTTATTGAGAGAAAACAAGCACAAATGGGAGGGGAGGAACAGAAAGAGCGAGAGAATCCCAAGCAGGTGCGGAGCCCAACAAAGGGCTCAATCCCACGACCTGAGCTGAAATCAAGAGTTGGATGCCCAACCAACTGAGCCACCCAGGTGCCCCAAACCTAGTAATTTTAAAAGAAAAATAAAAGGAGTGATCCATGATTGACATTGGTCATTTTTTGATCAGTTAGCTTCTAAATCTCCTCCTGTGTTGAGAGAATTCTCCACAGCATGGCCTTGGAGGGAGACAGAGCCCATCCTCCATCATCAAAACACAAAGCCAAGGCTTGCTTCTTGTATGGGGACCCAGCCTATAATAGATAATCAGATGCTCCTACTCCAAACTAATCAGGGAACTAGGGACTCCAAGGTCAGGGGTAATGGAGAATCATATGAGGTGTTACCAGCAGTAGTGGAACTTCCAGTTACCTGGGGTAGTGGCCGATAGCAGTGACCATGGAAGAGTCAACATCCAGTTCTGCCGGCACATGAGCAAAACACAGTGTTCTGTGTTTAAGCGGCAGCAGCCATGGTATCTTCAGGAAACTGTCTTTGCGGGGTGATTCTGGAGTGCTTCTGGCCATGGTCTCAACTGCTGCCTCACTTTGTTCCTGCTCACTTTCCAAATCGGATTCTCCTCTCTTCCTGACTCACCTGAGAATTTTACCCAGTAGCTTTTCAATAATTGCTTCTCTGCAACTTACAGCCTTGATTGTTACATACATATACATGGTAAAATCTAGTGAATCGAGTAAATTTTCACTTTTAGTTCTTTCAGTCTTCAGCAAAGCTCAGTTTTACATTATTAATCATTACTATTGAAGTTCTAATGTCAACTTTGATGACTCATCGCTATTAAAGTTTTTATATAAAGTTACACAGCATCTCTTTATCTTGGCTAATTCTACAGTATACTTAAATATCCATCAAGAAATTTTAATTTTGGGGGGGTGCCTGGGTGACTCAGTCATTAAGCGTCTGCCTTCTGCTCGGGTCGTGATCCCAGGGTCCTGGATCGAGCCCCGCGTCAGGCTTCCTGCTCATTGAGGAGTCTGCTTCTCCCTCTCCCACTCCCCCTGCTTGTGTTCCCTCTCTGGCTGTCTCTCTCTGTGTCAATTAAACCTTTAAAAAAATTTTTTTTAATTTTTTAAAGAGAAAGCAAAACTGGCTGGTTTATATGCCCTGAGCTTGTTTCCCATAGTTGAGAAGACCTAATTATCAGTTTTATACATTTGTTTCCATTATCTATTACCATATAATGAATCATCCCCAAACTGAGTACCAAGTACAGCAACCATGACATTAGTTCTGTTGACTGAGCATATGGACGGGGGCTCAGCTCTACAGTTCTTCTGCTGGATTGCCTTTGGATGTCTCCCATGGCTGTAAGCTGATGGCAGCTGGACCTGGAGCATCCACGCTCCTTTGTCTATGTGTGACTGGTGGGGGTTGCTGGAAGCCTGGGCTCCGCTGGGGTGTTGGTGTAACTAGCTCCTTCTCTTTCTCTCCTCATTGAGTCTCCGAGATTCTACCTTCCACATAACTCTTCCAAGTGATTTCTTCATCACGGCAGTCATATTTCCTACACGATGACTTAGGGCTCCCAAAACCATGAAAGTAGAAGCTGCCAGGCCTTAAGTCTTGGACACAGGATTATCACTTCGGCCACATTCTGTCAGTTAAAGCAAGTCACTGGGCTAGCCCACATTTAGTGTAGAAGGGACTATGTAAAGGCAGGAATAATGGGAGGCATAGTTCATAGGGGCTGCCTTGGGGATTTAGCTCTCCTGTGTCTAAACTTCAGGCTGCAGAGTATAAGTGTTCGGTGCCAGGTGCAGTAGGCATCCAGTGTATTTGTCAGGATTATTTCTATTGCGAAGAGCAGAAACCAAATCCAAACTAGCTTATGCCAAAAAAGAGAATTTATTGAATCATGAAACTGAGATATTCAAGGGGTGATTGGTTTAGACATAGTTTGGTCCAAGGATTCAAACCACATCAGCCTGGACTCAGTCTTTTTTTAAACCATCAGACTCTTGCTGCTGTTTGCATCTGCTTGGCTTTATTATTGTATAGCCTTTGTCCTCCCCAAAATAAGAGCTGCAAAGTAGTATCATACTTTTAGCAGAGAATGTTAGGGAAAGAAAACCTTTCTCTTCCAAAATCCGCACGACAAATGTCATGGAGGGACTCTGTTGGCCCTGTCTTCCTATGGACCAATTGCTGTGGCCGGGAGAAGGGGCGTTCTGATGGGAGGGTCTGCACCACGTGCCCACACCTGTTGCGAGGGGCTGATCCTTCAGACCAGGACTTCCTAGGACGTGTTCTAGAGAAAAGGAAAGCTGCTGTTACCAGAAGAAGTCGGATGGATCCTGGAAAAACAAAAACAAGAAATCACTACCCCCGATAACATTGTGCTGAATGAATGAAATTTAATAAGTGAGTGGCATAGGCAGTGAAGTACTGAGTTTATTAGGTGCCAAAGGAGACAGATACTTCAAAATTATTTTATGGAAAGAGCTAGACAGAAGTGCTGCTAGGAGTGGACTGAAATAGAGAGAAAAATGCAGTTTTGAGCTGTACTTTGAGAGGGGATATTTAAGAGGAGGATGATGTTATAGACCGAGAAAAGGTCATTTTCTGCAGAACCAAAAGCCATTAAAGATAGAGAAGTTTCCAGAGTCTAATTTTTGGATGCAGCTGCTCTCCTTAAACTGTACTTTTAAGAAAATCAGGTTCGTACAGTCCGTTGGACCATTTAGTTACCAATTGAGTTGGATCTCAGGAAGAGCTGTTCTGTAACCCTGAATGTGACAGTGGGGTGTCTCAAATATTTAAGGGGCTCCTACAAAAATAAAGTTCCGTGGTGACTGTT
This sequence comes from Mustela putorius furo, assembly GCF_011764305.1. Lineage (NCBI taxonomy): Eukaryota > Metazoa > Chordata > Mammalia > Carnivora > Mustelidae > Mustela > Mustela putorius. The sequence continues at coordinate 88,099,050 of NW_025421998.1, forward strand.
ACTGAAGGGTTAAGAGAGAAGCCTTTTGAAAATATATATTCTCTTATCCTCTGTCACTTTGATTAACAATAAATGCTAAATCCCCAGAAATAATAGTAATCTGCACTTTTGTATTTAGAGCCCTCCTGTGAGGCTGAAGGTTTCTATGTAAATTAATTAGCTCTTCTCTGGGGTGCTAAGGAGGAAAGGAAAGCAAGCCCAGCTCCCTCCCCAGCCCTGGCTGAAAACTATTGAGCCGCAGATTCGGGATCTACGAGGGGAGAAGGAACAAAAACTGACCTGACTGAACTAAGTATAGTTTCCTTGAGACTGGGGAAAGGAGAAAGCAGTAGAAGGGAGAAATGGCTGTAGAATCTGGTCAAGAGAAGTCCCAGTTGGCTGTCAGAGTCTTACATCACCTTGTCTTCACAGAAACCTAGAAAGTCTTCATTCACAAGGGGTTTGAGGTGGTGTCATCTGTCACCTTCCTTTAACAGACAGGAGACTGGCTCAGGGAGATGGAGAAACTGGCCAGTGAGGGATCCTGGTAGGACTAGAACTCAGATTTCATGACTCCTTCGTCAGGACTTTCCCTTCCCCACCCCCACCCCCACCCCAAGACTCAGGGCTTCCTGGAGGCTGATGTCAACTTTCCCAGTGTTGACATTCCCATTGGAAGCCACGTTGTCCTCGAGCAGTGGCAGAAAAGAAAATCTCCAGAAAAGAAGCATCACCATCTTTGTGTGGTTTGAACCCCTCTCCCTAGTTTCTTTTACAACTCTAGGGATATCTTGTTAACCCCACTCCCCATAATGTTTTCCTTCTCTAAGACTAGAATAATATTGCTGCCAGACACTTCTTTATAAACAGAAATTACCATGTGATAATAATTATGACTTCTGTTCACTATCTGCACATACTCATATCCTTGTTATTAAGTAAATACAGAAAGATTATTCGTTTTATTTGCTTTTGATATTGATATTACCATGTTCTCTCTTAGCTATAAATATCTGCTCTGCCCACATCAATTTGAATCTTTTTTCTTAAGCAAATTAAAGTAGAAATGATAACACAATTACCATCTGAATTCTACTAAACTCCAAGTCAAAACAAAATATACGGACTGTGATTATGTGAGAGGGAGAGACTGAAGGGGGAGACTTCTCCTGCTGCTAAGGAGCCAGAAGTCATATCCTTAGCAGAAGAACCAGGATGTCGTAAGTCTGCGTCGGTGTGGAGGGTGGCTGGACTCCCGTACTGGCAGACACGGTACAGCTGCCCAGGATGGGAGGTTGAGTCTCGTCACTGGCTTGTTAAGTGCTAATTTGGGTAATAATCTTCTGCTTCCAATGAACATTTTTCCACAGGGTATATGAGTTCTTTTCCTGAGTTCTTTTCCTGAGCCCGAGTTCATGCTAGTAACTTAGAGAAACAACCTTAAAGTGCTGGGTAGACAGGGAGAATCCGGCTGTCAGACCAATTTGAACAGGTTTAGTGTTGTGGTCACTTACAAAAATCTTCAGATTCTTACTTTGATCCTGAGAGGAATCTGGTCTGACCTGCTGTCTTCCTTGAAAGAATGTTCTCAAACGTTCTCGTCTACCTCGCCATATCTAGTGAGCAGACGTGAGAGGACCCTTAGGCCCCAAATGGTTTTTCTAAGCTGTTAGGGATAGTCTCATCCTGAATATGTGACTTGATAATCTCCTGTGTTCATTGTACTTTAAGCTTCCGTTTTGCCTTAGGACCTCGGTGGACCTTTTAAAACAGCCTCTTCTTAGGCTCTTACACATCTTTGGAACCATGTACCATTGGGAACTTCTTACCACTAATTTCCTTAATGAATAAAGCCACATATAAGCACAAAAGCATGTAATTTGAACTATTTCAATATCTGAAGCATTTCCTAAAGAAGTCAGTTGCTCGAGGTGGTTATGACAGATTGGCAAGGCGCTGTCCATTCGTACCTCAAGGGGCCATCCATTGGCAAGGGGTCATACCTCCTGAACATACTTGAGAGCTAACCATTACTAGAACTTCAGAGATGAAGATCTAGTTCCTGCTTGTACGTGGTGAGGAGGGTGAGATCAGTAATGAGAGGGATGAGTGGGGTAACCATTAAGAGGGAGAGGACTAAGATAAGAAAGGATATTAAAACCTCATAAGACTCACTCCTGGGTATATACCCAAAAGGAAGGAAAGCATATGTCCCCACAGAAACGTGTCCATAAATAGCATTATTATGTCTACTAACTGCTAGGTGGAAACGACCCATATGTCCATCGCTGGATGAATGGATACGCAAATGCGGTCTCTCCACACAATGGATTATTATTTGGCTATAAAAGATTGAAGCACATGAGTGAATCCTGACAACAGTATGCTCAGTGAAAAAAGACAGTCACAAAAGATCGTATGCGCTCTGATTCCATTCATGTAAGAGTCCAGAACAGAGAAATCCACAGAAACAGAACGTAGATTCGTAGTTGCCCAGGGCTGGGTAGGGAGCACGGGCGTGGTAGCCAAAAGGTACAGGCTGGCTTTTTTGAGGTGATGATGGTGTTCCAAATTCAGCTGTGGTGACGGTTGCACATTATCTATAAAGATGATAAAAGCCATTGAATTGTACGCTTGAAGTGGGTGAATTATATGGTATGTGAATTACACCTCAATAAAGCTGTTTAAAAAAAAAACGAATAAGAACTAAAATTGAGAATAATGGTAAAGAATGACAGGGAGCGGCTCTCTTTCCCTCGCTCTCCCTCTCTCTCCCCTTCCCCCCTCCCCCGCTCCTCTCTCTCTTTTTCTCTCTCTCCCTCCTCCCTTTCCTCCTCCTCTCCCTCTCTCCCCCTCCCACCCCCAAAAGGGAATCACTGTCTGTGGTTGAGGACAGACACTGCCTCTGGAAGTAAGGGAATGCTTTTAGTGCTCCTGATGATTTTTTTTTAATCATTATTAAGAGTTGATTATGGAGCTAATTAGGACTACAGAACTTCCAGCTAGACAAAGAGAAAATTGCACTTGGGAGGGTAGAGAAAGGTAATACTAGTTCAAAATCTGACAGGGGCGCCTGGGTGGCTTAGTGAGTTAAAGACTCTGCCTTCGGCTCAGATCAGGATCCCAGGGTCCTGGCCCCAGGGTCCTGGGATCAAGCCCCGCATTGGGCTCTCTGCTCAGGGGGGAGCCTGCTTCCCTTCCTCTCTCTCTGCCTGCCTCTCTGCCTATTTGTGATCTCTGTCTGTCAAATAAATAAATAATTTTTTTAAATTACTTAATTAATTTAAAAAAATCTGACAAACATTTGCATCCCAGCTGGAGGAAGCCATTCTTATTACAGGAAAGGAGCAATGCTGTAGAAAGCCGCTCAAGAAAAAGCAATCCCCAAGTAAAAATAGACTCATTTAATGAAAGAGAAAGAATCTGAGACTCCATTATAGACCCATTAAGTTAAGAATAGCACAAGAAATGTAAGGAAATTCTTTTGTTTTGTATTTGCAAGAAAGATTTTTCTTTTCTGAGTTTTCATTTGTTCGTGAATCTCTCCGCTTAGCTTGTTTTAATCAGCAGTGAGAGGAGTTACAAAGTCATGATTTAAGATTCTGAATGTCTGCTCTCCCTAGTAACCCAAACCATCTGGGATTATAAATTATGACTCATTATTGCCACCTGATGACAACAAAGAGTACAGCCCTTCTGGAAGTACTGGCCCTTTTAGAAACAGATGCCCCCCACCCCCTTGCAAGCTGAAATGCGGAATCAGTGACAGAAATAGGGTGACAGAATCTCTTTAGAGGTTCTCTGACCTTGGTGTTAGAAAGAGGCCACCTTGTCATAGGCATCTTTAAGCATCGTGAAGTCTTTTCTTCGAACCACGTTACCTAGAAAGCAGTCTTCTGTATATCGAAAGTGATTTTCCGTCTATTATATCAAAGCGGTAGGTGTGTGTTGCCCTAAGCCTGTCACCACTTTCTCCTGCAGTTGTGGCTGCTGTCACTGTCCAGCGGCTGCCACTCGTATTGGTGGCAGCTGCCAGCCTGTCGTCACTATGGCTGCTGTCATCACCCTCACACACAAGCTGTTGCCTCTGCCCCTGTCTTCCTGCTGCTAATGGGGCTGATTGGCACCTCTCCACGCCACATCAAGGTGCAGAAGCTGCTTACCACCCCAGGCTCTGAGCCATCCGACAGACACCCTGCACTGCCTCGGCTCATTACGGCCCTCAGAGCAGTGGCGCCAGCTGCGACCAGCCCAGCCCAGAGCTGGGTGGCTCCGCCTGATGGGGCGAGGGGGCTGTGATAGTCACCTTGCTACCTGCGGAAGCAGCTGGGCCTCTCAGTGAGACTCGACCTGGGGGCTCCAAGCATCCTGCGTCTTTAAGAGTCAACACATTCGAGCCCCACGTCTCTCTTCTTGGCTTGTTTCTGGAGTTGATAGCGGTTTGAAGCTCCTCCAAGCCCAATGGACAGCTTCAGCCCTGTCCCCTCACCATGGGCCTGCTCATGTGCCCACAATAGGCAATACTGTGCTCTCCCTGAGCACACACTGAGTTTCAGTGCCGTACGTTAAAAGTTGTGGTAAAACATTTTGCATCATCTCCAGTATTTATCAAAGCCTGTGAGGGTTAAAAAATATGTAGGATTCAAGATGGCAGCCGTCAAGACTGTACTTCCACAGAAAAATAAACAAGAATCCATTCAAGCAGAGAAAGAGTAGGAGGGGGGTTACCAGTGAACAAAGGTGGTCAACAGATTTCTGGAAGATGGGAAGGAGATGGGGTACAATTAATGGGTAAACTGGGGTGGGGGGACCTCTGACTAGAATGTGCAATAAGCGCTTTGGAGAAGTTCCAGGTTCATAACCCACAGTTAAAAATGGGAATGCTGAGAGAGACTGAAAGCAAAAGGATTAATGAAAATTTTATAAATATGAAAATGTCATTAGAGCACATTTTATTCACCCCTTTAAAACGCCAGCACCCGGATTTTATCCCTGAAAGAGTCATCTTGGGAAATATTTGGGGAAAGTCAGGGCATCTGGTATGGCTGTCACAGCCCCAGAACAGACCGTCTTCATGTGGCATCAGAAAAAGAGGTTTCCCACCTGACAGCTGGCACCCCACCCACTAGCCCACAAGAGAAACGGACTTACCTGTTAGCATTTTCAGCACCCCCCACATAACTCACGCAGGCAGAACTCTCTCCCACCAAGAGGAGAGGCATTTTAGGAAGGCTAGCATCCCACTAATTGGAGTCACAAGAAAAGAGAAGAGAAAATGAAAGGGAAGGGAAAGTGCTGCCGAATCGGTAGAAACGCTTCTCTAAAACTAAGGGCACAGGTCTTCACAGTAGAAGAGTCTATTGGGAGCCCAGCGCGGTGAATGAAAAAAACAGCCTCACCTAAAGGCAGCCTCGCGAACCATCACAGTGCCAAAAGTAAAGTTCCTAAAAGCTTCAGCGAGAGAGGGAGAAAAACAAGTCAGCCAGCGTCAGGCTTGTGATCGTAGCGCTAAGTGCTAGGAAGTAATGAAATGATACCTGCTCAGCTCTGAGGAAGAATGATTTCAGCCTAGAAACATGTATCCAAAGGGTCTATCTGCCATGCTGAGGGCAAGAGGAAGACATGGTTAGAATTTTAAGGATTCAGAGAGTTTACTTTACATGCTCTCCTTCCTGGAGAAATAAGGGCGTATTCAAGCAAAGCAAGTAAATAAACCAAAAAATTAAAAAACATGATGTCTAAAGAAGCTCTCGATTCCACTTCGAAAAACAGCAAAAGGGCAGCCTTGAAGGAGATTTGAAGAAGGATCAAGTCCCATTTGTAGTGACAGGACACAACACCCCCAGGAAAAGAGCTCTGGGAGTAGAAAGACTCAAGAAGATGCATAGCATGATTAAGAATTTAAAGAAAAAAAACAACAACCCTTAAGCTATGATAAATATAAACAATGTAAGAAAAAGAAAAGCCAATCTGAAATTTTGAGGGGGGGGAAGAAAAACTGTAGAAAAAATTCATGGTCCAAATACAAAGCAGAGTTCCAGAAGCATGCTGTTGAAGACGCCTCACGGTTATGACTGAGCAAGAGAGAGCGAAGTGTACTCCTCACACAGCACCAGGCTGGGCACCGAGCCGCACGCGGTACTCGCAATGATGTAAATGTCCTCTGTGGTTTTCACCCGACGTCACGCGGCAAAGCACGGGAGACCAGGTTGTGCTTGTAGGACAACACAAGCAAAAGTAAAAATGCAGCTAAGAGAAAATGGAAGCCAGAGGCCCAATGGAAGGTGAAATATGGACCATAAAGAGAGGAAGAAAAGTTTACAAAAGGGTCATTAATAGCTTCCTCTTAAAAAGCGGAGGCAGGGGGCGCCTGGGTGGCTCAGTGGGTTAAGCCTCTGCCTTCAGCTCAGGTCATGGTCCCAGAGTCCTGGGATCGAGCCCTGCATCGGGCTCTCTCCTGAGCAGGGAGCCTGCTTCCCCCTCTCTCTCTGCCTGCCTCTCTGCCTACTTGTGATCTCTATCTGTTAAATAAATGAAAAAAAAAAAATTAAAAAAAAAAGCGGGGGCAGGCAGCAGATCAGTTGAAAGTTTAGATAGATTGGTTTAGATAGTTAATTATTTAAATCATAGAGGGCAGCATTTTTACACCAAAGTAATAAAATACCAGAAAGAGGAGAAAGGTATTTATTGCAAGTGAGCTGTACTTTCTGTCTTTCACACCAGGTTTATCTGTTAGATATATTTGACTCCATACAGTAAAGGGAAGGGACTCAGCGACTTAAGACATTTAAAACATTCCACAACTCTATATAAGACTCGGTGCTCATGATGAGACTCCCCATCACCTGTGTCCCCCGCCCCCCCTTCACCTCCCCTTCTGGTAACCATCAGTTTGTTCTCTAGAGTTAAGAGTCTGTGTCTTGGGTGCCGGGGTGGCTCAGTCGGTTAAGCATCTGCCTTCGGCTCAGGTCGTGATCCCAGGGTGCTGCGATCAAGGCCTGCATCTTGTTCCCTGATCAGCGGGGGGTCTGCTTCTCCCTCTGCCCATCCCTCACCTCTTGTGCTCAGTCTCTCCCTCCCTCCCTCTTTCTCTCTCTCTCTGTCTCTCGTAAAAATAAATACAGTGTTTAAAAAGAGAGAAAAAGAGAGTCTGTTTCTTGGTGTGTCTCTCCTTTGTTCATTTGCTTTGTTCCTTAAATTCCACATATGAGTGAAATCAAATGGTATTTGTCTTTCTCTGACTTTTTTCACTTAGCATTATCCTCTCTAGCTCCATCCGTGTGCTTGCAGATGGTGAGATTTTGTTCTTTTTTTTTCTTTTTTTTTTTCTTTAACAGCCGAATAATACTCGGTTGAGTGTATATTATATCTTGCCAGCTCTCTGCTGTTCCCTCCTCAAGGTCCGTTGGCTCTGTGCTCCACAGCCCCCTCTGTCGTCCCAGGCAGGATCCGACACTTCCAAGCATCACAAAAACATCAAGTGGAAAAAGACAGTTGGCCTCCCTTGCTTCAGTTTTGTCTCAAGGAAACATTTTCAAGCAGTCTCGCTAACGGACTTACTGGCCCTAATTGTCTCACACACACACCCTCCTCTAAACCAGACACCGGCAACAGAAAGGGACCGCTGCCTTCTTATCGCTACTCAGCTGACTTGACTTGGCGGAAGGTCCCTGGAAATGGCAACTTGTATTCTAGCATGAACCTAAGACTTAGGCATGACAACTATTATCTCATCTCTCTCTTAACTGATCAGATTTCATGCCGATAGATCCCCTAGCAAGGAAAAGTTGTTGTCTCTGTAGATCAGTTACAGACATAGTTATATCAGTTACAGACATAGTTATGTCAGTTATAGACATAGCTATAGACATAGAGGGAGAAGGACCACAGGGACTGTCTCGTGGCCTTGTTTAGTAATTCTCTCTTAAGATCTAGAAACATAGGTTCCTTCTTTCTGGCTGTGTATCAAATCAGGATCCTCAGAGCTGCTAAGTAAATTTTTTCTTTGATTAACTAGCTTTGTATAATTCATGGGTTCTAAAAGATCCTTCCTCTCTTTAGATCATCTATAGCCATGTGATAATACATGGAGTCTATATAGGAAGAAGGGTTCTGTGCTACTTCTCAAAAATTCCTTGTTTTGCAACTTGGCAAAATGGAAACACAATGCAAACCAGGGTTTAGATCCCAGCCCTCCCACTTAGTAGTAGCTGCGTGGCCTCCGGTAGTTTCCAGACCTTTCCATGCTTTAGTTATTTCTAAAAATGGAGGCAGTTGGCTTACGTGTTAGGGTGGTTTGGGGTTTTTGTTTTTAAGATTTTATTTTTTTATTTATTTGACAGAGAGAGAGAGAGAGAGATCATAGGCAGGCGGTAGGGGGGCGGGGGAAGCAGGCTCCCCGCTGAGCAGAGAGCCTGCTGTGGGGCTCGATCCCAGGACGCTGGAATTATGACTGGAGCTGAAGGCAGTGCCTTAACCCTCTGAGCCACCCAGGTGCCCCTGTTAGAGTGGTTGGTTTTAAAGCTTAAGTGAAACTGCCAATGCTATAAATTTAAGGAAAATGTCAGCAGTTGCTAACTCTTCCTATAGTAGCATGCAAGAGGGTGTGTAGCTTGGTCCCCCCATTTTTATGTGTTGGATGGTCAGCCAACATTATGGTAAAGTGAGTCAAATTAGGCAAGGCAGAAGAATTTGATTCTCATTTGAAGCTTGAATATAGTAACAAGAGGAGGAATGAAAGGCAGCAAGGGTAAAGACCAAAAGGTAAAGATATCCGTGCTTTTGACCACGTTTTCTCAATCAAAGGACTGCACGCTGCTCCCACGGCGCCCTGAGCCGAACCCTATGGAGCTCCACTGAAGGGGATTTCAGTGGAATGGATTCCTCACAGAAGGAGACCACGGTAACTTTATTCCTTCCCTGGAACACTTTGAATTATAAAAAGAAATCAGGCTCAGATAATCAAAAAGCGTGAGATGGTGAATAAAATACATTAGAGGATTATAATTCCATAATGATTGAATTTCTCTAGCAGAGAGACCCAGAGAAGTTCAAATGTATCATCTCGATTAGTTCCAACACCCATCTGTCAAGATGCGGGCCCTGTGTTAGACTCTGCACCCGTCGCACCCTTCACCAAGACCATGAGACACGACAGTCTTGCCGTGGCATCCGTGGCTTCACACGCTTTGCCATGAATGTTTCAGGCACAATTTAGAAGTGAGCTGTCTCCATTGCTCCTCATGCATGGAGACCTCCTCTTGCTAGCTTCCCCTCTGCATTTCTTCCCTGAACGCTGGAAGTTCTTGAAAAAGCACATATTTCTCATGCTAGTATTTCCAGTTATAAAATAGTAATCCTCGGCGTCTTACTACTTCCCAACTGGTTCTGAACGCAGGGAGTTCTGTGCAAAATGCCTAGCACTCTGAGTACCAGGGAACTAAAAAAGGTAGCTTGTCTTTCCACAACTTCCCTTCGAAAGGTCAAGATGGAAATGAAAATCTGGCGCCGCATCCGTCTCCCGTCTCCCTCCCCTTCTGTGGCCAGAGCCGCAGCACAGACATCACGCTCTGAGAGGCAGGTCTGAGAAGCGCAGGGCTCAGGAACTGCATGTTGATCATGTAGGAATCAGCATATCTGGCAGATGGGGCCTGTCTGAGTTCGTTGAGCTGAGAGGCATCTGCACCAGGCGGACGGGGAGCTTCTGCCTGATGGGTTTCGGGCTTAACATGCGGCCCGAGATGGGGCAGCCTGAGACTCCCCCAGGGGGATCCAGTAAACACATAGAAACACATAGAAAGATTAAAGCCTTTGTTAATTCCAGGGCCTGTGACACACTGTGGAATAAGACTGGTTTTGCCAAGTGCTGGGTTGATCCTCTTGGCGTTCGTATTTACCTTGATGCGCTTCCAGAGCCGCTGCGTGCAGTCCGCTGTTGGGACGTTGTTGGCCTCTCTAATTTGTCTTTTAAATTGCCGGAGAGTGCTGAGCTGAATGAGGTGGGCACATTAATCCTTTTGGAGAAATCACTTGCAAACCATTTTATTCTCTGTGACTTCCTTGTGATTCCTTGGCTCTCCCTGACTCTTCCTTCTGATTTACTCTCATCTCTGTTGTGCTTGTTTCCCTATTTCTGCATTATGCTCCTTCGCTGCCCTGCATGGCCCCCATGCCCTCGTCTTTCCAGGTAGCGAAGTGGGAGGAGGTCTGTACCAAGAGCCGCAGGATGCCCTCTATCTCTGCATATCACCCTCGGCAATAACGAGGGGCTCTTGTACGCTCCCTGGGCTGTAAGTTCGAACCCTTCCGTGGCTTGGCTGGCTCTGGGAGAGGGCCCTAGAATGCAGGTAAATGAACACTGGCTTACCCAGCAGTCTCAGAGCGCTCAAGGTGCCCATGTCAAGATAAGCAGGTGTGTGTCTCTACCAATAAATCCCATAACCTGCATTCCTGCTTGCGGTGACACAAAAGGAGGTTTCTCCTTTCATTCCTGGCTGCAACATGGAAGGATCCACCCACCTTAAATTGCCCCACGTTCCCTGCTTCCATCTGGTGTGAGCAGAGATCCTGATAAATGAGAATTCCAAGTGGGTGGAAGAGAGTCACGTACAGCTTGATAGGGGGATAGGCGTGTGCGCGCAAGCGTGTGCGCAGGTGTGCCTGGTGCAGAAGAGATGAGTCTGTACATGAAGATGCAGATATTTGTATGTCTGTGTGGGGGGGTGATGTCTGTGTGTAACATTTGGAGTCTAAACCGGGTAATCCTCGCATGGAGTGCATAATGCAGCTACAGGGGGTCCATAAACTGCAAAACTAGATGCAAGATCCGTGTGGATGTCGATTTCATTGTTTTCTGGCAAGGCAGTCCCCGATTTGACTGAGTTTTCAAAAAGCGCTGTGAGAGTCCCAGTCCCTTTTCTTTGACCCTCTGTATTTGCTCTCTCATCCTTGGACCATTCTGAACAAAAGTTAGGGATGGGAACAGGCCGTCACAGTAATGCGAAATGCTATCATCTTGCCGGGCCTTGCGTGTTTCGCTCTTCACTGCCCTTTCTCAGAGTTCCCCGTTCAGAACAGACCACCCCCCACCAGCGGTTCAGACTGTTGTGCTCAGCGGCCCCCACAGAATGAACAGCTGTGGGGGGTTGGGACAAGGGGAAGGCACCGTCAGAATCCACAGGCTTTCACTTTGCATTTGAGAGGAGTTCATCTTATTCTCTCATAAAGCAAGTTCCCACTTCTGAACTTAAGAACATTCTCCATGTAGGAGGGATACCTGAATCAGCGTTGGCCCCCTATTCTTTCATCCTATCAGGGCCGAGCAATTCTTCTTCTTAAGTTTTCAAATTCTTTTTTTTTTTTTAAGATTTTATTTATTTATTTGACAGAGAGAAATCACAAGTAGATGGAGAAGCAGGCAGAGAGAGAGAGAGAGAGAGAGGGAAGCAGGCTCCCTGCTGAGCAGAGAGCCCGATGCGGGACTCGATCCCAGGACCCTGAGATCATGACCTGAGCCGAAGGCAGCGGCTTAACCCACTGAGCCACCCAGGCGCCCAAGTTTTCAAATTCTTAATAACAGACAAACAGGCCCCTTCGCTCTGGTTTTGGTTCTCTGGAAAAACGGGCTCAAGGTCTGCCAAAGCTGAACCTTAGTACCTTAACCTTAGACTGTACTTTCTAGAAATTTCCTAACATGGTCCGTGGCACATTCATCAGTCTTGGCAACCACATATATCCTGTTAAACACAAAGACTCGTAGACTCTTTGTTCCTCCAGAAGGTTCCAGCTTCTGCTGCTGTTTTACTGTTTCCACATCACTGCCCTCCCACGTTTGGAATAAAGCAACAATCCTTCAGCGGGTATTTGTATCTTTCTAGTGTCGGCCATACTTTGTGATGTTGTTTCCCTTCAATTAACTTGTCACTCCATCCTTAGAGCAACTTTATTTCAAATTACCCAGCCCAGACTTTATAGGCTTGAATAAAAATTATCCTATTCATTGTCCTTCTTTAATTGGCCAGCTTCTTCTCTCATTGTTTATTCCAGAAACTTCTGTTCCCATTGATCACAGTGCTCCTTACGTGTGAGTCCGTGCATTTGTTCTGACTGTTCTGACTTATTCTTAAACTTCCCACTCTCTTTTTTTTTTCAAGATTTTATTTATTTATTTGACAGAGAGAGAGTCAAGCGAGAGAGGGAACACAAGCAGGGGAAGCGGGAGAGGGAGAAGCAGGTTTCCTGCCAAGCAGGGAGCCTGATGTGAGGCTCGATCCCAGGACCCTGAGATCATGACCTGAGCTGAAGGCAGACGCTTAACGACTGAGCCACCCAGGCGCCCCAACTTCCTACTCCTCAAAACGCGTCGCACTACCTATCACCCCTTTTCTGGAATGCTCGACTCCTCGACACTCATTTTCCTATCCTCTGCCATCATTGGCATATTATTGGTATCTTCCGTAATGCCAGCACATGACGTATAATAGATGTTTAATAAATATTTGGTCATTTCAAAGATAGCTTTCTAACCAGTGGAATCCGAGAGTAATAAAGGTATGTTTTGGGGAAAGCAGATAATGGCTGGTCCCAAGTAATCAATGCAGAAACTTGTACAAACATACAGCCAATTCTGAGGTCACTGAAGATTAATTAACAATATCTGTAACATCTTCAATGTTCTTGTATGTCAGCAAGGGAAAAGATGCACATTCAGTGCTGATCGTTCTGAATGGTAGCCAGTCACCTGTGAAAACCAAGAATGGCACAATTATTGATTATCATGTATGGTACAGGTGGTTGGGCCTTGTCTTTGAATAATCCAGTATATAGTTAATATTGCTTCCCAAGCATATTTCTTGGCTGAAATGTAATCTTCTGGTGTGTACCTTTCTCTCCGATAAACGTAACAATGCGCTTCCCTTCCCCTCCCAAAACCGTGTGCTTGTCCTCCTGTCCCTGGGATTACGGCATCAGATCCTCGTGTACGGCTCCATTCCAGTGGATTCCAAATAAGGAAGGATTTTCCCATCATAATCGCTTGTTCCCAAAGAGTAACGTAAACTGCTTTAGTCAGCAAAAAATATGTATCATCTTTGCCTTGCTGTATATTGAATTGCTGACTTTTCTTTAGACCCAATAGTCATTTCTTTGGCCCCTTAATTTATGCAGGAAGCTAAAAGAAAAATCACTTAGTATTCTTAATAAAATAGCATAAGGTTTAGATAATTTTTACCATATGCAGTAAAAATGCAAATGTGTGTGGCTTATTTGCAAATGCAGACATTAATAACTGATATTTAAACAGACTGGATTAGCAATTTTACTGATACATTCAGGAGATTTTTCCAATAATTTGCACACTCAAAATCAATTTGAATACAACATGTAAATTGAATTTAATTTTTTGATAGAAAATTGTAGTTATCAGCTTGAACCATTAAATTTACTATTTAATATATGCTTTCCAGCTCACTTGGTTAGAATTTCATTGCGCCTTATCTATATAAATTTAATTAGGCTTGATATCATCAGTATATTATAGAACTAATTAAAGATTCAGATAAGTGCTGAGGGGGCTTATTGAAACTCCATAAAGTTCCATTTGGAGAATGAGATATTCTTCCTTCGGTTCATTGTAAGAGAATGAAACAGCAAGAAGGGCGGCTTGCAGTGTTTCTGGAAAATTATTTAACTGGATTTAATGTACTTATTCCATTCTTTGAAGAGCTTTTTAATTACTCTGTATCTTTGTACAGCCCAACAACAGTTATAATCTTTATTTAAGGGCTGGGAAATCCTCATTTCCCTCTCGTCCCACTGAGCAAGTAGTCTCTTATTCTGGTGTGCACGTGTGGCTGTGTGTGTGTGTGTGTGTGTGTGTGTAGAGAGAGAGGTAGGTGGGACCGGGCTTGTATACCCTGCCTGAGATCGTGTAATGTGTAATGGAGCTTTGGGGGAAGCCTGTCAATCCTCACAAGTAGAATAAGCATCCAGAAAGATCAGAGAGTGCCAGCCATAAACACAGCGAGGAGAGAAAAGATGAGAAACGCTGACCCCAGAGGTAGTCCCCGGGCAAAGCCGAGGTTCCCACTCAGAGCTATGGCTACTGTGAGGCAGTCATGCTGCAAAATTCCCTTTGAATCCCTTTGTAGCTGCATCTCTGTGGTAGAGTATAAAGCAGATGAGTTTAAAAGACTGTGATTTCAACTAAGTGCTTTGTGTCTTCATTACAAAGCACAATAAAGCTTTTTATTACAATGAAGCCGCTATTACTTTCAATTGAATATGCACTGAAATCGGGCCCCATCTCCTGCATTCCCAGGGAGCTCAAGGCTCTTGTCAAAAACATGGTTGTTGTTGGTTTTTCCCCCAGGGCAGATTGAGTGACATAAGGCATGGGTGGGGAAGAAATCAAAGTAAAGTGGACCCAATCATAAATGTGGGCCATCTATGACCGGGGACACCGTGGTTCAGTACAGAGACACCCAGGAAGCCAGAAAATTGGTCACGAGCCTGTGTGGTGTGATAGAAAAGTTGCAGGCTTGGGGGCTTAGGAAATGAAGATTGGAAGCTCTCCTGTTGATAAGCTGTTAGACCTGGGGGCTCATCTCTCCAAAGCGTAAATTTCTTTAGCTGGAAAATGGAAATAATAACAACGCTGCTACCCCTCCTCCCACTCTGGTCTCTGTCATGGGTTAGGATGGTGTTCAGATGTCATCTTTCTAGTCAACCCATGTCTGCGTCCAGATAGGGAAACTGAGGTATTCCGGCCTACCGTGATGTGATGGAGATCACTCATTAGCTAGTGACAGGGCAAGGACTGGAACAGATGCACACGAGATGTCATGTCCACACTGTCACATGGAATATAAAAGGACACAGAGGCATTTTCTTCGTGACATCCTGGCTGCACTTGATAGCATTGCGATTTCTCTCCCCAAGCAAGTATTTCCAAAACATCCCTGCAGGTTTGCTGCCCACGGGGTTTGTAAACACATGCACCTGCAGCCTGGGAAAATATTTGCAGAGACATTTGGGTCACCAACCAATGTGTGTTTCACCACTGCACTTGAAATGTTCCTCTCCGAAAACACTAGAAATGTTTCCCGGTAAAGCAGATTCTCAGCAGAAGTACAAACCTGCATAGGGAGGGACACTGCCAGCTGCCTGGGTGGCACATCAGGGCCCTCCAGACGTAGCGGTTCCTTTCTGGACCAGAGGTCACATGTAACATTTCCCAGCAGAGCCTCAGATGGTCTTGGCCTTTGGTTTTGAACTCTAACAGCAGGTATGCTACACGCTCTTGTAAGTTTCAGGGCAGCAGGTGAGTTCTCTCCTCTGCCCCTGCATTTAGACCATTGAGATGGAAGTTTGGAGGCAGGGGAGGCAGGAAACTGGCCCAGGAGCAAGGGCATACTGAAGGCTTACTGGTTTATTGCCCATTCTTTTCCACACACACACACACCCCCCCCCCCGGCTTAGCGTCCACAGCTCAACCCGTAGTCCTAATTTGAGGCAGGGTATTTGGGATAGCCTTGGTTAGTGACACTGGCCTGATAATGCTGGAGTCCAGTGACCGGACCAGCAGCTTGGAGATCCGGGCAGAGCGGGTGTGATCATGACTCTCCAGACTCATGGATAACCCCAAGTAATCCCCTGTGCCATTTTCCTTTTGTTGAGTTTCCTCCACTGATCCTCATGTCCTGAGAGCGGCATTTCCCCGAGGCCACAGAATAACCAACAGGCACACCTGCTTACTGCCAGGGCCCACCAGACCATATGTGAAGCACTGTGGAGGTTCATTCAATTTTTGAAAACCCTGGAAACTAGGAGACACTGAATCTGAAGGTTGTGAATATGAAGTGAGTGGAATACTCCCTTTCAGCCTTCCCCCCCAGCCTTCTCTAATATTTGCGAAACACTGGGCTCAGGTTGCCAGGCTATTTTGCTGTCTTTGGAATAACTTTCTGTGTTTCCTATGGAGACTCAGCATATTTTTTCTTCCAAACCTGTACTCGCTGGGATCACAGGCCATCCTGCCCTCCACCTTCCCACCTCACACAGCCTCAATTCAGCCTTGGAAAGTCACTCATTACTGGGATGAAGACCCGAAAGGCAGCCGGTGGAGAGCAGATCATGGCAGCAAGACTCCTCTTCTGCTTTAACTTCGCAGACGCTAGCACGGCAGCCACACGGTGAGGAGTCGTCTGCACCTCAGTTTCTAATTCCCCCCCACCCAACATCCAGGCTCAAATAATAATAATAATAATAATAATAATGTGTTTTTGCCAAATAGGTGTATTTTCATAGCACTTTACGGTTTGCACAGGGCTGTCACAAGGAGCATCTCAGTGGGGCTTTCTGTTACAAACAGTTGTGTTTCCCCGGGCTTGCTCCTGAGTATAAACTGTTTTCTCACATCCCATTTCAGAGTTTTTCTGGAATGATCTGGGCAACGTAAGCTAGGGTAGTGTATTATCAGGCAGGCAGAATTCAGACTGTTGTTAACCAACCAGGTGGCCTTAGGTATTTAGCCTTTGTGAGTTCTGGCCATGAGGATGAAATCCAGGTACTGGGAAAGCATCTTCCATATACTGTTAAATAAATACTCATTGTTTCCCCTGAACAAAACATTAAAATAATCAATTGTGAATTGTCAGCTTGGTTATATTTCTCCCCCCCCCCCAAGATTTATTTATTAGAGAGAGAAAGAGGGAGAGAGAGAGAGTGAGTGCATGAGTCGGGGGAAGGGGCAGAGGGAGAGGGAAAAGCAGACTCCCCGCTGAGCAGGGAGCCCAGTGCTAGACTCCATCACCCCGGCATCATGACTTGTGTTGAAGGCAGACGCTTAACTGACGGAGCCATTCAGGCACCCTATGGTTATATTTCTGTTACTCCATAACCATGTGCATAAAACTGTCCCTAGTCCTAACTTGTTTTTCTACTAGGGGTTGTTCATTATTCATTCATTAGCTTGTCTTGAGATTAGCGTGCACGACTAGAGGCAGTCCGAAGGCATTCTGTGCAAAGGCTTTGGAGGAGGCGTCGCGGGAGGACCTCTAAAGTATGGAGCCCTGCAAACGGCTTCAGTACATTTCAGGGGAACTTGGTGGATAGGGGAGCTAGTGGAAATGTTTCCGTATCCGTCAGCTGACAGAATCTTTGCTGCAAATGTTCCGGGCGAACATTGAACTGCAGCAAATGTCTTGATTAATGGATCAATCTTCACACCACTATTGGCTGTGGGTGCACATCCTCCGTGTAGCTAAAGAAGTCAGGGTTGTAGTTCATAAAATTAGCATCTTTATAACAGCTTGAGAGACAATTTACATACCATAAGCATTAACCCTTTTAAAGTGTGCGGTTCACGTGGGGTTTTTTGGACGGTGTACGGTTGGGCGGTCAAATCATCACTGGGTGATTTGAGCGCATTTTCATCAACCCGAAAGGAAACCCTGTATCCGTTATCCGGCGCTCCTCGTTTCCCGATTCCCACCCCTGGCAGCCACTAATCTCCTTTCTGTCTCTGTGGGTTTGCGCCTTCTGGAGATACCATTTAAACGGAATCCTAGAACGTGTGTGTTTTTGGTGATGAGCTGCTTTTGCCCCCATACTGTTTTCAAGGTTCATAAAACCAGCATTTGTCATAATGTTAGGATGCGAGGCTGAGTTAAAAATATGTATCCGGGCACCCCCCCCAACACCTGGCCTATTGCCAGCTCTCATTTTCTTTTCTGCGTTTTAGGCGGATGGGGGAGGAAGGTAGCGCGCTCTTACTGAGATACAACTTGCGCACAGAAAACTACAAGACTTAACTGTAGAGCCTGGCTGCGACCATGTGACCGTCGCCCCCCACCCCACCTTGTGACTCCTCCTTGCCTGGGGCTCTACCTTTCCTTCTGGAGGTGTTGGGGGGGTGGGGTGGGGAGCCGCACCTGGGGCTCTACCTTTCCTTCTGGAGGTGTTGGGGGGGTGGGGTGGGGAGCCGCACCTGGGGCTCTATCTTTCCTTCTGGAGGTGGGGGGTGGGTGGAGTTGGGGGGGTGGGGAGCCGCACCCTCCATCAGGCACCATCAGGGGCAAACGCTGAGCTCCAAAGGGAAGTCTTCTGAAGGGAAACCCAGGTATGGGACAGAGGCAGCCCGCCCCCCCCCCCACCGTCCCTGCGGTTAGCCTGGCGGGCTGTGGTTTTGCGGCTGGTTTTTACCCTGATCAGCAGGGTATTCCTCTCGTGCAATTCCATGTATCCGCTTCTCTGCTGAAATAAAAAATCTTTTATTCAGGAAATTAGGTTTTCATTTTAAATTCACTTTATGGTCTTTGAAAAACTTTCATTTTTGTGTGGTCGGGCGCTATAGGTTAGCATTAGCATTTAAATAGAGGTATTAACCAGGCTCTAAGACCTTTCTCTCCCATGGTGCCCTTTCTGGGAGGTTTTTCAAATCGGATACTTTTTTCTTCCTACAAAAAGAATGCAAATGCTATATATATTTTCCCCATCAAACACCCTTTTCTTTATTTATAGACTTAGGAGAACGGCATTGTTGAACAGTCTCGCATTAGTCTTTTATATAGAAAGGGCCTGTTGATAAAAATTTCTATTCTGTCCCTCCACACTGGATTTTCTCTGCAGACTCTCAGAATGAATTTCCCTGTGGCTAATTATATCCTGTTTTACCTCATATCCCTCCGCACACCCTCCCCAGACTCAAATCCCGATTGTAAAAGAAAAATCTGGTGTAAATTCTTGCCCTGCACTAGGACACCGTCAGTTACCAGTGCTCCCGGAATCCCTATGGAGAATCCCCCAGACCAGGAGAGAATCCCACAGACCAGGCTTGGAATCCAGCGTCAATTCATGAAGACGAGTGACCTTTTTTCTCAGATTTCTCTCTGTATCTGCCAGACTAAGGTTATCAAGTCCGTTATGTGTGGTTGTCGAGACATTAAGTTAAGATGATGATCGTACTCCTAACTTAGAATTTTAAATATGATTATATACATCTTGCCGTCTTCTGTTCCTGCTGCCGCTGACTTCCCTCTCTGCCTCTTCTCCATCCTGCCGAATATGTCATCACGGTTCCAGGCCAGTGTTGACCTGAATGGAAGGCACTAGAGGGGTCAGCAGGATGTGTTTTTCTGCTGAGGTGTTGGCCTTCGTTTCTCTCTTGGACATTAATTTTGTTCCTCTGTATGCTTGGGGATGTGGTGAGGACACCTGGAACACTGATACAGTCTGACCAGGAGATATTGAGCAAACCAGGGAGAAGCTGGGTAATCGGACCTCCGGAAGGCTCCCTTGCTTCTCACAGGAGCCAACGTACACCCTACAGCCCCAGAGGTCTTTCTACATCGCAGCTGTCCTCACATCTGACTTGTTTCCCCAACCCTCTGTCTTCAGATGCCTTCCCCAGCACTGGTCCCCCAATGCCAGCCTGGAAACTGAAGCAAAACCGCCCTCATCTTTAGGACAATTAGAAAAATAATGGTCCTGTAGTGAGTTTCTCATCAAATAAAATACAATGTTTTTGTTCTGAAATAATTACCTTCCTACTTGAGAAGGATTAAAAGGCCTTCCTTTATTAAATCCTCATAATAGGGTCACCTGGGTGGCTCAGTCAGTTAAGCATCTGACTCCTGGTTTCAGCTCACGTTGAGAACTCGTGGGCCATGGGCTTGAGCCCCGCCTTGGGGCCCCGCACTCAGCAGACAGTCTGCTTGAGGATTCTCTCCTCCTGGCCCTCCCCCTCCCTGTGTGTGCATGCGCTCTCTCTCAGATAAATAAATAAATCTTTAGAATAACTACTTAAAAAATCCTGGAAATGATAGATGATTGTTTAGTTGGAACAACATAGGCAAAGTAAAAGGTTAGCGACTCTAAGTCAGTCTCACCCTCTTCCCCTCATTCCGCCTACCCTTCCTCCTCCCGTGGGTCCCAGGTTTCTGGCGTGACACACAAGGTCTGTGTTGACCTGGCTGCAGCTTACCTCGCTGACCTTCTGTCCCTCCCTCCTCCTCCATGTACCCCTGGCACCCCAGTGAGGACTCAACCATCTGGAGCCCCTTCCCTGTAAATACCCTATTCATCCCACCTTTCTAACCAGTTCTCCCATCCCACTGACTTCGCGCATGGAGCACTTTCTTCCCCTTGTGTCTGCCTCAGCACCGACGTTGCCTCCAAGCAGCCTTCCCTGACTGCTCTTAAGAAGTGTATAGTCTCCCCATCCGTGATCTTAGGGAGTCTCATGTGTACCTTTGTTACGGCCACTATCACGCTGCTGTAATCACATGGCTACAGTCCTCTCCAGAGAGCAGCCCCTGAACTCACTTCTGCAGCCCCAGAACCTATTGCAGACTACCTGATGCCTAACTTTAACTGATGCTTAAATGTTTGTTGAGCGAATAAACCAAGAATGGTTTTGAAAGGCACCACATCAGCACTGAGGAAGCCACGGGGAGAGTCGTAAGACATCGTCTTTGTCGTCAGGAGGCCCGCGTTCTGGGAGAAGATAATAAATACATATTATGGTGCATCCAAACAATGGAATCCTCCACAGCCATTAAGAAGAATGAGGCAGGTCGATATGTACTGAAGTGGAACCATCTCCAAGATATATAGTTAAGTGGGAAAAGCCAAGTGCAGAAGAGCATGGAAACACCATTTCTCTTTAAATTACATGTGCGCCTGCATGCTCACACGTGCATGTACACACACACACACACACACACACACACACACAACTACACAGGTATATGTGTAAAATGTATCTGGAAGGCTACCCAGGAAACTAGTAGTGGTGATAGGCTCTAGGAAAGGAAACAGGGTTGCCAGCCGGGAGAGAGGAGTGGAGTAAAAGGCTTTGTACCATATGCTTGTTTGTACCTTTTATTTTGCTTCTTCAACGAACATCTGTGTATTAGGTGCCAGACACTGCTTTAAGCACTTTACAGGTATTAGCTCAATAACACTCTTTGGGGTAGGTACTATCATAGCCTCCTGTTAGACCCTAGTAACTTTTTTTTATTGTATCACTCTCCTTAAAGAATCTTAATAACCTCTTTCAAAAGCAGATCCTGCCTGGAATGTCTCATGTTAAATGGCGGACCCATGCAGTAACAGAGAAGGAAGAAGTTGTTCAGGGGAGAGCTTCATAGTGGAAACAGATTTCATCAGTCCTGAGGGTTATTTAGGCTTTGATACACAAGTCCGGTGCGAAAAGGATGAAGTATGTTCTAGAGACATGAGTAGCTCTGTTTGACTTAAATAGAAGGTTGACACAGGGAGAAGATGGAAGAGCGGGCGGAATGGGGCCACCTTGGATGTCGGTGTTAGAAGTTTGGGGACTTGATCCTGTTGACATCAGTGAACACACAGTCTTTTTTGTTTTGAGTTTGGCTGTTTGTTTATTTTAAGATTTTATTTATTTATTTGACACAGAGAGAGAGATCACAAAGAGATCACAGAGAGGCAGGCAGAGAGCGGGGGCAGGGTGGGGGGGAAACCAGGCTCCCCGCTGAGCAGAGAGCCCCATGTGGGGCTTGATCCCAGGACCCTGAGATCATGACCTGAGCGGAAGGCAGAGGCTTAACCCACTGAGCCACCCAGGCTCCCCTTGTTTTGGGTTTTTGTTTGCTTATTTGTTTGTTTATTTTATACAGAATAGTAATCTGATCTGGTTGGAACCAGAGAATATTAGTCTGGGCAAGTGAGTGAGCATGAGAGACTCCAGTGGGAAATAGTTGTCGTAACCTACTGAGAAGAGACTCCGCTCCGATCTGTGGTAATGAGATTGGAGATAAGCAAGGAGCTTAAGGGACATTACACTGATAGACCCGGTGATGATTAGACAAGAGTCAATAGTGACACTGATATTTTGAGGTTTTGCAAACTTTGGAAGTTAGGCACCTGATAAGAGCATCTAGTAGAAATGTCCAGAAACCCATGAAAATAAAGCTTTGATCTGTTAAGAGACCAGATCTTGAGGAAAAACATCTCATGCACAGGTAAGACTTGGAAGCAGAGAGAGGAGAAGGAAGGGCCAAGGCCTGCCGGTGAGGAATGCCTGCAGCCAACAGACAGAAGAGGAGCCAAGAAAGAACTGGAAGAATCTGAGGCAGCTCGAGAAGGATCTCGTAACGTGACTTAAAGAGAGTTGAGTTCAGAATGGAAAACCCAAGAGGAAGACGACTAAGGAAAAGCCATCGTGTTTATGTACTAGAATGTCATTGGTGACTTTTTAAAATGTAGTTTCACAAAATGGAGGCTTTAGAAGGAGAAACAGTGAATACAAATGATTTGTTCCAGAAATTTAACAATGAAAAGGAGAAAAGAAACGAGAGACAGAGTGGACAGAGGATTGCATGAAGCTTGTGGAGTTTGTTGTTTGGATTTGGGGTTTTTTTCTTCTCTTGTTTTTGTTTTCAAAAGAGGAGGAAACATAAGGATGTTTGAAGGCAGACATGAAAGAATGAGGGAAAGGGGTAGATACTAGACCCACAAGTTCAAAACAAAACAAAACCCCAGCAGGGTCCTACCAGTGTTGGGATCAAAGGCATACCTACCATGTCATTTGATTTAATCCTCAAACTTAACTTGTGATGTTACCTGACCTAACCCACATATAAATGAAGAAACTGAAGTTCAGAGAAACCAAGAAGTGTCTGAGGTCATATGCATCAGTGAAAAGTTGTGGAATTCGTGTCTAACTCCACTGGAGGATGAAAGAGAAGATGGCGGATTGCACATCATGAGCCAGAAACGGGTCTCTTCTCTCTGTCCCCCCTTTTTTATTTGCAGCCAGGTGCCCCCGGCAGAGGTGCTCCACATCTCGCTCCCAGAGCTGGGTCACAGGACCCCTCCTTTTACACAGAGCACCTCTTTCATTCATTAGTGTTGCTTTTTACTTTGTCCTTTGTCACTTAAGAGAGGGGCTGACTGTCGGATCTCTCATTCACCCATTCCTTTCCATTGATTCCACACCCATAGATGCCCTGTTCTCGGGCCAGGAGGTACCAAGGAGTGAGACCGAATCCAACGCTGCTGTCACAGCCCCTATGTTCTGGGAGGGGGCGGCAGACATTCACGTAGTAGACACTTAACAACACTTACTCCTTTCCAGCCACTCTTCTTCATTATTTGATCCTGGTAACAACCCCATATTACTACTTCCTTTCTCAGATGAAGAAGAGAAGCCACAGAGAGATTGGTAAATTAAGCCCAAGAGCATAAAAATAGTAAGAGGCAGAACTACGATCTGAACTGAGGTTGCTGGCTCCTGAGTCCATGATCTTAACCACTAGAAGATGCTGGGTCTCTGACTTCATAGGTAGATACATTTTTTAAATACGTATAATATAAATTTTATAAATACATATGATGTAGAAATATAACTATCCCCAAAAAACACTTTTTATATATACTTATGTTTAGATAAAGATCAATGCTGAACAGAAGGACAGTAAAAGGACACAGCTTGATGAGAGGGGCAGGTCTTGCCTTCCAGAAGGTAGTCAGGGAAAACCTCACTTATTGATAAGCTGACACTGGAGCAAACGCTGGACCGAATATCTTTTAATCCTCTCTTTTCCTCCAACCCTCTGTCCCTTTAATCCCATTTGATGCTCTTTTCTGATTTTCTTTCCATTGGCTTTAGGGTCTATAGCAAGACAGAACTCTGAAGCACAACAAAGGAGCGGTTATCATCACTTACTTGCCCTAAAACTGGTACTTTTAAAATTTTTTTTTTTTTTAACAGGAGTAAGAAAATTCTCTGGTTCCATGTTCTTATCCGCCCCCCCATACACACTCCCCCTGCCATGAACCATTTTACCAGTGCTGTTCGAAGGTTCCTCCCCACCATGAAATACAGAAGGGTAGAATTTCTTCCAAAGAAATTCACTTGGGTTTTCCCTACACGTGTCTCATTTCATTCTTTTCTGCCCCAACTCTGAATTCTCTGGAGTCCGTTACATTCTTTCTCTTTCTTTGTTGCTGTTCACAGCCCTTCCCCATTTAGTAACATTTGCCCTTGGCGGCACCTGTATGTGCTCGCACATTAATTAAGGTATTAAGTGAGATCAGTTATAAGCCATTGTCCTCAGCATTCGCTAGATGCTTTCTCTATGAATTTGTTGATTTGCCTTTATCATTACCCTTTGTTTGTTCTTCAGCCTGTGTCCCATCAGGGGTAGCCATTCAAAATAAATTCGTTTTGCTAGTTAAATTTTTTTTAGAGGCACTGGATAAAATGGTTCACTGACATGCAAATATATATCAGCCACAGTGGTGTTTCCATCCACCAAATTCACATTGCTACCCAAAGCTATCCATCACATTTGTCAGAGTATTTGGGTTTTTAATTAAACCCTGCTGGATATTGTACATATTTCCATTAGCTCTTTCTGATTTAGTCTATCATTTTTCTAATTGACATCGGGTCTGAGTCACATGTCCTTGAATCTCAGGTGGCCCATTTTGTAGCTTTGGTTTATTTAGGTTTTCTTGCTTCTGTAAATAACCTGAGGGTTTAGTAAATAACGCCCTGGAGTATTTGCCATTAGGACCTGCTGATTTGCATATGCTCTCGCTTTTCAAATAATCTGCTGATTTTTTTTTTTTTGTTCCTCTGCCAAACCCGTTTTTTTCTTTCTGGCCCGTCAATCCTAAAAGATATAGTTCTTTTGTCTCAGCAAAGTAGAGAAATCCCCCGTAACAATATCGAGAAGTGCGGTGGGATCCCTAACTAAGACCAAAAGTCATCAGTAAGGGTTTGAGTAACTTAGCCAGCTGATGGCCGACTAGCAATTCTTGTATCAGACTCCCCAGCAGTGATAATGGCTTACAGTGAACCACCCACTCAGCCTCACCCAGACCTTGTCTAAACACGCTTGTGGGGTATCTGGTTAGGGCAGAGTCAGTGGCTGAAGGAAAGAACTGGCAGCTACTAGAATGGATCCATTACCTTGGCCTCATTGTCTTAATATTCTAATGGCAGGTTCTTCCATCGAAGCCATGCAGTCCATGCCTACCCTCACTGACCTCTGTCCCCAAACACTTACAGGTAGAAAAGGATTTTGGTTTATAAATATGGGAAGCCAACACCAGTGACCCCTTCCCTTCTCCATCCATCACTAATTGGTAGTCCCAGGAGCAGAATCCTATCCTTGGCTTGGTTCTTTGTCTAGCGCCCTCCAACTCTTTTCTTCTTTCCCACAGACCAAGAGAGAGGAGCAGAATAGGCAGGCTGCCTGGCAAGCCCAGATTTATTTTACTATAAAGTTTTTACCTAGTGTCCTAGATATCTTTGATCTGGGTCATGGTTGTATTTTTTCAAAGTGGTGATAAAAGAAGCTTCTCGAAACCAAGAGATTACATCTATAATTTTCTCTGTTCTACAGTAGTCCCCCATTATGTGCAAGGAATAACTTCCAAGACCATGTCACAGAAGTCTGAAACTACGGATAGTACTCAACCTCTTACGTACTATCTTTTTCCTATATGTAATACCTTTGGCAAAGTTTACTTGTAAATTAGGCACAGTAAGAGACCAACAACAATAACTAATAATAAATAGGGGGACAATCATAACAATCCATCATAAGAAAAGTTATGTAGTCTCAGAATATCTCGTGCACATCCTTCTTGTGATGACGGGAGATGGCGAATGCTTGTGTGATGAGATAAAGTGAGGTGGATGACATAGGCATGTGACATAGCACGAGGCTGCTGTTAGTGATTCGTCCAGAGGAGGGTCCTCTGCTTGTGGACCGTGGTCAGCCATGGATAACTGGAACCACAGATAGCAAGACTGTGGATAAGGGGACACTACCATATTAGCTTTTAAGATGTTACTATGGCTTCCTAAGTACTAGTGATAATAACACTAGATATTCCTTTGAAGAAATCCTTTGCATTATTTATTGAAAAGTTGATAAATGCTTAAAACTGAAAAAGCTATAGGGCCTCTGAATTATTTTTCTTCTGCGTATGTCAGCCACCACTTCCCAAATGGCTAATCTGGGCCATATAGATAATACTCAGTATAAGGGCCCTGTGCTAATCGGTAAATAATATGTGGCTTGGAGACCACCAAAGTACGTAATACTATCTCCTTTTATCAAGCTATGATCTTCAATATATTATTTTTTAATTGAAAAAACTCTCTAAAGTGATATTCAGCACAGCATAACTCTCCTTAACCTGGATTCACCTTTTGATAATCAAAAGAGCGTTTACAGGAGTAGGAGACAAACACAATTATGAAAGTAAAATGAAGGACCTAAATAAAAAATCACAGAACAAGAGGGTAATTCTATTCACTCTTTCATATTTCATTATTTGATAACATCAGAAGATGAATCCATCAGAATTGCTTTGGCAAGTGCAAACAGAAGTGTGCCTGATCAATATTTATTAAAACCTTCAAAATGGGAGAAGGAGTTGAGCAGACTTCTTAATGGACTGAATAATTATTCATACAAATGGGGTTTGACCGAAGGCAGTGCCAGACCAAAGAGACACAGTTTTAATTGTACTGAATTTAAAATGCAGATCTTCCTCTAGCCCTGCTGCAGAAAACTTAATTTAAAAAATTATCTGATGGAGCGGAGAGCGACATATGAATCCTTAAGTTCCTGAGGAGGAAATTTCAGCCACAGATAGTATAAATTTAGAAAGTATTGCGAAGGTGAGGAGCAAAATTTCTAGCTGAGAGAACCAGAAGAAATTTTCTTCCCATTTCAGGGACTATAAGTGAGCATGGGAGAGGACCATCATCTCACAAGTGATGGGTCTCTGAGGAATTCCTTTGTTTGGACTGGTTGTGTTTTTTTTTTTTTTCTTTTTTTTTTTTAATTTTTTCCCCTAATTTTATTTATTTATTTGACAGAAAGAGACTGCAAGTAGGCAGAGCAGCAGGCAGAGAGAGAGGAGGAAGCAGGCTCCCCACTGAGCAGAGAGCCCGATGCGGGACTCGATCCCAGGACCCTGAGATCATGACCTGAGCCGAAGGCAGAGGCTTAACCCTCTGAGCCACCCAGGCGTCCCATGGTTGTGTTTTCTGAAGAGAAATAAAGCAGGGGTCTGGGGCCTGCTGTCAAAATATGAGGCTACGTTCCTGAGAAGGATGAACACAGCCTACTTTAGCTTTTAGCATCTCCTCAGAAGAGACCCCCTCCCCCACTTCCAGTACTACTGACGAGTGCTGGTTATCCAGACTCAGCCATCAGGTAACTGTGGTTAAGGGTAGTGCTGTCCGTGAAAGCAGTGTGTGTGTGTGCCACTTTCTATAAAGAAAATGCAGGTAGATGACCCATCAAGCCTGCACAGGACTAGCACAACAGATTCTCAGGCTCTGACTACCTCTTGAATGATTTTCTCCTGCCACCCGCTGAGGGAATGTCTACACTGTCTTTTCTAAAGACCACGCTTCTCTTCTGGAATGCCCCGATCCGAAGAAAAGTCGCCCCCAGTCTGTTGTCAGGAATGCTAAGAACTATCCCTAGAGAACATAAATCCAATTCTGCCAATACCTCTCTGAAAATTATTTCACTTTTTTCTACCTGAGTTTTCTCATTCCCGCGATGGAAATAACTTCCACGATTTCAAATTAGAATTTTCAATCATGTCTGTAATAAACTCTAAGCTCTTTGAAGGGGAAGACAAATGAGAGCAATTATATTATATTTTTTAATAAACTAATTTATTCTTCTGACATGCGGGATTACCATCCATTTTATTATTGGCCTGGAAAGTACACATCTGAGCTAAGTTTACACTTGTTCAGAATATTTCCAAATCAATCACTGCAGCATCTCACCTACTACGGTTCAGGGAAAATCAGCATCAGCTACTTCTGATGGAAGCCCGTGGTTTTAAAGGAGCAAGCAGAGGATGCTATAAAGGTTTTAAAACCCAAAAATGCTTAAATAGCATCTGCTCTGACCTCTTTGTTTTCAGTTTGGGAAGCAGAAGTCCAAAGAGCCGACAGCCTTTGCCCAAGGTCACACAACGAGTTAGCAGGGAGTGAAAGACTTAACCAGAATCTGAGCTTAGTTGATCTCTTGAGTATTCACTTCTCTCTAAGTCTTCTAAGTCTTTCTGCTCTAACTACCTCTTAATTATTTATGGGATGATTACCTAGTTATGGATTATTCCGCTCCTTTCTTTTCTCTTTCTCCATCTCTCTGCTTATCACCATGCATGCATGCATTGGGTGGCATACCATTGAATGAGCAGGAGTTGGATGTTTTACCCAACAATTTAGTGACCCATCTGCTGCTGGGTTTTTTTATTCAAGTTCTCAAAATGCTGCAACTATTGGCTAAAAAGAATGTGGGGGGTACTGTCGATACTAAGTTAAATTCAGGTAAAATTTTGCTCCTTCACAACTTAAGTTTAATAAGAAGTCTACTTCAGAGCCCAGTTGTCTTGTTGACATTATTACTTTCAGTATCTCAGGAAGGAGTAGATGATAAAGCCTTTACAATGACATTGGTTAGTTATCCCTCTTCCTCAAGGAAGTAATCAGTCAGAAGGGCAGCCAGCTTTTGGAAAGAAAGGTGACTTTGTCCATTACCCACTTGGAGGGGCAAAAAGCGAGGAACACATGACTCGATGAAAATGCCAAAACTCATTTCTGTAACTTCTGGAATGCTGAATCAGCAGCATGACTTCATTATTCGTTTTAGAGCCCTGAACTCCCAATCGAATCCAGTGCTGTTCAAATATTAAATATTAAAGTGTGTAAATGAATTTCGAATTACCGAAATACTGGCATATTCCATTACCATGGAAGGCAGAGTTGAGTTAGTACGTGAATTTTATTTTGTCCCTATTACCTGAATGACTAAAATTTGCTGTGTAACTTTTCTTTGCAATTAGTACTTCCACTTTGTACTGCTTCCATTATGTCCATATTATGGCATATTCTGCTTAATCTTTGTGTTGAGTCTGTAGAGTCTATATGACACACAGAGTTCAAAGTCCTTGATTGTGAGGCCTTCAACAAATGGCTGTGTGCTCATTTGTGCAGTGTGGATGTTTGCCATAGCTATGTCAAAGGGTTGTGTATGCCAGTGCACCTAAAATTTAGACCTTTTTTTTTTTTTAAAGATTTTATTTATTTATTTGACAGACAAAGATCACAAGTAGGCAGAGAGGCAGGCAGAGAGAGAGGAGGTAGCAGGCTCCCTGCTGAGCAGAGAGCCTGATGCGGGGCTTGATCCCAGAACCCTGGGATCATGATCTGAGCTGAAGGCAGAGGCTTAACCCACTGAGCCACCCAGGTGCCCCTAGACATTATTATTAATAGTATCTCAATCAAGACAGATTCTCGCACCCGGCATGAGACATAACTAGGTAGCCATGGAAGATTTCCTTCAGGGATTTAGGACTCTGGACGCCACCCTGTAAAGGGAGGCAGAGGGCAAAGCTTTCCCCGGGGACTGTGGACAGCCCCTAGTTAGCACCTTCTGTCCACCCCCACCCCCAGACTCTCGGGACCGCCTGCAGGTCCAAGAATGACAGTTGCTGTGTGGGAATTGCTGGTTTTACTGGGGCTTTCTTTCCTCCATTTACAACGAAGAGAGCTAAAACTTGGCAGTAGCTTTCAGAGATGCCGTGATAACTTTTATGATGAGTGTGGTAGAGTGGGAGGTGGAACCAGGGACAAGAGACTAGAAAGGTCTTGCTTCTTGTTTGTGGAAATTTCTTAAGAGTTCTTGAATAAGAAGAGCACTTATACTCCAGATATACAAAGGTATATCAACAGACTATGTACATTAAAACATACACACCTGGGGTACCTGGATGGCTCAGGGGTTGGGGCCTCTGCCTTCAGCTCAGGTCATGATCCCAGGGTCCTGGGATTGAGCCCCGCTCGGTGGGGAGCCTGTTGCCCCGTCTCGAGCCTGTTGCCCCGTCTCTCTCTGCCTGCCTCTCCGCCTACTTGTGATCTCTGTCAAATAAATAAATAAAATTTTTTAAGAAAAAACAACAACACATACAGATCTATGTACATTAAAAACCAGTAAGTAAAATAATAATAATAATAATAATAAATAAATAAAAATAAAAACCAGTAAGTAGATGAAAAATGGTTTGACTTCATGAATATTAAAAGACTATGAGGAGGTAGGTGCAGTCCGATGTTGTTGGTAGGAAGAAAAAAATCAATGCAACTCTTTTAGGAAGCAGTTTGGCAGCATTGCCCAAGTCCTAAATACTGTACTTACCTTTGACTAAATCTGCCTTAAAAATCTATCCTCAGGAAAGAAAGTGTTTAAAATTGGAAACAAAGGGCCACCTGGGTGGCTCAGTTGGTTAAGGGTCTACCTTCGGCTCAGGTCATGATTGCCCAGGGTCCTGGGATCCAGCCCCATGTCCACACAGGTTCCGCTCAGCAGGGTGCCTGTTTCTTCCTCTACCTCTGTGTCCCTCTCCCTCTCCTCTGTCCCTCCCCCTTACTCATGCTCTCTCCCTCTCCAAATAAATAAATGAAATCTTTTTTTAAAACAAAACAAAAAGCTTTGCGCAGTGGCAGTATCGTAGCCAATAAGGTTTATCCGAGGTGCGATTATTGCTAATTAAAACCAAAACAAAGGGGCGCCTGGGTGGCTCAGTGGATTAAGCCGCTGCCTTCGGCTCAGGTCATGATCTCAGTGTCCTGGGATCGAGCCCCGCATCCGGCTCTTTGCTCAGCGGAGCCTGCTTCTCTCTCTCTCTCTGCCTGACTCTCTGCCGACTTGTGATCTCTCTGTCAAATAAATAAATAAAATCTTTAAAAAAAAAAAAAAAAAAATAAAATAAAACCAAAACAAATAAGTAAGATAAAATTGGAAACAAAGTGTCCAACAGTCTGTCAACCCAAATATTTCAACTGTAATAGAGAAAATTGGTAGAACATCACACAAAACAAAAACTAAAAAGAAATGCGAAAATATGGTACATCTTTATAACGGACTTCTAGGAGTAATCTTCGTTTCTGCTTAATCTTTGGGTTGAGTCTGTATAGTCCATATGACATGTATATTAATTTCCCAATCAGAGAAAGATTAAATAAACTCTATTTGAAAACTTGAAAAAGGGGGCACCTGGGTAGCTCAGTGGGTTAATTAAGCCTCTGTCTTCGGCTCAGGCCAGGATCTCAGGGTCCTGGGATTGAGCCCTGCATCGGGCTCTCAGCTCAGCGGGGAGCCTGCTTCCCCCTCTCTCTCTGCCTGCCTCTCTGCCTACTTGTGATCTCTCTCTCTCTGCCAAAAATAAGTAAAATCTTTAAAAAAAGAAAAGAAAACTTGAAAAAGGAGACCTGCCCAGCTTACCAACATGCCCTTCCTGTCCTCACTAGTGTAAATATTTGCCAGTGCAATCAATGGGGAGAAAGAGGTGTAGTTCAATGCCATTAAAACAAAGTAAGAAGAAAAACACACAGGGAAGAACAGCCCATTGAAAAAGGGAAGGTGAGGAAGGTATGAGAAATTAGAAATTAAAAATTTGTGCCAGAACAAAGTACGAACGTGGTCATATTCCCGACTGGGCGCAAGAGACCAGTCAAGGTGACATCACCCCCCACCCCTGCTCTCTCCTATCCCCCCCACCTGCCTCCCTGTCCACTCAGGCCACTTTGGGAACCGCTGCACAAAGGTGCACCTCAAAGAGAGAAACCATGGGAGGAAACCACCTCCACCCAGGTCAGCAGGTCATTAGGGTGACCTGGAACTCTGGTTTCTGGAATAGGATCTTTGGTCCACGTCTGGCAGTTGGCTTCTGAATGTCATGGGCTTTGAAGAGACTTGCTGTCCAAGTCATGAGCTGGAAAAGGCCTAAATCAAATGTGTGTTCATTGCTCCCATCCAAGCAGCTAAGCGCTATCTCAGACCAAACGTGATGCCTGGAAGCCACGGCTGCTATTGTAATGCTCGATGATAAAGATCAAGCTTTCATTTTCCTGGAGCCTCGATAAGTACTGGTAAATTATTTATCCCAATTGGGTTACATGATTTCATTTCACCGTGTCAGTGTGTATCATGGAGGCCCATTCTCATTGTACAGTTTGGGGCATTTTCCTATTTTCTCCTTGGGGCACCTTGTCGCCCCCCTCCTCTGCCTCCCGCTACCACCATCGCTGTGCTGATTTAGCGTCGTCTCTGCTACTGGGTACTAGTCTGCAAGATGAATGAATTTCATTCCATCTTTAAATATTTATGTTTCTTTATGACCTAATATATCATCATGGTTATGGGTAATTTTTTTTTTCCCTAACTACAGAAGACACACCATCAGTTACCTGTCAATTTTGTTTAATAACTCAGCTTTGCAAATCTGGGACACTGTTCATCTGAGGCTCTTGAGGACTCTTTTAGTCTCTGAGTCCACTTCAGAGTGTCATTCTGGAATTTAGAAAGTTCTTCATTGCACAGAGGATATTGAAACGTTAAGGACTTAAGTGGCTCACTGTTTATCGTGTATCACACTGGTGGAACCAGGACTGACGGGAAATCCAAGCATCTTCGTTTTCTTGTTTGCTCCCAGCGTGGAACAATGGTCTCTGTAGAAAACCAGCCAGTATCCCTGGAAACAATTCATCAGATTTTTCTAAAGAAATCCAATTTCATCTGGCTAGGTGGGCTCAATGTTACTTAAGATAAATGATAAAAATATCAACATCATAATACAAAGAAACCCAGTTCTTTTGGATTAATCTCAGTCAAAAGCATCACTGTCCACTTGCTGCTTCTTTCTCCCTCCCTAACGCTTTTAGGTCCTTGGCTTAAGGAGATGGGAATGGTTCTGTAACTCTTCCCACACCAGAGAGACTCTGGGTGAGAATCCCAGCTAGGTTCAGGTCCTTTGGGAATCACAACAGCTGGGGTGGGTCCTGAGGAATCTGTACTTTTCATAAGCTCCCGAGGCACTTTCTAGCTGGAGAACCACCAGCCGAGAACTGCAGCCACCATGCCCCTTCTAACCTTGAAAGAATCACGGGCCCCCAATTTTCTGTCATTCCGTTAGGTAAGTCTAGACTTCAATATGTGTTCTTTTCCAGCAAGTTTTAAAACGTGTTCTTAGGTAGTTCCCTAAATGGGCAGCTCTCTCCCTTACCTGTGCATCCGAGAGACGCCACATTAGATGATGCAGAGCCTCATTTCTCACGGGGGCTGGTATCAGGGAGGAAACCATGGTGTGCCAAGGAATGTGCAATGCCATCAGATAAAGATGCATCTTCCTACAGTATCAAGTTTTTCTTAAAATTTGTATTTTTAAGTTCCAACAGATGTATTATGGGGTATGGGTAATTCGTGTAGGTTTTATGCTGAACATGAAGCTTCAGAAAGGTTCCTGACCGTATCTGATACTGGGCTCCCGGAAGTCTGCAGGCTGTAGTCAATTTGCCTCTCATATTAGAAGTACCTCTGTCTGCCTTCAAGGTTACCTTTGACCAGTGATTTCTAAATATGTGGTTTTAGGAAGTGAAAGTGAACTCTCATTTACAGAAAACTAGCCCCAAGAGGACCCTCTGTGCAAGGATGTTGACCCTTTTGCTGCCTGAAATCACTCATAAACTTGCCAATATAAAATGAGCATTTACTATTCCTGCCACTATTTAGGAAGTATTTATGAAAGCATATTCTTTTTTTTTTTTTTAAAAGTATATTAATTAGAAAAGGAGGTTTAGCAGAGCAGGAAAAGGAATTACTAGCCATGTGAAAAGACACCAGTACCATTACTGACCATATTCCCATTGTAACAACAATTTATAAAATATTATTGAAATTATGAGCTCCTAGAATATATTCCTTATTACAAGGATAACTTACTTCTCCCAGAGGATGTTCTTTTTTATCAAGATGTTCCTGATAAACAAGAAACAAATTCAAGACTCAAGTCCAATGATCCTGGTAGGTCTGCAAGATCCCTTCTTCTCTGGAGTTGCCTTAGGCCTTCTGCCTTTCTGCCCTCCACGGGGGCAAAGTGCCTTTCCTTTCAGGAAGAGAGAAGGAAGTAAACTGTGCCTGGGAAGGCTTCTCAGTTCTTTGCCTAACCAGCTATGACAGCATCGCTTGGCACAGGGCCTGTACTCAACTTTACCTCCTGGGTAATTTGTAGTAAATATGCAAGTTAGTGTAGATTCCAGAAGGGTTAGTGGTGGCATCATGTTGGTTTTAAGAAGGGCAAAAGGCGGGGCGCCTGGGTGGCTCAGTGGGTTAAGCCGCTGCCTTCGGCTCAGGTCATGATCTCAGGGTCCTGGGATCGAGTCCCGCATCGGGCTCTCTGCTCAGCAGGGAGCCTGCTTCCCTCTATCTCTCTCTCTCTCTCTGCCTGCCTCTCCATCTACTTGTGATCTCTCTCTCTGTCAAATAAATAATAAATAAAATCTTAAAAAAAAAAAAAAAAGGAAAGGCAAATGGCTGCCTTCTCCTTTCCTGACCACACCCCCCATCTGCTCTCCGCGGCTGGCGACTCACTGTAATGCTTGCTTCTCTTATGGGTACTATTCTCCTCTCCTTCACCCAGGCCAGTGGCCTTGCAGCCAAATGGATCTCAGGTCTGCAACTTTTTGCTGGAATTACAGCTAATGCCCCCACCCCCAGACCATTCTGTGTACCACTATCACCTTAATCTTCCAGAAGCACAACTTGGATGGTGCTTCCGTTCTCAACAGAACCTTGGGGGGTGAGGAAGGGAAGTCCTTTACTGACTTGACTAAGTCTAAGGGTCTTTATTAATTTAACTAGCCTGATGTCAAACAGTCTGCCTTCTGACTTTTACTAGCTTTTCCCACAACTCTGCTGTCCACCAACACTCCCCAGGCCCACCACATTCCCCCTCCCAGGAGGAGTCTCTGCTTCTGCTCTTCTCTTTTCCCTTAATCTAGAATTTCCTTCCTGGAAGCCCTGCCTGGCAATATCGTACCCCATATGAAGTCTTCCTTGATTCTTCGCCTTCCCCTCAGCATGGTAGGATTTCTCCTTCCTCTGCTATAAATTTATAACATTTATACAGACTTCATGTCACGTGGAGCATTATTTTTGTCTGTATCCATGAAGAAGGAGAGTTAGAAACTCGGGTGCATATCCCGCCACAGCCCCTCCTTCTTTGGGACGCTGAGCGAGTCCTGTAACTTGGTATACTTCAGTTTCCTTATGTGAGAAAAGGCTCCCTAAGTATAGCGAGGATTAAAAGACGCAGTACTTGGAAATGAACCTTGTCAACAGAAACTCAACCGTTATTTCCCTGTTTCCCTTATCTTTCCGACTTACCTCTGAGCTATTTGAGGAGAGAGCCGTATCTTGCTCGCCATTATATACTTCCATGACTATCCTTACATTGCTATGAATACACTATTATTATTTCAAATAATGGCTAATATTTACAGACCATGTATGTTAGTAGGGCACCATTCCGAGTGCTTTATAGGGATGAATTAATTCTTCCAATAACCCGAAGAGGTAAGTACCATTATTATCCCACGTTATGGAGGAGAAAACCACACATTTCACAGAGCCTCCAACAAATAAGTAAATGAACGAGGGTTGAATAAGACAAAACCAGCTTTCACGGCACCTGCCAGATGATTATTTCTCTCCCTCCCCATGCTGGCCCTACTTCTTTTTCTTTGGAACCTGCTAAGTCAATATAGCATTAGGCCAAATCTCGAGTGAACGGAGACCCTGAAAGATGGGAAGTCTCCCAGAGCCTTCATTCAGGCTTATTCTCATGAAGAAAGCTCCGCTGAGCTCCAAGAGGACAGAGATCGTGTGTGTCTTGTTCTCCTTTATATGCATAGGACCGAGAACAAGGTCTAGTGATCGACAAATCCCGGTGGAATAAGTGATTTCTAAACAGCATGTTCATTACCCCGAAAACCACACAAGTGGCTGACAGTGGAGATGGTGAACGGTGTCCCCTCTTCCTTCCCCAGGCAGTATTACGAGATGTTATACAACACGGCCGACGAACTCCTGAACCTGGTGGTGGACCAGGGCGTGAAGTACACGGAGCTAGAGTACATCCACGCCCTGACCTTGCTGCACCGCAGTCAGACTGGGGTAGGAGACCAGACCACCCAGAACATGAGGCTGCAGCGGCTCAAGGAGATCATTTGCGAGCAGGCTGCCATCAAGCAGGCCACCAAGGATAAGAAAATAACTACGGTTTAATCGGGCGCACTGCTGGGGGCGGGGAGGGGGAGCGGGGGGCGGGGGGCCGAGCAGGGTGGGGGCCACCATTTTTGTTCATTCAGTCCTCTTTGCTTCTTTCTCTGGTATCTTATTGGGTGTATTCGGAGTGGATTTGCTTTTCTCTATGCTGATGCTTTAGTGGAGAGAAGACGTGAGGGTATTTTTTTTGTGTCTCTTTGGGCTTTTCCTATAAACTCTAAAGGGAGTTTGCAGTACAGACTGTTTTGATTTCATGTCTTCCCTAGCGCAGTCGGTTCCAAAGGATAGAGTGACGAGGGTGAGGTGAGAGGAAGGTTTATCAAATTGGACTCTGAAAAAAATGAGTGCACAAATTACAGCTACCAGCCGTCTTTGGAAAGCAGACTGGCTCCCTCAGTTTTCGCCCCTTCCTAAAACACTTTATAGGGTTCTCTTGCACAGACAGTAGCTTCTGACTCTCTCGACCCTGTCAGTTTACAGTTCAATGAAATGAGCACATGTGCATTGCCTTCCGTCTCTATTGCCAACCTCAGATCAGTGGCTTCTCAACTGGCTGTAATTTTCGACAAGTTTTCCTAACCAAAATAGGACCTCTCTGGGGCTAGGGGGAAAAGTCCTTTATCTCGGTCCCTGAGCAAGTTCTGTGTATGGCAGCTTGTACACAGAATGTAGTCCGCGTATTGCCTTTTTGTCTTTACTGCTGCTGCATCAAAACCAATAGCCTTCAAATTAATCACAAAAATGGAACAATGAAAGGCAGTCTGCCCTTCTCTTGATTTTTTAACCTCTGCTTTCCAAGAGAAAATTGTGGGTGAAGAACTTTGATTCTCAGTTAAACACTGTTTGGATGTGAGCGGTTCTTAGATGCTTACTTGCTCTCGATGTGAGCCCCTAGGTCTTCCTCACCTTAGAAAGTTGCCCTGGTCCACTCAGCTGAGTGCCCGGAAGATGGGAGGGCATGACATTCAACCTCTGTGTACCCACCAGCAGAGGCCATTTCTAAAATGTTCCCAGATGGTTTGGCTGCTCACCTCTCCTGGCACACTGGACCCCGCCATTGTCCCCCAAGTCTCCAAGTATTCCTGCTGCCCATGGTTGATATGTCACAGGAGAAAGCAATGCACTGATTGGGACACACCTTGGAAACACGTGGAGGGTAGAGCAGGAAGGATACATGGTGATGCCCCATATTGTGATGGTCCAAAATTGTACACCTGTTTGTACAGGTTTGGTCTTTGTGGGAAAGGCAGAAATTAAAGAATCTTTTGAGAAGCTGAAATAACTGCTGTGTGTTGTTTTTCTTGAGTTCTTTATTCAGCAAACATTCCTAATGTGTGCCAAATGCTGCAGGCCTACAGCCAGATACTAGACAATGAGGAAGGGCACTTCATTGTCTACCTTTAAGACAGGGTGTGGACACAGAATGCTAACCAAAACCCTAATGGATATACACTCATGGCTGAGTTAGAAATCAGGACTGACAGTGGGAATTCAGCAGGCAGCTGAAAGATGGTCTTCCAGAGGGTTCTAGAAGGAATACTGTAAATCTGTGTGATTCAGAGTCTGGTCAGAAAGAAGTTGAATCCATGTAGGAGAAAACCATGGAAGCAACAACATCGTGGGAAAGTAGTCTACCCAAGAAGTTGGGGTGGGAGAGGGGAGTTGAGGGAACTTCGAGCTGACCCCTTTGGTCTGGAGGCTGCCTACAGGTGGCCATGGCTTCCCAGCATAGCTTCCGTACCTTTTCTTCTCCTTCCTTTCATTCTAGGTATAGACCTCTGGGGTGGTTACAAGGATACCAGAAGAGCTAGGGGTGGAATTGGTGAGTTTTTAAGATAGTTTTATTGGATGTGAAAATGGACATGGATTTGGAGTGAGTAGAATGCCAAGAACACTGAGAACCAGCAGGAAAATGGCAGATGGGCTGCTGCGGGGGAGCGTTTAGAAAAGTAGAATCCCTGCTTTGCTTACAATAATGATAGGATTGAAAAATGTCAGTTCTGCACAGAAAAAGTGATCTGTGCCTCTTTGTCCAAGACATTCAAGGCGCAGATTTCCTTATAGGATGGCACATCACTCGTTTTTTAACAGGTCCAGGACAGCCCATGTCCTGTTCGGTGGATGGCCAAATGGATGCAGACAGGAGGACTTCATTCATAGAAGCAAGACCTCATTCTTGCCTGAATGTTTGCTCAGCCTGACCATCATTAATTTATGTTTCAAATAGCATGGGGAGAAAAACGCAAATACTAGCCAAGCTGAACTGGCAACCAAACCCAACAATCCTCCTGCCAAGTCATATCCATGAATGTCTTAGCGCTACTGCGTTCATTCGGTCAAGAAGATGCCATTGCCTGTTCCACAGCTCAGGTAATACGGGATTCATGTAATGGCAAGCAGGAGGGGCAGTCCCTTGGGACCTGGAGCTTCTACATCCACTCTGACGAAGAGTTAACCAACTTCCCCTCATCCTGCCCTCCCCCGAGTTTTTATTTGCAGTTCACTGGGCCCTTCCTGGCTCGTCAGAACCTAGAAGATCCCCCCTTTATCATGTGTGGATGGAACAAATGGATTCGTGCCTCCTGGGTTCCATGAACGGCCTGAGGCCACTGGGTTCCCGATTCTCTGCCACTTAGCACCCGGGGCGCAGAATTTCCACAGGAAAACACAGCCGTCAGGCTTCAACGAGCCCTAGCTGGTCTCCACTCCACTAGAGGCAGATGTGATGAGAAGCCCGGCAAAGTGGCTGTCCTCGGAGCAGGAGGGGATAGGAAAACAAGGAGTGTCCCAGTCAACCAGAATGTGCTAGAAGCAGCAGAGCTGGTGCGGAAATTCACACACCTGAGAGCAATTGTCTTAATGGGGCAGAGATGTAAAACAAATTGGGCCTAATTTGGAGGGAGGGTAACGAGGTACCAAGAAGAAGAAAACAAAGAGAGACTGGGCTCAGCCAAGGTCTGTCCTAATTAGGCCTGGCTGTTATAAGAAGCGCATAATTAATAAACGTGTGACCAGATGTGAAATACAGCAGAGCCTTGC
Source organism: Mustela putorius furo (assembly GCF_011764305.1). Classification (NCBI taxonomy): domain Eukaryota; kingdom Metazoa; phylum Chordata; class Mammalia; order Carnivora; family Mustelidae; genus Mustela; species Mustela putorius. Next base: position 88,138,220 of record NW_025421998.1, read on the forward strand.
CCTGCAATGGAAGTCGTAATGAAGTGCACACAGCTGGAAGGAGTTGTCCTCGTTTGGCGGAGGCCGGCGGCCTGCCTGGAATTTTGAAGAGGTGTAGTAAGAGGCCCACCACGGGTCTACCCCTGAAAACAACTAATCCTTTTCCAGCGCGGCCCCGCGGTAATGAGATAGAGCTAATTATCACGAGTGTAATGAGATGCAAAAGCCACCGGAATTGAGTTGGAAATCTCTTTAAAAGGGGAACTCGGAGGCCAACCCGGGAGAAGCCTCCGCTAATGGGACGAGGTGTGAGGCCTGGGGAATGCGTGCCTGGTTTGAGGGGGTTGTTTCGACAGCCTTGCCGAAGACTCCGTGTCTGTAATTAAAAGTATTGCCGGGACAGTCACACACCTGGAGCGGGAGCCCCTGGGGGCCTGGGAATGCAGGGACCTGTAAAGGCTGCACATGGGTTTTTTTTTTTTTAATATATAGACAGCTTATGTGTGTCCCTAGAAATGAGGGGGAAAAACATGAGGTTAGGAGCGGTTGGGTGAGTGTGGCTCCCATTATATTCCATCCCTCTTAGAAATGTGGCCTCAGATTCCTGCTGACTTTGCAATACATAGTGCAAGAGGAGAAAAACTGCCCATCTCTCCAACTTCCAACCTGAGGTACCTACCAGGCCGAGCGTTCTTTCACAAATGTATTTACTGTAAGCGATCAGGAGGTCAGCACCTGGTTTTTGCTATTATTTTTGTGATTGCTATCATGGTATTTTAGATATCACTTTTTGAGCACTGGGCTAAATGCTATCTACCACATTATTCCATTGAATCCTCAAAAAAATCCTATAGACTGTTACTATTATCATCCCTACTTTGCAAAAGAAACCAAGGCTCACAGTGAGACGTGGCCCAGACAATGCCAACGCCAGAGTTCAGGCTTGGCACCCCGCCTCGTCTCATCCGCAGGGAGAAAGGAGAGACCCTCACAAGCTGTATTTGAGCCTCGAGGGACTTCTCATCGGCTGTATCCTCTCCTACAGCCGCCAAGGGGAGCCACTCCCAGACTGGATTTAAGACAGCCTTTTCCCCTCTCCTCTGGGGCTGCTCAGCTTCCTCTGGCCAGCATATGTACAAAATTCTTGGACACAGGAACTTTCGGGGGGGGGGGGGAGGCGTGCCTGGGTGGCTCAGTTGGGCATCTGACTTCGGCTCAGGTCATGATCCCAGGGTCCCGAGATGGAGCGCCACATCGGACTCTCTGCTTGGCGGGGAGTCGGCTTCTCCCTCTCCCCCGCTCCTGCTCTCTGTCTGTCTCTCTCTCACTCTCTCACATGTGCATGCTCTCTACTAAATAAATAGAATCTTTAATAAAAGAAAGAAAGAAAGAAAAAAACCACAAAGCTTCCATAAAATAATTTCAAAAAAAAAAAAACAAAAAACAAAAAAAAACTTTCGGTCCCTGGAGGCTGATGATGACCCCTACTTGGACCAAATTCTGGAGTATTGGGCAGTGGGGACTAAATGTTTAGGTTTTAGAATCCTCTATACCTTGGCTCAGAAGGTCACCTCAGCCTTATAGAACTGGTTTGCTGTTGTATAAACTATTAAATGCTGTAAGCTTCAGTTTCCTCATCTGTGAAATGGGATAATAATAATAATAATGATAGCTCCTATCCCACAGTTTCTGCATAAAGTAAAAGGTTTTCAGCTTCTACCATTTGATAAATATGACAAATGCATCGTAAGCAATATTCTAATAATATTTCGTCTGTTTCTTTGAGGAGCTGTTGACCCAATGCCTAGAAAACCTGCTCTGTGGATGTGGCATAGGAGCGCAGCCATCTTGACAGGGCGTATTGTCAGAAAGGCCTGGGACATGCCAGGCAGGGCCCGGATGCTGCTCCTTGTACTTAAAGCCTGAAGCCGCCAGACCCCAGCAGTTCAGAGTCTGTCACTGCATTGTCTGAGTCTCCTCTCCAGCACAGGACCCCTGCCCTCCAGTGTCTGCTTCCCTTTTAGCTTTTAGTGAGTTTGCATCTCATTGCCTGCCCATCGATGATGCGCATCTCATTAAACTGAAGGCTCCAGGACCCATTAGGGACCAGGCCTTAACAGACAGAATAGCCTTCTGCCCAGGTTTGAGTTTGCGGTCACTCTTCCTGCCTGCGCTGAGCAGTGTCGGATCAGGGATCTCTAAAAGAAGTTCGTAAATGGATCTACGAAACTGAGCAGGAAAAACGTCTTTTTTTCCCCTGTACACCAAATCTGGCTCTGAGCTCCCACTTAATATTCTCAGCAGCTGCCTTAAACACAGTAATTTGTTGTATTTTCCTGGTAGGAGGTAGGGAAGAGGCTTCCCTTCCTTTGGGTTGTGTCAAGGTTCCATTGCTAAAGCACAGTCGGAAAATGGTGAAGACAGAACGGTCATCTGTGTGTCCTCACCACTTCACCGCCCCTGCTCCGGACACCCTCTGCTGCTCCAGATGTGGAAGTCCTGTCTCCTGCATGCCCTGCACTCACCCCACCCAAGGACCTGCCTGCTGGGGGCTCTGTGAGCTAGGTGCAGGTCCAGAGCTGCCTGGAATCCACATCAGGTCTCTTCCTAGCTTTGGGGACTGACACTCCAGGTGGGACAGTTCTCCCCTCTTTGCACCAAATGCTAAAGTGTGTTTTTCTTTCCACCACGGGGATGTCCTGGATCATTCAAGACAGTAGTCTGTTTAAGGGAGTTTCCCAAATGTCTCTCTTCCTGTCCTTTCCCTTTCTTTTCTTTTTCTGCCCTGAAACAGGAAGTTTATTAAGGGGACATCTGGGGCGGGGTCAAGGGAACCGGGGCTTCAGGAGGAGTCCCCAGATAAACTTCCCATAAGGTGGCCGGCCGACAGAGGGGATGTCCCTTTTATTTTAATTGGGGGTGGAGCGATGACCTCAATTTCTCAAGTAACAAATCTATTGTGGATTTGTAAGAGCTGAATCAAACTTTGGAGAGCATTTATCCCCACCTGTTCACTTTTCTGAATGGTCAAGTAAGATGTTCCAGGAGAAGAGAGTAGAGACACTTGGTGACTGAGGCAGGACCACATCCAGATCTCTTGACTGTCAATCCCAGGGACCCTGCCTTTGGGAGCCCACACGTGCCCCACGCTGGTAAGCTGCCGAGTAGAGTGGTAGAAGGCAAGACCGGGCCTCCAAAGACATGACATGTCTGCATGTAAAGAACAGGGAAACATACCTGATTTCCTGCTCTCCACCTTCCAGGAATATAGTAGGATTGTATTTCCTGGCGCCTTTTTGTTTGGATGGAACAATGTTATTAGGTAGCCAGTGAGTTGTAGGTAGAAATGTAACATTTCCTAAAGTATTTAATTACTGTGTGCAACCCTCCAGAGCTCATTGTCTCCCCCCCATGACATCCAGCAAGTGCCAGACAGCGACCATTCAGTGTGCTTGGGTCCCAGAAGGAGGACAACGCAGAGCAGAGCCCAAGCGGACATGCTGTTGACATGTGACATAAGAATGAAATGAATCTTTGTTGTTAAAATTCAGGGGTTGTTTGTTCCTGCAGCATAGCCTTGCTTGTCCTGACTAATATGCATGACAAAGAGACTGACCCTAATGAGAGCAGAAAGAACAAGGACCTTTTTTAAAAAAAAGGGTGAAATTATTGTCATCAAAGAGAGCTGGTTGTGTGGAGTGATGGGAACAGAAGCCAAATTTAGAGACATGAGGGAGAAGAGTGCCTTGCCAGGATCAAGAGCTTGTCAGCACATTTGTGCTAGAGATAGAAACGACTAGGGATGTGTTGTTCACTCAAAGAGTGACCCTGGACCCCCCCCACCCCCCACTTTATGTCTTTTAATGTTTCTGTCCCCATCTTTGATCTCCTGATACTCCTGGTATTGGTGGGTAATCTACACAGTTCTCAGTTCAGTATTTCTGATTATTCATAGGAAAGCTTCTAGAGACACCCACTACATACAGAGAAAAAAAAAGAGCATTACAATTAACTATTTTAAAGCTTGAAAATGCCTAAACAAGAGACCATATATCTCTGCCCCTGAATTTTCTCTGGGGTCTAATCATCTCACTGGATCAACCCTTTTTACCTCGGAAGCTTTCCATCACAGGGCCATTCAATACCAGTCCCTAGAATTGAGTTTTTATCCTCTGATAACCTAGGTCCACTCACAAAAACATGAAAAGACTGGCAAAAAAATCAATTTTCTGTTTTTCTACCATCTTCGTCAATAGCTCAGAGTTTCTTGTATTTCTCTGGTGTCCCAATGGAAGTAAATGTTAGTGGTTATGAAAGAGATCTGAAGTTGAGATTTTAAAATGAGGAAACATAACACCGAAATGCTGTTAGCTCAGCTAATTTTAAGATACTATTAAAGCACAAGTCACTAGGTCTTTGGTACTTAAAGCACCACAATTCACTCATCTGCAAGATAGGAAGCATTGAGTTACAGAAATTCTTAAGTTTTGCAGGTTTATTAACTATTACCGTTTCCTTGAATTTTTATTTCCATGTTCCCAGATAGAGCAAGTCAAGTCATGGCACAGGTCCTGCCGCAGCAGACCCCTGAGATGGTTGCACAGTGCCCTAGACCCTACTCAGAGCATAGAAGTAAAAGTATCTACGTAATTTGCTCTGCATACCACCCCTCCACTGAGGACTGATTATCTTAGACCATTTGGCCCCTATAATGAAATACCAGACACTAGGTAGGTTAGAAGCAATAGAAATGTACTTCCCACTGTTCTGGGAAGTCCCAAGACCAAAGCACTGGCAGATTTGGTAGTGAAGGAGCTCACTTTGTGGTTCATAGATGGCACCTTCTCACTGTGTCCTCATGTGTAGAAGGGGTCAGGAAGCTTCTCTCAGGAAGCTCTTTAAGGGAACTAATCCCATTATGAGAACTTCACCCTCATGACCTAAGTGTATCCCAAGGGCTGCACCTCCTAACACCATCATGTAGGAGATGAGGATTTTAACATACAAATTCTGGGAAAACACAAACATTCAGACCGTAGCATGGAGCTAAGTCAATTTGACATGATATTTGTCCGGTTCCTTTGGTAAACATCAGCAGCCTTCAACCATAGGAAGTAAGGAGTGATATACCTCTTCCCCACAACTTTGCTAGCAAGTAGTAGGTGACAAAGTAAGCAGGCCGCAGACAACCTTTACTAGCAACATTCTTAGCTAGGATGAATGTCATCTTTCAAGATGCTCTGCAAGTTCAGTGAATTCCCCTTCTCTGTCCCTGCTCTCCAACCACCAAGGTTATCAGAACATTCATTCCAAGGCAAACACAACAATGCTTTGTTAGCAGGATCAGACTCACCTTCTAGACAGGTCTAGAGACAGAGTTCTCTGAGTTCTCTGAAGCCTGTCCATAGCTGTAGGTACTGGCTTTACCTTTTTAAAAATTCATTCATGAAAAGGTGGAAGAGCCAACAGTCTTCGTAGCCAAGTGTATATCTTGAACACATCTTACCACCCACTTCTAACCCCTCTCATGCTTGGGATTTCCTGCCCCTCATTAACATCCCACCCTTCAGATCCATTTCTCTAATGTTGCACATGAGGACATCTACTAATGGTCTTCTTCCTAGTTGTGGACATGACTTTGCAATGGGTGGTCCACATGACCGTGGCACCTACAACTTGAATTTCTCAGGCAGGACCCAGGATCTAGTCCCAGTCTGCCTCAGAACACAAAGGCACTGACGAGGTTCCCCCCCACCCAAAACAAAGCCAGGTCCAGGCCCCTTTATGCGGCACTTCTCTGACCTCCTGAGCCCTCCACCCTACTCACCCACAATCACGAAGTCTGGTCCAGAGACCCCATCAGCTGGTACACAGAGCCCCCAAAGCTGGCCCCTATTGCTGCCGCCAGCTGGCTCCCCCTCCAAGGGTAGAGAGCTTGGTGCGTCTTATCACACCATCTACCTTATGCTATTAATATCCAGGGCCATGGCACCAGCCCATAGCTTATTAATAATGCAGAGCTGCCGCCCCTGACTTATTACACTACAGACATCCCTCATTTGCATGATTAGCACTTACCTTACTGATTAGAAAGTTTCATCCTGCCCCAAAACCTACCTTTTCTGAATGAATGGCTCTTTTAAAGGGAGGCAGGCTCTCTGAAATGCATCTCCAAACCAAATAAAAAGGAGTCAACACCAAGAAGAGGACTGCGACTTTCTTTATGGAATGAGAAAAGAGAAGCTTAAGAAGGTTTTTAAAAGTTCAGCGCCATGCTTATGGAAGGAACTGTAAGTAGCTATGGCTATCAAGGGGCACCTGGGGAACAAAAAGTTAGAGAAGGTCTTGGGGATTTGTAGATAGGAATGAATTTTTGGTTTTTACCTCGAAGAGTTTAGGGTTTTAGGCAAGAGAGTTAAGATCAGATTTCGACTTGAGAAATATCACCCTGGAGGAAGATGGTTAATAAATTAGAAAGTGGGTGGCAGGGAGACTAGTAATAATCCAGGAGAAAGATGGTGGTGGCTTGCACGAGGGCAATGGCTGTGCAGATGGACAGAAGGGGACAGATTCAGGAGGTGCGGCGCGTGATGGCTCCCTTACCTCCTTCCAGTCTCTGCTTGGATTTCACCTAAGTGAACCCTTCACAGACTACGTGTTTAATGCAGAAGTTCCTCTCCCATATCCTGTCACCCTTCTCTGTTAATTTTTCTCCATAACATTGATCACCATCTGACATCCCATAGAATTTAGTTGTTAATTTCTTTTGTTTTGTTTTTTTCACCATCTAAGATATACATTTTGAGGGCTGGGGTATTTGTATCTTTTGTTCTCCGGATTTCCAACACCTAGACCAATCCCTGGGCCATACTAGATGATCAAGAAATATTTTTAGAATGAATGCAGGGGTGAAGAATGACTAGAATTCCAGGACACAATCACTGGTTGGCTGGGAGAAAGTAAGAGGAAGTGGTAAAGGAGCAAAGGAAGGTCCCCAGGTTTCTGGCTAGGTTACCCGAGGGAGTGAGGTCCCAGTCAGTAAGACCGGGAGCACCGTGGAGGAGGAGAGAAGCGGGGTTGGAAGTGAAGAAGTGAGTGGATAAACTTGAAGCAACTGTGGGACATCTAGAGAAAAAAGAGTAGACAGGAGAGGGGCGCCTGGGTGGCTCAGTGGGTTAAGCTGCTGCCTTTGGCTCAGGTCATGATCTCAGGGTCCTGGGATTGAGTCCCGCATCAGGCTCTCTGCTCAGCAGAGAGCCTGCTTCCCTCTCTCTCTCTCTGCCTGCCTCTCCATCTGCTTGTGATTTCTCTCTGTCAAATAAATACATAAAATCTTTAAAAAATTTAAAAAAAAAAAGAGTAGACAAGAGAGAACTTTGGGTTGGAGGAATAGATTTCGCAGCCTTTTGAGGCTTTATTCATTCAAAAAATCTTTATTGTGTGCCTGCTTTATTCCAGACACTCTGCCAGGCGCAATGGATACTAAGATGAGTAAAAAGAAGTCATGCAAAGGGACGGGGTTACTCGTAAGGTGACATTTACTACCGCAGCTGATAGTCATGTCACTGAGGGGGCAGGAAGCAGGCAATCTCAGACTATAGAAGGAGCTAGAAACTGGTAGGACCTTTCCAGAATCACAATTTGACAGTATGTCTCAAAAAGCTTGGAAATGGACATGTTGGGTGATGCAACAGTTTCTCTTTTAGATACTTACTTGATAAGTACAAGATACACCGAGGCCAGCTTGCACACCAGCAGGCAACTAGGAACTCCACCCGGTGCTGCACAGGACAGGCCCTTAGTCCCGGCATATCGCCCTCGCCCCGCAAGGACGACAAGACGCCCTGGTTCGGATGCATCTTCCCTCTCTTCTCTCTATTTCCGCAAGTCTACACACTTATATACGCTTACATGACCAATCAGCGAGCAGGGTACAGGAGGGAGCGAATCAGGCTGTGCACCTAAACGAACAACTTCGCTAGCAACCAATGCTGTTTACTTCCTCTTTGGGCGTTCCGCTTAGTCTCACGAGGCAATCCTAACCTGGCAACTAGCCAGGCGCCATCTTTTAATGGCGGAGGCCGCCCTGGCCAGGGGCCTGCCTCCGACACCGGCACCCTAAGAAGGTCTGTGATGGTCCCTTCTGGATGCAGCTGCAGAAAAGCCAGGGTATAATAGCTCTGGTCCTTTGCTTAGCCTAAGGCATACTCTCAAAGAAGGGCGCTGGCTGCCTGTTCCAGTTACATACTGCTGTGTAACATGCTAACCCGAACTCATAGTTGGAACTAATCATTTTATTAGATCTCATGGGTCTTTGAATCTCGAATTTGAGCAGAGATTAGCTGGGCACCTCTTCTGCTCCATGTGGTATCTACCAAGGTCATGCTGTGGTAGTGAGTTGGCAGCTGGGCTAGTCCGGAGCATTCGAGATGGTTTTACTCACGTGACTGTCATCTCGGCAGGAATGGCTCTGAGGGTCCTCTTCCACCCTGCATTGTCTCAGCGTCTCCACATGTGGGCTCTCCAGCAGAGTAGCTGCACTTTTTCATGATGGTTAGGACACTAAGACACCCAAACAGAAGCTGCCAGTTCTTCTTAAAGCTAGCCCTAAAACTGGCTTGGCATCACTTTGGCTATACTCTAAAGGTCAAAAGGTAATGGGTTGTAATAGATCCCACCTCTCAAACAGAGGAATATTGAAGAATTTTTAGCCATCTTTAATCTGTCTCATTTCCTTTATATTTTTCTTTTTCTTTTTTAAGATTTTGTTTCTTTATTAGAGAGAGCACAAGCAGGGGGAGCGGCTGGCAGAGGGAGATGGAGAAACAGGCTCCCTGCCAGGGAGCCCAATGCAAAGCTCCATCCTGGGACCCTAGGATCATGACCTGAGCTGAAGGCAGACGCTTAACCAACTGAGCCACCCAGGCGCCCTTGTCAGATTTCTTAGTTCAGGATCACCAAGAGGGCAAGGTCTAGCATGTACATTCTGGTTATTCTCCTGCTCCTCTGCTGTGTGTGTCAATTCCTCCCTGTAAGTGTATTGCAAAGTGAAAAATCTCTCAGCTTCCTTCTCCACAGAAAACTAGGCTTATTATAGCAAACAAAAAAAGAGCTCCTGTAATGTCATTCTGATACCTAGACATGAGGCAAACCAAGGCTGTGTGGTTCCTGCAAACTGCTATCCTAGCTCTCCTGGGAAGGCCCTTCACTGTGAAAGAGAAGGAAACAGCCTGGTCTCAGCTGTTCATTTCTGGAAGCATGGCTCAGCCAAGAGGGTGGAGTTTCCACTGATCAGTTCTTACATCGACCACCATATATAAATGGCCACAGTGAAGGCAGCTACTTAGGAGCCAACTGTACAGACCTAAGTTATAATTCGAAAACACTCCCATAGAAGCTGTGGTCACATCCTTATTCGTCCAATAGAAAAGAGACTTGTCTCTTGTTAGTGTTCAAGACAGCATGAAAGACAGTATTAAAATCTCAAGACACCATGGACTACATAAAAAGTGCCAGAGGGCTTGGCCAAAAATGAGAACATGGCTGCCAACTGGTAGGGCACCATCCAGGCAAGAAGAAGAGCTAGCTACCAGGCACAGTGAGTGACCTCACAGGGAAAGTCGATCAGGGAGAAGGTCCCAAGAAGCTGGCGGATCTCCTTATCACAGGTGAGTGTCTGCACTGCCCTTGGATTATCTTCATAACAGGAAAGCCTCCGGTAGGCTTCTTTGAATGTAGATGCCTCCCCACCTTTCACGTGGTTACAGAGGTTTCCAAGGTTACGGGCTTTCCAAGAGGTCAAAGATGAGCTACCCTGGGAAGGCATCTGGTTCAGCTCTAAAAAATGTATCCACGCAAAGGATGGGTCTCCCCACCCCTGAATTCTGCTGTCACATCTCATCACTGCTAATGGCCCCTCTGTGCCAGGTTGGCAGGTGAGACTTTGGATTTGAGTTCTGGGGACAGATGCTATGTGGTGGTGTTAAATATGGCCACAAATTCTCTGGTACTCTTCTCTTCAAGAGGTGGATCTTGGAGACTTCCAAAATGGTGGAGCAAGAACTTCTGAAAATTCGTTCTTCCATAAAAGCAACAAGAATACCTGTAAAAATTGCCAAAATCAACATTTCCAAAAACTGGAAATTAACCGAAGGCTTCCAACAACCCAAAGAGCTCTTATTCTAGAAAAACTGCTGAATCTCCATGAGAACAGCAAATGTTGTAGCATTTTCCTTTTTTGTAGCTCGCATTATTTTTAACTCACACTATTCCAGTGCCCCTCACCCCGGCTCTGCCGTCATGAAAACCAGCAGCTTCAGAATCATGGTAGCTGTTAGAATGAGCAGCCATATGACCATTGGAGGGTTGGATTGAGTTTTGAGGCCCTCAAAAAGCCCCTTTCACATAGAATCATCACTATTTAACCTGTCTTATAGCTCCATGGAAAGCCCTAGTCATAGGACATTGTCATTATTTGACCTGATTCAGAGCTCATTGGGGGTAGGGAGGGAGGAGGGAACCCAATCCCTAGGGCATTTGTCAAGAACAATAAATAGCAATTGTTTCTCATTGTGAGTACCCAAGGTTGAGCACCAGTTCGGGCCAACAAAAGCCTGACCAAAACTTTTAAGAGGAAGATCTCAGAAATGAGTTGTTCATAGGAGCCTTTGAAAAGCTCCAACATTATCACAGGATCTGGAACACCACACACATGTGCAGGACTGTAAGAACACTCCAGAAAGGCATAAGAGGGACAGAAATTCGCAACTTCTCACCACCGCTGGACTTGAAAACTTAAGCAGGAAGTTGTATACTTAAGAAGTGTTGCAAGTGTGCCCTAGCACATACACACACACACATAAACACACACACAGTGCCTCTTGGGAAAGACTGGAGACTAATTGGTTCAAAGCATTTATGGAAACTTCTGTTCAGTCATCATCTGACCATTAAGTTAACTGAACACAGTTAACATACATATCTGTATACAGATGTGTATTCCCTCTCACACATGACAGGGAATACATATCTGTATACAGATTTCATATATACATCTGTATACAGACTCTGTCCAGGAAAGTTATAAAAAAAAAAAATAATGAAACAACAATGGCCCACCTGGGTGGCTCAGTCAGTTGAGTGTCTAACTCTCGATTTCTGCTCAGGTCATGATTTCAGGGTCATGAGACTGAGGTCTGTGTCAGGCTCTGTGCTCAGCATGGAGCCTGCTTAAGATTCTCTCTCTCCCCCAAAACAAACAAACAAAACAAAAACAGCAACAAGAACCCTAGTGGAGGAAGGTGTCTGATTTCCAGAACTGCCACATTATTTCTAATGTCCAGTTTTCAATGGGTATGGAGTTCCTTTTTGGGCTGATGATAATGTTCTGGAATTATATAGTGGTGATGATTGTACAATCTTGTGAATATACTAAATCCATTGCATTGCGTGGTTCAAAAGTGTGAATATTGTTATGGTTGGTATGTGATGTATTTCAGTAAAATTTTTTAATGTCTGATTTTCAACCAAAAAATTATGAGACACACAAAGACACAGGAAGTATGGCCCATACACAGGAAAAGAAACAGTCCATAGAAATTGTCCCTGAAGAAGTCTAGATGCTGGGCTTACTATATAAAGGCTTTCAATCAGTTACTATAAATACGTTTACAGAACTAAAGGAAACCATATCTGAAGAGTTAAATGGAAGCATAAGTATAATATCCCACCAAATAGAGAATATCAATAGAGATTATCAATAGAGCTTAATTTTGTACCCCTTTAGTTGGGCTGCAGTTAGCAACGTAATCTTACTGAGTACCGTATGGCAGAAATGATGATGGTGACCATATAAGATACTGAAAACACTGATGCTTCTCTTTGCTTTCTTGGATTACTTGCTCTGGGGCAGCCAGCTGCTTTGTCATGAGGACACTGGAGCAGCCCAATGGAGAGAGCCACATGGCAAAGGACTGAGACCTCCCATCAACAACCATGTAGTTGGGTCACATTGGAAGCCAATCCTACAGCTTGCGTCAAGCCTTCAGATGACGGTAGCCCCACCAACTGATATCTCAGTCATTGCTTCATGAGACCCCCTGACCTAGAATCATCCAGGTAACTTGGTCTTGGATTTCTGACCCTCCGAAGCTGTGTATCTCACACAATCAGCGTCTGTCGTTTGAGCAGCTAAGTTTGGGGCTAATTTGTTATTCAGCAATAGTAACTAATAAATACTGAGAGGCAAAAGTCCTTTAAAATAATCAAAGGAAAGAATTAAGATCAATAGAGAAATGTTACCAGGAAGCTAATTTTGTTTCAATATGAGGACGAACTTTATATGATGAGAGCAGCTTATAGTGGAATAAGTCACATTTTACCGTGGTGCGCTGCTGTCATTTAAAATTTTCAACCAGGGATGGATGGCCATTTCTCACAGATGATGAATGTGGTTTCCTTCTCTAGTGGGCACCAGATTTTTCTGGATGACCTCTGTTTTCAAATTTACTTATAATTTCACACACACCACTACCACTACCATCTGTTTTCCAGAAAGAATCTGAAGTAGTCTAGAATTATGACACATCCATAAACAAGCTAAGATAAAAATAACAGAGTTCAGAAACCACACAGAAGACTTAGAACAGTTGCTAGAATTAAAATTAAGCTTTGTGGCAGCTTAAGAAAAAAATTCCACTCCCCATCACTAGAGATGTTGACATCCTCCCCTAGTGGTGAGACCTGACAATATCTTCCCTTTTTTCAGGCCACTAGCTAATTCTGGTTGAAGAATCACTGGCCCAGATTATCCCTCCCAACTCTGTCATCTTCTGTATGCTTTTGTTAGGGCTAAACATTACCTGACTTTTTAACCTTTTTTTAAAGATTTTACTTATTCGAGAGAGAGAGTGTGTGTGTGTGCATGGGAAAGATGGAAAGCATAGAGGGGGAGGGTAGAGGGAGAGGGAGAAGCAGACTCCTCACTGAGCAAGGAGCCCAACTTGGGGCTCGACCCCAGGACCCTGAAGTCATGACTTGAGCCGAAGGCAGATGCTTCAGACTGACCACCCAGGTACCCCTAATCATTACTGGATTTAACTGAAGAACATTCCTTATTACAGATAGAAAAAAAAATAAGGGCTATGGGTTACCAATCCCAGAAGATGAGCATGAGAAAGCCTATCTCCCTCCTTAATAGAGAGAAGTAGATATTACTGTCTACTGCTTGCAGGAAAGTCTCCTAAAGCAAGGCTGTTTTATCGCACCTAACATTTAGGAGGCAACCTCCCTGATTTACTCTGGTGGAAGAGGGAGGAGATGGTTGTGGCTCACAGACATCCTTGCTGAGATAAGTTCCTTGCTGAGTCAACTCACCAGTGGTAAGGGGTCCCGCCCATTGATCAGGGATCAACCTCCACAACCTGATATGAATGGAAACATCCAAGTTCCTAGCAGATTCCTTTTCTCCCTAAACCTCTCCTCCTCATTATCTCGGTGTTTCCAGAAAAGACATGAAGATGTCGAAGATGTTGTGGCTCTAAATCTAATTTGGGCCTGGCAAAGGTTCATGTTCAGTGGGCCACCTTAGTTGTGAAAGTTTCTGGAAGAAATCTGACTTGGAGTTGTACTGCCTTCTGGTGAAAACTCAGATGATCAGTGACATCCAAGGTCCCTCATCACCACTAGGTTCTCCGATGTCAGTGCCACGACTTTGGGTAGTGAAGTCAAATGTGTGAAACCAGCAAGCACACATCCAAGCAAGATCATGAAAGGAAGACATGCACTGATTAATCAGAATCGAGTCTGAGACATAGTAGAGAAATGGCACCTGATGTTCTTTTCACCGAAGTCCCTGCTTAATTCCAAACATATTCTGCAGGCTGGATGTCGGGCAGCTGAAGGGTGATCAGTCTTATGCTGGAATTAAAGCCTGCTGGGATGTTAATGAAGAACCGCCAGTAGGTTTGCTGGAAGGTAATTTAGATCTACATAATTATGACTTAATCCCTCACCCTGTGACATCAAAAAGGTCCCTACCCAAGCGGAAGCTGCATGATTTCATGCCACAAGGACTACGGCTGTATGACTCCCGTTCCCTTTTGTGTGTAGTGCTCACATCAGTCATGATAGCTTTATTAAATGGTGTGACCCGACCCAATTCTTGCACACAGGGCGCTATCTCCTAATCAAAACCTCCAAATGTGGCTGAGCAGGCAGTGAGAAGAAATCAAGATCTGCATCTTAAATAGCAGATTAACTGCTCTGGAAGGGAGAGCTGCCGGCAGGGATGGGGAGGGCTCGAAGCAACCTCGCTTCTGTCCACAGTTGCAGTTGGAAGCACAGCCTCTAGCTGTTGGCGGTGACATCGTCCACGGAGGTATTTTTAGAACTCCAGCTCTTGTTCTGGGGACAACTGTCCTGCAAGGAGTTGCCTCTGGGACATCTCCTCGTCACACTCAATGGGTTTCCAGGACCAAGGAGAGTCCTCTGAAGCATTTATGCTTTTCCTCCTTCATCTTCCAGGACGAGGGATGGGTGTGCAAGTTAAGAGTTACTATAGTGGGGTTGGCATTCCGTTTTTTTTTTTCCTTTTTTAAAGATTTTATTTATTTATTTGACAGACAGAGATCACAAGTAGGCAGAGAGGCAGGCAGAGAGAGAGGAGGAAGCAGGCTCCCCGCTGAGCAGAGAGCCCAATGCGGGGCTCGATCTCAGGACCCTGGGATCATGACCTGAGCAGAAAGCAGAGGCTTTAACCCACTGAGCCACCCAGCATTCCTTTCAAAAAGCAGCCTCGTGACAACCCAGTGCCTAAACCAGACACAAAGCCAGTGCTTGGGTCACAAAACACAGAAAAGTCGTAGGGGCTACTTAGGCCAGAGGTGGTAAAGACGGAGAGTGGCTCTATCCTGTTTGGGATAGGGAGAAGGACAGTGGCTCTGGAGTGTTTCCAAAAGGAGGTGACATTTGAGCTTGGCTATGACAACAGTATTATGGGGTGAATTGTGTTCCCTCAAAAGTCATTTGCTGGAGCTCCTGGGTGGCTCAGTTGGTTAGGCGACTGCCTTCGGCTCAGGTCATGATCCTGGAGTCCCACATTGGGCTCCCTGCTCGGCAGGGAGTCTGCTTCTCCCGCTGACCTCTCTCCTCTCATGCTTTCTCTCTCTCAAATGAATAAATAAAATATTTTTTTTTAATGTCATTTGCTGAAATCCTAATCTTAGTGCTAAGGAATTGTGACTTTATTTAGAAATCAGGTCATTGTAGTTGTGATCAGTTAAGATAAAGTCAGAGTGTCAATGACGTCCATCCAGTGTCAATGATGTTCTTATAAAAAAGGGAAATTTAGGGGCACCTGGGTGGCTCAGTGGGGTAAAGCCTCTGCCTTCGGCTCAGGTCATGATCTCAGGGTCTTGGGATCAGGCCCCTCATGGGGCTCTCTGCTCAGCAGGGAGCCTGCTTCCCTCCGCCCCGCCCCGCCGCCTGCCTCTCTGACTACTTGTGGTCTCTGTAAAATAAATAAATAAAATCTTAAAAAAAAAAGTGAAATTTACACACACACACACACACACACACACACACACACCCCAAGATGCCATGCGAAGACTGGAATTATGTTGCTCTAAGCCAAGGAACTCGAAGCTGTCAGAGAGGCCTGGAACAGATCCTTCCCTGGAGCCTTATGCAGGGGGTGTGGTACTGCTGAAACCTTGATCTCTCACTGGCCGCTGGGACTGCCAGGCAATACATTTATGTTCTAAGCACCCCCGCCCCCTAGTTTGTGGTGCTTTGTTATGGCGGCCCTAGCAAGCTAATAGGGATTTATAGGACTATATTTTTAGACATGGGAAAAGAGAAGCTCGGGTGAAGGTAAGAGCTCCAGCTTCTTGAGTTAAGAACTGGGCTTGTGGGGTACCTGAGTGGCTCTGTCAGGTGCAAGTCTGACTCTTGATTGGGCTCAGGATGTGATCTTGGGGTGTTGAGATCAAGCCCTGAGTAGAGCCCCATTCAGTCGAGGCTCCCTGCTCAGCAAGGAATCTGCTTGAAATCCTTTTCTCTACCTCCCCTTCTCTCTCTCAAATCTTTTTTTTAAAAAAAAAAGAGTTGGACTTGTATCTCGGGAGCATTCAACGGCTCAGTTTTGTTGGAACCAGGAGGCTGAACAGGAGCCATGAGAAGGTATTTTTGGGACAGGCAATACAGAGCTTTGCATGGCAGGAATTTTTTTTTTTTTTTATCTGGGGGATTTTATTTCTCCTTTGTTTTGTGTTTATTTATATCCACTTTGACCAGAAGTGATTTGAGATGTCTGACTTCAGTCTGTAAGTCGTGGGGAACCAGGTTATGTTCTAAGAAGTGACTTGGTCGGTGTCTACAGGAAGATAAACTTGGGCACATCTGCCGAGAGAAATGAGAGACAGGAAGCTGCTGCTGGCCCCAGAGGAAGAAGCTAGGACTGCAGCAGGAAAATGGCAACAGAACAGAGGGGATGAAGATGAGTGATGAGACTATCTGTTGACCGAGCAAATGTGTGAGTCTCCGGAGAGGAAGGGGGAGAGAGGAACAGGACTACACGTTGTCAATGTTTGGAGCCTGAGGACTGCGAGGACAGTAGTGCCACTGACCGGTTCAGTGAGGAAGGCAGGACCATGTAGAGGGAGTTGAAGAATTCCTTCACACACATTCACTTTGCGGTCATCTGTGGGGCAGGCGTTAAACTTGGAAGAAAATGAACTTGAGGGAAAATATGACATCATTCACCTTGACGTGAGAATTGAAATTTTGAAGCCAACTGTGCAATAACAGTTCTAGCAAACAGGAAATGAAATGGGGGGAAAATACCGTCTGGTAATCCACTTTAAAACTGTTCTCATCTATTCAAACGTGGTTGTGCTTTTGTTGTTGTTGTTTTGTTTTGTACTATTGATGAAGTTCCAGAACCTAAGTCAGGTTCGGTGGGGTGAGGAGGTTCGGAGCCGACGACTAAAGAAAGAATTCTTAAGACGTCGTTGGTGCAAAATGGTGGTTTATTAAAGCAAGGGGACAGGACCCGTGGGCAGGAAGAGCTGCTGCCCCGGGTTGTGAGGGGTGGCATGTTATATACCCCACGGTTGGGGAAAGGTGGTGAAGGAATGGGAGATTTCGACACAGTTCTCACATACTAAGGAGGGCCTACAAGGTGCCGGGGCGGGGGGGGGGGTGTCTTTGCCCTTATGGCTTGATCAATGTCGTCTTTAGGTCAGGCACTAACATCAAGATAATGGGGGATTCTTGGTGGGGTGTTATGATCCTGCTATCATTTACATTCCTTTCTACTCCAGTCTCCTCCAGTTTATGGTGGAAGGGGGACATTAGGGCTTCAGGAACCAAGAGTTATTTGCCTCTGGAAATTTGTGCTATTGATAAGGTAACCTCCCTGTTTAGGTCTCTAGGACATCTTGTAGGGCAAGGGAGATTCCTGTTCTGCAGGATTGCGATCCCTGCACGTTAACTATTTATCATTTTATGGCAGTCAGGGGTACCTGAGGAATGCTACACATATGGAGGGGAATGGGTGAAGAGGGGGTGCAAGGCGCCAGCTTTTGCTTTGTCCTCAGCCAGCCTCCTGCTCCCTCATCACTATCAACAAAGAAAGGATTTGGTCAGGGGCGCCTGGGTGGCTCAGTGGGTTAAGCCTCTTCCTTCAGCTCAGGTCAGGGTGGCTCAGTGGGTTAAGCCTCTGCCTTCAGCTCAGGTCATGATCCCAGGGTCCAGGGATCGAGCCCCCCATCCGGCTCTCTGCCCAGCAGGGAGCCTGGTTCCTCCTCTCTCTCTGCCTGCCTCTCTGCCTATTCGTGATCTCTCTCTCTCTCTCTCTCTCTCTCTCGTCAAATAAATTTTTTTAAAATCTAAAAAAAAAAAAAAAAAGAAAGAAAAGAAAAGATTTGGTCAGTGACAAAAGTGCTGGAAACTTGCTTTAAAGCCAAGTTCTGTCTCTGTGTGAGAGGATGAAGTAATGAAATAAATACACTGTTGGTCAGGGAAAGTCTCCCCCACCTGGAAAAACAGAAGCAAGGACTCAAGCCTGAGGCCCTGCAGCCCCAGAGAGCCATCTCCCCGCTTTGCTCCCCCGGCCAAGGCAGGAAACGGAAGTGAAGACACCGAGGGAGTAAGAAAGCAAAGCTCTCAGCTTTCTTTGGAGAGTTAATTAGTTGGTGAGCAAGCTCCCTGACAGAGGAAGCTCTGGTCATCAAAGTATTCTTAATTGATGCGTCAGGGAGAGAGAGAGACAAAAGAAACTGCATCTGGAAAGAAGACCTTGGATGCTTTTTGCAACAGAATGAGAGAAACGACTTTCTTTTAAAGCAGAGTATAAAAGCTGTGGTTAAGTTCCGGAGAAGAATGCAAACCATACTTAACTCTTTCTATACCGAAGTCTTTATTAAGCCCGACCGGTAAAAGTGAGTACTATCTCCTGCACTCTCCTCACCAAACCTTATTAAGCCCAATAAAACTAAGACCCCACATGGTGGCTTGTCGTCAAAACTACTTATTACCTCATCGCCATCCAGTAAACGTCTAAGGTGGGCTACAAGTAATTAAATAATTGCTAACAGCCACATTTAAAAAGGTAAAAAAATAAAACAGGTGAAGTTGATGTTAATAAAAATCTCATAACATTTTAATAAAATATCTTACTTAACCCAGTATGTCCAAAATAGTACCATTTCAACATATAATTAATTTTTAAATGTTTGAGGTATTTTATGGGATTTTTTGGCTTTGAACTCTCCAAAATCCAGTGTCTGTCTGTGCTCCCAGTTCATCTCTGTTCACACTGGCCACATTTCAAGGGTTTAGCAGCCACCTGTGGCCACCTTTCTCGAGGGTGTCGCATTGCCTCTTCTGAAGCAGGGGGACGTCATCTTGCTAAGCTGTTCATCCATGTCAGCTGGGGGGTTCCACCTCGTTTTCAAAATAGATAATTTTTCTTTACATTGAAATTTTTGACCGATGAATTTGCTAGAAATTTCTCCAATATTCTATGGTATCTCCTCTTGTTGAAAGGTTGGCCGTAGGACTCAGTTCACAAATAGTGTTTTGTACTAAGCCCAAAGTAGAAATGTTTATGGAAAGGGATATGAGGAGTTGGAGGAGAACTACCGCTCGCGGAGGGCTGTCTCTGGGCTGTGTATTGCGCCAGGGGTTAAATCTACGTTAGCCCACATCACTCTCACGCCAACCCCAGGCTGTATGTTCATTGCTCACAGCTTTCAGTGAGAACACTGGAGATAAAAGAAGCTAAGTATCTTGCTCCAGAACAGCTAGTTGGGTGTGACCAGTAAGAAGTCCTAATTTTCAGTAATAATGGTCCTTTTAGTTCTGAGTAACACCAGACCAAAGCCAACTTTACAAATAGTGCTCCTTAGTGGGTTTCCTTACCTTTGCAGTGAACGAGTTATACAGAGGCAACCTACGTGATGCACCAAGACTGTCCCACATTTTGATGGAGGCACACATGTCATTGAAACCCCCCCCAAACCCCCACACCCCATCAACTTCCCCGCAGCCTGTCCCACTGAGCACAGCAGTGCTCAGGCAGGGAACATTACCTATAGAAGGGGGCTAATCCAGCTGCCCACCACCCCGGAAAGCCTCAGCTCTTTCCCCTTACTGAACTCTCGTCCCCACAGGCTAAGGAATGGTGCCTTCCTTGAATCTCAGAGCTGACTCTGTCTCACACCCAGCCTCAAAAGATCCCAGGAAATATGCAATTTAGGAGGAAAAGGAAGCTGAAGGTAATGACAATCCTAACAGTACTTTTTTTTTTTTCTTAAGTAGTTGAAGAGAGCTCCTTGTTTGAGAGAAAAGGTAAGGATGCACAGAAAGAGTCAACAGCCAGGGTAAGAAGGATCCCAGAAAGGGTGAGATGGAAGATGGGGTAGAAGCATCTTTCATCTGTAATCAGTCCTCTAGCTCATCTGCAAACTGGACGTGAGGCAGGCAGAGCTGACAGTCTTCTGTCCAGTGCCTCCCATCTGCTCATACCCCCAGTTCCACCGGCCCTTTCGGCAGCCACTGGTCAAAAATTGAAGCCTGGTTTGCATTTTCTGCTTACTTTACCTGGACTTAGTTCTGCCACTAGAGTCTAAACTGACTGGGAGCTGGACTGGGAGCTGGAGCCGGGACTTGACTCAGGGTTTTTTTTGTTTTTTAAGATTGTATTTATTTATTTGACAGAGAGAGACACAGTGAGAGAGGGAACACAAGCAGGGCGAGTGGGAGAAGGAGAAGCAGGCTTCCCACCAAGTGGGGAGCTTGAGCCTGAAGCAGGGCTCGATCCAGGACCCCTGGATCATGACCTGAGCTGAAGGCAGTTGCTTAACCAACTGAGCCACCCAGGCACACCAGGCTTTTTATCTTCCACTTTGTTTATGACAGTGCTTTGCTCCAAGGAGGCACTCCATAAGCCTTTGTTGACCTGAATGTGTGGTTGAAGATCTGGGGTGCCCTGTAAGTACAAAGTGATAAGGAGAAAGGGTTAAGAATGTACAGAACAGAGAGGATATTGAGAAATTCATTTGCATTTAAGAGAGAGAGGTAGGAGGAGGACGCTGAGAGGGGATGAATTGGCAGAAGAGGTGCAGGCGGGGTGCAGACCCTTCGAAGCCCAGGAGAAATCAGAGACCACATTATCTCATTATCACATTAAAGAGCTCTAGCAGGGATGACTGCCCTTTGTTGACAGTACCTGTTTGATCTTATAAGGGACCCTGGGAAGAGAAGTTTCCTATGGCTTCTGTGAAATTGCTCTGCATTTCACAGAAAAAGCTCTCTAAATTACAAAAGAAATGAACGTGATGTGATTAACCGCTCCAGATTTGGGGAGGAAAAAGGCAAACTAATTCAAATAACCAGTTAACCATTGGAAACATCCATGAATGGTTCCCACGATCAAGGCAAGTAATGAAAGACCCAAGGTGGTCCCTGACCTGGGCCAAAGGTGGCCATTTTTCAGAAAACAGGCTCCCTCTGTCCCTATCCCACTGATTACAAAGGCTGAAGATTTTATGCTGACCTAGTTCTAAGAGGCTTATATGTGAGTGCCCCCAAACCATGGAAGAAGAGACAATCTCTGCCTTTTTTAAAAAAGATTTTATTTATTTCTTTGACAGACAGAGATCACAAGTAGGCAGAGAGGCAGAGGGAGAGAAAGGAGGAAGCAGGCTTCCCGCTGAGCAGAAAGCAGAATGCGGGGCTCCATGCGGGGCTGGATCCCAGGACCCTGAGATCATAACCTGAGCCCATGGCTGAAGCTTAACCCACTGCACCACCCAGGCGCCCCTTGAAGCCTTTTTTTAAAGAAGTGGGAACCCATTCGCAGAAGCTCCTTCGGTGGAAACATATCATTGGCCAGATGGGTTCCATGTGAACATCCTAAGCCAATCGCCAGCAAGGAAAGGGACCCCGCTGGACTGAAATCCATCAAGGCCCCAGCAGAGCCTTCGCTGGGTGGGGCCAAGCTCCAGGAGGCAACACCTGTGTGCTTGTAAGCAGAGTTCCTAAGGAGGTGCAGGGTCTGTGAGGAAGGAGGGGTGGGGTGGAGGCTGGGGGTGAGAGCTGTTAGGTCTACAGAGGTTAGTGATGTGCTCCAGCCTGGGTATTTCACGACCCAATGCTTTAGTTCTACTTGTTAAAGCAGTGAAGCCTCAACTTTTTTTCTTCTAAGAGATTTCATTGGTGCGGGTTGTATTTCAGGTTTCTGGGGGATGCACAGGATGTGGTAGAAAGAGCATATAGGCAATTAGGATTCGAAGCCGAAGGCCAGGAAAGAATTCCTGAGACATCTTTGGTGCAAAAAAGTGGTTTTATTGCAGCATCAGACGGAAAGAGTTGCACTGGGGTCCTGAAAAGTGGCCCATTTTAGACTTTCAAGCTGGGAGGGGGCTGGGGATAGCACTAGCCTCCCAGGTATTTTTGGCAAGCAAGGTTTCCAGGATCCCTGTAGTTGTTATTCAGAAGGTCATTTGTTATTGTTAAGTAAACAGTTATGAGACCCTTCAGATGTATATCAGTGGGTCATGGGCTTGAAGGATGATTGCCAACCTGTATCTAGGAAGAGGGGATAGGTAGAGATAAAGAAAGTTCCTTTATATGTTTATATGCCCTCTTTATATGTTAAAGTAGACTTACAGGATCCTGGGGGTTGGGCTGACCTTTTACCCTTAGTGAAGCACTAACATCAAGGCAGCTGAGTTCCAAGAGGGATGTCACTCTGCCTGTTTTAAGGACCTGTAAAAGGGCTGTCTGTAGTAAGGAAATCTAATTTTTCTTTTGCTTTTGTTTCCCACATCAAGAAGATCTAGGTTTACATTTTGTGCTGGACCACCTACCTACGGTCTCATGTACTCTTAAGGCAAGTCACCTGACCCCCTAACTCTTGTCTTCTGGTTTGCAAAATGGGATAATTGTTCCTACTGTTGTGAATATTAGAGAAAGTATAAAATATTAGAGAAAGTATAGAAAAGCCAAGCATAGTGCATGCCACATATCAGGTGTCTTATTTATGAAATCCCTTCATCTGTATTAGAAACAGTAGCAGTAGTGGGTAGGCCAGCTGTGTAGTAATTTGCTAGGGCGTTGACATCCTGGATTTGTTTTCAGGGGACACTTATGACATGATTTACAATTCCATAGAGTCTTCTGAGAAAATAAGTACAATAAGGTATTCTTCATAAATATCGAGGACAGATGGCACCTAGAGCCAGTCTAGCAAACTAAGGGACCCAAACAAAAGGGAAAACATTGGTGTGCCCTTTCTCTCCTCACTAGGACTCGGTCCTGCACTTGCTCCCTAGCCTCCGATGGTGAGGAAGGATGGGTTCCAAATGGGACCCGTTAGTCACAGCCTCCTCTGCCTTCCTTCCCTTAGTACTTGGTCCTCGCTCCATCATTAGCATCCCTCACATTGTATTAGAAATCCACCCATCTTTAGGAATCATCTGTACTTAGTTCCGTTTCTCCTACTACACCACGGATGTTATCACAGGCAGATTTTCTTATTTATTTTGTCTCCCTAAGGGAAATTCCAGGAATCTAGAAGCTTCTGTTTAGCATGTAAATTATAAAGAGAGCCTGTCCTTTGCTAACTAGAATGTGACCCCTTTTAGTGCTGTGATGAGGTCATGGGATGTTCATTTTCATCTTTCAGGGATGGCTTCAAAGTTAACAGAACTGCCCTCGGGGGAGCCATCAAAAAGGCTCAGAAGGGCTGAGGCTCTGACCCACATTTCAGTTGTCAAGGGCTGCCATCTTCTTGCTGAGTCATTCCTTTCTTATCTCAACCTCTCTTGGCAGCTCTCCTTAACTGCTGCTCCTTGAGAGGGGATTCTTGTTCCTCTGTTCTAGTAGGAATAGCTCAGAATTTATGAAATCGGCTTTTTCTTTTTCTTTTCTTTTTTTTTTTTTTTTTTTCTGCTCTTCTCCAGGGGCTGTGTGTTTATCAGATTTGCTTTACATTCTTGAGGTTTGGCAGTGAGGATCTCCTTCCTATTTTGGATTTCCACCTATTACGGATGCTATTGTGTTTCCTCACCTTCGATGATTCCATTTGTGAATGGTTGGGCTCAGAATTGTAGTCTTTACAGTCTACAGCTCAGATTCTGTACTTCATCACATAATTCAAAGGTTAGTGCTCTGTAACTCTCAATTAATAGATGAAGGGACCTGCTTCATAGGGATATGCCTTCAGGTTCCATATTAATTGTCTCTAACCAGGAATCACGGGGGTGGATACTCCCGGTGATACTCTTAGTAGACCAACATTTGTTTGGGGTGGGAGGGGGTGGTAAGGCATAATCATGCTATGAATCTAAGTGCTGCCCCCCAAGTGAGTTCCAGATACCAACCAATATCTCAATGATGAAAATTTGCTAAAGGCTTAACACGAATAGCTACACTATCATTTGGAGACACGTTGACTTGTCTTTGGCTTTGCGTGACACCCCCAACCTTCCCTTTCAAAACACCTAATCTTTCTCTCAATAATGGATACCTGGTGTCCAGTGCTCTCTGCCTGCTTTGTCAAGCCAGAGGTCCTGATGCTGGCCTCTGCTATTTCTTCTTACACTCCCTCATCTGTTTTCTACCACTGAATTTGCTCATGCTTTCAAGATCCTCACATGCTTCTCAGTGCTCTCCCCCACTACCTCCCCCTTTTCTGTTCATCTATTCCTGTCTAGGCAGTTTAAATGACAACCTCTTCCTACAGTGGCAGTCTCTTCAGTGCATAGTGTCGTAAAACAATATAGATCTTTTTCCTCCTTACTCAGAAAAACTAATGTCTTTTGTGGTCAGAAAGAAAATTAGTAGTGGCTGAAAGTAGAATTTTAATGACACTAAGACCTAATTGTTATTCAGCTTTGACTTTAAATCCTACCTCCTCTTCCACAAATTCCTATTAATTCATCAGCTAAATAATGTGGCTGCTACTAAAGATTCTGACATCTAATTCTCTGCCTGTGCAGGTTTATTGCCAGGGTGAAAAATACTTTGTCTTTTTACTTTCATTTTTAAAAACAAGCATAATGAAAATATAAAATATTGTTTAGGATTTATCTAAGAAGACTTGGCAGTTTCCTTGAGAAATGGTTGAATGGGGAGATATGAATCAAATTGGAAGCCCTCTGTCCCAAACTCCTCGTCATTATTTGAATAAGTATGAGCTGATTGGACATGGAGAAGATCTCTCCCTATTTTTAACTGTGATCCAAATCTATTTACTTCTTTTTAAAAAGTTTTAAGGGGTGCCTAGGTGGCTCAGTGTGTTTAGCCTCTGTCTTCGGCTCAGGTCATGATCACAGGGTCCTGGGATTGAGCCCCACATCGGGCTCTCTGCTCAGCGGGGAGCCTGCTTCCCCCTCTCTCTCTGCCTGCTGCTCTACCTACTTGTGATCTCTGTCAAATAAATAAAATATTTTTAAAAAGAAGTTTTAAGGTAAAAGGTAATTTTTGAGATGGCAGAGGATTAGGAATTAGCCATGTAACCTTCTAAATTGTGATGATTATCATGCTCAGAAGAGGTTCGGTTTACAAACTACCCCACAGGTTGTGCACTGGATTATTTACTTCTGTGGTTATAAGCCTCCCATTCTGAATGCTGCTGCCAGGAGGTGGCTGGGACATTTATAAACAAACACAGTAGCATTTTCTTATGGATGGAATCAGTAATGGGGGTAGCCGGAAGGTTGTAAGAAGTGTGTTCTCAGGATTCACCCCTAGGGTACAATATTGTGGGTGTAGTTTACAGAACGATTCCATTCAAGTCCAGCTACAGGCAGAGGTCCCTTCCAGACACAGTCAGATTGGTTTAGTAAGTGAAGCAGGCTTGGGTGTGGATTGAGTTTGTCCTTTAGTTAGGTTCACATGCATAGAAGAGAAATGAGTCAAGGGAAGAGACAATGCCTTTGAGATGTGACTAAAGGATCAAGATTAAAAGTAACAGAATACTCACATTCAAGCCAGCTCTCTCATTAACTTCTGATATAAATTATTGCTTAATGTAATTCAGCCCTGGGTTTACTTCTTATGCCCAAATAGTAAACCTGTCTTTACCGATGAGTGGCATATAAACAACATTTAACTTCCTGACTAGTTTAAGGGAGACTGAAGAAACCCTTCAGGCTGCTCTAATTTGCTAGTAGTATAAATTCCTACTACTAGTCTGCTTATAATAGCTATCTTTATACCCAGCAGGCATGTTGGTCTTTTACATTGTTTTCCCTTTGAAATCTTAGTTTAAAACAAACAAACAAACAAACAAAAAAACCTCATGATTTCCCTTCCCTTCCTAATTCCCTTGCATCCGGATGAGATTAGGCATGTTCAGGATGGTATAGCCCTAGACTTCCCTTGCATCCAAAAAAAAGAAGAGTAAAAGAAAAAAGCAAGAGAGATGACTCCTGAGCCTCTTTCACTCAACCTTCAACTTCTAAACAGGATGTAAATACCATGGTGAATATCTCACTAGACTAATTAGCTTCACTAGCTCCTTTAAAAAAGGCTGTCTTCAGTGTACCTGGGTGGTGCAGTTGGTTGGGTGACCAACTCTTGATTGTGGCTCAGGTCATGGTCTCCAGATCTTGAGATCAAACCCCAGGTCAGCGTTTGCACTGAGCTCAGTCTGTTTAAGACTGTCTCTCCTTCTGCCCCTTCCCTCTATGCACTCGCATGCATGCTTGCTTTTTCTCTCTCTCAAATAAATAAATAAATCTTAAAAAGAAAAAATAAAAAACTGTCTTCATGTTTACTTACCTTTTATATCAGTGAGGGACTCAGCAGGAAATACTAGGCCCACTTGGGTAGGCTTCTGAATAGAACTTAATAAAGAGACTACGGGTAGAGTTAAGGAAACCACCAAAGGATGTTGAGATACCAGGGCCTAGCTGAAGCAGAAACGGAAGGATCGGGGGAAACAAACAATATTCTAATGGAACCCAGCGAGAACTAAAGCTATGGACGGGGTTCTCTAGACCGGAACATAGTCATGGAGCGATGCAGGTGGCATAAGGGAAACTCTGACCATTCTCTCACCTGGCTTCGCTTTGGCCAAAATCAATTAAAAGACAAAAGGCAAGAGAGCCAGATGATATCACCTGCAGGGGTCAGCCCCTCCAGAGATATGGAGGCTAGAGAGGAAGAGATGGGGCAGGGAAGAAATGGAGACTAACTAAGGCCTATGCCTTACAGATTATTAAATTAATCCTGGTAATGTGTTTGATAATGCCTGCCCTATAATTAGTCCCATCTTGTACAGTGGTAATACTCTCTGCCTAAAGAGGTAATCCTTGTTTCTTTTGATAATTTTATATGTTAAATAAAGTAATAGGGTCTTTCAACAAATAATGTTGAGGAAATTGGATGTCCATATGCCAAAGAATGAAGTTGGATCTTGCCTGAAACCATATATAGAAGTTAACTCAAAATGGGTCAAAGGCATAAACATAAGAGGTAAAGCTATAAAACTGTCAGAAGAAAACATAGGAGAAAAGCTTCCAGACTATGACAATCACTTCTCAAATGTGGAAAGGCATAGAGAACAACAGTACAAATAGATAAACTGGACTAAGTAAAAATTTTAAACTTCTGTTCATCAAACAACACAATCAACAGAGTGAAAACACAACCCATGGAATGAGTGAAATATCTGCAGGTCATATGTCTGATAAAAGATTAGTATTCAGAATATATAAAGAACTTCTACAACTCAATAACAAAACCCAAACAACCTGATTTTAAAATGGGCAAAGGACTGACAGGTATTTCCCCAAAGGAGATCTACAAATGGCCAATAAACACTCAGAAAGATGCTCAACATCACTAACCATTAGAGAAATGTAAACCCAAACCACAAGGAGATACAACTTTATACCCACTGGGATGACTATCATCCAAAAACAAAGCAAAACAAACAAACAAAAACCAGAAAGTACCGAGCGTTAGCAAGGATGTGGAGAAATTGGAGCCCTTATGCACTGTTAGTAGGAATGTAAAATGATGCAGCTGCTATGGAAAACAGTACAGCAGTTCATTAAAAATTTAAAAATAGAATTAGCATCTGATCCAGTAATGCCACTTCTAGGCATATACACAAAAGAAGTGAAAGCAGGGTCTCCATCCATGCACTTCATTGCAGCATTATTCATAACAGCCAAAAGATGGAAGCAACCCCAGTGTCCACTGACAGATAAATGGATAAGCAGAATGTGGTATAGACATATTGTGGAATATTATTCAGACTTAAGAAGAAAAATTTTACATGTGCTACAACATGGATAAACCTTGAGGATGTTATGCTAAATAAAATAAGCCAGTCACCAAGAATTCTATGATTCTACTTCCATGAAGTACATGGACTAGTCAAAGTCATAGAGACAGAAGACAGAATGGTGATCTCCAGGGGCTGGGGTGAAGGGCAAATGAAGAGTTATTGTCGGATGGGTATAGAGTCAGGTTTGCACAATGAAAAGAATTCTGGGGATGGATGGTGGCGACCCTTGCACAGCAGTGTAAATATACTTAATATCATTGAACTGTATGCACACTTTTAAGTGGTTATGATGGTGAATTGTATGTGTATTTTGCCACATTTTTAAAAGGCTGTAGTATGAAGAACAACTCAGAACCGAAATAGTCAAAAATCAAGTTTCTCCAACATGATTTTTATGCAAAGGAATTTTATAAAAGCCGTAAATCACTTCCTGACTGAATTCCCAATCAAGACGGACTCTTTAGTAACTTGATTTGGTCAGGAACAAAAATCAAAATGAAACAGAGTAAGAGCTGCTGGAGGGGACCTCAATAATTAATGACCTTTGAAAAATACCCTGAGCCTCTATTTATTTATCATGAAAATACTAGCATATTCAGAGCTGTTGGTATCTGCAAGACTCTTTACAAAGCAGATAAATAATTCAAACACAGATTTGCTCACCTGGGTGTCTAAAGGCAGTGAGAGGCCCAAGGGCAGGACCTGGTCCTATTCTTCTGATGGTTATTGATTTTTGTTTTCCAGATATGTATGTTGCCTGTATCCTGTGACTCTGAAAAGCCCTGCGACATGACTCCAGGTAGGATTTCTTTATCATCCTCCTCCCACTTTTTTTTTTTTTTTAAGATTTTATTTATTTACTTGAGAGAGAATGAGTGAGAGAGAGCACAAGAGAGGGGAAGGTCAGAGGGAGAAGCAGACACCCCAAGGAGCTGGGAACCCGATGCGGGACTCAATCTTGGAAGTCCGGAATCATGACCTGAGCCTAAGGCAGTCGCTCAACCAGCTGAACCACCCGGGCGCCCCTCTACCCACTTTTGAATGTTTCATAGAATTCTAGCACTACCTCTTGTCTACTTGTATTTCTCATGTAAGTGTGGGTCTTTCCATTTTTTAATCATCTCTGTTATTCTTATTATTCCTATGTACACCCTAGACTTTTTTTTTTTTTAATTTATTTATTTGACAGAGAGAGAGAAAGAGCACAGGCAGGCAGAGAGGCAGGCAGAGAGGAGAGGGAAGCAGGCTCCCCACCGAGCAGAGAGCCCGATGCAGGGCTCCATCCCAGGACCCTGAGATCATGACCTGAGCAGAAGGCAGAAGTTTAACCCACTGAGCCACCCACGCGCCCCCACGCTAGACTTTTTGATATTTTTCATGGCTTACATCCTCCAGATCTAAGGAACGCAAGAGTGCTCCCCCAGGCGGTGGGGCACGAAATGGAGGATGGTGGTCAGAGCATCCAGCATGGTCTGATGGGGCCACTGGAACACTGATGGGAAAAGGTATGAGATTTGTTCTTCCCCTTTGACAGATCCCAAAGGACTTTGTTTCTGTCCCTTATTTAGAAACCACTCACAAATGTTAGCTGTACTGTACTGGCTAATTTTACGCATCAACCAGACCCAGCCACGAGGTGCCCAAACATTTGGTCAGACATTGTTCTGGGTG
This sequence comes from Mustela putorius furo, assembly GCF_011764305.1. Taxonomy (NCBI): domain Eukaryota; kingdom Metazoa; phylum Chordata; class Mammalia; order Carnivora; family Mustelidae; genus Mustela; species Mustela putorius. The sequence continues at coordinate 88,167,678 of NW_025421998.1, forward strand.
CATCTGTGACAACGCTTCTGAGTGAGATTAACATTTGAGTCAGTAGACTGAGTAAACCAAACTGCCCTCCCTAATATGGGAGGCCTCCTGCAATCAAAACTGAAGACCCTGGGTGCCCAGCTGACTCATTTAGTTAAGCAACTGCTGTCAGCTCAGATCATGATCCCAGAGTCCTGGGATCGAGTCCTGACATGGTCCCGGATCAGCAAGGGGCCTGCTTCTCCCTTTACCCTCCGCCTACCTCCGCTTGTGATCTCTCTCACTCTGTCTCTCAAAATAAATAAAATCTTAAAAAAAAAAAAAAAAATTGAAGATCTGAATAGAACAAAAAGGCCAAGTAAGAGGGAACTCTGCTGGTCTGACTGCTAAGCTGAGACATCTGTCTTCCTCTGCTCTTCTCCCAGAACTTAGGCCGTGGGCTCTCTCAGGTCTCCAGCTTGCCAGCTTCAGATCTAGCCTCCAAAATCATACACACGCACACACGCACGCGCACACGCACACACACACACAATGTGAAGAAGAAAAGAAAGAAGAAAGAAAAGAAAAAAAGGGCAAAAAAAGAAAAAAAAAGAAGAAAAATCACTTGAGTGGAAGTCGGAAGATAAAGATTCTAACATCAGTGTGTCACTAACCAGTGAGATGAGACCATCGGCAATCCAGACACTGTATGTATAAATTCACTTTTGCTGCCTTTCAGACCATCCCAAGATCTTAGCGGCTTAAAACAACCATTTATTTAGTTCCTCCTTCTTTAGGTTAACTGAACGGTTCTTCTGGTCTGGTTCTTGCTGGGTTCCTCAGAAATCTTGAGTCAGTTGGTAGGATGGCTGGTGTCGGTTGAGCTGGGCTGGCTTCGTTGACGTGCCTGGTAATGGGAGGCAGCGACCCAAAGCCCCAGGGAGCTAGACCCGCGTCTGTCATCATCCTGCTGGCTGGTCCTGGCTTCTTTGCAGGGTGATTATCATCTTCCTAGGAGCAGCAAGAGGGAACAGTCCAGGGGTGCCTGGGCAGCTAGTCGGTCAAGTGTCTGCCTTGGCTCAGGTCACAGTCCCAGTGTCCTGGAATGGAGCCCCACATCATCAGTCTCCGTGCTCAGTGGCTCCCCTTGCTTGCGTGCTCTCTCTCTCTCTCAGGAAGGAAGGAAAGAACGAACGAATGCAAAGAGGGAAGGAAGGGAGAGAAGAAGGAAAAGAAAGAGAGGAAGAAAGAAAGGAGGGAAAGACAGAAATAAAGGGAAAAAAGGAAAGAAGGGAAAGAAAAAGAGAAGAGAGAGAAAGAGAGAAAGAAAAAAGAGAGAGGAAGGAAGGGAGGCAGGCAGGCAGGTGGGCAGACGGGCCCAGTGCCCAAGCATTTTCCGGTCTCTACTGCTGTCACATGTGCAGCTGTTCTGTGAGCCAAAGCAAGTGTCACTCCGAGTGGAGAAATAGGCTCCACCCCTTAGTGGGAGGGGCTGAAGTCACGTGGCAAGGGGTGTGCGGACAGGGACAGGAGAATCCCCGGTTGTATTGGCCAACTACCACCCTAAAGCCCCGAGTTTCGAGTTTCGAGTTTCCTATTCCTCTGACTGAACTCTCCCTGGAACCTGGGGAGGTAGGCATTAGGACAGGCTTGGGTTAGATCCCAGGTCTAATCTAAAGGAGTCCTGTGAACTCCTTTGAGTTTGGGAATTCTGGTTGGTGTCAGAATTCTGATTTCTGGCGGCTTCAGAGACCGGGCCCTCCTTGCTGGGACGGGCGTCCTCCTAAGTTAATTCCAAACACTCATTCAGGAGGACTGAGGCAGCAGCTGCATTCGGTATGCTCACCACAAGGCTAAGCTTCTGAACCGTCACTACACGTTCATAAAGCACTTCTCATAAAGCTTATGTACCAGGTGCATTAGCAAGGAAAGGAGGGACCCTCCGTGGAGAATGGGAACGGAGGAAGTCTGGCCACAAGATGTGGATGGGAATTGTGGCCAGTGCCTAAAAGACACGCTGTGTCAGGGACCAGCGGAGCCCCTATTCCTCCCGCGGGAAAGCAGCATCTGGGTGTAAGGGACCGGGCGTAAAACCAAGAGCTGTATGGCTCCTGCCTTCTCCGCGTGGCTCTCAGAATCGCCTACGAGGCCCATCTCTTCTCCTCTTTTTCTTTACTGTCATCCCCTAGATTCTAAGATATTTTGACACGACGGAATCTCACCTGCTCCTTCAGGCACGTCCCTCCTCTTTGAGGAGGTCGGCACCCTCCCTCCTTCCGGACTTCCCGTGAGCAGTTTTTATTTCTAGACCCGTTACTTCTCGGAGCCTCTTCCTAAAACATGTCCGGGCCAGCCTCCCTGCCTCAATTTGTGCTGCTTCCCATCGCTGGACTCGCTCTTCTCCTCCTCCGGCGTGTCTCCTGCCTCCTTGAAGGCCTCGTTCCCCTCTTACCTCATCCACGAAGCTTCTGAACATCCCTATCTGGGGGCAGATTTCTCTCAACCCACAGCTCCCGTGGACTGGACTGCTTCCCCTGCCTGGAGGAGTGAGCCCTCTGCCCGGAGTCGTCTGCACCTGCTCCCTCCCCGAGGGCCTGAAACTACCTCCAGATCTGTCAGGTGGGACTTACCTTTTCTTATGTGCTTTTATTTTTGTTTTTGCAAGATTTTATTTATTGAGCGCTTGGGTGGTTCTGTCATTAGGCATCTGCCTTCAGGTCAGGTCATGATCCCAGGGTCCTCGGATCGAGCCCCACTTCGGGCTCCATGCTGGGCAGGAAGCCTGCTTCTCCCTCTCCCACAACCCCTGCTTGTGTTCCGTCTCTCGCTGTGTTTCTCTCGGTCAAAAAGATAAATAAAATCTTTTAAAAAATAAAAAATAAAAAGATTTTATTTGAGAGACAGAGAGAGAGCACAGGCAAGGGGAGAGGCAGAGGGAGAGGGAGGAGACTCCTGGCTGAGCTGGGAGCCCTATATGGGGCTTGATCCCAGGACCTGGAGATCATGGTCTGAGCTGAAGGCAGATACTGACTCATCTGAGCTACCCAGATGCCCTCTTATGTACCTTTTTTTTTTTTTTTTTAAGATTTTTATTTATTTGACAGAGAGAGCACACAAGCAGGGGAGCTGCAGGTAGAGGGAGGGAGAGAAGACGACTCCCCACTGAGCAGGGACCCAACAAGGGGCTGGATCCCAGGACCCTGGGATCACAACCTGAGCTGAAGGCAGACGCTTAACTGACTGAGCTATCCAGGCACTCCCTTCCTGTGTACTCCCTTCCTGTATTTGACAGAGAGAGATCACAAGTAGGCAGAGAGGCAGGCAGAGAGGCAGGCGGAGCGGGAGGGGGAATCAGGCTCCCCGCTGAGCAGAGAGCCCAATGCAGGGCTCCATCCCAGGACACTGAGATCATGACCTAGGTTTAACCCACTGAGCCACCCAGGTGCCCCCTCATTTTAAAATCTCTGTATCTTGCTGCTCAACTATAATGCAAATTTCTTGACTAAAGAGATCAAGAGTTTACCTTTTTCTTTTTTTTAAAGATTTCATTTATTTGTTAGAGAGCACAAGGGGGGGGGGGTGGCAGGCAGAGGGAGAAGCAGGCTCCTGCTGAGCCATGACCCTGATGTGGGACTTGATCCCAGGACCCTGGGATCTTGACCTGAGCCAAAGGCAGATGCTTAACCGACTGAGCCTCCCAGGCACCCCGACTTACAACACATAGTATGTTGCTCAGTCAAGTCCTGCCAGGACTTTATCAGGTTATACCAGCCTGATTAATTACTCCCACCATAATCTAGATGCAATTGATTTCTATAAAGATAACAAATGAAGTTCCTCGTTTGTTGTATTGTCTTTCCCAACCTGTTTGATAATAGTTGTGAGGCTCCAAGTGTCTGTCTTAACATTTTGAAGGATCCTTCCATACCATGTTGTGTCAAGGCCCTAGGTCATGGTCTCATGGCTCCTATATTTTCCCTTGTTAACCGTTATGGCAGTTGAAATTAAGTGATTATTGTATAATTTTGTTTAATGTCCACAGTCCCACTGGCTGTTATTAGATAATGAACTTTCTTATGGAGAATGACCTCATCTTTATAGAAAGGGATAACAAAGTAAATGAGGTATGACATTAATGCATTGGATTATCTCAACTTTAAGGGTCTCCCCTATTTTAGTCAATTTTGGCTGCTGTAACAGAATATCGTGAACTGGGTGATTTATAGACAACAGAAATTTACTTCTCCCAGTTCTGGAGGCTGGAAGTCCAAGATCTTGGTGCCAGGTTCAGGTTCTGGGGAAGAACTTCCAGCTTGTAAATTGCCACCTTCCCCTTGTATCCTCACAGGGCTGAAAGAGGGAGCTAGCTGTCTGGCCTCAGATAATCCAATTGGTGAGAATTCCATCCTTATGACCTAATCACTCCCGAGATGCCCCACCTCCTTACCCCATCACAATGGGGATTAGATTTCAGCACAGACACTTGGCGGGAGGGGGGACAGAAAAATTCAGTCCCTAACAGCCTTCATAAACTTTCACAAAAGTGGCTGAACAGAAGTACAGATTTTGTTCTGTTTTTGTTTGTTTGTTTGTTTTTATTTACTTGAGTAATCTTTATCCCGAACATGGGGCTTAAACTCACAGCCATGAGATCAAGAGTGGCACGCTCTTCCAACTGAGCTAGCCAAGTGCCCCATGAAGTAGTGTTTTGATGAAGGATGTGGGCTGGGAAACCAAGCTTTCTCTGTTTGAATCCTTGTTTTGCCACTGTGTGATAAAGTAGGTTGAGTGGGTTATGATCTCCCTATGCTTAGCTCATCTATAATAGAGGGATAATTTTAATTTCTACTTTATAGGGTCCTAATAGGGATAAAATGAGTTAATATATGTAAACCACTTATAAGGGTATCTGGCACATAGTAAATACCCATTAAACATAGTAAATAGCAAATACCCATTTAAATAGTAAATACCCATTAAACATTATTAGTAATGGTTATGTTTTCATTGTTACTCTCACATCACTAGTGCCTTCAATGGCCTATCTGTTCTCCCATTTCATGATACTCTGTAAAATTTTAAATATTCCATTAAAAAAATACCACAAGTTCAAGGTGCTGCCATTTCAACATACCTGAGAAGTATTGTCCCACCTGTTTTTCCTTGCACAAAATTGGGGCATAGGTACATGAAGGGGATGGAGCCAAACATTCCTTGCTTTGCCCAAGGTCCACACTCCAGGACACACTCCACTCTCCCCAAATACGGGAAATAGAGGGTTGGTCCCTGCCTTTTCTTCCCATTGTCAATTGCCTTAGAGTGCTGGCTCCGGATTGGGGAAGACCCCTCTTCTACACAAAAAGTCAAGAGTACAATAAAGAGTACTGTACAGAGGCCCAGCTACCTTGTCCCTAAAGTTGGTAATTAGCACCTTCTTTCAAACTACAGCTCTTGACCCCTTTTTCACTCTCCTCCCAACAGCCTATTCTGTTTGTCCTCTCAAGAGAGCTGCTCTTAGCTTCATGGTGACAGTATTCCACTTTCTTGGTGGGAGGGGGACATCATCAGTGGCGGAAAGGATCCAGGGCTATCCCAGAAGCCCTTGCTCTCCTGGATTACCATATCCTGCTGCTGGCCCAGCCTACTCTATTTCCCTGGTTCCAGAATCCTGAGCTCTTCCTGCCTGCCCCCAACACATACACGCGCATGCACACACATATAGTACATTTTCTGGCTCTCACCATGGGCATGCTCTTTGTGCCTCACAATTACTTCCTGAAAAACCAATTCATCCTTCTCAAGAAGACAGAGTACTACTGGTTAAGACCAGAGACTTTGGATCCATTAAGACTTGTGTTGGAATTCTGATGTGGACACAGACTGTGTGACAGGGCAGTTCGCTTAGCATTTTGGAGCATCCTTTTTCCCCTTTGTAAAATGGAAATGGCGATTCCTATTTCAGCAAGCAGTTGGAATAATTCATTGAGATATGTAGATGGCACTTAGGGTAAGCCTTGCTTACTGTAAGCAGAGCATAAGTGGAAGCAGTTGTTGATGTTTTATGCCAGCAAGAGTTTAGACAAAATATTTCCTCCTCTCACTTCTTCTCCCTCTGCCTAATTGTCTTCTCTTCCTGGTAACATAATTGTATGGCGGTAATGTCTTTCATTTTGATGCCCAGAACCCCAAAGTGTTCTATTCATAAAATTCTAGCCCCAGGAGCATTTTGGTGAACTAGCAAGAGCAAAGTTTGAGCAATGAGAGGTCTAAACTCTTCATTCCTGCTCAGCTGTTAACAAATCAGGTGATTTGGGGCAAGTTATTGTCTCTGGTGGACCACCAGCTTTCTTCTCCTATAAAAGGGAACATTCGATAAGATAAGCTTTTAAGTTCTCTCTAGTTCTGACATGCCATAATTCTATATGAAAGGGTCATTGTCTGAGTGAATTCTCTTATTTCTACTGAAGAACATTAACTGATACATGTTCCTTCTCCTGAGACCTCTCTGTACCTTCATCTTGACTTATATTTTCCATCTGCAAAAACGGTACTTAAAGGCGGACTGTAGAACTGGTCATTCTGGGCTTGGATTTCAGCACCACCACTTGAACTTGGGCCAGTTATTTAACTTCTCTGGGCCTCAGTTACCTCATCTGTCAAGTGGGGAATAGACGCAACATAAATGTAAAGGTGAAAAGAAAGCACTTAGAAATATTTATCTCCAGGGGTACCCCGGTGGGTCCATCAGTTAAACGTCAGACTCTTGATTTTTGCTCAGGTCATGATCTCAGGGTGGTGAGACTGAGCCTGTTTCTGGCTCCGTGCTCAGCGGGGAATCTGCTTCTTTCCCTTTCCCTCTGCACCTGACCCTGCTCACGCATGCTCTCTCTCTAATAAATAAAGCTTCAAAAAAAAAAAAAAAAAAAAAAAGCAAGAAATACATAACTCCAGAAGCTATAGTTTAATGTCCTGTAGGGCATCAGCCATTTTTTTCCTCTTTAACAGAATGCCTCTCTTTATGGACTGTGAATGCCCTGTTATCACATTACTGGTTCTCTCATTAATGAATAGGTTGAATAAAATCTTTCACAAGTGTTTTATTCCATTTTTGTATGAGAATCAAGTTTTTAATTTTTTGAAAATTATTCTTTGACAGGTCCTAACTAACTCCATCTTAAGACACTATCCTTAAGAGACACACTGGCAAATCTTGCTTTGCTAGAAATGCTGATTAAGTTATTTTAAGAAACAAAAACCACACCTGGTTTCCATATTTAGGCTTTCTGCCCCCTTCTTCTTCCCTAGGTTAGTTAGCAAGAGCCTGGTCCTGTGGGGGTGACAATGAGGAAAAACCCCTTGGAGGAGTCTCCACCCACAGGAAAAAGAAATAAACAAGCAGCAAGAGGAGCCCAGCAAAAAGAGATACTTTCATTGTGGCCCTTACATTTATGACTAGCAAGATAATGAAGGAAGGTAATTCTGAAAGCTTTATGTCAGTTTTAATGGTCCCTCCAGCACTGAGAAAGATAATAGTCAATGGATGGTGTCCATAAGGATTTTTTTCTTCTTCTCCCCTGACAGCCATTGATAGTATCATTTTGCATTTGCAACTGCTATCATTGAAGCATGGAGAAAAAGCCCTGTAAGGCCAGGAGGATGCGAGCACTTCCCTGCAAGGGTCTCTATTGTCATCACTATGGCAATAATAGTTACTATCATTTTCATTCTGCTTTTCCATAGTCTACTTAGTGGAGCCCAAGGCTATGGGATTTGGGTCACAGAAAATCACACTAGCATAAAATCATGCTTTGTAATCTTGCTAGAGTGTCTAACTGCACAGAGAACCTATGCAACAAGATAAAAATAATTACCAATGCAGGTCACTTGACTAATACAATTATTTATGGGATGCTAATAGCTTTTCAGAGGCTTTCTGATACAGGGTCAATTTGACAACTTTTTTTTTTTTTTTCCTTCTATTTGGATTGTTAGACCACTGCCCGTTTTTCTCCCCAAGGACATGGCTTCTCATTTCAAGGGGAAAATGTAAATTAATTGCAAATCAGCTCCCGTCCTCCTCTGGTCCTTTTTCTTTAGTATCTGCAATTAAATAATAAAGACAGGAGCCGTGCCTTCTATTTCATTTATGCACAACCTGGTCTAACAACGCGCGGCCCGTTCAAAGTTTCAGTCTTAATTAGCTTTTCGACGGAGATCATTAGAGACATCTAACACTTTCAAAGTACACTCTGTGGAAAGGGCCTCTGCGAATGAATCAGGTGAATGAAGGAGGCGCACGGGGGGCGTTAGGGTGGGGACCTCCAGGTTAGGAGAAACCCATTGGAGACAAAAGGGGTGCGAAGAAAAGAGGTGAAAATGAGAAAGATAAGTAAAAAGTAAAGCCAGCGACTGAACGCACTAAAAGACAGGGGAAAAACACCCAGACGAGTCAGACGAAAAGAAAGAAAAAGCCGAGAGCCTGCGGCGGCTCAGACTGGGAACCAGGACGCGCGGAGGGGCGGAGAGTGCCGCCCACAATCCCTTGCGGCGCCTCCTCCCCCGGCGTCCGTCTCCCGGGCAACCCCGGTAAACAAAAATGGCGGCCGCCGGGAGCGGTCCCCAGTGGCCGCTGTCTTCCCCTCTCCAGAGCCGGTCACCGACCGGAGCCCAGTGGATTCTGCCGCACTCAGAAAAAGAGCGGCAGTCTCGCTGGTCTTCTTTTCCCATGGGGCAGAGATCGAAATGTACTTTCCACAAAGCCTCCTCCTACCTGCTCCAGCAGCTCATTCACCGCTCGCAGGAGTCGGACGCGGACGGAGAGGAATACGAGGGCGAGGGCGAGGCCGAGGGCGAGGGCGAAGGGGAATCCGAGGAGTCCTCAGAGTCCGAGATGCAGGATTTGGAGGTGTGCCTTACCCCCTCCCCCACGCCCTCTCTCCCTTCTCCAGGTGTCGCGCCCTGCTCCTCGGGCGGCAGCTCCCGGACCACGCGCCCCTCCGCAGCCCTCGGGCTCTCGCCGTCCGGGGCGCCTCTCCCCGGCCGCTCCGAGGCTCCTGCTCCTTTCTTCCCGTTCCCTCGCCGTTTGCCTGCATTTATTTCCACGTGTCTCCTGTTTTGGTCCCCAGCACATGGGGTGTCTTACGAGTCAAGTTTCACAGCGTCCTGATGAAAAAGTTCCCACCTATTTGTATGGGGAGTGACAGCTTTAGCTTTGAAAAGTTGTGCCTCGACGGTATTGGGAGCGTGCAGAGTTCGTCCGTGGCAGCCCCTGCACCCTTTTCCGTGATTGTGAGGGACCCCAACGCTCTCCCTCACTTCCAGTCCCTTCATTCTCCTTCCTCCCGGGGGGGGGGGGGGAATTACTGTCCTGAATTAATCTGATAAGGGCTAACCCAAACTTCTGCCCGGGGGCATTATATACCAAACAACACACACCCCCTTACAGCGTACAAACAGCTGGCGCACTGGTGGTGTTTTCGCAGGTGGAGAATGTTTCTTACCTTCCCGAAATCTGTATTCCCTGAGGTGTGGCTTTGCCTTCACATTACTGTAAATTCTCTTTTCTGCAGTACATCTATCTTCTAAACCTCACCCAATTCCACCTCTTTCCTACACTGATCACCTTGTTTTTACCCCACGGCCGGTTTTTTGGTTTGGGGGTCAGGGGTGGTTTGGGTCCCTTTCCATCTCTTAACCACTTCCTTCCCTTGGCTTCTAATATATTGTTTGCCTTCCTTCAAAAACACAAGTTGATTCGCTTCCTTTCAATAAACTGTTGGGTTTTCCTCTTTGTCTTGGCTGCCGGGAAACTCGGAATCAATATTTTTCTTCATTTTAATAGTTTTTCTCTAGGGGTTTTTCTCTCTCCTTTCCTCTACCTTCATGGTATAAACTGCTGCGAAATCATTTCTCAAGTAGATATAATACAAAAAAAGTAGAATGTTTCCAGTACCCCGGTTCTGTGATATTTTGGCTTCCCTGCCCTGCATCTTTGTGCATTTTCCTAGTGCCCTCTTCTCCTTGAGGCCAAATATGATTTTCTTTGCTAGTCTTATTCTCCGCCACAAACTCCTTTCCTCATTTGTCCTGTTTATTCATTTTCACCTGTCTGTAATTTGCATTATCTTATGTTCTTCTGATTTTACTGTTAACCACCTACATTCTTTTCCCACTTGGGTTCCCTTCTTTCGTAACATCCTTCTATCCACTTTCAAAATTTGGCCCATTTTTCCACCCTTCTCTCCCATTTTGAATTTCCTCCTCTCCTTCCTTCGATATGGGCTGGTTACACATTAGTTTCTCTTAAAGTGGATGATAGAAAGTTATTACTTAGTTATTCATCTTTTGTTGATTTACTTTGCTACCCTTAACAGTGATAAATGCAAAACTGTAGCAGTGTTTTTACAACTTTGAGATGTTTGTATGGTTTCTACCAGCTTCCACCCCAAAGGAATTCACAGATGAATCACCGGTTTACTTTATTATTCTAATTAACACATGCTCTTGGGCTGTGGGTTTCATTAGTGCTGGTATTAACCTGTGTTCAGTATGTCATTAACAAACCGTAGGGGGGGGGTTGACTTGAACTGGTTATCCCTGGCTTGTAGGTTGTGTGTGGAAAAGTTTATTTTTTTCCTCCACTTATGTTCTAAATATTAATATTTATTTTGTATTCCTACATCTTATTTTAGCTTTTTGGGGTATCCGATAAATTTTAATAGGCTGAATAAGCTGAAAACTTGGAATTGAGGAAAAATTTAGACTTTCATGTTCAAATATTTATTGTCCATCTCCTCACCTGGCTAAGGTTTATAATGCCATGATGGTTACAGTTGTTACTGAGTGCCTACTGCATAATTTGTCTCAGAAGCCCCTGGTGAACTCCAGGAAGGTGGACCAGCTGTTCAGAATGCTGCCTTTGGTTAGTTTTGAGATTTTGAGTAAGTTATTTCACTTCTGTGTCTCCTCTGTAATCTGGGAATTCTAATGATACCTATCTCATAGGAGAGTTGTGAGACTTAGATGAGAACCATAAGTAAAATACTTACCATAATATGTTATTTTTACTGATACAAATAATAACACATGTGTTTTTTATCTGCTAACTACATATAGCTTATTAAGTGATTAGGTAAATTTCATTGACTTTGAGCAAATATTCATTGAATGATTACTATATAGGAGCCACTCTGACTCCACACGGGCCCATCACATGTGTCTTGTGCATGGAAACTACTCTGCCAGTAACTTAATGTGGGTAATGTCTACTCATGGGATAGTTATAAACATCAAATCTGATAAAAAAAAAAAAAAAGCCTGTTCAAGTTCTTGATAAGAGTGTCTGATACAGAGTAGGTTCCCAAAAGTTACAGAGGTAATGCATAATAACAATAGTAATGATAGAAGAAAATGAGAAGTTTCTTGAGGACATAGGTGTCCCCTGTGCTCAAGGTCAGCTAAGGATGTGAGTAAATCACAGCTGTTGAGCATCTGAAGTGTTGTACTTAGGTGTGTACAGATGACAGCTGGATTGCAGGAATCATGGCAGACTTTGAGGGAAGCATACTCTTGTCTGGGTGAAGTGGGGGTGTGTGGGCACACAGGTGAAGTGTGGGCCAGATTTTGGAGGGTTTTACACTGTTTTCAGACCATGGACTTGGGTCTCTAAGCAGTGAGGAGCTCCTCTGGCAGCTGCCCCGACTGGGGTTAGACTGGAGGATAGTGAGACTGGAGACAGGCAGATCATGAGAAGCCTCTAGCAATGTCTATGGCGGAGAGACGAGAGTCTGGATTAAGGAAGTGGAAGTGGGAACGGAAAAGAAGCTAAAGATGAAGACATGTAAAATATTTAAGGTGGGACAGTTACTAAGTAAGTATTGGAAGTCTAGAATGACTGCTAGGTCTCTGGCATAGTCACCACAGGAAATTTCCACCACAGTTTCAAAGGGGACAGGTGCGGCTGCACAGGAAAGAGTAGAGCGATGAATCACATAATTCTGGAAATCAGGGGAGGGGGCCTCAGGATAGGAGACCTGGGATCATCATCCACGTTGGGGTCTGTGGGATCATCCAGGAAGAGAAGAGGAAGGCCAAGGGAAGAATGTACCCCAAGGGGGTGCAGCAGATGAAGAGAAATCAGGGAAGGCAACAGGAAGGGAACGGTAAGCGAAGAAGAAAGCAGCATGGTGTGAGGGAAAGCCAAGGCAAGGAAGATTCTTAAAAATGTGGAGTTGTGCTGCCAGTAGGTTCAACGGGAAGGGCCCTAAACAGTGCTCATTAGCTTTCCCCATTTGAGGGTGATTGGAGACCTTGGCCCGTGTGGTTTTGTGATGTCCTGAAGATGGAAGCCTAACCGAAGTGCCCCGAAGAGTGAGTGGGAGGTGAGCGAGGAGGCCCTAAAGGATGCAAAAGCAACTCTGCAGTAGCTCGGTTATTGAGGGAGGCCGTAGCTGTAGCTGAAGGAACAGGAAGGGACTCACAGACTTGTGTCGCTGGAGAATTGACAGGGTGCGGAGTAACGATGGAGAGAGACGGCTGACATCGCAGGCCAAGAGAGCTACATGGATGTCCCTGCGCAAGGTCCCTGAGGAAACAGCAAGTGGGGCCCCTGAGTGTGGAAAAGAAGCAGTCTGCCTCTGACACCTGAAGGAAGGGCGTTCGGACAGGTGCAGAATGCTGGCAGGGTGGATGTCTGGTCGCTTCTGTGGGAAGTGGGGAAGCAGTCCACCTGCTGAGAGTGAGGACAAAGGAGGGGAGGCCCCTGGAGGCTGGAGGAGAGGTTGGAGATCTGACAGCCAGGGTGGGAGCTGAAAGGCAGCTGGTGAAGAACGAGGGCCTGGAACAGCAGTGGGCCTGGAACAGCAGCGGGTGCAGCTAACGGGTGACACTGGAGCAGTACCAGCGTGCACGGCTTGGGGGTCCCCTCCCAGCCCACTCAGTAGCTCAAGGGCAGGGGCGGTTCTAATTCACTCTGCTGTGTCTGAGCCCCTACTGTGTACCAGGCACCGTCTTCCCCCTCCTATTTTATGCTTCAGCTGTCTTGAACTCTAGTTTCCCCAATGGGCCGTGCTCGCCTTGCCTTTGGAATTTTGTACCTGTGGCCCTTTTGTCTGCAGTACACTTCTTGGTCTTCTTCTCCTGCCCTTTCTTCTTCTTAGCAAGAGTCACTTAGTTACTTATGTCTTCACTTCATTGCTTTCTTCCCCAGCAAGTCTTTGCCAACCTCCTAATTCCCCCTAGATCTGGCAAAAAATAGATGCCCTGCTTATGGTCAAAGCACCCTGCTTACTCGTAATATTTATCAAACGACTTGAAATTGTTTGTGTGCTTGTCTGTCTCCCAGACTGAACTATAAATCCCTTAAGGACAGGCACCATGTCTTATTCATAATTCTATCCACTGAGCCTAGCATACTGGCTGGCACGTGCCCGGCGTGCTGTAAAGATGTTTGTCTCCGATGAATGACGAGCATGACACAGTCCCTGCCTCAGCGCAGTAGTTGAGTGTGAACTTGATTCAGGTTTGGGTACGTGTGCAGTAGTTTGAGTCAGAGGACGAGGAGTCCGAGACTTAAGGGTAGAGAGACATTGAAATGGCCCAGGGGATACCAAGCAGGGAAGGGAGTGAGAGGGGACAGGTAGGCTCAGAGAGGAAAGGATGAACCGGCTAGAGATGTTGTCCTTACAAGGCGAGGTTAGTGTAGGACCACAGAGGAGAATGCTAGGGTCTGAGGTTTCTAAGGTGGAACCGTTCAGCATGATGACTTGGTCCGGGGCGTGGCCATGGCAACGAGTGGCTGAAGCCGAGTAGAGATCAATTTAAAGTGTCTGGAGTTGAAAAAGAAACACGTGTGTGTGCACGCGTGAGCGCTTGGGAGTAGGACGGGGGCCATCCTTAGGCTCTGAAACTGCCCAAGATCAAGTAGGGCTTTTAAAGGTCTGAAAATGACCAAAGATCAGAAGGGAAAAGCATGATGCTGATAAAGGGCAAGAACCTCAAGGGACGTGCGAGGGGGTTGCCATGGGGACGCTTGCCTTGGGGAGCTGGGAAAATGCTGACCGGCTGGGCTCCATATCCATGTCTGTGTTGAAAGGCAGACATTTACCTACTATCAGCAGGGGAGCAATGTCTTCTCACACCAGGAAATAGAGGGTGTGGGTCAGGTAAACTTCAGAGATTTAGGGGCGCCTGGGTGGCTCAGCAGGTTAGGCCTCTGCCTTCGGCTCAGGTCATGATCTCAGGGTCCCAGGATCAGCCCCGCATCAGGCTCTCTGCTCAGCGGGGAGCCTGCTTCCCCCCCTCTCTCCCTGCCTGCCTCTCTGCCTAATGTGATCTCTCTGTCAAATAAATAAATAAAATCTTTAAAAAAAAAATTGAGAGATTTCGATGGAAAGTTTTGGAGAGGAAGGTAACACCTCCATGTCTAATCCTTCCCAGACATTGTGTAAGAAGTTGGAACTGTGTTTAGAAAAGTGAGTGTCTTTCCTCCGTTTGTAAACAGGTTGATTGGGATGGAAGAATGAAGCCTTAAGATGCAGACTTTCCAACTTCATCAGTTAGTGGAAACAACGGTCATTCAGTGGGAGCACTTGCTATAGTTCTAGGCAAAGCACTAAGAGCTTTACAGTATTTTGTTTTTCCTTCTCCCTAACCCATTAAGAGAAGGTAATAACATTCCCTATTTGCAGATAAAGAATAAGAGGCTCAAAGAAAACTTGATCTTCCCAAAGTCACAAATTCAAAATGGCCGATTAGGGGTTCAAACCAAGCCTGTGCAGCCTCACAGCTTGTGCCCTATCTCCCCTATATGCATGAGCGATATTTGCTTTCCTGGACTAGTGGAGGGGTGGCACAGAGAAACTCCGGCTACTAGCACAAGCCTATGAACTTCGCCCTCATTACCAGCAGCCCAAACAGCACCATTGGTTCCTGAATTAATATAGAACTGGAGAGAGTATTTTGCCATCATTGTATACGCAGGCGCTAGTCACAGTTAATTATATCAGTGTGACTGATGGGATTACTGGGTATTGTGTCCTTGTGCTGATGTGCTGGTCATTATAGGGTTGAAGGCAGTACGGAGCTAATATGGATCTACCTGTTGTCTCTTCTGTTTATTTTTGGGGAAAGGGCATGTTGACGCATCACTGGTCATGGCTTTCTACATACCAAGGGCCAATCTCCTTATGGCAGTGATTGTTACCTTTTAATTTCTTATTTTTTAAAGATTTTATTTATTTATTTGGCAGAGATCACAAGTAGGCAAAGAGGCCGGGGGGGGGGGGCCCGCGGGAAGCAGGCTCCCCGCTGAGCAGAGAGCCCCATGTGGGGCTCAATCCCAGGATCCTGGGATCATGACCTGAGCCGAAGGCAGAGGCTTTAACCCACTGAGCCACCCAGGCGCCCTGATTATTACCTTTTTAATAAATCTTGTAAATTGTATGAATCCAGTAAAATTAGCTAATAGGAAGCAAAAACCTGTTTTCTTTTTTGTTTTTTCTTTTTCCCCACAATAAGAATACCAGATTTAGCAAAGTAATCCTTAATTTGGATGCAACAATCCTTTCGGGTAGAGGCCGGCAGTCTGGGATAGTCGTTAGAATTGCCCTGCAGTCCGACAGAATCGTTTGTATTATACCACTAGCTATGGGGTTTCAGGCAAGTTAACCCCTGTAAGCCTTAGTTTCTTCATCTGTCAAATGGAACTAAGAGTGTCTGCATTTGGGTTGTCAGGAGGATTCAATGAATTGATCATTAAGAGCTCTTCTCTGGAGCAGAGAAGCACTCAATCAGTGTAGCTCTCACCACTAATAGTGATGTTTCCATTGCTGTTGTCACTTTGAATACCTAATGCAAGTGACCACCCGACAATTTTGTGGCAATAAGAACACCTATTTGATAGATATTTGATTATACGTTCTATGTATGTGTCTTCAACATAGAATTTTCTTTAGGGCTGATAAATTCTGGAAGGGTCAGCTCCTGAATATGTAATATACTCAATGCCGGCTATGAGGGGTTAGACTGTTTCTTTTTCTTTCTTTCCTTCCTTTTTTCTTTCTTTCTTTCTTTTTTTTTTTTTTTTTTTTTAAGGTTTATGTGTTCATTTGAGAGAGAGCAGGAGTGAGCAAGAGCAAGGGGCGGGGCAAAGGGAGAGAAAGAGAAAGAGCCTCCAGTAGACTCCCCACTGAGTGCAGAGCCTGATGTGGGGCTTGATCTCATGACCCTGAGATGATGAGATGATGACCTGAGCCTAAATCAAGAGTCAACACTTAACCAGCTGAGCCACCCAGGCACGCCTGGACTGTTTCTTTTCTAATGGAAGTCCTTTATCCACCTGTTTTTTTTTTTTTGTTTTTGTTTTTTTTGCAGGAGAAATTTGATGGGGTCCTGAGAGAGGAGGTCGTGGCCAATGCCCTTCACCAGCTGGGGCGCTCAGGCTCCGGGACTGAGCAGGTCTATCTCAATCTAGCTTTAACAGTGAGTATGATAAGATCACCATGGGCTTACTAGGCTACATCTTAATACTGGTTGGATCATATCTATTTTTTCTGGTATTCATAGTTTTTGTGGTGGGCCTAGATCTCAGAGTCTTTCATTTGATGGAGACTGGTGATAAGAGTTATTTGTGTTATGTGAGGCATCAAAGCGCTCTGGGCAGTCCAGTAATCAGCCCCTGAATTCCTTTGTTTTCATTCCCATCAGTCTGTTTCTTTCATCTTAAGTAATCTGTATTATAGTAATCAATGCTTTCTTTCCAGAAGTTGAATTTGACTCTGTGAAACCAATCAAAAACTCTTTAAAAATTTTCTCTCTGATCAGTGCCAGAACTAAAATTAATATCTAAATCCAAGGGAACAAAGTATTTTGGTATTGACTGCCCCCCACCAAGTATATCAAGAAATAAGTGCTTTGAGCCACAGCTCACTTTCCAAGATACCCATTATTAAAGACAAAAATGTGTTGTTCATCAATTTTCAAGATATCAATACTAGCAATAATCTTGGCTTCACTTTTTAAGGAAAGCTATAATAGAAAGGTACTCGTAGTATTTCAGATTCTTTCTTCCTTTTGTTTCTCTATAGCCCTAGAAAAATAATTTAACTCTTTTTGCTTCCTTATTTTATGAAGTATTAAATATTCCTTGGAGAGCCACACAGTAAAGGCAGATACGTAGGTGGAAAAAAAAGCACACTGAAATTTTGCTACTGTGCTATAATATGGCTGAAGTATGTATAATGAGCATATACAATTTATAATCTTGGTCTCTCTTGGATTTGAACTAGTAAACTATCCAAGAAATATTAAGCTCTTTTCACCCATGCTGGTTCCGTGGCATATTCTTCGAGGACAGCATATTAAGGCTGTAATCTCTTACCATTTTTACATTACAACGTGTTCTGGATGAGTTGGCCAGGTAAGCAGTAACTCACCGGGAGCCTCTGTGTGCACTGCCCTATATTAGGCCCTGGAATGGTAGAGAATGCCAGCACCCAATTCATCCCCACACAAGTCCATTTCAATCAATATTCTACTCATGTATGTAGGGCTATGCCTTAAATTGATCTGCAAAAAGAAACAAAAAAAGCAATCCTTTAAATCTTATTTCAGCCAGACGGATTAACGCTTAACTTACCTTGCCCGTGACCTCCTTACGTTTGAGATATATCATATTGAATTACTTTGCCTTTATAACCTGTCTTACTGCATATGCTTTCTTACGGTTGCCTGGTTTGGTGATTTCCCCCCTTATATCTAACGTTACATGTTATTTTTTACTTTTTCTTATTACTTACATACATAGCCTCTCTCCTGCCAAAGTCCAAGTTTCTTAAGGGCACAGTTAAGCTCTACCCCATCATTGCACTGTGTTTCTCATCATGCACAATGCTTGTGCAGGATAGGGTTTCTTTCATATTTATTACACTATTCTTGTGGCCTTCATTAAACATTTTATCAGTGTGTTTGAGAACTTGCTTATCATGATACTTCATTGGTTGACTTTTTCTGATTTGGACATTGTAACATAAACCAGCAGTAAGCGTCTGTTCCCAGGGATCAAATTCTCTTCCTCATCCTCCATCCTCCATTCCTCCACAATTTCATGGAAGGAATCTTGGAGAGGGATTAGGAGACTTGGATCTGCTTCTCTGTTGCTAATTTGCTGTGTGATTTATGTTATTCACAATCCCTCTCTGTCCCTCCTATTCCTCATCACCAAATTGGGACTAGTCTGCCTTATGGATCTCAGTTTTACTTGGTCAGATATGATTACTGTGAGGGAGCTTTGAACAGGACCTTGTGAAAATGTAGGTAACAGTGTTATTAACGATCTGGTGATACGTGATCTCTTTAGCATTTCATTTAAATTCTAGGCATCTGCCTTTTCTTCTGCAAGAGAAAAGATTTGGCCTTACTGCTATTATGTGGGGTTTTCTTTTTCTTCTCCTTTTTAAAAAAATAATAAAACTCTAAAGGTCTACCCAACACTGCTTTAATTTGCCTTTTCATGTTGTATTTGCTCTTGCTAATATCACTAATTTTCCAAGCTATTTTTTTCTTCAGAGGAATGCATTTTTTAAAAAGGGTTTGTCACTGCTTTGAGCTCCGGTTAGTAGGAGACCTCAGCTGTAGTTCCCTCATTTAACTACTGTGCTTCTACTGTAAGTAAGTATATCTTTCCTATACTTCTACTCTAAGTATAGTATAAGTGTACTATCATTACTATACTTACAGAAATTCTGGATCTCTGCCCACTCTTACTTCCAGATGTTAGGAGATGACAGAGTACTAACCTGTTAAAGCAGCATTAAAGTCTTTTTACCTTTTGTCTTCTCAGGGTTGTGATTTAATTGATATTAGCATTCTCTGTGAATATGTTCACCTACAGAAGTTGGATCTTTCAGTAAATAAAATTGAAGGTATGTAATTTTCGTTCGAGTAGATTGATGGATCATACAGTTATTTCAAAATTAAAGCTGTGCAGTATGTCATAGAGGTTAATACTGCAAAACTTGGTGTCAGCGCTACTATGGATCCCTTTACATATGGAAGCTCTACTTTGCATCTAAAAAAGGCACCATGGGTGATGAGTAAAGTCAGCTGACATGCAACCTAGTCTGTGGTTCAAATCGTTCAGTGGTTCAGTGGTGTTGAAGCGTATCCCGTGAAATGTCTGCTTTGTTTTTTCCTTGTAAGAGACACCTCCTTACTTCTTTCATACTTCCTGAATATTTGATGATTCCCTTGTCTTTCCCCCATTGATTCAGTTGATTCAGTACAGATGAACTAGTCCTTCGTCCCTCCCACCGTTTTTTTCCTTGACCAGATTCTTTTTTTAATTTTGTTTTTGCATCTACATTTTAATTCTACTTCTTTTCTTCTTACTGGAGTCCCAGGGATTCCACACATTTATTTTTCCTTTTTTTTTTCTTTTTCTTTTTTACTGTCTCTTTACATGTAGCTGGTTCTTCCACTGCACCATTTGTGGTTCTCCGTAATGTATTTGTTGTGAAATCTTGCTCACATTTAATGCAGTTAGTCACATTTTCTTCAAACCTTGATTCTTGTTTTCTGATCTTATTTGAAGTTAGAGTGTCCAATTTCTTTTCGTTAGACTTGGAGGGAACTCAGCAGTTGTTGTTTTCGACCTGCTTTTTTGCTAATCATCTTTCCACTGGCGGCTTTAGCCTGTCTTTTTCATGACGGTTGAATGTTGCTGATGTGGTTTTCTCTGGCCCCTTTCTGATTTCTTCCCCTCCTAGGAGAGCAGTAATTAAAATCCAGCCGTTAAAAAAAAAAAAAAAAATCTAGCTGTGCTCTTCAGTGGCTAAGAACCAGTCCAACATCATTTTTTCCTCTAATGCTACTGTTTGTGAGTTATTTTTTTCTAGTTTTAGAAATCTTTTTTTTTTTTTTTCAATGGAAAATTACAAACATGTGCACAAGGGACTATTGTAATGAACTTTCAGGTTCAACATTTAACAGCCCGTGGCCTATCTGGTTTCACCTATACCTCCCTGACCACCTCCCCCAGGGTTATTTTTAAGATTTTAGAGCAAGCCCAAGCACAGGGAGGGGAGGGGCAGAGGGAGAAGCAGACTCCTCACTGAGCAGGGAGATCCATCCCTAGGACAGGGAGAACATGACCCAAGCCCCTAAGCCGAAGGCAGACTCTTAACTGAGTGAGTGAGGTAGGTGCCCCCGCTAGGGTTATTTTTAATCAAATCCCAGATATCCTGTCATCAGGAAATGTTTTTCAGTGTCACCGGCAGGAGCTACCCTGCCCGCCACCACTCCCAGGTTTGTTTCTATCCCTGGGTAAGGAATTGGGCGTGACTGGAAATGGCAGCAATGCCCAGTGGTGGCCTCATACCCCTCAGCTTGAGCTGGGACTCCCCAGTTGGGAAGGGAGCTTTTCTCAGATCAGTCTTTAATCTTAAGGGCATCCAGTGTTTGAGAACCTATGTGTAAGGCACAGTATATTTTCTTTTCTTTCTTTTTCTTTTTTTTAAATTCATGTTCTGATGTAGACTAGATTTTCACTTGAATCAGAATCACGGGGGGTGGGGGGCAGGCGGGCGTTAAAACACAGCACTCTGGGCCCCGCCCTCAGTTTGATTCTGCAGCTCTGGGGTGGGGTGGGAATTTGCATTTCTAATTAGTTCCTCTGGGAAGCCGACGTGCCCGACCCAGGACCACAGTTTGAGAACCACCCTTGTAGACGCGAGGAGCTCCTGCCATCTGGTGGACACGGAGGTCACTGCACCAAGTAGGGATTAACGGGCCGGTCAGAGTTAGAGGGCCAACAATCAGACTCTGCATTTTTTCCTCTGAGTGATTTGAAAGGATTGGTCATCTACAGAATTGGGAGGTACTCGCCATTTCCGTAGCTCCCTTTCAGTGGTAGCAGCTGCTTCTGCTTCAGGACAGCTCCATGGTCCAGCACTTACCTGCCCACAGAAAGATCAGCTCTAAGGAGGCATGGGGTCCGCTGGATGGTAATAGAGTTGACTGAGAGAAATGGAGCTGAGCTCAGGAAGGACAAATAGGCAAGACTTGTAAAGTCATGACAGTTTCACCTTAAGATTCCTTTTCCAGGCAGCCTTCCTTGATTCACTCATTAAGTCCCACCGTTTAAGCCTCAGTGTATTGTCCATCTTAGAAGAATTCCATAAAGACAGACTAAAGAAGGGTGTGATTTAGACTAGAGAAATGATGTAGAATTTGGCAGGAAAGATGTTTGAGGGGGAGGTGGGCTGAGCGGTGTGCTCATGGTGCCTTCTCCGCCTACTCCAGGGAAGGCCCCCGCTGCTCCACTGGAGGACTTCCTGGGTATGAACGTAATAGCTGTTTCTGTGACCTAGAGTGGAAAGAGAGGGAAAGCTGTTAGGATTACTGTTTTCGGGTGGGAGACTGGAGTTCCTGCTGGAGACAGGGCTGTAAATCCTCTTCCTGAGTATTTGTCTAATTTATCCTGCTGCTTCGAAATGTGCCTCTGCTGTAGATGGGCAGAGGAGGGCAACACAGAACTTCACCATTTTTATGTTTTATATGTTACTGTCAATAGAGCAGAGCTGTCCTTTACTTAGTGTTCGAGGTTTAGAATATTTGCTTGGGATAAAGAGCAAAACTCGGACATACTTCTGAACCAATCCAGAGCCAAAGTAAAATAACAGCAATAATTTAAATCACTTCAAATAATTAATGAGATTTAGGGCTAAGTCCAACTAAAACAAAATTTAATTTATAACAAAGAAACTTCTCTCATTGTGGCATTTTCAGTCTTTGTGAAAAGACTTAATATAGTCACTTAGGGGCTAATTATCAAGGGGATTATCTATGGCTTTAGTTTCTCGTCCTTTCCTCCAAGGCTGGTTGGTGGTTTTTTGTTTTGTTTTGTTTTTTAAAATTTTGTTTATTTATTTGACAGAGAGACACAGCTAGAGAGGGAACACAAGCAGGGGGAGTGGGAGAGGTTGAGAAGCAGGCTTCCCTCAGAGCAGGGAGCTTGATGCGGGGCTCGATCCCAGGACCCTGGGATCATGACCTGAGCCAAAGGCAGAGGCTTTAACCCACAGAGCCACCCAAGCACCCTGAGGCTGGTATTTTTTAAGAATTTGGCTGTTAGTAGCTCATGGGAAAGTGAGCTGGGGCTGGGGCCTGGAGGGTGTACCAGTAGTTAGAAAAGTGTTGAGGAGGAGGGGAGGCCCTGGGGAAGAAGGTGAGGGTAGGAGCTTGTGGAGAGTTCTCCACACTGCCTGTGTTTCATGCATTCCTATTTTTATTCATTTCACTTGCTTGGAATAATTAAGAAGTGCTTGCCACTGGCAAAAGGAGAAAATGCTCTGATGTAACATAAGCTGTTTTTAATGACTTAGTCTAATTTTGATTTTATTGGCTTACCTTATTTCTGTATTTGTTTCTCCCCCCAGATCTGTCTTGTGTGAGTTGTATGCCTTACCTTCTAGAACTTAATGCTTCTCACAATAAGTTGACGACATTCTTCAATTTCAAGCCACCCAAAAATCTCAAGGTAGACTTGATCATCGCATTCATTCATTAAGTGGTCTGCAAAGTACATTAACATGCAAACCAGTGCTCAGATAGGGAATTCAGACAGCCCGAGATACGGGAGCAGATAGTGTAAGTGTCTGAAATGAAATAAGAAGGGATTTGGGTATCATTTATGAGAGGGGAAGACGGTCGGTCTGCAGATAATCTTAGGTAGCTTTGCTAATAGGGTTCAGGCTGAAGAACTACCTTCTCTCTCTCACAGCTAAATATGTTACTCCCCCAACAGTGATTTCTTCTTCTGAAGAAATCTTCTTGCTTCTCTGAAGTTGCTTTTGCATCTGACACAGAACCAAACTATGTGAACGGGAGTCGATGGAGCAACTGGCTCTGGGGCAGCTGCCCAGTGTCTCGTGCCTTTTTTTTTTTTTTTTAAGATTTTATTTACTTATTTGACAGACAGAGATCACAAGTAGGCAGAGAGGCAGGCAGAGAGAGAGGAGGAAGCAGGCTCCCCACTGAGCAAAGAGCCTGATGCGGGGCTCCGGTCCCAGGACCCTGAGACCATGACCTGAACTTAAGGCAGAGGCTTTAACCCACTGAGCCACCCAGGTGCCTCCGTGTCTCATCCTTTAATGTGTGTACAGTCACCCGGGGTTCTTGCGGAAACCAGGGATTCTGACCCTGGAGGTTCTGAAGTCAGGCCTGAGACCATGGTTTCATTTCTTTTCTTTTTTTAAGATTTTATTTATTTATTTGACAGAGAGAGGGAGATCACAAGCAGGCAGAGAGGCAGGCAGAGAGTGAGGGGGAAGCAAGCTCCCCGCTGAGCAGAGAGCCTGACTCGGGGCTCAATCCCAGGACCCTGGGATCATGACCTGAGCCGAAGGCAGCAGCTTAACCCACTGAGCCACCCAGGTGCCCCGAGACTGTGGTTTCTAACAGCCTTCCAAGGAATGCCACTGCTGGTGGTCCGTGGGCCACACTGAAGCAGACAGGTTAGAGATTCGTGGTTCTCAGACTCTTCCGCACATTTTAGTCACGTGGGGACTTTGAAACACACCCGGATCTTCCTGCCAGAGAGTCTGATTCAAGAGGCCCAAGATAAGGCCCAGGTGTGGAATTTTTTTAAAGGACCCCCAGGTGGCTCTAATGTGCTGACGGATCTGAGAACCGTGGCTGGGAGCTTGGGATTAGTGTTGGAGTAGACAAATGTATTTCATTAAATATTTTTAGGATTGGACATCAGTTATTGCCTTTTATTATCTATTTTGTTTTATTTACAAACCAAATGAACTCGGATCCCAAGTAGTAGGGTTTGCACAAATAGGAAAATTGGTTTGAAATCAAAATCTGACATCACCCATGCTGCTAGTGAGACGCTCTTTTAATTTTCTTATGTTTACCCCGGTTTTTTTTTTTTTTTCTCAGTACTGGGTTACAATTTTTTCTCCTTTGAAATTATACTTATTGCCAAGCTGACATTCCTTTGTCCAAATAAGCCATACAAGGTGCCTATTTGTCCTTGGTGTGGGGCCCCGTGATCTCCAGGTGATCGGGAATCGGATTTGCAGAGCTGTTTCCTTTCTCCCTGAGTTGCTTTCTGCTTTGTCCTAAGCCCCAGGGTAAGGAGTCAAGGCAACCGCGTGAGCCCTTCCCCTGGGAAAAACTTCCTTGGAATTCCTTCCATTCACCCTCCCCGCCCTCTCCCCCAAGAAGGCTTCACCAATGAACAAAAACAATGCAGAAACCCATCTTTAAGGTTCTGAGCTCCCAGAGAGTTCAGAGCAAATCTGTCAGTCCCTGTAGAGAAGTGCCTGCCAAGAGCCAGACCGCCCCGAGGAGCGCTGCGTCAGCCTGGGGGCCATGACCCAGGCCTGCTGATGTTTTCAGGGCATTATCCTTAGTCCTCCCTGTAAAGCTGTGAGGCAGCTGGCACGGTCCCATTTCACAGATGAGGACTCCAGAGCAGAGAAAGGGCAAATCACATATGCCGTCTTCGCTGGGAGGTAATAGGGTTGGGATGGAACCCAAAGTCTGCCACCCAAAGCCCACGTCTACCCAGGAAACCTGGCCTGTGTATCCCATCCACCCTCTCAGAAAGC
The DNA here is from genome assembly GCF_011764305.1 of Mustela putorius furo. Lineage (NCBI taxonomy): Eukaryota > Metazoa > Chordata > Mammalia > Carnivora > Mustelidae > Mustela > Mustela putorius. Next base: position 88,192,253 of record NW_025421998.1, read on the forward strand.
TCTGCATCCTGTTCACTTATTATCTGTGAGCCTTGGGCCACCAGCCAGAGAAGGCTCACGTTTCCTGAACACAGGGGCCTGTTCTTCCACACGCTCTGTATTTCCCAGAATGCGTTGCTCTTAGTAGGTCCAGCAGGTTCATTTGGTGGCTGGGACTCCCTGCAAGCCTCCGGGTCCGGTGGAACTCCTAGGGGGAGTCAGAGCACCAACACAGGTGCCAGAGGGCACAGTATGGGCATGTGGCCAAGAGAGGGCTAGAGTTTGAGAGGAACAGACACGACTGTGGCACAAGAACAGAAGGTATTAATGGAAAAAGTGTCAATTATAAGTAAGCCTAGATCACTGTGTTGACTCCCGGTCCGTCACAATTACATAGAAGACCAAAATGAATATGAAACTTCATTCGGTCGCATCAGACTGAATGCTTTAGGTCAGCCATGCTCTGTGTTTGACATAGTTGCAGTTTATATTGGCGTCAGTTTTTGTGTTCCAATTGTTTGGGGTTTTTTGAACTAATAATATTTTGTTTGCACATTACTGTTTCTTCACATGGTTCACACACTTGTGTTTTACTGACAGTGTGGTCCTGTTGCTAACTTGGAATCAACTTAATCTGTTTTCTTCTCTTGGCACTTGAGTTTTTAACATGCTTTTTAATATTTAAAGTTTGTAGTACTTAATACATTGATAAAGTATTCTTTGTACAGGGAGACCCCATTTTAAAGGGCACTAGTGCTCATTAGAACATTGTTTGAGAGTTTTCCAGAGAATTATTACATGTGCCCAGCAAGTTATCAATGTAGCATTTTAAAAAAGTTTTTTTTTAAATCCTTTTTGTTCATCTTTTGCTCATGGGTGAATATTAAAAGTTACTTAATGTTTTTCTTTAGTCTCCTGTTTTGGAGAAAGAACAACTCATGTTGCTGAAAAGGCTTTCCTAAAATAGTCCATTTTGAGAAAGGGCGTTAAGTGGATGAGATGTAGCCTGAGGGATGAATAAGAAAGCTTTTTCTGGCACTTGAGAAGTGACTCGGGAGAATATATGGAGAGAGGAGAAAAGGCAGAGAAAAGATGAACACGTGAACTAAGTGAATACCACTTGCGGGGCAGCAGAGAAAATGAAGGAAATGGTGTAAAAGCGGAATTGAGGTGAATTCTGTGGGAAGATGAAGCAAGCCTGAAGTGATTGCCAGAAATGGAGAGAGGAACAGCAGGAATGGAAAGTGTTTGGGGGTGGGGGTGTCCCACTGGGCCCAGGGTTGGGGGACTCCTTCCCCCGTCCCCCAGACTGAGCAGACAAGGATCCAGACAGAACGTGATTAGATATGGGTGGCTGTCTTAGCCTTGGCATATTTTCAGTAATGGATTCTAACCCCCTGGCCAGAAAGATCTTCTTATGCGAGCAATTATAGTGGTGAAGCGGACAAGAAATAAACTTTGACCTATTGTTCTCTTTTTCTCATCAGAAGGTGGATTTTTCCTACAATCAAATTTCTGAAATGCGTGATTTGTCAGAATACCAGACTCTCACTAAACTAATTTTGGACAGTATCCTTTGAATGAATAAAGGGGAAATTTGGGTAATAGGCCTGTTAATAACTGTGTTCTTGGATGACTTGGAGTGGTACCAGATAAGCAATTTACTGGAGATGTGTGACTCATTTGAATGATTAAGAATTGATATTCACAAAATGAAGAAACATGTTTTATTTACCAAGGAGCAAGATTGTAAGTCAGAGCTTGCCAAGAGCATCCTCCACCTGAAAAAGCTATATAAGACAGTCATTTTCTGATAAACCTGGGCTTATTTTTAATTGACTCTTGAAATTTACCTGTGTCCTGTTTTATATAATAAGGTCCATATCTGGAAATTCAGATATGACCAAAAGGAAAATAAGTGATTCTTTTTTTAATTTCCCAAAGAATTCATAGTAATTGCCCTTTAAATAGCAAGCTTCTCTGCCGTATTTATTTATTTATTTATTTCCTCTGGCATATTTAAAATATACTTTTGTTTAAAAAAAAAAAAAAAACCTCTTTTGATGAGCAGCCAACTTCAGGAACATATACACTGCATGAGTCAGGTTCCCATGGAGAACCATCTACCTTGAAGTATGCACACACCAGCTTCAAGATCCTAAAGGGTTAATTGAGAATCTGTGAGTTTAATGAGCTGGAGTCTCTTTACACCGGAGGCTGATGTGTTCTGGGTGCTAAGGGAGCAGTGTCTTCTCTTTCTCGGTATCTCTCTGCCCACCTGAGGATTTTTCAGGGTAGAGTGGGGAATGAATTGATTGCCCTTGGGTGCCTCATTCCAGGGACAGGGCAGCAGTTAGAACACTACACTTGTAATGAGACAGATGTGGGGAGAACAGAAGGGATATCGTCTTGAGTGTGTATTTTATTGGGGAAAAGCCTTTTTCATATATGATGGGAAACTTCGAACATAGCGCCATGTTCTTTAGAACTGGTATGTGGAATGTGCCATTATTGGGCATTTAACTGGTGCTCTTGAAGCGAGCAAGTTCTCCTAAATGTATCCTAATGAGAAAATGATCAAAATGAAATGCTCTGATGGCAAACTAAAAGTAGTACACGTTGGCAGCACCTGTCTGTAGAACTTCTCACTTGATGCTTGACATCGTACATATTGAATTTGCAAGGAGGTAGAGGCTGACCACCCAGAAGCCACCTGACTCAGAAGTCCACTCAGACCACCTAGAAGAGCACTGCTCAGGGAAGATTAATGATATCAGCAACACCATTGCCTGGAATTTCTTAGAAATGCAGGCTCTGGGACTCTACCCCAGACCCCTGACACGAGAACCTGCATTTTTAACAAGACCCCTGGTGATGGGAAATACACAGTAAAGCTTGAGAAGCACTGGTCTAGAAGTCAGCCATGCCGGAGACTCCTACCAGCCAGAAAAGAGGAGGGAGCATCCAGAGCTCCAGCTTAGGGCACCCTGAATGGGGGTGGTCACGTGGCAATCTGGGCTCTGCCTCCCAGAAAAATACCCTTCTGGTATAACATGGAACTGTCAGAGAAAACAACTCCACAGGATTTTGGACTCCAAACAGAGGGTGCGGTTTAAAACACGGAAGACTTAAGTTCTACATAAATTTATTTTTCTGTGTGAAAAACTGTTACGACTTGTAAATGTCAAACACCATGAAGAAAACTAGGATTTTGGGGTTTTTTTTTTAACCTGACTTTAGATGTAGCAACTCAGTCTTCTCTCCAAAGTATAAAAAGCTGTCCTCATTACAGCAGAACCAATTGAAATTCAGAACATGGACACATCATTAAAATGTAACATGGCAGCATTCCTCACCTGTGGTCTTTAAAATGCAAACACAAGGAGCCAAAACAAGCTACCCTTCATAAACTCTTAATGAAACAAATTCTTAGCTTACTGTTTTGAATAGATAGTAGGCTCATTTTTAAATAGTACTGAATATGCCTCTTGTTCTGTTTTAGAGTGTCATATATACTGTATATAATTACGTTATTAGATTAGATTTTTGAAAAGACTGAAAAGCTTTGCATAAGAATTTTTAAACAACATTTTTTTTGCCAGTACATTTGAAAACCTAAATGAAATGGATAAATTCTTAGAAAAATATGCTGATTTGGAAATAGAAACCCTGAGTAGTCCTGTATTTATAAATACAATTCATATAAAGTAAATTAAATTAAAATGCTCATATAAAAAAAACCTCCCACCAGATTCAAATTTTTTTAATTGAGGTTTTTTTTTTTTTTTTTTTTTTTAGTAGGCAGAGAGGCAGAGAGAGAGAGAGAGAGGAGGAAGCAGGCTCGCCACTGAGCAGAAAGCCTGTCAAGGGGCTCGATCCCAGGACTCTGGGATCATGACCCAAGCCAAAGGCAGAGGCTTTAACCCACTAAGCCACCCAGGTACCCCCAGATCCAAACTTTTAAGAACAGATCTTATAATAATGAACAAAATCTTTCAAAGATTGAGAATAGAAGGCATATTCCCAATCTATGCTAATGAGATTACTTTAATATCCAAAAGCAGATGAGGAATGATAAGAGAAAGGAAAATGACAGACTTCTTTCACCCATGATCTAGATGTAAAAATCCTAACCATGTATTGGCAAACTGAATCTGACAGTGTTTGAAAAAGTTAATACCATGACCAAGTTTGGTTTATCTCATGAATATTAGGATAGCTTAATATTAGAAGGTCAGTAAATGTCATGAACTATATTAACCAATTAAGAGAAATAAACCATATGATCAATAGGTTTAGAAACTCCATAGATAGAATTTTCTAAAATCTTATTTACAATAAAAACTATTAGTAAACTAGTTATAGGGAATTTCCTCAACTTGAAAAGGTCTATAAAAATATTTGAAGCAACTTTGTCCTAACTGGGGACATGTTCTAAATGTTTTTTAAATTGGGAACAAGACAAAGATCTCTACCATTGCCCCTTCTATCCATCACTGTTTTGGTGGTTTTAGCCAGGACTGTAAAAACCAGAGGAAAAAAACGTGGAAGTATAAAAATTGAAATGAGAAGATAAAAAGACTTTTTTGTTGTTGTTGCAAGTGATATGATTGTCCATAGGGAATATAAAAAATAACTTGCAATGAACTACTAGAAATGATAGTTTTGAGAGCTCAACAAAGTAGTTGGATATGACTTCAATAAAAGGAAATCAATTGCATTTTTCTACATCACAAACAAGCAATTAGAAAGCACAACTTAAAACAGAGACCCCATTTACAAGAGTAATAAAAATGAATCTTATTAACAATGAATAAGACCTGTGGGAGGAATCTAATAAAACTTTATCGAAGAGCAGTAAAGACCTAAAAGAGAAATCTATTCCATGTTCCCAGATAGGAAGATGGGAGAAGATGTATAAAAAGTGTTTTACAGAAAATGAGTCCGATAAGTCTAGTAACATGACTAGATGTCAGCCTCATTTGTATTCAGAGAACTGCAGCCCAAGACCACATGAGATATACTATGTTACATCCATTCAAGTGACAACATCTAAGAAATCTAAAAATACCAAGAGTTGGAGAACATGTAGGTCAAGAGGATCTCTCTCTCTCTCTCTCTTTTTTTTTTCTTCCTTTGGGTATGAAATTAGTTCAACCACTTTGGAGAGCAATTTTATGCTCTTTTATAAAGATGAACATCAAAATTCCCTGTGGCCCAGCACTTTCATTCCTACATATGGGAAGTTTAGCAGCATGTAGGCTTGTATAAGAATGCTCATAGCAACACTGCTTGTCAAAGCAAAAAGTTCAAGTAGCCCATACGCTCATTGGTAAGAGAAAGCACAACTTACGTTATACTCATAATAACCTATTCTACGGTAGGGAAAATGAATGAAATATATCTCCATGGAGCAGTAGGGCTACATCTTAATAAAACTAAATATAATTTTAGTATCAAACCAAAGGGGAAGAGGAAGTAGACAATTCAGCATGGTGGCCATCTCTGAGAGAGAGGCGTTGGATGCAACAGGAGGGGCATGTGAGGTAGACGTGAGCTACTGTTCGTGTTCTTCTTGGGCTGAAGGTGGGGTCCACTTCCAGAGTGTTCACTAGATTTTTAAAATTTTTTTTTTAATTTTTTTATTTTTTATTTATTTATTTTTTTTTATTAAAAATTTTTTTTTTTAAGATTTTATTTATTTATCAGTGAGAGAGAGAGGGAGAGAGAGCGAGCACAGGCAGATAGAATGGCAGGCAGAGGCAGAGGGAGAAACAGGCTCCCTGCTGAGCAAGGAGCCTGATGTGGGACTCGATCCCAGGACGCTGGGATCATGACCTGAGCCGAAGGCAGCTGCTTAACCAACTGAGCCACCCAGGCGTCAAAGATTTTATTTGTCAGAGAGAGTGAGCGAGAGCGAGCACAGGCAGACAGAGTGGAAGGCAGAGTCAGACGGAGAAGCAGGCTCCCTGCGGAGCAAGGAGCCGGATATGGGACTCGATCCCAGGACGCTGGGATCATGACCTGAGCCGAAGGCAGCTGCTTAACCAACTGAGCCACCCAGGCGTCCCTTTAAAAATAAATATACACAGGCTGTGTATGGGCAAATGCTGTACCTGTGTCTATTAAAAATGTTTTAAATCTGAAAATTATTAATGTCTTTGAAAATAGTTATTTACCAAGCTTCAAACTTGAGCTGTAGCAGAATCCCCTGGAGGGTTTGTTAAAAAGCTTGCTGGCCTCCATCCTCAGAACTTCTGGTGGGGTAGGTCTGGGGTGGTACCTGAGAATTTGCATTTTTACAAGCTCCCAGGTGGTGCCAATATTGCCAGTCTGAGGCGTGCACCTGAAGATCCCCAGCTTTAAGCTAGCCAGTCCTCTGTCGTACCTCGCAGAGCACGCTTTCCTAATCTGATGCCATTCCGTGTGTCCTTTTTAGGGGTTTGGTGGTTATCATTTTTGTGCTTTTTATGTTCAAGCTTTCCTTAGTGGATGAATACATCTTTTCTATTTGAGGGGAACATGTGCACTTTTGTTTAAAATATAATTCAACAAAATTATAATGAGCAGCGTTAAAAAGCACTTCTTTAAAATAAATACAAGTCCGTTAATCGACCTAGTTAATGCTGACATTGTGATTGTAGATTAAATTAGTGCCTCAAAGTGGACTGGTTTAAGAAATCAAGTTTTTGGTTTATCTTATCCTATTTTGTCATTCCATTTGTGGCTAACTGATGATTAATTGATAATCATCCTAAATCACAAGCTGATAGACTTTGTCAAGGATAAGTCAAGAAAGAATATTCTTAAGAAAGAATGCTTTGTATTCTTTACCAGTAAGTGTCGACAGATTGATTATTCCTTAGAATTTGTTAGATGATTATAGAGCCATGGAGCTTTTAAAAAGTGATTCACATAATTTTAAAATCCAGACTGGACTTTAGAGATGTTTTACTACTAACTGTTCTTTTATGAAAGAGGAGCCTAAGACCCAGGGAGGCTCATTTACTGTCCAGGATCTTTGGTCAGTGGTTGCACTGAGATTTGTCCTCTAAATTCCAGTTTTCCCCATGCTGCAATTCATTGAGTCATAACTACTTTTATCACCTAGCTATTTAAAGTGTATGTGTGTTTCATTTTTTAGAGATTCACTCCTATAGTGAAGAACATTTTTCACTGGTAAGGTGATATAGATCTTTCAGGATTGGTTTTGATTAAAGCTATCATTGCGGTTCTCCCTACTAAGAGAATTGTGATGGATTTCCTACTTATTTCTCAGTAACTGTTTTCTCTACACCCGAACCATATTTTATGATTGTAGACAAACGAATAAGAGCGAATACGGAACTAGTGAATAATTCATGTCAAGCTCAGCAAACTGCTGGCAGCCTCACCCAAGATGTAAAACTACATTGTGGGGCTCTTCCCTCGCTGTCAAGTTACACTTATGTGCCTTTGGGTTCCGTCCCTCAGTTTCTGAGGACCTAAAGTTCCACCGTAAAAGATTTATTCACTGAAATGTAAAACTTTAGAGCTGGAATGCGGTATGATGATTTTGAGTTCTTTGAGTCTCCTTCTTCTGATAGCTAGTGGCCTTTGAAAATTAAAATGTACTTAAGAGGGTTAACCCAGTAAGCTAATTCGTTGTAATGGCTTAGTGATTTACCAGATTATATTTCTTCTCGTTGGAAAGTCCCAAGACCTATATGAAAGAATGCAAAAGAATAACGTTCAGAGGAAGGACAGGTAACATTTCATGCAGGTTCTTAAAATAAGAAGATGAGGGATGAGGGAGATAAAGGTATTCCCGAAAGCGAGCTGTGAACTCAGAACTCTGTACGGACCACTCCTGCATACTGACCTTTATCATTACTCGTGGTCACAGATGATGTGACCTTGAGAGTGTGGAGTTGGGGGTTGGGGTGGGGTGTCGGGCCATTGTAAAGAGTACTCTTCAGTCAAGAATGTGATTAATTTATAGAGACTGAAATTCCTTGAAGTTTAAAGGGGAGTAAAGATTTGGGAAATAGACAATTTTTCTGAAATGCACTTATTTCTCAGCAGAACTGTGTAGTCAGTTCCTCAAGCCTTTGCAACTCCAGAAACTTGGCAACTTTGCCCCCCAAATGCAGTGAGGCACCTGTATTCCTCTTCCCTTGGCCCTTGCGAGGCGAATTTCATAAAACCTGACTTGCTGTACTAGTCAAAGCTGGAGAGTGAAGCAGATGTACCAAGAGAACTGGGGTTAGCCTCAGATGTCTCGGAAAATTATTGCATGCACAATAAACAAGCTTGCCTTGTCAATTCCCACTAGCTCTTGACAGTTTCAGGATTCCCAAGTCCTTGTTTCCTGATCCTTGCCCCCTTCCCATGGGAAAGCTTCCTGACTCAGTGCCCTCAGGCATTTGTTTTACTCTTCCCCATTGAGCATCTTCGTATCAGTTGGAGCAGAACTACCGGGACACTAGTGCGCCTGACATAGGACTTAAGGACTGTTTCTTCCTGTGCTACCTGGAGGCAGACGGCCATTTGAAATTTTTCTTGCCTAATTTTTCTTGCCAAAGATTGCCACTCTAAGGACATTTTATTTCATCTATAGCTGTGGGAGAGTTTAATCTCTGTTTCCCACATTTCACGGCCTTTGTTACCGTCTGTATCAGCAAAGATCTGGTCTTCGTTCTGGTTTGAGAATGATTATTTAAACAGCCCAGAGGAAACAGAAGCAGAAAGAGTGTGGTGTTGGTGAGCACGAATGCTTTGTAGAGCTCTCCTGGCAGGAGAGCTTCATGAAAGTACATTTGAAAATGCATATTTGATGACAAGTGAAACTATGCTTTCAAGGATCAAATCTGGAACCAATGGAGAAAAATTAGGAGTGTCTGGTTCATTTGGTAGTACTTTATCCTCACTGCTTCTGGTTTCTGAACTTATCTCTTTTTCTTGCCTAAATCTTTTCAGAATAGATGCTGGCTTTCAATCTTTCATTTTGTGCTATTGGCAAACAGGTAGAGGATGTGATTCCTTGGCTTCAGGCACTTTTAATGGGGGTAATGATAACTGCCTTATAATTGTGAGGAACTTTATAGCTTGTGAGCTTCATTCCAATTATTTTTTTTCTGTGATCAAACTTTCAGTTTTCATAGCAACCCATTGTTTGCTATTCCCACTCTACCAGTGAAAAATCTGAGCCGAGAGAAGTTGAGTCACATAATTAGTAACTAGTGGAGTTAGGGGATCTACAGAGAATTATGAGGCAAAATACCTGTTTTTGTGATACTTAATCATCTTTTCTTCCCCTTTAAAAAATTCTTTGATTCTGGGGCGCCTGGGTGGCTCAGTGGATTAAGCCGCTGCCTTCGGCTCAGGTCATGGTCTCAGGGTCCTGGGATCGAGCCCCACATCGGGCTCTCTGCTCAGCAGGGAGCCTGCTTCCCCCTCTGTCTCTGCCTGCCTCTCTGCCTACTTGTGATCTCTCTCTCTGTCAAATAAAATAAATAAAATCTTTAAAAAAAATTCTTTGATTCTATGATTAATGGAAGGAGATAGGTAGGAGGTTGGAAGTTGACCAGAAAAGGCTTCGAGGAAGAAATGGTCTGTCCAGAGTGGGTATCAAGAATTGAAGTTGATGTGACAAATTTACCCTGCCAGGCTGCTTTCAAGTTGGCTCCGACATAATGAACCCTCAGTCATAGGAAACAATGTGTTCCTCAGAACCCTTTAAAATGCTTGCTAAACTGATAGGTGAGGAATGGCGCCTTGAGTTGCATTCTCCCGATTAAGGGTGAAGCAGAGTCACTTCATACGTTTCTTAGCCCCTTGGGTTTGCTCTTGAGAATTTCCTCCCTGTACTCTTTCTCATTTTCTGTTGGGTGGTTCTATCTTTACTCTTTCTTTGGATTGGGTTATTGTCATTCTTTATGTATTCTAGATAATAATCCTTCATCTACTATTTCTGTTGCAGATATGTTCTCCCAGCCTGTCCTTTGTGAGTACTTAAGTAATTAAGAGCAACAGAAATAAGAATATGAGATTATCTTTCAAAATGAGATCATAAAGAAGTTGGTTTAATGTATATGTTAAAGAAAGAAAAGAAATGGAATTTGAAATTAAGTCCTGAGGAATGGGCAGGGTTTAGGAAGGGTAGGAAAGCAGTATGATAAAAAAGACACTGCTGGGTAAGAAAGTCCTTGGTACATTCCAGAACTGCTAAGACTGACCTGGCAGAATTAAGGAATTCTCACTGGGTTGTAACGGAGATGAAACTGGAGAAATAGGCTTTGTGTAAAATCAGGGGCTTCTGATGCCAGAGTGAGGAATTTGGAATTTGTCCTGTGAGAGTTTTTTGATTGCAACATGATATTTAATCAATAGTTTGAAAAAATTAACCTGACTACAGTGTGTCAGGTGACTTGAGGCAAGAAGAAATGGACCTTAGATGCACCCATAGGTGCTAAAGCTGAATTAAGTTGGCAGTGGAGTGATCTGAGAGGAAGGGAATAATTAAAGAGATGTTTTAAAGCAAAAAAAAATGCCAACTCTTGCTGATTGATTGGGTGCCCTGCGGATTACAAATGGCTGAGAGAACCGTGATATCTTCAGTTACTTGGGAAGGAAAATGAGTTGTGGTGCACAAATGATACTAAATCCTGAAAATTTGCTGAAGACATTGAGACCGGAGAGAGGGGGATAGAATTGGTGACTTTGGGACTGCAATCTTAGGTGATTTTAAGGATAGAAGAAGCAATTTAAATTTTAAAATGACTAGAAACTTAACATGAGGAAATGAAGATGGAATTTAGGCCTCATTTATTTTAAAGATTTTTAAATTTTATTTATTTATTTGACAGAGATCACAAGTGGGCAGAGAGGCAGGCAGAGAGAGAGGAAGGGAAACAGGGTCCCTGCTGAGCAGAGAGCCCGATGCGGGGCTTGAGCCCAGGACCCTGAGATCATGACCTGAGCTGAAGTCAGAGGCTTTTACCCACTGAGCCACCCAGGCGCCCCAGGCCTCATTTATTTGAAAGTGAGAAGAGAAACCAACAGAGACAGAAAAGGCTGCTCCTCTCTGTGTCCAGGTATTGGTTCTTTGCCACCTGTGTGCCACTGGGGACATCTCCCAGGCTGTTCCCCTGGTTCTGAGGATGATGAAGCCGAAGTCCCTACTGGGGGAGAGCACAGGAGTTTCTTGTGGAAACCATTAAGGAACTGAGGAAAATCACTGACAAGGAGGCAGCTTCTGAAGCACCCTGAGATGTTTCTCCTCACTGACGGAATGAGTCACTTAAGAATGCAGAATGCAACTGAGCATACTCAAAAGCTGGGTCTTTAAAATAATTTAAGCAGTGCCAGTATTAACTTCCTTTTTTTAGTATTAACTTCTATAATGAAAACAATATATTTCAACATTTAGTGTTCATCCTGTATTAGCATGTATTAGTGCTTTATTAATGCTGTCGTTTGATTTTTCTAATGATGATCTGACACTGTTTTTTTTCCTGCAAAATGTTTTTTCTTTTTAAAGATTTTATTTGAGAGAGAGCGTGTGGGGTGGAGGGCGAGAAGGGAGAGGGAAAAGCAGACTCAGTGCTGAGTGTGGAACCCGATGTGGGGCTCTATCTCGTAATTCTGAAATCATGATCTGAGCCAAAATCAAGAGTCAGATGCTGAACCGACTGAGCCACCTGGGCGCCCCTCTTCAGAATGTTTCTCATAACATTTTCCTTAAACATAGTCACGGTGTATAGACAACGAGATAGAGGAGATCAGTGGGCTAGAGCTCTGTAGTAGCCTCACGCACCTGAGTCTGGCCAGGAACAAGATCACGTCAATTAACGGCTTAGGCATGCTGCCAATCAAGATCCTTTGTCTGGTGAGTCTAACCAAAAGTTACTTTTTTTTTTTTTTTTAAGATTTTGTTTATTTATTTGCCAGAGAGAGAGTGCAAGCAGGGGGAGCAGCCAGCAGAGGGAGAGGGAGAAGCAGGTTCCCTGCTGAACGGGGAGCCTGATGCAGGACTTGATCCCAGGACCCCCGGATCACGACCCAAGCTGAAGGCAGATGCTTAACCATCTGAGACACCCAGGTGCCCCCAAAAGTTATTCTTGATGAAAAGTACTAGTTAATGTTTTAGCAAGTATATGAATGATAATTGAATGAAAATCAGGATTTTTCAAGATGAAGAACTGATTCCTTCATGAAAGTTTTTGTCTTCCATTTTGTTTGCTCCTTTCAGTGCCGTATATGTGTAGGATCAGTATTTCCTGCTGTAGTAAAGTGATTTTCGAATTTGGCGTCCAAATTCAATTTTTTAAAGGATTGACATTTTACACTGAAAAAGAAAAGAATAGTTTTAACAACTATTAAAAATACGTTTCATAATGTCTTACTGATGAAATAACACTTAAGCATATTTAAGCATAATATTTAGTGTTATTTACACATTATTGTTCTCAAATGAGCCATAAGATGTTATCTGAATTTTGGCAGTGCTTTTATATTAATATATGCTAGTTTCCCATTTTAGAAAACCAAAATTGCGGCTGAGACTAAAGGAGCAATTCCAATCGGAAACTTGAAATTTTTAAATTTTTTTTCCCATAGAACTTTCCTTAAGCTCTGACGTGCACTGTAACTATGAATAAACATGCAGATAATTTATCAAAAAGTCAGCAGAATTATAATAGTTCCAAAGATATATACAGTGCTTTTGAAATAACAGATTAGCTCACTAATTTAAAAGGTGATGATATACTTGTGGATTATTCAAGATTCGTCCTTTCCTCCTCTCTCCTACGTCTTAACTTTGGGTGGCTTTGCTGTTTTTTATTATATCTGTCACAGGTGGGCAGGGAGGATTTTAAGCCACAAGGCTGGTAGCTTATTAATTTCTTATGTGAACTATCCCATGGGAGATTGTTGAACTGCTTTTTGAAATGACATCTTGGGGTTATCTGCAGATTTATGACATTTCTAATAGACTATTCCTGTCTTATTTCTTTTTCTCTCTCTGAGCTTGAAACACTTTTTCAAGAGACTTCACTTCTCACAGTGAGTTAGGTGAGGGCAAAGTATTGGTTCCAGTACCAAGGATGGACTGGAGATGTGGAGAGGTCTCTTTGTACTGGCACTCCCCTTAACTTTAAGTGGAGCATGGTATGTAGAGAGAGATAGGGAGGTGTGCTTAGAGGCAGGAGAACTGAACTCATGATTAAGAAGATTAACACATAGCACTTTTATCCCAAGAGTTTATTTCAATAACTAAACAAGTAATCCATGTTGATTGTCCCATCTCAAGCAGCTTTTTAGAAAAAGCATAAAAGACATATTTTTTCTACAAATAAATTAGGGGGATTGTTCCCAGTCCCTGCCCCAGTCACCCAAGATGAATCAGAAAATATGAACCATGCCATCATTCATTTTCCCTTAACATTTTTGAGAAGAGTAAGGGTTTCTTTCACAATGTTAATGAAATATGTAAGATAAAATGATACACATTTGTTTCAACAGTTAATGCTCTCGTGTTTTAGTGTGTGGAATTAGAAAACCAACTGCTTTACTACTGTAAATAATTTTACATTTTTTTAGAGAAAAAAGAATAATTGGCTATACAAACCAGTTAATTCTCTAGAACTGTATTGTATATAAATTTTACACCAGTTAATTCTCTAAATGGAAGGGGATAGTGTGGGTCATTCATGGGCTTTTCTGTCAACTGCTTCTTTGAGCAAGGGAGGACAACACTTTAAAATTCATTTTGTCTTACTAAGAGCCATTTATATTTTCCTTTCCAAATTAGGGAGACGAAGAATATTTCCCATTTCATCTGTTTAAGAAAATAGCTTTGCTCTATAGGCCTCCTTTTCCCTGCTAATCATGATTTTACAAAAAAAGAAAAGCAGAAAAGAACTTGCTGAAACTGGATGTCCACTTTGAGGGGCAATGTGTCCGTTTTTCAGCATCAGATAAAGGGTTTGACTAGATGACTTTCAACTCAGAAATTCTGTGATTCTGAATATCTCCCCATTCGGCCTTCCTTTATGAACATAGGCTAACTAATTAAACGCTTCTATGCCTCACTCTACTCTTCTGCATCTACCACTTTGAAAGCCATCAGAGACGCTGTAAAGATTTATTACAGTCTGTCTTCCACAGTTTTAACACTTCAAAGTCCTTTGGGAAGAACTGTATTGTATATAAATTTTACATATGGGCATATTTTAAATAGGATATTGAGGTCTTATTTCAATAAGTTAAATTAGTATAGATATTATGTTAACTTTAGTGCAGTTTTTTCTTTTCCTTTCCTATTACACTTTTTAGAACTTTTTTGAACTCTGAATAGTAGGAAATTCGACTTAACTTAGGCAAATGGGGGTTATGAGTATTTTTCCCTTCTGATTATGGAATTGTTCAAACATATTTTAAAAAGGGAATAGTTTAATGAACCCCCATGTATTATCACTCAGCTTTGTAGATTACCAACATTCTAGTAATATATTTTAAAGAGCCACAGAATTAAACTAATGACTACAAATCTTGCTCATTACTGAAGTGAAATCTTATGAAAGATAGGATGAAAATGAGCTCTTGCTGTTACAATGTACCAGGAATCATATATCAGGAAAAATACTGTAGATGGAAGAGCATGCTGTAATTTAATTTTTCAGTTAAGTGCTTATTAAAAGTATTAAAAGTTTAAAGATGGGCATTTTATGTCATTAATTGAAACCTCAAAATTGTCTTTATGATTCCCAACTAAAACTGAAAGTGTAAATTTACTGTGGCATGTTCTTACACTTTGAGGCTAAGAAACCCAAGGAACTGTATGTTGGAAAATGCACAAGAAAATACAGATTATTGTGGCCACTGTCATTTCTGGTTATGGTCCGTGGGGGTTGGGAAAGAGAATCTCTGAATCTTTGTTTTATGCTCATTGTCTGAGAAGATGCTTATGTGTGAATTATTGAAGAACACAGATATCTATTGTTGAATAAGAAGCCACCCCAAGTGTAGTGCATGGAGAAATATTACTCGCTAACCATGGTTTTGGCTAGCCATTCTGCAATCTGAGCTGGGTTCAGCAGGGTGGTTCTTCTGCTTCTCTTGCTTCATTCAACCAGCAGACTGGGGGCTGCGCTCAGCAGGGATGCTGGAATGGCTGGATTTTTCCTCTCTTTAGTGTCAGGGCCCCTTTCCATGTGACCTCCTCTTCTCCATGCGATCTCTCCAAAAATCCTCTCCTAATAGAGTAGGTAGAGTCCTTACGTGGCAGCACAGGGCTCCAAGACACAAGAAGGGAAACTACTAGGCCTTCTTAATTCTTAGTCTTGGAGCTGGCATACTTCTGCCATATTCTTTTGCTTAAGGGAAGTCGTAGGTCTGGCCTAGATTCCAGAGGAGGAACCTGCACAAGAACATGAATAATTCAAGCCATGAATCAGACTACCATGGCCATTGTGCTATGAAGTGATTATATTTAGAATGTTCCTAAAAACTAGTGTGGTAGTCACACTATTTGAGTGGTGTAACACAATGGTGCTGAAAGACTTGCATTAAATGTTGTTTCTGAAGATAAGCATGGAGTCATGCTGTCTTCAGGCTTTAGGTAAACAATGTTAAAAGCTTATACTACCTAGCTTCTGTCTGTCCTACTGATTCCAACATTCATCTTGCATGAACCTTAGTGAAAATATGACATTCTGATTCTTCCAGCTGAAATACTAGGATTTCTTTCTGGGGTATTCATATATGCGTTTAGGGAGGTGGTTGGTGGAAATGGGAGGGGGCAGGGGAACAAGAATAGCTTGTTGATTTTGGGAGATGTGGGCAGTATCCAGAATGAAAACTTGGCCTTACACTTTTTCCTACTAGAAGCTTTTAAGATATTGAATGTATTTTACCAATTGTAGAGCAGTAACAGGATTGAGAAGCTCACAGGTTTGGAGGACCTAAAAGCCTTGCAGATCATGGATCTGTCCCACAATCAGATCAGCAGCCTCCAGGGCTTGGAGAACCATGACTTCCTGGAGGTGATCAACCTGGAAGATAATAAGGTAACGTCACACATCATCTGTCCTGGTTTAGCATCTGCTTAAGAGGACATATTAGGACCCATTATTAGTTTCTCCAGGGCTCTTACTTGAAATACCAGCTTAGAATTATTCTAGAAAATCTCCAGGAGCAATAGTTGCAGAAGGACTGTTTTGTTTGTTTGTAATTAATATGATTCTTAATTTTTGAAAATTTTATGATTCCTAATACATTGTTTTCAGGGTTTAATCTGCAATCGAGTGGACATGATTTTCTGAAGTAGATGTGTTCATGTAAAATTTTGTATAGAAAGGTAACCTTGGGAGTATCTGAAGTGTCAGAGCAGGGAAATGAGAAACATGAGAAGAGCCTCAGGCTGGTGTTGCCCGTGACTGTCATTTAAGGAGAAGAGGCATAGTCCAATATTCTGTTGGTAACAATAGTGTATGTTCCTAATCTGTAGGAGTTGGGGATTGGATAAACTCAAATTTTCCATATCTGGTTTAAAACAAACTTTGTTTCACAAATTATAAAAATTGGCATTCACTCTTATTATACATTATTTTCAGTGAAGCATTTGGGCTTGTAATCATGGTTTATTGATGACTTAAGCAATAATGTCTACAAAACAATTTTATTCTGAGTACTTTGGCACATTTTTTGGAAAGACATCCTAAGGAAGTTGACTATTTCTTCCTGAAAATGCAAACTTTGGCCCTGAAAGAGGCATGGGTCTTATCTGGGGGGAGATGTGCAGCTGTGGAGACCTTTCTCTGTTCAGATGCGATGGTGCTTATCAGTTATGTCTGAGGATTCTTTCTCCAATGAATTTGCATCACCTGTTCGTCTAAACATCAAGAAAAGGCCATCTTTAGGTCTGGGACTTTTAATCACAGACAAAGGAGACTTTTAATCACAGACAAAACTCTTAGTCCTTATTTTGACTTGATTTGTATATTAAATTGTTTTGTCAACTTATAAAGTTCATTTAACTTTTGTACCCTGTGCCACGTGTCTTATGGAGTCAGCATAGTCTCTATTTCATACGGTTTTAGTGTCCTTTTGTGAGATTACCATGAAAATGGTTCTCACCTGTATCCAGGGAGTACTGAAAAGGTGAAATGCATTCATCAAATCCCAACTGAATGCATCTCAGAAGTCAGGGGAAGGAATAATGATTCATGTTAATAATAGTAATAATTGCAGTCAAAGGATCATCTAGAGATATTTGCTGATACCCGTGCACAAGGCACTGTTCTAAGCGCTTCATGTCCATTGTCCCATTTAATCCTTATTATATCCCTACTATTGTCATATTTTCTGGATGAGGAAACTGGGGCACAAAAATTAAGTGTAACATGCCCCAAATTCTACGCCTAGCGAAGAGCAGAGCCAGGATGCAAATGTAGGATGGTTTGCCTCCAGACTCAGTGTTCTCGATGCTGAAGCATAATACAGTAAATGAAATGCTGGTGACTCTTCCTTCAGGAAAGCCTAGAGTATAATGCTCTACAAGAGTGCTTTCTTTCTTTCTTTCTTTCTTTTTTTTTTTTTAAGATTTTATTTATTTATTTGACAGAGAGATCACAAGAGAGGCAGGCAGAGAGAGAGGAGTAAAGCAGGCTCCCTGCTGAGCAGAGAGCCAGATGCGGGGCTCGATCCCAGGACCCTGGGATCATGACCTGAGCCGAAGGCAGAGGCTTTAACCCACTGAGCCGCCCAGGCGCCCCCAAGAGTGCTTTCTGATAGAAATATAATGCAAGCCATAACTGTGAGCCATATATACAATTTTAAGTTTTCTAGTAGCCACAATAAAAAAGTAAGAAGAAACATGTGAAAATAATTGCAATAATACCTTTTATTTAGCCCAATACATCCAAAATATCATCATGTCGACATGTAATATAAAAACAAAAAATCATTGGTGAGGAGCTTTATAACCTCTTGCCCATGCTAAGCTTTTGACATCTGATGTGTATTTTGTACTTAACGCACATTTCAGTTCATGCTAGCCATACTCCAAGTGCTAAGTAGCCACATGTGGCTAGTAACTACCATACTGGATAGTGCTGCTCTAGAAAGACCTCATGAATAAATATATCATTTTCTTCCATTTCAAGAGGCATTTCAAGTTACATTTGAAAATGTTTAAGGGGAAAAAAAGTATCATTAAGTGAGTAAAGGAGTTTATAAATTTCAAATGTTCAGGAGACTCTATTAAAGAAAAAGTGGCCATGTGTCCCAAAGCAGGGAATCCTTTGGGAACAATTGAGTCCGTAACAATAACATAATTCCCCAGCTCCCCACTGGGCAGGTTGGAGAGCAACCAACAGTAGTTTGAAATGTTCTTCGTGCCTTGCACAGATTTCCTCAGAGGTTTCCCCAGTACTACTGAGAATACCATGTCAGGGATGGAAAGTTTGTCATTTTACAGAAACATAACTTAGCTGTTGTTCCTCATATGATTAATTCGATGTTTTATCATTTGTACTTCTGTCAGTATTATTTACTTGCTTTTAGCGGCTGGCACATGGCTGTACACTCACACGATCATTTCATCATCTCTTTTAAGTTCCTTTGCAAATATTTCCCATCATTGGGTGATTTGGGGGCCCTTATCACTCTCTATAGTCCTTGTTAGCGTGGATGTCATTTCTGCCATTTAAAACTTATCTCCCAAATGTTAACACTATGATAACCTCAGGCCTTTCTTCTAGAAATAAGACATTGGTTGGGGAGTTATTCAGAGAACACTGTTTTCCTTCTTTTAGTGTCATTATTTCACAAATCAATCAGCCAATCGATCAAAGAAAAAAGCCTTCACAGGGGGCTTTAAGTGTGGATGCTGGGGCTGGGAGAGCATAGCCTAGGAGGAAACGGCGACATGAGTCAACTGAACTATTCTCCCTAGGAATTTGAAGTTGCCAAGCTGCTAGGGGTCGGGAGTAACCCCCAGGGGCAGAGGAGGTTTGAGAAGAGGGGCATCTGGAATCTGGGGATCAGCTCTGCCAGTGTGACATCGCTCAAGGTCCTCCAGGAAAGAACCTTTCCGGTGATGTCTCACTTCAAGTCATTTGGGGCACTGTACCCCGACACCTACTGTAACGAATAGTCTGTAAGGCACACAGCCCTGGGCTTGGCATTTGAGAAGAAGACATGAGGATGGGTCTGCTGTAGGGTGAGGTCTTCAGGAGAGGGACCAAGGGCACTGTGAGCCATATATACAATTTTAAGGGACAGCCAGTGTCTGTGCAGTGTGGCTAAGTCAGCAGGCGTAGGATCTTGAAGCCGGGCTAGCCCTTACGTGCTTTGCTCTCCCCTTAACAACCTCTTCCTACCTTTGGAAGGGCTAGTGGGGAAGGGAGCGGGGTCCCTCTCACGTGACTCTCAAAAGACCAGATGCTCCCAGCTGACATTTTAGTTCTAATTTTATGTAGTCCGTGATCATGCTATTCATGTTGTTTGCAGCATTTCAAGATCTTTCCATGTCAGTTATCAGAGATATCTCTACCCTTCTAAAGGGTGTGTAGTGTTCCTATTATGGGACTGTGCTATGACTCATTTAATCACCTAATGGTGGGGTTATTCAGAATTGAGGCATTTTTAAGCTTTTACTAAAAATGTTGGGCCCAGTGTTCTTTATCGAATGTTTGCCAGTCTGAGATCTCTTCAGTGCAAACCTCTTGAGGATGGGGCCGCTGGTTCATAGCTTATGTACACGTAAACCCATCAGCTTGCCTCTTAGGAAAAACATGCCAGTTTCCACACTCACCAGCAGTGTGTGCCGGGGCACATGGCCAGGACTTAGTGGTGAGACATGCTCATTGCAGGAAAACATCCCCCTTCTCGCATCTGTGTTGGCTCCCAAGCACAGGGGCTGTATGCTAGAGGAAAATCAGCCCACTGCTCTGACCAAGCAGTGCGAACCTAGTTGACTATTCCACTTTCCTGAATCACATGGTATTTAAAAAATGATCCTTTTGGGACGCCTGGGTGGCTCAGTTGGTTAAGCAGCTGCCTTCGGCTCAGGTCATGATCCCAGCGTCCTGGGATCGAGTCCCACATCGGGCTCCTTGCTCCGCAGGTAGCCTGCTTCTCCCGCTGACTCTTCCTTCCACTCTGTCTGCCTGTGCTCGCTCTCACTCACTCTCTCTGTGACAAATAAATAAATAAAATCTTTAAAAAAAAAAAAATGATCCTTTTATCTTGCAGAAGATCTAAATGTCACTCTAATGGATATAGCCATTGTGTTGAAAGAGCTGTGTCGGATAGCATAGCATTGGTATAAGCAGATGATTGCTTATTAATAAACATCTAGAACTAATGCAGGTTCTATATGATGACTCAGAATTTACCTTTTATATTACGTCTTTGAAAATGGCATCCCTTGAACATGGTGCATATGTCCTTCCCCTGATTTAGCTCTGGGAGTAGTTTAATTTTAGCTGCATTCTGTGGTAGATAACTCAGGAATTATTGGTGACTACCTTTGGAGAGTGTTCACAACGCACGCGGGAATGACTTGGGGAGAAATAG
The DNA here is from genome assembly GCF_011764305.1 of Mustela putorius furo. Classification (NCBI taxonomy): domain Eukaryota; kingdom Metazoa; phylum Chordata; class Mammalia; order Carnivora; family Mustelidae; genus Mustela; species Mustela putorius. The sequence continues at coordinate 88,212,797 of NW_025421998.1, forward strand.
AAATGATGTGATTATTAATTTTTTTTTGCAAAAGTTAATAGCCACATTTGAAATAAAATTACAATTATGCTAACTACAGGAAATTTAAATAAAACTGTTTGTGTTTTAGCGGGAAATACAGGCCTTCTGCAACCCAAGCTTTCTCGTTGGTCAGATTAAGGAACTCACCAGCAACCTTTTTTCATTTTTTTAAAGTTGTGAAACATAACCTACACAGAAAAGAGTATAAAACATAAGGATACAGTGTAAACAAAAAATTGTAAGGCAAACACCCATGTCAAGAACTGTGTCCTATCATTTCTGTTTTTATCTTTCCTTAAAATAATTACCTCTTGTTGAAAAAACAATAGAGCTACACATGCACGCGTAGTAAGAAGTCTTCACCAGTCCCAAATAGCCAGGTTAGCAGAGGCAGGCTGGGGAGGGAGACTGAGGAACAGGAGGGTTAGGAGGATTAGGGCCTAGGAGAGAGAACCACGGAGCCCCCATCTGCGTTTTTTGTCCTATTTCTCTGATTCTGCATACCAAGTTATCTCTGCCTTAAAATAAATATGGCTGAGAGGAGGATCAGCTCACTGTTCTTTAAATGAGAGGAAAAAAGAAAACATGGCTTGTGTGTGTTCCCATTTAGTGAGGCGGCACACGGTCATTCCTGTGCTCTGCGATCCGAATACTCCTTAGAAGGCTGCGCTACGCAACAGAGCGGTTTCTAAAAGAAGTTGATGTTAGACGATCCCAGTCAGCTCCTTTCACAGAACTTTGTATTATGGGTTGCACAGTTAGTCTACTGATAATACTTTGTTTCTTTGATTAAACAGATTGCCGAGCTGGGTGAAATAGAATACATTGAAAATCTACCTCTCCTCCGGGTTCTCAATTTTCTAAGAAATCCAATTCAGGTGAGAGAGAGAATATGTGGGGAGAGGGGGTGGGGACCTTTTTGGAATTCTTCAAGAGGTACTTTTGATAAGGAGCATCAGGGATGTGATGCCCTGTGTTCACTCTCCATCTCTAAGGAAACAATTAGGAGGTTTGGGCAAAGGAGAGGCTGTTGGTGCCCTAGGCCACAGTGGAGCCTGGAGTGCCCTGTCTGGAGCTGGGGGGGTGGGGGTGGGGAGGGTTTGGGGGGCTCATGTGTGACTCATCCCAGCTGGTAATAAAAATCACCTGACGCAGCCACTGACCCTGGAGCAATGTCCTTTTCTGTCATACAAGGCACCATGCCGGAGGTGTAGACAGCTACTGGTTCCTGTGGTGTAAGAGGGGAAAGGTCTCAGATATCTATAGTAATTGGTCTGGATATAGCTGGGGAAATTGGTGGTGTTGTAAAAAGTATTATAGAAAGAAATACTCTATTTCCTATGGCTTGTTCACCTCTGGTATTCAAAAACCCACTGTTTGTTAAGCCTCTGTCTTTCCTACCCTTGATAGAGTCTCTGTCCTGGCTTCTGTCCCTCCCTTTTTTTCCATTTGTCCTTCATTCCATTTTGCTACCTATACCCTTCCCTTCCCTTTCCAGAGACTCTTGAATTTAAATGTGCCTCCGGGTACCTTTTTCTGTGTGTGTAACTTGAGGAACATGTCTGGCCAACAAAAAGAAAAAAAAAATAAAGCACAAGCAAAAATGAAAAACAAGATTAAAAAATAAATCCAGTCCTTGGTATGGGAATAGTGGCCGCCGACTTAAAAGCATTTCTGGTAAGAAAGGAACAGGACTTACAAAGTAGCCACCAACCTCCTCCCCGTTCCAGTTTTAGAGCCATGGGGAGTGTTTGCGCATGCGCATAAATACCACAAACCCTTTGGGCATTAGCTCACTTATATACACAACCCCCCCCAACTCATCCAACAAAGGACAAAAAGGGTACTTTTGTATGTTCATTTCATGTAATTTCTTATCTATAAATGCATCATCCACTAATACCTTTCTCTTCAAAGATGTTGCTTCTTAATACAAAACTTTAATTATATTTCTAAAAGCCAGATAATCCCAACATGGCAGATGGTTGGAAGTAATAAGGAATTTGTTCTATAAGTGAATATTATTTATTGTAAAATAAATTCCAAACAGTACAAGTTCAAAATAATACTAAACAAATACAAAGTCGTCATAAATAATGTTCATCATTTGCAATAATGAACCTCTTTGGAGCTAGAGGACAGGATTTGAATCCCCAGCCACGGACTCTTAGGTGAAATGCTTCACCACTGAGGCTTGGTTAGTTTCTCTTTAGAAATGAGGATGGTCATACCCGCCCTGCTTATGTCACAGGGAGATTAATAAGATCACAACTTCGAAGAGCTTTGTAAGCTACAAGGCACAGTCTGCATGTGAGTTAATGTGACAGGACTGGTGACCGTGGAAGTGCAAACACCCTGAGGGGGGTGTGTGTGTGTGTGTGTGTGTATGTCGACAGGGTAGAAGCTGAAACGCCTACTTGTGGGAGTAGCATGCTAGTGCTTGCTTACGTGGGAAAGGAAGGCAACTGAATAATCCTTTTCATATTTTAACTAGGAAAAATCTGAATATTGGTTCTTTGTGATTTTTATGCTCCTACGATTAACAGAATTAGACCAGAAGAAAATTAAAGTGGAAGAAAAGGTATGTAATCACATTATTCCATGTGTTTGAGAGTTAGTGTGCTCAAGGGCTTTGCTGCCCACCACAGGACCAGTGTAATCAATAAGTGGTGCACGTGACAATATGGGAAGTAACGGCTTATTTAGGGAGTGTTTCCTTACTCTGTGGCTTAACCCCCTGCGAAGCTGAGCATCAGCACGGATGCAGCGAAGGTGCTGCTCTTGCACAGTCAACAGGCCAGCAGTGGGGTCGGAAGCCGCGCTCCACGGCTCCAGGCAGCAGCACGATGGCAGTCTGTTAATTCTGGAGAACTACCATTCCTGGAGGGTGTGTGATTCTGTTTGTGTTGCTCTAAACACTCATTTAATAATGAAATGTATTATTATGTCATTCTACATATATAATCAAAAAGTACTCAGATCAGTCTCCTGGTATTTTAAACCCTTATTTCCACTTTTTAAATTCATGATCCCCCTGGACACACAGTTCCAGAGTGATGGGACCTGACACACTAGCACCTGCCTCCCTGCTACCTTACCGGGGTGGGACTTTGTCTTGCTTTAGTGACTGGTGACAGCCGAAATCTCCATTAACGAAGGATTTCTCACACTAAATGCAAATTTGAGGTGAGCATGAAAACAGTTATAAGCATGTAGAGCGGCAGATATTCCACTTCATACATGCCTCTTGGAAATTGCGGATGAAAATAGTTACGGATGGTAGTGCCTTGTTATTCTCAAACTCAGAGGCACTTCCTAGATTTCTCTTTCTCTTTAACGTTTTGTGAAGGGAGTGCAGTTCAAAAGCCTGCATTAAGTAAAGGTGGGGTACACGAGGATCGTGGATGTAGAGGGGCGACAAGGACATTTGGTTAGAGAAGTCTGCGTTGCGAGGGAAAGACCCCTATCTTTGAATACAGGAAGCTCTGCTGAAAGAGGAGGAGGTTTGGGTAGAATTTGAGATCATTGGAATAGCTCCTGGTGAGATGGCATGAGGAACACGTCCCCGTGGTAGCGACGACCTGGGATCTAGAACTGAGTATTTTATTCCTTCCTCTCAGGCTCAAAGTGGGAGTGTTTACTATATTAAAAGTACTCTTGGGCTTTAGAGGTTTGGTGTTTGCTTCTTCCCTCCCAAACCAGAGACCAGAAAGAAGTGGGGGACCCGTGGACTCCAGCTTGGTATTTTAAGATAACCCTCCTTATTTAGGTTTTGGGAAAGTTAGAGTAGACAGGAAGATGGAGTGCAAAGGTCATGAGTATGCGTTAAGGGATTTTCCACACCCGGTTACCTGTCTTGAATGTTTTGCTCAAGAAAATTTAAGACTTGTCTTCTTTGAAGAAATGAAGCATGTTTTCCTCTTGCATTTCTAATTCTGGAAAAGGTTGCAGCTGTGAATATATATGACCCTCCCCCTGAAGTGGTCGCAGCCCAAGATCACCTGACCCATGTCGTCAACAGCGTGATGCAGCCCCAGAGGATCTTTGACAGGTATTCCTGAGGGATCCCCAGGGTAGAACTCAGGGTGGTGAGCCCAGGACATCGTCGTCGTCTGCCCCAGCCCTCTGTTTTGTGACTCATTCCTTCTTCGCCTTCTCTGAGAGGAGGGTCTTTCTTTGACTGTCTCAGTTTTAGGGTTATCGTCACATGCTTGAGCTCAGGGTTCACTCACTGGTGGTTTCCCAGGTGTGGAGATGAGTGGATTCGTCTCCCCTTGACCATCCGGCCCCTTGAATGGTGGTTAGCTATGACATAGACAGCGAAACGCCATGTTTAAAAAATGTGTCGGTTTTCCTGCTATAGGACAGAACCATAGACCTTTGCCTCATGAACAGAGAATTGTGATGATTTCGTCCACTCTAAGTTTTTCCTTAGCTGTGAGTGAGTGCTGGATAGCCCTGCCAAAGAGCATGAATGCAAACTATGAGAGAGTCCATAGAAGGAAGCCCAGCCAGCCCAAAGGAAACTTGAGATCGTCTTTACATCAATTGCACTGAGCCCGTGAGTCACCCAGCTTAGCTGAGCGCATGAACAGAGTCTCTCACATCTAAGTTCAAAGACAGATTTACCACAGTTTCTCCGTTTCTTTTTAAACAATCTGTTGGAGCAGATGGCCATTTATGCTATAAGTATATTGCAGAAATTCTATCAATACCCAAAGGCATTTTAAAAATACTTGTAAAATCTCTTCGTTATAAATGGCTTCCCTTCTTTATGTGGTATTTGCTCCTGTACTTCACATGGTTGGTTTCCCACAGAGAGCACATGTTTTATTTTGCATCCAGGACATGATTTTTTACATGTAATTTAATAATATAGACATTGACAGTTTTATATATTTATGGTCACCCTCTAGGTGAACTGATTTATCATTTATTTGCATACATCTGGAAAAGCACATTTGATTTAAAAGAAGGGCATTTATGTCTTCGTTGTATTTCTTTCCTAGTTTATGAGATTGCTAGTTGTTTCATGCTTTAGGGTACATTTATATAAAAATATGTATCAAAGAAATTTACAGCACTGTCTGAAAAACACGTATTTCATCATCATTTGTGGTTACTGAGTAGACAAGAGCAAAATGGCCAAGCAGTCCCAGATGCTCCAGAATGAAGCAGTGTTTGTTGTGAGAAACTCATGGAGACAGGGGCAAGACTACCATTGCCCATCCCAGGCTGGCCCTACAGGGAACCCTAACTCTTGACCTTGGCACTCTTATGCTGCATTATTGGGGAACCCTGTCCCTTCCTCTGGTGCGACTAGGGTGAGGATACAATACTAAAATTACATGGCAGAATCTTGACTCTGGCCTGGTGGTCACTGATAGCTTTCTTGCTCTCCTGTCCTCCAGGCTCATCTTCTACAAGCCCTGTCCATACTCTGGAATTAACCACTTCTCCAAGAAGCCCTGGTTGGTTTCAGTGAGAAATGGTACTTCCCAGTCACAACCTGGTTGCTAGAGGTAATCATTGCTCCTGAGTTGGTCATTGTCGTTAGGCTTTTTAGTGGACAGACCGAAGAATGTATTTCTTTCCTTCCTTTCGTCCAACCATCCACCCATCTATCCAGTCACCCACTGGTCTATTTTATCTATCCTGTTTATCTACTTATATGTCTCTGTCTACATCTATTCAATGCACTTATATCTAGTCTATATAGATAGATCCATATTTATTTATAGGTAGATGATAAAATACCTCCTGAATTCATACTGATACAACTCAATTTCAAGACGATAGTTGAGCTTTTACTTATCCTCCTGTCTATTGTGTCTTCCTTCCCTCCCACATCAAAGACACAGAGGGAGATGGATTTAGAATATCCCATAATTACTTTTTTAAAATCCCATATTGCAGCAGAACAGTATCAGTCCTAATATTACCACTGACATGCTTGCCGAAAACACTGAAATAATATTTTGCCCATGCTCTTCCCATCACCCCGCCCCCATTTTTTATTGTGGTAAAGTATCTATAACATAGAATTTGCCATTTTAACCATTTTAGAGTGTGTAAGTATGTGGCATTAATCATATTTACACTGTGTGGCAACCATCATCACCACCTGTTTCCAAAATTTTTCATCCCTCCACCCCCCAGCAAAAGCTGTAACCCCTAAGCAGTAACAGCCCAGTTCCTACCACTACTCCTGGTCCCTGGAGACTTTGTATCTCCTTTCTATCCCTGAGAACTTACCTATTGTATATATTTTATGTAAGTATCAATCTCCCACTTTAAAAATAGTGTACCGTATTTATATTGTCAGAACGTGTATCCGTCACCCACCATACTTCCCCCTTTGCCGTCATTTGTCTTAGTTCTATGGATAACTGCACATTTATGCCTTCCCGTCAGCCTTTGTATTAATGTCTCCTGAGTTAATTGGGTGTGCGAAGCTTGTTCTCCTGTAGACTCCTCAGGATGTGCTATGGGATAGTATCCCTTGAACCCTTACCTTACATGCTGATAATATTCTCTGTCCTTTATACTTGAAAGTCATTTTTGTTATATTTAAAAATCCATGACTCACACTTTTTCCTTGAATATATAAAAGATGATACTCTTTTTTGGGGGGCGGTGCAAAACATCTATCAAAATCTAAAAACAATTACCTTTCCCTTGTAAGTCATGTGTTCTCTTTTTCTACCTGAGTGATTTTTTTTTCTTTAAAGCCAGGTCATTTTGCTAGACTTCTTTCTTAATATTAGTCATTCTGGGCTAATACTCTCAGGTATGCTGTGTACTCTTTCAATGCATAGTTTTATTTATTTATTTTTTTAATTTCAGGACAGTTTTCTTGAATTATGGTCTTTAATATTTGTTCTGTTCCTTTGCTTTGGTTTTATCCTTCAGATAGAAGATATCCTTTGTCTATACTCAATATTTGTCACTTTCAATTTTTTCCTCTTTAATCATTTAAAAATTGTACTTTCATATAATTTTATTTTTTATTTGTTTTTATTTAAATTCAATTAGCCCACATATAGGACATCATTAGTGTTTGGCATAGTGTTCAATGATTCATAAGTTGTGTATAACTTTGAGATAATTTTAGGCTCACATGCAGCTGTAAGAGATAATACAGAGAAATTCAAGATGTTTCTAGATGTTTCTAGGAGTGATACCTTGCATAACTACAGCAGAATATCAAAACCAGGAACTTGACATTGGTACAACCCACCGGCCTGATGAGATTTCACCAGCTTTGCATGTACTCATGGGTGCATTTACTTACATGTGGTGTTGCCACACATCTAGATCGTATGAGCACCCCCACAGAAGAGTTTTGTCACAAGGATCCCTGCGCTTCCCTTTTAGGACCACAGTTGCCTCCTTCCTCTTCAACTCCCCTACTCCCTGGCAGCCAGTGGTCCAGTCTCCACGTCTATCATGTTGTCATTTCAAGAATATGATACAAACAATCATATCATGTATAACATTTTAGGATTGGCTTTTTTTTTTTTTTTAACTTAGCCTTATTCCCTGGAGATGCACCCAAGTTGTTGGATATACCAACAATTCATTCCCTTTTTTTTTTTTGCCGAGTCATATTCCTTGTGTGAACGTACCACGATTAGTTTAACTATTCATCTCTCGAAAGGCTTCTGAGCTGATTCTGTTTGGGGCTATTACAAATCCAGCTATTATGAATACGGATCTACAGATTTTGTTCATGTAGAGTTTCAGCCTGTTTGCTTTCCAGTGGATACCCTTTGGCCCTGCTGGGGTTCCCTTGTCTTCAGGTGTGTCACTTGCTGCCCCATTTCTTCCCCCCGCGTGGATCCCTGCAATGTGCAAGGTTCTGTGGGCTTTTGGTTCATGGAAAAACTTTTTCATCTGGTTTTGTTACACATGTTATCCATGGGCTTTTGCTGTTAACTTTTTCCTTTTTTTGTGTTTTTCCCCTGTGAATGTTCTGAGAGATTGAAAAATTATACCGCCACCACCTCCATTCTTCATCGAATCTATACCTTAGCGTGTATTCTTAAAATATATCTTATTCTGTATTTCTATAGTTGTGGCACGAGTGGAATTCACACACATCAGCCAGCATGTTTTCACTCCGTAGTCCAGTCTTCCAGGCCCAGAAGCCATGCCTTGATTCCTATATTAGCTCTTAGCCATTAGCTGTTCCTTTGAGCAAGTTAATTGACCTCTCTGTACTTCAGTTTCTTTGTGTATCCAACGGGGGTAATGATAGATCATGACAGAAACATCTTCATCCACTTCCTGTAGTAATTAAATGAGCTAATGCCCATCAGACTCCTAGAATAGTGCCTGGGACATATTGATTGCTCAGGTAGATTTTAATTATTACCATTTTCATTGCATATCTGTGTTCTAATTCAGTGGGCATAGATACTAAAACTTAATTCTCAGAGAGCAGTCTTCCTTCTTTCATGTTGAAGTTCTTAGGGAAATACTTGATCAACTAAGAACTAACACATTTTACCATATTTTTCCTTTTAAAAATGTGGGTAAAGTAAATTTACATGTATTTGGACTTGACTTATTACCTATGCTTTGAATATTATTTTTGACCTATCATCACGAACTTGCTCGGGAAAGTAGGACCAGCCTCCTGTCCAGTGCCTGCAGGTAGCAGGTGCTCAGTCACGGGCTTAGGCCTGACTGGGGTGTAGGCCCTGATTTAGGCCTGACTGGGGTGGAAGCCCTGACGTAGCCCTGACTGGGCTGGAGACCCTGACTTAGGCCTGACTGGACTGGAGATCCTGACTTAGGCCTGACTGGGGTGTAGGCCCTGACTTAGGCCTGACTGGGGTGTAGGCCCTGACTTAGATCTGACTGGGGTGTAGGCCCTGATGTAGCCCTGACTGGGCTGGAGACCCTGACTTAGGCCTGACTGGGGTGGAGACCCTGACTTAGGTCTGACTGGGGTGTAGGCCCTGACTTAGGCCTGACTGGACTGGAGATCCTGACTTAGGCCTGACTGGGGTGGAAGCCCTGACGTAGCCCTGACTGGGGTAGAGACCCTGACTTAGGCCTGACTGGGGTAGAGACCCTGACTTAGGCCTGACTGGGGTGTAGGCCCTGACTTAGGTCTGACTGGGGTGTAGGCCCTGACTTAGGCCTGACTGGACTGGAGATCCTGACTTAGGCCTGACTGGGATGGAGACCCGGCCTGCTGGCTGTGTATGTGACCAGACCCGGCCGTCTCTGCCTGCCCTGTATTCCAGCACTCTCCCCCGCCTGGACGCCCCGTATCCCATGTTGGTTCTGGCCGGTCCTGAAGCCTGTGGGAAGCGAGAACTTGCTCACCGCCTCTGCAGACAGTTCAGCACGTACTTCCGGTACGGGTAAGTGTGCTCACTGGCCGGGAAGGATGTAAAATGTCGGCTGTTGCTGCTTGGGGCTGTTAATTCTCAGCAAGCTTGAAAAGGCACAGAGAAGGCTCATCGGTTTCTTTGCCACTTATCACAGTGTGAGAGAGACCCCGCATGTTGTCGACCTTTATTCCCCCAAATGTTCACCTTCATTCACTGACCGCTGACATCACTCTCCAAGGGTTGCAAAGTCTGTGCATTTTTAGTGAAGCATGGTGGCGTTTGAGGCCAGGCTCGTGCTGTGGCCGCCGGCTGCGACAGCAGGGATGAGGATGGGGGTGGGGCACCTGGTGCCCGGAGCTCCCTTCCTCGCCTCCCCGCCCCCCCAGCTCCCGCCACTTGCACCTCCACTGCCTCATCTCCACATGGGGAGGCCTCTTCTGAGGCCCATTTCATGAGAAGGGAAGAGAAATGACGGCAAACGCTTTTCCTTTTCTTTCCCTTGGGCTAGCATTCACGGCACTCCAGTTTTCTGGAGGAGACATTTTGCCCTCATGGTCTGGTTAAAATAGAGGAGAATATCAAACAAATGAGGATCATTTAAAAAAATTCTTCAGCTGGGCTTGACTTTTTTTTTGGGGGGGGGGATCTGAAAGACTTTTTAAAGGTTTCTGGGAGTCCGATTTAGAGCCGCCACTGTGGTCTTTTGAACTGGTTTCCTCTTAATTTTTAACCTATGGCAAAGCAATTACTTCTAGATTAGTAATGTCTGTTGGTGACCAGAGGAGGGGACTGCAAAGATTTTTCAGACAGCAAGAAAAATCAATGCAAATTATTTTCTAATGCCTCGCCTTCCCTTAAGCTGTACATGTTCAAACAATGTAAATACTATTTGAAACAGGTCCATTTATTTAGATATCTAAAATTACATCCCTCATTTGAACAACTCCGGGATCCAAATATATAAAATGATTTATTTACTAATATATTTTAAGTACCCTGAAGTAACAAAAATAAATTAAAACTTAACATTAGAATAAAAAAGTATAGAGTGCCATTATGCCTACCTATATAGGGGTGCTGAACCTGTAGATAAGTAGATAAGTAGAACACAGTGAATGGAAGGTGAAAGTTGGCAGACCGTGTATCCCAACCATTGTCCAACATGTAAACCCAGAACCTTTTAGCAAACCAGAATTCCGGAAACCAAGGCTTTCTCTGATTAAAATTCCTTTTAATTATGTTATAAACGTTGAGCGCCAGGTCCATCATATGGTTTGTGACACATGTTTATGGAGGCCCGCAGGATCAGGTGTGTTCTCGGAGGTGTTCTTGGAGGTCTTACAATCACCAAGATTGTGAGATAGTCTGCCTCTCTGTTCCCACTTGGATGGCCTTCCTCTTATTCATTTTTATTAAATCCTATTTTTCCCCTATTAGAATGCTTATCCACCATGCTTGTGACTGATTTAACGTTTGTCTACTCAACTGTAAATCCAAGGAGGGTATGGACCAATGTCACCTTTGCCCACCATTTGGTTCTCGGTGTTCAGGAGATGACTAGGCGCTTAATACCTACATGAGAAATACTTGTTAACCAAGTGACAGATTGAGTGAACGGGATGAATGAATTAAGGGTATTATATACCACATTTCGTGGGAAATTACTCTGATAAGAAATAAAGGTGATTTTCCATTACTGCCACTGATGGATATATGGAGAGATGGATGGATTCATTCATTTGTTTACCAATTCTTTCAATAAATATTTATTGAATTCCTCCCATGTGCTAAGCCCTAAAGATACAGTGAGAACAAGATTGATAATATCCTTGCCTTAATGGAATTTGTAATCTAGTGGGGAACTCAGACCTTTAATTAGTGTCGTGTGGAGGCACAAGGCAGTGAAACAAAACCTTAAAACTAGCTTCGTGCCTACAGTTACTACTGCTACTGCTATCTTTCTCCTCCTGCTGGAATTAGCGGCCAGCGTGGAAAGACCCGCCTTACCGTCTTGCTGCCAAGTACACACCCACTCACCCACCTCCCTCGCATGCTCCGAAGCATTGTCCCACCATTCACTGGCGTCCCCATGGACGCAGAGTTCAGAACTTGCTCAGTGGCACATCATTTTAAAAATTCCATCAAGGTATGGCTCAAAGATCGTATCATTGGATTAAAAAAAAAAGATTTTAGACAGCTAGTAATTTCATCTGTGGAGAAGGTAAGAAAGTACTACTTTATATGCAGCAACTTTCTGATTAAAACAAATGATGAAACCAAAGCACATCTTCAGAGGCAAGCCATTGTTCTTGTTTAGATTTTTAAATTCCTTATCCAACATAATTTTTGTTGATTTTTAATGAAATGGGGAAAAAAGGCATGAAAACAGTTTCATCTTGAAATATACAAGTATTTACAAAGGGACTTTCTCTGCCCTTTCCTTGAATCTTTTCTTTCCCATCTATTTCATTTTCTCGTGGTATTCTGTCTTCCTTTTAAAATTACACTGCCCCATGATTGAGACATTCAATGAAATTCTCATGCACTAAGTTGTGTATCCAGATATGTCAATATTAAAATCATAACAAGGTGGTCTAACAAGCATTAGAATGGCTGAGAGATTTTATCCTCGTGTTAGGTTTTGATTTTTCTATTTGTTCTTGGTTTTAGAAGTAGGTTGGTGGTTCTTTCCTTACCTGTATTAGTTCTACATGGGGATAGGAATTTACTGCCTTCAAAATCTATTTCCAACCTTAATATTACCACACAAATCAGTGGCTCCCTGGCAGAGTGATGGATAATGAGAGAAACATAAAACAGTACAAGTATACCTGTCCACCTTCCCCATTTAAGGCCTGGAAAGTGATCTGAATAGTCATGAAAGAAAACTTTAGTCTTCTTTCTGAGATCTCCATTTTATGGCAGTCTCTATCTTTATGACCTTTTTCTTGATGTCGACTGCTAAACATCTTTACTTTTAGTACGCTAGCACAGTCACGGAAAAGACCACAGCTCTTTAGCTAAATGAGTTGTATGAGCCGCAGCTACCTTAATGCAGGCTAACCTAATGCCTGCTTATCCAGATGTGACAAACCAGTAGAACGGCTCATTTATTCATCTAATCAGTGTTTATTGGGCACCAGCCGTGTGCCGGCAGGGAACTGCCGAACAAACAGACGTGGGCCCTGTCCTGGGAGCTTAGCATCTAGTCTGGGACTCAGGCAGGTCAGTGCTGGTTCACAGGATAGTTGGATGGGTGCTGCGATGATCTCCAGGATAGAAGATGTGGAAGACACGTGGGCTGTGGAACTCCAGCGGGAGCACCTTCGGGGTGGGCAGGCATGTTTGATGAACTGCACGTACAGCCTGGAGTACCGGAAGTGTGCAGGGAGACGGCAGAAGATAAGACCAGAGTCGCAGACAGGAGTCTCAGTAGAAAGGATTTGTAAGCAGGGAGTGTCTTGAGGACTGCTGCAGTTCTAGAAAGTGCGCCCTGTGGGCGGCTTGGCAGAGGGTGGGAAGGGGAGACCGGAGACCCGGGGACCAGCTGGGGTACAGTCACAGCTCACCATGGTGTGAGTTAGAAAGTGGGCGTGTCGTTACTGGAGAGTGGGCGGGGTGGTGGCTTCCTGGAATAGGATACTCAGACGTGGTGCCAACATCTTAGATGCTGATGATCTCTTTCTGCTCAGCAGTTATTGGCATATATTTGCATTGAGGGTTAGGACTAATTTAATTCTTCTACCAAATGCCCTAGGAAGACCTGGGCTTTTGAGGGTAGCCTTTGAAAGAGTTCCCTTACTAACAAGATGGTGTGCTATCGTGGGCTTGAATTTCTTTCTTTCTTATTTCTTTTTTTCCCCTTGTGATTGATTTTTTTTTTTTTAACTATGTTCCGTTAGCCAGCATCTAGTACCTCATGAGTTTTTGATGTGGTGTTCAACCATTCATTAGCATTACACCCTGTACTCATCACAACATGGGCTTGAATTTAGATGTGCTCACAGCCAAACCTCTGCCTAAATATTTCCAGTAGCAAGAAGTTTGTTATTTCCTGAGGCAATCTGGTCCAGAACTGAGATTCTAAAACTGCATGCTTCTGAATCAAACTGAAAACATTTCTACTCCTCATCCAACTGGCTAGTTCTTCTCCGGCATCTTCTCATCCTATTACATTTCCCTGGATATTGGGCCATTCCATTGACCTTGTGGATTCCTTCCCCTCCCAATCGTCATCTCTTCCCCATGGACTTGATTTGCTAAGATTCTCCAGGACAGCTGGCCCATGAAGAGGCCTTTCGAATGTCCAAACTCACTCTCAGACTCTCCGGCTCAGTGTTGTAGTCTGGTGGTCATCTCTAACTCAGTTCTTCTTTGGTGTGGCTCCCATTGCAAACTATGACTTAACTAGTCAATTAATTAGTAAATAATAAACTCATGGAACTCTAAATTACAAATGGAATTGTATTGAGACTGGGGAGAAAAAGGACACTGAAGGTGATGGCCCAGGCAGATTTCTGTCTAAAATTAGGCATCATTTTTTTCTGAGTTTAGTGAAACACTGCTCTCACTATGCAGCATTTCTTTTTTAAGATGTTCACATTTGGGCAGCCTACTCCACAGCGAACATTTCTGCATGTGAAAATTGGATGACAGGATTCAAAAACCCACAAGTCATCTTAGGTCAATCGTAATAGAAGGTTCTGCAGCGGATACAGGCTCTGTCATCTGCATTCTCCTCCTCTCTGAAGTCTTCTCTTTATTTACCTGCCTAGAAGCTTCATATTACTTCTTGGCTTTGTCTTCCTTTTAGAAATTCTGAAAAAAATTCCTGCCGCTCAGTTCCTTTGTTGGAAAATGCAAATCCAATACCACGCGTAAGGCTATGTGAAGGGTGTGCAGTACAGGGTTCTCAGTCACTGAATTCTCTTTTCTGCCTGTCAAGGACACCACTAGACAGAGGTCCCAGGGCCCTGCCAAGGTGTGTGAAGGAATGCCAGAGTAGTCACACCACAAAACAAATACCATGGTGTTTGACAGTGTCTTCTTGGAATATACTCTCCTTCCTGGGTCTGTAATTTAAGTAGAATGTTAAGACTTTAACTTTCCTAGTCTAGTTAATTCTTGATGATAATGGAAGGGGAACAGTGGTAGAAATGATAAAAATTGGGCTCTGTGACAGAGAAGCTTTTGAGGTTATGACGCTGCGTAACCGATAGTAAGAGGAATTGACGCGGGGTCATCCTGGCACTGCTGCTTCGTCAGCTAACTGCTGTGCCTCAGTTTCATCTGTGAAATGGGAACAGCAACACTCGCCTCATGGCTGCTTGTGAGGAAGACCTGAAATACCATGTCAGATGTCTAGCTAGTCTCATCTGCTCCTTGAAAACCATAGAATAGTACAAAAGATGAGTTTGCACTGCAGTCCCAGAGCTCCACTCTAAGAAATGAGGTATGAAATTGAGAGTCATGGGCTAGTTGGGACCCCATTGTCTATTTCTGGGACTGATGCTGGTCTGCTCTGTGGCCTTAGACTAGTTGTGTTTATTGCCCTCCACCAAATGGAGTTGGTCCTGCCTCTTTTCTACCTTGCAGGTGTCATTTACTTGCTCATGTTTTTAAAGATTTTATTTATTTATTTATTTATTTGTCAGAGAGGGAGAGAGAGAGCATGCACAGGCAGGCAGAGTAGCAGGCAGAGGCAGAGAAAGAAGCAGGCTCCTCGTTGAGCAAGGAGCTCAATGGAGGACTCGATTCCAGGATCCTGGGATCATGACCTGAGCGGAAGGCAGCCGCTTAACCGACTGAGCCACCCAAGGGTCCCTTTACTGGTTCATGTTACAGGTAATTGGTGACTGCTTGCACGGAGGCGGGTGATGGGGAATGCAGTAGCAAGTAAGATGAACAAGATAAAGTCCTTTCCTCCTGAGTTGTATGTCCCGCTGGGGAAGACAGGGAACAACCAGATAATGTGGATAAGGGAAGACCGTTCAGGTGACAGGGAGTAAGCGGGAGGGTGTGGAGACGGGGAGGGGATGCCGTTGTCGCAGCTATCAGCAAGGGTCTCTCTGGTTGACCTGAGAGCTCCACCCAGGGCTTCTCTTGGGAGGCTTATATCTGGTGTTGATAGCACGGGCTGAGCTGAGGAGGTGGGATCCTGAGCAAGGAACTGGGTGGAGACCAGTGGCAGACACTGAGGCTATGAGCACATGGAGAGCAGCATCATCAGCCACAGGGGGTCAGGAGAGGCTTTTGGATTGGGGGTGGAGGGCGGGAGTGGAGCGCGGCACTTACCTTGAGTCCTGGAAGACAGGTGGGCCAGCCAGGTGAGGGATGAGGAGGGGCCCGGGGAAATGCCCAGAGCAGAGAGGACACGAAGACTCTTGGGTGGAAATATACAGGTAATGAGCGGAAGTAGTCACGTGGGAGGAGGTGACGGACACCCGCGCACCCGGACTTGGTGTGGACGATCCCGTTTGTATGAGCCCTTGAGGAGCGGAGCAGCTGAATGTGGTCTAGCACTTCGAAACCACAGTGCTACGTTACCTCACAATTCATGATTCGTGGATCGGTTTCAACTTTTTAAAACCTACTTTTACTCAAACCTTTTCTATTTTCAATCTCAAGCTGCTGGAAGCCGACCGGTTATCTACTGTGCTTTCAGGGCCTGCCACACCACAAGACCGCCTTACTTTGGAGAAGGGGATCGAGTGGATTACCATTTTATCTCTCAGGAAGTTTTTGATGAAATGCTAAACATGGTAAGAACCTTCTCCCCTGTATTACACAAGAAACACTCATCCTCTGGTAGGAATATTAGGAACTAGTGATAACAAAGAGGAAAATCTTGTGTTTGTTATGAGAGAAGTGTTCTTTTGGGGTTGTTTTTTCTTAAACCATGTGTATATCCTTGTTGACGTGCAGCTTTATTTTAGGATCTTGGAGAGAATATTGTAAATTTTCAGTGAGTAGATGTTTTAAGAAAATGGAAATAAGACCTCTATGTAAAGTGCTTGTGATTTGTGCTTATTATGTGCTGCTGTTATTTATTATTATTTTAAAGATTTTATTTATTCATATGACAGAGATCACAAGTAGGCAGAGGCAGGCAGAGAGAGAGGGGAAAGCAGGCTCCCTGCTGAGCAGAGAGCCCGATCCCAGGACCTGGAGACTATGACCTGAGCCGAAGGCAGAGGCTTAACCCACTGAGCCACCCAAGTGCCCCATGTGCCGCTGTTATTAATCAGACTTTATTCAACATAGGCAGTTCTCCCAGACCAGTCTGATGTGTGATATGAATTGAGCCTCTCTTGCTGTGGGAGTGTTCTGTCCAGAGACCCCTCCTGTTTGCCATCACTGGTGCTTTCTTCTTCTTCTTCTTTTTTTTTTTTTTTTAATTTAAGATTTTATTTATTTATGAGAGAGAGCAGAGGGAGAGGGCAAGCAGACTTCACACGGAGTGCGGAGCCTGATGTGGGGCTTGATCTCAGGACCCTAAGTTTATGACCTGAGCTGAAACCAGGAATTGAACACTCAACCAACTGAGCTACCCAGGTGACCCGTCACTGGTGCTTTCTAACTGTTGTGGTCCTAAACATCATTTCATCACGCAGTGTCTCATTCAGTTGGCCTGTCCTGGACACATATGTAGCCTTAAGCTTCCATGTTACACATCAATGTGCATAACTGTAGTAGAGTTAAGCATGGGATCTGCAGTTTCTATGAGTTTGATTTTGAATGCCCAGCTTTATACATAGTGCCTGTTTTCTCTTGCATTCACAGAGAATCCCAAATGAGAAAGTCCTATAATCTCTAGGCCGTTTCCCCTCTAACCTTGTCAAAAGAACATCTTTGAGATTCTTTATAATCTTCTCTCCTAGGGCTGTATTCTGGTAGTTGATCTGAATGTATCAAGAGTATTTTGGGATTTTTATATTTCTAAAAGCCTTAACAGAGATAAGAAGCATTATCTTGATATTAGTAAGAAGGATTCCTTTAGGACTCTTAGGGTTGAAAAACAGCTAGTTCCTGAAATTCATGTTAATTTCTCTTGTTAGAGTCTGAGGCATTTTTTTTCTTGGTTCAGTTCATCTGTTCTCAGTACCCCATATGCTCCCCTGACGTTCCATACCTTACTGGATCCGTAGTAACTAAGTCTGGTTTAATTCCTAGTCTAAGAAGTCGCTGTATTTACACTCCATATTTGGTTTCACAGTTTGACTCCCTCTACAAAATCCTTGTCTGTGTGAGTAGTGCTCGTTTTTACTGCTTCTGCTAACTTTATTACTTCAGTATAATGTCATTTTCTTCAACTGGAATTTTGCTTCTGAGCTCCTTTTCCTTAAAATGAGCTCAAGACTGTTTCATGAAGAGGCAAACCGTGAGAGGTTGTAACTCATGACACACTATCAGCTTCGCCAGTCACACCGACACACTCAGCCTCCTGTATACACACCCCCGCTCCCCGGAACCCCCACCCAGCCAGCCTGCTGCCCCGCCTTGGCAGACTACCCTGGCATCCCCAGGCCCCGGATGCCTCCTGTGGAGGCACCCTCTCCTCCATTCCCTCATCACCTACATGTGGATCGTCACCCCACTGCGTGCCTACAGACACACAATCCTTTTTTTTTTTTTTAATTTTTTAAAAAAGATTTTGTTTATTTATTTGAGAGAGAGACAGAGAGCAAGCATGAGAGGGGAGAAGGTCAGAGGGTGAAGCAGACTCCCCGTGGAGCTGGAGACTGATATGGGACTCGGTCCTGGGACTCCAGGATCATGACCTGAGCTGAAGGCAGAAATTTAACCAACTGAGCCACCCAGGTGCCCCAGACACACAGTCCATTTTTAAGGACATATGTGCAGTCACTTCCCTGAAGATATTCTTCCTCTCTTGTGGAAGTAAGATCACAGACCTGGAGGCTTCTGAAATAGGATTATTGCTGTTTACTAAGAAATCTCCCAGCAGGAAGATGTGAAAGGACTATCACCAGCCAGGAGCTGGAGGACACTTACTCTAAATTTTTTTTAAAAGAAGTATAACAAAGCCTGTTTTATATACTAAAGTACAATGCCAGATTCCTCCCAACTCTTCATTCTTCCAGAAGAGATTTTTGGGCTCCACAGAGGGCGGCCCTTGTACACACAAGTAAACAAATGCACAGTATTTATCTGAAACGTGTTTCAAAAGTACATTTTGAGGGGCACCTGGGTGGCTCAGTTGGTTAAGTGGTTTAGCTTAGGACACGATCAGTTGGTTTAGCTTAGGACACGATCTCTGGGGTATGAGATCGAGGCCCAGGTCAGGCTCCACATTGGACATGGAGACCTGCATGGAACAAGGTTCCCTCTCTCCCTCTACCCCTACCTTCAAAAAAAAAACAAAAACAAAAAACCCGCATTTTGAAAACAGGGTGAGTCACAGTAAGCAAGATAGAGTATATGCCTGGTGGGAGATTCAGATAGGGATATTATCCATCTATATAGATGCAATATATATATGTATTATATACGTACATATGATATATGTATATATATAAGATGT
Source organism: Mustela putorius furo (assembly GCF_011764305.1). Taxonomy (NCBI): domain Eukaryota; kingdom Metazoa; phylum Chordata; class Mammalia; order Carnivora; family Mustelidae; genus Mustela; species Mustela putorius. The sequence goes on from NW_025421998.1 coordinate 88,231,706, forward strand.
CATACGATTTGCTTCAAAGAACAAAGAAGGCGGGGTGCCTGGGTGGCTCAGTGGGTTAAAGCCTCTGCCTTCGTCTCGGGTCATGATCCCAGGGTCCTGGGATCGAGTTCTGCATTGGGCTCTCTGCTCAGCAGGGAGCCTGCTTCCCTTCCTCTCTCTCTCTGCCTGCCTCTCGGCCTACTTGTGATCTCTGTCAAATAAATAAACAAAATCTAAAAAAAAAAAAAAAAAGAACAAAGAAGGCATGACATTGAAGACATAAAATATTAGGATATTTGTTGCAGAGTTTTTAACTTTTAAAATGCGTGATATAAACTCCTTTGGATTATGAAGTGTGTGATTGTCCTCATCACTCCTAGCAGACACATTCACTAGAGACCCACCGCGCCACAACAGGTATTCTGTGTCTCATGGACTTCCAACAGCCATGCCACGCACCCCCCCAACAGATGGCCTAGTCCCCCATCCCCAAATCTCCGGAACATGTCGGGCCAGGAGGCAGAGGTAGCATAAAGGATTCCTAACGGCTCCTGTTCTTAATGATGCTGCCATCCGGTGGGATTCAATTCAATTGACGGGATTCAGCCTTGCAAGCTTTCATTTCTTTCAAAATCCCGTGTGTGGGGAGCCACAGTTGCCAAGATCATCCGTATTTTTATTCCTTCTTTTGTCATCAGCTTTCCAGTTTAGATGAGACCTAGTAGCTTAATAAATATAACAGCGTCAAAGAAATGGTCGGTTTTGAGAGGCATGTTTTAACTTGGACTGTTTTGCAAGGGGGTACAGCTTTGGGAAGAACTGGGCTTCCAGGAATTAGATGGAAGGCAGTATTTAAACCTCAGATCACTCTAGGGCACACGGCAATTCTGTTGAAAAACATTTGGGGCAGTATCAATAAGAAGCTGTGTTTTATAAGGAAAAACCGAATTGGATCTGTTTTTCATGGCTTATCTCAGGATGCGAAGGTTTTTAGATGTCCCTGTAATTCATGGCCTTCAGGCTTATCTGGGAATGCAAGGCTTCCGAGAATGGGAGCTTTTTCTGGGGTACCTGGTCTACCAGCGTAGCCAATACGGCCGAGGCTAAGAGCGGGCCATTGGTTTTGCTTTCTCAGTAATGACAGTTTATGGTGCACGTTGGGCAAGGAAGCAGGTAAATGAGCAAAATGCTCGGTCCTACCAGCAGCTTCACACTCCTCAGTGCCTTCACTCTCCTCACGTGTTTCGTCAGCAGATTATGGGATCTCCAAAAACTCAATTTTTTTTTTCCAGCTGAGAATTCTAAATAAATTTCTCTACCACATTTTGATATTAAGTTTCATAAACCCATCGTCAGCCTTCTATTTGTAAGTTTTATGGAAACATAGAAAAGTAAGATATCAAATCGTTTTATTTATATTCAGTTTCATTATGGCAGCTGTTAAATGAAAAACCTCTGTGCTTCTCAAATTTCAGGGGAAATTCATTCTGACATTTAATTATGGTAATCACAGTTATGGATTAAATAGGGACACCATAGAAGGTATTGCAAGAGATGGTTTGGCAAGCTGTATTCACATGGAAATAGAAGTAAGTGTCTTTTCATTCAGTCAATTTATTTTAAATGCATGTGTGTGTTTAAGTGAGTCTATCTATATCTATCTATCTATCTATTTATCTATCTATCTATCTGTCTATCTATCTATCTATCTATCTATCTATATTTGTGGTTGAAGAGGTGGGGGTAGCACCTAGCACCCTGCTAGGCACAGGGGTGGCCAAACATGCACAGTTAAATAACTGGAGTTATGACAGAAGACATGGATTGCACATATACTAGGAATAGAAGTGCTACTCACGATTCACTTTTTTTTTTTTTAATATTTTATTTATTTGAGAGGTAGAGAGCAGAGAGAGGCAATAAAAGAGAGCTTTAGAGGAGAGAGGTCAGCAGGAGAAGCAGACTTCCTGCTGAGCAGGAAGCCCGATGTGGAACTTGATCCCAGGACTCCAGTATCATGATCATGACCTGAGCCTAAGGCAGTCGCTTAACCAACTGAGCCACCCCACGATTCACTTTCTGTGTTAACTTCCTCACTATATTCCTCGTTTAGGGCATGTGGTCTCTGTTTATATGAAGTGATATCCAGGTAAAGGTGCTCCTCACAGGCTGTGGAGCTGGTACACTGTCCCCTCGGGACCTGCCTGGCCGCTCTGTGCAGCCGCCCTTGTTCTCTGATTCTTCACGAGAGATGCGTGGGCTGTGCTGTCAGACGGCCGCTGCTTGCAGGTTGCAGTCCATGCCAGCTTGGAGCTATTCAGACTTGCAAATTTCAGGAGATTTCTGTCTCTGCCCCCATATCCCATCTTCCCCAGTGATCTTCTATAATTAAAATATGCAGAATATTACATATTCTAATCTGTAACTAGAATATGGATCCAGTCTAGATCCAGAGTAAAACCATGACTATCCTATTTAATTGTTTTTTTTTTAAGATTTTTTATTTGTTTATTTGACAGACGGATCACAAGTAGGCAGAGAGGCAGGCGAGAGAGAGAGGGGGAAGCAGGCTTCCTGCTGAGCAGAGAGCCCGATGTGGGGCTTGATCCCAGGACCCTGAGATCATGACCCAAGCCAAAGGCAGAGGCTTTAACCCACTGAGCCACCCAGGCTCCCCCTATTTAACTGTTTTTAAAATTTATAGCTTTATTAAGTATGTGAAGTCTTTAAAGAAACTTGATTGTCTTTGGAAGGTAACTTCACTGAGTGGTGTAACAGTTTTGTAGTCAGGAAAATAAGTTAGGAAAATGATTCTGTTAGATCAAACTTACAGAAAACAAAATCTGGGCTGGTCAGATATTCTGTTTCTATCGACTCTGAAACTTCTTTTAAAACTTGTAATTGGGCAGAACAGGAGACTGATTTCTTTTTGGCTCCTCGGATTCGTGTGTTGCCTCACTGCAGTGAAATTGGGCCTGTTCCAGCTCTTTAATTTTTCTAACTTCAAAATCCCACAATTCTCCTCTTTCTGCAGTTGACTGCATTTGCCTCTCTAAGGAGGTTTTCTGGGTTTCTATGCTAATCACCAAAAATATCTTCCTTGGACAAGGCAGAAACTCTCCAGCTTCCTGTGCTTACCTTCTTCTGGTTCCCCGGCTCTCTGAGTGCTGGCTCCCTCCTTCCTCTTCCTCCCTGAGAACTCTCTCCTACTCATTTCCAAGAGGTTGACTCCGTGAGCCAGGCCTGGTGTCCCTGGTTGTCCTGTCATTGGCAGATTTAGAAATTCTTTTGTAAAAGATCCCGTAGCTCATCCCCCCACCCCATGTTTAAAACAAAGATTTTGAACATTGAGCTAAACTACTGATGACGGGCTCGAGGTGGAAGGGGCTTTAGAGTTCATTTGGAAGGACTCTTGCATTTCCGCTATGAGGAAATTGGTGCCCAGGGAGCAATTGTGGGATTGGCTCGTGGTCTGCAGTAGCTGGGGAGCTGTGGTCTGTCACCACCCAGCCCTCCCGATCCACAGACCACCACCCAGCCGCGCTTCTGGGTGTGAGCTCCTGGCAGCTTGGTTGTCCCTTGCTCTGGGTAGAAGCTGTGAGATGTAGCAGGAACCAGCCAACCAGGTTGCTGGTTTAGGAATAGGGCCAGTCCCAAGGAGATGACAATGGGGGAACAGAGGAGCTTTTCTTCTCTGGTAAGATCTTTATGTCCTGCAGCTGCAGAGGATGCTCTTTGAAATGTAGACTTGAAATTACTTCTCAGTGGGGCACCTGGCTGATTAAGTAGAGCATGTGACTCTTGATCTCTGTGTTATAAGTTCAAGCCCCACAATGGGTATAGAGATTCCTTAAAAATAAAATCTGAAAAAAGAAAAAGAGAAATTTCTCTTCAGTATTAAAGATACAGCACTACTGTGAATGTACCTGTTTGTATCTAGCAATTTATTTTTTTTTTAATTTTTTTTAAAGAGGATGTGAGTGGGGACAGAGGGAGAGAGAATCTCAAGCAGGCCTGATGCCCAGTGTGCAACCCAACAATGGTCTCAGTCTCATGATCCTGAGATCATGACCTGAGCCGAAATCAAGAGTTGGACACTTAACCCACTGAGCCACCCAGGGGCCCCTAGCAGTTTTCTTTTTTAACCATTATGTTTATTAGAGTAATTAATTAGAGGATGGCCAGGTAGTTCTTTTATTTCCAATAACAATATTTGATGGACAAAGGGAAGTAATCCAACTTTGAGATATTTACAGGAAAATAATAGCTAATTACCCAAATCTTATAATATAAGACTACTTATTACACCTATGTAGTCAGATGTCTCCAACATAATTTCTTTTTTTTTTTTTTTTAAAGATTTTATTTATTTATTTGACAGACAGAGATTACAAGTAAGCAGAGAGAGAGGAGGAAGCAGGCTCCCTGCTGAGCAGAGAGCCTGATGTGGGGCTCGATCCCAGGACACTGGGATCATGACCTGAGCTGAAGGCAGAGGCTTTAACCCACTGAGCCACCCAGGCGCCCCTCCAACATAATTTCTAAATTGTGTGTCTGTTTCTAATTTATCACCTTTTCTTTGAACACATAGGGTGTAAGAAGTTTGAAATTTTCCTATTTTGAGCCTCGATATATCCTGGTGGTGCCCATGGACAAGGAAAAATATGAAGGATATTTGCGGAGAAAAGGATTATTCAGTCGTGTAGAGATTGAATTTGCTGTGTCCAGAGTGGACCTTTATATTAAAACCAATCAGAAATTTCCAGGATATTTTGATGCGATCATCAATGCAGGTTGGTAACTTTCAGTGAAGTTTTGCTTTTGAAGTGTATTGTCACTGGGGGGAAATCTGCTGTAACCTGCATCTTAACTGTTGGCTGATGAAGTTTCTTGTGGTTATGGAACTGGGTGTCTGCTTCTTTTGTTAGCTCTCTGCCAGGGGTTGCCCTACGTCCTAGAGGCTGCTCCCAGGTCGTGTGCATGTGGCCCTTCTGTCTTCAGGCTGGTGATTGCACATCACATTCTCCTCATGCTTCAAGTCTCTGCTTTCCTCTTCTACCAAACAATACTCTTCCTTTACGGGGCTCATGGGATCCTGTGTAGGCCCACCTGGAGAGTCTCCCTTCTGACTAGCCCAAACTCAACTGATGAGTAACCTTCGTTACATTTGCAGAACTCCCTTTTGCCATTTAACATGACATAATCACAGGAGTAACACCCCCTCACATTCACAGGTTCTGCCCACACTGAAGAAAGGCAGTTATCTGAGGGTGAAGTGTCTTGAGGGTCTCAGAATTCTGCCTACCACAATAGTCGTTACTTAGATGTAGCTTAGAAAATCAATACCGCCATCAGTTGCATATTGGCTGTATTTTGGTATGATTCTGATGCCTTAAATTACCTTCTCTCATTTACTGTAGATGATCTGGAAGTTGCCTACCAAAAGCTGAGTCACCTCATCAGAGAATACCTTGGATTGTCTGAGGAAACATCCAAGAATTTGGCTCCGTCTGCAGGTACTACGCTGTCCCTTTTTGTGCCTGGGAAACCAGTCTGAATTGCGATGTGGGTACTCGTCAGCCAGGCTCAAGCTGGTTCTAACGCTTTAATCCCCCTCCTTCCTCCCGTGTGATTGTCTTCACAAGTGAGCTACGTGATCAGCCCCCTGCACCTGTCCCTCTCCTTGTCGGGTGGCCATAGTGGCACTCACAGGGCTGTCCTTCAAGGACATGCTGGCCGGTGCCTCCTTGGTGTTTATGGTAAATAGGGGCCAGCCTCCTGGTTCAGAACTCAGCCTTCCAGAAGTTGGGCTCCCTGAGGGAGCTGAGGTGGCATTCTGCTTGGCAAGTTTGTGTTTAGCGTTGTTTTCAGCCAATAGGTTTCTTTCTCCTTTTCTTTGCATTGCCACAGTCCTCCAAATGTCTGGTACTAGAGGGGACAGTGGAAGAGCATGGTCAGAGGGTGTGAGCCTGGTTGTGGCCCTCCCATCCCTTGGGCAAGCTGCTTTGCTGTTCAGAACTTCACTTGACTATCGTGCTAGATGGAGTTGATGCTCTCCATTGAGGGAGAACCCTGTGAATTCCCCATGGAACATGCACAGCAAACAGCATGGACTGTAGAGCAGTGTTTCTCCTCGGAATCCAGGAATTCTAAAGCCCTAACTTAGAATTTTGGCACATGGATATTTTGAGATGTATTTTAAAGGTTCTCCCCAATCCACCTCATCCCCACTCAGATGGCTGACTATGAAAAAAATGACAGAAAATTCGCTTTGGCAAGGATGTTGAGAGATTGGGAAGGTAAAATGGTATAGCTCCGATGGAAAACAGTGTAGTCATTCCTCAAAAATTAGAAATAGAATCACCATATATTATAGCAATTCCACCTCAGGATATCTACCCAGAAGAACTGAAAACAGGGACTTGCACAGGTACTTGTACCCCAGTGAACTGCTGCATTATTCACAGCAGCTGAGAGGAGGAAGCAGCCCAACTGTTCGTCAACAGGCAAATGAATCAACTAAATGTGGTTGATAAATACCGTGGGATGTTATTCAGCCCTAAAAAGGAAGGGGCTTCTGTCTGACACACACCACAAGGAGGATATGTTCTGCAAAGTGAAGTAAGCCAGTCACAGAAACACAAATACAGTCTGATGCCCCTTTTATGAGGTACCTAGACTCGTCGAATCCATAAGGACGGAAAAATGGGATGGTTGCCAGAGGCTGGGTGGGGGGGGGAGGAATGGAGTGTTGTTGTTTCACAACTACAGAGTTTCACTATTACAAGATGAAACGAGCTCATGGGCTTCCTTGCGCAATAACGTGAATATACGTAACACTACTGAGCCGAATACTTAAAAATGGTGGGGACGACAGACTTTACGTTCTGTGTAGTTTTTGACACCCGAATGAAGAAAAAGAAGGTCCCCTCCAGTGGGCTGAACTGCTCTCACATATCACATATTGTAAAACATTGATGTGAGACCCTTGCTTGCTGTGTATTCGCGTGCTTTGGCCTCCGTGACTCTTGGCCCAGTAGGACTTCGCTGGCCGGGTTGGGGCAGGCCAGGCCATGGTTTTGCCAGAGTTGAGACTGGCGGTGCCCTTTAGCAATTTTACACACGTTTTTCAGGTCAGGGACCTCTGGAACAAGGTCATTGTGACACTGGTTCGCAACCAACAGATCACAGCGAGAGGCTATCCTTCCATGTGTTTCTTCTAGAAGACAGGTGACCGGGGTAGGACTTCCCGCCTGCAGAGGAGTGGAAGAAAGTGTACCCTATGTGCAGACAGGCTTCATGGAGGACTGGAGGACTGTGCCCAGTCTTCGAAGGGGGGACATTCGATGAGGAGGATGCCCGTGTGTTGATCCACACGGGTAAACTCCCTTCAGTTTTTTAGAAAGCCGTGCTGGGTAGGGGGCATGGCATATCTCATGAGGCTTCGAGAGCTGGATGGAAGTCTCTCGTGAGGAAATCTGCCTCTCTTTGCTTTCAATCTTTGCTAACCTGGCAACTTCTGATCTTTAATTTGATCCCCTGGGTGGAGCTGTTGCGCAGGGGGCACGCTCCTACGTTAGAACACCCTGCCCTGATCCCTGAGCTGGGCCCGGCTCCCACTGTAAATGAATCAGTTGGTGTTCTGGCTTTTAAATCAGCCCCTTGTGGATTTAGATGAGCATGAGTCCGTCCCTGGAGCCTGACCAGTTCTGAGAAAAGGAGAGAAGCATGTTTGTCAGTCCGTTGCACAGAGGGCACCTGTGAGCTGTGGCGTTTGAACTGGATCTCAGCCAGCGGAGCCCCTGCTCTCCATCATTCCATATTCTGCGACCACCAGGACACTGACGATTCGGTGCAGTTGCCATTTGGTGAATTAATAGACCAGATAATGTGTGCATAGGAAAACAGACTCCCGTTTTTAAAGGGTAAAATGAAACTTCATTTATTTGGACCAGTTAGGTTCGGCCTGTCTGATTTAATGGAAAGTATGAATTATAGAATTTGTTAAAATGTTCTTCCTCTCAGACACACTGCATAGCAGAAACTGGATCATTTGGTTACTGACTCATGGAACCTCTGCTTTAAAAAGTAGAGGGAAGGTTTATAATTATTGCATTAATTCAGTGGCCTGCGTAAACCCTGTTTTCCTGGCTAACCCCATTGGGAAAATGATGTGTTTTCTTAAGAAGCCAAACCACCTCATTTTATTTAAGTAGTCCATCTGTGGAGGACGTTACTGTCTTCTGTCGATGGTTTCAGGATAAACTTGCACATAAAGTGACTTTGTGGAGGCCAGATGTGATTCAAGTGAGCATTTAAAAATTCTAATGAGCATGGTCCTTACTAATAAAGCTTTAAAAGGATCTCTAGTGGCTCAAGAGTAGAGCCAGGGGCCTCTTGGAGTTTGAGGGCATGAAGTCTATGCCAAGGAGGGCAGGCCCCCATGTTCAGGAGTTCACTGCCGGTGAGCAGGGCCCAACCATAACCACCCCAAAATGAGCATCGTGACTCCCCGAAAAGGGACCAGAGTCCCAGCAGGGTCACCGCCCCAGGACTGACTGGCTTTTGCATTTTTGCTTCCACTCTGAGCTGGGTCCCTCTGATTTTAAGTTCTGTAGTTCTGTATGTTTACATAAAGACTTACATTACCTATGTAAGTATAAATGAGACCCCCTAAAAGAAAAGATCAGTAATTTCAGCATAGTTGAAATATTTTTAATATTTAATTGAGCTGTCAAAGGTAAGAAATTGAAATTAAAAATATTTAATGTTCTATGAAAGACCAATTAGAAAATTGAACTGGAAATTAGAAGCTTTAGTTTCATATTCCAAATTTCACCAGTAATCATTAATTTGATCAGAGAAATCACTTTGAACTGCCATTTCTAAACAACAAAGCCATACATATAATATTATGGAACATTCTGGAATTTGCTGATGTTTTTGCCCTTAGATTAGACTGCCTATAAGTTAGGCTTCAGTACAAACCGAAATCTGGTGGCCAATGGCTTTGTTTTCATGGAAGCAGGAATCCTGTACCAATGCCAACTGAGTATTACTAGATATTTGAAGTAATAATACATAGCCTTATCTTCAGTAATTTCATGTTGCTAACTTGTAACTGAGAATGCAATTTTAATTTCTACTCTTAATGATGAAACTAGAACAAAATCATAAAAATAAGCCTGAAGTCTATCAGTATAGCAAGCACATCAGCCTGGACCCAGAAATGCAAACCTTTACCAGAGGAGAGACTAATTGAATTTCCATTAAATGCACATACAAAATAGTAGTGTTAGGTACAAAGTGATTATAAAACCTCAAAATACTGAGACATACCATTATAATTAATGCCATTAATTAAAAATATTTATCAACCATGGTACAAATGATCTTTTTTTTTTCCCTTATAGCAATGCTAGGTAATATTCATTTCTAAAACACAATAACTAATAAAATCCTGAGCAAACAGTACAGTTTTTATGAAATAAAAACTCACTTTGTTCACAACTCAGTGTAAGAGATGTCTTTACCTTCTGTGTGTCTCTCTACAGCCTATTTCTGGAATACTCATCTGGTGCTCCCAATAAAGCTTTTAAAAAGCTGATCCAACTATCACCCTGAGTTCCTGCTATAGAAATCATAAAATAAAATTATATTTGCAAATCATTATTTAGATCTGACTAGTGAGAGAGGAAAATGATGGTGATGATGAGTCAAACGGGGAAATTGAGCAATTTACTAGGTCCCACGTGGTGTCTTTATCTCTACTAAAGGGCAGGGTTTCATTTGCCAAATGATGTGAATTGTCAAATTCTAAAAGTGGGGTGAAAAAAATCCTTGTGTGTCTGATTCTAGGAAACAGGGGGTTTACAAAGAGAAAGAGCTTTCAGCATTGGGTTTTACGGTTCTCCTGCCTTTCTATTTTTCAAAATTTCTTTTCACATGTGATTAAAAAAAAACATAAAATTAGCCATTTTAGCCATTTTAAGTGTACAACTTAATGGCATTAACTCCATTCACAGTGTCGTATAACCATCCCTGCTACCTCTTTCCAAATTCATCCCTCCCACACAGAAACTCTATTCCCATTAAGCAGTAACTCCCCCCCCTTTAGTCCCTGGTAACCTCTAATCTACTTTCTGTCTCTATGAATTTGTCTCTTCTAGACATTTTTACTTTTCTTCTATTTTAATTTAGCCTTGCATCTTGACTAAATTTGTATTTACTCTATTACTGTCATGAACTAGGGAGATAGGAATGATGACCAGAGCCATCCCCTCAGAAATCCCACCAAGTGGCAAGATTTTCCTTGTCCCCACTCTTCCCTAACCCCTCCCCAGAGATGTCTAGTTCAGCTGGAGGCACAGGCTACCTCTCCAGACGAGGAGGTTCAGGGAGGACCCGGAGTAGTCCAAGCCCATCTTCCTCTGTGGGGGAGAATGGACTGTTGCCAGGAGCCTGGTTTGCTTCTGGGGATGGACCACCATGGGGTCACTTTGGAGGTCTGACTTGGTTTGTAGTCTCTGAGCATCAGGTTTCTCTCAAAGTGGGCCGAGACTAGTTTCTTCAAGGCTGTTCCACACTGGTGTGCCACCCTTGACTACAGCATTTCAGAGCCATGTCCTTAGGCCTAGGTGAAGATGTCCCGTGGGCCACCAGAATATGTATGGACTTCTCTCAGAAGCAAGTGCCTGCTGCACTGATCGAGTCCATGAGAACAGAATCACACGGAGAACTTGCTCCCATGGTGAGCGAAGGAAGTGTCCCCGTCTGCAATGTTAATGTGCTAGTGGCCTCTGAGAACCATTGCTGAAACCTGGAGTAGACCCCGAGGGAAAAGAGTAGCCCTGGGGGTGGTGGGGGTGGGGGGACTATCAGGAGCAGCTCCTGTGAGCCATGGCACCTCATGCTTCCATGGAATCCATTTTTTGCTTTCTTCCGTTCCCTCCTGACTTACTGAGTGCCTGTTGAATTTCCCATGCCTTGCCTTGCCTTGCCTTCCCTTGGTAAGCTGATTATTCCTCAGAGAGCTCCCAGTTTCTTGAAGGGGCCTGCCATTCAACAAGCAGGACTACCCCTGGCTTAGACGTCCACCCTCTCGTTTCTACCATCAAAAGCAGCACTGACCTCTCTAAGTGGTGGAAATTTAAAATTTCATTCACTTAGAAAGTGTTGCTGTCACTGTCTCACCCGGATGTAAATTTTGGTTCTGTGAATAAGTCTCTTTATGTTTATTTGCTGAAGTTGATGATTTCCATTGACTCAGATTTTCTACATTCTACTAAATGAGAGAATTCTAGGCACCTAGTCTCCCCAAGGGGAAGGAAAGGTTATAATTCTTCTCTATGTGTAACTTTATTCTTTTCAAAGGCCTATGTGCATCAGGAAAGGAAACAATTTTTTGTTGTTGTTATTTCAAAAGTTACTTAGTTGCATAGTACATGTTAAGATATTTTTAGCTAACTTCTTCTTATATTAAAGCAGGAGCTCCCTCTAGCAAGAAGACCCCCTCTGGGGTGCCAGCACATCTGGTCCCGTCCCCAAGGCGCTTGGCGAAACTGCAAGCAGATGGCCAGATAACAGAGCATCTCTCTGGAATACAGACTCACGCACAGGTCCCTGAACATCAGAACCTGGCCCCCTCCCAGAACCAAGAGCTGACCCAGGAGGGAGCAGCCCATCAAGAAGAACATTCTCCCAGTAGCCATGTCAGTGCTCAGCCTCCTCCACAGCCCCCTCCACAGCCCAGCTCCTCAGCACCTGGTATTTCCCAGCAGGCCCAAGACTTATCCCCAAACCAGAAGGAAGGGGATGTTCAACAATCAGATCTTTCTTCAAAAATAATAACGACGGAGCTCCCTGAAAATGAGTTCCAGACATCTGAGGCAAAAGCAGATAAAATAGGGCAGTCTTTCATCGTTCCTTCCCAGGAGGCTTCTCAGCACCCTGACCCAGCTCCAGCTCGCAGCCCTCAGCCAGACCAGGATGAGGAATCAGGGGAGGCCAAGGTAACCTCCACTGGCCTTCCTCCATCTGAGGCTCCCCCGGGGTCTGGCCCAACATCCCTCAGCCCCCAGAGAACCCAGGATGAGGAAACCAGGTCCGCTGATCTGCCACCCAACAGTGCCCATTATGAGCCTCCAAGAGACCCTTCCCACCCTAATGCGGCCAAAATACCGGGACCATCTCCAGAACAACCTCTAGAAGAGGAAATCCCCAAAGCAGAATTGGTTCGGGTTAGCACTCCTTACCCAGAATTGCCACAACCTCAGGACTCAGCAGCTATCAAACAGACCCAGGACAAGAACGACCCAATGACTTTGCTCCCCAGAAGCCGCCTGGCTCCCACCAGGCTGCCCCAGCCTCAGGTCCTTGCTCCACTCCAGAGCCGGAGGCCCACCCCCAAACTCCTGTCACCCAGCAGGGAGGAAGCTTTAGGAACAGCCTCAGATCCAACTGTGACTTCCCCTCCCAGGCCTCCACTAGCTCAGGAAGGAGACCCCAGTAAACTTCCTCCCATCAGCCCTCCCCATTCCAAACCACCGCAAAATCCGAGCTCCTATCCAGACCATAGTCCTCAGCAAGTCCAAGAAGAAAAGGTCGGGGAGGTGAAGCTCCCTCTTATCAGCCCCCCCATCCAGGAGCACATGCCACAGCCTGCCCCTGATCTGCCCCAGGAAGAGGAGGCTCAGGTCGTTAGGCTCCCACAAATTCCCACTCCCTTCTCTGAACAGCGGCTGCCTCAGAACACAGGGCCTCACCATGATTCAAGGCCCGCAAAGGGAAGGCAAGCTCCAAAAGCAGGCCACGCCTCCAACAAGATTTCAGATGTACAGGCTGTACCCCAAAACCAAGAGCCAGTGCAGCAGATAGGAACTAGGAAAAAAAAACTCCCTGTCCAAAGAGAGACAACTAAAGGGACAGGGCATCTGAAAAAGGCACCTAGAGGCCATCAGACAGCCTTGCAGCCAGAATCCCAGAGTAAGATGACTCCCCCAAAGGTTCCCAACCACCCTAATCCTAGCCCACCTCAGAGTCCTCAGGGGAACCAGAGGAGAAGAGTCCATGCACCAGAAATCCCTGAGCCAACCCATGCTGAACCATTGGCTAAGGATCCCCAATTACCAGAAGAGAAGCGGGAAAAGGAACATTCTTCCAGAAAAAAGGCTGGTGCCAGCCTCTCCACTGATGACCTGGTTCAGAAGGGAACTGTGTCCAAAAAAGGACCATCCTCAAAAAGAAGGAATTCTGGAGGATTGTCTCAAGAGGCTAAAGCGGCCCTCAGTGGTGGTCCCCCAACTCAGGAGGGTCAGCCCCTGCCCAGGAGACCTCTCCAGAGTGAAACTTCCTCTGCAGAGTCCAGACCAGATGATTCTGCTTCTAGGCTACATCCGAGGAGAAAAGAAGAGGCTCATAAGAGGGGAAGATTTCCGAAGAGAGAGGCTGTTTTGGACTCCCCGGCGCAGGCTTCCACCCAGCAGCTTGTCCAAGGTACGCAAGCCCAGAAGGGGACCAGTCAGACCAAAGAGAGCTCTGTCCAAAGGGACGGCGCTCCTGGGCAGCAAGCCAGAGACAAACACAGCCGGAAACATGGGGGAGCATCAAAGGACAGGAGTTCAGCCACACCCCAGAGTCCCGTGTCTGCGGAGGAGCGGGACAGCTGGGAAGGAAGACTGCGAGCCAGGGGCAGTCAGAGCACCAAGGTGTGAGCCACCCTTGGAGCACTGGGTCACTGGGTCTCTAACATCTGTGCCTCTTGGAGGCAGTGCTGTCACAGAAAGGAAAGTGATGGCCAGGCCACCATGACTCCATATCCCAGCTTCCTTCTGCCACCTGCATAAGCATGAGGGGGTGGGCACCAGCCCTGTCCAGCCTTTGGGTTCTTAGAAGGCAGCAAGTCTGTGCAAATTCTTGTGGTTTGCCACTGTAGCCTCAAAGAGCAGCCCCTCGAGTGGGGTACTCCAGCAAGCTGTAGAGCTGGTCTTAACAGATCTGATGCCGGCAGGGAGCCCGTGTGTCTAGACTTGTATGAATTCCAATATGTGCTCGAACTCTGGCTGAAGCAATGTCACGTTGCCATTGTTTTTATTGACTCCATTAAGAAAAGTCACTTCTGGATGAGAAAATTCTCACCTGCCTCTTGCCTTATCAAGGGATCCAGAAGGAGAACTCTGAGAAAGGAAGCCTTTGCAGTTTCTGGGTCTTGGTCACTCCCGCCAAGGTTCCAGACCCGCAGTTAATGCATGGGAGTCTTTGGAAGGGCAGGGGACACGTTCCTTGCACAATGACACTGTGATTGCTGAGTCCTCCGGGTTTGCGTTGGCATGTATGACTTGAAACTTACTTTTGCTCAATGTTTATTTCAGGATGAATACTTTCCTTCTCTCTCCGAATAGGAATCTCATGTAAATTAGCCCGTGCCTTCATTATGCTAAACCACCTGGCTGAATCAGTGAAAAGGGTTAGTGGGGAGAAGATGGAGCGGAGTTCTTTTTCCTTCATTAACTCATACCATTCAGGATCCCTTTGCTGACAAGTGACTGGGGTCCGACCTGAGGTAGCTTACGGGAATCTACGAGAAGGGAGTGGAAAGTCTCCCACAACAAAATTATGGGGAGGGTAGAGGTAGAGCTGAGCCTACCTCAGAACTGGGGACCAGTTATTGAACATAACCCAGACTCTTGTCATCCCCAGTATTTTCTGTCATCAACAGCACTCTTGTCATTTCTCTGTTTCTTTCTCCATGGTGGCTCTTTAATCTTTGGTTCCAACGGACTCCATAGAAGTTTCTGCACATGGCAGGGAACACGGCCACCAGTACTTCTCAAGTCTTATATGTGGTTTTACATCTGGCAGCTCCCACTACTAGAAAGGGATTAATTTGCATGTTCTTTAATCTTAAAATTAAAAAAAAAAATTCAGGGAAAGATATTGACTGGCCCGGCTTGGGCCAAGTGTTCATTCTTAAACTAATCTACTCTGGCCAGAGACAGGGTCCCATACATGTCACCATTGGTGCCCTCTCCTCGAGTACATGGCAACTGCATTCCCGGACAGCAGGGACTAAGAGCAAAGCAGCTAACCTGGGATCTGGCTCTTAAAGGGTTACTAGGTATTTATTGAGTACTTACTATATAGATAGCAGCATCGGAAACTATGTTTGGCATCCTGTATTTCCAAAAGAGAAAAAATGGAGGACTAAATGCCTGTATAAATGGATCTTATCATATACAAAAGGTATGTGTCCACGAAATTGTATGTATGGCAGATGTTATTTCAAGTTCAGTAGTGGAAATTGACATTTTTAAAATCCAGGAGGCAGGAATCCTCTTGTAAAATGAAGAGCGTATGTTATGCCAATAATTACCCTTTGATTTATCTGATTTGTCAAAGATGACCATAGTAAGGTGAATTTTTTTTTTAACATATCGTAACTTACATTTATGGATTAGTCCAGTCATCCAACAAGCATTGATTGAGCACCTTCTAGCTGCCAGACTGCTGGCTGCTAGATGTACACAGTGAGATGATGAGGAGCTCTGTTTTTTATCCAGAGAGACAGATAAGAGAGTTCATTACAACACCATGTGATTGGGGTAGCCGGAAGCCCCACAGCACACTGGGCCAGGTTTAAACATTAAATAGGCAAACCCATTTATTAACTTTTCCAGAATGTCATGAGGATGATACGGAAGGACACTGAATCTAGCTTGGGATGGGAGAATTAGATCACAAAACACTTCCGAAAGGAGCTTATCTTTCAACCAAGTCATCAAGGTTGCAAAATTAGAATGATGGGAGAGAGTGAAGGTTTCTTGGAAAAGGGAACAGCATATGTCTAAGTGTGGCCGTAAGAGCAGATGCAGCATTTCTTTTGAGGACCCGGATGTCAGGTGTCTGTAGATCCAAAGAGCGTTTTGTGCTAATAATGAATTTAGAAACTTGATCTAACAGTGGGGAGCCATTGAATAGTTAAATTTTTATCTTAGAGGCATGTGTCTAGAGTTGGTATGGAGGATACCTTTAAGGAAGTACAGGGGGTAGGAAGGATGGCTGGGAAGCTATTGCGATAGTTCTAACAAGATGGTGAGGGCCTGTGATAAGGCACTGTGGCAGGAATAGACAGATTCAGGAGGTATCTGGGTGGGACATGGTGGGGGCTTGGGGAGGACAGATGTGAAGAAAATAAGGATAATCACCCCTTGTTTTATGAGCCATGAATGGTGCATCTCAGAAGCGCTGATACCTCACTTAGGTGAGAACTTTAGAAAAATACATGGTTTCCTCCTTGGGCAACTGGTTCTGAGGCCTTAGGGCATTCAAGATTGCATTTTTCTTAGGGTTCTAAAGGGAAGTGAAAAGCCAGGTTTCCCTTTGACTTAGAGGAAGCTCTAGCTCCCTTCCCGGGGGTTCGTGATGGTAGAAGGTTTGTGTTTTGATGGCATGTAAAAATGTCCTGGGTTCAGAGCAGCTGGTCAATACTTTGTTTGTTGTCCAAGGAAGGGAATAGCAAAGATCACTCACTCCTCTGTGGTGGGAGTATTTTACTGCTATTATTGATTTTCTTGGTATAGCGGAAACTTCTGCTTTTAAGCTGTATAAGAATTGTCATTTGCCATCTACGTTTACAAAGTTCACATCACTTCCGTTTGCTGTATTCCTCAGCAAAGTGGTCTTTATGGGACAGCAAAAAACACTGCAGGACTTTAGTGCCTCTATTAGCTAATGTGATCTTTAGCTTTTCAAAGGAAGTCTGGCAGCTAGTGTTCACATCAACAGAGATAATATAGTTCCACTGGGCTTAAGAGACTCCTTCAAATATTTAAAAAGCTAAATCCGTTGTTTTAAAGCTTCAAAAGAGAATTGGACAAAGGACATGATCAGGTAATTCACAAAAGAGGAGAGAAAAATGGCCAAAATACATGTCAAAATGCATTTAGCTTTCAGGACTTCTGTAAATTAAAATGGATTCGATTTTGGGGGGTACCAAACTGGCAAAGATGGAAAGCAAATTAATGCCTATTCTTGGTAAGGTTGAGGGGAAACACACTTTCTGTGTCATCACTGAGAAAGTAAGTTGGCACCACTTTTGGGGGGACAGTTGTGCAATATCCGTCAGAGCCTGTAAATATTGCCTATGTTTAAACTGGTAATTCTAACTATGACTTATCCCAAGGAAGTAATTGACATAGAACGATGTTCCCATTAATGTCTTTATAATAAAATCTGGAAGTAATATAGCCACCCAATGGGATTTTAAAAATAACTTACGGAAAAGTTATGGTTTAGCCATATGCTAAAATGTTACATTGCCATTATAATCATGTTGTAGACGAATATAGAGAAGAATATTTGTTACATACTAAGGAAAAAACAGATTAAGGAGGTAAAACCAGTATGGTTCCAGTTGTGAGTTCTGGGTTGTCAGATTATGAATAATTTTTACTTTCTCATTTATGTTTTTAGTATTTTCCAAATTTTCTACAATGAACCTGTTTTTATTTGGAAAAGGTTACATAGAATCAAATTCACATGTATGAAAACCTGTCCTGTGAAAGCGCAACCTTATGTTATGTTATGTTCTCTTTCAGTTTGGCATGCATAATGAGGAACTTTCTTAAAGTTAGAAGTCACGTACAAAGGAATAAACAGGTTTTCTCTAGATCTTGGAGGCTCTGTGTTGGAAATCTTACGAGAAGCTTCCATATGTCAGGCGATTAGTTGGGCTGGATAAAATTTAAGGTTGCTTTTATGATTTAATCCATTTACTACAACAGGCTCTACAGGCTGGCTATGGAGAATCCAGCAGTCTATTTAATTAAAAATAAAGCTTAGTACTAGAAAATCTATGCACTTAGGGCTCATTAGAACAGTGGCTTTCAAACTTCCAGACCCCAAATCCATTAACTAGGAATACATTTTACAATATCATCACCCCCCACACAGATATGTGTAGGAGACACCTTCCTATAGTGATAAACCCAGATGTTTTCTGTTTTACTTAATCCCAATTTCTAAAAATGCTGGCCGTATCCTACAAAATGCAGATTCCACAATTCAGTTTGCAACCTGTGATTGGAAAACCCTTGTGCCGAGCTCTCTGGAGCTTTGGTCTGGCGGTGTTCCTGGAGGCCTGTTTGACTAGATGCTTCCCTGTGCTGGTTGTTCATGTGTGATGGGATGAGTGGCCATGAATGACCTGAACGCTGAATTCCTTTCTGGGACAACAGCAAGGATCCAGTGGGTTGGCAGTTACACTCTTTGTCAGTACTAGGGCTCCAGAGAAGATATGTCCAAAAATCTTAGACACAAAAATAAGTTCTTAGGTAAAGCAAGAAAAAAACCACTTTGAAACTTTTTGGATCAGTAGTGTTTTCAGGACTAAGGACTTAGCTGACTCCCTTTCCTTTTGCTCCATGACAACCCTGAAATCATCTTGTTAACATAAAAGATCTTCCAAACTCCACTTTAGATAATTGTGCTATTTATGTAGTGTCTAGCACAATATGTTCACAACTGAATTTAATTAATTTCTCAGTTCAATCTGGAAGATGTGATTCTAGAAATCACTTTTTATTTATTATTATTATTGAGGAGGCGTTCAGGGAGAAGGATAATAAGAGCCTAGCAATTTCTTTGTGTTGATGATAGGTCAATAATGTCAGACCACCAAATCTTTCACCTCCAAGATGATTATGAGACTGTGAGCATGATTAGCAAAAGCCGGAGGCTTTTTAAAAATTTATTTGACAGAGATCACAGGTAGGCAGAGAGGCAGGCAGAGAGAGAGGAGGAAGCAAATCCCCTGCTGAGCAGAGAGCCCCAAGTGGGGCTCAATCCCAGGACTCTGGGATCATGACCTGAGCCAAAGGCAGAGGCTTAACCCACTGAGCCACCCAGGCGCCCCGTCAGAGGCTTTTTAAAAAAGTTTATAACCTTAGAAATTCTTAATTTCAAATAACTAACTGTCCACATAATCATTGGAAATCCCAGCACTAGTATAGTCTAGCTGTGTGACCTTGGGAAAGTTACAGAGTTCTCAAGTAGAGACGATGACCTACCTCCAGATTATTGTTAGGAGTAAATGAGTTAATTGAAAGAAAATGTCTGTACATAGTAAGTTTGTATATGAATGTTAGTGTTAACATGTAAGCCACACAAAAAAAAGGATAGCATTTTATCATTAATCTTATTTAACAACCTAACAACCCAATTCAAACTAGATAGAAGTATTTGGCAAATAGGATGGTCTTCTCTGAAAATCCTTTTATAAAAAACTTCATGACCTTGATTGAATTAAGGAGCTTAAACAGAATTAGGATAATGTTGGGAAGAAATTGTAGTAAAGTGGTGTATGACAGAGATGAAGAGATTATTTGATGGGCGTTCACACACAGCATCGCAGCTTGGAGATTGAGTTGGGGAAACATCAGCTCTAGAGTTGTTATGAAATCTCCTGGTGGTACACACGGGAAAGGCTTGTCATGGCAGCTGGCACATAATACATGCTCAATAAATGTTATCTATTATTTTATTATGATTTTCTTTATTGATAAAGTCAAAGCCATTTATATTTTGCATTTCAAATTGGTTGGATAGTAAGTACTGTCAAGTTCCTTAACTTAGAAATCAACTACCAGATAGTAGGCATTCTGTTTTCCTTTGGTGATGTGTTGAGGCAAAAAAAAGGCAAAACAAACAAACAAACAAAAAAAGTCTTTCCTAGAGGAGTTGACCAGTGATGTACCATCTTTGAAAAAGCTGTTCTTGGAGAATGATCCCTTAGGAAGCACCTTGCGCTTGCTAGAGGTGAGAGTATAGGACTGGATGGAAGTCTCATCCCCAGCCTTATTATCAAACATATTACTTAGAAGAAGGCTTTCATATGTATCCAAACTTCCTGAAGATTTCTCTCCTTTTTTCTGCTGCTTCTTTCTCTTGCCCAAGTGCTGGACATATGCAGATCTTACATACTAAGTTTCTCATCTTGAAATTTGCCTGTCCTATATCTTATCTCCTTCAAAGCATCGATTGACTATTTCATGATAAACTCATACATTTAAAAAAGGAAGAAATTCAGGGTACTACTGTTATATGTTTTATTTTATTCTATTTTTAAGTTTATTTTTATATTAATTTTTAAGTAATCTCTATACCCAGCATGGGGCTTGAACTCCCAACCTTGAGACCAAGAGTCACACACTCCACTGACTAAGCTGGCCAGGCATTCCTGTTATATGTCCAAATTAGGACATTGTAAATGCAGGAACCAAATACTGAGCCCATTAGCTCAGCTATATTGAGGAGGTTTCAGTGTGAAGTTCAATGGAAAGAAATATTTTTTTGTGTACCTCATTCTCTCTGTATGAGAATATACGTTCACATGCTTTCCTTTGTCCTGATAAAGACTCTGTTCTCTATTTAAAGTAGCTGATTACTCTTTGATTGGAAACTTATGAATAGAGCACTTTACTGTAAGAAGGATTTAATAAGTGTATTCATTTTACCATTTAGAACATAAATATTATTACTGTTTCCTTGGTCTTGGTAGCTTTCCTCTATAAAAGCTTATTTTACTATGGAAAACTATTATGGATATTGTGTGAAATTTTAGTTGCTTTTATTCCTTCCTTGGAAGCACAGATAGAAAAGACTTTCAAGATTTAATTCTGTCCTAGAAAAATAGCTTTTTTTCAGAAGCTTCAGTTTTATGATAATACTTCCTGATGAATTGAGTTTTCCTTAATTTTCAACTAAAATTATGTAACTATCATTAAAAATAAATAAATATTGTATCATAGATTATTGTGCCTTAATTTGGTTTTATCCTTTTTAATGGTTACATATTTCATTATTGACTCCTTTATAGTGATTTGCCAAGTATTTGTATATTTTATATGTGTATGTGTTTAATCATGGTAAAAATAAATTACTCTCTTTAGTTTAAAAAAAAAAAAAAACACCTCACTATTACCTACATAAACATGTGTGTGTTTGTTTTTTAACCTCATTTGAATGGGGGGGGGGAATGAATGATTCTGAAACCATCCAGTTATCTGAGAACTTTTGTTTGAAAATTAAAGCCTATTTCCAAATCATACATTTTCTATGGCTTTGAAACAGAAAAATTCCAGTTGATTGATTTTTCCCAGGGTTTTTTTTTTAATGCTAAAAATATATACATTTACAAGTGTTTAGTTTCATATTTTTGAACAGGAAAATGACTTAGTTGCTTTGCTATATAACTAATCTCATTAATGTAGAAAAATTGGTTATTCAAATAGGGATTTTTGTTTCTCAAAATATTCACAGTCTGATTCTCAAATTCTAATTTTATTACTAGTTATTGACATGGCTATGTGGCTGCATACCTATAATGTCAGATCAACATTTTGTATTCCCTCCTTTATGCAGGAAAAGGCCTTGTTTTGTCTGTGTAAGGGTAGGATATTAAATATATACTCAACATGTTTTATTCTCAGGTACATGGCTCATAATGCAATTGTTATTTAGGTTGGGTTCTATGCGGCTTCTTTTAAAATGTTTTATGCATATTATTTTAATTCACTTGACTACAACGGGATAGAAGTCTAAATAAAAGATCTAAGCTACTTAGAATTAATTTAAGATGTACTTCCACTTGTTTCAGTTAATTCATTTATATGTTCCTGCATTTAATAATGCATACAATCCATAAATCCATAAAATAACTTTAAAATCTGTCATGCATCATTAAATTCATTTGTGCTTCATTGTAGGTGTTTAAATAAATTTAGCTTTTATACTGAAGAACTTGGTTGTTTTTGTGGACTGTAATTTACATGTATATTTTAATGTTGCCTCAAGGTTGTCTTTAATGTAGATACTTTGAATAAGATTATGTTAAGAAACTTGTTGCAGGTTATTGTAACAGTGGTAATTATATATATATATATTTTTTTTTTTGAAAGCAAAATCCCTTGTTCATTGATGTAGTAAGACAGTAGAAACTGTTTTCAGAACTGTATGAAACTCTTCATTATAGGAGTTCAACTCATTAACGTGGTGGCATTACAAGGTAGTTTAATAGTAATGTAAACACATTATCTTTACCACTGTATCATCACATTGACTTGTTCACACCATGGTGCAAATTGCTTATGGCTCAGAAAGGTAGAAAAAAGAACCCTGACACATAGACTGGAAATTTTTGTGGAAATTTTCTCAATGCAAATAGCTTCTATTTCTTTAATTTTTATAACTTTTAATTGTTTATAGCTTTTCTCAAATTCTTCTGCTCTTTTTCACAATGCTTTTGG
The DNA here is from genome assembly GCF_011764305.1 of Mustela putorius furo. Taxonomy (NCBI): domain Eukaryota; kingdom Metazoa; phylum Chordata; class Mammalia; order Carnivora; family Mustelidae; genus Mustela; species Mustela putorius. The sequence goes on from NW_025421998.1 coordinate 88,253,986, forward strand.
TTCTCAGAGTCCCATCAAGGTGACAAGCGTCCTCTTTCTTTCTTTTTCTTGAGCACAGTCCCCATCATCTCCATCTCACTATGCCCCTCCCCCCCAATCTTCCTTCAGCCATATCCATTCTTTCCCATAGTTCAGTTAAGCATGCTCCTGGGTCCTTATAAAAAAGCATCTCTTTCTGCATGATAATGCTTTTGTCCCAGACAGTTGAATGCTTTTCTTGTGATTGTAGTTGCCTGTTCAGATGTCACCCCCTTAGATAGATCTTCTCTGACCGCCATGCCCTCTCTTGCTCTGTCCCCTTATCTGGCTGCCCATCGCTTCACTGCTCGAATTACCGCCTGTAGCATCTGACGCAAAGTTCGTCTCTCTCCAGCATGAGGCTGTAATTCCCATAGCTCAGGGGATGGACTTTTTATCTATTGCCGAATCTCCAACATCGAGAGCCCTGGCTGGCACAGCAGGTACTCAACAAATACGGACTGAGTGGTTTCTCCATCATGAAGATTTAACAAAGAAGGTCTCCACATGCGATGATTCCTTATTGTCACTGGGACTGTCACAACCGTAGTTACCCGCAGCACTTCTCAGATTGCCCTGTTGCCTGGAATTCCTCGGGTGCAGACTTACTTCTTGTATCTTCTGAGTCTCTGTCTCTGTCTCTCTGTCTTTCTCAAGGCAGGTGTTGGTTTGTGGAGCTTTAGACTTTCCCACAGGATTAAATACTTTGACTCGCCTACCAGTGTTCTCCTTATCTCCCTGGCCCGGGACCGTCACACCATCTGGTGGGAGCTTGAGTTCAGGTTCTCCATACAAGCACATAACCCAGGATCACGGGCCTGATTTCCTACAGGTGCTTCCATCCTCAGTTCTACCGAAACTCCGTGTCCAACCACAGTCCCTTAGTCTGTGCACCGCCATTCCCAGACACCTGCTTTGCAGCTTCTCACAGTATCAAGAGCCCAGGGCTTCTGCCTCGGGAACATAGGGACGGGCCTCTCCCAGTCCAGAAACCTCAGCCGCAGGAGCACTCGGATTTCTTGGCATCGATTCCCGCTCTTCTGACTGGGAACCTTCACTTCCAGCACCTGGAAATTTTTCTTTCTTGCTTTCTCAGCTGTGCTATGTATGACACATTTCTGTTATATATCATCTAGTGTTTTCTTATCTTTGGGTCAAGAGAGCTTCCCATGTCTGCTCAGTCAGCCATTTGACTGGTGGAACATGAGGGGATCATTTATTCTGGCATTTAAAAATTTTTTACTTTAGCATTTTTAAAGCAATATTCCTGAAATCGTTGATGCTCATATATATCCAAAAGCATTTACACCAGGGGTCTCTGTAGATGAGCAGTGATAGAAATTTAGATTCTTTATATCCTAGGTCTCTGGACATTCTAATAATGTTTTAAAGGACACTTTCAGCATTATTTATGAATAAAGTCTGTCAAACAGTGATCTCATCATCCATTCCATTATTTTTTTAAGTTGCTTCTCAGTGTTGCATGTTTTATTTTCTTCCTAGTCTTTTAGGAGAATTTTGTGAAACAGAAAGTGATTATCAGTGTGACGTTTAAGTATCTGGAAGGTATCGTATGTGCCAAGATTTCCTTCAGTTCCCTTTATAAGCCTATCTTGATGAGCACCAAGTGTACTCCCAGGACATGTCTACTAGGTGCTGTGGCCTGACTTTACTATAATCAGTAATAATTATGATCTTGTTTTCTAAGACATTATTTTATTTAAAGATATTTTTAAATTTAAATTTATTTATTTTATTTTATTTTTATTTATTTAAAGATAATGGTATTTGTTAGAGAGAGTACACATAAGTAGGCAGAGGGAGAAACAGATTCCTCACTAGCAGGGAGCCCAAAGCAGAACTCAATTCCTGGACCCTGGGATCATGAACTGAGCTGAAGGCAGACGGTTAACCGACTGAGCCACCCAGACATAGTTTTAGTTGTGTTACTCTCAAGTTGAAATGCACAGACTTTAAGTATTGAGTTTTCTGTGTTTGGGACAATCCAGATACAAAGCATTTTCCTTACTTCAGAAAGTCCCCTGATGCTATGTCGTGCCTCTCATTTGCAAACTTTGGCTTCTTCCCTCCCAGGGACTAAGATGCCTCTGCTGAAATCTGAAGATTCTGCTCGGAAGCTCTCCACTTTGAATCTATGTGACTTCCTGGATTCTACAGACAGAAACTACTTTGTGAAATTATGGGCCAGACTTTCAGCCAAAAAAACCCCAGTGGTAAGGGGGGGTGGGGGTGGGCGGAGCTGCAGCCGAGCATTGCTCCGCTCAGACCAAAAGGGGATCTGGTATTTTGAGACTAAGTTTCACCAAAATTCTTTTCTGACTGGTATGAGCTGAAGCCAAATTTATTTATATATATATATATATATATATATATATATATATATTTATAAACATATAATGTATTATTAGCCCCAGGGGTATAGGTCTGTGAATCATCCGTCTTACACACTTCACAGCACTCACCATAGCACACACCCTCCCCAGTGTCCATAACCTCACCCCCCTCTCCCAACCCCCTCCCCCCAGCAACCCTTAGTTTGTTTTGTGAGATTGAGAGTTTCTTATGGTTTGTCTTGAAGACAAATTTTTAGCCTCTTTCTACACCTGTACGAATAGACTTGGGCTCTACAAAGAATATTCAGCGTAGCTTTCGTGAGTCCCTTTCCCTAGCCCTTAATCAAAACTTGGACACTCAGCTCTTCTCTTTAACAAGAATAGAAAAGGACTTTGACAGCGCTCACGTGGTAAAATATGCATTTCAAGAGAAAACTGGCTTTCCTGTTGGGGTAAAATGTCCAGTGTTCTTGGGCTGAGACTTGAAATCGAGTCCACTCCTAGGCCCTGTTTTGTAACTTGGCAGAGCTCAAGCCACTCCTGTAACTTTGTTGCAGTTCAGGTTCCAGGACCACCCAGAAAAATCAGTCTGTGTGGGAGGACTGAGTGCAGCCTTAGCTCTGATTGCAGATTAGGTTGTGCTCAGTTTCCTTTTGTCATAGTTCTGTAGGAGGGTCTGGGAATTTGAAGAGGCCTAACTCATAGTCACTGCTGTCACCACAGATGCGATAGGACTTGCCTTTTGGTTGTCAGGTCCTCGTTGGTGGTTCCTTAAGGTGAGGCTGTTGTTGGCAAATAATCACATCAGACTCTAAAGTCAGAACTGTAGGTGATGTCTGAAAGCCTCAGACTGGTTACCTCCGATGAAAAGTCTTGGGCTGTAGTATATCCAGGTGTAGCTGTGCAGTGTACTTGGATTAAGTCCCACAACGCCAGTGTTCAAGGGGCAAGAAGCAGATGCCCGAGCAAGTGAGTTCACATAAGAGGTAGTTGCGTAGAAAACATGCGAGTGGATTCCCAGTGCACCAGGAGCAGGGCTGCAGTACAGACCTCACAGGAACTGCCAGGCTCTAGAAGGAACGAGTGAGGTGCTCAGGTTTCCCTGCCTTCCAGAGTCATCAACTTCCTGTCATCTCCGCTCCTGATTGTCGAGTGTTCTGTGGTCCTGTCTCTCCTGGCTGGCCTCCTCCACGCACACAGGCTTCCCTCTCACATCGTTTAAACCCATTCTCATGCACCTCAGCCCTGACTCTCTGTGGCCTCTTGGCTCTGTGCTCCCAATTCCTGGCCACTTCTCTCGGTCTCTGTCATTCGTTTTGTGGGAGGCAAGAGAATCTAATTGGCCCGGCTGCACTTTTCAAGCCCTTCCCCAGAGATCATGCGAGACTGTCCAGTCCCCTGCAGAAGGGTAAACAGCTCAGGTACGGATCAGGGCTTCCTAGGAGGAACAGAGGGTGCGTGCACGCCGAACACTTATCAATAATACGAATTTGTACCATGGTATGCAATGCAGGAAACATCATATTGATTTATCCAAAATAAATTAATTCTGGAATTGTTGCCATCAACCAGGATCTGTGGGAAGTCAAATATCAGCCACGAGGAGTTGGGATTACTCCCAGTCTTTGGGTCAAGTTCAAGAACCCTGAGGGTTACACCCTCCTGGAAGATTGAGGAAGAGACCCTGGCTTCTAGAAAACCATGGTTACCATGGAGATGGCCCTAGTCTAAGGGCCTGAGTTCCACTCTGAGCCAGTGGCACTGGTATTCTCCAAATCCTCTGCTACCAGGCCCTCACATAGGACTGGCCCCTAGGGAGCTCTCTCTCCCAGAAGAGCCTCTCAGCCTCTATCTTCCCATCCGGGGAAATCTCTGTTCTTTACCGGTCAGTCTACCCCTTTCTCTCTACACTCGTTACCCTCTTCTTGGCTGGGATGGCTTTATGCTTCTTGGGACTTAGCTTGCTAATACAGGTTCTTCTTTCTGTCCCCAGGACAGAGCAGACCCACAACGTAAAGTCCAGAACAAATTCTTAGCCACACATTTACTCCTTCATAATGAAGTCTGCGTCCTGACACCCAGAACCCCTCACAACCCACTTTTGCTGTCCTGCTACACCACCTCACATAACGCTAATGAGAAACGCACACCATGCATGTGCCGTGCCCCACTGCCCGTGAGCGGGTACTCATGATGTGTTTAAATATGACCAATCTGAATTTCACCTGTTAGAGAACCTCCAGCCTTGACTAAAGACAGATTTTGTCTGGTTAAGGGCAATCAGGTATTTAGGAGTGAGAAAAGAAGGTCAGAAGAAGAGAAATGGGGGAAAGAAAAAAAAAAAATACCCAGACACACAATGTGTTTTTCACTGTAATTCATGACCAACATTTCAGTATAAGGTTAATAAAAAGTTTGGAGAAACTGGAGAGGGAAGGGTATGATAAAAAGGCGGTGTGATCCTACGAGGGGCCCCCATGTTGGTGGTGGTAGACGGGGTAGGGGGAAGGTAGTGCAGGCCACTTGGGGTCAAAGTAGTCTCATGAACTTTTCCATGGGTCACTCCTTCCTGGCAGTCACCTCCCAAAAAACTGTTCAGCCCAGTTGTCCAGGGAATCCATAGCTTGGTCTAGAACATCTAGACCTGTTAGAGCGTTGGCAGTGACGGATCCCTGATGGTAACGATCCTCAAACACCTTGTGCCTGGAGGTTCTGATATCTTTGCCAGTCAGTGCTGGTAGAGAAACAATGTAACAACAGTTTCATAGAGAAGCAAATCAAATCCCCAACAACCAGAATACATTCTTCAGAAATAGGTACAAAATACTCAATTGCTGCTGTCATATTGCTGCTGTCATATATGTGGGGCAGAATGTGCCTAAGGTTATTTTTAGTGTCTCGTTTTCTTTTAAAGATGATGGATTCGATGCTATTTTTAAATTTTAAGTACTTTTCAGATTTTAACCTTTGTGTAGTTGTTAACAAGACGAAATGAGCAATATGACAGCGGAAGCTTTAGAAAGATGTTATCATGTTATGTTAGAGAACATAAATAGCCTTTACACAGCATTTGTAATTTGGAAAAGGCTTTTGTGTAAATCATCTTGTGTACCTTTCATTGCAACCCTTTAGAGAAAATGTTGTTTTGCTCATTTTACTTTCCCCAACATAAATTTCCATGTATTTTTTGAAACCTTTCAGTGGATTGAAGAAAGGAATAGCAACTTCCTCTGTCAAAAATCTGTATCTTAAATTGTTCCCTCCCAAAAGAAGAAATTTTTACACTTTTTTTGGGTGTCTTCACTGTAGGTCTAATGTATTCATATTTTCTTTTAGAAGCTATCAAGGGAACCATTTGACAGTAATGGATAGGTGGAAATTTCCATCGTCTAGGCTTTTTGAGTTCTGTTTCTCTGAAGCTCCTTCCCATTGAATTGAAGACAGCATTCTTCTTCTCTGCTCAATCTACCCCAAACTCCCTGTGCACATGAGGTCTTTCTGTCTCAATTTGAATATTCTACCCTTTACTTGTGCATAGCTTCTAACTACATGTATGTCAAAATGTGATTACAAAATTTAAGGTGGATTATCTATATAAATGTTAAAAGACAAAGCAAGAATACTTCTAGAAGATAATGTAAGAGAAGACTTTTATGACTTGGAGGCAGGTATAGATTCCTTAAATGTAATACAAAGAGCACTTTTACGAAGGAAACATTTAAAACATTGAGGAACATTAAGATTAGTAACATGTCAATTAAAAAAAACAGAATTGAAGAGGAAAAAAGAGAAAGCACACAGAGCAGGATGATATTTATAATAAATATAACTAACAAAATGCTTTTATTTAGAATATATTTAAAAACTTTTTTTTAGGGCACGTGGGTGGCTCAGTGGGTTAAGCCACTGCCTTCGGCTCAGGTCATGATCTCAGGGTCCTGGGATCGAGTCCCGCATCGGGCTCTCTGCTCGGCAGGGAGCCTGCTTCCTCCTCTCTCTCTGCCTGCCTCTCTGCCTACTTGTGATCTCTCTCTCTCTGTGTCAAATAAATAAATAAATCTTTAAAAAAACAAAAACAAAAAAAACTTTTTTTAAATTAGTAAGAAAAAATATACAGAAAAACCTCTTTACAAGGGATAATATCCAGAAGGCCAATAGTCATGCGAAGAGATAGTCAACCTCTTTATCAGGAAATGCAAATCATAGCCACAGTGAAATGCTGCTACACATACACTAGAAGCACTAAAATCATGAGCTGAGTGTTAGGATGTGAACAGTAGAAACTCTTGTAGGACAGTTGGTGGGAGGTTCAATTTTTACTCTTGAGAAAATAAAAGGGATTATCCACTAAAGTTGAGCATGACTCAGCAGTGGGATTCCAATGGAAATGTGGGGCCATGTGCACCAAAAGGTATGTGCAAGAATGTTCATAGTAGCCTTGTGTGTAGTGGTCTTAAACTGGAAATTCGGGTGTCCACTAGCAATAAATAGGCCAAGTGAAAATTTGAATATTCATGTAGTTAAAATATGTATAGTAATGAAAATGAGCAAACTTTGCTCCATGGCTATCTCCCTCAAACATCCTGTTGAACCAAAGAATGACTGAATCTAAAGAATGTGCGCTATATGATTCTATTAATATATAAATGAAAAATTGGGAATTCTAAACCATAATACTTGGGGATGCATATTTGGGTGATAAAAGTATAAAAAAGGAGTGGTTACCATAGCAGCCAGGAGACTGCTTACCTCGGGAGAGAGAAGCAGGTGGTAAAGGTTGAAAAGGACGCAAGGGATGCCGGCACCTGGGGGTTTAGGAGGGCACCTGCTGTAGTGAAAGGAGTGCCATTTGTTCACTAGCTGGACAAGCCTCAATGAGTTACTTAACCTCTCTGGGGTTGGGTAGGATTTCCCACAGCTTGAAAAATCAAGGGCGGTCTACAGGGTTTTCATCCAAGGGTGATGCTGAAACCAAAACCAGACAGAGGTACAACTACATGATGAATCTGAAGGACTGGAAGACAGTTAAGAATTCAGACCACAGTAGTAGAGCACAGTAGGGTGCGAGCTTCCTAGGGGCTGAGACTTCGCTTCCTGTCCTCCTGGATATAAATCTGGGAAAAGGGAAATAATGAGCTACAGGAGGTGTGGCCATGTGGGAAAGTAGTGTTCATAATCTGTGTGACGGCTTGTTGGAAGATGAGTTCATTCTGACATTGTAGGTTAGCAGTCCTACGAAGAGCCTTTGCTCTCCTAGCCATCCTGTCCATTCCCATATGTGGAAGGCTCCCCTTCTCCCCTCTTTCCTTCCTTAACTCTTTCCCTTTCTTTTTTCTCACTCATTCATCTTCCCTTCTTCTCACATGTCTTGAATTTGTTGAATCCCTACTGTGTATAAGGATTAGATTTGCTTTTCAGTAGATATCAGGTATTTGCTTACTGGACCCTGTTCTAGACCCTAGAACAAAGTAGAACTGATCCTGCCCTTACTGAACGGAATAGTCTGGTAGAGATGCCTCTGGTCTCTTCTCTTTGGTGGATGAGGTCTGTGTATCTCTAGCCCTTCTACTACTGCTTCTTTGAGTAGAAAATGGGCTAATGGAGCATGGAGACATTCTCAGGATTACTGGTGCCTAATACACCAACAGCTGTGTTTTGTTTCTCATCTCTGGGATCACTAGGACCCACATGGCTTGTCTCCATTAGGAAGAAATGTGAAGAGTAGTAGTCTTTGTTCTTCAAGTCTGGAAAAACATCGCTAACATCATTTTTCTTGCTTGTGACTCTAATAGTTTATCAATATCAAATGCTTTCCATGGATTTGACCATAATTTAATATGAGTTTAAATAGGTACCCAGTGTATTTCCTCATACCTTGCTTATACAATCCTTGTTGCTTTCTTTTCTCTTCTTAGCTTAAGATACTTACTTTGATGAACGACTCCCAGAGAATATTAATTTGAACATTTCTGAAATATTCCTGGAGAACTGTAAATATAATTTTGATCAACCTTTCTTCTTAAATGCAGTTTTTAGTTTTGAGTAAAAGAAAACAAAAAAAAACAATACACAGCTCTTTTCTTACTGTTGCAAAAAAATGTAACAAACACTAGCCAGTAAAAGGTTTTTATTTATACAACACATATACTATTAATTATAGAAGTCCGGGTTAATGAGTTTTGTTAGGTATCACTATGTTTTAGTTTCTCTGTTAATTGCAACCTCTTTTTGCCTGATTGGCTGCCTGGAAGACATGCATGAAAGCTATGGTGGCTTAGTGAAGATTTCCTGCTCTGGAACTGTGACTAGATCTTTGCCTTCCAGAGGAAGATTGATTTTCAAACTCCACTTGAACTTCAATTGTATCTTTTTCTTCAACCAGATTTCCTGACCTCCTGAGGGGATACCCTCACTTCTGGGCAGACCAGCTTACCAAAAACCAGTTCTCCAGAAAAAATTGCTGAATGGCTGATTCATTCAAAGCCACTTTAGCAAATGTGTGTGTATGGCACATTAGTCCTGTCCAATCCCACAAAGTACCTGAATGTATGAAGGCCAGTGAGAAGGTGGATCTGTGGTGACAAAATATTGGGTACCTATATCTACTAAGGACGACTCTATTCAATAATGTGATCTGTGCCACTTGATAGCCACACAGTAGATGAGAGGAGCATCTCTTTATAGTATCACTGCAGCTAATACATCTGGTGAATGTCATGTCCTGAAAATTACATCTGAGTAGAAGAAAGCATTTTTCTTTTGGAGTTAAAATTGACATTGTTAAGTTGTGTGATCTTGGACAAGCTCCCTGAGCTGAGCTCCCTCACATTATTGAATAGTGTCTAAGTGCTTTTTTTCTCAAGATATGGTTTCCTATTATTCTTTGGAGGTGACCAATTGATTTTTAAATATCATTGATGATCGTTATGTTCTTGATTTCTACATATTGAATGTATCTACCCACTGCATTTTGTATCCTATTGAAACTCAAAAGAGGCCATTGAGAGCCTCTTTAGGTGGCTCCTGTGTCCTTTAATATGACCCATGTCAACTTCAGTAGCTATCTTGCTCTCTGTTAGGACAAGATCTTCTACACTCTTCTGTGTATTACCTGCCCCAGACCCGCAAACCATCTCTTCTCCAAAGAGCCCTGGTTTCTTTAAGTGGGAGTTGATAGCGCAAGGTCATGTGGTTGCCAGGAGTGCTTGTTGCTGCTGGGTTGCTGATTGCTTCTAGGCTTTTTCTGTAGATAAAATACCTCATGAGTTCAAGTTAATATTTCTGATTCAGATTCAAGACTTGAGGATTTTTATGCGTCTTCTCTATTACATACCTTTCTTTCACACCAAGCATCCGGATTCTGAAAGACATGGGAGATGATAGAACTATGGTGTCTACTGTAGTTTAATGTCTGTGAAACTTCTCATGTGTTTCATCCAGATTGTGTCCAGAAGAGTCTCCAAATAATAATACCAATATGATTAGTGCCAGTAGAAAGACTGAGAACAGTTAAAAATTTGTTTGCACATGTTCTCCAATAACCCAGTTATTTGTGATTGTTTTACAGCTACACTCTCAGCACATAGTCATACACTTGCTCCCTTTTAACTCTCATTTTTGTCTTACTTCTCAGATACATACACACTTGATACTCATCATTAGGCCTCAGGCCAATGTCTAGTAGTTTTGTTGTCTAGGCACATTCTCTACTAGATCCAGGAAGTGTTCTGGGGGCAGCATATCCTGAGTTCTTGCCTGCCGTTGACAGCCTGTCATACTTGAGACTCAAATTGTTGGTTTTGTGACCTATCCTGTTTGCTTGTTTTGGTTTATCAAGGGCTCTTATTGTTTGTATGTTGGATCATCTTTGTCTATCTTAAATATTTGTCATTTTTTCTAGACTCTTATTACCTCTTTGTTTCTTTTTGAGTGTAAAAAAATTTCCTCCATTCTCTTTCTATCCCTCTGAAGTCATTTGTTGTTTTTTACTCTTCTCTTACTTCTGGTTTAGTTTTCATTTCTGAAGTGACTTTTTTCCCTTATATTTCTGATTTTTTTCCTGAGTTCTGTCACCTCACTTAGGAGTTTTAAAAATTGTAATTTATTGGGGTCCCTGGGTGGCTCAGTCAGTTAAGCATCCAACTTTTGATTTCAGCTCAGGTCATAATCTCAGGGTTATAAGATTAAGCCCCATGTGGGGCTCTGCACTGGGCATGGTGTCTGCTTAGATTCTCTCCCTCTCTCTCTCTCTGCCCTTCCCCCCACTTGTATGCTCTCTCCCTCTGGGGGAAAAAAAGTAATTTATTTGTTCCTTAATGTTTTGTGCCATTTCCTTAATGTCTTTTAATTAATTTTGAAATAGTAGATGACAGATTTTATCTGTTTAATGAATGCTTTCACTGTATGTAAAGGGGTTAGTCTCCTTCTCTTTTAAAATACTAATTTTGAGATTTTACTAGGAAATTTCTCATTCTTATGTGAAGTTAGTTTTTTCAAACTTTTATAAGGAATCATGGTTTTTTCAAATTGTGTTAAAATATATAGCAGTTTTCTTTTTTTTCTTTTTATTTTTTATTTATTTGACAGATATCACAAATAGGCAGAGAGGCAGGCAGAGAGAGAGAGAGAGAGGAAGGGAAGCAGGCTCCCTGCTGAGCAGAGAACCTGATGCAGGGCTTGATCCAGGACCCTGGGATCATTACCCGAGCCAAAGGCAGAGTCTTTAACCCACTGAGCCACCCAGGCACCCCTATAGCAGTTTTCTTTTGAGGGTTTCAGTTTTTGTTGGGGGTTTCTGGGCTCTGTTGCCCTCTACCACTTTGGTCTAGACTTTCTCTTTTTCTCTGTTGGCTGTCCTAATTAATTTTTTTTTAAGTGGGGGGGGGGGAGTAGAGAGAGGGAACCATTTTTTAAAGATTTTTATTTTATTTATTTGACAGACAGAGATCACAAGTAGGCAGAGAGGCAGGCAGAGAGAGAGGGGGAAGCAGGCTCCCTCCCGAGCAGAGCCCCTCATGACCTGAGCCCGAGGCAGAGGCTTAACCCACTGAGCCACCCAGGTGTCCCACCTAATTAATTTTGATTCCAATCCCATTAGCTTTTCTTTAGAGTGGGGCTCTGTCTTAGAAGAGAGCCATAATGGGTCAGATTCAAGAAATCACAGTTGAGCCAGCTGCTTCAGAACTTACTGTGAACCCCTTATTCTTACCCACTATTAAGGTAGAAAGAAGCACCCCCTGGATTCCAGCTGTGGTGCCCATTTGTGCTGCTTTTCTTCCTAGTGAATACGAGGGTCTTTTAGTCCCCCTGTTGCTTCCTTCGCCTTTCTCTCACATAGTCACTGGTGCCATGTGGTGGTGCCACTAAGATCATCTGTATTTTGGGCTTTGAGGGAGATTCCTCTTCTGATTTGGGGTTTGAGGGGATTTAGGGGGGTATCTCCTCATCTAGTATTCTTGTTAATGTTTTGGTATGTTTTTTATTTGGCCATTGCTTGCTCTATTTTTGTGTGAGAATTCTGAAAGATCCAGACTGTGCTTCCACTATTACGTCATCCTCCCAGGCACGATGTAATTGAAATCAAGGATCAATATAGAAAAAAAAGAAGATGGTATCAAGTAAAATCACAATAGAAAATATGTGTACTGCTTTGGAGAAATTGAGGAACAAGAATAACAAATTAACCTGAGAGTGCGATAGTGGAGTTTGTCAATATATAGTAATTTTGTAGTAATATGAAATCATTTAGGTGTATTTAGGGGTTATTTAAACAGATAGTTTTAAGTAGTGAAATTTACATAGAATTTCTTTCCTCCTCTCTTGTCCCATTGCAAACCCCATCCATCCAGTCGAATGCTACTTTCTTCTTGACCTGCTTAAGACAGAATCACAGAGCTAATGGTCAGGGACACTGTTATATGGTCTTGGTGACCAGATAGACACCCGAGAGCCTATGGTGACCAGATAGACACCTGAGAGTTTTGTTGTTAGCTGTCATATGTCATGGTGTCTAAGAAACAATTTCAAAAGCCTGACCCAGAATTTCTTAAGCTGGCAACCGTCGACAGCAAATTTTATTCCAGATCACAGAGAACGCTAGACACTATTCACACTTCATATTGTGTCCCCAAATTTATACGGTTGTACATTAAAGATACAGATTAAGCTCCCTCTTCGTGCTCAGGTGTGTGTGCTGTGTACAGGGGAACACAGGAGTGACCAAAGGGTCTTCTGGTCTCTGGGGTGCAACTTCTTTCCCAGAGGTGTTCACTGCACCAACCTTGGCATCACCACAGAGTAGAACCATTACTGCAGATTAGTTTCTGTAATGCAAAAATGCCTTTAGAGTCACATCAACTTAACCCTTAAAAGTTAATTCTTGAAAAATTCCCCTAAAACACACACAACCGCTTGAAACTATGCTAACCTCCAAGGCTAAAACAAGCGGTTAGCCAGGAGTTGCAAGCTCACAACCTTAGCTTTGGTGTTTATTTTTCTTGGCATACTTGTTTGTCGTCATTTCTTATGTGATTTTAACTAAATATCAACTTACAGACGAGCCTGGTAGTGACATTAAAATCAGAGAGTTTTAGTTCAGATTCAGTTACTGCAAGCAAAGAATGCTGTTTAAAAATAAATGTTATTACAAATCCCTTTATAAATGAGACTTTTATGTAAAACAAATAAGCACTTGCTGATTTATCTTTTCTGTAAATTGAGAATTTTATATGTCAGCTTTGCTTAAAGTGAGGAAATCCAGCGCTTGGACAGTTTCTAAACAGATCACACTCCATTACATAATCCATGTACAGATATCCATTTTACTATTTATAAAACAGCATGTGCTCTCTTGGTTTTTTCTCTGTCTTTTTAAATCCCCTTTTGCCACCAGATTAAAAACCTTTTGAAGGTGATGATTGTGTCTTTTATGTCTCTGTATCCCCCTCAAATGTTTACTAAGTATATAGTGATGGTGAAGTGCTGGTGACACGGGGGAGCTATTTCAGGGTTGTACTGAAATACTGTTGGATATAATCAATAACTTGACTATTCTGTGTGCAAAGATCTGGGAAGACAAAAAGACAATAATAAGAGATGATCTCATTGGAAAGATAAAAAATGTATAAACATGAACAAGAAATTGTCACATTATTGTTTAGATGTCAAATAAAGTTGATAAATTGTGGTCTTCATAAAAATATTTCATTTATAAAGTTTTTGTTCTTTCCACTGAACCAGTAGTTGTTTTTTTTAGGCCTTTTCCCCCTTTTTCTTTCCACATATTTGACAATCTCTAGAAGAAGATAGTGATTATAGCTACTTTCGCCGTCTGACCTATTTTTGACATCAATATAATTTTCTGATCATATTCCTTGCCTAGGAAAGAGATTCTATAGAGAGACAATATGAGACAGCCCGGCAGGCCCTGATGGGAAAGATATCTCCTCATCACACACTCCTGTTTCAAAGGTAGCGATATATCACATTTACTTATACCGGGGCATCTTTAGATTAATCCAAATATACCAAATGAATCCTAAATCATCAACATAACAGAGGCCTCTGTACTAGAGTGGACCCAGTGATTCAGTAGTAAACCTAGTTCTAGAAGTTGTATTTTCCTTTCATTTATTATGTATTTTAAAAAGACATAATGTGCTCATAGCTATTAAAAATGTGTGGCTTTTTTTTTCCTTTGCACTTTTTTTTTTTAAGATGTTATTTATTTATTTGACAGAGATCACAGGTAGGCAGAGAGGCAGGCAGAGAGAGAGGGGGAAGCAGGCTTCCCGCTGGGCAGAGAGCCCAACTTGGGGCTCGATCCCAGGACCCTGGGATCATGACCCGAGCCGAAGGCAGAGGCTTTAACCCACTGAGCCACCCAGGCACCCTCTTTGCCCTCTTTGAAGACTATAAGGAATGGTATTTCTGGTGGAATTTGAATATATATCAGCCTTCACCAAGGCTGTTCATGACTGAAAGTTCATTATATCGTGTTCACTTTCTTGCTCTTGTCTGTCATGACTCTCAAAACAATAGTAATTTATTATGTGCAAAGTCATTTGTTTAATGCCTCCTTTCCATATTAAACTGTAAATTCCATGAGAGTGGGAATCATTGTATCTTTATTAATCTGTGAATTCTCTATTCTTAATATGAAGGGTTTTACTTAGTTCCTTCCGCATAGTAAAGGCTTCCTGATGTTAGTGGCTATAATAATTATTTTACTATCATTACACATCAAGAGGCACATTTAGGCTTTAATATTTACTCAGAATGAATAAGTAGGTCACAGGATAGCTACAGAATGTTTGCATTTTATTTTCTCATTAACGCTACAAGCTTTGATATTCTGAATTCTCTTTCCTGTGCCACATTTTAGAAAATCTGAGTAATAAAGTGAAGTCCCTGTTTTCAGAAAGTTAGCAAGAACATGACAAGACCTTAATTATGCATTTTAAAAAGCTTTTTTAGAATGCAGAGATTCAAGGAAGCAGAATAAAGAAACCACTTAAGTTTTATTCAAATTCAATTTTTATTGTCTGTAATTTTAACCTGTTAAAAATCTTCAACCAATATAAAGGAAACCAAGTTTTGTCTATTTGTTCCATATCCAAAAAGTGTGATGAATTTTCTCCATATTGATAAACTGTCTTTGGATAGTCTGATTCAAAAGATAGGCTGTGTGGCTTACACAGAGATCCATTGAAGGGCTAGGAAGGTGATGGCCAGGAGATAGACAGTATCTTCTAGAGCAGCAAAGCTAGGGTCTGTGTGACTCTGATCAGCAGCAGGGCCAAGCTTATTAAAACGCTAGGGACAGAGGACCGAAGCAATTTTAAATATGAGCTCCCAAATGGGTCATACCAGGACAGAGAGCCGATTCAAATTTGCATGCATTTATATGCAATTGGGCTACTTTGCACACAGCAACTCTATTTAGCAAGTCTGAGGTGAATAGCAACAGGATTTTTTCACTAAAAACGGTTAATGATTCTTCCAAGTCACTCTGGGAAAACAGGCTAGTAGAGTTGAAAAAAGAATATTTTACACTGGAGTTCAGTGGAGAGTATAATATTGGAATTTTTAGAAATACTTTATTCTGGTATCATTTCAAAGCATTGGATTAGGAACAAAATTTGAAAACATCTATTTCAGTTTTTATAGCGGTTTATAAATTGTTGGACTTATGTAACAAATGGACAAGGGTTTATAATGGAATACATAAAATACATACTAATCAGTACGAAGATGATTTGCCAATATTGGTGACTTCATAGATAAGGAAGATTTAAAACAACATAAATTCCCTTAGTCTACAAATTAGAATGTACTAATGCTAGTGTTTTAAGACAAGTCTGGAGTAAATGTTTGAGTGGATGTATTACATTATTCCAAATATATCTTACAGGTATTTACATTTATGTGGATATATCAGTCAGTATTTAGGTATTATGTGTGTCTATGCTTGGTATCATTACAAAATTCTTTTTTTTTTCTTTTTTTCTGATTTCAGGGGTCCAGTGCCAGCACCTGTTACCAATGGTCTACATTATTTTACAGCTTCAGAACTGCAGAAAAATTTTGAGCTTTGTGAAGATTATTTTAAAGCTCCCATTGGACTGTATTCTGAGAGGAGGTGAGTTGAGTTTTATGCAATAAAATCAGTTATTTTGTGCTGATTAGTGAAGATCGTGGCACTCCTCCCTACGCTTCAGAGAAATACTGAAACTGGGGAGCAGGACCCCACCTTCCACCATGAAATTTGAAGGGAGTAGATCCTGGCCCTCTGGGGAGGACATAAGCATATATCCTGGGTCCATCCAGTTAAAAGCTTCTCTCTGGGATTTTGAATGTGGGGGTGGGGGGGACACAAAGATGCAGGAGCAGGTAGAGATCCATCCAGACACCGGTAGTGGAGGATCCAGAATCCATTGTGGAGTGCAAGCTGTGATGATCTACTGATCTCTTCCCATATTGAGACCTGGCTCTGTTCTTGGCACCTAGCTTACCTTGATTCCTACCCAGTTTTTAGGTCTGATCCTTCAGTTTTTCATTAGTTTATAAACGACACAATAGCTTTTCAGTCACTCCTTTTTAGGTATTGAAATGAGCCAGAGTTGGTGTTTGTAATTTGCAATTAACATCTCTGATTAATATAGTGCTGTGTTTCTAAATGTTTACCAGCTGGTGTCCAATACACAAAAGGACATTTCAGGGTTCCAGTGCTTACTATGTCAAAAGGTGGTTCAAAAGCTGAGTGTGTGTTAAGCTGAAGACCGTATACAGACCACAGCTGACACTCTACCACTGATTTTAGTGCTTGGCCTTTGTAGGCAATCTGCCACATTTGGTTTCTGCTTGCGCTGTGTGTTCTTCTACAGTTGACATAGGTCTTTTTTTTTTTTTTTAAAGATTTTATTTATTTATTTGACAGAGAGAGATCACAAGTAGGCAGAGAGGCAAGCAGAGAGAGAGAGGGAAGCAGGCTCCCTGCTGAGCAGAGAGCCCAATGCGGGGCTCGATCCCAAGACCCTGAGACCATGACCTGAGCCGAAGGCAGAGGCTTAACCCACTGAGCCACCCAGGCGCCCCTGACATAGGTCTTGAATCCAAACTTCCCAAGAAAAGATCTGGCTGGTTGGGTCAATCACTGTCTACTAGGTGTGCCACTCTTGAATAGAGATCTGTAGCCAGAGCCCTCATAGGAAACAGGCTGGTCTGTGGATTGGTTGCACCTGTATCAAGCACCCATCATTTATCTGATTATCTGTGGCCAGACCAGTGAAAGAGAACCAAGTAGAGAATTTTTCAGAAAGGGTCACGTGGGTTTGGCAGAGTCTCTGCACTATCTGAACACATGGCAATGTAA
Organism: Mustela putorius furo; assembly: GCF_011764305.1. Lineage (NCBI taxonomy): Eukaryota > Metazoa > Chordata > Mammalia > Carnivora > Mustelidae > Mustela > Mustela putorius. The sequence goes on from NW_025421998.1 coordinate 88,271,230, forward strand.
CCGACAAGAAATAGGACTGGAATGCAATGCACTAGAATATTAGCAGGGAAGATTTCTCTAGAAATACAGTTATTTTTATTTTCTTCTTTATCATTTTTTGTAATTTCTAAATTGAAAAATTTTAAATGCTATAATTAAGGTCTTGTCAGGTTCTTACTAACTTTCTGAAAATAGGAACCTCACTTTATTACTCAAATTTTCAATTTAGAATTTATACTTAATTTTTATATCCTAAAAAAACTATTTAGAATCCATGATGACTTGCTGAAATATTTAATAAATGGAAAAAATTCTTTTAGAATTCTCTTAGTTAAGTTCCTCATATCACTCTACATGTTAAAACAAATGTTAAAATTATAAGGCGTTAAAGACGAACCAATGCCTGTAATATAATAAGTGTGGAAATTGAGATACACATGTATAGCCGATATAATTAGGTCTAAAATTATTCATGTGTATGTACAGAAAAAAATACTGAAAATACACCAAAATATTATTAGTTATTATCTTGTAGTGATGAGATTATGATCAATTTTTCTTTGTTCTCCCATATTTTCAGTGGTGAAGTATTTTTGAAGTATTAGTGCAACTTTAAAAAGTTATTTTTTTAAAGTCTGCCCCAGCAAAGGGATAGTTTTGGAGAGCCTGTATCTTGATAAGGACAGTTTTAAAAATGAGGAACGTTTTCCTTTATTTCTGAGTTTTATTGCTGTAACACTTGGATTTCCTCCCTTAACCTTGATGATGAAAAAGAACCATCCCTTCTAAGTGGTTCCTTCAAGCCTACACATTTCACTAGCTACTGGAGACCCTAGTATTCTAGTTAGTATTCTAATTAGTATTAATTGAAGGAAAAGTGTGGACATATACAGACCATAACAGAGAAAAAGAATGCTTAATAGGCCACATTGGGCTTATACCTCATCTGGCCCCATGGTGAAAGGGTGGCTCAGACCTACTCTCAAGTCTGACCATTCGCTGGTGGTAACACATGTGTGTCTTTCAACTCCACCAATTTTTTACATCAGTCTCTCAAAGCATTTTCATGTAATATTTTCTTTGATAAAAAGGAAGAAATAATTGTTAAAAGACCTTGCTCTGTGATCCAACCCCCCCACTTTTTTGGGGTGTCTGTTTTAAATGAAGACCTACACTTTTGCAAAAATAAGAGACCAGAACATGTGCTATGGGTTGAGTTGTGCACCCCCTCCCCAACTTACCCCCTACCAAATTCACTTGCTGGAGTCCTGTCTCCTCAGAGTGTGACCTTATTTGGAGATAAGGTTGTTGCAGGTGTAATTAGTTAAGATAAGGCCATACTGGAATAAGACAGTAAGGTAGACCCCTAAACCAATACGATTCGTGTCCACATAAAAAGGGGAAATTTGGACCGAGCCATGTGCATCAGAAGAGGGCTTGGCGTGATGTAGAAACCAGGGAGCACCAGATTGCCAGCCAACCCCAGAAGCTAGAGGAAGGGCCTAGGATAGCTCCTCTGCCACAGCATTCTGAAGGAACCAACCCTGCTGACACCTTGATCTTGAACTTGTAGACTCCAGGACTATGAGACACTAAATTTCAGCCACTCAGTTCCCAGTACTTTGTTACACCAACCCTAACAAACTAATATGGTAGGTATTAAAAATCCAGTGGCATTTTTTTTTCTTGCCATTTTCCTTCTGTGCTCTCTTTAACATACTATGTTGGTATTACTTTACAGGTTGGCCATAAGATCTATGGTTTATTGTGGGTTTTTACTAAAAGAAGGAATAAAGCTTTATGGTGCTGTAGTTTAGAATAGAAGATCTAGCCCCTAACACATAAATGCATCTAACATTCTATTGAGCAGAACAAGATTCAGTCTAGTATACTTCTAGAGAGAAGCTCGCAAGCAAGGTTACTAAAGTCACTTGCCCACTGCAAGAGGAAAGAGCTATTCAGTTGCAGAGAAATCCAGAAGTTGGAGTTATTGGTCTCACTTTTTTAGGAAGTGGTTCTTAGCTCAGTTACCTTATGTGGGGGCAAGAGGTTGGAAAACAAAATCTTCTAGGATCACAGTATTCATTCTGGAACAGGCTAGTGTTCTGTGAAGGGATTCCAAAAACTGTTGTCTAACAAAAAAAGACAAACCTAAGTACTCAGTCCAACCTGGTAAGAGGGATCCCCTCCTTCCAACGATCCAACGAGCAATTCAGTCTTTCTACCTGTTGATAATAAGTACTCAAAACTTCTTCCTTTTTTTTTTTTTTAAGATTTTATTTATTTGAGAGAGAGAGAAAGCACAAGCAGGGGAGGGGAGAGGGAGAGGCGGAGGGAGAAGCAGACTCCCTGCTGAGCGGGAAACCCGACGCGGGGCTCGATCCCAGAACCCTGGGTTCCTGACCTGAGCTGAAGGCAGATGCTTGACCAACTGAGCCTCCTAGGTGCTCCCCTACAAGTCCTCCAATCTTCTAAGCAGAACCTTAGCTGCAGGGAGATGGCTCCATCCTGGACTACCTCTGCCTGAAAATGTTGGTGCCATCAAGCCCTAGCTGTAGTTAATAGGTTGAGCAGAAAGCAGGTGTCCACGCCCAGTGTGGGAGCTTTCCAGGAGAGCTGATTTTGGATTCCAGCCATGGACTATGACCCAAGTACTGCAGTCTCTGCTTGCCATTCAGACATAACACAGACAGCAGGAGTGCCTTCATATTGGATGTGCCCCCTCAGATGCCTACATCACCCCCTACATTTCCTCTTGGGTCAAGGGCAAGCCCAAATAGCTAATTGGACTGTGTTTCCTTGTAATGTTGTAATGGGGCCTTGAACTCCGGGGGACACCTCATTAAAACTTGCTTCTACCCTTTTCACTCTGCTCAGTCATAATATCAGCTTGGTAGACAGAGACACCCTCATTAAATGACAGGCTTTATCCAGAGTAGACCCAATTTGCTTCAGCCTTTGCTACTGCAAAGATATGAACTTAAGTTAAATGTGGAGTGTGGACAAGTGGAGGTCGACCTGAATTTGACATTTGATCCCAGAAATGTACTTCTCTGCTGAGAGAGTAGTCATTGCGTTGAAACTACAGTGAACCTGTAATCGCAGCCGACCTCCAGGCTCTGCAGTAAACAATTACCTCCTAATTTTCAACATCTTAAATTAATCTTTGGCTAAATCATGAAAAGACAACAGTCTGATGACAAAACTTACTATAATTAACACTGGCAGTGAAAAGTAGAGCTCTAATGACAAAGTTGAGGAAGTAGAGGTAGAAAGTCAACACGCGTCATCTGTTGTTGGTGATACACTCCATGACCATGTAGGCCTGACAGAGGGAGGAACTGAAAACGGCGGCAGAGCTCTTTGGGGGAGAAAAAACAGCGGGAGTGGTATTAAGTGAGCTGAATCCTTTCTGATTATAGCAGATAGCCATGTCTACCAAAGATTGTTTTAAAACTGGTAAGTCAATAAAAGTAATGTATTATCTACAAACAAAATTATTGTCAGAATATCTGAAAACAGACATGGTTAAAATGGTTAGCTCTGGGGCGCCTGGGTGTCTCAGTGGGTTGGGCCTCTGCCTACGGCTCGGGTCATGATTTCAAGGTCCTGGGATCGAGCCCCGCATCAAGCTCTCTGCTTGGTGGGGAGCCTGCTTCCCCCTCTCTCTCTGCCTGCCTCTCTGCCAGCTTGTGATCTCTCTCTTTCTCTTTCTGTCAAATAAATAAATAAATAATGGTTAGCTCTCAGGAGAGTGAAAGTGGTATTGGGAGAGGTAGGCCTTGGCTTGCTGCTTTTTAATTATGAGCCCTTCTGTATAATAGAACTTGGTTTTAATTATATGTATAGACTGTTAACCCTTGAACAACACAGGTTGGAGCTGCACGGGTCCATTTATTTGCGGGTTATTTACAGTGCAGGGCACTAATGTGCCATAAATGCATTTTCTCTTCCTTTTGATTTTCTTAATAGCCTTTACTCTATGTTCCTTTATTGTAAGAGTAAGAATACAGTATCTAATACATATACAAGATATGTGTCCATCAATTGTTTATGTTATCGGTGAGGCTTCCCGTCAACAATAAGCTGTGAGTAGTTAAATTTTTGTGGAGTCAAAAGTTACATGTGGCTTTTTGGCTGCAGGGAGGGTCAGGACCCCTAAACCCCTCCCTCACGTGGTTCAAGGGTCAACTGTAATGAGTTGCTTAAAACATAAGTGAAATTTTTTTTGGAGAAATAAGAAAACTCACAGAGGGAAAGAGAAGTACATTTTGACCATGTAAACACCTTAAGTTTCTCTAGGTCCAAAACAAATGTAAAAGGAAAAACGGCAGACTATGTAAAATGTAACAAATGAGTCAACATTCAATATATAAAGAGTTCATAAAAAAATAAAAAATAAAAATAATAAAGAGTTCATAAAACTGATAGGGCAAACAGGAAGTTAAATCCTCCAAAGGTAAATGTTTATAAATGACAGGAGAAAAGCTAAATAATAAATAAATGCACCTAAAAATTAAGAAATAACGTTTAATCTTGCTGTGAGCAAAGCAACAAAGCTCACTTACTTCACGGTGCCCTTCAGGATGAACCCCTCCTCTGCCGTCCATGGAGACCACCCCCCCCACCTCCCACCACCCTTGGAAGCCAAGAAGCAGGTCAATCCCAAAGGAGAGTAACCTGATGGCAGGAAGTTCACTGGGCCAAACACAGGGGTATTGGGGCACACTAATCACAACCCAACCTCATCCTAAAGGGGGAACAAGATCCCAGTCCCCAAAACCCGCATTAGGTATGTCCGGTGTGTGGCCTCCTAAGACGCTTGCTTGTCATCTGTCCTTAAATAGCAGGAACTGCCATATGTAAGTTGCATTTGGTTCTGAAGTGCTCAGAATTAGTACCCGTGACTCCGTCGACTTGTGTGTGCTCCATCCAGTACCCATCAAGGTGCTTTGCTTTGTCGGTTGTGTACGCCCCTATGTACAGCTTTTACTCTGCCTGCTACCGTGTAGCTCCTGCCACAGACCGCGCTGAATGCCTGAGCTCAGCAGAGCGGTGCACACACCCCAGACGGGGCTCTGGAGAGGGGCCCCAGTGCGGTCACAGGCTTCCACCGTATGGTGCTCGGGAGCTTTTCATCCCAACGGTATCCTTTACTTTTCACTTTTCAGTGGCAAGGATTCCCACCTTCTCAAGAACTACTCTACAATATTTCAAGCTTATCCATGGTCGAAAGAAATGTCTTCTCAGCCTCCAGAGGGCAGCAGTTATTCCCGCCCGGGATCAGCAGTAAGTGATGGCGAGGCTGATCAGGCCCTAAAAGGTATGTGTCCTCTTTCGTGCGGGTCTCATACGCATAGTAACCTCACTGTATCTATTTCCCACTGCTTCTGATTTTTTTAAAAATGAAATGAGTGTTTAAGTCATCCCTCTCCTCTGAGATAGGGTGGGGTTTTTTGGTCTCCCATTGCTCAGAGATGAAAAACAAAGTTCAGCAAGGTCGGGAATGTGCCCAAGGTCACATACTTAGGCCACTTAGAGTGGGCTTAGAATAGGTTGCTGTTCGGCCCACTGAGCTGCTCTGCCTGCAGGGATCTTTTGGGGCCAAGGGCATGTGCTCTCTGCAGGGGGTCTTAGATGACTTGGGCTCCATTCAGTGAGGGTAAAGAGAAGCCTGGAAGGTTTCAGGTTGCTGGCCCATCTTCTGCTCTGGGAGTCTGGCAGAATCCCGCTGGTTTTAGATTTAAAAGGATCTGGCCCAGCCTAGCCAGGTCACCCCCTTCATGCCCCTTGCTCCTCAACACACAGGTGAATGCATATCTCCAGGCCCCGACGAGGTGGGCATTGCATTTTTGTCTCTGGGCATAGTAGCTAGTGGTGTTCACACATGACTGTGAGTAAAGACCTTGAACAGGGTTTGCGAGACTGAAGGGCTGGAGGTGAAGTGAGAAAGGGAGAAAGCAACCTGGTGTTGGGCTAGAAGACGGGGCTCTGTGCGCAATGGATAAAACAATGAGTAACTTGGAGGACTTGGTAGGACCTGCAGGCTAGCGGGGAGACACCATTTGTAGCCTGGGCTGGTGGCGAAGTTCTGCCCGAGCCCAGAGGGGACGTGAGGACCCCCTTGCTCAGGTGCGTGGGGAAACCAGAAAGAGAATAAAGATTTGTTAGCTTGCCAGGGACAAGAAGACACAGCAGTTGGCATGTCCAGAAGGCAGGGTTCCTAAACAGGCAGCTTCTAGCCAACTCAAGGGCAGGGACTCTTTAGCTGTACAGATGAAGCCTGAGAGAAAGTATTTTCAAGGATTTTATTATTTGTGAGAGTGAACACAGACAGTAAGGACTAGAGTCCCAAGACCAGGGTTCCAGGAAGTCATCCCAGATTCTGAAGGAGATACTTCCTGGTCACCTCACAGGTTGTGGGAAGTGTTCTAGAAACTCATTCAAGACCGTGACCTGCCACTCAGGGGCCTAAGGACAAAACTCCAGGAGCCCTGGACCAAATGTGTCACCAAGGCCCATCATGGTCTGGTGTCCCATAGGACAGTGTTTCCAGACCTTTCCTATCTTATGTTCTGTCCTCTTTTACCCTTCCTTCAGTGGGATGCTTAGAGGCACGAACTGCGTTCCAAACAGTCCGGCCAGAACGGAAGTGGAGCTGTGACCCGTGGAAAGAACATTGGACTCAAAATGCAAAGGCCTGGTTCTAGCTCCATTTCTGCCATTGTCTGACTGCATAGTTTTGGGCAAATCAGATGATGTCTGAGCCTTGAGCGTGTTACCTGTCCTACAATAATAGAGAAACATCCTGTACACCATATATTACACATATATAATATGTATGTGTATGCATATTCTAGTGTCATATGGTATCATCTAGAGCGTACAGGATGCGGTGTGGTGTAAGAAAGAAGTCAGGTACTAGATACCTACTAAGTATGATGATTATAAATTTGTATACACAGAAGCCAAAGATAGTGATAGTTTTCTGCAGGGATGGTTTCTGGAGATTTACTTCGTTGCTTTGAATGGGTCATGTTTTCTGGTTTCTTTATGTGCCATGTGGTGTTTTGTTGAAAACTGAGCATTTGAAAAAGCAGCCACCTCTTCAAGCGTGCAGGCGGCCCCGGGTGCGGAGCTTGTCCAGAGCCCAGGACCAGTAAAGTATGAAGGCGTAAGGTCTTTCCAGTTCTTGTCTGGACATGTACTTTTTCTGGACCTGCATGGATGCTTTTTTCCAGTTTCCTAGCATACACAGCCATTAACAACAACAACAACAAAAATCTTCCATTTCCTTAACAGTCTTACCCCAGCTGCTTCTTGGGGCCTTATGAAGATGATGTTCTTTTGTCCTCTACAATTAGCAGTGTCTCGCCCTAGGCATACGTAGCTCTGGGTGCTCACTGCTTTCAGTTTCAGCTGTATGGGCCCCCAGCTGTGCCACTTGTGGCCCTCTGAAAGCCGAGCTAGGGGACACAGACCGCTCAGGCAGCCCCCGCGCACGTTAGCACAGTGCTCTACTCTCTCTGGTTGGCAAAAATGAGTGGAAAAAAACCTTGAAATTTCCTACTGTTTTTGATGTGGCTTTTTCTTGTTTGGGCATTCACTTGGTCACTAGGGCTCTTTCACTGATTTCCAGAGCTCCTACAAGGTTGCTTCGGTTAGTCTCACTGTTCAGTGTTTGCACAGGGGGGCAAGGGCCCGGAGCTTCCCTGTCTGCCATCTTGCCGGTGTCTCTCAGGGGCGGTTTTCTTCGAGGTAAGTCACACGACTGGCTCCGAGTCAGTTAAGCTCCCCCGTCTTTTGCACATGAACTGCCAGACCAGGTTTCCATCATCTAACACATACGTACTTAATTTTCTTCTTACGTGAAGGCAAATTTTATTTTCTTTTTCTTGTTATTTTGGTTTCAGCACCACATTCTAGTTTAATTCGATCATTTTGGGTTTTGTTTCATCCTCCATATTCACAGTTTTATAAGTTTCTGCAGCAAGTATGCTACCCAAGTCTTTCTCATAGTCTCCGCCAACAATACGACCCAGGACTTGGGCAACAGTAGTGTCCTGTGACAAGTCTTCGGAGACTCAGTTCCAGGGAGAGTCCACTTGCCTGTCATTCCTACTCACATCTCTCTAGCATCTTTTTATGTGAGAAACTCTGATACGTGTGGAAATTAAGACAAGACTGTAACAATGGTGCTTTCTAACTCAGAGGTCAGCAAGTTTTCTGTAAAGGGCTAGACCCTTCTGCGATGACTCAGCCCTCCCATTGTGGTCTGAAAGCCGCCATAGACAATATGTAAATTGATGGTCATAGCCTGGATTCCAGTAACTTTATTTACTGAAACACACTACAGACCAGATTTCACCTATGGGCTATACATTTGTTGACCTCTGCCCAAGGAAAAGGGAAATTGAGTTAATTGAAAATAATTAATTTGACATAATTTGCAAACTCCTTCCAACACTTATCACTCACTCTGGTGTTTTATAAATGCACAAACCATTTCTTTCACAAACTTGAATTTGCTAAGGTTTGAGGTCAAGTGCACTGGTTTGTAAACCTTTGTTCCCATGTTAAGAAGAGCAGTGTTACTTGTCTTTTCTTACTGTCAGTGAGCTCTACAAGACCCAGTTCTGAAAGCACTTCTGTAGTTTACCCCAGCAGGCTGGGATTCAACTTACCTGGGTGTGGAAACGTGAACTGATTTAGAAAGGAGGCCCACCCTTCCACTGTCTCTTCTACTGCAGCGCCTTCCTTCTTTTAGGACCTTTTTGTTACCCTTTCCAGTTTGGAAAACATCTCCAAGGTGAGGGGCGGGCGTCGCGGGGGGGGGGGGGGGGGGGGGGGGGGGGGGGGGGGGGGCGGGGGGGGGGGATAGAAGCCGCAGCAGCAAACAAGGAGGAGCGCTTCCTTTTCTTCCCTCTTTCTCTTTTTTTCTCTGTTAAAATCATCTCACGGAATGTGCCCTTCTTGCTCGGAATATACCTTAACAAGGTCCATTTTCCTTTCAGTGATTCAGGTTGCTTCTGTCTGTGCAATAGACGGAGTCTTCCTGATCTTACCAGATAGGTCACTCCATTTTTCTCATTCTCTGTAGAATCTTCTGCCTTACTTTCTCAGTCCCTGCTACAGTGCTTTTCCCCAGTGAGAATTCAGCTTCCTCTGTGGCCACCATGCTCTACCTTCAGTCTCAATCTTTCAAACCCATCTTGCTGCCCACAGTCCCCAATAGAACCTAGCTCCATGGTCCATCTTTGGTGTCTCCATCCTTGGTGAACAAACCAACCTTAGAGCACAGTGGATAAGGCTTTTCTTGGGAAGACTTTAGGATGTGTGTGTGTGTGTGTGTGTGTGTGTGTGTGTTCAGTCTGGTTAGGTATGATTGTAAAAGAATATGATGCCAGGCATCGTTACAGAGGGTATGAGCAGGATAGAAAAGTAGCATGGGAACTACTTGGGGTTGCAACTTCTGATCACTGGACAAATTCACACAACCTAAGGCTCATCCAAACCTGCACATGATGTATTTTGAAACTCATCCCCTGTTTTTCTTGTCTGGGTGTCTTTTGTTCCCTTCAGTTTGTTATGAATTAAGTATAAACAATATTCTGGCGCTTACAATCGTGCAATGTTTATTTTCTTTGTAAACAAAAAAATGTATTGTGTACCAAGAGGTTAACTCTATGTACTATCTTTTGTTTCCTTAATGTTTTACAGAGCTATATAAACACTCACTTCCATGGGACAAAGTGCCTGTCCAACACAGAAGACACACGGTCTCGGTCATCAGCCACCCAGGCTTCAACACCAAACTCACCCTCCCTCCAATCCCTCAGGGCCGCAAGTAGACCAGAGTCACATTTGGTCTTAATGTACAAAACTTGTTCTGATCAATATCCAATCCCTTTGTCTGACCTGGTCATGGATCCTGTTTCCCACTCAACTACCTACCTACAAAAGAATGTTCTATGGGCCTTAATTCTCTCAATCAATTTCTTTTGTGATTCTCAAGTAGTGTCTTTTTAGAATGTAAGTTATTCTTAGCTTTTAGAAATGTAATTTCAGTTTTTCTCATAGCTCTTAATGACGTTTCCAGCTGCTTCCTGCTCTGAAATATCAGATGGCAAACCCTCCCAAGATCTCGGCATTACTGTGTGCATAGTGATTTTTGGATATATCCAACTGGGATTCTGCTTTTGAAATTTTAATGTGTCCATTTATAACATCTGTGTATACCCTAGGGGACTGAAATATTTTGTTCTTCTGATTATGAAAGGACTGTAGAGTTCCATTTAATTAGTGACCAAAAGGATCTCGACTGCAGCTCTCAAAAGGAATTAATTCATGTATTTTTTTCATGGTTCTTGAGTTGCTTTAGCAATATGAAGGAATAAGAATTACCAGATATTTCTTTTACTTCACCCTTTCCTGACTGTGATTATGCACTTCTTGTCATTAGAAATATCTCTAAACAACTTTCTTCCTCTTTATAGCTTCACTACCTACTGTTGGCAGAAAAAAAAAAAATTGGATAGTTATAGATAAGGCTGGTATTCAGCTGACATGTACCAGTAAGACTATCCTGGTTCTTAAAATATTGAAACACATCTCTCTGGATTGGTAGATGGTCTCTTCTCTGAATCCTCTCTGCCTGCTGATCCTTGGGAGCAAGAGCCTCCACATCGTACTGTACTAGTTGTTAAATATTAAAATATTTAAAATAGTAAAACCCTTTAATGACTTCCCTTTTAAAAATATTAAAACCCCCTTTAATAGCCCTATTTCCTCATGATCAAATTTGGATGTAACTTGATTTGCTATATTGGCTTCTGTCTGCCACTTAGCCCTATTCTCAACAGAAGCTGCTTAAAGTTCTTTTCTTAGGGCTAGTGGAAGGGGATGGAAGGGAGGAACTGAAAAAAAGGGACAAGGCTGAGCAGGAAAAGAGAGTTAATCCTCTCTACAGCAATGAGGAGGCAGAGGGTGGGATACTTTAATATTCTCTAGCATTATCTCATCTTTTAAAAAGTTATTTTGAAATATTGTAGAAACACCAGAAGATATAAAAATAAGAGTTCCAATTTCAGACAACATGGAGGAGATACACTCTTCCCTATTTCTTCCACTAAGTACAGTCAAAACCTAGAAATTATATCTAAAACAAACATAAGAAGATGGAGAGGTAGAAGGAAGAAGACAAGCCAGCTGGGGACCTTGGGAGCTGAGAATCAACACAGAGGTGAGTTCCCTGGGTTTCTTTATTGGCTCAGATATCCCGAACTGGGTGCTAGATAAGCTCTAATGCCAAAACATTGACAGTAAAGACCACACATCTCTAGCCAAAAGCATGTTTCTTCTAGCTAAAGAACTAAGAAAGGGGCAACCTAGCAAGACAGAAAACTTTTCATTCACGTCTTTGTGGTTGAAAATGTGACTTCACTCTTTTCCCCTACCCTGTCAGCAAAGGCTTTTCTGGCTAAAATGAGGTTTCCTCCTTCTCCCTGCTGGGATAGTGTCAGGGAAGTTCTTGTGGAGGAATAGGACCTGCAACACTCCCCAATATTAATGAGAACCCCCTCCCACAGTGTCATTGAAGGCTACATTGGAACCTGGACCTCCATTCCCTACCTGAGAGTATTGAGGCATTTCTTTCCCTTCCCGTCAGGGTGGTGTCAGAGAAGGTCTTTTTTTACTCTTACTAAGCAGTCTTCTTCTTCTTCTTCTTCTTCTTTTTTAATTAAATTTAATTTTTTTCAGTGTTCCAAAATTCATTGTTTATGCACCATACCCAGTGCTCCATGCAATCCGTGCCCTCCTTAATACCCACCACCAGGCTCACCCAACCTCCCACTCCTGTCCCCTCCAAAACCCTCAGTCTATTTCTTATAGTCCACAGTCTCTCATGGTTTGTCTCCCCCTCCCATTTCCCCAACTCACTCTCCCCATGCCCTCCGGGTTATTCCTTATGCTCCACAAGTAAATGAAACCATATAATTGTGGAGATCCAGGACTTTCGCCACTGACCTATCTTCTTGCAAGGCCAGTGGAGGCCATGTGGAGAACAGAAAATTTAAATAAGATCCATATTCTTATAACATATTACCCCAACTGTCCAAGATGTAGTTAAAAAAAAAAAGAAGAAGAAGAAAATCCATCAAGAATCGGGAAAACTTTAACTTGAATGACAAAGGATAATTAACATCCGAGCCAAGATATGTCAGTGAAGGCCTAAGGGGAACCCTAAACTTCTACCCCACCCAGTATCAATAAGGCATCATTCCCCCTTTTCCTACTGTAACTGTCAAGAGAGACTGAGTGGAGAGTGAAGGGTTTAGATTTCTACCTCCAGGCAAGAATGGGTCAGTGGTCCCTTCCCCACTAGCATGGTGTCGAAGAAAGTACGCTAAGAAGATTTAAATAAGACCCAGACTTTCACAATATACTTTCCCAAATGTCCAAGAAATCTTTTTTTTTTTTTTTTAAAGAAAAACAAAACTCATCAAGAATCAGGAAAACTTCAATTTGAATGAGAAAAGATAATCAACATATGCCAATGCCAAGGTGAAACAGATGCTGGAATGATCTGACAGATTATAAAGCAGCTATCATAAAACTGAATCAAGAAGCAATCATAAACACAATTGAAAAAAATGTAAAAGACTGACAAAAAAACAAAAAAAGTAAAAGAAAATCTTAGCAAATAAATAGAAGATATAAAGAAGAACGAAATGGAAATTTTATACCTGAGCAATACAGTAACAAATTGGGGGGGCTCAGTAGTGAAATGGATGGGACAGAGTGGGGAAAAGTCTGAACTTGTAGAGCAACTGAAATTACCCAATCTGAAAAACAGAAAAAAATAAACTGAAGGACAAAATGAGCTCCAGGGACATGTAGGACTGTGGGAAAAGATCTAATGTTTATGTCATTGGCAGTTCAGGAGAGCAAAAAAGAGTATGCAGCTGAAAAAGTATTCAAATAATGACTGAAAATTCCCCAAATTTGGCAAAGGCCAAAAATCTACCAATTCAAGAAGATGACGAAACCCAGACACGTTAAATAAATTTGCAACAAGACACATTGTGATTAAACTTTTGAAAACTAAAGACAAAGAAAAATATCCCAAAGCAATGAGCGAGAAAACATCGTCATTATATGGAAACAACAAATCAAATGATAGTAGATTTCTTATCAGAAATCATGGTACCACTAGAAACCATGGAAGTAGATCCAACATTTTCTAGTGCTAAAAGAAAAAAAAAAGAAGAAAACCTGTCAATCTAGAATTCTGTATTCAGTGAAAATGTCCTTCAGGAATGAAGGGGAAATCAAGACATTCTCAGGTGGAAGGAAAACAGACTCTGTTGCCAGCAGACCTGTATCCTAAATGAATGGCTAAAGAAAATTCTTGAAACAGAATGAAAATGATAAAAAAGGAAATTTGAAACAAAAGGAAGGGGAAAGGAATAATAAAATAAAAATATAGACTAATACATAGAAGTTCCTTCTCATCTTGAGTTTTTTTTTTTTTTTTAAGATTTTATTTATTTATTTGACAGACACAGATCACAAGTAGGCAGAGAGAGAGGGAGAAGCAGGCTCCCTGATGAGCTGAGAGCCTGATGCGGGCCTCCATCCCACGACCCTGGGATCATGACCTGAGCCAAAGGCAGAGGTTTACCCCACTGAGCCACCCAGTCACCCTCATCTTGAGTTTTGTAAACTAGGTTTCATGACTGAGGAAAAATCATAGCATCTAATATGATTCTCAGTATGTGTAGAGGTTATGTATGATTTAAGGCAATTATAAGCAGGAATGAAAGGACTTAAAGGGAGGTAATCTTTGAATTGTTGAAGTTGAATTGTTAAAATAGTAACACGGCTAGACTGTGTGATAAATCCTATGGATAATGTAATACCTAGAATACCACTAACAAAGCTACTTTGTGAGATACATCCAAGAAATACTATAGATAAATAAAAATGGAGTTTTTTTTTAAATAAAGGTTTCATTTATTTATTTGATAGACAGAGATCACAAGTAGGCAGAGAGAGAGAGAGAGGAGGTAGCAGGTCCCCTGCTGAGCAGAGAGCCCGATGCGGGGCCCAATCGCAGGACCCTGGGATCATGACCTGAGCCGAAGGCAGAGGCTTTAACCCACTGAGTCACCCAGATACCCCAAAAATGGAGTTTTAAAAACTTTTCAGTGACACACAAGAAGGCAGGAAAAAGAAAACAGAGAACCAAAACACAAAACAAAACAAAAAACCAAAAGCAGCCTTAAACCCTTATATAATAGCAATTAACATTAGAATAAGTGGTCACCAATTAAAGGCAGAGGTTGGCAGATTTGATTTTAAAGTGTGACCCAATTATATGCTATCTACAAGAAACTCACTTGAGATTTAACAAGGTATACTGGTCAAAAGTAAAAGGATAGAAACGTGTTTGCATATACCATGCAAACATTAATCAAAAGGAAGCAGGGTTGGTGATTAGTATCAGATAAAGTAGGCTTTGGTGTGAAAATTTTTACCAGAGACAGAGAGATATATTGCCTCTTATTGAGAGAAACTTTAACAAATTTAAAGAATTGAAATCATAAAACATGTCCTTTGACCAAAAAAGAATCAAACTGGAGTGACAGGGAGATAACAGAAAAGTCTCCAAACATCTGAAAACAAATGACATACTTCTATATATCCTGTGGGTCTATGAGAAACCCTCAAGGAAACTTAAAAATACATTAAACTAAATGAAAGTGAAATACACCATATCAAAATTTGTGGGATACAGCCAAGTCAGTGCTGAAAAGGGAAATATATATATAGCACTAAGTGCATACATTAGAAAAGCAGAGGGTTTTTAAATCAAGAAGCTTCTACCTCAAGAATCTAGAAAAAGAGCAAAAAAAAAAAAAAAAAGTAAGCAGGAGGAAATAATGAAGATGAAAGCAGAGATCACTGAAAATGAAAACAGAAAAACAATAGAGAAAAATTAGTAAAACAAGAAGTTGGCTCTTTGAAAAGATCAGTAAAATTGCCAACCCCTCCCTTGTAAAACTGACAAAGAAAAAAGAGAAGACATAAATTAGCAATATTGGAAGTGAAAGGGGATGAGACTACAGACTCTATAGACATCAAAGTGCAGTAAGAGAGTACTACAAACAACTCTACAGACATAAATTTGAGAGCTTAAATGAAATGGACTAATTCCTCAAAATAAAACACAGATCACACACTATTGAATAACCCCATAAATATATTAAAGAAACTGAAGAATTAAATTGAATTTAATTGATAATTGAATTTTGAAAAAGAAACCTTCAGGCCCAGATGCTTTCATTGAAGAATTCCACCAAAGATTTACAGAAGAATTCATAACAATTTTATACAGTCTCCTCCAGAAAATAGAAGAGGAAGGAAGGTTTCCAGCTGATTTTATGAGGCTAATATTACCCTGATACCAAATCAGACAGCCCATACAGAGAAAACTACAAACTAATATCACTTACGAATAGATGTAAAAATCCTTAACAAAATATTTTTAATTTTTAATTTTTTTTAATTTTTTATTTTTTATAAACATATTTTTATCCCCAGGGGTACAGGTCTGTGAATCACCAGGTTTACACACTTCACAGCACTCACCAAAGCACATACCCTCCCCAATGTCCATAATCCCACCCCCTTCCTTAACAAAATATTAACAAATAAAATTCAGCAATACATAAAAAGAATTACACCCTATGACCAAATGGGTTTATCCCAGGAAGGCAAGGTTGGTTCAGTAGTTGAAAGCAGCCAATGTAATCCACTCTAAGAATGGGCTAAACAAGAAAAATTGATGATCATATCAATTGATGCAGAAAAAGTATTCGACAAAGACCAGCACCTTCTCATGATAAAAATCTAGGAACAGAGGGGGCCTTCCTCAACTTCATAAAGACTTCTGTATGTACGTATTTATCCTGAACAATATATGCTTTTGTTCACCATGATTTTAAACTTCATATTATACTGTATATATTCAGCATTTTACTTTGTTCTCCACATTATGTGTGTGGAATTAATCCATGTGGATCATGTTGTTTTAGTTTAGTTTTTTTTTTTTTCACTCGTAATATCCCACAGTAAGGCTGTACCACAGTTTATACAATTCCCTGTTGATGAATGCTGAATTTGCTTCCTTTTTCTTTCTATCACAAAGGATTCAGCTAAAAACATTCTTGCCTTAAAAAAACAAACAAACAACAACAACAAAAAGCATTCTTGTCTAGGAGTTGAATTGCTGTGTTATAGTATGTTAATCTTTAACTGTACTAGACATTCCCACTTTGGTTACTCTAACATGCCTTCACAAACATCTAAGTCCCCATTCTCCTGCATCTTGGGATTGACAGTGTCTTTAATTGCTACTCCAATGGCTGTTAATATAAACTCATTTTTTTTAAAGATTTTATTTATTTATCAGAGGGGTGGGGGAGAGAGAGCACAGGCAGACAGAATGGCAGGCAGAGGCAGAGGGAGAAGCAGGCTCCCTGCTGAGCAAGGAGCCCGATGCGGGACTCGATCCCACGACGCTGGGATCATGACCTGAGCCGAAGGCAGTCGCTTAACCAACTGAGCCACCCAGGCGTCCCAATATAAACTCGTTTTTATATTTAATTTGAATTCCTCTAATCATTAGTAAAGTTGAACATTTTTGTAAGTTTATTGGCCAGTTATAGCTCCTCTTCTGTGAATTGCTTATTTATATATTTTGCCTAGTTTTACGATGGATTACTATATTTTTCTTATCAATTTGCAGGTTTTATTTCAGAACTCTGGTTATTAATTCTTTGTTAACTGTGTGTATTACAGGTGTTTTTCCAAGGCTGTGTTTTGTCTTTTCACTTTTTAAAAGAGTATCTTTGAGTGAATAAAAGATTTTAATATGGCTAAATTTGTCAGTGTTTTTATTTATAGTTAGTAGCTTTTATTTTTATGTCTTATGAATTCCTTCTCTATCCCGTAGTCATGGATAAAATCTCCTAGGTATTCTTCTAAATTTCTTTTATTTTTTAATTTTGCTTTTCCAATTTAGGTCTATACTTTTCCTGGAATGGATTTTTGTGTATGACATGAGGTAGGATTGAATTTTTTCTCCAGTTCTCCCTTCCCGTTTTCTCTCTAATCTATAAAACCATTTCTTTCACAAATTGTTTTCATAAATGCTTGGGTGTCTTTTTAGACTCTCTCCTCTAACTCACTATTTTATTTACTATGTATTTGTTTTTGTTTTTTGTTTTGATAGAAAAAAGAAATAATTTTTGTTTGCTTTACAAATGATCAGGACTGCCAGGATTTGAATCCAGGTATCTCCATTCCCAATCTAAAGTCTGCTCTCCATTGCGCCTACTGCTTAAAGCCAGATGCACATAATTGTACATAACGAGAGCTACACTGACCATATGGCCTTTACTTATAGCATATTTGTAATAAGACTTACAACATAGCACGACAAGTTGTGTACTTCCATATTCCTTAAAATTATCTTGGCTGTTCTTTACAGTTTGCTTTTCTAAGTAATTTTAGAATTTGTTTTTCAAGCCCTACAAATGCCCTTGTTTGGAGTTGATTGAATTACACTGAATTCATAACTTTGAGGAGGCTTGTCTTCTTTATGATATTGGATATCTCTGTTTAGAAACATGCTCCATTTGTGTAGGATTTCTTTAATTTCTTTAACTTGTCTAATTTTCTCCATAAAGAACATAGGTATCATTAGCATGATTGAGATTTATTCTTAGGTGCTTTTTTTGTTTATTGTAAGTGGAATATTCTTTGATTATATTTTCTGTGACTGAAATATAGAAATCATGGATACTTACTCTAATAATATACTCATAGATTATTTCAGAATTTCCATCCAGGTATTATTAAAAAGATGCCATTTTTTCCCTTTCTATTCTTATTATTTTTCTCTTTTTATTTTTTTTTCCAAAAAACTACCCTGAAGAGACCTCCAATACAGTGGTGAATAGAAGATATTATAGTGGGCCTTCTAATCTCACTTGTGATTTAAAATATATATATATATGTCTAATGCTTCACTCATAAATGTGAGATTTGCTATAGGTTTTCGGCAGATAAACCTCTTTAGAAAACAATGTTTCATTTAATTCCTGGTTCCCTGTGAATTTTACCATGAGTAAGTATAGAAAAGAAGGGGTTTTCTTTATAGGGCACAAAAAATTGAGGTATGTATTAATTTAATCATATTCATCATAATCAAACAATCTGCTATCTCCTAAGTCTTCCATCTCTCCTCACTTACACTGAGATGTCACTCACAGTGAGTGAGTTTCTGTTCCTTCCTCTCCTTCCTTCCCTCCTTCCCTTCCTGGATTACCTGCTGACGAAAAAAAATTAGTGGTACATAAAAGAAATGCTTATACAAACATCAAAAGTAACATCACACAAATAAAAAACACAAGTTGAATATATAATATTATAATCAAGGTAAGAAATCAGGACAAAAATCATTAAATGATACATAAAACACCCTTTACATTAAACCAGGTGCATCTCATTACTAAGGCATAACAGTCATGAGCCCTTATGAATTGAGTCAAATAACATCCAAGTATATAAAGTGAAAAGTGTTAGAAATGTAAATTATTTTCTCTCTGAATCAAAGCATTACCACCTATAAAGCCAGGATTACAACAAGAGTGCCTGTTTGGAATTCTTGTGATGAATACACTAGATAATGAATGTGTAGTGAGTAAGAATACCGCAGACCATAAACTCTCTAATTTCAAGCTCAAATCCAAAGTGAAAGAAATTTTATCTTATTCTCAGTCAATTCGGGACAGTCTCAATTCTATCTTTCCTCACCTGCTTTTTCACCTGGGATTGCATCCAACTTCCAGAGGTTTACAGAGTTTTGAGACATGGGGGTGGGAGGTATGCATCTGTGTCTACATTAACTTGAGAGCCTTGGGTCTTGCCTCCTCACCAGGGCCCATGAATATGATGTCCTCTGCTGCTGCATCCATATCATTCTGGCCACTCCGAGTATGCCTACCCTCTTTTTTATGTAACTTTGGTTCTTTTCATGAAAGTACGTGATAAACCAACTTCTCCTTGTGTCATTCTGGGACAAGAGGCCTGACTCAGCCTCTCTGCCTTGACCTCCACAGTCTTCTTTCCCTGATGAGTTCCCACCACATGGGTACGTTGGGAACTCAGTGGTACCTGGTACAGCTCTATAAGGGGAGGCAAACAGTAGGCAGACATGCCCCTGCTCTTAAAGCCCCACACTCAAATGAGGTTTGTTTTGTACCCCAGACCCCGAAGTTCTATCTCTGTAACTCTAGAGTCATGGATCTCAATCTGGTCTGCACATCAGACTCTCCATAACCTTGAAAACACCCATGCCCAGGCTGCATCTGAGGGCAGTTAAATAAGGATCTGTGGGTATGGAGGTTCAGACAGTGTATTCTTGAAAGTCCCCAGAGTGTATAGACAGGTGTCAAAACTCCTAGACTGGGGCGTTCTAGAATGACTAATGAGTGGGGCTTTCTAGAATGATTTTGTCAAAAGTTTTTATTATTTACCTTCTTCAGTTTATTGGTGACTCACCACACTCTAATTAGTATAAAACATGTTATAATTTTTTTCACTACTAATTTGATAGTTGTGAAATGGTATGTCTAATATTTTTCATAGACTTAGTTTTGATTAACATGTCCTTCTAATGAATTATTAGTTTATGTCTCTGTTACATTTTTATCCTGGAATGTTAGTGTTTTCTCTTACATCCTTGTGAATGTGTACCTACTGGGTATTAACTGTTTGGTCCCCATTTATTATCATAAGTTCTATTTTCTAAAAGTCACATTGTTCATTGGAGCTTTCTACAATGATGGAAATGCATAGAAATATCTGCGTTGTCCAGTACGGCAGCCACAAGCTTCCTGTGGCTATGGTATGACTAAGATATGGTCAAAGACTGAAATGTGGTTAGTTTGATTAAGGAACTGAATATTTAATTTTACTTTAATTAACTTAGATGCAAATAATCACATGTATCTATCTCATGATTCTTATATGGAAAAGGACAGTTCTAAAGGGTTTATCATCACAGTTTGGGGTTTTATTGGCCTGACAGTTATTTTGAGAGGTTTTTTTCCTTATAAGTTCTAGTTTCAGTGAATTATAATGAAGAAATTAAAATATGTTTTATGTCATTATATTTTGTAAATTTTATTCATGTTCTTTATGTCCTGGCATGAGCTTAATTTTAAAAAATCTTCAATGGAATCGAAAAGAAAGTCTATGGCATAAAATTTTGCTACATTTACTAATTCAATTTTACTAATTACATTATTTAAACTATACAGATATATCCTCTTTTTAACTTGCTCTGTCATGGATGATATTGGTATTTTAATATGTCACTTTAGTTGTGTTTCTGTCTCTTCTTATATACTAAATAGTTATTGCTACATAAATTTTGAGGTTATGTTAATCAACTCGTAAATACTCAAAACTACTATATAATTAGGGATTTGGGCTTGTTTCTCTTGTTTTTTTTAAGATTTAAAAATTTATTTTTAAATTTTTATTTAGATTATTTGACTTATTTGACAGACAGAGATCACAAGTAGGCAGAGAGGCAGGCAGAGAGAGGGGAGGAAGCAGGCTCCCTGCTGAGCCTAAAGTGGGACTTGATCCCAGGACCCTGAGACCATGACCTGAGCCGAAGGCAGAAGCTTTAACCCACTGAGCCACCCAGGCTCCCCAGATTTTGGCTTGTTTCAATATGCAAGGATGTTTTTTGTTTCATTGAATCCTTTTTGCTATGTACTTTTCTTTGATAATATCAGTGCCATCTCCTATTTTTATTTGCCTGATACATTTTATTCTTGTTTTTTCTATATAATTTGATTTTGGTCTCACTGTTACAAGAAACATATAGTTGCATGTTCTTTAACTCATTCAGAGTCTCTGTATTTTACTTCAGTTATGAAGCAAAATCATTTTTTTCTTTTTAATACAGATGAATTCAGTCATGTCACTTTGTTTTATGTTTTATGGTGAGTTTGAGACTTTTTTTTTTTTGCTGTTTCATTTATTATTGGCTTTTGTCTTTTCCCACACATTTTGCTCTTTTCGTTCACAGTGATTTGGAAAATATATTTTTTCCGTACTCTGATGTGTATCCTGGAGTTTAAAATGCTTTTATTCCCCTCCCCCATCCTTTCCCATATTCATAATTACAAATTTAATTAGGACGCAGTTTATAGAACGTTACTCCTCTTTTTGCCAAATAAATCTTCAAGAGCTGCTTTGGCCTTATATTAAGTGTTTACTTCTCTCTGGATTTTTCAGTACTTTCAGTGGTTACTACCAGTGACTATATGTGAGGATTTCCTCATGGTCACAGTCTTAATCTAAAGGCGCAAAGGGCAAGTGAGGAAGGAGAGTATTTCAGAAATAGTTCTGCATACTAAGGAAGAATCTGCTTGGTTTCTGTATTCCATAGAAGAAATGGGAGGTGACAGGTGACTGAACTTGTTAACATTTTTCTAACATTTATTCTATTCCCAGGGTATATTCTCTGTTGTTTTCTTTCTGCTCTCCCTAGGATGCTGTGTTCAGTGGGTAAGAACAGGGCTTGGGCATATGGTCTGACCTTTAGATTTTATTCCTGGTGCCAGTTACTTTTGTTATTGTTGGTTTGTTTGGATTTTATGGCAGGGGGCATCTTTCAGAATTCATTGAATGGGAAGTTAGGATAGGTAGCTGCTTATATGCCACCATATTAACCTGGACACCTGCATTTAAATTTCTAGAAACATTAACTTTTCTAGATATATGCCATACCTCTGTATTCCAAAAATGGTTTGAGGACATGAAATTGTGGTAAATGCAGTTCAATTGGACAGAGCATGGACAAGTAAGGATATTAGGGCAAAGAGAGAAAAGACTGGTTCACATATCAGGTGCAAGCCTGATTCTTAGAGGTGGGTCACAAAAGTAGGCTTCCTGGTTAGTCCCAGGAGAGAAGGAAGCATGATTAGTTCTACAATTTCAAGATTCACAGTTACCTTAAGATGAAGTCAGCGGTTACCCAGGAACAGTATAGCTTTTCTGCAGAGTGAGACTTCAGAGAACTCTCGTTCCTAGTTGTCCCAAAGGGGGCACCCTATAAATGTGGACCACATCCTCTTTACCTTATAGGCATTAAATAGTTTTGAGTTTGATGTAGCCATTTCTTGTAATGTTCTCCAGCATCGACCATATAATACAAAATCACAGTCCCTGCATGCCACTCTTTCCCTCAAACAAAGGCAATTTTTTTAGAGGCTCTGTCTAAACAGTAGGAGGGGGTGAGACTATGATCCGATTTCCCGAGTTCAAATTCTGATTCAGCCATTTGCTCAGAGTCTGACCTTATGCAATATTTTTACTGAATTATAATTAAAATATAGGTTATATTAGTTTCAGGTGTTCAATAGAATCATTCACCAATTCTATACATTTCTCAGTGCTCATCATGATAAGTGTACTTTTAATCTCCTTTGTCTATTTCACCATCCCCTCATTCAGCTCCCCTCCAGCAACCACCAGTTTGATCTCTGTATTGGAGTCTGGTGTTTTTTTGTGTTTGTTTTTGTTTTTGTTTTTTGTCTCTTATCTTGTTTGTCTCTTTTCTTCTTTGTTCTTTTGTTTCTTAAATTCTGCATGAGGGAAATCATATGGTATTTGTCTTTCTCCGACTAACTTATTTCACTTAGCATTATATCCTCTAGATCCACCCATGTTATTCAAAATTGTAAGATCTCATTCTTCTTTATGTCTGAGTAATACTCCATTGTGTATACATACCACATTTTCTTTATCAATTCATCTACTGTGGACACTTGGGCTGCTTCCATATCTTGGCTGTTGTAAATAATGCTGCAATAAACTTGTTGCATGTATCTTTTTGACTTAGTGTTTTCATTTTCTTTGAATAAATACCCAGTAGCAGAATTACTAGATCATATGGGGATTGTCTTTTTAACTTTCTGAGGAACCTCCATATTGTTTTCCACATACCAATTTGCATTCTTACAAACTGTGTGCCAGGGTTCTTTTTTCTCCATATCCTCACCAACAATTATTTCTCATCTTTTTGATGCTAGCCTTTCTGGCAGGTGTAAAGTGGTATCTCGTTGCAATTTTGATTTGCATTTCCCTAATGATTAGTGATGGTGAGCATCTGTTCATGTGTCTGTTGGCCATCCATGTGTCTTCTTTGGAAAAATATCTATTCAGGTCTTCTACCTATTTTTAAGCAGATTATCTTTTTGGTGTTGAGTTGTATAAATTCTTGATATATTTTGGATATTTACCCCTTATTAGATATATCATTGCAAATATCTTCTCCCATTCAGTAAAAGGTTTCCTTTTTATATTGTTAATGGTTTCCTTCACTGTGCAAAAGCTTTTTATTTTGGTGTAACCTCAATAGTTTAATTTTGCTTTTGTTTCCCTTGCCAAAGGAGACATTTGAAAAAAACGTTTCTCTGACTAACGTTTTTTGACTAAGTCAAAGAGATCCCTGCCAACGTTTTCGTCTAGAAGTTTTATGGTTTCAGGTCTCATGTTTAGATCTTTAATCCATTTTTAGAAGACTTCATTTATTATTTATTTGAGAGAAAGAGAGTACAAGCAGGGAGAGGGAGAAGCAGACTCCCTGCTGAGCAGGGAGCCAGATGTGGGACTAGGTCCCAGGACCCTGGGATCATGAACTGAGCTGAAGGCAGATGCTCAGCTGACTGAGCCACCCATGTGCCCTCCTTAATCCATTTTGAGTTTATTTGTGTGTGTGGTGTAAGAAAGTGGTCTAGTTTCATTCTTTTGCATATAGCTGTCCACTTTTCTCAACACCATTTATTAAGGAGACTATCTTTTCCCCTTTTGTGTATTCTTGCCTCCATGGTTGTAGATTAATTGACCATAAACTGTGGGTTTATTTGTAGACTATTCTGTTCCATTGATCTATATGTCTATTTTTGTGCCAGTACCATACTGTTTTTGATTACTCTGTAGTAATCAAAATTCTAGGATTGTAGGATATCTTGAAATTTGGGTTTATTTGTAGGTTTTTTTGTAGACTATTCTGTTCCATTGATCTATATGTCTATTTTTGTGCCAGTACCATACTGTTTTTGATTACTCTGTAGTAATCAAAATTCTAGGATTGTAGGATATCTTGAAATTTGGGATTATGATACCTCCTGCTTTGTTTTCCTTTCTCAAGATCGCTTTTACTATTTGGTGTCTTTTGTGTTTCCAAACAAGTTTTACTATTTTTTTTTAAAGATTTTATTTATTTATTTGACAGAGAGAAATCACAAGTAGATGGAGAGGCAGGCAGAGAGAGAGAGAGAGGGAAGCAGGCTCCCTGCTGAGCAGAGAGCCCGATGCAGGACTCAATCCCAGGACCCTGAGATCATGACCTGAGCCGAAGGCAGCGGCTTAACCCACTGAGCCACCCAGGCACCCACAAGTTTTACTATTATTTGTTCTAGCTCTGTGAAAAAATGTTATTTGTATTTTGGTAAAGATTGCATTAAATCCGTATATTGCTTTGGGTAGTATGGACATTTTAACAACATTAATTCTTATAAATCATGAAGGTGGAATATCCATCTTCAATTTCTTTAATCAATTTTGTTAGGATTTTATTTATACATTTAGAGAGAGAGGAGGGAGCCCACAGGCAAGGGAAGAAGCAGGGGGGGAGGGAGAAGGAGACTCCCCACTGAGCTGGGAGCCTGATGTAGGTCTCGATCCCATGACCTGAGCCACCTGAGGTGAAGGCAGATGCTTAACCATCTGAGCCACTCAGGTGCCCTTCATCGATGTTTTCTAGTTTTTGGAGTACAGGTCTGTTACTTCCTTGTTTATTCTTAGGTATTTTATTACTTTTGGTTCAATTGTAATGGGATTATTTTCTTAATTTTTGCTGTTTCATTATATAATTATGTTATATTATTATAATATAATATAAATAATTATATTATTTATATAGAAATGCAATAGACTTAAGTATATTAATTTGGTATCCTGCTTCATTGAATTCGTGTTTTGGTTCTAGTGGCTTCTTGGTAAAGTTCTTAGCATTTTCTATATATAGTATCACGTCATCTCCAAGTAGTAAAAGGTTTACTTCTTCCTTACCAATTTAGATGACTTCTATCTCTTTTTGTTGTCTAATTGCTATGACTAGGACTTCCAGTATTATGCTGAATTAAACTTCAAGTACAATGCTGAATAAAAGTGGTAAGAGTGGATATCCTTGTCTTGTTTCTGACGTTAGGAGAAAAGTGTTCATCTTTTTACCATGTAATGATGCTAGCTGTGGGTTTTTCAGATGTAGCCTTTATTATGTTACTTTGTTGAGGTTTTTTTTAATGAATGATGTTGTAACTTGTCAAGTGTATTCTCTGCATCTACCGAGATGATCATATGGATTTTTATCCTTTTTCTTATAATTGTGCTGATTGATTTGCAAATATCGAACCCCCACTGCAACCCTGGAATAAATCCCGCTTGATTGTGGTGAATTATTATTTTTTTTATGTATTGTTGGATTGAGTTTGCTAATATTTTGTTGAGGATTTTCGTATCTATGTTCCTCAGAGATATCAGCCCGAAGTGTTCTTTTTTTTAATAGAGTCTTTGTCTGGTTTTGGTATCAGGGTAATGCTGCCTCATTGAATGAATTTGGAAGCTTTCCTTCCTTTTCTATTTTTTTGGAATAATTTGAGAAGAAAGGTTATCAACTCTTCTTTAAATGTTTGGTAGCCACCCGTGAAGACATTCTGACCTTAGGCAATCTACTCAACAATCTGTTTCTTCAACTGCTAGGCTCAGTCCTGGAGGGACCGATGGAGATGTCACTTCACAGAACTGGGAGTGGTGTGAGGGCAGGGTGAAGGGATGTATTGTGCCATAGCCTGCAGGTCTCCAGCCTCAGGTCCCCAATCCCCTGTGGTGGGTCTTACAAGGAAATGAATAATCAGGTGGTGGAAAATTGAAGGAAAAAAATATTGATTCTAGGAGGCACTTTTTTTGCATTTTAAGATCTTTAAATCAAGGCACATTTTCAAATTGATGGCATGCCATAGTCAAATTGGCAGCATTATTTTTCTTTCTTGGTGGAATATAAAATGATGCTATACATTACAATTTATAATATCTTAGATTTAATAAAATATGGTAGTGATAATTATGGAAGAGACCAGCTTTTCCTCAGCCAAGGTCTACTGGGGAGATAGAATGAATCCCTCTACACTTCTGGCAGTCTAAGAGGGCTGCAGCTGTCCAGTTAGGATTCTTCCAGAGGTGTTCAGCAGATATATGGCTCTCCCATTTTATGAAGAAGGCCTACTAGGGCTACAGCTTATGTTATCCATCTTTTCCAGGTTCCTTATAATGAAGGAATTGCATATACCAGAAAACTCCTTGTTTCAACAAGGTGGGGGAGTTAAACCACAAATAAACATAAGAATATGTGTTCAGAGGAAGGTAGAAAGCAAGTGGACAGCCAGCCCAGGTCCCCTCCAATGCCATTTCCCTATTGTTGCGGTTATGGTTATGGTTTTTGTTTTGCTTTGCCAAATCAGCCAGGACTATTGAGAAATCGTTGCCAGCAGATCCTTCCTCTGACCTTTCACTCTGGTGTGGTAGCACACAATGTGGTAGCACATTGTCAGCAAGGACATCAGGGACTACTGTGTTTGAGCACACAAAAAACCCACCTTGCGTGGAAAGGGCAGATTGAATAGCTATACCATTTCAGTTTGGAAAGAGGCTATATCTACCCTCAGGGAAAGTTTGCACTGTGTTCCCTCCAGAATTGCCCACATAAAGTGTCTGTCAAATGGTAAATGCTCTATAAACATAACTATTTTTACTTTTATAAGTATTTTTAGCAAGACAGTTTTGGAAGATATGAAGGATCTATTATGGAAAACCAGAACTACTACTCTGTTTCATGGTGCCTGGGAGTGTTGAGTTAAGGGAAGACCTAAAACTTGGTCCTATGGGTTAAGTGATCTAGTGTCCTGGGTAGCTTGGGTTTGTCCCACTTTGTGCCTGTTGTCTCATCAAAATTATTAATGGGCACACTTTGATTTTCAAAAGCATCCTAGTGTAGATACTAATTTATATAATCACTCTACATGTGGATCATGTGGGGTCAATTTTTCCATTTCTATTCATACAATGTGAATAATAAGATAATTTAAATATAGAAAGATATGGAATTGAATCAGTGAGATACTTACAAATTTAAGAACAAGAATTTCAAAACCAGGACCTCAAGAATAAATAAAAACTCAAATAGAAAACAAAGAGTAAATAAGAAATATCATAGTGGACAAATTACCATATTGGACTTGTTAGGTGAAAAACATTTGAGATAGTAAAAGAACAATGTTTAAATATTTTATTTTAAATATTTTATTTATTTATTTTAGAGAGAGCTTGCATGCATTTGCCAGTGGGAGGACGGGCAGAAGGGGAGGGAAGGGGAGAGGGAAAGAATCTTGAGTAGACTCTGCACTTAGTGCAGAGCGTGATGCAGGGTTCAGTCTCATGACCCTGAGATAGTGACCTGAGCTAAAAC
Source organism: Mustela putorius furo (assembly GCF_011764305.1). Lineage (NCBI taxonomy): Eukaryota > Metazoa > Chordata > Mammalia > Carnivora > Mustelidae > Mustela > Mustela putorius. The sequence goes on from NW_025421998.1 coordinate 88,298,888, forward strand.
CAAGATTTAACTGACTGAGCTACCCAGGCACCCATAAAAGAACTTTTTAAGTAAAATTTCAAAATAAGTGTTTTTAAAGTGTTATATTTAGACATTTAGTGATAAATCTTAAAAGACAAAGTATCCAGGGTGCCTGGGTAACTCAGCTGGTTGAACGACTGCCTTCGGCTCAGGTCATGATCCCAGACTTCCAGGATCGAGTCCCACATTGGGCTCCCAGCTTCTTGGGGAGTCTGCTTCTCCCTCTGACCTTCTCCTCTTTCATGCTCTCTCTCACTCATGCTCTCTCAAATAAATAAATAAAATCTTAAAAAAAAAAAAAAAGACAAAGTATCCAAAGATTAAATAAGTTGTAAAATAGAATAAGAATATAAATAGAAAATAAAATAATAAAAACAGATCCAGAAAAACTAAAGCAGTACATATCTCTGTACATGATATACATATTTTAAAATTTATAAATATTTATATATACGCATCATATATTTATCTCAGTAAAACAAACCAAGGACTACAAGAGAATAGGGGTGGGGGAATGAAAACCAGGGCATGACAGGAAGCCAGTGAATAGCAACAATTTTGTGGTCAGGACCCTTTCCCATAAGTGCAAGGGCCAAGCAGAATCCCTGGTGGGGAAAAAGTAGGGTGGTGTGAGACCACCCAGAGAATAACCTGGCTCCTTTTGGGGCCAAGGGGAGGCTACCCTAAGATGGGCCACTTTGGCATGAAGAGTATTTTTGAATTAAAAGCAATTAAAGCCCAGCCGATTCAGGAAAAACTCTTTAACTTTCCCTCAGCTGCCTAAAGATCATTCAGATAAAGGATCTGCTCCAGGAAGAGAGACATCACCATGGAGAAGTATATTATGATATGAACTAGGTGCGGCAGACAGGGAGGAACATAACAAGACCAGTGTGGTCGAAGTCCTCTATGTCTAATTGTGTATGAGTGGCCCAGCAAACCTGTGTTTACCAAACATTTATTCTTTCATCTTCCTATATATGTATTGCATTCCTTGCCTTTAAAATCCCAAATCCGTAACCCTTCTCCTTAGTTTAGGGTTATCTATATACCTCATTCTGCCTTACTGCCTTTGGAATCTCATGTCTGTGTGGATACCCTATACTTAAGAAATTAAATCTGGGGCACCTGGGTGGCTCAGTTGGTTGGGTGACTGCCTTTGGCTCAGGTCATGATCCCAGAGTACCGGGATCGAGTCCCTCATTGGGCTCCCAGCTCCACGGGAAGTCTGCTTCTCCTTCTGACCTTCTCCTCTTTCATGCTCGCTCTCACTGTCTCTCTCTCAAACAAATAAATAGAATCTTTAAAAAAGAAAAAAAATGAAATTAAATCTGATTTTCTCCTATTAACCTGTCTCATGGCAATCTGATTCTTAGTCCAGCTGAAGAACCTTGAAGGGCAGAGGGAATTCTTCCTCCTTGACAGTTGGCATAGTCAGTAGGATAACAGTCCCTGGCCTGACATGAATCAAACTGTCGATATCCTCTTCTCCCAAACCCCATTAAACATTTCTCATAACAGTGTTGGTGAGACACTGCATAGTTGAATATATGCTGCTTTGATCTCCAAATGCATAGGCACTGTATGGCTTTGTTTTCAGACTTTTCTGAAAAGTGGTTATGCATAAAAACCTAAAGTATCTGATTAATGAAAGCATTCCAATCCCAAACTGTGTTGATAATGAAGTTGTTTACAAAGATGATGAAATTGACACATAAAGAACAACTCCTCAGTATAATAATCAGCCTAGCACCACACAGAATCTATGGTATAGTGCACTGCCTTTTCAAAAAGCATATGCAGCAAGTCTTGTGAACAAGAACTATGAAAAATGAGAGCAATTTGATCCACTAATTAGAATGCCTCCATCAGATCACAGTGGCCCAGCTAAGGTCACGTACCACTTGCTTGCATTTAAGGAGGAGAAAGGTTTGCTGTTCTATATTTTCTCTTATTTATTAATATGTGAAAATCTCCCGGTTTTTTATGAACCCCAGCAGTTGTTGGCGTGAGAGATTAGTTCAGCAATTTGATTAGGTGAACTCCACAGCATTTAAATTAGAATCCTAGACACTAAAGCCCCAAGTCTAATTTCACCCTAGTTTATAAGGTTCTCTTGAAAATTCTATTATCCTAATGCATACCTCTAATTCTCTAATTCATACCTCTATAAGGAACAGTAATTCCTACCAAATGCAAAGTCAAAAATATCCTCAATTGCCACTGTGGAATATTTATTAAGTTTTTATATTAATATTATTTAATTTTAAATAATATTAACTTAATATTATTAAGTTTTATATTTACTGGATCTCTGAGATTAGGTGCAGAGATCGAATCTAATATTTCCTGAGGGACACCTGGGGGCTCAGTTGGTTAAGCATCTGGCTCTTGGTTTCCACTCATATTATGATCTCAGCGTCATGGGATCGAGCCCTGCATTGGGCTCCAGGCTCAGCACAGAGTCTGCTTGTCCCTCTCCCTCTGCTCCTCCCCCTGCTCATTCTCTCTCTCTCTCTCTCTCCCCCTCAAATAAATAAATAAAATCACTAATATTTCCTGAAATGGCAGTACTTGTAAATTGTGGCAAAATTCTTGCTCTAACCATGAGTTCTGCTAAATAAAGATTTTGCTTGGGCCACTAATTTTACCTAAATAATAAATCCACTTACTTGTAATTGGGCAAGTTCTTAAAAACCCAATTAATATATGATTTAGAAAGCCAGACAAAAGAAAGAAAAAGAACAGTAAAGGCAAGGAAAGGCATTCTGTTTCTCTATAGGTACAGCCAGGAGTGATTTCTGGTCTTCGTATAGACATGTTTTCAAAAGATAATGCCAAATTATCTTCCAAGTCGGCTATATTGATTTTCAGCTCCTGCTGATACTCCTTGTCCACACTTGCTGTTTTCTAACTTTTCAGTGTCCATCTGATGAAGGTAACCTGATCTGTCACTCCACTTGTAGGATGCATTACCCTATTAGGAGTGAGTTTGCCCATCCTTTCATGTCTAGGGGCCACTGGGTGATTTTATTCTGTGAAATACTGTTCATGTCATCTGGTCTTCTTTTCAGTTGTCTTTTCCGTACTGATTTTAAGAGTTCTTTATAAATGCTGGATATTAATCCATTGTTAGTTGTATGTATTACAAATATGTTCTCATTTGCACCCTGCTTTTTCTTCTTTCCTTTTTCCTCCCTCCCTTCCTTGTTACTCTTACCCCCGATATATCTATGGGTTAGGAACAAGAGGTGGATCTATCCATATCATCTCAACCCATCACATCAGACAGAAATTCCTGGTAGACTCTGCCTCTTAAATTTTCCCATTCCTACCATTCAAGGCAGTTTTTCCTAGAGAACTTTTTGAAAAATAGACAACTCACTTGACATGTGAGTTATCCATTTTCATTTTTAAATTGTAGAAGTAAAATAATTTTTATTGTTCCCACTGAGTAGCATTTGGAATCAAACCAATTTCTAATATTCCTCTATAATCTTAACTGACTGAACACAATTTATGGGTAATTGCATCATTTATGGGCAACTTGACAGCTGCTATAATGCTCAGAAAATTTTAACAACATTTGTTAGAATTATATGCCTAAATGGCATTCCGAGAGTCAAAATTTTCATTTTGTTTCTAGTTTTTCTTTCCCCAAAGCTCTTAATTCTGCATGAACTATAACATTAAATCTACAAAGATTCTTGTTTTTACTTCTAAGGTTATATCTAAACTCTGTTTCAGTGGATTACAAATTCTCTAAGGAGAGAGACCCTATTGATTTTGCTCACTAATATATTCTTTGTCCTGGGCCACCATACCTGGCACACAAGTAGCTTGTTTTTATAAAATACTTGCTTAATGAATTATGTGAATTATAGATCCACAAAAATTTGGCCATATATCTTTAAGAATCTAAAGCTGTTCACAGGCTGTGGACCCATAAATCTGCTTCGAGGCATGCATTCTAAGAAGGAATTCTGATCAATGCAGGCAGATTTATATACAAGGATGTTTGCGCAGTCACTATTGATAAGTAGCTTTGAAAACATAAATGTGAAAGGTTTAACAATAATGAATTTGTTGAAATAGTTATGGGACATCCACAAAAGAATGTCATGATGTCATTAAAACTCGTGTTTTCAAAGATTATAGAAAACACATACAAAACAGTGTTAAGTAAGTAACATGGAACACAGAACTGAATGTGCACTATGATCCTAATTTTGGTGTATGATATGCAGGCATTGAGAAAACTGGAAAGAAATATAGCAGTATTGGGATGCCTGGGTGGCTCAGTTGGTTAAGCAGCTGCCTTCGGCTCGGGTCATGATCCCGGGGTCCTGGGATCGAGTCCCGCATCGGGCTCCTTGCTCGGCAGGAAGCCTGCTTCTCCCTCTGCCTCTGCCTGCCTCTCTGTCTGCCTGTGCTCACTCACTCTCTCTCCCTCTGTCTCTAACAAATAAATAAAATCTTAAAAAAAAAAAAAAAAAGAAATACAGCAGCATTTTGCAGTACCTGTCTTTGGGTGATGGGATAGGAATCACCAGTTAAGTAGGACTACTGCAGTAGACTGGAAACCCCTTACAATGAGTACCAAGGTTTTTCTTACCTTAGGAGTTTAGCATTGCATTTGTGAACTGTGGTATTCAACAATTAGAAAATGCACTTAAAAAAAAAACAGTAAAAAGTCTTACTCCTTTATAGCCCACTGTCAACTTATCATTGATCATGTCTTCTAAAATTTCATTTATCATCATATATTTCTGCGAGCAGACGGGTGGCTGGTGGGTCACATCCCCCACAGGCATTCTGGGGCCTGGAGATGGTAGAAGCTCAGAGGCACGTAACACATACTTGGCCAGCCTTTGATGGCCTGCGGTCTGCCACAACAAAGTGTCTTTGTGGAATTTATGCCTCAGTTGTGTGAAATGAACTCAACATGCAGAGTGTGTGAGTCTTTGATTTGAAATATATTTCCATTCACTTCTGGTGGGAGGTTGTCAAACACAAGGCACTAAGCATGCTGAGCTCTGCAATGGCTCCCATAAATTATCTATGGTGATTGCATTTTGGCTACTTAAGGATGACTGGGAGATTTGGAACATATGTTTTCATTAAGAAATATTCTGATCTTGTCATATCACCCAGCTGACTGCTGTTGAACAAGAAATGCAGCAAGACTGGGAGGCGAACCAAAGAAAAGCTTTCATCTGGGGCCCGAGAATTGCACTTTGGGAGACACAGAAGAGCAGGAATCAAAACTTTGTTCCAGGAGCAGGGAGAGAAGAGGCGGGCTTATAAAGGCAAGAGGAGACTCCCAGGAAAGCCACGTAAATTTTTTGTCAAGAATTGTGATTGGTGTTGACAAGCTGAAGCTATTCTTATCTGCACGTGGTTGGTTGCTAAGACCTATCACTAAGCAAAGAGTCGGTTTCTAAGTAGAAGAAAAAAAGTTCCTTTCTTGACACACGGCAGCATTGCTGGTGCTCCAGGGTGCTTGTGGTTTGGCAGCGACCTACATGTTAAAGTTTATCTTTCAGGTGGGGATGTGCATAAGCTCTGCTTCCTTAATGGCTCCATCTTAAATCGCTCTCTTGGCGATTCCGACTCCATTTTGCTGTTTCTTTCACACAACTAAGATCTGATCCTGGGTGGAAAGTGTGTGACTCTCAGTGGCAGCTAGTTGTGGGGTCTGCTTCTTCATGTCTTCCTGGGCTTTTCAGTTAGAGATCACAGGTCCTCCTGGCAGAAATGATGAGGAACTTTGGGAAAGTAGGAAATGTATTCTGGTTTCCTCAATAGAGGGGGTCCGAATGAAGTCCAATGGCTCTCAGAAAAGATCTAAAATTCCTATAGCTACCCAGGAAGGAGAAATCCTCCTTCAGGGACCAGAGTCAAGTGTGGATGTAGTGGCAGAAGCAGAGGGGTGCTGAGACCACACTGGGCAGGAGCTGCACCCCGCTCTGACTGAAGTGGTGGTCGTGGTGAGTCCTCTCTAGAACGTGAGGCACACAGAAGACTCTAAGCCAAGCCCCCATTCCTCCGCCAGACCCAAGGTAGGAGAAGCGAGATCCATTCTTCCACAGAGCCCTGATCTGCCTCTGCCTTTCCATTCCTTTCCTTCATTGAAGCCTTTGTGTGGTTTTAGTTACCTGTCCAGGCCCCCTGCTCCCCCGCCTGAGGTAAGCTGAGCAGGACCAGGGAAACGTTGAGAGCAACACAGCCAGGGTGAAACCCAGACAGTGTTTCCAGGGCAGGCACTGGAGCTGCAGGGTCACCAGGCTTCAGGAACCCCAACACCCAAGGACGAACAGAAATCAGAACCCCCTCATTCATTCTCTAAATATCACATAAGCTTCCTGGGTCTTTGTTCAACTCCAACGAGATGTGGTAGCCATAGCCAAGACGGAGAATGAGACCCCACCAGCCTGACAGGATGGGGGCTGGGAATCCGTTAAATCCATTTCTTTTTATCAATTTTCTGTGACAATGCTTTCACAATCCAGTTTGTGGTTTAAAATTCATACCCATGACCCTCACAACTGCTAGCGTGGTAGGGAGTGTGGTTTTTTCAGCACTGATAACAGAGTCAGGCTTCCCACAGATGTCAGGGAAAAAACCCAAATCATATCAACAAATATTTGATCCCAACAAGGCAAGAAGCCTTTTGTCTTCCAGCACATGACGGCAAAGTGCTGATCTTATCACCGGCAAAATACCTTCTGTCGCTGTCAGCTGCCTCCATTTTCTGTTGCCCCTAAATGCCACCCATGGTTATATATTCGACCAAGTAGGCCCCTCTTTACATAATTAACAACCTTCTGCAGTGGTTAATGGATGAGGAAAAAGCTCTCTAAGGAGCTGATCTTAATTTATCCCGTGTCTCCTACAGGAAGACACGTGCTTCTGTGCCAAAAGTAGACATTACACGATGGGGAATTTACACATGGCCTTTATGCGGTAATTTACTGGCAAACTTGGGTATATATTATTGTAAACTGCCGCATCCCATGTGATTACAAGATTAAGAAGGAAGGAGTGAATTGCTAATCTTGTCAGTCCAACTGCTTTCTTCCTCGATAACATTTGTGTTATTACACTGGGTGATGAAAGATTGTAATTGGCTGTTGACACTGATTGAAGGAAGGAGACGTTTTTTGTTTTGTTTTAAAAGGAGAATTAATTAGCTTGGTGAGGGAGGTAACGCGATTCAAATCTGCGGCCCTCCTCACAGCTGCAAAACAGAAGTGAACTGTCAAAGAGTGTTTTCATCTCTTTCTTCCCCACCTGTTTTTCTCCCTTTGATGACATCTTTTCCTAGATTTAACACATTTAAAATGCGCCCACCAAAGAGAGACAGAGTGGGGGGCGGGCGATGGGGAGCCTTCAAGAGAAAAAAAGAAAACGCAGCTTTCGGGATTCGCACCAGAAATCCTGTGAATGTGTGTGTTCATTTGCATGTGTCTAAGCAGTGTTGGACGAAGATGCCGGAGACAGACGGACTGAGCCAGGCCAACTCCGTCACTCAAGTCGGCCTACCCCCGTAACCACCACCTGAGCCGGGTCTCCTGTGCGGCAGCCAGAAGGAAAACTTGTAGGTAAGTAGACACAGCCTGGTTCAGCCTCCAGGTTTTTGGAGGAGCCGTTAAAACCTGTGGTCCTACTGGGCGTTGTACATAAACAATGAATCTTGGAACACTGTGTCAAAACTAATGATGTATTTTATGGTGACTAACATAACACAATCAAAAACAACAATAACAAAACATAAAACCTGTGGTCCTACAAGATGTTGTTTCTGCTGGAACCAGCGACCTATACATGGTACCTTTCTGCCCCCAGAGAGAAAACACAGGACCAAGAATTGGGATGGATGTGAAGTGGATTCACACCCTCACCCTCACAAAGCCCACTTGCAAGATGTCGGTTTCTTGTGTCGCACAACTTTAAAAGCGGCTGGTCTAGGAGTCTGAGATTCCAAGGGAGGAACGTTTTGTACCATGGGATGCAACAAAGCTTCAGGTGGGGAAGAAGTTGGGATGGCCACCTGGTCGTTTTGGCTTCTTGGAGCAACAGGCAAAGAAAAGGACCGCGGCCACTGTTTGGGGGGAATTTGGCTCCTGATTACGAAGGGGAAACAAGAGTCTGGCCATACTGGGAGGAGAAGAAATGTTTGCAAGGCAGGGCACTCCCTCAGGACCCTTCCTGGCACTTAAGTGCCCAGAGGTTCTAGTTAATGGAGGACAATACCACCGGTCCAGCAAGGACTTCAGGATTAAAGGTCTGGGTCATCCCACAAGCTAAAGACCCTTGAGCAGTTGAGAAGCAGGCAGAGGACAGCAGGCACATAAGGAAGTTGTGAACACCAACTCTCGGCCTCACGGACAGCTGTGAAAATGAAGACGGTCCCAAGCCTGCCTCTTTTCTTCCTTGCGTTGTTATGAATATGTTAGTAACATTAGCAAGTTACTTTTATGATGAGTAACTGATCCCTCCCCCTCTTCATTTTACATAAGACACGGGATGGTTGCCTTCATTTCTGGTTTCAGGCTCCAGGACCTGAGAGGGAATTGCAGCTGCCCTGGCTGGGGCGTTCGGATGAGACGTGGGCATCTACTTGGCAGAAGCCTGCTGTCTCACTCCACTACTTGTCTGGACGTTAAATATTGTTGTTCAATAGTGCAGCCTTGGGGGCTGATGCTGCGGGGTTGCCCCTCTAATTTGAATCTCCGCCCCTGTACCGGAGGGTAGGGGAGTCTTGGAATCTATATTCCCCAGAATATTTGCCAGCAGCCTTGGGGGACAGATTCTCCAACGGCATGTACTGGTGTGATGTGGGGGGCAGAAATGAGAGGCCTATAACAGGCCCCCTGGCAACGGCGGGCACACAGGTGGCTCCCGCGAGCATGCCATTGTTTAGAAGCTTCCATTGCTTTCGCTGAGGACTTTGCGGGACTCAAGTAACCCCTGTGTGCCTACCTCCTGTGAAAAATAAGCCATCAGGTTAAGTTACTGTGGCTTCGGTCTCTGTGACAGGCAGTTAATCCTGATAATATCTGTAGAAAAAGGATGACAGTTGGGTTTTCATTTTCTGATAAAATTACATATGCAAACATATCTGCAGAGACCACTGTTTTCTAGAATCTAAATCTGAGCAATACTGTAACATTGATTCTTGTGTGAAAGGGGGTTATTAGATAATCCAGTGGATAACGGATAGTGCATTAAACTACATTTGTGCCAAAGATAGTGAATCGTTGAAAATGAAAGCTCTTGTAATGATCCTTGTACAATGGTTGAAGGTTTATTATCAAAGTATAATTCAGGGATGGCATGCATCCAGGTAGATGAGATATCAGGATTTAAATGCTTTTGGAGACAGGACGCGGAGAAACTAGAAGAATGGTTAGTGCATATATTAAATAGTCTGTAAATTACAGCTATCTAAGCAAATTGTTGATAAAGGCTTTGTGATTTAATTTCCCAAGTTTCCATACTGCATATTTGATATTATTGATTAACCTGAAAGCAATGTGATTCAGATACAAGGTAATGTGAACATTTAAGAACCAGAACCATTTCAGAGGGCTGTTTTGCTACTGACTTTCTGGTTTTTCTTTTCTTGCTTGCATTACAGATCATAAGCTCTCAAAAGGAAGGTAGAGAATAAGATCTGAATTTGAAGACAAATGTTAACATCACAGCAAGAAAACCAACTCAAGAAAAATTGCTGATTTTTAGCATAGAGATCTATACCAACCGGACTCTTACCAAGAGTTAAGAGCTGGCATAGTACTGTGATCAATAAATTCTGGAATCAGTCTTCATGGGTTCAAATCTCTGTCCAACACTTAAAATTAACTGAGGCATTAGCTCCTCTGTGCCTCAGTTTCCTTATCTGTGAAACTGGGATAGTTTTCCAACTTCTCCTATTTGTCATGAGGATTAGGCAAAGCAAAGTGCCTCCCGCATGATAAATATATGTATACTGTTAGTACCATGTCACTCCATTTAATTGCTGGAACGAAATCCCTGCTTGCAACCATGTTAAAGATGCTGGGAAACTGACACAGATGTGTGGCCTTCATGAAAGGAATATGTTCATGCAGTAAACTTCATTTGAAGCCATTACAGGAAATAATAAAACTCCAATCATTATCATCAGATGCTCCCTTAGCTTCGGAACACATCTGTGTACCAGAGTCGTGTGCAATAATGAAGCCAGATGCTAAATTCTTGACGTGCTGATTAAGAAACAATCAGACATGAACATAACTTAATTTTAATGATGGGATGATTTTATTAAGTTAATTTACAGATAAAAAAACATCACTGAAAAGCTGTGACTATTAACAAATACTTGCCTGGCCAGATGGGCTTTCTTTTTCTTTTAGGAGGTTTTGACATTAATACACACTCAGTTCATCGATCTGTGCTTTTTTTTTTTTTTTTTTTTTTTTTTAAAGATTTTATTTATTTATTTGACAGAGCGAGATCACAGTAGGCAGAGAGAGAGAGAGGGAAGCAAGCTCCCTGCCGAGCAGAGAGCCCGATGCGGGACTCGATCCCAGGATCTCGAGATCATGACCTGAGCCGAAGGCAGTGGCCCAACCCACTGAGCCACCCAGGCGCCCTCGATCTGTGCTTTTTTGTTGGTTGCCTGAATGCTGCACAGAAGACAGAGACGGGGAAATTGGATCTTTTCTGACATCCACCTGTGTGCTTGAGCCCTTGTGAATGAGGGAAATCTCAGATGGAGACACTGCTGTGTTCTCTGCAATTACACTTCGCTCCTGGCCCTGGGATCACAGGCTCGCCTGTAGAAGACCGCTCCACGGGTGAGATACACAATTTGCGAAGGTGTTGAACTAAGCCATGATTTAGTCTCCCAGAGGGTTCTTTCCTTTTTGTAGGCTTGCAGTCCATCCCATCTGAGAATCCCCTCTCCTCTATGCCTGTATGACTTCAGCATGCAGGGGCTTCAGAGGTAGCCAGAGCCAGTCCAGCATTGCCTCTGAGGCTTAGGGCCAGTTGGGAACATCAGGGCCCATCCTTCTGATAAGGCTTTGCTGGGATTTTTAAGAAGACCAATTTTAATCATGCTCTATTTAATGCAAAACCTCCCCTTTGTTTTTTCTTTCAGTGTTCCGGGTGGAGGGCTTACTGAGTAACATTAATAATAGATTAGGTGTGGCCAACTTCTTGGAAAGATGCTTTCAGGTTAAGATTTATTTAAAAGCAACAGATCAGAGATAAAGAGAACTGGCCATTGCAGCATTACAAAAATCAATGTGTCCCTGTAAAGCAAAGAGGATTTGAGAGAGTGGTTACGGCCACTTACTGCCAGGAGCCTTTTAAACGTCCAAAAGTAGACTGATCTTCCTTAAATTTCTGGAGTAGAAGCAGACCTATAGCCCGAGAGGTGGTTTATGATTGATCCAGCTGCCTGGCATCAGGAAGACAGGCTGCTTACAACCGTTTGCAGTAAAATGTACCACCACCACCACGACACGAGGCAAAAATTGAAAGCTACTGAAACAGCACACAAGCACTTGAAAGGTAACGGTGATGGGAAACACCTGCAAGAAATTTATCACTTTTATTAAGAAACAATGTACAAATTCAAGAGAAAAACCAGGTGTCTCATCAGTTGTTTCAGAACGTAGAAAATGACTCTTTATAAGAATCATGCTAAAAAGACCCATTCAGTGTGGCAAAACAGTTTACTCTACAAAATTTCCCTTTCCTCCTTAACTCTCTGCTCAGATAACTCAGAAGGCTGGAAGCCAGTGTTGGATAGTCACAGGCTCAAAACCCGAATATGAGCTAATGTATCTTAGCTGTTCTATACATCCTACAGCTTCCCAGCCTTCTCCTCCCCGGGTCTTTGATCTTAAAGCGCGATCCTCAGTGAAAAGCCAGGAAGCTGGGTAAATCAAATCCCCGCTGTCTCTTCCCACCCCTCCTCCATATAACTGGTTCAGAAATCCCACTTTAAAAACCATCCCCTCTTGGGGAGGATGACGCCATTCCCTGGACGAGAGCAACTAGCACAGAAATGACTTGCGAGTGCAAATGAGGCACAGAGTGCCGGCTAACCACCCCTGCTGCGCTCCTGGTTCCCGGGCATCTTCTCACATCTCGAAAGATATAAATAATTCAATAGGCCAACAGATTTTTACAACCTTTTTTGGTTAAAAGGTATGGACCTGAGTTCTTTTCAGTGTAGCCCAAGCTTCCCCTCCCCCAGATGTCTGGGACCCTCACAGCCTGCCTTACTTGATTCAAATTCAAGATCCTCGGTAGAATGGTTAGCAATTTAAGTAGGCAGAGCTCAGGGGAGGTGACTCAACAGGGTACTGCTAAGCATAGACAGACAGTAAGCTCCAGGCATCAGCCAATACCAGCTCAGAAGAGGTAAGCTCCACCCCGGGCAGCCTGCTTAAGAAATGGAGAATCTTGAATGCTACCCTGAGAGGTCTCTCTTTGCCCAAGCATCAAATGACACACGGTGCTAAATACAGAAGGCTCTTCCCCACCCCAGTGCCCGCCGAGACTAGCCAGCAATCCCTTGCGTGTGTCGTCTATCCCTTCTTAGAAACGTTAGAAATCTTATAATTGAGTCTCAGAAAGGTTTCTTCTTATTTGCTTTCTTGCTAACCAGCTAACGAAGAGCAGAAATAGCTATCAGGAGCCGATGAAAGGTTTCTCTGAAACTTGATGGAAGAAGAAATCTTGGCAAGTGTTTACTTAGTTCCTTAACACGAGTCAGACATTAGGCTGTGGCTGGCACTGCAGAACAGAGTGAGATGTGATCCCTGGTCCCTCTCTTCTCTGCAGTGTCTACTGTCAGGAAGCTGCTGGAAAGAGAAAGCACACTTCGAAGTCTCCGCCCTAGCTCTGTGTGTACTGAATGTATCCCAACACTTATAACTAGCTTCTACTTACAAACATTGTTTACACTCATTTTGAAATGTCACTTCAATCAGTAATAATATGTTAATGGATTTTATCTACATTGATAGTTGTTTCAACCTGAGAATGAACGGTCATAGGTAAGATCTACTCCCATTTTTCCAAATAAAGTTCTTGAGACCAAAATGCTTTGTTTCTCTAAGGGCAGAGTTACTCATAATCCTATCTACTCCAAGCCGAAGAGAAACAAGCTACACCAAGTGTGGTGTCGGATCTTGATTTCTGGTCCCTTTGATAGGGATCTTCTCACTGTGTATTTGTGCATCTGCCCTGGTCTTTGCCATGTTCCCCTGCAGGGGCCAAGGCCAGGCCCCATAATATACCTCAGCGGCATACTCATTATTTTGAATTGACGCTACTTCGGGAACATGTACGAGGACACTCAGACCCTCCTCTTCTCCTGAAAGCAGAAAATAAATCTCCCATATGAAAGGTACTCTCTCTGTACTAAGAACTATGAAGACATCCCTACTACTGGAAATAGGGACTTTAATGCCAAGAAAGCTGTAGAAACAAACCTTGCTCCTTTTTTACTAATCTACTACCTCAACCCAAATTCCACTAAGAATTTCCTACTAAAGCTCCCAAATATCTATTTCTTTACCCTGTCCATTTCTCACAGATTTATTGCCTCTTTGTCTAAATTGTATAAAAACTGCCTGCCTTGCTCATTTATTTCGGTTTCATTTTTTGGTCTCCGTGTACACAAAATAAAATGGTGATTTTTCTCCTGTTAATCTGTCTGGTGTCAATTTCTTAGTCCAACTAGAAGAATCTTGGGCAGAAGAAGAAAATATCTTCCTCCTCTTCAACTGGCATCGTTGGCTGCATACACTTCCACTGGATACTTGGCAAGAAGATTCTGCAGCTCTGAGATCTTAGGACATCTGACAGAGAGCTGGCAGAAGGTAAGATTTCCGACCCCATCAGCCTCCCAGAATCTGTCTACAGAGTTCAATGGGATGAGAGGGGTAAGAACCTTTATTTCTCTTTCTAAATTTAGCTTAGCAGGAGGAAATATTGTGGAACTAGTTCCTTGGGCTTAGCTACTCGTCATAAAAATTTGGTGAGCTACTCCTGGTTTTACTGACTCATTTGTTGTGTCACCTTTTTTTTTTCTAATCAATATTTTATAGTTTTCAAGTACCAGTTTTTTACCTCCTTAGTTAAGTTTAATCCTAGGTATTTTATTCCGTTTGGTACAATTATAAATAGGATTGCTTTCTTAATTTCTCTTTCTGTTATTTCATTATTAATGTACAGAAATAAAAGATTCATGTATACTAAATTTTATATCCTGTGACATTACTGAATTCATTCATCAGCTCTTAATAGTTCTCTGGTGGTGTCCTCAGGGTTTTTATATATAGTATTATGTTTTCTGCAAACAGTGAAAGTTTTATTTTTTCCTTACCAATTTTGATGCCTCTTACGTCTTTCTCTTACCTGACTGCTGTGGCCAGGACTTCCAGTACTATGTTCAGTAAAAGTGAGTTTGATGGACATCCTTGATGTCAATCTACCCAAAGAGTAGACTGACATCCTTGTTTTGTTTTAGATCTTACAGGTAAAGCTGTTAACTGAAAGTTTTCCTGACCGAGTATAATTTTAGCTGTGTGTTTGTCATAATGGCCTTTGTTATGTTGAGAAAGGTTTCCTCTAAACCTGTTTGTGTTAAATCTTATCAAATGCTTTTTCGGCATCTCTGGAGATGGTCATATGTTTTTTAGCCTTCATTTTTTTTTTTTTTTTTTTTTTTAAGATTTATTTAAGAGAGAGAGAGAGAGAAAGAGAAAGGGAATCCCCACATACACTCCCTGCTGAGCATGGAGCCCAACACAGGGACTAATCCCGGGACCCCAATCATGACCTGAGCTAAAATCAAGAGCTGGACACTCAACCAAAAGAGCCACCCAGGTAGGTGCCCCTAACCTTCATTTTGTTGATGTGATGCATCACGGTGATGGATTTGCAGATATTGAACCATACTTGCATCCCTGGAATAAATCCCACAGGATAACGAATGATTCTTTTAATCCAATGTATTATTGGATTCAGTTTGTTAATATTTTGTTGAGGATTTTTTAAAAAAGATTTTATTTATTTGACAGAGAAAGAAAGATCACAAGTAGGCAGAGTCCGGAGGAAGCAGGCTCCCTGCCGAGCAGAGAGCCCAATGCGGGGGCTCGATCTCAAGACCCTGAGATCATGACCTGAGCCAAAGGCAGCGGCTTAATCCACTGAGCCACCCAGGAGCCCCTGTTGAGGATTTTTGAATCTGTGTTTATTAGGGACATTAGCCTGTAGTTTTCTTATACAGTCTTTGTCTGATTTGGGTATGAGGATAATGCTGGCCTTCTAAAATGAATTCAGAAGCTTTCCTTCCCCTTCCTTTTTTGGAATAGTTTGAGGAATACAAGAATTAACTCTTCTTTATTTTCTTAATTAGGATTCATTTATTTATTTTAGAGAGAGAGAGAGGGAGGGAGAGAAGCAGACTCTCCACTGAGGGGGGGTGCCTTACATGGGGCTTGACCTCATAACCCCAAGATCATGACCGAAGCTGAGACAAGAGTTGGACGGTTAATTGACTGAGCCACCCAGGCGTCTCTTAACTCTTCTTTAAATATTTGAGAGAATTCATCTGTGAAGCCATCAGTTACTAGACTTCTGATCATTTTTGACTGCCCATTCAATTTCATTACTAGTAATTGATCTGTTCAGATTTATTTCTTTCTGATTCACTTTTGGAAGCCTGTATATTTCTAGGAATCTATTCATTTCTTCTAGATTGTCCAATTTTTTGGCTTATATTTTTTGTAGCTTCTTAGTATCCTTTGTTATTCTGTGATATCAGATGTTACACTTCTTCATTTCTGATTTTAATTTCAGTCTTTTTTCTTGACTTATCAATTATGTTTATTTTCTCAAAGAGCCAGCTCTTGGCTTCCCTGGTCTTTTTTCTTTTACTCTCAGGTTCACTTATTTCTACTCCGACTTTTATGATTTCCCTCATTCCACTAACTTTGGGCTTTCTTGACTTTTTTTTCTAGTTCCTTTACATGTTATGTTAGATTGTTTGAAAATTTTCTCGTTTCCTGAGGTAGGCCTCTAATACTAGAAACTTCCCTCTTGGAAGTGTTTTGTGTCCTAAAGCTTTTGGATTGTTATGTTTTCATTTTGGATTTCTTCATTGACCCACTGGTTAGTTAGTAACATGTTTAGGCTCCATGTGCTTATGTTTTTTTTTTTTTCCCCCTATTCTGGTAATTTCTAGTTTCATACTACTGTAGTCAGAAAAGATGCTTGATAGGCTTTCAATCTTCTTGAATTTATTGAGACTTGTTTGGTGGCCTAACATGTGATCCATTCTGGAGAATGTTCTATGTGTACTTAAAAAGAATGTGTATTCTGTTGCTCTTGGATGAAATGTTCTATAGACATCTGTAAAACCCATCAGAGCCACTGTTTACTTATTTTCTGTCTGGATGATCTATCCTGTTGATGCAAGTGGGATGTTGAAGTCCCCTCCTGTTACTGTCAATTTCTCCTTCTGTTAATATTTCCTTGATGTGTTTAGGTGCTCCAATGGTGGGTGAATATTTGTAATCATTATATCCTCTTACTAGATTGATCCCATTATCATTATGTAATGGCTTTGTTTCAAAGTCTATTTTGTGTAAGTATTGCTACCCCATTTTTTGGCCTTTCATTTGCATGAAATCTTTTTTTCCATCTCTTCACTTTCACTCCATAAATGGTCTGAAGTAAATCTCTTGTAGGCAGCATATAGGTAGGTCTGTTTTATCTTGTTATGCTATGTCTTTTGTTTTTAAGATTTTATTCATTTATTTGAAAAGGAGAGCGTACAAGTGGGGGGCGGGGAGCAGACAGGGAAGGAGAGGGACAAACAGACTCTGTGCGGACCCCAAGAACATGACCTGAGGGCAATTGCTTAAGCAACTGAGCCACTGAGGCACCCCTTTTTATTTTTATTTTTTTTAAAGATTTTATTCATTTATGAGAGAGAGGGAGAGAGAGCCCTATATCTTTTGATTAGAGCATTTATATTTAAGGCAATTACTAATAAGTATGTATTAGTGCAATTCTGTTCGTTATTTTCTGGTTATAGTTTTCTTTCCTTGTAACTGATGACTTTCTCTAGTGTTATGCTTGGCTTCCTTTTTGTCTCTCGATTATAGATTTCTGGTTTGTGATTACTAAGAGGCTCATATATAAGATCCTAAGTACATAAGTCTGTATTGCTGATTGTTGCTCAAGTTCGAACACATTCTAAAAGAACTTGTTTTACAACCCCTTCACTTTATGTATATATTTTACATCTTTTTATTTTTTTAGTCCTTATTTAGATATAATTTAACTATTAGATATAATCGATTTTATTACTTTTAAGTCTTTTAATCTTCATATTAATTTTGTGATTGATACATTACTTTGACTGTATATTGGCTTTTACTTGTGAAATTTTTTCCTTTTCCTAATTTGCTTCTAATTATGGGCTTTTCATTTCCACTTAAAAAATTCCCTTTAACAGTTCTTGTTAAGACCAGTTGAGAGGGTGATAAACTCCTTTACCTTTGGTTTGAGAAATTTCTTCTCCCTCCAATTCTGAATGACCATCTTGCTTGGTAAAGAACTCTTGGTTGTAGGTTTTTTCTTTTCAGCACTTTGAATGTGTCATGCCTCTTCTTTCTGGCCTGCAAAATTTCTAAAAAAAAATCATACAGCTTTATGGGGGGTTTCCTTGTACATGCCTAGTTGCTTCTCACGCGCTCCTTTTAAGATTCTCTATCTTTAATCTTTGACATTTTAATTATGTGTCTTGTTGTGGCTCTCCCTTGGTTTGATCTTGTTTGGGGCTCTCTGTGCCCCCTGGACCTGGATGTCTGTTTCCTTCCCCAGGTTAGATAAGTTTTCTGCCCTTTTCTCTTTCTCTCTTCTTTCTGGGAGTCCTATAATGTGAATGTCAAGATGCTTGCTGTTGTCCCAGCGATCTCTTATCTCATTAAAAATTCTTTTGCTCTTCAGGTTGCGTGCTCTCCATCAGCCGGGCTTCAGATCACTGGTCCACTCCTCAGCATCCTCTAATTTGCTGATGATTCTTTCTACTGTATTTTTCATTTGTTACTATAGTCTTTCACTCTGATTGGCTTTTATATTTTTTCTTTGTTGAAGTTCTGAGTTCATCCACTCTTGTGTCTATCAGGTGGACTGGTGATCTCCATTTCATTTGGTTCTTTTCCTGAAGTTTCGTGCTTTTCCTTAGAGCACATTCTTCATTGTGTTTGCATTTATTTCCAAGAAGTAGGTATATCAGCCACTTCCTTTCTAAACTTGAAGAAATTGCCTGGTGCAAGGATGTCTGGTGTAGACTGCGGGCCTGGCCAGAGCTGTAGCAGGTGCGAGGGCTGGGGCTCCCAGGGCTCTGCGGAGAGCGCTCTACCAGGACAGCTGAAGCTGAAAGTGAAGGCCAGCTGGGGGATCCGGGGCTTTTTCTGCAGGGGACATCCTGGTAAGACAGCGGCAGCCACAGGAAGCCTGGGCGGAAAGTCCCACAGCAGTATGTGTAAGGGCGGCCAGGCAAGTCATCTAGAGTGTCCCGAGATGCTTTGCCCCTGTCACCTTGTGTTACAGCTGAAGCCACAGTCAATGCTGTCCAGATCTACCCAGTGTGTGCTGGGGCCCCAGGCTCACAGAAGCAGCAGGCCAGCCCGGAGCCTATCCACCTCCACACCATCAAGGTGTAGGAGTGTAAACAGGGACACGCTGCAACGTCTCTAACCTGAGAATGTTCCAGCAGGCCCCCTACTGCTTGGTGGGAAGCTAATCCTTTAAGAAGCCATGATCTAAAAAGGCAACTAGAATATTACTTGCGCCCCAGGGCAGATAAATCTGTTCAGTCCCTCAGTTTATAGTGCTGGGGTGGGGGGGGGGTTCCCAGTTGTTACCACGTCTGTCTCTTTCTCTATTCTCTCTGGGGTCTCTCCATCCTCTGCTGTGCAGAAGCTGTCCAGTCAGCCTTCAGAGAAGGGGAGATCAAGATTTTTCTACTTCAAACTTCACTTAAGAATTCAAATTAAATGGATTAATTTGAATTAATAATACAATACCCCCAATAAAGGAACCAACTCTGTATACAAGGAAAATGCTTTCAGTAAGAGGTAGGAGGAATGCAAAGACATTTTTGTTGAGGGAAAACTTAGAACAAAATCTGAATGTGAAAAAAGTTGTAGGTTTATAGACTTTATATATAGTCAGTAATGGCTTAGAATAAATTTAAGTTCTAACATTAAAGAGTTTTGTTTATAATTGATGAAAAGCAAACCAATAACCTCAGATTCTATGTCTTCATCAGATCTTTGATCACTCAGGAAAACTGACTCTTCAATATCAAAAGAGCCAAGTTTTGCTCACAATTATGTAACCTTCAGTATCTGCCTTTAAAATCTTTTATTGTCACTTTGGTTAAATATTCCAAAAGGCTCAGGGATCCTATTTAATAAAATGTTCAGACATTTTGATGTTTATTGACACACTTGCCAAAATCAAATTCTATAGTCTTATCATCACAATCTAACTGAAATATTTCAGGGGCTCATGGATATTTCGTCTCCTATATAAAAAGAGTACACTAATTAGGCTTGTTATCTTACATGGGAAGCTCTGTCCACTGAGTGATACTGAACCCTCTTGGATTATATGTAGAAATGTTATTAAAAACTGTATGAAACTCTTAGAAATCAGGCATATCCTAATATGTTACCTTGAAGTGGTGTGTGTCACAGAAATAACTGAACTTCCTTGTCACCTGCATGGTCACGAACTCTAATCAGATCTCTAACCACAGCCACTTTTAAGGCTTTCATTGTTTCCAGTTATACTCAGATGCTTTTACAAGCTCTCCTTCAAATGTGTTTCATCTGCACTGAGACTCATGGAAAGAAATCAGAGTACAGGTTTCTGATAATAAGATCACGCAACTGAACTCGGTAAGAATTAGTTTAAGCACAACAAGAACACCATGGGACTGAATGAGTTGAAGATGATTATAATTTTTATGACTTTCTTTTGTTGAAACATTGTTTTTCCAGATTTAAAGAAATTAAGGTAATTGTAACTTACAGCAATTTGATAAAATATACCTCTGTAAATAAAACATTTATCTTCTACCTGATCCCTTCAGAACTCAAAAACTCCCAGTATTTTTATATTTTCATAATATATTCACTTGTGTAACTTCAATAAGAGTAACAGGACACAACTGGAAACACTGGTTATATTACTGGGGTTTTGACTAGAATGCCTAGTTGAGGGAGACCTGCATAAAGTCAGGTATTACCAGAGAGCTTAAGGAACTAAGGTAGACTATACGGAACCAAGGAAGCCCTCTGAAAAAAAGAGCCTTAATGTCTTGCTGACAGAGTTCCCAGCAGAGTTCCCAAGTGAAGAGGGAAGGTCGCTTCCTGGCAGATGCAAGAAACTTGGGATACTTTTGGGACCTTGAGAAAGAATGAATCCAAATCTCTAGGTGTTACAGTTGAAGTCTTTCGCAAGTATTTGACTTGGCTGCCAACCTTGAAAGGCTGTAAAGTTCAGGCTGGAGAGTCCTTATAAAAAGAGCCTATGAGATCAATCACAATTCTTGCTGCACTGAAACCAAGTTTTAAAAAAACTAGGCTTCTTTCGCAAACCAATTAGTCTCAACTGGGCTATATTTGGTAAAAATGAGTGTGAAAATAAAGAGAAAAACTGTTTCAATAACATACCTTTGTGAATACTATTTCCAAATTCGGTTCATTAACTAGACAAGATCCTGATTTCTTCTGGTTTTCTCCAGGGCCTGGCTACAGCTCCCCCAACTAACATTTTTGGGTTTGTTTGTTTTTTTAACCATCCTTTTTCCTTGGAATAACTTGATAACCAAAAACTGCCCTTTCTCCTGAAGCCCTGCAAACTGCACGTAAACAACTTAAACGTCAGAGAAATCACAACAGCTCAGATGCAGACAATCTCCATGCCCGCTGCTCGATGGGCTATTCAAAAAGATCGCCATAAAACTCAATTTACAAACCCAGAAAATACATCAGATTGCCACTGCCTGTCATCCAGAAATCCACTTGACTGGCTACACTCTGAAACAGGTTTCTAATTTGATCCAATCATGAACCACTGCTTTTGTTTCCACAGAAATGGGCCTATTCATTCCTGATTTGAACCATTGGACTGAGAATACATCACCGCCTCCTGAAATGAGTGTAACTACCTCCCGTCAGAACCCAGACTGGTTCACTGAAATGGAACAATCTGTCAACTTTTAATGTGTGAGACTTCCAGGGAAGTTTCAGAGGAGGGAAGTGCAGGGGCCCCGGGCAGGCCATCCAGAGTGCACCACGATGGCATACTCAGGATTTTGAATTGAAACCATGTGGGAAACAACAGGTACTAGGACACTCAGACACTCCTCTGTGAAAGGTACCCTCCCCACACTAAGAAAACAGGGGGGGGGAAAAAAAGCCCACCACCTTTATTTAAAGCCAAGGAAGTTGTAGAAATAAACCTGGTTACATTTTTACTAATCTACTACCAGAGCCCAAATTCCTTACTAAAGCTCCCAAACATCCATTTTCTTTATCCTGTCAATTCCTGACAGGTTTACGGCCTTAAAATGTATATTTTTAAAAATGCCTGCTTTGGTCTTTTGTTTAGGTTTCGGTTTCATTATCGGGACTCTGTACAAAATAAAACTGATTTTTTTTTTTCCTCCTGTTAATCTGTCTCATGGAAATTTAACTCCTAATCCAGCTGGAAGAACCTTGGACAGGAAAATTTCTTCCTCCCCTTCATTCTGACCCGCCAATTGGTCCTCCAGCCCAACAGCTAATTCACTGGCGTGGATGAATTCCTGAGGTCTTTCACCTTCCCTCTCCCTAGGCATCCGGCAGTGCTGAGTAAACCGAGCTCAAGACAGGATGAAAGGAGGAAACAGGACATTATTTTCCAACTAGGGCAGGCCAGGGTGGTCAAGATTTTCAGCCCCAGTTCCAGGGAATAAAATATATAAACATTTTTACATTCACCCTCATGTTCATACTTATGGGCCAGATCTTAACATGCCAAGTACCAATACTTACAACAATGTCTAACAAAATACATGCTACACAGATATCAATACTTTGTAAAAACCCACAAAAACATCTGAGAGGCCCCAGAGAATCGAGGCATAAACAGATACAAGATTACAGGTGTGGGAAACTATACAATTTTTCAGTGGAAACGTACACAAGTGAACAGGAAGTGCGGTGAGGACACTGGAGGTGGGGCTCGGGAGGGGAACAAAATAAGGCAGAAGGGGGGACAGGTGCTCAAGAAGTGACCTGAAGTTATTAGGATGCTTTAAAAATGTCATGTAAGCTTCCCAGAAGAACAGATTGTGTCTAAATACTTTAAAACTTGATAGACGGTTACCAAGTATATTAATGATTGTTTTAGATGGAAAACAAAATGAAAAGATCAAGAAAAAAGTCAAAAAATGAAAAAGCATTTACAATGAGAGGACAGAATTGTGGTAAACTATGTAGGTATTACATTAATATAACTAAAATATCCACCGCTTTCTCCTATTTATCTATGGCACTGGTTAAGCTGTTAAGTGGGTACACAGGTATGTGTACACATGTACACACACAGACACACACACACTATACTTTCTGGCTAGTGCCATCTGCTATCTGATCTTTGCTCTAAGGGTAGAGTTTTGGCTGTCTTATTAAACACCAATCTCTTTTGTAAACAAACTCTATCTCTGAGGTACACAGTTACACAGTTTTGACCCAGAGAAAGAGGAAAAGCATTTTAATAGACATTTCTCCTTCTGTTGCATGGGTCTGGTCCTTTATAAAATGGTTTATTTGCCTATTTCATAAAAGCTGAAATTAGTTTCAACCTGGATTGAAAAAGCAGTTATCTTCTGGAAATAAATGGTCCAAAAACAAGTTGTTAATGAAAGTTCTAGTGTCCATTAGACATATTTTCTTACATCTGGCCACTAGAGCGAAAATCAACTCAGAGCATTTCAGACATTCTGTTCTTACACGTTCATTTTTTGCTTAAGTGCCATAATCTGTCCATATATAACCTCTTGTTAATAAAACCAGTAGAGGTGTTCAGACTGAGGAATGTGTAGTTTCTAAAACCAGAATCTAAAATCTAATAGACTCATTTAAATGCTGTCTGTGTGCACCAAAGCATTTCAATTCCTAAAAATTTTCATTAACATAAAAAGGATGACACTGAGTTAGGACAGCCTGTTAAGACTCCAGATACACAGCAATCCAACAGACCCTAGGGACACGTTCTTCTATGAAGTGATTTTTAAAAAAATAGCTTTTGTTTTTAAGAGGATATTTAACACATGCTACTTATAGCACCATCAGTCTGAAGAACTCTACATATTTCAAAGAAAATGCCTTTTGATTCCATGAATGGGTTCACGCCAGATTTAGCATCTTTTAGGGCAGACCAGTGATCAGCACTGGAAAGCTGCCCACGTCTAGAGCAACAAATGAGTCTGAAAACCCGTGATTAACGTGCAGACGACAATGAGGCGGCTTAAGTTACTCCCCCAGAGCGACCCAAAGGCTCTGGGACTTATCTCGGACCCCATCAGAGACCAGCTGTAGGCAGGCAGCGGCGGACACCTGCCACACCACGGCGTGAGC
This sequence comes from Mustela putorius furo, assembly GCF_011764305.1. NCBI lineage: Eukaryota > Metazoa > Chordata > Mammalia > Carnivora > Mustelidae > Mustela > Mustela putorius. The sequence continues at coordinate 88,322,629 of NW_025421998.1, forward strand.
CAAGCAGATGTGCAGAACCACACCGCAATTTAAGACAGTCCGTGCCCAAAAGCAAAAGGAAGGTCTTTGTGCGCAAAAGAGGCAGGTTACTCCTGTGAGGTTAATGATGGGGGGTGGGGGGGAACTGAGTGAAAAATGAGGCAATAAAAGAACAGACTTTCATGTTCTTTTCTCCTCCAATATTATCGCAGAAACTACACACACACACACACACACACACTCCTACACACACGATACTGATAATACTGTTCCTTGTTCTCAAAATCACCGAGCAAGGAAAGACCACACCTCTGAAATGATTAGCCAAAAGGGGCATCATATTTCCACACAAAGCAAAACACATTACCTCCCAACCACCTGTAAACACTCATCAAGAACACTAAGATACCTCATAGGAAAGAAGGGGGAAAAAAACACCTTCATTTTCGTTGCGACTGGACCTGATTCATACACCCCCTCCCCCCGTACTAGTCTCCTCCTTAGCCTGACTGACCACGACTCTGTCAGCCCGACAGGCAGAGCTCAATCTCTCTGGTTAAGCAGCCTTCCCAGCAGGAAAGGCACCCACTGGCACCAGCCCGGAGCCGCCGAGGGCCAGCCGCTCCCAGCCGACCGGGCAGCACCATCTCCACTCGGAGCTACAGGGCTTCACGCCAGAAAACGTCTCTCCTACGTCATACACAGCCTTTCTTTCTTATTAACTGTGCCTCAGAGAGACGCTGAAGGTCTGTTCTAAGCAGAGAAAGCAACAGACTTTTGCATAGGAAAAAAGAAAAAAAAAAGGCAAGTTGTGGAAAAGGATTCCCGCAGCCCTGCTCCAGTGTGACCAGGGCTCGGCTCAGGGACAACTGCTTCTTTTCCAGTCCCAGCGTCACTGGTGTCTCAGCTCAGCTGTTTCCTGATGATGATGCATCTGACTGGCTGACAGGGCCGCAGGGGGTGGGGGGGGGAGGGGAAAGGTGACAGAAAAAAGGGACGAGGCCACAGGATGATAATGACTGTGTGGCAGAGAATCATCAGAATGGCAACAAGAGACCACCACCGAACACAGATATAAAACTACTAGCTGTGGGGACTCAGAACTCAATAAACAAGTAACAGTACTAAATATTTTGGTAAACAAGTAACAAACGCGCTGGCTGTTCAAGAGCAGAGAACTGTTCTTGTTTCTACTTCATGGTTGAGGGGTTTCCATTTGGAGTCCACAGACACTGTCTGTACAGCCTTAAGAAATCTGAGAAGTCCCTCCTTCTGAGGATTCTCTGGTACATGGTTGGTTCAACACTTCAGCGCTGACGAACGTGGAAGGGCGGCCAGCCCTCACCGGACCCTAGCACATCACGACCCTGGTCTCTGCTCCGGGCAGGCCTCAGTTCTTCTTGTCCTTCTGAAGCTGGCTTTTTGTGGTCCCTAGGTTGTTCCACACTTCTGTGTACATCAGGGTGCCAATGAAGACAAACAAGGTACCCAGCCAGTGCCACAGAGTGAAAGGGTTCTGGAAGTACAAGATGGAAAAGATGAGGCTGACGAACTTGCGCAGGGTCACGACAAGGGTGACGGTGAGGGAGGCGCACTCCGTGGTGAGAATGAAGACGCCCCGGATGCACACGTACCTGGGGGGGGGGGTGGGGTTAAGGTGGTTTCGGTAGACTAGAGAGAGAACACCAGGCAGAACATTCTGGCATCGCACTTGGTTTAAATGCTCATATTCTAAGAACCAGAAGACATGGGTGGGTTATGGCTGCTCGGAGGCTCTTCCTCAGTAGAACATCTCACTGAATGAACGTCCTACCACTCATCTGCGAATCCTCCCCTGAAGCTGCCTGGAGACCGCCCACTGTTCTCGCTCTGAGTTCCTCACACAGTGTACGGTGGCGGTCCCCTCCCACGTAGTGACAGAAGGTAGGTAACACTTTCAATAAACGTCAGCAAACCTACTTTATATAAGGACCCGGGCTCCACCTCTTTGTCCAGAGAGGAACTCTGCCGGCCAATCTACTAGGTGACGTCAGAGGAATGAGACAAATCTCGACCTGCTTCGTGGTTTCAGACCCTTCACAATTTTATAACCTACTTCAGGCTGTTCAAGGAACCATTTAAAAAATTAGGTTTTAGTTAGTTTGAAATTTCTTGCAGAATTTTGTGGCAGCCTGAGACATATCCTAGGCCACCGAACAACTCCGGCAGAAATCACAGAGCATTCACGTCCTATACTATTGCTTGGTGATCCACTGATTTCTACACCTCCCCCCAGAGCAGTCCCTTTATGGTGCCCAGTGACTTACCGACCTGCTGCAGCGCTAACCTCTGGCCCCCCACGAAGGCACTAACTGGATGGGCAGCTCTGTCTCCGGTAGTACAGAATAGTTCAAGGCAGAGACAGAACTCATGTCATATACCGTTAGAAGAATAAACATTCCTCGGTCAAAAGACCACAGAGCAGACCTCATGGCAGAGGAGCGCAAAGGATACTGAGTGATGACATTCATGAGGAGGTAGAACCACATGATGGGCACTGTCACACCAATGACCGGAACTTGATACAGTTCTGCAAAGATGGAGAGGAGAGACGATCACATTCCTGACAGCTGAGGGGAGACCGAACGTAACAGAGACAGCAACACTACTTCCCTCGCAAGCAGAACTGGACTGTACGCCGCTTTACTTCCCTTGATTCCAGGCTACATCAGTCTCAAGAGTCATTACATTGGTTTCTTAAATTACTTATGGCAACTGTAAAATAAACTCTTCACCATCCACCTGACGAGGACCCCACTTTACAAAGAAACACTGAGAGGCACAGAGAAGTTACAAATGACAGGCTCTTACCTGACAATCGACCCAAGAGTGAAGACAACCCACAAATAAATGCTGTTTAGAAATATACACGATCCTACTAGTAATCGAAGAATTCAAAACTAAACAGGGTTCTGCCATTTTAGACTTTATTAAAACAGCAATTAAAAATGTATAAAATCCTAATCTGGAAAGGCAGTAGTGGAATTGGCAGCCACTCATTTGGTAGTAGTATCAACTGGTGTGTGTGTGTGTGTGTGTGTGTGTGTTTTAAATCCATTTCATAATGCTCACATTAAGGGACCACACCAGTATTGACAGTCATTCTTAGGAATTAATCCTTATTAATTCAAAAGAAGAAAAAAGTTCTCCGTTGATGGAGTACTATTTATAATGTGGAAAAACCAAATCAGTCTCAATGGCTATGTAAGCCTTAGAGGAACTTCCACTAAATGAGGCGGGACACATTTGATGAAAAAAGAATCATGAAGATTATATACACTCACACAAAAAAGAAGGCAAGTGAAAAAGCAAGTATGAAATGTATCCACACAAGGGTGACGACTGTGTAAAAATGTATGTAAGCAGTATCTGGAAAGAAAATGCTAAAATGAAATTAGCTGACCTCGAAGGCTATAGAACTGTAACTTTTCTTCCTTTAAATGCATCCTTATGTTATGAGGCTTGCATAGCAAGTATTTGGGATCCTAAGGTGTTTGGGGGGGTAGAATTATTCTGTGTAACTTAGGAAATTCTAACAGTGACAGTGAGATCTCCTTAGTAAAGGAATGTTACTTTTCTTTTGCAAAACATAAAAATCCGTGTGTGTGTGTGTGTGTGTGTGTGTGTGTGTATATATATATATATATATGTAATGTATGTAATATAACTGTCTAGACTAGTGGCAAATCCCCATAATGTGGTATTCAACTGTCTTTGAAACACTGAAAAGACAAGTAACATTATTACTGTTTAACAGCTTCAGAGATCCACTGTATCAATTTGCTATGTAAGAGTCAATCAGTAGGACTCCAAATATTTAGGTGGATATTCAATTCTCATAACAAATTCAAGGATAACAGGTTCATCTAAGATAACCTAAGGCAAGCCAGAGGAGAAAAGAAAACATACTTAACTCAGGGATGATTTTGAAGAAGTTGAAGGCATACTCTAAAGTAAAGATTTTACATAAATACCATTCCTGTGACTTTTAGAAGCAGCATTCTAGTAACTAAATCAAAATCAATCCCAAGGAATCTGATGATATTTTTATGTCAATGGTCCATCGCTATGTGGAAACTCTCAAGGGACCTTAAAAATTATTGTGTCAAAAGTGGCTATGTGTCAATTACATCTCCAAAAAAAAAAAAAAAAAAGTCAGAAATGATTAATTCAGAACCCTAAAAACTTTCTGACAGGGGCTCCTGGGTGGCTCAGTGGGTTAAGTCTCTGCCTTCAGCTCAGGTCATGATCTCAGGGTCCTGGGATTGAGCCCCACATCGAGCTCTCTGCTCAGCAGGTAGCCTGCTGCCCCCTCTTTCTCTGCCTGTCTCTCTGCCTACTTGTGATCTCTGTCTGTCAAATAAATACATAAAATCTTAAAAAAAAAAAAAAACCTTTGACACACTACCTTCATTACACACTTTCTGTGGGTGAATGGGACAGACAACACTGCAAACTCCAACAGAAAGCATTCACAACTTCCTAACGCAGGTTCTGAGGGCAAACAAGTTTACGGTGCACATACCGCCACTCCACAAAATACACCTACCATTTTAGATATGAGCAAGGAGAAAGCCTTAACTTTACATATGTTTATTTGTTCCTGTGTGTTCCTTTGTCTGTATAAACACTACATCTTTTAGTCAATCACATCAGATAGGCAATTTATAGCTAGTTGATTAAACAGTCCCTTTAACAAGTAACAGCTAACTTACCCTGTAGACATCTGAATGAATTTTGCTTATTCCTGCTGCTTTATTTCCTTCCCTTTACCCTGGAAAAAAGCCCCTTTGTGGTTGTTTCCCTTCACTCCAAGGGAGCTATGTGTGTGTGTGTATGTGGGTGTGTGTGTGTGTATGTGGGTGTGCGTGAGTGGGTCTGCCTTTGCCTTTGCCTTTGCAGCAAAGGAAGGGCAGGAGCAGGCAGAGCTGATGGCTGCCCAGTTTCTCATGGTCCCACCTCTGTGGGGTGGTACTGCTATTTTTTGGCATTCTCAAAACATCAAACATTCCACATGCAAACACAAACACACAAATTCCAAAGCAAAATAGAAAATGTGAAGATACTCTATTACATTGTTTGCACATAACTGAGAAGCATCTGGAAAAGCTTTTGCCACTACAACGGCTGACAAACAGCACAGTATCCCCGGGAGGTGGGGTGGGGATGGCTCCCCATAGGGCGGTGATTTGGATAAGATCATGAAAAAAGCTGTGGTCAAGTCAATGGCGAAACTGAGAAGTGGCCCCAGAAGCTGCCAGGTGATTCCACCAGCTAACCCCACACTCACCAGACTTATTGAACAGAACTGCATGGTCATAAATGTCGGAAGCCAGGAAAATGAAGCCAGGAAGCGGAAGGGCATGCTGTGGGAAGAAAGAGCTCATGTAAATTTACATACACACGTAGTACAGAATATGCAGGGCAGCTTCACAATGACTCCCAGTTTTACAAGCTCTCTGACAAGCAGGATCAGGAAAAGCAATTCAGACTTGTTAGGTTAAACGTATCCAGGGCTTTGGACCTCGTGACACTGTCCAGCAGGCTACTGACCCCAAGCCGCAGCTCTGGCCCTTACGGACTGGAGTCAGAGATCATCACGCACTGAACAAAAAAATGGAGCCAGCATCCTTCCCTCAGCAAAAGGGAAGCTTAAACTCATAGTCATTCAGCCCGTGCCAGGTACTGTTCTAAAAAAAAGACGTGAACCTGAGAGCCTGTTCCTTATTTTTTTAATTCCCAGCCACACACTCCAGTCCCAGTTAAATATCTCAGCCTGATTGTCTGCAGCTTCAGTACGAAAGCTGGCAGTGACGAACCTCTGAACCCTGAGGCCGGCGGCATCTCTACCACCCGGGGCCTTGAGGGGCTGTGCTGTGGATGTTCTCTCCATAGGAGAGAGGCTGGAGGAAGAGTACAGTTAGAGGGGGCAGCTCTGGCTTAGCAGTTTCCAAAAAAGCAGCAGAAGCACAGAGAATTAGCTAACGGAACTCTCCATTGAGTACAGAGGCTCCCTGGAGGGATGCTGTCCCCCCTCTTCCCTCAAATGCTTGTCCGCCTGCCCACGGCCCCCTCTGCATGGGGTTTTTGGAACTTATTTTGCTGTTCCAAGTTTCCATAGTAGTTTTACTCGATTTCATCTACAGGAACACTGGGGGGGGGGGGGGATGAAGGTCCTTATCCGCAGATGTTGTTCCTGGTTACGGGACATGCTAGGCTCCACACACCGATCACGAGTGGCTCATGCAGAGAACAGTGGCTCAGAATACACACTTGTAGCCTATTAAAAATACTTGGTCCTTCAACTACACCAGAAAAACGCATATTTCGTTTGAAATGACAGAGTACAGCTGAGTACTTTTTAATCTATCTCAGGCTCAAGAAATTGCTTACATTATAAAACAAAGCCTCCTTGGAATGTTTCCCAAATTGTTTGTATAAGGTCTCCTGGAAAATACCCATCCGCGCTGACATCAGAAGTGCAAACGTCAGTGCCCCAATCCCTGAAAACACAAAAACCAGGTGATAAGATACAGGATTTGCTCATTTCCACATATTTTCCTAAAGAACACTGACTGTTCTACATTTATTACAAACCAGCTATAGAACATGTACAAAATTTTCTAAAGAAGTAAAAATAACCACATTATCACTACCCACTCCTTGATAGTTTGCTCTCTCTATATATTTATGTATATATTTTATGCTAACACGGGATTATAATGAATATACAAATGTACACCTTGCTTTCTTCACAATCATTTTTTTGGATTTTTCTTTTTTTCCTTCAAGTATGAACCCACGGCTCCATGACTTTATCATGTGGAGGGACCATAGTAAAGATCTAACAACATGAGAATGATTAGATTACTTCCAATTATTTCACCATTGGAATCAATGTATATCCTTGTACATAAATCTTTAAACGAAATGTTGATGATTTCCTTAGGGTAAACTTCCCTAAATGAAATTACAGTCAGAAGTTGCAGACATTTTTAAAACAGTATATAAATTTTTCCAGAAAGGCCATGTCAATTTCTACCATAAACAGTTTATACAAAAATGGTTGTCTTACTGCACCCCCTACAGCAATGAGGATAATTGTTTACTATCTTGCGACTTTAAGAGGCCAAAAATAATAAGGTACTACATTTTGGTTTCAATTTGCATCTCTCTGATTCTAAGAGTACTGAGGCTGAACACACAGTAATCAGATATTAATTTTTCCCCATGAATTGTATGTTTATATCCTCTGGAAATTTTTCTTATTGGATTAAGTGTTTCCTAACAGTTCACAATGATTTTTTTTTTTTCCCATAAAGAAGAGCAGCCTTAAAGGGATAAATTTTCAAGGCCAAGCAGCAGGGAGATTCTAGTTCTTTTGTTGCTATTTCTCTTCGGCTTACTCTCACTCTGTTACTGCTGTCACGGACTGCACTTGGAAAGAGTTTCACCTCCGTAGCCGACAACACGAGGCCAGAGCTCTATAGGAGTGATCTAATGAGTTCCACAAAGAGATACTCATATTTTAAAAAATTCCCTAGGAGACTCTGATGATCAGTCGGGTCTGGGAACACTCATTACGGAAGAGCTAACTTATGAAGAAAATGAATCTAAGATTTAGAAATGAGTCCCTTGGAAATTGACTGCTTCTACTCAGGAGACAGACCAAGAAGAAACAGAGGACACTCTACGCACTCGCTCAGAGAGAGTGACAGGCAAACGGATGTGCGCTTTTCGCTCCACACCACTGGCAGCCACGGAAATCGTGGAACCATGTTGTAGAACCCATTACCCTGAACGCGGATATTTTCTTTTTTCATGTTTTGAACACCGAAGTTCAGAGATAGGTGACCCCGGGTGCCTCTCTCTTCTGTGGCATAATCTGTTTAGCCAAAGCTTCTTGCCAAGAAACCCGTCTCTTGGGAGAAAACTCAGCAAACAGAACTTCAGAGGCAATTAGCTTTATTGTAATCACTGTACTTGCCTAGCAGCCACCTTAAAAATGCTTGGAATCCATCATTCTCACTCGAGCTGGACTGGGAAGTCTAGGAAAGACAGGAAAATACCAGGTAGAGAGACCAGAACTACATGCAAGGTGCCCGGGTACGAAGGAACGATCTGTTGCCCTCTTCCCCCCACTCTTCTCTCGCAGAGACCCAAATCCTTCCATGGCATAAGCATGACCATGTACCGCGTCCATAAAACACCCCGGGGCCCCCACGGCAAGCAGGGAAGAGAAATGATCTGTGAAGCGATCCTTACCACCTGCTTTGCTGACATGAAAGTGCAGATAAATATCCCCACAGACACCAGGGCAATGGAGGTATATTTGAAAATGCTGTATCTGCGAAAACGAGAACGAGAAGATGTCAGGAGAAGACAAGCACAGATACGAACTTGCACGCGATGCTCCCAGTCAGAGGCTGTGTGAGAGGACCCGTCGGCGGAATCCAGACGACGGGCTCGCGCACACGGAAGTCTGGGCAGGAACGAAGCAGGACGCTGACTGGGGACTCAACTCCCTTTCCTCGTGTTGCTTAAAATTGTTTGTTGGTTTGTGGACCGAGAGGCTGTTTCGTCAGAACACAAAAACAAAAAAAGACATGGGCCAGACATGCTCTGCCATCCTGCTCGGGTCCCAGGGAAAGGTGGACACATCTGAACTGCCACCTGTGGCGCTTCCGGTCTTCAGGGACCCAAACCCAAGCGTCAGAGACACACCACACAAGAGGAAGAACGGATCATAAGGGACAAGTAGCAGGATTCAGTCAGGGGGGCGGGGGAAAAATCAGTCAACTGGCCATTGTCAGGAGAGGACTTTTTTTTAACACCTCTGACTGACCTAAATGTTTTTAAACGTCAGCACAGTTGGATAAAGGAAGAAATATTACACTAATAGGACTACTGGCAGTAAGAACAGTGGCATTTCATATTAACTAAAACAACATCATTAATATCCCTCTTGGGCTCATACTGATAAAGCGGAAGGACTCAGGCAAGGACAAAAAGGAATTAAATTTACAGGATGAACCAGTTAAGGTTTTCTAGTTAAATACTTTGTACAGTTCTGGTCACATCGCCTCGTAGCAGGCCAGCAGGCCTGGCTAAGCAGCAGATCGGGGGCCGAGAGCAAGCTGCTGGTGGAGAGAGGGAGATGAAGGGGCCCTGAGGGGGCAGATGGAAAAGTAAGGGCACTCTGGAGTCTGGAAAGATCAAGACAGGGAGAGGTTTGTAATACAGGCCGAAAAATGAACAAAGGGCAGGATGAGATAAGTATTGACTTGGTCTTCAAATCCCGGAATGAGGAACACACTGTGAACCTAAGGGGCTCTACTCAAAATACACAGTAGGAGATAATAACTTACAAATTCCTGATATTAGATGGTTACCTGAGGGAAATTCCTGCTCTCTGGGTGATACACAGCAAGGAGAGTCAACAGGGCTTACTTGGACAGATGCAAGAGGACAGACCCAATACAAGTTCTCCAGGGCAACGGACATGATTAAGAAAGGGCCCTGATATTTCAGAGCACCCTCAGGAGAACACATTCCTTTTAGAATATGTTTTTTTGGGGCACCTGCGTGGCTCAGTGGGTTAAAGCCTCTGCCATCGGCTCAGGTCATGATCCCAGGGTCCTGGGATCGAGCCCTGCATCGGGCTCTCTACACAGCAGGGGGCCTGCTTCCTCCACTTTCTCTGCCTACCTCTCTGCCTACTTGTGATTTGTCAAATAAAAAATAAAATCATAAAAAAAGAGAATATGTTCTTTTATAGTCCTATTATGAGAAAAATCAACAGTTGGAAGGCCTGCAGGTCTGCGCCAACGTCAAGTCTACACTACCAAGAAGGGTAGTGGTCACTTCAATGTAACAAACCCATTACATATGAACACTTATGTGGACACTTGGAAAACAAGTCAGCTGCAGCCGTACTCATCTGGGAACTAAGCCTCAAAAGATAAAGGGTTCATGATAAGGAGCCTAGCAGGACAGGACAACTGCCCTTACCACACAGCTCTTATTACTTAAATACTCTAGGTTGCCAAACTTAACTGGCAGCACTTTCTAAGCTGGTAGAGACTTCTAACCCTGGGGCTAGCTACTAAAAACAGAGAAAAGCTGGCCTGAGCTTATACAATTGTGATCTTAACAGTGAAGGTGAACTTCCCCTGAAAAATGTTCCGGACTGAATGCGCTGACTCTCCCCAGTGCCCTTCCTTCTTGGGAGTAAGGGGTAAGGCTCAGAACGAAGGTGAAAGACAAATATTTTGAGAAAGTATCCCAGGTATTTCTGAGATTTTCTAGTCATATCCCAGAGAGAGGTACTGGTGACAGCCACATAGAATAGTCCTGAAAGTTTCTGTCCCATTTCTTGGCCATTTCAGTCTTTGTTAGGAATTTTCTCTCTAACAAGGGTGTTGTTAGTTCATCATGTTGTGCTGATAAACACCTTCTATGACAGTGCTGTCCAAGAACTTCCACGGGGCTGAAAATGTTCCCTATCTCGGTTCTCCAACATGGTCGCCAGTAACCACGTGTGGCTACTGAGCACTTGAAATGTGAGAAACAAAATATTTAATTTTAAGTAACTGAAATTCTTTTTTTTTTAAATTTATTTAACAGACAGAGATCACAAGTAGGCAGAGAGAGAGAGGAGGAAGCAGGCTCCCTGCCGAGCAGAGAGCCTGATACGGGGCTTGATCCCAGGACCCTGGGATCATGACCTGAGCCGAAGGCAGAGGCTTTATCCCACTGAGCCACCCAGGCACCCCACGTAACTGAAATTTAAATGTCAAGAGTCCCATGGAGTTAGTGGAGACCACATGGGACAGTAAAGTTCTAGATCAGCTGGCTTTGGAGGTTGTCATGGTACTAAAGATGCAGTGATGACAAGAGCTATTCTGTTCTATACAGAGGAAATGTTCCAAAGCCACATGGGGCCCCTAACCTGGTCCACGGCCTTGGGATACACAGCCCCGGCAGAGAGAAAACCAAGAAACAAGCCAGGTGATGGAGAGCAAACTTATCAGCACTATGAGGAAAGGAATCCAGCCTAGGGATGGGGCTCAGGATATCCTTCCTATACACAAAATATGAAAGTGTATTATTTACCTTTTCTTCAAAATGATAATTCCTAGGATCATGTTGGCAATGAGAGAACCCTATAAAAAGAGAAAACAGTAAGAGAGTTTCAGTGCACCAGGGAAAGAAAATAACTGGAGATAAGTAAGAACATGGACAAGCAAAAAAAAGCCAGAAAGGAAGTGGTTAGGATGATTAATTAGTAAGGTCCACTTGTTCTTATAATGGCAACAAGTATAAAGCATACAAATTTGTTATGTAAATAACACCTTCTGAAGATAACAATGAGAATAAAAATGACCAATTCTCTAAATATTGGTCAGAGCTGAAACTAAGACTACCAGAAATAAATTATACTGTAGACTTAATTTTGTTAAATTTTTCCATCCATCTATGAGAGCTTTTGCTAAGCTTCTCCTCTCCCCCGGTTTTAATTAATGAAAGAAGGCGTGCTGGGATCATTCTCTTCTCTGGTCACTCAATCAGCAAGAGTTTGTTGAAAGTCTATTATGTGCTCCCTACTTTGAAAGTCACTTTTGTAATTATAATTAGCTCTGAAAAGACCCGTTGAGGATAGTATCTTTAATCTTCCAGAAATCTCAGAGGACACAGAAATGTTATAATTCCAATGGTCACCAATTCTGCATTCTTTTGCAATCCTAACTACATTCCCCTTGAAGTCTTTCCTGCTCTGCAGGGAGCACTCCGTTCTTATTTACTTACATACAAACTACATGCAGATCTCCCACCAAGAGTGAGAGGAAGAAAAAAACCTCTGCTGCTCTGGGAGGAACCCCATCTTCATCAAGAATTTCCCTTTATTGGGGTGCCTTGGTGGCTCAGTCAGCTAAGTGTCTGCCTTCAGCTCAGGTCATGATCTCAGGGTTCTGGGATCGAGCCCCACATCGGGCTCCCTGCTCAGCGCGGAGTCTGCTTCCCCCTCTGCTTCTGGCTGCTCCCTCCCACCCCCATGCTCTGTCTCTCACTCTCAAATAAATAAATAAAAATCTGTAAGAATTTCCCTTTATTTAGAGTACTTGGATGGCTCAGTCCGTTAAGTATCCCACTTTTGGTTGGGGCCCAGGTTTTGATCTCAGGGTCATGAGATCAAGCCCTGTCAGGCTCCACACTCAGCGAGGAGTCTCCCTGAGATTCTCCCCCTCTGCCCCTCACTGCACCCATGCATGCGCACACTCTCTCTAAAGTAAGTAAATACTTTAAAATATAAGAATTTCCCTTTACTTAATGGTCTCAAAAGTCTCTTGCTTTAAAAAAATTAAAAAACCAAAAAGGGGAAGTATCAATTTTATGTACTAGAAGTAAACATAATTTTATGAAAGAAACCAAAAGTGGTGAGAAATAAGTTAAATAACATTCATAGCAAGTCTGAATATAAAATCGATCAGACGAAGGAAATTAAACATGAAATCTGTTATCCAGGGAGATTTTAGCTCCTGTTATTGATCATCCAGAAAACCTCAGAGGGATGAAAGTCAACTGTCCCCTCTCAGATGAAAGCCAGCCTTTAATCCCACATCCAGAAGATCTTTCTTAGATGCTGGACTCTACTTGTTGTAAGACCTTTCTACTTCTGTCAAGTGTTCGATCGACCCACATAGGCTTCCCAGAGGCACACACGCCCGTCAGCGGGCAGCACTTACAGATCTAAATATCATATGCAGGGGCATGGCGATGTTGAGATTCAAGGCATAGTTGTTCACCACGCTGACCGTGAAGAACATGGTCACCATCACAGCATAGTACCTGAAGTGCAGAGATCACAGCACATCATACACAATCTACTAGTTCAAGAAAATCAAGTATAGAAGGAAATAGTTATGCTTAATTAGAAAAGTATTTTGTTTTAGTCCCTCTAGATTAAAAGATTATATCGCTACGATAATGTGAAGTCAGTACTAAGTACATACAAAAATACATCCAAAACCAGACTAACAAGGAAAAAGTCTGAATGATAGGCTATGTTTCAAGAAACACTATTTTAATCTTTTGAGTATACTCAAAATATTTTTCAAGCAATTTGAAACTAGACGTCAAAAAACATTATCTGAGGGGTGTATGGGTGTTTCAGTCAGTTAAGCATCTGCCTTCAGTTCAGGTCAAAATCCTGGGATCCAGGTATCGAGCCCAGCATTAGGCTCCCTACTCAGTGGAAGCCTGCTTCTCCTGTTCCCTCGGCCTCTCCCTCTGCTTGTGTATTTTGCACGTGCTCTAATAAATAAATAAGTCTTTTTAAAAAAACAACAAAAAAACAAAAACAAAAAATGTTGTCTGATAGACATCAATAGGTTTTTCAGTGAATGGATAATATTATCATTATCATTTCTTTGTAGGTAATGGTTAATTCTCCCAACCATTTCCTCTATATACTTGTTTCTACTGTTAATTTTCACAATTCCTTTCTAAAGAAAAGATGTGCTAAATTAAGGGTGACTTTCAATCTAGCAACTGCTGAAATTACCTCACATTCCGAACTGGTGGCCTCCAAATTAATGAGGATATTATCTGACTGTTACGGAGTTGTATTTAAAATCAGGGCCCCTGTTTTTGACAGTTTATAGGTCTTTAATAATAAAGCAAAAACCAAAAGCCAAAATTCAGTAATCCTAATAACTTAAGGGAAGGGATAAATATAAATGAACAATTATGAATAAATAATTAAATAAATTTGGATTTGTATGCCCCATTTTTGTCTAGAAGATATTAAAATGCCATTCGTGTATATCAGATTAAACCCTATAAAACTGCTACTTTTTTGGAGGTCGAAAAGAGTTGAAAAGCAGCAATTTCCTATGATTCAATCGAAAACATTCAAAAAGAGAAAAAATATCTGAAATAAATGGCTAGAGAATGCGGGACAAAGGAAAATAAGTAGTTCCGTATCCTTCAGGAAATGGTGAAGGTCTTTGAGCACAGATCACCCCCACCTTTTTCATCTTGGCACATCAGAAGAATGAAAGCACTAAGAGTCCAGTCATCTTCCTTGACAAGAACCAACCTGATGTTGCTGGTAGATATGGACCTACAAGCCCTAAACATCAACCATGCTGGGGTGAAATTAACAGTCTATCAAGTTTCAGAAGCTTCACAATGAACGCAGGACAGAGTATTAGACACACACAAAATTACTGCTGTTCCAAAGAAAACCACAAGTCCAAAATGGTGCCACTTAAGTTACAGACCCAAGTCAGCAAACCAAGACTTAATTCCTAACTCAACTGCAGTTACAACCAATACCCCCCTCCTCCTGCCACCCCAGGAATGCAACCTTTTACCAGTCAACAAAGAATTTCCTGGTCAGTACTAGGCAATTTACTGATAGAGTGGGATATTTGTTTTAAATGTTTTAAATGTTTAGAGGCAGAAGCCTCTAAAAGGTTCAAAATTCCAAAACAGTCTCACTAAAACAATCACTGTAAACAGCTAATGAAAATGAGCAAAGGTACCTAAAACAAGACTGTAGAACTGACATAATGGCTACTATTCCCCTCTGTCCTTTGAGTATTCACCCTAGTCAGCCTCCCATGGACTGCCTTTCACTCCAAAGAGACCAGCACACAGTTACTTGTAGAAGAAGAACAGTTGAGGCTACAGCCAATACTCTTCACTCCTTGGCTCAAGGCCAAACTAAAGTCCGTAGGTGAATAATTTCCTAAACCTAGGGAGAATCCTCAAGAGTCTGTAACTACATTACTTCCTGAGCCCAGCTGAGCAAGGAAAATAAAAATTCACATTGTCCCCTCCTTTACAAATAAAGACAAGGCCCACCCCTCACCCCCACTCCTGCCCTAAGAGGAAACTGCTTTCAAAAGGATTATATGCTACCCCTTCCCATGTGAACTACCGGATAGGTAGAGGAGCGTATGGACAAAAACCTGATTGGGTGACAGGCGCATGCATGGAAGGTTAATCAGATTAAGCCTTACCAATCCCCCAATCTCCCCTATCTCAAAATTGTAAGTGTAAAAATTCTGATTTTAAGGGAACAAGAGTCCTTCTAGGAGAAGCTTGCATTCTTTCCCTGTGTCTTTAAAATGTAAATGTTCAAGATTCTATTGGTCTTCTCCAGGAAATCCTTTCCAGTCCCTCTCCTTAAAATACAAATTTTAGAGTGGTCATTCTTATCAAGAAAAACACAAGGGGGAGAGGTTATTTGGAACTTGATTTGCCAGGAGAAATTCAAATCTCAAGTGTCTTCACAAATACTAAAAGAACTTTGACCATCTAGATTGATAACCTTATTCCATATCTACCAGAAAAACAACTGAGATCTAACTTTTACAACTAGCAAATTCTGTATGTACTTCATGGCAGCAATTTAAAATAGAAAGCCATAGGGGCTCTCTGTATGTTCATGTGAGTCTATATTTATGTGTTGTCGCTCTGTGGTATTTTCTACTTGCGGGTGGTATTGCTACAATTAATTTGTACAAGAGCTCTATTTAGCTGGTTTTAAGGCAACCACCTGTAAGGACTGGGCATTCTAAAACTCTCTGAAAAAAACTAAACCAAATATTTTTCAAGGTCACATGGTTTGGAAAAAATATTTGATATTTTAAGGCTGATGGCTTAATTATAAAGACAGGTCTCTGGGGTTACCAACACTAAATATAAAACTTTTATTCTACTTCAGTTTAATAGCCCCCAAATAAGTTCGTGTTGTCCGTTACAAGATCTGTCAACAAAAATTAATAGCTTAGGATAATGGCTGACTTTGTCTAATGTTTAATACTGTTTTTATACGTTACCTAAACATAGTTATTAAGGACAAGTAAATTAGATATAAACAAGATAAAAGTTTATAAATGAACTTTTCAACAATATTACATCTAAACAGATTTCCCAATTTTTTTAGAACCTAAAAACTTTAAAGTTTTGCTGAATTAGGTTAAATGATGAATCAAGTTAAATTCATTAAATATCTAAATCATTTCTAGAAGTAGGAGGACCCTAGGCTCACCTCATACTAGAGAACTATCAAATCATCCTAAATACCCCAGAAATTGATCTGAAGACTAGCAGAACAAACTCCATAACTAAAGGCAGAGAAGGGCCACATGGAAGAAGGTAGTTAAGTGTAAATATGGTTTGGGAGAGAAAGGACTCCCGGAGCTGCTGTTGCAGAGAAGGACAAGAGACAGACTAACATACCTGAGAGCCACGAAGAAAACAAATGCCCATAGCAACTGGCTTGGAAAGTGAGAGGGGCTAAATTTTGTGAGTTCTTGTGGGGCTTAAAGCCTGGGTTCTGAAGGTCTGGGGGTTTGGTTCAGATAAAGCCCCAAGGCACTGGGGCTGCTCTTGGAGAAAAGGGAAGGCAGACAGTCCGGGACACAGAACATGGAAACAGGGATTGGGAGAGGGCTTGGGGCACGCTGTGAAGAGGTTAGTTGCTTCTCTCTGACCTGTTCCAGAGAGGCAGCTCACAGAGAGACCCCTCTGGGAACAACAAAGGAACCAGCAGAGCCATTTCCCTCCTCTACTCCTTAGATAAACATATAACCACCTCCAGGAACTAGCCCAGCACTGACACTTTCAATCTAAACTGCTTACACTGCTGGAACTACCCTCCCAGTAATGCTTGCCTCAGACCCAACAAGACAGGCCCCCTCCCCCAGAAGACCAGCTCAAACCCCTGCCCACAGCACATCTCCTGACAGGGGTTTTGCAGGGCCTCGGCCCCAGCAGCAGTAGTGAAAGGTCTCATTTCATAAGCAGACCAGAGCACAACCTATTAAATGCACCACATTCAGTCCAGACACCAAACACTGCCCATACAAGGCAAAGAAAAGCCTCTATGGCTGGCCTGAAGGATCAAGTAGCAAGGACACAATAATAGACCACATGCTGCACACATCAGAGATACTCCCTGAAGTGGCAGGGCCTGGGTAACAGGGGACACTACACTGCAGGGTACTACTGGACCTCTTCTTCATAAGGCCATTACCCTCAAGAACAGGAGATGTAGCTGATTCTCCTAATACACAGAAACACAGAGGATGCCTGGGTGGCTCAGTGGGTTAAGCCTCTGCCTTTGGCTCAGGACATGATCTTAGGGTCCTGGGATCGAGCCCTACATCAGGCTCTCTGCTCAGCAGGGAGCATGCTTTCGCCTCTATCTCTCTGCCTGCCTCTCTGCCTACTTGCGATCTCTCTGTCCCTCTGTCAAATAAATAAATAAAATCTTAAAAAAAAAAAAAAAAAAGAAAAAGAAAAGAAACAGGCATAGAGACTTAGACAAAATGAGAAGACAGAGGACTCTGTCCAAATGACAGGACAGGAAAAGGCCACGGAGAGAGACCTAAGTGAAACAGATAAAAGTAACAAGTTTGATAGAGAATTTAAAGTAATGATCACAAAGATACTAACTGGACTTGAGAAAAAAGTGGAAGACACGAGTGAACCCTTAACAAAGAGATAACAAATAACATAGCAGAGATAAAGGGCTCAATAAATGAAATGAGAAATATGCTTGATGCAATGAATGCAGGCTGAAAGAAGCAGAGGAATGAATTAATGACCCAGAGGATAGAGTAATGGAAAGTAATCAAGCTAAACAAAAGAGAAAAAAGAATTATGCAAAATGACAACAGACTTAGGGAACTCAGTGATTCCATCGAAAGTACTACTGTTTGCATTATAGGAGTTCTCATATGGAGAAAGAAAAGAGGGCAGAAAATTTAGTTACAGAAATAATAACTGAAAAGTTCCCTAATCTGAAGAAGTTAACAGATATCCAGATACAGGAGGCACAGAAAATCCCAACAACATCAACAAAAGGAGATCCACACCAACACATATAATAATTAAAATGGCAAAACATATAGTTATAAAGAAAAAAATTTAAAAGCGGCAAGACAAGAGAGGACAGTTACATAAAAGGGAAACCCCAAAAAGTTATCAGGGGATTTTTCAGCAGAAACATTATGAGCCAGAAAGAAGTGAATAATATATTCAAAGTGCTGAATGGGATAAATCTGCAGTCAAGAATACTCTATCCAGCAAGGCTATCACTCAGAATAGAAAAGGAGATAGAGTTTCTCAGATGAACAAAAACTAAAGGAGTTGTGACCACTCAATCAGCCCTGGAAGAAATATTAATGGGGACTCTGAGTGGAAAGGAAAAACCAAAAGTAACAATATGAAGGTAGGAAACACAAAAACAGAAAAAACTAATATTTTTGTAAAATAGCAGTCAAGGAACTCAGAGAATAAAAGGATGTAAATATATGACACCCTATACCTAAAATGTGGGGAGGAGAGGACTAAAGAGTAAGTTCAAATTTAAACAACCATCCACTTAATATAGACTATTATATGCAAAAAATGTTATATATATATGAACTTAATGGTAACCACAAATCAAAATCCACTAATACACAAAGAAAAAAGAGAAAAAAATTCACATGATCACTAAAGAAAACCAGCAAACCATGAAAGAAAGACAAAGGATCAGAGAAAATCTTCAGAAACAACCAGAAAACAAGTTATAAAATGGCAATAAATACATATCAATAATTACTTTGAATTTAAATGGCCTAAACACTCAAAAGATATCAGGTGATAAAATGTGTTAAAAAAAAAATAGACTCATCTACATGTTGCCAACAAGAGACTCACTTTAGACCTAAAGACATCCACAGACTGAAATGAATGGATGGAGAAACATTTATGCAAATGGATATTGAAAGTACTTAATATCGGACAAACTAAACTTTAAAACAAAGACAGTAAAAAAAATTAGAAAATTTTTTAAAAAAAAATTAGAAAAAAAATTAGAAAATTAGGCTGTAATAAGAGACAA
This sequence comes from Mustela putorius furo, assembly GCF_011764305.1. NCBI lineage: Eukaryota > Metazoa > Chordata > Mammalia > Carnivora > Mustelidae > Mustela > Mustela putorius. The sequence goes on from NW_025421998.1 coordinate 88,341,554, forward strand.
AAACACAAAATAATAATAATATTAGAGCCAATCCAACAAGACATAAAAACTGTAAATATTTATGCACCCAACACGGGATCACCCAAATACATAAAACAGTTGATAGCAAATATAAAGGAACTAATTGATAATAATACAGTAATAGTAGGGGACTTTAACACCCCACTTACATCAATAGACAGATCATCTAAACAGTAAATCAATAAGGAAACAATTGCTTTCAATGACATACTGGAACACATGGATTTAACATATGTATCCAGAACATTCCAACCTAAAACAGCAGAATACATATTCTTTTCAAGTGCACATGGAACATTCTCCAGAACAGATCACATATTAGGCCAAAAAACAAGCCTAAACAAATTTAAAAAGACTGAAGTCATATCATGCATCTTTTCTGACCACAGTGCTATGATACTGGAAGTCAACTATGAGAAAAAAATAAAATCCGTACAGATCACAAATACATGGGGGTTAAAATACCATGCTACTGAACAATGGATGGGTCAGTCAGGAAATAAGAGAAGAAATTAAAAGGTGCCTAGGTGGCTCAGTTGGTAAGCGTCTGTCTTCAGCTCAAGTCATGATCTCGGAGTCCTGGGATCGAGTTCCTTGTCAAGCACCCTGCTCAGCTGGGAGTCTGCTTCTCCCTCTCTCCCTGCTCATGCTCTCTCTCTTGCACTGTCTTTCTCTCTCAAATAAATAAAATCTTTTTTAAAAAAGATTAGAAATTTAAAAGTACACAAAAACAAATGAAAGTGAAAACAATGGTTTAAAACCTTCAGTACGTAACAAAAGTTCTAAGAGGGAAGTTTATAGCAATACAAGCCTACCTCAAGAAGCAAGAAAAATCTCAAATAAACAACCTTACTTTACACCTAAAGAAGCTGGAAATGGAACACATGAAGCCTAAAGCCAGCAGGAGGAGGTAAATAATAAGGATTAGAGCACAAATAAATGATACAGAATCTAAAAAGACAATAGTCTTTTTGGAGTTCAATTGATGAAACCAGGAGGTGGTTCTTTGAAACAATAAAACTGATAAATCTCTAGCCAGACTTACCAAAAAGAGAAAGGAACCAAATACATAAAATTACAAATAAGAGAGGAAAAACAACCACCAACACCACAGAATTACAATATAAGAGAATATTATGAAAAACTACACACCAACAAACTGGGCAATCTAGAAGAAATGGATAAATTCCTAGAAACCTATAAATTACAAAAACTGAAACAGGAAGAAACAGAAAAACTTGAACAGACCAGTACTAGCAAAGAAGTTGAATCAGTAATTTAAAAAACTCCCAACAAACAAAATCCAGAACCAGATGGCTTCACAGAATTCTGCTAAACATTTGAAGAAGAGTTAATACCTATTATTCTCAAACTATTCCAAAAAACAAAAAAGGAAGGGAAAGTTCCAAATGCATTCTATGAGGCCAGCATTACCCTGATACCAAAACCAGATAAAGATTCCACAAAAAACAAACTATAGGCCAGTATCTCTAATGAACACAGATGCAAAAATCCTCAACAAACTACTAGCAGACCGAATGCAACAATAAATTAAAAACGTCATTTACTAGGATTAAGTACGATTTATTCATGGGTTGCAAGGGTAATTCAGTATTTGCAAATGAATCAATGTGATACATCACATCAAAAAGAAAGTATGAGAACCATATGATTATTTCAATGGATGCAGAAAAAGCACTTGACAAAGTACAACATCCATTCATGACAAAAAAACCTTCAACAAAGTTTAGAGGTAACATAGCTCAACATAATAAAGATCATATATGAAAAACCCACAACTAACATGATCCTTAATTGAGAAAATCAGAGCTTTTCCCGTAAGATCAGGAACAAGACAAGAATGTCTACTCTCAACACTTTTATTCAACATAGTATTAGAAGTCCTAGCCATAGGAATCAGACAAGAAAAGGAAATAAAGGCATCCTAACTGGTAAGGAAGAAGTAAAACTCTCATTATTTGCAGATTACATGATACTACGTATAGAAAACCCTAAAGACCACCACACCTTAAAGACTACCCATAAAGACGACCCACAAAAACTACCCTAAAGTCTACCAAAAATTGCTAGAACACATGAATTCCCTAAAGTTGCAGGATACAAAATCAGTCTACAGAAATCTCTGCATTTCTACATACCAATAATGAAGCAGCAACAGAAAGAGAAATTAAGAAAACAATTATATTTACAACTGTAATAAAAGCAGTAAGACACTTAGGAAAAAACCTAAACGAATAGGTGAAAAACCTGTACTCTGAAAACTAGAAAACACTAATGAAAGAAACTTGAAGACAACACAAAGAAATAGAAAGACATTCCATGCTCGTGGATTTGGAAAAACAATATAAATATTGTTAAAACATCTATACCACCCAAAGCAACATATACATTCAATGCAATCCCTATCAAAATACCATGAACATTTTTCACAAAGCTAGAACAATCCTGAAATTTTTATGGAAACTCAGAAGACCCCAAATAGCCAAGACAATCCTGGGGAGGGAAAAAAAAAAAGCTGGAGGCCTCACAATTCCAGACTTTAAGTTTTATTACAAAGCTGTAGTAATCTAAAACAGTATGGTAGTGGCACAAAAAGAGACACATAGATCAATGGGACAGAATAGAAAACCCAGAAATAAACCCACAATAATATGATCAATTAATCTTTGACAAAGGAAGAAAGACACCCAATGGGAAAAAGACAGTGTCTTCAACAAATAGTGTTGGGAAAACTGGACAGCAACATGCGAAAGAATCAAACGGACTTTTTTCTTTTAAGATTTTATTTATTTATTTGACAGAAAGAGACATAGCGAGAGAGGGAACACAAGCGGGGGAGTGGAAGGGGGAGAAGCAGGTTTCCCGACAAGCAGGGAGCCCAATGTGGGGCTTGATCCCAGGACCCTGAGATCATAACCTGAGCCAAAGGCAAATGCTTAAAGACTTGAGCGACTCAGGTGCCTCGATCATGTTCTTAAACCATGCACAAAAATTAAAAATGGATTAAGTACCTAATGTGACATATAAAACCATAAAAATCCTAAAAGAGCACAAACAGTAACTTCTTTGACACTGCTTATAGCAACTTTTTTTTAGACAGGTTCCCTGAGGTAAGGGAAACAAAAGCAAAAATAAACTATGGGAACAATATAAAAATAAAAAGCTTCTGCACACAGAAGCAAACAATCAACGAAACTAAAAGGCGGCCTACAGAATGAGAAAAGATATCAGTAAACGACATACCTGATGAAGGGTTAGTCCGCCAATGCATAAAGAACTTAAAAAACTCAACACCCAAAAAACAAATAATTCAATTAAAAAATGGGCAGGACATGAACATCTTTCCAAGGAAGACATACAAACGGCCAAGAGACAAGGAAAACATGCTCAACATCACTGATCATAGGGAAATGTGAATCAAAACTACATGAGACACCACCTCACACGTCAGGACGGCTAAAACCAACAACACAAGAAACAACAGGTGTTGGCGAGGATGTAGGGAAAAAGGAACCCTCTGGCACTGCTGGGGAACGCAAACTGGTGCAGCCACTGTGAAAAATAGTCTGGAGGGGCCTCAAAAAGTTAAAAATAGAATTACCCAATGATCCAGTAAGCACATTACTGGGGATTTACCCAACGAATACACAAAAACTAGATCAAAGAAACAAATGCACGCCGGATGATTAAAGCAGCATTATTTGCAACAGCCGAGATATGGAAGCAGCCCAGGTGCCCACCGACTGAGGAACGGATGAAGAAGCTGTGATGTGTGTATAGATACAGATCAGATACTAGGACATTATTCAGCCATAAAAATGAATGACATCCTGCCGTTTGCAAGGACATGGATGGAGCTAGAGAGCGTCATGCTAAGTGAAGTGAGTCAGAGAAAGAAATACCATATGATCTCACTCGTATACGGAACGAACTTAAGAAACAAAATAAATGAGCCAAGGAAAGAGAGAAAGAAAGAAACAAACCAAGAAACTGACTCTTCACTATAGAGAACACACTGATGGTTACCAGAGGGGAGGTGGGTGGGAGATGGGGTAGGTGACAGGGATTAAGTAAGTGCCCTTGTCACGATGAGCACAGGACATGTCTGAGTGCTGAATCACTATATTGTACATGTAAAACTAGTATAACGCTTTATTTAGCTAACTGGAAGTAAAATAAAAACTTGAAAAAAAAAAAATCTAGATCAGGGCGCCTGAGTGGCTCAGTCGTTAAGCTTCTGTCTTCAGTTCTGGTCATGATCTCAGGGTCCTGGGACTGAAACCCCGCATAGCATCTGGCTCCTTTACTCAGTAAGGAGTCTGCCTCTCCCCCTCCCTCTGCCTCTGCCTGCTGCTCCCCCGCTTGTGCACTTGCTTTCAAATAAATAAAATCTTTAAAAATCTTTAAATGGGACGCCTGGGTGGCTCAGTTGGTTAAGCAGCTGCCTTCGGCTCAGGTCATGATCCCAGCGTCCTGGGATCGAGTCCCACATCGGGCTCCTTGCTCCGCAGGGAGCCTGCTTCTCCTTCTGACTCTGCCTTCCACTCTGTCTGCCTGTGCTCGATCTCGCTCGCTTTCTCTCTGACAAATAAATAAATAAAATCTTAAAAAAAAAAAAAAATCTTTAAATAAGCGCTTAATAAAAAAATAATAAAATCTTTAAATAAAATCTTTTAAAAAAAGAAAATAAAAATAAAATCTAGATCATTTCCCAAAAAGACAAAATACTAAAACATTAATTACTAAAACTAAGTTGATCAACTTTTGGCTTATTATAGAGCAACTAAAAGATATTTGGATATGTTAATATTCATTGGCAAATTTAAAAAGGCATATGCTTTTAAAATTTTTGAAATGTATTCATAAAATTCAAATTCAAAAAAAATGCTGGTAAAACCCACGGCTCATAATTGCTTACTTCTTTGTTTTCACTGGAAATTAAGGTTTCTTAGGGTTAAGAACTCTGATACATGTAATTAAAACTACTAAAAATAATGACAATATCTGTGTATGGCAGGAAAGTAGGATGTGTTTTCAGGAGAAAAAGGTGTGAGAAATGGAAATAATGTGGCCAGGGTCTGGGGGCTCACGGACACCTGGCTCTGGGGTTCCCAAACAGACCAGGTTTGGCTACTGGCCACTCACAAAATTCAAAGGCAGAGATGGAGTGGTGGTGAAACAAGGAATTTGGGGCACCTGGGTGGCTCAGTGGGTTAAGCCTCTGCCTTCGGCTCAGGTCATGATCTCAGGGTCCTGGGATCGAGCCCCAAATCGGGCTCTCTCCTCGGTGGAGAGCCTGCTTCCCCCTCTCTCTGCCTGCCTCTCTGCCTCTCTCTCCTCTGTCAAATAAATAAATAAAATCTTTAAAAAAAAAAGAAGAAAGAAACAGGAATTTATTTCACAGAGGCCAACACTGGAAGACAGGGGCCTAGCACCTGAGAGACTGTCTCCAAGGCACCAAAAATACTTCCAGGATAACATGTAAGAAATGCGGAGCAAAGGTGGGTGGATATGCACAGGTGAGCAGTGAAAGTCAAATTAACCACTGTCTTGAAGTGAATCATGGGAGGGAGGAGCTCGCTGGCTCAGGGCCGACCCTACTGCTTGAGGGGTTAGTGTTAGTTCCCCTCCTGGGATGCTTTATCCAAGGGGTCTTCAGTCTGAGCCAAGAGACAAGCTGGAAAGAAGCCAACTAGAAAGTCTGAGGTCAAAATAGAGGCAGCCAAAATCCTCTTTCAATACATTTTTTGTGAAGGGGAGAAAAAGTAATTTTGTCCTAAAATGAGGCTGGTTGTTTAAAGGGAAGAAACAAAGGACAAAATTGAAATATAGGGGGACAAGTTGGAGGAGGTTTGTGGAAAAAAAAATCTTCTCAAACAGGAACTTTCATGTGCGGGCAACCTAAATTAAACAAATTTAAAAAAACAAATTTGTTTTTAAAAAAGGGTTTTTCGGACTCCTGGGTGGCTCAGTCGGTTAAGCCACTGTCTTCAGCTCAGGTCATGATCCCAGGGTCCTGGGATAGAGTCCCCCACTGGGCTCCTTGCTCAGCAGGGAGCCTGCTTCTCTCTCTGCCTCTGCCTGCCAATGCAGGCGTGTGCACACTCTCTCGCGGACAAATAAATAAATAAAATCTATAAAAAAGGGTTTTAAAATCAAAAGCAAACGGGTGCAAAATTAGATTTTGGTTTTTCTCTCTGTTAAAAGGACAAAGTTTTCTTGGGCTTTTGGTCATTTGGGTAAGACTAAAAACCTCTTCACCTTTTAAGTATTAGATTTTGTAGTCATCTGTGATCCTATTTAAAGTAGGCAAGGGCTTTAAAATCTTTTTTTTAAAATATTTTTGACTGGGCCATTTGGGTGGCTCGGTAGGTTACACGGCTGCCTTGGGCTCAGGCCCTGCTCCGCGGGAGCCTGCTTCTCCCTCTCCCTCCGCCCTTCCCTCTGCTCACGCTCGCTCTCGTGCACGCTCTCTCTAAAATAAATACACAAAATCTTTAAAAAAAAAATATGTTTCACTGACTTCCTAAAACCAAATTCTAAGTGAAGCCTTTTTTTTTCCCCTAAGTCTTTTTGACCTAAAATATTCCAAAGGACTTGGTAAATGAATCAGGCTTATTTGATATGTAAATTACATGGGAAGCACTGTCAAAATAAAGTAACACTAAGCCTTTATCCTGTATTTGTAAGACTGTGGCTCATGTGGATAAAGTCCACTCTACTTCTGCAAAAATAGTCCCTCCCTGCCAGACTTGTGTCATCCTAATGTCCTTGTAACATGGCAACCTCTGAAATGTAGACAACGTTTTATTTCAGGACAGAAAAAAAAAATCTAACTGTGCCCCTAACTTTTCACAGACAAAATAAGACATCTCATTGGTTGAGTCCCCTACATTTACATTGTTGAGTTGGAAAGGGCCTACCAGGGGCACTTGGGTGGCTCAGCCATTGAGTCAAGTTGAACTCTTGATTTGGGCTCAGGTCATGATCTCAGGATCTGAGATCGATGAGTCCCACATGAGGCTCCATACTCAGTGGGGAATCTGCTTGAGATTCTATCCCTCTTCCTCTGCCCACTACCCTAAAATAAATAAATAGATAGATAGATAGATAGATAAATAAATACATAATTTTTTAAGGGCCCACTGGAAAACATTCATGATTCTGAATTCACTCCTTTTCACATGTTCCTATTTCCCTGATTAGAGATAAATGTAAATGAGGCTAGGATCAAGAACTGTTTCTTGAGGCGCCTGGGTGGCTCAGTTGGTTGGGCAGCTGCCTTCAGCTCAGGTCATGATCCCAGGGTGCTGGGATGGAGCCCCGCATCGGGCTCCCTGCTCAGCAGAGAGCCTGCTTCTCCCTCTCCCTCTGCCTGCCCTTCTGCCTACTTATGCTCTCTATCTCCCTGTCAAAAAAATAATAAAAATCTTAAAAAAAAAAAAAAAAAAAGAACTGCTTCTTAATTCTTAAAATTGCTGCAAAACCTGTTAAAGCAATAGCAGCCCAACAAATATCCTTAAAGTCTCTTGATAACAGAAGAGCTCTTAACTCTCTATTGGCTGATGAAGGTGGTGTCTGAACTAAGCCAAGTTTACCTGTGTGACCCCTAAAACTCAGGTAAGGTCACAGAACAAGTCGCTTGGCTTAAGAAGGTGACTCCTTCTACAGGGTCTTTCTTTGGCTTATTTGATTTTGATTAGCTTGAATCTGGGGGACCATGGCTCTAATGTACACTCCAAATATTGGGATTTATCCCATTTACGTAATGATAATAAACCTCCTTTTTGAAAGCTTGAGATACATGCAACAATGCATCAAGCAAATGCTCTCCCTAAGACAGGAACATTTACAGAACAGAGAAAATAACCCACTTAAGAGGAGTGTGAATCTGAGGCTGTGACCTACAAATACCAGAGGTTAAGCAAAAAGGTCATGATCTATGGATACCAGACAAAGGAACGACAAAAACTTCGAAAACTTCCGAGCAGTAAGGGAGAGTGGTGCTAAGACCAAAAATGTTTATCACATCTCTCAGTTAAGCTGAGAGTCTGATCAAAAGGGGGTAACTGCTCAAAAGAAAACCACAGGCCCAAAATGGTGCCACTAAGTTTAAGGACCCAAGTCAGTAAACCAAGACTTAACTCCTTACCCAAGTGCAATTTCAACCAATTCCCCCCTCCCTGGAATGTCATCTTTATCCAGTCAACATAGAACTCCTTGGTCAATACTAGGGAATTTTCTGATAAGCACCCCCACCCCCTTCGCGGCTTCTGCTCTCCTTTTAAGGCAACCTTGCCTAAACAATGCATATTTGGCTAATAAATTCCTTCCTGCTTTTTTAAATGCCCTCTACCTTTAAAAGTCTTTCCTTTCGTTAGCTCAATAGAGCTCCCCTCTTCTTGCTAGATGGGATACTGATTCATGAATCATTTAATGAAACCATTAGATCTTCAAATTTACTCAGCTGAATTTTTTTTTTTAACACTGAGAACAGCTATTTCACAGATTCTAAAATATTACTGGTGACTTCACACAAGGTTTCTTGCCAAATTTTCTTAGTCTTCTCTTGAAACAATGCCATCTGGAGACAGAGTTCATCCAGGTCTTTTAGGATAATGAATTCCAACTATTCCACCTTGCTGGCTACGCAGCATGGCCTAGAAATTGCTTCTGGGAATGAATGACATCCCCATGATGTCAAGGTTTTGCCTGCAGCTTCACAGATAGAAACTAAAACAGCCAGTTCTACAGGACACACATGGAGGTATGATTGTTAGGGCAAGATCCCGGGGAGCCTGAAAGGGCAGGTTAGGGAGCTGGGTTTCCCTCAGAACCTACTCGTGACCCCTGAGTGCCTGTGAGGGGGGGTGTCACAAGACAATAGTAGGAAGTCGAAATACAGGTACGGAGGGGTGGGAAGCAAGAGGCCAGCCAGTTAGGGCACCATTATAAAAGTTAATGGTGAGAATGAATGCATTCCTGAACTGTGCTAGTGGCAGCCTCAATGGAAAGACATAATGGCGCAGGGTGGGGGTGGGGGAGAGGGTCAGAGGAATTAAACATGTGGGGGATCCTTGTCTCACCACACTGTCTTGATGACCACAGTTTTGTAATACAGCTTGAAATCTGGAATTGTGATGCCTCCAGTTTCGTTTCTCTTTTTCCAGATTGCTTGGTCTATTAGGGACACAAAGATCAATGGGACAGAAAAGAGAACCCAGAAAGGGACCCACAACTGTATGATCAACTAATATTCAACAAAGCAGGAAAAAATATTCAGTGGGGAAAAAGTCTCTTCAACAAATGGTGCTGGGGAAACTGGACAGTGACGTGCAGAAGAATGAACCTGGACCATTTCCTTACACCATACACAAAAATAAATTCAAAGTGGATGAAAGACCTAAATGTGAGACAGAAAGCCATCAAAATCTAGAGGAGAACATAGGCAATAAACCTCTCTGACCTTGGCCACAGCAACTTCTTACTAGACACGTCACCAGAGGCAAGGGAAACAAAAGCAAAAATGAACTATTGGGACTTCATCAGGATAAAAAGCTTCTGCACAAGGGGCGCGTGGGTGGCTCAATCATTAGGTGTCTGCCTTCAGCTCAGGTCATGATCCCAGGGGCCTGGGATTGAGCCCCATATCAGGTTCCCTGCTCAGTGGGGAGTCTGCCTTTTCCTCTCCTATCCTCCTGTTTGTATTCTGTCTCTCCCTGTGTTTCTCTCTGTCAAATAAATAAAATCTTAAAAAGCAAAACAAAAAAAACTTCTGCACAGCAAAGGAAACATTCAACAAAACTAAAAGGCAGCCTAGAAGATATCTCCAAGTGACATATCTGATAAAGGCTTAGTATCCCAAATCTATAAAGAACTTATCAAACTCAATGTACAAACAAACCCCAAACAACCCAGTTAAGAAATGGGCAGAAAAATAGACACTTTTCTTAAGAATACATCCAGATGCCAACAGACACATAAGGAGATGCTCAACATCATTATCGAGGAAATACCAATCAAAACCATGATGAGATACCACCTCACACCTGTCAGAATGGCTAAAATTAACAACGCAAGAAAGAACAGGTGTTGGATATGGAGAAAGGGAAGCCTCTTGCACTGTTGGTGGAACTGCAAACTGGTGTAGTTACTCTGGAGAACAATACTAAGGCTCCTCAAAAACTTAAACATAGAAATACCCTACTATCCAGCAATTGTACTAAAGGTATTTACCCAAAGGATAAAAAAATACAGATGTGAAGGGGTAAATGCACCCCGATGTTTAGAGTAGCATTATCAACAAGAGCCAAATTACGGAGAGAGCCCAAGTGTCCATGAACTTATGAATGAATAAAGATGTGGCATATATATATATGTACAAGGGACTTGGCCATTAGGAAGAATGAAATCTTAGCATGTGCAACCATGTGGACAGAGCTAGTGTATTATACTAAGTGAAATAAATCAGCTAAAGAAATATAAATACCATTCGATCTCACTTATATATGGAATTTAAGAAACAAAACAGATGAACATATAGGAAGGGGGAAAAAAAGAGAGAGGGAAACAAACCACAGGAGACTCTTAACAACAGAGAGCAAACTGAGGGGTGATGGAGGGAGGTGGGTAGGGGATGGATAGATGGGTCGGGGATGGATAGATGGGTCATGGGCATTGAGGAGGGCACTTGTGATGAGTGCTGGGTGTTTCATATAAGTGATGACTCATTAAATCCACTCCAATATTGCACCATATGTTAACTAACTGAAGTTTCAATAAAAATTTGAAAATAGGATAAAATAAAACAATAGAAAGATTTAAAAAAAAAATTGTGGGGGTGTCTACCATGATGTAAATGCTGGTCTAGGGAATGAAGGTTTTATGTAGATACTAAAGCCAATGAAAAAAACCACCTACTCAGAATACTTAGCAACACGTTGGGAAATTTAAAAGCGCAATATTAATAACAAAATTCAACCACATTTTCTATAGCAGGCTATTCGGGAATGTTGCAAAAGAACAACCACCACGAGCCTTGACCTGCCCTTGGATACATTGACATCGGAAAATCCCTATCAACAGGATTACATGACCTGATCTTACTACACTCTTGCAAGGGGATGCATTATACTTTTATTTCCAGTCCGTCTGGGCAAGAATACTGAATTTTCAATACACTGTTGATTAGAACTGTCTTGTTTTCTCTTTGGCCCCCTGAGTACAGTTATGCAAATCTGGACTAATGCGTGGAGGTCTGGAATCAACAATTTTGCCTTGGCTTGCCACTCACTTCGTTTTAATTGGGAGGAAATGCCCACAACGTAAAATCAACCATGTGAAAGTGAACAGTTAGGTGGCACTTAGCGTATCACGAGGCTGTACAAGCACCACTTCTGGTTATTCCCCAAACCCATTCATTTTTAAAAAGGACCAATAATACCACTCTTAATGTATTGGCTAACTTTACCAACATGAGGCTAGCATACATAACTATTAAAAAACATTGTGGTCACAACACACTAAACCTTTAACCAATCATATATTATACACATACACACATTATTGTTTCCATCGTAATTATTTTGTGTTGTGGTGGGCATTTTATTAGAAAAACAGGCTCCCTGGAATGTCACAACATTTTAAATTCAGAAAATAAATTATCATTATTCTCCTAAAAACTTTGACACAGATCTTACAAGAGGATATCTCATACTCCTCCTTCTACCTAGTTACCAGAAAAGTCCTGAACTTCTTCAAAACAAAACAAAACAAAACAAAAATAACAAAGGCTAAAAGAGACTTCAATGTGCCATACCTTATTGGGATAGCTGGCCGCTTCCTTCCCAAATCCGCTTCAAAGAGGAAGCCTTCCACAGCAATAAATAAAAATTGTGCAAATGTCACAATGTTCCCGCATCCTGGGTGCTTCCTGCGTAGTAAAACAAAAAGCTGAGGTAAAGGGCACTAAGACTTGTTATATTAATAGTTCAAAATAACAGGGAGGACCGATTTCTCTTACCCACTGTCCTTTATCTCTGATTTCACATCCCATGGATCACACACGTCTAACAATAGAGCGCACAGAGAAGAAATGTCAAGCGTATTTTACTCTTCCCTAGCTGTACTAGGCCATGAGGAAGAACTCTGATAACTCTCATTCTCAGAACTACAATACAACTTTTCCAGTAAGCAGTGGGTGATTGGTCGTATGTCCTTGGGATACTCACTTCACCTAAAGTGAATCCTGGTCACTTCAGCAGCAAAGCCCCAACACAGAAATGTGCTCTGGTCTCCTGGGATGTTTACACAGCCTCCTGACCAGGAACCACCAAGACTACTGGCAAGAGAAGACATGCACCCATTGCTGGTGACTAGGACATCGTCTCAGAGAAGGTCACCCTGGGGGCAACGACTGGTTCTTGGGCTGGGGAGTTTCATTCTCTTTTTTGAAGTATCAAGCACGGGTATACACATGGCCCATGAACCAGGACAGAATGTATCTGTGGAGGGGTGATTAGGAAAAAAGTGTCTACAGCTAAAGGGTCTTCGGCAGGGGTAAGGAGAGATAAGAAGCAAGAACGAGGAGAAAAGGCTGAAGAACCCTGCGATCATCAACTGACCCCAGCCCTGAACACAGGTACACTAGGTATTCCACAAACGGTAGAATTTAATCGAACCTCTTCAGTGATCCACGGAAGGGTTGAGCAATCTTCCACAGTGACTGCTGGGCACACATTTAAGAGGCAGAAAGAGTCCTTCTGACCTCCGTCTTGAAACACTGGGAAAACTGGTTACTTAAAATGTTCGTGGTTTGGAGTCTGCCCCTATCAGGTTCTGCTCAGTCACTGGAAGAAGTACCATTTGTCGTTGTTTCCCTGAAACTTTCAGACTTCTCAGTCTTCATATTTTCTCATCTTGCTCAAGGACATTTATTAACCAGAGGCTAGTGATTAGAGGGATGATTATTGTATTATAAATGTACTATTACACTTAATACACTGCTAATTATTAAAAAAACAACCCCATTCTCTACTAGTGGTATTATTAATAAATAGCAATGTCAAGTATACAAGTTCTGAAATATACCCAACGGGGGAAAAGTAGGTTAACTATAAACATAAGCCACTCTTGTGCAGAGCTAGGCTTACCACGTGCAATGCAACTGTTGCTACTCCTTACGCTCTAGTGGCTACAAAGGTGTTCTTGAAAACTACCATTTTGCAGCCAACATTTCTTTTAGTATTTATGTTCAAGGGAAAAACACTGCAAGAAGCCATAAACAATCACATAAAACACTGACCTCATTCAAAGAGCTAATCAAAACCATTAGCCTAATGATGAGTGACAGGAGAAGGTACGTTAGCTCTAGCCAGTTCCTGGCACAGTGCTTTTCAACTCCGGCCAGGCTGCTCTTTAGAAACCCACAAGTCAGAGGAGTCCTCCCAGCGCCCAGATCTGCTCAGACTACTGTGGGGATAAGGCCCTAGACCCTGTACTTTTCAAAGGTCTCTGCTTGCTTCTAGGTGCAGCCAGACCTGAGAACCACTGGTGTAGGTCTGGGAGAAGTGCCAGAAGATGTGTGTGGGAGTGTGTGTGCAAACCTACGTAAGATGTGCCAGTGATTCCCATATGCTGTCACAGGGCTGAGAACCACCCGAGATGGTTAAAATTACACCATGACAGGCAGGATCCAGTTCTCTAGAGTGGAAGTTCATTACCCTATCTAAGTCTTGCTTCCTTATCTTGAAAATGCAGAACAGTATTAGTGCCTATCTCACTGGTTTATTATAGAGTAAATAAGCCCGTCCCTGAAAAGCACTTCAAGTGTGCCACAGAGGGGAAAAAGGCAAAGACTAGAACATTAGGACCTTGTGTACTAAAAGGTCTTCAATTAAAGCACAGTAACCCTTTTAAAGACATTCGTCTTGACAAATTTTTCTCAGCTATAAAAGTGTAAGTGATAAATTTTTAATTCTGTAGCGATGATCCCAGGAGAAAATGTAAAGTGCCAACACAAGACTTAGCCCAAATGGGGTTTATCAAGCTTCCTGCTTCCCACCCATTTTTTCTTTACCAAAGGATTAGGCCAATTCAATTAAAGAACCTATCACAGGTAAAGTTAGGTGCTGGCAAGCTCCCAGTGTGAAGGAGACCTGAACCCTTAAGGAGGTGACAAAATAATGAGTGAGGCAGACAGGAGACTATGAAACAGTAAGAATCCAGTGCCACACGGGGAAGGTAAGACGACCAGCGGTGTCCCATTCATCTTAATGCCTCGCTCTCTGAGCACAGTATCTGGCTTTCACTCTAGCAGCTGAACAAATGTGAGGCTTCCTCTCTCTAAGTCAATATGACCTAAAATATTGTAGGAAAGATAAAAAGAAGTCATTTATTTCTAAAAATGATTCACTTTACAAGTGTATTCCTCACAGGATTTTTTAAAAAGCATAATAATTTTTAATTTTATCTTTATTTTACAGAGGTTATTTTTATGCCTATTTCATTGCTAAAGACACTGAGGGCCACATGGTACTGACTCAGGGAAGTCTCCCAGAGCACAGTGCAAATAAGTGAGGTTTGCAGACTCCCTTGTATTACTGTTTACAGTTCAGTGGTTTTTACTATATTTAGAGTTCTGCAGCTATTACCATTTTAGGGTACTTCCCAAAGACATTTCATACATGTTAGGGTCCCTCTCCGTTGCTCCCTCCCCCATCCCTTGACAACCCTATCCTATTTTGTCTCTATTTCCATAGGATTTTAAAATATCCCTAATGCACTCGCATAATTAAATTTTTTACAAAATCAACTTAGCTTTTGGGGGAACACACTGTTGTATGTCTACCGATAGAACTATTTGTTTTAACTTGAACAACTGATTTTAAACCTTCAATGTAAAAACTTGGATCCTCTTCCCTAAATCACTTGTTTTCTTGAACTTTACTCCTTACAAATTATAATCACCAACTGCAGTATCTCTCACTTGGAATTCTCTTTAGCAAACATTCAAATTTTTACTTCAAAGACAAGCAACTTTGAGTTTTTTAATTTTCTTCTTCCAGATTTAGGAAACTTCCTTACTTGAGTCAACATGATACACTTAATTGTAAAATAAAATAGGGAAAAAAAAGCTTCAGGTTGTTTTCCTGAGGTAGGACACTCACCACCTTGGTGAGTTAGTTGATGTGTGTGCAAACTGTTTCCAAACTCTTTCCGGAGGGAAGTCAAGGCATCCATTCGTGACTTCACGTCTGTTCTGTACAGTGTGTGCTGCTTTTTATTTTATTACAGGTTCCAATTATAGATATAAAAATCAAAAAGAAGAAACCTAGGTTTGTTTTCCAATTTGGGGAAAACAGAGAAAAATGTTTCCTTCTCCCTACAAGTCACTCTAGCATTTCCATTTCTACTAGTGTTCTGCTTGGCACAGTATTAGGGCACATGACGGTCCCAAGGAAGCCATATAAGAAGCAAGTTCCTGCTCTATAAAAATTTATGAGCTTTCCACTGTGATGTCCCAAGATAAAGTAAAAAATTATGAGGAGGCCAAAACTACAAAGGACCTTAAAGACCATCTGGTCCAACCTGCTTTTATTTTATTGGTCTATTACAGAGTAAGTTGTGAGCTGCCCCAGCAAACCAGGAAAAGGCTGCTCTTCGGTCTGGTGTATACCACTCACTAAGTTAATAACTGTGCCCCTCACCACTTTATGAAAACCTACTGCTCTATGCAAAAAGTCAGATTTACAAAAAAGACAACCGAGGAAGATCTATGTATAAATTTTCAAAGCGTTCTAAATAGAAGCTCCTCTAAGTCACAAAAACATTCCATAAAGTTAGATTTATCCACAACTTTTCAGGAGTAGCTTATAATACAACGTTTACCTGCACCGAAACCGAAGTTGTCAGAGACAAGAGGAAGTCAGTGTGGGGCAGCCTCACAACCCTCTTCTCCCTCACCACCCCTCCCTCGCTCTCGCTATCTCTATCAAATAAATAAATAAATACTCTTTAAAAAAAAAAAAAAAAAGGAAGTCAGTGTGCTTCAGGCGCTTTGCATGTGCATTTCATGAAACTCTTCAAAACCCTGTGAAGCTGGTAGAGCCTTTCCCAGTTCAAAGAACAGACTCAGGAGATCAAGTAATTCACACTTAGTAATGAGGGCCCTCAGGTGATCGCATATCATGATGCCATATAGCCTTTGGCAGGATTTAATTTAATGGCACATTCAACACAAGTTTTTATTATATTTATATATATTTATAATACAGTATATTATTCTCTCATTATTCCATGGCTGGCCTGATTTTTTTTCACTTTTTTAGTATTTTTAAATCTATTTCCCAAATGACCTTCCTTGGACGTATACCAGACTGACAAGTGGGTACATTTTTTCTTTTTTTAATTTTTAAACCTCTCTCCAACTATGCCCAAAATAAGTGACAGATCTTTATCAACACTTTCTGCATAAGATTTCAAGCTCTGCAACAGCAAAAATTAACCCAAACCTTAAATAGATTGCTTTAGAATGACTAATCAATGGTATCATGGAAACAAAATAAATACATTTCGAGCTCACCTCCAGGTGAGGCACTGACCAAAATTCCGTGGGCTGCTTAAGTTCAAAAACAACAGGGAGATTGCAAAAGGTACTAGAGTAGAATACAGGTATCTTGCATTCTAGTTTGGGCTCTGCTACCTACAAGTAGTAGAAGACCGTCTGACTTCTTGAGCCCTGTTTCATTTTCAGCAAAAGAGATAGTAACTCCTGACCTGTTTGGTTCACAAGATTGTTCTGATGGTCAGTGGAGATGTGTAGATTCAGATATATGGCCCTAGAGAACACCACACATTGTTTATTCTTCAGACAGAAAAGGGAACCCAACGCGGCTAAGGAGAAGGAGGACCGAACCAAGACTTGAGATTTTTGGTCCTGGACCTTTCCTAGTCCACCTGTCGTGTCTTCTGTAACAACAGCTCCTATCCACTGAACTTTGCACGTTGCTCAACATTATTTGAGAGCCACCTCAATAAAGCTAACCTAGTTTCCCTTTGGGAAAAAAGTGCCATAATCATTCTTAATTTATAAAGTTACGCCTCCAAATGCACGCTTCTCGATCTAAAGACTGAGATATCTTAAAAGCTGGAATTCCTCCCTCTGGTCAAGGGGGCCGGTCTTCTGAGTAAGTAAGGCTCCACCGGACTACATCACCGGGAGGTCTGTTTGGGTCAAGCACTCAGAACCATCTCGAAGGCCGAGAAAACACATGCCTGGGGTGGGGGACGGCGGCGGGGGGGGGGGTTATTTAGTGAAACTTTCTTGGCTGCAAGTGCAAAATCAGACTGCGTTAGAAGCCGTAGGGCTTTGCCCCGGTCCGACGTGTGGCATTAACAGGATCGCGGAAAGCGCTGAAGGAGCCCTGGGTTCTGCCACGAGCTCCCCGCCGACCTTGGACCGGTCACGAGAGAAAAGCTCTGCAGGCTGCAATCCCGCCGCGTGGGGAAAGCGGGTGAGGACAGCAGGACCCCCCGGCGCTCCCCTCCGAGGGATGCAACCTGGAGGGCGGGAGAGCGGGCGGCTCGCGGGGCCACGGAGCAACCGTCTCCGCCGGGTCCCAGGCCGTCCCGGCGCGGCCCCGCGCGCTGCGAGCAGGGGTGCGGCCCGCGGAGGTCACTCACCGGGCCAGGAGCTCTAGGAAGATCACATTACTGCAGCAGCCTGCGAACACCAGGCCCACCGCGAAGGCCGGGCGCATGGCCGGAGCGCGGAACGGAGGGCGAGCGCAGAGGCGCGGCGCCCGCTTACACCGCCTCCCCAAGAAGCCCGGCCGCTGCGTCCGCCGCGGCACAGATCATTCCCTCCGTGCCGCAGCGCTGCTCTCCTTCGGCAGCGCCGCCGCCGGCTCCCCTTCCCCCGCGGCCTCCACCAACGCAGCCGGCCGAGGATCTGTAGTTCGCAGTCAGCTTGGGCCCCATTCATCCGAGGGGGCGTCCCGGACAGAGCCAGACTACACATCCCAGGATGCTGCGCGCCGTCACGTCAGGCTCTGTGGCCTCCCTCCTCGAGGTTCTTCCGCCAGAGAAGACCGCGGGCCGAGGTGCCCGTCATGCCTCGCGCGGAAAGCGGCCGCTGGGCTTGCTGGGAAATGAAGTTCCGATGCTGTCAATGTGGTTTCCTGGGAGGGCGCCGAAGGCTCAGAAAGGAACTCGTCCATCGCGGTAACAACAAACTCCAACAAACTCGTAGCGGACGGCACTAGAACTACAGACCCGTGATGGATTGTCGGCGGTGTTAGCATCTGAAGCAACTGCCCTGAATTGAGTGAAAGTAGAAATCCCTGTGAACTCGCCTGTCCACCTCTTGAAAAGATCATTAGATGCTGGGATAGAATCTTGGCTCAGTCCCTAATCAGCTCCGCTATGTCAGTCAACTTCTATGAGCCTGAGTCTCATCCTTGGTAGAGATGAAAACAGTAATGCCTATCTTACCAGGTTCTGTGGATCTTGTTTAAACGCAAGTTATGGGGCGCCTGAATGGGCTCAGTTGGTTAAGCAATTGCGTTCGGCTCAGGTCATGATCCCGGAGTCCCGGGATTGAGTCCCACATCAGGCTCCCTGCTCAGCACTCCCTGCTTCTCCCCTGACCTCTCTCTCTCTCTCTCATTCTCTCTCTCAAATAAATAAATAATAATAAAAATAAAATAAATGCAAGTTATGATTCACTAGAACTGGGCTGTGTCCTGAGATTAGGCATTTCTGGCATGTTCTCAGGTGTCTCTGATGCTACTGGCCCGTGGACCACACTTGGAAGAGCAGATGCCTGTAAAACAGATGACTCTAGAGACCTCTCTATCCCACCTCTCTGACTGGCCAAGGCACTTTGTGTCAGCTAACCTGTCCTTAGTCTCTTCCTTCCTCATAGCCTACGATCCTGCTCAAACTTACCCTAGTTTTTCTTCTGGACACCCAGTATCTTCAAAGAGCAATCTAAATTCATAGTCTTTGCTTTTTACTCTGATCAAGCCAGATTCCGGAAAGTAGTCTCATTCAGATTCCTAACGACCTCTTAACTGTCAAAACCATATACCACATTCACACCCTACTCCATCTTGCGGTGGCTTTTGATAATGAAAGTCTCCATACTCTTGACATTCTCCTCTTTTCTATCTGCTTCTGAGACACGAGTCTCCAGTTTTCTCTCTCTACTTCTCCTATTTTTTTTTCAGTTTTGTTTGTGGGCTTTTCCGCCTCTGCCCCAAGTCTACCAAAGTTCCATTATTTTTCCCTCTTCTTGCTGCCCTAAACCCTTTCTATTGGTGATCTCATCGCTGTAACTTCAACCATCCTAATATGTAACTGTGAGCCTATATGTGTATAAATGTCATGTATGGCCCCAATTTCCTGTGTGCCTTAAATAAAACTTCCAACTGCGTATCTGACTCCTTCAGCATTATATCCTTGTAACCCCTTCAGTTTAAGCATCTACACAGCTCATCTATCCTTCCATATATGCTCTTGGGTTTGTTTGTTTGTTTTCAGATTTTAATTATTTGAGAGAGAGAGTGAGTGAGTGAGCATGAGCAGGGAGAGGGGCAGAGAGAGAGGGAGAAGCTCCTTGCTGAACAGGAATCCCAATGAGGGGCTCAATCCCAGGACATTGGGATCATGACCTGAGCCAAAGACAGGCACTTAACCAACTGAATCACCCAGACGCCCCACTAGGCTCTAATTTCTATTAAGGACATTATCTACCACCTATTCTCTTTGGGCAGAAACCTGAAAGATTTCCAGTCTTCCTCTCCTTCCCACCACATAATTATTTGATCTCGATACCCTGTCAAGTATGCCTCACAAGTATCTCTACATTCTAGCCTCTCCGTCAACATATCCTCCTGTGAAAGCCTCTGAACATGTCTTGGTACCTTCAACATCTGCCTTCTTCAAATCTTCCTCCATGCTGTCTCCAGACTGTGATTTTTTTTAAAGAATTAATTTATTTATTTGTCAGAGAAAGAGAGAGAGAGAATGAACACCAGCAGGCACAGGGGTAGGCAGAGGCAGAGAGAGAAAGCTCCCTGTTGAGCAAGGACCCAATGTGGGACTTGATCCTGGACCCCAGGATCATGACCTAAGCCGAAGGCAGTGGTTTAACCTACTGAGCCTACTGAGGATGGAGACATCCCTCCAGACTGTGTTTCTAAAGACAAACTCATACTCTCTCTGTCATATTTCTATACCAAAGTATCTGGTCTACTTGTCTAGTACTGCGTAAGAGACCACTCTGAAGAGTCATGATTCAAAATATAGTGTAGATCCAAAAAAGAAAATCTTTCTTACAGTTCTTTATGTCATACACATTCAACACAGAGTGAGTCCATTCTCCACTGGGGTTTCTGACACAGTTGTGTTCAGATGTCAGGTGAGGTTAGAGTCACCTGAACGCTTGACTGGGCAGAGGGACAACCCTCTCCACATAGTCTCTCTTAGGCATGGTGCTTTCTCACAGATGCTGTGGACTCAGGCAAGCTGGACTTCTTATATGATGACTGACACCCCAAGAACAAGTTTTTCAAGAAATCAAAGCAGAAGCTGCAGTGGCCTCAGAAGTCACACAGTGTCACTTGTACCAAATTCTATGGGTTTCATTGATTTCTCCGTGAAAGAGAACTAACATGGGCATCCGTTGGGTATTGGGTGGGAGGGCATCTCTAAAGCCTAGCTATGCAGAATTTCTTTGGCACCTTGTGCAAAATTCACACTTGTAGAAGGTATACAAGCATGGCACAATCAAGCCTCAGTTTCCCTCTGTGGTTCCATCTCCTGCCATTCTTCCCAGTGCTACCCAGACTCTTAGGACATTAAACACTCTGTTTTCTGAGTTTACAGTGAGTTTTAAAATTCACATCTCTGTGCATGCCGTTCTGCCTGCTCAGAATACCCCCCTTTCTCCTGCTCAACCTTTTATGGAAGTGGAGGATGGTGGAGTGGGTAGATACATCCTCACTGTGCAGAGGGAAGGTCTCCTCTCAGATCTGCCCCCTTCCTGTGTGTAGCTTTTCAATACACCATTCCTGGTTCCCTCTTCTATCTGTAGCACCCCATCCACACCACCTGAACAAATCCGTGAAGCATGTTGTGTTGTAGTTGTCATTTTCATGTCTGTCTCCCCTGGAGACCACGCCCCTTTGTGGACAGAACCAATACTAACGAATTCATCTCTTGATTCTTAGCATCATATGATACACACTATGCACATATATTTTTTGTTGAATGAATGCGCTCTCCTTTATTAATGGAGTCAAATAATTTGTACCTCATCAATTCAATAAATATGTGTGTTTCATTAAATACTTTTATTAAATATTACATATTTTCAGCATGACTAATTTTTAAACATCAAACATGTAAACATCAAAAAGGCACTGCTCAATTAATTTGCATAAATGATCATCTGTATAACCCAGACCCTGGCCAAGAAACAGAACATTACCAGCATCCCAGAAGCTCTTTGTTTCTCCTCCTAATCACTAATCCCCTCTAGGAATAACCACTTTTCTTTCTTTCTAGCCCCAGAATTTGTTTTGCCTGTTTTGGGACTTCACATAAATGGAATCATACAGCATATTTTCTTTTGTTTCTGCTTCTTTCACTCAACATTCTGTTTCTGTTTGTTTGTGTTTTCACATATATTTGTAGTTCATTTATTCCAGTCACTCTCCAGCATTCCTTTCCATGAATATACCACAAATTATTTCTCTCTTCTGCTGGTAATGGGCATTTTGGCTGTTATGAATAGTACTACTCTGGAATTTGTTATACATTGCTTCTAGTAAACTCTTCAGCACACATTTCTGGAGGCTATGAGCACATTCAACAAGGTCTAGTCAAGAAACAGAAATCACACAGTAATGAATGGGGAAAGTTTAAGATAGAATTACAAACTAGTAACAGAGACTTCATTACTATAAGGAGTTAAGAAACTCCCAAGATTATACAAATAGCAGATATGAGAAGTAGCTACTCCCTAGGACCTACGCAGGTAACCCAAGGAAGGAACAAATCTGGAAGAGGGCCTTCTTGAGAGCCAAATTAAGATTCAGGGCTTACTGGAAAGAGTATGGTTAGGGCCCTCTGGCCAGCAGAGACATTCCGTCAGCGGCTGATCAAATTTGCTGTGACTCATCCTCTGGGGTCCAGCTGGGTCGCTGGCCAACCCATCAGGAAGCTTCTTGGGGATATTGTACTTTCTAGGAAGTTGGCTGGGGTCTGGCAGAACTCTCTAGTAACCATCTGTAAGGGTGCTGCTAAATTCCCCGAGATGAGGGCCTTGGAGTATCCCTTGGGCTGCAGGAACAAGAAGAGGGGACAACACCAGAA
This sequence comes from Mustela putorius furo, assembly GCF_011764305.1. NCBI lineage: Eukaryota > Metazoa > Chordata > Mammalia > Carnivora > Mustelidae > Mustela > Mustela putorius. Next base: position 88,363,976 of record NW_025421998.1, read on the forward strand.
CCAGGAAGACAGACCACCTCCTCCCGCTCTGCTCCCAGAGCACCCCCTGTGACAAAGCTCCCCATTGGGTCACCTGGCAGAGGACAGATGTCCACAGGATCAAGCTCCAGGCCCTGCCCCTGCGAAGCCAGGAAGAGGGAATATGGAGCTGAGAGGCTGTAAATCAACAACTGGGACATCCTAGTTTTAGGTGGGGGTCTTGGGGGTCATTTCATCTTCAATATTTTCATTGTTTCATCGTAAAACCAGAGGTATGCAGTGGAGGCAAGCCTACATCTCCCAGAATTTTTCTTCTCTTTTCCCCCTGAGTTCAAAATTCTAGCATCCTTGAGTGAATAGGATTTCTTCGACAGCAGCCGGGCTCAATGAGTCCAACCTTCATACGACCCCCTTCCCTGGTGAAGAAGGACCTATCACTTTGGGAATGTTCATCATCTCTGCCCGCTTGATTGTCAGCAGGAAGCGCTGTCAAGATTGTTTTAAAAATCATTTTTGCTTCTAGTTCCAGCCACTCAGACATATTTTGAATCACTTATAAAATCCACTTAACCAAGTTGTTGACAAAAAAATTAAGTACGATGACTCCTGTGGGATACTGCTTGACAAGTGTCCTCAAGTTGATCATCCTACAGAGATTTGTCACTTGATTTTTTTTTTAAACCTATTTTCCATATGTACTACATGCGGATGATTTTCTTCTCTCTATATCACATAAATCTTGAGATGCTTGGAGCTGTGTCCTGGAAAGACACACTATAAATATGCTTCAGGTATTATTTATAAAGTCAAAATATTTCTGTTGCTTGTTTCAGAGGTCAGATTCAAGCAATGCCCCAGTGTGTTGATAGATTTAGGCACTCTAGCTTCTTCAAGGACGTTATTCAAGGACAGATTTTCTTTCTCAGAGCACTGCATTAAGACGCATAGAGTTTTGGAGTTCGGGCTAGGAAGGCAATCTTCCCGACCGGAATGCTAGTGGCAAAGGTTGAGGACTTTGTCTTATTCGCCGTAGTATCCTCTACATCTAGATAGGTCGGGCTTAGAGCAGATGTTTAGTTAGTAAAGGAAGGAAGGAACATAGGAGGAAAGAAAAAAAGGAATGGAGGATGGAGCGACAGAAAAGGCAGGGCGGATGGACGGGAGAAGGAAGGGTCTTTAGTAAAACTAGCTCCTTTTAAGGGAACTCTTTCTTTCTTTTTTTTTTTAACAGATGATTTATTTGTCAGAGAGAGAGAGAGAGAGCGAGCGCAGGGCAGGCAGAGGGAGAAGCAGGCTCCCCGCTGAGCAGGGAGCCCGATGCGGGACTCGATCCCAAGACCCTGGGATCATGACCTGAGCCGAAGACAGATACTTAACCGACTGAGCCACCCAGCCATCCCTTTAAGCGACTCTTAAAAATTTTTTAATAAACATGTATTATTAGCCCCAGGGGTACAGGTCTGTGAATCGTCAGGCTTACACACTTCGCAGCACTCACCATAGCACACACCCTCCCCAATGTCCATAACCCCACCCCTCTCCCTACCCCATCCCCGTGGCAACCCTCAGGTTGTTTTGGGAGATTTAGAGTCTCTTATGGTTTGTCTCCCTCCCGATCCCATCTTGTTTCAGTTTTTCCTTCCCTACCCCCCAAGTCCCCCCCACTTTGCCTCTCAAGTCCCCTTTAGGGGACTCATACACAAACAGGAAAGGGGCTGAAAGTACTATGAAGCGCCAGTCCTCAGTGTCTAGGGCCGTGGGCCAGCTCAGGATGGCAGGAATCTGATGACCCGTGTGCTTTGCAGTTTCCTCCTTCATTTCTATTTAAGTCGGTATTTATTAAATTGTATTATTGCATTGAGGCTGATAATCTAACCATGAGGAAAAGACACTGTTATACCACTTCGACTAAACATGATAGCAGAGAACCAAGTTCTCTACACAGTGTGGCATGTCTCAGAGTCACGCACCATGCTTTCCTCCTCTCCCAGCCCAACCCGCAATGACAGAGAAGATTTTAAGGGAAGGAAACTGACCCGTGGGATCATTTAATTTCAATTTCCCTACACGGGTTCTGTTCCCTTTTGCCCAACTGAGGTATTAAGTGCGTGTGACGTTGTCACTAACCCACGTCCTGAAACATGCTTTGATCTGTTCCGGGAGGCAGGGGGCAGGGAGGGAGGGAGGGAAGACAGCACATCACGTGGTCTGACAGTTTCAGCCCAGGAACGCTTCCACACGTAACTCATCAACCCCTCCGTCAATTATGTAAGGTAGACAGGGAGTGTTATACCTGGGAGGAAATTTGAGGGTTAAGAAGGTTAAATATATTTTCTAAGGCTCACAAATTTCAATGCATGTGGGGCCAGTGGGTAAGGTATATGTGCCAAACCGATTTTTCAGGTAAATGTGGGAAACTGGCTGCAGAACGTAAGAATTTTATTAAGGAATTAGAAAGTCTGTCCGGATACACTCAAATTCACATTAAAAATTTTTTAGGGGTCCCTGGGTGGCTCAGTTGGTTAAGTATCGCCTTTAGCTCAGGTCATGATCTCCAGGTCCTGGGATCGAGCCCTGCATCAGGCTCTCTGCTCAGCAGGGAACCTGCTTCCCCCTCTCTCTCTGCCTGCCTCTCTGCCTACTTTTGATCTCTCTCTCTCTCTGTCAAATAAAATCTTTAAAAAATTTTTAAATTGTTTAATGTACACATAACATAAAATTTACCATTTTAATCCTTTTTAAGTGTACAGTTTGGTGGTATTAAATACATTTACACGGCTGTACAACCAACACCACCATCCATTCCCACAGCTCTTTCAATCTTGCAAAACTGAAACCCAGGACCCTTTGAACCCTATTCTTCTCTCTCCCCAGCCCTTTGCAACCATCTTAATTTTTTGGCTCCATAAATTTGACTAGTAGAATGATAGAAAGTAGAATGATACAGTACTTGTCTTTTTGTGACAGGCTTATTTCACTTAGCGTACTGTCCTCCAGGTTCATTCCTGCTGTAGTATACGTCAGAATTTCCTTCCTTTTTAAAGCTGGATAATATTCCATCTACCACATTTTTATTCACTCATCTATTAATGGACATATGGTTTACTCTCACCTTCTGGCTATTGGCAATCATGCTGTTATGAACCCAGGTGTGCAAATATCTCTTTGAGACTGTTTTTAATACTTTTGGGTTGGTACCCAGAAGTGGAATTGCTAGATCATTCCACTGGATCATGGTAATTCTATATTTAGTTTTTTTGAAGAATAGTGTACTGTTTCCACAGCAACCACACCATTTTATATTTCCAGCAACAGTGCGCCAGAGTTCTCCATTTATCTCCCCAACTCTTGTTATTTTCTGGGGTTTTGTTTGTTTGTTTGTTTGACAGTAGCCATCGTAATAGATGTGATTTGTTTGTTTGTTTGTTTGACAGTAGCCATCGTAATAGATGTGAGGCAGTATCTCATTGTGGTTTAGATTTGCATTTCCCTAATTATTAGTGATGTTGGGCATCTTTTCATGTGCTTATTAGCCACTTACATGTCTTTGGAGAAATGCATACTCCAAGTCCATTGCACCCACATTTTTAAAGGATGGAACACACCCATCTTTGAGAAAGATTCTCTCTGCAGACTGCTGGCTTATGACCATTGATCATACCCCCAAAGGACGGTGCCAGGACATGGAGGAGAGAGCCCTCACTTGACTCCTGCTCAGTTTGTACCACCATTTTGCCCCAACACCATGCTCCCTTTGGGATTGGTGGAACTTTTTTCTTTTTCGTTTTCTTTCTTTTTTTTTTTTTACTTTTTCTTCATTTAAAATTTTGTTTGCAGATTTGTTTTTGAATTTGTAATACAAAAAATTTACCAGTGTAAAATAATTTCCCTTCCTCTCCTAAACTCCAGTCACCCAGTATCCCTGCTTTGAGACCACCATTGTCAGTAATGTTTTGTGCATCCTCGCATGTGTTATAAAATAGATGTTTTTTTAAAAGTTTAAATGCTATTTTTTCCTTACCAATATATCTTGGAGAATGTTCCATATTAGCACAATCTTTATTTTTTAATGACTGCATAATAGTCCATTTATGGATTTTAAAAAATATTTCATTTATTTATTTGAGAGAGTGTGAGAGGGAGAGAGCACAAGCAGGGGGAGCAGCAAAGGTAGAGGGAGAAGCAGGCTCGTTGCTGAGCAGGGAGCCTGTTGTGGGGCTCACTCCCAGAATCCTGGGATCATGATCTGAGCCGAAGGCAGATGCCTAACTGACTGAGCCACCCAGGCCCCCCGGATCTGCCATCTTTTATTTAACCAGTCCTCTGTTGTTGGGTTTTTAGATTGTTCTCAATCTTTTACTCTAACAAACAACATCGCACTGACTATCAACAGCATGTATTTCTGAGTAAACCAAACAGGAGGACAACTGGCCATTACTTAGTCATGAATCATAACTGATTCAAAATTGTACCAAGCACCAGGCTTGGTAGTACCAAGCTTTCATAGGACTCCTGTAGTAAAGAATGTTTCTTCTTAAGCCTTCTCCTGACAGCCACACAGTTAAAAAAAGAAGAAGAAGAAGAAGAAGAAGACCAAAGTAGATTTGTAACTTAATACTTATGAACAATATAAAATATTATATGGTATACCTCATGCATTGTCTGAAAACTGCAGCCTAACAATAATTTCTCAGAGATCTACTATCACTGGTGAAATAAATGTTAATGTCACAAGAGCAAGATTTCAACCTGGTAATTAAGCCAAAATTTCCAGGTAATGTGAATTTTAGAATTGAAAGTGAACCAAAAATTGTACTGAAATCATTTTGAATGGATGTCTTCATGAAATTCCCCACCTTATCAAATCCCACACAGTGAATGTTGGTTACCCTTATCTTGTGCCCACAGCATCGTGGTTCTGAGCAGCCATTAGTGCAATGTGGTGATTCTTACTGAGTCACTGGATGAACCATGGCCTGAGAGCCCAGATATGAAAGGGTCCCCCATTTCCTCCAGGAAATGGTCTCTGGTGGCCCAAGACTGCTGGATGCTCCTCTAGCGCCCTCTGCTGTCTGGTACTCACCCTAGCCTAGTGCTTAGCTCGCCACTGAGATGGATCCCTTGTCCCTCTCTTCTCCCCACGCTGCAAGCCCTGTGAGGACAAACCAGCATCGTGTTCTTGGTACTTTCCAGTACCTGGATCCCAACAGTGCCTCACTTACAATAGTCACTCATAAATATTTGTTAGGTGAGTGAATGTCTGAATAAATAAAAAAGGAGGGAGTGAATAGTTCGAATTCTCTCCACATTTCAGTTTTAATTTCGTCTTTTGTACTGTGGCTCTCCGTACATTCAGCGTGCTGGCCTCTGGCCACTGTCCCTTCCAACCCTCTGTAACCTGAGAAGCCCGACTGACTGAGCATGTGACTGGCTTGAAAAGCGTGTAAGGCATGAAGAGGTCCCTGTGATTCAAGTTTATAGCTTTGGTGCATAATCTTTCTGACAGGTGTTTTGGGAATTCAAAGACATACGTTATTTTCCTTCTAGTTCTTGGGTTCTGCATAGAGTTATCAGTCAGCTGACTGCTAGGTTAGAAAGTTATTGCTGTCTTGTAAGGCTATAAAAATTAATTAAGAGTCGAGTTATATGCTCAACGCCCACGTGGGAAGTACGGGATTATATATCACAGAGCTTGCAAAGGTAAGAGCTTAATATGTATTTGTTGATTGATAAAGGAAAAGTGCAGAGAATGTTCCGCTGCCCTCAGTAATAATAGCTAACATATGGAGCACTTAATGCCGGGCATTTTACTAAAATTATCTCATTTAATCTTCATAAAAATCCAGTGGGATAGGCACTATTACGATCTCCATTTTACAGAGGCGGAAATTGGGGCTTAGAGAGATTAAGAGACCTTTTCAAAGTGACATAAAGTTTCAAGCTTGGCTAACATCCAGATCTATCTGATTCTAGAGACTAGAATCATAGCTGCTCTGCTCTCCTGTCCCAAGAGATTTTCAGTTTCATCAGAGAGACACGATAAACACATATGAAACTACCAGCACTTCTCAAAACACTTCAGCTTTTGACCGCACCTTGGTACTTCATTTCCACTCACCTACTGCTCTTCCCTATGAACCTGTCCCCCAGCCACACTGAGTTCCTGCTGTCCCTGCAGTATGCTGAGCACAGTCCTGCCCCAGGGCCTTTGCCCTTGCTGTTCTTTCTGCCTGGAACACTCTTCCCCTAGCTTTATCTGCGGCAATGTCCCTCATTTTGTTGTCTTCTGTGCTTCAATTACTTGGTCGGAGAGACCGTTCCAGACCACCGTCTCTGAAACAATATCCTCTGACATTCTTTCTGGATGTATCCTGCTTTATTTTCTTTATTTTATCATTACCTAACTTGATATCAGCTATCTTTTTATAGATTTACTTTTAATTTCTGTGTCGTCCACTATACAGTAGACTCCAGAAAACCAGCATGTTTGTATGTTCCTCCAGCAACTAGAACAGTGCCCAGCACATAGCAGCGCTCAATATATACTTGCCAAATGAATAAATTACTTTATTACACAGCAATTATCTTGAAGATAATTGATAAGTATCGAACAGCAGCTCTGTGCAAGGCATCTTGCCAGAAGTTTTACATTACGCTATCTCATGTGTTACTTGGTCACACCCCGATGAGAGAAGCATATCATTTTCTTCTCCTTTTACAGACACAGAATAGAAAACCGAAGTTCAGAGAAATGGAACAGGTGCTCCTGGGCTCCTTGGCTGAGCCGGGATCTAGATGAGCTCCCCTCGCCCCACCCCCCCGCTATGGATTCTGTCCTGGAAGTTCATTGTCCCAGGGTTTGTTGCCTTGCAGGTTACAGGCTGTATCTGCAAAGCTTATGCAGCAGACAGTTTCTCCTTCGTTTTGCTCTGGTAACATTTCAACAAGTTCTAATAGGACAGAGAAGAACGGATCAGAGGCTTTTCAAGCATAGGCCTAACACCCGCACACAATCACACAAGGGTCAGATCACCCCAGGGAGCTGTTTATCCGGGATGAGATTTCCTCCAGGATGCTTCAGATCCCCCCACTTTTTTTTTCAGGCACGACAGATGGCTCAGAAAGTATAATAGCTAAGCAAACAGTGACAAAGAGAGTGGTCCGAGCAGCCCATGGGAGAGAAGGGGTGTCCCTGCCCCCGTCTCTAACACAAGGAAAGCTCATTCCTACGCAGAAGGCTTTCCAAAGTTTTCAATGATGTGGCAACAGGTGGTTTTGGGTTTTGTTTTTTCCAAGTGTGGTTTTTTCAAACAGCCTTACCGGCTGGTCTCTGATTACTGGCATTACATCACACCCTCGGAACGTGGAGAGTCAATCCCCAATCTCCTGCTGTTGAATAATCATACCCCACCTTTAACAAGCCTACCCCATTCCCTTGAGATTGTATTTGGGGCAAGGGGTGAGGGAAGACAGTTCTTTCATGCAGAATTAAAACAATTCAGAATTGATCCCAACATTGTTTCCCATGAGGCACCAACGTGGTGGTCCGGGTTTTTGTTACAAAGAAAAGTGGGGGCATTTCTTTATTAACAAACCTTCTAACGATATGGATGCTTTTTGTTGTTGTTCAAGAGTCAGCTTTGGTTTCCTCCTCCACGCCAACACCTATAATTTCGTGGAACAGTGTAGGGTGTTATGGGGGGCGTGGGGGGGTGGATTTGAAAAGAGGTTCCAGATGGCTCAGCGTCAAGCCTGTGGCAGTGACAGCTGAGAAGGGGGAAGCTGCAGCACATCCCAAGATGTCATGTGGTAACGGGGTGGCGGGGGGGCGGGGAGTGGGAGTGGGGTGGGGGGGTGGTTGGCGGTTGGCGGGGTGGCCAGGCAGCTGCTCTGTTGCAGGAAAGCTGTTTCACCTTCACACAGACCCATGTGGGGTTGGAGGGCTCATTTTCTGCGTTTCACAGTTCCCCAAACACGCAATAGACGTTCAGATAGATTGACAGTTAACTCAAGGTCACACCTAAGATCTGCTTCTCTGCTTACGATCCTTCATTGACCCCCATCTCTTTGCAGGAAAAGCCCCAAACTTCCTTCCAGGGCTCCCCATCCCCCATCTTCCCAGCCTTATCTCACGTCCACCACCATGTGCACCAGAACCTGGGTTATGAGAACCGCCTGGGACTCCCTGAGCACGAGCGTGACAACCTTTGTTGCTCTGGTCTGTCGAGGTCTCCGGTGCCTTTAGAGCCTCCTGGCAAATGTCTGCTCATGGCTTCGGGTCTGCTCAGCCCTGTGTCTCATTCTCTACATGCTGCGATTTGCCATGAACACAACTGACCATGGGTCATTTCCAAACATACTTCAGTGGTTTCCCATTGCCCATTGAATATGGTCCAGTTGATGGCCCTCTTGCTGTGAACCACTCCTTACCCCAACTTTTTTGTTCTAGAACTGCATTGTGCAACCAATTTGGAAGCTACTAGCCCCGTGTGGCTATCAAGTTTAAAATATTTAAAATTAAATAAAATGGAATCCTCAGTTCTTTAATCAGATTAGCCACTCAACAGAAAGAAGTGGCCATGGCTGCCATTTTGAATAGATTTATTGACTTTTCCATTGTTATAGAAAGTTCTGTTGGACAGCATTGTTCTAGAGCCATCTACCCCCACTTTTTTGCACCATTTTGCCTGTGCCTGTCCTTCTGCTTGGACTGCTCTTGCCATCCTTATTCTTCTGCATAAATTTTTGTATCTCCCAATAGAAGTTTAGGCATTATATACTCCAGGAAACTTTCCATTAAACCTGACTGGGGTAAGTGCCCCTTTGAGGTACTTATAGCTTCTTCTACCTACCTGGATCATACTGTGTACTCTCTTGGGTACTCAATGTACCCAAATTGGGGAGACCTCAAGGTCAAGGACCCTGTGCCTTATTCATCTATTTCTGGTGCTTTCATATAAGCAGGGCTGTGCTAATCTTTTTCAGCACCGGCATCCTTGTGCTTAGCTTCCTAATTGGTTCATAGTAGCTGCTCAATAAACACTTGTGAAATGATTCAGTGAATGAGTTAGTGACTCTGGATAGTAACATCAGTTACACATTCTTGGGAGAGCCTGGAATTGTAAATCTTGACATTTTTCTGAACAATTAAGTGTGTTATTAGAACAGAGCTTCCTTTTCTTTCTTCTTCTTCTTTCTTTATTTTTTTGTTTTTTTTTTTCCTGTTTACCATAGAATAAAAGGAAAATACAGATAATTATCAAGAAAAAAAAATCACCCAGAGATCACAACCTTCCAGCATCTCCTTTCTTAATAGTGTTATTAACTCTTCTTTGGTATTCATTGATCCAGTATGTATTGTTCGGTTTTTATCTGGTTGCACAATTGCACTGAGCAGATGGGGCCCAGGGCAACTGTATACAAGAAGCCTTTTCCAACAAGTATGGAGAGGGAACTATAAAGTTATTCTCCAAAAAGAGCTACATTCTGTAGGACACTACTAGTTTGCCAGGAAATGCATTGTTCTAGTGTCGTGGCCCAAAAAGATATGGGGAAAGGGAAGTTTAGACAAATATTGCTTGATTCAAGAAAACTAGTCAGCATCTCAGTGGAAAAGCAGTGATTAACTTTATCATAGAAAACTGTGATGGTCATTCTCCATTATCTTCTCAGGTCCCTTTTCTACTCTTTTGTCCTGATTTGAGCCCTGGGAACTGTGCTCAACCGGAACACATCACCCAGGCTCCTTTGCTCCCTGGTTTCCAGTTGAGTTTGGCAAAAAGAAGACCAGGAGACCAGAGGGCAGGAAGAGAGAGGGAGGTTGGGTCTTTATTCCCCTTGCCCCTCATCTGTTGGGCCCTGGTTCAAGCAAGGACTCCATTTTCCTATCTAGAGCCACAATCCTTGACAGATTGCTTCTTTCCCATGAATATAGCTCATGCCATCTTCCAGTAATAATGTTCTTCCCTTTGTCTCTTTGGGCCAGGTTGGTAACATCTTCCCAGTGTTACGGATCCCTGGGCACGTCACCATTCTTCATTGGTTCTCTTATCTCTGTACACAATTCTGTGGGAAGTCCTGCCATAAAACTCAATTTAGTTGACTCTTTGATTGTGCTACTTATTTCCCTTGGAGATCCTGAAAGAGACAACACCAAACTGTGCTCCATCTTCTTTGGGGGCTCCCTATCCCCCAACTTAATGTAGCCACTGGTTTTGTTGGCAAGACCAAGAATTGGCAAATTCCAGATGGGGGAGGCCATGCAGATCCATCCACTGCCTGTTTTTGTCAGTAAAGTTTTATTGGACCTTGGCCATGCTGCAACAGCAAAGCTGAGTAGTTATGATAAAGTCTAAAATATATTAACTCTATGGCCCTTTACAGAATGTTTTGTACCTCTTCTAGACTTATCCCATACTGGAATTACTGTTTGTGTCCAGACTCATGCATAAAAGGCACAGAGCCTTCACACATGCTGACTCCATTACTGACTTCAGTGCTGTTGAACAAACATTTCTCTGAGCACCTCAGACTGGGCACCTTTCACCACAGATGATGATGGCATCAGACAGACCTGGATTCAAGTCTCAGTTCTGACATCTACTGGGTGTCCTTGAACAAGTTCTTAGAATTCTCTGAACTGACCTTAGTTTCTTAACCTATAAAAAGGGAATAATAATACTATCTTCTTCTCTTCTTGACTTGTAATGAGAAACAGGTAAGTTGATATGATGAAAGATGCTCAACACAAGGCGTGGTCCACAGCGAAGGCTTCAAAAACATTATCCACTGTACACCAGGCCCTGTGCTAAGAAAGGTGGGGAAAATAAAGACATGAAAGATGTAGTCTTGTGCCTCAAGGAGCTACAGATACGTGAAGGAGAGTGTTGTCTTCGCTGCAGAGATTTTCTCACATTCAGTATGAGACAGGAGCACAGCCCGACAGCCTTCCTCCCTAGCCCTGGTCCTTTCCAAATTCCCAAGTCCATCCTTTCTAGTCCTTGCTGGGAAAACTGCAGAAACTCATGCTTGGGAGAATGGTCTTCTTTATTGCCACTGCCCTGTCTTCATCCCATCAGGTGGTAGAGCTCCAGTAAAGGTGATATATGCTCTATTTGGAAGGGATTATTTCAAGGCCACCAACATCCATTGGTTTGGGTAGAAAGACACAGCGACTGTGGAATGTTTCTTATTTTCTATTGACCTGGGACCCCATGATTCATCTTCAGCGGCAGCTACCACACCATGCTATCATCAAAAAAGATCTCAGCAAACTTATTGTCATTCCATAGGAGTCTTAGTGACAATACGGAGCTGATGGAAGGGTCTTATGCGTCATGAATATGAATATCATCATTCAAATTACTCTGGTGGATGTTGAAGATAAAAGGAAATGTTTTATTTTGTGTTCATTAAGCACTAGAGGGTATGTTTCCCCTGGCTGCCAACTCATTATATCTGTAACGGTTAATGGGAGTTAAATTCCAACATCACATCAAGGGGGAAAAATGATCCCTCAAGTATTTGGAAACTCCTTCCTCTAAATTGCAGATCAAAGCTAGGTTATGAACTTCGAAGCTGTCTTGTTAATGGATTTGACTAACTGTATTCTTTGAATTTTTTTCCCTCCAAACACTAACTTTCCGTACGTAGAGATAATTACGGAAATTTTGTAAGCTTGAGATGTCATGAGTTCTACCAAAGCTGGCCCCCCATGATAGGTTTCCCTCCCAGGGAAGAAACACTAAGACTGAATAAATGCCTGTTAAGTATCAAGAGCCTTCCTACGCCCCGCTCCCTTCCATTTCACAAAACCCCTGTAAGACGCTTCTATCTTACAGGTGAGGAAACTGAGGCTTGGGTTGATTAGGCTGCCTGCCCTAAAGCACATAGGGCACAGGAGAATGAGGCCATATGCCCAACGTAATCCACTTTAAAAACACATTCTAGGGTGCTTGGGTGGCTCATTAATTAAGTGTCAGACTCTTGATTTCAGGTCAGGTCATGACCTCAAAGTCATGAGATTGAGCCCCAAGTCTGGCTTCCTGCTCTGCAGGGGTCTGCGTGAGATTCTCTCTCTCTCTCTCTCTCCCTGTGTCCCCCTCCCCACTTGCACAAACATGCTGCTCTCTCTCTCTCTCTCTAAAAAACTAACCAACAAATAATAAAAACAAAACCATGTTCTAATCCACTGCTTGTGGTCATTGCCCAGCCCCTGTCAGATTTCTACTCTAAGATCCGGGCTGGGGTGTACAAACAAGATGAGGGAAAACGGGGGCGCCTGGGTGGCTCAGTGGGTTAAAGCCTCTGCCTTCGGCTCAGGTCATGATCCCAGGGTCCTGGGATCAAGCCCCACATTGGGCTCTCTGCTCAGCAGGGAGCCTGCTTCCTCCTCTCTCTCTGCCTGCCTCTCTGCCTACTTGTGATCTCTGTCTTTCAAATAAATAAAATCTTCAAAAAAAAAAAAAAAAAGAGGGAAAACTGAGCTGATAAAATGGCCAGAGAGGTATGACCGACTCATATGAGCCGATGCAAGCTGTCTGCCCACATGGTTTTCTCCCCTTCCCTAAACCTAGACCTGCGAATGAGAAGATGCATTTGTCCCAGGTCACGGTCCGTGAGCAGCTGGAAAACTGCCCCTGTGTGACTTGGGTGAGGAAAGTGCTTGGAGAGAAGGGAAGGAGCATGGAGAAGAGAAGAGGGACATCCTGAGTTGTGCCCTCAGCAGGCTCCTGGAACGGGCAGCTCCTCCCTGTGTCTCATCTCCCTGAAGGGGAACCTTCTAGTGACTTCTGGAAGGAGAGAAACCTCTGACAGCTCAGCCCCAAGCAGGTTTTAATAACATTTAAGACAAAATGTCTCTGCTGTGGAGTAAAACCTGCTCTCTCGTTACTGAAGATAAAGGAGAAAATGAATCCCCGCTCTGTTTCTACCGCCTTCCTGGGACTGCTTCTCGGCTCTAAACAGAACAGGGTCCAGCTTTGTAATCTTCCTCCCAGGACCCATTTTCTGGGTCGGGGTAATATTTGTGTTGTTCTCCTTTGTGCTCCCTTCATATTAGCCTGTCTGGGGTGAAGTGTGGGGCCCAAGAGGAGACGGAGACACATCTGCTAAGCAACGCTTGGAGTAACAGACGACCCTGCGGAGACCCCACCTGGAAAGCCATGCACAGCTCTGAGCCTCTAATTACCAGCCAGGTACAGACAAATGGGGTGAACCCTGGGGGAAAAACAATGGGACTGATGGAGGAGAACTGAATTTATGAAGAAAGATTAAAAGAGCTGAACAGGAAGAGCTCCAGAAACGATGTTCTTGGGGGGGAACTTGGGGACCATCTACTTATATCGGAAGGTTGTAAACCGTCAGCGGGGCAAGAATTATTTTGGTGAGACTTAAGAAATATAACAAAGAGTAATGAAAAGAAATATATAACAATAATGGACTGTAATTTTATACCTATTCCATCCCAGGAAACCTCAAAACATTTTATGGCTTAGGATAATAGACGCAGTACAGTGGGGGTGCGTCCAGACTGCAAAGTGGCTGGTAATTTTGCTAAAGCCCTTGCAAAAATAATATTTAGTGAGAGGGTAATGGGCACTTGGTGGGGAAAGAGTGGGGGTCTGGCTTGGCTCTGCAGCCGGCCCCCCTCCCAGGGGCAGTGGAGGTGGGGACGAGTCTTGTTTTGGTTAAGTCGGACCACTTAGAAAGCTTCCTGCTGCCATGCTCAGAGGTACACACAATTCAAACCCCATTAAAAAAAAAAGGCAGAAGACTAGCATGTAAGCCTTTTATGGACAAGGACTTCGCTGTTCTAGTCACTCCTGCCTTACCTGCAGCAGCCAGATCACTTCCTGGCCCCCCACAGCAGAGGCTCAGTAAACGTTACCTAAGTGAGTTTCCTCAATGAGTCTTGATTGTCTCAGAATAAGGGAAACTTACAAATTGCTTGTGTGCTTTATGTCTGCAGCCTGTTTTTAATCTCTTAGAATTCTGATCCTGTCAATGGTCCTGTGGGATCCACGAGTGGTCTTCTCCCTGGTTTACTGATGGGGAAACTGAGGCACAACATTATAACCCGAGACCCCTTCACACCGCAGGAGGCCAGTTCAAACCCGGAGCTCCTGAGTTTTCAGACCGTTCTTGGGAGCCCTTGAGTATCATCTCCCGCCAGGGTCCAAGTTCTATGTCTCTAAGCTCCCTGCCTCCCGCATTGCATGAACTTGGAGGAAGTCGTGAGGAGATTAGAAAGAAACTCTTCACATGGACTTGGTAAGTGCAGAAAGTAATGATCTCATTATAGGGAAATCTATAAATCTGGGCCAACTCCCCTCTGCCGCTAATTCCCGGTACCTGAAGTCTCTGGCACGCATTGTTTGCACTATATATAATTCAGCAGGTGATGCACCTCGCCGTTCCAAGTAGTCAGAGAGGAAGAGGTGCTCCGCCGCTGTCCTTGTCCTGCCTCCCTTCTGGTTCGGATTCTTAACGGCTGCATACGGGGCCGGTAATGTGTTTTCCAACCCAAGTTTTCAGAGCGTCCTTAACTTGCAGTTGCTGAGGCATCACGAGGATTCAGAGGTCTCCCCGCTCTGGTTCTTGGTTGGCATGCGTCAGCATCCTTTTCTATTTTGTCATTAATACAGAGTCAACAACGTGCCAGATAGCAATACGGGGGCTGGAAGGGGACAGACCCCGTCCTGGGCAGAGCCTCCCTGGAGAGTGTCACAGGAGCTTTGAGAAGCTGAATCTCAAGTGACAACCGTTGTTGTCTTGGGGAACGAAGCAGTGGGAATGAGGCTGAGGCCGTTCTGCGCTCTCCACTGTGTGGGAAGCCGCTGAAACTCCCTTTTCCCCCAGTAAGGGCTTCAGGGGTGATGACGTGGCCGAGAGCAACCCAGGGTGGACAGGCGGCAGACACAAGACTTCCAGGGATGTGCAGTGGGGCTGTGTGACAGAGAGAACACTCGGGCTTGGCTTTTCCTCTCCCATGTCCTCGAGTATTCAAAGGGTTCATGGCTTGCTTCATTTCTGCAGGTTTCTCTCTGCTCAATAGCTCAGCAAGTCAGGTCAGACCTTTCAGTCCTACTTCTGAGGGGCAGAGAAGTGATAAAAGAACAAAAATTCTGGAGCCCATTGACTTCCCTTAATTCTTCTCTTTGAGACGCCACACCCCAGCTCCTTAGAGACCCAGATATGATTTGTGAAGGTCAGATTAGATATGTAAGAACAAAAAAGCCAGGTGCCAGTTAAGAAGTACTCTTTTTTTTTTTTTTTTAAAAGAAAGTGTTAATAGAGGCACCTCAGCAGACTTTTCAGACAAGGTGGGTAATGTTTAAAGGACTCCTCCTCTTCTTTTTTCTTTTTTTTTTTTTTAATCAAAGATCTTTTCCCCCCTTCTTTTTGGTCTTTTACCTGGCAGTGAGGAGTGTTCATTAACTGGGTGAGCAAAGGGAGCCCATGTGGGCAATGTGCTTTGAAGGGAAGGAATTAGATTCATTTGCAGTTTGACTCTAGATTTTGTGGGGGGAAAAATTATGCAGGTTTATTTTGGCTCCTGAAATGGTGACTGGCAGCTCTAAATGCCTAATTGTTCATTGTGAGCCAGGTCTTCCAACGGTCTCAGAGTCTGCGTGGGGCTGAGACCCACACCCTAATGTTCTCAAAGAGAGAAGTTCCTCCTCCATTTGCACAGAGATCCTGTGTGATCTGCATGTCACAAGTCACGGTCACTCGTCCACTTGGAACACGCCCAGGAAAGACATAAATCCGGGGATGGGAAATGCACGGTTCCTGCGGTGTTTGGAGTCATGGGTGGATTGATGATTCTAATGGAGCACGACATGTCCGATTGGTTCCTGTGAAAAGGATTCTTTTGAGGGTCTCTTCATCAAGCCCTAATTTGCGAATGTGTAAGTTGATCTATAAGATTTGACGGGCTTTTGTTTTAATGTAAGGCACTAAAGGAAGGGGACCCGTGTAGAGGGACAGGGAAAGTAGCCATTTCGGAATCAGATGTATCTGGCGTCAAATTCCAACTCTGCTTCTTTTGAGTTGTTGTGACCTCATGTGAGTGATTCAAAACCCCGCAGCTTCAGTTTCTCATCAATAAAAAGGAATCACAGCACGAACCCTATTATAACAAGAATTCAGCAGAATCCCATATGTAAAGCTCCTGGCACATGGGATATACTCAGTGAATTTCAGTCTCTCTTTACCCTCCATCTGCCTTAAAAATGCATCCACTTAAATGCAGAGCCAGGGTCAACAGAAATGGCTCTGTTCATGTATGAGAGAACTGTTGCGTCTCCAGACACCCACTGTCCAGGGGCCGGATCACACCCAGAGACACACCCTTTGGGGCCCCAGGACGGGCTTTGGGCAGCTGCTCCCTGCACACCAACTTTGTTTTGAATCCAGATCCTTTAAAGCCTTGTTCCTCATTGGAGACAGGGTGTGATCTGGGGGAAGTCCCTGGGAACAGGGAGCTGGGTGGCCAGTGGCACCACCAAACCCGCATCTCTTTTGTGCTTTCTTCCTAGGTGGGGAATGTGCACATTTTCCTGGGTTCCTGGGGAGAGACATGGAGTGCTCCCCTGCATTCTCGGAGCTTCTGCAGAATGCCCTGCTCTCGCAGTGGTGGTGGGGAGTAAGCAGAGGCTCTTTGGAACCTGGGAAATGAATGCCGTCCACATGTCAGCGTGACTGGTGACCCTGCTTTCCTCCCACGGTGAACATAGAGTTATTCCTTCCATGCTTGGAAGGACAAGTGCCCGCTATGTCTTGCAAAGCAGACAAAAACTTTTGCGTTCCACCTTCTCCTACTTTCTCCTCTGTCCTTTCAGATTCTCCTGGAGATTTTATCTTTAAAATCCAGTTTTGTTTTGGGGCGCCTGGGTGGCTCAGTCATTAAGCATCTGCCTTGCGCTCAGGTCATGATCTCAGGGTCCTGGGTTCGAGCCCCACATTAGGCTTCCTGCTCAGCAGGAAGCCTGCTTCTCCCTCTCCCACTCCCCCTGCTTGTGTTCCCTCTCTTGCTGTCTCTCTGTCAAATAAATAAAATCTTTTATTTAAAAAAAAATCCAGTTTTGTTTAACACAAGTGGGAAAAATCACTTCCCTCGAGCTGACGGCTTCCACAGTCCTTAGAGATGCTGATAAATGCCTGGCATGGCTTGAAACTGGCTCAGAATGCTCTAGGAGGTTTCCTGGTGGTGGGTAGGAGGAATGGGGGTGTGCTTGGGGAGGTTCAGGAGTGAGAGGGAGGGCACGAGAGCCAGGAGGCTGGGAGAGGGAGATTAAGGAAAGTGGAGAGGTGGGGTCATAGATGAGACGTGGGGCTCAGGGGAGGGAAACGTATAAAGATCCTTGCTGGGGAGCCCAGCTCTCCTGCAATTGTGTAATGGGATTCTCTTCCTGCCTCCTTGAGACACTTTCAGGGAAGGCATATGTTACCTTTCAAAACCTTCCGTGACGGGCGCCTGGGTGGCTCAGTGGGTTGGGCCACTGCCTTCGGCTCAGGTCATGATCCCAGGGTCCTGGGATCGAGTCCCGCATCGGGCTCTCTGCTCAGCAGGGAGCCTGCTTCCTCCTCTCTCTCTCTCTCTGCCTACTTGTGATCTCTCTCTGTCAAATAAGTAAAATCTTTAAAAAACAAAACAAAACAAAACAAAAAACCTTCCGTGAGAGAATTATATTTCTTTTGCATATAGCCTTGGGCTGAGATGTTCCTTCAATCAAAGAGCTGAGCTAAATTCAGGAGCTGGGGAGCAGTTATACGTGCTTGATGGGCTCCGCACACTGTTTACGCCGTTTGAACATTTCACGTTCATCTGCTCACCTAACCCTTGCAGTAATCTTACATTTAGCCCCATTTCGCAGAGTAAGAAACCAAGGCTTAGCAGGCTTTTAAAAAATGACACAACAGGGGCTCCTGGGTGGCTCAGTGGGCTAAGCCTCTGCCTTCGGCTCAGGTCATGATCTCAGGGTCCTGGGATGGAGCCCCGCATCAGGCTCTTTGCTCAGCAGGGAGCCTGCTTCTCCCCCTCTCTCTGCCTGCCTCTCTGCCTACTTGTGATCTCTCTCTATCAAATAAATAAATAAATAAATAAACAAACAAACAACAAACATCTATTTCTCATTGTTCTGGAGGCTGAGAAGTCTAAGATCAAGGTACCAGCAGAACTGGAAAAGTGACACAGCTGTGGAGTTGTACGGCTGGGTTTGGTTAGAAGCTCCGGTGCAGGGGTGCTTGGGTGGGAGAGAGCCTGTTTCTCCCTCTCCCTCTGCCTGGTGCTTTCCCTGCTTGTGCTCTCCATCAAATGGATTTTAAAAAAAGAAAAGGGTCAGGGTGTCTGGCTCCAGAGTCCAGGCTCTCCTCCTCTCCCCCTGCCCGGCTCTCTCCCTCCCTGTAGGATGTGCTGTGCAGCCTCCCTAGCCCGGGGTGCAGCTCCTGGTGGGAGCGGGTCCTCAGAAATGTTGCGTAGCAAGTGAAATGTTGGAGTCCGAGCCACCCAGCTAATCTGTACAAGGCACCCAGCGGAGCAAGATGGGGACAGTCAATCCTCTTTGGCTTTTAAATGTAAAAGGCTTCACGGGAGCACACATCTGGGCTCACAGTTAACCTCTTGAGGGAAGCATTCCACGTTTTGAACGATTTCTTCGGAGACTCTTAGTGGCTCCGAGAAGCGCCCCTTTACTCAGCACTTGGTAAGATGAGCGCGGGCGGAGAAAATCATCAGACAGGCAAATCCAAGACTTGGCCAAGTGTGGAAATAGATGCCCAAGTGTTCTTGGAGACAGAAATGAAAGGACATCAGGTTTCTAGATTTCCTATGTGCCCCAGAGCATGCCTCAGACATGTTTCTGATGGATTTACAAGACGTTACCTCACCCCGTCAGTGAAACTGGGGCCACAGAAAACACAGGTGGGCACGGCGGGGGCCAGGGCATCCCGACCCGAGGACGCGGAGTCTGGGAGAGACCAATGGAAACTGAGCACTGGAAGGAATTTTGAAGAGCATCTACTCTGTGCCCCTAAATCATCTGACGGAGGTTCATTTTATTCTGAAAGACCCCCAGGGAAAGACACTCAAAAACCTCTTCTTGGTGGAGCCATGACAGCGTTAAGGGCTCTCGCTCGCTGGAAATTTCATCCCCTTAATTCATCAGCCACCAGGGCACGCGCAAGCATCTATTTTTCTGAGGATTTACGTCCCCATCGGCTTCCCAGATGGGTGTGAGGCAACAGGCTGAGGGAGTTGGCTCAGACTTTAGGGAAAAGAGAATGTAAAAGAGCCGAGGGCTCCGTGATATACTGCCCTAAATTAAGACCAAGGAGGGCTTCTGCGCGGGAAAATCCAGGCTGGACTTGGCAGCCTCAGAAGGAGCCAAGAGGCAGTGAGCGCAGAGACGAGGGGCACAGCGAGAGCACCGTTTGCAAGTTGCTCTGAAGCGGTCTAGAGAAAGAAAGAAGAAACTGGCACAAAGCAAATGCTGAGGGACATTTGCATGCCACCAGGCATGAATCTGGGTGGCTCAGTGGGTTAAAGCCTCGGCCTTCAGCTCCGGTCCTGATCTCGGGGTCCTGGGATGGAGCCCCAGGTCGGGCTCTCTGCTCAGCAGGGAGTCTGCTTCCCCCTCTCTCTCTGCCTGCCTCTCTGCCTGCTTGTGATCTCTGTCTGTCAAATAAGTAAATAAAATCTTTAAAAAAAAAAAAAAAAGCAAATGTTGACACGGTGGAAGATTTGAGGATAGGCTGGTAGAACCATCTGTGTCACAAGGGGTCCTCAAGGCATATGTGGCTCCGTGTAGGGAAGCTGGGGAGAAGTCCAACCGCCATTCTAGAGCAGATGGAGGAATGATAAAAGGCGAATTTGGGTGGTGGCAGGAAGACAAGACCCACTAAAATGGGAACACTCGGGGTTCTCGTGGCGGCAGAAGTTAGGCAGGACACTGGCCACTGGCAGGATGCTGGCTGAACCAAGATGGGCCTCTCTGCTGGGGTGGGGAGAATGAGGTGGCACAACAAGAAATCGTCTCTCAGCCCTTGTGAAGGTACAATGCTGGCCTCACCACGTCACTACGTGAGGGTTTTTCACCCTGACAGGCTGAAAAAAAAAAAAATGTCGAAAGAAACTCAATGAACAGAGGGAAAGCGGGCTCAAATGCATTAGCAGCAATCTAGACTGTGTGCGAACACAGTGAGGGAAACATGGACGCTGAAATAGTCCTTGCCTTCATTAGAAGGAAGATTGTTCCAATCACGGTGTTACTATTAATGCTATTATTACTACTACTAACTCCATATAATTAAACTGAGATCTGAGGCTCTTTCCCAAGACCAACTACCAGAATGGATATCATTATATGTACGTGCAGCAAATTTTGCACAATTCCTTCAGAGCCAGAAACCAAAAACCAGTAGAGAAGGAAAGGGAACTGTGAAAGCAAAAAAGACTGAGGGCTCCTCCTTGTGGACTCTTGCATGCCCTGCACCTTAGTGTGAATTTGGATGCGAATGGATGGATGGATGGATGGATGGATGGACGGACGGACGGTCGGATGGATGGATGGATGGACGGATAGGTGGATGGTTAGGTAAATGGGTGGATGGATAGGTGGCTGGGTAGATGGATGGAAGAGGTGGGTGGATGGATGGACAGATGGATGGATGGATGGATGGATGGATGGATGGACAGATAGATGAATGGATGGATGGATGGATGGATGGACAGATGGATGGATGGATGGATAGATGGACAGATGGATGGATGGATGGATGCACAGATGGATGGATGGATGAATAGGTGAGTAGAAGGATGACTGGACACTTACAATTTAGAGTTTAAAGACTACTTGGAATAGTTGTAAAACAGGAAGGGGCTGGCAGGAAAATAAGGATGGAGTCAACATTAGCTACGTATAAAAGCTAATTAACACCTTCTGGGGCACTGACTGGAAGGGGGAGATAGCCCCCTCTCCTTCCTTGCTCTGTGATAGCCAGTTTGCCCAGCTTTCCTCATTCTTTCCAGCTATTTCCTCTCAGACTTCCGAGTTGATTTTTCTCTCCCTAAGCTCCCGATGTTGGAGGTACCCACACTCGGTCCTAGGCCGTGTTTTCATTTCACTCTGCACTTTCTCCCTGCGGGACCTCCCCCATGCCCATGATGTAAAAACCCCCTTGATCCTGATGGCCCTCACGTGCATTGTCCTCGGCCAGATCTCTCTTCCGACTCATATATACCATTATATCCATATACACAATTACATACTCTTCAACTCTACTCTGCTGTCTCGGAGGCAGCTGAAGTACCATGGGCCCAAAACAGGACCGTTTCCCCTCCTGCCCCATCTGCTCCTGCTCCAGGACCTCTGGTCTCAGTACTGGCACCTGCATTCACCAGACGTCTGGGGGAGCATTCGTAGTCCTACCCCTGATGTCAGCTGCCCCCTACCCCACACACATAAAATATACCCCCAACACCTGCTATTTCTATTCCCCAAATTTATTCCAACTCCTTCTCGTCTGTCTCTATTGTCATAACCTTGAACTAACAAGCCAGCTTCGTTTCTCCTCTGGACCCTTCAGATGGGCTCCTAACTGGCCTCGCTGCTTCCACTGTTGTTTTCCAATGATCAGTTCATGCTGTCACCAGAATGATCTTTTAAAACAAACAGGAAAGGGATGCCTCTTCTGGAGATTCTTTCATTGCCTCCCACTGTACTTCCTATAAAATCTCAAACATGGCCATGAGCCCTTGCATGACAGAGCACCTGAGACCACTGTAGTTCATCCCAATTTACGCTCTACCTCATCCACCTCTGACCACACCGGCATCTAAGGTCCTCTGATAAGCTCAGCGCCTCCCTGCCCCTGGGGCTTGGTTCATGTGGTTCCCTGGCCTGGAATGTTCTTCGTCCCAGTCCCCTTTGCCTCGAATGGCTAATTCCTACTTCTTTTTCAGCTTAAATGTCATTCCCTCAGGATAGCACATCTTGGCACACCCAGTCTATATAATCCTCCCGTCATAGTCCATTCTGGCCGCTATAACAAAGCCAAAGACTGGGTGGCTTTTATACAAGAGAAATCTATTTCTCACAGCCCTAGAGGCTGGGAAGTCCGGGTTCAAGGTGCTGGCAGATTCTGTGTCTGGTGAGAGCTCACGTTCTGGTTCATAGATGGATGCTTTCTTGCTGTATCCTCACATGGTGGAAAGGGGGCAAGGGAGCTCTCTGGGGTCTCTTGTATAAGAACACCAATCCACCTCCCAAAGCTCCCACCTCCAAATACCATCACCTTGGGGATTAAGTTTCAACACCTGAATTCTGGGAAACACAAATATTCAGTGTCTAGCCTCCCCCAACCTTTCTTCTCTACCACAGCAGTCCGTATTTTTGCATACGACTTCCTCTCACTTAGTAACTTAGAAATTTCTGTGCCTATTTTTAGTAGAGTCCTTTTCCCTTTATTACATGACAGTTCCCTAAAGACAAGGGATATGTTCTTTGTGCTCACAAACTTCTATTTTCTAGGAATCTGGAATTGAGGATCAGAGCTGGTATTGGTCTCTGTTGGTTGCCAGCATTGCAGACAAGCCCTATGGGAAGGACCTTCCAACCAGAAAAGACAATGTGGAGAAAGCAAGAGGAAAACTCCTCGCAAGGAGAGAGACACAGACACAGTGACGGAGAGACAGAGAGACATAGACCTACAGACACCCAGAGGGAGGCAGAGATGTCCCTGCCCACACTGGGTTTTTTTTTTTTTTTTTTTTTTTTTTTTTTTTTTTGCACAGGAGCTAGATCTCTGAATCATCCTATCCATCCCCTTTGAGCTCTGGGCCAGGCTGAGTGCATTTCCATAACTGGAAATCACCATGAGCCGGTTGGAGATGAGGACAGAATAATAGGGAGAAAATTCTCTTAGCCATTTAAGCAAAGAACATACATCTCGAAACAATCATTACAAGTCACCCAGTGACTAATTTCAGGAACTGGGGTGCAAGTTCACATACCTTTTCATTGGCCTATTTCTTGTCTCTGGCTTTGGAAGGTGCTTTCCCAGTCTACAATCTCTGGACCTGTCTTCACACTGGAGCATGTCCGTAGGCTAGAGCAAGGCCAAGGCTCTGACCGCCCCAGATACCTGTCACCTCAGAGTCAGACGGGAGCCCTCGGGCCCA
The DNA here is from genome assembly GCF_011764305.1 of Mustela putorius furo. Taxonomy (NCBI): domain Eukaryota; kingdom Metazoa; phylum Chordata; class Mammalia; order Carnivora; family Mustelidae; genus Mustela; species Mustela putorius. Next base: position 88,387,137 of record NW_025421998.1, read on the forward strand.
TTCTCTTTTCGCAGAGTGGCAGAAGACGTCCAGGGCAATGATGAATTTTTCCTTTCTTCCTTTGAAGGACAAGGCTGGGCTAATGCAACACATCCTTCCTGAAAATTGATGCATTTCTAGGTCTCTGTGCTTAAGGGTATGTGATTTCTGAAGGGTAAACATGGCCTTAAAGGGCGAAAAATTGTTCTGCTTAACTATGCAGAGAATTCCCAGCAGCTCCTTTAATTTGGTTTTCTTGAATAGGGCACATTTGCATTCACTGACTTGGGGCTTTTTAGAATAGCAAATGCATCTCTCTCTACCTTGTGTTTCATTAAATGACTAGGCAGTCTCCAAGCTGCACTAACATTAGCCAGGCCCCCTGAGATTTGGAGGCATGTTGATCTAGCGAGCTTGTTTCTTTTTCTCTGCCACACCCCACTCCCCAACCTCAGCTCTTCTCATTCTAGAATTTTTTTTTTTAAGATTTTATTTACTTATTTGACAGACAGAGATCACAAGTAGGCAGAGAGGCAGGCAGAGAGAGAGGAGGAAGCAGGTTCCCTGCTGAGCAGAGAGCCTGATGCTGGGCTCGATCCCAGGACCTTGAGATCATGACCTGAGCTGAAGGCAGAGAGGCTTTAACCCACTGAGCCACCCAGGCGCTCCTGCTTTTCTCATTTTAAATCCTTCTTGTCATGTGAGAACTAGACCTCCGAAATGAGCGCATGTATGTATATGTGTGTGTGCATGTATGTATATATATATGTGTGTGTGTGTACGTGTATGTGTGTGTGTTTGCTCAACACATAGGTACAGTAGGGTGGGGGTAGGAGAAGAGGAAAGGAAAAGTGTAGGAAATCTTAGGTGGGATAAAAAAGATTGCCTTGGTCTATAAAGTTAGTAAAGAAGGCAGATTTTTTTTTTTTTACTGTTTTACAATTTAATTTGTATAGAAGCACATCACCGTGTAGCCCTTGATATTTGGTGGGAGTGACACCTGCTACCAGGGATCTGGTAGTGACGAGCTGCGTTTCTGAGCAGACAGTTTGTCACTTCTGTGCTCATGTGGCCCTTGGACTCCTGCCGGAGCCTGGGTGGGCAAGGAGAGGCTGAGACCAGAAGGGAATGGGACCTCAGCTTCCAGAATGTCACAGGTGACTGAACAGAAAAGAGAGAGAGGTTCTCCAAGTTCTAGCAGAGAGGCCAATATACTGAGGTGGATTTGAGGTGATACGTCCTCTGTGGTTGGACATTTTGTTTGTTCCACTATCTTGTGACTACAGATGAGGGAGACCAGGATCACTGACTGGGAATGAATTATCAGTAAAGAATGAATGAATTGAACCCTCCCCCAGAGAACTTTGGAAATTGGACAGAATTCCCTTGACATGCAATTAAGGGTGCAAAACAAGACCTACGATACACTGAAATTACTAACATGCAAGATAGTAATTTTTGGTCATTGGGTTTGGATCCACATTATCCTTTTGATCCATTTAAGTATGTTCTTCGGGGTCAGGTGGCCTAAAGCCATGGCAGAGTGGGGAGAGCGCCTGCTCTGAAGTGGAAATCCTGGTGCTGAGACACAATTTTCCCACCCAGCTTGAGCAAGGTGCAACATTTCTATCCCTTCCTCGTCCGGAAACCTGGCTATTAGAAGGGATTTGATGAGACAATGCACATGAAAGTGTTTTGTAAACTGTGTACCATGAAGATATTATTTCTCTTCTAGGCTACTAGCAACAATTTTCAGCAATGGCTGATTAAAATAGCAAAAAAAAATTTTTTGGAGCATGCACAAGAATGATCGGTCCGTGGTAATTTACATGCTTGGGTCTAGAGATGTTCTGGATTTACCTCAAAACTGGAATCTGCCAACTTGTTCTAAGGTTGTGCTAGATCTAGAATCTTCTAGGGCTATACATACTGTGGGAGTAACTTACATTTCTGGAACTGCCAAGTGGAATTCAAATGATTTCATTTCTTCCACCATTATGAATCTCCTTTGATCTCCTTCAAAATTCCTCTCAGAGTGAGTTCAGGTGCACTGCATCAGTAATATTTCCTATATATATCCAAACTCTAACATCACAAGAAGTTCTCTTAGGGATCCCGCTCTGGGGGGAGTCTATAATGTGCTGACTTAAAACCCATCCACGATTTAATGAATCATTTATTATGCACCTGTTTGGCATAAAGCACAGTGTTGGGTCCTATGGAATGCTGAATACATGTAATTACGTTCTTCCAAGGTAATAGCCAAGCCCAGATATATGTAAATATTCACACAACGTGAACTGAGAATTATTTATAAAAAGAATCTTGCACTTTGCCGATGACATGCCCAGCATGGTTTAGAAAGTGGCATGGTGATGCTGCTAAACATTACGGTACCACATTATCATAGAAACACAAAAGCAGGGCAAGGTCTGGAAAGACTCCTTTGGTGGTCATTGCTTCTTGATTTGCCAGAAAGAAGTTTGGCCTGAGCATTTCTTTACTTGACTAGGGGAAGCTTAAGACGAGGTAAGTCCACTGATAATGAATCCTTAGAGCCAACCACACTCTTAGGACAAGACAAGATGTCAGGAGGGTACTGCGGCCAACTTGCTAGGAACCCATCGGCACAGGGAAGAAGAGCAGAAGGATGATCTTGGCTCTTGGCTTTTGTGGGGGTCCCTGAGCAGTTATTACCTTGATAAATTCTGCTTCATAGAAGACCGAGGTCTTCTGATCCCAGCTTGAAAGCCTGTTCTGTGGTGATGACACACTCACGCTATTTTCCATGGGCCGTTTAGACTGTACACAATCAATGGGTTCCTAAATAAGTATCAGACATGGCAGGGAATAGACACAATTGTTTAAAAATGGATCCAACGGTAACTATGTCTCCCCCATTGTCAACTGCATAGGATACTTTCAGAGATTCATTAAAGTATATTGTTTTGATTGCCAAAACTTCTTAAAAAGTTACTTGATGCACAGTTGCAAGGTTTCCTTGAGCTTACAGAGTTTTGAATACCTTTGCTTGCCAAAGTGTTACACTTAAAAATAGATTTGGAAAGTTCTTTTGGCAGAAAGAATGCTACTAATTTGATATATCCCATACATTTTGGAAAGCGATATATTTTTAATCCATTTAGGAGCTAGGGATACTCTGAAGTTTGTCACATTTGGGGCGGGGAGGGTCTTTGTAGGTAGGAATGTATCCTTACTAGCTTTTCTACATTTATCAGAGGATGTCATTCCCACACCCCACTGAGCAGACTCTTAAGACACATGGTTTGATGCTTAGCCACAACATGAACTACCTGCTCTCCAATGGTTATCAGGGAGTGTAACTTGGCTCCATAGCTCTCAAAAGCTTAGTTGAGAGAAATTCTATTTTTGGAAGTTTTCCACTAGGGCGTAGGGCATGCAGTGGAGATATCCTGTAAAATACTCTAATTTATCCCTCATGGGGCACCTGAGTGTCTCAGTGGGTTAAAGCCTCTGTCTTCGGCAGAGGTCATGATCTGAGGGTCCTGGGATCGAGCCCCGCATCGGGCGCTCTGCTCAGCAGGGAGCCTGCTCCCTTCTCTCTCTCTTTGCCTGCTTCTCTGCCTACTTGTGATCTCTGTCTGTCAAATAAATAAATAAAATCTTTAAAAAAAAAATGGACCTCACACTTTGGCCACATTATTTTGGGCTCTGCTCAGTGTGATGACTTATCTGACCTGTGTTTAGTGTTATGCTGTTGGTCTATGAGACCCAGTGGAATGCTAGAACAAACCACCCCAGGAGACTTTGTTTTGTCCTAGAGATGTGTGTAGAGGATATTTTACTTCATTCACACAGAGGTCTGGCCTTTGTCCAGGCTCCTGGGAGGTAGCTGCTAAAATCTTTGGAGTTTCTTGAGTGATAGGAATGTCTTATTATTCACGGTGGGCCCCTTGGGTCTTACTGGATAGTTGATGCTAACCAGATGAATTAGGGTGAGACCAGCCCCACCAGAGAGGCCACCCATGTGATTAGAGGATTGGACTTCTGGTCAACCACATAGCAATAGATTCAGTCAGTCGTGTCTACAGGAGGAAACTATGGACACTGAAACCTGGATGAGCACACTGGCAAGACACTGTATTGTCCACATTGAGGACAAGAGGGTAACATGTTCCTGAAGACACAAGAGCTTCCCATTTGGGAGTCTGCCAGACTTTGCCCTGTGTATCTTTCTTTGGTTGGCTCTGTTTTATTTCCCTGTGCTATGAAAAAAAGACTGTAAGTGTAAATATAGCACTTTCCTGAGTTTCGTGAATCATTCTAGTGAATGACGAAAACTGAGGATGGTTTTGGGAAAACCCCAAGCTTGCAGCTGGTGCCAGAAATCTTGGGCAGACTTAACTTGGCATCTTGGACTCAGGCGCCCTTAACCTTGAGTTGAGTAATTCTGGGGAAGATGTTTTAGAGGACATTGTTCTCTACAGCACGTCATGGGGAGTGGGTATCAGCAAGGTACATCTGGACACATTTTAGTGGTGCAAGACACCTCGGTTCAGCTGCCGTATGTGGGGCTGAGGAAAGCGATTTCAAGTGAATTGAGCCGATTGTTCCCGTGCCTCCCTATGGAGGAGCCCTGGCTCATATTTTCCTATGGGAGACAGTGAAAACATGGGACAACCTTTTGAGGTTCTCAGAATGACAGGCAACACTGTTTGACTCCCAAGTCAGGTCTAGTCCCAGGAGACATAGCATTTCAAGGTCTCTTCCCCCATCTGCCTGAGACAGAAAAAACGAGAAGATTCTCCCTGGGGTCTGTCCACCCTCAGGGAAGATAGTGGTGGGTCAGTTTCAACAGGACAGCAGCATTTTCTCAAGCAGACATGGGATGCAGGAAGTGAGCTCCCCTAGCAGTGGAGCTGGGGAGGCCACCGCCCTGGCCACAGCGGGAAGCGGGAAGGATAATCACAGAAGGTTTATAGCAAAGAGAAGAGCTTGGTGGCTTTGATCCTTCAGCAAGGACAGTGGGTACCACAAGGATCCAGTGAGGCATCACAGCTTTGGTGCACAGGTGAGTGGTTCTGAAGGAGCCTTGTCTTCAAATACCAAGAGTCTAGAGAGCAGACCTCTCCCCAACACAGTCTCCTGGGTGGGGATGGGGGGTGTCACTGCACAGAAGGACTTGGGGAGGTGAAGTCATCAGATTAAGGGACCACATAATATTCCCAGTGTGAGGGACTTCAGCCAAAGGGGTTGCCAACAAATCCCCAAGCCTAGATGAGCATGTATCACCTATTTAAGGGGCCAGAGTGGATTGCAGGGGAGTTCTGGAGCCCACACAACACCCCAGTTTTTAGATTAGACATAAAGCAAATCAAATCATATTCCATTCACAAATATCCTCTCTTACAACTCTCTTAGTAATGGTCCCTGGAAATGTTGACATCTGATTGGGGGTAGTTTGGTGGAGTTTAGTCATTTAAAAAAAAAAAAAAAAGGCAAACAGTTGCATAGCAAGCATCACAATTGGGAGATGCTGAGTACATTCCCAACATGGCAGACATCCTTGGATAATGGGGGATTGAGCTACAGCTCCATCCTTCCTCCCCACTCAGCATAAAATTGTGAAGGTAGGGGTGCCTGGCTGGCTCTTCAGTGGATCATGAGACTCTCCATCTTAGGCTCACGAGTTCAAGCCCCATGCTGGGTGTAAAGCTTACTTTTAAAAAACGTTTGGGGGGGTGCCTGGGTGGCTCAGTCAGGTAAGCGTCCAACTCCTGATTTCGGTCATGATCTCAGGGTCACAAGACTGAGCCCCACTTTGGGCTCCATGGAGCCTGCTTAAGAGTCTCCCCTCTCCCTCTAGCCTTCCCTACCTCTCTCCCTCTTAAAAAAAAAAAAAAAAAGTTTGTGATGACAAGTGAGGAGCGGGATGGGACCAATTGTCGGGGCGCTGGAGAATGGGCCGGCTTCCCTGGCTACTGTGGGATGCTGGTGGGGAGTGCTGGGGTTTTGCTGGGGTTTCCTGGAAAGGGCAATAGCGCCAAACTCTGCCTGGGCATGACCCAAATTTAAGATTTTCCATTTTAATGTGTAGGCATAGAGGACACATTGGAAGGTTACAGCCCAAGCGAGTAACAGCTGAGATCTAGTGGTTCATAAACCTCCTCCAAACGGTGCAGTACTGAGTCCATTTTGCATAACAGAATATTTGAGGTAACAAAGTTGCTCAAGACGTACGGCGAGGTCCTTTTCTCTCCCAAGAGCCAGCAAGCAACTGCAGGCCCTGGAAGGATCCACCACCTGCTTGACCTGAGGGGAGCCTTTCCCGTACCTGCTGACACCCATGAGGTGGCGACAGGGCTAACATGGGCAGCAGCCAAGGAGCCGAAGCGCTGTCACTCCCTTGGCAAAAAAGCAGCGTCCCTGACGTGGACTAGAGTGGGGACAGTCTGGAAACTTGGACTTGGCGGGGTTCCCAGCTGTTGCAAGCACCTGGAAGTCTGAGACCATTGTGTACCCCAGGCTACTGTCCCTGGGGCTCTCAGATGTCAAACACCAGAGAAGTTTCCAATACAAATTTTGGAAGCCAACATAGGGCTGTCATTTTTGAATCCTGACAAGGAAGACTTGAATTTAAAAAGCGTTACTTTACCATCCACAATCAGCATCATTTTGTCAAGAAAGGACATTTCAATGCCAAAAAAAAAAAAAAAAAAAAAAAGGCAGGAAAGAAATTGTCACAGAATACAGGACAATCTTCCAAAATGAAAATTTTAGCTTTTTAAAAACTGCTCAAACTGATCTTATTTTATATCACTTGTCCCCAACCTATCGAAAGAAAGAAAGAGAGAGAGAGAGAGGAAATGAGGTGGGGGTGATATTTGGAATTAAAGGACCCAGGTTCAAGTTCTGACTCACCCATCAGCTCCGTGGCTTGGGCTGGGTCACCTCCAGTCCCTAGGCCTTGGTTTACTCCACCACCGCTATGAGCCTCAAGCAAGACTCTACGTGGGAAAGGGCTTCCTGAGCTGTCAGGAGACAGACAGACGGCAGCTGCCCCCAGACTCCGGAGCCTGCGGGCAGGATATAACCACACAGTAACACACGGCTCAGTTGGACACTTGATTTTCTCTGCTTCCTAATAATATTGAAATGATATAAGAAAGATGGTTTGACTCTGGCTGCTCAAACAGTAGGGGTTCCTATCAGAGATTCTTCTTAGCGGGGCTAAATATTCTCTCTCTACGACAGAGCGGTTTGACGGCTAAGGGAGTGGCAGGAAGAAGATACTCTGGTCGGTTTGGGGGGTCACAAGGAATGTCTCTTTTGTTGACAGCAAAGGTGGCATAAGGTGGGAGCAAGCTGGTGTCTATCTGTCCTATTTGGTGTTTGTATTCTTCTTTCTGGCACCTTCCCCTTGGCTTCCTGGTTTCAGCTCAGGTCCTGATCTCAGGCTCCTGGGACCAAGTCCTGGCATCAGGCTCTGCCCTCGGTGGGGAGCCTGCTTCTCCTTCTCCCTCTGCCCCTCCCACTTGTGCTCTCTTTCTCTCTCTCCTTCTTACTGCCTCTAAAATAAATAAATAAATCTTAAGGGGGGCGGGGGAGGAGGTCCCTATTTACACCACCATCAAATTCCAGCCACATCCCAGTTCAGCCACATTGGAAGCCCCAGTAGCTTTTGCGGTATTTTCCCGCCACACCAGCGTTGCGTGGTTTTGCTGCCCACACCACGTACCACTTTAAATGATGGTGCCCAAGAGCTGTGGGTTATCTCTGGTGGAGTCTGGGAGCCCTGGCATTTGGGGGGGTGGGTCCGCTTTGGGAGTTTCTTCTTAGGCTCAGAGACCGCTGTTAGAAGCCAATCTCCAGAACCTCGCTTTCCATGTGTGGGGCCCAACGCAGCTCGTGTGCTTTGCTGACTTTCCCTGTCAACCGCCCTCCCGAGCCACATCAGAGGGAGGTGAGGCCAACAGCACCTTCTGGAAGCGGGGTCTCCCCTTATTTCCCATGCGCACCCTGCTCCTGCTGCCTTCACGGTGGCTTCCTGGTTCCAGCTCTGTGTTCTCTTTCTGCTTCTTGCCCCTTCTTGCCCTGTAAGCTCCCCACTCCCATCTCCTGCATTTTCACGCCCCACTCAGAGCTTGGCTCTTGGCTGCATTTGCCTCTGCTTTTGTTATCATCCAGATATTGAGGGAAAAGCATCCCACACCAGCTTGGCAGGAGCCCCCGGCCAGCCGTCAGACTCTGCCCTCCTTGGGGGGGGGGGGCATTTGAGTAAGTAGTACTTGGTCAGGGTCATCCCTAGTGGAAAGGACACTGCGAAGTAAGAAGAGACTCTCCAGCATGAGAGGATCATCGCCACCAGACTGAGAAGAGGCCACACTCACTGTCTTCTTCACGTCCAAGATACTGACCAGAAGCCTTGCTACTTCTCTTAGCACCCTATCTCCCTCTGCTAGTGCCCAAGGGAAGCTGGGGAGGTTGGTGGGTTTTCAGGTCACTCCTGGGGCTGGACAGCAGCTATCTTGGATGGTGCGGACAGGTTGAACCCCCACCGCACAGTCTCACCCCCCTCCTCCTCTTTAAGGTGATACGCCGCAGCCCTGGCGACTTTACCCCCCAGAGCTAGAGTTTAGTAAGCACCCACCTCCCCTTCCCCCCACGCTGAAAGTCACACCAGTCAGGCCCTTACAAGGGGTTGAAGGCTTTCTGGGAGTCCCATGGAGCCTGGAAGGTGGGGGAGGTTCAGAACATGGAAAGTGGGAATCTAGTTCCCAGGGCGGGGGCCAGACGGGAACAGAGAGGGCCTTGACTGCATGCACAGTGTGCCGCCCACACGAGGACAAGAAAGACAGCAGAGAGTAAGGAGCTTCTGACATGGGGAGATGGAGAGGAGAAGGGAGTTGGGCGAAATCGGAGGGGGAGACGAACCATGAGAGACTGTGGACTCTGAGAAACAAACTGAGGGTTTGGGAGGGGAGGGAGGTGGGGGGTTGGGTGAGCCTGGTGCTGGGTATTAAGGAGGGCACGGATTGCATGGAGCACTGGCGGTGGTGCATAAACAATGAATTCTGGAACACTGAAAAGAAATTAAAAAAAAATTAAAATTAAAAAAAAGAAAAAAGAAAAGAAAGAAACTCTGCCTCGAGTGCACAACTCAATGTAAACACTGAGGTCTTTTAAAGCAGCCAGACGTGTTCTTGGGCTGGTTATTTAGCCTCTCAGAATTTCAGTCTTCTCATCTGTGAAGTGGGAGTGGTAATACCTAGCTAAGGTCACTGTAGGGTAAAGTGAACTTCTGGGCCGAGGTGGGTTCCTGGCAAACGTGTTCCCCGTGGGACCCGGGATAGCAAAGCACGGTGTGCTGCCGCCACCTGGTGGCAGACTTTGGAGTTGCACATAATCGGTTCCAGAAGAAACTCGTTTTATATGATGGCTTGCTTAAATAACAGGACGGACAAAGATGGGTAGAAACCAGGAGACATCGAATAAATGAGTGAGAATGGGAAGGCAACCTGCTCAGGGAGAATAACACGAACACAACACAGGGATGGAAATTACTACACTGAATTTTGGGTGGAGAGGTAAAGAGATATCAAGAGATTGGTTGTTTCTCATATTGCCACAAACTTTGCACAAGTAGGCAATGGACAGGGACATGCTTGATGGATGCACCACGGTGTGGCCTTACCCCTAGCGTCCAGGTGTCAGAGAATCATGGCTTTTGTGACTGTATTCTCGGTCCCGGGGTGAAGGGTTTTCTGGGGTTGTCTGAGGAGAACCCCGCCACCCAGTTAACACTGCCAGTCAAGATCTCCACCAGGAGAGTGGCCCCATGGCCTGTGGATTCTGCAGGGGCTGGACATACAGACATCCTCAGTCCTGAGAGCTGAGGACCCACATTCGCCATGCTACCACCCTCACTGGCTACTGACTCCTCTCAGTGGGGATCCCCAAATGGTTATTGGGGAAAAGTTGGGGGTATACACAGCACATCCTGCCTGCAACTTCAAAAAGAGAATCATGAAGTTAACTCATCTGCCAGAAGTGCTGACTACCGCCAGCAGGGTATCCTTGGGGTCTACAGCATCCTCTGAGTGAAAATCAGCATGTGCGCCATGCCAGATACCCATATCCCTAGGCACCGCTCCCTCTGTACAAAGGCTTCCGTCTCCTGCAGGGCCGGGGCAATGCTGGGTGTGGATATTTTGTCCAGACTCTTCTCTATTCCTTTACTGATTTCCTTGTGCCAGCGGGCCAGTCGGAGACCAGGGTGCTCTCTGAGACCCAAAGCAGTTTTCACTGTGTAATGCTATCTGGTTTGTAAATAGAATTGAACCCACAGCCTTAGAATCATCCTTCCTGTGTTCTAAAGCCCGAGATCATTCACTCAGAGGACAATGGGAAACAAGCCTCCCAGGTGTGCACACACGCACGCCCACAAAGCCTGAGATGTCCCCTTAGTGCCATGGGCTAAGAGAAGTGAAGTGGCTTTGTCTTGAGCTGAGCTGACCTCTCACGGGTGCAGCAGAGACTCGGGGGCCGCCAGAAGGACTTGGCACTGCCCTCCTTCCAGCCCTGCTCTCTTATCTTCTTCCCCACAGAAAGACGGTCCTGCTGAATCCGCAGTGGAAGCCAGAAGGCCTTCCGAGAAGCTCCTTGTGTGTCCATTTCAGACTTTTGAGTGATGCCTTCCTGGTGACCAAAGGGGCAGCTGCATTGCTGCCAGCTGTCCCCAACCCCGGAAAATCCAATCTGAGCCCTGGGCAGTCAAAGCCATGTGCAGCAAATCCTCAGTTAATATGTCAGGCCCTGGCTTAAGTCCTGGCAAACACACGCTTGGGCCTTTGTGGGTCAGGCAGAGGGTCTTGGCAAGCAGGGGACCCTGCCGACCTTGGCTGCTATTTGAGCTAAGAGCTGTGGCCCACCCAAGTTTGGAGGGGATGATTGTGATAAAATATGCATAATATAAAATTTACTATTTTAACCATTTTCAAGTGTGCAATTCAGTGGCATTAATGTTTTTGAGCAATGCCACTATCCATTTCCAGAATTATTTCATCTTTCCAAACAGAAATTCTGTATGAAACAAGAACTCCCTATTTCTCTCTCTCTCAGTCCCTGGCAACCATAGTTCTGCTTTCTGTGTTTATGAATCTGCCTCTCCCGGGTACCACATATGAGCAGGGAATCACACAATATCTGTCCTTTTGTGTCTGGCTTAGTTCACTTACTGTTTTCAAATTTATCTGTTATAGCAGATCTCAGAGTTTCATCACCTCCTAAACCTGAATAAAATGCCATTGTCTGCAGAGAGCATATTTTGTTTACCCATTCCTCTGCTGATGGACATTTGGGCTGTATCCTCCGTTGGGTCATCGTGAGTAACGCTTTCATAAACAGTGGTTTGTACAAGTGTCGGTTTGAGTCCCTGCTTTCAGCTCTTGGGTTGTCTGCTGGTTCCTGGATTGTATCCTGTGATTCTATGTTGCACTTTTGGAGGAAACATTATATCATTTACCCCAGAAACTGGGCCATGTTACATTCCTGCCAGTGTCCTCACCAATGCTTGTCTCTGTCTCCGCATCACCCTCCACCTTTTTTTAAATAATAGCCATCCTACCATCCTAATGACTGGGAAGTTTGTGGGCTTTAGTCCTTTCCTTTTTGTATCTCTCTCAGGGCCTTGGGTTTGAGGATAACTGGAAGCAATGCAGAGGGTTTGAGCCTGGTGACATCCTGAGGGGAAAACTCTTCTCTTCTCTCCACTGAGGGACTACTGGCATTTTGATGGGATGTAGCACCCTCTCCTAAGTAGTGACAATCAAGTGTCTCCTCGTTTTGTGCCTTTGGGGGGGGCGGGCAGAACAGCCCCCACTGAGAACCACTAAGTCATGACTAGCTAAAGTCAGCCTGCTACATCAGGAGGAGAGGTGAATGCTGCCCCTGTTGCTGTAACCTAAGTGTTAAGAGTTCCAGATCCGATTTCCTCATGGTCTCACTTAGATTTGTGGGGGCTTTTTCCATCTAAAAGTAGAGTTCAAACTGAGCTAACTTGCCGTGACCCTACAGAAAACACAGTGTTTTGGCTACACCACTAGGGGGCCCCATTGACCAAGAAAGGCTCAGGACAGTGACACCCCCTTCCTCCCCCCACCCCCATTGGCTCTGGGTTTGGCTGCTGAGGGGAGCAGAGGGCTTGAGAGGGAACTTTGAATGAGTTGATGGTGCTCAAGAAACTTAGGTTCATCTTCCTAAAAGCACCAGGTATGCTGACCTCACTCCTCTACACCCCTGCCGGCTCCCAGGGAAGGCTAGTTGCCTTTCCCCTCCACACCTTCGTGTTACAGATTATTTCTTTGACAGTGCTTCCCTTCCAAGGCTGATCTTGAAGGACCCACCAAATTCACAGAATGGAATAAAAGCACTCAATATAAAACACCTCAAAATAATCTGTACCAAGCCTATTGACCCTCCTAGGTATCCAGCCGCCATGATACCATCTGAGTTTCTGGATCATGGCGGCACCTAGACGCCCTATGTCTTTCTGCACCTCATAGCCAGGCAGTCTGTTAGCACTTAGAATCCATTCCCACCCCCCTCTCTGCTCCCTTCAATACTGCAAGGGAGGAGAGGCCAAAAACTGCCTTCCCACTCTTTCTTATAGCTAGGGGGTCTCCGTGTAATTCAGGCTGAGCCAGTGAAGTGAATTTGCATGAGTAATGGAGAAGCAAGCCAAGGCTGTCTGCCTGCTCGGTAGCTGTTGGAAGAAGGTCAGTCAGAGGTGAACGTGTGTGGTGGTTTCGCTCCACTCCAAGGGCCTGGTCACCACTTGGGAAGTGTGAGGAGTAGCGTTGGTGTCATTAGTAGCAACAGCTCCCTGACCCATGAAAACAACTGGAGTAATCTGATCTTGAAACCAGTTGCCTAACGATGGCCCCCTGACTTCTGCCCACCCGATAATTATGAGAGTGCCTGATTCCTCCTATCCAGTCCCTTTCGGTCAGAGTGACTCTGTGTCCTGCTTTGAACCATGGCAGATGTGTGTGTACTTTTGTTCACACACAATTTCCTGACTACCTTCCCATGCTGCGTATTTAAATTTAGGTAGTATTTATTGATCGTTTGCTGAGCGGTAGGATGTGCCCAGTGCTGATGGAGGTTGTGTCCAAAGGAATCTTCTCTTGATCTTAAGAAGACTCTGGAACTCAGGGACAGCTGTTACATTCTTTGGTGTTGACCACCACCAAGTGCCAACCAGAAGGAACAGGATTGACAGAGCAACGTCATTCAAGTAGGTTTGAATTAAACATGAAGCCCAGTAAACCCTGGGTAGGTAAAGAAAGGGGGGACAGTAGAATATGAGAAAAGACAGACCAGGAGGGACATCTCAAAGAGTCAAAATCTGGATTGATGTCCTCACTTTGCCACCTCTTCTAGATGGGTCAGTGATTTGATCTCTGAGAGCCAAGGTGACCTTGTTTGAAAAATGAGAAAGCCCTTTAGGATTGTGGTAAGGACCAAACAAGATTACAAAATAGAGCTCTATCTATAGATCTAGGTCTCTGGATATCATAATGTACTACGCAGAGGTAGGCTAGGTGTTCTCTGATGGCCCCTGCAGACCCGGCCCCTCCCATCTGCACCGTGTTGTGATGCTGGCAATCTGGCTTGAATGGACAGCTTCCGGGATCAGCTGGGACAGCTCTCTCCATGGACCTCATTGTGTTCAGTCAATAGGAGGCTTTCATGGGGGACTAGAAGTTGAGAGGAAAGGGACATCAGAGCCAGTCCCCCAGCTCCCTCCCTTCCAGCCACACTGTGATCCTCTACCAACAGCTTCTGGCAGGCAGCTGTCTGCCTCCCAAAGCTAGAGCTCCATCCAGTCACAAAGGTCTCCTGCATTCTCCGTTGCTGGCCTCCCTACATTCACCCCCATCATCGGCGATTGTCCCTCTGGTGAGCTTTCATCAAACACCCCTTTGGAATGTGCCTTTTGTTTCCTGCCCATGATACTGGCTGCCACAAAATGTAAGCTGCTGGGTTCAGGTATTTCCCTTGACTAAGAACCCGTGAGAATTCCCTGTTGTTTAATAAGGTCAAGTCCAAATTCATTTTAATAGCATATGAAAAATGCAATTAGGAAAGTGAATCCACATCGCATGATTTACAGATCACTCTGCTACTTCTCCAGCGACCAGGTACACAATGGAGACTTGAAGCCGTAGGCGGGACATGGGGCCAGTGGGAGTGCCACAGAGATGGTCCTCCACTGGTTTCATGTCCGTCCCCGACTTCCAAGCCAGATAAACATTCCAGAACACGCCTTCTCCCCTTGTTTCCCCTCTCTTCCATTTCTACGTGCCCCCACACCATTTCCTTTTCGTTTTAAAAATCCAAAGGTGAACGCAGGACGGGAAGCATGGTGAACCATTGGAAATTTTCTTAGCCTTTAAAGTTCCATGGTTCGTTGGGCCGCTAACCTACCAGATGAGTTAAGCAGTAGGAGATGACTCATTTGGATAACAGGAGGTCCAAATGGGGAGAGAGGTGGGGGAGGTACGAGTCACAGAGGGGCTGTGCAGTTTAATCCCGACTTAGGGCCTGCCCAGCTTTTGTTCTCAACCCCTCTTTCCTCCAAAGTGAAGGGTCAGAGATGAAGACTCCATTTTCACGGACTAATGGCAACACCTTTTGGAAATATAGACATGCCATACGATGCTAAGCTAAAACAATCTTTAAAAGTATTAATAGTGGGGCGCCTGGGTGGCTCCGTGGGTTAAGCCGCTGCCTTCAGCTCAGGTCATGATCTCAGGGTCCTGGGATCGAGCCCCGCATCGGGCTCTCCGCTCAGCAGGGAGCCTGCTTCCCTTCCTCTCTCTCTGCCTGCCTCTCTGCCTGCTTGTGATCTGTGTCTGTCAAATGAATAAATAAAATCTTTTAAAAAAATAAAAATAAATAAAAGTATTAATAGTGGGGGTCACAGAGACTCAGTCTCTGGATAAGGTATTACAGACAAGTATGGTGGTAGAGCAGATTGGACAAGAGTACACCTGTCTTATTGCATCTCACAAGCTTTACTGAGCACCTACTCTCTTAGTGCTCCTCTAGGCCCCTGGTGGAGGGTCCATTGTATGACATAAGGACTTTGGCTGTGGCTTATGGCAGGGACTATTTCTTGCCAAGGGCCTTTGCTGAGTGGGTTACTTTAAGGATAGGCTCAAATTCCGTCCATTCCTGAAGCCTTTCCTTTATGTCCAATGGTGTGACAATAACCCTTTATTTAGCATTTACAGAAATGGAAGAATGTGTAAACCACTCCGGGTTGTCTTCCCCTCAACCCCCAAATTTGCCTAGGGACTGAAATCATATTGTATATTTCAATGATTCCCAGCAGTGCCAAGCACAGGGTTGTGTAGGAGTCAAGTTAGAAAACTCTGTGAGTTAGGAGGTGATCTCAGGAAGGACTATACCCAAATATCTCTACTTCCAGGTGAGGAAACAGACACATAGAGAAATAGATACAATCAAGTTACTTACAAACCTTGGACCAGAATTCAGGTCATTTGATGTCCAATTCTGTATTCTTCCACTGCACTGTCCATCTTTCTAATAGCTTGGAGGCTGGCCAGCTCTGAAGTATTTGTACTGACACATCAGCTCAAGGGTGAGTAGAAATGGCAGGTCACAGCTGAATGAGTCACCACAAGCCTGTCTCCTCTGAAGAGTCTAGAAAGTGCTGGAATCTGGTAGCTCATTCTGGTAGCTCATCCGTAGGTGTTGGGTACACATGAGAAGACATTTCCTTTTAGTATCTGGAAAGCAGGTATGGAAAGTGTGAGAGGCCACCTCCCTGGACATGGTTTTTGTTTTGTTTTGTTTTGTTTTGTTTTGTTTGCTCCTCGGGCCATGATAGGATGATGATCTCCATACTGTGGGCTTTTGAAAGTAGGAACCATCCATCCATTCCTGAACTGTCAATTCATGAGAATGGGAATTTCCTATTCGAACTTAGCATCTAGACCTACCATCTAGACCTACCATCTAAACTTAGGGTGGGATGACAGGTGGATGCACCTTCCTCCTCTCTCCGTGCCTTTGTGCTAACCAGGGCCTTACACATTTGGTTTGACTTTCTTGCCATTTTTGCTGAGATGCATTATTTTCTAATCAGAAAAAAATCCTTCAAGAAAATGACCCCCTTCGAGGGTCCACAATAGCTCAGCTCTTGAGTACCTTCTCAGATTTGTTCAATCAGAGCAGCAAACCAATACTTTACTCATGGATCGTGTTCTGTTCACTCAACAAATATCTATTCCCTGCCTACCAGAGGTCAGACCTGCAAAAGCCTGAGGACAAAACAGCCAGCATGACACAGTTCCTATTCCCAAGGAGCTTAGTATTTGGTGGGGAAGATAGTCAGTTACACTGCAGGAAGACAAATGATGGGGTGGACATTACCCAGGGCGGTGGGAGCATGAGGAGGTCCTGGGATGAGATGCCATGTGGTGACTCGGCTTCTTTACTAAAGAAAATACCAAAGCATACATGGGAGACATTGGCAAGAACTCAGAGGGTGAATTCGGGGGTTGGTGGTTAAGAAAGTGGCCCAGGCAAGAAACCTACATATGCAAATTTTGGAGACCTTCCTGTATACTCAGGAAATGTGTAATGTTGCTAGAACATGAAGTTCAAGAATAAAATAGCAAGAGATGAGACAGAAACAGAGAGGGCAAGACAAGGTTAGCTCATGCATGGCCTTGTAAACTATGTGCAGGAGACTGAATCTTATCCTAGTAGCAGTGGGGAACCAGGATGGGGGAGCCTGCAGGGATGTGAGACAACATGATGGGGTTAGGTGAGAGATCACATAAAGGTAATAATCATAATAATGAGGATGATAATTATTGGTATTGATGGTAGCTGTCTTGAATGAAAGGTGGTTCTGTGATCATCTTTACCAGTAATTGTTCTAGGAATTTTCCTAAGGACATAAACTTAAAGGCAAAGAAAAATTCAGCTGCACAAAGATATTTACCAACACATTATTTAGATAAATGAAAGCTTTGAAATCCTCAAAATTTACCATAAGAGGATGAAATCAGTTACCTCTAAAATTAAATGGCTCTAAAATTAAATAGCTATCAATGTGAAGATTTTCTTAATGACATGAAAACATGTTTATAAGTGAAAAAGGCAAGAGCCTACCTACAGCAAGGGTCTGTATGTGTGAATTACGTAAAATTTTTATTTTTTTCCTTTATACTTTTAAATATTTTATGATTTTATGCAACCTACATCTATCATCAAAAATATCATTTGAAATTATTCTGATGGCAGTGACCTTTCATGCACTTTTCTGAGTCTCATTCAAGGACTAATTTGGAGGGGCAGATATTTAATGGACATGCTCCCATCTGGTTATACACAATAACTGCTGGGTCTCTTCCAGTTGGTCAATGCCCTGGCATAGGCTTTGGTCAGTATTTTGAATATCAACGCAGGAGAAGAATTTGCTTTGCCAAAAGATTCATTTCTGAATAGACCTCTTCTTCAGAAGGTGTAGTAGTTTCAGTGGAAAAATCAAACATTTTAATATTGGTCCCAATTTTTACTAGTTGGATGACCTTAGGCAGATTGTTTAAATCTTCTGAGACTCATTTATAAAATGCAAATAAGAAATACCTACCCTACAACCTACGCAGGTTGTGAGATATGGTTGGCCTCATCTTTGTCCACACAAAGTATATTTGAGGTGCCATATTGCTTGTTGGCCAGCCTTGAAGTTACGGGATATCCAGGTAGACCTTGGCTTAACACTGAATTCTTTATACCTGCACACGTAGCTTTTTTGACTACCAAAAAGCTGGTGAATTTTTTCCAGGAATTGCTGGTTTCACTGCTATTTTCCAACAACAGCTAAGGCATTATTGACATGGAACATTCTTTAGCTGACTGGATTCAACTGCAGAAACTTTCCACTGACACTCACTACCAGCACAGTAGTAGCAGACTTCTCAGATTGGTTGACTGGGTATGTATAACACTTAAAATAGCCAGAAGAATGAACTTTCTGGGATTTTCCATCAAAGTAGACCAACACTGCTACTCGGTTCTCTTTCTACCAGAGCAAGCTTTTCTGGTAGGGATTCAATACTGCGGGAGGGGATGTGTGCATCCAGTGTTGTGATGGCTAAGTCCATTAAAATGGAGAAGCCCAGTGTCTAATGAGCTAACTCAAATTTCCCAAGATCTTGTATTACAAACACAATCAGTTGTTCAGCTAGATGGGCCTCTCTATTGGTGTGCAATGGCACATTGCCTCTAGAACAAACAACTGTAGAAAAGACAAAGATAGCAAACTATTTTTTAAGGATTTATTTGAGAGGCAGAGAGAGAGAGAGAGCATGAGCAGAAGGAGAGGGATGGAGAATCTCAAGCAGACTCCACACTGAGCATGGAGCCTGATGCAGGACGCAATCCAACGCCCCTGAGATCATATGCTGAGTCAAAACCAAGAGTTGGACACCCAACCAACTGCACCACCAAGGCGCCCCTAGTGAACATTTTTAAAATGCATTTTATGTTGCTGTTATTGTTTCCCACTGGAATGCACATTTTGATACTATTATAACACCTCAAGAAGGACACGGGTTGCAGTTAATTTCCATGGTTGATCCAGGCTGCCCAAGGTTGTCTGCAAGGAGTGAGGTTCTCAGGCCACAGGCCAAGTTGACGGAGGGGAGCACTGAGGAAGGTTGTCCTGTGTGGGCAAAGCTGATGCTGGTCACAAGTGTTTCCAAATTCTGAGGACGTGAGATCTCTTCTGTTTTTTCAGTTCTGGAAACCAAGAGTGGGGGTGGAATTGCATGAGTCACAGCTATGCACAGGAGGTTTTCATGCTGGCTTTTAGGGCATAAGTGATTCCTTTGTCTGTGTTACTTAACATTGACCAGGCACTGTCTGCACTTGCCCAAGACCTCATGTACATAGGGATGTTGGCCTTCTGCAATCGACAGCCCCAACCTGAAAACAAGAAAGGAACAATCTGCGAGCACTGGATATGTCCATCCATGTGGACATACAGAGCTGTGGAGCAAAGGACAGGTGCCTGGTGACTTCTCCCCTTTTGCCAAATCCCACCTGGGATATTGGATTCTTAAATTGCTGCAGATTATAATCTGGGAACTGGGAAGGGACCTGCAGTGCAGAAGGGGAGGTATTCGAAATGGGTGTTATGGGGTGGGAAAGCTGGCTAATGGCCTCATGCTGAGGAAGAAGGCAGAAAATCAAAACTCAGGGTAGAACCGGATTAGGGCATGGCACCTTTGCTGAGATCCAGTTCTGTCGGCGTCTCTCTTCAAGAAGGCAGACAATTTCATAATACTTTTCAGAAAAGTGTCAACATTCTCGTCAATAATGAGAAAATTTTATTTTTCTATTTTTAGATGCCTGGCAATGATCAGATCCTAGGAGAAGTACAAGGCAAGATGCCTTCCTGGGGAAGCTGGGCTTTTGTGAGTAGAAAAAGGAATTAAAAATGCAACGTGGCTTCTGCTAAGTGCCAAATAAATGTTTTAGGCAGTAATTGCCTTGCAGTTGAAAGAAAGAAAAATAATCGGGGGTCCCTGAACCACCCCCCTCTACCACCATATGATGAACTTCCTAGGGAGGAAAGGGGTATTTGTTGAAAGCACTAGCGAACTGTCAAAAATCCAAGTAATCAATTACATAAATTTTGAAGCCTAAGTCACAGTTCTATTTGTTCTGAAAGAGTGTGAAATTTACAGTTTTTCATTAAGATAGAAAATAAGAACCCACTATTGCCTCCTCTCACAGAGTATTACACACCCCCCACCCCCAGTATGATCCCCTCGTCTTTATCATGCTTATCTCTGCAGCTGTCTTTGTTACTAGCATTTGTCATTTGAGGGTATAGAGGGGCCATTGGTCATCAGATTAAGCCAAGAGTGGATTTCTTTCTTGCACCTTCTGATAGACTCTTTGGCACAGACTTATATCTAATGAGGCCATCAAACAGAGAAATGGTCACAAGGAAAAGTAGACAACAGGAACCCACCAGGAATTTACAATGTTGGCAAATCACCTTGTCAGACACGTCAAGGACAGGCATCATGGGTCTTGAAGAAGTTAGGCATGGAGAAAAGCCAGGGAATCATCTTCCGGGGAGACCGAGAGTGTGAAGAAAGATGTGGATGTGGGTCCAGATGGGACTCGGGACAGCAGGGAAAGGGTGTGTCTGACACAGATGTTTTTCTGTAGGGACTCGTGAGGATGTGACGTAGGCTGGGGGGTGGCCTGCTGGGATATGAATGAGTTGTTGTAGTTTGAGAAGATGTGCTGTCATGGTTTGGGTTCCCTCCACAGCACACCTTGAGTGTGGCAAGGGGAAGAAGTAGTTTATTCAGGAAGTGATCTCAGGAAGCATGGTGGACAAGTGGGAAAGAGATACGGGTAAGGGAAAGCCAGCGCAGGTGCATTAATGAGAGGGTTGGCACCGTGGGCAAATGGTGCTTCGGCCCATGGGGTCCTCAGACTTGACGAACACCCAAGTATTCTTTTATCATGGAATCGATCATTTATCACAAAATGAACAATTGTAGTTTTTAAACATACAATGACTTTTTCTTCACGCTCAACGAAAAATGAGTAATGGAGTTTTATTCAAACTTCACAAATAGCCTTACATCAAGTCTTAGATGAAGCACGAGGAAGTTCAGTCCAAAGTTAGACCTCACTGCCCAAACAGGTAAGCATCTAAAAATAAAGCTGGGGAAAAGCAACAACAACAACAACCCTGCATTTATCAAAGAGAAGAAAGCATTCCAATGAAGGCTGATGCTGAGCGGTGATGCAGCTGTGAGTAAGACTTCAGGCAGCTGGAAGCTAAGGTTTTGGTTCATCCAATTCCTACCTTGCTGACTTGGAATTTGCTCCTGGGCTTTAACTCTGGTGCACATCTGGCCTCCCCACGAGTACGCTTTGTGTGCTCCTAGTATGAGGCGGGAAGAAACCCACAAGAGAAACGGGTGTTTGATGGGCTTAGCCATCACCTGTGTGGGAACTTCCCACTGAGCTTCCCGGAGGACTTGAGGTGCAGAGAAGAGACGAGTGGGCACTGTCAGCTTCTGCCATATGCTCTTCTTGCCTTCAGGGAAAACTCTAAGAAAGGGATGTTGGTTTCTGTATCCCCAGCTTCCCCCTTCTCTCTCTCTCCCTGTGCTTCATGTATTTCCCTACCCATTCTACTTCCCGAGAGTCCCTACTCTTTGTAGCCTTTCCAGGTAATTGGGTGAGTAGCGGGAACTCTAAGATAACATTTGCCCTTCAGCAGGTATCCAAGGAAGGAATTTTTAATCCTGAAATTTCATGTGATGAAGAAATATGTTTTGGGAGAGACAGAGATCTACCCAGAGTCTGGAAATAAGTTACCTTTGGGCTTCTGCCAGATGTCTGCTAACCTACAGCCCCTGGGAAATGGTGATGTTTTGTTCCCAAATGCATATTCTCATTTTCTGCAAGACTAAAAACCGGGGGACAGGCTTTTGTTGACATTTGGAATTGCCACAACAGCAAAGTGACAGTGACTTTAGTTGGGTACCAATCTATGAGTCCAGAGTGAGAAAAGAATTAAATAAGTTTTAAAGCATTAATCAGAAGAATTCTTTTCAAAAGGAGATCTTTCTTGCTCTTACAAGAGCAGCAGAGGAGCCAAAATGATCAGAGAAGCTATCAGCCAAGGATGGAGCCATCATCCTGCCCCTGAAATTATGAAATTCTCTATTCTTGACACATGTAGTCATCTCCACGGTGACTGATTGTCATGTCACAGGGAAGACAAGAATATGAACACACAGAGAAATGGCACCAGCAAAGGAGCTCATCTGTAATTCCTTTTCCATGCAAATAGTTTAAGTCAGAAAAATAAAAGGAACAGAATTCCTTAACACAAAGGTGGCATTATCTAGGAATTGATTTTTTCCCCCTCAGATAGCATTTCTCTTTACACAGACTATTTTTTAAGTTGATCCCCCCCCCCCCGCTTTTTGGTCTGGGGAGGCGGGGGGATGACAAGCCCATTAGGGGCGGCAGTAATAAGAACCATAAATCTGGAGGGAGTTCAAGGGTTCTCCTTGCCCGGCTTCTGGTTTCCAGGCAGAAATGATCAGGTTCTGAAGGCCTGCAGGAAAGATGATTCTAGAGCCGTTCCCAGGGTCACAGCTGGCATGTTTTAACCCCTCGTCTACCACAGCCCCTTCTTCTATCAATTACGTGTCTCCGTACTGAATTTTAAGTGTATACTTTATATTCTGTTCTCACTGGCATATTGAAAACAGCCGGTCACTGTGGATGCTACACTCTGCCTCCATTTATGGTAGTGCACCTGCCCCCAGGTCCTCTGGGTTCCTGGCGTTCCTTGACCAGTAGCACTGACCCTTGCTGTGGAACTACCAAGGAGAAGGGAATGGAGGGTAATTGGCTGAGATGGATGTGGAGACTGCAGATGGAACATCCCTCCCCACCATTTGTGACAGTTGCTTAAAAAAAAAAAATTCCTTTTCCTCTATTTCTGCAAGCAGGGAGGTAGGTGAGACGACTCGGCTTTGGCCATCCAGACCCAGTGCCAGAGAGCATGGTGGGACAGCAAGCGAGGAGGAGGTGGACGGAACAGAGCTGCCCCTCCAGCTACAACAGCCCACCCTGGACCCAGCAGTCACAAAGAAACACATTCCTTCACAATTAACTCCACTGCGCATTGGTTTTCTTGTTGGAGCAAATTCTTTGTACCCTAACACAGAATGCAGCCACTGGTCAAGCCAAATGGGAAAGCTCTCTCTTCAACACTCTCCAGAGTAGGCTCAGATTTTGAGGAAACACCCCCACAATGGTCATCGAGCAGAGCCGCATGCTAACTCCGGATGCCCTCATCGGTTCCCGCCATCTACCAGCTGGCTGCTCACTCTGGATCGAGGCCACGGCAAGCTGGCAGAAGACCACCCCCCCCCCCCGTTCTCTTTCACTGAGGAAGTTATCATTATAGTTTTCTGGTTCTGCCTCTGTTTTTTCAGCACCTCCATGGCTTTGGGCACTACAGGGTGTTCAGATTCATTCTGTATTCCCTGCCCCTGTTCTGGACTTGACCGTTTCTGCAAGGAGCCTTACTTCTTTTAACTAGAATGGTATTAGAAATCAAAATCCGATTTCTAGATGTGCTCATTTCTGCTGCAGTGTCCTTGCTTCTATGTTCTTTTAGCTAACAGAGCAAGGGCACATAGGTGTGTATACCAACCCATGTATATGTACATATCTATAAATACCTCTATATGTATCCTTCTATACCCATACTAAACAAACATGAATTCATACTGAAGTTGCCAACATTAATCCATTATAATATGGGTCATTCAAGTCTTTTCTCCCCAGGGCTCACCTGGACTCCACACTCAGGCATTAAAGACCATGGGTCATTCACAAACTGGTGTGTGTCGAGATGCAGTCGTGATTGAGCCCACTTTCTCTGCAGCTTCCAGGGGTGCAGGGACTGGAGCCCTAAGAGAAAGAGAAGAAGATGCTTAAGGGCAGCGGAAGTGGAATTTGCAGGTCATGAAGCATGGCTCTCCAGTGAGTCTTCATTTTTGTTCTGTAGAAATATCTGCACCACAGGCAGACCCCATGGAGCTTTATGTCATCTGATTCTCAAGGCTGGTTCTGTCTCCTAGAGAAAGAAAAGGAGATAGGATCCCGAATCCCTGAGGGCACCACCACTCCTGAGAGCTCTTGACTCATGGTTCTGCTTGCTTTTATTATTTTTTTTTAAAGATTTTATTTATTTGTTTGACAGACAGAGATCACAAGTAGGCAGAAGGGCAGGCAGAGAGAAAGGGGGGAAGCAGGCTCCCTGCTGAACAGAGAGCCCGATGCAGGGCTCGATCCCAGGACCCTGGGATCATGATCTGAGCCGAAGGCAGCAGAGGCTTAACCCACTGAGCCACTCCGGCACCCCATGCTTGCTTTTATTATTAATCTTCTTTTATCCTTTGCTAAATTGGTTTAAGCATGCTTCTTTCACCCTGCTCGGAGTGGAAGATGGTGGAATTCATGTAAAGACCACGTTGGCAGTTATCGATCAAAATCTTAAGTACACTTACCCTTTGGACTAGCAAAACCACTTCTGAGAATTTACCACCTCCACACCCGTGAAATACGTAAGTATCAAGTTGTTTATTGCAGTATTATTGGTAATAACAAAAGTTTGGAAGTATCGTTAAGTGCTTACAATAGGGCACTTGGTTAATTAAACCATGGTGCATGCATACAGTGGGATCCCATGCAGAAGAAAGAAAGGAAGGGAACAAAAGGAAGAAAAGGAAAGAAAAGAAAAAAGCAAGGAGGCGAGCATCTAAGTATCTCCGTATGTTTTCACATAGAAGAGGCGGCGAGCATCTAAGTATCTCCGTATGTTTTCACATAGAAGAGGCTTCGATGCATTGTTAGGTGATAAAAGCAAGATTCAGAGCACTTGATAAAGCATGCTAACTTTAGTGTATGGAAAGGAGCAAACTGAAAATATAAGAAAATATAAATAATTACCAGAGAGGGCCCAAAGCTGGGGAGAGGGGGTAGGTGAGAACAGGGACAGAGTTAGCCTGTTCAATGTACGGCTTTTTATTCATTTAGATATGTCACCCTATGTACTGCCTACACCAAAATAATAAATAAAAATGAAACAAGATGGGATCAGGAGGGAGACAAACCATAAGAGACCCTTAATGTCAGGAGACACACTGAGGGTTGCTGGAGGGCCGGGAGGGGGAGAGAGAGGGGGGTGGGGTGATGGACACTGGGGACGGTATGTGCTATGGTGAGTGCTGTGAATTGTGTAAGACTGATGATTCACGGACCTGCACCCCTGAAACAAATACTACAGTATATGTTAATGTACTAAAAAAAAGAAAAAAGGTAAAAAAAAAAAAAAAGAATGAAAAACAAGACTAGTTCTCTTCTTGGGATTCTGCTCTCAAGTAAACACTGGAAATTATAGTATGGAGATGGAAGCTGACTCAGTTTACCAAATGCCCAATGATAGCACTGAGATTCTAGTGACAAAGGGCCTGGGGAAAACTCACAGTTGCCGATATGACAATAGTGCTCCGCTGTTATTAGGAACTTGGAAATGAGCTACCAAATAAATGCTTCATTCGAATCCATTAATTGTGGAAAGAGGTTGGAGAGAGCATTTAAGGCTTATTATCATTATTATCGTAGAATTATTATTATAGTTTTCAGGCATTTTATGTACTTTGTCTCACTTGGTCCTCTCAATAACACTGTGGGGTTTTAAAACTATCATCATAATTTCTATTTGATAAATGAGAAGACTAATCTCAGAGAGGCTCAATAACTTGCCCCAGGCCTCAAAGCTAGTTGGAGAGCTGCTGAGATTCACAGAAGGCCTGTCTCAATTATGAAAGAAAAACAATCACCAGATGCAATTAATGTACTCAGTTATTTGTTCAGAAATGTTTAGTGAGCATCTATTAAGTGACAGGCACCCTCTTGAGATTCTTGCCACATATTCAGCAGATTAACTTCCCTTAAATATGGAATAGATGTCTCTTGGAGCTTGTCTCAGGAGTTTTCTAACTACTTCCTGTTCTGTAGACTCTAGCCACTTGCAGGGGGAGAAGAGATCACTTTTGGTCTCTTTTTCCACCCACTTCTCACTTTAGTGATGGTTGGGTAAGGCCCCAAGAAGCAGGAGAGAAAG
Source organism: Mustela putorius furo (assembly GCF_011764305.1). Classification (NCBI taxonomy): domain Eukaryota; kingdom Metazoa; phylum Chordata; class Mammalia; order Carnivora; family Mustelidae; genus Mustela; species Mustela putorius. The sequence continues at coordinate 88,412,890 of NW_025421998.1, forward strand.
TGGAGCCCAGGTTACTGACTGCAGATGCACAGATCCTAACTTCCGTCAATATGCACTCAATGAATGTCCTATTCTCTGATCAGTCGAGCCTTGGGGAGGAGAAGCTAGGAAGGAGAGCACAAAGAGATCAGAGGTGGAAATACAATGCCAGGGTGGGCAGAGAAATCCCGCCTACCTTTCCTGCACTGCCCATCTACACACTCCCTTCTGAGCAACATCTCCCTTGGACTCTAGCAGGAGTATAATGACTGAAATCTCCCAGGGATGCCCAGGAGGCTCAGTCAGTTAAGTGTCTGCCTTCAGTCCAAGTCATGATCCCAAGATCCTGGGATCCAGACCTGCATCAGGCTCCCTGCTCAGTGGGGAGCCTGCTTCTCCCTCTGCCTGCTGCTCCTCTTGTTTGTTCTCCCTGACAAATAAATAAAATCTTTTTTTTTTTTTAAGTGAAATCCCTCAACCCTCAGAGAGCTGATATTATTCTATATTTTTATTAACGATGTAAAGGAAAGATTGCCAGGGAGATGCAAATATTTGGGTAAAATGTGATACTGGTGAGTACCAAGTGGGTATGACATTTGTGAGGGCCGTGTTGCAAGAATTTGGTTAGAGAAGCTTTCCTGCTAGTCTGAAGCCCATTGGACTGGAAGCTGACTTTTCCTGAACAGCTCTTTTGCTCCAAATTCTGAGCAATGTGGGAGAGAATCTACCAACTTACATCATGTCCGTTCACAAAGCAATGGACAGAGTTTCACAGTTTGTCAGTGGGCGAATCTGGAGCAGTGCCTGCCTAGACTCAGACGTTTTCCATGTCGTACAGCTTTTTAGAGTGTGGGATGTCTGGTGTCCTTGGGTATTTATTCCCAATACCTCCCCTACTCATGGTAGATCCAGTTCCATCTGTGTTTACTATTTCCCTGATTCTATTTTCCTTATGAGGTACTGAGCTCGAGGAATTAAGAGCCACAGTGAAGACAATCAATGGGGGACAACAGTTCAAGCCAGGGGACTTAATAGTGGAAAGGCAGTTTTTCGCAAGTCCACCAAGAACCTCCTTGTTGGAGTGGTTCTGACTGCCAATTTATGTCTATTTTCTTTAATGACCCTTTAAGGTCTTGCTTTTCTCATCAGATTCTAACCAGCAGGACTGGGTAACGCCCTTCAGAAGTTTACAACATGCGTGGCAGAGACTCTGGTGCTCACCCATACCTAGGGGCATGTGGATGGGCTACACGTCTTGTGATCCTTGCCGATGGCTGACCATGTGTGACGAGTGCAGGCCAAAGGGCTGCAAATAAGGTATCCTATCAGGGCTGAATGTTTACTTGCTGGGGTGAGAAACTCTAGCTCTCTTTTCTCCCGCCATGGTGATCATGGAATCCTGTGTTGAGAAGGTCACAACAGCCAAGTGTCTGGTATCACTGAGTCACCACATGGAAAAGAGCTACCTGGAGAGTTTTCCAGATCCAAAGCAAACTGTTTATTGTTAAGCCCCTAAGATATTGGTGTTATTACCACAGCATCATCTAGCTTATCTTAACTGGTACACTGTGTGCTTTTAGCGGACTATAGCTTTTGTCAACACTCAAAACAAACTGAAATCACACAGCATACTAAAAGTTAAATGGCCAGCCACCATCCCACAACATTCTTAAGGAACAACAAAAATACCTATTGCCATCATTAACAACTGTTCACATAAGGTGACGAGGAGGACACTAATCCCTATGTGCGCTAATGGCACTTCTGTTGATGGAAATAGAAAAATACCGATTTTGGCAGATCTGAAGAAGAATTTCAGTTTCTTGTGCCATAATGTAACTTTTTCTTTTGTTTAGCAATAGACTCATGAAATAAAACCTAAAAACAAGTTGCAACTTAAATTGTGTTATAACTTATGAATTATTACTCCCCCATCCTTTTTCCCCTACTTTTTCATTGCAGAGTGCATTATAAAAATTTTCTATTCAAGAAGACACAACTATTGATCAGTTAGGATGTTTCTGGCTACAAATAGCAAAAGCCCCCAACCCAAAACTAGTGCAACAGAAAGGATGTGAATTATCTCACATTATTAAAAGTCTGGAGATTTTGTGGGGTTCAGGGTTAAGTCATTCGGCAGCTCAAGGATTCAAGATTTTCCAAAGCTGATAACGAGGCAGTTTTCTGCGACTTCTAGGTAGCAATTCCAGACATCACATCCACGTGAGACAATGCTCAAAGGGAGAAGATCGATCATCTCATCCTGTGTTTCTCACTTAGAGAGAGGAAGGATTTCTCCCAAGCCACTGCTCATCTGCCTGAAGTGGTCACATGTGCAATCCTGAAACCATCACTGGTGAGAACAGAATTGTCAGGATTGACTTAGAACTATTAGAGCAGGTTTGAGACAAGGAGTGTTTGGGTAGAATGGGTGTTGGGGAGTCTATCACAGAAGTTATCAGCTCTATTTCCAATTTACAGTCGAAGAAAGAGACATACTGGGGCATTTTCTCCCTTTTGGTTCTGCTGAGTTGATTCCTTTTGTCTTGATTCTTCCCAAACTACCAATGTTACTATGTTAAAGATGCTAAAGGTGCTCACGCTTTTATTCATCAATTTTGCAATAACTTCTCATCTGCCTCTTCCAGCTCATCTCATTTTTCTTCAGTCCATATGCCTCTGCTTGATAAAGTTTCTTTTTTTTTTTTAATAAATTTTATTTATTTATTTGGCACAAAGAGAGAGAGCGAGAGATCACAAGTAGGCATAGAGGCAGGCAAAGAGAGAGGGGGAAGCAGGCTCCCTGCTGAGCAGAGAGCCTGATGCAGGGCTTGATCCCAGGACCCTGAGATCAGGACCTGAGCCAAAGGCAGAGGCTTAACCCACTGAGCCACCCAGGCACCCTTGATCAAGTTTCTTAAAATCCTCTTCTCATGTTGTCACATCTATATGCAATTATGATTAATGTCCTTCTCATGTCATTGGTCTTGGGTTCAGACATCTCTGGGTGTTTTTCCAGAGGTGTTTTGTTGTGCTAATCCCATTCACCGCTCCTAGACAGTCTGCACTCTTTAAATAGCTCCCCTCACTGCCTCGCTCACCCAGCAAGTCAACTCCTGCTTCTGTACGTCTAGGTAGTTTCTCTCATCTTGAATTCTACTCCATCTTCTTTGCTGGTCCAAATCCCTCAAACATTTGTCTCAAACTCACCTTCTTCATGAAGGCTTTCTTGGCTAATTCCAGCGTATGCCAGTCTCTCTTCAATGAATTTTTGTTTCATGTATAGCCAACACCATAATTGTGATCCTTGGTATGAGTTGAGCTGCTCTTCCCAAAGAAATCAGGTAGGTTTTGAGAGCAGAGACTATTGTTCTGCTTCATTTCTGTCCAACACCATCTTTACACATTTGGCACACTTTATCGATCTTTTAGTCAATCAGCAAGCCATGACAGAGACCCACTCCTCTTGGTTCCACTGTGACATTAGCACAGAAGGAGTCAAACAACTTGATCCTATTGGAAAAGTTGAATTTTGTATCTGGGAGTTTTGAGCTCACTTCTGATAACTGTGTACCTGTATGGAGGTCATTCCATTCCAGAATCAATGCAGAGGGTTGATAAGCATTTGGTTTTGCCTCCTAAACACAAGCTACAGAAATGCACATGTACTTTCATAGGTGCCATCCTTTGTGTATGAAAAAAAGACTTGAACCCCAATTCTTTTGGTTTTTAAGTGGGGAGATGTTCATAGACACATCGCCTCTTTCCGCCTGTGATCAGTGATATGCATTTGCTGGCCAGTCAGTCTAAACAATGCATGTGGACAAGCACCACTGAACAGAGAGAAGGAAAGCATCCCTTGGAGGAATCAGATAGCTCTCTGCCCTGTGCTTTGTGTACCAGACCTGTAAAGCCCTCTGGACACGGAGCTGCTTATGCTGTGATGTGACTGTGTGAGATAGGAATTAACACATACTTCTGTGTCCCAGCTTTATTGCTGAGGTCCATAATGAGTCAGTATAATTAAGCACCATTTGCCTGGTTAGTTAGTTCAGGTGTCTAAATCTGTCACAATAAAGTATGTGATGTTAAACATGTTTGGATTAGAACCTTCTGGAGCCAATGCCAATGCAGACAGCTATATTAATCACATGGGAGGTTATCTTATTTGAGATTTTCTATGCACCTCTGAGTTACAGTGTTTCATCCATCAAGGGCTTGCTGAAGACATCTGTAAACTTTGATTTATTGCACTGTTCCTGGTACAGAATTAAATAGCATTATACTCAAATATATTGGCTTAATTGACAGGTAGAGGTTTAATCCCGTTAATTATCTAGCTTGCTTGAAAGCTTCCATTAACCCCTTGCTGAATCGGCAGGATTCAGAAGAGGTATCTCAGCACCTATTTTGGGCTCATGTAAATCCATCACTGTCCTTCCTCTTCACGAAGTTTATTCCTGCCAGCCCCAGTTTGTGAGTGAGCATGCATACCCATCAGACAAGTGTGTCATCTTGGGTCATCTCCTCTCTGGTTCTCAATAGCCCATTCCTTTCAGTAAATGACATCAGGAGGTTTGTAGTCAAGGTCTCTCCTGGTGTTGGGTTTTGTAGGTGAGCATTTAAGGAGATAACAGGTTTGCAAGTCATTCATTCATTTACTCAACATTCTTTTATTGAGCACGTATTATGTTCAGGAACTTTGCTGGGATGGAACAAAACAAAAACATACATAAAGACAGTTCAAACCCTCAAGGAACTTACATCATTTATAAGTCAAAGGGCTCTGCAAATGTAGAAGACACCTATTAGTAATTCTTTGTATTTGTACCATTGTAATAATGTGTGCTAATAGGTTCTCTATGCCAGAAAACATCAGGGCAGTTCAGCTTTATCCTTCTGGAACCAGTAGTTCTCACAAAGAACACTAAAGTGGAAGTTTTCAAACACAGTGGTAAAGGAGTCTGGGAGCCCTTGAAGGTGGTGACGTTTTTGGAACTTTACAACTCATCCTCATAAAGTAGCTCTGATTTCCTCTTTCCTGCATACATGGCAGGATCCCACCCACAGAGCCATCTCCTAAACTTCTCCACCCCACAGAGCCACTAATGTTCTCCTTGCTCCTGGTCACCGTGCTGGACGCAGAAGACACAAAGAGAGCAGACCTCTCCGCCTTCTTACAGCTCGTAGTTTGGTGGAGACACAGTCAGCAGTAAGAGGACAATGAGGAAAGGCTCCACCGGGGGCTATCCAAGCCCTAATAACACTGACAAATGCAAATGAGTGAAAATTATTATAAGGATTGAAGACGCAATGCAGAAACTCTGGGGTCACATTCTGGCTTATTAACCTTGGTTCCTTAATCTGTAAAATGGTGAATAGCTAACTTCTATGGGTATTGTGAGGAGTAAATGAGTTTCTACAGAGCTTACTATTATAGTGGCTGGCACGTAATAACCACTCCCTACAGGTTAGCTATTGGTATCACTACTAACTGTCATTTTTGGGTCACATCTTTTCTTACCCCAAATAGTAAAAGTTTAAAGAAACTAACCTAAACTCCTCTAAACTCTATTGTTAAGATAAAACAAAACATTCTTAACCAACGGTTGAATCAAACAGAAGATTAAACCTCTGATTACAAGACAAGGGGAAAGTTCTATCAGTCACCTATGGTGTCTAATGGAAAGCAGCCAAAGCTCTACAAATAGGAAAACTCATGGATGCAAACAATGTTCTTAATTGGAGGAAAAAAAGAGAATAATAAGAATTAAACAAACCTTAAGAAAGTAGAAGGAATAAGATGGCAGTGGTAAAAGCAGAAATCATTCTTTAAAAGCAGAAAGTTACTATAACTTGGAGGTAAAGTAGCAAAATATGCTCACCACTTATAAATTTAAGTCTTAAAAAGATGGGGACACACACTTCTAGGTAATAAGACCGAATACCAGAAAAAGTGTTAATTCTCCCCAGTTTAGCATATCTATTTATTAAAGACCCAGTCAACATTCTGATGGTTTGTTTTTTTTTTAAAGAAATCAGAGGTGTAATGATAAAGCTTATCTGGAGAAGAAGTGAGAATAGCTAAGATCATTTTGAAAACATTCTAGTAATATTAAATTCATCCAAACAATATAGAAGTTATTTTGAGAGCAGACAGACATCAATATAAAAAGAGCCTTCGTCACCCTGGTACTTTATTGAAATACTAAATGCGCTCAGTCTGGAATCCACAACTTCTCAGTCCCAGCTCTAGATCCTTTTGCCTCTTTGATGCACAGACCTCTAAATCAATGCGCAGAAAGACAGGTTGAGAATCAATTGCCCTTGCGCCCCTCGATCCAAGCCCAGAAAAATAGTGAAACCCTAAAACAAAAATACCTTTGGATCTTATTCAGACGGGATCATGGGTATTTAGTGAATTTCATTATTCATTTCAAAAATATCTATTTTAATCACAAAAGGAATTTGCATGCGTGAGTCATTAGAAGTCCTTTTGATTATTTTCAGTCCTTAAGTATTCCTCACTTTCAGGCTGGGACGTTTGGGAAGGCCAGGTTCAAATTTTAACTTTGCTGGTCAAGGATAAACACTCCCACTGATGAACAATTTCCAAAGTGACCACTAGAAGGACCCGAGGTTCTATACCTAGGGTCTAGAAATAAAGGAAGGTGTTTCGCCTGGCCCACGAATGAAAGGATTGATGATGGAAGCATGGCCTGGGGGAACTGTTAGGTGGGATTAAGCCCCGAACACGGGGAGCTGGCCATATCAAACTGGAACAGAATGGGCAAGGATCCCCCCTCCCCACCCCAATCCTTCCAAACATACAGGTATGATACGAGAAAAAAATGGAGAGTCTGGAAATATATGGGGAGTGGTATAGCAATCAGATGCTAGTGTCAGTACTGAAGTCAAATACTCAGTGCCAGAACCAGGGCACGGGTTAAGACAACATGATCCAGAGTCAAAAAGACCCCGACGTGAGTCCCAGCTCTACTACCTGCCGCACAGTTTTCTCAAATGTTCTGACTCCCAAGTTCCTCATCTCTAGTTCAGGGATTCCATGGATCTCAACAAATAATAGCCAATTTTACTTGGTATAAAAGACTGTGGTCCTTTTAAGTCTAAGGTTGTGATTATAGGCAGTAGAAAGGGAGATGGGAAGTGTATAACTGTGTAGGGAAAAGGAGCGCTAAGACATGAAGTATTGGGTATAGGCACTCTGTGTCGATGCATGTAAGACAGAGAAATAAGAATAAAAAATATTAGGGTCACCTGGGTGGCTCAGTCATTTAAGTATAAGACTCTGGGTTTTGGCTCAGGTCATGCTCTCACGGTCATAAGATCCAGCCCAGCATCTGGCTCTGTGCTGGGCATGGAGCCTGCTTAAGAGGAGGAGGTAGATGGTATGAGGTCGGGGGAGCTGCTGCCCCTGGGTGACCTCTATCTGGAGGCAGTGTTTCACAGGGGAATTGCTTAAATGGCTCTGAGCACCAAGACAAGAGGGTCTCCATGGAAGCTGCTGGTACCGATGAACTCAAGTACAAGAATTATAACCATGAACACAACTTTCTTGTCCTCTTTATGCTTCTTCCCAATGCAGATCATTGGATGAAACAAATTGATATTGACAGCAAGTAAAGCTTACAACAGCACTGACCTGACAACTCCTTTCCAGTATATTTCTTGTCTTCCTCAATTTGTGGCTCATCTATTTACATCTTAAAGAGCTGAGAAGGATATTGATGACAACACAGATGGAAGAAAGGGCTCCAACTCAACTCTGGACAATGACTATAGGATTCAGCAGGCTGTAAAGCCACTGGCTTGATGTGGATTTATGGGAACAGAAGGTCTAACCTAATGAAGTAGCTTCAGCCTCACTTATCCATAGGCACCAAGATCTTAGCTCACAGGTATGATCTGAGTCACGTGGGAGATCTGGCTAAGATGAAGGATGAAGGAATTTTCATCATTATGAAAATCCGAGGAGTCTAATCTTTAATTAGAGATGGAACGTTCTCTGTCCTTTCCTGGATGAGCAAAAAGAACCACTGTCTCCACACTCATGTCCCTCAGAGAGGAAGGAGAGTGGGAGATGGGAGAACAGTAAGCCAAGCTCACTTTCCTCCACACTTGGAAGTTATTCTTAAATAACCTTGAGCAAGACAAGATACATTGCTATGTGCCATGGAAGACAAATTAACAAAGCACATGTTTTGTTTCATGGATTATCTCCCATTTGTTACAGAAATTGGACAGAGAGGCCCCTGATAGGTCACTCCTGCTGAGAACCCAGGACAGTTAATCTTTTTAGTGCTCAAATTCCTCCTGGAGCATCCAAGACACCCTGAAGGTGAGGGGGTCTCCTGTGAACTCTGTGCATTAGTTATCCTGGCTACCCAGTGGCATTTTCAGCTTTCCATTTCCTGTTAATTGGAGGACACCAGATTGGGCCAACTCCAAAACAACACCTGGGCAAGGATTCTCCACTTCAGTCACCACTCAGGTGCCACAAGCTGGTATCTGATGTGAAGGCCATCTACCTAAGCAAGGGAGTTGTCCTGAAGCACTTCTGAAGCCCCACTCTCCCACCAACCCAGAGATGCCAGATCCAATATGGCGGTGTCTTGTGATCTCAGAGTCCCATGGAGAGGATGATGAAATAGCTAAGATTTGATTTGCCAAAGAGATGGTCTGTGTGACAGATGCCTATTGCCCTCAGGTACAGATCCCAGGCATAATGAGATGGCGAAAAGGTCACCCACTTACTAGCTAGTAGAATAATTTATCCTAGGAAGAGACTTGTCTTTTTGAGAAAAAGGGCTTGATAAGCTCACTTGTGTAGTCAGTTCCTTTGAAGCACAGCGATTCTCCAGCGCCAAGGTTCCAGAGCAAGAGCCAAAGTTATTCTGCATAAGCAAACGATTTATGTTTTTATTTTGTCTTGGAAAAGGGAAAGAGGAGAATAAAAACAGAGGAAGAATAAGGTGGGTGGTGGAGACCATGTGTTGCACAGTGGGATTCATCTTTGCCAATACTATTAAAAAGCATAAAATGCTTGCTTCGATTGAGTTTCCTTTTTTTTAAATTTATTTATTTGAAAGACAGAGATCACAAGTAGGAAAAGAGGCAGGCAGAGAGAAGAGGAAGCAGGCTCCCTGCCGAGCAGAGAGCGGATGTGCGGCTCAATGTGGGGCTCGATCCCAGGACCTGGGATCATGACCTGACCTAAAAGCAGAGGCTTTAGCCCACTGAGCCAGTCAGGCACCCTCGATTGAGTTTCTTATGGAAACCAGGAATAGGGCTGATGGTGTAAATGCCCACTCTGGGCAAAACAGAGGTCACAGACACAGGTAAAAGAAGGGGCGATAGACCAGTTCCATCTGTACAGCAAGACCGGGTTTCTTGCCCTTGAATTCAAACCTGAACAGCCTATCTGGTCCTTGATTATGCACATGGACCCCAAGCAGCTGTGCCCGATCAGGGCTGAAGGTGAGCTCAGTTAGGTCTGCAGCCCAGGGTAGACCCAGCTTAGGAACTACTGGGAATGGACACCACCAATGGAGCGACCACCTCCTCTGACCATCTTTGAAGTACCATTTCCTTCTCTCTTCAGGAGGGGCCTCGGCAGGCTCAGAAGGGCCTCAACACCTTAACAGCTGCCAGTTACGAAATCTCTATAGTTTCCGGGAGGCCCTCTGCCTCTGTCCTAGTTTTCTCTTCTGCTCCCTTCCATGTCACACCACTCCTCCCGCACACATTCACTGAGCACGGACCTGTGCCTGAAGCCACGCCAGGCTCTGGGCACACAGAGGCAACAAACACGCCATCTACAAGAATAGAACCCTTCCTCCTCTGCCCCACTGGTGGGCTGGGCTCCAGGGGACTGACCCCTTCTTTCTCCTTACCTTCTGAGCACATGGCTGGGCGGCGGAGCTTCTCCTCATCTTCGAGATCAGTCCTTCAGAGAGATTAGTCTCAATTCTAGCCTTTCTCATACATTTTCCTCTTTTCTTCTATGCTGTTGCTCCCTGTATGTTTACTATGGCTGCTGAAACAAATTACTACTAACTTCGTGGCTTACAGCAACATGAATTTATTCTCTTACAGTTCTGGAGGTCAGGAGTCGAAAATGAGCCAGCAGAGCTGTGTTCCTTCTGGAAGCTCCAGGGAAGAATCCATTTCTTTGCCTTTTCCAGCTTCTAGAGCCTGCCAATATTTCTTGGCTTGTTTCTGCAAGACTCCAACCGCTGCTTCTGTCATCACATGACCCCCTTCCCAGTCGGACCCGCCTGCCTTCCTCTTATAAGGATCCTTGCGGTTCTGTTGGATACACCTGGCTGAGTCCTGCTCCTCTCCCCACCTCAGGAGGCTTAATTTAATCACACCTGCAAAATCCTTTCTATCATGTAAGGCAACATACTCACAGGTTCTGGGGATGAGGATGTGGGCACCTCTAGGGCGCTATTATTCAGCTCAGTAGAGTCCCCAAGATATAAGAACGTGCCCTTGTCACCCTACCCCCCTCTGGAGCTGTGTTTAGCCCCACGAAGTCCGTCTGCAATGGTCCGTGGCTGGGAGCCTGGTCCCCACAAGACATTAGGGGTTTCCTTGGACATGGGGTGTGACTGAAAACTAAAAATTCTAAAACCTGCTCTTCTTAAGATGAATTCATTCATCTGTTTTGCAAACATTTAAAAGATGCTGTAGAGAGGATGAACTCGGAATAAAAATATAAAGGCACGCTCAACACCCAATGCCGGCAGGGAGCTGCAAATGAAAACAGGTTTCCGCACATATCTGTTAGAATGCTAAAATCCCAAACACTGACGACACCAAATTCTGGTGAGGATGGGGAGTGATAGGAATTCTCACTCAGTGCTGGTGGGAATGCAAAATGATACAGCAACTTTGGAGAACGTTCGGCAGTTTCTTACAAAGCTAATCATATTCTTGTTACGTGATCCAGTAATCACGCTTCTTGCCATTTACCCAAATGAGCTGAAAGCTTATGTCCACATAAAAATCTGCACATGAATGTTTATAGCATCTTTGTTAATAATTGCCAAGAATTGGAAGCAATCATAACATCCTTCCACAGGCGAATGGGTAAACAAACTGTGATACCCTCATACAGTAGAATCTTATTCGATGATTAAAAAAAAAAAAGAAGGTGCCTCGTTAGCGCAGTAGGTAGCGCTCAGTCTCATAAAAAAAAAAAAAAAAGGAAGAAACGAGCAATTAAGCTACAAAAGACATGGGGGAGAGGAAGTGAAATTTGCATTGCCAAATGAAAGAAGCCAGTCTGAAAAGGCTAACTACTATAGGATTCCAGCTATAGGACATTCTGAAAAAGGCAACTTATGGAGTCAGTAAAAAGATTCATGGTTGCCAGGGGTTTACGGGGAAGCAAAGGGAAGAACGAGTGGAGCCCAGGGTTTTTAGGGCAGTGAAACTATTCTGTATGATACCGTGTTGGAGGTTACAAGACGTGATCCATTTGTCAAAACCCAAAGAACTGCATAATCAAAGAGTTAATCCTCATATAAACTGTGGTCTTCAGTTAATAACAATGTGTCAGTATTGGTTCATCAAATGTAACTGATGTATCATATTAATGCAAAATGTTAGTAACAGGGAAACTGGGTAGGGAAGAGCATATGAAAACTCTACTTTCTGCTCAAATTTCCTGTAAACTTCTCTAGATTAAAGTCTATTTATTTAAAAATGCATAGTATGTTAGATGATGATGTGTACTGTGAAGAATATTAAAGCAACACATAGTACAGAAGTATGTAAGTGTTACAAACTATTTTATTTTTTAGGTTAAAGTTAGGGATGACCTCACTGATGAGGTGATGTTTGAAAAGTCTTAAAAGAAATGACAAAGCAAATCATTTAGACTTCTAGTTGTGGGGGGGGGCACTTTTCAGGTCAAGGGAAGCACATGCAAAGGCCCTGTGGCTGACTATGTTTAGTGGGCTTGATGGCAATGTAGCTGGCATATGTGAGCTTGAAAAGATAGTAGAGATAGGGTGGGGAGCACCTTACTGATGGGGTCATAGAGCACCTTACTGGTCAGGAACTGGGATTTACTTACTGAGGAACTGGGATTTTACCCTGAGTGAGATGAGGAGCCCTTGGGAGATCGTGAGCAGAGCAGTGTCACTGCCTAATTTATTTTTAAGAAAATCCCTCTCATGTTTGGGAGAAGAATAGACTGTAGCATGAGGAAGAATGGAACCAGAAGACCTAATTTAAGTTGGTGGGAAGAATTGTCCTGGCTAGACCCAGAAACAGGATCATGTCCTCATTTGAGGTTCTGGTCCATTTAAAAGAAGGGGTTGGCTCCCAGTGCAGGTGAGAGAAAGGAAAAATGGAGGAAGAATTTAATTCTCATGAGAGTGGTTGGAAGCCTAGCATTTTGGTGAAACTACTCTGTGTGTCCCTCAGAGTTCCCAGGCTGGGGTTTCCCTCTTGGTAATTGTCACGATTTCTACATACAGAACGAGCCTTAGCTATTGGTTTCCAAGAAAGCATGAATTCTGGGCTCCTATAATGATTCGAGCAGCTAACGTGGTGTCTTGAAGACCTGATCCATTGCAAGTCCTACCTGAAGTTCCTTTATACTTTGTGCCTTTAACTATGTTGATCCTCTCATGGTCCCATTATTAGGCCTTACTGTTTTTCCTATCAACTAACGAGGAACTGCAGACATAGAGAGGTCAAGGACCATCCTGAAGTCATCCAGCTACCACGTCTTCCTAACCCTGGAGCCTCATGAAGATACGTGAAGACAAACCGCTAAGGAAGTACCGAACATCCCAATGAATGTGCTTCCACACAACTTTGCTGTTTAGTTCTAGAAACAAAATAGGAAAGACCAATATTTCCAGGTGAAACCTTTTCCTTCCTCTGGCTGATGGATGCCCTCTGTCTGCGTGGGTGTGGGGAGGGGGGCGCGGTGGAGAGAGTGAAGGAAGGAAAGCATTAGAGAGCAGGGTCGTGGAATGTGCCAGAGACAGGCAAATTGGGGCAGATTTTACTCCTCACCCACTGTTCCCAAGCGGTTCCCATAGGAGGGAGGCTGGTGACTCACAAGGACCAAGGAAAGCCAACTCTCCTCTTGGAAGCTGTGAGGATCGTGTGGGCCCTCCGGTTGCTGCCTCCTCTTCCGGGTGGGCAGTGAGGCTGGGGTGGGGGCCGGCTGGGCCCAGATGCCCAGATCTGGGCTCTGGTCCTCAGAAGGTCCGACTCCCAGAGACTCTCAGCTTTGTCTCGGGCTACATCTCCTCACGATTGAGTAGAGAATCCTTCCCAGGCTGCATAAGCGGGGTGGGTTTGCTCAGGGGAGGTCCCCCGTTGCCAGGAGCCATGGCCTCTCAAGGAGACTTGGGGGACAAAGAAGTCAAAGAGGTCCCAGCAGACTGGTGACTCCGGGGTGGGTGATCTTCACGTGCATAGGCCATTAACCAGCGGAGTTATACAGCCCAAAGCAGAAAGGCTGGCTCACTATGTCCTGTATGTCCGTGGCAGACGGGGTGGTTGGCCCAGAGATGCTGTTTACTGTATCTGTCCCTCCTGAATCCTGGAGGCCATTTTAATTAGCTTTCAAATGGCTTTTGTAGTTTTTGGTCTTCGAGTTTGCTCTTCTGGCTACACACAGCCGCCCATACATAATCCTGTTTTAATGGAATCAGGGGAAGCATCAGAATGGCTGTATCGTATCAATGCCTCATTAAAATGGACATCTCTCGGTATAGCAGCAGAGAAGGGCTACTTTGTAGTTTATCAGTGTTTTTAATTATTTAAAGCAAAATTTCCACACAACGTTAAGCTGGTGAATAGAAGTCAAGTTTTTATTTTTATTATTTTTTAAATATATATAGAGAGAGAGACAAGAAAGGTTGTTTTCCTGCTTGCAAAATAAGCTGCCAAGGAAGGAAAGGCTGTGACTGACTTTGAATATAATATAAGAGTCCTGGTAAAATTGGATGTGTTTTTTTAAAAACATACTGTAAATATTTGGGGTGTAGTTGTAAGCATTTATGGGGGCAGGGGTGGGGAACCACACTTGGGGACTTGTGGAGGAAATGAAAGATATGCAATTAGCTTGCGATGGAAATTAGCCATGCAGTGCTGCAGAAAGTGCTGAGCTGGTGAATCGACCATGTCTAAAAGGAAAGTGACAATAGCAATTCAAATAACCGAAGTATTTTGCATGTGCCTGTGAGGTTGGTCCCTATAGATCATTAGGGCAGATGGGGGAACCACCAGCTGCGACTGAGCTGGCTCCAGACGCTGTGGGTTAGAGGCTGCAAGAGGGAGCAAGGCTCAGAGGACAGGAAAGAGGATGCGGGTGTTGTGGAAGGCAGGAGATGAAGGGATACTATGGGAAAGGGGAGACCTTTGTCCTGTTGTGTCCTTCCCCCGCCCCTCCATGCTGAGATGCCACGAAAGGTCACGGGGCAGACTTGAAGGACCTGAGTGAGTCCAGCCCCCAGCTGGGGAAACCTTTGTAAGGAAGAGGATGGAGGACGGGGAGGAGGCAGGCATTATGAGCTGAGTGTCCCGGAGAGCGGGACAGCTTACGACACGACAGTTTGGGAAAAGCAATACTGATGAGCACTTGAAGTTTTCCTAATGGAATTCTTAGTGAAATGTTTAATCCACGTACCTAGTATGGAGTCTCTGTTAAATGGCTTTCTCCAGCATCTGTATCACTTGGAGTCCCAGAAAGAAACAGACGGAGCCCTCACATTGGGGAACTCGGGGAGCTTCATGAAAAGACTGCAGTGGCGTGGGCAGCGTGAGGAAACCACAAGAAACAGCGCTCAGGGCTGGGAACGACACAGGGAACGCGTCACCCCATCATCTGGAGGGGACTGAAGAAAGTAGCACTGAACCCGGGCAACGGGGAGAGGACCACTGTGGTAGGACATACATCAGCTACCAGGAAAGAGCCATGGGAATAAATACCCTGACACCCCCCTCTCCTTGCCCTCTCCAGTCACCTGCTGCTGAGAGCCACTCGGTTTACCCCAGTTCGAAGCTGGACGTGACTACGTGGCTGGCAAGTCCAAAATAAAGGCAATTGGGCAGACTGAAAATTTGAGTTAGAGTTGATGTTGCAGTCTTGAGTCCAAAGGTGGAAAACTCAGGCAGAGTTTCCATGCCACAGTCTGGAGGCAGAATGTTTTTCTTTTCCGGAAACACCGATTTTTGCTCTGAAGATCTTTAACTGATTGGATGGGGCTCACCCAGATTACAGAAGGTAATCTGCTTTTTTCAAAATCAAGCGACAGGGAATGTTATTCACATTTGAAAAATACATTTGCAGCAATATGTAGACTGGTGTTGGCCAAAATATCTGGCCACTATAGTCCTGTCCAGGTGACACTTAAAATTAACCATCACACTCCTTGTGGTGTATGTAGCAAGATGAAAGCAGAGTTAGGCTAAGGTTCAGTCAGGAGACTTACAGTTGAAAAATTACTCTCATACACATTGACTTTTCTATTCCTCAAAAGCATATGTAAAATAGGCATTATCATCCATAATTTTTTGTTGTTGTTTATTTACTGTTTTACCCAAACTTTATTTTTTTATTTTCTTTAAATTTGACTAATTAACATACAGTGTATTATTAATTTCAGAGGTAGAGTTCAGTGATTGATCAGTCTCATAAAATACCCAGTACTTATTACATTAATGTGTCCTCCGAATGTCCATCATCCAGTTACACCTTCTGCCCAGCCCCCTGCCCTCCAGCAACGCTCAGTTTGTTTCCCAAGATTAAGAATCTCTTATGGTTTGCCTCTCTTTCTGGCTGTCTTATTTTCTTTTTCCCCTCCCTTCCCCTGTGATGCTCTGTTTCGTTTCTTAAATTCCACATATGAGTGAGATCATATAATAATTCTTTCCCTGGTTGACTTACTTCATTTAGCATAATATCCTCTAGTTCCATCCACATAATTGCAAAGGGAAGATTTCTTTTTTTTTTTTTTGATGGAAATAGTATTCTATTGTGGGTATATATATATATACACACACACCACATCTTCTTTATCCATTCATCTGTTGATGGACATCATACACATGTATGATATCCACACTTTGGCTATTGTGGACATTGTTGCTATAAACATTGGGGTGCAAACGCCCCTTCAGATCACTACATTTGAATCTTTTGGGTAAATATCCAGTAGTGCGATTGCTGGTTGCAGCCTAGCTCTATTTTCAACTTTTTGAGGAACCGCCATACTGTTTTCCAGAGTGGCTGCCCCAGCTTGCATCCCCACCAACAGCATAGGAGGGTTCCCCTTTCTCCACATCCTCACCAACATCTGTTGTTTCCTGACTTGTTAATTTTAGCCATTCTGACTGGTGCGAGGTGGTATCTCAGGGTGGTTTTGATTTGTATTTCCCTGATGCCTAGCAACATGGAGTACTTTTTAATCTGTCTGTTGGCCATTTGGATGTCTTCTTTGGAGAAATGTCTTCTCATGTCCTCTGCCCATTTTTTAATTGGGTTATTTGTTCTTTGGGGTTTGAGTTTGATAAGTTCTTTATAAATTTTGGATACTAGACCTTTATCTGATATGTCATTTGAAAATATCTTCTTCTGTTCTGTCAGTTGTCTTTTGGTTTTGTTAACTGTTTCCTTTGTTGTGCAAAAGCTTTCTGTCTTGATGAAGTCCCAATAGTTCATTTTTGCCCTTGCTTCCCTTATCATCTATAATTTACAGAAGTTGCAACTGAGGCTCAGAGAAGTTACCCAATGAAAATTATAGAGGCAAGACTCAGACTCAGGTTCCCTGATTTCAATCCTAGACAGTTTCTAAGTGAGTAATACAGTATTTTAAAGTCCCATTATGAAATCATATATGAGGAGCTTACTTTAAAAAGAATAAAGTGGGGGAACAAGTGAGAGTATGGATGAAACATGATTGGTCATGTGTGATGGGTAAATTGAAGCTCATTGTATTTTTCTTTACACTTTTAGATATGTTTGAGGATTCTCATAAAGAAATCTCACCCCTTTGTGAGCACTTTGCTGTCTTAAAAAGTAGAGCTATCCACTCAACTCTTATCATTTGTAGCTGTATGAATGCAAGCCCTTTGGATATTTTGCTTTTGAAGGGCATTTTTGGCCAAGTTGTGAGGGAGGTTACAGCAGGTGTGTTAAATGTCTTAACTGTCAGGTTAGACTGAACATCTTCTGATGACACTGACCCTGTCATCATGTGGGCTGACATGCAGGTCATGCTGTGGGATAATGGTCACAAGCGCAGAGTCTGCAGCCAGATTGTGTGGGTTGGATCCCGGCCCTTCCAACTCACCAGGTGTACGCTCGTGGCTGGCCATTTAACCTCTCCGTATCCCAGCTTCCCATCCCTAAAACAGGACAGGGACTGTACCTTCCTCCCAGACTCATCATGAGGACTGAATGAGTTTACATCACTAAAAGACTTAGACTCTATCTGTGCACAGTTTGTGTCATGTAAGTGTATGTTGAATAGAATCTATAAAAAATTATCTTTTCATGAAAGAATCAACTTTTAGTGGCATGGGGTTTTCTGGCTGCTTTGTCTTCCAGTACTGGAAGAGAAAGCAATAGGTAGATTCTGAGTCATTTAATAATTATCGAGGCCCTGTTTCATATCTATCATGATGATGACCCAAAAGATGAGAGGCTTTGACAATAGAACACAGTTTAGGTGGGGAAGGCAGACCATTAACTAAATCAATATTTCTTAACATTCACTAAGATATAAACCTTTAGGGAATTGTAAGAAGGTTATGAATCATCATGCTTATAAACATAAGTTATTGGGTATAATTTCCAGGTTATGAACCCCTAAAATAAATAATTATAAATAGTATATAAATATTATATAGAGATATGTTCCCTATTGACCTCCTCGGTGCAGTTTCTCAAAAACTATCTTCCCTTACTCTTTAGTTCTACTATACTGACTTTTTTTCTTTAATGGAGCAGTTTCCAAAGTCTTGGTTGTACACCACAATTAGAATACAACAGATAAATAAGCAAAAATCTTCCAGGTTCACTCACACACACACACACACATACTACACTCCAAGATATGTATATTTATAAATTATATACATATATTATCACCATTAACTAATATATCAAGACAAGGATAACTATAAATAGGGAAAGATTTGACACTGATAACAGAGGATGCAAATACAGATTTCAAAAGTCCTTCGTGATAATTCTGTATCCTTTTGGCAGACTTCTTGTCAGATCTGATTAAATAACTGTTTTTATATCATAGTATGGTTGACAAAGAACTTGTGTGAGGCAGTGTCAGTTCAGAAGTAAATTCTTTAAAAAAAAAAATCTGATTGGGCGCCTGGGTGGCTCAGTAGGTTGAGTAACTTGCCTTCGGCTCAGGTCATGATCCTGGAGTCCCTGGATCAAGTCCTGCATCGGACTCCCACCTCCACAGGGAGTCTGCTTCTCCCTCTGACCTTCTCCCCTCTCATGCTCTCTCTTGCTGTCTCTCTCTCAAATAAATTAAAAAAAAAATCTTTTTAAAATTTACCTGTGTGGCATGGTCAGTTAAGCATCAGACTCTTGATTTCAGCTCAGGTTGTGATATGAGGTTGTGATCTCAGGGTCGTGGGATTGAGCCCTGCATCAGGCTTTGCACTCAATGCAAAGTCTGCTTGAAATTCTCTCTCTCTCTCCCTCTGCCCCTCCCACTTGTCCTCTCTCTCTCTTTCAAATAAATAAGTAAATCTTCAAAAAAAATTAATTGAGTTATAATCAACAGATAACATTATATCAGTTTCAGATGTACAGTGTAATGATCCAATTTTTGGATACACTGCAAAATGGTCACCGTAAGTCTAGCTACCATTCGTCATTATACAAACTTAGCTTTTAGGATTTACCCTCTTTTTGACTATTTTTTTTTAAGATTTTATTTATTTATTTGACAGAGACAAAGCAAGAGAGGGAACACAAGCAGGGGGAGGAGCAGAGGGAGAAGCAGGCTCCCTGCTGAGCAGAGAGCCCAATGTGGGGCTCGGTTCCAGGACCCTGGGATCACAACCCTGGCCGAAGACCCCTAATGACTGAGCCACTCAGGCGCCCCTATTATTTACTCTCTTGGTAAATTCCGAGTATACTCAAGAATATTATTGACTTCAGTCACCATGCTGTCCATTACATCCCCATGACTTACTTATTTTATAATTGGCAGTTTGTACCTCTTGACCTTCTTTATGGGTTTTATCCACTTTCCAACATGCCTCTCCTCTGGCAACCACCATTCTGTTCTTTGTATCTATGGTTTTGTTTTGTTTTGTTTTGTTTATTCACTTGTTTTGTTTTATAGATACCACATGTAAGTGAAATCATATAGTATTTGTCTTTGACTTATTTCACTTAGCAAAACTCCTTTAAGATCCATCCATGTTAAAAAAATAAAATCCATCCATGTTGTCACAAATGGCAAGATTTCATTCTTTTTATGTCCAAGTAGTATTCCATCATATATAAACCCCACATCTTCTTTATCCATTCATCAACTGATGGACACTTAGGTTATCTCTGCATTTTGGCTATTGTTAGTAATGCTACAGTGAACACAGGGGTACATATATCTTTGTAAATTATGCTTTTGTTTTCTTTAGATAAATACCCAGAAAAGGAATGGGTGGGTAATATGGTGTTCTATTTTTAATATTTTGAGGAACCTTCATACTGTTTTCCAAGTGGTTGCAGCAACTTACATTCCTACTAACGATGTACAAGGGCCCTCTTTCTTCCACATCTTTATTGCTATTTCTTAGGGGGGTTTTTTTGATAATAGCCATTCTAACCAGTGTAAGGTGATATCTCATTGTGGTTTTAATTTGCATTTCTCTGATGATGAGTGATTTTGAGCATCACGTATTTTCATGTGCCTGCTGGTCATCCGTATGTCTCCTTTGGAAAAATATCTGTTCAGATTCTCTCCCATTTTTTAATTGGATTGTTTCATTTTTGCTATTATGTTTTATGAATTGTACATTTTGGATATTGAATATATAATCAATATGTCATTATTGTCTCCCATCCAGTAAGTAAGTCTTCTCATTTTGTTAATGAGTTTTGTTTCCTTTTCCATGCAGAAGCTTTTTAGTTTGACATGATCCCATTTTTTTATTTTGCTTTTGAAGTCAGATCCAAAAATCCATTGCAAAGATCAATGTCAAATAGTTTACCATTCGTGTTTTCTTCTAAGAGATTGATGCCTTTAGGTCTTACATTCAAATCTTTAATCTATTTTGAGTTAATTTTTGTGTATGGTATAAGAAAGTTAGTGGTCAGAAGAAAATTCTTGCTAACTTCTACTTACATACCTTTAATCTGTGTCTTCTTTGCAGAAACCTCTTTTTTAAAAAGATTTTATTTATTTATTTGAGAGACAGAGATCACAAGTAGGCAGAGAGGCAGGCAGAGAGAGAAGAGGAAGCAGGCTCCCTGCTAAGCAGAGAGCCCGACACAGGGCTTGATCCCAGGACTCTAGGATCCTGACCTGAGCCAAAGGCAGAGGCTTTAAACCACTGAGCCACCCAGGCACCCCTGCAGAAACCTCTTTAAACCACACTTTATATTGTGTAGGTTTATACTAAGCAATAAATCCATGAGTTCATGTAACAGACACATTATGAGCTGCATATTAGGTCATGGCCATTCTGCTTCCAGAACATACCATGTACTTCCCATGCCATGTGACCGTCTGACACTAAGAGAGCTGCTGGCTTCAGCCCACTTATTAGATAATAATAGAGCTTAATTTCTTACTCTGTTAAGAATTCATCGTAAGTAGGTGACTTACGATGCTTCATCATGGATTATTTACATACTACTTCAGGAATAAGCACCCTACTTTGACAACCTGTGCTCACAAACATCAGGCCATCTAGCTACAGTCTTCCCATAGCTGTGTTTGCTGCCTGGAACACTTTCACTGCCCACTGACTCAGGGCCTAATTTCTATACTCCCATCAAGGTCTCCAATTCATCACGTCTTCTGGGCAGCTTTGTCTAGCCTCCACTTAAATCAGGTTTGGTACTTCTATTATTTCCCTAGCACTTCTTCATACAACAAATAGCTATTGAGCTTCTGTTATTCCAGCTTTATCCAGGTGAACAAAATGGACACGGCCTTGCATTTATGAAGCTTACAGTCTCGAGGAGTTAGTGGTCATTAATTGGCTAATGATACAAATAAATGTAAATGTATCATTATATTGTGTTAAATGCTTTGATAGAGAAGCACAAAATGTAGGGGGGGGGAAGCATAAAGGAGGGGGATTTGATTTAGCCTGGGGAATTAATTGAGTTTAAATCTGAGGGAGTACTAGACAAAGGGGAGACAGAGTTCTGGGGAGGGCAGTGGATGAGTAGCCTATGCAAAGGCCCTGTGGCAGGAGAGACCATTTATTTTTAACACTTACTATATATTTTACACTTCCTTGTAAAATTGTCTGTGCCCCTCCTTAGATGCTGAGCTCTGTGAGACCAGAGACGGTGTCTGTCTTGTTCATCATTGTATCATCCTGGCCTACCACAACACCTGCCACATGGTAGCTGTTCAAGAAATATTTGTGGAATGCATACATGAGCACATAGGAAAAGCAATAAATCCAGACTGAAGATTCAGAAAAGTCTTCTCAGAGGAGACAGCCCTTGAGTTGAGATGTAAAGGACAAGTAGGATTTCACTACAGGAAGAAGCTGGAAGAAGTGAGGGGAAGTGGGGGTGACAGTGGGATTGTTAGCAATAGCTATGAAGCCCCTGCAGAGGCTCCGCATGGCAGTGGCTCTAGCTTGGGGCAGGCCAGACAAAGGGTGGTGCAAAGGATGAGGCTGGAGGGGAAAGCAGGAGGGGGCGTGAGGAGCCCTCCCCCTGGCTTGGGGCCTCTGAAGGTTTGACCCATTGGGAGGTGTTATAATACAGGTGGAGCATGAGGGCCTAAGCTAAGCCAGGTGCAGTGGCATGAAGAGAAGTCGCACTTCCAAGTGGACGGGAAGCAGGGGATGACAGGGGCAGAGGAGGCCAGGCTGAATTGGAGATACTCGTGCAATAGTCCCAGGAGTAAACTGGAGTGGTTAAGATTCCTGGGTCTGAAGTCACCTGTGTTCTCTGACTTAAGGTCAAGGAATCCTGGTCCGAATGGGGCATAGGATCCAACAATGGCTAAGACCTGTCCCTGTCCTGGGTGGGTTCCCGTCTATTAGGGAATGCACTATACACGTAAAATTCCACACAAGATAGGAAGTGTTAGGGAAGAGAGGAACAAGCTGGGAATTAGAGGGGAGAGAATGGAAGGTCACTTTTGGAGGAGCGAGAGGTGGTGGGAATCTGCTCAGAAGCCACTACACTGGATCCAAGTCACACGTCATCCATATTTTGTGGTGGTGGCAGCAGGAACATGTGGGTGTCCTCGTTGGCATTAACCTCAAAAAGCTAGTCCTTTAAAACCCCGATCGCACGGTGACTTTTAAAAATAGCTGTTAGTAGGGAGCCTTTTGGAAAGTCTAAATAAATTACATTCATTGGTTTCCCCTTGTCCACACATTAATCTTCTCAAAGGCTGCAGCACATTAATCAGGCCTGCCTTCTCCTCCTGGAATCGCTTTTCCCGGGGAAGTTCTGCGTCTCGGAGAGCGCCCCATCGATTCCACACGCCCGCCTGGGCGCTCCTGGAAGGAGCCAGCTCTGCTCCTGGTTCTCAGAGGCCTTGCTCAGGGTCCCATTGGTATTTTCGTCCCCAGACATCAGGGGTCTCCGTACTGACCCATGACACATGACGCACAGGCTCAGAGTTGCACAATGTCATCGCCCCTCGCAGCCCCTCAAAAAGTCCTGGGCGAGCCCCATCTCGTTGAACAACTAAGTAATTCGTGGCTATTTGGTTAGCTCCCTCCAAACTACCTGCTTCCATAAGTGATCTAGAAGGGGCGCAGCCAAAGCATCTGAGTCCTTGGGCTTCCATGGCTTTCTCCCTCTGCCCAGCCATTGGCTGTCACCCTGGGAAATGTGCCCTTGACCTTCAGGAGCTTAGGTAAAGTCAAGGAGCCTCCTATTAGAAACTCTGGGGGAAAAGGAGGAGGAGGAGGGGGAAGAGGGGAAGAAAGGAGAGGGAGAAGGAGGTTGAGGAGGAAGGGGAGGAGGAAGGAGAAGCAGCAGCATCAACTTTGGTCTTCCTAGCATGACACCTTTTAAATTATTTGTGTCCCTGTTGATTCCATCTTTGCCCAGAACCTGCCACACTTCAGGGGCTTCCCGGATTTAGTTGATTGGCATTCTCTATGTCTACAAAAGCACTGTGTGCACACCCTCAGCTTCCCCTAATGTGTGTAGCCATCTGGCCTGTCAGGGTGTCTTGGGCACTTGCTGGTCTATAAGAGTGCAATTTCAGACACATATGGACCAGGACTGGGTCAAGGACCAGGGTGCAGCTATACGACTAGACAGGGCTAAACCTACTAGGAGTAGTGTGGGAGAGAAATTGCTTTGCAAAGAAGCTTCAGAGCTCTGGGTGGAGATGGGAGTGTGCTTCCGTGGCCTGCCCAGAGCTCCTTAGCTGCCCATGAGTCCAGGAAAGATCCTCTTAATTTTAAAGGGCCGTCTAGGGGAGACGGAGAGGAGAAGTGAGTGGGGGGAATTGGAGGGGGAAACAAACCATGAGAGACTGTGGATTCTGAGAAACAAACTGAGGATTTTGGGGGGGACAGGGTGGGAGGTTGGGTGAGCCTGGTGCTGGGTATTAAGGAGGGCACGAATTGCATGGAGCACTGGGTGTGGTGCTTCAACAATGAATTTTGGAACACACACAAAAAATTAAATTAAATTTTTTAAAAAATAATAAAGGGCCATCTGGACCAGTTCAGATCCACAGTCTCCTAGATCATCAACAATCCAAAAAACTGAAAACCGTAGGGTTGTTCCTCCTTGTTCAGGCAAAAGCCTCATCTACAGTATTTGAGATGGCCTCGTCTTGGGACTGAATTAGGAGCCAACCAGGGTGTCCACATCCAGCCTCAGAGAGGGCCAGCTGGCCATGGCCCTAAGTCAGAACTACTTGGGGATGCCTCCTTCTCATTCTCTGTCCCTTCTTTGCAATATGCAACTTGGCTCTGTGTGTCTGACAGTCATGGCCAGGCTTCCTCTGCCCTTTTCCCAGTCAGTTTTTAAAACGATCTAAAAAATAATGTCCCTAGACCTTCAAGGCAACCCTGACCCTTACTTAGCACTAGAGAGAAACTTTATGGAATGTTTGACTTTAGGCCATTCTTATTTAGCATGATAAGGGTAGAGCTCTGAATCTGAGGTGTGTATGAATGATTCCCTGAGTTTACCGTCAGGCAAGGTGTGTGATGATGTTTGAAGTCCCTTCCAGCCATGAATGCCATGTTCTCATAGGTGGTCTGACAAATGAAGGGCATAATAGAAAGGCCACCAACCTTGACATGAGAACACTTAGAGTTCTAGCAAACCCAAGTTTAGGAGCTTCCCAAGTTTAGGAATAAGGATCTGTTTGGAACAAGAAGAATCTGTTTGGAACACACTAGGGGAGACTTTCATCAGGAAACATCCAGAACATCCATCTCTAGGAATCTGGGTTCAAAATAGGACTTCAATCCTTAGAGGTTACAAAAGAAGTTCTTGTATGTATTGAAGTTCTTGGAACCAAGGCTAGGATTTAGTTGGAACTGGGGCTCAGGACAAAGGCTTGGCCAAATGGAAAAAGGCAGGGGGAATTATTGGAACCAAGAGACCAAGATCAGATAGGGACTAATAGCCAAGGTGGTTTTTGTTCTTAAATTTCTCCTACTTGGGTGCAGGATGAAAAGGGTTAAACTTCAAATTCTGGTTTGGTGGCCTCAGTTGGGAAAAAAAAAAGTGAGTTTCAGTTGGTTATTAATGTTAATTTTGTACAATGAACTTTAAAAGCAGAGAGTGATTGAATCTCTAGAAACATCTGCATAGACAGCAAAGCCAGTAGAGTGGTGTTCTGGATTGGCTTTTCTATCCGTATCTGGAAGCATCCTCCCAGAACCCTCAAGAGTGACTCTTCACACAGACAGCACAATGGAGAAAGTGCTTAGCTGGCCACACCTGGGATGGTTATCAGAAAAGAATGCAA
Source organism: Mustela putorius furo (assembly GCF_011764305.1). Taxonomy (NCBI): domain Eukaryota; kingdom Metazoa; phylum Chordata; class Mammalia; order Carnivora; family Mustelidae; genus Mustela; species Mustela putorius. The sequence goes on from NW_025421998.1 coordinate 88,438,053, forward strand.
AGGCTAAAGATGTGCCATCAGCTAGATAGGAATGAGAGACCTCAGCTCGTGGTTATGCAATTCAGCAACTGAAGATATTCTCACCAGGGGGTGGGTGGGGGGGTTCCGTGGCCCTCGTTTTGCAAAACTCTGTTTCACTCAGCGATGTGAATCGGCAGAGCCATGCCTCCTTGGAATGGTGAAGTGAGACAGGCACACTGCCCTACACGTTTCTCCGTTATTCCTTTCCTTCTCCCAGCTCTCTGCCCTCGTCCTAACTTGGCCACACATCTCCTGCCCCAGCCCACTCTTGCTCCGTCACCGCTTTCCATGGCAAGCTACAGGGATGGTAGAAGACGACTTTGGATCTCCGGTTGGCATCTGCCGAATCGGCCACATGTGAGCGGCATTTCCAATCACATTGCTGTTCTCACTGCAAAAACACCCGCTTTGGTATTTCTGCTTGAGTGCTGTCTTCTTTGTCTTGCCTACGTACGTGGTTAGAGCGCCACATGTCGCAGTGTGCTTTGGAGAAAGTGTGCGTGTGTGTATGTCCGGGCTCATAAGGCACACTCTAGTGTAGTGTGCAGCGGGTCAAAGTAACTACCAAATTATCCTTCTTTTCTCTTCTTTCTGACACAGTCGCGTGCAAGTCAGGAAACCAAAGTGTCAGGCTAAGAGACCGCGTGAGTTGGAGTGGGACTGTCTTGGGGGAGCTGCTGGGGTGCCTCGTCCACACCTGGACCTGACTTAGGTGACGTGGTTCTGGAATGGGATGAGACCCCTACAGGTGGAGGCAGAGAGTAACTTTTGCACATGGATGGATGTGCAACACTGGGGCCCAAGGTTGGATGGTGGTAAGGCAGCCTCTAATCATGACCCTAATGATCCCCGCCTCTCACTATTTATTTATATCCTTGGGTAGTGCCCTCCATATTATAACACATTTGGGCTGCATTAGCAAGAGAATACATCATAGCGACCCCGTCCCCATGATTTCTCACCCATAGGAACTGTCAGACAATGATTGTCCAAAGTTTCCAAGTGTGGGGACAATTTTTTATGACTTTTTTTATGAATTCACTCAACACATGGGCTTCCTCTTGGTCACCTCTCCCATTCCTGTTCCAGGCAGGATGACCACGAAGGGGGAGGGGGAGATGCCTTTATTAGGAAAGTCATAAATTTCTGCTTCTCTCCACTGAGCAAGAACTAAGTACATGGCTCTCCCTGGCTGCAGAGCAGCCTGGGAAACGTGCGTTTTGTTTTGTTTTGTTTTGTTTTTTCAGCTGAAAAAATTACTGCCTGGAGTTAAAGCCAGGGTTCCACTAGTAAGGAAGAGAGGGAATGCGCATTGGAAAGGCAACCCTACGGTGTTAGAATAGATTATTTCTGAGTATTCCACACATTACGTTAGTGCTTCCCAACCTTTTATCATGGGACCCAGAAAATAATGCTTTTATGGTAACCCGGAGTAAGTGGAGGATGCTGCTGATGGCCAAGGCAGCTCACGTGTGGGCATGAACTGACATGGGACCGACCCCCCTTCTCCAAGGGGTGAGAGGATCAATATTCCTACAGAACAGTAACCCATTCGCCATTTGAGCCGTGTCATGGGTAAAGTTTCTTGGAGATTGGCACACAGGGGCTTTATCAAGCAGTGTTTTGGAGAACAACACTTTGAGGGATGAAGGGCACAGAACTGGGCAATGGAAAAAGTTGAGTGGCCCCAAATCCAAGACCTTAGAAGATGCCATGGGGGAGCTCTGGAGCTGGGATGGCCCTTCAGTGTGGTGCATTTTGAGACAAAGAAGCCAGGCCAAGGAAACCACCCCTCCCCACCACTGGCCGGTCACTGGATATGAGAGGGGACTGGCTTTGAACAAGGGGCTCTCCTAGGCTTAGGGCAATGACCCGATTGAGACTCAACTCAGAGCCATCAGCTGCCATGACGCCCATCCGCTGGGGGAATGGGTCCCTCAATCCCAAAGGGTGGAAGGGTCTGGGCAGAGCTCCCAGAATTCATTTCCTGAGGCTCTGCATTCTGTGATCACAAGGCACAGCCACACTCTCCTGCAGAATGACCCTTGGTGGCATGGTAAGAGCAGGACATTGAGCACATAAAATAAAGGTCTTACCCAGAATGGCATCTGCAGTCTTATGCAAATTGGCATCTCAGCCCTCCGGGGGAGTCCCAGAGGCCTGAAGGAGAGTTCTGCCAGTCTGCAATAGCGCTCGAGGCTTGACCTACGCATTTCACATTGCTGTTTATTTGAATTCAGCCAGACTCTCCTGCAGCATTTAATTGTCATGGACCTCATGTAGCAGGAGGCAGCTGAGAGCCTGAAATGAGCTCCCAATTTGTCTTTGGAAATTTTTCTCCATTATGAGACTAGAAAGATTAAAGGGATAATAATATCTTATGCCCATATCATGCTTTCCCACTAGCAAAGAGCTTTCAGATGCACATTATCTTATTTGAGCCTCCATAGTCTTGTGAGGTGGCTACAAGAGGAATTATTATCTTAGAGGAGAAAAAATCACTACTTTGGGAAGTTACGCCTCTGCCTTATATTCCAAGAATGGGTTGCATTTCTTGATTTTTACAAAAATTGACCAAAATCCAAGAAGGCTAAAACAAGAAGGCAAGTGAGAAAGAGAATTTCCCTTCACTTCCCCCTGCCTCTTCCTCTCATGTCTGAAGCGACCATACAACAGCCAGGAAGCAGAAACTGAACCACAACACACACACACACACACACAAATATGGCACCCGTCAACTTCCGTGATCATGTCGCTTATTCATTGTGCCCCTGCTGTATGCCGTGGGAGGGGTTTAAACAAAAGGTAGTTCTGGAAGAGCGAGCCATCCAATAAGGGACATAAAATAGGCAGAGAGAACACCACATTAAGGAAAAGAAGAGTTTGTCAGGCGTTTAGGGCAGGCACAGATGCTGGAAGGCTTTGCCAAAGAGGCAGCGGGAGTGCTGATCCCTCGCGCGGATCCTGGACAGATGAGACAGCGGTGACAACCCCAGGAGCTAAGCTAAGGAACTCATGGTCCTGGGCTTACTGCGTGCCGAGCCCTGGGCTACAATGAGGGCAATCACGTTCACCACACTGCTAATGCGATCAGGTCCGAATGTGGCCATCGCACACATGACCCCCAGCCAGCCAACCCAACAAAACCACACTCGCTTGCTCTGCCACGGGGCTCTTTTTAAAACCACATTTTGTTTTCAACATTTTTTCAACACTTCTTGTAGCATTCGATAGGGCTGTCCCCAGAATTTTAAAGAAATGCTTGGATACAGTGTTCCTTGAAAAATGGACTCTTTGGGCTGGGATCTCCTGGCGTCTTTGCGGGGGGGGGGGGCAGGTGGTTTCTTTGGGGGGGCGGGAGATACTTAGAGCAGCAGATGGTCTTATGTCTGCACCAAGTCAGATGTCCTTTTTGCACACAGGTAATATATACATCTGTGCCCAAGAGAAAACAGCGAGACTTTGAATGGGATGTTTTTTTCACAGTTGCTTGTTGTATTTTGTTCTACCTTTATTCTTCTCCTGGAGGGAACATTCCTAATAGGATTAATAAGTGAAAAATGCAAATAATACAACTACTGAAATAAAGATGTTCCAGGGATGCAATTTATCACTGGCTTTGTAGAAGCTAAGTCATGTGATACCATCTGTGAAATGGCTACTTCACAGGCTGCCAGGAGGAGGGGGTTTCACCAATAAAAGCCAGAGCAGTCAGTGGGTTGGTCTGGGCTGGTCTGGTCTACCAGGCATGGCATCTAGGGGCTGCCCACCCTAGAAAGGGCAGAAGAGGAAGGTGCTGATTCAGAAAACAGAAATAATCTCCAGCCATAAACTGGTGTCACGTGGACACAAGTCTTGGAACCAGAGGCTGAGGACTTTTATGCCTAAACTTGAAATAGTCATTTGAAAGCCGGAGGAGGAGAAAGGGGGTTGGATTTGAGAAGAATGGGAGCGAGGAATGGAGAAGAGATAAAGTGGTTGGTAAGCGGAGGCCAAAGTGACAGATGCTTATGCAACAGCCAAGGTTAATGGGGAATGCTTGCAGCCTTGACCATTTGGGGGAATGCCCTGTAAGACGGAGCAAATCCATGTGCATTCTGGAAGCTAGACTTCCCAGTGAGGAGAAACTGCCTTTGCAGCATCGTGATGGTCCTAACTGCTTAGGTTATCTGGTCTCCAGAATTGCTGGCTCTCCAGCTCAGAATCAAAAGCTGTATCCAATACTTCTTTGCTCACTTTGTTCAGTGTCACCCGGTCATGTCCTACCAGATCATATCTGCTATTAACTGTCCCCTAATGACATTATGTCATTCCTCAACTTAGCTCTTTAAAAGTTCTATTTGTGCTTTTACTGATGTGGAACCCTGCCCTGCCTGTGCTCACATTGTCCGTACAGACAGGACGTTATCTGTTTAAGTGGCCTCCGCTGGACGCCCCTCCAGTGGCTTCTGGAGCCGTAGCCAAGTCTGCAGATGTGAGAGGGACAGGAGATGTCCCTAAGAAACTGAAGGAGAGGTGGGCTTCTGGGCCCAGAATGCCTCCATCCTAGCTTAAATGCTATTATTGCTTCATTGATTTTCAGCTGCTGGTGGGACTGTTTGCCTGTTTATTAGAAAAGACTTCATTTCCCTCCCTCCATTTATTTCTTTTTAAAGATTTTACCTGTTTATTTGAGAGCAAGAGAGAGAGAGAAAGAACATGAGCAGAGGGAGAAGCAGACTCCCCACCGCTGAGCAGGGAGCACGAGGCAGGGCTCGATGCCTGGACGTAAGGATCACGACCCGAGCTGAAGGCAGATGCTCCCTTAACCCACTGAGTCACCCAGGCGCCCCCTTGCATTAATTTTTTAATCTGCTCCACCCTTGGCCAAAGGAGTGACTCAGTCTGTGTCCACTGCTCCACAGCTATGCCGGCTCAGTGTTTTCCTTCCCGAGCGGAGGCAGAGGCCTGAGGGTTCCCTGGTTTGTCTAAAATAGAATTGCTTGCAAATCTGCTTTGTTATCAGTGTTTGAGCAGAGAAGGAGCAAAGACCATGTTGTGTACAGAAAATATATGGGATTTAGAGAGATCTCTGTCTCCTCGTCCTCGGGCCTGCCATTTTCCCTCCCGAGAGAGACACAACATACAGGATCAGCGAGAGGATTAAATGGGGTGACCCATGAAGAGCCTGGCACACGGGAGGCGACCAACAAACACTAGGTCTCTTCCTTACACCCGATATGCAATCTCTGCATTAGGGCCAAGCGGGGAGGCAGAAAAATGACTCCCCATGACCCCGGGCAATGGATCAGCCTCTCCCAACTTCATTGTCACCAGTCCCGATCTCTGTCCCCGCTTTGGGGCCAATATTCCCTCCATCGATCCAGAACGTGTCCCCCAGTCCCATGGCGACTGTGAAACAAAATGCAGTCCCTTTCCAGGCTTGTCAGTGCGTCACTGTGTATCTGGATCAGAGTTGTGACAAAGGATGAAAAACACCAGAACAACAGTAATCCCCTCTAAACGGTCAGCAAAACAGGAGGAACTCTTGAGGACGCCCAAGTGACCGGAATTGGAAAGTGGAGCAATGGCGCCACTAAGTGGTGAAACTGAAAATGACAGAGTCACCCGCGGGTTGCTCTTGAACCTCCCTAACCTGGCAACCTGACCGGAGGCCGGGCTCTGCGCATCGTAGGGTTGATGCACTGGCTCGCGGGCGCTGGCCACAGTTCAGACAACTGCGAGCGAGGACAGCAGGCAAGAGAGTGGGAATGGAGCCGCGGAAATGAATCCTGTCTAGGGGGAAAACCAGCACATGATTGTATTGTTTAGCGCTTGTCGGTGACGCAGGGAAGCATTCTGCAACTCGCTGTTCTTCCACCAGACCCGCCTCGGGACCACCTGCAGAGCCTGATAAAGGTGCGGAGTCCGGGACCCATCCCAGACCCTCCGAGCCAGAAGCCTCCGGGCTTGGCGATTCAGAGTCTGCACTTTTTTTTTTTTTTTCAAGATTTTATTTATTTATTTGACAGATCACAAGTAGGCAGAAAGGCAGGCAGAGAGAGAGAGAGGTGGAAGCAGGCTCCCTGCTCAGCAGAGAGCACGAGGTGGGGCTCGAGCCCAGGATCCTGGGATCAAGACCTGAGCAGAAGGCAGAGGCTTTAACCCACTGAGCCACCGAGGCGCCCCCAGAGTCTGCACTTTTAACAAGCATCTGGGGGCAGCCCGGGAAATGTTAAAATTTGGGACCAGAAAGTGAACGGAAGCCAATGAATGAGGAGCCGTGAAGGTCTCCTGAACTCATTCTATTAAAAAGAGAAAGTCCAGACAAGGAACAGAGGAGAATGATTACTTTTAAAGGGAGAAAAACAAACAAAAAAAAGGCGAGCACCGTACCCTAGACTGCAGGTGCACGAGCCTGCGCGCGCGCACGGTCCTGTCACTGCAGCCGGTCGGATACGTGAACGCGGGTGGGGGTTTTGTTTGCGGGACCCAGGATTTTTAAGACCCTTACTTTTTTTTTTTTTTTTTTTTCTAAATCAGGTACGAGTTAAGCTACTTACGCTGAAGTCCTTCCCACGCGTTTTAGCCCTGAGTCATCTGGTTTGGGGACCTTTAGCTCTTCCCTCCAAACTGAGATCTGCTTTGCCCAACCTTTGCAAGCTTTCAATTAGACGGACTCCCAGACCCCGATGGGTTGTATTTATTTCCAAGGAGAGAGAAAACAGTGCTTACTTTGGTATTCGTTTTCTCCCAGAGTCCAGGAAGGGGCCTGACAGATAGAGGTTGCAAATGTTTGATGAATGGAAGGGGCAGGTGATTGGAAGGAAGGAAGGCAGGAGAGAGGGAGGAGGGGGGAGGGGGCTGAGCAGATGTGTGTGTCCTCTCCTTTCAACACACTCTTTCTTTTTCTCCTCTCCAGTCCGTCCCTGCAACCTACCCCATGGCAACTCTGGTTTGAGTCCTGCTTGGTCCTTTTCCACAGTGGCTGATGGGGAGGAAGCAGCTGTACTATGGAGGCTCAGAAGTTATGTGCAAACAATCTGCCCATGCGAGGATGTTGTGGACCTTTGGGTCGCTGATAGAAGTAAAAGCAAGACAAAACCTTCATGTGCAGCATTTGCCTGTTTCTGTGGCATACACACTCCCACTGCGGCCCGTTTCGAGCCACGATGTTAACACCACTGAACACAGGAGAGATAGAGGATCTCATAGTATTTTACTGTGTAGAGGTGAACAACCCCAAGAGCACAGATCATAGTAAAATAATTAGGAGGTGATGAGTTTTGAGTATTTATTACCTTTGTGTCTAATATAATCTCTCAGGGGAGGGCTTTCTGAGGCAGCTTCTGGGCCGTGCAAGGGGTTTTCTCTCTGGATCTTTCCTCTCGAGGTTAGCCCTGGGCATGGAATGGCTGCCTTGAAGTCCTCCCTGGTCTGCTGCCTAGAGCTGGGGAGGGGGGTGTGGCCTTCTGTGGAATTCCAGGTCACTCCTGTCCAGCACCCCGTGGAGTCCCTAGCCCAGAGTAGGGAAGTTCAATGATCATTGCCTGTTGAATGAATTAGCTGGCACAGAAGGCACTGGCCCAAGGCACTTCCAAGGTTGGAAGACTTGGCTTCTGGTCTTGGGTCTTGGGTCTGCCATTGCTGGGCTGTTCAACATTGTGGTTTCTGGGTCTGGGTTTCCTCAATTAGTTGGAGGAAGGAGTTAAGCTATATGACTCTGAGGACTCTACCAGTATCCCCAAGGCTCTCTTCTCCAGGATGACTGGTCCTGAGACCCTATCATCTCCCCCAGCCTGAGGCCCTGACCTGCTCACCTCACCCTCAGGGCTTGACTTCATCGCGGGGTCCAGGTTCTCCAACCCCTTATGGGTTGATCCTGGTGCCACTGATGTAAGAGGCTGTGACACATGGAAAACACTGCTTAAGAACCCACAGGTGGCATCAGTGGCAGAATTCCAGCTCCGGGGACAGGATTTCCCCCAGAAATTCCAGAGAGGGGTGTGACTGTGTCACTCGTGTGGAACAGGCCTTTACCATCTCAGCAGCCAGAGGGGTGCCTTGCTAACAAGTCAGGGAAACTTCCAGAGCTGTCCAGCCCCAGCTCCCTTCTCCTCTGTCCCAGGGACAGTCAGTGGGGATAAGAAGTCACAGGGAATCGTGAATATCATAAAAGCCACTGAACCGCACACTTCAAAATGGAGAATTTTATGTTGGGTGAATTAATCTCAATTTTAAAAAGATTCAGATACGTGGTGAGGCAGAAGCAGAAGAAGAGGAGGAAGGAGAAGGAGAAAGCAGTCACAGAGGAGGCTCTTAGGGGTAAAGAGGAGGGAAAGAACAGTCCAAGACTCGCTGGACCCACTCGGGGCTGAGGGTTTTCCTTTTGGGGGAGGGATTCCAACTGAGTGCATTCGGCCTCTTCCTTGGATTAAAATGTGGGTAATGTGTGTCGCAATGGAACCCAAATGCTGAGTCCTAGAAGAAGAACACGTCAGCATGGGAAGCATGGGAGAACCGCACTTCTCGGGGGTGACTGGATGGAGGGAGCGCAGAGCAGGGCGTTCCCCAGGCCCCCCTCAGCTCCAGTCCTCCCGGGATGGCCCTTCCCCTGGACCTCAGCTCCTGGTTCTTTACAGCTTTCAGGCAATGATCAGCGGGAGACTCTGGGTCCCCCTTTCCACCACAGCCTCTTGTGGAAAAACCCCCATTTTTTTTTTGTTGTTCAGCTGAGACTGAGTTGGAATTTTCCAAGAGGAACCTTTTCTCAGAAACTTAGGAAACCAAAAAAAGCACAAAGGTATGAGGAGAAAAAAAAAACCCCATACCCACCCATGCCACTAGAGGGTAGATTTCCACTGTGGCCTGAACGCAGGCCAAAGTTGGGGGAAGAGAGTTGGTGGGATCTCTTCTCTTCTCTCAACCCTGAACAGGGGCCCTGCTCACAAACACTCCTCTTTGGGGCCTTCCGTGTCTTTCCTTGCTGGTCTCCGCTGCCCCCTGGACCTCCCCTGAAGCCATGTCTGAGGCTGGGTCTTGGAGAAGGAGTCTTCAGGGGCCACATCTCCAAGGGCTTAGGCAGGACCTTTATCGGTGATCCTTTCCAAATGGATCCCAGAATTACAGAGTGACAGATCTGGTAAAAACCATGTTGACCACCTGGTCCAACTCATGCTCCTGGCAGAAGTGTTTTTGCCCAGGATGACCCCAGGGTGTCAGGCTGGGAGGTGCTCAGAGCTGGCCACCTGGCGTGGGGCACCTCAGAAGCCAGTCCAGGCCCTTCTGTGGCTTTAGAGAGTAGAAAAAACTGAAACGTGACATGGGGGTAGTGGCAAGAGAGGAAAGTAGCGCCATACCCAAAATTCTGTTCTCTGGTGGCTGGTGGGTGCTTTGCTACAGCTACTCCCACAGTCAGAAATGCAGAGGGAATGTAACTCAGGGTCCCCTCAGCCTGTGAATCCAGGCCAGGCTACCTTGACCTTACAGTTCCACGTCCCCAGGCTGCGCCTGCGTGGTCTGCAGGCCCTGCATTTCTCTGAGCTTTGCTGAAAGTGCTCATAGTTGTTTGTGAGTCCGTTCTGCTGGTCCCCGACTACCTGTCCTTCTCACGCCCCTGGTAGCCCTGGACCCACAGAGATACTGAATTCACTCTGGCCTGTGCCTACTGACCAAGCCCTTCGCGGGAGACCTACCTGCTAGTGTTCAGGACTCTCCATGAGCAGAAGCAGCTGGTGTTAGGGGTCGCGTCCCGCTCTCAGGACTGAGCATCGATCGGGATGACGGGGCAGAAGTGTGCTTCCTCCTGGTCAAAGGTCCCCACGGGGTCTGGCTCACAGTTAGAACCATCTGGCTCTCCTCAGGGCTACTCTGACACTTGACTCTGAACTTGATTTGCGAGGTAACTGCCTGCTAAGCCTCCCCAAGTCCAGATCTTGCTCCATCCGTGGGTTGATCCGTGGCTTCCGCCCTGGACTGGGATCTGGGTACCTTTCTACATGCAGTTGCTCTGTGAGCCAAAGTAAGACTTGAGCATCCTGGACCCGGCTCCAGAGATGGTGGCCACAACTTGGTCCAATGAAGAGGAAGGGAGGCCATTCCAGGGGGAGGGACCATGAGTCCGTCTCCAAGGTGGGGCTTGTGGGGCAGGGTGAGGCCGGTGTCTGTCTAGTCAAGCCTGTGTCTGCGGGAAATCTTGGTCCTGGGAGAGCATGAGAAGGGCAGCGAAGGGCCTGCAGCCAGGGCAACCGACTGTCAGTGAAGCAGCTCAGAAGAGGGGCTCATATCCCAGCGGAGAACCATCTGGAGCCACGACGCAGAGCCTTTGATAGCCCCGAAGTCACGCTGGGCCAGGCGGCGCCTCAGATCAATTGTTTCTGATCTTCGAAACAATTATGAGACACAGCTGTTGGCATCGCCTCCGTTTTGTAGACGCGACACTGGGGGAACAGGGTCTGAGGAAATGGCAGCCGCGTGGGCCTTCGAGGGGAGGCCGCATGATCAGAGTTTCATTTGATAAGAGCTTTCAGGAGCCCGCGGAGAGGGTGGATTGGACTGGAAGGTATCCCGGCGGGATACGAGACCTCTCTGTGGGACAGCACAGTCATCCCGCGGACGTGGCACAGGCGTCATGCAGGTGCTGGCAGGGGGCGTCCAGGAAGGGTATGGATGCTGGAACGGCTTGGAGGACGGGGCTCAACTGGTCGTCCAGGGGCGGCAGTGAGAAGGGAGGGGGAGGCCAGAGGCTTCGCAGGCTTCGCAACGTGGCAAGTGGTGACGTCCTTAAGCAAGCCCGGGAGGAGGGGTGGGGACTCTGCAGGGGCCGTCGCTCCACCCCATCCCGGTTGGGCTCCCAGGTGGCGGGGGCTTGGGGCGTGAGTTCTAAACGTGGTTCCCCCACCGCCACTTCCATCGGTATCAGAATCATCTGGCTTGTTTGGAGAAGTCTCAGATGCCCAAGCCTCACGCAGAATCTCTGGGAATGAAAGGGTAGAGCCCCCGGCGCTGGAAAAGCAGCTGGTCCTAGGTCTTCCGGGTTCTTCCCGCATCCCCCGCCGCGACCCCATTTGTCCTCAGCCTCCTTAAACTCTGATGCCGGGATCATAATAAAAAGAGCAAGTTTTGGAGGGAAGATACTGAGTTCGGCTTTAGAGGTGTTTGCAGAAGTCTAATAGGCAGTTAGATATTAGAAGCTCGAGCTCAGGAAAGCCACTGGGGCCTAGATGGATGTCACTATTGGACTGCAACTGGGGGAATAGTTTGAAATTGCGCACGATTTTTCTCTTTTGTCTTCTCCAGTCTGTGACCTTCACACACAGTCTGCCTCCGGCAACCAGATCATTAAGCTGACCTTTCCACTTTGGACATTCAAAATAGGATTGCCGCAGGACAATAATCTTGAAGCCTGGGTGCTTTCTTGAAGGAGGGTTCACCAAATTCCCCTGCTTCCCTCTTTCCCTGTTGATTCCTTAAGAGCTAGGCTCCCCAGCCCCGAATTTTAGGCTCAGGTAGAAATCGGGAAGAGGATAATGTGACTTAAGGAGGTTAATATATGAAGCCGGCTGGGCGGGGAGATTTAAGGGAAGAGGAGAAGGAGACGGTGGCTGTCGCGCGGGCAGGAGCAAGAACAGGTAAGACTGCGCCCTGTCCTCTAACAGCCGGACTGGGCCCCAAGTGGGCAGACCCCACAGGTGGTCCAAGACCAGAGGCCATCAGGGCACACAGGAGGCCGGCCAAGGTCATCACCCTGGAGAGCCAGTGACCCCACTGGAGGACTGGACGAGCACCCCCACGGCAAGGGGCCTCTTCTCCTAGCAGAGAAAGGCCATGGCAGCTGAAAGACTGAGCCTCTTAGTGCAAGAAAGGCTGAACAGATGCCTAAAGGTCTTGATCGTTACCCAGCCTGATTAAGCTTCATGGGTCATTTGAAAATTGCAGTTCGGATCCTGCACATCCTAGATGTAACGTGGGTTACATGTTCAGCTCGGTGGCGGGGTCTGTACTCTGAGAGGAACCGGCCGTCGCTGAGGAATGGGGGTGCAGTGAGAGCAGAAGCCTGGGGGCGGGGCGGGGGGGCGATGGTGTCCCAGAGCTTGGAGACGTGGCTTCCGGAAGCCCGTGGTGAGCAATGCCACACCATTGCCAGCAGAAGGGACCATGACGGTGGAGGCAGGCTCATCAGATTTGACCGTGTGGAGACATTTAAGAAGCAGGTGGAAGTCATGCCAGGACAGAGCGCTGCAGGGTAGATCCCGGTGTTGAGTGAGTGGGTGACGGAAACAGATGGAGTCAGCGTGTCCTTCGAAGGGCTTGTCCGTGGGGTAGAGGCAGGCAATACCCCGATGACGATTGGAGGGGTAGCGAGCACAGTCCTGTGGAAGACCTGGGCAGAGAGGAGGGATACCACCAAGGAGAGAAGGTCCAGGTGCTAGGAAAGCGAGAGGCTGTCGGGGTGCGGTGGTTGAGCGGGACGTCTTGGGGAGAACGTGAGAAGGACTGACCAGGAAAGCAGGTGGACAGACTGAGTCTGTGAAGGAGGAAGGGGCCTCTCTCTCCAAGACATGTCCCCCTCTCCTGCTCCCTGTAGTGACCGTGGAGTGAGGTCATCTGTCGATGAGGCCACCCAGCTGCGGAGGTGATGGGGTTGGAGGCACACAGTGCCATGTGTGAGTGATGCTCGTGTGCCCAGGCCCACTTCCCATCAACGGCAGGGCCGTCGCCCATGCAGGGGCTTGAGCACCGACAGCTGAAAGTGGGAACAGTGGAATTTTACACAGGAAAGTGGGGTTCCCCTGGGATCAATTCCCAAGGTTTTGTCATTTTAATTCCTGGGACTTTGTGACTGTCTCAAAGCACAGAGAAGAGATAGCCCATAATTTTTAAGACTAGGTCCTATAACGTGCATTGACTTCCGCTGGGGTCTCTCTCAGCTTTTGCATCCAGCCACCGGGTTTCAAGAAAGCCCAAACCACACACAGGCGTCCTGGCCAAAAGGACCAGCTGAGGTCTCAGCTGACAGCTAGCATCGACAGCCAGACGTCTGAGCAAATGAGTCTCAGAGGATCCGGGCTCAGCCGAGGCACTGTCGCCCCAGAGAAGTCATACACTTGTGTCCTGTCTGAATTACTGATCCATAAAAAATTATTGATTTGGGGGTGCCTGGGTGGCTCAGTTGGTTATGCGTCTGCCTTTGACTCAGGTCATGGTCCCAGGGTCCTGGGATCGAGCCCCGCATCAGGCTCTCTGCTCCACCCTGCCCAGCAGGGAGTCTGCTTCTCCCCTGCCCTCTGTTCCCCCTTCTTGTGCTTGCTCTCTGTCTTTCTCGCTCACACTCTCTGTGTCAAGTAAATAAATAAAAATCTTAAAAAAAAATGGTTGTCTCATGCCATTGAGTTTTAGGGTAATTTTTATACAGCCGTGGTAACTGAAACACATAGCGCATTTTGTTTTATAACTCTTGCATTTGTTAGCAGGAGCATTTCTCATGTTGCTTCATAGCCATAATTATTTTATTGGCTGCAAAATATTTTGAATTAGCATAGTATCGCTTATTTAAATATTGTGCTATTCTTGGCTGTAGAGACTGCTTTTCATTTGTCACAATTAAGTAATGATATAAAAAGTTATGTAAAGCATTTTTTTTTCTTTGAACTGCTTCATTGGGATAAATTCCCAGAAGTGGAATTACTTTGGGGTATGAACATTTTTATGACTCCACAAATGTACTGACTACCCAGTTTCTTCCCAAACAAGATTGCATCAGTAGAATCTGCCACCCACTGTCTTTGGCAATTTCAGTACATAAAGCCACCTCAAACCTGTTTTGATCTGAAGTGGGGGTATGCAGAAATAACCGCCTTAAGGGAAAATTTTGCTATGATGTTATCAGCATTAGACCGCATCACTGCTTTTCTTTTTTTGCTAATTCAGTCAGTGCAATTGTATTTTATCCTTGTTATCATTTGTATGTCTTGGGTGAGTACTGAAGCTGAGATTTTTGCCATCTTTTAAAAGTGGTTTTTTCATGTTTTAGAAAAAGTAAAAAATTGTGTTATATTTTGAAGTACCTATGTATATTTTTTACCCAATAATGGTTTTTTTTTTAAGATTTTATTTATTCATTTGACAGAGATCACAAGTAGGCAGAGAGCCAGGCAGAGAGAGAGAGGAGGAAGCAGGCTCCCCGCCAAGCAGAGAGCCGATGTGGGGCTCAATCCCAGGACCCTGGGATCATGACTTGAGCCAAAGGCAGAGGCCCAACTCACCAAGCCACCCAGGAGCCCCCCAATAGTGTATTTATAAGAGCTCTTGACATCACTGTTTTTTTAAACTGTAAATAAGAGCTCATTAGTCATTAAGAAATCAATTAAGTGGCTCATAATGAGTATTAAAAATTAGAATAGAATAGACTAAAAACATACAAAACTTAGTCTGATGATATTATCAGAATTACATAAAAATAGAATTTCACACATAGTGTGTTTTTTTGTGCATAAGTTTTGTTTCAGTTTAAGTGTGTTTTGGGTCATTATGCAAAATTTTAAAAGTTGGTCTTAAAAGAACATATTTATGTTCATTTCATATTGATGTAAATATTTCTCAAACTGCGTCTCACCTTTTTTGTATTGAATTATCTTTCTTTTGTACCATTTTAATTTTTCATGCGGCCTGGCCCAGCAGTCCTTTTGTAATTTCTTATTTCAGTTGAAAACAGAAATTCATCTTGTTTCTGTAAAGGTGATAAATGATCCATCCCATTTTTTGTCAACTCAATTCTTACCGAAGCGTTCTCTGGACACCCCTGAACTTATTTAAAAAAAAAAAAAAAAGTCACATCCGCTCAGCAAAATGCAAATGAGGAGCTCCTGCACAAATGCTATTAGGGTGTGGGCAGACAGAGAACGTGCCGTAATCAGGAGAACATCCCCCCAACAAACTGGGCACAAATGCCACAGAAGGAAGTGCTCTAGCAGTCATCCGAAGGTAGCCACAGAAGGACCAAGAGAAAGCAACGCTGACAATTCCTGAACACATGGAAGTACTCAGAATAATAAGGAATGCGGCGTCTGGGGATATAAATCAGTTGGAGACTTAGAAAATAATAATAATCATCATGACTAGGTATTCTGTCTGTTTTCTGGGTTCATTGACTCTTCACCATCACCTGTAAGGTTTATTATTATTTGCATTCTGCAGGTGAGGAAATGTCAGTCCCAGGAGGCGATGTGACCTGCCCACGTCCTGGTTACTCGGCAGGTGGGTGCTCGGGGCTTGACCTTCAGACCCAGCTCTGCATCACTGCCCCATGCCGTGTCTCACAGGGGAGCTGGGGGCTTGTGGTCAGAGAAGAGGTGAATGCCTGGGGACCATTACTTAAAATTTTGGAGTCTCAGAGGAATCCTTCTATCGCTCTATGGGAACTGTCCAGATTTCCCCTTCCTCTCCGGGGAATATTTTTCACGTCTCTGGAGCTAGTCACAGAGAATAAAAGCAGTGGCTCACCTGTGCAGTGCTGGAGAGACCCAGACCCATGTTCTGCTTCATCTATCCTCTTGCTGGACTCCATTCCCAACACGAACATTCCTACAGTTACTAGGACTCAAAGAGGCTCTGGAGACCATAGCCCCAAGCGCAGGTGTGGCTGTGGGACTCCGCTCAGCCTCCCCACTTACAAGATGGAAATAATCATAGTACATTCCTGTGACTACAGACAGCACCTGATCCAATGGAAGTGGTTCATTAGTGATATTATTATTATCTAACAGAGGTATTTCTTCAAAGCCAGTGCACAGGTATCCCCCACTTTTCAAAAGTCCTCATTACACTGCTTTCCTTTTATAAAAGACCTGCGTTAGTACCGTTTTCAACGGGAAAAAAAGCCAAAGAGGATTTTTGCTTTTACGAAAAAAGGCTAAGAGTAGCAACAGTGTTCAGTGAGCCTTTATAGAGGTAAGGCGAATCCCACACAGAGAGCAGGGGGCCCCTGAGCCCCTTCCAGGAAAGGACATCCAGCCTCTGGGTGTCAAGCTGTGAATTCTTTGAGCACCTGCTTTATCTCAGTTGATTTTGTCCATCCACTAGCAAGGTGTGTCCTCAAGTTCCAAAAAAGCTTGGCAGGGGTTATTTGAGGGGTCTGGGAATGCTCAAGAAAATTTCCACGTAAATTAACGGTAATCTTTCCTTTGATTTACACACTTTCAGCTTAGGAAGGTTTTCATAGGAAGGACCAGTCTACTTTTGGATAGCAGGGGAAGCCTGTGCTTTATCTTAGTTATACTTCATTTTCTCTGGACTTTAGGAGGTAATCTAGTTTTATTGGCAGCATATTTATAGAGTCTTTATGTTGATGTTTGTAAGTTACAATTAATTACCTGGCATTTTCCTGTCTTATTTTTCCGGCTGCAGGGTACATGCTGTTTGGGTCGGGTGAGGCTTACACTTGCTGTCCCAGTGTAATCATGAATAGTGGCTCCTTTCAATACAAAAGCCTCCTGGTCTGGAAGAGAAACCATGTGGTCATCATTTTTGGAGAACTGCAAATACTCCCATAGCTGGTCCCTGCAGCTTGTATGACCTGGGTCTGGAAGACCAAAGCCTGGCCTGGGATCAAGGGCAGTGGCTCTCATTTTTCATGCCAAGACCCCTTCGGCTGGCTGCAGAATCTTCTGAACCCCTTTTAAGCATAATTTTTTTTTTGTTTTGCTTTTTTTTTTAAATCCAATTAGTTAACATATACTGTATTAGTTTTAGAGGTAGAATTCAGTGATTTGTCAGTTGCATATAACGCTCAGTGCTCATTCTATCACGTGCCTTCCTTATTGCCTGTCACCCAGTGACCCCATCCCCCACCCCACTCCCCGCCAGCAACCCTCAGTTTGTTCCCTATGATTAAGACTCTCTTATGGTTTGTCTCCCTCTCTGATTTTGTCTTGTTTTATCATTCCCTCCCTTCCCCTCTGATCCTCTATTTTCTTTCTTAAATTCCATGTCTGAGTGAGATCGTACGATAATTGTCTTTCTCTGATAGACTTATTTCTAAGCACAGTTTTTCAATACATTAAAAATGTATAGGATTATGGAGGAATTCCATAACTTTCAGAGAATGCTGAAATATTTCAATATTTCAAAATATTGGAAAAAATGAATTTGTGATATAATATACATACTTTTATCAGTGATTAACAGATCTGTGACTGGTTTGCTAGCTATTGTAATTTTAAAGCAGTGATGAGCATAAGTGATATTTTGAGATCTCTGTAACAATGGCTACATGATACAGAATGCCTATGATTTCCATTAGTGACCGAGTCACAGTATTTCTACTTGGTTTCTGTATTCTGTTATAGAATACAATTCTTTCCCTGTCCAGGTTCACAGACCTCGTGATTCCTTCCATTCAGGCCTCTTGTGGACTCCACTTTCAAAACCCCTGCACTAGGGTGAATGTTTGCCCCACCCGGAAGGAGGCAAATTGCACAAAGATCAAAAGAAAAGAAGAGATCGTAGGTTTGGTGATGGGCACACGAGGTAGAGGAGAAAGAGAATGTGAGAGGTTGCCAGATCGTGGATGGTTGGAACAAAAAGACACTGTGGGTCTGTCATTGCCTCTGTCGACAGAGTAGGCTGGGTATAGCCCATCCAGGGTGCAGCCCGCCAGGAACATGGATTCGCACAGTGGCTCCAAATGTGGACTCTGAATTCTGACACACCTGGGTCTCAGCCGAAGCCCGGCCGTTTGCCAGCATGGACTTTGTACAACTGTATAACAGACTCGGTTTCTCCTGTTTAGTGGGAGTAATAATTCCCATGGCACAAAATTGCTCCAAGGATTAAACGAGATGATGTGTATACAAAGCTTGGTGTGGTGTCTGGTGTGTTTTTATTATTTTTTTAAAAGATTTTATTTATTTATTTGACAGACAGAGATCACAAGTAGGCAGAGAGTCAGGCAGAGAGAGAGGGAGGAAGCAGGCTCCCTGAAGAGCAGAGAGCCCGATGCGGGGCTCGATCCCAGGACCCTGAGATCATGACCTGAGCTGAAGGCAGAGGCTTTAACCCACTGAGCCACCCAGGCGCCCCTATTTTTTTTTTTAAGATTTTATTTATTTATTTGACAGAGATCACAAGCAGGCAGAGAGGTAGGCAGAGAGGAGGAAGCAGGCTCCCCGCCGAGCAGAGCCCGATGCAGGGCTCGATCCCAGGACCCTGGGATCATGACCCGAGTCAAAGGCAGCGGCTTTAACCCACTGAGTCACCCAGGTGCCCCTCTGATATGATTTTATAAGCTTTCCCCAAAGAGTTCTAGCAAGAGTCTCCTGGTTATTGCAGTCACGATGAAGACCCATTTCCCAGCAGTCAACTAGGGCGCCATGCAAGTCAGGAAAGCACTGGGGTTGACTCACATGTGGCCAGCAGGAGGCAGCAAGCACCATACTATCAGCTGAGGAGGACCAGGCAGGTGTGTGTGGACGGAGAGAGCTCGTTCTGCGCCACAGGATGAACTCAATGAGCCAGGTTCCTCCTGCCACCTTGGCTTGGCCCCAGTGCTCAGAAGGCTGCCTAGTCCCCATTCTAGACCACAAGGTGCCATCAGGATGTTCTGAGGAGGCTGCAGGCTAGGGCCAGAGACCAGTTGTTTGTACATACCCCATCCTAGCCAAGCAGTGACTGGAGAGAGCCATATAATTGGGTCCTGGGAATGCTTCTGCATACAATGGGGACCTCCCAGTCTACCCTCACTTACGCCCTCTTTAAACTTATCTTGTTATATACCAGTTCACCTGCCCTCCAGGTAGTCCCAGGAACCAACAGTGTTCACACTGGCTGTGCCCAGCTGAGGAACGTCCAACCTAGGACATCCTGTCCTGTCCCCTCTCCTTCCATGAAGAGGAACTAATTGCCTTATGTTGTCCTGTGCTGAATAATCTGGAGGGCTTTTGAACTAGGGTGACCTATGCACATGTAGAGAGAAATCATCCCTGTTTTACAGAGCAGAGAGTTAGCAAGTTGTTGGAGTCATGACCATATTGCCCTATCCTTCATCAGTCCTCTCCCGGAACATTCCAGAAATGAGATTAATTCAGTAGGATGGCAGGAACACTGCATGAGATAGGCAAGTCAAACAAGTATTCGATCAACTGTTGTTGAGTGCTTCCCTCCGCCAAGTGACTGATGAACCTAGGAATCATTCACGGATCTCTACCTTGAGGATGGAGTGATCTCCTTTTGGGTGGCCCTTAGCCATGGAACTGAGTGGAACTCAGTCTTCAAGAATGTTTACTGAAAGGTACTAAAACGTGGGGTACTAAAACGCAGAAAGAGAGAGAGAGCCCCCAAGAGATCTCCATTGAACGATTTTAGTTTTTCTGCATCTTTTCTTTTAAGGGCCAGAACCTTCTTCACAAATGAAGGTTTGTCTTCACAGTTTCCAACACACAAAGCAGATGAAAAGGAAGTTACTCTGGTTGAGGCAGGAAGAGGAAGGAAAAAGGAGCCCTGTGCCAACCTTCCTGACCCTGAGCCGGAACCCACAAATCCAACCTTCCTCAAAAATGCAGTTTGAAACCCATGGATGACAAACCAGTGTAGTCTCATGTTCAGATGAGGCCACAAACTGCGGGGTTGAGGTTTCCAAACTGATGTGTCCAGCCTAAGACGACACCAGCGTAGGTGACCTATAGGAAGAGAACAGTGGATAAAACATCCAAAGACGTTGAGTTCTGATCCTGGCTGTTCCACCAATTGGCTAGCTGGTCTTGACAGAGTCCCTTGGACTGTCCTACACAAAGAAACTGAAACCATATGACCTCAAGGAGCCCTTCCAGAGCCAGTGCTTTTGTCCAAATTGGCTGATTTATGGTGACGGGGAGGGAAGCCTACTCAATTCCCTCAGTGCCCAGGTCCAGGCTGGGAGCCTCACAGCAGGCTCAGGTGGAAATATGCAGCAGAAATGTGTTCATAGGGGCACCTGAGTGACTCAGTCGGCTCTTGGTGAGGCATCCCCTTTGGCTCAGGTCATGATCTCAGGGTCCTGGGATGGAGCCCCACACTGGGCTCCCTGCTTGGTGGAGAGCCTGTTTCTCCCTCTGTCCTTCACCCTACTTGGGATCTCTCTCTCAAATAAATAAAATCTTAAGAAAATAAAAAAAGGAATGTGTTTATAGCCTCCTCTCCTCTGCCCTCTCTCCCTGTCCTGGTCCTGTGCTGGGTCCTTGTGGCCTCCTCACTACACTGAGCTGTGGGTAGGAACCTGCCCCCTACCTTCAGTGCCCCCGGCTCTGGTCCCGTGGATCCTGTGTTCCAGTTCCACGAAAACCTATCTGATTTCTATCCTGAGTCTTCAGGCTGACCCTTCCTTCCTGAGCACCGATTACCTAACATGCACATGAAAGGCATTGAGAATTCTCTTGTAAAATCTGCTGCCTCATGTCTGACCACCCCTCTCACTCCTAATGCCACTGTCACTGTTCCTGGTTTGCAAATCAGCATATCTCGCTTATCACTAGTGAACTACTGAACTACTGCCTTACTACACAGCACAGCAAACCAGGAACAGTAGGAGAGAACACAGGTCTTCAAAACACAATTCTGGGGCGCTTGGGTGGCTCATTTGGTGAAGTGTCTGCCTTTGGCTCAGGTCATGATCCCAGGGTCCTGGAATCGAGTCCCAAGTCAGGCTCCCTGTTCAGTAGTTCTGCTTCTCCCTCTCCCTCTGCCGCTGCTTCTGCTTGTGCTCTCTCTCAAATAAACAAACAAACAAACAAAATAAAATCTTAAAAAAAGAAAAGACCATTTTGTTTTAAACAAACAAGTAAGCAAATAACCCTGTCTTTTATTTTGCTCAATAACATGCAGTTGGGTGCTCAGAGTTTTCTGTGTCTAGAGTTAAGATAGTCATAAAGAGGTGCATAACTAGCTCAGTTGGTAGAGTGCAGGACTCTTGACTTCTGTGTTGTGAGTTTGAGCCCCATATAGGGTGTAGAGTTACTTAAATAAATAGAACTTAGAGAAATAAAATAAAAGAAGTAGTCATATAAGTTAGTTTCAGTGTGATTGAGTAGGAAGGTTCCAGAATGAGAAGACAGAACTGTGGACTAGTTGTGGGATATTTGGCATAGCAAAAAACTTTTCTTGATTTAAGTTCATCAAAGTTCATCATCTGTAAAATGAGAATCATGATACATGGGTCTCACAGGAGTGTTGCAAGGATCAAATGAGATCCTTTGTTTTTTTCAGCATTTATGTTTTCTTATGAAATGTATATACAAAAAATGTGTAAGATCTCTGTATCCCGTTTAAAGGACTAAATAAAACAAACACACATATTCCCAGAATGCAGGGCAAAAAATAAGTAGTAACTTAGAAATGTTTTCATGACCCTTTCTTATATCAAACCTCACCTGACCTCCAACCTTTTTTTTTTTTTTTTTTTTTTGGTGGTAACTTCAGTCAGGTTCGGGGTCTTTGTTTTTCCAGCTTTACTGCGATATCATGGACAGGTTGCATTGTGTAAGTTTAAGCTGTACAGTGTGAAGATTTGTTGCAGGTATATATTGGGAAATGTTAACCACAATAAGGTTAGTTTACACATAATTACTATTTTGCTGTTGTTACAGTGAGAACATTAAAGCCCTGTTCTCATTGCAACTTTCAAAAACACAATACAATATTGTTAACTAAAGTTGCCATGCTATACATGAGATTCCCGGAACTTACTCATCGTATCATCGGAAGTTTGTGTCCTTTGACCAACATCTCCCCATTTCCCCCTCCTTCTCCCCCGGATTCTGACACGCACCACTCTGATCTCTCTTTCTATGAGTATGATGTTCTTAGTTGCACACATAGGTGAGATTATATAGAATTTGTTTTCCTCTGACTTATCTCACTTGGCATAATGCCTCAAGGTCCGTCCAAATTGTTGCAAGTGGCAAGATTTTCTTCTTTCTCATGGCTGAATAATTCCATTATGTACATGCCACATCTTCTTTATCCATTTATGCATTAATGGACACCTACATTGTTCCATGCCTCGGCTATCATGAATAACACTGCAATGATGTAGGCATCTCTTCAAGACAGAGATTTTGTCTCCTTTAGATAGATACCCAAAAGTAGGATGGCTAGACCATGCCATAGTTCTGTTTTTAATTTTTTGAGGAATGTTTATACTGTTTTCCATAATGGCTGCACCAATTTACATTCTCACCAACAGCCCATGCAGGTTTCCCTTTCTCTACACCCTCACCAACACATTATCTCTTGTCTTTTCTATAATAACCATTCCAATAGGTATGAGGTGGTATCTCATTGTGATTTTTAAAAATTAATTAATTTATTTATTTCAGGGAGAGACAGAGTATGTGAGCAGAGGGGCAGGGGAGAGAGAGACTCCTTGAGCCAGGCTTCCCGCTAAGCATGGAGACCTACTCGAAGCTTGATCCCACAATCCTCAGATCATGACCTGAGGAAAACCAAGAATGGGACACTTAACTGACTGTGCCCCTGTAGTAGTAGACTCTTATTGTATGTATTTCTCTGTGACTGACTTTTCTTGCCTCAATATTCTGTTGTTGAGATTTGTTCATGTGAAAGCGAACAGTGGTAGATCGTATACCAGAAGGATACGTCATAGTAGGTCTATGAGATGGCTGTGGAGATGCCCTTTACCAAGTTTAAAGAAGTTTTCTTCTACTGTGAGTCTGACCAAAGATTTTATCATAAAATTATTTTAAAGTATAAACATTTTTTATTTGAATACTACATATACCTTTAATTTATTAATATGGTAGATGATGTTTATGATTTTCTAATATAAAGTCAACATGGCATTCCTGTGATAAAATTGCATTGATCACTTATACATTATTGGATGTGATTAAGTCTATGTTATTTTGAATTTTTACCTATCTGTTCTTCAGTGAGATTGGCCTGTAATTTTCCTTTCTTGAACTGTGCTCGTAATTTGAGTATCAGATTTGTGCTGGCTGCATAAAACGATTTTGGAAGTATTCCCTCTTGTTCTGCTTTCTGGAACAGGTTATGTCAGATTGACATTGTCTGTACCTAGAATGTTATAATACACAACAACACCTCTATAAAACCATCTTTATCTTGTATTTGTGGAAATATCTGTAATAGTCATTCTACTTCAGCACTGGTTTTTAAGACTTCCTAAATTACAAGACTCCTAAGCATGCTTTAACTTTAACACCTGGATTCTAGGTCCATTTCTGTCACTAAATTGCTCTGTGAGTTTTGGCTGCTCCCTTGGCCTCTTTGACTGTCAGGGTTATAAAAACCATGGTTATAAAAGTGGTTATAAAACCATGCCTTGGCTGGGCATGACAATTGGAACATACATTCTTTTGAAATATTGTTTGCACATTTGTAATTACTTCTGAAATGCTTCCTAAATAAATGTTGTTCTAGGTTTGCAAGTTGTGGTGGCCAGCCTCCAAGGGGTACCCAGTGGATAGGGCTGATCTTTCTATGGAAATGATGGTGTGTGACTTCTGAGGTTAGGTAATGAAAGACATTATGGCTTCCAGTTTGTGATTGCTTGGATCACCCATCAGGGAGAGTCAGCCACCGTGTCACTAGCTCTCCAGCCATCTTGTGGAAAGGTACACGAGGTGAGAGCATTGGGGCCTCCTGCCAATAGCAATACTGTCTTGCCTGTGAGGGAATGCACCATTTTGGAATCAGATCCTCTATGTCCAGTCAAGCCCATAGAGGATGCAATCCCAGCCGCCATATTTGCTGCGCCCTCAAGAGAGGCCCCCATCCACAAGGAGGTAAGCCACTCTGGAATTCTTGAATTCCAACAACTGTGTGAAAGAAATCTTTATAGCTCTTAAAAGTAAACAACAAAGGTTGGATCCCAAGGCTTTGCAACCGTGTTCAGGCCCTCATGGTTAGGGGGTTGTGAGGGTGTCAACTGGCTTGGTTCCCAGACTCCTCCACGACTTAAACCACAGCAGCCTGGCCATCTGGTTTAAATATTGAGAATCCATATGGGATTCTTTCAAAGAGAGAAGTCTGCAGCCAAAAATAAATTAGATTAGATGACCTCCAACACTCAATGATTTCATCTATCCATACAAAAAAATACTTCTTACAAACACATATGCAGCATTTTCTTTTCTTTTCTTTCCTTTTTTTTTCAGGGGTGGAGGAGGAAAGAGAGCCCCATGGCTAACACAAGCCAGATTCGGGGCTCGATCTCACAGTCCTGAGATCATGACCTGAGCCAAAATCAAGAATCAAATGCTTAACTGACTGACCCACACAGGCGCCTGTCAGCATTCTTTTCAGGATCTGCTCTTCTTGAAGGACATACTGTCCCTGAGATTAGAAACAAGGGCCCACAGTGTACTGCCCCCTGAGAAGTGTATCAAGGGTTGCCCTTTCTGTGTGTGACGTGGCCAGAGTCAAGGCCGCGGAGAAAGTGCTGCTCTCTGGGCAGAGCTCCATCCCCCAGCACCAGCCGCAGGACGGATTTGCCCCTGTTGCCAATGTTCTGTTGTAAGAATAAGGGCAAGCAGGTACTGAGCGATGTGGGCGAGGCCCAGGATAGTGGGTTTTATGTTCCATATATCTCGTTCAATCCCCATGACCACTAGGAGGTAGGCATCTTGTAGATTGGGGAATTGGGGCCGGAAAGCTAACCGGTTTGCCAGAGTCTCGGATGAGGAGGAAGAGAGCTGGAGCGCCTGGGTGGCTCAGTGGATTAAAGCCTCTGCCTTTGGCTCAGGTCGCGATCTCAGGGTTCTGGGATCGAGCCCCGCATTGGGCTCTCTGCTCTGCGGTGAGCCTGCTTCCCACCCGCCTACCCCCGGCCTGTCTCTCTTCCTACTTGTGATCTCTGTCCGTCAAATAAATAAATAAAATCTTTAAAAAAAAAAACGGAGGAAGAGAGCTGCAAGGAAGTCTCGGTCCATCTGCGTCTGTAGAACCCTCTGCCACAGTTTCAGCCCCTCTTGGGGTCAGAAATGCACTGATTTTACACTAGGAGGTTGTCATAATTCGTCGCTCTAAGAAAAGCTCGTCGTTCATTTGGTCACTTGTTCACACAGAGCCCAATCTGTGCCCTGACCCCATTGTAGGCCCTGTAGACAGAAAGGGAAGGAAAGCAGAGATTTCTGTTCCCTCTGGCCCAGCTTGAGCACTGGGTCGAAGAGGACCTGAGAAGCCATCAGTAGCTTCCCCCTCTTGTAGCCAAACTCCGAAGAGGGAAAGGGAGAGGGAAGGTGAACTTCCTTAAGGATCCTGAAGACCCCGGTCTTCTTGGAACACAGCTAGAAAATGCCTTCAAGGGACAGAAAGACGAGGTGTAAACTGGAGCTGGGTCCCAGGGAGCCATGAACCCCCAAGGGTAGTCCTTGTTGCCCTCCGAGGTAGACTTCCGGGGTTGGACCCAGCACGGACGATGCTGCTCCTGGCTGGCCAGCTCCCGGGGTCCCTCCGGGGGACAGCCCAGGCATTGCACAAAGCAGCTTGTTCGACAACTGTACCGATGCAAAACAGGACGGTGTTGAGAAACCGTGCTCTGCGAAAACTGGTCCTTGAGAAACTGCCCTGTTTGAAATCAAGTCTGCATTGTTCAGAGAGGTTTTCAAGGGCAGGCTTCATCGCCGATGTGATTCAGTTAGATTTAGTTCTGTCCTTCAGTGGGTCTCATTATCTTATTAACAATTCTACTCCTTGGCTGGAACTTCGTTTTGGTAAAAGTCTAACTATTTTGTGAATGTGTTTGGAGGCCCTGGCAAAGGTCCTCAGAGATGGGACCCGCACTGCTGTTCTAGAACTCCCACAGCCTGGGCCCCCTGGAGAGTCACTTCATGGGCGACAAGTCCTGAGTGCTAAGGTGGGATTGGAAACCTGCCCCTCCTACCCCCCAAACCCGGGAATGAGCAAAGCTGTCAGGGGTTTTGGTTACACCATGGGAAGGGAGAAGGGGGCCCGCCCTGGGAAGGCAGCACCCCTCTCTAGGACCCCCACCCCTTGTCTGTCTGCTCAGCCGCCCCTATGCTCCTTCACACCACATTCCAGCACCAGCAAGCCGGACGCTCACCTGCATCGGGTCACTGACGGCCCCCCACACCTCTTTTGAATCTTTAAAAGGCAGAAGGAGTTCTTTAATCAAGAAGCTTTCATTCTCCTCCCCATCCCCACCCCACCCCAAGCCAAGACTCCTTCTCTCTCTCGGGGACATGTTCTTAGATAGGAACCAAGTCTCTGCTACAAAGTAGGGACCAAGGTCAGAACAGGGCCTTTTTTCAACTTGTTTGTGCTTCTTGCTGACCTTCAAATTATCTTTTTTTTTTAAGATTTTATTTATTATTTGACAGACAGAGATCACAAGCAGGCAGAGAGGCAGGTGGCGGGGGGCGGGGGGGGGGTGGCGCAGAAGCAGCAGGCTCCTTGCTGAGCAGAGAGCCCGATGTGGGGCTCGACCCCAGGACCCTGAGATCATGACCTCAGCGGAAGGCAGAGGCTTAACCCACTGACTTTCAAATTCACTTATTTTGCTCGTGTTCCTAAAGCAGGGATCCCGCACACTGGCCTCAGGTACGAACGCTTACTAGTGATCACCCTGAAGTTCTTCCAAAGCGTGTTCAAACCAGCTCTGGGCTAACTGGAGAAACAGGGTCGGTACGAGGTCAGAGATAATTTGACTCAATTTACAGGAAAAGGACAGTGTTCCCTTGTTGAGAGGGTGACTACGGAGGTCTGCAGCTTGACCTGGGGTAAAGTAGGACCTGCTGACCTGGCAGGGCTGGACCGCTGTGAGGAACAGGTGGCTGGAAGAGGAGCAACCTGTGGGTGGCAGGGAGCGGGTGGGGCTCTGAGTCCCCCACCTGGCCCAAACCCTGCCATGCAGGGGCCTGGCTCTCTCCTGCGTCCCTGGGGGAGGCCCAGTAACCACTGTTGCCCAATTCCCTAAAGCCCCGGGGGTACATTTCATCTGTGGGTAACCTGCACAGCAGTGAACATCACCTGTAGGACGTACCATCATCCAGTAAGAAGTCAGTAACCAAGCCATTAACTCCATGAACCCTGAAGTCAACTCTTACCTAGCTCATGCCTTTACCAGCCTTTGTCAATTTAATTCCAGGAAAGGAAATGTAATAAAAAATAGGCAACAGCATTCGTAAACGTTAACAACAGACCTTTACTTGCGTAATCCTATTTAAAGCATTCCTCCTTCATAGCCATGCGAAGATACCGTGAGAAGGGGGCCGTCTACAACCCAGGGAGAAGGTTCTCACCAGAACCAGACCCGGCTGGCCAACCTGATCGGACTTCCAGCCTCCAGAACTGGGAGGGACAAATGTCTGTTTGGCCCGCTCAGTCTATGAGGTTTGTTCCGGTGGCCGGAGCTCACCCAGATGCCATTCACTGATGCTTCCCTTCTTCCCTCTCGTCTAGACCATGAGCTTCATGACAGCGGCTCCTTGTGAAGAGCGCTGCTTAGAAAACATAGGACTTTGGGCTTCGCGCGCAGGAGGAAAAACAAAGTAACTTGTGAAGTGACAAACGGGTGACAAACGGATTCCCGACCCTCTCAGCTGTAACGCGGTGGCTCTCAGCCTTGGCTGTGCAGTAGGAACCCCTGGGGAGCCTGCAAACTCTCGGGGGGCCTGGTGACACCCTGGGCCAATCAGATGGGTCCCCAGGGGTGAGATCCAGGCATCCCTAGCATTAAAGGCTCCCCGGGTGACTCAAGTGTGCACCCAGGTAAGACCAACCTCCCTAAAGCTAAAGGAGCAAGGTAATGGGGTGAGGGGTCCCCGACTAGAGGGAAAGCTGTCAGGTACGCCTTTGTGTTGCTCAGCTGAGTGGCTGCTTTACAGTCACAGAGGGGATGAAGGCTGAGTGAGACAGAGGGTGCTACACTGTTTCGATAAACCAAAGTAAAACAAACAGCAACAAGTTCACAAAAGGACTTTTTATTTGAGGCAAGAAGTCTGGATGAAAAGGTTACAACAGTTCCTGGCAGCCGAAATCCAGATGTTAGTGGCACTATTTCAACTTTGTAGATTCAACTTAGTCAGGAAAGAGTCCTAAGGTCCTACTTTCCCAGCTGGACAGGAAGAAGGGCAAAGAGAACTGGAAGAAGCTTCTAACCTACTGATACTGCTCTTTAGACCCGACACCAAGCGGGCCAAGCCCTCACTGGCCTGGCTGCAGGTCGCTGACCCACCAGGAAAGGCAGAGGCCACACTATACTACATATAGGGAAAGTGACCCGGGGAACACAGCAGCAGGTCACCGGGAGGGGGAAGAGGCACCGAGAACTTCAAAACTCCGTGTTGAAGGGATAGTCCTTGTGGGAGGCACAGCTGTCGGGAGAAAAGGAGAAACACATTAGCTTTACAAGGGAAGGGATTGTATTTCTACCCATAAGAGATGACCAAAAGCAATGGTGAGGGTCTCATTATAGGTAGAAATACAGGCCTCAGAGACGAGCCAGTGTCCAGACTGCAGGTCATGGGTCTGGGCTGGGGACCCCCGCAGTCCCCTCCAGGCTCCTCTACCATGGGCTGTCATCAGTTGGCACCTGTGTGACAGACCGCACCACCCACCCCCGTGTGCCCATCATCGTGCCTGTGGCAAGCGGGGCACCAAGACACAGTTCCTGCTTCTGGTCACTCAGGCTAACTGGCAGGACCAGAGCATCCCATAGTCCGAAACAGTAAGAGGGTGACCAGAGAGGGGTCAGGAGTCTGCATGTGACAGAGCCAGTGCTCTGAGGACACAGAAGCTGCCTGGGGTCGGTGGGAGCTGAAGGGAGCCCCACAGAGCAGTGCAGAGTGGGACACAGGAGACAGAGGGGAGGAGAGAGGCGGGTGAGTATGTATGAACATGGCCAATGGCTCGTGCTGGAACAAGTTCTGGCACTCACAACGGAAAGGCTGGCTGGGCATAGTGTGAATGGCCCAGGGAGAACCCAGCACAGGGCCCAGAACGCTCCAAGACTTGGAGTCATTCAAAACATGCCCACAGTCTGCCCCTTTTTTGGCCTCCCATCAAGCCTGACTAACAGGACCCCGCCCTCGGTAACAGAGGCTCACTAGAGCGGGAACTGCCAAAATGAGGCAATGGACGTGTATGTGTAGTGAGAAAGCGGCCTAGGCGAGCTGGGAATGTGGGAGACAGCCTCTCCCTCCCTACTCCAGCCCCAACCTGTCCCCCTGAAGCATCAGCAGCCCCCAGACTCATCTGACAGCTATTTCTGAAGTGGCACTGGGGAGCGGAGGGAGTAAGTATAAGGGAAAAGGGACAGTCGGAAAACCACTGCGGTCTGTCAGCCCGGAGAGCTCCAATACGCGGTGTCAGCAGTGGGAAGTGAACGAATGGTACGGAGACTCTCACAGGAGAACAGGCATCACCTGCTGAATGATTCACTTTTCTCTCCCTCACCCACTTGGTTCAAAAAGGATCTTAGTGCCTAAAGGTTAAGCATTAACACAACCAGGGACATCAGAAATAGCCTGGTGTGCCAGTGCCAGTGCGGTTAGTGGCCTGTGATGTCCGTGATGGCCACGTGCTCACAGGCACAGTCACACCCAAGCGCAGGAGAGAGTCTTGCCCAGGACGCAGAGCCGGCGGACAGGTGTGGGGGTGCGGGGGCCACCAGTGCTGCCAACCACATGGAGAGGGAGCAGAAGCAGGAAAGAGGAGGCTGGCACGCGACCCCACACCTCAGGGCAAGGCCAAGTCTTGCTCAGAGGACTAACTGCTGGTAAATGGGGAAGAGTAAGAGAGGCCGCACACATAGTGTGAAAGGAAGCTCTTGGTCCCCACTGTAGAACGGAGGTTTCTTCTTACAACGCAGAGAGAACGAGTTTTAAACTTTGGTTACTATACTGTAGGAGAAGGGGGGGTGGGGGGGTGAGGGAGAGACACAACAACCTTCCTTGTCACCTCCCTCAGTTTCCACACTACAAATCGCAGGGAACACAAGAAACCAGTGAATTCGCAGCTGGAAGGGCTCTGGGTGACCATCAGTCAGGGAGGGGTCGAGAGGTTGCCTCAGCCTCAAGCACCACAGTCTTCCTACTGAACCCCTCTGATTACGTCAGTATGAGGTAAGAGTCACAGGCGAATTCTCCCAGGAAGGTGGGCCAGGAGCCCCATGGATCACCTGGTTTCAGAAGAGCCGCTAAGATTTGAAAATTAATGCTGAAATGTGGAGTTGCTGCAGGTTAGGCCAACAGTGCCCCTGGGGTGGGAGGAGAGATCTAGAACCATCGGTTGGCATTTTCCCCTTGGCTGTGTGCAGTTCGGCGGACATGGGTTCAAGCGTCTCCCACTGTGCACGGGTGAGAGAGCAAGGGGACGTGCACCGGTGGGAACCACTGCTAACGGGATGCGGACCTCACGGCCTCCGGGAGCTTCCCTCGTGCTGCGGCCTTAGCTCCCCTCCCCGCACACACTCACCTCACCAAGGCACACACGCGCCAGTTCCGGTTGTAGCTGAGCAACGTGGTCATATCCTCGCTGCTCAGTTCGAAGTCAAAGACCTAAAAGAAAAAAAAGAAAATCCAGTAAATTCTTCAAATAAAGGTCAAACCCAGAATACAAAGTATCCAAACAGCTCCGGGCGCGGCCGCTGAGGAGAGGCTGCTCGGAGTGGGGAGGGCGGGAAGACAAGGGTCCACGGAACGGAAGCGCAGTTTCTTCACAGAAGGCCCACAGGCCGCCGGGATCCTGCCCGGAACGAGGCAGGCCCTCCCCTCCAGAGCCTCCGAGTAAAATGGGACTTTTTAGTTCATTTTGTGACTGTCACAATCACAAAAGTGTTGAGCATTTCTGTGACGAGCACAGGTGGGAAGAAAATGACAGACCACAAGCATCTCCGCTTCCCTTTACACTGAAGCGAAGGAAAGAGGTCACCAACTACTCCCACACAAGGACCGGTCGGCAGCACGCTGGAGGGAGACGCTACACGACCCTCACAGGGGCCAGAGAAATTGAGAACGAAGTCCGGCTGGGGGCTGAAGGGTGCTGTCAGAGGCGGTACCTGAGATGGGCCTAAGCAGCCCCTCACAGACAGAGGACAAGAAAGGTCTGTCAGGAGGGGAACCATTCCCATGAGGGCTGCGGGCTGCTGGGGAAGAACTCAGCCGTCGGGGGGGCCAGCAGCCGGTGAGCCTGGGAGGGGTGGCACACGTGGGGACAGGGAAGGCCCTTATGTCAGAATGTCCAGAAAGCAAGCCTGCTGGACACTCGCTGGTGACCTCTGTGGGCAAATATGCTCACCTGCTGTCTCCACCTGCTGGCTCTCTGAGAGGTGACAGGATGGTGGGGGTCCTACACGGACAGCCCAGGCATGAGGAGAGGCCCTCTGTCCTGCTCTGCTGTAAAAACCCCAGCCAAGCAGCCAGGATCTTACCTGAAAGTTCTCAGCAATGCGTTCAGGTGTCACAGACTTGGGGATCACCACCAAATTCCTCTGAATGGGGAACCGGATCAGAATCTGTGAACAGAGGGGCCGAGTGTGTACGTACACCAATAACCTATGTTATCATGTCACTCAGTCTCATCTTCATCTATATCCACTGCCCAAAGATGGAAATTCCAGAAGGTCACATGTAAGGAAACGGAGGCTCAGAGAGGTCAGGGTCTCCCCGAGTCACGCCACGTGCTGCTGTGTCTCCCAGGTGTCCTGGTCACAAGGAGGAAGCCATCCTACCACTTGGGAGAAAAAGAACATTTCCCAGACGGCTGAACTGAGGGCTCTCCTGTGAGCGGGGAGAGGAGCTTCCCACATTCGTCAGCAAATGCGGGCCCCGGGGCGGCCTGTGGAGGTAGGAGGCCGGTGTCCCCGTCCCCACCACGTGGGCATCTTCTGGGGTCCTAGTCTGTGTGCCCCGTCTACCACCTGCTCCACGACCTCAAGCCGCACTTCCAGGAAGGGCTTGGCTGGGTTTGGCCACCTCTCCCTCCCCACTGAAGGGGACCACTACGAATGCAGAGAGTTCAGGAAATAGGAATGCAGAGAGTTCAGGAAATAGTCACGGGCGTGTGGAGAGGGCGGTACCTGCGCTGTGGTTTTATTGTGCTTGGCTGCGATAGCTTTGATCCTGGGATCCTCCAACAGGGAAGGGTCCTCAGGCTTGGCCCTGCAGACAGAAAGACGGCCTGTGTGAGCGCCCAGCCTCACTTCCACTCGGGGACAGCCCGTGGCTCTAACTCCCATCGGTCTTTGAGGGCAGCCCACCAGGCTCCTCCTGATTTGAAGCTCAAGTACAAACTGCCAATCCTTGGGAAAAAGAACGGCCATCTTGCTATAGAAAGAACAACCAGGAAACCCAATGAAAGGCTCCTGGGTAGGTCTGAAAAGTGGCGCCAGAAGCACTTCCCTTGATGCTCAATTTTTCTTTCTAGTCATCTCCAACCTTCACCGATGGACATGATCCAGTGGGAACCTCACCAAGGCCTGTCAGGAGAACCGAGGGGACTGTAGGCCGTCACCACAATGCCCTTGGACTGGCAGTACTGGATTAACTTCTCCTGAGTGAGGTACGGGTGGCACTCAATCTGCAGATGCAAACAGAGGGCTGGGGGTAGCATGTGGGCACAGTTGTGGGGACATACAGCCCCCTCCCCAACAGAAAACGATGTATAGCCAACGTCTGAGCTCCCAGATATGTGGAACAACAATCCCTGTTTCCCAGCAAGTGTCTTCGATATGAATAACAATAATGTTGTTATCACCGACTGCGACCATGGGCCCTAAGGGTTTGTTCTGGCTTTGGCCAATTTATCAACTGTGATGGGCCGCAAGCTGATAATCCCGGAGAGCCTGAGTCATCACAAGCCAGGCTCACACCCTGTCTCTCCTGCAAGTGCGCTCCCAGATGGGTCATCATCATTCTCAGTCCCAAATTGGGACCCGCCTCCTGGCTGCTCCCTGGGGGACACAGACCGGAAGGGACTGCCAGGTTCAGAGAGTAACTGAACAGCCTCCCACACACACCTCCCCTCCACCATGTTTACCTGGTTAACAGCCGGCTTGTATTTTAAGCCAGGTTTGTTTAAGATCTTCTCGACTTGGAGATGATTGAAATTGGAGACTCCAATAGCTTTCACCAGCCCTTCCTCCACCAGCTCTTCCATGGCCTACCAAGGAAAGAGGGGCTGCTTGCTTCTGACATGTGCCGAACAGGACAGGAATGAGAAAAGCAGCTCTGACTCCAATCAGTTTAACGGGCCCTGCCCTTACTAACCAGCACTGGCAAACTAGCCAAGAGACACCAAAACAAAAGCCCGGCTGGCTTTAAGAAGACAGGAAGAGCAAAAATGGTGACCAAACACCAAAATGCAGGGGAAGACACAGCACAGCGGATCACTCACAGGAGAAAGAGATACCAGCAAGGAGGGAGAAGACCGAGTCAGCAACTGCCTTACCTCCCACGTGTCCACAAAATTGGTGTCGCTGGGAATCACTTTGCCTTCCCCATCCAGCGGGAAATACTCCTTCCCATGCTGTTGTTACAAGAGTACATGGTCAATGACAGCCCTTTGCAGACCTAGTTCTTTAAAAGCAAAGTTCTAAAAAAAAAAATGACTCTTAACTCCCATAGCTAAGCTTTCAGAAAACCATCAAGGGCAAACCCACAGGCCAGTATGAAAAGTTAACAGGCAGAAAATTCCTGAGGCCCCCAGACCCTGTTCCTTTCAGTTGGGTTACAGCGGACTGTCCGATGGAACCAGCACAACACAACAGGGCTAGAGGACAAAAACCACATGCCTTCACTCTGGCTGACAAAGCAGAAAACGGACCCTGTGGCTAGAAAGAACTCATAACGCGAGTGTGTTTGGTGCAGAGACTCGGGCTTCCACGGGATGGGGCCTCTGTGCGGAACGCCGGACCGTACCCACACACGGAGGCAGAAGATGACAGCCAAAGAGGTCTTCGGCCCACGTACAGAATGCCCCCTGACCCATGTGTGTGGCCACAGTTTGAAACGGTACCACCGGCAAATGACACAGCGCAGCGCTCCTCCAACTCAGTAACGTTCAGCCGAGTCGCCCACGGTTTGGATTCAGCAGGCGCTGGGGGCTGGGGGCTGACAGCTCCCAGGACAGTGGTCGGGCCAGTAAGGACTCACATAGGGCATGTGCCCACCTGTACCCTAAAGCGGGAGGGCCTACCACAGCCCGGGCTGCACGGAGCGACAGCGGCCGCCTACCTTGAAGCCCGTCGGCCAGTGAATGAGGTAGAGGTCCAGGTAGTCCAGCTTCAGGTCGCTGAGCGTCTTCTGGCAGGCGCCCTTCACCATGCTCTTCTCGTGGAACGTGCACCACAGCTGAGGACGGCGAGAGAGCACGTCTCAGCCGGCAGCCGGCAGCCAGACGGCCCCAAGACACCACCCACCCCTCTCGCTGGGACGCTGGAAACGGGGTGGGGGAGTTTCCACTGCGCACCATGGACCCGAATTTTCCAAAGGAAGGCAAGGTCATCGGGTCAGGGAGACCTGTCAGAGGGACCAAACTGAAGGCCTAATGAGAATGGACAGGTCAGGAAGGCCCGGGCCCTAAACATGAGCTCCCACGGCCATTTTCCTACAGGACTGTGTCCGTGGGGTCAGTCTCACCCTCCCACCCAGGGTTCCTCTGGGCACCGACAGCCTCCAGGTGAAAGACGGCAGCCATCCGTAGAGACCCAGCCTCCAGACGGAAACCAAGTTCTGTCCTCAAAGAGATCTCTCAATCTAAGCCTCACCGACAAGAGGCTCTAACCAATGGCTCTACACGGAATGACCACCCAAGAGACAGTGGACCGGTGAGCTCTGGAACCCTCTATGGCCCGTAGTCAACTCATTTCCCCAGAGGATGGTCTCGGCTCCTGCACCCACGTTGGCCTCGGACAAACAGGAGAGAGAGGCCCGTGGCCCAGGCTCCCCTGCAGGGCAGCACCTTGCTGACGATGAAGAGGTCCTCACGCTTCACCACCTGCTCCTTGAGCTTCTCCTGGAGGGCCAGCCCCACCTCGTTCTCGTTCTGGTACACGTGAGCGCAGTCGATGTGACGGTAGCCAAGGTCAATCGCTGCCTTCACAGCCTCGGTCACTTTGCCTGGAGGGGACTGAATGGAAAGGTACCGGAAGGCACGGAGTTCAAATCAACAATGAAGCAACCCAGGAAGAAAGAAGGGCGGTGTGAGCCTCCTGCTGAAGCTCCCGCCTCTTTCCCACGGCTGCAGATGGCCAGCCGCTCCCCCAGAGCTTCCATAGGCTCTTGGGGGGGGGGGGGGGGCATGCGACCCAGATGAAAGGCCACAAGACTTGACCTGAGCATCCTCAGACCACTTCGCCGCAGCCCACCCTAAAAACACGTGCCAGAGCTGTCTTCCTGGTTCCTCTACGTCTATAGATTTACAAACTACCGTATAAAAACAAAACAAACAAAAAACACCCTATCTGAATCATTTAGTTTCCCAAGACAATAAGGGGTGCCATTTCCTTCAAATGGCTCAGAGTAGTTCAATAACTGCTGGAGATATTCACCCAATGCCCATTTGGCTTCTGAGCTGTCACTGAACGCCCATGCTTTACTCTCTCCTTCTGGGTGTGGAGGCGGACAGTGGCAATCCCTCGTTTTTCAGCAGTTTTGGGAGATGATCGTTAAGTCAAGAACCTTACTGATACGGACTCAAAGGCAGGTGCTTTCTTTGCAACCACGTGAGAACCTGCTCTAAGAGGCAGGGGTGGGAGACAGCCGCTCTGGGATGCCCGCAGGCAGAAGGGAGCTGGCAGGAGAGAGGAAACGGGCTTCGGTAATGTCCGGGCAGAGCTGCAGAGACTGATGAGCTGTGCGAGCCCTCCACAGCCTTCAAGCTCCGCCAGCACCCAGACTGACCGCATGGACACTTACTCCATCTCCTCACTGATCCTACGCAGACTGGAGAGGCGAAAAATACACACATGTGCAGCCGACTGTGGAACGAACACAGAGCATTCCTCCAGAGAGCTGGGGGAGAAGGGAATGAAGAGGAAAACTCCCCAGGGCGATGAGCAGCTCAACAGACATTGGCTGTTCTGACATCAGCTGTTGTTAACAGGCCCGGTGGGGGGTAAGGGGTGGGGGAAGTAGATTATGAATCAGTGGGAACAAGTGTATGGCGGAGCCTGCTGGCCCTCTGAGCTTGTTCACCCCCAAGGAGGGAGCAGGGGGCAGGTTGCTAAGCTCAGGCGTAAGAGAGGATACATCTCCAGATGACTGACCTCCTTTTTCCCTAGAGGACCGAGGAAGCTAGGAGAGCAGCCTTCCCCACCACTCAAGAGTCAAGGGACGGGGCAGGGGGCGGGCACACTCCCCAGGCCCAGCCTGGCCACACGTTGCATCTGTCACAGCAAATGGTGCAAAGGCAGTGGCATGACCCAAACCAGGCCCGTGAGACTCAGTCTCTGGAACTACCCAGACAAGCTCCCATTCTGCTGGGGTCACGGTGCTGGGGGAATGGAGCCAGGAGCTACTTGATGAGAGCGGGGCTGAGAGACAGGAGGGTCAAGAGAGACTGCTCCTAGCGACATCACACAGCCTCCATGCTAGTATGCCCCAGGGCGTCCTGTGGCCCATGAATCCCCACCTCAGACATACTTCTCATTCTGCCCAACGAGGAGTTGGTTATTCAGCTCCTTGGAGCCAGAAAGTGTAAACTAGCATCATCAAGGCTGCCAAAAGAGTGGCACAAAACTGAAAAAAAGTTCATGCTATGTTTTCAGAGAAGCCACGGGGCAGAGATGACCAAGAGATCAGCTCAGGTCACGTGCTGGGACACCAGCCACGCTGCTTTCCAAGGGCAAAGAAAAGCACATGCAAGGACTGTTGGGCATTTTATAAATTCAATGTGCAGGAGTTGTAGCAATTTGTGACAAGACTCCTGGGAATGGGAGCTGTGTGCCAGCCTCCCTTTTTGGGGGGAACATTTTGCAGCCACGGGGAAGGCCACAAGGGGCCACGTGCTCTGCCACTGGGTGACTGATGGCCGTCCCCTGGGCTGACCCTGGAACAGACGTCCTGGTTACCAGAAGGCTCGTGCCGGGGCAGATCATGTCATCGAATGGAAAGAGACGAGTGGGGTATTTGGCCCATACAGGCTCAAAATGAAAATACGGACTCATTTCTACCAGTCTTCAATACATTAATATACATTAATACGGTGAATCTATCCCAAGCCCAGCAGACGCTATTATCTCTACAGCGAAGGAAAGTAAGGCAAGGGGCCCATGATCACAGTCAGTCAAAGATGTCAGGACTCAACCTCGGCAGAAGGACCTTAGAGCCATGCTCTGCCTAGAGATCGGACCCCCCCGTGTGGGCCCTAAGAGGCACAAGACACTGGTCAATGAAAGGATAAGTGTCCTGGCCTTGGAAAGATCATCCTCTGGAATGAGAATGTACCAGAGTCCGTGAATTATACTACTAATCATCTCAACCTGACCCTTCCCAGAAAGACACTACACAAACTTCTCTTACCACTAACGAATCAGCCAATTTAAGTCATGGTGAAAAATGACACAATAAACTTGGCAATGCCAGTACATGATTACACCATCTCTCCATTTCAG
Organism: Mustela putorius furo; assembly: GCF_011764305.1. NCBI lineage: Eukaryota > Metazoa > Chordata > Mammalia > Carnivora > Mustelidae > Mustela > Mustela putorius. The sequence continues at coordinate 88,475,638 of NW_025421998.1, forward strand.
GTCTGTATTTATGAATGCAAACACGGGGAGTGGTCCAAACTGAAACTTTAAAAAGAAAATAAATCATGAAGGTGTATTTCCATACATTTCACAGGAAATCTACAGAAAACGATTATAGGAAACATTCAAATTACAGATGACCCAACTGTACAAGTCCTACAGACTAAATCATGTTTTGACTCGATTCTGCCAATAATCTGCCCTGTGACTTGGTCAAATCCATGCATGCCCAACTCTCTTGGACCTTCGAGCTCCAGAGAGCACTGGCTCAGACAGCAACTTGACAACAGTCTGCGCTGACAGCATCGAGAACTCTCGGCCCCCAAGGCCCCCACCATCTCCACAAGATAGACCTCCCCATCTCCTCTATGGCAGCCAGCTAATACCAACTCAGAGCATATTAGTGGCCACCTCTTTAGACACACATACTTTTATTTTTTTTTTAATTTTATTTATTCCTTTGACAGAGACAGATCAGAAGTAGGCAGAGGCAGGCAGAGAGAGAGGAGGAAGCAGGCTTCCCGCTGAGCAGAGAGCCCGATCGATGCAGGACTCGATCCCAGGACCCTGAGATCATGACCTGAGCTGAAGGCAGAGGCTTTAACCCACTGAGCCACCCAGGCGCCCCGACACACACACTTTTAAAACCTAATCATCTTCCCCTTTACATGTAGCTCTTACCTGTTACCTGTTACTGTAAAATACTAACCCTCCCTCGACTCCCTCTGCAAGGTTCAACCAGGTTATAAAATGGCATCAATGGTAATAAAACAAAAGTATTTCAGAGCTGAATCCCTTGGAGAATTAATCATGGGGATTTCTGGAAACAGGGGACTGTGTTCTTTCTGATGTATTTTTTTTTTTAATTTTCTCTAGTTAGCAGGTATTATGTTGCAATGGGGGAGGGGAGCATGGGACCAAAGGAAACTTTACCTTGGGGAAAAAAAAATTCCTGGGCAAGATGTATGAGAACAGTGTGCCAAGGATGATCTTAGAGTAAGGAGTAGGAAACCATAACGTCTGATGGGAATTTAGATTTAATAAAGAAACACGGTCATCAACCTCTAAAGCCTTTAAAAGTACCATGATCACAGAAAAGCTGTCCCCACAAACATGATTTAACCTCTTCCAATTAAATCAGCTTTTATTTAGAGAAACTTAACCTTCGTCTAAGAGAAACTCATTTTTCATTATTAGGTTTGTTTACATACAAGTGGTCTTACAATATAATTTTCTATTTTAAGTGTTTAAGTCATTTTAACCAGAAGCAAGTGTAACAGGCATTAGGGACTTCTTAAAAATGTATTCGAACTTCTGATTAATTCACTTAGAATCTTTTGAAAAAGAAGCTGGCAAACTTTTTCTGTAAGATGCCAAACAGGAAATACTTGAGGCTTTGTGGGCTCAACGGTGGGTCGCACCTGCCCCACTCTGTCGCTGCAGCACAGTAGTCATAAGTAACGAGTACACGTAGGGGGTGTTCTAATAAAACTTTATTTATAAAAATGGTCTGCGGCTTGTAGTTTACCAAGCCCTTCCCATGGCAGAAGAGCATACAAAGAAATGGGGATTAGGCAAGAGGCCCAGCCTTGATTTGTCCCAACTCTCATTCACAAATAAAATTTCTGGTGTCTAATTCAGCATCATGATAACAAACAGTGAGGTCTTCTGACAGTGAACATGGGTATTTTGGTGACCAAAAGCGGTTAATGCCTGTTCTGTGTTAACCAGTGGACAACACAGTCTCAATCGACTTCAGGGAAATCTGAGCAAACTGGCTTCCTCACTCTGTAGGGCACTCAACACTCCCACTCAGCACAAATGGGAGACTGGGGATTTGGTGGTTTGTGTAAACAAGGCTTAAAGTCTGCTGTACTCCTAAGGCTCCAACAGACCAAGCATGAGGGACAGTCCAGAGAAGAATCCATGCTACCTCTCGTGTCCAATCTACAGTCAACAGAAAGTGCGTTTTCAATGTCTGGGGCAGATAAACCAACCTCATGATCAGTCCGTCTACCTCATCTTACAGCCCCGTACAAATGATAAGGTGCTGAACACCTTTTAGTTGCATTATCACATGAAAACAGTTAATCTGGCTACTATTTGGCATCAAAGCTCATAATCAGGCTTGGCAACAAACACACACCAACTAATAAAACCTGAATCAATCTCTGCAAATTCTAAGACACGCTTATCTCCACTTGGTTGAGATGGCAATGGACTGGGACTGGCCCTGCTTGGGGAAGACTTACTTAAAATAAAGATCTTTGATCTTGAAGAGGGACGAGGTTGAGGCCCGCAGGGAAAGGAAGCACGTGAGCAGTAAAACCAAGTTACTGTCTCAGCTCCAATGCCAGCACCTCTCCCCAAACCTGGGATCCTGGGGCCCTTATAAACCTGTGACAGATAATCTTTCTCAGCACATTATTTTCTACCTCGTGTGTTCTGCAAGGGGGAGCTATCATCCCTAAAGAGGCAAAAACTGGGTCAGTGGGGACAAAAAAACCCAAATAAATCTTAGCTTACAAAACAGTTTGTGGCCCTCTGCAGGGCTTCAGGACATGAACAGATGTACAGTCGATTTCTGATGTTAATTTTTTAAATGGGGAGCAATTAGGGAAAAATGTCTCAGTGGTTCCTGCGTGGCGCAGGGATGGAGAACATGGGAAAGAGGTTAAGAACCGCGGTTGCACTCCACTCCGTTTGCAGCACCTGGGTGCGTTACAATGATCAAACTACCAACAATTTTTCACAAGGTCAGAACACTTACTAGCAAGAGCGTATCAGAAGAAATCTGTTTTAATGGCTTCCTGGCAAAACAGTGTTGGTGGGTTTACTTCCAGTCTAACAGGGAAGGCCAGCTTGCCGGGGAGAAACACTCCCTAAGCCACATGGGGTTGGAGGCAGAGGTGTTCTCCCAACTGCCCGAAAGCCTCCCCTCCAAAGACAGAAGGGCAGATTTGAGGACCTTTGATGCAACAGCAGACCGGAGACCATTAGAGCCCAGCGAAGGGTCTGGACGGTACAACACAGATGCCAGGACAGGAAAGATCCTGGAGAACAAGCAACTGTACCCGCTTGCAGAGCCTCCCCGACTTCTCACAAAGATAAGCAAATGTTTCTTAGGTCACCCCTTCTTTTGTCCAGCATCTGTGAAAAAAATATGTACACACATATGGGGAAAGGGGGAACAGCTATGATCTATACTGTTATGCTTAAAAAAAAAAAAAAAAAGGATTCCACTCTTAAGTCCATACTTCTGCTACTTGTTACGCTGTTACCTCCCCATCACACCTCAACACAATTCTGTACAAACCTCATCTCCTCACCTCCGCCATCATCCAAAGTTATCTTACTTCTTTCTATTAATTCAACACCTATCTACGTATTTCTCTGGGGGCCTACTATTTACCAGGCATTGTGAGAAATGCTGGAAATACTTGTGAACGAGACCAATGCTACCCTTGCCCTCAAAGAATGTAGTCTGCTAGAATGAATGACCTAAGTATAGATTTTATAACGTTATTTTAAATGAATACGTGGCTTTTCAGGTCATTAAGTGTGCAAGTGCAGGATTTAAAACTCTCTATAGGGAGTACCTGGGTAGCTCAGTTGGTTAAGCATCCAACTCTTGATTTTGGCTCAGGTCGGGATTTCAGGGTCCTGAGAACAGGGTTTGCACTTGGCGGAGAGCCTGCTTAAGATTCTCTCTCCCTCTCCCCCTCACCAACCCACTTGCATGTGTGCCCTCTCAGTAAAAAATTAAAAAATTGGGGCGCCTGGGTGGCTCAGTCAGTTAAGCGTCCGGTTCTTTGTTTCAGCTCAGATTATGATCGCAGGGTCTTGGGATGGAGCCCCACATTGGGCTCTGAGCTCAACGGGGAGTCTGCTTGAGGATTCTTTCCCTCTTTCTCTGCCCCTGCTTGCATGCTCTCTAAATAAATAAATTTTTGAAAAAAATTAAAAGAATTTTAAACCTTTTTAAGAACTTTTATTCCTTATTTACCCTAGAACAGTAATTGTCAAACGATGAACCAAGGTCAGGAACCAAATTTTTGAAAGCACAAAACAGAATAAAGTATTGGAATTCATCCCACCTAGTAAAGTAGTGTTTTGTGGATCTTTTGTTCCAGTTATATGCTTACATCTGTGCGTGCCTGCATCATTATACAAACTACAATAATTTACTATTGCCAAGAAAGTGTCTTTTCATAGCCACTCCAAGATAATAACCCTCAACAGCTGAAATTTAACTCGGTATCATGGTCATAATTTGATTACACCCTTAGAGCCATCGCTGGACTTCTTGAAGGACACACAAATTACACACACTCTGATTACTCTGGCCAAGAAACAGACTTTGTGTGAAGCAATTCTATGACCCTTTTCTTATTTCCTGTATTTACTTATCTTCAGCCTTTAGAGTAGAGGTAAGCCCCACCCTCTATTCTAGATCAAACCATTTAACGGTGCCCCCAATCCTGTTGTCTCAGGTTTCCTTATCAGTGTGTGAATATCCAATGCCCAGGCCCACATTCAAAGTCCCTGGGAAAACCTGGGTCATAGCTGGAGAATGTTAATATACAATGCCCCAAAACTCACTTATACGGAGCTTTTATTTTAAAAACACCGGGTTTTGTCCCAGCGCCTATAATACCACCCTTCTGTGCTCCCTACTTTCCAGGTCATCAGGCTAGCCTTTTTATTCCTAGCCATTTATTGGGGATGCTGCTGAAAGATTTCAGCGGTGTTAAGGTTTCCTCAGACAGTTTTAATACGGAGACCGGGGCACAGTTTTCTCTGGGCGGTCACCATCGGTGACCAGATTCTCTGCGAAGGTCTGCCCCGCATAGGACAACCGCCCCCCAAACCCCCTCAACCCGGAGCGGCAAGCTCGGCTACAAGAGGTCAGCGTCGCTTGTTTGGGGACACGGAGATAGATGCATCCTGGGCCAACTCGCGGCAGCTAATTTAATTATCTGCAGTCTCCGGGCTTAATCTGAGTGCTTATTCCTGAGAGAGCAGAAACGGAAACCATTAAGAATAAAACTATTTAAAAAGAGAGACCAAGACGCAGGTGCCACAGGTGCGGTTCAGACGCGAAACGACGGCGATCGGCGGCGTCCCACACCCCTTTCGGCCCCATCAGCGCCCGGGCCCTCCCGGTTCCCGCCCCCGGGGCCCGAGCGCCGGGGCTCAGGAAACCCCCCTCTGTGGTTTTCCAGCCGGGACCGGATTCCAAGTGCAGCCTGGGGATCCCAGCCACCCAGCGTCTACCGCAGCGGTCCCCCACCCGAGCCCCCGGGACGCCAGGCCGGTGCCCGGGTCCCCGCGGGGACCACCCCGTCCCTCCAGGGCCCGGCCAGCCCAAGTATGGCTCCTTGGGAGGCCGGGCGTCCTCGGCAGGGGCCGCTCTGGGTCACGGCGGGTCCCCACCGCCCCAGGCTGCGCTGAGCCCGAGAAGAGCCGTGGGGCGCGCCCCCCAGGGCATGTACCTTCCAGGTGCCCAGCCCCACGATGGGCATCTTGGCGCCGGTGTAGAGCACGAGGTGGCTGGCCATGACGGCAGAGCTCCGCAGACCCCCTCCGAAGACCATGCCGCTCCGCCCCGGCGCAGGCCTTTAAATAGCCCAAGAGGCCGGCAGAAAGGGCGGGTCCGATTGACGCGCGGCTGCGCAAAGGCGGCTTCTGATTGACCGGCCCGCGCCGAGGCGGGGGCGCCGCAGCCCGAGGGCTCCTCGAGGATGCGCCTTCCGCTGGGTCCCAGAGGGACCGGATTTCTGCCGCGCCCCTGGCTCGCCCACGCCCCACGGGCGGCGGAGGTAGAGACCTCGCCAAGCGGGGGAGGGCGGGGGGGCACGTGGAAATCGGAATGCTTCAGCGAAAGTACTAGACGTCCTATAAATAAGTAGACTGGGAAGGAGTTCAGGTTTCTTTCTTTCTTTACTTTTTTTTTTTTTTTTTTTTTTTTTTTTTTTTTTTTTCCCAAAAGGGACCCCGAAGGATACATTTGGCTGTGATCCAGCCCCAGTCACGTTCCTGGAGAATAGGACCTATCCTATGTCCTCTCCTTGATCTGGAGGAATCCTACTGACTTCAAGTACAGGTTAGCAGCGCACCTTTCTTTTAGAAAGGTGCCTATCAGACAAGTGGCTTGCAGTATTGTTGCAGAACACATACTGGAGGCTGGCGTTTACAGCCTGTGTGTAGCCGCTTTAGGGCTATCTTGGCCACCCACCCTAGGTGCGAGTTTTGTCTGTAGCATTGAGTGGGGTTGAACAAGCCTTTCTCCAAAAGCCAGCATCTCTTGAGGTTAGGAATCTCGGATGAGCTTGGTCCAGAACCCACGGAAGACATTCGGTCTTCAGAAAATTTTTAAGACTATCAAAGCAAGTTTCGGTAATGTAACTTTACAAAACTCTCTAGAAGAGTGAATAGGCAGAGAAGAAAAGTTAACTTTAATATTGGAGTTTCAAGTATTTCAAATGAGGATGGGCTAAATAATAAACTGATCGCCCTTAATTATCAGGGAAGACATTATTTTCCAAGAGACCCAAAAGAAAGTTGCTGGAAGAGCTTTGAAGACAGTTTTGGTTTCTTTTCAACAACTTCTCTCCCTGATCTTTGTCCTACCCCAAACCTGCTTTCTTTGCTCCATCACCCTCTGATCTTTCCTAATCATGCAAGATTGGGAATTACATCTGCAGGGCAATGACTCAGGAACCAGGCCTCACTGAACTCCCTTCTGGTGATTTTCCACTTGATGACTTCTAAAAGGTGCCCCTGAGGAAAAATTTATACACAACGACTTGCCCAGATACTTTTCCATTTGACTTTTATGAAAACCTGTTAATTGGCAAATTCTGATGCTACTTACCCTCAAACAATAGAATTTTAATTAGCACCTTCAGCTGGGAACTTGGTAATAAAACAGCGGTAGCCTGACACTCTTCATTCTTAAGATTTCTGTTCATAGAATATATCCAAAGGTTGCTGTCCAAAGGGCTATCCCTTGGGGAAATGGTAACACCATCAGTGACCAGGTTGGTGTACACAGAGGGGTCCTCTGTTAGGGAAGTGCGCGCAGTATGAAGATCTGGCTGTTTCTCTGATGATCGAAGATGGAGCTGAGTGCCTGAAGGTATATAGCTCCAGTTGTGACTTGCGAGTAGTCTGTGGGTTATGCAAATGTGAAAGTCATACCTGGGGACCTTTGATAGCAACAACAGTAAGATCACGGGCCCATACTGAGACTGCATGTCAACTTTGGAAAAATGCCATTGGGCATGTATCAGAATTATGCTTCGAAAAAACTTCAGTGGGATCCTTCCAAGAAAGATTCCAGCTCTTCATATCAAGAGCAATAAGAATATTGATCTTCCGAACCAGTAATCCCATCATGAGAACCAGTAATCTCCTCCTGAAGGAATCCTGGCAAAAGCAACGCGTTTGTGCATGTGTACACATGGCCTCACCCTGATCCCGGATGAAAAGGGAAGTGAGTGCCATTCAGATACCTCCTGGATGTGAGCATCTCCTTAAACTTGACACCTAGGCACTTCACTTGCTGTGTGTGTGGGGTGTGTGTGTGTGTGTGTGTGTGTGTGTGACAGAGAGAGAGAGAGAGAGAGAGAGAAACAGTTCTAACCACATAAAACTGTAAGTGTCCCGCTATGGCACTAGACGCGATATAGCCATTGGAAATGAAGATGATGAATAGAGAAAAGTGTACCTGAAATATTACAAAGGTGAAAGTAGAGAACAAAATTTTAAATATGGTCTCATTATAAGCATGAAGAAAACATGTGACATAAAGTTAGGAAGAAGCCAAAGGAAATGGGAATGCTGTTTTTCAGACTATCATTAATGAATTAAATGCGTTTTGCAACTACAACACATTTTCCTACTAACTGTCTGATTCCCATAGGATACAACTTAAACTCCTCAGCCTGGCATTCAAGGTCCTGTGAAATCTGGTATAACTGTGAATATATGAAAAACCACGAAATCATATACTTCAGTGGGGTGAATATTAGGGCATGTGAATTATATCTCCATAAAGCTGTTATAAACAAATATATAAGGTCACGGGCAGTCTGTCCAACACAGGCCGGGGGGGTAAGGGGGCATCAGTGGGCCCTGCTTCACAGAGTCACTCAAGGTCCCAGGCTACAGGTTCTACCACATTTCTGTGCTTTCCCTGCTGTCCCGATCCAAATCTTCAGGCTCTGCCTCAGGGGCCAAAGAGCCCTGGAGAGTCTCAAAGCAGAGGAGAACAGAATGTAATAGAATACAGTAAGCACTAGAAGTTTCTTCCACAATGACAAACAACTATTGGGCCTTTATTATATATCAGGCACTGTCTTAGGCACTTTACATACATTATAGGAAGGTCTTGCTAGTCTATAAGCATTTTATGCACCAAATCACTTAATTTTCATAGTCACTCTTTGCAGTGGGTACTATTATTTTTTTAAAAGATTTTATTTTATTTATTTGACAGAGATCACAAGTAGGCAGAGAGGCCGGCGGGGGTGGGGGGGGGAAGCAGGCTCCCCGCTGAGCAGGGAACCCAATGTGGGGCTCGATCCCAGGACCCTGGGGTCATGACCTGAGTTGAAGACATTTAACCAATCAAGCCACCCAGGTGCCCCATATCCTGGATTACTTTAGTGGTGCTTTCAATCATGATTCATTCCTGGTTGCACCATACATGATTTCATGACCCGCTAGTAGATTGTGGCTCAAGGTTTAGAAAACCTCTGCCCTCCACCTGTTCTGTCTTGCCACTACTCCTTATCTCAAGTGGCACAAAATTATGACAACCACATACAAGGGACATGTCAGCTCCAGGAGAAATCCACAGCATGAGCTTTTCTACCATGCCTGCAAAACTGTCTTTCTTCTCACCTCTGCCCCCTTCACCCTTCTGCACCGTCTGCCAAGCAGTCCTAACTGTAGGGTAAGAACTGAGACCAGTGCTTTGGTAGGTAGAAGCCGGGAGAGGTAATGAGCCAAAAGAGGAAGTGTGGAAGCTGTAAGAAAAGGACAGAGGTCTCAGCCCCTGCTGGGGAGAGGGATTGGCCTTAAAACCTCAGGGACTGGGGCGCCTGGATGGCTCAGTGGGTTAAAGCCTCTGCCTTCAGCTCAGGTCATGGTCCCAGGGTCCTGGGATCGAGCCCCGCATTGGGCTCTCTGCTCCGCAGGGAGCCTGCTTCTCTGCCTACTTGTGATCTTCGTCTGTCAAATAAATAAATTAAAAAAAAAAAAAAAAAAAAAAAAAAAAACCTCAGGGACTGGTCAACCGAGGAGCTGGTTCCAGGGTGTCAGTATTTATTCATGTTTGTTTGCGAGCTGAAGTTTAGATGGCAAACATCATTGGGAGAATTGTCAACATTAACCTTCCCCATAGATACTGGAGAATGACAGCAACCACAACAACATAAAAAAGAGGAAGAAGAGGAGGAAATGGAAGAAGAAGAAAAAGGGAGAGAAGCAGAAGAAGGAGAAAAGAAAGAAAAACATTTTTCACTTTTAGCACAGCTAATTAATACATTCTTGCAAATAATAATGTCCACTATTTTCTCCGTGCCTTCCATACTTAGGCATTTGAAACATGTTGCTTGACTTTATCCTTATAAACTCCTAGAAAAGACATAACCTTCCATCTTTCCCATTTTTCAGACTGAAGAAACCAAGGTTTGGTAATATTCATTTGCCCAAGCCCAAGAAGTTAGTGAGTAGCCATTCTTTAAAAGGTTCGTATTTTGTTCATGATGGATTCTTCTTGCATTAATTTAGATCTTTAAAATCCTGTATTAAGATAGGGTTTTGTGGTTTTTTTGTTTGTTTCTTTCTTTTTCTTTTAGAGAGAACAGGAGCAGGGGAGGGGACGTAGGGAGGGGTAGAGAGAATCCCAAGGAGGCTCCATGCGGGGCTGGATCGATCACGACCACAGCTGAAATCAAGAGTCAGATGTTTAACCCACTGAGCCACCCAGTGGCTGAGAACCGCTTGTACCTGTGGCTTCTCCTTCCCAAGTGAGGGGACTTAGGGCTCTAGGAGGCAAGAGGAGAGACGTGCATATACATAGTTGTGAGGCAATAGACCTCGCAGTGAAAATAAATAAGTCTCCTGTACTCCAGTCTAGGAACAGGTTACTGGTGAGATGGAAGGCTCTCCTTAATGATCGGGGGTCCTGGTTGGGTGGCAGTGGGGGGGGGGGTGGATGGCAGTGAAACCATGGAATTGCTAATGTAGGCTCTGGTATTATCAAGCAGCTCCCACAGCCGCTGGTCATTCCCATCAGCATGGACTTGTATGAGGCCGTACATAACTTCTCGGTTGCCAGCTCCTGTTTCATTCGTGTTGGCCCGATCCAGAGCTTTGCTGGGAGAATCTACTGGAAGAAAAGATCTCTATGTACAGACAAAGTGTGTGGGTTATTATCAAATTTGGCACCGGTATTCATTCGACAAATTCATTCATTTGTCCAACAAATACTTACAGAGTATTCGATTCGGCCATGTACTGTTTGAAGGCCTGGGATTACAGAGATAAAGAGAACAAAGTCTCTGACCACATAAAGCTTCCTTTCTAGAGGGAGAGATAGCTAGTAAACATACCTAAAAACAAGCCGATGCTATTTCTGGCCTGATAACGATAAGGGATATGAACAAAGGCAAACAGGGCAAAGATGAGTACCAGGTCGGAGCGGGAGCATGAGGCCGGTGCATACCCAGAGAGACACATTCCAGTAGGCAAGAAGAGTCCTGTAGGGACCTTGAGGGTAGAATGAGTTGGGTGGTGTCTGAATGGGACCTGGGGGTGGGGTGCGTGCAGGGGGCGTGGTGGGAGAAGCGGGGACATCTGCACGGGCAAAGCAGAGAGAGTGAGCAGGAGGTTCCTAGGAAATGAACTTGGAGCAGAAGTGGGAGAGGTAGGCATAGATCACACCTAGGACCTTAAAGGGCCATCACATAACAATTTGGTTTTATACTGAACGTGATGAGAAGCCTTTGGTAGGTTTTTAAGAGTGGAATGTCATGATCTGATGTACACTTTAGAAGATACAAGATGCATCCCCAAACTTAGGCAATAGTCAGAGCTTATAATGGGACCCTTGCTGTGTCTGCTGGCAACCTCATTATGGTCGTTGCGAGATGCAATAATTTGTCCTTTCCTTTACTTGGTTGGAATGCCCCAGAATGCCCCAACCACCAGAACCCCCCAAATTTTACTGGTGGGGTACTGACGTATAGTAGAGTTCATCTCCCACCCTCTGGGAGGCATGTTTCTTTCCAAAGTCTCCAATTTGTTAGCTCTTTCTTGCTCAGACAGTCCAATTAACATAATGTCATTGATGTAGTGGATCAATGTGGGCTATCCAGAAAGCCCAGATATTTTTTAACTATGACAAAGGACGAGACAGTTAACTTAGCCCTGGACACAACTGTAAACACATACTCTTTTTTGTTCTGTCTGAAGGCAAATTGTCTCTGATCCTCTTTATTGATGAGAACAGAAAACATTGCCAGCAAACCGTAAATGCAAGGAGTGATTATTGGGATAGACCACGGAATCTAAGAGAGAGAAAGAGGAAATTGAGGCTGAGAAGCTGGTGACTGTCTAGGAAAGTAGTGATAAGATGATGAAATGAGAGGAGGTTAGCGAATTAGGGGTCTCTATGGTGTCAAAGAATTGATGAAGTATGAATATTAGAGGAAATAAGACGGGGTAAGAGGTCCTGGGCAGGATGCTAAAATTTGAGACTTAATGGTAGTAGAGGTATTGGTAATGGCAGAAAAGAGAAAAAAAGTTCCTAACAAGCAAGAGAGTTGATAAACAGATATCGGAAGCACAAAGAATTAGAAGGATGTTGTAAGTCACCCCGAATGATTACAGAGGGGGTAGGGGCACGTCATAATATGTCTGACCATGGAGGAAGAATGACCTGAATTCCGTGGAAGGGACAGTGGGGCATATAATGAGATGCTCTGCATTTCTGAGTATCTGGATCTTTTTTTTTTTAATATTTTATTTATTTGTCAGAGAGTGAGAGTGAGCCAACACAAGCAAGGGAGCAGCAGGCAGAGGGAGAAGCAGGCTTCCTGCCCAGCAGGGAACCTCATGAGGGACTCAAACCCAGGACCCCAGGGATCATGACCTGAGCTGAAGGCAGAGCTTAACCGACCGAGCCACCCAGGCGCCCCTGAGTATGTGGATCTTGAGAGAAGAAATGAACTGAGAGCCAATATACAAGGAGGATATTTACCTCACTTTTAGGTTTTGGGTGGGGGCATGAGGATTGACAAGGAAACAAACCCGCTGTCTCTTAAGAGAGCTTGGGTCGGGGGGTGCTGTCCTTCACCAAGTGTTGGTGAAAGGAACATTCAGAGAAGAGGTTTGTTGGCAGGATCTGTGGATAAATGTGTAACAACATTTCTGTGTTCTAAAATGCGGGGGAGGGGGGAGTTCCGATTTCCAGTGCTGGTCCAGTTTCTGTGCGGTAAATACTCCTCCTCCCCCAAACCTATTTTAAGCTGCCCAGCCTGGGGTAGGGGGCAAGATCAGGGTGCTTCAAGTGAAGAAATGTCCTCAGGCTCAACATTGAAGGCAGCACCAAGGAACACTCAGATATCAAGACAAATGAGACTTTAATACGGTATTTTAAAAAGGAATAAATTCATTAAATGAATGGAGACTTGGACGCTACATAGTGGTAACAATATGAAAAGAGTTAAAACAGGGTAACTGAGTGGAGAGTGCTTGGGAGTGAGGGAAGGGCTCCTTTGGTCTCTGAGGAGGCTCCACATTTCCTTAGCGATTTCAAGGACTCTGCGAAAATCTTGAAAGAGGTCTTGTTTGCCGCTGCAGTCCTCATCAGTTTCATCAGAATCTGGGCTCTGAATCACCACTGGAATCACAAGATTTTAGCAAGAAATGAGAGCACACTCCAACTCACTGCCTTTGCAGAGGCCTTCCAGGACCACATGATCAAACTTCAGGCATTTTTTTTTCTTTTGTTAAAAAGAAAGGAAAGCCCATTGTCAAAACAATTTGCCAAGCTTGAACATTTATGAGAATGAAGGAGTCATTAATTATTGTATGTGTTTTTAAATATTAGTTCTATGAAGGAAATACCTTTTCAATGCAATAAAAATCCATAAATGCACAATCTGGAGGGCGTATTTATGTTTATTTTTCCAGGAAGGAGTCCAGAGCTTTCTTTCAGATCCCCATACGGATTCCTGAGCTCCCAAAAGTTAGGATGATCAGACAGCAGCCTCCAGAAAATGTAAATGATACAAATACACACTATAAATCCAGACTGCAAATGGTTAAGTGACCGTCCAAATTGAATAGTAAGACTGTCAACAGATCTTTAATACTGTTTGGAGGAACATATGTTTTGAGACTATATGATCACTTCTGATTGTTCATGCAGAAAAATCCCTAGCACGTTTTATAGGAAGTAAAATTATAGTTGAGAAAATGTTCTAATTCCACGCTAACCAAGCAAAAGGAGTTGAGTTTCCTAAGAGAACATTTCTTGGTAAACCTAGTGGCTAGTAAAGGGCTGTACAAGCTTTCTTTGTCTCTTCTTTCTTTGTGCTGCCTGGAATGTGCATATAATGGCAGGAGCTCAAGCAGCCTGTTAGAACTGTGAGACAACACATGTAAAGCTACAGGATAGAAAGAACCTGGATTCTTTAAATGGTGCCACTGCCGTATCAGACCTGGATTGCCTTCTTCCTTTTCATGATAGAAAGAAAAGAAAAGAAAGAAAGAAAGAGAACTTCCATCTTACCGATACTACTGCTTGCCACAAACTGCATACATGACCTCACTTACACATCATAATCACCCAATGAGGTGGTATGTACAGTTACACTGGTTTAATAGATGAGGAAGCCAAGACCCACAGAGGCTGAGTTGGGGGCACGTTGTTAGACACTCTGGCCCCAGAACCAGTGTTCTTCCTCCATACCAGGCATCTCCCCAAACACTTAAGAAGTATTAATTTAGGGACACCTGGGTGGCTCAGTGGGTTAAAAGCCTCTTCTTTCTGCTCAGGTCATGATCTTGGGGTCCTGGAATCGAGCCCCGCATCGGGCTCTCTGCTCAACAGGAAGCCTGCTTCCCCTTCTCTCTCTGCCTACTTGTAATCTCTCTCTCTGTCAAATAAATAAATAAAATCTTTTAAAAAAAAGTATTAATTTAAATAATCCCCACCAGAAACTTTGAAGATAGTTACTGTTATTCCCAACCCCCCCATTTGTAAAAGAGGAAATCGAGGCATGTACCCCATGAAAAGTGCCACACATCACAGCTAGTAGGGTGGAACCTGGGTCTAAAACGGGGCTCCCAGTCTGGGTGGGGGTTCCCTCTCTGGCACTCTGTGATATGGCCTTTCTCAGAAGCAGAGATGAACTCCTTTCTTTTAAGCAAAAGCTTTACCATTATCTGGTAAAGGCTTATGAGTTGCTTTTGTCCCACGAACAGATAATCATTTAAGTAAACCCAGTTAAGCACCTTGATTTAAATCTGACTTTGAAGAAGCATCAACCTTATAGCATTGCCAAAGTAAAGACTATATATGGGTATTGATTTTAGAGGCAAAGACAAAAGCTAATATTTGCAAAAGCTCTCTTCATGTTCCATTACAACAAATGTCAGAGAGGTAACTTTAGTAGCAAAACTTAGAACTATATCTACCCAAGTCATAAATGGATTTAATGCCCTCATACACAAGAGTTAGATTTCTCTATTTTAAGAGTATCAGAGCTTGCTTGACAAAAAAAAAAAAAAAAAAAAAAAAAAAAAGAAATGAAATGAAATGAAAAAGAAGAAAAACAATAACAATAACAAAACCAAAAACACATTAATATGAGGTTCAGAAAAATGTCAAGATTTATGTTCCTAGCATGGAAATCTCTGGGCAAACAAAAGTCAAAATAATGGTCAACACATATCAGTCATGTTCTTTTGGAGTTTGAGAGTGATTGCTCTCCTTTTCCTGAGTTGAGAACACGCTGAGTAATAGCCACAAAAATTAGGCATATGGGGGCGCTTGGGTGGCTCAGAGGGTTGAGCCTCTGCCTCCAGGTCAGGTCATAGTCTTGTGGTCCTGGGATTGAGCCCCGCATCGGGCTCTCTGCCTAGCAGGGAGCCTGTTCCCCCCACCCTCTGCCTGCCTCTCTGCCTACTTGTGATCTCTCTGTCAAATAAATAAATAAAATCTTTTTAAAAAATCAGGCATATGGAAATCAAAATATCAGCTTTGTTTCCAACAAGCCTGAATTGGAAAATATGGTTTGAACTTGCCCCCTAGGACCAGATGTGCCCACCGGCATCAGGCAAAGCTGGACCCCTGGGTCTTCCTCTCAGAGGCAGGACACTTACCTGGTGGAAAATGCATGTAACCCAAAAACAGGGAGAGTATGCACAAATCCAGAAAAGGCTGTGCCAATCATGCACAATTCAAATCCAGGAAAAGACCGAGAGTCACCAAATAAGTCATTCTACCATCCTTAAAGAAGAGTAAGCGAGGGGATGGGTAAAAAGGAATGCGTGTTATCCTTTGAGGAGTTCCCAGGAGCAGAATGTCCTAGAATCTACAGAAATAGAGCAAAGAGGTCCTGCTAAGATGACTCATGGGAAAGGCAAGTGCTAAGTGTTTCGTACAACAAGGTGATGGGTAATGAAGAACCCAGATAGACACCCCCCACCCCCACCCCCCATCCCGCTGCCTGGGGATTCCCAGTGCATGACAAGCGGTCACTAACAGCCAGCTTGGATGAGGGAGCCCCTTTCATTAAAGGAGTGTCACATATAATTCACTCTTTAGTCAGAAGTGGATCCTCCCCCCCCGCCCCCACAGCCAGTTTATGTCCAGGTTTTATTACTTCATCTTGTAGGTGGGCATTATCTTTGAGGGGAGTTTTTATGGCTCAGAGGGGTTAGGTGGCTTGCCCAAGACCATAGAAAACCAAAAGGAGGATGGAGAATAAGTACCTTTAGAAAGCCCCTTCGCTTTTCCCCTTGTTTCACTGCTGAAGAGAAAATCATCACCTAAGAACATGAACCAGGTTGAGGGGGATGACGGTCCCTAAATGACACCATAAGATTTCCTGGTAGGAGGAGTTAGAAGGTCTGTAAATAGAGAAGGTCCCTGGTGATGGAGTTCTGTGTATAGGGTGACTTTAGTATTTCTTTTCCTGGCTCCTTTAACCATCCAGGGCAGAAATCTTCTGTTTTCTTCTTCCTGTGAGATCTTCAGAAAATTCATAACGATGCAATACTCTTGAGTATCACCTAGCAGAGATAATACCAATCTGTCAGTTATAAATCTTAAATTTTTTTGAGATACAAGTTGGAGGCTTTGTGTTTAAGTTATAGAAGTTATAGGTTTCCTTTTTTTTTTCTTCATTTTTTAAAGATTTTATTTGAGATAGCACACACAAGAAGCGGGGAGGGAGAAGAGCCAGATGCAGGACTCCATCCCAGAACCCAAGATCATGACCAAAGGCAGATTCTTAATTGACTGACACAGTTACCGGTTCCCAATGGGCCAAGAAGGACTGAGGAGAAACACTGTCTAGCTAGAAGAGACAGAGAGGACTCTCAGCGGAAAATGAACGTGAACATCACTTGGTAGGACATGGGAGTGAGCAGCTCCTTAATTTCTTCATTTATTTAAAAACAAACACAGGATAACACTGAAGTAACTAATGGCTGATAAATTTCATCAAGAGTTATGCTTTGGGGCGCCTGGGTGGCTCAGTGGGTTAAAGCCTCTGCCTTCAGCTCAGGTCATGATCCCAGGGTCCTGGGATGGAGCCTCACATCAGGCTCTCTGTTCAGCAGGGAGCCTGCTTCCTCCTCTCTCTGCCTGCTTCTCTGCCTGCTTGTGATCTCTGTCAAATGAATAAATGAAATCTTTACCAAAAAAAAAAAAAAAAAGAGTTATGCTTTTACAGAAAGAAGTTCTAGTTCTACTAGAGACTGTTCATACACTGTCCCCCCTTTAATCCTAACAAGATTTTGCAAAGGTAGGCTGTAAACTCTCTTGCTCTCTATTTCATGTTTTGATTTTTGGCACATGAAGATCCTTGGGCTCAAAAAGATTAACTAACTTAAGTACACGGGTCCAAAACCAATGCTCCTTTCAACATAAAATAATCTCTTCCAGCAACCAATATGCTTAAACTATGTAGTTACAAAGAGCAGTTCCCACACATTGTCTTCTTAAGTGTTTCCTAGATCCCTTGAATTAGTCATTGTTATGCTTGCTTTGCAGGTGAGAAAGCCAAAGCTTTAAAGGTTACTTCTTAGAGCCAATAAAGAGCAGAACTGATATTCAAATGCAGGTCTTCTAACACCCAACCTCCAACCTTGTCCAGCACCCCGCCCCAGTGAAATCCGAGATGCATTCCTCTTCACCCACAGGAAGCCTTTGGATTTGAGTCATGACTTCACAGACAGAACAGAGCTGGCTGCCTAATGCCAGATCTGGGATTCACGTGCTCAGACTTTAAAAAAACAAACAAACAAACAAACAACAACAACTACTAAGTAATTACCATTATCTTTTTTTTTTTTTTAAGATTTATTTATTTATTTGGGGGAGTAGGGAGGGACAGAAGGAGATGGAAAGAGAGAATCCCAAGCCAAGTCCCCTCTGAGCATGGAGTCCCGCTTGGGGCTCGATCTCACCACCCTGAGATCATGACTTGAGCCGAAACCAAGAGTTGGATGCTTAACCAACTGAGCCACCCAGGCACCCCGCGGCATCATTATCTTTGAAGAATCCTTTAGGTACAATTATGGATGGCAGCTTTAGAATGCATTATTAAAGATAACTTTACTGACTTAACAGAACCTTTGGTATCCATCCCTGCATTAGGGTTCTCCAGACAACGGAACCAATACACACAAAATATAAATATAGGTTGATATATAATAGAATGTAATATATAGAGTATAGATGCATAATGATATACTATAAATATTGCAATCTTTCACTCTCTTTCTCCTGAGATACAAAGAATTGGCTCATGTGGTTATGGACTGCACAGAATCGGTAGTTAGCAGTCCGCAAGATGGAGACCCAGGAGCGCCGATGACATAAGTTCTGCTTAGAGAGCGAAGGAAGACTGATGTCTCAGCTCCAGTAGTTAGGTAGGCAAAGTTCCCTCTTACTCAGCCTTTTTTAAAAATTATTTTTCAGGTCTATAATTGATTGGATGAGTTTCCCCCCACACACCCAGGAAGGGCAATCAACTTTACTTAGTCTAGTGATACAAAAGCAATCACCCTTATTGACAGACAAAAATATGTTTGATCAAATGTCTAGGCACCCCCTGGCCCAGACAAGTGAACATCTGAGATTAACCATCACAATCCCTAACAAATGACATTGATGAGCTTACTGGAATCTTCACCACATATACTTCATTGGGCTTAGGAAAGGCAAGATCACTGGACAGTCATTATATTTGTAATATCTAGAAGTTAGTACCAGTTCTTTTACTCTTTCTCTCCCACTCTCGCTAGTTGGTTTCTTCACACATTTCCTGTACTAAGCTCTTTCATAATTCCACTGTCAGCACTTGTCCTTCTAAAAATAAATCTCACCAGCAATGAAAGTTAGCGTGGTTTGGAAAGTGCCAAAGGCCGGGACCCAGATGATTGGGGTTGGGGTTTCACTAGCTAACTGAAGATAGAACCATAAAAAATTTTATAAAATGTAGCTTTTTTTTTTAAGATTTTATTTATTTATTTGACAGACAGAGATCACAAGTAGGCAGAGAGGCAGGCAGAGAGAGAGGGGGAAGCAGGCTCCCCACTGAGCAGAGAGCCCGATGTGGGACTCGATCCCAGGACCCTGAGATCATGATCTGAGCCAAAGGCAGCAGCTTAACCCACTGAGCCACCCAGGCATCCCAAAATGTAGCTTTTTAAAATATAAAAATGTCTGTTTCACGTTGCTGAATCTAATAATGGCGGTCGGAGTGAGTGTGTGATGCCTGTCATCTTGTGGAGCTCTCACAAAGCCATTGTGAAATAGGTTTCTCATTACCTTCGTCTTACTGCTGAAAAAATGAAGGTTCAGAGTAAGGCCACAAGCCTTCGTGTGGCCAAACTGAGAATCTACAGGTCTTTCTGTTTCCATAGCCAACAGTCGCATTTATGACATGACTGAGCCCCTTAGCAGACGTCATCTCTTCTATTTATCATCTGCAAGGAGAAATTCAGGATTTTCTTTTTTCCACTAGTTATTATTAAAGGAGGAAAACCTTGAAAATTGACAGAATGCATGAGTAGTGGAATAAAGATTAAAGGAGATCAAGGCAACCATTAAAAAGATAAAATGAGAGCATCAGATCTGGATACATGCAATAATTAAAATAGAGTATTATGAGTGAAAGTAAAAATGATGAATATGAATGTGTGATACCAAAAAAATGTGTGATACCTTTTGTACTCAAGATTCATTTAGTTCTATTTTGTTTCTTAGTAAAAAGAAGTGTGTCTTGACCAACTACAACAGTGTATGAATTGTTATAGACAACACAGACAATAGATTCCTTTCTAGATCATTGTTTAGCTTTTTGCCTTACCCAGATGGCAGGCTTCCCTATCTATGTAGGAAATGGGACCAAGGACAAATCCTCCCCCTCTCATTTTGGAAGGCACTGGGGATAACATAAGATGGAGACCCTCAGCCTCAGTAGGGGAGGGCCTCTATCCTTTCCGGGATTCAAGGCTTAGATGATCCCAATGAAGGTCCACCTGTCTCTCGTAGGTCTAGTGGTCCTTCTTCCTACGGGTTGGCAGGGCAATGGGGAGCCTTCTCCCCAGTCCCATGTCTGCCATAGCTAAGACAAAACACTGTAAAAGTCTCCTCCTCCCTTTGTCCCCACTTTAGAAGTATCCTTCTCCCTTTGTTCCCCTAAACCCTCTTTCAGGGCTGTCCAATATGGCAGCCACTATGGTGGGTGATATTTGATATATGTATCAACTAAGGGGCCTGAGGGCTGTGGTTGTCATAAGCACTAGAAATAAGAGCCCAGAAAGGCAGGCAGGGGTTCTCAAAGATGATGAGAGACATGGCCAAAAAACACTTTTCCCCCCCACAATAACAAACACTCTGATCAGCCTACAAAGTCTTCTTGTCTAATGTGCCCTCCCAACCCCAGTCAGCTATCTGGAAGGAAAGGGAAAAGAGCCATTCATGGGTCTCAGATCACATAACACGAAATCTTCACTCCTTCCTTGAATTAATTCCTAACATCCAGGATTGATTTTTATAGGTGGGGAGGTAGTTATACTTTAGGTGAAAAAAAAAAAAGGTCATATTTTAAAATATATATTTTAAATAAGAATCTATTTACCTCCTGCCTGAAACCAGAAGCAAGAGAAAAACAACTTCAACAGGGAGTAGTTCTGCTCAATTTCTTTTTTTTTTAAATTTTTTATTTTTTTATAAACATGTATTTGTATCCCCAGGGGTACAGGTCTGTGAATCGCCAGGTTTTTTTTTTTAATTTTTTATTTTTTTATAAACATGTATTTTTATCCCCACTGCTCAATTTCTTTCCTTTCCTTTTTTTTTTTTTAAGATTTTATTTATTTATTTGTCAGAGAGAGAGAGGAGCGAGAGTGAGCACAAGCAGACAGAGTGTAGGCAGAGGGAGAAGCAGGCTCCCTGCTGAGCAAGGAGCCCGATGCGGGACTCGATCCCAGGATGCTGGGATCATGACCTGAGCTGAAGGCAGCCGCTTAACCAGCTGAGCCACCCAGGCGCCCCCCCCACTGCTCAATTTCTTGAGTGTCCTTATTTTACTCCCGTTTTTCTCATGTGTCTGCTCACCCCGTCATGCAATAAGGAAACCACCACAGAGGTTGAAAGTACAGTAAAGCCATAGAAGTGTGCAGAGTGGCAGGCTTAAATAAAACTAGATCAAACCAAACCAAGTCAAATTAATACAGTTCAGCCGAGGTGTGTGGTACTGTGCCCCAGCCAGTGAGACCCTACGGAGCTCACCGCCTGGCACAGAGCAGACGTCTAGAACTAACTGTGAGATGGTGTGGCACAGGCAATAGAAAGGCAGAGGTGAAGGTACCTGAGTGGCTCAGTTGGTTAAGCAGCTGCCTTCAGCTCAGATGATGATCCTGCAGTCCTAGGATCGAGTCCACCTCAGGCTCCCTGCTCAGTGGGGAGTCTGCTTCTCCCTCGGACCCTCTCCCCTCTCACCTCTCTCTCATTCATTCTCTTTTTCAAATAAATAAATAAATAAAATCTTTAAAAAGAAGAAAGAAAGAAAGAAAGAAAGACAGGCAGAAGTAGGAGGATGGGAAAGTTTACACAGGAGGGGTTCTATTTATACCTGGCCTTGAAGTTGGGCAACAACATGAAGAGTGTTGGGGGAGGTCGTTCTAAGAAGTGGTTACAAAAAGTAGGAAGGCACCCGAGCATGAATAAAGATGTGGGGTTGGGAAATGGCAGGTATCTTGGCACAGATGGTCAGGGAGGCGCTAGGGAAAGAGAAGGGCTGGAGAAGGTGGTGGAAAGGTAGACTGGTCCAGACTGCGTAGGTCTTGAGTGTTGAGCAATGGAGCTCTAACTTCATCTTGCGGACTGCTGTGGGAATTATCTCGGGAAATCAGAGTGTGTACATGGTTAAACAGCGGTCAAGATAGTATCAGCAATGTTGCTTTAAGAAACAACCATGGAATTCGTACTAAGTAAACAGATGGTTCTGTTTGCTCAGCACTAATTGTTGGAAGTAGACATACCATTGGTTATTACAGATGCCATTCTTTTGTTTGAATGTTGGGGTAATTTCTTTGTTCACTTCTCTCAGTGTTTTCTTAGTAGCTAGCAATAATTTCTAAAATTCTTGCCTAACTGAACTATGCCGGGGAATTGAAAAGAAAGGATATTTTTGTTCCAGCTTGGGCTGGAATTATAAACTGTACTCAGGGAAATCTGGCACAGAGGTGACAAAGGCATAAAACATTAGAGCTCCAATAGGAAGGAGGAACCTGGGGGACAGAATCGGGCTGCTTGGTCAACTTCTCCTCCCCACCTGAAGTTTTTCCATGCATTCACCAATAAATAGTTATAAGTATATTTATTTTTATGTTTTATAGTATTTTATATGATATATGTTCAAAATAAACAACTTATAGAACTATTTATACACAAGGCATCCTTTACTCTACAAAAGTTGTGTTCTTTTCATGAGAAGCATACTAAGAATGATCTATACCACATAACTTACATTCATATGAGTTTATTTTCTTCATTAACATATGCCTGAAGGGGGGCACCTGGGTGGCTCAGTGGGTTAAAGCCTCTGCCTTCGGCTCAGGTCATGATCTCAGGGTCCTGGGATCGAGTCCCGCATCAGGTTCTCTGCTCAGCAGGGAGCCTGCTTCCTCCTCTCTCTCTCAGCCTGCCTCTCTGCCTACCTGTGATCTCTGTCTGTCAGATAAATAAATAAAATCTTTAAAAAAATATATATGTCTCAAGGGAGATTCTTGCCCAGGAAGATAAAAATGGCAGATAACTGTATAGTTCATTTCAGCAACATCCTAAAAGGCCTGCCAACTCTTTCATACAAAGCAGCAAATGGCAGTTTCCCCAAGAGTCTTTGAAAACTTTCCTTAAAATCTTAACCTTGTGAGAACCACCAAACCTAGTCTGTTCTGTCATCATTTTTCTCCCAATTCTAAATCGGTGCCAATCACCACTCCTTCCTCCTTCAAAAGACCAGACTCAACATCTCAAGAACTATCCAGATTTTGCCTTGTCTCCCCTCTGAGATGCTAACAAGACTCCGTAAAGGCAACCCTCCCTGATAAGCCTAGTCTTACCGGCAGGTTGTTTGGTGTGATTTGGGGGACCCAACATCCCAAAGAATCTCTTCTCTTACATTGGCTGACCTGTAAAGGTTTGAGTTAGAAAACTTCATGTGGAAAAAACTTTAAAGAATTGCATTAATGAAGGGCAGCCTTACCTAAAAATTAGCTCACTATAGTAGGAAAAAATCAGATGACTAGGTAAGAAAAGCACAGGAGAGATATAGAGAAACTAGCAAATCAGGCAATTGTTAGCAACACATGAGAAAAAGCCAAATGAGTTTAAGGAGTTGGATCTTTTTGGAAAATGATAAGACAGATTCATTTTTAAGTAAACAAATACTATAATTATTATCCAGTTACTAAGAATAAACTATGGATTAAGCTATAAACTTGGTTTGTTTCAAGAAAAATAGAAATACCCCAGCAGGGGGTGCCTGGGTGGCTCAGTGGGTTAAAGCCTCTGCCTTCCGCTAGGGTCATGATCCCAGGGTCCTGGAATGGAGCCCCACCTCTGGCTCTATGCTCAGCAGGGAGCCTGCTTCCCTTCCTCTCTGTCTCTGCCTGCCTCTCTGCCTCCTTGTGATCTCTGCCTGTCAAATAAATAAATTAAATATTTTAAAAAGAAAAAAAAAAAAGAAAGAAATACCTCCATAGTATGAAAATGTAGGGAAATGGATTTTGCTTGGATTTTGGCCTTTTATAATATGGTAGCACCAAAACAAATATATATATATTTTTTAAAGATTTTATTTATTTATTTGACAGAGATCACAAGTAGGCAGAGAGGCAGGCAGAGAGAGAGAGAGAGAGAGGGGGAAGCAGGCTTCCTGCGGAGCAGAGAGCCCAATGCGGGGCTCGATCCCAGGACCCTGAGATCATGACCCGAGCCAAAGGCAGCAGCCCAAACCACTGAGCCACCCAGGCGCCCCCAAAACAAATATTTAAACAGGTCAGTTTAATAGTTTCAGTGTCAATAAGGTTTTATTGCTTACAAATTAGCCCAATATTTTGATTTCAATCTGCCTGATGTTTAACACATAATATATAAGGACATGTTTGCAAATTTATAAAAATAGAAATTTGAATATGCAGAAAGAAATGTGTTCTCATAAATATGATCCAAAGATTTTTAGTGCTGTGAAAACATGTAAGCTTAGATTTAGTTTAAAAAATTCAGTGCAAGTTGGAGTTTCTTTCTCTTCAGCTGTAAACATGTTTGAGCGTAATTATGATAAAGCTTATGCAGAACTGAGAGAACAGTGAAAATTACTTGTAAATTAAACATTGCTTTTGGATTTCTGAATCAAGTAATTACTTTTAGAACAACTTCAAATTTAAATTTCCTCATACATCTATCAATGTTGACATGACCCAGTTAGGAAATGTTTTCAAGACAGTTTCTTTGCAGGCAAATCATTTAAATTCATACCAGCTGATGATACGATGCTATCAAGAATGTTGAACTTCTACTAGTTGAAGAATTTTGTTACATCTTGATATGGGAAAAAAACAATGGACAGTCTTTTTGGATTTTGATGAATTCATACGTGGATGCTTTCTTCCAAAGTAGAATCCTCCCACTGAAAGGGGAGAGAACCTGAGTTGTTCATGTAGTAGTGTCTGTTTGATAAATTGGGTTGATATTATCAAACCATATAGAGTTAAAGTATGACTGGAATATGCAAGATGTTTTTAGAGGGTTTGGGACCAAAACAAGTTCATAATAATCTGAGACGGCGTTTTCTTTTTTCACTCTTATTCTCTCACGAGCGAAAAGTGGAGTTTCCAAGAGGCTACACCACACACAATATTGCAGCAGAGCAAAGAGAAAGGAAGACACGAGAATTCAGGTGTCTTCTATGAAACTCTCCACTGAAGAGTTTAGTAAAAATGTGAAAAAAATGCCACTCTTCCCACTAAATTTTTGTTTTGGGAAAAAAAGTCATATTTTTGCAAAACAAAAAGTTATTTGTATGCAGTGGGGGTTTTCTTATCTTTCAGTGAAGGAACACATAACTATTTTTTAAAATTTCATGGTTTTTATTTCTAATACAGTAAATATTGGTTCATGTAGTCCCCATTAAAGTAAAGCTCTTTGGGGTTCTCAATAATTTTTAAGACTGTAAAGGGATCCTGAAACCAAAGTTCGAGAACCACTGCCATAAAGTTTTACTATTGTTCCCCAGCCAGGGAGAAATCATTTGCAGCAACCATAATAGTGGTTCACATAACCCAGGACAAAATAATTCTGTTCTTGATGAGGTCAGAGATTTGGAAGGCAGTTTGACAATCTGCTAGACAATCTCAATGACCATAATGTCTTTACTATGGGCTCCATAGAACTCCTGAAGCCATTCTTGCTGGTCTTTTGCTTGCAGTCATTAAAGTTTCATGTGGCAGTTCTTCAAATTCAGAAGACAGTGCCGTATGTTGCCTAGTTTATTTTCCAAGCACATCATCCCTTGCTCTTTTGAAGATTCTCTGTCTGACCTGGTTTCTAATTTTCTCCTTAGTGTAATTCAGTTTTCCATGGGCTCAGCACAACACGACAAGAAAAGACAATTTCTCTGGAAAGGATCTAACCAGAGCCAAGTGCAATGAAGCCATCAACTTCCTTGATTTTGTCATTCTATTTTTCGCACTATTACGTCTTATGGAATTGCTGGTGGCAAATCCTTATTTCTGAGTTTCTCCAAGAATTAGTGTTCACGCAATAGATTCTTTAAAGCCTAATGCCCTTTCAAACCTCATTGTGTTGGGTTTGGTTCCAAAGTTTAGCCTATCATAGTTTTTTAAATCTTCCCTTACATCGGAAGTGGCAACACTTTATTCCATTATTATCTCCTTCCGTTCTTGGAGTATGAAATTTCAAAGCAAGCGAACAAGCAACAATTTGGTGTTATGGTAAAAACAGAGACATTTAAGGGGCGCCTGGGTGGCTCAGTCAGTTAAGCAGCCAAGTCTTGATTTTGGCTCAGGTCATGATCTCAGGATCATGAGATCAAGCCCCGCCATGAGATCGAGCCCCACAGTGGGTTCTGTGCTGAGTGTGGAGTCTGCTTAAGAGACTCCCTTTCCCTCTGCCCCTCCCTATCTCTCTCTCCCTCTCTAAAATAAAATAAAATAAAATAAGGACATTTAATAATGATGGTAATGGCGACCCTACTGGTTCAGGGCTTGTGGAAAGGGTAAAAGCTGGAGTGGGAAGCAGTCTCAGTCTTTTCAGGATTACCTGAAATAATCATACTGTCTTTTAGGTAAATTGCCTGAAATATCTGTACCGTGAGAAAGTCTCTTACTGGCTTTTATCTCCAAAGGAAATATTAAACAAATTATCTTAATCCACCTTCCCTCCTGATCTAATTTCAAGCACTGAAGGTACTGTGTATTTATAGCTATCCTGGCCGTCAGATGAATTTATCTCACAGGAAATCTTAAGTTAACTTTCAGGTCTCTTGGCTTTGTGGTATTCCAGGTGACATTGTTCGGTGCCTCACCTGCCAAAGGCAAAGGGTCCAAGCTCTTCAGAGTGTCTCGCAAGTGCACGGTGGGAGAGCACGGCCATGTGTGTCCCATTCAGGTCATTTTAACACCTCAAATTTTTATGCTGAAAATCCACAATCAATGTGAAAAACTTAGCTACCAAACTGACCAAAGATGTGCAAGATCTATACAATGAAAATTATAAAACACTGCTGAGAGATATTAAAGAAATTCACTGGTTGGAAGTCTCGATATTGTTAAGATGCCATTTCTCCCCAGTGTGATGTCTAGGTTCGATGGAGTCCTACTCAAAATCCCATCAGATTTTTTAACAAACTGGTGGACTTTGACAAACTGAGTCTAATATTCACATGGAAAAATCTAGAATGGCCCAACAACTTGGAAATCTAATGAAGTTGGAGGATTAACACTTGTTTTTTTTTAAGATTTTAATTTTTTTTAAAAGATTTTATTTATTTATTTGACAGACAGAGATCACAGGTAGGCAGAGAGGCAGGCAGAGAGAGAGGAAGGGAAGCACAGGCCCCCGCTGAGCAGAGAGCCCGATGCGGGACTGGATCCCAGAACCCAGAGATCATGACCTGAGCCGAAGGCAGTGGCTTAACCCACTGAGCCACCCAGGTGCCCCAAGATTTTAATTTTTTTAAGTGATCTCTACACCCATTGTGGGGCTCAACTCACAACTCTGAGATCAAGAGTCCCACACTCTAACCACTGAGTCAGCCAGATGTCCTAAAACCAACTGATTTTAAGATTTATTATGAAACTACAGTAATTAAGACAGGGTGATATGGTTTCACAAGCTGAGAAAAGAGAACATCTTCCTGATTGCATGTCAGGGAAGGGTTTCTTAGAGAAGATACAAAAGCACTAAATGAAACGATTGGTACATTTGATCACATTAGAATTAAGAATGTCTTTTCATATAAACATATTATAAAGAGCACACAAATCCAGGCTTCCAGAGTGTTAGAGGATATTTGTGAAACATACAAAGAACTATTATCCAGAATATAGAAAGGTCTCCTACTAATCACGAGAAAACAACCACCACATAGAGAAAATGGGCTAAGGCTGGAACAGATAGTTAAGAAAACTAGAGATCCCAGTGACCAGTAAACATAATAAAAAATACTCAACCCCTTTAGTAATCCATGAAGTCCCAATTAAAATCACAATCAGATACAATCACAAACCTTCCAGATTAGCAAAAATGAAAGAACCTGGTGGTATTTACTGTTGGTAATCAACCTAAGTTTTCAGAGACAGCTGGAGAAAGCATATTGGTGCAGTCACTTTGGAGAACGACTTGTTATTATCCTGGTAAGTTGAAAACATGTTATATTTGCACCTCAGCACTTTCTGTCCTAGAGGAAATCTTACTCACATATACACTGTCCAGTGTCTATGTATGCAAAGATGTTCATAGCAGCATTGGATGTAACAGCAGAAACCTAGAAACTCAAATGCGTATCCCAAATAGATTGGAAAAATACACTGCAGTGTACTTACACATGGAATACTAAGTCAAAGTGAATATAAAAAAATCACTGTTAACAAGAACATGAATGAAACGAGGATCATCTTTCATGATCAAAGGAAGCAAGCCAGAAAATGATATATATTTCTTAATAAATAAATATATTCTTTTTTTTTAAGATTTATTTATTTATTTGACAGAGAGAGAGATCACAAGTTAGGCAGAGAGGCAGGCAGAGAGAGAGGAGGAAGCAGGCTCCCTGCTGAGCAGAGAGCCCGATGTGGGACTCGATCCCAGGACTCTGAGATCATGACCTGAGCCGAAGGCAGCGGCTTAACCCACTGAGCCACCCAGGCGCCCCATAAATAAATATATTCTTAATGCCACTTTTCAAAGCACCCCCTACGGGCACTTTGCTGCTTTTGCTGACCTCACTGATGTCCTCCGGAAGCCTGCCCTCTTGTAATGTTCCCAATGCCATCTGTCTTCAAGGAGCCGGAGGGAAGCCAGGTTCCATGTTGAAGTGGACAGAACTTCTCTGCCTACTTTATCTTGTACTTGTCACTTGGGCCCTGAAGCATTAGTGTATGAGCCCTGAATCTTACAAAGTCTCTCACCAAAACACCTTCAATGTTTACTTCTAACCTCTTCCTCCAAAGGGGCTCAAACCTACCCACCATGTTCAAGATGGCATGAGCAAGCGAGGATGGGGGGAACAGTGGTGAAATGCCACGCTCTCTTGGTTGCCTGTGGAAAACAAATACCCTGGGGGCACCTGGGTAGCTCAGTCGGTGAAGCATCTCTCCTGGGCTCAGGTTGTGATCCTGGAGTCCTGGGATCCAGTCCCACATAGGCTCCCTGCTCAGTGGGGCATCTGCTTCTCACTTCCCTCTGCCATTCCCCCCTTCTTGTGCTCTCTCTCACTCTTCCTCTCAAATAAATAAATAAAAATTTTAAAAAGTAGAAAAGCAAATAAAATAAGCAAATCCTTTCCTCTTAACTCCAAATAAAAAAATAAAATATCTATAATAATTCCCAAGACCCTAGCTCAGTGGCACAAATACAATTTTCGTGGTATATTACGGAGATAGAGTGATTTTTACTCCAACTCTGAATCTAGTTTTGTTCGTCTAATTCCTGTGCTTATATAAAGACAGCTAAAGATAGAGGCTAGAGTTACAGAAATGCGCTGCATTGAATGTTTGCTTACTTTTCCGAGGGAGAGAATATGAGCTGCTTCTTCATTCTGCAATAAACACGGGATTGTTTTAAAATCTCGACTCTAGGTTTCCCACTCACCCCTGTCAGTTTTCTGAGCTGCTCCCAAACTGGGCCGAGCCAGACCCGAGGAGCAGGTGCAGTGAGCTGCAGAGGCAGCCGGCAGGACAGAGGACGTCATCTCCCCTTCCTGCCCCCTTATCCCTCACAGCTGCTGTGGGCTCAAGCTTTGAAACTGTATTCTGCATCTTAAACAATCCCCAGGGAATGGAACATGGTCATCTTTGGGGGACAGTGTCTCCGTAGGCCAGCCAGGCTGATCTGTCCCCCTCCCTACCAGCGAGGGGGACGTGGCAGTCCGCACTTTCAGGGGTGTCCTGAGGTTGCTATCAGAGAGTCGGGCTTAGCATCTGGCATTCTAGCAATGAAGCTTCAGCCTCCCTTGTGACTGGCGCGCCCAAGAGGGCTCTTCACACCCAGCGAACACTTAAATCCCCACTACAACGTAGTGCTTTGACAAGTCTGGAGGCCATCAGGAGAGTCTGGCTCTAGGTCACCACCTAGCCCCAGCATCACTCTGTGGTTCCTTTAAAGAACTCTGGGTAACACCCACCTGGAGAAGGGCGGTGGCAGGGGACATGGGGGCTTCTTTTACAACACATGCTGTGTTTGACCATGGTGTGCTAATGGGGACCCATAAGACTAAGGCTATGAAAGTGATCAAGGGAGCCATGGAGACGCCATACTGATGTTCAGACGCTGCCTGCGTCCTGAGGGAAGCACAGATTTTATTTAAAAAGCCATGGTTGGGGGCTCCTGGGTGGCTCAGTCATTGAGCCTTCAGCTCAGGTCATGATCCTGGGGTCCTGGGTCCGAGCCCTGCATGGGGCTCCCTGCTCCTTGGGAAGCCTGCTTCTCCCTCTCCCACTCCCCCTGCTTGTGTTCCCTTTCTCCCTGTGTCTCTCTCTGTCAAATAAATAAATAAAAATCTTAAAAAAGAAAAGGGGAAAAAAAAAAAAGCCATGGTTGCAGACAGCTCGGGCACTTAAGTTGTTGAAGACTCTGACTCCGTGGGCCCCGGGTAGGGCCTGGAGCGCTGCCTCTCCGACAGAATCCCAGTTCTGGCTGATGCCTCCACTCCCCCAGCCGTACTTTGAGAAGCAAAAGAGGAACAGCGCAGGAAGCCGTGAGGATTCAGAGACAACATTTTCCAGCTTCTGAACATGGCCTTGGTCTAGCTCTGGGACCTGGGCTCGAGGTGCAGATCGTGCTCCAAAGGTCTTTCTCCGCATGCCTGCCCCGGGAGGCTTGTTCAGAGCTCCCGGCTCGGGGTCGGCGGGAAAGCCGCGAGCGCGGGCATGCGCTGCCCCCTGCTGGGCCGAGTCGGGCGTGCGCGGTCGGCGCCACCAGCGGCCCGGCGACAGGGGAGTTTTTAGCCGCACCTGAAACTGCGGGGGGCCAGGTGAGTCCCAGAAAGGCGATCGGACCATTCCGTCCGCGTTGCTGGTCTGGTCCATACCAGACCCGCGGCCGTGCGCGGCAGCTCTCGGGATTGCGGGTTCGGCTTGCGAGGGGCCCTCACGGTCCTGGTGTCCCGGGTGGTGGGTGTGGCCGAGCGACTTGGGAGTCCTTCTCCCAGGAGACAGGGAAGATCGATGCATCCGGAGCCATCCTGAGAGTGACAACCCCCAGAGCCCAGCGTGGTGAGCCCCAGGCCGCCCTGACGGCGGGACAGAAGGCGCTGGAAGCTCAGTGGTGGCACGTGCCGCCTCACGCGGGGTCCCCGGGTCGTGTTCTTCTCACAGGAAAGAGGGCAAGCATAATCTGCTCTTTTGATTAGTTTGGGCTTTTTATTGTATGTATTTATTTACTTCTTAAAAATTTATTGATTTATTTGCTTGAGAGAGGGAGAGCGCAAGCAAGAGAGCACAAGGAGGGGTGCGGGTGGCTGTGGGAGAAGGAGAGAGAACCTCACCGAAGCCGACTCCTCGTTGAGCACTGAGCCCCCTGCGGGACCCGATCTCACAACCCTGAGAGCATGACCTGAGCGGAAACCAGGAGTCCCGGTCTTAACGGACTGCACTACTCAGGCAGCTCAAGTTCTGGCTTTTTATAGAAAAAGTTTCCCACCCCCGATTTAGTTCATCAGCTGCATGGTGAGGCCCAAAGCATCCTTTATAATTTTCTTTACATTCATTTGTACATTGAGTTTATTTTTTTTTTTAAGATTTTATTTATTTGAGAGAAAGAGAGAGAGAGAGAAGAAGACAGAGAACAAGATGGGAGAGGGGAAGAGGCAGAGGGAGAAGCAGGCTCCCCGCTGAGCAGGAACACCCATGCAGGGCTCCATCCCAGAACCCCTAGACCATGAACTGAGCCAAAGTCAGACGCTTAACCCGTTGAGCCACGCAGGCGGCCCTGGGTTTATTCTTTTGTAGGTATGAAATATGATATAAATTTTAAAACTAAAATAAAATATCAAAGAGTACTTTCTATTTCCATATAATGCAAGATTCTGAGAATGTCATAAAAGCCCTCTGGATTATTAGAACACACCTTCTGAAAAACTAGTTTTCTTGAGTCTTGTTTCTCAGTGTACTCTGTAGCTTGAGGATGATCTACAGACAAAGAAGGCTAAGAGCTGAAGGATAATGCTCCATGATCAAAAAGTCCTAGAACAATCACATATTATACCTCTTCTTCAAGATTCATAATGCACATGCTTAGTGTATTAAAGACTCTGATAAGTCCTGTAGAAAAGAGACCTATTTAAATTCATTTAACCTAGAATTTTCTATCTTTTTTGAATGCATCCACTGGTTTTGTTTGTTTGTTTGTTTTCACATAACAGCTATTCCACAGCCCACTCTTTCGGAAGTCTTCTCACACTATCTGATGGTAGTGGGTAAGAGGAAGAATGAGCCAAAGGGAAGCAAAAGACCACAGCAATGGCCTTGGGTGATTCCATACCATTCTGAATTGAAGCAGAGGTTTGGATCAAAGGGTATGGATTAAAAGAGAAAACATATTAAAGGAAGAGTCAACAGTGCAAGAACTATATTCGGATATGAGGAGGAAGCCGGGAGATAGAGCAGGATCATTGTATATATGTTTGTATTGGAGTGACTGGGGATGGCTAAAATAGGAAAGATTGTGGAGATATAGTCTGGGCCAGTTCATCAGCGGGGTAGACTAAGGCAGACCTGATGAGACTGTCTGCATGTGTTCCTGCCATTCACGGAAAGTTGGGGAAGTAGATGACCTAGAATCATCATAGGTCATTGGGAGCCTATTGAAGAATGAAGCAACCTTGATTCTCCTCATGCAGGAGAGAAGGCAAAACTCAACCTGTTCTTTTGATAAGCTCGTCATGAAACCTATCACCAAGCATACACTGCTTTGCTTCATGACTGTTTTTTCCTTCTGTTTCATGACATTTTATAGATTGGTTTTTATTACGTAATGGAATGGCCAAGGAATTTCTCTTAAATATCCCATGTTTTATGCTGTGACTCAAGGTGAAGGTTGGTGCTTGTGCAAAATGTGTAATAAGGGGGTTTGCATCTGCTAAGTTTTGTCCTTTGTGTTTGAGCAGAATGTTGAAAGCAAGGCAACATTCTTTGACTATTGGACTCCAGCATAGCCTTGATAATGTCAAGTGAGTCAGGTCCCCCGAGCAAGGTCAAGGGATAAGATAAGGACAAAACTATGAGAGAGAAAAAAGTGAATGTGGTGCTCTTGGGTCTGGGAGGTGAGCAGAGGGGGCTGACAATGCCCTTGGAAATTCCCTGACAGCCTTGCCTTGGGGGCCAGCCCCTACTGCCCTCGGGATGACCATGACAGTAACGCAGTGCAGACTGGTGTCGTGTGGGCAGTCTACTGTCTCTTAACGCAGTCCAATCTCTCCTAAGTACCTGCTTCTGACTTAATGTCTTCTTCTCTTAGGAAGATTTTCCCTGAACCATTTCAGAAGAAGGCCTGCTTTTGAGATTCTTAACAAAACGACACCTTAGATTCATGCTTTCATTTGACCAACGCACAATCCCTAGACTGTAACGTACATCGTACATTCTGCCTCCCGAGGTCTCACCAGTCTGAGGGTGCGCATGAGCACCAGCACCACCAACATGACCACCCCCTTGTTCCTGTTCTGAGCTTCCCGGACCTGCTCAGCACACATAGTCTTCTTGTTTCCCTCCAGTGGGGCCCTTGGTCCCCTGTCCTGTCCAGGGAAGGGGAAGAGTCCAGCAGGAGTGCGCACACACCAGGCTTGTGTCTCCTGGCCTTGAAAATTATTAAAAGTGATGATTAAGCACCTCCTCTTTGACAGTGAAAAGAGCAGCATCTGATTAAATGGAAGTCCTATGAAATTTGATGATCTGAAGGCTGGCAGGTAGGAGACCAGCGACTGCTACAGAACACCCCCATGCCCACACACCTGTCCCTCTACGGTCTCACAAGGTGAGAACTATTGGTAAAGGGGGCAAGGGGACTGGCATCTTCAAAGGAGGCAGTCTTTGGGCTAAGGGCTCTACTTTATTTTATTTCAGAAGAGACTTTCCTTAATTGAACACAGATGCTCAGCAAAGAAAATGTTTGATTATTACCAAAAGTGTCGGGGGTGGGGTGAGGTGGGGGTACCCACTTTCTGAGACCCGTCCTCAACAGGTCTTGCTCTTGATGGGCGACTTCAAGACCGACACCCTTTGACCACTAGGGGGCAGAACAGAGTCGGTAGCGGTGTTCTATTGCCCAGCCTCCGCCCTAGTCCTCTTCCGCAGTCCGAAGGGGAGGCTCCTTCTGACCTCTGGCCACGTGGCCCCAGCTCTAGAGTTAACGCTGTTGGGATGGCAGAGTTTGGGAGGAATGTACCAAACCACCGGCATCTAGGTATGGAGATGCCATGCTCCTGTAAGGCTGATCCCTAGTTCTTCACGCATCCAGCCCGCAAGAGGCCTGTTGCCAACTCCCTGTATAATACTGCGGTGCCCTCGGAGGGCTCTGGGAGCTCTGTCGTGGGGCCCGGCCACTCTTTCCAGACCCTTCCCTCCCCGCCACCGGACCATATATTTTTCTCTCCTTGAACCGTTAATACACGATCTAAGAATGGGATTCCTCTGATCATAGGTAAACTTCTTCTAAAAGGGTGTTAGATTCTGCATTTTAATGCCATAAAACCTTTACACCCATATCCATTAGTGTACTGACATATAATTTTTATCCCCTTGCAGTATTGTTTTTTTTTAAGATTTCATTTATTCGGGGCGCCTGGGTGGCTCAGTGGGTTAAAGCCTCTGCCTTCGGCTCAGGTCGTGATCCCAGAGTCCTGGGATCGAGCCCCACATCAGGCTCTCTGCTCAGCGGGGAGCCTGCTTCCTCCTCTCTCTCTGCCTGCCTCTCTGCCTACTTGTGATCTCTGTCTGTCAAATAAATAAATAAATAATCTTTAAAAAAAAAAAAGATTTCATTTATTCATTTATTTGACAGAGAGAGAGAGCGTGAGAGAGGGAACACAAGCGGGGGCGGGGGCCGGGGTGGAGAGGGAGAAGCAGACTCCCCGCTGAGCAAGGAGCTCAATGCGGGCTCTATCCCAGGATCCTGGAATCAGGGCCTGAGCTGAAGGCAGCTGCTTAACGACTGAGCAAACCCAGGTGCCCCTCCCCTTGCAGTTTTATTGAGATATAATTGGCATAAGCTTATGTGCACAGCATAATGACTTGACGTACATATATATTGTGAAATGATGACCGTAATGGGTTTAGTTAACATCTATAACCTCATACAGTTACAAAAACAGTGTTTTGCCTTATGACAAGTGCTTTTAGGATAGACTATCTTAGCAACTTGCAAAAAGAACATTGTTAGCTATGGCATTGTTAACCATACCATTGTTAACTCTAGTCATCTTATTGTAAATTACATGCCCAGGACTTATTTATCTTATAACTGAAAATGTGTAGCCTCTGACCCACCTTCCTCCAATTCCCCCTCCACCCTTTCCCCTCTGCCTCTGGCAACTACACACATCTGATTTTTTTTTTTTTTTATGAGCTTGGTTTTTTTTGTTTTTTTGTTTTTTTGTCTTTTTTTTTTTTTTTTTTTTTTTAGATTCCACGAGTAGGTGAGAGTGTACAGGATTTATCTTTCTCTGTCTGACATATTTCACTTCATGTGTTGCCTTCAAGTTCCGTCCATGTAGAACAGAGCCTGTGGCTTTCTTCTAGTGATCCGTCTTTGTGAGGTTTTGGTAATAGGGTCTCAATGAATTCTTGGGAGAAACTCTGAAGTTTTTCTTCTCTTTATGGTGCTGAAAGCATGAAAACATAGGGGAATTAATCCATTTGTTCAAGGTTGGAAGTGAATTCGCCTATAAAACCCTTTGGACTTGTCATTTTTTAGGAGCTGGGAGCAAAGGAGATAGTTATTGGACAATTTTCTCATTTTCTCCACGGTTATGTATACCGTATATGGTTAGGTTTCCTATTCCTTTTTAAGTACATTTTAGCAACCTATACATACATGTCACAAGTTAAGTTGGATTAGAATGGAATTGTGTCAAATAATTTCAAAAATTATACAATTCTCCTCTGTATTTCCAGTTTTTTTTTTTTTTTGGTTATTTATTTCTATGTAGGAGTATTTGTAGGAAGTATCACTCCCTTGTTGTTTCTTCATTAACCTAGTGAAAGGTATTGCTCTTTTTTTAATTTTTAAAAGATACGTACTTTTTGAAAGGTATTGCTCTATTACCCTTGTTTGTCTCTTAAAAACATATCAAATAGATTTAGATTGTTTTTACCGAATTTGATAGGCCTTGATCATGCACTGAATTAATCATACACATTCAGTAAATACTTATTAAGTATAATCCTCAAGGGATACCAGAGGATCATTTTGCCAGATTTAGTGACTCACAAGCATTAGCACAATTTCAGAAGGATTATAAACGCTTGGTAAGGGTTAGTCTGCGTAATAATAAATGGTGAAAAAGACAGAGTCCTTGCCTATGTAAACATAGCAGTTTACTTTGACTTTTAATAGGTGAGCTCAAAATATTTATATCTATTATAATAAAGATGAGTTTTACCAAATATCTGTTATCTAACCTTATTTTCCTTTTGTCATGCTTTCCTGACGTTTTCCAGATTGACAATGCTTCCTTTCTTCCTGATGGCTTCAATATTCTATAGCCCATTCATTCCCTGAATATTTGCTTAAAGAGCAAAGGGGGTCTCCGTGCAGTCAGCACACTTGGACAGTTTTCACCTGCCATTTGTTTAACTAAAGTGAGATTTTGTGTGCTTGTGGAGCTCCTTGGCTTAAGGCACATTCTCAGACAGAACTGTTTGAATGGGAAGTTTGCCAAATACTGGGGTCAAATGGGATGTTGTGACTTTTGCTTGGATACTCCCTCCTTCAGCTTTTATGGCAAATTTCTCCTCCGGGGAACTTGCCACTATCAGCCACCCTGGATATTAGCAGCTGCCTACAAAGAAGAACTAGGAGGCCAAGCTTGTGGGGAGAGGGCTAAGTGATTCCCTCAGGTAAGTAATTCCCTCAGGACATGACAAATAATAGATACAAAGTAAGCAGGAAGACATTGCTATTGGTTACTTTTTTTTTTTTTAAGATTTTATTTATTTATTTGACAGACAGAGATCACAAGTAGACAGAGAGGCAGGCAGAGAGAGAGGAAGAAGAAGGCTCCCTGCTGAGCAGAGAGCCTGATGTGGGGCTCGATCCCAGGACCCTGGGATCCTGACCTGAGCAGAAGGCAGAGGCTTAACCCACTGAGCCACCCAGGCACCCCGCTTAAAAAAAAAAAAAAGTCTACTGACTTAAACTTTAAGGTAATATTTCAGGCTCTGGAGCCTACTCCATTGAAGACTCAGGCTTTCACGAACCTCCTTTATTCCTTCGTTCGTTCACTCATGAAGTATGTCTTGAGCACCTTCTACGGACCAGGTACTGGCTCGGGCAGTGGGGTGATGGTGGTGAGCAAGACAGACAAGATTTCTTCCATGTGGTGTTTTCATGTGGCCATGGGAGAAAGAAAGCCACCTGGGAACACACATTTATGCAGATTCTAATAAGCTGAGGGGAGAAATCCACTGAATGTGAGGTAGAGAGTCTTTGTGGGGAGAGGGTAGGCCTGCCTCTTCACGCGGGCTGTCAGGGAAGGAGGCCTGTCAGCTCAGGGGAGACATGTGAGGTAAGCCCTGAAGAGAGAAATCAGCCCTCCGGAGAGCGAGTATGTGATCTCAGGCTGAGGGAAAAGCAACAGCAAAGGCCGTGGGACCCAAAAGAGCTTGGAATCCTTGAGAAATAACAAACAAGTGTGATACATGATAAGCAAAGGGAATGTGGCCCAAGACGAGGTCAGGGAAGCAGTCAAGGGGCAGAGAACAGAGGCCTTGGAGGCTCCGAAGTCTGTATATTTCTGTCAGAGCAGTGGGAACTCACTAGATTTTGAAGCAGGCAGGAACATGATCTGTTCTCACTGGAGACGTGTGGAGGCTGGAGAATGATTTATAGCAGTGGTTTTCAGTCTCTAGCGTGTGTCAGAACCACAGGGAGGCCTGTGAAAACAGACTGCTGGGCCCCCTATCCAGTGTTTCTGAGTCAGCAGGTCTGGGGTGGGCCCCAAGAGTGTGCTATTCTACCAAGTTCTATTCTAGCAAGTGCTCAGGTCTGAACTGGGTCCCTTCCAGATTCCGGTGTGGAAGCCCGGACCTCCAGTGTGATGGTATTAGGGTCTGGGGCCTTCAGGAGGTACTTAGAGGTTTTGATGAGGTCCTGAGGGTGTGATCCTCATGGCAGGATTAGGGCAAGAGACACCAGGACGTGAGCTCTCTCTTTTTCTCCGCCCTGTAAGGACACAGTGAGAAGTCAGTTGTCTGCAAGCCGGGAAGCGAGCCTTCCCAGAACCCAGCTGTGCCAGCACCTTAATCTTGGCCTTTAGCCTCCAGAGCTGTGAGAAATCATTTCCATGGTTTTGAGCCCCCTGGTCTGTGGTATTTTGTTTTTTTAAGATTTTATTTATTTATTTGACAGACAGAGATCACAAGTAGGCAGAGAGGCAGGCAGAGAGAGAGTAAGGGAAGCAGGCTCACCACCAAGCAGAGAGCTTGATGTGGGGTTCGATCCCAGGACCCTGTGATCATGACCTGAGCCAAAGGCAGAGGCTTTTTTTTTTTTTTTAAAGATTTTATTTATTTATTTGACAGAGAGAGATCACAGTAGACAGAGAGGCAGGCAGAGAGAGAGAGAGAAGCAGGCTCCCCGCTGAGCAGAGAGCCCGATGGGGGACTTGATCCCAGGACCCTGAGATCATGACCTGAGCCGAAGGTAGTGGCTTAACCCACTGAGCCACCCAGGCGCCTTGGTCTGTGGTATTTTTTATCGCCTCTCGAGCTAAGACAGCAGGTGGAGCTGTCCTGAGCAGGGGCTTATGCTGGGGGAACCCACCGGTCAGGAGAAACCAAAGCAGGTCCATGGAGACCAGTGAGGAGCTATTTCAAAGGTCCGGGGGCGGGTCGGGGGGCGGGACGGGCGAGGCGATGCAGCATCCGCGGAAAGGGGACGGAGAGTCTGTGAGCTGATCTGTGAAAAGCAATTACAGGCAAACAGGAAAAGTCAATGTATTTCCTAACTGAAGCTTACTCTGAAGTTTACAAAGAAATTCTCTCTGCCTTGTTTAAAGATTATTCTGTTTTCCTTTTAAGTACTTAAAAGTCACGAATTCAAAGGTGCGGATAAAGGGGTAAAACGGAGAACTAAGTTTTCTCGGACTTTGGTGACAGTTCTCACAGCAGCATCATGGCAGCATGGACATCCCTGCTTTTGTCGTGCTTTGTGTGACAGCATCCGTCCATGCCCAAAAATGCCTCTTCGGGAGTTGCGGGATCCAGCCCGATGAGCCACCGGCCCCAAGAGGCCTATGGCCCACCTGCACATCTGTAATAGACCTCAGTTCCAGCTGTTGGACCACCAGAGCTGGCGGACATGCTCTCTCTTGGCTGCGGCCGGGGAGAAACCTGGGGAATGCTGACGTGGGCAAATAACCACGGATGAAAGAGAATTTGTGCAAGTCCAGCCTTCCGGAGGGGAGATTCCAGCACGCCTATGGAGCGGGAAGAAAAAAAAAGTGTAGACAGTGGAGAGGGAAGGAGGCACTTTGCCAGCACCACCCCCTTCCCAAGACAGCACAGTGTGGGACTGAACTAGCTCCAGCTGTGCCAGAAGTTGCTAGAGAAACCCGTTTCTTTCCAGCAGCACCCAGAGTATGGGTGGGGTCCTCCGTGGCTAGGGAGTAGCTGGAGATGGGGAAGGGGGCAGACAAAATACCAAAGCCCAGACTGCACTCACGACTGCAGGTGCACCCTCAAGCTGCTGGGAGGAGAGGCCCCTCAGATTGCCGGGTGGCCCGGTCACCCCCACTTATCTCCACTCGGCAGCTGGCTCCTTGTGCATGTGTCCAAATGCAGCGGCTAGGCAGAGTCTAGTAAAAAGAGTGCTTTCAGAGAAACAGACCAGGATCTGCAGGCGAGGACAAAACCACAGCATTGAGCTATAGTTCACCTTCTGCAAAGGGAAAGAGAGGTTTCCAGTGGCCAGCTGGTGAGTTTAAGAAGCAGGGGAGACAAAAAA
Organism: Mustela putorius furo; assembly: GCF_011764305.1. Lineage (NCBI taxonomy): Eukaryota > Metazoa > Chordata > Mammalia > Carnivora > Mustelidae > Mustela > Mustela putorius. The sequence continues at coordinate 88,515,365 of NW_025421998.1, forward strand.
AGCTTAGGAGTGAGCAAGAGGTGTGGAGAGGTCAATCCATATGAAGTCAGAGAGAAAACCCCCACGGTAATAGTACAACTACCCTATCTGAAGGCAACTAGTAAAGATCTGAGGTGGTGTCTGCTAGTCAAATGCAAAAGCAGCAATGCAAAACTGTAGGAGCATGAAGAATCAATGACACACACGTGAAGGTGATAATGATTCTCCAACAACCAAGCCCAAAGGCACAGAATCCTTTGATCTTCATTTAAAATGAGCTATTTTGAGGAAGCTCCATGAGCTGCATGAAAACACAGAAAGATGATTCAATGGCAGCTGGAAAAAAATATGTATCAGAAAAAAAAGAGAAATTTAAGAAATATAAATCATAAAAAAGAACCAAACCAAAGTTCTGGAGCTGAAGAATTCAAAGAACGAAATAATGCAGTAGAAACCCCCTGCTCCAGAGCAGATCAGACACAAGACAGAGCAAGTTATGTAGAGGACAGGCACTGTGCAATAACCCCATCGGAGGAGAACAAAGCAAAAAGAATGAAAAGGCGTGAAGAAAGCCTGCGTGATCTAGGGGACCCAATGAAATGGACAAACGTTAGAATAATTGGGTTTCCAGGAGAAAAAAGAGAAAGGGGCAGAAAGTTTAAAGAAATAATAGCTGGAGAACTTCCCCATTATACTATTATACAGGTAATCCGGGGCTCTGTAACTTAACCCAGATCTATTTGCAGAAACTTGACTGAACAGAAAGAGGCCCTGCTCTTATTTAAGGGCTTACTTCTCCCCTGTTTCCATTAGCTAAGAGCTGGCACCAGAGAGCCATAAAGACGCTGAGGAGTGAGAAGCCCCATGGCTTGTCAGCAGGCTGGAGAAGGAAAGGAGGGTTCGGGTCGTGGGGGGGGGGGGGAAATGGGACGCCCTCCCACCACAGGGAGCAAACACACACTTCTCCGAGACAAGTGCGGAGGAAATCAAGTGGGTTTTTAGATACCTGACACAGGTGCGCTGGGCGTATAAAACATAAACGCAAGGTTTCGGTAGAGACATGTGGTCAGAAGAAACCAAGAGCCACTCCTGCCAGGTAATTTGTGCAATTGTGCTCCTTCGTATGTATCCAAATGAGCTGAAAATTTGTGTCTACGCAAAAACCTGAATGTGAATGTCGACACCAGCTTTATTTGCAATTGCCCAAACTGGGGAGCCACCGAAATGTCTTTCCATAGACTAATGGAAAGGCAAAGTGTAGTTCATCCCTGCAATGGATACTGCTCAGGGGGAGGGAAAAAACCCTACTGAGTCATGAAAATACATGGAGGAAACCTAAATGCCTATCCCTAAGTGCAAGAAACCAATCTGAAAAGGCTATATTCTTTGTGATTCCTACTCTCCTCTGGAGGAGAAACTGTGGAGACAGGAAAGAGATCAGCGGTTGCCAGAGGCTGGGGATGAGGGGGAGGGATGATTAGCGCAGCGGATTTTTAGGTCAGTGAAAACATGTATGATATTTTAATGGTTAACACATGTCATCGCGTGTGTGCAACAGAAAAGGTACAATGCAGAGTGGAGCCTAATGAAAACTGTGCATGTGAGTTAATAATAATGCATCCATACTTTCTGTAAACCCCAAACTGTGCAGAAAATTAAAGCCTATTCACGGAAAGCGTGCCCGGAGATGACGGCTGAGGGATCCCACCCGGAAAAGGGCTCCACGCAGGACCCATCGGAAGCCCAGCAGGTACGGGATACTTTTAGAGACCCACAAAGATGTTGTCATCTTTCAAACTCAGAAGGAAAACATGAATATGTTAACAAATGTATCATCGTAAATCTAGTCTTTCTAGCAATGCTGTCATAAAATACACTTTTGAATATTTTTATAGAAGAAGGAAATGGCCAGGGACAAAAAGGGCATAACTCTCGGCCCCTGCTGTGGGGGTGGAACCTAACAGCCAGTGAACTTGGGTGTGGACTGGCGCCCACGCTGGGGTTCAGTTGGGAAGACCAAAGAGCTTAGATGCAGAGCGGCTATGTGAGGAAGAGATGGGCCCTGGGAGGTTCCAGAAGGATCTCAGGAAAGCCGGTGGTTGCTGGAGAAGAATGAACCCAAGTCAGAAACTGCATGAGCAGGAGGGGTCCTGGAGAGATCCATGGTCCTTTCCAATCTGAATAAGATGCTGGGCTTGGAGGCAATGGTACCAGCAACACAGGGAACTGTGAGGCGGGGGCTGGATTCTTACAGGCAAGGACCAGGTGAGAGAGAAGAATCCTGTTCTCAGGGTGTGGGGACCCCAGAGGGAGAGACTGGACAGTTCTGGGGTTTGTGTTTCCCAAAGAAGCAGTCAGGAAGGCTTTCAAGGCAGAAGGCTGATACGTGCTCTTCACCCATTCCTGATAAGAAGCTTGGGTCCACACCTCTCGCATCCTATGAGTAACTGAACCTTTAACTATGCTGTCAGCCCCAGTGATAAGCCACCCGACAACAGAGTGTTTTCTTGAGTGACAACATTTTATAAAAATATGTACATCCTCATATGTATCTTTGGATGAATATATGTTCACGTATCTGAGGGGGTTTTACATGGGAATGGAATTGGTGAGCCCAAGTGTTAAAGGTTGGCAAAAAATATATATTTTTTTAAAGATCTATTTATTTATTTGAGAGAGAGCCCAAGAGCACATGGGCAGGGGTAGGGAGTCAGGCAGAGGCAGAGGAAGAATCTCAAGCAGATTCAAGCACGGAGCCTGATCCCAGGACCCTGAGATCATGACTTGAGCCAAAACCAAGAGTTGGACGCTCAACCGACTGAGCCACCCAGGCGCTCTGAGTTCGTAAACATTTTTCATTAAACAGTCCCCATTCTTGTAGCAAGCTTTCAAAGTTAGTAATGCTTGAGAGAAGTTGTTCTCACCTAGAAGTGCTCACTGAAGGCAAAAAACCATCCTTCCCTTTCGTGTCTGCATTTCGTCAGTTTTAAAAGATTTTGGATGGAGAAATACTACTGGGTGTGGATTGACTTCATCTTTGCAATGTGGCCTAATATAGTATTTCTTCAACTCTGGTATAAGGAATCACCTTGGGGGAGGGGCACCTGGGTGGTTCAGTCGTTGAGCATCTGCTCGGGGTTCCAGGATCAAGCCCTGTGTTGGGCTCCCTGCTCAGTGGGGAGCCTGCTTCTCCCTCTGTCTCTCTCCCCTCCCCAGCATGGTCTCTTTCTTTCTCTCTTTCTTTCTCTCCCCCCAAAAAACCCCAAACCAAAAACCAAAACAAAACCCGAAAAAACAAAAAACAGAATCACCTGGGTGGGCTCTGGTTGTTAACAGCATAGATTCCCAAAGACACCCCCCCCCACTCCGCTGCCATTCTAGTTTAGCAGATGCAGAAATCTGCATTTTAAACAAGGCAGCTGGGGTGGGTGCCGGTGCGTGGTAGACCGTATTACGAAAGACATCTGTATGGGGCTTGGTCGACTCTCAAGTCTAGAGAAGGATTTCTCAACCTTGGAGCCACGGGGAATGTGAATACAGATTCACCAAAAAACGCATATAAGAATATAGAAAGCCTCACTGCTTCATAAGAGCCCCAGCCTGGAAAGACCCCTCGTGCTTGCTCATCAGGAGTTGGCTGCACGTCTCGTGGGCTTCTCGGACAGAGGAGCGCTCCACGCCAACAGGAACAAACAAGCTACAGCCGCATTCGGCAGCGCAGGGGTCCCTTCCAAACCCGCTCTGCAACGAAAAGGGGCCAGACACAGAAGAACACACAATGTTTGGTTTCATGAACCCTTTGTCATGAACCTCTCGTCCAGAGTGCTCAGTTTCTCGTTCCAGGTGTGGTCACATGGCCATGTCCGCTTTGTGAAATTCACCAGCCTATGCCTGGATTCTGAGCACTTGCCTGGGTGTATGCTGTCATTCAACAAACTATCTACTAAAGCCTCAGTGCGGGCCACAGCAATGTGAACCTCTCCAGTGAATGTGGGTGTGGCCGGGGGAAGGTCCCCAGCAACAAGGGTCGGCAGTTCCCCACACGATGGTAATGGGAACATCTGCTCCATCAGAGCTTTTGCCCTTGTGTGACTATGGGTCTTCTAGAGGTCTATAGTCTTCTCACCCTCGGGCTACTCTACTCCCTCCACCCCTGTTTCCGGAGTTGCCTTCTTGATCCACAAATGTGGGATGACTGTACCCATTACATTTCTGAGGGTGAACTCAGAACGTGCAGGCATCCTAAGCCCTTTGCTTGGGTCATTTCAGTTACCTCATCAGCTGCTCACAACAGCCTTCAAACTGTTCTATCATTGTTCCCCACCTCACGCTGCTGTGAGAATAAATGCGGGTGATACTTGAAGGCGCTTAGCTCCGTGCTGGGGACCCAGTTCTTGCCAGGCAGCCCCAACTTTGATGCCCACCAGAAGACACCGCAGCTGGTATTAGGAACATCACTTACTCCTATGTGCTCCATCCCAAGGACCGAGTCCTTTCCTGCTGCTGTTAACTCCTGAGTCACCTCACCAGCTCCTCTCCCATTTCATATCCCTTCCACACCCTGGGTAGCCAATTTTTTGAATTAAATATCCAGTGTTCAACAATCTTAGATTGCATTCGGTTCTCCTGGCTGGACCCTGAGTAGATACACTTCCCCATGCACGTTTTGATATTTTTACTATTTATTTACATATCCATAAATAATCTATGGGATTGTTTTTGTGTGCCTTTAAAATAGTGTAACTTTTTTCCCTTCAGGTGATTATGATTTCCTTAATTAAAAAGCTTAGGTTATAAGATAAAAAGATTATATTCCTAGTAATGAATTATATGGCATTTTCATTTCATTTACATCTTTAAAAAGAGGTAAATAAGTAAGCTGATACGGAGAAAAGAATGTATTCTGCAAAGAGCAACTTCCTGGCTGTTCCCAATTTTATTTTCCACATTTGCATCTCGAGGAATGAGAACTTTGTAGGTCTCAGGGTCCCTGATCTTGCAATTCTAACAAACACAATGAATCCATCCCCCTATCTGTTCACTGTTTTGGGATGGCTAGAAATAAAGCTTCTGTGGTCATCAATTAAGCCTGAGCCCACCCTGATGAAGAGTCTCATGTATACACTACAGGTGTGTGTTAAATGAACTCTTTATACTCCATGAGTATGTAGAGAACTTGTCTTTTCTTATGGAGAGAGGGGAAAGGGAGTAGCTGGGGAGGAAGGGATCCAAGGCAGGCTGTGAAAATGAAGGGAGCTTATCATGGGAAGTGGTGGGTATTCACGTCCTGAGTACGTTTCCCCTCCATCCATTGGGATTAGGCTGGAAAGCGGGGCACCAGCAAACCTGGAGTTCCAGGAGTCACTGCTGCTGTCCTGCAGTTCCCAGGAAGTCTTGGGACTTGACCCCTCTGCCTGCTGCTCCCCCTGCTTGCAAACACCGGCCAGCAGATGCCAAACTACAGTTGGAACCCAGAGCCCTTGGAAGTCCTCGGCTAGACCCTGTAGTGCCCAACTGTCCAGGCCAGCTTAGTCTTTCCTTAAACTTGTGATAATTGCATTTTACACGATTTAAATTTTGGACCATACCTATTGCATTATTGTGGGATTTCACCATACATTGCAGAGCAAAAGTAGTACCGATTAGAGTCTCCTATAGAAAATAAGTTTCAATTAAATTTGAAAAGACCCTCTTAGTGAACATTGTTGGAAATAAGTATTTTTTTGGCTGTAATATTGAGTATGTATGACTATAAAAATGCAAACTCTGAACATAAAAATTATGCAAAAATAATGGGCAGTAAAGGATCTTGGAAAAACCATTTACCACGAATATGGCTGAAAATGGATTCGTGGTTTTCTTATGATGAAAGAGCTTTTTAAAATCAGTAAGAAAAGTTTGAGAGAAAGCAAAACTGATACACAAAACCTGGCCAGTAACCTCTGTGAAGTGTTGTTCAGACCACTACCCAAAAATAACAAATTAAAACAAGCTGTTTTCACTATCAATTCAACAAAGTTTAAAATAAAAGAAAAATCTATCTAGAAAGATAGAAATATACACAGTTCTTTTTCCTACATAGTCACAAGTGAATTTTGTTCTTGTTATGGTTTTACATAATTTTCAAGTTTTCTACAATGGGAAATTCATTTTTACAATCAGGGAATTATTAAGCCTTTGAAAAAATAACAAATAAGGATTCAACTCAATTAAATAGTTCATACACCTACACTGTTGCTTGAAATTATTTTCATTCAATTGGCCTTTCAACTTCGGAAAACAAATATTCTGAATGTACTACCCAGTGGAATTTGATCACATATTATTTTAAATTCTACCCAGCTTGTTGCTCCTCATTTGTTTTCAGTAGGGTAAATGTTTTCCCAGAAATTCCAGGGAAGTGTTTCACCCTTCAGCTTTATGGTGCTGTCTGCTAGTACTTTCATGGTTTCAAAAAGGTCAACCCCCAGATAAGTTGGGGAGAATTGGTAGAGACCAAGAAGGAGACCTTGAGAAGACCATCACTGAAAAGAACACAAGAGAGGTGATTTGGACATATTTACCACTGGGTTTGTGCCCCAGGGCCTTTGCCCTCGCTATTCTCACTGCCTGGGATGTGCTCCCGTCAGACATGGGGGTGATTCTCTGCCGGATATTCTTCCGATCCTTGTTCACTAACCGTCTTCACAGTGAGGGCTTCCATCACCACCTTATTTAAAATGATTCCATCTCCTCTGATACTTTCTTTCCCTTCATTTTCTTTCCCACCATACCACTTACTTATCTAATAGATCACATTTAACATTTATTGTTTGCTTGCTTGCTCTGTTTCTTCCCAATAGAACGTAAATTCAATGGGAGCAGGACTTCTTGTCTGTTCTGTTTGTTGTTGAACCCTCTCTGCTCTTTAATCCCATCTCTTGAATAAATGGACCCCATTTATGCACTTTCTTGAACGGAACTTACTCTTCATATTAAATTGTTAGCCCCATAGCTAAAATAGGGGGCACCTGGGTGGGTCAGTTGGTTAAGCATCTTCCTTCAGCTCAGATCGTGATCCCGGGGTCCTGGGATGGAGCCGCACATCGAGTCACCTGCGAACCTGCTTCTCCCTCTCCCTCTGCCTGCTGCTCCCCCTGCTTGTGCTCACTCTCTCTCTGTCAAATAAATAAAAAAGAAAGAAAGAAAGAAAGAAAGAAAGAAGGAAAGAAAGAAAGAAAGAAATAGCTCAAATAGCATCTCAATGTCATCTGAGTCATATTTAGGCCTTTTTTTTTTTTTTTTCTCAACGGCCTGTTTGTTTCTGTTTGTGTCCATTCTCGGGGCTCTCCACCTGCATTATCTCATCCAAAGTGAAGCCTTCTCAGCGGTGTCATGAAGGCTGGACCATTGGCAGCCTCTGTACTCTGACGGGAACCTTGTGCCTCAGAAGACAACACATGCTGCAGAAGAGCCCAGTGGCCTGAGATGAGGGAAGACATCTGCTCGGTCTTTCTCCATCTGGCCTACAAAGTTATTTCCTTCTCCAGAGCTAAGCCCGGTAGAGGCCATGATAACACTTCCATGATAACAAACGAATTTAACACTTTCCTTGGGGGCTTCAGCCATTATCTATCTTAAAAGATGGTAGTTGTTGAAGGCAGACTTTTAAGGCAGCCTTCAGTGACCCTCTCTGGTATCATCTTTCCTGGAGTGTGGAACTTGTGAATATGATAAGATATTACCCAAAATACTGATGTGGTATTGTATGATAAAGCAGATTTTACAGCTGTAACGAAGGTCCCAAATCAGCAGACCATAAGACAGGGAGATCGCTGGGGTGGGCCTGACCTAATCACTTGAGTTCTTGCATTACTTCTGTTTATTAGACGATCCCTTGCACTGAAAATGATCTAGAAGAAAGGAAAATATGAGGCAAACCGTAGTTCGTTTTCCTTTTAGGACATCCTTACTCATCTGTAAGCCAAATGTGGGGAAAATGCATGCATGTCAAGAAGTGAGATAAAAACAGTTGAGTTAGTTTTGAGCAGTCTTCCCACTGTTGTGGTGAGAATGACATATATATGCGTGTATGAGCTCCAAAATATAGCTGTGTAACACTGGGTGATTTTACATAAGAGTTAGGTGCTCTCATATTTGCATTTAAAATGGATATTGTACAATATAAAAATGAACAGTAAAGTGAATACTAATAATTTCCAGTTTAAATTTTTCCCTATTTAAAATGACATGAAATACCAATAAAAAGAAACCCCATGATGGTTGAGAGAGACCATAAAAAAAAAAAAAAGAAAATTTATGTTTTAGTACTTTTAACAGCATTCTTTTCCTGCCAGGGGACGACTCTGCATTTGCATTTTCTATTTGGTTCTGCAAATTACATAGCCATGGAGTCAGATTTCTCATTGTAAAAGGTTACAACTATGAAAAGACCCCAAACCAGAATGAACTCCATGGAATGGGATTAGGATGGGATTAGGATTCGTGTGAACTCATGGTTTTCTAAATAGGCTGGCACAGAAGACCTAAAGATTCATATAGTTAGGTATATATATATATATATATATATATATATACCACAACGAGAGACATTTGACACAATAAGTGGTCTTTAATTTTAAAATAGTCAAAGTCATGAAACTCAAAAAAAGGCGGAGAGAAATGATTGAGATTGAGAATACAAAAAGACACAAGAAATAAATGGGGTGTTTGATTCTGAACTGGATTCTTTTGCTACAAAAGACATTATTGGGACAACTGGTAAACCTTGAATGGGGTCTGAAATTAAATATCATTAATAAATTACAGTTAATGTCCTCATTTTGATGGTTGTAATGTAATCATAGGTGTAAGTCCTCGTATGTAAGAATTGCATGCTAAAGTATTCAAGAGTGATGGGGCATCATGTCAGCAAATTACTCAGAAAGGAGAGCTTTTCCTACTATTTCTGCAATTATTAATTAAGTCATTTCCAAAAAAAGAAAAAAATAAAGAAAGAAATAATTAGTTACCTAGTCAAAAAAAATAAGAAAAGCAGGCTGGATTTCTAACATAATATAAAATAAGTGATTTTTTAAAAAAAGATTTTAGGGGTGCCTGGGTGGCTCAGTGGGTTAAAGCCTCTGCCTTTGGGTCAGGTCATGATCTCAGGGTTCTGGGGTTGAGACCGCATCAGGATCTCTGCTCAGCAGGGAGCCTGCTTCCCCCCTCTCTCTGCCTGCTGCTCTGCCTACTTGTGATCCCTCTCTCTGTCAAATGAAAAAATAAAATATTTTATAAAAAAATAAAATAATAAAAAATAATTTTAAAAAGATTTTATTTATTTACTTGTCAGAGGTAGAGACAGAGCACACAAGCAGGGGGAGTGGCAGGCAGAGGGAGAAGCAGGTTCCGGGCTGAGCAGGGAGCCCGATGTGGGACTCAGTCCCAGTATCCTGGGATCATGACCTGAGCTGAAGGCAGATGCTTAACCAACTGAGCCACCCAGGTGTCTCTAAAACAACTATCTCATGTATTCTTTTTTAGAATCCATTTTGTTTTACTTTGGGTATTCAAAAAACATCAAATGATAACAAAATGAAAAGGTCTGCTCCCTTTAGGATATCTGTTTGTAAAAATGGAAAATTTGCTAACTGGAAGGAAATAGAATTGAATTAGATAGAGTCAGTTACAAAATTGGTCAGAGTGGTTGTCAGACTAATCATGTATTAGTCTAGATATGGAAAAGCTGAAGCCCACAGGGACAGAAAAATGGAGTATTCATTTCTCCAGTGTGTTGAAAAAATAATTCACTTTTTTTTTTTTAAGGATTTTATCTATTTGGGCACCTGGGTGGCTCAATCAGTTAAGTGTCTGCCACTCCGCTTGGGTCATAATCCCTGGGTCCTGGGATCAAGTCCCACGTTGGGGGGGGGGGGTGTCCCTGCTCTGCAGGGAGTCTGCTTCTCCCTCTGCCCTTCCCCCAACTCATTCTCTCAATCTCTCCGTCTCACTCTCTCTCTCAAATAAATAAATAAAATCTTAGGGGGGGAAAAAAAAGAAATCTGAATTCTTAGCCTGCTAAAGTGTACAGATAGTCTTTCAGAAAATTCATTTAAGGGGCGCCTGGGTGGCTCAGTGGGTTAAGCCGCTGCCTTCGGCTCAGGTCATGATCTTAGGGTCCTGGGATCGAGTCCCGCGTGGGGCTCTCTGCTCAGCGGGGAGCCTGCTTCCTTCTCTCTCTCTCTCTCTGCCTGCCTCTCAGTGTACTTGTAATTTCTCTCTGTCAAATAAATAAATAAAATCTTTAAAAAAAAAAAGAAAATTCATTTAAAAAAAAGATTTTATTTATTTATTTAGAGATTTCAAGCGGTGGCGGGGAGGGGCAGAGGGGGAAGGAGTGAGACAATCTCAAGCAGACTCCGTGCTGAATGCAGAGCCTGTGGTGGGGCTCAATCTCATGGCCCTGAGAGCATGACCTGAGTCAAAATCAAGAGTTGGATGCTTAACTGACTGAGCCACCCAGGTGCTCCAGTAATCCACATTTTTTTAAAGTACAGTTGACCCCCGAACAAACCAGGTTTGAACTAAGAAGGTCCACTTACATATGATTTTTTTTTTTTTAACTGCAAATGTGTTTTCTCTTCCTTATGATTTTCCTGAGAACATTTTCTTTCCTCTGGCTTGCTTTGTTCCAATACAGCATATAATATATATACATACAAAATCTGTGTTCATTGACTGTGTGTGTTACTAATAAAGCTTCCCATCAACAGTGGGTTATTGGGGAAGTCAAAAGGTATATGTGGATTTTCAACTGCTCCAAGGGTCAATGCCCCTATCCCCTGCATTGTTTAGGGGTCAACTTTATACAGAGTGCCAAGAGTTTTGTCACTGTCCTGGGCCACTCCTTGTGGTTACAGAAAGACAATGGCCTTCCTTTATGAAGCAATAGCAGGGTTTGTACTAGTTTCTTTTCTTTTCTTTTTTTTTTTTTTTTTAAGATTTCATTTATTTATTTGAGAGAGAGATTGAGAAAGAACATGAGCAGAGGGGGTGCAGAGGGAGAGGGAGAGGGAGAAGCAGTCACCCTGCTGAACAGGGAACTCAATGTGGGGCTTGTGCCCAGGACCCTGAGCCAAAGGCAGTTGCTTAACTGACCGAATCATCCTGGCGACCCATATTATTATTTTTTAAAAAATTAATATTTATTGATTATTTTTACACATATCTCCTAGAATTCAGCATGTAATAAATATATAAGGACTACTCTTTGGTTTCTATAAGAAAAACAAAAACAAAAAAAACAGCCTGCATTTTGTTGTTGTTTTTTTCCTTAGCAGTTCTGTTGTCTTCCACGTGTGTTGGTTTCTGCAGTCTGTGCCATCACATCCAAACACAATCCTCCCCATTGTTAAGCTGCTGGCTGAGTTCCCCGACACCATGACTCTGCATATACATCTTCCTCATGTCCTTAGGTTGAGGGCTTTTGCCTTCTGTCAGCACAAGACATAGGGTTCTCCCTCTTTCTCCCACTAAGGTGATGGCTGTGGATCTCAAAGGGGGCAGGGTTCTGAAGATGAAAAATTATCCAAGGACCCCAGATCATTCTTTCTCTTAACAACCTCTTTTCCTGATGTAAGTTATCATAATAAAGCAACATACATGATCTATATATCTCTTCAGAATAAATCAAATACCAAGTATTTTCCATTGAGGTCCAGAAATTGGTTAGTAAATTGGTGAAGTTAGAACCCATAACTTTTTTTTAAATTTAAATTTAATTTAGTTAACATACAGTGTATTAATGATTCCAGGGGCATAAGTAAGCGATTCATCAGTTGCATATAATACCCAGTGCTCTTTACAGCAAGTGCCCTCCTTATGGCCCATCACCCTGTTACCCCCTCCCCCCACCACCTCCCACCAGCAGCCCTCAGTTTGCTTCTTAGAGTTAAGAGTCTCCTATGGTTTGCCTCCCTCTCGGTTTTCATCTTATTTTATTTTTCCTTCCCTTCCCATGTGTTCATCTGTTTTGTTTCTTTTTCTTTTTCAAGATTTTATTTATTTATTTGACAGAGAGAGTGAGAGATCACAAGTAGACAGAGCAGCAGGCAGAGATAGAGGGGGGAAGCAGGCTCCCCCTGAGCAGAGAGCCCGATGCGGGGCTCGATCCAGAACCCTGAGATCATGACCTGAGCCGAAGGCAGGGGCTTAACCCACTGAACCACCCAGGCGCCCCTGTTTTGTTTCTTAAATTCCATGTATGAGTGGAATCATATGGTATTTGTCTTTCTCTGACTTATTCCACTTAGCAGAATACCCTCAAGTTCCATCCATGGCATTGCCAATGACAAGATTTCGTTTTTTGATGGCTGAGTAATATTCCACTATATACACACACCACATCTTCTTTATCCATTCATCTGTCGATGCACCTCTGGGCTCTTCCCATATTTTAGAACCCACAACTCTTGCTGAAGTATTATTTCCATATCCACCAAAATTAAGTTCCCTCTCTTGCTGTCACTCCAGAAAAGGCTCTTCCTGGACCTCACACTCTCTACTTCCTGGCAACACTATGAAGTTAGTTATAAAGGCCCTAGAACTCCTGAATAAATTTCCTTAACTTTTGCTTGCGCTTTCAGAGGGAGAAACACAAATGATCTCAGGAAAATGAATCCCTCTCCTCTTTTCATCTTCCATCCCAGCCCCGTAAGAGTGTGGTTTCTGTCTTTCGGCTTTGCTTGACTTATTTCTAAACCATCAGGTAATATTCTAAAGCGGACAAGCCTGCTGTAATTGTGTTCTGACACCTTATAACTTAATTCAGTTCTACCTGGAAGCTGGGAGCCAAGAGTCCAAACAAGAATTTTAAACACCTGCTTTATCATAATGATCAGCCTTGCAACATCCTCCATTGTGAAGCTACTAGAAGAAAAGCCGCACCCTCACAGCTACAAGCTCTCTAATCTCTGACAACCATGTTGGTGTGTCCCTGGGGCCACGTCCTGCTTCGGTGGAGAAGCTGAGTGAGGGCTGGCAGCCGAGCAGGCCTCAAGGCTTTCATACAGCTGTGCACCCCCGGCTGCGGCAGAAATGACAGGGCTGACTTCGGGGATCATAGACTATCGGGGTCCGCGGGGCCTCAGGGGGCATTGAAAGTCTTCCAGGTCTTCAACACCAGAGGCTGGCAAATTCCCAACCACCTCTCATGACCAGGAATTCCCTTTTCCCCATGAGTATCTAGAGAAATCTTGTGTTTAGAGAGGTTGTTATGCTAAACTGAAATGCGCTTTCCTACATCTTCCACCTGTTGTACTCAATTCATATGCTTTAACCACACAGGACAGGTCTTATCCTTTTCCTCATGCAAACCTGCTAAATATTTGATATAGCTGTTCTGTTCCCATGTTATTATACCCACCTGTTTGTGGTAAACATCCTTTATCCATTGATACGATTTAAAATGATTACATTCATTTAAATAATTCAATTTATAATCCCATAAATTAATTTATTAATATTAAAGCAGTGCATTAATTCAACCCACTGAATACAGTTTAACATGGACATGACTTTATTTTTTATTTTTTTATTAAGTTATTTATTTATTTATTTGTTTGTTTGTTTGACAGAGAGAGACCACAAGTAGGCAGAGGCAGGCAGAGAGAGAGGAAGGGAAGCAGGCTCCCTGCTGAGCAGAGAGCCCGATGCGGGACTCGATCCCAGGACCCTGAGATCATGACCTGAGCCAAAGGCAGCGGCTTAACCCACTGAGCCACCCAGGCGCCCATGGACATGACTTTAAGTTAAGAGTGGAAGCTTCAGGAGCAGGAGGATCAGGCTGAACTTCAGAGGATGCCAGTCAGCAAACTGGTGAGATCATTCTGAGGCCAAGGTCAAGTCTATGGCAGTGTAGATTTTAAAATTCATTCTTGTTAGTTCACTCAGGAGTGATGGGGGTGGGGCGGCAATGATCCTGAATAATCTAGTTCATAACAAACTGATAAAAATGATGGAATTCTCGTTGACATCACTGTTCTACAAGATGTGCCCGTCAAGCGGACTAGAACATGTCTCCGTCCACACGTTATCTTTTCATTAGATCAAAAGCCTTTGAAAGCTACTTGAATATCAGGAGTAATGATAATAAAAAAGTTCATCCCAAGGCACTTTATTGTTTCATCTGAGCTCACAGCTGACACACTGACATACCTCTCTTCCCATAGTGCTGGAGGGTGATTCTGACAGATTCTGGATGAATGATTCTTCTTTTAAAATACTCTTTATCTGCTGCAAAAGTGCTGCATCAACACATTTCTGCATTTGGCCAGAAGCAGTGGTTAGGAGTCTCGGCTCAAGTCAGTAAGTATTTATTAACTCAATGATTGAATAAATGAATCAGAAATCATTGAAGAGGAAACAAGCCCAATTGAAATTTACCAGAAGAGAATCTATTTTATGTCTGTGTGTTAATTTTTTAGTAAAAGCATTTGCAATCATTATCTTTGCAGATGAGAATTGTCCAACTTGCCACCCGGGGCTTCCTCCTGTGAGTTAGGGAAGACTTCAGTCATCAACATTTATAACTGTACTGGGCTCAATATTTGTGCACTCCCAAATTCATGTGTGAGGGTGTTTGGAGACGGGGCTTGGGGTAGTTCACAGGGTTAGGTCCTCCTGATGGGATCAGCAGCCTGATGAGAAGAGGAAGAGAGAGGTGCATGCCTGAGGAAAAGACCCTTGTAAAGGTGTAAGAGAAGGTGGTTCTCTGCAAGCCAGGCACATGCTCCCCAGTGACCAAATTGGCTGGCACCTTGATCTGGAACCTCCCAGGCCCCAGAACTGTGAGATATAAATGCTGATATTTAAGCCAGCCAGGCTGTCGTGTTCTGTTGTGGCAGCCTGAGATGACCGAGACAGTAAAGTATCTTTCAGAGAAGCACATTGATTCTGAGATGAGATGCAGGATATCCTTTTATTACTCTGCATGGAAGAGGGTGGCATTTCTGACATCTTCCTGAGCCACCTCTAGAAAGGTCCCATGGAAGCCTCTGTGGGTCCTGTGCTCTGGCTACAGTGGAGGAGGACTGTGGGGGAAGGACGGGATGGATGGTCTCAGTCCTTCAGATAAAGGAGGATGTGAGATCGGGGAGCTGAAATGTGGCCAGGGAGCCTGAGGGAGTGAAGCAGGGTTAGAATTGTTTCCATGAGCAATGCCCCCCAAGAGGTTAACTAAGGACGTAAAGAAGAATGGTGACCAGCCTTGAGGTCCCCACTGAAGGTTACATATTATGGACGGAGAGTTGAGTCATGTGTAGACCCTTCCAACATTCTGTAGGAGCACCTGGCTGCCCAGAAGGAGAGAGACAAGGGAGCTGACTTTGTCACTGGGGACTGACAAGGCAGTTAAGAGCAAAGGATTCCAGGAGGCTTACTGCCATCAAGTAATTAAGCCTTAAATAGAAAGTACTTCAGATAAGCAGGAGGTGGTGCCTGGGTGGCTCAGTCGGTTGGGCATCTGCCTTTGGCTCAGGTCATGATCCCAGGGTCTGGGATGGATGGAGCCCCACGTTGGTCTCTATTCAGCGTGCTTCTCCCTCTCCCTGCCACTCCCCATGCTTGTGCACGCTCTCTCTCACTCTCTGTCAAACAAATAAATAAATAACAAATTTTTTTTTTTTTAAAAAGGAAGCTGGGCAGTGAATATTTCAAAGCAAGGGAAGACTATCCACATGGCTAGGTATGGAATGCTTAGTCAATGAACTTGGGAGTGACTGCCACCTCCCATTGCTAAGACCAAGCCATTTCTCTGGTTTACACTTATGTGGGGGCTCAAGACCTTTCCCCAGCTGACTGATCTCCTTGTATTCTCTATCTTTTGTTTAATTCCATTTTTGCCCTGCCCCTTCAAACTCGAGGCTCCTGTTATTAATACCAATGATCTTCGTGCCCACCCTGGTGGACAGTTTAGTTGAGACACTGCTGCCACCTAGTGGTCCTGGGTCACTTCGCGTGTCCAGGGTATCCAGGCTAGGAAAGAGGCAAGTGAAATCAAGGCAGTTGAATGCTTGGATATGAATATTCAAGGAGTCTGGAGTTCATGCTGAGAGTAAAGAAAAAAAAAATTAATTGGTATGAGAATGACAGAAGAATGAGAGTTTGTGGTCTCAGAGAATTTTAGAGTTTGAAATCTTGATGATGAAGGAATATCATGTGAGGATAATACCAAAGGAGTGGCTAAGGTTGTGTGCAACTGAAAGAGTCTTGAAGAAAGACATTTAAGTTGAAGGTCAAAGAATTGAGGGCCAGGTTGTTGCAAGGGCCATTTGTATTCTCCACTCAGAGATGACCATCCCTGTGTCAGAGTCCGTGTCTCAGTGACATTTTTCATCTCCCACACTTCCAGACACATTGTTTATAAAATGTTGTTGGAATGGATTTGAACGTTGAAACACTGCTAATGGTGATCGCAGATGATGGAAGGGGTTTCGACTGTGAACTGGTTGGCCTATCCTTTTAGATATGATATCCTTTCAAATATTTGGCTTTCTGGAGCCAAGCGGCTATTTTCAACCTTCCAGTGGCTGTACCAACGTATCTCCACTAGACAGAGGTCCCCATACCTGGTACTTTCCAGCTTCATGTATATCTTCCTAGGGCAGGAAAACATCCTGGGTGTTGCTGTGCGCTCATGGCCTGAAGTGGATATACTATGTTCAGCAATTCTCTTCTTACTTTCCCTGACATTTGTTCTCCACTGTAAACTTGCGGTAAACAAGATTTTCCTCGAGGGATTCTTAATCTGGAGTTCATGGATCCCAGGTTTTGGGGAGCCCCTGAAATCAAATGCAAAAATATACTTTGTAAACACTCGTTTATTTTCTCTCTCTCTTTTTAATTTAGCCCTTAAAGGAACGTGTGGCCTGTGAAAGAAGAAGAGCCCTTGCTTCAGGCAACTTGGCTTGCTTTGATCTCAGGCAAGTTTCTGAGCCTCCCAACTCCATCAGCTTTCCCTCCCTTCTGGGTTTGTAAAAGTTCTTGAAAGTTAATTACTCCACTTTTCCATGTTTGTCCAAGGAAGTCTGGAAATCCTGCATGTCTGCTTACTAGGGAATCTGGCTTTTAGTCACACTGTCCTGGGTTGGCAGGGACTTTGGCTAACCCAGAGGGCTGCCCTTCTCCACTCCCTAAAGAGGGATTTCTAGACATTCTTTTCATTCCTTACCAAGTGGAGTCTACATTTCTCCCAACTGAGAGCTCACCCAAATGCTATGCTTGACTCATTCCTGCTGACCCTCTGATTCTCCCATGGGGCTCATGAGCTCTAGAGCCCCAGCTTGCAGTGGGTCTCTGGGAGCCCAGTGCCTGAAGGGCTAAATACTGTCAGTGCTTTGAATACCTTGATGAATGAACTCTGGTTACCTTTGATTCTTATGACATCTTTGCAAGCCACTATATCTACCAGGTGGCTTCTTCGTCAGTTGTAGTAACAGAGATCATTTCTTTTCTCTAACTTCTTAACTATGGAAAAATTTCAAACTTTTACAAAATTAGGGAGAATAGTATCTTGAATATAATGTACAGATCACTCAGCCTTCATCATTTCATGACCAATATTATTTCATCTGGTCCCCCTTGCTCTCTGTACCTCCCCCTGATTATTTTGAAGCAAATACTATCAGCAGTCCCTCTCATCTATAAACACATTAGTATATA
Organism: Mustela putorius furo; assembly: GCF_011764305.1. NCBI lineage: Eukaryota > Metazoa > Chordata > Mammalia > Carnivora > Mustelidae > Mustela > Mustela putorius. The sequence continues at coordinate 88,533,044 of NW_025421998.1, forward strand.
TCTCTAAAAGATAAGAATTCTTAATACCACATCACATTTAAAAATTAGCAAAAAATTTCCATGTTTCACTCAGTGTTAAATAGTAGTGGTTGAAGGTAGCTCTTGCTCAGAAAAAAACCTCAATTTCTGTCTTTAGCTTAAAAAACAAAAAGGAAAAAAAGAAAAAAAAAAAGAACCACAATTAAACTTTACCTCTAAGCCACCAGGTCAGAATATTCTGCTTCTATTTCTGACAAAATGCATAGATATTTTGCTTCTATTTCTGACAAAAACGCATAGACTGAAGATAAGCGTAAGTCCACCAGAGTAGTCATTTTTGACACTCCGGGTTCAATAACACGAAGATTCAAATATTTTCGGCAAAGCATCTGCTGATTAAGAAGACAATAAATAATCACGGGCTTTAGCATTTTTCCCCACAAGTTTTGTGAAAATTTGTCCAATTAAGCCCTTTTTCTGTGCCACAGAGGTTCTTAGCACTAGACGTTGTTAGAACATCTTAGCAGATTCCACCTCAGGTTGGATTTTCTCAACTTGTCCCTGTTCTACACAGACTATTCACAGGAGCCAAGTCTCCAGTCACTTTAGACGTGGCATTCACATTTCAATAAACAATAGTAACTGAACACTATCAGTGGCATCTGGTAACTCATCAAGATACAAGAGAAAATACTCAGAATGATTCGCCTTGATGTTTTGGGGTTTTGTTCATTTGTTTCTTTTAACTGTTGATGTTGTTCTTGATGTCTTCAGTACTTGGATCTACTGTTATTACCAAAAGACTTGTTGTCTTAAACAAGTTTATTTTCTCTGGACACATTTTTTCAGCTTCTGCAGCCTAACACCATTTAATTCATTTACTCATGGTCAATGGCTTTCCTTGCTTGCTATGAAATGGGCCACGTGAAACATTGGATTGCAGTCTCATTTCCATTTTTAATTCTTGGGAAGAAGTCCTGCTATAATAAGATATGCCATTTTAAATTTCATAATATTATTGACTATTACTTTTCTGTGAACTGGGAATATTGTAATGGCTGCTTAATCTGGTAATGCGGACATATATTGTGTTGTTTGAGCACAGTTATTGTGTCATTACATAATGAATATAATTCAATAAAAAATAAGCCACACTTCACAGTGACTAGAAAGTACAACATTTAGAGTCCACTTTTCTTGTTTTGACATGAAGGATATGCATTGGTACTAAAAAATAAGGTAAAATTAAATTAAAGTAGATTAAACATTATGGTACAACAATACGCTTAACACTCTTGACATTGTTTTGAGTGAGTTATGACACCCTGAGCAGCAGTAGAAAGTGTGAGAGTTCCACATGCATTCTCTGTGGCAACTTCTCTATTGTTAACACTTGAATGTGGCCACAGATAATACATAAATGGATGAGTGTGGCTGTCTTGTAATAAAACAACAACAACAAAATAGACACTAATCTTTAATTTCAAGTATTTTTCACATGTCACAAAATACAATTCTTCTTTTGATTTTTTTCAACCATTTAAAAATGTAAAACCTTTCTTAATTTGCAGAACATATAAAAACAGGCAGTGGGCCAGACTAGACCCACAGGCCATAGTTTGCTGACCCCTAGTCTAGATTGCCGTACCTCTAAAAAATTCCACAGATGTGTCAGGTTCCTGAATCATTTTAGGGTTTATTTCTCATCATCTCTTCCTTAGACGTTCAAAGTTCTAGCCACGTTCTGCTACCAGGCCCTACTTGGCATGGTGTCATCAGTGTGGTAGACCAGTAACCAGAATGTCGAGATAACCAAGGTCCATCTGTCCATGAGCTACATATTTTCAGCAAGGACCAGACCGATTAATTGAATGGTCATCATGAAGAGCATCCCTTCTTCACCCTTTGAGTAGCTGAGGGTGACATAAATCACTGCAGGATTCTCTGTTGTTTTCAACTTACTACCTTTGCCTAGGGATAGGGATCAGGGAGGACTTTTAGGGATTTCCACTTAGCCTTTCCTACCATGAAGACTTAACTCCACAGAGAACCAATGTGACCATCTTCCATTTACTAAGAATACTATGGCCCTCTGACTTGGGCTTGGACTCCATCTATCACTTGGCCTCTAAACATCCCTCTTGAGTAAGGATGATGATGCTATTTGGGGCCACTTGGCTCCATGTCAGCCTATCCATAGCCTCAAAATAACCTGAGTATTCACTTTCCCAATTGTGTTTTTAATTGGGTGAATGTCTGTAGACTCCTTGGAGGAAGGATTTTTAATCCTTCTGTACTGTAACCACTTGCTATGGTGCTTCAGAGCCCTTCCTCAAGGGGACAATGGATGCTGAGACTGAAAACTGTCTGAACTTTTGAAGCTAGACAGGAGACCATGACTTTCCATTGAGGGGAACAACTGACAAGTTTTGGGGGGGATATAGAAATCAAGCAATACCCTCACTGTCTGCCTACATACTGCTCCTAGGTTACCACGGCTTATTGGTTTTTGCCACAAATTCCCGAGGGTCGGCTCTTCCAGGCTGTCACTGTTGCCCATTAGGGTAATTGCATCTGCCTGGCTTATTACAGCAATTAACACAGCTGATTAATTCCACCAATCCTGCCTTCACTCTGACAGTTTTGTGCTATTGGCTAGCTTCTGCTATTCCAGAACCCTATCATCCCCCTTTCAAACCAGGGAGCCCATTTTCCCTGCATATCTCTTACTGTCTGTCAACCCTGGCCTACAGAAACAGACAATATTGAGTTTGTCAAGATGATGGTGTCTCCCTTCCAAAGCATTCCTTTCTAGCTGAGTGAAGAGTGTCCTCTGGGTTTTCCTGAGAGAAGCACTGTCATCTTCTGATTTCATGGTGTCACACGGTAAGTCACTTCTAACACGCCCACCTCCCTGAGCCTTTCACACTTTTCTCAGCCAAGGAATTTCCAGAATCTCTACCTCATTCACTATAGTTAATCATTTTTTACAACCCTTACTGAAGAGATATTTTGGTGCACCTGGGTGGCTCAGTCAGTTAAGCACCTGCCTTTGGCTCAGGTCATGATCTCAGGATACTGGGATCAAGCCCCACATTGGGCTCCCTGCTCAGCGGGAGTCTGCTTTTTCCTCTCACTCACCCTCTATGCTCTCTATCTCTCTCAAATAAATAAGAAAATCTTTTAAAAAATCAATAAAAAAATGAAAAAAATCATAGGGAACAAAATAAGTAAAATCTGCATGCCATAATAATGTGAACTGGTCTCAGAGACTGGGAAGTAGCACCATAGGTGCCCTAAAAAAGTCTTAGTTATTTGCAATTGAGCTCAATGATGGTGACTTCTCACCCATAGTGCAGTGGTTGCAGATCAAAGAAGCTTTCATGAAGGAGCTGATATTTAAAAGGAGTCTGAAGTCCTGAGTATGATTTTGAAAGGCATAGGGAAAGAAATCCTTCCAGGGAGAGAGAACAATAGGAAAAGGCATGGCAGAGTGATCCCAGGGATGAGAAATTCAATTTAGATGAAACAAAGAACCCATGTGGAGACATCATAGAAAACAAAGATTGAAAAACACGTTTCATTTCTATGCTGAAAGTACTGGGCTCCAGGGAGCACTATTTCTATGTCAGAGGGAGGCACAGGAGTGCCTAATTGGAATTCTAGTATTCTCCTTAGTATTTTTCAAATCATTACTTGGGATCTTCAGGTCCTTGTTTGTAAACTATACCTGAAGATAGAGTAGGTGAGACTAAGACTCTGCTAAGGAGCTCAAGGGCCGGGACATGCCGAGTCAGAGCAGTGACTGGGGCCAGCTACCCCAGACTGCTCCATGGCAGTGATCCAGAGAATAGGGAGAGCTCTGGAGTTCTCATTCTGCCTACCAGCCAGAAGTAGCTGAAGTAGAAGAAGAACCCCTCCAGTGAATCTCTCTTTCCTTGAAGCCCAGGTACTGCCTCGCTCTAGTCTGGTCCTGGTCTGAATACAGAAAGAGAATGGTGTACAACTGTGTTGGACCCGATGAGCAAAGGGCCTTTTCCCTCTGAAGTTGATCGCTTTCACTTCGTTTTCAAGGTGGACACTGGAGTCCAATATCAGTATTCTGTATTTATGTGAACAAGCTTATGCTTTCCCCTCACTTGATCTTCAAAGGGAAGAGCGTTCTTAGAACACTCCTAAAGTGCTAGAAACACATCTTGAACCTCTGTCCCCCGCCCAGGCAGTTGAAAACATATTACATCCCTCATCAGTTATACTCCCCATTCCTGCAGACATTTTTCATAGGAGATTATTTTGGGCTTGCACCATCCCAGCCCCTTCTTCTGGACGCCTGTGCTTTGATGCTGCCCCTTGACAATATGATACCAGGCAGAGTATTCTGTTTCCCAGGTACAGGCTGACAAGGGAAGGAAAAATAAAAGTATTCCTTTACCTTGGCCCAAATACTAAAATTCTGTTTTTCTAGGTTAAGATTTCCTTTGGGTTTTGTTTTTTTGTTGTTTTGTTAGGAAGCAATGACTTGCTGTTGACTCATATTTAGCTTCCAGCCAACAGAAACCAGAGTCTTTTCTTTTTCCCTGGGTGATGCTATTCAGCCATCTCAACCCCACCCAGGTCTTGGACAGTTGTTCGTTTTTATAGACCTAAGTAAAGGACCTCTCATGTGAGTTAAATTCCATCCCACTGGGTTCGTTTCTCCTAGATTCTAGCCTTTGGCACATTAACTCTCCTGTCCTAGATCTTTATTTATTTGAAAGACAGAGAGACAATGAGAGAGGGCTCACACAAGTAGGGGAGGAGCTGAGGCAGAGAAGAGAGAGAATCCGAAGCAGACTCCGTGCTGAGCTCAGAGCTGCACTCAGGGCTCAATCTCACAACCCTGAGATCCTGACCCAAGCCGAAATCAGGAGTCAAAGCTTAACTGATTGAGCCAACTAGGAGTCCCTCAAGGAACAACTTTTATCTTCACTGGTCTTCTTTACAGTTTTTTATTGTCTGTTTCATTTATTATTGCTCTAATCTTTATTAGTCCTTTCCTTTTGCTAGCTTTGAGTTAAGTTTGCTTGCCTTTTTCTAAGGCATAAAGTTGGGTCATTGGTTTGAGACCTTATTTATTTATTTATTCATTTATTTTAGAGAGAGAGAGAGCACTGATGAACAGGGTGAGGGACAGAGGGGGAGGGAGAGGGAATCTCAAGCAGACTCCATGATGAGTACAGAGCCCAAGGCAGGGCTCAGTCTCATGACCCGGAGATCATGACCTGAGCTGAAACCAAGAGTCAGTGCTTAGCTGATTGAGCCACCCATGCAACCACTTTCTTCCTTTTTAATGTAACTCTTTACTGCTATAAATTTCCCTCTGATCACTGCCTTCTCTGCATCCCACTGGTTTTAGTATGCTGTGTTTTCACTTTCACTCATCCCAAAGTATTTACTAATTTCTGTTGCAATTCCTTAGTTAACCCATTGGTTGTTTAAGAGTGTGTTGTTTGATTTCCATATATTTGTAATTATATGCTACTTTAAATCATACTTCAGAAACTTGTTAAATTCAGAATGTCTATAATATGAGGAATCCATATCCCACCCTAATTTAGGACCTTATTGGAATCCTTACTAAACCTCTTTTTCTTGATATTTATCATGCCATCTAGACAAATTGTTTTTGGATTCTGATTTTATCATTAGATACATTTGGCTTTGAAGTCTTTTATCAAATAAATGCTAAAAATGTGGGATAGGATTGTCTAAGGATAAACCTGTCTTCATAATTAAGTTAACAGTTGCAGTTCACTGTATTAATCTTTTTCACTTTATTAAAAAGGGTTAGGATTGCAGATCCCAGCCTACCTTCTTTAGACTATAAATCCCTAATACAAATCCCTAACAAATCCCTAATACAAATTACAAATGTAATTTAATATACTATAATCTTGCTGTGATGGTTAATTTTATGTATCAATTCAGCTGGGCCACAGTGCCCAAATATTTAGTCAAACATTATCCTAGAGGTTTCTGTGAAACTATTTTTTGGATATGATTAACATTTATTTATTTATTTTTTAAAGATTTTATTATGTATTTGACAGAGAGAAAGATCACAAGTAGGCAGAGCAGCAGGCGGGGGAGGGGGAGCAGGCTCCCCACTGAGCAGAGAGACCAGATTGGGGGGGGGGGCTCGATCCCAGGACCCTGAGATCATGACCTGAGCCGAAAGCGAGGCTTTAACCCACTGAGCACCCAGGCGCCCTGGATATGATAAACATTTAAATTAGCAGACTATGAGTAAAGCATACAACCCTTCACAAAGTGGATGGGTCTCATTCAATCAGCTGAAGCCCTTATAGGGAAAGACTAGCCCCAGCAAGAACTCAAACTATACCTCTTCGCTGAGTCCCCACTCCATCAGATTTTTGACTTGCCAAGCCTCCACAATCATGTAAGCCAATTCCTTAAAATAAATCTCTCTTTATACACATACATCCTGTTATTTCTGTTTCTTTGGAAAAGTGACTGATAAACTTGCTATGAAGAACCATTCTGAAAGTAAAATATTTTCTTTTAGCCCTGTGATTTGTACTTTGTTTCCAGAGTAAGATTTTACTGCAAATCCAGTATATTCTCTCCTGTTGGATTTCATCATTCATTCCTTTGACAAATATTTCTGAACATCTACAATGCACCAGGCTCTGAGCATGAGGCAGAGAACAAATAAGGACATATATAGCATGTCAAATGGTGGTAAGTGTTACAGAAAACACTTTGGAGAAGGGCAGGATGCAGGGGGTGTTTACCAGGAGGCAGGAATGTTATCACATGGGGTAGTATGCTAGGTACCTTCCATTTGCTTCCCTAGATCTGTTCCCCACCCTTCTCCCCCTCCATTATCTGTCATAGGAGGCTAACGTGTATGGACTACACAGTATGCTCTTTTACACTTGGCTTTCACTTGGATTCGGCTAGTGGGAGCATTGGCAAGAGATCAGAGGGAAAGAAGAGAGTAGATTTGGGGTATTTCTTCTTCTGACTCCTTTCTTACTGTATTACAATGGTATGGCTATGTCTTTCTACTGAAGGTTTGTCTAATTGGATGGCCATCTCACCACACTTGACTCTCTTGGGATTCTAGGAACCGTCCTTCCCTAGTGGCAAGAATTGGGGTGATTCTTTACTCCAAGGGACATTTGTGGATGTGTGGAGGCAATTTGGGTTGTCTCATTGAGGGGAATGCTACTGGCATCTAGTGGGCAGAGGACAGAGATGATGCTATGCATCCTTAAAATGTGCAGGATAACCCTCCCCCAATCACATAGAATTATCTGGCCAAAAATGTTGATAGTGCTGAGGTTGAGAAGCCCTGACTTGCCCCCTTAAGCCTGCAAGTTGTGAGTAATGGCACCCAGCTGTTACTGGCCCAGAGTGACTATACCATCCCTTGTTGTTTTTCCAAAACCAAACCAACACTTATGTAAACAGTCCTTTTATTAAGCTCTCCTCAAATTACAAATTTCCTTCTGGGACTGAAACTGATATAAGTTGTCCAGTCAGAATCCAGTGAATACAACAGAAATAGGTCTGAAGAATAAAAAGAGAGGAATTTATTGGAAAGACTTGGGTACTGGAAGACCTGAGAAGCCAAATAATTAACATTAGAGAAATCTGGAAATCAGCAATGGCTGGAAGCCACTAGCATTCCTAGGCTGAAGGAACAAAGGAAATATATGGAATTATCAGATCTCAAAGGCTAGAGTTGCCTGGGAGCTATTTCAAGAGGGACTAGAGCCATGGGGCAAATTCACTGCCGCCTGGAGATGCAGCCTGAGATAGGACAAAATACCCCGCCTCCCCTTCCACCCTCCCACTCTCCAGTCTTTTCTTGGCACTCCCACTGACTGAACCCAACCAGAAGCCAGCTGACGTAGGAGTCTGAGGAAAGCAGCCTGTAGAAGAAAACAAAGTTGGGCAAGGGAATGATCAGAGAACATGCAGGTTCATGCCCAACAAAGTCCTTCTAAATAAGACGACATTTCAGTAAGGACTTTGAAGTATGAAGAGGCAAATCATGTAGATATCTGGAATAAGAATGTTCTAAACAAAACAAAACAAAACAAACCCAAAGAATATTCTAGGTTGCAGGAGGAAGTGCAAAGATCCTAGGTGGTAACACTCTTAGTATATTAAGAAGAACATATTGCTAATGATCCTACAATGGAAGAATGAGCAAGAGAATGGTGGGAGAAGAGATCAAAAGTTAAGACAGGCAGCAGACCAGATGATACTTTATTTGCCATGCTATGGACTTCCCTTTTGCCTCTGAGATGAAATCATTGATGAGTTTTGAGCAAAGGAGTAACATGATGTGACAATGGCTTTGAAGGATCCTTGTGGCTGCTGTGAGGAAAATATACTTTAATGGAGCAAGAGATGAAGAGAGAGAACAGTTGGGAAGTTATCTTAATAATCTCTGCAACGTAGCTTGAGTGAGGGCCCAAGAGATAGATGAGGAGAGGTAGGATTTTGTATATCTGTTGAGTGTAAAACCAACAGATTTTTATGTTGTTGGGTGATATGTGGGTGTGAAAGAAAAGAGTGAAGTCAAAAATGACTTCAACTGGAGAAGTGCTGTTTGGAGGGAAAATCGGGAGTTCACCAGTGGTAACATGAAGTTTGAAATGGAGACTGGATCTCCATATAGAGCTGTGAGGAAAGGCCATTGGATATATGTTTCCGGAATTTGGGGGAGGTTGGGGTGAATGATATAAATATGGGAATTACTGGCATGAAAATAGTATTTGTCTTCATTTGGGTTCCTCTAGAAGCAGACTCTGGTAAGAATTTGAGTGCATACTGGGTATTTACCCCAAAGATACAAATGTAGTGAAAAGAAGGGCCATCTGTACCCCAATGTTCATAGCAGCAATGGCCACGGTTGCCAAACTGTGGAAAGAGCCAAGATGCCCTTCAACGGACAAATGGATAAGGAAGATGTGGCCCATATACACTACGGAGTATTGTGCCTCCATCAGAACGGATGAATACCCAACTTTTGTATCAACATGGATGGGACTGGAAGAGATTATGCTGAGTGAAATAAGTGAAGCAGAAAGAGTCAATCTTCATATGGTTTCACTTATTTGTGGAGCATAAGAAATAACACGGAGGACATGGGGAGATGGAGAGGAGAAGGGAGTTGAGGGAAATTGGAGCAGGAGATGAACCACGAGAGACTATGAACTCTGAAAAACAATCTGAGGGTTTTGAAGGGCCAGGGGGTGGGAAGTTGGGGGAGCCTGGTGGTGGGTATTATGGAGGGCATGTATTGCATGGAGCACTGGGTGTGGTGCATAAACAATGAATTCTGGTACACTGAAAAAAAATTTTTAAAAATTAAAATTTAAAAAAAAAGAAAGTGGAAAAAAAAACACAAGAATTTGAGTTCAACCAGTTTATCTGGGAGGCAAGTCCAGGAATTATTGCCCAGAAGAGAAGAAGTGAGACCAGAAGAGGAAGGAAGTCAATAATAGGTGCATTATGAAGTAAGTTATCCTCGTCGGCAATTGAAATTCATCCCCATTGTGGAATTCTGGGAAAGAGTGTAGAATAGGCCTCAAGGTATCCTGGGGGATCAGAAAGCTAAGTTGTTTATCCACCAGATTGCCATCTATCTTTGATTGTGGGCTTGTTCTGAGGAACATGAACTCTCCAGCATGTCCAGGTTCTCCACAGGACAGTCCAGTACTTCCAGTACTGTCCAGTATTCCACGGACAATAAAAGGCCCCAGGGAAGAAGGGCAGAAGTGAGGTTCCCAGTAAGCAGCCCTCAGTGTGCAGAGGTCTTGAAGGATAAAGGTGGGACCCCGCCCCCCAACAGCATGAGACGATCTAACATCTCCCCAAGACTGGGTGAGATTAGAGAGAGAAGGCGTCTGGTCACTGAAGCTCTATAGTGTTCCATCATTCAGAGGTCAAGAAAACGAGAAGGAACCAACAAAGGAGACTGAGGAGAGGCCTGTGAAAAAGAGAGAGTGGAGACCCAAAAGCCAAGTTCAGAAAGTACTCCTAGCAGCTGGAAGAGATTAATTATCAAATGCTACAAGAAAGCTCATGGAAGTGAGGACTGAGGAAGGGCCATTGGATTTAGCAACTTGGAGGTCAATGAAGACCTTGAGGGGATCAATTTTGTAGCTGGGGTTCAAGATAGGGAGTGAGTTCATCAGAAAAGAGAAATCAGAGATAGCCTGTATAGACAACTTTTTAAACAGAGTTTGGAGTAGAGAAGTTGTATGCTAGCCAGAGGGGGATGTGAGAACCAAAAGAGAGGGGTGGGTGTGTGTCTGTGTGTCTGTGTGTGTGTGTGTACATGTACGTGCATGTTTAAGATGGGAAATATTCCAGCATGTTTGTTTGTTGATAAGACTAATCCAGGCAAGAGGGAAAAGCTGATAATGAAGGAAAGAGACAGAAAGTCATAGAAGTGATATCCTTGGTACACAAGAGGGAATGGAATCTGGACACAGCTAAACATAGCTCTCTTAGGAGCACAGATACTCATCGACGGTAGCAGAGTTTTGAAAGGCAGAGGGTAGGGCCGTAGATGTGGATAGGTGGTGGAGTGTGTGGAAATTCATTTCTGAATCACAGTATTTTTCACAGAAGCAAGGACATCTGCTAACATTTGAGGACTGAGGAGAAGTAGTTGAATATTGAGGAGAGAGGTGTGAAATAGTCATTCAGCATTAGGAATAGCTCAGAGGACAGTTTAACCTTGTTACCCTCGGTAAATGCTGGGAGCTGGACTTCCTCTCTGGGCTTCTTGACTCTGGTGAGCTCTGCTGCTAGCCAGGAAGAAGTCCGAACACAGCATCCATTTAACTGGGAGAGCTGTGAATAATTTATTCCAGTTTACAAGAGGCTGAGTATAGTATGACCAGAGGGATTGTAAAAAGCGAGAAAGGTGTGTTTGAAGTAGCCCCACCTTCTTCTATAAAAATGTCTTAACTACTTTGTAGGTAAGGCTCACGTCTTTGATGAGCCTCTGGTCAAAGATTCTACTAAGAAAACTCTTGAGACCTGGAGCTGGATATTCGGGACTTTCGTTTTACCCCTGGCCCAGGAAGAGTTAAGATACTGTGTCTTTCTGTCCCAGTGTCTAGTTTCCGAAGAAGGTCAAACAGCGCATTTACCAGTGCTCAGAAGACACCGATGGCATAAAGCCTCCAGATGTGGGCAATGGAAGGGAGGGCACAGGGGGTTGAATATCATGCCTCCCCCAAAATACATCCAAGTTCTAACTCCTGGAGACTGTGAATGTGACCTTGTTTGAAGACAGGATCTGAAAGAAAGAAAGAAAGAAGAGAGAGAGAGAGAGAGAGAGAGAAAGAAAACAGGATCTTTGCAGATGTAATTAAGGAGCTTGAGATGAGATCATCGTGGGTTTTGGGTAGCCCCAAATCTAGGACTGGTATCCTTCCAAGAGAGGGGAGAGGAATATTGGAGACACATAGAGAGGCAGAGGACAATGTGAATTTGGAGACTGATACTGGCATGCAGCATCTACATGAGCCAAGGATGGCTGGAAACCACCAGAAGTGAGGAGAGAGCCACAGAATAGTGTCCCCCAGCGTCTCCAGAGGAAACCAACCCTGCTGTCCCCTTGATTTCAGACATCTGGCCTCCTGAACTGAGAGAAGACAGATTTCTATTGTGTTAAACCACCAGGTATGTGGTGATTTGTTACGGCAGCTATAAGAAACTGATGCAGAGAGTGAACTCATATTTTGATAAAGTGCAAAGTGCAAGGTCAGGAAAATAATAATGAAGCATTCTCGGGACTAGGGAAGGAGGCTGGATCCACTTTCATTTCCTAAAACCTTGGGGGTGTTTCCTTTAGTTTCCCTTTACAAGACTATGGCTCCTCCTCCAGAAATCACGTTTCCTGACAGTCTGGAAAGCCTGCAGACTCGGAGTCCACTGTCTCATCTCCATGAAAGTGTTTGCAAGGATCTTGCTCCCCAGGAAGTCCTACCCTGCTTCTGCAGTCCTGAAATTTCTGTTTGTAGCAGGTCTGAGAAGAGAAGTCTTCCCTTGGAGAGAGCAGCCTCCTTGACACGGGTCTCTCCCTGGATTCCTGATTTGTCTCATCTGGAATGAAAAGAAATAAGAACTTGCACCGCACTTGGATGTATCAGAGCTTTTAGTCATTCTGTTCTCTACTTTAAGTGCTCTCACTCCACTTAGGGAGCTCCTGCCTCTCCTTGAGGACCTGCCCAAATGCCTTCTGCTCTGGGAAGGCCTCCCTAGAACCACAGAATCAATTCTGTTTTCCTCTACGCTCCCATAGAATTTGTGTACCTCTGTTCAAGGACTTATTAAAGTTCATTACAGCTTATTTTTTATATTTTTGTCTTACCTGAAACACTCCAGAGGAAGTGTTATTCACAGCTGAATCACCAGCACTTGGTCCAGAAGCCAGCTCAATAAATGCTTTCTGTATAAAAAAGGAAAGCAACATCTTAGAAAATCTGCAATAACCAAATTCAAAGCTTCTCAAAAATATGCAACTGCTGTTAATTATCTTCATCTATTTTGGATATCAAACCATTAGCATTTGGCAGAAGAACAAAGCAACATAGAAATTAACATGTCCTATATGAGGGTAGAGTTCAGCGCAGAATTTTGGAGGTAAGTTTGGCTGCTTTGCCATTATGATCAGAGGGAAACTTCTCTCCTGCAGATAAAAAGGGTAATGTTACCCTACAGATGGCAAATTTCTTCAACCCATGGGAGGTAGGTTCTTCATATTTGGAAGGAGAGTTTAGCAAAGACTTTCTAGAATTGGGGTGCGTGGGTGGCTCAGTGGGTTAAGCCGCTGCCTTCGGCTCAGGTCATGATCTCAGCATCCTGAGATCGAGTCCCGCATCGGGCTCTCTGCTCAGCAGGGAGCCTGCTTCCCTCTTTCTCTCTCTCTGCCTGCCTCTCTGCCTACTTGTGATCTCTCTCTGTCAAATAAATAAATAAAAAAAATCTTAAAAAAAAAAAAAACTTTCTAGAATCAACCACTGAAGAAGCACACTGAGCCACATTTCCTTCATCTGGCCACTGCAGAAGGCTCAAGAGTTTACAGCAGTTGGTGTGCAATGCAATGTTATCATTTGGTTTACCCAAATGTCTCCTTGCATCATGTTTTGTTTGGAGTTATACCTGGAGTTTGTTTGTTTGTTTTTAAGGTGTTATTTATTTATTTGACAGAGAGAGATCACAAGTAGGCAGAGAGGCAGGCAGAGAGAGAGGAAGGGAAGTAGGCTCTCCGTCAAGCAGAGAGAGAGCCCAATGCGGGGCTTGATCCCAGGACCCCAGGATCATGACCTGAGCCGAAGGCAGAGGCTTTAACCCACTGAGCCACCCAGGCGCCTCTCTACCTGGAGTTTTATGTATCTGAAAACATCCAGGAGGAATTTTTAGTTGTAGAAGAAAAATAGACTGTGCTCTAAGCTTTTATGTGAACATGCTCCATAGAAAAGATGAAAACATATACGTGAACAGAGCTGAGAGTATGAGAGGAAGGTCTGAGTAGGTAAGGGTACATGTTCCCATGGGAACAAACAGTTGCTGCCAACAAAAAAACCATGGGAAAAGGTTACAGACTCCTTCTATGATTCAGACTAAAATCAAATTTGTAAAGGAGTCAAAATACACATGAATCATCTGCTCTTTCATCTGCCATGGTCATTACTATCTCCAAGTCAAAAGCTGGCCAAGAGTCACAATGAGAACCAGCCTGTTGTGACGACTGGAGAAGTTTGTACTAAAAAAATATCTCCCCACCAAGAAATTCCGACAGCTGCTACCATCCGCCATATACCATTTAACTTCCTTGGCCCCTGAAGACCCCGATAGGCAGGTACTACGGTCTATCTCACCTAATTTGTGACCACTTCCCCATTTTGATCAAGATGTTCTTCTCACTAGCCCCTACATATTCATGTTCATTCATAGCTCCAAAAGTTTACTCACACTCTGTTGTTCCACCTCTCAGTGCATTTTCCCTCTCCATCTATTCAAATCAATTCATTCTTAAATTCTAGTCCCATTACCATCTGATTAGGGGGGGTTGTCATGATTGCAGATCATACTGTTATCTCCCTGCTCTCAATTCCTCTACTGCCACTTGAGACCTAGAATCCCAAAATGCTTCTTTTGAAATCAATCCATCATTTATGGATACTCATTGGGTCCATACACTGCTCGGAGCATAATGGAGATTTCTGGTTGGTCTTCTAGCTATTGTCTTTGCTGGTCACCATTTTAAACAATTCTTTCCTTCCCAAAGATGACCCAGATAACAAGGCTTTTCTTCCTTTTAAACCCTATTTAAGAGAAATGTTTCTCCCCCTTCTTAGCAAGAAAGAACCAGTGTGTACTAAACTGGTGAAAACTATTGAACTCTTAACCTTTAACCCCTTCCAAATGGAATAAACCTCAGTTAGAGCACAAATCAGTTATTCATTGAGGAAACCCTATGCAGATAAAATACTGGTTTGGGGTACCACTTGGAGTAAGTGCTCTGAATCCTAGTTTCTGGAAATCCAGGCTGTGGAATCACTAAGAGGCATATTCCATGGTCAGGATGCAGAATGAGAGTAATTCTTTGGGAATCTGAACCTCGCAGAGAAAAATAAACAAACAAGGCTGGAACCAGGTCTCAGAGTCTGGCAATCGCAGTTTAGTCACGAACAAACAGGTAATGGCTGTTTCTAGGTCAGTATCATCTCTGTATCAAGAAACTGTTCTTGGACACTGAGAAATTTAGCCTGGTATTTTGAAAAGTCACTCTAGTTCGCTTGTTCTGAGTGAGAGTAAAACTGAAAAAAAATTTTTTTTTTTCCCTCCCTTTAATTGAACAAACTGTAGCCTGTACTTGAATGACTTTCCTATAGCTTATCCACTGTGGAAGGTTACTGTCAAAAATAAATTACCCTTTTCCCCTTTACCTCTGTCTAAGGAATATCCTCTCCTACTCCTTTACTTTGGCTTGGCCACTGACGTTCTTTGGCAGTTGGCACACGGATGAACGTGCTTGAGTGATTGGGCTCGCCCTCTTGCACTTCTGTTATCACCACGAGAAGAGCATGTCTTGACTAGCCTCTGGTCTAAAGAGGGTGAAGACATACAGAGCAGCCTCCCCACTGACCTCCAGCTATGTGAGATTAAGTGATTATTATTTTAATGTACTGAGTTCTGGGGAAAGTTTGTTACACAATGTTTGTGGCGATAGCTCACTGAGGTAAATATCAATGACTTCACGGCCAGATTTTCTAGAGTTCTATGTCAGTTCGCAGAAAATCCGATTCTTGACCCTTAAAGATGCAAATATAGGGCGCCTGGGTGGCTCAGTGGGTTAAACCTCTGTCTTCGGCTCAGGCCCAGGATCAGGCCTGGGATCAGGCCTCACATCGGGCTCTCTGCTTGGCCGGGAGCCTGCTTCCCCCCTTCTCTCTCTGCCTGCCTCTCTACCTACTTGTGACCTCTCTCTGTCAAATAAAATCTTAAAAAAAAAAAAAGAAAAAAGATGCAAATATAGTATTTTCCTATGGGCTTCTAGATCAAATGACCTAGTGTCCTTCAGACAAATACTTCTTTTTTTCTTTGATTTCTGACATCATGTTTCCTACTGAGTATTGTGACTGCTCACAGAGAAATGTGGTGTCTCTATGTGCATAGGTGCTTGAGTCAATGCTCAGAACAATCTGATTGTGACCCTTCAATCTATCACTGTGTCGTGGACTGCCAGAAACTTGAAGGTAGGAGGCTCTATGAGTCAGGAGCTCAGCAAGAAATACAGAGTACCCTCACCTTTGTAGTGTAGAGGCTTTTTCTTTTTTTTTTTTTAAGATTTTATTTATTGATTGACAGAGGGAGACAGCACAAAGAGTGAGAGCACGCGAGCATGACAGGGGTGGTGCGTGCAGAGGGAGAGGAAGAAGCCGACTCCCCACTGAGCAGGGAGCCCGATGTGGGCCTAGGTCCCAGGACCCCGGGATTATGACCCAAGCCGAAAGCAGATGCTTAACCGACTGAGCCACCTAGGTGCCCCATGTGGAGGTTTTTAGTAAAGGAACTATTTATAGAGATATGGGTAGGGTTAGAGGAACCCAGGAGGGAGGAACCAGAGACAAGGGAGTGGGGAGCAGTTGCAATCTCCATCCTGAGCAGCAGGGGGAGCCGGCCCTGTTATCAGCGCCTGGTGGAGAACTAGCTAAAGCCAGAGGGACTGACTGGCCCTGTGGCAGCCTCAGTTTGGTGATGAGGCCATAGACAAAAAGGGAAGCAGTGGGTGGGAGGGAATCAATGCCCTGGCATCTCTTTCCTCCCACATTCTGAACTCCTGCTGGTGACTCCTACTTGCTAGAGGGTGACACAGTCCATAGAGGTCAGCTTCCCAGGGCAAAGAACACAGCAGAGGAAAACAGAGCTGACCTGGGGGAGAATCAAAGAATAAGGAGAATACAGACGTACCCCAGATGCTGCGGATTCAGTTCCAGGCCACCCCAATAAAGGGAGTACTTCAACAATGTGAGTTAAGTGAGTTTTTTGGTTTCCTGGTGCATATAAAAGTTATGTTTACACTTGTCTATTAAGTGTACACTAATAGCTTTATGTCTAAAATATGTACATACCTTCATTAAAAATACTTTATTGCTGAAAAGTGCTAATGACCAACTGAGCTTTCGGTGAGTCATCATCTTTTTGATGGTGGAGGGTCTTGCCTCAGTGCTGATGGCTGCTCACTGGTTGGGATGGGGCTTGCTTAAGGCTGGGGTGGGTGTTGTGATTTCTTAAAATGACACAACAGAGTTAGCACAGCCACTGCCTCTTCCTTTTACAAATGCTTTCTCTGTAGCATGCGATGCTCTTTGATGCTATTTTACCCTTGGTAGAACTTCTTCCAAAACTGGCAGTCAGGCCTCCGTAACCCTGCTGTTGCTTTATCAGCTAAGCGTGTCGTATTCTGCATCCTCTGTTGTCATCTTGACAGTCTTCACACCATCTTCATCGGGAGTAAATTCCCATCTCAAGAAAACCACTTTCTTTTTTTTTTAATTAACATTTAATGTATTATTAGCCCCAGGGGTACAGGTCTGTGAATCACCAGGTTTACACTTCACAGCACTCACCAAAGCACATACCCTCCCCAATGTCCATAACCCAACCACTCTCTCCCTCCCCTCCTCCCCCCAGTAACCCTCAGTTTGTTTTGTGAAATTAAAAGTCTCTTATGGTTTGTCTCCCTCCCAATATCATCTTGTTTCATTTATTCCTTTCCTATGCCCCAATAGGAATTGCCTCTCAACTTCCTCATATCAGGGAGATCATATGATAATTGTCTTTCTCTGATTGACTTATTTCACTAAGCATAATACCCTCTAGTTCCATCCACGTTGTCACAAATGGCAAGATTTCATTTCTTTTGATGGCTACATAGTTTTCCATTGTGTACATATATCACATCTTTATCCATTTATCTGTTGATGGACATCAAGGTTCTTTCCATAGTTTGGCTATTGTGGACATGGCTGCTATAAACATTCGGGTGCACGTGCCCTTTCGGATCACTATATTTGTATCTTTAGGGTAAATACCCAGTAGTGCGATTGCTGGGTCATAGGGTAGCTCTATTTTCAACTTTTTGAGGAACCTCCATGCTGTTTTCCAGAGTGGCTGCACCAGCTTGCATTCCCACCAACAGCGTGGGAGGGTTTCCCTTTCTCTGCATCCTCGCCAGCATCTGTCATTCCCTGACTTGTTAATTTTAGCCATTCTGACTGGTGTGAGGTGGTTATCTCATTGTAAGAAACCACTTTCTTTGCTCGTCCACAAGGAGCAACTTATCTGTTTAAGTTTTATCACGAGTTTACAGCAATTCAAATACAAGAATAATGAAAAAGTTTGAAATATTCTAAAGGACTATCAAAATATTAAGTCAAAGACCTCAAACTGAACAAACATTGGGAAAATGGTGCCGATGACCTCGTGTGACTCAGGGTTGCCACAAACCTTCAAACTGTAAAATAAATAATAAAAATGCAGTACCTGTGAAGCACTTAAACCCAAGCATGATTGCAGAGGTTTACTAACGCCTGACCCAGTTTCCTCAGAGAAGAAAAAATGGCTGGGAGGGAGGGCAAGAAAGGTGTGATGTTTATAAGGATATTGGTTAGGGAAAGTGTACAGTCTTTCATTGTTAATTGATCAGCAAAAAGATGGAGAATTAAAGAATCTGTGATCGGACCAGTAGGTTTCTTGGCCCTGCTCTAGGTTGACTTCAAGAATTTCTGTAAAGGCATCATGAGATAAGCCTATGGCACTGGAGGGGATCAGTGAAATTAATATTAAAACATCTGCAAGATAATTATTTTGAGGAGTGCTAGGCTACTTGAATTTATGGATTTGGAATTGGGATTTCAGAAGAAATATTTTAATGGATAGTGAAGCAAAACATACCTTGGTGCCAGAAGATTTCTAACACCTTGAGCCATAAAACTCTGACACTGTTTCAATTTTGTGATACTCTTCTGATTCTTGGCCTATAAAAATATTATGTGGAGCTATTTACCAAACTTAACTCATGACAGATCCATAAACCCAACCTTGCCAAAATATTTCAGGTGAGAGTGGAAAGCTAGGGATGCTGAGGACTCCTGGGTCCATATACACTCATGCCTACACATACACCAGCATTGGCGATCTTTCTTCAGCAACATGACACTTCCTTTCTATTTTTGTTTCCAAAAAATGGGCTAAAGTGAGTAAAACCCAAATATCCATGTGTTGAGGGTATCTCCTATTATACACAGAAGTATCTTAATATGCTGGGAAGCAATACTATATATTATACCAATTTACTTTGAAAAATCAAGTAGCTGACTCTTCATCTGAACTCAAATATGTGAGACACACTTCCCTGGTTTTGAGATTATTCCTTAAACCAAATCTTTTCCTAAGAAGAATTCTCGAACAATACTATTTGGGGCTAACGCTTGGTAAACTCAATGGAAATGAATTCTAGGTCTTCAGGAATGCTGGATGTGAACCATTTCAAGTATCAGAAGATTTACTAACAATATGTCCACACCAGTATTTTATTAGTGAGCTTGCTTGATATTAAGCTAGCCTACATTGGGTCTCTTCAGAACAGTCCCTGAAACTAGGACGGAGGCTAAGAGTTTATCTGGAAGGTGATCTCAGGAAACATTGGTAGGGGGTGGGGGGCAATGAGCCAGGGAAGGGAAGGAAGCCAGTAGATGAATTCATGAGTAGGTTATAGCTGTGGGGAACTTGAGCTCATTTTTGCTTCTACTGTGCAACTCTGGGAAGTGGTGTAGAGCAGACCCAAGAGTTGTCTCACCTGAAGGATGAGAAAGATGGAGGACTTAGCCACTAACTCCCCATCTGTCATGAATTTGAGGCTGCTCCCAGAGATGTCAACTCCAGGGCACTTCCGGCCCACCTGGCCCCCAGAATGCTCCGAAGGGATGCAGGTATTGGCAAAAGAAAGCTTATCAGCATGCATAGGAATGTTGAGTGACAAGGGGATATGAATGGTGTGTCCAAGTACCCGCTCAGAGGCATAACTGATTATCAACACACTACTAAAGCTTCCTCTTAATGGGAGGAAACCAAAGGCCAGCAACAGAGGCTGCCAAGATATGAGAAGCACAAACTGTAACCCTTCTGCTATCACTTTCCTACTTTGCTCCCACACAGGATCCTTGCATGCTTCTCCTCGACCCCTAGGCAGTCCCTGGAGGTCAGACCAAGGGAGGCCTGAGAAAATTTTTTGCTTATCTTCTCAGAAGACACTGGGAGAAGGTCAGGGAAGAAACTTTACAGAGCACAGCAAAAGCATCCAACGCTTTTCTAATCAATGGTAACTTAGATTCCATATTCCAAAGAAATAATATTTCTTGCTCATGCTATAAAATTCTAACCACCTTATTTTTCTACAGGCTTGAAAGCCATGGGATTATCCCTTCAAAGGGAAATACTGAAGACAAGATGTTCACTATTCTTCAACAAGATTTCCAGTCTTACTGGTAATTGGAAATTTGGTTTCCTCCCATGAAGGGGAAGCTTTAGTAGTGTGCTGATAATCAGTTATGCCACACCATTTACATCTCCTTGTCACATCACATCTGATAAGCTTTCTGTTGCCAATAACTGTACTTTTAGATTTTATGGTATGTCCCTGTCTTCACATGAGTTCCAGACTTGCAAGCTTCTTGTACCTGGTAATGTCAAACTGAATGAGCAACTATGACTAAGGCTGTTTGTATTTCTGAAATTGGGACTTAGAGGAGCGTGCAGGAAAGGAGAGTTTCCCCTGCCCTAAGGTTCCAGGGCGCTGCAAAAAGACAGTGGTTGGTGCTGATTCTAGAAAACTGGCTCTCCTGGAGCTTTTAGGCTGATATCCTCATCTCGTAACTTTATGTTAGATAGGATTCCTTTCAATAAAAAGAGGACTAGATAAGGAGTAAGTAGTTAACTAGGAAGTCGTGGTAGGTAGTAAGTGTTCTGGGCAAAGGAACCACCCGTGAAAAATACATTATAAAGTTAAACGTATACCTACCTTAAGAGCCAGCAATTGTAGGTCTAGGTCATTGTTCAAGATAAGTGGAAATATATGTTCACAAAATGACTTGTATAAAGAGTGTGCAAAGCAGTTTTATTCACAATAGCCCCAAACTGAAAATAACCCAAATGTCCACCCACAAGAGTTGGGTAAACAAGTTGTGGTATTATATTATCATCTGTATTAAAAGGATGATTTATTGTACTGATAGGTGCAACATGACCAAATCTCACAAACCTAATGCTGAGAAAAAAAGCCAGACACAAAAAGGGAATATAAATACTGTATGTTTCCACTTAGATGAAGTTCTACAGTAGGCAAAAACTCACCTAGGATGGGAAAAAAAATACTGGTTGCTTTTGGGGGATGTGGGGAAGTCACCTGGGAAGGGAGGAGGACTTTTTCTCATGAGATGGAACTCTGGTGAGGTCATATGCACACAGGTGTATCTGGTGGTGAAAACGGTTCAATTAACTGTGCACTTCAATGTATGTAAATTTTATCATAAAAACTCCAAAAAATAATGATAATCAAATAGAGGGGCTGGAGAGTGGGTGGTACAGATAAAATAAGAGTGGTAGAATATTCATAGTTGAAGTTGAGTGATGACTAAGTGGGGTTCATTACACAATTTGGTTTATCTATGTTTGAAATTTTCCACACACACACACACACACACGTAAAAAAACAAACAACAAAAACTCAATAAGCAAGCAACATCAAAAAGCTTTCAGGCAACTAAAAACAGTGCAGAATGGCTGAAGTGGAGCGTATCTTTTCTACACGTTCATCTAGCTTCCAGACAGCGATGGACTGAAGACACCAAATCTCTTAGTCACATCTCAGTTGAGAGCACGGATGGTTACAATGCTTAGCTAACATGAACAAAAAGCTGAGGTGGGAAAAACAGACATTTATATCTCACGTGTAAACATAACTCACCAAATATTGTTCCTTGAGGTATCTTGCAGCAGCTGGAACCAGCATTTAAACAGGAGCCATTTAGCTACCATGGAATATGGACGTATTTACTGGTACAGGCTCAGACTAGTATAATCCCTTTTTAACCTGGTAAAACTCCTGAAATTGCAGTAACTAAAATACACCACACCCAATCAACAACTAATTGTTCAAAAGCTATACGTGTCTTATAAATAAAAAATCATGTCTGAAAATATACACTATGCTCAATAAATCACCACCTCTCATCACTCCCTACTTTAAAAGATTAATGCCAATGTTGTGAATGTTTCATAAGAGTCTATGTTAAATTTCCTTCATCTTGATGCAGTGCAGTTGTGTGTGTGTCTGTGTGTGTGTGTGAGAGAGAGAGAGAGAGAGAGAGAAATCAGGGGTTTGTGTAGACTTGTTAGATGAATTACAGATTTCCTTTTTAGGAAAAACTTAAAAGTTCTCTTTAATTTTGCAGATGAGGGGCTTGAAACCAGGACAAATGAAGTCATTTGTCCAAGATAACAAGAGTAAGACCATCACTCAGATCTTCCGATTTCTTCAAACTGAGACACACTATTCTGCCCATGAATATGAATTTGAAATTTCAAATTATGAATATGAAATTCTTTCCACTAGCTGCATCCCTACCGAGTAACTCAAGGGAACTTTATCTTGGCAATTTACAGAACACTACACAAATTCAGAATTGTTCCAAAGGTTTCCAGTGCATTAGTAGAAACACACTTTTGCCCCCATGGAGATTACCATACTGGAATATGGCGACATCGTCAAAAGATTGAGGAAAATACTTCCAATTCACCATTTGCATTTGCTTGCTGACCCAGAATCAGAGCAGGTTCTGAACAACTCAAGGCTTTTTCCTTTTTTTTTTTTTTCTGGCTCACATCTTTACATGGGTGTCATCACACCCTCTTTATAACAGTTGCTTTTTTAAAAGTAGCACTTTATAATCCATTATTGGTTTATGAAATAAACCTAATGGGACACAAGTAGCATTTTTAAAATGAAATTAATTAGATTAGAAAATGGTGTACAACATACATAGTTAGGGCAAGGCCTATTTTGTGAGATTTCGGTTTCGGTCATATACAAAGTATGTACACTGGGTGACAACAGAAGACACTTGCTACTGTCAGTCACAGTATGAGAGCCAATGGCTCTCATAGGGTCTCTCTTTAGGACTTTAATTCTCCGATTATGCCTTTCTCAACTCACATGTTTGTGTTGTCTACGATTTTAATTTTCATTTTTGGAACCACAGAAATGAGACATTATTGTCATCATCACTTGTATTACACAATGTCTGGATTTACCTTCATGTTTGTTAATTTCTGTGCATCTGCAAAAAAAAAAATTTTTTTTGCAGTGAAGGGGAGAGAGAGAAAGCACATACGTGTGGGTGGGGTGGGGGGGAGAGTCAGAGGGACAGAGGGACAATCTTAAGGCCCATCTGTGCCTAGGCATGGAGCCTCATACAGGGCTTGATCCCACGATCCTGAGATCATGACCTGAGCTGAAATCCAGAGCCAGATGCTTAACCAACTGAGCTGCCCAGGCACCCCTGACTTTTGTATTGTGGTAAAATTCACATAACATAGAATTCACAATTTTAGCCATTTTAATGGGTATTATTCAGTGACAGTGCGTTTACGACACTGTGCAACCATCACTTCTATTTGGTTCCAGAACAGTTTTATGATCCCAAATGAAGCTGCGTACCAATTAAGCAGTCACTTCACATTCCTTCCTCTCCCCAGCCGTTGGCAACCAGCAATCTTCTGTCTCTATGGCTCTGCCTATTCTGGATCTTTCCAATGGACTCATATAATATGTGACCTTCTGTGTCTGGCTTCTTTCACTCAGCATAATGTGGTTATTGTAAATAGTGCTGCTATGGACATTTGTGTACAAGTATTTGTTTGAATACCTGCTTTCAATTTGGGCGGTATATAACTAGATGTGGACTTATTGGTTCATATGGTAACGCTATGTTTAACCTCTGAAGGAACCACCAACATTTTTTCCATAGCAGCTGCACCATTTAAAATTCCCACAAGCAATGTACAAGGGTTCTAATTTCCCTACATTCTCCCCCAACACTTGTTATTTTCCATTAAAAAAATTATAGCCATCCCACGGAGCATGAAGTGGGCATCTCATTGCAGTTTTGATTTGCATTTCTCAAATGAACATCTTTTCATATGTTTGTTGGCCATTTGTGTCTCTTCTTTGGAAAATGTCTATTTGATTATTTGCCCGCACTTTTTAACTGGGTTGTCTTTTTTATTGTTGAGTTGTAGAAATTCTTCCTAAATTCTGAATACTAGACACATGATTTACATGACTTACAAATAATAGTTGCCATTCTGTTCTTTCATTTTTGATCATGTGCTTTGATGCACAAATCTTCAATTTTGAAGGCCAGCATGTTTTTTTTTTTTCTCTTGTTGCTTGTGCTCTTGGTGTCATATCTAGGAAACCATCCCCAAATCCAAGATCATGGAGATTTACTCCTATGTTTTCTTCCAAGGGTATTACAGTTTTCGTGGTCTTTCATCTGTTTTGGGCTAATTTTTGTATACTTCATTCTTTTGCATGTGGGTATCTGAACTTGCTTTTAGAACCATTCTTCTTTTTAAAGCACATTCATTTTTTAAAAAAGATTTATTTATTATTTGAAAGAGAGAGAAAGAAAGCGGGGGACCAAAGGAAGAGAAAAAGAGAGTCTCTGAAGATATTATTCCGCTGTGTTCTGCTTTCCACTGTTGCTATTGAAAAATTGATATCTACATGTCCTCCTTTGTAAATTATCTACTTTTTTTTCCCTCTGTCTACTTTTAAGATCTTCTCTTTGTCTTTGGTATTCTTTGGTTTTACTAACATATATTTGGGTGGGACTTTCTTTTTATTTATCGCTTCTGTTTTGGACCCCTGTTCTCTCTACCTGTGGATTCATGTCCTTTCAATGGTTTTGGGAAAATCTCAGCCTTTATGTCTTCAAATATTGCCTTTTTTCTATTTCCTCCTCCTGAAACTCAAATTAGATATGTTATACTTATTCATTATACTCTCCATGTAGTTTAACATCTCCTCCATATTTATTTATCTATGTGTTAAAGCATATTTCCTTTAGATTTAACTCTCTTCAGCTGCATATATCTTGCTGTTCAACTCATCCACTAATAATTATATGATATCCATAAATGTTCTAAGTGTTTTTTTCAAATGTGCCTGGTATTTTTATTAGATTTGTATTTTGACCCTTTTTCAGTTTTCATTCCACCTTTAATCTCCTGAAAGACTTGATCCACAATTATTTTACACTCTGTTTGATAGTTTCAATATCTAAATTCTCAGTTATTGTTTTCTCCTGATTTTCATTCATGGTAGGTTTGTTAAATTTATTATTATTATTATTATTATTTTAAAGAAAGGATCTTTTTTTTTTTAAAGATTTTATTTATTTATTTGACAGGCAGAGATCACAAGTAGGCGGAGAGGCAGGCAGAGAGAGAGGAGGAATCAGGCTCCCTGCTGAGCAGAGCGCCCGATGTGGGGCTTGATTCCAGGACAGAGGTTTTAACCCACTGAGCCACCCAGGCGCCCCAATTTTTAATTATATTTAATTGTTTTTAATTTTAACAAATCAGGAGGTTTCAAAGGAGGATTTATATTTATTCTCTCATGGATCCAGGACAGGGAGGAGACTGATCTGGGACCACTCTAGACTCATTCAAAGACTATGGCTTAGGGGAACAGTTTCACTCTCCATGTCAGAGAAAGCCTACAACTTTAAAGGTCACACAGTTAACATCTTAAATTCACAGACAAATAACCTACATTAGTTTTAAGCAATTTATCCCAAGGTCACACAGCTAGTTTAGTAAACCGTGGGAGTCGACCCAAAGTCTCCTGACTCTAAGCCTTGCTTATGTATTACACCACACTCTACCATTGAATTGACTTGATAGGAAGTATTCAAGAATGTGACATCGCATGCCAAAAAGAAGGGGGGGAAATGCCCTCTTTGAACGAGTTGTTTTCTTCCTTGCCTTTTACAGAACTGATGACTTCATACATAACCTTGTTTGCTGAAAGAAGCACATTTTCTTGATGAAAATAAATCCTCTATTGTGTATTTAAAAGAAAATTTCTGCTATAAGGACAAAAATCTTTTCTTTTTCTTCTTCTTTTTTTTTTTTATTTTGGTGATAGTTCAACTGCTAAATTCAGTAGATAAGGAATGATACTACCCAAGATTAAATGAGAAACACAGTTCTAGTTAGAGCCCAGAAAAAAGCTCATTTGTGCATTACAGTCAAGGTGTTTCAGAGATATAAACAGAAAATATATGATGAAGGAGGTTAGGAGGGAAAGGAGGAAATGTACCTGTGTGGAGTGAGGCAGGGGGAGATTTGAAATTTCAGAAGTTGTGTATGCTTAGCTGATTTGGAGTAGTTTTTTTCTTTTTCTCCCCCAAGATTTTATTTATTTATTTGACAGATAGAGAAAGAGATCACAAGCAGGCAGGCAGAGAGAGAGGGGGAAGAAGCGCCCCCCCACCTCGCCAAGCAGAGAGCCCAACACGGTGCTCTATCCCAGGACCCCAAGATCATGACCCGAGCTGAAGGCAGAGGCTTAACCCACTGAGCCACCCAGACACCCTGGGGTAGGTTTTAAAGGGGTAAAGACTCAATGTACATGAACACTGTCTACTCTTGTACCTTTTTTCAGGCTGAGTAGAACCGGATTGCAGTTTCTTTAGTGATTTATCATGACCTGAACTGAAGGCTGACGCTTAACGCACTGAGCCACTCAGGTGCCCCAATTTTTTTCTTTTATGTTTTTGAAGACTTCGCTGCTTTTTTGAAGTATTATTTAATGGGTACAAGTATTTCTTTCTGTCCTCGCAATAACACGGGGAAGCACAGAGGGCAAAGTACATCGCTCCCATTTAACTGGCGTGAAAACTGAGTCTCAGAGAAGTATAGTGATTCGTCCAAAGCCAAAGAGATATTTTATGTCAGAATTGGAACTACCACTAGCTAGATCCTAAGATACCACACACAGGAATGCTTTTTTGTTTTTCTTGACTTCCCTCCATCCTTCCATGCTTTCTGTTCCTCCTCTCTTCTTTTTCCTTCCTTACCTCCTTCATCATGCAGTATTTCACCCATATATACCTGCCTAAATGAAATGAGTGTCCATTAACCCATCTTTCAGCTCAAGAAATGATATTACCAATACCTCTGAAGGCCACTGCCTCCCACCCCCTACCTGTAACCACTAACCTGGATTTTGTAGTTATCACTCCCTTTTCTTTTCAGCTTTCTCATCTGATCATTTGTGCATCCCTACAAATGCCCATATTGTGTCATTTTGCATGTGGATGGATTTTAAGTAAATGGAGTCATACTGCAGATACTCATTTTGGGGCAGTATTATGTGTCTGAGAGTCACTCATGTTGGTGTGTGTAGCTGTATTTCATTTCCACTGCTTTAAAGGATTCTGATTGATGAATATAACACACTTTGTTCATCTTTCTTCTGACCGATGGCCATTGGGTTATCTCAGTTTTGTGCTGTTCTGAACTAAGTTGTGCATACTCCTGCTGCACACGGGCGAGAGTTTTTCCAGTGGAATTACTGGTATTTAGCTAATGCTAAATTGTTTTCCAAACCAACTGTACCAATTCTCATAAGCATATGAATTCCAATTACTCTGAATTTTCATCAACTTGTAATTGTCAGAAGTTTTAGCCAGTGTCACATCTTGTGCTCAGATCTCCGTTTCCAAACACCACTCTAAGTAAGACAGGAATCAGAGCCTTGCAGAAATCGTTGATTCCAGGGCCTGGACAGGTAACATGTAAGATGAACCTGGAATGTCTTGTGGCACCAGAAAGTAAGAACATGTGTCAAAGCTGGAACAATCTGTTCAGCAAGATAAATCACCACAGCGTTAGAGTTTAATCCATAAACATAATAAATATCCATGAGTCCGTACTGATAAAAGTAATTAATTAAGTGGGGAAGATGGCATAGCTCTTCCTTACAGTGGAGTGTGAGTGAATAAGTGTAAAAGTAAAGAGAAAAATACAAAATTACCATGAAATACCCACAATAATAATGCTTGCAGACAAGCTCCATCCATAGATGACAAAGTTAGTGGGTCAGTTTGTGGAGAAATAAAGTTTGCGACTTTTCAAAATATCTGTCCCAAGATATTTATTAATGACAAAGGGAAATTCAGTAACTTTAAGTGGAGAAACTTGGCAGAAACCACCTTAAAACAAGTGATCAAGGTTAATACCACTGATCATAAGATACGTCAACATCCTGAAGCCCGTATGAGAAGAACACAGTACTCCGTGGTATTCTCACCGAACGTGCATCACCCCAGGTCAGTTGTGAGTAAACATCAGGCAACTCAAATGAGAGACATTTGACAAAATCATCTGTACTCTTCAAACACATCAAGGTTGTGAAAGACAACGAATGACTAAGGAGGGATTACACACTGCAGGGCACTCGGGCCCACTGCCAATGTCTTTGCTCCCCCAGAGCCTGCCCTACACACACTTAAGCATCCCCTAGCCTTCCACCAAAACACCTCAATAATTGCACTGGCATTTATATTTGTTGGGCTATAATTTACAATTCATGAGTTGGGCCTCTCTCCTATTGGGCCATGCTTCTTAAGAACAAGGAAAATGCTTCATTTAGATTTAAACCTCTTGCTCCTACCACAGTTCATGGTAGGCACTAAAAGCATTGTTAACTCAATTTATTCAAAATTCTTACCACAATTTCTTTTTTTCCTAACTTTTAAAAAATTTTTAATTAATTAATTTATTTTTGACAGAGAGAGAAAGAGTGAGTGAGTGCACACAAGCAGGGGGAGGGGCAGAGGGAGAAGCAGACTCCCTGCTGAGCAGGGAGCCTGATAGGGGACTCTATCCTCGACTCTGAGATCATGATCTGAGCTGAAGGCAGACGCTTAATCCTGGGTGCCACCTAGGCACTCCCTATCACAATTTCTTTTTTTTTCTTTAATATTTTATTTATTTATTTGACAGACAGAGATCACAAATAGGCAGAGAGGCAGGCAGAGGAGGGGGGGAAGCAGGGTCCCCACTGAGCAGACAGCCCAATGGGGGCTCTATCTTAGGACCTGAGCCAAAGGCAGAGCTTAACCCACTGAGCCACCCAGGCGCCCCCCTACCACAATTTCCTAAACATTAGGAGACATTTAATGAATAATTGGTTACTTTTGGTTTTGATTAGCAGGTTGAGAACAGATCCTGTACATTTCTAAAGTTTTTACTGTTTTTTCATTTTTCCTTTTCCTTTTTTGCACTTCTTTCTACTCTATTTTTAGAGAAGGCAGAGAGATGTTGCAAAGCATAAGGAAATATAGGAGTTTAAGTAAAAGAGGAATATATATATTTATATATTATATACCTAATATAATAAAGTATGCATATAATTGTTAAATTTACCCTTTGGGGGACTAAAAATATAATTTTTTTATAATTGTTAAAAGTTGGTCTGTTATTAATATTTTGCCTAATATTATTGGGGTTGGAGCTGAGAACACAGGATCTTTCCTATTAGACTTAAAAATACTTTTCAGGGCAACACCTGCATAGCTCAGTTGGTTAAGCATCCCATTCTTAATTTTGGCTCAGCTCATGATCTCAGGGTTGTGGATGGAGCCCGGGTCAAGCTCTGCACTGGGTGTGGAACTTGCTTGGGATTCTCTCTCTCCCTCACCCTCTGCCCCCGCCGCCACCCTGCACTTGCATGAGTGCTCTCTCTCGAAAAAAAAAAAAAAACAACAACAACCAATAATTTAAAAAACAAAATCCTAAAACTTCTATGGAACCAGAAGAGACCCCGAATTGCTAAGGAAATGTTGAAAAAGAAAAACAAAACTGGGGGCATCATGTTGCCTGATTTTAAGCTTTACTACAAAGCTGTCATCACCAAGACAGCATGGCACTGGCACAAACAGACACACAGACCAGTAGAACAGAGTAGAGAGCCCAGACATGAACCCTCAACTTTATGGTCAAATAATCCTCGACAAAGCAGGAAAAAATAAACAGTGGAAAAAAGACAGTCTCTTCAATAAATGGTGCTGGGAAAATTGGGCAGCTATGTATAGAAGAATGAAACTCGACCATTCTCTTACACCATACACAAAGATAAACTCAAAATGGATAAAGGACCTCAACAGGAGGCAGGAATATATCAAAATCCTAGAGGAGAACATAGGCAGTAACCTCTTCAACACCAGCCACAGCAACTTCTTTCAAGATATGTCTCCAAAGGCAAAGGAAACAAAAGCAAAAATGAACTTTTGGGACTTCATCAAGATCAAAAGCTTCTGCACACAAAGGAAACAGTTGACAAAACAAAGAGGCAACCCACGGAATGGAAGAAGATATTCGCAAATGACACAGGGCTGATATCCAAGATCTATAAAGAACAAAGGGCTGATATCCAAGATCTATAAAGAACTCCTCAAACTCAACACACACAAAACAGATAATCACATCAAAAAATGGGCAGAAGACGTGAACAGACACTTCTCCAAAGAAAATATATAAATGGCTAACAGACACATGAAAAAATGTTCATCATCATTAGTCATCAGGGAGATTCAAATCAAAACCACACTGAGATGCCACCATCTCATCTTATACCAATTAGAATGACCAAAATTAACAAGACAGTAAACAACATGTATTGGGAGAAGATGTGGAGAAAGGGGAACCCTCTTACACTGTTGGTGGGAATGCAAGTTGGTGCAGCCACTTTGGAAAACAGTTTGGAGATTCCTTAAGAAACTAAAAATAGAGCTACTCTATGACCTTGCAATTGCACTATTGGGTATTTACCCCAAAGATACAGATGTAGAGAAAAGAAGGGCCATCTGTACCGCAGTGTTCATAGCAGCAATGGCCACAGTTGCCAAACTGTGGAAAGAACCAAGATGCCCTTCAATGGACGAGTGGATAAAGAAGATATGGTGCATATATACAATGGAATATTATGCCTCCATCAGAAAGGATGAATACCCAACTTTTGTATCAACATGGACGGGACTGGAAGAGATTACACTGAGTGAAATAAGTCAAGCAGACAGAGTCAATTATCATATGATTTCGCTTATTTGTGGAGCATAAGGAATAAAACAGAGGACATGGAGAGATAGAGAGGAAAAGTGAGTTGGGGGAAATTGGAGCGGGAGATGAACCATGAGAGACTGTGGACTCAGAAACAAACTGAGGGTTTTGGAGGGGAAGGGGTTGGGGGGGGTTGGGTGAGACTGGTGGTGGGTATTATGCATGTATTACACGGAGCCCTGGGTGTGGTGCATAAACAATAAATTCTGGAACATTGAAAGGAAATTTTAAAAATTTTTAAAAAGATTGAAAAGACAAAAAATATAAGAAATAAAATTAAAAAACATAATTTTCAACACAAGGGAAATTTTAGCAAGATATAGATGCCTGGCCTTTACACACTTGCTTAGAGTTCCAAAGATGAAGACATGTAGGTCATTCGGCATTGCAATTCTCTGCTTCCACTGGCACTGAGTAATCATGGATCACAGTAATCCCAAGTTTCAGCATGTCAAAAATCTCAGCATTGGTGCCTTTGCCATTATTCACCTTACAAATCATACCTAGTTTACAGAATAACCTTTTTTGCAAACTTTTATATCCTGTGGTTAGCAACAGGTGATTCCCCTGTTTCTCTTATCTGACAGCTCACTGAGAGATGATGTCAGGGACTAGTTATGGTACTCAACTGGCATAAAAAGACCAATGCTCAGTTGCTGGTACTGACTGATGGTCACAAGACTGATAACGAATTGCTTAGTCTCATTATTCTGTACTTGAAAACTCATGATAAACAAAGCCAGTCAAGCTATTTTCTAAACTTAAGTAGCAATGATTCTGTGAAGATTCAAATGGGGAATGTGAAGAGCTTTGTCTCGCTCACATTGGAGTCACAGAGCTATAGGTAAAGTAGCTTTTCTCTGGACACAAAACAGCACTTAGAAGTAGCTACAGAAGGGGCACCTGGGTGGCTCAGTGGTAAGCATCTGCCTTCAGCTCGGGTCATGATCCCAGGGTCTTGGGATCAAGCCCCACATCAGGCTCCCTGCTCAGTGGGGAGTCTGCTTCTCCCTCCTCCTCTGCTCCAGCCCCCGATTCTGCTCTCTCCCTCCAATAAATTATAAATAAAATCTTAAAAAAAAAAAAAAAAGCAGTAGCTATAGAAATGACATCTCTGGAAGCCACCAGAAAACATTCTGTTAAAAAATCCTAGGACCTCAGGTAGCCTCAAAAATGTTTGTTACATTTCACAAAATATAGCATCCTTTCCTGATTAAAACTCTTCAGAGTATAGGGATAGAGGGAACATTCCTCAATTTCATAAAAACCATCTATGAAAAGCCAACAGTGAATATCACTCTTAATGGGGAAAAGCTGAGGACTTTTCCCTTAAGATCAGGAACACAACAAGGATGCCTACTCTTGGCACTATTGTTCAACATAGTACTAGAAGTCCTAGCATCAGCAATCAGGCAACAAAAAGAAATAAAAGGTATTCAAATTGGCAAAGAAGTCAAACTATCCCTTTTCACAGATGACATGATACTTTATGTGGAAAACCCAAAAAGACTCCACTCCCAATTTACTAAAACTCATACAGCAATTCAGTAATGTGACAGGATACAAAATCAATGCATGGAAATCAGTTGCTTTTCTATTTACTAATAATGTAACTATAGAAAGAGAAATTGGGGAATTGATTCCATTTACAATAGCACCCAAAATCATAAGATGCTTGGAATAAACCTAACCAAAGAGGTAAAGGATCTATACTCTAGAAACTATAGTACACTGATCAAAGAAATTGAGGAAGACACAAAAAGATGGAAAAACATCCCATGCTCATAGATTGAAAGAATAAACATTGTTAAAATGTCTATGCTGCCCGGAGGAATTTATGCTTTCAATACCATCCCAATCAACATATCAATGGCATTTTTCAAAGTGCTGGAACAAACAATCCTAACATTTGTATGGACCCAGAAAAGAACCTGAATAGCTAGAGGAATGCTGAAAAACAAAAACAAAGCTAGGGGCATCATGTTGCCTGATTTCATGCTATATTACAAATGCTGTGATCACCAAGACAGCATGGTATTGGCACAAAAACAGATACATAGATCGATGGAACAGAATAGAGTCTCCAGAAATGGCTCGTCAACTCTATGGTCAACTAATCTTCGACAAATCAAGAAAAAATATCCAGTGGAAAAAGTCTCTTCAGTAAATGGTGCTGGGAAAATTGAACAGCTATGTATAGAAGAATGAAACACGACCATACACAAAGATAAAATGGATGAAAGACCTCAATGTGAGACAGGAATCCATCAAAATCCTAGAGGTGAACATAGGCAGTAACCTCTTTGACACTGGCCACAGCAACTTCTTTCATGACACATCTCCAAACGCAAATGAAACAAAGCAAAAATGAACTTTTGGGACTTCATCAAGATAAATAGCTTCGCACAGCAAAGGTGGGGTAAACCACAGAATGGGAGAAGATATCTGCAAATGACATTACAGATAAAGGTCTGGTATCCAAGATCTATAAAGAACTCAAACTCAACACCCAAAGAACAAATAATCAAGTCAAAAAATGGACAGAAAACATGAACAGATATTTTTCCAAAGAAGACATACAAATGGCTAACAGACATGTGAAAAAAAAATGTTCAACATCATTAGCCATCAAGGAAATTCAAATCAAAAGCACCTTGAGATACCACCTTACACCAGTTCGAACAGCAAAAATTAACGACTCAGGAAACAACAGATGTTAGAGAGGATGTGGAGAAAGGGGAACCCTCTTACACTGTTTGTGGGAATGCAAGTTGGTATAGCCTCTTTGGAAAACAGGGTGGAGGTTCCTCAGAAAGTTAAAAGTAGAGCTACCCTATGACCTGGCAACTGCACTACTGGGTATTTATCCCAAAGATACAGATGTAGTGAAAAGAAAGGCCACATGCTCCCCAGTGTTCATCAGAGCAATGTCCACAACAGCCAACTGTAAAAGGAGCTGAGAAGCTCTTCAACAGATGGATAAAGAAGATATGGTTCATATATAAAATGGAATATTACTCAACCATCAGAAAGGATGAATATCTACCATTTGCATCAACATGGATGGAACTGGAGGGGATTATGCTAAGGGAAATAAACAGAGAAAGACAATTATCATATGGTTTCACTCATATGTGGAACATAAGCGATAGCACGGAGGACATTAGGGGAAGGAAGGGAAAACTGAAGGGGGCTAGAAATCAGAGGGGGAGATGTACCATGAGAGACTACGGACTCTGGGAAACAATCTGAGGATTTCAGAGGAGTCGGGGGTAGGGGTAAGGGGTAGTCAGTGATGGGTATTAAGGAGGGTACATGTTATAATGAGCACTGGGTATTATACGCAAATAATGAATCGTGGAACGCTACATCAAAAACTAATGATGTACTGTATAGTGACTAACATAACAATAAAAAACAGTCTGTTACACAGGGAAAAGAAACTTTACATAACAAGGTTTGGTTTAGAAGTTTATGGTAATTTCACTTGTAAACAAGTCTGCTTACAAGTGAAATTACCATAAGTTTCTATGTTTGCTGTTGTGATTTCTTTATACCATTTTAGATTTCTTTAGTAATATCCCCCTGCTCTGTATTTTTAAAAACCCCTAGCTTCGTGTTATCTCAATACACTGGCATCTGTGGCCTGGCACTTGTTTTCACAAGTAATCATAGGCCTTACTCTCCGCGGTGCGGCCCCTGCTACGTTATCTGCTGGGACCAGCCCTCCCCTTCCCAAGGAGGGCCTCCCAGTTGCTTGCTCTGTCTGGTTTTCTCCAGAAGAAAACAAGAGAATATCAGCAAAGTTGATTTTGCTCTACACGTAAGAAATAATATTGGGTCTTTAATGTATCGTGGAGACTTTTTAAAGTGAAAATTTATTGGGCTCCTTTCCATGTGTTAACTTATATAAATAATACAACTTTATAAGGTGGGAATTTTTACTGTGCTCATTATACAACAGAAGAAATGAGGCCAGGATGCTCAACAAGTTGCCCAAGTTTGCATGGTTAGTACAGAACAGAGCCAGGGTTGGAACGTAGGCAGACTGGCTCCAAGCCCACACTCTTACACTTCTTTTGAACCTCCAAATCATATTTTCTTCCTGCTGGATAATTATTAGTCCCCAGTAATATGCTTGCATTAGAGAGTCAGCCTGGGAGTTAGGAAACTTAGATTACTGTTCTGTGCTTTAAGTTGGGAGGGAACAGCATTCTACGGAGGGAAAGTACACATACGAAGGCCTAGTGGTCCTAGAGACAAAGAAGGCAGGCCAACGTTAGGAACAATGGGAAACCAGTGCAGTGGTTTTTGTTTTGTTTTGTTTTAAAGATTTATTTATTTGCAAGGGGGTTAGGGGCAAAGGACAGGGAAAGAGGGAATCTCAGGCAGACTCCTTGTTGAGTGTGGAGCCTGAAGGGGGCTGGGGTTCCATCTGACAACCCCAAGATCATGACCTGAACTGAAATCAAGAGCCAGAGGCTTAATGGACTGAGCCATCCAGGCACCTTCCTCCAATAAGATTTATTTACTAATGCAGTGTTTTAAACTAGAAAGGCTGGGAGGTTAGTTGTCCTATGACTACAGAGATACTCCACCCATATCACCTCAGCTGCCTAAAAGACAGCAACAGTGGAATCAGGAAAATTTGGTTAGGAGTCTACTGAGAAACTCCAGGCAGGAGGTAATGGTAGCTTGGGTTAGGGTGTTGATAGTGTGGGGGTGGCGGTGGGGAAGAGGAGGAATGGAAACAAGGTTATTTTAAAACATGTACCCTTGATTGAAACTGATTTAGGTAAGATTGTATAAAGAGACTGTAACAAAACGTTCTAGAAATTACACTTCCAAATAAGCATTATTGGCTTAAAAGTGTCAGATTGGGATGTTATACACCCATTTCAAGAATGCTTCATGGCTCCAAACAATTCTGGAAAACCTTTTTCAGAATTTCCTCCAGAAATAGTTTATGAGCCAAACCAGAAAAACAGACTCATTGTTATACACATGCTTCATGTCATACATATCATACTTCAAGTCACATTTCATATCACATACATACGTATACAAACATAAATATATGCATATATGCATACACACACACATATCCACATGCACAGTCATACTTCAGAACTCCTAAAAACTAAGGGAACTATGTATAATGTTAAATTGTTGCAGGGTTTTAAGACCTTCCTTTTATGACTCTGACCTTCCAATGTATACAGTAAGGTCACTTACATAAGAAAATAAGCAATATGTAGGAAAAAAGCTAAGTCATCTGACTGTTCACCGAACATTGAGGACTGGGGCTCCTGGATTGTTCAGTCGGTTAAGCATCTGACTCTTGGCGTTCAATCAGGTCTTGCTCTCAGGGTTGTGGGATTGAGTCCCACATGAGCACAGAGTCTGCATGTCCCTCTCTCTCTGCTCCTCCTCTCTTCCCCCTGCTTGAGCTCTTTCTCTTTCTCCAGTAAATAAATAAATAAATCTTTAAAAAACCCTGAAGATATATTCTTCAGGCAAAGAGTGAGCCAACTCAGAAAATCCACAGATGGAAGGAATTCTTCGACAGTAGGGGATTTTGTTGTTGTTGTTGTTGTTGTTTTTAGGGAGTAGATAACAAATATATCCTAGAAGATTGACAACAAATTCCTCACAGAGAAAGAAAAGAAGGAAGTTGTATCCATCAGCTTCCAGAAACAGTGGGAAGCTTGATGGGAAGAGTCCAAATTTCAGAACCAAGCATGGGAGTCAACCTCTGGTTCGCTAACGAGCTCTTGGGGCTTCGACAAATTCTCTGAGCCTCAGTCTCCTCATCTATAGAAAGGATATATCAATGCCAGGAGTCTGGCAAGGTTCTATTAATGGAGACCTGACTCCCACTCCCTCCCCCACTTTTCTGCCACTCAAACTCCTTTTCTTCAGGTTAAAGAACTGGAAACCCTGAGGGAAGCAGGGGTCAAAGGGCAACCCTCCTTCCTGGAACTTTCAGACTTACATGGCCTCAGTGTTCAGGTTCTGCAACACTCGGCAGAGAGAAAAAAAATTCCTGGCCACCTTTATAATTAGCCTTGTTGAAAAAGAACTGTGGCCAGTAGGCAGTCCCTTTGGTTCACCAGACATTCCCAGAGCACCTTGTCACCTGGGGACAGAAGCAGCCCATTTAAATCCCTGAATCTTTTCAAGAAAGTGAAAATCCCTCAATGTCCAAGAGTAGCAGATGAGTTGAAGAGTGAGACACAATATTGGAAGGCACATGTACATGATGGAATCACATATTGAAAAGGAGTATTAAATGACAGGGGGACATGTTCATGATAAATGAACTAAATGTGGCTATAAAATAGTATGTATATTATAGATTCCTTTTTTTTAAATAACTGATTTATAGGGGAAAACAGAAGGAAATAATAATTGTCAATGATAAATTCTGAGTGGTAGAGTCACGGGGGTTTTAAATTTTTTCTTTTCTAAGCCTTATATGATAAATGTAGTATTTTTTCAACATAGAGCTATAATATGTAAATATGACACAGCTATTAAACAACAATTCCACTGGGCAGAAATTGTGACTTTTTGTTCATCCCCACAGAAAAACAAGTGTTTTAAAGAAATGTGGCCTTTTCCTCAGCAGTGAGGTTAAGAATTTGTATAGGGGCAAGGTGCCTCTTGATTATCTACAAGTTTCCTCCCTTTCTCCCTTGTCCCACCTTTTAAAGAGTTTTGGGTTCCCACCTCCCCCTCCCCCCAATGGAGAATGGAAAAAACAGAAAAATCAACCTGGCTCTCTTCCTGCCTGATGATGTTCTATGTCGAGACTTAGAATAGGGAAATTGCACATTGTTCAAGCTTCCCAATACTGGTGGCTCCTGGCTGAGCCGGTAGATCTGTGTGTACTTCTCCACGTTGCCTCCTGACAGTCACCTCCTGTACCCTCTGCAGGAGTTCAGGTCTCTGCTTGAGAGCAGGAAAGGGGGAGAAAGCACAAGGCCCAAACTTAATCTTGAGTTCTTCAAATAAGAGTCCTTCTGAATAGTTAGAACACTTTACACTTATCATTTCCTGTGACTGTTCAGGATCACTACCATTTACTGAGCCCCTTCTGTGTACCAGGTAGACACTGTGTTATGGCACTGAATCTTCACATTAGTCACTTAGGGCTTCTCCCCATTTCACAGATAAAGACGTAGGCTGCGGTCAAGCGTCATGGCCAAGTTCCCAGTGCTGGAAAATGGCTGACGTCAGGCACTTCACAGATTACAAAACTGTTTCAAAATTGCCTCTATTGTTCCTCACAGTACTCTGTGAGAGGAGGATTCTGCGTTTTCACTTGGGAAATGAAGGGACAGATGGCTTTAAAGTCCCTATGGTGGGTCTACACGACTGATTCATGAGAGCATTTTCAGCTTTTGGTTTCACTAGAGGCCACCTGTACTTAAGAGGGCAATGGTGGGAGCCAAACATAAGCCTACCATCCTGTTTAGATTTTTTATCTGAATCTGAAGAAGGTAGGCTGTGGTGGGACACTAGATACTAGTAGCAAACAAGACTATGATGTGACCTGATAACCATGAAGACGAAGAGACAGTTGTACAATGGCTACAGGGCCAAAGAATTCTGGAGTTTGCTAGTGGGACGGTGTAGGGGAGGGAACCGATAGCTCTGCCAAGATAGAAAAAGGCAGAATAGCCTAGGTCAGTAGATGCTTTGATGCTTGGTGAACCAGCTCAACCCCACCTCAAAGGCCAGGGCCTCTGTACAAATAGCCGTGAAATTATTTGGTCCAGGTATGTATGCTATCATAAAAGTATTTTATTCAGGTCCTGAATAAGACAATCCACTACCAATCTTTAATTACCACATGTGTTAACACTAACACACACACATAACAGAAAAACAAAGAGACAACATAGCTATAATAATTTACTGCATTTTCATTCCTTGCTTGGATCAAAGCAGGATTACACCAACAGTTGCTGAAAGTAAAGTAATGAACTGAGACAGTTATTTTCCTATCTATGCTATTTGCTATATCAGAATTAAATTCCTCCTGATTGGCCTTAATGGAAGCTAATTTTAACACTAGTAATCTTGAGTAAACAAACAAACAAAAAACGATTGCTTTTTGTGCGGGGGGGGGGGTTGGAGGCAGTGGAAGAGGAGACATTTTCTCAGAATTATGAATTGGTAACCTCGGGTTCTTGTCACAGCTCTGTCCCCAACCAGCTATGTAACTGTGAATAAATCTTTTAAACTTCAAATTGCTCACCTGTACAATGAGATTCTAAAAGGTAGGTGATGTTTGATATTGTTCATGTTCTATGTGACAAGCTAGCATTCTGTGGGTATCCACAACAACAAAACCAAATCCAGTAGCAGGTGCCCTTAAGTCCCATGTAAGTATCCCTAAATGTCAAATGCTCCTAAGACTCTGACACATGTATGGTTGTCTTTACCTCGGGAGTAGGGATGATGGGCACTGAGTAGGGACCTCGGATGTGACACTACAGTAGAAAAGTTTTTCCCTCACTTTGTCCCCATCTGATAGGGAGAAGAGGAATAACAAATGAGTAAGAGTGTAGGATTTGGAAGCCACATTCCTGGGCGTCGAGACTGGAAGCTGCTTCCTCCAGTTGCTCTGACCTGACTCTACTCGATCTTGTGCAAGTTAAAAATTCCAACTATCACAAGGTGGGACCCATCACCTGCTGGGACCTGTAGGACCTTGGATCTGTGCTCTTCCAGAAGCGAAGATATGTTCTTTGAGATCCCAGGAGGAACTGTTATACTCTAAGACAGATAAATGAGATGAAGAACTAACTACAAACACTTAAGCACGAATGAATTCAATACGCAGTATGTTACAGAGTTTAAAACGTGGTAAGATTATCTTTTCAAACTTATGCTTATGTTTATGCTTGGCGGTCACAAAACCTACTGAACTTGTTAAGGGGATGAAACAGGAAAAACCTCAAAAGAAGACACTAAACACGAGGTAGGACAGCTTCTAGAAATCAAGAAGGGCGATCAGAAAAACATACAATTTCTTTTCTCACCCAACCAAGAGTTCTGAAACTTGCTTCAAACTCTTGTGGGGTAAGAGTTCAAGCCTCCTTAGATGCGCAAAAAGGGCCTTGTGCCAGGCTTTGGGTATTTTCATGGGTCTCTCGGGTTCAGTAACTGTGCCTCCGAGTTTTTACAATTCTCCTCATTCTATTCCATTCTCCTTTCAATTGTTCTATAAGCTTTAAGCGCAGTCCACTTACCACTTTTCTTCCCCCACCAAAACAGTGTCAGGGAATTGCCTAAGGTGAGTCCTTATAAAAGTACTAAGAGGAGGCGGGGGGGGGGGGACAGTGACTGCCCATGAATCAGACACTTTAAAGCCTTTCGCTTTAATGACGATTTAAGACTGACAACCACAAGGAAAGCAAGAGCTTTCATCTGCGCGAACTCCCGCCTACATCCCCGGGTTGAAACTTCCCAGGAGTAAAAGAAGGTATCACCTCATCACTTCCTGGCTTCCGCGGACGCTTCTCTACACTGGCAGGGATCTCCTCCGCGACCCGAAACGCTTTCTACCACTTCCACGACTTAAACTCTCCCAGCGCCTGACGTTCCTCTATGGACCGAGCAGGGCTCCAGGCTTTGTTTTTTTTCTACTTCCCCAGGCCCAAGCCCGCCCACCGGCCGTCGATGTCAGTTTCTTACTGGTCCTGGAGTGTGCTCGTCTCCTCAGAGAGCCAATCAGAGCCTAGCCGTTCACCCCGGGGATTTGGGAAACGGAAAAGACCTAGACCTGTTCCCGGGAGTGGGGCGGGGCCTTAGGTGAGTGACAGCTGGGCCTTCCAATACGCAGAGGGCTAGGACCACCCCTTGAGGCTCCCGAGCTAGAAAAGAGCGTCGATGCCGGCGGCGGTGATGAGTTGTAGGAGGAGCTGGTTCCTCGGCGGCGCAGAGGAGCGGCTGCTGCTGCTGCTGCTGCTGGCCTCTTTGCAGGTGAGTGGTTTTGTTTCAGGATTTTGCGGTTGCGAACCTTTCTGTTTTTAAGTGATGGGGTGTTTTAATTTGGAGTGCAGGAAGGCCAGTTCTTGACGCCCCTGATTCCGTCTTTGGAGGGAATCTGGTGCTCCCTCGTCCGCCGCTCGAGCCCCCACCCTCGCTGACTCCCCAGGTCCCTCTCAGGTCCCTTCCTCAGAATAAGCCTTTCTGGGACGCACAGATCTGTCCGCTGAAAGGAGGACTGCGCTTTGGTCGTGGTGTCTTGACGGCGAGCACAAGCAGAGCAGTGGGAGGGAAGGATGAACTGATCTCTCCCGGACGTGTGAGGCACAGGGTAGCGGAGCAGGGGTCCTGGAAGCAAACTCGGGTGTTTTCAGGGCCACCGGCACTCTAGGGCGATGGCAGACCTGGCCCTAA
Source organism: Mustela putorius furo (assembly GCF_011764305.1). Taxonomy (NCBI): domain Eukaryota; kingdom Metazoa; phylum Chordata; class Mammalia; order Carnivora; family Mustelidae; genus Mustela; species Mustela putorius. Next base: position 88,574,237 of record NW_025421998.1, read on the forward strand.
CCGTCTAAGTAGATAGGAAAAGCCTGCATGCCAGGGAAGGAGAAAGAGGCGAATAAGTGCAGTGGTTTCACGGAGCTCTCACATCGAGCTAAATCACAGGTTCTTAGAATCACGAAAAATTAAAAAAAAAAAAAAAGTAAGTCTATTTCTCCTCCCTTCAAAGGGATGAGGGCTGTATGAGTGGAGAAGGACAAGAGAAATGCTTTATGGAAGGACAGTTCACAGTTACTTTGAAAAAGTAAAGTTAAAGGATAATTAGTTGTTTGCTAACTTATTATACTCCTCTTCCCCTACCACCTCCCTTCCCTTCCAAATGACGGAGGCTTTACAGCTTGTGAGTGGTAACCGGAACGCGAACTGACCAAATGCAGCCTCTGGGTGGGGGAAATCGAAGGGCATCTTTCACCGGGAGGTACTACAGCTTTCTGTAATGAAAGCAGAACACATGTCAGCGTGTACTTTGGTTTAAAACTCTCTCCCCTGAGGCTCCCCTGGCCCCTGGTTTTATCCATCTTTTTTTTCCTCATCCACCATAGATGCCCCTCATATGGTGGTGGGCTTTCCTTTATTATAAGTTTTTGTTGTTGTTGTTGTTGTTTTTTAATTCTAGTTAACACGCAGTGTTATATTTGTTTCAGGGGTACGAGGTAGTGATTCAACACTTCCATGCGTCACCCTCTGCTCACCACAAGTGCACTCCTTAATCCCCACGGTGGTGGACTTTAGAGAAATGTAATTCAAGCGAATGGTATAGCAGAAGGAGCTCTGAGTTGGAAGTCAGGACCCCCAGGTTTTAGTGTGGAAGCTGTTGTTATTTGTGTAATCTTAAACAAATCTTTTCAACCCTCTGGCTTAATTTTTGCATCTTTAAAAAAGCGGAGGTTGCAGCAAATTATTTTGGAGGGGCCATGCTTATGTTAAAAGTCTGTTTTAAAATAAAGATGATTAGACATTTTCCACGACAAGTACATAAGCAAAAATCTCATAGCAGTAAATTCTGGGCCAATCTGTCAGCAAATAAACGTTCCCATCTACAAAGGGTAGTACTTGTTCTTTTGTGCCCCTCTTTAAGCCACACCCAAAGGATCATTGTAGAAAATTTGGTCATTGTACAGAATAACCATTATACAGAGTATAATGTGGCAGAAAATGTGCTCCTTTATTCTGTCACTCGGGGGTACCTATTAGTCTGCCCAGGGTTTGGGCAGGTTTGGCCAGTCTCTCTTCCTCTTTTGCCTTCTACGGTTGGCTGAGATTAAGTGGCATATTTCATTTTAAGTAATGACCGATACATCTAAATTCAGCTGTGCGTTCAGTTTTTTGGGTCCAGTGCTCAGAGAACAGAGGACACAAATATTTGAACCAACAGGTCTCTTGAACATCCTTGGAATGAAATCTGGTGTGAGAGAATGTTTACATGGAGAAATAAGACTAAAAGTATTACTTAATAATAAAACTCTTACACGGAAATTTGGCCACAAATACTGAAAAAAAAAAACTTTATGAAATGTAGAGGAAACCTTAGCCACTTGATTAAAGCATTTGGATTGTAGAATAGTGCTTAATATTTGGTATGCTTCTAGAGCTGTGTCTTACCATCAACTCCCCACACCCCCAGCACAAACAACATTTGGTTGTATTTCTCCTTCCACTACCTAATTTAGTTTTTTCTCTGTATCCCCCTTCTCATTTTACTTTATTCCCAGCTTTTACTTCCACACATACCTCAGCAAGGTAGGATCAATTTCAGGGGCCAGAGGTCTGGGTGAGTTTTCATTAGTCTGCTCCATTCAGCCCAGAATGCCTCTCACTCTTCGGCAGAGTGTGTTGTTTTTTTTTTTTCCCACCATAATCTCATTTAGTCTCCCTAATAGTCCCTTGAGAACAGCAATTATCCCCATCTTTATGGATAAGGAACCTGAGGTCCAGAAAGTTTGAATTAATTGATAAACACCACACCATCAGTAAGTAGCAGAGCCGAGACTAATGTCCAGGTTTCTAGACCTCAAACTTCTGGGATTCGGTGGCAATAGCTTGTGTAGACAAAAGCTATTATCTGGGGGGAAATAAGTAACCAAAGTTAGGAAGGAGGTGTCCTGAGTGGGTGTTGGGCTCATCAGTGATGCCGCGCAGGCTGGAACAAGCGGCACGCCCCGGGCAAGCGCTCATCACATGACCCAGGTAGATCTCTTCCCTATGAATGGGGGTCTACATGCATGGTTTGCTACCCATGTAACAAGGGATCAGTAGGGGCTGCTGGTAGAGGTAAAATTGGCGAATGACCAGGGTTACGGTGCCTGGAAAGCACCAGGAAGTGATAGCATCTGCTTCTCCTGGGAAAGAGTTGCTCTTAGAGCGCAGATGGAAAAGTTACCGTAAAGCTTTAGGGAAAGTAATAGGTGGTGGAACACAAGGTACTTTTACATACAGTCATGTTTGGACTTCTAAAATTGAGCTTTTTTGACTCTAAGGAACTGAACTCTGGATTTCATTTCCCCTGAGAACTGTTCCTTTTTTAATTTATCCGAAACATGATTAACCTTTTTTTTTCTATCCTCGAGTACGCCAGCCTATCTTTTATAGAATTAGACTCCTCTAGAGTTAGATTAAGAGTTGTTCAAAGCCATGCAATGAGGGTTTGGACTAGGGAAAACATCTGACGGGTGAAGGGGGCATCTGAATACCTAATATTGAGCGGAAGCTTTTGATCACAGCAACTCTGGCTCTGTATCCCTTATTTTCTGTTACTTCAACATTCTATCATTGATCACACTTCTTACTCAGTTTTTAGAAGCAGAAAACAAAGTTTTTATTTTTAGACTGGTCTTTATCCTATCATTTCCCTCGCCTGTTCATGAGTCGTTCTACTAGAGTATCAGATACTACTTTTCAGACTCCCGAGGAAGGGAGGCAGCAGCATCCCAGGAACATTAGTTTGGAAGATGGGATGAGCCTCAGTTACGGTGGGGGGTAGGGAAGGTGTGTGAAAGTAAATGGTTTGATGAGGGACAGAGTAGGAGGCAGCAGCAAGATTGTCTAGTGCTACATTTACTGAAACTATCTAGAGGTCCTGGAAATATGGTAGAAGTAGCCTCAGTAAATGCAATGCCGTGTATTTGGACCAGTCCCCTATGCCCCTACCCACCTACTCTCTCCAGCCTAGCCTTGCCTTGACAAAAGGATGGTTAAAAAAAAAAAAAAAAAATTAACTTCAGTTTTACGGTGACATTTATGGAAAGAATATCTTTTGCTCTGTAGGCAATTGAGATGGAATTTCTATACATAGACATAGTGAGAAATCTTTGAAAATATTCCACCTGCATAGTGTGTTTCCTTTGAATCACCTGTCTCTCTACTGCTCAGCCAGCTTCTCAGCGTGTATGCCTGAGCCAGCCTGCGTTCTCCTGAAGTGCAAGGCACTGTGACAATTTACGAAGGTGATGTCTGAGAGAAGTAAAGCACGTCAGAATGACACATTTTTGAAGTTAGTTAACAGCATGAATACTTTTTCTCTATAATTTTACCTTGAACCCATTATTAAACCAATTAAGCAGAAGTAAACAGACTGATTTGAATGTGCTTGGTATTGTCTTTTGTGAGGAATAAAAACAATTATGAATGGGATTCCATTACTCAAGGTACTTGCAGTTCTAGCCAAGAATAAAATCAGGTGATTTAATAATTCTGAGATTATCCCACGACAGGATGCTTAAAGGTTCAAAATGCTGATGTGATTAGTAGGTCTGAGTATGGTATCCAGCTATGCCAAGGTTTGCCAAACTAAGGCCTTCTGGTCTACTACCTGTGTTTGTACGGCCCACAAGTTATGACTGGTTTTTAAGTTGTTGTTTTGTTTTGTTTTACTGGTTGAAATACATCAAAGAATGACAATACTTCATGGGCATGAAAATTATATGAAACTCTAATTTCAGTGTCCATACATAAAGTTTCATTGAAATAAAACTTCCTTTATTCATTTATATAGTTGCTTTCAGCTACAGTGGCAGAATTGAGCAATTGTAACAGAGACCATAGAGCCTAAAAAATTTACTATTTGTCCTTTTACAGAAAAAGTTGCCAACACCTCAGCTAAGCTGTAGTGTTTTTCACATCTGTCTCCTTCATTCCATCTCATCAGCCATTATCCTGCTCCAGGTCTTCATTATATATTACCAGAATCATCGCAAAAACCTCTCACGTATTCCTATCAGTCGTTTTTCCCCATCTCATTCTGTGTTTGTAAGTGCTGCCTGATCCTCCTAAAATACACATTATTAAATCTTCAGTGATGTCCCAATACTTATGGAAGAACCAATCTTCTTTGGCACAAGGCCTTTTGTGGGGCCACTATCAATCTTATCTTTCTAGGTTTGTCTCCTCCTACTTCCTTGATATACCCTGTACTTTGGATAGAGATCGTATAATTTTCCATATGGGACACTGAGGTGTGAAAGGGGCCCTATAATAATTATGTTGGGGAAACAGACCTATAGCAAGACTGTTCTAGGCAAACGTGGAGGTGTGGTCACCCTTTCTATACTCCAGACAGTTTGAATGGCTCATCATTCTCCATATGCACATGTTCCCTTGCCTCTACTCAGTATTCCTTTAGGCTAGAATTCGTTTTTCTTTTTCTATAAATCTACCTCTTGAACATCTTTCCAAATCCAGCTTAAATAGTACCATGTTCATGAAGCCTTACTCAGAAATAATCTCCCCTTTTCCATCTCCCTTATGAATGAAGTGCTTTCTCATGATATGGATTACTTTCTGCTTTAGTGATACAGACGCGCGTGCACACACACACACACACACACACACACACATCCCTTTTCCCCATCAGTTCCTTGAAGACCTAGTTGTTGGATTCTGTACTCCTCTCAGTCCTGCATTATACCCCGTTCAAATGGGGTTTGCATGCCTAAAGAATGAGTTAATTGACTAGACTAAAGAATGAGTTAATTGACTAGACTGGGGAGACTGATGAATATTTGGGGCTGTCAGTTTGTAAATTGGCCATTTTATGTGAATAAAGTAGTGAGAAAAGATTCCAAGGACTGAGGACAGAGACTTAGGTGCCAATGTGGTGATGTAGCACTGTGGTTCAAGGTCAAAGGGTAGGCTTGGGAGTCTAGCCTGCCTGAGACTGAACTCCAGCTCCCACCATTTGTAATCTGTGTCACCTTGGTCAAGTTGACCTTACCTTCTAAGTTTCTGCTTCTGTAAAATGGGAGTAACCATAGAACCTTCTCCATAGAATGGTGGTTGAGGATTCAAATAGTCCCAAACATATGGTGAGCCCTCCATGAATATTGGCTGCTGTGACATCGTATGCTGTTAGTGGTGGGTAGGAAAATACAGAGACCCAAGACCAGGATGTAATAATGGAAGAGCTGAGACCCAAGACCAGGATGTAACAGTAGAGGAGCAGAGAGAAACACAGCACCAGAATCTTAGAATAATTCTAACCCCTCCATTGAGGTAGTCAGCCTCAGAGGGATCAAAGAGGCGTGAGTCCTGAGAGAAGATGGTCTTCACTTAGTAAGACATAACTAATTGGCGGTCTTGAGAGACCATTTCAGTAGTGTGGTTAAGGCTCAGTTTAGGTGTCAGAGGACTGAAAAAATAATGGCCAGAAGGAGGGGAAAACAAAGAGGAAGGTGTGAGAAGATGAGACACAGAGTCACGTAAAAGATCTGTTTGTTTAGTAATTTTTTTCTTTGAGCAACACCATACTTGAAAAAGGAAGAAACCTTGGGGTACTGGGTACTTGATGTCAGGGTAATGAGATTGAGTCCTGCATTGGGCTCCACACTTAGCAGGGGAGCCTGTTCTACATTCTCTTCCTCTCCCTCTGCCCCTCCTCTCCGTACAAGTGTGCTTTCTCTCTCTCTTTCAAATATATAAATATATCTTTTTAAAAAAGGAAGAAACCCTGGGGTATGCTAATTCAGTAGTAAATCATTGACTAAAATTAGTGCTTAATTCAGGTGCTGGTAACCCCTTGCCAAGGCATAAACGAGGCATCTTGAGAATCAACTCCAGAGCAGTGAGCTTTACCAAAAACAATACAAAAAACAAAGCTGGATTTAAAAAAAAAAAAAAAGTTTTTAATTTGCCGTGGGGTGTGTATATTCATAGTGGGGTACCTCTTTGTAAATTGCCCACTTGACTTTGTGCCGTAAGGCCTTTCCCCAGAGCAGTCAGAGCTGAGCCTCCTTCATGTTCACCTTGTTTGTGTGCATTTTATGAAACGACTGCCTGGGTTTGGAAGAACGAGTTGTGACTGGAGATGGTCCTGTGAAGTGAAGCCAAGTGAGCCTGGATACTCCAACCCAGACTCTGAAGTCTCCATGGTGAGGAGGAAGAGCAGGGGTATGGGCGGCGGATGTGGATGGCACTTCCAGTTCGCCACTTAGGGGCTCCGTGGGTTTCACTGGTTTGTCTTTCGGGTTTTTTTTTTTTGTTTTGTTTCAAGTATTTATTTAAATTCTAGTTACTTAACATATAGTGTAATGTTGTCAGTTGGAGTCTCCACAGCTCTGTGGAGATGTTGGCCATTTGTGAATATGCTAAACCGTGAAGGATCCAGGAATGTAACAGATGATCATGACTGACTTTGGCTTTGCCATTAAATACGCTGCCATGCTCGGATTAAGGCCTCCTAACCCCTCAGGCCTGCCAACCGAGTGTTTTTACTTTGGCGGTTACCACTCATAACTGCCAAGCCTTGGGCTCATTAGCACAATGTAATCACTTCTGTTGACTTCGGTTCCGTCAACACACCTTCCTACTAAGTGCCCAGCATGTGTCACATGTCACACTAGGTTTTAGAGAGTGGGTGGTGAGTGAGGCCTGCCGTGAGATGCAGCTGCCAGTGTAACAGAGCACGTAGATGCTGAACAAGTAATCCGTACCAGTGACCCATCACAACTGTACCCAGTGTTCTAGAGCGGCTGCTTCAAGAGTGAAGACCAAGCAGGACTGACCACTTCTGGGGGGTAGGAAGGAAGGGCAGAGAAGTTGGCCTAGAGCCGAGGTGGTCTCAAACCAGCAGTATCTCAGCATCACCTGGGAGCTTGTTAGAAATCTAGATTCTCAGAGTCTCAGGCCCATGCCAGAGGTAATCAGTCAGGCCTTGGAAGGGAAGCCCAGCACTCGTTTGTAACCACTTCTCTTGGTGATTCTGATGTATGCTCAAGTTTGAGAACCACTGGCCTCGAGGAAATAACCTTAAAACTCAGCTCTAAAGCTGTTCCAGTCAACATGGTAGCCACTGGTCACATGAGCCTTTGAAATGTGGCTGGTCCAAGTTGAGCTGTGCTTTACAGCTAAAATCCACATCAGGTTTCAAAGACTTACTATGAAAAAAAGAGTGTAAAATACCCCATGAAGAATTTTATAGAACTCATAGGTCAGAATAATATTTTGAAACTGTAAGGTTAAATAAAATATATTATTAAAGTTAATTTTATTTATTTTCCCTTTTTAACATGGCTTTTAAAAGATCTGAAATTATGTATGTGGCTAACTGTGCATTTTGATTGGACACAGCTGATCTAAAGGAAGACTAGAAGTTACCTAAAGCTGAGTGGGACTGAGGTGGCAGTTGTGGGGGCGGGGAGGATGCTGGGCAAGGGTTCTGGATAGGGTACAGTGTGTGCAGAGGTCCTGAAGCAAGAAAGAACACGGCATGCTCAAGGAAATGAAAGAAAACCAAAGCCTCACAGGTCACATGAAGGATTTTGAACTTTATCCTAAGACCAACTGAAAGTGATTGGGGATTTTATTTTATTTTATTTTATCTTAAGATTTTATTTATTTATTTGACACACAGAGAGATCACAAGTAGGCAGAGAGGCAGGCAGAGAGAGAGGAGGAAGCAGGCTCCCTGCTGCACAGAGAGGACCCTGGGATCATGACCCAAGCTGAAGGCAGGGGCTTTAACCCACTGAGCCACCCAGGTGCCCCTGATTGGGGATTTTAAATAGGGTGCTCACTTTTCAGGATGTTTGCGCTAATCAGTGAGGGCATGAGAGCTACATCTGAATATAGCAAGACTCTCAGAATCCAAGCTTCTCCTCCACCACCCCAAAAGATGGTGGGGGTGGAGGCATTTGGTCAGGACCCAGAGGGAGCAGGACCGCACCCATCACCTGCCTTGGCCCCAGGATCCAAGGACAAACACCCCAGACAAGATGGGGAAGCAGACACCTGGGAGAGGCAGTTTTGCTTTCAGTTCACTTTCCGCTGGGTTAAAGCTCAGAGCTGGCGGAAGCATTCCAGGAAGAGTACAAAGTTGAGTAGAAGTTTGATTCCAGAGCTGGGCTCTGCAGGGCCCTGGCCAAGGGTTTGGTGAAGGAAGGCCAGAGACAAGGAGAGCGGCACATGTGGAGGTGAGAGGGTGTTCGACAAAGCAGGGAAAGCCAGGATTGGAGCCTGGAGGCTGGGGGTCTGACCATCTCCCAGGGTATGGTGGCCTCTCCCTTCATCTGCGGCCTGGAGGAGATTTCTTTGGAAGTCACGGTTCACATGTTAGCAGACTCCATCTAGCCTCCAGACATGTTTTGTTTAGCTCATATTTTTCAAATATATTTAAATTAGTCAGCAGTATTAATATCAGATGTCACATTTAAAAGGTGCATTTTTGGTGTTCTTGAAAATTAGAAGATCCGGGAACCCCAGTTCCTCAGCCTCACAGAGAAATGGGGGAGCTAAGTAGTCGCTTCTCCTTTTAGTTGTATATGAACTTTTAGGAGTGGAAATGGCCCTTTTTATGTTTTTTGAAGACTTTTTTTTTTAACCTGAAGACAAAACTGAGTTCATAGGTTCTCTGTGGTCTGACTCGAAGTCTTACATTCTTACGTTCTCTCCAGTGTTTACTTTGAGGAGTTCCATCTTCTGTTTGTTCCCCAGAAAGATCCCAAGAATGGGACCCTTGGTTCAGTGAGACGGGCTTATGCAAAAGCTCTGTCCATTTACACAAGAGTCGCATCCATCAGAGAAGCCCGTGTGGTCCCCACAGTTCTCTAAGGTTCCCATCACCCCTGTGGCCCAGCGTCACTGCTCTTCCTCTCTGTCTAGCCCTCCAGACGTGTGAGTTTGCAGCCCCTGCCTGAAACTTGAAATGAGACTGACTGGGCTGCTGTGTATTTGTTGGTAAACACTTGGTATACCAGCTCCCATGGTGATTAAAATCTTAAAGATTGCAAGCTCTAAACCTCAACACCTCCTCTGTAAATATTCAGCATTAATTAACTAGGAAGTCAATTGATAGCAGCAAGGTGGAAAGAAGGAAGTAACTTTGTTTACCCAAGATAGATGCACTAGTCTAGTACCTTATCCTGTATCCACCCCTGGAGGTCAGAGTGAGGGAAGGGTATTTGTGTAGTCTTTCTGGCTATAGTATTGTTTCTCTGCTCCAGTGTATGTATTGGGGGCCTGGGGGGAGGGGGAGACTGGAAACAGAGAAATTATTCTATTTCTCAAACAAATCAAGCAAATAGAGCAGATTTAAAATACTGCCAAGCTTGGCAGTAAGTGCCTGGGTGTTCGTGTTCTTGCTCTATTTTGTTCTCTTGATATAGTTCATAATCAAAGACAATGGAAAAATGCTTCTGCTTACAGAATTTGTGTAACATGTCCTTTTCCATTTGAAGGGAAAATAGCTTCATTAGCATAAGGAGGCTTCCCCCTTGACAAGACAGAGTAAGGGTTGAGGGGGCTTCTCTTTAGGGGACGGAGGGAAGGGGGAAGGCTCCATCCCCCTTCTCCACCAGAAGCAAAAACCAAAATAGTGACTGTTACAAGGGGGTGAATGCAGTTTTTGACTGATCAGAAGCTTCTACTACTTGGTGAATTGGGCTCTTGAAAGAAAAAAGCAATACAAAAAATGTCTTTCTTTTGCAAATTAAACACACACACACACACACATACACATGTGCACACACGCACGCACATTTATTATTTGGTTTCTCCCAGTGCCCCAGAAGGAGTTTGTTCAAGTGAAGGAGCCTAAAGCTTGAGCTTCATTAGCTTCATGGTTATTCTGCTTCAGGGCACCAGTAATCACGCAGCAAAACGCTGCCCAGATGTCTTTCATCCTGTTCTTTCTTCTTCCGCCATCCCCAAAGGAGTGCCGAGGGAGGGCAGAAGCATCGCTCACTCTCCCTCCCTCCAGAAATTCTCAGCTCTGGGAGGTGGTTTCGCCTCAGCCCCGAGCCCAGTCTCTTCCAGATGCTTCCCGCTTTTCGTGCAATAAAGCTTCAGACCTGATGCTTGACAAGAAATGGAAGTCCAGGGGCGCCTGGGTGGCTCCGTGGGTTAAGCCTCTGCCTTCGGTTCAGGATCTTGGGGTCCTGAGATCGGGCTCTCTGCTCAGCGGGGAGCCTGCTTCCCCCCCCTCTCTCTGCCTGCCTCTCTGCCTACTTGTGATTTCTCTCTGTCAAATAAATAAATAGGGAGAGACAGAGAGAAATCACAAGTAGGCAGAGAGGCAGGCAGAGAGAGAGGGGGAAGCAGGCTCCCCGCTGAGCAGAGAGCCCGATGTGGAGCTCCATCTCAGGACCCTGAGATCATGACCTGAGCCGAAGGCAGAGGCCTAAACCACTGAGCCACCCAGGCACCCCTAAATAAATAAAATCTTAAAAAAAAAAGAAAAAGAAAAAGAAATGGAAGTCCAGGGGCACCAGGGTGTTCAGTCATTGGGCCTCTGCCTTAGGCTCAGGTCATGGTCCCAGGGTCCTGGGATCAACTGCCACATTGGGCTCCCTGCTTGGCGGGGGAGCCTGCTTTTCCCTCTCCCACTCTCCCTGCTTGTGTTCCCTCTCTCACTGTCTCTCCCTGTCAAACAAAGAATAAAATCTTAAAAAAAAAAAAAAAAAAATGGAAGTTCAAAGCCCAACCACCCTCGTCTTTCACCTACTTGCCGACTACCTCAGTCCGCTTCCTCCCTCAGGAGGTCCTCCTGGGTTGCCTTCACCTGAAATAAGATGAAACCTTATGGTAAAGGCTCTTTTCCCATCAGAATCTCTAGGAATTACTGAAGAAAGGAAACAACTAGATACCTAGATTCCAGTTAACTTTGTCACCGATGGTTATGTAACCGTGGGTGAATCACAGGGTAAGTGGCACAGAACAGGGCTTGCCAAGAATGGCAGAGGACCGGGCCCCGATGTTCCTATCATTTTTACTCCCCAGGGTGGAAAACCCGAGGATGGAAATGGAAGGCAGTGGGCAAGGAAAAGGAGCAGCATCTGTCAGCATAAGTATGTCCACAGCAAGGAGAGTGGAGGCAGCCTGAGGCGGCCAGAGCTCCACCAGCATCGAAGGCAGCAGAATCTCCAGGGGACAGAGTGGGACCAGCAGAGCTTCGTGCCAGCAGCTTAACTTAGGGAATTCCGAAACACTTTAAAGTTGTCTGTGGCACTCCACCAGACTCTCCCACTGAGATGTGGCTGGCTTCCGTGGGACCGTTTAAGGACCACGGAGGAGGAGTCCAGGCTTCCTTATCAGCATGCTTCCTCTCACTCCGGCAGACCTGCTCCTGCTAATCTGTTCCCACAGGCAGCATCTCTGAGCTGCTTGCATTTGATAGCTTGTTTGGCTTACGGATTTATGCCTGCCGAAAGCTCGATCTTGAGCCCGGTGAGATTATTTCGGTGAGTGCCGCGTTCAGCGTTAATGTTGCTTTAAATCACTTTTAGTGTTGTTTGAATGTTGAACCTTAGATTTTCGTCTAGGTCATGGAGCTTATGGCAATGAAGAGCTAGCTGCCCCCAGTTAGTAGTGATTTACATCCTGGATCAGTGTGGTGGAGTCATTGAATGAACGTGTTTAACGTCTATAATAAAGCGAGACTGGTAAATACTTCCTTTTTTCACCAGAAGAAAAACAAAGTGAGGAGGATGCCTTTGACCCGGAGTCAGCTGCTCGAAGCTGGGAACTCCCAGCTACTAGTCATCCTTTTAGACATCTATAACTCATTCCATTAAATCCTCTCTTCTGTAAGCACGGAAGGCCTTTTTATCTGGCAGAAATGCAGCAAGCCATTACAATGATGTGTTCTGTTTACATCATGCAATTAACATACTGTCTCGCCGTCAGAAAATTTAAGTTGACTAGGTTCCCCATAATGAATTATTTGTAGGATTATGCCTGTATGTGCCATAGCATATAAGGTGTCTGATCTCTTGATGTCAAATCTGGTAAAAGGAGTGACTTCAATTTAGTTCAGACACCGACTGTGGTAAAGTTGTGCTTCCGGGAGTCAGTTGAATGAAGAATGTAACAATATACTTTTTGTTCCTTCTCTTTCTAGATGTATTGCTGTCATTGAGTATTGGCCTACCTGAAAGTGCTAAGGGAAGCTCCGCCATCAGGATGTCCAAGTACAGACTGATTATGTTAAGACATGGAGAGGGTGCTTGGAATAAAGAGAATCGTTTTTGTAGCTGGGTGGATCAGAAACTCAACAGTGAAGGAATGGAGGAGGCTCGGAACTGTGGAAAGCAACTCAAAGCGCTAAACTTGGAGATCGATCTCGTATTCACATCCATCCTTAATCGGTCCATCCACACGGCCTGGCTGATCCTGGAAGAGCTGGGGCAGGAGTGGGTTCCAGTGGAAAGTTCCTGGCGTCTAAATGAACGTCACTATGGAGCTTTGATTGGCCTCAACAGGGAGCAGATGGCTTTGAATCACGGTGAAGAACAAGTGAGGCTCTGGAGAAGAAGCTACAATGTGACCCCACCACCCATTGAGGAATCGCACCCTTTCTACCATGAAATCTACAATGACCGGAGGTATAAAGTGTGCGACGTCCCTGTGGATCAGCTGCCCCGATCTGAAAGCTTAAAGGATGTTCTGGAGAGACTCCTTCCCTTTTGGAACGAAAGGATTGCTCCTGAAGTATTAAGTGGCAAAACCGTTCTGATATCCGCTCATGGAAATAGCAGCAGAGCTCTCCTGAAGCATCTGGAAGGTACTATCTTTGTGCTACTACTTCCTAAAGGTTGCTAAGTGTTATATGTGAGCCTTATTAACCTAGAAGAGATGTGGTTTCTGCTTGCAATACACAACTGACATGACAGACTTTCTTTCTTATTCCTTTTCGCCTCTTTAGTCTTTTAAGAATCATTTCGTTCTATAAATCAAAACCCCGGTGGGTTTCACATTCATATTATAGACAGCAGTGATTCTAAATCTTTAACAAGCATCTGAATTACCTGGAGGGAGGGTTTGGTCTCCCACAGATTGCTGGTCCCATCCTTGGAGTTTTGGATATGTAGGCCTGGAGGGGGGCTGGAGAATTTGCATTTCTAAGATGTTTTATGGTAATGCCAATACTGCTACTTGGGCTACTCCACTTTGAGGACTCTTGATCTAAAAGATTATATGGCTTTTGTTATAGTAACTTTTAGGGAGGCTAGGAAGGGTATACTTTTCTGTAGAAATGGTATGCAAAGCCAGTTTATTTATTTGAGTCTTTCCTGATAAATAAAATTATCTAGACTTTGGTTTTGCCCATGCTCTTCCAACTTTAAACAGTTACGGTGTTCCAGACCTGGCCTTCTTGAACAGTTCCTTTGTTCCAGCCCTCTCTTTCCAGATCAGGCTGAGTCATTGCTTGGGAGAAAGTTAGGGAGACAGAAAAGAAAAGAAAAGGATGGCTTATTACAGATAATCGGTTGCCTCTATTTTATTTTAACTACTTGATGTTGTATTCTAAACATACTCCGAAATGTACACTATTGTTATCTTCCTCTTGAGTAACATGAACTAAATGAACTCTTGAAGACCTACGCTCACCACTTTGGGCATCAGTGATGGCCCTGTGACACCTTCAGGGGGGTCTCTCCTTCCCCTCTCTCCCTTCACTAAGTAATCCCAGGCAGCTGTGCGTTTTGAGTGATCTGCTCCGTCCACCGTTTTCCTGTCTGTCAGCACTCTCAGCCGCTAACCCATGATACTAGAATCCTCTCTCCAGCATCCCCTTCCCATTCGGCTTTACCTTTCTCTAAGAGCCGGTGAGAAATGAAGAGGTTGACATTGTTTGTGAAATAAGTGAAAATAGGTTATTAACAAAACAAAGTGATCTTTATGAGATCTCATTGTAAACTTTTTAGCATGTGTTTTTACCCCTGATTTTTAAGTAACATGGCCAGGAGCCATAAATCATTACTCCTGTACCTGCATCCATTAGTTGTGCAGAGATCTAAATTCTACAGACTTTACTGGCTATTAAAAACGTTACTGGCTAGACATGGTGCTCAGTCTGTTGGTGTATGTTTGTGTATGTATCTTATTTACTCAACTCTACAAAGAGTTCTATTCTTCCTCTTTCAGAATAGTCAGATACTGGATTAAATGACAAATAACTTCATCATTATTGGACTATAGTACTTTATTGTTTAAAGAAGAGTTGAGCCTTCTCTTAGGATAGCGACAAACTGAAATTGAGAGTTTCAGAGTTTCTGCCGAAAGATGTATTCCGTCCCACAACACCAGTTCCTTTTTTCCAAAGGTGGACCTTAGAGCTCTTCGTGGCCAAGCCCCCGCCCCTAAAGAAAACACCATCATCTCCTTTGGGATCCTCTTTTTGTTCTTTGTTCCTGTCTCAGCTAGGAAATCCTCCCTTTAAAAGCGATGTCTTACTGTTTAGCACCATTTATTCTTCAACTGCCTTCAGGCTTCGATGTCTTTAAGATTATTCTGCATCCCCTGCCATAGCTCATCTTAGATACCCCCATTCTATTAGTGCATTGTGACATCACAATTTGTTACTGTTCTTTTCTTAAAGAAAATAGGGAGTTTTACAGATGGTAGTGAGGAGGACTATTCCCATGATGGGGGCGGAGGCCAAACCACCTGTGGAGGGAAAAGTTATCCACAGAAAGCTTACTTTCTGCATTTGAGGGAGGTTTTGAAACCACTAATAATTTATTTAAAAAACAATCACTTGGGGTAGCTGCTGTGGAAAACAATCTGGCAGCTTCTTGATAGATTAAACATCAGTTACCATATGATCTACTCATTCTACTCCTAGGTATTTACCTGTATGCATTTCCTAATGCTGCCGAGACAAAGTATCAATCACTGCATGGCTTAAAACAACAGATAGTCATTTTCTCGCAGTTCTGGGGGCTGGAAGTCCTAAAGAAAAGTGTTGGCAGGGTCGTATTCTCTCTGAAGACTCAGGCGAGAGTCCTTTCTTGCCTCTTCTAGCTTCTTGTGTTCTTTGGAAATCTTTGGCGTTCCCCGGCTTGTAGATGCATCATTGTGGCCCTCAGACTTCGCTTGGTGTTTTCCCCATGCGTCTCTCTCTTCCTTGTCCAAATTTCCCCCTTTTGTAAGAACACAAATAATAGTACATTAGGGCCAAAGACCTCCTCTTAACATGATTACCTCTATAAAGCCCCTATTTCCAAATAAAATCTTCTCAGGTTGGGACTTCAACAGACCTTTTTGGAGGGATACAGTTCAACCCATAACAGTACTTAAGAGAAATGAAAACATGTGTCCACATGAAAACTTGGACACAAACCTTCATAGCAGTATTATTGATAAGAGCCACAACATGGGAGCATCTCAAATGCCCATCACCTAGTGACTAGATAAATTAAATTTGGTATATCCATTCAATATAATATTATTTGGCAGTGAAAACAAATGGAATAGTCTTATGTGCTCAACATGGGTGAACTTTGAAATCATTGTTACCTAAAAGAAGCCAGTCACAAAGGAGTATATATTGTACAATTCTACTTAAATGAAGTGTCTGTGTGGCCAAATCTTTAGAAACAGAAAACAGACTGTTTCCTAGGCCTGGGGTTGAGGTGGTGGGGGGTGTGGAATGAAGAGTGACTGTAGTTAGGTACAGGTCTTCTTGTTGGGGTGGTGAAAACATGCTAAAATGGATCGTGGTGATGGTCACACAAGTCTGAATGTACGAAAACCCATCGGCCTGTATACTTCATGGGGTAAGTGGTATGGTATGTCATTTATCTAATTAAAGCTGCAAAAATAGTTTAATCAATGGGATTAAAAGATGAAAAGATTTGATATTGGCCTAGAAAAAAAGATATCGGGGCAAATATATGGAAATGCTATCAAAGTAGGCATGCATAGATGTGGAGTACAGAATAAAAAATAAAAATAAAATACGACTTCGACCACTAAAGCAGAAATGGATTTATAGGGATATAGGGATTCCTGAGAAATTAGCAGACATTAGTTCTCAGGCTTCATTTTAACTTTCTTCTGAAGGTCTTTTTTTTTTTTTTTTTTTAAGTTGAATGTATAGAACTAAATCACCTTTCAGAGCTTACTAAAACCGAAGCAACCTTAAATTATAATTCCTATCCCTCTCACTATAAACAGGCCTTAGACAAAATGTGTTTATTTGGGAGAGAATTAATTTAAAAGAGCGGTGTTCATGCTGGAAGAGGTAACTGGTATGAGGAGATTCTAGTCGGAAGTATGAAAGCGGAAAAGGTGTGGAGTTGGCTGATGTCTGCAGCAGAGGACAAGGGAGGTGTCGAGGAAGCAGGCAGGGACTGGAAATGGGAAGGCAGGTGACCAGGGAGGATGGCAGACATTCAGGGGAGAAAAATTCAGAAAATCCAGAATGTGCTATTGGCACAGGCCCACAGGTGGGGAACCAAATGGAGTGGCTGGGAAGATGGGGGTCTGGCCATAGGCTGGTATGTAATCTTGGCTCAGCCATCCTGGGTAGGGGAACAAGTTTGTTCCTTTTTGGCCTGTAGTACCCCCTGGTGGTGGTGCTGTTAGGATTCATGGAGCCCTTTGATGTCACTGTGACTTCCTATAATGACTTCCGCATCTAACATGGAAGAAATTATTTCATGTATATAAAATGGACTAAACTAGATTTTAGGATCACTTGGAAAGTTAGTTATCGTGTCTTATTTTAGGAGTTCTCTAAGTACCAATCTCCACTAAGAGTTATCTGCTCTGGTGTATACTGAAAAATAAGATGCGAGTATTCCGTGTCACAGCTCTAAGAATTACATATAAGTGACTTTCCCAAGATCAGAAGAAATCGTGTGTTATTTCTCCCATGTCATTTCTATTAATGGGATTTTAGGTTTTTTAAAGTTTATTCTGAATGTACATGATCACTGGAATCGGAACATGAGTCCTCTTACCACGCATGTCTGACCTTCAGAAGCCAAGCTATAGGGCATAATGTGGTACCGATAAATTCCCAAACTAAAAGAAAGTATTCCTTTGAATTTGGATGATAACTCTTTAAGACTCCAAAATATTAGGTGACTCTCCTTTACTTTAAGGGGGGAAAATAGAGATTTTTATCTGACAGTAAGGAGTAAGGACTACTTGCAATTTACTGGGGATTATATGTGTTTAGTGTGTTAAAAACGTATCATAAAATTTACCATCTTTCTTGCCAATTTATTCTTACTGTAAAGTTATATGACTATATATATCACCATTAGCCGTTTTCTGGTTAATACCTGTCATCCCAGTATAATTATTAATAGCCTTTCCTTTCACTTTCAGAAGTGCCCCACTTGATTAATAAATTATGTGGTCACCTTACTATAAATATGTTAGCCTTCACTAGTATTAAGAATGACTCTTTAGGCACCTGGGTGGCTCATTTGATTAAGCAACTGCCTTTGGCTCAGGTCACGATCCCGGGACTCTGGGATCAAATCCCACATCGGACTCTCTGCTCATCAGGGTGTTTGCTTCTCCCTCTGACCTTCCCCCTCTTGTGTTCTCTCTCTCATTTTCTCTCTCAAATAAACAAATAAAATCTTTAAAAAAAAACAAAAAAGGAATGAATCCTTGAATTGGCTATGCCCAGATTCCATACTTCCTATAAACACAAAAGTTGCTGAATTCTTTGCATTGATTACAAAAATAAGAATGCTTGTGATTGTAGATTCATTAGAGTCCTAGTCATGCTTTCTAGATATGTTTATATCAAATTCTCCTCTATAAACAGGATCCTTTGAAGGAACTGGGCAATGTTTCTATGTATTGTCTTTAAACTGTTTGACAGATTAAAGCTGTCACTTCCTGCTGGGGAGGAGTGTGGTAGTTGGTAGAATCCAACTGACAGCATACCATCATATCACACAAATATGTTATTGTTTAAAGACTAGAACTTAGGGGTAGGAAGGATGATGATCCTATTAAATAACCACTTAGAATATTGGTTTACCCTGAAACCTCTAAGTGCCTTATGATCTTTTTACTTAAAAAGTATCCTAGTGTTCCACATCTATTCTACATTGTATCTACCTCAATTATGAAGCGTGTTGGTTCTTAAGACATTATTTTTTTAATTTATTTTATTTTTTTTATAAAAATATAATGTATTTTTATCCCCAGGGGTACAGGTCTGTGAATCACCAGGTTTACACACTTCACAGCACTCACCATAGCACATACCCTCCCCAATGTCCATAACCCAACCACCCTCTCCCTACCCCCCTCCCCCCAGCAACCCTCAGTTTGTTTTGTGAGATTAAGAGTCACTTATGGTTTGTTAAGACATTATTTTATTTCTCAGCTCTTTGTGCTATAACTTTACCCTATAAGCAGTGGAGTCCTGACTGACACTTCTTCCATTTGTGAAGAAGAACACAGGTGCTTTTGAAGGAAAACGAAACCCAGACAGACCTCAGATGACTTAGCCATGATCATGATAATTAGTTGGAGTCCTGAACTCCACCCAAACCCGGTTCACTGAGTCTCCACACATGATTACCCCCTGGGCTTTTTTGTTTTAACTTTTTTTTTCCTGAAAAGTAGCCCTTCCCTTGATCTATTTCTTGTTTGGAATACTGTATTTTAAGAAGCTGAGTCAAGAGTATCCATGGCAGGTAAACCATTAAAAGTTAATTTGATGCAACTAACTGAGTCTCCAATTATTATTGCTGTTACCCTAACATTGTGGTTTGTGTGTGGTGTTTCCTAGTGCAGCTATAAAGGTGGCCTTATTTGGAGTGCATGCCGTGTGCTAAGCGCAGTTCTAGGCATTTTACCTCATATCCTGTTTAATAGAGGAACTAGCACAAGGCTCTGCCCCGGCTGGAAAGCTGTGTTTCAACCCTGTGTTTTACTCTGCTGTTTGGTGTATCTAGGTCATATTTTTTATTTCATTTGACCAGTCAATCATTGATCACTAAGCTCTTTTGCTTAAAGAAACTGCTTTAATAAAAAGGAGCAGACTACTGATCTATCTTAACTTCATGGGTCAGTCTAAGCTGTATTATGCCAAGTGAAAGATGCTGAATTCAAAAGGCTGTATTATACCTTCCTGCTGAAGTCTTAGCCCTTGGTGGTTCAGAATATGACTGTATTTGGACATAAGGTCTTTAAAGGGTAATTAAGTAAAAGAGGCCATTAGGCTGGCCCCAAAGCTAACACGATGAGTGTCCCCAAAAAAGATCAGGACACAGACACAGAGGGAAGACCACGCAAAGACACAGGGAGATGGCAGCCAGACCAAGGAGAGAGGCCTCAGACCATGATATCTCCACAACTGTGAGGAAATAAATATCTGTTATTATTTTTTTTTTTTTAAGCAACAAACAAACCAGGCATTGTAGACTCTATTTATTTGCCATTCTGGAAAAGGCAATACTATTGGGTCAGAAAACAGATCAGTGGAAGAGGGGTAGGCTGCAAAGCAGTACAAGGAAATTTGGAGGGTTCATAGAACTATTCTGTACACCCAGGAGGGTGAATTTCATTGTATGTAAATTATACCTCAGTTTAAAAGTCTTGCTTTTATCCAGCAAAATGACCATTGCCCCAATGGGGACCATGCCTTTTGGTGCACAAAATAATAGACTAGATTAGTTTGATTGTCAGATAGTAGAATTAAAGGAAGGTTGCTATGTGCACCTACCTTTGCCTTTGAAAACTAACCTGGAGGGCACCGGTATGCTTTCTCGGGAGCAACTGGTACTGTCTTTACTCAGCACCCAAACCATGGACAGCATAGGAAATCGCCAGTCAAAGCCCATCTTCATGAATTATCTATAAGCTGTGGGACCACGAAGCTTTGTACTTAGGGGTGTGAGTTCCTCTAGTAAAGGTTTTTCTGCCTCAGAATGATTTCTCCTTACTTGCCACCAAATTCTCTGGTCATCATGGGGTCTTCTGACTTTTTATCCTTCTCACAACCAGCCAGCCCAGTAATAATAGGTCAACGTAGGAGAACGCACAGTACAGTGAGGCAAGGGTTACCGATTCAGAGCAAGGCAACACTCTCGTATAGGAATTACAAACCCAGGACCCACAGGTCAGCACCCAGCATACACTTCTTGCCTGATCGGGACAGTCTCTACCCTGTGAATTACTTATTTAATCTCTGTTTTTCAATTGTAGATCACTGGGGAGATTTCATGACCTTTAACTTGAAAGTAGCTCTTAATACTTTCAGAAGAAAGAAGACTTGAGACAGACTCAGGAGATATTATATAGTAAGAAAATGCCTACCTAAGGGGCGGCTTTACCTATTTTTAGCATGTAAACGATTATCAGTGCTGGGCTAATAAGTCCAGGCCAAAGCATCCAGACCCACTTCTCCCAGAGCAGCCCCGTAGGAAAGCTCCTGACGCAGGCTTAGTATCTAAGAGCATCCTGTTCTGTAGAGTTCCAGACAGGCGTGTGTTTCTTTCTCTGTGGTTGGCATAGTCACTTCCTGTTTGTTTCCTGCTGGCCCACACTGAAGGAAAAGCCAGGGACTGAACTGGAACGTTGGATGTAGTCTGCCTCTTGCCAGCGGAAGTGGATTGTTTAGTCTGGGTTCAAGCACAGGGCTAGGCAGTCTCAAGTTTGGAATCAGAGTGGCGTGCAGGAGACTCATGAACGACAGGCTTGATCCCTGAAGAATTGTGTGCAGCTGTACACATGGCCAGGCAGAGAAGCCTTGAGGCGAAATTAGAGAACCAGGGAGGGCAGGTCAGCTGGGGCCAGCTGTGGGGGCGGGGCTGAGGAGTGCATCACCTTTGGCATTTTAGCAGGATATTTTCAGCTGCAGCAAATTCGGGCCTCTCTCTGGTGGAGCAAATGCTGGCCTGTTGGTATGGTTAAGCTTTCTCTTATTAGAAGAAGCATCATTGATTTACAAAAACTTTCACTTTTAAAAGCTGTAGGCTATTTTCACTATAAAGCTCAATGTGGAGTGGATTCTGCCCTCTGCCTTATTCTAAATTAGAGGCTGTGATCCTATCTTCACATTACAATATTCAAATAACCCCTTTCCAGTTGCTCCCCAGCCTATCTTTAAGTTGCACATAATAGCCTCCAACACTAAAGGAATTCTAACTAAAATAGGCAGATCATCTATGAAATTGAGAGTCTCTTGTATCAGCTCTTATTTTTTGCAACAGAATACAGACCTCTCCCTGCAAATCGCCCATTGGTGGGGTTTGAATTGTGACTTACTTGCCTGGGAGAGGTACCTCAGGGCTGGGGTGGCACCTCCTGGTCCAATGAGCTGATCAAAGTGGTTTCCCTCTTTTCCTAGATTCCAAAAATATGCACTATGTATTTGGGGTTTACTCTCATTCTGTGACAGATCTGCCTCCCTGAACATCTTCCCTCCTATTTCCCAAGATTCAAAGGTTTTAAGCAAACCTTTTAGAGGAAATCAAAGAAATTATATGGAGGACAAATTTAATTTGAGTTGTTTATTAGCTCTAAATATAAACAACCTTTTCTTCAAGGCTAAGAGCCTTCTCAGCTCTCTTCTTTTCTTAGTAAGGTTAGAAAGGAAACATAATCTTTCACCAAGGTTCTTGGTGCAGGATACAGCCTCTAGGATTGGACACATGAAATCTTTACTTTTGAGGAGATTTTGTCTCTGTTTTGACCTTGTTCTGAAATTTGGCCAACACCATACCTCTGGCAAAGTCTTCAGAGTGCTTTCGTGCATAGGCTTTATGCAGTAGAGTTTTTAGTTACTATTTCATTCCTTATTGCTTGTATATATATATTAAGAAGTAGATTCATATAATGTAAACATTTCTAATAGTGGATCATAGAGCTAAATGATTTCTGGATCCTGGCACCATAATAGGGTTCTTTACAGTTGAACAAACCATTTACTAAATTCTCACAGTGACCAAGGCACTGTTCTAAGATGATAGGGGACACAGGGATGGATGAGACATGGTCCCTGTTCTCAAGGAAGTTTGTAACCCTGGTAGGAGAAGCAAGCATTTGCACAGCCACCTCTAACAGAAGGTCAAGTGTGAGTGCTGTCATATATGTACAGTGATCTTAATATCTGGCTGTGTTTCCTGTTCTTGCTGTATTGACTTGAGGACTGGGGCTCACAGGTGCAGATTTGACTTCCTTAAGTTAATCCTGTATGCAGAAAATGAAATCGTTTGAATTTCTCTCCATAGTGGCATTGAGTTACCCTTTTGACTTACCATAAATGTTCATTATTTCTTACTTGAAATGTCCCAGTCATGTAGGCTGATTGCAGTTAACTCCTAGTTGCTTCTTGTAAAGGTTCAAGAATTAAAGACAGGGACGCCTGGGTGGCTCAGTCGGCTAAGTGTCTGATTCTTGACCTCCGCTCAGGTCTTGATCTCAGGGTCATGAGTTCAAGCCCTGCGTTGGGCTTCATGCTGGGCATGGAGCCTACTTTAAAGAAAGAAAAGAAAAGAATTAAAGACAATGGTTGGGGCTTCAAGAGGGGGTGGTTGTGGAGGGGGAGAGACAGAGAGGGGTAGTTGCAGAGTGAGATCTCCAATGATTGCTTTCAATACATTCTTGGATGCTAGATAAAAAATCTAAGCCAGTTATCAGACAGGCTTGTGCTGTTTGTCCACTCATTTTAAACTTCATATGATGTTCCAGTTAATGAATTTATAATATGGTATTGCATAATATAGTACTGATTCAGTTTGGCTTAATTCAGTGCAGATGCATTGTTCTAGCCTTAGGACCTCTGCTTGCTTAACTTTTTCTCAGGACAAAGAGTGGCTTATGCCAAAATCAAGTAATGAGTAATGGCTTCACTGTGGTTTTTCCTAATTTGCTATTTTAAAATTTCAGTCCTTAAGTCTCGTGGACTGATTATTAACTAGTCTAGGTATTTTAAATATGTGTAAGTAATTAGTCTGCTGTGTGAACGATTTGAGTAGTCATCAAAGTGGAATGTCAACTTTATTTATTGGAAACATTTCTATTTCTGTTGAGCTCTCCTTCCTTTGTAGGGGAAATATTCTAGTACTCGTGGCTTTTGTTGAGTTGGCTCTTTGATTTGGTCCTACACAAAACTGGATTGTTATCTAAGCCATAGGCATGAGCTTGAGGGCAGTGCTACTAAAGAGAGGACCTGTCGAGATCTGGCTAGATCTGGGGCCATGGTCAAACAAGAGAGCCCCATGTGTGCTCCAGCCCCTTTCCAGAGAGCTAGAACGCTTTACTAAGGTCACAGACCACAACCCCTAAACCTGGCCCACCCATCACGATCCCACTGTGTTAGCTGTTTCAAAGAGCTCAGACAAATCTGTTCATGCCCTTTACCAGTCCTGAAAACAGGAGAACACTAGCTGCTACAGATAGTACCCAGCCCTTCACAGGGGCACAGCAGGGATACAGACATTCTCCTCTTTCCCTAAACTGTCATGAAGTAGCCTTGGACAACCAGGGTTGAAGTCCTGGGATTTTGAATTAAAAAACCCGGGTCCAATTTTATTGCTTTAACAGTCTTGTGATTTGAGAAGCTTTATTTAACTTCTCTGGTTCTGTTTAGTATTTTTTTAACAACTCTATTGAAATATAATTTACATAATATACAGTTCACCCATTTAAAGAGTACAGTTCAGTGACTTTTAGTATGTGTACAGAATTGTCCATCTATCACCACAGTTAATTTTGGAACAATTTCATTATTCCCAAAAGAAACCCTGTACATAGCTGTCACTTCCAACTTTCTCTATTTCTTCTAGCCCTAGGCAACCACTAATCTCTTTGTCTCACTGTATATTTTCCTATATAAATGCAATCATCCAACATGCAGTTGGTGGTGACTGGCTTCTTTCATTAGCATAATGTTTTCAAGATTCATCAATGTTTAGCATGTATCAACACTCAATTATTTTTCATTACCAAGTAATATTCCACTGTAGGGCTATACCACAGTTAATTTCTCCATTCATCCCTCGAGGAACATTTAGGCTGCTTCCACTTTTTGGCAGTTATGACTAATGCTATTATGAAGGTTTTCCTACAAGAGTTAGATAGGAAACATGAAGGAATAACAGGTTGCCCTGAAGGGTATCTGTTATACTACAATTTGATGTGATGCAACTCTCTGTCTAAAGTGTTTTATTCTAATTTCTGGGAAGTTTTTTCCTTCCAGGACCTATAGCTCGAATCCCTCCAAGTATCTGGTATATTTCCAGACCTGCAGCTGTTATGGGACTCAATAAATGTGCAGTGGGGCACCTGGGTGGCTCCCTCAGTTAAGCGTCCGACTCTTGATTTTAACTCATGTCTTGACCTCAGGGTTGAGGGATCAAACCCTGCATCAGGTTCTGTACTCGGTGTGGAGTCTGCTTGAGATCATCTCCCCCTGCCCCCCCCCGACAAATACATAAATAAAAAATCTTTTTTTTTTTTAAGATTTTATTTATTTATTCGACAGAGAGAGATCACAAGTAGGCAGAGAGGCAGGCAGAGAGAGAGGAAGAAGCAGGCTCCCCGCTGAGCAGAGAGCCCGATGCGGGACTCGATCCCAGGACCCTGAGATCATGACCTGAGCCGAAGGCAGCGGCTTAACCCACTGAGCCACCCAGGCGCCCCAATAAATAAAATCTTTAAAAAAAAAAAAACCCATGTGCAGTTACACAAGTGAAGAGAAGTTCCTCTTACATTGCCTTCAATGTCTTGTCTGTTCTACAGGTATCTCTGATGAAGACATTATCAATATTACTCTACCCACTGGAGTCCCCATTCTCCTGGAACTGGATGAGAACCTGCATGCTGTTGGGCCCCACCAGTTCCTGGGTGACCAAGAAGCTATCCAAGCTGCCATTAAGAAAATAGATGATCAAGGAAAAGTGAAAAAACGAGCTGAAAAATGAAGGCTTTCCCATTTGATGGCTAGGAATGGCTGCAAAAGAAGTGGCATGCAGTGTTTTATGGGTGCTGATCTCTCTCTCTTTTTTCCCCCCTGTTTTTCCAGAACTGGGCTATGGGGTAGAGTGTATATAGGCAACTACGTAACTTATGTTGCTCAGAAAAAGGCTTTAGGATGCCTGAGTAGGCATGAGTACTCACTAGGCATGAGTAGGATGAACTCTCCTGATAGTCCTATTTGAGTTAGTGTTGTGGGGCTAATTAGTAACCAGAAGGGCTTAATCAATGTCCTAAATATCCAAGATAGGAGAGTAACAAGTAGAGGTGAAGTTTAAAGCTTTCATCATTCAATACATCATTACTGAGTCACTATTGAGAGACACTACTTATTCTAGTAAGTAGTTCATGTTTATATTTACTAAGACTTTCTGGGATGATGGTAAGGTATATTAGAAATATACTCTACGTAAGTATTTATTATCAGGCTTCTCCTCTGGGAAAAGGGATGCTTTTCCAGTTAAAACCAGAGGCCCATTAAATGGGGGCTATCATAGATGGGCTTCTTCAAGAAAGCCAACAACAAACTAGAAGGCCCTTTGCCTTGTCTCTAGGCCAGAGACATCCTTTCTTTGACATTCGGAAGGATTGCCCTTTGGCTGCTAGAATTAGCAGCATGGACACAGCCCTAGCTGTTTGTGTTCTCCTTTTGTTTCGTTCTGTTAAACTTCAATCTTTGGGTACTTAAAATTGGTTTAAAAATAAAGGTCTGTGACCAAAAAATGAATATCCCCGAAGCATCTCCATATATGTGATGAACATTAAGCAAAGGCATCTGAACTAGTCTTTGGCTCAGAATCTTCCTGGGACCCTCACAGAGTTGCATGGACACTCACAATTCTCTACAAATTGAACATCCGGATCGGAGGGAAAGTAGAATATAGTGCACGTAATTTTATCACGTGAGCAGGGAAAATATGGTACATTGGGGCTTGTCATGTACATGAATTTTTCACCAGCTGAGAGCAAACTATTATGGTACATAGTATAGAGCAGCGTGGGTAGGCCATGAGCAGACGGGATTACTTCTCAATCTCAATGACCCTATTTTCTAGATCATATTTTTAAACATCATAGGTATGCAAGTCCTCTTTCTTTAAACTCTTGCCTTATTTCAAGGCAGGTGACCTGTATTTCAGTGATAAAGTCATGTGGGAAAAATTGTAGCTATTTATCAGTTTTTCATGTTTTTTTTTCCCTTGGCAGATCAATCTGTTTGTATGGTAAATGGCCATAGAAGAAAACTAATTTAGAACCCTTGCTACAGCTTGGCCTTCATTTAGTCCTTACAGTAGGACTCTTCCCGCACTGGCAATGAACATGGCTGGGAAGAAAAGCTGGACTGTGGATGCTTTACATTTCTGACCGACTTGTGGTGTCTACTGTAGCCCTTCATCTTAGTCCAGTTGCTTAACCAGTGAATTCAGAGATCAGGTCTTCCTAGAATACCATTCTTTAACAGTTTCATCTCTGGAACTGACCTCTGAATTTTCTAACCCAACCGGTGACCGTATCTTAATGCGGCTCGAGACCCTAGAGTTGGAGTCTTTCCTTGTCCTGCAGTGAGGTGTTCACTCCCAGGGTACCCCCTGGCTGGATGATATACTTCTACACACAAAGCTACACTCAGAACCAGGCAGTTTGGAATCTTGCCGATTTCCTCTGATAGGGTTTATTTTTGCCCACACTTTTCTGCTATAATTTGGCTTATTGTTTTTGAGATCTTGGCTGAAATAAATGAGACATTTCTGAAAACCTCATGTAAAATGATTTTTTTTAAAGATTCTATTTTTCAAGTAATCTCTACTCCCTGCACAGCTGTGGAACTCAACAACCTCAAGTCACACACTCTACCAACTGAGCCAGCCAGGCGCCTCATTTTTTTTTTTTTAAACATGCAAAATTATTTCTAACAACTCCAACAGTTCACCTGTATTAGACCACCTAATATACCTGTTTTCTTCACATGGTTTACAAGATATCCAGAATTTTTGATGTAGAAATCTTGAAGACTGAAACCTGCATCCTAATGTTGGCATCCTTCTGTTCTTTGTGAAGTTGGGACAAAAAGAGGGGGATTTTTTTTTTTTTAAAGAAAGTGGTAGATAGCCTGTCTAGAGATTTGGCCATGAGAGAGGGCACGCCGTCCTGCTGCCCGGTTGGGCTAGTCCTGGAGCCAGTGAGACATATGTCCTCTGCCCAGGCTGAAATAATTGTCCCAGTGTGGAACGAGTGTGGTAAGATGAGGGCAAGAGCAAGGTGCTCCTCCTGGAGTATTAACTTTTAAATATCTCAGACGAGTACCATATCCCTGTACACCATGAATTTCTTTTTCCAAAAGAGCAGGAGTTCTCCAGAAAAATGGAGGTTTGCGTGTCATCTAACACTGGAGCCCCGACAACAAAGCATCCCTGGAGGAGAATACATCCGTGTCATACATTTTCCTTCGCTAAGATGTGCAAGAGAGATGTCTAAATGCAATCTCAACGCGATGGTTTCGCCCAAGACTTGGAGGCCATTTCTTGTGTGGGAGCATGATCGCTTTTATTTGAATGCTGTTACTGCACGTGCACAGGAATGGTGGTGGTTATTGGTCCTCTGGTCTGGGAAGCCTCCCTATGCTCTAAAGATTTTCAGGGGTGGGATTTATTTATGTATATATGTATTTATGTATTTTGGGGTCAGTGCATGAGCCTGTTAAAACCAACCCCCAGGGGGCAGCACTTGGCCAGCTTGGTGGCCAGACGCAGAAACCTGACTGGTCATGTTGCCGCCCCAAGGGAAGAGAGAAGAAAAAGGTCAAATATTTCCCCACTCCTTCTTTCATGTAGTTACAGTTCTTTTTTTTTTTTTTTCCCCTGACCCTTCACCACTTTTGACAGAATGGGCTAGGGGAAGCATTTTTCCTAGACAGAGATTTCGTCATTCCCTGGTGTCATTTTTAATTCATTTGCTTGCTTTTGCAAGCCACAGTCTCTTCAAAGTTCAGCTTCCCTGGTACCCGACAAGCCTTTCTTAGGTTGTTCTTCCCTCAGAAACATACTCAAATTGCCTCAATGTTGCGGTTCCTGATTATGTTTCCTGCTTTTGTGTTTTGCATAATTGAATTTTGCAAGTTTTTGGCTGACTTGTATAATACTGTTTGTAGTATTAAATCATGGCTTACCTCACAAGCAGATCTGGCTATGGCCTGAGAGTCTAACACACTGGACTATGAAGGGAATTTAAACCACCGATTCCAAGAGGAAAAATGAAACATCCAAAATATTAGAATATTTTAATCCTTCAATCTCCCTCTTATGACAAAGTTAGTTGGCCAAGTGATAGGAAGAATGAAAGTCACTCTTTTTCCACAGGTTGCCACGTTTTATTTACTGGAGGATGATCTGGCTGTATCGTCTAGCCTTTAAGACACTGGGATCTTAAGTTGCCAAAATAAATTTTAACTTTCTTGGACAATGTTCTAGGGGTAAGCTAGAGTGTCACCCTCTCTTCCTATGTATCCATAATACAGCCACATAGCTCGTGCTTTTTAAGTCAGAGCTGGCCATTTAAGCTTACACTTACTCTGATTTGGCAGGAATACATTTTTAAACAGTCATCTAAAAATTCTTCTTATTATAAAAAGCTTTAAAGAGCCACAAAAACAGAGACTATAAATAGCACAAAGAACACTCCTATGCCCGTCTAGCCCCCAATTGCCACCTCATTCACTTACGACTCCTGTTCTGTATAGATGCCCTCCGTCTTCCCCGGCTGGCACTGGATTATTCTGGAATAAATGCCAAACATCAAGCGGGATAGATTCCAAAAAGGAAAACAGCTTAAGTAGTCTTTGCACAGTTCGAATGGAAGCATCAGTATTCTGTTTTGAACTTTGCCTTTTCTCGGTACTTCAGAGAAACCTCACGGCAGCCTTTGTTAAGTTGTCCAATTTGAGTCTTGGCTGTATACAATCTGTATTCCCTCTGGTTGCTGTCTGGAGACCTGTTAGTCTGTTACGTGTGATTTCTGCTGAATAATGCGAGATGATTTGGTGACTCTGATGATAAATTCAACTGTTTTAAAGATGAAAATGTTCCTGAGACTATTTTAAATAATTCTGAAACCAATTGCATAGGTTTAAGAAATGAGTAAATTTGTTGTTCTTGTAAATCAGGTTACTCACTATGGGAGAAGGGAGATAGAACAAGGAAGCAGATAAAGAAGAATGCTGTTTTATCAGTTTTGAACTGGAGCTATTTAATAAGCACTTTTTTAAAAAAAGATTTTATTTATTTATTCGGCAGAGAGAGATCACAAGTAGGCAGAGAGGCAGGCAGAGAGAGAGAGAGAAGGAAGTAGGTTCCCCTCTGAGCAGAGAGCCTGATGTAGGACTCGATCCCAAGATCCTGAGATCATGACCTAAGCCGAAGGCAGAGGCTTAAACCACTGAGCCACCCAGGCGCCCCGAACTGGAGCTATTTATATGAACGTGTGTGTGTATGTGTGTGTGTGTGTGTGTTTTCTCTCCCTAACACCACCTCCTCTCACCCCCAGCTCTGCCCCTGTCCTCTGAAATGACCTAGAAGCAGTAAATACACTAATAATGAGCACACCTACAGTCCTGAGCTTGCTTTCTAATTACTGTTCCACAGAACCTGGGATTGTTTGGGGAAATGGTCATTTCCAGGTTTGAGACAGATAAAGGAGAAGGGGAGCTTAGAACATCTTGAGTCAGAAAAGAAAAAAATGCCCGAAAACTGATGGGACACAAAAATTGGCTTCAAGTGCCAAATTTGGGACAATTTGCCATTAAAGTAAAGAGTGATGATGATGGATAATGGGACATTTGTCTCAGTCCGCTCAAACTGCAGTAACGGAAAACCACAGGCAAGGTGGCTTAAATGACAGACATATGTCACAGTGCCAGAGACTGGGCACCAAAGATCAAGTGCCTGATGAGAACCCTCCTGGTTTTCAGACAGATATCTTTTCACTCTAGAGTGGAGGGGAGGGCGCTGGTCTCTTCCTCTTACGAAGACCTTAATCTCAGCATGGGGGAGATCGACCTTCATGACCTCATGTAAATCTAAGTACCTCCTAAAGGCCTTCCCTCCAAATACCAGCACGCTGGGGATCAAGGCCTCAATATTTGAACTCTAACTGAATATTTTAATTAAAAGTTATAAAGGACATTTAGGGGCTGCAGAATTTAAGGGTGATATGTCATGTCTGCAACTCACATTCAAATGGTTTGGCCAACAATGTTGCTGTATATTTAGAGAGGGACAGAAAGCAAATGCAGTGAATGTTACAATCCATAAACTGAGCAAAGAATGTATAATGTACTATTGTACTATTCTTCCACCTTTTCTGTGGGTTTGAAATTTTTCAAAATGAAACCAGGAAAACTAAAGTGAAAGGAGGGGGGAAAAAGAATGGACAAAGGAGCAGCTAAAACCATCTCTGTACTGACTGGATAAAGGTGTCCTGCTTTCTGTGCAGTTTCACTCTTCCTGAAATCTCAGGCCTTGTTAGGGAAGAGAGGAACTTCTCGGGTCTGTATTGTCAAGAAACAAGTACCCTCATTCTGTTTGGGGCTACGGTTAGGCATTATACCAACAATTAGCTTTTCTGTTGATAGAGCAACTCACGAAGAGTGTTGATTGCCATTCCCTTGTAGCCGAGCAAAGAGTAAATGGAATTTCTTCCTCCTGATGCAAACCCTTGTAGTTTAATCTCCTTTACTGCCTGAGGGTGCCATTCCTTCTTACTGTCACCATTTGGCTCCAAAACCAATATGTACGGTCTGGACCCATGTTTCGTTGACCTTCAGCTTGGTGCAGGAGCAAGGTCACCAGTGTTCCTCATGTCAGTCATCTCAGTGGCCTAGCCCCGCCCTGAATCCATGTGACTCTGAAGCAGCCTTGGTTTCTACCGTTCCTCCGTGCCTCCTTCTACTAAGACCGCTGAGGGTCAGAGGCCAGCAATGACTTCTCACTGCCCAAACAACACGCAAATGGATTGTGCTGGTACTTAAGATGTGCCTTTTATTTATGTTGTGATTGGCCACTGAAGGCTTTGTTTCACAAAACAAAGTTCATGAAAATATCCTATTTTTATGAAGGAAGCCCTACCCCCAAGACAGTTTTCTTGCTCAACCTGTTCATTTAATTCTTTGAACAGCCAAGTTTTTAAAGACTTCAGCATAGCCCAGGATGTGATACAAACACACCTTCCAAGAACTAAACCTAATTTCCAGTCTGCAGAAGATAGATGCCCGAGATTAACATTAGCAACTGTTGGCCAAAATGTTAAGTGGTCACTTTCTCAATAAGGCACCTGCAGCCTCAGAGTTAACTCAAGGATTTTTCATGAACTCACTCTAGCCACACAGCTACTGCGAAGGGAATGTCCATAAACCATGCTGCCTCGTGTCCACTTGCAAGGAAACCTCATTTGACATAACATTGACCTCAGTGAGGGATCAGAGGGTTATTAGTAAAATTATTGCATCAAACCTACCCTGTTAGTGAGAAGGTTCTTTGGAGTGATTGAAACTGGACCTTGGAACAAAGAGGGTAAAGTGCATCACACAGTTAAGTGCCCACTGGCCTCTTGGATTGAGGTCCTTAATCCATTCTGACACATGTTCTATAGAATGTCCATTAGAGTTCTCCAGACAGCTACTGGCCATAGGTTAGCTGGTCAGCATTTTAGTTTCTGAAGCACACTAGGATTCTGAACTGGATGGTAGGGAACATGATTTGTAGCAGAATTCCAGGTACTCTCTTGGGAGAGTCTTGGTATTTTTAAAATCTTGATTTTTTAAACCTTAACATTTATTTCTACACCCAGACACTGGGGGTCAGTATTTGCTCATAAATGCCTCTGGATTTGCCTGTAAACCTAGTTCTATTTACAAGAGGTCATGGCCGAAGAGGCCTGGAATGGATTGTAGGATCTCTTTTCCTGATCCGGTAAGCGTAGAGCTCAGCGGATGTAAACACGAACTGTAAATAGAGACCTCAGGGTCCCCCATGGGATTGTAACTTGGGAAAGAGACATAAATAAATGCAAACTTAGATTTTTAATCTAAAATATAAACTAATACCAAGTCCTTGCTGGTTTCTGGAGTCTTGCTGGTGTCTGGCAACCGTGGTCCTGCCAACACACTCAGATGCTCAGCCAGCATCCTGGCCGTCACCCTGACTTTCGTTCTGATCAGTTACAGAGTCCTGTTGATTTTCTCTCCTCGTTCCTTTCAAATCCATCTCTTCTGTATCCTCCCCGCTCAGGCTCTGGGTCACGTCCTCAGCTTTGCTCTCTTTAAACATTTCGGACATCGAGCTCCCTCGTTCTACTTTTGCTCTTCTCCAGTCCTCTCCAAAAATTTGTCGGGTGACTTTACAAAAGTTCTGCCACACAGAACACGATGCAGGCTTTCAGGGATACCAACACCTTTTTAAGGATCTGCCTTTGCCCTCATCATCTCTCTATCACCCCGCTCCTTGCCTGCCTAGTCTCTGCTTATCCCTCGGGACTCTTAGGCTCCCTTATGGTCCCTGACTTACCTATGCGGACCTCACTTGTCCCCTTGTCCCTTCTCTTTGTGTCAGGAGAACTGAATGAATCTCAAGTCCCCCGCCTCCTGAAGTTGAGGGCCAGACAAGGTCATGAATATTTACTCTCCAACATTTCAAAAACATATACCCCTTGAGTCCTGGACTGTTCATTTTTATAGGTTCAAAATATTTGTCGTCTAGCAGATATTTGATCTTAATCTGTACCGTGCTCTGTGGCTGTCTTCCCGTCAGTCCACACAGATGGAGAAACCTGGCTGCTGGTTGTCAGAGAGCCAAATGAAGCCAAGTGGCCCGACAGCTCAGAGCATTTCTCCATGGGCAGCTGCCATCATGGTGTGGAAACAGGTTAATGACTCGTGTTCTTGCCTTTTAATCAAATTATAGAATTAAATGTAGTAGTATAAATATTTTGAAAATAAGTAGAGGATCCCTTAATCCTGCCATCCTGAGAGCTATTTCATTTATTTCTTCCTATATGCATTTTTTCACATAGATACATTCTTAGTTTACATTCCATTGTGGGTTTTTTAAAATCATAAATATTTCTCCATGGTTCATGGGCTTAAAACTATCTTAATATATGGATAAATATTGTCCCGTCATTTGGATAGAACTTAAATGTCCCAACAAGGAAAAAAATTAGATGCTTTCAATGTTCTGCTCTAATAAATAATTCTGTTTCTATAACAGGCCCATCTTGAATGAGTGTGAGCTTTAGTACAAGAGCACAGTGGTGGCCCACATGCTACTTGTCTAAATATTTTAAAATACCAATCAAGCTAACAAACATACATAGAATGTTTTGTATGTTTCATATAACCTGACAATTATACCTTTAAAACAAAAAGTATTTTAAAATACATAGACATTTTATATGACTGAAACCCAGCAAACATCAAGAATGCCTACGGAAGTCTTCTCTGAAAAGATGTCATACATACCAAACCTTGAATGATACAGTGTATATGTCAGAGTGTGCATATGCGCATATGTCTGTGTGAGTGCTAAGGCAGAAAGGGGTATTTAAGAAGTAGATAAGCTAAGGCTAAGGTAGCTTGGGCACAATAATGAGCAGTGAAGCATCATGGGATAGGATTAGAGAAGTAGACAGATGCTACATTGGGCCATGGTGAGAGGGATGGAAGAAGAGAGGGATGGGGAAGGTCTTCTCAGCAGAAGAGTGGTCCAGCGGCCCAAGCCCTTCTGGCCACAAAGAGCTTCAGCCATTTGAGCATAGTCTCCCCAAAGCAATGTTTTACTTTTCACTGTTGTGAAATATGATCCTTGTGAGAATCATAAATCCTATCATCTTTAAAGAGAGGTTAAGCTTCCCAAATATATAAAGCACTGAGAGAACTGAAAGTAGAAATGGACAGCAATACATTAATAGTAGCAAACTTTAATACCTCCCCTTCAGTTAGGCTAGAACAACTAGACAGAAAATCAATAAGGAAACAGAGGACTTGAACAACACAACGGAACCAATTGGACCTAAGAGACATATACAAAACACTGCTCCCCAAAAGTGCAGAATACACATTTTTCTCAAGTTCTCAAGTTTCTCAAGTTCTAGGTGCACATAAATCACATGCTAAGCAACAAAATAAGTCTTAACAAAGTTAAGAAGATTGAAATCATACAAAGTATCTTCTTTGACCACCTGAAATGAAACTAGGATTCAATAGCAGAAAGAAAATGGGAAAATCACCTAAAATGTGAAAATAAACAATTTACTTGAAACAATAAATCAGAGAAGAAATCACAAGGGGATTTAGAAGAAATCTGGAGGTAAAATGAAAATGCAACATACCAAAAGATATTGAATACAGTAAAAACAGTACTAAGAAGAAAGTATATAGTGACAAATGCTTAACATTAAGAAGAAAGATCTTAAATCAATAACTAATTTTGCATCTCAAGGAACTACAAAAGGAAGAGCAAACTAAACCAAAAGAAGAAAGAAAGAAAGAATAAAGATTAGAGCACAGATAAATGGAGCAGAGAATAGACACAAAAGAAAAGTTAACGAGACCAAGAAATGGTTTTTGAAAATATTGACAAAATTGGCAAATCCTTAGCTAGACAAAGAAAAAAAAGAGATGAAACTCAAATAATTAAAATTAGAAATGAAAGAAGGGACATCACAACTGATGTCATGGGAGTAAAAGGGATTATAAAAGACTACCATGAGCAATTTTATGTTAACAAATTGGATAACCTAAAAGAAATGGATACATTCCTAGAAACATACAACCTACAAACACTGACTCATAAGAAATAACAAAATCAGAGTAGACTTATAACTAGGAGATTGAAGCAGTAATCAAAAGCCTCCCAACAAAGGAAAGTCCAGGACCAGAGGCTTCACTGGAAAATTATACCAAATATTTAAAGAAGAATTAATACCAACCCTTCTAAAACTTTTCCAAAGGATTGAAGATGTGGGAACATTTTCAAACTCATTCTATGAGGCCAAAATTACTCTGATGCCAAAAAAAGAAATAAAAGCCACCCAATTTTGAAAGAAAAAAGTCAAATTATATCTGTTTCATAGACAACATAATTTTCTATGAGAAAACTCTAGAGATTTCACCAAAAAAAAACCTGTTAAAATTAAGAAATTATTTTAACAAAGTTATAGGATAGAAAATCACACAAAAATCAACTATGTTTCTATACACTAACAATGACCAATCTGGAAAGAAAAGTAAGACAACCCATTTATCATAAAATCAAAAAGAATAAAATACTTAGGAATAAACTTAACCAAGATGAAAATCTTACACACTGAATGCTACAAAACATTGCCTAAAGAAATTAAGGAAGACACAAATATATGGAAAGATATTTTGTGCTCATGCATTGGAAGACTTAACATTGTTAAAATGTCCGTACTATGCAAAGTTATCTACAGATTCAGTGCAATCCCTATCAAAATCCCAATAGCATTCTTTGTAGGAACAGAATTAAATATCCTACAAATGAATCTCAAGAGACCCATAATACCCAAAGCAATCCTGAGGCCTTGCACTGCCTTATTTCAAAACATACTACAAAGAAACAAGACTCTGTAGTACTGCCACAAAAAAAGGTATATACACCAATGGAACAGAATAGAGATCCCAGGAAGAGAGCTTTGCATGATATGGTCAAACAATTATTGATAAACATGCCAAAACTACACAATGGGGAAAGGACAGTCTCTTCAAATGGTATTGGGAAAACTGGATATCCAAGTGCAAAAGAATTAAGTTGGACCTTACCTTACATCACACATAAAAATCAACTCAAGGGGCACCTGTCTGGGTGGCTCAGTGGGTTGAGGCCTCTGCCTTCGGCTCAGGTCATGATTCCGGGGTTCTGGGATCAAGCCCTGCATTGGGCTCTCTGCGCAGCGGGGTGTCTGCTTCCTCCTCCTCTCTCTCTTCCTGCCTCTCTGCCTGCTTGTGGTCTCTGTTTCTCAAATAAATTGATAAAATCTAAAAAAAAAAAAAAACTACTCAAAATGGTTTTAAAACCTATCTATAAGAACTAAAAATATGAAACTCCTAGAGGAAATGTGGGGATGAAGATTCAGAACATTGGATTTGGCAATGATTTCTTTGGTAGGACACCAGAAGCACAAACAACAAAAGTAAAAATAGGCAGAGAGAACTATATGAAATGTAAAAACTTGTGTGCATCAAAGGAAACACTCAACAGAGTGAAAAGACAACCTATAGAATGGTTGAAAATATTTGGTTGCAAAATTTGGTTGCAAATGGTTGCAAAAAATATTTGCAAATCATATATATTAGAGATTATATCCAAAATATGTAAGGAATTTCTACAACTCAACCTCTACAAAAAACAAATAACCCAATTTAAAAATGGGCCAGGGACTTGAAAAGACAGTTCTCCAAAGAGAATATACAAATGGCCAACACATATGAAAAGTTGCTCAACATCACTTATTACAAGAGAAACGCAAATCAAGGGGCACCTGGGTGGCTCAGTTAAGTGTCTGACTCTTGATTTTGGCTCAGGTTATGACCTCAGAGTTGTGACCTTGAGATGGGTGGCTCAGTTAAGTGTCTGACTCTTGATTTTGGCTCAGGTTATGATCTCAGAGTTGTGACCTTGAGATCCCCAAGTTGGGCTTTGTGTCAGGGCATGGAACCCTCTTGTGATCCTCTGTCTCCCTCTGCCAACCCCTCTCTCCTCCTCTATGAAGAAAGGAAGGAAGGAAGGAAGGAAGGGGAAAGGAAAGGAAGACAGACACACAGAAACAAAGAAACAAAGAAAGAAAAGAAACTGCAAATCAAAACTACACTGAGATATCACCACACATCCATTAGAATGGCCACTATCAAAAGAACAGAAAAGAGTGTTGGCAAAGATGCAGAGAATTCTTTGGCACTGTTGGCGGGGGTGTAAAATGGTACTGCCATTATGGAAAACAGTATAGAAATTCCTAAAAAAAATTAAAAATAGCATTACCATATGGTCCAGATATCCTACTTCTAGGTATATATCCAAAAGAATTCAAACCAGGATCTTGAAGAGATATTTGTACACCTGTCAATTACAACGTTATGCACAGCAGCCAAGAGATGGAAACAACCCAAATGTCCACTGAGAAATGAATGGATAAAGAGAATGTGATATAAACATATAATGGAATATTATGTAGACTTAAAAAAGAAGGAAATTCTGTCACCTGCTACAACATGGATGAACCTTGAGGACATTCTGCTAAGTGAAATAAGCCAGTCAGAAAAGGGCAAATACTGTATGATTCCATTCATATGAAGTATCTAAAATAGCCAAAATCATACAAGTAGAAATTAGAAAGGCTACAGGGAGAGGGAACTAGTATTTAACGAGTTTTTAATGAGTATTTAATGAGAGTTTCAGTTTTGCAAACTGAAAAAGTTCCAGGGATCCCACTGCACAACACTGTGAATACACTTAGCTGTACTCTTAAAAATGGTTACATCGGTAAATTTAATGTCATGTGTTTTTAGCACAAGATAAAAAAGAGATGAAGGGAAAGATTCTACACTTTTTTAAAAGATTTATTTTAGAGAAAGAGTGTGTATGTGTTAAAGTGGGGGAGAGGAGCAGAGGGAGAGGGAGAGAATATCAAGCAGACTCCCCGCCGAGTGTGGTGCCCAATGCGGGGCTTGATGCCGGGACCCTGAGATCACAACCCGAGCTGAAATCAAGAGTCAGACGCTCGACCCGGTGAGCCACCCAGGAGTCCCAAGACTTCTAAACTTCTGAAGGGAAATGATGTCATGACAAGCATCAGCATGAAACGAAAAGGACGATGGTTATTTTTATGATCGTCAAAGTCTTGCAAAAGTACCGAATTTAAAATTTGGATTTTGAATTTTATCATACAGGTGTCATAAATTACTTCCCAAAAGGATTCTCCAATGCAAAGTAAGCCTGGTCTTAGATCTCATTAAATCCACCAAGCAATAGTGGGAGGATACATTCTAATGTGACAGAGGAGCCTCAGAGAAGCTGAGGAACTCGCCCAAAGTCACAAAATTAGTATACAACTGCCTCAGGATTCAAACCCAGGGCTCACTACCTCCACCGCCCATGCCCTTGACTGCTACACCATACTGCTGCTAGTTTGAAAAAAATTTTTTAATTGAGAGGTCTGTTTAAAACTGGCCAAAGGTAGTCCAGTGAAGCCAGTCCCATTTGCATTCTCTTACAAACGAATATAGTGCCACCAAGAAGTCCAGCAGAACAGTGAGTGGAGCTAGAGAGCTTAGATTTTTCACACAAAATTTCAGGGTTTGCTTTTCTCTGTGAGACAAATAGAATTCACTTTTCCTTCTTTTCTCAAACCATCTGCTTTGATATTTGGGGAGTCTGGACCTTGTGTGTTAACGTCTAGCTGTATTATATGAATACACACATAGGAATGGGCAAGCTGAACATTTTATTTGCCGAAAAGTAAAACAAACATTGTGCCTTCTTCAGTTATGGGGAATTTAAAGCCATCGTGCTCCAGCCTTTGGAAACTATCAGTGTCAGGATCCTCAGTCAGAAACAGTAGAAAGCATTCTCACTAGCCTGAACAAAACACAAGTTTCTTAAAGGATGTCAAGTGCCTCGCAGACTTCTTGGGAAAGCCAGAGAATTAAGCTTGGAAGTTCCACTCCACTGAGAATAACACCCAAAGCACAGAGTGGAATGGCTCCAGCAACGACTCCAATGCCCCTGCCGTTGGGCACAGACCCTGTAGCTCCCAGCCATGACTTTGGACACGGTTCTAGAACATCTGCTGCTGCTATCCCAATTGGCAATGGTCTAGTAGATTGTAAAAATGGCCATCAATTCTTGTTTTCTCCTGTATCCATCCATCCATGCTCCTTTACCAGGATACTTTGAATGACCTCCCACCTGATTCAGGGCTCAGCCAATGGGATGTCAGGAAAGTGATGCTAGCAGAGACTTGTGAAGCCTGTGCCCTATGGAGCTTGTCTTCTTTTTTAACCCGGAAAAACTTTGGAAGCTTGGAGAAACCCAAGCTGACCTCCAGGATGATGAGACAGACATGGCACAGTCACCCCTGCCACCCAAACCTACAGCTTTGTCAGCCACCAGACATGTAATTTGAGGCCGACCTAAATCTCCCACCTATTAGACGGCTTGCCAGTTCACCAAGGACACGGGAGTGAGCCCAGCCATGATCAACGAAGCTGGCACAGACCACACAGTCTGGCCAACCCACAAAATCACAAGCTAAATAAATGATGGTTATTACAAGTTAAGTTTGAGGTATCCGCAGCAAAAGGTACCTGATATTAGTTTACTAAATTCTTTTACATACCTTTTCTCACTCTCTGCTCCCAAATCTCTAAGGCAAAAGAACAGGTACCTTATCTACATGTGCCAAGGAGGAAGAAATTGAACCTCACAGAAGCTTAATAACTTGCCAAATGTCAAACTGCTAATAAATAAATAAGGTAGATTTACAATGGAGGTTACCTTGACCCCCAGTCAAAATATACACATTGACCATACTGTTCTGTTTGAGGCAAAGCAGTAGTGCCATATGGCTTCAGCTTAGCCAGTGGTTCTGCTAATATATTCCTCTCTCCTCTGATTATCATCTGAACTCTGAAAATTCAAGAGGGGAATCCCTCTGTTGAAATCTGTTCCATCATGTAGACGCAACTTTCAAGTAGTAGCCGGACTGGGCTAGAGTTTCAGGGGATCGTAGGGAATAAGCAGGGAAATATCTCCTGTGAGGCACATACTTTGGAGGACATCAACATTTCTTATTCTCTGTGGAGCTCTGCTCTGGTCTCCCACTTACCGATGAGCTCTTACAGATGCTAGCATAGCTAAGAGGACCGAACATGTTATAGGCAAAGATCTTAGGATGGAATTTGGGGTCAGTACTAATATGAAGGCAAGCTCTTGGTTCTATTAAGGAGCTTAACTCAAGTTTGTTATTAGCCATGGTTCTAGAAGGAATGTGCACAGTAGTGTTATGATGTGGGAATAATAAGATACTGTTGGTGTTCGTTAGCAGGGTTCACAAAAGCTTTCATGGGGGATGTAGCATTGGAGCTGGACTCTAGGGACTGCAGCAGAAGGACGGAGGACAAGGAGGTAGACAAGTCTGGCAGGAGACTGGCTAAAAGGAGTCTCAGAAAATGGGAAAACCCAAATAGACTAATGTAGGTTTTAAGCAGGAATGACCAGAATAACCTTAACTGAAACAGAGAAGTGGTTAATAAATGCACCAGTTCTAGGATTTGCTAGCAATGAGAAATCAATGAAACAGGTATTACTTTAGAGTCTAAAGAAGAAAGAAGGGGGCTGGTGTAGGGAAACGTGATGAATTTCATTTTGAATATGTTGGGCTTGAAGTATCAGTAGATTATCTTTATGGGCATGTCTGTGACCAGTTAAAAACCTAGCCTTGGACCACAAAAGGGAAGCCAATGGGCTCAGCTGTGATTCTACCTTGTAGAGTTTTGTGAGAATGAAATAGGATAATATGTCTACATGTCTAGTGGAATGCTTGGCCACAGAAGAAAGTTTAAATTACCATACCTAGAATAAACAATTTCCTTACCCCACTTTTTTCCTCTCCTTTGGCGGTGGGGAAGCCTGACTTTCAATGTTTCCTAGGATCTACCAAGACTACCTTTGCCAAGTACCCATCATCAAGAATGGTTTGGGAGCCCCATTCTAGAGAAAACAGTATGGTGGTTTTAAAAATTTTTTAAATAGCATCACAATATGATTCTGCAATTCTATTTCTGAGCATGTGGCCAAAATAATTAAAAGTAGGGTCCTGAAAAGGCATTTGTACACCCATGTTCTTATTCAAAATAGCTAAAACATGGAAACCACCCAAATGTCCATTGACAGATGAGTGGATAAACAAAATGTGGTATGTACATACAGTGCAGTATTATTCCGCCTTAAGAAGTATTATTCAGGCTACAACACGGACAAAGTTTGAAGATACTATGCCAAGTGAAATAAGCTAGTCACAAAAGGACAAATACTATATGATTCCACTTATGAGAACTCAGAGTAGTCAACGCGTAGAGACAGACAAAAGAATAACGTTCGCCAGGGGCTGGGGGAAAGGCAAGGTCATGTTTAATGGGCACAGACTTTCAGTTTCCCAAGATGAAAAGA
The DNA here is from genome assembly GCF_011764305.1 of Mustela putorius furo. Classification (NCBI taxonomy): domain Eukaryota; kingdom Metazoa; phylum Chordata; class Mammalia; order Carnivora; family Mustelidae; genus Mustela; species Mustela putorius. The sequence goes on from NW_025421998.1 coordinate 88,615,633, forward strand.
AATTTGGAGGTGAGTGTTGGGGATGGCGGCATAGCACTCTGAATGGATTTAATTCTACTGAACTATACAGTTTAAAATGGTTAAGATAGTAAATTTCTTTTTTTTTTTTTTTAAAGATTTTATTTATTTATCAGAGAGATAGGGGGAGAGAGCGAACACAGGCAGACAGAGAGGCAGGCAGAGGCAGAGGGAGAAGCAGGCTCCCTGCCGAGCAAGGAGCCCGATGCGGGACTCGATCCCAGGGCGCTGGGATCATGACCTGAGCTGAAGGCAGCTGCTTAACCAACTGAGCCACCCAGGCGTCCCAGTAAATTTCTATTCCATTTGACCACAATACATTTTTGGGAGGAAAAAAAAAAAAAATCCCATGACAAGGAGAGCTTGGTAAAATACAGATTCCCAGGCCTCACCCAAAAGGGTGCAGGTTCAATAGTTCCAAAGTGGGGAAATCTTTAACAAGCTTCCAGGTGATGCTGCAGCCGCCCGTGCCTGGGCCATTCTTTGAACAGCACTGCCCTAGAGGGAAACAGACTAACGCGAGGGAGGTAAGTTGAGTCAGGAAATGATCTTCTGTAACAGGGAAGACAGATGGCAGCTCTCTTAAGCCACTGTCAGTGTGGTGTACGCCTCTTTGTCAACCAGCTTAGCTCCCATGCTGATTCAGTTGGTACTCAATAATTGCCTGTTGAGGCCCCTGGGTGGCTCAGTGGGTTAAACGTCTGCTTTGGGCTTAGGTTGTGATCTCAGGGTCCTGGGATGGAGTCCCATGTCTGGCTCCCTGCTCAGCAGGGGGGCCTGCTGCTCCCAGTCCATCTCCCACTCCCTGCCCTTCCCTCTGCAGAGAGAAACTTCCATGGCTCCCCAGGGCTAGGCCATGGGCTCCAAGGGCTGCTGCTGCATACACCAGTCCTCTGCGCAGGTCAGACTGCCTCATCCCCTACCCCACCCTCCAGCTACCACCCCTTCCCAGAGAGAGTTAAAGAACGACTTATCTCCCAGGGCACGATGCGGGCACAGGCTTTGCTGAGAGCCCAATTCCAAGTCCATGAGCTGAAAACACTCATGGGCAATGTCAGACCTGGGACGCGCTGCTGTGGTGGGAAAGAATGTTGGTCTTGACCACTTCCTTCTCTTTATTCTGCAGAGCAGTTAAATGCTGGCTATCATGCTGAGACCTGGACTTCAGTAAGTCCAAAACACACACCCTTTTCAGAAATGTGTAATGTCATCACTTCTTGACCAAAGGACTCTGACCACAAAGAGGCACAAATTTTCCATTGGGATTGATTCGGCTGCTCCCTTTTGGTGGGTATGCTCTTTCCGTCTTGCCTTTGAAACCCCAATTCATTATATGAAGTATAGGTTTTTCAAACTGATTTTCAAGTTGCTTGTTATTAAATATACATATCTCGTCCCTCTGTCTTTCTCACTCCACTTTACGGATTTGAGAACTGAGACAAAGAACAGCCAATGGCTTAGAAAAGCTAACTTTGCTTTTTATTTGGACCAGGGACCATCATCTGGGCTTTGAAGTCTAAAGATCTAGGATTACCCACCCTCTCCCCAACCCTCAGTATGGCCAGACCCTGATGCAAAAAGCCAGGAACCTCATTCCCCAAGCACAAGCAACTCAAGACTTCCAGTTTCTGGTTGCAATTGAAGGCTAGTAAATGTGGAGAACAGAATGGAACTGCTTCTTGCACAGGCAAACAATTTGTAATCATTAAGAAGTATGAAGCTAATGAAAAGCAATTAGTCCAACGGCAAACCTGGCCATAAATTTTATTCCCAAAGTGAACACATGATTTCTTGATAAAGTAGAAAATGCGGAGCTATTATTAAATACAAAGTAAAATGACATAAAAAAAAAAAATGCCAGAAGATAGAAGGAATGCAAGCAGGAGCCCTGGGGCGGAGGGAGGGGAGAGCTAGGCAAGGCGGACGTGTGGGGAGGGTGAGGGGCACTGTGGAGCCCTGCCAAGTGAAGCCGGTCTCCAGGCTGGCGATGCTTCAGGGGCCGGGGACAGAACCAGACCCCCACCCCGCCCCCCAGAAGTCCTGAGCTTGGATCTCTGTAGCTCTGGCTGAGCCACTCTCCCTCCCCAGCCTGCCGCCCGGTCCACAAGGAGTCACATGGTGCCCTCCCCCCACCGAGCAAGAAATAAAGAATGACTCCTCATTTCCTGGAACACTCGAGACCACAGGGGAGTTGGCAGAGGCAGGGGAAAGTTAAGATTTTTTGGTGGAATGGGGGCAGGGAGAGAGGGCACTGAAACTACCTATGTATCTCTCCCTACCAGACAGAATTCTGGCAAAATGTATGCGACGGCTTTTGAGATAGCCTATGGCTGGGGGAAAAAAAAAATCAGCCTGGGATGCTTTAAGTTTTACTCAGAGAACCAGACTGCCAGGGAGGGATTTCTTCCTTTGAAAGAGCAGAATATAATTTGCCCTCAGGCCACCTTAAGCTGTACCTTGAATGAATACCTAATATGATCACAAAATCTTTCCAGCCGCTAAGAAAAAGGGTCTTCCCCTCTTTTCCATCCCAGATGCCTGACATTCCTTTAATACAGGACAAAAAAATCTTAATGAAATCATTAAAGATAACATTTTAAAAGCAAATAGCACGAAGGAACAGAGCACATGGAAGACACTCATCTGTCATGGAAAGGTAGGCAGGAAGTTGAACGACAGGTGAAAATGACTGGCAGCAGATTTCCCTGTTTTGATAGAAGAAAGAGGTGCTAAAGAAGAGGGGGTTATGTTGAAGAAAGACCGAGAAAACAACGTTAGCTGATTTTACTAAGGGTTGGCCTTGTTCCTCTTCAGTTGTGGGGGAGGAAAGAGAACAGTCCCTTTCCAGTGGGCCGGGAATATATCCTTGTCCCATGGGGCTGTTGACAATAGATAATCTTTTGTATGCTTTATGGAGATTTGAGCACTTTCTTTCTTAATGCTTTCTCAAAAGCCTTATTTGAGCATTCCGTAGCATCATTATTTGAGATATGATATGTACAGGAGACAGTTGGTGGCCCAGCACAGTGAGATGCAAAGGGCCTGGCATTGGAAGCCCAAGATTTGTGATCTACCCCAGACCCTTGCCACCAACTAACTGAATGACCAACCTGGGACCAGTCACTTCCTCCCTGATGCTTCATTTTCTCAGTAAGTGTCCCAGATCAGGGTTTCCTTCCGTCCAAGTTGGGATGCTTTCTTTGAATGCAGAGCTGCCCCCGTGGAAGTAGAGGAGGGGTCCCAGAAGCCTGCCCACCCAGCTCCCAGTACCCGCCCCCTACCCTCTGCCCCCTGAAGCACCTCATCAGAACCCCAGAGAGTTTGAACTGCCCTGCCTGAGACAGCCACTAACATCTCTAGGAGTTTGTCAAAGAGAATCTTCTGCTGGAGGACTGTTACAGAGAATCTGGCAATCCTGTTCTAGAATAAGTCACATATTCTATGAGCCTTTTTCTGCTCATGGGAGTCAGAGGAAGGTGCTGTTAGTGGGCCTTGGGATGCCCCCCCAAAAGGTAGATAATGTCTTCCTTAGCTGCTCAGGCTGCCAGAATATATGGAAGGTCTAGGAATTTCTTACTAATAATCCTTTTGTTTGGAACAGCTCTACCCATTACATCTTCTATGAACAATTCTGTAATCTGCCTTCCAGGTCAGCCCCTCCTTGCTAGCCTAGGCTACCCCTTGTCCTTTTTCATGTCTGCCATCCTGCTGGGTCCTGATGACAAATGTCCCACCACGTGTCATGGATAATTTACATGGTTCGAACGATACACTTCCTGTCTTCCCTGACCAAGCTACCATCCATCCACACACCCCACTCCCACCAGACCCAGAGGAAGCAGAGAGGAGTTCTGTGCTCTTGCCCTGAAAATTATGAAGCACTGGAGGAAATAAGAAATGACATAAAAAATGCGAAGCGATGGAACTGGTTCTTTACTTCTCCCTGAAAATCAAAGGCACGTCCCATGCCACATCACATACAGGAAAGAAGCCCTGCAGATCCTTGAACATTGGAGTGGGGAGAGAGAAAATTGTATCTGAGAGAAACTACTCTGGCAAAGAGATGGTGAAGGGATCAGAGCAGGGAAAATTCAAGAAAGGGAGAATGATGGCGGCATGAATCCAGACCCTGGGTGTGGGGCAGTTCTGTGCTGGGAAGGACAGCTCTCCCTTCTGAGAGCGGCCCCGGGGCAGTGTGGAGAACTTGGTCTGGGATTGGAGATGGGGAATCTAGGGGCAGGGTTGCCATCAGTCCTGCCCTCACCTTGTCAATGAGAGGCTTTTAAAACAAGGGGGGGGGTATCCCCAGAGTCTATGAGGACCTCCCTGCACTATACAGTCTATGGCTACAGCCTTTGTCAGCCTTTGTGGCTCAGAAAGGCCACACTCGCTAGGCATGTCTCCCTGCATTCTATGCATGTACCTTAGCTTGTCCCTAGATCCTTCTAGACACCTTCCATGTTGATGGCTGGAAGTGCCACCTGGAAAAATTATGGAACAGTAACCAACATTTGTGCGGAACTTGTTCTGGCAAGCCCTGCTCAGTTTGCTTTTTGGATTTGTATATGAAGTAACTACTATTATCCTTCTGATTTTATAGGTAAGGAATCCAAGGAACAGAGCAGTTAAGTGAGTTGCTCAAGGTCACACAGCTGTTAAGCGGTAGAGCTAGACTTTAAACCTAAGCAGCTGGGCTCTGGAGCCCATGTGTTAAACACCACCTTCACTACCTCTCCCTTATAAAACATACCATAATAGCAGTGACATAGTAACGTATATGGGAACTTCTTGACCATGCTGAATAAGGGAAGTTTTGAGCCCTTGGAAGAGAGCCAGTGCAACCAGGAGGGAGGTGGGTGGGGCCCCTCGGGACATCTCCGAGTGTACTAGGGGGCTTTGGAGGATGTCACAGCTAGTGTAGACATACATTGCTGCCACTGTATCTGCTTCTCTCTGAGAATTAACAGCAACAAAGAAACATGATCATTTGCCACTTTACAAAGGAGCTAGCAGCTACAGGAATCTGGAAATAATACCCCCTTAACTCAAAGGACTGATGCATTGGTTTAAAAGGGGTTGACTTTAAAGCTGGTATGTGAGTTTACTGGGGCCGCTGGCAGGGATACTAACAATTTATGGAACGCATTTTTGGAAAGGATTAGGGGAAAAAACATGTTGTGTCTTACAAACCCAGAGTTAGGCGAACAGCTCTAAGGGGTGAGCATGAAGTATCAAGCTTTCGGTATGCATAGTTTTTAAGGGAATAGATTTGCCTTCTTTCTTCTCCCTCTCTGCTTTTTCAGACCTTACCCAAAGGATCAGATTTGGCCCATACCGGATGTGCCCAAATCATTCCCAGCTGACGTCCAGGACGGCCCAGGAGGCCTGGACTTGAGGGGCAGCTCCCCGCGAGGGACCCAAACGGAACCACATCAGTTGTTTCTGTTTGGGTTGACAGGCTCGCTGGTTTTCTTCCGGCAGCTGAGTATTCCCAATGGGCTGCTATTTACCTTCTGGCCATGGAGTAAACTGGGGGAGAAGAAGCCCTTCATTCCATCTCTACTTCCCTCCCAGCTTCTCCCCACCCCTCCCCCACTGTGTAAATGACAGGCTTCCGGCAAAATAGGCGTTATTTACAAAGATGGGTAAACCAAGGCACAGAGCATTCAAGAGGTGTGCCCTGGCTTGGATTAACCATTATATAACAAAGACAGGGACGTCTCTGTGCCCAGAACAGAACTTCTGGAAGCAAAGAGAGTATGAAATCAAAAGCAAAACACCAAACTTTGTAAAGAATCCCACTGTTGCTATTTCTGGAAATTCTGCTCAGAGCCCACCTGCCCGGCCCCAGATTTTCACTGCTCCCCAAGACAGAGGGCCTTTTAGTTCTGTTCTCACCTCTGCATGGACCATGCATGATCAGACAAAATACACCTGGCAGAAAGGGTTTCCAGCTGCTTCTGAAGGGCTGCGTCAAGGATGGAAACCGGGCAAGCTAGCGCTGGAGGCAGAGTTTAAGCCGAAATGAGACAAGGAGATGTGACCGGCAGCCCAAGGCGCTGGGCCAGGCCTGCACGGGACACCTCTGCCTCTGCTGGCTTGATCTATCGCAGGCAGCGGGCCAACCCCAGGAAGGGCCCTTAGACATCCCTGCCTTCAGCCCTCTAGGTTGCTTTTTAAAAAAGACTAATATTTAAGGGCAGTTTTAGGCTCAACAAAACCAAGAGGAAGGTGCAGAGATTTCCCTTATATACCCTGACCCCACACATGCCCCTCATTATCCACATCATTCACCAGAGAGATAAATTTGTTTCCAAGGATGGACCTACATTATTATTATCATTACCACCCAACATCTAAGAACGCAAAGTCTTAGGCTTCACTCTTGGTATCATACATTCTATAGGTTTGGACAATGTATAATGACCTATGTCCACTAGTATAAATAGCACATGGGGTATTTTCACTGGCTTAAAAATCTTCTGTACTCTACCTAACCATCTCTTCTTCCCTACCGCCAACCCCCCCAACCCCTGGCAACTACAGATCATTTTACCATCTCCATAGTTTTGCTTTTTCCAGAATGTCATATGGTTGGAATCACAGATCATGTGGCCTTTTCAAGTTGGCTTCTTTCACTTAGTAATAAGCATTTAAGTTTCCACCATGCCCTTTCATGGCTTGCTAGCTCATGGCTTTTTAACGGTTCCCAGTCTGGACGTACCGCAATTTATTTCCCCCTTCACCTCCTGAAGGACCTCTTGGTTGCCCGGGTCTTGGCATTTATGAATAAAGCCGCTATAAAAATCTGTGTGCAGGTTTTCATGTGGACGTGTTTTCAACTCCTTTGGGTAAATTCCAAGAAGAGTGATTGCTGAAGCACGTGGTGAGAGTATATTTAGTTTTATAAGAAACCGCCAAGTTGTCTTCCAAAGGGGCCGTGCCAAGTCGCATTCCCACCAGCGATGAATGGGAGATCCCAATGCTCCGCACCTTCACCAGCATCTGGTGATCTGGTGGTGTCAGTGTTCTGGGTTTTGGTCAATTTAATAGGTGTATAGTGGTATCTCATTTCCATTTCCCGGAGGGCATATGAGGTGGGGCATCTTTCCATATGCTTATTTGCCATCTGTAAATTTCTTTGGCGAGGTGACTTGTCAGGTCTTTGGCCCCATTTTTAAACTGGGTTGTTTGTTTTCTTATACTTGATTTTTAAAAGAGTTCTTTGTCTGTTTTGGATAATAGTTCTTTATCAGATGTGTCTTTTCTAAATATTTTCTCTCCATCTGTGGCTTGTCTTCTAATTCACTTGACAGGGTCTTTCACGGAGCAGAAGTTTTTGATTTTCATGAAGTCCGGCTTATCAATAATTTCTTTTGTGGGCCATGACTTTGAAGTTGTGTCTAGAAAGGCACCAGCAAGGTCATCTAGGTTTTTCTCCTCTGCTACCTTGTGGGAGTTTTATGGTCTTGCATTTTACCTGTATTTCTATGATCCTTTTTGAATGTAAGGCATTTTTGTGAAGGATGTAAGGTCTGTGACTAGAGTCATTCTTTCACATGGGGACGTGTGGTTATTCCAGAACAATTTGCTGAAGAAACTGTCCTTGTTCCATCCTGTTGCCTCTATTCCTTTGTAAACGATCGGCTGACTAAATTTATGAGGGTCTATTTCTGGGCTCTCTGTTCTAGTCCGTTGATCTATTTGTCTCTTCTTTGGCCATTACCACACTTTGGTGTTGACTTCTGTAGCTTTATAGTAAATCTCAACATTAGATAGCGTCAATCCTCCAACTTTGTTCTTTTCCTCAATATTGTGTTGGCTATTCTGGGTCTTTTACCGCACCCGATAAACTTTAAAATTGGTAATCAGCCTTGCCTTGTACCTGATTTTAGTGGGAAAGCTCCAAATTTTTTCACCATGATGTGTGACGTTAGCTGTAGGAATTTCGTAGATGGCATTTATCAAGCTGACAAAACTCCCTCTGTTCCTAGTTTATTGGGAGTTTTTAATAACAAATGGGGGTTGGGTTTTGTCAAGTATATTTTCTTTTCTTTTTATAACATTTTTTAAAGATTTATTTATTTATTTGAGAGAGAGAGAGAGCATGAGAGAGGACAGGTCAGAGGGAGAAACAGACTCCCCACCGAGCAGGGGGCTCGATGTGAGACTCGATTCCAGGACTCCAGGATCATAACCTGAGCCAAAGGCATTCGCTTAACCAATTGAGTCACCAGGTGCCCTCAAATATATTTTCTATCGCCAAATGCATTTTGGCAATTTTTTCTGCATCTGTTGATGCGATCATATGATTTTTGTTTTTTAGTCCATTGATATTTTTAATATAAAATTTTAATTTTATATTATATTTATATATTTATATTATATTATATTTAATTTATTTTTAAGATAAAATTTTAATGCTATGAAAAAATGTTACTTTTAAGAATAAAATATTTTGGGCACCTAAGTGGCTCAGTTGGTTAAGTGTCTGCCTTTGCCTCAGGCATGAAGCTGGGGTCCTGGGATGGAGCCCCACATTGGGCCCCCTGCTCAGCCAGGAGCCTGCTTCTCTCCCTGCCCCTCTCTCCCACTCATGCTCTCTCACTGTGCCTGAAATAAATAAAATCTTCAAAAAAAAAAAAAAAGAATAAAATATTTTCCAGGGCACCTGGATGACTCAGTTGATTAAGTGTCTGTCTGCCTTCAGCTCAGGTCATGATCTCAGAGTGCTGGGATAGATCCCCACATCAGGCTCCCTGCTCAGTGGGGAGTCTGCTTCTCCCTCTCCCCACTCCTTCTCTCTCTCTCTCCAATAAATAAATACAATATTTTAAAAAGAATAATATATATTCATGACCTCAAATTCTTTGTTTTTGCTATTTAAATTGAGAGACTTTATAGAGAGACGTCTGCTTTTCATGCTACACAGAACAAGCTGCTCAGGACCGGCACATTTGATTTACTAAAAGTCAAATAAATCGCATCAAAAGATCATTTACTGAGCTCAGTTATGTGCAAAATGCAGTGCCTGACATCAAATAGCAAACCCTTACGGTCGTACTTAAACCTTCTGCTTTGAAATCATTTTAGAAGTTTCAAAGGAGTTGCAAAATTAGCACATAGGTTTGCTATGTAGCCTTCATCCGCTTTCCCCAATGATAACATCATACACAACCATAATATATTATCAAAGCTGGAAACAACCCTCTAGTTTTATCGGTGAGGAAAATGGAAGCTTGGGAAGGTTGGGTGACTTACCAAAAGGCACATGGTAAATGAAGAAATTTGGTGTCCCCCAGCAGGTACATTCCACTGAGACAAAGGGCAGTTGGCCATATTAACGTTCTGTTTGGGTCCTCCCTCTGCTACTTATAAGTCAGTGACTTCAGACAAATTCCTTTAACTCTGTACGCCTCAGTGTTCTTAGTATGACTGAGATAATAATTGTACCTAACTTAAGGGATTTTTCTAGGGACTGGGCGAAGGTGTCTACAAAACGATTGAGACAGTGCCAGGCATATAGTAAGAATGTAAGAAGTAAGTAAGTAAGAAGCCTTGAAGGCTTCTCTGTTCCTGGCACTGTTCCAGGGCATTCCATACTATATTATTTGATCATTATAACAGCACTAGAACACCTCCCCACCATTATCTTATAAATGAGGAAATGAGGCACAAAGAGGTCATAGATCTAGTGATGGACAGGGCTGGGACTCAAAATTAGGCAGTCTGGGCTGAGACTTCTTTTTCTTTCTTTTTTTTTTAATGATTTTATTTATTTATTTGCGAGAGAGAATAGAAAGAGAGAGCATGAGAAGGGGGAGGGTCAGAGGGAGAAGCAGACTCCCTGCCAAGCAGGGAGCCCGATGTGGGACTCTACCCCGGGACTCCAGGATCCTGACCTGAGTCGAAGGCAGTCACTCAACCAGATGAACCTACCCAGGTGCCCTGGGATGAAACTTCTTGCTTCCAGCCTCCCAGAGTCAAGACTTCATGAGCCATTGCTATTCCAGCACACTGCCGCCCACCGGGACCCTCTGGCTGGCCGTGCTGGCGTCTGGGAGCCATTCACTGGTGCCACCTGTGTGTGTACTTGAGGCCAGACACAGAAGCAGTCCTGAGGCACTTCCCATTGGGCCATCATAAGCCTAGTGGTTAATGAGCAGCTTCACTAAGCTCTTGGGCTTTCAAAGGAGCTCAGCAATCATCCAATGCAAGGGTCCCTACATTCCCATCAGCAGAAACTCCTTCATTACTTCTTTTCTTTTCTCTACCCCCTGGGCTCCCTTTTTCCCAAAAGATTTTGCCATCAAAATCTTGTATGTGTTAATCAGCTGAGCTATTTTTCATTTTTAAGAAATGAATCAAATCTATGTGCAATGATCAAACTGAGATACGAGCAGAAAAGGGTAACCAATGTCATCACACTGGGCTAATAAAATTCTGTCCCAAAGAAAACAAAATTTGACATTTTAATGAGCCTATGCAGGCTTAGCAGGCAGGGGCAGGGCTTTAACGGTAACTTCTAAAAATACTGAAAATAGTTTGAGGACTCCTAAGGGTTTAGGAATCTCAGGGACTTAATCCAGTCCCAAAAGGTCCTAAAGATTTCAGAAAATCTCCTATAAAATGTAAATACACTTTGTTTTGTGTGCTTTATGTTGGTCTCAATCCCTTTTTTGATACCTTAATCCCATTCTATATTTACATGGGAATCTCTAAAATTCAAGGGTATCCAGTTGCATTAAAATATTTCTATGCACATATGGTGCCCAGGTGCAAAATAAATGGAGAAATAATTATTTTAAAAATAGTGACACATAGTTCTTCCTTGGTTGTTCAATTTCTGTGTACCAACCCACATGTCATCAGCCATTTCCTCTTTCCTAGCCAGCCTTTAGCTCCACTTGCCATATGCCTTTCTTTGTTATTAAGTTGTAGTCCCATAAACTCTTAATAAATGTGTACTATATTAGTCAGAGTTCTCCAGAGAAAGAGAATCAATGGTGTTTGTTTATATACACAGAGACAGAAATAGAAAGAAATAGATTTGTTTTAAGAAATAAGGGAGGGGGCGGTGGACAAGTCCAAGATTTGCATGACAGACTGGCAAGCTGGAAGCTCCAAGAGCTGATGTTAGCAGCTTGCATCTGAGGGCACTCTGGAGGCAGAATTCCTTTCTCTTCCGGGAGCTTCAGTCTTTTCTCTTAAGATCTTCAACTGATTAGATGAGGCCCACCCACAGAGCGGGGGGAAAAAAACTAAAATAAAAGTGAGCCAAACACAAAATCTTCCTTCCTCCCTTCCACTTCCTTCTTCTCCTAAGTGGTTCCTTCACCATGAACTTAAGTTACCTCTTGCATAGTAACTTAAGTATAAAGTGGTAACATCAAAGGAATGGTCGACTTTAATAATGAATGTTTTCAGTATTGGATAGGGAAATTGAAATTTAAGTAAAAATAATGTATATGGTGGGATACCTGGGTAGGTCAGTCTGTTAACCGTCTGCCTTTGGCTCAGGTCATGATCTCAGGGTCCTCGGATCAAGCCCCACATTAGACTCCCTGCTCGGGGAATCAGTTTCTCCGTCTCCCTCTCCCTCTGTCTCCTCTTTCCTGCTCCTGCTCTGTTTCTCTCTCTCTCTCTCAAATAAAAAAATAAAATCTTTTTTTTTAAAAAAAGATTTTATTTTTTTATTTGACAGACAGAGATCACAAGTAGGCAGAGAGGCAGTCAGAGAGAGAGGAAGAAGCAGGCTCCCTGCTGAGCAGAGAGCCCAAAGCAGGGCTTGATCCCAGGACCCTGGGATCATGACCTAAGCTGAAGGCAGAGGCTTTAACCAGGCATCCCTAAATAAATAAAATCTTTTAAAAAATAACATACATGGCAAATTGTGAAAAAAATTTCCAAAAATAGTTTTTACTGTCTTGAAATATTAGAAAAGCAGAAGAATAAAGATACCCTATCCAAAACGGAAAGCTTCCTAAATCATCAGTGAGCAAAAGGGCACAGTATCAGGGGGACATGAGTGACCATCCAGCCCACAGATGAGGATCCTGGCCCAGGGAGGCTATGTGTGTCCTAAGGTCATATACCTAACAGGTAAAAATTAAGAGAAAAATTTATTCTCTTGACAAGTGCTTATTCCTCTACATAATGCTGCCATTTAGATTTTTTGGACACTGTTTATCCATTTTGGAAGCTTAATCACCAACATAATGGAATATTCTGGAATCCATACAGCAAAAAATGAGCCAACTTTATTCAATTTTACGTTCACTTGTTTTGGTGGCATGTACAAGCAACTCACAACCAGATATTGCACCGTGTGAATGGAGAAGGGAATGAAAGAGATTTTTGTGCTCAGCCTCTCGGGAGAGGAAACCACTGCAACAGCCAGACACATGGATCTGGCTGTATTATTTGGAGTTTAATGTGTGTTGTGAGATTGGGGGCCTGAACAGAGATAAATATATAATTTAAAGGAATGGCTGCTTTCTGGAGATGAGAGCTCTGAGTTCAGACACAACTGCATTGAACTCTGATCTACTTCTCTTCTTGTAAGGCAAATACCATAGGTTGGTTATTTTTGCAAGAAAAAGAAAGTGTTCTAAAAGAGGAACATAACTAGTTTATTGCACTAAATGACTCTTGCCCTAGACTGAATGTTGGCATCCCCACAAAGTTCATATGTTCAAGCCTAATCTCCAATGGGATGGCGTTAGGGGGTGGGGCCTTTGGGAGGTGATAAGGTCATGAGGGTGGAGCCCTCATGAAGGGGATTAGTGCCCTGATAACAGAGGCCCCAGAGAGCTTCTCCCCGCTTCCGTCACTCTGCAGAAATACAGCCATCGATGAACAGGAAGTGGGCTCTCACCAGAGCCTGAATTTGCTGGCACCTTGATCTTGAACTTTTCAGCCTCCAGAACTGTGAGAAATACATTTCTGTTGTTTTCTAGCCACCGAGTCTGTGGCATTTTTTAATTGCAGCCTGAACAAAGACAACTCTTGGTGAAAGCATGTTGTAACAAGTCGGCAAAGACCGGCCATGCAGGCGAGAGGGATACAGCTGGGTTATGCAGAAAGCTTGCATATTTACAAAGCCTTCTACTTCCAACTCTGCCTGCCTTTTTATTTTGAGCAGTCAAATTTTACCCATTTTTTAATATATTGTTGAAGCAGAATTTTACCTGGACATGAACATATAGAGAACACAGAAGGAAGGAAGTATCCTTTCCCTTGGAGCAAATGTGTTCAAAGTTCTAGACAAACTCAGCTTTTGCCACCAATCTTCTAATTCCTCCCTCACTCACCTCATTACGGAGTCAGTGTTAGCATTTCAAACTGCATTGGGGTTGAAGGGGAACCTGAGAAAATTAAAGGCGCAATCTCTCTTTTTGGTTTTCCTTTTGAGTAATTACGCTGAAACTCACCACATTGGAGCCAGTGGTGGGGTCTGGGCCACCGAATTAAGCCAAGCCTATTGGCCCATCCAGACCTCAAAGCATTTAGCTCACATTCTCACTGTTGAATTAGGCATCCGAGGTCCAAAGTTCTGAGCCTGGCTTCCAACAACCCTGTGCCTCAGGTAGCACAGCTTCCAGAACATTCCAGGAGGATGGGGGTTTATGTCTGACCAGCAGTCTCTCCTATGTGGCAGTCCATGTGCATCTCCTCTTACGGAGTCACCACCAAACATCATCGTGGAGGCCATCTGGCAGCTTTAGAAACCGGGATGGAACGGACGATGGGAAATACGAACATTGCAGAAGAAATGGAATGGACTAGCTTTTGGTGATGAAGGCGTTGTTTGTCACGGGTAGGGATGGGGATACTTTCAAGAAGTAGAACACTTCTCATTTTATCAAGGAAACCCAGAGGCGCCCTAGACAACCCAAGCAAGAAGCGCAAAGACCAACACTTTGCCTGCAGCCAGATATCTGCGTGAGTTGGGAAGCCCCGCCTCACAAGAGTCAGGGAGATAGACTGTGTTCTTGTCTTGTACTCGGGAGATCACAGCTGCACAGGGCCCCTCAGATCTGCTGTTGAAACCTGGAGCCCCCTATATACTCTCGGGTGGCTTCCTGGATAGGAAGGGAGAGGAAGGAGCCCTGATGCACCTGCGGGTCCCCAGCTGACTCTGGCCCCGTGCACAGCCCCTCAGCAGTATTTACTAAATAGCTGTCACTTACAGAATACTGTTCCAGAACCTCAGGAGACTTGCAAGGGCTGCAAAGGGTCTCCCCTTTCAGAAGGGTGAGGGTAGGGTGCCTGGGTGGCTCAGTGGGCTAAACCTCTGCCTTCAGCTCAGGTCATGGTCTCAGGGTCCTGGGATTGAGCCCCACATTGGGCTCTCTGCTCAGCAGGGAGCCTGCTTCTCCCTCTCTCTCTGCCTGCCTCTCTGCCTGCTTGTGATCTCTGCCTGTCAAATAAATAAAATCTTAAAAAAAAAAAAAAAGAAGGGTCATGATATGAATCAACAGAAAACCGGTCAGTAGAAATGCAAGTAACAAAGACATTTGCCATTAGCTTCAGGGGTATAGCGACCTACACAAACGCCCCTTTCAATCCATTGGGGGACACACGTCTAATCTTAGCCCAGGCTGCTCCCTATCCTGCCCATACTGCCTGCCTCTCCCAGAGCGTTAGAGCAAAGAATGAAGTGACAGGAGCCAGATAATCCAAACACTTTGGACCTGAATCCCCTCTCCCGTGTAAGCACCCAATTCGGGGTTTGCAAAGTGTCCAGACAGCACGTGGCATGACCCTTGTCACTGCCCGCGCACAATCACAAGAACAACACGGGGACAGCCGCAGCCCCAGACTCCCCGGGCGTCCTCCCCATACCGCTCTGCCAGCCTGCCTGGATTCAAGCCCCACCAAGGCGGCTGCTGGCTCCATGACCTTGGGCAAGACCCTGCCCCTCTTTTGTCCTTTAGTTTCCTTACCTGGAAAGTCAGGACGTAGAAACGGGATTTCTCGAAGGTGCCGCTTAGCCCTGATACGCTTGTGCTTCTCTCTGTTTATAGAGAGGAGAAGGGAGTTGGGGGAAATTGGAAGGGGAGATGAACCATGAGAGACTATGGACTCTGAAAAACAATCTGAGGGTTTTGAAGGGGCGGGGGGGGGGGGCTGCTGGGGGGGTAGGTCGGGGTACCAGGTGGTGGGTATTGGGGAGTGCACGGATTGCATGGAGCACTGGGTGTGGTGCAAAAACAATGAATACTGTTATGCTGAAAATAAATAAAAAATAAAATTAAAAAAAAAAAAAAAAGCTTAAGGAAGGGCAAGGGTGCAGATAAGAGTATGGGATGGATTGGGGAGGGGGAGGATGGGCAGTGGTGGAAGAAAGTTCCAGTCCTTCTGCTCAGCCGAAAATCAGCTTCTCTTCTTTCCCTTGGTCTTGCTTGTAGGCCCTTGGGGCAGAAGAACAGGACGCTCGGAGCCGTCGTCACGGAGGAAAACCGTGTGCGGGGTCAGGACTGGGCCTTGCAAGGTTCGGTCGGAGGGCAGTGAGGCAGGGTTTGGCTAAGCGGTTGGTGGAGGCTGATTTCGGGGTCTGGGACCGCGAAGAGAGGGCGTGGGGGAGGGGAGCACCGGCATGTATCCGCGGGGGTGCACCGAGTGGTCACCCGGCTTACCCCAGCTGGAAGCCACCTGTTCCAGGTCAGGTGACCCACTCCGAGGGACCCCAGGGACCCGACACCAGCACCTTGGGCGAGGGTTAGGGTGGGCTTTGGAAGCACCGATGCGGTTCCCCTCCCCCCTTGCTTACAAATGAGGATCCGCTGTTTCTTCCTCAGGTGCCTCCTTCGAGAGGGAAGTTGTTCAGTGCAGGGGAGTAGCAGGATGCCACGTCGCTTCTTCTCCAAGGCCACCGTGCTCAGGTTGCTGGCGAGGAAGCACCAGGAAGAATGTGGGCCGGAAAGAGCCAGACAGTTCTCGAGGCTTCCAGAAAGGTAGATTGGATGCCCTTTGGCCTATTGCCCCCCACCCCCACCTCCCAGAACGGGGTAGCCCTGCTGTCCACGTGGCCTCAGGGTGAGGAGAAAGTCTTCCTGAGAAAGGAGACCCTTACTCTTCAGAGGAGGAGGTCGAAGGGGCCTCCAAGGGCCAGGCCTGTTCCAGAAGAGGCTGCCCCTTCAGATCCCCCTCCCATGCGGCCCCAGCAGAGTTCGAACCTGTCATGCATAAATTAGGAAGTGTGGAGTATTGAATGGAAAAATAATAGGTAGTTTTATTGGCAGAGCCCGACAGACAAATTTGGCATTCTGTGCGCTTGGACTTTCCAAATATTTAGGGCCGACAACCTATGGGAGCAATGTTTCTGTAGAGACCTTCTTGATACAGTAATGCGGACTTCAAAAAGCCCTTGGCTGGTTTTTACTGCAAACCCATTCAGCAGCATTTTTGTAAATAATGAGTGAATCTTCCTGGGTCACCTCAGTAAATACTGTCTGGTGATGCTTTGAATGCGGCCAGGGATCCAAGGGCCTTGGGATATACCCCAAATGCAGGGCTAACTACCCAGCAGAGAGGTCCCTTTACTAATAAGCAGGTAGAGGGGTTGAACCTAATGCAATTTAACACCAAGGGCTATAGAACCTTCTCCCCAATGCATTTCACTTGAGATGGGCCCTGGACATCCATTTTGGAAATGAGTCTCATCTCACTGTGTATATGATCGCGCTGTGGGGACATGTTCAAGTAATTACGAAGCTAACATCATGCTTTTCATTGTCGAGGAGTGCTTTGCCAAACATCAGATTTCTTATCTGCGAGTCCGGGGTGCCAGCACCCACTCAGAGAGCTGTCTTGAGTACTGAATGAGATAACATGTGTGTGTTGAACACCCACTATTTTTTCTCGAACATGGAAAACTCGTAAAACGTGAGAGCTATTATTCTGAGAGTGTTTGGGGAATGGAAACAAATGGGTTAGAGGAAGTGTGCACATCACTTTCTATGACCCAACACCGGGACCAGTCCCTGATCTTTGAGGATTCAGGTATCACCAATTGTCTCCCTATCCAACATGGACTTGGCAAGTCTTCAAACCAACCGACCAACAAAATTGGAGGTATTTGAGGGCGAATGGGGTAATGTATAAATAGCACAATACATCGGATCATTGTTCAGTATTGTCATGCAAAGAGATATCCATAGCCTGTGACAGTCATTTCACAATAAGCTTTCCAAAATTTTGTTTGAGTACATGGAAGTGAATTGGAATAAGTTTTTTTCCTCACAAAGTAGACAGTTCTCATGTGCTGCATTAATCCAGGAATGCTAGTCAAAAATCTAGTCACACCATTTTAATTTGAGGGATTAATAAAATGGGTGAAAATTGGGCAAAGACTTTTGCAATCCCTTGCTTTTTCTTGGCCATTTGCAAAACACAGGAATGCTATTGAGACTGAAATGAGGAGGGAGGTAGAAATTTACATGGAAAGTACCATGACGGGCATCTGAAGTTCCTATTGGATTAGGCTCTGATTAAAGAATGGAAAATATTTTTGCAATAAAAATTCTTGTCATTAGGCCAAACACCTTTGTTGGATTAGGTTCCTCTTGGGAGAGCTGAAGCTCCCTCCTGGGCAAGGCACCTTATCTCTTTAGGGGTTGACGTCCCATCTGTAACTAATAATCTCAGTATCGATCTGTCTGAGCCCAGTATTTGTAGGATTTGATTTTTAAAAATGGATTCATGTGGGATTAAATGGCCCAGAAAGAGTTAAATATCTAAATGTCTGCATAGTCACCCTGGTTTTTTTAAATCTCAAAAGTACCATATTTTATACATTTCTACAAAATATGTTCATTTGTAGAAAATTTAGAAAATGCAAGAAATCCTAAAGAATAAAATAGAAATCATGCTTCCTTGTAAGCTTATATTTTTATTCTTTCTTCTATGTATCTACATGCGTATATACACCTACATATATGTTATGTATGTATAATGTGTACAGTACACACTCTTAAGGAGCTTATGTCTACAAACTTCTAGGAACTAGCTTTTTAATGTCATTTATCATGAACATTTACCTGTGTCACTTAACATTCTCCTACTGAAGGATTATAGATGGTTGGAGTATAGCCCATGGCAGTGGGATTGGGATATGATCTTGCCACAGGGTTCGGGGAGCCCCTTCCTGGGGCCAGGATGGGTCAACATTTCTCTCCCCCTCTTTTTCTTAGAGGAACCCGTATTCTGGTGGGGGACATGGTATGCATACACGATCTGTCTTCGTCTGCTGTGCCCACCATCACACTCCCTGTGCTTTCCCATGGGGTTCAGCAGAATCAGCAGCACAGGCCTCTGATCCCTGAGGACCTTGACAATCTGGAACTGCCCCTTGGAGCGTCGGAAGAGGGAAGGATGCCTTTGGTTGTAGCATCTCGTATATTAAGGGAGGCAGCCCAGCCAGGAGTTCATGCCCCATGCTTCAGGGTCCGGCTCACTGGACTCGAATCGCTATCCTACGATGCAGCAGCTATAGAGGCTTGGGTAAGGTGTCTGGTAAGAGAAGAACATAATAGTATCTACTTCATAGAGTTGTTATCAGAAATAAGAATTTATGCAAAGCTTGGTACCATGTGTATCAAACAGAAAGAGCCCATAGATGTTAGTATCATTGTTGCTTCAGTGTTCCATGACCATGGGGGAAGTTTGATGGGAGAACAAGGTGGGATAAGGTACAGAAAAGAATCACAAGAAGGAAGAATCTAGGGAGGATCCTGGCAGTAGTGGTAGGGAGGGCTATTTGATGGTAAATTTTACATGTCAGATGGGTTAGGTGGTAGTAACCAGCTGCCTGGTCAAGCACCAGTCTAGATGTCACTGTGAAGGTATTTTTTTTTTAGATGTGATTAGCATTGAAATCAATAAACAGTGAGGGATATGGGTGGGCCTCATCCAATCAGTTGAAGGCCTTAAGAGAAAAAAGACTGACCTTCCCTAAGGAAGAGGCAATTCTGTCTCCTGACATGAGCTTCAATATTCTTTCATGACCAAATTCCTAAAAACCTCTCTCAAAAGGGAAAAAAAAAAAAAGTGTGTGTGTGTGTGTGTGTGTGTGTGTGTGTGTGTGTCTTATTGGTTCTCTGAGGAACCCTAACTAATACAGGCTATTCTGTAAAGTACAGAAACACAGAAGAAGGTAAAATGGAAGTTAATGTTCAGGTAAGGTCAATGAAGGACAGAGGGAGGGGATTATGAGATATGCTCAGAGCAGGAACTCTGTGTTATTTACCTTTGTAGACTTCTCACAGTCCCTGGCATATTATCAAATGAAAAGAAGAAAGAAGGGAGGGAGAGAGAGACAGAGAGAGAGAGAGAAGGAAGAAAGAAAGGAAGAAGGGAGGAGAGGAAGGAGAGTAGGCAGGAGAGGGGAAAAGAGGCAAAATGGGAAGCCCCAAGGAAGGCTCCAGTCAGGACCATTCTAGTTGTCCTTTTTCTTTGTAATCCTTGACGCAGTGCCTGAAGCATTCCTTTTCCACAGGCTGTAAAATCAGGCAACAAGCCCAAATCTCTTACCATTTCTCCCCAAATCTTTTGCTACACCAGACACCTCTTTTACCTCTATCGCTTAGAGGTCTAACCAGTAGTATCTTCTTTTTGGAGTGCTGAGCCTGGGATCGGTCCCGGCACAGCCACGGTGCTCTTCGGTGATTCTTCCTAATGCCTGCCTACGACACGCACCCAACTGTCAATTTCACTCCACTCCAGTCCAGTCTTACCTGCCCTACGTCGCGGTCATTCTCCCCTGGAAAACAACAACAGTAGACAATTTCCTTTTGGCTGACAATGCCCTTGGCTCCCCCACATCCAAGTCCCCCAGGACTGTGGAGGGGCTTGTGAAATGATATACTGTATATGGGACGGAGAGCAGAGGCCCCCAGGGGATGGTGGTATTTCTCTGACCACCTTTTCTGGAGCGAGACTTTCAGGAGATATTTGCAGGTACTCTATGAAAAGACTTTTTTTTTTTTAATCGAATGAATATGGGGAACATGACATATTTTATCCTTCCTTGGAAATTCCCAAGGAACATTAGCATAGTAAAGTCTTGATATCCTGCAGGAAAGAAACTCACTAAATTTAGTTTAACTTAATAATAATCCCAGGTGGAAATTCCCTGCCCCCCCACCAAGGAATGATGGTCCCCAGAACACGAGTTTGGAAAACACACCCCAAGCTAATGAAGTAGAAATGGAGAGATTTCAGATGACTCCAAATAGCAGAGAGATAAGATGTCTAGAACTGGAGGGGACTGGTTTGGAGGGTGTTCCAGCCCCGTGACATGGACCCACCCAGCCACGGTGACGGGTATGCAGTGTCTCCCTTCATCTTTCAGCTGATTTTTCCTCCTCTGGGAGGGTCTTGCCGGTCCTTTCAGGTCCCACCTCTTGCAGTCTCTGTCCACTTCTCACTCATCGAAGATTCCACAGAGATCTCACTCCATCCTAGCTGCTCCTTTCGGCAGACCATTTTTTCTCTGCCCCTCCACATGCTGGTCCCAGCTGAGGTTTCATGTTTGCCTAGTGAGAGGAGGGGGCTCCACTTTTCTGATTGTTTGGCTCACTTCCATCCCTGCATTGTCCTACATTACTGATGGACCAAGCTTATGCCTTGTTGCAAAGATTCCGAGGCTAGAATTCTAGCTTCGCTTTCAAATATATATATATACTTCGACTACTGAAAAAAGAAACTAGGATAATAAACACGTACTCTAATTTGACATGTACCAGATTTTAACATCTTAGAGACCACCACCATGGCGACTTGTGTTGCTGGGTGAGCTCGGTTTAGTTTAGACCTGGAAATAGCATTTCTCTTGATGTCTCTGTGTGTATATTTGAATGTCTTATAGATGTGCCTTTGAGCAGAGCTTTAACTCTGCCCCGATCTGTTCCTGAATTCAGACCTGTGCATGTCCCCTAGGGTAAATTACTGTAAGTGCATCCCCTCCATTTATAAGGGGGTGAGCCTGCTCCGTTAAGTGCTGGGCAAAGCCTGGGGGCACATGTGCCGCACATGCTCTCTCTTCATGGGGTGGAAATCGGTTGTTCAAAAACACGTGGGCATGTAATGCATTGCATGACAATAGTAGCGTATTACGGCGGTTTTAGTGAATTAAGTTTTCTGTGCTTCTGACCTTCACATTAGTAGGTGGTATACACATGTATATGTGTGTGAGAGATCATTTATGTTTATATTTATATCTATCGCTTCCCTTCATGGGGTGAGATAATTATATTGATAACAAGAAAAGAATTGAGATAATAAAGACAAGGTTGACCAGATGAAGCACCTGTCCAGAACACGAAGGCCATGTGTGGAAAGCTCTCTCATAAAGTGTCTACAGACGTGAAGAAAGGTATTAATTATTTGTCACTGGGGTTCACCTTTTATGGTGCTAAAAGTTACTGGATGTACTTCATGCAGTAAAAATTTGCAAAATAGTTCTATGACTCCTGCCAAGTTACAAGGGTATCTTGAAACAGAATATAGTGAGAATAAAAATAAGGCTATTGACATCTTACCTCTCACAGTCTTGAGATTACTGTTCCTAGAAAACTGAATATGAACTAAAATTAAATCTGGCAATGAAAATTCACATGCAGCATCATTCAAAGTAGATGTGCTCTATGAGAGAGAATGGAATGTTCCACCAGGGAAAACACTTTTAAATGTTCTGTCACTAACAATGCAACTGTCTACTATAAAAATTCAACCACAAAAAAAAAAGAAAGAAAGAAAAAGAAAAGAGAAAGAAAAAGAAAAAGAAAAAATGAAACCATTAAAATTATCTGACAAGAGCATAGTATGGAATGCAAGAATTATCACCCAATGTGCTTGATGAATTAATTCAGAGGCTGAGATTTTATGAAATCTTTGCAGATCTGGTGAATGAGAAACTGTTTTGTTTGCCTTTGTGTTAGAAGTCTATGCAGACAAATATGAAAAAGATTTATTACTTTCCAAAACTTTTGACATGTGCACAACAGAGGAAGAAATTTTTAGGTGTTTAGATCAGTTTTTAACACACCATCAAATAAACTGGCAAAAATATAAGCTAGTTGTATGAACAGTATGAAAACAATGGCAGGGGGAAAAGTCAGAAGGAGTCATTCATTTCAAAACAATTACCAAAGTTAATTTACATGCTCACTGTACACTGACTGGATGTGTGCTAGCTATTGATAAGACGACAAATTCTCCCAAAACTACACTGAATATCGGGATACCTGGGTGGCTCAGTCAGTTGAGCGCTCGACTCTTCATTTTTTTACACCAAAAATCTATGGCAAATTACCTATTTAAAAAAAAAAATCACTGGTGTTTATATGTGGTTATTTTTGTAAGTTAAGAAACTGTTACCACACCATCTCTCAAATATAACATGGGTGAACCACTATATAGTTTTTAAAAATATATATGTATGTGATGCCTGGGTGGCTCAGTTGGTTGAGTAACTCAGGTCATGATCCCAGCGTCCTGGGATCAAGCCCCACATCGGGCTGTTTGCTCAGTGATGAGCCTGCTTTGCCCTCTGCCTCTGCCTGCCACTCTGTCTGCCTGTGCTCTCTCTCTCTGACAAATAAATAAATAAAATCTTTAAAAATTCTTTTCTTTAAAAAAAATGTATAATAAATTTTACTTTTTAAAGCAGTTGTAGGTTTAGAGAAAAACCGAGCAAAATGTATAGAGTTCCCACATACTCCTTCCTCTACCCCCCCAACAATTTCCCCTATGTTGCATTAGTTTGGTGCCCTTGTTAGAACTAATGAACCTATATTGATATACTACTTACTAGTAATTAAAGACTGTAGTTTACATCAGGGTTCACTCTTTGTGTTGCACAAGTCAGTGGATTTGGACAAACGTATAATGTCATGTATCTGCCATGACCGTGTCAAACAGAACGGTATCATCACTGTAAGGATCATGGTGGTTTTAAGAAGCTGAAAGAGCTCAGTTGGGATATCAAAGTAACATTGTTACCTTGCCTCCAAGTGCAGACAGAGCTCTAGCAACTAAGATGAATTTAATTTAATTTAATTTAATTTCAGCTCAACACAGCACATTCGACACATTTCATGCAGGACCCACTAAATTTACCTGTTTGGGGCCCGAGAATGAAAAATGAGGAAGGGGATAGAAAGTGCTGGGGCAGAAGGGAAGGTATGATACAGAGTGGCAAACATCCCTGGAACCCAGCTTCTAACTCTGCCACTCAATGCCTGGGAGATTCTCCTGCAGCTGCTGGCTCCTTTTCCTGGTCCACAAAGTGAGTGGTTTGAAGTCCTGCTCGCCAATGCCCTTCCAGCTCCAAGTGAAAGAGGGCCATAGATAATTATACCCAGGGCTAGTATGTGTTTAGCGAACTGAAAAACATTTTCTTGGAGCCTGAGGATTCTTGTGCTGATTTCCTTTGGAGAATTCAAGAAATAAAAGAACAACTTAACATAAATTGCTGTTTGGGATTTTACCAATTTTGTCATTAAATGGTACGTTTGGGCCACAGCTAAAAGGAAAAGAAATTACTAATAATTCAGCTTATTTCTAGATGAGAACATGTAAGTGGGACTCTCCTCATCTCCCCTTTAGTACATGAACAAAGTCAATACAGGAACATTTTTCTTGAAATAGAAAAAAAAAAAAAACTTGATACTAAGTGTATGAATTCTCAGAGAAGGTGGCCCTTTTATTTGGTGTCAATTTGTCTTTTCTTCTTATTTACACAGAACCAAACTAAAGTTGGTTAGTGGTAAGAAGCAGAAAAGTGGGACAGTAGTTTTGTTTATAAGTGCCTGTGGCTTTACTGTGAAATCCTAGGTTCTAGACTGAAGACATTTTTAAAAGTCTTCCACTTAGAGAAGAACACTGCATCCAAAGGATTGGTGTGAATATTTACTATTAAAAATAGCTGACATTTATTTTAAGCCTGACATTGTTCTAAGCACCTTACATGGATTATAACATTTACTCACTCATAAATCTTATGAAGTAAACACTATTACAATCTCCATTTTGCTGAACCAGAAATAAAGCACAAAGAAGTTAAATTAACTTGCCCAAAGGTCACTCTATATGGTTATGTTGAGATTTGATCCTAGGCAGGCTGACTCCTGAGGCTGAGTTCTTAACCCCTATACTACACTGCTATAAATTATGTATTTATATATTTTGGGAAAGGAAGGAAAATGTAATATAACAATATATCTAAGAGAGTAGCTAAGACAAGTGACCAAATATAGTCTGTAACACTTGTCCTGTACTTAGGAATGTATGAATCTTAAATTGTAATAAATTACTGTTCAAACTGATGTTGCAAATCGAAGATGAACTCTTCATCCTTTAATATACATTTGGTTACAATGCAGATGGACCTAACAGACTTGAACTTGTGTCCAAATTTCAAATGTGCTGTCCATTTGTTGCTAGGATTATGCTATTGCTTGACAAACAATATGGTCTTGTTGGGAGACAATTCTCCAGGTCTCTTGCATTTCTGGGTGTCCTGCAGGAAGAGGCACTGACTTTCTTCTAGACAACCTCCCAAGGGTGTTCATACAGTGAATAGCCTTGGAAGATAGAGATGGGTGTCTTCTCCTGGAGCAGGCATGCTTTACTATTTTATAATGGCTTACTAACCATTATAAAATGTTCAGGTTCCCTAAGCTCAGGGTTCCCCTCCTCTAACCACTGATTGTGTGTGTAGGTGTCACCTGGCCCTCTTCGTGTCGTTCTGTGGCTACTGTGGTTCAGGAAAGTGGCATGAGAAAAATGCCAAAACATGTTGACTACTGACATTGCTATGAATAATGAAATCCTTTGTCTCTGACCCAGGAGCCTCAAGTCTTCCCCAACATTCATGCAACTATACCATACTACCTTGCTGGTTTGCAGGAAGGGTAAAGCCTCAGACCTTTCATAGTTCTTGACACCTATATCTATATTCTTTATCTTATGAAAATACCATCACCACCACCTAAATCAATAACACTTGTCAAAGGAATCTTTGAGGTAAGTGGAACAAATGAATCACCTTTTAGTGAAAACCTACTGGAGGTTTCCCACATGCTAGCCTCATAACAGCTCTGTCCAGTATAGACTATTAGCCTCATTTTTCAAATGAGGAAACTGATGTGTAGGGACACTGAGTATTTCCCCCAATATCTTTCAACTAGTAAATGTTAGAACTTAAACTTGAAACAAGCCCAATGTTCTTTTTGCCACTATTGCCTCTTGAAACATTTTAGCTTCAGAAATGTTAACTTTCAAATTAAATTATAAATGCCACTGGGAAATAAACTGATTGTTTAAAGAGAATATGTGAACTTTCAACTAGAAGGACAGGAGGAGGTGAAGAAAGAATGGGTGTGAAAGAAATAGAGGAGAGAGAGGATGAAGAATATGTCCAAATACCTTTTAGTGCAAATGGTGGAGTAAGGTCCCTAAAGCAAGGGTTGGAGTTAGGAGGGGATTATGGATATGATTAAGGGGAATTGGTGTTGATCCGTGGAGAATCTCAAACATGGAGCCCACAGTAAGCTCTAGAAGGAGCCAAAAGTTGAGTAAGCAAGCAAATGAGACATTCATCAGAGACGGGGAAGAATATCAAGGCCTTGGTAGTTGGAGAGAGAAGATAGGGGAGATTTCTCAAAGCACTGGATTACTGTGATGGGGGCAGTCTGTTGTCACTGTTGGGTGTTTGTCTGCTTTATTATTATTATTATTATCATTATTATTGACTTTGTGCAGAAGGAAACTGTTAAGGACCCCAATCTGGTTTGGACAAAACAACAGCAACTGCCATTTACCTTTGGCTGTCCCTTAGGGCAATGAACTCTGTCAGATATCTGTTCAAAAACCAAAATGTTTGGAGTCAACCACCGAAGACACCTGCCGTGAGTTCTTTGTGCCCTTGTTTTGATTTGTTCAATTGAGTTGTGCTTTGAGCCATGAAGGGCCTTGAAAATAATAAAGGTTGCTGTTCTTTGACCCCCACTTTGGGTAGTAACTAAACAATATGGTTCTAGCATGTAGCCTCGTAAGCACTGCCCACCCTATTTTGTTGTGTTCAGAACCACACTTAGCTCACTGACACTCTGCAAACATTTGTCAGTGATGATGGTGGCATGCTGGTGAGCCCCCTGTTCTTTGTTTCCTTACAGAGCATGGTTGAAATAATTTGGGAAAGCTTCTCTTCTTCAGGGGGCTGGGAAAGCATGATGAATGGCTCCCTTGTTCTGATGCATCATTCTGCCTCCTACAAGGGAAGAAACTGACAGCTGCTCATCTCTGTGCTTTCCTGAGCCCCACCTTGCTCTCCTACAGGCTCACTTACCATTTTTGAAAAAATAGTGTGCCGTGGGGGTGAAGCCGAGTTTCCTATTATTCATTAGGCTTGAGTCCTCATTAGTAGCTCTTATATAAAATAAACACGAGGCTCTGCAGAAACAGGGAACAAGAGCCCACTTCATACAAAGTACAATGATAAATGTCTCCTGTGGCCCTAGATTCCAACTCTTAACATCTGTGATCTCCCCGTCTCCCTGGCAACATAAAGTAAATAATAAAAATAGTCCAAATCCAGGAAAAGCACAGCAGGGAATGTCTGTCCTGGAAAAAAAAAAAAAAAGAGTGCTTAACGTGCACTCGCATACCAGCAAGAGGACCCATGTGAAACTTAGCAGTTGATCGATAGGAAAACAACAGTGAGTGGATGTTGCGGAGCGTGAAAGGAAGCAGACAAAAAATGTCAGATTGTTTGAAGAAGTGTTGTCTGCTTTCAATAGGAGGCCTGAAGGGAACATTGCTTCTTACATTCATGGGCTTGTAGAGTACGGATTTTACATTTTTCCAAATGTGTTTTGAATTATAAGCCTGTTATGTTACGCTGTATTTAAAGGGAGCCATAGATGATAAAAGTGAGAGTATGGAGCAAAGAGTTGGAAAGTGCTGATTTTGTTCTTGCCACATAGCTTCCTAGCAAAGCTGTGGTCTCTGAGCTAGACCTCCTGGGTCTCCTCCCTACCTGCCCCTCAAAAGTTGGGGGCTGCTCTTCGGGTGCCCCGACCCACCACTGGAGGGGGGCAAAATGGTGCCCTGGGGGGGCCCTCTGAAGGCCCCACAGTTGGTGTGAAAGCAGCAAAGCAGCCCCCTAAGAGAGAAGAATGTGCCCTCTGGGGTCCAAGAAAACCCTACAGGAACAGAGTATTTTTGAGAATGAGGATTTTGAGTTAATTGAATTTTCTAGTTAACTGTTAGCTACTAACGCTGTGACTTTGGCCCTTTGAACTCACTGAGGCTGGTTTAGGTCATCTGCAAACAAAAAGAGAAGGGGACTGTATGACCCTGTCCCTGCGGGTCCTGGAATTCTATAATTCTATGAAATGAGCACAAAGCAGGATTCTGTTTCAGCTTCTGTGGCTAAAATCTCAGAATTTATCCATTTACTGTTCTGCTGTAGCAAAAATTACGCATTGAATACAACCAGATGGCAGTGCGTGACTGTGGGATTGTGTGCGTGTGTGTGATTGTGTGTGTGATTGTGTGTGTGTGTGATCGTGTGTGTGTGTTGAGGGGTACGTGTACCTTGGGGGAGTGACTGAGAGGTCTTGAGCCAATTCCAGTGACTGGCTGTGGGAGCCTGGGCCAGTTGCTCAACATTTCTTGGCCATGTCTCTATCCCTGATGGAGTTAATGGTTCTCACCTTACAGCATTGCTGTAGGAACAATTACAAATGATCAATAAGTGGCAACTATCATATTTTTATGATTTTGGATCCGTTGTTGGAAGAATATTTATTTGTTTATTTGAGAGAGACTGTGTGAGCGAGTCGGGCGAAGGCGGAGAGGGAGAGAGAGAATCCTAGGCAAGTTCAAGCCCAGGAAAATAAAAAGGAAAAGAGGATGGAATAGAAAGTGGTAAAGCAGTAGGAAAAGCAACACACTGCCGAATGCACAGGCCAGAGTAGGACAGAGGGGAGAGTGCAGTCAGCAGGGGAGGAGAGTGAAGACAAAAGGAGAAAGTCAAAAGGACAAAAGATGAGAAACAAAGAGCAAGGAAGGGAGGGCCAGAGGGAAACCTAACTGGAGGAAAGGAACAGTGAATAGAATCGGCTCCAAAGCCATCGTTGTGGCTGCTGACTTCTGCTGAGCTCCTCATTCCCACCCTACCCGCCAACCGATGACAAAATGTCTGTGCACAGCTTATAGTAAAAACTTCCGCCTCTCAGAACCCCGCCCTTCTAGACTATGACATTAGCCCAAAGGGTTCAGCTGTACTCTCTGTTTAGGAGAAGAATGGAAACCATCATCAGAGTAAAAAGCTGCTGTTAAGAAGTCAATCGAGAGCCCCCATGGCGGATCTTCAGTATAGAGTCACAGGGACAACGCCGAATGGGATCCCCATCACGAGGTCCTGAGGCTGCTTTCCATAAATCACACGAAACAGGCGGCCCCACTACACTGTGAAATCTTACCTGCATGATCGAAAAGATTCTTCAGGGGCGCCTGGCTGGCTCAGTCAGTTCAGCATCTGTATCTTGATTTGGCTCCGGACCTGATCTTGGGGTTGTGGGTTGGAGCCCTGTGTCGGGCTCTGCTCTGGGTCCACACCTGCTTAAGGTTCTCTCTCTCCCTCTTCCTTGTCCCCTCCCCAACCCCGCTTTTGTGCTCTCTCTCTCTCTCAAAATAAATAAATAAATAAACAAACAAACAAATAAAAATAAATTGCCAGCTCCAAATCCATTTTAAATCTCATACCAGATCTGTTGAGAGCAGTGGTTCGCCACTGGGGGATGATTTTTGCCTCCCAGGAGACATTTGATGATGTCTGGACATATTTTTGATTGTAACAACTTGGGGGTGGTGTGGGGCATGTAATAGGTAGAGGTCAAAGAGGCTGCTGAGTATTCCACAGTGTGAAGCATCCCCCTAGCCAACATGTCATGGTGCCGAGGTTGAGAAACCCTGGTTTAGAGGTAGCCAGTGACACAAAGTCGTTTTGTTATTAGGGGGATCCTTTTGGCTTTAGTATCTTACTATTAAGCCTGAGAAAAGTCTAGATAGAGGAGGCATTCAGGGGGATTTGTAAACCTTTAAACGGAGGAGTCGCTGTTATGAATCACAGAGGCATGTTTGCCTTTCGGGCAAAAAGATCTGTAGCCTTTTACGTGCCAAAAAAATGTGCTCAGGGTTTGCTATGCAGGGCAGGAGAATCTGTCCATAAAAGGGATGGACTCTGCTGCCCAGAGGGATTCCCTTCAAGGGTTTCCCTTGTGAGCCTGACAAATCACTGGGAAAGGGCAAGTCTGGCCTGCCTTCCAGCGGCAGCCCTCCCGGAGGGGTGTTTACACTTCCCAGGAGGTGAGAGTGAAGAGGCTGTGGTGCAGGGACTGGACTCTAGACCTAAAAAGGGGTTGTTTGGGAACGATCCTCTGTGCCTAAGACATGAAGATCAACCTGCGTCACTGGTTTAGAGGCAAAACGTCTGAAATGGGAACCTGGGTTTTATGCTCAGGGGCAGCTGAGAGGAAGCCATCAGGAGCGACCTGAGGTTCCGGTCAGGAAGGCCAGACTCCCACCTCCCCGCCCTTCTGCTGCTTACGGACTCTGTGAGCTGGGACAGAAAAGGCAGATAACTCGAGCTACCGCCCACCTCTCATACGCCACACTGAACGCGAGTCTTGCACATGCAATATGCTTTCACTGTATTTTTCCTTTTAACACTTCGGAGTAGCTCGGCTAGATCATATAGAGTCAGTAGCTGGTTGAATCACCCTAGACTTGTTTGACTCCAAAGCCCTTGTTTTTTCCAAGGTATCACAGTTTCCTCAAATCATTGGCGGCTTTAAGCCTTGGTTTCCTCCCTTATTGAACGGATGCCCTCAGACCGGACCCCGTCAAAGGAAGAACCATCCTTGATAACCTCTGGCTTGTAGTTGGCGCTGGCCTCTAGGGGGGACTCAACACTCCTCCTGTCCACCTCCCTCCCCTCCCCTGCTGTGGCTGGTGGTTTAAGGACATTCACAGCCATCGCCCCTGTTGGGGGCCTCAGTGTGCTGAGCTAAAGGCCTTGTGCCCAACCAGGGGGCAGACCCCTGCCAGGTCCTCTAGATCTCTCTGCCAAACGAGTCAACTCCCTTTGCCTAGGGAGCTTTGGAAGGGGGTGCACTCAACTCCCTCCCTTTTCTGTTCCACTTCTGGGGATAATAGAGTTAGGTGGCAAAGGCCTTGCTCCTCAGAACTGGGAAGACCTGTCGCCTCTTTCCCACTCCTCAGCCTGGCCTTGGTGCCGGTGTGGTAAGCCCAGGCCAGCTCCCCTCGTAGGCCTCAAAGCAAAGTCATCTTCTTCTGCTCTGTGGAGCCTTTCCTTAATCCACCACTTGTGGACCTGGGTGCAGAAACTGACAGAGACAGGCCTCCTCAGGCTTCTCTTCTATGGAACAAAAGGAAACTTCCATGGGTTCGCCCTCGGTTTCCGGATTCTACATTGCATGTGGGACTGGAACTCTGCTGGGAACAAAATGCTACTTTGTCTCGTTTCAGGTTTTGTACACTTATCTCTCTTGGGGAGACTTTCGAAAGTGGTTGATTTAGGGCAGGATTTAGCTATTCCTCAGTTTCTAGATCACATATGACATTAGCATCACCCCTTAATTCTGTGGTACTTCTATGGTGAAACATTGGTGCTTGAAAAATGTCCCCCCTCCCTTAGACATGAACAGAGCCTGAGAGATCATATAGTTTAGGGGTTCTTAACTGAGGGCCCCACTGGAATCGGTACTAAAGGGAACAGGACTTCTCTCCTTAGTTCGCAGCTCTGCAAAAGTTTTAGCCAGTGAAATAAAGCAGGCAACAGAGGGAAAATATTTCTCTAGAGAAAGAGGCACTTTTATCATACAATATGGTTGTGTTGTTGGTCAATTTGAATTTTGAAGATTTGAAATATTCCAATATGTTATTTAATAAATAAAAACTGTAAAAATTTGAAGCTCCTCTTTTTTGGCGCGGAGGCCGAGCTGAGGGGAAAGCTTCAAGAGTAGTTGAATTCTGAATCTGGTGGGTTGGGTAAGTACAAAACCTTGGGTAGGCTGTGTGCTTCCTGGCGGACTGGAGGACCTGGAGAACAGCCGTGTCCTGCAGGTGTTGGCTGTAGGGTGTGGACACTCGATCGCTCCAGAACTGTCAGTGAACTTGGTGTCTGTGGCCTTGTTTTTTTGTTATTTGGGGTTTTTTGGTTTTGTTTTAATCAATTGCTACTGCAATAAGTGAAGATCCTCTTTATGTCACATAACAATGCCAACCAAGTGCCTGTTAAGTGGTAGAACGAATAGGGGTTTGTATATGTTCTCTGCAAGGGTCTGTATATGTAAGATATACATCTTTTCCCATGGGAAATTAGTTTTGAATTCCTGAGGAGGTTGTGACTACATACTGCTGTTGTGGCCCTCTGGCACCATTCAGTGATGAACTGTATCTATTTCCAAATCACTCTGCCAGAAAGGGCAAAACTAGAGGACACTATGATATATCACAATATTTCACAAATAAGTTCTATTAAATAGGTACCAAACTACAGACCCGAAGAGATGTAAGACTATGATGGCTTTAACAAGATACAGATGTGTGTGTCTCTCTCCCTGTAAGTGTCCGGTGGTCAGTGAGGGACTGGCATTCACGTTCCTTCTACCTTGTTTTTCTGTCAACCTTGGCTTTTGCCTCATAGTCCATGATGGCTGCTCTACCTCCCACAGTCACACCCAAATTCTAGTCATCAAGAAGGGAGAAGGGCGAAAGGAGGGCACAGTTGGTTATAATTTTTAGTTTAAAGAAACCACAGCTTTTGATTTCCAGCCAAGATGGAGTAACAAACTAGATTTATAATCTCTACTCAAACAACAACAGAAACAAAACATATTAAATGATAAATGATGGTTTTCAAGATGGTGGACGTGGGTGACAAAGGGATCCCTGAGAGACAGGAAACAAGTGAGTGAGTTGCCCCAGGCCATGGTGCCAGATGGGGCAATCCAGAGTTGAGGGTTGGGCTGCGAGTCCCAGGAGCCCAGGTAGTTAGGGTTCAGAGGCAAAGTATGGCAGAGGACGGTGCTGCGCGGACACCACTCCAGAGATCTGCAGAGGGTTCCCCTTCCCTGGGTCTCCTCTCAGCCCTGATTACTGCATGTAGGTAAGGAAACCAGCCAAGGCCTGGGAAAGAATCACCTAAGCATCGCAGAAAGACAATTCTCAAGTGCTCAGTCAGGAATTAGCTCCTCTACCCACTAGCCAGAGCAGAAAATCTTCCAATTCGTGGGTAGAATTCTGGTAGAATTCTCACGGAGTCTGACTTCAGTGAGGCAAAATGAGCCCTAGGTTAAACACTGCTCTGGTCTGACCAAAGCTTAAAATAAGACATAAAAGGATCAAATTGTTTCCAAATGGAATGGGATGAATGAAAAATATCAAGTCCTGATCCCTGGAATCTATCAGTGTTACCTTATTTGGAAAAATGATCTTTGCAGACGTTACATGACATTTAAGAATGCTGAGATGAAGAGATCAACCTGGATTCTCCAGGTGGACCGGAATGCCATCTCAAATGTTCTTTTAAGAAGGAGGCAAAGAGGACACCTGGGTGGCTCAGTCAGTGAAGCACCCAACTCTTGGTTTCTGCCCAGGTCATGATCTTAGGGCCGTGAGATCCAGTCCTGTGTTTGGCTCCACGCTTAGTGGGGAGTCTGCTTGGGGATTCTCTCCCTCTGCCCCTCCCCCTGCTCGTGAGTTCTCTCTCTCTCTCTCTCTCTCTCTCCCTCTCTCGTAAATAAATAAATCTTTAGGAAAAAAAAAAAAAAGAGGAGGAGGAAGCAAAGAGATTAGATTCACACAGAGGAGAAAGCAATGGGAAGAAGACAGAACCAGCAATTGGAGTGATATGGCCAATGTTGAGTGCCACCAGAAGCTGGAAAGGCAAGGAAAGATTCTCGCTTAGAGCCCCTGGAGATATCCTGCTGACAGTTTGGTTTCAGACTTCTGGCCCCCACAACTGTGAAAGAATAAATGCCTATGTTTCAAGCCACTAAGTTTGGGATAATCTGTTATAGTGGCACCAGGAGAATACTACACCAAGTAGCTTAACCATACTCCATAACGAGACTCAAGAATATTTATAGGATTACAAAATTATTCAGCACATAATGAGATAAAATTCACAGTGTTTAACATCCAATCAAAAGTGAACAGGCATGCAAAAGAGTTGGGGGGGGGAGAAAGACAACACATAATGAGAAGAAAAATCAATCAATTCAACTGACCCAGAAAAGACACAAATGGAAAACTCGCAGCCCCACTCCCTTTCTTTTTCAGATCAGGACCTGATGCTGCTGAGGATACAGCTAACATCCAAGCTCTATTACCAAAGGATGAAATGGAGAACGTTGGCAGACAGCTGGCAGTCCCAGCCATCGTAGTAAAAATCTTGTCTCACCCGTTGTATTAGTCAGGGTTTTATAGTTGCAAACAACTGAAACAGATGTGGTCGATTTAAGCAGAAAAAGTAATGAATAAAAGGATATTGTGTATTTCACAGACTACAGAACCAGCCTTAGAAATCGAGCAGGAACAAATGAGGCCTGGCCGCAGTCAGGACCGCAGCCAAGATCTTGCTCCAGAGCCCATCGAGGGAGGACAGTGCTGGATGCCACAGCCTGCACTCTGGAGGCACAAGTCACAGGTGCAGCGGCTGCCCCTAGGAAGTTGGAACTGATGACACTGCTGTTGCCAACCACCAGCAAGGATGCGCCTCACCTCTCCTTCTTTGTATCCCTAGCTCTAGGCTGCCGAGCATGCGTCTGACTGACAGTGTCTAGGTCGCAGTGTGAGCTCCAAGTGCAAGCGAGGTTGGGAGAGTGTCTTCAGTCTGCGACGGGAAGCAAGTTTTCCCTTGCATCCAGATGTACAGGAAAATAGGTCTTCTCAAAACTGGGAGTGTGCAGAATGTGAACAGCCTAATAATAATAGTGATGAAGATGATGATGATGATGATGATAGTAATTGACAAGGATCCATTCCATGCCTTCAGGTCTACCAATGTTAGTAAGCCATGAGAACAGGGCAACGGGGAGATCTTGGCATTAGTGACCCATCTTCTACTCTTAAGGACCTAGTTTTGCCACTCATCTAAGCTCTTCTTTGCGTCTCATTAGTAAAGAATACTTTGTAGTCAGATATATTTGAGAATTATGAGATCATTAGGAAGTAAATCATCTAAATCTGTGTCACTAACTTCCTACTTTGGCTAAATTTTTTTTTAACTAATGTTTGTTCCTTTATGGACATTCTATTGGCTACCTATTTTTGTGTCCAAGAGAAGGAAAAATAAAATCTAAAAGGGTGGCAGGTAGTTAAATGTACTGTTCTTTCCTTTGCACTTTGGTATTTAGTGTAGGGAATGACTTTGACCCTGTTTAAGCCCTGACCAGCTTGCTTCCTGGATGAATTAAGTCCTTGATCTGTGATGATTCTTAAGCAGGCCCTCTCATTCTCCTTGATTGAAGGGAAGTGTTAGATTAGAGAATATCTGGCTGGAAAGGCCAGTGTTTTGGACAGCTGCATTACTATGATTGAAGAGTGATGGAAGACCTCTACGTTGTCTCTATTGCTTTATCCTTTGACGTTAATTCCTTGGACCCTTTCCACAAGGCTCTCATTAAAATACAAAATCACATAAGTGACAACATATAAAACAGTTGTCACTTTGGATACCTTCAAGGAGTGAATTTTTCTAGTAGTAACTAACACGTCTTTATGCACAATTCATCCCATCATTCCTCACAAAAGCCCTGTCATAGGGTGATCTTATGCTGTTCCTTTTCTCCGGATGAGCAAAGTGAGGGACAGAGAAGTCAATAACTTGCCCAAGGTTGCACAGATACTAAGTGGTTTAGCTGGGATTCAACCCCCCCTGTGCCCATCCCCAACACCCACCTTTTAGCCCATGTCCTTTGCTGCTTATCTTCTAGGCGAGCAGTGACAGAAATAGGACACAGAGCTGGTAAATGCTGACATAAGGGAGGGGGGAGCCCAGGTCCAGTGCATGGCACATAGCCCATGGAAGGCAGGCCTAAGTCCAGGTAGGAACTCTTCTGAAGGGACACAGAGGAAGGATTTGGAGGGCTGGTGCAACATACATCGCCCTTTGGCCAAGGGCTGTCCTTCTTCCTGGCTAGTGGACCTTAACCCTTTGATGCAGACTTGCTCTGACTTCAGGGCTCTGCCTTCTATCAATTACCTTCATACCTAATAAAATTGGCAGACTTTGTCTGCCACCTTGAGATCCAAGGATACAGTGGAGGTAAGAGAGCAGTATCAAGAGGATACACGAGTGATCCTTAAGGAGATAAGGAAAATCATTTGCTACCTATGGAAAGCAAAGTCAGCAATATGCATAACGGTGGGGCAAGCTCCTGAGGACAGAGGATGAAAGCTGTTGGTGCCATTGCTAGCTATGTCTAGATGTCTGGATGGAGAATCCAACTGGGGGATTATGTCTCTGGAAGGTGAGCTCTGTGAAACATAAGCCCCAGAGCCTTCTTGCTGGAGAGACAGATTCACAAATCTCCACAAATTAATATTCATAAGCCCAAATATTCACAGATGTGAAGCCACAAATGTTACCACTGCTGCTTCTGCTAGGGAATTTACTAGCCCGAAAGTTAATAATGACATTTAGTTCTGGGGGCAATCCTTTCACAGAGAAGGTCAGACTCCAAACCAGGATTCCAATCTCATCCTGATTCTCTCTCTGTCCCCCCCTCCCTCTCTCTTTCTCCAGCACCCACAGTGTCTGATTCTAAATATAATTCAAGTAACCAGAAACATTGGATGATAAGTAAGGGGGAACTAAAACAAAAGAGCATCAAGCAATCCTTTGGTTTTTCCCAACAGATCAGACAATGGTGGAGAAATACAGAAAAGCTTCTGCCAAATCCATCACGCCATGACTCTAGTTTCCCAATTCTTTCATCATCAGAAGAGAGTCGGTCGGGTACTATCAGCAGAAATAGGCTTTACAAGTAGTCATGCAAACACCGCACTGTGATTTAAGCCTCTTAAAAAACCCAGACTTACGGCACTTAGACTGATAACAGATTCTATCTCCAAAACGTCTTCTCTCTGGCATCCTGTCTTTTGAAGAAGCGCAGAAACTCGTAATGTGGTGTAGTCTATTTATAAATTTCTGGCCTTATTCATCTTCCAGAATAAGAAAAAAATTAAAACATTGACTGGTTAATACCATAATTAGGAACAACACAAGTTACAAAATAGCAAAGTGGAAGGTAATTTGGGGATTAAAATAGACTTTTGGCTTTCAAGATTCATAAGATTTTGTGTGCAGACAGGCTGGCATTCGTGCGAGGGTGGGTGGGGAGGGGAGACTTGCAGATTTAGAGTGCATAATCCCAAAGGAAAGCCATTCTTTTTTTTTTTTTAAATGTTGGTGAGATTTGCAGGATTTAAATTCTTTTTATTTTAATTTTTTAATTTTTAATTTTTATAAACATATAATGTATCATTAGCCCCAGGGGTACAGGTCTGTGAATCGCCAGGTTTATGCACTTCACAGCACTCACCACAGCACATACCCTCCCCAATGTCCATAACCCTACTGCATGATTTAAATTCTTATTTTATTAATGTTTTATAGGAAGTGTGGAGAGTAAAGACAAGGATGGAGTAAGGGAAAGGAAGAAAAGCATCCTTTAAGTTCCTTGATCTACTGAAGAATGTGCTGGAATAGGAAAGTTCAGTAAAAGTATCATGTCCCTATTACCAGGGGGTGCTTAGTGGAAAGATGCGACAGGGACAGGGCAGCTCTTTAGGTGTGGTAGAAGTGACTGCCAACAGAAAATTAACCATACACCATGCAATGTAGCTGCTACACAGTTGGGCAGATGAAAAGTTGCATCTCCAGAATGTACTTCCTGGCACATGAGTAGGAATATGTATACCCCTTCTCTGGCCTGAGTGTTCTTCCTCCCCAGTAGGGAAGGGCAACCCTACATACCATGCAGGGATGGTAAAACTGTTGGGCAAGATTTGTTAAGAAGAGAAAGGTTTTTTGGTTTTTGTTGTTGTTTGTTTGTTTGTTTTTGCTGGTGGTTGATTAACCAGAGTGACTTCTTCGACTTTGGGGCTACTGCGTTGTATCCTGGAGATAACATAATCTATACCCAAAACTCTTAAAAGGCATGGGAGAGTGAAGACAAGGCCTCTTTAGGATATAGACTAGTAGGAAGAGTACTATGTGGGTTCTTATCTCAGGGTAAGGGCACAAAACAGCTAATTCTATACCACCACAAATGAACTGCCACAGATAAATGAGACCTTGGCCTTTTCCATTCACATAAAACCCCTAATTTCCTAGCTTATACTACTAAATCTAAGGTCAGCTTAATCACAGGTTGGGATACTATTACTGTGTTTCCACAGTTAAGGTGAGAAGCTATATATATATATTTTTTTTTTTGAGAAGCTATATTCTTAATAGGTCCCCCCCCCCAGCCCAAAACTAAATGGATTTGAATAAGATGAAAGCCTAAAAACTAGGGACTCTTTTCATTGTTTTGTTGGGGGCAACCCTTAAAACTTTTACCACCATTTTTTTTTAACTTACAAAATTGTAAGGGATGAAATGGACAAGAAGTCATTACACGAATTATAGAAATAGTCAACATTTATCTTATTTTATCATTGAGCAAAGACAGCTAAAGGGGGTAAGTTCTTTTAAGAAGAACCTAAATGTGTTTAAAGTGAAATACTACACTAGCCTTTTTTCCCCTGAATTGGGAAAAAAAAAGGGATATATGGAACTGAACAAGTTGGGAAGGAATGTGTTCATTAAACAAACACCCACCATTTGTGTAACAGTTCTGTCAGAGTGGAGTAAGGCAGGGATCGCTGGTTTATCTTTGACAGTGATCTCATGTTTTAGGTACCTACAGTGACATTATATAGCTGGCTGATGGCTGGGTATAGTGAGTGGATATAAGTTTTACTTTGAATTCACAGTAAATGATAACAAGCACAGGTTTAGCATTTTACTTCTGTACCCAAATCATCCATTGCTCTGAAGCGTGCACTTTGGGGGAGAAAGTTGGATTCTTCCATAACTTCTTTGTGAGTCTGCACCAACCCAAGAGGTGGTTTTCTTAGTAGAGAAAAATACTCAATATTAAATAGGAAACTGACATCTTGAAAACATTTTACAGTGGTGACAGGTGTTTTGATTCAGGAATAGGCTCTTTAATACATCAAAAGCATATTCTCTCCCTTTTATTTTGTTTTTTAAAAGATTTTATTTATTTATTTGACAGAGAGATAGCACAAGTAGGCAGAGCAGCAGGCAGAGGGAGGAGAAGCAGGCTCTCTGCAGAGCAGGGAGCCTGATACAGGACTTGATCCCAGGACCCTGGAATCATCACCTGAGCCGAAGGCAACCTCTTAACCGACTGAGCCACCCAGGTGCCCTCTCTCCCCCACTTTTAAAGATTTATTTTTTTAAGTAATCTCTACACTCAACTCACAACCAGAGATCAAAAGTTGCACGCTATACCAACTGAACCAACCAGATGCCCCTGCACATTATCCCGTTAGGCATTACCTTTTGCTTTTTTTTTTTTTTTTCTTTAAGATTTTATTTACTTATTTGACAGAGAGAGAGCACAAGCAGGGGGAGCGGCAGGCAGAGGAAGAAGTAGGCTCCCTGCTGAGTAGGGAGTCCAACTCTGACTCCAGGACGCAATCCCAGGCCCCAGGATCAAGACCTGAGCCAAAGGCAGACACTTAACAGACTGAGCCATCCAGGTACCCCAGAAGCATTATTTAAATATAAAAAATTATATTTTTTGGCTTGAAGTAGTGCTTCCTTCTATATTTGAAGGTTTTCTTGGTAGATATTACTGCCTCTTCCAATATTTCTTCGAAATTCCTCCCTACCTAGATTTTTCTTAGAGGCTGTCTTAGAAGCCCCTTCTGCTAAGAAATAGCCCAGTGGCTGAGACTTTGGAGGATGCAGAACTGAGAATTCTAGGTGAGCACAGATAACCTGGATTGGGATTGGGAGGTTTGAGTTCAGCCCTGCCATGCTTAATTCACTGGGCTAAAACGTATCTCCTCGCCTTCCAGCAGTTTCCTGTAAGCTGCTATCTCAATGCCAAGAGCCATTTTGCCATTGACCAAGTCCCGGTATTACTGAAAGGGGCCGGCCCTCTCACACTCTCGGTGTTCCTGAGATCGCCCCCCCAGCTGCCCAGTGCTATCCCGGTAGGTAGATACGTCTGCGCTTTGCCGCCCCTCCGGCTCCAGCGCCTGCCTCTCCAGCGATTCCTTGGCCCCAGTCCCCATCGGGCATGCCGTGCCTGTGCCGTGCCTGCAGCTAGCGACGGCGCCTGTGGTCCCGAAAGCCGCAGTGCCTGCTAGTTCAGGTTGGCAAACTTGGACTTGTACACTCCTCCACTGTCCCAGCAGCCAGGGACTCACACTGAGCGCAGATCTCGCCCCATGCGGAGCTCAGGTCTGGTTTGGCCATGGCCATGTCCACCTCCACAATGGCCTGCAATGACGCCTGCCGCGTGGCCAGCGGCTTGGCCACCTCCGCCTCTTACACCCGGCGCACGAAGGCCAGCCAGTTCAGCAGAGACTCCAGCTTCTTCTTCAGGTCCAGGAGGGCCACCCAGGCGCCATCCACGTTACGCTCAACGGGCCCGACACTCTCGCCTCTTCCAAGTGTGACTGCAGCAGCCGCACCTCTTTCCCCAGGCCGTGGAAGCAGCGAGGCCTGCGCATGCGCCGAGCGCGCCTCCGCCTGCTGCGCACGCAGCTGGCGCCGGAAGAGCCCGTGACACGCGACGGGCCTGTGTGGCGCTTCCCCAGCGCCACCACCTCGGCTTGGCGCGCGCTTTTCTGTCTCTGGCGGGTGCACCTCCGCGGGGAAAGTGGCCCTCAGGTCTTCCAACTGCTCCTTCCATGGACGCGGATGATCCTGGGTTCGTCGGTGTGCACAGCCGCCTGTGAACGCCGCAGGGCCTCTGGTGGAGGCCAGGCTCAAACCCAGGCCCAGACGGAGCGTCGAGGCCGCACCGCCGCGGGGCAGGGACTTCGAGCCGCCGTGGCCCCCAGCGCTGGAGCGTCGCGAGGACAGGCGAGGGCCACCTCCGAACACCTCGTGGTAGCAGGAGGCGCCGCCCAGGTAATGGACCCTTTACAGCTTCCTTCTGCTTGCTCACCGGCTGTTCTCTCCTGTCTGTCTGTCTGTCTGTCTCCCTCTCTCTCGTTGGGAGCTCTTGCCAGCCCTGAAGCTTTGCTCTGTCGTTTTCACGCCAGTTCCC
Source organism: Mustela putorius furo (assembly GCF_011764305.1). Lineage (NCBI taxonomy): Eukaryota > Metazoa > Chordata > Mammalia > Carnivora > Mustelidae > Mustela > Mustela putorius. The sequence continues at coordinate 88,656,054 of NW_025421998.1, forward strand.
TCTCTTCCTCTCCTTCGCTTCACCACTGGCCCTTGCTCCCGGACTGTAATCACACTCAAGTTCCTCTTATCCAAAACTAGCCAACCAAACAAGAAACCAACCCGACAGACACACACACAACCACACACACAGACACACAACCACTTTCCCTCCATTCTGCTGGCCCCTCTAAGCAAGTGCCTCCCCTATTTCCATCCATCACAGAGCTTCTTTAAAAAGTCCTCTTTGTCAACTGCTTCCATCGGGATACCACTCCCTTGTTCCTTAATTGTAAACTGGCTTCCGCTCTTACCACTCGGTGATTTTTTAAAGGTCACTAGTCACCTGGTTACCAAATGCAGTGTTCCTTTTTATCCTTTATTTTGCCTAATCCCTTTATATGATTGACCCTGTTCCCTCATCCTAATCACCTCCCCCACGCCTGTGAAGTTCTCACCTCCTTAGGCTTCCCTGATAATAATTTCTCACCTCTCCTTTTATCCCTGTGTCTCCTTGTCTTCTGTTCCAGATTGAAATATGTTTCCCCTTAGAAGCTGTCCTTGGCCCTCTACTCCATCCTCACTTCTGTGTGGTTTCTTGGGGAGCCCATTCAGTCCCATGGCTTTACTTCTTCCTTGTTGGTGACTCATTTCTGAAAGCCTGTCTCTAGTCCTGACAGCTCCTCTTTGGAAATTTCCACCCATCTACCAGGGTGTTGCTCTTAGCAGACTCAAATCCAAGTCAGTATTTCCCTTCCTGAACATTTACTTCTTCCCATTTCTGTTAATTAAGATCTTTCCCATTTCGCCAGCTCAAAACTTTGCTAGAATCTTTAATTCCACCCTTTCTTCTCTGTCCCACATCTGAGTAGCGGTCAAGTTCTATTAATTTTGTTTGAAACATGTTTCTTTTGTGTTCATTCTTTCCTTTTTATTCCTGCTCATACCTGCTAGTTCAAGACCTGGCTTCCTTCCACTTCCTTTAAGGATAGTCACCTACTAAGGTGTTGCTGCTTCCCGTCCTACTCTCCTGAGCTGCCCCTTATACTCTGATACAGCACTACCATGTTAATTCCTGAAGCACCCTTCGAAGCTGGTTATTTCCCTGCTCAGACACTTTTACTGGCTCCCTCATACCTAACGCATGAAGACTCAGATGCACACAACACAAGTAGGACCCTCTACCTCTAGCTCCAAACTACCTCTCCAGTTTTATTTCCCATGAGGTTTCCCCGCACCACCAGTTTTGACTTTGAACACCAACATATAAGCACATGCTGTAGTTTTATGTCCAACAGCAAGACACAAAAACTCTAACTCAAAAATGACAATAGTGACCATATTTGTTTATGATTTAGTTGATAACTGAGCTTATTGATTATATGCCATATATAAAAAATTATGACAAGTTCCGAAGCAGGTTGGGCCCTGGGGCAGAAAGGTCTCCACTGTGATTCTGCTACTTTGTAATTCTGTCCACGGAAATGAGTTCACCTTTGCTAATGATCTCCTCCTCTTTGGAGCTCACACTGCACTGATCACAGTGTGCTTTGTGTTATAATTACCCCTTACCTGTCTTATTCCTGCTGGGATAAGATAATGAATTATACCCTTCTCCCTGTTTGAGAGGGAGGAGTGGCAGATAAGATCAAAACAATACTTTTTTATTGATAAAACTGGTTCTGAAGAAAGGTGCCTTGTTGTGCTGCAACAGTAGGCTCCCTAAGAGGGACATACCAGAATTTGACAGACTCCTCTGCAGTCACAGGTGGGGTTAGAGCACACTGGGCTCCTGTAGTTGGTGGAGCAGAGCATGCCCATCCCTGGCAGATCATGCCCATCCCTGGCAGATCTTTGTAAGTTCCATCCAGGAACTCGCTCCTCCACAGGGAGGGGTAAGGCATGGGAGAACAGCACAGGGGTGTTTAGGAAAGAACATCTCTTCTAGATATAATAGAAGAGGTCAGAATCCTTTCTGATAAAACTGTGGACTTCTGACGTCAGGGACTATATTTTGTATACATCTTTTTGGTGACAGATGCTTAATAATGTCAGATAATTAAATTATATACCATAATTATTACTATAAGTTATGTATATAACTTATTATATATACTTGTTATTATATACCATCACATTAGCATATAATACATTTGATACAATGTTATACCATAGATTTAGAACATACTATGCAGTTATATAAATAAATTACTTTTATTTGAATTACTTTTATTTGAATTTGACAAATTCAAAAGGCTGCCAGTGTGTAGTACTGGCTTTACCAGAGATTTACAGAGGAGAAGCTCGTTTTTGCACAGGAGAACAAATTATTCTTGGGCCTACATAGCATGGGGAGAGACACATAGAGAAAATGAACACAGTTCTAGTTTCTTTGCATGTCCAAAGGTAATGCTCAAATAAAACAGTGTTTCCCATAAAGAATAATTTCTTAAAATCCTATCCAAGCTGCTAGATTTTTATTTCCTTTCAGAATTCATGAGAAAACATACTCATTTTATTTTTCAAGAGTGAATCATTTTGTACCACCCAGAAACTTCATGTGATGCCCGCCATCTGGATCTGTAGAAAATTAGTGTTTTGAGAGTCACTGTTTTCAATTTTCATTAAGATATTTGGTGTCAAGTAGATGCAGCACAAGTGTTTCTCTTTGAAGTGCCTCAGTATTGATGCATCACCTCCTCATAGCACATAATTCAAAATTTATACGCCTTCGTTTATTTGGAGGGGTCTTGATAGAAAAATACACTAACAAATGCCATCCAGGATATTCGAATAACTGAGTTTGGGTGGGTGAAATATTGACATAAACCTTAGAACTTAAACTTGGGTAGTAATACCATATATGCCTATAATCTGACGAGTGTGTGTGTGTCGTGCAGGACACTTATTTGGATAACAGTCAAACACTCCTAAAGGAATGGTATTTCTCTCTGTGTGTGTGTAGGTAGAACTTAGTGCTCTTAGGGGAAATAAATGTATACACTTATTCTAAGTGCTGTGGGGTCCTTGGGATTGCCCTGGGACTTAATTTAACACATTATCCTATTACCTATTCTAAGAGACTTGAAAGTTGAGTGTGGAACTTTTGGTAAAATGTTATGGCTACCTGAGACCATTCTGGGAGGTAGATAAATACCAAGCCCCTCAGAGGAAACCGCTGAGTAATAAGGAATGTCTGTTGAGATAAGACAGTGTTTGTGGGCATTGTGCTTCTTCCCTTGGGGTACATGGGGTGGGGGAGTGAGCTTCTTATGGGGGAAGTGCAGTGTGCAAACCTGGACGCTCTCTACAGTCTTCTGAAAGAGCTCAGTGCACTGGTGGTTCCTGAGAGCCCAGCTGCGGTCCAGGTTCTGAGGGGTTTCAGAAGTCCTGCGGCAGTAACTTATGAAGAAATGTCTTGGGAAGCTGATGAAGATGACTACTAAAAGGAAAAAATCCACAAAGATGCTGACTTAGAAACCTGGAAAAGCTACTCATACCTGAAATCCCAGGAAGGAAAGGGATGACCAGATACAGTGTCATATATTTTTAAAAAGTCCTTTGTGAGAGGCTTTTGGCTTCCTGCATACAGTGCCTTCCATAGGAAATGTAATGTAAGTCCTTGTCTTCTGTGTGCCTCATAGAGGAAAAGGAGTGAAGACAGGGGTCACTTTCTGCCATAAGAACCATCTCCATGAACATCAAAAACCTGAAACAAACATCTCCCTTAAATGGAGAGAATTGTAACTGGATTATGATAGATGAAGTCCCCAAATCTCTTAATGGAGGCATAAGATCAGTGAAAGCCGAGGAGGGCAGTCTCAAATTCCAGTTTAGAATGTGACCCTTCCAAAGAAGATAGCACATTTATGTACTACTTAAAGCTCTTGCACAGATACATATGTACATGTGGGTACAGAGCTGTAGAAAAATTCAGCCCGCTAGATGCACACCTCAGCTCCTTCCACTGCCCTCATGCTACTCCACATTCTACCTACTCCCAGACTGATCCTTCCTTTCATTCATCAGACACTTCGAAGAGAAATTTCTATCTTATACATAGACAAAATGAGTGCCTATGAGAGTGCCTTCCCTTAGAGAACAAAGCTAAACAATACACTGTCTGGCCTATGGCAGCTGATTTGGCTAATGACAACAGCGCCAAGATGGCCATAAATCCTTAGAGTGCTAACACTGGTGGTGTGTTTGATGGGAGAGTACGTCACCACCAAAAAAGATGGTCCTTGACAAATTTTTATATATATTGCCCAGGATTCATTCATTCATATATATATATACATACACATATATGTATATAATATTTTATGTATTTATACTTATATGTATACTGCATCATGAGGATTTATGTTTTTTATCAAATTACAATAATTATATATAATACATTATAAATAGAAGTATATATTAGAAATGCATAAATTACATATAAATATAAGTGTATAAATATATAAATTATAGGTAATTTATAATTATAAATTATATATAATACATTATAAATATACATGTTATAAATAACAAGTATATTATAACTACATATTTTAATAAATAAAATATGTATATTATAAATAAGTAAATGTGATAATATACTTACATATTTATATTTTAAATATATGTATATACATATGTATATACACATATATATTACACATACATATAATATATATTATACATATAATATACATAAATACATATGTATTATATGTGTGTATATGCATATATATGCTGCTTCACTTGTGATTTTCATCAAATTAGAAAAGTCTCACCATTACCTTTTCTAATGTTGCCTCAGCTCCATTTTCTCTCCTTCATTTCTAGAAATCCTTTTAGACTTCATTGAACCTTCTCTTGCTACTTTTCTATCTTAACCTCCTTTCCAAGTTTTCCATCTTGTTATTTCTGTGGGATACATTCTGGTGTGATGCTTTAGCTTGAGCTCCTTGTTCATGAATTTTCCCTCAGACATGTCTAATCTACTGTTTAGTGTGCCCACTGAGTTTTTAATTTCAATAACTATGTATTTTATTTCTAGAATTTCTGCATTTTTTGGTCATGGCACTCTGTTTTTCTTGTGTGTGTGTTTTTTTTCTTTTTGTAATGTTTTTATTCTAAACATTCTTATTTTATATTCTCTTTCAGATTGTTGTAGTAGCCCCATTCTTTGGAAGGTGGGAGGGGTGACATTGGTGAATTCCTATTGACTCTTGCCCATGATGGATTTGTCCCTTCAGTGTTTTGCCATTTCTTTTATTGTGAGTTCATCTCGTGTGGGGCTTGCTTATTTTTGTGGAACTAACTGTATTCTGCATTGTGGAATGTCTCTCTAGAGTGTTTCTGTAACTGCTTCTGCCAGGTACTCCCAAAATATTACTAGCCAGGGACCAGTTTTTACATTAATTTCTTGGCTTGAAAGTTTCTGGGCCATTCCAGTAGGGAAATTTCAAAAACCAAATTCATGTGTAGACCAGGTGTGGGGTTTCACATTCTCAGGAAAGGCTTTTTTCCACAAAGAGAGACAAATGAGTTTCTGTGTCATCTTGCTGTGGTGGTTAGGGAATTTTTGAATGGGGGTGGGTAGGAAGGGTTAGTATTCTTCAGGATGGGTTCAGGCCTGCAAGGGTCTTGACTTCATGTAGTAGTCTCATCTCTCCCCCTATTTTGTGCAGGCTCAAGGTCTTATCTCCTGTGGTCATTAAAATCCAAGTTCTACGTTTTTTGAAGATCTGTAACTCACTCCAATTCTGAGGGCAAATGGAGCATAACTTTATATGCTGACTTATTTGGTTTCATTCTTTCTCCTGTGATTCCCCCTTCTTTCTTATAATCTTAATTTCGCTTAAAATTTTTTGTTGTTGTTGGGATGCCTGGGTGGCTCAGTTGGTTAAGCGTCCTGACTATTGGTTTTGCTCAGGTCATGGTCTCAGGGTTATGAGATCAAGCTGCATATGGGGGCTCCGTACTCAGTGCAGAGTCTGCTTGATATTCTTTCTCTCTCCTTCTTCCTTCTTCTCTGCCCCTCCCTGTACGTGTGCTTGTGCACACTCTCTTTTTCTCAAATAAATAAAATCTTAAACATTTTTTTGTTATATTTTATTCTGCTAATATAGGCATACTTGAAGGGAGAGTTTTCAAGTTATGTTAGTCTGCCATATTATCAGAATTAGAAGTCCTTTCATCTATGCTTTGTGTTTTCCCCTCTTACTGTTAGATCAAGACCTTTATGACTTTTGCTAGGACTTCTGCATTAGCCCTTGCATGTATTTTCCTCTGGGTTGTCTAAGATACCATCTCTCAGTTATATCATTCTAAAAGAACATTTTGACTGCATGATTATCTGACTTAACTAACCACTGTTCATGGCCCCCATGAAGTCTGTGGAATAAAGTCTAAATTCCCTGTCCTTGCATTTAAGGTCATCTGTAATCTGGCCTCCAATTAAATATATTTTTTATTGGTTTTAGTGATGTTTTTGATTTTTCTCTCTTGAACAGTTGACCATTCTTTTAAAAAAATTAGGTGAGTACTACTTCGTATATGAAGCTATCAGATGGGTCCTCAACTATAGGACAAGTATTTTTATCTATTTTAGTGCAAATTGGATTAGTCCTTATATCACCCCAAATCTTAGAACATGCCCTGACCCCAACAGGCACTCATACCTGCTTCTTAAATTTAATTAGACAGGAGACATTGGTGATTGGACTTCAAGCCACAGGAGAAACAACTAGCGCAGAGATTTACCTTGATTGGTTTTGGAGATTGTCTGTGTGCAGTAAGAAAAAACTGTGCAGAGGAGGTCAAACACAGAATGTAATACAAATGGGATGCCTGGGTGGCTCAGTCGGTTAAGTGTCTGCCTTCTGCTCAGGTCATGATAGGGTTGTGGGATCAAGCCCCACACCGGGCTCCTCGCTTAGTGGGGAAACTCCTTCTCCCTCTGCCTTCTGTTCCCCCTGCTTGGGCACTCTCTATACCCCCCTTTATCTCTCTGACAAATAAATAAATAAATAATTAACCTTTAAAAAATATTTATAAATAAATAAATGAAATCATAAAAAAGAATATGAACAAATGGTACAAATTTATATAAATATGAGTAAAATTCATATTCTCTATTTTTTATAATGTCTCTTAGTTTTCAAACCATTTTTATAGCCATGGTCCATTTGATCTTTAAACAACCAGTATAATAGGTAGAGAAAATTTGGAAATAAATAAAAAAGTCCAGAAAAATTATTCATATATTCATGCAATGATTGGATGATTGTTTATTGTACCACCTGTGTACCAGGCACTGGGCTAGGGCTGGAGGAAACATGCTAACAGTACTTCATGGATCTAGATATCTTACAGTTTGGGGACTTATCCAAGCCTCTTACCCAGTAAATGATGGACTTAGAGTTAGAACCCAACTCTTACAAGTCCGGATCTGGCAAACCCTTCCTTTCTGACAGGGTTAGCCACACACTTGACCTGAAAGAAAATGTGTGTTCCACCTAAGTTATCTTTGCTCTTTCTTTTCGAGCAAGGTTGAGTGTTCCTCACACTCATGTCCTCTTTTTACTGGGCACATAATTAGACTGTACTTCCCAGTCTTCCACAGAGGTGGAGGTGGTCATGTTAGAATTCTCTAACCAGTGAAACACGTCGGGGTTACGTACAGTGCTCTAGGCCTGGACCACAGAAACACTCCACATGTAATCGTCTCTCTCTTTTTCCCTTTTAGTGGCTGAGGGCAGAAAATTCCAAGGACCAAGAAAAGGGTGAAGCCACAGATGGAAGAAACTGGATTTCCAGAATGACACATGGTGAGCAGCCTGTCAATCAGGAACACTTCACCTGACTTCATGTGAGCAATAAATTTCTGTTGCCTTAAGCCAACTGGGATTTGGGAGTTATTTTTGTTTTGTTTTGTGTTTCTGTTTTGTTTTTAGGGCAGATAGCATACCGTGAGAAGGACCCCCTTCAGATTAAAGCCTTAAATGGGACTGTAAGAGTGGTAACACTCTTACATAAGAGTGACGCTCCTACATACTCATACATCTTGGCACAACTTTTAAGTGATTTTTTTTTTTTTTAAGATTTTATTTATTTACGTAAGGAGAGAGAGAGTGAGCAAGAGGGAGGGAGAGAAAGTGCACAAACCAGGGGAGGGGCAGAGAAGCAGGGAACCCGATGCTGGGCTTGATTCCAGGACTGTGGGATCATGGCCTGAGCTGAAGGCAGATGCTTAACTCCCTGAGCCACCCAGGCGCCCTTAAGTGATCTATTAAACTATACCCACTAGATTCTTTTTTTTTTCTTCTAGATTTTTATTTATTTATTTGACAGAGATCACAAGTAGGCAGAGAGGCAGGCAGAGAGAGAGGAGGAAGCAGGCTCCCTGATGAGCAGAGAGCCCAATGTGGGACTCCATCCCGGGACCCTGAGATCATGACCTGAGCCGAAGGCAGAGGCTTTAACCCACTGAGCCACCCAGGCGCCCCTACCCCCCAGATTCTTTATTGGTAACCTGGATGTAGATATCGATAGTCTCATCAAATTTAAAGGAGATACCAGCATCCAGGACATTTTAAAATTTCAAATGATATTCAGCAGTGTTATAGACCCAGTGTATCTCAGTATCAGCAAGGCATTTGACAAGGCATTTTGAATAAAAGAATGAAAAAAGGGTACTATTCAGTGAATTTAAAGGTGCCTAAACAGTCAGAGCCCAGGTGATTAGTGGGTGCATTCAGGTGAGCAGGGGCTTCTGCGATTGAAACATTGGACTGTTCTCTTGTACTTGTTTTGGGCCACATTTTTATCCATGTCTTGCATGAGGGTGTAGTAGTAGGTATGCTGATCAAATGTGCTAGTGACACCACTCTGGAGGGGATAGAAATAAGATATAAGATATTGACAGAATCAAGATTCAGAATTATCTTGACATGCTGCAGTGCTTGGCCCAAACTAACAACATGAAATGTAATAAGGATAAATGCAGAGTCTTGTGTTGAGGTCCCAGAATGAATTATAGGAATATAGGATGGAGACCGTGTAACTTGGCAGCAGTTGACGTAAAAAGGCCCTGGGGGTCTTATTTGACCAAAAGCTTGATTCGAGCCAACAGTGCGATATGGCTGCACAAACTGAGCTGTGTTCATGGAAGCACTGTGTGATCATCAGGAGACACATTAGGCTCTGCGCTCCTCACATGCAATCTGGGGCATTATTTTTTAAAATCTGTGTATGTTGGCACGGGGACAAACGAGACTACACAGAGGAGGTGATGAGGATGGTGAATAAAGATGTCTCCTGCCTCTGCGTGCGTAGCATATTCTGGTGACCTTCTTAGTGTTTGTATTGTTCCTCCAGCTTTCTGCTGTAGTCTTTCTCATCTGCTAGACTGCATGCTCCCTTAAAAAAACCGATAATAATAACAATAATAATAACAATGCTGGTGGTACCAACAGTGGTTGTGGGTGATATTGGTTGAGTTCTTCCCATGTACAAGACTCTTCTCTGAATGCTTTACATGTCTGATCTTTTCAACCTTCATGGCAGCCCTATGAAATGGATTCTACTAGCGTCCCCATTTTATAGATGAACTAGGTATAGTGGGATTAAGTTCCTTAGTCAATGGTGGAATCAGGGCACACAGGCAGTTTGACTCTAGGACTGGTGTTCTTAACCATAGGCTATCTGTAGTTCTGAAACTCCCCAACCTCAAGCACTCACTCAGTTCGTGTTCACTCATCTTAATGGGGGAGACAAGAGTGGCATCTAGAAACTAGGTTATAGAAAGAGCCTAAGAGGGGCTGAGCTCCTCCCTAATTAGTACCACAGGTTTGTCTAGTGCCTACCGCATATAAGAGGAGAAATATACTCGTGAGGTTTTGATATGCCCATACTAGTAGTCACATAATGTTAATCTTACATGTTTACAGTCAGATTTTAGTTTCCAAAAGCATGTTGTTTATTTTATGTTTTTGAAGTATAATTGACATACTATATTAGTTTCAGGTGTCAAACGCATTTTTAAAAAGCTTGATATCATTTAATCTTCTGAATGCCTTGTGAAGCGAACACAGTAAGTTTAGAATGAGAAAACAAACGCAGAAATGTTATGTTTGTCCATCCATCCACATATTTTTTCCACAAACATTTAGCAAGCGCCCATTATGTTCTAGGTACCACAGAGTTTTGTAAAGGTGTTATCTTTATTTTTAGTAAGAAGATGGAAGTCCTGAAGACCACATTAGTGTTGGCATTGGTGCTTTGTCTTCTACACCCTCTCACGCACAGGCACACACATGATGTATACATGATGTATTTTGGGGCCCCTATATTACTTATTTTTCTTTCAAAGGATGGAATTGGAAGGTCATTTCCTTGCTAGTCACGGTTAAATTTCACAGTCCGGTGTGCTAGAAAGGAGTTTCCATGATATCCCAGTAGTTGAGTAACTAGTAGTCGAGTTCTTGGTTCCCATTATGAGAGTCTAACCATGATTAGGTAGGTTATGTGAAAAAAATCGAAGTGACATTCATGCAAAAGGGAGTAATTACTAAAAGTGGGAATGAAAATAGAAATAAACACCTATTAGAAAATGAGATCATCTTTTGGAGAGTGCTTTGAGATCTTTGGGAAATATGGTTGGGTGGGGGAGCATGCTGGGACACCTTCCCTCTGTGGGTTCCAGACATTCCAGGCTCCCAGCCTCCCAGCTATGGAATGTCCTGGAATGTGCTCGAATCAGTGTGGGTTGTGGAGCCTGGGAGCAGTAGGGCTCTGCTAGCAGGGGCTGGTCTGGCCCACCTGGGATCTCTGCTGTGGTTCAGTAGCCCCCAGGGCTGGGAGGGGAAGAAATGAATAGGAAATGCAGAACTTGTCACTGCAGGCCTCCCTGAGAGCTAAGGTCAGCCTGGAGCTTAAAGAAGATAGCGGTTGTTCTGTCCTACCTTATAAGTGTCCACGGTGTCAGCATAATTTCCAACAGAGGCTATCCAAATGCCTCCCTCACCCCTGTGTTCACTGAGAGTTATAAAACAGGTGTCACCTACCCTTCTTTCTTGGAAATGAGCATCTTCTATCTAAGCAGTCTTCTATTTCTTTAAGGTTAGGACTGAAGAGAGATGATGTGACTTGGGCAGTGAAGGTACTGGTAGTGGGAAGAGAGGCAGCGTGTTTGGTCCTCCGTCCCTGGCATTCCTGGGGACTCTCCTGCCTACCTCTCTGCCCCCATTTGTACAGACACAAAGGCCTGCCTCTCTGCAGCAGCCTTAAAAGTGAGTCAAGGAGGAGGGTTGGTATGCTTATCAGGGAAAGATTGCTGTTTCTCTCCCACGGAGGCCTTAGAGACTTCTCCATTTCCCAGCACTTCCCAGAAGTGAGCACCGGGGAAGGAAAATTACTGCTTGGAGCAGTTGGCAGTGGCTCGGGATCAGCCCCCTTGGGCCTGGCTTGGTGCCTCTACGGAGAAGCATCTTTAACTTTCGTTGCCAGAGGGTGTTTTGCTTCTAGCGAGGGGAGGAGGAGATGGAGGAAATAAAAGCACAAAAATGAAAAACAAAGAATTCCTGAAGGTCTGATAAGCAGTTCAACTATGCACCAAAACATAAATATTTGGCCAAATTAGTTACTCCAAATGCTTCATATTTCTAAAATTGAACCACAGTTTTGTTATACTTTGAAGTTTTTCAGCTCTTGACAATGCTGTGCAAATCTAAGGGGCATGGGGACTGGAGTTCATTTCCTTCCCCAAGATCCCAGCAAATACTCAGCTTCTTGCTTTTTGATGCCTGGTAAAATGATTTTGCTTTTTGGTTGGTCATCTCTTTCCAAATGGTGATGTTCTCTGTATAGTCACTCAAGTCAGCATTTTATCAACGAACAGGCAGCAAGAAGCTGGGAAGTATTAGATTGGAATGGATCAGAAAGGCTCTAATGGTCATTTACATATCTGCATCCTAATACCTGCGATAGTGCTGCTGTTTGATTTCTCTTTGCCTTTTGTTGAATTCACCTCTGGAGATTTGCGTGATGTTAGTCATAGAGCTTCTCACAAATACAGGTCTCAAATCTAATTTATCTATGCATGGCAGAAATCTGTTGTTCCCTTGGGCAGAAGAATTAACATCTATAAAACTGAGTATTTTATGTGATCCTCAGGCAGTTGGTTAATTTCTTCACTGCAGTCCTCTAATAAATTCAGTGAAAAGCAGCCATCAGACCAGTTATTTGCTATCACTTAAAAAAATAAGTGGAACATGTTAAGGTCTAGCAGAGGACCCTCATTTCTTTTAGCACCCATATTTGAGGTATTAAATTAATTAAACTAAGTTAATTAAGGAGGCCAGGGGTGACTTTAATCCCTTAGTAGTCTCTGTAAGCAAACCCAAACCTAAACTTGCAGTGTTTTCAATGTTAAGAAATCAAACCTAAAGATGATCCATCAAAAATGAGCCTTTCCCTAATAAAACAACTGTGTAAGCTATAGACAACCTACTAATTTCCATGCTTTGCTTCTGCCTCTTGTCTATAAAGTCTCTGCCAGGGCACCTGTAGGTGGTGGGGCGCTTCTGATTACTCATGACATTGCCTGATATGATTCAATTTTAACTCATAGCCTTAGAAATGTAGTATGCCTTAGTTTATCATTTTTTGAAGATATTGTTTATTTGTTGGAAAGAGAGAGAGTGTGTGTGCACACACATTCATGTGCGGCGGAGGCTGAGTGGCAGAGGGAGAGCACACTCTCTCCAGTGAGCATGGAGCCTGATGTGAGGCTCAGTCCTTTGACCCTGAGAGCATAACCTGAGTTGAAATCAAGAGTCAGACACTCAACAAACTAAGCCACCCAGGCACCCCTCCTTCAGTTTATCTTTTAACAAGGGGAAGGTCAAGGCTCTTGGCCAACGGGAAACATCTTCTAGTAGCACTTCATAGTAATGAGAACTGTTTGCATTGAAACACAATGGGTGGTGGTAAGCAGACTGTCACTTTCTAGACATAGGGGCTGAGGAGGTATTCAAGCTTGCTCTTAGACCTGAAATCTTTTTATCTGATTCCAGGAAACAAGACCAGAGACTGCCTCCAGATGTTTCTGATGGGAGTCAGTATGTACCTTAGGGTTCAGGTTAGTTATGTAATGAAGAAAATTAGACACCCTGCCTCTTTAGACTTGGTTTAAATGATCTCTTCTCTTCCACCAGGAACTATTTGTGGGGGTTCAGGGAGAAAAAACGAGGGAAAGAGAGAAGATCAACTGCATAATTTTATGTAAGAAATGCATTGAAAGCACACGAAGTTCACCTATGTATGCAGACACTACCTGAATTACTCTGAAACCAGGCAAAACCAGTAAGCCGAGCAAGGGCACCTGGGTGGCTCATTCAGCTGTGTCCAGCTATTGATTTTGGCTCATGGTCATGAGTTCAAGCCCTGCATATGGCTCTGCACTGGGTGTGGAGCCTGCTTGAGATTCTCTCTCTGTATCTGCATGGCGCCCGCCCACCCCCGCCCAACTTGCATGCATGCTCTTTCTCTTAGAAAAGAAAAGAAAAGGAAAGGAAAGGAAAGGAAAAAGTAAGCCAATCCAAATAAGCTCAGAGGAACAAGATTCTTCAGGAAACATTACCTGTTAGTCTTCATGCTATCACTTCCTTTCCCCCAAAGGAGCTTCTCTATCCTTCCTAAGCCGTGAAGGGCCTTCTCTCTTTGCTCTTGAAAGGGCAGTTGAAATGCCTCTTTCTCCAGGAAGCCTTTCTTGGAGAAAATAAGTGACACTCCTCCCCTTCACGTGACTCTCACAGAATCTTCGTTTTATACCTTTTTATGGCACTTCCTTAATTGTACCACATATTGTAGCAATTGATGTTTGCGTCTTATGTTTGCCTCTTATCCCCACTATCTATCTCATGTGATCTGTAAGCCTGGAGGAGAGGAGATCTGTGATATATTTTACTTCGTACCTCCACATTACTCAGCACAATACGTTGTTCCTTACAGGGCACACAGTAGGTGTGTGTTTATTAATAAAGGCATTCAGAGCCGCTCTACTGCAGCACTAACCCGCAACCTCATGTTCTTACAAGCGAGGATAAGATAAGGTTAAAACTTTACTTTTTAAGTTAGTTAAAAAAGTACTTCCTTGACATTCTCAATCAAAACTTGTATCAGGCATCTTCAGTTTGTTCAGAATGGGCTGAGCAGTTTAGAGTGTAATAGTTTAAAGGTTTTTCTTTTTCTTTTTGTCTTTCTTGGGAACAGATGACACTTTGCTGGACAAAAAGGAAAACTGTCTGGGTGGGAGAAGTAGGGTGGGGCCAGTGAAGTCTGAATTCTGTGGCTGGATTTAGTTGAAAATACCAAGCTGTGCTCAAGAACTCTGCATGAAATGGACTCCCTCAGACAGTACTTGGGGTGCCTTCCGTTAAGACTGGAGTTAGGAAGATTTGGGAGCTAAGAGTTAAGCTGAATGAAAGGTCCCTATTTTAAATCAGAACATATACAAGGAGGAGAGGGAGCTTAACCTAAACTCTGAATTCTACCACTTGGCTCTCACCCCTTAGACCTATCTTCTCTGATAAATTTTCCCCAGTTCTATTAAAAAAGGAGGGGTTGTTGCTGTTGTTTTGCCATCCTTTAGTAAGAGCAATTTAAAATATACTCGGTTTCCTTTTAGCGTTCTAAAAGTTGGGCTTTCATCTCCCAATTGTTCAGTAGGATACCTGGGGTTAGGTGGCTTTGTTTTGTTTTGTTTGTGAGGTTGTCTTAGTATTTCGAGTAAAGAGGAGATGGAGAACAAGTGGTAGAAGAATTACAAGATAGGGAAGACAGTTCCTGTTCTTTTTGCTCGGCATCTGGGAGTTTTAGAAGACACTGGGAGCCTTTTTGTTGTGGTGATGGTGGAATTTATTGTTCAGTTTGTGATATATTGTGTTATCTGTCATGGTTGTGTAGGTTTGATGAAGCACTTGCTGTTAGTAGGGGATGACTGGAGAGAACCTGTGGGCATTCCGCAGAAAGAGCTTGATTGGGCTGGAAACTCCAGCAATGGTACCTCCAGGCCTCAGAGCTTGGATTCTGTCATTTGAATATCACTGCAGTCTGGACTTTTTGGGAAGGAGGAATCTGGTGAGAAATAATAACTAGAGATTAGTCTAATGAGGCTAGAGTGATGTAAAGAGAAAAGAGACTTGTTTATTTTTCTACACAAATACAAAGAAATATCTGTCCGCTGCGGAACCAATAATGGAAATGACACAAGGGTGCAGAGCAAGGAATGGGACTTTCAAGGGACAAGTCCAGAGAAGCAAGGTAAAGGTCATTTGCGGGATGGATTTAGCCTCAGAGAATTTTGGAAAGCAGAAGGTCAAGATATACCTACAGCCAGAGACTCAGGTGGTCACTGTAACATTGTGAAGGAATTCTATTTAGCTAACCCTAAAGGGGGAAAATTTCAGAGTTCTAGAAGACAGCAGGAGAGTTCAGAGATGCCAAGGACATGCCCAGATTTCTGAGGTACCAGAGGTACAAGGGTGAACTACATTTCTATAATTTAATTTTTAAAAATCATTTAATTTAGAGAATAGATGTAGGTTTCTAGAGTCAGGATTAGACAAAAATGTTCTTGATCTCACACAAAACACATTCTCAGACCTCTTTAGGGGATGCAGTTCCCAGTAATGTAATGCCTTTCCAGAAGGGAACCAATAGGCCCAGATGTCTGGAACTAAAGGAATCTGAGGAAGGCATAGAGAATGGCCCCCTCAGAAACCCAGAAGCAAGTGTTGTGATCGTGTGGGTGCCGGGAACTCCGGGGTCATGATGGGTACTGTCTTTCAGAATCCTGAGACCTAGAATCACTGGAACGGACCCCTCTCCAATCTCTGACTTCCTCTGCCAGTTTTCTCCACATTGAGGATCTAGCCTCAGCTCTAAATCCGCCAATAAAATGACAGCACCTTACCGTCCTTTCCAAACATCTAGACTTTCCTTGATCTTCTTGATCAGGAAATTCCCTTTAAAACCCCACTGGTTGCACTTTTTGCTGTTTTCTGCTCATTTAAGGCTTTCATATTCCCAGTATTTTCTCTATGAGTTAGCTTCCATTTAGGAGACAAAACCACTACTGGTTACTTGAACAGAGAGAATTTAATAGATAAAAAACAGCAACAATCGTTAATGAGATACAGAGCTGTTAACAAGGTAAATAAAAGGGTTAGATCTCAAAGATACCATGGAGGAAACCGCAAGAGAAAGCAGCAACCACCCATAGACCCATAGGATTGAAAGAACAAAGGAAAGAGGCCTAGAGTGTTGACATTTAGAACTGAAGGGAGGGCTCCCATAGAGCTGAAATTGAGATTTCTGAAGAGAAGGGGCTGCTTGGGTGGTGTTGGAATCTCTGAGCTTGGAGGAGCAACCTCAGGAAACCTGGATTTTTTTTTTTTTTAAGACTATTTATTTTGGAGTAAGGGTGTCCAGGGGGAGAGGGAGAGAGAATCCCAGGCAGACTCCCAGCTGAGCTCAGAGCCCAAAGTGGGGCTCCATCCTAGGACCCTGAGCTCATGACCTGAGTGAAAATCAGAAGTCTGAGGCTTAACCAACAGCCACCCAGGCATCCCAGGAGACCTGGATTTTTGAGGAGAGAGTTCAGATAGGAGGTCTTGGGGTACTGGTTGGAGGCTTGATAGGGCATGTGTTGGAAAAACTCCAAACTAGATTCACCTGTGGTTTTAGGAGGGCACAAACTGAGGGCACAAACTCCAGCTGTTGCTGGAGTGACCTCAGGACCTGCTAATGGATGGGACAAAGCAAGCCTCTTCTCTTTCTTCATTTAGCCCTGTGGTCTCCCTCACCATTTGGTGGTGGAACAGGAAGTCTGAGGTCCAAGCAGAAATGTGTTAGGCAGAGTCACAGCTCCAGCATCACGAAGCCAAACAGGGCAGGGTGGATCTGGAGGTGAGAGGTAAAACCTTAACCGACACACTCTGCTGCCGGCTGGTTGGGAAAGCACTTGGTTCTTTCCTATTAGAACTGTGTATTATTGATTACAGCTAGAATTGTATTTGAGGCCTTTCTAGGGACCTTTCCTTGGAAGGGAAGATCATACCTTTTTTTTCTAGACTTCAAAAAATCCTGCCTTCCTGAAGTCTCAGGCAGGGGTGCTTGGATGGCTCAGTCATTAAGTGTCTCCTTCGGCTCAGGTCATGATCCCAGGGTCCTGGGATCCAGCCCTACATCGTGCTCCCTGCTCAGCGGGAAGCCTGCTTCTGCCTCTCCCATTCCCCCCGCTTGTGTTCCCTCTCTCGCTGACTCTCTCTCTGTCAAATAAGCAAAATAAAAGCTCTTAAAACAAAGTCTTAGGCATATGCTTGATGAGGCTTACCCTTTCATTCCTAGCTATTAAAAGAAAAAACATCAACTTCCACTTTGTTCTGAAAGATGAAGGCAAGTCAAGAATGTGTCTACCCCATGTGTGTGTGTGTGTGTGTGTGTGTGTGTGTACATATATATTGATTAATCACTTCTAGATCTTACTCCTGTACTAGTTTCATCTGTCAGAAATGTGCAATTTCTTTCTGACCAGGTAGCCCATTGCAAAATTCCAAAACAAATCATTTGTGTTCTTCTCTAACTTACCCATTCTTTCCAGTGTTCCATTCACAGATTACTCACATGAATGAATGCCTTCTTTACCTATAGTACCACTCAGTCCCATCTTATTACAAGACTGTAGTTTAAGAAGAAGATATACTCTTATCATTGTATTTCAATCTGGTGTCTCTTCCCACCATGCCTCAAAGATCACATGAGGGTATAATCCTAGGCTTACTTTGGTTGCAACACATGCTGGGCAGGTTAGGGAGACAATAAGGTGTCACGTGGGCTCTGGACCAGATTGCTTTTGTCCAAAACCTGGTTTTCCTACTTCCCAGCAGAACTCCTAATAGTACCTACTTATAGGACTATTCTTCAGTCTAAAAGCAATATGTAGATAGTGCTGAATCAGTGACAGTTACTATTGGCATAAAGATTCTGAGGCTGTAAGCATTATTTCCATCTCTCATCTCCCTTCCACTATTTTTGGGGTATAAAACACTAGGCACTTCCCATACTTTTATTCATTTCATCTTGTTGTCCTCTAAAGGTGCCACTTTTATAGTTTACCAAGGTAGTTGTCTCCTTTTCCTTCTTTATTTAAAGTCTTTCAAGGAGGGCATTTAGACTCTGGTCAAATATCCTTCCGAGGCCAAGAATCCATCATTCAACCTAGTGCCCAAAACCGTGGTTCTGTCTTTTTAATCTCATGTCTCTTTATCATCGCTTTATTGGGACATTCATCTCCCACATCTTTTCTAGTCCAAAGCCTTGACTGTTGGTAGAGAAAAGTTTAGTCCACCATTTGTGCTGTTGAACCCTATGATTCCTTCCCAAGGCCTCGTAGTTTCTATTCAGATAATGTCATTCATGAAGCATTTTAAACTTAGGTTGTGCTGGGAGGAGATTTCCAGGAGCAAGTTAATAGGGATCGTCAAGTGGCAGAGGAATCAGAGAAGCAGACCTGAGAGCTTAAGGGAATAGCCTTCAAGAGCTTGGTGATCCGTCTTGAGTATGTGACTTGGACAGAATGCTTATTTCAGATAGGTTAAGTAGGGCGTCTTGGGCCTGTCAGAAAATGAAGCTATCTGCAGAATGCCAAAGAAATATGCTATTTAGTCAAAATAACCAGTCACATAATTTCCAAGTTAATTTATTTTTCATTTGGTGTTTGCATTTGCACATCCAGCCCAAGATTCTCAAAAGAATAAATTATTATTTCAGCATGTAAAGGTTTAGTTTCTTCTCTTGGGAGAAGAAAACCATTCAAATTATAAAAGTAAGACTGTATATTGTACAGTGATACCTTCATAAATCTACTTCCATGAGCCAGAGAAGAGGCATCAGGAGTGGGGAATTTCATATGTGTCCATGCATGTACAGAGTTCAGGCTCTAGAAGATAAATGTGTCAGGAATGCATAACTGCTGCTGAGTAATTATGCAACTTATATTTCTGCCAATAAATTTCGAGCCTGATTTATGTCAGATCAGACTATAAATCCAGTGTTTGCACCAACTATCACAAATGCATTTTACAGTCTTGACTATATTATTTTCAAAGAGAAAATAAACAATGGAATGTTATGTCAGGTCAATACTGTGAACTCTTTTGGAGGTTGGGTGGGGAATCTGTCGGGAGAAGGCTCAGCTCAGAAAAGAAAATTTATACTCTAAGTGTCCAGAAATCATGATGACTTTATGAACCTTGGGCCTGAGCTCTCATGTGAGAAAATAATGCGAGAAGTCATCTTAATTATCCTAAAAAAAAAAAAAAAAAAAAAAGTATGTTCTCTATTTACTGAAGTAATGAGAGAAGATTATTCTGTAGGAATGGATTCCTAGCTTCTCCAGCCTGTGTGTCCCTTCCCTGTGCCACGTACCTATCTCCCAGTCTCCCTTTATAGAACCTGGACCGTGCATCTCAATGTTGGGAAGTCACCTGGGGAGCTTTGAAAACTACTGATGTCTGGCTCTACCCAAGAATCTGAATTTAATTGGGCTGGGTGCCACTCAGGCATTGCTAGTTTTTTTAAAGCACACTGGGAGAGAAGCACTGGCCTGAGTCGATTGTCCTGGGAGTGGCTTCTGCTTCGTAATAACAGCAGAATCCATTGGCAGGGATGTGAAACAGTGGGGGCTCTTTCCCTTTTTTGTTGTCTCCTCCATGCTCCTCATTCTCTTGCCTTGCCATGTTGGCCCTGTTCTATAGATTGTCCTCTATCCGATTTCATGCTTCTGATTCCCAAGTACCTGCTAGTTCCCTCCCCTGCCTGCTCTGACTCCAGAAATTTGTTTTCCTTCTGAGTGTTTGTTCCCTCTGTTGCAAACTCTGGCCTCATGATTTCCCAGCTGCCTTTGCAAGCCCCTCTGGCTGCACCCACCGGAGGCAGGTGTCTGATTCAGCGCTCTGGGTTGGTGCAGGAGACTGGGACCTCTCCATAGGTAGCCCCTGAATGTATTTGTTCAGCCTGTGACTTCTGTGGGATGGGGTGAGGTCCAGGCTTATCTGTCTAGATCATAGTCTTCTTTTAGAAGACAATGATAATGTGATTCTGGATCAGAACAACCAGGGTTTGAATCTTGGGCAGGAAATCACTGTCAGAGGAAAAAAGCCTAGATGGCCAGGAGCCAGGTTCCCAAGCAAGGGCTGGAGACATGCAAAGGAGGAACATTATAAAGGGAAGCAAGGAAAGAAATGAATGACAAGTAACACAATCTATTTAAGGTAAAGCTACGTTTGTATAGTAAGTGTTAGTGTGGGTTACTGTGGCTTGCACAACTGCCATTATCATTTTAAAAATTCTGCAGTATGTCTTCTTTGTGACTTTTTAATAGTATCCTTGTCTCAAGGCACAAACAAAAGTGTAAATTTTTTAAATGTCAAGAAACTAATACGTATATTATTATTTTCAACAATTGCAACACTAAAAATAAACTAAAATGCACTGTTGACTTCCATGCCCAATCCCAGTCGACTCCCAGAGGTGCCTCTATTAACAGAGATGTAATCCTTCTAGTGCTTTAACATACCAGATGTATAAAATAGAGGTATATAGCATTTTTGTTATATAATGTATATTTCTACATAAAATGCGCATTTTAAATTTAAATAGATATTATCACGTTCACACTTCACCTAGGAATGCCAGAGAATACCATTTCACCATACCCTAACCAATACTGGTAACACAACATGGTTCATTTATTGTTCAGTATCCATTTCTTTGATTACAAAGATTACATCTTTGTATACGCTTACTGTCTTCTATCCTTTACCCACTTTGACATCAGGTGGCTTGTCGATCTTTTTATTAATATAGGAATGCTTTAAATATTACGGATTTTGATCAATGCAACTTCAGGCACACTACTTATTGTCATCTACTTGAATGGCTCCCCCTGCTGGTGTGCAGTACACAGCCTGTGCAGCCATTCCTGGCCAATCTTAATCTTTTGTTTGTGATGAATTATGTAAATACTTTAGCCGTAACTTTTCTCTGTCTTTTAACTTTGCTTGTGTTATTTTTCATAGTAGCAAAATCATTTAATTTTAGTCCTATCAGTCTTTAACTTTGTGTCATTTGCATTTTTGGTTTTGTTTAAAATAGTCTTTTCTACCTAAGGTAATAAAATATTCTCCTCTGTTTCCTCAGATTGTTTTCATAGTTTTTTAATGGTTATATCTTTTATATATCTGAAAATTATTAGTGAATGATGTGAAATGGTATTTTTTTCTAATTTTTTTCTTAACGGATAACCAATAGTCCCAGCAAATCATTGGATGGCTATCCTTTCCCCCTATCTAAAAACACTATCATTATTATATACTTTTCCCCCCTACATTCATGAGTCTATTTTGGGACTCAATTCTGCTCTTATGATTAAAATAATATTTGAAGAAAGTATTTAGCTACACTAGTCAAGTGTAATCTCTATCTATCAATAAGTGAAAATGTGACACTGAAATAAGACTCCACTCTATATTGATTTTAATCCAGAAGATAAGACCTGATGTTACAGTAAATTATATATAAATTATATGGAGTTCTTACTTCTGATAGGAGGCTTATCAATTTCAGTAACTTGTTTGCCATCTTCATACAGCCCCCCATTGAAGACTCCTGTCTAGAAACTCTTATAGGGTTAGAACTGGTAGATCTTATGTGATTCGTAGACACAAGATCCTTGTGCCTAGTTAAGCAATCAACTTGTTTTGTTTTTTCCTGAATATTGTGTTCTACTTGAAAACTCTTAACTTGATTTAACCACATACGTAGTGAACTACTAAAAATTAATTAATATATCTTTTCACTTTAAATGAATTGATTACTGCAACAAAGTACAAAGATATCATAAATACATGAGCTTTTGCATGGGGCCATGAGAACCTTAAAAACAGGATACATCTGATAGCATGGTGTGACAAATAGTAGGCACTGAATAAATATTTGGAGGATGAATGAAGCTAATTTACTTTAAAAAGCACCCTTTATGCTTCACTTTAAAAGCATCCTTTATGCTTTCTTTTTTCTAAGCATTTGACTGATTTGCTTCATTCAGAGTGGCTGTTTTGTTCTTACTGCTTTATGACATATAATATTAAAATGTGGCATGAATCTGGCTTTCTTAGCTAGAAAACTTCAAGTCAATTTAATTATTTTCTTTGGGGTTTATTTAAACCCAAGGCTTAATTATTGGTTATTGGTTTTTTTAAAAAGCAACCTGAAATATAAATCTTATTATCCATATTTGCTTTCCACATGGACCACAGAATGAAAACTGCATTTACTTTACTCTCTCTTGTCTTCAGGTGGCACTATCTATGTAGAATACAGTGTGAATGACTCTGGAGTTGTGCAGTGCACAGTACTGTCCTCCTTCCATCCCAACCCCCATACTCTCTCTATATTTTTCTAATCAGAAAAAGCTGCTTGGCTCTGACTAGCCTGCTATCTGCTGGCTTGTAGATACCTAGACTGTAGCTCTGTGTTCCTTGAAGACTTCATTTCAAATACTGCAAAGATTATTTGTGAAAATAGGCCAGAGACTTTTAGCAGTTTCCAGTTCTGAGTTCTTATCACAGTTTTTCTTAAGAGTTCAAATTGTCTCCTTTGTGACTATATTTAAAATACAGAGTATAGTAAAACTCTTTTAGAATGACTATATTGATGATAGCTTGTCTACTCACACAAGCCTTAGCACTACTGACCATGCATAAGCATTTTGATGACAAAAGAGGGTTTGCATCTGGAGTCACACTTAAAGCACAGAGATTCTGTTCAGTGTAGCAAGCTTAAGCTACATTTACCCACCAAGGAACTTCTTGTGAGTATATTCTGCTTGCTGGTGTTTTTGAGGGATACTGACTCATTCAGACTGTTGTGTGCAACTCTGTTCTTCCTTTTTTCTTTAGAGAAAGGGGAGAGAGAGAGAGAAAAAGGGGGAGGGCTAAAGGGAGAGGGAGAGAGAGAATATTAAGTAGACTCCTCCCCAGTGCAGAGCCTGAGACAGGGCTAAATTCCATGACCCCGAGATCATGACCTAAGCTGAAATCAAGAGTTGGATGCTTAACCCACTGAGCCAATCAGGTGCTCCACTGTGTTCTTTTCTAAAGCACGTGTAAGATAATGAAAGTCAAAGTCAAAATTCTTAGACTTATAGATTCCTAGGACTGAAAATGCCTTAGAGATCTTCTGAATTTAGAGAACCATCTGAATTTAGAATTGGGATGGATGGCTTGCTTGCTCATTTGATTATATATACCACATAACTGTAACAAACATGTTAATAATGATAGTAAGTGAAAATTAATGTAAATTAATGTAAACTTTAAATGAAATGATCATTTTGGATAAGAGTCCAAATATATCTATAAACACATAAGTTTGCTCTCTTTAAAAAAAAATTCAAAGCACCTATTGTGTGTGTGTGCATGAGTGTGTGTGCGTGTGTGCATGTGTTTGTGCATGTGCACTTAGAAGAATGTAAGGTGGAGAGGTTACTGATTACCACCCAGCTTCTGATAAGAATGGTGGATCCAGCTACACGTGGAATTCTGGCTGGCTGCTTTTTTTTACTTCAAAGTCTGTTTTATTTTGTGAAACACTTTCTTATCGCATTTATTTATTATTCCTCAAAGGGTTGCTGGGAAGGAGACCGCCTTTATTGCTATTCTCATGTTGACATGTGAGAAAACCGAGTTCACACAAAGCTTGACATTCTCTTCCTGGAAATATATACTTAAAATAACCTCCAAGATCTAGTCGGCTGTCACTCAGCCCAGCACCCTCTTCTGCTCCCTTCTCTTCCGGTCCTAGGGCCTTTCACACACATGAAACTGATGTCACATGGAAATTCCCCAAGTCAAGGGTTGTGTAGAAATCCCTGTGGGAGAGTGGATGAGGCATATCCCCGTGTGGCTAGAAATGCATGCATATAGAATGATATCTCTATGCTTGGGAAGAAGACACCCAAGGCAAAAAAAAAAGTACAATTTTCAGAACAGTTGCCTGTGTTGGGGAGGAGTGAAAAAGGATGTTCTGAAAACAAAAACGAAAAGTTTTGTTTTTGCTTCTCTCCACCTGCACCGCCTGCCCCAACCCAGCTTTCCAGAAGTTATCTTCTTCCAACACTTAAGGGAAACTTTAGTGTTTTCTTCTCTGTACACAGTGGAATTTCACCAATTTCTTTGGAATGACAAGTATCGGACAAAGTTTTGTGGCTGCTGCAATCACTTTTCCATAATCCAGCAAGAGTGAAGATCTCGTAGAAAGACAAAATGCAGTAACTTAAAGTTAAAAAATGAAGCTGGTGGGAGGCCGCTAGGGTTTGAATCTCAGTCTTGTGCTGCTGACGATAATCACTCATTGCTAAGTACCTCTGAACACTTTATAAAGTGTGTTCACATTTATTAATCTATTCGATCTTCACATCACCTCCTCAAGGCAGCTGTTTTACAAATGAGAAGACTAAAACTTACAGAACTTAAATGACTTATACAGGTTGCTTTATCTGTAACCTGTACTTTTTCTGTGTTCTGAAGGCAGGTTCTTAACCTGTCTTGCTCCCCATAAGTGAATATTATAATTTGCCAACCATATGGGAGTGTGTAAGGGGAAAGTGGTAATAATGTGGGTGACAATGTCATGGTAACATGACATTGAAATGAGTGCTAAATAAATAAATACATAATAATAAATAAAATTATTTATATTTAGTGTATTAAATACTAACTGATTATAATTACTAAAGCATTAAATGTATTAACACATAATAGGTGCATTAAATATATTAATATATTACTGTATGAAATAAATACATAAACTATATCTATATATCTAGATATAGATGGACACCATTATTTGTATGTTTAGTTTGTTATTTATTCTTACTTCTGAAATATCAGCACCCAGGGTCTTTGTAGTCTAGAAACTGTCTGAAATGGATGGTATTTAGCCAAACTGGATTCCCCCCCCCCACCACTTAAGACACCCTTTTCTGTGAGTTTCCCGAGGAAAATAATATGTACAGAATTCAGGGTCAGGCAAAGGATCATTTCATTCATTAACTGGACCTAACCCCAAATCCAGGGTATCTGCCAAGTGAGCTTGGCCACACTGCAATCAATCTATAATTGACTCTTGAATCTTTTTTTTTTTTTTAAGATTTTATTTATTTATTTGACAGACAGAAATCACAAGTAGGCAGAGAGGCAGGCAGAGAGAGAGAGAGAGGAGGAAGCAGGCTCCCTGCTGAGCAGAGAGCCCGATGTGGGGCTCGATCCCAGGACCCTGGGATCATGACCTGAGCCGAAGGCAGAAGCTTTAACCCACTGAGCCACCCAGGCGCCCCTTGACTCTTGAATCTTATCGCTCCATTAAGGAAGAAGGGCTGATCCAATGCGCACCAGTCAGAAAAATGAAAAGGAAGTAGAAGAAAGAGTGGCCAGGTGCTGTCCTCAGCATATCCCCAGCTCCCCTTAATACTCTAGCCTGGGAACGGTAGAGCATCTGACCTCAAATACATCTGCCTGAAGGCTTTATCCCCTAGCACCTGGAAGATGTAGCCCAATCAGTTTCCTTGAACTTGACCAATTGGTTTCCTTCTCTCTTAGTTAATAGTTTCCACAGTAAGAAGAATCCCAAAATTTGGGAATACTATCATGAAGTTGAAATTCTCTAAAATTCCTTTACTCATTCTGTAACATTTCGTTTTAGGCATTATACCAGGTGCTGGGCATACAGAGATGAGTATTTGCTTATATATATACACACAGAGAGAGAGGCAGACATACAGACAGACGTACTGTGAATAATCAATCTGAATGTAAACTTTCCAGAAATTATCCATTTAACAAAGTGACGAGGAGATACAGAGGTGGTCTTTTCTTTTCTTGCTTTTAAAAATGATTTTATTTATTTATTAGAGAGAGAGAGAGTGAGCACAAGCTAGAGACAGAGGCAGAGGAAGAAGCAGCCTCCCTCCCGATGTGGCTCATTCCCAGGACCCCAGGATCATGACCTGAGCCGAAGGCAGGTGCTTAACCAACTGAGCCACCCAGGTACCCCAGAGGCAGTCTTTCAAAGGAGATAATTTCTAAGGACATGGATTCAAATAGAATACCAGTAGATAGTCAGTGAAAAGTAATACATAGATAAGATTTGTAACCTGAAAAACAGCAACGTTGGTGTCCTGACAGGCAAAGAGAAGCCTGATGTTTTAAAAGGAGAATATGCTAGGATTCCCCCAGTACTGTTTTAGGGGCAGTTCTCCCAGCCAATAGTGTCTAGTTCTTCAGACAGACAGAAATATCCTGAAGAAAGGCAGTTTATCAGCTGCCACCGGAACCTTCCTGCCAAAGTGGCCAGCTTCTTGGGTTTTGAGTCAGAACTTTTCCCCAATACCTCCTTTGTGTCTCCTCAGGGAAGCTGCCTATTGGACAGGAGCCTTGGTTCAGATGGCTACCTCAGTTTTTGTGTCAGGATATATGTCCCACTTCCAGTTAATAGGTTGGCCCTCTAGTTTCTTTCTTTCTTTTTTTTTTTTAAGTTTTATTTTTTTAAAGATTTTATTTATTTATTTATTTGACAGAGAGAGATCACAAGTAGGCAGAGAAGCAGGCAGAGAGAGAGGAGGAAGCAGGCTCCCAGCTGAGCAGAGAGCCTGATGCAGGCCTCGATCCCAGGACCCTGGGATTGTGACCTGAGCCGAAGGCAGAGGCTTTAACCCACTGAGCCACCCAGGTGCCCGGCCCTCTAGTTTCTAACTCAACTCTGGCCATACTCATTTTTTGTTGTTGTTTTTATTATGGTTATTACTTCCCTGACTTCCAGGAGAATCATATGAACTGAGTGTCCCCAAAAGTCCATACATGGGTAGTTCTATTTGAGGTATGCCTGGTATTCATCGGCTCGTGGGAGGGCTGTAGTCCTTCCCCTCCCCCAGCCACCTGCACCTCTTAATTAGGGTAGCTGCAACAAGATTCCAGGGTTCCTGGCCTAGACCCAAATCTATATTCACCATTCCCCGAGCACTGACTTGAATTCTTAGTTTTAATACTGGGTTTATATGCAGTTAAATATATAATGTAGTTTTTGTCAAAACATCTTAATATTTTGTTTGTTTGTATTTTTTTAAAAAGATTTTATTTATTTATATGACAGAGACCACAAGTAGGCAGAGAGGCAAGCAGAGAGAGGGGAGGAAGTAGGCTCCCCACTGAGTAGAGAGATAGACTCAGGGCTCGATCCCCAGGACCCCGGGACCATGACCTAAGCTGAAGGCAGAGGCCTTAACTCACTGAGCCACCCAGCCGCCCCCGTTTGTTTGTATTTTTAAATGCTGGCCCAAAAAGGCAATGTTGAGATAAAGAACAAGATAAATGAGTATAATATACGGCCTATAATTTTAAGATACGGCCTCTATTTCTAGAAGTTCTGTCTTATTTAACACTGTGTCACTAGGATCAAAAAGAACTGACAACACATAACAGGCCCTAGAGAAATATTTGTTAATATTGATTAACTATTAATTAAATGATTAGCCATTAACCAATCAACCTAGAATGTATATAAATCAAATCAAATAATTCAAGTCTATTGAATTCAAGTCTAATATCAATTCTATTGATAAATAGAAAATGAGTGGGTTTGCCAGCAGGTTCTGTATGTAATAACCCCCAAGAAGAGTTATTAAATGAAGGCTTAGATTTTCGGGATGGCATTTAGGTGCGTCCGGAGCTGGTGCCAAATGACTGGCAAGGCCTCAGATCCGTGTGAAGGGGTAGAAGGCCAGCTATGCCCCTTAGGAAGAGTGGGAGGGGGAGTGGGTTTGTGTTGGCAATCTAAGAGAGGCAAGAAGAGGGGTAACGGCTGATCTTGGTAAAATGCTAAGCCAAATTTTGACTTCTTCCTTTTGGTAGTAAGATGATATTGAAGATTTCCAAGCAAGGGAATTCACGATGAAAGCAAGACGTTTGGGCTAAATATATTTACTTTTTTTTTTTTTTTTAAGATTTTTTTATTTATTTGACAGACAGAGATCACAAGCAGGCAGAAAGGCAGCAGAGAGAGAGGAGGAAGCAGGCTCCCTGCCGAGCAAAGAGCCTGATGCGGGGCTCGATCCCAGGACCCTGAGATCATGACCTGAGCCGAAGGCAGCAGCTCAACCCACTGAGCCACCCAGGTGCCCCAATATATTTACTTTTTATTTTTCATATTAGAAGAGGTAATTGTTGTAAACATGAGAACAAATGAGATTTTTTTTTTAAACCCTCTAAGATAAAAACGACCTCTCCCTCATGGGTTGCCTAGTGTAACCTCTCTATAGGATTTTTATGACCACACCTGCCCTTTCACTGCACTTATGAGTCCATGGGTCTGCCAGCAAAAGGCAAGGCCCTTTCATGGGATGAAGAGCTGCAGCACCTTACTCAGGATCACTGTATTCCCAAAACTGAGAAAAGCTTCAGTGTGGGGAAGGTGCTTCGTAGAAATTTGTCCCATCGGTAAACAAGCTTATAGTTCACAAAGCAACTTCACCTCCGTTTTATCTCATTTAATTCTTAAATCTGCCCTGTGAAGTAGGTGCTCTTATTCTCTGAGAGAGAGATAATCTCTTTCTAAGGGAGAGGTAGGGCCTGACACTGGGGGATATGCACACCGAGGGAAAAGAACAAGAGAGAAACCAAACAGGCCAGCAGAATTAAGACAATAGGCAAGTCCTTAGTGGCAGGAGCTACCAAAGATAAAGGCAGCAGCCAGCGGGGTTAGGGGACGCCGGGGAGGACTGCAGGAGGGTCTAGCTGCTCAGGGATCGTGGGCAGAACCTCTCAGAAGAGGGATGGGGCTCAAGCCAAAATGTTCAGGGCCCAAGAAGTGAGGTCATGGAAGAATCGGGGGGAGGGGGAAGGGTGGCTGCTTCATGAATTAATCATTTGGAGAATTTTGACACTAAAAGAAAAGACGGTGAAGCTAGAAGAAACTAGAGTCAGTCAGAGGTGATTTCCCACAAGCACGGGACAGGTTTAGAGACAGAGGCCAGTGAGCTATGTGAAGAGGACACAGGGACTGTGAGTTGAGAGGAAACTGAGTGGCACCTGTGAAGGCTCAGAAAGGGGAGCCTGGAATGGGGCCGCAGAGGTGGCTTAGTCTCTGTCTGCGACATAAAGCAGACCTCCAGGAGAGCCTGAGGCATCCTCAGATGCATCGATGTGACACAGCTGGCTTGTTCCAAACAGCCATCTTTCCCTGGGTATTACCAGACTCAGCTATCTCTTTGAAAACATGTTTTCTTCCCCCCACTCTTTTTTTGGATCTTAAAAATATCTGCCCCCCACCCCAGGAGGAATCACTGCCTCTCAGATGACATTCTGCTAGGCCAAAGCTACAAAACCTCACCCAAAATAGATCAAATATTTTAAATGTTTTCTTATTTGCACCCCTCACAAGTATGTCTGCAATGCAAAGCCAATTATGAGATTGGCTTTTTTTCCCCCTGAAATGAGAGAAGGATGTGCTTTCTGGTTGGGAGGGAACACCAGTTCTCACCACATGGTCTTGGTTGGATTAGACAGCCTTCGTCACGCATGAGACAGGAAGAGGAAGCACACACAGCTGGGTGAACACGTGCAGAGCAAGCGGGTCTCTCCTAGCACCTGCCATTTGGGAGTCCATCTTGTGCGTGTGTCTGAGCTTCCCCTTTAGCATGGCAGTTCTTTAAAGCCAAGTGTGATGTTTTTACAAGATTATAAAAGGCACGGAGCCTAATAGGAAGCCTTGCAGATAATACCTGTTAGGAGGCTGGTCGATTGAGTGAATGAATGAATGAACACAACTGTCTGAGAAGAATCCAGTTATGGCTCTGAGTGACTCAGGTTCCCACTGGAGACCAAGAGAGATTTCCCATGGATGGAACCATCTTCCTTTCTCTGAGGATAGAGTGGAAACCATAGGCCCATCCGGTTACCCTCCCTAGCTCAAGAAATAGGGAGATAGTGATTTCCCATAGGGAGACTGAAGGAATCGACCAGTCCTGTTCCTTGGAAGTGGGAAAAGGCAACATCTGTCTCATACGCTCCTTCATCCACACTGGGTCTTCTTGGATCACATCCTCTTTCCATTTCATCAGCTCCTCCCCCTTACATTGGACAACCCATGCCCTTCTTCTTCCTCCTGGTGTCCCAAGAGACCAGCCCCTCTTCCTTCTCTCTGTGCCCATTAAAATGGATCAGAGCTGGCCCTCATTTTATCTGCACCCTATTCACAAAACAATTGGCATTAAGGCACTAGGTCAGGATTTGGCTTAAGGTGTTAGCCCTTAAAGAGTAACCCTGGATTCTACCATGTCAAAGCCTAAATACAAAGATGTGATTCAGTTGAGACCTTCACATTCAGGGCTGGTCAGACTGGTCCTGAGTGAGCTGCACCATGGCCCGGAGGACACAGAAGGGCAGTGGCCTTTCCCAGTGTCACATAAGTGACCAGATACTATTGTCGAGGGGAGAGAATTCTCATTTGTACAGCCGTTTCTTTAATAATAATAAAAAAAAAAAGTCTAAGGACAATACACAACCAGTGTACATATCTTCAGAACCAATAGATGTAATAATTTTTTCATGATTACTTGAGGTCTTCTTTTGTACATTGCAGATAAATTTCAAGTTCCTTGATTTTTGTGCCCAGTGTTATTCTAGCTTCTTACGGGCAACCACTGTGTTGAATTTGGAAGTGGTTCTAGTCTGCTGTTGCCTGTAGCCATAAATGATTCATATGAATGTAATCAGTCCAGCTGCATCTGGCTTTTTCTTCACATACTATGTTTTTGAGACCAAGTACATTGCATTCATTCATTTTAGCTACTAGCGAGTAGTCCGTGTTCATAGTGTATGTAGGGTCTCCCCTGCTGATGGCTAGAGGCATTTTTGTGGTACTGTGCTGACAGCTAATATTCCGATCAGTGGCCTTTTACTTGTCTCCTTGCTAAAGAATGTGAGTTTCCTGAGAGGATATACCTAAACGTGGGATTGCCAGACAAGGAAGGCATAGGCTAAACATCACTGCCAAGTCACTCTACGAAGTGAATGTACCAGTTTACTTTCTGATCCAAAAATGCATAGGAATTTCTTTCTGCACATGAACAACATCATTTAGTTTTACAACATTAAATGGTAGGGGTTTTTTTGTTTTGTTTTGTTTTCATTTTGTTTTGTTTTTTTACCAATTTGTTGGCTGTGAGCTGGTGTCAGTGTTCTAACTTTCATTTCCTTATCTCTAATAAGGTTGAGCATCAGCATTTCAAAGATTTTGACCTTTGTGTTTTCTCTTCTGTGGATTATGTATCCTATTCCCATTTTTTATTGTGTTTTCTCTTTCTTCTCTGTTCCTATCTCAGTTGATTTTTAGGCATTCTTTGACATTCTAGATTTTACTTTATTTTTTTAAAGATTTTATTTGTTTATCTGAGACAGAGAGAGTGAGCAAGAGCACGACTGGGGGAAAGGAACAAACGGACTCCCCACTGAGCAAGGAGCCTGATTCGGGACTCAATCCCAGAACCCTGGGATCATGACCTGAGCTGAAGACAAGAGGCTTAACCCACTGAGCCACCCAGGTGCCCCAATATTCTAGATTTTAATCCTTTATACTTTGCACATTTTCTCTTGGCTCATCTTTTCACTTTGTATACAGTGGCTTTTGTTGAACAGAAGTTTTTACATTGTAAAGTAGCCAAACTTTCTTTAGTGTAAATTTCTTTAGTTTTAAGTCTCACTTAATATATACAAATAGTAGTTAGCTTTTTCTTGGTAAAAACTGCTACAAAATCTCCGTGGCTTGTAACAACAAACATTTATTTCTTATGCCTTTTGTCTAAGGCCTGGACCAGTGGCAAATCTGCTGGTCCCGCCAGGCTCCCTGGCCCAGTGCAGCCCTACATGTCTCCTCGGTCTGGAACCCAAGCTGAAGAGTGGACACGATCTGGGGTGTATCATTTTCCTGAGCTGCTGTAACAAATTACCACAAACTAGATGGCTTAAAACAACAGAAATTTATTCTCCCATAGTTCTGGCGGCCAGGAGTCCAAAATCAATGTGTTGACAGAGTTGTTGGCTTTTTCTGGGAGCTCTGAGGGAGAATCTGTTCTGTGCCTCTGTCCTAGCTGCCTGTGGTACCTGCAGACCTCAGCTTTCCTTGGTCTGTAGATGCATTATTCTCTGCCTCTGTCTTCATATTTCCATCTACTCTGTGTCCTGTGTGTCTCAAATCCCCCACCTTTCTCTTACAAGGATACTTGCTGCTGGATGTAGGTCTCAGCAAGATAATTTCATGTGATCTTAAGATCCTTAACTGAATTACATCTCCAAAGATCCCTATTTCCAAATAAGATCACATTTACAGGTGCCGGATGAATGAATTTTCTGGTGGGGGCACCATTTAACCCACTCTATGGGGCTTGTTATCATGGCAAAAGGCAGACACTTGGGTAAAAACAGAACATGCAATGCCTCTTAAAGCTTCCACCCTGAAACAGGCACACCATCCCTTCTGGTACATCCCATCATTCAAAGCAAATCACAGGCCAAGTCCTCCTACAGGGAGCACTGCAAAGCCACATGGCAAGGACTGAGTGTTTAATCCCATTAAACAAGGAAGTGATTAGTTGGCTGCAGTAATCCAGTCTATAAAAAATGACCTTATTTTTATTTATATATATTTTTTAAAGATTTTATTTATCCATTTGAGATAGACTGCCAGCATGAGCAGGGGAAGGGGCATAGGGCAAGGGAGAAGCAGACTCCCCACTGAGATCCAGACGCAGGGGCTCAATCCCAGGACCCTGAGATCATGACCTGAGCCAAAGTCAGATGCTTAACTGACTGAGCCACCCAGGTGCCCCTACCTTACTTTTAAAGTCAAATAATACTGTGTGGCTTATAACAAAAAGCAGTAAACCTCCATCCTACCCATTCTTAAAACTGACCCCCTCAACCAAGCAGTGGCTCTCAGCTTTTTCTCAGTCTCCTTTTCTGGGCTTTAAATGTTGGGGCGTCAGTTTAACAGCCTCCTCTTTGCTGTTTGCATTCTTCCAGGTAACTTAGTCCCAAGTTTAAAACACCATCTAAAAATGGATGACTCTCAAATGTATACTTCAAGCCTCATCCTCTCCCCTAAACATCAGATTGTATATCACACTGCCTGTCTGCACTTCCGCTTAGATGCCTTTGGTCATCTTCGCATGCTGAAATTAGGTCTACTGTGATTCCCACACCTTCTTGCAAATCAGCACCTCCCTCCATGGCCCCCATTGCATTAAATAACACCACCCTCACTCAGCTATTCAGCCCATGAAAAGACACATCCTTGCTTCTTCTCTTTTTCTCACATCATCCCTTCTCTGAACCAGCAGTGAGTCCTGACATACCCCAAATCCAGTACTTTCACAGCTCCCTGACCATAGCCGCCCTAGTCCAGGCCAGCACTGCCTGCTCATAAGGAGGCTACAGTTCCCCCTGCTTCTACACTTGTGGTCTCAGCACTTGTTCGACACAGGACAGCCAGAGTGAGTTTTTCTTTCTGCTCAGCATCTCCCAGTGACCTTCTGTCTACTGAGAACAAAAACTCAAAGTCCTTACCATGGTTCTCAGGCTCTAGATGATCTGATCTGCCGTGGTGATCCCTCCTCCAATTACTCTGCAGTCTTTCTTTTTTCTTTCTTTCTTTTTTTTAAAGATTTCATTTATTTGTTTGACAGAAAGAGACACAGCGAGAGAGGGAACACAAGCAGGCGGAGTGGGAGAGAGAGAAGCAGGCTTCCCGCTGAGCAGGGAGCCCAATGCGGGGTTCCATCCCAGGACCCTGGGGTCATGACGTGAGCTGAAGGCAGATGGTTAAGGACTGAGCCACCCAGGCGCCCTCTGTAGTCTTTGTTATTCTTTAGTGAGTGTCTGCTGTGTTCTTGTTCTTCCTTCATATCACCCCACTGCTTGTTCCTTCATTTTCTTCACCCCCCCATTGAAAACTTCTTCACAGAGGACTTCCCTGATTTTCTCTATTCCTTTATAATTTTTTTATAGCACTTTCCACTGCCCAACGTTAGTATGTTTATTAGTTAGTGTGTTTATCTGTCTTGAATTGTGTTTTGTTCACAATGCCCAGAACAGGCCCTGGCATGTGGTAGATATTCAACAAATATTTGTTCAGTGATTTGTTGGGGGTGGGGGGTAAAGTTGATATCTGTTTTCATGTCCCTAAATAATAGGCTAATCCTATTATTTATTAAAATTTCTTGGGGCACCTGGGTGGCTCAGAGGGCTAAAGCCTCTGCCTTCAACTCAAGTCATGATTCCGGGGTCCTGGGATTGAGCCCCGCATTGGGCTCTCTGCTCAGTGGGGAGCCTGCTTCCCCTCTATCTCTGCCTGCCTCTCTGCCTACTTGTGATCTCTGTGTCAAATAAATAAATAGAATCTTTTAAAGAAATAAAAATAATAAAATTTCAATAGTAGACATTAACTATTGATTTCTTGCTGAACAAAATGAAGGTTTAGCTCTCTTACCCACCCTCATCCTACTAACGTGTTCTTGCTCATTATCCTTTGAATCTAATTACATCATTGTTTTGATGAAATCAATATGTAGTATTTACATTAGTATGACTGTAAATTTTTCTCACAGTTGAACTATATAGTGTACCATGATCACTTTTCCTTTCTCATACAAAATCTTATTTTTCCCGCAATTATAATGACCTCATTATTACATTTCTTATTTTCCGTGTATCTATCACAAATGCTTTCCCCAAGAAAATACCAGGTATAATCTGCCTACCTGACTGTCCTGAAAATGTTCTCCTGGAACCCTCTGCTCCAGTCTCTACTGGTTTTCTTCTTGACATCTGTTGTCTTGGAATTTTCCTTCCCTGTCATCCTGGGATCACCCCTCACCCCATCTCTCTGGTTTTGTACACTCTATTTTCTGATCCTTATCTTCTGCCTTGGTTTCTAGTTTCAACCCCAACTTTTTTTCCCTTTGGGTGGAAGATATAACCCAAGAACTTGATAGCTTCAGAATTAAAAATGTTTTCACTCATTATACTGGATGCTCAGTGGGCCCTTTGAATCTGGAAACTTGTGTCCTTTAGTTTTGGGAAATTTTAATGTTTTATTTCTTTGATCATTTCCTCTTAACAGTTTTCTCTTTCCTCTTTTTCTGGAACACTTTCATGTTGGTTTTGTTTGATTTGGTAATGTTCTTTTCTCTCCTTTTTTCCATTTTGTCTTTTCCTACTAATTTTCTGATTTTTTTAAAAGACTTCATTTATTTATTTGAGGGGGGGCAAGATATTACAAGTGGTGGGAGGGAGGGAGAAGCAGACTCCCTGCTGAGTGGGGAGCCTGACTCAGGCTCAATCCCAGGACCCTGAGATCACGACTCAAGCTGAAGTCAGACACTTAACTGACCAAGCTTCCCAAGCACCCCTGGGCAAGTTTTTTAAAACTGTATCTTCCATTTCTTGAATTATTATAACTTTCTGCTACAGTATTTTTCATTTCCAAGTGTTCTTTTATCTTCTCTGAAAGTGCCCTTTAGAAGCATCTTTTGTTGGGTACAGTATCTTCTCTTAGCTCTCTTAGAATAGTAATTACGTTTCTCTTAGAATTTTCTTCTGTTTCTCACCTTGCCTCTTTTTCCTTTGAGTATCTTTTTCTTTTGTTCAAGTCTCCCTTTCAGGCCTCTCCTTAATTTGATGTTCATAATTAAGAGTGAGGTGCTAAACAACCGATTGGGAATTCCTGTGCACAAGTTCATGAAAGGGTCTTGGGCAATGAACTAGGTATTTCCGAGGTCCCTCAGTCTCGAGTTCTTTTTTCCATAGGCATGCCTGTTTCCCTGGAGTGGAATTCTCCAATTTCCTTTCTGCAGGGGATAAACCAGACTGTGTCCTGGGAGCCCTGCAGAGTGAGGAGACTGGGGGTGTTCCAGTGTTCACTGAGTAGACTTTCATTTAAATTTTGTTTTCAGTACAAAGCCTGTTCCCGACCCACGGCTTTGCCTGACATTCTGAGGGCAGCACTTCTCTTCTGAGAAAAAACTTTCAGCTTCTGTCTGATTGAAAGAGAAGTGTTCACTGAGTTGTATAGGGGGTTGTGGGGGCTTCTGGAGCTGGGTTTTCAACTGTTCCATACTCAGATTTTCTTTCTTCTTCTTTTTTTTTTTTTTTTTTAAGATTTTATTTACTTATTTGACAGGGAGAGAGATCTCAAGTAGGCAGAGAGTCAGGCAGAGAGAGAAGGGGAAGCAGGCTCCCCACTGAGCAGAGAGCCCAATGCAGGGCTCCATCCCAGGACCCTGAGACCATGACCTGAGCTGAAGGCAGAGGCTTAACCCACGGAGCCACCCAGGCGACCCACATACTCAGATTTTCAACCAAGCCTGCTTTCTGCTCCATCCTTTGCCCTGAGTATTTCCTGGGGCTTCAAATCTTGTTTTTCCTGGTTCTGAGGTTGGAGTTGGCTTCTTTCTCATCCACCGGCCTTCCACTCCACAGGCCAGAGTTCAGTTTCTTACTTCTGCTAAGTCACTTATCAGCCATTCGTCCATTTTCCATATTACAAAAATTGGCTGACATCTAGAGTCTGTGTTGACTCCCTTCCAATATTCTTTG
Source organism: Mustela putorius furo (assembly GCF_011764305.1). Lineage (NCBI taxonomy): Eukaryota > Metazoa > Chordata > Mammalia > Carnivora > Mustelidae > Mustela > Mustela putorius. The sequence goes on from NW_025421998.1 coordinate 88,692,796, forward strand.
CCTTGTAGGATTTACTGATAATTTTTTTTTATTTCTAATGCTATCATTTTGATGGGGTTTGGGAAGGAGCAGAAGTAAACAAGCATTGTGAATTTAATATGAATTTAATATAACCATCTCCTCAAAGTTTTCAGTGTTTCTGTCTGAAGTTCTGTTTCTTCCACACCTCATCATAAAAGTACTCACCTGGAGTTTTTCCTAGTCATTTTTAAGTTTTGTTTTTCAGGTAATCTAGTTTCTTTTAGTGTGGGGTAGAAATTTTGAATCTAATTTTACTGTTTCTACATAATCAGTGGTGACCTTACCATTAATAGAAGGGCTCACCCTTTTCTCCCTGATCTGTAGTGTCTCTGCTATTACTTTAGAAGTGTCCGTATATGCTTGGGGCTGTTTCTAGGGTTTCCACTTCATTCTACTGGTCTCTTTGTCTATTCAGGGTGATAACACTCTTCTTAATTAGAATTGCTGTATAAAAATAGTACTTATTTTTAGATCTTTATTTTTCCAAACAAATTTTAGGATTGTTTTGTTGAGTTCTACAAAGTTTATCATTTAGGGATTTTAGCTGGAATAATAAATGCATAGATTAATTAATGGAGAATTTACATCTTCATAATTTTGATGTTTGCCATGGGCAAAAGTGACATATTTCATCATTTATGCAGACCTTTTATGTCCTAAATCCAGCTTTGCAGTTTTCTTGCACTATTGTGTTACATTTATTCCCAAGTAATGCACACTTTGTTATTAATATGAATCATCTATTTTCCATTATATTTTAAAATTAGAGACAGCTGGTTATAGGAACTCTGGAGTTTTGCATACTGAACTTGATTCCAATAATCTTGCTAAACTCCTTTATTAATTCTAATATATTTGTTGATTCACTTGAACTTTTTACCCACATGATCATATCATAGCAATAAAGAAATTTGTTTTCTTTTTAATTCCAATAGTTCTTATTTCTTCTTTTTCTTTTTCTTTGTCTTGGTTAGGACCTCTGCCCCTCCCCCCCTTTTTTTAATTGTAGAAGAGATGGTAGGCATCCTTGCCTTTTTGTTGATTATAGTGGGAATAATTTTTACCATTTCACCATTAAGATGATGTTTTCTAGGGGCGCCTGGGTGGCTCAGTGGGTTAAGCCGCTGCCTTCGGCTCAGGTCATGATCTCAGGGTCCTGGGATCGAGTCCCGCATCAGGCTCTCTGCTCAGCAGGGATCCTGCTTCCCTCTCTCTCTCTCTGCCTGCCTCTCTGTCTGCTTGTGATCTCTGTCTGTCAAATCAACAAATAAAATCTTTAAAAAAAAAAAAAAAGATGATGTTTTCTATAGCTTTCTGGTAAAGCTCTCTTTGTATATGTTTGGAAAGAATCTGTTGCTGGTTTTTCAAGAGCTTCTTTTTTTTTTCCCCCTATATGTGATTGCTAATTTTACCAAGTATTATTTTTGATATATTGAGACAGTTTTTCTCTTTTTTTTTGGTACTTTTTTCTCTTGACTTTTAAATTGCCAACATTGAATAATATGTCGCTGGATTTTTAGGTTTTGACCATCTCTGCATTGAGCGTGTCTTGTTGTATATTTGTTGGATTCAGTGTGCTAATTGTTCTCAGCTAGGATCATAAATACACTTAGTACAATTCCCTTCTTTTTGTGCTGTACTTATTGTCCAGTTTTGGTATCAAAATTTACCACTCTGATCTTATTGTTTTCTAAGCTTGAGTTTCTGGAAATACTTCATTTGAGTAAAAGAAGATGTGTGTGTGTGGGGGGTGGATATTGCTGCCTTTTAAAATGTTCAAAAGATCTGTTTTATTCAGTAAAACTTATTTTAAGCTGGAAAAATATATGTTCTCTGTGGTATTAAATGACGTGATTTTAATTTTGAATGAAAAAAAGGTGTGGCCTGCTTTTACTTTTCACAACTAACTTACAAGTGAAATGTAATTGCCCACTACTGATCTGCATGCTTGCAAATACTCATTTGGAACTGAAAAAATACAACGAATCATTTAGGTATTTCCAAATGTCTCTTTTGAGTTGTTATGGTTTGATTAGGTAGATATATCGTATGCTAGACAAGCTGTTCTTTATCTGGGATGGTCTAAGTGGGAAATAGATTCCACACAAATTTCCTGTCTAAATCCTGTATATTTTTAGCGTTGTTTACAGATGACTTCTGGAAAAAGTAAATACTGTGAAAGTGAAGTTTCCCATGGCAGAGATTGGCAACGTGTTTTTTTCTTTCTTTTTTCTAATGAAATTTGTTAAATTATCCTTCCAGCCATATGGTTCTTCCACAGTGTCCATTTTCAAATGCATAAAAAAAGGCTGAATAGGTTGCTCTTCCACTATACCCTGAGTATGAGGTATTCATAATTTATCTAGGGAAGCATACTTCTTTTTTCTAAAGACGGAACCCAAAAATATTTAGCTATTTATCTTCTAAAAACCATGGAAAATGCATGTCCTTTCTATGTTTCCTGCTGATAATATTTTCCCCATTTGTAGTGTAATTTTTCTTTCCTCTGGAAAGCTGGTACTTATTTTATTCATAGATTGCACATTATGCCCTGATGCTGTTTAACCAAAAGGCATTACTCACACAAGCGGGAAGAATGTGGCTTAGGATTGAATCAGCAGTGGCCATGGAAGACAGTGCATTAAAACAGGCCTCACTGAGTCATAGTCCATAGGGCCTAGAGATCACAGGCCCCAAACATCTCTGGACACAGGTCATATCTTTGAACAGGCATCACCAACTGAGTTGGTTTCAGAAGTCATTGAAGTCTGCACTACAGCATCTCCAAACTCAGCAGTTTACCAGACAGGGAACTGTTCTTCTGTCTTCACAACCTGTCCAGATATGGGACAACCCCTGGAGCAAAACTGGCTGTGTTCCCAAAGTTTATTTCCAAATCATTCATTTGAGATCAGAAAACATTTTCCCATAGGAACAATTTTATAAACGGCGGTGCTCCACAAATGCCTGGTTGAGCCAGAGTCCTTAAAATGCTACATCGACTGTGCTATTCCCACCAGCCATTATTTATTCTGTTTCCCTGGGAAAGTGCATTCTGAGTTCCAACTTGGGATTCCTGAAGCTCACCTCTTACTCGGCCTGGCAGCCTCCTCTGTAGCTTTTTTAGGCTGCGCTGCAGCAGCAGTTGGGAAGAGAGGATAGGCAGCCTTCCCAAGAAAGAGATGTGCATAGGTTTGATATAGATGCCTCTGGGTAGCTCGCTAATTAATGCTGGAGGGCTGAAGAAGAAAACCACCCATGTGGATTAGTGATTCCCCAAGTCTTCTATGTGAGGCACAAAGGGCAGGGACTTTTTCCTAAGTAGAGATCATTTTTAAGTCAGATCTTCATAAATAAGTAAAGGGTTATATGGTAAAACCTATGGTTTTTGGAGACCAAGCTTGTGGACTGTAGCTAGCCAGAGAAAATGTTTTAAAGTCTTCTTGGTCAGTGGTGAAACAGTTGCCAAACACATAGCAACAATGAGACAGAAATCTGACACCTTGCTCCTGGCCTGACAAATTTTTTGTTGTTGTTGCTGTTGAATTAAATACTGATTGACTAATTAAGTGAATTCTTTATCGAAAAGTACAAGACCACAGATTGTATGCACACGTGGCCCAGTGAATTTCATTCTAATTCAGCACCTCCTAAATCTGACCCTCTCATAACACACATCCTGTCAATGAAGACTTGGTTGAAGCACTTTGGAGAAGTCGCTAGAACAGCGGTGCCATCTCTGTGGGCATGTGCATTGTCTACACCAGTCTCAAAGGAGGGCCTGGGTCTCTTCACACCCTCTCTGTTGGGCACAGTTGCTAACCATGTCTCCCTGTTGCCAAATCCAAGGAAACAAAGGGGAGGTAGAAAGGGAGGTGATGCGGAAAACCAATGACGATAGCCACGCCTGTAGGACCCTGCCTAGCTGAGTTTCTGGCGCTACACTTATTCTGGAAAACATTACCTACTAAAAAAGACCTAAGCTCTTTTTGTCAGTTGTTTTTATAACACGTGTAGACATACTTCTAAGGGGCTGTGCCTTTTTCAGGTTAGAATTTAGTCTGTATACCAGACCTGGGTCCTGGCCATTGTAGGGTTTAAAAGCATATAACAATTTAATTTAATTTTGTATCCACAACTGCTTTTGAAGGAAATATGCTATTAGAGCTCCCTCAATCAAAAAGCCTCTCCCCCCACCCCACTAAACTCACGGACTGTTAACTTTTGGTTTCATAGACTGTGCTTTCTTTTTAAAGTTATATTTGCGTTCTACAAGACAGCCTCTTTCTCCAAGATTAACATTTCTTATGATTGTTCCTGACAATGGATTCACTTCCAGAGGCCCTGCTCAGGATAACCAAAAAAGGGCATGTAGCTGGCTGGTTTTGGCAGCCTGCACGCAGCTTCAGAGCTTTTTAGGTCTTGGTTTTTCTGATGAGTGATTTCCTGAGCATGCCTAGGGAATGACAGGCATCTCCACAGGCAGGCTGCATCCACCTCGGCCCGGGTGTCGTCATTGGCTGCCCTAGTAGAGAAACTACAGGACAATGCATACCACCGACTGCCGACTGTAAACATAGGGGATATGTGTTCACTTAGCACGGACTTCTGGGAGGGGCTAAGGAAGGGCGGTCTGGAGTTTTATTGAATAGAGCAGTGTGTTTTAGGCTGCCTGCCTGGCTGCCCTCTTGCTGTGCTCCTGCTAGAGAAATCAGTCCTTCCTTTCGGACTTAGTCCCCAGGAAGAAGTTGCAGCCTGCGAGGTAAGCCACAGAGGGCTTTCTTTTAATCTCTTCAGAGAGTCTGGGGGCTTTCTGTGGGTTTCAGTCAACATTCCTGCTTAAGGTAGCTGGAGATGCAAGATTGTAAAAGCCAATAAAACATGCAGATTCGCAGAGCCAGACTGGGCTTTGCTGCCCTGCAGATGTTCCCGGAAGACAAACAGGATGAGATTTCAAGTTCTGTTCTTGGAGTTGGGACGGGAGGAGAGATCACATAGAGACATAGAGACCTATACTCAGGGACCACAGGCAACCTTGGCAAGGGAAGCCTTTGTTTAGGAGTGCCACGGGAATTCTACCTGAGAGCCCCAGGCCAGGGTCAGCAGGCGGGCCGTGCCGGTCTGCCCACACCAGTGGTCTCTCCTGCATCTTTTATACCCAGGCATCTAAAGAGGTTTTACTTTAAAAACAACTTTTTAGGTTAATGAGAAACCAAAAAGTAATGGTTTTTAACCAAAGCCATTTGCATATTGTGCTGCTACCAGTTTTTAAGGCTGGACTTCTAGAGCTGCAAGGAAATAAGTTCAGAGGTGGAAAGAGCGTTTAGCACCAGTTGGGTTAACGTAACTGATCTGATACTTGCCAAGACAGGAAGATGCCTACCACGATCTGTTTCCTATAAAACCTAATAATGAGAGAATGCATGTGCTAGTGGGTGTGTTTTTAGAAATCGCATCTAACATCCTACCAAACTGTTCCTTTAGAAATCTTATTTTCTGTTTGAAAGTGTGCTTGTGACTAGAGAATGTGAAAAGATGTCGTTTTGGAAGTGCGTTCCAGAAAGAGAGGAACCAGTCTTTCATTTCAACATAGTCAGACATATTTGGGCATCTTAAACAGTAGTACAAGGCAGCTAGTTGGTAGTAGCCTGGAATTCCTTTTAGAAAGAGCTGATTGTAAAGGGTGGGGGAATTTTAGTGCTGTGGTAATACATGGTCAGAAAAAGTGGATGAGAACAAAGTAGTTGGTATTCATAGATCCCTTCTGTTAACAGGGCTGTGCAGATGGACTTGTAAACTGGAACAGTAAAATCTTTCTACTGTGTTTGGCAAAACCAGACGTGTATGGCTAGAGCTTAAGTGAAGACGAGGTGGTATGTGGCAAGGAGGGCAAGTCTGATAATTTTTAAATAAACTTGGATATTAAAGGTTTTCAGCTCCAAAGGACTGAATTTGATTTTCTTTCTGCCAAGTAAGGTGGTTTTGTGTTGAGATTCATTAAATAATTTTTTTCTCTTTGTATTTAGAAATTTGGGGATAATTTTTTTTGAGAATGCCTCTCTCCCCTCCTAGAAATGATATATGAGAACAGAGTTCCCTGTGAATTTCTTTTCCTGGAACAGTTCTGAGTAAGTGTGGGAGAAAGGGCTGCAAGTGAAAGCTATAGTTTGATTATGGTCCTTCCCTCAAAGAGATCAAGTTCCAAACTATTTTCACAGTGTTTTTAATGTCAATCAAAATATGGAGAGCAATTTCTTTTTCAACTGTTCTCTAAACCATGTAGGGAATGCAGTTTGGAAGGAAATCTATAATCTTGGGATTTGAGGATAAATTCCATTTTGAAACCAACATCTCAAAATCCCTGAAAGTTCAAACTTTGCTGCCACCACCCTCCCCTCTCTTCTTTGTGCGCGCCCCATCCCCCAACAACCACAGAAACACATTTTTCAACATAAGTGTTGTGCTGTCCGTACTGATGTGCTGGAGCAAGGGGATTTGCTATTTTACTTTATATTGAGCTTTGGGCAGCTGTCTGGACTACTTTCCTCCAGCTGAATGTTAGCTAGAGCACATCTCACCAATTGGGGAGGTAAATGGAGATGGATGAAACTGCTGTGCAAAAACTTTCATTTTAATAAAATCATTTAATAAAGAAATACAACGGCAAGAGTCTAGAATAACAAGTCACTAATAAAAAACGGATCTCCGTATACACAAGGGATGTACAGTAGATAGATCCATAGGTGACAGGCTTGGTTGTTTCCACTGGTTCAAAACCAGTGGATAAACAGAATAAATTAAATAATTCAGATCAATAAATTGCTGTAAAGAAATATTCAGTTCTTCCATTAAAGTTAAGAGGAGAACCAGGCTCAAACTGCAGCTTAAGGGATTTACATGGGAGGCATAAAAGCATACCTGGTGCTCAGGCTATTAACGATTCTGATTGGCTCCTATGACAGGCCTAAGGATTTCCTGCTTTTTGGCAGAGGGAATAGGTTGGTGCTGAGTGCAACCTGGGTGTTCTGTGGCCTGATAAGCCCACAAATCACCTCGGTAGGCCTTTTCTTAAAAACACATATAGTTGGGGTGTGTGGGTGGCTTAGTCAGTTAAGTGTCTGACTCTTGATTTTTGGCTCAGGTCATAATCTCAGGGTTGTGGGGTCAGGCTCTGCGTCAGGCTCTGCACTGGGCATGGAGCATGCTCAAGATTCTCTCCCTCCCTTTGCCCAGTAAAAACAAACAGAAAAAACGCACGTGTAGCTGTCATGGAGACACCCTCACTGTAGCCTCCTGGCAGCAGGGCTGCTCATCAGTGATTCTTCAGCAAGACAGAAAAGTGACGTAGAGACAGGCATGTAAAGGAATTAGCTCAGTCCCCACCTGTCTGCAGTCTGTCACATACCTTAGAAATGTGGTGGGGTGAGCCCATGGTGGGGGGACGGGGAAAACGCTGACAAAGCGGCATGTAAATAGCATGGCGGGCCCAAGGAGGAGGTTAGATGCTGCCAAAGAATTTTTAGACTTTAGAAGAGTTTTCTGGGTAAATTCTCTCTGAGTAATTCTCTCTGAGTAAGTTCTCTCTGGGTGAATTTTCTCTCTGAAAATAGAACCATTAGATCCTTATTGAAAGTCCTTCATCTTTAATGCTAATCCAAGTTTGTCATTAGAGAGATGCCCATAGGTTCTGAGTCCTTTGGTAATTTAAAAAGGTACTTGTAGCTTGACCTAAACTCAGGAACACCGCTAAGAGAGCTCAGTCCCAACACTCGTTCCTCTGTTCAGATAGCTAGGACCTTTGAGGAAGCCATCAATTCCTTGACCTCATGGATGGAACGGGCATAAGGATGCTTCTTCTATCTCCCATAGTGGTTAAAATGCCCAAATGAGATGAGGCTGTTTGACCCTCTTTTATGTAGGCTGTATACTCCAATTTGAGGCCTCTGGACATTAAGCTCATCTTGACTGTATCCTCCACTTCTTACCTAGTATCCCTGATTATCATATTACCCTGATTATAGCTCCTTCCTCATACTTGAGGACCCTTGAGTGGTACCTTCTGAATCTAGTTCTTTCTAGAACCCTGAGCTCTGAGTCCTGGGAATACTGGTCCACCCCACTGTTATCTGAACTTTAGCTCTGGTGATCAGAGACCAGAACACATATCAGGAGGCAGAATGAGATGGGTTATCGGTGGTACAAGGCCATATCCAGGAACCAGGAAATCTGAAGATCCAGTTGAGTGGAAGACCAGTGACAAGGCTGACAACAGAAAGGCCTTAGTAAATGAGGCAGCTTCTCTGCCTCCAGCCAAAAGCATGGAACTAATCCCAGCATGTCAAGCCTGGGCCTTGTAGAGAGGGTGAGGTAATCAGGAGCACCTGGCTGTGGTTCCTGTTGGTATTGAGACCAGACTGCTCCGGGATGGAGCCCCCACCCCCACCCCCTGCTCCCTGTTTCCCTCAATCTTTAGTATCCCCAGCTGGCTCTCCTGGGACTGATCCTTGGTGGCCTCCCTAACTTTCCTACCCCCAGTCCTATCTCTACCAGCTCCCCTGGCTCCTGACCCCCAGCCCAAATAAGGGCTTTCCTGATGCAACACAGTCTGCAGTGTCCCAGCTTTAGGGTGAAGCCCAGAGAATAGCAGGAGGGTCAAGCCTGGTTATGTTCAAGATCGGGGAAAGCCTCTTCCCTTTTTTCAGGCGGGGGAGGGGGCAGTTAGAGCAGACAGAGATAATGTTGGAGCAATTTCTGTGGAAAGAGAATCACTCTGCCTGTCACCCCCACTCTCCCAGTTGGCTGGCAGTGAGTTGAGTGTGGGAGGAGGGCAGGAAGAAGAGGCTGGCTGGGCGCAGGCAGGAGAGGTGATGGAGCAGCCATGTCACTTGTTTGTCCCTGTGTTGCGGTTGCTGTGAATGCCTTTGAAATCTGATGAAACCTCGAAACCCTTATGGTCCCTTGTGAGCCCGCCTTTTGTGATTGACAGGTGAGAAAGCTTGAGCGGGGAAGGTTGGGGTGGGGAGTGAGAAAAAGTCTTGATTTCCATTGGAGCCAAGGCTGGATGGGATCAGAACAGAGTGGAGGTGTCCTTCCTTGTTCCCCAGATTTTCTGAAGGAAGAAAGGATGGTGTGAATACACAGACATAAAAGCTGATTTCACATGATCCCCCATTACAAAGAAAAGAAGATCATCTCTAGAGAAGTAGTTTCCTGTGGGGAGCTTGTCGGGGCTGCAGAAGCTGGGAAGGGCTGCTGCCAAGCATGTGCTGAGAGAGCTCCCCGAGCTTACGAAAAGGATCACTAAGGACCCCTGGGTGGCTCAGTGGGTTAAGCCTCTGCCTTTGGCTCAGGTCCTGATCTCAGGGTCCTGGGATCGAGCCCTGCATTGGACTCTGCTTGGTGGGGAGCCTGCTCCCCAACCCCCTCTCTCTGTGTCAAATAAATAAATAAAATCTTTTAAAAAAAGTAAAAAGGATTGCTAGGTACCAGTCAGGGAATAATTGAAGGAAAGTATTTGGGGGAGGTATTTTAAATGAATATGTATATTATATTTCAGTGATGGAGAACTTGAAGATAAATTGCTTTTTAATCACTTCCTGAGACTTCTGGCATTGTTTTGTGAATATACGGATGAAAATACTTCGCTGTAAGGAAATCATCTTACTTGGAGAGGGACATATTAAGTAGGAATATATAATTAGTTCCTTTGACACCCACATGTAACATTCCCTCTCGCCTGTCTCAACCTGGGGAACGAGGCAGATTTTACCAATGTGCTGAAGATGGGCAGGACCAGGGAAGAGTGCCCAAGGGGTCCAAGGGCCAGAAGCATCAAGGACATTAGTTCCCCTGGGGTCAGGAGGGCTAAGCCAGAATAGATATAAAGTACAATAATGGACTGACCTGTGAATCACAGCCAGGTAAGTAAAAGAAAAACAGTAAAATCAAAAGGCAGGCAGAGGTTTAGAAACCAAAAGCCTGTTTAGCAAGGCAGTGTGTAGGCAGGTATTGTAACATGGGTGAGAACACCTGGCAGCATGTTCAGAGCGACCTATGTTAATAGGCGGTGGTAGCTCAAGTAAAGGGATAGGAGTATAAGATACATATGGAGGGCACCTGGGTGACTCAGTCGGTTAAACATCCACTTCTTGGTTTTGGCTCTGCCGTGATCTCATGGGTTGTAAGATCGAGCCCCACCTTGGGCTCGTTCTCAGTGAGGAGTCTGCTTGAAGATTCTTTCCCTCTGCTCCTCCCCCACGTGGACACGCATGTGCATGTGTGCACGCATGTGTGTGCTCTCTCTCTCTCTCAAATAAATGTATCTTAAAAAAAGATACTTACGGAACAATAAAGGGATGGAATCATAAGGGAATCCAAGAACAGAAGCCACAATTGGACCAGGATCCAAAGAGAACAGGGTTGGAATCAAGGTGGGTCCAAGTATCTCAGCAGAGGTCTATGTGCTTGTGTGAATGTGACTCAGCTGCAGCACATGTGACTGCTCCTTTCTGCTGTCCTACAGACTGGAAAGTTCGCTCTGTGCTTCCTGGTCAAATTCTGAGAGAGGAGACCTGAGTGGTTCAGCTGATAGCTATTGTCTTTGGCAAATCCCCTAGCAGGAGGCTATCAGAGGTTACTGGCATTGCTCATGGGTGAATTACGGGTGGGCCTGACAGCAGTAGTCACCATCACCCCGGGGGGAGAAAAACAGCCCAGTGGGCAATTTTAGTTAGAAGAGAAAGTTAGGCATGGAAGGCAAATTAGCTGAAATGTCCAACAGCTATCAATGTATGTCATTCCAATTTTTATGTGACTGGATTCCTAGAGAGGCAAGCACTTAATGTCAGGGTCATACAGTACTTGATGACCACTTTGGCATTGCCCAATGAACCAGTCTTAAGGGAGGTTAGCTTGGAAGCTTGCAGCACTGGTAATTGAAAAGATAGAATTATCCATTTGAGACAGATTCTAAAGAAAAACACTTAAGTGTTGTTGTTGGCAAGAAATATCGTATGAGTCATAGGTGTGCTATGGCTCCTCTCAAACTAAAGCAATCTTTAAAATTCAATAAATAATGATTTAATAATTGTAATAAATAAAAATTATTACATCTCAATGTAAATTACAGTACTTCATAAACTTACTGCAAAAAAGCTATGTACCCAATCAGTGAAAGTTTCAGTTCTCTACAGAGTTTGTAGTGTAATCTTTCATTCACTGAACACCTGTCTCGATGTCTGTCATGGGAAGTAAAATGAAATAAAACAAAACAATATGCTCTATTCTGGGCTTGTTCTTCATGGAAGCATTCACAAATATGCATCCAGGAATGAGTGTCAAGGACCAGAGAGGGTCAGGAGAACAAAAGATGAGGAATAGATAAGGGATCTAATCCCAAAAGAATGAAAATTGGGGCCACGTGGATGTCTTCAGATATTTGGAGTACTTTTATACGGAAAGAGGAGAAAGCATGCGTATTTCTCAAGATAGCAGAACTAAATACATGTATCCTCTATTTTTAAAGCTGGGCAGGGTCTTAGGAGGCATTTAGCCCAGGGAGCACAAATCATTTTTCATCTGTTTGCCAGCTCCAAACAATTGGTTGTGAAACAATGTGTTGAGAAGGATTCTGAGGCCGAGTCCCAAGCTCGGTGGGGGCAACAAATGCTGTCATGACAGTGATGTCTGGTGCGGAAGGAAAGGGACATTGCTACTCAGGTACCATGTATTTCACACCATTGATGTAGTCCGTAGGTTCCTAATCTCGGCACTTTGAATCTTGGGGAAGACAAAGAATTATTGCAAGAAGTAAACAAATCCCTATATGCAGCAAATGGTTTTGACAAACTGAGTAAATAATAGATCTTACACAATACATGCTACTGTTTTTTAAATTATATAGATGCATTATGATGATAAAATGTTAATTTAGTTATAATAGTTATTGAAGTCATAGTAGATTTTGGTATTATATTTTCTCAGTCAGTGGACTTAAAACATATAATTATATTATAAGGAAGCTGGGACAAGAAATTTAGGATTTAATAAGAAATTCTTTTAAAAAAAAGAACTAGTGATTTTTCATTTTCCAGGCAAGAGACTAAAGCCTGGCCATACCAAGTAAAATTATACACACATTTGTATGTCTCTGATTAATGTCAGTAAGATTCATAAGGGCAGAAAACAGCTTCTTTTTTAATTAACATATACTCAGAAGTATATGTTACATCGCAGAAGCCTAATGTCTGTTGAATGAAAGAACAAAACAAGTGACTTGACCAAGGTCTTCCGGTTAATTAGTGGCAAAGGTGGTTCTGGGACACACAGCGCCTAAGTCCTATGCTGTTGCTGGTTTTGGTCTACTAGATTGCTTCTCCTGAAAGAGGCAAGAGAGAAAGTCCCATGTTAACACTTCCAGGATTTCAGCTTTACAGTACAGCACAGTTTGCCTATAATCTGTAGTCCAGTAGATCTTAGCCAGTGTCTTAATCAGGATCAACTGTAGGGCTTTTTGAAAACATAAATCCCTGAGTCCCATCCCCTGGAGATTATGATCCAGTAGGTCTAGGGCAAGGTCCAGCATCTGTAGTTTGTAAAAACAAAACAAAGCAAAACTCTCTGGTGATTCTGCTAAAACATCCTGGCTCAGTTCTGTACATCTATGTTTAAAATAATTTATAGTTAGATATATGGAGTAACTTACTCCTCAGAAGTGTAGTTGTGTAGTTTTGAGTAATTTCTTTCTGAAAGTTATAGCTGTATGTTCCAAAAAATCAGTTTTCCCGAAGAGTCTAGAATATTTATCTGAAAATTGCTTCAGCTTCCCATACTCTTTTAGTTTGGGCGCAAAGCTATCAGCCCTGTAAGGTCAGGCTGTCTGATGAGATTTCCAGTGTTTGCTTTTGTAAAGCATTGGAAATGTGGCAAGAATAAAATTTCTCATGGTATTTCCACTTCCTGTTCCAGCCACCATTACTAAGTAAAATTTAGGCTTTGAGGGAGGGGTGAATTGAGGAAAAATGTTCTTTTTTAAGTATTTCTGTCTTTAGGATGTTTGTTTATGTTACTTTAGGTATTTAATTTACCAGGAAAGGCAGAAGATGTTTTTCTCTGTTCTCAGCCTTGGGGTAAGGAATGTGCAAATCCTGAGCAGAAGTGGGGAAAAGCTTCCTCCCCCTCACCTTACATCTCCTCTGAGGCCAGGGCCTTCATAGCCTCTGGCTTAGATGTTTCTAGGGATGGCCCTTTACAGAAGCATGTGAGCCCTCAGAGACAGCCCTTGGGTGAACGCTTCTGCAGAACTGAAAATCCATCTCTAGGGTCTTCCTCCTAGTCAGGAGTTACATCCTGAAGATGTAACCTGCACAGAAGAAGCAACCATATTCAGGGCAGCAATTACATAAATTATATTCACTGAGGACTATAGAGCTAAAAGCATCTCTGCCTGAGTAACGTGATGCGATAAGAATGCCAGAACTACTACTTATTTGTATAGATGCTGTTTAGTATACAGAGCAGTGCTTCCACTGTGTGCATGAAGGAGCACTTGCTGGAGAAGAGCAGCTAAAAAGGAAGTAGATTAGGACCCACACGCATAATAACCTCACACTGTCCCCACTCCATGCACCCAACACCATAGTGTGGGAAGCCAGTTCCTCCTAGCTCCCAAAAGCCAAAATTTTAATTTTTAAGATTTTGAGAACTGGTGCTTAAACATAGTCATTATTAGAAATTAAACTATATCAACTGACAATTATATTAAAAACCCAGCTAATAAATCCTCAAAATTCATTCCTTCCTAATTATTTCCTTATGTTTATTGTCTGTGCTCTGGAGGTTAGTTACATTTATTGTGTCTGTGTGAGGGGAATACCACTGAAATTAACATATGCTGCAAATCAGACTCCTCACCCCCCTCCCTACATCCCAGAGCTTGTTGTGAAACATTTCCTAAGGTATCAAGTTGATAAATTCAACCTCAACATAGAAGAGCCAATCAGAATACATTTGTTATTTTGTTGCATCATATTCATAATGTTTGGTTATGATTGTATATTTATTTGTTTATGTGTTGATTATTATGCCCTAGAACATAAGTGCCATGAATCAGGGATTTGGGGATTTTCAGTGCCATGAATTGAAACTAAAAACGGGCCTCCCCACACACATAGTAGAGAATTAAATGAGTAAAGAAATAAATGTCCATAATTTATTTCTTCTTGGTAAGAAAGCTGAAGCCAGTATTCATGTCTGAGCTCATTGATTCTTCTCTAATTATATTATCACTGAAGGCTTACAACAGTGCCCTGGCACGTGCTAAGTAGCATCTAGATGTTTACTAGATAAAAATCAAACAGGTAATCTCCATACAACAACCAAATTTACAGATGAGGAAATTGAGTTACAATTCATTAAGTGACATATCCAAGGTCACAAAGCTAGGAAAGTGGCAGAGCCAGGATTCAAACCCAGGTAACTTGGCTCCATAGTCCACATGCTCAGCCATCACTTTGTGCTGCCTATTGCTAATTACTCCAACATTGGAGGCCCCAGTTTGTGTGTGGCTCTGCAGCTGTGACCCATTTGAGAATACACTTTGGAATACGGAAGACTTGAGTTTGAATCTCAAATTGACTATTTCCCGGCCTGTTTCTTTGCCTATAAAAGGGGGATTATTATTCCTCCACTTAATAGTTATTATAAGGATTAGAAGTAATGTTTCTAAACTGCTTTGCACACGCCGGCACTGAATTAAAAATCATCAGCTCTCAGCTGTGATACCAGTGAGGCTATCTGTAGGTGTGCACTCCCATTAGTCCTCATGCCCAAGCTGCATTCTCCCAGCCTGGATCCTCCATGGCCATGATGTAGATGGAGCAAAGGAAGCCACCTTCTTCCATGTCAGATTCTTCCTGAGGTGGGACTAGGATCAGTAGACAGTAGTTACAGGAAACCCCGTTCAGGTCAGCATAAGCGCTTTGTAACCAGATCTGTCTGTCTCTGGAGCACGCAGCCCTGCTTTGCGGAAGCAGATGACCTCCACCACCCCTTTCAATCACAAAAGTCTTCTCCCCTGCCCTTGTCATTGGTTGTGTGCTGACTTTAACATTCTAGATCATCTTTATCTGGTATGGCTGAAGGGGTTTATTATTCCTGAAGCTGGGTCATTTTGTAGGTTTTAAGGGTTTTTTTTTGTTTTTTATTTTTTGTTTTTTTTTTTACCAGGAATGAGAGGGAAACAGAGGAGGAAAAAAAAGAGAGAGGAGAGAATGAGATACAGCGAGCAGAGAAGATTGAGACTTCCCTGGAGAAAAAAATGCTGAATTTGGGAGGGACAGTGAATTGAAATGGATGGGTGGTTATCCCAACCCCTTGTAGGTTAAGATGGGTAAGAAGATAAGCTAGCTAATTTACTTGCTGTGTGGCAGGCGCCATTCTAGTTGAAAATGACTGTCTCAGGGCAGTCAAGTAAATTAAAGAACTTGCCCAAAGTCACACTACTGGCAAATAGCAGAGCCCGAGTCAGTGCCACTCCCTGAGTCCAGCACTTTCCATTTCCCTCCAGCTGTCTGTTCTGTGTCTTTCCCCAGAAAT
The DNA here is from genome assembly GCF_011764305.1 of Mustela putorius furo. Taxonomy (NCBI): domain Eukaryota; kingdom Metazoa; phylum Chordata; class Mammalia; order Carnivora; family Mustelidae; genus Mustela; species Mustela putorius. The sequence continues at coordinate 88,708,411 of NW_025421998.1, forward strand.
ACGATGGAAACCAGAGCAGGAGGTTTCCATAACCAATCATTATAATTTGTCAGGGAGCCACACTGCAGTTCAAATAGACAAGCACATTGTCGTTCCCTGCCATATAAGGAAGCAGGGCTAAACACCACTTCTTTCACTACTGACTCAACAGATAATTCAAGTGAGAGACAGGATGAGAATCTAGGCCTATAGCTGTTTAAAAAAAAAAAAAAAAAAAAAGGCCTGCTGAACTACTTTCGTGTTTTCCTTTCTTGGTAGCAGAGATAGTTTAACAAGCGGGTTATACCCTTTTCCTTGATTCACGGGAAATATTCTGGAATTATGTGCTGAAAGATGAAAATTCTTTGTCCGAATATATGAGTTACTTTAGCTTTTGATTGTCAAATTTAGATATTCAAAAGGCCAAGACAGAGCTGGTTCTGTGACGCTCAGGAAGGAAGTCAGGGACTGTAACTCTCTGCACAAGTTGGCTCCAGAAGTTGGAGTCCACTCACCGTTCCAGCTGTTCTCAGAGATAGTATTTCTTAGTAAGCCTTCCCATGTAAGTTTGACCTTTGTGCCTCAAACTCAGAGTATTCATGTGATTACCCTTTTTCTTAATAACAGTCATAGTGGGGGTTTCAGAACACAGGCCCGATATCCAACTTCCTGGAGAGAGAAACTGAGGCATGAGCAATTGAAATTATTTCCTAAGGGTCAGCCAGTCCAGTCTTGCCACAGGGAGTGCCCACTCCTTTACATAACTCAAAGAAGTATTACTTAGTCTTCTTAGGGAATTGAGGAAACTACAAAAAGTCGGGTCAGCTTCTCCTAGCTCCCATCTTTGACCAGATTGCATCTGAGGTATTAGTTCCCAAGGGCTACTGGAACAAAGTACCACAAACCAGATAGCTTAAGCAACAGAAATTCCTGTCTCACAGTTCTAGAGGTTAGAATTCCAACAGTAAGGTGTTGACAGTGTTGGTCCTTCCTTTTGACAATTCTGATGGAAGGATCTGTTCCAGGCCTCTTTCCTTGGCTGGTAAATGGCTGTCTTCATGTTCACATAGCATTCTCTTTGTATCCGTATCTCTACCCAAATTTCCTCCTCTTAAAAGACAACAGTCACATCGGATTAGGGCTCATTCTAATGACCTCATTTTAACTTGATTACCTCTGTAAAGACCCTTTTTCCAAATAAGGTCACATTCCGATGTATGGGAGTTAGGACTGCAGTATGAGAATTTTGAGGGAGACAATTCAAGCCATAACATGCTCCAGTTCAAAATGGTGATGGAAATCCATACAGCATATTTTCTGAACCTCTAAATGCCAAAGACCTTGTTGCTTTCCCTCTGGGTCTAGGAATTGGTTAGCTAGAAATCACTTGGCCTTTTGAACTTGACCTTGACATTTACTTTCTGCCTTTTGCAATATGAAATTCTGATCCAGGAAAAAGTCAAGAGAGGTCTTTGAAATGACGCACTGAAATGCGGCTTCACATACTGTGGCCTATCTGTGGAAGCCCATGAAACCACGGTGGCAGACTGTCTGGTATGCAGCCATCAGAAGTCGGGGAGGGGGCTTGGTGGGAAGGCTTGGCTGAGGCACCTCTGAGTCTAATACACAGAGCCCTTGGTGAATGTAAGCAGCAGTGGGCGGGACTTCATGTGTGCGGACGCAGGGCAGAAGGCAGGGATGGCCATTTTCAGTCATTTTTATAACACCAATCATAACCACGAATCCCCACATACAGGGGAAAATACTAGAAGCTAGCACATATTTGTGCTCTGAATCATTTGTCTTCTTTGTTTTCTTCTGTCTCTTCTCACCCTTAAGTTTTTATATTTCTCCTCCCAACATTCTTCCTAAGTTTATCTGTGTTCGGCATAGTTGATTACAAATTACCTACTCGTTATAACCGTGTCTCCTAACGCGTCTCTTCTTTAGCCATTACGCCTTCCTTAAAGCTCTTCATGGTTCCCTTTCCCAGTTTCAGTTTTATTTATGGCTACACCCTGTCTTGGGCCAGAGGTGGTAGATAAGGGGGTGACAGTGCCATTTATTATCCAAACCAGGACACTTTTGAGAGGGAAAGGAGGAGCTATTAATAATTTCTCTAAAATAACAGTCCTAAATGGAGGCGGCCCCAGGCAAACTGGGATGGACCGTCATCCTCTCCACCGTGCAGCTTTCTGCTCCACAGACCTCGCTTCACTCAGCAACCACTCCTTCTGTTTCTGTACCTTAAAAAAAAAAAAAATCGTGTTCGGATTCTTCATTTTATTTCCACCCCAAGAAAATATGTAGTTGTATTTTCCTTTATCCTCTCCTCACTTCTTCTCTTCCCTCGGGATCTCTTATCTCCTTTTATTTTGGTACAATCTTGAGTGCATCTCAGGGAGGCCACTTTGTCTGCCATTAAACATGCAGGACAGATTTCCCGCCTGTCTGAACCCATACACACACAACCAGCACCACCAGCAAATGTTTCAAGCTGCCTTGGGTCTCCGATGAGCCCTTGCTGGACCGTCTACCAGTTCAGCACATTTGCCCAGAAACTAGAGCAATCTCTATGTCATGTAAGCAGCTGTGTCAAGCAGTGTACACACAGGCTGTGTATATGTATGGGATGTTACAGGATAGGTTTCTGATATGTGTACCTGTATACAATTATAGTTGAAAATATATGTCCTGAAAAAAGAAAAGAAAAGAAAAGAAAATATATGGCCTGAAACTTGAGGAAAAAATGAGAATCTAAGCTAACTGTGCATTGCCTTTGTCCTGCCTTTGGTAATCAGGGTTGTTTTCTCATCTAAAGCAGTGTGTACCAAAGGCCTGGTAGCCCTGCCATAGATTTAACGTAAGTAGAAATAAAGTTCAAGGCAGAAAGCATAAGCATTGACCTAAGTCCCTTTCAAGTGTAGTTCTTTTTATGATTTGGTCATATGCAACTTAGGGTTCATTCTGAAAAATCACTTCCATTACCAATTCAGGCCACATGAGGAAGGTCTGAACCTTTTTCTCAGCTCTGAAATGAGAAAGGGAGACATTTTCCTCTTGAATTCCAATCCACAGATATCTGAAAAACTTGCCATTTATAGCACTATGTCAACTGGAAAAAGCTATTCTCCTTTTTAGCTATTTGCTTACTTATTTTAGGGTTTTGACCATAATTTTCTTTCTTTCAGAAATTAATGAATGAAGGGGGCGCCTGGGTGGCTCAGTGGGTTAAAGCCTCTGCCTTTGGCTCAGGTCATGATCCCAGGGTCCTGGGATCGAGCCCAGCATCGGGCTCTCTGCTCGGCAGGGAGCCTGCTTCTTCCTTCTTTTTCTCTGCCTGCCTCTCTGCCTACTTGTAATCTCTGCCTGTCAAATAAATAAATAAAAATCTTAAAAAAAAAATTAATGAATGAAGAAAAAAACAACGAAAGGAGTTGCTCTATGGAAGGAAATAAGGGTTTTGTTAAAGTTTCCTCCTTCCTTCCTTCCTTCCTTCTGACCACCTTCCCCGTCCTCTCCCCTGTCATCCTTCTCTCTTCTTCTTCTCCTCCCTTCTCCTCCTCCCTTTCTTCCTCCTTTTCCTTCTTCTGTTTTTTATTTCTTCTCCCATTGAGCTTTATACCATTGGAAATGTTCTACTGCTGTTGGCAGCCATATACTTTATATATACACCATATACATGGTGGCCTCCTGTCTCTGTTGCTTAGATATGTCTTCTTAAAAAGATTGATGGTAAGAAAAGGAAAAATCAGAATACTTCAACCGCATTCTGCAGCGTAGGTATACAGTTACAGTAATGGTGAAACAGAAATAATCTACCCGAGGAGCTCTCTAATGCCCTAAAACTGGGCAGAGTGATTATCAGCCAGCCTGGAACTGGGGACCCACCTGTGTTTGAGGAAATGAGAAGTGTAGGAGGTGAAGACTTATTTTTAAGTTTCATGCTTTTCCGTATTTCTGTTCTCAGATATGCTGTTAAAATAAAACAGTTACTCTTTCTATTGGGGGTAGTTTCTAGCTTGCTAGTTCTTTTCTCTGACAGTATTTGCAATGAGGTTTAAGTCTTTGGATTTTGGCTCTTGCATTTTGCAGGGGCCTCAGATCCCAGGTGGTGGTCTGAGAGAAAAGCAGCCCCAGTTCCTGGCTCAAGTCCACAGCTGATAGCCTGCATGACTGTGAACAGACTCCTTCCGTCTCAGGCTTCCCAGTTATAAACTGACAATGGTCTTTTCCCCTCTCTGTAACATCCAGGTAGGGAGCAGGTCTTTAATGGAAAGGCATTTTAGGTGGCAAAAGATCTTTAAGACATGGTTTTCTTTCTCTCTCTCTTTTTTTTTTAAGATTTTATTTATTGATTTGACAGAGATCACAAGTAGACAGAGTCAGGTACAGAGAGAGAGGGGGAAGCAGGCTCCCCGCTGAGCAGAGAGCCCGATGTGGGGCTCGATCCCAGGACCCTGAGATCATGACCTGAGCTGAAGGCAGAGGCTTAACCCACTGAGCCACCCAGGTGCCCCAAGACATGGTTTTCTTTTATTTTTTCTTGAAATATGAAGATTTTTGCTTATTGGATTTTTTGGAAGGCATAGGTCATATATCTTATGAGTTCATACAGGAAATTCTAGATTCGAAGTTTAGAATTTGAGGTTTCCAAAAACTACCCCATGCATGTCGGCTTCATCTGACTCTTTCTGGGGCTGCTTCCTCCCCAGTTCCCACCTTTCCTTCTTTACTTGTTTTTAGCACCTGGGGCAAGCATATTCCTTTCCATCCTAGCCTTTAAAAGGAATATTGACAGTTACCTTGTTTGAGACCATCTGAAACCCCAAGGTGGTGGTGGAAGAGGACCATTAGGACAGATTACCATCCACTTTCAGCTTTATCCCTAGTGTAGCCAGAAGTGTTTTTTTTCTTTTTTTAATTTTTAATTTTTTAAATTTCTTTTCAGTGTACCAGAATTCATTATTTATGCACCACACCCAGTGCTCCATGCAATACGTGCCCTCCATAATACCCACCACCAGGCTCGAGGGGGAGATGAACCATGAGAGACTATGGAGTCTGAAAAACAATCTGAGGGTTTTGAAGGGGCAGGGGGTGGGAAGTTGGGTGAGCCTGAATTTTTTTTTCTTTTAAGTTTTTATTTATTTGTCAGCACAAGACAGAGAGAGCACAAGCTGGGGGAGTGGCAGGCAGAGGGAGAAGGAGAAGGAGCTCCCCGCTACGGAGGGAGCCCATGCAGAGCTTGATCCCAGGACCCTGGGATCATGACCTGAGCCGAAGATAGACCTCAGCCAACTGAGCCACACAGGCACCCCTGGAAAAGTTTTTTGTTTTTTTGTTGTTTTGTGAAGATTTGATTTATTTGTTTATTTATTTATTTATTTATTTGACAGAGACACAGTGAGAGAGGGAATACAAGCAGGGGGAATGGGAGAGGGAGCAGCAGTCTCCCCACTGAGCAAGGAGCCCTAAGTGGGACTTGATGCCAGGACATTGGGATCATGACCTAAGCCGAAGGCAGATGCTTAATTGACTGAGCCACCCAGGCAGTCCCAGAAAAGTTTTTTTATAAGCTATCTGAAAGCAAAGGATCTGTCACTCTCAGCTTCACTAAAATTGTCTTTCATCAGCGTTTACATTTCTAACACATGAGATAACGCATGTGAAAGTGCTATGCTTTGTAATGTCTGTAATTATAATATCTATAGCCAGATGTATTAAGGTTTAAAAATACTCTAGGAAACTAAGAGGAAGAGTGGAAGAAAAGCACATTTGATCCTAGCAAGAGTGCTTGGGGCCAAGCTTGCGCAAGCAATCATATGGGTGGGTCAAATTGTATGTTTTTATTATTTTTAAAATAAAATTTAATTTTAGAATAGTTGTTGGATTTACGGAAGAGTTGCAAGGCTGTTACAGAGTTCTGCTACACCCCCACCGAGGTTCCTTTGTTGTTAATATTACTATGCACATTTGTCACAACTAATGAAACGGTACTGACGGCATTATTAACACAACTTCACATTTTATTTGGATCGCCTTAGGCTTTGCCTAATGTCCTTTATTTATTTTTTTAAGTCCCTTAAAGCAGACTAATGTTTAATATGGTAAAAATTTAATATGTACTTTATGGAGATATTGATGGAACTCGTAATCCTTGAGTGAAGATTGCATAAGCAAACTCTTTTCTCCAACATGTGCTAACCAGCAATCTCCTGAGGACTTTCCACCTGAAATACCTGGGACCCCTCTGTTCTCTGGTCTGTTTCCCTTGAGACCATTAGCAGATTCCTCAGCCTGGTCCACACGGATGCCAGATGCTGGAACCCTGTTGCTGCTGTCACTGAGGCTGGCTTTCCCAAACAGATGGGAATGTCTAGCAGCACCTACCACTGCCATTTTATAGTTTTCAAGCAGAGTATTAGCATGACAGGGTTTAGCTGGCCGTCGAACAGCTGAAACTCTGCTCATCAGTTGTATCATACCCCAGTTACTGGTAAGAGCTTTGGCACTGACGGAGGAATAAAAAGACCTCATCCATGTGCCCCCCCAAATCTTGAAATCTATAGATTTTCACAACTTAAAAATATTACACAGCTCATGAAAAATATGTTACTGAAATATAAATTATGGAGGGGCTTGCCATATAGAAATCGTCTCAATATATCATAGCCTTCCATGTACTAAGCTTCCAGACTTTCTTTGAAATACAAGTTAGCAGCATATAATATAAAAGAATCCATTTAATTCAGTTTCTGCCTTTGAGCAACTTGATGACCTCAGGCAGGTGACTCAGCCTTCTGGGACATGATTTCTTATAATGAAGGAGTTGAATTAAATATGGTCTCTTCTAACTTTGTTGTTTGGATTCATGGATTTACAACTTGCCCTTATGAGAGTCATTATTGTCCTTTTGGTCAAGGTTACTTTCTTGTTGTGCTTTTACTGGCAAATCACTTTTTGGACAACTAAATCTGGTTCAAATAGTAATTACAAATGAGTTGCCTTCAAGGTAACCAATTTTTCCAATTATAGTTGGTTTGTTTTTAAAGTTTTTTTGTGTGCAGATATAACTTGTACAGTGGAATGTAAGGATGAAAATATATGAAGAAATGTTGGTATCTTGGTATCTTCATATAAAAGATAATTGGAGGCATCCATTTATCAGTGAATGAAACTAATATTCTAGACTCAGAAGTAGTCCTTAACACCTCCTAAAAGCAACAATATCAGCCCTTTGAGTTGATTATCTAAGTATAAGTGAAGCTGGTAAGAGACACCTTTCATAATCTGAACGGTTGGGTCAACTCTCAGGAAGACATCAAAGTCAAGGATGAGAGTAAGAGCTCAAGGCTCGGGGTGGAAATGGTTACTAGATTTAGCCTGCTTTGGTCTTTCCTGTTCCACATGCAGCTATACAGTTTATATAAAAATATCTCTCCAGAGGATCAGAAAGAACAGATTTATGGAACCAGATGTGAGTTAGCATTTCTACAGGTGTGGCTCTGCAGCTGAAAGAACATGTTGTACCAGAGATGGAGTTTCTTATTATGTAATCAATATAAATTACCACTAGACTTTTATAGAGGTTGATAAAGCAAACATGTGTCATTTGGATTGGCCTTCTGGTATATAAAGAGAACCTCCTTCGCTTGGGACACAGCGTGAAAAAATGCACCTTTAACTATATATAAAAGACTTGGTAGCAAAGACCGTCAGAGCAATCAGGCAAAGTGGTTCCAGTTCGCACACAGAGGGAAGAGCTGGTGAATAGATGGAAATGGTGTTTGTGTGTTTTTCTTCATCAAGAAGGACAAGGAACAGTTCATAAATATTTATAAAATCTCTCAACATCCTAAAGGAGGGGCCAAGAGGATGCAAATGACTAGAAGATTGAGAAAAAATCAGAATCTAAGAGAAAAGATGAAAAAAGAGTGGAATGCGTTAAACTAAAGAGGCAAATACCCTGTTTAAATGGTCCAAAAGTCAAGGTCATGAAAAGAGATTAATTTGGTAAAATGCAGATCATTTTGACAATTAAACACAGAGAATTTTTTAAAAATTCTAGATGGTAAGAGTAAAAATGTTGCTGGTTAATTAGTGTGACTAGCATCACATACTGTTTTGAATTTTTAAAAAGACTGGGTGCTTTTATCCTAAATTATGCAATAAAATAAAAATGAACACTTCCAACACTTTTCTTTTGCTTAAAGCTCTTTTGATTTAGTTTAATTGTATTGTTCAAATCTCTTACATTCTTAAGAATTTTTAAAACTTTCTTAGTCTGTTAATTTCCAAGGAAATTATCTCAGTATCTCCTGAAAACATTATGAATCTGTCCACTTCTCCTTATAAAGTTAGTCATTATTGCTGTTAAAATTAGTCAAATGTTTCAAGGCTATGTTGTTTACATGTAAGTGCATGCTTTTCTAATCTTCCTGATAAAGTATTCTTTTCAGTTCACCTTAAATTCTGTTTTGTCTTCTATTAATATTGCTATATCTTCTTTCTAGCTTTACTTATTAACTTGATAAATTTTAAACCTTTTATTTTCAACATTTCTAAGTAATTTTTTAAACTGGATCTTTCATAAATATCATGTATATAAATTTCTAAATATAGTTCAGAGGGACTTTTTATCATTTACTGTGTGAGCTAAATCCATTGTGTTTTTATGATTAATGATAGATAGGATGTCTGAAAAGCCAAAACATAGGATAAACTTAACGTTAAATGATGTTATATTTTCAAGTAATTTGCTCAATATATATTTTTTAAAGCTTCAGACAACAAATTTAAAGCAATGGGTGTAATTATTAATTTTTTAAAAATATGGTAAGTACACTATTTTCCCTGGCTTTTCAGAATTTTTAGGTGCTAAGTAGTGAATTTATTTTACAAAACATATTGAACATATTACTTGAAAATGTAAATAACCTACAGTATAAAAGTGCTAAGTCCTTATCTCCAATTGTAGAAAGTTATCAATAAGGTCTAACATTAATAAAGCCACTGTAATCAAGACAGTTCGGGATTGGTATAAGAATAGACAAATAGATCTTTGAGACAGAAGAGAAACTACATGAATGAACACCATGTTTCTCACCTTTCCAACATTATTATGACTGTGTAAATATTGCTTCTAGCTGACCACATAGTATACTGTGATTACATTTAATTTTTTTTACATTTAATTTCTTACACTTCTGCTTTTCCCTTCCTCCCATCATAATTAAATAGTTATCCTATTTCTCTTACCTGCTTAGTTTAGTTTTCTGTCACTTATGTGAATGTCGAGCCCTTTTCAATACAAATACATCAGGTGTTTGTCAACTTTTTTTCTTGAAAGATATCCTTCCTGAAACATCTTGGAATTTTCTAGGTTTGTTGCATGGCTAGCTATTCTAAATCCACTTCAGTTGTCTTAGGAATTTCCTTCTTAGGACTGAAAGGAATTTCCTTTCCGTGTGGGCTGAAATTTGAATCCTCTGCTTCCTAGCTGCCACTCTTTCTCCTTCTTTATTCCTCTGTTTTGGTGGAGAAGAGCATCTAGGAGCTTCCTGCTCATGCATGCAGAGGAGACACAATTTTTTAAGTGTCAGTGATATACCTTCTACTTGATTGATTAATTGCCTGGGCATAGAATTCTAGGCTAGAAGTAATTTTCCCTAAAACTTCTCAAAGTGTGCCTGCATTGTCTTCTAGGTTATCAGTGTTGATCTTAGCAAGTCTGGTGCCATTTTGACTCCTTAATATTTTTATGCTGGCAGATTTTTTTCCCTTTCTCTGGAAGTCTTTAGGATCTTCTTTTTATTTTCAGTATTCTGAATTTTCATGACATGGGCCCTCATATCATTTGGATCTGTATTCCTTCTCTTGAACACTTAGTTGACCTGCTCAATCTGGAAAAATACACTTTTAGTTATGGGAAGTTTTCTTATGTCTTTTTTGTGATAATTCCTTCTCACCATTTCCCATGTTTTCTCTTTCTCTCCTGCATCTCCTAAACTGATCTTCTGATTTTCTTTTCTCAAATATTTTCTACTTTTCTATATCTAGTCTAATAAGTGGGAAACGTCCTTAATTTTGGCTTTATATTCATTGTTTTAAACCACAGTAATTTGAATTTCTAAGAGTTCTTTTGTTGTTATTGTGATATTAATTGTTCCTTTTATGACATTCTGATCCTTTTCTAGAAATACAATAGTTCTCTTATCTCTCTTATCTCCTTCCCTTATCTCTTATTTCCTTGGAATTATCACTTATATTTTGTTCTATTTTCTTGCCTCTGTGTTCCTATTTTCTGTTCATTTCGTTGGTCTCTGTTTTTCCTTCTTTTCTCAGAATCCTGGTGATCCTTGGCTTAGAGTCCACATATGGGAGAGAGGCAATAAAAATCTGACTGGATCCCATTCTTTCACACAAAAGGAACTCTCCCCCCTTTAGCCCAGAGTTTATCCTTTGCTGATAGATTGCTTCCTCATTAGTAGAGTATTTCTATTCCTGTTCTATTCCTGTTCCACTGACTTTATGTAGGAGCCCACTTACAGTTTTGTGCCATGTTAACTCAGGCTAACCTCCCTGTCTTTGAATTTCCTTGATACTCTGTAACCAAGGGATGTTTATCTCTTGTTTTCAAGCTCATTTAAATATTTTTCTTATTTTTTTCTGCAACATTTATGTTTTTGGAACAAATAAGAACACCTTTTGGATCTGCTTGGTTTACCATGTTTAACAAAAATCTAAAGCAATTATCTAAAGCAAAAAATCTAAAGCAGTTTTAAAGCAATCGATTTAACATTGTAATATTAGAATGCCTAAGCCATCTTGTGTATTTGTTAGCAATCCTCAGCCATCAGTTTTATTCATTAAAAACTTTCCTATTGTTTATTAATTTTATGGGCGCCTGGGTGGCTCAGTGGGTTAAGCCGCTGCCTTCGGCTCAGGTCATGATCTCAGGGTCCTGGGATCGAGTCCCACATCGGGCTCTCTGCTCAGCAGGGGGCCTGCTTCCCTTCCTCTCTCTGTGATCTCTTCCCTTCCTCTCTCCTACTGTGATCTCTCTCTGTCAAATAAATAAATAAAATCTTTAAAAAAAAAAAAAAACTTTCCTATTGGAATTTTTATAGTATGTACTTTCCTTAGTTTAAGTCAATTGATAAATTGGTAACTTTGGGATGTTGGCCAAAGGGGAAATTTTTTTCTGGGTAGTTTTTGTTTTTTTTGTTTGTTTTTAAACCACAATCTGGTTTCTAACCTGATAGATGAAACTGAGTGCTTTGGAATATGTCAATAGCTATTCCATTGCTACCTTTTTTTTTTTTTAACTTTCAAATTTTCACATTTTTCTTCATTCAGTCTGCACTATTAGAGGAAAATTAAATTATCCTAGTGGATAGTTCGCTTTGAATATATCTTGAATATAATTTGTTGCCTGTCTCTGAGATGATAGCTATGGTGAGAGGGGGACACTCCAAAAGGCAGTGTTCTGTGCTTGTGTGCAAGTAGAGAACACTCGGGATGTTTGGAAGAGTAACTAACCAATGGTTCTTAGTTCTGTTTTTCCATGCTTAACCTCTTGACTAGGAATGATTCTCCTACAATGAGAGAAATGAAAATCCTGCTCTTTGAGAGTTGTGAGAAATATGAGACCCAGAGACCTCAGACTATATATATATATCTACAGCATTAGCCCAACCATACATAATTCTTTTCATGATAGAATGGCTGGTTTATTAAGGAGTCTCAGTTTGTTGAGAGTATAAAGACAAAATGATTTTGTTTTTACCTATCAGTACCTCTAACTGCTCTTTATCAAACTTCCTTTTATCACTGAGAACAGGAGTCCCTTAATTACATCTCTGTCCAGCTCCTAAACTTGAGGAACATAAAGGTTTATTTTAAAGTTTAAATTTCATCTCATATCTGATTCAAAGCTCTGCTTCCAAGTGCAGTGGCTTAGAGTTGTAGGGCTGTGGCTCTTGAACAACTTCCCCTCTTTACCAGTGAATAACCCGGGAATGCTGGGGAAGGAATAGGGGAAGGAAGAATAGGTCTCTGTTGGACTGCCCACAATAATGGGTTATTATAAAGTGATCTAAGCTGATTTGTCTCGGTCTTTATGGTGAATATCAGTAGTCTTCCATTATTAGATGTAGGCACTGCTTCCTCCCAGATAACCCTAATACCACGTGGTATGTTACAATGGAAGCAAATCTCAGAGACTGAACTCTCCACATGCGCAAATATTTATTAGCAGACACAAAACAATTACAAAACCTGTTCTGTATACTTGGGGAGAGAGCTTGGGGAAGCTCTTTCTTACATCCTTTTAGTTGCTTTGACCAGAACCTTATGCAAAATGTTCACCCCCTGGTAAATGTTACAGTGTTCTGATGGCAGAATCAGCTTCCTTTGTAGCCAGGCTCAAATCTTTCATTAAATGGGCATGGGCCAATAGAATTCTGGATTTATGGCACTCCTCTGGATGCAGGGTTTGCCAGATTCTTAATCCCTGTTCACACAAGGTGGAGAGGCTGACGCAAACCTTTCTAGTCAACCCAGTCACATATATTGAACATCTACTCATTTGCCAAGTAAATAATTATTTCTCTGTGCTTTATGCTAATTTATAGAACTTTAGGTATGAATTTAGATAGGAGCGTTTCAATACCGGTCTTCTCCTTTTGGAGTATGTACCTGGAATCCTTCATGTACTGACACAGTTCCTAGGCTACAGATTAATTTATACATTTTAGATTACACTGTCTACATGAATATATTTAAAAATAAATTTCCCACAATATAATATTGATTACAATGTTGAGCTAACTCTTTGAATATAGATAATGGGAATTCACTCCCAAGGAATAAAAAGAGTAGTTAAGATGTTAGGATGAAAATAAAATAATGGCAAGAAAATTGTATAACCAGGGGAAAGACTAATGCATAGAAAATCTGTATTTTCTAAGAGAATAATATTAAGGCTAGAATCCCGGAGGATTTTATATTCTTCCCAGCTCCCTAATTTCAAGCTAAAATTGCCAGTGAAGTTTCATGTATACTGTAAGGGTCAAAAAATATATACTGCAAATTATATACCTGCTGCCAACCTTGCTCCAGCCCTGGAGTGGCATTGTTCATTAAACATAGCATTCTTTATGGGCACCTGGGTGGCTCAGTGGGTTAAAGCCGCTGCCTTTGGCTTGGGTCATGATCTCAGGGTCCTGGGATCAAGTCCCGCATCGGGCTCTCTGCTCAGCAGGGAACCTGCTTCCTTCTCTCTCTTTGCCTCTCTGCCTACTTGTGATCTCTCTCTGTCAAATAAATAAATAAAATCTTTAAAAACAAAAAACATAGCATTCTTTCTCATGGCTTCAGAATTTTTTTCAACACAGTATCCCAGGCAGCTGAGGCTGATATATTAGATTGACAGACAAAAGAGAACCTGGTGTAGTACAAAAGGCAAAAGTTCTGTAAGAGCTCTAAGACCCAGGTAAAAGTTCGAACCCTTCTTTGCTTCCATTTCCTCATCTGTAAAATGGCATGGGTAGGAGTTATAAAAACTAAATGAAATAATATGTTACTTAGCACAGAGCCTGAAGAGGCTCAATAAATCCCAGTTCCTTCCTCTTGTAGTCACAAATCTTTTACAAAGCTGAGGTACGTTACTTTCAGCTTATGTCTTTTCCAGCAGAACACCATTTCATCTAGAACAGAATGTACATTCAGCAGGCTTCAGTTGTCTATATTTTGACTGTCAGTTTTAGCCATGCCTGTCATTTTTTATTTTCCAACATGAAAAGAGAGGTTTAGAGTAGTGACATTGGAAAACAAAGAAAATAAGATTAAAATTCTCTCAAATCAAGTTTGGAGCCACTAAAATATTAATGTCTTGACAGCTTACTCACAATCACAAAAGACCGTGAGCCAACATTTTGCTTTGTATTGTAGAGGTGATGAGAACATATTTTCATTGCTAGAAAAAAATTAAGCTATACAGACAGAAAATGGACATGGGAGCCAAATTCCACAAGAACACCCTTGAGTTTAAGGGTTTTTTCCCCCATCTTTTGACAATATTTAGAAAACCAAAGACTATAAACTTTGAAAAGGAATCTTGAATGGCTTATAGATATATAAGCAAAAACACTTAGTAGATACAGAATTTTTATAAAAAGTATTTAAATTGATGAATATTATTCTCAGAAGTAGCATAATGTTAAGGATCTAAATGCTGACTAAAAGTGAACATATTATGACTAGTTGCCAGTTGCTGTCTAATCAACCCAATTGGCCTAATCTGCATTTTTAATAAATAGACTTAAATCTTACCCATATGAAATAAATCAAATGGTTGGAGATGACAAATCTTCCAATGGGTTACTCCCAGCTGTCTTAATCAGTGTTTTCTAAATTTTATCAGTTTCTGACTCACCTTTGAACTGCCAGATTATTCCTATTGAGGTATCTAATCCCCCTCTCTAGTTGGTTATAATTATACCATGATTTGTTTACAAGAATATATTCTATGAACTCACTATTAATTCACTATTCACTATGTACGTGTTGTTTTTCCAATAGTTTCCTAGGACAAAATTGTGCTGTTTGAGATGGCTTCATGAGGTGAGCACTAGTCCCAGGCCATTGAACTGGCCATTGAGAGGCTCAAACCATTGACTTCTTCATTAGTGCTCCCCCTTGTGGTGGCGGAAGGCGCCTTCTCTTTTCCTGTACCCAAATGTGTACCAATTCGTTCAATGGTTAGCAGTTAAACAAAACACCAAGTTTACCTTGTGAGATCTGTTCAGGCCTTCATTCCATTCTCAGCCTTTGCATTCTTAGCCTGAAAATTCTTTGCCATCCCCTTGTAGCTGACAGCACTGTGGCTAGGTGTGTGTGGGCAAGCATCCTGGCAGCTCCTGGGCCTTGCAGGAATGACTGACCACCCAGGTTGTATAATTTGCCTAAGAACATGTCTATCAATATGAGCTGTCTGCTAAGAAGGCTGTTTCCTTGGTCTTGAGTGTTTTTATTCATTCTCTACTGACTGAAAGTCAATCCAAAATTCAAGGTTCAAGTCATGCTACCTCCTTGCCCTAGTCAAAATTAATCATTCTCCTCCTGGTTTCCTGTAGCTTAAAACTTTGTGTATGATATCTGACCAGAATGGTTTACTACTCTCTTCTCTCTATTTCACCATCAGGCAGGAACAATTTTCATTGATGTTTGTATATCCTGCCCTCAGTCCTACTGCCAAGCACAACTCCAAGCACAAAGTAGAGGGTTAACAAATGCTGAGTTGAATTTAATTAATTGAAGACAGGAATGTTCACTGACACTGTACTAATATGTCTAATATTATTCTGCCTCCCTGGGGAATCTTAACTGGGGAGAAGCATTGCCAAGTATAATCAGAATGCCAAGAGAATTTTTTCAAGCTACACAGGCTGATAGAATGGATTGCTGTTCAGGACACTCTGAAATTATCCCTGCTCGGTCATCACCAATCCTCATCCTGTCTGAGCACCTTCAAAGAAGACTCTAAGAGACGTCACTTGAAACCTTCTATTTATTCCTGTTTATTTTAATGAAAACCTCATAAAACTACCCATGAGATATTTTCATCACATTTGAAGTTTAATTGACTGATAGCTTGAGCATGATGGAAATACTTAGATTTTCTTAAATTTAACATTTAAACAATACTATTTACAAGTGATCTAGTAAAAACCAACTTCTTAAATGGGCTATTTTTAATATTTCCTAAACAAGTTATTGTAGGTGGGCCAATTTTCCCTCTTTACTTGTCACTTTAGGAGCCCATTCGGACATGTTGTGTCCCTGATCTAGTTCTCTCACCCTACTGGTTACAGAGTAGTGCGTTTTTGTTTGAAAGGGTCAAAGCATTCAGATTCTGACATCCAAAATATGTGCTTGTTTTTTTTTTTTTTTTCCTAGAGTCAAAACCCCTGAAGTATAAATCCTTTTTAAATGAAGAAAGCAGTGCCAAAAGGAATGAAACATTTTTGGTCCCTTTCCAAAACAGAGAGATAGCACTGAAACAGGAAGTGGATGATTTAAATATCCACTCGGCATCTTGGCAACATATTTATGTTTAAAGGACTTAAGGTTAAAAGGTTTTAGTCTGGCCTGGGAACACTCTATCTTCCCCTAGAGTTTGGAGCTTTGGGGAAAACTTTTAAGCACTTATCAAATATTTGCAATTAGCCATTTTTTTGAAGCCAGATTGTTACTGGGAATGTCATAGGACACTGTTCTTGGTATGCAACATGCCACCATTACTCTCCAGCTTCTTATGATGACCTCTTTAGCAACCTAGCTTGGAATGGTGGAAAGTCGCTTTATTTTCTATAAAGAAAGAAGAAAAATGAAGTCTCTCATTCTTCTAGCTACTTCTCCCAAGGCTAGACCTCTACAGAATGACTGAAAAAGCAGAATGCAAAACTGGGATTCAGTTGATTGTGTATCTTCACACCTGTCCATATCACTTTCATTTTTTCTTTCTTCCTTTCTTCCACTTCTCTTCCATTTCTCTTCTTCTTTCTCTCCCTGCCCCTTTTTTTCATTCTTTAGGTAGTGCCTTCTAGGCCATTTGTTGGACTTTGGGTTTTATTCTCTATGAATCAGGAAACAGTTGGAAATTTGTGATCAAAAGAATCATGTGAGTTGAATCCCTATGTTGTACACTTGAAACTGAGTTAACATTGTGTGTCAACTATACTTCAATTTTTTAAGAAAAGAATGACATGAACTGATTTAGAATTTACATCTGGCTCCTGTGTTGAGAACAGAATGGTAGGGAAAGGCAGAGAGGATCATAGGGTTGCTGATATAATTTGAAAGATTATAGTATTTTGAACTTGGGTGGCAGTGATGGAGATCGTGAAAAGCAAGCAAATTTTAGATGTGTATTTTGAATGTAGGGCATCAGGATTTGCTAATGAATTGGAGAATTAAAGAGGGAGTAGTGTGCTGTTCATTGGGGCCCTCAAGAACCTATAATTAAGTTTTTAGGAATTTTGTGAGCTAGTTGTTAAATACAAGCTGTATTAGAAATTATATAAAGTTCTAGTTAAATGAGTTACATTAAAACAAAGGTAAAAATTATAAAAATTACAAGACCAGCAGACACATGAAAAGATGCTCATCATCAGTAATCATCATAGAAATTCAAATCAAAACTACAATGAGATATCACTTCACACAAGTCAGAATGGCTAGTATCAAGAAGACAAGAAATAAAAAGTGTTGGTGAGGATGTGGGAAAAAGAGAACCCTTGTTCCTCTGAAAATTGAAACTTAGGCATACCATTTGATCCCCTAATTCTACCACTGGATATCTATCCAAAGAAAATGAAAACACTAATTCAAAAAGATACATGCAAATGTATCTGCTTATGTTTACTTCTGTATTATTTACAATAGCCAAGTTATGAAAGCAACCCAAATACCCATGGATAGACGAATGAATAAAGAAGATATGATATGTATATTTATGTATTTTATATATGTGTGTGTGTATACATATATATGTATACATACATACATAATACACGTAATGGACTATCACTCAGCCATAAAAAAGAATGAGAGCTTGCCATTTGTAACAACAACATGGATGAACCTAAAAGGAATAGTGCGAAGTGAAATAAGTCAGAGAAAGACAAATACCACATGATTTCATTTATGTGTGGTATCTAAAAAACAAAACAAATGAAAAAATAATACTAAATAAACACTAAACATTCATCACTTCTTAATTATTTTACTACATTTTTTCCAATCACACATGCTTCTGAAGATATTTACATCTTTTGTATCCATGTAATAAAAATACTACATAATGGTGTGCCACTTCACATCTCCTCCCAACCCAGTACCCAATGATGTGACATTTGTAGCTACAAAAAGATAATGATGGTAGTATTTACACAGAGAATTTGAGCCTTCTACTGCACACTCTTCAGAGCTGTCTGCTGTTATACATTTATCAACTTAGCACTGGAAAGAGTAGTGAAAAATAAGCTCAAGGTTTTTGGTCCAAGAACCTGCAAGAATAGAGTTTCTATTACCAAGAAGAAAGTAGAAAGAGGAGTTGTGTGATGGAAATCAGTGGTATGGTTTTGAACATTTTAAATTTGACATGAAAATTATGCATCTGATTAGAATTGTTAAATGAACGTTGGATACGCAAATCTGGGGTTGAGGGAAGAGTTTGTAGGTGAAGATAAATACTTGAGAGCCATTAGCATTTGCATGATTGTTAGTGCCAAGAGGCAAGATGAGATCAAGGCAGTGAGTTAGATGGAGGAACACAGTTCCAGGAAAATATCTGGGGTCCTCCAACATTTAAAGATCAGAGTGAACACAAACAAACAGCAGAGGAGACCAAGGAAAATGGCCAATGGGAGTAGTAAGAGAACCAGAAGGGTGTGATGTGCTAGAAGCCAAGTAACGAAAGTACTTCTAAAAGAAGGGAAGTGATCAACATGTCAAATGCTAATAGGTTAAATAAGACAATGACTGAGAATTGGTCACTGGACTTGACAACGTAGAACTATTGATGATCTTGAAAAGAGTCAAGCCTGATTGGCTTAGGTTTGGGAGAAGTTGAGGGGAAAAAAGGTAGAAACAGGAAGGAGTGATAATTCTTTTAAGAATATTTGTTGAAAAAGAAGCAGAGGATTGAAATAGTTGCTGGAGTGGTATGTGGGTGCATATGAGAGAAGATCCCCTTTTCTTGATTTAAGATGAGGTATATTTAGACACACTTGTGTAATGACAGGAATAATCCACTGCAGAGAGAGAAACTGATGATGCAGAAGTGACAATTGCTAAAACGATGCCCTTGTTTAGTTAGTTGAGAGAGGATGGAGCAAGGACATGAGGGGAAGCATTGGCTTCAGGTGGGAGCGTGGATAAATAAGGCATCTTTGCAAGAAGACAGGTAGTCTGGAGTTAGCTATAGATAGATTGGAAAATAGGGTGGTGGGAGCCCGTGAAATTCTCATCTACTTGCCTTCGTTTTCTCAGTGAAATAGGAAGAAAGTTAATCTGCTAAGCTTGGGAGGAAAAGAGGAGGGTTGGGGGGTTTAAGAGAAGAGAGGATGTTTGGACTTGGGAAACATAGAATTGCCAGGTAGCACTAAGGACCCACTTGACGTTAGTGATAATGAATTTTTAAGTAAAGCCAGTTGACTTAGCTGTGAGTTTTCCTACAGCTGGGTTCAGCTGCCTGCCTGTAGTGTTTAGAGTGATGAATCATGGGATGTCAGCTGGGGAAGGAGGTGGGTGGCTGAGGTATGTAGGATGACAAGATCAGGAGAGGAGTGCAAGGAGCTAGGAGACCAGGATATTAGAAGGATCACATATATGAATATTTGAAATTACTGAGAATTAAGGCAGACATTGTACTGAAAAGAGTTACAACCAGGAGCTAAAATCTTCTAGAAATGAAGGGGAGTAATGCAGGGATTAGTAAGTGACTGTAATAAGGAGGGGTAGTAGGTGATATTTTTAGAGAGAAATGAGGGATGAAAAATGGCAAAGAGGAGCAAGGAAATACCTCCTCCATCTCCACAAAGAGAGCTCTTTGTTCAGGATTAGCTGTTAATTGAAGTTTAATATTCTGGCCTTAGACCAAACAAATGACAGTCATTTACCAGCCATCCTGAGATGACCACATCTGACCTGGTCCTTGTCCCTGAACCCTCAGCAAGAGGCACCAAGCAGTTGGGCTATATAGTGTATGCCAGCAGTCCAACAGGCAAGAGCTTAAATGTCCTGAGAGTCTGTGCAAGCCAAATATTTAATCTCCCATTGCCTGATTCCTCCCAGGTTCTGAGCGAGGAATGGTTCATGCAATCTCAATCCTTTGGCCAAAGTTAATGGAACTGTGGGTAGATGCTTAATCCAAAGTCGACCAACTCATTTGGCTGACCAGGGGCCTGGGACATGGCTTGTGTAAAGAGCTCTCTGCCCAAACATGGAAAAGTTGAGCCTAGCAGATTCTGTCTCTTGAGAATTTGAACTAAGACAGAGCAGGAGTTGGTAGGCACTGGTGGACACTGGAACTGAGAGTTTGTGAAATAGAGTTGAGATGAACAACATACGGGGACATATGTGAGATGCATAAGCCAAAACTTGATCACAAGAAAAGAAAAAAGGTTCTCAGATGACAAGCAATGTGTGGCCGGGGAAGGTAGAGTAGCCATAGTTCCTGATTTTCTCATTTCCTGTCCCTGCAGTCAATGAAATCTTTGTATCTTACAAAAACCACCACTGTCTTTTTACGTTGTACCTTAAATGGAAAGACCCTTGAGTTGAAGGCAGGAAGAGTCAAGCAGAATCTCTTATCCAGATAGTCATGCAAGAGGATGAGAAAGTGTGATTAGTCCATAAATGTTTGCTATACTCAGAGGAAGGTCAGAGAATAGGATGAAATCATATTCCTTTGGGGTAAGGCCGCAGATTTGGGGTCCTGAGATTTTTTTTTTTTTTCAGTCTCTCTGTGACTTTTGTTTCCCTGTTTGTTGACTCTTGGTAGAAACACTAGACAAAGTATCAAAAATCCTGAGTACTGGTCTTTTTGACATGCTACCATGTGTCCTTGGATAGCTGGATGACTGAGCCAGTGGGGCACCCTGCTTTACCCAATTTGAATTTGGATTTCTTCATCTGTAAAATAGGGAGCTGATCATATGACATCTCGGTTCCTTTCAAGCCTTGAATTCATGGATCTCTAACTGGGTGTGCTCATTTTCTGGATTTTGACCCATTTGACGCCTGGACCCTGGCCTTCATTCAAGTTTTACCTTGATCTGGCTTTTCATTTCTTCTCCCACTGCTAGGAATGGGTCAAGACAAGTATCAGGAGCGTGGACCAGCTACAGTACTTTTGAGCAGGTTTTCTGTCCAGTACGTAACTGTGTCAACATCATAGGGGATACCATTAATAACTCACCCTCTTGGCTTCAACTCTTGCTGGCCTCTATGTATTAAGTGGGATACACATAGTTACAGTTGGATTTCAACTGTACATGTTGTCTGAGAACTTTTTGCTTCCATGTGTGTAAGAGAGTACGAGGAGGAGTGAGAAAGGAACATATATTGTGACATCATATGTTATCTCTATGGCTGGTCCAGCCTCACCAGGCAAAACTGCTGCCTCTTTTCTCCCAGTACTGGTGGGGCCTCCCCAAGAAGTTCCCCATCATTGTTTCTAGATAAGGAGAGCTCTCTTTCAGATTTTGGTACACATCATTCTTGCTTTGTGAATATTTACTAACCATAGTTTTAGAGATACAGACCTAATGCACCATTGTTACTCACCTACCTGAAGACTCTCTTATTGGGCTTTTGATATTATCTTAGGTTCATGATCACGATCATCTTCCTTGAATAAGCTGCTATATTTACCAGCTCCTGCTGAGTCATCAATATTATATTCTAATTGTTTTAGAGGGGTGCCCTATACCATTTCTTATGGTTTATAAGATTGCGGGAATGTTAGGCCTATGTGACCCCAGTCCAGAGTTGTACTTTAGCTTCTAGAAGCTAGGAGGATCTAGGGTTTTGACTAAATTGAGCAAATCTAGTGAGTTAGTTGAACTGAAAAAATGCAGTGTTTGAACCAAATGCATAGAAAGAGTGAAAGTAGAGACAGAATACTTCCCACAATTTATAAATATATAATATCCTCAAAAGTACTTATTATCAAATAAAACATGAAAAAATCTATCCTCCAAAAAATAAAGTCTTAATTTTTTAAAAGTCTGTCTTCTGCTTGAAATATATTACTTTTGTGAAATATCAATTACTTAAGAATCTTCCTTTTAACTGACAGTCGTGTCAACCAGGCTCTTTTGGTTGTGGATTCATCGATTCTCCTGACTAGATCCAGAGGATTAGTTTTGCTCAGTGCAGTTCTGTTTCCTCTCAGCCTAGCTAAACGTTTGCTAGTTTATTTCAATTAGATAATTTATTTCTAGTAGCACTAATTCTTTAGGCCAAATGTTAAATTTTCCTGGGAAAGTATGAGAGTTTGTATGCACAAAATTTGATTAAAATAAAACCAAATTTTACATTAAGTTGGAGTTTGTCTCTGTCTGGCTCTATATGTGATATTTCAAACTAGCTGATGTATTTTTAGCACCATACTAAGTAAGACTGAAGAATGCAGGGACCTACCATGACCTTCAGTCTCACAATTCATCATTTACAACAATTTATTGGAGGAAATTACTGGAGTTTTTGCATTTTCCACTTATTAACCTTCACATGTTGGAGAAGGTGGGAACTTGACTAACTCTATTTAGTTTGCAATTTATAAGCTACTCCAGAATATTTGAAAGAGCTTATGATGTCATTCTTAGGTCATATGTGTATTCTCAGAAACAAAATCATTCCTCAACAGCCTCTTTCTGTTCTGCCGATTTAGTTAGTAGTTGGCTGTTTTGTATAATATCAATTGGTTTGGAAGATTTGTGCTCATGTTTCTGCTTTGGCTGAACTGGCCAGAGGATTTTTGGAGTCTCCAAATGAATGGGTAAAATTTAGAGAGTTTAGAGAGTAAGGGCACCTTGAAGTGAACTGTTCAGCCAGCCGTATGATCAACCTCTTCAGCCAAATACTAGAGAAGACCTTTCCAGTGGTTCTGGTGCTAGTTGCATTTCATTGACAGTCCCATGGCTTCAGTAGCCGAGGTTCTATTGAGAATACTGAACTTAACTTTCCTTGAATTTCTTTGATGGTATCTGTTTTCTTCCTTACTTTATAGTCTTTTACCTTTGTTTTGTCAAGAGCATGTTAGAGGGGTAAAGACAGGATTCACTGAATTGATTATTTGTTTTAGAGAATGTTAGTAATTATAACCAAAGCAATAAAGTGCCATTTGCATTTGCTAAAAATTATGATTCCAGGGGTGCCTGGGTGGCTCAGTGGGTTAAAGCCTCTGCCTTTGGCTCAGGTTGTGATCCCAGGATCCTGGGATCGAGCCCTGCATTGGGCTCTCTGCTCAGCGGAGAGCCTGCTTCCTCCCCTCTGTGTCTGCCTCTCTGCCTACTTGTGATCTCTGTCTGTCATATACATAAAATTTTTCCAAAAAAATTATGATTTAAGTTTTATTTATATTTTATATTTTAGTATTTTAGTAATATAAAATTATTATAAAATTTTTTATAATTTTATAATTTTTATTATGTTATGTTAGTCACCATATAGTACTCATTAATTTTTGATGTAGTGTTCCATGATTCATTGTTTGTGTATAACAGCCAGTGCTCCAAGCAATATTGTTTTGTCTCTAGTCTTCTTACATAGGGTTAAAATTGTCAAGAGTGTGCCTCTGGAGGAGTACAAGGTAGACAAGCTTGCTGCTGGGCTTTTATATGTCAAAGAACTGTGAGAAAAGTTTCTGTTTAACAAATACTGAAAGTCTTTACAGACAGATTCATACCTTCTTTGACTGGTTAGAAAGGACTTTTCTTTATTTGCTCTTTTTGACTATTGACATTTCTTTTTTTTTTTTTTTTTCATTTTTTAAGTTTTTATTTTTTTTGTTTTTGTTTTGTTTTTTAAAGATTTTACTTATTTATTTGACAGAGAGATCACAAGTAGGCAGAGAAGCAGGCTCCCCGCTGAGCTGAGAGCCCAATGCGGGCTCAATCCCAGGATCCCAAGATCACGACCCGAGTGAAAGGCAGGAGCTTAACCCACTGAGCCAACCTGGCGCCCCTAAGTTTTTATTTTGAAGTAATTATAGATTAGCATGAAGTTGTAAAATAGTCCAGAGAGGCCCTAGAGCACTTCATCCAGTTTTCCCCCATGATAACATTGTACATAGCTGTGATATACTATCAAAACCCAGGAAATTGAGATTGGTACAATCCACAGAATTTATTCAGGTAGGAAGGACTTTTTAAGACAAAAAATGATTCAGAACAACCAGAGCCTTCCTCTGGAACCTTTTTATTTTACAAACAAGTATCTGACTCTTATATACTGGGCATTTCGCACTTTTCCAAAGCAAGCTCACTTAAATTCACTTAAACTTATCAAAAGCAAACTCGCTTAAAAAAGAGCTGACCTCTTTTCTAAAATTACATTTCTTCTAAAAGATTATCTTCATAAAGCTCTACCTGCTATGGACAGAACAAAGTTATTGTTTCATTTTATGAGGTTTACAAAAGCTGAATGGTAAATCTCTATGGGAAGGGAGAAATCAGCTGGCACAAAGTATTTAGAAAGCTAAGTGAAACAGGAATTCTCTTACTCATTCCATTATTTGAGGGGCCTTTCAAGATAAAAGACATTGTTTTTTATTTCCCCATCTAGGAGTTGCCTGAAAAATCACAGGTATGTGGCAGCATGATTGAAATTTCCAAACAATAGTTTTCCTCCCAGTAAACTTCAACCCATTTAGCTATAACCTCATCTGTAATGAAGCCACAGGTGTTTACCCTTATTTCTTGGTTAACTGGTTTTTGAGTTGTATATGCTTAGATCACATTCCTTGTAGAGGCGGCAGCACACACACACACACACACACACACACACACACACAGGCAGAGTTGAATTGTTTTGTTTTGCTGTTGCTCACAGTATACTTACACTATTCTGAGAACAAAGACCAAAATATTCTGAGAAGAACATATTGTTTTACTTCTCAAGATTTGTATTTTATTTGAAATGAATTTAGTTTGGAGGGATAAGGATGGAACACCATAAACATGGAAATACTCACCCAAGGTCAATGGTAAACTTGATAGTATCTACAATAGATTAAAGACTGATTTGAAGTTTCACTAGAATTTCATCCAGTGTACTTTTTTCTTTTTGGGGCTTAATGGTGGTTGATAAATGGAAAAGTAAATTTCTCACTGATAACTATTGCAGAGGCCTTCTACTTAAAACTGAGATGCATTTTATTCATATCCTTCTCTGGTTTTGAAGGGTTTACTGTTTATTTGAGGGATGTTAATGTCAGTTATCTAATCAGAAGCAGACCCCAGCCTGCCAGAGATATTTTGGAATGTATGGTCTACTTCAAAGGAAGATTCTATGTCTCCTAACCCACATGAACCCAATTTTTCATAGTGAGAAGAGCAAGGTAATTAGATTGTCTCTTTTCAGAACAAAAATTATTTTTAGATTGAATTTAATGGGTCCTATTTCTCTTTTCAGTAAATATTAACAAGTATCACTCTACTCTTGAAAATGTGACTCAGTGGCCCACCACTGTGCCAAGGCTTCTGTGGGTCACCACAGAAACAGGTCAGATGGCAGCCATGCTCCAAGAGGCAAGTAGACCCAACGTGAAGTTGGTATCTATGAGATACTCCAAGATTAAAACGAAGCAGCCAACTTGTGGAAGTAGTCCACATGCCGGCCTTTTTGGGTTTTGTAAGGAAAACTTAAGGAGGATAAAACAGGAGACTGGGTGCCCAGGTTATGTGGTAGAGATTTCAATCATATTCAGTCACCGAGGAAAATCCAACCAGGCCACCCCGAAGAGGGCCTTTCTTTAAAAAGAAAGACAGTAAATCCAGATCCAAAATCCCAAACCAGTTTCTTCTCCTCTTCTCTGTGAGCTCTTCTGATTTTGCACAAAGCAAGAGGGACTGAGGATGAGGAATCTAACCAGGTAGAGTAGTAACCCTGGGTGAGGCCCAAGAGAAAGAACCAGAGGCCTAGAGTAGAGAACACATTTGAATGACATTCTCTGGGAAATTTAGAAGGAATCTGCTCTCCATTCCACCCCTTCCCAGTCAGCTACTACTGGAAGCCTCAGTGCAGATACCACTTCCTCGGGAAAGCACAACGGACCCAAGTTTGGCTAATTACCTTTCTCTCTGTGTCCTCACAATGCCTGATACTTTCTCTGGAGCAAAATTATCACACTGCCTGGCGCTATTTAATTTTTATGTTTCTCCTAGACTGGAAACTTAATAGGACTAGGATAGTGTCTCTCATGTTTATAATTTCATCCTTTGGCAAAGCACTGTGTCGAGCACATACTAAGTACTTTCTATGCATGTGTTGTATTTAGTTGATGTCATCTGGCCAACATGATAGCCACACCTTAATGTTTGGGATACTTCAGATTGCTTCATAAAAATACCTTCACAACCTTAACCAGATCCAGTGGTGTTCAGATCATCTCTACCAAGTTTTTGAATATTCAGTCAGCAACTAAGAAGCCATTGTAAAGATCACTGTGGTACCCTGTGATGACTACACATAAAACAACGTGATTTTAAAGAAGGGATTCCGAAAGTCATGAAAATACATACTGGCCTATAAACTCACACCCTAAAAGAGGACAGAACTGAAATAATGAATCCCGTGAAAATCAGATGTGGTCCTGAAATTTTGTTAATGTGCTTTTTCCCCACCTTCTACTCACTTCAGTTTGATATACATGGGAATTTGGATCTCAGAGGGACTTTTTAGTTCTAGTACATACATATTGTAACCAGAGACTTCTAAGACATATTCTAAAGGTAATTTCAGCCCACACTGCTGAGGGTGGTCTGTCTACTGTGATTCACCTGATGGTCTCAATACTGTGTAGATAGACAGTATCTGAAAGCTATGAATAGAACTGCCCTTTGAGGGATGCCTGGGTGGCTCAGCCCGTTAAGCATCTGCTTTTGGCTCAGGTCATGATCCCAGGATCCTGATACCGTGTCCTGCATCAGACTCCTTGGTCAGGAGGGAACCTGCTTCTCCCTCTGCCTGCCATTCCTCCTGCTTGTGCTCTCTCTCTCTCTCTGACAAATAAATAAATAAAATCTTAAAAAAAAAAAACTGCCCTTTGAACTATTTTACTCCCAAGTCTGTTGGTTTCTATAGGAAAATACTAGGTTCTGTAGTTGAAAATGGCAACAGTGAAATCTAAGAGAAATCTGACATAGGTAAATGTGGGTAAAACACATTTAGTTTTCCAGATAAAATGCTTCTGGGCCTAAAGACTGATGAAAGACACTTGAAAGTCTGAATTTTGGGTTCTCTTATCCAGATACCATTATGGAATATAAAAATATTAGGAGAAAGATTATAGTTCTGGGAGAAAAACTGCTGCTACTGGAAGAAAGCTTATTTGAACACATTATCAGTAGATAACTTGAAGGTCTATCTTGTACCCTTAGTAATTACTATAATTTAAAATGAGATTCTCTGTAGACACTAGATGTCCTAATTGCCCAATTAAAAAAAACTATATGTTATTCTGCAATGCTGGGTAAATATTTTTTTCCTGGGAAGTAGGGTGGAAGAAAGCATCTAAGAATTTTGTGCTTTTAAAATATATATTAGCATTTTGTTATTTTTAAGGCTCTATAAAAAAAGACTAATCATGTAACATGTGGACAATGGGATACATTCCTTAGAAAATTTTAAATGATAACATGAAACCATAATGACCAGTAGAGGGGAGGGAAGGAGAAAAGCAATGCAAACGATTTTCTCTCCCTTAGTGACTAGAATGTACTTGTTTTCTCTTAATCTTAGGTTATACTTTAATCAGTTTAAATACAAAACTAAGGCTGGGCAACTGCTAACATTATAATTACAAAGTGTAAATGCTATACACGTTAACAATGTAAAGAATAATAATGATTTTAAAATAAAGAGGAGACGAGAGTTGTAAGAAAAAACTCTAAGTGTACAGGTTTCCCTCTGTTTTTTTCTAGAGAGTCAGATGGTGTCTAAAGATGATATATATAGTTCAAACAACAAAAATTACAAACCCTGTCTGTCTGTCCATCCGTCTACCATTTCCTTATTTCCTTCAAAGATTTAGCAATTGAGTGTGGTGCATAAACAATGAATTTTGGAACACTGAAAATAAATAAAATGAAAAAAAAATTTAGCAATTCTTTTTTTTTTTTTTTTAAGAATTTATTTGACAGAGAGAGACACAGTGAGAGAGGGAACACAAGCAGGGGGAGTAGGAGAGGGAGAAGTAGGCTTTCCATTGAGCAGGGAACTCGATGTAGGGCTCAATGCGGGGCTTGATCCCAGAACCCTGGGATTATGACCTGAGCTGAAGTCAGGCGCCTAACGACTGAGCCACCCAGGCGCCCCTAGCAATTAATTCTTATAAAAATAGGGAGGCTGTGGCACAGGAGCTCTCCTTGGCCAGACACATATTATAGGGAAAAGTTCTAAGCCATTAATAAAACTGTTGAGACTAAAATCACAAAACAACTGACAGCTTTGTGGCTTTTCACCAAATTCTTACTCAAAACAGTGCCAATTCTTGGGCAACTCTATAATTTTGGCCACAGCATTGCTTGTTGAAGTTAAATACTGAAGAGAAATCAGAAATGTTCATTTTTAGAATTTTCTGTTTGATGAGATGCCAATAGCTATCTTTTACTATGCCTGTGTCTGGGCCCAAAATGAGGTTTGCCAGATATGTGGGCATATGTTATATTGCCTACCTTTGCACTGGCAATTAATTCATTTGGTGAGTGATAATAAGTAAATGAAATGAAGGGAGACTTTCTAGATTTTCTAAAATAGTGTCTGAACAAGGCATAAATTTGATCAGTTCACTTGTCAAAGTCACTACCCAGCATGATATAAACAAGACATCTAGGGGACTGACAAAAGTTTTATTCTTCAGTTGTATATCATAATATAGGGATTTTCATAAGAGACTTTAATGTTACAAAATTTTTTAGGAAAGATACTAACGTGTCTAACATACTCCTGAAATGCTATAGATGTTCGGTAATTATTTTATGAATGAATGCTAACACCCACTACAAGTATTTTATGACATTAATACTTATTTGCATAAAAGCATTTCAAACTCCTAAAACATCTCCTTTTCAAATTTCCTCTCCAATCCTAAAACAAATTGTTCTACTTCATTTGGAGAGAAGTAGGTTTGTTTTTATTGCATTATTCATACTCAGCTTTGTATTTTGTGGTATAATTAGTTGTGTCTGTCTCCCTGATCACATTGTATATTCTTTTGAAAGCGAAGACTGTGTCTTAATTTACCTTTCTTTGGCTTCCTCTCCAGTGATTAACTAACTAGTACAGTACTTTACATATGGTAGCTCCATACCCAAGTCAATAATTGTGGAGTTGTCTTGAGATGAAATTGGTGGGTAGGTCTATAAAAAACTTTACCCAGGTATTTAAAGTTTGAAAGTGATCACGAAGGTGAAAGAAATTTTGACACTGTAAAGTTCTAAACCAGTGTCAGTGGTTATAATCACACCCATCCATAGGTTGGAAAGCTACCAACTTTGGAGCCCTTAAACAAAAATTCTAAAAAGTCTCCCTTTATCTCATTTATCCATTATCATTCACCAAATAAATTGATCTCCCCTGGAATAGTCCCTCCCCTCTGGGGCATCCTGTCCAACCCACCCGTTCCCTCACTGACCTTCCTTAAAATGCCAGAGTTGCTGAAAGCTTAGGGAATATTTATTTTTCGTATTCTCCTCCTATTTATACACAGAGACATCATCTCAAGAGTAAAATTTGTATAATCATTATTGAAAAGTTGTTTATGAGAACAAAATCGAACAAGTAGCTGAGGCCTTAACCCCTTAGTAGAGCAAATCCAATATCTAGATATTTGCATGTTTCACTGATTCTTTTTGACCATAATAACCACGGGGCAGCAAATACCTGCCTGAAAAGCAAAAAATTCAGTCCCTTAGATGACTGATACCAAGCAGACACTGAATATCATGTCATCCATATCTGGTTGATAGAATGTGAATTTACTCATTTTTATGCAGATGGCTTCAGCCATAGAGATAAAGCGTGGAGACTTTCCCACATTTTACATGGTACTTGGTGTTGTAGAATTCAACTTTTGTGCTATTCTTTTCCTCTCTTCTTGCTATTGCCTGGATCTCATTAGAAACCATTAGTGATGTAATACTAAACCTATGGAATCTTAAACATGCTTTTAAAATCCTGTGGAATAAAGATGTCTCCTACCAAACCAAAAATGCAGTGGGAATAGACAAAGTTACATTTCTTTAAGAAAAAATGACTCATTTCATAGTTCCAAACTGTTTTGACTGAAGCTTCTCAAAATAAACTTTCTGCAATATGCAGCCTTTGATGTCTGACTTTGAAAAAAAAATCATTTCTCAAAGATACAATCCAATCCTTTTTGGGTGTTCATGTATTTTTGCAGATTAACCTACTTTTATTTCAACCAGTGAATGACACAATATTAAATAGCCATCAGACTGAGAAAGAAAAGTATGTTTGAAGTGGTCTTAACTCCTACATAAACCAAATATAAAGAACATGCTGTATGATTTTTTAAATTACCACAAAAATAGAATTTCCAGAACATTACCAGAAGGGGGATTTGGTCCATTAAGAATAACAAAACAGTTTAGATGTCATGAAAGTGGAAGATTAGGAGTGCAGCTAAGCTTAGTAATGATATTTTTGATTCATATGCTATTTCCTAGGCTAGACAATATTTTTAATTTCTCACAGTCTTGAACCTTAATCCTTGAAGGGTAATTCAAGTTTTAGAGCTTACATACTGCAATTTGTTTGGGGTGGCAATCTGCCATTGACTTGCCTCTGGGTTCTTTTGTATTCTTCCAGCTGGGGGACTTAAAGGCGGCCATTTATTAACTCCAGGTCTACATATGGCCACTGAAACAACTGGGTTTCAATCAAATCTTTTAAAAATCCAAACAACAGTTTTTGTGCTGTTGATCAGATTGATTTAAGGCATCAGTCGCTTCTGTTCTAACTGGGTAACTGAACAACTTCTCTTTCCTTCTTTCCTTCTCTTTCTCTCTGTGAGAGTTTCCCTTTGGAATAGCAGAAAGAGGATAGCATTCTACTACCAACTCTTCCCCCTCTATCGGATGCTTGACAAGTTTTTTAACCTCTCAGACCTCCATGTTCTCATCTGTAAATAGAGAAAAAAAACACCTCACGGATTTGTTTGGAACATTAAATAAGAGATATGTGACCTTTGACACACATTTGGTATACAATAAATGTGAATTTCTTCCCTGTTCTTCTTCAGTTGCATCCACAGAGTCTTCTGCTTTATCCATTTTCCTTGTGATGGTAACTTCTCAAAAAAAAAAAGGGACTGTTTGGGGTGCCCAGCTGGCTCAGTCAGTGGAGCATGCGAATCTTGATCTTGGGGTTGTGAGTTCAAGCCCCATGTTGGGTGTAGAGTGGACTTAAAAATAAAGTCTTAGAAAAAGAGAGAATATTTGACATCCAATCCATTAGGCTACTATAAATGTTAGAATCTAAGATATATCTCACTTAGTCAAATCCAAGTTCTAGAACCTAATGTCTCTGATGATGTGAAGAGAGGACCATTGTTCAAATCTGTGTTATTCCTTGCAACTTTTAAAACCTCCAGAACTTAATGTTATTTTGCAACCTTTATTTTCTTTCCTTCAGAGTCTCTTTATTTATTTTTCTTTTTTCAAGTTTTTACTTAAATTCGTCGGTTAACATACAGTGTAATATTAGTGTCAGGTGTAGAATTTAGTGAGTCATCACTTACATAGAACACCCAGTGCTCATCACAGGGTGTACTCCTGAGATCTCCCTCACCCACTTAACCCATCCCCCTGGCCCCACCCACCTCCCCTCCAATATCCCTTCAGAGTCTCTTAAATCTCTTAACTTGGACCCTGACTCGGGCTCTGTCTCATTCTAATGCATAAGGTTGTTGAGGGGGCATTATATATCCAGTCAAAGCACGTTTGCTTTGTTAAACAACTTCGTTAACACTATTAGAAAGTTATCTTTGGATTTTTTTTTTCAAAGCTTTGATTTTAATGAGTAATTAACGTAGCTCACGGTCTTTAAATTGTTATAAAATATTTAAGTGTTAAAGAAGGAGAGAAATTAGTATATTTCTCTCTGTGTAAGGATAATTCCATAGCCTAACTTTCAGATTTGTTCAAACCTTACATGTATTCTTTCAGGATAATGTGGAAATTTCTGCTTTAGTAAAGTAATTTGTAGTGGATTATTGATTTGTACCACTTACAAAATTATATTCAATTATGCAGTTAATGTAAAGACCTTTAATCACAAAATAACCCACAGTCATTTTATACTTACAATAAAAAATGATCTTGGCCCTTTCTGTAGATTAATCTCCCAAATGATTTATTAGCATTCACAGCACAATTCTTTGACCCATGAGTCAGAGTTCAGTTTTGCATCTGGGCAGGGATCCCTCTACAGACCAACCAGAAGAGACTGGGATATATTAAGGAGAAATAAGGCACATCTGTTGATTCTTCACTGACTTTCTTTTCCTTGATAGCTTTATTGTCACCATCTTAAGGCAGATTGCAAGAATAACCAAACTGATTTCCAGACCTTTCTCTTCTTTGATTTAGTCCCTCTGTGGCCCATCTCATTCCATATTTTGATAATATTTTTATTTATTAAAAGATTTTATATATTTATTTGAATGGGAGAGGGAGAACACAAGCAGGGGGAGCAGCAGGCAGAGGGAGTGGGAGAAGCAGGCTTTCCACTTAGCAGGGAGGCCAATGTGGGAACTTCATCCCAGGACCCTGAGATCATGACCCAAGCCAAAGGTGGACGCTTAACTGAGTGAGTCACCCGGGCACCCCTCATTCCATATTTTGAATCTGATTTTGAATCTTCACCAAACTACCATTTACATCAAATATCCTAGCACCTATTGTCTACTCCAAAGGATAAAGTACAAAATTGAGATCCATAGACTCATCAAAACAACTCACTTTCTCACTACCCTCCCAGCTGGGCTTCTGAACATGGTCCCCCATCAGTACAACTTGCGTGTTTCTAACCAAAGCACTGCTCTCTTCCTGAGCAGAAGTGAAATATCTTCACTCTACCTTTCTACTTACCCGAATCTTAACTCTTCTTTTCAAAGCTTTTCCTGAGTATTGCAGCCCATCTGCTTAACAGAAAGCCAATCTTTTCCAGTCCATTCTTCCTCCTTTTACAGAGATAGAGGCCTGCAGAATCTGTGATTTGCTCAAGGTCACATGGCTAGTTAGGAATATCAGCAGAAGTAAAAATCCGGGTCTTTTTAACACCTTCCTAGGACTTTTCACCTCACAGCAACTATTGTCTGATCATGATGAGAAACACTTTACTCCTAGTATTGTTTTTGTATTATTAGTTAATTGTTCTTAAGTATGTAACCCCGAATGACCAAGTTCTTCCTGGGCTGCTCTTTGCTTTCATAACTGAATAAGATTATTAGGCCCTCCATCTCAGTATTTCTGGGAGTCCCCAAGCAAGAGAGAAAGTGGTGGGAACGCCTGTATTTTCCTGTCAGCTCCTGCTCCAATCCTTTCCAGTCTCTCTCAGATTCATCCTGGCCATGGAAAAATTCTTTTTTCCCCTCATTCCCACAAAGCTGCTAAGTTTAACAGACTTTGATGAATGATTTGAGGTGATAAAGAGACATTACAGCGCAGCCGAGAGTAGATCACAGTTTAAAATTAATATTTGAGATGGTATTCTGTGGGGCCTACAGAGGAGCTAATGAGTTACCTGACACTGGTATGGCTGAGGAGAAAGTCAGTTTTTAAACTCTTGGTCTTAATTCTCTCCCAAATGATTGCTGGGGGTGGGGAAGTAGTCACCTTTTACAGTCACAGAGGAAGGTCAGGGTGTTTACATAAAGAAAACAGTCATGGACCCTGGGCTTATGTCCTTAGTAACTCTAGGAAACAATAGAAGTTTTGATGTTAGTTTTTCTTTAATTTGGGCCTGATTGAATGTTTAGGTGGTGCTCCCTTTCTCACTGACAGGGCAAATTTCAGGAGCCAGTGGTTGCATTTTTCCCTTTCAATTTGTACATACATAGTTGGGAAGAAGAATCCAGCAATATTGTGCAGACTTGAGATTACAAAGAGGACAGAAACAGAACATAGGGACCTGCTGACGTTTACCCAGCACTTATCTTCATGTCTGGGACCATACTACTGCATGGCCCCTCATTTAATTGTCACATCAGTGCAAGGCAGATATTTTCTACTTTAACAAAGGAACGAAACACTCTGCAAAAGTCACCCAGCATAGAAGCAGCAGACCTGGACTTCAAACCCAGACCTGTCTGATGTTAAAGCATTCATTCCTGAAGAAACTGCAGTGCCTGGCCAGAGGACGGCCATCATGGGCGGACACAAGAGTGTGCGAATGACGGAAACAAGGGTGGGAGAGGAGCCCAAGGAAGCCCTCGAGACCAAAACAGCCCGAGTAGAATCCTCGATCTGGTGCTTATTGATTGCATTTCTGCTGAGACAAAGGGCAACCTTGAAGATAATACCGGTATTTCAAGTCTGCCAGTGTACTGAGAGTAAGAAGAAATAGGAATGTCAGTCAGAGATGCTATTTGAGGAAGGTGATGGTAAATCCATGATGGGCTGAGATGGGCGATGGAGGAGGCGAATTTCCTTTTATCCTTCCTTCTGTTGAAAGCTCTTTCTTTTCCACAAACTCAGAGGACCTCGTACAGAATCTGAATTAGGTATCCCCACCCATCTTTTATAACCCATGAAGGGCAACATGTTCAATAGACTGTCACCAAGAACCTTTTTGGGCAGCTTTTATGTCTTCATCTCGCCTGCGAGTGGGCCGAAGGGGCAGGTATCTGGTTTTTGTTACTGCCTAGAAGCACAATTACCATGTCGTTGATGTGAACCTATAAGCATTGCAGCTGAACTGAAATTGCACCACATCTAAACAGAGGACTCTGTGGCACTTTTCTTACTAAAAGTTAAGTTTGGCAATCCTCACTCTGTTCCAGTCAAACATTTTCTTAGCCATATTAGGTTATA
The DNA here is from genome assembly GCF_011764305.1 of Mustela putorius furo. Lineage (NCBI taxonomy): Eukaryota > Metazoa > Chordata > Mammalia > Carnivora > Mustelidae > Mustela > Mustela putorius. The sequence goes on from NW_025421998.1 coordinate 88,743,243, forward strand.
TGGAAATAAGCCAGATCGCAGCTGGTGTATGAGTAGGTCCTCGGCACCGATGCAATTTCTTGAGAGCCTTTCCTCACTGGTTTGAAAGGGATAGAGACAGATGTGGCTCAGAATATATTTTGAAGCATGTCTGGAAGGAAGAACAAAATCTCACCAATCCCAAAAGTATTAGTAATAGCAATTGAGACCAAAATCAGATTTTTTTAGGTTGAAAAACTTGGGAAAGATTTGGGTATTTCTTTGTTTCTTATTGAAAGGCAGAATCAATTAATTAAAAGCCCAACCAACCTTATCGCAGATGCAGTGGAAGAAATCAGAATAAAATCACATCAGCCATCCCATGATTTTCCACTCGTGCTCTTATTACTTAGTCCCTTGGGTTGAAAAGCCAGGATTTGAGTTCTGGATTACATTCTGAAGTAATTATGGACACTTGCTTAATTTCATTGTTTGTCAAATGGAGATGATATGCGGTCTATCTCACAGGGTTGCAAGAATCAAGTGAGATCATGCATGATCTGACTAGCACAGTGGAAAGCATATTTATGTGCTTCCTGTACTTTCCCTTTTAAACTACAACTTTCAGTGAAAAGTTGCAGCAGCAGAGAAAGACCTTTTAGGTCATTTAACTGGTTGCTGTGACATAGTTGTCTGCCCTTCATTCAGAGCTCACTGCATTCTGTCTCCAGAGCTCACAGATAATTTATCCATGCATTCATTCGTTGTTCATTGTTTTGAGCTGTTAACAAGTGTCAAGCTGTTAATGAATATCCTCCCAGCAAATAGGTGATAGACCTTTAGTGCTCCCGTCTTACCATTAGACACTCCTCTCAGATATTTTGACTGTTGGCCACTCATTCGCTGTCCTATTTATTGCATGGATAACATTCCGTATGCAACAGCAGAGTGCTAAGGAACCAGAGGTTAAACACAATAACAACAAAACCCAGACACGCCCTCATGGAGCTTTCCATCTTTTAGGGAAGACAAACAGTAAATAAACGTCACTGCAAATTGTAATAGTACATGTAAATAAATGACAGAGCACTGTAAGAGAATAATATGAAGGTAAAAATCTTCAAAATCTGTGTATCTAACAATTCTTCATTTATCAGATCATAACAAAAAATAGCTAGGATAACTGAAGTCTTTAACATACATCCTATGCTTGTGCTGTAACACAAAATTGGTGTTTCAGGGATATGGCAAATAATATTCAGCTTTGAGCTTGTGAGTTTAGGGAAAGTGAAGAATTACCCAAATGAGAAATGTGCTATTGTCAGGGTGAGGGGTGGGGCAATCATTGCAGTGTTAGCGAAGAGTGTGTCCCAAAGACTCTGTGGCCTGCAGGAATTGGATCCATGCAAGAAATTAAAAGAAAGGCCAGATCATATACGGTATTGGGGGCCACGGTAAAGAATTGACTCTATATTCTGAATGCGCTGTCAGGCTCTTGAAGTGTTTTAAGCAGGGCAGTGACATGATCAGATCCGTGTTTCCAGAAATGCTGTTCTTTGCAGAAAGCCAGAAGATTTGAACAGAGAGATGAGTCAGGAGGTTCCTGGAATGGTCCAGATGAGATACAGTGGCTTGATTTAGGGTGGTAGCAACAATGATGAAGATAAGTGGACCATTTCAGTTAAATATTCCTAAGGGAGAATCACCGGGATTTAGTAAATTATGGCATGGGGGGACGACGTAGACTGGACGGTGAAGAAGCAGGGACGTGATTTCCGGGTCCAGGGCTACAGCAACCAGGTGAATGCCGGTGCCCTTTACTAAGATGGGAAAAGCTCAGGGAACATGGGTCATGTTCAATTATAGTCTTTTGGCTAAAAGAAAAAGTAGCAGTTCTGGAATGTTCTGTGAATTGTAGAGAGGAAACAAAAGTATGAAATATAATCCCCATCTTTAGAGTGCTTGTGCCCCACCCGTTAGACCCACTATTGCCTCTTCCTTAACAGATCTTCTCAGTCCACCAGAGGCTCTGCTGTGATGCTGTGGATTACCACTATCAGCACTGGTTTTCTTTCCTGCTTCACACTGTATTTGCCTACATAGAACGTGCTTGATTTTAGTGGTTTAGCTTGCCACACTTGTGAATTACCTCATTTCTAAAGGCTCAACTTGGTCAGTCTTTAAAATCAGGGGTTTTTGTATGGTTTTGTTTTTAGTTTTATTTTATTTTTTCAGTGTTCCAAGATTCATTGCCTATGCACCACACCCAGTGCTCCATGCAATACGTGCCCTCCTTAATACCCACCACCAGGCTCTCCCTACCCCCACCCCTGTTCCCTTCCAAACCCTCAGTTTGTTTCTGAGAGTCCACAGTCTCTCATTAAAAATCAGGTTTTTAAATTCAACTTTTTTTGGTTGGGGTGGGGAGGCAGGGAATCTTCGCTAATCTTGACAGTGAATGGATGATACTAGTTATTTGTTATTTGCTGTAACTCAGCTCCAGATATTTTGGTAGCATTGCAAATACTGTTCCAGCTTTTCAAGTTGGTTATTTGAAGCAAGAAGAATTCACAGAAAGAATGATCAGTCTCACCCTCCAGTGTCACTAAGCTCTCTATATTAGTTAGCAACTTGAAACACAGCAGTTGAGATTTAGGAATAAAGATTTATGTACAAGAATGACCATCATAACATCATTTGAAACTTGAAGTACTTTACATGCACAGTGATCAAGGAATGTTTATATAAACGATGGTGTTATTAATCATGTTACAAGAATGATGTAGGAAAACATGCATAAGTGAGAAGTTAAATACATGACATGAAATTTGCTTTTAAAATAGAATCATTTGTGTTGCTAAAAAACAAGTAGAAGGAAGTATTTGAAACTTTAATCTCAAGGCAGGAGGGATTAAAACAGACTTTATCATTGTTCTACATATATCTCTGTATTTTATAAATTTTCTGTAATGAAATGTATACTTATGTATTCTCCATTAATAAGATGTATGTCGATATAGCTTCAGAGATAGGTCTGACTTTACAGATTTGATGATTTGGGACCTTTTACAACAGAGTAAAACAGAAATAAAAGTAGTCTTGAAAACCATCAGTATTTCATTCTGTCAGTAAATAATTGTCAAGGACTGTATGAGTTACTATGAGAACACGAAGCAGTATAAAAATGTAATTGCTCACTCAGGGAGCTTATGATCAAGTGCCAGCACTCCTGGATTTCCCTCCTTTGGATTCAGACAGCCTAAAAATATAATAAGGACACTTTTGGTTTTCATTTCTTGAGTTTTTCCTTTTGAACCGTATCAGGAAATGAAAGGGCACAGAGGGAAGAAAAAACACTCCCTAAACAGTGTATCTCTGCAGCCTCAAAAGCATTTAAATTCTGGCTAAATGTAATATTTTCCTCTCTCAGTCTTCTAGTATATTCCACATAATGTATTTGTAGTTCTGTTCAAGGTTCTGGGATGGCGCTTGTATGTAGCCTCAGTTCTGTTGCTTGCAGTCATTTGTTTTTCATTCTTGCACAATAATTTGTCACAATCACATATTTATGCTCCAAACATGTAAGAATTGTTGTCTCTGGAAAACATATTTTAGGACTTTTTCCTTTTGAAGCTGGAAGACATGTTTTACTGTTATATATTTCAGCTCTGTTTATCCTATAATTGTGTCTGAATATTGGCAGAATTGCCATTTCAAGAGAGAGAGCGAGAGAGCCCCCCAGTAGTTAGTTGATGGCAATTGCCCAAAAGGTTTTATTGAATAATTTGTCTTTTTCATTTAATTCAGTCAACTCAGCTGTTAATGTTAAAACTGATGAGGTTTCTGTTGGTATTTTTATTGGCATGTAAATAGAGGCTTCGCTACGTTTAAACAATTCTGTCCATTGGAGATAAAATGATTGGGCTGTTCAATTTGAAATGTTGTATTAATGTGTAAGTGGTTTCATTGACCCATCTGTGTCTTCATTCCATCCTCCATTGGGTTAATAATACACATCATTTTTTAAAAGATAGCAGCCTGGTTTTAAGTTTGTGACTTAAAGCTGGGATATTGAAGCTGGGATATTGTCCACATTACCATCAACCATCTAATATAATTGCTCATAAAAATGTCAGTACCAGACTGCAGTTGATATTCTGATTGTCCGCCTTGCATTGGCTTTCAGTCTGGTCCCAGGAAGAAGAACACTGGCTAATGAATCAAGATTTAGAACTGTAAAAGTATGAGCATGTGGGGACCTCAATTATTTATTCACTTAACATATATTTATTGAGAATTTAATATGTACTCAGAGCTATGTTAAGCACTGGGGATACAGAAGTAAGACAGACATTAAGAAGGTAGATCTCATATTCAGTGTCCTTACCACAATAAAATTTAAAAAAAAAAAAGAGAACTCAACCCAGGAGAACCTGGGTGGCTCAGTCAGCTAAGTGTCCAGCTCTTGGTTTCTGCTCAGGTCATGATCTCCTTCTCTGCCTCTCCCTGCCCCCTGCTCATTCTCTCTCTCTCTCTCTCTCAAATAAATACATACATACATACTAAATAAATAAATAGAACTCAACCCAAAGAAAGAAGAAGTGAATAAGACATAAATGGAAATATTTATGTCCTACTAAAGAGTTAGCTCTGTGAGGACAGAGATCCCTCTTCATCTCTGCTATATCCTTAACAACTTCCGTTTATTTTTTAAAAGATTTTATTTGTTTGTTTATTTCTTTGAGAGAACTAGAGCATGTGCAAGTGGGGAGAAGGGCAGAAGGAGAAGGAGAGTGAGAGAATCTCAAGCTGAACCACACTGAGCATGGAGCCCAGTGTGGCACTCTGTTATACGACTCCTGAGCCAGAACCAAGACTCCGATGCTGACTGAGCCACCCAGGCTCCCCAACAACTTCCATTTAATAACTGGATGTAGAATCCCAAGTTGGGTCTGACTTACTGTCTCATGAAATAAGAACAGTAGAAGAGACAGCCTCAGAATTTTTTCTCCATATGACATACACAAAGAATAATATTCACAGGAACACATGTAGGTAGGCCTTTCTCTTCCACTCAAAAAAGATTCTTAGAATATAATTGAGTGAAAGTCAAGTTTATAGGGATAACCTTGAATACTTCCTAATGTTTTAAAAAGTAAATCATGTGGAATCTGAAATTTTTGATGACACATGTCACCAGTAATCATGCTGTAATTGAGACTCTGTATGGAAAGCCACTGTGGTGTTCACCATGCCTTGATAGATCTATTTGATGTTCAAGTACTTTGAGGTAAGGACAGTTGCTTGAAGGAATTGTCACTTGTCACACTTTCCCTGCTATGGGATTACTGAAAAGACAAAGGTTAGATTGAAAGGCCCACAAAGAATCATTCCTTGAGATTGTTACTTTTATTTTTTTAAAAGATTTTTAAAATTTCTTTATTTAACAGAGAGAGAGACCACAAGTAGGCAGAGAGGCAGGCAGAGGGCGGGGGGGGGGGGGAAAGCAGGCTCCCCGCTGAGCAGAGAGCCCAATACAGGGCTCGATCCCAGGACCCTGGGATCATGACCTGAGCTGAAGGCAGAGGTTTAACCCACTGAGCCACCCAGGTGTCCCGAGATTGTTATTTTTTAAATTTTAGCCCATGGTACCATTTGGGAATTAAACAGTGGATTGATCTGATTTCTAAAAACAAATATAGTGTTTGATTTGCCCTAAGATAATAAATAACCATCTCTGTACACAAAGATAGACTCGAAATGGATAAAAGACCTCAATGTGAGACAGGAATCCATCAGAATCCTAGAGGAGAACATAGGCAGTAACCTCTTCAATATCAGCCACAGCATCTTCTTTCAAGATAAGTCTCCAGAGGCAAAGGAAACAAAAGCAAAAATGAGCTTTTGGGATTTCCTCAAGATCAAAAGCTTCTCCACAGCAAAGGAAACAGTCAGCAAAACAAAGAGGCAACCCACGGAATGGGAGAAGATATTTACAAATGACAGTACAGACAAAAGGTTGATATCCAGGATCTATAAAGAACTTCTCAAACTCAACACACACAAAACAGATAATCATGTCAAAAAATGGGCAGAAGACATGAACAGACACTTCTCTGATGAAGACATACAAATGGCTTTCAGACACCTGAAAAAATGTTCATCATCACTAACCATCAGGGAGATTCGAATTAAAGCCACATTGAGATACCACCTTACACCAGTTAGAATGGCCAAAATTAGCAAGACAGGAAACAACGTGTGTTGGAGAGGCTGTGGAGAAAGGGGAACCCTCTTACACTGTTGGTGGGAATGCAAGTTGGTGCAGCCACTTTGGAGAACAGTGTGGAGATTCCTTAAGAAATTAAAAAAAGAGCTTCCCTATGACCCTGCAATTGCACTACTGAGTATTTACCCCAAAGATACAGATGTAGTGAAAAGAAGGGCCATCTGCACCCCAATGTTTATAGCAGCAATGGCCATGGTCGCCAAACTGTGGAAAGAACCAAGATGCCCTTCAACAGACGAATGGATAAGGAAGATGTGGTCCATATACACTATGGAGTATTACATCTCCATCAGAAAGGATGAATACCCAACTTTTGTATCAACATGGATGGACCTGGAAGAGATAATGCTGAGTGAAATAAGTCAAGCAGAGAGAGTCAGTTATCATATGGTTTCACTTATTTGTGGAGCATAACAAATAGCATGGAGGACAAGGGGAGATGGAGAGGAGAAGGGAGTTGAGGGAAATTGGAAGGGGAGATGAACCATGAGAGACTATGAACTCTGAAAAACAACCTGAGGGTTTTGAAGGGGTGGGGGATGGGAGGTTGGGGGAGCCAGGTGGTGGGTATTATGGAGGGCATGTATTGCATGGAGCACTGGGTGTGGTGCATAAACAATGAATTCTGTTACGCTGAAAAGGCATTTAAAAAAATTCCTCATATGAGTGAAAAAAAGAAAAAGATAAAAAAATAACCAGCCCCTGCTAATAAATTTTGTTGTTAAGTAACAAAATAAAACAATGGTGTTCTGTAAAAAGAACAGATTGGATGAACTTGATGTACCCACCACTGGCTAAAAAGGAGTTTGGGTAAACCTTTTAACCTTGCTAGACCTCTCTAAGTCCCATTTATAAAGTGTTGCAAATGATACTTGTCTTACTGACCTCTGGAGTTGCCATGAAAATCATTTGAGGAAAGGGATATAAAAGCTGTGTTTATTATAAAAGTACTATGTATTTGTATTCTTAACCCACTTGTGATGTCACTAGTCACTTGAAAATTAGCCCACAAACTGATCTCACTGATGATAGAAGCATAATTGCCCTATGACCAACCCACTTTGTCCCTACCAAGCATTCCAGACATTTCAGTGCAGGAACAAGATCTATGGGAAAAAGTCAAAAGGAGACTGATCAGAGGAATTCCACTGGCCCTTCCCAGGGCCCTGTGCACAAAATGGTCCCCCGTGCATTGTTATTTTGCTGTTTTTGCCTATGTCCACAGTTTCCAAGACAATAACAGACTGATAATTGGGTGATGATGAACAGACAGAGTAAGTGTGATGATGTTATACCAATTTTCTAGTGCAAAGGACTCAGCATCTCGTACATGGGACTGTAGCTTTCACTAGCTGCTCTTTCAGCCGGATATGCCAAAAGATAATGCCAAAGCTGATTTTCTCTAAAATGCTGAGGAATGACATCAACCAGTGACTTTTTTTTTTTCAGTTTCACCTTTTATTACATGGGTTGGACAAGATGATTCTAGGTTCTGGCATAAGCCCTGAGCCCTCCTGCTGCCCAGATGCCCTATGTCAGCATTTTATTCTTCATACCAACAGAGCTCAAGTCTCTGGAGTGGGTCGCAAGCACATAGCTCTGGGGTGGAGGGGAGTGGTGGGCAGGGCTAGCTGGTTGGAAACTGGGGAAGAGGAGCAGGATCATTCCACTTCAGGTATTATTTTGCTTTGTATTTTTGCTCATCTAAGCAACTGACCTTAAGATGAGCAAAATATAGAAATATAATATGTAGCCCTGTCCTCGGGTCCTCAAATTTCAAGCAGCAATCAAATGAATACTAGAAAAAGCTTTAAGAATACTTTAAATAAACAAGTATATATTATACAATAGGAACATGAAATTCAATTCACTGAATCAATCAAGTATAATGAGTTGTCTGAATTGAATAAATAATCCAGTTGCTCGGATGGCCTGTAGTTTGAACTGGAAAGCATTGAACTTAGGACACTGCTTCTTTGTGAATATCCGGAATTCCTCAAGACCCACTTCATGGATGGACTGTTAGTAAATTGAGTCTACTGGAATTGAAGGGATTTGATCATGAATCTTCTAATCTTTGTAGTTGCTTCTCTCTATATGTAAGTTCTCTTTATTTGAGAAGCTATTCACAGTTCCTTTTTGTGCATGTGTGTGTGTGGTAATAACATAGATGTACCCTCTTAACAAATTTTTAGGTGCACAATGCTATATTATTAACTGTAGGCATTGTGCTGTACAGCAGATCTCTACAACCTTGCTGGCAAGGATGTAGAAAAAATCAGAGCCCTAAGATAAAAATAGTGCAGCCACTTTGAGAAAATGCCCTGCAGTCCCTCAGTTAAACATAAAATTACCATATGACCCTTCAATTCCACTCCTAGGTATATACCCAAGGGAAATAAAAAAATGTGTCCACACAAAAACTTGGACACGCATATTTATAGCAGCATTATTCATAATAGCCAGAAGACGAAAAGAACCCGAATGTTCACCGGTGGATGGACGGATGAACAAAATGTGATAGAGCCACTCGGTGGAGTATTATTGGCCGTAAAGTTAATGAAGTACTAATACCTGCTACCATATCAATCAACTTTGAAAACATTTTGCTAAGTAAAAGAATTCAGTCACGAAAGACCACATATTATATGATTCCATTCATACGGAATATTCAGAGGAGGGAACTCTATAGAGACCCGATTATAGATTAATAGTTGCTTCGGTATGGGAGAGGTAAGGGAAACTGGGAGGAGGGTGATGGCTATAGTGTATAATATTTTAATTATTTTCAATGAATATGTTCTATATTGATTTTGGTGTTGGTTGCTCAACTCTGAATATCCTGAACACTATTGAATCATACACTTGAGATAAGTGATTTGCATAGTATGCAAACTCTATCTTAATAACACTATTCTTTTTAAAATAAAATAAAATAATACTTGAAAAATAATATATTCTCAATTTAAAAAGCAAAGAAGCCATACATGTACAGAAGAGAGGCAGGAAGACCGCATTTATTGGGAAATTAAACATACATAAAATTTAAGTGCACTGTTTTCTTATCATGCATTGGAACCCAAACATTTAACATAACATAGTGCATTCTAAACGATACAACAAACATCAGTGCTTGTTGATAATGATCATGATGTTGGCAATGACAGCAACCAAACCAACTGCCTCTCCAGTCTTTGGACTAGTTAGTATCTGCATCATCGGGTCTTTTTTTTGTATGGTAGTTACATCGAAGTCCAGCTGTGGGTATACGAGGAGTCTGTAAAGAGAAAGTTACATTTTTCTCAGGAGTTAACGTCTCATATGTTTGTAGCCACAGGAAGCTTATCAAACACTGACGTCAGCTGCTTTCCCATGAGAAGTCTAGAAATTTCATAATGCTATAAATGACTTTCTCTTTCCCATTTGCTTCAGACAAGTAGAAAAGTTTTCATAATGCTTAAAAATAAACATCTGACCTTTACCCTGCCATGGATACATTCTTACTGCTTCTCCAATCAGAAATTATCTTGCCTGTAAAAATCCACCCATTCTTCTATTAACAATTGAAAGATTTTGGCCAGTACAAATAGCATCATGGATTATTCTTAATTCATTAATTGTTCAAGAAAAAATAGGAAAGGCTGTAGCAAACACACTGTTTAAAGACATCAAGGCCCTAACTTCATATTCTTATGTAATCTTTTCTGTTCCATTAAGAATTTTTTTCTTCTTCATAGTTGTATAAAATGGCTCCTCTGAGAACATACCTCTAAGCTATTTCCTTTATAGTCTTTGAAATTTTAAGGGAAATTCAACAAAATTCTATATCTCTAATGGTATAGAAATAAGCGAAGGGTTGATTTGATTCATTATGCTTTCCAGAGACAGAATCACAAGGAAGGAGAAAAAGAAAGGAGATAAGTTCATTTGGAACCTATAGGATTCTAGGTCCAATACCATGCTCATTATACATTTTCTCATTCATTTACTCCCTCACTCCCCCAACACACTTTTATGGAGCATATGTTATATGCCATGGCATATGCAAAATGCTTGGGATAGAATTATTGATAAAGACCTTGTCCTTGCTATCAAGAAGTCTGTCCACATACAATGACAGTCCACTGTGACAATGCCATCATAGAGGCATTAACAAAATACTATGGGACACAGAGGAGGAAAAACCCTTCAAAATAGATTATCATTCTCATTTTTTTTTTAGTATAGTTGACATACAGTGTTACATTAGTTTCAGGTGTACAACTTAGTGATTTGACAAATTTATATGTTATGCTGTGTTCACCACAAGTGAAGCTACTGGCTGTCCCATTACATCACTATTACAGTATCATTGGCTATATTCCTTATGCTGTGCCTTTTATTCCCGTGGCATATTTGTTCTATAATTGCAGGTTGTGTCTCCCTCTCCCCTTCACCCATTTTTTTCAAACTTTCACCCCCTTCCCTCTGACAACCTTCAGTTTGTCCTCTGAATTTATAGGTCTGATTTGGCTCTTTGTTTGTTCACTTATCGTTTTCTTTCTTTCTTTCTTTTTTTAAGATTTCACTTATGAGTGGAACCATACGGTATTTTTCTTTCTCAGTCTGACCTCTTTCACTTAACCATCACACCAACTAGGTTCATCTGTGCTGTCTCACATGGCATGATCTTAACCTTTTTATGGCTGAATAATATCCTGTGTCTGCGTGTGTGCACATGCATGTGTGTATATACCAGATTTCCTTGTCTGTTGTTGGACACTCAGGTTGTTTCCATGTCTTGGCTATTGTAAATAATGGTGTAATAAACATTGGGGTGCCTATATCTTTTCAAATTAGTGTTTTTGATTTCTTTGGGTAAATACCCAATAGTGAAATTATTAGATTATACTGATTTCTATTTTTAACTTTTTGAGGAACCTCCATACCGTTTCCCAGAGTGGCTGCACCAGTTTATATTCCCACCAGCTGTGCACAAGGGTTCCTTTCTCTCCACAACCTTGCCAACACTTGTTATTTCTAATCATTTTGATTTTAAAACAAGTGACTTATATCCAAAAAGAATTTCCTTAAGGTCATGCCTCTATTATGACCCCACAGGCTGTACTCTCTCACAATTCCATGCTGCTTTCAAGGAAAAGACCAATGTCCAACCCATCCAAATAGTTTGAAGCTTTTTCAGTCAGCAATGTGGTGAATCCGTTTGTTGCAGAATGCCAACAGAACTTTTACTTTCATTAATTCATTGACTTTTTCTTGAATTATATGAACAATTTCCTTAGTTTCTTGCTTTATTTAATCTGCTTGGCTAAATAAATTCCTAATATGGAATCCTGTTAATGCACCTTGTCTCTCTCATATACTGTGTTCTCTGAGTATCTTTATATGTCCTATGCATAATTCCATAGTAATATGAAAAATGTAACTTAAGAAAACCAAGAGACTCCATCCCGCAGACCTAACAATTTACACTGAAATACAAATGTACTGTGAATAAATATTACTCAAGATACATAGGCAAAAACTTAAATGGAAACATACGATTTAAACAAGTAAGAGGAAACCTTGTGCAAGAGCTTGATGCACACGTACAGCACTGGAGGTAGATTTGGGAAGGCGGGTGGTTGAAAGTGAACAGAAGAAACAGTGTGGTTAGTGAGCAAGGGGCTGAATGGACGTGAAGTTTCACCACATCTTAAGATGATAAGTAGCCCCTGTATTTGAATTGCTTTGGTATGGGCCACTTGCAAAAACATTCAAACTTTTCCTTCTAAGATATAGTAAGCCAAAATATATCTATGGAAAGTTCACTAAGTCATTGGTAAATAATCCTGTGTTGACTTTTAATTTAGAAATAACTGGCCAAATTGATCCCAGCCTTTCCAACTATGGTTTTCCCCCTACAGAGTACATTGATTTGTATTACCTTCTTGTTTTCTCTCATTGTTTGTCTTTCTTTTTGTTATTGTATTTTCCTACTGGTATAATATATGACCAGAAATATTGAACATGCATGATTTTATGTATTTTGGGCTCATAAATTCCCTTTAGTTGTCATCTTTCCCGAGTGAGGCTTCATCTTTTTCTCTTCACATGTTATAAAAATAATATTTTTATTGATGTATAATGTACTGGAAAGTGTACAGATTTTACTTGTACAGCATATTGAATTTTCACAAAATGAGTATAATGATAGAATCCCCTTCCAGATCAAGAGACAGAATATTACGGGGTGCCTAGGTGGCTCATTCAGTTAAGGGTCTGCTTTCAGCTCAGGTTATGATTCCAGGGTCCCAGATTGGGCCGGGCCTCAGGGTCCATGCTCGGTAGGGAGTCTGCTTCTCTCTCTCTCCCTCTGCCCTTACTCCCCATGTGTGTGCATGCTCTTTCTCAAATAAGTAAATAAAATCTTAAAAACAAAAACAAAAAAACCCAGAACATTACTAGCACCCCAAAAAGCCCCCTTTGTGCCTCCTTTTATAGTCAGCCTTTGCCCTCACTACCTCAGGATAACAGTTATTCTGATTTGTAACACCAAGTATTAGTTCTGTGTGTTTTTTAATTTTATGTTAATGGATTCCTCTTCTGTGTGTGTGTGTGTGTGTGTGTGTGAGAGAGAGAGAGAGAGAGAGAGAGAGAGAGACTTCTGTTATTTAACATCATGCTTCTGAGATTCATTGCCTGAGCAATACTTAGATCATTCTAATTGTTATACAGTGTTTCATTGTTTGCCTCCCTCAACTTAGACTTTTAAGATTTGTTTGTTTATTTGAGAGCGAGAGTGCAAGGGAGGGAGGGGCAGAGGGTGAGGGAGTGAGAATCCTCAAGCACACTCCCCACTGCGCACAAAGCTGATGCAGGGCTCAATCCCAGGACCCCAAGAAAATGACCTGTGCTGATACTAAGATCAGACAAGCAACCAACTGAGCCAAACAGATACCCCTGGATTTTTGTTGTGTACATACCTAAGAGTAAGATATCTTGGTCACAGGATACACAAATACTCCACTTCAGTAGCTGAAACTGCCACATGTTTTTCCTAGTGTTTGTACCAGTTTACACTCCCACAGCAGTGCCCGAGAGTTCCAGCTGCTCACCAACACTTTGAATTGTCCGTCTTGTAAATTTCAGCTATTCTAACAGTGTATGGTTTTAATTTGAATTTTTCTAGTGATTGAGATCCTCTTTTGTGAAGTGCCTATCAAAACCTTTACCCATTTTCCTACTGGGTCATCTACCTTTTTCTTACTGATTTTGGGAATTCTTTTTATATTCTGGATATAAGCCCTTTGTCAGATATATGTATTGCTAATATTTTTTTCTCAACCTGTGGTTTGACTTTTCCTTCTCTTTATGGTTCTTAATTTTAATGCAGTGAAACTTATCAATTTTAATTTCCTTATGGTTAGTGATTTACAAAATCTTTGCCCATCTCAAGAACCTGGACATATCTTCTACTTTTTTTCTGAAAGCTTTTATGTGTCAGCTTTCACATTTAGATCTATACTCAATCTGGAATTTTTGAAGGGTGTGGGGTGAAGGGTATGATGTTAAACAGAGGTCAAGACTTAGCTTTCTTTTTTTCCATACGCACACCCAGTTGAAGTACTGTTTGATGTTGTTTTCCTCCACGTGGGGTTAACCTGTGTTCTAGTAGTTTGATAGATTTGGAAAGTTAACTTTAGCTGAATTAGGGCTGAGATCAGTTTGTATCGCTCTGTGGATCTTCATTCTGCCCCTTCTCCTTGAGCAAACTTTCCAAGGGTTCTATTGCGATTGTGTCCCTAGACATTTTCTTCTTTTTTTTTTCCTTGTTTCCATTTTTTTAATCAAGGCATAATTTACATATAGTAAATTTGCTCCTTTTAGTAGAATTCCATTAAGTTTTGACAAATGCATACGGCTGTGTAAAAACCACCACAATTAGATATAGAGTACCTCTGTTGAGTCCAAAATGATTCCTCCTTCTTGAAGTGTTTCCTACTCAGCTCTGTGCAGCTGCTGAAAACTGTGCTGTGAAGAAGTGCCCTGCTTGGTTTCTTGTTCTCTGTCATGTTTTTGTGTCTTAAGGATTCAGCAAATGCCTTGAGGGAGAAATCACTGAATGTGAGGCCACTTTTCCAGGCCTTCTTTCTCTCTAGGATGTTGGTTACTGCAACAGCACTCTGATGCCTTCAAACAGATTTTTGGAATTTTACCCAGATTTTCTAGCTACTTGTTTATAGGCAAATGCATAAGTCGATCAATCTGCATTAAACAGAGTCATTTAAGAACCTCCCCAAATTTTTTCTTGGGTATAAATCTCAAAAGAGTAAAAGAAGTGTCATTATTGGCAGCCATGACCACTCCAAGTGTACAGTCATGGGAAGAGCTTTGGAATCAAACAAATCTGGGTATGATTCCAACTCTGCTACTTATTAACTATGTGATAGTGAATCTGAATCTTAACTTGCCTTCAATGGGGCTAATAAAAACAACTGGTTTCCTAGTTTTCTTTTGAAGATTAAATGAGATAACAGATGTCAAGTACCTTGCACATAGTAGGTATTCAATAACTGATAGATATTATTTTGTAATTTATTATCATTTCTCTTGGAGCTATAAAGTACACTCATCCTTAGAAATGATGGGGAGGGGGGTGGGAGGCTCAGTGGTCCCTGCAACACAGTATCCTTTGTTGAGCAGCCTGCTAGATGCTAAAAGGGGTGAGCTCAGCTGATCTTGTTTTATTCACAACCAGAACAAAGTCATTCACAGATACTGAGACATGCTCAAGACATTCCCCCCCCCCTTGGAAAATCATAGAATTATATACAAACCATGTGAATTGGAGGGATCTTAAATCTCTGTTCCAAAAAAATTCATGTTACAGATGAAGGAATTGAGGGCCCTAACGTGGCTAAATGACTTGGTCAAGGTCAGTTCTCTCGTTAGTATTTATTTAAGTGACCAAATTCCCTAAGATCACATATTTCTTCCCTTATAAAACACTCCCAGCTCCCATATTCAACTATAAATGAAAAACAGAGACAATTCACAAGAGACAATTAGTGATGTTTTATTGTTACTGGCTCATTCTGACTAAAACCCATAGATCTATTTTTAAATATTTTATTTTAATTTCCATCCCCACAAATTATGTGACTTCCTGCCAACTACGACTGACATAGCTACTTATCATTCCTTTCCCATTCCAAGGATTATGTCCTGTAGCTTTTCGTTCTTCTGTTATTAAGAAGTACTCTGCCTTACCCTCCAATGCATAAGACTGAAAGGAGCTCACATAGACCCACGGACAGCAGCTCTCTTCAAGTTTGCCAAGTGAGAGGGGGTGCAGGGGACCTCCATCATTCTGGGCACTGAATGCAAAGGTGGCCATGTGTGTCCCTGGCACTCTCCTCTGTGGGTAGGGCCAGATTACCAGCACCACTGCCACTGTCATCATTTCCAGCAAAGGCAGTATTTTAAGGATCATTTTTTGGTAAGTCCCTTGTTCAGCTCATTTCAGCATTGTGTTCTCTGCCAACAGACAGATAGGCCTGAGTCCCTTATGGGCCAAGTAACTTGAAAGAGTTTACACGATCACAGAGCACAGAGCCATCTTATAAAAGCCTCTACCTCATGCCAGGATTCTCAAGGACTCCTCCTGGTACACTCTTTCCCTAGATCTTCACATGGGCTACTCCTTCCTAGAAATGGATCTGCAGCCTCAGTGTCTTCTCTTTGGAGAGACCATCTTTCACCATGCAACTCTGGTGGCCTTCCATTGGCCCTCTATTTCAACTTGTGGTTTTATTCACTATCAGAAGTACGTGTATTGTCTCTACTCCACCAGAACACAGGCTCTGGGCAAGCCATCCTTGCTCATCTCCGTGGGCCCCATCCTGGTGCAGAGTACTCATTCAGTGAATCAGTGAATGTGGGCGTGGTCCTTTAAATACACCCAGCAAACTGGATCAGCCCTTGGGTTTCAGTACTCGCTTCACTACTTACTCGCTGGGTGAATCGAGGCAAATGACTTAAATACAATGAGCTTTTTAGGGCTAAGACTGAACCTCACTAGGTTGCTATAGAGATCAGACCAGATAGACGTGTACCAGATGCTTAGCACAAGGGTTGGCACTAAAAGTCCTTAATACATAGTATTTATCGTGTCCTTAAGGAAAGCAGGGCATATTATAAGAATCATGGCAGATTTTTAAAGATAAATATTAATGTTAAAATAAGGGGTCCTAATACAACTACATAAAATTTTAAAGTAATTAAAACCTGGTTCTCATTGGCTCTACAAAGTTATTCATTTTTTAATAAAGAACCCTAATTTAACCTTTGCAATAACTACCTATTATAATTACCTTTGAAGACCCTCCCCTTCACCCAACCCTTTGGTATCCATTTAGAAAATGACATCTTTCTGTGAATACTTGCGGTAGGGATTTTAAGGTAGAATTGTAATCACTTTTTGCAAATTTGTACTGGCATTGTAACCTAGGAAGGTGCTGGTTTCTGTTTCTCATGCTACCGTCTGGTTTTAGCTAGAGGTTTTTGTTTTTTGTTTTTTGAGGTTTTTAAGAAAATCACTACTCTTGGGTATTAGAAATCTGATTGAGAGAAGAGAAATTTCTTCTTTCCTTTTATTACACCTTGATTCTCCCAGAGCGAATGCTTTCATATAAAACCCAAATGTCTTCATATGCCTGAGCAGACGGTTCAATCAAAGGAGCAATAAATAGCACCTGGCTGTTTGCCATGGGCTGGGAAGGGGGTTGTGGGAAGAAGACGGGCTCACTTGCCTAACACAATCCTTCTCTCTGTCGCTTTCCCTCGTCCTTCATCTCAGGGCTTTTCCTTCTTTACCATCCGGTCTAGACTCAGCTTTGCCTGCAGAGAATTTCGGTAACTGCCTCTGAGCCAGGTCAGCCAGAATCCATGCGTTGGGCACTGAATTAAAAGCTTAAAGGGGTCCAGTGAATAACAGTTCGCCCTGGAAACTATTGGAAGTTGCACGGTAACTAATGGTAGAAAAAGATTTTAAAACAGGGAGTAAGCACTTCATTGGTTTTGTTGGCCCTTCGATTCAAACTTGGAAAATAGAAAGGAGGGTATGTCTGAAGGCGAACTCCACTTCTCAGTCACTTTGCCATTCCTCTTGGAAGCCTTCCTTTTCTCTCTTTGCCTCACGAACAAGAAAGTTCATGAACGTAGACCTGGCCGCTATAGACCAAAACCAGTTTTTTCCACTGGTAGCATTTTCTTCCTCTATTTTTCCTTTATTCTTTCCTAAAATTAAAAATAAAAATGCTGAGGGAATTGAACGTAGGGAAAGGAAAACTAGGCACATAAATACTGATCCTGCCAGAGGGTTTGGGGAAGATACTGGGAACGGTTTTCTCTGCCAATTTCAGTGTCTCTCAGTATGTTCAGTTTCAGTCCAGGCATACAACTCTTGCTTCCTTCTAGTCTCTGATGTCTTTGTTGAAGCTGGAAGGTCAAGGATGGGCGGTCTCTGTGGGGAGGGTCTGATAATCTATATCACATTCCAAATATAGGCAACTATTTTTAAGTTGCAGATTCCTGGGCACCTCTCTAGAGTATCCCATATATTTTTTCAAAGCCCACCCCCCAGGGGATTCTGATGTGTAGCCAGACTGAGAACTCCACTTCTAGGGGTTCAATATACCATAAACACCATAAGGCCAAGCACCAGGACTGTTTGTTCGTTTTCATGTTCCTGATATATTCCTGGGACACAGGGCACTCTCTCTCTCTCTCTCTCTCTCTCTATATATATATATATATATATATGTATGTATGTGTGTGTGTGTGTCTATAAATTAATTTATAAGAGCACTCTTTGAAATCAGTTCTCATCTAAAATCCATCCTCAAGTACTCTGCTAAGTTTTTAGCAAGTGGTTCTTATTTTGATGGGAAGAAAAAGGGAACAGAGACTGCCTTGAAAGCTAATGAACACTAATATACACAAACTTTGGCCTATGGTTTTGGGAAACTCATCCATGGTTTCCATTCATTCATCCAACAGATACTTCTTTTTGTCCTACTACATTCTGGTGGGGGACTAGGAACTATAAGGAACCAGATTATGAAGCAGCTTTAGGCAGGCTTTCCATCTAGGAAATGTCTCACTATTATTGTCCTCTCCTCCTCACATTTATAGAAAAGATCTCCAAAGTTGGACCCACAGTAGAAGAAAAGGAATCTAAGTGGGATTTGGAGATCTTGTCACTTTCTGGCTTTGTAACCCAGAAGTGTACTTATAGGTTTTATCATTCCAACTGGATTTTAGTCTCCTTAAGATGAGGGCCACATTCCCAGAATGCCTAGCTGGGAACTTTAGCTGTAGGACAGTACCATAGATGTTTGCACTTGGGACCAATGGGAAGAGGTGGTAGAGGTTGAGGGAGGGGAGCTATGGATAGCCTGAGTGGCCGTTCAAGATTAAGGAAAGGGGTGACACCCAGATTTGCTGACGAATCTGTGAGCCCCTCAAGGTTCCCTGATCCTTAGTCTGCAAAACAGCCTTCCTCAGATGGATACAAACCATAAGTTAACATGCTAGGCAGCTTTTCGTTTCGTTTTGATTTGTCTTGTTTTACCTGTGAAAACTGAAATGAGGATCTAGGAATCCAGATCCAGGTTCTAGCATGAGATTCCAACCCAGTCCCTTCACCTCTGTGAGCTTCTGTTTTCTTCCAATGCCCAGTGGCAGAGGCTGGGGATGGATGAAAGCAAGCTATATTCTTAAGGTCCCCTTGAGACCCATTACTCGATTAAAGGCAAACATTAAAAGCGTAAAATTGCATTTCATACTCATACTTATTAGAAGTCCTTGTTGCATCATGTTGGGAAAGGTTTAAGGGTGTGATGGTGATTTACTGTCACAGTTGTTATTTCTCTGGTCTTTTCTAATGTTTAATATTTATTGCTGTATTTCAAGTACAAGAGAGCCAACTCTAGATTATCTACTAGTACATTTCTATCATCGTAATCCTCTAGACTCTCTCCTACCAATTACTCAAGTTCCTGAACATCATCAACAGAAGACTCTGGACAAAGCAAAGGGTCCAAATGGTCTTTGAGAGTCTGAAGCTTGGGAGGATTGAGGTTTGGGCTTAGAAGGTGTCC
This sequence comes from Mustela putorius furo, assembly GCF_011764305.1. Taxonomy (NCBI): domain Eukaryota; kingdom Metazoa; phylum Chordata; class Mammalia; order Carnivora; family Mustelidae; genus Mustela; species Mustela putorius. The sequence goes on from NW_025421998.1 coordinate 88,762,635, forward strand.
TTAATTATGTTCCAAAGCCTTTGTCTTTGATTATTGGTATTTGTAGTACTCCCTGTTCTGTCTTAACTATACCACCTTCTCTACCCCATTATTTATAATAAGTTAGGGGTTGACACTGGAGTAATTATATTCATTTTCTTTACAATCCAATTGCACAACATCCATCAGTGCCTTATTTCCCCTTTAAGGTCCTAGCTTATAATAATACCTGAATGAGAAATTATGTTTTAAAACATACAGTTTACATTAACTAAAATTCATTCCATTTAATCATGTTTCCATTCTCCTTTTATACCAGGTATCATTAAAACATTTTAAGATTCTTCAATCAAATTCTACAAGAATTGGTGATCAACCAGAAGGCTCAGAAGCGACATCTGATTGTACACCTGTGAGTAGCATTTATATTATTGAGGGGGAGGGGAGGCTTTCTTTTTAGCAATTACATAGCCACTCTGTGCCTGATTTTTTAAATTCTTATGCCTAAAGATGCACTGTGAGAAGCCAGGCCTTCTGCTGTGCTCCTCATAGCTTATTTACCAGTTAATCTATCAAGTTTGGAAGAGCTGTTTTTTCTGCTTTGTAATTTGATTTCTTGCTTTATTTTTTCCCACATATATAGTACCTTAAGTACAACAGTCCCAGATCAATAGTAATGAAATTCTCACTTCCTGCAGAGAATGCTGATGACTTGAGGGACTGGGGAGATGATGAGTCAGTCTTCCCCAGTGCATAAACTCACCTTTGCACAGACGCTGGTGATTTCAGGGGCAATAAGTACTTTTCACTGCCCGTGAGCCCTCCTCAGCCAGAAGAGAACTTCCACAGGCCAAAGGTCTGCTGGGGAGCAGAAAGAGGGGATTTCAGAAGGGAGAGGATGTAGAAAGAAAAGGAAACTTTACTGGTTCACAGTGTTGCCCAGGCTGGCACCAGTAGGAGGGAAAGTTTTTGAGGAATTTAGTGTGGTTCCCAGGCAAGTGTTATTTCCGGATTATATCCCTTGCACCCTGTATTAGTTTGCTCGGTTGCCATAGCAACATACCACAGACCGGGTGGCCTAAACAACAGAAATTTCCCCACAGTTCTGGAGGCTAGAAGTCTGAGATCAAGATGTCAGCAGGGCTGGCTTCTCCTGAGGCCTCGCTGCTTGGCTTGCAAATGGCTGTCTTCTCCCTGTGTCTTCACGTGGCCATCCTCAGTGCACACACATGTTTGCATGTTTGGTGTGTCTCTCTCTCTGCCCGTTTACTCTTCCGACAAGGACACCAGTCATTTCACATTAGGGCTCACCCTAAACACCTCATTTTTAGTTAATCACCTCTTTAAAAACTCAGTCTTCATATACATTTATGTTTTAAAGTCCTGGGGGATAGGACTTGAACATATGAATTTGGGGCACTGTAATTCAATCTATATCGCCCCAGCATCCTTTGTTTCTAATATGCAGATTTCTGGTTTATTGAAGATGCACTTCCCTCTGATTCTCCTCACCTGACTTCCGTAGCATGGACATCACTCTGAGAACATTTGGTTGTGCTGTGATGTGTTGTAGTCCTTTGTGTGCAGCTCTCATTTTCCAATAACATAGTGTTATTTTTGAAATTGAAGAGTATGCCTTTTACGTGTCTCACAGGTATAGGTAAGTAAGTTTTATATATAGTAAGACATTTAATATTTATTGAATGAATGAATACATAGATGCTTAGATATAGCCTCTGAACCTACAATTTATTTGCTCTAAGACTGCAAATGATGACTGTTAGTGGTACTTTCTCCTCATTTGCTGCCCATTACCGCAACAAGTGGAAATGAACATTGGAGAGGGACTGAAAGAAAAATATGATTAGCTGACCTCAGGAGACTTACCTCTCTCTTCAAAAAAGTAGGAGACAGTAAATAGCACGAGCCTGCCCCAAGATCCCATCACTCTTCGATGAGAGCACTGTTCCAGAGATAGGAGGGAAGACTGATGAGTTTAGATTGGGATTTACTGAGTGTGAGGACTTGGACTTCAAGGGCATACTCCAGTCTGAAGGCAGGTGAGAGAGAGCTGGAGACAGATGTTCCCTGTCAAAACCTCTGCTTAAGAATTAGAAACAGAGGGCGCCTGGGTGGCTCAGTGGGTTAAAGCCTCTGCCTTTGTCTCAGGTCATGATCCCAGGGTCCTGGGATCGAGTCCTGCATCAGGCTCTCTGCTCCGCGGGGAGCCTGCTTCCTCCTCTCTCTCTGCCTGACTCTCTGCCTACTTATGATCTCTGTCTGTCAAATAAATAAATTAATTTAAAAAAAAAAGAATTAGAACCATGAGAATGGAGGATGTCATCCAGAGAGATTGTGTGGAAATAGAAGAGCAATGTTTCTAAAATGCCACCAGAAATTGTATGCAGAAGGTTTTCTTGGAAATTACAGAAGAACCCTCCTGTGAAAAAGAAATCCACATGCTACCTCTAATGAGGGTTTGTAAGAACATATATATTAACTGAAATATGCCTACCTATTTCTCTCTCATTTATTTTGACCTATTTTATTTCTTCTTCTGTCCTCTCCTTTGGGTCTATGCCCAAACCTTTACTGTGGGGCTTGCCCTCCCCAACTTTGCCAACATCTAGCTAACTATATCCATGAGCTTGTGTTTGACTCCCCAGGTTTCTGCCAATAGGGTCTCACACCTCAGTCCTTCCTTTGTGGCCATTCTCTTCCATCAGCCAATCAGAGCTGATCAGACTGGACAGTAGGGGAGCCTTGGGATTAGATTCCTCAATGTCCAGAGAGACAGAAAGTAGATCCTTCTCAGGGTCAGGTGCATCTTGTCTAGACAGCCAGTAAAGGGCTCAGTAGTGGGGAGGGGGCCACTTTCACACTGATCTCCTTCCTTAGTCCATTGATACCTGCTGGTTTCCCCCCTCCTCTACCTGTGCTCTCAAGGAGGCTTTGGCAATATTTTAGAATTTCACGGCCAGATCAGAATGGGGGGTGGAGGAGCGTGGACGGGCCATGATGGCCATAACAATCTTCTCCTAAGCCCCACCAGCAAATGTCATTTCTCACAGGACCTGTTCATCCCAGCACCAGTTTCCTTAATTTTTCCTGCTTTCTTTGATACAAACAAAAGAAGGACAGATATGTATTCATTTCTTCTATTTTTTGAAGTATTACTTTTCTTCCTTTGAATTCTCTCCTTGCAATTTTTTTCTTTTTTTTTCCTCTCTTAGTTCTCTTTCTTTAGCAGAACCTTGATTTTTCCTTGGATTGTCTGATTATCAGTGGAAGAGGCTTTCTAAGGTCTGGAAACTTCCTCCTTGTCTACACACCCCACCCATGTTCTTTAATGACTATGAGATACCAACTTTCTTGATGTACCCACACCCTCACTTCCCTCTTGGTGTTCTTTGAGGAGCCAGGAAAAGATGCCAATTTTTATGCAGCTATCCAGAATACCAGTGACACCTGAGTCAGTGATTTTTACTCAAATTGTTATTTACATAACATGAGAAAAGAGAAATTTTGTAGTCAAGAGAAAATAGCTCGACAATCCATGAATGGCCTAGGTGGGGTGTTCCAAATGAATGGTGGCCAGTGGCCAGCAGAGGTGCCTCCTGACTGGGTTTCATTAATTTCAGTCAGCTACAAGGTTTGGAGAGAAAGAGGATTTTCCTATGAGCATGTAAAAGAAGTGCTTTGAGTTGTAAGCCTTTGCCCTTGTTTAAGAACAGCATAAATGGGAGATTTTATAACCACTGTGGGCCAGTATTTTTGGAGTCAGTTGAAGCTCCAGATGGAGTGGAAAGAGAAGTTTCTTTTCTTCTTTCTTTTTTCTTGAGTTTTGCAGAACGAGTCTCCCTGGGCACCTTTAATAAAGTGCTCAGTCTCTTGTTTAGTTCAAGTGTGCCCAAGCTTGTTATCACAGGATCTGAAGGGGGCTTTCTTACAACTAAGAACCTTTCCTATAGATTTCTGGGTCTTGGCTCTAGAACCAGCCTCATATGTGAGAATATCTTGAATCCACTCCTTCCCCAAGAATCTCACCTTTAGGAGTCCACACTTAGGTCCTTGTCATGTGGTATAAGGAAGAAAATACACCATGAGCCCAAGTTCGGTGAAGGCTTGAAAGGACAAGAGGAACACAGTCCCATGGTCATCTCAACATTCTGGAAACCTTCACATTAGGCAGGGTAAGAGGACATTACAGCATCACCTTATGCAGATTTTGGAACTTTGGCCAAATGATGAAGGTTTCCAGGCCAGGGAATTGCAGCTGGCTTTAAGAGGTGTCTCTGTGGAAGTACGCACTCCTGCCTAGCAAAGCTCTTAGTGAAGGGGGTTGTACCAGGGTAGACAAACCAAGATGAGGGCCACAGAGGACAGGGTAAAACAGACAGTGGTGCCAGGAGCACTTTCTAGAAGAAAGTCTCTTCTAGAATTCCTCTTCAGACTTTTTGTTCTAATGAGTATGAGTAAAGAAAAAAAAAAAAAAAGAATGATTGTGCTGTTCAACAGCTTTCAACCAAAATGATCAAAAGTCTTACCTGAGTGTATAACTAGGAGTGGATATATTCAGTGGAAGGACATAGACCAGGCAGCTTCTGAACTCTACTTTGGGCTGTTTAATAAAATGCAGTTGTGGATGACTTGTGCTACGTGCAGCCATACTCCAAGAGGGCTTACGTAGAACAAGCACTCACTTTTAGGGGGCACATCTGAAACAGTTTCCTTCCCACCATTCTCTATATCCCAAGTCCAACTAAATGCCAAATTAAATCTAGATATTTCTTTTTTCTGAATCGACTTTTACTAAGGAAAAGGGAGAGCTGCATTCCCTGAAATAGATATTTTGGGCCAAAATTATTACTTTGGCCTTTTTTTCCTCCTCCTTTTTCAAAACAAAATGTCTATCATTCACTCTGACACCAGCGTTTAAGAGCTGGAGACAAATGGAGTCTGAATATTCACGCCAATGTAGTACAAATGAGCTGTGATTTCAGGATGCTGGCTGTTTCTCTGACAGGAGAAAAGAGGGGTTGACTAGTTTAATATCTTTGGCTGAAAACACTTTCTTATAAAGGGATGGAGAAGGCCAACATTAATATTGAGTCCTGTTACTGAATGACCAGGGAGGCTCTATCATGGAATGGGGCATCCTCAGTCTGGGGAAAGTGTGTTGATCACACCCAGACGACGCGGAGGGGGAGCGAATTCACACACACAGGCTGAGATTGAAGGAAAGACATCGTCTAAAAACATTTTCTCCACATTCTTCAAAGATTTCCTTCCATAAGTATATTATACCCATGATTGTGAATATGACTCCTTCTCAGACTTACGCAGTGTGTAAATATAAAGACGTGTTGTAATGAGAGACTCTGGGAGTACATCTGACTGCCTCCCTCAGAAGGCTGGCTAATGGTTTGGAAATAAAGATGCAGTTGTAAGTTGAAGTTTAAGGTGGAGGCTTGTGACCACCGTTAGTACCATCTGTCCTTTCTCTTGTTCCTCAAACATACATATTCAATCACTCATTAATTTACTGTTTCCGGAGTATAGCGACCTGGACCCTCTCCATCTCAGGTGCTTTGTTAGGTCTTGACTACATTAGCAATTCTGCCATTCCTTCATTCTCTCCTATAAAACAGACTAATTTTTATTCAATGCAACGGAAACTGGTGAATCTAATGATGCACTCAGTGACATAAATTGTGATTTCCAATACTTTTGTTTTTTGTTGGCTTCATCTTGGCAAAGAGTCATAATATTTTAAAATTTCTCTGCCCTCTTGTCCACCTGTCATGCTTAATTATGTTGTTTATACACAAAACATAGCAGTGTGCTGGCTATATCTATCTATAATCCTACTTTGCTGCAAATTGCTTTGAAGAATGATGCATAATTGTACCTAGTATTATTTGTTTCCTAAATTCTGGTTTTCAGGAAACACTTTTTAGAAGGGGAACATAACTGTAGTTTCAAAGCCATCGAAAATTAAAAGCAAAGTAAGGAAACCGTGACATTTTTATGGAATGCTCAGAAGACCCTAAGGTCTTTCAGCAGAGGTGAAATTGAAGGACCCCTCCCTTGGACACATCTCTGCCACAGCACTTCTGCTAATTTCTTTTACATTTAATCCTGTATTCTCTTTCTTAAAGAAGGCCTCCCAAACAGTCTTCACATCTCACAAACATGGCTCTGCCCTGAGACTGACACAAACAGATAAACTTAGATGACTGATCTTCACGTTTAAAACTAATTACATTTTTTAAAAAGCAAAGAAATAGTCAAAGTATGAAGTACTGTATTTTATTTTTGAAGACCTTAGAATGAATTCAGCCTATTTTCTAAAGTTAATCCCACTTAAGTGAAATAATAAATCAGTTTGCCAAAACACAAATGAACATAAATAGGAGTTTCAGGGATGCCTGGGTGGCTCAGTTGGTTGGGCATCTGGCTTTGGCTCAGGTCATGATCCTGGAGTTCTGGATTAAGTCCCTCATCAGGCTCCTTGTTCAGCAGGGAGCCTGCTTCTCCCTCTGCCTTCTCCCTGCTTGTGCTTGCTCTTTCTCTCTGTGTTAAATAAATAAAATCTTAAAAAAAAAAAAACAAAACCCACAAGCACAGGAGATTCATTTTTACTTCACTAATAAACATCATAAATGGAGCTTACCCTAACATGGAGCAGGCCGAATCCTTGGGCCAGGAAACAGCGCCTGCTAAAGGACATTTGTACAGGAGCATAGATCCTTCCAGACAATCACACAGTCATTTCATCATCAAGGTTCTTGCCACAGTCTACCTTGTATGATCCACTTACCGGTCTTTTGAGATGAGTGTGATTAGAAGTACAGACTCTGGGGCCAGGCTGCCTGGATGTAAATACCAGCTCTATCATTTCCTAGCTCTGTGACCTTGGAGACATGACTCACCCTCTCTGGGTGAGAATTTTATAAATATCATCTAACAAAGATTTAGATTTAGATGATCTAAATCTAATTTAGATGATATCATCTAACAATGATTTAGATGATATTTATAAAATTCTGATTAGATGATATTTATAAAATTATATTTTATAAATATCATCTAACAAAGATTTAGATTTAGATGATCTAAATCTAATTTAGATGATATCATCTAACAATGATTTAGATGATATTTATAAAATTCTGAGAACTGTGCTTGGTACAGAGTAGGTGCCATTTAACCACAGGCTAAGTAAATAAACTTCTCCAGGTAGACTGTAAGCTTGTATGGGTTCTTTTGTGAGTTTACTCTTATATCCCGTCACAGGGTGTAGCCCAGCCCATGATCAGCCATTAATGCATGGCCCTATAATCAGGGGTCACAAACTGGCAACCTGAGGCCCACACTGACCTGCATATATGTGCTTCTCTTGCTCAGCATGGGTTTTTTGTAGTTGTTGTTTTTTTTAAATTTGAATTTGAATGCTCTTAGCAGTCATCCATTCTTCTCCAAGTGAAGGCACATCAGGTAATCGGAGAGAAGAAGCAGAGTCAAAGGCCCAGAGGCAGAAACAAAGGCTGTATTATTGCAAGGCAAAGGAGTGTGGCCTGGGCTGTGAGCTGTGTTTTCAAATTAAGGGCGGGGTCTGAAGAGGAGTCATGTGATGGGTGTAGGGAATCCATTTCATGGAAGACCCCTGGGGGATTCCAGGGACCAGGATGGTGGTGTGTGGGAAGCAGATCATTCTTCCTCACCAGACCCTTCAATGACCAAGTCATGTAAGCCTTCCCAATCATAATCCCTCACCTGCTTATTCCCCAAACCAGGAGTCCTACATGCCCAACAGCTTCCCAGACCCGCAGGCTGTCACTGAACAGAGACAGTAGTAAACCTTGGGTTGCTGCTGTTTCCAGTTAAAGGCATCTTTGATTGTTCCTCCTGCTAACGAAGAATATTCAAGTTCAAGTGAAATGGCCTCTCATTTCTGGGGTCAGTTCAGCCTTTCTGCTATGTAACATCTGTTTTTGAAATTCGGCTGAGACCCTGACTTAAATCCATTTAACTTAAAAAGCAGCAAGAGAACATCTTGTTTTCATGAATGTCCAGGGGCTGTGTGTCAACAAATGAAAGGTCTGTTTGTGGTATTCAAGGGGAAAAGCTGGTTGTGCGATGTTCTGCCACTGGGGTAAATTTATTATGGACTGTTCATTTCTTGGAATCATGAAAAAACAAAGTAGTCCAGCTTTGTTTCAATCAGCAAATTTTGGCTTAATCATGGGTGGGAAATGTGCTTTTCTTGTCAGAAGGTCACTGAGCTGGATGGTTTCCAAAAAGATGCCCTCACATGTGCCTCCTACTTCAGCCACGTGAAGTTATCTTAAGTGAATTCTCTAAATCTATATAAATTTTGGCAGACAGCATCTGATAGATCATTATTTTTATATCACTTACACAGAACCTGAGGTGGGAAAGAAGGGGTGAGACTAGTTCGCCATCCCTCAAACCTGACTAAGCTACTTTATTCCTCACACACTTATTTAGGAGAGACAAACAGAAAAAAAGTTTGGTTCATCAGCACCCAGAAGAGTGAGTGTTGGCTCAAAACAGATGTCTTTATATATGTGTTTGTTTAATGAATATAAACTCTGGTCTTATGAACTCACATTCTCTTTATGAATCCATGTCTGTGCGTGTATTAATATCATTCTTGTCTGAAAAAGCTGTTACTGCTGATGTCCTATTTCAGTCCAAAGAAAAGCATTAGGTCACTCCCGTCACTCTCTTGGAGCCGTGTGTTTTTCCTTTCTAACCCTTATCCCAATTTGTATTTTATTTATTTATTGCCTATCTCTACCATTAGACTATAAGCCCAACAAGGGCAGAGTCGTCATGTTCACGGCTCATTTGCTACATCAAGCAAGGTGGCTAGTATGTGAATATTATTTCACAGTATTTGTTGATTGTTTTTCCTGATGTTTTTGTTGTGATGATCATTGTAGAGCCTTAACCACTCTTGACTCTGTATGAATTTAATCTCAGTGAAGACAACAGGGCTTACAATACAGTTGAATATGCAGAGACCTTTGGTGTGATGACACACACTCATTTGACGCTATTGAAAGTTATGGTGGAATGGGTTAGTCTAACCATCTCTGTTTTCTCAAGTTGAAGTTTTTGAGCCACATCTGCCATTATAGCTGGCCAAGATCAGTGTCATAGCACATGGCAATAGTTTCAGGGCTTTTTTTCTCTCAAACAGTTAACTCATTCCTGGTGGTATTCAATCTATGACTTCAGCCTTATTAGCAATAAATTCTGGCCCACTGAGCTACTTGGTAAAGGCAGTACAAGTATCTGTGGTCAGAAAGAAGGCATTTTTGGTGCCCAATGGACATACAGTTTAATGTGCATATTTGTTTGTCTGGTGGTCATGTATGCCTTTCTTATGATCAAGCAAGCAGGAACACTTCAGCTTGAAGGGGAAACAAAGTAGAATTACTTGCTCCATTTTGCTTTGGCTGTCTGCATAGACAGGGCTGAAATGGGAATGATTTGTGTGTTCCAGAGGATCTCAAGAGAAATGCTCCTTCGTTTACAGGAGGTGCAATTCCACAATAGTTTCTTGCTTTGTGTACTTGAAAACATTCCCAAAGAAACAAAGTTGGATGCAGAAAAAATAATGAAAGAAGAGAAAAATAATACTCTGAATTCTGAACAATTCTGCTTTACTAGGTTGAGCTGTCTGCCAGCTGGCCACAGTGTTGACTACTTGTAATATATACTTTTGGTAAGCTGCATGTAGTTCTTGGAACTGTTTATATTAGACGGCAGAAACTTAATTATTCTAAAATTGGCAGGACTTACTTTGGTTACTTAATACAAAATTGCTTAGTCATCTTTATACCTAGTGTGGACAGCATTGTTTGAGTGTGAAAAGCTATGAAATGCACATGTGCTCCAAAGAGACTTTAGATCAGGTAGAAAAACAAGAAGGTATCATTTTTTGCAAGATGCTTAGCAGGTGGTCGCCACATGTTTTAATTGGACAAGCTAGGTGCCTGTTGAGTTGAAGTCCTTGATTACAAGTATTTCTCCGTTTTCCTTGTGGATTTTGTAAGAAGTAAAAACGTGCTGCTGCAGCTTCCCAGACTACGTTCTTCTGCATTTTGCAAAGTGCAGGTTTCCCAGCAAAAGGGTGAGGAACGCTAGAATCAGCTGTAAGAGCAGCTTGCTTTCTCTCTGAAACAAACGAGGATGTCCTTTCAAGCTGGTTCACACCCAGGTCCTCCCTTTGCCTCTTTTGGTTTGAATACCTACCTTACCACACTGGAACTACTGCCTTCCAAAGGCAGCACAGATTTATAGAGCTCCAACAAGGAAGCAGGCAGGCAAAATGAGTCTCTTCCGAGTGGTTTAGAGTTTGAGGTGGCGCCGGAGGTCTCCAGGTTTTTCCAGGAATGCTTGTGGCAACCTCACACTCTTCCTGTGACCTGGGCTGTGACTCCTGAGAGAGATGGTGAGAAAAGATAAAAGTCCTCTTGCCAATGGATAATGACACCAGGCTTGGGAGGGGTGGGTTCCCAAGCAAACATCCAGAACAGTGCCTTATGTTTCTAATTTCTGAACATGGTTAGAGAGCAAAATCAGGCAACACTTTTTTTTTTAAAGACTGATGGAAGCATTTAAATCGGCTCTGAATGTCAGTATTTTCTAATTATGATGGAGGAGTGGCAAGGAATCTCCAAAGACCTTGGCAATTTAGAGGGTTTCAGCCCAACCCTGATTCTCTTTTTATTCATCATATGTCTTCTTTGTCCTTCTTTCTCTTTCCATGTTCCAGAACTAGCCTATTCCCTCAGTTACAAATGCCTCATATCCCTCTCCTGAAGCCAGAGTGTCTTTCTAAGACAGGATTCTTTTCCACCAGAGGAAACAAGCACAGCTACAAATCGCAATATAAAATAGAGCTCCATAGTGAGCCTCCATCCATCCCAAGGCAGTACTAAAAGCTGGCCTGGAGACACACACGGCCTTTTGAAAGGGCCTCAGCCAAGTTCCTCCATTTACCATTTAAGTACAATGAAAGAAATGCCCTGGAATCCATTCCAATTCAACAAGTCTTCAACCTTGCTGACTATAAGAAAAAATAGTTAAGGGACTCTCAGATCGACTCCTTAATACTACTTCAAAGGATCACGAAAACAAGCAGTAACCTCAAGGAGATTACCATCTTCTAGGAAAGACAGATATGTACCTAGAAATTCAAATACAAGTCGTAGATTAAGTGCTCCAGTAGAAAACTGTAGGTATCCATACAAACTCGTGTCAGTGAGTAAGTTGTTCAGGGATCCTGTAGTCTTATGCTAGTCTTAAGCCTATACCATGAGTCATTTCTTACATGAAGAAAAGTCCAGAACTCTCCAAACTCACAACTGGGCAAACTACCATCTACATGATTCATGTGAAAGGAAAGAGGAAGCAGTCTAAGCACTTTTCAAATTATTATTTAACTTCTGTGTAAATTTATGTATTATGTCCAAGGGATCTCATGGATAATGTCCTTTGGTTTGTTTCAGAGCTTTTCATCTAAGATTATACACTCCTAGAAGATAGCCTCTAACTTGCTTTGTAATTCTAGAACACAATAAATGCATTTGAAGATCATCATGAATAGAAGTTGAAAAATTCACTAGGGAATGATTTGTCCCCAATTAATAATAGCATGTCTTTCATGTACAAACCTGTTTCCACTGGCACATAACTCTGAATTTCTCCGGCAATGTAACTGGATATATATCCTGCCATCTGAACTGTCTGACCTTGCTAATAATACCTTGTATCAACATGATAGCTGGCTAAGGCTCTGGATCTAGATGGTGGTGGTGGGGGAGGGGTTTTTTTGGGGGGGGGACGGTGGGGAGCAAGAGAGGAAGAGAATCTTAAGCAGGATCCATGGCCAGCACAGAACCTGACGTGGGGCTCAATCTCACGATCCTGAGATCATGACCTGAGCCAAAATCAAGAGTCAGATGCTTAACTGATTGAGCTACCCAGGTGCCCCTGGATCTAGTTTTTGATCCCTAAATTGGAAATGTTAGTTGGAAAACCAGTCACAAAGAGCCGACTCCCAGGTTGTCGATATTTTTACAGCTGAGTAGACCAGAAAGGCCAAAGGGTTGTGCAAGTCAAATCACTATTGTGTAAAATATGGATAATCTTTGTTCCATGTTTACTGTTGGTAAAGACCTATGAGCTCTGATCTTGTGTTGCAAATAAACCACTCGTGGTTCCTGTTACATAGTTAAAAGTGTGATCTTTCTTCAGACCCTGTCTCGGCTGCTTTTGCTTGTGCTGAGCACTTTACTTAATACCAAGTGCTTAGTCACAGTGAGACTGTCTCACCCAATGACCCTCTTCAGGAGAACGGAGAGGTTACTCATGAAGGAACTAAAAGAGCACATCCAGGGTTCCAGAAGCTGTCCTGTACCACAGCCCACGTATTACTACAACTCCTCTATGAGACTATCGGGTCTTTCAAGTCTGAGACCATGTCTTACACACCGTCTTACCTCTGAACTGCAGAACATTACTTCACACAACGCAGTCATTTCATGCAGGGAGTTAGAAGGCCTTCCGGGGGGAGCTCTCTAACAGAACTTTCTGTGGTGATGAAAACGCTCTCTGCGTTGTCTTATATGGTAACCACAGAGCACTTGAAATGGGGCTAGTGAAGCTGAGAAACAGAATTCTTTATTTTATTTACTTTTCATTATTTTTCACTTGAATTGTCTCACATGACTAGTGACTACCATTTTGGACAGCACAGCCATAAAATCTTAAAAACTATCTTTCACTACAGACCTACCTATTATTGGATAGTTCTGTTGGGGCAAGGACCCCATCATTTTACATCAGAATTAGCTGCTGTTATCAGGCATATATTTAGAAAACACATATACACATTTCTTCTGCCAAAGAGCATTTTTGGTTCTCACACAGACTGGTAAAGAAGTTCCATCTTTGCCTCAGCGTTCTCACCTATGCCTTTGACCTCTCTCTAGGGGCCAAGAGCAGAAGTGGCCCCATGCCTGTTCTAAATTGGTATTAACCTATGCCTTTCAGTGTAGTTTCCTTGAGTTTACCAAGGAAAAGTATTTTAAACTCTGGGGGGGGGGGGCACAGAAGTAATTGTGTTCCACATTTTCACTTCTCCTCACTCTTCTCAGAATGGTGTAGAGATTATTCTAAATACCAGCGGTGGTTTCCCACTGATTGGCTGTGGTTCAGGAACTCTTGCCAAAGTTCTATACGTCTCAGTCTTTTTTCTTTAAATGGAGATGAATCTACTTTTCCTACGAGAGGGTCAAACAATGATTGCCCTAGAGATCAGAAGTGCTCCAAATAGAGCAGAAGTGTTTATGCTAACAAAGTCCCTAAATGTGTTGTCTTCCCAAGTGCTGGAATCAGTGTACATAAACACCATCGCTTCATAAATCTTAAATGCCCAAACTGTCCAGTCTTAACTAAGGTGAAGAGAGGACACAAAGACATTGATTTTAGTCACGTTAAGTCTGTCAGTGTTTTGCAAATGGAGAAATACAAATAGAGAAAAAGTAATGATAAAAGACTGAGCAGGAATGGAGAGAAAAAACAAAACAAAACAGGCCATAACCTGTTAGCCTGCTCTTAGTGGGGCTTCATGTTTTAGATTCCACTGACTGGAGAACAGAAACAACTTGAGAAGATAGAGCTCTTCAGGTTGATCCCTTTCTTACTCAGTATTGCTGGTCTTGACAAATGTGCCTTGGTGATTGCATGTATTTTTTTTTTCTTAAGTAGCACAGATTTTTGGAACAAGATGGTGAAGGTTGAGCTAAAGTTAAGTCCAAACTGTATGTTACAATCCATGTATTTATTTGGTTTTTGAGTCCCAAATGAACTATTCTGTTCAGAAAAGAGCAAAGCAGGTTGATAAATTGAATTTTTTTAAAAAGGACAAAAGTTCATTTTCTGCAGTCAAAAAGAAAACACTGCCAGATTTACTGTGTAACTACTGCAAATGTGGGTTTATATAACTTTTGAGATTCATATATAGTCTTTTACCAAAGTCTTTAATTCACTTTGCAAACACTGATCAGTCAATAAAATATAGAGATGAATCAGCTGGAATTACATTTTCCATACTCAGAATGGTAAAATCTAGAATAAAAATCTGATGGTTCAAATCAGCTGTAATTCCTGGGTGCCTACTATGTCCCGATAGTGAAGAGATTTTTAAGCAATGGTTATCTATATTCATAAGTGGCCTTAAGAATGAAAATATACAGAAAATATGATCTCAAATAAAATATTTAAATACTAGTTAGAACAATCGAGCAGTGGCAAAGCAGTACATTTATTAATTACCAAAATAAATGATAGATGTTTGAGGAGAGAGATAGTCACTTCTAAGCTAGAGTCCTCAGGAAAGCCAAAATGAAAAAGTGAAATTTGAGCTAGGAATTCATGACTAAATAGAATATGGACAGTAAAATGGGGAGCCCATTCCAGATGGATGCGATGTGTGAATTGCAAGTGCAGAGAAGGAAAATTGAATGACGTGGTTGAGAAGCAATAAAATAGTTTTATCTAGGATGCCATCAGACAATGTGCTTGGAAAGAAAGTTAATGCTTTCTAAATTAGAAAATCAGAAGAGCATGTACTTGGATATCATTTAGACCTGAAAAGGAGGAAACATGGACATATCATGTTTGATGCATCCATCTTTGCTGGATGGGAGAGCAGGCATGGAACCATAATATTACATAGAGTAGGATGAAACCTTGGACCTTGTCTAGTCCAAGCACCTGATTTCACATTCCTAAGTCTGAGTCCAGATCACTGTTTGCCAAGGGTTTGTGGAGAAAGACAACCGAGGGATTGAAGTGAGTGAAGACCATTCGAAGGGCAGAGGTGAGGAATCCTGCGGGAGATGTGACACCCAGGAATCACCCGGTACATGTAGGTTGGAGAGAAGCATCACTTAGCCACAGTGAGCACCCAGCTGAAATTCACACAGAACTTTGAGGCAGGGAAACATGGATCCATCCACAAAGCCCTGAATCTCGAGAATAAAAACCAGAATACAGCTCATAGTTGTGATCCAAAATTGAAGATGGGTATGATAGACCTGGTAGAAGTTTAAAGTAACAAGAAAGTCTGAAATACAAGTTCTAGGAGGACAGGGACCTTTTCAGTCTTGTTCACTGTTGTATCCCCAGGGCATGTGATAAAACTTGGGACAACAGTAGGTGCTCAGTAAATGCTTATTGCATATTGATGGTATACATGTTTTTTTGTTGGGACTTCACTGAATGAGTCAGACCGTGAAATTTGCAGTGGGTAAATAATGGTGACTAGTCAGAAAGATCTGTATAATAATGGTATGGGTCTTGAAACATTAGGGTTCCTTGCAATAAAAGAAAAATAGTTACATTGGGGATGAAGTTATAGTGGTCAGAAGAGGAAGTGCAGTGCAAGAGAAGTGCAAGAGAAGAAACTCTAATATGACAAAAGTATGCAGTGATACTGTCCAGAATCCGAGCATCCTGGTTTATGAGTATTAAAAAGAAGTAACAAAAATAAATAAATAAATAAATAAATAAAGTAACAACAAAATAATAGAGGCTTAATCGATATCTGCAAGGTTTAATTTAATTGAGATCTCTGAGACGTGATAATTCTGTTATTTAAACCAAATGGGTGTACAATTGAAGAGGCATGGGTAATTTTGAAGATCACTTCTTACCTAAGTTTATATGATCCAATGAATTAGACCAAAGGTCACTGACAATAGTCTTCTCAGAACTTTCCCAGGGCACTCTCATTTATTTCTTGAAAGGGGAAACAATTCCTAGAGGGAAATAATAGATTAGTCCAAGAATATTATAGTGGTTAAAAGCACACACTTTGAAATCTGCAAAACAGGGATTTTAATAGCTATTTTACAGGTTTATTATGTAGATAAAATAATTTAACATATTTTTAAATGGCCCAGCAGAGCTGTCAAGCCACCAAAAAAAACATAGAGGAAACTTAAATGCCTATCGCTAAGTGCAAAAAGCCAGTCTGAACAGGCTATATACTGTATGATTTCAACTATATGACATTCTGGAAAAGGCATAGTTATTACAGAAACAGTAAAAGGATCAGTGGTTGCCAAAGGTTGGGGCAGGGGAGGGAGGGAAGGGTGAGGAGATGGAGAACAGGGGCTGTTCAGTGCAGGGAAACTGTTCTGATACTAGATGGTTGATATATGATACAACATCAGGTGTGGAACCTAATATGATCTATAGATTTTAGTTAATAATAATGTGTCAGTAGGGGTTCATCAGTTGTAACAAATGCACTGCACAGTTACAAGGTGTGAATTAGGTTGTACTAGTTTTCTAGGGCTGCCATAACACAGTATCACAAAAGGAAGGGCTTAGGACAGCACAAGCATTGTCTTCAAAGTTCTGGAAGTTAGACATCCAAAATCAAGGTGTCAGCAGGGCTCCCTCTCACTAAGCTGTTCCATCTCTCTCTCTCAGCTCTGCCTTCTGCCTTCTCCGGGCATTCTCCCTGTGTCTTTACACTGTCTTCTCTCTGTGTATGTCTGCTCCTGTGTCTAGATTTCCCTTCTCTATGACAACACTAACAATATCAGATTAGGGCCCACTCATCTTAGCTTGACTTAGATCTACAAAGGCACTCTTTCCAAATAAAGTCATATTCTGAGGCTTTAGGTCTTCAATATATTTTTTAGGGGTAGGGTTACATAATTCAGTATGAACATAAAAGAAACTGGGCAGGGGAGAGGAAAGGATGGGAAATCTGCACTTTCTGTTCATTTTGTCTTTAAACTTGAAACTATTCTAAGGAATGATATCCATTAATTTTAAAAAAAAAAGGTAAGAAGAAAATAACCCAACACATTGTACATATTTAATAAACGTTAAGAGTCTTCTGGATGCTGCATTAACTTCTCCAGTGTCCCTGACACAATAGATTTTATTCTTGATGCATTCCAAGATGAGCAATAACATTGCCCAAATATCCCAAGGCCTTCCCCAACCCATTCATTGTTCAGTTTGTGATGATTTGAAGGTAGATAGGACTTAGCTTTCTCCCTGGCTTCTCATCGTAATAACTGAGTGGTAGATTAGAAAGCTGTCTGCTCACAATGTTCTCCTGCCCTTAACTGGATTTTGTGGTGTCATTACCAGAAGGAAAGGGCTGCATGTTAACTGATTTGGAATCTGTAACACTGACTTATTTCTTAACTACAGCAGCATAGATTATGCCCTGTCTTAAGAAAATCTAGTATTTGGGGGCGCCTGGGTGGCTCAGTGGGTTATAAAGCCTCTGCCTTTGGCTCAGGTCATGACTCCAGGGTCCTGGGATCGAGTTCCGCATTGGGCTCTCTGCTCAGCAGGGAGCCTGCTTCCTCCTCTCTCTCTCTGCCTGCCTCTCTGCCTACTTGTGATCTCTGTCAAATAAATAAATAAAATCTTTAAAAAAAAAAAAAAAGAAAGAAAGAAAATCTAGTATTTGGGAGCTCTTATTGAAAAGACACAGGTATCCTAGCTAATGATTCATCAGCAGAAGTCATGTTGGAGTCTTTTCAATAGCATGACTACAATCCTCCCTTACAATACAAAAATTTAATTTTTCTCATAAAACTTTCAAGAACCTCTTTGGTGAGTGCTGTGAAGTGTGTAAACCTGGTGATTCACAGACCTGTACCCCTGGGGATAAAAATATATGTTTATAAAAAATAAAAAATTTAAAAAAAAAAACCTTTCAAGAACTCATCTGTCACATTCATGGGTATATATCTTCCCCAGCGTATACTTCTCTTCAGGCTAACCTGACCATTTGTGACCCTCTAGAGCTCCCCAGTTTACAGAATCTCTTTGCCTTGACATTGGTTGAGAGTTTGTTTCCCAACCAGTGTTGCTAGAAGAGACTCAGCATTGACTGAGGGTAGGGGAGGAAATGAGAGATTAGGATCTGGGGACATGGAAGCCACTGCTCCCCAGTAAAGGGGGGAAAATCACTTACAGTCTCCCCAGACATGGCTCCCCTTAATAGGACAGTGCTAGAGAAGTTTGGAGGAGCTCTGGGGGATAAGAGTGTGATGATTAAGGAAGACCTCCAGCCCCAGCCTGGTGGGAGAGCAACTGAGAACCATTTTCATAATCATACACACCTTCCCTCTCCTGCACAACCTCATATACCCTAATGGAGGGTCCTACCTCCATCATGCACGTGTGCACTCTCCTCTCTCTCAGATGCTCTTGCCACATGTCCACAAACTGTAACCCAGAAAGGTACGTGTCTGCGTAGATGCATCCAACAGTGACCCCCTCCCCCACCCCTAGTGCCCCCACGTACATGCTCCGCAGCTTTCACATGAATAAATGGACAGATAGACTTTGTCTAGGGCTGGGAAAGAAAACAAAAAGCACCCAAGTAAGTACTAAAAGGTGAGGAGTAGGTGGAAACAATGGGTAACCAAAGAAGAAATTGCGTGGGGAGAGAGCCCGGGAGGGCGAGCAGCCAAAGGGGCCACATGCTCTTACTCAGTCTCCCCGCCCTGTGAGCACTCCGAGACATGGCCAGGCTCTGGCAACAGTGCGTGTCCCCAGCCTGCTTGGGGGTACTGACTTCGCTGCTGTTAGCACCTGCACACCTGTGTAGCCTGGGGAACTCAAGGCGTGGCTACTAACCAAGCAGCCCACAGGCCAACAGAGCTTGGGGGAGGAAGGAGCAGAGGGTTTCGGGGATGCTTTTCAAGATACTTGGATAAATTAAGAAAAGTGAGGGCACCTGGGTGGCTCAGTGGGTTAAGCCTCTGCCTTCCGCTCAGGTCATGATCCCAGGGTCCTGGGATGGAGCCCTCCACTGGGCTTTCTGCTCGCTGGGGAGCCTGCTTCCTCCTCTCTCTGCCTGCCTCTCTGCCTCTCTCAAGAGAGATCTTGTGATCTCTGTCAAGTAAATAAATAAAATCTTAAAAAAAAAAAAAGTTAAATTGTTTACTTACAGACAGACCTCTTTCTCCCATTTCTGTTTGCTGTTGCTATAGTTATCAGCCAAGTGGTTCGTCTACAACAAAAGACTGCACGGAAAAAGGGATGAGAAGAGTTTACTCTCTCCCTGCATCTAGGATTCAAGTCCCCGAAGTTCAGTCCCACTGCCCATAGGGCCCTTCTCTTCCTGCACTGCACTCAGAATGGGAGCCCACTTGGGGGTGGGGCGGGGGGGCGGAGACACCCCCCCCCCACCACCACTACCTCTTAAGGGATGCTCAAATCACTTGTTGTCCATTCTGATAACTATGGAGAGATCAAGCTGGAAAACGAAAAGATATTTATGGTTGATGAAATAGTAAAGGAAAACAGTTTCTTTTCTTCATAACCAGCAAAGTACTTAGAAAGTACTCTTGTTAAGAGTAAGATGGAGAAACACCTTCAAATTTTAAAATTCCCAATAAACACCAAAATTCAAATTTCTTAAAGATTTATAAGCAGTATAAATAATACCCTGAGGAATAAGAAAGGGGGAAAAATGCAAACATTGCGTAGTTGTGTTTTTGTTGGCAGAGATTTTATTTTTGTTTTTGTGAGTTTTTTTCAGGGGAAAATGCTTGAAAAATTAAAGAATCTGACAATTTATTTAGGATACTTTCTGAGCCTGGCTTCAAACTCCCGAGTTTTGCTTTTTGCACCCCTCAAGCAAAAATCTCATTAGGCGATGGCTTTACGTTTTGCACAGCTCCTTATTTTCCTACGCAGGGCAAATGGCTCGTCTCGTGTGCACAGAAAGGGCTGGAAAATATTTTTTGTGATCTGAGTGCAGCAGAGAGTCTAGGATTCCAGAGGAAGTGGAGGCCTCCCTCTCCACACAGGAAACAATCTTCAAGCAGGCCTTAAATGCCAGATTCCAGGCCGAGTTTAACTAACCACTGACAGCTCTGTAAACAAAGCAAGGACAAAAAGAGCCCGCTTCCCCTTTTCTGGTAGTCATTTTGGGTTTGGGGGCTGCAGGGGAATTCTGGAATCCTTGGCTTCATGGCACAGGAGCGCAAGGGAAGCGAGTTCCTCAGTTGAAGAGCTGGAAAGGGAAGATCTTTCTGGGATTAAAACCATCACGGAGGAGGTAGGAGAGGATAAAACGGTTTGGTCACAAAGAGCCGGGACTTTGGAGCTCTGAAACAGCTTGATCATCTGCAACTGCTTTTAAAAATGCTGCTGACTTACGTTTATTCATGGTATTATTGTTGTGGTCTTTTTTTTTTTTAAATCATTCTGATATTAATATTCTTTCAAAATATACAAATTATGCCTGGATACTTCTATTATTTTATTACTATTTTCATTCTTTTCCTTTTCCTTTTCTCTTAGTACCTACATATTCCTTTTTGCGCCACTTCTTTTTTTCTTCTTTCTCTTTTCCTCTTTCTTTGTTCACTTTTTCATAACCTTTGTCTGTGGCTCAGAAAGTTACAAAGAATAAAATCATTCAGTAGCTCTTAAGTGTTTTTACCAGGATTTCAAATCTTCAAAGTCTCTCTGTCTCCTGAGGTTTTTACTTATTGATTTTTAACTGTAATCCTGGGATCTTTACTTATTTGTCTCTAATAAGTAAGTTTCATGAATGAGACTCAATTTAGTACATGAAGGACTCAGCTCCGGAGCCAGAAATTGGTCACTAGCCACCTTGCCAGCCTTCTAAGGTGTTTTTCTTCAGAGTAAAGAAGAAGAGAGAGGGTGAAGAAATGGCAGGGGGCCAAAGCTGAAAGTGATTCATGGGAAACACTTTGATTCATCTGTGATATTGACCTACCTCCTCCCTGTTAGGTCCAGATTCTCCTGTCTCCCTAGACCTGAAGCCACACCATGGATGATTTTGAACGTCGCAGAGAACTCAGGAGGCAAAAGCGGGAAGAGATGCGTCTGGAAGCAGAAAGGTAAGGACCTAAGTTGGACAGTATTTGTATTCTGTTACTAATAGTGCTGGTTTCATGCTCCAAAGATCATCACTCTGAAGAGCCAAATATATTGCACACTAAACTGTTTGCCAAAGTAGTTATGGAAAATTCTCTTGTTATGATTCTAAATGCTGTGTAAAAAAAAGAAAGAAAGAAAACCAACATCAAGGAAGAGAGAGATTCTAGAGGAAGCAAATAGTTGCATTAAGTCAGAGCCTACACTGGAATTTTTGAATAACAAAGGCAATGTGTGGATAAAAGTTTTAAAAGCAGTTATAATGTTGAAATGACAGAAAAAATGACAAATGCTGACTATGAAACCAACTAGGAAATGGGAGTCTTTGGTCTAAAAATATAAAGGCTATAAGACCCAGATGGATCTTGTGACAAATTTTTATTCTTATTAGAAAAGTAACCAAATCCAGTAATCCACATATTAAAGGTTAATAGTTAATGGAGATTCTGAGTCTAGTTGAAAGCTGTTGTGTTGTTTGAGGCCTCTGTTGTGGTGACTTCAAGGACAGGTTGGGGCAGTGAAGCAATGACATACGAGGTATGGGGCATAAATGCATCTTGTAAAATTTGGGCCTCAGGGCAAAGGACATATAATGTGACTTAGATCAGACAGAGTAGGCATTCTTGGGTGTACCTGGCAAGAGGGAAGTATTTTATTTCAGGGAGAAACCACATGTAAATGGAGATTCTCTCCAGGCATTTGGAGATAGAAATGTTCTATCTTTTTTCAGAAAGGGAAAGAAATGATTATTAGAGGATAAGTTTGGAAACACCCAGTGTGGGGTGGCAAGTGGACAGTAGTGATAATGTCAAGAAAGCAAGCGTAGGGAGAGTGAGAGGTCATAAAGACGTAACAGAAGCCATCAGAGGAGACAAAAGTGTCAAGGACATGGGGAGAACTAAGGAGAGCATCCATGCTGAGCGGCCATCACCATCTTACAGGCAATTCCGAGCCCAGGGGGCCATACCTCTTACTCTTCCCAGTGATGTGTTACATGGCCTCGATCCAACTGAAAGTCAATGGAATACCTTGACCCAACAAATATTTATTAAGCATCAACCAAATTTCCATGTCTGTGTTAGGGACAGGGGGAGCAGTGATGAGATACACATAGGTGTGCTTCTGCTTTTATGTCCCTCATGGCTTTCTAGGAAACCAACATATAGCAAGATTAAAAAACAGACCAGGCCAGCGTCTGGGGCTAGAGGGACTCAGGAATGAGGACAGGAAATTGGGCATCAGGCTAGATCAGTATCTTCAGCATCTTTGCTTTTCTAGGTGAGCAGGGAGATGGGAAATCAATGTGCAAGGAGCACTAATACCAAATTGCTGTGATTTCAAATACTCTAATTACAGTGAACAAACTTGGTTTCCTTAGAACCAGAATTTTGCCTAAGAATTTTCTACACATCTGGTTCATCCCTTCTAGTTTTTTGTTTTGTGTACAAGGACATATTTTCCTTTAAAGTTAGTCATTAAAGGAATGTACTCAGTGAAGCTTAGTTAGGTACCCTTAATAATCTAAAGTAAATTTATACAAATTTATCCTAATTGGGGTATTATGTTCCATCTGATTCCTTTTCTTTATTTTTTTTTTCCCAAAGGAAGCATTTAACTGTTTCCTTACACTTGTACTGTTTACCTTTTCATGTTTCAAGATGAACCTTCTAGGTCTGTTATTCTGTGATGTGTTAAATAAATCCGTGTTTACTCTTTAGGATTTTATAAAATCTGATGGCTTATGGGAAAGTGAAGGTCAGGTTTTATGGTCCAACCAACTTTGATGGTAAAGTTCAGGGTGTGTACAGGAAACAGATGGCCTGAGCCAAAAATCAGGGACCATCCAAATTCATGGTTTTGATCTGAAGATAAAGGACATAGAAGACCCTGGGCAAATCCCTCTTCCTTTATCTTTAGCCCTGGCTTCCTCATCTGTAGCAGGAGTCGGTTTTTCTCTAGGGGATTGGTGGTCATTTTCACATTCCTTTTGCTTTTGGTATTGTCTAACTTTTTTTTTTTCACTATGGTCATATATTACTTTATTTAAAACAGTAAGGCATTTTGCATTTTGGAAAATGTGACCCTGTGGCCTTAGACATAATTTCCCAGGGTCAGACTAGAGAAGACCTAAATGGCCTTTGGATTTAGGGAACTAAAAGAAAGGACTCAACCTAGACCAGGAGTGCTGGTGGAATAAAAATAGAGTGGCCTCAAGGCTCAGAGCTGCAGATTCATTCATTCACACTTCCCATAAATTTTTAGTGGGCATCTACTCTGTTCTAAGCCCTATTTTGGGCACTGAGGGTAAACCAACAGAATGACAGAATTGGGAAAAGTATGCTTCATGCTTTCAACCTGTCAAAACCAAGTGATGATCAAGACACTACATATTATATCCTCAAGTATAATTTATACCCCAGTACTCCTTAAAAAGTATTAAAGATGGCTTGTGCCCTTTGTATGCTATACCCCTGCAGACAGTGTGGGGAAAGGGACACCACAGAGAAGAGAAAGTCTATTGACTTCCACTGCCTGCACACAAAGGCTCTCCAGATAAAAATACCCTGTTATTTCAAGTAGTTGTTATTGGGCTTGACGAGCAGGTGCAGTTCAGCTTTGCAGTGATAAATAATTGAAAACTTGTACGTTCACCAGATGTTATAACCACAAATTAAAACAACCCAGATTCTTACACATTTCATTCTTCAGAATAAATTTAAAAGGTTATTTAAAAAGCTAACCGTACGTTTTGTGCCTTGCTGGCTTTCACGGGTTTGGGACCAGAATGCCATCACTGCATCACGATGCCCCGGGACCGTCATACACCCACCTTGCTCTTCTGGTTCTCATCTGGGCTCTTTGAAATCATGTGGCTTTCCATAGCCTGACTATGAGCCTGGTCCATCAAATACATCCTTCCCTTCTTTGTCCTTCCCTTAGCCTACGCATCTTTTTGTTACTCAGCTTGTCCTTGTCCTACATTTGGCTATATCATTCTTTTTTTTTTTTTTAAAGATTTTATTTATTTATTTGAGAGAGAGACAGTGAGAGAGAGCATGAGCTAGGAGAAGATCAGAGGGAGAAGCAGACTCCCCGTGGAGCTGGGAGCCCGATGCGGGACTCGATCCTGGGACTCCGGGATCATGACCTGAGCCGAAGGCAGTCGTCCAACCAACTGAGCCACCCAGGCGTCCCTGGCTATATCATTCTTGAGTCCTTAAGATGATTTGGTAGAAGGAAGTACTTCATTTCATCATCATCAAAAAAAAAAAAAAAGTATTGACTCTTTATAAAGCACAAGGTATTACACTGAATCACAGGGATAAGTGGTCCCAGTCCAAGCAGTATCCCAATAGTCACAAAGCTCATATCCTTGGTGGATTAGTAACTTCAGAGCAATCTTGAGCAAAAAGGGGCAAAAACATTGCAATAGACAAAATAGACTGAACAAGGAATCAGTGAAAATTCTAAGTGCATTGTTTCTAAGTAAAAGATACTATTTGTACACACCTTAAATTAAACTGTATTTTTAAAGTAGTTACCTATTTGAACAAATAATAGTTTTGCTCTTTATTTTTCATCTATATCATGAGATAAAAAAATTAATGTGTTTATTCTGCTTCCCTTCCTATATCTATCTTTTATTTCAGTCCCTCTCTGCCTTTGTCTCTGTGTTTCTCAGTGCGTCTTAAATGTGTTTTCCACTGGCCTGTGTGCATCTTCATTAACCCTTGACTCGTGTGTTTCCATTTCTTCTCCTATCTGCATACCTAATCCATCTTACCCTGGATGATTTACGCAGGTGCTTTTGTATCATCAGGGCATACATACATTTCAAGGGGGAAAATGTAGGGAAGAGGAAATATTTTCGAAGGGGTCAAATTCAGCTCTTTTCCTGCTCAAGTAGAA
This sequence comes from Mustela putorius furo, assembly GCF_011764305.1. Taxonomy (NCBI): domain Eukaryota; kingdom Metazoa; phylum Chordata; class Mammalia; order Carnivora; family Mustelidae; genus Mustela; species Mustela putorius. The sequence goes on from NW_025421998.1 coordinate 88,787,526, forward strand.
AGTAGAAGTAGAAAAAAATGCTGGGCCTTTCATATATATCTGGCAAAGATGGACTGATTACAGCACCAGCGGTCAGTATGTCTGAGTAGAACATATATGTCCTATATAAATGAAGACACACAAGAAGGCATTAGCAGTGGGAAACAGTAGAGCTTAGTAGTCAAGGGTGTGCCTGTGCTTTCAGATCCCAGGTCTACCACTTAATTACCCAAATGAGCTTAAAAATTATTCAGTATTTCTAACTTTGTTTTCTCCTCTCTTAAATGGGGGACATAATATTCACCTTATCGTGCTTTTGCGGGAAAACAAAGGTAATACATGGAGGTATTAACACAGTACTAATTACCTAGTATTTATTACCTAACCACTTCCTGAATGATTATTTTTGTCTATTGAGTGTTATTCAATAAGCATCTTTATTAATTATTACTATATTTATCTAATTTGATTCTCAAAACACACAAAGAATTAAAGATACTATTTTACATTTACCATAAAACAGAACAAAATAAAAAATATGAAGTTTTTCTTTCTGCACTCCTCAGAGGCTCCAGGAACCTTAGGCAAAATGAAGAGCAGGAATTTGCTACTTAGTGATGAATTTCGAGTGGAGGTGATGGGTATCAGGGCTCAAGGAAGGACTGCTAGATGGTGTCTCAGCCACAAAAGTTGACACCCATTCCGGTGGAGTTCCTCTTTTACATGTTGCCAAAAGGGTTTTGAGCTTGGGTTTGTCTGCTGAGAAACCAGCAGTGAAGTTTTCTCCATGAGGTCTTCAGTCGGTCACACTTTTCCCAGTGCTGGGCTTGTTCACACAACAAGCAGCTCTCCCACTTTTCAAGACATGAACTCATTACATTCCCAGCTCATGCCGTCCACATCCAACACTGAGTTTCTCTTTTTGATCAGAAGAAAGGCCCCTATTGTAGAGTGGCGTTATCAGATTCAGAGGCTCAAAGACATAAATAAAGAGAATGGAAACACTCTTGCTGTTGTCTTCATTCATACATTTTTATGAGCCTCTGAAATACACTGATGATTAGACATTTTGAAAGTAAATATTTTTACTATAGTAGAAAAACAAACAATTTTTTTAAATCCACTGAGTCTAAGTAGCTCCCTCCCAGGACTTGGACACTAAAAGGTTTTTACCTGATTTAATAGTGTAGCCAATCAATGGTTATACGATACACAAACACAAAAATGCTCTTATTTACAGTGCTTAGCATTGAGGTCTTGAAATTTTAAATCAGAATCTTTCAAATGCAATTTTTTGTTATTCTGTAATCAGAAAATTATTTCTCATTAGGAAATGAAATAAAACATTCCTTTGGAACTGTCTAAATTATTAGAGCATCTAAATTTGTTCAAAACTATCCTTCACCTCTCAAGTCACTCCAAGGGGCAAAACAAGTGTTAGGACTTGTATCTACATTTCTGCTTTGAGTTAAAAGTTCTTTTCAATTAATTTTTTGAAAGAGATTTTAAATGATTTCTGTAAAGTTTTTATATTTATTTGATATTATTTAGGGTCAGCCCCACTTGAATGTGGGGGCACGGACAAAATGAGATGGATAATCTTCACCTGAGAGATCTTTGCTTATTTGTTTGTGTCCAGCCACATAAAGAATCAAAATATATATACATATGCATATCCTCCCTCTCGTGTTCTCTCTCATTCTAAATAGACATTATTTATTCTCTGTCAGTTTATAATTGGTGAGATTATAAATGGTGAAGATGGCATACTTGAACCAGTTTCCACTAGCCTAGTAAATTCCTCTGCCACTAAAGTATCCCGCTTTAAGGTGGCGTGGAGCATCAAGGCTCTACCCAACATGGCAGCCATTCAATGGAACTTGAAAATCTAGATTCTTTTTAAAAGTGTTTTTCTCAGCCTGGGGTACCTGTTTGGCTCAGTGGGTTAAAGCCTCTGCCTTCAGCTCAGGTCATGATCTCAGAGTCCTGGGATCGAGCCCTGCATCTGACTCTCTGCTCAACCGGGAGCCTGCTTCCCCCACACTCCCGCCTGCCTCTCTGCCTACTTGTGACCTTGGTCTGTCAAATAAATAAATAAAATCTTTTAAAAAAAATGTTTTAACATATTTTTATCCAAGTGTAATTAACATACAGTGCTCTTAGTTTCAGGTGTACAAAGAAAATCTAGATTCTTGAGGACCTCATATGCTGACTTATAACTTCCTTCTTAGGAAAATTGTGATATATATATATATATATATATATATATATATATATTGAGCATATAGTATGCTCAATATATGCTCTATATATATATATCTATCACAATTTTCTTAAGAAGGAAATTTTCCTAATATATATATATTAGGAAAATTGTGATATATATCAGTACACTTGACACTTAAATTAGTGAATTTTTCTTATAGGCTGTGTGTGTGACACAATTTATCAGTCTTTAGTCACCTGAGGAAAATCAGAATGATGTGTTTTTTAAGCATATGGGCGACAAAGTCTGACAGACCTGAGTTCAAATCCTAACTTTGACAACTACTAGTTGGGTGGCCTTGTGACGAATTACTTAAACATACTTTGCTTCTATTTCTTTATGTATAAAAATGGGAATAATTATTCTGCCTCATAGTCACTGTGAAGATTAGACTAGTTAACCTGTGTAGAGAAACTAACACAAGCCTGGTACATACTATATGCTCAATATATGTTAGATGTTATTATTAAAACCATATTAATGTTTTAGTGTATCTTTGGCACAAAATAATATTTTACTGAATTTGAATTTTTATTCATGTCAGTTCATTCATTATGATATGCCGCATCCTTACTGCAAAGCTTCTCTCCTGTGCTGATCTCAGTAGTTGCTAAGATGTTTCTGTTGAGGCTGGGAAAGAGTTAAATCTTTTTGGAGTGCTTGGGTAGCCCAGTTGTTAGGTGTCTGCCTTTAGCTCAGGTCATGGTTCCAGGGTCCTGGGGTTGAGCCCCGCGTAGGGCTTCCTGCTCAGCAAACCTGCTTCTCCCTCTCCCTCCCTGGGCTGCTCCCCCTGCTGTGCTCTCTCTCTCTTTGTCAAATAAATAAAATTTAAAAAAAAAAAAAAGAATTTAATCTTTGGTTCCATCTAAGTCTACTGCACAAATGTAATTGCTATATGAGATTTAAAAATCACAGACTAGCCATGTGGTTAATTTTCTAATTCATTAATGATATGTTTTTTTATTTAAAACAGTAAGTGTGTAAAAACTCAGAATTTTACCTAAAGAGTTCAGTTCAGCAAAGTAGTTCTCAAATGGAAAAGAGTATCAGCCAAATATCTCATCCAGTGTTATAAGGAAGGAACTGTCTTTGTTCATTATCAGCCAAGTGCCAGCTTAAGCGGTACACTCTATTTACCTTACATAATTTGATTGTCACAACAACCCTATGCCTTGTTTAGTCTGTTCAGGCTGAATACCATAGATGGCATGGCTTATAAACAACAGAAACCTCTCTGGAGGCTGGGCAGTCCAAGATCAAGGCGCCAGCAAGATCAGGATCTATGAGGTTCTGCTTCCGGGTTCCTAGACAGCTGCCTTCTCGCTGTGTCCTCACATGGTCGGATGGGCAGGGCTGTTCTCTGGGGTCGCTTTTATACAAGGACACCTATTCCTTTCATGAGGATGCCATCCCCGTGCTGTAATCACCCTCCCCCCAAACCTCAGCTCTAAGTACCTTCACACTGGGGGATAGATGTCAACATAGGAATGCAGGGGAAGGCAACAAACATTTATCCTAGAGCAGACCCGGGTATTACTGTCCCTATTTCATGGTTGAGGCATCTGTAGAGCTGAAAGTTTAAGTAACGTGTCCAACTTCATAAAGCTAAGGAGTGTAGTGCGGTTCTGCCTGCCCCAAATCTCAAAGCTTTTCTACTCTAACAGATAGATCAATGGAATTTTTCATGTTTCAGTTTTAACTGGTTGTCTTGACTGAAGGTCCATCTTCTCTACAATGCCAGAGTAACTCCCTAAGATGGGGAAAAAACATTCAAAGCAACAAACTATAAATGAGAATTGGGGGCCTAATTGAAGTGTTCTTTATGCTTATTCGGGTGACTTGCTTGCATATGTAGACACAGTGATTGTTTTATTTGCCCTCTAAAACTCTTCTGTGTTATTACCATTTCACAGAAAAATAGAAACAGAGAAGATCAAGTTTTCCCCCCTCAAGCCAAGGAAGGCTGTTGGCATCGCTGCTCTTGGCTTTTCTTTGTATTTTTCCCAATAAGACTATAGTCACCATTAGGATAGGGACTTAGTCACATCATCACTCATAAAAACTTACGGCTGTCACTGACCTTACAGATAATCTTCTGCAATGGAAAGTGACTTTTTCATTTTTGGACCACACACTACTCTGTCTCTGATGAAAGCTGTAGACCCTCCTCCAAGAAGAATGCACACACGTACCCACAAAACTTGGCACTTACTTCCAGTGGCATCATGGACCTCCACCCATAGACCTGCTGGGGGCCCGTGAAACGCTGGGCCAAGAATCCCTGACCTAATGAATTGTAAAAGTTTCATTTTACGGAACTTGAGTATAGGAATGCTGACTTTCTCAAGATCATCCAACTAAGCCTTCTTGTACGTTATTCATCTCCCTGAATGAATGGAGCTGTCTGGAACAAGTGCTCTGGCTATCGATTAGGACATTTGAGCATACTTCTGGGAAAGTATATATGCTGGAAAGTATTATATGTAGAGTGGGTTTCTTTAATTTGAAAACAATTTATGAATAATATTTCTTTTTTAAAAGATTTTATTTATATATTTGAAAGAGAGAAACAGTAAGAGAAGGAATAAAGCAGGGGGAGCGGGAGAGAGAGAACCAGGATTTCTGCTGAGCGGGGAGCTCGATGCGGGGCTCGATCCAGGGACCCCAGGATCATGACCTGAGGCGAAGGCAGGCGCTTAATGACTGAGCCACCCAGGCGCCCCTATGGATAATATTTCTAAATAAAAGGAGATTAGGTCAGATTACTTCATGGAGAGAGAAAATGAAAAGAAAAGAAAGATAAGTGGATAGGCAGAATGAAAACAATTCATTGTTAGGAACTGGAAATCCAACTTTGCCAAGTCAAGAAAAAAAAAAAACCCTGTTGATTTTGCAAATAGAACGTTATCTGCCATCAATTTTGAGATTCTTCTATTTGGCATATAGGATCTTGGCAAGATTTCTTTAAACAAATCTTAATTATGATACTAAGTTATTATGTAGGATTTCTTCATCCTTACCAGTTTCATTTAGCAATTCAAAGCCCTCAAAGGATTTTTCTCATGAAATATGTAAAAGATAAGAGCGAATTTGATTCCTTAAAGAGGATTTTGTGTTTCATTATTATTACTACCATTTTTTGAGAGGATGGGGCACATCGAAGGGAGACACAGACCTGATGCTTTCCAGAAAACAGGATCGCTCAGATTTGGGTTTGAATCCTCGCAGGGTTACAAAAGACAACTCTTCGCTTCTCTCATCACATTTTCTCATGAGGAAGACAGCCTTATAAGGTTTCATGTAGCACTAGATGGATAGATGACAGATGGATAGAGGCTAGGTAGGTAGAAAGAAACAAATAATATATATTAATATTCGACTAGTGCTCAGTAAATGTGACCTGTGTTTGCTGGTTTGGGGCTGGCTAGAGGACATGGTAAGGAAGGAGCTATCAGGAAAGCCCTCTCCAGGTTGTATCCCCAAGAATCAATGAATATGTGCTTAGTTATCATATTAGACAGTTTGGTCTAGTCTCCACTATGCTTCAAATCTGTTTTAGCAGCCTGCCTTGAAAGTGATGGCAGAATTATGGATATGAAGTCTCTCTGCTGAAAAGAAAATCAACCTCCTTATTTCTAACAGTCTTTTTTCATTTTCCCTACTGGTTTTAAATCAAGATAAAAAATACAGGATAGTTTGGTATCTAATGTAGCAAGGTCTTTATCTTAAAAAATTATATATCTAATACTCAGTTAATCATGTATTATAAATAGTTTTCTTTTGCCTTGTGGAATTATCACTTTATTTTTCATATTACATAACTATGGTAGTAACCAAAACCCTCTCAACCATATATATAAATACTGTACTAATAATATAAAGAAAGTATGTACCCATTTTTCACAAAATAATTTTTAATCATTTTATTCTAAATTTGTGATTGTATTCATTTTAATTATGAGAAGCTGATACATGCAAAATAATATAATTTATACAGAAGTTGTAAATCATTATAATGCATGTTGTAAGCTTATCACTGAGCTTCACATCTAGAACATTTCCAATGCCACTGACACTTTCTCCTGACCCTTCTCTAATCCCATCCCCTTGCTTCTTCATCAATATAATTAATTAGTATCCTGAATAATTTTTTTGTTTTTTTTTTAGTATAGGCTCCGTGCTCAGTCAGTGTGGAGCCCAACATAGGGCTTGAACTCATGACCCTGAGATCAAGACCTGAACTGAGATCAAGAGTTGGGTGCTTAACCAACTGAACCACCCAGGTGCCCCATAATTCATTTATTTTTAAATAAAATTCTAAATAAGAAAATATGAATTAGGTGATAGTTTTTCTAGGACCCTGTGATCAGAGCATTCCAAAGATTCTCTCCAGACTCAGTTGAAGGTGTCAATGAGAGACCACAGTTCCATGAGAGTGCAAGAAGTTTGTCTTTCCGAACACACAGGATCAAAGGGGTCCCTCTGCCATGTAAGGCTGGGAACTTTGGAGAAGTTTTGCAGACCAAGAATTCTCTACAAACAAAAGAATTTTCATCAAAATCAAATAAAAATGTAATGAAGCCTATCAAATATGTATGTTGAATCTATCTATTCTGCCCATTGATTTTCTCACTGACCAGGCAGATACAAGAGATCTTCATTTGCAGCCTTCATCTGGCTGGGTGGGAATGGCAGACAGGAATGATTTGATTCCAGACTATTCCAAGTTCTTAGTCAAGGTAAATCTATCTCAATTGCTTTCAAGTCTTCTAGGGAAGTTCTTGACCTTTTTTTTTTTTTTAAAAGATTTTATTTATTTATTTGAGAGGGAGAGAAGAAAGAGAGCGCATGAGAAGGGGAGGGTCAGAGGGAGAAGCAGACTTCCTGGCAAGCAGGAACCCCAATATGGGATTTGATCCCAGGACTCCAGGATCATGACCTGGGCTGAAGGCAGTCACTTAACCAACTGAGCCACCCAGGAACTCCAAGTTCTTGACCTTTATGATCCCAGAGGTCCTTAGCAGTAATACAAGAAAGTACCACTGGAGATGAGACATGAGCATGTTGGAATGATGTAGAGGCTGTATAAGTAGATTTTCATTCATCTGTGAATGAGGTTAAAGAGGAATAATGTACATACTTTGTGAATATTACTAGTTCTTTTCACTAGAGTGTTGTCTATTAAGCAGTGTTCATCAACAGTTTTTTAAGAATGTAATTTTTAAAAAACTTTAGAAACATTCACTTATTTTTAAGTTTAATTTTCTAATTATAAATCATTTTCATGTATGCAACTGTTAAACAAGTTTGTAATGTTTCCTTAGCCTAGTGGTAGTCAGCAGGTATGCTCAAACATATTTTCAAAACTGAATTTCTTTTTTTTTTTTTTAAAGATTTTAGTTATTATTTGACAGAGAGAAATGCAGCGAGAGAGGAAACACGAGCAGGGGGAGTTGGAGAGGGAAGCAGACTCTCTGCCAAGCAGGGAAGCCCAACTCGATGCGGGGCTAGCCCAGGACGGGGCTTGATCCCAGGACCCCGGGATCATGTCCCAAGCCATAGGCAGACACTTAACTACTGAGCCACCCAGGCACCCCAAAACTGAATTTCTTTTAAAATATTCTACGGGCTCCTGGGTGGCTCAGTGGGTTAAAGCCTGTGCCTTCGGCTCAGGTCATGATCTCAGGGTCCTGGGATGGAGCCCCGCATTGGGCTCTCTGCTCAGCAGGGAGCCTGCTTCTTTCTCTCTCTCTGCCTACCTCTCTGCCTACTTGTGATCTCTGTTGGTCAAATAAGTAAATAAAGTCTTTAAAAATAAATAAATAAATAAAATATTCTAGAATTTATACTGGCCTTTCTTCCAGTTAGTCTAAATTAGTGAAATCTGACCTTGCATTTGAGATTAGTACCAATGGACTAAGTCAAAATGTGAGAGTTTATTTTCCATTTTAATAACTCCCTGCATCACATACAGTTCCTTTGTTGGAATAAAAATCTTGGTAAAAGTACACATCAGCCACTATAAATAGCACCCATGAGCCTGTACATTCAGGAGAGTCTCCGGAGAGTGTATTTTAAACTGCACGTTGTTTAGAATAGGAAATTCTTCCAATATTCATATTTTCCACTGTGGGTGACATGGACAATCCTGTATCACATCTTCACAAGCTTCCATTTTCCTATACCATTTAGGAAGCCAACTGATAAGTTTCCAGAAGATTGCTCAATATGTGCTATTTATTTGCCTAAGGTTAACCTGCATTTTATTGTCCAGTGCGAACGTTGCATACTTAGGGGCTCTCCAGATGAAAGCTAGGTAACTCCTAGAGCTGGCACCAGCAACAAGATAATGAAAGGGTCCTTTCTTTCTGGAGTTCATAGCTCTGCTGTGCCTACTTAGAAAAACAGCAGGCAACCCATTTTTGATTCCCACAGAAAACCTTGCACTATTGGCAGGTCTTTCTGGGGAACTCAAGAGAGCAATGTGGAAAATAAGTGGGCAGGAAGTGAACAGACAGACGAGCAGGATGAGGTGATGGGGTATCGTGCTGGTTCAAAGACAAGCAGCCTCGGCAGGTGTAATGGCACAGCCATCTTCCCCAAGTCACTGTTGGCAATGCTACTAGTTGTATACCTCTGCCCACTCCTTCCTTGAACAGTCCTTCTGTTTCTCTCACCAAGTCTTGTGTAAATCTTGATTTTGTGTGTGTGTGTGTGTGTGTGTGTGGCCCTTTTGGGGGATCTAATATCCCCTCGCCATTTCTCCTCTCTCTCTTTTTTTTAAACGAATTTATTTATTTATGTAAAAGAGATTACAAGTAGGCAGAGAGGTGGGGGGTGGGGCGGGGAAGCAGGCTCCCTGCAGAGCAGAGAGCCTGATGAGGGGCGGGATCCCAGGACCCTGGGATCATGACCTGAGCTGAAGGCAGAGGCTTTAACCCACTGAGCCACCCAGGCACCCCTGTCCTCTCTTGACGAAGAAGAAGATGAGAAGCTACTGTTGAAGGGCCTTGGACAAAAACTGTGGTCTAGAAAGAGTTGATACCTGATGCCCTTCCTTTCTGCTCTTCCCCTTTTAAAAGGCCATAACTCTTCCTACCCAACCATGAAAGCCAAATATCCCAAATATGTGTCTGCTTTCCGAGCCAGCATCCTCAGAGTATATCCTGGCTGCTAGGAGAGTCTCAGGACCACAAAAGCTCCAGGGCTGACAAACCAAACAGAATGAAGTTCTGTAAAACTCAGGGCTGAGGCAGGACGGAAATTCCTAATGCTCTCATATCTAAGTGCCTCGCATCCCAGGAACCTGCCCATAAATTCTCTCTCATTGTGGGATTTGTCAGAGCTGTGGAAGAGCTGAATTGGGGAGGCATAGCCTGTAGGAAGAAGCTGGTTTTCCCTGAGAACGCCTCCTGAGTGCAATTACTGCTAGGAGGCATATTCTTGTCTCCCATTGGGTTCTATGGTCAGAAATTGAGACTCTCTGTTCTACATTCTTGGAAAAGAGTTTGCAAATGCAGATCACTAGACCTGGACTTGATGGGTAACGTGTCGAAGAGCATGCAGTCGGTGCCTGGACCAGATCTGGAAACTGTCATTTATTCCAACTCCGGTACTTGTTCCTCTGCATTTGGCTGTGCCCAACCCATACAAGTGCCTCTGACTGCACAAAATTACCTTTTAGATCAAGGGTAAAAGAAGACACTGGATAAAACTAGCAGATCTGGACTTCCTCACCTGTCAAACAGAACTAGCACTTCTCAGGGTGGCTGAGAAAATCAAATGAGATAGGAACAGATGCCATAAAAAACATATAGGGTGGTTCACATGACATGTTTCTTATGTAGAGGAGCCTGTATGATTCATTAAATCGGATTCACTTCTATTTCACTCTCTGTTGAGTTGCAAGTTTCATTCTGATCATATCCTGGGTTCCAAAGGAATTTTCATACTTCATGCTTGGCTATCTTCTGTAATATCACTGGCCCTCAGGCATTCTAGGCTTCCAAAAATCAGACACCGAGAAAATGCTGTAAAATGTTACGTGTCACTTTCCCTAGATCCCATCGCTCTGGAGAGGGCTCAACTGCAGATTGGAAAAAGCCAAGCCATTTTATCTGCCCTTTCCTTTAGTCATCAATTAAGGAGAAAATTCAGAAGATTTAAAATGATGGCTTTATCCCAATCAAAATTAAACCATGCTGTCTGTGGGTTATTTCCTTTTCTGGTTTTGCATCTAACTTAGCAAAGGTCTTCAGGCTCAGCGGGATTCTATGCTCTTCCACACCACTGTCTTTTCCCTCCTGAACCTCTTGTAACTGGTGAACTCTTACTCAGCCAGAAGGCCCAGCTCGGCTGCCATCCTCTGGAAAACATCTTCCCAGAGGTCCCCTGTCAAAGTGACTGATTTCCCACCTTGAGTTGCCCATGGCTCTTTAAACGTATATTGATTATGGTCTTATGTTATTATTAACATCGGTTATATCAATTATTACTATTTTTATTTTGACTATTTCATATGCTTATTTGTTCATAGGTCTGTTTCACCCCACCAAATTAAGAGCAACTCTGCATTAAAAACTACATCTTACTTTTATTTCCCCAAAGACCAGTATGCAGTATGAATCAAGGAAGAAGCTAATGGCTACTTCAGTTCACATCTGTGTGCCAAGGCAGAATCTTGTTCACGTTGCCAAGATATTTATAGGCGGCAGAAATGTTAGTGATCTTTGTGATGTTCCCCAAATACTGACACCATCCATGTCTTCCTTGGGATTCTATCACTCCCTTGCTGTGCCACTGGAATTTTGACTCCCTATCTTTTCTCTAGAGATATGAAGAAACTCATCTCATGGGTTTCTCTGATTACTAAGGATTATTGAACCACTACCTCGTAAACTTTTGACCGTTATGCTTATTCAGTTGCATCATGGAGGCAAATAATATTAATGTGGTAAGAATTAATTCCCTTTAGTGGGCCTATTTGCTCTGACGCTCAAACCCTTTATTATTATTTGTAATTAACATTTGCATTATCAGGACAGATAATTATCAAATTATAGGTTTCATACCAAACCTTAAGCAGTCCAACAGTGAACAAGCTATATTACCCCCCAATTTTCTAATTTCTAGCTTCTTTTTTTTTTTTTAAGATTTTATTTATTTATTTGATAGAGATGACAAGTAGGCAGAGAGGCAGGCAGAGAGACAGGAGGAAGCAGGCTCTCCACGGAGCAGAGAGCCCGATGCGGGGCTCGATCCCAGGACCCTGGGATCCCGACCCGAGCCGAAGGCAGAGGCTTTAACTCACTGAGCCACCCAGGCGCCCCTAATTTCTAGCTTCTAATGGAAGACCAAGTCTGTTGTCTGAGTAACCTTCGGTTAATCCCAGGAGGATGGGCCAAAGTAGATGAGGAGTAGGACCAACCTCAGGCTAGCATTCATCTGAACACTCTTCAGAAAGAGTATTCAGGAATACTCTTTCTGAAGTAAAGAGTATTTAACATGCAAATTAAATCTCAAGATTGGACTCTAAATAGCAGATTTTCTAGTATTAGAATGTAGTAATGAACCAAGAAACGAAAGATTAAAGAAATACATGAGAGTTCATTTATCCAAGCAAGATATGGGAGGTTAATTTTATTTTCAGTGAAGTAGGATTTTTTTTATTTTAATAAATACATATACCTCAAAAAAGTATGATTTAGAAGAAAGGGGAGAGGGGTTATAAATAACTATTAGTCAGAACTCTAGATTAGGATTCAGATTAATTCAGTTCACATTGACTGTGATACAACACATTCTACAAGAGGCAATGAGTTTCTTTATTATAAAAGGATGCCCTTTGGTTAATTTGTTAGCATAAAATTTACATTTAGGATAAAGTTAGTGCGTTGAAATAGCCTAGGACAGGTAATACCCAAAGTACCATAGCACACCCTCACAACTGTATCTTTTCATTTTTAATTTCATTTTTAATTCTTAGATCCACTGAAAAAGGTTAGAAGGAAAGATAATTTGAAGTTATCCTAGAAAGCCTCTGAATTCTGAAATACCTAGGAGAATCTTAAATTACATCAGCACTCTCTACTCTGCAACATAGTTTAGAAAGCTGGATGTGTATTTCAGATCATTGGCTCTAAATGTCTGTCTGCTATTTTTTGTGTAAGTGTTATCTATTTTCTTTTCTTTGTTGTCTTCATGAGGTCTTAAAATTAAAAAGCTTCCCAGATGGATTTTGGCTTTTAAATGAGAAAAATGAATATGCTTTTTTTATTAAATTTTTACACTGAAAAAACCTGCCTGGTTCTATTCTATAATTAATGAAAAAAAAAAAAGAGCTCCATTTGCTTTTCCTGCCTAGATCCTAATGATAGCTTGATTTCATTGCTCAATAACTTCAAAGTAAAATAGCATCTTAAAGCTGAAAAGCTTTTCTCCTAGTCTATTTCTAATCTCCTCTCTCAAGCTGCCACCATAAAGTCATGCAAGAATTCTACAAAAGACAATTTCTAATAATAAATTCAACACATAAGTGTTGAATTACATTAGGTCTCCCGGATGTAATCAAGTGTAAGCTAACTGTAATCTACTATCTTAGTCATTTGGGGCTGCTATAAGAGAATAACATAGACCGAATAGCTTAAACAACAGACATTTATTTCTTGCAATTCTGAAGGCTGAGAAATCCAAGATCAAGGTGCCGGCAGATCCATTATCTAGCAAGGGCCCACTTCCTAATTTGTAGTTGGCCGTTTTCTTGTTGTATCCTCATTTGGTGGAGAAAAAAAGCAAGCTGCCTTGTGTCTTTTCTTAAAAGGGCACTAATCCCACTTGTGAGGACCTCACTTTCATGACCTCTAATTACCTCCCAGAGTTCCCACCTCCTTATACCATCACTGGGGGGGGGGGTTAGAATTTCAACATATGAATTTTTCAAGGACAAGAATATTCAGTCTAAATCATCTGTGTGTTAGCAAGTCTGAACCAAGAATGGGCCAGTGGAAGAGGTTTGCATGAATACCAAGTCCAAGCCCAGGGTTGGTGGTGGCATCTGGGACTATCCAGATGAAATAGACGGAATCTCAGGGTTCGTTCAGTCTTGTGACATGAGAAGTATTCTCTCCCCTGAGGGAGATATTTCCTCACGTCTTCCCTTGGCTTGGGTAGAATATTCCTCATGACAATTTTGCCTCCCTGTGCTCTGACTTCACCCTCATGAAGCATTCTCTGGGGACTGTGAGACTTTCTTATATTATGGCTTTGGGGAATGGTGAGAGTATGAGAGCTCTCCAGGCACTAAAGAGGGAGGTCATTCATTCCCTTAACTAATTGGCATTAATTAGCATTCTGATGTACACATCAGTGCCTTGTGAGTCTGGAAGCCAATAGGTCTCCCTGAGACCTATCCACTTCAAGAACTCCCAAAATCCATTTGGCGGTGCAGCAGAGCTTCTAGATCCTGTACTATACTGAATGCTCCAAAAAAGGCCAGTCAGGGGAAGCCTCTAGGAGGACCAGCCAACAGGCCTTATTGTGGCAGCATCTCTACTCTATTGTTGTCACTCTTCAACCTGGGAGAGCAAATGACAAGTATTTGTCAAGTGTCTACATGTCTAACACTGTTCTAGGCTTTTTCAGGTGCAAGTGAGGTTTTAGGAAAAATCTCTAACAGCGAAAAGTTATAATTTATTTATTTATTAAGTCCAAAATAGGACAGTACCTAACCAAGTATCATTTTTATAATATAATAGTAATCTCTACACCCCAAGTATCCGAAATAATGGACTCTTTTTCTAGCAATAGAACAAATACATGTTTTAATCCAATCCTGTCCTCCCCACCCCCAGAAAAAAATCTGGATTTGATTCTAGCTATAAAAGCCATGTGTAAATTTAATATCTAGATGCAGAAAGTGGACACCAGCAAATAAATTTATGGTCGTGGAACTATTTAGATACTTTGAACAAGAGTGATATACACTGAGAAACCTGTGACTTATGAATGAACATGCTTCCTTTGAAGATCTGACCTTTTTTCTTACACTCGAATTATATCTTTAGAGTTAGAATACTAGTTTCTTAATTTCCTTCCCATCAGTTCTATCTATGGATGATAAAGTGCACATTCCTTTTTTTTTTTTTTTCTTTTTTAGGGGTGGGTGGATGGAAGGAGAGGGAGAGAGAATCTTAAGCAAGCCCCACATCCAGCAGTCTCACAACCCTGGGATCATGACCTGAGCCAAAATTAAGAGTTGGTTATTTACCTGATTGAGCCACCCATGCACCCCACAAATTCTACATTCTAAAGCATTTCACTATGGCCTGGATTCAGCTTCCTTTGGGTAGAAATCATATCCTTCCTGTACATACTTCTTTCCTAGAATTATATAAGATATATATAATTATTTTCACTGAGACCAGAACCAGGGTTTTATAGATATGCACTAGCAAGCATACGGTCAAATAGCTGTTGTTAGAACCCTACTGTTTCCAAGCACTATTTTATTATTTTTTAAGATATATTTCAAGCTGGAGGGCAAAGGAGGAGTTGGAGGCATGATCCTTTTTAGGTAGAAACTTTTCTCTCCAGGGAAAGAAAATAGTCTGGCTGGTTAAAAATCCAAAACTTTACAAAGAGCTTAAAGAGTAGACCTAGGGGGCACCTGGGTGGCTCAGTGGGTTAAAGCCTCTGCCTTCGGCTCAGGTCATGATCCCAGAGTTCTGGGATCGAGCCCCCAGTTGGGCTCTCTGCTTGGCAGGGAGCCTGCTTCCCTTCCTCTCTCTCTCTGCCTACTTGTGATCTGTCTGTCAAATAAATAAATAAATAATCTTTACAAAAAAGAAAAAGATTTTCATGATCTTAGGGTCCTGGGATCGAGTCCCGCATGGGGCTCTCTGCTCAGCAGGGAGCCTGCTTCCTCCTCTCTCTCTCTCTTTCTCTCTGCCTGCCTCTCTGCCTACTTGTGATGTCTCTCTGTCAAATAAATTAAAAAAAATAAAAAATCTTAAAAAAAAAAAGAGTAGACCTAAATAATTGCTGCAAATGGGTTTAAACAGAAATGGGGAGCCTCACAGCAAGTTAGCTGGAGGGGCTGACTCACACGTGACAACATAACTATTTCTCAAATGCACGCATATAAGGATAGGCTCAAATATTCTTATCTTTCCTCCTGAGATGGCAAAGTATGAAGAAGTAGTCTCATGTGCGGAAACTTCATGCAGGTTCGGGCTGGACACTGGTTCTTCAAGAATCACTAGAATTCAGAGACGTAAAGGGGATTTTAAAAGGCTAAGCAAAAGAAAAAGGAACAGCTTTGTTGGGTCAAAACCAGAAAGCTTCAGGAAATAACAGGCAAATGGTGGCAAATGCTAATAATCTTTTCACCGAACAAAAGTCCCCTTTATGATAAATGTTAGGATGCAGTGCACTGATTGAAGACGTGTGTTAGGTTGACAGTGGGATACAACTAGAGGTCAGGATATGCCTAAGGGGAAGAGCCAGCAGTGGAATGCTGGGCCTCAAGGATTGGCCTTGAGAAGAAGAGAATGCCCTCCTTTTCACGGAGTGGTAGCGTCATGGTGAGGGAACCAGCATTTCCCCACGAGAAATAACAGAAGCATCAAGACAGAGTGAAAGGATGTCTCATTCCTGCACTCCCATCCCGATTCATCCTAGAACCAAATACACATGATGGTGGCATTGATGGTGATCCCCTTGGAATGCGGCAAGTGGCCCAAAGGAGTAGCTTGCAAGAAAGTGGATTGAACACAGATTCAGGAGAAGCACTGCCTCCAGGAGGGAAGGGAGAGAATGCTATTCTAAAAGAGCACAGGGGCACTAAGATACTTTGAAATTTTTATTT
Source organism: Mustela putorius furo (assembly GCF_011764305.1). Taxonomy (NCBI): domain Eukaryota; kingdom Metazoa; phylum Chordata; class Mammalia; order Carnivora; family Mustelidae; genus Mustela; species Mustela putorius. The sequence continues at coordinate 88,803,635 of NW_025421998.1, forward strand.
CTCAGCCAGATGGTGAGCACATAGATGTTCATTATGATTTTTCCTTATTCCTTTTTGTTTGTCTAAAAGATTTCAGAATGGGGCGCCTGGGTGGCTCAGTTGGTAAAGTGATTGCCTTTGGCTCAGGTCATGATCTCAGGGTCCTAGGATCAAGTCCACCCCTCCCCCTGTTTGTGTTCTCACTCTCTCTCTTGCTCTCTCTCGAATAAATAAAATCCTTAAAAAATAAAATAAAAATAAAAACAAAAACAAAAGAGCAAAATGTAAGTTTAAAAAGGTGCAGAATGCAGAAGGGGGGTGGGGTTATGGACATTGGGGAGGGTATGTGCTTTGGTGAGTGCTGTGAAGTGTGTAAACCTGGCGATTCACAGACCTGTACCCCTGGGGATAAAAATATATGTTTATAAAAAATAAAAAATTTTAAAAAAAAGGTGCAGAACACTGATAGCTGTTATCCATGTATCTTCAATCAGAATCTGCCAATGATTATCAATAGAATCACATTACTAGTAATATACTTCTTAATGCTCCTGCTCATGCAGGATGACCACCCCACTACCAATTTAAAAAAAGAAAAAAAGAAAAGGTCCTCTCTGATTGTTTCTGGAAGTCTGTCTCACACAAGATCATGTGCCACATGCAGCCTCCCATGGCTCCTTGCTGCTAGGCCCCTATCCCCGTGAGGCCCTGGCCCCTGCTCTGCCACCAGGTTATTTCAGAGGTGCCTCCACTGCCTCAGCCCCGTTGCCCACCCTGAGACCCTGGGCCTCTGTGTCAAAGGCACCATCCGGTATCCTTGTGCCTCTAGACTTTCAAGCTACCAAAGTGGCCCCACATTCCCTTCAGCCCTCTAGAATTTCAGAACCATGTTGTGTTCAGAACCATGTTGTGCTCTGGACAGATATAGGACTGGTAACTCTGTCCTCTGCTCTGCTACTCTTTGTCATTCAGGCACCAAAGGTTGGCCTAGACTCAGCAAACACGTTGTGGAAACAGCTTCAGCTTCTCTGCACTCTGCTTTTCCTCAGGGCACAGATATGTGGCAGTTGGGGCTGTGGGCTGAGGGGCCAATTCCAAGGCATGTGAGAGCCAACAACTATCCAGACCCCTATGCAAATTGCCCCCCACCCTCGACCCATGTCATTACTCAGTCACACCCAGATGCATCTCAATTCCAGTCAATTCCATTGCTGGGCACAATAAAACTTGAGGCCAGGCCACCATTCCCATCACTCATCCTTCCATTTTGACTCAATTACAAACAAAATAAATCCACTTAGTCAAAGTAATGATTTGCTCATTATGAAGCCACGTGCACTAAATCTTTTATGCAGCACATATAGAAGGCCTGCTCTCTGCCAGGCACTGTGCTAACTGGAACAATGGGAGGGTCAGAAAGATGGCTGGGACACAGTACCCCTGCTCTAGGAGCTCACAGCCTAGCAAGTGGAGCAAGAAATACATCAGTACACTGTTAGTTCAACCTAGAACCTTGAACTCAGTGTTGCCTCAAATCAATAGACTTCCTAGCTTTTGAAATTCAGGGAGGTGCCCTTTGAAAGATCTTTTCCTCCCTTTTTGAAATCAGGTTTTGTGTTCCTCAGTTCCCGAGACCTTTGACCAAAAAAATACAAAACAATATCCTGAAAGAGTTGAAAGATGGGCCTCTGAAAACAGTCTGGAGCTTTCTCTGTGAGGGGCAAATAACAACAACAAAACTAGCTTCACAGTAAATGCTGGAAGTAGACTGATGAAGTGACAGATCTAGAGAGGAAGGAGAGGAAAAAAAAAAAAAAAGCCCTGGATTTAGCACAGAAATGAATGAGTGATCTCTGTAAGAGATGCTGTTATCAATGCGAAAACGACATTAAGATGTGTTAACAGGAACATGGCAGGCAGCGCTGGGCCTTCATCCAGGCACATTCAGCCTTGGTCAGACCTTTATTATGTCCAATTTTGGTTTCCTGCTTGAAGAGTTGTTGTATTTCAGGCTGATATTAAAAGAATGGAAAATAGGCACTGGCATCTAGCCTAGAAAAGACGAGGCTACAGGATGATTTAATACCTGTGGCCCTGATAGAGATATTTCAGCAACAGGAAGTGTAGTTCAGTAACAGAATAAATTGAGCATAAGGGCGATTAAACACGGGGGCCTTGATCTCGGGATGTCGTCTTTGAAGCACAAGTTCTTCAGCCCTGCTGCTTGCAGAGTACGGTTCACTTCCTATCTTGTATTACAATTTTTGTATGCGTATCTTGCCTTCCTTTGGGGCTGACCTTCTCATCTTTGGATTCCCTACAGCAGGTCCCTAGGTGACTGGCTCATAGTATGTATTCAAATGGTATCACGTGAGGAGGGGTTAAGGGGGTACCTGTTGGGACAAACTACATAGCCACTATCGTAAGGGAGATAAGAGAGGGTAGTGCCCAAGACCTGTTACAGGCCTATGGACAGATCTCACAAAGAGTAGTTCAGAGAATTGTGTCAGCCAAGGCCACAAGGATACTAGTGAAGGACAGGTTGTTGCACAGAAAGAGTAGGGTCAGGGGTAAACGGTGACTTTTCCATAGCAATCCGTTTGTTCCTCCAGCCGCAGGCAACACATCACAGACCCCTACAGGAAGACCCAGCCGGAACTAGGAAGACATCAGCCAAGACACAGTGGGGCAGGAGAGGCAAGGAAAAGGCACTACTGGAAGGGAGAAAGCAGAAGAAAGAGAGAAGAGGCATCTGTAATTTCTGCAGTGGGACCTGGATAAAGGGAGGAGTATTTCATGGCAAGCTTTCTTAGGAGGATACATTAAAATGCACGATCACCAGGCAATACAAAGCAGTATCGTTCAAGGGCACAAGCTCAGTGTTATGGGGGCAGAGAGGCCTTGAGCTGTGGAGGGAAGACAAAAAGGGGCTCAAGGAAAGTAGGAAAGAGGGTCTGCCTGCAGAGAGGTAGTTAACCCCTTTCGTTCCATTCCTGTCCACCCCTTGATGAGTAGCTGTCTGGGTAAAATGTTGCAAATGCCCTCATTCTGAGGATATAGAGTCTATGAATTTCTCTGTAAGAAAATATTGTTCAGGAGGCTTTTTAAAAACTCCCTTTACATTATTGAACTGTTGCCTTTCAAGTGAGTAGATGTCTTTGGGGTTTGAGTTTCTGTAGGAAGTAAGTGTCTGTGTGTGTGTGTGTGTGTGTGTGTGTGTGTGTGTGTCTAAAGTGCATTAGGCCAGTACACAGGCGCTTCCCACATACCTCTCTTTTCCCTAGGGAATTGTTCCAAGGTAGAAGCTGTTCTCAAACAACCATTTCAGACTGTAAAGTCTGGAACAGATCATGTGGTCCAGTCTTCTACCTCCATGAAGTTATTTTTTTTAAATCATATTTTATTAATAAAGGACCACCCTGTGGTGGGAGCTGTTCCTTCTATCTCACTGACCTCCTCCAAATCTTCTCAGCACAGGCTCTCTTTGATAAAAAATTAAATATAGTATCCAGAAATGAAGGATGCTATGAGTAATTTGAGACTGGCCCAGACTTCCATTTTCCCTAGTAAGAATCCTGAAATGTCCGACGTGTGATTCCCCACGCTCTTGCTGAAGGATAGATGACTGCCTCAGTTGTTTGCAGTACCAACGGATTAATCCAGTTTTCAGAAACTCCAGTTCTGGAAGCTGGATGCTGAGCACCCTGTCTGTGCTACAGGGTGAAAGCATGGATGCCTGCTGGTCTCTGCAGGAACATAACACTGTGCACAAATGAATCTTTGCTATGTCTCCCTAATTTCCCTCCTCTCTCCTCTCTAGCCCTATCTAGCCAGACACCAGAGGGCTACTTGGAAGTTGTGGATGCCAGCCCTGCTCTGAGCTCATGGTTCACTTCTCTCCCCGCCTCTCAAATGCATCCAGTCTCCCTTTCATGGGCCTTTGTGTTCTTCCTGTTTCCCCACTGGTGTCTGACCCAGGTCCAAAACTCACTTCTCGCTTCACTATCACCATGTCAGAACCCTACTAAGTAGCATGAGTTATGACACCTGCTCCTTTTACTACCGCAAACTGAAGACAGACAGCTACTTCCCAGATGCATTCCATTAATAACAAGGAGCCAGCAAAGAATGTGCATGATTTCCCTCTTCTTATCTTTACAGCTAGGAAAAGAGCTTGGTGAATAGCCTTTGTATAGCTTGCCATTAGCATGCATTTAGTATATGAATACCAGCATATCAGTGGAAGATTACTAAATTCTTGCTTGGAAGGTAAGGGTGTGTGTGTGTGTGTGTGTGTGTGTGTGTGTGTGTGTTGTAAGAAAGAGAGAGAGATAAGATTGGCCTGGAAGAATCACTTTTCTTCTAAGCTACTGTTTTATGAGCTTATTTCAAATATACCAAAACTCTACTTGCTACCTTAAAATTGGAGTGTATTGGGAAGGGGGGAAAATCAGGCATTGAAACGAATTCCCAAGGGCAAATGAGTCCCGTAATCAAATATATTAGTTTGCTATCACTGCTACAGCAACCAACCACAGACTTGGTGGCTTCAAACAGCACAAACGGATTACCCCCCCTAGAGGTTCAAAGTCCAACACAGGTCGCCCTGGGCTAAAAGCAAGGCCTGGGCAGGGCTGCATTCTTCTGGAGGCTCTACGGGAGAATCCACTTCCTTGCCTTTCCAGCTTCTAGAGGCTGGCCTCGACCTTGGCCCCCTTCCTCCATCTTCATCGGCAGCAACGTGCATTTCCCTGACCATTCCTCTGTAATCGCATCTCTCCCTGACCACAGCCAGACGGCTGTCTGACGTTAAAGACCAGGTGATTAGACTGGACACATCTGGAACATCCAGATCATCTCCATCTCAGTTCCTGTAACTTAATTACATCTTGGCCTAGTCCCTTTTTGCCACGTACCTATTCATAACTTCTGGAGATTAGCACATGGATGTCTTTGGGAGGAGTGTGATTCTGCCTGCCACAGCAAGTCGCTGAACTTTTTGAAAGGAAAAAAATTGAATGGGCAAACTTTGGTAGTAAGAGGAATAGCAATGCCTCGGTACACGTGTCTGTCTCAGCTCTGGAACAAGCAACTCAGGCCAAGTCAGTATTCTACTGAGGCCTCTCGTGTGAGGGCAGACATAGCTCTGTTTTCAGGGGCTCATGCACTTTATGTAGTCAATATACGTTGAGACATACATATATATCAACATACGGCAAAGAGATCTTTAAATGTGTACATATCATGATACATGGGGATAATTAACTTAGAAATTTGCTAAACTGTATTTGCTCTAGAAACCATGACTTGATGAGAGCATAGTATTTAAGCAGGAAGACACCCCAAATCTTCTAGGGACTTGAAATGACAAAAGCATCAAATCTAACCGAATTAAACTTCTTTAAATCAAGCACAAGAGCTGCGGCTACAGGTCTGCTCCACGGGCACTGGGCGACCCGTTCACGTGCTCTGGGCTTCTGAGCCCTTGTTTGTGACAAGAAACATCTCCAAGCTGTTTTTCACTCTGTAAAGGGGCTCTCAGTGTGGGCAGCTGATTGCTTCTCCCGCTGGCTCTTTACCGGAAGAATCATCTTGTGTTGTGGAGATCCGAGTTGCTCTGCTTATTTGACAGAGAGCCCGCCCCATAAGTACCCGCGTTCCCCAGCACCAGTCTGATCATTGCAGCTTGGAGATGAAGAAGATCACTCAAACCCAGTCAGAGAGTCGTCTCCAGATCGAATCAACATCACCCCCTCCTCAGGGGTGAGGAGTTGGTTGCCTCCCAAACTGTTGCTGACCAGGCTGTCTTGCCTGGCGTGGCTGATGAGATCACCATACCAGCACGCTCTGGGTACAGACCAGGCCCGGCTGTTGCAACATGTTCCCAGGCAGGCTGTTGCCCTCAGTCTATCGAGGGCCGTGAGCACCAAACACCCTGTATGATCTGGCAGTTCACTGGCAGGGCGGTCTCTCTTCTCCCCTTTGCCCTGGGTTTGCATTTTTATATCCTGCATCCATCTTTCCCTGGATAAAAGGGATAAGAGGAGTTTCTCAGATTTGATTTCTCAGTGGGAAATGTTTACTTTGGAAAGCACCTACACCCATGTTAATTGAGAACAGAGCTCAGAATGAGGGCCTGAAAACTGCACCCCTGCGAACTTATTGGTGGGCTGATTTTTGCTGATCTCTCCTTGGTTGGATTGTGCCTGCAAGTGATCCCATGATCAACTATTTTCCAAAAGGCTGCGCACATGGATTGGTGTACTTTCCTTTGACTAGTTCTCTCCCTCGCTGTAATTATTTGTAATTAATTATATAAAGTCTTCATCATGAAAGCTACTGAGACTCCTGGCCCCTACTACCTAGTATTAATAGTCTGGAAATCTCCAAGCAATCTGTGCCCTTTGCAGTCTAAACAGGATGGGCCTCTATTAGAGAGATTACAGTAAAAAATAACAATCAGCTCTCTGATGATCCTATGCGGAGGGAAAGGGTGGGGAGGAGTAGATTTGGCAGAGGACAAGCCCAGACTTTCGTCACAGGGACAGACCAAAGTGTTAACACAAAGGGAGAACACGGGAGCATCCTGCACCCTGCATTTCAGCCACAGAAAACATGGCACCTCCGGGGGCCCGGCCCACGTCCTGACCGCCGGGAGGGTCTCAGCACCTCCAATAACCCTCCAACCCTTCCAGCTGCGGACATGCTCGGGGGATCGGGATTACAGGGAAGACGCAGCCTGGCCGCCCTCTCCCAGTGAGTGCTCGCTTTACCTCTTCGCTTTAAACTTTTCTTTCTTTCTTTCTTGCTCTTTTTTTTTTTTCTTTTTTAATAAGGGAATTGTTTTAAAAAAGAAGAAAGAAAGAAAAAAAGAAAGAAAAGGAAAGGAAAGGAAAAAATTTAATTGTGGGAGTGGGAGGGGAGAGGAGAAATCAGGAGGCCAAGGCAGGCAGGCAGTATGTAAATTTCAGACCTGTCTGAAACTTTCTGGTCTAAACTTTATAGTTGTTCTGATTGGTTTTCCTCTTTGCCATTTTTTATGGTGGTTTGTAGACCATTTGCAAGGGTTTATAATGCTTAGGTACGGGATTTCTCTACTGCAAATACTGGGCCACAAAGTATTGTGTTTCTAAAGATCTGCTGTTAATTTAGACCTGAGCCCTTTGCTCAGAATGATCCATTTGCAGGAGTCAGAGATTTTGGCTAAAGCACACATTGCCCAATCCTTAAAGTCAACAGCCCAAAGCCTTTAATATACTGACCATCTGACTGTGACCGAAGAAGATTGAGAGCACATGCAATTGATCAGGGAATTGTTCAGATAACAGGCTCCAAGGTTTAGGATCATGAAACCCTGGAATGTTAAAGCTACATGGTGCCTCTAGGATTGTTCGCTGCGATGTTCTCATTCTGTAGACAAGGAGATGAAGCCCAGAGGGGTAACTCAACTTACCCAAAGCCAGACAACTGTCGGTAACGAAGCGAATGTCTTTGTAGTCGCAGGCAAGAGCCCTTTTCATGTTGGTGTTTATGAGGTTTGGAAAACTGACTGGGTCTTGGGAAAAGGTACCGCACAAGAGTGAGAATACCAAATGGCCTTTCAGTAAATCTTTCCCATTTTTGAGAGTTTTGGCACCGATTCAGCATGACAATTGTTGTTCCAGTTGTTCTAGCATTTGTGCAACAGTTAATCAGATAAACAGAGGGACTCAGTGGGGTCCTAAAAACGGGACCTACCTCCACCACATTAGCAGATCTCTTGGATCACCCCTTTCTGTAAGTGTGATCACTCACTCAAGTATGAGCGCTGCAAGGGGTTTTAGAGGTTATCTGTGTAGGCCAATGGTTATCAAACTAGTTGTTTTGTTTTTTTGTTTTGTTTTTCTTAGCAACTCTAATGTTACAAGGACTTCTGTTACATAAAGGAGATGTTCTGGTTGAATGGGTGGGTGTAGATCTAGAGCTCCTCACTCCTAGGACACTCCCAAATCATGCCCCTCCGCTCTACTCCCCATCCTTTCTCCACTTCCCCCGACTCTGCCCACTCCACTAAAACTTCCTTGAAATCCTAGATCTCCATGAACAGTTCAGAAACTCCTGCTCTTGTTTAATTCCTTTATTTCCGATAAGGAAAGTGATGCACACAGTAGGGAAAGGTTTGCCCAGTGTTGCACAGCTGGCCACCAACAGAGCTCGGAATGCTGGGAGAGAGCCCTGTCCGTGTGTCCACACATGCCCGAATGTCCTGTGTTTCTCTCTCAACCCCCAGCTTCTGACTTTCCCCACTCCATCCTGCCTGTGGTTCTGTCAGTTTACTTTCTCCATCTCTTTCCCCTCTTCACTCACTCCATCTCCTGAATTTTGAGCTCTTGCCTCTCACATGGACGATTATAATTGCCTCTCCTCCCATCCTGCCCTCAGTCTTGGTCCCCTTTCTGATTCCGTCCTCAGCCGCCTCCTCTGCCCACTTTGAGGATGGAACCCCTTCTCCTTAATGTGACATTCAAAGTTCTCCACAATCTGGGGCCCCTGGGTGGCTCCCATTGGTTAATTGTCTGCCTTCGGCTCAGGTCATGATCCCTGAGCCCTGGGATCGAGACCCGTGTGGGGCTCTCTGCTCAGCCGAGAGCCTGCTTCTCCCCTCTGCCTGCTGCTTTGCCTACTTGTGCTCTCTATCTCTCTGTCAAATTAACCTTAAAAACAAATGAAGTTCTCTACAGTCTGCCTCAGTATCCCTTTGCTGTTTTGACCTGCCCCTGCTGCAGCTGAGTCAGACTGCTCACTGTTCCCCAAATTCATGGTGGGCAGACCACCTCCATGCCTTGGCTCACTCTGGTCCCTACAAGGGAACACTCCGTGTGCCTCAGCCCCCTCATCTGGAATAAAGGCCTTAAACAAGATTAGGGGTTCCTTAACTAGTCCATGAAAATGTGGGATTCCAGAGAAGTTTTGGAGGGGTAGGGGGAGGTGGGGTAGAGAAGCGGTGGGAGTGAGGTGGGCATGAGGTCTACCTCACCTGCTTCTGCCTACTTCCGTCCTGTCCTTCAAAGCCCCAGTCAAACCTTCCTCCACAAACCTTCCTCAGTTCTGTTTTCTCTCTATGCGAGTAAGTTATGTCCAACCTTCTATGATTAGCTTTGGACTACAGTTAGGGGCGAGCGCGCCTGTCCTTCCCACAATACATAGCAGTTCACTTGTGGGCCGGAACTTTTTTGAATCTTTGAATCTTCAGTTTCCAGCACAGTGCTGGTGGGAAGAAAAAAAAAAATCTTTAAATGTCCTATTATTGAGTAAACCAAACTCAGTTTATCCAAGTTCACACTTTTCATTTGATTCCTCTGAACACAGGAAGCTTCTGTACTTTTTGCTTTGGGAGAAGTATTAGGTTAAAGGCCTAAACAGGTGCCCAACAGAATGGTTTCTAAATTCCTTGACATTTGCATCAGATAATTTATCTGAGTTTCATTGCCTACAGAGCAAGATTGGCAGTATTTTTTTTTTTAATGAGCCACATTAAAATTCCTGAATGCCAAGCCCTGCACAGAGCCATGTTATCTTCAGGGCAGGTGTGAACGGCCTCTCAGTTCTTTAGACTTCAAGGTGCTGTGTAATCTATTCCAGGTGAGATACTGTCACTTGCAGTCTAATATTTTCATCGCTACTTTTCTCATCTCCCCGAAGCCCTCATGAAGTCTCCTTAAGGCAGAATTTCACATTTCTTGTAAATATTCATGCTTTAGTCCATTAAGAGTTATGTTTCTCATAAAGAAATACGCTTTTATAGATCCTGACGATAAAAAAGTTTTGTTCTTGTGTCACGTTTTGTAACAAATGTGGAAGAGCATATAAAGTTTAAAACCATGGAATCAAAAAAAAATGGGAAGTTATATAGGAAATGAGTCTCAGTTTATGCCGCTTCTCATGTGCCTCCCAGCCCATCAAAAATGGCTTTGCAGAGGCAGCTCTAGCTGGGGTCAGAGGAATGGGGTCAGGGGAGGTGCTCCTCTACCATCTGGAGGCTCATTTGCTCCTGGCATTCCCAGCTGAAATGGTGAGGATGCGTTTTTCCCAAGGAAAGGCAGCCTTGCTTCTCAGTATTTGTTTCAGATACATCTCGGGCTTAAAAAGGTGGTTGTGGGCTGGCCTGAGTTCCCAACTGCCATGTATAATGATGTTTGAAGTTCCAAAAACCAATTTGCAAATTAAGGTTTGGAAACAAGCTTTTCATAAATGTAGGACTGCTTGGATTCATTTCCAAGCCTAATTGAATTTTTAAGAGGAGCCTTTAAAACTCTGTAAACCTTACTCATTTCCATGCATTCATTCAACAAATATTCATTGAAGGCTTTCTCTGCCAGTTGCTGGTGCTGGACTAAGCACTAAGAACATAAAAAAGGACAAAACACAGGTTCTGGCTTCATGACGATCTAGTCTTTTAACCTCTCACCCAATGTGGGGCTGTAGGAATCTTTTCTCAGCCCTCCTGCCCTGCACGACTCACGCACTCCCCAGTCCGCTCCTGGCTGTGGCTGCCCGCAGAGCAGCTGACTGCCTCATCAGCCTTAGCTACGTTAGTGTTTTCCTCTTTCCTTTTTTCCTCTGACCGTCTGCAAGAAATACAAGTTTCTTTTAACTACTACTTAAAACAACTGAAGTACAATAAACTTAAGTTCATTTTGTGACTCGGTATCATATGTACATACAAACACATAAATGTATTGGAAACAAATAGTTGACAAAGCAGTGTGCACTCTTACTATGTACAGTCCCCTTGGATATTTTTTTCTTTCTTTTTTTTTTTTTTAAGATTGATTGATTGATTTGAGAGAGAGCATGTGAGCGAGGGGAGAGGCAGAGGGAGAGAGAGAAACTCAGGCAGACTCCACACTGAGTGTGGAGCCCGAGGTGGGGCTCGATCCTAGGACTTGGAGATCACAACCTGAGTCAGATGCTTAACCAATTAGCCACCCAGGCAACCCTATATTTCTTTTTTTTTTTTTTTTAAGTTGTATTGCCCTTTCTCTTGTTTTCAGCTTTATTGGGGTATAATTGGTAGATAAAATTAAAATATCTTTCAAGCACAGAGTGTGGTGATTTGATTTGATAGACGTATACATTGTGAAAGATTAACCCCATCAAGTGAATTAACGTGTGCATCACCTCCCATACTTACCTTTATTTTTTCCTTCGTTTTTTTTTTTTTTTTGTGACAACACTTAAGTTTTACTCTCTCAGCAAATTTCAGTTCTACAATACAGTATTATCCACTATAGTCACCGTGTTACACATTAGATCCCAGACCTTATTTATCTTCTTATCTAACTGAAAGTGTGCACCCTTTTAACAGCCTCTCCCTGTTTCACCCACCCTCCAACCCCTGGCAGCCACTATTCTAGTTTGACCTGTTTTTTCTCTCTAATTCCATGTATAAGTGATTCAATACAATATTTGTTTTCCTCTGTCTGGTTTGTGTCACTTAGCATAATGCCTTCCAGGTTCATCCATGTTGTTGGAAAGGGCAAGATTTTCTTCCTTTTTAAGGAAGAAAATATATTGAATACATATATATAAATAATCACATATATACACACACGTATATGTATGTACATATACATATACGTGTGTGTATATATATACATATATATATATAAATAATCACATTTTCTTTTGTCCATTCCTCCATCAGCAGACACTTGGATTTTTTCCATACCTTGGCTATTATGCATAATGCTTTGGTGAACATGGGAGCGCACATATCTTTTCAAGATACTCACTGAGTTTCTTGCCCTCTAATATTTTCTGTTCTTTTTAATTTCCTTTAAAAATGCTGGTCGTGACACATTAAATAGATTTCAGAAGCTGCAAATGAGTCACAAACTGAGTTCAAAAACCACTGAACCTATCACGTGGTCTTGGGACGGCTGGCTGACTTCGGGGCAGCTTAGGAAGCTCTGCCAGCCTAGTGACCACCTGGCTCCTGCAGCAGGAGTCAGCACAAGGAGGGGCTTCTCAGAGGGGAATCAGATGGTCTGGATTCTGGTCTGGCTCCCCCGGTGACCAGCACTGTGATCCCAAGGAAGCTGCTGCAAGTTGCCGCCACGCAGCTATAAAATGGAGATAGTCATGCTTGCTGTGTGTGATTTGCAGGATGGCAAGGTCATCCACTACAGTGACGTGCATTAAAGTATATGGAAAATATTAAGAACAAAACAAATGTGACTTATTGTTGAATAGCCTTGTTTTTCCCAATTAAAATTTAATATCAGAGGAACAACTTGGAGGGACCATTTGTTTCTTTATAGACTTGGAAAAAGATCCTTGCATGGGCCATAATATTATGCAATTTCATAAATGAAAATCTCAGAGTGGCGTTTGTTTGTGATGTTGTAACTAGGTTTGTATTTAGGAGCTCAGCTGGGTCATCCTCTCTCCTCTGCCATTTCTGTAACCAGAAAAAGTTACACAACCAAGGAAGCAGCTGGTGGTCAGTGGGCTTCTGACTCATGAGCCCATTTGTGTGCTTTGCCTGATAGGATCTCCTCCAACCTGCTGAATTTAGAAACACTAATTTTTTCTGTTTATAAGGCTACTTTTTTTTTTCACTGAAAACAATAGACATTAAACAAAAGTAACCAGTAAAGGAGATAATTTTGTGAAGAAGGGTTTAAAAATGTAAACTCCTAGAGGAAATATGGCACTTTTCTCATTGATCTTTCCCTTTTTCTTTATAACTTTATTGTAAACCTCATGTCACACAGACATCGATGAGAATGCATCTGTTAGGTTGTGATGTTCCTATTTAAAGCCTCTTACTCTAGTCTGATAGTTTCTGTGTTGGCGAATTGCTATTAGTTGCCCCTTCCATGCTAGCTCAGCCCGTCCCATTAGCTCTCCATATCTTTTCTTTATCTCTCCATGACTACTTTCTGATCCTTACAAGGAATCTCTACACTCACCTTTGCTAGAGTTCAGTTCTCCAAAATACCATCTCTTTCACCTTGTACATAACAGAGGACAAATCAAATAGTAATATAATAAGGACTACGTTCACTCCAAAGAGAGGGAAATAGATGTGACACTCTTATTCTCTAAAGAGTGAAAATGTTCTTTACACAGTTCAGCAATAAGCCATAGCTCATAACTACCCTGTGTATTCCAGAGAAAAAAATATATAAAGGGCGTAAAATTTAAGCAACTCTTTAAAGCTAGCTTTAAGCTGATATCATGACCTTTATAGCTTCTGCATAGATACTCTCCATAGCTATGTAATACATTTGTGTGGTATGCTTAAGCACTGAATTGAAAAAGACTGTATTCACACATTATAGTGAACAGGTGATGCCTAGGGGCGCTGAAGCATACTGAACCTTTGGAGAAGAAGGGATGGCTTTAAAGAGGAACCTGTTGGGGTGCCTGGGTGACTAAGGCAGTGAAGCGGCTGCCTTTGGCTCAGATCAGGATCCCAGGGTCCTGGGACAGAGTCCCATATCGGGCTCCCTGCTCAGCGGGGAGGCTGCTTCTTCTTTTCCCTCTTGCTCTGCCTACTTGAACTCTCTCTCTTAATGCAAATAAATATTTTTTAAAATAATAAAAAAGTAAAGAGGAACCTTTTGCTCACCTCTGCCATCTTGCAGGTAACCTTTCTGGAGGGAAGCGTTGCTGCTGGTTAGGAAAAGGGTCTCAGCACACCTGCTCTTGGGCAGGCACAGCTATCACAGTACAAAGTGGGCACATTCTTGACAGATGAGAAATTAAGAGCCAGATATCCTGACTCCCATATCTGTGTTTAGACTTTACTCATTACTAAGTGTGTGACCTTGGGAAGGTCACTTAGTTTCACTATGTCTAAGTTTTTTCATCTGTTTAAAAAAAAAAAAAACTATATAATATCTTCCTTGCAGGTTTAGTGAAAAGTAAAAGAACCAGCTATGCAAACATGTTCCCTCTGAGCACCCCCTTCCTAAAGCCCCCGGAAGACAGGTGACTTCATATCTTAACGTCAACAGAACTACTGATGCTGGGGCAAAAGGCAGCTGAATTCGGTTTATGATTGACTTGTATGCACTAAAACATCCATCTACACCAGAAGAATCAGAGGAAATCTTCATCTCAGATTTTAGTTGTTCCATTTACTAACTACCTAAAGATGATAACCCAGGGGCACCTAGGTGGCTCAGTTGGTTAAGCATCCGACGCTTGGTTTGGCTCAGATCGTGATCTCATGGGTGGTGAAACCAAGCCCCACCTTGGGGTCTGTGCTCAGTGAGGAGTCTGTTCGAAGGTTCTTGCTCTCTGCCTCTCCCCCAGGTGCATGCGTGCTCTCACTCTCTGTCTCTCAAATAAATAAATAAATCTTAAAAAAAAAAAAAAGATAACCCATACTGCTATACTTTGGATAACTCTGAAGTTAAAGGAAACTTGCTAAAAGCGGACTTTGGGGGCAAAATACTGAATTACTACTTTTCCGACTTGGCACAAACTGGACACATTATAAAGGAGGATGTAGTAAGATGTAGGGATCTGTTGGCCAGAGATTCGAATGCCAGCAGTCTTTAAGTGACCCTCACAAGTATAAACAAAGAATATTGACTTCACAATCCAGATAAACTTGGATTCCAGTTCTCATCGTGTCTTCTTATTAACTGTGCCCTTGAGAGAATTACTTAATCTTTTTTTTTTTAAGATTTTTTTTTTAAAATATTTTATTTATTTATTTGACAGACAGAGATCACAAGTAGGCAGAGAGGCAGGCAGAGAGAGAGGAGGAAACAGGCTTCCTGCTGAGCAGAGAGCCCGACGCGGGGCTCGATCCCAGGACCCTGGGATCATGACCTGAGCCGAAAGCAGAGGCTTTAACCCACTGAGCCACCCAGGCGCCCCTAAGATTTTTTTTTTAAAGATTTTATTTATTTATTTGACAGAGAGAGATCACAAGTAGGCAGAGAGGCAGGCAGAGAGAGAGAGGAGGAAGCAGGCCCCTGCTGAGCAGAGAACCCGATGCCAGACTCGATCCCAGGACCCTGAGATCATGACCCGAGCCGAAGGCAGCGGCTTAACCCACTGAGCCACCCAAGCGCCCAGAATTACTTAATCTTGCTGAGTTTTCAGTTTTATTCACGTACAAAAAGAGGAAACCGTTTGTGAAATGGTCAGCACAGTGCCTGGCACTTAGTAAGTGTTCAGGAAAGTTTTGAGGTTGGGGGGTGATTGACAGTGGTCATTATCAGCATGAACTGGTGCCAGAGGGATGAATCTCAGATAGCTTCTGGATAAGCACAAAAACACAGTCCTGGGGCTGCCATGACAAAGTACCACAAACTGGGGGGCTTTGCACAACAGTAACTAATTGTCACAATTCTGAAGGCTAGCAGTCTGAAGTTAAGGTATCTCCAGGAACATGTTCCCTCTGAATCCCGTAGTGGGAGAATCTTTCCTTGCCTCTTCCAGATTCTGGTAACCCCAGACATTTCTTGTTTCGTGGCAACATAGACCCAGTGCTTCCATGAATTCATGCAACATTCTCCGTAGTTCTCTCCACATCATCTTCCCTCTGTGTGTGTCTGTGTCCAAACGTACCCTTTTTTATGAGAAGGCTAGACAGATTAGGGCTCACCCTAATGACCTCACCTTAACTTGATGTGTGTGTAAAAGTATTATTTCCAAATAAGGTCACATCCTGAGGTACTGGGGGTTAGAACTTCATATACTTTTGGAGCAGACACAGGTCTGCCCATAGAGTGAGTATACAGACTTCCTAGAGTCGAATGCAGCAAACCTGGCCATTACTTCTGTTTTAAAGTTTGCAGGTTTCCGGAAGTTGGGCAAATTAGGGCATCTAAGAGAGGACTAGCATGACAGCGGTATTCTGGTATTGGCTAAGTAGTGAACACTTTCCTAATCACAAAGGGGCAAAAGGCCCTCAGACTCAAGCCTCACTGGGAGCTCTCATTTTCACCTCACTAAGTGAAGGGCAGACAGGAAGTGCGTACAGCCTCTGCTCATCCCCACGGAAACAGTCCTGAAGTCATAGATTGAACCATGCCAGATCCCTAGGGGGTTAGAATAATGGGAAAGATTTATCTTCCACTTTCTCCCTCTCTCTTGTAATCACTTTTAAAATTTCTGACCTTACTTAAACATCAGACTTGACCCAGGGAAGTGTTACGAGTCTGCCTCTCCTGGATCTGAAGATGTCGGGCCTGGGAGAGAGATCATGTCAAATATCCACCCCCGCTCCCCACCCTGGGAACGAGGCTCAGTCACCCAGCTGGCCTGAGGAGCCCAAGAAGGCCAGGGTTTCACCAATCCCCCTCAGAGCTACAGGTAAATCCCTAACCAAGATCCTCAGATACCAGAAGAGCAAAAGGAACACAGCAGAGGTAGAAACTGAGCATTTAAGAGGATAAATTTACAAGTTGCAATAGAAGGTATTTTAAGAAATCGGATGGAATACTGGCCCAATGTAATGAACCACTCACCTAAATAAACAGTGGAAAATGCTGGAAATTGTGGGGGAAAAAATTGCTAATGAACTAGAATCATTCAATCCTTAAATTGAATGCTGTATTAGTTTCTTAGGACTGCTATAAAAAACTACCATATCCTGAGTGGCTTGACAGAACTGGCAGGGTTTCCTTCCGAGGGCTGTGAGGGAGACTCTTGGAGGCCTCTCCCCGGGTGGTTTGCTGGCCATCTTTGGTGTGTAGATTCATCAGTCTAATCTCTACCTTCGCATGACAGTCTGTCTTCTTTACATAGTCTACCTTCCATGATGTCCTTTGTATCCAAATTTCCCCCTTCTATAAGGACTTCTGTCACACTGGGTGAAGGCCACCCCAATGACCTCAGCATTACCTGATTACCTCTGTAGAGGCCTTATTTCTACATAAGATCACATTTTGAGGTACAAGGGATGTAGGTCATTGACATCATTTTTAGAGAACACCATTTAATCCATAGCAAGTACTGAAAGATTTAAAATAGTTTAACATGACATTTCCTAGTTTAATTCATAAGCAATATGTAGGATAGTTTCCCCAGGATAATTAAAATGCCGGCTGGCTGAAGGATATTGGGGCAGTGAGGACATATGGGTTCTCCACTGATAGGCTGTCGGTCTAAAGCCATTCCAGTTGAAAGTCAGAACTAACCTCCACACGTAAAGCTCTGAACTATCAATTCTTCACTAAGGTTGGGTGTTAAGCCAGCCCCAAAGATGACTAGAGAAGGGGATTATATCCTCCTCCAGGAGGACATGTGCATTTTCTGACATGGGAAGATAAAGCTGTCTGATGATAAATTTCCATCTGCATTTTAATGAGAAGTGACATGGATTATGAGTGCGACAGAGAAAATGCGAGATAAATGGCATTCCATTTATTGGACATTTTTAGCCACAGCTCTGTCCCTCCACCCTCCTCTCCTCAAAATAGAAAGCCAGAGAAAAGTGAGTCACTAGGAGAGGAATAAGGGAATACAAACAGAAGATGAGACCCCTCCCCTGCTTTCTTCTGCATTTCGGAGCCTTTTCTTATGTCACTATGTGTGATGAAAAGGAGTTAAAGATTCTCAAGTTAGAAAAACCTTTCTGCCCAGTTATCCCCTTCATGCTTGGAAACAGCAGCATGCTTTGGGATACATACAAGTGCAGAACCTATATCCCATATCATGAGGAGGATAGTGATAAATAAAAAAAGTTAATAAAAATGGTTAACAATCATCTAGAACGTACCATGTGCCAAGTACTGCTCTGAGTACTTTTCAAATAGTTGTTCATTTCATCCTGAAACAGTACTACAAATTAAGTACCACGACCTCCATTATATAGATGAAAATGAGGCCAGAGAGGTTGATTCCCTGACCTGGCCACATCTTCCCTGCCTGGATGTGCATAAGTACTGGCCCTGGCCCCTGGCTCCTGGCCCCAGGCTGCGCGGCTCCTGGTGGTTCCCTTGCTCTCTCCAGCTTTGCATGTAACGGATGTTATCTGCTGCCTGTGCTCTCACAGCTCTAACCTCTGGTCTGCGTGGGAGACTCTGGCAGCAATAGTAATATGACATCAGATCCTGCTTGATGAGCAAGCTTCTCCTCCGGGCACAGAGGGCTGGAGGGGGTGAGAGGAGTGGTCTCAGAGGGTCTGGGATCATCCATGACCCTTTACCTTAAATAGCCAGCCCAGGAGACTAAATTCCACTAAATATAACTCTCCCTTTGAGACAGAGCTCTACAAAGAGGTAGTGAGTATGCCTCTTCCCACAGTGGAAGACCTAGACTCCTATAAAACTAGCAACTCCTCTCATTTCATTGTGATTAATATCACATGACTTTCTTATGCCAATTATATGCAAAAAAAATCTCCAAATGACTTCTCCATATCTTAACTTCTAAATCCTGTCTTGTCACAATCAGAGAATTGAGGAAAGGAATGGAATATGGTGAGTTGTAGTGGTGCGAAGAACCCAAACCTTGGGCTCGGCCAGAAGGCAGCTAAAATCTGTGTTTATCTTGAAAAAGTGATTCGATTGCTCTGTGTCAGCTCTACTAATCTAGATTGTAAGACAAGAGTAATCATGTCTTCTGAGTGTTATTGTAAGGGTTAGGTGAAATGGATCCTGCCCATTGCCTGGCACCTAGTAAGGCCCACACAGATGGGAGTTCTCACCATTAAATAAGCTTTCTCGTCATTTTAAACAATTTGTTTGCTTCACTCTTTCAAAGTCAAGTTTGGCTAGTCTGGTATATCCCCCCCCACACCTTTTTGTTTTTTTTTTTTTTTAATCACCTGTGTTATGTTTATCTTTAAACAGACAATAGCTGTTGTGTTTGGCTTTTTTAGCCTTAGAAGTGTGTTACCTACAACTTGAACAAGGAGTCAAATTTAGCAGAGTTTGTTGTTAGCAGCAGCCCCAGGGGCCTGGGGCCTCCTACAATCTCCCAGGGGCCTGTACACCCATTGTGTAGAGGTTCCTGGGGGAACTTGACTTCAGTTCTCTCTGGCAGGCATCAGAGCAATTCATCTGAGCAGAACACCACGATATTATGACATCTTTGAGACAAAGGAGTTCCAGTAAGAAAAGCCCCAATTGATTAGTGATGTCCTAGCTCTGAAGGCAATCGCTCGGCACCACCAAGACTATTTCCTCAACTGTGAAGTAGAAAAGATAATAGTGTTTATCTCACTGGTATTCTAAAGATCACTAGAACATGTACATGATGGAGGTGTTTTGTAAATTACAGGAAGTTAGAATTGTAGTCCATTATTGCTTGGATAGATCTGACTGAGTTCATGAGTTGGCTCTGAAAACTGCTTAGCCACTAAACAGGATGGATTAACAGGACAGTCCTGCTGACACATTATAACAGGGCAACCTCTCGTTTTGACAGGAAGCCCTTCCCGCTTTCACTATTACCATAGACAAAGCCTAGTTTGGATGGGGGTACATGTGAGAAAAGGAGAAAGGTAGTAAAGTAGGGTGAAGGTCAGAGCAGGGAGAGGGCATCCCTGTAGAGAGGGGAGAAGAGAAGCAGGAAGACATGAGGAACAGGGCTTTTCTTTTGCTGCAGCTTAAAAAAAAAAAAAAAAAGCAAATGACACCTCTGGGTTCAGATGCATGCTCTGGAACTGGGACAACCCTTCTCAAAGGTTAAGACCAGGTACTCACTGATGATACATATTCAGCTCCATGGAAGCTTTCAACTTAAAATTTCTTTGACTGCATTTCTGAGTTTCAAAAACACCCTTCCAAAAAAATACATTAAAAAAAAATTAGGATTGTGTTTTTTTTGGTTTGGCCTTAAAAAAAAAAATTTTTTTTTATAATCCAAAACCATAATTGTGGCCTACCAAGATGGATTCTCCTCCCATACAGTGAGGATTTAATTTTTCCAGTCCCCTCCCTTGGTGCCTGTTATCCTCTTCTGGTTTTTGATGAAGTGCACATGTTCTAGAAGACTCTCCTGGGCCTCAGACATGAGCAACTCACTGGCCACTGCCAGTGTCCTAATAAGGGAATGAACATGCTCCTGTTGCTGAGGTAAGAGGAGTCAGGCGGTGGAGGATATTTTTGCTGATTGAGGAGGATAAGGTGTGGTTTGGCAGGTACCCCGGTGGTGGGGCTGACTCCCGACCGAATTCTCTTTTTACCGTTCGAATTCCGTAACAGACTGTAAGAATTGTTTCCTCACAGATCCTGAGCTGGGTTTTAAGATCTTCTCCCGACACAGATCACCCATGATAGGGAGAAATAGGAAATTGGGGGTTAGGTCACATCTTTATCATGAGAGGAGGTGAAATGCTCCCAGCTGCCAGGCCTGCTCCTCCAAGGGACCGCCACCAGCCAGCAAAGGTGGCGTCAGACCCCGTCTAATCTGGTCAACAGGGAGAACAAGGAATATATCACTCAGGCTATTTAACCAGTGTTTAATAAGTGTAAAAAAAAAAACTTATTTGCACAATATGAAGTAACACCTACTTTCTGCTTATAAATACTGATATACCTCAATTCAAAAAATACACAAAGAGAACTTAGCATTAGGATCATAAGGGCGAGTGGCACCATCCGTTTCCTCTCTGATCTCTAAATACTTGCCCATGGCTTCTCTCTCCACGACTCTTTTCTGAATGACTCTACACTGCCTTTTCACATAACTGCAGCTGCCGCCAACTCTCCCTAAGTCACTCATTATGAATCAGTGTTTCTCAATTTGGTTGTACACTGAGCTCAATTGGGGAGCTTTAATGCCTGGATCATAACTCCAGCGGGTCTGGTTTAATTGGTCTGGGGCACAGCTTGGGCAGAGGGATTTTTTTTTTTTTTTTTGAAGGTTGATTTATTTGAGAGAGAGTGCCGGGGGGAGGGGCAACAGGCAAAGGAGAGAGAATCTCATCAGGCCCTGCACTCCGCAGGGCTCAATCCCAGAACTATGAGATCATGACTTGAGCCAAAATAAAGAGTTGGGCGCTTACTGGACCGAGCCACCCAGGTGCCCCAGAGCAGAGGGATTTTTAAAAGCTCCCCCAGGTGATTCTAATGCATAGCCAAGGCTGAGAACCAGTGTTCTGAATGTATCCTCTGTTGTGTCATCCAGCCCCCAGATGGCAGAACCAGGCTCCTTTTCTTTCTGATGTTTTGAAGCCTTTAAAGAAAATACAGTATATATATGAAACAGGTCAGACAGGTTTCCTCTCAGATTGGGAGGTTCAGTTCAGTTGTTTTAAGCCTAACAGTAGGGAATTGTGCTTTCAACCAAAATCAACTCCTAGACACATGGTTATTGTCTACACTTCATTTCTCCTGCATGCAAGAAGTGAAATTCAAAAAACAGTGTATCTTTTCCAATGTCAAATAGTGAAGTTATAATCTTAATTTTTTTCTCTGTTTTTATGGAGATTATTCATTCCTTGATATCTAATTTAGTTAATAAATGCTTCTTTATTTGGCGTTTCTTTGAATAGTAAGTCAGTTTTACATCCTGAAATTGTGTAATTGCCACCTGTGGCAAAGATAGAACAATATGACTGGGGAATTTTAAAAAATTCTTTGAAACCATCCATCTTCATAAATAGGATCTGGAAGTGCAGGACCTGCATGGGGAGAAGTTTTGAACTTTGAAAGAGTCACAGATTAATGTCCAGAATAACTCATTGCTCGCAACTTCTTTACTGGAAATTTAATTACCAAGGAAGAAAGGTCATTTAGAAATTCAGAAGAGCAGCTGAGCAAGGAAGATAAATTAGAAAATCATCACCTTAAAACTGACTAACAAGTTATTAGTATAGATGAAATTGGCCTGGGCAAGTATGTTGAGCAAGAAAAGAATAGAGCCAAGGAAGACACCCAATGGAAGACACAAAAGAAACTACAAAATAAATGGAGAGCTTCAAAGAGGAAGCTATGGCCAGCAGTGTCAAAGGCCTCTGTGAGGTCAAATAAAACGGAGTCTACAAAGGGCCAATGGGCACTTTGTTTCAAAGTGTAACTCTAGAGAGCACAAGTCTGTAATACAATGTCATTTTGAGGTCATGGCTACTAATGTCTGGATCAAAAATAATCAGTATTTTATTCTGAGATCTTTAATAACCAAATTGAATTGTTCTTTTAGGTCTCTTATTAAATTGATTTAAAAAGCCTAATTCTGATACTAAATGTAAAAGGGACAAGACAGCCCATGATACAGTGGAATGAGCTATTTTGGGCTTATCCTATCAAATTGCCAAAAAATGGCAGAATCATTTTCAATTTGGCACTTGAAAATATTTTTTCAAGAGCACTTGAAAATATTTCTAAAGGAACAGCTAAATCAAACTTGCTTGGGTCACCTACTTATACTGAATTATTTTTGCTTTCCACAGACATTGCAAAAGGTGAAAACCAACACTAGGCTTGGTAGTGTGAAGAGAGAATATAGAGGAATATAAGGCATTACAAGGAAAGATGATACAAAGGGGATAATGAGGGAAACACATACCCTCGAGTAGCAGGAAAATACAGAACATCTGCTCTGTTCATGAACCAAGCCAAGGCCAGTCATCTGACAGGAATGGAGATAGGCCAGTGGCAGGTGTGCACACGCACACACTCACACACAAGCTCTAAAAGCAAGCCAGGGTCCCCAGTCAACCTGGAAAACACCAGTTGACTCAGTTTGACTTTAGCCCCTGATTATTGACTAGGTTCAAAAGTCAAATATCTTTCCTGTCCATAACCATTTGGTTCTTCTTAACTAGGAAAACACATTTTCCAGCTCTATCTCAGGGGGACTTTCTGTATGTAGTTGCAACATAATGCCACCTACAGAGAAAGTAGTATACAAATGAGAAACAGATTTGCAATAAATGTATTAAAACTTTTGCATTGTGGACCAAAGAGCAAAATTCTGTGGGTATCTACCCAGGCAGACATTGGCAAGAAGGCTTTGACTGGTGATTGCTTACAACTTCCAGTGAAAAGGAATTGAGAGAAATGTTAATAGTTGAACTTGTACTTCCTGTACTTTTTGCTAACCCTCTTCTGTCTCCATAGATTTGGGGCTGTCACTATCACTCCTAAGTTGGTTTAATATAGCTCTATTTCATCACTTCATAGTATTGAAGCTTAAACCTGAGAGATTATTTCTTCCCTCAATGAATGATCAGTTTTCAGCTCCTAGAAATCATGATCAGAGAACAAACCCTATGGGCCGTGCAACAATGGCAGCAGGCATGGCCAGGTTTTGCTGACATATTCACAAGCCAGTATGGAGCGTCTGCCCTTGGCAACCCACAAAGCTTCTGAATATGCCTTCGGAAAATGACTCCACTGTGTGTGCTTTTATTGTTAAAAAAAAAAAAAAAGTGCACCTTTGGAAGAAGCTTTGGAGTAGTCTTCTCCCTCTGATAAAACTTTAATAACACTGATTTTTTTGTAAATACTCTGGAGCCTAGTAGAGAATTAATTGGTCTTTTCTTGGTCATGAAACTGAGTCACATTTCATTGATCTGTCCTTTTGGGCACTGCTGTCCTGTATTTGACTCTAGAACTTTTGAATGACTCCATGTTGGCCTAGCTGCCCTTTCCATGGCTGATTCAGAGAAATCCATGTGAACTTGGGCAATTCACCTCACATTGCAAGGAACTGAACTGGGCTTCATCATTGTTAATTAGCCTCCGTAATTGCCCTTGCTCAGGGCTTTATGCCATATGCCTTTCTTGAATTCAATTACAATAACAACAACAAAAAAAAAACCCAACCTTATTAAATACCTATTTTATGCAAGGCACATTAGGAGGAGGGCTAAAAATGTGTATAAAATGTAACTCTTGCTTTCCACAAACATGACATGGGAGTGAAGATGATACACAAATAACTTCAAGGCAATCTGTGACAAATGTCTGAAATGACATCAGAGATTTCACAGGAGGCCCAGAGTCCCTTCCAGTTGACTTCCATTATGGCTGGTAAGACTTCACAGAAAAGTGTAGCCTTTGAGCTGGGCCTGAGGGATAGAGAAGATCGCTCCAGGTATAAACGGAAAGGAGGAAAGGGCATTCTGAGTAGAAGCTTGATCAAAGGAAAGAAGGCAAGAGAGGATGAGATGAAGTTAAAAGCACAGGAAATGAAGCTTGACTAATAGTGATTATGCTTTCTGGTCCTGGCACCTTCACTCGTCCGTCTTTCCAACCGCATGTGACTGGTCCTGAGGGAAGAGCAGGGGTTCCCACGCCCAGAGGGGACGACAGCCCCTGCCAGCAGGACAGCCCCTGCCGCTTCCAGCCCCTGCCGCTTCGCACCCTGGGACTCCTTGCAGCTGACTTGTAACTGGATAAGTGGATTTGCAGGTGACCTAGCTTATCTAGTTTAAATGAAACAAACCTTCAGAAAATGGACTTGGAATTCTGGACTTAAAAGAATTTCTACAGGGACGGCCGGTTGGCTCTGTCTGTAGAGCGTGTAACTCTTGAACTCCGGGTCGTGAGTTTGAGCACTGCATTGGGGGTAGAGTTGACTTCAAAAAAAAAAGAGAATTTTTGCAGAAGCTTCGGGTGGAAGGTAATACTGATCCTGTGAGCCCAAAAGACAGCGAGAACGTGGCAGAGCTGTCCCAGATGTGGGGAATGCATGTGAGCCCTCACTTCCTCAGCCACACACTTCACTTGTTCCTTTCGGTGAAGGCGAATTTCCAACAGAAAGGGGGAGTGTAACTGCTTTTCAGAAGAAACTCCTGCCACTGAGAGGTCTTCTGAAAAATGACCCCATTGTCTGTGATTTTGTTGTTGAGAAGAATCAGAGGTGTAACCAAGCAGTGTGATCAGAGCTTCATACCTACCTTGGAAACATTTTCTAATCTTTTAAAAATGTCCCAAGTGAAGCATTTCAGTAGATTTGAAGCTGTTTCCTAAAGATGTAAAACAAAAACACCTTTGGATTACTTCAGATGAACAACTGGTTGACATCAGGACGACGTCAATCTTCTCAGCTACTTTCATCAAACCGCATGCTTGGTGGGGAGGTCGAATCTATTCATATCATGCTTCCATATGCCAAGCCAATAATATGTTCTTTCCGTTTGAATCTACTTTTCTTTTTTTAAAATGTTTTATTTATTTGTTTTAGAGAGAGCACAAGCAAGGGGAGGGGCAGAGGGTGAGGGAGAAGCAGGCTCCCCGCTCAGCGGGGAGCCCAATGTCAGGCTCGACCCAGGAATACCAGATCATGGCCTGCACTGAAGTCAAACACTTAACCAAGTGAGCCACTCAGTCGCCCCTCTGTTTGTTTTATAGATCTATAAAACATTTATGATAGCACTATAAATAAACCAGTGCGTGCACGCACGCGTGTTTGTGTGTGTGTGTGTTTGCTTAATTTTTTAACTGATATGAGTGCACTGTAAAATTTTTTTGAGACCCTTGGGTTAGATCCGGGATCAGTACACTTTTCCTCTGAAGGACTAGATAGTATACATTTTCAAATTTGTGGCAAATATGCCCTCTGTTATAATTACTCAGCTCTGGTATTGAAGTGTGAAAGCAGCCACAGACAATATGGGCATGGCTACATTCCAGTAAAACTATTTACAAAAACAGGATGTGGGCTGATTTGGTCCTTGGGCCATAGTTTGCCAGTCCCTGGCTTACAGGACGGAGCTATTTGCTGATCTACAGAGTGCCCTAAGAAAGCCCATACAGTGTCATGTCATAGGTGAGAAAGACAACAAGGATGGGAACTATATAGACTTGCATCTGGTCCTGACTTTGTAATTACTTGTATCAATCACTTCGCCTCTTAGACCCTAGGTTGCATGTATAAAATGTGGAGCTTGGGTTGAAAATAACCTCCGAAATACCTTCTCGTTGAATCATTCCATGGTCCTAATATCGCCTCGCCACATCTGTGGATTTTTTTTTACCTAGGACCTGATTTCTAAGCAGAATCTGTGAAAAATCTGATTTAACTCTGTGGGCAAAGTGAGTACAAGACAGTGGAGAAGGTGACAAAAATAAGAGAGGACAGAAATGCTGTTCTAAAAACTGGGAAGTCCCAACTTAGGGCTCCTGAAAAATCCTTTACAGTGCATTGTCAGTGATGGTCAGTCTACTTGTCTTGCACCTCTGATGTGGGGAGCTGGCCCTTTATCTCCTGGGAAAAGTGCAGTGTGAATGAAATACCCAGAGTGGAGACTGAAACTAGAAAACCCTCCTGTGTGCTGCCCTGGGGCCTCTGCCACGGAAGGAGCCTCTCTCCTTAAGCTTTGTAAACTGTTTGGTTACTCTTGTGGTTAATGAGGAGCTGTCTTCTGTGTCTGCCAAGCACAACTGGACCTTCACTAATGCCCTTCATGCACTCCAAGCCCCAGCCAGACTCAACTGTTTGCTTTTCCATGTCCATATTTCCTGACTCCGCAACCTCACCATTTGAGCTCTCTGTATGTGGGTGGGGCCTCTTCCGTCCCCTGCCACCCCCAGTCCCAAAGGATCCAGCTCAAACACCACTTCCTCCATGAAGCCTTCTCTCATCCCTCAGCCAGCAATGCCTCCTTCTTCCTCTAAACTCTACATCACTGTATCAGTAAGTCTCCTATGATATTTCCACATTCTATCTGCTCTTGCATTTTTACAGATGTCTTTGCTTCTCTACCAGAGTAGAAAGTCCTTTCAGGAGTTTAATTCATCTTGGTTTCCTTCTCAGTGGCTTCAACAGAGTAGATGATCAATAAGTATCTGTTGAATGGACATCCTAATTCTGGCCACCCGAGGGTCCATCTGCAATTTCCCACGACCACAAATTAACACCCTACCTTCCCATCTGGCCCAGAATCACCACATCATCCTCAGAATCTAGACCCCTCAGGCAGCCCCTTTTGCTGCCCACAGCTCCCCACCCTGATGTCCCACCCAAATTTAACTGTCCTCCCCTCAAAGTTTAGGTCTCACATGGATCACCAGTTTGATTGGGGAGAGGAATGTATACAAGATTAGAAACCTACAAGCCAATGCCAGTGCTGTAACATTGTAGTTTGTAGTTAGAGAATAGGATATCTTTAGGGTAAAGTCAGTTATCTCCCCAACTGAAAGCAGTGCCTTGTATACCAGGTAACAGTTTCGAGGAACTAGTGATTGCTTTAGTATCTAGCTGAGAGACAGCATAAGCCTTATTGGTTAATAATCTGTTGTTGGGATTGAAACCTGCTGGTGTGTGACAGATACCCTCGAGTAATTTTAAGTACTGTTCCAGAGTGTCTCTAATGCCTGTGTTTCCCTCCCTCGGAACCCTGGCTGTCTGATTCTTAAGCTGTTGGTGATTGTAATTCAATTAACCCACACAAATGAAGGTGCTTCATTATTAATATTGCTCTGTTAAAATGTTTTCGTTTTTATAGGGGTCTTCTCTTAACTCAAAGGGAGTCTTTAAGCGTGGAAGGTTTTTATGTGGTTTGGTTTGGTCAGGCTGGCACTTAACCAAGTCAAAACAAATAGGTATTTGCTTTTTTCCCTCTGCAGTGAGCAGGGCCAGTGTTAGGTAAGGTTTCTGTTGACTTAGGAAGATGATCTACCAAGCACAGAGCAAACTCCTTGACTTCTTTTCCCAACAGTAGGGAGGTTGGACCCATTAGCGATGGTTGGCTCCCAAGTCCTCTGCAAGAATAAATGTTCTTCCCAAAGAGCCAAACATCCAGGATTTGGCCCATCATTTTCCATTTCCTGTCTCCACTCAAGGTTTGTCTTTCTATTTGCTACCCCTTGTAAACAAAACTGCAGTTCTAGCACTTGGAGGGGAGCTACTCGCCAGCTGGACGTTAGGTACGTTTGTGCAATACCTCTGGGGTCAGGGAGGCAGTCACCACCCGAAAATACGCTTTCTCGCCAGAGTGACACTCCTGCATTTCAGCAGAGGTGCTGGAAACAATGGTCCGGTGTCCTATCTATCAGTATAGTGGAGCTTTCTGTTTCTGAGGAAGAGAGGAAGCATGAAAGGGGGAGGAAGATGGGAGGCTCTGCCGCCCAACGGAAAGGAGAGCCAACAGAGAGTACCGGGCAAGAGGAAATGAAGAGTCAATCTTTTTCTAATTAAGAAAAATGAGAGTGGAAGCAGAAAAGCTCCAGAGGGTACTTTTGGAGGAGGAGAGGATGATAGAAGGCCTGTTATGAAAATCCATTACCCATGAATTTTCCCCCAGTAAGCACTGCCTGTCTGGAGAGGCTGGGGAGAGTCCTCTCCGCTGACACAGGACACGTGACAGCCGTTAGCAGCGTCCGCAGGCCGTGCGCCATTTCCGTCAGCGTGTCTGCAGTGCCACTTGCCCCTGTCAGGGATTCCCTTTCATTAGTCACAGGTTCGTAATCTCTACTTTAAGGACATCTTGTTTGCCTTTTTCCAGTCGCCTTACTCCTTTTGTCAGATGCTTACCAACGTGACAGCGGTACCATCATTGGAAGCCCCACCACGTGAAATGGTGGCCCTTTGTACCACACCACACAGATATTTCGAATTTGGGGCTAAGACCTGAATTTCTAGACACTAAGCATAAGACTCATCTAACATGAGTTCGTATTTTTACATTCGAAGATGGAAAGGGGAATTTCTGTTCCTAGGAGTCTTTGGCTATGAAAAGAACCTGCTTGTATATGTATCTACGGTCAGATACGGCTGCTCCAAATTGGCGGGAGAATGTGGGGGTCTCCCTGCACCCCGCTCTGGGGTAGTTGTTGAGCCAGTTATATATCCAGGTGCAGACCTAGTGCAAAAGAAAGGACTGGTAAAATGTAGTGTTGCCCGTCACAGACACCTGGGTCTGAATTGCTTTAATATGTTGTATTTGAAAAAAATTAAAGCCGAGCTTTTTTTGTCCACATCTACTGTGCACATTAAAGCTAGATTGTCTTAATTAATAGACATAGCGGGGAGCCTGGGTGGCTCAGTCAGTTAAGTGTTTGCCTTCAGCCCAGGTCATGATCTCAGGGTCCTGGGATCGAGCCCCATAGCAGGCTCCTTGCTCAGCAGGGAACCTGCTTCTCTCTCTGCTGCCCCCCCAACTTGTGTTCTCTCTCCCTCTCTCTCTCTCTCTGTCAAATAAATAAATAAGATCTTTAAAAAAATAGATACAGCGGTCAGGAAACAGCCCCAAGTCAGATTTTTCTTTTGGTTGACGTTTTAAAAAGCCTAAGTTTATTAATGGCTGTATTTATTTAAGATTCTTATTATTTAATATTTCTTGGTAAACAAAGAATCCTAGGTTGGGGATGAAGAAGAGGTCATACTTCATGAAAACACAGAATTGGGTTTATCTCTTATTAGTCATGTTTTATACTAGTTGATAAGAGTTAAAATAGAGGAAAAGAAAAGTTTGAGGGGCGCCTGGGTGGCTCAGTGGGTTAAGCCTCTGCCTTCAGCTCAGGTCATGATCTCAGGGTCCTGGGATTGAGCCCCGCATCGGGCTCTCTGCTCAGCAGGGAGCCTCTTTCCTCCTCTCTCTCTCTCTGCCTGCCTCTCTGCCTACTTGTGATCTCTGTCAAATAAATAAATAAAATCTTTTAAAAAATAAAAAAGTTTGATTATTTTAATTCTCTTATTGGCCACTTAAACATTTCTCTCACTCCTTTTCATTCATTTTGACCAAGGTTCAACATTAGTAACCAAGTGAGGAGCAAAGTAGATCTTCTCCATCATCAACCTGCTCTTTCCATACCTACACTTTCCAAACGTTTATAAATGAAACGGTGACCTGTTTGGATCTGACCAAGCTTATTGTTTTAACGGGGCGGGATAGCGGGAGGGATGCAAATGTAGTCCTGTCTGTGGCAAAATAGATTTTCGTTTAATCTCAGGAAACTGTCATGGAATTATTCCTCCAAAATCTGTACTAAATAGGTTTGACAGATGCCTTGTTCCTTTCAAAAATAACTGTGATAAAAATAGCAGTTCAGTGGAGATGCCTGGGTGGCTGGGTCCATTAAGCATCAGACTGTTGATTTCAGCTCAGGTCATCATGTTGGGGTCCTGAGATCGAGCCCCGAGTCAGGCTCCCCCCTCAACTTGGCATTCCCTCCCTCTGCCCCTACCACCTTGCCCCCCACTCTCTATCTCACTCTCTCTCAAATAAATAAATCTTTTTTAAAAAAATAGTAATTCATTAAGAAAGAAAATCCTAAAGGAGCTGGAGAAAGAACAAGAAAGAAACCCTAAGCCCAGCAGGAGAAGAGAAATCATAAAGATCAGAGCAGAAATCAATGAAATAGAAACCAAAAAAACAATAGAACAAATCAACGAAACTAGGAGCTGGTTCTTTGAAAGAATTAATAAAATTGATAAACCCCTGGCCCGACTTATCAAAAAGAAAAGAGAAAGGACCCAAATAAATAAAATCATGAATGAAAGAGGAGAGATCACAACTAACACCAAAGAAATACAAACTATTATAAGAACATACTATGAGCAACTCTACAGCAATAAATTTGACAATCTGGAAGAAATGGATGCATTCCTAGAAACATATAAACTACCACAACTGAACCAGAAAGAAATAGAAAGCCTGAACAGACCCATAACCAGTAAGGAGATTGAAACAGTCATTAAAAATCTCCAAACAAACAAAAGCCCAGGGCCAGACGGCTTCCCGGGGGAATTCTACCAAACATTTAAAGAAGAACTAATTCCTATTCTCCTGAAACTGTTCCAAAAAATAGAAATGGAAGGAAAACTTCCAAACTCATTTTATGAGGCCAGCATCACCTTGATCCCAAAACCAGACAAGGATCCCACCAAAAAAAGAGAGCTATAGACCGATATCCTTGATGAACACAGATGCGAAAATACTCAACAAAATACTAGCCAATAGGATTCAACAGTACATTAAAAAGATTATTCACCACGACCAAGTGGGATTTATTCCAGGGCTGCAAGGTTGGTTCAACATCCGCAAATCAGTCAATGTGATACAACACATCAATAAAAGAAAGAACAAGAACCATATGATACTCTCAATAGATGCTGAAAAAGCATTTGACAAAGTACAACATCCCTTCCTGATCAAAACTCTTCAAAGTGTAGGGATAGAGGGCACATACCTCAATATCATCAAAGCCATCTATGAAAAACCCACCGCAAATATCATTCTCAATGGAGAAAAACTGAAAGCTTTTCCGCTAAGGTCAGGAACACGACAGGGATGTCCATTATCACCACTGCTATTCAACATCGTACTAGAGGTCCTAGCCTCAGCAATCAGACAACAAAAGGAAATTAAAGGCATCCAAATCGGCAAAGAAGAAGTCAAATTATCACTCTTCGCAGATGATATGATACTATATGTGGAAAACCCAAAAGACTGCACTCCAAAACTGCTAGAACTTATACAGGAATTCAGTAAAGTGTCAGGATATAAAATCAATGCACAGAAATCAGTTGCATTTCTCTACACCAACAGCAAGACAGAAGAAAGAGATATTAAGGAGTCAATCCCATTTACAATTGCATCCAAAACCATAACATACCTAGGAATAAACCTAACCAAAGAGACACAGAATCTATACTCAGAAAACTATAAAGTACTCATGAAAGAAATTGAGGAAGACACAAAGAAATGGAAAAATGTTCCATGCTCCTGGATTGGAAGAATAAATATTGTGAAAATGTCTATGCTACCTAAAGCAATCTACACATTTAATGCAATTCCTATC
This sequence comes from Mustela putorius furo, assembly GCF_011764305.1. Taxonomy (NCBI): domain Eukaryota; kingdom Metazoa; phylum Chordata; class Mammalia; order Carnivora; family Mustelidae; genus Mustela; species Mustela putorius. The sequence goes on from NW_025421998.1 coordinate 88,835,266, forward strand.
AAAGTACCATCCATCTTTTTCAAAGAAATGGAACAAATAATTCTAAAATTCATATGGAACCAGAAAAGACCTCGAATAGCCAAAGGGATATTGAAAAAGAAAGCCAACGTTGGTGGCATCACAATTCCGGACTTCAAGCTCTATTACAAAGCTGTCATCATCAAGACAGCATGGTACTGGCACAAAAACAGACACATAGATCAATGGAACAGAATAGAGAGCCCAGAAATAGACCCTCAAATCTATGGTCAACTAATCTTCGACAAAGCAGGAAAGAATGTCCAATGGAAAAAAGACAGCCTTTTCAATAAATGGTGCTGGGAAAATTGGACAGCCACATGCAGAAAAATGAAATTGGACCATTTCCTTACACCACACACAAAAATAGACTCAAAATGGATGAAGGACCTCAATGTGCGAAAGGAATCCATCAAAATCCTTGAGGAGAACACGGGCAGCAACCTCTTCGACCTCTGCCGCAGCAACATCTTCCTAGGAACAACGCAAAAGGCAAGGGAAGCAAGGGCAAAAATGAACTATTGGGATTTCATCAAGATCAAAAGCTTTTGCACAGCAAAGGAAACAGTTAACAAAATCAAAAGACAACTGACAGAATGGGAGAAGATATTTGCAAACGACATATCAGATAAAGGACTAGTGTCCAGAATCTATAAAGAACTTAGCAAACTCAACACCCAAAGAACAAATAATCCAATCAAGAAATGGGCAGAAGACATGAACAGACATTTCTGCAAAGAAGACATCCAGATGGCCAACAGACACATGAAAAAGTGCTCCATATCACTCGGCATCAGGGAAATACAAATCAAAACCACAATGAGATATCACCTCACACCAGTCAGAATGGCTAAAATCAACAAGTCAGGAAATGACAGATGCTGGCGAGGATGCGGAGAAAGGGGAACCCTCCTACACTGTTGGTGAGAATGCAAGCTGGTGCAGCCACTCTGGAAAACAGCATGGAGGTTCCTCAAAATGTTGAAAATAGAACTGCCCTATGACCCAGCAATTGCACTATTGGGTATTTACCCTAAAGATACAAATGTAGTGATCCAAAGGGGCACATGCACCCGAATGTTTATAGCAGCAATGTCCACAATAGCCAAACTATGGAAAGAACCTAGATGTCCATCAACAGATGAATGGATCAAGAAGATGTGGTATATATACACAATGGAATACTATGCAGCCATCAAAAGAAATGAAATCTTGCCATTTGCAACAACATGGATGGAACTAGAGCGTATCATGCTTAGCAAAATAAGTCAAGCAGAGAAAGACAACTATCATATGATCTCCCTGATATGAGGAAGTGGTGATGCAACATGGAGGCTTAAGTGGGTAGAAGAATAAATGAAACAAGATGGGATTGGGAGGGAGACAAACCATAAGTGACTCTTAATCTCACAAAACAAACTGAGGGTTGCTGGGGGGAGGGGGTTTGGGAGAAGGGGGTGGGATTATGGACATTGGGGAGGGTATGTGATTTGGTGAGTGCTGTGAAGTGTGTAAACCTGGTGATTCACAGACCTGTACCCCTGGGGATAAAAATATATGTTTATTAAATAAGAAAAAATAAAATAAAATAAAATAAAACTGTCAAAAAAAAAAAAAGAAAAGAAAGAAAATCCAGATTCTGTTCATTTAGTTCTGCTGAATATCACTAACCATCTATGGACTTCTTTTTTAAATTATTTTATTAATATATAATGTATTATTTGCCCCAGGAGTCATCTATGAACTTTCAAAAAGAAAATAGTACCAGTTAAATAAAGAGTTTAGATAGAAATTCCAGCCTCAAGAAATGTTTGCAAAACCCTGTGCCTCGTCTATCATTCTAAACTACAGCTGTTCACATAAACATAGATGAATCTCGGAAACACATCGTTTTGTGAAAAACTAACCATAGAGGGCACCTGGGTGGCTCAGTTGTTAAGCGTCTACCTTCAGCTCAGGTCGTGATCCCAGTCTCCTGGGATGGAGCCCCCCATCCAGCTCCCTGTTCAGTCAGAAGCCTGCTTCTCCCTCTCCCATTCCCCCTGCTTCCGTACCCTCTCTCGCTGTGTCTGTTTCTGTCAAATAAATAAATAAAAATCTTAAAAAAAGAAAGAAAGAAAGAAAGAAACTAACCGTAGAATGTATACAGTATAATTACATAAAGTTCTAAGAAGGTAAAACTAAAAAATAAATTGTTGGGGCGCCTGGGTGGCTCAGTTGGTTAAAGCCTCTGCCTTTGGCTCAGGTCGTGATCCCAGGGTCCTGGGATCGAGCCCCACGTCGGGTTCTCTGCTCAGCGGGGAGCCTGCTTCCTTCTCTCTCTGCCTGCCTCTCTGCCTACTTGTCATCTCTCTCTGTCAAATAAATAAATAAAATCTTCTAAAAAAAAATAAAAAATAAAATAAATTGTTGAGGCATGCATACCTTGGGAGTGAAACTACCAAAAAAAAAAAAAAAAGTAGGAGAGTAATAATTGACAATAATAATTAAACAATAATTAATAATAATAATTAAAATAACCCAGAGGAAGGCAAGGTGGAGGGGTGTGCGTCTTTCACTGTCTGATGCTGTTTTCTACTCCGCTCCATGGCACATGACATGTTTTTGCACCGTGGTCTGTGGTTATAAAACTCATGTGACTATGGAATGTCACCATTGTATGAAACATGTGGAAGGCGGAGGGTGACAGCTGGCAGCGATGACATGTATCAGAGCCCTGGAGGATGTCAGCACACAGTGTCTTACTGTTGGGATCTAAAACTTACTATTGCTATGCAAACTGTAGTAATTCTCATAAAGGTGTTAGGGAAAAGGTTCGGGGTGGAGAAAGGGAATAATTGAAATAGAACATACCTCTCTTCCTGGGTAAATTTCTTCAGAGTAATTTTCAGAGTAAGACTATATGCCTTCACCCTGGCCAGAGGCACACCATTGATACAGCAGTGAATTATATGATGACAGCTTATTTTTACCTTCTTTCCCTACCAAAAACCCCATATAATTATATAGATATATAAAATAAATAATATATAAATATATAATAAATGATAACAATATTTTAAAATATATATGTACTCTAAATCAAAGGAACTTTTCTTTCATTCTGTTCAATTTGATTACTAGCAGACCAGTTGACTATTAGCTATTAACCCATTTCTAAACTTATTCTGCCTTAAAAATTTCTTTTATTGATTTTTTTCTCCATTGTCATTTTTAATGCCTTTCTTTAAGGAATTCAAGGGGGAAACATTCAGAATTGGACTTTATGTTCATTAAATGAAACCACAACATTCTGCAGACACCACATATAAACAAAATGATATCTAAGAGCCTGGAATGTTGCTATAAACTTCTTTTAATTTTAGAACATACAGTAAATCTCTGGGGCAAATAGGACTTGTTTCAGTAGGTTGGATTTTCCCTCCTAATCACAGCATTGCCTGAGAGTTTGCTAAGAGCTTTTGAGCAATTCACAGAGCTGATGGGATATGTTTGGATATTCTGCTTACAAGTCATATTATGAAAGAAAGTCACCAGGGTTTTTGGTACATGGAAAAGAATAATGAAAGTATGTATGCATCATTTTGCCTCCTAATAGTTGAATCCATCTGTAACCCACAAGAGGTTTTAACTCTTTAAGTTGGATCCCATATTAAGACACAGGTTAAGACAATGACATAGAACCAAGAGTGAGGGAAATCAGATGAAAGCAATTGACTAAGAAGTTTTTCTTTAAAAAAAGAAGAAGAAGAAAAAGAAATCATTTTTCCTTAAGGCCTTCTCCTGAATCTGGCCACTGTGAGGAATGGAGAGCTGCAGAATGCTGTGGACAGGATCATGTTTGTGGTTGAGTGTCTCAGTTACATCCTGGAATCTCCCCACCTCAACCAACACCACCTTCTCTCAGACAACTCCTTATATGAAAGTGTGAAAGTGGGAAATAGTATGGGTTGCAGGGAGAGGAGAGCCGATCTGAGAGTTCAGCCAACCCTACCAGCCCACAGGTTGTTGTGAATTTGCAAATGGTGAACTATTGGTAGGGTCTCTGGTAGTGAATTTATTCAGTCTGTTGGAATTTTAGGTGCAGTGTTCTCTTTTTAAAATACGGGAATGTGGCACAGACAAGGAAGGCAGAAAGACTCGGGACACTGATCTGCATGGGGACCTCTTTAAGTCTTTTGTAAGCAGTGCTGGCTTCAGTAGCACCGACACTGAAATTGTGGCAATCCAGGAAAGATTAGTATGGCCCCTGCCCAACGATAACCTGCAAATTCGTGAAACATTCCTTCTTTAAAAAAAAAAAAAAGTCTTTAATAAATAGGCCTCATTTTAGTGCTTTGAGCCTTTTATTTTCTCTGTGGCTTTCTTCACTTAACCTGTGGGTCTGCATGTGTGTCTGTGTGTGGGTGTGCTCACTAGCATGAGGGATGTTGAAAAACAAAAGGCTTTGAAGGTGACAATTCAGAGTCAGTTCTGTGGCGCTCTTGTCATCTCTTGTACACCTGTGGTTCTCTAGTGGTGAAGGTACTGGAAGAGATTCCCAGATTGATATCCACGCCCGTACTTTCTGTGGTCTGATAAGTACCCGTTTCAGGCATGAGAGAAACTGTTCTTCAAATACATAGAAATGCAGTGGTTTAAAAGACAGATACCCTTTTATGTATTGTTGAATTTATAGACATTTTATAAAACATTTTATTAGTAAATAACAAAAATATAAGCAGTTATCATGATACCTTAATGTTTCTTGATATTTTGGTTTTTTAACTTTTTTAAAGATCTATTTATTTTAGAGAGAGAAAGAGAGAGAGTGTGAGTGAGAGGGGGAGAGAATCTCAAGCAGGCTTCACACTGAGCAAAGAGCCTGATGTGAGGCTCGACCTCATGACCCTGCAATCATGACCTGGGGCGAAACGAAGAGTCGGATTCTTAACCGACTGTGCCACCCAGGCCCCCTTCTTAATATTTTAAAAGGATCCACCTTCTTAAAATAGTAGAAACCACTGCTATACAAGATATAGAAAATTAAATATTTTCTCTGGTCCTGTCAGTTAGCAGGGGGCTGTCTTAATGTATGCTAATGTGACTTGGTTATTTGAAGTGACAGAGCATGGAGAATTCTCACTTCAAAACATCTAGAGTGACTACTATGAAGGGTGATGGGACAGAATCTTTAAATGAACGTACACTATGCCACTTCCCAGTTATCTACCCTATAAAAGGCGTGCACAAGAAGGAACTGTATGCAACAGAGTTGTAGCACTATTTGCAACAGAGAAAAACTAGGAGAAACCCAAATGTCTGTCGAAAGGAAAATGGTTAAATAAACTGAGGGCTTCTGTGCAGTAGATGATAAGAATAAATTATGTCTTGATGAACTGATTTAGAAAATCATCAAATATATTATTAAATTGTTTTAAGTTGCAAAATATTGTATCATGTATACCATGTATGTAAAAGAAAAAAAACAATAGCAAGATTACAAATCCAAACTTGATTATTTGGCTGTCCAGTTAATTTCTCAGAGTAGTACTGTGATTATCAACGTAAAGTAAGTAAATTTAAACTCATTATAGACTCAACCACACTTCTTTTTCATTCTCTGTAGGTCTTCAGTGCTCCTAAACACGCAGTAACATCAACTTCCTCCCCCTCCATAAAAACGGTTCTTGTTTTTCTTCATCCTATTTTTAAACCCAACTTCCCGATAAGAGATCTTGTTTGGTTAATTAAATAAATTGCCAGCATTTTTGCTTGAAAATTTTAAGGATCTACTGTAGTCTCAAATCAGAAAGCTGCAAAATGGAAAGAAAAATAAAAGACAAAATGAAAGGCAGTAGGACAATACTCTTTAGACTGTGGGGAACACAGGGTACAAACAAAATGAAACAGCCTATACTCTAGGTGAAATTAGAAGAATTTTGCCAGTGTTGTGCAAGTCTTGAGAAATATTCGTTGGGGAGGATGGGGTGAGGGAAATACTGAGGCAAGATGACTAACGCCTTGCTCCAATGTCTTACTACAGAAGCCTCGCCACTTCGCTTTTCTCCCTTCTAGCAGACCCCAGCCCGTCCAAATGTAGACACTGATTCCTCAGTGACTTTCTTATTTGCCATGTCTGCAGTACTTTTATTTATTTGAACTTTCTGTCTAAACGGCACAGCATGTAACATGATTATCTTGTTACTTGAATATACTGAGGCTATGGGGCTCTGATGGTAAAAACTTAAAACGTCTTTGGTGTGAAAGCCACAGCATTCCAAGAAAATTTTCCCATTGCATACTTCTGTTTTTTCTTATAACACCAGAACCTTTAAGCTGCTGGTTCTGGGAGTGAAAGACAAGCCAGTCCTCTCTCCTTTTTTCATACCACTGACACAATCAAATAACATCATGGAATTTTTATGAACTTTTGAGACTTTTTAACACTTATTCTCTCTCTCTCTCTCTCTCTCTCTCTCTCTCTCTCTCACACACACACACACACACACACACACACGTGCTCTTCCTTCCGAATGTTTGATGCTACCAGCAGCACTGGCCTTCCTGCAGTGAGATCAATCATATCTTTCACCAGGTGTTCTCTAAGAGACGAGTGAAGGTGGTTAGCAGAAACGAAGCATAATACTCCATAATAAACCTGCTTACACCCAGCAGGGTTGAGAAAACCATGGATTCTGGCCAATCAAAACTGATATTTAATACAGGTGCCTTACCTATCATTAGTGAGTTACCAGCTTCTTAGAAGAACAGATTGTAGTAAAATGGTTAAATGTCTAATAAACATAGTGTAACCATTCTCAGATGGTTCCGAGGAACTTTGGGTCCCACACTGCCCCAAGTCATCTGGGACCAGTAGCAGAATACCACTGGGCTGCTTTCAGCTGGCATCTGCTGAAGGTTCACAGAAGGAACAAAGGGATTGGAATACTTTTATACAAGCCAGTGGGCGTTAGGTATGATTTTTACTGGTCAGCAGCATTTCAAATATGTTTAAGTCCAGTGTGCAGAAGATTAGAAATGTTAACATTTTGTTTTTAACTGAGTTCCAAGTAGAGGTTGTGCTAACATTTGATATATTAAGGATGCTGCGTACTTGACTGTCCTTTAGACAAATTCTGCTTGGAGTGAAATTAGCACTCACTTATTTTGCTGGTGTTATATACCTTTCTGTTAAGGGCAATTTGCCAACATGTATCAGAAGCCTTTTAGGACCGCCTGGGTGGCTCAGTTGTTAAGCATCTGCCTTTGGCTCAGGTCATGGTCCCAGGGTCCTGGGATCGAGCCCCACATCGGGCTCCCTGCTCGGCGGGAAGCCTGCTTCTCCCTCTTCCACTCCGCCTGCTTGTGTTCCCTCTCTCACTGTGTCTCTCTCTGTCAAATAAATAAATAAAATCTTTTTTAAAAAGAAAGAAGCCTTTTAGATGAAGATATTCTTAAACGCTAACTTCTGAGAATTTTTCCTAGATAAATAGCTGAACATAAAAGCATATCTATAATGATGTCCTTTGCAGCCTCATTTATAAGAACATAAAGTTGGAAAAATCCTAACTGTCCATCTACAGAAAATAGGTTACAGACTAGTACATCCATATAATTGCTATGTGGTTCTATACACAGAATACTGTGTTGCTGTGGAAAATTAGATTTTACAAATGTGTTAAAAACAGTCATAAATAAAGAAACTGTTTATGAAATGATATGTATAACACCGTCCCAGTTTGTTAAAAACAAAAGTATCCATGCATGCAAAACAAATGTGTGGTAAAATACATCAGATGTTAGTTGTGTCCATATCTGAGTGGTATGATTAGGGAGTTGATTCTCACTTTCTCTTTTACACCTCTGGTAGTGTCTGGTTTAAGCAAATAAGAAATGTATGTTACTTTTAGAATCAGAAAAAATTAAACAGTTGAGTTGCTGTCCATTTTGAACGAAAAGTAATAAACCTGTGGGAGTAGCATGAAGGGTGAGCTGCTGCGGGTGAGGCCTAAAAGCCAAGCAGCCGCTGAGGCTCATGGAGGAAGTCTCAGAGTTGAAGAATTTCCACACGTATCAAGTCATTTGGCAGGGACAGAATTTCACTTATAAAGTCAAGTGGTATGTGACTGAGCCAGCAACTGGGCATGTTGTGATTCAAAATACCATGAAAGTATTTTGGCTCCTTGTTTGTTTTGAGCTTTGAAAACAACTTTAATATGTTTCTTTATTGGTAGTAATAAAAGATCCTTAAAAATCTAGCTCTGATAACTGCGTAGCCTAGGCAAGGAGCTACCAATGGAGAATACCAAACAAGAAGAATTAGGAGAGACAGAAGAGTGAGTGGTCTGGTTGTCAGCCCCCCCACCTCCGAGGAGAAATCCAAGATGAAGAAGGGTTGAGTATGACCTGGCCTAGAGAGATGGCAGATCTAGTTGGGTAGGTGGGATGTGGAGGGCAATTAATATCTCAGATCTTTGAAGTATAGCGGGAAGTTGAGGGTTTCATGTGAGATTCCATTTAGGGGAAGGCAGGGGGAGTTGTTTTTATCATAGGTTATCCCAGATGGAGCTTTTAGGTCTCTTGCTTGTTTTGGAAAAGAAAGGCCCCCAAGTAGTAGCCAAGACCTCACGGCTGATCCAGAGATGTAGAAGAATGAATTAAGCCTTTCTGCTTGATTAGCTTGGGAAGCAGTCATGAAGGGCTCCTTCTCCCTGCTGTGGTTAAAGCTGTCTACTGAGAAATAACCCAAAGGAACATTAGGCCAAGAATCTGAAGAGTAAAGCCAAACCACTGGGAAGGGCTTTTGATTGCAAACTACAGTGTGATTGAATTAGAAAGGAACATTCGATTCATGTCATGCTGTCACCTCAAATTCAACATGTCTAAAATTGAACTCATCTTTCCTCACAAAGCAGCTTTTCAAGTGAACTTTGCTAATAACAACAGAATATTGCCATACCATAACATATCCAGGATTTCATTTGACTGTCACACAGTTACAGGCAAGGGACTTTAACTCAGGTTAAAGGGCTGGGCTGCCAGCTAGTAAGAGAGCAGTTCTAGAGACGAGGTTTACGGAGTCCTAACCTAGTCCTCCTTCAACGAGATCACACCGCCCTTCTCTCCAGATCTGTAGAAATAAACCGGTCAGTTTCACAGAATTGCTGTGACATTTTAGTTACTTACATTGACACTTGAGTAGTGCACACTAGCATATTTTAATAAGTATGAAGTCAGATTTTCTGAAGCAACAAAGAACAAACCAACCAAACTGTGGAACAGTTAGTCTTGTTTTTTATAGGTAAAAAATATGCATAGTGTTCGTATTCTTGAAGTCAAAAGATAGACCCAGATGAAATAAAGTGTCGGCTCTAAGCCTAAAGATGTCTCATCTGTAATCTAACATAAGCAAACCATCATCAGTTATAGTAGGTTCCTATTGTTGGGACAAATTACATGGTTCTGCTATTTTATTTTCTTTCATTTGGAAATTATTTTAGGTTTGTCATTATGTAAGAATTCTAAGCATGAAATGTTTATATATCTGGATATCTATTTGTAGATGTGTAAGTAATATCATAAGACAAGGGCTTTAACTCCCCATTGTAAAAAGCGGCCCACTGTGCATTGCGGCTCCATCTCAACCCATGGCCCCTTCGGGCCAGCTTGGCCCTGGGCCGCCAGCCTAGCCCTGCTTCCTTGGGACTCTGTATCTCAGATGTGCTCCTCCTTCACAAGTAGCCAGGGTAACCATGCAGATCGCTTTCTCTTGAGTTTGGACATCTGTAGTTCCCCAATTCCAATTCTTGATTTGGGAATAATATTAATGGAAATGTACGTAATGCAGTGATGGTGATTGTATAATTTTCCTAAATAGGTATTTGCTTCAGACAAACTACAAAAGCCTGATACCATCTATGTGTACAGAGAGAGCCCTCTGTGCTTCCCCTACCTGCCTCAGCTCTTGGGTTTCTATCTACACATACTCCTGGGGACTACCACGATGGGCCCAACCTGTGCGGGTAGAATCCTAACGCATGGGTTTTAGAGCAAAAAAGGGGGCCTTACAGGGAGCCGCACTGACTTGGAAACCCTCCTATCGGTTGTCAGTAACACCTTCCCTCTCCAGTGACAGGAACTGAAAGGAAAAAATAAAATCCAAGCAAAGAGGGGATCCTACTCTCCATTTTAATTAGCAATTTGGGTTTACTAATGCCAAAATCCTGGCTTGGTAACTTGATTCTTTTCTATACAACATGCTGAATCTTTTAAGCGAGTGTTTTGATTATTTTTTGATTCAGTGTTTCAGATTTTTGTCTCGAAATCCTAACATGAGAATAAGTAGTTTAGTAAAGATATGTAAATTTGCTTACCCACAGTCTCTGCACAGCCTGCTTTTGTGTATTTTTTTTTTTTTTTAGGTTAAGCTATTATTTGATCACTGAAAATTGTCCTGTGTAGCTATTAGACTCGTGCTTTTCAGATACTCGGAAGTTTGCAAACTATGCAGATCATGTCTCTGTGGAATGGAACGATCCATTTAGAACTCTCTGGTTCAGTCAATGGTTGAGGTCAGGAAAGGACTCAGAGCTGATCTGGCAGAGATCCTGGTGAAGATGGTTGGCGGCTGGCATGCTCAAGAGGTTGTCTTTGTGACGTTACAGGATCGCCTACCAGAGGAACGATGACGACGAGGAAGAGGCCGCCCGTGAACGGCGCCGCCGCGCCCGGCAGGAGAGGCTGCGGCAGAAGCAGGAGGAAGAATCCTTGGGGCAGGTGACTGACCAGGTGGAGGTGAATGCCCAGAACAGGTACTGTCCTTCCCAGAATGGAGAACTTCTAAGTTACTTCTTAGCCTGTCTGATGAATGGAATGTGCTGGGCAAAAGCATTCCCTTCTCAGCCCAGCTCAACTCTTTTTCAGTCTAACTTATTCCGTCATTTTTGTGGTCATTGTAGGCCCCTAATCAGATAAGATAGTCAAACTGATTTAGAAATTCAGACACCACCACTTTCTTCTCTTCTCCTCTACCATCCCCTGCACACACCCCACTTGAAGTGCTTTATTTTATTTTATTTTACAGTCTAATAATCTTTTGTTTTTTTGAGATTTATTTATTTATTTGACAGAGAGAGAGATCACAAGTAGGCAGAGAGGCAGGCAGAGAGAGAGAGGAAGGGAAGCAGGCTCCCTGCTGAGCAGAAAGCCCGATGTGGGACTCGATCCCAGGACCCTGAGATCATGACCTGAGCCGAAGGCAGAGGTTTAACCTACTGAGCCACCCAGGCACCCTCTAGTAATCTTTTTATTTACTAACTATGTTGGGTTACATCTTTAAGTAAGGAAAACTATTGACATTCATTCTTCAGGGTGTTGTCGTCTGTTTTAAACTGAAGATTTATTAGCTTAATTTATTAGCTTTAATTTATTAGCTTAATTATGCCTCCCAGTAGCAAATAATATTTGAATTTTTAAAGTAGATGTAAATGGCAGATGTCTTATTTTTCCTGATCTACAGTCTCAGTCAGTATTCTCTGATCACTACAATATTCAGCAAGGTGCAGAATCCTGCTTAATTATTCAAGCAAGCTTATGAGTTTACTAGCACATTTTTTCCCTATACAGGCTTTGGTAGCGATCAGGACAGTTGAAAACTCCTGATCGGTTCAACTTCTTCAAAATGGGCTTTTCTAAGCTCACACATATGTCACCTTATGCCCCAAGGTATAAAAAAGATGAGAATATTTGGGGGTGGGGTTGGAGAAAAAAATAACTTTTGTTTGTATTTATGGGCTAAATAAATGTGAAGCTATGACAGAAGCTTCTGTGTATGGTTTTGGTTTTAGCCTATTTATTTTGTGTGTGTTGGGAGGGCATTGTTGATAGTTCCTTTAAGTCAATCCAACAAGAAAAAATCGAAGGAAAACAGTTCTGGCCTCTTTAACCTAAGTATGAGTGGGTACATAGGTGTCTAAAAGTCTTGAAGATTCTGTCAGACCTGATGAATTCAATAAAGAAACCTATTGGTTAGGTGGAGACATAGAAACCTTGTTTTTGGTAGGTAGCTCCTAATTAAAGAGAAAGTATGGCAAAGAGGTTGTGGGTATGTTCTCTAGGGTTCACTACTGTCTCTGAATTCGAATTTGGCCTTTCCCTAACTGTGTTTCTTCAGTTAAATGGAAATGAAAATTGTACCTCTCTCTTAGGAATGGTGTTAATTTAAATGAGATGATACTACATATGAAACCCATGATGCCTTGCACATAATAAGCACCTAATTTTAACTATTATTGGGAAAATGTTATCAGAGCCTTACAGAAGAGGTCTACATAGTCATTCACTATCTTTATTATTCTAGAGTTGAACAGGAAGGGAAAGAAAGTTTTGAAATGGTATTCTGAGGCCTTTTCTGAATCTGGTTATTAACAGTGGCTTAAAAGTTACTAGTAGTATTTAAAATCTTGCTTCTATGTGTTTTCTCTTCTTTTTTCACATTTATTAATAGTAATTATTTCATGCTGTTGATTGGTTCACACATTCTTTTTCAGTAAAGTATATTCTTTTTTCTTAAAGGCTTTATTTGTTTGAGAGTGAAAGAGTTCATGAGGTCAAGGGGGGCAGAGGGAGAGAGAGAAGCAGATTCCCCGCTGAGCATGGAATCGATCCTAGGACCCTGGGATCATGACTGAGAGGAAGGCAGATATTTAACCAACTGAGCCCCAGGTGCTCCTTCAATAAAGCATATTCAGATCTGAGAACATATAATTTATCTCTGACATATTAATTATCCACAAGAAGTGTCCTTCATGGGGCTGAACGACCCTAAATGGTACTCAACTCTACTGATAATTATTGTGATTATAAATAGGCAAAGAAAGATCCAGTAGAATCTGGTTTTTATTGCTTTGAGAGAAAGAGAGGACGTGCACATGTGAACAGTGGTGGGAGAAGGTTGCAGAGGGAGAATCAGAAGCAGGCTCCGCATTCAGCATGGAACCCAAAGTAGGGCTCTTTGTTACAACCCTGAGATCATGACCTGGGGCAAAATCAAGAGTCGGACACTAAACTGACTGAGCCACCAAGATGACCCTATCTGTTGGTTTCTTTACTCAAGAGTACTTTCATCTGGCTAATGCTTTGGAATTTTTGGTACCTTCTAAAAATTATTTGTATTCAGTTGATCCAGATTCCTTATGTGTAGACGTTTCCCCTTAAATTCTAAACTATTTGTATTTTTAGGGAAATTTAATACTTTTGTCTAATTCAGGGAGACAGTGTCCTACAGCAAGAGTTAAAGCCAAGGAAGCTTAATATCTAGCCTTTACTCTGCCATTTCTTATTGTTAAATGTGAGATGTGTTTTTCCAAAATTAAGTGAACTTGAACTTCAAAAGGGCCCAGTTCAATATGAACTATGAAATTTGATGGAGTTTCTAAACTTTATAAGATCTATTTTTCCAACTCTGGTCACAGTTTCTGGTATCACATGACTGGTTGTTTCATGCCAGTGGAGACCAAGGACTCTGGCTTTGAGCTATAATAGTGAGTAAGGTGATAGGTTTGGTACAGTTTGGTTTTTAGATATTTTGCTTTTCTGTTTGAATAAACATCAAATTTAACTATTCTTTGTCTACCACAGAGAAGGGCAAAAGACCCTCTATTCATGGAAATCTTGACAAAGAGTGAAGACAGTGTGTGCATTAGGGTAACGTCCGCTGGTGTAACAACAAGCCCCAAATTTTAATAATTTTGGTACAATAACACCAATGAATCTAGTGTGGTATTTTTGAGTAGTAAACAGAACTGGTCACCTCCTTTCCTTCCTCTTATGACTCTGTCAAATCCTGGGCTTTAAAGTTTTCTGATCTACTTAATAGAGATAGAGATGGTGAAGAATGCACTTCTGCCTCGGAGTTGTCTTGGTCTAGACACATCACTTCTGCTGACACTAGACTGGGAATTACTGGACACAGGGCTCCACCTAGATGCAAGAAAGAGGGGAGGGTCAGAAATAGACTCCTTGACTGGCTGTGACTTCCCTAGGACTGCGGAAGGGGGAGCATGACTTGTGACGGATGGTTAGATGCCTGTACCACGGGGGTCACTGGCATAAATACGGCATCACCACTCTGTGTTGTACACTTGCTTCCTTTCCAAGTGCCTTATACCCCACAGATTCAGCTCAGGATTTCTAGGTGACTTGGCAACAGGTGAAAATACTGTATGATACTAGAGGAGCTCATTTCTCAGTTTCGTCCTTGTCTTAGTTTGAGTTGCCCAAGAAGCAGATTCTGGAACAAAAAAGATTTAAGCCCAAGTCATTCATTTGGGAACCGATCCTGAGACACCAGTCGCAGTGTGGGACAGTGAACCAAGGAAGGGAGAGCGACCAAATAAAGGTTTCATGGGATCCAGAGCTTACCTCCACCGGGAGACTCTGAGATCCAGGGCGGGGCAGGCACCCCAGTTATCCACCGCAAAAGGTGAGGGGAGCGGAGGTATTGATACACTGAGCCTTCTCCAGTGCCCCGATTCCGAAAGCACTTCCGGCAGGTAGAGTAGATGCCCGTGGCGGGAGAAAGACCCAGGGCAGAGGCCTGCATGCACGGTCTACTGACCACTAGGCAGGCCAGCGCCACCAGAAAAATGGGTACCGAGGGTGGGGGCGTCCCCTAGGTACACATGGGACCGTGAGACTCGCCCCGGCACCCATCAGACCACGCGGATCCCGCTGACCCATTCATCAGCAGCTGTCTTTGGTGTCGTTTCTGTTGTCCAGTGTGGCCGACGAGGAGGTCAAGACAAGCACCGCACACACGCAGCTGGAGGGCGACGACGAGGCCGCGCTCCTGGAGCGTCTGGCTCGGCGGGAGGAAAGACGCCAGAAACGCTTGCAGGAAGCCCTGGAGCGGCAGAAGGAGTTCGACCCCACAGTCACGGACGCGGGCCTGTCGCTGCCCAGCAGGAGGATGCAGAACAACACGGCCGACAGCGAGGCCGCCGAGAAGGAAGCAAAGAGTGAGCGTCGCCAGGAAAGATACGAGATGGAGGAGACGGAAATCGTCACCAAGTCCTATCAGAAGAACGACTGGAGGGACGCTGAGGAGAAAAAGCAGGAAGAAAAAGAAAAGGAGGAAGAGGAGGAAGAGAAGCCAAAGCAAGGGAGCCGGGAAGAAAATCAGGTAGAGGTGACCGTGCAAGGCGGAACAACAGAAACAGCGGTCCAGCCGTTGGAAACGGGGCAGCTCAGTGCAGAAGAGCCTAGAACAGAGGAGGAGCAGGAACAGGGTGCAGATGAGGTCGCGCACAATGGCAGCCTGGAGACAGAAGGGAGGGAGCAAGCTGAGGCAGACAGGGCCAGGATGGAAGCGGAAGAAAGAGACAGAATTAAAGCTGAGCAAGAGCAGAGGGTCGCAGAGGAGCAAGCCAGACTGGAAGCAGAAGAGAGAGCAGCTGCGCAGGAGAGAGAAAGGAGGGAGGCGGCCGAGAGGGAGAGGGCTGAGCGGGAGAGAAGAGCAGCGGAGGAGAGGCAGCGGGCAAAGGCAGAGGAAGAGCAGAAAGCTAAGATAGAAGAGCAGAAGCTCCGGCAGCTAGAAGAGAACAGAAGCGAAATGCAAGAGAAAAAGCACACAGGGGAAAAGGTAGAGGAGAAAATGGAAGGGAAATGGGTAAATGAAAAGAAAGCGCAAGAAGATAAACTTCAGACAGCTGTGCAAAAGAAACAGGTACAGTAAGCATTTTGCACCAAACGTGTGATGCCTGTGACTTGGGAGAAATGTAATGCACATCGGACTTGGGGCCGAGGCACGTTCCTGCAACCCCACGTGCTTGCTCAGTCGGCAAGCTGTTCATTTTTTCCGGCCATAGCAATATGCAAGCATGAAGCAGTCAGTCGATGGCTAAAGAGTCAATCAACCCAATTTACTAGGACAGCCAGAGAGAGATTAATTGCTCTTGCTTGCTTGTTATGAATACCAGAAAAATGAATTAACCCAGAGATGATAAGTGTGGCAGTGCTGTGTTGACTTACAATTCTGCACATGAATCTCAATTCTTTCCTTTTAACAATTTATCTCTAGCCATAGGTCTACATGAGGCAAGAGGACCGTAACTCCTCCCCTTATCCATATGTTTGGCATTTCATTAAAAATTATAAAAGGTGGGGTGGGAAAATGACATAAAGAATCATGGTCAGAAATTGCATCTTAAGAAGGCAAAAATAACCCCCTTGAAATCACCTGGTAACGAAGGAGGGAAAAAAGCCAATTTGGACCTTTCATTAAGTATGTCAAAACCACAATTTGCCATCATGTAGACCTGAGCTTAATGCAGACTTGCAGAAAGCCATTCATCTGGGGTGGCATCAGTTTATAACTGACTGGTAATTAAGAGCATGCATTTTGCTGCTTTTATCGTTGGGATGACATAAATAAATTCATGTAGCCTAAGAAGGGTGGAAATGGAGGGAGGAGGTGTTTGCAAGCTGTGAAAGACCTTTTTTTCTGTCTGCAAGCCTGCATTGAAAGCATTCTAGCTAACCACGGCCTGTATCCCTACTCCCATAAAAGAAGGAGAGAAAGAAAGATGCTTGCATATTCTCATTTGCAGAGAGAACCCTTATCACTGAGTCTGCATTGTGCTGAGGTTGTCTTTCACTCTTGCTTGTTACATGGGGCTCATGAGCACAGCTACATTTGGGACCATCAGAAACAAAATGCACCAAACCACACACATGGTTTGCAAACATGCACAAAGGACCACCACGTCACGCCAGGTTTCAGGGAGCACAATGGCAGGCACGTGAGAAACAGTTTTGGTGGAAAGAAACGATCCCACGTTGCTGTTCAAAATCACTGGCACCCAGGCCTATGTGAGCACTGAGTCAGCAAAGTCCTGAGCCACGTGCAGAGTGACCTGAGCACCCCCTCACTCTTGTAAGCTAGAAAGGGCTTCTTTTAAACAAGTGACCTTGCCACTCTTGAAAATAAAAAGGAAGAAGAAAAGGGGGCCAAAGCACAAGTTAAAAGAGAAAAATCCCAAGAAGACAAGCCTACCTTCAAAAAAGAGGTAAATATTACTGAGAAGTAACCTAAACATAAAGCAACAGAGAGAGTATTCCATGACTTTTCAGATCTGCTGATCTCAAAATTGTAACCTCTAATCCAGTGTTTTTCAAGCCATGACTTGACCTTCATGATTCACTGAATGGTGAAATCAACTTAAAGCATCTCAAAAGTAGTTAAATATGTCAATGGCATTTTAAGACACGAAACCAAAAAATAGAAGATACCAGATATTGTAAGCAGTACTACATCATGACAGAAATTGTCCTTCTGGCTGTGGGTCACAGAAATCTTGAAAAACACTGATCAGATCCATTTTTCCCGCTTTCTGCTCTTCTAAGTGCTCTTTTTTTCTCCTTGAACCATCCTACTTGAATTTCCCTTGTGGGGTATTTTCAACTGGTTTTGATTAATGATAACAACTTTCCAAAGGAAAAACACTACCCGCCCCCATCTCAGTAGAAAATTCGATGAACTGAAGATGGTATTTGATTTTCAAAAGAAAAGTTTGGCAGAATGTACTGCATTGCATTTCTGAGGCACACACAGGAGCTGGTGCCAGGGTGTTTGTAGGTAAGTGAGCGAGTCAGTGGGGGCAGGGCCGCTGTCTAGAGAATGTCATCACGCCCCACGTGATCAAAATGCCACATCAGAAAGCCTGGCCTCGTGTCAGTCCCAAGTAATCCTAAAATCTGTAACAATATCTCATAAGTTCAAAGTGCTTAAATGTGGTAAAACTAAATTATCGAAGGTAGGGAGATTTGGGTTACTTTGCACATGGGACTGAATCAGAGCTGTTGAATTATTAGCTCAGATCGACTTCTGCTGCACTTGTCTGCCCATTGTGGCATATATTAAGAAACAGAAAAATCCGTAGTTAGAAAATTAGGTAAACCAGATTCAGCAGGGGGATGGTTATTTTCTTAAATGCTTTTTCATAAGATTCACAGGAAAAAAAGTTAAGAACCTCTAGATCATGTTCTGTTTGTTTTGGTTAAGATGTACGTACCTTCCTGTTTCTAATGGAACTCGAGGGAGTTTGGGAGTCGGTACTGAATGCAGACACCACCCATTTAAAGGAAGGTGGAAGCGTAAAGGCTGAGAACTAGAAAGCTGGATTTGGTTCAAACGAGGCGGCTAAGGAAATGGTTGAATATTGTTGGGAAGCACTGTTCTCATTTCATAGCGGAAAAACACCTAAAGATTCATCTGCAAAAAAAATGAAAGTTACTGGGAGCTAAACTCAACCAAAAATGTCCCACTTAGGCTCTTGGATAAAGCTGGTGTTTCATGGTGGACAGCTTTACAGAAGGAAGAGGGCATGAGGTCCTAACTCAGTGGGGGAGGGGAAGCTGCAAGAGCACTGTTTGGATTCCGTATTTAAAATGTAATTGACTTCCCTAAGATGTGACTTGTTTTTAATGACACAAACATTCTATGTCTATGTATTGTGCCCCTGAGCAAGAAAGGGCGCTCATCCTTCTGCCTCTTTTCAGAGAGGGCCCCAGTCCCAACAGTGTTAGTGGTATAACCATCTCAGACCTGCCCCTTTCCCAGTTTGCTCTACACCCCATTCTAGAATCCCAAAACTTTTGGCCCCTTTTTTACACAAGGCCAGATTAGCCACTAAGTCGAGGCTCAAAAAAACTAAAGGAAGGAAGGAAGGAAGGAAGGAAAAAAATCTGGCATCTCTGCTTTAACATTGCATATGTCAATTACTAGTTGGATGACTAGATTCCCCCCCCTCCAGCTAGTTGTGTGGTTACTTTATGTAAACAGCTTTGAATCATATTTTACATTTCAACACCTTCCTCCTTTTTTTACCTCCTTTTTTGTTAAAAAACAACCAAAAAAATATTTCCTTTCAAGGAACTGAGCAGGATCAGTCAACTGCAAGTAAACACAAACATCACATGAGACTTCTTAGAGAAAACATTTCCAGAAGTCACTCTAATACCTCGGAAAAAACTGTCTTTCTCCCCCTGCAGTCCTGCAGTTTTAACTGTTCGTGGCGATGGAACACAGAACATCACCAACCTTGAAACTTAGCTTTCTTTTTCTCCTCCCCAGTTAAATAATGCCTCTTTTTCATTCTTCACCCCCTAATTGTTTTTTTTGTTTGGTTGGTTTTTTCTTCCTGGCCTCTAACAGAAAACTTGTGTCCAGCAGAGTTGTTCATGTAATACTGAAACTGATATTCATATCATGTACCAAAGTTTCCCAAACATGGGCATGCTTATAAATTACCTGGAATCTTACAAAATGCAAAATCTGCCTCAGTGGGTCTGGGGTGGAGTCCGAGCTTACCACTGAGGTCCGTGTTGTTCACAGACCAAACTTGCAGTAGCAAAGACATCCATGTGGCAGACATTGGACCCAGAAAAGAACTGAGGCTTCTGAATCTAACAGAAATGTGTCAGACCTAATGTGAAATGTAACTTGCATCGGTTCTTGTCACTCTCCTGAAACCAAATAATGCAAAACATCATTCTGCAGAGACTGACAGCTCAGTCTTTTTGACTTGCGCACTTGACCTTTTGAGGGTCTCTCTGGCACCATGACATGTCACTTGAATTCCCATACACCCATGTGTTGTTAGCCCATTGGATATCCCAAATATCCAGAGTTTTATCCAACTGTCTCATTTGACCAGAGCCTCTCATATGCTAATATTATCTGAATGTGAAGCACGTTAGCTTTTCAGGATAATTATGAACCCCTCGACACAGATTTTCTTCATGCTAGCAGATCAAATAGCATTTGATCTGCTAGCATGAACAACACGGACCTCATTGGTAAGCTCGGACTCCACCCCAGACCCACTGAGGCATTCCCTCAGAATTTCATGAGTTTAGGTTGAATCTATCGAATCTATTCCACTATTCTCCTTAAGATTTAAAGGCATGAATGAATGAATGAATGAATTATTTATTTATTCAATTTATTTATTTCCCAGAAAGAGAAAACCATTTGCAAACTCAAATCATCATTTCATTGGGAATTTTTTTAATAGATTTTTTTTTCTAATTCTTTTGACAGACAGAGATCACAAGTAGGCAGAGAGGCAGCAGAGAGAGAGGAAGAAGCAAGCTCCCCGCTGAGCAGAGAGCCTGATGTGGGACTTGATCCTTGGACCCTGAAACCAGGACCTAAGCCCAAGGCAGAGAGGCTTTAACTCACGAGCCACCCAGGCGCCCCATCATTGGGAATTTTTCTGAGAAAGCCTTCCAAAGAGAATATCCATCCCCTATAGCCTTTGCCAATAAAGGCAGAGCTGGAAAAGAGGGGAGGGGGATTTTTCTTCTCTTAGACATGTATTGTTTTACAAATCTACTTTATATATATTTTTGGTCAATAAGTCAGTTAATACATTTTGGGAGATTGGAAATATCTCTGACCCCAAAATAGGAGAAATGAATTAAAGGTAATTTCTCTTTGCATAGTGCTCCTAAAACCATGAGATTTGACTCAGAATGTGTTTTGTGGATTCCTGAAACAGGACCCAAATTTGCATCCCCAGACACTTCTTAACCAGGATATAAACTCCAGTCCCTGGTATCTGGGACAATATCCAGCAATGAAGGTCAGGATGAGAACAGGCAATGTCTGCTCCTGCCCGCCCAGAGAACACAGATTTTCTATGGGGCAAGAACCGCCACCAAGGAGCTGCAGTCAAGCTTTAGGACAGCTCAGAACTTCCCTCTCTTCTCTCTAGCCTTTCACAACAAATCAAGAGCCAAGAGGGAAATGACAGGATAAAGGATGAGGAAGGAATCCTCTGGTCCAACCTCTCTTAATGTATGTGTAGAGCCAACCTCCCAGAGAAACCAGGTGATTTCATTTTAGCTAGTCTGCTGACAGCGCTGAACCAAAAACTCAGCTTTCCTAACTTCTAGCCAAAGCTCTCAGAATGGCAGAAGAACAGCCCCCTTTTTCAGCATGTCCAAGGGATAGCCTTGGAGGAAGACTGAAGTCTTAACTAAGGGCCACATGGTAGTGAATAGTCAGTCTGTGGTCATTTAATCAAATAACATCCAAAGAAGGCCGTCAGGCAGAGGACTATTCAAGGCTCTTCAGTGAAGAGAAATAAAAGTACTGTGCTTAGTAAGACCCGCACTTCAGGAGTAAGTGTTCAGAGGGTATCAGAGGAATAGCTGGGAAAAGGTGAGATCAGATAAGAGGAGACCATCTTGGGCATCTCCTGAAGGCCCAAGTTCTTATGCCTACACTTCCTCTGTTGCTTGCTCCAGAACATGAGTGTCTTGTCCCTGGTTGTCTTGAATAGAGCAATAATGAACCTCTCCTGTTTTCACACTCATGGTTTAGGAATGGGTGAGCTGATACAGGTAATCTCAACCCCCTAACAAGCTATGTAAATTCACTTTGTTTTGAAATAATGTGTCTCATTTACTGTAAGGACCTTGTAAGACAAAACTCACAAAAATTAAAGCTAACACCCACTTTCCATATATCACTTTCCTCTGTCTCCTCAACAATCACAAAACCACTTTGGTTTCCTGTTGCATTAGAAATGTTGTGGTTTAGATGACTACCAACATGGTCCCACAGGTCTGAGTCGTCTCCCCTAAGGTAGGGTTATTATATCTTCAGTCCTCAGAACCCTAGTTACTCATTTGATTAAAATACAAGGGTGGGCTACCTCTGCCAAAGGCCAAAATTGGCTTGGCAGATCTGGTAGGTTTCCTTGGTAGGTTTCCTTTTTCCCTCCTCAACACATGTGTGTCCTTTTCTAAGACAGAGTCTTCATCCAGGAAAACAAAAACCTGTCCAACCAACCAGGCCATTCTCCCATCATTGGCACACTAATGATCACTCTTTTCAGTGAGGACTACAAAGATCTACTCTTACATGGAATTCCCAGAAAATAATAGTTTCCAAACAGTAACACCTCCACTGCTCTCAAAAACAAAACCCCAGTGAAATCAGGGATGATCTTGGTTTCGTAAAATTGTGATCTAGATCTCTGATCTAGATCACGGAGGCAGGAGGACCATAGCTCACGCTCTAAGAATTTCCTCTCACCCCGGCTCTACCACATCATTCTCCAGTGGTTTGTTTTACTTCTGAGTTTCCTGGCTACTTAATAATTCTGGGTCTTATTTGGTGATACCAACCAAAACCTAATGGGACTTTTATCATTATGTTTCTTCCTGATGTGTACTGTTGGTTAGATCAAAGATGAGAAGATTAAGAAGGACAAAGAGCCCAAAGAAGTGAAGAGCTTCTTGGATGGAAAGAAGGGATTTACAGAAGTGAAGTCACAGAATGGAGAATTCATGACGCACAAACTTAAACACACCGAGAATAGTTTCAGGTAAGAAACAGAGGCTCCTTAACAATGACTGTGTTCTCATGTGAGGAAAAAACAATAATCAGCCTCCCTATCCTGTGCCTCCAGACAGAAACGTGCTAAACGGGCAACATATTTCTGTTGTGAAGTCATTGACCATTGTCTCAGAGATACTCAGTCAGCAGGTCAGGCTATCAATCACTAACAGAAGACCAGCAGTCATTGCTCAGACAAGGTTTAATCTGCTTTTCCCATTATTTAGCAAAGCAGATCATGCTTAGGATCCATGTTTTTGTTCCGTGACTAATATGCTCAAGTAAGATCGGTTTATTAGAAAGCATTATGACTGGGGCTAATGTCATTGATTCTCTGTATGGTCCAGCCAGTTTCCCAAGAGACACTTGTCAGTACCATTTTCAA
Organism: Mustela putorius furo; assembly: GCF_011764305.1. Taxonomy (NCBI): domain Eukaryota; kingdom Metazoa; phylum Chordata; class Mammalia; order Carnivora; family Mustelidae; genus Mustela; species Mustela putorius. Next base: position 88,858,059 of record NW_025421998.1, read on the forward strand.
GAATATATATATTTTTAAAGATTATAAATAAATGTTGCTTAAAACTGAGATTGTCCTGTGGCCAAATACTCAGGAAATGTTAGGTTAAACTAAGTTAATTAGATCTCTTTACCACAGAACTTCGAGAGCACTTGATGTTAATATGCATTGGGAATATCAAAGAGGAAGGAATAGGGCAGGGCACCCGTACTCCATTTAATACCTTTTGAACAACCCTCTGGCATAGCTTCAGCTTCCCCCCATCAAGTTGAATATCTGGACAGTTGATTTTAGGACAGACAGACAAGTACGCACAGGTAAATCCTTACTTCTAGATACACTGAATACTGAGCGCTCCCCCCAGTTCTGTAGAAGGACTCAAGTTACAGAAGCCAGCCATGGACACCTGGCCACATGATGCCTTGTGCCCCTCCCCCACGCATATACTCCCTCCAACCATGGGTGCCAAATTCCTACCTCCGTTATGTCACTGGCTGCTGTGCCAGATGTCCTGGAAAAATTGTGGGTCCCTGAAACGTGGATTCCCATGGGCTTGTTTTGGCAGCAGTCTTGCCTGTAGACCCTGTTTTCCTGAACAATTCAAATAAGAAAGCCCCCATGAGCAGGTATTGTGTAGAAGCTGGACATATTCCTTATCCCAAAGCCTTTGTGGCATTCAGAAGCCAGCAGAGCTACTAGGGCTCTGCTCCTCTAAGCAAGCTAAAATGGGGCAATTTAATTGCCCCCCCCAAACAATTTCTCTAGATAAAAATTTGAGTGGAAGGGGAATCACATTGACCCAAGGGCAAGCCTATAAAGAAAATGTGTGCAGAAAATGCCTAAGTAAACTGGAAAGGAGGAGGATGTGCAAATCCTACAGATGTTCCTTGTGATTGGCCAGAGAGTAGACTTTAAGTAGAGCAGTAAGAGTTTATTAAGAATTCATAGAAAATCTAGAAACTGAGTTGATTCCTGATGGTTGTCCAAAGCAAGCCCAAAGCTTGCTGGAGTGCCAGTAGTTTAATATTTCAAGGCCCTAGAACGGTGTCAGGTTCATGAAAAGTATCTGACGAATATTGCCTAACAATATTACTGTCTTATTATTTGATAGTTTAAAATGGGTTTTGGGGGTATGAGTAAATTTTTTGTTAAGAAAAGTAATGTTTTTTTAAAATCTCTCAGTAGAAAGAAGTTAACAATTAGCAAACTTGCCAACCAGCTCTAGTCCAAACTCATATTAATAATTAACATGCCCAGAGTGTGGAAATCCAGAGAGCTAGGAACTCAAAGAGAAAAATCGCAAGGATGGCAGCAGGTGTAGCACTGAGAATTCTAAAATGTGACTCTGGCCTTAATTTTTCCATCTTTGGGCAGAAAAAAAAAAGAGAAACAAGCCCCCACCATATCATTCGTTTTTGTTTAGCTGCCAACATAGGTTAGTTTTACTTTCAGTTTGAAGTTGATGCCAACGGAAGCAGAGAGGCCTGGTTTTGCTATATATACTTATAAAGCAAGGAACTTTATAAAGAAGGGAGTGGGAGCCTCTGTTTAGAATAGCCTCGTGCCTACTAGCCTAACTGCAAACAAACTGTGTTCGTGGTGAAAGATCTGATGTTCATCTAGACATACGCCTAAGGACGCAAGGAGAGAGGAGAGACCTTCTGGGAGAAATTTCCATATTAGTGTCACCCTTGTGCTGAGGGCATGCTGGTACATCTGAGTAGAGGTGACGTCGACAAAGCTCTTGGTACTGTTTTGACCAAAGCTCCTATGTTTGATTTAATTATTGCCTCCTTTGACCTTTGTTTTTTCTTTTTTTTTCTTTTATTTTTGTAAGATTTTATTTATTTATTTGACAGAGAGACTGCAGGAGAGGGAACAGAAGCAGAGGGGATGGAAGAGGGAGAAGCAGGCTTCCCTCTGAGCAGGGAGCCCCATGCAGGGCTCGATTCTGGAATTATGACTCGAGCCGAAAGCAGACACTTAACGCCTGAACCACCCAGGCACCCCTGATTTTTCTTTTTCTAAAGGACTTTTTTTTTTTTTTTAAGATTTTATTTACTTGTCAGAGAGAGAGCGCGTACGCACAAGCAGGGGGAGCGGCAGCAGAGAGAGAAGCAGGCTGCCCCCCTGAGCAAGGAACCAAGGATCCCAGGACCCTAGGATCATGACCTGAGCTGAAAGCAGATACTTCACTGACTGACCCACCCAGGCATCTGATAGTTCTCTGTTTTTTGTGATTAGATTGTTTTCTCTAAAGCATCAAATTTTTTAAAAATCAACTCAATTAGCAAAGTATAGAAAAAGCAGTTCATACCAAGGACTTTATAAAAAGCATAAAACCAGGTATTTGTTTTGTGGTCTATTTTTAACATGGTAATTAAAGTTTTTTCTAATTATAGGGGAAAAAAGATACTCATTATGAAACATTCAGAAAATAGAAGTGCAAAAATAAGCACCCACTACCCAAAGATAACTACCAGTAACATTTTATCCAGATATTTTTATGTGTATATATTCAAAATAGAGAAATATATATAGCATGTATATGTGTATATAACTATAAATATATATTTTTAATTGATTCTTGCATTATATCATAGCTACCCTTCTGGACCAGTGAATATAAGCTTACAGTTAATAATGTTAGCGTATTACCCCGCATGGGTGGGTGTGTCGCGAGTAACTGAACCAGTCCCTAATGATGGACCTTTTCATTGTCCAAAATGAAGACTGAGCGACACCTAGTGGAGTCCAATGCCCATCCACTAACATGACGAAAAGGAAGAGCAAACTCATTTCTGAAGATGTGAAGACCTTGAACTAGTGCAGAGAGATTGTCTCTCTACCGTCACAACCTGTGAACTTACAAGAGTCTGAAAGGGCAACATCCAAGTTTCAAGGGACCCTCTAACCTTTGTTTGAGTACAAAATTTAAAAAGTTCATCTTACACTGTCAAGAACCTAGAACAATATTTTAACATCTAACCTGAAGTCTTAGTAAGAAATAAATTTTACATCATGACCCAGTACAGAGCTGCATAGAGACTTGTCACTGAAACAAACATGTCAAGACAGGGCACTTTCCCTTGTTCCATGCAGTTCACTCTGGTGTTTTCTGTTTCGTTTTGTTTTAATGCTGACTGTGATCCACAAGAGTTGTCTTTCCATCCTGCATCTTGAAAAGATTGGAAAGGAGATGGTATACCTCAATGTTTGAGGGTTCCTGGGTGCCTTTGTTGGTTAAGCGTCTGCCTTTGGCTCGGGTCATGATCTCAAGGTCCTGGGATCAAGTCCTGAGTTGGTCTCCCACTCAAGGGGGAGTCTGCTTGTCCCTCTCCCTCTGCCTCCGCAACCCTGTGCTTGTGCACACACATGCTCTCTCTCTCAAATAAATAAATGAAAATCTTGGGGGGGGGGGGAGAACTACTTCAGTGTTTAAAAAGCATGAGATGTATGCATAAGATCAGTATTATCAATGCAGTCTTGAACTCATTTTCTATCTTACTCTTTTTCTTGTTCCATCATTAGAAACACTGACCCCTTCTCTACATGGAATAAATGATACCAGACAGTGGTAGTTCATCGGTTCCTTAGACAAAGTGTTAGGGATGGGCTACCTGTGTTCAGAGCTAGTTAAGCATGACCTCACTGCTTGTTAATGAGTACTTAAGCAGCTGGCAAGCTACATCCTTGTCTCTTAGTTAAGGACTGTCTGTAACTAGGTATACTTTTGAGAACACCACTAAATTCTCCTAAAAGGCCAGGAGGATCCAGCCGACAGGAATTTTGCTCCAGTGACAACACAGTGCTCTGCTGCAGTTGTGTCAATAGCAACATGTTTTGAAGACAGTTATCAATGTGATAATTCTAGTAGATAGCAAATTTAATTAAAGGAGCTCAGGGTCAGTAGGTGCTAATGACCTCTCTCCTCTCTTTATATGATTTATGTAAAAACACTAAGAATGCCAGTCCTGAAGTGAAATTTTAACATAAGGACCCCTGGGATAGTGTTTTGTCTCTAGTCTTAACATGTTCCCAGTTCTACAGTAAAATCCCTCTGGAGACTCCTTATTCACAAAAGAAAACTTTAGCATAATTTCAGTTTTCTTTTTTAAGGGTGATCTCTTTTCTTTTTTTTATGTTATTTTTTTAAGAGAGGGAGAGAGGAGGGAGGGGGCAGAGGGGCAGAGAGAGAGAAAATCTTAAGTGGGGTTCACGACCAGGATCGAGCCCAACTCGATTTTACAATCCTGAGATTCTAAGCCGAGCAGAAATCAAGAGTCAGACGTCTAACCAACTGAGCCACCCAGGCACCCCTAATTTCAATTTTATTTGTAACTTATAAAAAAGTACCCATTTTCTTGCTGTTTGATAAGCTCTGCCATCTGATGAAGCATTGCTTCCCCTGGAGCATGGAAGGTAGTCAGGCCTAGACTGTATAGATTCTAGAGACTTACAGGTACGAAACATCCTCCCAAACTCTCTAGTCGTCAGTGTAGGAGGTGAGCGCTAGAGGCTAACATGCTTGATTTGGTTGATTTTTTATTTTTATGACAAACCATATTTAACTCCTGATAGAATTATAGTACAATGGGAAGAAGAGTGTACTTAATAGAGAAACACTGGAATCTAAATGTGGCTCTACCACTTTCTTGCTACCAAAAGTTGGGCCAGGGGCGCCTGGGTGGGTCAGTGGGTTAAAGCCTCTGCCTTCGGCTCAGGTCATGATCTCAGATCCTGGGATCAAGTCCCGCATCGGGCTCTCTGCTCAGCAGGGAGTCTGCTTCTCCCCCTCTCTCTGCCTTCCTCTCTGCCTACTTGTGATCTCTGTCAAATAAATAAACAAAATCTTTAAAAAAAAAAAAAAGTTGGGCCAGACTGTTTTCTCTCTCAAACATTGATTCCTAATTTGTAAAATGGCAGTATTTTTTTAAAAGATTTTATTTATATATTTGATAGAAAGAGACACAGAGAAGGAACATAAGCAGGCGGAGTGGGAGAGGGACTGAGCAGGGAGCCCGATGCAGGGCTTGATCCCAGGACCCTGGTATCATGACCTGAGCTGAAGGCAGCCGCTTAATGACTGAGCCACCCAGGTGGTAGTATTAACCTAATCGGCTAACTCCCTAGTTATTGAGACTATTATATGAGATAATGATGTGAAAAGGGCCTATAAAGCATAAGTAACAGCCCTAACTATACCACATCACGGCTAATTTAGTAATTTTAAGTCACAATTAGGAATATTCCCGTCATGTTAGACCACACAAATTGAAGCCATAAGGTAGTGGTGTCATTACGAACTTTCTTGGAACAGCTGTGTAAGAAAGGACACATATTACTGTACTTACAGCTCTTATTCAAGAGGCAAAGAGTAATTTCATCTCCAGAAATCAGCAGCCAGAGTCAAGTTCAAGAAATGGATAAGTAGATATTTTTCGGTGCCTGCCCTAGTTTCAGCCATCTTTTCTTGTCAACTGCGCCTGAGCCTACAAGTCTTCCGTTCTGATCCCTGATTCTAGGGAGATCCAAATTAACCAGTAGCTTATGGCAGAGGAGGTCACACCTAGATTTTAGAACTCAGTCTCATAGCACTGTTTTGCATTACATGCCTTCCTTGCCAGTAATAACTAGTATTTATGATAATAAATGTCAACGATTATTTAATATGTGGGATCCAAAGAATAGCCCAGGAGGTAAATAGAACAAATATTACTTTTTCCACTTCGTATCGTGCATGTATCATGGATTTTTCTTTAATTGTGGTAAAACACATAAAGTTTACTATCTTTGCCATTTTTAAGTGTACAACTCAGTAGTGTGAAGTGCATCACATTGTTGTGAAACATCTCCAGAACTTTGTCATCTTGCAAACCTGACCCTCTATACCCATGAAATAACTCCCCACCTCCCCTCCCCACAGCCACTGGTAACCACCATTCTGCTTTGTTTCCCTGAACTGACTACTTGAGATAATTCATGTAAGCGGCGTTAGGCAGGATTTGTCTTTTGGGGATGGGTTTATTTCAAGTAGCGTAATATCCTCAAGGTTCATCCATGTCATAGCCTGTGACAGATCGCCTTCCTTTTTAAGGCTGAATAATAGTAGTCTGTATGTATGAACTGCTTTCTGTTCACTTGTTCATTTGTTGATGGGTATTGGGGTTGCTTCCACCTCTCCACTGTTGTGAATGATGCTGCTAGGAACAAGGGTGCACAAATATCTTCTCAAGATCCTGCTTTCAGTTCTCTGGGATATAGACACAGAAGTGGGGTTGCCGGTGCATATCGTGCTTTCACTGTTAATTTTTTGAGGAACCTCCCTGCTGTTTTCCATAGCGGTGGCACTCTTCTGTCCATTTTCCATGTACCATTTTGCCACTGACCATGCCTGTTTGCCTGGTTGTCCAGCTAGGAAACCGAGGGTAATTGGCAGAGAGGGATCAGATTCAGACCTTGAGGTTGCAGGCAGACCCCTGGACCCCTTGGGCTGGTGTGAAGACCCACTGTGTGATGAGGGGGAATAGAGATTTCTTTTGGGTGTGGGGTGCAAAGCGTGCAGACCAAAGTCCTTCCCTGGGGGAGGCTGCCAGACTAATGGTTGTCACCCCGCTCTGCATTTCCGGACAGCCGCCCGGGAGCGGGAGCAAGGGCTGGCGAGGCCAAGGAGGCCGAAGGCGCTTCACAGGTGGAGGCCGGCAAGCGCCTGGAGGAACTTCGCCGTCGCCGCGGGGAAACCGAGAGCGAGGAGTTCGAGAAGCTCAAACAGAAGCAGCAAGAAGCAGCCCAGGAGCTGGAGGAGCTGAAGAAAAAGCGGGAGGAGCGAAGGAAGGTCCTAGAGGAGGAAGAGCAGAAGCGGAAGCAGGAGGAAGCAGAGAGAAAAGTCAGAGAGGAGGTAAGGAGGGCACAGCCTGCCTGCCCTGGGCCCCCAGTCCATGTCTGGTGACCCTTCGAGCCCAGGGAATAATTTTTTTCATGGTGGAATGCTCTTGCTCTTTTGAGCATGGACTCTTATAAATATATTTGAAGAATAATAAGGCTAACCATGCACTGGGCACAGTTCTAAAACCTTCATCTGTAGCACTTTATATCCATTTATAACTTTCTGATGTGGGTAGTGTTATTATCCCATTTTTCAGATGAGGAGACTGAGGCACAGAGCGGATTAGTCATTTTCTCAGTCTGCAGAGTAGTTATAAGAACCGGGAGCCACATGATAGTTGTTTTCTGATATTTGAAGAGTTTTGATAGGGTGATTTTTTTTAAATAGCTTTTCTTTTTTTAATGGAAGAGTCAGGAAATGAGGTCATCACAAGCAGGGGCAGTATCTGCTTTGTCCATTACTGTAAACCCAGGAGCCAACACAGTGCCAGGCATGTAGCAGGAGCCCAGGAATGATGAACAGATGAATGTGTTCCATCTTTTAAGACAGAACTAAAAACAACAGATAAAGTTACAAGAAGACAAAGTTTGAACACTGAAAAAGCACTTAACCAACTACAGCTTTACAAGGTGCATTCTTTCCTTTTATCCTGAGGTGTATTATTATCCTCACTTTGTAGACCAAAAGAAAGAGAATCAGATTATTTGAGTGACTTCTGTGAGTCACTTGACTAGTAAGTGATAGAATCAGTACTGGACATTAATTCTCCAAATCAGTTTAAAGCTGTTCCCTTTGGTCTTAGGAGATAGTGACCTTCCATGATTTGAACTATGCAGAAAGACTTCCGATGGCTTTCTGACGTGGATCCTCTGTGAAAATTGGCTGACCACTGCAGAAAGTTTGGATAAATTATTCCAAGATCTCTTCCAACTCCAGCTCTCATTGAGCCAGTTGCCTTTGGTTGGGAAGTGCTTGGGATGATAGTGCCTTTGAATCAAACATACCTGGGCCAGGATCCTTTGCCATCTGCAAGCTGGGACCTCAGCAATTACTGAACTAAGATCAGCTAAAACTTCTTTTCTTTACCTGTGGAATAATGTCTACTTACAGCACTGATGCCAGGATTAAATAGATCATTGTGTTCATGGTGCCTGGTAGTTAAAATTATTGTTATCGTTGCTATTGTTATTTAGAGGAGCAGAGTATCAATGAAGGCAGAAGAGAAACACTGACTCTTAGAATTGGATTGGACCTAGGAGATGATTTCATCTAACCTCCTACCAAACAGTCATTAGTCAGCAGAGCCACAATAACAAATTCCTATAGACTCGGTGGCTTATAAATAACAGAAGTTTATTTCTCACTGTTTTGGAAGTTGGGGAGTTGGAGATCAAGGCCAGCAAATTCTGTGCCTGGTGAGACCCCACTTCCCAGTTCATAGCAGTCTTCCCATCGTATCCTCGCTTGGCAGAAGGCGGAAGAGAACTCTCTGGGTTCTCCTTAATAAGGGCACTAGTGCCATTCATGAAGACTTTACTCTCATGATCTAATCACCTTCCAAAGGCCTCAACTCCTAAAACCATCACTTTGAGAGCTAGGACTTTAATTAGATGAATGGGGGTGGGCACAGACATTCAGCCCATAAGACAGAGAATCATTCTGCCAGATGAACATCCAGTCTCTGTTTAAGGATATATAGTTTGAAAACTACAAAAGACACACACATCTCTCAGTCCATCATTCATAGAGGATGTGTGACTTGATCAGTGCTCTGAATGTTTGGCCTGAGAGAGAAGACGGGGGAGAGTATCGTAGACCAGAAGGAAGGTACAAAGGGGTTACTGAGACACACTGTGAACATCTCTGACTTCTGTGGTGCAGGGTCTACATATTTTCAGGTTTGTCCAACCATCTAAAATAATCTCAGTTGAGGCAGGGACAACCATAAAATTATCTCTTACATAATTTGGTGACTCTAAGAACTTAGATTTATATAACTTTGCACATCAGTTATCTCATTTGCCTTCACAACTTTCACAACTCTCCTAGCAAGGTAGGAGAAGGGACATTTACCTTCCTTTTACATACACAGAAACGGAAGATCAGTGTTAAATGACGTGACCGGATGGTAACGACAACGATCAGCTTCATGCTGAGCACGAGGCCTGGCATTTTACATGGGTTTTCTCATTTAGCCTCATGACAGCTACCATAGTCTCATTTCACGGATGATAAACTGAGGTATATGAGCAGAGAAGTGAAGGGGCCAAGGCCACACAGTTGGGAAGTGGCCACGCTAGAGTGTGAGTCAGGCAGTTGGACTTGCCAGCTCAGGCTTAACCTCTGGCCACTGCCCTTGAGGAAGGGGTGGCATCCGGTCCAGAACCCAACTCGTTTTCCTCTGGGACTAGTGCTTTCTGCCCTCTGGCCCTCCTACCTTCTGGCTTGAAGCTCATACTGATGTCCTTGTTATGTGTTCTTTCTCCCTCAGGAAGAGAAGAGGAGGCTAAAGGAAGAGATTGAAAGGCGACGGGCAGAAGCTGCCGAGAAACGTCAGAAGATGCCCGAAGACAGCTTATCAGATGACAAGAAGCCATTCAAGTGTTTCACTCCTAAAGGTTCATCTCTCAAGGTATTTCTTATTCCCATGAAGTCTTCTTGTAACACCTCCGTTATAATGTGATGAAAACTGGATTTTAGCCCCTTCCTTACTTAGTCATCATTCAAAGCCTTTGCTTCATTTAGCTTTTTGCTCCTTTCAGCCTTTTCAGAGCTCCTCTTTGTAGCATGTAGGGAGGAGAGAAATAAAGCAGAGAGCTTTTTATCTGTTGTTTGTTAGATGCTTTGGTAAGCATTAAAGTGACATTCGACGATTATCTCTAGATTTCAGTGACCCATGCCCTCCAGATGCCTCATCCCTTCAAGCTGTTGAAAATGGAAACATTAAAAGTTTATAAAGTGGGCAACTATACTATAAAGGTTTGAGCCACTTTTCATACTAGCCATTCACTTTTAATTTGTCATTATTAAAAGTAGGGCAGCTGGAAACGGTACTGGTCATTTCTGAAAGCTGTTATCCCGGGAGGAGATGAAATGTAACTTGGGGATCCTTTGCCAGGATGAGTTTGGTCCCGGCACTGCCTTCGAGGAGTCTGCTCCTAACTGATGGAAGAGGGAAGTGCTGGCAAGAGAAGAGAGGATGAGCAGGAGGGAGCCCAGTCAAGGACTTGAGGGGAGGGTTGGCATGCAGAGAAAAGAGAACAGAAGCAAGAAAGCACTATCTGTTATTTGTACTAAATGCCAGTATTTTTAAATATGTGGGGGGTTTTTTTGAGAATGAACATTCATTGAGCACCTGGCACAGTGAAGATAGTCAGTGAATATTTGCTGAATGAATAAATAAATGAACGAATCTTCAGAGATTGGAGCTTTTAACACTTTTATTTCTCCCTCATTTTCCATCAAACTAGCGAGGCTACCAAGTGTGGACGATGGGCAAAACCAGTAGAGAATCATAGCCAGGCTCCAGCTGCTTAAATATACGTGTGTGTGTCTGTAATTGTGTATGTGAGGTCATCTCATGTGGCCCACTAAAGTGAACAAAACCCAGTTACTTACATTTTACAGTTACTACCTGTTTCACAGGAAAATCCGCGTGTTTGATCCTTAAGGAGCTCTGCTTAGTCTTTATGATCATCTGGGTCCCAGTCATAGTCTGATGCCTCCCACATAAACTCCTTATACTCGAACCCTCTCTTCTCAAGATCTGCTCCCAGGAGAATCGGAACTAAGCCACAGGGGGATTTTATTGTTTCATATTTTATATTTATAACATACCTAATGGTGGCTGTGTACTATGAAGGAGAGCAGTGCAAAGCAAGGTCTTTGCCCCCAAGGCGTTACCACAGTCAGGGGAATCCCAAGAATAACCAGGTAACCAACTGCAGACTTGCAGGCAGTGACATCTCAGAGCAGAGCACAATGAGTAGAAAGAAGCTTTATGGAGTGGATGAGGTTTATGGTTGGACACTGAAATTTGGATTTCATAGTTTTCCTATGTCCCCAAATATTCTTCTTTGGATTTTTAAGCCGTTTAACAATATAAAACTCATTCTTAGCTTGAGAGCTATGTGAAAACCGTGGCCTGCCTAAGGCCCATAGGCACATGGGCCATAGTTTGCAGATCCTGCTGTAGAAGAAAGAGCAGAAAGGCAGCAGCAACAACAACAAAACAAACAAAGCAAAACACAAAAGCAAAAAACAAAAACCCCACGCGATTCAGGTTATCTCCATGCAGTTACCAGAGTTCTGTTCTCAGCCTGGGTCCTTGTGTTTCTGGCTCATCGATAATCAAAGAAAGCTGTGTTCTCTCTCTCTACCCTTGACATCTCACTCAAGCTAAACTCTCTTTGTACAGGCTTGATAACGTGAAGAAAGCCAGAGTCATCTAAGTTTCTAGTTGCTGTTCTTTTCAGGAGAAACTACAGCCCTTCGTTTCCTTCTCCAAATAGCTCCTCTCTACTAAATTATTCAACTTACTTATTTCTCTGGTCTTTCCCTAAGCCAGATTCCTGGCTTCCCATTTCATCCAGCATTCCTGGGAAGCCATTCATCTGTTCCCTCTGCTAGAGAAGCATGTGTGAGCAAATTATTTATGTTAAAAAGAAACAAAAACTGTTTAATTCCTATATAACAGAGACATGCTTTCAGGCACAGGCAGCCTATTGCTTTTTTTCCATAGTATGTGCCTTGAAGAATTTGCTGTGGCTCTGGTTTTGGAGCTCAGTTTCATATTCTATGATTGAATTCCTACAGTTGTTGATACTCTTGGCCCTGTGACTTTTATAAGTGGTCATAAGATTGTAGAATGCCAGTGCGAGGGAAAACATTTGCTATTTGACCTCAAAGTATTATCAACTCATGTATTTTGTTAAGTTCTCATGACTCCTATTCCTTGTCTGGGAAACTCTGAATCTGGTTTCTCACAGTTAAAATTTTGTTAGCAGTGAATGGTTTTTCTTACATAAAACATGCGCAGAGCAAATTTTAAGTGAATTAAATTTAAAATTGGGTTTTTATTATTGTTGTTTTCATATTTCGGTGGTAGAAGGGGTGTAGAGTAGGAGAGAGCCAATTTTCTAAAATGAATAGCATGCGGGCTTTCCCTTCAGTTTTATCGAGACAACACTGCCACCTCTTGGTCTGCGGAAGAACCGATTGTTCTCGTTAAAGTCCTTTTACAGAAATTTGTTTAGTGTATAAATTCAGTACACCTTGTTACATTATCTAGTTGAAGTTAAGGATGTCCCAATAGGAATGCATCAGTAATGGACGGTGAGACCTGACAAAATGTGATGATGAAGTCAAGCTGTGTTTGATGTCATAGGTACAAAAGGAAATGTCAGAGTCGGAGAATCTCTGTCATTTGAATTAATGGGATAGGCAAGGTTAGCAAGCTCATCCCAGAGTTGGAAGGATGCTGGCAGTGCTTCAAAAACCAAGACTCATCTCTGCCGCCCCTTCCTCATGCCTTTCTCCTTCCCCTGTGCGTTTCATTCCTCCATCCCCCCTGCCCTGCTCCCCAAATCTCCATGCTTTGTCCCAAATGTCCTGTTTACTGTAACTCATGCACTTCTCTCCCCCCCCACTTCCATAAACTCATTGATGAACCTCTGTAAACTAGAAACTAAAAACCTCAGCTCAGAATCCAAACTACTGAAAAACTTCTCTTCTCCACTGACCCCACAGACTCACTTCTCCCAAAGCCATATTTTCTTCTTCTCTTTACTATGGTACCTATCTATCATTGAGTGTGAAGTATTTTATTTGTTTGCTTCTACTCATCTCCCCTAGTCATTGTGTTCTTCTTAAAGAATGGGACACTGTTTTACACACTGCTGAGTGTTCAACTTTATAGAGTGAGTGCTCAGTGTGTAACTTATTGGTTAGTTTAGCTGACTCACTGTCAGCATTAAAGGATGGATGGATGGATGGATGGATGGATGGATGGATAATATTAAAAATGGCAGCACATTGCATGGTTTCAATGTATTTTACCTTATTCAGCTGGGAACTTTTTCTCCAGAAGTGCAGATCTAAGTTATATTAAAATCAGAAGAAAAATCTTAAGACAATTTGCATCCCATAAACTCAGGGCTACTGATAACACTTTTTTGTATGAAGTTTTATTTTTAATGAGTTTGCATTTATCATTGTGAGAAATCATTGAAAAGAATGAAATGGCCCCACTAACATCTTTAAAGATGTCACTCAACTGATATTAGGAGTGAAGCATTTTTCCAAAAAGTAGGCTTTTTGTTTACTAAAAAGTCCATGAGTCCCAGGACAGTCCAGGCTAGAAAGAGCCACTACCATCTCAGAAGACTCTAGGGGACACTCAACCACAGCAGCCTGGAGTGTCTGAAGTCTGGTAGATTCCTTGGCTGCCCTGAACAGGGCAGAAAATGGACCCCTTGGGCAAGTGTGTGCTTTGGCACAGGCAGTCATTTGCAGAGGTTTTAGTATTTGCTGATTTGGGTAGGTGATAAGTGACAGAGGCTATTTCTCCCCTGACATTGGGTATCCAAAGGAGTCAACAGATACTTGCTGACTTACATAGAACATCTGATTCAATTCATACAGTTTTAGTGAAATACCATGTTTGATTTAGTAGCTTTAGTTTTAGTAGAAGGAATTGCCTAGCTTTTTTTTTTTTTTTTGAGATTTTATTTATTTGACAGACAGAGATCACAAGTAGGCAGAGAGGCAGGCAGAGGGGAGGTGGAGCAGGCTCCCTGCTGAGCAGAGAGCCCATTTCGGGGCTCGATCCCAGGACCCTGAGACCATGATCTGAGCCAAAGGCAGAGGCTTTAATCCACTGAGCCACCCAGGCACCCCTGGAATCATAATTTTTAGCAAATGCAAATGGCACTTTATTGCTTTGGTTATAATTACTCAGGGATCCCTGAGATCATGACCTGAGCTGAAAGCAGAGGCTTAACCCACTGAGCCACCCAGGCACCCAGAAGTTCCTAGCTTTAAAGAGAAAAGGGTTTCTATTAAAGACTACCATTTCATATATACCCATCCATTTTTCTGGGCTTTTTTCTGCCATTCCCACTTGGGCTAATGGGGGTTTCATGGGAGATGTCAGCCTTGAGGAGTCGTGCCCCAGATCTCAGTCTCCTCCCATCCCCGTCTTCCATGTTCAAGGCCAATTAAATTCAGCCGTTGGCTTGACAGCTGTCAGTTAGGAAGCCAGGCTAAGCAGGAGGGGAAGAGTTCACAGTCCTCGTTATCTTACTCATTCGATCCTATTGCACACTAAATACATAGTTAAAATGCTGTGGGAAATTACCCATACCAAATACCATGGTATATCTATACTCATATAAATATGTCATAAAGGGTAACGGCATGTGCTTTTGAAAAAAAATGGTTGTGACCTTGTTTCAGAGGCATTTTTTATTCCATTTCTGTCTTGTCTTTAATTTGGCTCCAGAACTTTGTATTTCTCCACACTTTCTCTATCGTCTACCATTGGTCCCCTCCAAATCTCACTCTCAAATACCTCGTAAGTAGTTTTATTATTACTGTTACCCTATCCACTCTCTGGTGCTTTTACTTCCCAAGTAAACGTTGTTTATAAGCTGCAAATATTCACTGGGTATTTCTTTTTTTCAATTCCTAGATAGAAGAGCGAGCGGAATTTTTGAATAAGTCTGTACAAAAAAGGTAAATATGGTTGATTATTCAGTTGAGAATTATCAGCGGTTGTATATATGGAAAAATTCTCTCCTGTATTTTTATGTGTATATGTGTGTGTGTTTATTCACATAACAGTGGCATCAAATCAACTCATCAAGCAGCAGTCGTCTCCAAAATTGACAGCAGACTGGAGCAGTACACCAGTGCAATTGAGGTGAGGTGGCCTTAGTGTCATGGGCAGAGACAGACTGTGTGGGTGGATGACCATAGAGGCCTAGGACAGTAATCAGGTCCAGTAACCACATTAAACTGTGTTGGAATATTAGTGATGCTTCATTATACTTCAAACTAGTTACAAAAAAGAGCAGTGATAAAGATAAATTATAGAAGATTTTAACTAAATTGTTTTCTACTTTCAGCCGGAATATTCCTTTTTTTTTTTTTTTTTAAGATTTTATTTATTTGTTTGACACAGAGAGAGAGAGAGATCACCCAGAGGCAAGCAGAGAGAGGGGGGAAGCAGGCTCCCTGCTGAGCAGAGAGCCTAATGCGGGGCTCAGTCCTGGGACCCTGAGATCATAACCTGAGCCTAAGGCAGAGGCTTAACCCACTGAACCACCCAGGTGCCCCACAGCCAGAATATTCTTTAATGAAACTGTTACTCATTTAATGAACGGGCTCCTTGGTACTGAACTATGTTACTTGTATGGGCATAAGTATATCTTCAATATCCTTAATTATTTTTAACCCACTGAGCCACCCAGGCGCCCCTCCTTAATTATTTTTAAAATGTATTTTCCATATGTAGTTTAAACAGTTCCAACTGTGCTTAATCCTTTTTTATCTATAAAAACTTTTATTATCAAATAAAAGTAGTAGTATAAGTTAATATAAAGGCAATAGACTAGGTTTAATCATCATCAATGTGCTTGAAAGACTATAGTTTTATGCTTCTTTCTGTTCCAACTTTTTTCCAACCCATTCCCACAAAAAGGGGGGTCTACATGATTTGGAAATAGAGTATATTTCCAAGTACCAAAGCACTTGGTACAGGGCCATTGAAGAAGATGTGTTTTTTTTCCTCCTTTTGTAGTTTTAGTCAATGGTTTTACCCTTCCGATGTATATCAGAACACCTGCTATAAAGTAATTGGATCCGTTTGGTTTGATTTTTCTCCTCTCCTTTGTACAGAGTAGAGATACCTGTAAGATAGTTCACAAATGATAAGAGGGAATAAGAAAGAGAGAGGTCTGGATGATTTATCAAATGAATAATCAAGTCCTAGTACTGACGAGGTGATTTTTCACAAGACTAAGTGTCCAGAAAAATATAAGACAAATTGCAGATAGTTACTTCCTGTGGTTGAATTGATCAGAGCTTTAATAGGATTAGCAAAGCCGAGACTGTGGCTTCAGAACTTGTACAGTCCTGGGAGATTTTCTTACGTGCGGCCACTGATGGTACGTACGCCTCACCCTGGTTGGCCACCTTGCCAGCACATGCCACGGGCCACAGAGCAGGACCACCAGAGAAACTGCAGGCTTCTGGGTATGCCCATCACTGCTGCTGAAAACATACTGTGAATGCACACCTTCCATTTTTACATTGTTCTTCCCTGTTTCTGGTACATTCTCCATACACAGATCTCCATTTTTCAACATGTCCCTGCCTTCGGTCCTTTGTATATGTCCTTCCCTCTACATGGAATGACACTCCTCACATAGCCACTTCCAAACCTTCTGT
Source organism: Mustela putorius furo (assembly GCF_011764305.1). Classification (NCBI taxonomy): domain Eukaryota; kingdom Metazoa; phylum Chordata; class Mammalia; order Carnivora; family Mustelidae; genus Mustela; species Mustela putorius. The sequence continues at coordinate 88,874,374 of NW_025421998.1, forward strand.
AGCATCTCTGTTTAAATGTCACTTCTTCAGAGGGGCCATCTTTGCTGCCTTAAACTGTTATTCCCCTCACGGCTGCCCTCTGAGCGGAGCTTTGCATACTACATTTCTCTTTCGTAGCACTTTCCACATTGTGAAATAAATACTTGTATAACTAGTTACTGTTGTTCGCACAGCAGACTGTCTTGAGCAGCTCTGTATCCCCAGAGCCTAGCACAGTGCCCTGCACACACACAGCCCTTACCTGTTAAGGAAACAACATGAAATACCACCTTCGCTATCAGCGGTGTCCCAGGAGGAGGCATCATTTCATTTTTGGAAGACCCTCTGACGTAGGTCCTCTGGTTTATTTGAGGCATATGTGTCATCAGAATGTAGTTTCACAACAGAATTTTTGGGGAAGGTGATTTTTTTTTTTTACTGTCACCACACATTTTAAATGATCATGTTGAAGAAGACAAGCTCACCAGAATCTTATGAACAGACTTCTCAGCACGAACCCTAAAGATAGTTCACACATTTTAGGGAACAAAAACTGCCAAACCTCTGAAGCCAGCGGCCTCGGATCTTCCGGTTCCTGCTGAAGGTGTCCGCAACATCAAGAGCATGTGGGAGAAAGGGAATGTGTTTTCATCCCCCACTGTGTCAGGCACACCGAATAAGGTCAGTAGACAATTTGGGTCTTTTAATTTGAGAGGCTGGATTTTTTGTTTTCTTTATTCCTTTTTTTTTTTAAAGAATCACACTGCTTAATTATAAAAAGCAGTGAAGAAGATGTTAATTCTCTCAGAGACAATGTGTTCAGGAGGCTAGACTGTGTCCTGTGCTCTGACCACGGTATTCTAAATGAAGTTCCTGAAATTAATCATCAACCCCTGGGAGTGGGAGTGGGGTGAGGCGCAGGGAAAAGAAAACCAGATAACATTGTCTTTAAATATCAAGTTTAAGATTTAGTTTGCTCAAAATATTAAAGATAGAGATCAATAATTGATTAGTGTTACATAATGGTTATATGAAGAAATACCTAGTAGTATTTTTGAGGTTACTTCAAAGTTTTTTTTCCAAGTAAGGTTTATTTTTTTTTCTGTAATATTGGATTATTGACTTTGTAGGAGACTGCTGGCTTGAAGGTGGGGGTTTCCAGCCGCATCAATGAATGGCTAACCAAAACCCCAGATGGAAATAAGTCACCCGCTCCCAAACCGTCTGTAAGTAGCTCTGGGTTTTTCTGAAGTGTTTTGATCTCAGTTTCCAGCAGCATAAGGTCTTTTTGCCTGGGAAAGACAGGTGCTTCTCTCCTTTGCTGCCACCCCGAACAACAAACGAGGAGAAGCTCAGAATGCGAGCAGTCCAGCGCAGAGGGTAGAATGGTGCCACAGTCACCTCAGCACCCTGAGCGGGGCAACTCGCCAGAGCTTGAAGCATCCACAGTTTACACTCTTAACTAGTCTGTTGGCTTAGCTTCCATTCTATAAATCGCAGTTAGGAATTTGAAAGTAAAAATGGTAAATTATCTTGGCCGCTTCTCAGTCAAGGGCACTCCTAGAGTTATTCCCAAAAGAATGTGTATGTTGGCTATTTTGAACCCATATTTTCTAATTTGCCTAATTTCTTTAACTTAACACAAAAATACAGTTATTGGGCAGTTGTTGAAATAATTGCTATAATTTTATTGTCAACACCTCCAAAGGAAAGCCATTAAAAAAAAACAGGCAGTAAAACTAGAAACTATAAAAACTGGTTATGAATGTTATTTTTGGAAATCTAACATTTTCTTATTAAGTGTGGCTATCTTACTATAAAAATGTTCTTTTAAATTTTTCACTGAATGTCTGTGATAATTGCCTTACATTTATCATTATAACCAAAAACCTTATTAAGCTCCCTACTATATATTAGTGGGCTTTCTCTGTTAAGTTGCTTTTATACCTTTGTTGGTGCCCAAGGGAGCAGAGCCTCTATTGGTATAACCACTCCAAACCAGAGGTAGAAGAAAAACCTTCTCAATCACTGGCCTCTGCATTGTTGAGCATTTAATCTCCATCCACATTTAATCTCCAAAGTAGTCAGTAAAGTTTATCACTTTTCCAACTTAAAAAGAAAAAATGGAAATATTTCCATACGTTTCATGGGTACAACTCCTTGTAATCAAGTAATTTTCAGCCTGAGATTGTTTGCACTAGGGCTCACGGGAGGTATAAAACTAATGTAAACCCAAGTTAAAACTGAAAAGTCAATATATTGGAAAAAAAATCTTTCCCCCATCCAAGTAGATACGGAAAGAGGGGTCTGTAACTGGAGACAGTTTAGGCAAGCGATCATACCCAAAAGGTATATTCTCTTTAGTGCCTCAAATTTCCCAAGCACCAAAGGTGACATAAAGAGTAGGAATTACTTTTTTAAATGGTAACTTATATAAGTTTTGTGTGTACAGACGAGTGATTATTAACTTTTCTGAATTTTGGGCCCTTTTGAAAACCCAGTGAAATCAAAGGGCACTCTCCCCTCAAATACACATGTGATACTAATTGAGCAAGTTCATAGACCCCCTGAAGGTCTCACGAGATAGAAAGGCTAAAGAGAGAAAGTATATGTTTTTTCTTCTTTGATGAGTATAGCACATCACTAGACGAGATGGTTACTTTTTCACATTTACAGTTTGGCGATCCCACTCATTTCTAAACCATATTATACCCCTGTATTTGGTGTAGGACTTGACCTTACTCTTTTTTTTTTTTTTTTTTTTTTTTTTAAAGATTTTATTTATTTATTTGACAGACAGAGATCACAGGTAGGCAGAGAGGCAGGCAGAGAGAGGAAGGGAAGCAGGCTCCCTGCTGAGCAGAGAGCCCGATGCGGGGCTCGATCCCAGGACCATGGGATCATGACCTGAGCCGAAGGCAGCGGCTTTAACCCACTGAGCCACCCAGGCGCCCCTTGACCTTACTCTTTTAACAGTACCATAACTGATAAGTTATCTTCATCCATGTTGTCCTAATGGGAGGGTTAAGAGATTTAACTTAGTTATTACTACAACAGGTATAATAACTGTGCAGATTTTCTGGAAGGACCAAAAGGTATTACAGGGAAATTACAAAGCCATTGCCTGCCTTACCTGTGATTTAGTAAGCAATTTGCAGACCATCTCCGAGAGGATGGAGAGGAAAGGAAGGAAATGCATCAATTAGTATAGATTGGGGTGATACCTTTTTCCCATGTCTCATTGGATTTGGTACACTAGTGTGACTTCCTAGATGAAGGTCAGACTGGAAGAAAACAAATGTAATTTGTTGTCAATAACGGCTTGTTTGAATGTGCTTGGTAAGCAGATTTAAGCTTTGTGCACATCCCAGGTGTAGTGCACCTGGTGCCATGTTGAAGTCTGAAGAAGCAACATGGTAGTCTCTTTGGGAGAGGACATGACTTGGAGCCCAGCAAGGGCAAGATGGTAACTCAGAGACAAAATGGATCTAGCAGAAAAGAGATGAAATCTTGCATAAAACTTGTCAGGAAAACATTAAGTCTGGGAGAGCAGCATAGACAGATCAAGCAAGGAACTTATTCAAGTTTTATCCAGGGGGTTCTCACACTGGTGAGCTAAGATCTGTGTTGTTTGAGCCGCTTTATTTCCCTTTTTAAAATTGTAATTTGAACACCGTATTGAGGTGCAGAGGTATACAGTCCTGAATTTGTTGATTCCCTCTTAAAAAAAAAAAAAAGATTTTATTTATTTATTTGACAGTGATCACAAGCAGGCAGGGAGGCAGGCAGAGAGAGAGAGAGAGAGAAAGGAGGCTCCCCGCTGGGCAGAGAGCCCGATGCAAGGCTCAATCCCAGGACCCTAGGATCATGACCTAAGCTGAAGGCAGAGGCTTTAACCCACTGACCCACCAGGTGCCCCAACTTTTTTTTTTTTTTTTTTTTTTTGGAGTTTCTTATATCAGGTCTCTTTGGGCATTTATGTTTCTAGCCTGGTCCTTCGTCTAGGCATCTAAGTTTGACACCCTTGGGACTCTGAGCCCCAGCCCAGGATGTCAGAGGATTACCTAAAGATAGCAGCCAGTGGGAGACCCCCAAAGGGGCCTTCTGATTTGGGATCAGAGGTGATTTATCCTCAGCTCCTTTTTTATAGTCCTTGGTATACACGAGTGGAGGGGAAAGCCTGGGTTTGTTTTGGCAAGTGTGCAGCATATGTCCACTAAAGAAAAAAAATCAGAGGAAAATTCTTTCCCAAAACAGTCCTCACCCAGTGAAGCCTCAAGCAGGGAAGGAGCAATCCACAGGATTAGAGTTCTGTTCTACAACTCCCCAGAGAGAAAAACGACCCTTTACCACGAGTTACATAGTAATTTTCATATATGCTAAAAATCAAAGGTGTTCAAAGTAGTTTGTCAACCAGTATTTTTAGGGTGTCTGAAAATTAACTTACTCAGAATTAAACAGTATCTATACCTGATTCTTTACTGGGACACCTCCTGCTATTTGTGGGCAGAATTTATAGGATTTGGGTATAACTTTATAACTAGAATTCATTTCTGAGTATGTCTGCTTTATCTGGCTTGACTGTTCTTTGTGTCTAACCTGCATGTTATATACAGCAATTTAAGTGCTAATTTGTCTTTCTTTTTGTTTAAAAAGTCCCAACAATGTATTTCTCAGCTGAATTCTCTTCTTCATTCTCTGATCTCTGGTTGACTGGAAACCTGCTTCTCCTGACTTCATTTCTCCCTCTTCTTCTGGATTGGGTCTTTCTCTAGAATGTAGTCTGGCCAGGTAACTGCATTTATATTTCCCCTTTGATTTAACATGCCAGCTTATCACCTGGATGTTCATATTTTCTTGAGATGGACTCTTTAAACTCTGCAAGTGCTCTCAAAAGGTTACTAGTCAGGATTTAAAGGAACTACAATTCACTTTCTTCAGTAAAAGAACATTCATATGAAAGAATAATAATTGTTTTATATGAATCAAATAAATAAAGTAATAATAGCCACTTTCCAGAGCTTCCATTAGTATGTTCCTAATTATAGTTTCCCAAATTTTAAAACAGTCGTCCAGACAATTTGGCAGCTTCTACCTACATTGGCAAATGTAGTGGAATTCTTCAAAAACAACCTGATGTGTTGCTTCTGGTTCCAAGTTAAATAGGTATAACTCTCTAATGGAATATCAGGAATCCAGGCCACAACGGAAATCTAGAAACTCAGTAAGATTAAGGTAAATCTGAAATGCTTCACTTGGTACCATTTACCCAGTGAATTTTCAGTGTCAAGATTTCAATAGTATCTATCAAAACTGTGTCCATTTAGACCAGTGTCTGTGGATAAACGCAATCGTTATTAGCTTTGCCTTCCTAATGAGAAAAGGTTTTGCCAAAATAAACATTACTATTTCAGTAAAACACATTTATTTTCTACAAACCACCTTTGCCAAATTCTAGTATAAGCAAATGCTGGAAGAAAAGTACATGGAAACAGAAATTTGGATCCCTTTCCAAACCGGATTCATTCTGAGGTAGTAAATAATGAATCAAAGCTATGTGACTGTTGCCGATCATTATTTCAGTGTTTTCTTCCCAAGATTTCCGCATGCTCTCACACATATCATCAACTCACCTTCTCTTACGGGTACACCCTGTGGTACATGTTTCGTTTTGTGGGCTAGCCTGTACTGCTGTACACTTGCTCCTTAGAAAACAACCTGATTTTAGTCTGACGGAAGTGCAGTTAGTTGAGCTGCCCAGGGCCAGACTCTAAGATAGTAATTTGAATGCAAATACTTTACTGGGGAAGCAAAGAAAACACTATAGGAAGTGAGTCAGGGCAAAGAACAAAGCCAGTAATGCTATTTAAAGTCACCACATGGGCTATCAAAGCTTAATCCCACTGAGGCACCCTGGAAACCACCATAGAACACACACTTCCCAGTTTTCCCACCTGAGGCGTGCGTGAGCCTGAGAAATACTCTTGCACCAAATCTCACCAGTGAGGAATTGAGGACTGCCCCTGGGGGTGTTAACTCTCTGAACTTCCAGCCTACCTCCTGGGTGGGCAGAGTAGGCATCGGTGCCCAGAGAAAGACCCCAGGCCAAGAAATGGGAGTGTTGGCGTTTGGAAGTCAGGCTGGTCTGCACTGAAGTCCTAAAGGTGTAGGGAATCCACCAGAATGCTGAAAGAAGGCTGATCTGCAAGAGGTGACCTGCTTATCCAACCCCAAAAGAGTTAAAACTAACGTACATTCTATTCACTTCTAAGAGCATGAAAAGTTGAAAATAGGCTGCATTATTTTAAATGTGCTTATATTCCAATTCTACTGATCAATAAACAGGAAGCCCTCGGTGGAGGCTGGATCATTCCAGCCCATTCTCCTATCATAACATAGACCAAGGTCTATATAAAAACAAACAGTGGCTGATGATCCTTTTGATTCCATCCATTTCGAATCACCAGGATAAAGTGTATTAAATAAGAAATTAATTCAAACAAACTACAGAAGTGGGGATTTATTTAGAGCTGGCCAGAAAATATAAATGGCCACCTATCAACTTCTTCTTCTTTTTCATCATTAGGATTTGAGGCCAGGAGACGTATCTGGCAAGCGGAACCTCTGGGAAAAGCAATCTGTGGATAAGGTCACTTCTCCCACTAAGGTAATCTCCTGGGAAGATTTGCTTTTCATAGGTTCTTTTCCTGCTGTATCGTGCAGTATGATGTCTCAGGGTCAAATGAGAAATATCGCTGATCCACAGAGCCTTGTCTAGGTGACCATCAGCTTCTGAAAAGTTGCATGTGGTACAGTGAGAAGTTAAAGCTCACAGAGCCTGCTGCATTGTCGGCTTGTCAGTCATGCGACATAAATAGTCCGGACCTGTGGAGTGGTCCGCAATAAGACATTCTAGAAGCACCATCGTGGTAGGAGTGTTAACCACAGAGGTAGTATGGTACAAATAAGCATGCTCTATACTTCCTTACACGGTCCAGGCTTGGACCGTGACCATCACCTAGGGGGGAAACATCTGTCTCCCTGAGTGGCCCCAAAGCTGCTTTCTAGACCCATTACATTGTCAGGAGTCTAGGACCCTAGGTTGCTGTGGAAAAAAAAATTAAAATAATATTTAAAAGTCAGACAAAACTAGCTACCCTAAGAAAACCAATGGCTAAGAGTGCTTGGATTTGTCTTTTTTTGGTCTTCCCATCAATGGGTATGCTCATTTCGTCATAAAGGAGGCTCTAGACAATATCTAAATGATACTCCAACTGAAAATAGGACTGTCTGTTGTCCAAGGAGCTAATTCAACTTCTGATTGTAGCCCTTCCCCACTTCAAGCAATAAGCCCAGTTTTTTCCTTTAACAGAGGGAAAATTGAAGAGAGAGAGAGATCAGAGAGCAGCCATAAGCAGGATTAGAGCAGTCTGCTTACAGGTCGATTTAGAAGCACTTTTCAAGCAAACCCAGGGCTGGGGAACCCCTCAAAGGCAACCAGAGGTTCTCTACAGGTCCGTGACGTCAGGGAATCACTTGCCCTTTCCTACTTCGACATGTTCCTCAGTCTGGCACAGCTGCCTAATGTGCTCTTCCGTCTTGATTAGTTACTGATTGCTCTACATTCCAGCAAAATCCAATGGCCCAGTCTCTCTATTTAAGGTGGTTTTTAAATAACTTTTCTAAATATATTAAGTACCTGGTAATAATTATCACCACTACAAACCACTTTATCCGCCCTATGCAAGGAACTGTTCCACCTTCTTAAGCTACAGTATCTCCTTTGACCTTCCAACCACCCTGTGAAGTGGTCTTATTATCACCTTTGTCTAGAGCTGAGGGAAGCAAAGCACAGGGACATGAACTTTCCCCAACGACCCAACAATATGTTAGCAAAGCCTGCATCCAAACTCGGGCCGTCTGGTCTGAGCCTACGATCTTAACCACTATGCATGCCCCTTTCGTTGGAGGGTTGCATAGTTAGCAGAAAATAGAAATCTTGAAAGTTCCTTGCACAATTTTCTCCTGGTGGAGGAAGGGTAAGGGGATTGTTTATTGTTTCTTTTTGAAGACAAAGAATGTACTTTTGTTGGCCTAAGCCATCATGGCCCCTCTAGCATCCATCTCCAACCTCTTGAAAATGGCAGTCGAATGTGTATATAGTCTGCTTTCTGAGTGGAGGGTGCCAGCTGTCCTAGCCCGTCCGCACAGGTTTCATAGAGCCTCTCAGGAAAACATTCCTCTGAGCCAGGGTCCTGGGAAGTGGAGTACAGAGACGATCTGGAATGGTAACACTCCAGAGAACACCACTCATGTTCATCGCAACATGACTGGTGCTCCTTGGAACTGGGCTGTGTGGTGATACAAGGTGGGAAGGTGATGGGGTAGTCTCCACAAGTACCACCCCCTCGTCCTCGGTCATACCACAGAACTCTCTGTACAGTAATAATAATACAGCCATGAGGCCCAGAACTGAGTTTACAAGGTAGCAGAGCAGGCAGCAACTCTGCTGCAAGATGTCAGACTCACTACACGTCAGGCCGTCATTCCTCGGAAATGCAGATTCACAACACCAAGGCTTGTGAATACATCAGCGAGGAATTCTAGCAGTTAGTTGTAGAAATGGTATACAAAGAAGAGTGTGGGCCAGATAAGTTTCAAGGATCAGGGTGTAAGAATAGGAGGGAAGAAATTAACCCCCCCCCCAAAAAAAAATAGGAGAAAACTAAAGATAAGCACATTCCATTTTGTCATTGTCCTTGATGTGGCCAAGACTGAACCACTCGCCATGTGTGCCTGTTTTGGAAAGCGCACTAGGGATTCCTGGCCCTTCGAGTGGAGGTCTTTTGTTTTGTTTTTTGTTTTTTGTTTTTTAAATGATCCTTGACTGTGAACACCACAAGCACGGCTAAAGACCAAGATGGGGAAGGGGGAATATAAAGAAGAAAGAAACAAAGAGAGAGAGAAAAGAAAGAAGAAAGAAGGGAGGAAAGAAAGGCAGGAAGAGAGGAAGGGGGAGAGAGGAAGAGAGAGGGAAAAGGAAAGGAAAAAGGAAGGGGTAAAATCAGCAGAAAAGAGGGCAGACGGGAAGATCAGGAACATATTTGAACAGAATACCAACAATAATCCTCCCTTTCTTAAATATTTATTCCTGCCATATTTCAATTATTTTTTTTTCTTCTTATGACACAAAACATCTGGCTGAAACGCCATGGCCTGCAGATTTAAAGCTCTCTTCTCTTAGCAGGTTTGAGAGAGTTCAAGAAAGAACCCAAAGTAGCCGCTCAAGATGCTGGACCAGCTCAGTTGGAGAGGGCTAGTTTGCTCTGTTTTATATTTATGTTGATTTACTAAATTGAGTTCATTTCCTCTTGTTTTATTTTTCATTATCCCAGTAAACCCATGTATATTATCACTATATTTAATAATCACAGTCTAGAGATGTTCATGGTAAAAGTACTGCCTTTGCACAGGAGCCTGTTTCTAAAGAAACCCATGCTGTGAAATAGAGACTTGCCTACTGATCAGCCTAACTCTGTCTGAGCAGTGACACCAGCCACACCGGAAGTCAGCTAAAGGAGCCTCACATTGAAAATTGCCTGAGAAATGTGTGCAGTGTCCAGAAAAACAAATCCTAGTGGTTTGGTTTGGTTTGGTTTTTATTTTAAATACAGAAGTCATGTTGTTTCTGCACTTTAGCATAAAGCATGGAAGAAATTATCTTACTCTAGGCAATTGTAACACTTTCTGAAAGTAACCCGTTTCAGATTTGAGATACTGCAATCATGATTGTCTTAAAACAAACAAAAAAAGATGTGCTGTTAAGGTATTGCTTTTTTCATGCTGATGAGTATCTAAATTGGATAATGATGTTAGGTGACATTGGTACTGATTCGTTAGGTTGGTTGCTTTGTGGATTTCTTTGGTAGTGATAGCGAACCACATTTTAGATGACCCGATCATGTATGTATGTGCATACACGTATACAAACACACTAATGGTAGAAAGCTTTTTTATGTGCTAGACTATTATATTTAGCAGTATGTCCTTGTAACTAGCCAATATCACAGCTTTTTAAAAATTAAAAATCACACTATTATATTAATATTTCATATTTGCCAATAGATACATGGCAGAATAGGTATTGATATGTTTCCAATGCCCGATAACCTGTAAGAAGAAAAGAGAAAAGTGTCAAAATTAGTTGACATTTTCTATAAAACATAGTATTTAGTTTATAATTAAAAACAATCTTGAAGTCCGGTGGGAATTTGTCCTAAAGCTACCGTCTCAGTCAAACACAAAGCTTGCTCAGAACTCTATTCTCTTCTTAAAATCAAGTCCACGGTAGGTTGGCTTAGATGATAAATGAGGTCTCTTCCATCTCCAAAATTTGAAGACCAGCATTTTTGTCACAAAATCGTACAGATTGGAATTCCACATGTGGGTATCCTAAGACCAACTTTGGCTAATGTTTGGAGGCAGAGAAGAAAAGTGAGCAAAAGCCAGTATTTAGAAGTCATGACAGTATTTCCATTCTTCATAGACTGAAACATATTTTAAATTAAACTTTTCTACTTTTATTAGTCATTGGTACTTGTAGCTGACAACATGTTGAATTTTCAAAAAAAAAAAAAATGTGTGACTTAGTCCTGCCTTTTCCCCCAAGAGTCTATTGACTTGTCATTTTTACATTTTGCACACACAATCTAGATATCACGTCTTATTTTAGCTTACTAGTGCTCATCTATTCTCCACAATAGATGATAAAAGAGTCTTCCAGTGTCTTGCAGTATGTTCTAGCATAGAAATATACATGTAGTTTAATTCTATAAACTTATACCTCATTTGACTTAACCAAAATTGTCTTAGTCTCAACTCCTACCACATTAAGGGAGTCTCTCAGATGACTCTTTTCTAATCTACAGTACTGCCCTAGAAGAGCTAGCCAGGGCAAGGCTGGCATGCAGAGTGACCACTGCCTTCTGAAGTCTATTTTCCTCATAAATCAGTAAAGAATTGTTGAATCCTCTAGCTTTAGCACACCTGGACCAAAGGAAGGAAAGCCACGAGGACTGCACTGGTCATCTATCCATGACAGAATAAACATGAGTCTATGATAAAGTGAACTAGAATTCGCACGTAGTTCCTGATTTTAGCATTCACTCCCGTAATTGGAGTGAAATGGATCAAAGTTTGAATTAAGGCCCATGGTGAAGCAATGTTGCTTTGTTGTATTTTTGAATAAGAGTTTCTCCTGATCACTATTATTTTTTTTTTCCTAGAAAGTCTTAAGTTGAGAAGAGACTATATCGATCCTGACTTTTATTCCAATATTGGATGGAATAAGTTTTAGGGTAGAATTTTGTTCAGTTTGGATTTAATCTTTTAAAAAATAAATTCCTTGTTTACTTGTCTGATTACAATTCTCTTTGTTATCTTTAAGAGGTAAGACTGCAAGGTGACTAGCATGTTCTGTGAATCTGCCATTCCTAAAAATTTTATAAACACTTGATATTTTTCACTGATAATTGATCGCTGCAATAAATATATATTGTGAAAATGCATCCACAATAAATGGAATTCCTCCAATGTCTCTGCCTTGCTTATTTTTTATGCACTGTATTGATTACAAATAAGAGTTATATCTGTTTTAATAAAGATGGTGGCATAGCAAAATTTGTATTTCAGATTGAGTATTGGTTTCACTCTTCTTTTTTTTTTTTTTTAAGATTTTATTTATTTACTTGTCAGAGAGAGATCACAAGTAGGCAGAGAGAGAGAAGAGGCGGGGGAAGCAGGTTCCCGCTGAGCATGGAGCCTGATGCGGGACTCGATCCCAGAACCCTGAGATCATGACCTGAGCTGAAGGCAGAAGCTTAACCCACCAAGCCACCCAGGCGCCCTTTTTTAATTTTTTTTAAAGATTTTATTTATGGTTTCACTCTTTTTTAAGAAGAAAAGCCATTTCATTTTTAAATTATTCTTCTTACTGGCAATTTCTAAACAAAAATTGCTCTGATATGGACCACTCATCAAACATGTATGGAAAAGGTTGAAAAGAGGGATTAAAAAGAAATTCTCCTTCCAAAAAAAAAAAATTGTATCTTCCTCCATCCTCCCTCTCATTCCCCATCTTATTGCACACCACTCCTCTTGCTCCTAAGATGGAAGTACTATTTTCCCAAAGGTAGTGTCTTTTATAGTAGAAGTGATCATTTAATATATACCCTTCATTTGCAGAATACCGACTATTTTCAAGGCACTGGAGACTACATTTACATCCACAGATTTTTTTTGGTAGTAATTTTGCATATTTATGTAACACTGGTTGAATATATGAGGTTCTCCTCATAATGGTTTAAACTGTCAGCCCAGAGCCCCTGAACGGTTCCCTAATTCCTGCCCAGCAGATTGGACAGAATTAGCTAAGTTACTGCAGCTTAAAAAAATAGTACCATTTACTTCACCGTCCTAACAGTTTAGGCAACAAGCTAATTGTCCTCAATGTTAATGCACAGAATTAAACAATGAAAAGAATGCCATCTACAGTGCTGCTACCAAACTGATAGGATTAGGTTAGGGATGGACAAAACTTAATTTTACAATATGTGTATTCAGGTTATGAGGTTAAAGATGTTATAGTCTTTTGTATGATGTAGAAACAGGTCTGTATTTCAAGTTTTTTCCTACTCTTGCTTGTATGAGTTCTCGAAATGGAAGAATGGATTTTTAAAAAAATCTCATGATCCCAAATATGTGTTCTTCCCCAGGACCAAGGAGAAGACCAACAAGGTCTTGATCTGAGTGCTTTGTGTGTTTGGGTCAAGCTTATTAGTCATGTCCAAACGTTCTGTATCCTTACTGATTTTTTTTATCCATATCTACTATTAAGAAAGGCATGTGAAAATCTCCCTGTATGATTATGGATTTGTCTATTTTTCTTATAATTCTGGAATTAATTTTTAATTAAATAATTTTGCTTTTCATATTTTAAGATGTTTTAGGTGCATGTACAAGTCTAGAATCATTAAAGCTTCCTAGTAAACTGAATGTTTTAACATTACAAAGTAATCCTCTATTTGCACAGCAAATCTTTTTTCCTTAGAGTTTATTTTTTCTATTCTTAATATTGCTACAGTGGCTTTCTTTTGGTTAACACTTGGCATGACATAACTTTTTTCATCCCTTTACTTTCAAGCTTTATGTAGCCTTTAGTTTTAGATGCATGTTTTTGAAAATCAGACATCTTATAATCATCAGGTTTTAATCCGTTCTGATCATCTCTGAGTTTTATCTGAAGGAATATTTAGTCCTTTTATATTTAATATAATTACTGATATTCTCTTATTTACGTAGCATCCTAGTTATGTGCCACCTGTTCGATGTACCTTTTCTCTCTTGCTTTTACACCAGACCTATTTCTGCTTCAGAACATCAGTGATCTACAAGAGGCAGCTGAGAGGCTGAGCTAGACTTTTGGCAACCCAATGAGGCTAGAGGAAAAAAAAGAATATTCTGTCAAAGATGAGGCTTTGTTAAACTACTTCCTCCTTATGCGACTACAAAGAGCTGACTCCTGAAAGTAAGCGTGAGCTTGAAGTAATTGGTCCTTACATGAATTGGGACCTTCCTTAATTTGGGGAACAACTGCATTATTCCATTGGGGAGATAAGTGATAGACATGAAAAGTTACAAAATACTGAGGAAGAATTCAAGAGCTTAAGAGAAAATATCATAAGACTCTAGTACATAACTGTCAAAAAATTATGTAGTACCTGATTGTAATGTTTAGAGGGAGGAAAAAATATTTCAGCTTGGGGTAATCAGAGAAAAAAAATATATTTGCCTTGTATTTCTTTTGTACCCCCAGCAGTATATACCCAGTGCACCACACATAATGGTGCTGGATAAGTGATATGATGATTTCATGAGCAACCCAATTTATAAACTCTCTGCCAGATGTACTCCTGTCAAGTTCTGTAGGAGGATTTTTAGAGTTCTGATAGGTTAATTTGCTTTATAACATTTTTGCTCGCACATTTGTAATTACTCAGCCCTGCATTTCAGCTTCATGAGGATGGTTGGCCTCTTGCTTTACTCTAATACAGATCTGATACCAGAGTTTTGCCAAGGCTTTTAGTGATGTTGGCTTTTGCTACCCTGAAATAGGATTTCCAAAAAATGTCTCATTAAAATAGGTTGTAGATGGCCCAACTGGTCAGATAAAGAAACTTCATTCAATAAACTCTTATGGAATGTACTAATATTTAAAAAAGTGAAAGAACTATAATCATACAGAACACAAGATTAATTTCTTAGGTCCTTTTTAACCTTACCTGGCTTTCTTCCACCCAAACCTACTTTTCTTAGAACAAATGGTGTGTCTTGTATGTCTAGTGCCTGCCGAGGTTAGCAACACAGGTGCTTTGAGGTTTTTTCCGATGATGGAAATCAGCTGTCCTAAGTGCACTGGGGTTTCGCAAGCCTTGGTGAACATCAGAATCAATGGTAGAAATCATGGAACTATATAGGTTCCAGTCCCAGGAGATTCTTATCATAGGGTCTAGAGGTGAGTTGTATAATACCCCTTTGCTTTTCAAATACCTAATTGTAAAATGCAGATTTTGACACAGAAGGAGTTGGGAGGGCCTGAGATTCTGCATTTCAATAGGTTCCCAGATGCCGTGCCAGTGGCTGCAGCTGCTTTGGGCAACACATTTCAAGGAGCGAGATCTCGCTCTAGGCTCTGTGTGGAAATGCACGCTCCAAAGATTCTCACTGCAAAGATTATCACCGTTGTGATCTCATTCACAACAGAATGAGATCACTTGCTGTGATACAACACTTTATATATAAACTGCCTTAATCCTTAACATCACTTTTAGCAGATAGGTGCCATCACTATCTCCATTTTATAAAGAAACTGAGACCCACAGAAGTTAAGTAACTTACCTAAGGTCGTACAGCTAAGTATTCTGGTTCCAGAGTCCATACTCTTAACCCCTTACCCTAGTGGGGAGCTTGTTCGAGCACAGATTGCTCTACCCCAGAATTTCTGATTCAGGCCTGATAATTTGCATTTTCTAACGAATTCTCACATGATGCTAACACTGCGCATCCCATAGGTCAGCAGCACTAGCTGATTTAGGCAGGTTCCATTTTTCCCAAGAATACATCTTGGAAACTGACGTCCCTCATGACCACCAGGTCTTTGTTTCCTATTACTTGTTGAATATATTCCCCCAAAATCTCCCCAGAAAATACTATTCCGATCTATGCTCACATGTTGTCCCTTACCTAATACATCAGCTTTAATTTTTTTCCCTTTCTACGTTCTCTGAAACCAAGTTTAAGTCCACCTCATCTAAGAAAACTTACCCTAGCACACTCACTTTTATCTGAGCCTTTATTCTTGTTAGTGATTTAGTACACCCATAGCGTGCCTGCCTTGTGACCAGCAGGCACTGGACTAGGCAACCAGAATGGAAAGGGGAACCTCAGACCTTCCCTTCTAAAGGCTATTAGAGAAAACCAGATGTTGACATTACTCTCTGGGAATCCTAAGCAGAGATTTACACCAAGTGCCATAGGTTCACAGCAGAAGAAACCTCTACTCCAGACAGCCTGCCTGCTCCCAGAGCACACATCCCTTGTTGGTAACAACCAAGTCTTACACCACCTTGCACCCTTAGCTCTTAGCATCGTACTTTTCACATGCCAAACACTCAGCACATTTTTTTATCCGTATTTACTGAAGACCTACAGCTACCCATCAACATTAGCACTAGAGGTAAAAAAAATAAGCTCAAATCCCAGCCCCCTGACCTTAATGGGCTTTGGTATTAAGTAGCAAGAAACAGAATTGGGTAAGTTAAATGCAGTAAAGTGTTGATGTTATGACAGGAGTGGGTTAATGGGCGTAACAGAGGCCCAGAGGACAGAGTTGCCTAAAAGAAACTCAAAAGGGTACTTCCAGGACGAAGGTGGCCAGCAGCTGCTAAGAAGGCTAAGTGGGTGGCATTAACTTGCCTCAGTTCAAGTTCTGCTATTGAGCTTTACAGCCTGAAAAACGACTTGGTCAGCATCCAGAGAAGGAATCTATTTTTTTTTCTTTTATGGATGTACCAGTAAATTAACCAAGCTCAGAAACCCAATATATTGTATAAAGTCAGAATGGCAAGACACTCATTTGCAGTGAGAAATTGCCCTCATGGGAACACTGGGCTTCTGTGAGCAGCATTATCTTTTTGTGAACTAAGGCGCTATTTCTGGGAGAGGGGGGCATCCAAGAGAATCACGGAGGACTAGAGGTGTCTGGTTGAAGGGAAGGCTGGCACTTTTTCCTGTTGGATTGCTGGCGAGCCAGGAGTTGGCTAATTTGTCTCTATGCTACCTGAGCTCATAGAAAAGGGAATTGTAAAGAACAGGCCAGACAGGACAGTACTATGCCAGTGTAGAGAAGAAAGGTCACATATGTGCCCACCAGTCCTAGAGTTGCTCATCACTGGGTCAGTGGTGACACTGTATCATCACGCAGGGATCACCACAGCAAGGCAAGTAGATGCCCAGGTATCAGAGTGATAGGTGTCATTGTCACCAGTTGGAGGTCCGCCGGTCAAATGACAATGACAACTAACATTTTATTGGGTCCTTCCCATATTCCAGGCACTTTCTAAGCACTTCATATGTTATTCACTCATTTAAGCCTCACCACTACCCTACAAGATAGGCATTATACATCTCTCTTGACTTTTGATAGGGTCACGCCCCAATAAACACACTGTAAGTTGAAAAGATCCTAAGTCAAAAATGCATTTCAGGGCTCCTGAGTGGCTCAGTGGATGAAAGCCTCTGCTGTGGCTCCATGTCACTGTCCAGCATTCCAGAAGAGGATCACCCTGCATTATGGCTAACCCAGGAAAAGACCCAAATTCAAAATCCAAGGTCTGGTTTCTGCTGAATTCATATCACTTTCATACCATTGTAAAACTGAAAAATCATAAGTTGAACCATCATAGGTTAGGGACTTTCTGTAGTACTGTATTACCACATCCTACATGTAAATAAACTGAGACACAGAGAAGTTAAAGAATTTGCTCAAGGGGTGCCTGGGGGGCTCAGTTGGTGAAGCATCTGACTTTTGATTTCAGCACAGATCATGATCTCAAGGTCATGAGATCAAGTCCCGTGTTGGAGCTTGCTTGGGATTGTCTGTCTGTCTGTCTGTCTGTCTCTCACTCTCTCTCTGTCCCTTCCCCCATGCACATGCGCTCTCTCTCTCTCTCTCTCTCTCTCTCTCTCAAAAAGAATTAAAAATAAAATAAAGTCTATGGTCAAGATCATATAGCTATTAAGTGGCAGAGTATTTGAGCCCAGCCAGTTGGCCTCTGAGCCCATAGTCTCTCAGAAGAGATTGTCATTGCCTTAAAGAAAGCCTCTTGTCAGCGGGCAGTTCCAAGTCACCACCCTCATGAAGCCCAAAAAGACCAAGACTAGCACTTGACACCAGCTGTGTAGACCGCAATTTGGCCCAGTTAAAGAGACATTTCCCCTCTTCTTCCCAGTTCATCCTAACATAACAAGGACCTGGCACTTAAAAGGAAGCCAGGATGAATGTAAATAGCAAAACACCAACTCATGCCCCCTTCCCACGGCACCAGAGCTAGGGATAGATCTAGGCTGTCTGGGGGGTAAGGAAGAAGAAGGGTTTGATTCCAGTTTGAAACTAACATTTATAATGTATTTAATACCAAATTTCAGAGTAAAATCTTAAAAACCAAAAGTTTTAGTGTTTCAGTAGCTCAAAGTGGGTAGACAGTTGTGGAATCTGGCATGTTTGTCCTCTGCCGAAAAGGGGATTTCACTGTTGCACCATTCAGGGGCAGGTCTGGGGCAGGATGGCGGGGAGGGACCATGTCATGGTTTTTGTCATGAGACTTCACACTGAGCATTCTTTCTCTTTCGAGGTGATTTATCCTTTCCATTATTTGTTGAGCAGCAGGGGACATTCTTACTAACCCCATTTCCAAGTGTTCAGGAGAATAATGATTCACTATAGTCCCTCGATTTAGACACACTATACAAACTAATGACACAAACTACTGGTACCAGTGATACTGGTACCAGATAGAAGGACTTCACTGTGGGGATGACCCTTGAGCCAAGTCTTGTGGTTAGTTAATTAGCTGGGACAAGTCTCAAGGTTTGAGTGGTTCCTGGGTGGCCCAGTTAAGCATCGACTCTTGATTTGGGCTCACATCATGATCTCAGGGTCCTGGGGTCAAACTCCTCTGTTGGGTTCCAAGCTCAGTGGGGAGTCTACTTGGGATTCTTTTCTCACTCTCCTTCTGCCCCTCTCTGGTCCCCCAAACCCCACGCACATTCTCTTTCTCTCTCTTTCAAAATAAATAATCTTCTTTAAAAACCTCAAGGTTTAAACTTCGAAAGAGTTTGAGAGGCTTGACCCTATAGCAGAACATTCTAGACCCAGCTAGTCTGAGGAAAAGCCAAGATGGGTACTAGAGAACCACAGGGACCCCAGGACCTAGTGTGGCTTCCTCTGCCAAACTGTGACAAGACCTCGACAGACACATAACCACTAACTTCTGTGATGTCATAAATAACTCCGCTTGCCCTAGTCACTGTATTTAAGTCTCTGCTCAACAAAGACCAAGCAAGAATAAATTATAAAGAATAAATTACATTCCTAACACAATTTACATTTGGGCATGTTCCTAAAGTGAATTTTCCTCCTGATTCCCACATTAGTCATTGTGCTCTTTGGAGTGTTGTTTTGGCTTCCCTTTCCCCCCTTTCTTACTCTTATTGTAATGCCTTTTATACTGCAGGCTTAGACTAAATAAGTTCACCAAAAAATAGGAGGGGGGAAAGTTGCTGCAGAAGTAGAGCTGCTTTGCCAAGAAGCCGAAGCTACCTGTATAAGGAGTCTGTCCTATGAGCGTCTCAGAGAAGATCGTAGAGAAGGGAAGCAGAAATTCAGCCTGAAAGTCCTCAGAAGCTTACTCCAGGCCTTCCTTCCACTCTAACTTAAAGACAAAGAATTTCCACTACGTCTGAAATAGAGTAAGTTTTTTTTAAAAAGTTAAAAAGAAGCAAGTACTTAACAAAACCATTTAAAATTTACTTAAGGAGGAAATCCTAAAGAAATCTCTTGCCTAAAAATGATATTGACTCAAGTTAAGCTTCACCGAAACAGTCCAGGTCTCTCAGGGCCTTTGTACCTGCTGCTTTCCCTGCCTGGCAAGGTCTTCCCTCCACATCAACATGGCTCCTGCCTTTGCTTCTGGTCTCTGCTCAAATGCTTCCTGGTCACAGAGGCTACCCTGGGACACCTGGCTAGCTCAGTAGAACATGTGACTCTTGATCTCGGGCTGTAAGTTGAAGCCCCATGTTGGGTGTAGAGTCTATTTATTATTTTTTTTTTTTAAGATTTTATTTATTTGTCAGAGAGAGGGAGAGAGAGCGAGCACAGGCAGACAGAATGGCAGGCAGAGACAGAGGGAGAAGCAGGCTCCCCACCGAGCAAGGAGTCCAATGTGGGACTTGATTCCAGGACGCTGGGATCATGACCTAAGCCAAAGGCAGCTGCTTAACCAACTGAGCCACCCAGGCATCCCTAGAGTTTACTTTAAAAAGAGAGAAGGGCAGGTGCCTCCGTGGCTCAATCGGGTGAAGCATCTGACTCTTGGTTTCAGTTCAGGTCATGATCTCAGGGTCGTGGGATTGAGCCCCACATCAGGCTCCACACTCAATGCAGAGTCTCCTTGAGTTTCTCTCTCCTTCTCTCTCCTCCCTCCCCTCCCTTGAATAAATAAATAAATCTTTAAAAAAAAAAAAAAAAAAAGAGTGGAGGGAGAATAAGCACTACCACTACCAAGGCCCACCCACCTGGAGTACTTCCCAGGCTCTTTATTTTTCTCTGCTTTATTTCTCTCCATACCAATTGCCATCACCTGAATGGGTTTGGGGATTGGTTTGTTTGTTTTCCATTGATTCATCTGTCTTCTCCCATAACCTCCCTGAGGAATGTCTATGTGGTTTCCTCCAAATACCTTACAGGAGAACAATACCTGACAAGTAGCAGACATTCAATAAAAATTAGTTGAATTAATGAAAGAAAAAAATGATTTTCAAAGTTCTGTTGAATTCCTAAGTATTTCTGCACTAAAATAATTTTTCTCTATAGGACTACTTGAAATATCATGTAAAGATTCAAACTAAAAATCATGAGACTTAAGCCCCAGCTCTCCCTCTGATTTCTTTTGTAATCTGGTTAGCTCGTTTCTTGGAGCTTTTTCATCTTGCAAGACACCTTGTGGCTTGCAACCCTGATTCTAAAATCCAACAAAAATAGATTCCATATTTAAACATTCTCTGTACATGTCACCTTTAGTTGCATATGTACGGCAGAAAACAAGGTACAACTCTAAAAGGCACCTGATGGGGTTCAGAATTAGTATCCACAAAATGTGCCACTTGGCATGCAGATTATTTGAAGCTGAAGACAATCTAGGCCCAGAGACTCAGGAAAAGCTTTTTCTCTGCCCCCCTGAACTGCCTCTAACAATTTAGAAAGATGGCCTGCTCCAGGAAAACAGCTATCACCAGAGAGCACTACAAAGAGTATGGGCTAGGTGTAGAAAGCCAGAAGGAGCTTGGCAGGGCATGTCTGTTCAAATCCCTCTCTGTGTCCCCTGTCTCTGCTTGGCATGGCAAACATTTGTTTCCCAAACATTTGTTCTTCCCATCCTCCTGTGAAGCCCCAGACCCCACCTTCTCCTTAGTTCATGGTGGCATAGGAGCCTCAGTTCCCTGTCTCGGAGGTTCTCCTATCCCGGTGAGGTGTCCGTACATAAGAAATGAAACATACTTGTCTCCTATTAATTTCATATCCATTTAATTAATATACCAGCCAAAATAACTTAGAGTAAAAATTTTCCCTCCCATACACACCAAACATCTGAAGACTTTTTTTTTTTTTTTTTAGCTACACTTGCAAAACTGTTTCAAGTATACTAAATTATCCACCAGACGTAAAGGCCAAGGGGAATTCAAGATGATTTCAGGAATAACGTCTTTATCTCTTATGGACCAGAATGTCTAAATCTGCTATGAGATGAACGTATTTCGTTAGATTAAGACAATACAGGGATTTGTGTACATTTGCTAACAGTGATGCTCCTTAAAGAATCTTTGAGCTGGTCAGAGTTTTGAGTATTGTCTGTCACTCCTCTATCGAGTATTTAGAAAGAAGTCTCGCTTTCGGAATAAAGATGATTAGTCACACGACCCTGCAGAATGCAGCTTGGTGTGGGCAGAAAGACCACCAAAGTGTAAGTCTTAACCAGTCCGCTCTACTGCCTCCTCGGAGAAAGGACATGGCAAACAACCGACATGCAGAAGCGGAGACAAACCGCGGCTTCGCCTTCTGCGCTCCTAAATTACCCCGCCACGACCCTACCGCAGCTGGGGATTCTCCGCCCCTAGCAACTCAGCCCCTAGTTCCCGTCATCCCCTGGGCTCTCCCCTTCCTCGCCCCAAATCCCGCGCGAGCTGTTCTCCTCGGCCCCGGTCGCTAGGTGATTCCCGAGGGCTGTCGGGAGTCTCGCGAGGGAGGGTGTACCGTTGCCCTAGAAACGAGTAGGCGTCGCCTCTCGGGGAAGGGCGTGGCTGAGGCTGTTAACTACAGCGGCGTTCCTTGGAGCGGCTAGACTCTGGGTATCTCCGGTAGGACCGCTGCGGGGACGACCGGCCAGGCCAGAGGACTCGGGGCGGGGGCGAGGGCCCGGCCCAGGCGGTGGAGAGGGAGAAGACGTCGCACACCCGACGCCCCTTGCCCGAAGCGACCGCGCGTTCCAGAAAATGAGCTCCTCCCCATAGTGCCGGCTCCAGAAGTGAGGGTGGGAGCAGCAGCTTCCCGACCCGACTTGCGGCTTGAAAGTGCTCAGTCCTCCCCACCGAGAAAGTGACCGTGCCTGGCCGCACGCCTGCCCCGCGCGGCTGGGCTTGGAAGCGTCTTCTGCCGCAGACGTGGAAGCTACCCGGGAAGCGCCCGTTAGCCAATGTGTGCGCGCGGCTCTCCTGAAGCCCAGCTTCTCCATGACAGCAGGTCAGCGCGCGGCTGTGCCGCGGAAGGAAGCCGAGTCAGGCTTTATGCCAAGTTTTCCAGACTTGGGGTTGTGGTGATCCCCGGGTTGAGACTGAAGTCTCTTAATACTGGAGGAGGTGTCTTCTCTGTTGCCTGAGTAGGTATTCGCTCTCGGTGGAGAGGAGCATAAACCGGTAGACTTGAAATTGGCAAGTTCCTTTGGTCTCTCAAAAAAATAATAGAATCTTAGCAAGGAATTTCTGTTTCTCCATTGTCTAAATAACCACTTTGGAGGATGCTTGCCTGGGAGGAGTCCTGGTCATGGCCAGTAGGACCTGATCGCTATTGAGATTTAAGTAAGAATAATGGAATATTAGAACAGAGAACATCTACAGAATATTAACTCAAATATAAAGAGAAAAGTGTATTGTGGTAATTTGACCTTTTGGTCCATTGAAAATTAAGCAGGAAAAAAAATTAAACTATATTAGATTTCTTTTTTTTTAATTTTTTATTATGTTAGTCATCCTTTAGTACATCATTAGTTTTTGATGTAGTGTTCCGTGACTCCTTGTTTGCATATGATACCCAGTGCTCGGTGCAATATACGTGCCCTCCTTAATACCCATCACCGGGTCAACTCATTCCCCCACCCCCTCCGGTCTAAAACCCTCAGTTTGTTTCACGGAGTCCACAGTCTCTCATGGTTCATCTTCCCTTTGATTTCCCCCCCCACCTTCATTTTTTCCTTCATTCACCTAATGTCCTCCATGCTGTTACTTATGTTCCACAAATAAGTGAAACCATGATAACTGTCTTTCTCTGTCCCCTCCAGTTCCATCCATGTTGATGCAAATGGTGGGTATTTATCCTTTCTGATGGCTGAGTAATATTCCATTGTATGTATGGACCACATCTTCTTTATCCATTCGTCTGTTGAAGGGCATCTCGGCCCTTTCCACAGTTTGGCTATTGTGAAGATTGCTGCTATGAACACTGGAGTGGACTGGCCCTTCTTTTCACTACAACTGTATCTTTGGGGCAAATACCCAGTAGTGCAATTGCTGGGTCATAGGGTAGCTCTATTTTTAACTTTTTGAGGAACCTCCACACTGTTTTCCAAAATGGTTGCACCAGCTCGTATTCCCACCAACAGTGTAAGAGGGTTCCCCTTTCTCCACAGCCTCTCGAACATTTGCTGTTTCTTGCCTTGTCAATATTAAGCTGTTCTGAGTGGGGCAAGGTGGTATCTCAATGTGGTTTTGGTTTGAATTTCCATGATGGCTAATGATGTTGAACATTTTTCATGTGTCTGTTAGCCATTTGTATGTCTTCTTTGGAAAAGTGTCTGTTCATGTGTTCTGCCCATTTTTTGACTTGATTATTTGTTTTTTGGGTGTTACATTTGAGAAGTTCTTTATAGACCTTGGATACCAGCCTTTATCTGTAATGTCATTTGCAATTATCTTCTAGTATTCTGAAGGTTGCCTTTTTGTTTAGTTGACTGTTTCCTTTGCTATATTGTTAGATTTCATTGCATGAGTAACTAACTATAGATTTTTTGTGATTCATGATCTTTTTAAATGGCTTGGGATCATTCTTAACTTGCTATGCCCTGTGGCAATGTAAATACAGGATGTAAATGATTTGGCTGTGTAGCCTGGAGATTTCTTTTTTCAATTATTTATTTGATTAGTCTTTTATTGTGATTTTTTCTCTTTTTCATGAAAATGGAAAATTTCTTCAAATATTTGAAAATGAATGTTTAATTAGCTGTGTCCTAATTTAGCTTTTAGAGAAGCCTGTTGTCACTGTTAAATACAATTATATAGGGTGGGGGTTACTCATTTAATGTAATAAACACCTTCAGGTTAAATAGAAAATAAGTTCCTTAGAAATTGTTTTACAGCCTACCTACATAATAAATTTCAAGCCAGACATTGGAAGAAATGTCAGAAGATTCAGAAAAGGAAGACTATTCAGACAGAAC
Organism: Mustela putorius furo; assembly: GCF_011764305.1. NCBI lineage: Eukaryota > Metazoa > Chordata > Mammalia > Carnivora > Mustelidae > Mustela > Mustela putorius. The sequence goes on from NW_025421998.1 coordinate 88,898,454, forward strand.
GATCAGTGATGATGAATCAGTAAGTTTTTCTCAATTTTATCCCACTTAATTTCAGATAAAACTTGTGTTACAAATTCCCAATAAAATCAGTTGGATGTAAAAATCAATTAGATGTTTAAATCACTTGTCACTGAGGTTGGAAAATAATTTTAAGGCCTAGACATTACTATGTGTGGTATGCCTTATCTAGAAAGAGAAACTATATTGATATTTTGGGGGAAATATTTTGGCTAAGGTTCTTCTGAGTTTTACTTACCTGTGTTTTAAATCATTACTAAGGTTTTTATAACTCATGTTCAGTTAGATGTATTAATTCTGTTACATCATAACAGGTATCATAATAGTGGATCCCCTATGTTCTAAACCTACTGTGTATCACCGTAATAGGTTTAATGTGGCTCTGATGTAAGAAAGGAAAGGACATGGAGGAAGAAAAAGGGCAAAACAAAATGCAGTATTTCAAAATATATTTTTTTAAGATTTTTTAAATTTATTTGACAGAGATCACAAGTAGCCAGGGAGAGAGAGAGGAGGAAGCAGGCTCCCTGCTGAGCAAAGAGCCCGACGCAGGGCTCCATTCCAGGACCCTGGGATCATGGCCTGAGCCAAAGGCAGAGGCTGTAACCCACTGAGCCACCCAGGCGCCCCTCAAAATAGTTTAGTTCTATTACATATTTATGAGAGATTTCCTTCAGATTTTTATAAGATATAAATTATCAGGTATATAACTTAAGGTCCCAAAATAAGCTCCTTCAAATAATGTATCACTCTTTAAGTCCATGGCTTTCTATGCTGCTTTTCTTTTTCTTTTGGTTAACTTTATTCATAGTTTAAATTGTTTTGCCAGGTTTACTGAGAATCTTTAAACTTTATTCCCTCTGTATAGTCATTAATATGACCTTACCCAATGAAAGAAGGGGGATGAAAGATGAAAACTTGAAGATTTGGGGGTATTTGAAGTATTTCACACTTCAAGACCAGTAGCCCATAATAGTCCTTTGATTTTTTTCATTCATTAAAGAATAGAAAGATGTGCTCAATTCTAAGTACTAAAATAGATGTAAAAAATTTCTGGAAACTGTTGGGTTTTTTTTTAATATCTTAAAACTCTTAAAAATATCTTAAAACTCTCCTGTTTTAGGATGAGGATAACTTCATGAAATTCGTAAGCGAAGATATCCACCAGTGTGCACTTTTAACAGGTTTGAACTTATCCATATATTCTCCTTTCTCTTTAGGGTAAGACCTTGAGTGTTCACTCAAGGTCAGTGAAAAATAAGGAAATTAAGAAACTAGAAAAAATTCAGATTGAATAATACAGAAGTGTATTCTGATATTGGATAAGGAAAGAAAATGTATCCATTTTTGTAAGACTCTTTGGAGCTCAAACTTTTCAGGTTTTAGGTAAACCTAATATATTTAATGAAACTAAATAAAAGTGGTTGAAACTAAATAAAAGTGGTTACTACTTTATAAAGGAATACTCTTAACATAAGGATTTACACAGGCATTTCTTTAAATAACTAGCTCTTTAAATTTACCGTATGACTCGTTATAATGGGCACAGTGTTTTTGAAGTACAGTTTATTTAAATGAAGTATGCCCCTTTAAAGAGTTTCCTTAGTAAGTGGTTCATTTGCAAATGCACATATATGTGGACTCTTGATGTATACTTGATTTTTAAAATTTATACATTTAGAGTTGTGTTTAGAGTTTTTTTTAGTGTGTATCTAAACTATTTCTTCTAAATATTCACATATGTATCCCAAATAATCTGAAATTGGAGGTAAGGCTTTAATTTTTCTTTTTTTCTTCTTTTTCTTTACTTTTTCTCTTTCTGCCTTTGTTTGTTTGTTTCTTTCTTTCTTTTTAACCATCATCCTAAAACAAATCTTTTGAGATACCTACTATTCTCAGTTTGGTATGTATCCTTCTAGACCTTTTTCTTTGCATTTGTATACATATCTATATCCATACTCATAGAAAATTTTAGTACTAGTTTATGGACTTCTTGCCATCCATTTTTTCTTTTTAAAATTTTGCCAGTCTGTTGGAAGAAATGAAGTAACTCACTGTTTTCAACTAACGTTTCCTTTATTGCTGAAGAAATTGAGAACTATTTTATATGCTTGTCTATAGTCACTCTTTTTTTTTTAAGCTTTTATTTATTTATTTGACAGACAGAGATCACAAGTAGGCAGAGAGGCAGGCAGAGACAGAGAGCCTGATGCGGGGCTTAATCCTAGGACCCTGAGATCATGACCTGAGCTGAAGGCAGAGGCTTTAACCCACTGAGCCACCCAGGTGCCCCTATAGTCGCTCTTATAATGAATTGCCTGTTCATAGTAATCCTTTTTTAATGTTGCTTCCATTATTTAGAATTATTTTGATGTTAAATTTATCATTTATTTAAGGTTCTTTATTTTTAAATCTGTTAAGCTTCCCTACCCCAAAGTCATCAATATATCATCTAAGTTTTGAATAATAAGAGATATAGATCTAATTTTATTTCCTAACTCCTAGCTGCCTTGCCATTTTTGAGTCATACCATAAATTAGAATGTGGTCTGTTCACATATTGAAATAGTAGATGCTTAAAACTGTTACATAAATGGATCTAAATAACAATTCTGAGGAATAGCAAGGTAAGGTGTTATTATTCCTTATTCACATATAGTAAAATTTATGTTCAGCAAGGCTGCATTAGCCAAGCAAAATCGTACAGAAACAAAGTGGTAGAACTCAGTTTGTCTGATTCCTAGTCCAACTTGCTCTATCTGCTATTATACAAAAATAGATCAAAACTAAATCTAGGTAAAAAGCCATGTTTGGAGGTAGTAGAACAAGAGGAGTCAGTGAGACAAGTGGAAAACCAAGTATGTGAAAGCTAGGGAGAAAACCAGAAAGTGTAGCATCGTAAAAGACAAGGTATGTGAGCTTAGGGAGGGGAGGTTATCCTCATCAATTTGATAACCCACAGCTATCCCATTGAAAGAGAGAGGGCCTCTGCACTACATACTTGGGGCGACCCCATTATATTATATGTATGTTAATATCTTGGTGTTGTGTCACACAGTGACCCTAGAATGAGAACTGAGAGAAAGTTGTGACTGAGAATGCACAAGCAACCTTTGAGAATAAGAAATGGTGGTGAGGAATTATGGTCATGGGGTATATTAACCTGTTGGACCGATGGTTGCCTCAGTATGATTAAGTTTAAGAAGACTACAGTAGGGGTGCCTGGGTGGCTCAGTCAGTTTGCGTCTGACTCCAGCGTAGGTCATTATCTGGGGGGGGTCCTGGGTCTCAGGGTCCTTGGGTCCAGCCCCACATCAGGCTACATGCTCAGCAGGGAGTTTGCTTGTCCAACTGCCTCTCCCTCTGCCCCTTCCCTAGCTTGTGCTCTTTCAATCTCTGTTTCAAATAAATAAAATATTAAAAAAAAAAAAAAGACTCAACAGTAGACTGTTTGCTAGAAAAGCTACAAGAAATAAAATGGTTTTGGATTAGCATCTAGAATTTAGCATAAATTAATAATATCTGAGATCAGCAACTACTTTTTAGCTATTGTGAAGATCAACTGTTACAAAATTTTAATAGTAATCTTTTTTAAGATTTTATTTATTTATTTATTTATTTGTCAGAGAGAAAGAGAGAGAAAGCGCGTGCACAAGCAGGCAGAGTGGCAGGCAGAGGCAGAGAGAGAAGCAGGCTTCCTGCCAAGCAAGGAGCCCGATGTGGGACTTGATCCTAGGACCCCGGGATCATGACCCAAGCCAAAGGCAGCAGCTTAACCGACTGAGCTACCCAGGCGTCCCTTCAATAGTAATTTTATTTTTTTAAATGGCTTGACTTATAAAATGATATTCATAAATACTCACGAATTAATGGTATTGGAAGGGGAAAAGGAATATATTTAAAAATTAAAGGAATTGGCATTTTGCTCCTTATCTCTCATGATTGTGTTTGAATCTTTTTTCAGCTGACTCTATTAGTGACCCATTTTTCCCCCGAACTACTCAGATACTATTGGAATATCAACTAGGGAGATGGGTGCCACGTCTTCGTGAACCACGAGATTTATATGGTGTCTCTTCTTCTGGTCCGCTGAGCCCAACACGGTGGCCATACCACTGTGAGGTCATTGATGAAAAGGTCCAGCATATCGGTATGTTCTTAGCAGTTTTTGGAATTCAAATATTAGCAAATGAACTTTCCAACCTTAATTTTAATGAGGAGACTCATGGTGCATTCTAAGAGGAATATAACATGAGCTATAAGTGTCGTTTAAAATTTTCTAGTGGCCACATTTAAAAAAGGAAAAAGCAACACGTGAAATTGATTTCAAATATATATTTTATTTAACCCAAATTTATCCAAAATATTTTACATTCTTTTTTTTCATATGAAGTCTTTGAAATCTGGCGTGCATTTACACTTGCAATTTAGCTCAGATCAGCCACATTTCAAGTGTTCAGAAGCCACATGTGCTTGAAAGAGGGACTTAAAACATGTGCCAGAATTTTGTAATTCTAAACAATTCGAAATAGCGTGACTGTTCCGGTCACATCCAAAGTCCTGTATGAAGTGAGGTCACGGACAGAGCATGCCAGATGGCGGTGCAGTCTTGCTCCTGTTTGCTCCCTGTCTCTTGCTCCCCGCTACCCCCGCTGAATATCTTTCTTCTCTTCTGTTCATCTTTATCCTCTTTTGCCTTTCTTCCTCCCATTTTTCCGCTTCTCTTCCTCTCTTATTTTTTATATCTTTATGTCTCTGTCTTTTTTTCTCTCCTTACCTTCTTTCTGCTTCTTTCCTTTAATGTATGTTTTATGGACCCAAAGAGGGCATCGTTTAGTGACTATTTTTGTGTTTCGGTATATATGCAGTCCCAAATTCAGTTTTCATTCAGTGTGTTTCAGCCTTGTCTTCCCAGTCCTCACACCCAAATAACAGAAACCTTCCCATTGCCCGTCACCTCCTCAGTGCCACTGTTTTTCACTTTGTGTTGATTGTAGCACATACGTGATTGCTGGGTGGAGATCTTCTTAGACATTCACTAGCGAACAAAATTAAAAAACAGCTATACTTGCTCTAATTGTATTTACTATATTGCTTACTTAAATCAGATGCTACTTGGGCATTCTTATAAACTAAGTTATCTCTTTATATTACCTAGTAAACAGAGAAAGAGGGGAAAAGAGAAGTGCCTCCCTCCCGTTCCCTCTCCCCCTCTCCACATACATATGCTTCAGAAGACTTCAGGTCAAAAGTTCTCAGCTGGTGGTTTATGCCCCTCTGGCCATACGGTCAAGTCAGGCTGTCTGATTCTGCCAAATGAAAGCCAGCAGTAAACAAACTGCCCATGGTGGGTACCAGGGGACTTTCAGACTTTAAATAGCACATTATAAATCTTACTCTCTTTATCTTGGCCAACTGTCAAAGCTAGATATCCAGACTTTCCCAGCTATAAAAAGAACTTTTCCAGTTCAGCTACAAATGAACGCTGTCCTACACAATCATATATCTTGAAAGTCTTTCCATATTAGCTCATATATACCAGTCTCTTTTTTTCATAAATTAGTTCCTTATAAACAATACTTTTTTTAACTGGTCTCTTATCAGTGAGTTTTAGAGGTTTCCAGTTTTTGGCTCTGACAAAGAGAACTTCATAAACATTCTTTTATATGTGTCCGTGTGTGTGTGTGTGTGTGTGTGTGTATGACAGTTGTAGAGTAAATTTCTGGAGTTTCTGGTTAAAAGGATACTACCAAATTGCCCTTCAAAAGGAACTATAACAATGTACAGTCATAAAAAATTTGTATGAGTGTGGTTGGTGGTCTTCAAGATTACCCTCAGGTTCAATGATTATAGAAGGACTCCTAGAACTCAAAAAAAAAAAAAAAAAAAAAAAAAAAAAAAAAAAAAAGCTGTTAAACTCATGGTTTTGGTTTATTACATTGAAATGATACATATTAAAATCATCAAAGGTTAAAAAAAATCAGCAAATGCAAAAGAGACATAGACTAGAGTCTAGGAGAGATCAGGTACAAGCTTCCAGTTGTCCCCCGCAATGGAATCTTATAGACAGTGTTTAATACTCCCAGCCATGGGGCGCCTGGGTGGCTCAGTGGGTTAAAGCCTCTGCTTTCGGCTCAGGTCATGATCTCAGGGTCATGGGATCGAGCCCCACATCGGGCTCTCTGCTCAGCAGGGAGCCTGCTTCCTCCTCTCTCTCTGCCTGCCTCTCTGCCTACTTGTGATCTCTGTCTGTCAAATAAATAAATAAAATCATTAAAAAAAAAAAAAAAAAAAACTCCCAGCCATGATGTGATAACACACATGAAGTTTTGCCAGTCAGGAAAGGTCATCCAAGCTTTGGTGTCTATGATGTCTTTTAGGGGCTAGTCCTATCTCCATGGAGTACCCATATGGCCGACCTTAGTTATTCAGTCTCTAGCCTTTCCTGTTAAGGTGGATAGCATATGGTGTTAAGTCCCTTTACCATAAGTCACATTATTAATTATCTGGTATGACCCAAAGCCCCAGGTAGACAGATAAATTCTTATTAAGCAGGATATTCCAAAGTCTGAGAAGTTACCTTCTAGGAGTTTCACAAGGGTGAAACCTTTCTTTGGTGAATACAGAGTTTGGACAACCCAGGCTTGTTGAATTAATCCTTTACTATGCAATGAGAGGGCCTGTGTGCCCACAGACTCACAAACACTGTTTAGTTAAACCTGATTTGCAGCAGTCTGATACTGTTTCATATATGTTGTTTTTTAACATGTATATTCTTTATTTATGAGTGACATTGGAAATCTTTACATATATGTATTGACTGTTTTAGTTTTTATATTTATTTTATTATGGTAAAAACACTTAACATGAGGGCTACCCTCAGCAGATGTTTAAGTGTGCGATGCAGTACTGTCAGCTAGAGGCACAGAGTTGTTACAGAGTTTATTCATCCTGCATTTTTTTATAAGATTTTATTTATTTGACATAGATACAGCAAGAGAGGGAACACAAGCAGGAGGTGGGGGAGAGGGAGAAGCAGGCTTCCTGCTAAGCAGGGCCCCTGACACGGGGCTCGATCCCAGGACCCTGGGGTCATGACTTGGGCTGAGGGTCTCTCAACGACTGACCACCCAGGCACCCCCATCCTGCATTACTGAAGCTTTGAATGTGTTGATGAGAAGCTCCTCATTTTCCCCTCCCACTTGGCTCCTGGCCCTGTGACCACCGTTGCGCTTTCTGATTCTGAGTTTGACTATTTTAGATATTTTATATAAAGTAGAATCGTGTGGTATTTGTCCTTCTGTACAGACTAACTTCATTTAGCCACATGTCCTCAGGGTTCATCCGTGTTGTTGCATATCGCAGGATTTCCTTTTTTAGGACTGAATAATATTTCTCTCTCTCTCTCTCTCCCTCTCTATGCCTTCTCTCCCTCCCTGCCGCCCTCTCCCTGTGTGTGTAGCACATTCTCTTTGTATCATTTATACCTTGATGGACATTCAGATTGTCTCCACATCTTAGCTATTGTGCACAGTACTGCAGTGAATGTGGGAGTGCCAGTATCTAATATCTCTTCAAGATCCTAATTTCAGGGGCGCCTGGGTGGCTCAGTGGGTTAAGCCGCTGCCTTCAGCTCAGGTCATGATCTCAGGGTCCTGGGATCGAGTCCCGCATCAGGCTCTCTGCTCGGCAGTGAGCCTGCTTCCTCCTCTCTCTCTCTCTCTCTGCCTGCCTGCCTCTCTGCCTACTTGTGATCTCTCTGTGTCAAATAAATAAATAAAATCTTAAAAAAAAAAAAAAAATTCTTAAGATCCTAATTTCAGTTCTTTTGGGTAAATACCTAGTGGTTGGACTGCTGGATGATGTGGCCACCTGGGAAATGCAAATTCATACCACATCAAAATCCCACTTTACACATACTGGCATAACGGGGGTTGAAATCTGGTAACACATGTTGATAAGAAATTAAACATATGTCCCCCAAAAACTTACATGTAAGTGTTAATATAGCAACGTTATTCCAAATAGCCAAAAGACTACATTTTACATTTGAACTTAAACTAAGCACTAAGCAATGATGACAGCGTAGAGCATAAGCTACCGATGGATGTAACATTGGTTCACAGCTTTGCATTGTCAACTAAAACAGAAGCTATGTATGTCTGAAAATTTAGAATTCCTACCTCAGGATCTACAACCAAGAGGAATGTGGGCACATGTGTTCCAAGGAACACGCATAACACTTTTCACAGAACCATTGTTCATAATGGCGTCAACCTGAAACGACCTGAATGTCCATTATAAGAAGAAGTAGATAAATAAGTTATAGCGTTTTTTATGTAGTAACATATTGCATAGCAATGAAAAATGAACAAATTACAGCAACGCTTCACAAAATGGATTGATTTCACAAATATGTGAAAAAAGAGAAGAATGTGTATTATGGAATTCAACTTATGTAGGTATTAAAACAGGCAAAACAAAGCTATAGTTTCATGTCAATATATTTATGCATATATGTGAATATGCAGATTATAAAATTATAAAGGCAGATGAAGAAGCGATTATGTTATGATAAGGTTAATGGTTATAGTTCAAGGGGAAGGAGGAGCAAGTGATTAGAAGGGGGTATGAGTTGGGCTGGCAGTGTAATCTTGATCTAAGTGATAGATACTTTGTGATAAAGCACAGAACTGTATTTCTTTGTTCTTCAGTTTTGTACTTCTCATAAGTATAATTCCTCATAAACATTTTGTTTAAACATTTGGTTTATTTCTGGGCATGTGAATTATGGGTAGAAGTATGTTTCAGTAGATTTTTAAAATGAGCACAAGTAATTGGCCAATTCAGAATAGAATCTGGAACTAGACTAACACATTTAAGACCAAATTATTTTTGATACAGTCACCAAAGCAATCTAGTGGGATAAGTCTTTTTAATAATTGGTGCTATAGCAACCTGGTGTCCATGTAGAAAAAATAAACCTTGACCTTTACCTTTCTCAGCACACAAAAAAATTAATTCAAGATAGATCACAGGACTAAGCGTAAAAGTTAACATCATAATATTCCTTGAAGAAAACAAAGGACAGTATCTTCACAATCAGGATAAGAACAGTTCTAGAGAGGACCCAGAAAGAAAAAAGAAATAATGAAAATAAGTTTGACTTCATCAAAATTTAAAATTTCTCATCAAAAGACATAATTAACAAAATGAAAAGGCAGACCACAGTCTAATATTCCCAGCACATATCTGACAAAGAACTTGTATGCAAACTACATGAATAATTCCTCAAACCAATAATAAAAAGAAAACTAACTAGAAATGGGCAAAAGAGTTGAACAGACATTACATTGCTCAAAGGAAGACATATAATGGCTAATAAATGAGGAAAAGTGTTAAACATGGGAAATGAAAATAAAAAATTACAGTGAGATACCACTTGATACTAGAATGGCAAAATTTTTAAAAATTTTAAAAGCTGATAACTCCAAATATTAAAATGTGGAACACCTGGAACCCTAACACATTGTTGGCATGAGTATAAAACTGTAAAACCACTTCAAAAAAAGGTACAGCACTATGTTTTCTTTTTAATAAAAGAAAATATACATCTATGTATTTGTCAAAACTCATTGAACGTACAGTTAAGATCTGTACATTGCATTATATGTAATATGTAAATTTAACTAAATTTAAAAAAATAGCCACAGGGGTGCCTGGGTGGCTCAATGGGTTAAGCCTCTGCCTTTGGCTCAGGTCATGATTTCAGGGTCCTGGGATTGAGTCCCACATCAGGCTCTCTGCTCAATGGAGAGCCTGTTTTCCCCCCTCTCTCTGCCTGCTGCTCTGCGTACTTGTGATCTGTCAAATAAATAAATAGAATCTTAAAAAAAAAAAATAGCCACGATTCTTCATCCATGTATCTTCACCTTTTGTAATGTCATCTTGTGTCTCCTGCTATCAAGAAGTGTCTTTTCAGGGCACCTGGGTGGCTCAGTGGGTTAAGCCACTGCCTTCAGCTCAGGTCATGATCTTGGGGTCCTGGGATCGAGCCCCACATCGGGCTCTCTGCTCAGTGGGGAGTCTGCTTCCCTCTCTCTCTCTCTCTGCCTGCCTCTCTGCCTACTTGTGATCTCTGTCTGTCAAATAAATAAATAAATAAAATCTTAAAAAAAAAAAAAAGAAGTGTCTTTTCCCCAAACCTTGAAATGGGATGGCCTGATTTGCTTTAGCAAAACCAAGTGTGGCATAAGCAACAGCATGTCATTATTGACCTAGGTCTCGAATGTCTATGTACTTCTGCTTTGTCTTAAACCCTGTCCAGCCACCATGGAACCATCCATAGCTAGCTTGCTGGATGGTTGAAAGAGAGAAAGCCTGGATAAGTAGGCCCTGTGTAAAACACTAAATATTAGCCTGGATATACTGATGGATAATTTGAAAACATGCAATAAAAAATTTCCTGTTTTATTTTAAGTAGTAGTATTGAAATCAAGTTTTCTCTTTGTTTTTCCAGATTGGACTCCTTCTTTTCCTGAGCCAGTGTACACCCCAACAGGCCTAGAGATGGAACCCCTTTATCCAAACTCCAAGGAAAACACTGTAGTTTATCTAGCTGAAGATGGTGGGTACATAATGGGACATGTTGCTCTAAAATATAATTTGGTACCTGGATTCATCCCTTAATTATATTTGTTTTGCTGCTTATAATGGAAACTGCAGATTACCAGGAAGTCCCTTTCTCCATCACGATGTTTGGTTACAGACGGACTGAAATCTGGACTCAGTGCTGATTATATTCTTGACGGTGTACGGCAGCTTATGCAAAGTTACTTTAAAATAGAACCTATTGCCCACTACAATGGAGAGTTATATTTAGAAGGAATTACGCTTCACGTCAGTTTTCAAAGATAAACCCACTGGAGTGTTCTACAACTATTGTTGCTGCTCTATTTATAGGTCACATTTGTGCAATCTGTCAGGTGAACTTCTTTTCATTTCATGCCAGTTTGTTAGTTTCTTGAGGTTTCATCATTAAAAGGGAAGATACCCCACACTGCAAGTAACATCTAAGATTGTATCTCCGGAAAGTTTTCTTTTCTTTTTTTTTTTTTTAAAGATTTTATTTATTTGACAGATAGAGATCTGTCAGAGATCAGTAGGCAGAGAGGCAGGCAGAGAGAGAGGGGGAAGCAGGCTCCCTGCTGATCAGAGAGCCCGATGCGGGGCTCGATCCCAGGACCCTGAGATCATGACCTGAGCCGAAAGCAGAGGCTTAACCCACTGAGCCACCTAGGCGCCCCACCGGAAAGTTTTCTTAACAGTCAGTATCAATATTTGTACTTGGAGAACCCTAGGAACGCGAAATCTCATATCCGCTTTAGGATAGTATGCTAGCAAACATAGATGTCTCAGCCTATAGCCTAACCTTTGTAAGGAAGTATGGGACTCCTGCACAGTTTCACCGTCAGAGTTCTAGATCTTAAGATAACTTCCAGGGAACATATGTATTTTATCTAAAGGGCTGGCAAAACAGAAGAATTTATAAGGATTGTTTCCTATATAGTAAACAATTCTAGAAATCCTATACTCACGTATTTTTTAACAACTAGGGTAAAGACACGCATCTCTGATTTTTTTAATTTAATTTCAAATATTTACATGGCTAACCTGCCTTAGAACTTCCACACATTTCAACTCTATGTGTGTGTGTGTGTGTGTGTATACATATTTTTATACATATACACACACACATATATTTTTTTTCAAAGTCTCCTGTTAATCCCAACATCTGGGTTATCTTGGGGTTTGTTGAAAATGTGTGTGTGTGTGTGTGTGTGTGTGACTGTAGATCACATTTTTCCTGCTTTTCTTCATGCTTCATAATTTTTCCTAATCCTATGCAGGACATTGTGAAAGATATGTAGTAGGAGTCTGTATTATGTTCTTTTTAAAAATTATGCCAAATTTTGTTCTGGTAGGCAGCTAAGTTGCTGGCAGATTATTTTGCTTCTTTCAGGTTTGATTTTATTTTTTTAATTTACTTTTTTTTATTTTAGTCCTTTATTTATTTGAGAGAGAGAGAGAGGGAACATGAGGAGCAGCGGAGGGAGGGGCAGGCTCCCTCCTGAGCGGGAAGCCTGATCGGGGCCCTGTCCTAGGACCCTGAGATCATGACCTGAGCTGAAAGCAGACACTTAACCAACTGAGCCACCCACCCTGGTTTTATGTATTTATTTTTTTAAATAAGGACAGATCTGTTTTCATTTTGTCTTAGTCATTTGGTCCTAGGTCATTGTCCTTGCCCCTGGATGTGGTACACCTAACCTGCAGCCTTTCTGGAGCCGTGATTGAATGGCTGAGGTATTCAATGAAGTCTTTCCATTCTGAATGGTTTAGAATTACGGTATATTCTCGAATGGTATATCTGATATCTCAGCCCCACAGTAACACTCTCTTACCTTGTTGAGTCTCATCCTGTGCTTCTACAGCCAAGCCCCCAGCCAAGGACTGGGGAACCACCGTGTAGGCTGTTGAGGCCCTTCGTCTATGTAGCTTTCTTCTCCCTGGTGTCCTGCCTTAGACGTTTCAGCAGCCCCACACAACTCCCTTGCCTCCTCAGCTCAGTAAGACTGCTCCACGACTATTCGTAAGTGCCACCTGCCTAAGAGGTAGTTAGACGGTATTCCCAGGAAGAAAGCCAGCGTTAGACATGGCCTTACTTGATGTATTTTTTTTTTTCAAACCCTCTAGTATATATGTTATCCAGATGTGTGAAAATCGCTCATTTTCTTTGGCCCAGCTTTATAGCTAGTTATGGTGGAAGGGCTAGTTCAGATCCAATTACTCCATAATAATCAGAAGCAGAATAAATATTTTTAATGTGAAAAAAGTACATGAATTTATTTTGGGCATTGCTTTTCCAGTCTGAATGCACTTAGACTTTTTTATTTCAACAAATCTGTTTATTAGTGGCAAGTTACTTTAAAATTTTAAATCCTTAGTGACACTTCAGTTAGACCGTGTTTCCAAATTCTATGCAGAATAATCTGTATACTTTAGACACGGCTTGACATTACGATCTTTTTCTGCCATCAGCTTACAAGGAGCCCTGTTTTGTGTACTCCCGAGTAGGGGGCAACCGAACATCCCTGAAGCCGCCTGCGGACGACTATAATGATACTTTGACGTTTGAAGCAAGGTTTGAGAGTGGAAATCTGCAGAAGGTAGTCAAAGTGTAGGTTTTAATTATTTTTATTTGAGAAGCTAGACTGTCAGCTGTTTATTATTTCCTGTATTAGGTACATTAGAGTTGTAGTAGTCCTAAATGAACTGCAGTTCCCTGAGGTATGATGCCAGTTGGAGACGATTTCAAAGGAGGTACAAAAGGTTCACATTCTGGACTCACTCTGAACTTGAGTCAAACAGGTTTCTGTACTGTAAATTTTTTTTTAAAGATTTTGTTTATTTATTTGACAGAGATCACAAGTAGGCAGAGAGGCAGGCAGAGAGGGGAGGAAGCAGGCTCCCCGCAGAGCAGAGAGCCTGATGCGGGGCTCGATCCCAGGACCCTGGGATCATGACCTGAGCTGAAGGCAGAGGCTTTAACCCACTGAGCCACCCAGGGTACTCCTATACTGTACATTTTTAATACACCAGTATGAACTGTCCTAGAGATACATGCACACTGCTTCTCAAACTTTTTAATGGAATAATATTTGAGATGAATGTTCCATTAGATATGTTTGCGAGCATGAATCTATTCCAAGGGCATTCTTTAAGAGATGTTTTTACTATTAAAAAAACTTAAGTACAGGGGCGCCTGGGTTTTTACTATTAAAAAAACTTAAGTACAGGGGCGCCTGGGTGGCTCAGTGGGTTAAAGCCTCTGCCTTCGGCTCTGGTCATGATCCCGGGGTTCTGGGATCTAGCCCCGCATTGGGCTCTCTGCTCGGCAGGGAGCCTGCTTCCTCATCTCTCTCTGCCTCTCTGCCTGCTTGTGATCTCTGTCTGTCAAAAAATAAATAAAATCTTAAAAAAAAAAACAAAACTTAAGTACAGAGAATAATATTGTTCTCCATTAGCCCTCACTTACCCATCACCTAGATGCAACAACTATGGTTTTGCATTATTCATTTCACCTAATCATAGGTCACTGTTGATAACACAAGCATACACACAAAGGAAGTACATAGTGCTGATGGAATAGAAGGTTACTTGGTAAAGAAAAAGTCACAATGACCCCAGTAAGATCGTGTGTGTATATGTGTAGAAAACAAATGTACCAGTAAAATTATTTTTACCTTTAAGTAACCTCAGTGACTAAGTATGGGGAATGCAGATGGTTTGTAAAGACAGTCCTTGAAGAGTTTCAAATTTTTTAATGTATGTGGTTGTATTAACTTATATGTTTTAAATCTTTCTCAGTGATAGTATCTCAGATCCCTAGAGTCTGAATCTAACAGAAAGCAGGAATATATATCTGAAGTTTAAAAAGGGACATTGGACTTTAATTCAGTTTCAGGAGCACTTTAATCACTTCTTTTATAGGAAACATAATTGGGTTGAAATATAGACTTTTTTATCAAATGCCCATTTTAATGTACTCTCTTGATTTACAAAAAAAAAAAAAAAGGCTTTGGAGAATTAACACAGAAGCAGTGTCACATCCAATAAAAAAGAAAATTTCAAAACTTTTATCTTTTACAATTACTTGCTATTGGATGCTGCCTAAATAAACAGCTTCAGGGGAAAAGGCTTTCTGTGAACAGGTAAAAGTAAAATAATTTTCCTTATTTAATTTAAACTTGAATGCCATTTTTATATTTTATGTGTTTCTTTTCCTTCCTTATATTAGGGCAGAATATGAGTACCAGTTGACCCTGCGCCCTGACCTCTTCACAAATAAACACACCCAGTGGTACTATTTCCAAGTCACTAATACCCAAGCAGGAATAGTCTACAGATTCACTATCATCAATTTCACTAAGCCTGCTAGTCTTTACAATCGGGGTATGCGCCCACTGTTTTACTCTGAAAAAGAAGCCAAGACTCATAATATTGGCTGGCAGAGAATAGGAGACCAAATCAAGTATTACAGGAACAACCAGGGACAAGAGGGGCGCCATTATTTCTCTCTCACATGGACATTTCAGTTTCCACACAACAAAGACACCTGCTACTTTGCTCACTGCTATCCATATACTTACACCAACCTGCAAGAATACCTTTCTGCTATCAATCACGACTCCGTACGGTCCAAGTTTTGTAAAATACGTGTCTTGTGCCACACAATGGCTAGGAACATGGTGTATGTATTAACGATCACCACTCCCTTGAAGAACACGGACTCAAGAAAACGAAAGGCTGTGATTCTGACTGCAAGGGTCCATCCAGGAGAAACCAACAGCTCTTGGATCATGAAAGGCTTCCTAGATTATATTTTAGGAAACTCGAGCGATGCGCAGTTGCTTCGGGACACTTTCATCTTCAAGGTGGTACCCATGCTGAATCCAGATGGCGTGATTGTGGGAAATTATCGTTGTTCCTTGGCTGGACGAGATTTAAACCGTAACTATACATCTCTCCTGAAGGAATCCTTTCCTTCTGTTTGGTATACCCGGAACATGATCCATAGGTAAAATAAGCCTCGAATTACCTCTCTGCTTATTTAGTAAACTTGGTAGTGAGATTTTCGCTCTTACCATCCCATTCCTTTTACTCTAGCTTTTAAGGTTGCTTAACTGATAGTTTAACTATAGCTACTTAATTTTTTCCCGTTCTCTCCACTCTTCTCTCTGGCTTTATGCCACTGGATTCACTAGCCTTTTCTTAAATAATGAATAAACTTCTGGAACATTTTAATTGCTTTGTGAAACTTATAGTGAAATTTTCATTATCCCAAATCTGGTTTCTTGCTAAAGGTGACGCTGATACTTAGTTTGGGATGCTTGAATCTCTTACATGTGGAAATTAATTCTATCTCACAGGGCTTCCCGGCACTATGTTGATCATACATTGCTCTTTTTTTTTTTTTTTTAAGATTTTATTTATTCATCTGACAGAGAGAGATCACAAGTAGGCAGAGAGGCAGGCAGAGAGAGAGGAGGAAGTAGGCTCTCCACTGAGCAGAGAGCCTGATGTGGGACTCGATCCCAGGACCCCAGGATCATGACCCGAGCCCAAGGCAGAGTCTTAACCCACTGAGCCACCCAGGTGCCCCCATACATTGCTCTTTGATGAGACTTTTTTTATTGTTTTTAATTTTAATTCCAGTATGGTTAACATACAATGTTAGTTTCAGGTGTACAGTATAGTGATTCAATGATTCTGTACATTACATAGTACTTATCATGATAAGTGTACTCTTTTTTTTTATGCTGATCTTCTTTTTTTTTTAATTAATTTATTTATTTATTTGACAGAGATCACAAGTAGGCAGAGAGGCAGGCAGAGAGAGAGGAGGAAGCAGGCTCCCTGCTGAGCAGAGAGCCCGACGTGGGGCTCGATTCCAGGACCCTGGGATCATGACCTGAGCCGAAGGCAGCGGCTTTAAGCCACTGAGCCACCCAGGCGCCCCGATAAGTGTACTCTTTATTAAGATAAGTCTTGGGGCGTCTGGGTGGCTCAGTGGATTAAGCCTCTGCCTTTGGCTCAGGTCATGATCCCAGGGTCCTGGGTTCGAGCCCCACATCTGGCTCTCTGCTCAGTGGGGAGCCTGCTTCCTCCTCTCTCCTCCCTCTCTCTTTCTCTTTCTCTGTGACCTGTCAAATAAATAAACTTTAAAAATAAAAAGATAAGTCTTTTTGACTATCAGGTTACATAGTCATTAAAACTTTAATAAATAATAGTCTTATTTCCCCCAGAAAAAAAATTAAATAGCTTTAAATTTTCCAAAGAACCCAGAACAGTAAATGTGCATAGTATTTAAATATTTGTTGAGTGGGTGGATTCTTTAATAGTTTCAGGTGATAACAGCCAGAAATAGGCATGTGCTAGAGCAAAAATATTTATTAAAGTCACAGAACCCCATTCCAAGTCCAAAGCCCCATAGCCTTTTTGGCTAAGAGAGTGGAGTGGAGTTAAAATATCAGATTGGAATCCTACTATATCATTTACTAACAACGATTTTTTGCCTTCCCAGATATGTGACCTTGAGCAATTTAAAAACAAATCTAAACCTCAGTTTTCTCTTCTATAAAATGGTAATAATAATACTTAGAGGCAGGAGGATTAAATGAGAGAATCATTAATAAAGTGCCCAGAATAAAATATGGGGCATTGAAAGCTCTAAATGTATTTAGTGTTAAGTAAAAAGTTGTTAATGAATCAGATATAGATGTAAAAACTCTTTGTAAACCCTTCTGGAGTACTATTATACAGAGTGTTTATATCCTGATCCCAGGGATACCAGAACCCCCAGTGTAGGTACAAGAACCCTGTTTTAGGTCTGAGGCCCTCAAGGATACCTCCAGTCCGTCAGAGTTGCTGACAGGCTTCAGAAGCACCTAGAAGCATGGCCCCAGCTGTCTCAGTTCAGCCTTAACTTTCACTTCCACGTTAATCCTTCTATCTGCTTACACAGGGAGGGAGTGAAATGCAGATCCCCACAGAAAGGACTGAAAACTCTTGTTCCCATACCCATCACAAACATGGACTCCAGGATTCCCTGCAATTATCTGAGAAATGTTAAGTGATAAAAACAAAAAACAAAAAAAAAAACACCCTTGACTTCCTTATGTAACCGAGGATGGCAAACAACAAAAAGACAGTTAAGTGCAATGTGGTATCCTAGATTGGATTCTGGGACAGAAAAGGTATTAGTGGCAAACTAGCGAAATCCAAGTAAGATTGGGAGTTTAGTTACTAGTGATGTACCGATGTTGGTTTCTTTGTTTTTGAACACTGTACCATGGTTATTGAATTTGCTAACATTAGGGAAAATGGGGTGAGAGATATATGAAAACACTCTTACTATTTTTTGAAATTTTCTGTAATCTAAAATTATTCCAAAAATTTATTTATATATATATATATTCCTTTCCATTATATATAATGGAAAGGAAGTGGAATGGAAAGAAAAAAAAAATATATATATATATATATATGTATATATGAATGAAAGGAAACTGATTAGATATATCTATATCTACTTAGTGCTCTTTGACTTTAAGTATCCCTGGTCCAACACAAGATGGATTATAGGCCAAGGCCCTTTGGCTTGTCTCTATGGAAAATATTTTAAATGTCTCCATTCTCAGATTGCCTTGTAAGAAGGTTAAGGTAGGAATCCATTCAGTTAGTTTCAGAAAGACTTCCAAGAAAGAAAACTCCCTTAATGCAATTAATCATAGTTAGGTAGGGGTGCCTGGGTAGCTCAGTGGGTTGAAGCCTCTGCCTTCAGCTCAGGTCATGATCTCAGGGTCCTGGGATTGAGCCCCACATCAGGCTCTCTGCTCGGCAGGGGACCTGCTTCCTCCTCTCTCTCTGCTTGCCTCTCTGCCTACTTATGATCTCTCTCTGTCAAATAAATCTTTAAAAAAAAATCATAGGTAAGTAGAATAAAAAGTCACATGTGTTGGAAGGAAACAGCTAAGATTTAGTATATTTAAAGAATATGAGAATTAAAAAAAGAATATGAGAATATAGAAAGAGTGGATTTTAGTATAGGATGCTTAGTATAAGATACTTAGACTATCTTAACCTGTGGGTAAGGAAAAAGACCCAAGCCATTTCTCAGGCAGTTAAAATTCATGTAAAATTAGACCCTTTGGAAGTAATGAGATATCTTTGGGAATTACTGAGAAGTTTTTTCTGATTTACATTTTC
Organism: Mustela putorius furo; assembly: GCF_011764305.1. NCBI lineage: Eukaryota > Metazoa > Chordata > Mammalia > Carnivora > Mustelidae > Mustela > Mustela putorius. The sequence continues at coordinate 88,917,302 of NW_025421998.1, forward strand.
TGATTACTATATTACTATATTACTAAGAAACTGAAAGATCATTGAAACTGGGGAAATGCGGGCTAAAAACCGTTCAGCATATTTCATATTTAAGGCCCTAACGTGATAATCTTGCTTTATAATCCACTTCTAAAAACTTAAAATGGTATTTTAGTGATTTTATGTCAGTCTTATGTTAACAATTAGAATTTATTGGGCACCAAATAAGAAAAGAGCAGACAATTAATACATGTAACAGACCTCACTTTGGTAGGAATCCATTCAGTTAGTTTCAGAAAGACTTCCAAGAAAGAAAATTACCTTAATGCAATTAATCATAGTTAGGTAAGGGTGCCTGAGATTTCACTATAGTTTAAAGGAGTATTTTTCTGAATAGAAGCTATGCTTTGAATATTTTGGTTTTAGGTTTTAATGTTTTTGTTATGGGAAGTAATACATTTCATATTACTACAAATACCATTGCTAACATTTTTTTTATTTATCCTTCCAGATATAACAAATAGTGTATGTAATATTGGTTAAGTAATATAATGCATAAAGTTTAGAAATATGAAAAAAGGCAAAACCCATCATCCTACTACCTTAATACCACCACTTTTTTTTACCTTTTTAAAGCCTCTCCATTAGGTATTTTCTTTTTTTTTTAGTTTATCAGAAAGAGAGAGAGAGAACACAAGTAGGCAGAGTGGCAGGCAGAGGCAGAGAGAGAAGTAGGTTCCCCACTGAGCAAGGAGCCCAATGCAGGGCTCGATCCCAGGACCCCGGGTTCATGACCTGAGCTGAAGGCAGCAGCTTAACCGACTGAGCCACCCAGGCATCCCTAGTTATTTTCACCAATCAGTTTGGGGACTTATTTTATTTTTTTAAGATTTTATTTATTTATTTGTCAAAGAGAGAGGCTGGCAGGCAGAGGGAGAAGGAGAAGGCTCCCCACTGAGCAAGAAGCTGGATATGGGACTCAGTCCCAGGACACTGGGATCATGACCTGAGCCAAAGGCAGACACTTAACTGACTGAGCCACCCAAGCATCTCTGGGGGCTTATTTTTTTGAATATTGATCATATGCCTAAGTTATAAAAGCTAAGAATTGTGCTCCTAAGAAATGTGTAATAATTTCCTTATTTATTAGGAATTTACCAGAAAAAAATTGAAATTTTGGTACCATTTTTCTCACTTTAATCAAGGGTCGTATAATAATTGGTTGAGCACCAGGTTGTCAGGTTCTCAATTTTTAACAAATATTTGGATACTTGTGTGCATAGCACTGTTCTAGGTGATTTGAAGCATTTCTTACCCTTAACAAGATTAAGTATCAAAAATATGAAGACCTTCCAAGGCGAGTCTCAAGCAAATGGTACCAATATTATGTGCTATAGGACTTCAAAAAAAGAAAAACCTGTGGCCTTCACTAGTCAGGAAGTGAGACATGAAGTCAGCCTTGAGGGCTGAGGGGCAGTATTTGCACTCGTGGAAATGAAGAAAGAAGGTATTGGACCCAGAAAGAGTCTCTGTGAAATCTATTGGGCAAACTAGGAGTGAGCTGTTTCCTTTGTACAATGAAAAACCAGAATAATAAAGCAGAGGGATCCTACTGGAGAGTCTTGGAAGTAAGGCAAATTTTGTGCTTGTAATGGAAGGTAAGCATTCATATTTTATATATAGCTAATGGGAAATTATTATAGATGTCTTAAAATTGTTAAGAATATACGGTCAGGATAAGAGAAAGAAAGGATATAAGAAATTCTATTTATTTGGATAGTAGACTTGTAAACCCATAGAAAAATGCAGAGGTAAAATTTAGTAACTCCTTGTAACTTATTCTTTTTTTTCTCTCGGTAGATTGATGGAGAAACGAGAGGTTATTTTATATTGTGACCTTCATGGCCATAGTAGAAAAGAGAACATCTTCATGTATGGCTGTGATGGTAGTGACAGGTGTAAGTCATTATACTTACAGCAACGGATCTTTCCACTTATGCTGAGCAAAAATTGTCCGGATAAAGTAAGACCATTTAAGATTTTTAACTTTTTCTTTATTACATGTTGCCCACCTGAGACTGCAGAATAGATCACCTTACTCAGTAAATTGCTTTTTTTATTGAGTTCTTTTGACTGGCTTATAGAAATGACCATAAAAAAGCAACTCTGTGGAATGTTTAGTGACCAATAATTTGAAATGTGAAGAAAAAAATGTGCCTTATCCTACCACTATACCTAATGATAAAAGACTGTTTTCCTCCCAAAGTCAGGTACAAGGCCAGGATAGCCACCCTTACCCCTTCCTATTCAGCCTTGTGCTGGAGGTTCTAAGTGCTGAAAGCAAGAGAAAGAAAGAAAAGGCAGACACTTCGGAATAAAGGGGACATGGCTGCCTTCATAGAAAACCCAAAGTAATGCACCAAAAACCCTCCTAGAACTAACAAGTGAGTTTAGCAATGTCCTACCTGACAAGGCCCCCCCTCAGAAATGAACTACATTTCTATATACTCACACTGAACAGTTGGAAACCAAAACTGAAAACGGTACCATTTACCGTAGCTTCAAAATGAATACTTGTGACTGCAAAGAAATAAGGGAGTTTTTTTAGAGGTGATAGAATTGTCCTATATCCTGATTTGCGATAGTGGCTCCACAAATCTATACATGTGTCAAAGTCCTAGAACGCAACACAATTTAATTTCATTGTAAATTTTAAAAATTGCAAAAATTTTGAGACTAACATTATCACAATCTTTCAGGACAGCTTTCCAGTGATTGAGCTTGTGAAAATAAAGCATCCTTGTCTTATTCAAAGCATCTACATTAATCTTTATTCCTAAACATATTTAAGCCCTTTCCTATAAGTTTTTTAAAGTATAAGAGCTTATCCCAACAGTATCAAGAATTAATCAGTGGGTTTTGAATGCATATGTTGCATATAAAAAATAAAATTTATTGCCAGTGTTTTCAAATCTGTACTTCTGAGAAATGTAAATATGTCATCCTTAAAATGAGTTATTTCCTCCGGTTTGGGACTAAAAGCCCCTGAAGCTTTAGAGAGAATTACTGCATATGCACTACTTTCTCATTTTCAACCCTACTTCCTGAGAAAGACATTGTACGCAGGAAAACACATTTTCTCATTTTTATTTGCTTCTTTTTAGTTTTCATTCTCAGCTTGCAAATTTAATGTTCAGAAGAGCAAAGAGGGCACAGGAAGGGTAGTAATGTGGAAAATGGGAATCAGGAACAGCTTTACCATGGAGGCTACTTTTTGTGGATCTACCCTGGGTAAGACCAAGTGTTCTCATTCACGGCTCCCAGAGCTTTAAGCCAAGGAAGGTTTTTTTTTTTTCCAAGATTTTATTTATGTATTTGACAGAGACACAGCAAGAGAGGGAACACAAGCAGGGTGAGTAGGGGAAGGAGAAGCAGGCTCCCTGCCGACCAGGGAGCCCTATGCGGGGCTCATTCCCAGGACCCTGGGAACATGATCTGAGCCAAAGGCAGACTCTTAACAACTGAGCCATCCAGGTGCCCCTAAAGAAACCTTTTTTAATGTGATACTAATAAAGTGGATAATGTGATAGTGGGCACTTTCTTACCACTTACATGCATGCTGGTTTCCAAGTGCTTCTATATATAGGATGAACAAACTATACCACTCTGTGTATCTCCATCTCACCATTTCCCTTTGCTTAGGAACCAAAGTGTTAGACTGTAGCTAGAATACCCAGTTGGTTATTTAATGATCTAATATTTAATTGCTTTTGCTTTTAAGAAGTCCTTACAGGGCGCCTGGGTGGCTCAGTGGTTAAGCCGCTGCCTTCAGCTCAGGTCATGATCTCAGAGTCCTGGGATCAAGTCCCGCATCGGGCTCTCTGCTCAGCAGAGAGCCTGCTTCCCTCTCTCTCTGCCTGCCTCTCCATCTACTTGTGATTTCTCTCTGTCAAATAAATAAATAAAATGTTAAAAAAAAAAAAAAAAAAAAAAAGAAGTCCTTACAGATGACTCACGATTTCAACAAAAAGCAATGCTCATGCTTAAAATACTAGGATAGAAATGTTTTTGGTGGATTTGCTATTTACAAGTCAAAGTGGACTGGGTGTGTTGGAGGTTCTTTGAGAGAGTAAATATATATTTTAATGGAAGTACTTGGTTCCTTTAACTAAAAATAAAAGCATGCTCTCTAGTCCCATTTAAGAAATTTTTTTTTAAAGATTTTATTTATTTATTTGACAGAGAGATCACAAGTAGGCAGAGAGGCAGGCAGAGAGAGAGGGGGAAGCAGGCTCCCTGCTGAGCAGAGAGCCCAATGTGGGGCTCAATCCCAGGACCCTGAGACCATGACCTGAGCCCAAGGCAGAGGCTTAGCCCACTGGGCCACCCAGGCACCCCTCATTTAAGAAATCTTTTTTTTTTTTTTTTAAGATTTTATGTATTTATTTGACAGAGGTCACAAGTAATCAGAGAGGTAGGCAGAGGGGGAGAGGGAAACAGGCTCCCTTCTGAGCAGAGAGCCCCGAATTGGGGCTCCATCCCAGGACCCTGGGATCATGACCTGAGCCGAAGGCAGAGGCTTAACCCACTGAGCCATCCAGGCGCCCCTAAGAGATCTTTGAGTCACATCTAGTTGACCCTTAGAATACTCCATATTAAGAAAATTGTTACATTTTTAGAAAATTTATTGACTCAAAGGAAAGCGCTAGAAATCCACACATATATTTTCTGTCTTTTAAAGCACCTTGAAATTGATATAACACTATCTATGATGATGAAAACATTAAAATATTTACCCAAGTTTTTTCCTAAGTGATTATGAGTGTGTTTATAACTGGTAACCAAGTATTCCATAATTTCTTACTCAATTTTCTTCTGCCTTACAACATAGACTATTAAGTCAGTGTTAAGTAAGTGTTAAGTCAGCTTTCATCCAGATGTGGAGAGAAGAGGAAAGCAGTAAGGTGTTAAATGATCTTCCCCAGAGAAGAAAATCCAAAGGACAGGATATAGAATCATATCAGATGTTTTGTTTATTTATACTTTCTGTTTTACAATTTAAGCCCACCTGGTAAGGACAAATGATTAACTCATCCTCAATGGTGGATAAACTTATTAATGTTTTAGGTAATAAACGGGGCACTCATTTCAACACAAAAGACTTGGAGTCAATGGGATATCATTTTTGTGATTCTCTCTTGGACTATTGTGATCCAGACCGAACCAAGGTAAGCAAAGTCCATTTGGTAATGCATCAAACTCAAGTTTAGGAGATAACATAACCTAAGGGTCTAGGGCAGTTTTTTGTTTTGTTTTGTTTTAATATCCTAACAGTGTTTGAGGTTTCTGGTACTTGATGTCCCCATAGCTATTGTTCCAAGTGTCTATAAATATTCAATTCATTTAATTAGGAAATAGAGTTAATTTATAATTAATCATTTTCCCCTAGTATTATCAGTGCCTGAAAGAATTAGAAGAAATGGAAAAACATATAAACTTGGAAAAAATCCTTGAGGATTCAGATACTTCTCTGAAAGAAATGACACTGGATCTAGACTCTAGGTAAGCCAAGATGGCGGATAGAACACAATTTGTGCTGTGTTTCTGTGCTCTTTATAGTAACAGGAGGATATAAAATTCTCAGTCTCAACTGAAAATCCCAACTATAAGTGGAGGGAAATTTTTTCCACACATTTTACTTTGCTCCAACTTCATTAAGACTTCAGTTATTGACTTGAATAATATTAATTGAGCACCTATTATGTCCTGTACATGAAAGACATACTCAAATTGTTTTTAATGCTGACATTACCCACAGAGAATTGACGCATTTATAGAGATGTCACATACATACTCTAAATCAGCAAATAATAAATGCAAAATTTAATGCAAAGGAAATGTTGGAAGAATGAAGGTGCTAATTTTGTATAGTTTCCTATAGGAAAAACAGAACAAATGTTTGATTCCTTTCCTTTATTTATAAATTTTCAGGCTTTGATTAGTGCCCCTGCACCTCCAGAGGTGACTAATAAGTTTGTTTGTGGCAGGAAAGTATCATTTTGAACTCATGGTTTTGTTTCTATTTGATGTGTTCCAATTTCAGTCGTTTTTCTTCTAATACTCTGAGATGCCTAGAACTATGACATCTACACTTTGTAATATTTACAAATTTATTTGTAATGTTTACCTTTGTAAACATTCTTCTTAAAATTAGAACATTTCTACCATTCCAATAATATTGTAAAAACAACAGCTAAAATTTTAAAATGCCACCAAAATATTGTTTATTATTTTTTAATACTCATAATATAGATCAAATTAATAAATTGGTCATTGTAAATTTGAATAAATATGAATAATAATGAAAATAACATAATAATTATTATATCAAAGTTATTATTCTTTTTTGCAGTAGCCGAGGCTCTGACAGTTCAGAATCCAATGAGTCTCAGACTTATCTTCTCAAGTTGACTTCTCAGGTATGATTAAGAATCTCTGCCTGTGGTATGGATATATTGAATAGGTACTCTTATTGTGAGTAACAATCAGACAAAAATACGCTTGCAGTTGCATAATTATTGTATAGCAGTAACTGTTACTTCCTGATTAGATGACATTATCTCTAAATCATAGAATTTTCTATCCTTAGGATTTGTAAACCCTTACTCTAAAGATCCAGAGAAGGACCTTCTCAAAAGCCACATCACCTGTAAATGAGAGTTAACATAAGTAGCATAACATAACATACATCACCTGACTACAAATTCAGTGTTCATTTATTCTTTTATTTAACAACTATATATTGAGCTTCAGCTGTGTGTTGGGCATAGAGCAGTGGAAAAAAAAAATGAGACAAAAATCTTCTTTCATTGCTTTTATTCTAGTTGGTGGAAATAAATGATGAGAAATAAGTAAAATATTTGCTGTATCAGGTCATGGTAAGTGCCTAAGAAGGAAATTAGAAGAGAAGGAGGAGGGAGTTCAAGGGGTGGCACATACTGAAAGTTTATGCCCCTGCCACATACACAGGTTGAAACCCTGACCCTCAGTGTGGTGGTATTAGGAGGTGACTAAGACAAACTAAGACACTACTCTCTTAGGACCGAGTGTGGGATGCTGCTCTAACAAATATCTAAAAATGTGGTGCTGGCTTTGGAACTGGATAATGGGTAGAGGCTGGTAGAGTTTTGAAGTGCATGTTACAAAATGCTGATATTGCCATGAAAGAACTTCCAAAGGTGACTCTGGTAAGGGCTCAGGAAGGAAAGAAGGGGAACAAGTTTCCGTCTTCTTAAAGAATACACAGATGATCATGTACAGAACCTTGGTAAAAATGTGATTATTAAAGGTAATTTTCATGAAGTCTCAGAAACAAACATGTTATTGCCTGATGGAGAAAATTTTAATCCTGACTATAAAATGGTAAAAAATCTGGCTGAATTGTGTTTGTGTTCTATTGTTTGGAAGATAGAACTTGTGAGTGATAAAATTGGATATTTAGCTGAAAAGATTTCTTTGTAAAGTGTTGAAGAGCAGCTTGATTCCTTCTGACTGCTTATAGTGAAATACAAGGAGAGATAAGAAGGAATTGTTAAGCCAAGAGGAACCAGAGAGTGAAGATTTAAGAAGTTCTCAGCCTGCAATATTACAAAAAATAGGAACGTGTGTTCAGAAGAGAAGAGTGAGGGTGTGAAGATCAAATAATTGTTAAGCAGGTTAGTGTGAGTGTGTGAACCACAGAACTAAACTAATCAGCCACCCCATCAGGAAAACTGCCAGTTTGAACTAAAGCAGTGAGAGAGAGGACAGAATGAAGGCAGGGTTTACAATACGGTACCATAGGTCTATTTGCAAAAGCGCAATGTTCTGCAAGACAAGAGGGAAAAAAAGGCCTCAAAGGTAACTAAGAGATCATTCAGGCCACCACCACCTAGATTTCAACAAGCTAGAGGATGAATGGCCTTTAATAGAGGCCATGGAGGCAGGCTGCCTGGAGCCACGGGCCGCATCATGGGCAGTGCCCTGGCAGAGAGCCGCACAGAGCAGCGCCCTGCCGAGCTGCAGGACGATGTCACCATCCCAGTGGGTCCAGGTGACAGAGCATTGAGCCAGAGAGGATGAGTGTTGAGCCCTAAGATCTTGTTGAGTTTGCCTTGCCAGATTTTGAGTTTATTTGGGATCCATCACGCTCTCTTTCTTTTCTGACTCCCCCTTTGGGAATGTCTGTCCTGTGCTATCCCTCTACTGTATTTTGGAAACACATAACTTGGAGTGGAATGGGATAGGATGGAATGAATGTATTTTTCAGGAGAGAAGGACTTGAATTTGGTGAGCCCAGGGACAGAATGCTATACGTGAATATTTCTATTCATATGTTGAAATTATAATGCCCAGTATGATGCTGCTAGAAGGTGGGCCTTTTGGGAGGTGATTAGGCCATGAGGGCAGAGCTCTCTGGGTGATTTAGTGCCTCATGAAAGAGGCTCCAGAGAGATCCCTAACCCCTTCTACCACATAAGGATACAATAGGAGGTCTGTGGCCCAAAAGAATGCACTCACCTGACCATATTGCCACAATGGTCTCAACCCTTCCCCTGGAGAACTATGAGAAATAAATTTCCTTTATTTGAAGCCAACCACTCTGTGGTATTTTGTTATAGCAGCTGAATGGAATTAAGACACATGTATTAGTTCTCTATTCCTGAGTAACAAATTACCGCAAGCAGCAGCTTAAAACTTTGCAGACACTTATCATCACAGTTTCTGTGAGGCAGGGCTTCGGGAGTGGCTTCGCTGGATGCTTCTGTCTAAGGTCTCTCAAAAGAGGGTAGTGAAGGTGTTGTTGTATTTCAAGCTATGGTCTCATCTGAAGGCCTGAGGAAGGATACACTTTTAATCAACACTTACATAATTGTTGACAAAATTCAGTTCTTCGGAGGCTGTTGGGCTAACGACCTCAGTCCCTTATTGGCTGTTGACCTTCAGTGTCACGTCCAATAAATCATGGCCAAATTCAGTGTTGTTAAGTTTCGTCCTTTTTTTTTTTCTAAGACTTTTATCCTTTTAGGTCTTACATTTATGCTCTTAATCTATTTTGAGTTAATTTTTTGTTTGGTATTTGGTTAAGGGTCCAATTTCATTCTTTTGCAAGTGGATATCCAGTTTTCTGAGCACCATCTGTTGAAAAGATTGTCTTTCCCCCCATTGAGTGGTCCTGGAGCCCTTCTCAAAAACCATCTGATCATTTCTGCAATGATTTATTTATGGACTCTTTATTCTTTCTCTCTGATCTATATGTCTGTCTTTATGCCAATACCACACAGTTTTGATTACTGTAGGATTGTGGTAAGTTTTGAAATCAGAGAGTACAAGCCTTCCAGTTTTGTTCCTATTTGGAGTCCCTTGAGGATCCATATGAATATTAGGATGGATTTTTCTATTTCTGCAAAAAAAAAGAAAAAAGTCATTGGGATTTTGTTAAGGATTGGATTAAATCCGTAGCCTGCTTTGGGTAGTACTGATATTTTAATAATATTAAGGCTTCTGCTTCATGAACAAGAGATACAATTTAATCAATTTTATCTTCTTTAATTTCTTTCAGCAGTGTATTTTAATTTTCATTATATAGTTCTTTCACCTCCTTGATTAATTCCTAAGTATTTTATTCTTTTTGATGATATTGTACATGGAATTTTTTGTAATTTTCTTTTCAAATTATTCTTTGTGTATAAAAATGCAATTGATTTTTCTGTGTTGACTTTGTATTCTCCTCCATTGCTGATTTATTAGTTCAAACAGGTTTTTTATGGATTCTTTAGGGTTTTTAAAATATAAGATCATGTCATCTACAGAGATCATTTTCTTATTTTCCCATTGCAGTGCCTTTTCTTCAGTTTTCATGCTTAATTGCTCTGGCTAGAACTTCCAGTATTGTGCTGAATAGAAGTGATAAAAACAAACATCCTTTTAGGAAATTCTTTAAGTCTTCACCATTGAACACAATGTTAGCTGTAGGTTTTTCGTACATGGCTTTTATTGTGTTGAGGTAGCTTCCTAGGATGCCTTGTTTATTGGGATTTTTTTTGTAATGATGAAAGGGTGTTGAATTTTGTCAATTGCCTTTTCTGCATCAATTGAGATAATCATATGGTGTTTTACTTTGATCGACTTGGTATGTTGAGCCATCCTTACATTCAGGAATAATTCCTATTTGGTCACTGTGTACAATCCTTCTAATATGCTGCTGAATTTAATTTGCTAGTCTTTTGTTGAGGATTTTTTGTATTAATTTTCATGAGATGCTGGTCTTTGATTTTTCTTGAAGTGTCTGTCTGGCTTTAGTAGTAGAATAATACTGGCCTCATAGTCTGAATTAGTAGAGTTCCCTCCTCTTCAGTTTCTTAGAAAAGTTTGAGGAGGACTGGTACTAGTTCCTCTTTAAATGTTTGCTAGAATCCTCCCATGAAGGCATCAGGTCTAGGGTTTGTTCTTGCTGGGGGATTTTTGATTACTGATGCAATCTCCTTATAGTTATTCATCTGTTCATATTTTCTATCTCTTTGTAATATAGTCTTGCTAGGTTTTGTGTTTCTAGGAATTTGTTCTTTCATCTAGGTTATCTAATTTGTTGGTATATAACTTAAGAAGTCTTAATAGATTTTAAAAGATAGCTGTCTTATAGTGCATCTTCTCTGATCACAACAGGATGAAACTGCATTAATAACTTTTTTCTTTAAATGTATTAATCTCTTAAATTATATGGGGGGAAAGTGCTCTTTAAAAGCATTGTTACAAAAATAAACTAGCTTTTATAATTCCTCGTGTTGTTACCTTGAGATCCAGTGTGTTTTCATTTCACCTTGCAGGATACCCTTGAACTTTTCTTGCAGGATGTGTCTAGTGGTCACAAAGAAAAGCTGAGAGAGTTCATCTGGGAATATCTTAATTTTTTCATAGCTTTTGAAGGACAATTATGCCATTTTTTAAGCATTTTGAATATGTTGGTACACTATCTTTTGGCCTCCAAAGTTTCTGATGAGAAATCTAATAAACTTTTTTTTAAAAAAGACTTATTTATCTTAGAAAGACAGAGCATGCAAGAGGAGGGGCAGAGGGAAAGAATCTTCAAGCAGACTCTGTGCTGAGCACGGAGCCTGACACAGAGCTCAACCTCATCACCCTAAGATCATGACTTGAGCTGAAACCAAGTGTCTGAGGCTTAACCAACTGAGCCACCCTGGTGCCCTGAGAAATCTAATAATCTTTTTGTGGATTCTTGTATGTAATAATTTGCTTTTCCCTTGCTACTTTCAAGATTCTCTTTATCTTTGAAAGTTTGATTATAATGTATCTCCTCATAGGTTTCTGAGTTCATCTTGGAGTTCATTGAGCTTGGATATTTACATTCATGTCTTTCATCAAATTTAGGAAATTTTCAGACATTATTTCTTCACTTAGTGGCATTTCTGGGTTGCTGGTTTCTCCAGCTCTAAAGCTGGGATGTCTGAAGCAAAAACAAAACAGAGGATCTACTCACCATCCTGCTACTCCTCTGCTCCTGAGGTCCCTAACCAGTCTGCCGCCTTTGTTCCACTTTTTAGAGCCTCTTATGTTTAGTTTTTCTATAATACCCAGGGTTTTTAGCTGTACTTAGAGGAATAGAACTGGAAGTCTCAAGATAGTTTTATATTTGCATATATATGGTCTTTGATGTGTTAAATATTAATTTTAAATATGACTCTTATATTTAGATAAAAAACAAGAAAAAACACCTGAAAACAAAGAAGGAAAGAAATTCTTCCATAGCAAGTCATCAGAACACCAGAGAAGAGCAAGAGGTACGCACTGATCTGGTTATTAACAGTTTTTGAAAAAATGGTTGCAGGAGAACGGCAAGTCATTTCTTGTTATACTTCCTGTACCCTAATTCTCCCCTCCACGGGAAAAGTCAGTGATTAAAACTTCGCTCATATTATTTGCTCTTTATAAAAACACAAAAGAATTTTGATAAGAGGTGGGTTTTCTTAAGGTACTATATTTAAATCACTTAGTTTACTCTGAGAAGTATTTGAGGCATCTTACAAAGATACATCTAGGATAGAAATTAAAACTAAGAAAGCTAATTGAAATGAAGAAAAATTAAATGGCAGTACAAAGGTGTAGGAATAAATGATGTTGCAATATCGATTTCCTTCATGACAGCATAAGGAGCTCTGCAGATCCATTCATCCAGCAAAAATTGGTGATACTGGGTGCCTGGGTGGCTCAGTGGGTTAAAGCCTCTGCCTTTGGCTCAGGTCATGATCCCAGGATCCTGGGATCAAGTCCCACATTGGGCTCTCTGCTCAGCGGGGAGCCTGCTTCCTCCTCTCTCTCTCTGCCTGCCTCTCTGCCTACTTGTGATCTCTCTCTTTAAAAAAAAAAAAAAAAAATTGGTGATACTCACACACACACACACAACCATTTAAAGTTTCTGGAAGGTGCCCTAAGGCAAACAGCAAATGAAAAAACACCTATTTGTGAAAATCTACTAAAACTTGATAAAAAGAAAACATCAAGAGCCTGTGGTATTTGAATCAAGATCTTCCCTACCCGCCAGTGCAGCCAAGAACACAGGGCCCCCTCTCTCCACAGATGCCAGTCCGAGGGCTATCTTCCCAAGGAGGGCAGGGCATCAGTATTTCATATCCTGCCTCCAGCTCCCTGTTGTTGAGGTGAAGTTCCAGGTGCCTGCAGCCAACGAGGCGGGGTGGGTGGGGCTCCCTTCTACCCAGGCCCCATTCATGAAACAGAGATTCTGCTGGGAGTGCCACATTACATATTTTGGCCCCAACTGCCCTTGCCTTGGCTTATAAAATGGTGATTCCACCCCAGAAGAGGCCAATACAGAAGAGCTGAGACTACTGCCCTCTTTCTACCTGCAGCTCAGCAACTAAAGTGGGTGTCACTGAGAGAAGAGTGCCATTGTCCCCACCCCCAGCTCCAGACACACTCAGGTCAGAAATTTTGCCTTTGGGGAGAACCAGACAAAAACACATAGCCTTTTTTTTTTTAAAGATTTTATTTATTTGACAGAGATCGCAAGTAGGCAGAGAGAGAGAGAGGAGGAGGAAACAAAACAGGCTCCCCGCAGAGCAAAGAGCCCAATGTGGGGCTTGATCCCAGGATCCTGGGATCATGACCTGAGCCAAAGGCAGAGGCTTTAACCCACTGAGCCACCCAGGTGCCCCACAAATAGTGTTTTTTAAGAACTTTTTATTTTGAAAGAATTACATAGTCACAGGAAGTTGCAAAGAAATGTATGTACAGGACCTCTGCTGCAGCCTTTACTTCTCCTCCAGTGTTAACATCCTGCAGACATACCATATCGATGCCGTGAGCCTGACGCTGAAGCACTCCACAGTGTGCACGCACGTGTTTGCGTGCAGTAGTCCTCATAAATTCTTAATTCTAGTCTCACACACTGTTAAGAGTAATAGTGCATATTTTTACCAGGATACCTTATTTTTGTTTGTAAATTTTGCAGTCTAAGCAACATGAGTATGCTTGGGAGAGGGCCAAGATTATAAAAAAATTTCAGTAAACAAACTCTCTAATCAATATCAGTGTGTTAACTCATTTGCAGAACTCAATAACCAAAGTTAGATTTTGTTTGTGGGATTGTTTCTTATTGTTTTCTATGTAGATTTTGTGAGACGCATATATATTTACTTCTCTATGGGGCTCAATGTGGAGCACAATGTGGGACTCAATCCCATGACCCTGGGATCATGACCTCAGCCAAAGGCAGAAACATAACAAATGGCCACCCAGGAGCCCCTATTTTTAAGTTATTTTAAAGTATCCTAGTTAACTCTATTTCCTACCAGGCCATTCTCAATAATTGATTTGGAAGACTTTCTGCAGAACAGTTATGGATTATCATGGTTAGAATTAGGAGATCATGGTCCTAAGGACACTGGCCTGGTGATTTTCTGTAAAATGAATGTGGTAGTTTATTGCTTACATCATCATTTCAATCAAGGAAAGGGGGCTAAAAATGACAGAGTTCATCAAATCAAGTCTTATCATAAGTGAATTTTTCCAGCCTAATTTTACCTCTTATCTCTCCAAATTCTTGTGATTATATAATATTGCTGTTTTTAACTTTGTATTTTTTTCTAGAATATTTCCTTTCTCTGTGCCTTTAATAATCTAGTTTTGATTTCTATACTTTCATTTTCATAACGATCCTGTCAAATCTTTTGCTGCCAATTTTATCTACAAAGAAAGGAAGTTTAGTTTTTAACTCTCTTTCATAGTCCACTTTTCAACATGAGTTGATATGCATAGCGTGTTGGCAAAAAAATGTTGATGTTTTCAATATTTTTTTCCTTTCCGTTGCCCTTTTGGAAAATGTTTCATAATATCCACATAGCATAGATGCAGAAACAAGTTTGAAAAAAAATTTTTGAACAAAGTTTGGTCACATGATTTATAGACTATTCAGGATTTGTTGTCATAATTCTACGGTGTTTTATGTCTCATTTAGTCTAGCTGGGTCATTACAACCTTTTCAAGGTAGAAAACAATGTCATGTGTATGCTCTTACTACTCTGGACTTTGACAAGCTATGAAAAAGTATTTTTTATCTTTTTTAAACAAGGATAGTTTTGTAATCAATTATATACTTTCACACAATTTTATATATTTTTACTCATTTCATATTCTTACCCACATATTTATTCTCATTTCACTGAGATTATAATCATACATTTTTTGTCTCTTTCTCATTGTAAATAAATTCTATATGAAGTAAAAAAGATTTTTAACTCCCTTTAGTAGTGCCAAAATATCAGTATTTTCTTCTCATTGCTGTAGGAGAAAAGTGGTGTTATGAAAGGTATTAAGAGGTTCTGATTTAAGAGGCATTTTTGTCTACTCTAAACCTATGATAAAATGAGAAATGTTGAAAACTGTTATACCAAGGATGATACAGGAAATATACTGCATCTTCGTATTTATAACATAGTATTGTTTTCCTTTTGGTGCTGTGCTCCATTAGGCGTGTGATAAAGGACATTTAGTGCAAAGACACAGAGAATCAGATTCTGAAGTGAAAGGTAATGTTTTGCTTCTAAACAATTCATTCATTCAACGAACACTTTTTTGTGCCACCTCTTTGAGGTTGTCATTGTGCTTGGTGCTAGGGATATGAAGTAAGCTACACCATTTCTTACTCTCAGCAGCTCATTTTTAAAAGGGGGAGAAAAACAAGTAAACAAATGGACTGCAGTGTTACAGGTACAATGCCAGTATTCCACACTGGGCTCCTAGAGAGCACAGAGAAAGGAGTGGTCAACTACACCAGAGGGTTGGAGTGAGTGGCCATGAACTTGACGGATGTCTCTGATTTGAGAGGTTTTTCAGAATATAGGAATTTTAGGTTTAAAAAAAACCCTCATTTCTTAACTTAATAGGGGATGAGCTCAGGAGAGAAAATTATGGACTATTCATTTACTTCTACTGGAATCTGCTAAGTTGGATATGAATTTGACTCTATCTGCATTACTATTCATTTATACCACACTTATTTCCAAAAAAGGATCTGAGAGAACCTAATTAAAAATATATGTACATATATATATCCATTTAGTTTACGATCTGGCAGACTAACTAGAAATAGAAATGGGAATAATAACCACACCAAGGAAAGGGGGAAATTCTATTATAACTAATATGGCTTATTGACTTGAAATTTAACTACTCTTTCTCATAGTGATCATACAAGAAAATCACTTGTAATATATAACTTTAATATAGTCTTCTGTTGAAAGGGGAACCCTCCTACACTCTTGGTGGGAATGCAAGCTGGTGCAACCACTCTGGAAAACAGCATGGAGGTTCCTCAAAATGTTGAAAATAGAACTACCCTATGACTCAGCAATTGCACTACTGGGTATTTACCCTAAAGATACAAACGTAGTGATCCGAAGGGGCACGTGCACCCGAATGTTTACAGCAGCAATGTCTACAGTAGCCAAACTATGGAAAGAACCTAGATGTCCATCAACAGATGAATGGATAAAGAAGATGTGGTATATATACACAATGGAATGCTATGCAGCCATCAAAAGAAATGAAATCTTGCCATTTGCAACAACATGGATGGAACTATCATGCTTAGTGAAATAAGTCAATCGGAGAAAGACAACTATCATATGATCTCCCTGATATAGGAAATGGAGATGCAACATGGGGGGTTAAGGGGGTAGGAGAAGATTAAATGAAACAAGATGGAATTGGGAGGGAGACAAACCATAAGTGACTCTTAATCTCACAAAACAAACTGAGGGTTGTTGGGGGAGGGGGGTTGAAAGAAGGGGGGTGGGGTTATGGACATTGGGGAGGGTATGTGCTATGGTGAGTGCTGTGAAGTGTATAAACCTGGTGATTCACAGACCTGTACCCCTGGGGATAAAAATATATGTTTATAAAAAAAATATGGAAAAAAATATATAGTCTTCTTTTGAAAATTTAGTATCAAAAATTAGAACTGAAAAGCGCATTTTAACCTTTTTCTATGTCTGAGCACATATACTCCACGTTAATTAACTACAGAATGTTCATGTTGTTTTGCAACCTACATTTTCATTTAAAATTACAGTATATTATAAACTTCTATGTTATTAAATGGCGGCAAAGTATTCCATTGTATTAGTGAACCTTAAATTTACCTACCTCCCTTGTTAAACTTTTCTTTTGCTTCTTTTCTGTTATGATAATGAAGACCTTATAACTCTACTTGTGTACATTCTTATTTATGATAGACTCCTAGAAAGGAATTGCTGACCCAAAGGGTATGAACATTTTTTAGACTTTAACAATAAAGAGCAAAAATGCAACAAAAATTCATATGGGAGAACCGTTTGCATTAGTTTATTATTTATAGAAAAACTATAAATAGCTAAACTATTTACCTGTTCTAGCCTTTTTGTTTAAAAAAAGAAAAAATATGAAGTGTAAAAGATTCAAATTATTTTCATGCTACTAATGATCTTTTGTCATCTTTTCTAGATATAAAGGCAAATGTATCAGATGATTGTATATTTGATTATTTCAGAAGATCATTTCCTAATCAAGATTTGGGTGAGTAAACTGGGAATATAGGCAGTAACTCCTAGTTTCCTAGCCGTGGTTGAAGTTGGCAGAGTTCTTTTTTTTTTTTTCCCAAGATTTTATTTATTTATTTGACAGATACAGGGAGACAGAGAACACAAGCAAGGGCAGAGGGAGAGGGAGAAGCAGGCTCCCCACTGAGCAGGGAGCCCAATGTGGGGCTTGACCTGAGCAGAAGCCAGATGTTTAATGACTGAGCCACCCAGGCACCCCACAGTCCCAGGACTTCCATTAGCACCCCCAAAATCACATTTAAATGCCACATCCCTTTATTCTCTTTCAATATGGAATAGCCACTTAGCCTTTCTTTGTCATGCACAGCCCTGGCATTTTTGAAGGTCAAGGGCCTGTTGTCTTATACAATGTTTGGTTTTAAAGTTTTAATGCACTCAAGAGTTACCTGGGAAGTTTATGGAAACCCCAGCTTCTGAGTCTGAGCTGGTCTTTGTTGTTAGCCCCTGAATCACGTTTTTATAAGATACTTGATAATTCTGATGCTGGCAATTTGCAGGCCATACTTAGTGACTTGCCACTTTAGGAGCTATCTTGAGAGATGGTGAAAGGCCAGACGGTTAGGACCTAGCCCCTCAAACCCTTCTTCATCCTGCATAGCTTTCTTTCGACACTGTTCTGTTCAAAAGAAAAAGATTTTCTGACAACCACTTGCTACGGCATAGAAACCAAGTTCTAAAACATGACGTACTAGACTTCCAGTGACTTGGCTCCTGGCTACCTCTCCAGGTCTACCTCTTGCCTTCCTCGGCCTTTCACTTTTAGACCTCAGCAAAGATGATCTTCTTGTAGCCTCAGAATAGATCCATCTTACCACTGTGCTTTTTCTCCTGTTGTCTTCTCTGCCTGAAACATATTAAATTTTAGTAAGGCATCAAATTCTAGTAAGGCTCATATAGAGTTCATTTTAAGAAGAGTTAGAAAGATTGAGTGATACTGATGTACACAAACGGTTCTGCTTGTTCAGAAAACTGGATCAAATCCAGCCTGGAAATCTCGGGGAATGTTTTCTTGAGAGAATTGATCCTTAAATTATGATGCAGTCTTAAATGACAAAGTTGGGCATTTAGCAGAGAGCAGAGAGTGACTTCCTTGAATTCTTAAAAAAAAAATTGGGGGGGCGGGGGTCCGTGGTTTTGTGGTCTTATATGTGAATTCTTTCCTTATTTGAGATATAATATGTCTGGGACTAGAAGTAACTCATTCAGAGCCTTTTGACTTCTGTCATCTCTTACCAATATTTATTCTCCCCTTTCTAGAGAGAATAAAACACTATTTGATAGAAAGATAGAAGCAACTTAGCTGAGGGATTCTGCTTTGTCATCCATCAGGATGATGATTGTTAAAATAATCCCAGCAGAACAGATTTAAACATTCTTTGATATATAAGTAAAATTTACACCTTGTCAATATCTATTCATGTCTTAACTTAGTCTTTTAACCTTCCTGACACTGTTCTTCTGTGTCTCAGCCACTCTCTTATCAGTCCTTGTTATGTAATCTCCTTGTCATGTTTCTTCATGTTCTTTTAAAAATCTGATGGTCATCTGCTTCCCAGAAGTCTCATGTTATACTGTCAAGTATTGTGCCAGATACTAGGATAAAGTAGAAATACAGTCTATTCTCAGTAAGGAGAGTGACAAGAGGCAACAGAAATATAATGTGATCAATGCTACGTGCTGTGTTATGGGATTATATAGGAGTTGTTTGGGGAAAGGGGAGTACCAGAGAAATTATCTCAAGAAAGACAACTGTTAGAATTCCAGGGTCCAAATGAATATATATATATATATATATATATATATATTTTGCCAAGATATGAATCTATTAAGAATTAGGACAAGGGACACCTGGGTGGCTCAGTGGGTTAAGCCTCTGCCTTCAGCCTAGGTCATGATCTCAGGGTCCTGGGATCGAGTCCCGCATTGGGCTCTCTGCTCAGCAGGGAGCCTGCTTCCCTCTCTCTCTCTCTGCCTGCCTCTCCGACTACTTGTGATTTCTCTCTGTCAAATAAATAAATAAAATCTTAAAAAAAAAAAAGGATTATACACAATGACCAAACAGAATTTACCTCAGAAATGTGAGACTGATTTAACATATGAGAAAATTAAACAATGTAGATTCCCAGGGAAGATGGTGGAGTACGAGGATCCTATGACCACGTCATCCCAAAGACAGAGCTAGGTAAAATAACCCAGAAAGTGACCCACAGACTGCAGAACAGACTCATGATAGCTAAGTGTAGAGAAGAGGACACATTCTTGTTCTACCCCACAAGAGGAGGGTAGGAAGGGCAGAGATGAGGCCGGGAGCTAAATGGACTGGTGGGACTATTAGCTACAGGGAGGAATGCCACAAAGATGGAAAGGGAAGAGTACCAGACCCGCACAGCAAGAACCCCAGGCCTGGAGAACCTGCAAGAAAACAAGAGGGGCATAATTTTGAGAGTTCTTAGAATCGGAAGAGCTTAATACCTGGAAATTTAAAAATCAGTGGGCTCAACTCTTGGGAGAGCCAGGACGGCAACAGGAAACTTCATCCCCTCCCCCCCCTTAAAGAAACAGCACAACATACAGCCCCACTGAGATACAGCATGAACACAGCAGTTTGAAAAACACATGGGATATATAGGAGGGAGATTTGTTTACTCATCTCAGAGTGTGTTCTAGAGGGGCAGGGATCTTTGGGAGACTTCTCCAGAAATAAAAGAACTAGCAGGTGCCATTTCCCTACCCCACCTACCAGCCTAGATACATGGACACCTGTGGGACACCATACAGTGCCAACACTCGTGACCTAACTTGCTAACAGTGTGCCCCACCCCCACATTCTCTTTCAGACGC
This sequence comes from Mustela putorius furo, assembly GCF_011764305.1. Lineage (NCBI taxonomy): Eukaryota > Metazoa > Chordata > Mammalia > Carnivora > Mustelidae > Mustela > Mustela putorius. Next base: position 88,937,293 of record NW_025421998.1, read on the forward strand.
ACCCCTCCAAGCAGTCCTCAGCTCCACGTTGTCTCCCCCAGCAGACCTGCACAAACCTCCTAACTCCACGTGAACTGCCCCTCCAATTTACCACTGGCAGGAACCCACTTAAGGCAGTTCCACAGGCCTGGAAGGGTGCATGCAGCTATGAGAGACCAGCACCATTCCAAAGTGACTCCCACACACACCAGTCCACCTGCAGCCCTCGCAGTAGGCTGGGGCAGACATGTAGTCTGACAGCAGGTCACACCCACCAACCAAAGCTTCTCAGACAACACAGGGAAAGTGCCCAGCAGGTTGGTGCTACAGTATCTCTGGCAAATGCTTAGTTTGACTCCAACTCAAGCCCAAAGCAGTCCTTGATTAGCACACTGACAACACAGGATCAAAATGCTACCCACACTAGGCAAAGAGAGCCAATGCTGATGACTGCACTGGAGGCCAAAGTGACTCAACCATAATAGTAAGGTGCACAAAATACAAAAGATGAGATGCCCTTTAAGCACCAGGTTCTGGTGAGCAGGGGACATTGCATTATAGGGTACCACAAAACCTCTTCTTCACAGGCCACTACTTTGGAAAACAGGAGATATAGCTGACTTTCCTAACACCTAGAAACAGACACTGAGAATTATGTTCCAAATGAAAGAAAAGGACAGAATCACAGCAAGAGAACTAAACAAAATGGAGATGAATAAATGCTTGATAGAAAATTTAAAGTAATGGTCACAAAGATACTCAATGGACTTGTGAAAAGAGTGGAGGACCCCAGTGATACCCTAAACAAATAGATAGAAAGCCAATCAGAGATGAAGAACTCAATAACTGAAATTAAAAATATGTCAGTTGGAAAAAATAGTAGACTAGATGAGACAGAAGAATGGATCAGCATCCTGGAGAACAGTAATGGAAAGCAATCAAGCTGAATGAGAGAAAAACATAATAAAAATTGAAATCAGACTAAGAAAACTCAGTGACACCATCAGGTCTAATAATATTTGCATTATATGAATCCATAAGGAGAAGAGTGAGAAATGGGAGCAGAAAATATATTTGAAGAAATATCTGAAAACTTCCCAAATCTGAGAAAGAAAACAAAAATCCAGGTCCAGCAGGCTCAGAAAGACCCCAACAAAATCAACCCAAGGAGCTCCACACCAAGAGACATAGTAATAAAATAGGAAAAAGTTGTGACAACAAGAGAATTTTAAAAGTAGCAAGAGAGCTTTCTGCCTGTGGACGCCGCCGAGTAAGCATCGTTAAAGTCCCCCCTCCCACCGCCATCATGTCTAAGTCAGAGTCTCCCAAAGAGCCTGAACAGCTGCGGAAGCTCTTCATCGGAGGTCTGAGCTTTGAAACAACCGATGAGAGTCTGAGGAGCCATTTTGAGCAATGGGGAACACTTACGGACTGTGTGGTAATGAGAGAGCCGAACACCAAGCGCTCCAGAGGCTTTGGGTTTGTCACCTATGCCACTGTGGAGGAGGTGGATGCAGCCATGAATGCAAGGCCACACAAGGTGGATGGAAGAGTTGTGGAACCAAAGAGGGCTGTCTCAAGAGAAGATTCTCAAAGACCTGGTGCCCACTTAACTGTGAAAAAGATTTTTGTTGGTGGCATTAAAGAAGACACTGAAGAACATCATCTAAGAGATCATTTCGAACAGTATGGGAAAATCGAAGTGATTGAGATCATGACTGACCGAGGCAGTGGCAAAAAGAGGGGTTTTGCTTTTGTAACATTTGATGACCATGATTCTGTAGACAAGATTGTCATTCAAAAATACCATACTGTGAATGGCCACAACTGTGAAGTAAGGAAAGCGCTCTCTAAGCAAGAGATGGCTAGTGCTTCATCCAGCCAAAGAGGTCGAAGTGGTTCTGGAAACTTTGGTGGTGGTCGTGGAGGTGGTTTTGGTGGGAATGACAACTTTGGTCGCGGAGGAAACTTCAGTGGTCGAGGTGGCTTTGGTGGCAGTCGAGGTGGTGGTGGATATGGTGGCAGTGGGGATGGCTATAACGGATTTGGTTATGATGGAAGCAACTTTGGAGGTGGCGGAAGCTATAATGACGTTGGCAATTACAACCATCAATCCTCAGATTTTGGACCCATGAAAGGAGGCAATTTTGGAGGCAGAAGCTCTGGCCCTTATGGTGGTGGAGGCCAATACTTCGCCAAACCACGAAACCAAGGTGGCTATGGTGGTTCCAGCAGCAGCAGCAGCTATGGCAGTGGCAGAAGGTTTTAATTACTGCCAGGAAACAAAGCTTAGCAGGAGAGGAGAGCCAGAGAAGTGACAGGGAAGCTACAGGTTACAACAGATTTGTGAACTCAGCCAAGCACAGTGGTGGCAGGGCCTAGCTGCTACAAAGAAGACATGTTTTAGACAATACTCATGTGTATGGGCAAAAAAAACTCGAGGACTGTATTTGTGACTAATTGTATAACAGGTTATTTTAGTTTCTGTTCTGTGGAAAGTGTAAAGCATTCCAACAAAGGGTTTTAATGTAGATTTTTTTTTTTTTTGCACCCATGCTGTTGATTGCTAAATGTAATAGTCTGATCATGACGCTGAATAAATGTGTCTTAAAAAAAAAAAAAAAAGTAGCAAGAGAAAAAAATAATTACATACAAAGGAAACCCCAGAAGGCTACTAGCTGATTTTTCAGCAGAAACTTTGCAGGCCAGAAGAGATTGTCATACTATATTCAAAGTGCTAAGAGGACAAAATAATACTCTAGCAGCCAATAATAGTCTACCCAGCAAGGCCATCATTCACAATAAAAGAAGAGATAAAGAGTTTCCCAAATAAAAGTTAAAGGAATACATGATCCCAAAGCCAGCCTTACAAGAAATGCTAGAGGGTATTCTATGAGGGAAAGGAAAGACCATAAGCAGGAGTAAGAAAGTAGGAAGCACAACAGCAATAAAATTATATCTATAAAAAATCAGTCAAGGATTTCACTAAATGAAAGAATGTAAAACATGACACCATATACCTGGAATGGAAAGAGTAAAGAATGAGTTCAAAATTAAGCAACTATCAATTTAATATAGACTGCCATATATCTAAGATGTTATATAGAAAACTGACAGTAACCACAAGTCAAAAATCAGTGATACACAAAAAATAAAGAGGAATCCAGGTATCACTAAAGAAAGCCAGCAAATCATGTGAGAAGAGAGCAAAAGAAGAAAGGAATGGAGAACTACAAAATCGACCAAAAAACAAGTAACAAAATGGCAATAAGTACATACCTATCATAGTCACTTTGAATGTAAATGGACTATATGTGCCAATCAAAAGACATAGGGTGACAGAATGAATAAAAAGCAAGACCCATCTATATGCTGCCTACAAGAGATTTGTTTAGACCTAAACATACATGCACATTGAAAGTGAAGGAATGGAAAAATATTTACCATGCAAATGGAAGTGAAAAGAAAGCTGAGGTAGCAATAGTTACATCAGAAAAAATATACTTCAGAGTGAAACAAACAAAATACACTTCAAAACAAGAGACAAAGAAGTACATTACATAATCATCAAGGAAACATCCAACAAGAAGTTATAACATTTATAAATATTTATACACACAACAGATACATAAAGCAGCTAGTAACAAACATAAAGGAAGTAATCAATAGTAATATAATAATAGTAGGGGACTTGAACCACCCCACTTATATCAATAGATAGATCATCCAAACAAACAGAAAATCAACAAAAACACAGAGGCATTGCATGACACATTGGACCAGACGGATCTAACAGATATATGCAGAACATTTCATCCCCTGAAACAGAATACACATTTGACAAAGTCCAACATTAATTCATGATAAAAGTCTTCCACAAAGTAGGTTGAGAAGGAACATACCTCAAAATAATAAAGGCCATATATTTAAAAACCCACAGCTAACATCATACGCAATGGTTAAAAACTGAGAGCTTTCCCCCTAAGATCAGGAACAAGGATGTCCACTCTTACCACTGTTATTCAACACAGTACAGGAAGTCCTAGCAATCAAGACAACAAGAAGAAGCATCCAGATTTGTAAGGAAGAAGTAAAACTTTCACTATTTGCAAATGTCATGATACTACATATAGAAAACCCTAAAGACTCCACCAAAAAATTGATGAGTGACAGCAGGGAGCCTGCTTCCCTTCCTCTCTCTCTGCCTGCCTCTCTGCCTGCTTGTGATCTCTGTCTGTCAGATAGGTAAATAAAATCTTTAAAAAAAAAAAAAACTGATGAGTGAATTCAGCAAGGTTGCAGGATACAAAATCAATATACAGAAATTTGTTGCATTTCTATACACTAATAATAAAGCAATAGAAAGAAAAATTAAAACAATCCCACTTACAATTTCACAAAAAAACTAGGAATAAACTTAACCAAGGAGGTAAAAGACCTATATTCTGAAAACTATAAAACACTGATGAAAGAAACTGAAGATAACACAAATGGAAAAATATTCCATGCTCATGGATTGGGAGAGAAAATATGGTTAAAATGTCCATACTACCCAAAGCAATCTACAGATTTGATGCAATCCCTATCAAAATACTAACGGTATTTTTAATAGAATTCAATCAAATAACACTAACATCTGTGCAGAACCACGAAAGACCCTGAATAGCCAAAGTCATCTTGAAAAAGAACAAGAGTAGAGGTATCACAATCCCAGATTTCAAGGTATGCTACAAAACGAGAAATCAAAACAGTATGATAACACAAAAATAGATCAGAATAGAGAGCCCTAAAAAAACAAACAAAAACAAAAAAAAACCCAACTATTTGGTCAATTAATCTTCTACAAAGGAGGCAAGAATATGCAATAAGAAAATGGCGGTCTCTTTAACCACTGTTGTTGGGAAAAGTGGACAGCTACATGCAAAAGAATGAACCTGGACCGCTTTCTTACACCATACAGAAAAATAAATTCAAAATGGAGTAAGGTCTTAAATGTGAGATCTGAAACCATAAAAAGTGTACACTAAGAGAGCATAGGCAGTAATTTCTTTGACATTGGCTATGGCAACATTTTGCTACATATGTCTCCTAAGGCAGAGGAAACAAAAGCAAAAATAAACTATTGAGACTACATGAAAATAAAAAGATTTTGTACATCAAAGGAAACAATCCAGAAAACTGAAGGACAACCTACCAAATGGGAGAAAATATCTGCAAATGGCATAGCTGATAAACAGTATCTAGAATATATAAAGAACTAATACAACTCAACACCCAAAAAAACCCAAAGAATCCAATTAAAAATGGGCCAAAGATATGAACAGACATTTCTCCAAAGAAGATGGTCAATAAACACATGGAAAGATATTCAGCATCACTCATCGTCAGCAAAATGCAACTTAAAACCACAATGAGATATCCCCTCATACCTATCAGAATTGCTAAAATCAACATAAGAAACCACAGGTGTTTGCAAGGATGCAGAGAATCGGGAAACTTTGTGCACTGTTGGTGGGAATGCAAGCTGGTGTGGCCACTATGGAAAACAGTATGGAGATCATCAAAAAATTAAAAAGAGAATTACCATATGTTCTAGTAACTCCACTACTAGTATTTACCCAAAGAATACAAGAACACTAATTCAAAAAGATCTGTGCAACCCAATGTTTATTGCAGCATTATTTACAATAGACTTGGGCCTACAAGATGTCTATCATTGTTGCCAGCCATAGAAAAGCCATCAAAATGTTGGGTCTGCCATTAAATCACATTTTCAACATGTGGGACGAGAAGAACATCCTCTAATTTGGAATAGTTTGAAGATGAGAATACAGGAAAACACTACAGTAAAATAATTTATATGCTGTTTCTCTAAAACTGTTTGAAGATCTTTGAAGAAGCACCAAGGACTGTACAAAAGGATTCACTGCACCTGAACTATTTGTATTGTGTGTAGGTTATGACAAAAACCCATACACTGGGGGGAAAAATGACATTTAGGGGAAGAAAGACTGCCTCAAAACCCAAAGATAAGTTACCTAAAGGGGCAGCCAAATGAAACCGCCAGAAAAACTGTAATTTATTTGAAATCCACCTTAAGATTACCTCCGTGCTTTATAAACATTTTCCCTGAGAAAGAAGTTTAACATATGGTGACGGGGTGTTTCAGAGGGTCTAAAAAGAATGGACATTTCAGACATGCAGTGCCTACATGATGAATTTAAAGATGCAGGTGGCCTGAATGCCAGAAAGCTAATCTGCTAAAAACAAGCTTGTATATTTTTAGAAAGATGGAAACTAATTCCTTACAAGTCCAAAAACCTGCTGTTGCCAGTAAGTAAAATCATATTCCATACTCAGGTTTGTCTGTTGATGGGGTCTCTAACTTGATGTCATTGCACTGGACCGCCACCAGGGGCCAGTGTAAAAGTGGGCTCGGAAAGAGGAGACGGCAAGTCCAGTCTCTGAATGTGCTCAGTGTTAACACTACATAAAGGAGGAACATCCTAAAGGTACAGGCAATTCAGAGAAGTATTATCAGAAAAGGAAACACAAAGTGCAAAAAGATCCTTCTTTATCACGGGACATAAACCCGTTATTGTTCTTTTTTTTTTTTTTAAGATTTTATTTATTTGACAGAGAGAAATCACAAGTGGCAGGCAGAGAGAGACAGAGGAGGAATCAGGCTCCCTGTGGAGCAGAGAGCCCAACGTGGGGCTCGATCCCAGGACCCTGGGATCATGACCTGAGCCGAAGGCAGAGGCTTTAACCCACTGAGCCACCCAGGCGCCCCTGATTATTGTTCATTTTTATTAAATATAGGAAGTATCTGTTAGCTCGATTATATTTACATTCATCTTTTAAAATCTTATATTTATGTGTCTTAAAAATGCACAATATGGATTATAAAATTTAAATATCCAATAAAAAATTAAAATCTGTATCAGAGAGAAACAAAAATATTGTTCTATTATTCTCACACATAACTGCTTAATATGTTCTATAAATTACTGCTAAACACCACTGTTAACTGGTCCTATTGTTTTGCTTAAATAATAGTGTTTATGTAACAGAAAAGCAAATAAAAAATACCTATTTTCAATACCTATTTTATATTTTAATGTTAAAATAATACGTGTGACGTACAGCTAACTACCTGTTACATATTATACTACTTTTTTGGTCTGTCATGGCTGTGTCCTAGGCAGGCTCTCTAAACAGTTAGTCACCTGACTGTACATGTATATATCCTTCATAGATCTAACATATGTATTTTCAGTTCTGAATTGTTTGACAGTTATTGGATAGGCATTTCTACTGTTTGCTATTCTCTTGAAACAGTTTAATTAAAAAGCTTATAGGGGAAATATGTACTAATAAACTTCATGTCTGAGTAAAACAATGGCAGATTAATTGAAGATAAACTCAGTTAAAGTAGCCATTAAATGTATGAATGAGGCAACTGTCAAGAAGTAAAAGTACTAAATTTCATTAATCTTTTTTAAAAAATCTCCATTCAGATATTTTATGGCTTATTCTCTTTTTAGTGAAAATACCGGGACGAGCTCCTGCTTGGTTTCTAAAAAGATATTTGAGGTAGGAGAACTAGATTTCTTCTACCCGATTACCTTATTCCTTTTCCTCTGGCTTCTATGATTTTGATTTTGAATTAAAGCAACAGGTAAAAGTAGCTTTTTTATAACAATTGTTAATTGATGTCTCTTTATATTCTCCATAGTATCTGTAGGCTGATGTTAATACATAGCAGTGCTTATCTGATACCATTTGAAGGATATTGAGATTTCAGTATTCCCAAACTATCCCCCTTGGATGCCTTAAAATCTACAATTAGACATTTATTTCTATGCATTTGTCATGGCATTATCTGAGTTTCTCCTTTTTCAAAAAAAATAGACATATTGCTGGTATAAGATAATTACTTAGTTCTTTGGGATGGATGACCATCCCATCACCACGTAGAAGAGCAATTGGAGCGTCCATCAGGCAGGGCTAATCCTAGTACCTGGAAACCAGAGGAAGTATAGAAAGTGAATTCAGGAATAACATAGGTAAACCTGGTAGTTTCTCTAAACCAGTAATTATTATATCACTAGCTCCCTTGGCAAGTTTTCCTATTCTAGGAATAATGACATGAGCTACCATCAGAACCATGGAATAGTAAGTATCTGAAGGTAGACTGAATGTGTCCAACAGAGGAAACATGGTATGCACTTTCTTCCTCCCATGGCTCTTCTAAGAACTTGGTTTCTACTCAATATAATGGGTTCTGGGGAGATATGTAGACTCTCCTGTCCCCCAAAACCTACAAAATGGGTAAGAATCCATCTTTGGGCATGCCTGTACTTAGCTCTAGAACTGAACGAACTAAGACAATTTTTTAAAAAATCTATCTATAGAAAGATACCAAACAATACAGTAAAATAAGAGAAAGTAGAAAAAGTATTGGAGTTACAAGCTGTCAATTCTGGACCCGTTCCTCCCTCTTATTAGCTGCATGATGTTGAGCAAGTAAGCTTAACCAGTCTGATTCCTTAACACTCCCTCTCTGATGTAAGATGGGGATAACACCGGCCATCCTGCCTACACCATAGGACTGGTAATACAATATCCATAAGTCTCCTTTACATTCTGCGAGGTGTCATATACAAATATAACATGGCACTACATTACTCTTGCTTAGATAGATCACCAGTGACACTGAAATCAGAGTATGCAATTTCTTTCAGCTCCCAAAATAGGATTCAGAGGCTCAGCAAAGACCAACAAAGACAGTTGTTAGAAACTGGTGAGAAGACAATCCACGAAATAATTCAGCCCAAGAGCACTAATTTGTATGGAAACTGTTTCAAAGTAAAATCCTTCAAGTGTCCCATGAGCACGCACACTCCCAGCTGGGCTGAGAAGACAAGGATACCAGCAGAAGGTGGTTTGTTTGTTTGTTTGTTTGCTTAGGATTTTAATAAAGACAAAGGTTACTTTCACTGTATCATCATTAATAAATCCTATGAAATTTGGAACTGTTTATAATCAGAAAGGATTAATAGCCATTTTATTCCTGATTCTGAAAAGTGCTTGCCTTATTTAACTTCTATATAAGTTTGATACAGAAAAAAATTTTAATATAGCTTTGGAAAAAATCTATTTAATTGCCTTATTCCCAATACCTCATCCTTGTTGCCTGCTTCATACCAGAGTATAAAAAATGAACTAATACACATGATACGAATGAATCTCAAAATCATTGTGCTGAGTACAAGAAGTCAGACTTATGAAATGCTGTATAAATCTCATGTATAGGAAAAAAAAATCTCATGTATAGGAAATGCAAACGAATTTATAGAGAAAAAAAAACTAGGTAAAGCTTTCCTGGAGGAAGATGGCATAGAGCAGGCGATGATGGGAAGAATGGACTAGAAAGGAACACGAGGCATCTCTTACAGATGTGTTTTTCTAGATCCCGAATGTGGTGATGGTTTCACAATTGCTTACAGCTGTTGAATTGCCCGTTTCAGTTTCCAGAGCAACTAAGTGAAGCGGAGTTCTATTCTGCGGAGATGGTAAAGACTGAGGGCAGATGAGCACATCGGTTTAGGCTTGTTTTTGAAAGGCCTTGCAGACACCGAAGCAGAAGTACTGAGTTAGCAGTTGGGTATGAGTCTGGAGTTCTAGGAAGAGGTCTGGGCTGGATACACATGTAGAAATTTTGAGATAAAGACCACATTCTAGGGCGTGAGCCTGGATGAGACCCGTAAGTGAGGACACATACAGAAGAGGGTTATGGAGCAGACCCGCGGGTGTCCAGTACTGATGGATCAGAAGATGAAGAAGAACCAACAAAGATATATCTCTAACCTTTTTACAAAGCATAATGTATTTCATGCTTTTATTCTAAGTGTATTCTACTTTTTCTTACGTTGTCTGCACACCATCTTGGGCATTATAATTGTACGTAATCTTGCCGCGTCCTTTAAAATGTCTACTAGTCTTCCTTCAGGCTTTACTCAGGGTTTCTTTTTATCCTTCAGCTCTCTTGCTGAGTATATAGAATTTTTAAGAATTGTGTCAAAATACACATGAAATAAAATTACCATCTTAACTGTTTTTAAGCCTAAAGTTCAGGTATTGTTAAGTACATTCACCTTGTCATGCACACTGTCTCCAAAATTCTTCTCATCTTACTAACCTGAGACTCTGGACCCATTTCACAACTTCCCCACCTCCCTCCGCCCTGCTCCTGGCAACTCTCCTGCTTTGAATCTCTCTTTGACTGTTTCTTAGATAAGTAGAATCAAATATTTGGAAGACAAATACATTGTCTTCTTGTGACCGGTCTGTTTCACTGAGCAGAGTGTCTTCAAGTTTCATCCGGGGTGTGGAAGGTGTCAGAATTTCCTTCCTTGTCAAGGGCTGAGTGGTACTCCATTTTACATCTGGACCACGTGTTGTCTGTCCATGCATCCGTCAGTAGGCACCTGGGTTCCTTCCACCTTTTTGGCTGCTGTGAATTGAATAATGCTGCTTCTATGATCATATACAAATACCTCTTTGAGACTCTGCTTTCAACTCTTCAGGGCATAGACCCGGACATAGAATTAATTGCTGGATCATACAGGAATTCCATTCTCAATTTTTTGAGGAACCACCCTACTTTTCTTCACAGTGACTGTACCATTTGCCATTCCCAGCAACAGTGCACCAGGGTTCTAATTTCCCCACATCCTTACCAACACTTGTTATCTCCTGAGGTTTGTTTTATAGTAGTCTTACCTAATGCAAGGGGGAAGTAAACACTTTTTAATGTTATTAAAAGGACCACAATTAACAAACAATTGCTGCGTATCCTGTAGGTAAGGAGGGATTTCGGCCATGCCCTTCTCACGGTCATTCCCATATCTCCATCCTTCTGTTTCTCAAGATCAGAAGCTCTGCGGTCACCACTGATTCCTCTCTCCTCTCATCACACATTAATTCACTAGTAAAATCTCAAAATGTAGGATTATATAACAGCAGGGTCCTTCTAAAACAAACCTCGGATGGTAACACTCAGCTGCTCAAAACCCTTCAGTAGCTCCCCATTTCACACTCAGTAAAGTCGGTCTTTACAATGGCCTGTACGGCCCCATGTGAACGCTGTCCAAGCCACCTAGCCGAGCTGCTGTCTTAGCTCTTTCCCCATAATTCAGTCTACTTTAGCCACTTGTGCCATCTTGGTGATCAACAAACTAACATGCTCCTCACTCAGGGCCTTTGCACCTATTATTTTTCTTGCCTAGAATGCTCTTTTTCTCTGGTATCTGCTGGACTCACTCCCTAATTCCTCTGACATTCCTCAACTGCACAGGGAGGTCTTCCCTGAGCGCCTTGTAAAAAACAGAAGTCAACCCCTCCCCCAAGAATTCTTTATTTCCCTCCCCAACGCTATTTTATCCTGTAAACTTCAGCATTATCTGACATACTCTATATATTACTTATTTGCTCTTTTCTGACCCTGTAATTACAATATAATGGATAAAGATCCTTGGCACATAATGTTCAATAAGTAATTGTTGAGTTGATTTAGTTCATGTATCTGTGCATGTATTTGTGGTTGCTCCCCAGATCTGCGTCACAACTTTAAAAGCAGAATGAAAGAATGTACTTCTTTCCCGAGCAAGAAGACTGGCATAAATTGGACAGATGATGAAAAGAGAATCTACAGGGATAAAAGAATAGCTCAAACTCAAGAGATTCTGCAGTATTTGCTCCCTATCATGGAAAGCACTAAAAATGTACAAACCCCTCAGAAGAAACAAATACTCAACCCAAGAACCAACTTCCAAATTCAACATCAGTAAGTCGATACAATTTTGTCATTCTCAGATATTGACTACATTTTTATAAGGAAGCAAAGTTTAGTAATTCATTATCCTAAGAAATAAACATACGCTCTTAAAAATGGTGGCAGCTACACCGCATTTGACAAAGGGACAAAAACCCAAAGCCATCAGAGAACAATAGATAGGTGACAGGAATAGGTTATCAGGTCTTAATTGATCATGTGCATGAAATCACTCATTAATTTGGATCTCTGAGTAAGTATACGTGCATAACGTATGACGGTAGCCTGACTTCAGATTTCTCCAATGTGTTTAAGGCTTATAATCCTAGGATGCAACCAGAATAAGAAATAATTACTTTGAATTACTTAAGCGTATTGATAGAGGAAAGCATAAAGAATAAGACCAGACTTCTTTTAAAGATAAAAAAAATAGAACCATCACTAAGACTAAAAGGAAACACGTATACCTAAGAGACAACAGCAAGCTGAAAACATTATTAACAAATCTTAATGAGGTATCTTTGTACTAGACATGATTCTGTGTTTGCACACACACCATGTGTATTTTACACTCTGTACCTAAGGAAATTGAGGTGCAAAGAGTTTAAGTGATTTGTCTAAGGTCACACAGCCAACAGACAATCTGTTTTCAGAGTCTGTTATATTCCCTTTAAAATACAAATGAAAAACAGAGGACCAATAAACTAAATATTCACAAATGACCTACACATCAATGACAAAATTTTGAATATTTTAGTAGGAAAATGAGCAAAGGCTATGAACCAGAAATTCACAAAAGAAAAAAATTGGTCAATAAATATTTTAAATGTTTAATTTCACTTAAAGGAGTGCAAATTAAAGCAATAATGAAATACTATTCGTTTTTGCCTCTCGATGGAAGAATTAACTCACTGATGGTTGGAATATGAATTCATACAGAGTTGTGTTTCTTTTGGCTTTGGGTGGGTTTTTTGATGCAGAGTTTTGAAAGGCAATCCAGCAATGTAAATGAAAAATCCTCCATATTATATATTCATTTTGACTAAAAAAATTCCACTTTTAGAAATTAAACCTAGGAATGGGGCGCCTGGGTGGCTTAGTCTGTTAAGTTTCTGACTCTTGATTTTAGCTCAGATCATGATCTCAGGGTTGTGAGATCGAGCCCCTCTTCAAGCTCTGTCCTGAGCATGGGAGCCTACTTAGGATTCACTCTCCGTGGAGAGCCTGCTTCCTCCTGTCTCTCTGCCTGCCTCTCTGCCTACTTGTCATCTCTGTCTATCAAATAAATAAATAAAACCTTTTAAAAAAAAAAAAAAGGTTCACTCTCTCTCCTTCTCCCTCTACCCTCCCCCACCACTTTCTTTCTCTCAAAAAATGTGCTCACTTCAGCAGCAGGTATACTCAAAAAAAGGAAATTAAACTTCCGGAAGTGGGGGGTGGAAAACCTAGGTAAGAGGTTTCTGTAGTGATGTTCACTTCTTTATTTAAGATTTATTTATTTCAGAGAGATAATGAGTGAGGGTGGGCAGGGAGAAAATCTGAAGATTCAGATGCTTAACCGACTGAGCCACCCAGGCGCCTTGATGTTCATTTCAGTATCGTTTAAAAGCGTCCAAGAAAAAGGAAACAAAATGAACCTAAATGTTCAACAACAGAAAAAGTGCTTAAATATAGTATATCCATAGAATGAAGTATTATGTAGCTATGAAATATTGTACAGATTAACATGTGATAATGTTCGCAATGCATAAGTGAATAAAAACTACTAATCAACTTTGTTATGTTGCATTTACAGACTATACAAGTCTATTTAAAGTGTGCCTATTATACACATACACACCTAGAAAGATCTCCAGTAGCACATAGCCCCAACAATGGTTCTCTCTGGATAAAGCCCTGACAGAGGGTGATATTCCTCTTTATGCTTTCCCCACAACTTTTTTTTTTTAAGATGTTACTTATTTATTTGACACAGAGAGAGAGATCACAAGTAGGCAGAGAAGCAGGCAGAGAGAGAGGAGGAAACAGGCTCCCCTGCTGAGCAGAGAGCCCGATGCAGGGCTCAATCCCAAAGACCCTGAGATCATGACCTGAGCCAAAGGCAGAGGCTTAACCCACTGAGTCTCCCAGTGACCCCCAACTCTTGATTAATGCCACATTAATAGAAAAAAATGTGTAGGGTGTAACTGAGTATATTCTTTTTTTTTTTTTAAGAATTTATTTATTTGACAGACAGAGATCACAAGTAGGCAGAGAGGCAGGCAGAGAGAGAGAGAGGAGGAAGCAGGCTCCCTGCTGAGCAGAGAGCCCAACGTGGGACTCGACCCCAGGACCCTGGGATCATGACCTGAGCCGAAGGCAGTGGCGTAACCCACTGAGCCACCTAGGCGCCCCGTAACTGAGTATATTCTAATAGAGTAAACAAGTCGATTTTTAGAGAAAGTGGAATTTTAGAGAACATTTACTTTAACTAGATGTATATAGGTTAGGCACTGAGGCCCAGAGTAGAAGTCAGGAAGCTTGGGTCAGAGCAGGTATCTCAACAAACATACCCTCTTGGCATTCACAAGTACAGGATTGGAGTAGTTCCAAGTAGTTCTCACATTCTCATTTCTTAATAGTATAACCAGCAAAGTCCATAAAACTATAAGGATAGGCAACTGGTGACAGTTTCTAATCAGAAGGGATAGCTATCGTGCTGGGGAAGGCAGGGCCTAACAGAAATTGTGTCTAATATGTCAGCTAATATGGGCGAGACAGAGAGCACAGGCCCGGGCAAACAAGGGACCAGTCACATTATGATAACACAAGCGGACTCAACGATCCAGAAACTAATAACAAAATCACAGTGGACCTAGGCAAACATGACAGTTAAGACATAGCTTGATTTTTGATTTTTAATTTTTAATTCTTTTTTTAAATAAATATAAGAGAATTTTTTTTAAGATTTTTTATTTATTTGACAGACAGAGATCACAAGTAGTCAGAGAGGCAGGCGGAGGGCGGGGAGCAGGCTCCCCACTGAGCAGAGAGCCCGATGTGGGGCTCGATCCCAGGACCCTGGGATCATGACCTGAGCTGAAGGCAGAGGCTTTAACCCACTGAGCCACCCAGGCGTCCCTTGATTTTTAATTCTTATATTCATGAGCGGTCTCTTACACACTTTGAACCCTGAAGCGTACTCAGTGTGGACTGGCCTGAGTCTGGAAGGGCAGACAGCTAATAGATTGTATTAATTAAGAACCCTTTGGGTGCAAATAAGAGAAACCAATTTAAGCTACTTTAATCAGAAAGTACAAGGTCGGGTAGGAGGGAAGAAGTATAAGAAAGTCTAAGACAATTTATGGCAATAAAGGGTAGAGAGAATTCAGTCAGGTCTCAGAAAAGGGCTGAAACTAGGGAATGGAAAGCCGCCTGAACTTTGTCCATCTTCAGTCTCCTCTTGTCTCTCTCTGCAGAAAACTCTTCATACCTCACACCGGCACAAATTTGCAACCCCCAACACTTGCGCTTTCAAGACTCTCTCTTCTTCCCAATTCAAAGTTACAGGGAAAGAGAATCTGGTTGGCAACCATGCCAGTGGGTAGAGAACAGATCGTTACAAATGGCGGACGACCCTTGTGGGTCAAGAGGTAGTCCCCAGAGAAGGGCACCTTGTGCCTGGGGTAGGCCCTTCCCCAAAGGATCTACCGTAGGTATACATGGAAACAAGAAAAAAATAGGAAAATAGCAAGCAAGACCATTCTTTTTTTTTTTTTTTTTTTTAAAGATTTTATTTATTTGACAGACAGAGATCACAAGCAGGCAGAGAGAGAGATGGAGAAGCAGGCTCCCTGCCAAGCAGAGAGCCCGATGCAGGACTTGATCCCAGGACCCTGGGGTCACGACCTGAGCCAAAGGCAGAGATTTTAAACCACTGAGCCACCCAGGCGCCCCCCAAGCAAGACCATTCTTAACAGATTAATTCACTATATACTTCAATACAATCAAGTGGATATTTTTTGCTCTTTGAACTTATTTCTTTATGACTTTATATATTTTGTCTGACTGACTCGGCACACGTAATGTCACCCATAGGAAGTGATTACAGAGTAAAGTGAGACTAACCCCCAAAATGAGAAAATCATACTTTTGTCAAACCATTTTAGACATCTTTCCAAGTTTGGACTAGGGAGAGAATACTTAATGTACTTTAACGGCTGGCAGAATTATTATACTAAAGAATGTAACATTTGAACGTAATTATGGGGCTGGAACTTCAATTGTCTGTTCTGTTCTTAACCAAAATGAATGGAGTCTAGGTGGATGCTAATCAGTATCATATTAGCAAGAGGCCGGACACCTCTTCCTCCCTGTCAAACACTGGTCAGAAATCAGATATTAAGGATTAAATCTCATATTCAGCATTCCATCTATTAATGATAAAAATTCTTTTTTTTAATGATAAAAATTCTTGAGAGGGCGCCTGGGTGGCTCAGTGGGTTAAGCTGCTGCCTTTGGCTCAGGTCATGATCTCAGGGTCCTGGGATCGAGTCCCGCATCGGGCTCCCTGCTCAGCAGGGAGCCTGCTTCCCTCTCTCTCTCTCTCTCTGCCTGCCTCTCCGACTACTTGTGATTTCTCTCTGTCAAATAAATAAACAAAATCTTTAAAAAAAAAATTCTTGAGAAAGACTATGCATATCAAAATGTGACTGGAGAGATTTTTCACTTTGAGGAAAAAGAAACAGATGCACTTTCCATCTTTTGGACTCATATCAATCTTTTTACTGACTATAGAAAAAAATGTGTAGGGTGTAACTGAGTATATTCTAATAGAGTAAACAAGTCGATTTTTAGAGAAAGTGGAATTTTAGAGAACATTTACTTTAACTAGATGTATATAGGTAGATGTATAGAGGCCATAGAGGCCCAGAGTAGAAGTCGGGAAGCTTGGGTCAGAGCAGGTATCTCAACAAACATACCCTCTTGGCATTCACAAGTACAGGATTGGAGTAGTTCCAAGAAATCATGACCAGAAACTGAAGACCTAGATCATTCTCACAGGAAACAATGGTAAAAATCCTAAGGGAAGATGAATTCACCACAAGATTTAAAAATAAGACTTAAACTGTGACAAATACCTAAAGACTACAAATACCTAGGGTACATGACAAGAGAAAAACTCATGTATTTCATTTCTTTCCTAGACAAAAGCCAGTGACTTACATAAATGTAAAGAGATTCAGCACATCTTGGACACCACCCAGAAATCACCCTCTTATAAGCCAACGGAATCTAACGGTCAGCTCTCTAGAGTGGCTCCAGTCCGTGTCCCAGAGCCCACTTGAAAACCTGTCACCTCTTAAAGTGCCCAAGAAAAAGAAAAAACACTCTCGAATCAAGGCCACAAAGACTAAAGACGTAAAACCTGTCAGCAGCAAATGGGAGACTTATCCCTCAAGTCTCGAAAAGGACGCGGATATTAGCAAAGAAGAGAGTCTTCAAGCTGAAGAATGCAACGAGCAAAACTCTTTGCAAATAGCTCCACATCCAGCTAAAAATAAGGATGAGCAACCAAGTAAGAAATACGGACAACCTGCCTTCTATTTGAACCTCCAGAGAGACAAATAATTCAGCTTTATGCTACTCTGAAAACCTTGGATGAAAATACCATATGCCTACCTAGTAAAAAGGAAAAGAAAGAAAGAAGCCCTCCCTACCTTCTCTCGCGCGCCCCCCCTTACAGATACATATGCATATCCCAACTACAAGGTCCAGATAACCCATCTTCATTAGTGGCAACATCTTTCAGAGATTTAGAAAGAAATCCAGAGAAAATACAGAAAATTTTAAATCACTTATTTATATTTAATTTTTGTCAGGATGGAAAAAAAATCTATGAACTTCTGAATTCTTCCAAAACAATGTGTGCATTAGAACACCAAAAAACTAAGAACTCAAGGACGGAATGACCTCTACTATCAATGACTCTAACATTCCTAGTAGGCACCTTAATAAATCAATCAACATCTTTTCTTGAATTTCTTTTAGTGTGCTAGAAACCATCAATGGTATAAAAGACATTTCTCCCCACTAGATTACTGTATAATTGTACATGTAAAACACACAAGACTAACATAATTACAGAGTAAGATGGTACCTAGGAAAGTGCTAAGTTGTACACATGTGACAGTTAAAGAAAATACTATGAATTAGAGAGTGTTAATTGCACAAAGCAAGTGTGTCATAAAATAGCACCGAAATGGATAGTTGATGGTTTACAGTGGTCATTTTACTTCTCAAAATGTAGCAACAATGTAAAAGATGAGATGTGCTGTTTGCTTTAGAGCTAATAAATGTCCATTTCCAGCCATTTATTCATGTGAAAGCAAGTGGAACATCTCACAGTTTGTCATTCATAAGACGACAGTGGAGGGATTCCTCAAGGACACTACAGAGAAATAGGCACGTCAGGCAAACAAGTCAAGATGGATGTGATGAGTGAGAAAACAAGAGTCACAGGTCACCAGTGGTGTCCATTGTGGGGTAAGGCTAAGCAGAATGAGAATCAGGTAGATGAGGCACATGAAAGATACAGGCTATAAGCTAATTAGGTTATGGTAGCAAGATGAAACTAAGAAAACCCAAGGTTGGGTAGTCTCCTCCCAACAATCCCAAAAGCCAGAGGGTTTGAGAACTCACTGGGATAGTAAAATAACTATATTTCTGTTTTGATTTTATTTTCTGTTTTAATAGAGTTTATTTTTTAGAATAAGTTCACAGCAATACTGAGCAGAAAGTATTTCCCATAAACCCCTGGACACCCACACCTACATAGCCTCCCCATTATCACCATCGCCCACCATCTGTTAGAACTAAGGACCCTATACTGATACATCATGACGATCCAAAGCCCATAGTTTACATTAGGGTTTACTCAGGATGTTGTACTTTCTGTTGGTTTGGACAAATGTCTACTGAGATCTACCATTACAGTACCATACAGATTAGTTTCACTGGGGCCCCTGGGCTCGCTCAATTAAGCAGAGTCCTGGGATCAAGTCCTGCTTCTGGCTCCCTGCTCAGCAGGGAGTCTGCTTCTCCCTCTCCCTCTCCCCCTCCCCTACTGCTCATGCTCTCATGCTTTCTCAATCTCTCTCAAATAAAATCTTTAAAAAAAAAGAGTAGTTTCACTGCCCTAAATATTCTCTCTGCATATTCATCTTTCTCTCCCCATTAAACCCTGGCAACCACTCATCTTTTTGCTGTCTGTATAGTTCGACCTTTTCCAGAATATCAGATAGCTGGAATCATATTGTATTTAGCCTTTTCAGATTGACTTATTTCACTTAGTAATATGCATATAAACTTCATCATGTCTTTTCATGCCTTAATAGCTAATTTGTTTATAATGTTGAATAATATTCCATTGTCAGTAACATTTATAAGCTTCTGGCAATGTTAACTAAGAAAAAAAAGACAAATTATTAATATCAGAAAGGAGAAGCCATTAGTACTAATACCACAGACATTAAAAGGTTAATAAAAGAATATTCCAAACAACTCTCTCCCCACAAATTGGTTAACCTATATGAAATGGACCAATTCCCTGAAAGACACAATCTGCCAAAATTCACACAGGAAGAAATAGACTAGCTGAATAAGCCTATATCAATTAAACTGAACCAATAAGTTGTCAAAAGAGAAATCACCAGGCCCAGATGGGTTGACTGAATTCTATAAAAAATTTAAGAAATTATACCAAATCTCTACAATCTCTAACAGAGAACAGAAGCAGAAAAAATACTAACAGTACAGATTAGAAAATGGTATGGCCAGGGTGCATGGGTGGCTTAGTGGGTTGAGCCTCTGCCTTCTGCTCAGGTCATGATCCCAGGGTCCTGGGATCCAACCCCACATTGGGCTCTCTGCTCAGCGGGGAGTCTGTTCCCCCTCTCTCTCTGCCTGCCTCTCTGACTACTTGTAATCTCTGTCAAATAAGTAAATCTTTAAAAATTGGTATGGCCACTTTGAAAGATAAAACCAAAACATATTCTTACTATATGAGCCAGATCACAGTCCTTGGTATTCACATAAAGGAGTTGAAACTTCTGTCCACACAGATATTAACAGCAGGTTTATTCATAAGTGCCAAAACTTGAAAGAAACCAAGATGCCTTGCTGTAGTGGAATGGTAAATAAACTGTGGTACATCCAGAGACAATGGATTATTTAGCACCAAAAAGAAACGAGCTATCAAGCCATGAAAAGACATGGAGGAACCTTAAGTTTGTATGTATGTATTTATTTAAAGATTTTTATTTATTAGAGAGAGGGAGAGAGAGATCACAAGTAAGCAAAGAGGCAGACAGAGGGGAGGGGAAAGCAGATTCCCCGCCAAACAGAGAGCCAGATGTGGGGCTTGATCCCAGGACCTTGAGATCATGACCTGAGCTGAAGGCAGATGCTCAACCCACTGAGCCACCCAGGCATCCCGGAACCTTAAGTATTTAAATATTTATATTGCTATCCATTTATAAAAATGAATGAGGGTGTCCATTTCTAACCATTACAGAAAAGCTGGTAATGGACTAACCCATCCTCTATAAACTAAAACCAAATCATCTCATGACATAAGTAACTTCAGGCAACAGATCGTGATTAGCACAGGACTGTGGTGCTTAACCCATTCATTCAGTCCCACGTTTCATCCTAGAGGCATTTTCCAAACCATGGTTCAGAGAAGTGGAACCCCACAATCTTACTGGCCAGACAAAATAGAGATCAGAGTTTGTGTCTCCTCTGAGAGCTGAAATTTAGAGGCAACATACTGAAAAAGAAGGAACCACAGAAAAATAGCCCCCAAAATCTATGTAGAAAATTACTCTCAGGTCCTTGACCATATCCTAAGATGTTTATGTAAAGTATAGTAAACAGAGTAAAAAAGAGTCCTGGGAAGATACTGAGGTTCCAACTCAACCAGAATATAGAGACCTTGGTGAAAATCCCCAACATTGAATTGAAACCTCAGAAAAAAACATGTCCTGTGAATAAAGACCATGCATAAGAGCAAGGGCTCCGGCCTAGGACTAAGGACAAAATTGGAAGGGAACATTCAAACAAGATTAAAATAAAACCCCAACAAGACAGAAATAATCTGCTAGTAATACAAATTCTCCCCAAACAAAACTACTCTTTAGAAGAAGATATCATAATCCAGACCTTCTATAAGGTATTAACGCCTGTCTAGCATGTAATTAAAAGCTAGAAGATAAGAAATAAAAAGTGGGGGCCCCTGGGTGGCTCAGTGTGTTAAAGTCTCTACCTTCGGCTCAGGTCATGATCCCAGGGTCCTGAGATCTAGCCCTGCATCATTGGCTCTCTGCTCAGCAGGGAGCCTGCTTCCCCCCACCCCCCCGCCGTCTCTCTGCCTGCCTCTCTGCCTGCTTGTGATCTCTGTCCATCAAATAAATAAATAAAATCTTAAAAAAAAAAAAAAAAAGTGACCAATAGTCAAGAGAGAAAGCAGATAACAGAAGAAGGTCCAGAGATAATCCAGTAAATGGAGTTAACAAAAAAGACTTCAAAATGACCATTATATTAAAAGTTATACAGGAAAAGGTGAAAATCAATGCAAACATGGAGAATTTCAACACAATTAGACTTTAAGAATCAAGTTGACATTCTAGAGCTGAAAAATACAGTATCTGAACTTCATCATTAATTACATGGGTTTACAGCAGGCTAGATACAGCAGAAGGCCAAATCAGTTTTAAGACTGGCCAACAAGAGCTAGCCAGAATAAAATTTGAATTCTTGACTTTTACAAACACGTTATAAATGCTTAATTGGTGATTTCTCTTTCAAATAAATTATAAACAATTATCAGTTCACCAAACCTGGACCCTCTTCATCCCCTCACCCCTAAGCCTGGCAAGAGCCTCTGTTCTCCACCACGCTCACAGGTGGACCGAACCTGGCACCTGCAGGGCTCCCCACCCAGCCTGGGCACCCTGCTCTGCTCCTCTGGGGACAGGCTGTGTGGAGCCAGCTGCTCCTGGCAGAGTCCTGGGTGACACATTGGGCAGCCCTGGGCCCGATCCGTGGCAGGGCACTAGGACAGTGATTCTGTATAAGGAAACAGAAGTGGCACATTGAGCCGAGATGACGTCGCACTTCCTACACCACCGTCACCGCCAGTCTGCAGACGGCTGGGTGCGGACGGCAGCACGTGCTGGAAGGAGCCAGGGTCAGGGAGTCACCTCGCCCGAGAGCACCAGGACGCGACGGCAGCCCGGCTCCCTGAAAACACAGGAAACGTTAAGACATCAGCAGTTCCTCTTCATGTGTCCCGGGTTTTACCAGTGAAGCGACACGTCTGGCGAGGCCCATCCGCTCTGTGACGGGGTTGGTCTGCACTGACCGAACACGGGCTCAAGCAAGTCCACAGGGACGCGAGAGCCTTGTCACCCTGCCGGGCAGGATCTGGCCTCCAGCCAGCAGGAGGAAACGAACTCGAAGGGGGCGGCTCCCTCCGGGATGTGGGCCTGGGGTCCTCCACTGCACCGCTCTCCGCACTGGGCCCAACGGGCGGGCAGGCAGAGAATGTGGGTTATGGCCCGACACCGCCCTGATCTTCTAGGATTTGCGTGGGGCCAGGGGGGGGGGCCTGGGGCGGCCCGAGCATGTGGGTTAGTGTCCTCTGGCTGCCGTCAGCCTTTCTATGCTCCCCCCAGTGCACAAGACACATGGTGGCTTTCTGCGTGCACAGCAGCGAACAAAGTGAGGGTGTCGTGTTTTATTGGGCCGGGCCTCACTGCCCGCTAGTCAGGCCTGGGTTGCTAGGTGCTCAGTTTTAGAAATAGAACATTCCACAGGGTTCCAAGCAGACAGTTGTGGTCCACCAGCCAAGCTTCGGCACCTTGGGAGCCACGTGGCTCCTTCAGACTGCCACAAAGCCAGCTCCCCGCTCGGCTCTGGAGCAGTGCTCTGGGGCTAGAATCGGAGGAGACAAAGCCCTTTGGGTTTCCCTTCAGTATATGCTGCTATGTGTTTTTAATTTTTTTTAAGGTTTTATTTGTTTATTTGACAGAGAGAGAAATCACAAGTAGGCAAAGAGGCATGCAGAGAGAGAGGAGGAAGCAGGCTCCCCGCTGAGCAGAGAGCCCCATGCGGGGCTCAATCCCAGGACCGAGATCATGACCTGAGCCAAAAGCAGAGGCTTTAACCCACTGAGCCACCCAGGCACCCCTTTAATTTTTAATAAGAAGCTAACATCAAGGGGGAATAAAGAGGTAGTCACATGCTTTTCTGTCCTGGTTGAAGAACACAGGTCAGTGAAAAGATTAAATAAGTTTATCCAAGGCTTTGGATCACTCGGGTCACCCCTCATGGAGGCCAGTCCTCTGAGGGTACAAAGTCTGTGTCTGGCAGCACCTAAGAGCCGTGGGAAGAGGTTGCCCTCTTCACTTGCAGACCCAGTGGAGCCCTCAAAAACAAAGCAAAAAGCAAGCTCCCCAAACCGTCATGTTATTGCATGATAATGGCTCCTCTTTCCGAACAGCTGTGATCGGGGCGCCTGGGCTGCTCAGTTAAGCGTCCGACTCTCAGCTCAGGTCCTGATCTCAGGGTCACGGGATCAAGCCCTGCATCGGGCTCCACAGGCAGCAGGGCGTCCGCTGGAGATTCTCCCCCTCTCGCCGCCCCTCCTCTGCTCACTTATATGTGTGTGTGTGTGTGTGTGCGCGCGCTCTCAAATTTAAAAAAAAGAAAAAAAAAAAGACCTGATCAAAGGCAGATTAAAACCCTTCCAGTCCCAACAAACTAATGCTAAAGGCATCTCAGAAGAAAGTGTAGACAGACTTCAGAGGGAAACAGTGGGCGGCTGGGATAAAAACGCTCACCCACAGCAAAACCTAAGCCCGCTTTCCGAGCTGAGGAACAGAGTGTGTGGGAACTGAAAGGCAAAAAGAAAAAAGAAAAAAAAAGAAAAGCTTGAAAGTATTGGACTTGAATGACACGGGCTGCAAATGATAAAGGAGCCCATAAAATCCCTGTGCGGAAGCTGGTAAGTTCGGCTGCTCTCTTCAGAGAAAATCCCGCAGACGCTGGGAAGTCCCCCTTCCACAGGAGAAGAGGACAGCTTGGCCATGAGGTCACAGCGACCCGGGGTCACATGCAGGTCTCATTCAGATGTCAGTGCAGCCGACCCCCGAACAGCCGCAGCCATGGCAGGACATCGGGGTTTTTTTCTCTTCAAAAGTAAGTTAGATTTGGGCGCCTGAGTGGTTCAGTGGGTTAAAGCCGCTGCCTTTGGCTCAGGTCATGATCTCAGGGTCCTGGGATCGAGCCCCGCTTCGGGCTCTCTGCTCAGCAGGAAGCCTGCTTCCCTCTCTCTCTCTGTCTGCCTCTCTGCCTACTTGTGATCTCTGTCAAATAAATAAATAAAATCTTAAAAAAAAAAAAAAGTTAGATTTCGAGTATGCAATGCCTAACAACTTAGTATAACCACCGCGCGGTACATTAGGTCTCCAGACTCATCTTCTGAACTGAAGGACTTTGCCTTCTGAGCGCTCCTCCTTTTCCCCCTCAACCCAGCTTCTGAAAGACTCAACTGCTTTCTGTGTTACTGTAGGTTCCGTTTTTTTTTTTTTTAGATTCCATTTTGTGATCA
Organism: Mustela putorius furo; assembly: GCF_011764305.1. Lineage (NCBI taxonomy): Eukaryota > Metazoa > Chordata > Mammalia > Carnivora > Mustelidae > Mustela > Mustela putorius. The sequence continues at coordinate 88,961,763 of NW_025421998.1, forward strand.
TGCAGTATTTATCTGTGTCTGGTTCGTTTCACTTAGTATAATGTCCTCCAGTTCAAACCCTATTCTTTTTGTGAAAAAGTAACCAAATAAGAAAATAAAAAATAAGGGCGCCTGGGTGGCTCAGTGGGTTAAGCCGCTGCCTTCGGCTCAGGTCATGATCTCAGGGTCCTGGGATCGAGTCCTGCATCGGGCTCTCTGCTCAGCAGGGAGCCTGCTTCCCTCTCTCTCTCTCTCTCTCTGCCTGCCTCTCCATCTGCTTGTGATTTCTCTCTGTCAAATAAATAAATAAAATCTTTAAAAAAAAAAAAAGAAAGAAAATAAAAAATAATGAATAGTGTCCTCCAGGGTCATCCATGTTGTTGCAAATAGGATTCCTTTCTCATGGCTGAGTAATATCCCAATATACAGAAGGATATAGGTAAAGATTATGTAATATATGATCACTCTTTTCTTTTTTTAATTTTTAAAAATTTATGTATTTATTTATTTGAGAGAAAAAGAGAATGAGAGAGAGAGAGCATGAGAAGGGAAAGGTCAGAGGGAGAAGCAGGCTCCCCGCTGAGCTGGGAGCCCAACACGGGACTCGATCCTGGGACTCCAGGATCATGACCTGAGCTGAAGGGAGTCACTGAACCCAGCCACCCAGACGCCTCTCACATTTTACTCATCTGTCAACTTTTTTAAAGATTTATTTATTTGACGAGAGAGAGAGCGAGAGAGAGTATAAGCAGAGGGAGTGGGAGAGGGAGAAGCAGGCCTGCCGCTGAGCAGGGAGCCTGATGTGGGGCTCAATTCTAGGACCCTGGGATCATGACCTGAGCTAAAGGCTGATGCCCAAGGACTGAGCCACCCCGGTGCCCCTACATCTGTCAATTTGCTTACAGAGATCTCAAGTGTTATCAACCACCAAAATAAGTGAAGTGATGGATATATTAGTTAACTTGATTGTGGTAATCATTTCACAATGTATATTAAATTATCATGTTGTATGCTTCAAATATATGCAAGTTTCATTTGTCACTCCTAGTAAAGCTGGAAAAAAAACAAGCAATATTGATTTACCTCTGATGAACACTTTAATTGCTGCTGATTTTTTTGCTTGGTCTTACTGAAGTTTGAGAGAATTATAACTTCTAGAGCATTTTTAAATATAGATGGGTTTAACTTAATTATGACACATTATTTCTATTTCATCGAGTCCTCTAGAATGGAAGGATGTAAATATTACACTTACACTATTACTTAAACCATCACTGTCAGTTTACAAAACCAGGCAGGATATAACCGGGGGGGAGAGACTATATCAATATATTCTTAGAATTCTGTAGAAGTAGCTTAATATTTACCTCAATAAACTTATTGGCATTATTCCTTTTAACAAAATGAAAAACCTAAACAACTAGACAGTTTAACTGTTGTTATTCTTATCAGTATTCTTATCAGTTTTAAATTTATAGACTAAGAGGCAAGTTACAACCATTGGCTTCTTATTTTGTAATTTTCTGAAATTTGTCATTTCAGCTTTGTTCCTGTATTCAATACTTTGATGCCCTTAGATTTTATTCAGTTAAATTTTTGCCTGGGTGGCTCAGATGGTTAAGCGTCTGCTTTCAGCTCAGGTCATGATCTCCCGGTCCTGGGCTGGAGCTAAGCCCAGTGTTGGGCTCAGTGTTGGGCTCCCTGCTCAGGGGGGAGCCTGCTTGTCCCTCTCCCTCTGCCCCTTCCCCACTTGTGCTCTCTCTCTCAGTCTCAAATGAACAAATAAAATTTTTTTTTTTAATTTCCCCTTAAAAAACAATAAAGGGACAGAGACCCAGTTCTAGAACACCCTAAGTGTTTCCTCCATCGACTCCCTTACGAGAATACCATTACCGTTTAAAAAAAACACCACCACTCATTTTAAGTCTCAGGTCTCAGGAAATTGTCCTAAGGGCATACAACAAATGAAGAAACATTCAAGAAAATTTACCAAAAAAAAAAAAAAAAAAAAAAAGGAAAAGAAAAGAAATTTACTACATCTCAGACTTAAGCCATACCCACTCCTCCCTTCCCGCTGGTTCAACAAGAGGGAATGTCCCCTCTCCCTGAGCGGGTGGCCAAGGTCACAGTCAAGGGCTGGGGCATCTCCCCTGCAGGCCCGCGCTGCTAGCATTTCTCCGGTCCTACCTCAGTGCCACAGAGACTCCATTCCGGGCAAGTACAACCAAGAGGACATGGCCTCCCCCGCTACACTGCACCAGAGCACACAGGCCCCCTTTGCCAGGGCTGGCTCCCCGGGCAGGGGGAGGGAAGAAGTCGGACCAGGCGGGAGGAACTGCCTCACACCCACTGTGCTCCCGCAGAGGCCGATGGCCACCCCAGGAGGAGGGGCAGGCCTGCAAACCGAGAGCTCAGGCGTTCTCCGCAAGTACACGGATGCGTTTGGAACAGGGTGGGGGAAGTTCACCCCCCAGGGGGCGGGCAAAACCAGTGGTGAAAAAAAGTGATAATAAATAAATGAAAACAAATAAACAAAACAAAAACCAGTGGAAATTTGGGTGATAAGCAATTAAGAGGAGACTAGTAGCTTTGATTAGAGCAAGAAGCTCACCACCAGCTGTTGCCAGAGCCAGTAAAAGATACTGCTAGAAAGAGCCTCTAGGGTGTTAAAAAAAAAAAAAAATTACACTTCCAGTTAAAAATGACCAGCTGGGCACATTTTATTTTGTTCCTTCTCAAAAGCCCACTAAAATCATCATTTTTGTTTAAGACAAAGCTGCACGGATGAGAACAGGAGAGGAGACCCTGTGGGAAGCTTTTGTAAAGCAGAACAGCTTTAAACTCACAGAGAGAGTGGAATCAAGCTTTCAAAATTATAAATGCAAGTTACTTTCACCTAAAATTCTGTACTCAATCGACCTTTGATTGATCAAGTTTAAGAGCAGAATGAAGACTAAATCCGTAAAAGCCTCTGATGATGGCAACAGGCGATCCCCAGTCAGACGGAGGCTAAGGGAATCCCTAGGATGGGGGGCGGGGAACCTTCCAGGAGGACTGCGCTGTGCCCAGAAGGCAGAAGCGGGTCCAAGGGCACTCCCGGAGTGAGTGACTCTGGGGAAGAGGTAAGTACCGTGCATACACATTTCTTGAAAAAAGATTTCAGATTTGCGGGTTGGATGGCTGTTAAGCACAGAGGACTCCAAGCAAACAAAGAATTAAGGCAATTATCTCCAGGGAAGAGTAACAGTTTTCCGAGGAAGGAAAAACAAAACAAAACAAACCAATTTTCTACACGGTCCCACTACTGTGTGTGATGTTTACATAGGACAGTACTGCAGGCACTGAATATTGATGAAAATAAACTTTTGAGATACCCAGCCTGGACACAGGAGCAAGAGAAGACTCGGGCTTAGGGAACCCGGAGTCAGGGCGCTGTGACAGCTGTAACAGCCGATTGGTTCATCAATAGATTAGGCCTGAAACCGAAAACCCAGAAAGTACTGACCTACTGACCCGGGAGGGTTATTTTGACAACTGAGGTAAACGCTGAAACAGGTGAAAGCACTTGCTCCGGCGAAGGAGGGAGAACGTGGATTGCTCTTTCCACAACAAACTTTTGAACGCTGGGCTCTATCGAAACTCTGCGTTCTGACTTCCAATAAATACATGGCCAATAATGTCTCTTGAATACCATATCACTGTACTCACCAGTGTTTGATTTTCACAGTAACTACTTTATATTTGTACCAGAAAGTTATTTCTGTCTCTGCCTTCAAGGCATGGTCATGAAGGTCACGCCAAATATTTAGAAATCCGGCTTTTGAGCAGAAACAGCTGCCATCGCCGCGAGCCCAGGACTCCGCACTCAGGGCGAAGCGCTCGCACGCCTCAGCCCTGGTTTCCAGAACAGCCTGGGGCGCGGGTGCCCGGGCCAGTCACAGAGAGGAACCTGATGCTGATGCTGAGAGCTTGAGTAGATAATTAGGAATCTGCAGCAGAGATTCCTGACCCCAGCCCCTTTTCCTCCTACTAGACCTCATCCTTCTAGGTTTGAGTTGGAAAGAATTGCAAATAAATGAATAAAATATTTTTTAAATAATAAAAGAACTACAACGGCGGGGGATGAGAAGGACCGGGGAGGGGAAGAGAAACCCCGAAGGACTCCAGTATTCCCACGGTGGCTGGCCCCCGACCTAACCGAGCTTTGCTCCACATTGGAATTCCCAGCTGGTCCTGGGAGCCAAGGAAGCAATTTTTAAAAACTCTGGCCAGGAACCCCCTAGGATCACAAAATAAAGGCGTCGTCCTGCTCTGATTTTGAAGGAAGACACGTCCCAGTGGGAACGCGGAGGACACCTGGGCTCGGTCCCGGGAAGCCCCGTTACCCCGCAGAGCCGACTTCGGGAAAGCAAGGGACAGGCGGGGGAATGGCCCGGGGTCTCCGACCGCGGACGGCGAAGGGCCCCTCTCAATGAGGTCCTAGGCCGTGTTTCCGCGGCGCCCGCATCCCGGCGGTTTGCCGCCCCGGGTCCGTGTGCGACGCGGCGACACTCCCCCGGCTGTGGCCGGCCGCGGGCTAGCGCGGGGCTCCGGCGCGGGGACGGGCCGCCGAACCGCAGCGCCGCGCGCGTCCCCCTTTCCCGACAAATCACGAGCCCCGGCAAGGGAAGAAATGAAAGTGAAATCAGCTGACGGGGCACCAGTCAGCACTAACGGCCCGGCCCTCCCAGCGCTGTTGACTTGGGCACCGGTGCGGGTGCGGGTGCGGGTGCGAGCGGGGCCGCCGCCGGGACCGGGACCGCGACCGCGACCGGGACCGCGACCGCGACCGCGTCCGCCCGCTCGGCCCCGCGCCCCCGGCCCCTCTCCCGAGCGCGCCGCCGGGACGCCGGCCGGAGACCCGCCCGCTCCGCTCTCCGAGGGCTCGGCCCCCCGTGCGTGTAAGTACCTGCCCCGCGCGCGGCCCACCTGGCCCCGGCCCGCCCCGGCGTGAGCCCGCGCCCGCCGCAGCCCAGGCGCCAGCGGGGGTCCCGGCAGGGCGGTGGGCGAACGCGCGCCCCCGCGCCCCGCCCCGCGCGCTCTGCCTCCCGCGCCGGCCGGGGCGCGTCCGAACCCCGAGACGGGGCGGGCGACGCCAGGGGCCCCCGTGACAGACACCCGGGGACAAGCGTGAGCGCCAGGGCGGCCGCTCAGCAGAGCCGGGCGGCCGGACACGAGCAGATCCCGGACTCACAGGAGCTGAACTAGTCCCCGAAGTTACAAAAACGCGCTTCCAATCCTTCGAATACACAGTTAGAAAGACCAGTGTTCTTGACTCGGAATCTTACGGGGTCTGCGACCTTTCGACCGTCTGTTCCTAGACTGCGGTGCTCCGCGTGCCTTGATGGAAATTCACGGCGGGAGCTTAGGGCTGCTGGGGCTTATCTTCAAATAATTTAATAGGGGCCGTTTCCTTAAGAACCTCCGTTACAGTTCTTCACCTGTAAACCCAAAGGCTCCTTTAGGAAAGAAAACGCACACACACAAACACACACACACACACACACACACACACACACACAGACACACACACACACACACACGATCCTTCTTTCCTTCCTACCTCCTGGCCACTACTGTACAGTTCTCAGGATCTTCTCCCGATCCCCCATTCCTCCCCAAGCCCTAACCTGAGACTCTTCATTAGACTGGATTCTGTACCTATTCCTCTTTCTCGGTGTTCTTTTCAGCCAACTCCTGCCTTATCTCACCGAATGATAAAGGTTGTTTATGTTTGTTTTTTAAGTTTCACTTTTACATAAATACAACACATAATTCTGCAAATATTTTCAATGCAAAAAGAGAGCAATTGTCCATAATGCCACCATCCAGAGACGGATCCCACGGCGAGAATGTTTCCTGAGTCTCTTTCTTGCAGTCGTACTGTAGAATATTTTAGACGTGACTTGAATCAAAGGCGGCAGCTTTATTCTAAAGTCGGCAGAGTTTGTTGCTGTGATGTGTCTTAATTCCCATGGTGGGCATTCAGGTTCCTTCCTGGTTTTTGCCAAATACTAACTACCATGAACGTTCCTGTATATAAATCATTGATTGCATTTCTGGTTGCTGCCATAGGATAAACTCCTGAGTGGGACAACTAGACCAAAAAGAATGATTTTTAGGGGTTTTGGTGCAAATTGCCAAATTGCCTCCTAGAAAGTCTGCACAGCTGTTTAACCATTCCCACCATCTGTCATACGTTCTGCGACAACCAACATTTTCACCTGCGATTTTTTTTTAAAGATTTTATTTATTTATTTATTTGACAGAGAGAAATCACAAGTAGATGGAGAGGCAGGCAGAGAGAGAGAGGGAAGCAGGCTCCCCACTGAGCAGAGAGCCCGATGCAGGACTCGATCCCAGGACCCCGGGATCATGACCTGAGCCGAAGGCAGCGGCTCAACCCACTGAGCCACTCAGGCGCCCCTTCACCTGCGATTTTGATGGGGAAACTCCTAGGTTATTTAACTTGGCATATCTTTGCTTACATTACAAAACGTATAGACTTTTCTCATGTTAGTGAATGATACCGTGATTTACATAAGGAGAATATATATTTGGTCTTTATTCCCCTTCTTGGCACAGAGTTCCTAAAACCTTTGGAATTTCATAAGTGACCATAGAGATAAAGGTATCTTCTTCACCCGTTAACAACCCCTTTCAACCATATCTGGGTTTATGTTAATGACCTGACTTTCGGCAGGGCTCTACAGATGGGGTTTGGTTGCCCCAGAAGCAACCTCGGGATTAGAAGGGAACTTTTAGCCACACCCCACAATCTGGGGTGGGGGTGGGGGGGCAGACCAGCTGGAGTCGGTCACCCATGCCCAGCGCCCAGTGATGTCATCCGTGAGGCAAGGTCATGAAGTCTCCTCTGAAGTGGGGGGTGGGGCAGGGGTGGGGCCGCTTAGGAGACTGAACCCTTGGCCAGTGGGACCTGACACTCTTCAGATAGATGGTGTCAGAATTGAGTTAAATAGGACACCAGCTGATGTCACGAGAATTGTTTGGCTGAGGGAAACTCCCGCACCTTAGGTAGAGTGTAGAAAGCTACACGGACCTATCAGCAGTTCTTCTCTTCTGAAACGTCTTCATATCCTTTGTCCCTCTGTACAAGGGTTGTTCTTCTTACTTATTTGTGTGAACATCTGGTATATTCATAATAGTAATAATTTCATATTTATTGCAGATATTTTCCATGCTCATTGACTTGTCATTTTATGATGTTATATAGAAATGTATCTTCCCATATGGTTAAGTCCGTACAATTTTTTTTTTTGTCATTTCAATTTGCTTTGAAGTTCCAAGTGTTCTTTCTCAGTCGTAGATCAAATCTTCACCCTTTTCTAGAGCTTTTCTTCTTTCCTTCTGTTCATTACATGTCTCGCTTGGATCCATGTGAATTTTATTTCGGTTTGTGGCGTGAGACAAGGACTTATACCAGTTTTGTTCTGTTTTCAGTTAGCTCATTGACGGCTCCAGTGCTGGTTAATGGGAAATCTTCCATGGAACTGTAATGCCACATTTTTTTAAAAGATTTTATTCATTTATTTGACAGAGATCACAAGTAGGCAGAGAGGCAGACAGAGAGAGAGGGGGAAGCAGGCTCCCCACTGAGCAGAGAGCCTGAGGCGGCCTCGATCCCAAGACCGTGATCTGAGCCAAAGGCAGCGGCTTAACCACTGAGCCACCCAGGTGCCCCTGTAATGCCACTTTTATCACACATTAACTTCCTACGTGCGGCTTTTCTGAGATACTCCTGCTTCCAGCAGTCCCTCCCAGTACCCCTGGGGGGCTACCATTTGGGGGGTTGGGATCCAATTTCCCCTGTTATGTCTAGGAATCCACCTGGGAACTGGATCCGGGGATTACTTCGCTGACTCTAGCCTGCCGTGGCCATCAGAATGGTACATCTTCAAGTGATGTAGTCAGTGTAACCTGCCTGCAGGTTTGATCTTGGAATCCACGGACAGCGCGTTCTCATTAGAACTGAGAGTCCTCAGAGATTGATACCCGGGGCTGACAGCACCTCGGCGTTCTCAGCCCTGTCAAATGACAAAATGAAAACCGTTCAGTCATGGATTTACCCTTCCTTGATGTGAGGGACGACGAGCCGTGGATTGGGGGAGTATAATGCCTCGTGGAGCCCAGAGCGCTGGTGTAGGATTGGGGGCCAGGAGCGGATGGCCGAGAAAAGAGCAGTGTGGGAAGCCGTGGGCACGACTGGCTGGGAGGTCCCACTTTGCGGTCCCACTTTGGGTACGGCCAGCTGGCAGAAGCGCACTGGGGACTGTGCTCTGTGTGTGTGTGTGTGTGTGTGTGTGTGTGTTCGGTTTCCTTGACGGGTGCCTCCCAGACCGGCTGACTTGGGCTAGAACCCGGGCTGGGCCCCGCTGTGGCCTCCATGTCGTGGCCCAGCAATATGAAGGAATCCCGGGGTCTCCCCCAGCCTAGACGTCAACAGACTTTGGGAGGGGATCCCCAGCCGCCCAGCGCTTCTGTGAGGGGAGCTGCCGTCTGTCTGCTGGGCCGCAGCGGGGCCGTGGGGGTGCTCCCCAGGGCGGAGGGCCAGAAGGAGCCGCAGCCCCGGCTCTCTGCTCAGGCAGCCCATCCACACCAGCCCCGAGTCTGACCAGGCCAAGACCCGGCTTTCTCAGGCTCCCAGATCTGGCCCTGAAGGCTGGAGGGGGAGGCCCCACAGCATTGGCTACACAGTTTAGGGGTGATTTACTTTCTCAGGGTTATTTTGTGCCTGGCTTGAAGCTCTTTCATATGTATTACACACTCCCCAGGGAAGAACCCTCTCCTGCCCTGAGAAGACTCGGGTGAAGTTCTGGGGAAACTTAACCATCCTTTCAGCCAACTCCCTAAAGACCTCTTGCAAAGCTGAAGGTCTAGGCCTTAGTTCCGTCGCCCCCACCCCCCACCCCAGGGTAACCGCACTCAGGTAGGCCTGGGTGCTGCCCGCAGGCCTAGCCGGCAGGATGTGCGTGAGGTAATCCCAGGACTTCACTCCGTCTGTCCCAAATCCCAGGTCGGCCTGCCATCTGGGCGCCAAGCTCCTTGGGTTTGGGGGAACAGGGATGTGAGTTAAGGGAACACTTGGTTAGAAGGATAGAATTCACACTTGTCACCCTGGCCTACAAGACCCTCAGGGACTGGGGACAGCTCACTTGTCCAGACTCGTCTCGTCCCCTCTCCTCTGTCACAGGGCTGCAGGCACCCCAGCCCTGGAAATCTGTTCGTCTCCCAACCAGGTGTTTATAGCTACTGCCCTCACTCCCTGGAAGGCTCTGGAAGACTCCAGAGGGCTCTTTCACGTCCCTCAGGCCTCAAACCAAGATGTCTCCTCCCCACGCAGGCCCTCCCTGACCCATTGATCCAGGCTAACGGCTTCCTCCTGCCGCCATCTCTCCTTTACTTCACCCTGTTTGTTTCCTTCCCAAATCTTTCCAGAAGTTACCATTATATTTTTTAAAAGTCTACTGTTGGTCTTTTCTCCCAACAAGAAAGTGAGCTCAGTGAATCCAGGCCCCTGGTTTGCCCAGAGTGCTACTGATTCCACAGGGCCCGTGACAGAGGGAACCATCCAGAATATGCCATTCATGGCATCACAAGAGGAGAAACCCTGGCCCCCTCAGTAGGAGGGGGGCTGTGGCTCTCATGACGGGATTGCAGGCGAGGGCCAGGCAGGAGACCCAACAGCCAGCGGCAGCCCTAGTCTCCAGTACTACTCGCCTTGGCCCTCTGCTTTGGTCTGGTGAACCCCAGTCTTAGCCTCCCATCAACCGGCTGCGGAGCCCCACCGCTAACCACCAGATGCAGGCGGGTCCAAGGCGCAGGCACACACGCCTTCAGAAGGAGTTTTTCGCTCTCAGAACTGTCTTTGACCTCTGCTCCCAGCTGGATCATCTGCTTGCAGGGGCGAATAAGCAGCAAAACAGATGGTCCAAGAGCCAGGTGGCATTGCTGGAACCCCAGATGCGGCCTACTCGAGCAGCTTATGTACATGGGGGTCTGCAGACCCATGATTTTGACCCCCAAGTGCAGTCTCGTGCTCTGGTCCCATTTCTGTGGGCGAAGCTGCTTTCATTAACGCGCAGCATAAAGGACATCTGACTGTCGCACACTGCGTAAAAAGCCACTGTGGGGCCTCTCCCCTCCGCACCCCGGGCAGCTGCCCCGCACTGCACACACTTGGGAGGCACCACTGCGGCCCAGTTTTGAAAACTAAGAACCTGGGCTCGTGTTTCTGCCAAAGGAAATATGACACATTTCCCCTACTTCTTCCCTTTTTATTTTTGTCAGGGCCACACCCCAGCGGTGAACACACTGGTCCTGTGTTCAGCCCAAGGGGCCTTAGTCGGGCCAGGCCCCCTCCTCCGACAGCTAAGCTCCTCCCCTGTCAGACTGGCGGGCTTTACTCTGCTAACTTCCCTGGCTTCGCTCTCCATTCACGTGGCTCACCCGGCCTGGGGTGGGGGTGGGGGTTTGTGACACCACAGGCCCAAGCTCCCAGACCTGCGCCGGGGTGGGCCGGCTCTACGTCCCCGTCCCTGTGTGACACAGCATCTGCATCAGACGTTGCTGAAGACCCTTCCAGGACTGCAGGTCCTCCGGGGGGGAGCTCTGCTTCTGTCTCCTCTAGCGTCTGACCGCTGCCGGGCTCTGGTGCTCTGGGCTTAACTTCTAGGAGTTTCCATTTCCTCTCTCTGGTAATAATAATTAAAATAGTACTTACTAGGTAATGTTCCACATGCTGAAGATAAATTCACCTCATTTAATTCCTACAACGTCTACAAAATAAGTTCTAGTAGACCCATTTTCCAGATGAGAATACCGGGCCCTGGGATGTTAAGTAATACAGATGGGAAGCGGTCAGCCTGGGATTTGACCCCAGGACACGCAGCTGCCACGTCTGTGCCCAGAAGCCTTAGCCCACGTTGTCTCCTCTACGTGAAGGACAAACACGGACAATGGTGCACCCCGGGCCTCAGCAGGCTCGTGCCGGGCTGGGGGGAGGCAGGTTCCACAGTGATGACGACCAACCTGCCTGACAGATGTCACCATCCACCTGCTGTGGGGAAGTGGGGAAATGGGGAAGTGCCTGACCTTTACTGAGCCTCAGGCTCTCCTCTGGAAAACGGAGATCAGGACCACAGAGCGGCTCCCCCAGGGCTCTTGTGAGAACTTAACAAAGCAGTACTTTCCCCATGCTCGCTCAGAGTAAATGCCCGCGAGATGCTGGTCTGTTTCTAACTACGAGCAAGGTCTCAGCCAAATTAGATTTGCTTGCTCTACGCCTTCCACTGACCAGAGAGAATTCTCAGGGCAAGCTCTGCTCGCTCCTTTCTCTGCCAAAGGAAATAGGACACATTTCCAGCTTTCTTAAATCATTAATGAACAGGAAGGCCGGGAGGTGAATTTTTAACTGATAACCACCTAGTAACCCACCTGTTTTCTCTTTCAAGCTTCTGTTCAGACAACAAAGTGATACCGTCCAGGTTCTACCGGGCAGTCCCGTTGGCGCTGGCTGTGCTGGGCAGGCGTGGGGGGTGGGGGCCACTGCCCTTGACCCCAGCTGTGCCCACATCTCGTGCGTCCTCCTCTCCGTGTTCAGCTCTGGAAGCTGGCGGCTCAGAGAACAGATCTGAGAAAGAGAGGACATTCTTGCAGAGAGCCCACATTTAGGAAATGGGAAGAACACAAGGGCCAGAAGGAGGAGAACCAGGACAGAGGAGTAAACACGGCCGGGAGTTTGATCACCTCGGTGTGCTGTTGCCTCAGCCCATTCAGTCATTCACATGTCCCTCGGTCGCTGAGTGTCTGCCTTGTGCCTGGTGGCCCTGGGGGTTGGAGACATAACAGTGAAAGATAGACTTTTGGTAGATAAACAGCCAGTCAGCTAACTAGAGATACATGAAAATGAGCGGGAGACGAGTCCTGGCCCTCATGGAGTTTACATCCGAGTGGGGGTTGTGACGAGAAAAGGTTGAGAATGGGAGAGGGCTGCAGAGAGGGCGGGCAAGGGGCCCCGGGAGCACCAGAGGCTGCTGTGGGGGCGGGGGGGGGGCAGTCAAGGTGAAGATGCAAGGAGTGGGGAGTGGTCTGGCCTCCCCGGGAAAGCAACATTGGCGCACAGAGACCCAAGGGAGGCGAGGGAGGGAGACCTGGGACAACAGAAGAGCATTCCAGGCAGAGGTACTAGCAAGTGTCAGAGCCCTGACTTGCCTCAAGTTCTTGGAAAATACAGCAGAAGCCACCGTAGTGGAAGCTGGGGGGTGGTGGGGGGAGGTGGGGAGGGAGCAAGACTAGTAGGAGACGTCCGGTTCCTAAAGGAGCAGGAAGAAGGCCAGGTGATTGTTCATGCTGCCACGAAAGGCGGCACCCTTGGTAGCAAAGTTACCCTTCGTAGCAAGTTCCAGAAGACGCACAACCCCCCAGGGAGAGCAGAGGTTAGTGTTCCTGGGGGATTAAGTCGGAGGTCCCGGAATGCAGGGCACACGCTCCTGGAGGGGCCACTGTCTGTGGGTTCCCGATGACCCACCGTGGGCCACACTCCAAGGGCTCACTGAACACCTAGCGAGAACAGACCTCCCGCGGGTGCTGGACAAACGGTCATCGGGCATGAAAGACGTGCAGGGGCGCTCGGTGAGGCCCCCTCGGGGCGTCCTGAGGGAAGGGGACAGGTGGGAATCGGGGAGATGGTGAGAGCCCTCAGCCCCAGCTCTGCGGAACGACTGCTCTGCGTACTGGATGTCATGAGTCTGTGGGCAGGAAGAACGAATTGAAAAAAAAAAAAAAAAGGATGAGGGTGGGTCTTTTTGGTTGTTTTTATATAAGACAAAATAGAGGAGAAGGGAGTTTTGTGGGAATCTCGATCATTGGCACAAGATGAAAATGTAATACTGAGAGCCATGAGTAGAGCAGGGACAATAGAGAAGCCGTAAGTAAGTGCGGGGTCCGTGTCGATGGAGCTGCGGGTCCTTTAGCGGATCACAGAGAGGGGCACGCTCCGGAGATGGAGACCAGAGCTACCGACCCTCCTCTGTGGAAGGGGACGAAGGGACTAGGACCGTTTGTAAGGTTTCCTTTGACTCTACGACTCAGGAGAGGACATTTCGGTGGTCTTGAGAAGCAAGTGCCCATGGCAGGAGGTGGTGGTTCACCCCCATTCACCTCAGCATTAGTTCTAGTCTGACAAAATAATGTCGAACAACGTAACCTACACAGATGTCCTCGTGCTATCATGGTGTTTACGAAGCAGGATACAAACATATTTACGCAAGCCCAACTGTGTAAAACAATGTTATGGAAGGAAATGTGCTGTTAAGAAGAGTTGTTTCTTCAACCTGAAGTTACAGGTGATTTTTAGTCATTTGCATATTTTTCTAGTTTTCTTCGATCGGCATCTATTGCTTTATTATAAACGGGGAAAAGTTCAGCTAAAAAAGAGCAGCAGTGACTCAGCGGACTGCTGGGTTCCCCTCTGAAGGAAGCAAGGCTTACTGTGAAAGGGAATGAAAAAGCTCATGGCGGCGAGAATGTGACTGCTAGGATCGTTAAAGGCCAAAAAAGCTAGGATGGGCTCCTGGTGCAGCAGAGGAGAGGGCCACAGGCTTTTGCAGCCGAACATCCATCTGCGTTCATTTGGAGACGTTTAGACAAAGAAGCTAGAACCAGCCTCCAGCCTTAGTCCACGAGGTCCTGAAGCCTGTCCAAGTGTCCCACAGGACACAGGACACGAGCAGCAGGAGGCCCAGCACTGTGCACCCCGGGAGCCGAGACACCAAACACAGCCCGCCCCTCACCTCAAGCAGCTTTGCTGGCTTGTTAGGAGACGTGCCTGAGATTCCTAACGGATGCCCCAGGGCCCTTCCTCCCTCCCTTCCTCATTCATTCATTCATTCAAAAGTTCCTAGTGTGTATCACCCCACATTTGGGACAAAACGGAGAGCAAACTAGAGGGAGCCGGTGTCCGGAGGATTTAGAGGCAGAAAGCAGGGTCGGACTTCAGCAGTGGGGTGGGGGGTGCCTGAGCACAGCAAGGGTGGAGAGCACAGGGAGCAGGCCCCCCCTCGGAGAGAAGTGCAAGTTCAGAGTGGCACCAGGGGGCCGTGACCCCGAACTCCAGGAGAAGGAGCTGCGACTGAACTCTGCGCCTGTGACGGGGGGAGAAGAGATGCCAGGGGCGACCACCTTCTCCGCAGACCCACTTCTGGGCTTCCCAGCTGCAGTTTGTTTCTCTCTCGGCTGAGAACCTACCAAAGGGCAGTTGAGGAAGAGAGAGATCAAAAACAAAGGCGAGGCTGGCACTCCCACCCCTTCCAGAGGCCAAGTCTGTGGCATGGAGGGGGCGGGGCTGTCTTCTAGTCGAAAATGCTTAATAATAGCGATTTCTTTTTTAACCCATGTGTAATGGCCGGAAACAGGGGCAGCAAGAGGGAGCATTCAGATGAAGCCACCCCTGCTCCCCACCTCTGGGTCCAAGGCAGCGGAGGCAGGTCAGACCTGACTTTCTGCAGCACACTTGTTCAAATCAGGGTTCCAGCCCTGGAAATCCTCTCCACACCCTGATACCTAAACCCACTAAAAACACAGATACAGGTTTTTACAAGCATTTGTTAAATACCCCAAACCATACAAAACACCCTCCTGCTGGGGATTCCCTGCCTCTCCCTGTCCCGTACCCCCCACGCCCTCTACACCTCAGGCCAGACTGGTGAGAACCCCCATTATGCTAATCTCACAACACCGGGCCTAAAGACACCTTTGTCTTACCTGGTAAGTCTTGCTGTCACAGCACAAAGCTCCAACTGCATTCAAACGGCCTCGGCCTCCAGTTTTCATTAATTCAGGCCTCCCAGTACACACTACGGAAGGAGGGGGGAAGGAGGGGGCCTCCTCCCTCGGGGATAGCCCTGCGCTCTCCCATCTCCGAGCTCCCCTGGAGAAGCCATGGGCGGGGGCCTGTGTGCAGGTGCTCACAGGCTCAAAGCCTCATTGCCCTCACAGCTTGATGTTTCTGTTCTATTGGGCCCCAGCCTCACCCCCAGGCAGTGCCCCCCCCCCCTCTGCCAAAGGAGTTGCTGATAAATCTTTATTCTCCGTGTTTGTCCTCTGAAGGCAGCCACCTGCTAGAGTGAATGATTGTGACCTTCCAGATTCACATGTTGGAGCCTAAGCTCGGAGTGATGGTATCAGGAGGTGAGGCCTTCTGGGAGGTGATTAGATTCACAGCAGAGCCCTCGTGGAAGAGCCCCCCGAAGAAAATCAAGAGACCCCAGAGAGCTCTCTTGTCCCTTCCGTCCTGTGAGGACATAGCCAAAGATGTCCGTCTATGAACCAGGAGGTGGGCTGACCAGCCATCAATCAGCCAGTACCTACCTCTCGGACGTCCCAGCCTCCAGAGCCGAGTCTGCTGTTTCTAAGCTGCCCAGTCTGTGGTGTCTGGTGCAGTGGCCCAGGGACACGAGGACAGTCCCCCCTCCCTCAGGCCGGCCCCATATCCTGTTCCCAAGTACGTGTCCTTTCTCTCCCTCTGGGCACTTTCTGTTCTTGCAAAACAAATAAGGGATGTGGTCAGACACCCCTTCCTTCCAGTCAGCTGTGGGAAAGAGGGAGGGGCTGCTCCTCCCCGGGGACCCTCCAGACGCTACCCTCCGGCTACACCAGTGTCCCTGGCACTGGATGTCACTCTGGTTTGTCCCCAGCACCTGGTGTCTTCTAAGGCCGGCAGCATTGAGTTCCAGAGCTCTGGGCCGTCATTCCGGTGTTTGCAAACACAAAGGTATTGTATGCAGACGACTGCTGTAGAGGCCAATTTGGAGGGGTCCTTTGAGGTAAACACGGTTTGAAAAGATTTTTCAAAACACGAAGAGGAAGGTGTATATTGCATTTAAGTCTTCTGCAGGTCAGCTGGGCAATAAAATCACTAAAAAATATTGCTGCCTTTGACGCAGGGACCGTACTCTTAGAGATCTAGCCTAAGGAAAAACCAGAATCCTACAAGTATCTTCCCTGACTGTCACTTGTAACAGTGAAAAATGGAAACAAGTTGTCTGACAGGGGCACTGATAAATCTATGACAGGAGCTAATACGCAGCCATTAGTCATGGTTTTGAGAACTACTTAACAGCTTTGAAAACAGGTTCACAGTATCCAGTGAGAAGATCATTATGGTCAACCGTATGATTATTTTAAAAATATACCAGCACATAGGAAACAAAATATTGGTAGAAAATTAACAGTGCTTCTATGTATGTGGTGAGATAAAAGGCTATTTTTTATATTTTTTCTTTTTAAAAATTATTTTCCAAGATTTCTAGAATTACTGTTGTCAGGAAAAAACGGTAGACACTTTAGAAAGTGTCTAAAGTAGGGAGTAGGACTGTGTGATTGCATTACCAGGTGGCCTCTTGTCTTCACGCGTCCGGACTCCCAGCGCAGGGCTGGTGGGCTCACCGGACAGGACATCGAGCAGGGCTCTTCAACCCCAGCTCACATGAGGGCACGCTGTAGAGCTTCCAGAACAATCAGTGCCTGGCCCCAGCCACAGAAGTTCTGATTGCTCTGGTCGGGGTCCCACTGGTGGTGGTTCTTCCAGCTCCCGGTGGTGCCGCTGTTGCCCTGAGACCCGTGGATCCCTGTGCCTGTAGCACTGTGCCCCTCTTCAGGGCCCCAAGGACCTGTTGGCTTCTCCTTCACCCCCGCCAAGCCCTCCCTCGTCAGGATCTGAGAAACCCCCTCACAGACGTTTCCAGTGGTTTGTGGTGTCGGAAGTGCAGCCAAGCCCCTGTTCAGAGGGCCTCAGTGAGCCCATGTCAGGCCCTCCCAGCTGCCCGGGGTGGGGGAAGGGGCTTCCCCTGAGCTCGGCCCAGGGAGGCCGCTGAGGACTCACCGAGTGGGTCCTGCCTGGAGGTTCCCTCCAACTTCTTCTTCCACTGGGGTTGGAAGGAAGGTTGCCATAGGTGTTTACGGAATTCCAGAAGGGAGAACGTGAGCTTGTGAGGACGCCGGGAGGGAGACTGGGCCCTGACGGATGTGACTTCCCTCAGGTCCCAGGAAGGCGGCCGCGCGAAGGGCAGGAGAAAATGACCGTCCCTGGGCCAAGGCGGAGTGAGCAGCTGCTGTTCCTGGGCCTCCTGGCCGTCGCGGCGGTGGTCATCTCCCTGCTGTTCTACGCTCTGCTCTGGAAGGCCGGCAACCTCGCGGACTGGCCCAACCTCAGAATCGGCTTCTACAACTTCTGCCTGTGGGACGAGGGCACTAGCTCCCTGCAGTGCCACCAGTTCCCTGAGCTGGAGGCCCTGGGCGTGCCGCGGGTCGGCCTGGCCCTGGCCAGGCTGGGTGTGTACGGGGCCCTGGTCCTCGCGCTCTTTGTCCCCCTGCCTCTCTTCCTGGCCCGGCGCAACGGCAGCGAGGGAGAGTGGCAGCTGGTGGTGGGCTTCCTGGCCATGTCCTCTCTGCTGCTGGCTGGTGGCCTGGGCCTCTTCCTCACCTACACCTGGAAGTGGCTCAGGCTCTCCCTCCTGGGGCCTGGGTTTTTAGCTCTGGGCACTGCCCTGGCCTTACTTGTCCTCTTGCTTATGGCCACAGTCATGTTCTCTCAGAGGGCGGAGGACAAGAGCAAGCTGGACAGCTTCTAGTTCTATCTAAAGGCTTGTATGATTGCAAGAGTTCAGTTTGAACCATGCTCAGAGAAGGTGCCAGAAAATTGAGGGGCTAGTGTGTCTTCTCAGCCTGGTTCATAGGGAATGCTGATCTCAAGCCCTAGCAAATGGGCCCCACCCCAGAGAAAGGGGAGTACCCAGTGTCCAGAAGGCCAGGAGGCAGCAATGGTGGGACAACCTTTGTGCAGGGTTGTCCTTCCTGTGGGATTTCTGAGGTTCCCAAGGACACCCCCAGACCACGTAGCTCCTTGTCCAGAGAACTCCTGCTCTAACACACTGATCTGAGCAAGCCATTCGTACCTTGTCCTCAGGAGAACAGGGAGAGAATTGCCCTCATGAGGCCTGATTGCCAGGGTAATTGGCCAGATATCAGACTAGAACCCAGGAAAGGTTTATGTCAACAAACGGGGAACATTATGAGAGAGAGAGCGTGCCTCAGTGTCCCATGGGGCGCTGGTTAGCAAGCTCCGGGGTGTGACGTGCGGAGCCCTTCTCCCAATACCGCTCCCGAAGGCCCAGGAGGGACCCCTTGAGGGACTCACCGCAGACAGAACCAGTGGGCACAAACAGAAGCCTCGGGGGCTTTGAGGGCTCTCCTGGAAAGGCTCCTGGACCTGAGTCAGATGCCACGGGGCGGCAGTGGGCAAATCATTCCTCGCACGTGCCCTGGGAGTCGGGAACAGAACGCGCCAGATCCCAGGGCAGGAGAGGAAGGCGCAGGGAGCCGCACCCCGGATGGACGGACAGAGGCTGCACCTCCCTCTTCCCTCCTCCACCGCAACTGCACCAAGGATACAAGCACAACCTTCGCCTCGGGGGACTGTATTTCTCCGCACCTGCACAGCCGAAAACCCGACAGCGAACGACAGCCCCATTCCACGCCTGTCCGGAGCCACCCCGAACAGAGACAGAAATGCTGACTCCGGCGGGATCTGGTCCGCCGCCTCCTGAGGACTCCCGGGCCACTCTTGCTTCACAACTGCCCCGGGGCCGAGGCTGAGCCGCCCGAGGGGAAGAAGGCGGCAGTGCGGCGGGCAGAGGCCTTCCCGTCCGGAGCCCAGGCCGAGCAGGGCACCGCGGGCGGGACACCTGCCTCCCGGGCTGCACAGGTGAGGGGAACCCGGTTCAGAACAAGCTTCCTCTGCAGGGAGAGATCACGCTGACGAAACGGTCAGGCTTCCCGGGAACTTTGCGGCCGTACTCTTTCTTCTTTCAAAGTTACTAAGTTGACTCTTTGGTTCCAATAAGTGTGACCCCCATGTCCACCTTTCCCTGAACCTGGGAAGTGAATAAAGTCAGACCCTCCGAGCAGAGGATGCTCAGTGCAGAGAGAAATTCTAACAGAAGCTCATCTTGGCTCCTCCTTTCCACACACTCGGCGTGACAGGTCCCAAGGCCCAGAGCCTCCTGGGCTTCCCCTCCACCGTGCATCTGCCAGCCCAGGGAGGGGAGGGCCGGGCGGCGTCGGCATCCTTGGGCAGGTCCCGGGCCGGGAGGCAAAGCCAGCTTCCTCCAGCGGCCTGTGTAAGAGTCTTGGGGAGTCTGTCCCTTAGCTGAAAAATATTTCCCTGACGTATTTTAACATGTCCTCATCGTCCGCAGGGCTCCCGCTGCACGCAGAGTCAGACCCCGGGGGCCCCTGAGGAGGGCTAAGGCCTGGAGGAAGGGCGTCTTTCCCGATGTCCTCATCCTCACTTCTACTCCCAGGAGATCCTGGTGACGACGCTGAGCGGATTGGGGACAGCTCTGGCTTATCAGCGCCCACCAGTGTTGGAGACTCCAAGGGCTTTTCCTGTTTCCGGGCCTGCGGGAGTAGGAGATATGACAGGCAAAACAGACGTTATGTTATTTCCCACGTGAATGTGCGGGTTTATCCATCGGCGAGGCAGACGCCACTGTGAAGCCAGTGTGTGACCGGGTCAGGCCCCGCTCCCCCATCAGAGCCTCTCCTCCGGCCGCCCTCCCTCCGGGCCCCCACAGCTCCCGTATAAGTCAAGACCAATGTGGGACAGACGTGGGCAGGGGCCTGAGGAATACTGGAGTGGAAAAGAAAAACAGGAAAAACATCTGGAAAGGCAGGGGTGACAGAATGGAAAGAGCAGGGGATACAAACTTGCATGTGGGCATGAGCTCTGTCACTTATTGGCTGTGTAACTAAGGAGACATCCCTGGGCCTCAACTTCTTTATCCGTAAAATGGGGATAATATCTGAAATAATGGTCACCAGGTGATGGCAAGGATTAAAAGAGACAATAACTTACAAAAGTACCCCGTCAACTACACAACACTAAGGCGGTACAATTACTATTTGCCTCAGAAGCCAGGAGACGCGGGTGGCTGTGGACTAAGGAGAAGTACAATGGTACGAAGTCACCTCACCCAACTGAGACCCTGCAGAGAACATAAGTAGTTCAAGGCTTCCCGTGCCCTCCACACGCCAGCACAGTCAGCCCAGACACAGCGGCTCTCCTTCCCACGGCTGCTCCCTCCGCAGGTGTCCAGCCCCAAACATTAAGTCCCACCTCACACGGGGAGAGGCCAAGGGGAGCGCGACCTTGAGAGAAGTGCTAGAAAAGGGCCAGGTGGGGGAAATGGGATGACAGGTGATAGGGGTCCCCAAGGCCACCTGAGAACGCAGGACGTCTCTTTTATTGCCTCTCACCAGGGCCCAGTCCAGTTTCTGGTCCCAAGAGTAAGAAGAAAAACAGTTGACTTTACCTCAACCAGGATCCCCAGGGCGACGTCTACCATTTCAGCTTCATTCATGCAGTACACGGTCCTCGCTGTGGCAAGTCTGAAAGGAAGTCATAATGCTAGGATGGGGACACATGGGTCTCAGGTCTCACGAGAGGGAAGAACATGAAAGAGTCCTGTCCCTAGGCCTCCCCACCCGCTGCCGCCTTCCAGTCTGAAGGAGGGCATGATGGCTAGTTCCTGACAGCCAGTGCCCCCCGCACAACCGACACCAGCTGATCAAACAGATCATCAGGCCAAGACGTGACTGACGCCCACCTACACCCATGAGCACAGAACAGGACTGTAAGTCAGAAGGGATGTGGGTCAGTTAGGACAGCACAGAAAAGGAAAAGCCAAGGAGGGGGCACTGTAGTGCCCAATCTAGGAGAATGCAGGGACCCCCCCTTCCTGGCAGCTTGAAGGCTCCCCCAAACTACCACCATTCAAATAGCTGCCCCCACAGCTTGTGACTACATACCGGCCCAGTGACTGCTCCTCTGTCTGTCCCTGAAGATCCGCCCCCGGGAGACTGGACCCTGGTCCACTCAGCTTGACCACTGGGGGTCACAATTTTTGGTGCAAATGAAGAAAGTGGCATTTTGGACAACTGGCATCTCTGAGCACTTGGCTAACGTGTACACGCCAGAGGGGAGCACCACCTGGGAGCTGAACCTTGAGGGCCTGGCTGGGGAGATGCACCCGCAGAGCCGGGGCCTGTGAGGGGAGGGCCCACTTCACCCCCCCAGACCGTGCACCTGCGAGCTGAAGAGGTTTCTGCCAGGCTGAAATACCCACCCACCTCCCAGCTCCACCAGCACCGGAAGGCTCAGCCCCAGCAACTGTGATGCCCCCAAGCCCTCCCTTCTCCTGATTTCTCGGGAACGCCAGCCGGAAGTTGTCCCACCTTGCTGCGGCAGCCCCCTGAGCTGCCGGTCTCCTCCCCTTGGGGGTCTTCACTGCCACCTTTCTCTTCTCGGCCTCCTGGGCTGTCATCCATGTGGGAAGGACCCTCTTTTTATCCCCAGATTTTAAGTCTCCCATCTCTCTTTTCTCTCCTGAAGAAGGGTCAGGGGCCAGGCTTAATGACTTGCGTTTCGAATTCAGGACAGCAAACTCCACTCTCATCACACCAGGAATTTCAGGTCTGTGTGTCACACTGCATGGGAGTCACACTGCAATTCCTACAAAGAACAAAGTCCAGTGAATTCTAAGAAGTTAGGATACTTCCCGTCAGCCACTGTAATCACTGGTCAGGACAGGCCACAGGTTAGCGGGGCAAAGAGCAGGGCCCAGGACACTAAGACGGGCCACTCTCCTTCTTCCTATCATCCAAGATGCTTGCTGTCCCCAGGGTGCCCTGCCTCTCCTACCCTTAACCTATCTCTCCCTCATCTCCCCAAATCCAGACTTTCCATTTCCTCTACCTTGGTGTGGTTACAGAGAACCCCAAGTCCATTTTGATCCCTGGGAAGGTTGAATCAACCAACCAACCAACACCCCCTCCCTTAATCCGAAGGTACTTCTGACTGGCCAGATTTTAGCTGGCTCCGGGATGGGAGAATCCCAAAGACCCAAGGGCAGCCTCTCATCTAACGGTCTCTCTTCTCCCCTCCCCCTAAAGCTCAGTCCCCACCCTGGGGCTCAAAGGGTACAAGTTGAACCCTTCCACTTGCCAGCCAACCCTGAAAGCAGCTCAGGGCTCCGCCTAGGGAGGACTTTACTGGAATAGAGTTTGCCTCAAAAAGGGTCAGCCACAAATAAAGGACCCCTCTCTGAATCACAATCATTTATTGTTCATCTAGAAGGCTGATTACAACTTAAAAATAAGCAGAACGTCATCCTAACCTGTCTGGCCAGAGGACAGACCTTGGCCAAGGTGCCCCGCTGCTGTCAGAATTCAGGCTAAGGTAATAGTCGTTCCCACAACTAAGGAGCGACATCCATTCGACCCCAAGGCAGTTATTATCAAACCCATTTTACAAACGAGGAACTGACTGCATGTGCACAAGGTTTCAAAGAAGTCTGAAATGGCCAGCCAGGGCTCGCAGCCGGGTCCGGCAGGCCAAACCCTGTGCCTAACCGACGCCACGCTGCCGGGGCTCCAAGGAGCGCAGAGGCCCGGCGGGGAGGGCCGGGAAGCAGGAAGGAGCCCGCGCTACCTGGGGAAACCCAGCCCCGCACGCTCGGGATGCGCTCGGCACCCCCCCAAGCCACCGCCCGCCGCTGCCTCGGGGACCCTGCACCGCCCCGGCCGCCCCGGCCGCCCCGGCCGCGGCGGGACGAGTGCCAACCTGCGGGGGCGAGAGTGGAGGGGAGGCACGTGGACCTGCACGCGGCGCCTGGCTGACCGCGGGACCGAGGCCGCCCGCACGCTCGCTCGCGGCCCGGGGACTCGGGGCACGGGGACAGGGCGGAGCTCCGGCCGGCCGGCGCGAGCCTCCCGCCGGGGCTTCCCGCCCCGCCCCGCGCGGCCTCGGCACTTCCGGCCCCGGCCGCTGCCCGCGCGGAGAGCCGGCGCGCCCCCTGCAGGCAGCTCGCTCCGTGGGCGTCCCCGCCAGGCGCGGACTCGCCTGCGTTCCGGCGGCCTGACAGTCTCTCCCGGACCAAACTGGGCTGCAGCTCCTCTGAGCTGTCATCTAGGCCCCGCCTTTGGAGCGTCCCTGCCCCCTTCTGCATTGTGCAGTTTTAGCAAGCATCCTACCAAGCCATTTTAGCCAGGACCCCCCAGCCCCAATCCTGACTGCCTTCACATTTGGGCGGGCTCCTCATCTTTCACCATCTTCCAGGTGATGTCTGATCACTGAGCTTGCCTTCAGCAAGAATCCTAGCGCTGAGTTTAGCCAGAGCCCTCCTCCCTCGACCCTCCTTACTCCTCGTGTTTCCTCTTAGCAACTTTCCATCCACTGCCCCCACCCTGTTCCTTAGCTATCAAGTCCCTTCTCCTGGCTGTATCCAGAGTTAAGACTGATGGCTCTCCCCTACTACAAAACCCCACTGTAGCACCCGCCCCTGAATAAAGTCTGCCTTGATGTTTTTAACAAGTGTCACGAATGATTTTCTATTTAATAGAATATTTTTTTCTTTAACAGTCCCCAAACACGGCTCCACTGGAGGTCTGCTAGGCAGTCTTTATTAGGGCCCCCCAAGGGAGAAATTAGGATGGGGGAGGAGGGTCTGCCTTTTTTAAAGCTCAGGATTCCCATAGGGATCAAGGTCAACTCTCCCTGGTGGGGCTCCACATCCCAGGGGGAGGGGGACAAGGTGAGCCCCTTGGGTGCAGGAAAAGAAAGCCTGTTCATATGTCATCTTAAAGGAAGTAGGTGTCACTAATACTCAACATTCAGATCGGTGGCCAGGGGCTCCCTCTTCGAGCAAGAGCTCCACAAAGCTTCCCAGGTGTCCTCGGTGGTCTGTGTTCAGCCTGGTGCGGAGCACTAACGGGGACACGTGGAGCTAGCATCTAGTTTTAGTTAAAATCAAACTCAGCTTACAGCAAAGAAACCTCCAGGTCACAGACATGACAAAACTCACAAGCACAAGCAGTCACAGGTGAACCTTCTTTTGCCGCACTTCAAGATAAAAGGATGATCAGAACTGACTGACCCCAAAATGTGCCATTATCAAGACAGCCCTTTGAACTGTGATTTATAACAAATCCGCTAATGGTAATTACCCTCCATACCCAAGAGGTGCACAACAGGGGAGCTCCAGCCCAAGCTTGGGGAGTCAGGACCCTGAAGCTCTCTTCCAGTTGTGTGGCGCTTGGGGTTTCTAAAGGGCTTTCACCCGCTGGGCCGGGAATGTTTCACTCAATCAAGGCTTAAGGAGATTAATCCATGGTTTCAAGTCACAAAATCAACCCATTGTGCACTAGGGTCATCTAGCTGCAGGCTGAGCCTGAACTCTGCCTCCAGTCTTTTCAGGAGGGCAACACTGGGCAGGCCCTGCTTCTCTGGTTCTGCGAAAAGTATTAGAACTGCTGACCTCCAGGGTCCTCTGCTCTCAAGCTGTGAGCCAGGCAAACCCAGGTCTAACTGGTGAAGCATTGTTTTGTTGTGTGAATAAAGGAACAGGAAATACTTATTCTTAGTGGAATCGCTGACTCCGTATTTGTCTCCCTAAAACCTCTTCCCATCACCGGCTGAAATATGAGGTCTGAGGAACAGGAAACTTTCGCATCTGCACGAGCAGCTTTCTGTTTGAAGGGAGAGAAGTCCAAGTGGGAACAGAAAGCCGGAGCTGTGGGATCTGGACAGGCTGAAGTCAACGGCTAAAGTGCTTTGAAAGCTATGTTCCCAGGCCTGGCAGAGGCAGTAAGCACAGAGCAGAGAGCTCGGACAGCAAGGCAGAGGCTCTCAAGCAGCCCAGGCTAGAGCCAGGAGCCACACACATACCAGATATGCAGGCTGGGGAGGGGGGTGGTCCTGAGCTACACTGGCTTGAGAGCTTCCCCATAACCTGCCCTTGCCCAAAAGAATGGGAGGAGTCTTGCTGGGGTTCTGGGCAGGTGCCGAGCAGCTCTTGTGAAGGAGAAGGAAATTCAAGTCTTGATGTGACTGACCGCAGGATGAAAGCTCATCCTGGAGGGTCTGGGTGGCCCAGGGAGGAACGCCAGGATGAATGTGGCTTGACCAGCACTCAGGATGGAGTGAAGGCTGGAGAGAAACGGGCCAGGAGAGGGCAGGTTTGGCCACTTTATTTGCTAATTTCAAAAGGTCAGAGGTGAATGGGATTTGGGTTTTTTCTGTTTTGTTTTTAGTCAGTGTTGTGGTTTTGTTTTGTGTTTTCAGGCAGTGTGTTGTGGAACCCCACAGAATCTCAAGCGAAAGCCGAAACAAAAGGGAGGTGGATGTCCAGCCCAGAACATAAAGGAAAAGAGAGAAGACAAAGCTTTTCAAGAGTTCTTTGTTTCATTGCAATCCTTAAAGACATTCCGGTAGCTGTGGAGACCATATTGAGAAGAGAATGGGTAATAAAGAGAAACTGAAACAAAACTTCGAGGTTAAACAGTGAATTCTCTCACTCAAATGAAACACATGACAGCTTCTTAAATGTCCTACAGAATCTGTGGGGAAGATTATTTGCTGTTTCAGTGCAGAAGACGGGGACAATTGTAAATGGACAAGTCTTGGTTTTCTTCATCTGAAGAGAGGGTTACCAAGGTAGAAATCGGTAAAAATGTGTAAGTAACTACTTATCAGTCTCTGTTGTTCTCCCATAATTGAGCCACATAAACCCTACTCTCACCGCAAATACCAACAGAACGGGAGCCAAGGCCTTCGTACCAACTTCATGATTTTCCAGAGGTAGGTAACTGGAGTACCCCCCTATGCCTGCACCACCAGAACTGGGGTGGAGCCTAAAGAGGCCCTACAATGGCGCTTCGGAGCATCTGGGCACCAAGACCACTCCGTCAGCCCTTGGAGCAGGAGACCCACCCCTTGCCCGCCTCCCTGGAAAAGCAAGCTTGGCCCACTGGCTCCCGCCCTCTCACTGTCCACCAGCAGAGGGCGCTGGCGGCTGGCTCCGGTCCACCTCAAAGATGTGAAGGAGACCGAAGAAGCAGAGCCGCAGTGGCAGAGGGACAGGGACACCCACCCAGGTGGACGGGGCAGCTGGAGTCAGAGGCCTCAGACCCTAACCTCATCTCGAGAAACTCCACCAATGCACAGAAGAAAAGAACACTAGGACTCCCTGACTGCAGCCCAAAGAAAGAGGAAGAGCACAAACCTTACCTAGCCCGGCGGTGGGAGACAGGACACCTAGCTCTAAGGCAAAGCAACAAGCAAACCTCCACACGGCTCAGCCCCACAGCTGGCAACACCTGGCACGCAGGGCCTCAGCTCGAAGCTGACCAGCTTCCTGTTGGAACATCTGCCTCTCCAAGGGCAAAGGGTGAAAGGAGACGCTCTGCTGCATGTCCGCGTTCCAGAAAGAGATACCAGGTGACCACAAGAATATTCTTTTTTTTAAAAAAAAAAAAAAAAAGGAAAAATGAGCAAATATATACAAAATACTGTCACTCCCTCCTAGGCCAAAAGAGCAGCCATCATGCTGCATCTCCTGCTTTCTGAACTTTCGTCCCTGCCGCCTGAAGCATGCCCCTTGCGCAGCCCAGCACGCTGGTCTCTGGGGGCACTTGTGCCATGACTCAGTGTGGCTCCTGTCCGGTCTCTGCTGCTGGAAAGAGCCAGAGTTCCCTGGACTGTCTTTCCCTGAGGAGTCTCCACACAGGCCAGGAGCAGGAAGCAGAGTGCTCTGCCTTCGGGTCCCGTCACTCCACTCCCCCAGGATAACAGGAAAACACTGCCTCCGTGGGTGTCCCTCGGGGGTGGGGGCGGTCCCGTCAGAGTTTATGAGCCAGCAGGGTGGTCAGCTTGATCTTGCCATCCATGGACGCAGTGAGGCACGTCCCACAGTCCATGGCCGTGCTCCAGTCCACGGTGACCACAGGGGCTCGGTGGCCGCCCAGGCTCAAGCAGCTCTCCAGAACCTTCTCATCCCCACCCAGCTGCAAGACAGGAGAGAAGAGGCGTCAGCAGGCACTGTTCACACACACAGCCACTTTATCCACCAAACTGCCTCAAGTCTGGGGGCTGCCGCCCCAACATGAGGAAGTGCCCGGGCACGCATACCCATCTTTCCCTCCCAGAAGACCTCGGTTTAATTTCTTGTGCCAGGAAATGCCTTCACTGTCCCGACTATAGTCATTCCTTTGTCTTAGGTGGAAAATCTGCTCAAAAAGACAAGGGAATGTTCTCTCTGCCACCTTGAACTCACTGTGGGCAGGTGCCTTCTGCACCCTCCCCAAACCACACCCAAATCTGCGCTTACTGGGCTTACTGCGCTCCAGCGTGCGATCACACATGCCCTGCTGTTTCCCATCTGCTTCCCCCTGGAAGGCAAGCTGCTGGAGGGCAGGCTGTGGGTCCTCTCCGACAGCAGCCAGCACAGTGCTACGCCGGCCGCCCTGAGGATGTGTGAGCAGGGCTCTCCCTCGCCCAGCAGCACCAGCCTCCCGGGACTCAGTCCACAGTGATGAGAGTCAGAAGGGAACAAGGAAGGGGAAGCCAGGAGCACAGTTAATAACGATCAATCCAGCAAAAGAAAACACCCATGAGCAGGAAACAGCAGTCTGGGCCCTCATGGAGAAAACATCTTAAAAAAAATCATAGATCGTTTAAAGATTGTAAAAAGTTCATTATATTCCTTAAGAAATTAGACCCCATAACTGGCATTTCAAAAATTAGACAGAGGGAAATCTTCCAAGTCCTTAAATGGTTACAGAGCAAATCTCACAGCAAATCATCAGTCCACAGAAGCCACCCTGGCTTAAATGGAATTCTAGAACCTTCTCATCCCCAGCCAGCTGCAAGAGGACAGAAGAGGAGGAGGCCCTTCGGACAAATGACAAAGGCTGACTGGAACAGATGACAAAGGCTGAGTGGGACAAATAACAAGTGACGAGGCTCATGATTAAAAATACACAAATGTACACACAACACACACAAAAAATCATACACAGAGCAAAGTACAGGCTAACAAACTCAGTTTTTAAATAATAAAATACAATTAAACTTGCAGACAGAAAGCTTTTCATAGCATCTTCTAATAGCAATTACAAGAAATTACAGAGCTAATTTTAAGAAGGGAAGAGCCGTTAATGCATCATCATCTGTGGAAAAGGGGAGCCTCGGGGATGGCAAGCCTGGATCACCCGTGGTGCCACACTCCGGACCAACAGCCGAGGCGGCTCCCGACGCGCCACCTCTGCACGCCTCCCTCCCCCATTCCAGCGCTCTCACTTGCCTCTATCCCCGTGGGACACCAAGGCCGGCCTCACTCACTGGCCTCCCCACCTCCTGCTCCTCTGAAGGCCTCAGATCCACGGACCAGCCCCCACCCCGCAGGGGTCTCCCCCCAAAGGCCCAGCCCCTGCCCAGTTTCCTCTGCTCAGAACCCTGCCCTGTCGCTGCTGGTCCTGAGTGTGACCCCACGACAGCAGGATCACAGCCTCCCGTGCGCGCTCACACTGCTTCACCCGACACCTGCATGCAGCTGCCGTCCAGGGCACGTGCCATCCACCGACCCATGAGCCAGGGTAATGGGGGCACGGAGAGCCCCCAGGCAGAGAATATTCTTGTGACTCCATGCCTACACACTGTATAAACACTACCATTAGGCAAAGAGTTGCCACGGAGGCTAAGAACTGGTCTGTGTAGTGACCAGCACCTGGGTGGCTCTGTCAGTGAAGCGGCTGACTTCAGCTCAGGTCATGATCCCAGGGTCCTGGGATTGAGCAGGAGTCTGATTCAGCAGTGAGTCTGCTTCTCTCTCTGCCCCCGGCCCCACGGCTCATGCATGTGCGCACGAACACTCTTCAACAAAAAAATAAAATCTTTAAAGAAAATAAAAAACAAACATGCTTTGACTACAACTCAAATCCCCATCACTAGTCTGTCTGGTAATACTAGTAAAATAGATGAGGTTTATCATTGCAGACAGTTGTACAAAAAAGTACATGAATAGAGAAGCTCGGTCATGAGAACTGAAACAAGCACATAAACTGAGGCACAAACCCCACGTGGATGACTTCCATGCTGGTGTGAAGAGCCACACCCCCCGGTTTCCGCCCTGGGCACGAGCTGTAATGTCTGTGACCAGGGGACCTCCAGGAAGCTAATAAGCCTATACCAGATCAGTCACTGAAGCAGACCACGGAAGCACTTGTCCGTGTGCGGCACGTTCCCCCCAAACCAACACACTTCCCAACGCTTCTGCTTCTTCACATTTTCTCTAATAGATATTATGCCCAAGGAACAAAAGCGGAGGAGGGCCAGAATCTCGTCAAATGACAGCAAATGGACAAGCAGAGAAAAAGACGAACGTCTCCGTCCTGTCTCCACCCCCGAGCTGGGGATCAGCCCCCCTGCCCTGCCCGGCCTGCAGCCCCGAGGCTTCTGCACATGCAGCCGGCTTGGCCCTGGCCCACACCTCCAGGGAGGAACCTCTCTGCCCACCCGGACAGGCCCTCCGCCCCCACCAGGTACCTTGTAGATGACGCCCCCTGTGGCAGAACACGTCAGCATGTAATTTCCCTCCGAGTCAAAAGCGAAGAGCCGGCCCCGGGGCACTTGAACCTGCTTGTAGCCGCTGTAACCCGACAGCACAAAGGGGCCGGTGGCATCGGCGGGGAGGCTGTCCTCGGACACCTTCAGCCCACTCCTGTGGATGTCCCACTGGATGAACTGCAACCAGGAAGCACAGGCTGAGGGCTCGCTCAGCCACGGGGGCCCAGGCCAGACGCGGGGGCACCAACAGGCTACCAGGAGAGGCAGTGCAGTGACCCTTGGGTCTGTCTTTTCCCAATACAATTCAAATACTTTTTTAGAAAACAACATCTCAGAAAGAGCCCGCAACTTCACAGAAGACCTGAACTCTCTCTGGCCTGACTCCAGGAGAGGGAAAGGGTGGGCATCTGCCCGGGCATGGATTCCCATCTCTCAAACGGGGGGTTGGGGGGATGCACCACATGATCGCTATTATTACTGTTGTTGTTTCTAGGGTTAGAACCCAACTGGGATTTTCCGACTTAGAAGAGAGCATAATTCCAACTACCTTCCCACCGCCTCAGCAGCGTAATCAATTGAACATGAGCAGAACTGTTATAAACTAGCTTCATGGCTTGTGGTGTACATAATCCTTTAGTCTACACCGTGGACAAGCTGTGTGACCACCTCTTCACTGAGACTCCTACTCACATAAACAGAAGTCAAGCTTTACCTTAAAAATCCCTCCCCATAGTTTCCAAATGCAGAATCTACTTTGAACTTACAGTTTTCAGTGAGGAATACAGGTACACAGTACAAAATCCAAGGGTACAGGTAGAATACCCGAAAACCAAGTCTCCCTCTCTCCTCTCCTGCTGCCTCCCAGCCCAGCTCCCTTTCCTGGATCTGAACGTGTCTTTCTAGAAAGAATACACAAGGGGGCACTGATCTTCACTTTTTATCTTTTTCTACTGGGCTTTCTGACTCCACTCAGGCCTAACCACGTGGCCTCTAGGAAGCAACTCTATACACCCCACTGTGACCTCTGATGACCTTGGCCAGCTCAACCCGGGTCCTAATCTGAATCCCGCAAACACCCAGAGTGGGAGGAGTCACTTCCGCTAAAACTTGGAGGGAGGCTGGGCTCTCCCTTTTCCTCATCACCAACCCCCACTACACCTGTTCAGACCTCACAACGGTCCCAAGACTGGTGACGATGACCGCCCCCTTGTATGGATGGCCTGCTGAGGCGGAGAGGGACCCTGAGGTCAGAGAGCCTGTGAAGGGCCCGGGCAGGGTTCATCTCAGCCTTCATGCTATTCTGCTGCCCTCTGGAATCTCAAGCCAAAGGAAGAAGCGTTCCAGGTGGAAATCCGGCTCCCGCCTACCTTCCCGTCCTCGCCGATGCTGTACACGGTGTTCTCGTCGTAACTGAACTCCACCGAGTAGACCTCCCCGCAGTGGGCCTTCCAGCTCATGGCGCACTCGTGCTGCTGCATATCTGCGGGGATGAGATGCCGCTGAGACCCCCGCCAGGGCCCCGGGGAGGATTCGCCCATGGCAGGCACCTTGGCCCTCCTCCCCAAGGGCTGGATCTATTCTGGAGGCAGAGGGTCTCCTGGAGCCTATAGGCATCCCAGAGCTGAGCCCTGCCAAAAAGCTCTCTCAGTGCACTAATTCTCTCCTCCGGTGTATTAAGCAGTGATTCAACAATTCTGAAGTTGAAGCTTTTCTCCCTGGGTCAAACACGAGGTTCAGGATCCTTGGCCAGAGCCTGAGCTCATCTGGGAGGCACACAAGTCTAGGGAGACAAACAAATGCCTCCTAGGAGGCCTCTGTAAGGTCCCACGGGGCGCCCGGGGGCTCATCCAGACTCGGTCCCTCATTCCCTCCCAGACTCCAGAGTCTTCCAGGGTGGGCCTGCATGAAGCTGGGCTCCTCCAACAGCGCGCACGGTAACTCCACTGCACACCGGTCTAATGGTCTCACTAGGAGAAGGCACCAGCCACCCTCAGCAGAAGGCACACCATTTGTCTCATGTGTCCTCCTGGATCTCACTCCAGCCACAGGACTCGGACCACACAGCGCCACACTCAAGGACTGCTAAGCCCCACCACTCCCAGGCCCACGGACACTGACCATGTGCAAGGGGGCTGATTACAGAGGTTTGGAAAAGAGCCGACTTGGACCAAAATTAAGCTCTATTTCGAGCATCCTGAATTGGGTGAGTTTCTGCAATAGCTTCTAGTCCAGCTAGCAAAAATCCAACTCTCCTCTCTGGGCCACGAAAGGAGGGGAGCAGACAGCCACGAGCACAGCTGCTTACCAAACAGCCGGATGACACCATCAGCTGCCCCCGTGACCAGCAGGTTCCCGTTGTGATTGAAAGCTGTGCAGTTGATGGCAATGGGCTCAGGGTCCAGAGAGAACTGGAGCTAGTTAAAAAAAACAAAAACAAACAAAAAATACAACTAAATTTGAAACTGTAGAAGAATAACAACTCAATATTCAGGACAAATTCTGTCTGAAAAGGGAAAGAGGACCAAGATTCAGAGGGGCACATGAGAGCATGGAAAGTGCGGGAAGTTTCCAGTTTCCAACCGTGACCGTACCTAGGTGCTCATGTGACGGCTTCTCTTCCCACTATACTGCACACCTCTGATTGCAAGATTCTTTTGTATGTACTCAGTATTTCATTAAAACTTTAAAGATAACAAGGAAACATAAAACTACTCTAAGTGGCTTCGAGGCAAAGAGAAAGATGAAGGGTCTAACTAAGCTGTACGAGGGCCAGCAGCGAGAGGGGCTGCAGGAAGATGTGTGCTGGGCCGGGCGGGGAGAACACCACGATTGGGAGGGGACAGCATGCAGGGGACAGTGCCCGGGGAGGGCCTGCAGAACACACTTGGAGGCTGGGGCAGTGGGGAGGGCTGATGGCAGGGGCCCTGCGGGGGTGTGGACCAGAAGTCTGGAGGAACAGGCTCCAGGGTCTGTCGTTCCTGCAGCAGGTCAGGGCCCACCGCAGGAGGTCGTGCGGCGTCCTACGAGGGGCACTTGAGACCCAGTCTAGGGCTTGTCCCTGGAAGCGCAGAGAAGTGGGCAGAACGGAAACGGTTTGCAGGTGGAGCGGATGGTGTCTGCCCACGGGCTCTGCAGGGTGAGGGAGGAGAGTGGCTCCAGAAGGGCGCGCAGTTTCACAGTGCGGCACATTTGCCGAGACAAGGAAACTCAGGAGGACAGACGTGGCGGGGCACGGTGGGCAAGAATTCCAGGGTGGCCCTGACTCCTGTGCCCCGGGGAGACCCCCAGAGGGGGATGCACCCCATCTCTACAGGCAGGTACAGGGAGGCACAAAAGGCCCATCTACAGGACAGGGACACTTCCCGGCGTCCAGTGGCCTTGGGAATCCGGCTGTTGAATGGAAGGGCCACACCACATTTGCGCCCCAAAACTAATTTCAGTAAGAAACATCAGAGCCTTCTAAATGTGTGCATTTACACCTCATCTCTCTCTCTGGGCGCTTAGGGTCACTGCGGCAAGCACCTGCCACGGTGGGTGGGTAGTCCTCGGCTCCTAAGGCAGCTTTCGCCCGGCTGTCACTTCCCAGGAACTTGCATGAGTCCCCACTCCTTCCGGCTGCTGTTGGCACCTTTATGCATCACTACGTTAACAGGGAGTCAGAGACTCCACTTGTCTCCCAAAAAACAAGCTGTTTGACTGCATAAGACAAAGTGAAGAAGCCAAAGGAACCACACAGTGAGATCTTGGCTACACGATGTGATGGAGAAAGCAAAACTATGGAGACACTAGAGAGATGGGCGGGTGCCAAGGTCTGAGGGGCAGAGGGGAGGAACAGGAGCACACAGGACCTTCAGGCTGCTTTTAGTGAAAATGGCCC
Organism: Mustela putorius furo; assembly: GCF_011764305.1. Taxonomy (NCBI): domain Eukaryota; kingdom Metazoa; phylum Chordata; class Mammalia; order Carnivora; family Mustelidae; genus Mustela; species Mustela putorius. The sequence goes on from NW_025421998.1 coordinate 88,995,137, forward strand.
GCGTGGTACCATAATGGTCCTCATCCATTTGTCGGGACCTAGACAGCGTGCAACACGAAGACTGGGCCCGAAGGCAGACTGGGAGCGTGGGGGGCCTCTGTTATAAAGAGAGTGCCGCTCTGCTAAGCAGGGGGTGGGAGCAGGGGGTCAATGGGAGATCTCTGGACCCTCCTCCCAATTTGGATGTGAACCAGAACTGCTGAAAAAAAAAAATTTTTTTTAAAGCCTTTCAATATAAACAAAATTAAATTTAAAAAATTCTTAATAAACCACAAGCGCCCTCTGATAGGCTGGGTGGGACTTCTACGTCTGTGGCCTGATGCTGGATGACTACAATTGCCAGCAGCCGGCCTAGCTGCAGTGTGACTACTTTCCAACCCTTCGACTCTGAACCTGCTTCACCTACTGAAATCTGAGGAGACCAAAGCAAAGAAAGGACGAGGCTCATCAGAAAGACCAGGAAGCTGACACACAGGGCTACCCCAGGAGCGCGACCCCACACAGACCCACGAGGAGATCCCCAGGGGCAGGGCTGGCACCTGTTGCTTCATGGTTTTCGTGTCCCACAGCAGCAGCTTGCCGGGAACCTGGTTAGTACCCTTGCTGCCAATATCTGGAGCCGAGAAGTCCCCCTGGGCAGCGAGGCTCGGAGCGGCGGCCGAACAGACGAAAGAGGCCCCGTTGGGGCTGCAGGCAAGCGACAGGATTCTGCAATACACGTGGGGCCGGGTCAGCATTGCGCCTCCCCCAGAGAAGTCAGGCTTCAGTTCTGAGGCGGGTCCTGCTACAGGGATGGGGCAGAAGGCCCAGCGCAGAACCAGCCCCGCAGAGCACGGCGGGTGTGGGCCACGGCCTCCCACTCACCTGGGCATATCGTCATTGATGTTGATCTCACAGAGATTCTTCTTAGCTTCTGTGTCATAAAGACGCACCGTCCCCACACCACTGCCCAGCAAGAGCTAGAAGCAGAAGGGGCGGGGGATGCAAAGGACAGCTCAGGCCCGGTCGGGGAGGACCACTGCGGGGCCAGGCCCGCTCCTGTGAGGTGCAGGTCTGGGTAGCTACAGGGTGAGGCCCCGCCTCCACCCACCTCCACACACTCGGGAGAAATCTGGCTAACACGGACCTCATTCAAAAATTACATGAAGAGGGGGACCTGGGTGGCTCAGTTGTTAAGCATCTGCCTTCAGCTCAAGTCATGATCCCAGGGTCCTGGGATCGAGTCCTGCATCAGGCTCCCTGCTCAGCAGGAAGCCTGCTTCTCCCTCTCCCACTCCCCCTGCTTGTGTTTGGGCTCTCTCTCTCTCTCTCTCTGTCAAATAAATAAATAAATATAATCTTAAAAAAATAAAATGACATGAAGCCATCAGAGGTGACCTTGAACAGAAGCAAAACTTCAAAAGAAATCTATGGACTAGGAGAGAACCTGGAAATGTGTTGATTAAATGAAGCCCCGACCTTCCCTCCCTTTCTGCCAGTTTTCAATCCCAGCAGTTCCCGTCCTCTCTTCTTGCTCCTCCTCTACCTGCCACACCTCCCTGGGTACTGGCCCCTGCCCCAGTGACATGTTCTGGGGACAGCTCTGGCTCTGGGCCTGTTACGGCCTCCAGAAAAAGTAGAAAAGGATATCCTTGTCTCCAGGCATTTGTGATTTACTGGGTAAAAAGCTTCAAAGATAGTAACTGGTACTGCCAAAAGAAAGCGCCAGAAGCAGGTTCGAGGATATCCCCCAGGAATATTACCAACATACTGAGCTCAAATTAACACTGGCAGATTAATACGTGTAAAGGGTAAGTTCTGAGATCCTAGTATCATAAAGATAAATTCTGCAGGTTGTCAAAAACTATTGAAAAAACAAAAACAAAAACAAAACATTGCCAATGAGGTTTGCCCCTTGGGCTGCCTTGTATGATCTCCTCGAAATGGAACACAGTTAAAGAAAACACTATAAATCAACTTTACCTCCTAAACTACAAATCCTCTCCCAAACAGTAAAGTCCAAAAGGAAGAACACTGTACTAACAGCACTTGTGGGGACCCTGAACAGGACACTACCCCCACCAGCCTAAGCTGTTACCCTGGGAGCCTGCCACGGGGCGGGGTCTCAGCAGGGGGAGGGGCGGCTGAGAAGCTGAGAACGTTCGCGGTGGCTTGTCAGAAACTGGACAGATGACGGGAGCTGATGGGGGAGAACGGGAAGCAAGCTGGTGTCTCCCTGGGCCGAGAGGAAGAAGCACTCGCCACCAAACCCCCCTGCCAGGACAGTCTGGATGCGTGTCCCCCCAAACCCCAGTAGCAGAGAAGGGAGGGGTGGTTTGGCTGCCTCAGCTGAGCCTGTGGGGCCAGACGCCAGGGGGTGGCCTCGGGCGCTCCTCACTTAGACGCAACAAGGCAGGCGTCACTCACCAGCCTGTCCCGCTTGGTGGCCCATTCTAGAGACAGCAGCGGCGACTTGGAAATGGAGGACGCTTTGGTCTGCATGATGGGGTTGAAGGACCACACTTTGATGACCCCGTCTACATCCAAGCTGGCGACCCTCCTCCCCGAGCAGTCCACTCTAAGATGGGAGAGAAGGAGGCTGTTACCTCCCTGCCTGAGCCCACCGTCCTCGTCAGCTGGAGCCCAGAACATGGCCCCGCTGACTTCGCAACTGCTCCCCAAACTGCCTACACTCCAAGGATGGGCATGGACTCTTTCTAGAAGTATTCATTCAGTCACCGGTCAAGAACGACTTAGCAAGAACCTACTCTGTGCTGAGCCCTGGGGGAAGCAGTGAAGACAGAGCAGCGGCGAGGTGCCCTGTGCCCGGGCAGCTGCGCCTCCCGGGGGACTCCAGAGCCACAGTCCTGCGGCAGGGAGCCCCTCACTCTCCCCAAACCACAGTCCACAAGGCCTCACAGAGCTCATGCTTTCACCATGTGTGACTAAAAACTTGTACATGGTGAAGGTTTACCGAAAAGTAAAACAACAAAACATATAGAAAATTATATATATGTATACACACACACACAAATCATATATATAAAACAACATAAAGCAAATTAAAATGAAGTCTCAGGGAGTTCAGATAAAACTAAAACTAAAACTCAAAGTTCCATAGTGAGAAAGGACAGAGAGGCTACCCAGGCCAAGAGCAGCTGCGCAGCCCTCCTCCGACTCTGGAGGGATGACCGTGGTCCATCAGGGACCATCCTTGCTGCCACACCATCACATGCACAGCCTGACAAGCCAGGCCTCCCAGGGAGCCAGCCCCGCCAGCCCCGCCAGCACTTTCCCTGCCAGGGCCTCCCCCGGGCCCCCAGACGCGAGCCCACCTGCAGTGCATGATGGAGGAGTGGTGCTCCCCGTACTCCTCCTGCCCCAGCACAATGAACGGCTGCTCGGGGCGGACCCCTCCGCCCTCGGCACCTGCTGCAGAAGCCCGCGTCAGCGTCTCCAGTGCCTCCACGTGGGGCTCGGGGCAGGGCTCAGCCTCTGGGCCACTAGCCTCGGCCTTCTTCTCTGCGCTCTATGATAAGAAAAATGGGGACAAGTCAGCTGTGAGGGGTCTGCCCGGTCCCAGCCCTTCACATCTGGGGACCTGCTGCAGGACAGCTAGGATGCCAGGCCACAGCATGCTGGGGGAGGCTCTGAGGGGCCACAGGCTCTAGAAGAAAGAGCTCTGGACGCTAAGAGCAGCACCAGCTTGTCCCAGGAGAAGCAGATTCCTGTTAGCGGCCCCTGTCTAGAGACCTTCCCCCTCTCACAGGCCCTGCTAAGGGAGTCCAGGGCCGCGGGCACCCTCGTCCTGTCACAGCTGACATGATGCAGGACAGGCTGACAATAAAAATCAGTGAGAACCCAGTAAGGGCCAGGCGCTGTATAACTACATTTGATTCAATCATTTAATCCTGCCCCAAACCATCTGGGATTCCATTATCAAGCCCATCTGATAACTGTGGAAATTAAGACTGAAAGCAGAAGGTTAAATATGCTGCCCAAGGTCCAGAGCTGGATGCGAAGCCTCGCCCCACCATCCCATGAAACCGAGGCGACTGGCCAGACATAAGGATGCAGACACGAGGACAGCCGCAGAGCCGGAACAAGGTCAGGCCCCCACAGGCACCCCACACACCCTCTCTGCCTCCCCAGTGTTGGCTGGGGGTTGACCCCCACGACTACTACTATTCCCCCTGACATAACCCGGGCCAGGGGGCACAGGCCAGGGCAGCCTCCGCAACCCCCAAGGCCCTTGAGGCTCTTCAAAGTGCTCCTCGCATCACAGAAGCACAGCTCTACAGCAAAAATGTTAGAGAGGGAGAGAGACCTCAAGCTCAGAAAGGCGCCTTCTGGGAGAAGCTGAGCTCATGTCTCTAACCGGACGGGGTCAGAACAGGACCATCTGAGGTCAGAGCCACGAGGGTCTACACCGCTGGCACACACAGGGCTGGGGAGCGGCAGCAGCGCTTCTGACATCAGCCAGGAGCCCCAGACAGAGGATAAGTGGTCAGGCAGGTGACATCACTGGCAAATCCCTTGGTGTTTCACTTCAATCCGGAGCAGGTGACAGAGAGAGAAGCAGCTTTACTGCCAGGAAGGGTAGACCCCCATCCCATTTTTAGGGGAGAGGGGAGTCCCCAGGCTCAGCACCATGAGCACGAGTGCCTGGCTTCAGCACAACACCGCACGTCAGGGCAGCATCTCCAGCAGGGGACGCAGGAGGAAGGCACCCTGTGACCAAGCAAGGCTGGGTGATTCTGGGTGAAGGCAAGGGAAGCAGGTCTCTCTGGCCAAGCCTCAGAGAACCTGTGACCCAAACAGCATTACACGGAAAGTGGGAGGGGTACCTGCAGGCCCTGCACCCCTCCCCCGAGAGCCACGGCCCCCAAGGGCAGCCCCGCCAAGACCCAGCCATACCTGCAAAGTCATAGAGAAGAGCTCCTTCCTCTCCTTGCCGTGATCCTGCAGGCGCCGCTGCCGGTGCTGTGACCAGCTGGACTCCCCGGACGCCAGCCCGCCAAAGAGGCTCTTCCCGTCTTTGGGCCCGCACGCCGCATCCTTTCCCTTGGCGGTCTAGACAGCGAGACACTGGGCGGTGAAGGGCGGCTTCCTGCTGGAGTCCAGGCCATGACCCCTCAGCCGGGGAGGGGCAGAGGCAGAAGCCAAGGGAGGGGGTAGCTTCTCTACCCCACAGCTCCTGGGCCTCTCGGCCTCGGGGCAAAGTCCAGAGTGGAACATGAGCAGACTGGACCCCTCCTTTTTGGTCTCCCCTCCTCTGATCTAAGAGGTAGGGCAGCAGCACTCCTCAGCCTGCCACCCTTCACCTGCGCGCGCGCGCGCGCACACGCACACACACACCCACCCACCCACCCACCCACCACCTCCTTCATCTAACCAGGACAATTAACTCTAGCTAAGGGGGCAGGAGACCTGTGCCTACTGAGCAATGACTATGAGAGGGGTCAGGCCCCTCGCTAAGTGTCAAAAATGGCTACAGGCAACTCAGTGTTTAGGCAATACAAAAAAATAATTATGCAACATATAGTCACCTCTCCAGAGCCACAGAGGAACACATTATCCTCTCTTATTTGGGCCAAGTATATGACTAAGCCAGCTGATGTTAACAAATACTGAGGTATTTGGAAATGATTACTAGGCAACCAGAAATTCTTAACAGAAATTACTGGAAATTCAAGGACCTCTGAGCAAGGTGGGAAAGGCCCCGTTTCATGGCAGGAGTGATAAAGGTGAGCAAGTTACAGCAGATGAATTCAATAACCCCCACCCACTTCCATGGAGAGATTCTTAATCTAGAGACTTTTTATTTTTAATTTTTTTAAAAGATGTATTTATTTATTCTTTTTTTTTAAGTTTTTTTTTTTTTTTTTTAAATTTCACAGAGAGATACAATGAGAGAGAGAACACAAGCAGGGGAGTGGCAGAGGGAAAAGCAGGCTTCCCACTGAGCAGGGAGCCCAACGCGGGACTGATCCCAGGAACCTGGGATCATGACCTGAGCTGAAGGCCGTCACTTAACCAGCTGAGCCAGCCAGGGGCCCCTAAAGATGCATTTATGAGAGAGAGTGAGTATAGGGAGAGGGGCAGAGGGAGAGAAAGAATCCCAAGGAGACTCCCTATGAGCACAGAGCCCGACTTGGGGCTTGATCCCACGACCCTGATATCACAACCTGAGCCAAAATCAAGAGTCTGACGCTCAAGTGACTGAGCCACCCAGGAGCCCCTAGAGCCTTTTTAAAAGATGTCACCTCATCCTTCCAGAGTATCTGGCTGGGCTGTTTCCAACCTTATTCCCACAAACTGTGGTGGTCCCCTCCCTCCTCATTTTACAACTCTCAGCCAAAGGATCTGGATGCCAACTGCCACTCAGGTTTGAGACCAACCTCTCGGCAAGTCACTTGCACACAAGACCTAAGTCAAGAGAACTCAACCAAAGTGTGCTTGTTGCTTTCCACCCATTCTACTTTCTAGTTTTTATGTTAATATTACACAACTTAACATGATTAGCACAGATTCCTTGGGACCCTGGAGTCATGGGAAGAGTTGAAAAGGAAATTTTAAAGGACTATGAGTTCACATGGAGCCTAACTGTAGCTGACTTCACGGTACTGGTTATTTCTGTTTTTCTTTTCTTTTTTTTTTTTTTAAGATTTTATTTATTTATTTGACAGAGAGAGATCACATGTAGGCAGAGAGAGAGAGAGAGAGAGAGGAGGAAGCAGGCTCCCTGCCGAGCAGAGAGCTCTATGCAGGACCCTGAGATCATGACCTGAGCCGAAGGCAGTGGCTTAACCCACTGAGCCACCCAGGCGCCCCTGGTTATTTCTGTTTTTCTGACTGAGGTGATCTCAGGGGTATCCACTTATGCTTGTAACAGAGGTTTCTTCTAGGGAAAGTATTTGATGCTCTATATTCTGGCTTATTTTAGGAGAAGTGGGTTCAAGATAAAAGATACAAACTAAAAGTCAAGATAAAAGAAATAAACTAAAAACAAACAAACAAACAAACAAAACCCCACAACAATAATGCACCAAAATAGATTATTCATTGAATGCTGACCATATACAAGGCACCATGCTAAGAACTTTACAAATGTTCCCTTAAAGAGGAGGACGTTATTTTAACAGGAGGAAGTCAGGCTTGGGTTAGGTTACTAGTCACACAGGGAGAGCTGGACGGAGGTGGAATTCCCACCCAAATCTGACAGCAAACCCCATGTCCCAAGAAACCTGATGAAAGCAACAGCATGAAAAGAGCACAGAGAAGAAAGTGACGATGAACACAAAAGAAAAAATGTCATGTTCCCAGAACTAAATAACAAAGACAAGGCCCTTCTCACAGTACTTCCGGCCATTTCTGAGAAATAACCCATGGTTCATGGAACACTGAAGAGGTTCCACAGTTTTAGAAAGTCCAAGAAGACTTCTCTAACATACCCAGAAGTAACAGTTGGTCAAGATATACAAGGAGGTCTTGAAACTAGTGCTGGCCCTCATTTTAGGAATCCACTGATTCCTCCCCATATCTCTAAAGAGGAGGGAAAATCAGACCGAAGACTTCCCCAGGCTTAGCTATATGTGTATCAGACGTAATAGACTTTAAGCCAAAGACTATGATAAGAAACAAAGAAGGTCATTATGTAAGAAGTAAGAGGATATGACACTTGAAAGTATTTACGCACCTGACACAGGAGCGCCTAAACACACCCAGCAAATACCAAGGAGAAACAGGCAGCAATGCACTAATAGGGACTCCAATACCCTACTTTGAACGATGGAGAGACCATCCAGACAGAAAGTCAATAAGGAAACACTGTGCTTGAACTACTTTTTACACTAGAAGAACCTAAAAACGACACAAAACATTCCACCCAAAAGCAGCAGAATATACATTCTTCGCAAGCACACGGAACATTTCCAGGATAGATCACATGTTAGGCCACCAAACAAGGCTTAATAAACTTGAAAAGACTGGAAACATATCAGGCATCACAATCATATCAAACTACAACTCAATCATAAGAAGAAAATCTAAAAATTCACAAGTATGTGGAGATCAAACAACATGTTTCTGAACAACCAATGGATCAGAGCAGAAATCAGAAAGAGAAACCAAAACATACCCTGAGACCAATGAAAACGTAAACACAGCACACCAAATCTGGTAAGATGCAGCAAGTGCAGTTCGAAGAGGGAAATTCATACCAGTACATGCCTCCATCAAGAAAAGGGAAAGATTTCAAATGAACAACTTCCTCAAGAAACAAGAAAAACAAGTGAAGCCCAAAGTTATAAAGATCAGAATAAAGATTAATGAAATAGAGAGTAAAAGGACAATATAAATGAGCAATAAAATGAATGGCCAGCTTTTTAAAAGATAAAATGACAAAACTTTACCAAGAGAAAAAGAGGACTCAAAAAAAAAAAGAAGAATTCCACGATACATCTCTAAAAACTCTCATATTCTAATAGAAAAGACGAACAAACAAACAAACAACCCAACAGTAGTAGAGGCTATGTTTTCGGATTAAATTTGGCTCCGGCAACTCCACAGCCAGCTAGGAGCACAGTGGGGAAGAGAAGGAAGACCACTTTCCCGGGTGGGCAGCCACTTTCCAAAATAATGGGACCCAGGCAAGTGAGGAAGTCTCAAAAAGCCTGGACCAACTACAATGCAGTTGTGATAGATTTATCAGCCTGAGCAGGAGATCTTGACACTGGACACTGGAGAAGAAAAGGGAAAAGGATCCCTACAATATTACATTCATGCCCTGGAAGTACGTGGGCCGCAGGGGAATCCAGCCTGGGCCCTGAGCGTGGGGAATGCCACAGAGGGCAGACAGGCACTCGGTGGCACGCGCTCCTTCCCCTGCCCACCCGCTACACCTGAGAGATGGCGTCTCTTCCCTTTTCAGTGCTAAGGCCCTCAATGGGCCTGTACTGATGGAAGAGAGGGGTATGGGACGGACTTGAAATCCCCCTAGCTGACACACAAGTCACTCGTTGCACTTCCCCAGCCAGGACAGGAAATACAACATGAAGAAGGACAAAGGCAGAGCTTCTCTTCAAGTCAAGATGGCAAGGAAGTTTCTAGTAAGTCCTTGGGTAAGGGCTGGACCACCCCCCAAAATGAAAATTCGAACAGGTGTTAACAAAAGGCACCAAAATGAGCTGAAAAACTGCCTTGATAATGCGAGGGTAGTTTATGCCCAGATAACCAGGGCCCTCCATGTGGCCTATGAGATTCTGCTTAGAGAGAGCTTCTCCCTCAGCCTCATCTCGTTATTTACTCAAGAAAGGTGAAAAGAACAAAAAACGATAATGCTGATGAAAGCAGCTCTCCACGGAACACTATGAGTAAGTAGGTTAAGGTAAACTTGTGTCTAGCTACAACTGTACTCAAATAAATGTTTACTGTGGTAATACTGTTAAGTCAGAGTTTTGAAAGCAAACCTCATAAAAGTCGTAACTACCAGATTCACATAACATTCCAAATGTCCAAATTACATTGTCATACTCTACTGTATCTACCTGTCTCCTACAGTTCAGGACAAATATTTTAACCTGTGTTTTATCATTCACTTTGCCTTTCTTTCTAGAGAGAGAGAAAAATTAATTTTCAGTGGCCTAAATAGAGTTTACCAGGCAGTGATCCAGATGGGGCAGGAAACAAGTTCCAGCAATCTGGTCTCGCCTGAAGACAGGGCCTTGTCACACTTAAAATTATAGAACAGAAGTCATGGAAGAGGGCTCCCTCTTCCTCCGCCCTGTTAAAATCCATGGAAGCAGCCCCACTACGAAGTACTTTGATAGGAGTTAAAAATGCAGTTTGCTTTCCTTACATTGCAGCCAATTAAAGGTTATCTCTATAATAACCGGCAGCCCAATAGCTTCCTGAGTGGGAGTGAAAGGCGCGGCATCATAAGGCTGGCGGGAAGGATGGAGTGCAAGCTCAGGCTGGGTCACCGGCAGCGCAGGTGCCCTCAGGCACTATCCTAACAGAGATCCCAAAGGAGCTTGGGAGCTGTGGTTTCGAGTCACTTCCATTTGTTTCTTAAGTCTTGCCTCCAGAGTCCTATAAAACCCAGAGTGTGCCAGCCATATATTGTGGCACGTATAATAGCATAAACGTTTCAGGAGCAATGACCAACAGTTGTGACGACCCATCACAAGTGGGCAAAATGCTGACCTGACTGAAATGTACAATGTTATATATAAATAATATTTAAAACAGGAAAGCCTGATTATTTTATTTATTGTTAATGTAATAACACAGCCTATGTTTTTCTTTTGTTTCTTCATTAATAATAAAGAAAGAGAGCTCTGTTGTGTCAGAAGTGAAAAAAAGAGTGTGCTTCATAGGCACTAACAAAGCAAGGTAACTCATTATAAAGCCAATGCCATTAAAAAGTTAAAACCAATGTATTATTAAAATCACAAGAAGTAATCATACAACTAACTGCATTTGGTACTGGTAAGAGAGCATCTCAAATTATACACTCAAATTTGGTGGGTTAACTGTGACAGAAGAATTAAAAAATTAGAAGGTACCCCAGAGGAGGGAGAGCAGGATGGTGAGTGGTGTAGAAATCACACCATAAGGGAAACCAGTGGAGGGGAGAGGGAAGAATGAACCGAGAGTACTCAGCATGGAAAGATAGGAAGCGTCCTAACAAAAAGTCTTCCTTTATGTAGCTCGATGGGCAAAGCTAAGATCAGCAAGTGAAAACTATAGCGGTTTCTACAAACAGCTTTCTAACAGGAAAATATCCTCACACTAGCAAGTAGTGAGCTCCACATCACAGGAGGCAATCAAAGGATGTGCTCCTCTACAAAATAGAAGTGAGGGGGCAAAATGATCTTTAAGCTTCCTCCAACTATAAAGTTCTGAATTTCCTGAACCTCAAATATACTAGTTATTTTCAGAATTGAAACATCAATGTGGAGTCCTACAAATTAATAAAATTGCAAGTGACCCAATTTTTCAGATGGCAGACATCTATTGTCCCATTTCCCTTTCCATGAAATGGACAGAGAGCTACCTCCACACTGTTAACATACCTCACTGTGACCCAAGTTCTGTTGGAATATATTTAGAGGCAGGGACTGCTTGCTGTGAACGACATTCTTACCCTCACCCCTTGAACATGAGCTACACAACAAGTTCCAATCCCATTCCCATCTCATCATGTGACACTTAGCTCCCGAACACATAAAGAACAAGGCCGCGGAGTTAACCCCAAAGAACCCATCCTCGGGTTTTCTTTCATTTTAAGTCAATGAAATTGAATTTCACAATTTCATGCATTTTTCAAGAGCCTGAGCACCCCATCCATGATCTATTACACTTAGAAAATATTGAACTATGACAGGGATCTCCAGAGCAAATGGCAAAACTTACTCAGCCACATTCCACAGAACTGGAATTCAGAAAACCAGCCCTGGGCATCACCAGGATGCCTCTCTGATGGCTGCAGGCCTCCTGAATGCCAGGTGAGAATCCTTTAGTGTGGCTGGACCTAGGGTCTCCGAGCTGAGGCGGGGACCCAGGAAGGCCAGTGCCCTTGCTAAGACCACCCGCTGCTACAGTGTACTGGGCACGCATAGTCTGTCAGTTCCATGAAGTCTCCCCCAGGCAAGACGTGTCTGTATCGTCCCAAGCAAATCAGGGTGACTTTTAGCCATCTGAGCAAGGACGCTCAACAAGGGACCGCAGTTGAAAGGACATCACCTGCCTCTGAAGCCCACACTCTTCCCTCCCCAGTGTCCTGCTCAGCATCTGCACTTCAGCAGCAAAATAGCCCTGCCAGCCCTGGGGCAGACGCCCCGCTTCCCGGCTGCAGGGAGCACCCCAAACTGCTGCGTCACTTCTAACGGTTCCCGAGCCAAGGGTGGCGGGAGAGGAAGACAGCAATTATGATGACTGCCTTTATCTGTAACGAATAAAATACATTAAAAGAGCAAGGATCCTCGGCCAAGCAAGGAAGCATGACTGTGGGTCTGTTAAACTTTCACTCTGGAAGGCACTGCTGAAAGCCATGAATTCTGACCCACTCTGCCAGGAAGAGTCCTCAGTGGGACCCGGGGGCTGTTTTGGACATGAACTAGCATAAAAGAAATTCCCTTGCCAGTGTCTATCAAAGTGAAAAATAGCCAGAGGCCTTTGCGGAATCAGTAAATCCCAGCTTATAAAAACAACGCACTGACTGACTCGGAAGTAACTCTAACTTGTTCCTTTTCGACACACTGCTTTAGATCACCCAAAATTCAAAATTCCAGAATTGCCTGAATTCACCCTCAAGCCACCACACCCCAGTCACAAGTGCTCCTGAGTTCAGAGGAGCTTAGGAGGGAAAGGGAAGAGATTCAAAGCGCACTGCTCACAGCCAGCCTGCCGCTCCCCTGCGGCGCCGCAGCTTTCAGGCTTGGCATGGGAGTGCGGGCGGTGTAGAGGGCAGGGGGCTGGGGGAGAGGTCCCTCCAGATTAGCCGTGGGTCTGAGACCTGGCCCGACCCTTGGTCGGCAGCACCCACCAGCCTCCCATCTCACTGTGCCCACACCACCTGCAGCTGCGGCCGGAAGAGAGGAAGGGGGGCGGGCAGGCGGGCAGAGGCTGTGTGAGGTGATTTCCTCCTCACTGCCTCAGCGCCTCCACTCTGCTCTTATCTGTGCCCTGACCCTGCAGCGCTGCCTGCATGTGTGAAGGAGGCGGGGAGGAAGGAAAAAAGGGAGTGAGATGTGAAGTTAGGATCTCACCAGCATACCAGACAAATCAGTCCTAAGAACAGAACAAACAAAGTCGGAAAATACAGTCTCAGAAGCCAGAGGCCTCTTGGCAGTTTGAAACACAGGCCTTGCACTCACCTGACCGCTGAGAGGCTCTTTCCTGGCTGAGGTCGGAGCCTGAGAGGGACCCTGGGCAGGCGACAACCTTGAGGGGCTCTTCTTACTCTGAGGCAGCAGCGAGGACAGGAAACCCACTCGAGGCGACTGCGACAGGGAAGTGTTCCTCTGGCTGCATACCATGGCCCTGGACCAACAGACACACAAGGTCACAGGGCTGGAGGGGGACCCAAGAGGACCCAAAGCACAGGCCTTCTGGGCTCTGGACGGCCCTGGGGTGTGGCCCGGCTTTCAGGTGGCATTATCCCTGGGACTGCCTCCTGTACCCAGGGGAGCCTGCAGCTTCTCTGGCACCACGGGGATGCCCGCCGCACTCTGAGGGCCCAGGTACAGTTGAGAGCCATGCGCTCCAATAGCCACCTGGTCACTCGTGCCACTGAGCCCCTGGCACGCAGTCAGTCCCACGGGTCCTGTGCTGGAGGAGCACGACACTCCTCGGGATTCAAGCCTCAGCAGGAAAGCGCTGCAAAATAGCTCACGGGTCCTTCGTTTCTGTTCAACCCACACTGAAACGATATCGTGGACATACTGGGCTAAATAAAATATGTCCTAAAATTAACTGCACCTGTTTCTTTTTACTGAGTGTAAGTACAATTTTTTTTTTTTTAAGATTTTATTTATTTAGCAAAGAGACCCAGCGAGAGAGGGAACACAAGCAGGGGGAGTGGGAGAGGGAGAATAGGTTTTCCATGGAGCAGGGAGCCCAATGTGGGGCTCAATCCCAGGACCCTGAGATCATGACCTGAGCAGCGGGCAGACGCTTAACAACTGAGCCACCCAGGCGCCCCTAGGTACAAATTTTTATGTGCTGTTTTCGGCTTGTCCTGGGGTTCCACTGCACCAGGCTAGCTCAGACACCAGCGCAGTTTCCCCCAGTACAGCACCTGGCCGTGTGTAGGTCCGGAATCCACCTGCCTGGCTTTGCATCCTGATTCACGGGTCGTTAGCTGTGGGACCACTGTGAGCCTCGGTGTCTTCAGCTGCTACCATTGTTCTCATCAGCTGGGCCTCTGCTCTAATTGGCTGTGTTCTAAGTTAGCTGCTAGCCACCCACCTGCCTACCTCTCCAAAGCCTCGGGTGGGAGCACGCTTTCACCACACACTGCATCCAACCTGTTGGGTGTCAATCTTTTCATCCGCAAGGCACTACTTTCAACACACACACACACACACACACACACACACTTCCTGAGGCTTTAGGACAGCGTCTGTGTTTATTTACCCAGATGTGCACATCTGGATGTGCAGGCCCCTCCCTCGGAGCAGGTTCAGAGGCTAGAGGACTTTAAAAGCCGGGGGAGTTTACGTAGATAGCTCAGCTGGAAACAGTGAGGGCCAAGGAGGCTCTCCAGCAATTCCCAGTCACCAGGAATGGAGGGGAGGGTCAGGGTGAGGCGACAGGGGACAGGTTAGAGGAGGGGACCGCCCACCTGCCCCTCCCACCCAAGCAGGCACACACTCACAGTTCTGAGTCCCCCAGGCGGTCCATGTTGGAGACATAAGGAGGCAATTTGTGCTGGACCAAGACCTCTTCCTCCTCTGGCTGCAGCTCCTCTTTCTTCAGGCGGTGGATTTCGGCTTGGAGGGCGAAAAGCTGAGTGGGGGTGCGGGCGAGTTAGATGGTGACCTCACCCTATCTTCCCTCCACTGAGGAGCAGCAGACACAGCACGTCCAACACCCAGCCTCCTCCAACACCCAGCCGTCCAACATCCAGCCTCGTCGGCTCCGGAGGCCCCGGCCTCACCCTCTGCTCACCACCTAGTGAGATACCAGGCTGGGGGCAGCTGTTCCTTGACTACACTGAAGTGAGACACCGACAACTGTCAGAAACACAAATCCCACTTTCTTTTTGTCATTTGACTTGCTTCTTCCTGAATTCATGGAGAAAAACAGCTCCACCCAGGCCTGTTTCGCTCTTTGGAAAATCTACAAAATCAGGCTCTGGAAATCTCACGGATAATTTTTTTTTTTTTTTAAACAGAGTTCAGCATTTTTGACCTTATGCCTGAAAAAAATTATATACACAGATGCATCTAAAAGGCAAACAGCTTATAATCTTCCTTTTTCCGGAAATATGACCTACAGTTGCCTTAATTTCAACAACAGAGAAGTGCTCCTCCGACAAAATGTAAAGGCAAATGTGGGTCCCTCAGCTCCAACTAGAGGCTCCTGGAGCTGAGCAGAACAATGACATCATACGTGCGTTGTAAACAACACAGACGTGGACATACAGGACTAGGGGTACAAAAGAGACACAGGAAAGCACATAGTCTTCCTCCTCTCAAAGTTCATTACCACTGCTGTCATTCGTGCTTTACATGGGACTTATAATATGAACCTGACCTCTGTTTCCAGAGACTATTACAGCCCCCAAATCTCCAATACTGCCTCTCTGGTGACTCACTTACATCTGAGATTCGTGCTTTCCTATTTTTAATCAGCCCTCCACCACCACTACCTAATTTCACATACGAAAAGCAGAAGTTCTTCCCAAGAAGCAAGCATGTTTAGAACAAACCTTCTGGCGAAGAACTTCATTTTCTTCTTGAACCTGGTTGGTCCTCTGGCATTCTGCATCGAAGTTCAGGATTACGGGAACTGGTGCCCAAAGTTAAAGAAAAAGCCTGCCTGCGATGATTAAAAGCCCTTCCCAAACTTTTCACACAGCAGCAAAACCCTATAGGGAGCAGAGGGAGCAGAGGACAGACTTGGTCCTGCAGGCTCTCCACAGCTGTATGGAGTTTCTCCCTTGACACCGGGTCTGGCTTTTCTCCAGAGATTCACAGACACTCACGCCAATCTGGCTGGTCAGCCCACAAAGAAGACATAAATGTAAACCTGAGTGTTTTCTCCCTAAACACCAGCAGCAAAGAGCTCACAATCAGTGGGCCTCCCAGCCAGTGCAGGCCATAGCAGGGTCAGGGCAGACAGTGAGAAGCGATCCCAGGGGCCAGCTGGTCTACATCTGGGCAGAAGCCTCGGCCACTTGGCTTGGCCCGCCCCCCAGACTGTACCTCTTCCTAGTAAAGGTGTAGACTGAGGAGAATGCTTTCTGCAGACTGGACAGCCTCGTGCCATGCTATGAATACCATTCTAAGTCAGGGTGTCCCATCCTTCCCACCACCTTAAACAGCTTCAGTCAAGGGGAGCACAAAGCAGGCTAAGGGTCTCGGTCCTGGGGAAGTAAACTGTGGCTCAAATGTGTGTGACCTAGTTTGCAGGGCACTGTCTTGCACTGAAAAGACCTTCAATGACATTTCCAATTTCCATAGAGGGCCCATATGGTCATGTCATAACCACCGCTGGGTTGAGCCCCTGCTAGTCTAGCATGAAAGCCCTCAGGATAAAAAGCAATAGGGGACAAGGAGGAGGAGGGGCTTTTATACCTGGCAAGAGTGGAATTCACACTCAGACCCACAGCACAAAAGGAAGGGGCACCCTTCTTACCTCCACGAGCTGTCCCTCCCAGAGGCCGAAACGGTCACCTCTGCGTGAGCCCATAAACACCCAATTTATCAATGACTCACCAGGCAGCAACCTCTAAGCCAGATTCCCTTTTCCTCCTCTAGAATTTCAGCCTAAAGGCATGAGCACTGGGGGATATCCTGGGCCTCAAGAATGCAGGCTTTCCACAACAAAATGGTAAACCTGGTGGGCTACAATTTATTTACATTCTCCCTCTCTTAACTATCCATACACATATTCTGAGAGCCTCTCTGTTTTCTGGCAAGTTGAGAAACACGGAGGTAGCTGTCAGAGAGTGACCCAAACGTGAACACAGGAAGGAAGTTCTAGCCCAAGAAGTATTCTGACCTCCTACCTAATCTCAACAAGGCAAGTAACACCCTGAGGGGCACAGGGCGTGCATGGACAGGGTATTCTCCAGGCTGGCCAGTTGCAAAGAGCAGGAGCTGCACCAGCTCAGCCCTATCTGAGGGCTCCCAGCAGGGCCAGGCACTTGGACCTCATTGCTACTACTGTCCCCACTCGTGCATGTCAGCTACTGCTTCAGCAGCGTCACAATGAAGATTCATGATTTCCTGGCCTGCTGACAAAAATAACCACAGTCTATCCAGCCCCCTCACATAACACATGACAATGATGCTGGGGCACTGTATTGAGAGCAGCGGCCACTGATCACGCTGTCTCGACAGACCAGGCCCACAGGCCCAGGCAGCTGGGAGGATATGCATGCACTGAAACAGGACGCTCAGGAAGTTGTGCAGGGACACAATGAAGGTATCGGCCCACTGTCGAGAGAAGTAGGTAGCAAAGGTGGGGTTGGTGTCTGGGGATGGCAGGAAGGGCAGGACAAACCAATCCTTCCACTCGGCCTGGTTCTGGAGCTCTGTGGCCTGCTTTGCAAAGAACTCTTGAGCTTTGTCATTTCTGTTTGTCTGCTGAGACAAAGAAGAGGCAGCAGAAAGGGGTAGGAGACAGAAGTCCAGAATTAAGATAAGTCATTACTGCACAAACGAGAGCCTCTAGATAGCAGCCTACCAGATAAGTGGCCAAATATAATCTACAAATGCCATATAGGATATTACTTTTCTCAAGTTCCTTGTAATTTCTAAGAAGCTGGTTTAAATTGAAGCCCTGAAGATAAATGCCATCCTAAAAATTGATTCCTAGTTGCTTTTCAAACAATCCAAGTGACTTATCCCTCGGGGTCAGCTATAATTTTTATTACTCAAACTTTAACCCAGTTACTTATATTCTTTGAAACGCCACCCAGGCTTATGTGCTTAAAACAAGAGAGGAAATAGGAATGAGGAAGACAAGTCAGCTGATCTACAGATGAGAAGGGAAAAAAAGTAGGAAAACAGTCAAAAATAATTCGCACTATAACTGTTCCCCTCTTCCCCACAGGAACAGAGTCCGCCCTAGAAATTAAAAAGGAAATCTATTTCAGGGTCAAAGAACTTTCTCCAAGGAATCCCGGAATGAACAAGCACCTGGATGGTGTAGACAAGATAAAAGCGGAACAGGCTGGTTTTCAGCTTGTTGATGGTGGGTCTATATATATCCTCCAAGCGACTGAAGAGTCGCCGTTCCAGGTAACTCCAGTAATCCCGAAGCGCAGCCAAGTCATACACCTGCATTAACTGCTGCAGCTGGTCCACGATCTTGTCCACCTGGTGGAGAAAGAGGAGGGAGAACGTGGTGAAGGACAAGAGGGAGTTTCCCATCACTTCACAGAAAGAATACAGCTTTTTCCTCTTGCTGTGGCTTCTGATGTTAGAAGTTTTTTGTTTGTTTTTTAATTATCCATCTATAAAACGTACAAAACATTCTAATATAATAGCTTTTGAGTTATTTTCTGACGTTAGAAATGTGGTTTGACCCTGTAGCCAGCATGGAAATGTCAAGCGTAAAAGCACAAAGCAGGAGACCTGAGTCTAGGTCTTGGATCAGTATGTCTGGCTTATGCAACCAACTTGAAAATGTTCCTTCAACTCTTTGGTCTCAGTGGCCTAAGATTTGAAAAACAAAAACAAAAACAAAAAACCAGAGAGACAACCTCCATCATCCATCTCCCAGCTCCACCATTCCAGGAGTCCTAGACTCTGGGAGCGATGCACTGACTGACCCAAATCCCGGTAGCTGCTCAGACCGCCAACCAAAGAAGTCACCTCCATGTGAGATATCACACCGGAGGACACAGTGTTGCCTCTCTCTCAGTTCTCCTGTCAACACCAGTTGGACTCAGCAAGCACACGAATCACACACATACACTTTCCAAGAACCTCTAAACAGAAGATCATGTCTGAGCAGGGGAAATATAACGTTCGAAAATGTACAAGGTCTTCCTCAACTGCGGAGCCAAAACTGCCGGTAAGTCCCCGACAATGCCATTGTAAACAAACACCAAAAGATGCCCAGCTAACATTTTGGGCTGCAGACCCTGAGCTCCCAATGCCATCAGAAGCTAACTTTTTAATATTTCTGTTGCCCAAACTTAACTATCTACCCAACCTTATCTCCTAAAACCCTTATCTTCATCCTGGCCAGTTGGCCAGCACCTGCTTGGAGGCTGGCGTGGAGGACAGACACCCGGACCAGGAGTCAGGGCACCTGGGCTCCAGCCTCAGCGATGCTCCTGACTCGCTGGGCAACTTCAGGCAAGTCACGTCCCCTCTGAGGACCGCAGCTCCTCATGTGTCAAGGGAGGGCCAGACGCGCTGATGTCGACGGTCCCCCCCGGGCGCGCTGACAGCGCGGCTCCCGCCCCGGAGGGCAGTGCTTGGGGGGGAGCCCGCTCCGGTCTCCCTCGGGGCCGCCTCTGCCCGCGCCGCACCCGCCGGCCCCTCACCCGGAACCCTTTCTCCTTGTCCGCCTTGATCTCGGCGTCCAGCTGCCGCAGCGTGTGCGTAAAGCCGCGGAAGAGCAGATACTCCCGGACCAGCTCGTCAGTGCGCTCCACAGCCTCCGCCATCGCTGCGCGAGCGCCGTGAGCGGCCGCGGCAGGCAGGAGGCGGAGAGGCGGGGTCTCGCCGCGCGGGGCGGGGCCGGGCGCCGGCGCCAAGCACGTCACGCCGCGGCCCGCCTAGCAGCCCGCACGCAACGCGCGCCGCGCGCCTGTGGCCCCGCCCCTAGCCCTGCCCAGCCACTTCCGTCAGCATCAGCCTCCGGGAGGAGCGACTGCGCTATGCTTTGCTCGCCTGGGTTTCCAGGCGTCCCTGGCGCGGGCTTTGTGATCTGAGTTACTGAAAGCGGCGGCTGCTGTCCAAGTCAAGCGGGGTTGGACCTTGGAGACCATCCCAGATAGTCACGAGGCGGGCAGGGGGTGAGGTGCCCTGCCCATTGGCATTCCATCGCGGAATCCTCTGTGCCGCGTCCTCGTTTTACAAATAAGGGAAACTGGAGCCCGGAGGGAAAGTGACTTGTGTGCAGTCACACAACTAGGTGGGTCATCACAGAGTCCTAGAGAAAAGCCTTGCTTTCATTAGTACGACTACCCGACTACAAGTCAAGAAAACCAAGATAAAAGAAAAAAGCACGCAAATTTCAAAACAGTCTGTATACTGCGGTCCCAGGTTCTTTAGAAACGAAAAAAAGGTATGCGTGTATGCCTTTGTGTGTACCTTTTGAAACTTAAGGAAGATTATACAACTCACGGCTTATGGTGGTTTTCTCTAAGAGGTGAGATTATGAGCTACTTTCACTTCCTATTTTTTACTTTTGTTTGAAATGCTTACAAACTAATTTTATATATTTATAAATATTTTTGTAAGCAGGGAATAGCCAGTATCTTTGAGCCTTCCATTTCTCTTCTGTAAAATAGTGACAATAGTGCAGAGTAATGAAAATTTAGTAAGATTATTTGTGTAAAAAACTTAGCACAATGAATAGCCCATCATTCAAATGCAATATTCGATCCCTTCCGTCTAGTGGTATGGCTTTCTGTGTTTATCAAAGTACAACTCACAGAATCATTACCACCACTTTGTCTAGACCCTCCCACACAAATATATGGATATTTAACTCATGGATATTTAACAAATATATGGATATTTAACCCCAAAGGGGTCTGATATGCACTAAGGAGCCCCCAAAAGATAACAGGGAGCAAGACACAGTAAGACAAGTTTCACCCTCTGCCTGCTTTAGCTGTGTTCACAGGTGTCAGTATCCCCAGGCACCCAGGCTTGACCCACAGGGCACTGAAGGAGAGTTACCGCTGTGACTCGTGGGAGGACCAGACCAAAATCTTACTTTGACTGGGATGTCAGATCATCGAAAGGGAGCTTGGGAAATCCCAAAAAGGAGCACGGGCCAAGACCTTTGCAATTAGGAGTGTTGCCAGTTAGATTCTCCTAAGGCACCTGCAGGGCTCAGCCACAGCGGCCACCTCTGTCACCTCCACCTGCCCTGGCAAGTCCCAGAGCAGAACCTGTAAAATCAGCCACAATTGCTTTTCTGGTCAATGCAATGCAGCTCCTCCAGGCTCTTCACAAGCTTTTTCTTCTGTCAGGAATGTCCTTTCCTGGATACCCACATGAAGGCGGCTCCACGCGTTTGTACTAACGTCACCTCGGAAAGGCTCGCTCTGACCATCGTGTACAGCAGTCCTCTCATCTCCCCCTTGCCCTGCTATATCTTTCTCCATAGCACTTATCACAGTCTGACAAACTAGATTTTTTACTTTCTCTTTATTCTTTTACTTTCACGTTATTCTTTCCCTCTCCTCTATACTAAAATATAAGCTGCATCAAAGCAGAGATTTTTGCCTGAATTGTTTGCTAGCATATCCTCAGAACTTAGAACTGTGTCTACCTTATGGGAGATGCCCAGTAAATATTTGTTGAATGTATGAATGAGGGCAATTTCAGTGAGGGCCCAGCCATCTTCAAGCAGGATCGCCCTGCTAGAGGGAATATAGACTCTAGGATCACTCCCATGTATGGGCTCCATGGGCTTCTGGCCAACCTGGTCCCTGTCCAGAGCATTCCATCTTCCCGTCTTCTCTCCGTACCATTTTGCTTACACTTTAAAGATTTCTGGAGACATTCAGCTGAGTTTTCTTTATGTAACTGGAGAGGGCACTAGATTCTCCAACTCATTCATTAGCTCTAGTTAGCTGGTCTGATTAATCTTTCACTGCTTACTGCTGCTCCGAAAGTAGCCTGGGGTTCCTTTAAGAAGGTGCCGTTGGGAGCCTGCAGCACTCCCATTACACAAAGCAAATTATGTGGCACCCACAAGGTGAACCACAAATTATCTTCTCTTCTAATCCAATCATCTCTTTTTTGCCTCTGACTTGGGAGACAAGGGAGAACAAGGCTGGTGATGGGGGTGGGGGTGGGGGGGACAGTAACTAGTTAATGAGCACCTAGTCGATGCCAGGCACTGTGCTAGGTGTCAGGGACATGTTAATAAGCAAGCCCAGGGTGTCTGCCCTCAGAGCTAGCTCTCCTGGGGGTTGGAGAAGCCAGACAACTGAAGTCTGAATCACACACACACACACACACACACAAACCCAGAATGGAGGCTGGATAGGACGGGGCCAGGGCTGGAAGGAGGGTGGAGGCCAGACAGGAGGCCGAGGCATTCCAGCAAGGGATGAGACTAGACCAGTAGCAGTGGGGATCGAGAGCAGGGGGAGGAGTTGAGAATTCCCGAGAAGGGCGATCTTGTTGGCTTGGGAACTGACTAACACAAGTGAGTAAGGAGCAGGGGTCTTCGGTGACTGGCAGGTTTCTGGCTTGGGTGACAGTGCCATTCGTGGGCAGGGGGAACTCAGGAAGAGGAGACTGTGGGACTTCCCGACTGGTTTTGGTGGCCACTAAAACAGAGACCCAGAAACAGGATATAACACTAGGTCCTGGAGCGTGGCTCTTCCATCTCCCTCCCATGGAGCCTTCAACTGTTATCTGTGCAGCCTAAGTCTGTACATAGCACAATTCCTGCGATTCCTTTTCACCCAGTCCTTTGCCTGACGACAGTCCGTGGTTGTTCACTTGAACTCCTTTCGTCCTTTGACCCTCGGCCTGGTTATCCTTGGCCCTTACCATCTGGTAGCACTGGGAGTTCTCTCTGTTCCCATGGAGTGGCACCCTGTAGGTGCTGATCGCACTGTCTGTGCGATCTGTCTGTCTTTTCTCCCTGGTTGTAAACTCCAGAGAGCAGAGAGTATGTCTTGCTGACCCTAGTGTCTCTGGTGACGAGCATGGTGTTTTGAAATTACATGCTCTGCTGGGTGTTCTATGCAAACAATGAATCATGGAGCCCTACATCGAAAACTAATGATGTACTGTATGGTGACTAACATAACATAATTTTTAAAAAAGACATTAAAAAAAAAAAAAAGAAAGTACATGCTCAATAGCTGTTTGTTGAATTAGTGAGGAAATAAAGTCCATGTGACTGTATGGCCTGGAACGTTAGGTTACATATGCAGTACAGAGTGCCAAGGGCAAGGGCAGAGGAATCTTTTCTACCTGTGGTCAGTGCCATAAAAACTATGAGTGCTTCTGACAACTGGAAGAGGTCCACCATGACCCATGTAGCAGTTCAGTTTCCTTACTGATGCCCCTGGACTCTGCTTCAGAAGGCAGCCTGTTTATACGTTAATGTTTAACTCACTGAAAGTTAATAGCATGCCCATTAAAAAAATCCCCTCTCCACCTATCAAAATTGCATTTAAAAAAAAATATATCATCCAGTATTGATAAAAATAAAATGAAAGGGGTATTCTCATGAACTTCTTTTCCAGGAATGAATTTATAAATGACCAAGCCCCCCAGAATGTTCTTACTCTTGAACCCAATGATTCTACTCCTAAAATTCCCCTTAAAGAAATAATAAAAAATGACAAGATTCGTGTCCAATAGGGTTGTTTCTAAGAGTATGACTTATTTGTAACAACGAAAGTTATTTACAGTCGTGGAAGTTGTAAGTACTTGGAGGCCAGAATGGTATGTCCCCCAACAACTGAATGAGGAAATTGTACTTCCCACTGAGTGTCAAACTGCAAAACCCTCTCAAATGATCAGACACCAAAGACACAAACTCCATGGAAAGACAGAAAAGCTACTAGGCTCACAGGACTGGATTGAAGGGCATCAACTCACAAAATAAATATGGTGTCAGTCAAAAGAGGTTTTAAATGCAGAAATCCAGAGAAGTACTATGGGAAGAGCCCAGGGAAACCCTCCTGCCCAGCTCAGCCAGTGGATGATGTCCTTGTGTTCTGTCCTCTGTCTTCCTCAAGATGAGAAGGAGGCTGTAGACCACCCCCAGCTAGACCATTAAAGACACCTCACTCCCCTTTTCCTGGTTCTAAGTTCACCAAGGGCCCATCTGATTCTCCTGGCACTTGACTACATGAAGATTTGTGGCATCGTGAAGTCTTTCTCCTGGCAAGTTAAAAGGGAATTTCCGGTTATGACAGCCTTCCCACAAACATGGAAAGGGCTGTCGCTTATGTCAGTGCTCCCATGAACCCTCCCTGTCCCCATGACAGTTGTATTGCTCATTGAACACTGAAACACGGGACACTGCGATGTCTCCCTCTCAGGGCCATGTGCAGCCAAGTCACCACGAATCCATCCTTCAGAGCCTGCTCACCCCTGGCCAATGTGAGAACCGGCTTCAGCCGGCCTTTTTCCACACCTTCACGTGCAGGAGTCTATTCGTGATTTCCACGGGGAAAAAGAAATGTGAAATAATCAAAATATTCCACATTTGGAGAAAACTTAAATCATGCTACATGTATCCCATGAAATATTGTATCATTGTTAAGAGTCATGTTTCTTTAAAGACTAATTACTTAGAGAAAAAGTCACACAGCATGTCAAAAATGTATGATTCACACTGCAGAAAAAACTCCGGCAGTTTCTTATAAATTAAACATGCAATTACTGTAGGACTCCCTAAGGGTACTCTTGAGTATTTATCCCAAAGAAATGAAAACTTACCTTCACGTGAAAACTTGTACATGAAAATGTATAACAGTTTTATTCCTGATAGTAGAAAACTGGAAACCACTCAAATATCCTTCAATTCTTCTTGATAGAAGCTAAAATAAGCAGGGCCAACAGGCGATCTGAGAACCCAGAGCCAAGCCGTCCTACCTCACCTCCTTTGGACAAACAAACTGTGGTCCATTCATACCGTGGAATCCTATTCAGCAATAAAGAGAAACGAATTAGGAGCTCACTTTGGCAGCGCATATATGAAAAAGAAATGAATTAGTAAGATACACACGACCTGGATAGATCTCAAGGAGATTTGCTGGAGAAAAAAGCCTATCTCCAAGGGTAACCTGCATACCAAAGATAGGGTTCTATTAGTATAACACTTTGGAAAAGACAAAATTTAGAATTTAGAGATCAGATCAGTGGCTGCCAGGGTTCAGGGGTGAGTTGGCACATATGTCAGGTCAGCACATATGTCAGATTACGAAAGGGTCCAACAGGGCTCTTTGTGGGGATGGAAGTGTTCTGCATCTTCTCGGTGCTCATGTGTGTGTGAACTTACATGTGTGAAAAATTGTAGAGAACACACACACACACACGTGTACAAGTAAGATTGGGATATCTGAATAATACTAGATTATAAATTTCAATATTCTGGTTGTGCTACTGTACTTTAGCTTTGCAAAATGCTACCACTGGGGGAAACTTGGTACATAGATCTCTTTGTATTATGTCTTACAACAACATGTGTGTCTACAATTACTTCAAAATAAAAAATGTTTAATTTGGGGGCGCCTGGGTGGCTCAGTCAGTTAAGGGCCTAACTCTTGGTTTCAGCTCAGGTCATGATCTCAGGGTCGTGAGATGGAGCCCTGAGTCGGGCTCTGTGCTTAGAGTGGAGTCTGCTTGGGATTCTCTTGCTATCTCTAAAAATAAATAGATAAATAAATAAACAAAAAGTTTTATTTTGAGAAGTGTGCTACACAACTGTAAATATTAAATGGTTGCCTTATATGATATCTTTGATATATACATACACACACAATGTCTATAAGTATTGGCTATACATGCTGGAGGTGTGAATTTTATGGGTGATTTCTGATATTATCTTTAGGATTTTTAATATTCTTCAAATTCTTTACCATAAACACATATTGATATTATTTTATAGTTATGATGAATATCTTTAAACATAGCATGTTCGTTTTTCAGAACCATATTTCAGTGTTGACACACACAAAGATCCTATCAACTGTCCCCCCAAAACTTTTAACTGCCAACTGCTGCCAAACTGAGAATTCCCAATTCTGTGCTTATACAATTCAATCTTTGGAACAAAATATAGGACCTCATACCTGAACTCTGATAATCAAGTTGTGACATTTCTCTGCCTTCCTCATCTGTAATAAAGATCTCAGATCAGAAAGACTCTGAGGTCCTCCCAGCTTTTCCAGGCCATGGGCCTCCCTCTGGTATAAGGCACCTGCTGGGAACTGTGGTCTGTCTTTCTAGTGATAATGAGCCCCAGAGACTGAAAATGAATCACCTTTCTCAGACCACTGTGATCATATCTCCTGAGGAGTAGCTCAGATCAGAGTGAGAACCTGCCCTCCCACCCCAGCCACGCCTCCATCTTCCACCCCAGAAGGCTGCCAAGTCCCATTTACACAGGGCAGTAAACAACCAATAATGGCCTTAGGCTGCCAGGAGCAGGGATCCATAGGTTTATGAGTCTATAAAATCATTTACTTTCACTGCTGGGACAATCCAAGACTCCCAGGTTAATAAGTAATACCACCTTCACAGACAGGGGAAGCCTGCATGAAGGAATTCCAACCCTATCTCCACACTTCCTAAAAAACAGCTCCCTGACCTTTGCAATCTTGCTTCTATCTATTATGCTGACTGGGGCAGCCCCTCTGCGGCCCACTCATATATACATATGAGTATATACACATATGTATGAATGAATGTCCATAGGCACTTTAGTTCTCTCAAGAACCCTAATACACATTGCAAAATATTTCTTCACTTCCATAGGAATTCACCTGTCCTTCATTGTTGTCCAGCACATGGAATACTGTGCAGCGTGAAAACCCTTCACCCCTGTCCTTTACCCCCTCTGACCCCATATCTCACTGTTTTCCCTTGTACTCAATCCCTCACTCTGTTGTCAGCCACAGGGACTCCTTGATTTGCACTCAGAACAGTCTGCCCCAGGACCTTTGCACACACTATGCCCTCTGCCCAGAACACTCTCCCCGCTGATAAACACACAGCTTGTTCCTTGGCCTCCTTCAAGTTTTGGCTCAAATCTCTTTTCTGAGGGCTCTTCTCTGACCACACTATTTAAAATGGGCCCCCTCCCCTATACTCCCTATTTTTCTCTGTAATATACATACTCTCTTTTTTAAAGATTTTATTTATTTATATGAGAGAGAGTGAAAGAGAATGAGAGAGAGCATGAGCTGGGGGAGAGGAAGAAGCAGACTTCCTATTGAACAGGGAGCCCAATGCAGGGCTCCATCCCAGGACCCTGGGATCATGACCTGAGCCGAAGGCAGAGACTTAACTGATAGTCACCCAGGCACCCCAAGACCACATTTTCTTTATCCATTTTTCTGCCAATAGACATCAAGGTTGTTTCTACCACTTGGCTATTGTGAATAATGGAAAATGAACACAGGAGGCAGACATCACTTTAAGATCCTGCTCTCAATTCTTTTGGATAAAATACATAGAATTGGCGTTTCTGGATCATAGGGGAGTTAGTTCTACTTTTAATTTTTTGAGGAAACTCCCTGCTGTTCTTCACAGTAGTTGAACCATTTTACGTTTCCACGAACAGTGCACAGGATTCCAAATTCTCTACATCCCTGTCAAACTTTTTTTTTTTAATATACAACAGCCATCCTAATCAACATGAAATGATAGTTCTTTGTGCTCTTGATTTGCATTTCCCTGAGGTTTAGTGATGTTGAGCACTTTTTTTTTTAAATGTATCTGGTGTTTATCTGTACATCTTAAATAGAGAAATGTCTAAGTCCTTTGCCCACTTTTTAAAATTTGAATTCAATTTAGTTAACATAAAGTGTAGTATTAGTTTCAGGGGTAGAATTTAGTGGTTCATCAGTTGCATACAACACCCAGTGCTCATTCCATCATGTGCCCCCCCTTAATGTCCATCACCCAGTTACCCCATCCCTCCAACCCCCTCCCTCCAGCAACCCTCAGTTTGCTCCTGTAGTGAAGAGTCTTTTCTGGTTTGCCCCCCTCTGTTTTTTATTTTATTTTCTTTCCCTTCCCCTACGATCATCTTCTGTTTTGTTTCATAAATTCCACATATGAGTGAAATCATATGGTATTTGTCTTTCTCTGACTGACCTAAAAGTCATTTGTTTTCTCATTATGGGGTAATAGGAGTACCTTACATACTTTGGGTACGAACCCCTATTAATCCCTTATCAAATACAAGATTTGAAAATACTTTCTCCTATTCCGTAGGCTGCCTTTTCACTCTGTTGATTGTTTTTTCTGTTGTGCAGAAGCCTTTTAGTTTGACCTAATCCCACTTGCCTATGGTTGCTTTCCTCGATTGTGCTGTTGGTATCATATCCATGAAACCATTGCCAAAACCAATGTTATGAAGGTTTCCCCCTACATCTTCTCTGAGGAATTTTATAGTTTCAAGCCGCAACTTTCTTTATCAGTATTTGTACAGGTCTTTCTACACTGCAAAACATTTTCATATACATTAAGTCCTTAAAATAGAAATCTCAGAAGGAGGTTCCTTGGAAGTTGGTGTTGCGTCATGATGACAGGCTCTGAGCCTTTGGGAGTTTTACTCTGGAGGTCAGGGGAGGATGGGAATTCTCATCCTAGGACATGTCTTGGGAATCCTCTATCAGCTCTCCTACTGGAAAGGGTTGAGCCACACTGGCTTAGCAATCCTGATCCCATGAAGGAGCTTACTATATCCAGAGGCTCTCCCGGAAGCCAAAGTCTGGCCTTGTGCCAAGGAGATGGTAGGCAAGAGCCCATCTGGGATTGTGTTCCAGGCTTCTTTTAGCAGAAAGGAGAGCCCTTACCTGGAGTCAGAAAGTATGCCCTTCTGCTGACGTCTACGATTTTCATCCCTCCCTAAGAGTCACTAGCCACAAACCTTGGTTCAAAGCTGTGGGTCTTTTGTTCTGAAACTTATCATGTAAATTTCTCTCTGGCCTCAGGTAGCTGATATTCATCTCACTAACCATCACCCCAAAAGGCATGCAGAGCAGAGAACCCAAAAGAACCTTAGATGTGCGGACCTTCGGCAAATCACTGCCCTTCTCTGCGTTTGGCTTCCCCATCCAGGAAATGGAGGTAAGAATCTTCACAGGCTTGTCCATAAGGACTAGGAACATAGTAGAGACTCAAGACACAATCCATCACTCTCTCATTTCATTTGAAGGATAAGAAAAATGGTGGAGTCTAAGGCCCCTGCCCTTTATCACATGAGGTGGATAAAAACCAGCAATGGGGAAGAAGTACATAGGCTGTCCTTCCAACCAGAAAGTCAGGGCCATGGGGCACAGACCAGGGGAAGCCATACTAGGTTGGCATTAATACAGGGATCTTTGCTAGTGGACCTGGTGCTGAGCTGGATCCAGGAGGTGGGAGTGCCCCCGACCCTCCACCCAGGGCAGGATCTATGTTATGGTGGGGGCATATTCCAAGGCAGGAGCCATGTTACTGCAAGAGGGTATTTCAGGCCAGGATGTATGTTACTGTGAAGGAATATTTCAGGACAGGATCTATGCTACTGGGTAAGGTGGGTATTGCAAGGGCAGGATCTGTGTTACTATGGGGGATATTTCAGAGTGGATCTATTTTACCATGTATGGGAGATATTTCAGGGTAAGATCTATGCTGCTGTGTAAGGGGGGATATTTCAGGGCAGGATCTTTTGTCACTGTGGAGAGATATTTCAGGGTGGGATCTATGCCACTGGGAGGGAGGGGTCAGGGTCAAAAGGTGACAGCGTGTGTGGATGTTGCCGGGGAGAACTGTGATTGTATCAGAAACCGAACAGAGCCACCAGGAGGTACCAGGGTTCATGAGCAGAGCCTTCCTCCTCACAGCTGTGGGGAAGGTTGGCTGAGCAGACAGAGATCTCCATTTTCAAGAAAGAAATCAGGCGGCTGCAGGTAAGGAGTTCTCTTAGTAATACCCCCTTGTCCCAGGGCTGCATTTTCTTCTGGGTGCAGATCTGTCCCCCAGTGGGGCACATCCGGGAGGCAGGTGTGTGTGGTAGCGGTTGAAGGATGATGTTGGGGAGGGGTGATTCGATAAAAACCTGGGGCAGGTAGGTTTCTGAACCTCTCTGTGTCCTCTCAGTGCCCAGACGAGGCTCTCGAGGACACAGCCTCTGCTCCCGGGGGCCCCAGCAGAGCTGTGGGTGGGCTGGTGGTGGGAGGCCAGGAGCAGGACCAGGGGAGAGAAACCAGGGAGTGGGGGCAGAGGGGGAAAAGCAGCTCCTCAGGGGTGCTCAGAGACCCTGCATCCAAGGCTGCCCCAGAGCCAGAAGGGACAGGGCCTCAACCCAAGTGGAATTTGGATTGAAATGAACCTTTTACACTTACCCTGAAATCGCAGGTGCTTTCGATGGGACAGTTTCTTTAGACATAACACATAATTTAATGGTCCACCAAAAGCCTTTTAAAGATTAGTCTGCCACTCACTGCAGCTGAATTTCAGGAGGGTCCTCTGAATGGCAGGTGCCCCATGGGCGAGGTTCAGGTAGGGCTCACTTACGGTCCACACAGTCATGGCCAGGGCGCTCCGGATCAGATTCAAATCCGCGTGCCCCCAAGCCTGTGCCGCTTCTGCTGGGCGCCTGACCCCTGTGTAACCCCTTGCCCCGGGGTGAGGTAGTTCACCCCCAGAGAACAGCAAGGGGGCGCCTGCCCGGCCGGTGCTCCTCATACATGGCCTCGTACTTGGCCGATGCGGTGGACCCTCGGGACAATGTTAGGCCACCGGGAAATACTGCGGCAGGGGGATCCAGCGAAAAGTGGCCAAAAGACCAGAGTATATTCTCTGTTTGGAGAAAAGGAATTTTTCCTCCTTAAATTGGAACACGACCTGCTTCCTCTTGTCCCAAAGAGTGACTCCTTTTTCCACCTCTTCTTGCTATTTTAATCTGAGCTTTGGACGTTCTCTTCTGTGCAACGGCTCTCGTGCGCCGTCCCCAGTTGTTTCTTACCTTCTGTAAGACATCATTCCCCTGGGCCTCCTGTCCTACATGCATCTGCTCTCTTCCCACCTACATGTCTGCATCTTTTCCCTTGACATGGCGAGCCCCTGGTTCTCTGGACCCCGTATTTAAGCTGTCTTCTGTAAGCCTCAAGGTAACTCTAGAAGGTAGGTGTCATCACCCAATTGAGAGACGAGGAAACTGGGCTCCATGCCAGCTGAGTGGGACCAGTTAGGGGATATCCATTCTGTCCTCTGTGGGCACAAAGAGGATGCATGGGGCACCTGGGGGGGCAGAGGCAGTCCCCCCCCAACCCCCACCGCCTCCACCTGAAAGGGGGCTACCACCCCCACCCCCACCCCAAGGTGAGAAGGTCAGCTTTCCCTTCTTGCGTCCCCTGCAGACAACTCGTTACTTTCTTGCTTCCACGGCCCGCACCCTCATTGGCCCGCCACCGAGCATCCCCATTGGCTGTGGGGGCCAGAGACACGCTCTGATTGGCCTGCACCCAGTGCCCAGGAGCCAGGTCTGTCTCCCAGCCGGGGCGGAGCCATAGTCCCCAGGCTGGCTGGCCCTCAGGACAACTGTCATGTGTGTCAGGGCTTCGGGTGGCCTCCCGCATGTCCGGGGAGGGGGGACGTCGTGAGCCCGGGAGCCCGCCTCCCTCCCTCGGTGCATGAGCATGGACTAAACGCTGCAGGTCCCGTGCCTGAGCATCTTTGGCAAGATGCCCTTGGCCATGTGCTTGTTCCCGTACCTGCCGTGGATCCATGCCTGTGGATCCAAGCGGGCGACCACTGAGGTCTGGGACCAGGCTTACAGTGAGCGTTTGTATCACCACCACAAACCAGACCGTTCTGAGGATGATTCTGGATTTTTTCTCTGACATGGTCTCATAAGCATAATGAACCAAAGGAAGATGCCTGTGGGTTGCAAAACATTATCCAGCGTATTGTGCACGTTTGCCTAGGGTTTGCTGAAGAGAACCACACTCAGATGTTTTGTGGAGTGGCGCTTAAAAATGATGAAAATTTCTCTGAGTCTCAGAGAGGGTGAGGTCATATTAAAAAAAAAAATTCATTTAGGGAGTTTTAAAAATGTCAGCTCCAGTGGGTATTAAACGGCATTTTAATACCTAAGTATTTGGTAATGAAAGTATGCTTTCCCTTATAGATGAGAAATAATAAAAGATAAGGCATGACTATGTGAATCATCACAGTTTCTTTCCAGAAGAATGCATGGAGGCAGCGGTCCTCTGACTTTGTTAGACTGAAGAGTGTGCTTAGCACGCTGATCTGATGAACAGGTTTGGACACAGTAAAGAGCTTTTAAAAGGGAATATATATCAGAGATCTGCACATTCTGAAATGCCTAGAATCTTTGGCCCCAGTTTCCTGAAGAATGAATGGGGTTTGCACAGAGAAAGTACCCAGTGAACAGTTGTCCCTGGGGCCACAGCGCCCAGAATTCCTGCAGATGCAGCTTCCCACGCTGCTGTGGGACCAGTTAGGGGACAGCTCTGGGCTCCATCCATGTCTCATGGGATATGAGCCGCCTGTGCCTTTGCCCCAGATAGTCATAGAATCGTGACAATGGCCTTAGAGAGGCTGAAGAGTTTAAACTATAATCTTGTGAAAGGCTTTCTCCCCTCCTTTCTACAGATAAAGACATTAAGACCTCAGGCTTCTTGGCTTATACAAAGTCACATGTCTGCTTAACACAGAGCTGGAATTACAGCCCAGATCTTGAGCCAGTCCCCACTCCAGCCTGCCTTTCCCTACACCAGTTTATCCCACTAGCCGGCACCATCTCCAGGTGTGGCATCAGACATCACCCCACCCACGGCGGGTCCTTAAGACTAGCTTCCCTCCACCTACCAGCTCCGTACTGACTTCCCTAGATTCGCACATATTCCATTTGCCCAGACATTCAAACTCAGCCTCCGAACATGGCAGGTTTCCTGAGTCAGAATAGGATATCCATGTTCTTGCCCTGGGTAAGCCCTCCCCAGCCGTCTTCTGGGACAACTGGCCAGTGTTCCCAAAGCTTTTTAAACTTCTCAAATGCGTGCTTCTCACTGTGAGTCTGGCTGAGAACTGAATTCAAGAGATCTAATGTTTAGGCTCCAGAGCAGTCTTTTGGGTTTGGGTCAGACGAGCTGTTATTCCCTGCCCCCAGAGTCTTTTCTTAATCCTCTCCTGTCGTTACCCTGTTCTGACTCGACCTGGAGAGGGATATTTTAGATGCTGGATATGTGAATCCTGACCAAGGATCATACTCATTTGTTGGCAAAACAAAATTAAGTTAGAAACTGGTGTGGATGGGACTGGGCGA
Source organism: Mustela putorius furo (assembly GCF_011764305.1). Taxonomy (NCBI): domain Eukaryota; kingdom Metazoa; phylum Chordata; class Mammalia; order Carnivora; family Mustelidae; genus Mustela; species Mustela putorius. Next base: position 89,028,026 of record NW_025421998.1, read on the forward strand.
CTTCTTAGAGGAGATGGGCCCGACCCTAGGTATTGAAGGACAATTTGGCTCTCCATAGGTAGAGACTAGGGGTGGGGGACAGAGAGAGGGGCCGCGTCCCCAGTGGGAGGACAGGCAATGGGCCGCAGAATAGAGGGTGGTGGGCAGGAGAGCACATGTTTCTGTTGCTGTAGTGAGAGAAGGGAAAATGGGGGGGGGGCGGTGGCTGCTCTTAAAATGCAGATTTCCGGGCCTTGGGGATGACAGCTCAGACTATATTCTCTCCTTAGCACGCTTGGCACCCGCACAGGACATTTAAGAGAAAAGGTTTTGTTTTGTTCTGTATTAAAGAAAACATTCCTTCTCAACCTCATTTTTCCAGTTCTCTCTTTTCTAGCAAAAGAGCCAACATGGGAAAAAGGCAGAAGGAGGGTCCTGCCTCCCCTCCCCACCGAGACTGTGCCTTCTCTGGTACTCATTCCTGGGCAAGCCACCCCTTGACACAGGTCACAGGTGCAGACGGCACAGACCTCCCTGTTTGATGGCGGCAAAGAGCTCGGTCTGAAAAATACCCACCTCAGCTCCCGTCAGGTCCCCGGCACAAGTCCGCAAAGATACCTCGAGAAGAATGCCTTCTGGAGATCACAGCAGATCGTTCCTAGCAGAGAGCAGGATGCAGCAATTAGGAGTAGACATTTACAACTGTGTGAGGTCTTATCAGCCTTAATGTCAGGCTTAATAGCTGCTTTAATACGTCTCACCATCCCTGCGGCTTGCCCCCCCCACCCCCCACCTCAAGAGCTTCTGACTCTGGGCTGAGGTGGGCAGAATGATCTGGGACCATCCTCACCCGCAGTGGCAGGCAGTGAACGCTGTCCCCTGGGGTAGAAGTAATGGGAGGGTCTGTCCCCTGTGGGAGAGGCAGGGAGCTGCACACTTACGCAGGACTGAAACCACACAGCCATTTTGGAATTGGGATGGAGCATGTCTGGGTGGAAGCCTAGGAGGAAAACCGAATTATCAACATCGGCACCTCGAGAACTCCAGATTCCCCACAAGCTCGGGACCTTTGGTGTCAGTATTCTGAGTTCATTAGAGAATTCTGTATCTTGGGAGAACCGTGGCGTTTTTACCTCTGTTCGCCGACCTAAATTCCCTGGGGTCCAGGCACATTCATTTCTCCCAAATTTAAGCAAATAAAGAAAACCTATGTTCTTAGGTTCAAAAGGTTCCCATTGCTCTCCAGGCCGTTCAAAACTTCCCTTGTTTCGCTTTGCCTCCCTTTAAAGATGTGTCCCCGAGCTGGATGCGCCTGCATGGAGTCCGCGGCTGCCCTCCACGTGCTGATGGTGCCTTTGCTGGTAATAAATGTTATAGGAACTTCAAGGTCAGGGCAGACCCCCCACAGCGGCACTCACTCACCACCTTCCGACATTGTTCTGAGAAGCAAAGCGAGGGCAGATACGCCGCTGGAGGAGAGTAAAATGTTCGTAGGAGATTCGCTTTCTGCCCTAAATGGTGTTTTGCTTTATCTTATTTTTCAAAGATTTTGTTTAATTATTTGGCAGAGAGCATGCACAAGCAGGGGAAGTGGCAGGCAGAGGAGAGGGCAAAGCAGGCTCCCCACGGAGCAAGGAGCCCGATGTGGGGCTCAATGCAGGGCTCGATCCCCGGACCCCGGGCTCATGACCTGAGCTGAAGACAGACACTTAACCAACAGAGACACCCAGGCGCCCCACCCTAAGTAGTGTTTTAAAATCCCACACTGCCTGGTCAGCTTCACTGTCTCTGTGGCTGAATTCTCCCCCCAGAGTTTAGCGGGAAAGCTTTTTCAAGCCTCCTCCCCTGGCTCCTCCCTCTACGGAGGAGAATCCATTCCCAGCTCCCAGCTGTGGTTCGTGGAGAGATGCGTCGCTGTGTGCGCCTCGCAGTGGCTCCAACTGTGAACATGGCTGCATCAGCTGGGGAGCAGGCTGCCCCCCAAATGCCTGGGCTTACCCCACGAGATTCAGAGCCGGTGTTGTTGAAGTGGGGCCTGGGCCTATGTATTTCCTCCAGTGCCCCCCAGGGGACTGGCACACATCAGAAATGGCAGGCCCTGGCTGAGGTCGTGCATGGTCCCCACGCAGCCGGACTAAGCTCAGGGCCGTGTGGACCCAGCGGAGGGCTTCCGTTCTAATTCACTCAAAACCCCTGAATACCTCTTGCAGGGGACAGGGGTGATGAAGATGCAGGCCCTCTGTTCACAGAGCTGCCTGTCCTCTGAGTGGTGGGGTGAGCACCCAAAGGCAGGGTCCCTGTCTTCTGTTAAAACTGTTCTGTATCAGCCCTGGAATGGCTTCTCCTCAGGAAGGGCTCCTGGTTTGTAAACTCAGATGGGACAAGAGACCACATAAGTATCATCTTCAGAACCCACTAGAAGCAGGACAAGGCAAGCCTGCTCCCACTTCTCTGTCCTTATGTGACTTTTTGCTTTCACAGGTAGAAGGCTGCATCTCTTCTATTTGAGTTATCAGATATATGTAATATTATATATTAAAAGGTTCATGACTCCAAGGAACACAGATGGATCTCCTTTTGTATAAATACCTGTGTACCGCTACTCAGATCACAGAGGGGTGATTCCCATGGCGGGCAAGCCCTGAGTGGGTGGGGCACGGGCCTGCTCAGCGTCGCACAGACTGTGAGGAACGAGGTCTCAGGGCCCGGCTGGCTCTCCTTGGCCACCGCCTGTCAACTAACAAGTGTCTGGTGATTACCGGCAGTGTTCCGGAAACTTTCGTGTCTGAAGCAGCAGCACCCTTTGACTGTTGAGTCAAATAGGAGTGGTTTGTGTTTCTAGGAGTCCAGTTCAAATAATGGATTTTTTGTCATCTATTATTGTGTATCTGTTATTGATTGTATTCACTGGTTGGGGCCCCATTCCTTGGGAATGATACCCCCTTTCTTTCTCCTTCGATCTTGCCTTCCTCTTTCTTTAACACTGCATCTTTATTATTTAGGGCCCCCAAAGGGGATAATATTACGTTGCAGCTTCCCATGGCGACCTCCGGAGAAGGCGGAAACCCCAGTGGCAGAGCGCCCCCTTGGCCCCTGGCACAGCTACAGGAGCTCGAGCCACGGGTGGCCCGCCGACGCCTGTCCCAGGCCCGCCACCGAGCCACCCTGGCAGGGCTGTTCAGCAGCCTCAGGAAAACGGTTTACTCCCATTCCGACCTCACAGCCTCGAAGGTATGGGGAGCTGGGTGTGAGAGAAACAGTCTCCAGACAGGGAGGGACTGTGGGGCGAGGGGAGGGAGGACTGGCCCGCCGCTCCCACTCCCACTGTCCCCTCCCCAAGGGTGGCAGCCCGGGTGGGTCAGGGATCCGCTGTGGGCATCTCCGATCGGCTGTTTGTGGCCGCATGTGGGTACAGCAGGAGCTGGGCCTTCCCCACCTGGGACAGACAGGCCTGGCACTGGAAGGGAAATAATAGGGACTGGCCAGCCTCGCCCTCCAGTGGACGGGGTGAGTCTCCAGCAGCAGCTTCTGGACGCTGCCATCTCCATCTCTCTCTCTCTCTTTCATACACACACATACACACACACACACACACACGTGCAGCTTGGTTTTGTCCACCAACCAGGTCTCTTCTGCAGGCACTGGAGCTCTCCAGGTCAGCATTTACTTTTTCCTGCTCTAGATTTCACCTCTATCCTTCTGTGGCTTCTTTCTTGCCCTCTTGTGCCTACTTCTTCCTCCTCTGTCAGAGCACGGAGGAAGGTCCAGGTGGTTTGGGTGATGCTGGAAGGCATGAGCTCCTATCATTGGAGGAGCGTTACAGGAGGTTTCCAGCAGGGGAGGGGGCTCTGAGAGCCTGTTCCCCGCCCTCTCGTAACAGAGGAGGGACTGGAGTCAGAAAGGATGCATCAGCCTGGCTGGGGGCAGGATGAGGAGAAGAGCCTCCGTTTCCAGCTCCGGGCCTCGTGCCCAGAGCCACGGCATCTGGGAATGTGTCTTGATTTTAGTGGTGGCCCCCCGAGCCCCTGGGTGCAAGGTACCAGGTAGGGGTGTGAGCGTTTTCCCACCAAAAGAATCGGAGCAGAGCTCCCACCTGCTCTCGTAGAAGGGCGTGGAAGGTGAGAGGTGTGGGGTGGGCTCTTCCTAATCCCTCTACTGAGCCAGGTGAAGGGGCTTAGGGCCAAGAGCCTGTCTGCGCCGTGTCCCCTGGATGGACAGGAATAGGCTGCCTATTCCCAGGGGTCCGTGGAAAACCCCAAAGTCGCTGTCACTGGCCCGTGAAGAAGTGCATACAGACTGGGAGTGTAACCAGAGAAAGACCATGTGTTCAGGGCCCAGAAGGAAGGAATGGAAGTAAATGTAGAGGAAAACTCACCTGCACCTGCTACAGTTTGTACCTCACGACGTGGTGGCTGAAAGCCTGGCGGACTGGCCTCCATCCTCGGGAGACATGTTCCGGGCCAGGCTTCACTTACCGCGTCTGTTAAACAGGCACGATAGTAACGGGGTCCTCAGGAGCCTGTGGTGGCCTCTCATGAGGTGGCTGTGTGCAAAGGTGTGGCGCCATCAGAGTGGTTTAAGTGTTAGCATTGCTTCCCAGCATGTTCGCTCATTTAGTCCCTGCCGTTCCATTCAGATCACCCCATTTTACAGATGAGGAAACGGAGGCGTCAGGAAGTCAAACCGTTTGCCTAGAATGGCACAGCTGGGAAACAGTGCACAGACCAGGAGTTCTCTCTGTTCTCTTCCTGTCTCGGTCCTGCTGGAGGGACAACCCTGAATTTTGCCTTTGTAAGATCCAAGAAGGCAGGATCTGAGCTACAGGAGTCAGGTGTAAGCAGGTCCTGTCAGTTTCCTAGGGCTGTCGTAACAAGATACCAGACACTGGGCGGCTTGATGCAACAGAAAGTTATTGTGGTGGACACTTGAGGCTCCAAGTCCAAAATCAAGGTGTCCATAGGGCCACGCTCCCTCTGAGAGAAGCCCTCCCTGCCTCCCAGGCTCGGGTGTTTGTTGGCAATTCCTCACCGTTCCATGGCTTAGAGATGCCGCCCTCTGATCACATGGCCACCTTCTCCCTGTGTCTTCACTTCCTCCTCCCTCTGTGTATGTTTGTCTCTGCTTCCCCACCCCCCCACATTCGGAGATGCTCTTCACTCCCTGTTCATTCCACCTTTGAAGAGATGTGTATATGGTTGCTTGCCCTTTAGAAGCCCTAGTAGTTTGCAGAACACGGCTTGTTTCTAAACATTCCCCATTTCTGGGAGAACCATTTCCAGAATACAAATTAAATTTCATGACTTCTGTGCGTCCGAACACGCTTCCCACCCTTTTTGTTGACAACGTCAAGGAATGTGGTTTCGCCTCTGAGGGAGGATGGCCTCAGACCGGGAATGGACTCCTGTGTCCCTCAAACCATAGACTGGGTGGTGGAAGGCTGGCTTTGCAGCAGCGTCTGTCTCTGTCCTCAGTGGCAGGTTTTGAATAAGGCAAAGAACCACATCCAGGAGCTGGAACAAACCTTGGATAATCTGCTGAAGCTGAAAGGTAATAGACCCCCATCCGTCACCCCCATCTCCTCCCACAGAAAGTATGGTTGGTTTTTCCATCGAAAGCAGAGAGAGTGCCTTAGGCCAAGTGAACAGACACTTACTGCGTGCCTACTGTGTGCCGGACGCTGGGCTGGGCCCAGGGCTACAAGGAGAGTCATGCCCCCGCTCTTGGGGACCTTATAGTCTGGCAGGACAGACAGATGTTGTCAGGTACCTGATCCCATCTTGAGAGACCAGAGAGGACACCAGCCGGTGCTTGTCACACTCAACAGCAAAGCCAAAAACATGGCTCCCTTTCTTGGCACTCAGTCTGGGACAGGCGGTGGCCTGGGAAGGCGGGTCTCAGAAACTGGTGGAAACTGAGCTCTGAACGGGATTTTCAGTGTCTATGGAAAAGGGCCAGTTCAAGAAGCTCACATCTAGAAGGAGAGGGGAAAATGGACCCTTGACTCCCTTTTATTGAATCTGGGGGAGCTCAGGGACCACTCACAGTCCACCTGGATAGTGAGGGCGGGAGAGACTTAACAAAGACCAGACTTCCCCCTTTGTGACCCTTGCCTTCGCTTTCCCAACAGAGTCCTTCAACCTGGAGGATGGGAATGCAAATAGCTTAGAGGAGGTTAAGGCCGAATACGCAAGCATGTACTCTGGCAACCCCAGGTAAGACTCCCAAGCGTCACCTCGTGATGGGCAAGGTGGTCTCAGTGAGGCGGACAGTTGCATTGGGGTTTCCCAAATGATTAGCCACTGATCCCAGCCACACTCATCACGTAAGCCATCTTTTCCTTACCGATTGAAGATACATGCTTTATCCCATACTAAAATCTTACCAATACTTAACATCGTGGGCCCACATGAGAATGGCTAAATTTCTTTTAAAATCATAATAATCAGGATTTTTCACTATCAGTATTTTAAACCCGCAACAATGAAAAGTATGGCATCAGCTCGGGAACAGATTACATTTCATAATTATTAAATTTTAATTAATTACACTGTGAGGGAAATTCAGTGCCTTTGTTCAAGAGCATTTGTGTTTCTTCCCGGGAACTTCTTGTGACTGTTTTTGCCCATTTTCCTGTTGGGTGGGTGGTCTTTTTCTCACATAGTTGTAGAAGCCCTCTACGTGTACCAAGAAATTAGCTCTCTTTTAGGACATGACTTGCAAATAATTATCCCTTGGTCGTTTGTTTTATTATTTTGCTTTTGATGTTTTGTTTTTTGTTGTTGTTGTTGTTTCGGCCATGCAAAAAATGAAGTCTAATCTGCCGTCCTGCCCCCGTGACTTAGGCTTGGGAGAATACAGAAAGGCTTCCTCTGCTCTGAAATGGAAAAAAATTTTTTTTTCTCTTTTAAGAAGGATCCTCCTTGGTTTTCTTCTGGTGCACTTGTATTTTGACTCAACATGATACCTCCTTGGGGATTATTCCTATCAGGATGAAGAGATTTGGGGTACAAGTCCTGGTTTTCCAAATTATATCATGTCGTTCCGTTCTTCTTCTTTTTTTTTTTAATATTTATTTATTTATTTGAGAGAGAGAGCATGAGCAGGAAGGTCAGAGGAAGAGAGAAAGAGAATCTGAAACAAACTCTGGGCATGGAGTGACGTGGGGCTCGATCTCGAGACCCTGAGATCATGACCTAAGCCAAAACCAAGAGCTGGGCGCTTATCCAACTGCACCACCCCCCATTCTGCTCCGTTAAGACTGCCTTTTGAAGAGCAGAATTTAAAAATTTTGATAAAGTCTAACTTATCCACTCTTTCTTTTTCAGACTGAACTTATGGTTTAAACCTAAGCATTTCATGTTTGGGGTGCTGTTGTAAGTGGTACTTCTTAAAATTTCAATTTCCAGTTGTCCATCACTAATATGTGGAAACACTATTGGTTTTCCTTTATTGACCTTGTATCCTGCCGCCTTGCTAAACACCCTTCTTAGTTCTAGTCCCATATTTGTGTGTGACTTCTGCCTTTCCAATCTGTTTATCTTTTATTTCTTCTGTTCCCGTTATTGGACTGGTGAGGATCTCCAGTACGATTTTGGATAGAAGTGGTAAGAGTGGACATCCTTGTCTTGATCCTGACCTAGGCGGAGAAATATTCAGTCTCTTACTGTCAAGTATGATGTTAGCTCTAGGTTTTTTGTAGGTTTCCTCTATCATGTGGAGGAGGTTCCCTTCTACTTCTAGTTTATTGAGAGTTTTTGTCATGAATGGATGTTGCATTTTGCCGAGTGCTTTTCTGAATCTGTTGAGATGATCGTATGGTTTTTCTTCTCTAGCCTGTTGCTCTGTTGAGTTCCACTACTTGACATTCAATGTTTGAACCAGCCATCTTGCACTCCTAGGACGAGCCCCGCTTGGTCCCAATACTAAAATTGTGTTCGGAATCTCAGTGTTGGTGTTCATGAGGAGCATTAGTTCGCAGTTGTCTTGTTTCTGTTTTCGCACTAGCCTGGTCTCAAATAAGGTTCTGCAGAAAGGTTCTGCCATCTGGTGCCCAATCCAGGCAGTCGGGAAGGATGCTGAAGTGGAGGAAGAGGAGGACGAGGAGGAGGAAGACCAAGAAGAGGAGGAAGAGGAGGAAGAGGAAGAAGAGGAGGAGGTGGATGAGAAGAAAGTGGAGCTCTTAAACTCCCCAGTCACCTTGCTGCCGGACCTCATGGAATTTGAACGGTGTGAACGGCTGGGAAGGGTGGCTTCACATGGAGCCTGTGGGGAAGGGGACAGAGGCTCTGTCTGAGGCACACAGTGTCCTCAGTTCACTCTCGGACAAGATCCATAATCAAGGAAGCTCCAGAATTTCCATATGGGAGGGGTTGGGGATGAGGTTGGCAGAGGGACTAGAGAAATCATCTTGAAGCTACATCGTACAACACATACACTAAGCTTCCTTAAACTTCCCTATTTGGAGTTGACTTTGGAGGAACTGTTGATGGGGATAATGAGGACCAGACACCCCCATTCACACAAACACACATGCCCTACCTGTATTCCTGGTCTCATAGTAAGAAACAAGGTGAATGACTAACTCAGAGGGCCATGCACAGCTTCTCTGCAGACTCAAGACCCATGGTGGCCATGTTGGCCTCTGGAGGTAGGGGCCCAATAGAAGGAGGGTCCTTCCACAGCTAAGCCTGAATTTCAGGCCCTGAAGTAAAACAAGAATGTGTCGGCACATTCATAGGGCTTGTAATTTGAAGCGGTTTTCCCATGGACTGAGAACCGAGCAGGCCTCACTCCTAGTTTTCTCTTCTGTCAGGCAGAGAGCTCCATGGGGACTCTGGGGAAGGACCCAGGGACAAGAATTATGTCATCCCTGATGGCTCCTGCTCTCCAAGGGTCAGCGGCAGGCAGACTAGGAAGGCAAAGCCCCTGGTAACCCACAGAGCTGTGGCAAGGCTCATGTGCGGTGGGCCACAGCCTGCTAACGGAATCCTGAGGAGATGGCTTGGGGAGGGACCTTCGGCCACTGGCTTCAGGTCTGGGAGATGACGCTGTTTCTGTTCCAGGTATCTCAACTTTTACAAGCAGACGATGGACCTTCTGATTGAGAGCGGGATTGTCTCCTTACACGAGGTGACACTCCCCATTGTCTCTGCTGCTATCTCCCACCTGTGGCAGAACCTCTCTGAGGAGAGGAAGGCCAGTCTCCTGCAGGCCTGGGCACAAAGGCACAGCGACCTCCAGGGCCTTGGCGGGGCCTGTCAGGAGCCGGCCTGTGCCGACGGCAGCATGAAGGACAGTGGGTTTGACAGCCAAGGCGCCAGCTGCTCGCTCGTCTCCACCCCGGAGGAGGTGAGCAGACCCTCTCTGGGCCGGGTGGAGGTAGGCGCAGGAACGACTCGGTCACCTTTGGCCTGGAGGCACCAGGGATCTGCTTGGGGTCATTTACCGAGTTTGAGGTAATGGTTGGATTCTGACTCCCACAGTGAGTTTCTGATTTACCTGATGTAAACTCCACAACCACAGAATGGCCTTTCTTTTTCTCCTTCTTCTGGACCTTTCCATGGGGATTATAGAAGAGAAGGCTTAGAAGGTTGTATCAGTTGGGATTACTTTGACTACAAGTTTCTTGCTTTTTTAAACCATGCAGAAACGTACTTCTCACAGCCAGGGAGGGCCCAAGGTCAGGAGGGCTTCCTGCTGGTCTCAGGGACATCAAAACGGACCTGGTTCTTCCCCTCTCCCTGCTCTGCCTCATCATAAACCTGGCTTCTCACCTTGTTTCCCCTCCCTACGTTCCCTATCCCACGTGACTGAGGAATGGCAGCTGGGAACAACCGAGCCCTCGTCCCTCCTCCTCTACGTCAGGTCAGAGAGAGAAAGATTCCAGTGGCTTGTTTTTAAGGCTCAAGGAAGAACTTTTCCAGAAATTTCTGCCATACCTCTCCTGTCCTCTCATTGGCAAGAACAGGCCAGATGACTGAGCCAATGACTGACATCATGGAGACAGTATTGTGTGTGGACCCGTCAGGCCCAAACCCTCAGAGGAGGTCAGTTCCCATGGCAGAGAGCATTGCTGCCGTTCAGTGAAGGGAGAGGAATGCACGTGGAGAGGCAGCCATACCTTCATCACAAACGCACTTCTCAGAGCTCCAGTTGTCAGAAGCCATGGATGGCAGTGCCGTGTGTCTGGTGGCCCGAGGGGGGTCACTCAGTGCTGAGATCTGTGTGGGCCCCTCAGCTGCACTTCCAGAATTAGGAATTAGGTAGCCTGCGGCTACCACAAGGGCCACGTCTGTCTGACCTGCTTCTCCAGCCTGGGGCAGGCAGGTCCTCGCTCTCCGGGCCTGTCCTGTGCCTTGTAGGACATTCAGTACCCAGGCCTCCACCAGGAAAACGCCTCCACTCCGCTTTGCCCTGACCTCCCAAACGCCCCTCTGTGGGTGGTCCCTTTCAGGAGATGTCCTGTGGCTCTCTGGGGACCCTTAGAGCCAGACACAGTTCTAGTGCCCATGACCCTGGGGAACAGCCCTGAAAGGCCCGTCCTTCTGGAACTTTCCCAGCCCTCAGGGCCCTGGGCCTGGAGAACAACAGAATGCCAGTCACCCAGTCCACTGCTGCTGGTTGACAGATGAAGCATAACGAGTGGGGTGACTTATCCAGGAGGCCCAGCTCCTAGATCTCCTTCACCACAGAATTTCTCAAATCTTTGTACCCTTTGGTCACCTGTGTATGGTCAACCTTCACCGTCTCCCCTGATGCTTCTTAAATGGAGTTTAGTAAAGAGGCAGGTATCTGGCTAATACCTCACACCCACTGAATCAGAGTTCCTGAGGGGGCAGCTCAGAGCCTGCATTTTAAACAGGCAGCCCCGGTGACCAGTGGACAAGGGCATCGCTGGAAGGAACTCCCTGTTCAGACAAGAAGCAGTCATCCACTTCTGCTCCCCTTCCCCAGCCGTCCCTCCGGGGACTGTGGTTTCTCATCTGTTTGTCCACTATTGTGGGGTCTACCAGGAGAGAACCTAAGCTCTCCTCCAGTCCAAGCAGGGCCAGGAAAGCAACAGCTAAGGACCTCATACCCCCCGCCCATGTCAGCCGGCCTGGATGTCTTTGTACCCTGACGTGCCTTTTCCCAGAGGCTCACACAAAGCAAAAGGAAAGCATCTGCCAAATGTGCGGACAAGTCTGTCCCACTGGAACCTGACTGTGTTTGCGCCTTTGCAGCACAAACTTTTCCTCAAGAAAGAGCTGACCCAAGCCACCGTCTCATGTCCCCAAATCATGGAAGCAGCTTCTCTTACCTTTTTCGGGAATGGCTGAGGGCTCCCATTCTCCTGCTGTTGGGGAAAGCTGGCAGCAGTCCCTCGGCTGCGCCCGGATCAGAGTTCTGCCACACCACCATCCCCAAGCTTGGGCCAAGCCAGGGTTGAGTGACAAGGTAAGCAGGACAGAGTGTGGTTCTGCGCAGGGCAGGGACAGAGACACAGCTACTCCCACGTTGGCTTCCAGATCAGTTGCAGTGAAACCTCTGTAGCTCCTGGTCCATCTAGAGAGGTCGTACAGCAGGACGGTGGTGTCTGGGGCGGGCCCCTGTGTGCAGGGACAGCTGTGCCGGGAGGCTCTGAGAAGCATGGCCCCATAAGTGTGCTGGGCGCTCCGGGACGACCACGGAGCCTGGCAGTGCCCCTCCCAGGCTAGTGGCAAGAGGGCAGTGCACAGGTGAGGATGGTGGCCCAGAACTTCAGTGGTTGATTGGCTAAGGCAGGAATTTAGGGCCCAGGACCCAGCCTCAGACCTGCTGGGGAAGCACACACATTGGATGGATGAGCTTCTGGACTGGTCCTTTCAGTGGCCTCTTTCCAGATCCTCTTCAAGATGAACAAAGTGATATTAAAAAGAAGGACACCATGAAATGTCCAGAAGATCAGAAGAAGGGCCACCTACATGGCCCGAGTCCCAGGGGATTCAGTTCAGGGGAAGCAAATTGTGAGAAGACAAGAAGGACAGACACAAGACTTCCAGAGAAAGAGCAGTGTGTCCCAGATAAGGGGACAGGAGAGACCTTGTGGAACCTGCCAGAACCTGCCAGAACCTGCCAACTTGGGGCCAGAGAGCTCCCTCTCCTCTTCTCCGGATGGTTGTGCTCAGAAACAGGGTGACACAGTGAGGTGTGCCCAGTGAGAGTCTGGATGTAAGAACCTCCCATGCAATACTGGGCCCATTCTCATGCTAAAAAATGATTCATTCTTTAACTAAAAATTCAAATTTAACTCAGCACCCTGCATATTTATTTGCTAAATCTTGCATATTCCCTAAATGTATATCACATTCCTGTGGAATATTTAATAGTCTTCAAGAATTAAAGCCAAGCAGGACTGAAAAACCATCTAAATAACAAGATTGCAAAATTGGAAATACAGGCTATAATATGCCTCAGGAAATGACCAGAGGAAAATAGGTCAGTGTGTCAGCAATGGACCTGTCTGGCTGGGATGGTTTCTCAGTGATATTATCTGTTTCTATTTTCCAAAATTGCCCAATAAACATGCGTCTCTTTTATAAAGCTGGTAATATTCAATAATAGCCAACAAATTGGGCATTATTATGTGCCCGGTGTTTCACGTAACTCATCTATTTAATTCCTGCAACATCCCTATGGGTAGGTTCTGTTATGATTCCCTTTGTATAGGAGAAGGATTTGAGAAACGAGGTCACTTGCCCGAGGTCACACAGCTTAGTGAGCGGCAGGACTGGGAGCTGGCTCTCTTGCAGCCCAACCCCAAACCACCAACCTCTTATCCGGCTGTCCTGGCACGAGACTGCTAGCTTGCGGATCCTGGGCGCCAAGAGCCTCTGCTTCTTGGGAGGTGTAGATGAGCCCTCTTCTGGTGTACACGGAAGCTCTGGCTGTTGCATTGAATGCCTGAGCTCCCACCTTCTAGAAAAAAAAGAGATTTAAGGGTGCCTGGGGGGCTCAGTCCATTAAGTGACTGACTCTTGATTTTGGCTCAGATCATGATCTCAGGGCCATGAGATCAAGCCCTGCTTTGGGCTCCTCACTTCATGGAGCCTGCTTGGGATTCTCTCCCTCTCCCTCTGCCCCTCCTACACTGCTTGCACACTTTCTCGCTAAAAAAATAAGAAAGAAGAAAAGAAAGGAAGGAAGGAAGGAAGGAAGGAAGGAAAAGAGAAGAAAAAAGAAAGGAAAAGAAAAGAGAAAAGGAAGGAAGAAGGAAGAGAGACCACAGTCCCCGGGGGCTTCCCCATCCCTTGTAACCACCTCTGGGGTCTTGGTTTGTTCTGGGCAGACAAGAGCTCACTAGGTACTGCCTGGGAAGGTCACCAGACAGCGACCCTGCATTTGGGCCCCAGCTTCCACCCACCCTTTGGGAACGAGGGTGAAGGACAGAGCCTTTCTCCTCATCGCTGCCAGCAGCCCAGAGCAAATGCTGGTCTGCAGTTCTGACCATGTTCTGTGCCTTCCTCCAGATACTCTTTGAAGATGCTTTCGATGTGGCCAGTTTCCTGGACAAAAACGAGGCTCCGAGTACCTCCAGCTCTAGGTGAGGAAGGGGGTAGGACACAATCTGGGGAGGGGGCAGCTGGGGTGTTTAGGAGCTGCTCCCCTGCTGCCCGCAGAGGGGTGCAGAATTCCATGAAGTTCTCAGAGATCCACTTTGTCTGTGGTTCAAAGCGGGCTGGGCCTAGGACTGTGCTGTCTGTGGGGGGGACTCAGTGTGGGGCTTTTGCGAATAGGAGACTCTCCCATCCTGGCCCAGCATGGAGACGCAGCGGGTTATGGGCTGTGGGTTGTCTCCATGCTCCATCTGCCCAGAGGGAGGGGGCCGTGGGCGTTGCCACAGCATCTGCTCTGAGAGCTGGGCAGGGGCTCTGGGACATGGAGAGCCTGGGCCAACACAGAACAGGGCCTGCGCCCTGAGCGGAGGGCTTCTCTGAGCTGTGCAGGGGGAAGCTGCTTTGCAGGGGCTGCTGGGGACGGAGGTGGAAAGAAGGGAGCAGGGGAGAGCTGACCCCGTGGAGTGAGAGACACAAAGAGGGATATGGGGAGAGGCAAGACCGGGCTGGTTTAGCACTGAAATTCCCCGGCCATTTGAAAAGCTGCGGGCTTAGAGCCTGCAGGCACAGACCCTTAAGAAGGCTGAAAAAGGCCTGAACATTTTGTTTTCCTGCTTTGGGAGTGAGGAGACATTCCTGTCCTCATATTCCAACGACTAACCCCACTCTCCTCCGAAGCCACGCAGCCCCTGGTCACCTGGCTGCCCGGGGGGCGGTGGGGGGGCACCGGACCTCAGCCTGTCTCCCCACAAGTAGCCAGCTCCATCCGGCCTCAACAGACGCCCCCAAACCCTCCAAAGTGATTTTAGGGGGTGACTCCCACTCCCGTCAGCTGTGTGTGGGGTCTGGTTTTGCTGAAATGGGCTGGAGGTGGACTTTCCTATTTCGGAGCCAGGCTCCAGCCGTGAGAACTTTGGTAAGAAGTGGCCAGAGTGTACTTGCCAAGCAGGATCTGGAATTCCTTGCCCTGCTGATGGAACATGGAAACGGCCTACTGGAAAATGTTTCCTGCTATCCCTGGAGAAGGCAGGGATTGGTGCCAGAGGGTTTCTATGTGGCTAGTGGGACCCGCTTCTGAGAGAATGTGAGGTCAACATGTAGGCTGTCCCAGCACTTCAGGCTCCTGACGTCGTGGGGCTGCTCCCGGGTCCCAGGAAGGCCGGGGGAAGGAGCCTGCCACACAGGCCACCTCCCTGCATCATCGGGGCTTGCCCCCCCATGGAAGGGGGACATCTCAGGGGACTGAGCTCCAGTGTGGCCTGTGTCACCTGAGCTCTCCGGGAAGCCACAGGGACCAGGACCGCGGGGCGTGGATCTCTGAGGGGGACTCTGAGGGAGAGAGGCCATTTTGCTCCTTCTTCCACAGGCCACAGCCCAGAACACTAAATTAGGGCATAGGAGCCAGTCTCCCCAGGGTCTCCCTTTTCCCGTGGGTTCCAAACGTGACACGGAAGCTGTTTACGGGGTGTTTACGAGTGCCTGGTTCACGCTGTAATCCAGGAATTTTAGGGGGGGCCAGCAGAGGCCAAAGAGGAGGGTTCTGAGGATTGCTGTCTCTTCCCCTTTCTGTCGTCAGTTCGGTGTTTGCCAGCCACATCCCAGAATATCCGGAGGAGAAGTTTCAGCTCTACATGCAGATCATCGATTTTTTTAAAGGCCTTTGCTGTATTAACCCTCAGTTAAAACAGGTAGGACGGAGCAGAGCGCGAGGAGACCTCGTCTCACCTCCCTTAGGATGGCGGGAAGGACCCTTGAGGCCTCCCCACCAGCGGGACCTCACCTCACACCTCCCCTCACCTCACCCTGGGGGCAGACGTCCCTTTGTTCTCTCGGCCTGTCCCGTGGATGGTGGGCATCCGCCTGACACATCCTGGGGGATGGGCGACATCCAGGGAAACTGAGGGAAGAGGCACACAGATGGTCTCCAGGGCAGGACTGAGACAGGGGGTCCCCGGAAGTGTCGATCAGATCCCAGGGACCTGACTCTTCGCAGGCATTTGTCAACATTGTGTGACTCGTTTCCAAGAGGCTACGCTGTCCTGTCGTCTTCTGAGACCCTGAGTTAATATTTGCCCTCCGCGTTTGAAGGGTATTAATTTCCACTTCCCCAAAGCTGGTTGTGTCTTGATTACAAGGGACATCCCAGAAACTTCCATGGGGGAAGGAGAGTTATGCCTGAAGGGGACAGACCCTTTCAGATTCATAGCCAAGGATTTTCTCTACTAATTCAGCAAAGAAACAACTGTTTCTTTAAAAAGGTAAAGCAGTAATAATGGCAAGGTTTGTCTAAAAGTAATTGGGGCAGCTTCCCAACAGACCAAAGTATAATTTGGGCCTTTCCCACGAATCCTTCGCTTCCCTCTGCCAGGTCCACTTCGACTCCACTTGGAGCCCAGGGCCCCCCTCTGGCTGCTCCCCACCTCCCATCAGCCCTTGGCTGGCCGTCTGGTCCTTCCCTGGCCATCCGGACACAGGGATGTCAGTCCACCTTCCCGAGGCCTGTGGAACAGAGTAACAGGACAGTCTTTGCTTTCCCTGCTTCCTTTCCCTGAATATAGTAGAAAAGCAAGCTCAAACAGGATTGGAGTATCCGAATAAAGTAAAATGCTCGAACTTCAGTCGTCCTGAGAGCTAACTGGAAACGCAGATTCCTGAAGCCCCAGCACCCCAGACTCTCGTTCACTGTTGCAAGGCGGGGCCCCAGGAATCTGTATTTTGAACAAGCTGTCCGGGTGGCTCTGGTGCGGGAGGCCCCTGGCCTTGGCTATGCGGTGCTGTGAGGAAAATCTCATTCTTTTCCCCACCCTCTCCCCCATCAGCATCACGAGGTCATTGGATGAAACCTTAACCAGCTCCTGGACAGTACCTAGGACCGCTGTAACAAATGACCAAACACAGTAGCTTAAAACAACAAAAAACGCTTCTCTCACAGTCCTGGAGGCTAGAGGCCAAATGAAGGTGCTGGCACCTCTGAAGGCTCGAGGAAAGGTCTCTCCTTGCCTCTTCCTAGCCCCGGGGGCTCCCGGCCGTCCTCTGCAGGCCTCGGCTCACAGCTGAATCCCTCCCACCAGGGCCTCCTGTCTTCACAAGGCCTTCTGGGAGTCTCTCTAGCCCTCTCATCTTCTTCTAAAGACACCGGTCTTTTGAATGAGGGGCCCACCCTAAACCCAGGAGGAGCTCATTTTGCAGTCCTTAGCTAATTATACCTGTAAAGCCCCTGTTTCCGAAGAAGGTTCCAGGTGGGCATGAATCAGGGTAGGAAGGATACGATTCAACACATCTCAGCACCCAGTACCAGCAGGCACCTCTCTCAGCCTCTTGCTTTCCCAACCCTGTAGCTTAAAAATGCCTCAGACACCATTTTCAGGGGCTTAGAGAACTGGACCATTCTGAACAACATTCAAGCAGTCAGTGTGACAGAGACTCACGGGCCGTCCCTCCTGGGACTCTTGGCCTCCTGGTGCCCCCTGCGCTCCACTCTGCTTTTTCTCAAGCTTTGCTCTGGTCTTCACCCTGAATGAGGGGGCCCATGTGATTTTCCCAGAGACCCCCTGCTGCCAACCTGGCCATTGGTCACCCCCGGGACCGGGTCCCACATTCATGGGATGGTTGACTGGGTTTCGGGACGCTTCCCAGGGCCCCAGGGGACCAACCTATGACAAACTATAGGGATCATTTTCTGCCAAGATGGGGAAATACAGGAAGAGCTAAACCCAGGAACACCCTTTTAGGGGAAGAGGTGATGGAGGGGTCAGAGAAGTCAGTGGAAGATCATTATAAAGGGAATTAAATAACGTAGAGCTACTTCTTAAACAATTAGTAGTTAACCCACATACCTACTTTAAAACTTTAAAGTTACCAAAAGAAATACAAAGAAAACTCAGTTTCTCTCCGACCAGCATCCCTTCCTGACTGCCCATTCACTTCCCCAAAGTGATCACCATTACTAGTTTCGGGACAACCACCCAGAGATAACCTGCAGAGGTTTATATAATCCTTCAAATACAAATGAGAACCTACACTACTCGTTATGTTATACTAGCTTTTTTTTTAAAGGTTTGAGAGAAAGGACACAAGCAGGAGGGAAAGAGAATCTCGGGCAGATGTCCCGCTGAGCACAGGTCCTGAAAAGGGGGGTGAGGGGACCTCGATCCCACGATCCTGAGATCGTGACCTGAGTTGAACCCAAGAGTCAGACACAAGTGACTGAGCCACCCAGATGCCCCCTCTTTTCTTTTTAAATAGTATATCCCCCAGAGAACAATCTCATTCCTATTATTTCAAACAGCTGTGTGGTATCCCCTTGGCGGGCACCCTGGTGTGATTCGCTGTCCTTCACCGAGGAGCATTTGGGTAAAGCTTGGAGAGGTCTCCCTTCTGTCTTATGGGATTCTGGAAGTGTTCGGTATGGAAAAGAATCCAGTTCCGTTGTGTCCAGGAAAACCCTTTCTGAAGATCATAGAAAGTGGCAGTTGCATGAAACGGAAATGGGACACCACCACCCCCCCCCCGCCCCACTGCCCAGAGCCCTTACTTCCTGGCCGGAAGCTGGAGAAGAAGGTGCAGCCAGAGACGGGGTAGACTCTGCGGAAGATGCCGGGGCTGTCCCACATGCCTGGGGCCTGGGTTCCTTAACTACACGCTGATCCTCTGCCACCCTATGTTTTGCAGGAACCAGACCAGCCCATTGACGATGAGCTGGTAATGCTGAGGTGCCTGGAGACCTTTGATGATGAAGATCTGTGACACGGAATGGCTGGGACAGGACGGGGTGAAGGCGGTGGGCAGTTTCCAAGTATTAATGCCGGCAGCCAAGGCTGTACCCACCTCCCCCTTCCGGAATATTGCAGAATGTCCCAGAGCATTTTGTTGGTTTGAGGTTCTGTATTATAAAGGCTTTAAAAGTAGTGTGGCTCTGTGTCAGTCTTTCAGAGTTGTTTGGCGTCAGGTCACCTGGCCCGCTGCGAGGTAAACACCTGCTTTTCCTTTGTTCCCACTGAGGGGGACCTGGTGCAGCCTGGCTGAAGCCCAGTCCATGGGCCTTTCAAGAAAGGACAGGCAGGGTTTGTCCCCAGAGGTACCATGACACCAGGTACTTTTGGCAAAGGTTGGGTTTGGAGCATAGTTCTGGTGGGTTCTAGAGAGTTCTGGAGGCCCCTGGCTCATCATGCATGCTGTGGCAGCCCAGGAAGTGTGCTGACCGTGCCTGTGCTATAGGAGCTATAGGACATCAGGGTAGAACGAGCTTCATCTGCCTCTTCTGGTACCTAAATGAAGCTCAAGCCCGCTCCTGCCGGGTTCTGAGTGCTTTCTGGCAAGGTTCCCAGGCGCGCACACTGCATGGGACAGTAGAGTCTATGTGTCAGCTTGACCAGGCCACCCACATACTTGGTCACACATGATTCTCGATGTTTCTAGGATGGTGTAGTGAGGTGAGATAAACATCTGAACCGGCAGACTTTGAATAAATGTGGAGCCATTAGCCTCCCTGAAATGGGTCGACCTCATCCAGTCAGTTGGAAGATCCAATCGAACCGGAGACTGGCCTCCCACGAGGGGGAGGGAAGCGCCTTCAGACCCGAGCAGCAACTCTCCTGCTGATGGACATTCCAGCTTGCATTGTCAGGACAACCCGTTCCTGAACACCTCTCTCTCCCTGTGTATGTGTGTACGCGTGTGCATGTCGTGTGTGGATGTGTGTGCGTGCACACACACCCACGTCCCACATCCCCAGGGCTCTCTTTCTCTGGAGAACCCAGACTAACCCGCCGGCCGTGCAGAGAACGGCTTCCCTGGCTTTTTCAAGTTTCCCGTCGTTGTGACAGAGGCTCCCGTGCCCTGAAGGCCTCTTGAATACTTCGGCTGTTCCATCTCCTCTGGAAGAACCCGGCGTGTGGGTTATGCGTTAGGGCCTGAGCGCCGGGGCCCACGCCTCCCCTCCGTCCTGTCAGCAGCGCACTCCCAAGGACTCGCATGGCACTCTGCAAGGACTGTAGGCAGCACACCACTGTTGATGAACAACCCAAAGGAGGCGCGGGCAGGCCTTTACCCCCGGGGTCGCCCACACGGGTGCTGGGAAGGAAGGGGAGAGGAGCACTCACACCTGCCCCCGTCCAGGCCCCCAAGGACAAGGTCAAGGACAATCCAGTATGTGGGAAAGGAGAAATCAGCCTTTACAGAGGTGCCTGCACAGAGTAGGTCCTCAAGGAACACGTGCCAGCTCCAAGTGGCCCCCACCCACTCCGGTGCAGCCCTCAGTCCTGGAGCATTGTGTGGCAGCGGACCCTGGCCAGGGCAGACCTCAGGGGAATGCTGTGTCCTTTCTCCCCGTGGCCATGTGCTAGGAGTGTCCCTGCCTCCACTCTTCAGATCCAACAGCCCTCTGCTCCCCACCCGCAGGGATCACTGGCTGTGGTGCAGCCCAGGACGTCTGTGTCGCTTTAACATCCCCTCCGATGGGCCTTGCCCTGCCGTCCTCCCCACCGAGGCCTCTTCCTACAAAGGTATCTTCCTGTGTCTTGACTGATGATATCGTCCCGTATGAGTCAGCACCTATCTGTCAGAGAAACAGACCCCAGAGGACAGGTAAGGGTACGGGGGTAGGTATCAGTTTAAGTATTAATGGTGGAGACAGCAAATCTGAAATTTGCAGGGCAGACCAGACAGCTGGAAACTCAGGCAGGAGTTCATGCTGCACTCTTGAGGGAGGCCATTTGGTGGAGTGGGTTCTGATTCCTTGGCAGCCTGCACGAGCGGGCAAAGCCTAAGCCAGAGTCCGGGCACTCGATTCCAAGAACGTGCACGTTAAGAACCTTCCATCACAAACAGCTTGAGCCAGGGGCGGCCTGGAGCACCAGGAGGTCAGAGCAGGCGCTGGGGGAACAGGGGGTCCTCCTCATCTCTCCTGAGGCGCCAGACTCCAGGGGCAGGTGCCAGGGAGGGGAGGACAAGAGGGGCTCGAAGACAACTGTTCCTGGTGCCTTCCAGCAGACAGCCCCACCTCCGTCCCCTCTGCCACCCTAGGCCTCTTGGTCCCAAGGCATCAAAGTATGACCGAGAACGTGTGGGCCCAGCGCATCTGGGCGAACCCTGGGTCACACATGCTGACGCTGGAGGTGGGGGCCTGGTTTTCGCTGGAGCACGTGGAAGGCTGTGGCGTCCAAGTGTATCAAAGCAGCACCCTCCTCATGGCCGTAATCAGTACTCATCTGGCTGCCCTGCGTGCAGGGTGCCCACCCCTCCTCGCCATGCAGATGAGCTCCTGAGGTTGGGGAGGGGGGTGAAGAGCACGTTGGGACAGGCGTGAGGACATTCTTGTCACAGCTTGGTTTCAGAGGCGCCCTTCCCGCGCGCTCCAGAGGGGTCCTGGAAGAGGCGGGCCAGCAGGTTCCGGCCCCGCTCCCGGCTCCCGGCTCCCAGCCTGGGCCAGAAGGGGAGGTACTGGGTGCAGGAGGACGTGCAGACCTTGGTGCCGATCCCGCAGGGCAGGCGGTACACCTCCAAGGCCTTTGCAGTCTCCTCGGAGTCCTCCTGCATCTGATTCCACACCAGGAGGCCTCTCTCCTCCAGGCTTCCTAATGGGAGACAGCAGAGCAGTCAGCCCCGGGCACTGACCCAGCACCACCGGGCTGGGGAGGCCTCTGGCGCCCCCTGCAGGCACTCGTGGGGTCTCTGCTCTGCGCCCTCCCCGAGCCAACAGCACCTTCTCTTCCTGGTCCATCCAGAGTCCCATCGCAGGGGCGTTCCCTGAGCTCCCGCTGCGGGAGGGAACAATCTTCTACGAGCACCATCCTTGCCCCACCGTCAAAGGGCGGGTCTTTCCACGCTTTGTTTCTAGAATGCAGGTGCACTTTACACGTGGAGAGAACAAATGTGGAAAAGAGAGCACCACGAAGAGGGTGGGGAGGTTCTAGAAGAGAGCACTGAAAGCCATCCACGAGGGCGGCCTGCACTCCTCACTGCAACGTCCTCAGCACCCAACCCTCGGACTGCTCCTCGCCTCACATATTACCCTCTATTCTCATTGTCTGTTCTCTTGTCTTCCTCCTCTGTCAGCCCATGGGTTTCTGGAAGGTGGGAGGCATGTCTTTCTGCTGTTTGTATTCTCAGGACACAGCCTGGAACACAGTAGTGTTCAGGGGGTTTTTTAGAAGGAAAGGAAGAAAGAGAGGAAGGGAAGAGAAGAATGCACGTGTTCTCTCCCTCACCAACTAGACTTTGGGCTCTTAGCTGTTTTTCTTTCTGCTTCTGGTGTGTTTCTCACCTTAGGGCTTTGATTGTGGTTCCCCGCCCCGAAATCATAAGTTGAAGCCTTAACCCCACTGTCTCAGAACATGAATATATTTGGAGATAGGACCTTTAAAGAGGTAATTCCGTTAAAGATGAGGCCTTCGGGGGGGACCCTAATCTAATATGACTGTTGTCCTTATAGAAAGAGCTCAGGACACACAGAGAGACACCAGGGAGGCACCCGCCAGAGGAAAGGCCATGTGAGGTCACAGCAAGAAGGTGGCCATCTGTGAGCCAAGGAGAGAGGCTTTGGGAGAAACCAACTCTGCCAGCACCTTGATCTCCGTCTTTTAGCTTCCAGACTATGAGGAAATCCACTTTGGCTGTTTACACCAGTCTGGGCTGCTTTGTTACAGCAGCCCTAGAAAGCTAATACGGACCTATACCTCCCACCCAGACCCAGGGCCTGCTCAGGATATGCTATGTTCAGCCTGACATGGTACTAAGGGTCCAAGAAGCCATGAGGGCCGGCCAGATGATGCTGGTCTATCCACACCACCAGCCTACAGAGCAAAGGCGAGCCCTACCGGGGATGGTGTTGTCCAGGAAAAAGCCCAGAAATCCACCAACAAACATGCCCGTGGTCAGCAGCACCTGGATGACCTGGTCCAGTTGGAGAATCCCTGGAGTGAAGACAAAAGAAACAGGGATTCCCAGGGACCAAGGTCCCCACTGGCCTTGCCCCTGGGGCGGTCACAGTTCAGAACACAGAGACTCACCTGTCTGGAGCTTCTCAGCATTGTTGTTCACCCAGCTGGGAATGGCGAGCCCACAGTAGATGGAGAAGCCAAAGATAAAGAGGTTCCTGGATGAGTTCATGTCCACATACTGCAGGAGAGAGGCCCCACAGCAGCCCGAGCCATCAGCTCCTGTACTTCCCGGCACTCTAACTCCCCGCACCAGGGTCCCCTCCCCACCCGCTGCCATCAGAGGTGGGGGAGCGAGGCCGGAGGCAGCACCACACCCAGGGGGCAAACCAGGCACGGATTCCCACGTGGCCCTGGGAGCTGAGTGGTCCGGACAACCCAATGCAAACCGAGGCAGTTTCTGTTTTTCAGAAGCCTGGATGCTTCTGGCTGTTTCTTTCTTCTATTAGGAAACCACTGTAGTGTCTGGAACCAAGGACCTTCCCCGGCCCCAGCCCTGCCCCCTTTCAAGAGATGCACCAGCTGCTCTTCTCAGACCGCCAAGCCTCACCTGAAGATTGGAGATCCCCACAGCAGTGATGACCCCGAACATCACCAGGAACATGCCTCCGATCACTGGGGTCGGGATGGTGGCAAAGGCAGCCCCTATCTTCCCGAATACGCCCATCGCCAGCAGCAAGCAGCCGGCAGCGACCATCACCATTCTGCTCCCCACCTGCAGGGCTCAGGACGACAAGAGGGGAGCTCAGTACCAGCTGGGCCTCGTCCCTGCTCTGCAAACAATACTCTAGGTGACATGATCCCAATATGCAGCCCCCCCTTGGCCCCACACAGGCTTGGAAAGGATGAGGGTGTGACCTCGTGTCCCAGCATCTAGCCTCATCTCTTCACTCACTGCTCTCTCCCTGCCTTGAAGTCCTGACTCAAATGCTCCTTCCCCAGGAAGACTTTCCAGTGAGGCAAAAGGCCTCTCTTGGAGGCAGTGGTGCAGGGCTTAAGAATGGGCATTTGGGTCAAAACTACAATGAGATACCACCTCACATCAGTCAGAATGGCTAAAATTCACAAGTCAGGAAATGACAGATGCTGGCAAGGATATGGAGAAAGGGGAACCCTCCTACACTGTTGGTGGGAATGCAAGCTGGTGCAACCACTCTGGAAAACAGCATGGAGGTTCCTCAAAAGGTGAAAATAGAGCTACCCTACGACCCAGCAATTGCACTACTAGGTATTTACCCTAAAGATATAAATGTAGTGATCTGAAGGGATACACGTACCCGAATGTTTATGGCAGCAATGTCCACAATAGCCAAACTATGGAAAGAACCTTGATGTCCATCAACAGATGAATGGATCAAGAAGATGTGGTATATATACACAATGGAATACTATGCAGCCATCAAAAGAAATGAAATCTTGCCATTTGTGATGACATAGATGGAACTAGAGGGTATTATGCTTATCAAAATCAGTCAATCAGAGAAAGACAATTATCATATGATCTCCCTGAAATGAGGAAGTTGAGAGGCGACATGGGGGGCTTGGGGGTAGGAAAAGAATAAATGAAACAAGATGGGATCAGGAGGGAGACAAACCATAAGAGACTCTTAATCTCACAAAACAAACTGAGCGTTGCCGGGGGTAAGGGGGTAGGGAGAGGGTCGTGGAGTTATGGACATTGGAGAAGGTAAAAAAAAAGGGGGGGGGCATTTGGGGACACCTGGGTGGCTCAGTGGTTTAAACATCTGCCTTCGGCTCAGGTCATGATCTCGGGGTCCTGGGATCGAGCCCCGTGTTGGCCTCCTTGTTCAAAGGGGGAGCCTGCTTCTCCCTCTCCTTCTATGTGTGCATGTTCTCTCTCTCTAGCTCACTCTCTCTCAAATAAATAAAATCTTTTTTAAAAATTAGGAAAGCAAATTCAACAACATATTAGAAGGACCACACACTGTGATCAAGTGGGATTTAGCCTTGGGATGCAAGGATGTTTCAACAGGCATATACAATAAATGGGATACACCACCTAAGCAAAATGAAAGATAAAAACTGTACAATCATCTCATAGAAGCAGAAAAAGACTAAATAAATCTTTTTGTAACAAAAACTCTCAACAAATTGGGTATAGAAGGAACGTACCTCAATACATAAATGACAGCAGAGATGATATGATCTGATATAGAGAAAATCCTAGACTCAACCAAGAAACCATAAGGCCCAGTCAATGAACCAGTAAAGTCACAGAATGCAAAAATCAACATACCAGTTGCATTTCTATAAACTAACAACAAAATATCTGAAAATTAAAATAATCTGGTCACAATAGCATCAAAAACAATCAAATACTTAAGAATGAATTTAACCAAGGAAATGACAGATCTGTGTGCTAAAAACTGTAAGATACTGATGAAAGAAATCAAAGAAGACACAAACAAATGGAAAGATATCATGGGTCCATGGATAAGATTTAAAGTCAAAATGTTCATACTACCTAAAGCTGTCTATAGATTCAGTGCAGTCCCTAACACAAACCCAATGGCATTTTTCAGAGAGATAGAAAAAAAAAATCCTAAAATTTGTCTGTAGATACAAAAGACCCTGAATAGCTAAAGCAATCCTGAGAAAGAAGAATAAAGCTGGAGGCATCACATTGCCTGATTTCAAATGATACTACCAAGCTGTAGTAATTAAAATGGTATGGTCCTGACAAAATAGACACGTAGACCAACAGAACTGAATTCAGAGCCCCAAAGTAAAACCATGCATATATGGTCGGCTAATATTTGGCAAGAAAGCCAAGCATATTCAGTGGGGGAGATGATAGTCTCATCAATAAATGGGGTTGGGGGGCGCCTGGGTGGCTCAGTGGGTTAAGCCGCTGCCTTCGGCTCAGGTCATGATCTCAGGGTCCTGGGATCGAGTCCCGCGTCGGGCTCTCTGCTCAGCAGGGAGACTGCTTCCCTATCTCTCTCTCTCTGCCTGCCTCTCCATCTACTTGTAATTTCTCTCTGTCAAATTAATAAATAAAAATCTTTTAAAAAAAATTAAAAAAAATAAATAAATGGGGTTGGGAAACCCAGAAAACCACATACAGAAGGATGAAATTAGACCTCTACCTTGCACCACTCAAAAAATTTAACTCAACATGTATTAAAGACTTAAATGTGAGATCTGAAACTATGAAAATCCTAGAAGAAGATATAGGGGGAAATCCCCTTGAAATTGGTATTGGCATTTTGGGGGGTTTGACACCAAAAGTATAAGCAACAAAAGCGAATGTAAACAAATGGGACTCCATCAAACTAAAAAGCTTCTGCTCAGCAAAGGCAACATCTGACAAAATAGAAAGGCATCCTGCAGGATGGGATAAAATATTTGTAAACCGGCAACCTGATCAGGGATTAATATCCAAAATGTATAAAGAATTTGTATGCCTCAATAATACAACAGTAATGATTTTTAAAATAGAGACACTGAATAGACATTTCTCCCAAGAAGACTCCCAGATGGCCAACAGATCCATGAAAAGATGCTCAACATCCCTCATCATCAGGGAAATGCAAATCAAAACCACAATGAAATATCACCTCACATCTGTTAAATTCAGTTAATAACAAGTGTTGGTAGAGATGTGCAGAAAAGGGAACCTTTGTGTGCTATTGATGGGAATGTAAGTTGGCAAAGTCACAATGGAAAACAGCATGGCTTTTCCTCAAAAAATTAAAAATAGAATCACCAGGTGACCCAGCAATTCCTCTTGTGAGTCTTTATGTCAAGAAACCAAAACATTAACTTGAAAAGATATCTGCAGCCCATGTTCATTGCAGCATGATTGACAAGAGCCAAGGTAATGAAAACAACCTAAATGATGGATGAGTGGAGAAAGAAATGTGGCGTGTATGTGCAATGTTAATCAGTCGTAAACACTGAGATCTTTCCATTTGCAGCAACATGGACAGACCTTGAAGGCATTATGCTAGGTGAAATATGTCAAAGAAAGACAAATATCTTACGATACCATTCCTATGTGGAATCTAAAAAAGCTAAAATCAGAGTGCCTAGATGGCTCAGTTGGGTAAGGGTTCAACTCTTGATTTCAGCTCAGGTCATGATCTCAGGGTTTGAGATCGAATCCCTCCCACCCCCGCCTTGGGCTCCATGCTGGGCATGGAGTCTCCTTAAGATTCTCTCTCTCAAGAATAAATGAAACAAGATGGGATCGGGAAGGAGACAAACCATAAGTGACTCTTAATCTCACAAAACAAACTGAGGGTTGCTGGGGGGAGGGGGGTTGGGGGAAGGGGGTTGGGGTTATGGACATTGGGGAGGGTATATGCTATGGTAAGTGCTGTGAAGTGTGTAAACCTGGTGATTCACATACCTGTACCCCGGGGGATAAAAATATATGTTTATAAAAAATAAAAAATTATTTAAAAAAAGATTCTCTCTCATTAAATTAATTAATTGATGGATGAATAAATGAACAAATGAACGAACGAATAAAATAAGTAAAAAAATAAATAAGCAGGATGCCTGGGTGGCTCAGTGGGTTAAAGCCTCTGCCTTCAGCTCAGGTCATGATCTCAGGGTCCTGGGATTGAGCCACATATCAGGCTCTCTGCTCAGCGGGGAGCCTGCTTCCCCCTCTCTCTCTGCTTGCCTCTCTGCCTACTTGTGATCTCTCTCTCTCTGTGTCAAATAAATAAATAAAATATTTAATAAATAAATAAATAAGTAAATAAGCTAAATGCACAGAAATAGAGTAGAGTGGTGGTTACCAGGGTGCTCAGGGTACAGATAATGGGGAGATGTTCGTCAAAGAGTACAACCTTTCAGTTAAAAGATGAGTAAGTTCTGGGGATCTACATGTACAATATTGTGATTACAGTTAACCAGGCCTCCCAATCACACATTTGAAAGTTGCTAAGAGGACAGATCTTAAGTGTTCTCACCACAAAAAAAGAAATTATAATTATGTAACACGATGGGAGTGTTAGCTCATGGTCATCCCGTGACAAATCAGGAGTGTATCAAATAAACACATTTACAGCTCAAACTTAAGCCATATTATAGTATAGTGAAGTACATCTCAGTAAAGCTGCGGGGGAGGTGATAGGAAGGAAAATCCGTGTGTCTGGAGTGCGGGGGGACAGAGACAGACATGATGAAGACCAAGGCTAGGCTCTACCATAAAGGGCAGTAAGGGCCACAGAGAGGAGCTAGAATGAAATCCAAACACAAGGCATGAACGAAATGCGGTGTCAATCTGTCCATGGACATGTCCCAGACATGCTGCTAAGTGAGATAAGCCAGTCGTAAAAAGACCAGTCCTGTAGGCTTACACTGTTAGGAAGTCCCTGGAGTCATCGAAACCATAGAAACAGCAACTAGCATGCTGGTTGAGGGTGCTGGGGAGAAAGGGGAATAAGGACTTGGTGGCCGCCGTGGCCGCCGCAGGTCTCAGTGTTTATGTTGTGTGTCTTTAACCACAATGAAAAGTATTTTTTAAAGTATCTTTCCACAGACACTCTAGTGGCAACTGCTGTGGTAAGAAAGTAGCAGATCCTGCCTTTGCTTATTTTTCTTTCCCATCTAAGAGCTTATTTATTTAAATGTCCTCCTGACAAGACATGCGGTAAGGATTTGCCACGTCAAAATAAATTTTTTGGTTGTGTTTGTAATCCTCATAAAGGAACAAGAAAAAAGGCTTGCCTCAAAGCAAACGGAAACTCAGCCCTGCCAATATTTTTATTTTAGGCCCTGAGCCCCGTGTTGGACGCCTGAGCTTTAGGTCAATCAAATAAGCAATCTGAGTTGCTTGAAAAGAGACTCATAGGGGCATGATGGATGCAGGTACCCGGCCTGAAGCGGCTGTCGGCGGACTTACCCTGGTGATGCCCAGCGCCCCGACGTTCTCGCTGTAGGAGGTGGTGCCGTTCCCTGTCCCCCAGGCCCCCGCCAGCAGACAGCCGAGACCCTCGATGCCAATGCCACGGTTGACAGCGTGCCTCGGAGGCGGGGGGGCCCCCACCAGCCGGGCACAGGCATAATAATCGCCTACGGACTCCACCATCGAGGAGATTACCCCTGCAATGATCCCAAAGACCCCGGCCAGGCTGATGGTGGGGAGACCCCACTGTCCTGCAGGAGTGATGCAGAGGGAATGTTAATCCAGAAGACCATGCGTTGCTGCGCCCAAAATAACTTCTGTGCTGGAAGGGGTCTTTGGGAAGCTTGCAAGACCCGGCAGTGTATCTCTCAACCCCACAATTGTCCAGAGGCTTTGGCATGGACTCCTGCCCTACCCACTCCTCCCTGAGGGCAAGCACACACCCAGACCTTGAGGGCACTGTGCACCAAAACAGCCAGCAGCGGGGCCCCTTCCTGGGCAGATCCTGAAGCATTTGGAAGCAGAGATTCTTATTCAGGGAGGCAGGAGCTCCACAGTCCATGGGGCCCGGCCAGCCCACCCTGGCACCTGGTTATTGATACACCTGAGCCAAAAGTGCTGGGAAAGGCAACCAGAAGTGGGCTAAGGGATGGCCTTGACCTCATCTTCCCAGGAATGTTCTAATTCAGGCTAAGGCTCCCTTGGGTAGAATCCAACTAATCCAGGAAGACTCCCAAAGCTCCGGCTAGAAGGTCGAGACCTCTCCGATCTGGCTGCTCTCAGGCCACGAGTTCTGAGTAACATGGAGAAGGGAAGGAGAGGAAGGTCCCGGAATGGGAGCCTTTGGTCTAACATCCCCAGAAGATTCTTAGGACAACCCAAGGGTCTCCTTCTTCTCTTAGGGGTCTCATATGGACCCCCTAGGGCCTGCTCCTCCTTGTCAGATCTTTTGGAGGCGATCCATCCCCTGCCTCTAGTCAACTCTCCATTCAGTGCACTTGACCCCACGGACAGTACTGGAAAACACATGTCCCTGGTAGAAAGGGGCCCTATCTTCTCGTTACCTGGGTAAGGGAAGCGAAACCAAGGAGCCTGGCTCAGCACATTGCCTTTGGTGTCAGTGCGGGCCAGGTGCCCATAGGCCGTGGGGGCTGTGGGAAGGGCGTTGGTGACCGTGAGCACGAAGCAGAGAAGCCACGAGAGGCAGAGCGCCAGCAGCACCTGCAGAGGGAGCCCCCTTCACTACCCTGCCCAGGGCCCCAGGCCCTGCCAACACCTCCCAGAGGTGCTGGGCCTGGGAGGGAGGTCAGGGAAGCTCTGTGAAATGACGAAACGCTGGGTTACGGGCCCTTCCGATGCCAACAGCAATCTGTGTCATCATTAGTGCATTTAAGGAATGTAGGAAACAAACTGTGGGAAAACCCTGGGTCAAATGGAGGCAGAAAGGCCTAGCAAAACGGGCACGGCCTGGGTCAGAAGGATTACTGTCTGTTTCTCTTTCTACCATTGGCTGGTCACATGACCTTGGATCAAACCCTCTGAGCCTCAGTTTCCTCGTCTGTACAATGGAATGACAATCACTGTGCTGCAGAGCCTGAAGCTCTACTGAGATTTAATCCCTGGGGACAGAGCCCCAGAAAGGTGCATTTTTAGCAACACCCCCGAGGAAGTCTTGTGCACGCAGAATGGTAGGACCACCAGACTGCAGGGCAGTGAGGGATCAGTGAGATGTGGAAGTATCTTTTTACAATGTGAAATGTAGCTCACAGTGGAATTAAGGGCTGAAAACATACTGTGTGGTTGGCAGCCACACAGATCTCACACCGAGATGCAAATCCAGCAGAGCAGTGTCTGAAAAGGGAGGGACCAGCCCCACTGCAATGAGTCCAGATTACCCACAAGCCACCAAGACCTTGATCTGAGCAACCAGGTCATCAATTTTGTATAATTAGCCATGAACCTTGCTCTGGGGATGGCCCCAGGAACGTATGACAAGGCTGTCCCACACGGGTGCCCAGAGCAGCAACCTAGGGCAGAGTTCTCTGCTCTGGGGTGAGAAGCTTCATGAACAATGGGGACTGCATTACACCAAAAGCAGAGGAGTGTTCCCGTGGATGGCGGGGCTCCCCTTGACCTCCTTGTACAGCAGAGGGGTGGGGGTCAGGGAGGAGAGAACCTGCACACAGGGAAGTATTTGCCTTGGGGACCTTCTGGGAGTGCAAGAGGCTGACCCTGACCCTCACCCTCCGGGCGAGTCCACTAAGAAGGGAAGTGCTTCTTTCCAGAAGCGTGGGGAGTGCTTCTTACCGGGAAGACCTGAAACAGGTAGAACTTAGACGTGTGGCACTTCTTTCCTCCACAAACCGGCACAGGTACTGCGACGTTTTTCAGGTACTGAGAAAACAGTACGATGAGGAAGATGGTCCTGAAACAGAAACAAACCATGCCCAGGCTGGCTAGCTGGGGCTGTCCTGAGCAAGGGGCCAGGAAGTTGAGCCACCATGCATCTCTGGAAGGGGGTGGCCAGGGCCACACCGGGAGGGTCCCCAAGGAGGCAGGCCCCATCCCTGAGAAGGTGGGTTGTTGTTCCCTTTCAGAGCTGCTGGTGGCTGGAGAGGAACACCGGGAAGGGGGACCATTCCTCTCTGTGGGTCAGCTGCTGGACAGATCCCAGCAGACCGAGAGAGTGAGGCCAGAGTCAGAGACTGTCTTCTCTCTCAGGTCATTCTGCAAGTCCTCGTGGTCCGACCATCACAGCGGCATGAATGAGTGTGTCCAGTGCCAACCCCAAGTCCCTTTGAGGCTCTGTGGAAGTGCCTAAGGCCTCTTCTTTCCCTAAAGCCTTCCTGATCCTTCCAGTTGGCTGTCATGGCCCCCTTCCCTGGACCATGCATGGCCTTCTATGATTCTTATCACTGTCTCCTGGTGTCACAGCTCCTTGGACCCAAGGCTCCTCTCTCTCCTATACTACAAGATTATGGAGAGAGCTGGAGCCCTGCCTTTGCACCCTTCCCAGGTGCCAGAGGTCTACAAAGATTGGCTCAATGAAAACCTAGCAGGCAGAGGACCCGCAGTATCAATATTTTGTAAACATGACACTAAGTATCCTTACATACTGCCCATGATTAACTCATTGTTTTTGAGGACTAATCATGTAATAAATAGTCGTGGTATCTGTAAACCACAAGAGTTTGCCAATATCCAGAACACGTTATTCTTACTGGGTGATCTTCCGGAAAGAACTGAGCTTCCATTCCATTCCCAGGGAGTACTTACACGGCAGCAATCCCCCAGTGGACCCCAGCGTTACTGCCTGCAGAATCAAAGAGAGGCAAGGCCACCAAGGAGATTGTCGGAGCGATGGTCAAGGGGCCAATGAAGCGCATGAGAAACCCAATGAGGCCTGAGAATCCTACTAGCATCTGGACACAGGATGCAACCATAATGGCACCCTGCAACTGGAGAGAGAAGTACAGCTCAGACACCTTGAAGCTTGCAGGAACTGTGGGCCTCAGCCCAGCCCAGGCCATCATGGCAGACCCAGGGGCACAGGCCACCTCTCAACCTGGGCTACCCCCACAAGGGGGGCCCTCAGAGGCACTGCAGGATCAAAGCTGAATCCCAGAGTGACGGAGGCAAGGAGTGCCCTGTTCTTGCTCATCTCTCCAGTTCTGGATTTCCAACTACCTATTGGACATGTTCACTTCATTTGAAGGTTTTCTGGAAATAGCCTTCAAAAGTATTTATTGGTCATTGTGACCATGGTGGTGATGTCTAACGTCACTCCATAGCATGCTGAACCTCTTGCTGCTTTATTTTTCTGTGTGCCCACTTTCTATTGCAAGAGTTGGCAAAAAAAAAAATTTTTTTTTTTCCGTAAAGGACCACATAGTGAATATTTTCGGCTGGATGGGCCATATGGGCTCTGTCGAAACTTTCCCAGACAAGTTGTGAACAAATGAGCCTCACTGTGTTCCAATAACATTTCATGTGTAGATACTGAAATTAGAATTTCATATAATTCTGACACATCATGAATTCGTAGTCTTCTTTTCCAACCACTTAAAGTGTAAAACTGTTCTTAACTTGTGAGCTATATAAAACAAGCAGCAGGCCAGATCTCGTTCCTGGACTGTAGTTTGCCCACCCCTACTCGACTGGACCGACTGAATTTACTTAATGGCTCCTCTCTTACTCTCCTAGTTTGGATGTTGTGCATTCCGTTTTATCCCTGAAAACTTTTCCTTATTTTAAAGTCTGCTTTTTCTGAAAGTAACAGAGCAACTTCTCCTTTCTCTGGATTAGTGTTGGCATGGTGTATTTTCCTCCATCCACCTACTTTCAATCTCTGTGTGTCTTTATATTTATCTTTTAACGGTATTTATTTATTTGTCAGAGAGAATGCGAGCACAAGCAGGGGGAGCGAGAAGCGGGAGGCTTCCTGCTGAGCAGAGATCGGATCCCAGGACCTGGGATCATGACCTGAGCCGAGGCAGACGCTTCACCGACTGAGCCACCCAGGCGCCCCTATGTGTCTTCATTTAAAGTAGGCTTCTTATAGACAACATATAGTTAGGTCACCTGTGTTTTGTATCCCCTCTGACAATCTCTGTCATTTAGTTTGTATATTTAATCCACTGAGATTCAACTACATAGCTGGGTTGATATCTACCATACTCGTTACTGTTTTCTACTTGCTGACCTTGGTTCTTTGTTCCTATTTTTGTCTTCCTCTCTTTTTGTAGTTTTAATTGAGCATTTCATAGGATTCAATTTTTTGTCCTCTCTTAGTGTATCAGTTACACTAATTATTATTATTTTTTTTTTTACTTTTTTGAGTGGTTGCCCTAGAATTTGCAATGTACTTTTACAACTAATCCAAGTCCACTTTCAAAGAACACTATGCCACTTCATGGGTAGTCTGAGCACCTTATAATAACAAAATAATTGTAATCCCTCCTTCTCATTCTTTCTATCATTGCTGTCACTCATCTCACTTATACCTAAGGACACATAAGTAGGTACATAAAAACTACCATGATACTGAAAGGTGAAGTTTGAACTGCTCTAAGGTGTTGAAAACTGAACTTGCCTTCTCTTCCCAGTTTTTTACTGTTTTTTGCTACCACCATGTCCTTAAACTAGATTCACTGTTGACTTTCACTTCCCCATTACTTGAGCCCAGTAAGGAACTACCTTCCCTGTTGGTCCTGCATTTGCATCACCTTCACTGGGGACTAGTGTAAGGAGATACATGTGGTGTGCTGACCACCAGTGGTTTCAGTCCTTGAGAAGTGTGTGGATAAATACAATTCAAATAAACAGGGAGACACTACCTTAAGTTCCAATAGCCTAGTTACGTGAATTCAACCAATCAATCCAATCAATGAAAGGAGGTTGAAATTTGCAAGAACTTTCTCAGACTTTACAGCATTGGTGAAATGCATCAGACCAGCAGATGGAGCTCAACGGCCACAGAAAAGGACTCGGGTTTGGCTCACTGTGTCAGACCCTTGGAGATAACGTGGGGAAAAAAAATAGTGGAGACTATTGTCCTAGGGCAAAAGGAATCCCTACCCTGGACCCTGGGTTTCAGGCAGGAGTTGGCAAACTTTTTCTGTAAAAAGCCAGATAGTAAATATTTTAGACTTTGTGAGCCATGTGTGCTTTCTACCACATTTTCTTTTCTTTTTTTTCTTTCTTTTTTTTTTTTTTTAAACAACCTTATAAACTGTAAAAAGCATTCTTAATGCGTGAGCAGTTAAAAAGCAGACCTCGGGCTGGATTTGGTCCCAGAGCCGAAGTTTTCATATTCCTTTAAAGAACTTTAAAGGACTCTGTATATCGTAAACACAAAAATAAACAATAAGCTTTGCGCAGTGGCAATATTGTAGCCACTGAGGTTTGTCCGAGGAGCAATTATTGCTAATTGAAAAATAAACAATAGGGGTGCCTGGGTGGCTCTGTGGGTTAAGCTGCTGCCTTAGGCTCAGGTCATGATCCCAGGGTCCTGGGATCGAGCCCCGCATCAGGCTCTCTGCTCAGCAGGGAGCCTGCTTCCTCCTCTCTCTCTGCCTACTTGTGATCTCTGTCAAATAAATAAATAAATAAATCTTTAAAAAAATAATAATAATAAAGGTTAAAGAGAATATGGTATCTCTGCCACTTGGGGTCACATGTTTAACACAGGTACAGCATGACCCATATCCCTAAACACCTCCCTCACTATTAATACTGTTCAAGCTCCAGGGAAATTATTTTCCAGAACTCTTGCCCGGTGTCCTTGAAACACAAGGCAACGGCTTCCAAATGTGCCAAAGGTTTCTGAGTTGCGCTATGATAGGGCTGGAGGCAGATGCTTCGTTAGGACACAGGGAAGACTTGAGCAGACGTGCTTAGGTAGGAGAAGAGACAAATGAATGCATCAGATCTTTCTTCTCGGATACTGTGCAGGCAAGAGATTCCTGCAGGAGAAATTCCAGAGCTCAGCTGGTCTGCGTGGAAGGGAAACCTTCCCTGGCGTCTAGCAGAGCAGGGTGAGGAACCCCCACTTCTTGTTCTTTGCTTGGTTTTAATTTGGATTTAATGAAGCCAAATATGGGCTCCCCGGGGGCACAGCAAAAACAAACAAATAGACAAACACCCACAAGCCGTGCACGTGTTCTGTGACTCATTCTGTCGAGGGCCTCATAAAACCAGGCTTCCTGAAGAAGCATAGCCTAATTTGGAGAAAGCACTATAACACGTGGCATCTGAGATTGGCCAGTGTAACTGGCAAAAATCCAGGACTCACCAGCTTGACAAGTGAAATTCTTAGGGAATATCTTGGTCCAGAGCTCCCACAGGAGTGTTCTTTAAAGATTCAAGAGCCTTGTTAACTAACTCTGGGTCTAACCTGAGATAAAAAGGAAGCACAAGGCCTTGAGGGGGTGATGGAGGGACTGAGCACTCTCAGTGCACAGGTGGGTGCAAAAAGGCTGCTTCTGAGAGGGAAGAACCGCAGAAGGTTCAGCTGACACTCACGGGTCTGGCTCAGATGGACGTCCTCTGCCCCTACAGCTCAGTGCTCCCTGAGGTACCACGGACCCCACACTGAATGAGGACAGACCCTGTCAGAAGCCGGGAGCTTCCGCTCTGCCATGGGGCTTCGGGTGAGGCTGGGGTCTGGCGCAGCTCCTCCACCCCCTCCCTTTCACAGACCCTTACTAACCAGTCCACCCTGTTTGGAATTAGACAACTAGTGAATAGCATCAGTAGCTCCAATCAGAGACCCCAACCGTTATCTCGAGTAGGGCCAGAAAGACATTCAAGCTTTTGTTTGATTAAAGGAACATTTACTGATTAAAGGAAATACTGATGGGCTCCTCGGAGGCTCAGTCAAATTTCTGCCTTTGGCTCTGGTCATGATCCCAGAGTCCTGGCATTGAGTCCCGCATCGGGCTCCTTGCTCAGGTGGGGGCCTGCTTCTCCCTCCTCCCCTCCTCCCGCTTGTAGCACATACTCTCTCTC
The DNA here is from genome assembly GCF_011764305.1 of Mustela putorius furo. Classification (NCBI taxonomy): domain Eukaryota; kingdom Metazoa; phylum Chordata; class Mammalia; order Carnivora; family Mustelidae; genus Mustela; species Mustela putorius. Next base: position 89,063,908 of record NW_025421998.1, read on the forward strand.
TCTCTCTCTCTCTCTCAAAAATAAATAAATAAAATCTTTTTTAAAAATAAAGGAAATAGTTATGGTCAGGCAAAGAAAATGCAGTTACATAGGAGGCGTTCCTAGGATTCATGAGCCAGTGACAGTCCCTCCCCCCCAGGACAGACATTACCTCACAAGGTAATCTAATTCAAGCAACAAAGACTTGAGTTTCACCATGTGAGTCCCTGAATTCAGAGAGCATGGGTGCCGCTCACCTAATGGACAAAGGAGGAGGCTGTTAAGAGTATTTAACACTTCCACAGAAGGCCCTTGGTGGGAAAAAGAAAGCAAGTCTAAATGCAGCCTGTGGGCTGAGTTATGTGTGATACTACGCACACGCATAAATGCCCAGGGTTGCCCCTGTGGGCTCGGGGCAGGGCCAGCAACTAGCAGTCCGGTCTGACAAGTGGATCGTACAAGGCTCTGTTGAAATTTTACCTTGTGTGGGATAGGGTTTATAGTTAAATCTCAAGTACTGGTGGTTCATGGTGATACCCCCGAGTCTTAAAAAGAGGGAGGAAGTATGACCTAGAATGTAGTCACAAGCGTCTATGAGTTGATACCTTGGGCCACAAACCACGCGCACGGGGCCCCCGAACAACAGAATCCCTATCTCCGTCTGAAGGCGCTTGCATTGCCCACGGTGGTCCAGATTGTCAACAGCGATGGGCACGTGTGCCGTTGGTGGGAGACTAGGAGAGTGTGCGGCCCATCGCGGAGCTGGCAGTCTGCCCACGCCTGACATTTCACAGAGTATGGAAGGATTTTGTATTTTTAAAAACTGGTATTCACGGTGTTGCTGGTTTGAGCTCTGCTTATTCTGCAACTGAAGACCCAGCCCAGACTACTGTGGCCGCCCAGACTGCCCACCGGCATGAAGATCAACGTCTGCAGCAGGCAGCTCAAGGATTTCCTGGCCTCCATCACCATGTGAGCCAGTTCCTACAACACATCTCCTCCTGCATGTACCTCTACACGTCCCGTTGGTTCTGCTCCTCCGGTGATCCCTGACTGGTACACACACCCTATGATTCGGCCAGCCCATTCCTACATGTCTGTTCGGTGGAAAACATAGATATGTTCACCTAAAAGTACCAAATACACAGACATCCACAGCAATACTATCTATAGAAGCCAGTAACTGGAAACTACCCTTAAACACAGTTTGGGTAACAGCAGAATAGAGAAGTAAATTACTGCGTAATTATGTAACAGAACGCTACTCAGTAAAGAGAATGAAGAGTCTACCCCTACATATAACCGGGGAAAAGCCTCTTGTAAAAATCATGGTGAATGAAGAAGGCAGACACAAACTGGTATGTGCTGAGGAGTTCTGTATAGAAAGTTCAAAACCAGGTGAAACTCATCTATGGAAACTCATCTGTTTCTTGATCCTGTTGCTGGTAACAGGAGCAAGTTCAGCTTGGGAAATTTATCGTGTTATTTTCTCTATGTCCTAATTAAAATTTTAAGGTTCATTTACAAAGGGACAAGTGCAGACTTCGGAAGGAGGCGAGAGATAAATAGAACTAGAGCAAAATTATCAAGCACATCGTCATAGTATAACATCACCCAGTCCACCTCCCCTTGGCCCGTTACCTCTCGGATCCTCTTCTGCCATTCCTCGGTGAACTCAGGAGAGCTGGTGTTCACCAGACTGGCATTGAATGTCCACTCAGGGCACTTCCAAGCAGGAAGGGAGAGCATGGCCAGGGAGGGTGCCACGAAAGCAAATGTCCCTCCCTGGAGAATGGGCAGCCTGGAGGAGGGGGACAAGGAAGCAGTTACCCACAAGATCTGTTAGCCCGGGTCTGAAACTGGGCCCAGTGGCGGTCCTTTAATCCCAACCCCTAGCCTGATTTAGAGGCCATCCATGACCCAGCTGGTCTCAGTATACAAGGAGCTCCTGCTGGGCTCCCAGTCAGACCCAGGAACCCTGCCAAACCTTGGACAGATAACATGTCTACCCTGGTCCCGGAGAATCTTCCCCAGGGCCCAGGATAAAAAACACAGCTCCCACTGGGAGTTCTCCCACCAAGAGAAGCACAGCCTAAAATTTGGGTTGCCAGACTCCTTTGTGTCTTCAAAATGACCAGCAATCCCAGACCTTGACCTCCAAGCTTCCTTTTTATCCCATGGACAGAAGAGTTTTTAGGTCAATTATCAGGGCAAGTTCCTTCCATCCAGGCCCTTCTGACTCCTGCTCAGCCTCTCCCCTCTGAGAACTCCTAGAACTTTCTTCCCTTTGAGGTAAATGCGGCCTGATAAGTCAACCTCCAACAAGCCTCTCTTTATTAGATCAGAGGCTATCTGGGCTAGCCTAGTCTGCCACCCATGACATTAATATTGGGGAAGGGTGGCACAGAGGCACCCCAGCGTTTTGCTACACCCAGTTCAGATATTTTTTCTTCACAATACAAGAAAGGTATACTCAGAATTTCACAAAAATCTCTTGGGAGGATTATTCTTGAGAGTGACTCAGTACATCCTATGTAATGAAAATACAAATTTTCTTACAGGTTTTTAAAAAGATTTTATTTATTTGTTTGACACAGAGAGAGAAGGAACACAGCAGGGGGAGTGGGAGAGGGAGAACAGGCTTCCCAGAGCAGGAAGCCCAGTGTGGGGCTTGATCCCAGGACCCTGGGATCATGACCTGAGCCAAAGGCAGATGATTAACAACTGAGCCACCCAGGCACCCCCTGAAAATATAAAATTTGATGGAAGAGTTTGGCTGCCTAAGTGGCCTTGGTCTCTTGGCTGAACATGAGAGTCGATGACGCCTGGGCATCAGCCTGAGAGGAGTTGGTGGGCTTGTCTAGGACTGTGCCCAGGTACAGGGTGTACGTAAAGCTCCAGGGGATTCCAGTGTGCAGCCAGGGTGGAGGACAGCTGATCTACCTCCGTAAGTCTAGACCCGCAAGGTTCCACGATAGAACAGAATACATTGCCCACACGAGGCAGGAATACACAGGGGATGGTATGGGTATGTGTGAATACCTTCTCAATTTAAAAATTATGACTCTAAGTATCTTTTTTAAAAGATTTTATTTATTTGACAGAGAGAGAGAGAGAACACAAGCAGGCAGAGCAGCAGGCAGAGGCAGAGAGAGAAGCAGGCTCCTTGCCGAGCAAGGAGCCTGATGCAGGACTCAGTCCCAGGACCCCAAGGATCATGACCTGAGCCAAAGGCAGCTGCTCAACCAACTAGGCTTCCCAGGCCTCCCATGACTCTAAATATCTTGATAGAGAAGGGAAACCTGCTCTACTTTGATCTTTTAAAAATCCCCTTGAGCTTTCAAAGTGAACATATAAACCTTTGTATATGGATATAACCAGAGTGACGTGAAACAGAACTTGTGTTGTAATTTTTTTTTTTGCTATAATTCCATACGCACGTTGCACTCATTCACCAAGTGTCTATTGAGGATCTGCTCTTGGTGGGCAGTGGCTGCCATGATACTGAGGACAGCACGGCAAGTGAAACCAAACTCCCATTTACATTTTAGGGACACACATCTCAGCCTCATACTAACAAAATAACCACTTCCAGTAACTTACCCTCAAGGATTACTTTAAACACCTCATGACAATGCTCACATACAGTCTGCCATGTCCGCCATGCCCATTCTACTGGGTTCCACAAGGGCAGGGATTCGTTATCTTTCATTCCCATCCCTCCAGCGCTGAGCCTGGCACCCCAACATTGGGCTTATCCTTTGTTTTTTGGCATGGAATGAAGTCCTAGCAAGGGTTATTTTGCATTTCATTAAGCTAGGAGAGATGTGCACTCATTCGTGTGGTATATTGTCTGTTCTCTATAAACTGTCTGCTCATTACATGGGGTTTGGATACAGTCAAAATATATTCATAACAATTCTTAGGATAGTGAGCTTTCTTTTCATTAAAAAAAAAAAATGCTTTCTGTTACTATATGCAGGAATCCGTCCCCAGTTCAGAAATCATTAAAGAGAGCATTTCCAAATTTTCAAGCAGTTGAGCTCCTTTCTAATTTTGTTCATGTTATTTTCTTCCAAAATAATTACATGTCATTGGGATAATATGATACATGGACTTTCTGCCTTTTGGTAATTGCTAAATATCTTTTATGTCCAAGAGCAAGATGAATTTTTTTTCATTTATTTGTCTAAGGGTATTATTATGTTCTACCTTTATGTTCACACGACATATCCATACATTTTTCCCTTGTTATTTTATCCTTACACCTTCCAGTTCCATTTTCTATTCCTTCTGCCCCATTCCCACCCCCATTTTATTAGGTATAACTTTTTTAAAGATATTATTTATTTTAGAGAGAGAGTGCATGAGTGCGAGCTGGGGCAGGAGCAAAGGGGGAGGTAGAGAGAGGGAATCTCCAGCAGACTCTGTGCTGAGTGCGGAGCCCATCGTGGGGCCGGATCTCATGATCCTGAGACCATGACCCAAGCCAAAAGCAAGAGTTGAATGCTTAATGGACTGAGCCACCCAGGCACCCCAGACATAACTTCTTATCAGTACCCTTTACATATATAGGTAAGAGAGAGAGAGATCTACATACACACCTTGCATTTCTGCTAGTTCTTCCTTTATGCATGTCCCCAGTATGTGTATAGGATATGTGCACTCAGTACTATTCTAGGCTTTTGTTGTTATATGTATGTCTTACCTTTGGTGGTGACCTTGATGCCTATCTGTATTCTTGTCACCGACCATGATGACAATCTCTATATTTTTAAAATCTGCACATGGGTATGATTCACTATTATTCTACATGTGCCTTCTGACTTGCATGTTTCTCTTATAAACTATAGACTGTTGATTTGGAACCAACTCAACATTTTAGATCCGGAAGAGCCTCTTGAAACATATCCAGCTTGGTCTTGTCATTTGCATAGGTAGAGGATCTTGACCTGAGGTCATAGAGTTAACCAGGAGGAGTGCTCAGGGCTCCTCCTTCTTCATCCAGGTTCCTCACTGCCCTATGACACTGAGAAAGAGCAGGAACACACCTACAGCAAGTTTAAATCCGGCTCTACCTCCTATCAGTTGTGTGACCTAGCTAGGCATGCTGCCCAACTTCTGCAAGCCTTAGTGTCATCTTTAACAAAATAAGAGTCCTCTCCCCGGGGAGTAGCCATGAAGATTAAATATGTATAAATGTGGAGGCCAGTGCCTGGGGACCCAGAGGAGCTCAGCAGACAGCAGTTATTGTCCTTACTTTATGACTCCCTCAGAAATGTGTGGGTACTCCCGAGAAGGTGGTGTATGTTACGACATTTTCTTTTGTGTTTTCTCTTACAGATGCTCTATTGTGGGCTTTTTAAAAAACTGTTGTCTGGCATTCCCAACTCTTGCAGGTGGGTTCTCTAAGATTTGTTTTTCTGCATCCTTTGTTTTCTTTTGTGTTGTTGGAATTCCTGTGTTCGGGCTGGTCCAAGGCTGTGTCTTTACGTTAATTATCCCCTTGCTCTGTGGCCCACTGTACTCAGCCCTGCAGGTTGTACAGCGTCACCTGCACAGAGCTCCAAAGCTTCCACTCTACTACTGATCCAGTTCTTAAAACAGACACAATCTCTCTACTGTAGGGGCTTGTGTTAACATTTAAGGGTTAACGTCTAAGGCACAGCTCTCTTCGTATGATATCACAACACGTGTCTGTCGGGATGGAGTTGCTTCTGTTGCATCTACTCATCACTTTGAAGCTTATTACTCTAGTATTGTTGTTGGACCTATTTCAGAGGTCCCCCTTCCCTGGTTCTTGTTTTTGTCACATTTGATTTGAAAGAGGTGCTCTGACCATGTCCCACAAGTTCCAAGACGCTGTGTATTACTTTGAACATTTACACATCACCTTGTGTCAAATAGGATTGAAGGGACTTACAATTATATCACAATATAGTAAGGACCTACCACTCTACACTCAGACCACCCGGTTTTACCTTCCGGCTCTTCCTCTCCTCCTCCCAGCCCCACTCGCTACATTTCCAGCCTCATGAACCTTTACAGGAAGAGCCAGTCTGGGCTCAGAGTGGGATCTGGCTGCAACTCTCCATTGCTGCCCTCACAACATCCGGTATAAAATGTGGGCAGACTTTCCCAGACTATCCTTCCAGCCTTCACTGTCTCATGAGGATGCTCGAGTCTGAAGAAGAGAAGATGCCCTGCCATTCTTCTTTACAATGACTTGCAAATTTCCTAAGAAAAGGTTAAATGTCAAAATCTGTATATCACATGTCTTATAGGATAGGTATATTGGGTTGGCAGAGCCAGAGGAATGTGTCCCCAGGGCTACTATTAACATCTACGTTTACATAGTATTATAAAGGTACAAAAGTTATCTCAAGAGCCCTTCAGGGAAGTGACGCTGCACTTCTTGGGCTGGAAGAGACTGGGGGCTGGGGGCGGGGAGGGCAAGTGGTGGTAGGAGGGCTCAGCTCGGAAGTAGGGAAGCCCTGATGAGAAAGGCTGAGTCACCCACCAAATTGCAACAGTGTGTTTGTTATTAAAACAACTGATGACAAGGCATGAGCTAAGAACAAACTAGAGCTTATGTTAATGAGTAGAGGAGACATTTTTCTTCCTCTCTTTGTAGTCCCGATTTAACCCAGAAACAGAAATATCTACCCTTTTGAAAGCACTGGGAAGATAAACTCCCACCCTTCTCTCGGAGCTCTCAGGTTCTCCTGTTGAAGAAAAAGGTATTCATGACACTAGTTAATGACATTCTAGTGAGACGACTACAATGTAGTTCTGTAGTAGGGGAGAATGATCTGGCTTAACTCCGAATACCATAAGAAAAGGTGGGAATTTATAGCCCAGGAGCAGGGATGGGTCAGGGGCTGGAAAATGACCAAGAGGAAACATCAGGGATAAGGTAGGAGGTGGGGAAATCCTGCTGAAGGCAGGCCAGGGTGATCAGACATCACCTGAACGATGGTAGAGAATGAGGAACCCAATCAGATGTGGAAGGTGAGGATGCTGACTATACTGAATTAGCAAGATTCTTGCTGAAATTGGAAAATGCAGAGACCAATATGAAAACTCAAAAGTCAGACTTAGTGTCTGTTGGACTTAAGAGAGAATGGTCATAGTTGATCTTGTCCATTAGACATTATGACTACATAGATCTCTTCCAGTTAAGTGATGAATAAACAGAAAACTCAGCATGACTTGGGTCTGAAAAAGATCCTGCAGAAGAGGGGAAATGTTTCCCTGCTCTGAAATTTAGAGAAAAAAATTTCCTTTAAGAAGCAAGTGAAAATTGTTGAGTATGCTCAAAAATAACAAATGATATACCTGTATTATAGAATAACTCGGGACAATATTTTTTCAAGATTTATTTATTTATTTGAGAGAGGGAGAATGAATATGAGGGGAAGGGCAGACTGAGAGAGAGAGAGAGAGAGAGAGAGACACACACACTTCACCCTGAACATGGAGGCCAACACTAGGCTCGATCCCAGGACCCTGAGATCAGGACCTGAGCCAAAATCTAAAGTCAGACCCTTAACTGGCTAAGCCACCTTATAGCCCCACTTTGATATTTTTATTTTATTTACTTATTTATTAAAGAGAAAGAGTAAAAGCACAAGCAGGTGGAGGGAGAGGGAGAAGCAGGCTTCCCTGATGAGCAGGGAACCCCATGTGGGGCTAGATTCCAGGACTCTGGGATCATGACCAAGCCAAAGGCAGACACTCAACCGACTGAGCCACCCAGGTGTCCTCTTGGGATATTTTTAAACAGAATTCTAATAGAAAATATATGATGACTTAGCTAAATGAGGCATATAGCATGTTCCTTGAATGGAAAAATCGATATTATAAAAGTCTCACTTATTCCAAGTTAATCTTTAAATATAATGCAAATGTAATCAAAATCCCAATGAGAATATTTTATTTCATATAATGCTTTAAAAATTCATCTGGAAGAATTTAAAAATTAGAATAACTTATAAAGACTTTTCAAGTAAAGAATAATGAGGAAAGCATGCCCAGCTGAATAAAGTACAGTAGAAACTTATCAATTTTAAAACAGGGTGGGGGGTACTTGGGTGGCTCAGTTGCTTAAACATCCAACTTTAGGTTTCAGCTCAGGTCATGAGCTCAGGGTCATCAGCTTCTGCACTCTGCACACCCCCACTCCTCAAATAAATAAATAAATCTTAAAACAAAACCAAAACCAAAAACGAAGCAGTGTGGTAATGGTTGAAGACACAACAAAGAAATTAATGGGGAGAAAACAGTAGCCCTGAAACAGACAGATGCTCAGATATATAGGAACTTAGTATGTAATGAATAGTCTCGATTCCCATTTATTCAACAAATGATATTGAAAAAATTGGCTTTTAGGGAGAAAAAATAAATCTGAGGACTCACTTCTACAATACACCTAACTAAATCCCAAATAAATTCAAGAGTTAAATTTAAAAACCCAAACAACACACATATAAGTACTTTTTTAAAAAGGTGATTATGTGTCTTATCTATTGAATATAGAAAGGATTTCTAAGTCTAAAAGTAGATCAAGAAATAGCAAAGGAAAAAAGTAATAAATTTTACCAAAGAAACATAAAAGCTTTGATATGGCAAAAATTTCTTAATCAAAAATAAAGACACACTAAAAACGTTTATGGCAATTAATAAACACAAAGATTCAATATTCATAATGTATACTGGATTTTTTTTTTTTTGCAAAGTAAGAAAATTGTTGACTTCTGAGATTATACAATCAGCCTCTCTTGAAACTCCAATAAAATGACCTTAAAATATATTTTAGAGGGATAAACCACAAGATAAGAATATCTGAGTAGGAGATCTTTGAAAGATAGAGAGTAGATTGATAGTGGTAACTGATCTGACTGCCCCCGGGGAATCAGTATTCTACACTAGCAATAGGTAAATGACATTACACTGAAAAACTCACAACATATCAAATACTGGCTCTTGATGTAAGAGTAAATGTGGAGCTAAAACAGGTCTAATGTCTTTTTCAGTACCAGTCAGGTAACTGTCCTTTCCCCATCTTGGCAGAAGACTAGTTTATTCTGTAGAAAAGGCAAGACACAGGATCTATGGATTCTGCAGAGAAACTGGCACAGCTGAAGTGGAGATACCATACTGAACACTGGGGTGATTCATTTAGTATATACACACAGAACACTAAAACATCTAGCTCACTTTCCCACTGAGCTTCTAGCACATTTCCAGCCAGCCCTTTACTCTCCAGGCAAGAGGCTAGAAGGTCCTTTTCTGGAGGATAGGACAACCTGAGTGGAAAAGCATAAAGTAACTGAAATTTAGGCTTCCCCAACTATGCTAGGAAAAATATAAACATACTCGAAATTCATGACAACATGTCAAGAGTACAATGTAAATGGTGGCCCTTGCATTTGGTTTATGTGGCATTCCTATGTATCATGCAACAATGAAGTCCAAAGTGAACAAGATCCAGTCTCAGGCTCAGAACCTACAGTCAAACTTTTGAGACCCAACCTTTAAATATGAGCAGATATACAAGGATCACAAGATAACCACAGGACCTTAGATGACAGAGAACCAAATAAAGAAACCAAATAAAGAAACAATAATGAAAGTAACTTGTCCTGTAGGAAGATGATAATTTTCTTAAAGATTTTATTTATTTATTGGAGACAGAGAGAGAAAGAGATAGTGAGAGAGAGCACAGGTAGAGAGGAGAGGGAGAAGCAGACTCCCCAAGAGCAGGGAGCCCAATTCAGGGCTCAATCCCAGGACCCTGAGATTATGACCTGAGCTGAAGGCAGATGCTTAACCAACGGAGCCACTCACGGACCCCAAGAGATGATAATTTTTTTCAAACACATTCTCATTTCATTTATATCTTTGGCAAGTAAGAAGATTTTGCATTCATAAAACAAGAATAGGATGCATAAAACAAGAATATTCAGAAAACAAAAAAAAATTCTTGAAGTATTAGAGTAGAAATAAATTCAGTAGACATGATGGAAGATAAAGTTGATTAATTTCCTCCTCCCCAAAGACCAAAAACACAAAAAGTTATAAATAGGTAAGAAAAGGTAAGAGAATTAGAGGACCATTCCAGGAAATCCAGCATGTGAGTAAAAGGAGATTGAGAAAGAAACTCAAACAAACTGAAAAATAACTCTTCGCATATTAAAGGGAACTATTGAGTACACAGTATAATGGATGAAAATAAACTCAGGCCATGACAAATAACTTAAAAATTTACAACACTGGGATTATAAAGCAGTTTTTTTCTTTTTTTTCCAGCTTCTGGGTTGGGGGAAGGAGGAGAGATTACATAAAGTTTTGGCTTTCTTAAAATCACACTGAACGTTACAAAGCAATGGAACTATGCTTTCAAAATTCTGGAAGAAAATTATTTCCAACCTAAATTTCTATACCCAGCTAAGCTATCAATCAAGTGTGAGAGTAGAATCCAGATACTTTCTTATAAACAAAGTCTTACAAAATTTATCTCCTGTGTTCTTGTTCTCTCTCTCTCTCTCTCTCTCTCTCTCTCAGGAAGCTACTGGATTATTGTGCTCCTTCAAAAAAAGAAAAATATATGGGAACAAGAGACCTAGACTTGAGAACTGACATGAAGGGAATTCCAGGATAGGGATGTAGGGGCATCTGAGGATGACATATATAATGTATACCAGTTATATACAGCAACCATTCAAAATAGAGAAAGAGAGTTCCAGGAGATAGTTCATCAAGATGAAGGTAATGTGAATGAAATTATTTTATTTATTTATTATTTATATTTTATTTATTTAATTTTTTTTAAAGAGACAGAGAGCATGAGGAGGGGAGGAACGGAGTAGCAGAGGAAGAGGGAGTGAGTGAATCTTAAGCAGGATCCACATTGAGTGTGGAGTGGGGCTTGATCTCATGACCCTGTAACCATGACCTGAGCTGAAATCAAGAGTTGGACGCTTATCCTTATGAGTCACCCAGGTGCCCTGTGAATGAAATTATTAAGAAAAAATTTAGACAATAAGCAAAGAGTATAGAATTGAATTAGAAATAAGTACATAGAAAAGTAAGTATATTAGAAACAAGAAAGATGTAAACTCCAGGGAAAACAAAAATTTGGGCAGGAAAAGGGAACAGGATTCAGCTCCAAATAATATCATAGTTATTAATTATAATGTCGACATGGAATATTGAACTAAGCTGGGAGCATAGAAGAATAAGAAGATGGGAAGTTGCTTGTATGTGGTGAGTGAGGGTCTGTGAAAGAAGAGGAGACCTCAAACATTGATACTGGTGCACTGATTAGTAATACCTAAAAGGGACGTGTGTTAATTAGAGATTTGGAGGATAGTACCTAAATAATCAGCTTAAAAGGATGAAATGTTTGCCTCAGTCTAGAAAAAAAAAAAAAAGGAGGGAGGAAGACTTCTGGTAGGAAGGGGAAGCCTGTTTGTCTATCTTCTTTAAACCTATCATTGCTTACTACCCTGAGAGTACCCCAGTCCCCCCACTGCATCCCTCTGCCCAAAGCCAGTGATGGATTGGGAGCCATTGCTCCAGCTCTCCCTTCTGTTCTGCCCCAAAGACATACCTGCCCATCTTTGTTTTTAGGGCTTTCATGCTGATCATGGAGAAATGCAGTCAAATGCTCTACCCCTGAGCTATACCCCGATCATGAAGAAATGAACTGGGGAAACAAAGATGAAAGAAGGTGAAGTTGCAAAGGTGTAGGCTCTCAGAACTTGTCTCAAGGCTGGGGCCTACATCCATAGCTCTCAGTCCCTCCTCCAAGATAGTAAGAGGCAACCTACTGGACTTTTGCTCTCAGGCACAGATTCAAAGGGTATGGCTCACAAAACATGTCCCAAAACTGTTCTAAAAATACATTTTAAATGGTTGCTACTTTTTTCAGTCATGAAGTAATACATGGACATTGAAGGAAAATAAATGGCAATAAAGAAAAATATAAAGAATAAATTTAAATCACCCTAATTCTATAACCTGGAAATGATTAACATTTTGTTCTAGTCTTTTTTTATTTTTAACCAGATAAATGTTATCAGCACTCACATAATAAATACCTTTCATATATAATGTAAACCACCCACCAATAACCTTAAAGATTTCTACCAGTCTTTTTCTGTCTTCAAACAGAGAAATGATTCTCAGTATACATATAATTTCTACCTCTCATAATTATAAATTACATTGGCTGCTATTACCATAGTGAAAATCTTGAAACAGTTTAAACGTTCTTTAATAGGAAATAGCTAAATAAATTTGAATATAATTATATATTCTAGAGAATGAAATACTAAGTGATCATTTTTTAAAAAATACTATTGCAGAAGTGTGCTTGCTAAAATGGAAAAATATTACAGTGCATTGTATATGTTTAAAGAGCAAGAGCAAAAGGAGAGCTGTTTTTTACAATTAAAATTTTGTACTTATTAAAAAGGAGAAGGAGGGTACAAAATTTTGTGTATAGTACAATCCTTTCCTTGATGTGAAAAATAAATTTCTGTACCTGGCACTGAGCTAAGCTCCTTGTGTGCATTTTCTAATATAATTCTCTAGGCTTTAGAAAAATTAAAAAAACAGTTCCTCTTCACAGAAACATGAAGACTTCAGGAGAAAATAATGCAAATATTATCCAGGGTAGAGAGGAAAGGAAGCATGAAGTCTCCTCTAGGGAGAGCAATATGCCTTCTGCACTTGAGAACCTGGATGATTGCCCTGAGAAGGTCTGGGGTTGGGACATGTGCAATTCAAGAAGCCTGTGGGTAAATGGGGAAGTGGTCAACCGTTGGGGAGAGATGTGTCTGGAGGGTGAGCTGCTGGAATCCAACCTCACCCATGTCATCATTTTGATGTTCCCTTCTTGAGTCAATCCAATGAGTGGGTAAAGGATGATGTCACGGGGACTTTTCTTTGAAATCGATCAGAACGGGGAGCAGAGACCCAGGATTGTAAGATGGGACTAAAGAATTCCTCTTGAGTTTTAAGGGGTCACTGTGTTGTAAGAATTAGTGAGCACTCTGAGTCCCAGCTACTTCCTACTGGACATGGAGCACTTTGTTCATTTTCTACAGAGCTCCCTGGACCAGATAAGGAAATGTCATCATGTGCTTTCCCCTATTCGTAACTACTCAACTTAAACCCAGAAGAAGCAGAAGTACTAGCCCCGTGTTCGGGACTCCTCTGTTGCGATGGATGGCCCGGTCACTCTTCTACCCCCAAAGCCACCACTGTTCCTGCTCCAGCCAGAGCTCCATTGGTACATCTGGTGACCTGGCTGTCAAGAAGGCAGGAGCAAAGTGGCCACAAAACTATATATGCCTGTCGGTCGGTATGGCCTTTCTATAGAACCAGCCTAAGTGAGGAAGGCTCCTGGGGGGATGCACCTAAGACCCCTAAAGTCATACCAGGGAAGCAGCTATCCATGTTGCCAAGGAGTACAGCTGCCCGCCCCACACTGGGCGCAGTGATTGTGAGCTCTGATACTGAGCAGTGGTGCACCTGGTCTGCTCAGTCCATTGAGCGTCCAACTCTTGATTTTTGGCTCAGCTTGGGATTTTAGGATAGTGGGATTGAGCCCCACACTGGGCTCCACACTGGGCGTGCAGCCTGCTTAAAGATTCTCTCTTCTTCTGCCCCCACCCCCCCGCCATGCTGCACGTGCACTCCCTTAAAAAAAAAAAAAGAGCAGCAGTTATCAAATCTTATCATTTTTTATTATTTAATGTCATTTTAATCACTAAGATATTCTGAAATCTTATTGCAACATCAGCCTGTTTTGGGTTATCACCAAATAAACAGCAATCAGATCTACTTGGCCTTTGAGTCATGGACTATCAGCTAGGTTTTATAATCCATAATGTCTCAGGAAGTTACTTATCAGCATCTGGGGGGAGGGGAGCTTATTTCCATGGGTAGAGCCAAAGGCACATTTATTCCTGCCCTCACCTTAGTCTAAAGACATTAGGGTGATTTTACGTCCTAATTTTATTTCCCTCTTTCTCTGCATATTTAATGAAGGGGTAAGTTCAAGTTCTTTGGATCCTAACTCCTGATGAGTTTGTTTCTCACAAAACCCACCATCAGGCTAAGCCCACAGGTGCTTTTACTACCGGTAATCCAATTAAAATAGGGCACTTCATCATATTCTCTGTCAACATCAGAGCTGTCCATAACAGAGATCAAAGAGGCCTTCAGACACTGTATAGTTGAATTCCTTCACTTTATAGATGAGAAAATTGAGGCTTAAAGAGGGTAAGTGACTTGTCCAAGTTCCCATGGCACAGAAGCCAAGACTAGGGTTCAGGCCTCCAGTTTCGAAGCTCAATGCTCCTCCCTTTGTAACTCTCCATGGGGCCGGGACAGGGGTGGGGTCCCCAGGTCCCCAGACAGGTTCCTGCAAGGCCTCCCTAATGCTAATGCAGCCTCTTACATTCCTAGGGCCAATCCTGGAAAATGGGGGAAGGTATCTGCATTTTAGGGTTCTGAGAGAGAAACCAGAGCAAACCCTATACCTCTTTGAGTCCTTGATGAGGGATCTGGAAGAAATTTTGGCTCTAAGAGATGGTGACAGAAGAAAGAGAGCAGGGAACTAACCCACCAATGCTGTGGGCAGGTGTGTCCCACTCCTCAGCAGAGATCGTTAAGAACTTAAGCCTTGGCATATCACCTGGAAATGACTTGCAAAGGAAGCACTTTGCAAAGTGCCTTTGATTGGATTCAGGCAAAATGGCCATGCCAAGAGTGAATATAGTCCTTGGAACGCTATCTACAGTCAGCCTCTCCTGGAAACTAGGGGCCAGCCCCATATCATCTAGACCTGTGTGGTTTAATTCAGATAACTGACAAAGAAGACATGCATATTAATGTTTTTCCTGTCCAGTCATTTCCTGTCAAGATAGGTCAGGCCAGAAGCCCACTGCAGGAAATGTTTTCCATTTCCCTTCACAACCCCAGGGTTGAGCACAGGCCTGGCACAGATTAGGTCAAATGGAGATTTTTGGCGAAGGGATTTTCACTTGCCTGACTCCTTCTAAAGTCCGGGGAGGGGTCCCTACCCTGCGTTCACTAGCCATATGTCTTTGTCGACTTTGCAAAAGTGAACAGTTTCAGCCACATTTGGCTACAACTCTTATCTCTTTGTACCGCCAGCTTGCGGACCCTGAATCTTGCATCAGACGGTATTTGAAACACCGTAAGCACTTAGGATCTGCTTAAGGGGAAGCTGAGTCAGGATAAATTGAGTTTGAGTGTGGTAGGATGTATTTATGTGGTTTGAGACCACTAAGCCACCCACGGATACTTAATTTATTTCTAGCCACCTTGGTGCCATGATTGTTTCTTGCAATGCTCCTACCCCCCACCCCCCACCCCACGCCAGCTCGATCTACTTCATGGCATGAGGGCACAGAACCTGAGGTCACATGATGTTATGAATGTGTCCCACTGCACCTGGCATTTGACATATGTGGGTGGTGGATGAGAAACAAGGTCTGAAATGCACGGCGCCAGAAGCAAGTCTGTGGAAAACCTGACCACCGTCAGATATGTGAAACTGCCAGAGAAGATTTGGTTCTCATTTCTATGCAGTCAAGATGGACTCTGTCTCCTCTCAAGAATATACTTAATAGGGGCACCTGGGTGGCTCAGTGGGTTAAGCCTCTGCCTCTGGCTCAGGTCATAATCTCAGGGCCTGGGATCGAGCCCTGCATCAGGCTCTTTGCTCAGCAGGGAGCCTGCTTCCCCCTCTCTCTCTGTCTGCCTCTCTGCCTACTTGTGATCTCTGTCAGTCAAATAAATAAATAAACTCTTAAAAAAAAGAATATACTTAACAACGCACCATATACACTTATAAATGCAGCGCACATTTTAAAATTTTTTGATAGAAATCAAATGCAACAGAATTTCTGTGTTTGCAGGGCACAAATCTACAGCAGCATTTCTGTATCTCAGCTACCAGTATTTCCAAGCAAACTTGGATGAACCCATGCTAGAGGAGTGACTGAACGATCTCTCCTTCTCTTTATAAAATGAAGAGGTGATCAAAGAGTACACAACCTTCAATTAAAGAAGAAAAGAGTCCGCAGGCATAAAATGTGGGGGAGAAATATGATAGGGTGCCGTAAGAATGTTAAATAATAAAAATGCCATGCTGTATTTTGGAATTTACAGCATTTGTGGTGTTTATCTACTTTTCAAAATTTGTGATTTGTTGTGATTTTTTTCCAAGTTAATAATATTCTCTCTCACATATGCTTTTGTATTCATAATTCTGGATTCCTTTTCCTTAAAGAGGACACCAAAAACTGTGCAAGCTTCAGGCGGAACAGAGCCCGGATCTGTCCTTGGACTAGATGCTCAATTAATGTTAAAGGAAGAAGACACAGGACTAACAGGTCTGAGGTGAGGGGATGAGCGGAAGAGGGCCAGAGAAGGCCACAGAGAGGGATTTCCCAAGCAGATGGCAGCCGCACAGAGCCACTGTGTGGAACTCTGGGAATCAAGGTGGGGCAGGGGGTAGTGGTGGAGAGCAGGAAGAGGGGAGGTATGGAAGTGAGGAGGAGGAAAGCTCCAACAAATCATTTTCCTGGCCCCACGATTTTGTCCAGGCCAGCGCCAGAGCAAAAAAACTCCATGTTACTCGGGCTAATTTTAGCGGCCTACATAGGTACACAAGGGACTGGATGTTTTTTGTTTCTAAAAGGTGACTACACCAATTTGAACAATTGCTCATCTCAGTGGGACTCTAAGGGAGGAAAGACAGTGCCGGCATCGACCTTGTTTTATGGGTCCCAAACCACGTACCCCACTAGTGAGCCTCTGCCAACTCGTCTCCTCAGAACAGAACTCCTCTTCCCTGACTCTTTGGGAAACTGCTCAAGGGGAGTCTCCATATTTGTCGCCCCGGTGGGTGAGAGCTGGGCATTTGGCTTATATTGCACCAATCAGTGCTCTTCCCTGGGATTTTAAAACGGGAGACTCTCCAGAGCAGATCTCACCTGCTTTGGGAGAAAAGTGCGAGGACTGCCAGAGCCTGTCTACACTCCTCTGCGGGGTGCCTGTCTGCGCCAACATAGTCAGGCACTGGCAGTGTGATGAGGAGACTGTCTTCAGACAGGACAGAAGAGCCCCCTGCACCTAGCCCGACGCTCCAGAGAGCTCCACTCTGCCTTCTCTGGGAAACATGTTTGACATGTCCACGTCAAACCCATGTGCCTCTCCCCTTTGAGAGCCAAGAATTCTCAGTGTAAATGGCCCTGAGTCTTTTCCAGAGGCTGCTTGGGTCTCCTCCCCAGGTCTGTCCTGCTGAAGGCCGACCATGAAGCAAATGTGCACACCCCCAAGCCTAAGGAGGGCCAAGCGTCTGCTGTTTGGGGAATGTGGTATGTGTGTGTATGCGCGTGTGTGTGTTGGGGCTGGGTGTGGAGCTTGGACAAGCAGGCTGGGGTGTCCACATTCATGCATGTTAGACCATTTGGGCTCTGGAGCAAAGCTTGAGCTAGGAAGAGAAGGGGGAAGGCCACAGGCTAGGGGCTGCCCCTGCCTCCCGTGAGGTTAAGTCCTAAAGTAGAACTTAGAGCGGTGGCAGAATTGTAAATTCAAACCTGGCCTTCCAGGCAGAATGATCAGAACAGATCTTATCTAAGAATTTGTAACTTCGGTTTGAAACTCTCCAATATTTAGACACACAGTGTGTGGGAACCTGTTTGTATTCTTGCCCTGCATCTCACAAACATTAGGGGAAGGCCTCTATAGAAACAAGAGAAGTCCCATCTTCCGAGTCCCTGTTCCTGACATGTGATGCACCTTGCCTTTCTCCTACGTTGATCTTATACATTAATAAAGAATGAATTTTTGCCTAAGCTAATCTGGATTTATGTAACTTTAATCAAGAATCCTAGCTAGTACAGACAGTTAAGTGTTGGAGTAAGGACTTGAACCCAGGCTCTGATTCCTAGTCCCGTGTTCCCTTTAGCAGGTCCCACCAGCTGCCTAACCACCTCTCCAGCTGCAAGCAGAGCAAATCTCGCTGATACTCCAGCAAGGAAAAGTCAGAAGCCAGGGGAAAAAGTTTTACCTACCTGACTCCTAAAAACACTTGCAGGAGAGTGCAGAGGCCAGAGACGAAGAAAATGGTGCTGATGAGGTAGCTCTGAGTCAGGGGGTCATGCTGCAGGCACAGGTCCTTGGCCAGGATGAGCGGCACTGCCACGAGTCCCCCCAGGGCCGTGAGGAAGTGCTGTGGGCAGAGCAGAGAGAGTGGACAAGCACGTCGGTGTTGCGGCTGCCTCCCCAACCCTCATTCCTGGTCCCCAGCCAGAGGAAAGAGTTCTACCTCTGGTCTCAGAGGAGCCTGACCAGGAGTGACAGACAGACATTCAGATCAACAGTGGGAATGAGGGAGACCAGGCAGTAAGAAACAGAGACCCAGCCAGAGGGTCTGGGGTTCAAGGGCACAACCCCAACACTGGGAACTGATATTCTGGGTAAGAAACCCAGGCAAGGACACAAAACAGGAGGACATAACAGGAACCAAAGAGGGGGTCTTAAGAATAAGAACAAGGTGGGGCACCTGGATGGCTCAGTGGGTTAAACCTCTGCCTTCGGCTCAGGTTATGATCTCAGGGTCCCGCATGGGGCTCTCTACTCAGTGGGGAGCCTGCTTCCTCCTCTCTCTCTCTCTCTCTCTGCCTGCCTCTCCACCTACTTGAGATTGAAATAAATAATATCTTAAAAAAAAAAAAAAAAGAATAAGAACAAGGCAAGAGGGGTGACTGGGTGGCTCAGTCAGTTAAGTGTCTGCCTTCAGCTCAGGTCATGATCCCAGGGTCCTGGGATCGAGCCTAGAAGCAGGCTCCCTCCTCTGCTTCTCATTCTCCCTCTGCCTGACTCTCTGCCTACTTGAGCTCCCTCTCTTTGTCAAATAAATAAATAATATCTTTTTTTAAAAATCTTAAAAAATTCTTTAAAAAAATCTAAGGAAAAAAAAAAAGAACAAGACAAGAGGCTCATAATTAAAACAATGTACAAGGTGAGGGCAAGACTAATGACCAGGAAGCCTTAAGCACATTCCCCTGGACAGATCATATGTTAAGTCACAAACAGCTGTGGCAAATTTAAGAAGGGAATCATACCAAGGGTCTTTTTCTGATGGTAATGGTATAAAGGAGTAAAACCAGAAAATTCACAAATCTGTGGAAAATAAGCAACATCCCCCTGAGAAACCAATGGGAATAAGAAGAAATCAAAAGGGAAATGACAAAAAAATAAAATGAGAAAAACAGAAATGGAAACCCAAGATATCAAAATTCCTGGGCCACAGGAAAGTAGTTTTAAGAGGGAAGCTCATAGTGATAAAGGCATAGAAGAAAAATCTCAAGGAGCCTAATTCTACACCTCCAGGAACTAGAACAAGAAGAATAAAGTAAGCCTAAAGTTAGCAGAAGGGAGGAGGAATGTATGTCATTAAATGGGTGGCTCAGCAGGTTAAGCCTCTACCTTCCGCTCAGGTCATGGTCTCAGGGTCCTGGGATCAAGCCCCACATCAGGCTCTATGCTCAGCGGGGAGCCTGCTTCCCTCTCTCTCTCTCTCTGGCTGCCTCTCAGCCTACTTGTGATCTCTCTCTCTGTCAAGTAAATAAATACTTAAAAAAAAAAAAAAGTTCATACTGGGGCACCTGGGTGTCTCAGTGAGTTAAGCCTCTGCCTTCTGCTCAGGTCATGATCTCAGGGTCCTGGGATTGAGCCTGGCATCAGGCTCTCTGCTCAGCAGGGAGCCTGCTTCCCCCCTCTGTCTGCCTGCCTCCTCTCTGCCTCCTTGTGATCTCTCTGTCAAATAAATAAATAAAATCTTTTTTAAAAATGTCCAAACTATTCAAAGCCAGGTATAGAGTCAATGAAATTGCTGTCAAAATTTCAATGACCTTGTTCACAAGAATAGAAAAAAAAAAACAAAAAACCAATGCTATAATTTGTATGGGACAACAAAAGACCTCAAATAGCCAAAGCAATCCTGAGAAAGAAGAACAAAACTGCAGCCATCATAATTCCTCATTTCAAACTTTGTTATAAAGCTACAGTAATCAAACAGCATTGTACCTGAAAACTGGCTGTTATTTTCCTTTACCTTAAAAAGTACAGCAAAAATGAAATACTAAAAATATACCGGATTTCATTCGTTTACCAATGACATATGCAGATTTTTTGCTGAATTTGATAGCAGTTTTTGAAAACTGGAAGCATGTTATTTTCAAAAATTCAACAAACAAAAAAGGAGAAACCAGAATGGTACTATCATAAAAGTAGACAAATAGACCAAAAGAACAGAATTGAGAGCCCAGAAATAAACCCATGCATATATGGTCAACCAATATTTGACAAGGAAGCCAAAAGACTTGTGGGGGAAAGGGTAATGTCGTCAATTAATGGTGCTGCAAAAAATAATAACAATAATAATAATAATAAATTGAAAAAAAATAATGGTGCTGCAAAATCTAGACAGCCACACACAGAAGAATGAAAAATGGAACTCCTATCTCGCACCACTCACAAAAATGAACTCCAAACGGATTAAGGGCTTAAATTTAAGGCCTGAAACTGTGAAACTCCTACAAGAAAACACAGCAGAAAAGCTCCTTAACGTCAGGTCTTGGCAAAGATTGTTAGCTATGACACGAAAAGCACCAACAACAGAAGCAAAAATAAGAAAGCAGGACTACATCAAAGTAAAAAGCTCTGCACAGCCAAAGAAACAGTCAGCACAATAAAAAGGCATCCTACAGAATGGGAGAAAATATTTGCAAACCGTCTATCTATAAGAGGTTAATATCCAAATTTTAAAATATTTAATTAATTAATTAATTTAGGAGAGAGAGCGAGAAAGCACGACCAGGAGGAAAGGGAGAATCCCAGGACCGCTGAGCAGGGAGTCGGATGCAGGGCTCGATCCCAGGACCCTGGGATCATGACCTAAGCTGAAGGCAGAGGCTTAACTGACTGAGCCACCCCCGTACAGCGGTAATATCCAGAATATCTAAGGAACTCAACAGCAAAACCCAAATAATCTGATTTAAAAGTGGGCGAGAGACTTGGAGCTCGGGAGGCCGGGGAGCGGGGCGGAGGATCCTGAGCTCGCCCCCTTCCACGCTCACAGCGAGCTATCACCCCCGTCCCAGTCAAGAAACCCAGCAGTGACCCGAAGACCAGCAGAACAAATCCCACGACCGAATAGAGAGAAGAAGCTGCGTCTGAAAGGTCAGGAAGGTCGGAAAGATGGCGGGAGGCTGCCCGCCGCGGGGAGCGACCTGGGCACACAGAGAGGGCGGAGCAATGGGTCCTGGCACCAGGGAGCTCACACAGGGGAGACGAATCCCCATACCCTTCGGCTTTAAACACCAGAGCAGCTGCACTCCAGGAGCCTGTAAATCCTGAGGAGACTTGAAGCCTAGAGCGGCAGAAGTCAGCTGACCCAGCCCTGGGCCAATCAGAAGGGCGCGTGACAGCCGGGTCCCCGCCCTTAAAGGGCCAGCAGCCTGTGGGGAGACGCAACGTAGAAATGGCAGTTTAGGGGCGCCTGGCTGGCCCAGTCGGGGAAGCGACCGACTTTGGTTCCGGCTCAGGGCTCAGGTGGTGATCTCAGGGTTGTGAGACGAAACCCTGTGTGGTGAGCTTTGCACTCAGCAGGGAGTCTGCTTGGGACTCTCTCTCTCCCACCCCCCTGCCCCTCCCCCTCCAAGCTCGCTCTCCCTCTCTCTGTCTCTCTCTTTTTCAAATAAATAAATGAATAAATCTTGAAAACAAAACACAGCAGTTTATACCACATCTGGAGCAAAGAGGAGACAGGTCTGTCCAAACTGATTGTGGAGCGTGCTTGGAGGACTTCTTTGAAAACGAGGGAGCTGGTGGTGCTGCCCCTTCAGAGCTGGCCTGCCTGGGTCCCACTAACACCACGGAGAGCAAGCACAGCCCACAACAGTCAAACAGCAGCACGGATGATGCGCTGAAAGGAGCAGTGACTCAGACACCACAGCAACGTGTTAGCAACACACCGGAGCCTCCCCTGAAGGGCCAGGTCTTGGTGAGAAGGGGACACTGCCCTGCAAGACACTCAGGACCTTGTCTTCATAAAGTCACTACTCTCTTATTTATTTATTTATTTAAAAAAAATTAAAAGACTTTACTTATTTATTTGAGAGAAAGAGACAGTAAGAGAGAGCATGAGACTGGAGAAGGTCAGAGGGAGAAGCAGACTCCCGATGGAGCAAGGAGCCTGATGCAGGACTTGATCCCAGAATTCTGGGATCATGACCTGAGCTGAAGGCAGACGCTTAAAAACTGAGTCACCCAGGTGCCCATATCACTACTTTCAAGAGCCAAAATCATAGCCAACTTTCTTAACACATAGAAGCAGACACAGAGAGGCAGACAAAATGGGGAGACAGAGAAACGTATCTCAGATGAAAGAACAGGACAAGGTCATGGCTAGAGAGCTAATCAAAACAGATGTAAGTAACCTGCTTGACAGAGAATTTAAAGCAATGATCATAACGATACTCACCAGACTTAAGAAAAGAGTGGAAGACATGAGTGAGACCCTTAACACAGAGATCAGGAATAACACAGCAGAGCTATAAGGGCCCAGTAAACAAAATGAGGGCAGACGTGATGGGATGAAAAACAGGATAGAAGAAACAGAGGAACAAATGAGCGGCCTCGAAGGCAGAGTCACGGAAAGTAATCAAGCTGAACAAAAGAGAAAAAAGAATTACACAAAACAAGAATGGACTTAGGGAAATCAGTAAATCCATCCAATGTAATAACATTTGTATTATAGGAGTCCCAGAAGAAGAAGAAGAGATAAAAGGGGACGGAAAATATATTTGAAGAAATGATAGCTGAAAATGTTCCTAATCTGAGGAAGGAAACAGACCTCCAGATCCAGGAGGCACAGAGAACTCCTGACAACATCAACAAAAGCAGACCCACACCAAGATGCAGTGTAATTAAGCTCACAAACTATGGTGATAAAGAAAAAATCTTAAAAGCAGTGAGACAAAAGAAGTCATTAACTTACAAGGAAAGACCCAGAAGGCTAGTAGGAGATTTTTCAACAGAAACATGGCAAGCCAGAAGGGAGAGGCATGATTTGGTCAAAGTGCTGAATGGGAAACATCTGCAGCCAAGAATACTCCAGGGGTTCCTGAGCAGTGTAGGGCAGTTAAGTATGATATTAAAATATTATCATGATAAAAAAAAAAAGAATTCTCCCTATCCAGCAAGAACATCATTCAGAAACAGAAGGAGAGAGAAAACGTTTCCCAGACAAACAAAAACTAAGGGAGTTCATGACTAAACCAGCCCCTCAAGAGATATTAAAGGAGACACTTTGAGTGGAAAGGAGAGACCAAAAGTGACAGTACAAAAGCAGGAAACACAAAAGCAGTAACAATGAATATTTCTATAAAAAATAAGTCAAGGAACTCACATACACACAAAAATATAAAATATAATAACATATACTTAACACATGGCAGGAGAGAGGTGCCTGGGTGGCTCAGTGGGTTGGGGCCTCTGCCTTCGGCTCAGGTCATGATCCCAGGGTCCTGGGATCGAGCCCCATATTGGGCTCTCTGCTCAGCAGGGAGCCTCCTTCCTCCTCTCTCTCTCTCTGCCTGCCTCTCTGCCTACTTGTGATCTCTGGCAAATAAATAAATAAAATCTTAAAAAAAAAAAACACATGGGAGGAGAGGAGAAAAGAATGGGTTTAGACTTAAATGACCACCAACTTAATACAGACTGCTATTTGTAGAAGAGGTTATAGACAAACCTAATGACAACCATATATCAAAAACCACTAATAAACATGCAAAGAATAAAGAGAAATAAATCCAAATGTCACTAAAGAAAATCAGCAAAATATGACAGAGAGAAAGACAAGAAAGGATCAGAGAAAATCTTCAGAAACAACCACAAAACAAGTAATAAAATGGCAGTAAACAGAGATCAATCAATAATTACTTTGAATGTAAATAACTAAACACTTCGATAAAAATGCATAGGGTGTCAGAAAGGATTAAAAAAAAAAAAGAGTCATCTATATGTTGCTTATAAGAGACACATTTAAACCTAAAGACACCTGCAGATTGAAAGTGAGGGAGAAGTAGTTATCATGCAAATGGATGTCAAAAGAAAGACAGGAGGAGGGCACCTGGGCAGCTCAGTCAGTTAAGAATCCAACTCTTGGTTTGGCTCAGGTCACAATCTCAGAGTTATAAGATAGATTCCTGCATCAGGCTTCACCCTCAGCAGGGAGTGTGCTTGAGGATTCTTTCCCTCTGTCCCTCCTTCTGCTCATGCTCTCTCTCTCTCTTTCTCAAATAAATAAATAAATCTTAAAAAAGAAAGAAAGAAAGAAAGAAAGCCAAGTAGCAATACTTATTTCAGACAAAATTGACTTCAAGACAAAGAGACAAAGGACACTATATAATAATAAAAGAGACAATCCAACAAGAAGATATAACAATTGTAAATATTTATGCACCCAATATGGGAGCACCCAAACACATTTAAACAGCTAATAACAAACATAAAGGAACTAATCAATAGTAATACATTAATAGTAGGGGACTTTAACATCCCACTTACATCCATAGATAGATCATCTAAACAGAAAATCAACAAGGAAACAGTGGCTTTCAATGACACACTGGAACAGATGGATTTAACAGATATATTCAGAACATTTCATCCTAAAACAGCAGAATACACATTCTTTTCAAGTGCACATAGAATATTCTCTAGAATAGATTATGTATCAGCCCACAAAACAAGCCTCAAGAAATTCAAGAAGACCAAAGTCCTACCATGCACCTTTTCTGACCATAACACTATGAAACTAGAAGCCAACCACCAGAAAACAATCTAGAAATATCACAAACACATGGAGGTTAAGTAATATGCTACTAAACAGTGAATGGGTTAACCAGGAAATAAAAGAAGAAAAAAGAAGTACATGGAAACAAAAGAAAATGAAAGCACAACAATCCAAAACTTTAGGATTCAGCAAAAGCAGTTCTAAGAGGAAGGGTTGCAGCAATAGAGACCTAGATCAAGAAGCAAGAAGAATCTCAAATACATAATCTAACCTTATCCCTAAAGGGGCTAGAAAAAAAAACAACAACAAACAAAACCTAAAACCAGCAGGGAAAAAAATGAGATAATAAAGATTAGAGCAGAAATAAATGAAAAACTAAAAACAAACAAACAAACAAAAAACTCAATAGAACAGGTCGATGAAACAGGAGCTGGTTCTTTGGAAAAAAAGAAAATCAATATAATTGATACACCTCAGGCCAGATTTATCAAAAATGAAAAAATAAATAAAGTCACAAATGAAAGAGGACAAATAACAGCTAACACCACAGAAAGACAAACAATTGCAACAGAGTATCATGAAAAACTCTCTGCCAACAAATTGGACAACCTGGGAGAAATGGATATGTTTCTGGAAACACAAAATACCAAAACTGAAACTGGAAGAAACAGAAAATTTGAACAGTCTGATAACCAGGAAAGAAATTGAATCAATAAGCAAAAAACTCCCAACAAACAAAAAGTCCAGGGTCAGGTGGCTTCACAGGTGAATTTTAACAAACATTTAAAGAAGAGTTAATACCTGTTATTCTTTAACTATTTGAAAAATTGAAAAGGAAAGAGAACTTCCACATTCATTCTCTGAGGTCAGCATTATCCTGATACCAAAACAAGATAAAGACACCACTAAAAAGGAGAACTATAGACCAATATCCCTGATGAACATAGATGCAAAAATCCTCAATAAAATACTAGGAAACTGATTTCAAGAATACATTAAAAAAAATCATTCGCCGTGATCAAGTGGGATTTATTCTTGGGATGCAATGGTGGTTCAGTATTCCCAAATCAATCAATGTGATACATCACATTGAAAGGACAAGAGAAAGGATAAAGAGGAAAGGAATAAGTCAGAGAAAGGGTAAGAACCATATGATCATTTCAGTGGATGCAGAAAAGCATTTGACAAAGTACAACATCCATTCATGATTTAAAAAGAACAACAACCCTCAGCAAAGGACCTTTAGAGGGAACATACCTCATATGAAAAACCCACAGCTAATATCATCTTCAGTGGGGAAACACAGAGAGCATTTCCTGTAAGGTCAGGAACAAGACAAGGATGTTCACTTTCACCACTTTCTTTCAACATAGTACTGGAAGTCCCAGCCACAGCAACCAGACAACAAAAAAATAACAGGCATCCAAATTGCTAAGGAAGAAGTCAAACTTGTACTCTTAGCAGATGACATGATACCATGAAAACCCAAAAGACCATCAAAAAAACTAGTAGAACTGATAAACCAATTTGGTAGAGTCACAGGATACAAAATTAACACACAGAAACCCGTTGCATTTCTGTACACCAATAGTGAAACAGCACAAAGAGAAATTGAGAAAACAGTCTCATTTTCAATTGCACCAAAAGTAATAAAATACCTAGGAATAAACCCAAAGAGATGAAAGACCTATATTCTGAAAACTATAAAACAGTGATAAAAGAAATTGGAGAGGACACAGAGAAATGGAAAGACGTTCCATGCTCGTAGATAGGAAGAAGAGATTATCATTAAAATGTCTATACTACCCAAAGCAATCTACACATTGGGGAATATTCCCTAACTGCATGATAAATGTATCTTTTTTTAACAGCTGCATACAAAAGTCACCTGCTCGAATGTGTCACAATTTGCTCGACCCATTCCCTTTGAAGGATAATTGGGTTGTTTCTAGGGTTTTGCTTATTTGTTTGTTGTGGGGTTTGATATTACCAGCACCAATAACGTTACAAGACCATCTCTGTACTTTTCTTAACAGGTCTTGCCCTCACACCCACAGAGAAATTCTTAAATGCTGGGGACTGGGTTAAAGGGCACATGATTTACACGTTGATAGAAACCACCAGTGGTCATCTGGGAAGGCTGCATCTGGTATGTTCAAACACAAGTGTTTGACTATGCTTGTCTCCCCAAATTCCCCAAGCTCTGCTCATCACATTTTTTTAATTGTTGCGAATCATATAAATTGAAATGAGTCTCGTGAAAATGATGCAGTTGGTGTCCTTGGTGTGACCTATCCGCTCAGCATGAGGGAGGATCCTCTGCTAATTCCAACCCCCCATGCCCATCCCCCCACCCCCACCGAGAGAGAGAGAGAGAGAGAATGAGAATGAGAGAGACACGAGGAGCTTGGCGTTCCCCCAGTGGTCAACAATGCGGAAGACAAGAATATTAGTAACTGAAGCTGTGGTTCTTGACCAATTCCGCCCCAGTGTCATGCGTGTGGCTTTTGAGGCAGAGCCTCCTTGGGCCCCATGCCTGCTGGGTGGTGTTACCTGGATGCCCAAGAGAATGCAGAGGTACCACGGTGGGACATCCAGGACGCTATAGGTTGGTTGGCTGCTGCTGGAGCTCCCGGCCTGCCTGGCCTTCTTCCCGCCTTGGCCATCATGGTGACAGTTGAGCCCGTCGTCCGCCCTCTGCTGGGAACAAGAGAGGGACATACCTATGCATTTTAGAAGGAAGCAAGTGGACTTTCTGGTCTCATCTCGGGGGATGGACGGCCTGCCAGGGGCAAGAGGCCGTGGCACAGGGATCATGGCTGGCCAGTCTGAGATGTCGAGGTCCAGACTCAAAAGACCAGTATTTTGGGGCACCAGGGTGGCTCAGTGGTATAAGCCTCTGCCTTCGGCTCAGGTCATGATCCCAGAGTCCTGGGATCGAGCCCCACATCGGGCTCTCTGTTTGGCGGGGAGCCTGCCTTCCCCCTCTCTCTCTGCCTGTCTCTTTGCCTACTTGTGATCTCTCTCTCTCTGTCAAATAAATAAAATCTTTAAAAAAAAAAAAAAAAAGACCAGTATTTTCCACATTGTACATCAGCAGGGCCCGCATGTTCAGTCTGGAGTCTGGAGTCCCGAGAGGGGACAGGCTGCTTTGCCTGAGGCCCGTCTGCACAGCTGCCGCTTTGTGGAAAAGGAGGGGGGGGGGCCAACTCCAAGGTCAGAAAATGGAGCAGATCTCCCTTCCAGACAGGTAGCTGGGGATCCTGGCCCCAGAATGCTGGAGCTGCCCTCAGAGGCGCTCCCGTGGCCCTGTGTCTACACCTGCCAAAGCTCTCCTCAGGGTGCAGTTACCCCAACAGACGACACCCATCTTTGTTGCGGGGCTGGAAGGTCCTAGAATGCGCTGATTAGGCCTTAGTCCTCCATGTGGCCCGGCTTCGACAGCAGCCAACACCTGTGCTCAGTGTGGACCGAACGAGTGGAAGCAGCGTGCCCGTGTAAGTGGGAGCAGCGCCCAATGGCCTGGGGCAGACAGGCGAGGCAGGGGGAGACTCAGGTGCAGGGACAGCAGTGGGGTTCCCGGGAGGAAGAGGGGTCCCTTGCCCCACTGACTCCCCTCACAGCCCCCACAGCTTCTGGTCACCGGCCTGGCCCTCTAGGTTTGTTGGCTAACACTCCCATGCACCCGGCGCTAGCCAATGGGGTTGTCTAGTTTTCTCCAAATGTGGCCTCTGTTATCCTGCGTCAGCATCTTAGCTCCCCCTGGGGCCCCCTTGGAGTCCCCTGCTTCTCCTTCCCACTTGCAAGAGCTCAACACCTCCTCCCCATCACTTCTGCGGACCTCCCCGCACCCACAGGACTTTTCTCCCCGCACCTCCCAGCATGCTCTGCCTCTCTGTTGCATAATTCACCGTCCTCTCTCTTGGACCAGAAGCATTTCTGCATGTCCTGCGTTCCCCTAGCTAGGCCATAAGTTTTCAGGGTCAGGAAGCTGTCTCCCCCTCCTTAATGTCCCTCAAAGTTTCTAGCAGGGCAACAGGCAAGCGAAACCAGACACATCCCCGAAGAGTGTGGCCGCAGACGAAGAGAAGACGGACCGCTGGAAAGAGGGTGGGTGCAGGCCCAGACCCGCCCCGCTCCCGTGGCCGCAGGTGAACCGCGGCATGGAAGTCTCTGATTTCCCACGATGGTTGTTTGCTTTGATTTCATTCTGTTTCCATGACAGTAGGGGCAGAAAGAATTCTGAAGAGATAAGCGGAGAGATGTCTGAAGGGCCTCCCAAGAGTTCCTGGAAGAGACAGCTGAGGGGCCTCTTCCCTGTGGGTAGCCTCCAAGGACCACTGCGGGGATCCGGCCCGGGTTTGCGGGGGACACTCAGCCCCCAGGCACCCGGGGCTGCTGTCCGGCCCTGACGCAGAGGAGCTCTTGCCACCTGTTGCGGAGCAGTGGCTCAAACAAGAGTGTCTTCACTCTTTCACTCCGTTTATCCTGCTCCTTGCAGGTGCTCAATAATGGGTTGGGAAGGTGGTGGGGCCGGGGCTCAAGGATTCGCCGGAGAAGCCTCCAGAGGTGTCACTGTGACTTCTCTGGGCCTCAGGTTCCTAATCCAGGAACAGAAGCACCTGCTTCGTTGGCTTGGAAGGAAGAAAATAAAACACAGAGAGTGGCCGGGGGGTACTGGTGCTTTGGTAAATATTGGTTCTCTGTCTCATTCTCTGATGCCCTCTCTCTTTCCCTTTGCTTTGTTTTAGAAAGTCCTTCTGATCAGAGAAATCATAACACGGAGGAGCCCAGAAAGCAAATATTTAGACATTTAGATTCAGCAGAGACCAACTGTGAATAAAGGCAAAACTCAAAGAACCTTCCAGCGCTTCCTCCCTGCTTGAGAATGCACTCACCGGGTTTCGTGCTCAGGGAGGAGTCTTGGCCTCATGATGGGGGGATCTGGAGGGCAGCTGCACACCAGTCTAATAATCTAAAATCTTGCCTCGAACGTAAGCCACACGTCCTGAGCATGAATAGTGAATTAGGGCGCCGGGACCCCCAGCCGGGACCCCACTTCCATGCCCTTCCTCCGTTCTGCCTGTTCCTCTCTTCTCTTTCCCTCTCTTTCAGCAGCACTCACCAGAGGGTCGGGGTGCTCCCAGCCGGTGATGGCAGAGCTCATGGTGACCTGGGGTCCGCTCCTGTTAGGCCTCCTCTCAGGACAGAAACGAAGGGAACCTGCTTCCGCTGAAAGAGATTAACGTCTTCACTGTCTGCCAAAAGGGAGAGAGAAAGAGAGGGATCCTGGGCTGGGCTGGCTCTGGGGAGGGTGGGGCTTCCAGACGTCTCTCCTCACCCCTCCAATCACCACGGGAGACCAAGGTGCACTCAGGTGCAGCACATGTTTCATAATTTAATAAGTTTGAGAAAGTGTAGAGAAGTTAATGATCCTCTATGACGCTACGGATATAAATCAGGTGCAGCCTTTTGGGAGTGGCACAAGAGTACTTTCTGGAAGCCTGATTCCAGCGCGCAGAGAAAAGAGGGGGGTGAGGGTGAGGCCCTGGGCGGCACGCACAGGCTTTGCAATCTTTAAAAGCTGATTCTTTACAATGAGTTGAGCTGGAAAGGCAAGCAACGAAGAGAGAGTCCGACCAGCCTGGGCTCTGAGATGCCGTCATGGAGTCATCATGAGACAAAGGATATTGCTGTCGATCTGGGAGAAACTGTCAAGGTGCATTGGTGGAGCGAAGCCCTCGGGGAGAACCTGAGAAAAAAATGCTTCTAATGCTTATGTGTCTGTCTCCCTAACACCCGGAAACGTCTAATAACCCACCTCTCAGAGAGAGAAGTCCGGGAAAGTGTACGCCTGCCCTTACTCTGCACAGGATCCTCCTCAAAAACTCTGAATAAACCACCCCCCGCCCCGCCCACTCTGTGAAGCCCAAAGCCACCCAAGTGCCAGCTACTCCTGGTGGTGGAATGTTCTGGAATGGCGGCACTCGATTCTAAGGTTCAGGAAACACACGATGGGATGCACACATGCATCGGTGGGACTTGGTCCAAGGCACCACCTTGGAAAAATACAAAAATGAGATGTTTGACAAGGAACAGGAGAGACCTGATTCGGGCTATAACAGGAAAGCTGGCGGTAAGGAGCTGACCTTACCGAATACTCAGCTATGTCCATTGTGTTACACCTTTTTTTTGTATTGCCTTACATAACTCACCACAAATTAGCATTCACATTCTTCTTTCACGGATTAAGAAATCGAGATGTTGATGGCCCTGTTAAGCTCCTCATTCAAGGTTCATAACCGATGTAGGAGCTGAGATTCAAGGCCAGATAGTCTTGTTCCACAGCCTGCAGAGGCCAAGAAGATCCTCACGGAAACATGGCCTCTGGGTCTGAAGAAGTAAAGGATGAGGCTCCAGGGGAGACTGAGGAGCCCCGAGTTCACCTCAGTGGTGAAAGTGAGACTGCTCAGCTTGAGCATGGGTGGCATGGGTTCCCACCTCCGTTGAACACACTAAACGCCCAGTTCCCAACTCGGCAAGTTATGAGGTGAAGACAGACATCACGTGCCACTGTTCACATGGACCTCTGCAGTGAGCAGCCAGGGCTTTGTTGCTCCAGGAAGGCCCAATGGGTGTGGGGCAGAGTTGGAGGGGGTGCCTTTGCTGCCCCACCACAACCCCTACCCTCACAGATCTGGGCACAGAGGCAAAATTTGGCTCATGTCAGACATCTCTTTTCCCTGTCACCTTCTGGGATAACATCGAAAAAGTTGACTTCTCAAAGACTCCATCCTCCCCCACATTGAAGGTCTTACCTTTCTTGGCTATGCCTCTCCCTGCTGCTTGTTTAGGCATACAGTTAAACTCCCCCATGGTATGAGGTAAAATGTTTAGCTCATCGGCTGAGGTGAAAGAGAAAGACGGTTTCCTGTTATCCACTTTGTTTGGCTGCCCATACAATATGTTCCAGAATATTCCTCACTCCTTAAGTCTTCTCCTCTGGGCCTGACACACTTGTCTCATATGGTTCCTTGATAAGTGCTTTAGCTTGTGACCACTTCTGCTGCCCATGTAGTCCTCACCCGCCTCAGTAGCTCAAACGAGGAGCCAAGCCATCACTCTCCGTTTCTTCTACCTTCCACCCCTTAGAAGTCACTCCCATAGACCATGATCCCTGCACTCATCATTGGCCTGGCCTGGCTTCTGCTGCCATCTCTTACCCAAAAGTGACTGGTATTACACAACTCTTCCACAATCTCAGCTGCCACAGCTGGTGGCCTTTCTCTCCCTCACCCGCTGGAACCATCCTGCCAACCCATACACACACCAGCTTGAGGGTCTCCATACACAGCACATTTACACATAATTATTTATAACCCTTGTGTTTCAAGTTAGGGAAATCAAGTTCTAATAATTAGCTCAGACAATGAGAGGAATTTAAGAATATAGGGCTTCTCTGGGAACCCATGATCTTTCCCCAGACACATGAAGGATTAAAAACTCTTCCATTACATTTTCACATCTAAACATCTAATTCCAAATTTGAAGCAGCTCCTCCGGCCCCAGGTACTTTGGAAGGAGAAAAGCACTGGGCCTCTCCATAGATAATGCACGGTGGTCCCAACTGGATGCACCATTTTGTATGTGGAGTAGGCTATACAGGAAGGCTTGACCTGGACACTTGCACCACTACAGATAAATTAGAAGTTCGCTATGGTAGGAAGGAATATGCTAAGAGACAGCTGTAAGGCAAATCACACCTGACACTAAGAATGAAGGAGGCCAATGAAGTTTCTCAAGAGAAGATTAAAAAAAAAAAACAAAACAAAAAACTAAAGGTGTAGCTCTTGGTTTTGCCATTTGGATCCCATCTAGCCTTCCCTCATTTTCCTCAGTGAACCGTTGTGATCCACAGCAAGCAGACCACATGCTTCAAGCAGAGTTTCCTCTGCCCTGTGGCTACCTGGTTGAGGGTGAGGGCCATTTGGGAGCCTTGCAAATCCCTGGCCACAGGGGTGTGGGACCCAGCTAGAGTCAATGAGAGGTGTGAGACTTACTGGGACTTTGGGAAGAGAGGTGTTCTCTTTTTCACCGGTCTGGAACCTAAAAGATGTTTCTCTGTAGGTGTTGGCAGCCATCTCATGACTTTATAGAACCTACAAAGGAAGCCGACATGGAGAACAGAGCTAAGATGGAGAGAGACTGGGTCCCAGTGATATTGAATCTATATATTAAGCCACACACCTCTGCTAGCAACTTCTCTTTTGGTTTAAACCAATCTGATTTGGGTTTTCTGTCATTTGAAAACAAGAAAACAATCACAAACTTAACCCTTCCAGTCACAGACCAGTTCTTTTTCTAGAATTACTTGCACAAGATTTGTTAATTTTTAAATCTTCAACTAACAACGATTGTTTAATTTCAAGATCATTAAAAATAACTTAAACATCTATCCTAATGCTAACAGCCTCAACATATTTTTACACAACAGAATTGATTGCCTAAAATGTGGCAAAACTAATCCAAGAGAGCATTAGTAAAGCAATTTCAAGGCTACTTGTCTATGAGATGCTTTACTCACGTGAATACCTAATTTCATATACTCTTGATCTGAAAGGTCAAGAAGCCAAACTTCACCATGGACGATGGGTTTTCTCCAGCTTTACTGAAACCCGACTTTTTTTTTTTTTTAACTGGAAATTTTGGAGTTGTAAACTTTTAGGCTTGGATTCGCAAAATATTTACTTCAAATTTGGTACGTTCAGCTTGGGAAAGCCACCTCCAGTGGATTATGGCTTTTGATTTATGACTTCATGGTCTAAATAATTCCCACGCTCATGCTTAATTGATTCTCAGTTTACAAAACAGGGATTGGCAAACTGTGACTCAGGCCAAGTCTTGCCCATTGCCTATTTATGTAAACAGTTGTATTGGAACATATCGCTGCCCATTCGCTCAGATGCTCTCAAAAGCTGCTTTTGTGTCACAATGGCAGAGTTGAATAGTTGTGACAGCCTGCAAAGTCTAAAACAATCTGCTACCTGGCTCTTCAAAGAAAAATTTGTGGGCTCCTGCTGTAGAACACTGATCCAAAAAGTTGATTTTTAATCATTCAACTTCGAAAGTCTTCAGCATATAAGTTTTCACCTTTAATTATGCAATGTAAGTATGATTTGAATAAGTCATTTAAACAGAGTATACCTAACTACTTTTTTAAAAACCCTATTTCCAGGGCTCCTGGGTGGCTCCGTTGTTAAGCTGCTGTCTTCAGCTCAGGTCATGATCCCAGGGTCCTGGTCAGGTCTGGTCCTGGGATCGAGCCCCACATCAGGAGCAGCTTCTCCCTCTCCCGCTCCCATGGCTTGTGTTCCCTCTCTCTCACTCTGTGTCTCTCTTTGTCAAATAAATAAATAAATAATTTAAAAAACATATTATTTCTTCCTTTTCAGTGGAATCCTGCCTTTCTCTTCCAGAGTTCCACATATTACCAACTTTTCTTTGAGTTCGCTCCTGTAAACAACAGCAGGATTTCAGGGCCAGTTACCAGAAGTCATAATAAAACCCTTTTCTCTACATGTTCCTGCTTATCTTTGTCTTTCAGTGTCCCAACCACTCTTGGACAAACAGCGGGGATCCGGGAGCCGGGACTGGACACCTCGATGGGACAGAACTGACCTGGAGGCTGCCAACCACGGAACTGAGATCGGAACCAGCTTATGAAGAGTAGGGCTGAAAACCACTACTCTAATAGCGTCAGGCGGTCAGCCAGCCAGCTCTGGTGTCTCTGTAATTCCTGTTCTTCTGATTGTGCACTGTGTTTCCCCAGGCTGGGCCAAGGGGGAGGCTATGAGAGGAGGGTGAGCTTCAGTAGTCTGGACAAAAGGGACCAGTGCAGGACTAATGGATTTTCATGCAGAGACACGTCTGCCATGAGAGGTCCTACACGTACAGACAACCCTCACCTTGAAGCTGTCTGTTGGAGTGCCCCAACTGACCTCTCACCTGATTCTGAGCACCAGTTGTCAGCCTTCTGTGCCACCTTGGGACCCATGTACCCAAGGGACAATATTCCAGAGTTCTTCTCGGAGACCCATGACTCACCCTCTTGCTTCATGGCCATTTGAGAATCTGGGAAATCACTAGATGCCTGATGAGTGTAAACCAGAAACTGTGAGTTAGCTTTCTTAGGCTCAAGCAACAGAAACTGCCACTGACCAACTTAAAAGGGGTAATATTTGAAACCCACTGGTGGCTCAGGGAGTGAAGATTTGAACAAGCAGGCACTGGGAAGGGTAGCAAGAGTGACTCTGGGGACAGAAATCCTGGGACTTTCTCTCTCAAGGTAGGACTGTCAGTGACTCCACACACCTTCTCTTCCTCGTGCCATCACTCAGAAGTCAAATTCCAAGGGGACAAGATCTGATCGGCATGTCCATCCCCACGGGCAGCCAGCCCGGACTCGGGGAGAGGCTGGGTCCTGCCCCCGGCAGCTCTCTGGGAGGCACACAGAACAGGGAAAGGGCAATTTTTCTGAATGAAGGGGAAGAAAGGCAGGAGGAAGCCATAGGAAGGAGGTAGCTGTTCCCCTCTGTTTCCATGGGGGAGCGTCCGGTGTGGGAGCCCCGCGTGTTTTCCCCACGCTCGTTCTGTGCTATTACGGCGAGCAAACCAGCCATGCGGTCAGGAGGTACAACAGTGAGCCTGCTTCGTAGGCTTCACCGGCTACCCCAGGAGCGCTTTCCACCACCCCCTTCCCCTACTGAGCGCAAGCCTGGAAGGTGATCGTCTAGCTGCCCAGCCCCCTTGCACCGCAAACAGGAGGTGGGCTTAGCAGGCAGACTGTTCTCGAACTGTTAATGTATGTTTTCCGGACTGATCACAGATCCAAGAGGGAGAACCACTCCTGTGAGGCTCTGGGTGGCTGGGTCACATCCTGGGGACCTGGAGTCTCTCCGAGGTAGCGCTTCGGGGTGCCTCGCCAAGCTTTGTCGGGGAGGGGCCCACAGAACACTAAATGGCTGGGGCAGACCCAGGACCATCTGTAGGACGAAGAAAGCAGGTGGTAGGGACTGTTTGAAGCCAGATTACTTTCGGATTCGCAGAACACTTGAAACAGAGGGGACATAGAAGGTGAATTTGAAGTCCCCTGTGCCAGACTTGGAATTTCTTAAAGAACTGACCCTCTTTCTGGAGAGGGAACGGGCAGTTCCAAAAGCACCTGCCAGGGTTCTGCCTCTAGAGCAGAGGGGTTTTTATGAGCACCAGCAGTCCCGGCTGGCATTTGCCGGGTGTTATGTCCGGCAGGCAGGGGCATCTCTACCTGAGGCAGGTGAGACAGAGGGGCCCCAGTGCCCTCCAAATGGTCGGAGGGCTCAGTGCAGAAACTGAGGTCAGGGCAGGTACCTGAGCCTACAGCAAAGCTCAAATGAACAAGGTGTAGCTCTAAGATCGTTCTTGAGGATTTAGGGCCTCTAAGTGTCCTTTTTGGTGGTCTTCTAGGATTCATTGACATTTCATGGAAGACTTGATGCATAAACCCAGAACTCTCAGCCAAAAGTGTTAAAGTGAAGTGTGCTTGGGGAGATCTCAGGTGACCAGAGAGAGCCGGGCAGAACCCATGAAGGTCCAACAAGATTCTAGACCCAGCTGACCCCACATGCCCGCCATGCCAGGCAGCCGAGGCTCAGCGATGGAACAAGGACTGAGGAAAAACCAGACGTGGCTGGAGACCAGGGGCAGACGTGGCTGGAGACCAGGGGCAGACGTGGCTGGAGACCAGGGGCAGGACACAGTGGATATTTCCTGCAGCGAAGTCTACAGGGAAAGCCTCCCCACTTGGATGAGATGTTCAGAGGCTAATCCAAATTCAAGAAAAGTTCTGTTGGGCCCCTAGTGGGGGAGAACCCAGCGTTCCCATCAGGGGTAGGCACAGTACCAGGAGGAGGGAGGAAGGGTCTTTGCCCACTGTTCAGTCTTGGCTAGCTCTCCCTGATGACTCTGGGGAGTGAGTGACTCTGCGAGGCACAGTATGTGTGGGGGCAGAGCCCGGTGTCGCCTTCTTTGTGAGGACACAGAAACTTATTAGGAAGACACCGTGGAAGAATAATATTCTGGGAATAATAATAGTGTTAAGTTCTTCTGGCAAAAATAATCACCACTTATGGACGGAGAGATTTCAGCAGGCAGGTAGCTGAGGGAGTCACCCGTGAGGGGAAATGGAAAAGCAAGGGTATTGGGGGTCTCCAAGAGGCGGCCGTGTGCCACGTTCTCAGGGATAGACCACCAAGAGGCCAACAAGACCCCACAGAAGGACCATTGGTATGGATGCCCTGCTCCTTGGACCACAGATAACAACCCCAGGAGAATCAGAGGTGGTCAAGCCAACCCACAGATCTGAAAGACAAGGCCTTCTTAGTGGGACACACGTGAATTGACCAACATAGTCTAGACCTACAATGGACTCCTCAGGGGACACCTGTGAGCACAAGTGACTCGGGCCCAGAAGGGGTGCTCCCCAAGCCCTGGCACCACCCAAGTGCTCCCAAATTTAACCTCAAACTCCCAAAAAGGGGGAGAACCCCAACCAGAAGGTTGAATGTCCACCAGCCCAGTAGAATGGGGGAGGACAGTAAAAATTAACGTGTTCTCCTTTTGGTCCACCTGCATTTGGGGATTGAAATTCACACGTGTTATGAACATCTTAAAGAAGAAGGAGGGCTGAGCATCTGAGTCACCAGAAAATGTCTCCAGGGGTAGCAGCTGTGGTTGTTGGGCTACGGACAAAGCAGAATCAGCATCTGTCCTTCCCACACACCACCTCCATCAGATGCTTAAATTGGGGCCCAGTCATCAAGGAGGGTGCCCATGATTGGCCCCTCACCGCACCATCCCCGATGTTGTACTTACCGAGGTGCGTCTGGCACTGGGGTCCTTGAAGATTCTCTGCCCTCCAGGGCTTGACCGCAGCGGAGCTGGTGGGATCCCGGGTCTGATGACACTCCCCAGCTCCTACAAGTCCTCCCCTGCTAATGTAAGCACTAGCTCCTCTTTATGAATGAGCTGCAGCTGGGAGGTGTGGGAGTCCAGGACCAGACACTACCGAACACCTGTGCTATAGACTGGTCTCTCCAAAATTCATGTTAAATCCTACTGCCCAATGTAATGGTATTTGGAGAGGGGGACTTTGGGAGGTGATTCAGTTGAAAGTGTTGGAACCCTCATATATGGAATTAATGCCCTTATAAGAGACCCCAGAGACCGCTCTTGGCCCATCTGCCATGGGAGGACACAGAGAGAAGATGGCTGTCTACAACCTTGAAAAATAAATGTTTGTTGCTAAAGCTACCCCGCCTATGGTATTTTATCATAACAACCCAAACAGATTAAGACAATCTGGCATGTGTGGAATTCCCTTGTGACTGGCTTTATGAGAAGAAAATAGTGGTTTTGGACTCTGGCCTTTTCTTTGCTCAATCTCTCCTAATAGGAGTTTGACCTAAATATTTCTTGCACACGGTGTTCATCTTCCCTTCGATCGCTTCCACGGGGGCTCAGTAGCAATGGAGCTTGGGCTACATCTTAAAGATGCTTCTCCCAAGAAGCACACAAGGCGGCCGTCATGGGTAGTTTCTGGCCAAGACCTACACACCCTCAGTCCTCCACTGAATGCCAGCCTGGCATAATGTTCAAAGGCTGACTCTGGTGCCCATTCGTGTAAACTTCCCTTCCCTCTTCTTTTTGCCTCCATCTTCTTGCTGAGAAATCTTCTCTCTGGAAAGTAGAACTCAAGATTATGAAAGCTGCAAAGAACCATAGGAAAAAACGAAGTCCCAGAGATGTCCCTCGTCTCAGTGAATGACGTCACCATCCACCAAACATCCAAATCTGAGCTTGGTCCACCCTATGCGATTCTTCCCAAGTTCTGCCAAATCTACCTCCTAGAGATGTCTTGTGCGTGTCCCATTCTCTCTAGTGCCAGCAAATATATTAACTTCATCTCCTTCTTTCAAGTCTACGTCGTCATCCCTATGATTTTATGCACAGCAATCTGGATAAACTTAAAATCATCAATCTTGGCATGCCATTCCCCTCTTTAAAACTCCTGCTGCATCCTGTGCCCTGAGGATGTAGTAAAACTAACCCTTAGCATGGTCTATGATGTCCCTCACGACTTGGCTCCCTTGAGCCCCATGGCTCACCGAGCCCATCACACGGTGTCTGGTGCACACACAGCAGGTCCTCCGTTAACAAGAGTTGGGTTAAATCAAATGATCCAAGTTCAGTCAGTCTGTCTGAGTCTTTAACTTGTGACGCTGAACTCGGCCTAGGTCTTCGTCCAGAAAGATGTAGACTGACTTCAATGCCTCCCCTTTCACTGCCCAAGGTTCTGGCTACACAACAACAGGGAATGTCTGTAAGACCAGGTTCTGGGCTCCTCTGGCTCAGCCCGGGAAGGACAATATGGGACTGAGCGTTTGCGGGGCAGACCCTCAAGGCTAGAGATGCTGCTGTCATTGCCATGAGGGCAGGCACAGGGCTGGCTTTTCTCTAAAACTTTAGAAATCTCAATCTCCATTTCAGAGAGTGATACAGCCCCTTCAGGAGGGACAGAGCTTAACTAAGATCTTTGGCCTCCATGCTGGGTTTAAAATGTACCTGGGGGGGGGGGGGGAATAAAAAGGATTAATATGAAATTTCCTGCCGAGCACTAGTGAGGAAATCTGTAGGATTAAAACCCCTGCCATTTCCTTACCCCACCCCCATGCCCAAAGTTGACCTGGCCTGAAATAATCTTTTCTTTTCTTTGGCTAATAACTTCCTTGCCCCGCCTCCTTCCTTTAAACACCTTCCATTATGTCCAACCACTGCTTGATTCGTGGACCCCTTAATAAGCCAATTAGGTCTTGAAAAAAGAAAAGACTGTACCAGGGATTTTGGTCTCTTTAAGGAATGGGGGGGTCAACAGATTGGAAGATGACTGCCATTGAGGAGGTAATCTGTCACTCACAGGTCTCAAGAGGATGGGAGTGGCAGGCCTTGCCAGACCACACAGGAAGAGCCTCGCTGGGCTCTGCTCGCACTGGGCTCGCTGCTCAGCAGGGAGCCTGCTTCCCCCTCTCTCTCTGCCTGCATCTCTGCCTACTTGTGATCTCTGTCTGTCAAATAAATACATAAAATCCTTAAAAAGAGAGAGAAAAGCGGGGGTGGGGGAAGCATGAGCAACAGCCTGTATTGTGTGTTTTTGCCAGGAGGAGTGAAGGAAGCCGAATAAAATAGCTGAACAGGCTTAGGACTGGCTGGTTTGCCTCGTTCTGGCCATCTCCAGGACTTAGGTGCCGTCTCTCGTTGGCTGGTGTCCCACTCTGGAATGAG
Organism: Mustela putorius furo; assembly: GCF_011764305.1. Lineage (NCBI taxonomy): Eukaryota > Metazoa > Chordata > Mammalia > Carnivora > Mustelidae > Mustela > Mustela putorius. The sequence goes on from NW_025421998.1 coordinate 89,104,175, forward strand.
TAATGCAGGAGGTAATGGTTTGACCAGTAAAGGCAGTAGAGGTGCTGGTTGAGGGTTTAGACTCTGGATTGGCTGGTTGGCATATGAAAGTCCCCCTCACAGAGGTGTTGTCTGCGGTGTCTAGGAACCAGCTAGCTCAGTCTTTCCTTGCTCAGTGAGCCCTGAATGCCAGAAGGCCAGGAATACAGAAAATATAGTTGATACAGTGCCAGATGGGAGAGCCTCTCACGGGCACACCGCCCACCAGAGAAGCTGCCCCGTGGCCTCACCTTTGCCACCGTCCACGTTGTAAGAACCCGAGTCCCTTCATCCATGAAAGAGCAAAGGAAGACTTCTGGGAGACAGAAGTGAGAGGGTTCGATAAAACTTTCCTCGTTCTTTCTGAATAGGCTTCGTAGCAGGGTGAAAAAGAAGTCAACCAATGTCAGAGCTGGGAAAGAAGGGAGAGGGGGTGCCAACGACCTCAGGGGACAGGGGGTGCCCAGTAGCTTAGAGGTCAGTGGAGTCACGTGGCCTTGGGTCACCTGCTTCTGAGTCACTTGGCTTTTGGTCTGAGCATCCAACTGGCCAGTCCCAAGAGGCAGTCCTCAAGGATGTCTCCCGGCCTCCCACAGAATCAAGGGTCGAATCAAGGTGTGCAGAGAGCCCGGAGGGGCTGCGGGTAGGGGGACACGGCCAGGGTCAGAGCAGCCGGCCGGATCAGACTTAGTCGCTTGGGCTTATGGAAAGGAAGGAGATCATGGGACCAGGGCGAGCAGACAGCCAAAGGCACCTGATTAAGTTCCTCTCTAGGTGTTTTTCGCAGTCATGTTAAATTTTAGGTGGAAATCAGGCACTGCGTAAGTGGAGTTGTGGGTTTACAAGGCTTAGGAATTAGAAGTAAATTGTCACGGCATTGAAATGATGAAGTCACCAGCAGAATCGTGGGACTAAGGCAGGACAGAGGCCGGGACAACCCCCTTCCCCAGCTGAGGTCCCGGCCCCATTAGCTCCTGATCTTGGTCCTTTTTTGGTCTTTCCCTAAAGATTTTAATTTTTAGTCATCTCTGCACCTAATGTGGGGCTCGAACCCACAACCCAAAGATCAAGAGTCACATGCGCTACCTACTGAGCCAGCCGAGGGCCCCCAGAGTCCCCTGTTTTAATGCAACAGAGCCTCCTGCCTCTGAATGTGGAAAGATGACTAGCCCCGGCTCTAAGAATTGTCACTAAGCCTCTAATCATTACCTTAAAACGTGTTCCCAGACCAGCGACCACTCTGGGATCCCAGATAGGGCCCTTAACACATTAGAGAATGGAAGGTGAGGAATCTGACAAATATGATTCCCAGAGGAGATGAAGAAAGGTGTCCTGTGGCAAGGGCCACATTTATAAGCACTTGGATCTCTTGCAGTCAGGGCAGGCTTCCTGTAGGAGGTGGGCGGGAAAGAAGAGGAGGGAGGCTGGAAATGGAAGAACTGGGGGCGTGGTGGGGCCGAGGACTCGGGAGGCTAAAGGCCCGCTCTCCTCAGGTCTCTCCTCTCTGGGTGCCCATGAAAGTGGCTCCCATGAGAAGGTGAAACCACATCACGGTCCAGTGGAGGGCACTTCTATTGATTTTATATTTGATGATGCACCTTCTCCCACCACGGTTTCCTGGCACAGAGCTGAGAGGGTTTCTTCACGCAACTGCAGGCCTGACCAACAGAAGGTGACACGGATCCGTATTCCAGCTCGAGGACAGCGGGGACGACGGAGGGACTTCAGTGAGATCATTTGGGACGCTCGGAGATGGAGTCCCTGCTGGGGCTTTCTGCCACAGTCCTGGAGGGCTGTTCTCTTCGGCCTTCAGAACGGGTTTCTTGCCCTCACGTCTTGCTAGCAACTTGCCCCCGTATTGTGCCTTTTTCTTTCCATCAGAGGACTGAGAAGGCTACTGCCTTGCCCTTGGTTCATCTAAAACTGAACAACGACCTACAAGGACCAGCTTCAACATGAAACATCATCCCGCTTCGACGGGCTAAATCCGTTATATGGCATGACCCAAGCGGGCTGTGAAGCTGGGGGCCTACATGGACACCCCACACGGCTCCCCACAGAAGGGTCCTCTCACCCGAGAGCACCTGCCCCAGCGAGAAGGGAATTTTTCTGGATGTCTGACAAGAAGGCTGCTCCGGGGAGCTTTCCCTCAGTCTGAGACTGAACTTGGCCCCCCAGCAAGCATGCGCTGGGCTCATCTGGACAGTGTTGGCCTGGATGGGAAATGGGCCAGCTCCCTCATCCTGACTGGCAGGTTTCTCAATGTCATGCCTACTGTCACACCTTTGAGGGCTGCCCTAATGCCACTATTTTTAGCCTCTTGTACGAGGAAGCCACCAGCACCTCAGCCAGTCTGTCCTCACGCATGACCTGAATGGGGGCACCACTGGCCATATGAGGGAGAATCTCAGCTCACTTCCTTAGAGCTTTCCGGCCCGGGTCTTCATCCCACCTCCTCCAGCCCAGACTCTCTAGATCAGCTCCTGGCCCTAAACGAAGCCATCTGCCAATACCAGGGCCCTAAGAAGCCAGCCCAGGAGAAAGGGTGAGTGGATTAGGCCAAGGAAACCAGAAACCAGATAAGCCATGAGGCCTTGGAGGGGACTGAGTGATACCTGGGGACAGTGAGTCATAAAAACCAAGTCCCAGGAAGGACCTTGAGTTTTGCCGTATCCCCCAGTCATACACAGCATCCTGGCGCTGGCCAGTCATCTGGAAAACGGGGACCACAGTCACAAAGGGAAGAGAGTGGGAATGTATCAGAACGGGGAAGAATTTTCAGAATCACTTAATCCAAACCCTTCATTTTACAGATGAGCAAAGTGATTCAGAACAGTGTCACACAGGGAGTTAGAGGCCAACAGAACCAGGATCCAGATTTTCTAACACCCACCAGGTCCCATGTCAGCCATGAATATCACAGCACTGGGTACGTGAGCTTAGGTCCTGTTCGAGAATCAAGAAAACCGTCCTAGCCTATGAGTTCCCAAAGCCGAGTTGTTGAAGAGATTCTCTCAAAGGTCACCAGAAGCCCCAATTTCCCACTCACTGTCTTTGCAGTGTCATTTGTAATTACAAAAGAGGTTTTTCTGTCTTCAGTTTAAGGCCCTCACAGTTAGACAGAGAAGAGGCCTCGAGGGTTTCCCAGAGACGGGAGGTGTCACTGAAGATGGTGACAGCCCGTGGTCAACAGGTAAGACTGGGCTTTAATTGGAATTACAAGAGTAAACAAGAGATTAAGAATGAGGATTAATCATAAAACCTCTAGTGCTCTTTGCAAAGGAGGGGAAGAATCTCATATTTTTAAGATTTTATTTATTTATTTGACAGACACAGATCACAAGTAGTCAGAGAGGCAGGCAGAGATAGAGGAGGAAGCGGGCTCCCCGCTGAGCAGAGAGCCCGATGCGGGGCTCGATCCCAGGACCCTGAGATCATGACCTGAGCCGAAGGCAGAGACTTTAACCCACTGAGCCACCCAGGTGCCCCAAGAATCTCATATTTTTAAAAAACATTAAGGCCGCCTGGTGGCTCAGTTGGCTAACCACGTGACTCTTGATTTTGTCTCAAGTCAGGATCTCAGGGTCATGAGGTGGAGCTCGAAATTGGGCTCTGCACTGGGTGTGGAACCTGCTCGAGATTCTCTGGCTTCCTCTGCCCCTCCCCCAACCCCTCCATAAACAAATAAATACATCTTAAAAAAACAAAAAAACGAAACAAAACAACCAAGTAGTCTCCAGTGACGATTACCACTTCCTCACTTCCCATTCACTTCACCCACTAGGATCACACGGCCTCCCTCCCTCCGGAGAAGGTCCCTCTTACCTCCCAGTTTCCAGACCTACCAACTGTCTTGTCTTCATCCCAACTGGGACTGACCATGACACTCTTTCCTCTCTTAGCGTCCATGTTGTGGTTGTTGTTTCCTATTTCTTCTCAGTCTCATAAGCTGACATCAGTTCTTCAAGATCCCATTTATGGCTCTTTTTCCCCTCACTCCTTCCTAAATGATTTTGGTTCCATACTACGACCCACACACTAACAAGCCCTACATGGTTCTCTCTGGCTCTGTCTTCCTACTTGAGCTCCACTGTTGTGTGTGTGTGTGTGTGTGTGTGTGTGTGTACATATACGTTTTCACCACACAGCAGACCCCCCAAATCCAACTCCTTGTTCTCTTCTCTCTGAACCAACATGTACACAGTCATCCAAGCCAAAGACCTCAGCCATCTGTCTTCTTCTCTTACCTGACCTCTTCCTCCAGATGTAAGTCCCGCCAATTACCCGTCAGCAATGTCTCTTGAATTAAAATTGCTCTTATTGAAGGGGGAAAAAAAGAGAAAAAAAGAATTGCTTTTTTCCTCTTTATCCTCATTATCTCAATTTGGACTCATGCACACTTTCTTACCGGGATGACCGGCTTTGGTTTGTTGTTGTTGTTGTTTTACTGTGATAAAATACACGTAACATAAAATTTACAGTTTTAACCTTTTTTCAGGGTACAGTTCAGTGGCGTTAAACACAGTCATCGTTGTGCTACCCATCTCAGAGCTTTTCTATCATCCCAAAACTGCTAAACTTAAACTCTGGGCTCATTAAATAGAAACTCCTAATTTGCTCTTCTCCCACTATTCATTCCTTCTCCGTGGATTTGACTATTTTAGGTACCTCATATAATTGGAATCTTATAGTAGTTGTCCTTTTGTGTCTGGCTTATTCTCAGTAGCTTTTTAACTGGTTTCCTTACATCTCGTTTTTATTCTTCCCCAACCGATGTGTGGAGTAAAATCTACATATCTTTGTAAGACATGGTGTCTTTGTAAGATATGAAAAGTCCATGTTGACTACAAGGAAAAGCACATGCTCCTCAACTTGGTGGTCAAGACCTTTTGAAATCTGGCCACAACTTACCTCTCCAGCTTCACCTCTGGCTTTTCCTCCAACAATCCCCCAATCACACCACGCTACCTGGTATGTCCCTTCATGCCTTCCTCACTGTCCTGCACCTGCCACCTCCCTGCTTGGAATGCCATTTGCTTTCCATCCTCTGAGCCCTCAGCCGAATCCCCAGGCTTCACTCAGCAAACTCTACTCATCCTTTGGAGCCCAGCTTCCATTTTCCTTCCCCTGGGAAGTTGGCCTTGATCTTTCATTACTGAACTGAACCTTTCCTCCACTATGTTACTACATCACTTGTATATATAGGATTTACATACTTTTCATTTTGTCTTATGTTTTCCAATCAAAAAGCTTGAAGAGGGGCACCTGGGTGGCTCAGTGGGTTAAAGCCTCTGCCTTCGGCTCAGGTCATGATCTCAGGGTCCTGGGATCGAGTCCCGCATCGGGCTCTCTGCTGGGCGGGGAGCCTGCTTCCCTCTCTCTCTCTCTCTCTGCCTGCCTCTCCATCTACTTGTGATTTCTCTCTGTCAAATAAATAAATAAAATCTTAAAAAAAAAAAAAAGCTTGAAGAAATATTGATGCCAGTCTCCTCTTTGAGGTTGTGATTTCCTGGTGGTCAGGAACACATCTTTTTATCCTTGGTATTCTCACTGGGTACTCAATGAATATTTGTTCAAGGGACAAATTAAAATATTCATCCATCTATACTGGGTTAAAATGATAGATAAGAACACATTAGCTGGTCCCTATGAGACTTCTGAGATACGGGATTCCAACATACACTTTCGATACCCTGCACACACGGCACAGGAGTATCTTCTCCAGAAACGAAAAGCCGGGATAACAGTTGCTCTCACAACATCTGGTTATGATTAGTAGCTCTTTAAGTGTCAAACATAATAAGGGCAATTACTCAAAGTTGTCATCTTGATAGCCTGAGGCAATCAGACCCAAAGCTTCCCCCAGGAGGGTTGGTAGCAGAATTCAAATGTGGAAACCACTCGAACAGCAGGTCTTCCTGATGGGAAACTGTGGGTGCCATTCCCTGGGGCGGGGAGTGATATGCAAAGTACAGTGTGGCCTGTGGGGGCTGCCCAGGGGGTCCTTCACTGACACCAGAGACGTCCAATGTAAGCCCCTCTACTCAGCCTGAACCTAGGCAGCAGGATTTCATGAGAAGAGAGCATTTCGCAGCAATCAGACATTCTTTGTATTTGTGGGGCACCTCAGCTTCAAAGCACGGTCATTCACAACATTTCATTTAGCTTCACCGCCATCTGCATACGATGATCCCGATGCGTCGATGAAGAAACAAGCTAGCCTGGGTGCTGTGGTCTTCCCAAGGCCATGGCAGTAGAGTGACACCTTCCAGCCAGAGCCTGGGTATCTTGAGGTTATTGAAGGTTTTTAATACAGAGCTCACAAGTCCTTTGTCCCAGTCCATTGTTGATCTGATTTCAGTTATGGTGTTTTGTTTTTAAAATTCTTAAAATTTCAGTTTGGTAAACTGATCAAGATTTTGCCTTTAGGGTCCTGTACTTTGAGTTTTACTTACAATGTTTTCCTTACCCCACGACTATAAACATGTTTCTCCTCATTTTTGATAGGACCGTATTATTCACTGCTGGACCATTTGCCTAATGGTGATCTCTGTCACCCAAATAGGAACCCTAAGAAATAGTCATATCTTTTGTTGTCAGCTGTATCCATACAGCCTGTCACAGCCTGGTCCTTCCGTGTTTAATACATGTTTAGACTTAAAAAAAAAAAAAAAAAAAAGAGGGGTCCCTGGGTGGCTCAGTGAGTTGAGTGTCCAGTTCTTGGTTTCACCTCAGGTCATGATCTCAAGGTCAGTGACATTGAGCCTCACGTAGGGCTACAAGCTTAGCTTCGGATTCTCTCTCTCTCTCTCTCTCTGCCCCTCCCCACTTATGCTCATTTGCTCTCTCAAATAAATAACTAAATCTTTTTAAAAAATGATGTGGGTTTTATTAACAAGAGAATGCAGATATCCCTGGAAGAAAGTCAATATAGGAATTTGGGGTGTTGTGAATTTTATAATATTCTGTGTACATTCTGTTAAGTTTTACCCTCCATGTTGAATTCTGGCTATTGCTCAGTTCTGCGGTAATCCCCAGAGAATTATAAAATCCCGAGTTTGGGAAGAAAGGTTAGGGATTGTGGAGGGCTCCTGCATCTTGGTTGGTGGGTCCTTCCTTCACAAGGCTCTGTCCCCAGTTATAGGCTGTTGTGGGCACAGTTGCTCAGACCCCAATTCCTCTTCTGGGAGACTGAAGTATGTTCTAAGAACACCCCCTACTGTTGGCCTTCTGTGGGCCCAAACCTTATGGAAAGCACCTTGATTCCTTCCTGTCCCCCACCTCCAAAGTCCCACCATCAGATTTTCTGTCCTGTCTATGTAAGGTCTTGTGCACCACCTCCTTTCCTTTCTTTTACTCTAAGACTAAAGCGCATTTCTGGGCAATATTAAATTATTCTGATTGGGTCCATTTCAGGGAAAAGTATCCCTCTTACTAAGAGTAAACCTCCACTTGCACTCTTGATTCTGTTCGGTTGTTTTTTTGTTCAAATTTACTTTTGGGGGGTACCTGGGTGGCTCAGTAGGTTAAGCATCGGACTCTTGGTTTCGGCTCAGGTCATGATCCCAGTCAAAGACATGAGCTGGAACCCGTGCATCAGGCTCCCTGCTCAGCAGGAAGTCTTCTTGAGATTCTCTCCCTCTGCCTCTGTGTGTGTGTGTGTGTGTGTGTGTGTGTGTGCACACGTGTGCGCACTCTATTTCACACTTTCTCTCGGTCTCCCAAATAAATAAGTCTTCTTTAAAAATTCACTTTTTCGGGTGCCTAGATGGCTCAGTGGGTTAAGCCTCTGCCTTCAGCTCAGGTCATGATCTCAGGCTCCTGGGATCGAGCCCCACATCAGGCTCTCTGCTTAGCAGGGAGCCTGCTCCCACCTCTCTCTTCTCTTCTCTCTACCAACTTGTGATCTCTCTCTTTTTGTCTATCAAATAAATAAATAAAATCTTCTAAAAAAATTTTTTTTAAATTTTCACTTTTTCAAATTCTTTGTCTTCTCTGACTTCTAATCAGTTTGTGATTTCCCTCAGGGTGGAGGCTGCGTCCTTTACTCTGGTTTTGCCTCTCAAACTGTGTTGTCATTATCCCTTTATCAGACTTCTTTGCAGTTTTATTTCCGATTCTTTAATTCCTAGTCATTCTTCATTCTTCAATCTACTGCAATTGGCTTTTAGTACCGCCACTGGATTAAAACCAATCCCTTGAAGATTACTGATCTCCTGCCAATAAAATGTAACAGCACCACAGCCTCCAAAATTTCTTTCCTTCCCTCCCTCATTTACTTGAACTGAATGTCAGGAAGTATGCTAAGCCCTGGGGATATGGAGACAAGAAGAATCATCCCTTTATCAGTAAAGGTACCTATAAGGTACTAAGGAAGGTGGGACCACCTAAGTTTGCCCAGGAGTGCAAGAGAAGGCTTCAAGGAGCAGGCTACCATGACGGGGCCATGAATAATGTGTGCATTCTGGGTTGACAGAACAGACAGTCAAGGAACAGGTGCATAGTCTCATGAAGTAGAGAACATCATTCTGTCTGCTAGGGGGGCGGCACTGGGTGCCACACCAGCAAAACTTAAATTTCATTATGAAAGTACCGGGGCTGGGGGAGGTTTTAGAGAGTTTTGACAGGGAGGTGACATGACTCCTTCTAGATGCTCTAAACCACGGGAGCCAGTTTGTCTGTTGACCGCTTGTCATCTGCCCTCCACCCCCGCCTGCTCTCCTCCCCTCTGTCGTTCTCACAGTTCTGGTTCCTTCCATCAGGATCCCAGGTTAGGTCCTGCTGATGAGAGGCACAGAGGTCAAACGTGAAAGGTCAGAGAGAAGTAGCTACTTTTCGAGAGGTGGCAGCAGGTAGGCGGCTGCTGGCAAACGTGAGGTTTGGGTAGCTGCTTCTCCGAGACCTCCTGAGAATCACCAAGTGGGTGCCACGAGCAGCCGAGAGCTCCTCGGTGAAGGTTCTTCTGACTCCTGCACTTCCAGATCTCCTGAAAGCCAGTAGAGCCCCTCTTGACTTTCCCTCTCCCAGCCTTTCCAGGGGGTATGGATGGGACCCCGGCTTCCTGACGGAACTAGTTCCTTTTCGTGAGTCCACATTTCCTTTTGTAAGCCCAACACTATGATTCTTGGCAGTTATCTGGCTCAAAACCACAGCCATAGCCTATTTCACCTTCATCCAAGTAAATACTTATATTAAATATAAATAAGATTTTATTATGTGTTGGACCTTTGGTTAAGAGCTGAGGCTAGACAGGTTAACAAGCAGATGATTTCTTGCTCTCAAAGAGCTTACAGTCTAGCAGAGGATCTAGAAGAAACCTAAGAAAGTTCTGAAGTTGTTTTTCTTTTATCCTTTACCTGCGTCCAGTAACGTGCAAAAATTCAAGATTCTGAAATCCCTCCTGAATTCTTTCACCTTTCCATTTACAACCCCCTGATCAACCAATAACCTCTACCTGGACTATTTCTTTAGCTTACTAGCCAGACGTTTTATGGTATCATGGGCCTTTTTTATGTTTTGTTTTGTTTTTTAAGATTTATGTCTTAGAGAGTATGTGAGAGCGAGTGTGCACATGCATGCACACGAAAGCGGGCAGGGCAGAGGGAGAGGGAGAGAAGCAGACCCCCTGCTGAGCAGGAACCTGAGGGGCTGAATCTCATGACCTCAGCTGAAACCAAGAGTTGGATGCTTAACCAACAGAGCCACAAGGCACCCCCTTTTTTATGTTTTGATAAAACACACATACACATACTATATTTTGCAGGCAATTTCAGGGAGTCATCAATAGTCCCTTTGAGGGGCGCCTGGGTGGCTCAGTGCGTTAAAGCGTCTGCCTTCAGCTCAGGTCATGATCCCAGGGTCCTGGGATGGAGCCCCGCATCGGGCTCTCTGCTCCACAGGGATCCTGCTTCCTCCTCTCTCTCTGCCTTCTTGCGATACTGTCAAATAAATAAATCTTTAATTTAAAAAAAAAAAATCGTCCCTTTGAGGCCAAACTCTACGTCCTTTAGGTTCATTCATTTACCCAAAAAAACCCCTCCGTTGCCTCTCCCGTCTTCCTCATTTCCATCTAGGGTTTTATATTCCTAAAGCACAATCTTCTCATGTCTCTCCCCTGAAATAGAAATTGGCAGTGGCTCATTTCCAACAAAATCAGTGCCCAATCCACCCTCGGGCTTTCTCTCTCACAAGTCCCCTACACAAACCCTAGGTTTCTTCTGAACCGAGATGCCATCCCCAAACATTGCCTGTGTGATCTCAACCCAAGTCTTTCTTTGCTCAGACTGTATTCCCCACCCCCAAGTCTCCGCTTATCTAAAGCTTTCCATTCTTTGAGCTACTTTGACATTTTGTACTTCAGACACTCATATTCAGTCTTGTTCTAGAGCCGACCAGACCCACTTTTTCAGATTATGAGAATGGGGATCATCTTATCTTTGTACCGCCTGAGGAACCTGGCATTATGCCTGGGCCATGCTAGATGTTTGAAAAAAAAGTTAGACTAAATTAAATCCGATCTCTTTCTCATGTTTTAGTTTCAGTTGTGTCTTCTTCCTATGCCCTCTCCTACATAACTGTCCTTTAAGTATTTGAAGACAATTACCTTGTCTTTGTTCCTTAGCTGTACAAAATCCAGAAGCCACTGGCTAACTTGGTAGTCCACTTTAATGTGAACAAAATGCAATATAAGCACAAAACAGTTAAGAGGTCCACAAGCGTCCTATTTCCCAACCAACTTTTGACTCACACTCTATGATTTGGGACAAAGAGTATCTCTTCAAACCCTTTTCTTCCACCACCACTTAGTAACATTACAGGAGAAACAGATAATCCCACCTTATCATAGTCATTCGATAACTACAAGCAAGAAATTGCACAAAGCACTTGTAGCTTTGGAACAGAAAGGGAGTATGACCAACGTCATGGATAGATGTGGCTGAGGATGGGTGACAAGTAGCTCTAGTTCTTTTGTTAGATCTGTGATCGGGACAAAAACCCAACTTTGGGCTTATTCACCCACTTTTTGCGTATTATAGAGATTGATAAAAGCTGAGGAATGCATGCTACCGGAATGAAATAAAAAAAACTTTTCTGGACTGCATAGCAGTTTTATAACAGCATTTTAGTTTTGTGAATAATAAAGGTGAAAATAAGAAAGCTGCAGATCAGTATTTCTCTTTAAATGCTCTTATTTATAAGCCCCAGGGTTTTTAAATTCCCCAGCGCCGCCCCCCCCAAATTCTATTTGGCCAATTAGTTTCCATTGCTTTTGTATACCTACTTCCTTCAATGATGAAGGGATGTTATGGAAGGAGGTGCCATGAGTACACTTAGAGCAGACATCCACCTAACGCACTCAGTTGCCCTCAGGGATGGATCAAATGCGACATACATTCTTTACAGTGTCCAACTCTTTCTTTTCAGATGTGCCCTAAACATTTGGGCTGATGTTAATGTTCTTTCCCAACTTTTTTGGGTTACCCCTAATAACATAATGATTTTACCCTTTAAGGGGATTTTTCTAATTATATATCCATTTCTTTAAATTGATTGGTTCAAAAATAATTTTAGAAATGTGTTTTTGAAGGCAGCTCTTCCTGATGGGGAAACTGCCTGAGTATCTGGAGGCTGTATCAGGACTAAATTAGCAATGTGTTATGCACAAAGGAGTACCGCTTTTTGCCACAAAACAAGTATTTGGTTTTTTAAAGAATTCACGCTAATGACTTGAGTCATCTTTCACTTGGATAAGCCACTTGGGTAGAAATAGTTACAACTAACAGGGTATATTTCCTGACATGTTTAAGGTATAGAAGCTAATTTTTTTAAAGTTTACATACCCTAAATATAATAAGGACCTTAAGTCAAACGATGTTGGTAAAAATTAGCTAGAAAACTCAAATAGTGTGTGCAGTGTGTACCATGTCTTCGGGTTCAGGCCATTGTGTGGGAGAGCACTACATGCATTCTGCTCCATATTGGCTTTCGTGGCATAATCCTTGCAGAGAGACATTGTTGACAGTTATTACCTATTCACAAGTTACAATTCATATACAGTTAAGGATAGGGTATTCTTTCCTCCTCTGCAATTTCTAGAGTTGTTCTAATTCAATGTAGCCTAGAAAATGACCCACATCCACCTGACTTGCAACACCCTCCCCTCCAAACGACAGTAAAAACTTGCCTTTAACATCCAGACTAATTATTTCAACCATTTAAGTAGTATGATGAGCTTTTGGAAAGCAAACTACTGACTATAAATCAAGAGCTTCACTGGAAAAGAGGATGTTAAAAATCCTGTTTGGAGAAACCACTTCAAGATCAACAAAACGAAGTGTGGGCAGGTGCCATTTACAGCAAGCCATAGACAACATGGCGGCTAGTGCTCATTGGCCAATAGCAAGAAGCTCCCCCTATCTTATCACTTCACAAATTATGCCTCGTAACTTATAAAATCAGAGCACAAATCTGGACTAAGATTGTAGATTAAACCTACATATTTAAATTAATTTCTTCCTAAAGGCCTACTGAAATTAGAATTAAAAAACAAAACAAAACAGGGAGATAGTGAGAAGAGACAGCAGAACAAAACTGGCAACCTAGAAAGTAGATGGGTTGAGTGAACTCAGCTGCTCTGGGAAGCCACAAGCTGAGATTGGGGAAACTGAGACCCATAGCAATTTACACCACAGAATCTTCAAGGACACGGAAACTGATAGTCCATGTGCTCCTAGAATGAAAGATAAAATGTGCAGAGTGATGCTAAAATAAAGACAATGGAGAAAGCTGTTGCAATATGTTAGCTCCCTAGATTCATTTCCCAACCCACACCATGGTGCAACCACATGTCCCCTAAGTGGGCAGGTATCTGAAGACTTGATCCCTGGAAAGGAAACTCAAAACAGGGATTAAGGGAATAGATGCATAATGTATACAGAGACTACCAATACAGCTGTGGCAGTCAGACCCTTACCTTCTAGGCCAGCCATCATATGACTCTCCATGGAACTGACCAGCCCAGAAGAAAAGGCCTAAAGACCTTGACAGTAGGGATTCTCCAGCACCCATCCAGATTCTCAAAACCCATCCAGATCTTCCAACAGTACAGTTCAAAGTTGGCAAGCCTTCATGCTTCCAAAACTTCCTATCAGCTTATTATAGTCTTATTCATGAGCAGATAATAGGAGAAGTCTCTGATATGGAAGATAGAGATCAAAGCAAATAGATAAAACCAACTCTACAAACACAAAACTACAAATATAAACAGTAACATTCAAATAAAATTTCCTAGAAAGAGGAGCAAAAGACAGAGATGGAAAATTGGAAAAAAAAAAAAAAAGCAGAGAAAGTCCAGAGGGTCTGATACTTGAATAATGGGATTTCTAGACAGGGAGAAGAGGGAAGATAATAGCAAGAAATTCACTAGGGAAATAAGAAAATTTCCCGGAACTGAAGGACATGAGTCACTAGATCTTAAAAATCTGCATGCCCATCGTGTGCAGCACAATGAATTAAAATTTAGCCATATCAAAGAACTCCATTGTGAAATTCCAGAACAGGGAAGACAATTTTTATAAACTTTCAGAGAGGGAGAAAAAAAGATTACATATAAGGGACCAGAACGGCTTTGGGCTTTTTAACAGCAATACCGATAGCAAGAAGCCAGTAGACTAACGCCTGTGAAGTTCTGAAGGGGAAAATATCTACAACTTAGAAACCTGTATCCACTAAACTATCAACTGAGAATATTTCCGTGCATGCAAATTACTGAAATATTTATCTCCCACACACCATTCTTTTCTCAAGAAGTTAGTGAAGGATGTTGCTCCTCCCAAAACTAGAGACAAAAGACAAAAAAAAAAAAAAAAAAGAGTAGGATGGAATATATATATGGAAGATTGCTGGGGGTTGCGGGGGAGACCCAAGAAAGGAGCGAGGCAATAGTAGCAGCAGGAATGATGACCCAGGAGAGACACACCGAAGGCTGTCAATACTAAGATTCCCACTACTCTTACATCAAGACTGCCTGTCGGGTTCTTTTTGGTACTTATCTGATTTTGACCAAACTTAGTGGCATTTCTGTTCTGTCCACCATGCCCCAGAGGGTGAATAAATCAGCCTAAGTTAAACGCCCCAATCCCATGGGTTATGCTTCAGCACTCCAGAGGACTGGAGAGAAGCAAGGTGGGGTGTTCTGAGCTGACACACAGAAAACAAGGCAGCAGACTGCTTCTTGAGACTCTGTCTCTGCCAGACACCCAGGACTGGACCCACGTACAAGCCCCTCCATGTGCACTGACTGTGGTGGACCCTGATTTCCAGGATGCACTTGGGACCCTGTGCACTGTCCCAGAACTGACTTTTATGAATTATCAGGGAAGCTAAAACCAAACTATGACCCAGAGAAGGTTTTGTTGATCTTCTCCTAAACGCCTTGATCTAACAACGACAGTACTGCCCTTTCCTTGCACGGCTAGGTTGTGGTTTACAGCTCAGCTTTTCCACTCCCAACAATCGTTCAGGGAGACATAGGTTAAGTGTCAAGACTCTCAAGAAAAGAACAGTCAACACGGAATCGAGATAGTGGTTGTTTGTGCACGGTGAGAAGAGAAAAGGGAGTGTAAGTGGAGAGGGGCAGGGAGGGAGTCCTTAAGATAGTGCAGGTTCTACGTTTAACTTGGGTGGTAGGCAACAGGTGTTTATTGTTTTATGATTATTCTTTAAATGACATTTACGTTGTATATGATTCATTGAACATACATACAATCACAGCACAGACTGCAAGGTCGAATTTCCCTTCTTTTACAGAAACAAGCAACATTTTTATTGACATATCCATACCTCAGGAATATTCAAGGCCCCCTTTCCCAAAAGCCTTGATTACAATTCACTGCTACCTGAATATTATCTCTGTGTTAACCCATCACTTTGTAGTACAATGTGAAAATTCCGAAGACCGAAGCCAAGTTCACAGGGCAAAAAGAATCTGCAGTTCCTAGTCCTCTCCCACACGAACATTTCGATTAAAACAAAACAAAACAAAACAAAAAAACTCAATTTACTATTCATGAGGTAACGTCTATTTGCAGTGACATTTGAGACTAGCCTGTTTATGTTTTCCAATAACCGTGCTGAAATTGTTTTTGGTTGCATTTCGGGTTTTGCAGCAAATTGAAGTACAAAGTATAGGTAAGAAAAAGAAATCAATCTGAAAGCACAGAATGCATGATTTAGAAGATCAACTTGATTCATTCGACAATGATTCCATTACTGGATATGGCTGAAAAGGTGCAAACTCCAGCTTTGGACTTGGGAATGTAATCCAAGCCAGGAAATGCAAACTATGCAGATCTTAGAAATCTGGTAGGGAGCGCTTCGTTCTGGCCCCCACCCTCTTCCCATCAGGGCCGTGACCATCTTCCCACTGTTAGGTACTCCCTAGAATAGGCTGGCCATAGAAGATCTGCCCATGGGATGTCTTCGTCAGAGACATTGTGGTCTCCCAAGCTCTTCCCCAGCACAGCCCTCACACACAGCACTGCTACGTGGATGCCACACCGGCTAGTCCCTCCGGGCCTCCCAAGCCAACCAACATCTCAGCACACCAACAGCTTATCTGCTCCTGTCTGGCACATGAGGCTTCTCAGCTGGAAAGGCTGGGTCTACATAACACGATAGCACAGGGAGGTATCTTCTACCCAAAGCTGCAGGAAGAGGAACTCTTGAGGACAAGGTGGGCTGATCTTCAAGACGGTCAAGACAGACAAGAAGATGAATTCCTTTTCTCATTTCTTCTTCTGTACCATTTTTCCTAGCGTTGAACATGAAAACCAATGGAAACATCTGATGACTGCTGTCACAAAATGTCTCAAACTCACATACAACAAAATGGAAAAACAAAAACAAGAAAACCCAAGGGTCATCATCAAGTTTTCTGTTTTATTTAAGATTTTAGTTTTAATTCTGAAGAAAGAGGTACATTTCCTTGTTTTTAGTTTTAGCGTCAGGTTATAACCAGGTTTCTGTTTTCTTTTCTCCTGTCTTTTCAATACTGCACAAACGTCCAGAAACTACAGGGTTAAGTAAAAGCTGCAGGCAAGGAGGTCAGAGAATTGCTCCTGATGGTGATCAGATGGCCCCAGAGCAGTGCTATCTCAGAGATAACGCCCTAATCAGGCAAATTTAAGGTAAAAGAAAAAAAGATTCTGACAGAGGAGAAAGACTGAAGAAATCACTTATATTTCAGCTCTTACGTTATGCATAGGTATTAAATCTGTGAATACTTTTCTTCTTTAAAACATTTCAATTTACTTTAAATCTAAAGCCCCAAATTTTTTTCTCCTTTAAAAAAAATCACTTCTCCCCTCCTCGTAAACTCTTTAGCGATAGGCCCGTTACTACTACACATCGATTTGTCTTTCTATCAACTTCCAATAAATCCTTTTGCTTAATGACACAATCAAGTCCTCTCCATCAACTTGCCGAAAGAATTAAAAATTGAATTAAATTAAAAGCATTTTCCCCTGCAATAGTGATAAGCTGAATACAAGATGGATGCCAGGACCACTGCTTTCCCCCATGCACTTAGCAATCTCACTTCAATTAACCTGGTTTTCAAACTTTTGTAGTTGATAATGCATTTACTTGACCTTTCCTAAAGATTAATCGTCATTTTCTGCTAAGCAGATTATGTCATTATTATGCGCAACAGACAGACAGTAATTTTCTAAGTATTGAGACTGCCCTTTGATTTTTTTTTTCCCCTCCTTAAAAAAGGCATTTTTCAGGAAACATTCAACAGTGTCACTCAAATGCTGGATCAACAGAAACTTTTACGATTAAAAAAAAAAAGAAGAAGATGGTAATGACCCTGTGATCGCATCGCATCTGGGGGGCGGGGAGAAAAAAAATTGATCAGGAACTGGATTCTTCAGAACGTAAGAGATGAGAAGGGAGCGGTGGGCGGGCTGAGGGGGAGAAAACAGGGTGCGACAAATCCTGCATTTTCTAATGGTTTCTCCTCTTTCCCTAATGGCGGTCCAGTGTTGAACTCTGTAGTAAATCTGTGGGGGTTTTGCTGGGGGGTCTGAAGGCTGTCTGAAAGCCTGGGGGTGGGGAGTGGAAGCTGGAAGGGTTTGAAGGAGGGGGGTAGGGATTCCAACTGGCTCTGTGCAGAGGGATCTGTGTGCTGAAGGGGGCGCTGTGGTGGGTCTGTGACGGAGCAGCACTGGGGCCGTCCATCTCTGTGAGGGCCTGAAGGGATTTTAGCCAGTGTGGAGGATTGTCATCTTGAAGAGAGTCTAAACTGTTTCCTGAAGTTGCTGGAATACCTGAGGAGAGAAAAGAAAACAAGAGGGGAAAATGGTGAGTCTGGGCAGAAAGAACCAGAAAGCCATCCAACAGAGAATTTTTAAGGTATGATTAGTTTACCCATAAAGAAACAGAAAAATTACAGTCTTCAACTCCTTCCAAATAAGACCTTTTTAATCTCACGTTCCTTTTGATCCTCCGCCCCCCAAGGACGATTCGTTGTGACAGAAACCCGTGTCCCCTCTTCCACTACACAGACACCATCCCCCACTGTCCCCAAGTCCCCAGAGTTGTACGCCATCATTCCCCAATTGCGCTTCTCCTTCTCTGACAGGGATACATACACAAGAGAGCCTTATAATAGAGAGCTTTATTTTAAAGAGTGGAGTATGTTCCTTTAAAAGGATAAATTAGATACTTTTGTACTTTGAGACCTGAAAAATACACACACGTTATCAGACGGGAGCACCTCCTTGCACCCAAAGAACCAACCTAGGTGCCAAGTGCCTTATACAACAAGGCCGCCAGAGTTAACCAAGACTGCACGACCCCAGACCACAAAACCGGCCACGCCACGTTTGTGGCTTGGTGAGAAGAAGTTAGTATCGAAGAGACCTGTTCTTTTTTAATCTCATCGGTGCTAAAAACCGAACGGATGGCAGTCAGTGGAGCTGAAGGAGTGAGAAAGTTACCTGTGATGATGGCTGGGTCTGTCCAGCTGCCAGGGCTGTCCCAACTCAGGCTGTCGGTGGTGGCAGGGTTGGACGTTGGTGCACTGTGGTTGGCGTTGGAGGGGGAGGAGGAATTGGGCAGTCCACCAAAGTTGATGTTAATGTTGGGTAGAAGTGCCCTTAGCCCGTCCTGCCATTCCTTCATATTTAAACTCTCTACAGAACTGCTGTTGTCTGGGAGATTTACCAACAAAAAAATGAAAGATAAAAAAAAAAAAAAATAAAAAGCTGACGTTAGAAACATATGTTGTTCTTTAGTGGTTAAGCGGGAGAAGAATTATTCTTTCTTTACTGAGCACTTAAGATGGGTTGTCCTAGCAAGATAAACGTGGTTAGGATTTTGCTCGTGAGCTGGGAGCCCCTGAAATCAGCGAGGAAAGACTTGCTCAAGGATCGGGAGAGGGAGCGTCTTGTCCTTCCTTACAGACACTTCACCATCTTGCACTTGTAAATCAATAATCCGGATTAAAAAGACTCCTTGCTCCGGAGCACAACTAAGTTCCAGCTACATTATGAAGTTTGAGTCACTGAGGCGTTTAGCCGGCTGAGCTGATTTACGCTATCAAGCCTGCGAAGTTCAATATAGGAGCTCATTTCTGAGCCCGTTAAATGGAAGAAAAGTCATTTTATGAAGAGTAAACATAAGCCAACAGAAAAGGACAAATAATTAAGTTCTTCCTGATGATAAAACTGGTAATGCATTTCAGAGGAGAAAGGCAGGAACGAATAGGCTTTTTGAATTTGAAAAGAGTGTATTTCCGTAGTCATCAATGAGGCCGAGCAGGCAGGGGCTGAGCTACCTTTCAGATGGGATTATTTCCAGCACAGTCTACCTACTCTGTTCCAACAGTTCTACTGAGCATTTAAAATCCAGTCCTGGAGTGCTTACAGCTAGTTCGCTGGCTCTATTTATGAACAGTGTCATACACTACAAGAAACTATCAATGTAAAAAGGCTTTTTATAAATTGTGGCTAAACTAACTGGATCTACCACCATCCAGAATCCACAAACTCTGATTGGTTGGAGGGGAAAAGGTGAAGCAGGGCTACCGGAGTAGTTGTTTTATGGGAAATAGGAATGTAGGTCAAACTATCACTGAGGTTTTTGAGAAGAGCATAGAGAATTGATTAGCAATCAGCACGGATGATGATGACGATGACGACGACGATGATGATACTCTATCAGGCGGTCTATGCTATTTGGTGAATTCAGAATTTTCTAATTCTGCTTTGCACCAATTACTGTTCTATGCCAAATGGTATCATATTTCAGTAAGTGAAGCATTTAACCCTACTGACCTTATTTATAAAAAGAAAAAAACAAGCTACAATCAAAGCCAACAAAAGTCATCCCTGAATTACTAAGATGAAGAAGAGGCCATCTATGCCATACAGACAAGCCAAGATAAGGGCAAATAAATTCTTCAAACCCACTTTCCTTTCAGTGCAGTTTCCTAAGGCTCATCCTTCTGTCTGCATCCCACTTTACATGTGCATTGAGTTGTACAATTCGCAAGGCCCCCTCATAGTCAATTATTATTTCATTTGACCCTCACGTTGTGAGGTAGGCAGAGCAGAGAGAATCCTCTCCATTTAACAGATAAAGAAACACACTCCAGAATAATTTGCTCAAGGTCACATCATTGGTATAACAAGGACTTGAACCCAGACCTTATCTGAGTTGTTTTTTTAATACCACCAAGCTCTCTCTCTTGATCTACATGGTACAGACTATCAGCTGACTTTTTAATGGGCCAAATATTTAAGGGAAAACCCAGGAGTCTATAAGATCCATGACTAAAAGGAAGCAAAAAAGAAACACGGCAACATGACAGTATACCCACGGGCCATGATTAGCAGGATAGAGATATATTTTGACTGAAGGAACAAACTGGACTCGGCACTCAAGTCAGGGGGCTTGGGGGGCTGGTTTCTGATCAACAGTGCAATCATCCGACTGCATGAGACACTAACAAGATCACACCACAAAGTTCCAAAACACTGTCGATTACAGGAAGGTTTGGTGGCTATGCACGTTTGAACCTTTAAAGTGGTCAAACTGTTGGACCAAATAACTTAAAATGGTTTTCCATCAGCCAGAGACTGAACTCTAAACAAGGAAAGCTTCTCAGCAAGGAAATGAAATCCCCCGATATAAAAAGATGATGTATAACTACAAGGGAAAATTCTGAGGAAGATCAATGCCATTGAACTAAGTAGCCCAAGTCAATAAGACGCCTATGCAGATGATTTGAGTCCCTCTTTTCCATGGAATCAAGAAGAAGAAAATACCGCATAACGTAGTAATACAATTTTCTCCCTACTTTTGCTTTATATTTGGTGAGAACTGGAACTAAGGAACCCCTAATTTTGCATTAACATAATAATATCTGCATTTGTATAAAGTTTATTTGAAAATTAGTATTGCAATGAAGTCAAAAGACACTTGGGCACAGGGAGGGGATATATAGGAACTCTGCAATTTCCACTCAGTTTTGCTATAAACTTAAAACACTCTAAAAACCAAAACATTTTTTAAAAGGATGTTTCTCTGATTTTAGACTAATGAAATCAAGTCAAGAGTACAGCTGACTCTTAAACAACACAGATTTGAGCTGTGTGGGTCAACGTACAGGGACTTTTTTTTCCGGTTAATATAGTACAGTCCTGCTAATGTACTTTCTCTTCCTTATGATTTTCTTAGTAGCATTTTCTTTTCTCTAGCTTAACTTTTTGTAAGAATACATATACAAAATATGTGTTAGTTGACTGTTTAAGTTATTGGTAAGGCACCCCGGTCAATGGTAGGCTATTAGTAGTTAAGGTTTTGGGGAGTCAAAAGTTTTATGTGGATTTTTGCTGGGCAGGGGGTCAGTGCCCCTAACCCCAAGTTGCTTAAGGGTCAACTCTATGTTGGCCAAATAAACTCACATATGGCACATGATACAGAAACAGTGAGAAACTCAGATCATCCCACGTGAACTACGATTATAAGATACCTTGAGAAATCAATTAGCTAGTTTATAATTCTTACAATCTTGCTAAAAAACAAAGTCATGTACCTAGACATCTTGGGACCCTGACAGAATGGATGACTGGTTTGCAGTGAAACTGCGAGTGTCATAGGGAAATGGGACTGACATCTTGAGCTCTTGGAATGGGAACACTAATTCCAAGTAGCTTAGAACAAGAGGAGAAATGTTCTTCAGCTTTCTCCACTGTGGCTCTGCCAAGCATTGGCACAAAGAAGGGCAAATGAAGTGAAATTAACTAAAGCCTACCTCCATCAAAACAGCTCTCTCAGTCCAGCCATACTCAAAATCACCTTCTTTACCTCCCCTTCCCCCATTGCCTCTGACTCAAATTTGTTCTGGCAACAAGGGCTTCTGGTAATCCAATCCTTGTAATACCCAACAGCATGGGTTATTAACCTCAACACTACCGAGGATTTGGGACTACATAATTCATTGCTCTGGGTGGGGGGGGGGTGGTTGCTCTATGCATTACAGGATGTCTGGTAGCATCTCTGGCCTCCACCCACCAGATGCCAGGAGCTCACAAACCCCAGTTCTGACAATCAAAAATGTCTCCAGACATTGCCAAGTGACTGCTGAGGGAGCCAAAATGATCTCTCACTGAGAACCACTAACACAAAGGAAGTCCGTTTTTTTTTTTTTGTATCTAGGGCTCTGAAAAATCCCACTCAAATATGTATTTCCCCTTAAGATAGTACCAGAACTTTGATCACTGGACTCAACTTGATGCAACTTCATTTCCCTTTCTTGATACAGGACTTCATACTGGGGTGCAATTCAGAATGTACAAGTCAGTGGGCCTAATGGAAAAAATACTGGGCTGAAAATTGCAGATGGACTGTATAAGTTAGCTCTACACTGGTAATTATTACAATCTAAGGTATCTAAGTAAGTCTCTCAATATCCCAGGGCCCTATTTCGTAAGTAGGAGTAACATCTGCTTTAGTCTCTTGTAGGGATAAAAAGAGAGAAGAGAAAAGCAATCTGGAGTCCATTTATTATTTGATAAGCACCTAATAATTGTTTTTTATCAGTATTCAATACTGAATAGACACTAAACTTTCCAAAAGGCCAAGGCAGAGGACCCCTCACTTGCCAGAAACTGGCTCCGTACAGTCTTCTCCTAGGGAATGTAGGGGTAACACTCAGCATCTTCACAGAGGGACTATGTAGTTGATTCAAATATAAGCCTTGCTACCACCAAAATACTGCAAAGACAAATAAGATCTAGGAAATCTTAAACTTTCCACAAGCAAAGCACAATGAAAATCAAGTTACCAAACATATTTTATGTTAGACATGATACGATTTCGATTTTTAAAGTATTTAATTATTTGTAGCATAATATATTCAGGAAGAGCTGAGTATTTTTTCCTTAAGACTTTATTTATTTGACAGAGAGAGAGGAGGAGAGAGAGGACAAGCAGCAGGAGGGGCAGAAGGAAAAACAGACTCCTCACTGAGCAGGGAGCCCGATTTGGGGCTTAATCCCAGGATCCTGGGATCATGACATGAGCTGGAAGCAGTGGCTTAACTGACTGAGCCACCCAGGCATCCCAGAACTGTATATTTTTAAAGGATTGCAAATAATGTTTAAATGTTTTATAATGCTAAAAAAAAAACCAATTTTAATTTATAATTTTCAGATATCTACAACAAAATACTATTTTCGGGTCTAAATAATTTGAGGGCAGGAAAGCAGGCCAAGTTGTTTGTAGTAGCTTTATTTTTCAGCATAGAACTCAAAGACATGAAATTCAAAATACCTTCAAAGGTGCCAGATATCACATTCATATTTGCCGCTGGGTAAGAATCATCAGTACACTTTCAGTTTCCCTGGATCAGAACACCACAGGGAAGAAATTATGTCTAAAATTCGGCCAGCTTGCCCTTTACCGAATAGCCTGTCTATAACATGTTGGTCACAGCACAGGAAGCAAGTTGACAAATTTGTTTTTTAGTAACAACAAAAATTTTTAAATGTATGTATAAAAACTGCCAAAATCAAAGTCAAAGCAACTATTTACTGAAGGCGTACAGTGTACCAAGGGAACAACTTCAACTCTGTCTCCTGTTCTCAAGGAGTTTAAAATTGAGACAGTAAGACAAAGTAAATATAGGAGAAGTTCATCAACTGAAGTCTGAATGAGCAACAGAGGAAATGCCACCGGCTTGCATGTGATTGATAAATGAAAAGTTTAGTAGAGTTTCGTAAAAAGAGATGCCAGGGAGGCAGACATGTGGAAATGTCTGGGAATGGGGGGTAAAAGGACAGGAGCAATCATTCATTCACAGAGTGGTTTTACTTACTCCATGGACACCCTGAGCCTCAAACGCCCACAACACTAGGCTAGTCCAACTACTAAGTAGGATGTATAGAGGAAGACACGTTTTCTAAGCAATGGCTCGCTCCACAGTTGACCCTGACACAACATGGGCTTGAACTGCACAGGTTCATTTCCATGTGGATATTTTCCAGTACAGCACTATGAAATGTATTTCAATTATTTATATTAAATATATCTTCTCTTTTCTGTGCCTCAAACTCCTGCATTGTTTAAGGGTCAACTGTATTAGAAGATAAAATTAAGCTGTATTCTGACATCAGATCTTTGACAGAAAATCCTAAAGCAGGAGCAGATGAACGGCTTACACAAGAACACACAGCATTACAGCAGCTAAGTGGGTTTCTCTCCTTTCTGTTCCTCAGATGAACTGCGATGTGTTCATCATTATGAAATGCAAAACTTTGCTACTGATGATAGCAAAATTGTGGGAAAACCTGCTCTTTGTAAGTTGTCACTGGTGACAAGCGAATGGGTTTTTCCAGTCTGCATAAAAGCTTCCCCTGAAAGAGTGATTTGCAAATTGGTTTCAGACTGCAAAACCATCTCAGGAGCCCCTGGGGGTGAAGCTGCGGGACGGGCCCTGGGACAGCACAGCCTCCTCCATCCTGCTCTCATCTGTGCCACAGACCACGGGGCCATGGAAAACAGTACCTGCTGCTCAGTGTGAAGCCAGACTTGTGTGTAATGACAACATCGGGAGGTAAATCGCACATAAGGGGACCCTGAAAACAAAAGGCCATCCCAAGTATTTGCTTCCTCTAACACAATCTGTACCATCCAGTCAGGCTTTTCTGTCTCCTCTTGGATGCCCTCCTCTACCTACTTTTTGGCACCATCTCTGCAAGGTCTTTTAGCGACAAACACATAGGCCTTATTAACTAAACGGACCAGATACAGCTAAATTCATAAACCACCAATTTCTCTACTTTCATGTTTGCTAGGTACGACAGGCCCACATGTTCAGCTGTAGGCCACTCCATTCTTATCTGCAGTCCCTAGGACAGAGGCCTCTTGAGTTTCAAGTTAAATTTCTATCAGTGCTCAAACCCTTCCCAACTGGGCAGTAGTCCCAAATATGTCTAGAAGAGTTTATTCTGCTCCTCAGTTTCTAAGCCTTGTCTAATGGTTACTCCTCAGAGTTTCAGTTGGCAACCTGATCTTGTTTTCCAAAAGCTTTTATCTTCCTTGCCTTTACCACTGTCCTGGATAGTTCAAAGTCAAAGGCTCCCTCCAGTGGCTAGGTTACTTAGTGAAACAAATCTTTCTTGGTATGAGCCGCTGTGCGTTTGAAATTTAGTTCCCATTATGGTTACTCCTTGCCAGTTAAGACTCTCAAATATTTGTGCATTTTTAGGACAGTCATCCTGTCTCAGTCTGTACCCCTCTCTATAGCATCTCCCCTACCCCACCTCATGCTGTTATATATACGATTTCCTGTCAGTTTTGGATGGAGTGCATTTCCAACAGCACAGGATTTTAAGAAATCCTAAACCTTCTCCAAACTTCCACAACCTATCTCTAAGCAACTCAAATATAAATGAATTATGTTTGTCCTTAGATGTTAAACCAAACTTTAAAGAGCATACAAAATTTCTCCTACCAGAACTCAAAAGCAAGCTTTATCGTATTGGCATGCTGTACTTTTTTAGGTTAGCCTCAGAAATAATTTCAATTTATAAACTAAAATTTGCTGGAAAAATGTCTTGTGAACAAATTCCGTCAGGTTTATTAAAAAATGTTATTCTACTTAAAACAAAAAGAAATGACACTCAAATTTCTAGGATTATGCTTATTATAAATCAAGACAGGCCAGTACTACAGAGCAGATTTACTGGGACCCAAAATGTTTAGGACTTAATAGATTTGAAAATAGAAATTAAACTAAGTTAAAAACCCTAAGAACCCAAGTGGAAAAAAAAAAAAAAGTTGTGAGAAGAACTTGAAAAAAAGTAGTAACAAAAAACAACCAAAATTTGTCTTTACTAATAGAAGGTTGAACTGACATAAACAGGAAAAGAGAGGCCATGAGGGTCAGCTAAATATGGCCTGGGCTTCCTGGACTCTGCCTTAACTTCGTGCTTTTATTCCCCCCTCTCTAGAATGCTTTCCTGATTTCTTCTAATTAATTTTTATTCAATATTCCAAAAGTTGAAGTCTTTTCTTTTCCACTCAGATCATTCTAGAACAGTACTTGTGGCCCAAACCATACCCACTGGGCAGCAAACTGCTATGACCCCACTAAGTTTGCTGCTCACCCTTACTCACATCTCTCAAACTCTACTGCAAGGCCCGTGCGGGTGTATCTTGTGCCTCAAGATATCTACTGAATCAAAGATCCAGCTTGAGAAGACCTGAAAAATCACTTTCCCCTAAAAAGCCTATTTAATTCATATTTGTATAATGCTATGAGTCAAATCGTTCTTTCCAAAGACACAAAAATCTTTCTGGAAGCAGGAATCAGCTATGTTTGAGGGTGCCAAAAGGCTTGTCTGCATGCAAACGGAGGGAAAAGAGCCACTATAATGATAATGTTTTCAATAGTGTTTGAGATGTGTGTACACTTTTTTAAAATCCAATGAACCAAAATTAAATAAGGAATGCTTGAGTGATACTAAATGCTCTTCTGGTATGAACAAAGTCCTTTGGGCATAAAGAAGAAAATGAACTGTTCTGCCATTCTGCCTGCAGTTTAAGTGGTAACTCGAGAAGCTGATATTGAAGAGGACATGGGCATTCCATACAGAAAAGAGAGTAGCAGAGGTAGCTGATCTAAAATATAGCAGAAGTATTTCAAAATATAGTTTTGTTTTGTTTGCATATGTACCTTTTTCTTCTAGAATGTTCCTACAAGTCTGTTTTAGGGGAGAAACAGATCATCCAATGAGAACCAGAAAAACATCCAGATGTCTGTCTTATGAAGGATCTAAGGAAGCAGAATCTGTTTTTTAAAAATGGAAAAATACTTATGAAAAGATGTCTATATATAAAGCTATATAGACTGTGAGGGAAAAGTACACTGAAAAGTTAATGCGAAAGATAAGTACATCTCAGAAGCATTACAGACTTGAATAGATGGAACCTGAACCAGAATACAGAAGCAACAGAGCTAAAGGACACGAGGTGCAAAAATCAAATAAAAGACATCTATAAAATCCGAAATTGGAAGTGCAAAGGAAAGCATTCCAGTGAACACAAAACTGAGCACTATGAACAAAGCACTGTGAGGTGACCCAAAGACAACTGGGGGGGGGGCGCTTATTATCCATGGGAGCATATAGAAGTCACCAGAATATGGTTTCACCATGACAAACAACAAAAGTACACAGACATGGGGGTTTTCAGCCACCCTAAATCTCTGAGGTCTGAATCCGCTAGAAGAAGATAACCCTAGCAAAAGTGACTTGCTGACATCTCCCTTCCCCAAGGTGGAAACAAGAAGGGAAACTTTTATCCTGGACTTCTGACCAAAAAAGAACTGTTTGGCTGTTGCAAACATAACAGAAGCCTAAGAGTTTGTGGCATAATTTTAGGATTTACAGAAGCAAGAAATGGGAATGACTTAGATTGGAGACCTTGGATGGCAGGTATCCTGGCTATTTCTGCAATTACCACAGTGCATTACAAATACTTGTTTATGTGTTAGCTTTTGTCTACTAGACTATGAGCTCCTCCAGGAAAAGGGACCTTGATTTAATCCTCTTCATGTATTGTGAACAGTTCCCAAACCTGGATCTCAACAGGTATATAATGTTTCCTAAACAAAGAGCCCTGAACATCTATTTCCAGAATTTTGGAGAAAAACAGCTTTCCAAAAAAGGTGTAAAAAAAAAACTCATCAACAATAACAAAACTATGATTCAGGGTGGTCCCATAGTTATAGGAGACAGTGATTCATAGACCACAGAAGATGCTAAACTATGACTTCTAATTACGCAAGAATAAATGATTCTTAACAAAGAAAAGAAACTGGGGAGAAATCTAAAGAAAGAACATTTAGAAAAGATGGATGGAGGTTAAAAAAAAAACACAAACCTACCTGTAAGAGTGTCATAATCCTTGAGGACTAAAATCAGAACACATATTGATCTGAAGCTTGTGGACAATGTTGAAGGCAAGAAAAAGCTAAGTTTGGAATAGGAGAAAATTTAGAAAAGCCACTGGGCAGCCTGGTGTCATAATGCTAAGCCCCAAGAGAAGGCAGGCCTATGCAGTTCCGTCTTCATTTGACTTTCTTCCATCTTCTTTATAAAAAGAGCATGATCCTCAAACCAGAATGGACAGAGGAAGCAATGTGGAGAGAGCTGTCAGTAAAGGTGCAAAGACAGTAAAAGAACATCCACTCAATTTAAATGAGTTTGAAATCTTTAGGTGCAAAATGAACTCTATTTCAGGGAATGAATCCTTGCAGATGTGATCACAAAACCACTTTTAAGATAAGTGCTGGAAAAGGAGAAAATGGCAGACTCTAGAAGCTACACGCTTGTAATTAGTTCTTGGGAAAATCTGAAATGGATTAGGAGCTAGATGATTTCTTCAGAAATGAGTGACAGACTTTAGCAAGGACTGCTGGCTCTATTGCTTGCATCTGGGGCATTTTTCATGGAAAATAATATGCAGCGTTTTGTCTAGAATCTTAGCTCCCTTCCATTTGAATTACACAGGAAGTTAAATTTAATACTGAAGTGGAACAGGTAGTCATGAAGCTTCTCTTGACAATTGTTATCCACTGGAAATGTCCTCTTTCTTTACATCACAGTCCTTTCCTTTCCTCTGCTGCCTGCCCAAATTCAAGATTTTGAAACCAGCTACTTGCCTATCCCACTGACACATCAGCTCCATAAAACAAATGGAAAAGAGTGATCAATGAGAGCCAAAATGTATTTCTACAAAGAAACAGACATATCAAAATAATTTATTCTCTGGATGGGCTTTCTGGGATATCCTAAGTATACTATATCTTCAATTGAGCAGGTTCTGTTAAGTCTGATGGTAATCTTTTGGAATAGGATGTAAAGTGTAGCATTGGGTAACAGCAGTGTTTAGATGAATTTTTACGGAATTTAAGGTACTATGTGACAGCTTAAAAGTTTCTGTGATACTCATTTACAACTGCACCAAAACTGGTAAGATATCTAGGGATAAACCTAACCAAAGAGTGAAAAAAATCTATACTCTGAAAACTATGAAACACTAATGAAAAGAAACTGAAGATGAAATAAAGAAATGCAAAGATATTCCATGTTCATAGACTAGAAAAACAAATATTGTTAAAATGTCTGTATTACCCAAAGCAATCTACATATTTAATTTGATCCCTATCAAAATACCAACAGCATTTTTCTCAGAGCTAGAACAAACACTCTTAAAATTTGTATGGAACCACAGAAGACCCCGAATAGCCAAAGCAATCCTGAAAAAGGAGAGCAAAGCTGGAGGTGTCACAATTCTGACTTCAGGTTATAATTACAAAGCTACAGTAACCACAAAGTATGGTACTGGCACAAAAATGGACACACACATCAATAGAACAGAATAGAAAACCCAGGAATGAACCCAACATTATATGGTTAATTAATCTTTTTTTTTTTAAAGATGTTATTTGACAGACAGAGATCACAAGCAGGTAGAGAAGCAGGCAGACAGTGAGGAAGAAGCAGGCTCCCTGCTGAGCAGAGCGCCCAATGTGGGGCTCGATCCCAGGACCCTGGGACCATGACCTGAGCCGAAGGCAGAGGCTTTAACCCACTGAGCCACCCAGGCGCCCCTGGTTAATTAATCTTTGACAAAGCTGGAAAGAATAGCCAATGGAAAAAAGACCATCTATTCAAATGGTGTTGGGAAAACTGGACAGCAACAAACAAAAGATGAAACTGGGCCACATTCTTATACCAAACACACAAATAAATTCAAAATGGATTAAAGACCTCTGAAACCTGAATCCATAAAAATCCTAGAAGAGAGCACAGGCAGTAACTTCTTTGATATCAGCCATAGCAACTTCCTTCTCGATATAACTCCTGAGGCAACGGAAATAAAAGCAAAAATAAACTGTTGGGACTACATCAAAATAAAAAGCTTCTGCACAGCAAAGGAATTAATCAACAAAACAAAAAGGCAAGCTACAGAATGGGAGAAGATATTTGCAAGTAACAGACATTATGAAGGATTATTAACCAAAATTCATAGGGAACTTACGAAACTCAACAACCAAAAACCAAATAACCCAATTAAAAAATGGGCAGAAGACATGAACAGACATTTTTCTAAAGAAGACATACAGATGGCCAACAGAAGAAGCTTAACATCACTCATCATCAGGGAAATGTTAATCAGATACCACTTCACATCTGTCAGAATGGCTAAAATCAAAAACACAAAAAGAAACAACAGGTGTTGGCGAAGAGGTGGAGAAAAAGGAAACTCCTGCACTGTTAGGGGAATGCAAACTGGTACAGCGACTGTGGAAAACAGTATCAAGTTTCCTCAAAAAGTTAAAAATAGAACTACCCTACCATCTAGCAGTCACACTGCTGAGTATTTACCCAAAGGATATATAGCAGCATTATCTACAACAGCCAAGATATGGAAGCAGCCTAAGCGTCCACTGAATGACAAATGGGTAAAGAAGACGTGGTATAAGTATAATAAAATCTTGCCATTTGCAAAGACATGGATGGAGCTAGAACGTTATGCTAAGTGAAATAAGTCAAAGACAAATACCATATGATTTCACTGATATGTGGAATTTAAGAAGCAAAACAAATGAGCAAAAGGAAAAAAGAAAGAGACTAAACAAGAAACAGACTCCTAACTTTAGAGAACAAACTGATGGTCACCAATAGAAGAGAGGGGGGCTGGCGAGATGAGTTAAATGGGTGACGGGGACTAAGGAGTGCACTTGTGATGAGGACGGGGTGATGTATGGAAGTGATGAATCACTACATTACACACCTGAAATGAATATCACACTGTAAGTTAACTGGAATTTAAATAAAATTACAAAAATGAGTAAGTTTCTGTGATACTGCTTCCTTTATCTTTGACTCCGTAATTTTTATCAAGCTCAGCAAAACCTACAAAGTTAATTTAAATATGCAAGCGGAAGCCAACTCTAGAGATGACAGAATCCATAATTAAAATTACAGCTACTCAATTAAAAATCATTGAACTCTTCACACAAATGTTAATAATGTTTATCTATCTCTTTATCTATCTCTTTACATTTATCTATCTCTTTACAATCACATAGCTCTTTCATAAGACAAACTTGTAAGATGTGATACACAAACAGTATACCCTAACCTCATCAAATTGAAGCATGAAGAGGTATATATATTCAGATTTTTTTTTAATGTATTAGGAAAGTACAGTATGAAAGAAATCTAACCAGTAATACATGTGAAAAAGGGGTCTAGTGGTATTACTCAACAGGCTTATATCTAATATGACAAATGGGTAATGGAATTTGTAAAATGGTAACATTAAGACCAGGTAAACAGATATGCAATGTCTACATTAGCTATTGTAGGACAATGGGCAAACCTCAAGTGATACCACTCTGAGCCTCAGTCACTTACAAAATGGGGGTAATATCTACCCCATAGGATGGTTTTATAAAAGGACTCTGTAAACTGTAAAGGAATTTATAAATATACAGAATAAGAACAGTTTTAATGAAAAATAGATCTATTTTCTGACCACATCAGGATTATTAAAGTGTGAGCTTTATATTTTAAGAAAAGCATTCACTGTCCAATCAAAATACATGTAGAGGAGAACTAGACTAGGCATGTAGAGAGAACTAGGATCCATGCTAACCGTAGAATGGCTGGAAGACCTAAGGAAGCTTCATCAACCTCTAGAAGTTACTAGACAAGTGGTAACTGCCTTCACATATTTCATAAGAAGTATAAATGGGAAATAGATTTTGGTTTCACCAAAAAAGAAAAAAAACTTTTATAATTACTAGTTGCCCTTGAAAGACTTTATGAATTGTGTGTCTGTGTTTTAGGGGAAGACGTACACACATTCACACACATGTACGTATATTCATTTATGTATTTACATATTTATTTATGAGTATCACAAATGAGAAACTAGAGGTTAAGAAGAGCATTATTAGGTGACATTCTAAAAATGGTGAGAGTGTTTTGGGGGGATAGTACTGAAGAAATAAGTGAATGTCAAGAGCTGAGGTTTCCAGAGTTCGGAGATAAAGAAGACAGAAGAGGAGGTCTGATCGCGCAGTGGAGAGGGGAGCCAACGCTGAAAGCCGCAGAACAACCAAGAGGAAAGCTGTGACTCATGTTCTAAGGAATCTGAATAAGTGGTTCCGAAGTCTAGATGCAACACAAAGCACACCCAGGTTTTGCAGCCTCCAGAAGTAATCAGATATCAATATCACTCTCTCAACCATCAGATTTCATTGAACAAACATTTTCGGAATGTCTACTCTGTATCTTCTTTCCTAAAAGTGATGCTGTTCTGTTTGTTGTTTTGTCTTTAGTGGTTCACTAGAGGCTGGCCACTGTGAGCAAAGCCAGTGATAGCTTTTGACTGTTTAGTGCCAATAAAATGCTTTTATGGAGTATAAGTTCCTCTTCAAGCTTGTATTCATAACCAACGTATTTTGCTACCTATCCAGCAAATCCTTGTACATTTATGTGTCTACTGAAATTCCTAAGATTTCTGAAGTTCACAATTTTCTAAATTAAAAGATTTCCAAATTTTTTAAGTTATTAAAAAACACCAAACCCAGTTTTTTACTTCATTTAATTAAACAGCTTACTTTTATTTTAACAGTGAAGATCAGTCTCCTCTTTTTCTGAAAGATGGCTCTTATCTTATGGATTTAAATCAAAGTCAGAAAAATTCCCCCAAAAGACTAAAATTATCCATGTTCTGAAATATGACTTTAATTGACAAATTCTTCATAACCCAGCTATGAGCTTCATTCTTAGAAAATACCATTTCAGACATTAAAACAATAATTTGCTTTATTTCTCAATTTCAGGAAAAAATTTCAGGAAATGAAAGAGTTTTCTCATTATCTTATACTAAAACTAAATCAGACAGACATGGGTATAATCATAGTGATGTATATGGTGGTAAACATTTCCAACCCAACAGACCAAGCAAGCACATATCTTTAGGAGCTCTTTCTCCTTGTACTAGTTACAAACCAAAGAGATATATTTGTTATAGTTTGGGATTCTTTTACAAATAAATGTTTGATTTTCAAAACAAGCATGTATATTGTGAAATTTAGCTATTTTAGCTATATGAAATGTCTGATTAAAAAAAATAAGACTATTTGCTTGTTTCTTTCTCTATACTACTTATTCACATACTAGGGAAAATAAACTTTTCTGCTTCCAATTCTCAAATGATGTCTCAATTTAAAAAGAATTAGTCCTAATAAGAATGCATCCTTTCCAGACCTACAAAAGATAATACTCCTGTAGAGATTAGCATTTCAAAAAGAACCTTGAATTCAAAGACTTAAATGCTCACCACCAGTCCACTAAGCGGCCTTAGTTTAAAAATCACTTAAAATACACATTTATTTAAGTGTTCATCCTTAGCTATGATTTATTAAAGTTGGATTTGAAAAGGACTGCCAAAGATATTCTTGACAGAACCAATTCTTAATCAATGTTGGGCCCTACTGAGAAGGCAGGCAGGAAGGAAAGAAGGAAAGAACACCAGGTGAATGAATACATTCTCAAATTCAAATTAGAAACAACAATTCTTATTTCACCATATCCTGGAGCTTTACACCGAACTAGAATTAACATGTCAGTGGAAAAAAATTAATTCTATTAAAAATTATACATATTTCTAAAACACTGAATTTTAGTCATATTGTCTAGAATATTAAATAATTTTTAAAAGAGCTAAACTAAATAAATCAGAAGTTGGGGAAAGGGGATAATACCAGCTTACAATGTCAAAAATCTTTATCAATTCAACATTTAAGAGTTGCAGTGGTTGTTAATCTACTTCAAAACTCAAAGTGTACTTACTGTTTAAATGTGCTGTTTTAAGAGAGAAGGGGAAAAAAAAGGTCACCTAAAACTAAATGCCAGTTTGGAAATAAGCTGAAAGATGGCAGACTGGTGACTGGGGAGGTAACTGGGAAGTAAATGATCACAGAACCTCAAATAAACACTCTACAGCCTGAGAGGGAGAGCTGCTTCTCTGAAAAGGGAAATCCAGGCCTGTCAGGGATGGTGTAGGGGAAATCACACAGGGAGTGCACGTTATCTAGCAGAGAACTCCTCTCTAGCTATGAAAAGTTATACGGGGAAAGATGATTTTCTTCTCTATCCAAAGAAAGGGAAAAAAAAAAAACACAGAGAAGTAAACACAAGGTATTAGGATGACTCATGGTGGTTAAGAATTAAAACCTGAAAGTGTGTTTATAAAATGCAGGGATATATGTGTGTATTTGGAGATTATGAGACCTTTGCTTATATTAGTAATAGGCTTATTCCAATCAAGTATTACTTAAAATACAGGTGAGGTCTTGGGAGTTTACACGTAACAGCACTGACTACACTAAAACTCAAGATTTGTTATACCTATCTGGGTCTGGGGAAGACCACAGTTACATTAATTAATGGTTTAGAAGTAAAATGAAACATATCTGATAGCAAATCTTACCCTAAATTGGGGATTAGGGGGTGCCTGCTTTGGCATATAGATCAGTAATCCATATTTATAAGTTTCAATTAAAACTCATTTTTCTAATGGAACAATGGTATGGAGCCCAACATTCTGCTTAAAGCCAATAATAAAACTTCCTACTTTGGTTGATGAAGTCGTAACACTGGTCCTCCTTTACCTTTAGCTGGATACCCAATTGATAGATGTAATAAAGGAAAAAATAAGCAGCTTCAGGGTATCGGTCTTCTCACAAATGCCAACATATAAAATGATGATACTTAAAAAACATCCCGGTAATGTTTCAGATCACTATATTCTGCTCCATATACATATGATTTCAATATGCAAGACTGATAACAGAGTGTAAATGTTAGCACAGTCCTTAGGATAAGATCTCACCATATAAGGAAACAGCACTAGGCTACAAAAGTTGATTGCAGTCAGCTTTCCTGCATTTCTTCTTGGAGATGGTGATGGTATTATCATCTTTAAA
This sequence comes from Mustela putorius furo, assembly GCF_011764305.1. Classification (NCBI taxonomy): domain Eukaryota; kingdom Metazoa; phylum Chordata; class Mammalia; order Carnivora; family Mustelidae; genus Mustela; species Mustela putorius. The sequence goes on from NW_025421998.1 coordinate 89,138,778, forward strand.
TCCTTGTGGAGCTTTCTCTCTGTTTCATTATGCTGAAAACAACAACCTCCTTCTTTGAAACATTATCAGCAGATATGCTATTGTTTTACATGGTGTAGCATATAGTTCTTCAAGATGAATCTGAGATGACAGCTTTAGTGTGAGGGTAGTACATCTTGGTACCATTACTATTATATATATTTTTTTCATTCTTTTAGAGATGTCACCAGTCTAGTGATCGTGCATGCTGGTCCTTAAATGCTCTTTGGCACTGCAGAAAATTCTTGGGCAAATTTAATTCCACCTCTGTTTTATTCTTTATTTAGTTCTGACATTGGTATTTAGTTTAAGTCTACATTATGTACTAATACCTGCTAGGTTACATCCTCTTCCACCTGTCACTAATGTTACTCCAAGATCACTAGGTCACATTAAATATCAGTTTCCAAAACTTACAGGATCTGTATTAACAGTCATCAGCAGATAGACACTTTGAAAGCCTTCATTATTTGCACTGATATTCACAGTTGAAAGCCCTTGACTTGCAAGAACTACTACAATAATCAAGCTGTAAGATACAACAAAGTTTACAGAAGAGATATATTCTGGATCTTCAAGTTTCCTTCTCCGTGAGTTACATGTAGGAAGGCAAATTCAGATGGTGAGGGCTAAGGAGAACTTTATATTGTTAGAATGGGATTGTGGGCAAATCATATTCCTTCTGTGCCATGTTTATTATTATCATTATTACTTGGTCTTTAAAAGTCAGGCTGTTAGAGTATGTTATAGATTTCAAAGCTCTGAAATTTATTCCGACAGAAGTTTTCTTATTATCCTTCCCTTAGGTTTTTCCAAAGAGTATGACACGGGGTGGATATGCCTACTAGTGAGACTAAAATCTGATGAGAAAAGGCTACAAAAATATTTGTTCAGATAAGCCTTGCTGCGTTTCAAAGGGTCTTTATTTCTTTAAAAAAAAAATGTTTAGAAACAGACTATATATAAATGCATCATTTGTCCTGAACATATGAGTTAAGCAGAACATAGCAGGAATAAATACATGAAACGTCGCAGAAAAGTGGCCAGAGGGTTTTTCCTCTGCTATGTTAAGTGGAGGACTTAAATGAAAATTACTAAGCATAAACCAACACACGTGCACGCACACACATTCACCCTCACACCCATGGAGAGCACTACACTTATAGTATATATCTCTGCTAAGCAAACCTTTCTTCCATGATGCTAATCAAATGTCACAAAGACAGAAAGACTATTATTGCTATTTCAAAACTATTCAGATGGTTGTTTCAAACACTTTTACCTACTCAGGAAAACATGTATCCTAAACCTTTTTTACCTACAGCTCCTTGCCTTCCTCCCTTTTTTTAAAGGGTAGTATATAAAAGTTGCTTCACCCATAATCTTAAACTACATTGTTGTGAAGAAGCATGGCACCCTACAAGGTAAAACACCAAGTCCAGATGCACACAGCCTCAACAAAAAATAGGCCCAAATTCTCACAGCTGGAGTGAGTTTTTTATTTTGCTATTGTAACAGTGAGATAATTAAAAAACAGGACTACACCACACTTTAGTTATTTGTATGTTACATGAATTTCCCTTCTATTCAACAACAAAAAAAGGTACTAGGTGCTCTAGAGGCTTTATACATTTTATGGAGGCGGGGAGGAGGGGAAAGCTTTCGTAGTGTTGCTTTTTTAAGAGAGCACAATAGTGAGCCTGAACAACAATAAGCACAGTGCGCTCCTGAGTCAGGTGGGAACTTCCAGGAACCCTCAGAATAATTGCACACATGAAGTGGCCTAAGAACGAAGTCAAGTCAGTAGCTGCCTTAGGAAGTACAGTCTGAAGGAGCCTGGAGAGAACGGATTGGTTCTTTAAGTACAACTTCCAGCTGTTTCATGGAATTTCTAAGTACTTCAGTTCAATTCTGAAGCAGCTTAGATTGCTTAGGCTTTCTTTCAGTTCTAGGTGCCCAACAGGTATAAACTAGATTTTCATATAACTCAAACCCAGGGCAGACTCTCTGAAACATTATGGAATAGAACAGATTCTCTTTGTGAATCCTGGATTCTCAAGAATGATTCCTTGGGAAAAGATCCCGACTAAGGAAGCCGGTATTAAAGGCTGGTATGCCCAGCATTATAGGGTTGGTAAGAATAATACTCATGGCAGCAAATCACAGGGCAGAAAGGAGATGGAAGGAGCAGTGGCTTTTCGATCCATCAGCATGGTTTCACAAAGAGCATTCTTGAGCAATGACTTGTACTTTGAAGTATTATCACTTTTAAGTATCATAGTTGATATGTCAGCTGACATATCATACATGGATCGTACACACATGGATCAAGTCCAGTGAGTTTAAAAATGTGTTAATGTCCATTGGGGAGGGTATGTGCTATGGTGAGTGCTGTCAAGTGTGTAAGTCTGACGATTCACAGACCTGTACCCCTGGGGCTAATAATACATTATATGTTAATAAAAAAGTCTAATAAAAATATGTTAGTGTCAATAAACTAAGAGTACTTCCAAAGTAGGCATATTTGCTATTAACTAAATAAAGAAAAAATTTTATTTATCTATATCTTTATCCCTGTTTCACTTTACCTTCAGCAATTTTCCCTAAAGGTCATATCTAAGTATATAAAATGTAAGTATAGATTAGTTCATTAACTTGTAGGTTTATATCTATCTATTCACATGACACATTCTCTTTGGGGACAAACTGTCAAAACATTTTTATAACATGTTATAATAAAATTCTGAATTTCTCTCTCTTCTACTCTTCACTAATCTACTACTTTTAATTCCAATGTGCTATAGAAATAAAGCAGAATGACCCAGTACACCTAAATAAGAAGGGCTGGTTCTCCCAAGTGTGCTTGGGAGAAACTAGCTCCTACTTGTAATACAGGCTCTTCAACTACCAGACCTACTGCCTCTAAGTCTTCTACATCATAAGTAACATGTCCACCACCCCTCTCACTGGGCTTACCTACACCTGTCCAGTCTCATCCCTGGCTCTTCCCAAGCCTTCCCCTGCATTCTGCAGGAACGTTCATCCCACAGGGCGTTTTCCTTGGTCTTCAACTTACAAAAAACCTGACCCAGGATTCCCTAAGCAGTATCATGCTTTCTATAATTCTCTTTCTTACTCTCAAGAAATGGCTGGAAGGTAAGTGAGTGGAGAAGAAACACAGGGGTTACGAAAGCCAGGTGCCTTTCCAACCTCCAGCCCTGAAGTTAGGCATTTAGATGCCATCCTTTCTCTGGTTCTCACTCATCACTCAGCACTAACCGTCATCATGCTGACCACAGCCTCCTAATCTGTCATTCCCTTAACAACACTATTCCTGCTCTGTGACCTCACCAAAACCTAAAGTCACTGAACTCCCTTCAACACACTCACACCATTGATTCTTTCCTGCCTTAGTGGACTGACTCTTCTTGACCACAGATTAGGTATTTCAATGTTGTCTTCCTGCATATTTTTGTATCCCTTTCTTTTTCACCTTCTAACCAAACTCTCAATATTTGCTTTGTCTACCCTTGATGTTTTGTGCAGAACCAGAGAAATATATAAAACCATATACATTTGGACTCTAGAAGTTTTTAATTTGAACCTTATCTTCACTCAGCAATTCTTGAATTTCTTTCTGATGTACTTCTAGGCTTATTTCACAGGTTTATTTAATCACCTTTCTTTACTGAGTCCCAACTTCACTCTTCACCCCCATTCTCACACAATATGCATTCAATAATAACTGATGTGAGTCCCTTCCTGTGTTCTCATTTTCTCTAATTTCACCTTCTCTTTCCTAGATTTTCTGGGTGTCCTTGAAAAGAACAGTGCCCTCTTCTCTAAAGCTAAGTCCCTAACTTAACCTTGTCTCCGGAGCTTATCTCCTCCTAGCATTAGAGAAATCCATTACCCTACTGGATTAGCCTACCTTCTCTTTAGCACTGTCCATTTCTTCCTCTCAAATAGCTCTGTAAGTTCTGCTTTTAAATATTTAAATACCCACCCGACCTTAAAGCAATGCATTCTAAGATCTACCACCCATCTGGTAAGCGTCTTGTCTTTCTCTTTCCCTTAGTTGCCAAATATCTTAAGTAATCAATGGTTGCTGTAGCCATATCCTTGACTTTTTCTCATGAATCCTAGAAATCTGGTTTCCATCTGTACCTTTATGAAAGTTAAATTTTTAAAGGTCACCAGACACCTAGGCTTTTTTCTAGATCTCGTATTTTCTGGCTTCTAATTCATCATTTCTTCTCTATTCCTACTATTACTGTTCTAATCCAGGCCATTTTATTTGCACTGCCCAGCAATATACATAATGGAAACTTGTAAGTTTCTTTCGAAGTGGTCCCAGTTTCAAGCAAACACATCATCAAACTAATCTTTTTAAAATGCTACAATCAAGTTACATCTTCAGCAAAGAACCTAGAGTTCTCTATCACTGACCACATCCATATCAAGATTAAACTATCCTTCCCAGTTTTCAAGGCTTTTGCATACTTATTCTACTTTTCTGTATGACATGTATACCTCAAATGAGTCCATCTCCTCACTGTCCTTCTCTCCTAATCACTAGAGACCACTCCAATCTCTGTCTCTGGTTCTTTGTTCCGTCTGTTCTCTTTATTCTATTTTCCCCTTGAATCAGCCATCCTTCGACATCGAAAAGCCCCATACTTTATGAAGCCTTTCCCTGCCCCACCTTACATTAACTTCTTTAATTCCTATTTTTACTTTTGTATCACCATAGCGTTTGATTAGTTCGCTAGACATTTCATGTGGAAATACCTGCGTATATTACTGCCATTTACTCAACATAAGGAGACAAGCAGTAGGTACTCACTCAGATTAAAAAAATACTCAGAGGAGAAAGATACAGCACTAAGGGCAGAAGGACTAGCTTGACACTGGATAACTGACTTTGGTCTATATTTTATAGAAAAAGACGTATCATTGTTTTGGGTTATCACCTCTTTATAAGATAACCTTTTTAAAAACATTATTGTGTTTCCAACTGTATGATATCCATCCCTAAGCCAATTACACAAATTTGGGACTACCTCAAAGATCAAGTAAACAGAAAAGTCTAAAAACCTTGTAACTCAAAAAGATAAAACATCCTCTAGTTTTTAATGTATGCATAAATAACACAATGGTTATCATTTTGTAAGACTTCTATGCACCTGCAATTCATTCCTCCTTTTTCTTGGCTTTCTAAGCCAACGTCTCTGTGGGAGTAGCTACCTTATGGACGTGTGTCACAGCAGAAAAGAGCTCTGGCAATCTTGAAGGTGCTTGGAACGCCATACGAATAGGAAAAATGTCAATAAAAAATGTGCACAGACACAATGCATTCAAGTATTTTCTTTAAAAGAACATATATAGAGAAAATTCTATTTAACACCTAGAACACTAAGAGTTAGAGACATGAGCATAAACACATGACTAAGATACTCAAGTCAAAATTGTGAATGTATGTCTTCCCTATTAAGATTTTTATCACCCCCTCCAAATTATCACATATTTTAATTTTCAGGTATCAATATTTAATACCCTATGTTGCCACCGTCAGAGCAATGAGTAATGAGTCTAGACCACTGCAACGATTTTTGTTAAAATATATTAAGAGCTGACCCTACAGAAACAACCTGAAATAAAACTGTCACTAGACTGTTATACTAAATGACAGGATCTACGCTTTATTCAGCCCTCAAGACCTAACTAAAGGTCACCATACAGAATAGGCTCTCAAATATTTGACTAATATTTTGTTGTAATAAGGGCAGTATACAAAAGCACCACCTGGAAAAACATGTGACAGTAGAATGAAAAGGAAAATATCATTAATCAGAAAATATTTTCTAATGGAATCTTTAAGAAAATAAAAAAAGAGGCACTTTACATTCATCATGACTTAAATCATTCACTCCAGTTCTCTATTTCCTACAGTGGCACTAAAGTCATTTCAGGGTAGCAGTTTTTAAATTCTCTTCCTGGGGTGGGGGGTGGGGTGGGGTACCACCAAGCTCTTTATAAATCTAATAGCTATGGATTTTCTCCACAGAAAAATATGGACAGCTGTACATACGTACAAAACTTCGCTAGTCCATCCAAAGGGTTCTGAATTCTGGCGTTTACAGTTTCTGATTTAAGAAACAGACTAGTTACTTTTTTAAAAAGTTGGGATGTAAAAGCATAAAAGGTTTCCCTTGTGCATGAGACATTCATTTAACAAAAACTATTCTGAAATTTTTTAGAATTTTTCATTCTTTACCATCATTTGGCTTCATCAACTTACTTGCTATATGAAGTGGTACTTTCTTTTACGTGTTGTGTAATTTCTTCTGTGCTTTAATATAATTAATTACCAACATGATTTCAAGACTTAACTTTTTAAAAAAACTATACTATCGAAATATTAGGTAAGCAAAATGGTGAGACTTATTATTCTAGGCTTACAAGGGCTCAAAATTACAAAGTTAAAGGATAATCTTTAGCTTTTCAATGTGAAAATAATTAAACTGAAACCTAAGTGCCCAAGATGCATTTTCCTGATGTTTGGTGTGTGTCAAAAGTGTGAAGAATAAAGAAGTAGGCAGGGAGAGAGTTTTGGGTTCTAGCAAGTATAGATAAAATACCTGACAATTTTTTGGCCTTGGCAAGGAAGGAAAAAGGAGAGAGAAAGCGACCACAGGAAAGAAGCCTTGTTTAACAGGCAGATCGCTCTCTCAACACAAAGAAGTAAAGTAAAGAAACCATCTGTCTTGGTAAGCAGATCCAGGTGATGAAAGGCTTGCACTGATAGCTAGAGAAAGCTATCTATTAGTAAGCTTCACTACAGGGAGCCCAAAGCCTAGGAACCCTAGCACCACAGAAGACATTAAGTGGATGTCTTGGCTTCTTACAGCAAAAATGAAACTGTAATTAAACCATGATCAAAGGCTTCTGTCTAATAAGTCGACAGTGTTTTACTTGTATTTTCTAAATTTCTTGTAATGCTGCCCTAAAGTCAGTTTTGAATAGAAATTAGAGATTGTCACTTATGCAGAATCTTACAAAAATATTTAAATGGCTAGATGATTACCTGTTCCTATACCTCAGTTAACCAAATCAAAGGACATCAAAGAACAGATTTTAGTTTACCCACTATACCTGAGGACAAAGCTATTCCATTTGCTGTATTATACCTAACAGAAAATAACCAGACTTCATATAGAGAGGTAATCTTGAAAAATGCCAACATGATATTATCTCATCTCCTAATGTGTTTTTTAAATAATTATTATTTTAAAATCCTTAGGATTCCTTTTTTGGTATTCACATTACTCTTTTAATATTTTTAACAAATAAAGGCATATCTTTTATCGTAATTGTTTTTTGAAAACGTCAAGAAGAGATCTGACTTTCCCCATTCTTCCCAGATATTTAATCAGGCAGAATATGGTCATGTTTTTCTGAATCAGCTTTTGTCCACTGCTCAGAACTCCATTCAGTTTATCAGCTTTAAAACTATTTTTGAAAAAACTGTGTATTATCCAAAAACATCACTGTATATCATGCCCTAATAAAGTACTTCACTATCTTCTGTGATCAAAATTACCTACAACAACTTACATGGCCTAATTTTAGAGGATCCCCAATCTCTTCTCCTCCACCTTAGTCTCATTCTGGCCAGGTACTTGTAATATAGCTTTATTATCACATTTCAATTTTTAAACAATGACGTTTCCAAACAGGTATCTCACAGAACTACCGTTCATTCCATAAAAGTGTTACACTACTATGGTTGCTTCTCACATACAATGTTTACCCCATATTCAAGTTTCTGATAAATCAACTGTAAGTTGAAATTCTGTTTCTGAGGCATTTCCTGGTATACTAGGCAGTGCATTAGAAAAGAGATATTGCATTTAGTCTATAATAATTAACCTTCTAAATATAATTAACAACCATTCAAAAAGAAAGTGCAAATGTGCAAATGAGAGACAACAAAAACAGTTTCTAAACATGTAATGCATTAATATAGGCTATAAATCCATACAACTAAAAATAATTGCTGACAACATCCTTCTGAGCATTAAACAACACCACCAATTTTGTTTTATATGTTTTCTTTCTTCTCAAGTATTCAAAGAAATGCAATAGACATTATCTTAATTTTCAATTTTTTCATGAGTATATTAGGATATTACCATTTTTTTTCACAAATCAGAAAACAAGGAACTACCATTATCTTTGCATAATTTCAGTAATAGAGCCAAAATAAGAACAATTCTAGCTAATCTCATCTGGGATCTTAATTAGTACTACAAGTTTATTTGTGTGAGTTAAAAATAGTATCACTCATGAGAAACAATGCCAAAATTATTATGCTAATAAATCGTGTTAAAGGCCTAATGAAGAAATACTTTAGCAACTATGAGGTAACACACTAGTTGTAGGCATGAGGAACGTTTATATTGGCTCTTTTGGGTGTATACATTAAATGCGAAATCAGAAAGGAATCATGCAAAAATCCGGTTGCCCATGCAAGCACCCCAGAGTCTAATCCTCTCCTCTCAGTTCTGTTGTCAGGCCACAGTAGTGTGGAGACTTGTAGGCTGCTGTCCTTGTTGTAATGAATGGGAAGAGGCTGACAGTGGCATGGTCGAAACCTTCACCTCTTCTTCCCCTGTGGAAAAGTCAGTCATGGTCTAGTTATGGGTGACTAGATTTGTTAACAGTCCCTTTAAAAATGATTTCAATATTTGGAATACTGATACATATATAAAATACATGCTTAAATGGCTGGAATCTGGGTGTGAAACAAGACATGAATTTTAAAATATAAACTTATCAAGTACCTAGAAAGTAGTTACACTATAAACACACCCTTCAATTTAATACTATGTCAGATATAAGAACAAATATAATAGATTTAGGATTATAAATAGACAAAAAGAAAAAAAAGAGAGAGACCAGGAAAGCCATTCTTTTCCAAGCCAATTGGACCCCTTTTAAATTCAGATACTAACAGTTAATAGTATTTTGTGAAAAAAATTAAAAAGAAGTTCACAGATGTGAAAATATGTTTTTTAAAAGGAAAAATGACAAATTCATGTTTTAAAGGCAGAAATTATGTCCATAAAAAATAAACAAAAAGATATAAATATCAATTCAGCAAATTACCACACAGCATCTGATAATTCACTGTGTACTCTGAAGGAATTAGAAAAGAATAAATGCTAATGGTACAACGATCCAATTGACTGAAAGCGAGATGACTACTTCTAGGTCAGAGAAATACACGAAATGAGATCAGTTCTCCTAATTATAATTGATAATTACTGGACTACAAGTGACTTGTTTCACATATGACTCAAAATCCAATCAAGTCACTGTTAAAATAGCTAATTCGGTAATAAAATTTAAAGAAAAATGTCCTCTTACAAGTAAAATTTGAATGAACAAAAACATGAAAAAAATCCAATCCTAAACAGTTTCAAGTATTTCTCTAAGAATATCTTAAACCAACAATGCTTAATAGACTGAGACTTAATATTATTTGTTTTCCAAATAATTTTTAGCATCATAGAATAAAAAACATCTTGGCAGAGAGTTCTTTGAAAAACAAATCTGCAAAATTACATTTGGAAATATTTAACTGACAGATTTAACTAACACAATGAAGGAAGACTCTCAGCCTTTAGAACAGGTTATTTCCTAATTTTTCAGTAAATTGGCCAAAATTCTATAAACTCCAAGTACATAGCAAGAAAGTTGTGTAGAGGAAATTCTAGACTACAGTTCTTGGTGAGAACATGGTACTGATAAGGACTACGCAAGAGATTAATTTTTATCAAGTCAATAAACTTCATTCTACTTTGTAAGTTATAGGCCATATCCCTGAGCTGGGCCAATTGTCTCATCAATAGTTACTGTTGATGAAAAGGGACCTGAAAGTGTGTGAGAGCAACAATCAATTACTATGGGAAGAAAGCCAAGTTAAAGTACATGCCAGTGATCTTCATTTGTGAAGGTGAACAACATCGTACTGGAAAAACACTTCAGTTTGAATGTGGAATCTGGATCCTTGTCCTAATTCTACTACTAATTGAATGTTTGACCTTTAACAAATTATTTAACCTTTCTGGAACACAGCTTTGCTTTTTCTAAAAGAACTAGTTGAACAAGATAAGTCACTTTTTTATGAAAAGTTACTTCTTAAACAAAAGCACATGGTTCCAATAACAAAAAAGATCTGAATGGACCTACTATAATTGTCCACTAATCAAAGTTTTCCCCCAAGAATATTTATTTCAAAAATCCTTCCAGGCTTAGCAAACTGGATGAGCAGCCAAGAAAATGCTGCTAAAAAGGATTTTACCTAATTAAGAAAATAACTAATTTTAAACAAACAAAAAAAGTTTTCATGTAGGCGTAAGAAATGGAAGCCGCATTTCTGTCAAGCCTCTGGCAACTGTCCTTCCCATGATAGGTTTCAGACATACCAATTTTTAATAATTTAACTGAAACAAACCAAAACTAAAAATTTAAATACAAATATATAATAAATACAGACATGGTATCTGTAGGATATACAGGTGACTGACACCTGAGTATTTGCTCCTAAAGGCCAGGGACCCTACCGTGTTTTGCTCTACATAGCTAAAGAATAAATAAATATACATGCCTTTTCCAGTGTTGAATACTGTCTAAGCATATCTTATAGTGGCAGGTATCATAGAAATAGAAGGTACTCTCCATTTTGAAGCACTTCACCAACAGCTACCCTGGTTAAGATACCATGATATTCATTTCAGGATACAAAGTTGAACCTATTTGAAGGGTTCAACTCAAGTACAACTGATTTACAACTAGGGGTGGGGGAAGCAGATATTGCTTAGGTATTAAATTGCTTCAAATCAGACACAGTTAAAATGAACATAGTTTTCTAGAATTTTACTTTCTGTCATTTCTAATTGTTACTGAAAATCCTAAATGATCCAGCTACAAATATGTAATTATTCTGTTTTGAGGTTTAGCACATTCATCTTCCTGAAATATTTGCCAAATATTTATAGGACATGAGAGTATTCTGTGTAACTCTTAATAACAATTTTAAATATTTTGTTGCATTAAACTACAATTTCTCTTGTCATCAGAGATTTAAAAATGATCTAATAATAAAGTTTAATCATAAGTCACCATTTAAATACCAAACAAGTATGCAGAGTCAAAAACTGAAAATCTGAAATAACAAACTCTCCCAACCTCCCACAAAATATGACAATGATTCAGAACCTACAAGTTGGTGACTTCATTCTTAGAATTTCTGGGAAAAAAAAGTATTTTAGGCTCTACAGTTGAGTATATGTTAAAAGGAAAACCCACAAAGGTAAGACCACAATTTAATGCCACATTTTTTTCATAAAGTATCTAGTTTAGATGAAGATTTCAAATGACTAACATCTGGACGACTACACTCACAAATCAGTAATTATTCATTACTGCTGTGGCACTCTCACAATATATACTGACTTGAAATATTTGGGTTAAAATTATTCTTTCTGTGCTAATGGAAAATATGGTAACTGTGAAATCAGAAGAACAGATAACTTACTGAAGACAGTCATGTAATAAGTCAAATAAAAGTATACAATGAAGACAACTAAGAACTGAAGTCCCACAAAGGCACCCTTCTTCCTATAATATCAAGTCCACACTGTGTTGCCTCACTGTCAGAGCTCCCCATGTTCTCGTCCGTCCTATTTATACAATACATGAAGCACTTCCCATTACTGAAGGCAGTTCCATTGCTTCTTAATGAAATGACATACTAATTCCTGCCTCCACCCCTTAACTCAGGAGTTCCCATTAGTATAAAGGTCTTTCTCTTTTCCCCACTAACCCAAATCCAAGATACCATAGTACAGATCAATTCCTACTTCTTCAGTGAAGCCTCCCCAATAATTATAGGCTCTTAGATTCCAGTTACCATATAGTTACCACTCTCATACATAATATTAAATTTATTTCTTCAACTACACTGCAAAATACCTGGAAATAGTACCCATATCTTATAGTTCTTTTATATTACCCACATGGCCTAGTTCATTGCTGGGCAAACAGGAACCCAAATATTGTAATTGGTTTATTATTTTATTTTTAAATGTTTAGGATATTTAGGGGAACTTAAACTCTTAATGTTATAATGAGTTATGAGATGCACTACCAGTCATTAAAATGCCACGTTTCTAAATGATTAAAGCAAAACAAAACAAAATCACACTCTAATATACTGTCTTGAATGGAAGAAAAAAAAAAGCAGTATCAGGAACTGAGTACTTAAGTGTTTCACAAGTGACTATCACATAGAATGAGAAGACTGAAACGTGTCACTCTGAATTACCTACTAACTACCATAATCAAATGAACAAATATCATGAGTCCCACTAATATACAAACAGCTACATTGGTGTAACATGCTTATGTAAATTAACTTCACTGTATCACCTGTTAAATTCACTATATCAAAAGCCACAAACCATATTCTCTTAACCCATCTATTTGTCTTGAAAATGAAATGTGGTTGGTCACAAAGAGAACAGAGCCAAAGAACTCTGATGGATCTCTTCGAATTCACCTATCAACCTTGCTAAACACAAGAGAACAAACGACTTGCTGGTAACATGATTACAGTTAAGACTGTGCCATGCCATATCTTAAAGGCCATGACAAGGGATAACAATAAATTTTATTTATTTTAATTATGTTAACAGAGTAGGGACTATTCCATCCTACTTCAGAAAATCAGGAGAGAGACAAATTCTCCCTTTTACCAGTCATCTCTAAAATCCAAATTAAGTAAATTTTTTAAAAAGCTATTAATAAGAAGAATTCCTGTAGATATAGAAGTCACTCGATCTAATAAATGTCATATGGGACCTTAAAACCCCAAAGTTCTGAAACCTTCAAGGGTAGCAGTACAAAACCAGAAGTAGTCTGGCATCACTTACGAGGAACCTAATGTTTTCCCCAGAAATAAAAACATGACAGACCAAAAGGGAAAGTAGCTCTCCTTGAACAAAAGCTTTTTCACAGAAAGTATACACATATGTCTGTGAAACATTAATAATCAGAGTTCTCAAATATTAAGTATTTTATTAACATATAGCACAGTTTTTGTGTGTGTGTTTGCGCATGTGTTATCAGTCAAAATAAGTAACTGCCAAAAGTAGAGAGTGGCTTTATCCCTCATGCTCTCACTAATTACCATTTCAAAAAAATTTTTTGAATCAATTTACTTTCAGAATGTATAATTGGAATTTGTACCATGGTGTTGGACTTCCCAGCACCATAATTTCAGAGCACATTTTTTTTCTTTTTCTCTGTGCATTTATATTCCATATGAAAGTTTAGTAACTACCCTGTTAAATAAAATGCTTCCAAGTTGTAAGTAGGTATAATACTCCACCATCCTTATAAAGCTCAATATTACAAGGCATCCATCCAATTAAAATTTTTTTAGATTATGATAAGGACTTTTTTTCCCCACAGAAATTTCCAAGAATAATAAGTACTCTCTGTTACTCAAAAATTCCCTCCCTACCCACCCAACAACCTGAAGGCATGAGTTATTCACAAATTTTCAAAGGCTATAAACGAACCTACCTGCTATAGGGATCCCTCCCAGACCTGTGTTGTGCTGTGGCGGGAGATTCAAGTCCAAGAAATTACTATTTGAGGTGGGGTTTGCTGTGTGGTTCAAGTGCATGATGCTATTGCGTGGAAAGGCCATCCAAGGATAGCGGGCTGCCTGGCCTGGAAAACTGAATGAATTATAAACTGCTCGGTGCTGCTGAAATTGAGGGAACCTCTGTGGCAAGACTGAAAAGGTACTATTGAGAGAGTTGGCATTTGTCGGTGCAGCAGGATGCAGGAATCCAGAGCCCGGACCTTTGGCGGTTGTAGTGTGTGAAGAGGAGTTCTGAAGAGATGTGGGCGAAAGGGAAGGCTGGTCTTGGACTGACAGTTCCTTTTCAATCAGGTCTGCTAAGGCTTTTCGAGTGACATCAAAGGGATCAAAACCCAAGTCATCCTCTGGTTGTTTAGAAGAACCAAAGCCAAATGCTGCTTGCCAGTCTGTAGAGGATGATACTGGGATTGTTTCTGTTGGGAAGACAATTAGTGATAAATTTAAAATACATAGCTCACTTGTACACCTAACTGGTGTCCATACCAGTGAAAGTTAAACACATCGTATTACAAGATAAAGGCAAATATATCCAAAATCTGTATGATTTCTTAGCATATTAAATTATAATATTATAAAGAACCTAGATGTCCATCAACAGATGAATGGATAAAGAAGATATGGTGGGTATATATATATATATATACACACAATGGATAAAGAAGCTGTGGTATATATCTACAATGGAATATTATTCAGTCATCAAAAAGAATGGAATCTTGCCATTTCCAACAACGTGGATGGAACTAGAGTGTATTATGCTGAGTGAAATAAGTCAATCAGAGAAAGACAATTATCATATGATCTCCCTGATATGAGGAATTTGAGAGGCAGAGTGGGGGGTTTGGAGGGTAGGGAAGGAAAAAATGAAACAAGATGGGATCGGGAGGGAGACAAACCATAAGAGACTCTTAATTTCACAAAATAAACTGAGGGTTGCCGGGGGGAGGGGTTAAGAAGAGGGTGGTTGGGTTACGGACACTGGGGAGGGTATGTGCTATGGTGAGTGCTGTGAAGTATGTAAGCCTGATGATTCACAGACCTGTACCCCTGGGGCAAATATACTATATGTTAATAAAAAAAATTATTTTTTAAAGATTATAATGTTATAAAAGGTCTCATATACTTCTAGCAATGATTTCATTTTAAGTTACCAAGTTCAAAAAACTGAATGATATAGACTGATTTTGGTAATCAAAAAAACAAAGTACTTGAAACCCAAATTATACCTTAAGCTATTCATAAACAAAACCTGGAAAAAGTTCAGTGAAATAAGGTAATAAATACGATGTGACAGACTTCAATTAATAAAGTTTATTTTTAAAAATGCACTTATCAAAGACAAAGTCTAAGTAATTTTGAATATATGCTTTATATAATGCTAGGGGAAAAATTGTTAACAATGAAAAAAACCTACTTAAAACTTTACGTATTTTTTAAAATTGTCTGCTCCACTGATAATAGGTGCTATATTTTCAATGTTAATTTTATGCCATCCTTCATAGTAATTAGAAAATTTAGAATGAATAAAAATAAAAACGGCTCAAAAATGCCAAAATATAATTTTCAATATTAACAAACCTCTTCATCAGCTGGAGAAAAAAACAAAACTTAAATTTAACTATCTAAACACAAATACGATAAAAAAATGTAAGCCCTTAAAAATTCTTAGAGGAATAACCATTTTATTATCAGAGAAATGATCTATCCCTTGATTTCTAGAGAAATCTGTTAACACGGTAAGTTCTAGGTCATTTAACTACTTATCCAACCATCTTACTCCATGCAGTTTAAATGTTTACAACTTATGCAAAATGGAGTGGGGGTGCTTAAAGTGGTAAAAGCACATCAAGCAAGGTCTCATTTCAGCCTGAGTAAAAATATTAACATGCAGTAGTACTGCTGTATACCTGATGTGAAGAGACTCTGTGGCTCTGGTGCTGTAGGCCAGTCACTGGATGTCTGTGGGGAGCTGGGGAAAGGAGGAAGCCCACTTGGGATTGGGTTGGGATGGCGAAAGTTATCTGAGAATAACGACTGTGACTCAGTTACTGCCCCTTCAAAAGGAGACCGTGCACTGTGATTGGATGAACTGATGGGGATGACTGGATTGGATTTTGATAAACCAGGTGGTGGTGAAGGCGTATCACTGTTAGATATCTAAATAGGAAAAGAAAAGAATAATCAATAGAAGTTTATACAGTTTAATAAGCTGCCGTTAAAAAAGCTTGGAACAAACGGCATTACAACAGTGGTCTTCAAACTGGGGTGCTTAAAGACTTTTGTATGAGAACATGAACTTGCAAAAAATCCATCAGTTACATATGTACTCTTTTCTAAAATTGACTCCTCCTTGAGAAGACTAAGTCAGTCTCCTCTCCTTTCAGAATCTATCTTCTCACTTTACAAAGAAAAGACTATTACTGCTCACTCTTTGGGATCTAACTATAGTAATCTGACCAGGAGTGAAAACTTTCTGAGAGCACCAAATATATTATTAGGAAAACTCAGGTTGGTGATAAAAGTGACTAATGACTAGATTGTTTTGCAAACTAAATGATTCCCAATACTTAAGTTTGTTTTTTTCTTAAGATTTTGTCTATTTATTTGACAGAGAGAGAGAGTATAAGCACGAGGAGCAGCAGGCAGAGGAAGCAGGCTCCCAACAAGCAGGGAGCCCAGGACTCTGGGATCATGACTTGAGCTGAAGGCAGACACTCAACCAACTAAGCCACCCAGGTGCCTAATACTTAAGTTTTAAACAAAATGGAAAAAAGATCTTATCATGTTATTTCTAAACACATCATTAAAAATAATTTTTGTGGGGCGCCTACGTGGCTCAGTCATTAAGCATCTGCCTTCAGCTCAGGTCATGATCCCAGAGGGTCCTAGGATTGAGCCCCACATCAGGCTGCTTGCCCAGCGGGAAACCTGCTTCTCCCTCTCTCACTCCCCCTGCTCGTGTTCCCTCTCTTGCTGTCTTTCTCTCTCTGACAAATAAATAAATAGAATCTTAAAATAAATAAATATTTTTTGTGATGATTCTTCATATGATTCTTAGGTATTTAATTCAGAAGTTCAAAAGTATGATATGATAATACTCTTTCTTCCATCCACTTACATGAATAAGACACTCAGCACTGACATTTACAAAAATGAAAACATGACTAACGGTGCTGAAACTTGTTTCCTTGTACCAACAGGTAATATTCACCCATGGATACATGAAAACCAATTTTATTTATTTATATATTTTTTAAAGATTTTACTTATTGAGAGAGAGAGAGAATGCACGTGCACATGCAAGGAGGGTGGGGCAGAGAGAGAGGGAGAAGCTGACTTCCCACTGAGCAGAAGCCTGATGCAGAGCTTGATCCCAGGACTCTGGCACCATGACTTAAGCTGAAGGCAGATGCTTAACCAACTGAGCCACCCAGGTGCCCCATGAAAAGCAATTGTAACAGAGACCTATCCATCTCATTAAAAATGAATTCCTAATACAATGTTAGTGTTTGTGTTTAATGATTAATTTTATCAAAATTTCTATTTATATAAGTTGCTTTGATCAAATCAGAACTATGAATAAAAATTCAGAAGAAAGTAAGTTGGGGGACCCCTAGGTGGTGAAGTCAGTTAAGTATCCGACTCCGTTTCCGCTCAGATCATGATCTCAGCGTCCGGAGACTGAGCCCCCTAATGGGCTCTGCACTCAGTGGGAAGTCTGCTTAAGTTTTTCTCTCTCTCAAATAAGTAAATACACCTTTATTGTTTGGTCGGTTTTGGGTTTTTTTTAGATTTTATTTATTTATTTGACAGACAGAGATCACAAGTAGGCAGAAAGGCAGGCAGAGAGAGGCCACCAAACAGAGAGCCCGATGCCCGCTCGATCCCAGGACTCTGAGATCATGACCCGAGTCGAAGGCAGAGGCCCAACCCACTGAGCCACCCAGGCACCCTAGTAAATACATCTTTTTAAAAAAAATTTTAAAAGAAAGAAAATTGGCATTTAAAGCCTTGTGTCAGAAAAAAAATACTGTTTCCACTTAAAAATTCATGTATATTTTTGAGAGAGGTATACGCCTGTCAAGAATAAACTATATTGCTGAGGCGCTTCGGTGGCTCGGTCAGTTAAGTGTCTGCCTTCGGCTCAGGTCATAACTCAGGGCCCTGGGATCGAGCCCTGCATCAGGCTCCAGGCTCAGCATGGAGTCTGCTTCTCCCTCTGCCCCTCCTCCCTGCTCATGCCCGCTCTCTTATGAGCATGTTCCTTCTTTTAAATAAATAAATCTTAAATATATATATATATATATATATATATTTATTTATTTATTTATTTATATACTGTATTAAAATTCTGTAAACGCAGAAGTAGAATGAGTAGAATGAGTTCAAGAAGAACATGGAATGATGTAAAATTTGATTGTTTAAAAAAAGGAATAAATTCTGGGGCGCTTGGGTGGCTCAGTAGGTTAAGCCTCTGCCTTCAGCTCAGGTCATGATCTCAGGGTCCTGGGATTGAGCCCCGTGCATCAGGCTCTCTGCTCAGCAGGTAGCCTGCTTCCCCCTCTCTCTCTGCCTGCTGCTCTGCCTACTTGTGATCCCTCTCTGTCAAATGAATACATAAAATATATATTTTTTAAAAGTATAAATTCTTAAAATGACAGAGCAACAAAATATTTGATATTTGAATCTCTTAGATACTTATTAAAAAGCAATGTAGTGCTTTTATTTAAAAATACCAATATCTACAATACCCTGAAAATTACATGATTCTTAAGTTAATATGAAAAAATCTTTAATGTTAACCTAAAATATACAAAGGACATATTGATTTGCAAATTCTTTCATAGAACCTATGAGCAAAAATTTTGGAAAAGCAGTGTATTTTAGATCCCTAAGTTTCTCACAAACACTGTGGGGAACTGGACATTCCTTATGGAACAGATTAGAACTACATTTTTCTGTACCAATGCAGGAAGGTATATAGGAACTTACACAGTGAAAAACTAGCACCTAGACAAGATGATACAAAGCAGTATACAAAGTTCAGGACCTCACTCAATGTGGATCACTATCAATGCAGATACAACTTTGAACTATTTGGTTTATTATTTCAAAGCCCATAGTCATTTGGGGGAAAGAGAAAACTGCTGGGGGCAAGGACACTGTGAGAAACAGAAAATTAAAGCTGACAAGACGCAAAACTGGGAGCATGTAACAGAAAAATGACTCTTGAAATCAAGAATGAAGAAGGCATGCTAGTTTGAAACCATTTTGGAGTAGGGTCAAAAAGACCAATAGTATCAGTAGATTCTTAGGACACTAATATATTGCCACACAGTACAGTAAACATGTGGTCATAAGGATAATTCTGAGTCATCAAGAAAGGGTTAAATTATACCCTAACAGTATATTCTGTGGAAGAAAGGAGGACTAATTATAACAGACTTTAAAATATCCACTAACAGTATTTTTAAATTGTTTCCGTATTTAAAGTATTTTCCACCACCCAGAAAATTTACTTGCATAGAATGCCATTTCAGGGAATGGAAGATAAATGAAGCGATACAGAATCAAAATCTTACCTGCTGGGAATTATCACCATTCCCTATACTGAGAGAATCTGAAGGTTTGTCAATGGGGCTGTAAAAAGAAAACACATCAGAGAAAATCAGAGTAAAGTCATTCTCACAAAATAAAAACAAACTTCCCCAAAGCCAGAAAAAGACATTTTATTATCATAACACTGATGTAAAGATATGATGTAAAGATATTAGCTGAGATGTTGAGGATACAAAGAAATGTAAGATTAAACCCCTATCCTTGAGCAATGTACATTCTAGTAAGATTCTCCAAGAACAATGGGTGAAATAATAACTTACAAAGAAAAAAAAGATACTGCTTAAAATGAGTATTACTGTAGTAGGTCAAAAATTTAATTCATTGTTCAGTTTTGTGCACATAATAAATAAATTCCCCATTAAAATTCTTGAAATACTACTCACCTATTTTTTCCAGGTGTTTAACAGAGGGCATAAAAGTCACTCAAATGTCCTCTACAGGTTCTTAAGAGCAATAAATTTCCTTTACTATTTCAATATCCTACTTAGAACCCTAGAGAGGCATATGTGTATGTACGAATGCACACATACAAAATAGAAACTTTTGTGTAAACTATTCACTCTCAAACAAAGACATAAAACTTGATTTCCATATAGGGAAAATGCAGTACAACAGTAGAGTAACACAGAATTGCTGACTTAGAAACAAAACAAGATCTTTACAAGCACTACAACCGTGACCTAGCAAGGCATTTCCATAACTAACTGTATTTAACCTAGCACATGAATAAAAGATAAGTATCAGTACCCAGATACTAATATTACAGAGAATTACAGCAAAACGAAGTAAGATTCCAAATTTCTCTGAATTCTTTTATTGGTTGTAAATACATACAAAGTTACCCTGATACCCAGACACCTTACTGGTACCACATTTAATTGCTCTAGAAAAATTTAACAAGGGTTAGTATCCCATCAGTATACCCAGTCTATCTTCTGCATAAACATCACCTTGACAGGTCTGGAATTCACTGAATGGCACCTTTAGTTAGTATTTTTACAAAATAGCAATAAATCAATTCATTTTATGGTCAAGTGGGTATTACAAATAATTTTAAGATATAGCTTAGAGGCCACTACATTTGGAGACATTTAGGTCAGTGAGACAGGTGTACACCAACAAGTATCAACCGGTGCTGATTACTGAATGATCTGTTTAAACCATAAATGTCATAGATCTTTAAAAGAAAGAGAAGCCACCATAAGTGGGGCAATTAAGAAACATTTCCTAGGGGAGTTCAAATTTATGTAGGCCCTTAAAAAGATTTACACATTAGCTGAGGGAAGGGGGAAAGGAGGAAAGAACATTAAAGGTAGGAATAGCAAGTATATCACGCATCAAAAAGCCACAGATGGTTTTGGGGTAAAAGTTAAGTAATTAGTTAAGTATTAGGGATGATTCTGACAACAGTGGGAGATAAAGATAGACAAAGGGTAGACACCAGAGGCCAACAGAAATTGTTGAGCACAGAAATGATATAAACAAAGCAGTTTTAGAAAAATTAATTTGGGGGTGGCATGAAGAATAGACTGGAACATAATACAGATGACATAAGAGGAACTTCTAATATTTTCTTTAAATTTTTATTGTGGTAAAGCAGACTTAACATAAAATTACTGGCTTAACCACTTGAAAGTGCACAGCTCAGCAGCACTAAATACATTCCACCTGTTGTATAACCACCACCACCATCTATCCCCGTATCTCTTTTCATCTTATAAAAATGAAATATATATACCACTAAACTCCCCATTTTCTCCTCCCTCCCAGTCATTATAATTTTGACTCCTCTAAATACCTCACATAAGTGGAATCATAGACTATTTCTTTTCCTTTCTTTCTAAAGCTGAATAATATTACTCTGTATTTATACATTTTGCTTATCCATGCATCTGACAACGGACACTTGGACTGCTTCCGTGTTTAAGCTACTGTGAGCTAAGACATAAGTGCACAAATGATCTCTTCAAGGTACTGCTTTCAATTCTTTTTGCTGTATGCCCAGACATGGAATTGATGGATCATTTGGTAATTCTAATTTTTGAGGAACCACCATATTGTTTTCCAGAGTGGCTATACCATTTTTCATGCCCACCCACAGAGCATAAGGTTTCCAATTTTTCCACATCCCTTCCAACTCTCACTGTTTTCTGTTTTACTGCTGTTTTCCTCTTTTTAACGTTTCAAGTTTTTATTTATGTTCTAGCTAGTTAACATATAGTATAATGTTAGTTTCAGAATTTAGTGATTACTTTTTCTGCTTTTTTGATAGTAGCCACACTAATGAGTGTAAGGAGCTATCTCATTGTAGTTTTGATTTGCATTTCCCAAACAATTAGTGATATTCAGCATCTTCTCATGTGCTCAATCACCATCTACCTTCTTTGCAGAAATGTTTATTAAAGTCCTTTGCTTTTTTTTTTTTTAAAGATTTTATTTATTTATTTGACAGAGAGAGATCACAAGCAGGCAGAGAGGCAGGCAGAAAGAGAGAGGAGGAAGCTGACTCCCTGCTGAGTAGAGAGCCCAATGTGGAACTCGATCCCAGGACCCTGAGATCATGACCTGAGCCGAAGGCAGCGGCTTAATTCACTGAGCCACCCAGGCGCCCCCACTTATTTTTGAATTAGGGTATTTTTGTTACTCTTTTTGAATTTTAGGAGTTCTCTATATATTATATAGAGATAATATATATATCTCTATATATTAGCCCTTTCTCAGATATATGATTTGCAAGTATTTGCTCCCATTCTGTGAGTTGCCTTTTTACTACGGACAATCTCTTTTGAGTCACAAAATTTTAAAATTTTCATTAAGTCCAATTTGTCTATTTTTTTGGTTACCTGTGCCTTTGGTGTCCTAGCCAAGAAATCACTGCCAAATCCAATGTTGTCAAGCTTTAGTCATATGTTTTCTTTTAAGGGTTTTGTTGTGTGTAAGAATTTCAATCTAATACAGACCTGGAGAATATAAGATGGAGAATCTCACATATGTGCCCCCAGGATGGTAAATCTAAGGACTAAGAGACTGAGTCCTCCAAAATGTCTGATTTACAGGGAAGTGGAGAGTGAAATTTTCTTGGGTGGGAGGATAATAAGAGTTGTCTTATATTGACCTTGGGACGTTTTGCCAGAGGTATTAATGGAACATAGCTCAAATTGGGTTGATCTCACATAATGGGATGACTTGAGCTTCGTTTGTGTGACTGAGAGGATTTTGTTTGCTCAGGAAATTTTTCAAGGCTAGTTTCCTGGTTTTGATTTTCCTGTTTGTGACTCCATTCCCTGCTCATAAATACAACCTACCAAAAACCTTCAGTGAATTCCCCTACGGCATGAGACAGTTTGCCTGTTCCAAATTGTAGTTCCTCTGCTATTCCTGAATAAACTTTTCTTCTTGAGCTTGCCTAGGCTTCTAACTTAATTTATAGTCAATAATTATTTTAGATCTTACATTTAGGTCATTGATCCATTTTGAATTTTTGAATATAGTGTTAGGTAAGGGTCCAACTTCATTCTTTTGCATGTAGATACCCAGTTTTCCCAGCACCATTTGTTGAAAAGCCTTATCTTTCCCTCGGAGAGGAAAGGGTCTTGGTACCCTTGTTAAAAATAATTTGACCCTACATGTGATGGTTAATTTCAGGGTTCTCTTTTCTGTCCTACTGGGCTATGTATCTGTCTTCATGCCAATCCCATGTTGTTTATGTTACTGCAGATTTGCAGTTATGTTTTGAAATTAGGAACTGCGGGCCCTCTAGTTCTATTATTTCAAGACTATTTTGGCTATTTGGGGCCCTTTGAGATTCAATATGAATTTTAGGATGGGTTTTTCAATCTGCAAAAAAACCCCACAAACAAACAAAAACCATCACTGGGGCAGCTGGGTAGCATTGTTGGGTAAGCAGCCAACTCTTGGTTTCAGCTCAGATCATGACCTGAAGGTGGTAAGACCAAGCCCTGTGTTAGGCTCTGTGCTCAGTACAGAGTCTGCTTGAGATTCTCTCCTCTTCCCTTCTGCTTATTCTCTCTCTTTAAAATAAGCTTTAAGAAAAAATTACTGGGATTTTGATATGGGATGCACTGAATGTGTAGACAGCTTTGGGCAAAAGCACTACTTTAATAATATTGTCTTCCAATCCATGAATGTAGGATGAGTTTTCACTTAATTATGTATCTTTCAGCAATGGTCTGTATTTTCTTTGTATAAGTCTTTAACTTCCTTGCTTACAAATTCCTACATACTTTATTTTTCTTGACACTATTATGAATAAAATTGTTTTTGTAACTTCAACTACTCATTGTTCACATTTAGAATACAAATGATTTCTGTGTTGACTCTGTATTCTGTACTGAATTCATTAGTTCTAACCATTTGTTTTTTGTGTGAGTGGAATCCCTAGGACCTTCTAGATATTAATACCATATTTTCTATAAAAAAAGATAATATTATCCTTTTTCTATTTAGATGTCTTTTCTTTTTCTTGGCTAATTGCTATGGCTTGAACATTCAATAATGTGTTAAACAGAAGTGGTAAAAGCGGGCATCTGCCTTGTTCCTCATGGAAAAGCTTTCAGTCTTTCACCACTGAGTATGATATTCACTGCTGAGTTCTTCATAAACAGCTTTTATTATGTTGAGGTAGTTTCCTTCCTAGAGTAATTGTTTTTGTCATGAAATGTTAAATTTTGTCAAATGCTTTTTCTGCATCAACTGGGGTATCATGTTTTTTTTTAATCCTACATTCTTTTGATAGGATACATCAAAGTGCTCTAGTTTTTGTTAAACCATCCTTGCATTCCAGGAATGTAGCCCCTACTTTATCATGGTTTCTAATTATTTAAAAGTGCCGGATTCTGTTTGATAGTATTTTGTTAAGGATGTTTGCCTCAATGTAAAAAAGGGGTATTGGTCTGTCGTGTTCTCACAGTGTCTTCAGCATTGATACCAGAGTTATGCTGACCTTACAGAATGAGTTAGGAAATGGTCCCTCCTCCTCAATTTCTTGGAAAACTTTGAGAAAGACTATAATTAGTTCCTCTTTAAATGTTTGGCAGAATTCACACTTTCTTTATTGGAAAATTTTTGATTAGTGATTTGATAACCTTACTAATTATGTATCTATTCATATTTTTAAAATTTCTTCATAATACAGTTTTGGTAGGTTTTGTTTCTAGGGATTTGTCTATTTCATCAAGGTTATCCAGTGTGTTCACATACAAATGTTCACAGTACTCTCTTATAATTCTTTTTATTTCTGTAGAATCTGAAGTAATGTCCCTACTTTCATTTATGATTTTAATAATTTGAGCCTTTTCTGTGGTTTTCCACAGTCTACATGACACACTAAAGGTTTGTCAACTTTGTTGATCTTCTCAAAGAACCAACTTTTAGTTTCATTGTTTTCCTCTACTGTTTTTCTACTCGCTATTTCATCTTCCTCTGCTTTAATCTTTACTTCTTTCCTTCTGCAAGCTTTGGGTGTAGTTTGTTCTAATTTTTTTTTCTATTTTCTTAAATTGTAAAGTAAGTTTGTTGACTTTGGGTCTTTCTTGTTTTTTAATATAAGCATTTATAGCTATAAATTTCCCCCTGTGCATCCTCTTAGCTATTTCCCATAGTTTTGATGTTTTGTTCTCATTTTCATTCATTTCTAAGTATTTTCCAATTTCCCTTGAGATTTTTTTTCTTTAACCCATTAGTTGTTTAAAAGTGTTAATTCCCACAGTTTTTTGAATTTTCCAGATCTCCTTTTGATAATGATTTCTAACTTTATCCTACCACAGTCAGAAAAGATACTCAGTATGGTATCTAGATTTTTAAATCTACTGAGACTTAATTTGCGGCCTAACATATAATCTTATCCTGGAAAATTTCTATGTAAATGGAGAATAATGTGTATTCTGCTGTTAGGGAGAGTGTTATGTGTGTCTGTCAGATTCAGCTAGGCTATTATATTGTTTAAATTCTCTCTTTACTAGAGAACCTGGGTGGCTCAGTTGGTTAAGTGTTCACCTTTAGCTCAGATCACGATCCCAGAGTTCCAGGACCAGGCCCCCATGTCAGGCTCCCTGCTCAGCAGGGAGTCTGCTTCTTCCTCTCCCCCAGTTTGTGTGCTCATTCTCTCTCAGCCAAATAAGTTAATAAAAAATATTATTTTAAAATAAATTATCTCCTTACTGGTCTTCTGTCTGGTTGTTATAACCATTATTGTGAATAGGGTATTGAAGTCTTCAACTATTATTGTATAACTATTTTTCCCTTCAATATTGTGAGTTTTTGCTTCATATATTTTGATGATGTCATTAGGTGCATAAAGGTTTAAAATTGTTTTATCTTCTTGCTGTATTAATATACAAAGGCCTTCGTCTCTCTTGATTTAAAGTTCATTTTGTTTGATAGTAGAACCCCTGATCTCTTTTGTATACTATTTTCATGGATTATCTTTTCTCATCTTTTCACTTTCAACCTGTTTGTGTCTCTGGGTCTAATGTGAGTCTCCAGTAGACTGCGTATAGTTGGATCATGTATTTTTATCCATTTTACCAATCTGTCTTTTGATTAGAATTGAATCCATTTATATTTAAAGTAATTACTGATAAGAAAGCAGTGATTATGCCCTTTATGCCTTTTGTTCTCTACATGCCTTATAGTTTTCCCCCCATCCTACATTACTGGTTTTATTTATCTTCAGCTGACATTTTTCTAGTGAAATGTTCAAATTCCTTTTTCATCTCCTTTTGTGTATATCTTAGAGCTACTTTCCTTGTTATCATGGGAGTTATATTTAACATCCTAAAGTTAACAACACTCAAAATTTATATCAACTTGATTTCAGTAACATACAAAAACTACTCCTTTACAGCTCAATCCCAACCCCTTTCAGCTTTTACACTAATATATTGAACCTTAAATATATTGGTCTCTCAAATCATGTAGGTAACAAAAAGTATACTTACAAATCATTGTTACAATCACACTAGTTTTTATGTTTGCCCATTTATTTACCTTTACTAGTTTCCTTTCAGTTCACCTTGCAGGACTCCCTTGAGCATTTCTTACAGGGCAGGTCTAGAGATCACCAACTCCCTCAGTTTTTGTTAATCTGGGAATGTCTGAATTTCTCCCTCACTCTAAGGAAAGTTGTGCTGGATAGAAAATTCTTTGTTGATAGTTTTTGTATCTTAGTACTCTGAATATATTAGCCATTGCCTTCTGGGCTCCAAAGCTTCTCATGAGAAATATACAATAATCTTGTTGAAGATTCTGTCTACATGATGATTCACATCTCCTGTTGCTTTCAAGATTCTCCTTGTCGTTGGCTTTTTAATAAAATTTTGGTTTGTCTTTATTTGATTTTATTTTAGATTATGAAATTTTGACTGGATTTTGGTTTGGTAACAGTTTGTATCAATGTTTGTCTGAGTTCATTTTAATTAGAGTTCCTTAAGGTTGTCCCATATTTATATTCATTTCTTTCATTGAATTTGTAAAGTTTTCAGCCATTTTTTCTTCCCCCCAAATATTCTCTCTGCATCTTTCTCTCTTCTCCTTCTGGGACTCTGACAATGTATGTACTGGTCTGCTTGATGGTGTCCCACAAGTTCCTTTGGCTCTGTTTGCTTTTCTTCAGTCTTTTCTCTTTGTGTTCCTCAAACACATTGTAATATATCCATTGTCTTTTCTTGAAGTTCACAGATTTTGCTACCTAATCAAATCTGCCTTTGAATCCTCTAGTGAATTTTTCATTTAAATTACTGTACTTTTCAGATCCAGAATTTCTTTTTGCTTTCCTGCTTTTTTTATTGACATTTCACTTTTGTTCATACTTTTTTTTTTCTTACTTTCTCCACATCTTTTGTTCCTTAGTAATCTTTAAAAGAGTTGTTTTAAAAGCCTTTGTCTACTATATCTGCTACTGGGTTTTTTTCAGGGACAGTTTCTGTTGATCATTCTTTTCTTCTGAATGAGCCATACTTTTATGTTTCTTTTATATGCATAACAGTGATTTATTATTCAACACTGGCCCTTTGAGTCTAGTAACACAGTACCTCTAGAAATCAGATTCTTTCTTCCTATTAGCTTTTTTTGTTATTTGTTTACATTTTTGCAGTCTGTCTCCGTACAAAAGGTCAGTCCTAGATATAAATTTGAAGTCTTCTCAAGGTCTTTTCTGATCCTTTCTCTGGCCATGCACAAACCCTACATCTTTCCCCATATGTGCAGTTGTTTTTGAACCTCCTAGTCTTTAAAATCTAGCAACCAAAAAGAGAAAAAGGAAAAACAGAAAGGGGAAAAGAGGGTAAGGACACTAGTCCTTTAAATCCCCAGGGTATCATTTCAGCCAGAAGGGGAAGGGCCCACAACAACGGTTGCCTGCGCTTTGTCTGCATCTCTTGTGATCAGAAGCAGTAATCAGCAATTACAGCAAAGATCCTCAATACATGAAAGACAGGGCTGTTTTTGCCCACCCTGGCTCCTGCTAGCTACATGCAAGCCACTCCAGGAGCATGTGCACAGCTGCCTGACCCATGGCTGGGGGTAGAGGATAGATAGCCGCTTTGGCCTAAGAGCTGAAATTGACCAAAATTAACCCAAGTCTTTCCATGAAATTTGCAATCCTTCAACAGATTTCAGAATTCCAAAACAGGTGTATCACTCAGATTCTGCCGGTGCAACTCAGATTCTGTCCAGGTGGGGAGACAGATTCCTGGTGCTAACTACTCCACCATCTTCCCCAAACTTAAGGCTTAAAGGTGAGAGGAAACAGAAACAATGGAAACAAAAGGATGAAAGCAAGACATTACAAAAGAAGAACTGCAGTGTCTCTAGCTCAGTTCAGGTTCTCAGCCACCACCATTAAAGAGCATTAAGTAATAATTTTCAATACAGGTGAGGTTAGTCTTTCTAGTGTCGATGGCAATATCTGAAAATATTGCACTCAGAATAAACCTTGATAATGTTTCTGGATTACAACTAATTAGAACAATTTATATCATCTAGTCCACTATGCTGAGGTTTCATAACTACTGATTCATAACATTTGATGGTTTACACAGTAAATTTTGGTAAAACTTTACCAAAGATGCTTAAAAATTTCTAGATTAGGATCATCAAACCAAAGACAGCTGCTAAAAAACCTAGATTGGGCAAGGTATCAGTAAGCTTATGCTCCACTCAATTTTTAAATTAACTACTCAAGGAATAATAAATGAAAAGCTTTAAGAATAAAGATACAACTAGAAATTGTTTTTATTTCCTACGTGGGTTGTAAAAAGTCAATTATAGTTAAACCTACCATTGTAAATGCAACTTTATCAGTGCAAAAGAAAATACAGATGGGAGAATGCCTGCAAATGCATGTATAATCTCAACAGGAAAAATATATATTTACAAATTCTAATTCCAATAAATGTGAACTCCTTGGACCTCTAATGGCTGGACAGGTAACACTTTCCCAAGGTTACTACTAACAGGTCAGACTAACAACTTCCCTAGTACTGGATGTGGACTTCCTTCTTCATCAAGCTCTGTATCTGCTTAAACTATAGTTGTATTAAATACCTGTTGTTTTACATTCAACATCCACCAACCCACTGTTACACCATAAAGGTTAAGAAAGGAAAATAAACTTTAATAAATACCACATTTAATAAGGAACAAAGACACCTACTCTATGAAATGGACTAGTCTCTGGTAAAAAACTGCCAAGTCCTCATGATATCAGATGAAAGAAGATTGGGTACACTAAGATAAACTGCACAGGGCTTCTTTATTTAAAAATAAGCAAACAAAAAATCTACAAGTTTTCTTTTTCTTTTCTTTTCTAGGTCAACACAAAGTTTATTAGCGACTTCTGTTTAGAAATGCCTCCTTCTGAACAAGTCTGGTCCTCTAACATAACCAAGAAACACCAACATGCACAGGGGCCCCACTTTCATTTGTATCTCAAGTTACACTAGAAGCCTATCACAGAGCAACAGTAGTTGTCTTGTGGGGTTCCTTGGGAATGGCTCCAGAACAGGCTCCAGCTTCCGTTCTGGTCCCAGGATTGGCTCTGGCACTCTTGGTGCCACCATGCCTAGTATGGGCTCCAGCTCCAGTGCTGCCCCAGATCCAACTGCCTCCAGCAGTAGCTCTAACTCCAGGCCTAGCTCTGGCCCTTAAGCCATCCTGGGCTCCAGCTCTAATGAATCCAATTCTGGCTCCTGCTAAAGCTCCAGCAGCTGTTGCAGTTCATCCACCTGTCTACAGACAGCCCAAGGAGCCTATGTTTCAGGTATTTCCTCTGTTCCTCAAGATTAACTTTCTTCTGGTGGTAATACCCAAAAGCCTCACTCCAGGAAATTTAGGGGTAGAGGAAATACAGCATATTCTCAGGTATGTTCTCCCTCAGTAAGCATTTGATAGTGCTGGAAGAGTTCAGTCAGCAGGAGTGACTGCAGTACTTCCCTGCTCTTGGGAGGCACAGAGTAGATCACCTAATCACTGTCCTGATGGTCCACCCTGGAGCAGGTCATGTCCCCTTCCAGTGATTCACTGAAATGTAGTAGAAAGGCTCCAGAAATGGATCTTCTTCAGCAGCTGGTACTTCTGACTCCAGCTCACAAAGCCCATGATATGGCCATCATTCCACAGATTCCTCAGGTGATCATGTACCAGGCCCAGATTTTTGTGCAACCATGTCCAGAATGGTAGCTTGCATAAAGCAGCGAGGAGGGCGGGGGGGGGGGGTTCGCCTGTTTAGTGAAGTCAGCCCAGGACAACAATGTACCCTTAATCCTAGAGTTCTGCCCAAAGAGCTTGTACCTCAGCATGCTCAGCTGCTCTAGGTCAAGGTCTCAGCCAACACAGGACAAGAACTGCCAACTAAGAACAGGGCCCAGCAAGCTCCAGGAGGGCTTTGGGTGGGGGGCTAGAAAAGAACTACTGATTCTGAGGGCTTATGCTGAGCAGACTGAACCAGAGAACCAACGCCAAAGCAACTGAGTAGCTTCATGTTAAAAATAATCACACAAAGGCTATCTGTTTTCAGCTCCTGCTTCAGGCCCTGGTAGATGTATCCAACCATGACCCTGATAATGTGCAATTCCTCTGAAGCCCCTAATGCTGCCCTTTCAGGAACCAACCAGAGTCAAGTAGCCAAAATTACGCATTAAACCCTGGCTCTTGCCCCTTCTCATGGGTCAAAGTTTTCTTGTTTGAAGTCAGAATGTTGAACTTCTAGAGACCCTGTAACTGAGGAGGGAGGATTGGAGGATTCCTGTCCATGGGGACTTGTGTAGTCAGGGACCCACTGCCTTCCTGGAAATTCGCCAGCAGCCTTGTAGGACAGTAGACTTCCTCCCGCTCTTGCAGATGAAGGGCCGGTAGAAAGTTTGGGGGATGCAAGGTTGGGTTTCTACCACAACAGCTTTGTGAGCAGACACTTAAAGCAACTCTGTGAATAGGACCTTCCACAGGTTCACCTCTTTGGTTAGAGTCATCCTGATAGCTAACCAGGTAACTCAGGCCCTTCAGCTCCACTAGCAGCTGATACAGATGAAAAACAACTTTCCTCCAGCCATGAACACTTCTGCAACTGTTGCAACTGTGGTCCAAGTGGGCTCCGATGCAGGCATTTCACTGCTGGACTTAAGCTTGATTAGGATAGGTAAGTGGCTTAGCAGTATTAGCAGTAGCTTTAAAGGTATCCAGCACCTCCTTTTTCCTTTTCGTCCAATTCACGTGGTTTCCTCCAGAAGCTGCGAATGTCTAGTCTGATGGGGGTCTTAAGATGACATTCTCACTGATTCTACTGGGAGTAGAAGACATCCTTGTGGTCTTTCAGTTGGCTGATGGATTTCACCAGCTTCTCCGTTTTAGCCCTTAATTCCAAGTTGATGGATTTCACCAGCTTCTCCAATTTAGCCCTTAATTCCAGGTTCCAGGATTCAGTCTCCTGCTGCTGGCTCTCCACAGGTTCTTTGAGGTCTGTCTCTCCTTGCTCCGACTGAGCCCTCTGAGCCTGAATCAGAATTAAATAGATTAAACATCATCTCAGCCAACTGGTAGGGCCCTGCGGAAAGGCCTGACTGTCCCAATAGAATTTTCACAAGTTCTGCTGTGGCAACAAGCACTCAGGGTCCTAGCTGCAGCAGGCACACTCAGAGTTCATTTGGTCCAAGAACTGAAGGAATGGCATGTTAGCCTTTGAATCATCGTTGCCCAGTAATAATGCTGAGAGGAAGAGAAATCAGAACACCTAAAGTCTTTAAATACCACACAACTGACTGAAAAGTACTGGACTCAAGTGGGACTAAACAATTCTAAAAAGTAGGTGGGTCTCATAACACAAGATATTTCCAGCAGGCAATGCTGTGTGTATAAATGTCTGTAAACAAAAATTTGTAAACATGTAATATCTTCATATACAGAGTCCTGCTGAGTTTTTTTTTTAGGTTCTAGTCCTAAATAGTTCTGAAATCTATGATGAGATTATAGATTTCTCAAGAGTAAATATTTTTAAACTAACCCTAAAATTGGAATCCAGTGCTATGGGACATAATATGTAAATATGTTCATTTTTTTTTGAAATATAAAAATATACAGTGCATATCCAGAATCTGTCTCTCGAGATATTGATTTATTTAGTCTAAACTGCAACATCTGGTATTTGATGATTACTACACTACTGGAAGTGAAGTGGAGTACTGTTATCAGATTGTAGAGTAGAAGGAATTATTAATATCAAATTCAAAAGATTTTACAAAGAAACCATGCTCTACAGCTATCTGCAAGCAGGCAGTTTAAGCAGCTATACCTATGTTTGCATCCAGACATGCTAGTTTCTAAGTCACCCCAAAGTCAGTGCTCAAATGTGACTTCCTTTCTAGGAATTTTGTAGCAATGCCACCAAATTCCTGAAAACAGTCTCTTGTAACATAAGACAAATTGTTACATAGGAGAAGAATCAAAGAAAAGTCCATTTTCCAGACTGGGAGTGGGACAGAAAAAATACTGAGAAGGTCTAGTTCTCCTTTTCATCACATTGAAAAGACAAAGTCTTCATGATTGTGCTAATTAAAGTCGCATTTCAAAAATAAGGTATAATTTATATCAAGCCATGGACATTCCAAATTTCACTGTCATGTTACTGTATATACAAATACATACGCACACTGCTCCTATATTGAATACTCCATATTCATTTAGAAGAGTTCATTTTAATTATTTGCGCTCGCCCATCTTCAACAACTGAGATCAACATTTGCTACTGCAAAGGACAAATTTAAATTACAGACAGGTAGCGTGCCTTTACAGAGTTTATTTGATACAGGCTTCAAATATACATGAACATTTCAAGTATTACTTTACTACTAAAATATGGCCACCTCTTACATAATGTGGCACAATGAGTTGCTAGCATGGTAAGGAAAAATGCATCAATCATCTGGGCTGATTATAGTTTGGCAAATATGATTTTAACTGAAACTTTCTCAAGAACTCCAGGATGTACTGAACATGAGTGAAAATAAATGTTTTGATTACTAGTAATTAAAAAATTCAATAATTCTTAATGTTAAAGTTGAAAGATCAACAACCACCATCCTAAACATGTAGGCTGTGGCCAGCTTTCAAAAGCAGCAAGTAAAACCGTCTCCATCTCTTCTTTTTCATTTTGCACTTCAGTAATAAAGGTTGATCTTTTAAAAGATACTATATACTTAAGTAGAATTTAAACACACAATTGCTCACTTAACTATCCATCCCCCACACTCATTATGCCCCACCCTCTGGAAAAAAAAGTATCGGAGCTCTCTAACTTTTTTGAAAATATTCTACGAAGGTGGAACAAGACACCAGAACTCGCTTACTAGTTTTTTAGTATGTATGTGCACATGTGCGGTAACTTTATATTTCCAAATACAGAAGGGGAATAAAATTTCTTAAAAGAAATAAGAAAAAAGACTCTGAGAACAACGGTCAGAAAAATTTCATAGCTCACTAATTTTAATATATATACCCAATTTTAGTAAATCTTACTAACGCATCTACTTAGTTTACTAATAAGTAGCCCTGAGTTTCATGCTAAAACAAAAAAAGTATGAAACTGCAAATCATTTGTCTATTATAAAAGGGGAAATCCCTTTCTGGGGATCCATTTTACAAAAAAAAAAAAAAGAAAAGTAGGCCATCTCTCATGGCTCCTGTCCATGGTTTGAAAATCACTGCTAAAATCACCTCTAAGTACCAGCACATGCTGGTGTAATTTATAATTATTATTAGGTCATGAGTCCTCTCTCCAGAAAAATGTACACACACACACACACACACACACACACACACAATCTGATAAAATTTCAGAGAGTTCACAGATGTGCTAAAGCCTATTTGTGATTTAACAAGCCCTACCCAAGACTATTTTCAACAAGTCTCTGGACTATACTTTTTCTAAATCATACCAGACTACATGATGTCAGGGTAGGAGAACAAGATTAATGCGGTGACCGCTCCCATTCCGCTGAATAAATAAGGCACTCTGACTATGCTTGCAGTTTATCAAAGCTTATACTTGATTTTCAATAAAGATACAGCCATGTTTTTAAAAAGACATGCATTTTCTTTCAATGTGATAAAAACTAACAAATTCCTATAGTCATGTTCCTTTCTTTAGTTTTTCCTCTATAGCCACCAAACTGAGGTTTAGGAAAGCTTTTGCTTAAAATACCATTAATTTCTTGGATGTATAGTATATCTGATTTATCCTGAAGATAATAAGCCTTTCAGACCTGAGTTCTTCAAAGTCAAACTACATATTAGTTGTGACATAGTCTTCGTTAAGTCAGTAAGTTTGATTCATGTTAGAGTTTTGATTCAGGCTAAAGTCTCTTAAAAGAATTTTACCTCCTCTAGACTGAGCTGTGGCAGAGTGGAAGAATGAGCCTGGGCGTAAAAGTGACAGCAACTTTGGTCAGAATCTGGTCTATCACTTATTTGTGTAGGGTACTTACTGGTGAATTATTTAAACTCTCTGAGACTTGCCAGTTTCAGTTTTCCTGGCCAGTGATATCTACCACGCAGGACAACTGAAACTGAAGGCACCCAAAAGACACCAACACCTCCTCACACCTAAGTCTGAAGACAAACATCCTAATCTTTCAACTGTGGCTTCCCTAAGCCACAATATCAAGTCATAACCACTTACCTTGAGGGATCTATAGACCCAATAATTTGCTCCCCAAATTCTTATGTAGGCCTACTCACTGTCCCTGGGCACAATAGCCCATCTAGCTGCTATTCCCTTCACAGTTCTCAACTGGGACACAAATAGTGTCTCAACTGAAATTAAGGTATTTCAAAACATCACTAATGCATGGCTTCCTTATTCCCCATTCTCTCATTTGTATTCATCATTTCAAAGTAACTGATTAATATAGAAAAGTAGCACATCTATACTCCATCTGACTGATAAACTCTGGAATGCATCATAATGAAGGGTGGTGAGAACAAATGACATATACCCTTTTATAATTTAATGTTCATTTAAGCGAAACAGGAATAAGACACATTACAGGAACCTCACTTACATATGAACCCATGTCAGGGTTCAGTGAGGATTCAGTAGCTATGATACTCTGAATATTTGTACTCTGGCTTAATCAGAAATAAGAGGAAACTGCATTTTAGGTTTAGTGTCAATTCATATGGTTCCACATTTTGTTTTCCTGCGATTCTTGCAAAACTGATATTCACTACATGTGAATGACAAGAAGAGACAGAAAGAAACCATTCTTTTTCTTTCTTCCCTAGAAAGCTTAATTCTCAACTTATCTTGACTAAGAAAAACTTATCTGCTGGGTAGGACCATGGAAAGGGTCATGTTTATTTTATTTTTTATTTTTTGGAAAGGGTCATATTGTTCACCTTTCTAACTTGACAAGTCTTCCCTATGGGAAAAAGGAAAATTATCTACAGATTCATCCCTACCACTATATCCTGTACAGTGACAATGTGGAAATGAAGACCAAAGCAAACCTTCAGTAGTAATGACAATCAATTGAATTTAATCTTTTGCAGGGGTTGGCATGTGAAGAAAACAAGCTACAGGAGCTTGCCAAAACAAGAACTCTCTGTACCTTGGGCCATCAACTGCCCTTAAATTTGGGGGACCTGAATTAAACCAACAAAAAATAACCCTTCTTCTTCCCCAAGGAAACCTTCCTATATTGTGTACTTATGCAAAGCACTGCTAACCATGTTAAAATTTATTCTGATCCCAGGTGAGGTTTAGTAACACTGGCTTTGGGCAGTTATTTAATTGAGTACATTGTTTTAATTTAAATCTCCCTTTCTCTTCCTTTTACTCTGTGGTATCCAGGACATTCCCCTCTTGCTACCGAAACAGTTATGTGTTCTGACTATACTTTATATGAAGGCAAAGGCAATAACATATTAGTAAATCTAATAATAACTGATCACAAAAAAATAAAGAAAAACTAAATACTTGTTATAAACACCAAAAGGACATTTGGTAAGTGTCAATTTTCACCTTCAATCTAAAGAAAAAAAAATTAACAATAACAAGGTATTCTCAATACTGTGATTAAAAATACTTCTCTCAAATAAACGATTAAAATCACATTTACAAGTGAATAAAACACCAGAGACAGCCTTATAAAACAGGGAGATAACCCTATTAAAAAAATGAGACAAGGATGCCTGATAGCCCCACTTTCTAACACTGGTCTTTAATTTTTAGCCTCGGAGTTCTCAGATAGGAAGAGGTGGTAGTGGGAGATGCAATACAATAAAGCAGGGGAAAGACAGCAACAAATTCTTTTCTAAGAGATACAGAAGACTTGGAGAGATATATCATGTTAATGGTTCAGAACACTCAGTATTATATTGCAGAACAGAATTTCTTCCAAAATTGATTTATAAATTCAAGTATTTTGAAACACAAATAGACTGGTCAACTAATTGGGGAAGTTAGTTCTGTATAATGCACATACAACACTTAAATACATCAATAAAACATAACAAACAGATATGAATTCACAATCTATAAGAAGTTCAGTCTATTAGTCAAATACAAATTAAAATGAGACAGTTTTTATCCAATTGGCAAATGTGCAGAAAAAATATTCAATTCAAGGAAATAGATAATCATCTTTGACTCAGCAGTTCTACTTCAAAGAGAATCAAAGCTACAACCAAAATGTTTATATGAAAAAAATGTTCATCACAGTGTCATAAATAAGAGCACCAAAATGAAAATAATATACACCAGCAGGAGGTTGTTTTAATAAATTTCAAATGGTCATGTATAATGAAATACCATGCAGCCATAAAAAATTATGTTTTCATGACAAAGGAAAATATTCATAATAATGAATATTAAGTTTTAAAACATAACAAACCAATGTATTTTGTGTATATATACATTCACAAGAAGGAAAAAGACTACAAAGAAATACACACTGCAGGAAACACATCAAATAATTTTCAGGGAAACATCTTGAGCACTGAGATCACAGACAATATTTACTTTCTTCTGTTTGCTTTTATATATTTTTCAAATTTCTTTAAGTAGAAACATATTACTTTCATATTCAGGAAATAAAGAACATTATCTCAAAGGGATTATCTAAATTTTAAATTTCTGGTCTGAATTCTCTAGGGGCTATAAACCCAGATTATGGTTTTAATTAGAATGATATTTTTAATGAAACAGTGATGTATATAAATGTTAAAAGCATCGGAAATAAATTTTTACTACAATAACCCCATTCTTATATGAAGCACTATTGAGTTAGCAACCAATGAAGTAAGGAATAGAATATGGTTCATAATAAAATAAACATCCAGGAGTAGAAAGGAGTAGGTACAAAAAGATCAATGGAAAGGGTCAAAGCTTCCCATCCCAAAAGATTTCTGTTGGACTTAGCTTTAATTCTTAGCTTTGATATAAACAAATTTTACACAGTTTACTATATAGTAATTTTATGCTTTGCTCTGTGGCCTCTTTTATATATCTTTATATACACACGTATGTACATGTGCATATGTGTATAAGTGTGTGCATACATAAATAAATTTTAATAGCCTTATAAATAATCTTTACCACCAAAGTGAATAAACTTAAGGACTTCAAGAATTTAAACACAAGAATAGGCAGTTGAAGAAACAGACCTGAGGACAATGTATGTAGTTATTATAAGCTGTATTTGAAAAATGGCCCTTATATTACTTTAGTGCTAAATGCTGGACTGTAACAAGTAACAACCAGACATTTAGAATATCACTTTAAACAAATTTAACTTTGGACTAAGTTTTTTAAAAAAGAAAATCAACATACCTAAATTAATTATAACTATATATTTAACTGAATTCATTTTATAAAAATTAAACTTACCAAATTTAAAAAAAATTACAAGTTCCTAACACATGAAACTTAAGGAACATTCAGGATAGAGTACAACCCCAAATTACTGTTTTTATTAACCATACCATTTTCTGACAGGCCATAACCAAATATAACCCAAAATGTGAAGATCACCATATCAGAATGAGACTCAATACCTTAGACTATAAATTTATTTAAACATTGACATAATACAGGTCTACACAAAAATAATTTGTTTCTTGAGATGAAAATTCTGAATCCTCCTCATTCAGAGGATATAAGACTTTAATGATTCCTGTGACTAGAAAACCACAATTATTTGTGTCCCCAACATACAATGCTTCAGATAACTCCCACTTCCCCTTTTACAATATTTTACCCCTCAACTGTATCGGGGGAGGGGGAACCCTAATTAGTCAATAAGAGCCCTTCAATAACCAACATCCCTTAAATTCCTTTTTTTTCAAGGAGGGTGTTCCCAGGGTCCAGGGCAGTCTGCAAACCAATGCAAAGGGGTAGCCACCAAGAGGCTCATTTGAAGTATTACCAGGGAGCAGGAGGCAGCAAACTTTCAAACCCAGAAAGAGTGACTCAACATTTCCTATACAATGCAATAATTCTGCACAAATGATAGACACTGTCAAGAATTTTGCCTGAAGAAGATGTAAAATGAGAAGAGAAGATAGACAGACATGAAGGTAAGGTGTCCGATTATACTAATATCGGTACTTACGTATCATACCTCTGCAGTGGTGTCACTTTGTTCTTATTCTTATCAACTGAACCCGTAGATAGTTGAAGAAAATTGGGGTTTAACTTATATAATTCTTGAAGTAGTTTCTGTTCATATTCTTGGTGCTTACCCGCCTAATGGAAGAAGAAATTAAAACTGCAGTGGGGTTCACAAAATGGGTGGTATAAAGTAATGACTTACTTTCTGAATTATTAAAGATATCCTAAATAAAACATATAAGGGTTTTTCATGGCATTAGAGAACCCTGTAAGGATGTCACAGAACTGCCAGACCAATGAAAGTTCTTCCAACAAATCCATTCATTAAGGATTTCATCAACCATTTATTGTGCAGAAAGCATAATTACAGACAACTTTTTTGCCAGCTCAAAAAACTAGAGGTCCAGAGCACCTGGGTGTCTCAGTCTGCTAAGCATCTGCCTTTGGTTCAGGTCATGATCCCGGGGTCCTGGGACTGAGTCCCACATTGGGCTCCTTGCTTGGCAGGAAGCCTGCTTCTCCCTCTCCCACTCCCCCTGCTGTGCTTTCTCTCTTTCTCTGTCAACTAAATAAATAAATCCAGGAAGGAAGGAAGGAAAGAAGGAGGAAAGGGAAAAACAAAAAAGGAAAATAACAATAGAGGCCCTTTTCAACTTATTCCTCCATCTTTCATTTAAGAATGAAGCCTTCTAACAGGGCCATTACAGAATTTTCTGAAGATCACCAAAAATATTTAATTTCTCTTTTTAAAAGAGACGAACAGGGCACCTAGATGGTGGCTCAGTCGTTAAGCCTCTGCCTTCAGCTCAGGTCATGATCCCAGAGTCCCGGGATAGAGCCCCACATCAGGCTCCTTGCTCAGCAGGAAGCCTGCTTCTCTTCTTCCTCTCCCACTCCCCCTGCCTGTGTTCCCTCTATTGCTTGCTCTCTCTCTCTCTCTCTCTTGCTTTCTGTCAAATAAATAATCTTTTAAATAAATAAGAAAAACATGTTGTAAATTGTACACAGATGAAGAGTATTAATAACCTTTTTCATTATCTTGACACAAAGTAAAAATTCCATTACTTTGTTTTTATATAAAAATTAATGTTATTTTAAACTCCAAAACTGGAGCTGGCAGTTTACAGCCAGCCCCTTTGTTTCTCTTGTGTGTGTGTTTTTTAAGATTTTATTTACTTATTTGATAGAGAGAGAGAGAGCGAGCACACATGCACAATTACGGGGAGCAGCAGGCAGAGGGAGAGGGAGAAGCAGACTTCCCACTGAGCAGGAACCCCAAAGCAGAACTCAATCCCCGGACCCTGGGATCATGATCTGTGCCAAAGGCAGACACCAAACCAAGCCACCCAGGTGTCCCCCAGCCCCTTGTTTTTATAAGTGAAGTTTTATTGGAACAGTCATGCTCATTCATTTACTTGCTGTCTATGGCTGGTCTCTGCTACAACAGAAGAACTGAGTATTTACTAAAAAGACCATAGGCCCAGAAAGCCTAAAATATTTACTAACTGGCTCTTTACAGAAAGTTTACAGATCACTGCTCTATACACAGAGAGAAATCTGTATTTACTATAGTCGGTTGCTACATATCAGAAGACAGTATCACAAACATTATCGGGAAAATTAGGCAAAGACTGCCTCTGGAAATTAGTCTTACACAAAAAGAAGTTACAATGAGGGGTGCCTGGGTGGCTCAGTGGGTTAAGCATCTGCCTTCGGCTCAGGTCATGATCCCAGGGTCCTGGGATGGAGCCCCTTACTGGACTCCCTGCTCACTGGGGAGTCTGCTTCTCCCTCTGCCCCTCTGCCCCCCACTCATGCTTGTGCTCTCTCCCTAGCTCTCAAAAATAAATAAATAAAATCTTAAATCAATTACAGTGAAATTACTTTGAAAAACTTTTTACTACTCGCATGTAAATCATGACTGAAATGACATTTTTACTTACCTTCAGGATTGTTTAATTATTTTAAAGTGTGGTCTAACTAGATGTTACAGGAAAACCAAACCCAGAATGGGACAGATCAAAAAAACACAAGACAGTAAAAACAAGCAAGGCCAACGTCACCTAATCAAGTAGAACTGTGTTATATACACTGCACAGCACACTGTGCCCTGTTCCAAGGGGGCTCCTGCCTGTTTCAAATGGATCTATAAATATTTCATATGGTACCAAATTTTTAATTATGCAATAACAAGGAAAGATCTTCTGATTTTTGCCATGACATAATTTGTTCAAATTTCCTTTCTATATAAGAGGAACCGTTTCAATAAAGAAACCTCTTTTCAAATTAATTTTAAACTCACATCAAGAGCAGATGAATTCATCACAATATGAATTTTAAATTATTAAGAAAAAAATATAGGAGATGTGGATGTTACATCTTTAAAACATGAAAAGCCTTGAAATTATTTTCTGCAATCAATACTTCAGGAGACTTATGGCTTTCATTAGCAACTAAGCACTAAAACTAATAATCAAATGATTTTACAGGGGCAGTCCAGAAAGACAGGTTAAATCCCATTACAAGTCAGTTCCATGGGACTGTCTGTCCATTTTCGTTTATAATTCAGGATTACTCAAAAATGAGATCGACTAGGGCTTAGAAATTCTTTGGCAGAAATTTTCAGTATAACAGTAGCATGAGTAATGCATGTTCTCTACATGTCAAAATTTATTCTGGAATGATGTGACCTTAGATTCTACTCACAACGTTTCACCCAAAAAAAGAAAAAAAAAATCAAGAAGCATTTATTAAATAAGAAGTCATCTCTCCCCATTAAATATCACAGAGACCTTATTTTAACATTGTTTTTAGACCATAAAGAAACACAATCGAGAAATTCCAATGAATCAATTATAATGGGATTTAAGTTTGAAATAACTCCAAGTGAAAAAAGGGAAAGATTTCATTTTAACAATATGCTCTTAACAGAGACCCTACCAGATTCTCTCTAGTTTGACCTGGAGAGCCCAAGGTAGCAATCAACGGCCCTCTATCTTCTAAATGAGAAGTATTACAGCAAAAGTCCACAGCAACAATCTGATGTCCTCATCTATAATAGGGAAGTGCAGCATTGTGCTTTGGTATAATCCTTATTTAATATGCATATGGTCAACAATTTTACTTGTAAAATCATGTTTATAATACTACAAGTTGAAAGGAGACCAGAGAATAGAAAATATAAAAAAGAACACAGGATAATAAACCTTCAATCCACCTTCACAGGACACTGACTCATTGTACACTTTCACGAGGAGAATCATTTTATAAAAATGTTAGGTTATCAGCAATATTTGATAGGTTATTATCTTCTAGCATGTTCTATAAAGAGTGGAAACTGGGAAGGAAAAACTCTCATAATTACAGTAACCCACTTAGCTTCCAATTTGTTGATATTCCCCCTAAAGTAGCATTTACCAAAATGCTTTCCTTGGTCAATTAAGTTCTGACTGTACATTCCCTTCTTGGATATGTATTAGCATATTAAAGACTCTGAGAAGTCCTGTAGGAAAGAAAACTATTTATCTTCATTAATCTAGCATTTTCAAACTTAATGGATTACAGATCCATTTTTAATAGAACAATATTCTGTAGAACTGACATTCCATGGAACACTATTTGGAAAATGCTACTTTAATAATAATTTTTTTTAATCCCCAGTTTTTGCTTTTGAAATTTTAATTTATAAAGAACAATACTTCCTTTTCTGCAAAGTTTATAATTCACATTAATTTACTACCTGCATTTCCTCTTTCGTGAAGCTGGCCGCCTCATCCCCCAATTCATGTAGATACATGCAGTCAGGCTTTGGACACTGCATATTCTTTAAGAAGTAACTGCAGTATTTTGTTGTACCTAGAGATGCCTGCAGAAAGAGGGGGAGGGAAGGACCCAAAATGTGAATTGGTATTTTCACTTCACCTCAAATGAGGCACAGACATGACAAAACAAGAAGAGAAGTATGACTCTGAACACTGGAGAACTAAACTATTGCTGCTAGCAGTATCTATTAAAAATGATGCTTCTTTGGGAGAACTAAAGAAAGCACCTCAGTTAGGTTTTCCAGAACTTGAGTACCCAAATCATATTCCCTAGAGAAGACATACAAAACCTATTCCATGTTACAGAAGTTAGGCACCTAAGCAAATTCTTTTTTCTAGTTAGGCCATCCTCTCTCCATTCATATCAAGCATGGCTTAGTGCAACCCTTTACTCAAACCTTAACTGATCAATGGCCAGATCTTTAAGGATGACAAATTAGAATCATTATCTATTTCTGATAAGAATAATAGATCCTATTTTCACAAAATAAGACTATGTGTAAATACAGATTTTTAAAGATTATCACCTAATAATGAATGTGTTTATTCCTACCTGGTAAAACAAGACCCTACATAAGCTGGAAGTAAACAAATTAGCGGTCATAAGTTAGTACGGATGTTTAAGAAGCAATCTTCAAACAGACTCCCTCCAAATGTAATGAGCAAATGCTAAGAGTCTCCCCTTTTTACTACATTTAATCTCTTCCCCCTTAAAAACAATCAAGAGGCCAGATTACCTTAAGTGTTCTGCCATCTACTACCACATTGTTGACACACTGTATGGCTCTGAGAGCATCTTCTGACCGGATATAGGTTACATAAGCACTGGCACTTGGACCCTAAAGTGAAAACACACGGTTACTAATTTCAAATTCAAGAAAAAAACAATTCCTTTGCACCCTGCCTAGGGAATTCTAAAAGTCTTTACTACTATTATCATTAATAATAATGACCATAATCAGAAATAGTAGTAGCTTTGATTAAACCATGTAATAGTTCATCTTAAAACAATCATACTTATCTGATTTTAAGTAGACTAAAATATAATATGGATAAAATATCATCTCTGGCTTGGTATTTATTTTTCTAAAGTCATTTGACAGGCTCGTCTAGGTTACAACAAACTTTGAAAGTTAGATTTAAAAAAAAAAAAA
This sequence comes from Mustela putorius furo, assembly GCF_011764305.1. Classification (NCBI taxonomy): domain Eukaryota; kingdom Metazoa; phylum Chordata; class Mammalia; order Carnivora; family Mustelidae; genus Mustela; species Mustela putorius. The sequence continues at coordinate 89,182,251 of NW_025421998.1, forward strand.
CTTCAAGACACTGTGTCCAATTATGTTCTCCCCAAAATAAATCCAATTTGCAAGACTATTCTGTCTCCTAATACCAGCATAACAAAGATGCTCTATTAAGTTTATTAGAAATCATCATCTAATTATTACACTGCCTGATAATAGACTCAACTCCCCCTCCCCCTCAAACCATCACTTAATCTTTGTTTTACCATTTCTTACTACAATCAATTCACTGTTAAGTCCTGAAGTCAAATAAGCACCAGAAATTCCCCCACCCCACCAGTAGAGGTCACTAACACTGCTTAAATCCTTGACCCTCAGGCTTTTCTACTCCCAGAAAGCAGATTTTCCTTCTGAATAGCCCAGGTCAAGCCTAGACCACAGGGAGGAAAGGCAAAAATCCCTATAATTAGTTACCTGTGAGCCTGCATATGATGTGCTATTATTGATGACAACTTTATGTATTTTACCAAACTTCCCAAAATATTCTGGTCGTTTTAAAACCTATAAAAGAAGAAGAAATAAGGTATAATGTGTCCCCATTTTCATCAATGTTATCCTTATAATGGGGACATACACCATCCCTCTTCAGTGAAAGGAAAATAACTTTTAAAGTTTTCTAATAAATGTGACACTTTCTAATTACAATTTGTGTGATTAACCTACAGGAAATCATCAACAGTCTAAAAGCTATTTCTTATTGACCCACTATATGGAAACTAAGACACACTAAGTTTGGTATTGTGTACTATGTTCTCATAACTGCACCAATAATCCATGGGATCTTATCTTCATAGTGTGAAGATACACCAAACAGATCAAATATCTTAACCATATTTTCATTAATAGATAATCCTTATAAAAAAGTAATTCTCAAAACAATGACCAAAATAATCATGTATTAAACAGAGACAGAAACTCAAGAACAGACATATTAGAGTCTTTAGTCATAAATCTATTGTATAAAACATTTGATATATTACATTAAAGCTACAAATTGCAAATATGGTAACAATATTGCTCAACCTTACCCTTCATGATTTATCACTGTGTGTGTGTGTGTGTGTGTGTGTGTGTGTGTGTACTTAAGTTTCTTTGTGTTAATTTTACCACTTCTTGATTATCTCCTGTTTTTTTCCTCCTTTTTCCTGGTAAATGACATATATGTGGTGATGGATGGAAAAAATATTAGGAAACAAATTTATACATTTCTTTCTCCATTACTTGGTTACTTCTTGGTGGTTATTCCCCCTCGTACCTGTGTCACTTCCTTTGTGATCACTTCATGTACTCATTTAACTTCTCTTACAAACTTACTTGACCTTAGTTTATTTGACTACTACATACCTTGATACAAAAACCTCTCCTGTAATTTGCTACTTCAAAATTAAATTCTGTACTTTTCCTAGAATTTACCTATAGACCTATATTACCTATAGACCTTTCTGTGTGTTGCCATCCACGTGTGTGCAAAGTATTCTTTTCAAACACTTTAATTTGATAACATTCTCACATACTTACAACTTAGCTACTATGTTCTGCACTTGACAGAATCAAGGATTTGAACTGTCTGGCTGAGGTACCATCAATTCTTAACTGTTTTCAAATTAATTAACATAATTATTTTTACCACATTTTATTTTAGGTTCTTATAAGCATAAAGCTGTTATGTTTTCTATAGCCAATTTTAATGGATTATAAGATGAGGTGACTGTATTTGTTTTCAATCTTTTTTCCACCAAATCCCCCAAGACAAATGAGACTGTTAATGGCAAAAGCAATGACTCCCAGGTTGTACACAGCGAAGTCTCAGGGCTGATGAGTAGGGAAGAGTTTCTGTTCAAAAGCTTCCTGGCTAATAGAGTTGAGAACTGCACTCAATATTCCAAGTAGATGCACACCAACTCAGCACAGGGCTTCAGAGTCAAAGTATCTGCTTCAAGAGTTAAGGCTGGTCATATGCTGTGCTGCATCAGCATCTCAAATCCCCTGTGAGTTTATGGTAGTAGCTCTCAATGAAGGCACCATTCAAGGGAGCATTTTTAAAAATCTGTGGGAGCTTTTATTGGGGGAGGTTGTCAAAGTGACTGGGAGGTGATACTTATGTTCAGTGGATGGGAGCCAGGAATGGCTTACAATGCTCTGGCTCGCCCTGCACAATAAAGAATTGTCCTGTAGAACTTTTGAATATCCTACAAGACATTCATATAGCTGAGAGGCCTATTTATAATTATGTGAACCTAGAAACAAATTCCACATTATATATAAACTCAAAAGTAGTTCCCTACAGTTCCGCCATATGTTGTATTTATAAGAAAGCAAATAATACATAATTAAGGGAAGACTACAGGTGATTTGTTCAGAATTATATCAAGAGTTATTCCAGAAAAATCACATCACTGGCTCTTCCTACTATCTGGATTGCCAATACATACACCTATAACAATCTGCCTTTCTAGGTATCACATTCACAGTGATTTTGCAAGCATCTTACTACTTTATTGTGTATTTAAAAACAGTACTTCCCAAACGTGAATATGCATACAAATCATTTGAGGATCTAGTTAAATTGCATATTCAGATCCAGTAGCTCTGAAGCAGGGCCTGAGTTTACAAAATAAGCACCCATGGGATACTAATCTACCAGCTCAGAAACCACACCTTGCGTAGCAAGGTAGAGTACTAGAGTACTGGTACCCAAATTCTACATGTAGAAACAGTCTTTTTTATAAATTATTTCCTTTTATTCTTTTTATTTCTTTATCTCATGAAATCACTTCATAAAAGTCAAAGAGTGTTACAAAATATTTTTAAAAACAGGTACTAGCTCTGATAAGGTTGAAAACCACTCACTTATGGAAATAGTTTCTAGCCAGTATCTGGGTATAACATCTTCAATACAACATAATAACTTGTATATAATTATACTGACATGTAACAGTGGAGCCAGAATGATTATTTTCAAGGCACAAATCTATTCATGTCATTGATCTAAAGAACATTCAACAGGGGAGCGCCTGGGTGGCTCAGTCCTGAAGCGCCTGCCTTCTGTTCATGTCAGGACCCCAAGGTCCTGGGATCAAGTCCCACATCAGGCTCCCTGCTTAGCAGGAAGGCCGCTTCTCCCGCTCCCACTCCCCTGTGTCTCTCACTGTGTCTCTCTGAGTCAAATATATAAATAAAATCTTTAAAAAAAAGAAAGAAAGAACATTCAATAGGTTCCCACTGCCTTTAGAATAAAGTACAAACTCCTTCGCACAGTTAGAAAGCCCTTCATAGTGTGTTACTACTTACCTCACCAGCCTCATCTCTCATCACTGCACTCTAATCTTCCAAACAAATCACTTGCAGACCGAGATCTTTCTCATCCTGAAGAATCTGTACAGTTCCTGGACCAGAAGCACTTTGCCCCAAAGACAGCAAGAGAGTACATACCTCCCCAACAAGATCGGGTGCTCTCTCTTGTGCTTCTATAGCACAGAGTGCTTCTCATGTTATGTTAAATGGTTAGTTTGAAAATAAGCAAGGGCTACTTTTGTACTGGTCAGTGTATACTCGGTGTCTTACATACTGCCCAGCACACTGTAGGTACTCAATAAATGTTAACCGAAAAATAATTTGTTTTAGCACTGAACAAAAAGAATTACATGGATAAAGAACATTGGTGGGCCTCAAAGTATTAGCAAATGGCCTATGGCTGATAAGAAATAGCTTGTCCCAGCAAGGGAAATTCAAATAATTTAAACTTCCTATATTAAGTTAAATACTCCAAATTCTACCTAAACATACAACTAGCAAAAGAGCATTCTAGTTATTAAGAAGTATGGGGAGTAGGTAAAGCACCCTTCATATCCACATTATCCATATATTCATATATATATATATATGGATATGGATATCCATATATTCATATATCCAATATCATATTCATATATATGGATATTGAATATCCATATATTCAATATTATATATTTACTTCAGTGAGCTGGCTTTAATACTAATATAGAATACAAAAGGCCACATGACAGAATTATAAATGCCCAATTGCATGCCTAATGTTTAATATGTCTTCCTATATATTCTTTGGGAACACAGTCAAGTGTTCATGGATACTACAGAGAAAATAAAAATTTGGTCAGCAGAGAAAGAAGGGATGAATGGATAAATTAGGTGAATGGATGAACAAAAGACCAATTATCAGTGTAAAATATACTGGAACAGGACCTTTAAAGAACTGGTGGGTTGGGAAGAGGGGTGGTTCTTAGTCCTGGCTCTGCTATGAAATAGCTGCATGATTTCAGGTCACATAATGAAGTCACTTAATTTCCCTATGCCTCAATTTCTGATTTGTAAAATAACATGGTTCTGTCTTTATAAAGTCTTTTAGTTCCTCAAACAAGCTGCTCTCTTGGACCACCACATACATGGGACACTCCTGTCCTTATTTGCTGCCTAGCCAATCTCTAGTAATTTTCTCTCTTTTTCTTTTTTTTTTTTAAGATTTTATTTATTTATTTGACAGACAGAGATCACAAGTAGGCAGAGAGGCAGGCAGAGAGAGAGAGAGAGGAGGAAGCAGGCACCCTGCTGAGCAGAGAGCCCAATACGGGACTCGATCCCAGGACCCTGAGATCATGAACTGAGCCAAGGCAGAGGTTTAACCCACTGAGCCACCCAGGCTGCCTCTGTAGTAATTCTTAATTATCCTTTCCTCTGGGAGGCTTTTTGTGGATTTCTATACTAGCCAAGTTTCCTACTGTTAAATGTTCCCCAAAAAACTTTTTGTACTTCCCTGATTATAAATCCCCAGCACACTTACAAGTACCTCAATTCAGGGCACCTGGGTGGCTCAGTTGGTTAAGCGTCTGCCTTCAGCTCAGGTCATGATCCCAGAGTTCTGGGATCAAGCCCCATATTGGGCTCCCTGCTTAACAGAGAGCATGCTTCTCCCTCTCCTCCACACTTGTGCTCTCTGTCTCTCAAATAAATAAAAATCTTAAAAAAAAAAAAAAGTACTTAAATCTTGTCTTACCAATAGTCTGTTAGTTTAGGTACAGACTGTGTCTGGCTTGCTAAATTATTTTATTTCCAACATCAAAGTACCTAAAACATGATAAGTATTCAATAGTTAATTTATAAAATGAATGAATTAGGTTCCAGCAAATTGCAATTTCAGGATTTGGAAGATAATTACCCCTAATCACTGCCTCTAACTACCTACCATATCTTCTAAAATAGTTTTTTAGGGGGGGCCCCCAGGTGGCTCAGTCGGTTAAGCACCTGTCTTCCACTCAGGTCATGATCCTGGAATCCTGGGATCAAGTTCCATGGTGGGCTCCCTGCTCAGTGGGGAGTTTGCTACTTCCTCTCCCTCTATTCCTCATTCACGCTTGCTCTCTCGCTCAAATAAAAATATTAAAAAATAAATAAAATAGGTTTTTTTATTGATTGATAAATGAATACATTTGACCATCAATCCTGGTATTAAGTTTTCTGATGTACAAAAGTCTTTTTTTTTTTTTAAAGATTTGATTTATTTATTTGACAGAGATCACAAGTAGGCAGAGAGGCAGACAGAGAGAGAGAAGCAGGCACCCTGCTGAGCAGAGAGCCCGATGTGGGGCTCGATCCCAGGACCCTGAGATCATGACCTGAGCAGAAGGCAGAGGTTTAAGCCACTGAGCCACCCAGGCGCCCCACAAAAGTCATTTTCAAAATAAGCCTGAATTTTTCCTCAACTCTTCTGTTTTTCTAAAAGGAATTCACTCAAATATCAAATTGTTCATCATCCAAAAATAAGTAAATTGGGATCTTCTCTGACCTGAAAGTTACACTAACAACTTGAAACCAAGTTTTCTAATAAAGCCAACTTCAAATTTTCCAAGCTGAAAAGACTATGCAATAAATTAAGAGAATTTGTTATATTATGTTTTAGAAGTATTAAGACTGAATAAATAAAACACTGGTCTTCTAGAGTTTTAAGAGAAATAAATGAGAGAAACCAATGTTTTTAAAAATTGCCTATCCTCTCAACAAGCAACAATGATTTCAAAAGTATAAAAAAAGTAGAATGTTTTTTAAGGGCACGTTTAGATTCAAGATAAAGTACCCTCTCTCACTAGTCACCACCTAGATTAATTATTTTCTGTGTAATACTTCTTCAGATTAATGTTACTGGAGTCATGTCATTTGAAGTGGAAGAAAGAAGCCTCTATGTAAGTAAGAACAAATCACGGAATTTGAAGAGGAGACAGGAGACACCAGACTGAGACTAGAGCTCGATTTTAGCCAGCTTTCAGGTGCTGCTCCCCATATGCCTCCAGTACTATGGGTGACAGGATCCAGGCAGGATGTATTAACAAAATCAAGTACATGCATACCTAGGAGTTGTGAAATCAAAAGTTCCACTAGTTTACTGGAACAGCAGTTTCAGAAATGCCAAAGTAGGTTCTAATCAATAAGATTAGAAGGAGTAAACAGAGACAGATAAAATAAAAAACTTGCAAAGGCAAGAAATGCCCTCTGATTAGAAAAAAGGCAGAGTTGAAAGGGGAGAACAGAAGGACTAGTGTATAAAGTTGTGGTATTCAAGAAAATGGTCACAGGGGAACTGGGATCTGCCTGCCTGAGGAATTAAAAACAAAAAGAAAGAACTGGCTGCTGAGGTTCAGTCACAGGCCTAAAATGAGCTCTCATCCTTAACAGCTCTTACTGAAGTCTTTTCTTGTAGAACTCTAGATCAGCCCCCTTTGGTTTTGGAAAGAACCTGGTCTCCTGAAGGATTAATGTCACCCACTAATACCAGTATCCCTGGACTTAATTCTAAGCAATTCTGGAAGTGCCGGTGATATTATTGCCAATGATCAATGATAAAGGCTTCTTAGTAAGGTCTCCCTGACTTTCTCTTCTACTGATTCTGACCCCTTCACAGTCTCAATTACATAGTAAACTCATCATTTGTAAATATGCATTATTTATCTATATTGACTGTTAGAAAATCAATTTTTAGAGTCCTTAAATTTCCTTCCTCTGGGGTCTTTGCCCACTTAGCCAAGTCTGAAGATTACCACCTCCCTAAGCATATTCACTATAATCCTCCCTCTTATGGGTACCATGACGACAAGCGTTACTCCAAACCCTTTTCAAGGAGTACTTCTGGAAGCTCTCCCAAATCCAACTCTCTCCTGCTGAAGGAAACACTCTAGCTGTCAATCGGCTTCTACCTGCTCTCCTATCAATCTAGTTAGCGCCTCCTAATCAGAAACTGACAATTAGCAGATGTACATCCAAGGGCACCAGGGAATATTATGAGCTCAACTTTACCCTTACAATGCAGGTGGTGAAAGGAGAAAAAGAAAAAAGAAGAAATGAACAAAAGTGTTAAGGCCTCCCCTGCCTCCAAACAAATGACAAAGAAATCATCAAATCTTTCCCCAAAATTGGATTAAAATGAATGAATATAGAATGATGGTACAGTGTAGCAGCAGGTCTCTAACTGTTTAATAACCAAGAATCACTATGTGGACAGGATTAAAAAAAAAGTACAGATCTCTAGTGGGATTGCACTACGTAACTGCATGTCCACTGTGAACCCCTTATATAGCTACAGAAAAAAAGAACCTGAGTACTCATGTCACATGTTAGCCTGAATAGCAAAACAACCATTATCCAACTTTCATAGATTATGAGCACTAAAGGAGATTTCAGAGGTCTAGTTCAACTGCCTCGTTTTACAACTAAAGAAAATGAGGCCAAGAAAGATTAAGACACTTGCCTAAGATCAAAACTGGTCATTGGATCCTTAGAGATAATTAAAAAATCTTTTCCCATTCTCTCCTAAGTTTTAATAATTTCAGGGGAATCCTGCAAATAGGCAAGGTCAGCTGTTATTTCCAAATAGGATAGGCAAAAAAGAAAAAAATGTCAAGGTGACAAAGAAAACGGAAGAGGACTTACCTCTGGGTCTGCTAGGCGCTGAGACAGACCTACAACAAACACGAGGTTTTTTTGTACAACACGTACACTAGCCAAATGTTTGCGGTTTTCTGATATTTTCTGTTTTCTCTCGTTCTGTTTCTGTTTTTTCTCATTCTTTATCCTTTGCAATTCTTCCTGGGAAAGTGGTTTATAAACTGCTGGGTCTTCTGGATATGGCTTTAAGCACAAAACACAGAACTCACCATTAAATAAGGAAAGAAATAAGATATATGAATAACCATTATCATTCTGGATTATTGGTATGTGGTTGTTTCACCTCCCTTTTTCTAAATCTTATAATTGCCTGAAATATTTTTATTTAATAGATTAAAGATAAAATAGTTTTTAAAACACTTATTTTTTTAGAGTTTAGCACAGACTACTTTTAGTATTAACACTTAAAACACCACCAAAAGTTCTATAATTTAAAAAAATAAAATAAAAAATCGTGGGGCGCCTGGGTGGCTCCGTCAGTTAAGCGTCTGCCTTCAGCTCAGGTCATGATCCCAAGGTCCTGGGATCGAGTCCTGCATCAGGCTATCTGCTGGACAGGAAGTCTGCTTCTCCCTCTCCCTCTGCCTACTCGTGCTCTCTTTCTGTCAAATAAATAAATAAAATATTTTTTAAAAAATACAAATCATGGTATTCCCCATAGTGTCTAGCAGAGTTGACAGGAAAAGCAAGCTTCCAGGGTCCCGTGTAAGAGGCAAAGAGTGTAAGTTATCTCATCCAAACATAGGTTTATATATTACAATCCACAAATACTTCTTGAAAACATTCTGTGCACTAGAAGATTAATGATGTATTTATTCTTTAATTCATTGTTCATCTAAAAGGAACAGAAATGGGCAAATAAGCAACAATCCATAGATACTCTGGCTCAGGAGCTTGACTTTAATTTCCAACAATTACTAGCCACATGGACTTAAGCAAGTTAATGAAAGTCAGCATCCTCAAGATGAAAATGATCTTAAAGTCTGGTTTAACAGTTATATAACTCTCATAAAGCCATTATTATCGTGAATAGCACACAGTAATCCCTCAATAAACATTAGCAATTACACTGTTGCAATCCCCCCCCCTTCTTGTCATTACAATACTGTTTGCATTCCTACTACTAATGCCAAGGGTACTGGTGGCCTGAATGAGAGCTGTGGAATCTACTGCCTGGCTTTGAATCTTGGCTTCTCTTTACAATCTGAGAGACCTTGGCCATAAGTTGTGACCTGCCTGCCTCGGTCATCTCTTCTGTAAAAGAGGAATCACAGTACATTATTAAGAGGGTTCCTGTAAGAGTTAGAAAAGATATATATTTATAAAGTGATTAAAACTGTTTCCTACACTTAAGCATTCAATAAGTCACTTATTATTACTACTAATAAAAAACAGGGGTACGTAGGTGGCTTAGTTCCATAAATATCCAATTCTTGATTTTACCTCAGGTTATGATCTCAGGGTTGTGAAACTGAGTCCTGCATTGGGCTCCATGCTGGTTGTGGAACCTGCTTAAGATTCTCCCTCTCCCTCTGCCCCTCCCCACTAAGAAATAGTTAATAATAAATGAAAGATGGGGACACATTAAGTATAATCATATCTAAGTGTATATGAATAGATCCCAGAAATAGGAAATTGTGCCTATCAGAATATAGGAGTAGGGATTAACAGTGATGTTGTCAAGAAAAAAAGAAGGAACAAGGTAGAGTGGAGACAGTATTCAAAAGCCTGAAATCTTGCTATGCTTTTAACATAAAGGTACTTTAATCTTTACATACGTAAGTAAAACACAAAAACAAAACCCCTCAAATTTGTGGACACACTAAGATTAATGATGAAGGCAATTAAAAAAGTGAGACCTCTCTTTATATTCCTCAGCTTCTACTGGTAATGTCATAAGGTCTCCAAAAATCCTGTTCTTAAATATTCAGACATAATTCTTAGTGGTCCTGGAGGACGCAAGCACCCAGACCATTTGATTTCCACATTTAAAAATCTGAATAGAGGGGCGCCTGGGTGGCTCAGTGGTTGGGCCGCTGCCTTCGGCTCAGGTCATGATCTCGGGGACCTGGGATCGAGCCCCACATCAGGCTCTCTGCTCAGCGGGGAGCCTGCTTCTTCCTCTCTCTCTGCCTGCCTCTCTGCCTGCTTGTGATCTCTCTGTCAAATACATAAATAAAATCTTTAAAAAAAAAATAAAAATAAAAAATAAAAATAAAAATCTGAATAGAGACACCTGAGTGGCTCAGTCGGCTAAGTGTCTGCCCCGGGCTTGGGTTATGGTCCCTGGGTCCTGGAATCGAGCCCTACCATCAGGCTGGGAGCCTGCTTCTCCCTCTCCCTCTGCCTCTGCCTGCCACTCCCCTTGCTTGAACTCTCCTTCCTTCTCTCTCTCTCTCTGTCAAATAAATAAATAAAATCTTTTTAAGTCTGAATAAAAATAATAAAATAAAAATCTGAACCTTCTAGCTAACTGGTCCTATCTGGCATACCGCAACTGAATTCTGAGTAGGAGGCATATAAAACAGCTGACCTGGTAACTGCTGTGACTTTTGCATGACCTTAAGTCTTTCTCCAGGATGAAATATAAAGCTAGTAGTGCATATTTTAGGTACTCAATAAATATCTACCAAATGAACGCCAAGCTACTCTATAGAATGGAGAATTTAATTCAGCATGGTTAATTTTCCTTTTAAAAAAAACCTTAACTTTTCAAGGTTCCAGAAAAAGTTGGAAAGCATGCATTCCATGACAGCTTCTCCACCACACACATACCATCATAAATAGCTACTTTACAAACCCAATGACAGAAAATTAACAAGCTGATACAAAGCAATGAGCAAGGGAGGAAGACTAAAACTGGGAAATGAAAAAATACATATGGTTTACTTTTTGACTGAAACACATATATTAAACTTAATTTTCCAGGAATACAGCATCAAATGAAAAAGTACAAGCAGGAAATTTTTCTTTAAATATATTATTGTGTATTATATATCAAACTAATACAAAATATGACAACTGTGAAGAACCAGTTTTAATGTATAAAATATTTTAATAGTGTTAATTTGATGATAAATTGCCAAACTATTAATTATGATGGTTTACAGTCTCTAGTGTAATCACTTAATTTTTTTCCATGTGTGTAGTTATGGTCCCACTTTCATTTCTTTTTTAAATATTTTATTTATTTATTTGATAGATCACAAGTAGGCAGAGAGGCAGGTGGGGGGGGGGGCAGTGGAGCAGGCCTCCCACGGAGCAGAGAGCCTGGGGGCTGGATCCCAGGACCCTGAGATCATGAGCTGAGCTGAAGGCAGAGGCTTAACCCACTGAGCCACCCAGGTGTCCCTCCCACTTCCATTTCATTTCATTTCTAATGTATCTTTGTCTTTTCTCTTTATTTTCTGATCAAACTTGCCAAGAGTTTATTTTATTGTTTATATCATATTGTTTATATTATTTTATTCAAAGAACCGGATCTAACTTCTATTGAAATACTACTTATTTTCTATTTCAGCAAATTCTGCTTAATCCCTGCTTCTACTGACACAATGTTTACTATTCTTTTTTGGTTTCTTAACCTAGAAATAAGCTAGAAATTCATTTTTTGTTCTTTGTTTTCCAATAAATGCATTCATAGCTTTAACTTTTCCTTCTCCTAGAAACAATGAAAAATACTATATAATGTTTGTTTTTTAACCAGTATCTTAGAAACAATAATGATCTGCAGTGGGGAAGTCCCAAGCCAATTTCTGTATAAAAGTCAAAATCCAGAGAGATAAGTGTAAAGTCTGTGTAACAACAAATGGGGAGGGAGGGTCAGCATTCAAAGCCTAGGGTCAGCCCAAGGTGACAAGTCTTTGGGGGACTCAATCCCATGTTAAGCTGAAACCCAGCCCTGTCCCCAAAAGGCTCTTTCAGTGTCAGGATAAGAACAAACTACAGAGAGGTCAGAATAAGATTAAAAAAAAAAAAAAAACAAGAAGAAAAACATCCTGAAGAAGTTGCTGAAACCAATCTCATGGAAGATTTGCATCCTAGAGACCTAAGACCTTAATACTTGGCCTCACTGGCCTCACCTGCGACTATTATGCTTGAGGAATCCCCAATGGCACTGTTTATAGGGTCCAGCAGAAGCCAAATCAAAATTTCTCTAGAGGAGGGCAAATATACCTTGGGCTCTGGACAACCCTACAAATAATTCAGTGACAACAGCCAGGAAGCAGGCACAGATATAACCAAGCACATAAAGAAAGAAAACGACATCAACAATAACAAGTAAAAACATTCCTCACACACTGAAGCTACTGGAACTACTGGACAGATGTAATAATAATGCTTATCTGTTTAAACAAATACATGATCTGCTGCCAAAGCAAAACAAAAACTCCCTCAAATATATAATAAAAATCTTTCTGAAAACATTAGCAAATTGAAAAGAAAAGGGGTACCATATCATGATCAAATGAGGTTTATCCTTGGAAGGGAAGGTTGACTCAAAAATCAATCAACCTAAATCACCATTTCAACAGAATGAAGAAGAAAACACATAATCATTTCAAAAGAAACAGAAAAGGCATTTGACAAAATGCAACGCACACTTGTGATTAAAAACCCAAACCCTCAGCAAGGAAAATGTCCTCAACCTGATTTTTAAAAATCTACAAAAAACTCACAGCTAGGGGCACCTGGGTGGCTCAGTGGGTCAAAGCCTCTGCCTTCGGCTCAGATCATGATCCCAGGGTCCTGGGATCGAGCCCCACATCGGGCTCTCTGCTCAGCAGGGAGCCTGCTTCCTCCTCTCTCTCTCTGCCTGCCTCTATGTCTACTTGTAATCTGTCTTTCAAATAAAATAAATATTTTAAAAAATCAAAAACAAAAAACCTCACAGCTTAATAACATACTTAATTGTAAAATACTCAATGCCTTTCTATTAAAGTGGGAAGAAAGATAATTGTTCTTAACACTTTTATTCCAATGTTCTACTAAAGGGCTTACCCAGTGCAATAAGGCAAGAAAAATCATTTAAAAACATAAAGGTCGGAAAAGAAGAAGTAAAATTGTCTTTATTCACAGAAGACATGATCATTTATGTAGAAAAACCTAAGGAATCTATTTAACAAAATCAATTATTCTATATATGAACTGAAAATGGAATTTTTTAAATATCACATGCTGAAACTCAGAAAACATAAAATAGTTACAGATAAATATAACAAAACATGCTATACTACTCCATATGCTGAAAACTACAGAACATTGCTTTATAAATGTTTAAAACCTAGAAAACTGGAAAGATAACCCTTATTTATGAACTAGATAAGCCAACATTTTCAAGATGTCATTTTTTCAAATTGATTGGTTTATACAAGTTCAATCAAAAGCCCAGTAGGTATTTTGCACAAAATTACAAACTAATTAAAAAGCTTATGTGGAAATGCTAAAGTCTTAAGAGGCCCAAAATAAATTCTATAAAGAATAACAAAGTTGAAAGATTTATCACTTAGATTAAAGTGATTTAAGACTTAGAGTAATCAAGACAGTGTGGTATTGGCATAAGGATAGAAACAATCGTCTGCAGATGGACATGGATGGATTCTAGAAATGAACTTACACATTTATGAGCAACTGATTTTTAAGAAAGAGTTCAAAACCATTCAATAGTAAAGACTCTTTTCTAGGGCGCCTGGGTGTCTCAGTTGATTGAGACACCTGTGCCTTCAGTGCAGGTTATGATTCTGGAGTCCTAGGATGGATTCTCCCCACAGGCTCCCTCTCAGCAGGGAGTGGGCTTCTCCCTCTGACCTTCTCCCCTCTCATGCACTCTTTCTCTCTCTCTCTCTCATTCTCTCTCTCTCTCTCACACATAAATAAATAAAACCAGGGCACCTGGGTGGCTCAGTGGGTTAAGCCTCTGCCTTCAGCTCAGATCATGATCTTAGGGTCCTGGCATCAAACCCCATATCAGGCTCTCTGCTCAGCAGGGAGCCTGCTTCCCCGCTCTTTCTCTGCCTGCCTCTCTGCCTACTTGTGATCTCTCTCTCTCTGTGTCAAATAAATAAATAAAATCTTTAAAAAATAAAAATAAAAATAAATAAATAAAACCTTAAAAAAAAGAGTCTTTTCTACAAATGATGCTCTAATATATCTGTATGGAAGAAAAAAAAAAACCTCAACCCCTAAAACATATCTGAGCCATTGCAGCATAATATGATTACTTTGTGTTTCCCCTAGAGTTAACTGTCTGATTAGATCTGTATATGTTTCTTACTAATTCAACCACCAAATCTCCTCCAAATGTTGAAATTACCTCACAACACAATTCTTGAACTTTATACATTCTGTTCCTCAGCCCACCCATAAGACTGCTCATTTGCAAGATCTCTAATCTGCTCTTTAAAATATATTCCTTCTACAACATAGATATGCCACTCTCTTTTCATTTGAGAAGCACCAATGACACTTTTAAATGTTTCTTTCTGTTTGCTTACTTCTGTTAGGTTCTTTTATTTACTGATTTTTGGTACTGGTGCTGGTATTCCTGAAATGTCTGCTAATTCTTTGTTCTTAACATGTTTTTACATGAAAGAACTCTGTCAACTAGTCTATAAATGCTATTCCTGTCTACTGCAGGATGCTCTTTTGTGACTGCAAAGAGGACCAACTGGTGGACAGAGTATAACAATAATTCATCTTCTGAGCATAGGAGGTCCTAGTTCCTCCAGGGTATCTCCACCCAACTTAAGGCTCTGACCCAAATTTATAACCAGTGTTTCAGCTAGAGAGTATCTGTCTCTGCTACATGGCATAAAAGTTAGGCTGGATCCATATCCTGTTCCAATGCAACACTGAAGCAACCACACTGATATTTTCCTTAGGATCTTAAAAGCACCACTACTCTTCTCTCAGCATCCTTATCCTCAGCATGTTTAAGCTAACGCTTCTTCCCTAAAATTGATCCCAATGGCCTACTGCCTTTCCGATTCTTCATACTTGCTTGTCTTCCCAGAAAAGCACACTTTTATTCATAACCAGCTCTGCTAAAATTATTTTGCTTTATCCTTAAAATTTTTCTACTTTTTTTCTCTACTTCCTAAGAATTTAAGGTGATTCTAGGTAATCTCCTAAAAGTGAAGTGAATTTTTTTGCCATTTCCCCAAATAATTGATTTTTCTCTAATGACTATTTAATAAGTGGTCTTTTTATTGATTCCTCTTCATAGCACACAAAAAGGAAAAAAAGAGATAAACTTATTAAGTAAAACAACTTTGCAAGCCTTATAGTTTCTGGCTATAATGAGAATTACGACTTTCAACAAAATAGTTCAATATAATTGTCTTCTTATGGAATGGCCAGGAGCCAATTTTTAAAATACGACTGAATGCTCCAAATCCACTAACACAAATTTATTACAAATTTTGACCAAAGCTAATATTAAGATTTTCATTTAGTTTTCATTCACATTCCTAAAATACATTAATACCAAAACTATATACATTAACCTTATAAAAAGATAATACATATACATTATAAATATCTATTACATGTTATATATACTACATATACTATATACAAACTCAACACTTAAGTAGATCTAACCTTTTTTGATTCATGTAATATATATTACATGCCCACTAGATTAAAAAAAACAACAACTGGATAATGCATTGCCTTCTAAGATATAATCTCTCTGATGAGGAAATTGAGAGATGAAATTTAAATATTCTAGGTATCTAAAAGACATTCCTGCTTTCTCAAAATCTGTAGTAATGAACATAAGAGCTCTTCGAAATGAGTCAACAGAAAAGTTTAAACCATACCAAGAGACACTGAAAACCAAAGACAAAAAAAAAAAGATATTTGCATTAACCTCTGGATCACAAAGTCCTTCAAAATACAAATGCAGCAATCCTACTCACTCTATTGAGTCACTCACTATATTGTAACTGTTGGGCCTGCTTATTTACGCAGGACCCAGGAATATTAAAAATCATAGAACTATTTAGAGTTAGAAAAGACTCAAAAGATTTATGTTTGAATCCCAAACCTACTACCCAATAGCTGATGCCTGTGGTTAAGTTACTTGAAAGCCCTAGTTTCATGTACACTGGGGATAGCATTACAGCCTAGAGTCGTTGTGAAGACTCAACAAATGAGTACCTATTATCTTCTGAAGCAGTATTTCTGTCATTTTAACCCATGACCTCTCTTAATAAATATCAAAACTTTTATTCTATTTTGTACTAAAAAATTAAAGTGATTATCCTCCCAGCTGAATGCGTTTTTCCAAATTCACACTATCCTATCTAATCCACTGCCTCTCCACTGGCGTAATTCTCTTAAATATCCAGCACCACTGATCCTGCAAATCTCTCCAGATAAGAGAGCTAAAGGTCAACTAGAGAGGTTATATGACTTTACCAAGGTCATACAATATCTTTCTACTTCATTATTATCTTAAAAATGCTACACATGAAATCACCTGAGGTTTGTAGATTCTTTTAAATCTACTTACTTGTATGTTTGGGACAAAAAAACCGTATACAAAGTTACTCTAGAGTATTTACCTTTCTACACGCAGGACAAAGCCCATTTTCATCAGTGCGAATTCGATGCCAACAAAATCGGCAAATCTGATAGCCACAGGTGCAAGGGAAAAAGTTGATATCATCTATCTCCAAAGGCTCCATGCAAAGAGGACATTCCACAGGGTCTTCCTTCGCATCAGGACTGCGAGACATCTTCACGTTTATTAAACAGCAGCAAAAGTTTATAATAACTTAAGGGAGAAGGAAGTTCAGCACTGAGAACTAAACTGTAGAACTTCAAAGACCTGCATGAGAAGAAACAAAGTATACTATTTACTACTGGAGAAAAAAATGGCATTTCAACCATCAGGAAACATACTGAAAAAAAATGTGTAAAATATTTAATACTAACCTAGTACTTAATCATAGCACATTTTAGGAGAATAAATAATATACACATTTGACATGGGTACAAAAATAGACAAACTATTAAAGAACCTAAATACTCTAGAAACAGAACCATGAATTTATGAGGTTTTAATATTTAGAAACAGTGACATTTACAAATCAATATGGTACGCATAGACCAGTTTATAAGCAATAATAAAATTCTGGTCTACCTACTTTAATGACAGATCTGCATAGAAAGATATGGTCAACTCAGTAATGTGGAAAGAAGAAAACAAAACTAAAGGCAAGCAGCAGAGTAAAGGATATATTCACTATAATGAAGAGTTAAGGTCGAGTATACAAACAAATCTCACAAAGCAATTTTAAAAAGGCAATTAAGTCAAAATGAGAACACAAGACAATGTGTAACTCACAGAATTACAAATAATTACAACACATGAAAAGGTGATCAACCTCTTTGGTCAGTAAACAGGGAGAAAGCATTTGTCCTCCATTAGCCTATCAAAGAAGTTAGTCTCCCCAGAAAGTAAAGATTATTACTGATCTAATTCCTCTTTCAGAGAAAATGAGAGCACAAAAAATATCTTGCCTTAAGTTGCCTGGCTCTCAAATGGTACAGCCTGGATTCATTCCAGCAAGTCTTCGCCCCTGAATCTGTGCTGTTAACCAGGCCTTTATACCACCTTAGAATCTATCCCACATAAATACTCACACCTGTGCACCAGGTACTTTACTCTGTTTGGCAGCACTGTTCCTAGCGTATAAAACTGCAAAGTCACTGTCCATCAGTTGGGAAATCATTAAATAAATAATGATAGAGCCATAAACTGGATGTCTTGAATCAGAAGATGTCTATTATATAGTTGTCAGGTTTTTGTTTTTGGTTTTGTTTTAAAGCAAGCTGGAGGGGCACCTGGGGCACTTAAAGTCGGTTAAGCATCTGATTCTTGATTTTGGCTCAGGCTGTGATCTCCAGGTCCACAACAAGCTCCCCACTCACTGCAGAGTCTGCTACGCCCCCTCCCTCTGCTCCTCCCTCTTCATACCCCATCGCTTGCACTCTCTTTCAAGTAAATAAATAAAAATCTTAAAAATAGATTAAAAATTAAAAAAGTAAATAAATCAAGCTGAGGATGCCTGAGTGGCTCAGTCGGTTAAGCATCTCCCTTTAAGTCAGGTCATGATCCCAGGATCCTGGGATTGAGTCCCACATCAGGCTCCCTGCTCAGTGTGGGCAAATAAATAAATAAATAAATAAATCTATCTTTAGAATTAAATAAATAAATCAAGCTGGAGACCAACTCAATTACTTCCACATAAATATCTAAACCCTGTATGTATATATATTTTATTTGTTTCTCTAAGATAATAAAGCACATAAAAGGTTACACACTAAAATGTTACCTTATCAAAAAAGACAAAATGGAGGTAAGTAGATTTTACTTTTGAAATTAATTTTATTTTAGAATAATCTGTATTATCTGATTTGTTACAAAATATTCTTTTTGTATTTAAAACAGCAAACCTTATGAATTATTTTCATCTTTTGAAAAATTAAGTTAAATCTTTCTTTTTTTAAGATTTTATTTATTTATTATGTCAGAGAGAGAAAAAGAGAGCACAAACAGTGGGAAAAAAAGGCAGAGAGAGAAGCAGGCACCCCACTGAGTAAGGAGCCCGATGTGGGACTCAATCCCAGTACCCTGGGATCATGACCCGAGTCAAAGGCAGACGCTTAACCAATTGAGCCACCTAGGCATCCCATAAATCTGCTTTTAATAATTAGAAGAAAAAGAAAATATCTTCCTATGACTCTATAATTATTTCAAAATAAATCTTTTTAAAGACATGGTATATATATTATATACCATAATATATAATGGCAGACTCAATTTTGCTACTATCAGTTTCTTCATATATTAAAATTAGAGCTGATTTCTAATAGCTCCTCCAACTTGAATATCCCAAACTATACCTGCAGAAAAAGCAAACTCAAACATAATTTCCAACAACAGGAAACTAATTGAGAGGTGCTATCTACACTTCCAACATACTTTAGATTACATGATGTTACCTCCACAATAGCTTGCTTGAGTTTTAGTGAGGCTATTTATGGGATGCTGGAAGGTAAACAGCTGGGACTTACGAATTGAAAAGCTTTCCAAAAACTAAATTACCATAAACAAAAGATGACATATTGAAGTCTTGCTTTTTGATTGCCTGTTTAAAAAAAAAAAAACTTCTTAAAAGATTTTATTTATTTGAGAGAGACAGAGACCACAAGCAGAGAGAGGGGCAGAGGGAGAAGGGAAAGGAGAAGCCGCCTCTCTGCTGAGCAGGGAGCCAAACATGGGGCCTGGAGATCATGACCCAAGCCGAAGGCAGATGCTTAATTGACCGAGCCACACAGGCACCCCTAGGAAAATCTTTTAAAAGGTCTGCAAGAGTTATTTCCCAGTTTAGAGGGAGTAAAAGGAACAAGAGCAAGAAATCCCTTAAGGTGGTTAATAGAAGTGCAAGTGCACTCTGTACATTTCTAGTACCATGGAGAGATGCCATGCAAACCTGTTGCCAAAGGAAATCATAGAACTGGTAAAATGTAGGAGGGAAGTCTAATGTGGTAGAACACTGGAATACAAGGTAAAAGAGCTGATTTCTGCCTCATGCCTCCACTAAATAGCTACATAATCTTGGAAAAGACAATCAAAAGCTCTAGGACTCAATTTATTTATCTGGAAATGCTAAGACATGCAAAATTAAATGAAAATTCAAATATAGAGGAATTTCCTTTATATAACACCACTAAATCAAGCTTTAAAATAAGCTTTGAAATAAACTCTCTCTTCTCCAATTACCTTAGCCCAAATTTTCATTTAAGGAAGAATAATTTTATTTCATAAATATTAGTATTTATATTAAAATTATATATTATATAAATTATATATTTATATTTGCAGTATATTAAAATAAAAATAAAACAAAATGAGTTAAAACAATAAGATTTATAAAGGTATAAGACACAAAAAGAAAAGATGTTTTTAAATGAAAAAGGAAAGTAAAGTCAATGACTTCCTGGAGGAGGTGTGGGGGGGTTCTTAGGGCAGAAGTGATTAGTTTTTGATTCACTAATTAATTTTGAAAAAGAGTTCATTTTCACATATACTATCTAATCCTCACAGTAACTTGGTAAGAACACATTATATCCTTTATAAAAGGTGAAAGTGAGGCCACACGGGAAACTCTTAAGGGTTAAAACACACAAATCAAAAGTAAGACCACCAGCTTCAGAACTCATCCCCTTTCCAGCATGATAAGACAGAAATAATCATCACTGAAGTTGCAGCTGCATATCTTTGTGTATGAAATGCCATGTTTCCAAAAAGTGAAAATGGTATTATTTTCTCAAAAGAGTCAATAATACAGAAAATCTCTACCTCATTACCTAAGTTCTTATTCTGTATATCAACTGCAACTAATACCACAACATAGTATAAATTCCGACACAAATATAATGCTCCTAGAACACCAAAGAGTAGTGAAGTACACAAAATTAAAATCCTATACTCGGGGTGCCTGGGTGGCTCAGTGGGTTAAAGCCTCTGCCTTCCGCTCAGGTCATGATCTCAGGGTCCTGGGATCGAGCCCCCACATCAGGCTCTCTGCTCAGCAGGAAGCCTGCATCCCCCTGCCTCTCTGCCTGCTTGTGATCTCTGTCTGTCAAATAAATAAATAAAAAATATATATATATATTTTTTTAAGATTTTATTTATTTATTTGACAGAGAGAAATCACAAGTAGATGGAGAGGCAGGCAGAGAGAGAGAGAGGGAAGCAGGCTCTCCGCTGAGCAGAGAGCCCGATGCGGGACTCGATCCCAGCACTCTGAGATCATGACCTGAGCCGAAGGCAGCGGCTTAACCCACTGAGCCACCCAGGCGCCCCTGTATTTAACTTTTTGAGGAACCACCAAACTGTTCTCCACAGTGGCTGCAGTACTTCACATTTTACAGTAAATTTTTATACAAATGTTTTCAGCAGTGTCCTAAGCGCAAAACCACGTATGTAGCACTTTGTGAGTGATTTTTGAGCATGGTTTTGAGTTCAGGATTTAAAAAAATATATATATTAGGGGCGCCTGGGTGGCTCAGTGGGTTAAGCCGCTGCCTTCGGCTCAGGTCATGATCTCAGGGTCCTGGGATCGAGTCCCGCATCGGGCTCTCTGCTCAGCAGGAAGCCCGCTTCCTCCTCCTCTCTCTCTCTGCCTGTCTCTCTGCCTACTTGTGATCTCTCTCTGTCAAATAAATAAATAAAATCTTTAAAAAAAAAAAAAAAAAAAAAAAAAAAAAAAAGTTAAATACAGAATTAGCATGATGATCCACTTCTGGATATATACCCCAAAAACTGAAAGCAGGGACTTGAAGAGATACTTGTACAGCAATGCTCACAGCAGTATTATTCACAACAGCTGAAGATGGAAAGAACCCAAGTGTCCATCAACAGATGAATGGAAAATGTAGTGTACATATAGACAATATCTGGCCATAAAAAGAGTAAAATTCTGATACACGCCACAATGTGGATGAACCTCGAAAACACTGCACTAAGTGAAATAAGCCAGTCACAAAAAGACAAGTATTATATGACCCCACTGACATGAGGTATCTAGAATAGGCAAATTCACTGACACAGAAAGAAGAATAGAGGTTACCAGGGGGTTGGGGAGAGGGAGAATGGGGAGTTACTGCTTAATAAATACAGAGTTTCTGGTTGGGATGATAAAAAAGGTTTTAGAAACAGAAAGTGGTAGTAGTTAGACAACATTGTGAATGTTCTTAATGCCACTGAACTTGTACACTTCAAAATACTTAAAATGACAAAGTTTAGGATACATTTTATTTAAAAAAATCAATAAAAGAAAAATATACACTAGACACAGTTAAATGGGGTATAAACAGCACTTTTGAGAAAACTTTTTAAGTATTTGGTTCCTTAGTCATTAATCCTTTAATTTTTGCCAATCTCATGGCTGATTTTGTCATAAGGTAAATGTGCATATGATGTAACTCCACTGCACTGCAAATTATACTCCTGGATATACTACATAACCAAAATACACTGTAACAACACGTAATAGAGAGCTGTTTATAGATATGAAATACACACACACACACACACACACACACACACAGGCTTTGAAAAGCATCCAGAATAGCATCTTAAATGTCCATAAAAAATATACGAGATATATATACACAGAACTATAAACTAACATTTTTTAAAATCTTTAAGTATAATTCCACACCACTTACAGCTTACTTAATCACTGTTTAGAACTATAAAATTCTTATTTAACAACCAGTCCAGTCTCACTAGAGTGGAAATTTTAGTAGGAGAGCAGAGGAATTACCTGGTATATAACCTTTATGATAGTGTACACCAAGCAGCTACAACATGGCCTGTGGCAAACAGCAAGTACTCACTTAGTTGATGAATGAATAATAATAAAAAATGGGAACACATTATTTGTTATATATCATTTATGACTGACAACTCTCTTCAAAAATAGGAAACAACACTAAGTTATCCACCGTTTCTATATTAGGCACCTATTGCACAAAGCATGTTACTTATATAATAAACTACACAAAAGCAAAAAGAGACTGAACACTAGCTATGGACAATTTGCTAAATAAAAAAGCAAGGTAAGGGGTGCCTGGGTGGCTCAGTGGGTTAAAGCCTCTGCTTTCCACTCAGGTCATGATCTCAGGGGTCCTGGGATTGAGTCCTGCATCCGGCTTTCTGCTCAGCAGGGAGCCTGTTCTCCCTCTCCCTCTGCCTGCCTCTCGACCTACTTGTGATCTCTCTGTCAAATTAAAAAAAAAAAAAAAATTTTTTTTTAAAAGGCAAGGTAAGCTGATTGCCTAAATATCAACAACAATACTTCACCATTTTATTTATTTTTTTAAGATTTTATTTATTTATTTGACAGAGAGAGAGATCACAAGAAGGCAGAGAGGCAGGCAGAGAGAGAGGAGGAAACAGGCTCCCCGCTGAGCAGAGAGCCCAACGTGGGCGGATCCCAGGACCCCGAGACCATGACCCAATCGGAAGGCAGAGGCTTAACCCACTGAGCCACCCAGGTGCCCAGATATCACCATTTTAAATTCAGTACCAAAGTACCAGTATACATATATCATGAATATACATATACTACGGAACTCAAGATTGTCTGTTTTACCTTTAGAACAGGAGGAAAGCTTATTTATGTTTTAGAAAAATACCTACCTAAGAATTTAAAGTCTCCTTCATAAAGGTTAAGATTCATTATACATAAAAGAATCAATTACATGGGACTGCTTTCAACCTCTCCACCAATGCGCTCCTCATTTAGTAAATTATTTTACTTGCAGAAGATATAAATCAAAATCAGTACCCAAGTCATCTCAAACACTCTGTAACATGTCCCCTAAGCATTTGCTAGGGAAGAAGAGGTAGATAAGGGTAGGAGAAGATGAACAGAATCTTTTTCCAGTAGAAATGAACTCTTAGGAGGGAAGACACTGTCTTATTTATTAGCATATCCAAAAACCTCAGAACAGCTGGTATCATGAAACTATTTGTAAAGAAGAAGGACATCAACAAAGAAGGGATGGATGGATGGAAGGAAGGATGGATGGGAAAGGGAAGGGAAGTGAAGGAAATGGAAGAGAAGTATCTATTTATTCATCCATAAATGTGTAAGCACCTATTAGAAGAGACAATGAACAAAAATGCTAGTCTTTTGAAGTCCATATGCAGCAAACACATATTAGACATAATAACAGACTTCTCTGAACATCTCGCTGAAAAAGCAAGGTTGTTTGTTTTTAATTTACTTATGATGCAATATTCAATACTAAAAAAAAGTAATTTGCTAATTTGGATGCACTCATTTGCAGGTAGAGGAATATGATCATTGATTTTGGGAGAGTTCTTATTAAAATTACCACCAATTTATCAGCTGAAGAAATCAAAGAGAGACAAGATGACAAATCATTTAAATCAAAGCAATAAGAAAATGCAATCTTTGCATACAAATATATTTCTAAAAATCTAACAATATGAAAATTAAAATGTACTTAAAAACTGATCACTTATGTGTAGTATCAATTTAAAGGGAAAAAAAGGATTTGCTACAAGTTTCTGTCCTGTAAAAAAAAGTTTCCATACACATTGAAAATGATTCAAGTAAGAAAGATTTAACTTAAACCACTTGGGTGTAGACTTCTACCACTACTTAAAGTGGGCAGAACTTAACAATGAGTATCTTTTAAAGGGGGAGTTTAAAAAACAAAAGGTAAAAAAGCACATTTAGGCTCTCTTATCAAGAAAGCTAACTCGTTGTTCTAACTGTATCCAGTACATCATAACACTAATTCCTTCTCCTCAAAAAGGTTCTCACTTTATTAGAAAAGTTTGATAGCTGACCAATGTACTTTCTGCATTCCAACAGTTCTTTTTTATCTTAATTTACTGAGTGATTCAATAAATAGTTATTCAGCTCTTCTTGTGTTTCAAATTCTAGTCTATGTCTTTGGGATACATTATTGACCCCAATAAGCAAAAATGACCCTAAGTTATGAGGCAAATGAAGAAACATTTTCTCAAGAAAATCTGAAACTCGGGAAAAACAGCAAGATTATGTAGTATCTGAACCAAAATCTACTTACTTCCTCTCTTTCCTTCCTCCTTCCGGCTAAGGAAGGCTGAAACTTCAGCCTTGGTGTAGCCAAGAACAAAGAGTGCCCTCTCGCCACAGCTACCAGTTCAAGAGCAATCTCCCAGGAGGGGCAGGACATCAGCGTTTCTCATTCTGCTCAAAGCTACCTGATGCTAAAGCTAAGTTCCAAGTAAGTGCAGGTAAGGGCATCTCTCTCTCTTCCACTTAACTGCTATTCCCAGGATAGAGGTCCTATGTTGCTGCTGTAGGCTGCAGGCTGAAAATACTAGGACCCAGACTGTCCTTCACCCAGCTACTTTGGAAAGCAGAAGTCCCACACCAAGACAGGCAAGACTAGGTGACCTGAGACTGCCACCATATACGCTTCCGAGAAGTGCTCAGTTCCTAAACTGGGGATGACACACAGAGAGAAGAGCACATCACTGTCTCTACTACACAATTCCAGAGCCAAAGATTTTGCCAGAAAAATGAAGCAGGCCTTAAAACCAATAACCCTTGAATTTCTTCCAAGAAGACTGTTCAATCCAACATTGTTCCAATGCTGACTTTGTCTACAACAGAGTGTGAAGTTCAAGCCTAAGGGCCATCTCAAAACCTAGGGCATTGTAGTGAAGGGCAAACAGGAGGAGATTCAGATACCGGCTAACCTGTAAACCAGCTGGGCTGAACCCTCCTGGGGTCAGAACAAATTTCAAGCTCTGACCCAAGAACTATCCCTTCTAGTGAGCTCCAATTTTTTGGATCAAGCTGGGAAACAATTCATGTCCTAAGGCATTGTTGAAAACAATGGAGCAAGCAGACGGCAATTAATGGAGCTTAACATCTGGGTGTAGTCAAGAAAAGAGGCAGTGAAAGGGAGCCCTGTGAAAAATTCCTGGGTGAATGTGGGCATATCCAAATCTGCACCCCCTAAGAACAACACCAGATGCTTAACATGCCAAGAGAGAAAGAGAAGTCACTAAAATAATCCACTCAGTAACTAAACAAATAAGCAAGTAACAATCAGAAGCCCTGAGAAGGGCACGGGAGACCATTATCAAGAGCTGCTATGATATTGTATCAGATGTCCAGTTTCCAACCAGAAATTACAAGCCATAGAAAGAAATAGGAGGGCGCCTGGGTGGCTCAGTGGGTTAAGCCGCTGCCTTCGGCTCAGGTCATGATCTCAGGGTCCTGGGATCGAGGCCCGCATCGGGCTCTCTGCTCAGCAGGAAGCCTGCTTCCCTCTCTCTCTCTGCCTGCCTCTCTGTCTACTTGTGATCTCTGTCTGTCAAATAAATAAATAAAATCTTAAAAAAAAAAAAAAAAAAAAAAAAAAAAAAAAAAAAAAAAAAAGAAAGAAATAGGAAAGTTTAACCCATACAGAAGGAGAAAAGCAACCACAGAAACTGCCTGTGTGAGCCACCAGAAGTCAGATTTAACAAAGACTTCAAAGAGTCATTTACATATATTCAAAGAACTAAAGAAAACCATAATTAAAGTAGTAAAGGACTGGGCGCCTGGGTGGCTCAGTGGGTTAAGCTGCTGCCTTCGGCTCAGGTCATGATCTCAGGCTCCTGGGATTGAGTCCCGCATCGGGCTCTCTGCTCAGCAGGGAGCCTGCTTCCCTCTCTCTCTCTGCCTGCCCCTCTGTCTACTTGTGATTTCTCTCTATCAAATAAATAAAATCTTAAAAAATAAAAATAAAAAAAAAAGTAGTAAAGGACTGTATGATGACATCATATCAAACAGAGTGTCAAAAGAGAGATAAGTATTATTAAAAATAAACCATGAAATTCTGGAGTTCAAAAGTACAATAACTGAAATTAAATAGTCATTAGAGGGGCTGAACAGTGCATTTCAATTGGCAGAAGAATAAGATGGCAAAATCAAAGACAGATTAATAAAGATTAAAGATTATGCAATCCAAGGAATAGCAAGGGAAAAGAAAAAAGAAAACAGAACAGACCCTCAGAGAAAAGTAAAACACCATTAAGTGCATCAGCATACTCATACCGGGTACAAAAGGAAGAGAGAAGGATAAGAAAAAAATATACTTGAAGAAATAATGGCCATATGGAAATGAGCTACAGTGGGGCATCTGGGTGGCTCAGTCAGTTAAGCACCTGCCTTTAGCTCAGGTGATCAGCTCGGGATCCTGGGATCAAGCCCCACATCGTGTTTCCTGTTCAGTGGGGAGCCTGCTTCTGCTACTTCTCTACTGCTGCTCTCTTTCTTGCTCAAATAAATAACATCTTAAAAAAAAAAAAAAAGAAAAGAAAAGAACTATAGCTACACAAGACAGATGAATCTCACAAACATAATGTTGAGCAAAGGAAGCAAGACGAATGGTCATATACATTTCAACAAACAAAAGAAAATATATTTTAGGGATGCACATAAGGTAATAAAAGTCAGAGTATAAGTGCCTCTGAATGGAAGGGAGATCGTTATGAATGGGAAGAGATGTATCTGGAATGGGGAAAGGGTGGGTAACTCTGAGGCTACTTGGAATACTCTATTTTTGACCCAGGTTATAAAGATGTTTGCTTTAGAATTAAACTGTACATGTTTTATATATTTCTCTATATTCCTCAATTTTTTGTCTTTTTTTTTTTTAAGATTTTTATTTATTTATTTGACAGACAGAGATCACAAGTAGGCAGAGAGGAGAGAGAGAGAGAGAGAGGAGGAAGCAGGCTCCCCGCTGAGCAGAGAGCCCGATTCCAGGCTTGATCCCAGGACCCTAGGATCATGACCCGAGCTGAAGGCAGAGGCTTTAACCCACTGAGCCACCCAGGCGCCCCAATTTTTTCAGTCTTAAAAGAAAACAGCTGCAGATTCCACAATGGTTAAAAATAATCCACAGATCCAGAGAGCACAATATACCTAAGTAGGATCAACAAATGGACAACCAGCTACCAGACAGCAAAACTGCAGAACACCAACAGCAACAAAAATCTTAAAAGCAGACTTTTAAAAAGGACCTCTCACCCAATGCAATGATAATTAGAATTAGAGCTGACTTCTCAACAGCAACAACTAAAGTTAGAAGAGACATACATAGATATTGAAAGAAAATTATTAGCAACCTACAACTGTGCTCCTGAGGAGAATAACCCTCAAGAATGAGAGTAAAATCATAAAAACATTTTTTGAGATAATCATATGGACTCGATACTAGAGGATATTAAGGAAGTACTGTGAGTTAAGTATAGTAGTAGTATTACGTTTATTTTTTTTAAAGCTCTTTTACGGGAGATCTACTCTGAAGTATTTACAGACTTCATGATACAGTATTTCAGCAGGAAAGAAGAAACAGAATGGCGAAGAGATGAAAGTAGAACAGTAAAATGTAAGTGCAGAAACTGTACAACAGAAGTAACTGGGTTTCATTACACTACGGTCAACTTTCATATATGCTTACAAATTTCCATGATAAAGCACTAAACTGATAATATAAGGAGACTACATTAAAAATTAAAACAAATAAATGAAAATAGAAACATTTTACCAGTAAGAGACCTCCACTAAAGGAAATTGTGAAGATGTTCTTCAGGAAGAAGGAAAATGATCTCACAAGGCCAGTCAGATATTAAAGAAGGGATGGTGAGAAAATATAGTAAAAATATATGCATATTAAATCATGTACTTCTATACAGAATAGTATCATCTGTTGGATTTAACAAGGATAAAATAAAATATTAAGCAATAACAACATGTCAGTTAGGAGAAGAGTGGTGTGAGATAAGCTCCAGTAAGCTCCAACTTTAAGAGGAATATGAACAGTAAAATTTCAAGGGTAACCACTCATTCTCTATCATCTACTAATCCCACCTCCCTTTATCTTCCACACAGAAAGACCTGCACATATACTAAGGCATACACAAACACTTCCAGCACTTTTTCATAATAGCAAAAAATGGGAAACCTAAATGTCCATCAATACCATATGACAAAATTACAGTAAACCAATAAAAACACTATTCAACAATTCAAAAGACTAAAGCAGATCTACACATACAAACATACTGAATGCAAAAATTTAAACTGCAGGTACTGTACAACTTTTTTACATTACAAAATCATAGAAAAAATTATATACAAGCTGGTAATAGTAACTACATCTATAGAAACAATGAAAGAAATGGGATGGATTGGAAACAAGCCTTGTGTATAAGTCTTATAAACAGACTATTAATGCATTTCTTATATAATAATACATTAATTTTTTTAAATAACTTCAAAGTATTAAAGTTTGAATCCTTTAAGTGCGAAGATAACATCTATTGTGTTCAACACTGTGCCACAGGCAAATGTATAACAAATTATAGGTTCCCACAAGGAGCAGGGGGTTACATAGAATGACTGAAAGTGAAAATGCCAAAATAGCAGGGTAACTATGTTTGGTTTCCTCTCTAAACATTTACATTTATAAAGGGAAAAACTATTTTAAATTAAAAATTAAGTGTATCTGACAGAAAGACACAAAGTGATGAGATGAAGAACTTTTAAATGTATAATTAGAGAATCAGAATCAACATGCTTCCTATTAGCTTAATGTTCTCTCAGAAGAAAGCTAGGAGTTAAAAAAAAAATTAAAGGCTAAGCCTGATGAAAGTGTTATTAATAAGATAAAATCAAATCTGCATAAAATCAAAGCAGAGACTAATTAGTGTGCTAATTAGTTCTCTACCATACTCACACAGATTGTCAACAAAAGGAGTTGCCTATACCAGTACATTTTCCATTCAGAAAAACAAAACAAAACAAAAACACCCCACAAAAAATCCCCAGATCTATTTGGGGGGGACAGCACCTGGTAGAAGGGTATGCCCATTTTAAAGTCTTTAAGGACTGACCCAAAGAACTGTTTGAAAAAAATGAATCAAAGCATCAAAAATTCAAAACCCTCCTGGTCACTCTGAACATATATTAGTCCTTTTAGAGATGTGTCTGTAAATCAGTTTATAGCATACCAGGAGAAACAGGTAAGAAAAACATCAGTCCAGCAAAAACACTAAACTGAAGTACAAGAGCCATTCTCATCCTCTCAGTATTAAAAGACAAACAAAAATGTTTATTAGAACGGTTAAGGGGAACCTCTTCTTTAGTCATATTTATATGTCACCCAGTCATTTATTCTAACACCTAAATTCTGATCCCCAGGTCGCATGCTGCATGTTCCTTTTCCACCAAGAGATCAGTTCCAATTCATCCATCCCAAATTCTTTCATCTTGCCACCACTTTGGTCTTTCCTCTTCACGGCAAACAATAACTAATGAGGAAGCTCATCCTTTCAATTTTTTGGCTAGGTTGGACACACTCCAATGTGCTAGTTTTATTAATCTTTAAATTGCATAAAGGTATAATCTATACACATACTTTAAAAACATTTAAAAAGTAAAAGTTCATGATCAATGAGTGAGGCAATTTATAAAGAATATATTTTTTAGGGGCACCTGCGTGGCTCAGTGGGTTAAAGCCTCTGCCTTCAGCTCAGGTCATGATCCCAGGGTCCTGGGATCAAGCCCTGGATTGGGCTCTCTGCTCATCGGAGATTCTGCTTCCACCTCTCTCTCTCCACCTGCCTCTCTGCCTGTCAAATAAATAAAAATCTTAAAAAAAAAAAAAATGCTAAGTAAAAATATACTTAAAATATTTTTTAAAATAAGTTTTTAAAATATATATACATATTTTTAAAATTATATTCATTTCTTGTACCCAAAATGATCTATTTAAGTAATTATACATTTCAAATAGTACCATGGAATTTAAGCCTATAGTTTAAAAAAAAAATTACTAAAAACACAATTCTGAGGAAATGGAAGATATGATTTATCTAATGGTGGAATAAAAAATATACTAACTCATCCATACCACTGCCGTTTTAGAAATTAAAAGCCCCAGGGGCGCCTGTGTGGCTCAGCTGGTTAAGCATCCGACTGTTATTTTGGCTCAGGTCATAATCTCAGGGTTGTGAGAGTCAGCCCAAGTGGGGCTCCCCACTCAGCAAGGAATCTGTTTGAGATTCTCTCCCTTCTCCCTCTGTCCCACTCCCTCATCTCTAGAAATCAATCAATCAATCTTTAAAATCTTAAAAAAAGAAAAAAGAAAGAAAGAACCTAAAAGCCCCATTTAAAAAAAAAATCTAACACTCACTAAAAGAGAAGAGGTTCCAAATACTTTCTGTGAAGGGCTGAATACTATTTTATTCTTCATGAGCCATACAGATCTACATTCACTCAACTGTTGCTCAAGTACAAAGACAGCTGCAGACAACACATAAAGAATTGAGTGTAGGGGCGCCTGGGTGGCTCAGTTGGTTAAGCAACTGCCTTTGGCTCGGGTCACGATCCCAGGGTCCTAGGACCGAGCCCCATGTCAGGCTCCTTACTCAGGAGAGAGCCTGCTTCTCCCTCTCCCTCTGCCTGCTACTCAGCCTGCTTGTGCGCTCTCTCTCTCTCCGTGTCAAATGAGTAAATAAAAATTAAAAAAAAAAAAAAAAGAGTGTGGCTGCATTCCCATAAAACTTATTTATGGGCACTGAAATTTTAATTTCACTTAATTTTCCCATATCACAAAATATTACTCTTTTGATTATTTTTTCAAACACTTGAAAATGTAAAAACCACTCCCTTGGGCCTTAGGAAAACAAGCAGCAGGGACCCCTGATCCAAACCTACAGGGAAACCTCAAAATCCGAGCATAAGCCTAAGTCTTGGACAAATCTTTCAAATCTATTTCTCTTAACCTTCTTTCTGAGGCAATCTTTTTTAGTATTATATTAAGCGTAACAGTTTCTCACCACTCCAAGCATTTACTTTATCAGACTCCAAAATAATCTGTAGATAAAGCCTTGCTTCCCAATTAGATAAAATTCAGAAAACAAATACAGTACCTGAGAAACACTGACATGAAATATTTACCTATCATACACAGCTACATTAAATCCAAGACCATTCTGATTAACACATTGAAACATTAAGTAAAACTGTCCTGAATGATGTTAATCAATACTTACAAAATGTTTAGAAAATGTCTCCAATGTTGGGAGCCTCAGTAAGTTCAAAATAATCAAAGTCTTTGTATACAAAATACAAGAGTGAGAAAATTACCTACAAGTTCAGAATTGGGTGCAGTTTTGTATTTCATAGAAGGAAGAAATTCAGATGAAGATGCAAAAAGGAATAATGAAAGTAAAATATGAGTACTGAAAAATGCAAAAGCAAAAAAAGTAAAGACATGGAGAGGGATAAAATAATAGAGTCTAAGTTAAGTTTTAAGAAGAAAGGAAAACAGCTAAAGGTAAACTAATGACTGGTATCACAAGAGAAGCAGCTGGGTTTTAATTGAAGAGAAAACAGCTTATATGAAAAATGGTGGTGAGAGATTAAAGGAGAAGGGGGAATAAAAGTGCAAATAACTAAAATAAAAAAATTAAAATTAAGGGACATGTGGGAGGCTCAGTCAGTTAAGTGCCTATCTTGGGCTCAGGTCATGTTCCCAAGGTCCTGGGATCGAGTCCCACATTGGGCTCCTTGCTGAGCCTGCTTCTCTCTCTGCCTGCCACTCCTCTTGCTTGTGCACTCACTTACTTTCTCTCTGACAAATAAATAAAATCTTTAAAATAAAACAAAACAACATTAAAATTAGGTCACCATTTAGTAAAGTTATCTTTACTGAATACTAAATACTTAATATCTAATATTTGTTATTTACTAAATACTAAATATCTTTACTAAATATTACTAAATAAAGTTATATTTACTAAATATCTTTACTATCTAGTTATAATCCCCCTCCCCACCCCAGAGTATGGGATTTTTTGCAATATAGCTATAGTCTTTTTATATGAAGTATGCAACCATTAGTTATTATAAGAACTACAGTGTATCTATTAATGGGAGGAAAGTTAAAGAATCAGACCTCTGGTACTGACAATATACATGTATAACAGCATGTGATAGATACATGTAAACAATGTTAGTATACTTACACATGTAAAAGTGTCTAAACTTTGACAGTAGCTATAACTTCAGCAGTTACCATTTCACCAATTTCCTGGAACTAGGCAAATTATGGTAAACTGTAACAACTCCAATGCTTCTAGAAGCTTTAATGCACAAAACAGGAATTTTTTAAATGAGAGAATCCTGTGTTAAAGCAACAAGCATGTATAAGAATACATTAACCAAGCAGCAATCTACATCAAACAAAGAACCACAGAAGAACTAGCTAGCCTCAAGTGTTTCTGAGTTAACAACCCAGACTACAACCTATTAGGTGAAAAGATACACTTAACTAGCAAAATTAGATTTATAAGACTATGTCTCCCAAAGACTATTTAATAAATAAATTAACCTTACAGTAAGGAACAAGGATAAGTATAAGGTGCTTTGTACTTTGTAGGTGCTTAATAATTATACAGAAGGATGAGAGAGAAAAATAGGGAGGCAAAGAGGGGGGAAAACACAAAACATCATAAACTTAATAGCAAAATTTGAGATAGGAAACCTATAGATCATTCCCATGAAAACAAATACAAAAATCCTAAATATCAGCAAAATCACATCAACAATATTAAACTAAGTAGAGTTTTTCCAGAAGTGCAAGGACATTATAATAGGAAATTATCACTTCAAAAGATCAAAAGAAAAAACTGTCCATCTCAAGAATGCTAAAAAATCATTTAATAAAATCCAATTATCTTGTCCTTATAAAAAATCACTTAATAAACTAGGAAGAGAAACTTATCTTACAACAATAATGGATACATACTCCAATACATTCTAATGATGAGACATTAATGGGATTTCCACTAAAATCAGGAATAATATAGAATGTTATCATTATATCAACATTATTCCAGAATGTTAGACAACATTTTTAAGTCAGGCAATATATGTATACGTAAAGAGTGTTCAAAACAGACAATGTATAAAACAAACACAAATTACCAGTGTCATAATAAAAAGGGTAATTATAGATATCATAAATAGTAAAAAGCATAAAAGAGAACATGAGAAGCAACTTTATGCCAATACATTTAACAACTAAAAGGAAATCCCCAGATTCCACAAAACCACAAGTTTTTATTATTTCTTTAAAGATTTATTTATTTACTTATTTTAAAGATTTTATTTATTTATCTATCTCAGAGACAGAGAGAGAGAGAGAGAGAAGGAGCACATGAGCTCCCTGCTGAGCAAAGAGCCTGATGCAGGACTCAATCCCAGAGCTCTGGGATCACGACCTGGGCGGAAGGCAGACGTGTAACTGACTAAGCCACCCAGGTATTCCAAAAGACACAAGTTTTTAAAACTAACCCAAGTACAGAAAATCTTGATTGTCCTCTAGATGTTAATGTAATTTATTTTTTTAAAACCTTTCCAGAGGCTTCATGGGTGAATTTTCCAGATATTTAAAAAAATAAATAGGGGTGCCTGGGTGGCTCAGTGGGTCCTCTGCCTTCAGCTCAGGTCATGATCCCAGGGTCCTGGGATCGAGTCCCACATCGGGCTCTCTGATCAGCGGGAAGCCTGCTTCCTCTTCTCTCTCTCTGCCTGCCTCTCTGCCTACTTGTGATCTCTGTCTGTCAAATAAATAAATAAAATCTCCAATAAATAAATAAATAAATAAATCAGACCAACCAAACTTTGACAAACTCAGAGAACATGGGAAAATGAAACATTTCCCAAGGCATTTTATAAGGCAGCTACATTGTTGGCATAACCTGACAAAAATATTGTATGAAAATTACTAAACCTTCATAGACATAAAAATCCTTTAAAAACTAACAAAATACAGCAATTATATTAAAAGAAATAATATCATGACTGTGATTATATCAGGAATGCAAAGTTGATTTAACAACTTAAAAAAAGTCAGTGGAATCCACTACATTAACAGAATAAAAAAGAATCCTGATCATCTCAAAAAACGTGGAAAAAGCATCTGACAAAATTTAACATCTATTTATAATAAAAACTCCCAGCAAATTAGAAACAAAAGGAATCTTCCCCAATCTTTATGACTTTATAGACTCTTTATAGATAAAGAGTCTATAAAAAGCCCACAGCTAATATCATACCTACTGGCGAACTACTAAACACCTCCCCTGAAATCAAAAACAAGTCAAAACTATCTGCTTTCAACTTACCTATTCAACACTTTACTAGACATCCTAGTCAGTGCAGTATAACACAAGAAAAATAAAGATATAAAGATCAGAAAAGAGGGGTGCCTAGGTTTCTCAGTAGGTTAAAGCCTCTGTCTTCAGCTCAGGTCTTGATCTCAGGTTCCTAAGATCAAGTCCCACATCGGGCTCTCTGCTCAGCAGGAGCCTGCTTCCCCCCACCCTTCTCTGCCTGCCTTTCTGCCTACCTGTGATTTCTGTCAAATAAATAAATAAAATCTTTTTTAAAAAAAATCGGAAAAGAATTAAAATGAGTCCTTATTTGCATATGACACAACTTCATACACAGAAATTCCAAAGGGTGGGAATCTATTAGAACTAGATAAATTTAGCAAGATCAATGCATACAGAAGCAACATGTGAAAAAACCACTGTATTTCTAAGTATTAGTAATATACAATGGAGACAGAAAGTAAAGCCACAATACCATTAGTAATAGCATCAAATAAAATACCAAATACCTAGAAATAAACTTAATAAGAGGATGTGAGGTGCATTTACATTAAATCACAGATTTTTGCAGAGAGAAATCAAAAAGATAAATGGAGAGATACACAATGTTTATGAATTGAAAAACTTGGTATTTTTAAGATATCAGTTACCCTCAAATTAACGTATACATTCAATGCAATCCAAATCCAAATCCAAATGGGCTTTTTAACTTGAAATAAGCAAGGTGATTCTAAAATTTTTATGGAAATGTAAAGGACTCAGAATACAAAAGCATTCTTGAAAAACAAACCTGGAGAACTTACACAATCAAATTTCAAAGCTTACTATAAAATTATAGTAATTAAAACAGTGCTGGCATTTGTGGTACTTAATTTTTGGATAGACACCAATAAAATTCAATGAAGAAAGAGAGGTAAGGACACAGAGCACCTATGTCGAAAAAAAGTGAATCTACCTAATATACATAATTAATTCAGATCAATCAGAGTTAAATCTGAGTGCCAAATTATATTCCGCTGACAAAGACTCATACCTCAAATACATGAAGAACCCTGGGGGAAAAAAAAAGGACAAATAATTCAATTTAAAAAAATAAATGAGAAAATATATAAAGCTTTCAGAATACTTAGGAGAATATCTTCATGACTTTGGCCAAGGGAAAAGATTTCTCAGCATATAAAAGAAAATAAGTACAAAATTAAAAATTAATAAAATGGACTTCATCAAGATTAAAACCTTCTACACATTAAACACCATTAATGAAAGGAAAAGTTACATACTGCAAGAAAACATTCACAAAATATATATCTGACAAAATATTCATATCCAAAATATATTTTAAAAACCTCCTACAAATCAATAATAAAAGATGATACGATTTACACAAACAGCCAATAAGCACTTCATGTGTCTAACACTACTGGTCATCACGGAAAAGCACATCAAAACTACACAGAAACATCACTACACAACCACGAAAATAGCTACAATCAATAAATCTAGCAATTCCAAGTATTAGTGAGAGAAGGAAGCAACTAGAACTGCCACATTTTGATTAGGGTGTAAATGGGACAACTACTTTTGGAAACCAGCAGTTTCTAATAAAGTTATTCACACACCCTATAACCCAGAAATTCCTCTCCTAGATATATACCCAAGTGAAATGAGTGCATATGCCTACAAAAAGACTTGCACAAAAAAGGTCAACAGAAGCATTTTTCGTAACAGTCTCTTTCCTCTCCCAGCAAAAAAGCAAATTATTCAAATGTCCATCAATAGCAGAGTGGATAAATTTTGCTATGTTCACACGATGGAATACTACTTCACAATGGAAAAGAAATGGATATAAATAACTATTTTGATAAATCTGAAATATATTATTATGTTAAGAGCAAGGAGTCATAAACAAAAAAGTATATATGAGTCCATTATATAAAGTTTTAAACAAGCCAAGCTAATCAAAATTACAGATTGGTCACCTCCTAGGGCAGGCTGTGATACTAACTGGGACACTAACTGAAAGGGACACAAGTAAATGATCTGGAGTGATAAAAATGTTCCATATGTTGATCTGGATTTTGGAGACAAGTATATATACATACATAAAAGGTCAATATTCTACTTTATATCAATTACACTTCAATACCATACTGTGGAATGTTTTTAAAAAAGGAAAGAAGATGAAGGGAAAAAGATAGGGAAGGAAGAAATGACACTTTAAACTTCATGGTCTGGGGCACCTGGGTTGGCTCAGTTGGTTAAACATCCAACTCTTGATCTCAGCTCAAGTCTTGATCTCAGAGTCATGAATTCAAGCCCTGCACTGGGCTCCAGTGGAGCCTACTTAAAAAATAAACGAACAAACAAACAAAAAAACTGTAACTGGAAGAGGAGTTTAACAGTTCTATTTTCTTTAATTTGTCCAAAGACTTTTTTTTTTTTAGATTTTATTTATTTATTTATTTGACAGACAGAGATCACAAGTAGGCAGAGAGAGGAAGGGAAGCAGGCTCCCTGCTGAGCAGAGAGAGCTCGATGCGGGGCTCGATCCCAGTACCCTGGGATCATGACCTGAGCCGAAGGCAGAGGCTTTAACCCACTGAGCCACCCAGGCGCCCCCGTCCAAAGACTTTTAAATTTCAATAGGGTATCCATACTTCTAATACAATTTTACATATTAATATATTACCTGTTTGTGATTTCAAACTCTGTTCAAATTTAATTTTTCCATAGCAAAAGGTCAATTACTTAACTTCACCATACGACAATCAGCAATAACAAAAAAGCAACAATTAGAAAAAAATGTTTAAGTCACACACATTCCCGTATTCTAATGTATAAGGTTTTCTGTATCTACGCGGACATCTATTACATGTTTGTTTAAAACAAAAAGGGTAAGGGGCACCTGGCTGTCTCAGTCAGTGGAGCATGCAACTCTTGATCTTGGGGCTGTGGCTTTGAGCCCCATACAGGGTACAGAGATTACTTAAAAATAAAATCTTAAAAAAAACAAAGACCATGCTACACACTATTCTGGAATCCTGCCCCCTGCTTAATGCAATTAACAGCTTTCCTTTGCATAAATCACGGGTGATGATTCCCAGTGCATAATATTCTACTACACATGTCCTGTAATTTATTTAATTAGTCCCATTATAAAACACTTCTAAATTTTCTTCCTACTATAAACAATATTGTAACAAACATTACACCTGTGTTGATTTTCTTCATTTGGATTATTTTCACTGTAACTCTAAATGTGCTGACATGGTTCTCTTTGGCCATTTAGAACCTTTGCCATTTGATCTGACTCTGATCAGAAATGGCCAGATTTTTTCTTCAATGGCCAGACAGTAAATATTTCAGGCTCTGAGGGCCACAAACTATCTATGCTGCATATTCTTTTTTTAATTTTTACAACCTTTAAAAAAAGTAAAAGCCACTCTTAGCTCATAGACCTTCCAAAAATAGTCCATGGGCAGGATTTGGTCTGCAGGCTACAATCTGCTGACCCCTGACAAAGATTATGTTCTCTAAAGACCCATGAAGATAGGAAGTTACCCTAGAATTCTGGGTGGTGTGTGCCAGTCACTGTAGTTTATTGGACAGTCTAATGAAGTAAGTTTGAGTCTTAGTGAGTTTTAAGGAAGAAATTTATTTTTCATAAGAACCCTTCTTTTAACTCCCATAAGACTACCCAACCCCATCCTGACTAGATAAAAAATTTTAATTTTTAAAATTATAAAGGCTAGTATACAAAAGGACATGAATGATTTTATTTATTTTTTTTAAAGATTTTTTATTTATTTATCAGGGGGAGAGAGCGAGCACAGGCAGACAGAATGGCAGGCAGAGGCAGAGGGAGAAGCAGGCTCCCTGCCCAGCAAGGAGCCCAATGCGGGACTCGATCCCAGGACGCTGGGATCACAACCTGAGCCGAAGGCAGCTGCTTAACCAACTGAGCCACCCAGGCGTCCCTGATTTTATTTTTTTAAAGATGTTATTTATTTATTTGACAAACAGAGATCACAAGTAGGCAGAGAAGCAGGCAGAGAGAGAGGAGGAAACAGGCTCCCCGCCAAGCAGAGAGCCCGACGTGGGGCTCAATCCCAGAACCCTGGGATCATGACCCGGGCCGAATGCAGAGGCTTTAACCCTCTGAGCCACCCAGGCGCCCCATGAATGATTTTAAAATGTTTATCAGAGTAAGTACTTTTGCTAATGTTTGCAACTCTTCAACTACTTTTGTCAAATATTCAGAAGATAATCTTTGAAAGGCTACTGCTAACAAACACTGTACATGCAACTGTGGCTAACATCATGATTCACAGCTAAAGGAATAAATATTATCACCTAAATGTTCTCATCTTATTCCACACCCTGTCCTTGCTTTATCTAGAAAATCTTTAGAAATAACAGGTGGAAGAAATGCAACAAAGATAATATTAAAAAATGTATCTCAGGGCACCCGGGTGGCTCAGGTGGTTAAGCAACTGCCTTCGGCTCAGATCATGATCCCGGACTCTCGGGATCGAGTCTCGCATCCAGTTCCCAAATCCATGGGGAGTCTGCTTCTCCCTCTGACCTTCTCCACTCTCGTGCTCTCTCTCACTCTCTCAAATAAAAATAAAATCTTTTAATAAATAAACAAACACACACATAAATAAATGAATGAATGAATGAATGAATGAATGTATCTCAGGGAGCCTGCGTAGCTCAGTTGGGTAAGTGTCCAACTCTTGATTTTGGCTCAGGTGATGATCTCAGGGTCGTGAGACTGAGCCCTACATTGACTCCACACTAGGAATGAAGTCTGCTTAATATTCTCTCTTCCTCTCTCTGCTTTTTACCTCCCCTCCACTCACTCTCTCTCAAAAATAAAAAATAAATAAATAAAATTAAAATCTACTGGGTTGGTTCCTTTGGTTTCCAGTGACTGGATTAAAACAGAACAGGAAATTACAAAAAATTATTAACTTACTCCAGTTTTACCCTATGTGCCTAGATTCAATCTCCTTATTTTGTCCAGTATTGTATGTCTACTTTACAGTCTTCTTACCTGCACTCAAAAACAAAGGAGGAGGGCAAGAAGAAAAAGAGATGGAATAATGAAAGACTGGCTAATTATCAACCACATGTCCCTAAGACAAAGACCTAAGACTCTCTCACAAGAAAACATGGACTCTTCCTACAAATGGTTTTGTCCTTACAGGTTCTGGAAGATTTCTTCCAAATGAAAACCTTTAAACATGCAAATATTGAACACATTCTCTATTTCAATTAGACTCAAGATTAGAAAGGGTCAGAAAATTAGGTATGCAGAGCAGGATATCTAGGTTATAGTTCTAATTGTTGTAATAACTAGTTTCAAGAAGTTGGTCAAGTTACTGACTTTCTAAAGACCTGTGGCTTCTTTGTCTATAAAATAGACTTTCTATGGGCCTGAGGCTTCTCTATCTATATCAGATAAATATCTAAGGTCTCTTCTGATTCTAAAATTCTAAAAATGCAAAATGATTACATTAAATCTCTGCAGTTAAGCACAAAATATTTTAAGAGGATCAAATAATAGGAACACCTAGCTGGCTCAGTCAGTGCAGCGTATGACTCTTGCTCTTGGGGTAATGAGCTAGAGCCCCACATTGGGTGCACAGAGTACTTAAAAACAGCATCTTTTAAAAAAGTATCAAATAAGGAGAGCCTGGTTGGCTCAGTGGGTTAAAGCCTCTGCCTTGGGCTCAGGTCATGATCCCAGGGTCCAGGGATCGAGCCCTGCATCGGGCTCTCTGCTCAGCAGGGAGCCTGCTTCCTCCCCTCTCTCTCTCTGCCTACTTGTGATTTCTCTCTCTCTGTCAAATCAATAAAATCTTCAAAAAAAAAAAATCAAATAATATGATAACCAGCAACAGGAATAAAATGCTACTTAGGAAATATTTAATGATAATCAACGTTCTATGATTTTAAAATTTTAAATTGTCACCATTCTTAAGCTCTGTTTTATTTAATAAAGTCCAATGTTTTAATGTTTAATGTTAATAGATGGCTCTTCATTTTAGTGTTATAAAGTGATTTTTAGAAAAATCTAAATAGAAGTTAATACTAAATAAGCTTTTCCCAAGGCCTAAGAAACATATATTAAAGCTTTACTAATTTGGACTGGAAGAGTCTAAATTGGAGAGTACATCTTTTATACACAGTGTATCTTATACATCATATTGCTACTGATGCACTAAATCACTGATTTGGAAGACAGCTAACTATTAAGCAAATTTTTCATAAATCTGATCTATTTTCTAAGCTGATACTCTCGTTTTAACAAATTAATGTAATTTTAAATAAAAGGACAGGACTGCATTAAGTGTACCAAGAGTGCTGAATCCTTTAAGTAATAAAACTAGATGAGAAAATACAAAATGCTTCCTAAAACTTCCTTAACAAAAACCTCTAATTTTAAACATTTTTAAAGAGTGCATTTTGGGGGGCCACCTGGGTGGCTCAGTGGGTTAAAGCTTCTGCCTTTGGCTCGGGTCATGATCTCAGGGTCCTGGGATCTAGCCCTGCATCAGGCTCTCTGCTCAGCGGGGAGCCTGCTTCCCCCCTCCTGCTTCCCCCCTCTCTCTGCCTGCCTCTGCCTACTTGTGATCTCGGTCTATCAAGTAAATAAATAAAATATCTTTTTTAAATAAATAAATAAATAGTGCATTTTTGTGTATATGTATAAAATCTCAGAAGTATGTATGCCAAACTGACCAGAGGAGCTAGTTATCTAAGTGGGCAGTGCACAGAAAATAGAAAAGAAAGGAAAATTTACAAATTCATTCTATGAGCCAGTACTACCCTAATAACAAAACCAAATAAAGTCACTACTAAAAAAGAGAACTACAGGCCAATGTCCTGATAAACAAAGTGCAAGAATTCTCAGAAAATACTAGCAAACCAAATTCAACAATGCATTAAAAAAGAATTCACCAGGGGCGCCTGGGTGGCTCAGTTGGTTGGACGACTGCCTTCAGCTCAGGTCATGATCCTGGAGTCCCGGGATCGAGTCCCACATCGGGCTCCCAGCTCCATGGGGAGTCTGCTTCTCCCTCTGACCTCCTC
This sequence comes from Mustela putorius furo, assembly GCF_011764305.1. Lineage (NCBI taxonomy): Eukaryota > Metazoa > Chordata > Mammalia > Carnivora > Mustelidae > Mustela > Mustela putorius. Next base: position 89,224,096 of record NW_025421998.1, read on the forward strand.
GCTCATGTTCTCTCTCACTGTCTCTCTCTCAAATAAATAAATAAAATCTTTAAAAAAAAAAAAAAAAAGAATTCACCAGGGCACCTGGGCAGTGCAGTCCATTAAGTGCTTGCCTTCAGCTCAGGTCATGATCCCAGGGTCCTGGGATTGAGCCTCACTGTCGGGCTGCCTGCTTGGTCCGTACTTGGTGGGGAGCCTGCTTCTCCAGTCCCCTCTGCTGTTCCTCCCCGCCCCCCTCACTTGTGCTCTCTGGCTCTATCTCTCTCTGTCAAATAAATAAATAAAATCTTAAAACAAAACAAAACAAAAAATATCATTAACTATGATCAAGTAGGATTTATTCCTAGGTTGCAAGGATGGTTCAACATTCCCAAATCAATGTGATATATCACGTCAATAAGAAAAAGGGTAAGAACCATATGATCATTTCAATAGATGAAGAAAAAGCATGACAAAGTACATCCATTCATGATAAAAAACCCTCAACAAAGTAGGTTTAAAGGGAACACACTTCAACATAATAAAGTTCATAAATGAAAAATCCACAGCTAACAATACCCTTAATAGTGAAAAACTTGAGTTTTTTCCTCTAAGATCAGGAACAACACAAGGATGTCCACTTTCACCACCTTTATCCAATTAGCACTAGAAGTCCTATCCATAGCAACCAGACAACAAAAAGAAATATATCCAGATTGGTAAGGAAGAAGTAAAACTTTAATATTGGCAGATGACATGATACTCTATATAGAAAACCCTAAAAGAGTCCATCAAAAAACTGGTAGAAATGGGGCACCTTGGGGGCTCAGTCGGTTAAGTGTCTGCCTTCAGCTTGAGTCATGAATACAGGATTCTGGGATTGAGCCCCACATCGGGCTCCCTGTTAATTTGTTGCATGCTCTCTCCCTCTGCTTCCTCCCTTCCACTCATGCTCTCTCCCTACCCCCTCAAATAAATACATAAAATCTTTAAAAAAAAAAAAACCTACTAGAACTAATAAATTTGGTAAAGTGCAGGATATAAAATCGATGTGCCGAAATCGTGCATTTCTAATACACCAATAATGAAGCAGAAGCGAAATTAAGAAAACAATTCTATTTACAACTGCACCGATAATAAGATATCTAGGAATAAACCTAACCAAAAAGGTGAAAGCCCTATACTGTGAAAACTATAAAACACTTATAAAAAAAACTGAAAATAACACAAAGAAATGGAAAGACATTCTATGCTCATGGACTGGAAGAATAAATATTGTTAGCATGTCTCTCCTACCCAAAGAAGTCTACACATTCAATGCAATCCCTATCAAAACACTACCAGCATTTGTCAGAGAGCTAGAACAATCCTAAAATTTATATGGAACCACATGACTGAACAGCCAAAGCAATCTTAAAAAGGAAAACAAAGCTGGAGGCATCGCAATTCTCACGTCAAGTTTTATTATAAAGCTACAGTAATCCAAACAGTATGGTACTGGCACAAAAATGGACACATAAATTAATGGAGCAGATCAGAAAATCCAAAATAAACCCACAATTACATGGCCAACTGATCTTTGACAAATCAGGAAAAAATACCCAATGGAAAACATCTGTCTCCTCAACATATGGTATTGGGAAAACTGGACAGGAAAATGCAGAGAGTGAAATTACACCACTTTCTTACACCAAACACAAAAATAAATTCAAAATGGACTAAAGACCTATGAGACCTGAACCCATAAAAATCCTGGAAGAGAACATAGGCAGTAAGCTCTTTGAAATTGCCATAGCAAGTTTCCTGAGGCAAGGGAAACAAAAGCAAAAACAAACTATTGGGACATCAAATTAAAAAGCAAAGGAAACCATCAACAAAACAAAAAGGCAACCTACAGAATGGAAGGAGATATTTGCAAGTAACATATCTGATGAAGGGTTATTACCCAAAATATATAAGGAACTTTTAAAATTCAATGCCCAGGGGCACGTGGGTGGCTCAGTCTTTGCGTGTCTGCCTTCAGCTTCTGTCGAGATTCCAGGGGTTGATGGATTCCAGGGTCCTGAGATCAACCCCGGTGGCAGGCGCCCTGCTGGGCAGGAGGCCTGCTTCTCCCTCTCCCATTCCCCCTGCTTATATTCTCTCTCTCTCTGTCAAATAAATAAATAAAATAAAATTCAACACCAAAAAAATGGATAATCCAATTAAAATACAGGCAGAAGACATAAATAGGCATTTCTTCAAAGACATACAGATGGCCAGCAGACATGAAAAGATGGGCAACATTACTCACCATCAGGAAAATGCTAATGAAAATCACCCTGAGGTTATCACCTCGCACCTGTCAGAACAGCTAAAATCAAAACCACAAGAAACAACAGGTGTTGGCGAGGAAATGGAAAAAAAGTAACCCCCTTCCACTATCGGGGGAATGCAAACTGGCACAACCACTGTGGAAAACAGTATGGAAGTTACCCAAGAAGGTAAAAATAGGGGGCCCCTGAGTGGCTCAGTGGGTTAAGCCTCTGCCTTCGGCTCAGGTCATGGTCTCAGGGTCCTGGGATCGAGCAAGCCCCATATTGGGCTCTCTGCTCAGCGGGGAGCCGGCTTCCCCCTCTCTCTCCCTGTTTGCCTTCTGCCTATGTGGGATCTCTTTCTCTGTCAAATAAATTTTTAAAATCTTAAAAAAAAAAAAAGAAGAAGAAGAATGTTAAAATAGAACTACATTATGATCCAGAAATTGTACTACTGGGTATTTGCCCAAAGAATACAAAACACTAATACAAAGGGATATTCATAGTAGCATTATTTACGACAGCCAAGATATGGAAGTAGCCCACATGTCTGTCGACTGACAAATGGTTAAAGCAGCTGTGGTGTCTGTGGGTATAGTGGAATATTATTTGGCCATTAAAAAGAATGAAATCTTTCCATTTGCAATGACATGGATGGAGCTAGAGAGTATAATGCTAAGCGAAATAAGTTAGAGAAAGACAAATACCATATTACTTCATTCATACCTGGAATTTACAAAATAAAACAAATGAGCAAAGGGAAAAAAATCAAGAAACAGATCCTTAATTATTGAGAACAAACTGAGGCTACCAGAAGGGAGGGAGTGGGATGATGGGTTAAAAAGGTGATGGGGATTAAGGGGTACGCTTGTGATGAGCGCCAGGTTATGTATGGAAGTGTTGAATCATTATATTGTACACCTAAAACTAATATAACACTGTAGGTAACTAACCAGAATTATAAATAAATAAATGAACAGTGAGGTTTTATTAATAGGGACTTTTACTTTATCCATACAGTTGGAATTTTTTCTAAAAACATATCACTTGTGTGATTAATGGTAAATTTAAATTTGTTTAAAAACAAAATATTAAAGAAAAGTATACTCAAAAGTAAGTCATATTGGGGCGCCTGGGTGGCTCAGTGGGTTAGGCCGCTGCCTTCAGCTCGGGTCATGATCTCAGGGTCCTGGGATCGAGTCCCGCATCGGGCTCTCTGCTCAGCAGAGAGCCTGCTTCCTCCTTTCTCTCTCTCTGCCCACCTCTCTGCCTACTTGAGATCTCTGTCTGTCAAATAAATAAATAAAATCTTTAAAAAAAAAAAAAAAGTAAGTCATATAAATACCATAATACAAAGAACACTGGGACAGGGTTATATGTAAACTGAAATATCTTTAAAAAAAGAGAGAGAGATGGGACGCCTGGGTGGCTCAGTTGGTTAAGCAGCTGCCTTCGGCTCAGGTCATGATCCCAGCGTCCTGGGACCGAGTCCCACATGGGGCTCCTTGCTCGGCGGTGAGCCTGATTCTCCCTCTGCCTCTGCCTGCCATTCTGTCTGCCTGTGCTCGCTCTCTCCCCCTTTCTCTCTCTGATAAATAAATAAAATTAAAAAAAAAAAAAGAGAGAGAGAGAGAAATGACAAGAAATAAATTCAAACTTTAAGAAAAGGGCCCAACAGACTAGATATTTAAGTCAAACTCTTACTCTTCGCTCAACACATTTCTAGATCATCAAGTGGATTTAGTAATTTTTAGTAATGTTTATCCTCACCATGTGAATTTCCCAGAGAACTAAATATCCCATCAATACAGCAAATCCTCTTAGATAGCTACCATGTGTCAATAACAGTACTAGGTGATAATGATAGTGATGGTGTTTGAGGGAGAAAAACTGGTGATTACTAAATGTATTATATACTCAATGATACTAAATGTACTATATACTCAATGACCTTGACTGTACTTACACAGGCAAATTTCAGGTTGTTCCAGATTTTAAAATAAATCAGTCAAGTTCTAAACATTTCTATGCAACTCTGACTACCCCATGGTGCCCCTAACATTACCCCATCATCACTGAGTTCAACCATTTTTAATCAATAGTCTGTGATGTAAAGATACAAAATTTCCAGAAAATCTGAATGTCTGAAAAAAATATAAGGTGGAACAGTAAAGATAAAGTCAAGAGAAGGAAGAAAATATAAATGCTGGTGCTTTAACTCAATTATACATCATCACCCTTTCTTTTAAAAAATTTTCCTTCACAGATTTTAAAGCCGTTTGCTAGCTTAGAAAGTAAGATTGCTATAGATTACCTATGTGTACATTAAGATTCTGGGCACTCAATTTGTAGACTCTGAAAACAAAGAAATAATGTATTTTCTCTATTCTCAAGCAAACCAGAAAGAACTCTACTGGAAATTTTTACTCAAATTTCACATATGTATTCTTTCCCCAAACTTCAGTTTATAGTAATCACTGGTATAATTTCTACTTTCTCCTTACAACAAATAGTATGTTTATCAAAACCATGTAAACTCCACGCCTTACTTCTAGTATCATACCTTTAATCTTCCTTTTCTAAAAATTTCCCTTCTAGGGGGGCCTGGGTGGTACAGCTGACTAAGCATCCAACTCTTGGTTTCAGTTTAGGTCATGATTTCAAGAGTCCTGGGATCATAAGCCCAGCATCAGGCTCCATGCTTAGCACGGAGTCCGCTTCAGATTCTCTCTCCCTCTCCCTCTGCCCCTCCCACTCATGCTCTCTAATAAATACATCTTGAAGAAAAAAAAAAATCTCAGGGCGCCTGGGTGGCTCAGTGGGTTAAACCTCTGTCTTCGACTCAGGTCGTGATCTCAGGGTCCTGGGATTGAGCCCCGCATCGGGCTCTCTGCTTGGCGGGGAGCCTGTTCACCCCCCCCTCTGCCTGCCTCTCTGCCTACGTGGGACCTCTCTCTCTCTGACAAATAAATAAATATTTTTAAAAATCTTTTTTAAAAAAATCTCCCTTCTACCCAGGGAAGGACACAGAGAAAGAAAAAGACACAGTGCCAAGGCCTGAATAATTCCAACCTTGGAAAGACTGCAGTAGAGAAAAAGAATGCACGTAAAGACCACAAAAGATCATCCAGGAAAAGTAGGAGGTAAAAAAGCATAATGACTAGAGATTGAGAAAAGTGGTCAAGTTTGAGAAATTTTCTAACAGGGGATAGTCTAGATGTTAAAGTAAGGAAAAGCAGTAAGTTTCAAGAATGACCCTCAATGTAACTCCCACAGATATTCATTCATTCTTTAAAATATTGAGTATCTACTATGCAAAAGGTACTTTTCATGGGGATCGCTTGAATAAACATATCTAGAGTTAAAACTTGTGAGGGCTGATGAAATATAAATTTTTAACTCAGATATTTAATAAAGCTTTGAAACTGAATGATATGATGGACTTTGATTTATGTATTCCAAAAGTTCTCCTTTTGTTTAAGCCAGTTTGGGTCAAGTTTTATGTCCTTTGGGACAAGAGAGTGTCTTTTTTGGATCTTCCTTCTTTAGTCTCACCTTTAATCTACTCTTCAAAAAGAAGTCAGAATAAAATTACACATTTGATGATGTTACTCTCTTAAACTCTGCCATGGCTTTATACTGTACTTAAAAGTATATGAACTATAAAGTTATTCATGATATAGCCTTAGAGTCACCTCACTTCCATTCCCCTCTATACTATGCTTCAAACACCTGCCTTGAGAAAATTGTGTTTTTTGTGTGTGGGTGTTTTGTTTTGTTTTGTTTTTTTGCTACTTCCACCCCTCAGTCCCTTTTGGGAAAATAGTTGAAATATATGCTTATCATAAAACCTAGCAATTCCACTTGTAGATACTAGAGAAATAAAAACATATGTCCACAAAAGGGCTTATAAGTGTATGGTGAGGGGCGCCTGGATGGCCAGTTGGTTAAGCATCTGGCTCTTTATTTTGGCTTAGGTCATGATCTCAGTTCAAGCCCTATGTTGGATTTCACATTGGGTACGGCGCCTGCTTAAGAGCCTCTCTCTCCTTCTGTCCCTCCCCCAAACTCCTCCCTGCTCACTTATGCACAAGTATGCACTCTCTCTCTCTCAAAAATAAATGAATGAATAAATGAAGGGTAATTTATGCAGCTTTAGTCATAACAGCCAAGATGAGAACAAACCAAATGTCCACCAATATGTGAACGGATAAACAAACTGAAATATAGTCATTCAGTGGAACAGTAAATAGTACTCACAATAAAAAATAACTGCTGACATATATGTAACATGGACAAATCTCAGAAGCATTATGCTAAGTACAAGAAGTCAGTCAAAAAATTATCCTACTTATATAAAATTCCATTAACAGCCAAACTAAGCTCTGATAACAAACAGAACAAAAACTGACTGTGGAGTAGAAAGGGGTAGGAGGGAATTTTCTGGGGTGACTGGAATGTTACAGATCTCAATGGAGGGGTGAATTACAGAGCTGCAAGCATTTATCACAGCTTAACTGAACACTCAATATATCTCTTATTACTCACATATTTCATCACTTACTATATATTCATAACATCACTTATTACTCACTTATACATCAACTCACATATTTCACTATATGTAACTGATACCTCAAATTGTTTAAAAAAAAAATCAACAAAATCTTTACTTATCTGCTCTCTGTGCCTTACGGGTAAGCCTACTCTATTACAATTTGGTTCTACTATTCAGCTGGTAGGAAAGACTTGGAAGGAAACAAAGCACATAGTAGGAAGATGAGGAGAGGAAAGTGGCGGGAAGTCTCCCAGTACATGTCCTAGAGGTATAAAATCTGAAATACTCAAAATAATTATCCTAAATGACCAACAAACCTTCAGTGAGTGAACTGGGAATACAAAGTGGGGATCCTAGTTGATAAAAGTCACTATGCATGCAAATCCAGTAAGATACCAAACTACTGAAAGAAAATTGGTATCTTATAAAACATGATTCCTAAAATAAAACAAAAACAAGCCACAATGACTTAAACTACAGAACATTTTGCAATTATTAATTAGTATGAGAATTGTGACACAAGCACCACCTTCCAAAATAGTACCTATAAAAAAACAAATTAAAGACAAATTTTGGGCACCTGGCTGGCTCAGTCAGTTAAGCATCTGCCTTTGGCTCAGGTCATAATCTAAGGGTCTTGGGATCGAGTCCTGCATCAGGCTCCCTGCTCTGCGGTGAGTTTGCTTCTCCCCTCCACTCCCCCTCTCCTCCCTGTTCATGCTCTCTTGCACTCTGTCTCTCTTGCTCTTGCAAATAATAAATAAAATTTTTAAAAATTAAATGAAAAGGCTAATTTTAAAGAAATCTGGTAAGATTGTTTTGGGAAACAAATCATCAAGAGATACAAGTAGAAAACAGCCTTGAAAGTAACTTATTGATTGTTCTTTTCCTTCTGTGAACTCCATATACTCAGTTCCTGAATACACAATGACTTGCATTACTCATAACTATCCTATGTTACATGAGATAATCTTGTCACTCAACTAGACTTGTGCTAGTGCCCTGAAGGCAGTGTTCCTAACCTAGCAGAGAGTTATACAGCACATTTACTAGCCAAATGAGATACTGCTATATATTATATTAATTGTTCCTCTTTCTACCAAGTAGGTAATGGTAGAAAGCATCTCACATCACTTAAGCAATGTTCTCAAAGTAGCCCTAAAATGATTGGTTCCAAAAGAAATTTTAAAAAAACCTTAATTATATACCTCACAAATTATAAAAAATTCTAAACAAATAAGAGTTCTAAAAAGTGTCACAAATAGAAAAGTAAATAAAAATATTCACTCAACCTATTTAAGCATTCCTTGTTTTCTGATAAATGAGCTATGATATTGTTAATTTTAAAGATTATTTTAAAAGATTATTTCTAAACTTCTGTTAGTTAACTTATAGTTTATATTAAATATTATATAATTTGTATAAAAAACTATATTCAAAAATCATAAGGAAGAAATGGGGCTACATTAATATTTTTTGGCTAAGTGAAAAGAATAAACAAGAAAAACTATTAAAACATGACAAAAGTAGTTTTTTATTCACATCCCTGAAAAATATATTATGGCATTACTAACTTGGCAAAGAATTAAAAATAAGTTTTTTTTTTAATGGACTGAACTGAGTAGACACAGAGAGACAAATTAAGCACAGTATTTACTGACAAACTGCAGGATAAAAGTAGTGTATTATTCTATTCAGAAACTAGAGGGACATCAGACAAAAGAAGAACTCCTCTGTTTCAAGAGTACAATAGTACTCTTTATGACTTTCCTTCCAGGGACACTCTATTTCATTATGTTAATAACCAATCTTAATTTTTAAACTGGTTTTGATTCAAAACATTAACATAGTGCTAGAAGGCTACATAACCAAATGTTCTGGTTAAGAGTTAACATTTTTTTCGACCTGCTTCTGATTTGTTGTTCTACACAAAGCAAATGAAAATGTAAATAAAAGCAACAAGACCATTATACTCCTAGTTAAGATAACATTTTAAAACAGTGATACCGATTCTAAATTTGTTGAAACCGAGGTGCTTACATACATATATAGCATTACAATTGGTTCAACTTTATGAAAATCAATACAATGCAAAATCTATAATGATGACACTATCCTCTGCTCCAGCAATATTCCCGTGAATAATTTAACTAAAAGAAATGTAAGCTGTTTCAACCTTACCTAACACTTGAGAGTGAAGTTATTACACCTTGCAGTCAATTTAAAGGAGCTACACAGTCTGGTTTAAGTCTGTTATAAAGATCTGTATTTCTAGCACCCAAACTGCCTTTGCTGTTTTCCACAGGTGTTGCCTATGTAACAGAACCAATGGCAACTACACGAGAAAACTTTACCAAAGATATGGATAAGTCAGTCACATAAAAACAGAATTCTGCATTTTAAAATCTCATCACTGGAAGAGGAAGCCTCCAAAATAAGAGACCAACATCATGACTGGTACCTTTAAGGTGAAGGACAACTGAAATACAAAAGAATTAGAAGAACTGGGAAACTCACTGAATATGACAATAGAATTAGGAGTCCTACAACATCAAAGAGAAACTGCTTACGATTTTCTCAAGGATTAGCTAAAAAATAAAGCATCAATCTTATACCCAATTGGTAAAAAATACTAATAGCAGAGTTAATCAACAAAATTAAGCAGACAGACTAAAACTGTACTGCTAAATATGCTTCTTCCTAAAACCTGGTAGGTTAACTCTTCTTGACAAAATTTCAATGTACAATATGTAAGAAAACCCAATTTGGGGGCACCTGGAGTCCTAGGATCAAGACCCACATCAGGCTCCCAGATCCACAGGGAGTCTGCTTCTCCTCTAACCTTCTCCCCCCTCATGCTCTCTCTCTCTCTCTCTGAAAAAATAAATAAAATCTTAAAAAAAAAAAAAAAGAAAGAAAGAAAAAGAAAAAAAAGAAAACCCAATTTGGTAGAAGCAAGATGGAAAGGAAACTAGCAAATATCAACTATAATCTGCAAAATTATGTAAGGACAAATATCTAATCGATAAATTGTTTATTGTGAAATGTAAGAGGCAAAGGACTGATCCTAGTAAAAATAATTTCAGTTAGGGAAAAAAAGTCTGAGGGATGCCTGGGTGGCTCAGTTGTTAAGCTTCTGCCTTCAGCTCAGGTCATGATCTCAGGGTCCTGGGTCCGAGCCCCCAATTAGGCTCCCTTCTCAGCAGGAAGCCTGCTTCTTCCCTCCCTCTGCCCCTCCCTGCTTGTGTTCCCTCTCTTGCTGTGTCTCTGTCAAATAAATAAATAAAATCTTAAAAAAAAAAAGTCTGAAATGACAAGTATAATGTCACTACATAGAAATCTGACCAATAAATTTAAATGATCCAACACAATTTTCACAGAAGATAATCTGATTAAATTCACATATATGCAGTCATGAGGAAGGAGGAGGCCATCCACCCAAACCACAATATCAGTCACCAACCACGTACTCAGTGGAGTAATATACAACCTATTACCTTCGTATCAGAATTCTAATGGTATAATAAGCAAGTGACAGGGATGCCTGGGTGGCTCAGTTTAAGAGTCTGCCTTTGGCTCAGGTTGTAGTCCCAGGGTCCTGGGATCAAGTCCCACACTGAGCTCACTGCTCAGGGGGAGCCTGCTTCTCCCTCTGCCTGTTGTTGCCCCTGCTTGTGCTTGCTCAATCTCTCTCTCTCTCTCTGACAAATAAATAAATAAATAAAATCTTTAAGAAAAATAGAAGTGATAAAAATGATAATTGTGAGTTTATTTAATGTCCCCATCTTATTTCAGAAAGTATGGTAAGAATATATGACAAACAGTAAATAAAATAGTAATATCATGGTAAGTAAAATGAACACAAGAAAGTAAAACATAAAATAAGATTGAAAGGAAACACAGAAAAATTTGCAAAAAATAGTTTAACTTTGGGAGACTTTTGTTCTGCATGTCATTTTCCAGGGTTCTGCAATGAATATATACTAAAAATATTTTACTTTTACTAGTTAGTAAAAATGATAAAAATCAAATTACAACAAGTGTACCTATATCAACTCTTGTTTCCATCCTTTAGCACTCCAATGGCAACCACTATAAATAATTCCTGTGCATTCTTCAGATATATATAAACATATAAATATCTTTGTTTTAAATTTTATTTAAATTCAATTAATTAACAATAATGTACCATAAGTTTCAGAGGAAGAGTTCAGTTATTCTCAGCTGCATATAACAGCCAGTGCTCATTACATCATGTGCCTTTCTTTTTTTTTTTTTTTTAAGATTTTATTTATTTATTTGACAGACAGAGATCACAAGTAGGCAGAGAGGCGGGCAGAGAGAGAGAGGAGGAAGCAGGCTCTCTGCTGAGCAGAGAGCCCGATGCGGGACTCGATCCCAGGACCCTGAGATCATGACCTGAGCCGAAGGCAGCGGCTTAACCCACTGAGCCACCCAGGCGCCCCATCATGTGCCTTTCTTAATGCCCTCACCCAGCTACCCCATTCTGCCCCCACCTAAACATATCTTTTTTAACCGAAAATGAAAAGGTACACTGTTCTGAACTATCAAGGTACACTATTTTGAGGTTTCCCTTTATCATTCAACATACTCTAAGAATGTTACTATCTTAATACATACTCCACATTTTTTCATGGCTAAAACATATTCCATCAAAGAAATGCACACATAATTTAACAAATTCTACTGACATTAATTTCAACAGTTCTCAGTCTTTTGGTATTACAATAATGCAATGCACACACTTAAACATATGTTCCTGTGCCTTAGTGTTTCAGAAACAAACCAATTCTCCAAACTTCAGTATGTTGAACAATAAACTCACCGAAATTACCAAATATATAAATTCGTCTTAAGGATTTGAACAAATAAGACATACAAACTCTATTATATTTTGTATTACTAGTACATATTACACTGATACACTAACATATCATTATATGCATTTATAACATAGTATATATATATTTATATTTAATAACAACATGTATTGATGTTTATATATTTACATATTTGTTAACATGGAAATAAATGTAGATATGTTGTAAGTATTCTTTTTTTAAAGATTGATTTATTTCAGAAAGAGAGAGAGAGGGCAGGGGGAGGGCAGAGGGAGAAGGCAAGGGACTCTCAAGCAGACTCTGTGCTGAGCATGGAGCCTGGTGCAGGCTCAATCTTAGGACCCTGAGATAACAACCTGAGTGGAAACCAAGAGTTGGATGCTTAACTAACTGTGCCACCCAGGAACCCCTGTAAATATTATTTCTACAAATATTTTATATTTATTATTATGTTAATAAACAGATTTGTTAATTTTGTGTCTCTAGTCATTAAAATTTTTAATTTCTCTTTTGTGATGAGATTTAGGTCCCTTTTTTCATTTGCTCAATTCTTGCTTGAATGAAATATTTCATAATTCCAGTCTTTAGTTAATTTCATTAATCTCAATGCCTTAGTATCATTCTTAAGTTTTGTAGCAATTAGCCAAAATATTAGCATTTCTTACTGGTATGGTCGCTCCAGATATTTTTCAGTACATATTTACAGTAAACACATGTTAGATTAAGAGTGAAATGAAGATAACTAACTGTGAAATGTCTTTTGGGAAATAAAATACACTCACAAAAATCAACAAAGCTATGATCCTTAGTTTACAAGTCAAACATTCCTTAAATAATGTTATGAGGACAAAAACTGTCAACCAAATCTCATCAAAAATCTTCAAAAGCTGGGCGCCTGCATGGGTCAGTCGTCAAGCATCTGCCTTTGGCTCAGGTCATGATCCCAGGATCCTGGGATCGAGTCCCACATCATCGGGCTCCTTGCTCAGCAGGAAGCCTACTTCTTCCTCTCCCACTCCCCCTACTTGTTTTCCCTCTCCCACTGTGTCTCTGTCAAATAAATAAATAAAATCTTAAAGAAAAAAAAACTTTAAAAGCTGTTTAAATCCAATTCCATCCAATATAAATAGCTGTAAATTTTATCAAAAACAAAAAAGCAAGGTTGGCATATGCACTTTAAATTTAACAAAAGAAACCTAAAAATAGGGGCGCCTGGGTGGCTCAGTGGGTTAAGCCGCTGCCTTCGGCTCAGGTCATGATCTCAGAGTCCTGGGATCGAGTCCCGCATCGGGCTCTCTGCTCGGCAGAGAGCCTGCTTCCCTCTCCCTCTCTCTCTCTCTCTGGCTGCCTCTCTGTCTACTTGTGATTTCTCTCTGTCAAATTAATAAATAAAATCTTTAAAAAAAAAAAAAAGAAACCTAAAAATACCAAAATGCTAAAATAAATAAGTAAAATAACTTTTTAGAAGACTTTAGAAAGCAGAAAATGCTGAGAAAAAAACTAAAATAACTTTTCAAAGGACTGGAAAGAAATCAGAGTATAAATGAAAAATCCTCCCACGAAATAATCTAATTTTGTCCACATTCACTAGGAAAATATTTTCCTGAAAACACTGATACTAGGAATCGGTAACTATGACAAAATTGACCTGTAGATTAAGTGACCTAGAACCAGTATATCTATAGAAAAAATTCCTGGAAATGAAATTGCTGGATCAAGCAAGGTATATACAATTTTCCATTTTTACAAACATTGCCAAATTGCCTGTTAAAAAGTTGCACAAATCTGCATTTTCACTAAAACCTATTAGAACCAAACATTTTAATCCTTACCAATCTAAAATGTAAATACAGCAATCACTGTTATTTTGAATTTGCATTTTTAAAAATGTAAGTGAGTGTATATACTTTATAATGGGAAAAACTCCTTTCAAAGCAATTAAATTATGAAAAAGCATGAAAAATATTTACATAATAAATTTTTAAGGCACACAAAATGGCTCTACACGAAACACAAGAATGTAGAAACAAGTTCTCATATTAATAAGAAATCATGATAACGTGCAAAAAATGAAAATGCTGTTTATTTTTGGATCCTGGAATTATACTTTTATTCATTCCTTTTCCAAATTTTCTCCAGTGTTATTATTATGCTGATTTTCTGTTAACAAAAAGTTCTAAGCTTAGAAGTAAAGAATAAGCACAGCTTTTTATGCCACTCAGGGTTTTTTTATTTCCTGTCAATGGCCCACCCAATTTTCAACTGCCTGGTGCCAAAACTGGATCATAATCTTCAATTTAACACCTTCCTCCATTTTCTAAATCCCCCTCCTCTAGAATCCAATTTGTATACAGTTCTGTCTGATTAACTTCCCGTCAGACCAGTGCTTATGAAATTTCATAATACATACAAATCAGTTGGGTACCTTGTTGAAAATGCAGATTTTGATTCTATAGGTCTGAGGTGGAGTATTAAATTCTGCATTTCTAATAACCATCCAGGTTATGCTAAGGCTTTACATGTACAGCATTCTTCAAGTCACTCTTCAGATTAGTTACTTTTAATTTGGCTTACAGATTCCTGTTCAAATTTAAATTCTCTCCTTGTGCTCAGGAATCCTCTCTACCCTCCTACTACTGCATAACTCTACTGCCTCAAAAAATGTCTTCCTCACGCTCCTTCCCACAGGTCATGCTCATTTTGGGTGAGCAGTCCCCTTAAATAGATAATGTTCATTTCAACTTCCTTTCCCATTCCACCTACAATTTGGTCAAGTATTACCTTTTCAAAAGACCACATAAATTAATCCTGTCCACATTCTTTAATTATTCCTTTTCTGAATTTGTATAGTATTTCTTCATTAAGCATCTGGTGTCTAATGTCTTATATATTAGAACCCCCTGCAGAGGCATTTGTCTTATGTTCCACAAAGTATCATGAGGACACAAATTTTCCTCTCATTTAATGCCTAGCAATATACTTAGCATATAATTCCTAATTCCGTCTAAATTTATCCAGAGAATCATACTTTGTGGGTGGCTTTTGAAAAAATAACAAAAACATACTGCAATATTTCACCTTGGAACAATAATATTTTAAGGCTAACTTGCCTCTAGTATAAATGTAAATTACACTGCCAATATAAGAACTAGTGACAATTCAGAACAAAGAATATTACATATTGTTAAAAACTACAGAGAATGTTAAATGAGACATGGGACATACAGGATTTATGGGAAATAAAGAATTTTTACTAAGGGGAGGAAATAAGAATAAAAAGAAAGTTACTGTCGATGATGCTATACAAACCAGTAATAAAGGACATGAACCAAATAGAATGAATCAGACAGAAAGTAAGAAGAGAGTTGCATAGGGAGAGAGGTGGGTGATACTCCAGGAAAACTAAGTAGAGCCAAAAATAAGTAGGAGAACATACGTTCTTTTCAAGTGCCCATGGAACATTCAGCCAACCACCACCCTGGGCCATAAAACATAACCAATTTCAAAATCACACAGTATGTTCTCTGATCATAATGAAATCCAACTAGAAATTAATAAATCTCCCACACTTGAAAATATACCGACATACTACTAAATAATCCATGAGCCAAAGAGGAAATCTCAAAGGAAATAATAGAGTTATCGTGTGTCAACTCTACCTCAATTAAATAAATAAACAGATAAGTTGAGAAAAATATAAATAGAGCAAAGTGAAAATGAAAATGGAGCATATCAAAATTAAGAGCTGCAGCTAAAGCAGTAACCAGAGGAAATTTTATAGAACTGCTTACACTAGAAAAAAAGGTCAAGAAAGGTCTCAAATCAATGATGTGAGCTCCTACCTCAAGAAAGTACAAAATGAAGGGGAAAGTAAACTCAAAGTAAACAGAAAGGAAATAATAAAGGGCAGAGATCAAAATAATTGCAAACAAAAACAAGAGAGAAAAATTAATGAAATGAAAACTGGTTCTTCGGGGGGTAGGAGGAGAAGGAGACTGACAAACTTCTAGCAAGATTGATAAATATAAAAAGAGAAAAAACAAGAATCACAAATATTAGAATGAAATAGATTATTACTGAGATCTAGCAGCTATAATATGGTAATACTAAGAACAACTCAATGCCCATAAATTCAACAACTTAGAAAAATAAACCAATTCTTCAGAAACTACACATTATTAAAACTCAAGCAAGATAAAACATAATCTGAAAAGAACTATGAATATTAAAGAAATCAAACTCACAGTTTAAAAGCCCAGGAAAAAGAAATCCTCTAAGTTGGCTTCACTGGAGAATTTTACCAAAAAATTAAGGAACTAATTCTAATTTTACAATATTTTTCCTTTAAAGAGGAAGAAATATTTCCCAACTTTATGAAGTTTTAAGAAGCCAGTATTTTATGAAGTCAATATTACTGTGAGACCAAAATAAGACCTACTACCAAAAACCAAAGACTTCAAACCAGTATTTCTCATGAACTCAGATGTAAAAACCCTGCACAAGATATTAGCAAATAAAGTACAGCAATGTATAAAAAGATTATTGGGATTTATTGTAGGAATGGGAAGCTGTTTTAACATTTGAAAATCAATGTAATCCACCATATCAAAAGACTAAAGGAAAAAACAAAACATGTCATACCGACTGACAGAAAAAGCATTCCATCATAGTCATAATAAAAATTCTCAGTAAACTAGGAATAGAGGGGAACTTCTTCAACTTGGTAAAGAACATCTACAAAAAGCCCACAACTAATACCACATTTACATGGTGCAAACCATACGCTTTCCCTCTAGGCTCAAGTAAGGCAAGGATGGCAATCTTACTCCATATAATTATGGATGCTCCAGCCAGCCAATAAAGTAAGAAAAGGATACAAAAAGCAAATAGACTAAAAGAAAAAAATCTATTCCTATTTGCAGATGATAACATATTTTAACTAGAAAATCCCAAAGAATGTACAAAAAAATCCCCTAAAACTAAGATTGAGTTCTACAAAATGACAGGATACAAGATTAACCAATAAAGATCAATCACATTTCTGTACACTAACAATAAACACGTGAAAATCTAAATTACAAATACAATGCTATTTGGGAATCATACCCAAAAAACCCTGAAATACTTAGGTATAAACCTAATAAAACTTGCAGGATCTATATGTTGAAAATTACAAAACGGTGATGAAAGAAATAAAGGAAAACTTAAATAACTGGAGAGAGGGGTGTCTGGGTGGATCAGTTTTTAAGTGTCTACCTTAGGCTCAGGTCATGATCCCAGGGTCCTCAGATTGGGCCCCACATTGGGCTCCCTGCTCAGTGGAGAGCCTGCATCTCCCTCTCCCTCTCTGCTGCTCCCCCTGCTCGTGCACATGAGCTCTCTCTCTCTTTCTCTCTCACTGTCTCTGTCAAATAAATAAATAAATAAATTTTTAGAAAATAAATAAATAACTGGAGAGACTGACTACTGACTGGAAGTCACAACACAGTAAAGATTTCAACATTCCCCAAATTGATCTACAGGTGTAATGCAACTCCCAACAAAACCTCAGAAAGATTTTGAGAAATAGATGAGCTTATTCTAAAAATTACATGAAAAGGGTAAAGTCCTACAAGACCTAGAGCAATTCTGAAAAAAGAGTCAAGTGTTAGGAATCACTCTTCCTGATGTTAAAGCTTACTATATAGCGACAGTAATCAAAACAGTGTGGTATTCATGGAGAAAGACCTACAGATGGATGGAAGAGAACAGAAAAAACCAGAAACAGATCCTTACAAATATGCCCAACTGATTTTTGACACATGTGCAAGGAATTCACTGGAATAAAGGTAGCCTTTCCAACAGATGGTGCAGGAGCAACTGTACTTAAAAGAAAAAGGAAAAAAGAACCTCAACCTAACCTCATATCTTACACAAAAATTAGTTCGAAATGCATCATACACTAAAATGTAAAATTACTAAAACTTTTACAGAAAACATTACAAACTTAGGATGAGGCAAAGAATTCTTAGACTTGACACAAAAAGCACAATACATAAAAGAAAGAACTGACATACTGTCCTCATCAAAATTAAAAACTTTTGCTCTATGAGGGGCCCTATGAAGAGGATGAAAACACAAGATATTTGCAAACCACATTTTGGGTAAAGAATTTATATCCAGAATATATAAAGAACGCTTAAACTCAACAGCAAAAAAATCCAGTCAGAAAATGGGCAAAAGACAAACAGACGAGTCACTGAAGATGACATATGAATGGCCAATAAGCAAATGAAAAAACATTCTACATATTTAGCCATCAGGGAATGCAAATTAAAACTATGAGATATCAGAATGAACTACAGACCAAGAAAAGGGATAATACCCAATCTCATTAGAATTTAGAAAAAACCGAATCAGTCACATAATGCTTGTGGGAATGCAAAATCATAAAGCAATTCTAGGGACGCCTGGGTGGCTCAGTTGGTTAAGCAGCTGCCTTCGGCTCAGGTCATGATCCCAGCGTACTGGGATCGAGTCCCATATCGGGCTCCTTGCTCGGCAGGGAGCCTGCTTCTCCGTCTGACTCTGCCTTCCACTCTGTCTGCCTGTGCTCGCTCTCGCTCACTCTCTCTGACAAATAAATAAAATCTTTAAAAAAAATAAATTAAAAAATAAAGCAATTCTAGAAAACAGGCCTGAGTTTCTTTTAAAACTAATATGAACTTACCTAACAACCCAACATTTGTGCTCCTGGGCACTTATCCCAGAGAAATGAAAACTCAAGTTCATGCTAACGTTAACAGCTCTATTAGCAACTGCCAAAAAACTGAAAACCAATACATCCATCAACAGATGCATGGTTAAACAAACTGCAGTGTATCCACACTGTGAAATACTACTCAGCAATTAAAAAGAACAGTTGATATGCACAACACAGATGGATTCAGAAATTTTTTTTTAAGATTTTATTTATTTACTTGAGGGAGGGAGAGCACATGCACATGCAAGTAGGGGGAAGGGCAGAGGGAGAACAGACCCCCCACTTGGAGGGAGCCAGAAAGGGGACTCAATCCCAGGACGAGGGCACAAGGCAGACACTTAACGTCCTGAGACACCCAGGTGTCCCTCAAACTATTCTTATGGATCAATCTAAATCAAAGTCTGCATAGCCAAAAGAAATTGGGCCTATGCTCAAAGCTTAGAGGTAACAAAAAGATTAACAGAGTATTCTAAGACCCAGAAAACCGACAAGCACCAAAATTTTTTCAGCCTATCAAAGTCATCCTTCCAATGCACATCTAATAATGTTAACTTTTAAGAGCTCACTTTCCTTCTTCCTTTCCATAATTCCTATTATCTGTATTATCTCTTCTTTTCTCGCCATACGTCTTTTCCCCAACTGTCCTTGTTTATAAAATCTTTTTTTTTTTTTAATCAATTCCAGTCTTTTTTTTTAAAGAAAAGATTCAAGGGAGCTGCCTGGCTGGCTCAGTAAGAAGAGCATGAGACTCTTGATCTAGGGGTTATGAGTTCAAGCCCCACACTGGGTGCAGAGATTACTAAAAATAGATTAAACTTTAAAAAAAGGATTCAAGCTTGTTGGTCCAACTTTACTTCTTGCACCTTTTATATAATTTTCAATACCTAAGGAGGTACTGTGGACTCTTTGGATGAGAATAAAAATAATAGTTCTATAAATTTTCAAATGTTTAACAGAGCCATTTTTGTTAATATGTTCATGGTAACAACATATTGTGGATTACAGTGAAATATATTTGGAAATCAGAAGTCAACATATCCATAGCTACCCAATTATCAGCTGCTCACTTAAAAAACTACCCAGATCTAAGCTATAAGCCTCTTGGACTTAAAGACAGTTCAAAGCTTAACCTCTGTAAAAAAGATTCACTGAACCCAAGATAAATCTTTTTTTTTCAACAGATGTAAAATATAAATAAAACCATGAACTTAAATCTTTATAAAGTATTATAACATGGGGGTGGGGGGAGAAGAGCAGTAATGCTGACTAGAGTCAGCAGCGGTTGGGGGTGTTTATTCATCTGCTGGGTTTTGTGTGTAAGCAGACAAAATCTCTTCTCTTATGCGTAAAATTTCCAATCCTTTTTTTTTATTAATTTTTTATTTTTTATAAACATATATTTTATCCCCAGGGGTACAGGTCTGTGAATCACCAGGTTTACACACTTCACAGCACTCACCAAAGCACATACCCTCCCCAATGTCCATAATCCCACCCCCTTCTCCCAAACCCCCTCCCCCTCTCCAATCCTTTCTTTAAACCAGACACAAATTGCCTTTAAAGTTATATGTTAATAATGGAAGGGCTGTAACCTGTACTATTAAATAGTCTAATATTAAGAAGAAGAGTAAATAGGGCACTTGGGTGGCTCAGTGGGTTAAACCCTCTGCCTTCAGCTCAGGTCATGATCCCAGAGTCCTGGGATCGAGCCCCACATCTGGCTCTCTCCTCAGCAGGGAGCCTGTTTCCTCCTCTCTCTCTCTCTCTCTCTACTTGTGATCTCTATCTGTCAAATAAATAAATAAATCTTTTTTAAAAAAGAGTAAATAAAAAGATAAACTCTGATACTTTTTAAGTTCCTCCTTCAAAATTCTTCCAGGCAATGGAGATAAAGAATAACTTAAGTTTATGTAGTGCTATGAGCAGGGTATGGCAAAAATCAGAGGCTTAAAAGAAAACTTAGCTTGAGAACATTAATACTAAGAAGGGTAACAACAGGAGTGCCTGGGTGGAGAGCCTGCTTCTCCTTCTCTCCCTCTCTGCCTCCCTCTGCCACTCTGCCTACTTTTGATCTCTATGTCAAATAAATAAATAAAATCTTAAAAAAATAAAATAAATTAAAAAAAAAAAAAAGAAAGGGTGGTCCACTCTTCCTTTCAAAGCAACTCTCTGAAATAGTAACCAACTCAGACCTTCTCTTTCCAATATCTTCAGGGATATAGTCTTTCTGTGTGTAGGGCTGAAAAGATGATGGTTAGTGGGGCACCTGGGTGGCTCTGTTGGTTAAGCATCCAACTGAGGCTCAGGTCATGATCTTGAGGTCCTGGGATCAAGCCTGGCTCTGAGCATGGAGTCTACTTATCTCTCTCCCTCTCCCTCTGCCTCTCCCCCCAACTGGTGCAGGGGCACTCTCTCTCAAGTAAGTAAATAAAATCTTTAAAAAAAAAAAAAAAAAAGGACGGTTAGTGAGGAGAAGTGAGGAATACCACGAACCATCTCTGACAGCTGTCTACCTATAAAAATGGTTATAATCAAAGCCTACATTTAATATGCCATCTAAACCAATGAGATAAAATAAAACCAGCAGAACAATCTTTAATCTTATCAACTCAAATGAAATTTCTCAGATGTGGTGCAAAATCTCTTGCCATCTAACTGATGTTTTCAAAAGATCATTCTAACAGCTATATTATTAACAAACTATAGAGAAAAGGGTAGAAGTAGAGAAATCCCTTAGAAGCCTGCTGCAATTACCCAGCAAGAAATGATGGTAGCTGTGGAGATGGTAAGAACTAGTTGAATTCCGTACATGTTTCAAAGGTAGAGCCAAAATTTCCTGATGGAATAAATGTGAAATAAATAGAATAAATGTGTGAGAGCAAGAGAATCAAGAATGAGGCCAAGATTTCTGGCTGGAGCAAGTGAAAGCTGCCAACCTCTGAGATGAGGAAGGCTATGTGGGTGAAGCAGTTAGGGGAGGGCAAATTTGGGGGGAAAGAGCATGAATTCTATTTTGGACATGTTGAGTTTGAGACAGTTAACAGCCATTCCAGTGAAGACATTAAGTAGGCAACTAGATATACAAATCTGGAGTTGAGGAGAGTAGTCGAGGCTGGAGAAATAAATTGGAGACCCATCAACATTTAGGAAAATATTCAAAGCCTACCCCCAATCCGCCCCAAAAAAGAAGATATTCAAAGCCACAAAACTAGCAGAGATCACCCAGGGAGTGAGGGTAAAATGTGAGCCCTGGGATATTCCACTGTTTAGAAGTAGGCAAAGAGGAGGATCTACTAAGAAAGACTAAGGAAGAGCAGCCAGTAAGTTTTAAGGAAAGCCAAGGGGATGTGGTATCCTAAAACATAAATGAAACAAGTATATCAAAAGGAAGAAAAAAATAACTTGTCAAAGTTAGACTGATCACATAATACAAAGAAATGACTCCTAGGTTTACCACTGTCATTGTTAATACTAAAACAATCAAAGTACAGTAAGTGGTAGGGGCCAAAACCTAACTAAAACAGGCTTCAGAGAACACATGAGAAAATAACCAGAACAAGTACATTTAGATAATACTTTAGGGTATTCTGCTGCAATGGAAATAGAGAAGAGCAAAAAAAGATATTTTATGAGGATAAAAATTATAAAATTACAGCATGTTTGCACATTAATGGGAATGACCCAGAAAAGGGAAAATTAATGATCTGTAAAGAGGGAGGAGAATTACTTAGAGCAATGTTCAGAGTAAATGAAAGGGGATGGGATTGAATGCATTGATCCAAGGAACTGGATTAGAAGCAAAGACAGTTCATCTATAGTAACAGAAGGAAGGCAAAGGTCTGTGAGTCAGACCATCAGGTCCAGAGATGTGGTGATGGAGTCTGTAAATGTTCTGACGGGCTTCTATTCTCTTGGTGGAAGAGAAAGTAGGTCCATCAACTGAGAGTGAGTGTGAGGAAGAAGGCTGGAAGTCTGAGAAGAAAGGCAAGGATATAACTAAGTCATCTGGGAGAGGGAAAAATGAATGGACTAAGGAAATAGATAATGATGCCAGACAATATTAAGGGCCACCTGAGGTTTCTTACATGAATTTAAAGTTGAGAGTGCTCATCATGGTTGTGTTCTTCAGTCACTTGTAGCCACACAGGTACAGATGTGAAGTACTCAAGAGAATCTGACTTAGGTAGAGTTGATGGTTTGCCAAGTAAGTATAAAGAAGTAAAAAGGGGGCAAAAGAGTAGAGGGCATATGAAAGGGAATTAATATAATGATCAATCACTAGGTAATAAATGTTTAATAGGTAAGAAGAAAAAAAAGCAAAGGGGCAAAGGACAGTCTGTAGACGAGAGATCCTAATGACAGTAAAAGTGTGTTGTGTTAGGGTATTAGGTAAAATGAGCTGAAAAGATAAATGGCAGAAGGTGCTGCATGAATTGAAAATCATGGAAGGGTTCAAGTTATAGGTAATAAGAAGGTATAAGATACAACCACGAGTGAGCAAAGAGCTATAACGGTCAAGAAAAAAGATGTAACCCAGAGTGCAGTAGATGACAGCAAACAAGGGTTTATGGACAACATAACCTGTTAACAGACTAATTTCACAGAGGAAAGGTAAATGGAACGTATCCGCCCCATTTTTCAGACTCAGTGGAATAAGGCTCCCTCTTCAATTCCTATATAGAGGAAGTAAGAATGGGAAATATAGTTTCCAATCATAGTGCATGGGACTGACCCACTGACCTTTGATGATGGCATGCAAGAAAAAATGAAAAATTTAATAGCCAACATGTTAGAGGACTGCAGGAGAAGCAGTGTTTTCAGAAAAGGGGAGAGTAGAGGAAAATGTTCAGGAAAAAAACAAGGACAGAAGAAATTTTGCTGATGATGGAGAGGAGTGAAAAGCCTAGAAATGTACGAAATCCTGTGGGGATTAAAGTACGAGAGACTTGTGGTGACTGACATAAAA
Organism: Mustela putorius furo; assembly: GCF_011764305.1. Classification (NCBI taxonomy): domain Eukaryota; kingdom Metazoa; phylum Chordata; class Mammalia; order Carnivora; family Mustelidae; genus Mustela; species Mustela putorius. The sequence continues at coordinate 89,247,497 of NW_025421998.1, forward strand.
AGGGATAAAGGACATAATGAGATTAATCCAGATACACTTCAGGGAAGTAATAGTGTCAAGGCTGCGAATGCTGGAGGGAGGAATGACATCTAAGAAGCTCCCTGTCAAAAGAAGACAACAGTCTTGGGAAGCATGCTTAGTCTCAGGGCAAATGGCTTCCCCTTCATCCCTAATAATGGCTTGCAAGAAAACTACGATGTACTTGTAAGGTTGTAGGATTTTTAAAAACTAATAAAGAGGTTAGAACATTACCTAGTAGCTAATAAGCACTCAAGGTAAGCTTTCCTTACCTAATCAAATGTAAAATATAGTTATTGTAGCAAAAAAGAAATTCATCTTACATTTTCCTTCCCTCAGCTAAATGGATTTCTCAAATGACTGCCACAAAAACCACTACCAAAATGGACTTATTTCAGAAAGGAGAGGAGGTCAACTTCTACATAGTGTTCACCAATCTCAGAAAACCCTCCTCAATGGCAGAGTAACTTATTAATTCGGCAAGCATATATTGAGCACCTACTACTAATATACCAACTACTATTCCCAGAACCTGGGATACATCAGGGAACAAACACCCCTACCCTAATAGATGGAAATCAGCAACAAATAGTATATACAAAGAATAAATGGATTATGTGATATGTATGAGGATAAATATACAAAAAATTTAAAAATGCAAATATTGGGACGCCTGGGTGGCTCAGTTGGTTAAGCAGCTGCCTTCGGCTAAGGTCATGGTCCCAGTGTCCTGGGATCGAGTCCCACATAGGGCTCCTTGCTCAGCGGGGAGCCTGCTTCTCCCTCTGCCTCTGCCTGCCATTCTGTCTGCCTGTGCTAGCTCTCTCTCCCCCTCTTTCTCTCTGATAAATAAATAAAATCTTAAAAAAAAAAAAAAATGCAGGGGCGCCTGAGTGGCTCAGTGGGTTAAGCCGCTGCCTTCGGCTCACGTCATGATCTCAGGGTCCTGGGATCGAGTCCCGCATCAGGTTCTCTGCTCAGCAGGGAGCCTGCTTCCTCCTCTCTCTCTCTGCCTGCCTCTCTGCCTACTTGTGATCTCTGTCTGTCAAATAAATAAATAAAATCTTAAAAAAAAAATGCAAATATTAAGGGAGAGGGGCCTGGGTTCTAACTGTAAAGAAATAGGGTAGGCCTGGGGTGCCTGGGTGGCTCAGTGGGTTAAGCCTCTGTCTTCAGCTCAGGTCATGATCCCAGGGTCCTGGGATCGAGCCCCGCATCGGGCTCTCTACTTGGCAAGGAGCCTGCTTCCTCCTCTCTCTCTCTCTCTGCCTGCCTCTCTGCCTACTTGTGATCTCTCTGTCAATTAAATAAATAAAATCTTTAGAAAAAAAAAAAAAAAGAAATAGGGTAGGCCTTATTGAAAAGGAGATCATTTGAGCAAAGGTCTGAAGGAGTTGAGGAAGCTATGTGGATATTTGGAAAAGTGTTCTTCAGGCAGAGAGAATAGCCAGAGCAAAGGTTCTAAGGCTTTTCCATTTAGTTCTTGACATTACTTCGCAATATTTTCCTTAATTTCTTTTTTTCTTTTTCAATGCGAACCTCCAATCCTACTCTCTACCTCAACAGTGGATGATGATAACAGCTAACATTTATCAAACATTTACCAGATACCAAGCATTGTTCTAAGTGTTTTAAAAAGAGTCAATAACTTAATCCTTATCACAGATCTATGAAATACATGCTATCATGGCCTCCATGTGACAAGGGAGAGTTAGAGAGTTAGGAAGTGGCAGAGTCCTGAAGCAGGGTGTGGAGTAAGTCTTCCCTATTACGAAACAAGAACATTCAGCACAAACTGCCCCAAGCTTTCTCTTAATATATAGAATCCCTCATAGTACACATTCAAGAACTACGAAAGCTGCTATTATAATTTGTCTTCCTGCCATTTTTACAGTTCTTTTCTCAACTGAATGGTTTTTACCTAGACTCTGCACATAAACCTTCCTCAAGCTTCCCCCCAAACTGATTTACATTCCCATGCAAGTAAAATTGCTTTAAGATGGCTCTTGATCATCACACCACAAGCCAAAGGGCTTTCACTATTCTCAATGCCTTGAATGTCCAATCAGACTACGTCACTTTCTTTTCCTCTTAAAATAGAAGTGATATTATATTGGATTTTCCTATTCCTCATCTTTGTGACTTCTCTCTACTGAAAAATCTCTGTTTTCTGAAACTTAAACTTAGGCTTAAACTTAAACTTTTCCATTTTCTTTCTTCCATCTTCTTTCCACCTCTCCAATTATTCCTTTAATAACACTTTTTTCACTTAGACTTCTTAACGGCAGAGTTTCCAAAAGTTTGAGTCCTCTCTGTTTCTCTCTCTGTTAACTCACAGTCTCCCTTAAGATTAATTCATCAGGTAAGTATTTATTGAGCTCTTACTATCTATGAGGCACTGTCTAAGCCATTTAAGGTAGATCCCTGAACAAAACAGACCAAAAAAAATTAAAAACCCTCTGTCCACATAAAATCAAATAATTCTATGCTACCAAGAACACTCAAAACCACCTTCCCCTAAATACTATTTTAAACACATCACTCTCCCAACTTAAAAAAAAAAAAAACCTTACCATGATTGCAATGATTGCCCACTTAACAACCACATCTAAATTTCTCTGTCTCAGTTCAAAACACTCCATAGTCATTTTCTATCATACCTATCCAATTTCATTTTCTAATACCCTCTGATTCAAAAGAACTCCAGACAAGCCAGTCTTTCGACTATTCCTTCAAACACATTACTTGTGTTTCCAGCTTGTCAAATAATTACTGAAAACATATGTCTAGTAACTAAACATTAAAAACTGTATTGAATTAAAAAATTAAGTTTTCAAAAATGAATGTTTTCTGATTTTTTCAAATGTATAATGATGTGTAATAATAGCAAACACTTATATACAGGGTTTACTACGTGCCAAATACTATTCCAAGCACTTTACCTATATTAACTCATTTACTCCACAGATAATCCTCACATCTCGATGCTACAAATGAGGAAGTTGAGGGCCACACAGGGTAAAGTAACTTGCCTTAGGTCTGACAAGTAATAAATGGTAGAACCAAGATTTACATTGAGGCAGTCTGGCTCCATCCTCCACTGCATACTCCCAATTATAAACAATAAATAAAAATAGGGGAGAATTCGAAGGGCTTACACAGAAAACGAGAAGCTATTAAAAACTATGTTCAACTATGAAAAATCATTTAAGTTAGTCCTTTGTTCCAACGGAAAAAATTATACCCTTTAATATCATGCTAAGTTTTTAAAAAATTGTGAATTTAGTTGTATATAAAATAAAAAAACACAATCTGTAAACACAAACACATCATGTATTATTCAGAGTTCACCAAAGCTGCAAAAAATATTAGCTAGGCATGACAAAAGAATATACGGTGACACATGTCTAACAAATGTTCTTTTGTTAGCATAGCTTTATTCAAAGTATTTTACAGTCATACTTGCTTTCATCAGGATCAAAACAGATTTGAATACAAAGCAGGGAAGGTAGCTACCTTAAAAAGAGATTCCTAGCTTTACTTTTTGGAAGAAAAATTCAAATCTAGGATGTGTCCAGTATGACAGGAAAGATTTTAGTAGAAGTAAGAAATCTCAAAAAAGTACCACCAAGCATCAACTTACATAGATGTTCTTCAATCTACATTAACTCCATGGTATGGACCTTTTTAAAGGTTCCTAAGGACTCATTTGGCAAATTCATGAAGCTATTTTATAACTGAATACATAAAATTAAAAATAAAAGGCAGAGGATTTTCCACAAAACAATCTTAGTACACCACTAACATAAAAGCAGATGAGGAGTATCATACCAATGTTATTCTTCTCTTTCCTGTTTCCCCTTTCCTTCTAGCAGAGAAAAGACACAATTTGTCACGTTTTGAGCTGTAGAGGGTAAAATGCACAAAGCTGGACAAAGACACTAGTTTGATATGGAAAAGGCTACAGTCTGTAGCCTCCCCAATTCGTACTAACAGCTAACTTAGAAAAAAAGATGCTGAAGCACCTTAGGGGCACAGTCAGTTAAGTGTCCCAACTCTTGGTTTCAGCTCAAGTCATAATCTCAAGGTCACAATGTTTTTTTAAGCCCCATGTCAGGCTCTGTGCTGGCCTTGGAGCCTTCTTGGGATTCTCTCTCTCCCTTTGCCCCTTACCACCATACTCATTCTAATTCTCTAAAGTAAATAAACCTTAAAACAAAAAAACAAAAACAAAAAACCTGAGGTATGTAACCAAAGACAGCAAAGGAGCTGAACAATGCTTCAGTCAAAAATGCAGAGTCGCCATTGCTAGAATCTGAAGTCTTCTCACTTTATTTTCTGCCTCCCCTCCCCTTTCCTGAGTTTACAACACACCTATCCTGCTGGCCACCCACCGCAACCCCAAAGCCACTCACACAAAGTCAGCTTTTTCCCAAGAACTGCATGAATGAAAAAAAGCAAACTATTAATAATTTCAGATTTAGGTTATTAAAATTGAGAGAGATTTTTTGGAGTAGGGAACCATTTTCTCCACCCTACCACCCACTGTGACCTTTATAAACGGCTCCACACTCCAAGGGACTAAATTAAAATTTCTTGGGAAAAGAATGGATTGGCAGTTACCACTGAAGATATTCTCAAATACGAAGGTTCTCCCATACTGTGTACTTGATACTTACTTTCCTCCCACATACACTGGTGGCAATTAAGATATACAATTCTCAAGATTGTCCTGCATGAAGGGATGTCAACTCAATCTTAAATCCAAAATTAACATATTAAAGCCCCTGTTAAACTCCCAAGAAAGGAAAAGCTTTCCATTCTATTGACCATATTAGAAAGCACAACAGACCGGTTAAATAAAGAAGTAAAAAATGTCAAAAATAGCTCTGACATGCTACCAGGAGTAAGGAGATCATAGGATGGAGGGAATGTTAGAGAAAAACATACATGTCCCAATAATGTACTATGTTGCATCATCATCTGTACCCTTATCAATATTTCCTAAGTACTTAAAGGGTCCATGGCATTATGGTAGGTTATACCTTTTAGAATAACAGGACCAAAAAAGATTGGTGAATAAAGATAAATTTAATTTTGAAGTTGTTGCAAGCACCCTCAGCTTGAGGTGTTTTCAGACTCTGTGAGAATCCTTAAGATCCACAATCGTATATACTGTCGAGAAGGACTACATGTGATATTGAAGGAAGCAGTAAGAGAATAAATGGCAACACAGAACAGAACATGGCAATACAGAACAGATTTAGAAAGCTGGTCTAATGAAGAGTCAACAAAACAAGAAAAAGAACTTCCAGGTTCTCATAACTCAAGAAAAATTCCAAATAAGAATATGGCTGTTTAACCGGATCTATTTTTATTAATACCTTTGCAAAGCAGAGTATAACAAATTAAATCAAGGAACACGTTTCCATTTAATACTGTCCCAACATTCTTCTCTAGCCTGCTGACCTAAACTTAACCATCCTTAAGGGAGCCTAGAACTGACAATAGTTAGTGCCCTACTTCATCAGAATTTTCTGCCATTTCTTCAGCTCTCATCAGGTCATTATTAAACTTTACAGATATTTAATAATATATACTGGTTATAAGCTGTTCAGATAAGTTTCCTAATACTCCTTCTGAACTCATTCACATTTAAGAAGCGGATGAGGCATAAATTTCTCTGTTACAAGTGAGATATGTTCCATCTCTTACTATCATATGATTTTTTTTTCTTTCTTTCTTTTTTTGAGAGACAGAGCACCCTCAAGCACAGGTTGAGGGTGCAGAGTGAGGAAAGAATCTCAAGCAGACTCTGCACTGAGTCTGGAGCCCAACACGGGGCTCAATCCCAGGACCCTGAGATCATGACCTGAGCTAAGATTGGATGCTTAACCACCAAGCGACCCAGGCGCCCCACTACAGTCATGTAATTAAGACTGTCTTTTATTTTCCAAACTCTCATTCCCCAGTGAAAGAATATCTAAAATTATTTTAAAACACTGATAGCTTTTTTCTACAGGAGTTTTGTAAGGTTGTTATATATCGAGTATCATGCATCACTTCCCTTCCAAAAGCTAGGCCTGGATAATAAATTGACATTTACTATCAAAGATAAATTAACCACATTTCTTCAGTTTTCGATTCTCTGAAACCTTGGTGTTATTTCTAAATATAAAGACCGAAGAGAAGATGAAATCAATTAGCAGAAATCAATCTAGAATCCTCTAGAACTTCATCACCAACTTCTCTCTATGGCTCCTTACTTCAGTGGCCTAGTCATCAAATTTTCAAATTCAACTTAACTGTCAACCCCAAAATATGATGCACCTTACTGAAAAGCAATTTTTCTTTAAAAAAAAAAAAAACAAAAACACCTTTAATATGTTATCTCCTGCCTCCTGACCAACTCTAATCGTTCCTTAGAGTTTCACTGATCAAATTCAACCTGCCACTGAATCTACCTTTCATAACCCAGCTCCATCCTAGTATACTAACTTATCTGACACCATTCCCAAAAATTAAGACTTCATTCCACGTTCCACAGAGGTCAGACTACTTACTTCCCTCTCACATCATGCTGGTCACAGCCAGTGTTTGCTCATGTATGGAACGTTCTCCTTCTGGAAAAGCTCTCCCTATGCAGATGGTATGTATTTTTTATTCAAGTCCCACCTTCTTTAAGAAGCCTCACTCCTAGAACTTCGGTCTGAAGATATCCCTACACTGACATACTGGACCCAGACTATGTATACCGCATGTTATTTGGATACCACTTTGGATAGTGCTAGTTAAATTATTATGAACATTTAACAAATTATTATGAACCTTTAATAAACTCTTAAAAGCCTGGGTCATAGCACAGAAAGTGGATCTATAAGTACTCAAACACTATTTGATAAGCAGATTAAATATTCTTGATAAAATACCATGATATTTTATTTTATTATATCAAAAGAGTTCCAATACAAATGCAATAATGGGATGACTAGGATTTGCTTCAAAATAATCTAGGTCAAAAAGCAGAAGAATAAGAGGTAAAGTAAGTAGGGGTGTAAGTGAAATCAGACTGGTTATGAGGTGATAATCTTTGAAGCCAAGTGACAACTACAAAGAACTTGATGTCTACCTTTATACTTATTTAAAATTTTTCACAATATGCTTATTATTTTAAAAGTACCAATAATGTCTTTACTTCATTTTAAATGACAAAACCAAGATACATTATAACATTTTCTTTACTCAACAAATACCTAAGTCCCAATTCAAACTAAGAAAAAAATTTCTGGAAAGATCTAACTGGCCTGGGTGGCTCAGTTGTTAAGTGTCTGCCTTCGGCTCAGGTCATGATCCCAGGGTCCTGGGATCCAACCCCACATCAGGTTCCCTGTTCTGTGGGAAGCCTGTTCTCCCTCTCCCGGTCCCCCTGCTTGTGTTCCCTCTCTCACTGTGTCTGTCAAAAAAATAAATAAAACCATTTAAAAAAATGTTTTTTTCTAAAAATACCTAATTGAACAGGGATCTTGCAGCATCCTAATTCTAAGAATTAATAAAATTAGTTTAAGGAAAATAATATTATCAAAATGGGAGTCTCCATCAAAAGAATAATTAATCTTACTACCAAAAGTGATACTGTTTATATTTCAAATTTTCATTCTGTTACAACATTCATAAAAAGGTCCATCCAAACCTCAGAAAAAAACATCAAGAAAAAATCATAAGCATACAAAAGGTAGGGGGAAAAAGTTGCTACAATGTTCAATAACACAAATCAGCCAGTATTATTTCAGGAAATTTACAATCTGAAGATACCTACTGCCCAACATGGAATGAATTAGTAGGTTCTTAAATAATCAGAAAAATTAGCACTTCCTCTTTATTCCAAAGACTGAAAAACATGCTTAAGAAATTTCAGATATTTGGCTTAATGACAATGTATCTGTTTGTTGCTGCTAAGGAATGCTCCACGCCTGATATTTCAGTCTATAGCTACTTTTCAAATTTCAATCAGTATTTTCCCTACAACATCATTCATTAACTTCTTCCAAAAGCAGAAATGCAACACCAGCTACCTTTAAATGTTGGCATTTTATTCTAATTACAATGCTCATTTTGCCTTGACTTACTGTTTTCCCAGACTGGTTTTAGGAATAAAAAAATATGATTACTTTGGTTTTCCCGCCCTACACTGTCTCTAAACACTCAAGAAGTAATTAGCTGCCATAACCAAGAAAACTATTTGTTTCTGAAATGGTATCTCACAGACACATATACAAATAGCAAGGTTTATCTTCATAGCAATATATCATCTCATCACCCAATGCAATTAAAAGTTTAAAACAGGACAACACTTGTATAAACAGAGTTTAGTAAGAATGAAACCTTCCTCACAAATACAGTTCTTAGGAGAAAAACTCATCCTCAAACTCCCCTGTACTTATACTATCTTGAAAATTAACTTTTTCTAGCAAGTTAAAGTAATTATCATTTTTTTGGCAGCATCTAAGTTCTCCCTTCTCATGGGAGAAAAGAAAAACCTGCTAAAACGCTAATCCAAAGGCCAAAATTGTGTTGAAATTTTCTCTTCCATAAACTAATTTCTGACTAAAAAGTAAAAAAATAATACCATGAAAAAGAAATGTGACAAAATCCACTGAATTATATTACTATGCTTAAAAAAGTTAACATTTACCACACACTCTTTTCTAATAAAGACCACATAATAACAAGATTAAAAGCAATTTGGAAAGAAGTTCTTTCAGAAAACCACTAAATATGTGATTAAAAAGTCCCACTTATCTTCTTTCCTTGCAGCACTACATGATTAAGTAAATTATGCCATCTTTATAATTTGTCTAATCTCAACTTCCAAGAAAAAAAATATTTATAATCTTTAGAATACCAGGGATACTGACATATTGACACATTTATATATAAGGATGGGCATTTGCAGATTTTTCCTAGTATCTCTGAAGTACATAAAATTCTTTAAATCTCAGAATGTATTAAGTTTTATCCAATACATGCTATTCCAGTGGGATAAAAACCATTTACAAGTTCTACTTAGATTAAGAAATCCTTTGAGAAAATTATGTGGTACATTCTAGTTATACTATTTCTAGAACATGAAAAATCTCTATAACCTATTTCCCTACTGTTTTTCTTTGGAACCAAATGGGCTAACTGTATCTTCCTTCACAAAAAGTCAAGACAGTATTACACTTAATGTCAGAAAGCTAAATTTTCATTAGGGGCTGAAGTTTTCAAAAATTAAAACTTTCTATTTCACTTGAATGGTCTATAAAAATAATAACATGAGTTGAAATAGATTCAACTGAGTATTATTTGCAAGTACAAGACACACGTGCACACATACAACAAAATGAAGAGCATAGTTTCACCTTAAAACCAGGCGTAGGGTAGGAAAGGGAAGCCTACTAAAATCATACTGCTTACATTGAGAAAATGTTTTCTTCATTCTCTTAAGCCACTTAAAATCATTTTTAAAATAAAATTCCCCTAATGAAAGAAGTTAATCCTTAAGCAACACTCTCCTTTACAAAGCAATGAGTTGAAAGTTACTGCTAGTAAAGATGACAATACAAAATTTATCTTTTCCTGCATTCTGTCATTTGATTATAATTGTCTCATCCTAATAAAATTAAAGAATTGCCTATGTAATTTTACGGAAACCAATTTTATATAATAAGTTAAAGTAATTCATGTTCAAAAACCTTGCAATAGAATTCACGTATTCATCTAAAGAATTCAACTACTGAACCTGACAAAGTATTCCAAACTATCAAAAAAAAGAAACAAAATCCACAGAAGTACAAAGTTGCAATGTTCCTGAAGCTACATCTAAAAACTTAAACCATACAAAAATATTCTGAAATTACAGCTTTCGATTTCCTATCAAAACGTCAAAAAATTTTAAATACCTCTTTCAAATGTACTAAAGATCCCAAATGAATTCATTTTGACTTCCAAGTGCAGAAACTAAGAATCTGATGACTGCAGGAGGAAAGTATGGTGTGAAGAAAAATCACTTGAGAATATATTTAGCTAGCTAAAGTATCTTTACAAAACAAAAGATGTATTAAAATCATTTACACTCCTCTGCCAGACAAACAGTCCTCTCCTAGAACACACTGCTTACAAATCAGCCAAGTATGACCGCCAAGGATTTCTTAAACCTGTGTGTTGATACTATTTACAGGTACTAAGTGGAAAGCTCCTCCAATAGTGATGAAAAAAGAAAATGATATATACTGTTACTTAGAGTTGAAGATCAATTGTTTTAAACACGTTCCTACTAATAAACTAAATATAAAGTAATTTTTTAAAGAAAAACCTCAAGTTATAACACAAGGCAAGGCTTACTATATAAATTGCTTATAATTCTGAGTAGGGATTTATTTAGTTTCCCCAAATTGGGGTGTAAGTAGCTAAAAGAAGAAGGAAGTTTTATAAACAGCTTTTCTAACCTTGGTTTACATTTGATACAGCAGACCATTTATCACAATCAAACAGAATGTCAAATGAGGATTCCTCAGGTATTATAAGTAAAATTTATAAAAATCTCAATACAGCAATGTGCAAAAGTGATTAAAAGGGTAACTGTATGTATTTGTATTTTGAGGTTTTACTTTTGCAAATAAGAATTATACTGATGCATGAGATTGCTACTGTGACTTTTAACATTTTTACATATAACAGTGTCTTATTTATGTTTAAACTTAAAATGCTGAAATGTATATATCTGATCTACATAATCCTGTTTGCTTTTCTGATAATTCTTTATTTCACAGTGGTGTGATTACAGGCTCATTATACCATTGGTCAGGGCATTTCAATTTTGCTTTCATCAAAAAATGGACATCATCAGCCACCCCTTGCTCCTAGTTTTCTGCTTTTTAATGTAGATAATAATAACAGTAAGTGCCAACAATTGCATATAAGAGCACAGCTTTGTCATTTCTTTTCCCAGCCCCCTTCTTTTCTGTGGAAAAAAAAATGGGGATTTATTTTTGGGGGAGAAAAATTCAATTTTTCTTTTGCATACATACCTAAAGAGTTTTCGAGAAAAACAATTTATTCAGATACCTACCATTCTAGAAATGTTAAAAGAGAACTTCCCAAATCCAAAAATACTAAGTCTGATATTGGCTGGAAAGGAAATTTCCATCCAAACCATAAATTATTTCATCAATTAAGCCAACCCTCAATCATCAATTTTCAATACGGAAAAGATCTGAAACCCACATATAAGCAGCAGATAATCAAAATCTCTTTATTTTCTTGTGGAGTTCACAGATTAATTTGGTTGTATGCCAGATTTATCTTATTTTGAAATGCCAAGGATAATATTTGTTGGTATAATCAGAGTTCACATTAAGTGTCCCGGGGAAAGGTAATTCAGTGGAATGCTTAGTAGCAGGGAGAAGCGGGTCAAAAATAGAAGGGAAGGAAAACACATACACACACATACACACACACACACACACACACACAGAGAAAAACCCACGTCCCAACACAGCGAATAATCCACAAATAGATCAACTGAAAGCCAAAAGAAAACGCTCCTCTCCCGAGTAGCCCGAATAAATGATCTTCACTCATGACGTTTAACAGTATCCTACCTCACTCAATTCACTTCCCAACTTGACTTTTCAGGGGCCACCACGGGGCATCCCTTTTTTTTTTTTTTTTTTTTTTCTTTTCCCCTCTGGAAGTGTATGTTGAAAGAATCTGTATGGAAAAGAGGGAATGAACGGAATATTCCCAAGAAAGCTGTGAAACAGGTGGGTAAGAACGAGCAGCAGCATGATCTAGGTACTTGAGGGGCAGCTTTCAAATGACAGATGTGGTTAAAGGAACGGCTGCAAATCGGAAGCGCTCGTGTGGCAGATAGAGTAGGGGCTGATTGCAAGCGCAAGAGGGGGGCAAAGGCTAACTCCGGAGTGGTAGCAGTGGAGCAAAACACAAACAGCAGGACGAGTGGGCAATGAGGAGTGGGACTGATGAGCAGCAGCAACTCGGGTCAGAGTGGAAGTGATGGCTTTGGTCCTGGGAGACGGGGGCTGCTGGGACAAGGACGTCAGGGAGGGGAGAGAGGGCTGGGAAAACAAGGGAGTACTGAGACCCAAGATTTCTGCCCCTACAGAATCGCAGGGGAGAGAGCTGGAGACGAGAATCCGCTTCGGCTCCCCAATTGAGGAAATTTTCGAAGGAGTCGGTGCTCGCCGCCGCGCCGCCTTCTGCCCCGCTCTCTTTTCCTGGTGGTAACTGCTGTGGCGTAGAGGGGAGAGGGAGGAAGAGGAGGAGGAGGAGGAAGACCAAGAAGGAGGAGGGTGAAGATGAGGCGGGGGGTGGGGAGAAAGGGGGGTGCGGCCTGCACAGTCCCAGCGAAGCCTCCGCTCTCTCGTAGCCGGTCAGCCCCGGGTTTCCCCTAAGCCCAGCCCCGCATAGACTCACCCGCCTGCCTTGCCTCGCTTTTCCCTTAGCCGACTCCACGCGCTGCCGCGTCCTCACAAGAGACCACTGAACGAGTGTCGGGGAAAAAACTCTTCAGAACCGGGCCTGATTGCTTCAGCGAGTCCGACCTTTACGGCTGAGAGACAGACTCTCAGCTTTCGGTGGGTTCCACAGCCAGACGGGCCACCATCTTACATTAGGGTAAGACTCCTCCGGCCTCCGGTGCGCAGGCGCACGCCGATCCGGCTGGGAGGGGCGGGGGAGGGGCGGGAGGAGAGGCGGGCGGTCGCTCCCGCAGCACCCTGGGAGTTATAGTCCGCGGAGGATAACCGCCCAGCTGCAAGCCGGGAGTTGAAGTTCTTGCTCGGAGGGCGGACCGGGTCGCCCGCCTCACGTGGCAGCTAGATTACTGCCTTTCTTCGTGTTTTGCTTCGTTCTGTGGCCGCGTGTGAAGCTCCGCTGTCATTTCGTCGGCGGTCTCCGTTGGCTGCTCCGTGTCCTCGGTGTTTGCTCGGGAATGGGTTCCCAGAACTCGGGCGAGCTTAACCAATTTGGGGGGAGCTGGGAATGGCTCCTCTGTGCTCCGCCCACCATAGGTAGCAAAAGGGGCGGGGTAGAGGCAGGTTGCCGGTAGGAGGAGCGCGGGATTTGATCTAGGGTGAGAATTTGATTCTGAATTGGCGTCTGGGACAAGTGAGCCCTAAGTCCTTTCTCGTGATTGCACATTTCGGAGCCACCACCCTGGAGCCCCTCCTCATCGTGAATCTCCAGTGAAGAAGTATCCCGCATTATCCTGTACAGATGCACAAAAGAACGAAAGACCCGTGCACTTAGAAAAACTGGTTTCTGACGGTACAAATTTGAGATTACGTGGACTTCGCCGCAGATTAGTTCGGTGTTGTACCTGTACAGCTCTGCGCATGCAGTTCACAAACCACCACACATCAGCACATCCTAAAGAAGGTAAGAAGGTACTCGCAATCTGTACGAGAGCCGAGGCATCCTCAATCACAAAAATCAAGTTCCTGGTGACTCCCGCTTGTCTCCTAGAACTCTGGTGAAAGAGGCGCTCGAAGCACTCAGTTTTGATTATTGCGTGTATTCTGCACCCATTCATACGGTAAATATTCACTGAGCTCCTCCTGTGTGCCTGTCGTGTTCTATACACGGGAAGAGGGTGGTGAGTAAAACACAAAATTCCCTGTTTGTATTCTAAGAATGCCTGTACCTATTCTACCTGTCTTAGGGTGAAGGAAAAGGGATAGGAGGCAATCAGTGTTTAAAATATATGATTAAAATGCGTAGTATATCATAACAGATGAAAATCTAAAACAGAGAATGGGAATAAGAGGAGAGGTTGCAGTTTTAAAATCTGCGAGCCTAATCTCATAGTGAGAAGCCTTTGTTTCTTTTGCTTGTTTGTTTTTGTTTTTAATACATTGGTTCTTTATGTTTCAGTTTCATCACTATCAAGCCTAGAGGCAACACTTGCTTGGTGAAAATTTAAAACGTAGGATAAACTCACAGCTATAAATTTGAAATTTTAGAATCACGAAATTATTATCTAGCAGGGAAACCTGAGAAATCATTTGGACTCACCTTTATGTAACCCTCTAAAGGCATTCAGTGTAGGGACGCCTGGATGACTCAGTTGGTTAAGTGTCTGACTTCCAGGGGCGCCTGGGTGGCTCAGTCTTTAAGCGTCTGCCTTTGGCTCAGGTCATGATCCCAGAGTCCTGGGATCCAGAACCACATTGGTCTCTCTGCTGTGCGGAATCCTGCTTCTCCCTCTCCCACACCCCCTGCTTGTATTCCCTCTCTCACTCTTTCTTTCTGTCAAAAAAATAAATAAAATCTTAAAAAAAAAAAAATCTGACTTCCGACTCAGGTCATGATCACAGGGTCCTGGGATCAAGTCCCACATTGGGCTTCTTGATCTGCGGGGAGCCTGCTTCTCCCTCTGCCTACCACTCCCCCTGCTTGTGTGTGTGTGTGTGTGTGTGTGTACACACGCGCGCGTGCATGCGCGCCCGCTCACCCCCTCTCTGATAAATAAAAGCTTTAAAAAATAAATAAATAAAAGCATTCAGTGTAGGAGACCTTTCTTAAGTGTGTGTTTATTTTTTATATTACTAGTTTTATAGTGAGACATAAGCGAAGTAATGAAAAGAACAAAATAAAAGGAATCCTTTCCATTATTAAAGATGAGAACCCATTGCATTAAAAACTAAAAGGGATCTTAGTCCTCATCTATTTAATCCGATGTTTCACAACCTTGTTTTAACCCAACACACCTTTTTTAAATGACAAATACTTTCATAATGTCTCGTTTATTAGCCTAAAATGAAATTCATAGATAATATAACCTGCATATATGCATGGTTTTGGTTTAAATCAAATATAAAAATAAAAAGTACAAAGAAAGTAATTTATAACGCAGTGATTTCTGTTCCATTATAAATGCTCAGGCATAACCATTCTAGAAAACATAAGTCATAAATCAAGTGGCTACCCTTATGTGTAAAATCCCTATGAATGTGAAAGCTACAGTCGACACAGGTATGGTGTTTCAACCACCTCTGGTGGACAACACTAATCCTCAGTGTCCACTGTAGATAAATTTCTAAAATGTTCACTTTTAGAATTATGTAAAAATAAAAAACAGTTCTGTGTTCATATGTAAAAATAGGTCAGATTTTAGGTACAGATAGTTATACACAGGTTTTTCATCTACACTGGGGCCTTTCAAAGTCATGAGGGACACAAAATAATTTTTCATTGAGGAACGTTTTGCTAGAGTCTCTGTTCCCAGGCTCTGCTCTCTAAAGGCCAATAATACCTGCTAGAGTATCCAACACTAGGGGGCAATACCACACCTGCTGAGGGTCGTTCACTCCTGGAGACCTAACAGCGAAGGAATGCCATTTCCTAGGTCACTAACTATTTAGTACCCTCTAATGCCCGTGCTCCTTTTACTGCTTTGTATTACCAAGTTTTCATATATATGTATGTATACATGCATATCATTTCACTTAGATTCTCATACCATTTTAAAAGTTAATTTACATTAAATTCTATTACCTGACTTTCAGGGTGCCTGAGTGGCTCAGTCAGTTGAGTGTCTGCCTTTATCTTGGGTGATGATCCCAGGGTCCTGGGATGGAGCCCCACATCGGGCTCCTTGCTCAGTGGGGAGCCTGCTTCTCCCTCTCCCTCTGCCCTTCCCCATCCACTCATGCTCTCTCACTTTCCTTCTCTTCAAATAAATAAATAAAATCTTTCAAAAAATAAAATAAAAAAGAGAAAAGGAAAGAACTCTATATTGGCCTGAAAGAATGTCCATGATATATTGTTTGGTAAAGAATGAGTAAGCTGTAATGAATACTGTTATGCTGAAAATAAATATATTAATTTAAAAAAAAAAAAAAGAATGAGTAAGCTGGGACACCTGGGTGGCTCAATCACTTAAGCCTCCAACTCGATCTCAGCTCAGGTCATGATCTCAGGGTCATGGAATCAGAGCCCTGTGTTCAGGGCTCTGGGCGGGCCTGGAGACTGCCTAGGTTCTCTCTTTCCCTTTCCCTTTATCCCCCTCCCCCACCACTGCTCGTGTGCATGCATGTACTCTGGCTCTCTCTCTCTAAAATAAATCTTTAAAAAAATAAGTAAATTACAATTTATATAATGTATATATATAATGTTATATAATGTAATTCATTTTTTAGAAATAAAAAAGTATCCAAAAATATGTGAATACATTTTCATCCAGCACAGAAAAAGAATGGGAAGATATGTACACATCAAATATTTGCTGTGTGGTTGTTTACCTTGAGGAATTGCAACTGGAAAGAGGTGGGGGTAGAATACAACGTTTTCTTTATAAATTGCTATATTCCTTGATTGTTACACACACACACATATATATGAATTATTTTTAAGCATTTTTTTAAAAATAGAAGAACACTCCACTATGTGGAGAATGGATAGGAGAAAAGCAGGAATGAAAATAGAGCAAGTAATTTAAAGAACATTTTCATTATCAAAGTGGTGGTTCTGGTTGGGGTGACAATGAAGTTAGCAAGACCTCCTTTGTGGGTGTTTGGGCGGTGCAGTTCGACTCTTGGTTTCAGCTCAGGTCTGATCTTGGGATTGTGTGATTGAGCCCACTGGGCTCTGTGCTCTCACTCAGCTGACACCCCCCCCCCGCTTGTGCGCACGTGTGCGTGAGCTTGCGCTCTCTCTCTCTTCCTCTCTCTCTCTCTCTTGCATAAATAAATAAATGCATGTTTGGAGGAGGGGAGATATCTTTGGCCTTGGTGATGAACTGGGTAAGGGAAGTGTGCTTATAAATGGCTCTTGGATTTTCTGACCTAAATGGCCTTGCAGATGGTGACTCCTTTGATAAGAACGGTGAATATCCAAACAGCATCTGGAGAGAATGAAAACAACTTAATTGGAGGAACTACAGGATTGCAGGAAGTAAGGATTGCATGTTTGAAATTAGAGAACTTGAAAATGATGGCAATTGTATTTTGTTCAACTTAGTGATTTTTCTCTAACAGAGGTTATGTACTTGGGTTTTACCACAGCAGCCGTGGATAGATGGGCTTATCTAGGCTGAAGAGAATGCAAACAGGGAAGGGTTAATGGGCAACCAGCACTATGGGCTGTTTCCAATTTTGTCAACCTTCATAAATTATTAATATATGGATATTTTAAATAAATAAAATTTCCAAGTTACTCTTGGGGTATAGTCTCAAATGTAAACCTACTGGGCTAAAGGAAATGATCAGTTTTATGACCCTTGTCATGGCCAGGTTGCTTTAATATTAATGGATATCAATACCACTTTGTTTGGGGGGCCTTTTTTTCCAAAAACCCATTTACTCTGAGTTTTATCTTTCCTCCTTCATTTTAATTATTTAGTGAATAGTGGAGTGCTAAATATTGAGTGTTGGTAGGGAGGAAAGCACTAAACACCTCAAAGATGTTGGGCTTAAAAAGGGAAGACAGAAAACAATAAATGAAGTTAATAGCAAAAAAAAAAAAAAACAAAACTCTACTTCTGTGTTGGCAAAGTATTAGGAAAGACAAAGAACAGAGTAATGGAACTATCAGGAGGAGATTTACTTTAGATTGGAAAGCCTCTCTAAAGAGAGAACTTAATCTAAAATTAAAAGGTTTAGAAAGGATCACCCATTTAAAAAATGGCCTGTGCCAGGCCAGGAGGCAGGAATGAGTTAGCATGTCCAGAAATGGAAAGTTAGCCTGCGAGGCTACGGCATTTCAGAGACAGAGTGGTAGAAGATGAGGTTAGGGAAGAAAGCAAAAATCCAGATTATCTGGGGTTCTACATGGAATTTGGACTCCATTCTAAGTAGAATAAGAGACATTTGAACAGTTTGGAGCAGAGGAGTAATGTAAATCAATTTATCTTTTCAAATATTAGAGTGGCTACCCTGTAGAGAATGCATCAAAGATAAGTCGCAAATGTGTAAGTGGAGAGACCAGTTAGGATGTTAATACAGAAGTACAGCCTGGAGATGATAAATGACTTAGACTAGGGCAGGGCTGGGGCTAGGGTCAGGCGAGGGAAGTCTTCACCCTGGGCACAACATTCAAGCAAGCACCAAAACATGTAGGAACCAAGGTAAATAATATTTTGAGATAACATTTTTAAAAATCAAAATTAATGCAAAAAACTCCACAACAAGCAAAATGTTAAAATCAAAAGTAGAAGATCCAACCCTAAATTTAGAAAACGCTGCCTCACTTCTTTCCCCCTAACCCTAACCCTGGTTCCAATGAAATTTTATTTACCAAAATAGGTAGCTGGCCCACAGGCTATAGTTTGCTGGCTTAATTTTTTTTTTTTAATCATTCATTTAAGAGGAAATACAAATGGCTCATTGATATATTACCCTACAACCAAACAGTTCCACTCCTGGGCAGGAGCGGTATATGTACAAATGAGTGTGTATAAATCTGACACCTGTATGCCAGGAGACTCAAAGGCAACATTAGTTTCAGTAGCAAAAGCCCTAGAAACAACCCAAATGTCAATCAAAGTGGAATGCATAAGAGTAGTTTAATATGGTGTAAATCTATACAGAAAAAAAAAAAAGGAAAAGAAAAGAAAAAGAAAAAAAAAGAACTATAGCTACACACTTCAATTTCAATTTCAGAGAATGATATTCTCTTTTTTTCTTAAATATTTTATTAATTTATTGGACAGAGATCACAAGTAGGAAGAGAGGAAGGCAGAGAAAGATGTGGAGGAGGGAAGCAGGCTCCCCGCTGAGCAGAGAACCTGATGCGAGGCGCCATCCCAGAACCCTGGGATCATGACCTGAGCCAAAGGCAGAGGCTTTAACCCACTGAGCCACCCAGTACCCCTATCCCCCCCCCCTCACTTTTTGAAATTTTATTGATTTATTTGACAGAGAGTGTGAGAGAGAGAGCACAAACAGGGGGAAGCAGCATAAGGAGAAGGAGAAGCAGGCTTCCCAATGAGCAGGGAGTCTGACTCAGGGCTCTATCCCAGGACCCTGGGATCTGCCCTGAGTGGAAGGCAGATGCCCAAACAACTGAACCATTAGGCACCCCTGATTTTCTTTTTAAATGGGCTCCATGCCTACTGTGGGGCTTGAACTCATAACCCTGAGATTAACAGTCACATACTTTCCTGACTGAACCAGCCAGGTGCCCCTCAAAGAATGATTTTCAAAAGAAAATATAGGGCAAAGGAAGAAAGTCACAGAGGAATACATGTAACGGTTAACAATGTGATACATTTTATACAGAGTTCAAAAATAGGCAGAACTAAATAATATTGCCCAGTGATACATAGAGTTAAAATTACAAAGAAAAACAAGGAAACGTTTTACACAAAATTCATCACTCAGTTATCTCTATGGGGACAAAAAGACCATGATCTGGGAAGGTTATGCAGAGAACTTGGTGTGGTGTGTTTCTTGATGGATCCTGTAGGCACACTGGTGTTCATTTAAGTATTATTTTTAAGAGATGCAAATACATTTTGTACTTCTTTGTGTGATATGTTTCACAATGAAAGCAATTATATTATTCAAGGACATACTTATCAAAGAATTGAATTAGTAGTCAGGTTTCCCGTCCTAAAAGACACTAATATTTTGTAGACATGAATATTTTGCATTCATTCAAGATATAGATAAAATCTCTCTTATTCAACTTTCTTTATTCAACTTTTAAACTTATGGAGATAAATACAGTATAATTTACCAAATCCATGGATTAAAATAGAAAGTACATATGATCATTCTAATAGATGCAGAAAAAGCTTTCAGTAAAAGTCAATGCTCAATGATTAAAATTTACATTTTTGCAAACTAGGAATAAAAGGGAACTTCCTTAATCCACTAGAAACCTAGAGCAAAAATTACACTTAATGGGGGAATTTCAAAAGCATTTTCTTTAAAACATGACAAGAACATTCACTATTACCATAGTAATGGAGGGTGTAGCCGATGTAAAAAGACATAAAAAGGAAACAAGAACAACAACTAGGAAGAAAGAAAAAAACTCTCATTATATATAGAGAGTATGTTTGTCAATGGAGAAATTCCAGAGAATATATGAAGAAACAATGAAAACCAAAGAGATTTCAGCAAGGTTGTTGGTTTCATCATCACCCTACAAAAATCAATAGCAGTTATATACATATCAGCAATTACAATCAGAAACAATTTAAAAATGCACATGACAAAAAATAGTAAAATTTGTTAAGTTTGGGGAATGGGTTTTTTAACCCCGTGGGATTTCTGGCTTTCCATAATAGCATGAAAGATGATTCTGACCAGCCTTTCCTTGCACACATACCACGTAGTGTTGGATAGTGTACATGCAAAATAAATTGGGTGGGGAGAACACACTAGAGATGCAACAAAGCATCATTCCTCATTATCCGACATAGACATATGCTGAATTTAAGCCTGGCATAGACTGGTATACCCTTACAAAAAAAGGAGGGGGGAAAGGGTGGCCCCAGGACCACACGCCTGTGATGTGGTAAGTATATACAGAGAATGGGATCAGGAGACATCTAGGCAATTATGTATAACAAGAACCTCTTGGTTGGGAAATGACTGTCAGCAAAGAAAAGCTTCTGGAGCTCAGGTTCTGATAATGGCCCTTTTATGTGTTGTGATAATGCCGATCTGGGGAGCCAGCTTCTTGCTAGTCAACTTGCATGACCAGCTATTGCCACAAAAATGCTGTGTAACAAATGACCCCAGAAATGCAGTGTCTTAAAAGAATTATCATTTGTTTTCTCTCAGGCAGCTGCAGGTCAGCCTGAAGTTCAGCGTATCTCAACTGGGCTTATCGGAGTGGCTCTGCTTCAAGCTGCAGATCCAGCTGGGGTTGTCTCCTCTGCGGGTTCAGCTCAGGATTGCTTTCATTCGTGTTCATTCTGGGGCCCAGGCAGAAGGGTAGCAGCTTCCTGAGCAAAGTTCTTCTTAGGATACTGCAGAGATGCCGGGGGGCCGGCCCAAATACGCAAGCACATGGAAAGGACCTCCTTTTACAACTTGGTCAACATGTCAGTAGTCAAAGCAAATCACATGACCAAGTTCCAATCAAAAGAACCAGGAGGTAGATTCCTCTCATGGAGGTTGAGTGGAGTGAATACTTGCTGAACCATCCTCCAATTTACTGTGATACTGAAAGAGGGACCATCTAGAATTCTCTCTCTTCACTCTACGCTCTACTTTCTGGTTCTTGGGGGCTCTTTAATAGAAATTATTTTTTTCCTCTCACTAAAGACCATGAAAAAGAATCTTGATAGGGGCACCTGGGTGCCAAACGACAGGGCTCACTTGGCTAAGCATCTGCCTTCAGCTCAGGTCATGATCCCTGGGGATATCATGTCATGAACAAGTCCCACACTGATCTCATGCTCTCTCTCACAATTTCTCTCTCTCAAATAAATAAATAAAATCTTCATTTTATTTTAAAGATTTTTTTTATTTATTTGTCAGAGAGAGAGAAAACAGAAGTGACAGGCAGAGAGAGAGAAGCAGGCTCCCTGTTGATCAAGGAGCCTGATGCTGGCTTTGATCCCTGGACTCCAGGATCATGACCTGAGTGGAAGGCAGATGTTTAACCAACAGAGCCACCCAAGCATCCCTAAATAAAAATCTTTAAAAAAAAAAAAAAATAGGGTGCCTGGGTGGCTTAGTGGGTTAAAGCCTCTGCTTTCGGCTCAGGTCATGATCCCGGGGTCCTGGGATCGAGCCCCACATCGGGCTCTCTGCTCAGCAGGGAGCCTGCTTCTCTCTCTTGCTCTCTCTCTCTCTGCCTGCCTCTCTGCTTACTTGTGGTCTCTGTCTGTCAAGTAAATAAATAAAATCTTTAAAAAAAAAAAAAAGAATTTGGATAAATGCCAGAGTGTTTACTAAAAAGCATTGAAGTCCTGATAATATAGTGGGCTTTGACCTGGGAAGGAGTTGGAGCTTAAACTCCTTTGAGTTGAGACCATTTCTGTCCAAGGGGCCTTTGCTTATGCAAAAGAAAAAGAATTTAATTTATTTTTTTAAAGATTTTATGTATTTGACAAAGATCACAAGTAGGCCGAGAGGCAGGCAAAGAGAGAGGAAAGGAAGCAGGCTTCCTGCTGGGCAGAGAATCCAATGTGGGGCATGATCCCAGGACCCTGGGATCATGACCTGAGCTGAAGGCAGAGGCTTTAACCCACTGAGCCACCCAGGTGCCCCGAAAAAGAATTTAAGAGACAAGCCTGCCCTTGGTCAATGGTCAAAGGTAAGTATTTTGGGTGCCAAAGATAAAGATCCCCTTCTTGTTAAATATGCTGAAGGAATATTGCTTTTACCCTAGGGCCATTAGTTTACTTAAGGGGAACGGCTGAAAAGTGGGGCGGCTTCTGGAACCTGGAGCTAAAGGAATAGGGGTTAGAATTTAACCTTCTGCACTTGACTGGGAACCTGGAATGCCACACTTCAGAAGGTAAGGGCAGATACTCTCCGGCAGGTCATGGAGGTCACTTGATCCTTCCCTTGGCTGCTAGTCCCATCAAGTTCTTGGTAGAAGGAAACAAAAGTTCTCTGGAGAAACCCTACATTATCGTAACTTTTAAAATATTCTTATAAATAGTGTTTAAAATAAAATGTCGAAGAGGGGCACCTAGCTGGCCTGGTTGGTGGAGCATGTGACTCTTGAGTTGTGAGTTCGAGTCTCAGGTTGGGGGTGGAGACTACTTGAATTACAAATTAATTAATTAACTAATTAATTAATTAAAATGTCTAAGAAACAATAAGAAATTATGGAATACATTTCAGGACAAGATAATGCAGGATTGAGGGGCTCCTGGGTGGTTCAGTGGGTTAAAGCCTCTGCCTTCTGCTCAGGTCATGATCCCAGGGTCCTGGGATCAAGCCCCGCATCTGGCTCTCTGCTCAGCAGGGAGCCTGCTTTACTCCTCTCTGTATGTCTGCTTCTCTGCCTACTTGTGATCTCTCTGTCAAATAAATAAATAAAATCTTAAAAAAAAAAAAAAGATAATGCAGGATTGAAACCCAGGTGCTCACCACAATGAGCTGATCATTAAAGAGCCCTTTTTCCTCTCTTCTACCTATGGGTCTCACTACCCATGCTCCCTCACATCCTATTACTTCTTTGAATCTCCCATGTAACTACTTTCACCCGAGTCGGCTTCTGAAGGATTGCAAACTAGTACAACAGAGGGGCCCCTGGGTGGCTCAGTAAGTTAAATGTCCAACTCTTGATTTTGGCTCAGGTCATGAACTCAGGATCGTGAGATTGAGCCCTGCGTCAGGCTTAAGATTCTCTCTTTCCCTCTTCTCCCCCATTTTGCATGCACATTCTCTCATTCTCTCTATAAAATAAGTAAACTTAAAAAACAAACAAACAAAAAATATTGGGGCACCTAGGTGGCTCTGTTGGCTAAGCGTCTGCCTTCAGCTTGGGTCTTCATCCTGTGATCCTGGCGTCCAACGCTACATCGGGCTCCCTGTTTAATGGGGAGCCTGCTTCTCCATCTAGCCACTCTTCTTACTCTCTCTTTCTCTCTCTCACTGTTTATCTCTCTCTCTCAAATAAATAAATAAAATCTTAAAAAAAAAACCCTAGTACAATTACACAATCACATAACCCCCACCAAAATCAAGATAAAAAACTGCCCTCACCCTAATAAGTTTCTTTGTGCCTGTTTGCAGTCAATTCTCTCTCCCTACCCTCAACCTCATGCCGCCACTGATCTGCTTCTATTACTACCTTTTTGCTTTTTACATATTTTCATATAAAATGGAAATTTTAATTGATTTTTTCCATCTTGTTGATTTTATTGCATGGAAGTTAAAGGAAATTTCTTTTATCTGCTTGAAACTGTTGACTTCATCCAAGGAGTATCCTAGAGAGACTCCCATTTGTGTCTGCCTCTGGGATTCACGGAAGTCTCACACCTCTGGGAGACAGGGACGGCCACCAGAAGTCTATCTGTAGAAGATTTTAAGAAATTTCCTGAGAAATGAGTCTTTGGGGAAGAACCTGGCATATAAGGTTGTAACAAAACCTTTGACATTGGAGGGCCAGAGGATATTACTGAGTCAGTCATGTTTGTTACTCAGATCTGTGTCCCAGTTCGGCCCTCTCTATAAACTCATATCTGAGTAATGTGGGAACCCAAGTGCAGGTGTGTGTGCTGGGAAGAAGAGGAAATGTGAGCTATGAGTCAAATATAAAAGAGCAATTTCCCTAAAATCTCTGTGTGACATTGGTATACAAGCATCATGTTTACTACTCATTCATAAAGTGGAATATCCAAAGCACACTCGCCCAGAATTCAGAGGACCTTTGGCAAATCCAGCAACCCTGCCACAGTGATCTTTATTGGGGAAGAAGGTGGAAACAAGAGCAAATGACAGCTTGGCAAGCACCAGCAGCGTGATGGGCACATGCACGTGGTTTGGCAGGAAGCCAAATCCTCAGCTCTTACTGCCACGGGGGGACGGGGGTGGTGTCTCAGAAGTAGACCAGATAGCCCAATGATTCAGAATTTGGACTTCTGGGCACATGGGTGGCTCAGTTGGTTAAGTGTCTAACTCTTTATCTCAGCTCAGGTCCCTCACTGGGCACCTCGCTGGGCATAGAGCCTACTTGATTTAAAAAAAAAAAAAAAAAGGCATTTGGACTTCAGAGGCTGGTCCGTTCTGAAACCCCCGTGTCATTCTATCCTACCAACATGGGGTGCCCTGATATGCCAACTATTGGTAGATGTCTGAGCTTTAACAATTCTTTTATTCCCTAAAGAAATTCTTATTGAGGATCTGCCATGTATCAGGCATCCATGAGGATGTGGCTATGAGCAAAGCAAACCACTAATGGAGAGATGTGCCAAGGCCCAAGTCATTCTGCACTGGGAGCACGGAGATTCATTTAGCCTGCTCGTGATGTCTTACTATTTCCAAGTTACAGACTCCTTGCCACCTGCCACCAAGCTCTCCCTTTGAACAACTGAGTTTGGAATCTGCAACTGACCTGAACAGTTCCATAAGCTTCCTCTTGAGTCTCTACCCTTCCCATCTCCTGCTCCCCTTCTCTGAGAGAAGGGTGTTCAGACATTTATCCTCCTACAGCCCAGATAACTTCATCAGAAGGGATGGAAGAGAGAGAGAGAGAATCCCCAGGAGATCCGTGTAACCCTAAGTACCTTTGCTTTGCTTTTGTCTTTTCTGATCTTACAGGAAGAGACCAAGGCTGTAGTTCAGTGTTAGAGGTTATCCCATGTAGGACACCCTGGTTCCGGGGCTCTCTGCCCTGTTCTTGTTTCTGTGAGAGACTGGCTCCAGCTCAGGTTGTTTTTGTCATTTTCACTGTATAGGGTTCCTGAGTGCCAAGAACACCCCTGGACCCTGGCTAACATAAGTAGGAAATAAATTTATTAGAAGGATATTGGATGACTCAGAACTGGCTGGGAAATGGAAAACCAGGCTTAGAAAACACACAGGAACCAGGGGGCAGGCAGCTGGAGCAGTCTGGTTAAAAGGACAAACATGGGGGCACCTGGGTGGCTTAGTGGGTTAAAGCCTCTGCCTTCGGCCCAGGTCATGATCCCAGGGTCCCGGGATCGAGCCCCTCATCGGGCTCTCTGCTCAGCGGGGAGCCTGCTTCCCTCTCTCTCTGCCTGCCTCTCTGCCTACTTGTGATCTCTGTCTGTCAAATAAATAAATAAAATCTTTAAAAAAAAAAAAAAGGGACAAACATGGCAGGCATCATATCATCATCATCACCATTGTTCTGCATGGCTCCAATGGTACCGTTGTATCTGTTGCGTACTGCTGCAGGTAGAATCTGACTAATTCCTCCTCCTTGCATCATTCATTGAGTCCCAGAAAGAGCATCTCCTTACAGGGCCTAGGTCACATGCCTGAGCTTTAGCAGTCCAGAAACTCAGGCAAAACCGATGGTGTATTATTCATTGGTTGCCCTCAGCTTCCCCTGGCTGATGCTCCCCCAAGTGGGACAAGAAGGACTGGTCATAGGTCAAGATGTAAAATCATATTTGGCAAGAGGCTTCCATGGGTTTCGTGCTGACCCTGTTTGAGCCCATCATTGTATAGCCATCCTTCAGATATCATTTCTTTTTAATTCGGTAACTGTTTTTAGTTCCATGTGGCTCCCTTGCCCTCGTTCCCACCTCTCACTTGGCCCCATCTCTCTGCAACCTTATTTGAACCTATTTATTCTGCTCTCTTCATGACTAAGACCCTTCCCGTAGCCTTCATCATTTCAAATTTGTAGTCCTGTATTCTGTACTTTTTCCAGCTTTAAGGCCATTGTACACTGGAAAAATCTGTGCACTTGGAGCTCAGGTTATCTCTTTTCAACCATCCTGTTCTGCTATCTAAACACTTAATTTGCAAACCATTCTACTGATAGAGTAACTCATTCCAAAAAATCCAGTTTTCCTTTGCATGTTACAAACCTCTAATTTCTGTTATAGTTCATTATTCTCCTCAACTACTAGAAATTTATTTTTTCCCTTTTTAAAAAACTTTGGAAATAACTACTCTAAAAAAGGTTTCAAAGAATCTTCTTGGGGCACCTGGGTGGCTCAGTCAGTTAAGCATTTCCCTTCAGCTCAGATCATGATCTCAGGGTTCTGGGATCGAGACCCGCACAACGTTCCCTGCTCGGCGGGAAGTGTGCTTCTCCCTCTCTCACTACCCCTGCTTATGCTGTCTCTGTCTCTCTCAAATAAATAAGATCTTTAAAAAAAAAAAAAAAAAGAGCAGCTTTATTTCAAAAAAAAAAAAAGAACCTTCGTTTTCAGTGTTTACCTAATGTTATATTCCCTATAAAAAGAAACACCTGTGGTCTATATGTTTAAGTGTATTCTTTTCAGTATTGTTTGTAACAGCAAATTATAAGTTCTAACTGTCCAAAGGTAATGGACAGGCTAAAGGTATTATGACATATTAATATTGGAAGTCTACAGAGTCACATAAATGAATGATTCAGATCTGTATATATAATTGTATGGAGCCCTGCCCATCATGTCCTGGTATAAAAAAAAAAAAAGCAAGGAACAGAAGTTTATGTATGGTATGTTATAATTTGTGAAAAAAAATATGTATGCAAAGAATATCTCCAGATGGATATACAAGAAACTAGTAATAGTGATTCCCTCTGGAGAAGGAATATGTTGGCTCAGGAGGTAAGATGAGAGGGAGAGATTCTTTGCACAGTACACTCAATGTGGTACCAAAATAAAATAAATTCCTTCTACTGGGAGAAAATCCAGACACAGAGACAAAGACTATAATAATTTATAATTCATCTGGAAGACTTTGAAAAACTACTCCATTTAAAGACTTTTGGTTTGTGGTTTAAATATTTTCTGATTTCTCCTCTGGGTTTGATTGCCACAAAAACTTTGGGAAAACGGGATTTTTGGTTTCACTTTATTTCTTTGGAGGAGGCTGATCTGCATTTTTGAAGAGCCATTCTAGAACAGAGGGGATGGATATTGGAACTGCATCTTCCCTTCTCTGTTACTCTCTCTTCAACAAGTATTTATGGAGCACCAGCAGGCCCATGAGGCCCAGTGGCACACATTCAAGTGGCCTGTATGTCTCATACCCTGATGAGAATAAAGTGGGAGAAAATATACACTTGATTGATCATGATTAATTCTCGTTCCATTGTTCAGGGTACATTTCTGGGTGATTTTTCTCATTCCAAGTCCTTGAAATACCAATAAAGAGACGTAAGAGTAAAACAAAAAATCCTTATATGTTTAGGCACATTTGCTTCTCAACTGTGCATTATATTTTTTCTCCTGGTATTCCAATAGGCAGCAAACAGTATTTAAAAAATTAGGATCCTGGGGCACTTGGGTGGCTCAGTGGGTTAAATCTCTGCCTTTGACTCAGGTCATGATCCATGATCTGAATCAAGCCCCTCATCAGGCTCTCTGTTCAGTGGGGAGCCTCTTTCCTCCCTCTCTCTGCCTGTCTCTCTGCCTACTTGTGTTCTCTGTCTGTCAAATAAATAAGTAACTAAATAAATCTTTAAAAAAAAATGAGGATCCTATTTTCATGGCATAAGCTTTTATAGAACAAACCAAGTATATAATAAGCTATAATAATGTCATAGTAGAAGTTTCCATTTAAATATTTAAATACATAGGGGCGCCTGGGTGGCTCAGTTGGTTGGACGACTGCCTTCGGCTCAGGTCATGATCCGGGAGTCCCGGGATCGAGTCCCACATCGGGTTCCCAGCTCCATGGGGAGTCTGCTTCTCCCTCTGACCTTCTCCTCGCTCATGTTCTCTCTCACTGTCTCTCTCTCAAATGAATAAATAAAATCTTTTTTAAAAAAAATAAAAAATAAATATTTAAATACATATGTTTAATTGTATTTCAATCGTTTTCACAATTTGCTTGGAATCTGAAGAGATCAGCAAAATAATGCTGCATGATTGGAAATAAAATAAATCTTTTAACCTTTTCCCCCCCACATGGCATCTACTGACATCTTGCAATGCTGTGAGAATTCAGTTCTCTAATTCTTTTCCAAAGACTTATTTATTTATTTGATTTATTTGTCAGAGAGAGAACGAGCGAGAGTGAGCACAGGCAGAGTGGAAGGCAGAGTCAGAGGGAGAAGCAGGTTCCCCGCGGAGCAAGGAGCCCGATGCGGGACTCGATCCCAGGACGCTGGGATCATGACCTGAGTCGAAGGCAGCTGCTTAACCAACTGAGCCACCCAGGCGCCCCATCTTTTCCAAAGATTTAGACAGCTATTTCCACCTTGAGACATTTGTAGAGACTAAATAAAAAGCAGAGCATCTGAGACAGAAGTATCTGGTACTTCACACACCCGTGTTGCAATTGTAATGCAAAGGCCAATGAAAAGTAACAAATCCAAGCCATAAAGAAAGCCATGAAGAAAAAAAAAAAAAAAAAAGAAAGAAAGCCATGAAGAAACCACTAGGAAAAGAATCAATGAAACAAGATGGGATTGGGAGGGAGACAAACCATAAGTGACTCTTAATCTCACAAAACAAATTGAGGGTTGCTGGGGGGAGTGGGGTTGGGAGAAGCGGGGTGGGGTTATGGACATTGGGGAGGTTATGTGCTTTGGTGAGTGCTGTGAAGTGTGTAAACCTGGCGATTCACAGACCTGTACCCCTGGGGATAAAAATATATGTTTATAAAAAATTAAAAAAAAAAACACTAGGAAAACTACTTGACCCCAAAAGTCTAAGGAACAGCAATCCCAGATTCCATAGTACATTCAGATAGTTCATGCATTCATTCATACATTAAAGAACATGGGCTCCAAAGTCAGACAGCCTCAGTTATAATCTTGACTTTGTTACTTATTGCTAATGTGACCTTGTTCAAATTACTCAACTTCTCTGTGTCTCAGTCTCCTTATGTGTAAAATCATGCATACCTCCTAGGACTTTTAAATATCGGCTCTTTGCACAGTACCTGGCACAAGGTCAACATTATAGAAGATCTTGTGAGATTAATAATTATTTGAACAAGTCTGCATTGAGCAACTACTATGGTCCAGGTCCATTTACAGTGGTAAATGAGGGAGTCACAGCCTCTGCCCCCATACCTTTGAGGCTATGGAGAAAAACAACTAAATAACGTGAGTAGAGAAAATGTGAGGAGTGTTTGGACAAGGAATGTATAAAGTGTTACACTTTACATCTCTAGCTTAGGTCAAAGCAAAGTCCGGCTGGAAGAGGCAGTACAATATAGGGGTTAAGTGGCTCTGGGAAGTCCAGCTCTCTGGCTTTGTATCATGGTTCCAGCACTTCCTGCTTGTGTGACTTTGAACAACTTACTTAACCTCTCTGTACCTCGGATTTCTCACCTATAAAATGGAAATCACAATTGTGAAATTGTGAAATCACAATCCTCTTAGAGGCAGGATTAAATGAGTTTTATTTAAAATACTTCAACAGTACCTAAAATATGGTAAGCACTCTAAGTGCTTATAGAAGTGTATTAATAGGTGGGTTAAAGCCTCTGCCTTCGGCTCAGGTCATGATCTCAGGGTCCTGGGATAGGGCCCCGCATCGGGCTCTCTGCTCATCAGGGAGCCTGCTTCTCCCCCTGCCCCCGCCTACTTGTGATCTCTGTCAAATAAATACATAAAATCTTTTTTTTTAAAGTGTATTAATAATAAATAGTACTTGAATGTTAGGTATTATTACTTAATAATTATCACATCATGAAAATAGGATAATAATATGATACTCTTATAGTTCATCTTGTCTAGCTCTTTTCTTTAGTTTTACCTCCCTTTTTATGAGACATGCAAAGATTTTAGAGCATTATGTTTTACCTGCGTCTTTTGCCTAAATCAATTGTATAACTAAAAGCGTCCTCCGTGCTTCCTCTCCTTTTAGGTCTGGCTTTGAGTACAGGATGAAAAGGGACATTTAAGCTGGAGAGGTGCTTGGCTGACTCGGTCAGTAGAACATGTGACTCTTGACCTTGGGGTCATGAGACCCCACATTGGATGTAGACTTTACTTAAAACTCTAGAATCTGAAACCATTGCATGTACAGATAATAGCAGCATGCCTTATAATATAATTTGGGCATTCCTCTTCTGGAAAGAGCACTGAACTGGTAGTCAGAAGACTTGAGTTTCATGCCGAGCTGTGTCACTCTCTGGATGCTCTTGGGCAAGTAACTTAACTTGTCTGAGCTTCAGTTTTCTCATCTGATAAAATTAGAGAATAATAATTCCTCATTTACCTAGGTGGTATAAAGACACATGAGATAATGTATGAAGGAAGGAAGACTTCATAACCTGCAAAGGTCCGTGCAGTTAGACACGCGGTTAATCTCATATGTGAAATGTCAAACAGTCAAACTCATAGAAGCAGAGAGTAGAAGTGGTTGCTGAAGGGTTGAGGTGTACAAAGTTTTAATTATGCAAGATAAATAAGTTCTGAAGATCTGCTCTACAGTATAGTGCCTCTAGCTAACAATTTGCTAAGAGGGTAGTTCTTAAGTGTTCTTAACACACAAGTAACAATATAATAATGATAATGGAGGAAGGAGGAAACTTTGGGAGGAGATGAATATATTTATGGCCTTGATGGTTTCACAGATACATACCTATCCCCAACCTCATCAAGTCGTATACACGAAACATGTACAGCTTTTTGCATGTGAGTCATACTTCAATAAAGTGGTAAAAAAAAAAATTAGAAATGCAGCACATGCATTTGCTTTTTATAATATCTGATCTAGTTTGTTGGTTTTTTTTTTTTAAGATTATTTATTTACTTATTTGAGAGAGAGAAATAGGGAAAGAGAGAGAGCAGGCAGTGGGGAGAGGGAGAAACAGGCTCCCCACTGAGCCAGGGACCCTGAGCCAAAGGCAGCGGCTTAACCCACTGAGCCACCCAGGCGCCCCTCAATGATCTTTTTCTGATGAGAACAATAACCCATGCTCATAAAAGAGCATTTAGAAAAGACAGAATGGTGCAAAGAATAAAAACTGAGATTTGCCACAATCCTAGAGCCAACACCTTGATTTAATTTAATTTGGATAAATTTTATTTGGACAAATTCATTTGGACAAATTTAATTTGGACACATAGATACTAATATAGATTTAAGATATACAAAAATATATTATTTATATATTAAAATATATTTTCATATAATATATTATATACTATAATAAAATATATTTATATGTAAAAATATATAAAATACAAAACATAAAATATATATTTAAATATATAAAACATAAAATATGTATATAAATATATTTAAATATATAAACATATTTAAATATACAAATGCATATTTAATATATAAAATATATATAAAAATATAAGAAATATATATTGTTGCGGGGCTCGATCCTGGATCCTAGGATCATGACCTGAGCTGAAGGCAGATAGATGCTTAACCAACAGGGCCACCCAGGCAACCCCGCATGAATTTTTTAAATACTCTCAATAGATAAAGTAAAATTGTTTTAAAGACTTTACATTTCTGCCACAGAATGTACCTGACTCTCCAACCCAACTATTACTATTTTAAAACATATATTATTAGGAAGATTTTCTTTTTAAATGGTATCGAATTTTTACTTACTTTTTTTTATTGCTAGTGAAGTTCGGGAAATGGTTCCAAAAAATTTCTTTAAGAATCCAAATAGTCTCTCTATCCTATTTTAAAAATAAAATTAAACAAAGGATTATGCCTTTAAAATAATGTTATATAATAGTTTTCTCACACGGACAAACTATTTTTTAGAGGACCTCCGTGAATATGAACCAAAATGACTCAAGTCTAATAGTGAGAGGCAATATTTTAAAGCAAAACTGCGGTAGCAAAGCCAAGACGCGCTGCTTACCTATTGATATACCATGTCAATTTCAGAATTATTGGTGGGGGAAGAAACTGCTAGGTCATAATTTCAAGACAAACAGGGCTTAGAAAAAGATTTCTGTAAATCGTGATGATTTATTATGTGCTCCTGGGTTAAGCCATGACTAAGATTAGAGAGATGAGGGACCGGAAGGATGTGTACTCCAGACAGAAATTCATCTTTGCCAAAGGTTCAAAAATACCCAGACATTTCCCTAGCGGGGTTTTGCAATTCTTCGCATTTGCATTTTTCTCATAACAAAGACCCTAGCCTGCAGCCAGAGCTGTTTTACCCCCTCCAACAGTCTCTGAACAAAACTGCCTAGATCCAGCTTTCTATTTTTAACCCCCTTGAAACTCTTTTTGAATTAATCACTTGATCTGTGTGTGTGAAATATGTTCTGAGCCCTGAAGAGCTTCGATTGTGTTACATTCCATTCAGGTAAATTCAATCCCACAAACATTTATGGAGAACCCACCATGAAAAACAAATAATTTTTTAAAAAGAGGTCTGTAGGAGTAACAGGGAAATCAACACATAACGGTAATGCTCCGTGACTCTCCATGTGATACAGATGGATCTAAAGGACCCTAAAAATACAGAGAAGGGACAGGAAGAAAAACTCCTCTTACCTCCACTCCTTTTGTTGAATGGGTAGATCAAGGATTTTTCAGGATATAGAGGAGAAAAAAGAAGAAAGGAAGTTTAGTTTCTTTCCCATACCTACAAACCTACCCCTCTTGCAATTTAAGCCCTTAGGTGGGCTCCTAGATTGATCTGGAATTGAGGTAAGTAGCCCAAGTTTTGGGGCAGATGTCTGCAGATTTATTGGGCAACAGGAATGGGCCATGAGAGTGGCCAGATGTGTTGAAAACTAGATCAGGGGGCACTGGGGTAGCTCAGTGGTTTAAGCCTCTGCTTTCTGTTCTGGTCATGATCCCCAGGGTCCTAGGATTAAGCCCTGCATCGGGCTCTCTGCTCAGTCAGGAGCCTGCTTCCTTCTCTCTCTGCCTGCCTGCTTGTGATCTCTCTCTATCAAATAAATAAATAAATCTTAAAAAAAAAAAAAAGAAAGAAAAGAAAAAGATCATTGAAAATTATGGAACCTCAGTGAACCTCAGCATACGGATGAAATATTACACATGGTTAGATGGGGTGAGTGACAGAGTCAGAAGTTTTTCTAAGAAATTCTTGCTTGGAAAGAGCATCTCAGAGGATCCAGGGATCAGAGTTCACCTTTGCCAGTTGTAATCTAGAAAATATTTAAGTGCTATAAACCAAACTCATAGAAGAATCAGGTATGAGCATGTTCAAAAGAATTGGGACCTTGGCTAACTAGCAGGAGAGATGGTCCTAGAAGAGATCACTGAATATCGAAGGAGGGTGTTAAAAACAGCTATTGACTCTGAAGCCGCACAGAGAGGCAGAACACCATCTTCTACAAAGATTGGCCAGGCACCCAGACAAGTCCTATACCTCTGTGCAGGAAGGTAGAAATTAAGTAATTAATTATTCTTTTCTTTAATTAACATATGTATTATTTTCTTCAGGGTACAGGTCTGTGAATCATCAGTCTTACACAATTCACAGCACTCACCATAGCACTCACCTTAGCACATATCCTCTCCAATATCCATAACCCAGCCACCCCATCTCTCTGCCCCCTCCCCTCCAGCAAACCTCAGTTTGTTTCCTGAGATTAAGAGACTCTTATGGTTTATCTAGTAATTAATTATTCTTATTCTCATTCATCTATTTATTTATCCAAGATATTAAGCACTTCTCAAGTGGCGGCCACTGTGCAAGTCTCAGGGGATATACTGGTGAAGAGTATATCGAGAACCACACTGGAGGCTGAACAATTTGGATTTATTAATTCATTGCTGTGCAGGAGAACACCATGGAGAGCCATGGGGCATTTCAGTAAGAGGGTATTAGAGGACTTGGGGTTAGGTTAGGTAATTTTGGGAAAGGTCTCGGGAAACAGAGCTTTAGTCTGTATTGGTGCTTACAGGAAGTAGAGGTGATTCTATGACTGGCATATAAGTATATCTTATTTATAGGGAGGCTACAACTGTAATTAGGAAAGAAGTAGGAGTCACTATATTAGCTGAAGGGAAAATATTTGGTATTTTGTACCTTGGAGACTGTTAATATTTTCTCTGTTCAGATATGATTATGAGTGGTTTGGTTTTTGTTTTTTTTTAAGATTTTATTTATTTATTTGACAGAGATCACAAGTAGGCAGAGAGGCAGACAGAGAGAGGAGGAAGCAGGCTCCCCGTTGAGCAGAGAACCCGATGCAGGGCTCGATCCCAGGACCCTGGGATTATGGCCCGAGCCAAAGGCAGAGGCTTTAACCCACTGAGCCACCCAGGCGCCCCATGAGTGGTTTGGTTTTGATCTTGATTCATCACAGTCACAAAGTGCCTTTGTCTCATGTTGATGTTGTATGTTATTGTGCTATTGTTTATGCTCACTGGGAATATATCAAGACCTGGCTGCGAGGGCCCGGCCTGCTGCTCATAGCAACACCAAGTCCTAAGTGATAACATCAGGTCAGTTCCTGGATATCAGGGGACTGCTTTTCTCTTTCAAATAAATAAATAAATAAATAAATAAATGTAGAACTTCAGATTATGCTTCACACCATTAAAAAATGAATGGGATGCAATGGTAGAGAATCAAGGTTGAGATGGGACCCATCCACACAGGTTGGTTGAAGAAAACTTCTCTTAGGAAGTTATACATCAGTCAAGATCTGAAGCATGTTATGTTTGCTTGTGTATATGTAGACTCTGGATCACAGTGTAAAATGTTTTTTTTTTTTTTTGAGTGGATACCACACCCAATGTGGAGCTCAACATGGGGCTTGAACTCATGATCCTGAGATCAAGACCTGAGCTGAAATCAAGAGTTGGATGCTTGGGATGCCTGGGTGACTCAGTTGGTTGGATGACTGCCTTTGGCTCAGATCATGATCCTGGAGTCCCGGGATCGAGTCCCACATCGGGCTCCCAGCTCCACCGGGAGTCTGCTTCTCTCTCTGACCTTCTCCTCACTCATGCTCTCTCTCACTAATAAATAAATAAATAAATAAATAAATAAATCTTTAAAAAAATAAAAAAAGAGAGTTGGATGCTTAACCGGCTGAACCATCCAGCCTCCCCTATAATATATTTCTTGTATTTTTTATTATGGATTGCCATTTAAAAAAAAAATGGAAGCCATTGCATGATGAAGGTAACATGGGTAAAAGAGGGAAGAGATTAGGTCCCGTTCATACACATCCTTATACACAAGGAGCTCCTGTTTTAAGTATTAGGTTGATCAATGTAAAATCATTGATTTTCTTTTTTTTTTTTTAAGATTTATTTATTTATTTGACAGACAGAGATCACAAATAGGCAGAGAGGCAGACAGAGAGAGAGGAGGAAGCAGGCTCCTCCCTGAGCAGAGAGCCCGATGTGGGGCTCGATCCCAGGACCCTGGGATCATGACCCAAACCAAAAGCAGAGGCTTCAACCCACTGAGCCACCCAGGCGCCCCAAATCATTGATTTTCATTTTGACCAGTAATTTCACTTGGTTCAACTTAATACAGTGACGCACTTAATGTTAAAGGTTTTAGGCAGGGGAGTGCCAAGACCATTTATGCTATAAAAAGACCACCTCAGCTGCTGCATGGAGGGTAGCTGGGAGGCAGATGAATACAGTAAGGAAAAGGTCAGTAAAGATGTCATTGTTTTGAAACAATCCTGTTCTGATACTCAGTCTTCAGACTGGCTGGCTTGGAAATATGTTTTGTTAATTACCCATTAGAATGTGGGCAGTAGGGAATTGACTGATGCTTAAAAATAATTCATAAAGGGGTGCCTGGGTGGCTCAGTCAGCATCTGAGTCTTGGTTTCAGCTCAGGTCATGATCTCAGGGTTGTGAGATCAAGCCCCATGGTGGGCTCTGCGCTTGGTCTGGAGTCAGCTTGAGATTCTCTCCCTCTGCCCCTCCCCGGCTTATATGCAACCCCTCCGTCTCTAATAAATAAATAAATAAAACTTAAAAAAAAAAGAATTCATAAGAGATTGATAATAGTAAAATGTTAATTTATTAATCCACGGTGAGAAATAAAACTATCAAAAACCTGAATACTTATAATCATTGATTAATGCCATCTCCTTTATGTGAGGAACTAAATTCAAATCAGTAGATTGTTTGATAAGATTGCAAGGAATCAGAGCAAGCGGAATCAGAGCCACTGGTAATGAACTTTGTTTACATGACCTCTAGTTGGAAATACATTTTGCCTGAAGACCTAGTTTACACTATGCAAAATAAGCTGAAACAAAATTTTTACAAATCAGAACAGACCCTTTTTACTTGTAAGACCCTGATATGTTCTGTTATATATATTTTTTTAAATTAAAAAAGTTGAGGTGTAGGCCCAATACATTTAATTTAGGATCTACTAATGGGTCACAAGTTGCAAGTTCAAAATCACTCTTTTTATTTTTTTAAGATCTTATTTATTTATTACAGAGATAGAGAAAACACAAGTGTGGGGAAGGACAGAGGGAGAGGGAGAGACAGGCTCCTCACGGAGCAGGGAACCCACTTGGGGCACAGTCCCAGGAACCTGAGATCATGACCTGAGCTGAAAGCGGATGCTTAACCAACTGAGTCACACAGGAGCTCCTGAGTTGGTTCATCTTTTTTTTTTTTTTTTTAAAGATTTTATTTATTTATTTGACAGAGATCACAAGCAGGCAGAGAGGCAGAGAGAGAGATCGTGGGAGGCAGGCTCCCTGCGGATCAGCAGGCCCCATGTGGGGCTCTATTCCAAGGACACTGGGATCATGACCTGAGCCGAAGACAGAGGCTTTAACCCACTGAGCCACCCAGGTGTCCCGAGTCGGTTCATCTTAATGCTAGCTAGCATCACACTGTGATCATCTAGGTTGGGATGGTGCCTTAACAGTAGTACCCCTAGACTCAGGGTGAACCTGTAGGCTGCCCTCCACATCAACCTGGCTTTCATGTTTCACAGCCTTAGGCCATCATCTCCCAAGGCTCCATTCCCTGTTGTCCTCTATCTCAGCCCCCTTGTCAGCTCAAAGTCGATTTCCAGGTCTCTGTCCAGGTCCTGGGTAATGAGCAGTATCTGGGTGAAATGCCTCCATTCTTAACCTTGTCTTCTCTTTACCCTTCTGAGTCAAGCTGGAGGAAAGGGCATTGAGGGATTGGAATCTCCTGCAGGTTCCAGGAAGGTACAGCTTCAGTGGAAAGGAGTGGGCCTGGCCACCCATGCTTGTACCTCAGCAACTGGTACCTC
Source organism: Mustela putorius furo (assembly GCF_011764305.1). NCBI lineage: Eukaryota > Metazoa > Chordata > Mammalia > Carnivora > Mustelidae > Mustela > Mustela putorius. Next base: position 89,285,260 of record NW_025421998.1, read on the forward strand.
GGACCAACCAGGCTACTTTTGGGACAGGACATGGCTGCTGTAAGGTCAACGTCCCCGGCACAAAGCTGCCCAGCTGCGAGGCTGCGTGTTCTCCCAGAGCGCTCCCTGTGCCCGGTGAGCCACGGCATTCTAGAACCTCTCCATGGCATCCAAGATCACTTTGAATTGTGTTTGGTCCAATGCAGGAACTCATCCTGGAGCATGTAGGACGAAGACACCTATAGGGTGTTCTCCACCGCCAAGTCTTGCTATAGAGAGAGCCCTCCCGAGCTAGCTTTTCCCCGAATGATGGCAGGGGAGCCAGGTGCCATTGAAGAACCTGTGGCCTGAAGCCACGCCCCAGCATTCTCCAGTTTGCTTGGAAGATGACAGATACCGTGTTGAAGACTTGGCTTTGGCCAGTTCTTGTGTTGCATTCTTTGACCTCAGGCTCTGCTGGGATTTCCCAAGTACAACTGTTCTGTAAAGTGGCTTAGAAAGGTTCAAGAACAAGTTTAACAGGTGAGCTTGTGGTGTTGGCACTCCCGGGTGTCTCTATCATTGAGGATTCATCGAACCCAATAAGTAAAGTATTGACTGGATTTCGTTGGAGCAATGTGAAAGTAATATTTTATATAGGAAGATGTCATGCCTTGATAGTCAAATATATTCAAAGACACTGATCTTCCTAAAGCAGTTTGTCTCCCTAAATTAGCGTTCTCAGAGGGTGAAGTCTCTGGCAATTGTTTTTTAATATTTGATCAAAAATCTATTTAGTTCGCACTGGACATTTTGGATTCTGTGTGCATTTGCAATGCTAAATAGAACTTCATAAGTGAAAGAAATGTGCATGTCAGGATGTTTTACTATTTCATTCTTTTGGGGACTCAGTCTAGTGGATGAGTCTGTCTTATGTGGGTTGTCACTGGTATCAGACTTTCTTTGGAGCTTATTTGAACTCTTGAGCAATGTAACAGAGATTTAATGTGAAAACAGCTTATAAAAAAAGTTTTCCTTGCAAATTCACAATTCATTCATTCAGCTGTCCTTTGAACCAGATGGTTCAGGAAGTTGCTGAAAGTTAGCTGGAAAGGAAGTTGGTCTCTTCTCCCTTACTCCTTAATGAGTTTCATTAAACAGTTAATTTGCCAAATAATTAATCTGAGAGCAAAATTAATCATGATTATAAAACTAAAATAGTGATTGCATGGAATGGTCATTTGCAAGAAATCCAGTCTCAGTCCGTTCAGGTTGTTCCAGTGAAATACACAATAGATTGAGTGATGCACAAACGGCTAAAATTTCTCAGTTCTGGAGGCTCGAAGTTCAAGGTCAGCATCCAGCATGGTCAGGTGAGGGTCCTCTTCCAAGTTGCACATTTTTCATTGCATCCTCATCTCCCGGAAAGGGTGAGCTAGCTCTCTGGAGCCTCTTTTGTAAGGCTATTAATTCTGTTCACCTCCTAATACATCACATTGGGAATTAGGACTTAAATACATGAATTTGAGGGAAAACAAACATTAAGACCACAGGAAATCCTAAGACACAGAGAATAAATGTGTTCTAGAAATTGGAAGACCGAGTCTAATCCAGAGACAAGAGTCTGTCCCAATCTCATCAAGAGGTTGCTGCTTGAATTAATTCTGGGGGAAACAAATGAATAATAAAACAAAGCAAAAATGTGTTAACAGAAACAGAGTGATCTGTCTTCTTGGGAAAAGAAGAGCAAAAGACTTAGACTTGTGACTGTCAGTGTCCTGTGGAGAGTGCACCCAGGCTAGCTTATCCAAAGATTTGGCTCATTATTACAAGCTCGATTTCATTAACAGATATAAAGCTACCTGGGTTTTCTATTTTGGAAATTTGTCTGTTAGGGAAAACTGACTATTTCATTTATGCTGTCAGATGTATTGGCATGAAGTAATTCATAGCATTTCCTCACTGTCACTATCTTTTGTTTTTAAAATTTATATAATCAATTTATTTTTTCAGAGTGTGTGAGTATATGCACGAGCGCACAAGTAAAGGGGAAGGGACAGAGGGAGTGGGAGAGAATCTTTTTTTTTTTTGTAATTTTATTTTATTTTATTTTTTCAGTGTTCCAAGTTTCACTATTTATGCACCACACCCAGTGCTCCATGCAATACGGGGCCCTCCTCAATACCCACCATCAGGTTCACCCAACCCCCCACCGCCCTCCCTTCCAGAGCCCTCAGTTTGTTTCTCAGAGTCCACAGTCTCTCATGGTTCGTCTCCTCCTCTGATTTCTCCCAATTCACTTCTCCTCTCCAACTCCCAGTGTCCTCTGTGTTATTCCTTATGCTCCACAAGTGAAACCATATGGAAAGAGAGAATCTTAAACAGGCTCCATGCCCAGCGCAGAGTCCAACCTGGGGCTTGGTCTCAGAACCCTGAGATCATAACCTAAACAAAATCAAGAATTGAATGTTTAACCGACTGAGCCACCCAGGCACCCCGACATTGCTATCTTTTAAACGCATGTGGCATCTGAAGTGACACTTCCTCCTTCTTGATACTGTGTTTGATTTGTGTTTTTCTCCCTTTTTTCTTGATCAACCAAGTTAAAGATTTATCAGTTTTATTTTTTTCTCCAAAGTACAAATGGTTGATTTCATTGGCTTTCTCTTTCTTTTTCTATTTGATTGATTTCCACTTGTTTATTGTTTTCTCCTTCCCCATATGTTTAATTAGCTTTGCTTTACCAAGAGACAAAATTTTTATTCAATTTGAAATACTTTTTATATTGTTTGTGATTTTTTTTTCCTAGCTACTTCTCGATATTCTCTCTCAGTCTAACTCTGCCTTGTATGCTGACTTTTTTCTCCTATACAATGAGTCATTAAACAAATATTTGTTGATCACCTGCCATGGGGTATTACATATGGTTCTAGGTACTTAATGATATAGAACTGTCTACTTAAAAGGGTTAATTTTAAGTTATGTATATTTTATCACAATAAAAAATAATGAGGGACGCCTGGGTGGCTCAGTCGGTTAGGTGTCTGTCTTTGGCTCCGGTTGTGATTCTGGGGTCCTGGGATCAAGTCCTGCATCAGGCTCCTTGGGAGCCTGCTTCTCCCTCTGCCTGCTGCTCCCCCTGTTTGTGTGCTCTCTTTCTCTCTAGCAAACAAATTTTTATTTAAAAAAAAATTTAAATAAAAAAAAAATGAGTACCCAGCCTCGTTCTAGGTACTATAAAGATGTAACTTTAGAGAAACCAAGATGCAAAAATATTTCAGTGCTGGACAGTAACATTTTTTTTCATAAATTACCTTTAAAAAAATGATTACTTTGCTTTGCCGTTGCCACACTTGTGGCTGGGGATTGAAATCTTAGAATTACAGTAAATTCAACTCTGATTTCCTGCAGCCACATCAATTTTCTATCTAATTTTGAAAGCGTTTAGCTTATTACTACTTATGTGCTTATTAAATGTGCAATTTAATAGGTATAGAGTTGTGTAACATGGCTGAGTGAATACTACTGTGGGAGCCTCATTAATAGAATTCATTGATGCTTAACTATTATTAGTACGAGATTCATACATCTTTATCAGACACTCTTATTCCATGGTTCCTTTCTCTTTTCTTTAATCCCCATACCTTACCCTCATTACTCTGTAGTCTGATTGTCCTTATTCCAGCAGAATGTCTTTTAAGTGTTTTATGTTAAATATCCACGTTATTTCACTGAATCTTCACAGCTTTCTTTTTTTTTATTTTTAAAGATTTTATTTATTTATTTGACAGAGCAAGAGAGAACACAAGCAGTCAGAGCGGCAGGCAGAGGCAGAAGGAGAAGGAGTAGGTTCTCCACCAAGCAGGGAGCCCGATGTGGGGCTCGATCCCAGGACCCTGGGACCAGGACCTGAGCCGAAGGCAGACGCCCAGCGACTGAGCCACCCAGGTGCCCCTCTTCACAGCATTCTAAGGAAAGTATTTCTATTTTATTAGATGAGGAATCTCAGACTGAAGGGGTTGAATAACTTGGTCACTCTCCTACAGGAAGTCACAGGCAGAGCTGAAATCCAGATTCCAGGCAAGCTGTCTTAAAAAAGTCTCTCCTCTACTCCGCCAACACACTGTACTTACATAGTGTGTCAGTCTCTTCATGCATCTCAAGGGTTCCTGGAAGTGGGAAGAAAGTCCCTAAGCCAAATGCAAGCAGAGCAATGACCCCAAATGACCCCACACGACAGCTTCATGTTCATCTGGAATTTTTCTTCAAGTCTCTTTTCTCTCATTTATCTAGTTTGCATTTGTCTGCACTAGGGAATGTTTCCTATTATCCTTTGTTTCTGAGTTTACATCATGTCTTGAACAGTGCAGTAATTTATTTCAATTAATAGTTTCTTGTTCCGTGTACAGTTTCTCTTGGAGCGTTCTTTTGATGGGATAAATGCTGTGTTCTGTCATTAGTCTCAGACTGAATTCTGCTTTCCTCAGTAACTCCCCACTATCCTTCACACACTTGTGCCCTACAAATTCTCAGAGTCCAACCCAGACTCCCGATCAGGTTAAAAACAAAAACAAAAACAAAACAAACAGACAGACAAAAAACAAAACTTCAGTGTTTATCCACTACTCTTCGTTTTCCTGTTCTGTGTCAGGCACCTTTTGTCATGACCAACTTCCCACACATACCGGTATACAAACCTCTCAAGGGGATTAGCTGGAGCTAATTAGTTTCTTAGCTGGAGCCCTGGTGTTCTTCACAAGAAGAAATGTGGAGTACCCCATCCCCTCATGTCCTTGCTGGTAGTCCAGACATCCGAGAAAGATGGTCCTGGCTTTCTTATCCAGGAGTATTCAGGGGGTTGTGAGAGAGGTGGTGGTTTATGAATCCATCTTCAAGGAGTCCACAATACAGCCTGGCAGTGAGTAGAAGACAGTGGCGTGACCCTTCTTCATTCACCCTTAAAAGTCATTCAGCAAACATTTATTGTGTACCTATTGATACCGCTACTCCTCTGTGTGAAACTTTTAGCGGAGGGGTAGACAGAAAGAGAGAGAGTGAGTGCATACAAGTAGGGGGAGGGGCGGAGGGAGAGGGAGGGAGAGAGAGACAAGCAGAATCCCTGCTGCTGGTCTTGATCCCAGGACCCCAAGATCACGACTTGAGCAGAAGTCATGTGCGTCAGCTTAACCGACAGAGGGTAAGTGCTCCTGCAGGAGGGTATTTAATCTAGCCTCAGGTAAGGGTGCTGTGGGGAAAAGGTGACTTCCTGAGAGAACCAACCAGATGAAGGGGCTAAAGAAGAGAGTGCCAGCAAAGATTGGGGGGAAGGAAGATGTGGTCCAGTAGCTGGAGGGAATATTCTGTGAAGAAAGGGCCTGCACCGACGAAGGGTCTTGAGAATGTGTGTCTTAGTACCTGCAGTAGTCGTGGAAGCCCAAGTGAGCAGATGTGAGATTCAACTGAAGAGGCCTAGAGGAGCCAGCTCCTGAACAGCCTTGTAGGCCACTCTAAGAAATGCATTTCGCCTCAGGCCCGTGACAAGAGTGTGAAGGGTGTTGTGGAGAGGACAAAGTGATCCCTCTGGTTATGGGGTGGAGTGGGAGTTGGAAAGAAGAGACCAGAAGCAGGAAGACCAGGTAAGAGGCTATTGGGATGAGGCAGCCTGTGAAGGGGAAGCAGTTCTACAGAACCCACTCGATACACTGTGGTTGTGGATCTCTAGGGAAAAATCTAGGGCCAATTAGTTTCCTGTTCCACCAGAGACCACTTGTAATCCAAGGCCAGTGGTTCTGCAACTACAAACTTAACTGGCCACTAGCTGGAGTCAACACATACAGGTAGCGACGAATCTGTCATGTCTGCGGTCCTCCACTGGGTGGGATAGGGAAAATCATAGAACAGGAAACACCACACCTGAATTTCATTTCTTTCTTTCTTTCTTTCTTTCTTTCTTTCTTTCTTTCTTTCTCTCTCTCTTCCTTTCCTTTCTTTTCATTTCATTTCCTTCCCTTCTCTTTCTTTTCTTTTCTTTTTTAAGATTTTACTTATTTATTTGACAGAAAGAGAGAGAGCACAAGCAGGGGGAATGGCAGGCAGAGGTAGGGGGAGAAGCAGACTCCCCACTGAGCAGGGAGCCCAATGTGGGGCTCAATCCCAGGACCCTGGAATTCTGACCCAAGCCAAAGGCAGACACTCAACCTACTGAGCCACCCAGGTGCCCTTACCTGAATTTCTAAGCCTTGTCCAGAGAAGGTGCTGCAGCTCTATAAATACTAAACCTTGGACTTTTCATCACTTCTTTTTCACTGGTCTGTTCTCCCATTTCCTGTTCCCATCCACTTTTAAGACCCTGTAAAATCCCACCATCTGACCATCCAAGTGCTACCTCCATTGTGTACCTTTACCTAATTTTCATTTCCTAAACTCCAAATAAGAAATGACTGCCATTATTTTAAGATCTCAAAGCACTTTGTGTATACATTTAAAACTCACCTAATAGGGGCAGAGAGGGAAATTTCAAATAATGAATTGGTTTGATTGGGGCAGAACCCTATCCCAATCCCAGAGAAACCACACATTGTTTAATTGTTGCATGCTTCCACATTTGCAGTACACTTTTTTAAAAAAGATTTTATTTATTTATTTATTTGAGAGACTTGGGAGGGGCAGGTGGAGAGGGAGGAGCAGACTCGCTGCTGGGCAGGGAGCCTGAAATACGGCTCAGTCCCAGGACCTGGGGATCATGACCTGAGCTGAAGGCAGATGCTTAAGCAACTGAGCCATCCAGGTGCCCCTGCAGTACACTTTTTTTTAAAAAAGATTTTATTTTTTTAAGTAATCTCTACACCCAACATAGGGGTCAAACTCACAACCCCGAGATCAAGAGTTGCATGTTCTCCCAACCAAGCCAGCCAGGTGCCCCTGCAGTGCACTTTTGGTTTTAAGTAATTTATTACTCTTCCACTTGACACTTATTTTGCCTTAGAAATAATTGATTTTTATTTAACGAACACTCATATGGCACATTCTAAACACTTTACAAAAGCTTCTTAAAAATTCTTCCATGAGGGTACTAATATTATCATCCCTATTTAGAGATGTGGAAATTGATTGGCCAAGGAATGTTTCATAGTTAAAAGAATTTGAGCCCAGGAAGCTGGGCTCTGGGTCTGAACTGTCAGCCATAATGACATGTTCCATCTCTCTTTCTTTCAGGTATCAAGCACCAAACTCTGCAAATGTTTTTTTCTGAATTGTACCTGCAAGCCAGGGATGTGGCAGGAACAGGAAACGGGCTCCATGCCCAGTGTGGAGCCCAACATGGGTTTTGATCTCACAACCTTGAGATCATGACCTGAGCCTCAATCAAGAAGAGTCAGACGCTTAACCGACTGAGCCACCCCGGTGCCCCAAAGCAGTTGTTTATTGAACATAACAGACCACAAAACTGTAGCTTAAAACAATAGCTGTTCACTTGATCACAATTTTGGAATCTGGGCTGGGCTCGCATACCCCACTGCCATCAACCCGTGGCTCAGCGAGGACTGGAGGATCCAAGATGGCCTTGTTCATATCTGACATCTCATCGAGGAGAGTAGGAACAGCTAGAGGCTGGCTAGGCTTCTCTCCGCATGGTGCTTCATCTTCAAGGAGGCAAGCTCAGATGTCCTCATGTGATGTTCAGGGCACCAAAAGAGGAAAAGTGGCAGCAGCAATGTCTCTTCAGTCCTTGGAATTTGCCCATCGTCATTTACACTGCATTTTTTTGGGCCAAGCAAGTCATAAGGCCCGCCCAGATTCAGCGTGGCAGATGATGACACACTAGAATTCAGGGGTGTGTGATTCTTTGGGGGCCTTTGAATAACAGTCTACCACAGGAAGCTAACAGTTTCGATGGAGAGATAGTCATCATAGCACATAGGGACGTAACGGAGTGGCTAATAGTACAATAGGGATGTGGGGAAAGTAACCCTTGAATTTGTCTCCCAAGTTGGAGTAATCATCAGGGAGGCAGCAGACTTGGAAGATGGGTTATATTTGGGTGGTGAATTTAGTGGGGGGTCAACAGGATAGAGAAGGGATGGAAGGACATTCCAGGCGTATAGAACAACAGGTACAAAGACATTCATTCATACACGGTACAAGAAAGCAAGTTGTAGTTGGGGAATAGAGACTAGTTGAGAAGGATCACCAAAAAGAGAACTTGAGAAGAGTGAGGGTGAGAAGGCTGAACCAGATCAGGAAGTGGCATGATTTCCTTGCTAAGAAGTTTTCAGATATTATTTTGGGTAATAGTTCATTGATGAATTTTGATCAGGGCAAGTATAGGATCTGATTTGTGTATTTAAAAATCACTTTGGTGGGGGTAAGGGAGTGCCTAGGTGACTCAGTCTGGTAAGCCTCCTACTTTTGTGATTTTGGCTCTGTTCCTGATTTCATGGGATGGGACCCTGCATGGGGAGTCTGCTTGAGAGTCTCTCCCTCTGCTTCTCCCCAACACCCGTGCTCTTTTGCTCTCTCTCAAATAAATAAATCTTAAAAAAAAAGAAAAAAGAAAAAAAAATCACTTTGGAGTCCGTGAGAGGAGGATAAAATGGAAATCAGGAAAACCTGTGAGAGGTTATTGCAAAATACAAGTTAAAAGAAGTTTGACCTGAAGAAAACAAGGGCATAGGGCACAGAACAAAGAAAAAGGGTTCCAGAAACATCTATGAGATAGAATGAGTAAGATTTGGCCATTGAAGGAAGCAGAAATCCCAGATTTCTGACTTTGGCAACTGAGTGGATACAGGTCACAGAATTTTAGGAGGAAAATGCTAATTTAAGTTTGGATTTAATTGGTTAAGTGATTCTGAGATGACATTGTGTGACAATCAATAGATATGTGGATATGCAAACCTGAAGCGCAGGAGGAAGACTAGACTAGAGATTTATTTATTTATTTATTTATTTATTAGAAGATTTTATTTATTTATTTGACAGAGAGAAATCACAAGTAGACGGAAAGGCAGGCAGAGAGAGAGGGAAGCAGGTTCCCGGCTGAGCAGAGAACCCGATGCGGGACTCGATCCCAGGACCCTGAGATCATGACCTGAGCTGAAGGCAGCGGCTTAACCCACTGAGCCACCCAGGCGCCTCTAGACTAGAGTTTAAACACAGAATTCATCAGCAAACAGGGGGGTAGTACGAAGCAGTAAGATTTCCTAGAGAAAGCATGTAGAATGAGGAAATAGACACCCAAAGGAAAGACCTACATTTAATGGGCAAGAGGAGGAAGAGAAGTCCATACAGGAAACTTCAGAACTAGAAAACTAACAGGGATGGTGTGTCACATGCCAAGGGGGAAATAATTTATAAGAAATTCAGAAAAGTGGGGTGCATCATTAAGCATCTGCCTTCGGTTCAGGTCATGATCCTGGGGTCCTGGAATCGAGCCCTGCATCATGCTCCCTGCTCAGCAGGAAGCTTCCTTCTCCCTCTCCCACTCCCCCTGCTTCTGTTGCTCTTCTTACTATCTCTGTCAAATAAATAAAAATTAAAAAAAAAAAGAAATTCAGAAAAGTGCCAATGGGGTTGACCATTTGTCATTAGTGACCATACTGAAAGTTTTAGGGGAGTTATGATGGCAATATCTCAATTGCTATGGATTGAGGAACCTGTGAAAGAATCCTTGTAAATGTGATGGTGGGTAAGGGGGAGTGGCAGGAAGTTGAAGTGGTCCTTCACAGAAAGCAAAGTGATCTGTTGAGAGGGAAGTGTGTGGGCCTGCGGGGGTGGAGGGAAGGAGGGCTTGTAAGAATTGTTCTCAGAAAGAAAATCTTTAAATGCCCCCTCTGCCAAGTTTCTGCTGAATATTTTTCTCCCTTTCATGCTAAACTTCAGGAAATATCACTTTGCCTTTTCATTTTCTCTTCCCCTTCACTCCTTAAAACCACTTTCATGGTAGTCTGGCATTTGTGTCTGTATAGCAATGACTTTCAAAAAAAAAATCGCCAGTGACTTTTGTGTTCCACTGAATGTACATTGTGTCACTCAATACTATTTGTTCAAAAGAATGAACATGCCTGCTCTGATTGTGTCTAAATTATTTAATTCTGATTTCCAACAATGAAGTAGAAATATAAACTCTTATCTCCTCCCAGCCTCAGTGGAATGTTGGAATTGATAAATTGAGATTGTAAGGCACAGGTAACGTTTCTGAGATAAATAATTATAATTAACATCATTTTGCTAATAGAGTTGTTTTGGGGATTAAATGAGATAACATAATAATTATTACATTGTTCAATAATGTCAGATTTGTAATCAAAGTCTGGCATAGATAGTAAATGGTAATCTTTATATTTTAGTTTGAAAATTAGTAAACTAAAATTTAGTAACTAAAAGAAAAGGCCCAGCTATCTGGGGGCCCTAGGTGGCTCAATCAGTTCAGCATGAGCCTTTAGCTCTGCTCATGATCTCCAGGTCTTGGAATCAAGTCCCATGTCAGTTCGCTGCTCAGCCAGAGTCTGCTTCCCTTTCTCCCTCTGCTCCTCTCCCCTGCTCCTGCTTTCTCTCTCTCTCTCAATGAAAAATATTTTTTTAAAAGGTTTTATTTATTTAGGACAGAGATCACAAGTAGGCAGAGAGGAAGCAGAGAGAGAGGGGGAAGCAGGCTCCCTGCGGAGCAGAGAGCCCCATGCGGGGCTTGATTCCAGGACTCTGAGATCATGACCTGAGCCAAAGCCAGAGGCTCAACCCTCTGAGCCAACCAGGAGCCTAATAAATGAAAAATCTTAAAAAAAAAAATCCAGCTCTTTGGGGTGTTTAGGTAGGAAAAATATTTGGTATTTATGAGAGGATATGTCTGGAAATTTCTTCAAAATAATCTCCCCTGTTAGGGGTGGAGGCCATGTGATTGAAGCTGAGCATTCATTATTTTACTTTTGCATACGTTTGAAAATGTCACAATAAAAAGTTATGATTTGTTTCACTGTGATTTGTTTCAGTCTATGCAACTATGTTGACACAATACACTTGGTATATTGGAATGTAACAAAAACTTAGTTTATAACTGATAAATAAATGGTTTTTGAGATTTATACACCTTACACTCCACTCCTCAAAGAAAGAAACGCAAGGAAGTTTTGATTTGACATGGAGATAATGACCTAGAATTACGGCTTTTAAAATATCATAAATAGTCTTAATTTCAAGAGTTAGTCTCGTTTTCTTATTGTTACACTTAAACTTCAAGCATCATTAAAAAGAAACTACAAGGCCCAGTGTGCACCGCACGACCAACGTCATATCGAGGACCTCGTATTTCCGAGCTGGTTGCCCTCGCCTAATTTGAATAAAAAGATCGCGGCCAAAATTTACGTCTGCGACCTACAGCAGATTTCCAAGTTGTTGTCCGCTCGAGTCCGTCGAGACTGCCATTCCGAGACAGGGTGATACCTTCCTGTTCAGGCATGATTTCGGGCAGCCTCGCCCTTTTCTGGGGCTTTCGTGCGGCCGGAGGGCTCCGTTAGTGCGCCTCCAAGATGGCGACGCTGTTGGCGGTAAATTCGGGTAAGGGCGTCGGGGGCAGAAAGGAATCAGTCGGGCAGGGCGACGGTTGGTTCTTTAGGGAAGGACCCGGACTCTGAGGTTCCTCGCAATCAGGCCTTCACTTGAGTATTGTGCTTGCTTTTCCCTAGCTCTGGGCCTAGAGTCCCACCCCTCCCCAGTTTGAATGGCGCGCGTCCGCGCTGCGGCTCCAGCCCTCGAGTGGGGGTTTAGTGTGCAGGCACCGAGGCTTGGTCCCCTGGAACCCCGCGTGCAGTCTCTTGCAGCCCGGGGCTGAGCTTGGTCCCTTCAACTCCCCACCCCATTGTGTGTCTTTGGCTCGGATTTCGCCAAGATAGACAAGTCTCTGGCAGTGAGGCCAGAGGACCCGAGACGATTTTTAGCCACGAGCGCGGGCCGAAAGCTCCCACATCAGAGTAGCCAGCACAGCCCCTTATGAATGGATGTTGGGCGGTCTTGTAGGAAGCGAGGGTCTTTGATTATGAAGCCTGCAACCTGGAAGGTGGCTGGGGAGGGGGTGCCACTGCCTTAGCAGAGGAGTCTGACCTCTGCCTTTGTGGCGCGTCCCTCTTTGCCTATGGTAGGTAGAACCAAGGTAGAACCAAGAAGGTAGTAGAAGGACACTGGAGGATTTGGGGTGGGTTCTCTTTTGCTGATGCTCATCTTTGGGCAGTACCGTTCCCAGAAGCTTTTGAAAGAGTAGGTGCATTTTGATTGTCACAATTCCTGGAGCCTAATGGGCGGGGCAAGGATGCCAAAAGTCTTGCACAAGGTAGAATGGTCTTGAAAACGGAGAATTTCCTGCTCAGAATGAGGTGCAGTTAGCTTCTTAGATTCAATTATAAGAGCATGTCTGAGTGGTAAATGCTGGTAGAGAATCTCACTCAAGAGTAATATTTAAGGGGCGCTCCAACCCATACCCCCCCCACCCCATGTGATCTTTTTCTGGAGGGGTGAAAGTGCTGGTTCTACTTTGCACAGGACCGATATTCTTGTAAAGTTGTCTAAATCTGAATTTTGCAAATCAAGCCATTTCAGAAACACTGTAATAAATTATTTTATGACAATGAAGGATTATGTTATTGAGCATCTGCTATGTCCCAGGCATTGGACTAAGTGTCCTGTTTGCATCATCTCATTTAATCCCCTTTGTACACCGATGGAGTAGCTGTTGTTTAAGTACCCCAGTCTACAGATGGGGAAGTAAAAGCTTAAGGTAGTTAAGTAACATCCCCAGGGTTATACACCTAATGACTGTAAACCAGTCTTAGGTGCTTAAACTACTTAAGTGCATTTTATTACATCGAGTTTTCATATATATGAATGCTGGTCATGAAGTTAGGTTCTAAATATTTCTGTCCTTTCTCATACCCAGATGTAATCTTTTTTTTTTTTTTTAAAGATTTTATTTATTTATTTGACAGACAGAGATCACAAGTAGGCTGAGAGGCAGGCAGAGAGAGAGAGGAGGAAGCAGGCTCCCCACTGAGCAGAGAGCCTGATGTGGGGCTCGATCCCAGGACTCTGGGATCATGACCTGAGCCGAAAGCAGAGGCTTTAACCCACTGAGCCACCCAGGTGCCCCCCCAGATGTAATCTTAAAAACAAGACTTCGATCTTATATGTGTCACTATATACTGTTCTTTAGTGCACATTCCAAGGTACTATCATTAAACATAAATCACCAAAGGACAGAGAAAAGCGAGTTACCAACAACTGCAAGGAGTATACATTGTATAATAAGGCCTTGTGCCAGGAGTGTTTAATTGATAACACAGAAAGGAAACATTTTTTGCATCTGAGTCAGGAGAATATATTTGTATTTAGTTAAACATCCTAGGGTAGCAGCCTGAATGTGCAAGGATGGATGAGTGGCTAAGCAAAATGTAGTATATACATACAGTGGGATATTATTTGGCCTTAAAAGGGAAATCCTGTCATATACTACAACTTAGATAAATCTTGAGGACATTGTGTTAAGTGAAGTAAGCCAGTCACAAAAAGATAAATACTGAATGATTCCACTCACTTAAAAAATTTTTTTAAAAATATTTTATTTATTTATTTGACACACAGAGAGAGATCACAAATAGGCAGAGAGAGAGGGGGAAGCAGGCTCCCTGCTGAGCAGAGAGTCGATGTGGGGCTCCAACCCAGGACTCTGAGATCATGTCCTGAGCTGAAGGCAGAGCCTTAACCCACTGAGCCATCCAGGCGCCCCATTCCACTTATTTTGATACCTAAAGTAGTCAAACTCATAGAAACAAAGAATGTTCGTTGCCTGAGGAAAGAGAGAAATGGGCAGTGTTCTTCCCTCTTACTTTGGGAACCCACATGCTGTCCTCTCTTCCTAGATGTATGTTCTTTCTTCCTCCCTTCATTTAACTCTATTCTTGATCCTTCAGATTTCAACTAATGAGCACTTCCTCAAGGAATCCTTCCCTTTTCTGACCTCCTTGAGTTGATCATATTCCCTGATTCTGTAATCTCTTGCCCTGAGTATCTCTTCTTCATAGCACTTGTCAAACTAGATATTACCCTCACGTCTGGCTGTATGATTACAGCTTACCAGTAACTAGTATACGGTAAATGAGTGAATGAATGTGATTTGTTGGAGGTATTCCTAAACATTAAAGATTTATTTCTCAAATGAACTAATCACTTATGTTAAAAATACATCAATACATATTTAGTAATTTGGAAGAATTTATAGCATCTTTACATTTGTAATCACAGAAAGGTGTTTATGAAAATTAGCCAGCCAAAGACAAGCCAATGAAAACTCTCTGTTGCAATTACCTTCTGTGATGTGTTGATGTTAATGATAGACTAAGGATGCCAGGATGCATGGGGTTTTTGGTAGTTTTTGACCAGTTACTGGATGCCTCTTGGTTTCATAAAAGGGGGGAGGTTAGAATTTTTCTCTGTAACTCAGCTTATAATGCTAAGTATGTTTAATACAAAGAAATTTATTGGTTCTTCAGAGGTTCTGTTGTATATTGTTACTTTATTATTTTAATGATTTCTTTATTTATTTTTAAATATTTATTTAATTTTATTAGAGAGAGAGAGAGAGCGTGCGCCTGTGTGCCCTGTGTGTGCCCTGGTTGGAGGGAGGTGGGTGGGAAGGGGCAGAGAGAGAAGGAGAAAGGCAGTCCCAAGCAGACTCCCTGGTGAGTGCGGAGCTGCACTCTGGGGTCAGTCTCTCCACTCTGGGCTCAGTCCCTCCACTCTGAGATCATGACCTGAGCTGAAATCAAGAGTCAGACAAATGAATAACCAACCGAGCCACCCAGGTGTCTCAATATATTGTTACTGTTAAAAAAGAGAATTTACTTTTATCAGCTCAGAATTTTTAAATACCTGAGATAAGACAAGTTTCAAATTTGCCTAGAAGTTGTTTTTTTTTTTTTAAAGATTTTATTTATTTATTTGACAGACAGAGATCACAAGTAGGCAGAGAGGCAGGCAGAGAGAGAGAGAAGAGGGAGCAGGCTCCCTGCAGAGCAGACAGCCTGATGTGGGGCTCGATCCCAGGACCCTGGGATCATGACCCGAGCCGAAGGCAGAGGCTTTAACCCACTGAGCCACCCAGGCGCCCCTAGAAGTTGTTTTTGATGCCTTTCTTTCTTTCTTTCTTTCTTTTTTAAGATTTTATTTTTAAATAATCTCTACACCCAGTATCTGGCTCGAACTGACAACCCTGAGATCAGGAGTCACATGCTTTACGAGCTAAGCCATCCAGACTCTCCTTGATACTTTGTTTTGTACCCTGTGCCAATCAGTTGCTAGTTCTGGCTCTTTTCTACTAACAGGCCTTTTCTTGTGCTTTTATTGCCCTCATCCTACTTTAGGTTCTGTCACCTTATTAGCAGCTTACTTACCAGTCATCCTTGGTTCCTGACACTTCTGTGATTCTATTTAGTCCAGAAACCACACCATTGCCCTATAGTACCCATTTCATTTTTTCATCTACTGCTTGGAACTTTCCTATTTACTAATAGGAAAAATTGCCTCTTGGACTCAAACCTACTCTATTTTTGCCATTAGAGAGGGCCAAGAAAATGACCTCTAGGGAAGTTAACTGGTTACCATCCAACTAGTTAGTACGTCACTGGCTGTCAGTAGGATCCAGGGGTTAGGTTCTCATTTTGTTAGGCCTGAACTCTTAGTGTATCCAGAGTGCTGGATCCTAGCAATTGATTTTCTTTAATAAGATTCAGAAAAGACAGATATGTAAAGTAGTATTTCAATTTATTGATCTTTAATGGGAAGTGTATCTGCACTGGTACTCTTGTTGGTTCGTTAGCACATTTTTTACTCTAGAAATTTATATGACAAGGTATATTTTTTTAATCAGAAGATTGGCAAAAATGGAAGCAAAGCAGGGAGTAGATTGCTGTTGATATGAAGTCTGGACCTGCTGATTCTCATCCCCCAGGTCCCCGAACCAATGACCTATGGCTTCCTGCCCTGATCTTCAGATTAGGTTTGGCTAGGTTCTCCCTTTTAAACATTCTCCTAGCACTCTGTACTTCATCATCTTTTATTATACTGGTAATTGTTTTCTGAATTCTATGTTTAACGTCTTTCTCTGTGTCAATCTCAAAGTTCCATGAGGACTGGGATCCTGTTTGTCTTGCTTGGTTGATAGTCCCTGGCACATGGAAAGCCCTCAGTAAATACTTGTTGAGTGAATGAATGATCTGGTTTGACTAGTCTGTCCTCTCCCAGCACATTCCCCCTGAAAAAAAATTTTCCCCAACGCATTGCCTTTTTCTGATAACACTGTTCATAGGACAATGAACATTTAACATATTTAATTAGGTTACATTATTATGCCATCTTACTGCCCTGGTCGGTTTTTTAATTTATTCTTTTCTTTTCTCTTTCTTTCTTTCTTTTTTTTTTTTGAGAGAGAGAGTGTGTGTGCACGTGAGGTGGGGGCAGTTGGGGGGAGGGCCAGGGAGAGGGAGAGAGAGAATCTCAAGTAGACTCTGTGCTCAGCAGAGTCTGCCCTACCTGCCCTGGTAGGTTTATTTGGATTTGTGTTTTTCTCAGACAGCAGTTAAGCATGTTTACAGACGACCAAATAACTATAGATAACTATAGTTATCTATAGTTTAGGCTATAGATAAGTTCCACGTTTTTGGAGTGACTGATTGGTTTTGACTAGTTTCCCTTTCAGAGTCTTTATAAACACATATAGGTACCATATTTGATTGTTTGCAAACAGAAACTTGGGTCTTCAGGGAGTGTTATTCAAATAGTGGGTCTAAAATAAATATAGTGATTTTAGATTTTTTAAAAAATTTATTTATTTGACAGAGATCACAAGTAGGCAGAGAGGCAAGTAGAGAGAGAGGAAGGGAAGCAGGCTCCCTGCCAAGCAGAGAGCCTGACGTGGGTCTCCATCCCAGGACCCCAGGATCATGACCTGAGCTGAAGGCAGAGGCTTTAACCCACTGAGCCACCCAGGCACCCCAAATATAGTGATTTTATATAGTGAATAAAATAGTGAACAGGATAAAAAATTTGGAATGCACTGATACAGTGAGTGAATATTAGTATTTTATGTACAATTTTTCGTTTTGCCTATAAGTGTGTACTGGATTGAGATATAGAATATTTCTTACCATGGGTTATAGTGGAAATAGTTTGAAAGTCACCAGTCTGTAATGTCACTATGGCTCTGTGAATTCTCTTTTACACTTTCACATCTGTCTTTGAGCCTTAGCTCCTACTTTCCCTTGGCTACTCTTTGTCACCCAGATTTTCCCCAAATGGCTGCACAAGTGTAGCCATCCCTTAAAAACTTTTGACCATCATTTTGATCTTTTGATCTTTTGTGGCAACAACCATATTCACTTTTTGTATTGTTATTGATATTTTTCACTTAAGTATGCTTTGTCTGTAAAACTTAATTGTGAGTTTTTAAAGATCAAATTGTTTCTCTTTTTCTCTGTAATATTTTATTATTTAAGGGCTTAGATAAGTGAATTTGGCTGAGTTTAGTTGAATTCACCTAGGTATGTCTAGATGTTGTGATTTTAATTTCTTCGCTTACTGGATGTTTCAGAAATACCTGTATTATCCCAAATCTTTTCATTTTCCAAGTGTTATGTATAGAGACAGTATAATTCAGCAGTTAAGGCACATTTTGATGATAAACTGCCTGGGTTCATGACCCACCTATCCAGTGTGGCCTTGGGTGAGTTTCTTGACCTCTCTGCCTCAATTTCTGTATCTATAAAGTGGAGGAAAACGTAGTGCTGTCCTCACAGTGTTCTGAAATAAAATAATATGTGTGACAAACTTAGAACCATGCTCGGTAGCACCTAGCAGAAGCTCAGTATTGCTTCCTATTATTATCTTTACAAATAAAAATGTGATCCTTTTTATATAAATTTATAGAAGTGTTTCATATTTCTATGTTGATTTTTTTTTAATTTTGTTTATTTATTTGACAGAAATCACAAGGAGGCAGAGAGGCAGGCAGAGAGAGAGGAAGAAGCAGGCTCCCTGCTAAGCAGAGAGCCCGATGGGGGCTCGATCCCAGGACCCTGGGATCATGACCTGAGCTGAAGGCAGAGGCTTTACCCCACTGAGCCGCCCAAGTGCCCCTCTATGTTGATTTTTAATAGCTAGTATTCCTACCAAAATAAAGTGCTTTTTTTCAGCTGCTGAGTTTTACAAAATCTAATCTTTTTTGCCTCTACTCCTGCTTTTATTTGGATGATAGGGAGGCTAGAAAACACTGTATTTATTGAGTGCCTACAGTATGCCAGGCACTGTGTTGTGTGTTTCATCTAGTTTATATCATTTAATCTGTTCAACCCTATGATGTAGGTAATAGCTGTATTATTTATGTACAGAAACTGAAGTTCAAAGAGATTGTTTCCTTGCTCCCTGTCACACAGCTGATAAAGTGGCAAAACCATAGCAGATACTCCAGTTTAAAGTCAGGATTTACTTTATGTTATATTAAGTTAAGTAGAATGATGTTTTTATTGTCGCTTGAGAAGGCTGATATGTATGCTTTTATATTCATGTTTGATTTGTATGTATAACTCTATATTTTAAAGTAGGTATGGTGACCAAATTGAAATGTATGGACAGTAACTTTGCTATTTTCCACATGTATGTTTTATTTGATGCTTGTTTCATTTATTTTTTCCTGAAGCTGCCAGTCTCTGGGGTCCTTACAAAGACATTTGGCAAACAGTGGGAAATGCTCTTTGGAGAAGACAACCTGAAGCCGTCCACCTTCTTGACATGATTTTGAAGAAACACAAACCTGACTTCATCTCACTGTTCAGAAACCCAGTAGGAAATTTTCTTTTTTACTTCTTAGATATGCTTTTTTTTAAAAATGTGACAAGGAAGTAAATTCTTAATGCATGTGAATGAAATACATAACTTGTATAGTCCTTGGCTCAAGTTTTCTCTATGAATGTAATTTTTCCTAGAAGCAGCTGTTCTCTTCTTTTTGTTCTCCACAGATGTTATACTGTACTTATCTCTAGCGGGGAGATAGCTTAGCAATATTTGAATGCAATTTAGAAGGTTTAGTATATTCCAGAAATATGAGCCTCCTTGGAATTTCTGACCTATAGTTAATATACCTAAGCTCAGTAAGATTGATTATTTTGTTTGTTTCCAGGTACACTTTCAACATTTTAACTCTTCATAATGTTATGTAAGTTGTATTAGGGGAACTAATTAATTCTCGCGTGTCATTAATCACTGCATCTTGAAATCCTTTTCTTTTCTTTTTTTCTTTTTTTTTTTTTTAAAGATTTTATTTATTTATTTGTGAGAGAGAGAGCATGAGTGAGGAGAAGGTCAGAGGGAGAAGCAGACTCCCCATGGAGCTGGGAGCCCGATGCGGGACTTGATCCCAGGACTCCGGAATCATGACCTGAGCCAAAGGCAGTCGCCCAACCAACTGAGCCACCCAGGCGTCCCTTGAAATCCTTTTCAACCAGGAATGGAGTACTTCAGTGGAGGGAATTTATATTTGGAAATTCTTTTTCTTACTGTTTGATAATTTTCTTTTATAGACTAACAAGACAATCTAAGAACTGTTTGTCTTACCAGAAATGGCCTTTTGCTTTTTAGCTTTTTTTTCCCCCCCTTTCTTGATGTCTTTAGTAGAAGGAGCTCTAGCCGGGGTCCATGTGAGCTGAGTTCTAGTCTTGGCTCTACTACTAGAGCTGTATGTGCACCAGATGTCACCTGACTTATCTTGGCATCAGCTTTTCCATCTGTTTTTTTTTTTTTCTTTCAAAGATTTATTTCATTTTTTAAGGAGAGAGAGAGAGAGAGAGCGAGAGCGCGCGCGAGTGAGCATGAGCAGGAGGGGCAGAAGGAGGGGAGAGAGAATCTGAGGTAGACTCCGCACTGAGGGTACACGGAGGCTGGAGCACAGTATAGGGCTTGATCTCATGATCCTGAGATTGCAGCCTGAGCCAAAACTAAGGAGTTGGACGCTTAACCGACTGCATCACCCAGGTGCCCGCTTTTCCATCTGTTAGTAGAGGAGTTGGATTAAATGACTGATATGGCCTTTTATAAGATGTACATTTCTAAAATTTTATGATCCATCAAGTAATTCTATACCATATGTCATTTGTTAATTATTTGAACCTAGTAAGACCTTTGGGACTAAGATTACATTTTATGTAATATATTAATAAACTATCCTTAGCCTTCCTAATTGATTCAACAATTCATGTATCTATTTGTTATTTCTCACTTGAAGACCATATTGTTTTTATTTATGAAATACATAATCAGAAATGTTCTTTACAAATTTGAAAAATAGTGTATTATTTGGTTTGCTTTCTCAAAATTTTGTATTTCAGAGTTTAGCAGAAGCAGTTTTTAAGAAGATAGTAACAGCATAAGTGTTGAAGGTAATAGGAAGTGTCACGTCTTAAAGGTCTAATGGTAGATTGTCTGATAAGCAGTACTTCTTCCATCATGTTACCTGTCACGAATTACCTTCTTTAGGTAATAATTTAAGACCTTGTCTCCAGTATACGATTTTCATTCCATGATTTTATTTATTTTTACCATTGTAGCCAAAAAATGTCCAACAGCACGAAAAGGTTCAGAAGGCCAGTACAGAGGGAGTCGCCATCCAGGGTCAACAGGGAACCCGACTTCTTCCTGAACAGCTCATTAAAGAGGCCTTTATCCTTAGTGACCTTTTTGATATTGGAGAATTGGCAGCTGTTGAGCTTCTCCTTGCCGGTAGGTTGACATTTAACTGAATCTGTCGTAAGGTAGTACAAAATTATAAAATCATCCACTCAGGGTTTCAAGTGTTGTATCATTTAGATTCCAAAGTAGTTTAGTTGAAAAACCATATTCAAAATGTCTCCTGTTTATCTTTGACTAATGGGAGGGCTTTAATGATTGGAATTGTTAAAGGTAATTTAACTGTTTTAAAATAGGCTTTTCCATGGTAATTTATTAGCAAAGTATTGTTGACTGCATCTCACAAATTTTATGGCACAAAGAATTTATTGTCCTGTAATGAGTAAGAAAGTAAGTTCACTGCTTTTTTGGAGTTCTTTTTGAGAAGGTGATTCAGATAATGAATAGGTTAGAAATAAGATAATTTTAGTAATACTGTGCGCTAGGAAGAAAATTTAAAAAGGTGGTGATATAGAGATATGGGAGCTTCTGGGGGGGCATCTCTAAATAGGATACTTAGAGAAGTCTTCTCTGGGACACTTAACCTGAGACCTGAATGATGACAAGGTACCAGAGTTGTTGGGGAAGGTGACCCAGGCAGAGCAAACAGCAGGTGCTTGAGGTCACACCAAAGGCACACTAAAGAATAAAGAGACCGTGGGTAAAAAGATGAAGGAGCCTCATAAAGACAGGGGAGAGCGAAGGAAGTTAAGGAAGAGAGCAGGAATCTGATTATATTCAGTCTTTTTTTTTTTTTTTTTTTTTTAAGATTTTATTTTTTTATCTGACAGGGACTTTAAGCAGAGTAGTTACATGTAAAGAGGGAGTGTGTGTGCATGTCAGTGGGGGGAGGGGCAGAGGGAGAGAATCTCAAGCAGATTCTGCACTGAGCATGGAGCCCCACGAGAGGCTCAGTCGCACAACCCATGAGATCATGACCTGAGCTGAAACCTGAGTTGGGCACTTAACCGACTGAGCCACACAGGTGCCCCAAGAAAGTCTCATATGTTTAAAGTTATCACGTGACTTCCAAAATCCTTTTTGACCTAAGGCTGCATTAAAAGAAGTATGTTATTGAGAAGAAGGAAGGTAATTTACCGCTCTATTATAGAAATGTTAACTGGATAGGCTTCAGTTTTGAGTTTAACTCAGAACTTTCATTAACAAACATTTATTTTGGGCGCCTGGGTGGCTCAGTGGGTTAAGCCGCTGCCTTTGGCTCAGGTCATGATCTCAGGGTCCTGGGATCGAGTCCCACATCAGGCTCTCTGCTCAGCAGGGAGCCTGCTTCCCTTCCTCTCTCTCTGCCTGCCTCTCTGCCTACTTGTGATCTCTCTCTGTCAAATAAATAAATAAAAATATTTAAAAAACAAAAAAAAAACAAAAAAAAAACAAACATTTATTTTATGTTTATCATGGGCTTGGTACTACATTAAGACTCCAGAGATAGAAACACAAATGGAACTTCAACTAGTGTAAAGGAGCTCATAGTCTAGTAACTGAGAAAAACATGGAGACGAGTAATTAGACACTAAAGTGCCTTGATGCCAGTTTATGCAAGATTTAGTATCCAGAGGCATACTGTCCAGAGGCAGAGGGATTAAATTGACCTCAGGATGTACAGAGAAGTCTTCACAAAGTTCATGAGGACTGAACTAGATGTTGAAATCTGACTAGACACATATCACATGGAATATGTATGTGCTCAGGAGGACGAAAGGCATCCAGGCACAAAATGGCCTGTACAGAGGTGTGAGCCATGAGATGAATTTGGGGACAGGAGAAAGTGGAGTGATTGGGTTTTGGGGAGAAGACAACCAGGCCCAGGAAATGAAACCGAAACTAAAAAAGACAAAAGTGGAACTTATTCAAAGGCGAACAGTTAAAAGGGTGAGTGAACTAGAAACGTAGGAATAGATTATTTACTTTTCAGAGAAAACTCAGGGGAAAAACCTTCCAAACATTTGAAAGATCTCGTGTGAAAGAGGGGAAATGGGCATTAAATATCATTAGATTCAGTGGACCAAGTGAGACCAGCATGTGGAAATCATAGATGAAGGTGAAACTGAGAGTTTGGGAAACAGTGAGTTCCGTGTCAGTGCTGGTGTTCCAGCACAGATTGGATGGCTTCTTGAAGATGTGGGAGGAGGAAAACAGTGTTTGAAGTAGAGGAGTCCTACTGTCCTCTAGAACCCTGAAATTCTGTGATTTCTCTGAACTGAACATTGGTATGGTAATTTTTGTCTCCTCCTAAACACATACTTACCAAATTATTTCTCAACTCCCTTTTCTAGGAGAGCACCAACAGCCACATTTTCCTGGTCTCACCAGAGGATTAGTAGCTGTTCTTTTATACTGGGATGGAAAACGGTGCATCGCAAACTCCCTGAAAGCCTTGGTACAGTCTAGACGAGGCAAAACATGGACCCTCGAACTCAGGTCTGTTCGCTTCTTAGGATTTCAGAGCTTTTTTGGAAATTACTTGACAGATTATTATTTTAATTATTAGAAATAACAAAAATTTCTCCTTTTAGTGTGTATAATTTAAATAAAATCAGTAATATAACTGAGTATTCCATAAAGATTGACAGATTAGAGCTGCTTTATTTTGTTTACAAATAAAAAATAATTTATGGTTAGAAGTTTATTGACACCTAATTATATAGCAAGGATGGAAAGAGCGGAGTTATAATTCATTCTGTTTCTTTTCCAGTAATGAAACATTATTGTCAAGAACAACGGCTGTATCTGTGTGATGAAGCATAGACGTGACTATTCCTTGTAACTTTCTCCATTGATTTCTTTTCATTACAGTCCAGAGCTGGTTTCCATGACAACACGCTTCACAGAGGAGCTGATGGAGCAAGGATTGACTTACAAAGTCCTTACTCTGGTGTCACAGATTGATGTGAACAATGAGTTTGAGAAACTACAGCGAGAGAGAGGTTTGGGCAGTGAAAAACACCGAAAAGAGGCAAGGGTTCAATATCATCAGTTCATGGTCATCTGTGTCAGATCTCAGGCAGAAATGTCATAGCATTTAGAACATTCTAACACAGGCATAGGAAAATTGCTAATGCCCATTGAAATGTGTGGGTATCTGTATCCAAAATTGACTTACAACTGTTTCCACTTCTTTCTAGTCTCTTATGTGCTATTGTTGCTCTTTCTGGAATGAACTCTTGAAGGAACTGGTCATTGCATAAAGAAGGTTGGAATATAAAATAAGGAATTGATAATAGGGTTTGTTTAGAATTCTAGATGTGAGATTTTAGAGTTACTTGTGGATTCAGATGGATTTAGTTAGTTAGTTAGCTTTGTAAAAGGTAGTTTACTTTTTTTTGGTAGTTTACTTTTTGAAATAAGACCAGGCTTCACTGTGATTTATGTATACTGATAATCGTACATTTTTATCTCTAGGTTTCTGATCTCATCAAGGAATGCAGGCAGTCTCTGGCAGAAAGCCTTTTTGCCTGGGCTTGTCAGTCACCTTTAGGCAAAGATGACACTCTACTTCTTATTGGACATTTGGAAAAAGTGACAGTTGAGGCTAATGGCTCGTTGGATGCAGTGAATCTGGCTCTTCTTATGGCGCTTCTGTACTGCTTTGATATCAGTTTTATAGAACAAAGCACAGAGGAACGAGACGGTATTGAATTCTGTACTACTATTGTCTTTGTTTTTTTAAAAAATCAGATTAAATTGTGGAGGTAACGTTTAAGTAGGGCATTATTTTAACTATTTTAACTACTAAAATAAAAAATTATGTATTTTATTCCTGTATTCCTGTGTGTGTAATTCATCGGTATTTGAATATTTAGATATAAGATCACATTTTATAAATATGCACCCTGTTAGATATCTCTATTGTTCTTTCAGTTTTGGAATAGGGGAGTGGTAAAAGTTAGGTAATATATGTCATGAGTTCTGCATTCCTAATTAATTGCCTCTTTCTTTCTATATTATTCACATTTCAAATCTTTCATGAAAACATTCTAACGGAGGATAATTATTTTTAGTAATATATCCTCTTTAATTTATATTGTCACTTGGTGACATTATAGTTACTGCTTAGAAATGAGGATATTAAAAATGATTCTCCAAGATTATTGGAAGATTATTGCCTTTTAACATCACAGATACTCGTACTTATTTGAACAGTTATCCCCTGTCCACTTTTGATTGTATCATCAGCATGTTCTCTCAGTAGGTATATAAGGAGAATAGACATTTTCCACTCATATTTGGTGACCATCCTTAGGCATTGGGAAAGGCTTATGGAAAACATAAGTACCCCTTTCCTCCAGTCACACTGTCACACAATGCTTTGCCTGTCACAGACTAGTGGTACCTTTGCTCATCTAGGAATGCTGCCAGTTATTGCATTTGTCAGATATCCTGTCTTGAATGAAATGAAGCACAGAATTAAGTAGGGGTAGACTGTGTTAATGGAAGCTGGTAAGTGGGACTTTCAAAAGCAAAATGAAATGCCTAGAAGGTCTCCTAGGCTAAAATGGAAGGTTTTGTATTAGGTTGCAATTTTAATCAATTTAGAATGCTAATATTATCTCATTTTAATTGTAATTTCTTGCTGTTTTTTTGTGTATATGTTTGATTAATAAATGGGAGAAGTGAATTATTAGTACATGTATAGTTGTAGATGAAGATTTAAAATATAGGAAATTAAATAATGAGTATGTTCTTGGTTAAAGGTTGGGAACCACTGACATCAGAAGGAAATACAAGAAAATAATGAAGTAAAATAAATGAATTCTTAGGTGTTAGTGGTGTTTCCCATTCTAGTATTTTTTCAGAATCCTGTGCTTGTTTGAAGTACCCTAATATAATTGAACTGTAAATTGAAAATTATTATTATTTAGCATTTTTATTTGTTATAATCAGAATAGATACTTGTTTGCAATTTGGATCTTTGTTTTGGCCAGTTTTTGCTTGATATTTTAAATTGAGGCATTTATTTATCTAGTAAAAAAATATTTTTTTTTTTTAATTTTATTTTTAAGTAACCCCTGTACCCAACATGGGGCTCAGGCTCACAACCCTGAGATCAAGAGTCATATACTCCAACTGAGCCAGCCAGGTGCCCCAAATTATATCTTTCTTAATCTTTAAATGACATTGATTTGTATTTTATTATTTATTGATTTAAAGATTTTATGTTTTATTTTTTTAGAAAGAATGCATAAGCCGTGGTGGGGACAGAGGGAGAGGAAAAGAAGGGACTCTTTTTTTTTTTTTTAAGATTTTCTTTATTTATTTGACAGAGAGAGACACAGCGAGAGAGGAAACACAAGCAGGGGGTCGGGGATGGGAGAGGAAGAAGCAGGCTTCCACTAAGCAGGGAGCCCGATGTGGGGTTTGATCCCAGGACCCTGGGATCATGACCTGAGCTGAAGGCAGACCCTTAACAACTGAGCCACCCAGGTGCCCCAAGAGAAGGGACTCTTAAGCAGGCTCCATGCTCAGCACAGAGTGGCTTGATCTCATGACTCTGAGATTGTGACCTGAGCCAAAATGAAGAGCCGGTTGCTTAACACACTAAGCCACCCAGGTGGTTCTGGAGACTGGAGAGTCAAAGATCAAGATGCCAACATGGATGGTCAGGTCCTGATGAAGGCTGTCTTCCTGGCTTGCAGATGGCCACGCTGTATCCTCACATGGCAGAGAGAGAGAGAGAGAGAGCAAGCTAAAGTCTGTATTTATTTATTTTAAAAAATATTTTATTTATTTGACAGAAAGAGAGATCACAAGTAGGCAGAGAGGCAGGCAGAGAGAGCTGGGAAAGCAGGCTCCCTGCTGAGCAGAGAGCCCAATGCAGGGCTTGATCCCCGGACCCTGAGATCATGACCTGAACTGAAGGCAGAGGCTTAACCATCATAGCCACCCAGGCATCCCTAAAGTCTTTATATTTAAGTAATCTCTACACCAAATATAGAGCTCGAACTTAGAAGCCCAAGATCAAAAGACTGAGCCAGCCAGTTGCCCCGATATGTTTTAGAATTTAAATACAGAAGAAATGAGTGGCTTTTTAACTGTTCTTTAAAAGTTTTGTAGTATACTTATTAAAAAGATGGAAAAAAATAGAACTAAGATTTAGAAATATTGTCAATTGCCACTTTGAGTTTGCATATGATTTTTGCGGTGGAATTTTTTTTTTTTGGTTTGTCAAACATTAATGTTAATTAGTCACAGTTATTTGATAAGAGTACTCTGATTTTCTGATTTTTAGACATTATTCTTGTCTATCAAAAGTGAGAATTTCTCTGGCGCCTGGGTGGCTCAGTGGGTTAAGCCACTGCCTTCGGCTCAGGTCATGATCTCAGGGTCCTGGGATCGAGTCCCGCATTGGGCTCTTTGCTCAGCAGGGAGCCTGCTTCCCTCTCTCTCTCTCTGCCTACCTCTCTGTCTACTTGTGATCTCTCTCTGTCAAATAAATAAATAAATAAAATCTTTAAAAAAAAAAAGTGAGAATTTCTCCACTTTTCAGTATAGTGTTCGATTTTTGTGTTTTCAGATATGATTCATCAGCTTCCTTTGCTGACAGAAAGACAGTACATCGCAACAATTCACTCCCGCCTTCAGGACTCACAGCTTTGGAAACTGCCTGGGCTGCAAGCCACTGTTAGACTTGCCTGGGCACTGGCATTGAGAGGAATATCTCAGCTACCTGATGTGACAGGTAAATTGACTGTGGGTAATTTAGTTACGAGAAAGAACGTATCAACGTTAATGGTATTTTGAAAGAGGTATTATCTTTGATATATATAAGCATGAGCACAGGACGGTATCTAGAGTTGTGTTAAATGAAGCTTTGGAATGTGGTGAAATGCACAGTTTTTCCCTGTTTCCCGGAAGAACTTTTATGAAATATTTCCCTTAGAGCCAGTGATTCTTTTGGCTTCTTTTTTTTCCTTGAGTGTAAAGTTTGAAATAGTGGTATCTTGAAAAAATAATTTTGAAGATTTTATTTATTTGTTTATTTGACACAGAAAGAGAAAGAGGGAACACAAGCAAGGGGAGGGGGAGAGGGAGAAGCAGGCTCTCTGCTGAACAAGGAGCAGGACTGGTGAGGGGTCTATCCCATGATCCTGGGCATGAGCGGAAGGCAGATGCTTACCCCACAGCCACCCAGGCACCCCCAGACAAATTTTAATAAAATAGGAATTTTGAAGAATTAGTTACTACTGTCTTCATAGACTTCTGAAGAATTTAGCAAACGTTCACTAATTTATAGTGTTTGAAACTTTATTAAACTTCAACATTTCAAAAAACATTTTAGGCATTAACACTTAATTTATATTAATATATTAATGCTGCTTTATTTAAATAGTCTTCAAGTAATAGACATTAGATAGAATTGATCTAGATTGAAATAGAATTGATCATCATGTGATTTCAATTCCAGTATTTCTGAGTTCAAGTGAAGGTTTGTAATGAGTCATTGTTACTAGTATTTAATTAGTAATTTTAATAATAAGTATTAGTCATAAAGAATTAAACTATTTCATTCTCAAGGGGTAGGTATGGTATCCATAGATGAGCAGCCTTTATTTCAAAATGCAAAATAAAACATAAAAACGCATCTGTTTTCCTCTGGTTGAAACTCTTGGCTTGTATCTTTTCCTGACCCTTTTCAAGGCAATGAAAGTGTACTTTGAGTAGCACACTCTGTATTTGGTCTTAATGATGCTCAAGTAGAAAGAACTACATAGTAATTCTTTTCCAAAGCCAGATTACCTCAAAGTAACTAGCAGTTTTATGTTTTAAAAGAAGCAAGCAACAATGTATTTCTTGATGGAAGGACACAGTAGCACCTGTGACATACTTTTACCAACAAAATTGAATGTAAGTCAGATCAAGTCTTTAAATCAGACTACCAATTTTTTAGTGTAACCAGACAGAGGAGTATGTTAACTATACCACTGGGATGGGTATCAAACCACACTGTGGAAACTATAGCATAAAAGTCCAGTGTCTATAGTGGATAAAGGGCAGTGTCACAAAGATAAAGGAGGAGTCTAGAGGTTTATCACTCAAACATAATCTGTAGATCTTATTTGAATCCTGATTTAAGCAAATTGCTCAAAAAGGCAAAAAGCAAAAAACCAAACTGAAATCTTTTATAACATTTATGGGATAGTTGTAAATTTGATTCCTGTTGTGGGTATTTGATACTGAGAAATTGTTTTTTTAAGATTTAATGGTATTAAGGTATAATGTTATTGGTATGTAATGGTTTCTTTTTCTTTTTCTTTTTTTAAAGATTTTATTTATTTATTAGAGAGAGCACAAACAGGGGAAGTGGCAGAGGGAAAGGGAGAAGCAGGCTTCCTGCTGAGCAGGGACCCTGATGCGGTGCTCGATCCCAGGACCCTGGGATCATGACCTGAGCTGAAGGCAGATGATTACCCCACTGAGCCACCCAGGCACCCAATTTTTCTTTTGTTTTTAAAGTATTCTTTTGAGTTGTATACTGAAGTACTTACAAATGAAGTGTTAAATTATCTGGCATTTGCTTAAATCTCCTTTGGGTACGCGTGGAGGTCTACATTACTTATGATCATAAATGCGTAACGTCGAAGTTAGCTAATGGGGTTTGTGGTGGTTCATTATATTGGTCTATATTCATATACCTGTTTGAATTTTTTTAAACTAAAAGCTAAAAGAAGTTACAAGTAGACCAGTTTGTCTTTAGGTTAAGGTTTAGCTTTTCAATTTTTATTACTTTGTTATCAAATTAGATGAGTTACTTAATGTAGTTGTGTTCAGGTCTTGGTCTCACTTATGAGCTGTGATGACTTTTTCTGAGTGCTCTAGTTTATCTCTCTGAGATTAAAGCCTTAGCATCATTTTCATATGTTCATGTTTTGAGTATATCAGTGTTACATAATATATCTCTGAAGTAATTTTTTATTGCTCATGATGTTGCTGTGAAGAGCACTTTTTTTTTTTTTTAAAGATCTTATTTATTTGAAACAGAGAGAGAATGTGCATGTACACAAGATGTGGAGGGTGGTGGGGAACAGAGGGAGAAGGAGAAGCAGACTTCCTGCTGAGCAGAGAGCCTGTTTTGGGATTTGCTACCAGGACCTTGGGATTGTGACCTGAGCTGAAGGCAGATGCTTAACTGACTGAGCCACCCAGGTGCCCTGAGCATGTGGTTTTCTAATGTACTTTTTCAGTAGCTCTTTTGAATTTTTGAGGCAGTTACAATAATACAGTCTTATTTTATGCATAGCACATGCTTGAAGGTTGAGAAGATACCTGAGTTTTGAAACATCAACAGAGTATTCTGAGATAGTATAATTTAGTTTAATAACTTTTCCTCCATGCTGTTTTCCTAATGTATTTCCAGCCCTGGCTGAATTCACAGAAGCAGATGAAGCAATGGCAGAGCTCGCAATTGCTGACAATGTTTTTTTATTCCTCACTGAATCGGTAGTGGTATCAGAAAACTTCTATCAGGAGGAATTTTATATCCGTAGAATCCATAATCTCATCACAGATTTTCTTGCACTTATGCCAATGAAGGTAGGTTTAATAATGTAAGATAAGTAAAAAGTAGTAGAAAAATTTTATGAAATAATAAAACTGATAAATTAACTTTGTTTTGGAAACTAATAAAATTTTTTATTGTAGACTATGATTTGACAATAATTTTGTTACAGCTTTTGAATTAGTTATTCATGAAAATGAAGTAAGACCTGTTAATTGAGACTAAGCTAAAAGAACAAAATATTTGATACTGAGAATAGCTTATAAGGAGAGAGTAATAGTTAAATTTCTGTGGGTAGAGAATTATTAATGCCGTGATATCCCAAAATCAATGCTCAGATTGTCTTATATATTATACATGATTTGGAAGAGGCATAGTGGAAAATCTCAGTTTTATAGATAATTGTATAGACTCTTAATTACAGTGTATAAGTGGACTTCTGCATTGGCTACAGGTAATGTAATGGATTTAAGAAACAAAGGAAAAGACTACTTTCTTTTCTTTTTTTTTTTTTAAAGATTTTTAAATTTATTTATTTGACAGACAGATCACAAGTAGGCAGAGAGGCAGGCGAAGAGAGAGAGAGGAGGAAGCAGGCTCTCCGCGGAGCAGAGAGCCCAATGTGGGGCTCGATCCCAGGACCCTGGGATCATGACCTGAGCCGAAGGCAGAGGCTTTAACCCACTGAGCCACCCAGGTGCCCCAGGAAAAGACTACTTTCGAATTAAGAGTTTGAGCTGTAACTTTGATCGAAAAAGAATTCTTAGAGCCATTTCAGACAGTTTCTTCAGAATATATACTTTTTGTGCAGCTTTGTGCCAAGGAAGCCATGAAAATTGGGTCAGAAAATAAATGAGGGAGAAAATCCCTATGAACTCACTTTTTACGTATGTATATTTTTAAAACGCCCCCCTAAAGAATCTATGCTTATAATAATGCTGTTGTACAGTTAAGCTCTCATACCCTCTCCCCTGAAGCACATAAGGTAAATGGAAAGATTACCTCAAGTGGCAACAAACAATCAAGGTGTGAAGTGCTTATTTATTTTTTATTTTCATTTATTTATTTATTTATTTTAAAGATTTTATTTATTTTATTTGACAGACAGAGATCACAAGTAGGCAGAGAGGCAGGCAGAGAGAGAGAGAGAGAGAGAGAGGAGGAAGCAGGCTCCCCGCTAAGCAGAGAGCCCGATGCGGGACTTGATCCCAGGATCCTGAGATCATGACCTGAGCCGAAGGCAGTGGCTTAACCCACTGAGCCACCCAGGCGCCCCTTATTTATTTTTTAATAAATTAAATGTTTGTTGAGTTTCTCCCATGTGCCAGGTACTATACTAGGAGTTGTGAAGAAGACAAATAGGAGACTCATTTTTTACCAGTAAAGAATTTATAATCTAGGGGCACCTGGGTGGCTCAGTGGGTTTAAAGCCTCTGCCTTTGGCCCAGGTTGTGATCTCAGGGTCCTGGCATTGAGCCCCACATTGGGCTCTCTGCTCAGCAGGGAGCCTGCTTCTCTCTCTCTCTCTCTCTGCCTACTTGTGATCTCTGTCAAATAAATAAATAAAATATTAAAAAAAAAAAAAGAATTTATAATCTAGTTGGGGAGATTAGGTAGTAACAGTAAGTAAATGAGAAGTATAGACAGTAAACTTATGGATTTATATAGGCTAAGAATAGTTCTCTCTGGATTAGAATAGTCAAGGAATACTTTAACAGATAACTTGAACCCTTGGTAACCTAGAAGGACTTGGTAGAGTAACATCACAGAATTTTGGAATAGGTAGAAGTGTGTTAATCCTTTAATTTTACATTTGCAGAAACGAGGCTGTAGAAAGGTTAAGACTTAAGTGTTTCCTAATCAGTAGTCCAGATGGGACTTTGATTATGGAAAGATGATCATAAATGGCTTGAATCGTGTAAAGAGTGAATTCACACAATTGGGGATACTGGAATTTCTTTGATAGATATAGGAGCATTTAGAGTGGCCGGTTAGCTCAGTTGGTTAGAGCGTGGTGCTAATATAGGAGCATTTAGGTTATCTGTCTCTTTTTTAAAAATTTATTTTATTTATTTATTTTTAAATACTTAAAATATTTTTATTTTTAAGATTTTATTTATTTGACAGACAGAGATCACAAGTAGGCAGAGAAGCAGGCAGAGAGAGAGAGAGTGGGGGAAGCAGGCTCTCTGCTGAAGCAGAGAGAGCCACCCAGGCACCCCAATATTTTTATTTTTATTTTATTTATTTATTTATTTTAAACATTTTTTTTTCTTTTGTCAGAGAGAGTGAGCACAGGCAGACAGAGTGGCAGGCAGAGGCAGAAGCAGGCTTCCTGCTGAGCAAGGAGCCCGACGCAGGAATTGATCCCAGGACGCTAGGATCATGACCCAAGTCGAAGGCAGCCGCTTAACCAACTGAGCCACCCAGGCATCCCCCCAATATTTTTATTTTTTAAAAAATTTATAATTTTTCATTTTTAATATATATTAAAATTTTTTTAAAAAAAAGATTTATTTATTTATTTACTTGAGAGAGAGACAGTGAGAGAGAGCATGAGCGAGGAGAAGGTCAGAGAGCGAAGCAGACTCCCCATGGAGCTGGGAGCCTCATGTGGGACTCAATCCCGGGACTCAGGGATCATGACCTGAGCCGAAGGCAGTCGTCCAACCAGGCAGAGAGGCAGGCAGGCAGAGAGAGGAGGAAGCAGACTTCCTGCTGAGCAGAGAGCCCGATGTGGGTCTCGATCCCAGGACCCCGGGATCATGACCCAAGCCGAAGGCAGAGGCTTTAACCCACTGAGCCACCCAGGCGCCCCAATATATATAGTTTTAAAATTAAATTTTTAATTAAATTTAATAAAATTTAATTTTCTTAATTATATAATGTGTTATATGTTAATTATATAAAATATATACTATATATTGATTATGTAATGAATGTATAAAATATAAAAATATAATAAAAACATTATAAATATATAATATACCTAATATAATATAAATATATAAGATATAGATTTATTTATAAACCTAATAAAAATTTAATAAAATTAAAATTAAATGTTTAGTATTTATATTTTAATTTTAAAATTATAAGATTTTAAGCAATATTTATTTTTATTTTTTAAATTTTATTTATTTAGGTGATCTGTCTCTTCTTGAATGAGCTTTGGTTTGTGTGTGTCAGTGTATTTGTCCTTTTTATTCAGATTGATTAACATAAAGTTATTGCTAATATTCCTTTTTTATATTGTTTGTGCATGTAGGATCTGTAATGATGTTTCCTTTTTCATTCTTAATTTTGGAATTTGCATCTTCTTGCTCTTTCTCTCTCTCTCTCTTTATTTTTTTGCATCTTCTCTTTTTGTTTCTTAATTAACCTGGCTAGAAGTTTATCAATTTTATTGAACTTTCTAAACAACTAGATTTTGGCCTCATTGATTTTCTTATACTTTGTTTCACTGTTACTGATTCTTGCACTACATTATTTTCTTTCTTTTGCTTTGGGCTTCATTTGCATTTCTCATTTCAGTTTATTAAGATAGAAGCTTAGATTATTGATTTGAAACTTTTTTTCAAATGCAAATATTTAATGTTACACACTTATCTTTATTGCTTTAGCTGTGTCACATAGATTTTGATACGTTGTGTTTTCTTTTTCGTTCAATTTAATGTTTTGTAATTTTCCTTGAGACTTCTCTGATCAGTGGGTTATTTAGAAGTATTGTTTAATTTCTAAATATTTGGGGTTTTCCAGGTATCTCAGTATAACTGATTTCTAGTTTATTTTTGTTATGGTCAGAGAACATACTTTATAGGATTTCAGTTTATTTTAAATTGGTTGAGGTTTGTTTTATGATTTAGAATATGACATATCTTGGAAAGGTTCTGTGCACACATGAAAGGAATCTATATTCTGCTGCTGTTCTGTGGAGTATTCTGTAAATGCCAGTAGGTAAATTTGGTTGATAGTGTTAAGTCTTCCATGTCCTTATAGATTTTGTATACTTGTTCTATTAAGTTTTGAGAGAGGAGTATTAAAATCTTTAATTGTGGGTTTGTCTAGCTCTTTTTGTTTTGTTTTTAAAAGGGAGTATTGGGCACCTTGGTGGCTCAGTTGATTAAGCAACTGCCTTCCGCTCAGGTCATGATCCCGGAGTCCAGGGATCTAGTCCTGTATCCGGCTCCCAGCTCCATGGGGAGTCTGCTTCTCCCTCTGACCTTCTCCCCTCTCTTGCTCTCTCTCACTGTCTCTCTCTCAAATAAATAAATAAAATCTTAAAAAATAAATAAATAAAAGGGAGTATTTTCTTATATCAGTTGACATTTAGTTCACACAAATGTTACAGGGTAATGGTTCTTAGCCAGTGCAGTAATGTCCACCAGAAAATGTTTGGGAAATTAGTGGCACCACTTTTCTTTGTTATAATATCTTTGGTGGGGTTATTGGTAGCTAGTAGGTAGTCCAGAGATGCTAAACTGTCCTGCAGTATTCAGGATGATCCAAAGCAGGGAGGAAATGTCTTGCCCAAAATGTCAGTAATGTTCCTTTCAAGCAACACTATAGTTTTAAAACTTGACCTCTCTGTAATGGAAAATGCTTTGACGTTTTAAGATCTTATAAATTATGGATAGTGGTATCATACAATTCCTGGTATATTTCTTCATGTCATTAAAGTGGAGTAGATGTTTAAACAATTTTTCTATTACGTAACCACTCTTAGTTGCTGGATTTCAGTATTATTGACCTATATACTAAATTTCCATATGAAGCTGTCTGTAATGTATTTAATAGGTGAAACAGTTGAGGAATCGGGCAGATGAAGATGCTCGAATAATTCATATGAGTATGCAGATGGGTAATGAACCTCCCATTTCACTTAGAAGAGATCTGGAACACTTAATGCTCTTGGTAAGCCATTACTCTGGATGAACGGTCATCTCTCCCTCCTTCCATTACTTACTCCGTAATTGTGGAAAGTTTCAGTTTTAATGTCTTAAATATACAAAAAGTAAAAGTTTTGGTTTTAATGTCTTAAATATACAAGTGAATTCCATAAAAATGTAAATTTTTACTTAAAAGTAATTGTTGAATTAAAGGCATTTTCACTCAGTTTTACTTACATTTTGCAGATCGGTGAGCTATATAAAAAGAACGCTTTTAATTTGGAGCTTGCTCTCGAATATTGGTGTCCCTCAGAGCCTCTTCAGACTTCCACGATCATGGGTTCTTACCTTGGTGTAGCTCATCAGCGACCCCCTCAACGCCAGGTGAGCTCTTAGTTTTCTTGCTTTTCTGCCTTGGTATGATAATTGGGAGTGTTGAACCATGAACAAGTGTTATTTCCTGATGTTATTGCCATTAACACAAGTGACCACTTGTGTAACTTAAAAATGTACACTGTTTTCTTAAGGAAATTTGAAACTCTAAGTTCTGATCATTTATGTAGTTAGCCTTTTGTAACATACTAGGTATGTGTCCAGTTGTAGACAGGTGTCTATAATCTTTCTATGTGTCACTTATTTGGTAATCTTGGTATTAATATTAGTCTTTCCTCAGCAGGCATGACAATAACCAGTATACATCATTCCTTTTTTTATTTTTATTTTTTAAGATTTTATTTTTAAGTAAACTCTACACTCAGTGTGGGGCTCGAACTGACAACCCTGAGATCAAGAGTCTCATGCTCCACAGACTGAGCCAGCCGGGTGCCCTCAATACACCATTATTAACAAGTTAGGTAAGATAGGAGAGGTATACGTAATAGAAGGAAAGGCTTAGAAGTTAGAATTGATGACAAAATGCCTATGATCAATATCATATTGATCCATCCATATCAATAGATGATATGGAAAAAACCCATTTTCTATTCTATGTTAAGTATGATAGGCAGTAGCAAATATGGGATTTGCTCTTCTAGAAGCTTTCATGTTGAATAATTTTCAGTTATGCTAGAGTCTGGGATCAGGTACCTTTTCTTTTTACTGCATTTCTTACATTTATTGTTTTTCTCCCCATTTATAAAAATGTTTTTGAGAAGGGCTTATTAAAGTTTTTTGAAGATTAAAAAAATATATTATGAAATATTTCAAACATATGGAAGAGAGAATAATTATAATGAACACCCAGCATTTTAATAGCTATTAACATTTGCCCTGTTTGCTTCATCTACTACCGCTATTTTTACTACTTTGATTTTGCTGGAGTACATTAAACTTACAGACAACATGGCATTTCCCATTTTCCTGGGTAAATAGTATCTCGTAAAAATAAGGGTATTTTTCTAACTAATTAGAAAATGACTTATACCTAATAGATTTTACAGTGATTTCCAGAGATCTGTAACATTTTCAGTTCTGAATTCCAGCCAATGAGCCTCAATGTCTGAATAGTATTTTTGTTTGTTATTAGATTTAAGGAGTAAGCAAGATAAAAGAAAAAACTAAGAGGTAGATTTACAGAACAGGAATGTAAGAATGTGGCATTGGCTGAACACAAAACAATATGTTTAGGTTAGCATCCAAAATTCTTTCAGGTTCCTAGGTCTTCATACTAAATTTGACTGGGTTTCAGGAACCTTGGTTTCCAAGTATATCTGACTTTGCTGGTTAATTTTAGAGGAGTCAGTTTCTTCCATTGCTTTACTGTTTAACATGTAAGTAGTCTTGTCCACAGTAACCAAACTATGGAAAGAACCTAAATGTCCATCAGCAGATGAATGTATAAAGCAGATGTGGTATATATACACACACAATGGAATATTATGCAGCCATCAGAAAAACAAATCTTGCCATTTGCAACAATGTGGATGGAACTAAAGGGTATTAGGCTAAGTGAAAAAGTCTATCAGAAAGACAATTACCGCATTCTCACTGATAGGAGGAATTTGAGAAACAAGACAAGATCATAGGGGAAGGGAGGGAACAATGAAACAAGACGAAACCAGAGAGGGGGGCAAACCATAAGAGACTTGTAACTTCAGGAAACAAACACAGGGTTGCTGGAGGGGCAGGGGCTGGGATGAATGGCGTGTCTGGGTGATGGACATTGGGGAGGGTAGGTGCTAGTGAGTGTTGTGAATTGTATAAGACTGATGCATCACAGACCTGTACCCCTGGGACAAATAATACATTATATGTTGATTTAAAAAAAAAAAGAGAAAAGTGTAAGTAGTCTTATATTCTGTGACACTGAGATGATTTAAAAACATTGTACTTCATGTTCACAAAAGTATTCTATAATTGCATTAAATTGCTAATGATCTTGAAAAATAATGTTTCATAAGTAGAATACCAGATTATTAAATCAGAGCACTTAGTTTTAGTTCATATGTAGTCTTTATTAGCTAGTCCATGCTACCTTAAAATTAAGATAAGCTTTATGTAAACTATTGATTTTTCCCTATTTCAGGTTGTGTTGTCAAAGTTTGTTAGGCAAATGGGTGACCTATTGCCTCCAACGATTTACATTCCTTATTTGAAAATGCTCCAGGGATTGGCCAATGGGCCCCAGTGTGCCCACTACTGTTTCAGCCTGCTTAAAGTCAATGGTAGTAGTCATGGTGAGAAAAATCTGGATATTGTCTAAGTTTGTTGTGACATTCTTGAGTTCATTATCCCCCTGCCTATTAAAGAATATTGGTTATATTCTTGGTTCTACCAAGTGTATAAATTATTTTTATAATAATGGGAAAGAAGTGCGTTGGTAGCTTCATGCATTAGTGATGGTCTCACAGATTGGGCAGCTCTACTATTTGCTTTATAAAATAGAATTCAGGGGCCCCTGGGTGGCTCAGTCGTTAGGTGGCTGCCCTCAGCTTGTGTCATGATCCCAGCATCCAGGGATCAAATCCCATATTGGGCTCCCCACTCAGCGGGGAGCCTGTTTCTCCCTTTCCAGCTCCCCCATGCTTGTGTTTCCTCTCTTGCTATCTCTTTCTGTC
The DNA here is from genome assembly GCF_011764305.1 of Mustela putorius furo. Classification (NCBI taxonomy): domain Eukaryota; kingdom Metazoa; phylum Chordata; class Mammalia; order Carnivora; family Mustelidae; genus Mustela; species Mustela putorius. The sequence goes on from NW_025421998.1 coordinate 89,323,431, forward strand.
ATAAATAAATAAAATCTTTTTTTCTTTCAAAGATTTTATTTATTTATGTGACAGAGACCACAAGTAGGCAGAGAGGTAGGCAGAGAGAGAGGGGGAAGCAGACTCCCTACTGAGCAGAGAGCCCCATGTACGGCTCGATCCCAGGACCCTGGGATCATGACCCAAACCGAAGGCAAGGCTTTAACCCACTGAGACACCCAGGTGCCCCAATAAATAAAATCTTTAAAAAAAAAAAAAAATATATATATATATATATATATATATATATATATATGTACAATAAAATTCGGTTTAAGAAATCAGAATTGATACATAAAAACTTTCAAGAACACATCTGGTACTCAAAATATATTCCCTTGCCACATGAGTTTGATTTTCTCATGTTTGTAAGTACTTGTTTTCTAAATTTCTGTACTTACAGTTTCTCTGTCAATCCTCCCAATTTCCGCATTTAATTTTCAGACTTGAGTCTGGTTACATTGCAACACTGCAAAAGAGAAGAGAAAGAAATAGTTATTAAGCACCTGTTTAGTTAGGTAGATATTATTACTTTCATTTTTACATGGGAGGAAACTGAGGTTTAGAGAAGTAACTTATCCAAGGTCACGAGGAGGAGCAGGATTGGAACTGAGATCTGCCCAGCTCCAAGGCCATTTTTCTGGCTACTCTGTCAAGGCCTGCTTGCCTTGCCCAGTGGTTAGTATATAACGGAGTATATAGTAGCCTTACCTAATTATAGCACAACACAGAGAACTCTTATGGATATAAAGTAGATAACTGAAATCAAAAGTAATTTACCTTTGCGCTTAGATGGGCACCACCCATTCTTAGCCGAGGAAAAATTAATCCAGAGTTTTAGTTTATAGAGGAATTCTAACCCTTTTTCAACACACTACTTAATCTGGACAAGACAACACACTCTACTTAACTAGGACAAAGACAAAGTTTATTGCTTTAAATTTATTTTCTCCCTCCATTTCCAAGCAGATGCTTAGACATTTTTGAAACGAAATTCTGTGCTGTCTTTCTTTACAGTTGAAAATATTCAGGGAACAGGTGGCAGTCCTGTTTCCTGGGAACATTTCTTTCACTCCTTAATGCTTTACCATGAGCACCTCCGGAAGGATCTTCCGAGTGCAGATAGTGTCCAGTACCGTCACCTCCCTTCACGCGGCATCACCCAGAAGGAGCAGGATGGATTGATTGCTTTTTTACAGCTCACCTCCACCATCATTACTTGGGTAATTATTATCCACAGCATGTGAGGGTGTATTTTAATGCACGGGGCATTTTAAGGAACTTGCAAATTTTCACGAAATGCTTGAAGTTTATGAGTGATGAGTTTTGCACATATAGAATTCTGCATATATGGAATTCTGTTTTTAAGCTCTGTTTCTTTACCTTCAGAGGGTGTAGTAATGGTAGCCCAGCTTATTGCTGTCAGCTAGTGGGAAAGTAATAGCATATGCCTAGAAGAAAATAGAAGGGCAAATAAGAATCAGTTGTAGATGCACATCCTTTTAGAAAGTTCCTAGCATAGGTTTGGATGTGTGTGTGTTGGTGTTATGTATACATAAAGAATATATTTTTTTATTTGTTATTTTTAAAATTTATTTTTAAATTTATTTTTTTATTATAGAGCATGTGCAGGGGACGTGAGAGGGACAAAGGGAGAGACTCAAGCAGGCTCCATGCCAAGTGCAGAGCCCAAAGTGGGGCTCAGTCTCTTGCCTCTGAGATCAAGAGTTGGATTCTTAACCTACTGAGACATCCAGGAACCCCAAGAATATTTTTAGCTAAAAAGAAATATTTTTTACTAAGAAAGAAAGAAAAAAACCTAAGAGAAGTTATTTACTGAATCCTCTTTTAGTCTCTCCTTACACCAAACCATCTTACCCACCACTATCAAATTAGTCTTTATAAGAATCACAAGCTTCAGGGGTGCCTGGGTGGCTCAGTGGGTTAAGCCTGTGCCTTCAGCTCAGGTCATGATCTCAGTCCTGGGATCGAGCCCCGCATCAGGCTCTCTGCTCAGCAGGGAGCCTGCTTCCCCCTCTCTCTCTGTCTGCCTCTCTGCCTACTTGTGATCTCTGTGTGTCAAATAAATAAATAAAATCTTTAAAAAAAAAAAAGAAAGGGACACCTGGGTGGCTCAGTTGGTTGGATGACTGCCTTCGGCTCAGGTCATGATCCTGGAGTCCCGGGATCGAGGACCGCATTGGGCTCCCAGCTCCACAGGGAGTCTGCTTCTCTCTCTGACCTTCTCCTCGTTCATGGTCTCTCTCACTGTCTCTCTCTCAAGTAAATAAATAAAATCTTTAAAAAGAAAAAAAAAAGAAAACACAAGCTTCATTACATAATCTTTCTACTCAGAAACCTCTTCTACTTGTTCTGTTATTTCCTAGAACAAAATTGCTTAGTGAGACATTCTGTCTTGAGGACAGGAATAGTGACTTCTAACTTTCTGGCTTTTCTAGTAATGCTTGTTATTAAACATTAAAACATAAAATCGGGGGTGCTTAGGTGACTCAGTCGGTTAAACCTCTGCCTTCTGCACAGGTCATGATCCCGTGGTCTTGGGATTGAGCCCCATATAGGGGTTCCTGGTCAGCAGTGAGCCTGTTTCTCCCTTTGCTGCTCCCTCTACTTGTGCACGTTCCCTCTCTCTCTCTGTCAAATAAATAAAATATTAAGCAAAACAAAACAAAAAACCCCCATAAAGTTAGTAGTTATTACTTGTTGAATTAAAATGGAATGGTATTGGCGTGCCTGGGTGGCTTAGTCAGCTAAGCATCCAACTTTTATCTCAGGGTTGTGAGTTCAGGCCCTGCATTGGGCTCTATGCTGTGTGTAGAGTCTACTGAAAAAGGAAAGTGGTATATTTTACCATATATATCTTCATTTTTTTTTTCTCAAAAAACTAAAAGGTATTCATTCATATATTATAATAAAAAACAGTCTACATTTGTTTAAGATCGAAAATGCTTAGGTAAGATTTATGTGACCCTCATATGGATTATTTTCCAAACTTAGAGCTCTGAAAGTAATTCTAAAATGCTGTTTCTCCTCCCTTCTTTACACTGACTGAGCTGTAATCTGATTTGATCCCTCAAACATCAGCCATAGGCTTATCTTTGTTTTAATATGTATTAAGCCCTTGAATACTCAGTATAAGTGCTAGCAATTTAGATGATTCCTGGTCATTTTTCTTAGGTTTTGAAGATGGGAAAGTCTCTCTCATCTTTTGTGTTTGATCCCCAGAGTGAAAATGCTCGTCTGGCACTCTGTGAACATCCTCAGTGGACCCCGGTTGTGGTGATTCTGGGACTCCTGCAATGCAGTATTCCCCCCGTTCTCAAAGCAGAGCTGCTGAAGACCCTTGCAGCTTTTGGAAAATCCCCTGAAATTGCTGCTTCCCTCTGGCAGTCGTTGGAATACACTCAGGTAGTATTATCAGCTCTCTGATGTAATAGTTTGGAAAGTGAGGCTCGATAATATGGTAGAAGCAGGGGCATCCAATTTGCAGCTTCCCAGTTAGTTATGGTTTGAGTACCGAGCATAGCATCAGAAATTAACAGGCTTAGGTTTTTCTCTTAGATCAGCTGACAGCTTCAGTAGGTTACTGGAGATGGGTTCTTCTCCTAAGACTTTGTTTTTCAGTGTCTGTGAGATATTAATAAATGGACAGAATTCCTCAACTCTGTCTTTAAGACCAGGCTGATAAAAGCCTTCAGATATTATTTGTACTCATTAAATGTGGGGAATACCTGTTTTTCTTTTCTGTTGCTTCCTTCCCTGGCCTCCTATCCCATACCAGAAGAACGAAGTATCTCTGTTAACACTTATTTCTTTAGATATAAGGCCTATTGGAATTGTTTTGTGAAGGTATAGTTATTCTATACACACACACACACACACACACATTAAGATTAAAAAGGAGAGTAAGGATGTGCTTTACAGAAATACCTCTGTGAAAATAGTTAGGTGGAATATGTGTTTGTCTAAAAAACAATAAAGCATATAGGTGTCTGTGATTCTAACACTATTTTGAAGGAGTAAAATATTCTAGTTATTTTCTAACGTGTGTCCTGAAGATGTAATGCTACTTTATAAGAGCAAAATGAAGGGAGCTGGTGTGTGCTGAGAGGCTGAATCACTTTGGATTTAGTATTAATACTTCAGTTTTTTCCATTTGTGAATATATCATACTTAGTGTTCGAAGTGCTTAGTGCTGCTTTATACCGAAAATGAAATATGATTAGGTTTAGACATTTTAGATACCCTTAGAGCAAGACTTGTTTTTAAAGGATCCTACCTGATAGTATATTTTCAGCTTGTAAGAGAGGTAAGTAACATAAAATTAAGTGAAATTAATTATACCATTTATTGCTTATGTCCCTAGCAAGGTCAGGTCAGAACGTCTTAACTCAGAACTTTTGCCCACACAAGAAACCTTTTCAAACCTGTTCTTAACAAATTTAATTATTAGTTTTCTGGTTCTAATTGTAGGGCTGGTCTTGAGCATTGGTGAGATTTCGTCCCATAAATCCTCTTAAGATGATTCCTAGAATATCTCAGAGGAAATTTTCTGTCATACTTCTTGTGTGCTCTTAGAAACTACCAGTTTTCTGAAGCCCAGATAATCAGAGGTTTTACCTGAATCCCACATGATTGCTAATGAAAGTGCCATCAGAAACTTTTCAATTGTGCTTTCTGATCAGCATAAGATATACGCATGTGGTGTGGGAGGAATAGGACTATTATATTGCAGAGCCACTATTTTTCATTGAGGAGTGGGGGGGAGTGTTCCTAACATCTATTTCTTAATATTTTAAGATTCTGCAGACCGTGAGGGTTCCAAGCCAGAGGCAAGCTATTGGTATTGAGGTAAAGTTTTCCTTTTTGTTTAAATGTTCTCTATTCATACAGTCACATGATGAAAATTAACAAAATTGTTCCTATCCTGTTAGGTTCCTATAATTTTCAAACTTAATATATTTCATTTGAAATGTCCGGTCCATGTTGAAATGGAGATGAAATTTTTCGTGAGAGGAACCAAAATACTTCAGATTTCAGAGTTGGGAAAGGATGTTACATGGCAGCCATCCAAGCTGAAAGTTTGCTTTAAATTCAATTTAATTAGGTTACTTGAGTCAACCTGAAATGAGAATTTACTTGTTTTAGTTTTTTGTCTTCTCTCTGTCTACACTCGCCCTCTCTTTTTCATAAGGAAACATGTAAGATTTCTATTTTTAATTCACAGTTGGGAACAGTATGTGGGAATTTAAAATTCTTCCATCTGATTGATCTAGATTTATATACTACTTTGTGTCTTTTCCTCTAAGTGAAAAATGGTGATATGCGTTAGGTTTCTTTTGCTGTGATGATGATAAGCTCAATATTAATGAGTCAATATCTGCAAATGTTTTGTACTTTATAGCTAATTGTTTTATATTACTAAATGTCTTTATTTTTCTTTGGTAGGTTGAACTAAATGAAATAGAATCCCGGTGTGAAGAATACCCATTGACTCGGGCTTTTTGCCAGCTTATTAGTACCCTGGTGGAGAGCTCATTTCCTTCTAATTTGGGTGCTGGCCTGCGGCCCCCTGGCTTTGACCCTTATTTGCAGTTTCTTAGAGATTCTGTGTTTCTCCGATTCCGTACAAGAGCTTACCGGAGAGCTGCTGAAAAGGTAATGTTCAGAGAAAATGTTTTTTGTCCTTACTCATTTATTGCTGCTTTTTCTTTTATGAAAGGTATAAGGTGCTATAGATTCATATTAGCTTTTGGCACTCAGTAAAATTCATAGTCTTTAATACTGTGTCGTCCATGATCTGATTAGTTTATATGCATTTAAAAAAATCCCCCAAGGGACGCCTGGGTGGCTCAGTTGGTTGGATGACTGCTTTCGGCTCAGGTCCTGATCCCGGAGTCTCGGGATCGAGTCCCACATCGGGCTCCCAGCTCCATGGGGAGTCTGCTTCTCCCTCTGACCTTCTCCTCGCTCATGCTCTCTCTCTGTCTCTCTCTCAAATAAATTAAAAAAAAAAACAAACCCAACAACAAATCTGGGCATTAAAACCAAAGCACTGACTTTTTAGTGATCAGTAGTTTAGTTGATATGAATTCGTAGTCATTCAGATCCTTCACTGAACAAATTTGGGCCAAAATTGAACCAAAAATGTCATACCATTGTCCGTTGGAAACACATTTGTCCCTTTTAGGGTTAAAATAAATTAACCCTAACTTGCACACCAATTTCTATAGATTTAGTAGTGCTTTTGGGTTGTGAAGTCTTGGCTTAGTGGGAAGGCGTATTATGGTTTGTCAGGTATGTTTGTGATGGAGGCTCAGGGAGCATTGACGTTAACATACATATTTGCTCTGGTTGCAACACACTCAGAACTGAATGTATATATATTTCATCTTATGTAATTCTAATATTACCCTGAGGCAGGTACTATTAACATTCCCATTTTACAGATGGAGGCTTAGCAAGGTTAAGGAACTTGCCTAAGGTCCAGGATCAGGATTTGAACCTAGGACTGTGATTCCAGATTCAAGCTTATAACCTCTAAGCTATATAAGAGACCCTTCCAGGTTCTGATGTAATTCACTTAGTCTATAAATACTGTTTATCACCTCACAGAATACACTTGAATATATCTTGTAGGGACATTTCTGCTTTATTTGTATAATTTTCTTGTTTTTTAACCTGTTGGGTTTATTTGTTATTGTATGAGGATTATAAAATTTTTATGCTGATTTGGGACAGTTAGGAAAATAGAGAACAATATAAGAAGTAATATTGTCCGAAATCCTGTTGCCAAAGGAAGATAACTTTTTCCTATACATATATATTTTAATTGAAATAATTAGTTTAGTTTGCATCTCTTTTTGAGCCACTAAATACGGTATCATGAGCACTTCTTCATGCCGTCAAAGATTCTTTGAAAATAGTCTAATGACTGCACGAGCCTTACTTGTTTTTAGCATGATTCATGTATTCATTCCCCTTTCACTGGACAGTTTGTTTCTAGTATTTAGTTTCAAGTACCGGAAATTCATTTTTTTGTCAGTTGCTTTATAATTTTTCCTTCTCACATAGTAAAAATAAACACTGAGAGGGGTTTACATTTAAGTCCTCAAATTATCTCAGCAACCAAATAATGGATGCTAAGAATGGCTGTCTCTTCGACAAGATGTTCTGATACATTTTTGCACTTGGCTTAGGTAGCTTATTTGCCTTTTCTTAAAAAGGTCATTATGACCCTAAGTGTTTAGAGCTTCAGGCAGCCACGTTCTTTCCGGGTTACTGTTTTTCATTCACACGTATGGACATTTCCAGTCCTACACTTTTCCCAAGCTACCATTGATTGTGTTTCCGGCCCAGCATACTAACCCTCAGACTTTTGTTCCTCAACTTCGTGAATTTTTTGATTTGAAAGTCTTCAGGTTGAACTTCTTTTATTTTAGAACACTAGCTTCTCACAAAAACAGCTTTAGATCTCAATCTAAATAGCATAGATTATTAGAGACAGTGTTTGTGTATTTCTCAATCCTAAAATCCATTCTTATGTGGTGATAAGCCTTTTTTATTTAAATAAATGATCTTGAAATTTTTGGAAAATATAGCTAAGTGGACAATTTTAAAATAATAATTTTTAAAAAATCACTGTATAGTCCCAATTCCCAAACTCCGTCTTGATAAAATTATATGCAGTGGAAATGGTTTTAAAATGATGATTAAAAAAAACACCCTATCTATATTTAGCAAACTCCGCCTTCATAAATTCTATATGATGGATTTTTTAAAATAAAGTTTTAATTTTACTGTCTATACTGTTGTGTATATTTTTCCTTTGGCATAAATATTTTTACTTGTTACACGGCTTTAAAAAACATTTTTTAACAGAAAGGTGTTAATGGGGCCATTAGGGGGCAAGCCCAGCAGTGACTGAGTCCTCTTCACTTTTTTGGCTAGGGCCGTAAGGTAGAATACTGGTCTGGGAATAGAAGTCCAGGCCTTGTATTTCCAGTACCTTTGCTACCAAGTTTTATGGTTTTGGGGAAGTTACTCATGCTTTGAGCTTCATTTGTTTCCTCTGTGAAATAAGGGTGATTAGATGATGTCTCAGAACCTTTACAGCTGGGATTTTTAGAGAAAATAGGAAGTATTTGACACGTCAGAGAAGGGGCTTCTTCATGTTCTGGAGAAAAGTGGGAGGAATGGAAAGCCTCGCAAGGCTATCACCTTGGACTGTTTTATTGTTACTGTCACGTTTATTTCTTTCTGTAGTGGGAAGTTGCTGAGGTTGTTTTGGAGGTGTTTTATAAATTGCTCAGAGATTATGAGCCTCAACTGGAAGATTTTGTAGACCAGTTTGTGGAATTACAAGGTAATTTAATTCTGTCACTTTCCAATAAGCTGTCAGCTATTTGTAAAGCTATTTGTAATTTATAAATTATAAGATACAAATTATTTCTAAGTTTGTGAATTAGGTTAGAATGTAATCTTTTTTGTTACATTACTTTAGTTATTTTCATTGTTCTGAGCAAGAGAAAATAAAGTAAAATTTTGCTGAATGAAAGATAACACTGCCTTACAGATTCTTGGATAGTTAACATGTTATAGGTAACTAACTGCTCTGAGCAAAACAGCCCTTTTGGAAATTATAGCTGTATATAGTTTGTGTCCTTGTCTCTATATTGAACCTTGCCCGTTTAGATGCCATTTAATTTACAAGTTTCATACATTTCATATAAACCAAGGATCTGACAAAAATACTAACTGTTCGTCTTTTGGATTGTGTTGTGTTCTATTTAGGAGAAGAAATCATAGCCTACAAGCCACCAGGATTTAGTCTCATGTATCATCTTCTGAATGAGTCACCAATGTTGGAGCTTGCCCTTAGTTTACTGGAAGAAGGTGTTAAGCAGCTGGATACCTATGCCCCTTTCCCTGGTATGTGCCTGAATGTCTTAATGTCATGAAAACAGTTCTCATATTTTTATTTTTTTGTAAGCAGAGGGTTTGAAAGAGATGATTTCTGAAGTTCTTTTTCACTGTGAGATTATTCATAGGTGTTTCCAGTGAGTCATGCAATGAAAGCATATTAAAAGTGAAAGTACAGTACACTATCACTGTGTCTCATTGCATGGTTTTTTTAATCAGTAGTTATAATCATGTTTCTTTCACTTTAATATCTGTAACATGCCTAAATATAAATCTAATGTACTTTTTGTTTTCTTGTCCATATAGTTTTTGTAAAGGTACTTAATTGGTGGTTCATAGTGTTCAGTAAGTTTTATTCAAAATCATTACTGCTGCTAATTATCATGATTTATTGAGTGCTTAATATTCATTTGGTGCTTTTAAAAGCACATTTAACACATTTAATCTGTACAAAAGCCCTCTTACTAGATACTGTTATTTCTGGTTTGCAAATAAGGAAATTGATGCAACAAAGTGGTTTCGTATCTTTCCACAGTAAGTTGTGGCTCTGATTTGAACCTAGGCAGTTTGGCTCCAGAGTCCATGTATTTTAAATTTGAATGGTGGGATTGCAGATGATCCTGTTCAAATTCTGTTTATTTATTTACACATTTTCTGCAGTGAGTATGTATTACTCGAATCAGTTTCTCAGTCTTGGTGCCATTGACATCTTGGGCCATGAAATTCTTTGTTGTGGGGATTGTCCTGTGCACTGTAGGCCTCTAACCACTAGATGCCTGTAGAACTTTCCCAGTTGTGACAACGAAAAGTATCTCTAGGTCTTGCTACGTGTCCCATTGGGCCTAAATCACCCCCCAGTCTCGGAACCATTTCTCCAAATAGTTAAGGAAGAACTAAGGGAAAGTGACTGAGAAGCCACTGCATACGGGGATTCTTAAGTTAACGGTAATTACCGTGAATTGGCATGGGTGAGTAGTTGTATGAAGTTGCTGCTGCAAGTGAACATTTGAGGGCTTTTTAAGTCCAGAACTTGTCCCTTAGCTTGTTTTCCTAAGAACTGTGCATTTCTAAGGTTCATGTAGAACTTTCTAACTTGAGTTTGTGTTTTTTTGTAGGGAAGAAACACTTGGAGAAGGCAGTACAGCATTGCCTTGCACTTCTCAATCTGACTCTGCAAAAGGAAAATCTCTTTATGGATCTTCTAAGAGAGAGTCAGCTGGCTCTAATCGTCTCTCCTTTAGAACAACTGTTACAGGGAATCAATCCCAGAACTAAGAAGGCTGATAATGTGGTGAATATTGCCAGGTAAGTTACAATTGTAGGTAGAAAAATGATGAAATAAATCACGTGGGCATTCTATCTTTGATTTCCAAATCTGGTAAGCTCCTTCATTCATTACTTGGTGGGTGGGGGGCTCATTTTGTTCTTGCTTTCTTTAGTCCTTCTTATTTTAATTACTCTGACCTTTATGGTTTCTTTTTTTCTTTCTAATGGGTTCCACATCCTAAACATTTCTGAGTATAAAATGACATTATCTTAATATTGTTTGTCTCCTTGAGGGGAACCCTCTCACACTGTTGGTGGGAATACAAACTGATGCAGCCACTCTGGGAAACAGTATGGAGCTTCCTCAAAAAGTTAAAAAATAGAGCTACCCTATGACCCAGCAATTGAACTAGTAGGTATTTATTCAAAGGATACAAATACAATGACTCGAAGGGGCACATGAACCCCAATCTTTATAATTGCATTGTCCATAATAGCTGAACAGTAGAAGGGCTGAAACAAAACAGATAAGTGTAGGGGAAGGGAAGGAAAAATAAAACAAGATGAAAATGAAGAGAGAGGCAAACCACGAGAGATGCTCAACTCCAGGAAACAATATAATATTACATATTATATTATATATACTATATATCACTATAAATATATAGTTTTTTTCCTTTAGGGAAGTTGGAAGTTTGGCGGTTAGGAGCTAGGAAGAAAACTTCTCACGTATACATCCTAGCTTCCAGTGGTTTTCTTGGCAGTGTTGTTCTGTGACTTGTAGAGGCATCACCCTGATTGCTGTCTTCAGCTTCACATGGTGTTCTCCCTGTGTGTGTGTCTGTTTTGAATCCCCCCCCCCTAATTTTAATAAGCCATCATTGGACTAGGGCTGCATGTAGTCTGTAATGACTTCACCTTAACTTGATTGACTATGTCTGCAAAGACCCTGTTTCCAAATAAGGTCACTGTGGGTTTGGATATCGTGATTGAATTTTGGAGGAATGCTATTCAACCCACAACAGACTGCATCTAGTTAGAACGGAAACCTTTATCTCATTTACCCAGGAGTGCTCTATGCCCCGGTTCTACATGTTCCTTGTTGAGAGGTGTGAAAAGCCAAAAGTTTCGTCACATTGTTCCTCAAATGTTTTTTTGCTTTAAAGATACCTGTATCATGGCAATACTAATCCGGAATTGGCTTTTGAAAGTGCCAAGATCCTCTGCTGTATCTCTTGCAACTCCAATATTCAGATAAAATTGGTTGGAGATTTCACACATGACCAGGTAACTGCTTTTGTTGTTGTTACTTCTTTTGGTACATTCTGAGTGCATATGGAAGTCACAGTGTCTGTGGAGGACTCTTACTCGTGTTTATGAAAAAATTCTTTGAGAGTAAGTGTATGTGTATATGATGGTGAAAACCTATCCGTGTCCTGGGCTGTGATTTGTGTTTGAAGAGTGTACCATCCACAGTGATGCTGCAGACGCTGTGGTGTGTGCCTGGCAGGCGGAGTGAGACTCTTGCTCCTTTGAGTACATTAAGGGGATAAGGTTTCTAGTGTAGCTTCTGCTTGTGTTTGCATCCTTTGTTTCACTCTGTCGGTCACTCTGACTCTAGTCTGAGCTTGTGCAGTTGTGAATGTGTCTCACTATTGAGTTGTCTACTGTTGTGGTTTTCTGGTAACTTCCATTTGTGTCACTTCATCTGATATTGCACTTTAGACAGTTTTCAGATGCTATTCTGTTAAACTGATTTATAATCTCTTTCTGTCCTGGATAACTCGTTTCTATGCTGAATAGCTACCTTTGGGGAATTTGCTGCTTTTTCCCCCTCTTTATAAGCATTTGTCCCCTTGTATCTTCACATTAGAAAGCACTACTTTAGCTAGTTGAATTTTGTTGTGTACTCCTTGGTAGCTGAATTTTGTTATGTACAGTTTTTTTTTTTTTTAAAGATTTTATTTATTTATTTGACAGAACGAGATCACAAGTAGGCAGAGAGGCAGCAGAGAGAGAGAGGAGGAAGCAGGCTCCCCGCCAAATGGAGAGCCCGATGCTTGACTTGATCCCAGGACCCTGAGATCATGACCTGAGCCAAAGGCAGAGGCTTAACCCACTGAGCCACCCAGGCGCCCTGTACAGTGTTTTAAAAGAGGAACTCTTGGGGTGACAGAGTGGCTCAGTTGGTTGGGTGTCTGAGTGTTCGTTTTGGCTCAGGTCATGATTTCACAGTCCTGAGATCAAGCCCCATGTCAGACTCTGTGCTCAGTGGGGAGATTCTCTTTCTCCTTCTCCTCTGTCCCTCCGCTGCTCATTCACTCTCTCTTTTTCTCTCAAATAAATAAAATTGTTAAAAAACAAAACTGAGACTCCTCGGGCCTTTTGGATGGGACAGATATTCATTTTGTATCACTCTTCCTCATACTGCAAGACTCTTAGCATCCCTGGTCCCCTGCCACTGTCTGTCAGTAATAATCTTTAGTTGTGACAACTCAGAATGCCCCCATATATTTCGAAGTGCCATCTGGAGTGGCAGTGCCACCCAGGTTGAGAACCACTGTCTGATCTAGCTTTTGGATAAGGTTCTTGAAAACTACATGATAGGGAGGATTGTATTGTTGTCAGAATCCTCCTTTGTTGGGCTAATAATCAGTGTATAACCCACATACTGAACTAAAGTTCCATTAATCAATTGTAACAAACCCCACAAAAACTATATGAGAGGAGATGTGGAAAGTGAGGGTTCTTAGCTCATTCATATACATTTGAGTATGAATTATTATTACCAATTTTAATATCCTGCTCGAGTCCTCGAGGAGACTGGGTAATGTCTAATCTCTCAGCCCAGCCCAGAAACAAATTCTAAAGAGAGAAGGTGAGAATTTTATTTTGTATTTTAGTTAAGATCTCATAGTCTTGGGTATACAATGAGGAGGTCATCAGATGGCAATTTAATGTTATTTTTTAAAACTGGTTTGATATTTTGGGAAAGGAAATTAGGGAAGCGAGTTTTGAAACCAATAAAAAATATTTGTTTCTTTGTTTCTATAGAGAGCTAACTTATGGCAATTTAAGGAATTGCATTTCCTATTAAAAGTGAAATTGAAACCTAAATACTTAGAGATTTGCCTTTTTTCTTTATAAACAAGTGTCTATAAAGAAATGTATCATAGTTTCTCTGATATTTAAGAAGTTTATAACTTGTCTTTTAAAAAATCTTTATATGATCCCAGGGTGTAAGTCAGAAGCTGATGGCTGGATTTGTGGAGTGTTTGGATAGTGAAGACACAGAAGAATTTGTACGTCTAGAAGAGGGTATGTCTTCTAACATGTATTGTTTTTTCACTCTGTATAAATAATATAAAGAAAACTGTTAACTGTCTGTTGGTGATAAAAGAGAAGTTTGAGAATTTGCTAGCACAAACATGTAAGGCTTTAAACAAATCTGCATTCTAATGGCAGATGAAGTGAACTTAAAGAGAACATGGAGGTTTGGAATACAAGCTTTATATATTTAAACTTTTCTTGACCTTTTTATTGTTTTGTAACTTTGTGTCATGAATTTCCACATTAAGGATCAGAACTTGAAAAGAAATTAGCTGGAATCCGTCATGAAACAAGAATCCACATCTTGAATCTTCTCATCACCTCTCTGGAACGTAACCCCCCCAACCTTGCTCTCTACCTTCTGGGCTTTGAACTGAAGAAACCTGTCAGTACTACAAACCTGCAAGATCCAGGTATAGCCAGAGGACACGTAGACATTGATTTCTGTTCATCTTTATGTAGCTAAGTGGTCATTCGTTGAATTCTGGGCTCATGGGATAATTCACTGGCAGTGAGAGGTCAGATGGTAGATAAGTCTTTAGAAATTAGATCTAAGTCAACAAATTAAGCCTTGGAGAATTTAATTTTCTACGGCATTATTTGAAAGTGTGTTTACAGTGGAGCATATATTTGTGGAGTTTAATATTTATAAAAGGATTTTTAGGCTTTTAATGCAAAAATTTGAAAAGCTGAGTTTCTTCTTGGTTTCTCGTAGGAGTGTTGGGTTGCCCTCGGACGTGCCTTCACGCCATTTTAAACATCTTGGAGAAGGGAACTGAAGGGAGAACAGGCCCAGTAGCAGTGAGAGAATCTCCTCAACTCGCTGAACTGTGTTACCAGGTATACAGAAGGCTGTATTTAATAGCAATTAGTAGGAGAGATTTAAGAAATGCTTGAATATATCACAGATCTGGAAGTATAACAGTAAGACTTGAGTTGTGAGTTTGGCTTGTCTTTCATTTATAGATAAAATCCGTGGAGCACAAACCCCAAGAACCTATAGATGTATAGATCTTACATGTTGCTCCCTTGAGAAATGAGGGAAATTAGTTTTTTGAGATGGATTTTGACCCGGTAGTGTAGAAAGTATCCAGTGGTGCTGTTTCAAATTGTTTCTTTTTGGTGAAGACAGTAGTGGATTTGGGTCAGAAGACCTCTGATTCTCATCTCTGTCCCTTAACGAGCTACGTCAGCTTGGGCGTGGCGCGGAACTTGTCTGTGTGTGTCTGTGTGTGCGGTGGGCTATTGTGGGACTTAGCTGAGAATGTAGGACTGTGGGTGAAAGCGCTGTTTAAGAACCGCGTGACTCCAGCACTGGAGCCAAACGTAAGGTGGTGGAAAGTCACATTAGTGCCAAGTTGAAACTGTCCTGAGAGCTTCTGTTTTGCCTTTGTTCACTTACGATTATTTCTCATCTTACTCATTTTGTGTTTGAAAAACTAGGCTCTTTAAGGTGTGACTCGTTTCTTAATTTCAGTAGCACCCTTGATTCACGTTTTCAGAGTAAGAAAGGCATTGTTGGCTTCTAGTGACCTGGAGATTTTTCTTCATTATGCTCCCATTTTTCTTTTTGTAGTTCTTTACAATTTTCTTCTGTCCTCTAGCTATCCAAATAGTCCTTCACTGTGAGTCCTGTGAGGAAGACCTGTAAGCTTGGTCTCCCTCAGAATCAAAATGGGGGAACGAACTTGATGTGCATTTTAGCAGTGCTCTAGAATTCGACATATTTATGTAGAAGTAGTTGATAGGCTCGATCTAAAGGAGTTAGGCTAAAGGTTAAAGGAGGCTAGAGGAGTTAGGCAGGTGAAGTAAGTGAACAGAGCCAGATTTAAGACAGAGGTGGGGAGAGGGCAGTGGGGGAAAGTCTGACAGACCGGAAAGCAGAAGCGCTGCTACTCAGCTCCGCTGATTTTCACCACATCAGAGTGCGGGCCCTGGTTCACCCAGATGCTCTGGTTTGTATCCACCGTCCTGACCAACGAAAATGTGTCTATCCCAGCGGTCTGCCAGCTTCTTACAGCTGCTCTGTGACTTCACTACTCAAACTGGGGTCCAGCCTCATCAGCCGGCCCCGCTCAGGAGCTTGTTAGTGCCGAAGCTCGGGTCCCGCTCCAGACTGCTGAGTCAGAATCTGCACTGAACCAAGGAGCACTGCTCCATTTTTAATGGAAGATGCTTCCTTCCCCCATAGGTTTATACTTTATCCTGCTTCCCTTGTAGCAAAGGGAAGAGTTTGGACCTTCCTGATATCTTCGTCATCTAGCAGTACAAGGCCTTCTGGATGAAGAAGTTGAGACTGAGCCTGTTCCTTTGTGCTCCCTCTGAGGATGGAGATTTTTCCTGCCTTGTCCTGGGAACTGGGGAGGTTATTGGGCACACGCTTGTAGAATGGCTTGTAGTGTTTCGGGAACTCACTTGCTGTGTCCTTCCTCCGACAGTGTGACCTCTCCCACATCTTTGAGCATCTGTTCTTGTATCTTCTCAGTAGAGAAGATCTTGTATCTTCCCTGCTGAGCAGAGAGCCTGATGCAGGGTCTCAATCCCAGAACCCTGAGATCATCTTCTCAAGTGGCCACATAATATGGATAACTGATTTTGTTTTGTTTGGAGAAGTTCAGTATTAGCTTCTCAAATGCTTATTTGTTTATAGAGTACCAAAAGTAACATCACAGCTATCTGGAAGACCAGTGTACATCTGCAACCGCACAATTCAAGTTTTACCTTGTGTTATTTTTAGTTTTTTTCCTTGTGTAGACATGGTTTGTGTAGTTCTTTCTGCTGACAGCTTGCTGCACTGCTGCAGTGTAAATTACCTGTAGACTGTTGCCGGGTTCTTTGCTCTAGCCGGCACCTTCAGAACTTTTTGTATTTCTCTCTCTCTTTTTTTTTTAAGATTTTTTTTTAAAGATTTTATTTATGTATTTGACAGAGAGAGGGAACACAAGCAGGGGGAGTGGGAGAGGAAGAAGCAGGCTTCCTGCTGACCAGGGAGCCCAGTGTGGGCTTGATTTCAGGACCCTGGGATCAGGACCTGAACCGAAGGTAGATGCTTGACTGAGCCATGCAGGTGTCCCTGTTCTTCTGTATTTTTCTTTTTATTTATTTATTTACTTCTAAAATTTTTTATTTATTCATTTTTTTAAAAGATTTTATTTATTTATTTGACAGACAGAGATCACAAGTAGGCAGAGAGGCAGGCAGAGAGAGAGGAGGAAGCAGGCTCCCTGCTGAGCAGAGAGCCCGATGTGAGGCTCGATCCCAGGACCCTGAGATCATGACCTGAGCCGAAGGCAGAGGCTTAACCCACTGAGCCACCTAGGTGCCCCCTCTTCTGTATTTTTCTTAAGAATATAAGGACA
The DNA here is from genome assembly GCF_011764305.1 of Mustela putorius furo. Lineage (NCBI taxonomy): Eukaryota > Metazoa > Chordata > Mammalia > Carnivora > Mustelidae > Mustela > Mustela putorius. The sequence goes on from NW_025421998.1 coordinate 89,340,344, forward strand.
GACATGGATTTATAGTTGATTGTCATTACTGGTTTTATAAATTCACAATGAACACCGAATTGGTGAATATTGAGTCATTGCTCCTAGGGAAAACTTAGTGTTAAGCCTGTAAGCCTTGGATCCCGGCAACCAATAATTCAATAACCTGGTTAGATATGTGTTTCTGTTAAAAGACACTTTACTTAATACATATCATTGATTCGTTAGCATTGAACTCAAGGCGAGTAGCACTACAGCTCATGCCTGAATGAAGCTTACCTAACACCTGTATTTTCTCTGTAAGGCACGTCCTAGCCTTCTTGTACTTAGGAACACTTACTTCAGCCCTATGCTTGGGGGCTATTTTAAATAGCGAAATCACAAAATATGAAAAACAGGCACAAAATAGGAAAAACAGATCACATACAATATATAGAAAGGACAGCTGTTACAACATTAAAGCTGAAATCAGGACAGAGCATTGCCTTCTTCGGCCTCAGCTGACACTGTGCAAGGTGTTATTTAATCTGCATCTTCTTTCTATTTTTTTTTAAATTGCTTCAATTCTGGTAAATTTTTTATCTTCCTGAGAGTCAGATAAATTAAGTACAGTTTTTAGAAGTTACTTCGAGTATTTTGCTATTAATAATAATTGAAGGGGTGCCTGGGTGGCTCAGTGGTTTAAGCCTCTGCCTTTGGCTAAGGTCGTGGTCTCGGGGTCCTGGGATCGAGCCCCACATCGGGCCCTCTGTTCGGCGAGGAGCCTGCTTCCCCTTCTCTCTCTGCCTGCTGCTCTGCCTACTTGTGATCTCTCTCTCTCTTTCAAATAAAAAAATAAAAATCTTTTAAAAATAATAACTAAAATACTAAACTTAACGGTGTGTATTAACAAACACTTAGGCTGACTCCAAGATTAGCTCTGTAGTGATGTCATCAGCACTCTCAGTTATATTCCAGTATGTTGTCTTGCGTCGGCTTCCCTACAACTGCTTGTACCTGAGCATGTGTTTTATGTGTATTTATCTATTTTGCTTGAGTTACCGATGGGTGTTAGTTTCTGGTTCACCTTTTACCTTAAAATATTGAACACACAGAAAATGACCTGGGGCTTTGCGCATCTCTAACCCTTCAGGTGATCTATCAGTTGTGCGCCTGCTCGGACACTTCCGGTCCCACCATGAGGTACTTGAGAACCAGCCAGGACTTTTTATTTTCTCAGTTGCAACATTTACCTTTCTCTAACAAAGGTAGGACATTATTTTCCCATACCATTAATATCTAATTTGTCAAGCCCTTGTTGCCTGGTTTTGTTTGTACAGTGTTGGTGGTGGGGGTAGCTGTTACAGTATTTGTGGAATTCTGCTTTCATTTTGTTACTTTGCTTCTTTGTTACTTTGGATTGCTTCTGTAATTGTTCTCGAGAAGCCTCATGTTCTAGCTGCTGGCATAAAATTATTTAAAAATAGCTTGCCAGGGATAGAGTTTATCCTTGTTCTACCAAATAAAAATTTTTTTTGTTGAAGAGATAAGAAAGTACTTATATAAGATGATTCTGGAAATTCAGATTTTTCTGAGTGAAGGTGTTTAATTACAATATATTGTTTTACTTTTGTTTCTTGTGTATATATTGAAACCAATTCAGGTCTTGACATGAGAAATGGAAAACTCAGTATGGTGGAAAACCATAGGGGAGTTTATTGATGGGGCCAACACAATCCCACGCTACCTGTGTTTTATAGGATTCTACTTTATATAATTTTCTTTTTGATCATTTTGTAACAATTTTCTTAATTCATATTATATCTAGGTAGTGTAGTCTGTGGAGTTTTTTTTAAGATTATTTAGCATCATCTTTATGTTTTGGGAAATACAAGCTCACAGATTGCATAATAAATTCTTATTACTAGGAATTATCAGCTACTAATCTACTTTTTAGAGTGATGGTTCGAGAGGCCCTGGGGAATTACCTAATAGCAAAATATTTTTCACTTCATTTTCCTATTAAGCATGTCTTATTTTTAGTCCTAAGATTTTGTTTATATAACAAGCTTTTTAAGAAGCCTTCTTTTCTATCTAATTAGGAAGAAAATTAATGTCTTATCTATTACTGTATCTGTCTTTTTAAAAGTGAATCTAGTTTTGCCTGTTGGCAGTAGAGCTGGTGGCAGTAGTAGTATTTGGTGTATTTTAAAGATTTTATTTATTTATTTGAGGGAGAGAGAGAGAGATCACAAGTGGGCAGAGAGGCAGGCAGAGAGAGGGGGAAGCAGGCTCCCTGCCGAGCAGAGAGCCCAATGCGAGGCTCGATCCCAGGACCTTAGATCATGACCTGAGCTGAAGGCAGAGGCTTAACCCACTGAGTCACCCAGGTGCCCCTGGTGTATTTTATATTTATACTTTTAGAAATTAAGACTTTAGATCAGGCATATTAAGAATATTGGATTCAAAAGCTTTAAGTGATTCCCAATCCTAATTATATAGTTTCATTTTTGTTCTTGTTTCTGGAAAGGTTTTAGTATGCCCAGAGTAGGGAGGGGCTCAGTCCTTCTTGATAGCAGCTTTCCTCGTGGCTGGCAGGACATTGTGAAATTTGTCTCATCTTCTTGGTGTCAAGAAAAAGGCCCCCCCCCCTTTTCTTGATGAACTTGAGAGCCCCTTGCTCTTGGAGACCTTGAGTGGCTCCACAGCATATCTTGGATAGTGTCTACATGAACTTGGTGTTCTTGATGAGGTGCCTGTCATGGCTGGGCCTCAGCTTTCTCATGTTCTTGGTCACCCTGTGGCCCCTATTGAGGCCCACAGCCATAGGATGGCTCAGGGCCATGGCTGTAGCTCTTGAGTCACTGCTATGGTGTAAAGATGAATGCTAATTCTGTGTTAAATCAGGTGGCCTTGATTATATCAAGAGATATAAAATTATGAGTTATATATTTGTTTTAGAAAATAAAAGTCAAACTGTATGTTAGGGCTTTTTTTTATAAGTTATATATTTGAGAATTAATTTTTTTCAAGTATGAAGTTCCATATTAATGTCCAAATAGGACGGACTTATAATTCTGTAGATCTCTGTAAAGTTCTGGTAATGGAAGCTTGATTATCTTGTATTCTTCATTTGCTTTGGCTTATCTTTTATAGACATATACTTGTTTATTTTTTCTCTCTTAGCCATCTGTTTTGCTTTTTTAATTTCCTTAGAGTGATAAATTATTATGATGGCAGGTTTCAGAAGTTACTGACTGTGTTACGTCGAAACATACCTGATGAGTTACAGAATTTAGGTCTGTTACGATCCTGTGTTACTACTCTGAAACCAAATCTCTATGTAACTTGCAGAGTATGAAATGTCTATGCTGAACCAGATGTCATGGCTAATGAAAACTGCCTCCATAGAACTAAGGGTAACTTCTCTGAATCGTCAACGGTCACATACCCAGAGGCTCCTGCACCTCTTACTGGATGACATGCCCGTGAAACCGTACTCAGGTCAGTGTGTATGCGTTGGCATTTGTTTTATTGTGCTGCTGACTGGTCTGTGTGAATGTGAGCACAACGGTCTTGTGCTTAGCATGTAATTGTAGACCAAATAAGTTCTTCTGTCTTTAGAATTTTCTTCCTTAAAACACAGAATTTTTAAGTCATCCCATAATTGTCATTTTATTATTGTTTGAAGCATCTATTTTCTGCTATATTCATATCCACAAATATTCAGTGGAGTGTGTCACACTGAGCCAGCATGACCCATGATATTTTAATGTGTCTTATGCATGCAAATTAAGCATAAGCTTTTCTAATCATCTCACTGGCATGATTGGGTCCTGCCTCTTTGGGAGTTCTGATTATCCTCTTTACAATTGTGAAGTGGATCTCCTAGGAACGGAAAGAATTAGATGAATGTTGTTGGTAAGTTCTCATTATCTCTGCATTTCAATTATCCTTTTGCAGAGGACTCTTTGACCTAGCAGCAGTGACCTAGAAAAGAAATACTTTGTTTGTTATTTCCAAATAAATGTTACAAGTGTGTTGTTCTTTTCCTAATCTGCTATTATTGATGCTCTAACAGATGGTGAAGGAGGAATAGAAGATGAAAATAGGTCTGTCTCTGGGTTCCTTCACTTTGACACTGCTACAAAAGGTAAAGCCCTTTGAATCTGTAACGACTTTATAGGTATATATTAAATTGCTTAAAAATTTAGAAGGTAATTATTACTCCTGTATCTGCAAATTCTGAACTGGTATAGAAGAGTGGATTATTTGCCACAGAAAAGTGGAAAGGATTATTTGCCATTCAGAAATATTTTTTTTAAAACTAGGATGAATGAATGGAAAAAATGTTCTTGTAAATGGGTATATTAGAAATAAAGTCAAATTTAGATTTCAACCCTGTCTTCTGTTGCTGGACTTGTTGAACATAGCACAGCCTTTGTGCGTGAGCTGAGTACAATGGTTTGTTCTTCTCCTGATGGTCCCAAGTAAAACTGAACTACTTTTATTTTTTTTCTAGTACGTCGAAAAATTTTAAGTATTCTTGACTCGATTGACTTCAGTCAGGAGATCCCTGAACCTTTGCAGTTAGATTTCTTTGATCGGGCCCAGATCGAACAAGTTATTGCTAACTGTGAACACAAGAATTTACGGGGACAGACAGTCTGCAATGTCAAGGTGAGGATTAGTCTGAAGTGTGTGCAGTATCAAGTGCTTCTGACTTTGAGTCATCGGAGAAAAATAGAGCTATACAGTTGTTTTCTGATAAGGATTTTGGTTCATTGGGCTGCGGTTTTCATTTTTCAAATAGCTGAGAAATGAAACTGAATAAGCCACACTAACTTTACCTCTTTTTTTTTTTTAAGATTTTATTTATTTATTTGACAGAGAGAGATCACAAGTAGGCAGAGATGCAGGCAGAGATGCAGGCAGAGATGCAGGCAGAGGGAGAGGGAGGGGAGAAGCAGGCTCCCCGCTGAGCAGAGAGTCCAATGCGGGGCTTGATCCCAGGACCCTGAGATCACGATCTGAGCTGAGGGCAGAGGCTTAACCCACTGAGCCACCCAGGCGCCCCCTAACTTGACCTCTTCAAAAGGTTTCCCATCACCTTCCTGAGAGCAGTCATGCTGCCCAGCTGTGAAATGGTTTTAGCTATTTAATTCTCTACCAGGTGAATGTTAATGGCCTCACTAGTAGGAAGAAGATATCCAAGGGCATTTGCATGAACTGATCTGCTACAGAGGCTCTTTGGTAGCACTTAGTAATGTAAGGGATATCTAAAGTTTGTAACTAGAAACTAGACAGTGCCACTTGAAGATGGTATCCAAAACTTTTCCCTCTAGGGCTGTTTATAGTAATTGCTAAAGGTATTGTTCTGTCAGTGTCTGCAGTGGTCTGATTTTTCTCTTTTCTCAATTCTATAGCTTCTCCATAGGGTTCTGGTAGCAGAAGTAAATGCCCTTCAGGGTATGGCAGCCATAGGCCAGCGACCTCTGCTAATGGAGGTAAGCCTTGTTGAGTATTTGTTAGTTTTAACCTTTTTTAATGACTTAATTGCCAGTTTTAAAACAAAACAGTAAATTGACTTGTAGTTGATTAATAAGTAAACTATTTAAAATTAAACATTCATGGAATCTTTCATTTTGATTTTAAAACTTTGATACTCTAAACTGAAGTTAACATCTGGATGCCAGAGGGAATAACATCTTTTTCTGCTATACTAGTTAAGGATTTGCAGCCTGTCCATATTGCGTATTAGACTTCCCTTGCTCTCTGTCATTTAGGGAAGAGAAAGTCATTTGTCATCACAGGTGGGGAGGAATGGGTAAGAGGTCAGGTGGGAAGAATCATGTATATGGACACACTGCTGGTTAGGCCAAAGCAAGAGGCAAAGAAATAAAATACGTGTCAGGGAAACATGCCCTTGACCTTGAGTTATAGGCAACTCTGGTGCTCCACAGTAAGTGTAAGTAGATAATACAAAGAGAAGATGGAGTTAAAAAGCTCATTTCTACCCATACTGCCTCAGCTTTTTGACGTGTACGTGGAAGGTTTCCCAAGTATACTGTAAGTGTATTCAGAGGAACAGACAGAGTTAAAAATAGGACTCCACTGAGACTCAGCCTAGCTCAGCTGGAGGAGTGTGCAACTTGGTCTCAGGGTCATGAAGTTTGGGCCCCACGTTGGGTATAGAGATTACTAAAAAAGATAAATGAACTGAGGGTTGCTGGAGGGTAGAGGGGAGGAAGGATGGGGTAACTGCGTGATGGACATTAAGGAGGATATGGGTTGTAATGAGCCCTGGGTATCACATAAGGCTGATGAATCACAGACCTGTACCTATGAAACCAGTAATACACTGTATGTGAATTAATTGAATTTAAATTACAAAAATATTTAAAATAAAATAATTTTAAAAAGATAAATAAATTTTATTTTTTTAAAAGACTTTATTTATTTGAGAAACACCCTCAAGCATGAGTGGGGGCGAGGCAGAGGGAGAGGAAGAAGGAGAAGCAGACTCCCCTCCGCGTGAGGACTTTGATGTGGGGCCTGATCCCAGGACCCCAAGATCATGACCTGAGCTGAAATTAGACATTTAACCAACTGAGCCACCCAGGTGCCCCAATAAGAAAAAAAAAAGAAAAGAAAAGAAAAAAGGACTCTGGTTGGTAAAAGTATCATTTGCCCATGCAGTAACCTTGTGATTCAATTTCTGTGGCTTTAGGAAATCAGCACTATACTTCAGTATGTGGTAGGAAGAAACAAATTGCTGCAGTGTCTTCATGCAAAACGGCATGTGTTAGAGTCATGGAGGCAGCTGGTAGAAATCATACTGACAGCTTGTCCCCAGGACCTCATTCAGGCAGAGGATCGACAACTGATTATTCGTGATATTTTACAAGACGTACATGACAAGGTAACATACTTCCTAAATTGCTTCCTAAACTTTCTTACTTCATAATTACTTCCTATATTGCTGAACAAATATTCGTACACCATCTGAACACAGTTTGCCACCATCCTTTTCTGTCTCCTTTTCTATTAGGAATGAATAGAGTTGCACACCGCCATTGCTAAGACTTCCCTTGAAAAAGGCATCTGTACAGTTGTGGCTCTCAACCCAAGTGTCTATCAGAATTATCTAGGGAGCTTTTTAAAGATACACAGGGATAGATCCCACCCCGGACATTCTGGATGGGCCACTGGTTATGAGGCCATTTACGTGAATGTACATTAAAAAACCTAAGGAATGTTGATAGGAATCCCTTCTGGTTAGGAACACGTGTTTACCAGCTTCGTGTTTCAATTTCTTTCTATATTTTAGTTTTTGTTTTCTTTGAACAGTGCCATTCCATTCTTACATTCTTATGGTAGTTGAAAAGCTAAATGCATGTAAAGCCTGCTAATGACTGTAGCTAAAAGCAGAGTCCTCACTCTGATTTGTCTTTCTGCTTTAAGATACTGGATGACGAAGCAGCCCAGGAGTTAATGCCCGTGGTGGCAGGTGCTGTGTTCACCCTGACTGCTCACCTAAGCCAAGCCGTTCGCACGGAACAGAAACAACCATTAGTCTTGGGATCTGGAGAGACTCATTGTGCTTTTATGCTTGATAGTTCTTTCGCCTCCCCTCCTCCAGCAGAGAACCCAGTGGTGGGTTTTGCTTCTATTGGAGATTCTTCGCTTCACATCATATTGAAGAAGCTCTTGGACTTCATTTTGAAGACAGGTTTTTTTCGTCTAAAGTTCTTATAAATTATATTTTTATGTTTGTTTTAACTTTAATCTGAAGAAAGGTTTTTACTATATATCTCCTTAGGTGGCGGATTCCAGCGAGTGAGGACACACCTCTATGGCTCTCTGTTGTATTACTTGCAGATCGCCCAAAGACCAGATGAACCAGACACATTAGAAGCAGGTAGAACTGGATAGATTTCTCATCTTTTCTGTTTTAGTGATTGGTTACCTTAAATTAAAAAAAAAATCCCTTTTCCATCCCTTGGCGAAGCAAATCTTTAATGAGTCTTTATGGAATCATTAAAGGTCTGCGCTAAAGTCAAGGAAGAATGTTTAATTTTCTAAAATTAAGAAGATAGTACATGAGTACTATCTTCTCATAATAGCCTGGGTGGCTCAGTGGGTTAAAGCCTCTGCTTTCGGCTCAGGTCGTGATCCCGGGGTCCTGGGATCAAGCCCTGCATCGTGCTATCTGCTCAGCGGGGAGCCTGCTTCCTCCTCTCTCTCTTTCTCTCTCTCTCTCTCTCTGCCTCCTTGTGATCTCTGTCTGTCAAATAAATTAAAAAAGAAATCTTTATAAAAAACAAACAAACTCTCAGATACCACTTTAGCTTATATATATTTTTAACTCCCTCTATTGTCTCTGGTCCCACTGAACAATACGTGATACTTAGTGTATCCATGTCTTTCTTCCTTTTGCAGTACATCACAGTGCACATCTAGTTGAATCTTTTCTTTTTTTTTTTTTAAAGATTATTTATTTGACAGAGAGAGCGCACAAGTGCACAAGCAGGGGGAGTGGCAGGCAGAGGGAGAAGCAGACCCCCCGCTGAGCAGGGAGCCTGACAGGACCCCGGGATCATGACCTGAGCTGAAGGCAGCTGCTTAACTGACTGAGCTACCCAGGTGCCTGTAGTTGAAGCCTTTTCAAATGACTATGTTGTTCTGTAATATGGAAACATTTATTTCCCTACTTGGATTATGGCACTTCTGTTGTTTCTGATTTTTTACTGTCACAAAAGTGCTACATCAGATATTCTTTTATATGCCTGTGTATTTTTCTCGAAGAATCCTTCATGGTAAAATTTCCATGTGAAAGAGTGTGCACATATTTATTTTAGTAGATTCTACCAAATGGCCTTTTCCTATATGAAGTCTCATCAGTAGTGCACATGTGTCTTTGTATTAATGTGACCATGTGACACACGGAGTGCACATGTGTCTTTGTACTAATGTGACCAAGAAGTAGCATTTCTTGGTCAAATGTAACGCCTGTTTCAAATATTGATAAATTCCACTTTCTAAAATATTAGCATTTTTAATTAAGAGTAATAACGTGGACTCTTCGATCTCCGAATATGAAAAATGTTTTTAACAATTCAGCAGATGAGTATATAATACTCTATACCAGGGTTATCCTGCTATTTAAGAACTTGCCATAAGCACCTTTTGATAATGGACTCCTGGTACCCTGCTAAGAACGGTTATAAGTATTTGCTATTTTGTACACAGATTTTTAAAAGCCACTTTGTGTGTAAGACCCAGATTATCTCATATTACTCTTTACTGGCTATATATTTTTACATATCTTTCTTAGAAAGATAGATAATAACCAAATGATGTGTTTATGGAAATGCCTTATTCAAAAAATGCACAAAAATATTTTTAAAGTCATTAAATAATAGTTCAGAGAAGTTTTTTAAGCAAATAGGAACTTTTATAAAGAGAGACAGTAATGATGGAGCTTCCACTCCCTACTCCTCTCCCCCAGCACGTCACCCCCATGTTTCTCTTGTCTAAAATTTTTTAATATTCTATTTAGTAGAACTATGGCGAAATCTCCACATAACCACTAGGTGGCACGCCAACTTGCTTTTTATAAAAGGCATGATTATCAAGATGTTAAAAGTAGTGTGGCCACAAAAGAAAATTCTCCTTTGTTTTTAATTTTCAAATGATCTGTTTTTAATTTCATCCCTTAGTTTTTTTTTTTTTAACCACTTAATTGCTGCTAATTTTGACTTATTTTATTTTTATTTTTTATTTTTATTTCTTTTTTTTAATATTTTATTTATTTATTTGTCAGAGAGAGAGAGAGAGAAAGTGAGAGAGGGAATATAAGCAGAGCGAGTGGGAGAGGAGAAGCAGGCTTGCCGGTGAACAGGGAGCCCAATGTGGGGCTTTATCCTAGGACCCTGGGATCATGACCCTGGGATCATGAGCTGAAGGCAGATGCTTAATGACTGAGCCACTGAGGCAGCCCTATTTTGACTTATTTTAAATAGCAGAATATTTTATTCCGTAGATACTAGAGTTTTAAAGTTTCAAATTAGGTATATTAAATTCAGGGGTGCCTGATTAGCTCAGTCGGTTGAGCATCCAACTCTTGATTTAGCTGAGGTCTTGATCTCAGGGTCTTCATTTTAAGCCCCACATTGGGCTCCATCCTGAGCATGGAGCCTACTAAAAAAAGAAAAAGAAGAATTAAATTCAATAAATATTTATTGAGGACATGTGTGTATACATATATTTTGACACTGTATCTATTTTCTTTTTTGTTTTAAAACAAAAACTGATTAAAAAAAAAAGATTTTATTTATTTGTGAGAGAGAGAGAGAGCGAACACAAGCAGGGGGAGCAGCAGAGGGAGAGGGAAAAGCAGGCTCCCTGTTGAGTAGGGGGCCCAATGTGGGGCCCGATCCCAGGATCCTGGGATCACGACCTGAGTCAAAGGCAGATGCTTAACCAACTGAGCCACCCAGGCATCTTCCAGAAACTGATGTTTTAATATCTGTATACTTATTTTTCCATACCATTTTCACTTTACTTATTTATTGATTGATTGTTTAAAGAGTTTATTTATTTTAGAGAGAGATAGCACACCTGCAAGCAGAAGAAGGGGTGCAGGGAGAGGGAGAGAGAGAATCTCTAGCACACTCTACACTGAGCACCTAGCCCAGCATGGCGATCGTGACCTGAGTTGAAACCGGAGGGCTGGACAGTTAACTGAATGAGCACTCAGGTGCCCTTACTTTATTTTTAACATAGCTATATATACAGGATACTGGGCAGTTATTTTCCCTGTTTTGTGTAAAAGGAATCTTATTTACATGGACTAAATGACTTGTTTGTCTGTAATAGATCTGAGATTAGAATTCGGCTTTCTCAATCTGTAATAGAATGTTCCTTCTCCCGACCAGAGCATCTCACATCTTCATCTTTTTTGTTGTTGTTGTCTTTTTGCAATTTGTAATTTTTTCCTTTTAATTTGATAGATAATATCTGCCAGCAATGTATTTGTAGCTCACTTTTTTTTTTTTTTAAAAGATTTTATTTATTTGACAGAGATCACAAGTAGGCAGAAAGGCAGGCAGGCAGAGACAGAGGAGGAAGCAGGCTCCCCGCTGAGCAGAGAGCCTGATGTGGGACTCCATCCCAGGACCCTAGGTTCATGACCTGAGCTGAAGGCAGAGGCTTTAACCCACTGAGCCACCCAGGTGCCCCTGTAGCTCATGTTTTAAGTGACTAATTTCTAGTGTGTAAAGAGCACCTATAAATCAATAACCCAGTAGAAAAAATGGACAAGGGATAGGAACATATAGTTTAGGGAAAAAGGAATTCAGATGGCTCTTAAGTATATAGTTAGCTTTCTGAAAATCCCTACAGGTAGATTTCATCACCTCGAGCTGTCAGTGCAGATCTGGGGAGGAACAAAACCATACGTTCTCTGAGTGAATTCTTACATGTCTTCTTATACGGAAGATTCTTAGATGTTTTTCCAGTTAAGAACATGGTAGTGAAAATATGACATTGCTTTTGCATGTGTAATCCCTAGGGGTTAGTTGACAAGAGTTGACATCGTGACTATCTCTCTTTGTATTCTTTTCACCTTTTATGTTCTTTTTTTACCAGTGACCACTAGGAGAAAATATGGATAATTTGACCAGAGCCTAAATGTTTAATAGGAGGCACCATTGTTATATTCCTAATTTCTTTTTTGGTTTGTTTCCTAAACTCTAGTATTATAAAAATACTTTCCATTTAAATACAGATTGATAATTACAAAGATAACACATTTTTAGCACTTTTTTTTTTATCAGGTTAATGTTTTCAGTAGAAGTTTATTTATAAAATTATGCTAACACTTCAGAGTAGAGAGTGTAGTATATCTGCCTTAGTTTTATCTCCATGAGATTAGCCCTGTTTGAATGTTCTATTGTAATCTCAGTAAAATGGATTATATTGCTTTTAAAACAAGTTAATAACTTTTCATTTTCTAGGAGCTTATCATTCAACTTGATAAGCTGATTGGTACAGCTATATGGAAGATGTTGGTTCAGTTACTTAATTTTGAAAGTGTTTAAATTGTTACAATCTTAAACACTTTATTATAAGCTTTTCTCATGTGTTCTTTATTTTTTAAAGATTTATTTATTTGAGAAAGAGCACGTGCGTGCATGCTCATGTGTGGGGGGGTGGTGGCAGAGAGAGAGAATCTTCAAGCAGACTCCCCACTGAGTGCAGAGCCCAACACAAGGCTTGATCTCATAAGCCATGAAATCATGACCTGAGCCGAAATCAAGAATTGGACACTCAACTGACTGAGCCTCCCAGGCACCCCATGTTCTCATAGTTTTAAATTGGCTTTTCTTTTCTCTTAATTTTGACAAGTTAATGATACTCAGTTTTATACTTTATTTATAAGTAATCATTAGAAATTTTCATAAGAATAAGGAATTTTCTGTTCTGCTCATAATTCTTTGGGGGCTTTTGTAACTTTTGAGCAAGAATATTATTCTTTGTGAAACCATAATATCAATTCATCTTTTGTAAAAAAGGGTTTAGAAAAGACAATCTATTGCCATTATTAAATTTTTTAGACTCCTTTGGTGAGATTCTCAGTTTTTATGATCTAGGCATTAGTGGGATCTGGTATTATAGTATAAATACATGTATAATTCATAAAATAGTGGGACTAAAAGGATTTCATAGAGAATCATACCTGCTATTGACTCTGTTCTTTTGAGTCTGATTCCAATAAGAGACTTAAAAACACTAGCTGCAGCTATATGTGTATGTATTGTAGTTACGTGTAGGCTCTTTGCTTGATGTGAATTTAGATGTCCATTTCTCATTTGTTCGTTTAGAACCTGGGCTGCCTGGGTGGCTCAGTTTGTTAAGTGACTGACTCTTGATTTTGACTCAGGTCATGATCTCAGGGTTGTGAGATGGAGCCCTGTTTTGTGCTCTAAGCTGGGCATGGAGCCTTCTTAAGATTCTCTCCCTTTTCTTCTGCCCCCATAATTCACACACATGGGCATGCATTCTCTCTCTGTCTCTCAAAAAAAAGACCAAAAAAATCAAACCTGAGAACCTGACTAAAAGTTAATAATCAGGCATTTAGAAACCATTTTTAGCTTTTAGTTTTTATTTCAAAATACATACTGAATGTAGGAAGTTTAGAACATACTAATAAATAAGAGGAAGAAGAGGTCACACATTTTACCCTGCTAAGAACTACCACAAGATTTTGGTTAGAGTCAGCCATCATTTTGTACTTATTTATAATTTCCCTTTTCTCTCCACTCAATATTTTATGAACTTTTTTCTTAAGTAATGTTTTTAATAGCTCTGTACATTTTATCACTTAGAAAATACTGTAATTTATTTAGCTTACCCATTTTTGGACATTAGGATCATTTCCAGTTTTTCGTAATACAAATAAAAATCAGTAATCGTTTGGTGGGGTTGGTTATTTTTAATCTAAGAAGCAGAAAATACTAATTGGGTTCTTGTTTTCATAAGGATTATATTCTAGTAGAAATGACAATATATGTACTTATAAAAGAGGAAGTGTTAAATTGGATGATATGGTCCAGATGCCAGCAAACTTTTTCTGTAAAGGGCCAGATAGTAAGTATTTTAGGCTTGCAAGCCATATGCTCTGTGTTGCAGCTACTCAACCCTGCCATTATAGTGTGATAGCAGCCAGAGAGACTGCAAATGAAGGACCGTGAGTTTGTTGCATTTTCATTAAGCTTTTTAAAAACAGGTCAGATTTTGCCCGCAGTCCTTAGTTTTCAAACCCCAAGTATGAATCTATAAGAGGTAAGAGATAAAAGAAAAGATCAAGACTTTCACTGTTCTTTGCAGGTAAAGATGTATTTACACAGGAATAAATGGCGGAGGGCTTTTCAGGCAAAGCCCAGACTAGGAGGGAGTAAAGACTAAGGAGAGTGGCCTATAAGTAGGGGAGAAGTTTGATGGCAAATAAAGTCAAGTAGAGAGGGTAGGACCGTATTATTAATGACCTTGACAATGAAATTGCAGTGTTAGAGATGGTTGGATTAAGCATTGACAGCTATTTCGTTATTTATTTATTTATTTATAAGATTTTATTTATTTATTTGACAGAGAGAGAGACGGCCAGAGAGGGAACACAAGCAGGGGGAGTGAGTGAGGGAGAAGCAGACTCCCTGCTGAGCAGGGATTTCCATGTGGGGCTTGATCCCTGGGATCATGACTGAGCCGAAGGTAGATACTTAACAGCTGAGCCACCCAGGTGCCCCAAAACTATACAGTGGTTTTTTGTTTTTTAGAAGATTTTATTTATTTATTTGAGAGAGAGACAATGAACAGCGGCAGAGGCAGAGGGAGAAGCAGAGTTCCCACTGAGCAGGGAGCCTGATGGGGACTCAATCCTGGGACCCTGAGATCATGACCTGAGCCAAAGGCACCTGCTTAACTGACTGAGCCACCCAGGTGCCCCAGGCATTTTAAATTATTTAGAAAAGTTATACGAAGTTGGTATTTAGAAAAGTTTGTATGGCAGTAATTTATAAGGTATGTTTGAAGAAGGGACAGTTTGTGATGTGTCTGTATGTAGTAGTGGAGGGAGTGTTGGAGGTAGTTGAGAAGTGACATTAGAGGCTGGAATGATGAAGAGGAGGCAGCCATGCTGAGACCTGAGGAAAACCATGAGAAATCAAAGTGCACGAGATCCTGAGGCCAAAGTGGTAAATTTCAGAAACATAAAGGCTCGTGTGGTGGCAGCTAGTGGGAGAGGCAAAGAGTGGAAAGTGAGGCTGAGAAGTAGGTGGGACCATATGACCGAAGGGAGTGACATTGAGAAACGTCAAAACATACCCTCCTTTGACACTATTTGAAATTAAAAATAACTATAACAAATAAAATTCATAGTAGTGCTAAAAATATTTTAGGGAAAAAATATTAAAACTGAAAGTTTGCCTGCTGCAAACTTTATAATGGAATGTAGGCCCAATGTGGGTTAACTTTTTTATTTTTCATGATTAATCCTGCTTCATTTTTACTCTCCATTCTGATCAGTTAATCTCGAGAACTTTTCTTTAATTTTAAAACAGCTGCTGTGTAGTAGGTGGAAAAAACATCACAAGATTGGTTTCAAATACAGGTCATGGCTTTATGTAATATACTTTTGAAACTTTTCTGGAAGGTTACGTGAATCTCATGTTTAAGATATATGATGTATGATCATATCTTTAAGATACAGGGTATACTCTTTCTTTTAATAAGTATTTCAATTACACAATATAAAAGAATAAAATTATCTTAATTTTTTGGGAAGCAGATACTGGTCTACGTTGTACCTGATTTTTTTAGCCACATTTCTCATAGATCTCAATAAGGGATGAAAATAGGTTGGTTAGCAGAATAAACACAGGGTATTGGTTCTCTTGTACTCTTATAATTCATCTTGATTTCTTTAAGAATAACTAGTCTATCCTTCTCCTAATACGTATTACATTGTTATCTTAGTGTACATACATGGAATGTGTGCGTTGGGTCCTTGACATTCGCCTGCGTGGACCCTTTGGTTGGTGGGCCTGTGGGTACATGCGATAATGAAGGGATTTTTTTCTCGTCTGTATGAGGTGTACTCAGTTACCAAACTGTTTTTTATTGGAGTATTTTCGATGTTTTCTTTTATAACCCTATTAGCCAAGAAAACCATGTGGGAAAGGCTGACAGCCCCTGAAGATGTATTTAGTAAATTACAGCGAGAAAACATAGCCATCATTGAGAGCTACGGTGCTGCGCTCATGGAAGTGGTCTGTCGAGATGCCTGTGATGGTCATGAGATTGGAAGGGTATAGTAACTCTATTTAGCAGAATGAGTGAATAAGTGTTTTGACTTACTAAGGTATAAACTGAATCAACTTTTCAAATGCGTGTTGCATATTGAGAATTGTTTTCTATAATATATTTTAGTGAATTTTCTTACTTGCTATGATTTGGAATTTCTGTTGTTTATTCGTATGTTTTAATTCTGTTCAGAATCTCAGTTTTTTTTTAGAATTTTCCCTCAGAATAATCTTTTTGCTGATTGTGAAATTGGCCCTACACTGTTAGAAATGCTGCTTAAGGAAGATTTTGGTTAAGAGAATGCTGGAGGCACAGCTTTTATACTGAATATGTCTTTCTTACATTTATAGTTCTTTTAAAATATTGTGTCATACTGGTGATAATGCAGTGAGAAAATGACTTCCTGCTAGTGGAGAATTTCATAGCCTCTGAATCATATACAAGTGATCCTTGAACAACAATGGATTTGAACTGCATGGGTCCACTTATATACAGATTTGTTTGTTTGTTTTAAAGATTTCATTTATTTGAGAGAGACAGAGAGCATGCGAGAGGGGAGGTCAGAGGGCGAAGCAGACTCTCCACTGAGCAGGGAGCCCGATAGGGGACTCAATCCTGGACTCCAGGATCATGACCTGAGCTGAAGGCAGTCGCTTAACCACCTGAGCCACCCGGCCATCCTTACACACAGATTTGTTTTGACAAATAGAGTACAGCACTGTAAATGTATTTTCTCTTTTTAAGATTTTTGAAAAAAAGATTTTATTTATTTATCTTAACAGAGAGAGTGAGAGACAGAGAGAGCACATGAGCAGGAACAAGGAGGCAGAGGGAGGGAAAGGCAGAGAGAGAGGGAGATGCAGACTCCCTGCTGAGCAGGGATCCTAATGCTGGGCTTGATCCCAGGACCCTGGGGTCATGACCTGAGCTGAAGGCAGACGCTTAACTGACTGAGCCACCCAGGCTCCCCCTTCATATGATTTCCTTAATAACATTTTCTCTTGTCTAGCTTTACTTTATTGGAATAATACAGTATATGGTACATAGAACATAGAAAACATATGTTAATCTACTCTTTTTTGTTTTTTGTTTTTTGTTTTAATCTACTGTTTATATTACCAGCAAGGCTTCTGGTCAACAGTAGACTGTTAGTAAGTAAGGCAGTGGGGATTCTTAAGTTATACGTGGATTTTCCACTGTGCTCCTAACCCCTGTGTTGTTCAAGGGTCAACTGTGTTTGAAGACTGTGGGAAATGAGATTTTAAGAAATAGGATAAGATATAAACTATATAGTAAGTTCTCAATTATGTTGAAAAAGTGTAAGTGTTCTTATGCATTGAAAAAAGACTGGGGTGCCTGGGTGACTCAGTTAGGTGGGTGTCTGCCTTCCACTTGCGTCATGATGCCAGGGTCCTGGGATCGAGCCCTGCATTGGGACACTTGCTCAGCGGGGAGCCTGCTTCTCTCTCTCCCCGTCCCTACTCGTGTTCTCTTTCTCGCTCACTCTCTATCTCAAATAAATAAAATCTTTAAAAAAAAACACACACACACACAAAACAAGGAAAAGAAAAGAAAAAAGACTGGGAGGAGAGAGAGACCAAAAATGGATTAACAGACCATGTATTTCTATATTCTTTTCTATATTTTCTAGGTTTCCTGTAATGAGCAATTAAAACTTCACAGTTAGGAAAAAAAAAAGCTATTTTAAAAAGTCCCTTTCCTCCTTTTATTAATAAACTGAGATTCTGTATGCATAGCTTTCAGTTTCTCAAAAAAAAACAAACAAACCCACAAAATAAGAAAATATTATTGTTAGCTACCATTCCCGTTGTAAGAAAAGTGCTAAGTATTTTCACATGAAGGCAGTTTCTGTTGATGATTCTGGTGGCCAGACTGTGATTTGTTCTTCCCTCAGATGCTGGCGCTGGCTCTTCTTGATCGGATTGTCTCCGTAGACAAGCAGCAGCAGTGGCTTTTGTATCTTTCTAACAGTGGCTATTTGAAGGTGCTTGTGGACAGCTTGGTAGAAGATGACCATACTTTGCAAAGCTTACTAACTCCACAACCTCCCCTTTTAAAAGCGCTTTATACTTACGAATCCAAAATGGTAAGGCTTTATGTTCATTTGAAGTTAGGTCAACAGCTCACTGCCTCTTAGAGCTGTAACTAGATTAAAGAACATTAATGTGACCACCATTTCGAATATTTCTGTCATGTAAGCTGTAATCATTTTAAGGAGTTTGAAATTTGGAACCGTGTTAGAAATGCGTCTTCTAGGCTGCTGAAGTTGAGTTGAAGTGATCCTGAGGGTGTTGGTTGGGTCATGGAACCGCTACTCAGTCAGGTTGCTGATGATGGCAAATGATTGGACACTCAGTCCTCTGAGGAGAGCCATGAGCAAAATTTTCTCTTCACAATAAAATTCAGACCATTAGCTGCCTGGTGAACATTCTAGTATCGATGTGCTAGTTCTAGTTTAACACAGGATTTTCAGGACAGCCTATAATCCATCATTTCCTTTCCTCCAAATTTTTTTTCTCTGTTCCCTCCTGGTTGAAAACACTACCGTGTCATAATAATAGGAGCACTGAAGTTTAGATTCCTTATGAAGTTCTTTCCCTTCCTTTGGTTATTCAGTAAGTATTTATTAAATACCCATTACATGTCAGGTGTGGCACTAGGTACTAGAGATAGAGCTGTGGGCAAAACAGTCTTCCCTGCCCTCCCTATGCCCACATGATGGTAAGAGAAACTCCTGTGGAGTTGAGTACTTATTTTCATGCAAGGCACTGGAGGCAGCACTTGAGATGTGTGGTGCCATTCAGTCCTCACAGAATCCTGAGAAATGTAGTCTAATGTGCCCCTGCATAGCTAGCTCAGAGTTTCTCTTCAGTGTGATCGAAGATCAGAAATGTGCTGGGAGAGAGTCTTATTTTTATCTGAGGCCCTTGGAAATGATTTCTGTACTGATGTTTTTCCCTTTGTAACTTCTTAGGCATTTCTTACAAGAGTGGCTAAGATACAGCAGGGTGCTTTAGAGCTGCTGAGGTCTGGGGTGATAGTGAGACTGGCACAGTGCCAGGTCTATGACATGCGCCCAGAGATGGACCCACAGAGGTAAGTGTCCCTACACGTTGGTGCTGTTTCCTTACTAATTCTTCACTGTAAAGGATCAGTGAGGAAAAAAAATATTCCAAACATTATTTTGCCATTGGTTTATCATTCTGTTTGAGCAGTATTCTTTCATCTTGATGACGCTTTTTGGGTCCTCTGTCCTGCCATTTACTAATAAATGGAAGTTGCTAGTGAGGATAAAAGTAGGAGGGACCTAATCCTTTCCATTTTAGAGCAGTAATGTTAAGAGGAAAATAGAGGATTTTATTAGTAAATGTTTTTCTTCCCAACTTTAGTGTTCTGTTCAATAGAACATATATTTTTAGGGGTGCCTGGGTAGCCCAGGTGACTGAGTATCTGACTCTTGATTTTGGCTTGGGTCATGATCTCAGGGTCCTGAGATCAAGCCCTGCATTGGCCCCAGAGGTCAGTTCGATACCTCCTTGAGATTTTCTCTCTCTGTCTACCCCTCCCACTTGTGCTTGCTCTCTTTCTCTAAATAAAGTCTTCAAAAAAACACGTTTATTTTTAGTTGTAGTGTGATTCTTTAAAGTATTATAGTGAAATTATAATTTGTTGTAGATTTCCTATTCCTGATGATTTGAATAGTATTTTATATTTTTCTTGTATCATTTTACTAACTCTTTGCACATTTGAAATCTTTTAGTCAAACTATTTTTAGGTTTCAAGCTTTTTAACAGATATCTCAGTTCAGTTTGAATATGGGTTTTTTTTTTCCCTCATTTTTGTCTACCTGGCTACAATATTGTTAGCATACCCTCTTAGCAGTAAATAACACTTAGGTCAGTTTTACTAATTTTTGTCAAAAGATCAATTGCCAAATTGAATATTTGAGTATTTCAGGATTAACTGTAGAACTATTTTACCTCCAGCAAAGAAATGTTTTTTTTTTCTTTTTATATTGCTTTCTGAAATCTTAAACATGAGAATTATTATTTTCCCCTTTATGTAAAGAGGATTGAGTTAATTACATTCTTTAGCTATTGGCATCTAATCACTTGTCTGTGCAAAGCCTTTTTCTTATTTCTGTATTTTGCTTCCATTCCCTTCTCTTCAACAGGCAACCATTTTCTTTTGTTTAAAAATTTAAATGTAAACATTTATAATAAATGATAGCTTATTAATACTTTATTTTAAAAGTGAAATTTTACAGCCTCATTTTAACTTTTTTAAGTTTTTTTTTTAAAGATTTCATTTATTTATTTGAGCGAGAGAGAGAGTGAGACAGAGAGCATGAGAGGGGAGGAGGTCAGAGGGAGAAGCAGACTCCCCGTGGTGCTGGGAACCCGATGTGGGACTCGATCCCGGGACTCCAGGATCATGACCTGAGCTGAAGGCAGTTGCTTAACCAACTAAGCCACCAAGGTGCCCCTCATTTTAACTTTTTCAAATCTTGATTTATTAGTGTAATGGACAATGTGGACTCATTTGTGGCTCTGCGTACAGGAGAAGGAAATGTGGAGAAAATAAAGTTTTTTATCTGTTTCTTGTTTGTAGTTTTTGTGGCCCACAGAAGCATTTAGAGTAGAATAAATATATTGAAGTTCTAAGCATTGTCTTCAAATTATACAGATTTTCTTTACCACGATTTTTCAGAATTGAAATAACTCCGTTTTTACTGTTGGTACGGGATGCCGAGTTCTCCTTAGTAGCCTCACACCTTAATCAGGCACCTGTGATTGCTTGCCATGGAGATGGGCAGGAACTGTTAGCATCCCTTAACTCTTGGACTGTCGCTCTCTCCTTGTTGGGTGGAAATGAATGAAGCATGTTCGGCATGAGAGACCCGCCAGTGTTCATCCCCGCCCCGGTGGACCGCTACCGGCAGATTCTGCTCCCGGCGCTCCGCTTGTGCCAGGTCATCCTCACGTCCAGCACGGCCCAGCACTTGCAGGCAGCGGGGCAGGTGAGAAGAGCCCTTGGTATAGACGGTGTCGGTCCTCATTTTACCACTGCACAAACCCGAGGCATAGACCACATCCGTGATTTGACCATACTATCTGTGACAGCCCTAGGCGTCGAAAGCCAGCCCCTAGTACTTTGCTGTGAACTTCATTGACCCGCTCTTATTTGAATGAAACCCCACAGCGAAGAATAGAATAGTGAGATGGAAAGCAAGATCTCTAAATTTGTTCTTCTGTAAAAGAAAGTGGTTATTGTAATAGGAATAAACTGGCTTCTAAAATGTAATTTAACCAGAGATTTATTGAGAGGCCGTACACCATTTTAGGCCTTGCAGAAAATATGGAAGATAGATGATTATGGCCCATTGGGTTGTGATATTTAGAGAACGAATTGAGATAAGTGAATTTTCTAACTAATAAAAATCTTTTTCATTGAGCACCAGAAATCAGTTTTATTTTCATCCCTTTTCAATGAAACCTTCAAAAAAAAACCCACTTTGTTTCTTTAAACTAATAATCTGTGTATAGTTTAGCCATTCACTGATGAGACTTACCATTATGACTAGCAGATTTTGATTATACTGCTCTATTATTGTGACACCCCCAGGAACTGTGTCATACTTTATGGTAATTTTAGGTGTTCTCCCTGCCATCAGTCTTTTTTTTTTTTTTTTTTTAAAGATTTTATTTATTTATTTGATAGGCAGAGATCTCAAGTAGACAGAGAGAGAGAGGAGGAAGCAGGCTCCCTGCTGAGCAGAGAGCCCGATGCAGGGCTCGATCCCAGGACCCTGAGATCATGACCTGAGCCGAAGGCAGAGGCTTTAACCCACTGAGCCACCCAGGCGCCCCTCCCTGCCATCAGTCTTTAGGCTTATGTCACTGAGGTAGAATGCTGCTCTTTCCAGCATGGCCCCTTGTTTTATGCTGCTTTAGTACGTCCTGCCACTTCTGTATGTGGCCTTGGAGTCAGTTCTTTAAAACTCAAAAGACTTTCCTTGTCTTCTCCTTTATTGAGATTAAGATTTTTTTTTTAATTAGAAGTGGGACATTCTGATGATACAAGATTCTCTAATAGCACTCTTGTACTGGCTGTGGCAGAATCCCCTGAGGAGCTTGTTTTAAAAATAGAAATTACTGAGGAGTGTCTGGGTGGCCCAGTCAGTTAAGTGTCCAACTTTTTTTTTTTTTTTAATTAACGTATAATGTATTATTTGCTTCAGGGGTACAGGTCTGTGAATCATCAGGCTTACACACTTCACAGCACTTAAACTGTAGCATATATCCTCCCCAGTGTCCATAACCCAGCCACCCTATCCCTATCCCACCACCCCCTAGCAACCTTCAGTTGGTTTCATGAGATTAACAGTCTCTTAATGGTTTGTCTTTCTCCCGATCTCATTTTGTTTTATTTTTTTCCCTCCCTTCCCCACATGACCCCCTGCCCTGCCTCTCAAATTCCTCCTATCAGAGAGATCATATGATAATTGTCTTTCTCTGATTGACATACTTCACTTAGCATTAATACCCTCTAGTTCCATCCATGTTGTTGCAAATGGCAAGATTTCGGTTTTTTGATGGCTGCATAGTATGCCATTATATATATACACCACATCTTTATCCATTCATCTGTTGATGGACATCTAGGTTCCTTCCATAGTTTGGCTATTGTGGACACTGCTGCTATAAACATTCCGGTGCACGTGCCCCTTTGGATCAATACATTTGTATCTTTGGGGTAAATACCCAGTAGTGAGATTGCTGGGTCCTAGGGTAGCTCTATTTTCGACTTTTTGAGGAACCTCTACACTGTTTTCCAGAGTGGCTGCACCAGCCTGCATTCCCACCAACAGTGTAGGAGGGTTCCCCTTTCTCTAAGCATCCAACTCTTGATCTCAGCTCTGGTCTTGATCTCACTGTTGTGAGTTCAAGCCCCACATTGGGACCCAGCATGGAACCCTCATTAAAAAAAATAATAATAATAAGATTGCAGAGTTCTATATCCAATAGTTACAGGCTAAGGCCAGGAATCTGAATAAAAAATAAAAGGGGGCACAGTTCCTGAGTGATTCAGATGTTTGGCTTGTTTTAACATAGTTCAGCCTTCGAGGCATTTATGATCTAGTTGAGAAGACATTACATGTAAAAATAATTGGATTCCTCCATGAAAGTTCACTTGAAAATGCCACAGTGGAAGGGCAGAGTTTAGAGGTCAGGATTTTTATCATATTTGTATTATATCAAAAGGAGAATTTAACAAAAGCTTTTATGTGATTGTTTTCATGTCAGGCTAGTCAGATTTTCACAGAGCAACTTAAATTCAGGGATTTTTATCCCCACTCATTCTAAATTCCTATTCTAGTTCCATTTAGATAAAAATAAACAAAATAAGGGTCAAGTAATAGTTTTCATGTAGTAGTTGTAAGTTATATTATACTTTTCTACCCTAGCCTCTGAGTACAGTAATTTCTAAAAGCTGAAATCATCTTTGGTTTTCTTTTGCATTTTAGGTAAATGTTTGCTTCTTGAGGAAATAAACAATAAATGCAGAAGACAGTCACTTAAATTACGTTCACTGTGATTCATGACATCACATTTGGTGCTTTGGCTTTATTAAAAAGATGAATTACAGATGTAGAAAAAATGTGCTCGTCTTGACCTCCCTTTTTTCTGTTTCTCCTCCCTTGGCCCGGCTCAGGTGCTGCAGTTTCTCATTTCCCATTCGGATACCATCCAAGCGATCCTGCGCTGTCAGGACGTGAGCGCCGGCTCCTTGCAGGAACTGGCTCTGCTGACAGGAATTATAAGTAAAGCAGCCCTTCCTGGTGAGTTGAGTATGTTGAACGGACTTTGAATAATTCTCTACAGACTGATGTACACTTCATAGAATGAGGTTTTTATGGCTTTGCAGTACATAGGACTTATTGAAATTGGTACTAACGGAGTTAACTGCCTTTTTTTTTTTTTTTAAAGATTTTATTTATTTATTTGAGGAAGAATGAGTGAGAGAGAGCATGAGAGAGAAGGTCGGAGGGAGAAGCAGACTCCCCAAGGAGCGTGGAGCCCGATGCAGGACTTGATCCTGGAAGTCTGGGATCATGACCTGAGCCAAAGGCAGTTGCTCAACCGAGTCACCCAGGCGCCCAGCCTCTTTTTCTTTTTTAATTAGTAAGTTTATATGTATAAGATGATATATGATCATACCAAAAAATTCAGAAAGTTAAAGAAAATAATTAATACTCAAAACCTCACTGCCTGGAAATTAGCAAGTGTTTTTTTTCAATCCTTGTGCTGCTGAAGCAAGCACAGAATCACCACATGTTAACATTTGGTGAGTGGCTTCTCAGACATTGTTTTTTGATTATGCACGTACAGGAGAGACTGGGATATCCTGAGGTGACTTATGAGAACAAGATTACCTCTTATGTGCAGTTTAAGAAAGCTATTTAGTTTTGGGGTGCCTGGGTGGCTCAGTCGTTAAGCATTTGCATTCAGCTTAGGACGTGGTCCTGAGGTCCTGGGATTGAGCCCCAGGTCAGGCTCTCTCTCTCTCTCTTGCTGTCAGATAAATACATAAAATCTTTAAAAAACAAGAAACTATTTATTTTTACATGAACTTAACTGATTAAAGAATTAATTGAAGAGACTCTGAAAACATTGCGGAATTCCAGACAAGTGTTTCTTCACTCTGAGAGCCTAAGAGCTATTAGCTCTTTTTTTGTTTTGTTTCGTTTTTTGTTAAAGATTTTATTTATTGGAGAAAGAATTAGAGCGAGGGAGAGGAAGGGAGTGCTTGTGAGCAGGGGGAGGGGCAAGGCGACTGCACTAAGCACGGAGCTGGTGCTGGAGCCCAATGCCTGGGCTAGATCTCAGGACCCTGAGTCGAACGCTTAACCGGCTGAGCTACACGGGCGTCCCTATCTCTTGGTATTTTTAATTTGTACTGAGGTCCCTTTTCCCAAGGAAAAGTATATTATGCTCCCTAAATACTCTAATGATGATGAATGTCTAAAAGTTGCCTTTATTCATGAATGATGGCATGGCTGATTATGATTTTATTTACCTCAGAACTTGTAGCTCTTATTTACTAAGCATAATGTGCCAAGTACTTATTTTAAACATTTAGTATATTTATTTATTCCTCACAACGGCCTGACGAGATTATTTTCTACGTTTTACAACTTAAGAGAACAAGAGCTTATGAGAACGTGCCTTATTTTCTACATTTTACAACTAACAAGAACAAGATTACCTCTTACGTGCAGTTTAAGAAAGCTATTTAGTTTTGGGGTGCCTGGCACAGAGAGGCACAGAGAGGTTGCCTTGTCCAAAGTCACATGGATAATACTGGTGTTGTGGTTTCCCAGCCAGTATGGCTTCTGAGCCCGTGCAGTGAACTCGTAGGCTACACTACCTCCATTTTTAACCTGCTGCCAAGTCCGAGGCCAGCCCATGATTCTGCTCCCCACAACCCCAATATGTTTTTCTCTCCATGGGGTATCGGTGCTTGGGCCCTTTTGTACTGGGAGAGAAAGAGTGTTTGGCAGGGCAGAGTGCGGTGCCTGGGGAAGCACTGGGACGTGGTGCTTAATCGGATGAGAGTGCAGCTTCCACTCCTCGCAGTCGTGGTGTATCTCAGTCCTGTGTGCTTGTTAGGCTCATTTCCCCAGATCATCCCAGTGTCTTCAGATGAAACCAGTCAGGTCATCCTTCTTACCTCTGCTGAGGTCCCACGGTGCTTTGTAATGGTTCTCCTCCTAACGGGTTTCCCTTGATTTCTCTAGGCCTTGCCTAATTACTCTAAAAGATTTCTCTGCAAACTGAAGAGTCTTCATAAGAATTTGCAAGAGTTTTTGGTTTATCTTCTTTCCTTCACTGCATCTGAGGAGTGGAATAAGGGTCATGAAGCTGAATAATGCTACTTACTTCACCAGAATTTTCTCTTATTTTTGTCCTTTGCCATCACCATTTTTTAGTGTTTACGGCCTAAGTCCCCCCCCGCCGCCCCCCCTTTTTGGCAAATTTCATTCATTTTGTAGGTTGATGACAGAGGAGACATTCTTTTTTTTTTTTTTTTACATTTTATTTATTTGAGAGAGAGAGAGCGAGCAGGAGGGAGAGGTAGAGAGGGAGAAGCAGATTCCTCGCTGAGCAGGCAGCCTGATGCGGGACTTGATCCCAGGATCCTGGGATCATGACCTGAGCCAAAGGCAGACACTTAACTGACTGAGCCACCCAGGTGCCCCAACAGAAGGGACATTCTATGATGCTGCTTCATTCTATGATGCAACTTCATTCAGCACCAAAAGTGCTGAGATAGGATAGAGAGAATTTATCATATCCTCTGGTAAGATCGTTATATTCATGAACTCTCCTGTCATTAATTTTTTTAAATGCCTAAAATTTTTGTATTTTGCTTACTAGCATCATTTGACCCTGTTAGGGTATTAAGATTGTATTTGGAAAAACAGGTTTTTTTTTTAACATGCTGATGATAAATTCAAACAAAATAAAAGAATAGAGTGAAAATACAATGACTGGCAGTTCCTGTTCTCTAAAAGGAATCAGTAATCAATTTATTTTTCTAGACATTTCTATGCATATGATATAAAACTGTCACCTCCCTACACAAATGAAATCATACTATACACACTGCTGTGTAACTTTTTTCCAGATCTTTTCTCATCATCACATAGAGTTCCTACCTCATTTTTAAAAATTGGCTGCATGATTCTCCAGTTATGAGAGCTAATCAGATCTTTATTGTTTAAGCATATCCCTGTAACATGTTGACTGTTGCCAGTCTTTTTCTTAATTTCCAGAAGTGTGGCATTTAATAACTGTGTGTGTGTCTTTGTACACATATGTGTTTTTGTAGATTTGAGGTGGTAGGCTTGAAAAATTTCGATAGTGTTTGGTCTGAAAATATATATGCTTAAAACTTTTTTGAAGATAATGCCAAATACCCTCCCAAATTTTTTTCAACAAACTTCTAACAATTTTAACTCCTATCAACCCTATACTGTAGTTTAACCCTTGATGTATTATTTTGTATTCTCCCATAATTTTGCTATATATATTTTTTATCTTAAATGCTCCAATTAAATTATAAGCCCATTTATAACTGTGTCCCCTTATCCTGGGTGTTTCATACCTCCTCAAATACTTGTCAGCAGGTTAATTTTTTTCTATGACCCACAAATATTCTAAAAAGTGTTTTGGAGTAGAGACGGATATAAACGGTACATAGAGGACTCAACTGATACTTAGTAGAATGGTCTTACGGAAACTGAGAATTGGTAGTCTTTTTTTTTTTTTTAAGATTTTTATTTTATTTCATTTTTACTTATTTTTTTAAAAGACTTTATTTATTTGAGAGAGAGAGCACCAGAGCGGGGAGGGTCAGAGGGAGAAGGAGGCTACCCACCAAGTGGGGAGCATGATGTGGGACTTGATCCTGGGACTCAGGGTCATGACCTGAATGGAAGGCAGACATTTAACTGACTGAGCCACCCAAGTGCCCTAAGATTTGATTTTTTTTTTTTTAAGAGTTTATTTATTCATTTGACAGCCGAGATGACAAGTAAGGCAGAGAGGCAGGCAGAAAGTGAGAGGAAGCAGGCTCCCCACTGAGCAGAGAGCCTGATGCGGGGCTTGATCCCAGAACCCTGAGATTATGGCCTGCGCCGAAGGCAGAGGCTTTAACCCACTGAGCCACCCAGGCAGGTGCCCCT
Organism: Mustela putorius furo; assembly: GCF_011764305.1. Classification (NCBI taxonomy): domain Eukaryota; kingdom Metazoa; phylum Chordata; class Mammalia; order Carnivora; family Mustelidae; genus Mustela; species Mustela putorius. Next base: position 89,367,939 of record NW_025421998.1, read on the forward strand.
AAGATTTGACTTTTAAGTAATCTCTATACCCAGTGTGGGGCTTGAACTCATAACCTCAAGATCAAGAGTTGCGTGTTCCACTGACTGAGCCAGCCAGGCGCCCTAAGTAGTCTTTTTAAACAGAGGCAGCAGGTGGAAAAAAAGAACTGGGGAATAGCAACACATGCTGCAGAGATCAGAAAGTTTGAGGACAAAGAGAAAAAAGCCTGCATTCCATGACAGGGTTAGATACACAATCCGGCTTTCAAGGGGTAGGACGGGAAGAGAAGGGCTTAGAGTTGTAAGCAGCAAATGTGGCAAAAATATTTCAAGAATTTTATATTAAAGAGGTTTTTGCTTGTCTTTGTTTTGTTTTGGAGTACAAAGGAGACCTGGACATATTTTCAAATAGTGAGGAAAAGTCCTCTGTGGCAGGCTAGATTTTGGTAAGCTGGGAAAGAAGGGGATTCTGGGAGCAGACTCGCGGAGGAGGTAAAGGCAGGAAGGGACAGAGAATGAGGCACAGGTGAGGTATTGCGAGCCGGCATGTGTATTTTCTGTAGGTTTGGGTGAGGTCATGGGCTGAAAAATCTAGAAAGAGGAGGTCTTATCATCGTGAGTAGCAAAGGATAAGGTTCTGGGTTATATACTCTGGAGTGGATGCTTGGAAGTTAGGCCTGAGTTAAAGAGATTGTGCAAACAGAAAGTTAGGGTGACTGAGACAGGTGCAGGTGATCCTCAGCAGAGAAGCAGAGATCCTCAACAAAGAAGAAGCCAGTGTGGCTTTGCTCGGAGGCCTTGATAGAAATAAAGGGATTTTTCCTGATAGCTTTTTTTTTTCTCATAGTTTTTTTCCTATGAGAGGTTGATCACTCTGATTTAAGAATTTTGTAGTAACTGGGGCGCCTGGGTGGCTCAGTGGGTTAAGCGTCTGCCTTCAGCTCAGGTCATGATCTCAGGGTTCTGGGATCGAGCCCCACATCGGGCTCTCTGCTTGGTGGGGAGACTGCTTCCTCCTCTCTCTGCCTGCCTCTCTGCCTGCTTGTGATCTCTGTCTGTCAAATAAATAAATAGAATCTTTAAAAAAAAAAAAAGAATTTTGTAGTAAGTCTAAACAGAAGCTGAATGGGAACTTTTTTATGTATATGCAAACTGTACTTTGTTTAAGGGAAATGAAAAAAATTAAATAATACAGTACCTAGGAGAGTTAAATGAAAAAGGAAATGTATTTCATTATCAGCGTTTTATGTCCTAAACTATTTCATGACAAAGTAATTTACTGCTGAGTTTAGAAAATTTTAACTTTGGTGGTTATAAATAAAAAGTGAAATTTATGCCAAAACCTTTAAAAAGTACCTTTTAAAATTATGAATTCAATCTAGATTTAAGTTGCATGTAAATGAACAAGTGGTGAACTTCCAGTCTTTGTGAAGTTGTATTTCCCAGAGCTCCTTCATGGCAAGTCTCTGTCTGTTCTTATACATAGGGAATATAAAATGCTAGAACCACTCTTCCCGGTCTTTTAATGTTTTTATTTTGTTGATTATAAAACTGTATTTAAAAGCATTCCAAATTTTATAGGTATATTAAATGAACTTGATGTTGATGTAAATGAAGGATCTCTAATGGAGCTACAGGGACATATTGGAAGATTCCAGGTAACTGATTCTGACTTCTTTAAAGAGTAATTCCTAAAAGACTTACAGTAAAATACAGCAGTCCTCTCATCCATCCTCCCTGTTCTGCTTCCTGGATTTGGGCAAACCCTCTTGATGAGTTTTAATTGATTTTGTGGTGTATCAAAATAATGTGTTTATTTTCCAATTTTAGGAATCATCTGTTGATTTTCCATTGAGGAGGATGAGACCTTAGATCCCTTTTGTCCTTTTCTTCCACTGTATAATATGGACGTTTCTCAAAACACTGTCCCCCCACCCCCACTGAAACGCAACATAATTATATCATAATTTTAATTAGATCAGCACTTGTCATTTATGATTAAGAATGGGTGATAAGTGGCGCCTGGGTGGCTCAGTGGGTTAAAGCCTCTCCCTTTAGCTCGGGTCATGATCCCAGGGTCCTGGAATCGAGCCCCGCATAGGCTCTCTGCTCGGCAGGGAGCCTGCTTCCTCTGCTCTCTCTGCCTGCCTCTCTGCCTACTTGCAATCTCTGTCAAATACATAAATAAATAAATAAATCTTTAAAAAAAAAAAAAGAATGGGTTATCACCCATGTTTACTTTTAAGTGCAACATTATATTTTCCCTAGAGTGAGTAGTTGGGTTTTTTTGTTTGTTTGTTTGCTTGGCTTTTTTTTTTTTTTTTTTTAAAGATTTTATTTATTTATTTGACAGACAGAGATCACAAGTAGGCAGAGAGGCAGGCAGAGAGAGAGAGGAGGAAGCAGGCTCCCTGCTGAGCAGAGAGCCCAATGTGGGACTCGATCCCAGGACCCTGAGATCATGACCTGAGCCGAAGGCAGCAGCTTAAGCCACTGAGCCACCCAGGCGCCCTTGGCTTTTTTTTTTATTTTAAGATTTCATTTACTTATTTGACAGAGAAAGAGAGAGCAAGCATGCACAAGCAGGGGGAGCAGCAGAAGCAGACTCCCCACAGAGCAGGGAGCCTGATGATGCGGGCTCCATCCCAGGAAGGACCCTGGGATCATGACCTGAGCTGAAGGCAGATACTTAACTGACTGAGCCACTTCAGCGACCCTATTTGCTTGGTTTTTATATAGTTCATTCTAATTTATTCACAGGCTGTCTTCCAGTTATATAATCTCCCTTTAATATATTTGAACATATTGTCAACTAAATATGTATTGTCTTTGTGGGAGCCTCCTGGCCTGCTTTGATCTGAATAGCTTCACTTTTGATTGGCTTCAGAATAATTGTATTTATATATTAGAATTTATGTTTCATTGTTTTTGATACAGTAATTTTCTTGACCAGTTCTCTTCTCGTGAACTTTTTTCAGGTTTCTAAAAGAAAACAGTTGCTGTCAGCATTTTTGTGTACAAATTTTTGAGCTATAGATTAGATAAACCTAACTGGTCTCGCTGGGTCCAAGGATACACATACAGGCTGCAAAAAGGCTAATTTTAATAGGGCTAACTTCAGTTGCCTCAGTTGGAAGTAAGAAATCAGACTCCTTAAAGAGCAATTTTTACTCCCTGATGAGTTTTTCTTTTTTATATCCCTCAAAGAGAGGTCACTAATTTTAGACATACCCCATTATATATGAATAAAATCTCTTTCTCTTTCTCAGCGCCAGTGTTTAGGACTTCTAAGCCGCTTTGGGGGATCTGACAGACTGCGTCAGTTTAAATTTCAAGATGATAATGTGGAAGGAGATCGAGTGAGCAAGAAAGATGAGCTCGAACTGGCCATGCAGCAGGTAAGAAAGTAGGGCGGGCATCGTGTATCTGTTCTTGAACATTTGTGTGTTTTCAGAAGCAAAATAACAGATGGGTAGATGGGAGTAATTTTTCAAATTGATTTAGAACTTTGTTATAATTTTACAAAATGATCAGTAACTTTGTTCTCCTCCAAATCTGGAGTTCGATGATATTTGGGCATTTGGAGAACTAATATTTTTGTTACTGTTATTCTTCCTTTGTAGATCTGTGCCAATGTCATGGAATATTGCCAGTCACTCATGCTACAGATCTCCCCCACATTTCAACATGCTGTGTGTCTCTTCACCCCCAGCCTGTCAGAAACCATTAACAGAGATGGACCCCGGCAAGGTGGGCCTGTTTCTTTCTTTATGTATTTGAGGATTAAGTTTTCTTCTGTATTCTGTATTTTTTCTGTATTTCTGTATTCTATAATTAAGACAAAATCTAGTTGGCTCCAGTGAGACACAGGTTTTTTTCTTTATATGTAATTAGTGGGAAAATTTGTAAATGACTTTAAGAAGGCTCAGTAAGGCGGTAGTGTTGTCAGTCCCATGCATAAGCTAGAGAGCCCGAGAGGACAGAAAGTCAAGATTTTCTGAGGATAAGTTTAGAAAAGCTTTGTGGGGAGAGTATGGTTTTGAATAGTATTTGAGACCCCAAAGAGGCTCTAAGATTGGTGAGTAAGCTAGCTGGGTGAGAAATGTACAAATGTAACAGACGGTTTATGTGTGAAATCATGTTGAGCTGAATGCAGTGTCTAAATTGGGTTCTGTAGTATAGCCCCAAATTTCTATACCACAGCAAAGTAAAATGTAGGTGCTAAGTAGATGCTAAGTAAATGTAGATGACACAGTCTGTGACTTCCTAAGGACATAATAGGCAAGATCTGGAAAGTGACGGCTATGGGCTGATGAAAGCTGTTATCCCATGGGAGACTCAGAAGACAAAGCCCATTCGGATCTTAGTGGTTCTTGGTAATGGAATGCACTGCTACTCATTTCCAGAAGCTTTTTGTGTGAGGTTTCTGAACATCATTTTGTCACATTTTCATCCTCTTTAAGATCTTATTTTCTCTGAAAATTACTTAATCACATAAAATATTTAACAGAATGATGTTATGAAAAACATATTAGCTTAACAGCTTATAACCACTGTCTCGTGTAAATGGTGCCAAAAACTGTTTGTGTGACTCCCATTATAAAGTGTCGAAGGAGGCCCTTTTCTTCTCCCTTGAATCTTACAACATTTTAAAACAAATTTAACCTCTAACATTTTCAAATGAAATTGTAGTTTTGTTATCTATTCTTCAAAAACATTAATTATATGCTAATAATGTATCAGTAGTAATTATTAACAGTTCATTCGGTTTCTTCCCACTTTGAGCCAGTCTTTCACATACGAAGTCATTCTTAGATCTTTAATACTTGATGAACTTTATGAAGCCTTACATATTGGTCTTCATTTTTCCTCAGACTTTTTAAAGATTTAAAAAGCCTACTTACCTTTGCCAGTTGTAGACACAGGAGTGCATAGGTGTTTGGTAGGTTCAAGAACATTCAGTTGTAGAGGGCGGTCTAACCTAGCGGAGAAGAACATAGACTCATGACGAGCTGCCTAGATTCGAGTCCCCGTTCTGTGAGCGACTGTTGATAGGACTTTAGAAAAGCAACTTAGTCTCTTTGTGCCTCACCCTCCTCATCTGTAAAATGGGAGTAACAGCAGGCTCTTCTCCAGTGAATTACTGGAAGGATTATCATGTTACTCAGATGTGAAGTGCTTTAGAGCAGTGTCTGACCCTTAGCACTGCCTAAGTGTGACGTAGAATTATTTTCATTCCTGCGGGTCATCACTATTACTATTTAGTATATGTGCTATTACTTGTGGTTGAGGGTGCTCTCCTGTAGCACTTCTGTTGCCTGGACCTCACGCTCTTTCCTGCAGAATCTGTTTCTGTAGTCAGCTTTGTTGGGAGCCGTCCTCATCTGCTGTTTAAGTCTGCTGGCTTCTGCACACCTTAATATTTTCTGGCTATGAGCATGTCAGTATGTGAGAACTCCTGATAGGCTTTGAAGTACTCCTGTCAGCATTAGACCATTCTCTTTTTGGATGTTTTCCTACCAGAGTAGGGATCATTTAAATGTTGCCTGGGCACCAGGGTCCCTAGGAAGAAGGCCCTATATTGTAGAGACTGTCACATCTTCACTGAAGATGGGAAAGGGAAACCCGGCAACTTAGATGAGTCTAGGGTGTCCTGGTTGGTGGCAGCATCCACTGACAAGAAACTGTTCTCTCTCTTCCTCTCCTCATGAAGACCTATGAAATCTGACTTTGAAGCCAAGTTAAGGGAGATAGTGGGGAAGGAAGCAAATGCACATCTCTCCTACAGTATTCTTGGCAGTTAGAGCCATTAAACAAAGATTATCTCCAAATTATACTTGAAATTACTAAGGTATTTCCCAAGGGGTCACTCGGTTGTAAGAGGAAATTGCTGTGTTTGCACCAATCTGTCCATTTCTTCCTTTCATGAACTACTTTCCCAACTTCTCATGGTTCCTTTGCACCTTCATCAGAAGCTAGTTGAGTAAAAGGTAGCACATTTTGTTTTCCTACCCAAATGGACTTGTGGTGGTAAGAGAGTTGTTGAAGTTTAAATTTAATTGTATTTTTTCAATATCTCAGTGTTCTCCTTCTCTTGGGAGAATGACTGTGAGCTGGGAATTCAGCAACCAGAGAGGTGCAGACCAGAAATGAATCGATATAACTAGGGCTGTAGGTGAGGCAGGATTTCTTCCCCTGGGCTCTGGAAACTCCCAACTCGTATGTACGGCTTGCACGTGTGTGCGTGTATGTGTGTGTGTTTGGGATGTGGGTGGGGAGCTGGATGCAAAGGTGTGTGCCAGATTTCTCAAAGAGGTCTCCCCCCCCCCCCATAAAGGGAGAGTTCTGTCAGAGTCCACCAGCCAGATTGCCATATTCTTTAGGCTCCAGCTTTGTGCATAGAAGCTCCTGATCATGGTAGCTCGCCGTTCCTCTGAACTGTAAGAAGTACACACCAGTAGTCTTGGGTTGGTTTTAACCCACTGAGCCACCCAGGCGTCCCTTGGGTTGGTTTTAATAATAGCTTAAATGCCCTTCAATTACCGGCCATCCCTCATTTAAAACAGGTCTTATAGGTGGAACATTGTGGTTTTTTTTTTTTCAACTCTGTTAGATACTCAAGCTCCAGTGATTCCGTACTGGCGCCTGCCTGGTTTGGGTATTATTGTCTACCTGCTGAAACAGAGTGCTAATGATTTCTTCAGTTATTACGACAGTCATCGACGGAGTGTCAACAAACTACAGAACGTAGAGCAACTTCCACCAGATGAGATCAAAGAGGTATGAATCTTATAACGAGCTGTGGAGAGTTTTGAGAAGCCATTGTTTTTCCTGATAGGGCCACAGTCCTGGTGTTTGACTTGTGCGTAAAGATGACGTGTGCAGTGAGATGAAAGGGTTTGAGATGATGGCTCTGTGTGGCCTGAAGAAGAGTCCCTCACAGGAGTACCACGCCTGGTAAGCAGGGGAACACTTGAATGGGAGGCAAGTCACACCTGTTCAGGAACACCACCTGCCCTCCAGTAGGACGGCAGCTAGCTTGTGAAGAAGAGCTTTGGTAATTTATGCTCTTTTAAAATCTGTGCTGAGAAACTTGGGTTTCTGTCGCAAAGGCTTATTCAATAGAAGTGATCCCTTAAGTATGTCTCTGTGCCTTCAGCATCTTCGGTTTCAGGTGAATTTTTCAGACAAATGGGATGGCACCTCAGACCTGACTGCCTGCCCTCAGTGACCCAGAATCACTCACTGATATTTACTGTAGCTAACGATGCTGAGTTGCTAGGCCTGCTTCCTGAGCAGCTGCTGTCTTTCCCGTTTGGCACAGCTGAACCACGCCAGGTATCCCTTGGCACGTGCCGAAGCTTCCTGGTGGCCTGTGGTGGTCTGGAGGTGGAACCATGTTGCCATTCCTCGTTTGCACCAACTGTCCTGGAAAACTCCATGTCACTTTACAGAGCAGTCAGAGCTCCTCCCTCTTGCCACTCCTCAGGATGACAGGGCACCTGTGGTGGGTGGTGACGATGTGCTGGGCCCCAGCTGCAAGTTCTATCTCAGTCCTTGAGGACTGAGGACTGTCACTACACCTGCTTTCTCGGATGAGGAAATGGTGGTCCTGGAGGGTTGAATGACTTACCCAGAGCCACACAGCTAGCGAGTCCCGAGGCAGGAGTAACTGTGACGATGTTCAGATAATCCCTGAAATCGGGTGGTTTACCTCTGGCAGCCCTTCCCCCTCACATGCAGCTTGTGGGCGATGCTGGTTCTTGTCAGAGGGACTGCAGCCTTCCCGTCAAGGACATGGTGCTCCCCCAGCGGCACTTCAGGGTGCCTTCTGTCAAAGCCACAGCTGAATTTTGAGGCGGCCCACGGTGCTTATGCCGAGCAGAGGTGTGATGAAGGGCGGTTCTGGGTTGATGAGCCTATTTTAGTTTATGCTGTAGAAATCTGCTTTACATTTTCTTCAGAAGACACATGACAGCTGTTACAGAAATTCTCCATGGCACTGTTAGACCTGCAGCTTGAAAAACCTACTGTTGTGTTTTGTTTTAGTTTGACAGGAAATTCAGGGTGGGTCGGCCCATCAGCAGATTGGAAATGTCAGTTTCAGAGATAAGACCTTTTCCAGAAAGCAGCAGATGAATCTGCATTTGTGAATTCCACTACTTTGGCTCTCAGTTTTTTAAAGTTACCAGCTTCCTAACTAGATAATAACCCTTGTCTGCAAGGATGTTTAAACTTCTTTGAATGTTATTCGCCTTGTCTGTCATAGGGACCCAAACTATAGAGTTTGATGAAGTTTTTGTTACAGTTTATGTTCTCGCTAATGCTGCTTTTGCTTCTGGTCCTCAGTTGTGTCAGTCTGTGATGCCTGTTGGTGTTGAGAAGATCTCCACTGCCCAGAAATATGTTCTAGCAAGACGGCGCTTGGTGAAGTTGATCAACAATCGAGCCAAACTGCTTTCCCTTTGTTCTTGTATCCTTAATGGAAATCACAGTGGGAATTTGAATGGTGACCTTTAAGAGAATCTTTCAATATAGGAACTGTTTGCTGATTCTCAAATTATTTGGGCATCAAAACTGTATGAGAAGGGACATAATTTTTTTTCTCAGTAAATGCCTGACCTATTTCCAAACTGAAATTTTTTTTCTTATCTTTTAGAGTTAGCTAGTAATCCTGATAATGTATACAGTCATTCTGGACTGAAGGCAGGGACACTGGGGACTCTGTTGGTGCAGCAGCCCCTGGTCCCCACCTCCTTCCTCTCAACACACCTTGCTGCTTTCTGGGGGGGACACCTTCAGTGGAACGTTTCCCCTCTCTCTCAGACCGAGGCAGTGGGTCTTCACTCATGAAGTAGTGAGGTCTCTTTGTTTTCCTCCTCAGAAACTGGTTTGATGAGATTATCTTCCTTTAGTCTGAGCACTCTGTAGTCATCATAGAGACCTGCCTATTTATTCTTTGGCGCCATCTGGAGTACTACTTGTTACACTGCACGCCCACGGACTCTCAAGATTCCTTGTTTGCCTCCAGAACCTTATTTAAAAGCAGAAGACTACAAGGTAAACTTTATTCTGAAGATTAGTGAACCATACATACCTATAGATTTCCGTGCTTTGAGAAACTAGTGACATTTTTATTTATTTTTTATGTTTCCGGGTTTCTAAGAGTGGATTGGGCCATCGAGAGCTACTTCGTTATTAGACTTAGCTGTTTCTTGTACCTTACTTCTGCTCCTGGGAGATAGTGTGGAGCATAAGAACATCTTAGACGCCAGTCTTTAGCTTCTCGCAGTGAAGAGCTGGCCAGCTCCAGAGTCCCCTGGTCTTGAGGTTCTTCTGCCAAATGGTAGATACATACTTGTAAAGCTGGTTTGTTTGTGTCTTTCATTGCCAGATTCCTTCACTTCAGAAACCAACCTGGATTTTAGAAGTGGGCTGACTGGAGTGAGCCAACATGACATAGACCAGGTGAGGTTCTATCCACATACTCTTTCTGTTTTGAAAGGAAAAAGGAAAAGCCTAGTATGTTGGTAAGATAATGATTTTCAGGATTGTGTTCAAAGACCTGATTTTAATTCCGTCCTGGCTGCCTAACAATATGGGACTTCGAACAACTTAACTTTTGCGCCTCCATTTCCTCACCGAAGAAATGGGAATGATAGTTCGGCCTCAGAGAGTTTTGTCAGGATAAAATGAGGTTTCGTATGTGGGGCTCCTGGGGCAGTAGTGCCTGGAAGGAACATAGTGAGAATTCAGTCATTAGTAGGCGTCGTGATCAGAAAACTCCCAGTTTCTTTAGATTGACTTTGTGGACTTCTTAGGCACAAAGGCTAACTTAGCACTTAATTTTTCAGGAAATAATTTAATAGAGAGAGTATGAGCAGCCATTAAAAATTCCTTTGCAGGAGACTATATTATTATGGTGATAAGAGTCTTGGGAACAAAACAGTTAGCAGGGTATGTGATATTAGATAAACTGAATTACAACTAGATCTGCTGCTAGGCATCTGAGTGTCCCTAGCTCTGGTCTGATAAAGCCTCTAGTCTTCTGGAATCCTTCTTGGTCACTGCCTTTCTTGAAGCCAAAGACTGGGCTTTATCCAGGAAAGAGCATCCTTCCGACCATACTTAGCCAGATGTCATACGTAGCATGCCCTCGTCCTCGTCCTGGCTGCATCTGCCCTTGGAGTGACTGCATACTAGTAATTCATGTTTTGCTTGGCTTGTTGAGGGAAGCCAGTGTTCAGTGAGGCCATGGGCGGAGTTAGCCAAAGAATAGTTCTTCCAGAAGATGTTTGGGAAATACGTGTTGAATTAATGACTGTTTGTTTCATTAGACTGCTCTGTTATAGTTAGAAGAAATGCAGGATTAATAAATGATCTTCTCACTCTGTGCTTTGTATATGTGCTGCCGAAGCGAGCACCTCACTCTGTGGTTTGATTTTACTGCAAATCTAAGGCAGATAGAGTCATCTAATTTTACACTTAATTTTAGTGTTTCAGTATAATACCAATAGAATCCATCCAAAACTATATATGCATTCTAAAATACATGAATTCTAAAGTGTATACCAGGTTCCTTTCCTCTATTTATATATTTTGAAAATAAACACATGTAAATTTTTTTTCTTAATTGAAAAATCAAATAAAAGTAAAAAGCTTCTTTCCAATTTATCCTTTGTTTCTTTCCTCAAAGGCATCCACTCCTAACAGCTTCTTGTATTGCCCTTGGGGAAAAGTTTTAGTGTATATGCCCATATATCAAAAGCAGCATCCATAGTTGTTGCTATTTAAGATTTTACACATTTTTACAAGATAAGAAAGAGGGAAAAACAATTCTATACCAGTAAATTCTAGAATGGAAGTGTGAATATTTAGTTAATTTGCTACATGAGAAAGGATCGCATTACAAAAATTCAAAGATACTATAAATTGAGAGATATAGAATTAAAGAAACATTTGAGACTGTAATTTTAATAATGATATGTCATCTGTGTTACCTCTAGCTTCAGGCTGATGCTATCAACGCTTTTGGAGAATCACTACAAAAGAAACTTCTGGACATTGAAGGATTATACTCAAAAGTTCGATCTCGCTATAGTTTCATACAAGCTCTTGTCAGACGTATCCGAGGCCTGCTAAGGATATCCAGGAACTGAGAACCTGTGCTTATACTCTTCTAGGGAAGAGAGGAATTGGGGAAAACTGTCCCCTTCTTATAGATTAGCTTGTTTCTAAATTATGACCAAAAAATATTTTGCTATTTCTTTCTTTATATATGAACATCTTTTCTGTACATTTCTTTGCCTGTTTCCAATTGCACCGGTGAAAAAAATAAATACTTTTTAAAAAAAGGAAACAAAACGAATGTATGGTTAGTCTTTTGAAATTTTACCTAGAAAACGATCAACATTAATAGGAATCCAACAAGTAAAATTCCCACAGTGGTGGTTTTCTTCTAGGGATATAGTTCTGAATGTTATATTAAAGGCATAGTCTGAAAATTCTACTGTTTTATCCCTTTGTTGTCTACATTACACCTTTGTGATATTCAGGGTTACTCCGTGAGCTAGAGTGGACAAGAAACTGTAGCTATGCTCTTTGACAAAAGAGTGTGCTCAGTGTTGTGAATGTGTTACAGAAAAGTCCCAAGAAATGAAGCCCTCTCCTTCCTAAAATTGTTTTTTTTCTTTTCTGCATATAAATGACAGTGGAATGATTTGCATTTCTTCCTTAGAAATGATTAGAAATTTCACAAACTAATCACCTGCCCATATTTCTCATGTAATTAATATGATGGCTACGATTAGAGCAAAAGAACATACACAATCACATTCTACTTCTTGCCCAGTTGTACTTATGTTTAAGTAACTGCATCATCTCAAAGTCCATTTTTCCCTTTCCAGCCACCAATTATTTCAGCCTAATATATGGGAGAGACTGGGCTCATGTAGTAGCAGAAAAGTTATACTTAGTTATAGTGTTGCTCTTTAAAAAAATTTTTTTTCTGACATTTCCATAGCATCTTTTTAAAAGGGCCTTGTCATTGTTATATTTTGAAGTTAATTTATTGCCCACCACTTAGAAACATTAGTGTTTAGCTGGAAGGCATCCCGCTAACAAATAGAAGTCTTAGAGGAGTGTGAATGTGTGAGTAAGTGGGTCCACCATGGAGGAGTGACTATAGCTGCCCCCGGTCAGGCCTCTGGCGACTACCATCTGAACACGGGCAGGAGCCCAGAAAGGATCAGAAGGGAGCCCGGGGCACAGAATCAAAGCATTTTGTAAACCTTGTGAGTGTGAAGCTGAATTGAAAATGATTTTTAGATTTACTAAACCTTGTTTTCTTGTTTTCCCATCATTTCTTCCAAAACCTCCAGCAGACTGGATCAGAATTTGGACACTGGGGAAGAATGTGTGCGGAGGGAGGGCGGGAAGGATCGCAGCTTTGTAAAATAAAGCCAGAGGGAGAAGCTCCCACAGGGGGCCTCAGGACACACTGCCTGGCTCAGCATGGTTACCTGGGGTGTGGAGAGGGGCTTTTGGGTGTGTGGCTGGTGCTCTGCAGCAAAGCAAAGGGGATCAAAACATTGCAGAACTTGCATTTGAAAAAGGTGTAGCATTTAAAGGGGGAGGGTTCGTTAGTCCTAAAAACTACTAAATAAACTGAAGGTCTTAAAACATTGTTGTTTTTTTTTTTTTTTAAAGATTTTATTTATTTATTTGACAGAGAGAGATCACAAACAGGCAGAGAGGCAGGCAGAGAGAGAGGAGGAAGCAGGCTCCCTGCTGAGCAGAGAGCCCGATGTGGGACTCGATCCCAGGACCCTGAGATCATGACCTGAGCCAAAGGCAGTGGCTTAACCCACTGAGCCACCCAGGTGCCCTAAAACATTGTTTTTACTGAGTTAATCTGTTTGGTGGGATTAGACAAAAGAGGTGAGTACCTTTTTTTTTTTTTTTAAAGATTTTTATTTATTTATCAGAGAGAGAGAGGGGGAGAGAGCCAGCACAGGCAGACAGAATGGCAGGCAGAGGCAGAGGGAGAAGCAGGCTCCCTGCCGAGCAAGGAGCCCGATGTGGTACTCAATCCCAGGAGGCTGGGATCATGACCTGAGCCGAAGGCAGCTGCTCAACCAACTGAGCCACCCAGGCGTCCCGAGGTGAGTACCTTTATTATTATAGTTTTCATAAAATAGTGTTACATAAATATATGTCCATACTTTATTTGAGCTATAAAAGCTGTTGATACACAATTGAGTCATTTCTAAATATTTGTCTATTTTCCCAGGTTATTTTGAGAAAATGTTGACTCTTCACAAGAGTTGAAAGAAAAGTACAGTGAACCTATATACAGCTTTAACCTAGCTTTGCCAACTGTTAACATTTGCACATTTGCTTTATCTTTTTATATGTATATATATATATATATATATACTGTTTTTTTCCCTTAACTGAAAGTAGGTTATTGACATTGTGACACTTCATCCATAATACTTCAGCAAGTATATCCTTCCAGATCATAATAGTATTATCACACTTAAGACATTTGCTAATAAAATGCAATAAAAATTTTTCTAATACTGAGTTTGTATTCAAATTTCAGTTGCCCCCCAAAATGTACTTTTAGAAAATTTTTTTTTTAAACCCAGAATTAAATCAAGAATCACACATTACATTTAGTTCTCTCATTTTCCCTTGATTCAGAAGTTGTTCCCTTCCCTTTTCAGGAGAGAAGGTGTTTAACCTGACACTTAAGCTATTTTGGAAAAGGTCCCCACAGTTTTGTTTTCTTTTTTAATTCAGGTTAAACATTTTTGGCAAGAATACTACAATTCTTTTTTATTTTTTAAAAGATTTTATTTCTTTATTTGACAGAGATCACAAGTAGGCAGAGAGAGAGGAGAAGGGAAGCAGGCTCCCTGCCGAGCAGACAGCCCAATGTGGGGCTCGATCCTAGGATCCTGGGATCATGAGCAGAGCCGAAGGCAGAGGCCTAACCCACTGAGCCACCCAGGTGCCCCAAGAATACTACAATGCTATGGGTGATGTGTCTTCAGCATATCCTATCAGAAGGTATATCAGTTTGTGCCATTATTTTAAGCTTGCTCACTTAATTAAGGTAGTGTTTGATACACCTCTCCATCGCAATGAATAATCTGCAGGTTGATGCTTCAAGAATGTGAATTTATGTTTCCAAAACCTTTTCAGCGATTGCTTTTGTCATGTATTCAAATTTTTAAAATTGTGTATGGCTTTAATCATACATATAATCAATATAATAAACATGCAGATGCCTTATCTCATATACTTAATTTGATCAAATCTTTAAATTAACCGTCTTTGCTCCAGAATTTTTTTTTTTAAGGAACTCTGCCCTGGTAGGTACAGTTGGGGCTGCTGGGAACTCCTTGATCCCATGCCCCCTACTTCCCTCCCAAAGATAACCTTTGTCAAGAATTCATTGTTGAATCTGCCGTTCATGTTTTATGCCTCCACTACATATGTGTGTATTCACAGGCATTAAAAAGGGTTGTTTTACAGGTTTTTTTTGTTTTTTAAGTTTTTAATTCCTGTGGACAAAGCATATTAGTTTCAGGGGTACAATATAGTACAATATAGTGATTGAGCCCTTCCATACGTCACGTGACGCTCATCCCATGTGCACTCCTTAATCCCTATCATTCATTTCACCTATCCCTTGTTTTACAGGTTGTTAATCTTTATAGGTATGTTGTCATATTATGGAACAACGTGCAGTGTGCTTTTTTTGATTTAACATTGTGTTTTTAACAATTCCGCATACTCATTTAGTATAAATACTGAATGGTAGTTACTGCATTTTACAAATACCCTATTTTATGCATTCTATTGTTGGTGGGCTGACATATATTTAAATTTCCAGTATTTTGCTTTTACAAACAGTGCTGCAATGATTATCACACATGTCTTGTTGGTTGAGACGTGTGACCTATAAGGAGGCCTTTCTGGCTTAAATAACTATAAATGGAAACCCTGAGATGGAGATTAAGAGTTTTAAGTTTCACCAGGCATTGCAATATTTTTCTCAGTGATTCCTCCAACTTACTCCTATCCGTGGGGTGAGAGCACCTGTTTGTTCATATCATTAATAACAGTTCCAACTGTCAATTCCCCCAATGACTTAATATTTTTAGAGCAGTTTTAAGTTTACAACAAAATTGAGAGGCAGGTTCAGAGATTTCCCATATACCTGTTGTTCCCACACACCCATAGCCCCCCGCCCCCATTATCAGTACCACTCACCACAATGGTATGTTTTTACCATAGATGATCCTACATTGACACATCATATAATCGCCTGAAGCCCTGGGGTTCACTCTTGGTGTGTATTCTTTGGGTTTGGACAAATCTATGACATATATCCATCACTGTAATATACAGAGTATTGTCACTGTCTAAAAATCTTACCTTCTGCACGCTGCCTGTTCATTTCTCCATTCCTGCTCACCCACTACCCTTATAACCAATTATCTTTTTATTGTCTCTATAGATTTGCCTTTTCCAGAATTTCATGGACTTGGAATCGTACAGTATGTGGGCTTTTCAGATAAACATCTTTCATTCAGTAATATGCATTTAAGCTTCCTCCAATCTTTTCATGGCTTGATAGCATTTTCTTTCTTTTTTTTTTTTTTAATTAAGCAATGATTTGTAGTCTGTTGTCTGGATGTACCACAGTTTGTTTTTTTAAAGATTTTATTTATTTATTTGAGACACTGAGAGCATGAGGGGAGAAGGTAAGAGGGAGAAGCAGACTCCACATAGAGCTGGGGCCCTGATGTGGGACTCCAACCGAGGACTCTGGAATCTTGACCTGAGCCAAAGGCAGTTGCCCAACCAGCTGAGCCACCTAGGCGCCCCTGTACCACAGTTTTTTAATCCGCTTACCTATTAGAGGGCATCTTGGTTGTTTGCATTGATTGAAGTTCAGATCTCTTGGGATTTAGACCAGTAAGAAAGGGAATGAAGCCAGAAGGGAGCTCACAGCTTATAAGAATATGGAACAGCTGAGAGACTGGAGATTTGGCTAAGGTCAAAAAATTGGTGGGGTGCCTGGGTGGCTCAGTGAGTTAAGCCTCTGCCTTCAGCTCAGGTCATGATCTCAGGCTCCTGGGATGGAGCCCTGCGTCGGGCTCTGCTCAGCAGGGAGCCTGCTTCCCCCACTCTCTGCCTGCCTCTCTGCCTACTTGTGATCTCTGTCAAATAAAGAAATAAAATCTTTTAAAAAATTGATAAAATAGGAAATAAGATTTGAGGATATAATACTTCAAAGGTGGAGCAGGTCGGGTAGATGACCAAGTGCAGGTTAAGAACATGGCGGTGGATTGCTGAAGTGGTGTGAGGTTGAAGGTCCCTGGAGGTAAGAATTCTGGAAAATACAAGTGTATGTGGCCTTGGAAGCCTGAAACGAAGGCTGTTAGATGCCAAAGCCTTTGGTGAATGGGGGGGCCACCTGGGAAGTCAGTAGATGAAGGCATCGTGAAGGGATAAAGGGAAGGCATTATCTTGGAAGTGTTTTCATCAGAGGACATTTAATAATCTCAAAGTAGCAAAAAGAATTCTTCCCTTTCCCCCCTCTCCTTGTGGTTATTTGGGGGTATAAGAGAGAGAACCTTTGAAAAGACCTTAGAGGAAATGTCTTCCCTTTCAGGATTCATCTGTGAGAAGGGGCTAAGGTTTTATGCAAGGAACCTCAATAAATCCTGTGTTCGGAGGCTGCGCCAAGCACTTGCTGGCAGTGAGGATAGAGTCATGAATGGAATGAAATTCTCATCTTCATGTAGCTCACAGTATGGTGTCTTGCAAGTCAAAATGTTTCAGAGGCCACCGGTTGTAGCATCACTTGGGAGCTAGGTAGCAATGCGTGATGTCAGGCCCCCACTCAAGATTTCAAGGTGATTTGAATGCACATTAAAGTTTGAGGAGCACTGGTCAAGATTTGACTGAGTCTCATTTTAATCTAGGAATGTCAGAAAGTGAAGTGTGTTACAGCCATCTACCAGCATCTCCTCCTCCTTGCCAGTCACTTTAGTTCCAAGAGAGCTCTCTTCTCTGGTTATAATTGATGAGAGAGCGCTTGACACTAACTTGCTCAATCAGCATTCCTTTCCCAGGTATTGAACATGGTAGGGAAAGTGATCCAGTTTTCCTATCATTAGATCATTTAATGAGTAAACTCTAGTGAGTGACAATGGTCATATTCTGGAAGGCAGAAAAAACAAAAGGCAAAATGAGAGAACAAGGAAGCAGATATATGGAGAAAAGCAGAGATGGAGAGAAAATGCTGCTTAGTTCTGGATACCTTTCCTATTCCCCATCATTGTCCTCTGTATCTCCATAACATACTCCCATATAGTTTACACCTATATGATTTGGTTGTTACAGTTTGGGACCAGAGTTCCATTTAATATAACAGATAAGGGTGAACTCAGAAGGCTGAGAAGAAGGAAAAAGGTCTTGCTTTGGAAGTGTGTGTGTTAATGGAGGTCGTTGAATGATTTGAAGACAAGGAGCGGGAGGTGGCCCATAGTATGAGAGGGTAGTTCTGTGTGGAGACAGGATGAGGAAAGGTCTTCTAGAACTCACTGTCCACCCCAGACATGTGACGAGCATTTTTTGATTCCTCACGTTGTCTCCTTTGATTCACACAGCAGGTCATCGGGGAGCTGGAATCCGCCCCATTTGCAGAGAAGGAATGCTAGCCTGAGAGAGGTTAAGCAGCCAGGAATGAATTGGACACGGCTGTGCCAGTTTCCAAAGCCGTCTAGCTTAACCACTTTTAAGCCCCTAACCTCTACTGAAAGTGCTCACTGCAGGTTACATGACACACCCGTGGCACTTTGGAAACCCACAGCTCTCCCCGCCCACAGATTCTGCGTGGGGTCTGGGTAGATTATGTTGCAAAAGCGCCACGGAGGATTCCCCTTTGCACATAGGCATGGGATCCGCTACTTCTGCAGTCCTTCTAGGTGACCGAGTCCTAAGCCTGGTTATGCATCAGAATCGTTGGGGTGCTGGGAGTAATCTAGATCCCGGGCCCGACCCAGGTTTACAGTAGCGGGACTTGGGAACTGGCACGTCCTAGAATCCGAACCATCAAACCTGTACGTCCAGGCCTGCCTGGGACTTGAGGTTTCTCCCAGCCCCGCGGGCCTTCTCTCCTAGTCGGCCAGCCCAGGAGGTAATTCCGGAGCTCTCCGCCAGGGGGCGCGAGGGCGCCGCGCGCGGCTTTGGGCGAGGCTAGGCGAGGCGAGGCTAGGAGCGGCGGGAGGCGCGGGCGGGGTCGGGCGTGACCCGGAAGCCCACGGCGGGTTCCGCCCCCTCGCTCGGGGAGAGGCAGGCTCGGACCGGCCCACCGAGCTGCAGCCGCCCTTCGCGCCTCTCCTCGCCGACGCCATGCTGCAGTTCCTGGTCAGTGCAGTTGCCCTGGAGTGGCGGGGTCGCGGGAATGGTGGGGGTTGGTTCGGGACCCGGCCGGCCTGGGTCCGGGTTTCGGGGGGTCTGGGCGTACGTCCGGGTCCGCGCGGCGCCCGCTCGTCGCCTGTCCGGGGTGGGGAGGGCGCGGGGTTTTGTGTGTGCGGGGCCCAAGCCCCTTTGCCCGACCTTGTGGAGTCGTCCGAGTCCCTCAGGCGTGGAGGTGTCGGCGGGCATTTTCGCAGCCACTGCGGTGCCGTCCCGGCGGGCACTGTGGGACGCCCGAGTTAAAGCTGTGGGGGCCGCAGAAGACTAGGAGGCGCCCCTCCCGTGCCCTCCCGCCCGCACACCCCATCCCGGCCTCGGAGCCCCGCCGGAAGGTTTTCTGGAAACGTGGGAGGGCCGGCCGCGGACTCTGAGTTAGCGAGCCACCTCACGAGGCGGAAGCACGGGGTCCGAGCTGGGGCTTGCGGAGCGCTCGCCGGGCCTTGTCTAGCGTCCAGACTTTGAGGGTGGCGGGCGGCCGGCGCGAGTCAGACCCTGGTGTGCGCGGAAGTCCCGCAGGGGGCTCATTCTGGGGGGGAAAGTGTTAGTTTGAGGAAAGAAACTCGATCGCACGGCTGTTTATTGCGGGTAAAAGCTGCCTTTCTGGCGCCGCGCGTTTCCGGCGGCCGGCCGAGCGTCGCCGGGCCAGAGTCGGCCTCGCCAGCGTTCGAGGCTTCCCAACTCGGTGCGTCCTCCCTCCGGTTCGGTGAGGGGCGCGCCACCGTGCCAGGTTACCTCCCCGGTTATCCTCCACACTGAGTGCTCTGGGGAGGAGACGCTTTCCCCAATGTCAACGTTCTTTATCGAAGAGAATTTTTTCTAAAGTGCCCCCCCCCCCGTCTTCTTTGAGGTGGTCATTGATTTTTTTTAAATCCTCAGAGGGAAAGAGGTATCCTTGGTTCACATCGCCCAAGTAAGACGGGGCTGTTCCTTTGCCTCGGGAAGTTTTCCCAGTGTCCTAACTAGGTGTTAGCTTAGGAGTCAGTAGGAATCATTCCTGTCTTTTTGTTGGAGGAAACAGGTTAAAGACAGTGTCAGCCTCAGAGAGTGAGATGATAGCGTTGAGCCTAGTATAGCTGTAGCACATTGACAGACTGGGAGGGCATTGATTATTATTATTATTTGTTTTGTAAATCTTTTTTTAAGATTTTATTTATTCGATAGAGAGTGGCAGAGGGACAGAGCATAAGCAGGGGGAGAGGGCGAAGCAGACTCCTCCGTGAGCAGGAAGCCCTTTGAGGGGCTGGTTCCCAGGACCCCCTCGGATCATGACCTGAGCGGTTGGCGGACACAGCCGTCTGAGCCACCCAGGCGCCCCTGATAATTACTTTGTAAGTGCTTTTGCGGAGTGAATTTACTTGGTTTTGGAATAAACTTTTGCTGTGTGTAAATATGCGTGTACCTGATTTGAGAATTCAGAGTCCTCAGCATTGAAGGCGAAAGGCTGCAGCCATGCATTAAATTCCTAGCTCAGAAGTCGCTGGAACAGGGATGTTCTCGTGTCCTCTTGTTCCCCCTCTCCTCATCGCATCTGTTGGAAGAAGCAGGATAGTATGACTTCTCACCTTGGTTCCACCTCTGTCGAATGATTCACTAATTCTGTGAACTTGGGCATGTCTTTCTCTTGCTATAAGCCATTTGATTTATAAAACAGCGAGTTGAAGCAGGTGATTCCTGAGTTGTCCTCGAGCTTTTAGCCTGTGCCCAGCTGTCTTGTCCACTAGCTTAAGAGGTCAGATGTCTGGGTTCCAAGCCCAGCTCCATCATTGGCAAGCTGTGGGAACTCGGGGAGGTCCCTTGAATTCACTCTGCTTCAGTTTCCACAAATGAAAATGGGAACCTACCTCATGGTTTTGTTGTGAGGAGTAAAAATGAATTACTACATGAAGGTGCTTTAGAGAACTTAGGACTCAGGTAAAATTCAGTTTCTCTTTTACAAGATACCAGCTGATACGGTTTCTTCTCAAATTGGGGGATCCTTTGCCCTCAGGAAAGTAGGCGATGGCGACGGGACAAGTTTTGAAAGGGATGAAATTATTACAACTGAAGCCACAGTCATCCTGCGTTTTGAAACTGTCCAGGTTGCTTCCTATATTTGTCACTTCCTGGAACTCTATTCCAAACTACCGCAGCCGAATGGGCTGCTTATCTTCTCCTTCATTGTTCATTCCTCCATGGATTAAAATATTCGCCCATTGTTCCTGTCCCAGAAACCTGTTCTGTGGTCCTGCTGCCCTTCGCTTTTACTACAGTGGCTTCTTTAAGGTTTCACTCCAGGTTTTGTAAGGAAACTTGGGAAGCTTTTCAGGGCAGCCTGACAGGACAGGCGCCGCTGGGAGCTCAGTGTCCGCTGTCTGTCGGACTGTTACTGGCATTGGCTGTTGCTGGTCACTTTCTGAGGTGGCAGCTCTTGGTGCCCTTTATCACGACCTCCTTAATCCCTCCTCCCTTGGCTTTTGGATCCTCCATCTCCATATTTTCTGACATTCTTTAACATTACAACACATACGGATTTATCTTCACAGAAGAACCCGTGAAGGTGACTGGCTCGGGTGCTGGCCCCTCCAAGGGCTGAGGGGATCAGTATCTTGGTGCAGCAGCTGGGAAGGGGCCCTATCTAATCTCGCCTGTTTGTGCTGGCTGCTTTTCCCTTTTTTTGGTTACTAGGTGTTCCTCAGGGCTCAGTCCTTCACTCTTCACTCTTTTCTTCAAACCCACCCTCAGGGAGTGTGTTTCTTGTCATGCTGCCACCTTCTCCTCTTTGCTGCTTCCAAAACTACCTTCCATCCCATTTCTCTGAGTTCCAGTTGGCGGTCATCAGCTGTCTGCTGAACATCTCTCGTCATCCCCTCTATCTCAGATGCAGCACCTCTGGACCCATTACCTCCTCGTTCCCCACCCTGCAATGCATGCCTCACACCTAACTTCTCTGTTCTCCCATCCTGGCTTCCTCAAATTTGAAATACTGACATAATCCTTGATTTATTTCTCTCCTTCATTCTCCATATCATTTAGCTGCTATGCCTAGCACATATATTTGCCTGTGTATTCTTTTTTTTTTTTTTTAAAGATTTCATTCATTTATTTGACAGAAATCACAAGTAGGCAGAGAAGTAGGCAGAGAGAGAGGAGGAAGCAGGCCCCCTGCTGAGCAGAGAACCCGATGCGGGGCTCGATCCCAGGACCCTGGAATCATGACCTGAGCCGAAGGCTGAGGCCTTAACCCACTGTGTATAACCCACTGTGTATAACCCAGGCGCCCTCTCTGTGTATTCTTTTTTTTTTTTTTTAAAGATTTTATTTATTTATTTGACAGAGAGAGATCACAAGTAGGCAGAGACGCAGGTAGAGAGAGAGAGAGGAGGAAGCAGGCTCCCTGCTGAGCAGAGAGCCCGATGCGGGACTCGATCCTAGGACCCTGAGATCATGACCTGAGCCGAAGGCAGCGGCTTAACCCACTGAGCCACCCAGGCGCCCGTCCCTGTGTATTCTTGAGCAAGTTACTTTTCTGCTCTCTGCCTCAGTTTCCCCAACATAAATTGGGCAATAATAGTATCTGCTTATAAGGCTATGAAATTCATTCATGAAAAAGAGAATACTGCCTTGCACACAGCTCTCAGAAAATGTTAGCTATTGTTTTAAGCCATTGGGTCTTCTCTACTCACCTTATGAGAGTTCCATCTTTATGTTCCTGTTGCCTGGTTTGTAGAGTAGGTGTCTTTTACTCCACTGTGGCACTAACTACACCAGCCTTGCTGGGGTACGAATGTGGGTTTTGAGTTGGAAGAGTTGTTTTAGTTTCTCTACTTCTGCTAAGATGCTGACGTGTCAGTTTCTACTACTAAGGGGGCATCCGGTTTATGTTTCATCACCTCCCATTGAAATTGGTGCTCTAGTTCCTCAGATGATCTATATCATTTTTGGTCAGTGTCTCCCTAACTAGTTCTTGGTATTAAAGAGTAGTTCTTTTTTTTTTTTAATAGTTTGCATTTTTTAAAGATTTTATTTATTTATTTGACAGAAATCACAAGTAGACGGAGAGGCAGGCAGAGAGAGCGAGAGGGAAGCAGGCTCCCTGCTGAGCAGAGAGCCCGATGCGGGACTCGATCCCAGGACCCTGAGATCATGACCTGAGCACTCAGTGGGCAGTGGCTTAACCCACTGAACCACCCAGGCGCCCCTTAAAGAGCAGTTCTAATCCACATAACAACCCTGTACATATTTGAAGAGCATCTTGGTACCTCTCTCAACCCCCCTGACCCCCATTAGTCTGTTCTTCAGATGAAACATTTCTGATTTTTCCATCTATTCTTTATGGTTTCAGGTTTATTCCAGTTAGCCTTCTTTCCCCCAAATATTACAGTTTTTCGGTTCTCCCCCACTGTTCTTATTGAAACATGGCACTCCTGTTCCAGTCTGATCAGCCATAGAAAAGTAAGGCTGTCTTCTCTAGTTCTGTGTTTCCCTTGATACTTTTGGTGTTCTGTTCAGTCTTGCAGCTGCCAGAGTAATCATCTAGTAGTAATTGTCTAATTCACATGCTCAGAAACTGTCAGTGGTCTTTATGTCCCTGCACATCAGGTAGTAACCACTTGCACTTGATTTTCAAGATTTGCTCATCTGACTCCATTTTCCCTTACTACTGCCCTTCAACATATCTCCTGTGTTTTAGACTGACCAGGCTATCTTACTAACCTGGACCACCAGTGGACCTTCCTGCCTTCAGACCTTCCCATCTGGTTTTCCCTTTGTCCTCTGTTTTTGTTTTTTTTTTTTTTATGCCTCCTCAACTACTCTCAACTCCCATGTTTTCTCAGGAGCTTTTCTTTTCATAAAGAAAGCTCGTGGATCACTTATGATCCACCTACCTGTTAATTTAGTCTTAAATGTCTTTCATCATTGTTTTATTGTCCTCTCAGTAATAGCCTTTTTTTTTTTTTTAGTATTTCCAGGTGCTTTTTAGTTGTTGTGAGTGGCATCCTTTTTTTTTCTTTTTTTTTTTTAAAGATTTTACTTATGTATTTGGCATGTAGAGATCAAAAGTAGGCAGAGAGGGAGGCAGTGAGAAAGGAGGAAGCAGGCTCTCTGCGGAGCAGAGAGCCCAATGTGGGGCTTGATCCCAGGACCCTGGGATCATGACCTGAGCCGAAGGCAGAGGCTTTAACCCACTGAGCCACCCAGGTGTCCCGTGAGTGGCATCCTTTTTAAAATTAGATTTTCAAATTTGTTGCTGATGTATGGAAATGCTAAGTTTGGTGTACTGATTTTTGTATCTAGCAATCTTACCTATCTTTTAGCTCTCATAGTTTGTAGATTGACTTGGAAGTGAATGACTGACAGGGTGCCTGGCTGGCTCAGTGGGTAGAACATGCAACTCTTGATCTCTGGGTCGTGAATTTGAGCCTTACGTTGGGCATAGAGCTTAGTTAAAATAGTTTTTTAATTAAAAAAAAAAAAAAAGTTGGGCACCTGGCTGGCTCAGTTAGAGGAGTGTATGGCTGTTGATCTTGGGGGTCATGAGTTTGAGTTCCACATGGAGTATAGAGATTAAATAAGTAAGACTTTTGGAGCACCTGGGTGGCTCAGGGGGTTAAAGCCTCTGCCTTCAGCTCAGGTCATGATCCTAAGGTCCTGGGATTGAGCCCCACATCCTGCTCTCTGCTCAGCAGGGAGCCTGCTTCCTCCTCTCTCTAACTGCCTCTCTGCCTACTTGTAATCTCTGTCTGTCAAATAAATAAATAAAATCTTAAAAAAAAAAGTCTTTAAAAAAATAAGACTTTTATTTTATTTTTTTAAAAAGATTTTATTTATTTGACACACAGAGATCACAAGTAGGCAGAGAGAGGGGGATGCAGGCTCCCTGCTGAGCGGAGAGCCCGATGCAGGGTTCGATCCCAGGGCCAGAGGTCATGAGCCGAAGGTAGTCAGTCGCTGAAGGCAGTTGCTTAACGACTGAGCCACCCAGGCGCCCCTAGATTAAATAAGTAAGACTTTTAAAAAAAATTTAAAAAAGGAAGTAAGTCAATGAATGCAGTACTGTGAAGGCAGTCATATTTCTGGTGAAGGCAAAAATGACAGTTTTGTGTTCTTTTCCAATTCTTGTCTTTCTCGAGTTAGGACTTCCAATAGGAGAGTGGATATCCTAGTTTTTTCTAGGAAATGCTTCTCAGGTTTTTGTATGATGTTTGTGTTTCTGGTATTTCCTAATATTAAGGGAATTCTCTTCTATTCCTTTCTTTTTTTTTTTTTTTAAGATTTTATTTATTTATTGGTCTCATAGAGAGACAGATCGAGCACACAAGCAGGGGGAGCGGCATGCTTCTGCTAAGCAAGGGGTCTGATCAATGTAGGACTCGATCCTAGGACCCTGGGATTATGAACTGAGCCAAAGGCAGTCGGTTAACATACTGAGCCACCCAGGCATCCCCTCTCTTCTGTTTCTAGTATAAGAGTTTTTGTTGTGATTGACTATTGAATTTTATCATGCTATTTCCCCCTCTGATGATAAATGATTTTTCTCCTTTAATATGTTCATACAGATTATGTTCAATTTCTAACATGATGCCCTTGAACTATGCGGCCCATTCAGACCATCATTTGGAGATGTGCTGCTGTGTTTTGTTCCCTGCGCCTCCACTTGTTTTAGTCTTACCTTTCTAGAATAGATCATAAATTCCAGGGGAAGAAGCAACATGGCTTATGCTTAGATTTCCTAAGCACATGGCACTTAGCTAATACTGTGTGATTGATTTAATTAGATATTCCTTCTTTACTTGATTACTACTCTTAGATATTCATAAAATACTTGAATATTTGAATCAGCTTCTTTGAGAACAGGCAGACCAGTTCTACCTGATTGACCTCTTTCCAAAGTGTTAGATCTATCTTTTTCATGAATGTCCCTATTTAATTTACTGGCTCAATTGAAGAATTAACAGCCTCCTCCTTTCACTATCTAAGGAAAATTATTGAATATAAAACCGGCCTTATATTTTAAAAATGCACATCTCTGTGGTGGTAGTAGAAGAGATACAGGTTATATCCTCAGCAGGTTTTTGTTTTAATGTATAGAATATGGGTTTTATTATTACTTGAAGCAGATGTTAAACACAGTTTCTTTGCAACAAGTCTGAAACGTTTAAAGACTAAAGATGAAATTTTTTCTTGCCTCCTTGGAATGAGCAGTCTTCAGATAGTTTCTGTAGGTCTCTCGATTTAAATGGAGAAATAAAACTATCAATTTATTTTTTTATTAATGTTAGATAATGTATACTTCTGGGTTTTCTTGTCATTGTGTAGCTTTTCTCACCTGAGACCATACAACATTTTTAGGTATCCTGTTGAATGCTAGTTGTAGCTATATTTGCTAAATAAAATGAGATTACTTTTATTTTTTATTTTTAATGAGATTATTTTTAGATTTCTTAAGCCTTTGTCAGTGAATATGAGATGGTTCAGATTCTTTGTCATAACTTGGGTTTGGGTGTGTACTCATTGAAAATGTAATTTGATGAGTCTTTCAGAATTGTTAGGTAGTATTCAGTTGGGGTTATTGCCAGGATCCATCCCTGGGTAAAAATTATAGCTTTATTTACTAAATGACAGAAGTAACTTTTTGATTGGGGAAAACATTAAGCAACAAATGATGAGAAGAGTCAGATTGCTCTGGAGTTAGCTTTCTTATTTTTAAGACTTGGTGCTTCTTTATGTTGATACAGTGTTGAGATTAACTTGCTTATGTGTCCTTACATAAAAAAGAGTTGATTTTTTGTGGTTTTCATATACAAAGCCAACTGTTTATCTCAGTGGTCCTCATTTTTTTCAGTCCAACATTTTCATTCTTTTTAAACATTTGTCCAGTCTGGAAACCTTGCAGTTGTCTGTGATTTCCAGTTTTATCCCATATAGCTGATATTTTACCAAATATTAATGGTTTTTTAAAAAATATTTTTTAAAGATTTTATTCTTTTATTCACAAGAGACCTGGAGATAGGCAGAGGGAGAAGCAGGCTCCTCAAGGAGCAGGGAGCCCGATGTGGGACTTGATGCCAGGACTCTGCAATCAGGACCCAAGCTGAAGGCAGATGCTTAACTGACTGAGCCAAACAGGTGCCCCAAAATATTTTTAAGATACAATATTCGTCATACAACTCACCCATTTGTAGTGTAGAATTCCCTGGTTTCTTACATATTCATAGAGTTGTGCAACCATCACCACTATAATTTTATATCCAATATTTCATTGGCCCCCAAAGAAACCCCATATCCATTAGCATTCGTTTTTCATTCTCCTCTTCCCCAGTTTTGGACAACCACTAATTTATTGTGTGTCTTTATGGATTTACCTATTCTGGACATTTCCTTTAAGTGGAGTCATGTAACATGTGGTCTCTTCCGACTGCTTTTCACTCAGAACAGTGTTACCAAAGTTCATCCATGTTATAGCACAAATTAGTACTTTCATAGCTGAATAATATTAAATTGTATGGATATGCCACATTTTATTAATCCATTCACCAGCTTATAGGCATTTAGGTTGTTTCCACCTTTTGGCTATTATGGATAATCTTGTGAACATTTGTGTACAAGTTTTTGTGTGGATGTATGTTTTAGTTCTCTTGAGTATACACCCTACAGTAAGATTGCTGCATCATATGGTAACTGTATGCTTAACTTTGAGAGATTGCCAGACCACTTTCCAGAGTGTCTCTATGATTTTATATTCCCATCAGCCGTGGATGAAGGTTCCATTTTCTCCACTTCTTTTTCAACACTTTTTGACTGAAGTCATCCCTAGTGGGTGTAATATGGCACCTCACTGTGGTTTTGATTTGCATTTCCTTAATAACTAGTGATATTGAGCATCTTTTCATGTGCCCATGGGCCATGTATATCTTATTTGGAGAACTGTCTGGGGCGCCTGGGTGGCTCAGTTGGTTGGGCAACTGCCTTCAGCTGAGGTCATGATCTTGGGGTCCTAGGATTGAGTCCCACTTTGGGCTCCTGCTTCTCCCTCTCTGGTTCCCTTGTTTGTGCGCTCTCTCTATCAAATAAATAAAAATAAAATCTTAAAAAAAAGAAATGTCTATCAGATCCTTTGCTCAGGGGTGCCTGGGTGGTTTAGTCAATTGAGTGTCTGCCTTTGGCTTGGGTCATGATCTCAGGGTCCTGGGATCAAGCCCTGCATCTGGCTCTCTGCTCAGTGGTGAATCTGCTTCCCCGTCTCCCTCCCACTCTGTGATCTCTCTGGCTCTCTCTCTCTCTAAGATAAATAAATAAAATCTTAAAAAAAAAAAATCCTTTGCTCAGTTTTAAATTGGGTTGTCGTTTTATTGTTAGGTCATAAGGATTCTTATGTTCTGGATACAAGTCCTTTATCAATACGTGATTTGAAAATATTTAATTCTATTCTATTGGGTTGTTTTTTCATTTTCTGGATGGTATTCTTTAAAACATAAATATTTTTAATTTTGATGAAGTCCAATGTGTCTTTTTTTGGTCACTTGTGCTTTTGATGCCATATTTAAGAAACTGTTGCCTAATGCAAAGTCATGAGATTTAATACTTTGTGCTCTTACAAGAGATTTATAGTTCTAGATTTTACATTTAGGTTTTTTTTTTTAAGATTTTATTTATTTATTTGACAGAGATCATAAGTAGGCAGAGAGGCAGGCAGAGAGAGAGGAAGAAGCAGACTCCCTGCTGAGCGGAGAGTCTGATGATGCGGGGCTCAATCCCATGACCCTGGGATCATGACCTGAGCCAGAGGCAGAGGTTTTAACCCACTGAGCCACCCAGGAGCCTCTACATTTAGGTCTTGACCCATTTGGAGTTAGTTTTTGTTTATGATGTGAGATAGGGGTCCATATTCATTCTTTGGCTTGTGGATATCCAGTTGTCCTAGCATCATTTCTTGAAAAGACTATTCTTTTTCCATTGAATGTATCAGCACCCTTGTTAAAATCACTTGACCAGGGGTACCTGGGTGGCTCAGTTGGCCTGTTGACCCACCCAGGTCATGATCTCCGGGTGATGAGATCGAGCCCCATGTCCACCTCTGAGTTTGGTGGGGAGTCTGCTTGAGATTCTCTCTCCCTTTGCCCTTCCCTTTTCTTCCCTTACACACTCTCTCTCAAATAAATAAATCTTTAAAAAAAAAATTATTTGACCATGAATGTAAAGGTTGGTTCCTGGACTCTCCATTCTATATCATTGGTCATCATTGATTTTTATTTTATTTTTTAAATTTATTTTTATTCCAGTATAGTTGACACACAGTGTTATATTAGTTTCAGGTGTACAATATAGTGATTCCGCAATTCTGTATATTACTCCGTGCTCACCTATTTCACCCATTTCCCCACCCATCTCCTTTCTGGTACCCATCAGTTCTCTATAGTTAAGAGCCTGTTTTGGGGATTATCACTGACTTAAGAAGAAAAGCAATTTAGTGATGATGTTTGCTCTCTGTCCCCTATGCTACCACACTAATCTGGGCCTTCCCGATCTGTACTTACTAACTGTTCAGCCTTTTTTGAGTACAGTTGCTAGGTGAATACTTCCAAAGCCGTGCTTTTATCGTGTTGTTGCTGGTAAATAGTAGCCATTGGCTTGATATCAAGGTTACTTGGGAACTAAACTACTTTGCCTGTTTTGAGGTCCCTGAGCCAGCCCTATCCAGGGCTCCATAATTGTTTCTCTGCATTTCTAAATTCAAGTCCTCTCCTAATCAGTCCTATTTCTTTTAGTCATCACCTCCACATTCATACCTTATGCCTTGATTCTCCACGTTCAGTTCCCTTCTCAGTTTAAATTTTTTTATACTTACTCAGCATAGTTAGAGGCTTGAATAAATTTGGGTACATTGATCTCTTTCAGATATGGTTTCTTAGAAGAATCACTTCTGTTTCATTCATGTGACTTCATGCATGACCCATTTCTGGTTCTTCCTGCATCTGTTATATTCAGGGTCCTGTACTGGCGGCTGCCTCATATAACTATTTTATGTATCTATAGCTTTTTTTCCTATACATTCCTGTACACTGAAATATGTAGGTACTGTTTTAGAATCCCTTCACAGGGCTGAATATGAATTTATTTTTAGTATATAAGGGTCTTCAGTCTTCTAATCAAAACCTTTGGGGGCCAGATGTATTTGAGCGATTTTTTAAAAGATTTTATAAAGGTTTACGCTGCATATACTTATTATTTAACCGATAGCACTCTGGGATAGCACTCTTTAATGACATACATTAATATTTACTGTTACACATATTCTCCAGTGGGATGTAGGGCAGGATCCTTTGTTTAAAGATTGCTTTTTCTGTAGCAAAAAGTGAATATTCACACTGAAATGTGATAGACTATAAATAGTATCATACAGGTTCTGGTCAGGTGTGATTTTGCTGCCAGTTGGATTACAGTGAAACAGTTTGATTAGAGTTTTGCCTTTCAGAAGTGTGGATAATGGATTGAAGAACCTCACCGATTTTACCTGTACGGTACCTGTATGGTGTAAATGTAGAGCTGGAAAATTCTGTCTCTTACGTGCGCTGCCCTGACCCAGTCTAGACTTGCCTCCTGTGTCTCTTAGCTGCAGCCTCTTCCCTCCATCCATTTGTTCTCAACCACTTTGCTCAGGTCACTGCTGTGTCCCTACACTCGTGATGTCTTACCATTTATTGTCCGCAATGTGCGTGTGAGAAGTAGCCACATGTTCCTAAAGTCTCAAAATGATTGCAGAAGGAATGCGATAGTCATTCGTTTAGTCAGTGACTGCTGGGGAAATCATTGCCTTTTCTCTACACTGCCTTCCCTGCAGCGCCTACTGTGGGGGGGGGTCGGTGAGTTGGAGGGGGCACCGTGGAGGATTACAGCTATCTGGATGGACGCCCGATGCAGCGTCCAGGTCTTGGCCTGGAAGAAGTTAAGCAATCTGGGCCTGCAGGGACGTTGCAAACTCATTCAGGGCCTTCTATAATCTGGCTTCAGTCTAACTTGTCAGACTAATGAGTCGCCATTCCTCAGATTTATGTTTTATGTTTTTTATTAGATTAAGATGTTTTCTCTGGTAAACTTGCCTGGGGAGCATCCCATGGATAACATATAAATGGTTTTCTGGCTTCATGCATTTCCCTCAACATTTCACTTAATACGTGACATTTCTCTTATGTTGTGTATTTAATTTTACAATATCCCAGTGGTAGATCTGGCAGTGTTCTGAAACTGGAATTGGATACCACTTGTCTAGAGGCCCGTAGTTTTTGTTTTGTTTGTGTTTTAAAATAACTTCTATTTTCTCATGTGCTAGTGAAATTGCCAAAGTGAAGCCACATTAGATACGCCATATTTTATGTTGAGACACACGTGGTTAAGAACCAGGAATCCTAGAATGTTGGAGCTTGAAGGAACATTGTTTTTGTTGTTGTTGTTTGTTTGTTTTTAAAGATTTTACTTATTTATGAAAAGAGATCACAGGTAGGCAGAGAGGCAGGCGGGGGTGGGGTGGGGTGGGGAAGCCGGCTCCCTGCCTAGCAGAGAGCCCAGTGTGGGGCTTGATCCCAGGACCCTGAGATCATGACCTGAGCTGAAGGCAGAAGCTTAACCCACTGAGCCACCCAGGCGCCCCAAGAACACCGTTATTAGTATAATGTTTTATAGAACAGGAAACTCAAATCAGCTACAGCTACCCAGCTAGGTAGTGAGTAGTAGAACCAGAACTCTGTTTTTCTTGAGAATTTACACCTTTCTGTTTTTTCTGCTTTGTGTTAGAGCTAAAATTCTCGGTGGATCACCCCCCCCCCACCCCCCCGCAGTTCTTACAAGTAAATTTAATACTCTTTCGGATTTGGAAAACTGTCTACCTGGTTTCAACCCACAGGAGTAAAAAAATCATTTTGCTTCTTGGTGCCACCTTGGTAAAACTATTACTTGAGAGAATGTGCCTAATTAATCAAATTATTAGAAAATGGACTCTGGTTAGAGAATGGATAGCTGCTTTTATGTTCCTAACATCAACTAACAACCAATTTAAATTGTGCTTTTGGTATTTAAAGCTCAGGAAGGCTTTCCCTATATGTTTCCCTATATGTATCTCTGACTTGAAGAGAAGGTTCGACCACATTAAGTAAACTGACAATGTTAAGTGCCACGTTTTTCTGTTAAGCTCTGCTACTTATTGAATAGGAGAAATACTGATTAGAGAAAATGATAAAAAAAAAAAAAGATGCCAGTTTGAATTTATGAAATTAGAAATTAGGCGTCCTGTTGGAGATTCTTAATTATTGGAGGAAAAAACCCCAGGGAGTTATGGAACATTAGAACTCAAAGTTTAATGAGCTTTGGTTTGTTTGTGGTAAATTGAGTGCTTTAAATTTTCATGAAACAGTTTTTAAAAGTTCAGGAAAATAGTCGCCCAATGGCATAAGCATTTATAGTTCTCTGAAAATCATGCCTTTCTTTCCTCACTGAGTAAGAGCTGGTTAGGGAATCTTTGTCCCCCACAGGTCTTAAGTGTTCTGCCCATCAGGTTACACCCACGGCAGAGTGCTAAGCCATATGCTGTCTCAGTTGTATGTCAGAGTTTCCCATGCTTTTCTGTCATGATACATTTTCATTTTTGAATGAGAATCTAATTTAGGTCTGTGTTCCTTTGTTATGAATGACCCTGAAAAAGTCACTTCACTACCCTAGGCCTCAGATATAAAGAGAGTAACTGTGAAAATGTCTCCATTGTCCAAGATAATAGAGCTTAGCTGAGTATTTTTTTTAATCGGATATTTTTTATTTGATGTAGTAAGTAACAATACTTATAACCAAAAAAGAAAGAGAAAACAAATTACTTTTAACAACAAAATCATCAGTGTGGCTTGGGTTTCTGGAGCTGACAGTTAAGTATTTATGGAGGTTGTGAGGGGACAGGGAGAATCTAGGGTAGATTTGTTTAGTGCTGCCATTTATTCTCACTTTTGTATGCTCTTTAACCTTTAGGGAGAGTATTCCTATATTTATTTTACAAAAGAATACTGAATCTCATACTGTCTAGCCCTAGACTGGAAACTGTTTTTTTTTTTTTTTTTTTTTTAAGATTTTATCCATTTATTGGCAGAGAGACGCAGTGAGAGAGGGAACACAAGCAGGGACAGTGGGAGAGGGAGAAGCAGGCATCCCACTGAGTAGGGATGCGGAGCTTGATCCTTGGACCCTGTGAGCATGAGTTGAGCTGAAGGGAGATGCTAAACGACTGAGCCACCTAGGCGCCCCTGGAAACTGGGGTCTTGAACTGTCCGTAGCTACTTCAAGACTACTGTCTGTATAGTTTGGCTTGGTATCAGATGGCACAGAACTTGGGATCCAGTATAACTCTTCCTGTTCTATTCTTTCAGCTTGGATTTACTCTTGGCAACGTGGTTGGAATGTATCTGGCTCAGAACTATGACGTAAGTGATTGTATCCATGTCCTCCCCAATTCCATGTCACAAATTCATATTGACTTGTCTTTGTTAGAGTCAGATATACCCTCCATTGTAAATGAAGTCCATAGATTGAGGAAAATGTCCTGAACTTTGTAGAAAGATTTTCCGTTGTTAGAAAAATACACCTCACAGAAGCATCTGTCCTCCATATCACCACAAGAGGGCAAAATTCCATCAGTTTAAGATGTTCTTGTGATCCTGAGCTGTGTTTGTTAGCCCAGAGCAATTAATTACTAAGTTAGAGTCTTCTTACAGTTCTATGGAGAATTATGTGATAAATGGGAATTTAAAGACCAATTGGATAATCTTTTTAGCTCCTGCTACATGGTAATATTGGTAATAATGACTGAGAATTTTAGTGGCAGATCTTTACAATGCAGCTCAGTTAAGGAGATCAGAGTTTTGTGAAGTGGAGAGTTATATTAGCTTCATTTTATAGACAGGAAGTTGAAAAACAGGTGACAAAACTGCCCATGAATGGGGATTCTGGAAAGGTTGTTGTAAAGAGAGGGAAAGGAAGGAAGAGGCGGGAAGAGGGAAGGAAGGGAAACATGATAATAACTTTAGATTTTTTTGTTGTGAAGCTTTTAATGTGACAAAAGAAATTCTTTATCAACCTTCACTTGAGTTATATGGTTTTCTAGGAAGGAGCTTTATTTATATGTACGGCTTCTACTTGGTACTGGATTGAGGTGTTAAGTGAGTATATAAAGTAGAAGTAGAAAAGTAGAAGTCAGAATATCGCTTCCAGGGAGGGAGCATACATTACTTAACAACTCCTGAGATCCTCCTTATACAGTTAGGAGGCCAAGAAATTCTATTTAGCCGGTCACTTTCAGAAGAAAATAAAGACTTGTACAACAACCCTTTATTGTTGGACGAAGAAGAGTAAAAGACTATTGATTAGGTAGATGCAAAATTACAATAACCTTTTTTCTTTTTAAAGATACCAAACCTGGCTAAAAAACTAGAAGAAATAAAAAAGGACTTGGATGCCAAGAAGAAACCCCCTAGCTCATGAGGCGGACTCCAGCACTGCCTTCTGGATATACCGATTCTGCTGTTCTTGAGGGCCTCCTTACCATCTGAACCAAAAGTTTTTGTTTTAAATTCCAGCCTCAATAATTTTCCTGTTAGATCCTGCATTGCCTGAGAGCACAGATGGGGCCACAAGTTAAGAGCCACCCTTTTCCAGCTTCCTCACCTGTCCCTTCCTCCTTCCAGCCACTTGAGACGGCCTAAGACTGGAATTATGGTGCTAGATTAGTAAATGTGACCTTTAATTACTAGTCTCTCCTTTATTCTGTGGAATTCCTACTCTTTTCTAAAGAAAAATTGATGAGTTTTGTATAGCTGGTCAGACATAAATAACGCTGATTTCACAGTTTAGCAATTATAATGGGTGTTTAAACATTTGGTACTAAATTATGTTGTTTTAAGGTCATTAAAATTAAAGCCAAGAAGCCAGTCACTCCTGAATTTTCCACTTATTTTATGCTGTTGTCAGGCAGCTCCATAATTGCTAATTTAATCAGTAAATCAATTTATTACTCATTAACTAAGAAACTATACTCTGAGAACTCTGTCAGGAACTAGGGAGTTTAAAAATATGTAAAATAATGGCCTTTATCCTCCGTAAAATTCATAGTCTAGTATGCATGTTTTCCTTAATTGTGTCTTTGATTTGGCTCTTTTCCCTCAAAAGAATCCTACTTATCTTAGGGGTTTACAGGTGCATTTGACGTTACATGACAGATAAATGACAAGTTGTAAAGGAAATTTTATGCCTCTTCACATTAAAAATGTATTTACAATATATCTTTATAGTGATTCTCATAAGAAACTTTGAGAGTTTTTTTGTTTGTTTCCTGCGATCAGAAATCACCATTGTATGTTGACCCATAGCTAGGGACATCTCTTAAGTCCCTCATTCAGCAGGAAGAAGCTAGTGAAAATGAGACCTTCACCCAGTTGCCAAAGATTTGTTATTGTCAGTCTGTCAGGGTAGAACACAGAAGCCACTTTTAGGCCATGGGCTTGAGCAATAGAAACCTGAGCAAGGCAAAGGGGCCCACAGTGACCACTGAGCTGATGCAAACAGGCTCATTAAACCATAGGCCTTACCTGACCAATGGGCTACTTAAAACCAGTCACGGTCCCTACGATTGCCATAAAGGGAGAATTCCATAGTCCCTTACTTTGCCCCGTGACTAGCCCCTCACCACCACTTCTTGGTAGATAGTGTCTCCCTTGCTGTCCTGCCTGTTGCTCCCTTGCAATATATTCAGTAAACTTCTACTGCTTTGAAAAGAGTGAACAAAAGAAAGAAAATCACCATTGTAATCTGTCAAATATATAATTAGTCCATTTTTTAAAATTAAATGTTTGTAAGCATCACTTTTCCCATGGGTCAGGATACAGAAGTGATTCAGAACAAAGGGCCTGTCATACTCCTGACCTTCAGTTCCTAGTTCTTCCTGGAGGCAAGCACTGTCAGTAGTTTCCTATATACTTTGAGAAGGATTATGTCCCTAAACAAATACATGCATGTAAGGGGGTTTTTACACAAATCTGAAATTGCACTGAGTTCACCCCTTGCCCTTTTTTCCCTCCTCCTTAATGGAGATCATTCCATATCAGTATGTACGGGCCAAGAAACCTCTCTCCCTTTTTTGGCTACATGAGATTCTATTGAATGGATATACCATAACTTATTTAATCTGTTACTGATGAATGTTAGATTTCCTGTCTTCTGCTGTTACAATGATAATGTTTAACCTAAAGTTAAACATATCTGTGCAGGGTATAGCTGTAAGCTAAACCCTAGAAGTGTAATCTGCACAAACTGTAGATAAAGTCCCATTGTGTTTTGTTTTAGGGACTTGTTGGGAAGCTCACTGATAATGCCATTTCTGAAGACATTTTAGCGGATATCAGTAAACTGGAAGAGTAATTTAGAGACACCTTATTTCAGACAGTGATGATATTAGTACTGTGTGATTCTAAAACAGAGGGGTTTTGCTGCTCTTTGGAAACAGGGTTCTCGTACATGGGTGTAGGTTTTATCTCTGGCAGCTTGTCCTGGTGTGTGATACAGATTAGCAGCATGTTATGGTTTGGCTTCACCCTAGAAGGGAGAGCATGGGCAAGGCGCTTGTTTTTCTGACACTGTTGTATTCTCTAATATGTGGATGCAATATCTACCTCCTATGGCTCACACCAGAAACAGGTGAGATAATGTATGTGATATGTTGCACAGTGCTCTGCAAATTGCCCAATAAATAATAGATATTGGTCCAAACATGCTGCTTTTGGTCAGAATACTTTATTTTTCTGCAGTCACTTTTGGAACCAGTTTATGAACCATGCAAAATTTGTCATCCTGTGGTCACTCTCTTGGTTGCTGATGAAAATCTCGAGTGTCTACCTTGATCATACCTCCTGGCTCACAAGATTTTATCTTGGATGAGGAAGTTGTCAGCAGAATGAACGGCAGCCTTGAAGGATAAAGTTTTACCACCTTTGAGTGTATTGAAAATGCTGCAAGTTTAGAAAGGTGCTTCCAAACAGATTCCTTGTCACAGTTACGGTAGCATGATTGCTCTTGTGTGTCTCCAGAGTGGCTTTTTTAGGGATGAAGGTAACTTAGGTATTAGGAAATGAGGTGTCCCTATATTATATCTAATCTCATTTGGATGTAAGGCTTCCTCAAGAGTGATGGTCTCTTTCCCTGGCTACTAGGCTCCTTTCCACCAGTGGAGCCATCCAGCAGCTTTGTTTTTGCTCTCGCCTTCATGTGAACTGCGACACCGTGAATACAGGCTGCCTTAGTGGTCGCTCTTCAGGAAAATTATGGTTTTAGGTTGCAGCAGCAAAAAGGGGCTCAGAGTTCTCAGACGAGATTATCCTCACTGAGACAGAGGAGGAGCTCAGAACCATCACGCATTGTAGGGTGTAGTTGAAACTCTGTAACACGGGGGCGGGTTGCAGTGATTGTGACTGTGTCACTAAGAGTTGTGTTCCCTGGGGGTTTTGTTGGGACTTTGGCTCACAAATCACTGGAGGGATGGGAAGAATCACCTCAAGATATACTCTTCTCCTTTTAAAAATATTTGAAAACTCCTGCTGATGTGATTTAAGAAAACTTTTGACCATACCTGATCATAAAAGGAAGTTTACCGACATGTACAAAATAAGACTTTAGGATTGATGTTGGGAACTTCATAAACACAGTGAACTTGAAAAGTTTATCCTTAAACCACCATCCTCCCAAAGAAAGGGAGAGAAAAACCCAAACAGCTGCATTGAAAATCACCAAAAGGGGCTATATTTTAGGCCTTGAAGTTACCAGTTGATGTCTTTAGACATTTCTTTTGATTTGGTGTTTTATGCAATTAAGCAGTGACCTGATTTAGAGGAACAGTTCCTTTTTTTCTAACCCATTTACTCATTTTCATTTGCAGGACTGTAAAAGTTATGATGTGTATTTTTTCTAGTTGTCTTGCATACAGGTTTGTAGAGCATATGTACACGTATATATAGTTTTCATTTCCATTAAGCATTTCACTCCCTAGATGCTCTGCTGGTATTTGTTTTTCCACTGAGGTCTCTTGCCTTTTTAGTACTTCTTCTGTTACTCCCCCGGCAGGAACACCACAGACCTTACTGGAGCAAATGAGGCTTTTCTTAACTTCCCATCTTGGACTTTGCACACAGCATTTCCATTCCTTAGTCATGAATGAGTCCTTTTTTCCCTAGTGACTGTTCGGGCCTTGTGGACAGCAACAGGGTGGTGAAAGGAACATAAGTGTCACAGTCTTAATAGGGGAGATTGTGACACTTAGATATTCATGTTTACTCTATACCTTTTCTAAATCTCCGTGCATCATAATTTAGTCAAGTCCATTTTTTTTTGCAAGGCACTGGGCAATGGCACAACAGCAGGGCTTCATGGAAAGTGAACAGGGTGGGGCATTGCAAAACCTCAGTCGTGTGTCTGCTTGGATCACTGCCCGTGTGGCAAGGCCTTATGAAAGGGGCAGTGTGGTGGTGTCATTCCTGCATTTATGGTTGTACCAGCATTGGGACAAGAAGGAGTCACCATGGAAATAGCTGGGCAGTTGTGCTTTGAATTCATTTAGTGATGGCAGCCGCAGGATCGGTAATCTGTGTACTTGGGTCGTCTCGGGCCTTTGTGTGCCAATGGTTTGAACATTTTGCTATACAGTTACTCTGTTTAAATGTTCTTTTTTTTTTTTTTTTAAAGAGTTTTAGAGAACGGACAGAGTAAGCATGAGCAGGAGATAGGGGCAGAGGGAAAGGGAAGAGGCAGACTCGTTGCTGTAGGGAGTCTGACCTGGGGCTCGATCCCAGGATCCTGGGATCATGACGTGAGCCAAAGGTAGATGCTTAACTAACTGAGCCACCCAAGCACCTCTAGATGTACTTTTTCAAACATGGTCCCTTAGTGTGAGGCCAGTGATGTTATTTGGTATTCAACTGGAAAAACAAAAACAAAACAAAACAAAAAAACAGATTGATTCTGAGATTGCTGAGGGAAAACTAGCTAGCTTTTATTAACTAAAAGATGGTTCATGAGTCTTTGCCATGTAAATCCCATTATAAAAGATTGTACCATGTACTTCATGGGTGACTTTACAGGAATTTCAAAGGCAATTTTCAAAGGCAATAAGTTTGATATATAATTGACTTGACAGTAAGGTGCAACTATACTTAATGTCTTTGTTTCTCAGTCATCTATAAAATTGAGCTGGTATAAGATGATCATTACTGCTTTCCACTCATAGTGTGATATTAGAAGACAAAAATCAAATTAGAATATATTTGCAAGAGACATAAGTCTACTAATACTAAAGAGAACGCTTAGTTTTTGTCCACCAGTGGAGTGGTTTTAGATGACAAGGAGTTGTTAGTCATCTCTGACGTCTCCTGTCACGGGACGGAACAGGCTTGGCTACCCTGCGCTCTGGCTTTGGGCAGGACGAATGTTGCTCTTGAGAATATTCAGTAGAGCCGACTGAAATAAATGCCATTTCTAAACCAAGGGCACTAGCTCCTTGGAGAATGTGGCCACAACCGCCCAGGGAAGTTATGCTCCTTTCACTGTAGGACTGAGTGAGGTTTTCAAATGCTGAACAGTGGCCAGGAGTTCTAAGTCACCTCTTCTTTCTCTTTTTTAAAATTTATTCTCCCAGAATCTTATTATTTGTACCTTTGTCTTAATGTCACTAGAGGCTTGGTGTCTAAGTTCTGCAGTGGATCAGACAGTTGAAAATTTGGCAGCCGTAACAATACGAGAACACCCTAACTCTCTGAACATTTTATAGCAAAATGCCTGCTGTAGAGATGCTGACTTTATCAAAGCAGCTATAGTGTACATAACACCAGTATTTTATTTGGGCTCAGTAGGTCTTTTTAAGGAGTCAGATAATGTGGCTTCATCCAGTGGGGTGAAGCAGTAATATTCTTGGTTACATCTGGCCAGTTGTGCTGTGGTGAGAGCATGTGAGTGTTGGCTGGCACGAAAATTTTAGAATTCATAGATAACTTGATAAACTAAGGAGGTGACTTTATTGATAAGTTACTGTATGGGAAAACTGCTATCAATAGTAACTTAAAATCAGTTAAAAGAATGGAGTAACGGTGGGGTTATTCCTTTTCCAAAAAGACTGATATAGCAAGGAACTGGTGGTAGAAATCGGAAATATGTATTGCCTACAAGCCAGGGGGTGTTGGGAGCTGTATCCAGTCGTATAGCAAGGACATTTATAATGGAGAAAATGGCATGGTTTTTAGGAAGAAGCAGGAGGTCTTGATTTCCAGAGTGATTTCTCATGGGCAGCATTTATTGAGTAGTTAGTTCACTATATTGTATAAGTTGCTGGAGACTTTAAGGAACATAAGACATCTTCTCTCTCCTCAAGGGGCTCATTGACTTGTAGAAAGTGACAGATGGGTTTGGAACTTTCTGTACTTGTCTTCTCAGGAACAAACTCCTTATATCCAGAAGAAAGCTAGTCAGTCAATAATAGTACTGTGGTCTTAATGATAGTTTTGGCCTCATTAGTAAGACAGCTGTGAGTTTTTACTCCCTCCCAACTGACCCAATGCAGTGGTATTGAGGATTAGTGGTAAGTGATGAGAGAGACAAGTATCCCCTGCTATCCAGAAGTAGAGCATTCCTATGAAACCTTTTGTAAGCTGAAATGACATTGATCAAAGAAGCAGTTACCATTCATTTATGTAGAAAAATATTTGAGCATTCACAGACCCAAAAAAAAAAACATCTCTTAGGTTCCTCTAATACCTTTGGACACTTTCTAGTGGGTGCACAAAATAAAGCACAGATATTCACAGCTTTGGCAGCTGAATGCTGAGATGCTGGGTGTAGGTTCCCAGGAGGGAGCACAGTGGCCCCACTCCAGCCGCTCAGGTTGTGCACTGCTCCTCTGAGGGCTCACTGCAAAACCAGTGCTGAACGCTACTTGGACATTTCTCATAAACCCAAAAATTCTCTTCAGATTTCTTCCAGTTAGTGAAAACAGGTACTAATGTAAGTCTTTTGTGAAAGTGAAGTGGTACAACTGGAACTTTTGAAAAGTGGGGGATACCTGTACTAATATCAGTGTGCCTTCTTCCCCTTTGACCAAGAGAACCCTGCTCACCCCTTTCTAAAGGAGGACACTATTTCTTTATGGGAATTTGGTGCCAAAGGTAGAGAGAAGCCATCGAAGGGAGATGCTTAAGTAATGTTAAAAGAGTACTGAATGCCACAAAGAGGACTTACCAAGATTGCCTTTTTGTGGTGAGAGCTTAGGATAGAAACACTGAAGGGAAAATTCTGAGGGGAGATTGTCCTCCAAAAGAGGAGATGTAACTGGTTTCATTATTAGTGCATAGGGAGGATGATTTGGATTTCCCCTCAATTCCTAAAAAGGGATTAAGATATTAAGAATAAACCTAGTGAGGCTAGTTTGTGAGGCTTAGCCTCTGAGGGGTAACTAAGGTTTTCTTCTCTTCTGGTCTTTAGAAGGAATTGGAGAGCTCAAGATACAGGAAGTGAGCAAGACCACAGGTTTTCC
The DNA here is from genome assembly GCF_011764305.1 of Mustela putorius furo. NCBI lineage: Eukaryota > Metazoa > Chordata > Mammalia > Carnivora > Mustelidae > Mustela > Mustela putorius. The sequence continues at coordinate 89,408,995 of NW_025421998.1, forward strand.
TGAACTAGGGTGCTAAGGAAGGAGAGCAGAGCAGAAGGCACTAACATCCAGGCATGTGTTTTCGGTTGTCAGAGGCTTGCTGCACTTCACTTGAGGTGGCAGATGGCAGAATCCTCTGGTGTCGTTTGTGTGCTCCTGGTGGCTTTCTTGGCCTCTTGGTCAGATTCTGGTAGGTGCTGGCAGCTCCTTCAGTTGGACCGTTTGCCCACCTGGGTTAGGCCTGATCAGTGATGTTACTGACCTTCGCCCAGGCAGGAAAAGTGTCCAAGTGGAAGAGGCTGACTCCCCATGTGTTGATGGCCACCATGACGATCACCAGGCCAATGACATTGACCCCCAGGCCAGCTTTCACCTGTAGGACACAAACCAGCCCACTGTAGTCACTGAGCAAGGCAGTAGCCCAGACCCCCCAGTGCTCCTTAGCAGTGCCCCCCACCCAAGCCTTGGCCCTGATCTGTGCCCAGTCACTGCCAGGGATCTGTAGTGCTGCCTCCAGGAGTGGCTTGGGACTGTGGAAGGGTGGGAGAAGCCCTCAGGACCATCTCCGCTTGGGTTCTCACTCCCAAGTGGAAGCCTGGAAGGCGTGTTCTAGGAACACCAGGTCTTAGAATGTTAGGAGTTAACGCTACGCAAGGATCCTGTAGCTACATGATCGGGAACTACTTTAAGGCGGGAACTTCTTGAAGCCTTTAATGTGCTGACACATACGGGGACCTGTAGGAGAGGCCTGATTTTCCGAAGCCTCTGCTACTGTTAACTGTTTTTTCCTTCCAAAAGGAACAGCTTATGAAAGGTGGTGTATCTTGGGTTCACCTGGAGAACTAGGTCAGCTGCCTGTGCTCAGCCCTTCCATGGGAGGGTGACACAGACATGTTAGCTTTGCTTCTTTCTGCTGAGGGAATGTCACCTCCATGACCCTGAACCCTCCCATTTCTGCCATGGAACTGATACAGGCTGAGGGAGGTGTGAGGGCTAATGGATGGCAGAGCCAGGGCCAGATGGAAAAATGGACAGTAAGCATAGCTGGCAGCCTGTCAGGGAGGACCCAAACACACTGCTGTAGCCACCACGGGTCTGCTGGCTGGCACAGAGTTGGGAAAGCTGTGAGGGAAAATGAATGCTAGGAAATTGTTCCAAGCAGGTGACTAGATGTATTGCTTCTCCATTTTCTGGCCAGAGCCCCAGACTTATAAATCATTTTTCCCCTGGTCTTTGGGTGTGGAAAACTGCCCAGGTCTGTAGCCAGAGAAGGCAGGTTCTAAAGGGGCTCAATTAAAGTCCTCCAGACCTGAAAGGAACCCCACAGAGCATATAACCTCCATCTTTCGCAGATGAGGAAATGGAGGCCTCAGGTCAGTGCCCGGGCTGGAAACAGAACAAACGACTGGCCTACTTCTTGTCATCTGGTGCCTTTGAAAGGCGCTGTCTCTGATTGCTTGATTCCAGAAAAGATGGCGGGGGGTACTGGGGGGTAGCAGTGAATGGTGGGGTACCCAGAAGAGGAAGTGGTAGAACGGGAGAGTTAGGACTGAGCTTGGTCCCAACTCTCCTGAGCAGACACTGTTGTGCACTAAGAGATGGGGCGGGGGGGTCGTGGCTGTGACCTCCCTTCCCTGAAGTGTCACAGATGACTTCCATGAGCGGTTTGATTGGTAGAAAGGATCTGAGCATCTGCCACTAGCCTGAAGCTCTCCCTTTCCTCCGTTTGCTTTTTACAGGGCTGCTGGGAACAAGTTTGGACTTTAGTGAACAAAAGTGTGTGAGACCCTCGGCAAGGCAGACTGAGCCCTATTTCAGACAGCCCAGCCCCAGTAACTAGGAGTTGCTTTCCCCTTTCCTCCATCCCCCAGTGGCCTGGATATCCAGGAGCCCAGCAGTGAGTATAGGTTGAGGGGTGGAGGGTAAACAGGCCCAACGCTGACCAGATGTCTCCTCAGCGCCATCTTGGGGGGGGCCAGCTGAGAACTAGGAAATGAAGTGTGGGCGCCCCATTTTGCCATTGTTGCTTCAGGGGCTGGCGTTGGGGAGAGTTCGGTGGGAGCGCCCTGTCCCCTCACACCTTTCATCTTAGGTTCCTATGGTTTCTCCTACTTCGCTTCTGTGAGTAAACCAGCAGCTTTTGCAATGAATGTCCCCACTGGCCCCGTGAGGAAACCGAGGCAGAGCCTTGAGCCTCCCCTGGGCCGCATCTCGCGTCTGTTCCAGCTGTCTCTGTATATCCCGGGTAAGGGTGGGAGAGCACACTCCCGCTGTCCTCGGTGCTTGTGGACCGGCAGAAGGCCTTTTTGCCAGCACCGTTCTTCTGACCACACTAGACAGTGTTGACCGACCACAGACACTGCTCCAAAATGATAAGCTTCAGGAGGCCGTGGAGCCACTGGCTCGTCCCTGTCCTCCCCGCAGCAGGAGGGTGCCCAGGACTTACCATATCTTTGATCTGGCAGTGCCCATAGCTGAAGACGATGGCATTGGGGGGATTGCCCACAGGCAGCATCACTGCAAAGGAGATGCACATGGTGACTGGGATCAGAGTGTAGAGTGGATTAATGTGCAGCGTTTCAGACTAGGAGAAGAGAGAATTCACAGAAACATCAGTGTTGAGATGCAGCTTGCATTTCTTGGGCTTAACATCACAAACATGCTTTAAATGCTGGCTTGGTGGTGGCTAACCGTGGCTGGATACTGTGTGTTGGGGGCCGTGAAATCACTACCGTCGAGGGCATACAGTGCTGGGCAGCCGAAGTGGGCTTAAGCTGCTCAGTCACTTCCCGTGGAAACATGGGCTCTGAGTTCCTTCCTAGAAGGGATGTTTCATTTCTTGGTGCTGGACTAATTTTATCCTTTTGCCAAGAGAGTCATTCTTCAAACTCAAATCCCATGAATAAGCTGCTTTGGTTGAGGTGGGGGTCCCTCATCCTTGGAGTGTAGAACTAAGGTGTTTTCTAGGTGATGCTTGCTTTGGATGGGGTTTGAAACCTGTGGTCTCGCCCTCCGTGTCGCTGTTTTCACTGCGTGCACTCCCGCGCTCACACAGATGAGAGGGCAGCGCAGTTGGAAGGAGACATCCGAGCAGACAGCAAAGACAGGGGCTGGGGTAGTTTGGGGTTAAAGAGAGTGGAAGGGTTTCATTTTGTTGGGGGTGGGGAGGAGCCTTCATTTGCTGAGTCCACCTCACTGGTGGGACAGAGGCAGCCCTGTGTCTGGTGCATTACTCGGGGGGCTGCTTAGCCAGGCTGAGATCTGGGAGATGCGCCCCTCCCCTCACTCATGAATAACAGATTGTTCTGAGACCATGCGGTAAGGCTGGCGTTGCCTCAATTCTCAGACCCTCCCGGACAGAGAAACGGGGAAGGCAGTGATGGAGCTGTGGTTTTGGTCTTTACAGCTGAGTGTACTTGTGGGAGCATTTTGGCCCCATTTTCTGTAGTTACTCCTCCCTCTGGCCCTACTCTTAGGTCTTAGGAGAGAAAGAAATGATGATTGTGAGGAACTGGAATCCTAGGGTTTTACGGATATTCTGTGCATTCTTGTTTCCATTCAAGACTGCCTCTAAACTAATCCTACTCTTTCGGAAAAGGGTTTCTAGGACATTTGCTACAATTTATGTCTGTCTCTCTGTCTGTCTGTCTGTCTATCTGTCTATCTAATTTGAAATGCTTCATTTCCAAATTGTGGCTGGAGCACCCATCAGTGAAGTCTGTGGCAATGACCGGAGGAGAGAGTAGAGCTGGGAAGCTGTTCGCTGGGCCCGAGGAAGCTCGTCCTGACATCTGGGAGCCCTGCCCTACTCACCAGGCTGCACAGGATGGGCAGGAAGATGGTGATGGTGGCTGGGTTGCTCACGAACTCTGTGACAATGGACACCAGGATGCATGCCAACAGGGTGACAGCCCACGGTGGGAGGCCACTCAGAGACAACATCTGGTGCCCAATCCACGTGGAGAGGCCAGAGCTCTGCAGGGAGATGGTGATACAGTAAGGAGAGGAGGAAGAGCACATTCCCCCTGGAATTCTTAGACTCCAGAATGTCAGGGATGTTGGGGGGCTGGAAGGAAGCACTAGGAGTCATCTAATCTGCCTTCCTACTTTCAGGCACACTGGATCCAGAGGCATTCCTGACCTGATGATGAGGTGGTTTTTACAGCCTAGAAAATTCCTTATGATCGTGTAACATTCAGTCTCGGGGTTTTCTGGACAATCATCACAGCGCATGGAGAGCTGCCCATCCTATTGGCTATGATTCTTGTCAGGATTATGCAGGGGCTGGAGATCTTCGGGGCCACAGGCCTCTCAGCTTCAATCTCCTCACTCTTTCCAGCCTCTGACATTCTCACTCTGTGCATCCAGTCAACGGTGATTCTGACACAGACTCCGCAGTATAATCCTTAATTCTGCTTTTGAAATCTAGCTCTCTTATCACTAGTAAAAGGGGAGAAATTATCAACATCCTTGGACAGTAACCTTTCCTGTGGTTTGTGGGGAGTCAGTGGGCAGGGCTGAACACCAGAAGCTTTGCATACACGGATTCCCAGTCTATCCGCTCTCAGTGGGAGAGTGCCACCTGGCTGGCCTACAAAGCTAGTCATGGTGGTCCGTCCTGTGTCAGGTTCAGTCTCAGCACGGCTGACGACGGGATCTGCAATCCACCAGTGCTTTTTCACAACACAAGATAAGAAGGCATGTTGCCGCTCTTGAACCTTTTCCATTAGCAAAATTTATATAGATCTACTCCAATAAATGAGTTATTTCCCACTTGGACTAACTTTGGTTGGAGGCTGTTCCTTTGCCAGTGGTGAAGATTCCTTCCCTCCCTTAGAAAATAAAGGACACCGCTGACATTTTGTACTAAACACAGGTTGCTGTGTGCATTCTCCTGCCCTCCCTGCCTTCTCTCCCTTCTGAGGGTGATGTGCTCTGTTTCTGCTGACCCTAGAGCCTGCAAATCCACTAAAGACATGGAGAGTAGGGCCCAAAGCAAGGAGGGACATTTTATGATTCCTCAAGCCTTAAGTCCTACTCATATTTTACTGTTAAGGACAGCCTCACCACATTGCCAGCAGACTGCTTTTTCTCCCCTTTTCCGAATTCACCAAAGACTATTTGATGTTGACAGCACCCTGGCCACCATAAGGCAAGCCCGTAGTAGACAGCTGGTGCCCAGAAGCCTTCAGAATTCTCTCTGCTGTGGCCATTTTACCTGGGAGCACTTTCTTTCTTCTTCTTCTTCTTCTTCTTTTTTTTTTTAAAGATTGCATTTGTTTATTTGTTAGAACACAAACAGGGGGAGCAGGAGGGAGAGGGAGAAGCTGACTCCGCACTGAGCAGAAAGCTTGATGATGTGGGACTCATTCCCAGGACCTTGGGATCATGACTGGAGCCAAAGGCAGATGCCCAACTGACTGAGCCACCCAGGCACCCCCTTAGAGCACTTTTCTCTTTTTGTTCTACTGCCCGTGAGCTGCAAATCCAACGTGTGAGGACTACAGCAATTCATGGTTGGTACAGAGCCTTGAGGCTGACAGGAACTCTGTGACTGTTACCTCTTAGAGCACATTAAACCTTACCCAGGGGACAAAGGGGAGGAAGAGCAGTTAGCTGAGTGGAAACAGCACTTATAAAGAAATGGAGTTCCACTGAGCACATTACCCAGATAGTATTCAGAAGTAAAGTGGAAAAAATTTAATAGCAATTTTTTCCAGAAGCTATTTTATACTGTAATTTGAAATAAATTGATAAATTAGATTGCCAAGTTAGAAAAAAGCACAACAAAGGAAGTCTTATTTTTTTTAAACCTTGATACAAAAACATTTTACATGAGATTTTCCTCATATCAAGACTGAAATTATTTCAAACTTGGTAGGAATCACCTATAGCATACTTGCATTCTATTACTAAAATGAGTAGAGTCAGTAGATTTTATAGAAATACCAAGTATGCTATCTGTAATACATAAAAATTTTGGTTAAAAAAAATTTTCCCAGGCTGGACTCGGGCCAAAACTGACAACTGAAATTCAGTAAAGGTAAGTATGATATTTTGAACTTGGAATTAGAAATAACATAAACAGGATTGGCTGCAAGATGGGACATTTAATAGTGGCTAACAGTTAAAAGAATGAGGGTTTTAGTTGGCTGCAAGTTCAATATAAATGTTGATCTGAGTGCCAGTGATGCCTTATAAAAGCTTCCATAAAAATACAGATTGGTGCTTGCATCAGAGGTGAGAGGTAATACGGCTTGGGTAATAGGACTCCTTTACTCTGCAGCAGACTGACTACCTCTGGACCACGTTTAAATAAGGCCAAGGGCAAACTGTATTGAGTCCTGAGGAGAGACCAGCATGGTAAGGCGTCACTACTTCTTGAAGAATGGTTGAAGGAACTAGGGAGTTTTAGTTTCTTGGGGGGAAAAAAGATGATCTAAGGGGATCTAGTAACTTTTTATGACTTTGATAATTATTACCTAGGCTGGGGTTTCAGAGGACAGAGCCAGAGCCAACAGTGGAAGGCACACAGAAGATCTGAGCGAAAAGAACAGAACAATTCTTCATTCCCTGCCCAGGGAGTGCCCTGTCACTGGTGCTGTCCAAGCCCAGGGGTGTCACGCAGGGAACTCTCTCACCGGGTAGGAGACCGGACTCGGTGTCCAAGGTTCCTTCCTAGTGGAAAGTTCTGTGATCTTACTATTAGTGATGCAGATAGGCGTGGCCCTCAACGAGTAAGCAAAGAGTGAGCCACATTAATGAACAGCGAAAGCCGAGGGAGAAACTGTGAACCTGATTGATTTGGAGGATCATTTCCTATTTCAGGAAGGGCTAACACTTGAGGAAACCCAACTATTTCCCACCGGCCCCCTTTATAAGATTGCATCCCGGCTCCTCCCCATCAGGAAATCAGGGCACGTGCACAGCAGGTACATCAGCTTTAGCACACATTCTCCAACGGGGCTGAACGTAAGCAGATGGACTGACTGAGGGGCAGTTTGCTGTGTGTCCATGTGGGGTGTCCTGGACCCTTAGAGACACATGTCTTACCACCACTGTCAAATGCCCAGGAGATGACTATACAAGCCGATAAATCTTTTGCCTGTGGCCCTGTGGGCCCGTGAGTGAGGCGGGAGGGACTCCCTAGCACAGCTGATCTGTACGTCTGTTCTCAGCACGAGCTTAGAAGCTCAGAGCAGGACGGAGGATCCACATCTGGCTCCACTGTTCCCTGGGGTCAACCTTCACCTCTCCCTCAGCGCCTCTGAATCTTCCTCCCGGAATAAAAATGACTCATTAGGTAAAGTGGCTTAAAAAAATCTTTGGTCCAAGAGCAGAATTCAAGAGTTACCTTGCTGCCAGAAGCCAGAGCGTAGCCTCCTCCCACCAGAATGACAATCTCCCAGGGCATGGTCTTCTGGAAGTCCTTCCAGGTGATGATGGGCTCTGTCCCCAGTGAGGGCTCTTCGTTCTTTCCTGGACCACAGGTAGACGGGAAGAGCCCGATGAATCCTCATGGGTGGGCTTTGTGGAGATAGAGCCTAACTAATGAACCAATGACTCGTGGGGGGACTCAGAATGGCCTTGGTAAGGCTCTTCTGAAAATTCTAACTTGGGTCTGATTGACCAAAGCCAGCCCTGACCTCTTCCCTTGAACTTCTCTCACCGTCAGTCTTCTTTCCAAAGCAGGGCTTCTTTGCTGGGATCAGGAAGAGCAGGAAGCCGAGGAAAACAGAGACGGTGGCGTCGGTGCGGTAGCCCTTCCTAGCAAAGAGAAGAGCAGGGCTGGAGGCGTAGGGTCAGGACGGGGGTGGGGGGGGGGGTTGGGGAGCACAGTGTTTCAGGACTGTCTGGACACAGTGCCTCTTTTTAGAACCCAGTGTAGGGGCTGGTCAGCCTGCCTTGCAGCAGCTGCTGCCATGCTAGCCAGCAGTGGGTTCAGCGGGCAAGGCTTAGAGTCTGGAGGCTGGGCCTGGCTAGGGTAGACGTCTGGTGTGGCTGTATGCGCCTGTTCGAAGGAGAGAGCGGGAGTTATTTCGGTCAAGGAAACTCGAAAAGGATGAGTTCTCTTTCCTGCAAGGGTTGCATCTCTGTGTGTGTCTTTGCTCAGCTGAGAAGCCAAGCGGAGAGATCTGTGGGCCGGCCTTCCGGGGTCCTGCAGGGGTGGCCCGGGGGCCAAGGCGTTGGCCACTCCCTCCATCTCTTCCAGGGGCATTTGGTCTTTAAGCGTCAGAGCCACCTGCAAGACGACTGAGGTTTCCAGAGCTTAAGTAACAAGACAAGGTCACATGGCTGGTCCTTGGCATCTGGCAGCACCAGATGCCAACCCCGTACTCAGACGCAGCACACTGTGTTTTCTTCCTGACTCCACGCTGGCTTCCCTGAGAAGGGGGCACTTTCAGGGGGACAGAGTGCTTCCTGGGCTCACCGCTGCCCCTGCGAGTGCAGGAGGGACGCTGGTGGGAGCCACCTGAAGGGTCCAGTCGGGGTGATTCTTAAGGAGGGGACAGTACCACTTACTTTTCAAAGAAAGAATCCCAGCCAGGAACAAAGCCAGGCTCGCGGGTAAACCACAGCACGGTCATCAGGATGAAGAAAAATCCAGTTACCATTTCAGGGTAGCTGTAAGATACAACAGGGAAAGCCGCTCCAGGACCCGGGAGGTTTCTGTGCACTTTTTCACTTTGCGTGGGGCGCGCCTGCGTTCAGAACCCCCGTCCTGGAGACAGAACAGTGGCTGCCCCACTGCTCCAAGTGGCTGAAGCGGAAGAAGGCTGAGAAGAGGCCAGAAACCGTGACGTCACCCACGTCACCCACGTCTCCTAGCGCAGCAGAGGCGGGAAGGGAGGAGGTGGCCTGGCGGCACACATTTCTACGACACAGAGTATGGCCTCCGGGAGAAGGCCCTGGAAAAGGCCCGCAGTGCTTGGCGGGTGGGATTGGAGCAGCTGCCACCTTTCAGAGGGAATCTGATGGTGTATTAGCTATTTAAAAATTAAACACTGAAAGTAGAAGCAATCTACGCATTCAGTGGTACCCCGTGGAGTCAGCTACTTTTTGGTGTAACTGTAGGTTCGGGTGAGATGGGCCCAGCCATCAGGCCCGCACTGCAGAGCTCACGGCCTGGGAATAGAAGGACAGTCTAATGCTAAGTGAAAAAAGACAAGCTATAAAGCCGTGTTCAGTTTGGACTGCAGTCTAGCCAAAATACATAAAATTTTGTACAAAAAAAGCATGGAAGGAAGAGTACATTATGGTAACAGTTGTTAACAGTTAACACTGAATAAAGAGAAGTCATTTTTAGTTTTTTCTTTATATTTTCCTGTATTTTCTAAATGCTCTACAACGAACGGGTATTCCTTTTATAAATTAAAACATTTAAAAATACTGCTTATACCAGGATCCTTTTGCCCAAAGCTGTAGCTGCCTGTTGCCCTAAAAGGAGAGAAATGGCACCGAATAGGCTGTGGGGGTCACTGAGGGAAGCTGATAATGGCTGACAGGGTGGTGAATCTTCGGGCCCTCTGTCTTCAGGCCTGTATTTGATGGCGTCAAATGGTCGTGGCCCATGCAGAGCAGTGTGGGGTGCTGGCTTTATGGGGAATCGGACCTGCCCCAAGAGGGTGGCTGTGCTGTCTCACACTTCTTTCCCCAGCCACCCCGTGCACGCCATCCCTCCCTGACACCGCGGCTATACCTTGAACTTGGGAAATGGCAAAGGGGAAGGGCGGCCACCTGGAATCTGGCCCACTAGACTTGGGCGTTCAATAGCATCTCTAAACGCCTGGATTCACAGCTGTGGAAAATCCCCCAGCTCCAGGGGCCGCGGAGGACCAGGCTGCTTGTGTGCTCACTACACCTGCTATGTTTTCTCTCCTGGAGAAGGAGAGAGGGCGAATGGCTGATTTTTACCTAATGGCTCCCAGCTTTTCATATTCCTCTTGGATTCTCTTCTCTGACACCTCTTCCCTTTTGGTCTTCTTCTTCTTGCTCAGAGAGCAGGTCTCTCTAAAACTGAGAAGGAAGAAAGAAAGAACAGAAGAATAAAGGAAACGGGTTTCTGAGGCCAGGAGAAATCAAGGATTAAGCAGATGCTGAACTCCTGGCTTGCTGTGGTCACTTGTCCCCTCTTCTCTCCTGTGACTTTCATCTGCCAGGTTACATGGCCTCCCACCAGCCCTCCCCTAGGCTTCCGGGTATATCCATTCAGGTACATCTCTGGTGTATCGATGTGAAGTATCATGTCATACAGACTTGGGTGAGTGTGTTTATGTGCAGTAGTTTCTACATACCGGAGATACAGAATATACAGCTACCACTGTTTGACAGTAGCCTTTGAGTTATTAAAAAAAAAAAAAAAAAAAAAAAAAAGGCAGCTCAGAGAACATTCCCTGAACAATGGGAGTCATATATATCTTCCCTTTATGTGTTTGAGGCTGATTGAAATACGGTTATGAAGAAAGCTTGCTAGGCAGATTAATGTCAGAAGTAACATTGCAAGGGGAGTATCTAACTTAGGATTTTGAGAGGTACATGAATATTTCATGCAACTACTAAGTGTGAATCGCTCAGGTCTATAAAACTAAGCCTCAGGAAACTTCTACTTGGAGTCACATTTCTGTTGAAGTTAGTTCAAATTACTCTGTTTTGAGAGAAATGAAACTAAGTTAATCACCCTCCCATTCAGACTTTTTATAAGTCTGACGGTTCCTTTAACCAGTGAGTTGGAATTAAGAACATTCCATGGCAGAGCTCATAGTGAGGTGCCGAGGCCATGTACGTTTAGACTGTCTAGAAGGGGGTGCCCTGACACCTCCCCCAACCGTCTAGTCCGGTGTCTTCTCCTCACGCATCCTCTGTCGTCACTCAGCAGCTCCCCCTCAGGTGCTGCTCCCCAGGGCTCCTGCCATGACTGTGGACGGATAGCAGAGCCTCGGGGCCTCGCGGGCAGCGCCCTGGGACTCACTTGCAGCCAAGGAACAGCCAGTGCATCCAGAACCAGCTGACCACCAGCATGATGAGGGAGATGGGGAAGCTGAAGAGGAACCAGGTGCCAAAGTTGACCACCTCCGCAGCTGGGTACTGGCTGGAGGGAAAGAACCAGGTCAGTGATGAGAACAGGCTGGATTCCCATGTGGTTTCTGGGGGCAATAAGCCAACGGCTCCCTAAGAAGACACACATCAGAGCTAATGGTAAGGACGTGGTGACACATTAGAACTCACGTATGTGACAGCTGGGAACTGTACAGGGCCCCGCCAAGCATTACGAAGTAAGCTAGAAACGGTACTAAGCAAACAGACTTGACACCACTGATGCCCGCGTGCATTGCACTCAGGAAAACCATGCAGGAGCTGTTTTGCTCTTAAATTATGTAAAGATTCTTACAAGTTTACTCATCTGGTGTTCAGGACAATAGAGAATGCAAAGGGGCGTCTGGTATACTTGGTTTATAAAGTCCCTGAAGGAACGTGAGCTGCCCTGAGCTGCTGTTGGGGGCATGCATGGCACTGACTTGGGACAAGTCTGGACTCTAGAGCATCATGAAAGTTCCAGGTATGAATGGCGCCCCTAGGAGAACCATGACTTAGAATCTCCAAACTGTTCATCAACGTCCACTGCTGTCCCAGGGTCTCAGGGAGGTGACCTGGACGACTCGTCATTTATCAGGAAGAGCTGTGGCCCCTTGCCCAGGTGTTGTTTCCTGGGGAGCCTGGATGGGCTATATGTGAGCCATGACTTCAGCCTAGACAACGCCTGTGTTCCTTTCCTCCTGGGCTCTTTTCCCCCCTCTAAGGTGGGAGGAAACTGCCCCTCTTCTGCCCCTCTTTTCACACTAGGCGCTGCATGGAAAAAGAGAAAGACCAAAAGCAGAACCCCCCCCACCCCGAGAGAATGCACTGGAAGCACAGGACGTAAAGAGGGTTTCATCGTCTGTCCTTGCAGGGACGTCTGCTTTTTTGCCCTGTGGCCTTGTCAGGGACTTACCTTTACCATCCACACGCTTCTTGGGAAATTGTAACAGCTTGAGCCTACCCTAACGGCCAGTGAGTCACTGTTTGGGGGGGTGGGGGTGGAAAGAAAGGCTTTAGGATACCAGAGGGTAGAAGTCATTGAGTGACTCACTCTGGCCTGTACTGGGCTAACAGCCATCAAGTCTGTTGCATCGTCTCTTCTCCATACACAGAAATCTAGGCCGTATTCCTGGACCCAGGAAAGGGAATGAGTTTTAGAATAGATTAAGTAGACTTCTGTGGATACATGTGTGAGCCTATTCCCATTTATAGCACTTTAGAAAGAGTAACAGCTAATTTCTAAATTTTTGAAACACAGCCAGAATGAACTGTGGGGGGCGGTCTGTTCACCAATGCCAAGAAAACCTGCATGGTGGCTATTCAGACCAGTGGAGATCCTTTCACAGGATCCCTGTTGTCCACATAAGCCACAGTTACGACTAAATGTACCACGACAAAACCCAGGAAGGAGACTAAGAGAATATGAATTTGCCCAACCACAGAGTGAATGAGAAACTAAAGAGCAGAAACTCAGAGTCTGGACAGAGTGATGAGGTGTGAGGAACGCTGAAGCTCAGATCTTGGAGACTTGGGTCTTAACCTTTCATTCCTCCTCCTCCTCCCCAATCCTCCCTCCCTTCCTTCCTGGCTTCTTTCCTTCCTTCCTTTTCCTGCTAAAATGGAAGGTCTGTTTCTCCTCTTGTCTGTGATCCGTTTCCCTACTCTCTGCTCTCGAGGCCTTCTTGTGTTCTCAGTGACATCACTCTATCAACCATCCCCTTTCTCAATCTTTAATTTTCCTCTCACTTGGACACCCCATCAACATTCCAATGTGTCCCATCTTAAACCCTCCTTGGCCCCACTCGACTGGCCCTGTATCATCATCCCATACCTCCTGCTTGTCACAGACCGCTCTGTCTACACACCTCCGGCTCACTCAACTCCCTGAGATCTGGCTTCACTTTCCAATCACTTGACCAATTGCTCTTGCCTAGGTCCCAGTCACCTCCACATCACCAGCTCGAATCGACACATTTTGGTCCTTCTTTTGCTCAGTCATTCAGCCACTGTAAACAGTGTGGTCCACTCCTTCCTCCTTGAACACTTTCTTCCCTTGGGCAGAATGACACCGGATTTTCCTCTTCCCCGTGTGATACCTATTGTTCTCTCATTTATAGTCTACTTTAAATATTTCAGTTTGATATTTATGGCCTCTGCTCTTCTTACTTTATACAGTCTCCCTGAGTGATCGACTCCTTCCCTCCCCTGGATTCAGTTTCCATATGCATCCCAGCAGGACCCACTACCATCTAATTTGTGGGCCCTGGTGCAAAATGCAAATATAGGGCCACTTGCTCAAAAATGATTAAGAATTTCCAGATGAGAGAAGCCTGGGTGGCTCAGTGGGTTAAAGCCTCTGCCTTCAGCTCAGGTCACGATCCTGGGGTCCTGGGATCGACCCCTGCATCGGGCTCTCTGCTCAACGGGGAGCCTGCTTCCTCCTCTCTCTGCCTGCCTCTCTGCCTACTTGTGATCTCTGTCAAATAAATAAATAAAATCTTAAAAAAAAAAAAAAAGAATTTCCAGATGACGAAAGCAGGGCATAAAGCCCTTCCCAGCACGGTGGTCCGGTGTGACTCTACAGGTTGGGTGCTCATGAAGACAGCTCTGAAGGCCACTGACTCCAAATCTATGACTTTAGCCTAGAAACTTCTCTTAAGATTCAGTGCTGTGTATCCACCTGGCCGTCTCAACCTCTCTGTCAATGTTTCCTTACTTTTTCTGCTCATTTAGATCAAGGGCAACTCTGTTCCCCCAGCTGTGGAGGCCTTGAGTCTGACAATCAGACTTGGCCTCTCCCTCTTTCTGGTTCTTTCTGGTCAAGCCTACCTCTGCCTATCTCTCAAATCTGACCGTCCCTCCTCACCACTGCTTCGGTCAGCAGGCCACCGCCAGCTCTCTCCGGGGCGTCTGCAGTGGTGTCCGAGTTGTCTTTCTGCTGAAAGGAAGCATGCTTTGTCTTCATTATTTTAGTCCAGAGCCTGCTTTCAAAACTATAAATCTTATCACCTCACTCCCTGCCTAAAATTCTTCAAAGGCTTCCCATGGCCTTTCAGATGAAATCTAAGGTCCTTCGTGGGCCTCAAGAAGTCCTTTGTGATCTGCATGTCCACCTCCCTGGCCTCCCTTTGCCCTCTCCCAGTCTCTCGGATCATTACATGTTCTGCTCTCTTGCCTCTGAGTCCTCCCACTCTCTGCTGTCTTGGTCCGGAACACCCCCCTTCACCCAGTGTGGCCCACGGTGCTTCCAGTCTTGCTTCCCTGGCCGCGTCCTTGGGGAGGCGTGTCCTCTCCGTGGACTGGGTGGCCCCCGTGGTCTCTCCCAGCAGAACCCCACTTGTCTCCAGTCACCCTGAACTGTCATGCTCCATTGTCTCTTTTCTCTCTCAGCACGGAAATGGCTCTAGTTCCTTTTCCAGCTCTAGTTCCTTTTCCAGCTCTATCCTCAGCCCCTGGTGCTGCTCCTGACACACAGTGGGCAGTTAGTACATCTTTGGTCGGCCAGGCGAGCTACCTACTTGTTGAAGTGTTCCAAGAAAATCAGGCTGGTGGACGTGCCGATGATGGTGGTCAGGCCCCCAATGGTAGCAGCGTAAGATATGCTCAGCGAGAGGCACTTGCAGATCATCTGGTCATGCTGGGACTTGTACCTTCTGTTGAGCTCCTGGTTCCTGGAGCCGGGGAGCAGGACGAGTGGCTTTTCCTATTAAAAAACAAAAACAAAAACAAACAAAAAAAACCACAGTGAATCTTCCTAACCCCACGTGGGCTGTCCAGCACATGAAGCATGAAGGCAAGGGTACCAGAGTGCCGTGGAAAGGTTTTATGTTTGGGTGTCAGGAAGACAAATCCCAATCCTAGTTCTACTGTGCGCCAAATTGGGCGGCCCCTCTGAGCGGCAGATGCTTCTGCAAAAAGAAGAAAATTCTCTTTTCTCCACCAGATCATTGGGAAGAGTCACTGAAGTAACATATGTAAAGTGCTTAGAACACGTCCTGCATTGAATGCATGGTAAGCTATTACTACTTGAGTTCTTAGTCTCCGCATGCTGTTTTCCCTTGGACTCCAGCAAAAGTGGTTGCTCTCCGCTTTGGGTGTGAATGACACATGGAAGACGGTGGTTCTCCCTGGAGCTGGGGGGAGGGTCCGGACTGGGAGGTGACCGAGAAAGAAGCCTTGGGTAGCAGAGGGAATCCAGTGTGTGATTCTCTCCTCACTCTTCTCTGCTTCTTGCCTCTCGGTTTTCCTCCCTACTTTCCCCGTCGCCTTGCATATAAGGCTAGCCTTCGGGGCTCCTCTCCGGCCCTGCTTGGCCCAGATGGTGGCCTTGCTGACCTCTGGCCTCTAGTGTAGATACAGGAGCAAGTGGGCACCTGGGTGGCTCAGTCAGTGAAGTGTCTGACTCCCATGTCAGGCTCCCAGCTCGGCATGGAGCCTGCTTACGACTCTTTCTCCTTCTCCCTCTGCCCCTCCCCACTGCACAGCCCGCTCTCTCTCAGATAAATAAATAAATATTTAAAGAAGAAAAGAAAAGAAGAAGCAAAAACCCTCTGCCCCACACCCCCACCCCCAAGCCTGGGCTCCCCCCACCGAGTCTTTCTGAGACCAGGAGCTGCCTGCGGCAAATGTCAGCAGGAGAGATCCTGGGAAAGCCTGGAAAAACCTCCCTTCTCAAAGCCCTTAACCAGTGCCCCACCTCATAGGAGGGCCCAAGTCAGTCTGGACCCTTGAAGCCTTCCTGAGACATTCATTATCAGTGCTGTTAAGAGACCTCATAGATTCTCTGGGCCAGTGGTTTTCTATGATCCTTTCTTCTAATGAAAATCTTTATGGACCTCTGATATATAAGACATAATGTAGCATTTAATCAGCATCCATCTGTTTTATTACTGAAAGCAGACACATGTGGTCAGGGAGACTTGGATTTGAATGGAGATGCTCCTCTCTCTACTGGCTCCGAGGCCTTGGGCACGTGACGTCATCTCTTTGCCTCATTTGCAGGAATGGAATTCAAGACTGCCACCTCCCTGAGCCCAGAGAGGGACAAAACGCTCAGCAAACTGTGCTTGGTACACAATCAGAGTTTCAGAAATGATGTCGCTTACTTATACTGATGATGGATGTGAAGTATTTGAGGTTATTTGGATGGACACAAAAATGTGCAATCAAGGATTATAAATCAAGGATTACAATTTTAGGCCAGCTTCAAGATCTATTTTGTTCCCGCATTTTGTTTCCGTGGTATAGCAAGTAACAGGAAGATACTCATTCGCACAAAAAAGCAGTTTCCTTACAATCTCAGGACACTCAAATATTTGAGTATTTGCATTGTCCCCGAAGCACCTTCGAGAAAATATTTGAACACCTCTGACCTAGTCCAACCCCCAGCTTTTAGAGTTGAAGAAACAAACAGGCTCAGATGGTGGCATGACTTGCTAAATTAGACCTTTTACCTCCATGCAACCCACAGGCCAGACTTTGTGGTTGGAGGGCCTGGTGACAGCACCAGACCGATGTCCTCATTACCTCAAGACCAGGGCCCCTTGGGAAGCTCCAAGTTCCATTACGTGGGGCTGAGTTCCATTACCTGGGACCGGCGCTGCTTCTTGCCCTGGGGATTTGCTGTTTTGCCCGGGCTGGTGATCGTGGGCACACCATTCACGTTCTGTGGGGACAAAGACCAACCCATCGTCAGGAAGAGGACATGGTGGGCGTCAAGAGGGGCCGCGTCACCGCCCCACAGCATCCCTCGCCTCAGCACTGTGGCCGTCGGAGACCAGAAACCAGGGAGAGGGTGCCGCGGGGAGCCAGTCCACCAGGCCTCCAAGACACAGAGTCCCAACCAGCGGGTATGAAGCAGCCCATTTGCAGAGACTTTTGAAATCTGGCAGGATAGAGCTCTGTCCTTGTCAGACAGCTTCACTTTCTGGCACTTCATTAGCTAATGAAGAATCCTTCATTTTTCTTTAACACAAAGAAAACAAAACAAAACAAAATAATCTCACCACAACAGAGTCTACAGTTGGGTAATCAAAATTTGGGCTGATGTAAGTAAATGTGAAACCAGTTCTGGGGGAAGAGGTAAGGCCATAAACTCTGCTTTCCTTTATAAATGTGACCCTTTTGGGGCACCTGGATGGTGCAGTCGGTTAAGGGTCTGGCTCTTGGTTTCAGCTCAGGTCATGATCTCCTGGCCAGTGGGATCGATCCCGATGGCGGGCTCTGCACTCAGCAGGAAGTCTGCTTGAAGATTCCCTCCCTCTGCTCCTCCCACCACTCACACACAGGCATGCTCTCTTTCTCTAA
The DNA here is from genome assembly GCF_011764305.1 of Mustela putorius furo. Taxonomy (NCBI): domain Eukaryota; kingdom Metazoa; phylum Chordata; class Mammalia; order Carnivora; family Mustelidae; genus Mustela; species Mustela putorius. The sequence continues at coordinate 89,426,356 of NW_025421998.1, forward strand.
AATAGGTAAGTAAATCTTTAAATGTGACCCTTTTTATATGGAATCCCCACTGCGGGGAATCTTGAGGGTGAATCTGTGACTCTTGGAAATCTGGCTGGCTAAGTACTGGGTTTCCACGGAAAAGGCTAGCCTGCCCTTTAGGAGGCTAAGCTGTCTCAGAGCCAAGGTTCAGAGGTCCGCAGGCCCTCGCCCAGAGCCGGTCCAGCCCTTCTCATATTCGGGCTTGGGTGAGCATCTCTGTGTCCTTGCATCAGTGGCTGCTGCTGGGCTCCAGGATAAGCTGCCTGGCATCTCTGTCCCTGAGGTATCTTGAGGGACTTCCCAGGAATCTTAAAGCACAGAAAAACCCCAAAGCCTTACCTTGCTGTGCATCAGCGAGGTGAAGTCTGCAGTCGATGTGCTGGAACAAAGCAAAGGAAATGGGAAAACACTAGCGGACCGGACTCTGTGAGATGGGAATGCCCCCACCCCACTGGTGTTTGGTGTAAGTGGCCGCTCTAGAGTTGGGTAAGATTAGAAGACTAATCTCACCCGAGTCTTCCTGGCCTTCCAGAGATGCTGTCAGGATTTGTGGGGACACAGCATTTCCTTAGAAGCAGTGCTGACCCTCCTAGCAAATAACAGGGAGGGCTTTCTAGGAGCCGAGCACTTAAATATGGACCTCAGTCCTCATGACACCGTTATCGTCACCACAGAGGGACGGCGCGTATTACTACCATTACTACCTGCACGTACACAGTAGGCAGTGGGCCCAGAGAGGAGCCCCGGGGCTCCTGCAACCCCAGATGAGCATTTTACAAGTTTCTCCTTCTAGACAGTGACCTTCACCGAGTCAGCTGGTGAGAGTTGCAGGAGCAGGGGGGGCCTGGGCTGCACGTGGAGAAAGGCAGGTGAGAGCAAGAGGTTGGGGGTGAGAGAGGAAGGTGGGAACTGGACCACAGCAGTACTGGCTGCGCTCAGGGCTAAACATGTGCTTTGGTTTGTCGTAGTTCTGAGGACAGTGGGTACCGTGAGGTCTGTGTGAAGACAGCGGTTGGACACGTGTGCAGGACTGGAGTCCCGTGGCAGACAACTGTGTCCAGACTACCCAAGGGGAGGGTAAGGAGTTGATGGGGCTCAGAGGGAAGCATTCTTCGGAGGGGGTTGCTAGCGTGGAAGGAGTGGAGCAGTCCGATGTTTCCCCCATTCCTTCCCAGGCTGGGTGAGGAGGGCGGGCCCGGAGCCCCTCAGACAGCATGGGAGGTGCCGGCCACCCCGGAAGATGGCCGTTCTCACCCTCACTCTGCTGAGGGAGTTCTAGGGCCAACTTGAGCTTTTGCTTTGGAGTTTGGGGGACATAGATTTAGGTCTAGAGAAGAACAAAAGCAGGTCATGATTCTGAGTCTCATAGTGGGTGGCGCACACAGAAGGTGGCCAGGCCAGAGCTGTCTCGAAGAGGCCCTACCCAAGAGGCCGAGGCCACCCCAAAAGGAAGAGGCTGTGGGGGACTGAGGCAGCAGAGCACAGAAGCGAGGGCTGGGGATGCGTGGTCATCCAGGAGGGCCTCACCGCTGTCATCAGGCCTGGCGCTCTGCAAAGGGCACCCCAAGGGGACGCTCCAGAGGCGCTGAATGTGGGCACTTGGCAAGGGAGGGAGCCAGGGAGTCTCAGAGGGGGAGGGCACCGGGAGGGGCCGGAGGCAACAGAGGGAGCCGCAGGGGTCCGGAGGATGGGGGGAGGAGAGGTGAGAGTCTGTCCCCACGCACTCTGACCTCTGACCGCCTGGGTGACAGCAGGTAGGACGTGCTGTGGCTGAGAGACGGAAGTTTTGGGGAGTCTGGACCAGACTGCTGACTCTCTGCAAAGGAGGTCATTCTGCTCTAACACCTTAAAGAACCAGAGAGCAGTGAAGTTTGCCTGAGATCTCATCCAGGGCCGTGGAGGGGAATGGGCTGCTGTGACTGAAGGCCACAGAGCCGGGGAGAGCAGAGCTGTCCCCCACCCTGCCGCGTTCTCCCCTCACACACACTGGTTGTGCTCAGGGCAGCTCTCATTGCCCAAGAAGACACGAAACTGCAAAACTCAGCTCTGCTTCACACCCAGCCTTTAAAGGCAATATTCATCACAGTAACCCTTGAAGACCACATTTTGACATAGAATTTCTGGAAGAAATAAGCTCTTAATGGATCTGTCTCACATGAATGTTTGGGGGGTGTATTTCTCCTTTTTTAGCTTCTCTCCACCCTCACACAGCTCTCTCATCAATTGTCCTCAGATCTGCCACCCGTCACCTCACCCTTCTTTGTCATATCTGACAAGGCTAAATCTAGTGAGACCACAAGTATCTAGAAGATACTTCGCGATTCTCTCAGAATCTCCTGCGACATCTATTCTGTGAATGTTTTTCTATTAATTAGTTAAATGTACTATTCTTCTACTTCAGTTCTACTTGGTAGGCGTGTAGGCAATCAGATTGTCTTCCTGTCTCTTCCCTCATGGCTGCAACGCCCTGTGGTCGAGGGAGTTGTCCTCAGGCTCCTGGCAGGTGGTGCCCAGGTACAGAGAGGAACTCAGGGCAGAGGGGAGGGTGGTGTGGCATGACACGAGCCTGGCCCATACTTCTAGAAGAGCTGTTTAGGAGCTCAAGGACTGGCTTTCCTGACCTCCGGGATAGACCTGGCCAGGCTCTGTCTGGGAGGAGGGCAGTCATACTTACTCTTCATTGACAAAGATGAGTTCCAGAGAGGGTGGGCTGTTGTTTGCCTCAAGACCTACAGGAGCAAAGGAAAGCAGACGTGAGATGCGGAGGCTGGAGCCGACCATACTGGGCAGGGGCTCAGGGATGGGGCCGAACGGGGGAGACGAGGGCATGTCCTGCTGGAGGCAGGCTTGACCACCACCCCTCCCTCCGCTCTGAAAGCATGGCAGGGCTTGCGGGCACGGACAGGCCTGGGGTGTTGTCAGAACCCTTGGGTGCTTCCTCCCCCCGAGGAGCAGCGGTGGCTGCCGTGAGCAGGGGAGGAAGGAAGAGCCAGGAACGCAGGGTCAGGAGGGAGCTTCAGGGTCCAAGGGCTGGCCTGGGATGGGGGGGAGGGGCGGGGCACGGGTGAGGATCCTGGGGGCAGCACTGAGCCGGGCGGTGTCCCGGGGAGGGGGGGCCCCGGGGCAAAGGGGAGGTGAACTCCAGCAAACTGTACTGATGGGCTCGGCCTCTTCGGTGCTGGAGCTGCCAGCCACGAGCTGCTCCTCCTCGGCACTGACCAGCTCCTGCAGCACGGCCTCCACGATGGGCATCACCATGGCGGTGGTGGACGTGTTGGAGAGCCACATGGACAGCAGCGTGGTGCAGCACATGAAGCAGAGCAGCAGCCTGCAAGGCGGGGCAGTCAGGGCGCCGGGTCACAGGGGGGCTGCCGACCCAGGGTGGCCCCCCGCTTCTCTCACGGGGCTCCTCTGGGGCCTCCTACAAACCCGATGGAGCTGGCCTTGAGAAGGGGCGGCGCGGTCAGGAGGCGCTGCCGTGGAGCCAGAAGGTCAGGGTTTTAAGTCAAGCTTTCGGCTTTGTACTCCCAGGGCTTGGCACGGAGTAAACATTACCTTCGTGTTTGTTGAATGAATAAATCACACCTCTTGGGCTAATGGCCTCAGCCAGCAGGAAGCCCTTCCTTAAGCAAAGACTAGCTTTGGTTGTAGGGTCACCCAGTCTGGGACTTACTGATGGCTCGGCTCTGCAGATGTTGGCTTGGTAATGAGGTGTGCTTTGGGTGCATAAAGGAATTCTTTTTTTTTTTGCCCTCCAGCCAACAGTTCTTCAGGGCCCATGACAGTCCCTTCTCTGCAGCCTCATCACTCTAGTTACTAGTGACCAAACAGAGACTAACATATGGAGGTCACAGTTCTGTCCATCACTTGCCCGCTGCCCACTTGCTGAAAGGCTAGCGCCCACCCCCGCCCCTGCCCTGCCCCAAGCCACACAAGGGTCCCATGTCACTGCGTGAATCTCTTCAGCCGGTATCTTGAAGAGTCAACCCTTGGAAAACATTAACAAAAAATAACCGTCAAGTTATTTCACTTTGGCTTTGGAAACACAGTGTGTTGCTGGTATAGACATGGTTCTGACTTCCGTGAGACCAGCCTGCATAGAGACTCCCCATGTTTCTTACTTGAGGTGGGATCCCTGGCATGGTGCAATGTGGGAGCACCTTTTGTGTGGATTACGTCAGGCAGGCCAAATGGTGCTGTTTCTGTTTAGGCTGAGCGCAACAGGAGTTTGCCTGCCCCATGGTGGGGGGGCAGGTGTGGAAACAGACATGGGGAGGAGTTTAGTGAAGAAGCATGGAAATGCAGTGGGATCAGCTTTCTTGAGTTTGAGTGTGAGTACACAGTGGTTTCAAAGAGCTGTGGAGTCCCCAGCACAACTGCAGATGCCGTTGTGTGTCTGGGAGGTTGAGTGTGGAGTCCAAGATGATTACTAAGTGACAGGGCAAGTGACACCAAATTAAGCTGTGGTTAAGTGCAAAACAGGAACCTCCTTTGAGGCTTAACCTGTATTCATCCAGAGGACTCATGTTGGAAACTGGTACCATGTTGTTCATTTATACCCCATCAGACTCCCAAAGGAGTCAGGGCCGCTTACAGAAAATGTCCCAAGAAAGCTGTAAATAGGAGGTGGGACCCAGATGCCGAAGGAAAGAGAAGGGTAGGGTTGTTCCACGCAGCAGAACTGTCAACACAGAACTGTCAATCCCGACTTTGCCACACATTCCCCAGGGTTGGGAGTGTTTCCCTCCAGTGTTGCCAACAGCAGACAAAGAAGAGGACAGGGCTGGGGGCCTGCAGGGCATCTCAGATGCCTGGTCAGAGCCAACATGTCTGAGCTGTGGTCTGAGCCAGTGACAACAAAAACTCAGGATGGATGGGAGGAAACCTCCACCTCTCCTTAAGGAGAGGAGAAGACAGAGCCGAGGAGAAGACAGAGGAGAAGACACCATTTCCTTGTCCAGCCCGTTCCCTGTTAACACCGGAAAAATGTTGAGAAACAACTTGCATTGGTCCATCTCCTTTTACCCAATGGGCCCCTTGGATTTTGTAACCTGCTGCCTGTGAAGTCTACGTGGCCCGGATAAATTATTGAGACTGTGGTAATAAATGACACCAACGTCACCCGCACATCTCTCTTCCATGATCGACGGCCCAGCAGCCCTGACGTCATTCCATCCCCATTAGTAGTAAAACCCCCGGACCCGGAGTCACCCGGGGACCCAGGAGCCCTGTCCAGGTGGCCCCCTGGCAGCTGGGGGCCGCAGAGTGCTTGGGTACCCCAAAGGCTACTTACATGCCCGGCTTGGCTCCGGCCATCATGACCATTCGCAGAGCAATGCGCTTGTGCAGGTTCCACTTCTCCACGGCAGCCGCCACGCAGATGACGCCCACCAGCAGCAGCGTGGTGTTCTTGAAGTACTCCGCGGCCACCTGCGGGAAGGCAGCGCGTCGGCCCCTCCCGCCCGGCCCAGCGCATGTGTCCGGCCCGGCGCATGCGCCCAGCGCGGCGCATGCGCCCAGCCCAACTCAGGATACTCCCCTAGAGACCCCGCAAGCAGGAGGCACGGAGGTGAGGGCTGTTGGCGTCGCCGACCGCTTGACATTATGTCTGTTTGACGTATATAATATAAACCCTCTTTAAAGGGGGGAAAACAAGGACATTTCTCATTGCAGGAGAAATGAAAATGGCGGGAAATGTAAATATAGTAAAATATGTGGTGTTGGAAATAAACAAAATCTATATAATCATACTGTTAAACTTTGATGACTGAATTAACCAAAACCGTGGGGGTACCTATGCCGGGAAGCCGGAGGCAGAAGGAGAGGGTGCTAGGAGGATAAAATCCTCATCGGCTGTCGTTGGAAATCAACTGATAATGTCTACAAGTGATAACTCGAGAATTAACATGATGTCAAATAAGAGGGGCGCCTGGGCCCCTGCCTTCGGCTCAGGTCATGATCCTGGAGTCCTTGGATCGAGACCCTCATCAGGCTCCCAGCTCTGCAAGGAGTCTGCTTCTCCCCTTTCATGCTCTCTCTCTCATCTCTCTCAAATAAATAAATAAAAAGAATATAAAATAAGAGGGGCGCCTGGCTGGCTCACTAGGGATAGCATGCGACTCTTGATCTTGGGATTGTGAGTTCCGGCCCCAGGTTGGGTATAAAGATTAAAAATAAACTCTTAAAAAAATAGAATATTAAATAAGAATACTATATGGTGCTTAATTCCAGAAGAATCTGTTAATAAAGATGGAAGTTGTTGACCCTGGATGGGGGTTGGGCAGAGGTGGGGGACTTGTTGGGGGTCACAGAGGGGGAAGGCAACCCCCTGCTTCTGCTTAATCTAGTTCTTGTCCCCAAACCCAATCGCCAGTTGGCACTGTCACTAATGTTTCCCGAGGGGAGAGATGTCCTGCTGGGCTGGTGACTCTAGGGCAGAGTCCCCTCTGGGAAGGGCGGATAGGCCTCTGGGCTGCGTGGGCATGGGTGAAGATGCTGCCCCCTAGTGGGTCGTGGAGGCACCGCGGGATGCCCGAGGCTTAGGCTGGGGACTGGGGAGGGGTGCAGGGGAGGAGTTGAGAGAGGGATGCAGGGGAGGGGGTGGGGAAGGCTGGTATCTAGGACCTTTCTCACTGCACCCTAACTTTCCTAGAGGTCTAGGAGGCAGCTCTGGGGGCGGAATTGGTGTTCGCTTTTCCTCTGTCTCCCGAGGAGGGAAACCCACAGAAGACACAAGACTCAGTACCGGTTCCTCCCCTGGCCCTGCGACTTGAGGCCTCTGCAAGGCCTTCCAAAAGGTCAGTGCTATTGTGGTTACTTTCCCAGGGTACTGGCTGGCAACATTTTCCTTTTCTGCCTCTTTGGCACATATCATAGTAGAAGACCAGTTTGTGAGGGCCTTTTAGGAGCCCAGAGCCTCCAGGACAGGCGAGGTCACTTTCTCAGGATTCCTTTCAGGGGGAAGGAGAAAGGAACCTCCCTGCTGAGAGGGCCCTCTCGTTGCCAGGAGATTTCCATTTCACATTCACTTTCTCATCAACAGTCTAGGAGGCAGGCGCTGTTAGTACCTCACTTCGCAAGTGACGAAGCGGACTCAGAGGGGTTAAGGAAATCTTCCAAGATCAGAGCGCAAGGGGCGGGGCAGGGGTGGGATATCAATCCAGGTGTGTCTGAATCCAAAGCTACTACACAACACATCTGGGTGGGCCAACCGGAAGCCGTGCGTCTAATTCAACTCTAGGGGAGTCTTCTTGGTCTCCGTGAGAGCATGCGTAGGCACACATTGCTGTCTTCATTCATGATCACAGTCCTGACTCTGGCCCTAAATAGCTGGGACACGGGCTCTGGGCTGTTTTCATACTTGGTGTTTGGTGGGCTTAGGTCTATTTGTGTGCCGTCCTGCCGCCCCTTGATGGGTGTCATGTGCTTGGGCCACGCAGCCTGGCTGTAGTCTGTGCTTAAGAGGCAGCACAGCCAAGTAGGCAAGAATGAGGACTCTCGAGTCAGCCAGGACTCAGCTGTGTGACCCCAGGCAAGTTAGTCAACCTCTCTGGGCTTCATTTAGGCATCTAAGATCATGTGCGTCTCTACCTTTTGTAAAGCTGTTGTCAAGAGTAAATGACAGATGCAAATCAGCTAGCCTGTGGGGCAGGCGACCAGGATTTTTTGGCAGCTCTTTCCGTCCCTCGGTGTTCCACGCAAAGGCTGACCTGCTCTGTGGCCATTAGCACACAGAGTGGACCCAGCCACGAAGCTGCCTTTCCACCTTCACAAATCAAAATTCTATCCGATAGTGGTGTTTGTTAGTTGTGCAGCCCAGTGGGTTTTTTTGTTTGGTTGGTTTTACAATAAAACCTTGGTTATTCAGAACCCCTCAGGGAACACATGGGTTCCAGGATTCTTGAGGGTTATTTTCATCATTTTCCAACCTGCGTTGCTTACTCCTGCTTGCTGTGGGCATTCCTTTCCCCACTACCTAATTTCCAAAACTGATATTCTCTGAGTTGGGAAACTAGATAACAAAGCTCGTTAGAATTGTGCGCCAAGAGGAACAGGATCTCCAAACGCGCGCTCCTTTTGGGAGCAGAGTCCATGGTGTCTGTAATGTTTGCAGTAGTGGTTTTATTCTTGCCTTTTCTGCTTTTCTGCTCTGTGGTTTTTCTCTGTTTGCCCGAGCCCTGAGCTTGGAGAGTAGAGGTGTTCCTGGAAAGTGTTTTAGAAGAGATGTGCTCAGGGAGGCCGCCTGGAAAGGCGGGGCAGAGAGGAGCAACACCGTGGGCTCTGGAGTTCTGATGAGCTGGGTTTGAAGGGTGGCTTCCCCGCAGAGGAACTGGAGGCTCTTGGGCAACCCATGGAACCCCGTGGCCCCGTCATTCCAATGTCTTCCGTGGCGAGAGTCAAGATACACAGTTCGTTTAATCCGTCACCGTGTGGCCTCAAGTCAGATAATGGAGGCAGGGTCTTAGAATGGTGCCTGGCATACAGGAAGTGCTCAATAAATGTCCATGTTATTAAAGAAGTGGAAAAAGGATAAAAAGCTTCAAGATGAGATTGAGGGCGATGCCAGGGAGGTCAGCACAACCGAAGGAGGGAAGAAGAGAAAGAAATGAAATAAGGAGCAAGGTGGGGCCTGAAAATCAAAAGATTCCCCCGAGTTTTCTCAGCGAAGTGGGAGCCGGGCTGGAGGCAGAGGCCCAAGGACAGAAGGGCCGGCTCATGGGGTCCTTCACTAACTAGCTCAAAGTGAGTGAATCACAGGCGGCATCCATTAGTGATGAGCTTTTAAAACACTATTTTCTTTGAAGGTGGAGTTATTGGTTGATCTCTAGACAGGTTAGGTTTTAAATGTTTAGAACAATTTTTGTAAAGGTTGTGGCTCTGTTCCTAGACTTTGGAGAAGGGCACTCCGGACAGCAGGCTTAGCTCAGGAGGAATGTGAGTTGGCCTCCCTGGGGCCACCCCGGTGGAGGAGGCCTGAGGGCCAGCCCATCCTCCCTCCTCGGGAAGGCGCTTGCGCACGGGGAGAACGCTTAGCTCCCTGAAAGGTGGCTGTTTTCTAGATCCTCCCTTTTCAGGCGAGTAAAGAGTAAAGGGCAGTTTGTACAGATTACAACTTGTTCAAGACTGGTTAGTGACAAAACTGGATTCAAACTCAGGTTTACCCTACTCCCAGCTTGGACCCCCAACCCTTTCCACACTGCCACTCTACTTGCTCCTGGTGGCAGCAGCCAGAGACCGCAGGAGGTGGGGTGGATCTCACCGTGCTCTGACGTGGCCATCTGGCAGCTCTTGGGGGAGGGACCCCAGAAATGCAGACGCTCTGCAGGTCAGCTGTGGGCGCCTCTAGGAATGGTGGGAATATGGCAAGCTCTCAGGAGACCAGGGGTGGCCTCTGGCAACGGACTTACTTTGAGGCTCTTCTGGACATCCAAACAATTTTGCAGGAAAATCCTCTAGACCCCAGGAGTGGGTGATGGGGGTGGCTCTCCCTCAGCACGGAGCTAAGCCCCTAGCCCCAGCTGGAGCCCGGGGAACAGCATTCCAGCCAGTGCCGCGGCAAGGTGGCCAAATCCAGCGCACCTGACTCCGGGACTTTCCCTGGGGAAAGGAATGCTGTTCCTGCTGGATAAGCCTCTGCGGGCTCCAACACCTGGGGCTCCTGAGCACCTGATTGCACTCCCCAAGGCCAGAGGTTTGCCAACCACACTCACTGTGTCTGAAATGTCAGGAAGCCCGTGGGAAGGGCCTCTGCAGCCGGGGCCCTGGGCCTCCTTGCCCAGTTTGAGCAGGAGTTCCTCTTCCATCTGTTTTATGTATTGATTCTCCCAAGATGTGGTTTAAAGCGAAGGTTTTGTTGCTAAAAAAACATTCTTTGCAAACCTTGCCCTAGAGAAGCTTAAAGCAGGGAGACTCTGATGAGCGCTGACCCGGGCCGGAAGTCTGTTTAGCTAACTCGTAAAGCACCCCCAGTTTCTTCTCTGGGACCTCATGGACCACCTCCAATGGAGGAAACTGAGGCAGGGGGCTGGGCTCTGAGTCCACTGGTAAAGGGGCTGGCTCCTATGTAGGGAGTAGCTCTTGGCCCAGAAGCATTAAGTTGGCCTGAGGAGGCCGCAGTGTCTGGAGATTCCCGGTCCCAGGCCCCACAGGAGCTCAGCTCTGGGCTGCATCTGGCTGGCTGTGGGTGAGGGACAGCTGGGGTTCAGGCAGGGGGCCGGGCCCCGAGGCTCAGCCTCCCTCCTCGTGGGCCTGTATGGAGGGGGTCAGCCCCCGTGGTGAGCAGAGACCAGAAAGGCAGAGCAGAGAGTGGTACGTGGAGTGTGCCCAGGTCTAAACAGACAGAGAAAGTCAGGGTCTGGGGGCTGGTCGGCAACCTGGCAGGTCAGAAGGATCAGGAACCGACAGGGAAGCAGATTTGTGACATTGAACTCCGGTGTCATGGGGCTGCTGAGGCTGTTCTGTTATCGCAGCTGGAGCCGCCCTGCTCCCTCTCCTCTCCTGGCGGGGGCTGGAATGCCACGGACACTTGCCAGGGGCCGGCAGCGCGGGGCCGTGGATACAGCAGAGGGGGTGTGTTTGTGTGTGCACGCGTGTGTGAGTGTCTGTTGGGCAGGGGAGAGATAGAAAGCAGATGTCATCTCTACTGGAAGTCGTTCCTGCCCCTGGACACCCTGGAGACTCCTCCGGAGCCGCAGCATTCCAACCATGCCTCTTCCTGCCCCAGAGAGTGCTCTCGCTCCCGGCCTCCTAGAAACAGTAAATCTTAGCTAATTTGATTGTCCCTGGCTGTGGCAGCACCTTAGAAAGGCATAGATGATTCCTGAGGCAGATACAATGATAGTCGTGAGGGTCACAACGGAGGTAAAATAAAGAACAAACCTAAACTCCTGGCCTTAGTTCTGTACGCCCACAGGCGGAAATAGCGGCAGGATGCCAACCCGAAGACCATGGAATCCCAAAGTCAAAGAGCCCTTTGAGTCCGTCCCCTCTCCCAAGGCACAAAATCTACCTCGAATGTCCCTGACTTGGTCACCTGGCTTGCCTTCGCAGGACCAGGAATACTCGGACCCCACCTGGCTGCCCAGTCCGGCATCTTCCCACACATGGAGCGGGTCTCTCTTACCGTGCGTGGACTCTGGTTCTGGTTTGAGCCTCTGAGCCTTGTGTGCTGAGATGCAGAAGCCAGAAATCACGTCCCTCTTGAGTCTTCTCATCTTTCCTCGGGTGACTCACATTCTAGATGGGGGACATCTCAGCGACCCACCACCGCACGACCTCCTGATCTAGAATCTGACGCTCTGGGCACAGACGTTTATTAACTCAGCAGACTTCAGTACCTATCGGCCAGTGGTTAAGAGCACACGTTCTGGGGGCACACACTCCTGGGTCCAATCGTGACTTCTCTGAACTTGATTTCTGAACTTGTCCGTAAAGACAGAGCTTAGAACCTCGTTACAGGGAGTTAAGTGACACGGAGCACGTCAAGAACCTCCCAGAGTGCTTGGCATATGGTACGTGCTCCAGATTTTGGCAGCTACGCTGGGCTGATAGATGATTCATGCTGCCTCTGGACTCAGCTAAGAGCCAAGGTATTTTCCACACACATTGTGAACATTTATCCCTATGAAATGTCATTCTGTCACTCCCAGGCCATTGTCTCATCCTGTCAGCCTTGTTTCTGTCCTCATTAATCAGTTGGCCCATCCAGCTTCGGGTCATCTGCAGATCTGATAACGTACCTCTCGTATTTCCACCTGGGCTCTCCCTCTAGTCTACTGCCAATACGTTACTCGAGATTCTTAAGGTTCAGCTGGTCAGCCAGCACTCGAGTCACTCAACTGTGCCATCATCCAGTCCACACTGGCTCTTTAGATTGAGAAATTTTTCCCCCCTGGAAATTGTGAAGTTTCCGGAGAAAAAGTTAATTTGTTTTCAACAACTTCTGTTTAAAAGGCCGGGGAAAATTATAAAGCCTCCTAGAAAGACGTCGATCAAAAAGTGGTCAAAATAAAGTTTGGGCACCTGGTGGGGTGTATTTCATTTATCTAGAACATTCCCTCTTGGGGAATTGGGTGAATCCTCCACAGGGCCAGAAAACGAGGCATTACCGCATGGGTCTTCTGTGTTTTCCCATTTGGCTTGTGCCTTCTCTTTTTTAGAGGAGAAACTCTCAAGGTCAGGAGTCTATCATTTTGTATCACTTTTTAGCAAGGCAGAAAGAAGGAAGTCTAAGCTTTGCACACAACAAACTCTTAACCCCTGCTGACTATCAAGTCATCACCATAAAAATGAACCATTTGTATGCATACATCAGCTGTGAGACTCGAGAGGGCAGAAATTCCGCGTTTCATTTTTGTCACAGTCAGGGTCCTGTAATGTCCCAAATGGTGCCTGGTAGATACAGAACTCAGGAAATATTTTTCTGAATGTTGAATGAATAACATGAGGGACAAAAGCCACGGTTCTAGGGGCACCTGGGTGGCTCAGTGGGTTAAAGCCTCTGCCTTCGGCTCAGGTCATGATCCCAGGGTCCTAGGATTGAGCTCCGCATCGCATCGGGCTCTCTGCTCAGTGGGGAGTCTGCTTCCTCCTCTCTCTCTGCCTGCTTCTCTGCCTACTCATGATCTCTGTCTGTCAAATAAATTAGAAAAAAAAAATCTTAAAAAAAAAAAGCCACGGTTCTAGATTCACACTGATCCTACCCACAGGTCTTCCTTCAGGTGGAAAGCACACTATTGCACACCGTCTGGAAACCCTGCAACCAAAAACCCTTCACTGAAGGCCAGCACAAGTATCTAGTCCACAGATGCCACAAATCCCAGGGGCTGCAAATCTTTGTGGTGAGGTGACATGTCCGCAGAAAGTTGCTGTCAGGTGTGTCTGATGTACCCCTTCAAGGCTAAAGACATCAGATCGGCTCCAAGGAAAGGGAGCAACACTTTTAGCTGAGGTCTTTGGAAAGGCTTCACTGTAGAGGGTAACTGGGCAGGATTTTAACAGTGGAGGAAAGTGGAGAGAACTTTGAGTCAAAGCAAGATGAGGCAAGCACAGTGTGGGTTTGGGGAGTGACAAGTAGATGATCTGACTGCCTTTTCCAGGGGAGCCCTGCACATGCTGATGTGGGGGTGTGGCTGCTGGTGGTGGACAAGGTCTCCATCTGCAAAGTTGAGTGGCTCACGAAGGGTCATAAGCCCTGTCCTCTACTTACTGGCATTTTCCTCTACTCTGAGTTTAAAAAGCTAACTAAACAGACTACCTTTGGCTGAATGTGCTTCCTATAGACCAACTGTTAATTATCATTGCCAGCCACCACTACTTTTTCAGATGGGGTAGGACTTTTCACCTCAAATGACAAGATTTGCCTTCTAGCTCCTCCAGAACTTTCCAGAACTTGCCTAGCCCTTCACCGGACAGTCTTCCTTTTCTCCTCACAAAGTCATGTTATGCCCACAAACCACTGACTCAATAGATGCCTTCTAGGTCAGGCCTTCCTGGCTGTGCAGAGGGGCGGGCCCTTGGATGAACCATTGCCTAGCAACATCTCTACTGTGCAGAGGCACTGAGTGGGCCACCCCTCTGGACGACTCCTGCTGCAGGCAGCCCTTGGAGAAAGAGGGACGTCATCTACTTCAAGGCTGTCATGCTGTTGGCTTTGGGGCTGCCCATTGTGAAATACAAGATAGAAATCTTTTAATTAGTAGTTAGCTCACGTTAAATGTTAGTTAAGATTCAATTCTTTCTATAATGTCATTTTTTTCTCTGCCCTCTGTTTTCACCCCCTGATTCATGAGCTTCTGGTGTCTCACTTTTAAAGAGAAATCTGTAGAATAAGTTTAAATGCTCTTCTTAAGAACAGTCGTGTTTAAGGTTGGTGGTTCTTTTAGGCAGGCCCACAGACCAAACTACCTATTCTTGTTTCCACAAAGGAAGGGGACACTTTGGAGCAACTGCCGGGTGATGCAGGTCACAGGCTAGCTTTTCTGTGGCCCTCCAGGATATTGGTGTTGTACCCATTTCCGGGAATAAAAGCACTGCTGATGGTTGGGGGGCTCCCATCCTTTTTGACTACTACAGCCCCCCATCGCCACCAACGCTTCCACCCCAAACAAGAACAATACAGAAAAAAACAATAGCAACAAAAAACTCAGTGAAGACCAAAAACCCAAATACCCCAGACACAAACTAACAATCAGATTGGTCAGTTGAGTCTGTCTGGTAGAACAGCAAGCAAGAATATACTTTGAAATCGAATGGATATGAGTTTGAATCCAGTTCTGCTGCTTCCTACCTTGTGATTTTGAGTGTGATTCTTAACTCTCTGAGTCTCTTCACTCATCCGCAGAATGGAAGTACTAACACCCACCTTGCAGAGATCTCAGGGGTATTACATTAAGTAATATAGTACTTCCACTGTGGTGCCCGGTTGCTCGTAGGCCTGCAAACTCTGGTTCCCTTTCATCCTTCTTCTTTGCCTCTGTCCTTTGTTGCTACCATTCAATCTTTATCAGAAGCCCTAAGCAGAGACCAGGGGCTGTGACAAGAGTCTAAACAGAACCAGGTAGTAATGGATGGGGACCATCTTTCATCTTGCTTCTGGGTTTTGGTTGTGTTTTTCTTCTTTCCCACTTGTGCTGGGTGTTAAGTGTATGCCCTGAAATCTGACCACAACCTGGGCTCGATATTGACAATTTCTGGATGAGTTTTTAAGGATGCCGTAGAGAGAGAGAGAGAGAGAGAGTGGACAGAGAGGGCAGGTTCTAGGTAGACAGAGGTCAAGGAAAGAATATGCAGTAATCTTGAGTTGGGGAAGAAGGAATAGAATTTTTTTTTTCTTTTTTTACGGGAAGTCGATGAAAACATTGTCAGGACTCAGGAAAACATCATGAGTCTCTCTGTCAACACACATTTATTGAGCACTTACTGTATAGGGGCTGAGGTTTACGAGATTCCAAAGACCTGGGAAACCCGATTCCTACCTTTGATTCCTGCCTTATAGTGTAAGTGGATACAAAAGACTGAGAAAAGTCAACAGCAGGTTGCTTATAGGTGCTAACCCTCCAGTTCCTAGAGGGTTTCAGACTGAAGAAGCAATTGGATGTGATCAGTCAAGTAAGGCTTCCTGAAAGAGGCAGTTTGAGGGAAATGAGGGTCATGGGGGAGGAACTCAGGGCCTGGAATGGCAGCTGCAAAGGCTTAGTGCTAAGAGGTTTTTCCAGAGGGTGAAGAAAGCCCTGTTCTCAAGTGCTTTGGGATTGTCCCTTCACCTCGAGCCCTCTTTCAGTGGCCCAGGGGGGCCCTGAGCAGGGAGCTGGGCCATCAATGTTCTAACCTCGCTGGACCGGAGGACTCCGAAGAACGGGTACAGGAAGGCAGGCACCAGCGCTGCAGCTCCGAGAGGCACGGCCTCAGACACCCAGTACACAGCGGTCACGATCAACACGTAAGCACACGAAGCCTCCTGGAAGGGAAAGAAAGTAGGCGGTTAGTCACAGGGAGAACCACTGCCATGGAGAATCCAAATGGGACCCCGGGGTGGAGGCAATAGGCATCCAGACTCGAACACGGGCCCCAGGACACAGCCCTGGGAGGTGCAAAGCTGGCCTTGGCAGGGCCATGTGGGGATCCGTGGCGGGGCCCACACTTGGGTGTGTGCTGTAATGGCTGCTCCCTGGGTGGACCGGCGCCTGGCATGTGGTCTGTGGCAATGGAGCCACCAGACTTAGGGTATCACGGCTCTGCCGGTGCCTGAAACTGTGCAGGATGGGGACTGAAATGAACTGTGTCCAGACCCACGATCACAGGCTCTAAAGATGGAGTGCGCAGCTCGGGCATGCGGCCGAATATTTTGGCATCGAGTTGATTGGATGCTAGGTGTTCTTGGGGTGGTTGAAATTTGGGATCCATTTGTGTAACTGACTGACATGTGAGCTCTGAGATTGGCCCATTGTAGGGCTGGAAAAGTCTACGTCGTGGGGGGCTGTCCTGGGCTTGAAGAGGTTTAACAGCATCCCTGGCCTCTACCCACTAGATGTCAGTAGTACCTCCGGATTGTGACAACCACAGATGCCTTCAGACAGTGCTAAATGTCCCTGGGGGGAATATTTGTGCCTGGTTGAGAACCCGTGTCCCTACCAGTGTCTGATTCTCACCGCTCTGGGACTTCATCCCCCCGCTGCCTGATACACATGGAAACATCCCTCCAGTAAAGGGAATCAAAAGTGCTATCTACCTGCAAGGGAAGGCCTGGAAATTTACCAGTTTTCCCCAACACCGCCACGTGGCTGGCTGTACAGCCTTGCGGTGCTTCAAATAAAAAAGCACAACAATGTTCTCGACAACCAGCCCTCCTTAACCTCAGCCTCTAGTAGTGCTGGCCGCTCGGTATCGCACTGATTAACGGAGTTGAGAAAAGTCACTGGCTTACTCTCAGGGGTGGGGGGGTGACTGTCCAAGGACCTTAACAGTGGTCTTGGAGGGCCATTGCACAGAGGGTCCAAGCAAACTCTGGGTTCCTCAATTTATACATCATCCTAAACCATCTGTGCTCCGATCTGACCTGCCCTGGGGCTGGGCTGGCGATCAAGGAGCCTGACGAATCTTGTTCTGTTTATCTCTCCCTTGGGTTCAGAACAAGCGTCCTCAAACTCTTGCACAAAAGTTACAAAAGGTCGCCAGGATCCGTGAGGGGCGTCAGGAGTGATTAACCCAGCTTGGCTGGATGGGACCTTGCTCCCTCCTGATATGCACGGATTACCGCCTTGGGGTTTGAGAAATGGGAACAGGGCCCAATGATTGTTGACTGTGTAGCTCCCACTGAGATGTCCTCTGGGGCCGAAAGATCAGAGAGAAGTTAAAACTTTTAGAAGTTGCTGATAAGAAAACAGAATCAGGAAGGGGGGGGGGGGAGATTCCATTGGAAAATAATGCAATTTAGAGAAATACTCCCTTTTGTTGCAGAAATAAAACTATATAAAGAATTTCAAAGCCTTTAGCCCCCTTGAGCCTACTTACTCCTATCTCTTCCCTGGGACACAGAATGGCAGGTCTCAACTCTAGCTGAAGATAAAAGGGACAGGCTATCTGTCCCTCCCTGAGAACCTTATTCCCTCCTAAGGACCTTTAGTCTTTCTTGTCCTTACAGGGCCACAGATTAAGGTTAAGGGAGAGGGGAAGGGAAGACAGATGGAGAGAAACAGAGAATCAACCTTCTCCCGGGTACCATCTTAGTTTGAATTAGGAGGATTTGGGTAAGCTAAGGTATACTTGTTGACTGTAATTACTGTTATAAATTAAAATAGGTTGGCTTGGAGGAAGTCAGCAAGCCCCCTTAAGAACAGGGTAAACCACCATCATCATTTTTATCTGGACTTTCCTTACAGCACGAGAATGGCCAAGAGTCTACCTCCAGGGGCCCTTTTCCATATTTCTTCCCCGTTCACCCATGGAATTTACATAAACTTCCTTTTGCTCCTTCTGAACCTTCTCAAAATTCAGTGGGCAAGCTTGTATTTAGATACCCTCTCCAAAAGCTTTGTGAGGTTTGATTACAGGAATCCTGGGGCCCCACATCCGTCCAGTGTCTGGCAGGTGGCTCAATTAAAGTTGGTTGAACTGAACTGGGTTCCTCTGCTGGCTACCGGATTTCTCTTATCTATCTATTGGAGAGAATATTCTGGACACCCTCGGCCCCTTATCACTGCCACTAGTTAGCTGGTGTGCAGGGGCTGAGGAGTTATTCGGGCAATGCCTTTAAAGCTTAGTATTATCAGTTCTTTTTGGCTTCTGTTTACAAATAAAGGAGGGAGCTCAAAAGTGGCATTTCCCATATGGGATGTTTCCTGACTCTGCTACCAACTGATGTGTCCATCTGGTCTTTTCCCGGGCTGTCCGATCATCTCAGTGATGTTCCACTCAAACTTCACCAGAAGGGGCTTGAGGTCTGTTTATTTGCTGTCATACATGACCATGAGGCCTTTCTGAAATTTCATTTGGGACTTGGGTGTGGCCTTTATCCCACCAGGGACACTGAGGCAGGTCTTGGTTATGGACAAGCCCCTCCTATGCCCTTCTCTTTTGGAACACAGGAGACCAAGTCTGGGCCCCTGGTGTTAGAGAGCTGGGCAGGAAAAAGGGGAGGGTCCTTCTAATGCTTCCTAGGTTGTAGCTGGGGCTTATCTTTTGAAGAACCATTAGAAAGGCAGGCTGGGAACTCGGGCCGGGTCCCTTCCCTCAGCTCCAGCCTGGAGCAGCCAGGTCCCATTTAGAATCCTGAGGATTCAATATCAGAATCTAAAAGTTTGACACGTGGGAGTAAGAATGGGTAGAGAGACCTTCTATGTGTTGGTTTGTGCTTACTGTGGGCATTGGTCACCTCAAGGTGATTTTATGTCCTGGTAGAAGAAGAGCAGAGCTCTCGCTGATACAGTGACACAAACGGAAATCACCTTTGGCGGGCACCCTGGGTAAGTGGCAAGTGAGCTGCATCCAGCTCTGAGGTCACTGGCCATACCGGGCTCCATCTAGCTGTCCCCAGGGCTATGGGAGAGGCCCTGAGGGAGTGTTAGGTTTACTTTCCTTAAAGGCACTTGTTCTTAAAGGGGGCGAATTTGCACCTCCCCGGCCCCCCTGCAGTCCAGGGGATATTGGGCGATATCTGGAAGCATTTTAGGTTGTCATAGTGGGAGGGGGGAAGAGACAGAGTCCCTTGGTCTCCGTGTAAGTCCAGCTGTAAAAATCTCTTCAAAGATTATGTACAAATCCAAACAGACCAGAGCTTCACCTGCTTTTCCTTTGCTCTCCTCTCCCCCCGCCAGGACTTTTCCCCTTCTTTTTAAAAATAACACCTGTCTTCCATCAGATTTATAGATTCTTTTGCCTACTTCAATAACTGGTTATTTTATTTTGTTTCTTCTTGTGGATTCTTCTTACGAGTCATTGGTGACTGAGGCGCTCAAAGCCAGGTCCCCAGAATGAAAACCGGGCAACACCACACCCTAGAGTCATGGTCCTCCCAAATGGGGCTGACTTAGGGGGACACAGAGTGCCTGATAACACCACGGAGAGGAGGGCACTGTGTCTCTGGTGAACATTCCCTTAAGTGCATCAAATATTGAGTAAAAAAAACAACAACAAACTTTGAAAAATGAAAGAAAGAACCATCAGCCCATTTGGACAGAGCAGAGCATGGACTAGCAGGAGCCCAAAAAAACTGTCAGCAGCAATCACTGTCTCTGCTAATCCCAGGGCGGCTGTTACTCTGAGGCTCCCGGCACTCTGGGGTATTTATTCTAGTAAAGATTTAGGCCCGTTTGTTTTTAAGACATTCTAATCCCCTCTATTTAAGTTTCTAACTCAATGTTGGTTACCAAGTTACTCTGGGAGCTGCCTGGAAAAATCTCTTCCCCTCTCACAAACATGATTAACCTCTCTTAGCTTATTTTTCCTAAAGTCTTAAGGGTAGTGCCTGCAGGACAAGGGGCATAGCCCCGGAGAGGAGGAGGGGGAGGAAGAGGAGGGGGCAGAGGAGGAGGAGGGAGACAGGGAGGGAAGGAAGGCAGGCAAAGGCAGACCCAAAGCTTTGGCACCACTGCTCATGCAAACTGCTCAAAAATTGGGTCATGGTCTAGAGTTGGGGGCTCTTATTTCTTTTTTTATCGCGTCCTTGAATGTGCCTCCTTCAGGGGCATAGAGAAGGAAACACAGAGGATACACATGATCAAAGGGCCGTAGGCATGGGACTGGGGCAAGATGCCAAGCTCCGCTTCAATGTAAAGTTCAGAAGGACTTCGGAGACTGCATTTCAAAGTGTGGATAACAGAACAACAGCCCCTGGTGGGTGCAAAGGAGTTCCAGTGCCCCCCCTCCCCCATGCCACCCCCCAGCTTCGCCCAAGACCCCCCCAGTCCTGCAGGGTCATCCCCTCCCTCTGGCATCACTCCCCCTACCCCACTGTGTCCTTCCTGGGAGGCCTCCCTGCTCTCCAGCTTCCTCGCAGAGAGCGGGTCACATGGTGATCCTGTTGAGCCCGGGACAAATGCCGGCCCAGCAGCGTGTCCCTCTCCGCAGGGGCACAGCGCGTGGCCCCCGCTCCGGTGGCCCGAGGACGGGGTAGCACCCCTTAGCCGGTTCAGCCCCCCCCCCCCCCCCCCCCCGCCAACCTCAGCCCTGGCTGGGGGCCATGTGGTCGGGGCCCTGGGAAAGGTGCGGAGGGACAAAAGTGGCAGCGTGGGGGGAAGAAAGCGTTCGAGCCTCCCCCAGAAAGACCTGTCCATGCCCGGATCCCGGGAGCAAAGCTCACGGAGGAGCTGCCTCGCACCCCATCCCTCGGCCCCCCTGCCCTCGCCCCCCACGGCCGGCCCGCAGGGGCAGGAGTCGACGCGCGAGTCGACGCGCGGTACTCACGCTGCTGGGGTGGAGCATGGGCAGGGGCAGCAGCAGGAGCGGCACGAAGATGACGAGCAGCAGGTTTCGCGCCCCGAGGAGGCCCTTGAGCAGGCCCATGGTGGCCCTGGGCGCCCCCTCCCGCCTCCCGCCGGCCGCCGGGGCCCTTCGCCTCTCACCACGCTGGGCTCAGTCCAGAAAGACTTCTGAAACCCTACTCGGCTTCCAAGAGTCCTCTCTTGTCTTGGGGGCAGAAAAGGAGGCCAGTGACGGCTCCTGTGTGCACAAAAAGGCTGGGCTCCTCGCCTCCTGCTTTAGGTGGGATTGGTGAGCATCGTTTCACGCCCAGCAGAAAGGGACCCGGAGAGGAGGCTGACCCGAGGCATAGTGGGGGCCCCCGTCCCTTGCTCAGTAGTAGAGAAACGTCATTCTAGGGCTCGCAGAAAGCCCCCTAGCCAATCAAAGGCACAGCTCTGCTGCGGCCGGTGAGCCTTGAAGAAATCATGTAAAGGCTTTAACCGATTAAAGATACCGAGCGCATGGACTGGTGCCCTCCATCAGTTGGCCTCTTTGGGGCAGTATCAGTTTCTCTTCCACCTGTGCTGGCCGAACCCCTCTTCCCTTAACCCAGGCCCCCAAGTTGGTCAGCGGCCGGTGCAGACTTCGGACAGGGCTGGTCTTCTCTCCCAGGACCTGCCACCTGAACTCGGTTCCAATTTCTTTCCTTCAAATTGGTTCCCCACTTATAATTTGCCTTGAACCTGGGCCTCCAAAGCAGGGAAAAAAAGAAAAAAAAAAAATTCTCCGAGACTTTCCTTGCTGTCACCGGACAAAAATCCTGCTGGAGGCTCACCTTAACTTTCCCTCACCTACGGGGAGCCGACCCAGGCAGTGGCCCCGCCCAGGCCTCAAAGCCAATCAGTACGTCGGAAAGATCGGGCCGTAGCTCTTGCAGAGGCAGTCGGTGATTGGTCCCAGCAGGGGCCTGCTGAGTCCGCAGAACCTAGGCAACTTGCAAAGCTTATTTTTGTTTCTCAAACATCCTAGGGGCTGCGGTGATGATCGTCATTGTGAACATAATCCCACGCACGCAGACCTTTCCCTGGGAGAGCACTTACGAGCCTAGTCCTTAGGAAGATGCGTTTGCGGGCAGGGAGAAAATGAAATAATAATTCTGGAGAAATTCTTCCCCAGAGCGTACAATATTAAGCCCTTCGGACTTCCCTAATGACAAAGATCATTTACTTCGGAGTCTGAGTGAATAGGAAGCATCTGGGTCAGCAGAGGGTGTTAGCCTATAAGAAAGACCACAGACTCCGAGGGAGGTTGGGTCGTATAGCTACCTCTCTGGAAAAGTCTAGATGCCTGTCTCATTTCAAAAGGCTCTTTCTTGGAGCCCAGATGTCAGTGGTCTTTCTTGACTGGAGTAGGTGCTCAAAGGCTCGTCTCTGAGGTTCTTTAGCAAAAACCAAGCAGAAAGCTCCCTTTGAGGGGGATGCTAGGAGGAAGGAGTGGGAGGGTAGCGAAGAAGTTGACAAGTTCAGGGTCAGGGCCTTGGCAGCTGTTGCGCTCTGCAGTTTCTGCTGGTTAGAGATTGGGAGAAGCTGTCAGCCTCCTTCCTCAGAAGGGACATGTGGATAAGGTTACCCATGTTTTTCTTGAATTCACAGAATGCAAGAATGGCATTCCAAGGTCTACAGTTGGAAATGCTCCCCAGGCTAAACGCAGAGAGACTGGAGAAGTGGCTCCAGAAAACCAGTTCTTCTAGACTTCCAAGGCAGGGGCAATTATGGACAGTCGAGGTTCCCTTCGAGGTTATCTTGCCATTGTAGGATGGGCTATGATGACCCATCTCTTTAAATGCATGTGCAAGTCTGGCTACCATATTTGTTACATTCTCGCCTCATCTTGGGCTGATTTTGAGACTCAGAACGAACAAGACCACAGGTATGATGTTTGGGTGGCAAATATTAAAGAGGCTGGAAAATAATAAACAGCTGCGGAACTCAACATCCACCGTTCAACCCCTAGATCATTTCAAAGTCCTTGGTGCGATAATCTGACATAACAAAGGTCCCACTGAGCCTTGTAAACTTGATCAGGACATGTTTATTACACCGTAAGTGAATAATTGTTAAATAAAATTAGGTAAGGTGAGCGACACAGTTAAGACCAGTAGTTCTTCTTTGGGACTCTACTGTTTTTCAGATGAGGAAAACACTTTCCAGAACACTATGCTTGAGAGATAGAAGGCAGGTTCCACTCAGATGAGGTATCTAAAGTAGTCAAACTCTTAGTAACATCCAGTAGAAAGGCAGTTGCCAGCCATTGTGGGGTAGAGGGGGGAGGGGAGTTGTTCCAGAGGTATCATTTTTTTGTAAGACAAAAAGTTCTAGAGATCTGTCCTGCCATTTGGCTAACACTATTGTACTGCCCAGTTAGACATTCACATGGTAAATTTCATGTATTTTTTTACCACAATAAAAAATAACGTAAGATGTTAAAATGGGTTAGGAAACCAAGGGGGCGCCATGTAAAGACCTTTGACAAGCGTTCACCTGTGGAAATCTCTTCTGATTTATCACTCAGTTGATTCTCTTTTAGATTCAAGGTAAGATGATGTTTTTTCACTGTCTCTTGAGTGACACCAGAGGTAGCCAGGAGGATGCCAACTCTAGAAGACGCTTCCAGAATTTTTAGATCCTAAAAGTCCCCAGCGGTATAGAGATGGCAGAATTAGTTACAGGCAAATTGCATAAGTTACAGGAAAGTTTCCAAAAGTTCCATAAGTTACAGGCAAATTTCCATGGCAGCCACCATGCTCTAGATTACTGTCTATGCATACATATGGCAAAATGTGACCCGGTTGTGATTGTGGTGTTACGGTGTGGTATTAATGAGGCAAAATGGGATAGTCCGTTTCTGTCCAGTCTACTGCTTTACTGTTCATTGAGCAGAGGGTGGCATCTTGGGGTGGAGGTGGTGAGTGTTATATTTGATTTTGCATGTAGATGAAGTTCTTATTATAAACTGTTCCTGTGGGTAAACAGTCAATTTGTATTCAGCCTAAAATAGTCATTAATAGGGTCATCTAGTTAGTATGAAAATGGAATTTTCTTTTGTCTTTAAAAAGATCATCCTTCTTGTTTCTATTTCTTTTACAGTCATTGGCTGCCAGCTGCATAAACATGGGCCCCAATTTATAACTACATAAGGCCTTCAATTTTTTGCTGCAGGTTGAACGAACCACCATTTTAGCACTGGTCCTGGGAACCATCCTCCCATTCGTGGATCTCCTACCCCTCGGAGCAGCCATGTATATCATCACATGGAAGGCAGGGCTTACAGGCAGCCTTTCTACCCAGTGATGGGAAGAAAGCACTCAGATCCAACCTAAGGGGAATGGTACCCCAGGATGGGATGCAAGACTCTGAGGTCAGGCTTTTGCACAACGTGGAAGGGTTGAGGCCTCTGCTCACCTCCTCCCTGCCCCACACCGAGGGAAAGGACAAATAGTGAAGGCAGACCATGAGACCAATCCTCCTTTTGGGAAATCCCAACCCTATACCTTGACCTTTGTTTGAGTCAGACAGTGATACCCAAAGGGGGTAGAAAGACAGTGCAGGTCAGAGTGCAGGCAGGCAGAGCCCAAGTGAGCAAAAGTCAGCCAAAAGAGACTGGGAGATGCCTCTAAGAAGTGGATACAAAGATAATCAGAATTGGGCCCAAAGATAGAGCAGAAGAGACACCAACTAAAATAAAGAGACCAGCTTAGTGACCATGTCAAAGAGAACACATTAGAAAGAGAAAAGCTGAACAAAAAGCAAATATCAGAGACTGCACTTGAGGGAGGTAAGAGAGAAGCACAACCAAGGAATGAGAACCAGAGAGACTGACAGTTATTAATCTTCTGAACCCAAGAACATGAGGATGCCAAGCTGTATTCTTCTCTGACGATGAATACCTTCTTCCTCCATCCTACTATTTCTCCAAAGTGATTATGCAGCTCATGCTGCTCGGCGATCACTTCTTCAAAGTTTTTAAGAAGTCCAGAGCAGCTTTGGGCATCATCAGATGAAAACTGTTAAATACCCATTTCACAATCAAAGTTAGCCCGATGAGGTCTCACTCTTTCGAAGATTAGATCTCTTGCGACGTTGGCCTCCAAAACTCAGTGTCCACCTAGGAGAGCCAGAAAGATCTCTGAGCTGGTGGGGAGTCTACATTAGAGCCCAGTGCTTTCCTGCTAGCAGAGATCTTCATCCATTTTCTCATATTTAATGTAGAATTATAACAAGCCTAGCCATCTTGTGGGATAGCAGGTGCTAAGAAAAGAACATGCTGTGAAGGGTGGGTTCTGTTGGCAAGAAAGAAAAGTGCATCTTACAGCCTCACAGTGAGGAAGGTAGCAGAAAAGCTCACAGCACATGCAGAATTAGCAAAGCCTGGGGCCTTCCAGGATTTGGGGCAAACAGTCCAGTGGACCCTTAAGTCCTGCTGTCCTCCCCGTAATAGCTCACTTAGCTCAGTGATTATGGACCTTTCAGAAGTAGAACGATCTTAGAATTTATTTTATCCAACTCCTTTATCAGAGTGTTTCAAAGATATTGAATAAAAGCCTAAGGTGTTTCATATGTAGAGCTTAAAAATATACCAAGTTAATGTTGCTCAAAGGAAAGTTTTGGCCTTTGAAAGGGGAAATCCCGTCGTCCAAAAAATTTGTTTTGCTGGAAGCACCTCATTTTCTGATGACACTAAATGATTTTAAGCATCTGGATAGACATGGCCTTTGATGCCACCACTGCATTAGGGTGACGAGGGTGACCCTCTCTGCATTAGCCTGCTCTCTCTGTTCAGAAGGCAAGGCATGACTGCTCACAGCCTTCCTGCGGGCCCCTTCTTGTTTCTCCGCTGTATTAGGTCAGCTTTCAGAGAAGAAGAATCAAGACCTATAGGTCCTAAAATTACTGATTCTCCAACTGACTCTTCTTTGTGACTTTTGGAAAAGGTGAGAAGTATATCTTTGACCAACAATGTATTTATTTGGCTATAGCTCTAGGTTGGGTTTTGTTGTTGTTGTTGCTGTTGTTTTTAATCTCTTACTATAGAACCTTTGGAAAGATGTTCAATCAACCTCGCAGCCTGATGTCTGTCCCTGGTCTTCCCGCCATGCCCAAACCTCGGTGCTGTCTCCTCTAACTCTGTGCTTGGCCTTGGGTGCTCATGGCGGTCGCTCAGTGTTGGAGCATGGCTGAGACTTCTACATGTCACCAGGCAAATCACTGGGCCTTTGGAGGCATCTCAAATTCCCGGTCTAGCCCTTTCTTCCAGCACAGGTTGCACTGTGACACGAGTCAGACGTGCTGGTCAGGAATCTATAAGGGGCAAAGAACATGGCGGTGTTTATTTTAACCTCGGCTACTCTGAGTTGGTGGGATGGGCTTTGTTGCTGGGCTCTGTAAACGGAGTAGGAGTAAAGAGTATTTGGATTACTGTGTGCGTGGGTCCCTGCTCTGTGGTCCTGGTGCAGGCCAGTCTCTCAGGGAGACACTCTGGGGCTCGAGGACCGCATCAGGTCGTGCCGCAGGGCCTGGAAGAGGCTACGGAGGGACTGGGCCCAGATGTCCTTCTGATGCCCTTGGGACAGGGCTGTGCGGTAGGCCGTGTAGGCCAGGGTCAGCGCTGTCCTTTCAAAGTCCTCTTTCTTGAGGATGCCGGGGTGGCTGGAGAGGCTGGCAGTCAGCCGGCGGATGTCCGGGATGCGCTTGGGGATCACGTCGTTGCAGATGGTGCGGAAGTCAGAAGCCTTCCTCAGGGAGGCGAGCTCCTCGTCCTTGATGGAGATCTGCAGGTCAGGGCTGATGTCAAGTTCAGCTAGCAGGAACTGGAGAGAGAGGAAGCATTCAAGCATCACTGAGGACATGATTGTATTTATTCATTATCACGTATGTTCTTGTGGGGAGGCAGCTAGCTGCGCCTCCAGTTCCGACTTTCCCACGAGCTGTGTAACCCTGGATGAGTTACTTAACTTCTCTGAGCCTCACTTTCCTCCTCTGCGAGATGATCAGTGACAACAATACTGCACTGGGATATTGTAAGTAAGTGAGACTAATACAGCTGGCGTCTAATACAGTGCCTGGCACAGAGCCACTATTTCAAGGACTGCTTATTATTCCTAGTGCCCTGGCCAGAGCACCAGTCCCTGCCTTCCTTTCTTCCTCCCACACACCAAAGATCTCCTGGAGCACAAACTGACTATTTTGGGTAATTTAAAATCCGAAGCTGAATTCGAAGAATGCAGAGAATTGTGCTAGGAATTTAGGTAGGATACAGAGATCTGTCCTCATTTCTCAACTGTTCTTTAAGAGTAGCAAGGAGTTTTCTATGTGCTTCCCCGGCTCCGAGCCAGGCTCATTCCAGGAACCTCATAAATACCTCTTGTCTGAATTCTAACTTGTCTCCCTGTCTCCGAGTCCTCCTGGCTCTAACCCATTCTCCATGCTACTGTCTGCTGTCTTTCTAGAACAGATCTGTTCCTGTGGCTCCCAAGTTCCAGACTTGGCCAAGTTTGTCCCCCAGGGCAGGATTTGAAATCTCTTTGTCTTCTGCCAGCTCAGCTGCTCGGCCGGCCTCCGTAGGCTGTGTCTCAGCCAGACAGTGCTGGGGCGTGGAGGACGTGAGAGGATGTCAAGACAGGAGGGGAATCTGGGAGATCATTGTAGTTCCTCATTTAACAGTGGAGGGGATTCAGGCCCAGAGTGGGTGACGCAATGTCACCCAGTTGATGGGGGCAGAACCAGAACGACAGCTCCGATCTTGAACCTGGAATTTGATCACTGAACCCATCCAAGCAGCCTTGGGGGATTCACCTGTGGCTTGGAGGAGGAGTGGGGTGTCAGGGGCCTGGGAGGGGGGCAGAGGAAGAGAGCCTCGGGGCGGCCCTTGCCTGTCAGAAACGGAGCTATCCCAGCTGTGAAGTTACTGGAGACATGGCTCTGCTTAGACACCAGGCGTGGCATTGCCCGAGCCCTCCAGACCAGTCCTGCCTCAAAGCCTCTGCTTGGAAATGTTGCCTGACTCTGCGGCTGGCGGTGGTGCCTGGGGACCAGACGGAAATCTCTTATTTTGCCTTGACTGAACCCCTGATGCCATCATTCCCTGTCACAACGTGTGGGAAAGGGGAGGAGAGGCGAGGAAGACCTGACTCTGGGATGGGCGGGAGGCCACGAATCCACAAAGTCGTCTAGACCAGTCCCTCCGGCGCTTAGGTCCCTTCTCCAAAATACACGTTTTTTGCGTGACTTCAGTTGACCACCTTCCCTTCTGCCTACCTCATAGAGCAGTTCGACCTCCTCCAGGGAGCTCTGCAGGACGGGGTTCAAGGGCATCGATGAGGATCTCTTTGGCCGATGGGCAGCAGGAAAGAGCACGGCTGCAAGAAACGAGAGTTAGCTCGAGAGGCTGCGGTGTGCATGCGTCCCGGAGGCCAGCCAGCCGGTCTGGAGGGTGACCGACGCCAGGTGGTGGTAGACCAGAAGCGGGGAGAGGTGGCAGATGACACTGGGGTGTCCCCAAGAGCTCCCAGGCATGTCAGATGTTACTGTTTCAGGCCAATGATTTCAAACCTGGCTGCTCACCAGAATCATCCCAGAAAGTTTTGAAAAAATACATATGTCTAAGGGTATGTATGCCCTAGGGAATGTATGTCAAAATATAAAACCGAAATGAGCAAACTGACACTCCCCTCCCAATTCAATAGATGAGTTCTCTAATAATACTGTTCCCTTTATCAATAGGAGGGGCTGGTTTATATTTATTGACAATCTTTTTATTTTATTTTATTTTTTGGTGAAAAAAATCTTTATTATTTTATTTTATTTTTTAAAAAGATTTTATTTATTTATCTGACAGAGAGAGAGAGATCACAAGTAGGCAGAGAGACAGGCAGGGAGAGAGAGGGAAGCAGGCTCCCTGCTGAGCAGGAAGCCAGATGCAGGGCTCCGTCCCAGGACCCTGAGATCATGACCTGAGCCGAAGGCAGCGGCTTTAACCCCCTGAGCCACCCAGGCACCCCTTGATAACCCTTTTAATCAGAGGAGCAGACTTCTGGCTGGTCCCCGACCATCTGAGACATAGCTGCCAAGAATGTGAATACAGGTGACAAAGTATAGGAAGGGAGCTGCCACAAGACCCTCATGCTTGGCCGTAGGGGTGTGAGGAGCCAAGCTCAGCGCTTCCCCCAGGGGCTGGCTGATTTAGAGATACGTTTGGTGGAGTCAATGACTTGTCAGTGTTATGCCTTGGTGCTTGCATTTAGAAGTTGGAGGAAGATGGATAAGCTGCTAGAGGTAGAGGAGGGAACAGAATCGGGAACGGACAGAGAGGACAGGTGAAGAAGACCAGCTATTACGGAGTATGGGAATACTCAGGACAAACTGCCGTTCCCAGGATCATGCTGGGTGGGAGCAGACAGCCCCGTTCACCCCGCAGCCCCACCTTGTACCCGGGCACTGTGCAGGAGTGACTGGTCACCCTGCTGCCTGCTGACAAAAAAAAGATGCACCTTCTTCAAGACATTGGTTCTTTTCTGCTGGAAGCTGGGGCAACCCACTGTAAAAACCCAAGAGATTTGGAGTAAGTAGCGCCCCCTGAAGTTGTGTGAACCCGAGTTGCACAACCGTATGTCACAGCTCTCCTTCTTGATCATGGTGTCCCTCCCTATACTCTGGCTAAGGAAGGAAGGGCACTGCCGAAGCATTTTAGAAGGTTTTCTATTGGAAATGATAAAAATGAAACATCTTCAGTGTAAAGGACATTTCCTGAAAAGCTCACTGATGGGCATCTCCTACTTCATGGAAAAAGGTGGTTGGGTGTCGTATTGCTATAATACTGTTTACTCTGTAACTTATTTATTATTATTTTTAAATATATTTTTAAAGATTTTATTTATTTATTTAACTGAGAGAGAGCACAGAGGCAAGGGGAACAGCAGTGGGAGAGGGAGAAGCAGGGTCCCCCCTGGGCAGAAAGCCTGATGCGGGGCTCCATCCCGGGACCCTGGGATCATGACCAGAGCCAAAGTCAGGTGCCTAACCGGCTGAACCCCCCAGGCGCTGCCTGTAACTCATTTATTATCTCTAGCACAGGTTCCTCCCGGGCTAGCATAAATATGGTTTCAGCACCCCCCACAGAGCCTGGCAGGCTGACACAATCCTTGCATCAAAGGAGGCCTTGACGGGCAGAGTGACCATCTCTGCTTCCCCAGGGCACTTCCCCAGAGCCTATGAATTGCCAAGCATTAGGTCCTATGCTGGCAGTTTAGCAAAAATTGTTTTCTTTGCCAGCAAAGTGCCAACTTCCCACAGAACCATGGTTTTTAGGGCTTGAGAAGACCTTGGCCTCTGTTCACTCATTGCCTCTGCCTACAGTATCAGGTGGACGGAGGCATCTCCTGCTCCACTGACTTGCAACCTTGACCGCACATTAGAATCACCCAAGGGGCGGATGCGTGGGTCCTGGCTGCAGAGGCTCTGATGTAATGGAACAGGGTGCACATGGGACAGGAAGATTTTTTTTCCAAAGCTTCCAAGGCTTCTAATGGCAGCTCCTTATGGCAGCTGAAGTTGAGAATCAGAGGGTGGTTGGCTTGACATTGTAGAGAAGGAGCTGCCCCACCCCTTTGGCCACTCTTGGGTTAACCCAGTGGTTCTCACCCTTGACGGTATATCAGGATAACCTGGGAGCTTGGGAAATCCTGAATGCCCAAGGCCAGCTCCCAGGTCATTACAGTGGGCAGGCATTGGGTTATCCGGCCCCACAGCCAAGCAGAGGGTGCCCTGTTGCGAGGCACACCCCACTCTTATCTGATGGGGTCATCAGAAGAGACCAGGGCCAACTTGTCCTTGGAGACAAAGGAGCAGAGGCCCAAAGAGGGTGCGTACTATGACTTCACTTTCTCCTCGGTGGGAGATGACACCGGGATCAGGTCCAGTCCTAGAATGAGATGTGACCTGCTTTTTTTCTGCGCGCCCTTCTTTTCTTCTTACCATGGAAGAGTGGATGAAATCCCCTTCCCAGGATAGGATCCGAGAGCAATTTTATTTCTTTAATTCTTGTCCCCGGATTCCATTCTTATTGTGAAATTACAGGTATTGGTCCCTTAGGAAAAAAAAATTCATACCCCAGCAGGTGAAGAGGATAAGAGGGAATGAATGCCTTGGGCATGGAGGCCTTTCTGCTTCCCCGTCATCTCAGACTTGGCGTTGGCTGCCTTCCAGGAAGTTCTTCACAGCTAAACTGTCTCCCTGTGAACACCAAGACCCCTTTAACCCACACACCCCAAGTGGACCCTGAGTTCTCAAAGAATGGGCAAGAAAATACTTCCGGATTCAGAGCTCAACTTAATAATGAAAACACTGTTGTTTCCAAGAGTCCTTATTCTGATTCTTTTAAAAATGATAACACAGTTTGGGGAAGACCGTTAGAAATAGCTTCATTTTCAGGGCACCTGGGTGGCTCAGTGGGTTAAGCCTCTGCCTTTAGCTCAGGTCATGATCTCAGGGTCCTGGGATTGAGTCCTGCATTGGGCTCGCTGCTCAGCGGGAAGCCTGCTTCTCCCTCTGCCTGCTGCTCCCCCTGCTTATACTCTCTTTCTGCCAGATAAATAAATAAAATCTTTAAAAAAATTAAAAAAAAAAAAAAAGGACGAGCCAGGCATTTTTAAAAAGCCTCACAAAACCAAAACAGCCACAGGGACTCCTCAGGCTCTGCTGGGGTTTTCCTGTCCTGCCAGCAGCTAGCTCATTGCCCACCTTGATGGAGGTCATTGTTAAGTTCGCTGTGGGTGATTAGTAAACTGCCTAGGGCAGCCCAGCCTTCACCAAACTGATGGGAGGGAGACCTGAGGATGGCCATTAGTGACAACACCTTCTCTGAGAGAGGGGACAGCGGGGAGCTGTGTGGGAGGCTCCAGACCGGCAGAAGGGCCCCATCTGAGCACAGAGCCTCAGGCAAGCAGGCTACTGGGACAGGTTCGTTGAAATCATTGACTTTTTGTGCCTTTTGCTTAATGTAAAACTGGGCCAATTTATTTTCCTCTTCTCCACTCAATACTCGGCAACCCGCCCACTCTCCAGCTGTTTCTTGAGGACATGAATATGCGCACCAGGGGACATCAGAAGCTTCCACGTCTCCTAGCACGAAGGTCTGCTGCACACGGCTGGTCTCGGGGCAGGAGGACCGTGAGCGTCTCCCCTTCTCCCGGATTCCCTGGACATAGGAGCCTTTGCTGGGGGGACATTGAGGGTCTAGGATACATTGGACAGACCAGCACAGAACAACGGATTTGCTTGCTACAAGTCATGCAGGTGCACTGAGCCATTGGGGATCTGGATCCAGAGATTCGAGAGTCCTGTGCTAGGGCATGTTCTGTCCCTGTCTTCTGCTCAAAGATGCGTTGGGACCGCAGACCCAGGTTGCTAGAATGTGAAGCTCAGATACCGTAACGGCACATGAGCCCACGGTGTGCTAGTCAGCGTGCCCTGGGCTTTCCGTCCGCACTTTGGGAGGTGAGTACTAACATGCCATTGCATAGATGAAGAAACGTGCAGGTTAAGAAACTTGCCCTAGGCCACCCAATTTGTTTGCCGTAGGACTGAGATTAAATCCAGACCTCACGGGCTCCCAGACCCTGTCTCACTGATAGGGAGAACAATGCTATCTTTCTATAGGTGTATCGGGCCTCAGCCTGGGCTCAGGAAAGATAGCGTAGTTAATTATGAATGAATGCAGTTGGTATGATACAGATTCTGAAATGAACCATACGTAATTTTTTTTTTTTTTTTAAGAGAGAGAGAGTGCGGTCGAGTGGGGCAAGGCAGAGGGAGAGAGCATCTTAAGCAGGCTCCACACCCAGCACAGAGCCCGGTGGGGGCCCTGATCTCACGACTCTGGGATCATGATCTGTGCCGATATCAAGAGTTGGTTGCTTAACCGACTGAGCCACCCAGGCGCCCCTTGCCACACACAATTTTAAAAATTCTCTAACTTTGATTTGTAATCCTGTGACATGCAAGGTCCCGTCACTACAGGCCTGTGATCACTCTCCTACATAGACCCCCCAACTCCTTTGCTCCCCCTTTGTGCCTCTGCAACCACTTGGTGGAATCATAGCCCGTCTCGTCCCCTGTCCCCTGCCGAGCCTGTGCCCCCGAATGTGGCCAGGGGAAACCACAGCCATGTTACCTGTTCTCGTTCTGAGCTCACGACCGTTCCGCTGGCAGAGGCCTCTCCGTGCCGCCCGACCGCGCTCTGGCTCTCCTGGTTCCCCTCACTTGGCTGCCTGCGTCTTGTCCACTCACTTGGACTTGTCCTCAGCCCCTGTGCCTGTGCGCCCCCCAGGGCAGACGTCTCCCTGTGTGCGAGTGACCCGTCCATGAAGGCGCTCTCAGCCTTGCACCTGTTCTCTCTCCTCTCCTGCGTCTGGCCTCTCCCCTCGCTGCTGGATCTTGCGCATCAGCACGAACACTTCGGTCTTTGAAAATTAAAGCCCGCAGTACCAGCTGCCCTGCTCACCTCCCTCTTCGCGGTGCGAGCCCCTCATCCCCGCACTCAACCCTCTTCGGGCCGCACGCACTGCCGGGCTGACCTCCAGCCTCGCCCTCCCGGCCCGACCTCAGGCTGCCCAGCTGCCGGCGGGCGTGTTCTTGCCCCTTTGTAACAGCTGCCTCTCCTGACGCCAGACCCAGGCCAACCCCAACACACACACACACACACACACACACACACTCACCCAGACCACCCCCATACCCTTGCCACCCCCCACCCCCCATGCCACACACGTACCATGTATGCACACACACACACACACACACACACTACCCCCCACACTCCCCATGCCACACATGTACCACGTACGCACACGCCAGACGCATGCCACAAGGCAGACACATACGCCACACACCACACCACACACCATGCACTCCACACATGCCACATATGCACACAGCAGACACATATCATACACATACACACATACACCACCCCCACACCCTTACTACACCACACACACACACACACACACACCCCTGCACACCCCACGCTTACACACATACCACGTACCCATACACCAGATGCATGCCACACCACACACACATACACCACACCACACACCACACAAACTCCACATATGCATGCACCACACCCTCACACCCCCACACATACCAGACACATGCCACACACACAGGCACACACACCACACACATGCGTACACCCTACGCCCGCATCCCCCACACAAACACTCATACACACCATGCACGTGTGAGCACTGCTCTCCCCGCACACCCATCCTGCTGTCTGTGGTCTTCCCCACCTCTCCCAGTTGCTCAGGCCAAAAACCTTGGGATCATCCTCTATTTTTCTCTTTCACATCGCACATGCCTCCAGTCAGCGAATCTTCCCGGCTCTACCGGAATCCGTCTACTACTTGCAACATCTCGGCTAGACTCTGGTTCAAGGCTTGGGCGCCTCTCCTAAAGTTGTCTTAGCTTCCATCCTTGGCTCCCACTCTCGTTCTATTCTATTCTTTTTTTTTTTTTTTTATTCATTTATTTGAGAGGGAGAGAGAGAGAGCATGTGTGAGCAGGGGGAGCGACAGAGGGACAGAGAATGTCAAGCAGATTCCCTGCTGAGCCTGGAGCCCAATGTGTGTCTTGAACTCATAACCCTGAGATCATGACCCAAGCTGAAATCAAGAGTCGGATGCTTAACCGACTGAGTCACCCAGGAGCCCCATCATTCTGCTCTTAATGCGTCTAAAGTGAGTCTGTGAAAACATAGGTCAGAGGCTGTCACTCCTTTGTCCAGAACTGTCAGGGCTTTTCATCTCACTCAGAGTCGAAGCCAAAGACCATCAAATGATCTTGTAGCTATGAGGTGCTACATGATTTGCCTTCTTCCTGCCTCTCTGAGCCTGTTATTTCCCCGTACCCGACCCCTGCTGCTGCCACCACAGCCACAGGCTTCTTCACTGCTCTGTGAGCATACCAGGCATCTTCTGCCACAGGGCTTTTGCACTTCTGTTTCCTCTGCCTGGGATACTTTCTCCAGGGATTGCATGGCTTACTACTCCGTTTCCTTCAGGCCTTTAGTCACCTCCTCAGGGACGCCCTCCCTGATTTCTCTATTTAAAATTGTGATCCTTTATAGTCTGTCCCTAATTTATTCTCATCAAAAAAGCCAGATGTCTTATTTATAGACATGTTTATATCTGTTTCCCTCACTTCCTGAGGGCCTGGGTTCTTGTCTGTTTTGTTCGGTGCTGTATTCCCAGTGCATAGCATCCTGCCCACAGCTATTGAAGGAGTACATGATCCCACAGAAACACATTAATTACCCTCGTCACGAAACCCCATTCTTTCCAAACAGAGTGTTTACTAAATCCTTCTCTCCCCTCCCCCGCAAATTTTAAAATAGACTCCATACCCAGTGTGGAGCCCAAGGCGGGGCTTGAACTCCAGACCCTGAGATCAAGACCAAGCCGAAATCAAGAGTCAGATGCTTAACCGACTAACTACCCTGTGCCCCTAAGTTCTTTCTTTCTTTCTAACAGGATAATTCTAGAACTTATTTTTAGTTCCAAGTGCCGACTAATTATCAAAATGTAGATGTGGTCTCCTATCTCTACCACCTCTTCCCTTTATCTTCGAGGAGCCTGCATTCCTGCCTGGGAGAAGCTCCTTTTAATAATCTCAGTCAAGGCTGACACCTGTCTCCCCGACACCTCCGAGCTTTCTTGCCCAGACATACAGACAGAAGTCGCTTACATGGAAGAGCCCGTCTTTTCTCTGCAGCCTGACCTTCTCGTTGACTTCTTGTAATCTGGGGTAAAAATTTTCCTTCCCACAATCTTCCAAATATGTTTAATAGAACAGAACGGTATTAAGGCTAACCACGGCTCCCACACAACTGTACACGCCATTTGTACCAAGGAGCTTGCTGGAAAGGATTCAGACTGCGCACGATATCAAGCCAAAATACGATGCTTTTAACGAAGCAGTCGAAGCAACTCCATGGAAATGGCGGGTGTGGATAGGAAAAACTCTCCTTTATGAAAGATCTTTTGTGAGATCTTACTGATGTCATTTACTTTTCTGCTCCTGGGCCAACCCTTCAGAAACGCAGTGACATTCTGAGGGATCCAGGATCTTGGCCCGGTGTGTTGGGGTCTTCTGGGAGTGGTCCTGAAGGGGCCAAATTGCCCCCCCCGACCCCCCCCTGCCCCCCTGGGTGGGGAGTCCTAGGGCTGCAGGAAGGACCTGAGACTCTGATGCCACAGACGCGGGGTAGGCGACAATATCCAGCTCTAGCCTTCCAGCTGAGTGATCCGGGGCTCCTCGACTGCTGGCCGGTCCTCCAGTTTCCTTACCTGTGTGCGGATGGTCACCGGGGGTGACTGGGGCTGCGGGTTGGGGGGCGCTCAGTTACACGAGTCCCGTTAGTCAGTGCTTACTGGACACTCATCACAGGCCCTTCCCTTCATGCCTGAAAACACATCCAGCACTAAAAGGGACTCCTGACAATGACATAAATTCCACCAGGTAACTGAAGGGCCAGCCTTCCCTATTAACCTACTTTTAAAAAGAATAATTTGCATGTATTTAATAAAAACAGTTAAAGTATGTAATACATACATTTTTTTCCCCTTTCTTCTTCTTCTTTTTTTTTTTTTAAAGACCAGTTAGTTCCCCTCAGGCCCCCAAGTGGGGTTCTGGCAGGACCTGGGGGCTTGGGCCAGGTGTGTCCGGCTTCCGGACGGGCCTCGCTAACCACAGGGGAGTCATCAGGTCTGGGTGATGTTGGTGGGGCT
Source organism: Mustela putorius furo (assembly GCF_011764305.1). Taxonomy (NCBI): domain Eukaryota; kingdom Metazoa; phylum Chordata; class Mammalia; order Carnivora; family Mustelidae; genus Mustela; species Mustela putorius. The sequence continues at coordinate 89,462,621 of NW_025421998.1, forward strand.
GGAGCAGCGGGCTGGCAGGGCTGGCATGGAGAGCCGCCTCCCAGGGCGGAATCCTAGAGAGCGCGTCTAGGGAGAGGCCCCGAGAATGGTAGGAAAATGTCCTGACAGCAGGGTGTGTTCTTTTTGGGTTTATTTCTACATTTCCACTTGGGGGCAGGGGGTGGGGGAGGAGGGATAGAGGTGGAATGGAGGAGGGTTTTTGGGCAGAGGGGCAGGAGACGTGTGGGAAGACCCTCAGGCTGAGTCAGAATTCTTCTCTCTCTCTCTTTTAAAGATTATTTATTTGGGGCGCCTGGGTGGCTCAGTGGATTAAAGCCTCTGCCTTTGGCTCAGGTCATGATCTCGGGGTCCTGGGATCGAGCCCCACATCGGGCCCTCTGCTCGGCGGGGAGCCTGCTTCCCTTCCCCTCTCTCTGCCTACTTGTGATCTCTCTCTCTCTGTGTCAAATAAATAAATAAAATCTTAAAAAAAAGATTATTTATTTATTTGACACAGACACAGCCAGAAAGGGAACACAAGCAGGGAGAGTGGAAGAGGGAGAAGCAGGCTTCAGGTTGAGCAGGGAGCCCGATGGGGCTTGATCCCAGCACCCTGGGCTGAAGGCAGATGCTTAAGCACTGAGCCATCCAGGAGCCCCGGCTGGGAATTCTTCTAAGTTAGGCGTGGCGCTGGGGTGGGGTTTGGGGTAAGGATGAAGGCGAAAGGAAGAGTTAAATACATTAGGAAAAATTATTTTTATTTGGGTGTGACTCCCATTCCGTTTTGAAAAAATGGCAATTGGGTATTCCTTTTATAATTAGGAAAAAATGTTAAAAATGAAAAAAAAAATAAACTATCTGGAAGACTTTTGATGATGGTTGGAAGGACGCTATCACTTGTTGACTTTGCCGGGAACCACTAATCTAGGATTTAACAAAGCTGCCTCATCAGTGCCTCTGTTCCAGCTGTGCTGGCTTCCTGTCTCTAGATAGATTTGTTATTATTATTTAGGGGCCGACCTTCCCCACGATGTTGCTATAGAACCATCTGTTAAGTGAGAACCTCAAATTTTCCTTAATGAATTTTTTTTTGTTGGTTTAAGTGATAGGTAATAATTCACAATTGATAAGCTTCTTCACCATTTACAAAACATTTTATTTACATTTTGAATATGGCCCTCACCACACACAGTGAAGATTAGCTCTGTTACGTGATTTGTTAGTGAACCGAAGCTCAGAGAGGTTAAGAGACTTGCCAGACATCACACAGCCAATGAGAGGCAGAGCTGAAATCCTTGAATTTCTTGCAGGATTGCCCATGACGTGGCTGTGGTGTTTACAGCCTTGTTAGATATCCACTTATCTCATTTGGCTTTCTAACAGCCCGTGCATCGGGGGGTGGGTGGGTATTACCATCTTTTTCTAATAGGCAAGTGGGGAAGGCTCCCGGTAGCACATAGGGTTAAGTGGCCGAATGTAACGCCATGGTCTCTTTGCTCTCCTAAGTGTTGCCTCCAAAATTCGCGCACATCATGAACAGGGAGGGTGTGATGTTTCCAGAAAAAAAAGGAAAATGCTCCATTAATTATTTGCCTCTGGGTATAACAATCATTTCACAGCTCAGCTCAGAGAAAGCTCAGAGAATTGGCAAATCACTGATCTCAAGCTTGAAAGTGAGAGAATAAAACCCAAATAAGTGGATGGCTTTTGCTCCCACCTGTGTCAGTTCATTTGCTCTGTGCATCTCCCGTCCACACCGGCGGCTCCTTCTTTCCCCAGCACTTTCCTTGAGAACCTGGAGGCTCAGCCCCACCCCCACCCCTCCCGCCATGCCAGTCTGACGTCCTCTTTTGGATCTCTAGAAACACCTATGGGCCTGCCTTTTTTTTACAGTGCTTCTGGGGAGAGAGACCTCAGCTGAGTTTAGGCAGTGGAGAGGGTTGAGTTCTGCACAGAGGGGTCCACACTACTGCTCCCTTGGTCCCCAGCAGTGATCATGCTGCCAGGCTCTACCACCTGGAGCCAGTCCTGAGCATACAGAAAAGATGCCATGGGGTCCTGAGGGAAAGGGATTTGGCCACGAGGGAACAGCCTTGCCGGGCTCCCTCCTTTTTGAGGTGGACCACTGGGCGGTGGGAGCTCACTCACACCTGAGGGAACACTAAAGGGTCACTCTTCTCCTGCCACTGGGCCGGCTCTGCCCAGATGGAAAGATTGTCCACCCCTGCTCAGAAGCAGCATGGAGACCTCCATGTGGACAGCCAATGCCCTGGGCCTCTTGTCGGGATCCCCCATTTAGCAGGCCTTCTGCACCCCAGCACCCACCGTCCCACGACACTAGCATCAGTCTTGGTACCCGCTCTTCACAGGCCCTGCCTGGCTGCGGCAGCTGGGGGTGGGGGAGCTGCTCAAGAATGCTCACATTCTTAGAAGCAAAGATGACTTAGCTCTGGCATGTCAGAAAGGCATGCCCTCTGTGCTCTTCACCTCGACTGAGTTCCCTCAGCGGCTTTGGTATTTTTCAGTGTCCCATCCCTCATCAGCTTCTAGCACCTTCTAACATGTCCAGAAGCATCAAGCCATTGGCAGAGAGGAGATAAAAGGGGGGGGGGGTGATGTAGGGCTTCTGATCTCCTTTTACCACCTTATTCTTTCTCCCCCCAATTCCTATTTGTATTTATAAAAGAGTAATGCACGTCAAGCAGACAAATAGAAAGCAACTTACCCCTGCTCCACCTATGGGACACAGTAGCCTGGGCATTGTAGCACAACAGCAGAAGCAGCAGCGTTTTCCAGCACATCTTCTCTTCCAGAAAGGTGAAAAGTTGTCCTCAAACCCAGTGGGACCTCAGGAGCTACAGGTATGCCCGTACCAGTCCGCCCAGAGCGAAGATATAGTTCGTACCCCCCTTCCCTTTACAGAAGTGCACAGATGCCCTCTCCTGCCCCAGAAGGGTGGAGGCAGAGGCAGCCTCTTGGGGGAGGTGTGGGGGGGGGCAGGAATTGGGACTTCTGCTAATTCGACTCTCTCCGGGATTGGGGGACTGGGCTTCCACAGAGAGACTCTGTTTTTGAGCACATCTGGAGTGACTCACGGGGCATGTGATCTCCTTGGCAGTAGGGCGGATAAATATAATTTCTGTACTTGAGTTCCATGTGTTGGATGGACCCACTGGAATTTTTCTTTAACAAACAGACTCGTGGAACTTGTTAGAGAGCCCGGCAGAGAGCTGGCTGCTGTCCCCGTCCACACACACACACATACACACACACACACACACACACACACACACACAGCAGGAGAGCCAGGGGCGAGGGCTGCAGGGAGAGCTGGGTGGCTTGGCTGGCAGACACAGGGGCTGACAGCCCAGAGTTGCCTTCAGGACAGCGGAGTCATTGTGGTGTCTGGGCTGAGTGTCACTTGCCGCCCTTCCCTGGAGCTGGACCTAGCCATCTTGGTGCCTGGCGTCAGCTCTGAGAGCCTTCCCCAGGCTGTACATGGACGGGGAGTCAGCAGTTGTGAGGAGCAGAGGTAGAGTACTGCTCTGGTCCATGGATATTGTATAAGCAGCTAATGATCTGGGGACCTGCGGTGGCCCTCTCCTCCCATTCGTGTTTATGACACCCCAATTTCCGGACTGTATCTAGCTAGACCCGGGACCAAACCACTTTGATTCTCCCAGGCAAAACAGTAGTGGTTTTCCATGATCTTGTTTTGGGTAATTGATTAATTAACTTTTATTGAGATGTAATTGACATATGACATTGCGTAGGTTTAAGGTGTACATGGGTTGATTGGATTTGGCACACTTCCATATTGCAATATGGTGACCACTGGAGCGTTAGCTAACATGTCTATCATGTTATGTGATTATCATTCCTTTTTTCTGGCAAGAACATTTGAAATCCATGGTCATTTTTCAAGTACTGCCATTGACAGGCAGACATCATGGTTTTTGTCTCATATCACTCCTTCACCTTCTCTGAAGATTCTAGAGCTTTAAGGACATTTTAGGATGACTTGACCGTATGGGTTTCCCATCTATGGAGGTGGTGCCCAGGGTGAATTTGTCCCTGGGGAGAACTCAAGTTCTCTCTGCTTTGATCAGAACACCATTTTTTTTCAGATTTTATTTATTTGAGACATAGAGAAAGAGAACATGAGCTGTGTGTGTGTTGGTGGGGGGGGGCAAACAGACTCCCTGCTGGGCAAAGAGCCTGAGGACTCGATTCCAGGACCCTGGGATCATGACCTGAGCCGAAGGCAGACGCTTAACTGACAGAGCCACCCAGGTGCCCCCAGAACTCCTTTCCTAAATTTGTTAGAAGTGGCTTAAAAAACAAACGACTATAAAATTTGAAAACCACTAATCTTACTAATATTAACAATAATTCTTGTGCTTAATTTGTTTCAGGCTCTGCACTAGGCCCTCTCCTTGTCTTGGTTGATTTAATGCTGGCCCCAAGCTATGAGGTCAGTAGAGGACTGCCCTCCTGTCCTGCAGACGTACAAGGTGAGTCGCAAATGTAATTTAAAATTTGCTGGGAGTCCTGTTAAAAAAAGTGAAGAGAAACAGTGTTGCAGCGATCATAATAAGACATTTTATTCAACTAAATATATCTGAAATATAATTTCTATGGGCAATCAATATAAATATCAACATGATATTTTCGATTTATTTTTCAGGCCAAATCTTTGAAGTCCAGTGTGTATTTCCCTCAGCACATCTCCGTTCGGACTAGCCACACTCTCAGTCTTCCACAGCTGTATGTGACCAGTGACTACTGCAGTGGGCAGAGCAAGGCTAGAAGGTAAGAGGGTAGGTTCTATAGCCAGAGCAACACAGCAAGTGTGGTTAACATTTATTCCCTCCCATAAGATCTACTTTGTTAGCAACTGTCACGTGTACGGTGAATTACTATGAGATATAATAACTGTGATGTTCATCATATACCGCAGACATAGTTCTTTTATAACTGGAAGTTTGTACCTTTGACCCATCTTCACCCATTTCTTCTACCTCTGGCAACCACTAATCTGTTCTGTTTCTTAAAGGTTGGCTTTTTAAAAAAATTCCACATGTAAGTGAGATCATATAGAATTAGTCTTTATTTGACTTCTTTCTTTCTTTTTTTTTTTTTTTAATTTATCAGAGAGAGAGAGAGAGGGAGAGAGAGCGAGCTCAGGCAGACAGAATGGCAGGCAGAGGCAGAGGGAGAAGCAGGCTCCCCGCCGAGCAAGGAGCCCGATGTGGGACTCGATCCCAGGACGCTGGGATCATGACCTGAGCCGAAGGCAGCTGCCCAACCAGCCGAGCCACCCAGGCGTCCCTATTTGACTTATTTCACTTAGTATAATGCCCTTAAGTTCTGCCCATGTTATAGCAAATGGTGTGATTTCCTCCTTTTCCTATGGCTGAAAATATTCCTCTGTGTGTGTATGTATGTGTGTGTGTGTGTGTAATGTCTTCTTTAACCATTCATCTGTTAGTAGATGCTAGCTTGTTTCCATGTCTTGGCTATTGTAAATAATGCTGCAATGACCATGGGGGTGTGGATGTCACTTTGAGATAGGGATTTCATTTCCTTTTGGATATATACCTGGAAGTGGCATCGTTGGATCATAAGATAATTCTATTATTAATTTTTTGAGGACCCTCTGTACTGTTTTCCACAGTGGCCGCACCAATTTACACTTTCACTCACAGTGCTCAAGGGTTCTCTTTTTTCCACATTCTCATCACCACTTAGAATTGATTGTCTTTTAATGATAGACAATCTAACAGGTATGAGGTGATACCCCATTGTGGTTTTGATTTACATTTCTCTGGTGATGAGTGAAGTTGAGTGTCTTTTCATATACCTGTTGGTCATTTGTATGTATTCTTTGGAAAGTTGCTCAGCTCTTCTGCCTGTTTTTTAATCAGATTGTCTTTTTGCTATTGAGTTGTATGAGTTCTTTTTTTTTGTTTGTTTGAGTTCTTTATATATCTTGGATATTAATCCCTTAGCAGATATATGATGGCAAATATTTTCTCTTGTTCTGTAGGTTGTGTTTTCATTTTGTTGATGGTTTTTGCTATCCAGTGTCCTTCCTTCTTAAATCTGTGAAGATTACTCAAAGGACCTAGCGCAGGGCTAGACACTCTAGCTGTTCATTGAATATTTATTGGTAGCAGAGAAAGCCCCCTACAGCTTTTTTACCAACACTCCCCTGAGTGAGGCAGTGCTGGGGAGGGAATATGGAAATGACTGCCTGGCCGCAGGGAAATCAGGGCCAGAAATCACACTCTTGGCTTCCAGTCCTGGACTATTTCATAGGTAGGCTCAAATCCCCAGACTGTCACCTCCTAATTCTTAAGCTGGATTGAGGATTGGCTTTTGGATTTGGGCTGGGAAGGAATGTGTTTGTAAGAAATTTCATTTCGGAAGATGATGGACTAGGCCTTCTCTCCCACCACTACAACCTGGCAGCAGGAGGGAAATGCGTCACTCCTCCAGGAGCCTCACTGAAGTCTTGGGAAACCCTGGCCTAATTGCACTGATCTCCACCACCCCCTTCTTGCTTTTCTTGTTTGAGGCGTAATTCTACGCACACGGGTAAGACTGGCAAGCAGATGGAAGCAGATGGAAGCCTTTTGTGACACACAATAAGCCCACAACAGTGGAACTTCCCTGATTTTGTAAAGAGCCCTTAGAGGGTGGGGGGAGGGGCTCCTTAAGGCAACAGTTTTCAAGGACATTTTTGCCTCCAACTCCACCCACCCCCCATCCCCCGCACTTTCCCACAAACTTCTTGTCAGCCCTGGTCGCCTTACAGCTTGGTTACTCTGACCACTTACTGAGTTCTGACCACACACCTTATTTTATTTCATTCCGTTTTCATAGCGGTTCTGTTCAGTGGATTCGGTAAATGAGCCCGCTCTACCCAGGGCCAACCCAAGCTTACAAAAGATCAAGGGCTGGGGTCGCACAACTGTCAAATGGCGAGCGCTCCCGTGTCCTCCCTCGAAGGGGTGGAGAGGAACACTCGACACCAGGAAAGCAGCTTCTCCATGTGAGAAGCATCATGGAGCCGAGGGACTGGTGGGCTGGGCCCAGGTGATAGGGAGTGACAGGTGGGGAGGATTCTGTCCATTCCGACGGCTCTGGCACAGACGCCACACGGTCCACAGGCATTTGTTGGTCATACACTCCTTCATTCATCTAGTCTTTGAGCATCAGCTCCGTGCCCGGCAGTAGGCATGTCAAACCAAATGACACATGGCCCCTGGCCTCAAGCATCATTATTCTTTTTTTTTTTTTATAAATTAATTAATTTATTTATTTGACAGGCAGAGATCACAAGTAGGCAGAGAGGCAAGCAGAGAGAGAGAGAGAGGTGGAAGCAGGCTCCCCGCTGAGCAGAGAGTCCGATGCGGGGCTCAATCCCAGGACCCTGGGATCATGTCCTGAGCCGAAGGCAGAGGCTTTAACCCACTGAGCCACCCAGGCGCCCCAAGCATCTTTATTCTAATTGGGGAGATAGACACCTTGATAGCTATTTAAAATACGTGATGTTTATGGATGGAGGACCCTGTGGTAGAAAAGGAGAGGGAAGGGTTATCTGGGAAGGCTTCTTGGAGGACCTGACATTTGAATTAAGGTTTTAGGGATGAGCTGGATTTAATTAGGTTGTGTGGGAAGGGATGGTGGGGGCGGGGGGACAATCTGAAGAAATGGCGCAGCGGGGAGAGAGACAACTTGATGTGTACATAGAGCTGAAAGTGGTGGCCTTGCTGGTAGGTCAAGGGTGAATCAGGGAGCAGTGGGAGGCAGGCTGGTAAGGAGGCAGGGCCCTGTCATGGAGAATCTTCTGTGCCACACCTGGACCGTTCTCTGCCAGGAATAGAGAGTGCTGGAGGCCGCCCCTGAGTTTATCGTGGCTTTGCTACAGAGGCTGGATTTGATAGGGTAGAGGCCAGTCAAGGAAGGGGCAGAGGCAAAGTTCTAGGGAAAGATGATAAGGACCTGAATCAGGGCAGGAGCTAGTAGCAAAGGAGAGGAGGGCATGATTCGAGAATGATCGAAGAGGCCAAATCAGGGACACACAGTGATCCCTCGGAGTAAGAGCTGAGAGAGGGACATAGGGGCAGACAGGAAGTTCTGCGGTGTCCCCAGCTGAGACTGGGAGCACAGAAGAGGAGGAGCTGGTTTCAGGGACGCTCTGATTCCGGTGTGGAAGTGTTGAGGTCGTGTGCAGGGCCTCGTGTTACTTGGTTTTGAGGCGCTCGCTCCCTGCAGTGCCCTCTGGACTGTGCTGAGCCCCGGGCATGGCTTCTCACTCTCTGAGCATCCCCTTGACAGACAGATTCTCTGCTGTGCTCTGCAGCCATGAGGATGGGAGAGAGTGTCAAGTCTTCTCAGAGAGGACGGTCACTAGTGGGTGGGTTGGGATATGAATGCGAATAGATCCCCCAGTGGAAGGAATTAAGACCATGACGTAACTCTTCAGGGTTCTTCTCCCTTAGCCAAGAAGGGGACCAAAGCTCCCCCCTTTATCTGGTTGACTCCACTCATCCTTTGTTTTCTGGCGCAGGTGTCCTTCTCCCTGGGAAGCCCTTCCCGGACTCCCTGACTAGAGTGATTCCCCCGGTCATGCACCGTGAACCTAACTTCTGTGTCTCAGCCCAGTTGCAGTTTTACTTTGTGATATTTTCATTAAGGCTCTTCAGCTGTGGACTGTGAGCCCCATGAATGCAGGGACTCAGCTAGTGTCTGCTCACCATTGTATCCCTAGAACCTTCTGGCACTCTGTGGGTGCTCTACCAGCCAGGCAGTCAGGCAGTAGGAGTTTCCATCAAGGTTCTGGCAAAAAACTGGCGGCACCTCTGAAAAAGGAATCGAAGAGTCCGATGAAGGCACTCTTTCTAAAGGAGTGAAAGGGTTAAGGGACCGATGTGGGGACTCATCCCAGTGGAGGCTGTTACCGCGCGTTGTGGATTGAAATCTGTCCTTGCAGAAGATACCCTGAAGGCCTAGGGTGGGCCTTCAGCCAATATGACTGGTATCCTCAGAAGAGGAGATACGGACAGAGACACAGAAGGCAAGACAGCCACGTGAGCAAGGGGGCGGAGACGGGAACCATGGCCGTGTAAGCCAAGGAAGGCGCACAATTGTTGGCAATGATCGGAAGCTAGAAGAGGCAAGGAATGATCCTCCCCTACACGTTTCTGAGGGAGCATGGCCCGGCCAACGCCTTGATTTCCCACTTCTAGCCTCCAGACCCGGGAGACAATACCCTTCTGTTGTTTGCGACCCTTCGATTTAGTGGCACTTTGTGACAACAGCCCCGAGACACTCATATGCCCCTCCTAGGCTTCCAGGACAAGGGAAGGAAATCCACTGTTTGCAATGACCTGTAGCGGAGGGGCCCGCTGCCAGGAGCTGTGGCCCCGGGTGGAAGGATGCACCCACGGCAAACTCTAGCCTAGCGGGGAACGGGGGAGAGGATGCTTTGCTCTCTCTCCTCTCCCACTTCCTAATTCCCATCTGCTCTCATCAGCCTAATCCAGCGGGCAGCCAGAGGGCAAGGGAGTGGGGTCTGCGGAAGTCTCCGAGGTGCAAAGCAGAGTGGCCAAGGGGGAGAGTGATATGGAAGGCTCGGGGAGCAGATCCTTTCCAGTAAGTAGGTAAAATGCATGGGAGCATGGCAGGGACAGAACTCCAAGGTTATTCTCGCTTGTCTTTGGGAACAGACAATTTTACGGCACCGCTCTGTTTCCACCAGGAGGAGACAAGAGAGGAGACACAGGTTTTAACAGTGAGGACTTTTGCGTCTGGCTTCGAGCCCTGCCCCCTGGCTCTGCACCCGGGTTCTGGGTCTTGTGAAGCCTCCCTCCGTGTTTGTGCAGTTAGCACCTTGAGGCTGGATGCTATTTTAAGGCTGGAAGTGAGGTAATTTGGTACGACAACAGAAACCCAGCTGTAATTATGAACACCAGCCTCTCAAGCAGAGAAGTCACCGGCCTGGAAGAGTTGCCAGTGTCAGTGACTCAGTGGTATGTGCTCACTCGAGCCAGCCCGGGCCCGGCCACCCTCTGGCCACGCAGAGGTCCGCTGTGCACGGAGTACAAGGAACACGAGGGTAATTCATCTCTCCTACCATGCAACGCCTCCGCCTCTAGTTGTTGCCAGCTCTGCGAGCCAGAGCGGTAATTTGGGGGAGAAAAGCTGAGGCCCGTGAATTGATGGGCCAATTGAACAGAATGGGCCAGATCTCTCCACTGATGGAAATACTGTCAAGCTTGGCCGCCCGGGCAAAGCCTCTGGAGCTGGGTGTACACGGCCCTGCAACATCTGCAGTGCGATCTGCTGGGCCGCCTGGCTGCTGTGTAGACTATGTGACTGTCTCCGTGCAGGTGCAGGTGCCTTGTCTCTGGAGGTCAGAGAGAGAAGACTGTATTTTTGTTGGACTTTGTCCAGTCTGGGATCTTTGCATTTCTCAGATTAACCCATTACACTCCTTGTTTCGAGGGCGTGTGTATGTGTGTGTGTGTGTGGGGGAGGCGGTAACTAAAACAGGGACATAGCATATGTACAGATTTAGCTGGAACAAATACTAGAGGTTCCCATCCATCCTTTATATTTTTGAATGACAACAATGATGCTACTAGTCCCTCTTAGAATTGTCCCAATTGCCTTTAGATGGCGAACATTCACTGGCATCCACCGCTACAAGCCCCTGGGGGAAAACTAAGTGGTGGCGTTGTCCTTTGAGAGGGGACGATTTTTTTCTTCTTTAGGAAAAGGAACTGCCAAATGGGATTCCCCAAACAAAGTTACCAGGGAGACTGAGACAGACAGACAGACAGATTGATAGATCCACCTGACTGATGCGGGGGAGAAGGGTAGGGGGTTCTGGGTCTGTGAGGTGCTTGCTGGAACCTGTCCTGATTTAGTTCTCCTGGGGTGGCCTCAGCAGCTGAAGGAATCTCTCTCTTTCTCTCTTTTTCTGTTTTATGGAAAAGTAATCGACACACGTTGCCATATAATTTAAGATACACAGCATGACGGTCTGATTTATGTGTGTTGTGAGGTAATGACTGTGAAAGCTTCGGCTAACACCCACCTCCTCACGTAGATACAACAAAAGGAAAGAAAGAAATTCTCCTCATGCTGAGAATGCTCAGGATCTCCAGGATTCGTCACAGCCGTGTTAGCTGTGGTCATCGCATGGTGCGTCCTGTCCCTAGTCCTTGTTTATCTGATAACTGGAATTTTGTATCTCTGGACCACCTTCCTCCCATGCCCCTCCCCACTTGGCGTAGTTTTCTTGCCTGAGCACTGTCCAGGGAGATCACCGCTGTGGCTTCCAGAAGGCAACCTGCTTGTCGTGACTCCGTACCCGGGGAAGTGAAAGTCTTCTCTGGCCCTCAGCTCGGCACTGCCGACGGCACAGCTAGGGAGGACTAAAGACCACTTGATCCCTCCGCAAGACTTCTCATTTCCTTTGCGTCTTCTCCTCCGTGCCCTGCCTACATACTAATGAGAACGTGGGTATTTCGGGATATGCCAAGGCGAAGGCACTAGGGCCTTGGAAAACATAAACTGGGTTTCCAGCTGCTACTAGCCATGGGATGTGGTCGAGGTTGGTGGTTGCTATTTGTGCTGCAAACGAGAAAGTGGGGCATTTCCGTGACAACAAAATAGAGAAGTCACGCTCCCTCAAAGAACTGTGACCTAGAAGGCAAGACATTTAATTAGAAAAAAACTTTACCATCAAGGCACTCTCTGGTAAGAGCAACAGGCATTAAATGAGAGACGCACCCCTTCCAGTGGTGCATCTGGGATGCTGGGAGTATGTGTTACAGGGATGAGATCTATCCTGACCAAAATAACTGTGTGTGTGTGTGTGTGTGTGTGTGTGTGTGTTGGGGGGAGGTGGGAGTAAGTGTCAGAGAGGTGGAGGTGGTGGCTGGGTGATTCCAGAAGGAATTTCTCAGAATGGCTAGTTCTCTGGGGAGGGCATTGGGGCTGCTCTTTGGCGAGGATTCTAAACAAGACATGGCCAAGACTCCATAAAGAAGGAAATATTGGCGTTTCTGCAAGTTGGGTTTTTTTTTTTTTTTTAAAGATTTTATTTATTTATTTGACAGAGAGAGATCACAAGTAGACAGAGAGGCAGGCAGAGAGAGAGGAAGAAGCAGGCTCCCCGCTGAGCAGAGAGCCCCATGCGGGGCTTGATCCCAGGATCCTGGGATCATGACCTGAGCCGAAGGCAGAGGCTTTAACCCACTGAGCCACCTAGGCGCCCCCATTTCTGCAAGTTGAATCCCATCTTCTACCCTGAATTCTTCTTGCCCAGCAGGGATTGGATGAGCGGACGTGAAAATACGCTACAAAGCTGTCACTTACAGTAAATGGCGGGTCGCCTCCGCTCAGAGCCAGTGGGTGGCTGGGCTGGGACTGGGGAGAACGGGCCAGGGAGGGGCGTTGGAGGCTCCTGATCCCAGCAGGCTCCGGGAAGAGCGGCCAGTTATGCAGGGAATTTCCTGCCTCTGAACCTGGAATGCCAATAACCACAGTTGAGCAAATTTACCTCCAGGCCGCTTTTGATAAATTTTCAAAAATGAGACCTCAGAAGCTCTTTCAGGTTCGTCCTTAAAATCCAAATCCAGTCCGGGGCTGGTTCAGTTCTGAATCAAATTTTGGTAAAGAGCTGACAACTAGGTTATTCTCATCAGCTGTCGATATGGAAGAAACCCTCCTCTCACTTTTCCTCTTAATGTAGAGATGCTGGGGGAAAGAATTTGCCCCGGAAAGAAGAGGTGGGGGGAGGGAGGGGGGAGGTGAGAAAAATACCTTGAATTTTGGTTTGCGTGCCAGGGCTAGAGTGCCCCAGGGGCTGGGCTGGGGCTGTCCGGAGCTGATTGTACATGGGGTTGGCATTTTAAGAAAAGGGTGAGAGCAGATTTGGGGAAGGAACAAGAAGGAGTCAGGGGACAGATAAGCAGCACCCGGCTTGCTGGGCAGATGAATCCGAGAGGTGAGCACAGGGACCTCCTCCTGCTTAAGCGGAGGCCGTTCTGTTGTGCCACCCTTTTCCCTTTTCTTGTGACCCTGTTTGTAGAGATCAGTAGGGAGATGGAATTAATCAGTAGGAAAAGGGAGAGGAGAGACGTTTGGAAAAGGTGAGAGCAAGGGCTGAGCTAGGAGGGATGATCTGTGTTGCCCCCCTCCCTCCCCCACTGCTCTGCCCATTGTATATTCTCCCGGAGGAAGTTCAGTGTGAGCAGGGAAGCCGTTGTTGGTTGAAACCCATGCACACGGGGAGCACAACAGTAATAATTTGGACGATTAAGGGCTTCAGGACTTTGTGGTTCAGTAAATATTTGTTGAATGAATCCGAAGGCCAAGAGATGTCTGGTTTTTCTATGTGTCTCATCCCAGGGATTGTTCCCAGTCTTTTGTTTGCATGTCCAGGAGGAGGATCAGAGTCCCTCGCCATGATTAAATGGAGGCCTGACTTTATGATAGAGTTTGTGCCCTGCAGTTAGACTCTCGAGGTATCATATGGATTTGTTAGACAAAATAAGAATCAGAAAGAATAAGAATGAGCAGTAAGAATTCATTCAAGCGTCTGTAAACTCTGATGGAAGTGCTTTGGAGACCTGGTTAATGGTCCCGTGTTGGCTTTACTCTTTCGCACATATCTCAAGGGAGAACGGTTGTTTCACACGGAGGACAGAGACGTTGGCTGAACTAGATCCATTCGTTTATGTCCATCATGTCTGCGGGCCTCCCACAAGTGGCTTCCAGTGGGGGAGAACAGGGGAGCATCTTTCCTTTGAGATAGCTCTCATCTGGTGAAGAGAAACAGGTGTGTTTCTTGTTCTTCCTCTAGTCTCTATTGGTGAACCGAGAGGTACAGTGTCGTATCCCCGTGTGTGAGGAAATGAGCACTTTCTGCCTTGAGAGTGGTTCCTGCTGTTCCGAGAGGACATCGTCACAGCCCTGTGCAAGGAGGTGCTTGGCAGCCCCTCTGAGAGATGAGGTTGGGGGAGAGGGTCTCATGGCTGAAAGGACCTTAGCTCATCTAGTACCTCTTTCTTTCTCCTCGTCCTGTGACCTGTGGAGGGTGACCGTCATTACAGTTCATTGGAACAGAGAGTTGAAATATGCACGTAAGACTAATTACCAAAAAAAAAAAAAAAAAAAAATCAAATGAACATTATAGCCCCAAACTAAAACCAGTGCAAATATCCATCGGTAAGAGAGTGGATAACGTGCTGTGGTATGTTCGTACAGTGGGATGTTATCCAGCGATGACGAAGAGCACATTTCTGACACCCCATGGAGGGAAGAGAATTGTGTAGAGCAAAAGCCCATGAAGAGGATGGGAGGCTGAGGAATAGGCAAAACCAGACTATGGCAATAGAAGTGTTAAACAAAGGTGACTTCCTGGGGTGAGGGAGGCTAGAGAGAACTTTCTGGAATGATGGACATGTTTTATATTTTTATCCTCGTGAATGCTTTATGGATGCGTGTGTGTATGTGAGTGAGTGTGTGTGTATGTGCGCACGGTGTGTGTGTGATTGAACTGTATTCTTAAGGTTTGCACATTTTCCTGAATGTAAATTGTACCATAAAAAAAAAACAAGCAAACCCTCAAAACCAAAAGCCAAACAACAGACACGTAGAGAATGGGAAATATGTGGTGAGGGGACTTAGGTACATTTCTGGTTGACCCACTCAGGAAGCAGATCTAACAGTCAGCAACACTCAGAGAAGTCCCCTTGCCTAGCATTTTACGTAACTTGGGCATATTACTTGATGTCTCTGAGTTTTTAGTTTTTTCCCTACTAAAAGAAAAAAAAGGGGTTCATTCATTCCTTGCACACAGAATCTGCCACGTCGAATGGTCTCGCAGGAGAGAGGACACACAGACTCCAGTTACAGACCTCGGTGCTGTTCTGCCAGCACTGTGAGCCTAGTCACACAGAAATAGCCGTAGGGGCCAGGGCCTGCCCTGGCCCGGCTCCCTGCTGCTGCCTCTGTCTACAGTCAGCACCACAGGAGTCCTAGAAAGGCCTTCTGGTTGGGCCAGACGGGAGCTTCTCTCCCTCCTCCAGGGCCTGCTTCCCCTGTGCTCCAATGCTGCTCTTGTCCTCCAGCCCCCTGGCCCTGAAAGGGTCTTTCTGTTTCGTGAAGGAGAGGGAAGCCAGAGAGAGGGAGAGAGAAGAAACAGAAAGAATGAGAGAGAGTGAGAGAATGAGTCCGAGGGCCCTGGACTCACCCCCAGCCCCAGGGCCTCAAATATGTGGCCAAGAATCCGAGTCTAACTTCCCCTCAGGGAGGCAAATGACCGAGATCCTCCTTGAGGCACTTCCAAAGACCTATGAAGAGATACTAACCCCTCCCCAGCCCAGCCTACCTCCCTAGGCCAGAGAGCGGGTCCTGAGAGGAGTCTCTCATACCCTTCCATTGCCTCAGAGCCCCCAGGAAGGAGAGATGCGGCCTGTAGCGTTTGGGCTTCATCCCTGGAGCAAGATCCGGGTAATTTTCCATCCTGCCTCACTTACTCATTCCTTTCCTCCTGACACAGGGAGGTGGATGAATTAAGTGGTTCTTCTTTGCTGATGGGAGACAGCCTCTGAAGATGGAGGTTCCTAACTGGAAGTCCTTGGGCAGAGGTCACACTTCACCATCCCGGATTTAGCCTCAGGATCAACCCAGGAGACATGCTTATCTCCTCCAGCTGGGTGGAGTCAACAGTCCCTGGCGGAGGCGATCTCCGAACAGGAGCCCGGCTCAGAGCAGGCACTCTATTGGCCCAATAAAACCATAGAATCTTAGACAGGAAGGGATTGGAGATTAGAGACTCCAACCCAATTTTAAAGACAAGAAAACTGAAGCCACATGGGGACTAACTTGCTTAGGGGCAGGAGCCCATCAATGACAGAGCCCGGGAAAGAGCGCCAGTGGCCGCCATGATAGGAATGACTCCTTCATATTCACTCAGTTATACTGGGCTCCTCAACCTCCATACGATTCCTGTTTGGGGCTGGGTAGTTCCTTGTTGTGGGGGACTGGCGTGTGCATTGTAGGATGTTTAGGAATTTCCCTGGCTTCTGCCCACTAGACACCAGCAGTATCCCTTTACCCCAGTTGTTACAACCCAGAATGCCCCCAGACATTGCCCAAAGTCGCTGGGAGGACAAACTTGTCCATGGTTGAGAACCCCTGCAACAGAGAGCCCGTTCTTACAGTTCAACGCATAGAGATGCATTGTGATGTGTTTATTATTTGTAGATCTGTCTCATGCATTAGGCCAGAAGTTCTCTGAGGTCACAGACTGGGTCCCATTCACCTTGATGTCTTCTGTGTGTGGCACAGTACTTGGCATGGGAGAGATAGGCCATAAATGGTTTTGAATGAATGAATGAACCAGCTCACTGAACATCAGCTTTCATTTGCCGGGTATCTAGTATCATATGAAACACCAGCCTGGAGGACAGGCAGAGGAAGGACCTTCAGAGGGAAGTGGGGACCTCCTCATCTGCTTTGTCATCTACTGCCATGGTGCCACCAAGGTCTCTTTTCCTGGAGCTCCTTTTCTCATGCTCCAGGCTTAATTATGTGGCTTCATTTCGTTCTTACAAAACAATAGAAATAGATACTATACCAAAGAGGTTTTTCTCACTGGGGATAAAGCCAGCATTCTGGAATGTGAAGCCTTGAGATTCTCAAGTTAAAAGGAAAAAGCCCCAAAATACTGCCCTTGGCAGCCATGAGAGCCTCAGGAGGATATTTGTTGTAGAGTCATAAATTTTGGCATTGGGAAAATCACAAGAAAATGTGAAAGGAAATAGTCTGTACCACAAAATCCCATCTTTTTGTTTTTTTCTTAATCTTAGAAATTTTCACCAGTGTTGGCTTTGGGCAAGTGGTAAACTCTTCTGTGTCTGTTTTCCAAACAATAGCATGCTTGAGAGGGTAGAGGGTTTTTTTTTTCCCTGTTTTTGTTTTTATTTTGTTTTGTAGGGGAAAAGAGTGTTTTCGGAAGACCTTATATGAAAAACGTTATAAAATATAAGTTCCAGTGAATCTCGAAATTCTGGAACTTTTTATTTTATGGTTTGCTTTGGGCAGAAAGCCTTTGACAGAGGCTGAGAGAAAATACCAGTTGGTGGCTGGATAGGTCCTACAGGGGAATTCAGTTAAAAAGATGGACTGACTTTGCCAAGGACTTTATTAGTCAATGAATGCAAATGGACACGTTGATTTCAGTGTGATTGGCGAAAGAGAACACAGTTAAAATAGAACAAAAGGACCAAGAAGGGAATGAAGACAGGGCAGCAAGAGGGATGGATGGGTGGTATTGGGTTAATATCCTTTTAAATGTGACTTTTCCCAGTGTAGTGCTTTTCCAGGTATAGTGCTTTCTGCTTACACATGAGTAGATGTCTGTCTCTCAGGGATGATGACTGTTGCATATTATTGACTGGTTGTTCTCAGGGGAGAGGGAGATAGGTACACCAGGACCAGTGAGAGAGCCAGAGGCTTGGGGTGCTAATCAGATAAGGACCTCCAAACAGGACCCCCACGCAGGATGGAGGGTGAAGTGTCTGATGCGTCAGGAGTGGTTGGGAGACAGTCTGCCGCTGGGGGTGCTGGTGGGAGAAGTCGTTGGGGCAGAAGCCAGACTCCGGATGGCCTGGAGCAGCGCCGGAGGGAGGAAGACTAGACTTCGCAGCCAGCCAGGGGCAGACAAACTCCCAGAATTTCAAGCAGGAAAAGATTTTTGGCGTCTCTCAGTTTTCAGATGGGGCGGAGGGAGATTGACATAAACAAGCCACAGGCCTCCCTCCAACTGTCTCCTCTAGAGAAGTGTTTTATGAGACCATAGAACACATTTATTGAGTGTTTTTTTTTTTTTTTTTAGGTATTCAGCATGACCTCAGGCAAGTAAGTCTGAAGCAACCAGAGGTGAAACATCTCCCAGTGGGATTTTTTTTTTTGGAAGATTTTATTTATTTATTTGACAGAAAGACACAGCGAGAGAGGGAACACAAGCAGGGGGAGTGGGAGAGGGAGAAGCAGGCTTCCCGCAGAGCAGGGAGCCTGATGGTGGGGTTCGATCCCAGAACCCCAGGATCATGACCTGAGCTGAAGGCAGCCACTTAACCACTGAGCCACCCAGGCACCCCTCCCAGTGGGATTTATCTCTGACACTGTTCAATGCTCAGCACAGCTCGACATCATTCTAGATGCTTCTGGCGTGGGCCCCCAGAAACGCTCATCGGCAGGAAAGGCATTCCATTGCACTTCTGGTTTTCAGGGTTGGACCATGTAGAGACCAGAGCCAGTGGGGGCAGAGGGTACCGGGGATGGGGGTCAGAAGGAAGAGATGATGTGGTTCGGGTGCCATGTTAAGCAGCATATCTGAAAAATGAATGCTTTTTTAGTTTAGGTATGTCCCAAATGTTGCACGAGATAATACTTAAATACTAAACACTTACTCAGTGTTTATGTGAAATTCAGATCGAACTAGGTGTCCCGTGTTTTATCTGGCAGTCCTCTCGGGGCAGCCAAGGAGCCCACATCCTTGCTGGGGGTGGTGAGGTTGAGGGTGTGGTTCTGCGCCTCTTTCAGGGGGAAGACGGCCGCCTGCGGCCTCTTTTCTCATACCTTCTCTTATTCGCCTGGGTTTCGGGAAAAGACGGAAGTCCTATGGTTTTGGAGACGTGCAGGCAGCAAAGGAAGGAGAGAGAAGCTTTCGTAGGTCATTGCTACAACAAATTTCTTTCTCCAGTTCCCTTTTGTCTTGTTCCAGAGAGAGGAACAACACACTCTTTAAGGATTTGAGGACAGAAGGAAATGTGGCTAGATAAAGCTAGCATACACTGTAGCATGTGTCCTGCGGAGATAATGGCTCTGAACCTGCTAAAATAAATGGTCTGCTTTGTTCTTGAATAATAATCAGCTGGCAGCTTTGTTCTCTCTTCTCAGCAGCTGGATGAGGAGATTCTGATTGCCGAGGAAAAGCAGTGACCGAGGAAGGACCACAGTGGACAGAGTGGGCGTGGAGGTGGGGGGGGGTGAGAATTTACCACACCAGACAGTCCCCTCTCCGGTGGGGGATACAACCCCTTGCTACTCTTATTTCCTCGCTGCCTGTTGTAATGCCCCAAGGTCTACATTAAGTCTTAAGATAAATGACCTTCTCCTTTAAAAATCCACATACACCCGAGAAACAACCTATTAAACCATTATCCTTTTAGAATGATTTTATTCTTCAGAGTTTTCTAACCCCACATTTGGTTGAGAACAGGGTCTTGGGGTTGGTTCTTGGATCCTAGGATAGGAGTGGCAGAGGGGTTGACCCACAGAGACAGAATATGAAGAAAGCCCAGAAGGTAAAGGGTCTGGGCAGTTCAGGAGAACAGGGGAAGGGAGCGGGGGAGGGGGAGAGAGCAAGAGGGCGTGTGGGGTGAAGCTGCCTGCTTTGCCGCCATCTCTGCTGGGGCTCCCATGAGTGGAAGTGTCCCCAGCTTTTCAGACAAATTGGGACTGGACGTTGCCAAGATCAGGGCCACCTGAATCCCTGTCCTGCTCTTCTGTGTCGTTCAGAGCAAGTCATTTCTGCTCAGTTCTTACCCCCTCCTCCCAGACGCCAGGAGGACACACGAGAGCCAGGAGAGGAAGGCTCTGCTGGGTCACAGCAGGGAAAGAACCCACATCCAGTGGCTTGAACCTCAAGGGGGTCTTTTTGTCTCATGTGACAGCAGACACAAGGCAGTCAGGACAGGCTCACTTAGTGCTTGAGCACGCCACCTGGGATAGACTCTACCGACCACCCTAATCCCAGAAGAGGGCAATGGGTGAGGGCTGGGAATCGTCGTTAAGGAAGCTGCTGTGCCCCGGAAGAGAATTGCTAGAAGCTATTCAGTGTAGCCCTGGCTTTCTGGGCCTTTTTGCCCATTTGAAGGAAAGTCTACCATTCTGATGTTGGGGTTTCCAGTGCCATTGACTTTGATGGGTGGTTGAATGTTCTATTTCCTGTCAAATACTTGGCCCTGTCTAGGTTCCCCGTGTGGTTTCCCCTCTATGTGGGAGGGTACTGAGGGGTCCAGCTCGGTGCGTGGGTCTCCAGTGGATTCTCTGGGCACAGGATGATCTTGCCCAAGCCCTCCACCCAAAACCTTTACAGGAAATCAGCCATCAGTACCCTCACTCAGCTTACACTGAGAAGGCTGACCCTGTAGTCAGTGCGGTTTCGTTTCTTTCCTGAAGACTAAACCTTGAGAAGAGACATAGTGTGGGCTTGAAGGTCAGAAAGCTTGGATCAGTTGGAACAGTAGATGCAATTCTCATCAAGAATGACTTGTGCTGTCCTCCTCCCCCTAACCGGCCTATAAGGAAAGTCCCAGTGATTTCCCTCTACTCAGGCTGGTCCCGCGGACGGAATAGTTTTAATTCAGGTAACGGTAGAATTTGGAGCATGATAATGCCAGTTGCAAAATTCCCTCCTTGGATGGACAGATCATGACCTAAATGGAGATTAGGGCTTCTAGAGCCATAACCCATACCTGAGCACGAGCCAGTTCTCCTAGAAATGTGCTTTCTAGAACACATCCTAAAGACTTTTCAGTGTGCTCCCTCCACGTGACAAAACCCGTCTGATTTAGTGACAGAGCTCTGGAATCAGGAGGCCACAGTTGAGTGGGGCTGGACTTTATTGCATAAGCTCTTGGAGACTGTCTCCTCCTCTGGAGGATAAGCATCAAATCCCGATCGCCTCCGTCATAGGGAGGACACAGATACGCATGCGTATTTCCAATGCTGAGCGGTTAAATAGCTGTGGGCGAACATCGTTCATAGATCATGATCACAGCTGTGGATGGAGAGCGTGGATTTCATAATCAAGGGGCAACCCGTTTGGCAACTCTGCCCTCACCCTCCCAGGCTTTGACAGAGATTTCTTTTCTTTTCTTTCTTTTTTTAAAAAGATTTTATTTATTTATTTGACAGAGAGAGAGATCACAAGCAGGCAGAGAGGCAGACAGAGAGAAAGAGGAGGAAGCAGGCTCCCTGCTGAACAGAGAGCCCGATGTTGGGCTCGATCCCAGGACCCTGGGATCATGACCTGAGCCAAAGGCAGAGGCTTAACCCATGAGCCACCCTGGCACCCTTGACAGTGATTTCTAAAACAGGGCCCTTGAACATAGTAGCTGCTATTCAAAGTCAAAGTGATGTGAATGGGTCTAAATAAGGCAGTGGCCTTTGCCATCTCTACTTCTGCTCATCCCGGGACTTGGTACACCAAGGCTATTTAAAGGGATTTCCCACAGTGAGACATCACACAGTACTCAATGTGCCCATGAGGAGAGGTGGGGTCCCAGAAGGAAAAGTCCCACGAAATAAGGCCCTCTGCTCAAAAGGACATGGGAACCCACTTCCTGGCAGACACCCTTGCCGTAGCTCTGGTCTTCTCTGAGAATTCTTCTTTGCTACTAGAGAGTATCTTTTCATTTTCTGGTTTAAAAAGAAAAAACTAGTATAAAGTATTGTTAGTTCTCTCCAAAATGATCCCATAAAGGCAGTTGTCCTGGGCACCTGGGTGGCTCAGTTGGTTGAGTGTCTGTTTTCAGCTAAGGTCATGATCCTGGGGTCCTGGGATCGAGACCCACATCAGGCTCCCTGCTCCTGCCTCTGCCTCTGCCTCTCTCTCTCTCGCTGTCTCTCATGAATAGATAAATAAAATATTTAAAAAAAAAAAAAGGTCAGTCGATTCAGGCATCCCGTGCATGGACATGGGGGATGCAAATGGACAGAAAAAACAATGGCGGAGTTTATTGAGTAGCTACTATGTGCTAGAGGCTGCACGAAGCGTTTACACATGTTACTGCCTTTAATCTTTACAATGAGCCACTGGGATGAGTAGTGTTATTATACCCCCTTTACAGATGGGGAAACAGGTTCAGGGAGATCGAGGAATGAGCCTAACCAGCTGGGACATAGCAGGGCTGGGACTTAGACCCAGCACTGTCTGATTCCAAAGCTCAGGTTCTTTTTTTAAATTTTTTATTTATTTTATTTTATTTTTTTAAAATAAAATTTATTTACTTGACAGAGTGAGATCACAAGTAGGCAGAGAGGCAGGAAGAGAGAGAGGAAGAAGCAGGCCCCCTGCTGAGCAGAGAGTCCGATGTGGGACTCGATCCCAGGACCCTGAGATCATGACCTGAGCCGAAGGCAGAGGCTTAACCCACTGAGCCACCCAGGTGCCCCAAAGCTCAGGTTCTTAACCGCCATGCAATTATTTAACTGTTTGCCTTGGTTTTCTTTTCAGTTTGTAACTTCCCATCGATCCAAGTGAAAAGATACCCCTTTTGCCCTCCAGCTACCCATGTCTCCTTTCTTCGGTTGGGCAGCCCTGGGTTAAACTCCACGGAAAGTTCTGCCCCACTGAAGGGGAGTGGGATTTGGTGTTGGGCTCTGGCCCAGGCAGGCTTTGAAGCCATTCACTGGCTGACTCCCTCTCTGGCAACGATGACCACCCCCCCCCCAACCCCGCCCTGGCACTAAGGGTTCTGCGGTGTCCCTGGCAGCCCTTGTCGGGGGCAGGGGTGCCGAGCTGAAAGGGTCAGGGACAGGGTGTTCTGCCCCCATGAGGCACTCTGTGAAGTTGGCAGGGGATCTGCCTCACCTTGCCAGCGCCTCCCCGCCCCCCTTCTATCCCCCACCCCAGCAGCAACCCCATAGGCCACCTAGAGCAGAGCTGAAGTCTTTCTTCTCGCTTTCTCCCTCTTTGAAATGGGCATAATGATGGAATGCCAAGGGACGAAAGAAGGAGAAAATGGACTCTGCCCATTCTTTTTTTTTTTTTTTTTAAGATTTTATTTATTTATTCGGCACACAGAGATCAAAAGTAGGAGAGAGGCAGGCGGAGAGAGAGGAAGAAGCAGGCTCCCTGCTGAGCAGAGAGCCCGATTAGGGGCTCTATCCCAGGAGCCTGAGATCATGACCTGAACTGAAGACAGACACTCAACCAACTGAGCCACCCAGGTGCCCCTCTGCCCATTCTTTTAAAGATGCTCAGCATCAACCCCATGCCTCCTCTTTTGCAAGCCTTGGAGAGGGGCTTCTGATTGTTCCTTCTCATCTTTCTTAAATCGATGTTGGAGTTCCATCTCCACCTCTTCCTTGAGGATCCAGACTAGATTAGGACCCCCCGCCCATGCATTCTGCTGTAGAGTGCGTTCCTAGTGCATCTGTGCTATCAGTGGCTTTCCTACCCCTTTCCTCCTCTGTCTCCCCCCTAGGCTGGGCACTCCCTGAGGGCAGGACTGCATTTCAGGGCTCAAAGCCGATGCTTAGGCATGTTTGTTGATCTGAACCATTAAACTGAACTGAAGGAAAGATCTGTATCCATTCCCGAGGTTTCTTGTATGTTTGTTTTGTGCGTGTTTGTCTTTCAGTGCCCGCCTCTTCCACCTCTTAGGCAGAACAGCTCCCCAGAATTTTTAGATATCTTTGGAAGTTTGCTTGCCTCCTTCAGCTCTCTAGGTCATAACTGAGTGTTCCAGGGAATTCCAAGGGAGAAAAATTATTTGCTTCTGCAAACCCTAATGTCCACTGTTCTGATAAAGGATCCCAGCTGTGACAAGGAGATTATTTACTTGAAACTAACGAGAAAGCTAATTATTGCAAGTAGATTGGGGCAGGGACAGAGTGTACCCGAGCAGGCTGCAAATGTTCCCAGCCCTGCGACTTGGCAACTGAGCCAGGGAGTCCACCAGACGTGCCGGTGCCTTTTGGTCTTCGAATCGCCTTTTCAATAGCAAACAGACTGTGGGACTGTGGTTTGGTACTCAATTGTCTGATAGGAGCCAAGAACGAATTTCTGTGGCTTGTTCTTTTTCTCCCTGGTTCCCATTTTTTGTAGAATATATAATAAGACAATTAAAGTCTGACTTTTTTGAGGAAGTGGGATCCACCCTTCGCTTCCACAACTCCATTCCTCACAACTCCTGCATGAGTCCTTTCCTCTACTTCTTGTCTGTTCCCTTCGCTGCCTGGGGTCTGAGCCATGTCCCTCCTAGAGCAGCTCGAGCTCACCTGCCAGGAAATCCGTGCCATGGACCCCAGCTGACGCCACGCATGCCTCTAGTTGGCATCCTGAGCTATGCTTGTACTAGATGCCAAATCCCATTATAATGAACTATGTGGGATATCCAAATTCTTTCCTCTTGGTGGAATTTTGTTAAAATTAGACCTGAAAGAAGGTAATAGTGGTACGGTGTAAGAATTAAACATGTGGATTAAATTAAATCACACAAAGTGCCTGGTCTAGTGCTTGGCACAATTTATATACACCTTTTTTTTTTTTTTTTTAAGATTTTATTTATTTATTTGACAGAGATCATGAGTAGGCAGAGAGGCAGGCAGAGAGAGGAGGAAGCAGGCTCCCTGCTGAGCAAAGAGCCCAATGCAGGTCTCCATCCCAGGACCCTGGGATCATGACCTGAGCCGAACGCAGGGGCTTTAACCCACTGAGCCACCCAGGCGCCCCTTATGTACACTTCTTAATTTCTTATGTCTTTAGATCATGTATTGGGAAGCCCAGTCCTGTTCTCTGTATCCAAAGAGGGAAAAAACCCACACGTATAAATCAGGGTCTCTGCTCTCAAAGGGTTTGTGGTTTCACGGGGAATGATAAGATGTATGCGTGACCGTCTGGAAGCAGTCCTTATGTGATGGACTGGTGACAGGGAGAGAGAGAGATGGCCTGGGCAGCAGGCAGAGGAACACTAGGATTTAAAATGAAGCAGGAACAGCCATGGGTGAGGCCAACTGGAAGAGGCTTAATGGGGAAGGACTGTCAGAATGCGGAGGTGTTCTTTGGCCAGAGACTATTGGAGAAAGCAGCATGGGCATGAGGCGTTGGGGCCGGAACCCAGAGATGGTTTCCACGGCAACAAAGGATGCGTGGACTTTGAGAGGCAGGGTCTACAGGAGCCCAGGGCATGATGGCACCTGGGGCTGAGTCATTAGTGAAGCTGTCAGGGACCCAAGCAGTCATGGCTTCAGGAGAGAGGGGGGTAGATGATGGGCATTTCAAAATCTGCATAAGGAAAACATTGGCTTGCCTTGGAATTCTGGAGTGAGAAGAATCCCTCAGCTTAAGTTAGAAGCAGGCAGGGGAAGAGAGAGTCTCCATGTTTGAGAGAAATGGGGTTGAGGTGCCCCCTGGAAAGCAGCAGTTTTGGCCAAGGTGCCAGTGGGGACAAGAGGTGAAAATGGCCTTCCAGAAAGGTGATAGAGTAGTAGGAATTGACACTTCACATTATGAATGAAAGCTTCCTGTGACAGGAAGCTCTGGGGCAAAAAAGAGTGCCCCCCGCTCCGCCACTGAATTAGCAAATATGTTCCATGCTTGGTGCTTTGGCCCTGAGGACAAATAAGGACTTGTCAGGGACGTAGTTCCTTGAATTTAAAAAAAAAAAAAAATTACGCTAGATTCTTATCTCATACAATTGGTCAAAATAAAGAAAAAAAAGTTGTGGAATCAATATAAAAATAAGATCTATATATCTTAAGCATTTTATTGTAATTTGCAACGTAAAATGTACATTCATTCCCTCATAGTTTGATGTTGAGGCTAGGTTTTCTCTCTGACCACGGGTATGCTGATTGGAGTTCGCTCTTGTCTATCTTATTTGGGCCACATTCATAAGGATCAGTAATGGCTTTGCTACTCCTTCCATTGAGAGGTGGGGTTCATTTTTCCTCTACTTGAATCTGAGCTTGTCTTAGTGATTTTCTTGACTGACAGAATGCAGCAGAAATGACACTCTGGGATTTCCGTGGCTAGGCTCAGAACTCCCTGCTGGGCTCCTTGGAACTTTCTTCTGGGAGCCCTGAGCTCCAGGAGGCTTATGGGAGCTGCCAGGTAAGAATTTACTACCTTGAGTTGTCCAGACTTGACAGGCCACAGGTGCGTGCTCCAGAGAACCTTCCGAGCTGGGCTCAGCCTTCTAGCCATCTCTGTGAGGGCGTAAGCCATCTCGGGTGCTCCCTCATTGATCCCCGGGGAGCCGAAACATGGAACATCTGAGCCCTGTCTGAATTCCTAATCCACAAAATGGTGAGATATTATAAAATGGTGGTTTCTTTTTTTTGCAAGATTTTATTTATTTATTTGACAGAGCGCGAGAGAGAGAGAACGTAAGCAGAGGGAGCAGCAGGCAGAGGGAGAGGGAGAAGCAGGCTCCCCGCTGGGCAGAGAGCCTGATGTGGGACTTGATCCCAGGACCCTAGGATCATCACGTGAGCCGAAGGCAGATGCTTAACCAATTGAGTCACCCAGGTGCCCTGCAATGGTGGTTGTTTTAAGCCACCAAGTTTTAGGTGGCTTAACTACCTAACCAAGTTTTCAGGCCCTGGAAAGTCTCTGAGATCAGGTCCTATTTGTTTGACAGGAAATAGGGAGCAGCAGCCCAGTTTAGGGAGAGCTTGGAGCTTCCCACCTCAGGGCTCCTATAGATGATCCCAGGGCTGGGTCTGGCCCTCATGTGACTGGTGTGGCTGGCCAGAACTGCATGCATAGAGGAGCTCCATGCTTGGTTTGATGCTCTACTGTCGCCATCTTGAAATTCTTAATGCATTTTGAACGAGGGGCCCTGCGATCTCATTTTACACGGGGCCCTGGAAATTACGTGCTCAGTCCTGCCATGACTCACGCTGCGCATGGCCAAGACCTGGACCTGTGGCTGTTTTACTGGTATTGCCTGGATCCTCTCACTGAAAACCGGTGGGAAGGTGGGGTCAGTGAAGAAGGAAAAGCACACGGACACATGAACGCTGTAATCTGGTCTCCCTTGTTAGGAGATAAATTGAGGCATCTTGAAAACTTTAAGAGTTTATTTGAACAAAAATCGATCTGAATCAGGCAGCATCACATCAGAAGGGGTTAGGAGCGCCCTGCCCCCGAGAGCCGGGACAAAGACTTACATGGAGACAACGAGGAAGGAAAATAAGGAAATTATTGAATTAGCTGCAGCGTAAAGCCTAGCTGGCTTTCGTGGTTGGTTGGCTTGAGTGTTTTGACTTTGTAGTCTTGAGCCATTACAAGCTTAGATCTTGGTTTGGTAGGCCGCTGTGGCAGTAGAACCATCCTGGTCTGATGGCCGCCTCGTCTCATGACTAACACCCTCCAGACGACAGATGCCCCCCCACAAGATGGATACAATGACCCACCTCTGTCAGGATGGACAGTTTGAGAGGGCTGCTTGGCCAGGGAGGCAGTGAGAGGTAGACAGTGCCCTCCAGCTCAGGCCTGAAACGATATCACCCAGAATGTGCTGACTCTGAGCCCGTCTCTCTAGAAACCAAGCTGAGGAAGCTCCCTCCTCCAACAGCAGGGTTTTCCAGCCCGGGGACACATGGGGCAATGGGGAGCAAGAGTTGAGCAACTCCTGGGGGTCCGGACAGCCACAGCTTCTAAGAGAGGGAAGACATGCAGAGCGAGACCCTGCCTGGGGCTTCAGTAGAGACCCAGGAAGCTGGGGCGGGGGTGAAGGAGGCCCATCCCCACCCCTGCGGCAGATGTGAAGCCCCCTCTCTGGTTAACTAACCCCTCCTCCCAACAGATCATCTCTCACTTGGTAATCCTTTAAAAAAAAAAAACAACCCTTCTGCTTGCTCTCAGTTTGCCCTTGCACAAACCTGCTCTGATCTCTGCAGCTCTCTCTCCCTTGTCTACTGGCTGCATCTCAAAATACCCACAGGCTAGGTCAGAGGTCACCAAGCCCATAATTCTTCGCCTTTTCTCTTTCTCTTTATTGTCCTAGAACAGCGATCCTCAAAGCGCCATCTCGGCTCCGGCTCCGCAGGCAGGCAGCCGGCCTTGCCTTACTGAGTGAGTTATTAGAAATGCTAATTCTTGGACTCCAGCCCAGCCCTACTGAATCAAAATCAGACACTGCCCGGGGGTGGTGGGGGCAAGGCTGGTAATCGGCCATTTAACAAGCCCTCCAGGTGATTCTGATGATCCCTGAAGTTTGAGACCCCCCCCCCCCCCTTACGATAAGAGTCTGAACAAGGCTCCTCACCAGCACATCCAAAATTTTTGGAGTTGACTCCGGTGTGATGGGATGGCACGGCGTTTTTGCAAAGGAGGCAATAGTCATTCTTATATGTACGAGCCCACAAAAATACACTAGAGGGGGAAAAGCTTTGCTTCTCATTCCTCCTCTATTTAACATCTGTTATCCACGCTGGAGTTGTTTGAACAAGAGAATCTGTGTTAGCATAAACTTGCTTGGAGGGTGTCAGGAAGGCAGGTGCAGTCTGCCATTTTTAGGGCAAGCTGAGAACAAACACAGCACACCGAGCCCAGATCAGCCTTCTGCTGCTGGAGACAGACGTGGAATTTCTGTTTTGCTGCGATGATGCCCCCTGAAGTGCTGCCTCACCTTGGGGCCTTAATTAGAAGCAGCGGTGGCCCGCGGGCCTGCTGAGTTTCCATTTGAAGTGATTGCCCAAAAGAGCTGAGATGGAAAAGCAGACCTTTTGTTATTTCACACATTCTGAGAAGCTTTCTCATAAAAGCCCCTTTCTGGGTTCTTATTTGGCGTACACGTACCGGGGTCATTTTAAAAAGGTTTCTTATACAGGGTAAATGGTTGGTGAGATCTGGTTTTCCCTTGTTTGCCATAGATGATCAGACTCAATATACGTCATCTGGGCCCCAGCTCCGCTCTCTCACGGTGGGTGGGGGGGGGATGGGAGTGTTTCTGTCCCTTCCCACCTCCTTCCTGTCCACGCACAATTGCCCTTCCTGCCCCAGCTCCCTGTGGGGCTCTCTCCTTTCTCTCCTGGTCTTCCTGGAGATGTCCTAGGGGCTGGTATTGGCTTGGAGTCTTGGACATTTGAAAAAATATATTCAATATAAGTGAAATGACCCACTCGACAGGTAGATATTTTAATTTCCTGATGCACCCTCAAATCGACCTGAGAAGCTCTGGAGATTTTCTTATGTTTTTCTTTATACCACTACAGGCAACAGAGGATAGACTGCAGGGCTGAGAGACACCAGCCATAAGTCTGCCGAATGAATGATGGGAAGTTGGAAAGGGGAGAAGTGTGACTGTCTTCCTGGATCTGTTGTGGGAATGAGCTCATAGGCTTAACTCTGTGCAACTCTTGGCTCATGGTAAGTCCCAGCTGCCTGTCTTCCACGTGCCACTGAACTGCACAGTGGAGTCCTCTGATCTTGGGTTAACAGGAAGCATGCAAAAACTGATGTCTTCTGACACAGAGAGGAGGTCTTGCACCTGGACCTGTGGAGAAGCATCCATTGGACAGTCTTACATCCAATCAATGTGTCTGTCTTGATTCTCTGATTTTCAACTTGTGGGTTAGGTTTTTTTTTTTTTTTTTTTTTTTTTTTTTTTTTTTTTATGCACTGTTTAAGCACAAAGGGGGCATTTACTGGGGAACACTCGAGTACTGCACAGCACCCAAGGCTGAGAGCTGCCGCCTAAGCTTCATGAAGTCTTGGAATCAGGAAGTAGATGGGAAGTCATCAAGAACCTCATTGGTTCTTTTATCTCGACTCTTCTCTCTCACTTGTGGTCTCTTTTGTGTCTTTCTCCATGTTTGATCTGTGCTCTTTTTCGTGTTCTTTCTCTCTGGTCAAGCTTTTGCTTCTTTGGCATGAACATGGATAAACATGGCTGTCGCAAATTGGCAGACCACTCCCTAGCTCAAGGAGGAGCCTTGAGGTTGCCCCAATTCCCAATAGCTGGTAGAGAATCTGGGCAACCCAGGTTGGGTCAGTGGCGACCTAGTCTGTGGCTGGGGCAGAGTCGTGTGATACCAGCATTACTGCTGTGGTTCATTGCAATAGGTGGAGATTTGTTCTGTTAAGAAAAGTGATCTCAGTTTTGGAATTAAGGCAAAAGAAGGACAGCATGTTCTTTCGATGTTGTGTTGAAGCATTGTTTAACCACGTAAAGATTCTTTACATGGTTATATCTTTAGGATATAACCTTTAAGGAGATATATCTTTATTTGATTCACTTCCTGCTGCTGATAAAAGACCCAGATTCTATGAAGTTTATGTGATAATTTATAGATCTTTGTCCAGCAGATATTCAAATTATTTCTGTCTGGTAGAAAATATAACCGAAGCTTATGGTTTTATTGCCCAAAGCACACTGAGTAGTTTTGTACCTAACCTAACCTTTTTTGTTTTTATTTTGACTTACAAAATTTAAATAATTATTTATAATTACTCTTGCTCTATACACATATGTAGTAGAGAATTTAAGTTTTACTATTTATAAATAGTTATTTCTGCCATAAGGAGCCATAGGCATTTTAAAATTAACATATAATGTATTATGTGCTTCAGGGGTACAGATCTGTGAATCATACACAATTCACAGCACTCACCATAGCACATGCCTTCCCCAATGTCCATCACCCAGTCACCCTATCCCTTACCCACCCATGCCCCAGCAACCCTTAGTTTGTTTCCTGAGATTAAGAGTCTCTTATGGTTTGTCTCCCTCCCCAGTCTCATCTTATTTCGTTTTTCCCCTACCTACCCACCATGACCCCCCACCCTGCCTCTCAAATTCCTCCTATCAGAGAGATCATATGATAATTGTCTTTCTCTGATTCACTTATTTCACTTAGCATAATACCCTCTAGTTCCATCCACCTCGTGGCAAATCTTTTTTTTCCTCGTTGCAAATCTAACCTATCAATCTTATTCCAACATTTTCTCTCTTTAAGGATGATATAATCCTTCACTGTCTGCTCCTCCTTTGAACCAACCCCCACCATCCTGCTGATTTCCCCATACGTGAGTTGCACGGATCTTGACATATGTTTATTCGTATGAGAATCATGTTAACAGAAAATTGTATTTCTGTAGTTCCTGGAAAAAAGGGGAGGATTGGATTGACACCTCAATATTATATTTTCTTTTCTGGTTCCTGTGAATCTCTTGTTCCTTAATGACTGCCATAGTGTTTTACCAATGATCTGGTCTTTTGCTTTAGTGAGAGTCTAGTGTCAGTAAACGTTTTTCAGTCTTTGTTGGTATGAAAGATATTTATTTCATCCTTGCTCCTGAAAGAAACTATCATTGGATATCCATTCTAAGGTGACAGTCTGAGGTGACTCTCTGTTAGGCCTTTGAAAATATGATGCCTCTGGGTTCTGGCTTCATTTATAGCTGTTCAGAAATCAGAAGTCAATTTAATCGTTACTCCACTGTAGGTAATTTTTCTGTTCTCTCCAGTTGCTTTTAAGATCTTTTCTTTCTCTTTAGTATTTTGTGTTTGACTGTCAGAATCTTTTTTTAAATTTATTTTTAAAATTAAAAAAAAAAGATTTTATTTATTTGACAGAGAGAGACACACAGAGTGAGGGACACAAGCAGGGGGAGTGGGAGAGGGAGAAGCAGGCTTCCGGCAGAGCAGGGAGCTGATGCAGGGCTTGATCCCAGGATCCTGGGGATCATGACCTGAGCCGAAAGCAGATGTTTAACTGATTGAGCCTCCCAGGAGCCCCTAGAGTCTCTCTCTCTTTTTAAAGATTTTATTTATTTGAGAGCAAGAGAGTGAAAAAGAGAGAGAGAGATCACAAGCAGTGGTGAGGGGTAGAGGGAGAAGTGATCTCCCTGCTGAGCAGGAACCACCCCCCACCCCGCCCACAATGCGGGACTCGATTCCAGGACCCTGGGATCAGGACCTGAGCCAAAGGCAGAGGCATAACCAACTGAGTCACCCAGGTGCCCTGACTATCAGAATCTTAAAGCAGATTTTTTTCTTATTTGTACTTTTTGAAATTCACTAGGATTCCTGACTCTGATGACTCTTGGAAACATTCAGTTAATATCTGCTCAAATATTACTTTCTTCCATTATTTAGATTATCTTATTCCAGAATTCTAAGAAATGATACATTAAATATTCTTCCTCTGTCTTCCATTTCCTATAACTTCAATTTCATCCTCTTTCTTTCCCTCTATGCTGTATTCTGGGCGAGTCCTCTAAATCTATCTTCCAGTTTACAATTCCTTCTTTAGCAGTGACTAATATTCTCTTCTGCCAAATAAACCTATGAAGCATTATAATCACGAAAATGCAAGTAGAAATGATTAGCCTCTCATCAGAATGATAAAAGCGGAAACCAAAGTCAATTTCAAGTGTTGATAAGACTGTGAGACTGTACCCCCACCATTGATGGGAGCGTAACTTGGTACGGCTCTCTTAGAGAATGATCGTCATATTACCAATGTTGAAGATTCTCATACCTGTGGAGCTAGTGCTTCTACTGATAGGTGTTTAATTAACATAAAATATGGACACCTATGTGCTAAGAGACTTCTAAGCTTGCTCACAGCAATGTGACTCATAATAGCTCAAGTGTCCATTAAGAGCCGAATGATAACGAATTTGTGATCTATTCATACAACAAAAACTATAGCAATCTAGAAGAACAAACTCTACCTATAAACAACCATATGGAAACATTACACAAGCATCATGTTGAGTGAAAGAAACTGGGATTTGAAAGAATATATTCTGATGAGCCCATTTATATAAAGAAATAGAAAAACCAAAACATTGTGAAACAAAACTGTTCTATTTAGGGGTGAACACTTAAGAGCATAAAACTATTAAAAAAGGGGCACCTGGGTGGCTCAGTGGGTTAAGCCTCTGCCTTCAGCTCAAGTCATGATCTCAGGGTCCTGGGATCGAGCCCAGCATCGGGCTCTCTGCTCAGCAGGGAGCCTGCTTCCCACCCCCTCTGCCTGCCTCTCTGCCTACTTGTGATCTCTCTGTCTCTGTCAAATAAATAAATAAAATCTTAAAAAAAACTATTAAAAAAGGATAGGATAGCCATAAAAGTCAGGATAATGGTTAGCTTCAGAGAGGGTGGCTGAGTATGCTGACTGAGAAGGAATACTCCAGGGTTGGTGGGTACAAGTAATATTCTATTTTTTAACCTGATTGTTGGTTAACCAAATGTTCATTTTGTAAGAAATCATGGAGCTCTATGCTGTTTGGTGAAAAAATAAAATGCTCTGATTTGAAAATAATGGAAGTGTAACATATCTAAATTTGTGAGATTTAGTTGTAAAGGATTTATAGCCTTAAACACTTATATTATAAAGTAAAAATGGCTAAAAATCTAGGAATTAAATATTAGATTTAGGAAGTTAGAAGAAGAACATTAAAATAGCCCAAATAAAGAATCAAGAAAGCAATAGAGATTGGAGAAGAAACTGATGAAACGGTAAACACATAGAGAATAAAATGTGGAATAAAAATGATGATCAATACAAAAAGTTTGTTCTTCGATATTATGAACAAAGTTAACAGACTTCTAGCAAGATTGAAAAAGAGAGAAGACAGAAATGGCCACTATTAGGAAAAGAGAAGGGGACTATGTAACAGAGACAGCAGAGGTTACAAATACAGTAAGAAACTATTCAGAACAAATATATACTAATAAAATAGAAACTTAGGTGAAATGGGCAAATTAATGGGGAAAATACAACTTATCAACACTGATTGAAAAGGAGAAGAAAAATGGAATACTTCCATAATTGTTGAATCAAATAAACTGAATTAGTACTAAAGACCCTTCCCACTGGGAACGTGGAAGACCTAGAGAGTGTCAGAAGCAGATTTCACAGACTTCAAAAAACAGATTATCAAAATATCACGGAAACTCTTACACAGAACAGAAAAAGAGGAAACACTCCCCATCTCGGTTATGAAGCTCACAAAAAAATCTTCCTTCCGAAAGCAGATGAAGGCAATATGAGAAAGGAAGATTATAGACTGATTGCACTCATGAACACAGATACAAATAGCCTAAACAGAATTTTAGCAAACCGAATGAAACAAGATATAAAAAGACAGCATATCATGGTTAAATTGGGACGAGAGAGTATATCCCAGAAATGTAAGACTGGCTCCACATTGAAATCAACTAATATAGTTATCCCATTCATGGACCAAATGAGAAAATTCATGTGGAATTCTCTTCCAATAAAAGCAGAAGAATTGTTTGATAAAATCCAACATCAGCTTATGGTAGAGTCTTAGCAAACCGGGACTAGAAGAGAACTTTCTGAACCTGATCAGGGTCAACTACCTCTAAAAAAATAACTTACACAAAGGCTAAACTAAATGACGAAGAAAAATGCGGTTCCTTTAGACATTAGGAACAGGACAAGGATTCTTGCTTTCACTAGTTTTTAACCAGTATAATAAGGCCAAAAAAAAAAAAAAAAGATTAGTAAGGTTTAAGGATTAGAAAGGAAGAAAAAACTTGTCATTTATACATGATATAATTGTTTGCAGAGTTATAGGCAATTTGTTAGAATTTATAAGAGAGTTTAGCAAGGTTGCCAATTACAAACCCAATATAAACAAGTCAATTGTATTTTTATATACCAGTACCATTTAGGAAATTTAATTAGATAAAGCTGTCATTTACAATAACAATAAAAAATATAAGGAAATTATGTCCAGTTTTTCCAAATTTGAACTCGAGATCCAAAGCATTTCCCATAAAAATACCAGCCTGGTTTTCATTTAAGTTGGCAAGCTGATTCTAATATTTATATGGAAGAGTGAAAGTCCAAGAATAGCCACAGACTCTTAAGAAAAAAGGACAGAATGGAGGAATTTGCCCTACTAGCTATCAAGCCTCATCATAAAGCAGTAGTAATTAAGACAGTGAGATATCCATACAGCTAACGACAAAAAGATGACAAGCAAAATGGAGAGCCTAGAGATGGACCTATGCATGTTAGGAAACTTGATAAATGACAGAAGTGACATTGCAGAAAAGTGGGGAAGTGCTGGACTATTCGATAATCATCCATATGGAAAATAAATGGAATTGCAGCGTATATCTTTGCATGTGCAAAACCCAATTCTGTATTAAGACCTCAAAGGTATGGGTGCCTGGGCGGCTCAATTGGTTAAGCGTCTGCCTTCAGCTCAGGTCATGATCTCAGGGTCCTGGGATCAAGTCCCACATCGGGTTCCCTGCTCAGCATGGAGTCTGCTTCTCCTTCTCCCTCTGCCCCTCCCCCTGTTTGTGCTCTCTCGTGCTCTCTCTGTCAAATAAATTAAAAATCTTAAAAAAAAAAAAAAAGAAGACCTCAAAGGTAAAGGTAAAACTGAAGTCTTTTAGAAAAAACACAGAACATCTTTAAGACCTAGGGTGGGGAAGGCTTTCTTAAGCATTACACAAAAGTACAATGCATCAAGAAGAAGACTGATAACCCAACTACCTGACTTAAAAATGATTGTAAGACTCTATAAAAAGAGGGAGAATAGAAGCTCTGAGCGGGAAGACATCTTTAACACATGGAAACAAGAAGAGATTGTTATCCAGAATGTATAAAAAAACTCCCAGAAATCGTTAAGAAACCAGTAAATCGCAATATGCAACTAAGGAAGACATGAGAACAGTAAAAACATAGAAAAAGATACACAGGTGAGAGCAGATGAGAAAAGGTTTGGCTCCATTATGAATCATGGGATGCAAATCAAGACAAGGAGGAGATACTGTCTTATGCCATCGGACTGGCAAAAATTAATAATTCAGACAACACGTGGATATAGAGCAAATCACTCCTGGTGGGAGTGTAAATCAGCACTCTGGGAGAACACTGGCATTATTTAGAAAAGCTAAAGATGCACAATACCTCAATGGTCCAGAAATTCCATTATATCCTCCCTGGAGACATTCTGTCACAATGGACATCCAGAGAGAGGCACACGAATTTTCATAGCAGAGCTGTGGCTCATAACAAAAACCGGAAAATCACCCAAATATCCACCCAGGAGAAAATGAATATATAAGCTGTACCACATAAGTGAAAAAATAAATGAATGACACGTCCTATGTTAACCCGAGGTGGGACGACCATTCAGCCGCCGCGTTGAGCGAAAGGAGCCATTCACAGATGAACGCATCTCCAGTGACTCCATTTACGTCAAGTTGACAAACATGGAAAAATCAAACAAGGTTTCATTCAGGGATACATAGATACGCTGAGATGTTTTTAAGGAGAGCCTTATAACAGACCCCTTTTATAGGCTAGGCTCCCAGCTGCCCCCCATTTCTGACAGGAGAACACTTACCTGTTTCTCTGAGGGAGGAGGGCGCTCTGAGTCGGGACGGCAGCCCTCCTCAGGCTGGCCCACGTTCCTTGCTCTGCTTACCCGGGTAGTTCTCCACAGTAACCCCATGGAGACCAGCCTGGCTGTCTGGACTCTCCCACCCCAGAGAGGGGGCCATTTAGCTGTCTCTGTCTTCATGCTCTCTTTGCTGCTGGGCTCCGGGGAAGAGCCAGGCCCGATTTTCAGCCAGGAGAGAGAGATGGGCTCCTGAATCCCCAGTAAGATGTGTTGACTTGAATTTAGTCTTATTCAAGCCAATCACCCTGGTTCTAAGGTTCTTGGTTCTTTTATCTGGTATGTCAACCCTGCCAACTGATACTATTTTTCATCCCAAAGTTATTCATAGGACATAATCTAGGAGGCATACCCTGTGACATTTTTGGGTACAACCAGAGTAGAAGTCATTAAACTTGGTCCTGCCTGTGTGTAGCCACTGAAAGACCCAGTTTCTGGTGATGTGTTCATCTGGGAAAGGGTCCTGTGACTGACTGGTGGGCTCTAGCTGTCCCCACCTCCTCCCGCCCCTCTTTGCCAAGGCAGCGGCCTGGTGCAGTCTTAAAGGGGAGTAGGGCAGGTGACAAGGGAAGGCCAAGAAGGACAGGGAGTGGGGGTGGACAGGGAAGGCAACCGGGCAGGCCTGGAAATGGAGCTCTCTGCTGTCTCTGAGCCAGGATTCCTTTTGAAATACACGGAGACCGTTTCCAGCAAGTGCCCGGACAGACCCTCCATTCATCTGGACAGCACATTTTTCTTTGCAGAAAAGCACCATTCATCAGCCAGCAGCTCCTGGAATGTGGGCTGAGAAGCGCAGGCCGCTAATGGCCATTGGCAGGTGACATCACGGCCTAAAAAAAGCCTCCAGCTCACCCCCACCCATCCGGGGCCCTGCGCTTTCCAGGGACTCCCTCCCCCTGTGGACTGGGTTTGGGACAGGAAGGGTTTATCTGGAAGACCAATGTTTCTCTCCGGAGCTGCTTTTTCCTTTCAAGTAAGTCATTTACCTTCAACGAAACATTCAGCGAGAGAAGACGCAGTTCCTATGAAGTTTGAACACTCAAGTCAAAGCCGAACTCCATGAGAGGCCAAGCTCCTATCAGTGGTGTGAAGTGAAATGTACAAACACATAATTAACGGGAGAGCCGGAAGGTAAAACCGTCCGGCCCACAGATAGGGGAGCAGAACCACCCGAGTGTGGCCCAATCAGAGCTTGTCACTTGAAGCCCGTCACACCCAGGGACGCTTTGAGTTCAAAAAGGGGGGCCCCCGAAGAACAGTAAATCGTTAAATCTCAGAAGAGTTTTCGGGCAGGGGACTTCAATATCACACAGCGTAAAAGTTGTCCTTGAGTTAAAATACGATAACACGTACCAAAGTCGCAGAGTGTAGAGCATAGAGACCATAAAGACAGGCTGAGATTCTTCTTCTAAGGGCAGAACCACGCGGTGGTGGTGGGGGGCTAGTCCAGATGATTCTGCCGTCACCTTGACTTACTCCTCCTACAACCTCACTAATCTCCTGTTAACCTTGTCAATCATCTGCCTACCGTGAATCCTGGTGGTGGGGGGGGGTGCGGAGAGGGGCTGGGGGAAGGAAGGTGGTAGGGAAAGAGAGGGGCTCATTTCCACTTCCGTGGTTGGCTTGTCCTAGCCACCCTGCCATTCGTCTCTGTCCTCTTCTCCAGCCATCCAGGTCTTGAACATCCTTTCTTTTTCTTTCTTTTTTTAAAAAATCATTTTAATTAACATATAATGTATTATTTGCCCCAGGGGTACAGGTCTGTGAATCATTAGGCTTATACATTTCACAGCACATACGATCCCCAATGTCCATCACCCAGCCACCCCATCCCTATCCCCCCAGCAACCCTCAGTTTGTTTTGTGAGATTTAAGAGTCTCTTATGGTTTGTCTCCTTCCCGATCCCATCTTGTTTCATTTTTCCCTTCTCTACCCACCACAACTCCCCGCCTTGTCTCTCAAATTCTTCATATAACAGAGATCATATGATGATTGTCTTTCTCTGATTGACTTACTTTGCTCAGCATAATACCCTCTAGTTCCATCCATGTCGTTGCAAATGGCAAGATTTTGGTTTTTGGATGGCTGCATAGTATTCCATTGTGTGTATCTACCACATCTTCTTTATCCATTCATCTGTTGATGGACATGTAGGTTCTTTCCATAGTTTGGCTATTGTGGACATTGCTGCCATAAACTTTCAGGTGCACGTGCCCCTTTGGATCACTACATTTGTACCTTTAGGGTAAATACCCAGCAGTGTGACTGCTGGGTCATAGGGTAGCTCTATTTTCAACTTTTTTTTTTTTTAAAGATTTTATTTCTTTATTTGACAGAGAGAAATCACAAGTAGGCAGAGAGAGAGAGAGAGGAGGAAGCAGGCTCCCTGCTGAGCAGAGAGCCCGATGCGGGACTCGATCCCAGGACCCTGAGATCATGACCTGAGCCGAAGGCAGCGGCTTAACCCACTGAGCCACCCAGGCGCCCTATTTTCAACTTTTTGAGGAACCTCCGTACTCTTTTCCAGAGCGGCCGCACCAGCTTGCATCCCCACCAACAGTGTAGGAGGGCTCCCCTTTCTCTGCATCCTCGCCAACATCTGTCGTTTCCTGACTCGTTAATTTTAGCCATTCTGCCTGGTGTGAGGTGGCAACTCTTGAGGGTTTGATTTTTATTTCCCTGATGCCGAGGGATGTGGAGCACTTTTTCATATGTCTGTTGGCCATCTGGATGTCTTCTTTGCAGAAATGTCTGTTCATGTCTTCTGCCCATTTCTTGATTGGATTATGTGTTCTCTGGGTGTTGAGTTTGATAAAATCTTTATAGATTTGGGATACTAAACCTTTATCTGATATGTCATTTGCAAATATCTTCTCCCATTCTGTCAGTTGTCTTTTGGTTTTGTTCATCCTTTCTTTGAGATCCAGGTTTCCCCTGGGGTCTTCGCATTAGGAACACCTTACTCCCTGCCCTTCTGAGCTCCTTCAGCCCCTGTGGGTTCAGTTTCTTTGACTCAGGGGCTTTATGGGGAAGTATGCTGGTGCAGGTATTGTCCTACTGGTCATGCCCAGCTGTTGACAGAAGCTAAAATGACCCACTTGAAGATTTGCAAACAGAGATGAAATTTCATGGACTGCTTAGGTCTCTGGGCATTCCCCAGGCTTCCTGAATAATCCTCCTGTGTTTTCTAACTGTAATAGAAGGGAAGAGCTTGAACTCTGCTCTTTCCTAACCATTGGTAGGTGATACTTCCTCTCCCTGAACTGTTCTTCGTTTATCAGATCTTTGGTGAGCACTTATGATGTGCCCAGGGATACTCTTGTCTGAGGATTCAGACAGATAAGGCACAGCTCCTGGCTTCAGAGAGCTTACAGTTTAGGATAAAGTAGACATACGGTAAGACAGTTAGAGTGTGATATGACTCGTGCTTTGATAAGAGATGCCCACAGGACACTAAGGAAGAAATCATGATGGGCACTCAGTGCAGCAGGAGAGTCAGGGAGGGTTTCTTGGAGGAGGTAATATCTTACCTGTGTCTTGAAGAATGAAAAGGGCTGAAACAGGCAAGGAAGGCCAAAGAGTTCGCTGGAGCGGGGTGGGCAGTGATGCCAGACACCCACAGAAACACTGCTTTTCTCATGCCTTCTCCCCTTCTCTCCTTTATCCCTGCTACGTTGGGACACCTGGCTGAGACTAGAGCAAATATTGCAGTAGGAGCTTAACCACTCAGAAGAAGCAAAACTGGGCTTTCCAAACATGCTCTCTTGCTTCACGCACAGGTCTAGGGAGGAGAGAGATCAACAGTGGGAACCATGAAGGGCCCCCGTGTCCCCATTTTAACTCAGAGAGTGACAGCCCATGTCAAGATGCTCCAATGGCTTCAACCATTCTCGTGGAACGAAAGGAATCGATAGATTTGCCTATGATTGTGTTATCTAAGACATACAAACTTGCACAACACATCCTATAGTCAGCTAGCAAGACAGCTCAGGAGGATGAAGTGTTGCTTGTGAGAGATCTGTGAACCGCCGCCATGTTTGAAAGTACACATTATGGACAACCAGTGGGAGATGTCAGCCCCATTCCATCTGTGTTCTTTTGTATCCTTGCTCCAAAAGGAATGTTTATCTTGCAGTATAATCACAGATTATTCAGTCACATTTTCATAATGAGTATTGAATTTGCATAAACTCATTAAAATTTTACTCTGTGGTTTGGGAGATAAGCTTTAGTTTCCCAAAGAAAGGCTGTTTGGGTCAGGCTGTCTGTTTTGTATCTTTTTACTGACTCAGGAATGCTCTGGGTGGGGCTCCAGACCAGGGACTAGGAGCCCACAGTTCACTGGCCCCTGTCCTGGGGACAGAGACTCGTGGGTTGAGGAGTGGAATGTGAGCACGGTGTCCCCTCTGCAGTCAGCAGACAGTGACCCCGCTTCTGTTTATGACGGGATATTTCGTCTGGACACCTTGAGCAACCGGCATTAAGCGAGGGAAGTATCACTGAAGCCCCTGGATTGACGTAGTCTTTTAAAAAATTACCATTTTCTTTTAAAAATAGGTAATACATCCCCATAGGTGATTTCCCCCCATACATTGTCATTGTTTAAAAATGAAAATTGTAAATAAATTGGATGTTGCCCGTATCTGTCCTGAGTGCTCCCGAGTTCTCCCGGTTTCCGTTCCTCCAGCAGGTGTCCAAGATGATTTAGTTCCTTCGGGTGTTCTCTAAGAGGTATTACGGAAGGTGTAAACAGATGTGAATGTTGTCTTTCCTCTTCCAGCTTTTTTTTTTTTTTTTTAAGATTTTATTGGTTTATTTGAGAGGGAGGGAGAGAGAGAGAGCACGAACAGGGAGGGGAGGGAGAGGCAGGTTTGCTGTGAGTAGGGAGCCCGGCATGGGGCTCCATCCCAGGACCCTGGGATCATGACCTGAGCTGAAGGCAGACGCTCAATCAACTGAGCCACTCAGGCACACCCTTTCCCCACTTTTAAAGAACAACTAACAGGAGTGCCTGGGTGGCTCAGTGGGTTAAGCCTCTGCCTTTGGCTCAGGTCATGATTTCAGGGTCCTGGGATCAAGCCCCACATCGGGCTCTCTGCTCAGTGGGGAGCCTGCTTCCCCTGCCCCCTCTCTGGCTGCCTCTCTGCCTACTTGTGATCTGGGTCAAATAAATAAATAAAATCTTAAAAACAAACAAACCAACCTAACAGTGTTCTTTGTATTCTGTACTTATATTTTTCTTCTTACCACCTAACATCTTCTCTATCAGTTCTTTCTGGGCATTCTCGTCCCCGCTTAGGGCTGTGTGCTATTGCACTGTGGGGCTGGACTGTCATTTCTTACTGATGTACATCTAATTGATTCCAATCTTTTGCTCCCACATACAACACTTCCACTAAGAATTCTGTATGTTGGTCATTTGGCATGTGTAAAAAAAAATGACTGTGGGATAAATCCCTGGAAGTGGAATTGTTTGGCCAAAGAGAACATGCCTTTGTGATTTAGCAGACATTGCCGAATTGCTTCCAAACAGATTTTATCACTTTGCACTCCCACTAGCCATAAGGGAGAGGACCTGTTTCCGCTACCGGCTTCCGCCTTATTAAACATTTGGATTTTTGCCAATTTGTTAAGTAGGAAAATGAAATCTTGATGGCTTTAATTTGCATCCTTTATTGTGAATGAGGGAGCGCATTGCTATATCCTTTTGTGGGCTGTCCTTTGCCCATTTCTCTTGGGCCATTGATCATTTTACTTGTTGATGTGTTAGAACTTTTTGTATGTATGGGGTGTGAGTTGCAAGTATTTTTCTATTTGTCATTTGTCTTTATAATAAGTCATTTGGCTGTTTGTTTTTCTTCATGCAGAAGTTTTAATTTTTTTTTTTTTTAAGAGAGAGAGAGAGAGCAAGAGCAGGATGGGGAGGGGCAGAGAGAACGAGAGGGAGAGAGAGAGAGAATCTTAAGCAAGCACCATGCCCAGCATGGAGCCAACAAGGGACTCGATCTCACGACCCTGAGATCATGACCTGAGTGAAACCAAGAGCTGAACGCTTAACTGACTGAGCCCTGCAAGCACCCTTATTTTTCTCTGAGAAGTTTATTTTATTTTTATTTTTTTTAAGAAGATAACATTTTTTTTTAATTTAAAGATTTTATTTATTTGTCAGAGAGAGAGAGAGACAGCTCAAGCAGGGGGAACAGCAGGCAGAGGGAAAAGCCAGTTCCCCACTGAGCAAGGAGCCCAATGTGGGACTCAATTCCAGGACTCTGAGATCATGACCTGAGTTGAAGGCAGATACTAAACAGACTGAGCCACCCAGGCACCCCATCTATGAGAACTTTGGACTCCTGTTGTCTAGTTCCAGAAAAAAAAAGTTTGCTGGCACTTACTATTGATATAATGTTAAATTATAAACTCATTTAGAGAATGTGGACATATCACAACATGGCATGTCTGTTTAAATCTTCTTTTGTTTCTTTCAGAATTTTTTTTTTCTGCAGGACTTACACTTTTTTGGTTGTTTATCTTTTTGTCTCTCTGTTTCCTATTGTAAAACGTCTCCCTCCCCTTCTATCTTCTGGCTGATTACTGTTTCCTTGTGAATTTTATAGCCTGCTACTTTACCAAATATTCTTATTGTTTGAGGCATTTTTTTGGTTAGTTTTCTTGGGTTGTCTGGTGTGTCATCATAGAATCCATAAATAATGACATTTCACTTCTT
This sequence comes from Mustela putorius furo, assembly GCF_011764305.1. Classification (NCBI taxonomy): domain Eukaryota; kingdom Metazoa; phylum Chordata; class Mammalia; order Carnivora; family Mustelidae; genus Mustela; species Mustela putorius. Next base: position 89,505,557 of record NW_025421998.1, read on the forward strand.
CTTTTCTAATTTTCATGTCTCTAACTGCTTTCTTTTATCTTGTTCTAGGAATATTATTGGTGAGATGGCTTTTTAGTAATTGACATGCAAAGCAAGTTCAGTATAACAGAGAGAGTGTGGGCACATTGACAGATGGAGCACAGGAATCTCCAGGGAGGGAAGAGATGGAGACTTTAATCCCCTCTCTAGAAAATTCAGGTAGGAATGTAAATTTGGGCAGCCAGTGTGGAAAACAGTATGGCGGTTCCTTAAAAAAGTTAAAAATAGAACTACCACATGGCCCAGTCATTCCATTTCTGGGTATTTATCCTAAGGAGATGAAATTACTACTCTGGAAAACATGTCTGTGCCCCGATAGTAACATAGTTACATTACATGTTATTTTGTAACATTTTTCATTACAGCAAGCATTATTCACCATAACCACACTATAGAAACAACCTCAGGGTCCAATGATGGATGAATGAAGAAAATGTGATACGCACACATACATACATGCTCTGGAATGTTATTCAGCCATAAAAATGAAGGAAACCTTGTCATTTGTGACAGCATGGTTGGAAGTCAGACAGAGAAAGACAAATACTATATGATCTCACTTATATGTAGAATCTGAAAAAAACAAACTCATAGAAACACAGAGAAGATTTGTGGTTGCTGGAGGCAGAGGGTGAGGGATGGGGAAATGGGTGATGGTGGTCAAAAGGTTTAAATTTCTGTTTATAAGATAGATCAGTCTTGGGGCTGAAATGGGGAACGTCATGACTGGGGTTGACATTATTGCGTTGCGTATTTGAAGGTTGCTAAGTTAGGAGATCTTAAAAGTTTTCACCAGGAAAAAAGAAAAAGTAGAAGTAAGGTAATAAATATAATCCCTTTTTGAAATGCTGGATGTTAACTAAGCTTGGCATGTGATCATTCTGCAATATATACATCTATCACATCAGTATGTCGTATCCCTTAAACTTTTATAATGTTGTATGTCCATTTTATCTCAATAACAACAGGAAAACATATGTGGTGCACTGAGTTGCCCAACAGAGGTCAGATGGCAGGAAAGGGTAAGAGGAGGGTCTAAGGGTATGTTGGCCACAGGGCAGGAGGGTTGGGCCCAGGACTCAGAGAAGGCTAATTTTGGCTGTGGCGTTTGGCTGATTCAGGAACTACTCTAGATCCATCTGTCTTGGAGCCATGAATGTAGCTTTTGGGGGAGATGGCTGTGTGTGTGTGTGTGTGTGTGTGTGTGTGTGTGTGTTCCTGCATGCATGAATGGGGAGAGTAAGTTGTTGGACTTTGTACCATTTGAGTTTCAAGTTTCCACTCTCTTCCACGTGGGATACATGTGGCTGGAGACAAAGCTGAGAGATGAGGCGCCGGGCGTGCCCTGCAGCTATAGAGAGCACTGCACCTGTTGTGGCCTCTCTGAGGTTTGGAGTCTCCACTACATTGCCCTAGTCACTCTTGGCATCAGTGGGCATGTCCTGGGTTGCTGGGCCCCTGGTAATGGAAGTGATGACATGTCTTACGAGCAAAGGAATCAGGATGGAGAACAGGGGCTGTCGGGCAACTAAACAGAGCCCAGAAACCTCTCCATCTCCCAGCTTTGAACCCACAGAGCCCTGCTCTGGCGCCCCAGTGCACCAACTCTGCCTGCCCCCAGCAGGTGGCGGTAGTAGAGCTCCCGCAGGGCCCTTTCCTGGCAGCCATATTGTTCATTACTCTGCTCGGTGCTTGCAAATCCGTGAATTATCACCAGAGAGTAGGGAGGTTAGAAGGGCAAAGAGTAGATCAGTAGATCAACACAGGAGATGTTTGTCAAGTCATAAGAAGACAAGGAGAAGTGGTTGATGAAGTAAAAATTTGCAGCTATGATGAGAGGATTAGCACCATTGTTGGAAGCCTTGGCTTACTGTTGATTCAGGTGATGGGTGGGAGTTTGTTCAGGACTTTAAAGTCTAAAAATGGCAAAAATGTGGCTGCTGAACCATCACAAGCCATATGTGGCCCAGAAGTTCAAAGCCTGTGCTTGAGAAATAAAGTTTTTGAAAAAACGGAAGACCTTAGTATTATGTATTTTGGGGTCTACCACATCTCCTCTGTTTCCTTGTTGCAACTGAGGATACAACTAGAGATTTCATGGAAGAAAGGGCAGGATCTAACTTCTCTTTCTCATATATTGTCTGCTCAACATCAAAGGGTGAGTTTGAGGAGGTGATGGTAGATACAGTGGCCTGGAGGTCAAAGCTGCTAAAGAATTCCTTAAAAATACTTGCAGAGATCATCCAGGAAGGGGGTTCCCTGACTCAACAGGTGATCAGGGTAGGTGACAGTGACCTGTTCTGGCATTACAAATTAATTTATTATTTTCCCAGGTTTATTGAGATATAATTGACATATGTAATTTTAAGGTGTGTGGGGTGTTGATTTGATACACTTTTCTATTGCAAAATCATTACCACTGGAGTGTTAGGTAACATTTCTATGCCACATTTAAGATTTGCTCTCCTTGTAACTTTCAAATATGTAATTTCTATATATATAATTTCAAATATAAAAATATATTATTAGCTATAATCCTCATGTTGTTAGATCCCTAAACTTGTTCATCTTATAATTGAACATTTGTGCCCTTTGGTCAACTGTTTCCCCGCCAGCCCTTGGTAACCATCATGCTTCTCTCTGTCTCTCTGAGTTTGGCTTTTTTAGATTCCACAAATAAGTGGTATAATATTTGTCTTTCTCCGTCCAACTTATTTCACTTAACATAATGTCCTCAAGATTCATTCACGTTGTAGCAAATAGGAGCATTTCACAGCTTTCATGTATATACTGCCTCTTTAGCAGTCATTCTTTCATGGACGGACCCTTATTTTGTTATCATTTCTTGGCTGTTGTAATGTTGCAATGAACACAGGGGGCGCAACTATCCCTTCAAGATCCTTTTTTAATTTCCTGTGGGTATATACCCAGAAGTCAGAGGGATGGAGCACGTGGTTGTTCTGTTCTTAATTTTTTGAGGAACTTCTACGCTGTTTTTCATAGTGGCTGCACCAATTCACTTTCCCACCAACAGCACACAGGGCTGCCTTTCCTCTACACCTTTGCCAACATTTATCTCTTGTCTTTTTTTTTTTTTTTTAAAGATTTCATTTATTTATTTGACAGAGAGAGAGAGAGAGAGAGATCACAAGTACGCAGAGAGGCAGGCAGAGAGATGGGAGGGGGAGAAGCAAGCTCCCTGCTGAGCAGAGAGCCCAATGTGGGGCTCCATCCCAGGACTCTGGGATCATGACCTGAGCCGACGGCAGAGGCTTATACCGCTGAGCCACCCAGGCGCCCCGTCTCTTGTCTTTTTGATGACAGCCACACTGGCCTCGCATAGAGGAGACCGCCCCCAAACACTTGTATCATCCACAAGTGGCTTTAAAGCTTTGCATGGTGGAATCACAATCCTATTGGTAGCCTTGAATCTAGAAATGGTCTGTTAACTTTAGATGGACGGCCCCTTGGAATCTGATCTGCTTTAAGCAGGAAAGCTTATGTGCCTCACTGCTGTGCGGGGAGGCTAGGCGGAAAGCCTTTTGGCAAGTAGTAGATCCTCAAAATATGCAGAGGTCTTCTGATTGTTTCCAAAGTTTATGTCTCAACTATGATTGCCAAACCACCAAAATTGGCTGGAAGCTGTGCCGGTAGCAGTCCTCTCAAACAGTAGACCTGCAGGCCCGAGTTCTTAGTCAGAATCTGGTGTCTGGGGTGTGAGTGTGAAAAGAACCAAAAGACCTTGTCAGGAGCTTCGATTCTGGCCTAGGTCGGATTGCTAAGAGCTCCTGGAGCATTTACAAATCTCAATTGCTCAGGCCTCTCCCCTCAGAAATCCTGAGTCAGTGGGTCTGGGTTAGGGCCCAGTGAGTGACTCAGATGTCCAGTCAGGGTTAGAAACCACCCACCTAGGCTGGTCCGAGCATTGTCACCAGGGACCTGAGTGACCCTTGGCAAATCATTTTACTTCTTTGAATTGCGGTTTCTCATCTCTAAAATAAGAACTTGGCAGATTGGAGGCACCCAAACTCCTGCAAATCTGCAGCTCCCAGAGAGCTTTAGAAATACAGATTCTTTTTTTCTTTTCCTTTTCTTTTTTTAATTAAATTTTTTAAAAGAAATTACTTTCCCCTATTTTTTTTAAAAAAAATATTTAATTAATTAGTTTATTTGACAGAGATCACAAGTAGGCAGAGAGGCAGGCAGAGAGAGACAGGAGGAAGGCAGGCTCCCCGCTGAGCAGAGAGCCCGATGCGGGGCTCGATCCCAGGACCCTGAGATCATGACCTGAGCTGAAGGCAGAGGCTTTAACCCACTGAGCCACCCAGGTGCCCTCTTTTTTTCTTTTTAAAAAATTTTTATTTAAATTCAACTAGTCAACATAAAAAAAAAAAAAAAAAGATTTCTGAATCTCACTCCAGACTTACTGAGTCTGAATCTTTGGGGCCAGAGCCTAGGAACCTGTATTTAAAAAATTGTGGTAAAATACCCATGATGTAAATTGGACCATTTTCACTATTTGTAACTGTACATTTCAGCTGTGTTACATATATTCGCACTGTTGAGCAAACGGTCTCCAGAACTTTTTCGTCTTACTGAACTCCAACTTGGTACCCATTACACAACTCCCCGTTCTCTCCCTCCCCACCCTGGTCCCTGGCAACCACCATTTTACTTTCCATCTCTGTGAATCTGACGACTCTCTGTGCTTCGTAATAATTGGGACTGTAAAGTATTTGTTGTCTTCATTGGGACTGGCTTCTTTCACTTAGCCTAACGTCCTCAAGGTTTGTTTGTGTTGTACTATATGACAGCATCTTCTTCCTATTTTAAGGCTGAATTATATTGTTTTTACATATTTTTCTTGCCTGAGGATCCATCCACGGTCCCTTGGGTTGCTTTCACCATTTAGTAACACGGCTACGAACAAGAGTGTACAAGCGTGTCTTGGAGTTAGGTGGACGGCCGGAAGTGGAATCCCTGGTCACAGGGGAACTTCTATTTTTTTAAAATTTTTGAGAAGCGGCTATACTGCGTCCCAGAGGCCCTGTGCCATTTTACCTTCCCACCAGCAATGTACAACGGTTCCAATTACCCCACGTGGTCTCCCGTCCTGGTACGTGTGAGGAACGTGCGTGTGTAAGCAGCTTTCCAGGAGAGTCTAATGAGCTAGTCCCTGGGCAGGGGGCCTAGGACCACAGTGGTCATTTGGGCCCCTTCTAGCTCAAAAGGGCCTGAATTCACAAAAATGCGTTCTGCTGATCACGAATGTCTCCCAGTGCCGGGCAGGGTGCTGGTAATGTAGTCGATACTAACAAGTGTTTGAGTGTGCAACAGACACCTACGTGTCATTTCTGCTAGTGTCGAAGTTGGCCCTTGCAGCAGGCTGAGCGCTGAGTGAGACCCCAGGTGGCAGTGTTTGGGTTTTTCCCTTGTACCAGTGTTTTCCGGTTAAGGCAAAGCCTGTGTAGGCAGCACCAGAATGCGCAGGGCCTGGGGGAAGGTGTTTGGGTGACTCTGGGCGTTTCTCCTCCTTGTGTTCCGGAGCTCCCCAGGCCAACCGGTGGCTGGCAGACACGACAGGGTGGCACCCTGGAGCGGAATCCATCCTCCCCAGGGAGCCTCCCATCCAGCCGTGGCCTGACTTGCCCCGTAGGGTTGCTGGAGCCAGCGTTGCTCGGCGCTGCCCCGGGGGAGCTGGAGTCCTGCCCTGCAGCGTGGCCTGGACAACCAGGAGGGAAAATGTGGCCTCTGTTCTCTGGAAGGTGGTTCTACCATGCCCTGCAGATTGCAGCCTCTGGGATGTGTCTGCAGTTATGTCCTGTGAGGCCAGCCCAGCCTGCTGCCCTTCTGGTCCGGAGAAAGCAGCCCTGGAGCCCCCTCGCCAGCATGGTCCTCACTTCCAGTGCTCCCTGGCCCGGTGGGGCGAGGCACTGGCTTGTCACTGCTGATGGGCTCGGCCCGTTCTTGCCTCTTAGATGTTCCCATGGTTACAAATCAGCTCTTCCCCGGACTTGGCAGCCTTAGAATTTACCAATCACGTCTACATACAATGTCTTCTTTAATCTTACAGGTGGGTGATTTATGGACTTGGCAAGATGGCGAAGAGAACTGGATTTTCCTTAACAACATTGGCCAGAAGCCTGCCTGTACCCCCAACTCGGTAATTGTTGGCTCTGCTTTGCCTCTCGCCTTCCCTCGTGCACCACAAAATGTTTTTTTTAGAACAGTGGGCTCTTCTGGTCTCTGTGACATGGAGTCTTGTCTTGGAAGTTGGCTGTAATTGAACTTGCGAACTGATTCAAAGACCAGGATGCCTCTAGGAGAAGGTCATTAGAGAAGACCGTAGAGATCTATAACATTAATAGTAATAAAGTCCCAAAAAGTAACTAACATCTGGCTAGTTTGCTGGGAGCTGGCAGTTCTCCCAGAGCAGAGAACGGGGGCCCTGAGAGTGTGGGGGGACTTACCCCCAGTCACAAGGCTGGCCTCAGCAGAGGTGGTGTCTCCTCCACGTTGGTCTCTGCCTCTCACCCCCATGCTGCTTCCTCTGATGTTTTTGTAGGTCCTCTTTATTCTGCATTCTCTACCCCCTGATCCTGGCCCTTAAAAAAAAATTAAGGCAAAATTCATGTAATACAGAATTAATCATTTTAATGAGTACAGCTCAGGGACACCCCGTGCGGTCACAGTTTTGTGCAACCGTCACCTCTATCTTGTTCCAGAACATTCTTATTTTCCCTAATGGAAATATTAAACCTATGAAGCAATCACTCTGCATTCCCTCTGCTTCCCAGTCCCTGGCAACCACTAATCTGTTTTCTCTCTCTATGGATTTGTGTTCTGGACATCTCACAGAGGGACAATCATGTGGTGTGTGGCCTCTTGTGTCTGGCTTCTGTCATGTAGCATGTTTTTGAGGTTTGTCAAAGCTGGTATAGCAGGAGTCACTGGCTCGTCCCTTTTTATGGCTGAATACTATTCCACCGTGTGGAGAGACCACGTTTTATTTGTCGGTTTGTCTGTTGGCTGCACTTGGGTCCTTTCCACCTTTTGGCCATTATGAATAATGCCACTGGGAGCATTTGCGGGTGGGCAAGTATGTGCGCGAAGACCCATTTTCCCTTCTTTTGGCTTATACACACCGGAGAGTGGAAGAGCTGGGTCAAATGGTGATTATATGTTTTGCACTCTGAGGAACGTTCTAGTGCTTTGAAGTGGAATAAATCTCCCCTTTCTTTGAGACTGAAACATGCTGGTAGTCCAGAAAATGCTGAGGCAGGCCTCCTTTCTCATCTGGAACCAGTCCCCTGGTGTCCCTGTCATCTTGGGGCAGGGGGCAGAAACAGTGATGGGGGTAGGGGGAAGAAAGCTGTGTGAGTTGGCCAGCTGCCAGGACCAAGTACCCTAGACTGTGGGACTGACACAAAAGAAATGTACTTTTCAGAGTCCTGAAGCCTGGAAGTCTGAGATCAAGGTGTCAGCAGGGCTGTTTTCTTCCGAGGTCTCGCTCCTTGATCTGCAGGCGGCCATCTTCTCCCTGCGTCTCCTGCATCTTCCCTCTGCGTTTGTCTGTGTCCTGATCTCCTCCCCTCATAGGTCAGATGGGACCGGTGCTTCCCCACATGACCTCATTCTGTCCCCTTTCCCTCTCTAATGGCCCTTTTCCCAAATAGTCACATTCTGAGGTTCTGGGGATCCAGGCTTCCACATAGGAGTTTTGGGGAGCCACAATTCAGTGTGTAACAGCTGCTTTGAGGCTTGTCACAGGATTTTGACTTCAATGCCTGGTTCCAGCCCTGCCAGGTAACAGGTGCAGAATGTGGGTCAGGGACAAACTTGCTAACTTGTCTATTAGCCGTAAAAGGAAGAGAACAATACCAGTCCTAAAAATCAGTAGATGTGAGGTAAAGTGTGCATGTGTTTCTAGAACTGTGTCTGGCATGAAGTGGACACAAATAACAACTTGGGCTTTCGTTCCCTCTCACCTCCAGGGCTTTCTGTGTTTTATTTTCCCCAGCAAGTTCATTTGAAACAGGGATCTTTCTCAGGGGGCACCGTGAGGGGGCTGGCTCTGTAGGGTTTCTCAGTTGCTAGCCCTAGCCATAGCATTTTTATATATTAAAAAAATATAAATATATATATATAAGATATATATATAGTAAAATATAAAGTATATAAAAATATATACTTACATATACTTTTTGGTATGAGATACTGGTAGTACATAAAAACGGTCCTTTTAAGTTCTCTAAGCACTGAACTCCTCCATATTTGAGAAGTTAAAAGGGAGCTCAGTCTGTGCCTTCACCGTCTCCTTTCCCACGGCCACCGTCCCTCCAGCCAGGCGCGTCCCTCCTTTTCCATGAGCGCCCGCGCTCTCAGCTTCCAGACCTCTGCCTTCCCAGCCAAGCCACCCACAGTGTCATCTTCCAGAGGTACAGTTCTTCTCCTACCATTCCCCTACGCAAAAACACCGTGCGCTTTCCCACCACCAAATGTAAACTTTTCACCTGACACGAGGCTCTTCAGCTTGCCTTTCCAGCCTGGTTTTTTTCTGTTCCCTTGTCCGCTTCTAACAAATCAGGGTTTACTCACCGTTCCTTGCAAGTGCTGTGTGTTTTCCCTCTCTCTTGCTCTGTGCCCATCAGGAAGGCATTCAGCTGCAAGTCATAGAGCCTCTGCAGCCGTGACAAGAACAAGAACATCCAATCTTTCACACAATAGGAAGTCCAGAAGCGGGCTTTTCAGGGCTCAGCATGTCATCAGAGACTCCATTCCTGTGGATCCTTCTTTTCGGTCATTTCCACACCTCGGCGTGTTGCCATATGATTGCAAAGGGTCTGTTCTAGCTTCAGACATCACGTCCATGTTCAGAGTAAGAAGAAGCCAAAAGATGTCACTATCCATTGATTTCCCTTTTATCAAACAGTGCAATCTTTTCTAGAAGCCTCTATAATTCTCCTTTCGTGTTTCATGTCCAGCCTTGTGTCACATGGCCAGCCCGGAAGCTAGGAAAGTGAATATTTAATTGGGAAGTGAGCAAGAGGGCACGGAGGTGGGCATGGCCCTAGGGTGAGCCCAGCATCAGTGTCCGTTACACCACTCCATTCTCCACGAGGCTCCATCCTCTCACCCAGATACAGGGAGTCTTTCTCCCTTCTTGCTCCTAATCCTTTTTGAATTTTGATTTCAGCACACATCTACTCTCTTATATGGGGGTTAGCAGTTATTTTTGTGTTTATCTGATCTTCCCTTTTAGACTAGAAACTCCTCAAGAGCAAAGACCATTATTAGTTCATCTTTGCATTCCCTGTAGCACCTAGGACTCAAACGTACCCTGTATACAGATGCTTTAATAGTTCAAGTAGTGACTAGAATTTAAACACTTGCCTTTTGGAGGGGGGTGGGGCGTGTGGGTGGCTCAGTTGGTTAAGGAGCTCTTTTTTTTTTTTTTTAAAGGTTTTATTTATTTATTTGACAGAGAGAGAAAGATCACAAGTAGGCAGAGAGGCAGACAGAGAGAGAGGGGGAAGCAAGCTCCCCGCTGAGCAGAGAGCCCGATGCAGGGCTTGTGATCATGACCTGAGCCAAAGGCAGAGGCTTAACCCACTGAGCCACCCAAGCGCCCCGTAGCTGACTCTTAATCTCAGTTCAGGTCTTGATTTCAGGGTCTTAATTTCAGGGTTGTGAGTTCAAGCCCTGCACTGGGCTCCTTACTGGGCGTGGAGCCTACTTAAAAAAACTACAATAAAAACTTGCCTTTTGTGTTGCTTGGTTAAAACTCTTTATGCTGTATTTCCTTTGTGACTATTTTAGAATATAGATGGTTATTATAGCAAACATTTGTGTTCTTACCATTTGCCAAACATGATATTACATGTAAGATGGTCAGCACTCTGTAAGGACTCAAGACACATCAGCTACTGCCATGTCCTTCACGCCGTCTAGAATTCCAGTAGAGTGGGAACCATCATTACAATAGCTTATATGCTTACTTTATGGATGGGGTAGCTGAGGTTTTAGGGAAGTTAGTCCCCTGTTCTCAAACACCTCCTGAGTTGCAGAGTTGGGATCTGGATGCTTGTATGTCTGTATGAATTCGAGGTCCATGATTATAACCGTTAGCTATAGGATTTCTAGTCTAGACTACAATTTTCTTCCTTACCTCCTACAGGACCTGAAATTCCATGGAGGTTATGTTCTTGGGCACCAATTTCTGTTTTTCAGATCCTCTCCATCCACTTGGTGGTCAGGGATTTGGTATATTGGCCTGCATGACCCTAAAGAAAACCTTCTGTCCTTATCAGGCTGAGAATGGCCTATAGAGGTTTTGTTCTGGAACGGCTGTGGACTGTCACTCTCAGTGACCAGGAGAGTCCCCTGAGAGAGCTGTTCCTGAACAGACACCTCAAATCTATGCCCTATAAGAGTCTTTGCCAAACCTGTACCTTCAAACCAGCACTTAGCATGAATTTGATCAAGACACAGCCCACACATGTCAGCCCCATTGATGGAAACAATCCTGAACCTCCTTCCTCTTTTTTTTTCTGATCTTTCAATGATTACTGCGTGATTCCTGACCCCTTTGGTTTTGTATCTGACGATGAAATTTGGCTTCTCTAACCTGGCCCAAAAAAACTTAGATCACAGTGTTATTTGTTCTTCATGTTCTTGGCTTCATTGTGTCAAATTTGAGTTCAGCTCAACCCCAGCAGCTGTGATCTCTTCCTAGCTGCATGGTGACCCCCTTTGGCCCTCTGTGATGGGGGGAGCCTCGGACCAAGTAGAACTTTAGCTCAATAGACGTGTTCACTAGCTGGGACACCCAGCTGACTCAGTCAGTGGAACGCATGACTCTTGATCTCAGGGTCATGAGTTTAAGCCCCATGTTGGGTGTGGAGCCTACTTTAAAAAAATGTTCACTGGCTTTTAAAATACACAGTGACCTACAATGAAGTGGGATTCCCTCTTACTACTAGCCAGCACTGTCCATTCTTAGACTTTATTATTGAAACTTAACTGTCTTTACACAATGCCATCTATCTGAAGGAAAAGCCAACTCTGTATTCTCAAGGTTTTGCCTTCTAAATGTTTGGGTCTAAGGGAGCCCTGGCATCTGTATGCATTAAGCATGCAAATGACTAAACATTTGGATGAAGAATGAAAAAGTCAGTGACTATGGGGAACATGGATTTTGTAAAGATAAGTCCAAGAGCTGACTAGTCTTTAAGTTGTTTGCAGGCTGGTGGAGACAAAGCCCTGGCATTTCTTACATCAACACAGACTGTGATTAAAGACCAGTCCAAGTCAAATGAAATAAAAATGAGGGGCAGAGTTTAATACTTACCTCTCTGTCCACTTTTTTCCAGCTTCTGGACTCAAGGGCATGTGTGGACTTGCATAGCTTTTGTAACCGGCTTTCTCAGCTCTAGTCTGTCTTAGAAGGCAAAACAACTCCCTTATCCCGACATACCACAGCTGCTTAGACGTGATTTAACCTTCTTAAGAGCAAAATCCCATTACTCACCCTATCCACTACTACACTGGGAAGGGTATATAGGCTGATAGATTGATAGAAGTAGGCTAGCTAAAAATACCTCATCTATACCACATCTATTCTAAAAAACCAAGACCTCTATTAAGCTGATGATTTCCGGGAGTAAGTGCATTTGGCTTAAGGTCAGCAGACAAGGAACTTTCACACCAGCTATGCTGCTTTGTAATTTAGAGTCCTCACTGCCTGTGGGAAGCAGTGGGAAGAGTTTGGTTTTGTTTTTATTGCTTATACACTAGCTATCTTTGGTGCTGTTGTGAAGACAGAACGAGGTGATGTGTGTTGAGATCTTTTCTGTGCCAAGCATGTTAGTTCCCCATGTGCCCATATTATTTGCCATATCCTTATGTATTTTTTTGTTTTTTGTTTTTTTTTGGTCTGCGATTTAGGGGATAAAGGATGGAGGCCACAGCACAGGAGAATGGCGTACCCATGTTCCTATAACTTCATATAAAGAACTCACATATTTATTCTATCGAGGTATTCCACAAGACTTGCTTCCTTCTGCCTCTTTGTTTCCTTTCCATTGTATTGCGAGATGATTTAGATCATCCAGAAAGCACATTCTTTATGGAAAACATCAACACACCCTATTTCCTTTGAAGAGAGGAATCAAAGGAAAGCAAACAAGCAGAGCAAAGAAACCCATCGCGCAGGCAGGCTGGGCAGCTGTTGGTTGCCCCTGGAATGCTTGGACCTGAGCCCTTCGCTGCAGTTTCCACAAGTCAGAGGAGGTTGGGGCAAGGTCCATCGTTGGTGTCCGGCAGGACAGTGCCCTCTGCCTTCAAAGCCCTTTACCTTCTATTCTTGGTCCCCAAGTCTTCAAACTTTAAATAAGGGGTCCCCTCCCATCAATTGTAAGTGGCAAAATATATAGCCCTCTGGTCTCCTGCAATACGTAGTAGGCGTTATTTGATTGAAGGCAAACATATCCATCAGGTGTTTTGGGGGTGGGGGGGTGGGGTCGCAAAAGCTTTTCCTTTTTTCCCCCCCCCCCCCCCCACCACATTTCTTCTGGAGCTCTTTCAGAAGCAGGGAGAAACCTGCCTCTACCCCGCCCCTCCTCATGCCCCGGTGCCCCCCAGACCGCCCCGCCCCCGCAACAGGAAGAGGGCGGGGGGGGACTGAAATAATTGGGCGGAATGCTGGGAAGGGCCTTTGAGCATGTGCCACGCAGGACCTTCTTGGCCAAGGAAGCTGCAGCACCAAGTCTTGCTCTCTGCGGCAGTCTCTGAACCCTCCCCCACGGTGGCATTTGTTTTCTCCGTCCATCATCTGAATTTATATAAATCAGGTATCAGCTGCGGCCTCCCAGTGTCACACCATATAGCTAAACTTGAACCTGTAGTTTCTTCAAATTTCTGGGGTGCAGAGAGGTGGTTGGAGGCAAGGCCGCTGCAGCCCTGCTGGTCCCCAAGTCTTTGTATGTGTCCCAGGCCCACACCTCAGTGGCCCAGATGTGACCACAGCTGCTGCTTCAGTGGCCAGAAAGTCCCATTCACCGCAGTTGAATATGTTTCCTGGAGTGGGGTGCTTGCGGGAGGGGGCCGGCACCCCAGCCCTTCGCGCCGTTCCAAGCCCCTGCTGACTTCTCTCCTCTCCTTTCTGTTGAGCTCCCCCTGCCTCCCTCCTCCCCCTTCCCTCCTTGCCGCCCAGGGCACCTCCTCCCCAGCAGAGCGGCCCTGACTCCCCGTCTCGTGCAGCCCTCGTGCCCATGACATCCATGCCCCTCAAGGGTTCAGCACTAAACCCTAGTATTCCAAGTTACTTGTCCCGACCGTGTCCTCTCAAAGAGGAATTCTCGGGGCAGTTATTCAAGTTGATAATTTTATCCCCAGTGCCGCTTGTACTGTTTGTTTGCTTTTTGAAAATTTTATTTATTAGAGAGAGAGAAGGAACAGGGAGAAGCAGACTCCCCACTGAGCAGGGACCCTGATGCAGGACTTGATCCCATGACCCTGGGATCATGAGCAGAGCCACTCTGTAGTATTGGTAGTGTTGGTATGGCGTGTATACCCACAGTGGTGGGGTTCGCAGAACCCCCACGAGGAGGTTGGATGTTTCATACTGCCCCTGCACACAGGAAGGTGCCCCCACTGATTTCTGTTCAGGTACCCCTTGGCCAGGAACTCAGTTGTTCCTGTCTCTGTCCCACAGCGGGGTCCCTTACCCAAGGTTCCCTACCAGCAGGTCAGGGGGACTTACATATGTCTAGGATGTTATTCATGGGAGAACTTGGCAGGGAGTTTCCACTTGGGACAGTTCGTTCTCCGTCCTGCCCTCTCTGACTGAAGGGTCTCCTTTCTTCTGTTTAAAGTCCTCCTCAGCCCTCCTGAGTCCAGACCATCCTCCACTCCTGTGTTTAGTGGCCACCATCTCTTCTCTCCTTTCCCTCAGGCCTCTGAAAAGAAAATCTTTGTCTTTCATTTAAGTGGAAGTGAGTGTTTTTTTGTTTTTTAAACTTCTTTTCTGCTTTAGTGTAAGCTACGGAAGAGAAAATGGCCCCAAGGGACAAGTAACAGACAAGAAACAGAGAAGAAAGAAAGTAACACAGAAAAAAGAAAACAGGGAAATAACATGCTTGGCCACAGGAGGGTGCACAAGTTGTGCACTGCACAAATGCAGGGTTCCATTTCACATGAACGGTGATTGCAAACTAGTGAAAATGCTTTCTTTGATCTGACTTCCCTCATTCAAGGGTGGTGTGGATGCATTGGAGAGAGTGATATACTTTGAGTCCAAAAGGTCCCAATTTGAGCCACTCAGTTGAGTCACTATCTCACCAAACAGTTGTGGACTAATCTCTTAACATGTCAGAACTCCAGTTTCTTTATGAAAGGAAAGTCATAGCATCTTATTTATAGATTGCTTCAAGAAAGAAATGAGATCTTTTATTAGTTGCCTGCTATGTATTAGGTGCTTAATAAATACCATTTTCCCAGACGTGTTGTGCTGGGTGATGGAGTGGTTGCCAATCTCATTACTGGCCCTTTTCCCAGTGAAAATATTCAGGGCCTTTCAGAGATGTTGAGTATATCTGTTGGGGGCTGACAAAGATACAGTTATTCCTCTTGGAACTTAATTGAAGAAATCGACAAATTTGTCAAGATATGTGCCTGTTGAGGTGAGCCCAAGACACGCGTCTATGAATTGGGTGGTGTGCAGGAACCAGTTTGCCCCACTGCTGAGAGCACATGGTATGCATCTCCCCTCAGTTCAGCAGCAGTGATGTCATACTAGTCTTTGAAATCAGCCCTGGTAGAAGTATTTGCAGCAAAGAAACCAACAAATGCTATGAAGCAGGACCCTTCCTCCCTGGGAGCTGGTTCACCACCATTGCACTGCACCTAGTGCTTGTGCAGAAAGCCTACCTGGGTATTTCGGACTTGAATGGAAGAGCCTGTGGAAAGCCTGTGGAAAGCCTCCACAGACATGCCTTAAATGGGGGAATTTCTGGGAGGCAGAGCTGCTACTTCTATTATGCCCCAAATGGAAGAAAACAAGTAGCAGGTCTTTAAAAACTCTGCCGAAGGGTACCTTCTAGGGACTAGGTCATCTTTAATGTCACTCCTGTACCTGGTAATAACTTCACATGCTCAGAGATACCTTACTTTTCTTATAATGCAATCAATGTCTCCGTATCATCTGGCAATTTGGAAGACACCCAGTAGAAACCTGGTGAACTGAAAGAAAAGAATGGGTTGGCATAGCCTGGACTTCAGTGCTTCTACACAAGATGGCGCTCTGATCTTAGGAGAAGGAGGCCATGGGCCCCTTGCTAACTGTCGAAGCTGCAGCCCGAGAGCTGGACTCCCCGGCATGCTGTCATCTATTGCACGAGGGCAATTAGTTTGACCTGAGCAATATTAAGGGCAAGGTCATTGGCCTGTTGCCTCACTAACGGCTATCTGTGATCATATGACTGTGCATTAATTACTTTTACTTCTGGGGGAAGAGGAGTAGGAAAAACCCACCCTACGCAAGCCTCATTGCAGAGTTTGATGTTCACAGGTGAAGGAGAGGGCATTATAATTGATCCCCCACTTCTAAGAAGTAACCAATAGGTGCGTCTGTCTCCAAACAGAAGACAGAGAAGGTGTAAGAGATCTCTGTACGTCTGCTTCGGAAAGCATGGTTCCTCCTGTTCCCATCGTGTCTGCTCCCATCAGCATTTCACATCTACGATTAGATCTGACTGCAGCTTGCAGGGATCTGAGGGAAGAGGTGCTGCTTCTTGTTCTGTCACCATCCCAGCCGCACACAGACATGCGGGCACTGACCATCTACTTAAGGTGCTCTCCTCACTGCCTCCTATACTTGGCCGTGTCCTTGCTTTGGCCAACTGGCCAGCCCTGGAATTCCCATTTTTCTTGGCTGTTCACTGCCCCTGAGCACCCCCGACTGAGGCCATGCTTTTTGCTTTGGTCCATTTTGGTCCCAGAGGCCAGCTCTTGCTTTCTGACCCGGGGTGGAACACAGGCCACATGCCCCACTGGCCTCGCTCTTGTTTCCCCCAGTTGTCCCCTTCAGTCTTGTCTGCAGAGCTTCCTGCTGATTATGGCCCCTCAGTCTGTTCTTCTGCTTCTCTGAGCTGAGCCCTGCTCTTGAAGTCCTCTCTGCAGGTCATTCCTATGTTGTTGGCTCCCACTTTCCTCATCTGCCAGTTGCCCTGCTCCTGGGCACTTCATGGGCTCTTCCCCAAGCCCTTGGTTTGAATCTACTCACCTCAGGTTGTTCCTCTGTCTCATCAGGAAGCCAGGAGCCTTCTTCAACTTTACAGCTCTGCTCTTGGGATCCCCCTTCCTTGGGAAGTGGAGTCTTGGGAATTTTGTGAAATGAATGTCTCATCTCTTTGATAAGGTTTGAGGAGGCTGCCCACATCTTGCACAGGTTGGATTATTCCATGTCTCATAGTCGAGAGTAAAAGATACACAATGACTTCATGTTCTAAACTTCTCAATCTTTCCAATGACATAGGCAGGTCAGGATCTCATCTTCCTCTTCCCCGGCTGGTCATGACCAGGCCCTTCTGCTTCTAATTTAGGTCTTACTCTGCTAATTTGAAGGCAACAGACATAGAAGGTCACCAGGATTCTCTGCATCCCATCTACTCTTTCTCTTCCTTATATTTCAAGAATGCTGGCTAGAGAGGCATATGGAGTCAAGTGAGAGTTCATTTAAGGTGGACAGATCATAGGTGAATGCAGAAGGGAAAAATCCAGTTGGTAGGGAAAGCAAAAGTATTTGTGATCACCTGTGGTGAAGACCACAAGAGCCAGTCTTTGCCCGTGCTTGCACTGCTCACGGGTGTGGGGAGGCAAGAGTGTGCCATGGGGTGTGTTTGAAGTTCATCAGTCTTTCTTTCTTTCTCTTTAATAAAGATTTATTTATCCATTTTAGAGAGAGAGCAAGAGAAAGAGAACACAAGCAAGGGGAGAGGGAGAGAGAGACCTCCTATCCGACTGTAAAGCCTGATGGGGGGCTCAATCCCAGGACCCTAAGATCATGACCTGATCTGAAACCAAGAGTTGACTAACTGCACCACCCAGGCACCTCAAGGCTCAACAGTCTTTCTAACACTCAAGGTTCAATTCTTCTGGTGACCTGTTCTACATTTCCTTCCTAGTGTCATCATGGAGACTTCCTTCCTCAATCCAGGTCTTGATCTGCTTTTGGAATTCAAATCTCTTTCCGTATTTTTTCTTTCCAGGGCTGTGAAACATTGGTGTCATCAATGGCCCCCACTAATGACCTTTCTGTATCTGCCCTTTGCTGGGTGACTTTGCGGTTTCCACGCACTCTGATTCTGGGATGTGTGACTTGTTGTGGCTGATGGGTGGGGAGCAAACTGGACTGAAGTACAGACTTGTGAAAATTCGTTTGCTTTCTTCCTCGTCTTCAACTTCTGCTTCCTTATGTGAGCAAAACTGGGCTAGCTCCTGGAGGATGAGAGGCACATGGAGCTGAGTCATCCCATCTGAGGCCATCTTAAACCAGCTGGTCCCCAGCTGACCTGCCAGACACATGAGTGAGCCTGCTCAGATTAGCAGGATGGTCCAGCCAATCCATCCAGTCAAGAGCAAACAGAAATATCTATTTCTGTACTCCACTGGGGTTTTGTGGTTGTTTGTTATGCAACAACATTGTGGCAATGGATAGCTGATCCTGGCATGGGATGTGAGTGCCAATCAGGGTACTCATACCCCCAAGATTCTGGGAATGTTTAGACATGACTCTTACCTCCCTATTGCTCTAGACTAGTGGGAGTCAACTGGAAGGTGCTGGGAGATTCTGGTGACATATTTTAATAAAAAAGAACACAGGAGATCATGGGTCTTTGAGCCAGACGTGTGTAGGTATGGTATCTATTGGAACACAGAGAGGGACTTTGGTAGTTCTTACCTAGGCTTTCTTACTGCTGCCTCACTAAATTTTAGCCTATCTGAGCTGAAGAAATGAGCTTCTCCTCCTGGATGGGCAGCAAGCTTGTGGACTTCGGGTTTATCACTGTGTGACCCAGCCCATTTGGAACTAGAGTCAAACAATCTGGGCTTCATTACCTGGATTATTGTAAGAACTCCTTAACTTGTGTCTGGACCAATGCATCCTGTCCACTACTGCCTATCTGTCACTTTACTTCTAAATTCTCTCTTCTCTACTCAAAGAAATAGAATGGTTCCCCATGGTCTTTTGGATTAAGCCTGAACTCAGTCTGCTAGATTAGTGACCTAGTAATCTGCCTCACCCATTGTCCCACTATTTCCTTCTGCCCCAGTGTCCTCACACTCTCCAGCCCACAGCAGGCTCTTTACCCTTCCTGAAGCCTGTTCCTCACTCTTTATTTCTCCCTCTACCTGCCCCAGCCCGTGCTTCCATCCACCTATGCAGAGCCTCTCGGTCCTTTAGGGCTGACTCAGCTCTTCCCTTGTGCATGAAGCCTCCTTGATACTCAGGAAATGTTGATGTTTACGCACATTTTGAGAACCAATAGTCCTTGTAATGGAAGACAGCCTCACAGCCTCCCCTTTCCCCAAAGGCCAGTCACCAGGGGGCACAAGCCATTGGCAAAGATTTTAGATGAGTTCTCCCTAGAAGGGTCAGCTCACAGCTTTTCTTGTACTGAGGGAACAGCTACTAAGGAACGTGTGATCTCTTTTCTCAATCTGTAAGCTGAAGAGGAATAGAGGAAGAAAGTAAACACTGTTCTGTATAGTGATAGGATTTCCTGACCTCATGGATGGAGATTATTTCCTTCCCAAGAGAAGCTACAGTCTTTGAGCAGTCTCTTTCTCTCTGTCTCTTCCTGTGTGTGTGTGTGTGTGTGTGTGTGTGTGTGTAAATGGACCTGTTTCAACAGGTCCAACAATAAAGGAACAGGAAATAACTGAGAGATCACAAAGGCAGTCTGACCTAGAAGATCCTTCTGGGCCCATTAGAAAAGGGGAGATTTCAAATCCACTGGATTGTTCTCAGGATTTTGCGGTGTTAGTGGCTGTCAGTGGCAACCTAGGAAAATTCTCTGAACCCTCCTCCAGACTAAGTGACATAGACTTGAGAAACATCCTTAAAAGAAGAAAGGGGGTGTGACAGGCATTGTGGTTGCTGCTGGTGCGCCGAGCTCTGGTTTTCCCAGAAGGTAATTGGAGATTCTAACTTGGGATACAAGGAGATGTTATGAGGAGAGAGATGAGAATTTCAGGTCTGGAGGCTGGGTGAGGAACTGAGGGTACAGCTTTTGCATGGGGATTGACATCTCAGATGCTTTTCCTTTGCAGTTTAAGTCCCATTTATTTAGTGCTCAGTTTTAGCTCTTGCCGTTCAACATTGAGTTCATATTTTTGATGTACCTGATTTTTGAGTATGCCCCCGTGTCGCCTGGCACAGAGAAGTGGGAGATGGAAAGTTGGTGTGGCGAGTAATGGGTGCAGCTCAGCCTTCTCAGGGGTTTCTGCTTCCTTCCTTCCTTCCTTCCTTCCTCTCTCTCTCTTTCTTTCTTGATTTTATTTATTTATATGAGAGGAAGAGAGAGAGAGCACGAGCAAGGGGAGGGAGACTCCTTGCTGAGTGTGAAGCCTGATGCAGAGCTCGATCCCAGGACTCAGAGATCACGACGTAAGCCAAAACCAAGAGTCAGATGTTTAACTGTCTGAGCCACCCAGGCACCCCTTCTTATTTCTCTTCAACAATTTTTGAACTTTATAATTTTGACTTGGTAAATTTGTAAAAATGCTAATCGAAGACCTCCTGGATGACCATTTGAAACTGTCATAATATTTTCGCACTGGCGTTTACACTTTTTGTATCCAATCCCATCTGCACCAAGTGAAAGCCAAAGAAGTCACAATGGTTGTAGGAATGAAGCTTTGTAGTTTCCAGTAAGGAAGAGAGGGGGAAGAGCTGTGTCCGCTTCCCGCGTGGAGCGGGGGCAGGCATGCTAGAGGCCGGAGAACCTGCACCTGCCTCAGGGGAATTTCACATGGGTGTTAGTCAGTGTTCTTGAGAGAAACGGAACCAATAGGGTGTATAAAGACATATAGAAAGAGGTTTCTTTCTTTCTTTCTTTCTTTCTTTTTTTGTAAGATTTTATCTATTTATTTGACAGACAGAGATTACAGGTAGGCAGAGAGGCAGTCAGAGAGAGAGGAAGGGAAGCAGGCTTCTTGCTGAGCAGAGAGCCCGATGTGGGGCTCGATCCCAGGACCCTGGGATCATGATGTGAGCCGAAGGCAGAGGCTTTAACCCACTGAGCCACACAGGGGCCCCTAGAAAGAGGTTTTTCACGAGGGGCTGGCTCACATGATTATGGCCATTGAGAAGTCACGTGACTTGCCATCTGCAAGCTGGAAGCCCAGGGAATCTGGTGATGTGGTTCTAGTCCAATCCCAAAAGCTTGAGAACCAGGGGAACCAATGGAACCAATGGTGTGAGTCCCAGGCTCAGATCTGATGCTCGAGGACAGGAGACGCTGGATGTCCCAGCTCAAGCAGGGAGAAAATCCACTCTTCTTCCTCATTTTTATTCTATCCAGGCCCTTAATGGATGGGTTGATACCTACCTGTATTGGTGAGAGCAAATTTTTTTTTTTTTTTAAACTCGGACTATTGATTCAAAATCTCTCCTGGAAACATTGTCGCAGACATACTCAGAAATAATATGTTTTTTGTTTGTTTGTTTGTTTGCCAGCTATCTGGGTATCCCTTAGCCTAGCCAAGCTGACATGTGAGATTAACTATCACAACATATAAGCAGATATATGGCAGCTCAGTACTTTGCAACTTGTACTTTATAAAATCTAAGTATAGTAGTAAATTTACAACAAAGAAGTTTTCTTCTCCAAATACAGGTAATAACAGGATTAAATTTAATGCAGATTCCAGAGTGTCACAATGTTAATCTCATCTTTAGCTGAATTCAATAGCTTTATAGTGTTATCAGATGGTATATCATTAAAATAGGCAGTTGAAAATTGCATTTGAAAATTGCATGTGGCAAGTTTTGGTTAAGTACGAGGTCTGATTATTCTGAACTAAGAGGCAAAACCTTGAAACCATGAATATCACTTTGAAAAGCATTCTTCTGTAAGTAAGCCCTCTCTGAATTAGTATTCTGAAAGTCAAAATACGAAGCCCGTGATTAAAGTAAAGAACCAGACCCGAGGCTATCTCTTTCTATTATTAAAGACTATTAATTTGCTTTCAGCAAAGCAGTATTATTAAATTGGTGTTGCTAATGTGAAAAGTATTTGGCTTTTCAGGATTTTTTTTTTTTTTGGTATGTAATTTAAAAATTTTCTTTGGTGTTTATCAATTTAAAAAATTTATACCGATTTTTATGTTTATGCTTATTCACGTAACATTGTAAGAGTTTTGAGTCAAACTGGAAGGTCTCTGAAGTTTTTTCCCTCTTAGGGAACTCTTCGTTATCCTAATTGAGAAAAACTGTGATTTGGGAGAAAGACACTTGCATTATGTACCTATTATTGGTACTATAAATTTGTCTTCTTTTCTTCTCTGATTAATCTGATGTCTGCTAAACTTAGCGCCCCAGTGATTTATTATGCTTTTTTGGTATACTCCACAGCACCTGGACAATACAGGGAGCCTCGTAGCTGGTCAGTCAATCCTGGCAAAATGGGAGTGGTCTGGGCTCTGTGAGAGGGAAACTGGGAACAGATTCAAAAGGAGCAAAGTGAAATGTATTCCTCGCTTGCAAAATTCTTTAGCTAGTCTGTTAAGTTCTGATAGTGTAAGGGTTTGTGCACCCTATGGTACCTGGACATGTTCAGTCAATGCTTCTAAAGTAGAAAGGTCTTACCCTCGGCAAAAGGAAGGAAAAAATGAACCATGATCTTTAGAGCCCTGTGCACATACATCTAGGGAATCCACTGTTGCTGTGTACCTTAGAACATGTCTTGCCTTTACGCTTCTGAGTACACACACATGTGCACACACACATGCTTATACAGATACATGGACACGCTCCCTTTCTTTGCAAGCAAATACGATCGTCCAAAATAGAACACTGTGATGGGGTAGGCCATCTGAAGCCTTGTCCCCAGAAGGCCTTCCCTGCATCTGGAAATCTGACCTGACCAGCTCAACGGGGGTAATCCAACCCCGGCCACATTTTCAGTGAGTTCTCGGGTATCGGCTGCCTTCCTGATACATACCCTGGGCTGCATTTCCCCATGGACCGTTTCAGAACAAGAACACAGCTCCCATCAGTATGGGCTTAACTACAAGTGAGACCGTAGGCAGCTGGGGCAGCTCGGCACCCCCGGAGGTCTGGTAGACCACTGTCAAGTTAGGGGCCAAGCGAGTCTTTGTTGACGCACCTCTTGGAGGCCGACCGTGGGCTCCGTCCATTTCCTAAGATGCAGAAATGGAGCAAAAGGGAGATGACAGCTTCTTGCTAACCTCCCTCCCCTGGAACTCCCAAGCCTTTGGATCAAGATGGGTGCTAGGGAAAAATTCCCCGTGGGTGGGGCCCAGGAATGTGAATTTTAACAAGATCCCTAGGAGATTCTGACGCCCACTGAAGTTGGAGAACTGTGAGCTTATTAAGGCTGTTAATGCTGTTGGCCTTTCTAGCGTACGTTCCAACATGATCTCCTCTGGTAAAGGGCTTCCCCTGCCCGTCCCGCAGCTTAGAATGTTTGGGAATTGAGTGTGACACCGCCCCCCACCCCAGATCCTCCGCAGCTAAACTGATCCTTGATGCTGCTGTGAGGCTTGTCGAGATCAAGGGGACTATGATCAATACGAGCAGGTCAAGGGCAGGGTCCCAAGGATGACTCTCTTCTCCGGGATGGACTCCAGGCTGCAAGAGAGAGGTAGAATCAGAATTCTCTCCGGCCCCTCCGCTCTTCCTCCCACCTCTGCCTTCCTTCCCGTCGTCCCCTTGTCCATCTCGTCACTGCATTCCGGACCGACATGAGTCCAGAAAACGTACAGACCAAAGTTTGATGGGCGGAGGGCTTAAGCAGCTTTACCTTCTTATCTTTTGGCTGGTCTCACACCCTTAAGAGCCCATTCCCCTTCCCTGGTGAAGGAGTTTGGCCTTATCGTGTTCTTCATTTAGGGCACTTGTTACCCCATAAATAATTATTATTATTCTGAGGGGTGAATACAGCCATTCCAGAAAAAACTAACCCAATCACAGGAAGACAGGAAGACAACCAGAGAAAGCTCTCCTCCCATGGGCCTGGACAGCTAGAGAGTTTCCGCGAGGAGTTTCCGTTTCTCTTTCTTCTGATTGGGCTTCTAGGCGGCTGGACTTTGATGTGCTTTCTGCAAACTGAGCCCTGACTGAAAGCTCTGTCCTACAAGGTGGCTTTTAAGCAGGCTTCTCTTTAGAGTCCCCCAGGGAAGTGTTGAAAGAGACAGTTTCCTTCTCCTTGAGACCATTGCAGTCGCGACTGGCCTGGGGTGGCATCTGTAGTTTTCATTACAATGAGTTTGGGAAGCCCCACCTACAGCACAGTGACAAGACCTCCACTCCCCTTCAGGGCTCACAGTCTAGCTGGGAGGGGCGCCTTAGACGCTGGAGCATTGTGTTCTACCAAATTAATAATACTCCAGAGCCAAGCTGGAGGAAAGAACCATTAAGAGGGCCCTGAATAGGGCCACTTGTTTGGTCAAGGATGGGGAGGGGGAGTCGCATGCTAGGCTCGGGGGTTCACTGAGCTGGAAGGTGTCTTATCTAATCCCAAAGCCCTGGTTTATGGTTGAAGATATTGAGTTCCAGGAGGGGTGATGTGACCTGGCAAAGGCCACCCAGCAGACTGCTGGCAGAGCTGGGTGAGGACCCGGGGACGAGCTCAATACAGCACATACAGCTTCAACTCTGGGAGGCAGCAGAGCACAGTGCGTGTTCACAGAACCCGCTCTGAGAACCTCAGCCACCTGCGCAGTGGATTGCACAGAACCCTGCTACCTTGGGCCTCCCTCTTCCTGCCCCCCCCCTCACAGCCGTCACGTGGGGGAGATCCACAGGAAGAGCTTTTGGACTTGGGCCTGAAATGAGTGCTAAGAGCATCTCTTGCATCGGGGTTCTGAGCCATCCCGAGGGCACTGGGGGCAGAGCGTACCACACTGAAGGGTATCCCTCCTGTACCCTGACCTGTAATAATTCCTGTTCAGGGAAAATCTAGTTAACATAAACACTACCAGCAACACTGAAGCAGAGAGACTCAACACTTGGCCCAGCCATCCGTAGAACTGCTGGGGGTGGAGAGAGTCGCTAGAAGGAAAAGCAGCCTCAGAGATGAGGAAGTGAATGGAAATGGAGAGTATGGAAAACAAGCACTATTGGTTTTGGATGCTGAAATAATTGTCTCCCCTCTGCTTTTGATGACACAGGAGAGGGTGCTAGGAAATGAGGTCTCTCTTATGTCTTTTTCTAGAAAGCCTGGGGTGGTGGTGGAGGGGAGGTGGGTATGTTCTCTGCATCACCTCCTTCACCCACCTGTTGGTGTCTTGGGTAACATGACCCCAAACAATTACACTAAGGTGCTATGCTCTAGGGAAGGCTCTGCTGCCTCTTATATTTCCCTTGGATTATAGATTTTACATTTCTCACCTTTCTAACATATAGCAATATAATTAACTTCTCATCAGGTCCAGGGACTGGAAGGGACAGGTCTAACTTTAAAAGTCAAGGACACACACACACACACACACAAACACACAAATCAAAGACAAAGGAAGCAACTGAACATCTCCACGAACTAACTAGAGGATTCTTCCACCTCTTGGTACTTGAATATAGAAGGGCAATATTGCTAAGACAAGACCGTTTGTGAATTCTCTCTGCCATATTTTCTACAGTGAGGACTTACCTTGTTCTCTCCTTTCAAAGCAAAGTTTTTCCAGCCGGAGACACTGGAAGAAGGCTTATAGGTTCAGGCTACTCTGTTCCTAGTCAGAAAATGCTCAGGGCACCTAATTCAGGAGGCTGAGAGACCCAACATCTAGCCGACGTTGCTCTAGGCTGCTTTGATCTTGTATCATAGAGTCACTGGGCCTCTCTTCCTCTCTTTCTCTCTCTTCCTCCCTCCCTACCTCCCTTCCTTCCTTCCCTCTTTCTTTCTTGAACTGATGGTGTTCTATCAGTTTCAGGTGTACAACATAGTGATTCCTCGACGCTGTACTTTACGCCATGCCCCCAGTGTAGCCGCCCCCTCTCACCACACAGTGCTCCTGTAATACCACTGACTATGTCCCCGAGGCTGTGCCTGTCATCCCTGTGACTTATTCGTTCCCTAACCGGAGGGCTGCACCCCCTGCCTGTCATCCCTGTGACCTATTCGTTCCCTGACCGGAGGGCTGCACCCCCTGCGCCCCTTTGCCCATCTGCCCACCCCCAGCCCCCTAGAGTCACGGGTTTCCGCCTTGGGCCAGGAATTCTGCATTCACCACCCACCAGGGCCCATTCTTGGGGCTGCTTTTCTGTTTCGTGGCCTGGCTCGCTTCCCTGCTAGCTCTGTCTCAGGGACTCTGAGCTGTTCTTGTCCGTTCCTTTCGGGCTCTGTGAATCCACACGCTCTGAATGGAACTCTTGGTTCTTATGCCTGTTGACAATGTAGGTTGCTCTATCACGGATCGGGAAAGCCATTTAGTGTTTGTGTTGGGCTGAATTATGACCCCCCATGGATGTCCATGGTCTCATCCCTGGACCCTCTGAATGAACAGATAGGATTACACGGCAAAGGGAACTTGGCAGATATCATTAAGATGATAGACTGTAAAATGGAGAGATTCTCATGGACAACTGGGCACAGGTGAGCCCGGTCTAATCACACGAGCTCTTCAAAGCAGAATTTTCTCTGGCTGAAGAGGGAGAGGTGTGGGGGACAAGGAAGGTGAGAGAGATTGCAAGCCTGAGGAGGTTTTGGTGCCCTGTTGCTGTCCTGAAGTGTCGGTGCCCACAAGCAGGGGCCGGAGAATGGCCTCTAGGGGGTACGTGTGGTCCCGGCTCCCAGCCGGCAGGGAGACAGGGACCTCAGTCCTAGAACTGCGAGGAACTGAACTTACTGAACAACCTGAATGGGTTTGGAATCAGATTCTCCCCTAGAGCCTCCAGAGGGAACACAGCCCTGCCGATACTGTGATTTTAGCCCAGTGGGACCCACGTAGGGCTTGGAACCCACAGAAACTCTCAGATAATAAATTTGTGTTATTTTCGGCCACAAACTTCTTGGTAGTTTGTTATGAAAGAAACAGAAAACACCACACCTCCTTGTGGTATTTAAGTAACACAGTGACAGTGGAAGCAAGGACTACATAGTTACCCTGTTGAGGTCACCAGCACCCACAAAAACTAGTAAGGCCCTTCCTGATCAAACTCCCGATTTTCTGGACCCAGCCCCCCCCACCCCCCAATTTATCACCGGTTCTTCTCGTGGCTCATGTTTTCCCGCCTAGTAATTTCCCAGTGTTGCTAAAGGTGGGCAGGGATGATCAGGAGATGAGCAGCTTATGATAACAGCTTCTGTTTCGTGATCGCTTATCATGGTCCATTAGCCTTACCGTCATCATGTCATTTTCGGTCCCTGGTAACCACGTGAGGTTACTGTCATCATTGTTCTATAGAGGAGGGCGCTGACTTGAAGCCCAGAGAGGGGGAGGGACTTGCCTCCAGCTGTCCGCTTGTTGAGGGACGTGGACCTGGGGTTCAAACCAAAGGTCGTTTGATGTCCAGGCCCTGCCCGACTTTCCAACTTCATCCTCTCGCTTGGGCCACTCCAGGGGCCTCTTTGTATTCCTTAAACCCAGGAGACACTTCCTTTTTTTTTTTTTTTTTGGTAAAGATTTTATTTATTTATTTGAGAGCGAGAGAGCACAAGCAGGGGGAGCAGCAGGCAGTGGGAGAGGGAGAATCCGGCTCTCTGCTGAGCAAGGAGCTTGACTTGGGGCTCGATCCCAGGACCCTGGGATCATGACCTGAGCAGAAGGCAGATGTTTGACTGAGCCACCCAGGCGCCCCTCCACGTGATGCTTTCCATACCTGCTTTCTGACCTGTGGTTCCCTCTGCCTGGGTCTCTTTCCCACCTGAGTTTGCCCAGGTGGCCCATTTCTGGTCTTGAGGTCTTGGCTTAAGCGCCCCCTCCTCAGCCCCTACCCCCCAGCTCTGGGGTCTCCTTCACTCTGCTTGTGGCACCTCATTCCTCCCTGGCACTTACCAGGGATTCTAATTACATTTACCTTTGGTTATTTGCTCGTGGGTGCTCTCCACACTGAGGTCGGCAAGAGGAGGACTGTCCCGCTCAGCGTGGGGACTCCGAGGCCTAGCCCAGCGCCGGCTTCACGTGCCCGTGTTGTGAATACTGACTAAACATTCAACACCGTCTTTTCGTCAGGGGCCATGCTCATGCCCGGCAGGGGCGGGGGAGATAGGAGAACCCAAGACAAAAAGAATACCTGTTTTATTTCTGGAAAGTAGGTACCACACTCAGATGCTTATTCAGTCCCTCTGGGTTTCCATTCACGAGCTTCGATTCTGAGGTAGGAGAGTCTGGGGGCTGTTCGCCTTTCCGGCCCTTGACTGAGGCACAAAAGGAGGCTCTTCGGGACAGAGAAAGGAAGGGGACTTTCTGTGGCATCTGGAGAGCAGGTTGGTCCCAGGCACCGTCCTTCCAGTCCCTGGGGCTGTCCTGTCTGAAGAAGAGCTGGCAGACCGAGTGACTTCTAGAGAATTCCAGGGGCTCTGAGTTAGGCAGATGAGCAGCCGGCTGGGCTTGTCATAGAGGAAAACAAGTGGCTCCAAGTTGCGGGGAAGGTGTGGGGCCCACAGAAGTCGGTCTGTGTGGCTCCCACCACCTGGTTCCCTGGCCTGTTAGCCCTCCTGAGTCGGACAGGAGACTCAGCCGATCTCCCTGAACTCCCGGAACCCCAGCCCCACACAGTACTTGGTCTAGAGGGTCTGCTTCCCGGGAACGGCTGAAGAATGGAGTCAGCCTGTGCTGGGCTCTGGGCGGGTGGGAGAAGCAACAGGGAGAAAGGGGAGCTGGTGCTTCTGAGGCCTTAGGAAGGGCCAGACCTGGTTTAGGGCAACTTAGGGAGACTGGCCTCATTTAATCCATGATGGTCCCAGAGGGTTTTGGGACCCCCGCCTCCATCTGCCTGGCAAGGGAGCAGGAGGCCGAGGCTGGCCAGAAAATTGAGTTTGAAGACATTTGGAACCCTGGTGATGGGGGAAGTAACATGTTCGTCTCTGAGGGGACTCGGGAAGTCCGAATTCAACATGGGGGCCCAGTCCTGAGCTGCGCCCTTTGCATAAGTCCTCCCTGGCTTCAGTCATAGACTTTACTTTGTAACTGGGTTGAAGCGCCCGCTAGGGTAAGGACAGCCAGGTTTCTCCGCACCCAGAGCAGGGGTTCCCGTTTGAGGGAGGATCAGAAATGCAGAGCGTGGGCTCCCCGCCCTGGTGTTCTGACTTCATAGGGCCGGGAGGGTGCATGGGGGCTGAGAATTTGCATTTCTCACAAGCTGCCAGGGGGCGCTGATGCTGGTCCAGGACCTTACTCTGAGGACCCCTGTTCTAGAGCACCCGGGAGAAGGAAGTCTAGCTCCATACAGGTAGCCCTGGCTTTCTGAAAGTTCGTGTTACCCCCACTTCGCCTTTACGAAAGACCTACGTTAGTAGCGGGTCTCACTAACCTAAAGAAATCTGACGAGGATTTTCACTTTTAGGGAAAAAGGCAAAAAGTGAAAATAGCCTTTAGCGTTGGTTTTGCTCTGGGCTTTAGAGAGCCTTCATGAGAATGGTGCTACCGAGCCCTGTCCCTGGGAGCCACACGCAGCATCTCCCCCATGAAGCTGCCAGCTTTGAACTGTCTGTGACCATCTGCCGTGTATCTTGATTATTTGTTTTGTGCATCTGTTAACAAGATGTGCCCTAAGGTACCAGAAAAGCCTCATAGAGGTGATTTTTTGGGGGTCTGGGAATGCTTAAAATTTTTTCCATGTAACTTAATGGTACTGACGTTCCTTCTTTGCCTTATGCCACATTGGCTAAGGGAAGGATTCCTAGGAATGCCCTACTTTTGGATGGGGGGGACACCTGCACTTCCAAAGGGGCCAGGTTTCTCTGGGGAGGGGTTGCTCCTTGGCCAGAGCTGGACCGTGGAATCCTCCAGGCCACCCCTCCTCTGTCCCTCCTTGCTGACCGGGCTGCCGAGGAGAGGGAAACAGAAAATCTTCTTTTTCTGATGTTTTATAATTCAGTGCTCTAAGTGCTTTGGAAAGCTTTTTGACTTCCCTCTTATTAAAATAAAAAGGAAGAGGATCCTGCGTCCTTGAAGACAGGTACTTTTTAGTTTTGCTTTGTGGGGGGAGCTCTTGACTACTTACAAAATGAGCACCTTGGGGAACCAGTGAACACACAGTCAGGCCAAGACCCCGGAGTCCAGCGGGGCTAGACCTTCTGATTGTCACTGTTGTGATGCTAAATGTTTCAGGTTAGCGCCGGGGGAGAGGCTAACGAAGGTGGGCAAGAGAGACATATGGGACCTTGGCAAATGTTTGGTAGATGGAGCAGGGAGGCAGTGGAAAACCACATGGCGGAAGGGCGGGGGGATGGGGGGCTTCTATTTTCACATCTGGGAGGAAACAATCTTCCTAGCAACAAGCTTCTTTCCAGGTCTTGGTTTTATAAATTGACCCTATTGGATGGAGGGATGAAGGGCATTGCCAAGGGCATGGGCTCAACCCTTCCATTGTCGCCTTTATAAAGAGGGCCTAAAGAGAATCTCCACTTGGAAGGAAGAGGACCCTTTTGAGTGTTTAGCGCCTGGCCTGGCCTGGGGTCAGCACTCGCTAACTAGGGGCTGCTCCTCCCACGGGTTTCTGGGTTCAAACGAGCTTTTACGATTCGGGGCATCCGAGCATTTTGTCGATGTGCCTGGGAGAGCGGGGTCTTCCTGTTCTCTCTGAACAGCACAGGTGCGGGCGGGCAGCAGGTGTTGATTATTAACTGGAACCTGAGCGGCCACGCTGGGCTGCAGAGGCTCTAAGGGAAGCTTTTACCTGAAGTCACTGCGTAAGGTGTTAGTTGCTAGGGGGAAAGCAGCGCTTGCCTCCAGAGAACTCCAAAGGGGCAGGAATCTGGGCAGCAGGCACTCTTTCCACCTGTCCCTGCTCCAGCTGGCTTTGCACGATGCCTTCGGGGCAAGCTCACTTGGCTGCGTTGCTCTTGCTTTGGTGATGGGTGGGAGGGAGGACATTTGAGGCCGCGAGGTACCCAGAAACTGGGTTATGGGTTTAGTCCCTAGAGATAACAGGTAATCGATCAAAGAGGGGAACATCATTCACAGGCAGATACCTTGCAAATTATGTCATTGGTTCTGAGAGATGGGGCTTAGGGTAGCCTAACATGTTCCTGGGAGTGGGGGTGGGGGGGCTACGGGGAAACAACTCAAGTGGCAGTTAGAGATGTGATTTGAAGGTTTCCTATTTCCGGCCGCCCACACCAGCCACTTCCGCGCCCTTCTCTCAGCGCCTGAAGCCTCTTCTCCACCTGTCCCAGTGGGTTTCCCTTCAAAGAGCCTCTCGTGCCCCAGTCCCCGAGGCTTCGTTCAGCACTAAGGACCGGGCACCTCCTCTCCGCAAATGGCCTGCTGGTCGAGCCTGTGTGGTGAGCCCAGCCCAGATCGACGTGTCAAGCCCACCCAGGCACATCGCTGGTGGTGACACAGGTGGGTCTCTGGCTCTCTGTGTGTGCCCATGTGCTCCTAAGACGCTGGTGGCCGTGGCCTTGGAGCTGGGCGTGTGTGCGCACAGCAGGGAGGGTAAAGGTGAGGCAGGTGGCAGGTCCCTACTTTAGTTAAAGCAGGAAGAGAGAGAGACTCGTCTCTGGGCAGAAGGAAATGCAGCTTTACACAGAAGCATGGATGGCGGCCCCTCGATCCCCCTGACTTCTGCCCAGGGACTGCGTGTTTGAGAGGGAGACTTGTTTTTCTAAAAACAAAGTTACCTACCATTTTCCATGCAGGGAATGGCCAACGCCAGGCCTGGCAGTGGGTGGACACAGCCTTGGAGCATCCCCTCAGTCCTCCCCCATTGCTCCTCGGTCTCTGCCTGGCTCTGCCCAATGTTGCCAGATGCCCAGCTGGTAGAAATCAAATGCTTGCTTTAGTCTTCTTTCCAAAGGGATCTGAGTGAACATTCTAGAATCTTCTGGGGGAGTGGGTGGGGCAACATCAGGCCTTTGATACACAGCGGACTCCTTCTCACCCTCTCATGCTTCTGAGAATCACTCTGCGTCATGAGAGCTGGTACTTATAGCAACATGTGCTGGTGGCTGATGTGGGGACTGAGGAAATGGAGAGAATGAATTGCCTGCCTCCTCTTGCTCTGCTCTGTAACAGTCACTGAGCCCCTGCTATGGGTCTGGCACTCTCTGAGGCATTGGGATTTTGCCATGGAGAGTACGCAGAAAGACCGTGCTTGCTGACACAGTCAAAGCTTAATGGTAAGGCGAGTCTGTAAACATCTGGTTGGTGGGGATCATCTGACAACCCCTCTGTTAGCGTAGAAAGCCGTTACTGTCTCTCTGGGGACCACCCTCCCCAAGTAAGATGCTTGGAATCGGGAGTGTTCAAGATGACTCCAGAAGAGTTTTTCTACTCACTTAACCAGAGCGAGGTACCCAGAAACTGGGTTATGGGTTTAGTCCCTAGAGATAACAGGTAATCGATCAAAGAGGGGAACATCATTCACAGGCAGATACCTTGCAAATTATGTCATTGGTTCTGAGAGATGGGGCTTAGGGTAGCCTAACATGTTCCTGGGAGTGGGGGTGGGGGGGCTACGGGGAAACAACTCAAGTGGCAGTTAGAGATGTGATTTGAAGGTCTGGAGTAGGGCATGTCTGGGAGAGCTGGTTGACCCAAAGAAGCGTCGCAAAATGATAATGGTGTTGACCTCCCCAAAGTCTAGGGTCTGCCCCTAGCCTTACAGGCTCAAGGCTTGATTCAGCCAGCATCATGAAAGCAGATCCAATGCTTAAGAAAGATTTGCTCCAACCAAATATATAGGCTTTTGGATGAAAACAAATGTCACTTTTTAAAATTTATGCTGAAAAACACAGATGCCATGCAGATAAAATATGTTTTAATGGCCTATACCTGTCTCTTCCTATAGAATAATCTTCAGGCCAACTGTCAATGGTAGATTGCTTAGGGAGCCTGGAATCAGTCAAATGGGAGCTAGTTAGATGACTTGGTATTGACTAGTCTTGAGCTGTGAGAGTGCAATCAGACATAAATGTATGTGGGATATATTCACTTGCTCTGATGAACTTGGAAGAGGCAGGGCCTCATTCTTGAACACACCTCAGGCGGGGATGCCAACCCCATGTCTGGTGGATGGTCTTGGTTCATCTCTGTTATGCCTTTAATCCAGTCTTAGAGGGTTGGAGTCATTCTGTCTCTTTCAGGAGACTTTGTCTCTACTGCATTAGAACTTATTATTTAGGGGTGCCCAGGTGGCTCAGTGGGTTAAGTCTCTGCCTTCGGCTCAGGTCATGATCTCAGGGTCCTGGGGTCGAGCCCCGCATCAGGCTTTCTGCTCGGCGGGGAGCCTGCTTCCCCCTCTTTCTCTGCCTGCCTCTCTGCCTACTTGTGATCTCTTTCTCTGTCAAATAAATAAATAAAATATTAAAAAAACTTATTATTTAATGGAACAATCTCACATCCCCTGGAGACTTTTTGTTGTTCCCATGTACTTCCAAACAAGAAAAAACTAACATATCCTGCACAATCACAAAGACCAGACCATTGATCACTGATTTTTAAATTGTCCAAGACTCAAGTCAGAAATTCTTCTTCCTCTTATAGATGGTGGAACTTTGTTAATAAAGTGAACAAATCTGACTTACCCTCATGTATGTGATTAGTGAGCTTCATGTCAACCAGAGACCATTCTTTTGGAGTTTGGGATGAAATGAAGTTACCTCTCTTCATCGTGTTTAAGCCAGAAAAGTTCTGGGAAGCCGTCTGAGTGGGATGGTTCATTTTATGTATCACCGTGACTGGCATTGGGATACTCAGGTGAAGCATTATTTCTGGGTGTGCGTGTGAGGGAGGGTGGTGGTGAGGGAGGTGAGATGAGCATTTGAATCCATGGACTCAGTAAATAGATGGTCCTCCACCATATGGTGGGCATCACCCAATCTACTGTGGGCAAACCAAAGGTGGAGGAAGGAGGAATTCACACTTTGTTTTCTGCCTTACCTCTTGTGCTGGGAACAGCTCCTCTCTTACTCTCTCCTGCCCTTGACTGGGATTTACTCCCCTTGCTCTCAGGCCTTTGGACTCATACCACCATCTTTCTTGGGTTTCCATCTTGCAGATGGCAGGGAGATTGTGGGACTTCTCAGCTGCCATAATTGCAAACGTGTGTATATCTCCTATTGGTTCCATTTCTTTGGAGAATCCTGACTAATACACTGAAGGTTGGAAAACCTCTACAAATTGGATTGGGAATTCCAGGTTATGGGGATGAGTTTTAGGGGACTCAGAACACAGACTTCTTAGAGAAGTACAGGAAGGTCAGGTTCCCCATGTTGTACTGGGTTCTGGTTTGAGTATTGTCCAACAGAGTCCTACTTCTTTCCTTGATGGAGTCTTGGGAAACCCTGCCAGGAAAATCAATGACTCTTACCTTGGGAAAAATAGGATTTTGTGCCAACTACTTAGTTTCTCCAATCTTAGGAGGCTTTATCCTACAACCCAGATAATGGACATACTTAGGATGTATCCTGAAAAAAATATAGTAAAGGGTATAAAAATGAGCTCCCCTAGCCAATGAGTACTTTGTTTTTATTCATTTGATGCATTTATCCAACACCAACTCATAAGTTCTTTGGAGGGATGGAAATAGTGTTTCTGCCCACGAGGAAAATATAATCTATTTATTTAAGGACATAAGGCAGAGGACCAAGATGGACAAAACTTTGGTTTAGACTTAGCAGAGCTGGGTCCACGGCACTGCCCCACACTGCTTACTGGCTGTACAACCTTGGGCAAACCTTGTAAATTCTCTGAGCGTCAGGTTCATCACTGATTCATTCATTAAATCTTGTTTTGAGCCACTGCTATGTGCTAGGCACTGTGTTAGAAGCTAGAGCTATGTCTTTGAGCCTGATAGGCACATACTCTGCCCTCAAAAAGTTCTAAATCTACAAATATTTGTAAACTAAGTTTATGGTGTAGGTGTTTGGGGGCTGCGGGAGCACCTCAGAGGGGTTTAGCTCAAGTGACCTCTAGTTGGCTGAATATGCCGCGGTCTTTACCACTCAGAGCCTTCTATGATGCGGTTCCTGGGTCTGGAATATTCTCCAGACCCAGTCACTCTAACTGTCTTATATTTTGTGAAGATTTTCTGGCCATGGCTCTGATAGCTCTGGTCACAGTTTGTAATTACATGTAATATTTTGAGATGAGGGAATGAACGACGATAAGCCAAGCCTGGGGGTGAGTGTCGTCTGGTAAAGGAGAGCTGGGGGTTGGGATGACGCTCCAGGAAGAGGAAAGCATGGTGGGAAGGGAGAACATGGTTTTTCTTCTTCTTTTTAAAATTAACATTACTTTTTTTCAGGGGTACAGTCTTGATTCATCAGTCTTACCCAACACCCAGTGTTTACCACAACACATACCGTCCCCAATGTCTATCATTCAGGCACCCCATCCCTCCCAACGCCCTCCACTCCAAGAACCCTCTGTTTGTTTCCTAAGATTAAGCATCTCTTATGGTTTGTCTCCCTCTCTGGTTTTTTCCTCTCTTCCTCTATGATCCTCTGTCTTGTTCCTTAAATTCCACATATCAGTGAGATCATATGATACTTGTTTTTCTCTGATTAACTTATTTTGCTTAGCATAATATCGTCTACTTACATCCATGTCGTTGCAAATGACAAGATTTCATTTTTTTTTTTTAAGATTTTATTCATTTGACAGACAGAGATCACAAGTAGGCAGAGAGGCAGGCAGAGAGAGAGAGGAAGGGAAGCAGGCTCCCCGCTGAGCAGAGAGCCGGACGCGGGGCTCGATCCCAGGATCCTGAGATCATGACCTAAGCTGGAGGCAGAGGCTTTAACCCACTGAGCCACCCAGGCGCCCCCATGATTTCATTTTTTGAAGGCGGCACAACATTCCATTGAATCTAAATATCCACATCTTCTTTATCCTTTCATCTGTCAATGGACATCTAGGCTCTTTCCATAGTTTGGTTATTGTGGACATGGGTTTGGTTTTTCTGGGAAAAGTAGATGTGGGAATGAATGGAGACCTCTTAGCAGAAGTTATCAGGGAATTAACAGAGTGGGGTGGTACCTGGGTGACTCAGTCAGTTAAGTGGCAGAGTCTTGGTTTCAGCTCAGGTCTTGATCTCAGAGTTGTGAATTCAAGCCGCGTTGGGCTCCATCCTGGATGTGGAGACTACTTGAAAGAAAGGAAAGAAAGAAATTAATTAACAGAGACCAGATTGTGAGGCCCTGTAATGGAATTTGAATTTTACCTTGAGAACAATGGGAAGCCATTGTAGGGAGTAGCATTACCTGACGGGTCTCCTTCAATCAGCACATGGCAGAGAAGTTGGAGAGGGTAGAACTGAGACCAGAGGGAAGGAGACCAGCTAAGAGACCCACTGTGATCCAGGTCCTCCGTAGGCTGCCCTGACATGGTTTTTCTCAGGCCTGCTTGGATCTCAGAAGAGCAGATACCTGACAGGTGCCCTGTGTTTTTCTTACTTTTCAGGCAGACCTGAATTTCTGCCAGGGTGTTCTCTTTGATTCAGTAAGTTACTTCAGTTAAGCTCAAGTGTTCTGGGGAGAAAACCAGTCAGCCCGTATGAATGTATTTATGCAGCTTCTATCAGATGCGCAGGACTGAGTGAGCACCAGGAGAACAGGCAGGTCAAGAAAATGTCTATGCTTCTAGGGACCTTATCTATCCAACCTTGCATTCAGTGGCCGCTTGAGAAAAGCAGAGCGCGGATAAAGGTTGGAGTTTGTATGGAGATTTACAGGCCTGCTGGCATTTCTTGTCTTGGTTGTCATCATCTTGACCATTTGTCCACAGGCACAGATGCTTGGGCTCTTTTCTCCCTGGGTGGGTGACAGGCACCTACCTCTTGGCCAGGCTACCTCGGACAGTCCTGACTTTTACTGTGGGGGCTGCAGTTCCTAGGGCTGCCACGGTGGGGCGCCTGCGGGAAAATGCTGGCTGTCAGCCAGGCAGGCCCCTGCTGTCTCAGAGGATCAGATGGGCAGCAAGGCTTGGCCTGGGCCTGGGCCTGGGCCTGGGTCTGCTTTGGCCAGGCGGACTGTGGGGATGGGGCAGGAGTGCAGGAGCCAGGACATCTAGGGGGTTGGTGAGCTGGCAGGTGCCTGGCGGCCCCAACGCTAGATCACTGGAGTTCCAGGCATCTAGGGCCAGAGAGGGGGTGGTGTGGGAGGCACCAGGGAGGCTCATGAGAACAGTTATTTACAAATGGATGTCCCTTGTCCTTCCCTCATCGTGGCCTTCCATTTCCAAGCTGTTTCTGAAGAGATTCCTTAACTAGTCCTCGGAAAGCGTGCACCAGGGGGCATCTTCCTTCTGATTCCCATATCCTTAGTTCTTATTTGTGGAAAACGCAAGGAAACGGAACGGAACCTGTGTCTTCACACACTGGGGGAAGAAAATGGTATTAAACCAATTAACTATAATCTATTTAATTAGACCCGATCCTTATAATCATCCCCCAAATTGATCTTTACTGGACCGGGCCACCTTGGACTCCTGTGTGATCCAAGTCCCCAAGGCCTGACACCCCCTCCTTTTCTTCCCTAGCCTCCACCCCTGGGCACTGTGGTCCCTCTTCTTCCCTCCCCCGCACCAAAACTGTCAAGTTTCCAGGGACCAGAGGTATCTTTTCTGGGATCACCTGCAGGAATCATTCCAGCCAGGTGCTCTCTGACCTTAGAGCCCCATCCATTTCCAGTCTATTTTGATGTGATTGAGCCCTAACGCCTCGTCTCTGATGGGGAGCAGTAATGGCGGTGCTGGGCCACAGGCCGACGTTTTCACTCATGCCTTTGACTGGCACAGACACAGATGGCCAGATGGGCCACATTTGTCAGGTGTCTCGACGTTCCTATCTTCAGCAATACCGGAGGACCGAGCTGGCCAGTGCTGTCGTTGGAACACCATGCTGACAAGGTCAAGGTTGTGGCGTTTTTTATCCTGGCCAGTCCTAATTAGTTTCAGTTAGAAGAAAACCCTCCATCCTGTGGACACAGATTTCTTTGTGACATTACAAATGTGCCCCGGTCTCAGAAGAGATGAGAATAGAGAGGGGATGGCCTGGAGGGTAGAATCCATCCTGATTCCTAGAAAAACATCCCAGGAAAGCATGTTCTTTGGGGATCACTTTCCATAGTCTGGGCGACATTGCACAGCACAGAATGCATGCGGGCTGCTAGAAAAGAGGAGGGAAAATGTTTTTTCTGATCTCCTGTTTTTTTTGTTTTTTGTTTTTGTTTTTTCCTAATCCAGGAATGGCAGACTAGAGGCCAGGACACCGAACCTGGTCTCCATGTATATTTCGTTTGAGCACATTTTTTAGACTTGAACTTGAAGATCTTCAGGTGGCATATGCCTTTAGTTAGGCTCTGACTCACATAATGTTACCTTCCTGGCCCTTGTCACCTGACCTTGTCCGTCCTGGGAGCTTTATGTTGGGTAGGGGAACGTCTGCACCACTAAATCCGGTCATGACTGATCCTTACGAGCCCTTTCAGGACACATTTGAGATCATGGAAAAATCTCTCTTCATCTGAAAGAGCCTCTCATTATCGGAGAGCCAGAAAGCGGTCTTCCATGCCACTGGCGGCTTTTACGGTGTGACTCAACCCCAGGGCCTGG
Source organism: Mustela putorius furo (assembly GCF_011764305.1). Taxonomy (NCBI): domain Eukaryota; kingdom Metazoa; phylum Chordata; class Mammalia; order Carnivora; family Mustelidae; genus Mustela; species Mustela putorius. The sequence goes on from NW_025421998.1 coordinate 89,543,561, forward strand.
TGCATGTGGTGTGCGGTGTGCAGGGAGCCCTGGTGGAGGGCAAGGCAACCCCAGCGTCTGTGAGGTTGACCCCTAGTCTGTTGGATCAAACCTTTATCACTTGGATCTGGTTACGCCAGATCTTCCTGCTCGAGGAGTGGGCAACCAAAATCAAGACTGTACTCTGAACAGAGAAATATGAGGCTGCTCGTCTAGGTCTCCTTTCCTGGAACTTGAGTGGTGGGACCTGCAGGTAGAACACAGAAGCCTCCTGCTCAAGAAGGGGAGGTATCAAGTGGCAGATGCCCGGGAAGGTGTGCAGAGGGCCAGGAGACCGTCATCTGTGAGTCCAGAGCCTCTGAGACAGAGGCCCATGCTGGCCACTGTTGTCTGTTCATTTTGTCTCTTTCTAAAATCTTCTCCTGTGTAAGTAGGGAGATGCTAACTTCTCCCAGGCCTCTCCTCAATTTTCTTCAGGAAAGAAGGGTTTGGGGGAGGGCTTAGCCAGGGAAAGCAGTGCCTCTCAGAATCTCAAAGTAACCTGTGTTTACCTCTGTAACCTCCCGACTATTTTAATCTTGTAAATGGTAATGGGGTATGTGGGGGAGCCATTCTGTTGTTGACTGAAGCAGTCAAGTGGTAATTGCAGAGAAGGAAAGCGGAAGGCTCTTCCTACAGACTGTATTTCTTGCTGTCACTCCTTATGCTAATGTGGGCTCCAGGGCTGTGTCAAGGTGACAAAGCAGGAAAGGAAGCACAGCAGGGGCTGGGGGAAGGGGTTGGGGAGCCCCAGGCCCGGGGCCCCTCCTACCCAAGAAGGGAGTCCACTCCCTGGGGATTCCTGCAGGGCGGCCATGGGGGGGGGAGACAGTGGTTCTCCAAATAGCTCTCTGCCCACAAGACGGGGTGACAGTTCTGCAGGCAGCCTTCTGAAACCGAGCCACGATGGAAAGTTCCTCCTGGTGTCAGATCAAAATGTATTCTGCTGCGACAGAAGAAGGATGAAGATAGACCAAAATGGAACAAGCAGAAAAGTGTTTAACCTTTTCGGGTTAATCTGTCCATCTCTGTGGGACCACAGTTCATTAAAGATTCATTGTTCTTGAAATATCAACACACATTTCTCTGTAATAACGTAGAGCCCTCAGAGGACCTTCTCGTCCCTGCCCGATGGAGGATTTATTAAATGTTCAAGGAAGGTTGGAGGCTAGGCATCGGGCTGAGAAGTCAGGGTGTCATCTGCAGCCTTGCTGGCTTGAGGGGAACAGCTGTCCCATCATGGCAGATGCTTCCAGGCCGTAACACAGGTGGACAGGAGGGGGAGGCGGGGAGATGAAGAAGTGGGGCCAGTGGCCGTCCACAGAGGGCAGGCTTCCAGAGCTGCGTGGGACTTGGGCTAGGGCTTTGGTTTGCCCTCAGCAGCCTTATACAACATGGGGCTCACAGAGATCTCCCGCTGGAATCACCCAGTACAGGGGATGAGCAGAGGGCCGGACACCTGGATCCGAGTCTCCAGTGATGGTTTAGGACTTCTCTGTAACAGTTTCCTGGATGTTCTTACGGCCCTGGAGTTGGAGAGCCCCTGAGCTTGGCGTGGTGCAGTGGGAGGGGCTGTCTGGGGGTGGCTGGAGGGCGAGCTTGCTGTCAGCCACCGTGGTGGCAGGTGGTTCTTGTGGTCTCTGGATGCTCTGTTCAGTGAAAAGGCTCCCAAGCCGTGACAGGGTCTGTTCCATTCCCCCTGAGGAGAAGACGTTATGAGCAGGCTAGGTATTGGGGCCTCAGTGCTTATGAGGGAAACCAGGTGTTCGGCCAGGCTCGGTAGAAGGTTTGGTCTGGTAAGTATGAGGAGAGTCAGGCCTCCCTGGGGCGGGCACAAGGTTCCAGGTTCCATTTTCTGTGGGCCTGGGGCTCAGCATCTCTTTCCTGCCTTGGTCAGGACTGGCTCCCGACTAGGTGAGGCTGAGCCTGACGGAGCAGTGGGAGGAGGGAGTGGGGTGCCAGATATCAGCAGGAAGAGGGTGATCTTGGAATTGAACACGAGAGATTTTAAGGAAAAGCTTTCCAGGGGCGCCTGGGTGGCTCAGTGGGTTAAAGCCTCTGCCTTCGGCTCAGGTCATGATCCCAGGGTCCTGGGATTGAGCCCCATATCGGGCTCTCCGCTGAGCAGGGAGCCTGCTTCCTCCTCTGCCTGCCTCTCTGCCTACTTGTGATCTCTGTCAAATAAATAAATAAAATCTTAAAACAAAAACAAAAACAAAAACCGCTTTCCAGTGGAGCACTTGTCAAGTTCCTGGGCAAACCCATAGAAAATACAGGAAGAGTTGTAAATACTGTGTCCAGAACAATACTGTTGCCGGATGGGATGTTCTTCCTCGGGCTTGCTTGAGCGGAACGAGGAGTTGGAAGCACAGACTCTCTGGGCAGGCCTGATGATACCCAGCAAAACCTTGACTCGGTAAGAGTTGTCAACAGGAACAGGGTCACATCAGACAAAGGGGAGGCCCAGTGGGCTGCCTCTTCTAATCCCGGTGGGGAGAGCAACTCTCAGTTCTTAGTGCATTCCTCACCTGCAATCAGGGCTGGCTTTAAAGTTTGTTTATTTTTAGTCATCTCTGCACCCAACGTGAAGCTCGGACTCACGACCCTGAGATCAAGAGTCGCACGTTCTTCCCACCGAGCCAGCCAGGGCTGGCTTTAAGGAAAGAACCTCCATTTTAGACCTGCTCATCTGGATCTCTATCATTTTATATCAAAGCCCATGGCTTTTTCTTGTTTTCACTTCTTTCGGGTAAACCTTGCCCTTCAGCGAATCCCCAGTGAAATTCCTAAGGCAGGCCTGTCCAGTTGTAGAGTACTTGACTCTCAGGATTCCGGTGTCAGAGAGATGGAATCCTCTCTCACCTACAAGGTAGGACTCTGTTACCCTCAGCCTCTAGTTTGTTTTGTCTTTTCAGACAATTCCAGACTCAGAATAAAGGGAGATTTTTCTTGGACAAAACGAACAATGCCAGAGAAAAGCTCCGTTCTTCTGTATCGCTTGCAAAGCCTCCCCAGGTATAGCCCTGCGGGTTAAAGTTCTTTAATTGTACCCAGTACAACTTAGCCAAGGCAAACTGAGGCTCCAGGCCCCTCCCCTCAGGTCAGTATTAAGCCCCCGCCCCCATCCTCCAAAGCAGGTGTGCGCGGAGAACCAGCAGGACTTTGTTAATGGCTCCTTCTTGTGCTTAAAGTCTGACTCCTGGAAACCAATTTTCTTGGGGCACTAAAGTCTATGAACTTGACCGTTAATGGATTTTGAGGGAAACTTCCCCTAACTCCCACTCTTGTATCATCTGGACATCTTGACCTCTAGTGTCTTCTGCTTCCAGGGCATTTGACATGGGGGAGATGAGGGGCAGGTAGGTTCCGCGAAACTGCACATCTGGCTTTCTGCCTCTCCTGCTCCCATTCTGTTTCTCAAAACCGAAAGATCCCTGGTTTCTCTTGAGAGCAAAAACAAAACAAAACAAAAAAAGTGTGCTGATAGGTAGTACTCCTTGAACCCTCAGTTCAATTGATTTGAAACAAGCTAAGCAACACACACACACACACACACACACACACGTCATTTTCACAAACAGGGAAGGAAGGCTGAGGAGGCAAGGGGGCTGGTTCTGAGGTTTTGGAGAGGGGATAATACCTGGAGGGTACAACCTGGTTGACCCAGCGGCCGACTGGAAGAGCAGTGGGGCTCCGGGAAGGGCAAGGAAAACATTGCCCGTCAAGCAGGATCATTTGGTTCCCAAGTTCCTCTGGGAAGACCTGGAAGAGGATGACACCAACACAACCTCCCCCAGCCTTCTTTCCAACCAAACACCTTGAATTACCATGACCTTCATGTTGCTCTTTACAATAAGAGCTTTTAATCTTGTATTCTTCTGTAAGTACTATCTGAATATATTATCACTGTGTAAACACAAAACTCTCTTAGTCCAGACTCCCTAGAAAAATGAGCTGGATGTGCCAAGCTTCCTGGGCTAGTACTTGGGGGTTGGGGGCCAGAATCCCAGGGAATCAAGATTTGAGGGAGACAGGGACAGCAGGCCAGGAAGGAGGAAGGGAACACAAGGCAGGTATCACTAAGTTGGCCAAGAAAATGAGGAAAATCAGATGGTTTTGGTCATATGGGACACCATCAAGTAGACCATTATATCCAAAGGGGACTCATCCTCTCTGGTCTGTTATCAATTGAAGTTTATACTCAAGTTGCATCCCCAGATTCCTTTGGCAGCAGCTGGGGACCCCAGAACCTCTATGGGTTCAGCCAAGCCCCATACTTTCTGCTTTGGCAGGAACCAAAAGCTGCCTCTTGTTTGTATGCGCAGCTGAGATAAGCCTTGTCCGATTTATCTCCCCTCCCCAGAAAGAACTTTTCTTAAGAGCTTCATGTGCATTATTCCAGACCCTTCTATGCATTGTACACATATCTACATGGCTTTTAAAAAACACGAACTAGGTAATTTGGTAGGTATTATTTTGCAATTTCCTTCTTTTCTCTTAATATACCCTGTAGATTTTCCCATCTTTAAAATCCTTGTGTAGCATTATTTTGTATGGATGTACTATAATTTCTGGTCTTTTCGATGTTTTCCAACTTTGACTCTTCAGAGTCAATATTACAATGAACACGATTCTTTGTGTTCATATGGGACTTTTTCTATAATACCTTGAGGTTGTACTTTTGGGTCAAAGGAAGCATTTCCCCACATTGTATCCCATTTTATACTCAAAAACCCTGAGAGGTAAGGGGTAGTGGAGAAGAATCTTTGGATGGAAGGGAGAAATCCATAGACTATATAATACCCTTGTTGAGTTATAATTCTAACAGTTTTCTGTGTTCTTCAGATGAGAGAATTGCAGTTACATAGCTGCTTCATAACAGAGTGGCGACTTCAATGCAAGTCCCTTGATCCAATATCACATGCTCTTCCTTCATGATGTTGCCTCCACGTCTCGCTCATTTGCTCATTAAATTGAGTTTATGGGGCTTCTGAGTGGGCCTCTGTGCCAAAGTTTGCAAGCTAGTTTCAAATGACCACCCATAAAAATCAAATAACCCTCACCTTGTCAGAATCCTTGGGTAAGTGTTTTATGACTTTATGGATTAAGATCCTAGAAGAATTAAAATATGGAGTCCACTTAATTCAATTGATTATAGCATGAAGCTAATGAAGCCAAGAGATCTTGAACTAAATCCTCAACAAACAGTTGCAAGGACAATTATAGGCAGTGGTCACAGACTGTACCCTGAACCTTGGCTCATTGCTCCTCGAATACTTATCATTGGTCACGGAGAGGAGGAAGTGAGAGTGTGCGTAACTCTGCGGAGTGGTTTGCAAAGTATGGTCCGTGGCTTAGCATTTCTTGGAAGAATGTTGGAAATGGAAAATCTCAGGTCCCACCACAGATCTATTGGATTGGGAACTCTGGGGGTGGGTTCAGGAAATCTGTGTTTTAACAAGTCCTTCAGTGGGTCCAGTGTATACTAAAGTCTTAAAGCTTATCTCTATTACAAGAAAACAAAAAGGAATATTGAGCTAATGTTGGGTGAGGTGCAGCAGAATCATGTCAGGGCACACCTTTGTCTTGACTATTTGTCCCTGGGATCTTTGAACCTGGGTCACAGTCTATCCTACCACACGTACACCTCCGTCATGAGACTGAGTCACCAGAGGAATACAGCAGGTTAGGGTATGTCTTGACAATAATCTCACCAACATGACTTCACCCCTTGGCTGCCTTAACCTCTGAGGCCTTTGCCCTTGACCCTGGAAATCCCCTGTCTTCTTGAACATGAGTTAGTTGACCATGAAATGGCAGTCCATTTGTTGGTGTTGGCTATAGTTCATTAGTGTCATAGAATCTTGTCTCTGTTTCCTCTCCTGCTGGATCTGCTGGGATCTCTGAGAGTTCTTTCTTTCTTTTTTAATTTAAAATCAATCAGCCAACATAAAGTACATACTTAGTTTCAGATGTAGTGTTCGATAACTTAGCAGTTGTGTATAACACCCAGTGTTCATCATATCACGTGCCCTCCTTAATGCCCATCGTCCAGTTACCCCATCCCCCACTCACTTCCCCTCCAGCAACCCTCAGTTTGTTTCCTACAGTTAAGAGTCTCTCATGGTTTTCTCCCTCTCTGATGACTTACCATTCTGTTTTCCCTCCCTTCCTCTATGATCTTCTGTGCTGTTTCTTATATTCCACATAGGAGTGAAACCTTAAGGAAATTTTCTTTCTCTGATTGATGTATTTCATTCAGCATAATACCTTCCAGTTCTATCCATGTTGATGTAAATGGTAAGATTTCATCCTTTTTTGATGGCTGAGTGATATTCCATTGTGTCTAGATATACCACATCTTCTTTATCCATTCACCTGTGAGTGGACATCTTGGTTCTTTTCGCAGTTTGGCTATTACGGACATTGTTTCTATGAACATTGGGGTGCAGATGCCCCTTTGGATCACTACATTTTTGTATCTTTGGGGTAAATGCCTAATAGTGCAATTGCTGGGTCATAGGGAAGCTCTATTTTTAACTTCTTGAGCAACCTCCATTCTATTTTCCACAGTGGCTCTACCAGCTTGCATCCCCACCACCAGTGTAAGACGGTTCCCCTTCCTCCGCATCCTTGCCAGCATCTGTTGGTTCCTGAGTTGTTAATTTTAAGCATTCTAGCAGGTATGAGGAGGTATTTCATTGTGGGTTGGATTTTTATTTCCCTGAGGCTAAGGGATGTGGAGCATTTTTTCATGTGTCTTTTGGCCATTTATATGTCTTCTTTGGAGAAGTATCTGTTCATGTCTCCTGCTCATTTCTTGACTGAATTATTTGTTTTTTGGGTGTTGGGTTTGATAAGTTCTTTATAGAACTTATAGAACTCCCATTCTGTAGTCTGCCTTTTAGTTTTGTTGACTGCTTCCTTTGGTCTGCAGAAGCTTTTTATCTTGATTAAGTTCCAATAGTTCATTTTTGCTTTTGTTTCTCTTGCCTTTGGAGACACAAAGCAAGAAATTGCTGTGGCCAAGGTTGAAGAGGTTGCTGCCTGTGTTCTCCTCAAGGATTTTGATGGATTCCTGTCTCACATTTAGGTCATCCTTTAGAGTTTATTTTAGTGCATTGTGTAAGAAAATGGTCCAGTTTCATTCTTCTGCACGTGGCTGTCCAATTTTCCCAGCACCATTTGTTGAAAAGACTGTCTTTTTTCCATTGGACATTCTTTCCTGCTTTGTTGAAGATTAGTTGACCATTGCATTGAGGGTCCATTTCTGGGGTCTCTGTTCTGTTCTATTGATCTGTGTGTCTGTTTTGTGCCAGTACCATACTGTCTTGATGATTATAACTTTGTAATAGAACTTGAAGTCTGGCATGGGATGCTACCAGCTTTGGTTTTCTTTTTCAACATTCCTCTGACTATTCAGTGTCTTTTCTGGTTCCTTACAAATTTTAAGATTTTTTGTTCCAGCTCTGTGAAAAGTGTTAATGGTATTTTGATAGGGATTGCATTGAATGTGTTGACTGCTCTGGGTAGCATAGGCATTTTAACAATATTTGTTCTTCCAATCCATCAGCATGGACCATTTCTCCATTTCTTTGTGACTTCCTTGATTTCTTTCATAAGTGTTCAATAGTTTTTTGAGTGTAGATCCTTTTCCTCTTTGGTTAGGTTTATTCCTAGGTATCGTATGGCTTTTGGTGCAATTGTAAATGGGATCGATTCCTTAATTTCTTTCTGTCTCATTGTTAGTGTATAGAAATGCACCTGACTTCTGTGCATTGATTTTTATATCCTGCCATATTACTGAGTTGCTGTGTAAGTTCTAATAGTTTGGGGGTGGAGTCTTTTGAGTTTTCCACATCAAGTATCATGTGTTCTATGAAGAGTGAGAATTTGACTTCTGACAGTTATTTCTATGCACAAAAGATGACATTTGCTTTTTTAGTATTATACCATGGCCTATAAATTCCAACTCTACAAACTGATACATTAAACCCACTGTCATGCTATGATATAAGAAAAACTGGATGTAAAAATCATATTTCGGCCAGCATTCCTTGCCAAGGAAAGTCCTCTTTCATCTCACATTTAACTGCTTCTGCCTCCAGTAAACTGCAACCATCATCAACCTCAGAAGATAGGAGTGGAGATCTCACCCAGCTGACTTCAGGCGTTTAGAGTGTGAGGAAGAAAAACTGATCTCTTAGAGATTTATTTCCCCCTTTGGTGTGTCTTATGGATCGAATATGTACACCCCAACCCCAAATTCACACGTCAAGCCCTAAACCCCAGTACCCTGTGACTGTATTTGCAGATAGGGTTTGTTGAAGGTAAAATGAGATCATTAGGGTGGACCTTAGTGCGAGGACCTTCTAAAGGGGCAGGTTTGGACACAGACACATATGCAGGGAGAATGCCATGAAAGCATGAAGGTAGGGATCAGGGTGATGCTGCCATACATCAAGGAACCCCAAAGACTGTTAGCTAAACCATCAGGTAGGGGACAGATTCTCCCTCACAGCTCAGAAGATACCAGCCCCACAGACCCCTTGCTCTCAGACTCCTAGTCTCCAGAACTGGGAGACCATGAACTTTAATTGTCTGTGTCCTCCAGTTTCAGGTGCCTTTACACCAGCCCTGGCAAATAAATACAACACATCTGTTGTCTTTGCTGCTTCTCATTGTCCTCGTGCCTCTCCAGTCTCCTCAGGTCTCTTGGGTTCCCATGGACAGCTGGTCTCCCTGACTCTAGGCTCCTTCCTACCCAGCCTGTTGGGCAAATCTGTAGGCAGAGCCAGCGTTGCTGAGAGGCTTTCATTCCTGCCAGTCCCCCATTTCTTACTACCTCAATGATGCATTCCATGACCCTAACCTGCTCTCCAAAAGTGCCCCTGTCCCCACCCACCCCCCAGACAAGACCTCCACTCTCTTCAGACAGGCCTTCTCCCTAATGCGTGGACACGCATGTGCACACCTGCCTCCCCAGGTCTGCTCACTCTGCTTTCCTCACCTGCCGGGCCTCCTTGCCAAACTCTTCTGCCACACCGCCATCATGTACTCAAGACATTCGCCAACTTGGCTGGGTATTAGAATCACTTTGGGATTTTTAAAATCTCCTCAGTGCACAGGCTGTCCTCCCCTGGAGTCATGGAAGAGCCTCTGGCATGGAATGCGTGTGTCAGAATCGTTTAAAGTGCCCAGTGAGTCAGTAGAGAGCCAAAATTTGGCAGTGACCTCATCTCTTGCGCTCCGCTCATGCTTGTCAAACTTGAAGTGTGCAACAGTCATCAGAGCATCTGTGAGGCCCAGGTTCTGCATTTCTAGCAAGCTCCCAGGCAGTGCCGTTGCTGCTGGTCTGGGCACCATGTGTTGAATAACAGAGTACTGCACAATTTCTGTCAGGGTATTGAGACTCCCCTTCGTCCCTGTGAGATTTGAGATGGTTTATGGGAAATACATAGACAAGAATGAGCCGTTACTTTGATCTCCCTCATCAGACATGCTTTCAAGGGGGGGTTGGAAACATCTGGAAGAAACTGGCAAAGACATGCCAGAGAGCGACAGCCATGAGGTGGGAAAACCAGGGGTGAGGATAGTCTGGCACGTGGGGTGGAGGGTGCCAGCTTCCTACCCCGTCTACCCTGGAGCAGCTGTGGACACAGCACCTTCACCCTCAAGATTAGCAAACCCTGGGGCCTGGGCTATAAGGAGCCCTTTGGTTCTGTGAAGTCCTGTGGTGTGCGGTGCTGGAGAGAAATCTTGGGCTTGTAGGTGTAGGGCAATTTGGGCTTTAGGACCCCTGTTGTGTCTCTTGTTCTCTCTCCTTGTTTGGTCTGGGGTGTGCTTTTGGCTTGGGAAAACTCTAATTCTAGAGGCAGTGGAGTGAAGATTCAAAGCACACGGGTGAACTTGGCCGGTGCCGGCCCATCACGTAACTCCTGGGGCCATCATTAATGGCGACTATAATGTGGATGTCATCCTCCTGGCAAGGTCAAGGCAGAGCCTGTGGCCAGGACTTGTTACTTAGGTTCTTCAGGTTGTGGCTTCTTGATCTATAAAATGTCGGGAATATTATTTGCCTTCCAAGGCTGCAGTGGTGAGGAAATGCGAGCAAGCCTGGGAAGCCTGTAGCCCTGAAGCTGAGGCCTACAGACGCATGGTATTGGGCGCCACTGGTATCACCATCATCGTTCCGATCCTGACTTCGGTTCTCAGTTGAGGGCAGGGCCCACATGCCCCTGAGCAGAACAACTACTCAGGACTTGCTCTGGGGCTCTAGGGAGAGAGACGCAGAGAGGATTTGCAGGTTCCTCCCTCAGTCAGCAGGTGCAAGGGCAGGATAGGAACCGGGCATTTTGTGTGGCTGCTTGTTGGGTATCCCTTCTGCTCAGGTCTGCACGATGACTTCCAGGATCCTTTGAAAGTGTTCGGCCTGGCAGGTGCCTCCCTCTGCCTAAAAAAATAGGAAAGTCGATATTTTATGATTGCAGTGGTATATAAAGGTGAGTGCAGTCCAGATTGGATTACACTCACTTTTTTTTTCTGATTTTAAAAGGAATTTTAAAAGTTCCCTGACCGGGCGCCTGGGTGGCTCAGTGGGTTAAGCCGCTCCCTTCGGCTCAGGTCATGGTCTCGGGGTCCTGGGATCGAGTCCCACGTCGGGCTCTCTGCTCAGCGGGGAGCTTGCTTCCCTCTCTCTTTCTCCCTGCCTGCCTCTCTGCCTGCTTGTGATCTTTGTCTGTCAAATAGATAAATAAAATCTTTAAAAAAAAAAAAAAAAGTTCCCTGACCGATCAAGTATAACTGGGGCCGGGGGCCAGGAGGGCCAGGAGCCAGGTGTTTCTTTCTCTTCCTTACATAGGCCATAGCTGTCTCTAGGGACTTCCCTTTTGCGTGGAGCGTGGGCTCGAGTGCTAGGACTAGATGGCTTATTTTAATATATTGCAACATGAAGACATTTTGTTGTTGGCAATCATTAGGAGACTCCTTCCCCAGCTTTGGGAACCTATTTCTCTCTGGCTTCCAAGGTCACTCTCAGACTCACTCTGGTCTCTCAATGCCTCTCTGTGGCACAGCCTTGAGAAATTGGGCATGATGGGCTCTTAACACCAAGAGAGTCCCATGTCACCCAACCCAGATGAGTGGCTATGTGTTTGGCTATGTGTTCTCAAAATTGCAATTCGGGTCACATCATGTGGGCTCCTATGGTTCCCTGTGGAGGAGGGGAAAGCTCCGCCCTGCCAGTGTGTTCCCAGTGAGTACCAGTTGTCACTATCCTACAAGGTAGATTCCCTGCTCCCTCCCCCAGGAGATGGCCTGGCGCAGACATGGTCTGGGTACTGTCACGTGTTACCGCTCTTCTCCTGTACCTGCACAGCTGGGAAGAACAGAACAGACCACAGGCAAGAGCCTGTGGTCCTTTTTGGGTCCCAGGATCCCTTTGCACACCTTGATAGTAATAATTAGGGTAAGGTGAGAGGAATACGATCCTTTGGTGATGTGTCTCGGGTTGGCCTGATGGGGAAGTTGGGTAGCCTGACAGCGGTGGGTCCTTCTTCCTTTAAAGAGGCCCAGCCTGGAATTCATTCACACAGAATGTCAAGTTGAAGCCCAAGAGCCAACAGGACAGGGACAGATTGAGAGGATGAACATGACAGCTCTGAACAGATAGCAGTTTGCTATTGGTTTTGCATGCTGGTCTTAATATGTCACTTCTTTTTTTTTTTTTTTTTTTTAAAGATTTTATTTATTTATTTGACAGAGAGAGATCACAAGTAGGCAGAGAGGCAGGCAGAGAGAGAGAGAGGAGGAAGCAGGCTCCCTGCCGAGCAGAGAGCCTGATGCGGGACTCGATCCCGGGACGAGAGATCATGACCTGAGCCGAAGGCAGCGGCTTAACCCACTGAGCCACCCAGGTGCCCCAATATGTCACTTCTTAATCCGCATTTTATTTATACCATGTTGCTTTCTCATTAGTTCTCAGTAATCGATTATGTTATCTCTGAATTTCTTTTATACAATTGGAGAGCTGACAAAATGCTTGCTCAGTGTTACCAAGTGTACAGTGGCAGCAACGTGTAAATCTTGGGCTAGATTCTTAGCTGGATGATGCAAGTTCTAGTTACTCATTAACCCAGACCCTCACAGAAATTGTTAGGATGTCTCTTGCTGTACAGAGCAGAGAGAGTGACATTAAAAACTAGGATTAGGGTTTGGGAAGTAAGATAGATAGGATATAGAAACCCCACAGGTGATTTCAAAGAGGTGTCTTGAGGTCATTTGAAGCAAAGACCATTTGGGGACTAGCAACGGAGGAAAGAGTATTCAGGTCTATTTTTAAAGGAGGTTCAAAGGCTCATGATGCCCAGACCAAACACATAATGACTCAAGAAAAGGGAGAATGGAAATTGCCCATTGATTTTATGAATATCATATGGATCCTGGCACAGAGGGGTAGAGGCAAATGTTTCTGATTTAGAAATAAGCACTTCTGTAGTCCCAGAGGTGATGGGAGAGGATGGTTTAAGTGGTTGGGGTGATGGAACAGCCAGTTTACAGAGGTTCTTGAATGGGAAGGGGGCACCTGGGTGGCTCAGTTGGTTAAGCATCTGCCTTGGGTTTAGGTCATGATCCTGGGCTCCTGGGATGGAGTCCCCATGTCTGGCTCCCTGCTCAACAGGGAGTGTGCTTCTCCCTCTGTCTGCCCCTTCCCCCTGCTCATGTTTTCTATCTCTCACTCACTCTCACTCTTTCTCTCTCAAATAAATAAAAATCTTAAAAAAAAAAAAGAGAGAAAGGTATGGGGAGGAATTGTATCTTAGGTTTGGGGCTTAGGTCAATCGGAAGCCATTGAGAGTTTCGAGCAGCAAAGCAAGGAGCATGTGTTGCCTGGGAGCAGGGCCGATGGTCTGGAGGCTGTTCAAGGGCCTGGCAGCAATCCAGCAGAATAATTCCACCGTAGGAACTAGAGCTTCAGGAGCAGCTGGCTAAGCTGTGTCCAACAGTGGAAATTGTTGAGCTGGGGGGCTTGGGGTTGGTAGAAATGCTGCCTTTGGCTGGGAAATATTGAAGGGCCTGTGGGATGTTCCAGTGGCCTCATGCACATAGGGTAGAGGTAGGAATTTGGAAGTCATGGTTAAATAGATGGTAATTGATGAGATGTGCACAGGAGTGCTGAGGTCTCCTTGCTAGATGATAAGTAGGTAGATGAGAAGGTGCCCCAGGATGGATCTCCCTGATCAGCAGTGTCTCGGGGATGTGCTCAGGAAGAGGAACCCTTGATGGAAATTAGAAAGAAGAGTCCAAGAGATGAGGGTCAGTTAGGGCAGCACAGGTTCATGGAAGCCAAGGGAAGTGATGAGTTAAAGAACAGGTCATCAGGGGCGCCTGGGTGGTCAGTGGGTTAGGCCTCTGCCTTTGGCTCAGGTCATGATCCCAGGGTCCTGGGATCAAGCCCTGTGTCAGGCTCTCTGCTCAGCAGGGAGTCTGCTTCTCCCTCTCTCTCTGCCTGCCTTTCTGCCTACTTGTGATGCCTCTCTCTGTCAAATAAATAAATAAAATCTTAAAAAAAAAAAAAAAGAACAGGTCATTGGGAATGTCCAATGTTGGAAAGAAATCATAGATGAACTTGAAAGTACCTACTGGATTTAGCAACAAAGAGAACTTTGGTGTCCACTTTTGGGAATTTATTTTTTTTTTTAAAAGATTTTATTTATTTATTTGACAGAGAGAGATGACAAGCAGGCAGAGAGGCAGGCAGAGAGAGAGGAGGAAGCAGGCTCCCCGCTGAGCAGAGAGCCTGATGCGGGGCTCGATCCCAGGACCCTGAGATCATGATCTGAGCCGAAGGCAGCGGCTTAACCCACTGAGCCACCCAGGCGCCCCGGGAATTTATTATTATTTTTCAATCAACAAATATCCCCTGAACATCTGCTTACTCACACAAGGGCCTGCTCTTGGCCTGAGGCTTACAGTCTAGTAGGGGAGACAAGCAGAGATACCCAAACCTGGACGAGGCTTTTTCAGTGGTAAGAGCAATTAAAAAACAAAACAGAGGGACTACAGGGGCACCTGTTGATGGGTGGGAGGGCATTCAGATTGGATGGACAGGAAAGGCCTTTCTGAGGAGGTGACATCTGACTGGAGTCCTGAATGAGAAGAAGCATTTGCATAAAGATCCAGGGGGCAGACTGTTCCAATAGAGGGAACAGCTTATGTAAAGGCCCTAAGACAGGGATTCTCAACTGGGGGTAATTGTGCCCTCCAGGGGACACTTGGCAGTATCTGGAGACATTTTTGGTCACCACAAATCAGGAGGGATGGGGAGTGCTACAGACATCTAGCGGGGTAGAGGCCAGGGATGCTAGCAAACACCCTGCCATGTGCAGGACAGTCCCCGCAACAAAGAATTATCTGGTTCCACATATCACTAGTGCTGAGGGTAAGAAGCCCTGCCTTAAATCAGGAACAAGTCTGGTCCATTTAAAGAGCAGAAGTGGGGGATAGTTTGGGTGGCTGTCAGTTAAGCGTCTGACTCTTGATCTTAGGTTTTGATCTCAGGGTTATGAATTCAAACCCTGAGCTGGGCTGCAAGCTGGGTGTGGAGCCTACCTAAAAACAAAACAAAACAAAACAAAACAAAACAAAACAACAAAAAAACCCCAGAAAACTTAGTGTTTGGGGGTGGATGGTAGGACCTGAGTCAGAGAGGCAGCCTGGCAGGGACAGAGGACAGAGGCCTTCCGGGGCTTGGTCAGGGGTTCATATGTTACTTTCTGAAGCAATGGGAAATCATTAGAGAGATTTAGCAGGGAAGGGGCTTGATCCGATTTCCATTCTAAAAGGATGCTATGGCTGCTGTCTAGAGACTGGATTGCAATGGGCAAGAGTGAGAACAGAGGGGCCGTCGTAATCATCCAGGTGAGGAGAACAGGGGACAGGCGGACAATTAGATAGCGCTGGTGGGATTTTTCTGATGGATTGAGTTTGAAGGTGAAGAGAAAGTGAGGATACAAAAGTCACTTCTAAGATTTTGGTTTGAGCAATAGGCTGGGTGGAGGTACAGTTCATTGTGGTACAAAGGCAGGGCAAAGCTTAAGATCTAAAGAGTTGAAATACTGAGGAGCTTGTTAGGTGATGGATAAGGACTTAGCATCTGGCATGTTTATCACCCAGCTGTTTTAAATAATTGCAAACACCGTAATTATCCAATTAAATAAAATTAAATAAGTTACGGAACCAGTATAGAATAATATTACAGAATAAATCCGTGAACATGGAAATACAATCACAATGCAATAAGTGAAAAAGGATGTCAAAATATGCAGAGGATGATACTGTTGGATTCTGATTGTACTGCTTATACCCAAACATATCCTCTATGAAGTAACAAGTGTAGAAGCAAAATTCTAGAAATACTAGAAGAAAAAAATGGGTGACTATTCTTAGAAGAGTAGAGTAGTGAGACCCTGTGCAACATGATATTAAAACCAGAAACCATGAGGAAAAGGTGGGTATACTCGATTGTAGAAAAATTTACATTTCTCATAGCAGGGAGTCCCTCAGACAATGGCCAAGAGAAGAACTCGGAAAAATTGTTGGCAATCAGTGCGATAAATTTAATATCTCTATTAGCCAAAGAGATTTTATAAATTGCTAGAAAAGACAAATAACCCAGCAGAAAGATGGAAAAAGACCAGAATCAGCAATTCCTGGGAGAAACAAGACAGCCAATCAAGGATGAATTGACTATGAAAAAAAATACTAATGGAAACAATATGTTCATTTATACCTATCAGCTTGGCAAAAAGAAAGATCAATAATACTCATTTTTGAAGAGCTCAAGGGAGAGTAAAGTGATGCAGTCTTTCTAGAGTATAAGTGCATTCTTTCTAGAGTATTCTATTCAAATTGAAATTTGAATGTGCTTTTTTTTGAATGTGCTTTTTTTTTTTTTTTTGATCAAGCAAGTTCACCTCTGACTCCTGAGCCTACCTAAATGATTAGACAACTGTTTGGAGATAAAGGTACTTGGTGGGCAGAGCTGCACCTTCCGTGATAATAAATTCTCTGAAATAAATGTTTCTCCACAAGGACGTGCTTAAATAAATCATGGGCCATAACATCCAGCAGAACAATACGCAATTGGTAAAAGGCATGAGGTCAGTCTGGATGTCTAGATTTGAAAAAATGTTCATGGCAGGTTAAGTAAAAGCAGCAAATTGTAGGACAGTCTGCATGATCTCTCATTTTGTAAAAATAACAAAATAAAATGGGTTATGGTGGGGTGCCTGGGTGGCTCAGTCCGTTGAGCGTCCAACTCTTGATTTCAGCTCAGGTCATGATCCCAGGGTAGTGAGATCGAGCCCTACATCAGGTTCCAGGCTCAGCACAGAGTCTGCTTGAGATTCTCTCCCTCTCTCCCTCTTCTTTTGCCTGCCCTCCCACTCACTCACATGTGTGTACCCACTCTCTCTCTCTCTCTCTCTAAAAAGAAGGGAGGTTTACAGAGCTATATTTGTTTAGGAATAGGTCTGAAAGTCTTACACAACATTCTTCAATGTTGTCTTTTCCACGGAGTGGGATTTTTAGATGTGATTTTTAAATCTTTAGTGTTTATTTTTAACATAGTGGAATGTGTCAAAACAACAAAGTGGTATGTGTGTATAAATACTTGAATAAATACTAGTATAAATTACATATTGGCAGAAGTGGACCTCACATGATTATATGTGTAAAAGATATTTCCTATGTCAGAACCATCTGCCCATGAAACACCTGGCTGTCTCAGTCAGTAGAGCATGCAGCTCTTGATCTTGGGGTCATGACTTTGAGCTCCACACTGGGGGACAGAGTGTACTTAAAAAAAAACAAAAGTACAGCTTTAAAAAAAAATCATCTGCTCAGAATTTCCACCATTGTCTTTTCCTATCTTAACATCATATTACATATAATTGAAAAATAAGGGGCACCTGGGTGGCTCAGTGGGTTAAGCCTCTGCCTTCGGCTCAGGTCATGATCTCAGGGTCCTGGGATCGAGCCCTGCATCAGGCTCTCTGCTCAGCGGGGAGCCTGCTTCCCCCACTCTCTCTGCTTGCCTCTCTGCCTACTTGTGATCTCTCTCTGTCAAATAAATAAATAAAATTTTTAAAAAATGACAAAAAAGAAAAATAAATGAAATGATGTCTTACTATTGGATAAAACATTAAAAACACATCCATTACCTCCCACTGTTTTCTGATGTAAATGGAAGTGCCAACTTGTCCCAGAGTCCTTGCTTTAATAAAAGCCAACGTCTTCATAAATCTTTGGAAAACACAGAAGCAGCAGAAAGAATAGGACAGTTTTGATTTACATAAGACACACGAAGATAGAAGAACAAGAGACCGAGTGAAGGAAACGCAGCTGTAGACTCTCCTATTTTACAAGCTCACTATGTAAAAAGATATTTCGGGGTAAGGAATGTACCTATGTAAATTGTTTGCATCTCCCATAATCCTGTTTTTGCTTGTGTGTAAGACTTCTATTTGAACCTGCTAAATACTTAAAAAATACATCTCAAATTTGTGCATGTACATACACATGTTTTAAGTAGCATGTATGTCTATGTTTGCATTCAAGCTCATTTAAATCATTATGGCTATCATGAAACACTTGAAATAACTCAGTTTGTGTGTGTGTGTATCTACACAATATCTGTATGCACAGAGTAGTCTAGGATCTGCATCAACCCATTAACAGTGGTTGAACTGGTATGGATGGGTTTATGGATTTTATTTACTTAAAACATTTTTTTTAATTTTTTAAGATTTTATTTGAGAAAGAGAGCACGAATGAGCACAAGCATGGGGAAAGGCAAGCAGAGGCAGAGAGAGAAGCAGGCTCCCTGCTGAGCAGAGCCCGATGTGGGACTTGATTCCAGGACCCTGGGATCATAACCTGAGCCAAAGGCAGACGCTTAACTGACTGAGCCACCCAGGCGCCCTGATTTTATTTTAATGATCATTTTAGGTACTTAAGGTTTCTGATTTTTCTGCAATATGCATATTTGCTTTTACAGTAAGAAAAGTTTATTTTGAGAAAATAAGAAAAAAATAAAAAGATATGAATGGTGACCTTATCCAAGAGATGTCTCTGAGCAGTAATAAAAAGGCAGAAGCAGGTTGGCTGTGGACGTGATGCATGAGGCGGGGGGAGAGCAACTTTCCTTGAATAACCTCAGGGGTGGGGGAGGGAAAAGATGTGCAAAGCTAAAAGTTGTTGTAGAGCCAAGGGGAGGTTTGTGCTTTCTCTTCTAAGGAGTCTATCTGTCTGTATGTGTGGAATATCAGCCTGCGGGCTGAGTTTTCCTGAAGCAATCTTATTTTTGTCTTCCACTGTCCTCTTTTTTTTTTTTTTTTTAAAGTAGGCTCCGTGCTCACTGTGGAGCCCAATGTGGGGCTTGAACTCAGGAACCTAAGATCAAGAGTTAGCCACTTAACCAACTAAACCACTCACGTGCCCCTTCCCCTGCCCCTTTAAATCTATTTCAGGCACTGGTCATTTCTCTGGTTCCTCTTATGTAAAAGAAGGTTCCAAGTCATGTTAGTTCATTTAGAACGTCTGCTCCAAGCTGATAACCAACTGCTAACGAGGGCATCAGGGCCAGAGCCAGGAGGACGAGAGGTGAGACGGCTTTGCCCTGTCTGTCTCTTCTGAGTACATCATGGACACTGGGCATTTCCATGGGATTTTTTTTTTTGAAATCTCACCTGGTAGGACCTTCCAGTGGCAACACTTTTGCTGGTCTTGTCCACTTGGTTCACTCTCAAACTCCCTCTACCCACCCCACTACTGCTCTGCCTCTTACTTCTAGGGCCCTCTTTTCCCAGGCCGAGTTTTCCTGAGCCGGATTTGTCTGTTTGGTCTCCAGGAGCGAACTTCCTCCTTAGATCCGGGCTTCTGCCTGCTGACATGGTCCTGGTTTGACTCTCTCAGGCATAAGCTAGACCCCAGTCCCTCCAGTCCCCCAGCTCCAGGGGACACACATTAATGTCTCCAAGGGGTTCTATGAAAGCTCTCTCACTGGGCTTGAGGAGAAGGCAGACATGCCCTTCATCCTTCTCTCCTTGAGGGATGAGAACCATAGCTTTCTACCGGCCCTGCTCGAAAATCCTTGCAATTCCCCCTCCTCTGACTCTTTTTATCCTCCATGTGAGCGAGGGAATTTCAAAGTCAAAACACCGGTTCTTGCTTATCTCGCTTTGAGATTTTGCATTGGGTCTAGTGCAGACCTTGGAATATAATCTTTATTCTATCTCGGCACTTCGGTCCCAACCTCCAATTTACTGTTTTGTTATGTACAAATGGCGATGGGCCAGGGCTTCAACAGAGGACTCAGGACCCTGAGATCAGGAGCTGAAGACAAGGAGAGCAGTTGATAGAGTTGGGGTTCAAAGCCTTGCTGGGGAAAGGGTCTGGGGGGCGGAAAGGAGCAGACAGGAGGGACAGGAGAGGGCAGTTCTTAGATGGGAGGAGACAGGCAAGGAATCAATGGGGCTTCCAGTCAATGATTTCTAGTTGCTCCATGAAATAGGAGGCCAGAGGTTTATTGAAGGACAGAGAAGAGGAAAAACCATGATTGAAGTGGTCTGAATCATTTGTGTGATTCCCTCAGGACTTCTGAGGGAATTTCCAGGCCAGCTTAAAGTTATAACCCCCCCTGCTGGCTCAGGAGGCTGCCAGGGCCAATGAGCTCCTCTTCCCTCTGGGTAAGTGGAGGTTAATACGCCCTGGGCTGGCACCATTGGGAGAGGAGAGATGACAGAGTACACACACCAAAGAGAGTACAGATCACAGGACAAAGGGGCGCCAGAAAAGCCCAAAGATAGTCAGACTCCCTGGTTTAGAGAGGAAACTTTTTATCTTTGCAAATAGACTCACAGCTCAGGATTGGATGTCCTGAGTCACAGAAGCCCCAGCTGTCCACTAACCAGCACCCCGCTGAATCCGACAGCTCAGAAGAGGACGAGGATATGAAAGACCAGCCCTAATGTGGTCGGCAATTACCGACGGGTTTTGGGAACTGGTGGGAGGGAAGAATGAAGTTCTTTGGGCTCATTCAGACTCTGAATCCACAGTCTCAAAACCCCTGACAAAACTCGATTTTGTTTCAGAGCAATGCGTTGATGTCTGGGATCGACAGTGAAACGTTGTGATGTCTCACTTTTATCTCTGCGGACGGGTGAGGATGATGGCGACTTGGTTAAGTTGGTGTGCTGGACGGCCCAACATGGATCTACGGCTCCTTCAACTGTAGGAGGTAAAATGGTAAGAACTGAAACTATTATTTTGGTGGGAATTCAAGGCCTGGGAAGAGAGAAAAGAAATAGAAAAACGAAGCTTAAGCAATTCTCTCAGGGATGCCTGGGTGGCTCGGTGGGCTAAGTGTTTGCCTTTGGCTCAGGTCATGATCTCAGGGTCCTGGGATCGAGTCTCTGCTCGGCAGGGAGCCTGCTTCTCTCTTTTTCCCCTCTCTCGCTCTCAAATAAATAAAATCTTTAAAAATATATATGGCCAAGTAAAGACCATTACAAAACAACACAACTGTGTTCCTGTTGAGGCAGTGCATAGATGAAGTTTACTTTTACCAGAAAAGAATAGTAGTTAGTTTGTCCCTGTTTTTAAGCAGGCACTCCTGCTTGGCATTTCCTTTTTTTTTTCCCCCCTCAAGATTTTATTTACTTATCTGACAGAGAGTGAGCGAGAGAGAGAGAGTGCACAAGTAGGCAGAATGACAGGCAGAGGGAGAGGGAGAAACAGACTCCCCACTGAGCAGGGAGCCTGATGCGGGACTCGATCCCAGGACCCTGGGATCATGACCTGAGCTGAAGGCAGACACTTAACGACTGCACCCCCTGCTTGGCATTTCCTAAAAAATAAAAAATAAAAAAAACAAAAAAAACCCAGGACAAACTACTATGGTTACGTGATAAGCTGGTCTTATTAATAATGGTTTTTAAAATGGTGCTTCAGCCGAGGATGGTGAGTCACTTGAAATTGTCCCCAGTGATTTTCGGGAGACTATGCTGGACTAGCTGTGGGGCCACTGGGAAGTCATATGGAATGTGTGTGAAAACACAAATGAACTTCTAGAGAGAAACTTTGCTGTTTCTTCCGACCTCCCTGGCCTAAACTTGCCACATTGGAGAAACAGGTGGGATGGGTCCATGTCACTGAGTGTGCGTGTGTGTGTGTGTGTGTGTGTGATCTACACACTCTCTGAACGGGATCAAAATCTTTAGTCCCAACAAAGCAAAATGTGTCCTCGTGATTGTTAAAAGCGTCTCCACCCACAAGGGCGACACCTTACAGACAGTGGAAATAAAGGAAGGACACAGATTTCCTCAGTAAGACTCAGAACTTTTGATTGCAATCCAGTGAAAATCTCCAAGGCTAATTATTGCCTGGGTTTTATTCAGCCGCAAAGCTTCTGACGTCTGCCGGCTGGAGTGCGAGGTGCTCCATTTTAATGTTGCAAAACCTCCTAAATACTCACAAAGGCAACTGTTTATCTCAATCTTCACTTAAAACACCTGCTTACTGATCCTTGATGATGTGTTTTGAGGCTTGTGATTGAGCGTCTAACACCTGGCTGATTAGGCTGATGTTTGATCATGTTTTGAAATGTAATTTTACTATTTAGCGCGCACATCCATGCTGCAAAGCATTAAGTGGATTGGTTGTCCCCAAGCTCTTATTGTTGTTTTGAAAAAATAACCATTACAGAATAATAGCTTGTTTTCACTGAAAGGGAAATGAACTTGGCAATTCCTACTCGATGATGCAGCACTGTTCCTGAAGACCGTGGGTTTCCAAGTGTGCTACAAGGAACACCTCTCTTGGCCTCCTACCCTAGACCCTCTGGCTCCGGGGGTGGGGCCTGTGGGTTGACATTTTGAACGAAGAAACGCTACTTTGAGAGAAGGCAACTTTCCACTGGATCCTGAAGGACCATGGGTCGCTTTTCTGGGTAGAAACTTCCGGTTCCTGTCTGTGAAGGCGGTCTGAATGGAGAGTCCTGAGGCTTCCGTTATTCTGTGGGGGAACGTGGAACATGAGTGAGACGCACGTCATTGCCTACTGGGCCCTGAGACCCTGCACGTGGGGCTGAGAAGTCAGGCTAAGTGTGTGACCAAGGCCATGGTAGGGGCCCACTTTCCCCCTCGTTTTACAAATGAGACCATTAGGACCCTGGAGGGTGACTGAAGGTCACTAGGGGCACTTGGGTGGCTGAGTCAGTTAAGCATCTGTCTTTTGCTCATGTCATGGTCGTCCTGGCATTGGGCTGTGATGAGTGCCCTGCTCAGGGGAGAGTCTGAGTCTCCCTCTCCCTTTGCCCCTCCCGCTGATCGCTCACAAAGAAGGAAAGAGAGAAAATCTTAAAAAAAAAAAAAAAAAAAAGATTTGAAACTAGAACCCAGGTTTTAGTCCCTGCTTGTCCCTGTTCTCAGGTCACCAAAGTGCGAACTCTTGGAGAGGCCAGGCCCCTCCAGGCCTCTTCCCGAGCCTGCTCCCAGCTCGGGGCCCAGGGGGCTGACCTGCTTAGACTGCAACCAACGGCTCCCTGCCCCCTGGCTTCTGGCTGGACGTGGCCATCAGGAAGCACTGGTGGGAGTCAGGGAGAAGAGAGGCCCGTTGGGGTGGACACTGTGGTTGGCTCACCTGAGGGACCACGTGGGTGCAGGACAGGAACAGCTCCCCATGCTAGGACCACGTGGGGCCAGGCAGACTGTGGAATGTGACTTTAGAAGGTGACTTAAACAAAACTCAAGGGAGCTCAGGACAGTGGTTAAGACCCATCGAAGAGTAGCTACTCTTGCTGTTTTAAAAATAGCCACACACTTTATTATTTATTTGGTTAGAAAAATGAGAGGGTGGGGGATGGGTGAAACAGGCGCAGGGGATTAAGAACACTTGAGTGATTACACAATTGTTGAATCACTATGTTGTACGCTTGCAACTGATGCTGTGTTAATTATCTGGGAAGTAAAATTAAAAAATAATTTTAAAAAAGGGATCATCCATGATATAAAATTAAAATGTGCTGTAGGGTTAAGTCTTTCACCACTCAGCCTCTGTCCATTCACTTCTTCAGTGGCAAACTGTGCCCAGGTTCTTTGTGTATCCTTCCAAAGATGTTTTATGCTCCTTTAAACGTATAAATAATTATTTAAAACAGCCAGATGGTAGCATCTGGTGCGCCTCCCTCTTTTTTTTAAATTAACAGCATTATTTCAGATCGTTCAACAGGTGATAAGTCGCCCTATCCTTTTTAGTGGTTGTATAGTATTCCTCTACCTGGATTTACTGTCATTTATACATTTAGCAGCCCACCTGTTAAGAGACTCTGTGTTTGTTTCTAACCTGATATCATTATTCACTGAAACCGTGTTGCAATGCATATCCTGAGTGTCCGGCTCAACGAGAACGTGCCAAACCCCCGAGAGTCACTGTCAAAAACACTTCCGTAGAGGCTGTATGGATTTACGCTTCTATCAACAGGACAGAAAAGTGCCTGGGTCCCCACAGCACCGCCAGAATCACCCTCTCCATTTCAGTTACGGTCAAGGTTTGGCTAAGCAAATCCTAATCTTTGTGGGTAAAGCAGATCCTCTCCCATTTTACTTCCTAACTGGTCTCTTCCCCGCGATCTGGCAAAACTCTCCTCCAGCCAGAGCCATTTCCTGCCTTCCTTGCGGCTTTTGCTGGGTCAGCTCGTTAGCTTTAATTGTCTTCAAAATCATCTCCAGCTGCGTCATTCTTCTGGACCTGCAGAGTTACGGGAAATGCTGTCAAAACTGAGGGTGTGTCTGCACGGAGAGAGCAAGGTCTGTGCAACCAGTAGCCAAAGTTGGCAACTGGAGAATAAATCTTTTTTTTTTTTTTTTGGTTTGAAAATAGGTCAGATCTGAAAAGGCATGGAGGAGCTGGAAGCTTCATGCCAGGGCAGCCAGAACCCAGACTCCATCCTTTGAACATCCAGGATTTCTTACGAACGGACACAAAGAACATCTCTGATTTCCTGATCCCAGTATTTATTATTCCGCTTCCCTACCGCCCATCTCCTGATATTCTGCCTATGTGGAGAAACAGATGTAGACAGGGGTCTCTCTGGGTCTGCTTCAGCAAGGGGTGTGTTGGAGTCGGCTTATACCAGCGTTCGAAGGCTGAATAGGTTTTCAGGAATTTAGTGAGCTGGTTGTTAACTATAGCCATTATTGAGAATTATATGAATTTAAAAATCATATCTTTACTAAAAACAAAGGTAATAAATATTCAAAACACATCTCTGCCTAATTATGACAGCACATCTTATTCATGCCTTCAAGTTTTTTACATCAATTGTTACCTGTATCGTGGAAATACTACATAATGGTGAGCGACTGGCCATCTCTTCTCAGCTCAGTGGTTTGTGATAGCCCTTGGTTGCCTGACATTGACTATGATGGCAGTATTTACACGAAGGATAAATCTGTGCTTGATTTATTATATTCTAGACCGAAAGTAAAGGAGAAAATATTAATAATGCACATTAGACTTTAAAGTCTGTCATGACCAGAGCTGAAGGAGAGTGAGGTCTTAATTCAATGAACATAATTTGTATAAAAGTGACTAAATCGGTACATTTCATCCTATATATACATTTATTGGAAGGAGACTTAGCAGCCTGATGTGTGACTCTATTTGTCAGGTCGTGGTGGAATCATGGCCATGATTTGACTGTGAATACAAGGGCTCTGCAAAAATTCACTATGGAATCTGCAGTAAGGACTGTGGGGTATTTCCTTACAATCTAGAAACTGGGTATTGTAAATGCACGCTCTATCAGCAAAGTCTACAGTATCCTTATACACGCCCGTTTGTCCGTTTTTTTTCCTTTTGGAGAGTTGGTTGTTAAGTATTTACCTGTGCACACCATCTCCAGCTTTGGAATTCTTTTTTTTTTTTTTTAATTTTTAAAGATTTATTTATTTATTTGACAGAGAGAGAGAGAGAGAGAGATCTCAAGTAGACAGAGAGGCAGACAGAGAAAGAGGGAAGCAGGCTCCCTGCTGAGCATAGAACCCAATGCGGAACTCGATCCCAGGACCCTGAAATCATGACCTGAACTGAAGGCAGAGGCTTTAACCCACTGAGCCACCCAGGCGCCCCTCCAGCTTTGGAATTCTGCGACTATGCTAGGTTTTATGCTGTTATCTCAGAAGGAATCGTGCCGTTTTCCTTGGCCCACATTCTGTACAGAGGGGCTAAGAGATGGTGGCGATATCATTTGCCTCCTTTCTTGAGGGCTAAAGCTGGGGCCTGGGGCATCTGTATGGACCTGGAGTTCAGTGTGTCACTGATGACTAAGTCGAGGGGTAGACCTAGCACTGAGGAGGTGGCTGGCTTGGAGCCAGACCTTTTCTGCTGAACCTTCCTTCTGTGCAATGGCCAGAAGATTTTGGCATTTTCCTAGCTCAGGAATTGGCAACCCTCCTGATTTAGCAAGCCAAGTCCTCACTTATTCACTCTAAGGTAGCCGGTGCCAGGAATACATTCTAACTTCTAAAAGTTCTCTTAATCCAGGTTCTGGCTAAAGTCACTACAGAGAAGAATTCTGTTATTAAGATAAAACCTACTGAAACAGAAGATCAAAAATATGAAATTTCTTTAAACTTTTGACATGAACTAAATATTTGTGATTTTGCTCCTCATCTGAGGGAGGTTTTCATCTTGCCCTATGTGACTTGGGCAGCGGGGCACATTCCTTACACCAGTGCCCTGGGTCATCATTTCGGGGCCTCTGAGAAGCTGTGGGCTGTCTGGGGTGTTCCCAGCAGGTGTCAGGGATTGGCAGGGGTTGGCCTGTGATACTTGTTTTACTCGGTGTTATCACCCAGAACTCATGAAGGTAAGCAAGAGACGCTACTTCTGTTTACATAATGGTAAAGAGATTTATTGACCAGTGATTAGATAGGCCAAAGAACCTTTAGAGAAGGTTCTAGAGCGAGGTTTGGAAAGCAGGCATGAACAAAAGATGGGGCATCAATGAAGACCACAACCCCAGTCACATTCCAAACTACAGCAGGGGAGAAGCTGCTGTGACGAAACCTCCACCCAAGATCCTGCTTTTGCAGTGGGAATGGAATGTCCGCTTACATCACCTCTGCTGCTGGCCCAGGGCACTGGACATTCCTGCCCTCGGAAATGCCAAGCTGCTGTCATGGCCGCTGCTGCACTGCCAGAAGGATGCTCTGTCTCTGCGTGTTGTACCAGGGGGCCTGACTCAAAGTCCTGGCTTTCACCTTCACTGAGCTGCAAGGGAGCCTGGGAAAAAGAGTCTTTGGCTTTTTTCAGGATCTCTAGTGGGAAGAAGGCTCTGCTTTCTATGGAGAAGCACCAGGGGAATGTGCTAGAAACAAAGGGAGGATACTCAGTGCTGAGTAACCAAAAAAGAAAAATGTCTATGACACTTGGGCACACGCTCTGCAGATGTATACGATCTCACACATCACCTGGGTTAGGCCCAGGTATGTGGGAACTTTCTGGTCAGATTTGGCTCCATGTACCGCCACTACTCACTGTACCGCCTCCACTCTGACTAGGATATTCTTGGGCCCTCTTCTCTTCCGCAGGCTTTGGGAGGAGTCTGGAAGAGATGCTGGGTCAGTCTTGTTTCCGCTGCATGCTCTCTTGGCTGTCCTCGGGACAGTATCCCAGGGTGCTCTGCCCCTCAGGTCTCTCCCTACCCAGCCTGTAGTTGGTCTGCGGTCCCATGAAACAAAGGGGTATAAGACACAAGGAGCTGGGGCCTTCCTCATGTTTCCCGAGGTCTCCACAGCCCCAGCAGGAGTCCTCTCAAAACCCTGGCCCATGTTGCCTGGTGTATCACAAGGGCTCAATTCTTTGTTTTGGATTTCTTTTTGAAAAGTGCTTAGTCATTGCTTTTGGTTAGATCACTCAAAACAACACATTATATTTGTTTGGCACTAGAGTGTTTTCAAACATCTCCACAATGAGGAACCGATTTTACTGTGTTGGCCTCCCTCTGAAATAGCCTGGGCCATTTTTATACCCACCATGGAGTCAAGCCCCTGAGACCCAAAGGGCCTGAGGTCACACAGCTGCTAAGGGGCACGGTTGGCCTTGGCCGTAGCTCCCCTTACCTCTCTCTTGGTGTTCCATGGACTGTTGCTAGGAAGAAGAATTCACCCAGGGTCCAGCCTTGGGGTGGACAATTGTGCCTCCTGTGGAGTTTGCCGACCCACGTCTGAGCTCCGTCCAGACCGCCAGGCCAGGCTATGTGAGCCAGGCTCCCTCTAAGTGGGTGAGGTGCTTTCACCCAGAACGGACTTGGCCTGCAGCTCTCGCTCCCTGCTGCTCAGGAATGTTCTTGCCTTTGCTAGCCCTGCTTCTCTCAGAGGCAAGGCAAAAGCAGCTGATGAAGTGGTCACAGTCCCCTAAGAGGAGGCCAGTGGGTGGAATTCACAACAAGCCCAGCTCTGAGGTTTGGAAGACAAATGACTTCTGTTTCAGACAAATGGGAGTGTCAAGTTATTCCAGCCCGATGAGATTACAGCTCAGGGGATCACGAGGAATCAATTCCTCCAGAAGAGGAAAAAAACAGCTGGCACAGGAGCTCTTCAGGGCCTTCTGCTAAAGGTAATGCAGGGTCACAGGCTGAAAGTTTCCAGGTGATGATAGGATTAGGGCGAGAGGGACCTGGCATGTGAAGAAGCCCAAATTAGAGTCAGTGATGAGCCCAGGGAGCATCAGGAAGGCTCACAGACGAAAACATGACTTTGATGATCCAGAGGCACTGGTTTCTGGGTCCTTTCTCTTTCTCCAGACACAACAGAGAGAGACTGGAGACTAAATGGAAATGTAGAGGTCTAAGGATGTCAAAGGAAAGCAATGGAAAAATACGGGGCCCAGGGAGAGGCAGGGGACGAGAGGGAGCCCCTTTCCTGGGTCACAAACTTTAATGGGGAGCTCCCGATCTCAGAAATCAAGGTGAGCAATGCTTCAAGGCAGTATTTGCAAAAATCACAATTAAAAAATTGTAGTGAACAAGATACTGACCGGGATACCGGCCATGTGGAGCCATATTGGAGCCTCAGGCAAAAGGAGAAATCAGTAGTATTGACCGCAACTTTATGTAAAATGTTTGCATTTTGTTCATCATGAAGCTTTCCCCATTTTTTCCCCCATTTTCTATTGTGGTGAGGTTTGCATAACACAAAAGTTATCATTTTAACTATTTTCAAGTGCACAGTTGAGAAGCATTAAGTGCGGTCACTCTGCTAGACATCCGTCACCACCATCCATTTCCGGAAGGCCTTTCCTCTTCCCCAGCTGAAAGTCTGTCCCCATGAAACACTGACTGTCCATCCACCTCTCTCCCAGCCCCTGGCAACTGCTGTTCTACAGTGTGTTTCTGTGAATTTGACTGCTTTTGGCTTCTCCTGTAAGTGGAATCAATCGTACTGTATTTGTCTTTTTGCAACTGGTCTATTTCACTTAGCAGAATGTCCTCAAGGTCCATCCATGGTTTTATTGCTTGCTTGCTTGTTTGTTTTGTCTTGTTTTCTAGAGAAAGAAAGAGAGAGTGTGTGAGTGGGGTTGGAGAAGGACAGAGAGAGAGGGAGAGAGAGAATCTTAAGCAGGCTCCATCCTGAGCACAGAGCCTGACTCAGGGCTTGATTTCACAACCCTGAGATCATGACCTGAGCCAAAACTTAGAGTCAGATGCTTAACCAGCTGAGCCACCCAGGCACCCTTAGGTCCATCCATGATGTAGCATGTGTCAAAATTTCCTTCTTTTTAAAGTCTGAATAATATTCTATTGTAGGTATACAATACATCTTGCTTATTCATTCATCCATCGATGGAATTTGGGTTGTTTCTACTTCCTGGCTAATGTAAGGCTGTGATGGATATGGGGATAGAAATAACAGTTGAGGTCTCTGTTTCAGTTCTTTATGGGTACACACCCAGAAGTGGAATTGCTGGGTCATATAGTAACTCTATATTTGATTTTTTGAGGAAGCTTCCAACTGTTTTCTATAGCAGCTTCTGCATTAATTTTAATTTTTAAAAAAATATTGCATTTGAATAGTGTTTACCTTAAGTACCAAACTTCTCAGGACTTGTTGCAACATTGTCCTAGCTCTGGAACACAATCCCTGATGCCCAGTGCTTCATACATGGCAACAAATGGAGCCACAGAGCTCTTTGCCAGAACCATGGGAGGTCCCCTTAGCTGACCCATTATCGATGTTTTGCCCTTATTGGGGAAGATGATACTTTGGGTTGTTTTTCCAGTGTGAGGCCAGATAACACAGGCCTGCCTGCTGCGTTGTGATACTGGTGTCGATTGGAGAAGGAGCCATCAGGGTTGGGGTACAATCTGTGACCGACATACTGTTCTGATGGGATGCTGATTGTTCTGAGTACCCATGATTCTGAATTTCATCAGCGGCACTTTCTTCTACACCGTCCCCTCGGTTTTCTTACTTTTCGAGTGAGTTTTTCTTCTGTCAAAGGAGCCAAGATTTTGATCACTTTCTGCCATCTTTACTTTTTATTTTATTTTTATACTTTGTAAAAAGAAGAGCAAACGTGGAATCAAACATGGCCTGCATTCTGACATGACACCCTTGGGCAGTCTGAGCACATTCTGGAATAACAGAAACAGGCTCATCTGAGAAGCAACAACAGTTCTATTTGTTGTACCCGAGAGGAAAGTGCAACAGCTCGCTGAAGGCCATGGTGGTCACCCTGTGGGAGCAGAAGTTGCTTTTGAGGATGGATACGTTTGGGAGGCCCCAGACAGATGCTCACCACTCCCTTCTTGGGATCTCTCCCCAACAGGGCAAATCACTCTTTGGCTTTGTAGATTAAATATGGGGTTCCTGAGTCGTGATTTCCACCTCCATTTTGGAAGGTTTCTTTTCTCACCTTGAAGCGCTATGTTCTGTGAAGGTTGGTGAATGGCCTCCTTTGGGCTTATGCTCATTCTCAGGTGTGGGAACTATCTGTTTACTCCTTGTCACACACCCAGGGACTTTCTGTTCTTTTCTTACTTGCACACTGAGTAGGGAATGGATATGGGAACATAGAATGATATTGTACTATTGACTTGGCTGCGGGTGAGCCACTTAATATCTTTGTGCCTCAGTTTCCTTAATGGCTCAACACTGACGCGCGACTTCTTGCTACCTTTGACTCTATCCGGAAGAGCACCTTTGATAGGAGGAGATGTTGATTAAATGTGAGGGTGTTTGACTGGCTCGCTGCATGCCTTAGTTCTACAAATAATTATGGGAGTCCCACTAGAGCATCTGGCACCATTCTAGGAACACAAAAGGTATAGGAGATTGCTATAACATGGTTGGGATACGGTTTGGGTCACAGAGAAGTAAAAGGATTTGATAAGGGTGTATGTTTAGTGCCATGCCTGATGGTGGTAGTCCTTGTTTCTCAGCAAACAAAGGAGAAGAAGCTGTAATTCTTTCCCTTAACTGGATGGTCTAGAGGATGCTTTAGACAGGTGTAGGTCAGAAGCTAGGATGCTCTGTCTCAGGTACTCCTCACAGAAGCCTTTCACAGGTTAGGAAACAAAGGCTTATGGCAGTCCTATGATTTTTTTCAAATAGCAAAAGAAATAAAAACTTCTTAAAAAATTTTTAAGATAAAAGAAAAAAAAATTCTTTTGCAAATAGCAAAAGAAAAAGAAAAGCCAAAATTCAAACCCAGGGCATGCTGATGCCAAAGGCTGAGCCGTTCTGTCTAGAGGAGATGTTGGTTGTTGCTTGTCAGATGAATATTCATTCATGGGATGCGCTCATGGAAATGCCCAGACAGGCAGTGGCGGAGACACGAGAGTTGCTGAAAAGATCTTAAAAGAATACCTGCATTTTTTTTCCTCCTATAAGTATATATTTCCTTCTCCTGTGTGTGTGTAGAGGAAGAAGAGAGGAAAGAGCAACCAAAGCCCATCCTCTGTGAATCAGTAGCAGAAAAAGATGCAGACTCGGTTAAAGACTCCAGATTTTGCAGAGCATGAAATTACCAGATGATGATCTCAGAATTGACAGCTGAAAACTGTTTCCTTCTGTTGGGATGATTTGGGTCTATTGTCCTTGCTTTTGCCCTATATCCTACAGGCTAATAACCTTTTCTTTCTTGTTCTTGAATCAGGGAACAGATTTGGGTGAGTGACAAGGAAACAGAGGTGGGCAGACAGCTGAGAGGAAGATGGAGCTGGTGGTCACTGTGCTTTCTTAGGAATATGTGATGACAGCTTTGTACCCTGTGGCTGTCAGGTCTGTCCAGAGTCTCATAAAATATGCTAGCACATTCTGAAGTGAGTTTTTCTTTCCTAAACAGAAAATTGCATTTAAAATTATAAAAATAAAACGTAGTCATTGAGGTATATTGAAAAGTTCGAAGGGAGTGACTATCACTCGCTATTCCATTACCATATCATGTACACACACACACATACCCAAACAGCGGGGGATCCTACTGGTGATAGACACTCCTTGGGTACGTGTACAATCATTTTTCTTACTCTGTGACCATCCTCATAATCAGGATTTACATTATTTGATAAACCAAAGCTGCTTGGCTTTGATGTAGACATTGGATCCAACCTAGGTTAATCTAAACCAACTAAAAAAATGTACTTTGGCATTTTTTTTTTCTACCGAGATCCATGAAACTATGCTGGTTTTGGCCCTTTCCTCATTCTTAGTTGTTTTATTCTTTAATCCCATGAGATTTTCCAACATCTTTCTAGTGAAGCCATGCCCTCCCCTCTTCCCTTTCTTTCTCTTTCTCCTTCTGTTTCTCCTACTCCAGCCAGACCCAATTCTTCTTTACAACCTGAAGAAACTTCGCAGATAGCATATTTACAGCTCTCTAACCTTGTCTTCTTTATGATGTGTCTTGTGCATTTCCTTAGGTCAATAAATGAAGAGTCAAAGATGTATGTATAATGGCTGCATAATATTCCAGTGAAAGGACATACCACAACTTATATAACTAAAGGGAAACCATTTTCAGCTGTCAATTCTGAATCTGGTGTCTGGTAATTAAAAGTTACTTTTTGGGGAGGGGATCTTTTATAGAAAATCTTGCAGCAAGCATTACCATATGTATCTGTTTGTGTTTGTTGTATTTTCTTCTACTTCTTAAAATCTTGTTCTGGCATTCTTCTAGTTCCTTGAGTTGAATTTTTTCTTTTGCAATCTTTTTTTAAATTTTAATTTTGAAAACTTTCTTTAAAGCTCTGAATTGCTAACTACAATCTAAACTTCACCCAGAAATTTAAATATGCATCGGTTTCATTGTAGTTCAGGTCAAAATATTTTGCAGTTTCACTGAGGATCATCTCTTGAATCTGAGCATGATTTAAGAGTACATTTTAAGTTTCAAACATATGAGATGTTGTTTGTTAAATCTTTATCACGGGCCTTAAAAGAAATCTCGGCACATTTAAGAATATTGGGATCATATAGAATGTGCTGTCTAATCCAGTACAATTAAGCTAAAAATCACACAGCCACCACCAAAAGACTCAAAGTCCTTTATATTTGGAAATTTAGAAATACTCTCATAAATAACTTATGCATCAGAGGAAAAAAAAACACAGTAAAAATGTTAAAATGTTTTGAACTGAATCATAATGAAACTATGGCAGACAAAAACTTGTGGATGCAGTTTTGGACTTGCTTAAAGGGAAACTTACAGAACATATTTAAATTCACATAATTAAAAAGAATACTGAAAATCAATGAGCTAAGCACCCATTTCAAGAAGGTAGAAACAGCAGTGGTGGCAACAAATCAAATATAAATACCCATAAAGATGCTGGCAGGGTCACCTTCAATGGAAATTGGTGTCTCTTTTCTGTCTTCATATCTAGAGATGACTTTTGTCAATGCTTCCATTTGGCCTCTCAAGCTCTTAGTCCAGGATCAAGTCCTGTGATGGTGTTTTGGGGCTCCTGCTCCATGGAAATGCCAGGAAGATACAGACCAGTAGCTTAATTCCTGATCAGGAGGCTCCTCTCAGGTCCATAGCCTGGTTCTCAGCTGTTTGCCACGAGGCAAGAAATGCTCATCTTGCCTGTCCCCCTGTCACCTCCCGAGGCTAATTTTCTTGTTATGGACTGAATGTTGGTGGTCCTTTCCAAATTCCTATGTTGAAGTTCAACCCCCAGCATGGCTGTATTTGGAGATGGGGCCTCTGAGGAAGTAGGTTGAATGAGGTGGTGAGGGTGGGGCCCTTATATGAAGGAACAGGGGAGAACTCCCTCCCTCCCTTCTTACCCCACCCTGCGTATGACAGAGGAAAGGCTATATGAGGACATGCTGAGAAGGTGAGTATCCATAAGTCAGAAGAGACCTCTCTCCAGAAACTGAACCCTTGGGACCTCGACGTGGGACCTCCAACCTCTTGAACTGTAAGAAAATAAGTGTTGTTCAGGCCACCTGGTCTCTGGTATTGTGTTATGATAGCCCGAGAAGACTAACATACCTTCCTTCAGGGTGACCAAAACATTGTTGCCTCTGTCTGCTTTGGGGCTCAGTAGCCTGTACCCCATCACCAGTCTTGATCACTTTGCTTTTTTAAAAAATTTAATTTAATTTAACTTCTTTTCAGTGTTCCAAGATTCATTGTTTATGCACCACACCCAGTGCTCCATGCAATCCGTGCCCTCCTTAATACCCACCACTAGGCTCACCCAACCCCCCACCCCCCTCCCCTCCCAAACCCTCAGTTTGTTTCTCAGAGTCCACAGTCTCTCATGGTTCATCTCCCTTTTCAGCTCCTCCACAGGGATGTTTATTTTGTTTTTGAGTACAACTATGACTTTTAACGTTTCTTTTTTTTTTTTTTTAACATATTTTATCTACTGTGAGGTGAGCTAGGGAGTACATCCAATGTGTGCACACTCTTTAAGATCTTTTGTGATTTCTAGTAAGAAAGAATCCCCTGGAGACAGATGTGCTGTTTAATTTTGCCCTAGAAATCAAAGATTCAGCGGCCCTACTGAATTTTTTTTTTTTTTTTCTTGTGAGCACAGCACTTGGAATCAACTGGCTACCACATAGTTACTAATTATTCCAAGATCCGCTATGGATCAGTATTTAAGCAGATCATCCTGGAGGAGGCTGTCAGCCACTCCTTTGCCTTTGTTCATCCCCCATCTACAGATCATGGCTTCTCTCCACCCACAGCTCACTCCAGCTCCTCGTGTTTCTCTTTCCACATTACTACCAATTCCCAGCGTCACCCTCTCAGGCAACAATGGCAACGTTGCATCTTTTTTTATGGACCTAAATGACATTCAGGTTGGGAAACCAAGTTACAGTGATGCCTTGTTTGTGAATGCTAATATCTGTTGACTTAACATCACTGCTTTTGAAGTGAGAGATGGTTGTACAGATGGGGCCCACACAGGGCAGATAGACGCATCTGTTTATGATACATAACTGTGGGTCCCCTCCCCTTGCTCACCCACTGGGGTGCCTCCTCTGAACTCGAACCTGTTTCTTTCTCTGTGTTCCAGGATCACATAGTTGTATCTGTGTTTCCAGCATGTAGCATTCAAGTTCAACAGCCAAGAATTAAGTGGGACACATGGTTTCAGAAGCACTTTTCTTGAGGTCCAGAGGGCTGTGTAGGAAGGTGGAGATACAATGGACTTTGTGTGGCCCAGATCTTAGTCATCCATCCATGAGCTGTGTGGCCTTGGGCAAGTTCTGAGAGCTTAACCTCTGTGCATTCGCCTACAGAGAGAACATTGTAATACGTACTCCCCAAGGTTGGCGTGGCTGGTTAAGTGTGGGTGAAACCCCCAACCTGTGTCTGGAGGTATCTCTTGAGTACCTTTCTTCCCTCCTCCCTGATTCCGCAGTCACTGGTTGCCAGCTCTCTCCAAAGCTGTCCCAGCCCACTGCCCTCTGCTCCTAGGTGTCCGTGTAAAACATGAATCCTTCGTTAGAGGACTCAGATGTTCTTTTATTTCCATAATGCTTTGACTGTGATATCACAGCTGTTACTTGGGTGGTTTGTTGGGTTTGTCCCACGACCCCTACCCTTGGCACAATCACTTCCTTGGCTAAAGAGCGATGCAGTCATTTATGAATATATTGGCTGAGGGAAAAGAAGAGATCAATATAAAAAACTTTAAAGGGAAAGTTGGGGCGGGGGGTACTAGAATGTGCCAGAGGAGGGTGAAGAACTTGAAATTGCTGAGCACAGCAATGGGAATGATGCCTTGCCCATGTGAGAAGGCTGACTGACAGGATTTCTGTTCTTCGAGAATTCACTGGAAGGAAAGGGGAAAGAGCAGGCTTGCAGTTTTTGGCAATTCTAAACCCTGGAAAAACTATAAAACTATTGGACTTGATCCTTCACGAATCGCACCTCCTCTTTTGGTGTTCTCTCTCCCCTCCCATTCATTTGGCCGCTGTGGCACCCCCAGGCCTGCCTTCCTCAGTTTTCATAAATTTACCTCTTCTTCCCTCAAATTGAGAATTCTCTCGGTGCCCGATTGTCAGACTTCCCACAGAGGAAATAGATCTGAGAAATCAATTCATAACATGTTTCTTTCTATAGTGTTCTTTGCAAACTCTTCCTGAGATGTTTGCATTTTAGAAGAATGGCTTTTTAAGGGAATGATATATTTAGTTGGGCTATCCTATGCTAAGAAAAAAATAATGATATGATGTGACTGTCCCAAGAAGGAAGGCTGTGTTAATGTGAACACAAAATGAAGCATGAAGACATATAAATTCCAATCTGACTCTATGGGCATCAGATTTCTCTTGGAGTTTCCACATAGAGTTTTGGACTCCTAGCTTGAAGAAACACATGGACACAATGGGATACATTTGGGTTAGTAAGGAGTAAAGAGCAGATTTAGCAAGGCCTGGAGAGCTATGCTCTACCTCATGAAGGATGTCTTCTAGGAAGGGGGCAGATTTGTTCAATATCTTATTGCCAAGGGTGGAGCTAGGACCACTGGGTGAAATGTACATGGAGGTTTTGTTTTATTATAAAGTAAGCTCTACACCCAATGTGGGGCTTGAACTCACGACCCCAAGATCAAGGGTCACATGCTCTACCGACTGGGCAGGCCAGGAGTCCCAAGATGGCTCTTCTTTGAATCAGAACTGCCCAAAGATGCAGTAGGCTGTCAGAAGGACGGCTGTCAAAGGGACTCCAGACCAAATAATCAAGGCGATCCACGAGTGAAATCCCAGAGGGCAGCTTGTGGGTGGAGTAGATTTTTGGAGTAGGGACAGATTCCTCCCCAGGGTTTTATTTCATCTTCCCTAGGCAAGTGAAGGCTGAGCCTTGAAGATGGCTGGTGTTATCTAGATGAGAGGAAAGAAGGGATGGCGAGACCAAGGCTTTTGTTTTGTGCATTCACATAACCACCCAGCTGCGGGAAATGGACATTTCATTTATTTGCTGTCGTGGCAACTCTCTGCAGGTTCCTGAATGCTTATGAGTATGAATCATTTTTATTTTATCGCTGTAGACTGAGTCCCCAGCAAGACAAGGAGGCATCTTGCCAGATCTCTGTATGCTGTTTAGATGATAGAATAAATTTTAAAATTTTGAGGATCAAATTAATTTTACTCTTGACCCCAGACAATCTCTCTCTTATAAAGAAAATGAATCTGAAAGATTTATATAAGGTATTCAAGGTTTTGGTCTTACGCAGGTGAGTTTTTAGGTATAGTAGAGCTTTGAGAATTAAAATTTCTGTGAACTAGCAGGAAGTAAGAGAGAATAGTATTTGATATGCGGTTGAGACTCTCATACAGTCCAGAAACTTAAAGACCAGTGCAGTTTGTTTTTTTAAAGAGTTTTATTTATTTATTTGAGAGAGAGAGAGAGAGAGATCACAAGCAGGCAGAGAGAGAGGGGGAAGCAGGCTCCCTGCTGAGCAGAGAGCCTGATGCGGGGCTTGATCCCAGGACCCTGGGATCATGACCTGAGCCAAAGGTAGAGGCTTAACCCACTGAGCTACCCAGGTACCCCAAACTAGTACAGTTTAATAGGCAATAATTCCTAAACTCTGTATATTTGATTGTGTTCTTTTCCTATTTCTCTCTTATTAGAATCCTTTCTTTCAAGGATCAAAATTGGTATTTAATAAGCCATTGTTTATCAGAATGCTATACAAAGTTTTAAAAATGCTTATGACTCAGACAGACAATACAGCAGTCAATCACATAAAATCAAATATATGGAAGCTAAGTTATAATTTATTTATTTATTTTTTTAAAAAAGATTGTATTTATTTATTTGACAGAGATCACAAGTAGGCAGAGAGGCAGGCAGAGGGAGAGGGGAAAGCAGGCTCCCCGTGGAGCAGAGAGCCGGAAGCAGGGCTTGATCCCAGGACACTGGGGATCATGACCTGAGCCGAAGGCAGAGGCTTTAACCCACTGAGCCACCCAGGCGCCCCTAAGTTATAATTTAAAATTCCCATTTGGCTTGTGTGCTTGCCTTAAACCATGAAAAAATATTGACAATATTGAAAATTAAGTATATTTTATGAGTAACAGAAATTACTTTCAAATGAAAACGTTTTTATGGTCGTTTATCAATGGAAATCACAAATACATAAGGGTAAAACAATAGATTCATGAAACAAATACCCATTAAAATAAAAACTCTGAGCAAACCAGGAACAGAAAGAAACTTCTTAAGCCTAAACCAAACCTATGACCAACAAAAAACCTATAACTAAAATCATACTTACTGGTGAAAGACTGAATGCTTTCTCCTTAAGATAGGGAATGAGGCAAGAATGTCTGCTCAACATTCCTATTACAATGTATTGGAGGTTAGTTGGTACAATAAGGCACATAAAAGAAATAAAAGGCACGCAGATTAGATGAAGTAAAACTGTCTTTATACCCAGACGACATGATCTTCTATGTAGGAAACCCCAACCATCTACCAAAAAAGGTCCCAGAACTTGTATCCACAAGACCAATGCATAAAGTAATTGTATTTCTATACACTAGCAGGTAGACATTGCCATGAAAAGTACCCCTGACAACTGTCCCCCCAAATAGGAAACATTTAGGAGCAAATTTGACAAAAGACACGAAAGACCTGTACACTGAAAACTATAAAACATAGCTGTGAAAAATTAAAGAACCCCTAAATAAATGGAGAGAGATGTCATGTTCATGGATTAGAAGAACCAATGTTAAGATATCTGTTCTCCTGAAGTTGATCTATAGATCAAAGCAAACCTAATTAAAATCCTAGCAGAACTTTTTTTTTTTTTGCTAGAAATTGACAAGCCAATTGAAAACTTACAAGGAAATTCAGACTATAGACAGTCCAGACAACTTTTACAAAGAAGGACAAAATGGGATGACTTAATGCTGCTTGACTTCAAGATTAAAAAGTATAGTCATAAGGACAGTGTGGTTCTGGCATAAAGACAGACCTATGGAACATAATCAGAAGTCCAGAAATAGACCTCCACCTATATGTCAATTGGTCTTCAATACTGGTGCCAGGACAATTCAACTGGGAAAGAATAATCTTTGCAACAGAAAGTACTGGGAAAACTGGATGGCCAGATGTAAAAAACAAAAACCAAACCATCAGAAAGTACCTTAACCTTTGCCTCACATAACCTATAAAAAGTAACTTGATGTGCAGCAGAAACCAACATAGAAGAAATGAAACTATGAAGTTTCCAGCAGAAAATGTATGAGAAGATCTTAGCAACCTTAAATTTAACGAAGATTCTAAAATAGCACGCAAATTTAAAAAATGAGTTCATTGAACATGCTCAAGAAACATTTTTAAAGTCATCGCTATGACAGTGAAAATGCTAGGTCCTACACAGGGAGATATTTGCAAAACATATACAAAGTTGCTGCTCTGTAGACATTTACTGAATCAATAAATTTGAGTGTGGCTCCAGCAGCTGCACTACTGGGTATTTTCCCAAAGAACACAAAAACACTAGTCTGAAGGGGTATATGCCCTCCTATGTTTAAAGCAGCTTTATTTACAATAGCTAAAGTATGGAAGCAGTCCAAGTGTCCATCAATTGATAAATGGATAAAGAAGTGATAGACATACACACAATGGAATATTCAGCCATAAAAAAACGAATGAAATCTTACCATTTGTGATGACATGGA
Organism: Mustela putorius furo; assembly: GCF_011764305.1. Taxonomy (NCBI): domain Eukaryota; kingdom Metazoa; phylum Chordata; class Mammalia; order Carnivora; family Mustelidae; genus Mustela; species Mustela putorius. Next base: position 89,582,803 of record NW_025421998.1, read on the forward strand.
TGGAGCTAGAGCGTTTGATGTTAAGTGAAATAAGTTAGTTAGAGAAAGACAAATACCATGTGGAATTTAAGGAACAAAGCAAGTGAGAAAAGCAGAAAAAAATAGAAAGAAAAACAAAAACAGACTCTTAACTACAGAGAACAATCTGATGGTTACCAGAGGGGAGGTAGGTGGGCCGATGGGTAGGTGATGGGAACGAGGGAGGGCACTAGCTCTGATGAGCACCAGGTGTGTGCAAGTGTTGACTCATTATACTGTACACATGAAACTAACATGAGACTGTATGTTAACTAATGGAAATTAAAATAAAAACTTCAAAAAACAATTTTAAAAAAGGCACATAGAGAATTTTAGTTATTTTTTATGCTATACAATGTGCAAGTATATTTCTAAAACTTTAATAGAATCAAATTTTTGGAAAAATTAAAAATAAATACATTATGGACATTGGGGAGGGTATGTGCTTTGGTGAGTGCTGTGAAGTGTGTAAACCTGGTGATTCACAGACCTGTACCCCTGGGGATAAAAATATATGTTTATAAAAAATTAAAAATTAAAAAAAAATAAATACATGTAGTAAAAAATTTTTTTTTAAAGTGGCCATTCTTACTTGTGAGAGCAAGACCTTTTTCCCAAACAAATGAAGAGACTTCTCCCAATATCTGTGACTTCTTCTTCTTCTTTTTTTTTTTTTTAAGATTTTATTTATTTATCAGAGAGAGAGAGGGAGAGAGAGCGAGCACAGGCAGACAGAATGGCAGGCAGAGGCAGAGGGAGAAGCAGGCTCCCTGCCGAGCAAGGAGCCCCATGTGGGACTCTATCCCAGGACGCTGGGATCATGACCTGAGCCGAAGGCAGCTGCTTAACCAACTGAGCCACCCAGGCGTCCCACTTCTTCTTTTTCTTAAGGTCACATTTTGTGAGCCAAATATTCCAGAAACTTTAGGAATAAGACTCAAAATCCAGGCTGAGGCAAACTTGCCAATGGGAAAATTTGTCTTTAACTTCTCCTCTTTTTTTCCTGTTCTTTCTGCTGAACTTTATAAATCTAATGTGAGAGTCAGCAAGTATTTTTTTATTAGTTAGTAATAGTAATTAGTTAGTAGTTAGTTAGTAGTTAGTAATTAGGTAGTAAATATTTTAGGGCAATTGGGTCCCTTTTGAAACTACTCAAATTGCTGTTGGGGTGTCCAGTCAGCTATTGATGTCATGTAAACGCATGGGCATGGCTGTGTTCCAATAAAACTTTATTTATAGGAACAAGCCCTGGACTGAATTTCGCTTCTGGGCTATAGCTCGCGAACTCCTGCTCTAGGGTTGAATCTATTAGCCAGCATTCACTGAAGTATTGGAAGCTACACTTTAGCCTTTAGGTAATGGGACTGATAAAACCATCTGGGCTTCTGAAGAAATTGCTTGAGACATGTTTTGAATCATACAAGAAAGTATATCGTCCAGAAGTTTGGAAAGCCATGCTGGAACTCGCCACACTGATGCTCATCTGTCTATGGTACCCCGGTGTTCACAACTCCTGCAATGTTTTTGACTGGAGATGGGCCCAGTAAGCCCTGTTTTTGTAATGTGTTATACATAGAAGGTGGATCGTGTTTGGTGGCAGAGTAGGTGGTAGGGGGCAACAAAGTGGGTGGCAAGTATGGCCCGTGTGTCAGGCGTCCCCAAGGTCCTCCGTGTTCAGTGATACATTAGAAGAATTCCCAGACTTGGCTGATAATTGTACTCAGGGCTACGATTTATTGCAGCAATACCATAAGAGTGTAGGAAAGGAAAAAGGCACAGGCAGAGTCTGGAGGAATCCACATGCAGACTTTCTTACGCTCTATCTCTCCCATGAGCGGGGGACGTCACCAAATGTTCACCCCTTCCCATGTGTCTGATGTTTCTGCCTAGGGAATTCTATTAGACACTCAGGGCTCAAGGTTTTTCTTGGGGGCTGGTCATGTAGGCACCGATTCCATAGCTAGTACCAAAATTCCAGGCTCCCAGAAGGAAAGAGGGTGTTTAGCATCAACCACACTGTTTGCACAAACAGTCCAGGCACTGTAACCTCCCCTATCATCCAGGGAACCTTCTGAGTGTCTGGCTCCCAGATGCCAACCATGCAAGCAGAAGGGTAGCCGTCTCAGACCTGGTATGTTAACTGTTTTCTCCACGTACCCACCCTCTGAGACCTCCAAACAAGGGAAAAGGCGTGACAGGGCAGGACATAAAGGCAAGGGCGACTCTGGGTCTTGTATGAATTTTGAGTCTTCATGACACCGCAGTGTACATGCCCCCGTAGGATGATGGGATGTGTCTCACACTCTGCCTCCCACATATCCTGAGTTCTCTTGGTTCTTAGTTATGTCTGTTCATGCTGGTGTGAAAGAGCCTCCTCTCGGGCCTCCCGGCCTCCATCCCACTTGAGACAGTGTGTTATGCACAGGCTGTCAGTTCATGATCTAGGATCCCGTGTTGGTTTTTTTTTTTTTTTTTTTAAATACTGCTGTTTTTTTTTTTTTAAAGATTTTATTTATTCATTTGTCATAGAGAAGCGAGAGCGAGCACAGGCAGACAGAGTGGCAGGCAGAGGGAGAAGCAGGCTCCCCACCAAGCAAGGAGCCCGATGTGGGACTCGATCCCAGGACGCTGGGATCATGACCTGAGCCGAAGGCAGCGGCTTAACCAACTAAGCCACCCAGGCGTCCCCCCTGTTTGTTTTAAAAAAACAAAACCTGCCTCTCTCTCGCCTGTTTTATTGAGAAATTGAGGCAATTCTATTCACGTACTCTCTTGGACTTACCTTGCTCCACTTTTCCCTTATTCTCTCTTGCCTCAGACAATAAAGTAGCCCTCTTTCTGCTAAAGGCTGATGCCACAACCTGTGTCCTGGATCCCATCCCCAGGGGCTTGGCCATCACTTCCCTCTCTCCTCCTGTGTTCACCCTCCCCCTTCTCACCCTTAGCACACAAACATATCATCTCTCCCATCCTTAAAAAATGTTCAGCAGAGCTTTCCTGTGACCTCTGTAACTGCTGGTCTTTCTCCTTCCTCTCTCATTCAAACTTCTTGAAAGATTGGTTTTTAATCATCTCCTCACCTCTGGTTCTGTCTTCATTATTCTGCAATTTGACTTCCACCTACACAGTTTATTGAATGGGAGGTGCCTACGAACATCTAATTGCAAATCCAATGGGCACTTTTTTCTATTATCTTCCCTGACCTGTCTGCTGCATCTAACACCATTAATCACTCCTGCTTCCTGGGAACTTTCCCTGGGCTTCCATGACACAGAAAAATGCTCGAGTTCTCCTTATCTCTGTCCCACATGGGCTCCCCTTTCTTCACCCACCGTCTGACTGTTGGAGTACCTCAAGATTTTGCCTACTGTGTATTCATTGACTTATTCTGCATGTTCTCTCTGAGCACTGGAATACCAGTAACTTCTCAGTTTCTATCTTCAGTACGGACATCTGTCCCAAGCTCCAGACCCATATATTCCCCTCCATCTGGATGTACCAGAAGAACCTCCAGTTTATCACATCCATAACTGAATTCATCATTTTCTACTTCTGGGGTTCTCTATCTCATTAAGTGTCACTGCCATTCACTAGACACAGAAGATCAAAGTCTTCGAATCGTCTTTATTTCTTCCTTCATTCACATGTTCCATCTCTCTTCAATCACCAAGTCCTATTGATTCTACTTCGTAAATATTCCTCAAGCTGCTATCTCTCCAACTTTTTTTTTTTTTTCAACCAATATCTTCTTTTAGGCTTCCTTGATTCTTGCCTGGATGACTCCAAAGGCTTCCTAACAGGTGTCCCTGACACCCATTTTACCTCCCACAAACCCATTCGCTTAACACATATTCAGAGAGCACTTACCATAGGCACTGATCTGGGGGCAGGGTATAGTGTTAAGGAGGATAGTTATGTCCTTTCCTGTCACTGCGCTTATACTGTGGTAATGTGTGAGTGTGTGTGTGTGTGTGTGTGTGTTTTAATCCACATTAAATAATTCCAGATACCCGTGAGTGCTCCAAAGACAAGATAAAAGGATAAGAACTGACTGATGGAGTGGATTAAACTTGGATGTTCAAAGTAGGCCTCTTTGATGAGGTGACATTTGGGCAGAGATCTGAATGATGAAGAAGAGCATTCAGGGTGGGGAGAACAGCATGTAGAAGGGCTCTGAGTAGGTGCATGTTTGGAAGGTATCAGCTGAGGTAGGATTGTGTTAAGCCTTATAGGCCATGGGATGAGTTTGGGAATCTACAGTGTGATAGGAAGCCATGGGAAGATTTTTCCTGGCAGGTGACATGGTCTGGTGCACCTCCAAAGCAGAGCACTCTAGTGGCTGCATGGAAAATAGGTTGTAGGAGCACAGCCGGAAGTAGTTAGGAGGTGATTGTATTATTCCAGAAAAGAAATGGTGATGCTGGCCCAATGGGGCAGCAGTGGAGATGGACAGGAGTGGATGGAATTGTGATATCATCTGGATACAGAATCCCTAGGACTTGAAAAGAATCAGGATGTCTTCTCCAGCTTCCTTCAGTGGCTCCAGAGTGATTTTCTAAACATAGCTCAAGCATCCTTGCTTCCACTGTTGAAGAACCGTCCATAGTTCCTCCCTGGGTATCCAACAGTTCTAAGCAACTGTAGCCACAGATGCAAGGCCATCCATGGTTTGTTTCTGTTTTTCTCACCAGAAGACTTTCCTAGTTGTTAGATGCCCCCTTGTTCTGCCCCAGCACGTGGGCATGTGGCATCTCTATCATGGTGCTACAATGTATGAAATCACCTGTGTCTATAGGCTCCTAAGATGCAGAGGCTTTGTCTTGTTGATCATTCTGTTTTCATTGTCTAGCGCTATGCCAGTGGAAATTTGGGCCTTGGACCAGCAGCATAAGCATCACCTGGGAGGCTGTTTGAATCCGCATTTTAGCAGGCAGGTCCCCCAGGGGACTCCTATGCACCTTCCCATTTGAGAAGCTGGCCTATGTCCTATGGGCAATAGGTTCTCACTGAATGTTGAACAGGACCAGCAACCCAGTCCAGACTCCTCAGAGTGCAACAGTGATTTCCTTTTGTTGAAATAGACCAAAGTCACAAAGTCAGGTTCATGGAGGTAGAACAAACCCTACTGGAGGTTATGGATGCGGTGAATGTGTCTGTCTCTTGCCTGGCTGGTGACATCTGTTTCAAGTAACACAGCACCAGTCGTTACATTTACTTCCAGCCTAGGAGCTAGAGTATCAGCAATTTCAGACTGAACTGACTAAAAAATACTTTTCAAATAGAATACTCTGTAATTTTTTGTAAAGTCACCCATATAATCTAACACCTAACTTTTTCCCTTTGAGTAGGTAATCTTCTAATTAAGTGTCGAGAACAAACTTCTAAGTACCAAAGGCAGGTACTGTGTACACGCATGAACTGCTAGCAACCAATACACAAGTGCTAATTAGTTCATTAACACTTCACTCTTCTCCTTTGAGATGCTCTCAGTTATTTTTTAGCCAAAATAAACCCATAAGGTCAAAAGTTCCCAGTTTTGCCTTGTGTTTTATGAACTCACACAAGTTCAGGGGCTGTGCCTTTTCTGTCCCAAACCACAAAGTGGGAATAATGGCCCATTCAACTTCCAGGCTTCTCTGGTCCTCGGGCTGATGAAGATCTGGGGCTCTCCCAGACAGGAGTTCTGACATGCTTTCCAGGTCCTGGTAGTCTGGGTCCCAGGCATCCATGGTCCTCACCAGAGCTGGAGGGTGGCTATGCCAGCTCAGCTTGCAGTAAAGGAAGGGGTAGGGACCGTGTGTCCTCAGCATGGCTAGGAACTCAAGGAATTCCATGATGCTTGAACTCAGAGATGTCTCTTTGGTTGCTTGCTTCAGGCACCAGCAAACTTAACTAGCCCTCCAAGATACGGAATGTTTGTGTCCTCCCCAAATTCATGTGCTGAAATCCTAACTCCCACTGTGGTGTTTGGAGGTGGGGACTTTGGGAGCTGATGAGGCCATGAGGGTGGAGCTCTCATGAAAGAGATGGGCGCCTTCATAAAAATGACCCCAGAGAGTTCACTTTCACCATGTGAAGAGACGATGGGAAGTCAGCAGTCTGCAACCTAGAGAGAGTCTTTACCAGAACCCAACTGGGGTGGCCCCCTGATCTCAGATTTCCAATGTCTAGAACTTCAGAAAAGGAATGGTTATAGTTTATAAGTCACTCAGTCCATGCTCCTTTGTCACAGTGACCCTACTGACTATGACCATTGCCCAGAGGCAGATACTGCACCTGCTCAGAATTGCTCTCACTCCCTGCCTGAAATCTCAAGTGAAGCAGGAAGTGGTTCTTTTCCATAAAACGCTTGGGAAGTGCTTGGCCCTCCTGCTTCTCAGGTCAAGGAATGTCACGGTGAAAATCATATGCTCTGTGTTCAGGGTGGGAAAATTTGCTCCCAGAATGATGGGGTGAAAGCAAGTATTAGTTTGCTGTTATTGTAGCATCTGGATGGGATGATCCAAAGAACACTGATGGGGACACAGGGATCTGGGTCTTGTCTTTTGTCTGGAACCCAGCCGTGTGACATTTTTGTCATTTGATCACAGTGTTTTCACCAGGTGATCTCTAGCATCCCTTCTCATCCCCCCAATTTTTGACTCTCTGTCTCTATCTTTCTTGGTCTTTTCTGGGGAGAATAAAAAAAAATCAAATAGCTCAAGTTCTGACCCTTTCTGAATGTCTATAAAATCCCAAAGATTCAATAATGAGCAATGGTGTGCTGGTCAATGTTTAACAACTGGCACTGATGATTTGTAGTATTTGCCAATTTCTGTGGTCTACATCTTCTCACCATGGCTGATTTCCAGCCTTTGAGTTGGTGTCCACCTGCTCACAAAATTCCTGAAAATGTAATACTCCGCTCTCATGACCTGCTGTGAGCTGGCTCCATGCCCTTATGAATAAGCCTCCTTGTCCATTATTCTGAGAGAAGCAGGACTTACACGGTCAGGGGCAGAGATGCTCACTCATTTTCTTGGCTCCTTGCCTGGCTATTGGGAAAAGTCAGTGTGGACACGAGACAATTGTGGAAGATTGGCAGTGAAATATGTGGTCAAACACTGAGAATAGGAATGCTTCCTGTTTATCAGGATGTCTGACAACTCTCCCAGGGCCTTCTGCCAGAAAGTCATCATTCTCTTAAGCTTGCAGAAGGGCACACAATGGCCCTCAGAAACTGGATTCCAATAAGAATTGTTCCAAGTAGAGAGATGGAGTCTTTTCCCATGTGCCAGATGGAAGGAAGTTCGGGAGTGAGGTGGGGCTCTGTAGGATGATCAGTGGCATTTAGTCTTCTGCTCATTAAGTGAAATCAGCTTTTAATTCTGGACTGGCATCACTTTCCTACAGGTATGCATTCATCTCTTGTTGCTCTTTCTGAGGGCTAGTACTCTATTTTTTTTTTTTTTGCCTTTGTTTAAAAAAATTGTTCCTGGGATATGCTCTGGTAGGGACTCATATTTCACTCTTAGTTAACTATAATTGAAAGCACAATGGAAGGTCATATGTTCCATTCTGTAGCAGCCAGTGAGTTATACTCAGAACAATCTTGTCTCCTGCTATAGACTATGTGCTGTTTGACTGTGAGAACTTGAATTACCAAGGGTGTTTTGTACATATTCTGCCTCCTCAAGGGGACATCGGTGTCATGTGAGGTCTAGTCCTCAGTGAAGCTGAAGCACCAATAGACCCCAGAGCTTAGCAGACCTGTATTGTTAAAAGAGAGCTGTTTCAGATGCCAGGCACTAACTGTTTTGGTGAAGACTGGGGAGGAGGTTTGGTATAATACACTGTCTGTAGTTTTTTGACCCTTTTGTGGAACAGCATGGATCATGCTGAATATGGTCATTGGAAACTAAGTAGTTGAATCATAAGTCTATAACACGGAGTCAAGAAATAGGAACACTTATGCTAATGTAAGAAAACCTTGACATAATCCTCAACCATCCCTCTCATATATGAATATTATTGGGCTCAAGGGAGATATGGCAAGATTAGGTAAACTGGCTCAGTGAGTCCCATCCTATTAATGGGCAGACATACACACCCCTCAAGTAGAAACAATCATTCTATCTTTTCTGGAGTATAGGTGAGGACTCCAGGAATCATCTGGGTAGGAAAGACAGCACACTAATGACCCTTCTTTTGCAAGAAGAGGATGAAAATTAGGTAGTGTGTGAAGAAGTATTTTAATGAGAAGAGAAACCTACAAAATGGTGCCTATGTTAGGATTATAATTACTGGAAATATTTATAAGGATAAACTTTGGAAAGGGATACAGAGAAATAAAAATTAAGGTAAGATGGCAGGATTATGACTGAATATTTTACAAATTTTGCTGATTTTTGTAATGTTTAAATATATTTAAATGTTTTCTAAGTTTATTTATTTATTTGTTTGAGAGAGAAAGAGAGATAGAAAATGGGGGTGGGGGAGAGTGGCAGAAGCAGAAGGAGAAGCAGATTCCCCCTGGAGCAAGGAGCCTGACGAAGGGCTCGATCCCAGGACCCCAAGATCATGACCTGAGCCAAAGGCAGACACTCAACCTACTGAGCCACCCAAGTGCCCCATGTTTTTTGAATATATTTAAATCTGTCATGAAAAGGGCCTTTCATCTTCAAAGAGAACAAAAGGAGCTGGAATTTCCTTGGAGACACTTTGTGGGATGATTAGTCCCTGGGAGATACTTATAGCAGAACTGAGAAACTACCTTCAAGAATGGATCCCTGTTTAACCACGTGGAGAGTGGTGGTGGCCCCTGGAGTTGGGGGATGAAGTGGATTGCTTCTGGAGGCTTCTTCCACCTAGAGATGATGGTTCTGAGACATAGCACTCACTGAGATGTAAATGTGACGCAGTGAATTGTTGGCAGAGCTGTAAACAGGAAAGTTTATGAGGTAGGACAAGACTAATTTTGATGACTGCTTCAGATCTCCTCAAGATGCATTCCCCCCATTCTTGTCACTGCCCTAGGTCCTACCAGCAGTCATAGCAGCTAGGAAGCAGATGAATTAATTTCTGCCCAGGGGTCAGTCAGGCTAGCAGGTGAACTTTGCAGGGACTCTTATAGTCATAAACATCTTAACCCAAAGGAACACCTTCTGGGTATAGAGAAAGATAATTAGGAGCAGCTTCCTAGAGTGGAGAGGGATTTTCTTGCTTATGTGTACCCCCCATCCTTTCTCGGGCCATTCTTCTGCTCCAAGTTCTGAGCTCTCCAATGAAAACTCTTTTTTTTCCAGTTAGGTAAGTTGTTTTGTTGTTGTTTTGGAACTTGGATAGTGCTGTGGGCACATCTGGTTAGAAAATTGTTACTTTCCTGAGATATAAAGTCCTTCTAGAGAGAAAGGACTCTTCTCTTCTAAAAGGCAAATTTGTGTAGCAGGAAGTTCACATTGAGCTTTGGATACTGACAGGCTCTATTTGAAGCTAGATCTCACCACTTGCAAGCTCTCTGAGCCTTGTTTTTTCATTTGCAAAATGAGGATATCAATCCCTATCTCACAGGTTTTGGGGATGAAGTGCACCAATATGGTCCCTGGCATATAACAGGTCCCCATTAAACATAAGTTTCATTTGAAATTTTAGGAGTCACAGAGATTAAATGTATGACTGGTGCTCTGCATTGCTTCCTGTACCCGATCATGACTCATGTCCCTGTTGACCAAGACACAGAAGGTGTCAAACAACAGACCTGACTAGCTCTGAAAATCCAGACATGTTTTGGTGACTGGCACTCCTCACTGTGACACTTGGGTTTAGCCATAGATGTCACCAAAGATTATTTCAAGACAACTGGGGCCTCCTCCCCCAGAGTCACTGTGAAATCCTTGAATGTATCTACTCCTGACCTCAGTCAGTCTCCACTGGGACCTGCTATTGGCTCTCAGTGCCAGCACACCCTTGGGACGAGATGGCTGTTCTAGACTCTGAAGCCAGAGCTCACTGGCCCTTGTCTGCTGGGGGAGGGGGGTGAGGACTGGCAGCAGCAATGCTGCTCACACAGTGCAGGGACCTAGAATGTGAAGGCTAATGAGTAGGAGAGGCTATGTTTCTGGAGTTGAAGCTCAGCAGGATCTTCTCCTTGTTGGGCTGGGAAGGTCAAAAGAGTTAATCAGAGCAGAATACCCAAGGGTAGCCCAGCGGGTTGGCAACCCAAAGACTCAGTTATATCTTTCTGGAATAGTGGTTAAGAGCATAGACTTTGGCACCAAATGGACTCCAGTAGCACATGGCCATGACACCAAATGGCCTCTAGTGTAGTGTGTAGCCATTTTGTCAATAGGTGAACTTGATCGAGCCATTCAACCTTCTTCTCTGAGCCTGGTGTCTCCTGTGTAAAAAGGGAATAGTAAGAATAATATTTGCTTTATTAAGTGATTGGGGGGGATTGAGAGAAGGTCAAGCATGCAACCTAGTGTATGGCAGAGTGTAGTAAGCTCTCCAGCAAGGTTTTAGGTTCCCAAAGGGACCAGAGACCAAACTATTTGTGTCTATATCAATAATTGCTTGATATCCTCTCATCTTCCTCATCTCACTGTGACCACCTTCTACTTCAGTGTTTAAAATGTCCATCTTTTAGAAAGTGGGTGCTCCTCAAACCTTGTTGAATGCACACAGGGTGGCCCAGCCTTCCCCCAGACCCATGATTCTGCATGTAAATGCAAGCTCACGTTCATACTCTGCAGGGAGCAGGAAGATTCACTGTCAGCAATGATTAGAGTGCCTACTGTGTGCTGGGTTCCATTCTACTTCTGGGTGAAAACAGATAAAAGTCTCCATCTTCCCGAAGGTAAACACATTGTAATGTGAGAGCACATAATAAATGAAATAAGAAAGTTCTATAGCATATTTACCAGTGGAAAATTCTGGGGAGAAAGAAGCAAGCACAGAAGGGGAATATGAAGTGTTGGAGGAGGGCATTGGGCATTGTAGATGGGGTGATGTATTAGTTTGCTAAAGTACCACAGACTGGCTTAAATCGCAAAACTTAATTTCCTCACAATTCTGGAGGCTAGAACTCTGAGGTCAGGGTGTTGCAGAGGAGGTTCTTCTGAGACTTCTCTCCTTGCTTGTAGATGGGGCCCTTCTCCCTGTGTCTTCTCATGGTCTTCCCTCTGTGTCAATCTCCTCCTCTTCTAGGCATACCAGTCCTATTGTTTAGAGCCTACCTGAATGACCTCACTTAAACTTAATCACCTCTTTAAAGATGCTATGTCCAAATCAGTCACATTCTGAGCTCCTCTGTGTTCATTAGGGCTTTAGCATATGAATTTTTCAGGAAGGGTGGGGAGGTGGGGACACAATTCAGCCCATAATAAGTGGCAGGGAAAAGCCTTACTGTTGAATAAAGACTTGAAGGAGGTGAAGGAGCGAGCATGTGACTGTCTGAGGAAAGAGTATTCCAGGTCAAGGGAACAGCAGGTGCAAAGGCCCTGAGGTAGAAACATACCTGGTTTATTTCACAAACAGAAAGGAAGGCAGTGTGGCTGGAGCCAAGTGAAAAGGAGGAGAGGAGAAGAAGAAGTCATAGAGGTAACAGGGCAGATTGTATGGGACTGTTGTCGTGAATATTCTCTCTTCTCCTTCTAGGGGGATGGAAGCCACGGGAGTAATGTGGTCTGTCTTATAGGAGAACTCTGACCACTGCCCTGAAGTAGACTGGGGTTAGGGCAAAAGCAGAGGCCACTGCCATAGCCACAGTGACCAGGGTGAGAGCAGTGAGGGTGGTAAGAAGTGGTCACACTCTGGACATATTCTGGAGTAGAACTCACAAGATGGTGGAGGGAGTGTGAGAGCAAAAAAACCCTAAAGCTAATTCCAAGGTTAGCAAATGGAACCAAGGGGTGGCCACTTAAATTGAGAAGGGAAGACTGGAGGGGAGATGGTTCTTTGGGAGAACACAGGGAACTCAATCTGGGATATGTTGCATTCTAGTTGCCTATAAAATTTCTAAATGGAGTAAGCATAGGAATATACAAGTCTGGATGTCAGGTGAGAAGTTCTGGTATGCAGATATGAGTTTGGGAGCCATCATCATATAGATTTTATTTGAACCATGAGCTTGGATTATATGACAAGGGAGAGAGGGCATATGGAAAAAGTGAGAGACTGTCTAAGGAGGAACTCTGGGCTTCTCCAACATTTAAAGAAAAAAAATCCAGATGAAAAGGGGCCCTGGGGGTCACACTCCACATGGGCTGGCAAGGTATTTTCTTGAATTGAGGTGGTTATTGTTATTAGTCAGGGCAGGAACGATGTTTTGGTTTCTTGTTGACTGATTGTAACTGCAACTGCTAGAACTTCTGCTTGGTCTCTGACTACTGGACCTTGCTCCTACTCGTCTCATGCCTGAAGTGGGTCATGGATGGTAGATGATGCTGGCCATATAGAGTCTTGGAGTCTGAGACCTGTTTTGGTCTTGCCAGAGAGTGTGCTGAACACACTTAGCCCATGTACTTATGAAGCTGCCCATCTCAGTCAGGGACCAGCAAGTCTTTACATCTCGAGACCAGCCTCAGTGGTTGTGTGAACACAGAGGAAAACCACAAATGTTACCCGAGGCCTGGAGAAGACCGTAAAGCTGCCATTCACACATAGCCCAACCCTGTGGGGGTGGGATTGGGGGTAGACCACCTGCAGAAACCATTCTGCTGTGAAATGTCAAATTAGGATGATTTAAGCAAACTTGGAGATGTGGGGGGTGGGGGGTAGTTTGTTAAAGCAAGACTTGGTTTGAGCTCATAGATGAGACCTGCCCTTTTGCAGGCAGGCCCCCTTTTGTTTCTGAGCTTTGAAGAGCAGAGACAGACAGGTTTTAAAACCAAAACAGGGTTTAGTATTCTTGTCTGATCTTAGCCGTTGAGCCTGATGGGGTCTCAAGGCCCTTCATGCTTTTCTCTGTGGAGACACAGGCCACCTTGTCAGCTCTGAGACTTGCCAGTGAGTGGGACATGGCCTCTGTGTGTCCTTTCAGTGCAGTATTTCCAAGATGAGGTGCTGGTGGAATGGTTGGGGGCATGGGGGAATAGGAGGTGCAGAAGGTGTTGTTATAGAAGGTTGATGCATACAGACAATTAGTTCTTTCAAATCTCTTTTGGTCCTTTTGATTACATCAAAGGACCTATCAGGCAGTGTATATAGGTCTTCAACATTTCTCTTACTCTTGCTTGTTAAATCTTTCTCAAGCAGAGAAGGGCACCAGGCTGAGCCCTGGGAAACCAACAGGAGCCAGTTAGAACTTGAAATCATTGCTTTGATTGTCTTTATTTCCATATTTGCTTTTTATTCATCACAAGTGATAGCTGGTTTTCCATAACAAATTCCATAAATTTTTAAGTAAAAAAAAAAAAAAAGACTCCATTTAAGAAGAGAATAATGATAGTAGAAGTCGTTGGGATTAGGGCAAAAGTCAAGAAGATAGTACGTGAATTTTTGAAGTTTGGGAAAAATGCTGCCAAAGTGAAAGCTCATATCTGGGTGTATGGACCACAAGTGAACTTAAAATAGAGATTTCTAGATCAGAAATCTTTGTTCCTAAGCATTTTGAAGACATTACTCCATTGTCTTCTAGCTTCTCAAGTGCTGGGAAGATGTCAGAAATCATCTTGACTTTAGACCCCTCATACATGCTTGTGTTTTTCTCTCTCTGGAAACTTCTAGGGTCTTCTGTTAATCCTCAGAACTCCAGAGTTCCATGATGATGTGTGTTGGCAAGGGCCAGTTTTTATCCTGTGTGCTGGACACATGGTGGGCTTTTTCTGATGTGTATTAGCTCTGGGATATTTTCTTTTCTTTTCTTTTTTAAAAATTGAGATATATTTGACATATCACACTGTGTAAGTTTAAGGTGTACAACATACCTATTTGGTACATTTTATGTTGTAGTATGATTGTCATTGTAGCTTTAGTAAACATCTCTGTGATGTCACGTAATGATCACTTCGTCCATTGGTGACAGTTAAGATCTAATTTCTTAGCAAATTGAATGATTATAATAGTTGTATTGTCTATCATCCCTGTACTTTATCTTAGGTCTCCAGGTCTTAATTATTTATTAGTTGCTGGTTTGTACCCTTAAATATTGCTCCCATTCCCCCACCCCTAATCCCTGGGAATCACCATTTTACTCTTTTACAATTTTGTTTTGTTTTGTTTTGTTTTGTTTTTTGGTTTTGAAGATTCCACATATAAGGGATACCATGCAGCATTTGTCTTTCTCTAATGTACCTCTCTTAGCATAATATGCTCAAGATTTATCCATGTTGTTGCACATGGCAGCATTTCCCTTTCTCTCTAGGCTGAGTAGTGTTCCACTGTATATATATGTACCACCTCTTCTTTAGCCAATCTGCTAAATGTCCATCTGCTGATGGACACAAACGTGGTTTCCATATCTTGGCTGTTGTGAATCGTGTGGTGATGGGTATGGGAGCCCATATGTCTCTCAGTTCCCTGTTTTCATCTCCTTTGGAGACAGACCCAGCAGTGGGATTGCTGGACAGCATGGTAGTTCTAGCTTTTTATTTCTGCTCTCAGACATTTATTTACAAAGAACTTTTCTGTTCTCTGCAAGTTTTATTTTTAAAGCATACTCTCCTTATTTCCTAGATGCTGTATCTGCTTTTTATCTTTCTTAGGATACACATTTTTGTTTTGCATTGTTTTCTTCTCTGTATATAGTCTTTGTTTCCTCTAAGTTGAAAACCAATTTTTTTTTTTTTCCTGTTCGTGTTCTGTTTTTCATCATAAATGCTTTCCTCAAATGTCAGGGGATCCCTGGTTTGTCACTTTATGATGACAAGGAATTAAAAAGTGATGGGAAGAGAGAATACCCAAAAGAATTGAGAAGAGGGACTTAGATATTGTGCCGTTGGTGTTCACAGCAGCATCGGTCCCAGTGGCCAAAAGGTGGTAACAATCTCAGTGTCCATCAGCAGAGGTGTGGGTGAATGAAGGGAATATTATCCAGCTATAAAGGAATGAATTATATGATTGAATCTTGAAAGCATTATACTAAGTGAGATGAGCCAAACACTAAAGAATACAAATATTGTGTGATTCCACTTACCTGAAATATCTTGAGTAGGCCAATTTACAGAAACAGAAAGGAGAACAGAGGTTGCCAGGGGCTGGAGGGAGATGGAGTGAGAGTTATTGCTTAATGGATAAAGAGTTTCTGTTTGGGGTGATGAAAAGTTGTGGAAATAGAAGGTGGTGGTGCTTGCACAACATTGTGAATGGGCTTAATGCCACTGAATTGTGAAATTATAAAGGGCCAAGATGGCATATTTTATGTGACACATATTTTACCACAATAGGGAAAAAAGTGATTGGCAGCCCTGAGCCCATTGGTAGAGCTGATGGGCTGTGAGTATCCCTGAAAGGAGTCTGGGTAGGCCAGATCCTGAGGGACTCTGGATTTCAGAATCCTGAGATCCCGCAGCGAAGCCTCTCTCAAGGTCAGGCCTGAGGCTTACAATCCTGGCTGCTGGAGTGGCAGGAAGTCAGGGAAGAAGGCTGGGAGGAGAAAGTGTCAATATTCAGGAAGAGTTCCCACTGAAGATGCAGCTCTTTTTGTGAGGACGGCTAAAAACTTCAGCTGTGGGGCACCTCGGTGCTCAGTGGGTTGGGCGTACGCTCTTGATCTTGGCTCAGGTCTTGACCTCAGGGTCGTGCATTTGAATCCTGTGTTGGGCCCTGAATCCTGTGCTGGGTGTGGAGCCTACTTAAAACAGAACAAAACAGGGGCGCCTGGGTGGCTCAGTGGGTTAAAGCCTCTGCCTTCGTCTCAGGTCATGATCCCCGGGTCCTGGCATCGAACCCTGCATCAGGCTCTCTGGTCAGCAGGGAGCCTGCTTCCTTCTCTCTCTCTCCTGCCTCTCTGCCTACTTGTGATCTCTGTCTGTCAAATAAATAAATAAAATCTTAAAAAAAAAAACCAACCAAACAAACAAAAAACCAAAACAACAACAACAGCAAAATTCAGCCATGCCTAATGTGTGCTGGACCAGGGACCCCCGCCTTACTCTCTCTGGCAAGTGTATAAAGAGGTTGTCATTTGGGCTGTGCCAAGGGAAGTCACCTTGAGTCTTCTCAGTGCTTCCCACACTCATTTCCAGCCGGTCCGTCTATTTTCAGACCTTTCTCCATCCTTGCTTCCAGAGCTTCCTGATTCCTAAAATGTCCAGATCTTTCAGGAGTTCTAAAGGGGAAAAATAGGCTGCCTCTCAGTTTTCCTCACTGCAGCTTAGGAATTTGATTTTGTGGATTTATATCTTTTGTTTTTTTAAATCTGTTATTTTAATGATACTTAATTTCTTTAACCTGTGACTTATTTATGAACACATTAGTTTAAAATAAATTTCAAGTACCTTCTTTTTTCTTTCTTTTTTTTTTTTTTTAAGATTTTATTGATTTATTTGACAGAGAGAGAGAGGAGTATAAGCAAGGGGAATGTGAGAGGGAGAAGCGGCTTTCCACTGAGCAGGGAGCCTGATGCGGAACTCTATCCCAGGACTCTGGGATCATGACCTGAGCTGAAGGCCAATGCTTACCCGACTGAGCCACCCAGGTGCCCCTGAAGTATCTTTTCTATAGCTGATTTCCTAATTGCATTATGGCCAAGGATGTGGATAATATCCTTATCCTTATGTGGATAATATCCGTAATGCAATTATGGCCACATCCTTGGCCAGAGATATCCCCCTCTCTCTCTGCCTATAGAGTCCTAGAAATTTTATTTTATTTTATTTTTTAAGAGATTTTCATTTATTCATTGAGAGAGAGAGAGAATTGGGAGAGAGAGGCAGAGGGAGCAGGAGAAGCAGATTCAATGCTGAGCAGGGAGCTGGATGTGGGGCCCAATCCCAGAACTCCGGGGTCACAACTGGAGACAAAGGCTGATGCCTAATTGACTGAGCCATCCAGGTGCCCCTGTTTTATTTTTAAAAGATTTTATTTATTTATTTGAGAGAGAGAGGGAGAGCATGCAAGTGTGAGTGGCAGGGAGGGGCAGGAGGAGAGGAAGAGAGAATCTCAAGCAGACTTCCCGCTGAGTGCAGAGCCCAACCAGGGGTTGGATCTCACCACCCTGAGATCACTACCTGAGCCAAAATCAGAAGTTGGATGCTTAACTGACTGAGCCAGCCAGGTGCTCCAGAGTCCTAGACATTTTAGACAACTTTAAAAAAAAATTCGGGCCACCTGGGTGGCTCAGTGGGTTAAAGCCTCTGCCTTCAGCTCTGGTCATGATCCCAGGGTCCTGGGATTGAGTCCCGCATCGGGCTCTCTGCTCAGTGGGGAGCCTGCTTCCTCCTCTCTCTCTCTGCCTGCCTCTCTTTCTACTATTGATCTCCGTCTGTCAAATAAATTAATAAAATCTTAAAAAAAAACCTCAAGCACAATTAACCTCCAGTCTTACATTAGTTTCAGGTGTACAATGTTAATGATTGAACAATTCTTTCCGTTTCTCAGTGCTCGTCGCATTAAGTGTCCTGTCGATCCCCTTCGTCTACTGTGACTTCGACGTTTGTGTGTTGACCTTTATGTAATTGACCCTTCGAAGTAGACAAGACAAGATGGGATGATCATTATTATTATTATAGGCAGGCAGTCAGGGGCCCAGAGAATTGTAAAGATTTGCTCTAAGTCCCGCAGTAAGGCTAGAACAGAACTGAGGAATGGGAAGGACGCGGAGCCCGCTGGGTTAGAGCTTGCACTCCAGTCCAGGTGCTTGGCTTGTGTCTAGGCTCAGCCTCTTCTTTACTAGCCATCTGCAAACTTGTACTAGCTCCTACACACTAGCTTTGGGGCTGGGAGCTTTACATATACGGCACATGGTAAACACTTGATGATAGCTGACCACTCTCATTATTATTTCTATTTTTATCTTTTATCCAGGGTTCATGGTGCATCTTATATAGAGGAGCCATTGTGTTAAAGGGTGTATCTTTAGAAACTTTCACAGCTACACCTCGGCCCAGCAATTTATATTCTTTTCCGGCCACTGTGCATAGGAGAGATTATGGCCAGAAATACCACAATCTAAGTATAGAAAAGCTTTCTGGATATAATCCACAGAGGGCGTTCAACTCAATTCAGCAAACTCTTGATGGCAATCCTACTATGTGTTAGCACTCCATTCTTATCTAAGAGTTATTTTCTATCCTCAGGGTTTACTGATGCCTTAAACAAGGTAGGTACTCAGGGGGGAAAAAAACCTCAAAAAAACCTTTGCAAAATGAATGAGAACAAAAATGCTTAGAACCAAAAGCTGAAAGATGGCGGGGAGAGTAGGAAGTGGGTGAGGGGTTGGCCATCCACTTTATTGTGGATTGTCCTAAATAAAAGGAATTATCTGGGTTGCACAGGCTGTCAGGTGCTAATCCCTACAATAATCAGCCTTGGGGCTCTCAGAGCCAGAGAATCAACCAGCTGGGAGGGAGAGCAGCCAGTGGTCCATGTCCACCGGGCTGTTTGTGTGGAAACAGAGTCCTCTCTTTCTCTTTTGTGCACACAAACCGCTGACAGTCTTAAAATAAAGGTGCGTGATGGGTCTCTGAACTGGACCCCTGGAAGGAGGCCAGTCCCCATCTCTCTTATGGCAGATGCCATGCTCCACGTCTGCCTTCATGAGACCGGCTTTTAAAATCTGTCTTCCACTTCGACTCTTCCCATCTCCCGCTCTCTCTTACATCCTGGAGGGTGGTGGGGAAATTGTGCAGTTCTCTGTGCTGTCTCCCCACACTTCCCCCACAAAAGAGAGATTTTCCAGGGTCTGTTCTCTACTCCCACCACATTGTGAAGAGTGTGACGTGAAGGGACATTTTTAAAAAAAACCCTTTTTGTTCTGAAATAATTTTAGAGTAAAGTTGTAAAAAGAGCACAAAGCATTTCAGTATACCCCTCACCCAGCTGCCGTAATGTTAACATTTTATATAACTATCACACAGTAATCAAAACCAGGAAATTAACATGGATACAACAATAGTAACTAAACTGGAGACTTTATTCAGATCGAGTCCATTTCTCCATTCATGTCCTTTTTCTGTCCCAGGAATCAATCCCATATCCCATGTTGCATTTAATCATCATGTCTCCTAATAGCCTTCAGCCTAAGATAGTTCCTTAGTCTTTCTTGGTCTTTTATGACCTTGACACTGTTGAAAAGTGCTTATAAGTTGTTTCATGGATCATTTGGGTTTGTCTAATGTATTTTCATGATTAGATTGTGGTTCGCAAGTGCTACAAATTGAATTGTTCCCCCTTCCAAATTCATATGATGGAACCCTAAACCCCAATGTGACTGCCCTTGGAGATAAGGTCTTTAAAAAGGTGGTTAAGGTTAAATGAGGTCCTAAGTGTGGGGTCCTGATCTGATACCAGGGGTACATGATATCAGTAGTTCTTATTACTGGTGCTTTTCCCTCTGTTATTCAGCTAAGGTGTGTCTGAAGGGATGGAATGTAAAGTTACTGTGTTTCCTCTTACAATTAATACATATCTTGGGGAGGAGCTTTTAGATTATAGAAATACTCTGCTTTTCCTCAAACTCTCAACCACTAATTTTAGCAGCAATGGGTGGATTATTTTTCCCACAGGAATTGTTACTGTGGAGTTCTAATGGTGATTTGATATCTCTTTCTTTCCTTCCACACTTATTAATTTAAATTCTTTTGTAAGGATGAGCTATGCCTTATTGCCAGTGTCCTTATTTGTTCAACTATTTTTATTTTTATTTTTAAAAATTTTATTTATTTACTTGACACAGAGAGATCACAAGTAGGCAGAAAGTCAGGCAGAGTTGGGGGTGGGGGAAGCAGACTCCCCGCCGAGCAGAGAGCCCGATGCGGGGGCTTGATCCCAGGACCCTGAGACCATGACCTGAGCTAAAGGCAGAGGCTCAACCCACTGAGCCACCCAGGCGCCCCTGTTCAACTATTTTTAAATGTCAGGATAGACTTGTGTATGTTTACTTTATTCTTATTCTAGGGATCACAATTAAATATTATTTTGCTTATTGCTCAATTTGTCCCAGCTTTGGTCTCTGGGAACTCTGGTTGGTTTCTATGCTCCTTCAGGAAGCCCTCGTCCTTTTCGAGTCCTTCCCTACTTTTGGCATCATAAAATGTTCCAGGATCATCTAGTATTTTTCTTGCCCGGATGTAGAATCAACTGCTTCTTCAAGGAGCCCTGGTTCCTTTTGTTGGAGGATGGTATTTAGAAACCATGATCTGGGTCATGGGTGTGCTTGTTGGCACTGGGTTGCCAATAATAAAGGGACATTTTTCCTTCCAAACATAATTTTCTTTGCTCCCATTTGCCATAGTGCCTGGAGTTTTGAGACTTCTAGAAAACTGTGTGATTGAAAGTAAGTCATCCTGCTACACTTCAGCTACCTCAGAGAGAGACAGCGGGTCTGGAAGGTTGTTCAGTGTGCAGTTAAGATGCAGACATTTCTGGATTGTAAGATAAAGTGATGACGTAACATGAGATAAAAGAGGGCTCCTTGTGAAGGAGGCCCAGGAATAGCCCATAGCTGAGGACAGCCATGACACCACTGACAGGGAGGGACACTGAAGAGAAGGTGGGTGTTCACCTCCTGCTGTTACAGCTCTCTCATACACATCCCTAAGGCCAGACCTATGCTGCATAGACCTAGCCCATAGCTGAGGACAGCCATGACACCACTGACTGAAGAGAAGGTGGGTGTTCACCTCCTGCTGTTACAGCTCTCTCATATACATACCTAAGGCCAGACCTATGCTGCATTTCACATTTTTTACATTTCTTAAACAGAGAGTGGGACTCCTTCACTCTATTTTGGGAACGTACACAGTATTTTGAGTATTGGGGGTCAGAAAGTTACTGAGAACTGGCAAAAATACTTACGGAATAACCTCAGTAACTTATTTCAAGACACCATAAGCCTAGATATCCACTTTCTAAATGTGTTCCCTTGAAAAATTTTGTTCCTTAATTGCCCTCTTCATATAATTCTGATTCTTTAAATGATCTTGGCTCCTTTCTTCTTTTGAAAGTGCATTTGATCAACTGTAAACTCTTCTGGTAATCTACACCTCCTTTCTTCTTAGTGTTAGCATGGTGCAGTTTTCTCCATCCATCTACTTTTAATCTATTTGTGTCGTTATAGTTAAAGTGGATTTCATGAAGACAACATATAGTTGGATCTTGTTTTTTGATCTACTCTGACAATCTCTGCCCTTTAATGAATGCATTTGGACTCTAGACATTCAAAGGGATTACTGACATACCTGGATTAATATCTAACACATTGATTACTGTTTTCTGTTTGTTGCCCTTGTTCTCTGTTACTATTTTTGTCTTCAATTCTTTTCTGCTTTATGTGGTTTTAAATGAACATTTTATATGATCCCACTTTCTCTCCTTTCTTAGCATATCACTAAAACTTTTTTTTAACCTTTTTAGTAGTTTCCCTAAGAGTTTATAATATACATTTACAACTAATCCAAGTCCACTTTCAAATAACACTATGCCAATTCGTGGGTAGTGTGAGGATCTTATAATAACAAAATAACCCTAATTGCTTCCTCCTATCATTGCTGCCATTCATTTCACTTATTCATAAGCATACATAAATATATATAAGATATATACATAAGTATATAAAGACATAAACATATAAGATATGTTATATCCATAAGAATATCCAATTGAATATATTGTTGCTATTATTATGAACAGTTTTCTGTCAGATCAATTAAGAATAAAAAAATGAAAGTTATTATTTTGCCTTCATTTATTCCTTATTTAACACTCTTCTTTTCTTTATGTTGATCCAAGGTTTGACCTATATTATTTTCCTTTTTCCTAAAGAATGTATTTCAATATTTCTTGTAAGACAGATCTACTGGCAACAAATTCCTTCAATTTTTTCTTTTTAAAGATTTTGTTTATTTGAGACACAGAGAGAGGATGAGCAGTGGGTAGGGGCAGAGGGAGAGCTAGAGAAACAGAGACTCCCTGCTAATCCGGGAGCCCAATGTGGGGCTTGATCCCAGAACCTAGAGATCATGACCTGAGCTGAAGGCAGCCAATTAACCAACTGAGCTACCCAGTCACACCAACAAATGCCCTCAGTTTTCTTTTGTTTGAGAGAGTCTTTATTTCTCCATCAGTTTTGAAGGATAATTTCTTCAATAAGTTCAGTAAGTTCAATTTTTCAATAAGTTCAAAATTCCAGTTTGGTGGTTTTTTTCCTCTCAACATTTAAAATATCCTACTTAACTCTCTTCTTGCATGCCTGGTTTCTGAGAAGAACTCAGATGTAATTCTTATCTTTGTCCCTCTGTAGGTAATGTGATTCTTTTCCTCTGGCTTTTTTTCCAAAAATTTTTTTTGTGTTTGATTTACTGTAATTAAAAATGATATGCCCAGCTGTACTTTTTTGGGGGCATTTATCCCACATGATTGCTGGGCTCCCTGGATCCACTGTTTTAATATTCTGTTTTAATAATAAAATACCACTGTTTTAATAATCCACTGATATTAATATTAGTATCTAATATTAATTTGGGAAAATAGTCATTGTTGTTTCAAGTGTTTCTTCTTTTTTCTTTTTCTGATATCCATATTATGCATATAACTTTTGCAGATGTTCCATAGAACTTGGATACTCTGCTTTTCCCTCCCAGTCTTTATTTTCTTTTTTATGGATTTTGAGAATACAGATATATCCTCTAGATCAGAGAATCTTTCCTCAGCCACATCCAATTGGCTAATGAACTCATCAAAGACATTCTTCATTTCTGTTATAGTGTTTTTTTAATCTGGCATTTTTTTTTTTTTTTTTTTTTTTTTCTTTCTTAGGATATTCTTCTGTTTACATTGACCATGATTCCTATGTGCTGTCTACTTTATCCACTACAGCCCTTAGCATATATTTTTTAAAAGATTAATTTATTTGTTAGGGTATGTGCATGTGTGTGAGTGGTTGGGGGGCAGAGGGAGAGAGAGAGAGAAGCAGATTCCTCACTGATCATGAAGCCTGACTTGGGGCTCAATCCTACAACCCTGAGATGATGACTTGAGCTGAAATCCAGAGTTGGGTGCTAAACTGATTGAGTCACCCAGGCGCCCCTAGAGCCCTTAGCATATTGTCATAGTTGGGTAAAGTTCTTGGTCTGATAATTCTACCATCCTTCTTTGTCTGGTTCTGATGTTGGCTCTTATTAAATTGTGTTTTTTCACCTTTTGGTGTGGGCTTGTAATTTTCTCTGGCTAGCTGGACATAACGTATCAGGTAAGAGGGACTGCCATAAGTAGGTCTCTAGTCATGTGTTGGTGAGGTGTGGGAAAGGTGGAGTGTGCCACAGTCTCAGCCTTTCTGTGAGGCTGTGCCTCAGTGCTTTGAGTTTCACAGGTGTTTCTCAGCTCTTTCTCTTCCCTTAGATGGGACGAGATGTCGAGAAACAGCTGGAGTAGGGTATTTCCCAACCCCCCAGTCAATTAGGCCCTGAAATACCCTACAGACTAGCCTCCTGTTCACCTGAGGGCAGCCCTAACTGAGAACAACATGCTCTGGTGTGTTTAAAATGGTTCCTTCCCCCAACCCCTGCTGGAAGCTTGAGGGAGTTTGTCCTCAGATACTTACTGTGGGAATCTGCTGGAGCTCCTGGAAGTAAATCTCACAGTATTTGGGGGGTTTCCTATGACTGGATACCCGCTCTCCCCAGAGTTTTCAACTTTCAGATTTCAACTACCAGTTTGTTCATCACAGCTGAGGATTTCCTGCCCGGCACGGGTTCCCTCGGAGGTGCCTCCTCTGTCTGGTAAGTCACGACTTGCCGTGTCCACTCGCTTTTCTCTCCAGGCTCAGGGGCAGTGGTTTGCTCCGTGTCCTCATGTCTCCAACCCAAGAAGAACTTTTGGTTGTTCAGTGTGTTCAGCTTTTTACTTGTTGTCTAGACTGAGTGAGTCCTGAGCTCCTTCCACATGGAACTAGAAACTGAACGGCCCCTTCTTTCTTTGGCTTCTACCTACCTTCCGGGTTTGGACCCCCTCCTTCCCACTCTCCTACACCCACCCCTCTCCCGCCCGCCACTGCAACTCTCCTCCCCATCCTGACCCTTGAAACATCCAGTGGATGGCCAGGGGAAAAGTATCCGAGAGGTTAATTCAAATGTTTTGGGACCTGTGGATCAGAGATGAGGTTGGTGGAAAGGGGGCAATGACAGTTGGAACAACAATAACCTTCCTTGGAGCTCTGCCCTTCCCAGAGTCACCCTGTGGCCCCTGTAGGCTCTCTGGGTCTGGCATCTTGGGGATCTGAATGGCTGGCCTGCTGAGCAGACGGGTTCTCCACTGCCAGGCCTTGGGCTCTCTGAAAAGCCAGGTGCACGGCTCTGTGACCTGCAGACTTATGACAGCATTGGTCTGTCTCTGTTGGAAGGAGCTGGCTCCTTGGATTATCAAGCATCTCTATAAATAGGAGAGGACAGGAGCACTTGGCATTTGTAGTGGCAAATCATGTCTTGGAAAACTGTCAGGATTCTCAACACTGACAACATCCTGGGGAAAGGAGACCCGCCAGCTATCATTTATTTATGCTTTCAAAGAGTTCTGGAAACACAGGTAACAATGGGCTGAAGGACAAGGCTTGTCATGTATTAATAAACAGGAAGCCTGATAATTGGGAGGAAGGCTGCCTTCCCTGATAGGTCGTGGGGACTAATGAGGCTTCCTGGGGCTCCAAGCTGGGGCCCTTTTAATGACCTATTAGTGGGGTTACCAGAGAAAGAGAATGGCATTTCCTCCCTGTCCAGCCACTTTTGTCTGAAGAACTTCAAGCTATTTAATTAGTGAGTCCTTTAAAAGAAGCAGGATGCTGGTCTACCTGGGACGGACCCGGAATAAACAATTACTGAAAGTCTACGAAATGTCAGACACTGGGCTAGGCACTGGGGACACAAAAAGCAAAACTGCAGTCCCTGGCCTGTAGCCTACGGGCTGCCTGATGTTCCAGGTCAAGGATAAAGCCTGTGTCAAGGTGACTAGATCTGTTCATCTGCCATGAGTTCTGATGTATTTGGGTGCTCAGGGGAGATGCAAAAAGAAAGTAAGTCCTAGCCCATTTCTCAAGGGGCTGTGGACTGATAGGGAAGGCAGAAATCAAGACAGTTGGTGGAGGGGAAGAAGATTTTAGTGGAAACAGGAGTAGTAGGACATTGAAGATGGGAGAGGTCGATGTAGGTTGTAATTCAGAGAAGTCACAAAGAAATGGTGTAGGTATGTTTGTAAAGGGAGGATGGGCTGGGCAGGTGCAGGCCTCAGGAGCTGGCCAAAGAGTAGAACTTTGAGATGATGAGGAAACAGGAATCCATGGGAGGTTCCTAGAAGGGAAGGTGGTTGTGTTTGTTTCTAAGGGCTAACAAAGTACCACCCACTGGATCCCTTAAATGGACATTCATTGTCTCAGGGCTCTGGAGATGGAGGTCAGCCACAGAGGTGTCCGTGGGGCCACGTGCTCTCTGAGACTCTGGGTGGAACCCTCCTTGCCTCTTCTGAGCCTCAGTTGGTGGCCATCTGTCCTTGGCACTTTGTGGCTTGGTGTGGTGTCACTCTGATCTCTGCCTCTGTCCTCACATTCTAAGGACACCGGGTATGTGACATCAAGGGCCCATTTTTACTCCAGTATGACCTCCTCTGAACTACTGGCATCTGCAGTCCTATTTCCAAAGAAAGTCCCATTCGAAGGTACCGGGGGGTTAGCACTTTGAGATACCTCTTTGGGGACATGATTCGATCCGTAACGGGGGGGAGTCGTGTGAATGGAGGGTCCAGCTTGGCCAAGGAGGCTTTTAATAGAAGAAAGGTCAGCAGGAGAGGATGAAACAGTGTGTAACCCAGCAAGTCTGACTGGGTTTCAAATCTCCATGATTGAAAGAATGGTGTTGTGGCATATGTTCAATTAATCGATTGTAATGCACTTTATATTTGGAAGGAAAGAAATGTTTTCTTTGCGGAGGTGGGTGGGCAGTGCAGATGGTGGGTTTAGTTTTGGGTGCAGAAGGTAGTCGGAGAGAAGGACTCAGGGTCTGAATGGAGTTTCAGGAAAGGTGTGGATCTGGGAGTCCTTTCCCCGCGGGGGCAGGGATGGGCGGTGGGTGGGGGGCGCTCCTGGCACCCTTGACTTGACTGCCTGTACCTGTACCCCTGACCCGCTTTTGTTCTTGTTCTGATGTTGAGCATCTGTGTTGGGAATTCTGGTTGTGTGCAACTCCTGTCTCCAGTACCATCGAGAGCCCCGTGGTAATAAAGGAATCCGAGGCCCCTTGTGTTGATGGCGTGCTGGGCTTTTGGGATAATTCTCAAGTAGGAGATAAATCTGCTTAAGGAGTCAGGATGCAGAAGGACTGTGCCAAGCTGGGCTAAAACTCTTAATTCCACAGTATCTTGTTCGTGCCACCATACTTCTGGAAGCCTCCCAGTTAGGACTGGAAGCAGGATGTTTTCTGATCTAATACCCAGAACTACTGCTTTCTTAGAACAATGTCTGTCTTTAAATATCTTGAATCATTTCATAACCACTTTGTGTTGCAATATTCGTGCTATCTCTGTGTTCTCCATGCTTTTCTTCTGGCCTGATTACCCATTGGTGTTTTTGACTCCATTAGTCAACCTGGTTTACATTTGGCTCTCCTGTGCTGCTGTGTTGGTTGGGGGAGGCCCGAGGGGTCTTAATTGAATCTTATTAGACAGTTAAGCATTGGGGAGGAAGCAGAGGGAGCCGCAAGGACTCTTTAATTCAATTTTCATTGGATGGACTGACTTACGGATACAAGAGATTGGTGGTTAGTGTCAGAAGTGCTTCTGGATCCTGGGAAACAATTTCAGCTCAGGCAAATGTGGGCACAAGAAACTTGGACAAATTCATCTAGAGTACAAGTTTACCTGAAGGCTCAGAACGACGGTCTCTCAGTGCAGGCAGAACAAACGCAATGAGAAAAAAGGAAGTGCTACTCTCCCGTGGTCAGCTCAAGTTCAACCTTGTGCAGCCCCTGAACCTATATTAGGAACCTGCTTCCTCACCTTCCCCTTGACATAATTAGCCCACAGGCTTATGAAAGCATCTATTTCTTCTTAGCAAAGAGAGGACAACTTCAAAGAGAGGGACGCCAAAAGTAGAGGTGCAAGTTTTGGCGGAAAAGACGGTCAGGTTGATTCATGATGTGACACAACTCTCACATAATTATTTCTTAACATATGCCAGGAAGCAGAAGGCAATCTTTAACCCAAATAAATAACGGTGGCAAGAGAAAAAAAAAATCCTTTCCCTTTGTTCAACACTCCATAATTTAGCAAGCATATTAAATCATGTATTTGACACTCAGGAGTCAGTATCTCAAGAAGTGAAATTTAATCAAATGAAAGTTCTGGGCCAGAGGTATTAGATTTGATCAGGAAGATGCCCTTTAAAGTCCTACCCTTTGCATATTCTGAAATGAGGGAGTTTAAACTTTAAAAAGATAATCCACAGGGTCACACAACCAAAACATTTGTGTTGAGTCTGGTTATCCTCAGAGAGGGAGCCCCCCCCCCCCACCCCGTGCCATCAAACCACGGTGAAACGTTTGGAGCAAACAGTTCATTTACTTGTGGCAACTAGGTGTCTGATGTCCAGGTCTCAATTGGGGTTTTTATGCATTGCTCTCATTATGAAAAGAATTGCTAATAATGACATGAAACAAGATTTAAACTCGTAGCTACTGAACAGAGATGATCTATAGTGCTGTTATGTAATGGTACACTCAGGACAAAGGGGAGAGTAAGAAAAAGATGAAAAGCAAATCTCCAGGGCTTCTCTGCTTCATGTGAGGAGCAGATGTTAGAAACCCCAGTCCTCCTCGGGGTAATAAACCCCTTCGTCCTCGGGGTGATAAAGCCTAGGGACCATGTTCCTGCTTTGTAAAGCGAGCAAAGCCTGGTCGTCCTCCCCCAGAAATGGCCAGCATTATTAGCTCCCTACAGAGAAAGCTGGGCTCTTTCTCCTGAGTGGTCCCATTAGGATGATCTAGGGCACTCTGGAGCAGAACCCTTCAGTGTATGGGGACCATACTGCTGGCTCTAGGGTAGGGAATGTTCCTATGCAGAAATGGCACTGGAGAATTGTTCCCTGTCCCTACCTGCTGAGTCCTTAGCAGGGAACCCGGTGAGTCCCCTGGAGGGCCTGCTCAGCATCTACTCTGGTCACCATGCTGCTGGTGCCCCTCCCCCACCATGTCTTAGCCTGCATCAGCGTCACACAAGACCATAGAGTGAAAAGTGGGAGAAGTCTAACCGCGTGGAGCTTTGCTGACCTGAAGCCAAAACATTTCATTCAAATGCACAAACACTGGGAGGGACACACACCTGAGCACGACACAGGTGCTTGCCCCCCAGGAACAAGGAGGCCCCCTCCCGATCTCCCCCACACCCCATATGTGCTCTCAGCCAGCTTGCTTCTTTCCTTCCGGCACCCATCAGGACATGTCATGATCTTTAGGAGTAGACTTTGCGTTATTATTTATTTATTATTTATTTTAAAAAGATTTTATTTATTTATTTGACAGAGAAAGACACAGGGATAGAGGGAACACAAGCAGGGGGAGTAGGAGAGGGAGAAGCAGGCTTCCCACCCAGCAGAGAGCCCGATGTGGGGCTCGATCCCCGGACCCTGGGATTATGACCTGAGCCGAAGGCAAACACCCATCGACTGAGCCACCCAGTCACCCCTAGACTTCCCGTTCTTGTTACTGTTTGGTTTTTCTCCCCTCACGGGCTGTAAGCCCTAGTTGGGCAGGAGTCCTGTCCTGTCTGCAGGACCCACAACAGTGCCGCGCACCTTGAGGCTATAAATACACGTTGACTGAATGAATGAGCTCACAGTTTGGAGAACGAGCCTCACTACCTCCCTTCATGAATTTCATTCTGAGCTGAAATGGCCCCAGTTGCTTTTGTAGTGGACGTTTTGTCTCCTGTGTTAGTTACATCCCACGTGACCTTGTCCCTCCTCCTTCAGACCTGCAACCTTCCCCTCCCTTGTCTCCTTGTCAGAGGCACTCTTGTGCTTCTAGAGCTCTCCAAGGCAGTTTTTGGGCTCGAGGCTGGCATGGATCTCGGGAGGGCTGCTTTCGCAGGATTTCCCAGGTCTTGGTTGAGAGTGCGTGCTTGCACGAAGTGGACGTCTGAAGTGTGAGAGGCTCCTGCCCCGGGTGCAGGCGGGAGCCCGCCACCCCCACCCCTGCTGGCCAGCACTGAGGGCCCTCCTGGCCTTCATCTGGGGCCGGAAGCCAGGGCTGGCTCTCCCTGCAGTTTGCCCGGGAATCTCTGGTGAGGGTCTTCGCCCTTGTGGCTCCCCTTTGTTCTGCGCTGCCCTGTCTTTCCAGCCTCCCCCAGCCCGCCTGGCGCCCCTTCCCCACACACTACTTAAACCACAGCTTGCTTCTCCGCCTTGCCTGCCTAATTTGGCTTAGGGATCTGGCTCATACGTGTAAATCCCCACCAGCCTTTGAGTTCTCCAAGAGGCAAAAAGAAAGCCCTGCAGGGTTGGGAGCGATTCCTTTTCTGTCTCCGAAGACAGAAGGGAATAACGATTCTCTAGAAAGAGGAGAGTTTATTATTTACAGCATCTGACCTTCCCTAAAAAGGCAAAGATTTTTGTCTTTTAATCTATTCTCCCTCCTTTCAGGAGTTTGAAAGAAAAGGCAATCCTGGGTCCTTAATGGCATTTGGTATTTCGTGTGTGTGTGTGTGTGTGTGTGTGTGTGTGTGTGTGTGTGAGATCACTTTCCCTTTGATTTTCAGACATAATTTCTCATCCCTGGGCGACGCCACTGGTTCCTGATGCCCTTCAGCTAGGGTATTGTTGCCCGCCTGTACTCTGCATTAAAAAAAAACCAAAAACCAAAAACCAAACAAACCAAAAAACTCAACAACACCCAGAACCTAATGGGTTAAAACCACCACTGTTTGTTCACAGTTCTGCAGCTTGGACTGGGTTTAGCTAGTGGGCTTTTGCTGGTCTCACCTGGTGTCACTCCTAAGTCTGGAGGTGGCGGCCCAGATGGCCTCAGTCACGGGCGGCGGGCCTGCAGGCTGGGATGCATCTGTTCTCCAAGTGGCCTCTCCTGAAGAGTTCATCTTCCTCCTGCTGAGATCCAAACCCCGATGAGGAAGTACATGTTTAACTTCTGTTGGTTTCACATTTGGCCCATTTGGCCCCAGCAAGTCACATGGCCAAGCTCAAGACCCCATGCAGAGAGGGGTTACCCGAGAGCACCCATACTGAGAGGCACGAGTCACTGGGCATGGTTACTGTAACCGTCTCCCCACAGCTGTAAAGAGGTGCCTTACTGATGGGCTCGGCTTTTCATTTGCTTCAACAAACCCATAACATTCTCTCCTGATTCTGCTAATCACTCTAGAACTAGGTCCTAAAGGTGTTTTCACCGCGGGTGTTTCTCAGTCTAGCTCACCTAAACCTCTATGACCGGCATTGGCAAATATTTTCCATGAAGGACCATATAGTAAATATTTTAGGCTTTGTCAGCCATATAGGCTCCACAGCTGCTTGCTCCGCCCTTGAAGGGTGGAGGCAGCCATATGTGGTAAGCAAATGAACAGGAATGGCTGCGCTCCAAGAAAACTTTATTTACAAAAGCAGGTGGTAGGCTAGGTTTGCCTATGGACTGTAGGTTGCTGACTCTTGTTCTGAATCCTAATCTCTTAGACTGCCCCCCCTAAAATGTATGTTATACTCAATATGTATTTGCGTGTATGTTACACTCAAATATCGCTGCTTCTCAAACTTGAAAATTAAATGTCATCTTTGTAGAATTTGATTTCATCATGCAAAGTCCTTGACGAATGCATGTTACATAATATTTTCTACCTGATTGTTTAAAATCCTAAATCCATAAACTGTTTTCTATGTATCTTTTAAAGAACTGTGTTAATTGACTAAAATGTCATGATTTGGTTCAGAGGCAACATAATAAGTTATCGAGTACAGACTTCAGTCAGACTGCCTGAGTTGAAGCCCTGCTCTAACACTCACTGGCTGTGGGACCATAGTCAAGTTACTTAACGTCTCTGAGCTTTAGTTTTCTCATCTGACAACAGGGATGATGATAGTCCTACTTCATAGGGTTTTTAGGAAGAGTAAACATTGTGGTCCACGAAATTACTTAGAATGGTGCCCAGATCATAGTAAATGCTCAGTTAAAATGCTGAAACATCAAAATATCCTGAAACCCTAACTCCCTTAAATGGTAATTTTTTTTAAAGATTTTACTTATTTATTTGACAGAGAGAGATCACAAGTAGGCAGAGAGGCAGGCAGAGAGAGAGAGAGAGGAGGAAGCAGGCTCCCTGCTGAGCAGAGAGTCCCACGCGGGACTCGATCCCAGGACCCTGAGATCATGACCTGAGCCGAGGGCAGCGGCCTAACCCACTGAGCCACCCAGGCGCCCTTAAATGGTAATTTTTTTTGATAAGCATAGGTATAGGACTGTTTCCAGGTTCATAGTGTTGCGGTATAGTTATAAGAACTTGTTAGACCTAAAACTCCAGTATAGTTATAAGAACTTGTTAGACCTAAAACTCAGTACGTCCCTGGATACAAAAATCCGTTACATTTCTAACAACTCTGCAAAGAGAAAATTGAAAACAAATCCATTTACAACAGTATCAAAGGAAGATGATACTTAACCAAGGAGGTGACAGAGTTGTCTACTGAAAAATATAAGAAACTGACAGAAAAAAATAGCACAAGTGGAAGGACATCTCATGTTCATGGATTAGAAGAATTACTATTGTTAAAATGGGGACCATGTTTCTCAAAGTGGTACATAGACTCAATGCAATGCTTAATAAAACCCCAGTGGTCTTTTTGTAGAAATAAGAAAACACTCCTAAAAATGACGGGGAGCCACCAAAGACCCTGTACAGCCAAAACAGTTTTGAGTAAGAAAAACAAAGCTGGAGGTATCATACTCGTTGATTTTAAGAGATATTGCAAAGCTATAGCAATCACCAATATGGTATTGGTATAGTAACATACAGACTGGTGGAACAGAATAGAGCCTCACATATACAGTCAACTAATATTGACAAAGGGGCCAAGAATACTCAATGGGGAAAAACATCTCTTTGTTAAAAGGTATTGGGAAAATTGGAGATCCACATGAAAAATAATGAAATTAGACCGTTATTGAAAAATTGATTCAAAATGGATTAAAGACTTAAATATAAACCCTGAAACAATAAAACCCATAGACAAAAACAGGGAAAAGCTGCTGATATTGGATTGGACACCAAAAGTGCAGACATAAGCAAAATAAAGTGGGATCACATCAAACTAAAAAGTTTCTGCACAGCAAAGGTAGTTGTCAACAAAATGAAAAGGCAACCTATGGAATGGGAGAAAATATATGCAGACCATTTATCTGATAAGGAGTTAATATCCAAAACATATAATGAACTATAACTCAACAGCCCAAAAGACCTTCCTTTCCAAGAAGACCTACCAATAGCCATCAGGGATATGGAAACATGTTCGATATCACTAATTCTCAGGGAAATGCAAATCTGAACCACAATGAATTATTGCCTCCTATATGTTAGGTTGGCTCTTATTTAAAAACAAAAAACAAAAAACAAAAAACCAACAACAATGGAGAAGTGTTGGCAAGGAAGTGGAGAAAAGGGAGCTTGTGTTGTCCAAGTTATTGGTGGGGATGTAAATTAGTGTGGCCACTATGGAAAACAATGGGGAGGTTTCTCAAAACACCAAAACTAGAGTTAATGTTTAATCCATCTGGAGAGAGCAAGATGGAGTCATTCATGTTAGGCAGTGATTCTTGTCAAGCAGTGATGGAAGCGGCCAGGGGCAGAGCAGCTAAGACCAGGTTTCCCCGAAACCTGCAGGGGCTGATGGCTGCCAGAACTGGTATAGGCATCCAAGCCAAGATAGCTTAGAAGAACTGAGAGCTGGTAATCGAGAGAACCAGAGGGCCCAAGACTGATTAAACTCCTTTAAAAAGGGATGACTTTTGCAGCCAAAGTAACATATTGTCAGACTGTCAGACTCTCAACTTGGGACTCTCCCATATCTGACCACACTGAAAAGGCAGCTGCTGCTTAGGGCTCTGCCCAGGACCTAAAGAAAGGTCCTCCAGGGGCACCTGAGTGGCTCAGTGGGTTAAAGCCTCTGCCTTCGGCTCAGGTCATGATCCCTGGGTCCTGGGATCAGCCCCGCATCAGGCTCTCTGCTCAGCAAGGAGCCTGCTTTCCCCTTTGTCTCTGCCTGCCTCTCTGCCTACTTGTGATCTCTGTCAAATAAACAAAATCTTAAAAAGAAAAAAAAAGAAAGGTTCTCCACTGTTGGACGGAATTAGCCGTCAGTGCGGAGAGCTGACCTGGACTGGACCGAGTTCTCCTCTCAACTGCCCGCTCGTGGACGGACTTGGGAGTTTGCTGCTTTCACTTCTTATACCTCGTTGTCTTCTTTGTTGTGTGACTTTGTATTGTGCTTTGTGTGACCTGTATGAAGCCAAGTTGTAGGTCATTGAGTTTAGAACCCTGAACCTGTTTGATAATTATAGTCAACCTTTATGATTGAATAAAGCTGAGCTTGTGGAAAGACAATGTACGCCTCTAAGGTGGGCTTGGGACACTGGCGATCCTATTTCTGGGTGTATATCCAAAGGAGTTGAGATCTAGATCTTAAAGAGGTCTGTCTGCATTACTGTGTTCACTTCAGTGTTGTTCCCAGGAGCCGGCATAGGGAAACCTCTTAAATGTCGATGCTCAGATAAAGAAAATGTGGTTATAGACCTATGATGTCCTATTATTCAGCCTTGGAATAGGTAATCGTGCCATATGCAACAACATCACTAGGCCTTTAGAGCATCCTGCTAAGTGAATTTAGCCAGACAAAGGACAAATACTGCACAGCCTCACTCATATGTGGAAACTCAAGTAGAGTCCCAGGAGCAGAGAGCAGAATGGCAGGTGCCCGGGGCTGGGGGACGGGGCAATGCTTCGGTCATGTGAAGTTAGTTCTGGACACCCACTGTTGAGAATGACTGCGCCAGTGCCACACAGTGTCCTCCATGGATCAGGGCAGGGTTCTGCCAAGGCAGTAGGTCTGAGCGTTGGTTTTGGGTATCTGGGTGAGAACACCTTTTACTTCCACTTAATTTGAAGGAGTTGGAACACTCAGATCAGAATCAACTTTTACTGCTCTGAGCTACTGACTGGCTGTGAGCAAATTCTTGAACATTTCTTCATCTCCCTTTTCAAAACGATGATTGTGAATATTGGATAAGGTCCTGTGGTAAAAAGTCCTCGGCACAATGCTTAGCTCCTAACTTGCACCCAATAAATGTTAATTAAAAAATTCAGTGGTAAAGGTAGCCTTGCTCTGAGTACACAGAGTGACTTGGTAGCCAACCCCCGGAGATGGAACAGTATTAGAGGTCAGCCAGGGACCTACAGCTACGTAATACATCGTCAGATTTGTTACTAAGAGCTTAGGAAGATATCGCGGCTTTAAAAAAAAAAAGATTCTAGTGATCTAGTAGTATCCTCAAAACCAGCACCCAGTGATCAGGAATTGTCGATGCATTATTTTCCTTTGTGTCCTAAGAGGTGTGACTGCGGAGGTCGCTAGACATGTGACCCGTCGTTCTATCCCAACTCTGTAAATAAGGCCATCCCTGCTGCGGCAGCTGCTGAAGGCTCAGAAGTTGCCAGGGTGGCCGGAATGTGCTTTGTTTTGCTGCTCTATTGAGAGCTGTGTTCGGTATATGCCACAATGGCTCGGTGGCCTGCATGTGACCCCACGGTCAGCACTCCTCCATGTGACATTGTGACTATGATATTTGTCTTTACTTCATTGATTGGGGTTTGTGGTCCCAGTAGTACTTACGATGCTACAGGGCCGTTTGCGTACAGTGACAGTTAGGTATAGTCCCATGGTCGTAACCGCGATCCTTTAGTCCTGATTTACTGAAAACAACGCTTCTGTCCTATTGGACTGTGTAGTGATTTCACATGAGAAGTTCAGAACAAATATGGTGAATGTCCACCAAGGGGCAGGTACTATAAAAGCTGCTGACGTATTTTATTCTCAGGCAGTTAGTTATTATTTCAATGAAATAAGAGCCTTGCAGGGAAGTATCCTATGGCTGATGTGTGATGATCGGGCTAGTATCTGGGCAGAAGAGTTGATCCTAAACAGAGCACGGTGAGGTGACAGGCAGGTGGCGGTTTCTGAGCCCATGGTGGTCCCACCGCAGAGAAGGATCCACATTCACAGCACTAACACCAGCACGGGGAATGGGGGGGGGGAGAGTGGGGACAGCAGGAACTGGCCTCCCAGTGTGGCTATCTCCTGCTGTAGGATGGACAGGCAGAAACCAGCAGGGAACGGGGGAAGTGACTGGAGCAATCCCCGTGACCTGCAATGAGTCAGGCACAAGATAAGGAGACGCGTGTCCTCTCTTCCCAAATTCCTCGCATGCCTCCTCGCCTCTCTGTGGGATTCAAGGAAGGACTTGGGAAAGGCTCAAGCAACTTGGCCATGGGGACCCTAACCCTGGGCTCCTGCGGAAATACTACCCACAGCATGTGACAGGACATCCTGCAGGGAAAACCCCCTAATAACAAAGGGTCATTCTCACAAGCATGGTCTCTTTGGGCCAGCTGTTACATCTTCCCTTCGCTTCTTTTGCCCAGCGCCTAACTTTGAGGCTCATCTTGAGATTTTCTTGGGAGTACAGTTCTGCTGACGCTCCCGTGTTAGAGGCTTCCCTTTACTTCATCTCTAGGAAGCCAACCTCGATGACGTCCCATTTGCAGGTTTTTAGACTCTAATGGTCTCTCACAGTAGTCCTCAAACTCGAGTGTGCATCAGAATGTCCCAGAGGGTTAGTTACACTGTGGACTGATGGGCTCAGCACACGTTGCAATTCGGTTGGCCTGGACTGGGCACCTCAATCAAGTCCTCAGGTGGCAGTGACGTGGCTAGGCCAGGGACATTTTAGGAACCCCTGATCTCACAGAAGGAAAAAAAAAATACTCTAACCATCTCATCTACTCTGTTGCATCGCAGTCCTGTGGTTGCTGGTGTCTAACTGCAGGTTTTCACAGTAACTCTTAAGTGCTTTTCGTCTAGATGTATGCCTTCCTTGACTAATACTGGTCTGTTCTTCAGTGATTACAGAAGATGCCCTGTTCCCTTTTACACATATTTAACTAGATTTAAACACTTAGATGGACCCCACTTCTTTTTTTGAACATTTATTTTACAGTGTGTGCAGTAGGGGCAAGGGGCAGAGGGAGAGGGCGAGAATCTCAAGCTGACTCCCCAATGAGTGAGGAGCTGGCTGTGGGCTGGATCCCAGGCCCCTGAGATCACGACCTGAGCTGAAACCAAGAGTCAGACACTTACCCAAGTAAGCCATCCAGGCACCCCTGATTCCTAAGGTTTCATTGATCAAAAAATCTGTGAATGCTCACATCTACCCTTACATGGTGCCCCATGCTTACACCTTGGTTGGCAATAGGAAGGTCCTGGAAGATGGCTTTTTCTGCCTTTGAGCACCTGCACATATTGTTATTATTCATTGGCCATTTCAAAAGAAAAATACACGGTCGTCTTAGGTTGTTGACAAGATTATAACAGAATCCAGCTGAATATAATCTTGCTCAGATTTTGAGGTTCAAAGTGATTTAATGTTAAATCAGAACATTTGTTCCGAGGAGTACATGCTAAGAGCATGCTCATGGTCAAGTAGGTCTGGCAAACGTGAACCCTGGGATGTGCGGCAACCTCAGTGAGCATAGGAAAGATCTGAGTGGCTGCCCATGACCCTGGCCCGGATGCTCGAGGACATGCTGGCTAGCCCTTGCTTTTAGAAAGTCAGGATTGCCGAACATTTTGCAAGTGAGCCAGTCTGCGTTGGGAGACTAATACAAGACCAAAGCTTCCAGATACGGAAGAGCAGTTTATTTCAATTAAATCTTTCCTGTCTTATTTCTTTCCACTTTTTTCTAGCATTGGGGGTTACGAGGGGGAATATGGATGACCAGAGTCGGAGTCAATCAGAGGCTGGGTTGAGCTGTGAGAGGTGGGCTTGGAAAGGAAGGCCGCAGGAGCCGAGGGAGGAAAAGCTGCCGACTCGTTCCTTGTAGCACAATTCAAGTTTATTCCATTTGTTCTTGCAACACAAAACTGAAACACGGTATTATTTAGCATTCGGATGTACATGAACTAGGATCATATGAGAAACCCAACTGCGTCAAAAGTATTACATGATGGGAAAAAAGAACTCAAATATATCAAAATGCACAAAGCACTAGTCTTCCTTCAGTACTGCTTAGAAAGATATGATTGTTTCTCCATTTACGAAATAGAGTCAGGACGATTTAAATTCTTAAAATTTTGCATGCAAAACACTGCAATTGCTTAGGTAGGAGGGCACTCTCACCAGCTTCTTCTATACACAACCGAGTACACAATATTGCAAGGAAGTAAAGAGCAGCTCAGTTGAAGTTTTAGGGGAAAAAAAAAAAAAGTTGGTACATCTAGATTTAAGATCCATTACTTGGGGGGAAAGAAATCAGTGAGTGAAGGGCCTTACTTGCAGCTTGCACACACTGTACCCGCCTACCTCTCCTTTGTGCCCTGCCGGGTGTAGAAGGTGAGCTCTGCATAGAGGGTGACTTGGGTATCGTCGGGTGCTGTGTTTGAACTCTAAGTCTACTTCGATACCAGAATGAAGCTGCAAGGGCGGCGGGGGGGGGGGGGGGGGGGAGTTTGTTAGGATACTAATGTAAACAGGTAAACCACCTGATTTTACTTGATATAGTGCATACAAAATGACTGACTTAATACAAAAACTACAGAACATGCAAGATTTCTTCTGAGATGTTAAATATTCAGCGGAGAACAAAACTTACTTAACCTTTCACTAATGCATGTAGTACCAAAAAGCAGACCTGTTTTTAGCTTCCTTTACTCAAAAAATGAACATTAAGTGTTGTGAATTTCTCTGCCAAGTGGTTCAGAAATACATTATAAATAACCTAGTTAAAAAAAGTGTAAACCACATTGGCCAGTCTATTCTATGTTTACGTGATTTTCTCAAGCAGTCGCCCCAGGGTTACGGGGCCTACAAGATGGCTGAGAAAGAAGAGGGAAGGCGAAGGAGCCTCTACTGCGACACGAACAGCAGGATGAACTGTACAAAGAACCACGTGCTTTCTATGCCGGGTGACTGAGGAAAGCAGACCAGGTTTAGGAATGACAGGACACAGTGCACTCTCTGCAACGGCCAACTGCAACACACCGGTTAGAAAGGAAAGGTAACAACCAGAGCGGGTAAAACCCACGCCTTGTCAACAGCATTATGCCAAAAGGTGAAAACGAGGGTACTGAAACACCTTGTTGCTCCCAAAATACAGACTGATAAAATGCCCTCCGTCTTCGTGAGGATAGCTCTGCTTCCATTCAGTCGTGTAATGAAGTCTGTTTGCAGACTTCCAATCCAACTCTAATAAGCTGTATTAAGACAGCAGAATTAGCCAAATATATCGAAGTATTTAAACCTCTATTTTATGATTGTTTTCTTGGATGCAGGAAAATTACAGGGTTAGGCTAGCTGTAAGCAAAAAGCCACAAGATTTAAAAAAAAAAAAAAAGTTTCATGGGGAAAAATCCACATGCACACACACGCACACACCCACCCTAACAACCGATCAGCAACCAATCACTCAAATTTGTTATTAGCTGGCTACTCTTGATACTAGTTTAACCCTGCTTTAGAATGCTACATTGCCTTACAAAATCATAATTCTTTGTTATCCATAATCTGAATACAAGCCCCTAACCCAACCCCCCCCCCCTTTAAAAATTTGAGGTACATTCAATTATTGCATGATTTGGCTGAGGAAAAACCCTAACATTTTTAGTAAGCTTTTATGGATGGCAAGTCAAAGGAGTCAATATTTTAAATGCAAGATAGCAAATTTAAGGGTATATGTTTTAATTCGTTGTACTGCTCACGAAATGAACATGTGAACATGTGTCCGAATATTTCCTGCAGGTCAGAACACCCATTGAAGGGCCCTGTATTTTTAAGAACACAGAATACGTTTTGAAGGGGTCACATTAAATGTGATGCATGGTTTAGTAAAGAAACAAAAGATCTGTTATGCAGGCAGGCTGGCATGTGTTCAGCAGAAGCCTACTGACAAGTTGGGGAAACCTGGTAATGAGCGAACTTTTGAAGGGACAGGGCTCAGTTTGTCCAGATCGTAAATCTCACCCCAGTGACAGCTTTGGTGCAGTAATCAGCATCCAAGGAAGGTCTGAGAGAGGATTTCCAAAGAATGTTCCTTGATTCTCCAAACATAACTGAGGCCAATCCATTCAAAGAGCAAATAAAGAAAATCCAGAGGTACTAAGACAACCATTCTCTATAGGACACTAACAGGCTATGGCTATGATTCTAAGTTTAAATCCCCTTTTACTACCAGCAGGAGGTTGAAAGTGTTTCAATGTTATATAAACGTCTGAATCTAGAGGAGAAAAAAATATGCACACTGGAATGATTTCTCCTTTAGGCTTCCAAAATTTAAGATTTTATAAATAAAACTAGTCAGTTTTATCTAAAGATACATGAAATCCATGTGAAAGGGGAGAGGAAATCCAAAGTTGAGTCATCCGGCAATTTAGGAGTGTGCCCCCTCACCTTAACTGAGCTCCCACGTAAAGATGAAAGTCGCTGAGGGAAG
This sequence comes from Mustela putorius furo, assembly GCF_011764305.1. Lineage (NCBI taxonomy): Eukaryota > Metazoa > Chordata > Mammalia > Carnivora > Mustelidae > Mustela > Mustela putorius. Next base: position 89,622,688 of record NW_025421998.1, read on the forward strand.
ATTTGGTCGCCGACCACGGGCAGCGCTCTTAACTACGCCAGGAGGCCCCCAGTCGAGTGCGTCTTAAGGCAGAAGGCTAGAGCTGATTGCTTATCTCAGCACCCGGAGTTCGGTCCCAGCAGCCGCCGCTGCTCGCGCAGTTACGGCTACCCCGCACGGAGAGCTGGCCTTGGGAGGATCAGACCCTCGACACCATCTCATGAATAAACTAGCTAGGGAGCTGAAAGGGTCAAATGGTACTGGTAGGTTTTGTCTTTGCTCTCCCTTGGGCATAAGCTGTATGTTTTGTTGGAAATGGAAAAGAGGCGGACTTGATCAGGAATCCGAGTAAAAGCCTGACCACAGTTTTTTTCCTCTCTTCCCAAACATTGTTTTTTTCTGGTAGTCTGATTTGTTATGAATTTCTCTCTCCCCTCACCCCTCTTAAAGTATTTAGCTGAAGAAGCTGGCAGATAGAGAGTGACAGACAGACAGGCAGCAGTGTGAGGCCACAGGAGAGCCCTTCTTCCAGAGCTGTCAGCCCATCCGTCCATCACTGAAGAAGAGCTTTGATTGCCTGGTTGTCAGTGGCTTCAAAGGCAGTTAGTCCATCTGGACCTTTCACGGTCTTATCAGCACCCTGAAAAGAGAGGAAATGGCCATTAATACTGAACGAGTCCGCCCTAACGCAGAGACTCCATCACCTGCATAGGCTAATGTGTAGATCAAGAATCAAGAATCTCTATACTAATGGGGTCCCTTCTACTGAAAAGAAACCCCAAACATCTGGCAAGTTTGTAGACTAAGTGGTGAAAATACCAGATTATTTTTCAGGCACCAGAAACTGTAAGCTACAAACATAACTTGCCAATAATACAGGCAACGACTGCCTTTCACTTACACTATCATGCATTCGCTAAGCTTTAGAAAAGAGTTTCCCTAGGTGTAATGTGGGGAAAATCACTTTTGCTAAAGGACGTATTACTGTGACAAAATGACTTCTTTGCAACACCTTGTGGAGAGTGCATATATACGACACGTCTATTTCTACAATTCAGAGCTTACAAACCATTTACTCGAGACATGTTCCGAAAGAACGCTGTGTAACACCGAACATTCTACGTACAAAAACTGAGCAGTAAATGGTTGTCCTGTGGGCTATAAAAGGAGGCTCCCTTCTGTATGCTAGGGAAATCCTCTCCGGCCTACTCCAAAGCTTTACCTGGACAGTGTGGATTCTAGAATATCTTCTTTGCACCTTGGCGTTTCAATTCTGAGAATGTGTACATACAGCTTTTTATCTGTTGTTTTTAGCTGCCTTTACTAGAATGAAGCTCCAGTGGAGCATCTCCTCTGTGCTACTGACTAATGAGCTCCCAGTACCTAGAAAAGTGCCCAGTGTTCGGGAGGTGAGTTTGTTCCCGTACCACGTCTGAACCTTTTTAACTCCCAGAGAAGCCAGCATGGCAGCCCCGACCAGGGTTCATCCATTCAACAGCCGCTAGTACCCCACCCTCCTCTCCTGGTCAGATCTCCACTGTTCTGTTCTAAGGCCTAGAGAATTCTCCAAACTTGACATAAACAGTTCTTTAAAGACCAACTCTGGTCAAACTCCCCAGTCTCTTCCCCCATTAACCTCTCTGTGTGCTAATCCTATGGAACTTCTCAACACGCTCATGTGCCATGGGCCGTGTCGCTATACACGCCGGGTTCTAGACAGACAATGCCTTACCCCAGTGCTCCGGGAGAGTTGCTCATTCAACAAGCTCTAAATAATACTCTCGTTTATTTGCATTATTAACTTTGGATATTATCTTCTTAATTCCTGCCACAGGATGAGGCTTTAGCTCACCACCACCTTCTTCCCCAGACTATCTTATTTCTTATATTTAAAATATCAGTTTGTTTCTTTAGAGGTTTAAATAACTAGCATTTAAATTTATAAGTTTATTAAATTTCTATTTCTTGTTCCATCAGTTCTGACAGTATCTCATCCCTCTACTTTATAAGATATTTTCTCTACTTTCCCATCATTCCCTGTACTTCTTCACTTAAGCTTTTCTATTTTGTCAAGATCAACTTTTATATTGTTCTGTAAGAACACTTTTGATTCTTTTTTACCTCTTACAGTCACCATGGTATGTATTACATCCCCAGAACTCCCTCTTTCAACTGTTAAGTGTGTATCTTCTGACCACCTTCATTCATTTTGTCCATTTCCCAACACCCCACTTCTGACAACCATCAATCAGCTCACTCTATGAGTCTGTGTGTGTGTGTGTGTTTAAAGACTCTGCATATAAGTGATTATACAGTACTGGTCTCTGACTTATTTCACTATTATTACTATGCCCTGAAGATCCATCAATATTGCTGCAAATGGCGGAATTTCCTTAATGGCTGAATAATATTCCTGTGTGTGTGTGCATGCACACATGATTGTATATTATACACCACATTTTCTTTATCCACTTGTTGATGGACACTTAGGTTGTTTGGATGTCTTGGCTACTGTCAATAAATGCAACAGTGAACATGGGGGCTGCAGATATCTTCTCAGGATGGTGATCTCATTTTCTTCAGATAAATACCCAGAAGTGGAATTGCTGGGTCATATGGAAGTTATTTTAATTTTTTGTGAGGAAACTACATACTGTTTTCCAATTTAAATTCTCACCAACAAGGTTCCCTTTTCTTCCTATCCTTGCCAACATTTGTTATATCTTGTCTTTTTGATGGTAGCCATTCTAACAGGTGAGAAGTGAGATTTCATTGTGGTTCTGATTTGCATTTCCCTGATGACTGGGGAAGCACTTTTATCCGTACCTGCTGGCCATCTGTGTGTCGTCTTTGGAAAAATGTTCAAGTCCTCTACCCATATTTTAATCAGATTGTGTTTCTTCTTCAATTGAGTTGTAATTCTTTATATATTGTAATTCTTTATATATTGTAATTCTTTATATATTTTATATACTAGATTTGCAAATCTTTTCTCTCATTCCATTGGTTGTCTTTTCATTTTGTTATTTCCTTTGCTGTACAGCAAGCTTTTTGTTTGAGGTAGTCCCACCTACTTAGTTTTGCTTTTTTTTGCCTTTGCTTTTGGTGTCAAATTAAAAAAAAAACAGAGCCAACATAGATGTTAAGGAGTTTAACCCCTATGTTTTTTCTTCCTAGAAGAAAACATTTTCTAGGAAGAAAACATTGGGGTTTTTCAAGTTTTATGTTCAGGTCTTTAATCCATTTTTAGTTGATTTTTATGTAAGGTGTTAAGACAGCTCTCCAGTTTTCCCAATACCATTTATTGAAGAGACTGCCATTTTCTGACCTTATGTTCTTGGTTTCTTTAGTAAACTAGTTGACCATATACATGTGGGTTTATTTCTGGGTGCTCTGTGCTATCCCATTTATTTCCTGTGTGTCTGTTTTTATGCTAACACATTACTGCTTTGATTACTATAAGCTTTGTAATAGGTTTTGAAATTATGAGGTGTGATGTCTCCAAATTTGTTTTTCTTTCTCAAGACTGCTTTGGCTATTTGGAATCTTCTGTGGTTCCACATATGAAGTTGGGATTTTTTTCTTCTGTATCTGTGAGAATGCCATTGGATTTTGATAGGGACTGCATTGACAGTCGATTATTTGCGGCAATTATGTGCATTCTAGCATTCTAACAATATAAATTATTCTCAAATAGTCTAGTGCTAAGAGTATTAAGATTGGTAGGGTGGTTCCATCCGATAAGGCCATTTAGGGATAGAGGCCCGTTTTCCTATGTTATTGTTCTCATCGTCTGGCTCAAGCTGGCTCACCTCTACATGTGCTTCCTCCATAATCTTTTCCTACAGATGTGTTCATTTTTGAGTTTTTCTCTATCATGGTAAAGAATACCACCATCTTCCAGGAAATGTGCAGACACCATATAATTTTTGTTACTTTCCACATAATCAGTCACCAAGTCTTTAGAACAGACTATTCTTAACAATTCTCAGCTGTCCTTGCTACCATTACTTTCTTAGTTCAGGATTTTTATATAGAAATCACAATTCAATAATTTCCTATCATTTCTCACATTTAAAAAATATTTATTAGGCAAAGAGAGAGCAGAAAGTGGGGGGAGGGGCAAAGGGAGAAGCAGACTCCCTGCTAAGAGGGGAGCTGGATGCCAGGCCTGATCCCAGGATTCTGGGATCATGACCTCAGCCAAAGGCAGACATTTGACTGAGCCACCCAGGCACCCCTCTTTTTTCACTTCTTACACCATTTCGGTTCAGATTCCGTACACTTATTTGGGTGATGTCTGTTAAAATCCAAGTCTCATCATACTACCCACCTACCAAAAAACCTTAAAGGTATCCTAACAGAAGAGAAGAGATAAATATTATGGCAAATGAGGCATAATTTGCTATTTACCTGTCTAGTCATATTTCTTGCTAAATCCTTTCTAGTGTATGTTGTAGCTGTGAATAATTTTTTATCTTACCCTAATGCATCAAGGCCTCTTTTTGTCCCTCTGCCTTTTCTAACACTGTTGCTTCTGTTTAGAATGGCCCCACAATTCTGTTAGATTCCTGGACACAAGTTTCTAAGGTTCAGCTCCGGTATCAATTGCTTTATGAGAATTACATTACAAGTGCTTTATGAATTGTGGTGCCTGAAGTTGTAATGGCACCCTTATTTATAACATCATGCCCTTGACCTCCAGGACCACACTTGACCTCTTCTTCCTTCAAATGCCTACTATGTCACATAGAAACTACTGCCACAGCAATCACACTTTAATGCACTGGTTTTCTGTATTTGTCTCCTTCTATTAGACTAGACTTTGCTCTCCCCTGCTTCAGAGGCTGAAAAGAAACTGAATCCCCAGATGCCTACAGAGCTACAGAAGGCCATCTGACACAAATTTGGCCTCTCCCTTGGAGGCCTTTCCTTCTTCAATAAAGCCCTAGGAGGACAGAGTTCTTAGCTCTTTCCTCTTGTTCCTACCCAAAACACAGACACAAGGCCTGGAAGTTCAGCAGTCCTCTTGTGACCATAAGGTCTGGGGAAGATGGAGAAGGGAGTGTGGGATGTTGATGACGCAGCACATCCAGCTGCCCAGCCTGGGCCTACACACCTCAGACATCTTGTTATGAGTTACTTTCTTGGTTAAATCACTGTAGGAGGAGTTTTTGTTACAGATGAACTCTACTTCTCTTTAGGCAGTGACCAGTCTTTAATTATATTCAAAGACGTGTCTCCCCCAAATTAGGCTGGGCTCCGGAGGGTAGGGGTCTTGTTATATTCACCTCTGTACTTTTTACACCTAGGATGATGCTTGGTGTGTAACAGTTGCTCAACAAAAATGCATACGTAGGTCACAGTGCAAGGGAATATTAGTAACATCAATCTTACTCTTAGTGATCATATATATCCATCACATTAAAAGGAAAAAGACCTTTCTACCATCTTATGTATATACATACCAAATCACTGTTAACTGCAAAATATGTATTTTGAATTCATATACATTTTAGAACAGTCTTGAGAAACTGCTCATTAAGAATTCCCTTATCTCATGATTTGGGGCATTTCTTTATAGTTCCACAGTAGTATGATAAAGTGCTCAGAATCTGGGAACTTTCAGTTGTTTGAGTATACACTTAAATATTACCATTATCATAGAATTTATACAATTCAATTTTGAAATCTACTAAAAACAATAACATTAAAGAATTATTCAAGTATCTACATTTATACATATTGTATATTATTTACTGGTATAGGATTTAATAGCACATTTAATTTACATAAAGACACAGGAGATAGAGTGAAGAATATTTCTGGGTACCCCAAAGAATCTAATACAATACTCAACGTACCGAATGTTAGTTTTTTTTTGTAGCAGTTTTGAGTTTTTATCTAATACTACAGATACATCATCTCATTTTTTCTTCACAGCAGCCCTATAAAGTAGGTACTGTTCTTTTTTATTTTGAAGATTTTATTTACTTATTTTTGAGAGAAAGAGAGAGTGAGAGGGTGAGCAGGAGTGGGGGAGAGGGGCAGAGGGAGAAGCACACTCCCTACAAGCAGGAAGCCTAATGCAGGACTTGATCCCAGGACCCTGGATTGACCTAAGCCAAAGGCAGACACGGAACCAACAGAGTCATGCCGGCGCCCCATTCTCTCTTTTTAATAAGAGATTTAACTCGAAGCTCAGAGAGGTTAAGAAACTTGCCCAAAGTCAGTTAGCAAGTTAAAGAAACTAGAGCTTTCTGACTATACATTTTGTGTTCCATGCTATCTTTAGTTAAAAATGACCTATGGCTTTTCTCCTAAAAACATCAGGGTGAGACCGAGATTCAGGAATTTATTAACTTTAAGTATTTTTGTGTCTCCTACAGGAAAATGAAGAACCTTATACAATTATGTATATAGTATGTCAACTGTTGAACACTTTCAAGCTAAAAACAGTGTTATAGATAACCAATTCCCAAGACTATTCAACATATATTTATGAAGTTTTCCATTCATTGCTAGACATAGTTTTGGTAACATTTTACCAGAGCACAGACATCTCATCCCCCTCCCCCACAATTGCTTATGGCTGCTTTTGTGCTACAACAGCAGAGCTGAGCAGCTGTAACAGAGACCATGTGCCCTGCAAAGCCCAAGATATTTATTATTTGGTCTTTTACAGAAAATGGTTGTCAACTCCTATTCTGGGGCGTTAAAGAGAACAAGAAGCCAGTTCTCTGCATATTTTTACAACCTGGAGAGGACAAAGGAAAGGCTCACGTATGCAAAACATTACTCTGAGGCAAGGACAGGCATACCTCATTTTAATGTGCTTTTGCTTTATTGCACTTCAGATACTTTTTTTTTTTTTTAAAAAAAACAAATGGGAGGTCTGTGGGAACCCTGGATCAAACAAGTCTCTCAGTGCCATTTTTCCAATAGCATTAGTTCATTTCACATCTCTGTGTTGCATTTTGGTAATTCTTGAGATATTTCAAGCTGTTTTCATTTTCTGTTTTGGTGATCTGTGTGTGATCTGTGAGTGATCTGTGATCTTTGATGTTCCCACTGTCACTGTTTTGGGGCACCCTGAATTGTGCCCATATCAGATGAGGAACTTAGTCCCCAGCCTGTCTCCTTCTCCTCCAGCCTCCCTATTCCCTGAGACACGGTCTGATATTAAGCCAATTAATAACCCTACAGTGCCTCTAACGGTTCAAGTGAAAGGAAGAGGTGCATGTTGCTCATTTGAAAGGTGGTGGTATGAGATGATCGGGGCCTACATAATGAGATGCAGCGGGTGAACGCTGGCCGCACGGCCACTGCACCAGGCGACTACTGACCTTCTGCAGTCAGGAGGAGGATCATCTGAATCTGGACTGTGGCTGAGCGAGGGTAACTGAAACTGTGAAAAGTGAAACTCTGGATGGGGGGTGGGGGGAACTATTGTGCTGGCTCCGTGCTGCAGGAGAGAACACTCACCAGGCTTACATGTGAAGGAACTTGCTCAAAACCACAAAAGCTATTAAGAAGCAGAACTGAGAGCTACACTGGACAGGGTGGGGTAGGGGGGTTTTGGTGTGGAAGCAGCAGAGCCCCAGTATACACCCGTGACAAAAACTATTCAATAATGACCCCAGACTAAAAGATCTAAATGGGAAAAAAACTAGCTTACCATGGGTGTATCTGTATGAGACTCAGGAAACATTAAACAGTGTAACAACTCATTTGAGGCAGTAAAATTTGTGGCTGTATTAATTCTGGCAATTCAGAAAGGCATGGCTGGGTTCTTTGAGAGTCATCTGTCCTAAAGCATTTTTAAAGCCAGACTTGCCCCTGTGAAATGGAACAGAATTCGGGGGTTCTGAGCAATCAGAGAATCTGTGCTTGAGGGTATGTAAAGCTGTCTAAGTTCTACTGGGGGTGGAGCAAGGAGTAATTAGAGTGAAAAATGGTTCTACCTGCAAGCATGGACTTGTCTCTGCTGAGAAGGGGGACTTCCCAATCTCTGGCTCTTATCCATTAGATTCTCCGTTCAGTAGCAAATCTGTACCACAGTCACTTTGAAAATTTGACAATGCTGGTATTTGAGAGGGGTATTCAGTTTTTATCATTAAGTGGCTGCTGCATTTTAAAAATACAATGCCAATATGTTTAGCAAAAACATCAATGTTATAAGATGGTCTTCTAAATTTTCTTAAACTGATGTTAAGTATTTTTTACTCTTTAGACCAACTGTCCATAAAACACTAATAGCTTCATTTCCTTTTCATAAGAGGAAGGTATCTCATTTGTCCTACTCAAACAGGAGCAGAGATATCAGTTGTCTGCAACAGCTAGGAGTCACTACAATTAGTGTTGCACATCAGCGGTCACTTGTCATACGGTTAGAGCAGATACGTCCTGCTAAGGAGGGAACTTTGTTGACCCAGTGAAGCAGAGAAGTCATGGAAAACAAAAAGAGCCCAAGTTTCTTTGGCTTTCTTCCTCTCAGATACAGCTTACTGTGCTAATTACCACTAGTAACAAATGACCGTGTATAATAACAATCGAAATATGCTATAGGTTTGTTAGTCTAGGAAAACTGTAATTACCATGTTTTAAAAACTTGGATTACATTTTCAATTTACAAGATCTTCATTCTCACGTGCCAGGGTACAACTTTTTCTATTTATTTAAAAGAATTCTTATTTTCACAGAAGTTGAGTGGTCATTTTTAATAGCGATGTGTACTTATGTGGGGACAAAATAGGAACACACACCAGAGTAGATGACTCAGCTTACCCGTCTACAAAATTATAGTAAACTTAACATCTTTGAAAGAGGAATAGAAGTAAACATTTAAATATTTCCCTTTCACCACAGTGGTTTATTTAGAAGGGGTTTTCCTCAGGATTAGGAAACAAGAATACTTCTTAAAATCCAATTATCAATTACATAAATTATAAGATATTGCATAAATTATAAGGAATTTTAGTATTAATAGAGAAATGTTGCTATATGTTAGATAATATATATCATAAAAATATTATAGGAAATGCCTAACATGACAGTGTATTAATGCTACAGGCAAACTTTCTCTCAGAAAATTAAGATACCAAAATATATATAGCTGTGGGAAAGAAATGAATTTTGGACTTATGAGAGTCCACTGGCTAATAATAAAATTCAAGAGTATCATTTCATGATTAACCCTCTTCTAACTAAGGTCTTCATGAAACAATGCTATTGATGAGATTTTAGTCAGGAAGATCAGTAATAAACAAGGAAAATTCCAGATCACTGTCCTATAAGCTCTTGTTTAGCTCCATTAACTGGTAATAAAACTTTTCAACAAATAAGTATTAACATAGGTGAGTGAAAGTACCCAGAATGATAGATACATTCTCAACTTGTATCACTTAGGAAAGATCACTTTCCCAGTGAGGGTTGGTGTTTTAAAATGATGTGTGCTATAATTTCCAAACTATTCATGAGCTAGAACAGGAGTGTGCAAACTATGACCCAGATGCTTGCTTTTGTAAGTAAAGTTTTACTGGAATGCATGCAGCCATGCCTGTCCTTTCTCCATTGCAGCTTTTTTACAACTATAGTTGACATACAATGTTACATATGTTTCAGGTACACAACATAGTGACTGGACAACTCTATACATCATGGTTTGCTCACTGAAAGTGTAGCTACCACCTGTCCCCATACAAGCCTATCACAATGCCCCTGACGATATTCCTGTGCTGTACCTTTCATCCCCGTGACATCTACATTCCACAGCCGGAAGCCAGTACTCCCATTTCCCCTTCACCCATTTTGCCCATCCTCCTGCCCCATCCCCTCTGACAACCACCAGCTTGTTCTCTGTAATTATGGGTCTGTTCATGCTTTGTTTTGCTTCTTAGATTCCAAATAGAAGTGAAATCATATGGTATTTGTCTATGATTTCACTTACCATTAATACCCTCTACATCTGTCCATGTTGCAAATGGCAAGATTCTTTCCTTTTTATGGCTAATATTCCATTGTGTGTGTGTGTGTGTATCCTTTATTCATTTATCTCTGTATGGACAGTAGACTGCTTCCATATCTTGGCTACTGTAAATAATGCTGTCATAACCACAGGAGTGCACATACCTTTCTGTATTAACGTTTGAATCTCTTCTGGGTAAATACCCAGTAGTGGAATTATTGGATCATATGGTATTTCTACTTTTAATTTTTCTAAGAAACCGCCATATTATTTTCCACAATAGCTGTATCAATTTGTTTCCACCAATGATGCACAAAAGTTATTTTCTTTCCATGTCCTTGACAACACTTGTTATTCCTTATCTTTCTGATACTAGCCATTCTGACTGGTATAAGGTATTGTTATCTCATTGTGGTTTTAATTTTACATTTCTCTAATGATTAGTGATACTGAGCATCCCTTCATTTGTCTGCTGGCCATCTACATGCATTCTTTGGAAAAATGTCTATTTGATTACTTGGATGTTTTTGGTGTTAAGCTGTATGTTTATATAATTTGGATATTTACCCCTTATTGAATATATAATTTTTAAATCTTTCGGTAGGCTGCCTTCTCATTTTGTTAATAGTGCCTTTCACCGTGCAAAGGCTTTTTATTTTAGTGTAGTTCCAAGAGTTTATTTTTGTTTCCCTTGCCTTAGAAAAATGTTGCTAAGGCCAATGTCAAAAAGATTACTACTTTTTTTTTCTGGGAAATTTCAAGTCCCATTTACAGGTCTTTATTCCATTCTGGGTTTATTTTTTGCACTTGATATAAGAAAGTGGTCCAGTTTCACTCTTCTGTAATTGTGCAGTTTCCCCAGCATCATGTTTTGGACACTTTCTTTTCCTCATTGTATATTTTTGCCTCCTCAGTCATAGGTTTATTGACCATATTAAGCACGGGTTTGTTTCTGGACTCTATTCTGTTCCACTGAACAGAATGTGTATTTTTGTGACAGTACCACAGTGTTTCATTATAGCTTTGGAGTATTTATCTTGGAATCAAGGGTTAGGATGCCTCTAGCTTTGTTCTTTCTCAAGAATGCCTTGCTATTCAGGTTTTCTGTGAATCCATACAAACTCCTGTACTTGTTTTAGTTTGTCCTTGGCTGCGTTAGAGCTCCAGTGACCACATCGTCTAGAAAGGCATACATGACTGTAAGAAAATATGTGCCAACCTCTAGACTATAGGACATATATATATATATATATTTTTCTACCTTTTAAACATCCCTTTTACTCCTCACATTTCCTGGTTGAGATTTTTTAAGGTAAAAGCCCAACCAAACAAAAAACCTTATTCAACTGAGAAAATTACAATTCAAAATAATATATACTTCAACAGTCTGTTTTGTTTTGATAAAAACAAGCTGACGTTAATTAGGCTTGGCCTTTTCATGGACTGCTGTGCTGTCTGGTTGCTGCTGGTTCTATGCAGAAGTTTGTTTCATACTCTCGCTTGGGCTGCTTCCTCCTCTGCTACTGCTACATTTCCCAGGATGCCTCTTGGGCCTGCATTTTAACCTGTGTCCTTTCCCTGGTCTCTTCTCCCCAGTTTTATACGATGTTTTTCAAGTAATCCTTTCCATCTTATAGGTTGTTATTTAATAATTCTATAGTAGCTTATTTTTTTAACTTCAGTGTTTGCTTTGTATTTTCATATTCATTTAGATTTATTCACAGATTAATTTCTTGATTCTGATCCTTCTTGCATCTCAGTTTTTCTCTTTGGGTTGAAATCGGTTTCTTCCTGAAGTGAATCCAAATATTCACTTGTTTGTTACTCAGGATGCTCACCACTTCTGGGCTTAGAGCAGTCTTGGATCAGCTCCTACCTTTTCAATACTCTCTTGCTCATTTCAGGGAACGTTTTCTTCTTCAACCCAAACCCCTCTGCTTTCTGTGTCTCAAGGATTCATTATAACTTCTCTAATGGAGCCCTGCTTATGTTCCAAAGCAAATACTGACTCATTCATTTTAAAAACCACTTTTCTGTCATAGGAGGGAAAAAGGGGATACCATGGCATGTGCTCGTACCTCAATCTTGAAGTAGAAGTCCCACGTGTATTGATCTTTTTTAAAAAAATTATTAGTTCAAAAATAAAAGATCGGACCAAATAACTTTATCTACAGAAATAAATGTGTTTCATTCTTGTAACTGTCCCTCCCTGTAATTCTGATAGGGAAAGAACATGGACTTCTGAGTCATAATCCTGGAACAAATCTTAATTCCATTGTATTTTGTTTAACATTGGGTAGATACTTAACCGTCGTGAGCCAAATGGTTTCCTTATCCATAATATGGAGATCATTATACCTATATATTTGGGTTGACAAAAATTAAAGGTGATAAGATAAACAAAGTGCCTGTACATATTATGTTCTCCACAGATATTAGCTTCTTCTTCTGCTATATGGACATTCCAATCAAGAAGTAAATGTTTCTAATTCCCACATGGGTCATAAACTTCATCTTCCATTGCATTAAATTAGAAACAAAAAAACTTGTCCAGTAAGTGATCTAGCATATCACATAGTTTGATTCTGAATGTTCTACTAACCCTCTTTCTTTTGTTTTTGTGGTTTTTCTTTCTTTTTACCCCTATGGGTTGTAATCATACTGAGTTTTCAACTTCGTTTACTTTGGCTTTTTTCTTATATTATCCCGCTGATGTATCATTAGTATATTATAAATGTCAATTTGATAAACTTTTCAAACTAAGTACTTTTAAAATGAATTCGTAATAATCGATAAGGATTCAAACTTTTGACAAAAGGCAGAACCAGATTTCGTAATAGAAATATTGATTTTAACAACAACAACAAAAAAGTGCTCTGGAATAGCCTTATTTTAGCAACGAAGGATTTCTGAAAGAGCACAATCAATTTCCAAAAAAGTATTTGGCTAACAAAACTATAGGGTATCCATTAAAGAAGCTTATGCAATAATAAAAAATCAAAGTAATTTTGAAAAAGCAGAACTGAATTTTACTATGCTTTCATAAAGGTAAAAAAAACCCCTTTCATCTAAAATAACAGCTCTGCATGGGTACAATTCATCTGCCATTAACAGAGCCGTCTCTGAACGTCACTTACCTTCAGAAATCAAGGCTCAGACACAAACAAAAGAACAGTATTAAGAGTCACAAGTGAAAGAAAAAATAAGCTAGTTAAAAGTCAAACAACCAACTTACAATCAATAATGTAGCAACATTGTATATAATTACAGAGACCTTTCTAAGAAAACATATTAGGGCCTAATGTACATGCAAATCAAGGCAGAAAATGGAATCTTATAGCAATGTCTTAACGACCTGGAGCATCATGCTTTGGAAGTAAGGAATACCAACGATGGTTTGCGACTTCTCTAGCAAAACAGTAACTCTTTTGTTTCTCCCGTGGAGAAAGAGGGGCATATCAGAAAGAAACAGAGTATGAGATATGGCTAAAAAGAAAGAGCATGCTTAGGAGCATCTCATTTAATGACCACAGAGCCTAAGCTAAAAAGGATTCCTTTATAGTTTTTTTAATTTAATTTTTTTTTTTTTAAGATTTTATTTATTTATTTGACAGACAGAGATCACAAGTAGGCAGAGAGGCAGGCAGAGAGAGGGGAAAGCAGGCTCCCTGCTGAGCAGAGAGCCTGATGCGGGGCTCCATCCCAGGACCCTGAGATCATGACCTGAGCCGAAGGCAGAGGCTTTAACCCACTGAGCCACCCAGGCACCCCTTAATTTAATTTTTTAATTAGGTTTTTATTTTCAGAGAACAAAACCTGAGCTGCATCAAAAAATATCAGGGAAAGAGAGACAAAGGAGAGGGGGAAGAAATCCTGTTTTATCTTTTATTCTGACTTACAAATTTATATTTTGGGCTGTAATTGACATATTGGGCTGTAATTGACATATAACATTTGTATTAGAGTTGTATTAGTTTGCTTTGATACATGCATATATTGCGAAATGATTATTACACTAAAGTTTAGTTAACATCTATCACCTCCTCACATAGTTTTTTTTCTTGTGATGAGAACTTTAAGATTTACTTAGTAATTTTCAAATTTATAAGACAGTATTATTACTGTTTCTTTTACTATACACTCAGCAGACAGGTTGAGGCCAGGGGAATGAAATTAAGTCCATGCTGAGGAACAGAGCTGAGAAGCAAAGAGAAGTCAGATCCTGGTAATATGGCTTAAGCCCCAGGGTCAGGCTGTGGGCCTCAACTGTAGGTATGTGAGTCAACAAGGTCTTCTTACTGTTTAAGCCTATCTGAGCTGGATTTAGTTACGTGCAATATAAAGAATTCTAACTAATAAAATATTGGAATTATATAAATCTTTAACAAACTGTAAATCAATACTTGTAGCCTGTGACAAACAGTTCTGAATATGGTAAGCAAAAATATTTTCCCAGGGATGAAATGGTCCAGTACTTTTCAAAGGTACTTTTTTTTTTTTTTTAATTTTGAGGAGAAAAACAAGGTATTTTTATTCTGTACTTCCCACAGCAAGGGAGTCAGCCACCAAGCCTTGCATTTTGGCAGACTCAAAGGCAGGTGGGGCAAGTGAAACGCTTCACGGAGTAGTGATTAAAGGAAGACTTTCAGAAGCTGTCAGCTTTCAAAAGAATCTTTCCATGGGTGTGGGGGAGGAATGGACAGGGAGGAGGAAGACAGAATGACTAGTTATCTCTGTGAGCACATCCTACCACAGATTCTGGATCAACTGCAGTGACCAAGAATGATATTTTCATTTGTTTGGCTTTGGAAGAACCACATCATTCATATCAGTATAATGTGTAGTATCTAAAAATTACTCTTGATTTATACCTCCTCTACCAAAATAAAAACCCAACCCCAAGCCAGTAACAACCACACACTTAATGAAATTTAGTAATGGTGTTTAACATGCAGCTATGGGAGGGGAAAAAGAGAACTTGAATTAACTGCTGACAGTTTAAATCCTTAAAATCTTCAAAAAATTATCAATAGAGTTAAGAGACAAATGTACTAGCCTTCTTTCCTAATTTTTTTAAATCTATGAAGCATAAAATCCTCTTCAGTCTTAGTTAAAATAGGAGCCACTATTTATCGATCATTTGTCAGGTACTGTGGCAAAATACTTTATATCCATTTACTCATTTAATTTCGGTATCTTTCTTCCTTTAGCAGGACTTACTTTAAAATCCCAAGTGAAATGCTACAAACAGTATTTTCTAGAGTATGTCATAAAATGATAAGCTTGGGATTAATACTGGTGCCCTGTTTTATAAAGATCTTGTCTTCCATCATTTGCAACTGACTGGTTTGTTGAGACTGGAATTTGAACCCCATCTTAGAGTTAACACTGGAAAATTCCAAACTTAACAGAACCACAAGCATATCAAGACACCAGATGACGTGGAGGGCCCTTATTTATAGCAAACTGCCTCTAATAATCTCACTCGGTATGTACAACAGAAAATGAAGCTTACACATTTCATACCAGGGCTACTCAAAGTGCAGTTTGTGAACTTAGCACCAGTCTGCAAACTTAGTAGTCTAGGACATTATCTACATCACTAAGTATAATGCTTAGTTCAGCTAACTTGTTTATTCATAGCAAGATATTCTTGATAAAGGAGACTGGACTGATTTAGAGTTTAGCTCAAGCTCCTTATCCATTATGAACTGGTTAACAGTTTGTGGACCAGCTATTTGGAAATAACACTTGTTCTAGACCTCAATTTTAAATACTGCCTCTAGTTTTCTATCCCTGATGCCACACACAATTTAACTGACCAACCATATACTTAGCCTAAACAGTCAAAAAGTAATTGAAAAACAAAACAAAACAAAACAAAACAATAAAAATTAGCAACTGAGATAAAAAATAATAGGACACCTAGGAATAAACCTCACCGAAGAGGTAAAAGACCTGTACTCTGAAAGCTACAAAAACCAATGAGAGAAACCGAAGATGACACAAAGAAATGATAAGACATCCCATGCTCATGGATTAGGAGAACAAATATTTGTTGAAATGTCTATACTACCCAAAACAATATACCCATTCAATGCAGTCCCTATCAAAGTATCAACGGCATTATTCACAGAGCTAGAACAAAGAATCCTAATATTTGTATGGAACCATGAAAGACCCCGAATAGCCGAAGCAGCACCGAAAAAGAAAAACAAAGCTGGAGGCAACCACAAATCCAGACTTCAAGTTATATTACAAAGCCGCAGTAACCAAAACAGTATGGTGCTGGCCCAAAAATAGACACACAGATCAATGGAACAGAAGAGAATACCCAGAAATGAACCCACAACTATATGGACAATTAATCTTCGACAAAGCAAGAGAGAGAATATCCAGTGGGAAAAAAGACAGTGTCTTCAACACACAATGTTGGGAAAACTGGACAGTAACATCCAAAAGAAAGAAACTGGACCACTTTATTATACCATACATAAAAATCAATTCAAAATGAATGAGAGACCTAAATGTGAGACCTGAAACCGTAATAATCCTAAAAGAGAACATAGGCAGTAATTTGACACTGGCCATAGCAACTTTCTAGATATGTCTCTTGAGGGAAGGGAAACAAAAACAAAAATAAAGTCTTGGGACTACATTAAACTAAAAAGGTTCTGCACAGCAAAGGAAATGATCAACAATGCTAAAAGGCAGCCTACATGATGGGAGAAGATAAAGAACTTACAAAACCTAAAACCCAGAAATGAATAATCTGACTAAAAATGGGCAGAAGACACGAGCTAACATTTTTCCAAAGACAACATCCAGATGGACAACAGACACAAGACAGGTGATGTTAAACATCTTTTCATCAGGGAAATGCAAATCAAAGTTACAATGAGATATCACCTTATACCTGTCAGAATGGCTAAAACCAACAACACAAGAAACAACAGGTGTTGGGAGGATGTGGAGAAAGGGGCATCCTTGCACACCGTTAGTGGGAAAACAAACTGGTGCAGCCACTCTGGAAAATGGTATGGAGGTTCCTCTTAAGTTAAAAATACAACTACCCTATGATTCAGCGAATTGACTACTAGATACTTACCCAAAGAATATAAAAATACTAATTCAAAGCGATATACACACCCGATGTTTACAGTGGCATTATCCACGATAGCTGAATTATGGAAACAGGCCAAGTGTCCAACAACTGAAGAACGGATAAGGAAGATGTCTATACAAACACACATATACACAGTGGAATATTACTCAGCCATGAGAAGAATGAAATCTTGCCATTTGCAACAATACATATGGTGTTAGTATTATGCTAAGCAAAATGAGTCGGAGAAAGACAAATACTATGATTTCACTCATTTGTGGAATTTAAGAAACAAAAACAAACCAGCAAAGAGGAGAAAAGAGCGGCAAACCAAGAAGTAGACTCCTCACTATAGAGAACAAACTGCTGCGTTACCAGAAGGGAGGAGGGTTGTGGGATGGGGGACATCGGTGATAGGGATAAAGGAGCACACTTGTGGCGAGCACCAGGTGGTGTATGCAAGTACTGAATCGCTATATTGTACACTCGAAGCTAATATTACACTGTACATCAACTAAGTGGAATTTTAAATAAAAACTTAAAAACAATTAGCAATTGACCTCACCTTTGACAGAAGTAATTTCACACAGGAAACATGACCTTCATAGACAGCAGACAGAAGAGGGGTAATATGATGTTTATCTGGAGCCTATGAAATAATGAGATAAAAAACTTTATTTTTCATTTCTCCCTTCCTTCTAGATTATTTAGAGAACTCTCAATGTTTTCCTATTTGCCTTGTTACATGAAATTGCTTTATAGCTATAAGTTTCCCACTATTTAGACAGCGGCCAAGGCCCAAGCCCATAAGAAATATCTCCTTGGGTATCAGTGCAGTGAAGTACAGGACACAGGGTTTTGACCTCAACTCAGACCTTGACTCTACCACTTATTGTATTGATTATTTAACCTCTTTGAGCCTCAAGTCCTCACTATTGTAGGAATGTCAGTGAGGTCCAGGAAGGGAAGAGGTGGGTAGAAATTAGCTGCTAAAGAGGTAAAAGACTGATACAATGGGGCCAGGTGACACAGTGTCCCCTGAGATGTATAAAGTATATCTCACTTGTTATCATGGTTACTTAAACATTTGTCCAGAAGTCTGAAAAGCTATAAAAGGCAAGAGCCGGGAGATGACTGCTCTCGTCTGACCTTCTGCCTATTGACCTTTGTCTAAAACTCCAATCTGGATTTATCCTAGGACTGCAGAGTCCTCCACTGCACGCTAGCCATTTGCTACCTATAGTTTTAAAAGTCTGTCTGTGCTGCTTATTTTTTAAAAAATTCTAAGTTACAGGAAATTTGGTATAATTTTAGACTTTTTATTCTTATTTTACAAGCCTATAGAAAATATTATTCAGGGCATACAACAAATTTTTTTTTCTAAAATGACACTGTTCTTTACATACATTAATATCTGCTCCTTTCAGCAGCAGAAATTCCAGGATTTCAAGCTGCCCACAGTCTGCTGCATAATGAAGAGGCTTCCTTCCACCTTCTAGTGTCCGGTTGACATCTTCTCCCTTATAAGAGAAGCCAAATGAAAATGATATTTAGATGGATGGTAGACTGAAGACGGAACATGAAAATACCTGGTATTCTTCCCTTCTTAAATCATTAGAATTTCATGAAACAGTTACATTTTTTGTGAGGTGAAATAAGTGACCAAGAAGTTGAAATTAAATTCTGCATAGTAGCACACATACAGTATGAAGGTAATTCAATCATGTCTAGCCAAACTGAAAACAGACAATAATGCTAACTGTCATGAAATACTTTACTGTACTCTAAGGAGTTCAGTCAGCATAATGTCAAGATGTGACCACAGAACACTGGTAAGTTCAAATACTGAGAGTTTATGCTGATCACAGGACATGTATTCAAGGAAAAGAATCATGACTTTGAAGGAAGCAGACATCATTATCACAAGGTAGTTAGTATTGCTACTAAGAATCATTTCCTTCATTTAACATTTACTAAAGCCCCACTATATGGCAGGCACCGTGCACAGAGACAAAGGTGAACAAAATCAGACATGGCTTCTGATTGGATGGAACTAACCATCTTGTGTGGGGAGGAAGATATTAATCAAAAAGTAACATAATTAAACAATGTTAACAAAAACCACACACACACACAAAATACTTACACCAAAAAAAAAAAAAAAAAATCAAAACATAACTGTTACAAAGGAAAGGAACTCAGTGCTGTACAAATACTATCAGAAGAACAGGACTTAGACTCCACCCCAAACTACTCGAACTCATGCAGCAATTCAGTAACGTGGCAGGATACAAAATCAATGCACAGAAATCAGTTGCTTTCTTATATACTAACAATGAAAATACAGAAAGGGAAATTAGAGACTCGATTCCATTTGCCATAGCACCAAGAACCATAAGATACCTGGGAATATACCTAACCAAAAGAGGTAAAGGATCTGTACACGAGAACTACAGAACACTCATGAAAGAAATTGAAGAAGACCTAAAAAGATGGAAACGCATCATGCATCGGAAGAATAAACATTGTTAAAATGTCTATACTGCCAACAGCAATCTATACTTTCAATGCCATCCCAATCAAAATTCCACCAGCATTTTTCAAAGAGCTGGAACAAACAATCCTAAAATTTATATGGAACCAAAAGAGACCTCAAATTGCTACGATATGTTGAAAAAGAAAAAACTAGGGGCATCACATTGCCTGATTTCAAACTTTACTACAAAGCTGTGATCACCAAGACAGCATGGTACTGACACAAAAACACACACAGACCAGTGGAACACAGTAGAGAGCCCAGAAACAGACCTACAACTCTATGGTCAACTAATCTTCGACAAAGCAGGAAAAAATATACAGTGGGAAAAAAACAGTCTCTTCAATAAATGGTGCTGGGAAAATTGGACAGCTATGTATAGAAGAATGAAACTTGACTGTTCTCTTACACCATATACAAAGATAAACTTGAAATGGGTAAAAAGAACTCAACGTTGAGGCAGGAATCTATCAAAACCCTAGAGGAGGACATAGGCAGCAACCTCTTCAACAACAACAACTTCTTTCAAGATACGTCTCCAAAGGCAAAGGAAACAAAAGAGAAAATGAACTTTTGGGACTTTAACAAGATCACAAGCTTCTGCACAGCAAAGGAAACAGTCAACAAAACAAAGAGGCAACCAATGGAATGGGAGAAGATATTAAAAAATGACAGTACAGACAAAGGGTGATATCCATCCAAGATCTATAAAGAACTCCTCAAATTCAACACACACAAAACAGATAGTCACGTCAAAAAGTGGGCAGAAGATGTGAACAGACACTTCTCCAAAGAAGACATACAAATGGCTAATAGACACATGAAAAAATGTTAATCATCATTAGCCATCAGGGAGATTCAAATCAAAACCACACGAGATACCACTTTACATCAGTCAGAATGGTCAAAATTTATTTAATAAGACAGTAAACAACAAGTGTTGGAGAGGATGTAGAAAAGGGGAACCCTCTTACACCATTGGTGGGAATGCAAGTTGGTGCAGCTACTTTGGAAAATAGTGTGGAGATTCCTTAAGACATTAAAAATAGAGCTACCCTATGATGCTGCTATTGCACTACTGGGTATTTACCCCAAAGATACAGATGCAGTGAAAAGAAGGGCCATCTGTACCCCCATGTTCATAGAAGCAATGACCACAGTCGCCAAACTGTGGGAAGAGCCAAGATGCCCTTCAACAGACAAATGGATAAAGAAGATATGGTCCATATATACAAGGGAATATTATGCCTCCATCAGAAATAATGAATACCCAACTTTATCAACATGAATGGGACTGGAGATTATGCTGAGTGAAATAAGTCAAGCAGAGAGAGTCAATTATCATATGGTTTCACTTATTGGTGGAGCGCAAGGAATAACACAGAGGACACTGGGTGAAGGAGAGGAGAAGGGAGTTGGGGGAAATCAGAGGGGGAGAAAAACCATGAGAGACTGTGGACTCTGAGAAACAAACTGAGAGTTTTGGAGGGGAAGGTGGTGGGGGGCTAGGTGAGCCTGGTAGTGGATATTAAGGAGGGCACGTATCGCATGGAGCCCAAATGTGGTACATAAACAATGAATCCTGGAACGCTGAAATAATAAAATTAAATTAAAAAAAAAAAAAAGAAGAAGACCAGGACTTAATCTTGGTGATGGATGGGGAGTGGGTCATGAAGGCCTCAAAAAAACTTTTCATTCACTGAGAAGATTCTAAGAGTAACAAATACAACTAGCCTCTTTGCTGACCAGCTACTATGGATTTGGTACTGTGCTAGACACCCAATCTCTAATATTTAAACCAACCTTAAAGGAGAAAATCTCTATCTAATAAATGAAAAGCCTGAAGCTAAATCAGGTTAACTAATTAATTTACTGTGGCTTAGTTAACAAGTGAGATCTAAACTCACGTTGCCTCCAACTCAGTATCTGCCCATCTTTCTTCAACAATTTTTTTAAGTTTTCTGAAGTTCTTATTTTTAAGATTTTATTTATTTATTTGAGAGAGAGAGAGAGACAGTGAGAGAGAACATGAGCGAGGAGAAGGTCAGAGAGAGAAGTAGACTCCCCGTGGAGCTGGGAGCCCAATGCGGGACTCGATCCTGAGACTCCAGGATCATGACCTGAGCCGAAGGCAGTCATCCAACCAACTGAGCCACCCAGGCGTCCCACTGCCCATCTTTCTTAAACAAAGTTCAGATTTTCAGAGTGGCAACATGTCTGAAGGAATTTATTTTCTCAACTTACCCTGGTATGGTCAACTACTTATCAAACCATATTCTGAATCAAGATGTTTAGAACCCTATCATTCCATGGCCATTAAAAGCTGTTCTTTCAAACACACTCTATATGGGTACAGAAGAAAGGTATACAACATGCTTAAAGTCACTGGAGATGGGGTTGAAGCTTCAACTCTACTACTTATTTGTAGTATGGGACCTTAGACTGGTTATTTTCCAAATCCATTTCCTTATCTATAAAATGGGAATAAAAATGCTTAGACCTCACAAGGTTTTAGTGCATCATTAAGCCACTTGGTGCAGTTTAACATAGTTTCTGACACAGTATAAAATGTTTAATAAAGGTCAGCTACTATTTCTGTGGACCCTGATGTTGGTTTATACTAGCACTAAAAGATCATCCAAACTGAGTAAAGGCAGGTTTCTGCATAATGCTCGAGATTTAAAGGTATGACTTAATGTTATATACTTGGTATTTGGAAACAAATTTAAATAGTAAGGGCAACTTGATATGCCACTTTAGCCTTTACTCACAACTGCACAAATGAGAGGCTCTGAGGCAAATGGAAATACTGCTTCAGTGACTCTCAAATATATTTTTCCTTATATTATTAGTATTTCCTTTCCATTACTAATATTAGCTAGAGAACATTAACTGGATAGGTGCTTTTTTCATGAAAAGAAAGTACTGCTTGTAGTAGGTAATCAATAAGAGGACTTCGTCAAAAAGATACATTCTTGAATCAAAGTAAGTGGCATCTTCCCACTTAGTCTAATTATGGAAATGCATATGAAATGGAGTCAGAAGTTTAAACTTCATCCTTTATCCCTGCAGACATATCTTTACAACTCTTATTTTAGCAGACAAAAGATGACAATATCAGAAAGGCTTTGTATGATGGACAGGAAAAAAAAGATCCTCTTCTGTGGAGCCTTAGCAAAAGCTATATTCAAAGAGAAATTTGTAATACTAAAAGATCTGTACTGGTAAAGTAGGAAGGCCTCAAAATAATGATTTTTGTACTTTCACCTTAAACTAGAGAGTATCTCTCACACACACACACACACACACACACACACACACACACCCAACCCAGAGAGTATTATGCTAAGTGAAATAAACTAGCTGGAGAAAGAAAAATACCGTATGATTTCACTCATTTGCATTTAAGAAACAAGCAAGCAAGCAAGCAAACAATGAGCACAGGTTAAAAAAAAAAAAAGGGGAGGGGGGCAAACCAAGAAACGGACTTAACTACAGAGAACAAACTGATGGTTACCAGAGCAGAGGTGGGGGGAATGATGAAGCAGGTGATGGGGATTAAGAACCACACTTGGAATGAACACAGGGTGATACACGGAAATGCTGAATTACTATACTGTACATGTGAAATATTACACTGTATGTTAACTGGAATTTAAATAAAAACTTAAAACTAGGGAGAAGAAGAAAGGTTTATGGAAATCCCTGTACCTTCTGCTCAATTTTGCTGTGAACCTAAGTATGCTCCAAAAAATAAACTTTATTTTTATAAAAAGGAAAATTAAATTCAAAGTAAGCCAGAGGGGGAAAAAAAAAAGCAGGAACAAACGAAACGGAAAACAAAAAAGTAATAGAAATCAAAAGCTGATTCTCTAAGGTCAATATAATTGATATATATCTAACCAGGGTGATCAGAAAAATAAAGACTGGGGGCGCCCGGGTGACTCAGTCATTAAGTGCCTTGGGCTCAGGTCATGATCCCAGGGTCCTGAGATCCAGCAGCACAGGAAGCCTGCTTCTCCCTCTCCCAGTCCCCTTGCTTGTGTTCCCTCTCTCACTGTGTCTCTGTCAAATAAATAAACAAAATCTTTAAAAAAAAAAAAAAGAGTGAATACACAAAGTGCTAATATCAGACTTTACTGATAATCTTTCCACAAAGAAACTCCCAGGCCCTAGAGGGCTACACTGGTAAATTCTACCAAACATTTAAGAAAAAGAGTAATACCAATCTTCTTCCAGAAGATGGGAAGATTTCCACTCATTTTATGAGGTAGCATTACTCTTCAAAATGCGACAATGATGATACAGAAGATCACTACAACAAAACAAAACAAAAGAATGCTACAGGCATTCTTCCCTCATGAACACAAATTCTAAACAAAATTTTAGCAAACTGAATCCAAAGATATAAAAAAAAGACTATAACCATGATCAAAAGGAGTTTATCCCAGGAATACACAGTTGGTTAAATATCTGAAAAGTCAGTCAACATAAATCATCATTTCAACAAACCAGAAAAAACCATATGATCATCTTAGTAAATGAAAAAGTACCTGACAAAACACTAAATCTCTTTCCTGATAAAAGCTCAGCAAACTAGGAAAAGAAGAAAACTTCCTTGGTGTAATAAGGGGCTTTCACCCAAAACAAAACAAACAAACAAACAAAAAAACAATTATCATATTTCATTGGGGACATATTCAATGCTTTGCTCCTAAAAATCAGGAACAAGACATATCTGTTCTTACCAATTCTACTCAACATAACCAGTGCAATTAGGAAAGAAAAAACAAAAACCAAAAACAACACACACAAAAATCCATTTTGAAAAAAAAAAAAGAAGCAAAACTCTCTATTTGGAGGTGACATTATCATTTATGTAGAAAATTCTATGGAAGCTACCAAAAGGCTACTAGAATTAGTAAGTAACTTTAGTGGTATTTCAGGACAAAACAATATATAAAATCAACTGCATTTTTATATACTAGCAATGAGTATCTGCAAATCAAAACTAAAATCAGTATTATTTACAAGAGAATCCAAAGATATAAAATACTTAGTGATAAATTAACAAAAATGTGAAATACCTATACACCAAAACTGCTAAAAAGTTCTGAAATTAGAGAGCACCTAAAGATATGGAGAGATATATCATGTTTGTTGGCTGGAACACTCAGGACTGTAAAGATGTTGATTCTCCCCAAAGTTGACGTGTAGATTCAACCCAAGACCAGTCAAAACCACAGCAGGCTTTTTTTGGAAACTGACACACTGACCTAAATTTGATCTGAAAATGTAGAGAATCTAGACTAGCCAAACCACTTTAAAAAGAACAATTCGGAAGGCTGGTACTACATGACTTCAAGAATTATTAGAAACTGAAGTAATCAAGAAGGTATAGCATTACCGTAAAATTATAATTTTTTAAAAATGATTTTATTTATTTGACAGACAGAAATCACCAAGTAGGCAGAGAGAGAGGGGGAAGCAGCCTCCCTGCTGAGCAGAGAGCCCGATGTGGGACTCGATTCCACAACCCTGAGATCATGACTTAAGCCGAAGGCAGAGGTTTAACCCACAGAGCCACCCAGGCTTTATCACTATAGTGAAAGCAAGTGGATCAGTGGTTTCTGGAGGGAAGGGGAGGGAAGGGGAGGGAAGGGAAGGGAAGGGGAGGGACAAGAGGAGGGAGGGATTACAAAAGAGCAAGAGGGTAATGGATCTGCTCCTTATCTTCATTGTGGTGATGATTTCACAGGTATATACATGTCAAAACTTTCAATATACCTCAATAACAGATTTTCCTGAAATCAAATCTCTGTGGCTCTATTCCTACAAAATGGCTAGCAAGGCAATATTTGAGACAGGATGAGAGCAGGGCTATCAATCTTCATGGGAGACTTAAAGAGCAATACCTAGTTGAGTCAAGCTCCTTCACAGCTCCCTCTTGCCTTCTATATCCTATACCTCAACTAACTACATGGAGCCAGTTTTAAAGCATGATGAGAGAGGATCAAGGTGACCCCTACCTGTTGGGTAGTCTTCAGAGATCAAAACAGTTGTCTCAATTGCTGGAAAAAACATCCTTATCAAGATCGCAACTTCTAGCACTATTTTGCCTACTCCATTTTTTACTCTGCAGAGAACCTGCTACACACAAAATGTGATCACATCATTCCCTTTTAAAAAGTCCTCCGAATTTGAGAGGCAGGGTGGAGATTTGTGGGGGAAAAAGGGAAAAAATGAAACAAGATGGGACGGGGGAGGAGAGGGAGTCAAACGGTAAGAGACTCCTTTTTTTTTTTTTTAAAAAAAGATTTTATTTATTTATTTGACAGAGAGAGATTACAAGTAGGCAGAGAGGCAGGCAGAGATAGAGAGGAGGAAGCAGGCTCCCTCCTGAGCAGAGAGCCCGATGCGGGGCGATCCCAGGACCCTGAGATCATGACCTGAGCTGAAGGCCGCGGCTTAACCCACTGAGCCACCCAGGCACCCCAAGAGACTCTTAATCTTAGGAAACAAACTGAGGGCTGCTGGGCCTGGGGGTGGGGTGGGGAGGATGGGGAGGGCTAGGGTGGCTGGATGATGGTCACTGGGGAGGGTATGTGCTATGATGAGTGCTGTGAATTGTGGAAGGCTGAGGAATCACATACCTGTACCCCTGAAACAAATAATACATTATATGTTAATTAAAAAAAAAAAAAAGTCCTCTGAAGGCTATTCATCACTCCTAGAGGATAATGTCTAAACAACACAGTTTAGAAGATCTGGAGTCATCTATCTGGTGACTGCCCTTCCAACTTCAATTCCCACAGCATTCCTCCCCCAGCACACCCCTCCCCTCCCCTCCTTTGTTTAGTTAACTCTTAGCAATCCTTTAGAAGCAGGCTTTAATACAACTTCCTGTGGAAAGTCATCTCTAACCACCTCAGCTCAGCTCTGAGTAATGTGAACCTCACAGGTGTGCCCAAAGCACCCTGCATTTCTGTCATTAACACTTATCACATTGTACTCAAACTGCCTATATCAGTATCCGCTATGAACACAGGTCAGGTAGGTACCTGGATGCTGTTACTTACTTTTGGATCTCCAAGGCCTAGTACAGTTTCTGACATAAGGTAAATATTGATATGATAAAGCTTCTGGTTGAAGAAATGGTGAGGTTGCTCAAGTAATGGATTTGGAAGCAGGTCATACAGGACACCTTCCATTTCAAGCAAACAGGGATTAGCTAACTATCTAGTAACAGCAGCAGTAACTTGAGATCAATGGTGTGTTCAGCGAAGTAGAGAGAATTTCACCATTTTCTTCCCAACAGTCTTGACAGGTTTAACTGCAGCAGACGTGATAAAAATACGGAAGGAAGATAGTGCTCTATCTAGTTCCTTTCTCCCTACCCTCTACCCATACTCTACGCGTTAGTGACATCACCAGAAAGGAAGTTAGACACCTGTTCTGCAATATTGATTCTAACTTAATGAAACATTACTGGCTACAAAGAAAAATCTAACCCTAATTTTCAGTCCCCCAGATTCTGGGATTAAAGAAAGATCTACTATCTCAAGGGGTCCCTGAGCATTACATGACAATCTCACCATGTTTTCCTTTTTCTCTTGCTTTTCCACTTTCCACAGAGACTATTTTAAGTTTCTTCCACTTTTTTAAATCGACTTTCTACTTCTCTATCTCCTCGTTCCCTTTCATTCTCAGCAGATAACCTGATCACACCCTCACACAGAAGACACCTGCAGACAGCCACTCCCCCAGGAGCTTCCCTCCACTACACCTTCCTACAACTGACAAATCTCTCCTCCTATCTGAAGCCAAACTCTCACCAGTGTTTTGGATATTATCCTTTCTTGTTTTCTTAGAAAATTTAATCCCTTATTTATCCCTTTTCTTGTCTATGTTTTCTTTTCTTTCTTTTTAAAGATTTTCATTTATTTATTTGACACAGAGAGAGATCACAAGTAGGCAGAGAGGCAGGCAGAGAGAGAGGGGGAAGTAGGCTTTCCGCTGAGCAGAGAGCCCGATGCGGGGCTCAATCCCAGGACCCTGGGATCATGACCTGAGCGGAAGGCAGAGGATTTAACCCACTGAGCCACCCAGGCGCCCTTGTCTGTGTTTTCAATCTCTCCCGCTGGACTGTCTCCTTTTCATCAGTATGTGCCATCCATAACTCTTCCACTAAACAAGCAAAATACAACATGATTCGCTCTCCTTCGACCCTCCTTTAAGACGTTTCACTTACTGTTCGCCTCCTCCCTCTCACAGCTAAGCTTTCCAAAAACACAGTCCATATTTGCTATCTCCAATTTCTTACCTTCTGTTCTAATTTGACCTCCACCCTCAACACTAAACCATTACCATTTTCCGCTGAGGTCAATGACTTCCATGTTGCAAAATGCAAAGGTTATCTCAGTCCTCACCTTAAGTGACCTCACAGAAGTGACAAAGTCAATCATTTCTTCCTTTTTTAAACACACACTCTCCTGGCTTCAGCTACACCACATTACTGACTACTGCTTCTCTGTCACTTCTCCTGACTTACCCAGGACAACCAGGTGGTTAAAACAAATTTTGGGGATCTTGGTTATAATTTCCGATTTTCATCACATGTAATTTAAACAGGTGTTAAATTCAGCCAGCCCTATACAGTCCTGTAATAATATCTATATCAAAATACTTAGCCTAGAGATTTTTTTGAATAACAAATGCTTCCTTAGGGATAAAGTTTACATGTGTTTAAAGACTTTACCATGCAGTAACACTGTGATTATGAGACTGTTTCTCATCATGATACGTGTGTAAGTAATTTTGCAGGTCACAAATAACAGCTCTGCACACACACACACAACTCTTCACACACCTTCATACACAGGTAAAGTAATGCAAACTGACACACCTAATTTGTAATCACATCAAGGCTTGCCTAGCTTTTCCTTTCCCTTTTAATAAGAATAATCTATCCAGTTTCATTTTACTCATTTATTGCAACATGAAGCCTGTTGGTTGTTAAATGTACAACACAGATTTTTATTATCTTACAATTATATTTTGACTTATTTTTCTTCTAAGTTGTTTTTAAGCTATTCTTATTTTCTCTAAACACGGCATATTCCAGATAAGTAATATGGCAGAGATAATCAACTTCACAATATTTTCTGGTGAGCAGTTCAAATTAAATACATTCTATCCAGAAGCACTATAGTGACTATGAAATGCTTTAGGACAGGTTGACTCCTGGTGCCTCTCAAGTAAGGGGGTTTAGACTACGGTGGGAGGAGAAAGTCTATGTGACATTCCAAATTGAATGGAACCCAAGAAGAGTTCTAAGATTATTCCATATTCCAGCAACCGTAGACTACCTGCTCCAATTCTTCCCTGGTCCTAATCAGAACTATTCATAGAACTACAAGAAAAAAAAAAAAGATGTGATAATGCATGACTAGTTTATATCTATAAATCAGTGAGGTCTATGTTAAGAGGAGAACCAAGTAAACTGCAAGCAATATCCTTTATTCCTATGTTGAAGCATGACATTTTAGGGCTGGACAGTGGGTGGTTTTTGAAAATTAAATAACATTACTGGCATTTGTGAAGGCTAATCATGCTTCATTTCTCAAGTATCACTGTTCTGAATAACTAAGAGCCTGAGCCATACTGATAAATTCTTATCTGACTAGAAAATTATTGGTGTAATGGCCTAGTTCTACTTTTAATATCAATAAATCAATTACTATTTACTGAGCAGCCATGTTGTGCTGGGCATGCGAATGGTACAAAAAAGTAGAATTTATACCTAAATTTATACCATAAATACCTAAGATAGGTGTGCCTACCTTAGAAGTCAGATACTATATCTTGTACTTCTTTTATTTCTACCACAATACCTAATATGGTACTTTTAAACCTCAATAATTTGTGACTGCTGGTTATAATAGTTATAAAATGCTATATTAAGACGTAACAATATTCACTAAGGTGATTTGGAGAATGTGGGTGAACACAGCATACATGCACATAAGAGAATATGCCTGCAGAAATTAATTATGGTGTATGGATTTCTCATAGGAATTTCCTCCTGGGAATCCGGGAAGTATTAATTTGGAAAGTACCTACCACACGACATAGTTGTAAGGTTACACTGAAATAACGTTAAGGTGCCTGACACATAGTGAGCACTCAATAATGCCAAACGCTTTTATTAACAGAGTCCTCAATGGTTCTTTGATGCCTTTCCACTCAATTTCTCCACCTTCAGCAATTCAGCAAATGTCGATCAAGTACATCAATGTTCCTAAAAAGTAAGACTGCTCATGCTTCTTCACTCAAAAAATTTCAACTGCTACCTTCTGTTGAATAGAAAATCCTCATCATGACATTCAAGTCCTCTTCACTTCAACCCCAACTTGCCTTTCTGGCCATTTTACCTCATACTACACTGTTCCCAACACATCAGTGCTCTCCTGCTTCCGGGAAACTTCATGTTGTTGCCTTTCTTTGCCAGGGTTACCCCACTTCCTTTCATGTCCTGATCTGCTGAAATTCCACTTACTTTTCGAGACCTATTTTCTCTCATGAAACTTTTACCGATACTCTTTGCCCCCCTTGATACTCTTGATACAGAATTCCCTTCTTTTAATCCTCACAGTTTTTAGTTTACGTCTCTTACTATATTTTACCTTTTTTCAATTAGGTATTTGTTATTTATGTACTTCAATAAAAACTCCATTAAAAAAAGGAGAGTGCCTTACTTATATACATATCGCCTATGATGTCTATGGGTGACTTGTGCCAACAGTCCAATTTAATGAATTAGTGCAGTCATTTACAGCATCTTTGTCACACTATGGAACCTGCTGCTTACCATAACAACTCTTACTCCACAAAGAGGTAGTTTAAAAATATCATCAGTGGGTCTGAAAGTCACAGAGTCTCAGTGTTAGAAAGGACTCTGAATGTCATCTAATCCAACTCCTCACACCGTTTAAATCCTTGTTTGTGTTATGTCCAACCTAAAATTGAACCTCTCTAATGAAAGGAAACTCAAGATCTTACTGATCAGCTCATTCCCACTTTACAGTTCTGGTTCTACCCCTTGGGGACACATGGAACAAGCAGTCCCTGGTTTCATGTTGGACTACCCATTATGTTTAGCAGCCACATCAAATTATAACTAAAATGAAATCTTTTTATATGATTTGCTGTTACCCCGAACTTCAGTTACAGATTTTCTGAGCATACATGCTGGGCCATTACATTAATTGCTATTCAATTTCAACTTAAAATGGCCATTTTATTTTTCTAGGCTACCAAGTTCTTTCTAGGTTCTTATTAAAAGGAATTTGTTAGTTCTGATCCCCAACCTCCCTCTAGTTGTACCTCACCTATCTTCATTATGGTGACCTAAGACATTTATTAGAAAATGAGAAAAGATGAGGAAGGAGGCCCGCCAGTACTCAGGAAACTTCCTTTAGCTCACTACATAAAGAAATAGGCAGAGTATTTGGATACGGCCATTCACGTAGTCTTGAAACTAGTTCACGACATTCTTATCCCACCATCCTTTACCATCACTCCCCAAAGCATAACATTAAAACATAAAAATTTCAATGGAATGATGGAGATTTCCTTTATCTAATAGTAGTCTAGGAACTGCAAAAAAAGGGAAATTAGCATAGCATAATTAATAAAGTCTATAAATAATCTAACTGATCCCTTCATAAGTGTCACAGACAACCCCACAGCCACCACAAAAATACTTAAAAAGTAACACATTCATTAAGATTTGGAAAGAAGAGATCTTTCTTCTACTGAGTCCTGCCATCTAAAACACAACAATTATTACTACCTCGCTGTCCTTCTGTTCAATTTTTTGCTATGAAAATAAATAACACTTCCTTAACCCTAAGGTATCTTATCTTGCTACCATTCTTGAGCAGATGTGCCAGAGTTTACCTTATTACTCTAATTCTGGAAATGTAGTTTAATACCAAATACCCTGTACCACTAAAGTTCTTATTTTATAGAACATAACCATATCATATATTTCATTTATTCCAAAGCATGCATTTTCCTGTATTTTAACATCTCTGAAATCAGGTTATAAGATAGAAAAAAAAAGTTGGGGAAGAGAAAATGGCAAAATTCACTGAAGGCAAGACCTGCTCATAGTATTCTCATGGGAGATGGGTGAGTGTGCCATCAATTCTAGTTCAGAAACTGAATAGGGTATTTCATATGTTAATAATGTAATAATGATGTTAAATAAATTAAAACTAGTAGGAACACATTAAATCCTAATGCTAATACTAAATGTTTAGAAGTTCTCACTTCATCTAAACTGTGTCCACAAACTAAAACAGAAAGCACACTGTCTTCCAGTGTTAACTGATACATTCTCCAGGTCACATTCCTAATATGTCTGCTTCAACTTCTGTGAAAACGAACAGAAAAAGACAACTCAAAAAGCTCAGAATGGGGACACCTGGGTGGCTCAGTTGGTTAAGCATCTGACTCTTGATTTCGGTGCAGGTCATGATCCCAGGGTTATAAGATCAAGCCCCAGGGTTATTATGTCAAGCTCCACTCTAGGCATGTTTGCATACCCTCAATCTGGACAGCTTTCCCCTTTAAAGGGTAACTTAGAGAAAAAAAACCAGTATTAGGGTATATGAAAACTACAAGAAAACTATAACAAAGGAAATAAAATCATACTGAAAACTCAAGAAAATTGTAGAAAGCATTCACAGAGTGATCAAGATAGAATCCAAAAGACATGGTTTCTATGAAAAAAGTATCTTAAGAGGAAAATAAGCAAATATGCAAAGCGAACAAATGGAGATCCAGGCTTTTGGGAATAGGAAACTGGTAGAGAAAGTGAAATATGACAGGAGAATTAAAACTGAAATTGCAAGATTAAAATCCGCACCAAAGTCAGAGTTGGGTAACGGTACCAAGCCTAAATTAAGAAAACTTAAATAAAGAACTGACTATAAGCTTAAGAAATTCTCCCAGAATACCGAGGTTTGATAAACAAATAAAAATGATTTACATGATATAATGATAGTAAAGCTAAAATCTATAAATAATACATTGTCAAAACAAAGGGAACTGAAAGTTATAAAAGCAAACTTTTTGAGTTAAAAAAAAAAAGACCTGAACCTGCAGATCCTAAAAGCCCACTGACAAAATTCAATAGAACCACCCGCCCCCAGTGCCCATTAGTCTAGTTTTGCAATTTCTGTTTTCCAAGGATTTAAAAAAAAAAAAAGCAAAAGATATGTTAACTCTAACGAAAATTAAATTAGCCTAGTCTCTTTCTCCAACACTGAATTCCAGAGGACAAGAGACAGAAACTATCTATAGTAATGCTTTCTGGAGAGGACTTGGGGATCACGTCTAAGCCTCTGAGGAGAGTTACTGACACTGACACTGCTGGGGGGATGTATGAGGTGTCCGTAAATATGTTGGAGGTAGGCAGAAAGTCTACACACTTTCTGATCTGCAGCTGAGAGAGAACAAATTATGACTCATGCATTCCACACCAAGCAAATCAACATTCATATATAAAGGCAAAGGCAGTCTTGGGCACCAGCAAATCAGAAAATACACCACTGATGCTCCCATGAGGGGAGGAGGAGGTGAGCAGTATCTTAGGTCTTCTAATGCAGTAAATTCTCCAACATTTAGTCTCAGCATCCCAAAGTTATTTCTGTTTATAATGGTTCCATCTATGGGTATTTGTTAAGACAGACAGCCTTTTAACTATTTATTAATTGGGCACCTGGGTGGCTTAGTCGTTAAGCGTCTGCCTTTGGCTAGGTCATGGTCCCAGGGTCCTGGGACTGGGCCCAGCATCGGGCTCCCTACTAGGCAGGAAGCCTGCTCCTCACTCTCCCACTCCCCCTGCTTCTGTTCCCTCTCACGCCGTGTCTCTCTGTCAAATAAATAAATAAAATTTAAAAAGTAATTCACTTAGAAATCACAAAAAGAAACCCTGCATGCTAACATAAATGGGATTTTTAAAAATGAAAAATAACTATATTCCTCTTCCCTTCTCCCCCAAAATGTAAAGGGTGACACTGCATTACACTTTTTTTTTTTTTTTTTTGGCAATTCTTTTTAATGTCTGCTTTAATAGGGGACAGCTTACTTCTCATATCTGCTATCACATTCAATTTGTTCTGACATACCGTTTTGGGCAAAATATATGAAGAAAATGTGGCCTCCCACAGATATGTAGTTGAACAAGTAAAAAATTTAACCTTTTTTAAAAAAAGAGAGGGAGAGCGACAGGGAGAAGCAGGCTCCCAGCTGAGCAAGGAGCAGGATGTAGGGTCTGAATCCCAGGATCCTGAGATCATGACTGAGCTGAAGGAACTGAAGGCAAAAGTTTAACCATCTGAGCCACCCAGGCACCCCAGATTTAACATGTTTTTAACAGCCTTTTTAGTTAATTATGGATTTTCTTTGACTCTACACTAAAACTCAACAAGTGGTAGCTTGTTAAAGGTCACTTACAATGTGGAATCTGTCACTGTAGCAATGAACTTCATACTGTTACATTAAAACCCATCAATCTATTTACACTTTGAATGGATCTTTTATAAATATGCATGATTTTGTAATGAACTGGTTGTTTAGAAAGTACCGGTTTACTGAGTTTCACAGATCTTCCAAATGTTCACACACTTCTTTCTTCAGTATCAAAACAATCACATTCATTGATAACACTTCCAATCTCATCAGTAAAGCCATTAAGTTCTGGGACGCTGTCAAGCTCAAAACGGCAGATGCAAATGTTCCAATTTTGACTTTTTTCTTCGGCTCACTAACTTCACTTGCAAGAAAATACCTGCCAAATATCCAAGATGGAGTAACCGAATTTATAATCTGCAGGGTTTTGCTCCATCAAATAGGCAGCGAGTTCAGGTTGCAGCTCCAACTGCAAAAGTGCTTTACGCATACTTCCCATTTCTTCACACAGAATATGAAAGAAGTGTACACCATAACCAAGAGCTAATGAAAGTGCACTGTTTAGCATTTCATCAAGGGCATTCTGAAGGGAAACTGGCATATATTTAATTGTGCATGTGTTGGGGTAAATGAAGTTCACAATGACTAGCAGTCACGTAGTTTGGTGCTGCTGCCTTGATTTTAACAGTGGCTTTACTTACCTCTGCTTCTGCACCATCAGTAGAAGTGTCATCATAGTGAAGAGAGCAAAGAAAGTCTTAATATTCCTATGAAAATAATTCTGACCTCACGGATGTCTTGAAGAGGGTCCCAACCACCCCCACCCCCCGCCGCCAAGATCTATGAGAACTACAGTACTTTGAGAACTGCTGCTTTAGTGAAATAGAAGAAATGAATTCAAAATGAGAACACAAGATCAGGGAGTTTGGGCATCAAAGAATTAATGATGAAAAGCCAATTAAGTCCTTATTTAAGCAAATATGGTTAAAAACTAGATAATACAGATGTTAGAAGTCTTAAGAGAGAAGATAGAATTTAACACACACATACAATCACACATTTATATAAAATAGAAAGTAGGTGAGGAAATAAAAATCGACTAGATTCTATCCAATTTGAGCCTTATAAATGACACAATCACAACTAAATACTGTACATGGAAGACTTTAAAATAAATGCTAGCATATCCTCCATGAAATACTATGCAGAATCATTTAAGATGAAAATAACATAGTTCTTGAATGCTTACCATGTGACCAGGCAATGTTACAAGTACATTCCAGGTATTAATTCACTTAACTATTACAAAAGCTTTAGGAAATTAGTACTACTATTCCCTTACAAGGAAACTGAGGAACAATGAAGGTAATCTGTACTGCTGACATGCGGGGATGACCATTTCTGTTGAGTGAATAAAGGAATGATCCTACTTACTTCAAAGCCTAGAAAAATATGTTTATCTATAATCATAAAAAATTTCAAAGAATATATACAATAAATTTATTAGTTGTCATCTTTAGAGACAAGGACCATGAGAATACTCTCATTTTCTGAATTATAATAATGTTATATTTTTTAAAATTTAAAAATCCATTACTTTTCTACTCAATTACAGCAACACAGATTTTTGTTTTGAAAAACAAAAACAAAAAAAGGCTACTGCTTAGCAAAAATTTAGACTCAAACACTTTTTTTCTGATGAAATTTAAGTTCTGGTAGAACAACAACAAAAAAAGTATCTTTCAAGTCATGGAAGAAAAGGAAGCCAAGAAAATTAATTCCTATGACTAAAAAAAAAAAAAAAGCAAAATGAGAATAAGTTGAAACAAAATAAATTCAAAGTCTAAAAAGAAAATTTAAACTGATCAGTTATGTTAACAAATGTGAATAGGTTTAACTATCAAATTTAAACATGAAGAATGAATTTGGGTTTTGTTAAGTAACATTGGTAAAAGAAAAGCAAACAAAAATCCAATGAGAGACACACCTAAAAACAAAATACTGTGAGAAAATGTGAAAAATATAAACAAATGGGCAAAAATATATCAGGCACATATATCTAAAAAATTTCTGAGTAAGTACTACATGACAAAGTTGAATTCAAGGCAAAGAGTATATGTGAAAGAGATGTTCATTTTACATTTAAAAATTATGTATGTTAGTCATGAATCTACCAAAGAATAGCAAGAATCAACTGACAAAATGGCACCGTAGTGAGAGACCAATATAATATCAGGCTTCGGCAGGCAAGACTATAGAAGGCATGATTAACAATCAGTAAGACTGAATTAATACATACCGAATTTTTTTGAAATTCAAACTTTATGGAAACTACACCTTTAACTTACAATGATTAACAAAACTTGAATGTAATAGACTAAAGAAAACCTCAGTACCTCCTGAAGTTGAAAATCTTATAGAACCTATTCTCTAACCCCACTGCAATAAAACTATAAAGTAATACCAAAAACTTTAACATAAACACAAACCAGGACCAAAAAACACCAAAGGAAGAAGCAACAAAAATAACACGCAAAACATACCAATTTAGACACATAAAACATGCACATACACAATGGAACCAATAGTGAATGTCCTAAATTACTGATGAAGCAAAGAGCTCAATACCGGAAAATTACTGCTTTAAAAATAAAGATAAAAATATTAAATTACTATATTAAAGGTAAGAATATTACCTTTAGGCCCAAAACTGTGGAAAACCACAGCTTTTGTAAGAGTGTTAATATAAAGTTATAGGCTTTTTAAAATCTTAAATTTATTTTAATTCACATTAGACTTTGAAAACATTGTTTTGCCTAGATCTCGCAACAACAGAAGTTTTAAGTATACTAATTCTGGTCTAAAAGGTAATGACAATTTTTATAAACTTAAAAATCCATTAGAAAAACCTATACAGAAACATCATCCAATCCATCTTGCTTCCAAAGAAAATTAACCTCAGAATATCTGATTTCAAATTCAAAAATCTATTTTTCTAGTTTCATAAATATCAGTAGTAAAAGTGCATTTAAGAGTTTTCAATGCTTGAAAGAAAACCCCAGTATTTATAATGTATGTGTACACACACACACACACACACACACACACACAGAGTCCACTATTTTAGAATAATTATCTAATTCTAGACAGGGAATAAATAATTATCCATAAATCTGGTCGAAAAATATCCTTATAAAAATGAGTATTTGGAATGAAAACAAGAATTAACAGCATACAGCACTTTTAGGACTAACTGCAGAGAATCTCCAAGTCTTATTTTAAAGAAGTCTTAATATTTTGAGTCAAAGTCTAGGAGCCAAAGGAGGTGCTGAATTCATCTTTCATTTTAAGCAAAACCAGCAAACAAATACCTGGCTTTGGTATTAATATGATGGTTTCTTCCTGAATAACAAATCATTAAAAAAAATAATGAGCAACGTTCTCTATCAAAGGTAAAGAAGTCTTATAATGATCTAAATAAATGATTTTTTAAAAAAGATTTCATTTATTTATTTGACAGACGGAGATCACAAGTAGGCAGAGAGGTAGGCAGAGGTGGGGGTGGGGAAGCAGGCTCCTTGCCGAGCAGAGAGCCCCACACAGGGCTTGATCCCAGGACCCCAAGATCATGACCCGAGCCAAAGGCTTCAACCCACTGAGCCACCCAGGCACCCCTAAATAAAGGACTTCTTACATGAGTAACTCAAAGTGGCCCGGCATCTATGTTTTGATCTCCTTATCTTTTGTGTTACACCTTAGAAACTAGTTAAAAGCACTGAAGAACCCTAATGTACTGGGTGACAAGAGTTAAATCCCAAGACAATACTGTAACTCCCCCTCACCATGATTCAGACCCCTCTTCTGCCAGTTTGCTAATGCCAACGTGAAGGGGAACTGGTTCACCTGGATTCTGTCTGTTAACACTTTATTTCCTGTCTAGATTTTGGATGCTCTTCTTTTCCTGCCATTTAGAGACTCAAATCTTGCCAGTGACTTTCAGCTCAAGCTGATAATCCTTAATCTGATCTTAATTTCATCTTCTGGAGAGAGAATAACTACAAGCTCTTTCTATATAAACTCTTATCATCACATGCACAGCTCTAGATCTTTTATAAGACGTTCAAATTTTTTTCATTCCCTAGTCATTTATCCAACAAATATTTATACGCTCCCACTAAGAGCGAGATATTACTCTACATGGTAGAAAAGTACAGAAGTGAACAAAAAGACACAAATTCATCAGGTCAAGTAACAGGTGTAATTTGCATAGCATGAGCTGGACTATGGTTACTGTGGTTCTATTGTCTTTTGACAATAGGTTTGTGTTAAGTCACTAAAAAAAAAATTGAAACTCCATTTCTCTACCCTGTCAGTCTTTAAAAAAAACAAAACAAAAAACTCCTGTTCATGACGTGGAATGAGAGTGGTTTATGAAATCAAACACCTAAAGACAAATCTTGGCTCTGCCATTTACTAGCTTGGTTAACCTGGGCATATTACTTAAATTTCTTCAATTCTCATTTACCTTATCTGTCAAAACAATCTTTCATGGTGTCTTTTTTAAACCAAATGTTATGAGAATTAAATAAGAAAATGCAGACAAAGCACTCTGCAAATAACTTAATATTACATGGTGGCTATTAGAGTATCATTATACTTATTTGTAACACAGGACAAGTATGAGGTCTTTGGTTTGCTTTGCTTTACCTATATTCTAGAAATATTGCCATTTTAATCACTTATATGGTCCAGAGAGTAATTTTTCTTCTGGTG
The DNA here is from genome assembly GCF_011764305.1 of Mustela putorius furo. Lineage (NCBI taxonomy): Eukaryota > Metazoa > Chordata > Mammalia > Carnivora > Mustelidae > Mustela > Mustela putorius. The sequence goes on from NW_025421998.1 coordinate 89,661,529, forward strand.
GGTGCTAGTACTACCTCACTGTTAAGTATGTCTTCTGGAAGTTTAAGGCAAATAAGTGGCAAAAGGTAGGTACAAGAGTGAGTAAAAAAAATCACTTCAAGGGGCTTTGTGATATGAAGTGCTCTATCTCTATCATTCACAGTCTAAACAGAGAGTAGGTCCATTCACCTAGTCTAGTTCCCTTTGTATTTCTATTTTTCTGTATCTTCCTCTCACCAAATTTCCCCAGCTTTTTTTTTTAATATTCGCCTTATCTACTCTCCTAACAAAACGGTCTTAATATATAATAAAAACATATTTACAAATACATACATACTTTCAGTAATTTCAGACTGCCTATCTGTAATGGCAAAATCTTTAATTTTTATTAATTTTTTAAAATGGTTTCTATTAACATAGAATATATTATTTGCCCCAGGGTACAGATCTGTGAATCGTCAGGCTTACATACTTCACAGCACTCATCATATCACCTACCCTCCCCAATGTCCATATGTCCATAACCCAACAAATTTTTTTTTTTTTTTTTTAAAGATTTTACTTATTTATCTGAATGAGTGAGTGAGCACAAGGAGGGTGGGGTGGTCAAGTAACAAGTGTTACTTGACCAGATGAATTTCCTGCTGAGCAGGATGAGCCCAATGTGGGGCTTGATCCTAGGACCCTGGGATCATGTCCTGAGCTGAAGGCAGATGCTTGGACTGAGCCACCTAGGTGCCCCAATGGCAAAACCTTTTATATGCATTGCAGAAGTGTGGTTTGGGTGTGATGTTTACTAGATGCAGTACTTCCTGCAACACATTAGGTTCATTTGAATAATAAACATTCAGACTGGGATGGCATTCTTTACAGTATTTCCAAATAAAATGGTCATTTGACTGTTGCCGAGAACTCTTTTTAAGGACTTTTTTCAGGTGAAAATACACAGGTAATTTGCTTCCTTTGATCTCCAAGATACCTATGATGTTACTGCAATTGAGTTCCACCGGCATAAGAACATACTGTACTGTCACAAGAAACCAGTGTCCTCAAAAGCTAGTCAACAAAGAATAGACTAAATTAGCATATGTGTGACCATTTTGTAGCACAGCAGGTAAGTTAATACTGGACACCTGACTGACAGGAGAATGCAGTAAAACTATTAAATTTAACAAATTCTATATAGTTGAGTCAATGTACCCGGTAATTCAGTTACAGCTAAGTATTACCTTTCCTCACTCAGAGTTCAAAATTTCCTTAAGACTGTAGTATTAAGTATTTTCATAATGACAGAACCTTTTGAGAACTGGATGAATGCTATGGCCTCTTCTTTCCTACAACTGTCCCTCTGTCCTCTCTCCTGCCCCTCGAGGGTACAAATCCTTGCCTCAGGATACAACTTTGCCAAAAAAAATTATGCAATACTCCACTAGTGATATTAGTGGATAAAAAGTACCAGAGTTATAAATTACATAGCAGTGGATTCAAATGTATAATTTACCACTGAGAAGCAAAGAAAACAAAAAAGGTGGTATTCACAGGCAGACAGCACAGGAGAAAGGGAGATGGTCTGAGAAATATTTAATCACTTGCTCTTAATTCTACATATTTTCTACAGTTTTCAGTAAAGGTCTGCCATACCAAATGCATGAAACTTTCAATATTATAAATATGAACTCATTTCAAAGTAATGAACAGGAATAACACCCATAATAAGCATTCATTTAATGAGCACCTACTTAGTACATAAATAATAATGCATCCACAGAAAACATTTTAAATTGTTTTGAAGAACAATTTTTTTATTACTAGTTAAAATCCTTACTATGCTGATTCTGACCAAAATAATCACCTTCTAAAACCTACCAGGATTAGTCACCCCATACACAATCCGAACTGTGGGTTATTTTCACTGACAAAATTACTACAAATGGTAGTACTTTTACATATTTCAATGGTTAATGGATGGCTGAGAATCTGGCAAAAAATTTTTGAAAAATACTGTTCACAGAAAAAAACCACATATACCTTGTGTAAAGATGAGAACTACAAAATAAAACAAAGTTCTGTGTTTTTAAAATAGTTATGCAAATAACTATGATTTTCTGTCTCCAGGACTCTTAACTTAGGACTATTCAAGGTTCTGGAAGGATACATTCAAATTAGAGTTCGTTTTCATTAATTTACTTACTAGTATCACACAAAACTAATAAAAATCAAAATGTGAGCTGGAAAAAATTTTAAGTGCAAACATAATGCATGACTGTTTTTAAGTATTTTTTACCTAATAGAAGTTTTAAGCATCTACTTTTTTTTTTTTTAGCATCTACTTTTTTTAAAACAAAAAAGTTTTTAAACGAAAGCCCAGAGAGTTCAGAGCTCAAATCTTATGGTATAATCCCTCATCTGTATACTACACAGAACTTTCAACGTAAGGTTCATTTTTTTTTTTCTTCAAGATGACTACTTCTGGCACTGAAATTAATTTTGTATAGCTGATTTACTTATTAAAAGCTCACTTGATTTTTCTTCTCTGGAAGATTTTAAAGCAATCAGTCACATTTAGAAATTTTCAGATGGAAATAGTGAAGTATTAAAATTCTTACTGGTGGTATAAAATTAAAATTTTAATTTAACAGAATGCATGCATTTATATGAAGACTACCAAAATTAAAAAAATCCATTCAAAATATTATGGTAGTACCTCAATTTAGAAAGCTTAGTGTGATAAAAAAATTAGCTTCATTTTCAAGAAACTAAGTCATGGCGTCACAGCTGGAATTTATTCCTAAAACCTTACGTAGGCTGGGAAATATCTTCGTGTCTGGATCCAATGGTTTACATTCCTAAAGTTTATATGTGCAAATAAACCACAATAAGGAGAAAGAGGGAAAAGGGAAGGAAAAGAGGGGGCAAAAAAGAAGACAGAAGGGAAAAAGTAATTCAATTTCTAAAATTTTAAATATGATTTCTGCAGAAATCTGAGTGGGGAAGGGGGTATATATATTTTCTTAAGATTGTTTTTCTGTCGTGATCATGCATAAGTGACAACTTGATTCAATGTTTTATTCCTGACAGAACTGCTTGTTTCACTATTTTCCAATACTATCCCAGAAAATCTAAAGGTAAGACGATTTAACCTCAAAATTCACATTATTATTTTGCCTATAAGCATACAAACTAAAAAAAAAAAAATCTTCATAAGTTAATCATTTTAGTCAGGATGTGTTATGCTCCTCATTTACATTTACCTATTTTGAATAAAATGTGGGGACCCTCTATTTCCAATTGTGGGTGTTCTTTTCAGGTGTGAAAACTTGTATTTCTATTTATCAGTTTGAACTTGTATGTTCTTTTTGCTTATGCTATCTTTTGCTGGTTCTATCTCAACGCTTTACATATCATAATAATCTTCAATTTTTCCATCTATGTATTCCATTTGTAGTTCTGAAAATTTTCAGTGCAAATGATGGAAAAAGAATACTCTTTTAGAATGAGATCAAAACTTGTCCTTCCACTTATTAGCTGTAGGATTTCAGGCAAGTTACTTAATTTTCATTTCTCTACCTATAAAATGGAGATAAAGCCTACCTGGGCAGACACGGATTAAATAATATGCATTATCTACATGTATATTACCTTATTCTGTAGGACCATACCTGACACAAAGAAAACCCTTAAAGAGAAGGGATTCTGTTCCCATTATCTTCCATTTTGAGTCTGATGTTCTATAGCATTGATTCTCCTCTATACCGTAATCAAATATGACTTTTTCTTGGCTCTTATAGCAGTCTATTATTTTTATATGGTTGTATATTCCTTAACATTAACGTATTTGTATGTTTGCTTTCTAAGTTTTTATGTCATGTTTTAAGAAAGAAAATAATTTATTCAGAACCCATATAACTATCTTATTTATTGTTTGTCGTGTATACCCTTTTAACTGAGCCTACTAAAGAAAATGGATCCTCAGAAACAATCACTGTATTCCTAGGCTTACTGAATACGGTGGCTGGTATTATAGGCGCCCAAATGATATGCTGAATGAATTATGAATGAACCAATGAAAACTGCAGTAACTAGCCTTCTCTTGAGATTCCAGAGTTTGGAAATCAAGCAAGATCCAAGCTCAGTAAATGTGCAGGCATGAAGGAGGCTTCAAAACAAGAAATAAAACCAAAATCTGTCATAAGAAGCACCTGCGTAGAAGATACCACAACGGGCATAGGATGACTTCTGTTTTTGGAAACTGCATATTTTACTGCTGCTGCTACATTCTTTACAGTGCCAGTGTCTTTGTATCAGTTCCAGGAAAAAAGCATCCAATAAGGATTATGAATTTGGGGCCTATTTTCTAAGTGCAGGCAGGAAAAAGAAATTTATCTGTATTTTCTGGTTTTTGTTGTGGTAGGTCTTGCATTTCACCAAGATTCATACCATATAAGAGTGAACTCCTCAAACACAGGAAGGGCCTTCAAATTCTGGGAAGCCCCACTACAAACATTGTATCTTAAATCAAGATGTGAAATATTCAGGGGGAGGTGATCTCTGAGTTCTAAAGTTTGAGAAAAACTATTCAAACATCTAAATGGTAACAAATGAGCCACTCCCACATGGCACTTTTTTTTTCTTAACCAGTCATTAACACAAAACTCTTTTTGAATATTCAAAACTTGAAGACAAGAGCAAGACTTCCATAGAACAAGATTTGAATTTCTTAAACCACTATTTTTCTAATTCAAGTCCAGGGACTTGTCAGTCAAATCAGGAGCCTAGAGCTCTCCAGTTCAAGTAACTGCAGTATAGCAGAAACACCTCAAAGAAGTTCTGTGTTAGATACCACATTGGCATAAATGAGGAGTTAAGTGCACAAACAGGGAGTGCCATACAGAACAAGAACTTTTAAAAATAAGCAGAAATTTACTCTGCAGATAGGGTGGGGCAAAATAGAACACACCAACAGAGGCGGTAACTAGTATAAAGTACAAAATACTTTATTATAAAATACCATAGTTGGGGGGGGGGGAAGAAGCACCTATTCTGGTTCCAGAAAACTGCCATAAAGTCCTAATCCTAATTAGCAGTATGATCTGGGTCAAGACGTTTAATGACTTATTTTTTCTCATCTACAAAATAAGGGGGGAGGACTACATGATATTTACGTAGTTCTGCTTCTAAAAAAATTTATGGTTATTATTATGAGTAACAGTGGCTAACATTTCTTGGCTAACAATCACCGCATGCGAGGGAAAATGGCACACAGTCAACATATACCAAGCAGGTATTATTAATAGCCTCATTTTTCCCCAGCCGAGGAAACCCAGGTTCTGAGCGGGGAACTAATGTGCTCAACACAATCCAGTTAGTTAAGAGAGCCAGAGCCAAGAGGGTCTAATTCCAAAGCCATTATGGCTAACCCAACAATGAAATTTCAAATTCCCTAAGGAGACTGTTATTGCTTCTATTATACTACAGGTAAAGTGTTCATTATCTACAACCCCCTTTCTTTGATATCTAAATTTTTCAGAAGGTCAGGAATTTAGACCTAAGTATCAAAGTATTCATTATCTTGTATTATGAAATAGAAATCTTTCCAAAATATATCCTACACATCTCTGACTTTTTAAATAAGAGAAAAGTAGACTAATTTTAAACTCTTCTTGAAGCTCAATGTTATATCCATACATATTAATCACTGGATGGGCCTCTAGAACTTTAAGGTCACATGACTCTTTGCTCTTTGATTTTCTAGGGTAAGCTTATGTTTGCTTCCTCTTTCATTGCTTTCAATAATCACAGCTCCTCTCCACTGTTGGTAGTGTTCTGTGGACCACCCCCCCACAAAAAAATCAAGCTTCCAAGCTATCAAAACTATTAATATAGTAAAGATATAGCTGCAAAAAAATTAATTCTTGTCTTCTCATTACAAGGTGGCCTTTGTTATGGTACCTAGAGTAATTCTTAAAATTATCAACTCAGCTATGATCAGATTACCTCAACACAACTTCACTACTTCAAATACTTGATACAGAATATTCCCACACTGTACTATATTCTCTGATCCTACCTAAAGGATTATGTTGGATTATGTTCTTCAGATTAGATGGTGTCAACATGCAAGAAAAAAATGTATAATGCTTATGGAGACATAAGGGTTAAACTTGAGGTAGTTCCAAAAATGCTCATATTTTCCCTAAGACAACAGAAAAAAGGAAAAAAAATCTTAAAGGAACACTCATGCAAAAATTCTAAAGAGAATATAAGAGAAAAATGGCTCTATTCCATGCTAAAATATATTATGAAGCTACAGTAATTAAAACAATTTAGTATAGATAGAACCAGAGCAAGAAATTCAAGCACAGAATTCTGCCAGTGATGAAGATAATAGTTTAGATTAGTAAGGAAAGAAGAATAAATGGTATACACAATAAATGGTATGGAAACAAACTGTTATAAAAACAAACACTTCAAAGTAAATAGCAGAAGGATCAAATGCCTAAAATACCAAAAAAAGAAAAAAAGAAGTTTTAGAAGACCAAATTTATCTATAATCTTACAGAGAAGAAAGATGTCTCTGTAAGTAGGAGACAATATTCAAGTCACAAAAGGGGAAAGAGTGATATATTTACCACATAAAAATTAAGGACTGTTATAGAACAACAACAAAATAAATGAAGTCAAGAGATAAAATGGAAAAAAAAATTTACGAAGTATGGGACAAAATGAACTTTCTTAATTTATAAAGGGCTCATGCAAATCAATAAAAAACAGACCAACTACCTAATAGAAAAATGAACAAAAGATATGAACAAAAAATTTGGGGGAAAGAACACAAATGCTAATAAAGTTTTGATGTTTGATTTCCTCATTAAAAATGGAATTGGAAGCAACTTATTCAAATAGCAAAAACTAAAAGTGTGATGATGCCCAGTGCTGCTGATATTGTCAGGGAATAATAGGTCTAATGTGCTTACTGATATGTGCCTAAGTTTATAAAACTTTATTGGGAGAGTAATACAGATACAACCTGAAAACTGCCAAGGTATGTATACAAAGGTAATCATGATAGCACTGTTTAATTACAAAAATAAGCTGGAAAAAACATTTATCATAGAACACTAGTCAAATATATTTCTTAAAGGTTTATTTATTTATTTATTTATTTGACAGACAGAAATCACAAGTAGGCAGAGAGAGAGAAGAGGAAGCAGGCTCCCCACTGAGCAGAGAACCCAATGCAGGGCTCGATTCCAGGACCCTGGAATCATGACCCGAGCCTAAGGCAGAGGCTTTAACCCACTGAGCCACCCAGGCGCCCCAGAACACTAGTCAAATAAATTACGGTATATCCATAAAATAGAATACTATGCCCCAGTGAACAAAAGGGGGGGTAAAATGAGTAAATTTCACTGTGGAACTTAAGATAAATTATCAAGGAATTTAAAAACGCAAGTGTAGACGTATGTACAGAATTGTTTTTAAGTGGGGAAGTACACGAGTAACTGAATTTCCAGTGTTTTTCTGAAATTACGTGAAACTGTTGGTTTACTTTGTTCACAGAGACCAGAGAAGGAAGTCATAGCTGCTGCATCTTTTAATCTGCTCCTGAATTAATTAATTAATTTAAAAGATTAATTGATTTTTAAAATTGAAAGGAATTATCTAGGTAGTAGAATAATGGGGCAAGTTTTGTCTTTTTAATGCTTTTCTGTCTTAAAAATACCTAATACAACCTATATTTAAGAAACTACTTGGGCAGGGGAAATGGGCAATGGGACACTTAGCTTCAATGTATTATATTCAGTGCAGTGTTATCTTTTACATAGTAAAAGCTTATATTTTTGTAATCAAATCAGCTTTAATATATTATACTTTTAACTGCCTGCACTAGTGTAAGGGCAATGTCTACAATTTCAAACCAAACACTATATATCAGAGTGAACATTACCCTTCCAATATAAAAAGATCTTCTTTTACATTCAAAAAAAGCCTAACAGACAGAAAAGTGTATCTACGCTAAATTTTCTCTATCTTCTGAGGGCACCTATATTTATTTATACAAGCTGATATATCTGCTTTCTGACTGAGTCACTAGCCCTGATGTAGAAAGGGCAGAATACAGGGACAAATCTTTATAAGAAAGAAGCCGGTAATCTAAAAAAGGAATGGAAAAACTGGAAACTGCCTAAAATGAATAAATGCAAGACAGATTAAATTAAGACTGCTTTTAAATCGCCTATTTTATTAGGAAAGTGAAAAGCGATCCAAATAAGTCTTGCAATTTCTAAAGATTAGAGTTGATACTTTTCTCAGGTTCAAGAGATCCTATCCTTTCAAAGGGTGCACAATTGTGGCTTTTCAAACCTATCAGAGTGTCAAAGGCAGATGTAATTAGAATGGGGGCTGGAGAGGGAAAGGAAACCATAGAGAAAGGGAAGTTAGAGACCTGATGTATAGTATTTCACAGCAAGTGAAACAGAAGCACATGTAAACAAGAGAGTACATACATCAGACCTACTGGAGGTTATAAGGGCCCATTAATACAACTCACAAACGTTCACCCCTAGGATAGTTGGATCTTCAAACTCTACCACAAAGTTCACCTCTAAGTAGTCTCAGTGGATAATTACCATCCTGCTGTGATTATTTTTAAGACTTGCATAAAACAGTACCCCCTGAATTACATAGCATTCTTGAGAAATGAAGGTCAATGGTATGCTGAAGTATATAGCAAGGAGCTATGAAGTCAGAGTTCAAATCTCGGCTTCACTACTCAAGAGCTTTATGACCTTAGGCAAGCTAACTTAATCTTTGCTTCAGTCTCTTAATCTCTAAAATGGGGGTTTAACAACATTAACTATGCTCATGGGTTGATATAAGTAAATGAAATTATATTTATACATGGCATGACAGTGCTCAAATAAAATTTTAAGAACATACTTTTTGAAAAAAAAAGTGCTATTTGTTAATTGAAACCATTCTGAATAAAGATCTCAATACTTTACTTTGTTTCTTAATGCAGACATAATTTAACCCTTTCTGCACTGCACAGGGTCATCACTAGGAATATAAATTGTAAGATTGTCTGACTACAGGGGCACCTGGCTGGCTCGGTCAGTAGAGTGTGCAACTCTCTGAATCAGGGTTGTGGTTCAAGCTTCACACTGGGTGTAGGTATTTAAAAACAAAACAAAACCTTAAGAAAAAAAAAAAAAAAAAGAACATGTGACTATAAATACAAAAGTTTCCACAAGCTATCAAATAATCAGTCTCTTCAGAGAGTACCTTGAGCAAAGAGAGCCTCTGAGGAGATTTAAAGTTTATAAGAGATGCTGTCTTTATGCTATTTCTATATTGTTACAGCTAAAAATCTCAAAAATTATAGCCATTTTTCCTATGTCTTTATTCATAATCAGAGATGACGTGCTGTGTCTCCTTCTTGCAAGCCCCTTTCTTTTTCTTAAGGTGCGGATGCTAAGCTACTCTGAGCTAAGAAACCAGATAACCATTTCAAGGCGGACTGATACAGTAAAAAAAAAATACGGGTGGTAGATTCAGACAGCTCTATATTTAAATCCTTATGCTACTGACTTTGTGACCTTGTTAAGTTGCTTAGTTTCTCTAAGTTTCAATTTCCTCATCCTTAAAATGGGAATACTATTAGCTATATTGAAATGCTGGGGTAAAAAGTAAAAGAAAACTTAGGTAAAGATCGTGCAGAGTGTCTTCTCGTACCCGGCAATATAAATCACTCTGTTAATGGTAATCTTTATTATACAGCTAATGAAGTATATTGAAACTGTAGCTAAGTCAAGAATAAAAAGAATTTCTTGGAACATATGCTTTTAATGTGTGAAATTCCTTGGCACTGTACTAGAGATACAAAGATGAAAAAGAATATAGTATCGAAACTCCAGAGGCTCAGAGCCTAATTAAAGACAGACATGTAAACAAAGTCACAGCAATTTGATAAGTCAAACAGTAAAAGAAGCAGTGCACCATCTTAAGTCAATTTTTTTTTTTTTTTTTCCTGGAAGAAGTGGAATTTAAGCTCAGAGGATAAACAGGGGATAACCAGGTTGGGGGTTAGGGACTGAGGTGCACAGACTTGGTTCGGGAGGATAAAAAGAGCCCATGTAAAGATATACAAGTAAGAAACAGCCTGGCACAGCCTGGAGCGGAGCGTTTGTAGAGAGAAGAGTTTAGAAAGGTAGGCATGGGCCAGATCATAATGGCCTAATCCTCCAAACCAAGCAGTAACTGGCCCTTTTTAAAATTAATTAATGGGAAAAAATAATAATGGGGAATCACAAAGTATTTTAAGGACAGTGGAGGAGGTTGGCTGAAAAAGATAACATGGTCAGAATTCACAATACAGAGAGATCTCCCCAACTAAGATGTGCAAACTGACCAGGAAAGAGAGGACTACCAAAGTCAAGGAAAATACAGTTCAGGTGGGAAAGATGCAGCAATTAATCACAAGTAGTAGTGATAAGAATGAGTAAAGAGAGAGATGAAGTGGGTAGTCTTGACAACACTGAGTAGTTGGGGGAAATCCCCCAATTTCTCATTTGGTCAAATTGCTGGGTCAGGAGGTCATTAGTCAAAATGGAGACAACAAAAATGAAAAAGTTTCTGAGAAGACAGTGTGGGCTCAATCTGGATTTTATGTGAACAAAGGCGTCCATTTGGCAGATGGGAGCTCAGGTGAAAGCAGAATTAACTGCGACAGAAGAAATGGACAGAGAGATAGAAATGCAGATGAGGCAAAGGTAACGTCACCCAGAAGTACAGAGACTGAGGATGGGGCTACGAGTATCTATTACTGCTGCTCATGAAGATCTCACTCTCTGGCTTTCGCTCGTTTACCAACTGGACAAACTGAATTTTATGTAAGTGAGATGTTACTTATCGTTTTCATACTTCTTTAAAAGCATGAAAATTGCCCCCTACAAGTCTGCTGAATGTAGATGCTTAAGTCTACTGAGCACCGTGTCCAGCTTCTTCACTATCGGGTCAGGCCTAGCAGAGTGCTTGGGACCTGCAAGATGCCTAATAAAAATGAATTAACTAACCGACTGTGGTCTTTAGGTCAATTCAAGAAGCCAAAGTGTCTTAGATACTGCTTTTAATGTTCTAGATGAACATTTAATACAGATTAACCTAAAATTTTCTTTATATGCTGCTTTTTACATTTAATAACATAGATTTTTCAATGATCTGGAGACTCTGAATTTACTTTTCAGAGTTAAGAACTCACTCAAAACCAGTAATTTATGCCTATCCTTATTTCCGATTTCTGTATAGAAGTCAATAGCAGGTAGAAAAGTAAGATTATTGGTTTTTTTAAAAAAAGATTTTATTTATTTGAGAGAGAGAGAGAGAAAGCACAAGCCGGGGGAGTGGGAGAGGGAGAAGCAGGCTCTGGGAGCTTGATGCGGAACTCGATCCCAGCACCGAGATCATGACCTGAGCCGAAGGCAGCGGCCCAACCCACCGAGCCACCCAGGCGCCCCTAACATATTAGTTTTAAAAAGGGAAAATACTAAAATACTTCACCTATGGGTCCATTCTTATGTATTAACAATGTGAGAGATCTTCATAGGAGTACTGAGGAGAATATTTTTAAAGACTCACCACTTAGAAGGAAAATTAGATGAGTCCAAACTTCCTTTATGTACTTTGTCTACATACTTTTACTCAGATAAATGCACATTACATAAACTCAGTATCATAATGAGTGTTCATAAATTGGTAGATGAAAAGGATGAGGCAATGAATAAGCAGGGAAGATGGCTGCTGAGCAGAAGAAACTATGTTATAAGCACTTGAGAGTATGAATAGCACTGTAAGGGAACTCAATCAGTAAATACTGGAGTGGTGGGTTTTGGCGATTTTGGGTTTTGGGGGTATTTTTCACTAACAAAAGATATTTTAAGAGACTCGAGATACTCAATAAAACTAAGGAAAAAGCTCATTGTTCACAGGATTACATTATAGTCAAACTTTTGAGATAAGCCAGTTCTTAATACTTCCTTTTGCTTTTCTTTGAATGCCTAGCCTCCCTCTCATGCATCTCTCTTTTGATGAGAATAGGCAGTAGGATAGTATAGGGAAAGAACAAAATCAAACTGAACATAATGACCTGATTTTGATACTCTTAAAAAAAATTGGGTAATGTTCTACTAGAATCTTGATATCAAATACTTTCACAATTACAGTTTATATTGGGAGAGACTGCATGGAGCAGTTAAAAGAGCCTAAGTTTTGGAGTCAGCAGTTCTGGCTTCATTATCTGTTATCTCTATATAATATATATATATTGGATTTTTAAGTACCCTGCATCTCAGTACTCCTATCTGTAAAATGGGATTAATAAAAGGACTTTCACAAGACTCACAAGGATGATATAAAATAATGGATCAGGAAGACACCACATAAATGGTATTGTTTTGTAGCTGTAAGCTCCATTAATATTTACCAACTTTTCATATTTCAGGTATATCAAATAACCTAGCTTCTTCCATAACAGAAAAACAAAAGCCCACTTGATTCCAGAGTACCACAGTGTCCCATCACTGGAAAGTGTACCATGGATAAAAGTACCCCAGTCATGTTTTCCTTTCAATCTTACACTGAAACATCCAGTAAGTCAGGTTTCAGACTGCCACTACCTGAGAAGGCAGCAAATGGTGTCCTATGAATCCATTGCAAATAACAACAAAAATACATATTCTGCATGCAAAAGTCTAAACTGTAATGGTATTAAATGAGTAAAAACTAGCAGTGGTTTGCCTTGCACAATCCTGCAAGTTTTAAGAAACACTGCTTCTGCTTAGTTCCTTCCTAACACAGATCTCTGAAGCAAAAACAACATACCAGTGGTCATACCCTTTGAAGAACTAAAATCCAGATCCAATTCTCACTTTTTAAGAAGATGAGCAAGATGTCCTCCTTGGTTATGTCATAAAATTATATTTTTCAGAAGACACCCTCCATGGTTACGTCATAAGGTTATACTTTCGTTTTGGGAGATCTGTTTTTACATTACCATCGTATTATAATCGCAGGTCAGTTCTCTAACGATTACAAAAGGCACAGTTTCAGGGTCCAGAGGCAGGTCAGCGTGGGACTCTAAGCTTACCACTCCACCACAAAGCAGAGTCAACTTTCTATTCTGAGTTTAGGTTTGAGATGAGCTTTCTTCATCACGATTTTACCCCTAAACACACTGTGACTACACTGCATACTATCTATTACACGTTTGAGCATTTCAGGTGGGATCGAGGATAAACATGGAGTAACTGAAGTCAACCTGCTTGTCTGAAAACTAGTCTGATTATCTGAAACACTGCCAGGTGCTGACTGACAACCTCACCACTTGAAGCAAATACCTGTCCGCTGTAGTGTGGGAGAGGAAAAGGGCCACACCCAAAGTTAAGACTTCACAGTGAAGTGATACCGAATTTCAAAATTTCAACCATTGCTATTTTCGGCACTCTTTTCCAGGGTCAATGAATACTTCAAATTCTCAACAGGTTCAAAGTTCAAGAAAACGTTCCTCTGATTCTAATCACTGAGGTTACTTCATTCAGCAACCGGCAGGTCCAAGATGGAGAATTACCTCCATTCAAAGAAAGATTGAAGTAACTCCGCCATAGAAGACGACCAAACTCAAATGACCAGGGCTCAGAAGCGACCCTCAAAGAGGGTTACCCCTCCTCCCCTCCCCCAGGGAGCAGGCGGACAAGAAGAGTCTGACCGTATCACACCAACCAGTTACCTGACAGAACGCGACCGTGGTATCCGGACCCTTGCTTCAGTTCAGACGCTCCCAGGCTCCCCTCTCTCCTCGGGGCCACCTCCATCCAGGCTGTCTCTCCTCCCCCCCCCCCCCCCCCCCCGCCAGCCCAGCTCCCGTCCGCTTCCAGAGCCTCATCGGCATCCCACCTCCGTGTTCTCGCGCACTCCACTCGTCGCCGCTTACCTTGGCCACATAGTCTTTCACCTCATCCAAGTCTCCGTTTTTCAGGGCCCACATGAACTCCTTGTCGCACATCACTGCAGCGGGGCGGGCCGCCTGGCCGGGCAGAAGACGAGGAGGCGGTGGTAGCAGCAAGCGGATACCGCGGGGCGAGAGGGAGACAGGGCCGCGCGGAGCTGGAGAGGGGAAGAGAAGGCGGGGAAGGCTGCCAGGCGGGCGAGGCAGTTGGCCGCGGCGACCGCTGGGCGGGAGAAAGAAAGTTCTTTTGCGGCCACCCGGCCCAGCAGAGCAGGTTCCGCCTGGCCGAAGAGAAGCAGGAGCGTTTGCACTTCCGGTTCACTCCCAGCTAGGATCCTCCCCCAACTTCCTCTTCCTCTTCCCTTGGGCGGAACACCCCGCTCGGGACCCCGCCCTGACGGCCCGCGGCGGAGCGCTCCACGGGCGCAGGCGCAGTGGCGAGGCAGGCTGAGGGACCGGGTCCGGGGGGAGTGGGCGGGACTGAGAGGCCAGTGAAGCGAGTCCGTGGGCCGCAAGGGCCCAGGGCGGAGGCCCAGTTAGGCTATTTCAGGTAGAACCAGGATGTGTTTTGCAGACCACACACGTGGGGAAAAACTTTTTTTTAAAACACAGCCTGGAGGGCACCTTGCTCACATTCTAAGTGTCCAGTAGGAATGTTCGATTTGAATTCCTTTCTCTTTTCGTTCCCTCCTTTACTTTTTTTTTTAAACCCTTCTCTCTCTTACCCTCTTTCCTTCCTTTTCTGTTACTTCTCTTTCTTCTTACACTATCAGGCATCCCTGGGCTCCTCCTCCATGCTAGACTCTGTTAGCCACCGAGGGTATAGTAAGAAAGATGGATAAAACAATGTCTGCCGTCAAAGACCTCTTCAATACTTAAGATAACCGGGTGAATTCAGTAAAATAACCATGTATGATGTTGTTTGGAGCGAGAAAACTTCAGTGTGTGGTGGGGGAAAATTTTTACTCCTCTCCCAGACTAACGAATTTCGTCCAGGACTAGGAATTCAGCTTGATGCCGTAGGATAAAGCAAACCCTACTGTACAATTTGCGTTTTTATTTATTTATTTTTTTTTTAATTTTCTGTTTGTTCGTTTGCTTTTTAATGGGTTGAAGCTTCAGGGCTATTCTCGTGAAGCCAGTTCTACGCTTCTTAGAGTTTGGGTGTGTTTTACCTTAGGGCACAGCCTCTAGGTGAATTGTGCCCAACCCTAATGACCCAGACATGCACACATAAACATAGATCCAATAAAAACTTACCAGAACTATTACATGTATATAAAAGACTATTATTTATGACCCACTAAGTAAATAGGCCGAGCTACTAAATATGCTTGCCATATAGTAGAGGGGTTCAGATCATAGCCTCTGGAAAGAGATTGTTTGGTTTTGTATACAGGACCTAATCCTTACTAATTTTGTAAGGCAAAAGTTATTTAACTCTTCTCTGTTCAGTTTGCTACATATGTTTAATGTGAACAATAAATGTAATTTTTTTTGCTATGGTTTAGAAATAGTAAATGGAGATAGATTTCAAATCAAAAGAAAAATCAAATATTTAGTAGCTACCTTGATTGATGTTCTTTTAATTTGACTTTCTGACAAAAACACAGATCCATCCACCTAATGGTGATACATTTCTGGAAAGAAATCTCAAGGAATAATTTGTAAGGCAAATCCTAGAGTCCCTACATCTTCTTGATCTCCCACTCCCACCTGTGTGATCTTCCAGTTAGATCATGATGAAAGCTCTTGATTTATGTTTATAGCTCTAGCTCAGACTTCTACTACAAACCATTCTCTTTTTTTTAACATTAAAAAAAATATTTTATTTATTTATTTGACAGAGAGAGAGAGAGAGAGAGATTACAAGTAGGCAGAGAGGCAGGGGGCAGCAGGCTACCCGCTGAGCAGAGAGCCCGAATATGGGGCTCGAACCCAGGACCCTGAGATCATGACCCAAGCCAAAAGCAGTGGCCCAACCCACTGAGTCACCCAGGTGTCCCTACGAACCATTCTTGTATTTAATTTCTTAGCCATTCAAATGTTTCAAACTTAACATGGGATTTGGTCTCCTCTAGATTCTAAACCTAGTTGTCCCTGTAGACTTCCCCTTCTCTGTGAATGACATCACCAACCACATGTCACTAGAAGCAGAAACATGTGACAAAGATTCTCTCCTTGACCAAACTGATGCCAGGGTCCTCTGAGAGCCTGTTCTCAACTGGGCCTCAATCTTGGCATATAAAAACTTGAACCAACACTAATGTAGTTTCTAACAGATCAAGGCCACATCCTAAGATGAACTCAGACCCCTTAAAGTATCTGCCTGAGAAAACTCAAGGCTGCCAATTTTTTTTTCTTTTCATTTCAGCTGATACCTGAGATTAGGGCTTCTGTCTCCCAGTCTCCGTTGGAAGGTAGAACCCTAGCTTCAGGGATTGCCAGCTAGCATACACAGCTGGCTTACTTGCATTTCCTCAGTTGAGTCCCCACTTGCCTCCGCTTTCCTCTCTCATTCTTCCTTTAAAATACCAATTAATCTCTGTGCATATCAAAGTTGAGTCCATTTCACATTGGATTCTTTTACCTACGTAATAGTTTGTCAGAAGTTCAGACATAACAGAAGCAAAACGAATGAATCACCGGTAGTAGTAATTAGTCAAAGTTTATTGTGCACATACCAAAAAGACAGTTGCAAACCAGGAGCACTCAAACCAAAGCAAGAATGAGGCTCAGGGGTATATTGCTATAAGAACAGCTTATGTAGTGGAAAAGCAGACTACTCTTCACAGTGGCTGGTTATAATATTAGAATTCTCTTAAATGATAGGCCACTGTTCTTATCAACCTTGGGAAACAGTTCAAGCTTCACTTGTGATTTTCAGAGGCATAAGTAAGAAATGACCAAGGTCAAGTTAGTCTTGCAAAATAAGTTAAATTAATCTTTGTTTGTATGACTGAACTGGTATTGTCTGCTCAGGGACTTTTCAAGGCTGGTCTCCAATTTTTTATTGCAACAAGTTGTTACCAATAAAAATCTGTTCCTACCACTTTACTAGTATCCGGATTTGTTTATCTTTGACAATGGAAGTCATAAATAATTCCTATCATTCCTGATCTTTCTCTCTTAATACATCAGTAAAGCCTCCAAAATATCTTAAATTGTTCACCACTTACGGTCTTCACTACTGATACCCTTCCATGAACCTTCCCAACCCCACCACCTGTCCCGCGGCTACAGTACCCGCCCAGTTGGTTTCCCATTTCCCTCTCTTTTCTTAGTGATTCCCCACATAGCCAGAGTTACCTTTTTCAAACATAAACAGGCTCTTTTCACCCTAAGACCTTTCAATGGCTCCATTGCATTAGGATAAAATCCTAATTATTTGCTACAGCCTTCAGGTCTTCTGTGATCTGATTCTGACGTCTCTCCCTTCTTCTGATACAACGCTCCTATCCTCATTGCTTCTTGGGTTCCTCAAAATCTTGTCTTCTGTCAGTTTTAGGAAACACCAATCTCATTCCAATGTGCTTTTTCCCCTTACAAGAATGTTCTTTTCATTCTTGCTTACTCCTTCTGAACTTCAAGGTCTCAATGCAAATGTTACATCATCAGACCTCCCAGACCACCCACTTTAAATAGGTCCCTCAATTACTTCTACCATATAGCCCAGCTTTTTCCCCTTTTACCTCACTTATCACAGATTTTTCATTTCTTTTTTTTTTAAAGATTTTATTCATTTATTTGACAGAGAGAGAGATCAGAAGTAGGCAGAGAGGCAGGCAGAGAGAGAGAGGAGGAAGCAGGCTCCCTGCTGAGCAGAGAGCCCGATGCGGGACTCGATCCCAGGATCCTGAGATCATGACCCGAGCTGAAGGCAGCGGCTTAACCCACTGAGCCACCCAGGCTCCCAGATTTTTCATTTCTTTTTGTTTGTCGACCTACTTTGCTAGGTATTCATGGTGCTCAAAAACTATTTTCTTTTGTCTACCATCCTGAGCACAAGAGAGAATGGCTCTTCCTGGCTTCCTTGTGGTTGAATAATGTCATGTAACTAATTTTGGCCTATTAGTTATGAGCAGAAGTAATATGAGTCACTTTCAGGCTTGCCAATGCAAGACCCTTCAGAGCTCTTGATTTCCTCTGTTACAGCCGCCAGCAACATTCAAGACAACAGCTATCATCAGCCTGAGTTTCTGAGTGACTCTATTGAACAGAGCTCTCCTACCATTCCACAATGGATATGCAGCAAACTTTTCAGCCACTGAGATTTTAATATTTATTAGTGAGTAACACTGAGCCAATCTTGACTGATGCAGAAATTATTGTCAGAAGAGAGCTGTTACTAGAACAAAAGTCTTAAATAGACGACTTTGGCTTATAGACTAAACAGTACACAATAAAGGAAGTGATATTAGAAGCCATAAGGATGATGACTTGTATTCATAGGAGTGAAACATTTGGCAAAACAGTCTCCCATGGTAGCATAGTGAAGTCTGGAAGGCAGATAATGTACCCTGTACATTTGTAGCTCTAGTGGAAGAGGCTGGACAATGGAAAGCTGGTGGCTCGTGTTGGTAACTATTTTCTTGTGTGTGTGGTGGGCATATTTTTATTTATTTTTCCCTGCTTTACTGAGATATAGTTGACATATAACATTGTGAAAGTTTAAGGTATACAAGGTGATGATATGATATATACATATATTGCAAAAATGATTATCTTAGTAAGGATGTGTGTGTGTGTGTGTGTGTGTGTGTGTTGAGAACTTTTAAGATCTACTCTCTTAAAACCTTTCAGGTATATAATACAGTATGCACTGTAGTCATCATGCTATACATTAGATCCTCAGAATGTGACACCTCATAACCAGAATTTTGTTCCCTTCGGCTGCTTTCACCCATTTCTCCCAACCCCTAACCTCTGGCCACCACCAATCTACTCTCTTTTTCTGTTTGTTGTTTTAGATTCCGCATATAAGTAAGATCAAGAGCATACAGTATTTGTCTTCCTCTGCCTGACTTCTTTCAGTTAGCATAATATCTTCAAAATTCATCCATGTTGTCTCAGATGGCTGGATTTCCTTCCTATTTATGCCTAAATAATAGTCCGTGGTGTGTATGTACCACATTTTTTTTAGCCATTCATGTCAGTGGACACTGAACTGTTTCTCATCTCTTGGCTATTGCTGCAGCGAACATGGGGGTGCAGATGTCAGTTTGGGATAGTGATTTCATTTCCTTTGCATATATAGCCAGAATTGGAACTGCTGGATCATAGTGTTATTCTATTTTTAGTTTTTTGAGGAAGCTCCATACTGTTTTCCAAGTGGCTGCCTCAATTCGCATTCCCATCAACAGTACACAAGGGTGGTCTTTTCTCCACATCCTCTCCAACACTTATGAACTCTTGGCTTTTTCATGATAGCCATTCTAACAGCGTGAGGAGATCTCTCACCATGGTTTTGACTAGCATTTCCCCGGTGATTAATGGTGTTGAGCGTCTTTTCATGTAACTGTTGGCCATTGGCATATTTTCTTTGGAAAAATGCTTTTTCAAGTCTTTTGCCCATTTTTAAATAGGATACTTTGTTATTTTGCTATAGGGCTGTATGAATTCCATGTATATTTTGATATTAACTTCTTATCAGATATATAATTTATAAATATTTTCTCTAATTCTGTAGATTATCTTTTCATTTTGTTGATTATTTCTTTTTCTGTGCAGAAGCTTTTTGTTTCATACATTTCCACGTGTTTATTTTTACTTTTGTTCCCTGTGTTTTGGGCATCATAAGCAAAAACTCATCATCAAGACAAATGTCAAGAAACATTTTCCTTATGTTTTCTTCTAGGAGTTTTATGTTTTCAAGTTTTACCTTTAAGTCTTTAATCTATTCAAAGTTAATTTTTAAGTGGTGCAAGATATTGGTCTAATTTCATTCTTGTGCATGTGGCTGTCCAGTTTTGTCAGTACCATTTGTTGAAAAGACTGTATTTTCCCCACTGAGTCTCCTTGGCTTCCTTTTCAAATGTTAGTTCATTTGTGGGTTGATTTCTGGGCTCTCTATTTTGTTGCATTGGTCTATGTGCCTGTCTTTATGCCAGTACGATTTGTTTTGGTTACTATGGCTTTGTAATATGTTTTGAAATCAGGAAGAGTGATGGCTCCAGGTTTATTCTTTCTGAGGACTGTTTTGACTATTTGAGGTCTTTTGTGGTTCCACACTAATTTTAGGATTTTTTTTCTATTTCTGTAAAAAATGCTGTTGGAATTTTTATAGGGGTTGCATTAAATCTACAGATTGCTCTAGGTAGTGTAGACATTTTGACAATATTAATTTTCCCAATCCATGAACATGGGATATCATTGCATTTGTTTGTATCCTCTTCAATTTCTTTCACAAGTGTCATACAGTTTTCAGTGTACAGATCTTTTGTCTTCTTGGTTAAATTTATTCCTAATTAAATTATTTTTTGATGTTATTGGGATTGTTTTCTTTTTTAGATAGTTCATTGTTAAGTGTATAGAAATGCAACTGATTTTTATATGTTGATTTTGTATCATGCAACTTTACTAAATTCATAGATTAATTTTAACAGTTTTTTGGTAGAGTTTTTAGGGTTTTACATATGTAAGATCATGTCATCTGTAAACAATTTTACTTCTTCCTTTGAAATTTGGGTGCCTTTTTTTTTCCTTGTCTGATTGTTATCTAGGACTTCCAGCACTATTTGAATCAGTGGTGAGAGTGGACATCCTTGTTTTGTTCCTGATCTTAAAGGAAAAGTTTCAATCTTTCATCTTTGACTATGATGTTAGCTCTGGACTTGTCATATACACTGTTTGTTATATTGGGGTACCTTCTTTCAATATCCAGTTGTTGAATTTTGTCATGAAAAGATGTTGAATGCTTCACCTATTGATGTGATCATGATCTTTGTCTTTCATTCTTTTAATGTGATGTTTCCCATTTATTGATTTGAGTATGTTGAGCCATCCTTGTATCCCAGGAATAAATACATTTGATCATGGTGTATGAACCTTTTAGTGTTCTATTGAATCACTTTGCTAATATCTTGTTGAGAATTTTTATATATTATAGATTTATTTATATTTATATATATTTCTATATTTATATACTTATCAGTATAGAAAACGTATTGGTTTTCTAATAGTATCCTTATTTGGCTTTGGCATCCAGTTAATTCTGGCCTTTTAAAATGAGTTTGGGAGTATTCCCTCCTGTTCAATGTTTTAGAAAAGTTTCAGAAGAATTGTTACTAATCTTTCGAGTATTTTTGGTAGAATTTACAACTGAAACCAAAATCCTGGACTTTTTTGGGAGGTTTTTGAATACTGATTTAGTCTCTTACTTTCTTACTCATTATTGGTGTATTTAGATTTTCTATTTCTTCATGATTCATTCTTGGTAGGTTGTATTTTTCTAGGAATTTATCCATTCTTCTATGTTATTCTAGAACAAGCTAGGCATATAATTGTTCATAGCAGCCTCTTATGACCCTTTGTATTTGTGTGATATTTATTGTAACATTTCCTCTCCCCTTTCTATTTTATTTATTTGAGTCCTCTTTTTTTTTTTTTTTTCCCCTTGGGGAGTCAGGCTAAGGTTTGTGAAGATTGTTTATCTTTTCAAAGAGTCAACTCTTTTTTGTTAATCTTTTCTTTTGTTTTCTTGTTCTCTATTTATGCTCTAATTTTTATTATTTCCTTCCTTCTCATGTTGAACTTAGTTTATTCTTCCTTTTTAGTTCTTTGAGGTATAATGTTAGGTTTATTTAGGATCTTTCTTTCTTCTTAACTTATGCATCTATAGCCATAAATTTTCCTGTTAGAACTGCTTTTGCTGCATCTCATAAGTTTTGGTATTTTTGTTTCCATTTTCATCTGTCTCAAGTTTTTTTTAAAATTTCTCTTTTGATTTCTCCTTTGATCCATTGGTTGTTCAAGAGTGCATTGTATAATTACCATATATTTGTGGATTTTCCAGCTTTCCTTTTGTTTCTAGTTTCGTACCACTATGGTTGGAAAAGATACTTCATATAATTTATGTCTTCTTAAATTTGTTGAGACATATGATCTATCCTAAAAAAATGTTTCATGTACATTTGATAAGAATGTATCTCCTACTGCTGTCAGATGGGATGTTCTGTATATGTCTATTATGTCCATTTGGGTTTTGGTAACTACTAATTACATAAGATACTATAGGGAGAGATGAAACAGAAATAATTGTCCAGCTTGCAACTAGAACTAAAAGTGATCATAGAAAGTTCAGAGATTTGGAGACTTGCATCATTGGAAGATATAAACAATTCTCGTCAATAACTGAGATGAGCAGAAAAACTGATTAGAACTCAGCCTTGTGTAAAGGATCAAATCAAGGATATGACAGCCACATTCATGACTAAAATTTCTGAGTAGATTGAAGTGGTGCCCAGTAAATACTTTCAGATGAATTAAATGATACAGGCCTTCCCACTAACAAAACCTGATGGGCTCAAGCTTCCCACAAGAGACATTAAAGAAAAATATGTGTCCCAGAAAGCACAGTGGCTGTGCCTATGGCACATGGAACAGACTTGACTCATATGTAGAAGAAGTTGGCTACATTGATTAGGGTGGTGCCAAAATATCTAGCAGTGAGTACTAAAGGAAACTGTAAATAAGACTTGGGCCTCAACTTTCTGTGAGTAAGGATGAGCAGAAAGTAGTCTGAGAAAGCTGTTCAAAAACTGAGAAGGACATATTCTCCAATGCTCACTTAATCCAAGGACATGGAGGATAATGGAAATGAACTCTTCTAGAAGGTAGAAGGTAGGGCTAAGGACCACAGAAAGCAATACAGTGGGAGAGGAGAGACTACCATGAATCAGAATTGGTACTTAACCAAGGAACATTCTCCGCCCTGGTGTCTAAGACCCTCAATGTCTGCCTGGCAGGATTCCACAGTTGCCATGGACCAACAATAGCTACTATTCTTCTCCCTTTTAAAGGGGAGTATTTATGATAGTGATCCTGTTCCTATTCTACCATTATATATTAGGAGTGGGGTGGAGAGATAAGGAGGATAGTGCAGAGATTTTGTTTACTTAATTCATATGTCTCCAGATCAAGAGAAGATATATCTAAGCCTAAGTATTAGACTCTTCTTGGACTTTGAGCTTGACACTGTGATAGAACTTCTAGGGTTATTTCTCTGGAGAGGGTATGCATATATTTTGCAAATGGGAAGAAAGATAAACCTAATATCTAATGACCAGAAGGGCAGATTGTTGTCACTAGTCTCATCTGCTCATGTTTCCCACTTTGGAACTCTCTCTGGTCCCCTAGTAGTTAAGTGGGTCTATGTGACTAGTTCTGGCAAAAAGACTTATGAACATCAATGTTATTAAATCATTTCTAGGTCAGAAAATTTAAACATTTAAATGCCATTTTTACCTCCTCCAATGTACTTTTTCCAATAGACAACCCTCAAACTGAGTTCCTGAATTCCCCTGTCAACCTGTGAAAGGCATGCAGCCTCAGTGAGAAATAAACCTTTTGTTTTAAGCTACTAAGATCGGGGGGTTTGTATATCATTGCAGAATAATCTAGCCTATTCTGAATAAAATATCAACTTACTGTCTGCCTCTCACATTAGAAGGTAGGCCTAATGAGGACAAGAATCTTGTCTATCTTGCTGCCAGTTATATACTGAATATTTATCCCTATGCTGTCTCATAGCAGGTGCTCAAAAATATTCAATGAATACTGAATGGATTAATCTCAGTATAATCAAGAATCTTAATTAACCAAGAGTCATATCTGAATAGGCAGTCGTTTCACCTTTGCATGGTGGTGAGCCCAAACAATGAATACAAACAGGCTCTAAATAGTTTTTAAAAAGAATTTTGAGACCTGTTTCAAAATATACACACAAAATCATATTCTTAAATAGGGCCATAAGAAGTTTAACTGAGACCATGTCTTTTTATTTTCATATTACAAAAGTAATATATGAAAGCATACTTATTTTTTAAATTTTAAGAAAACATCATTGTATGTACAGTAAAATGAGAAAATACCCGTTATTGCAGTCTCTGATCTCTCCCTTACATCACACCATTACTTTCCCATAGGTTAGCATTGACAGTGTTTAGCCCAACTGGTAAGCTGTAATACGCCCTTTTAATTTGAGATAGTAAAGTTGGATCTGTGAGTATTATTGTGATATTGTGACTTATAAGAAATATATATTTTGTCTTTGTCGTGTTTCTGGTGCAGAGTTCCTGAAACCCTTGGAATTTCCTGAGTGATGAGAACTATAAAGGTGTCTTTTGTTACATTAACAAGGTGACTTTTGGACCCCACCTAGGGATGGGGCTTGTTGCCAAAAGAACCAACCACCTTCTGACCTTTGGGGCAGGAGGAGGGCCTGAAGATTGAATCAATCTATCAGTCATGCTCCTGTAATGAAGCCTCCATAAACCCCCAAAGAATGGGGTTCGTAGAGCTTCTGGGTTGGTTGGTGAACGTGTGGAGGTGCTAGGAGAATTACGCACCTGGAGAAGGCATGGAAGCTCTACGTCCTTTCCCCATCCTGTTCCCTGCATCTCTTCCATCTGGCTGTTCTTGAGTTTTATTATTTTATAATGAACTAGTAATCTCATAGATAAAATGCTTCTCTGAGTTCTGGGAACCACTCTAGCAAAATTGAACCAAAAGAGAGGGTTGGGGGAACCTCTAGGCTATAGGCAATGAAAAGCACAGGTGACAACCTGGTCTTACACTGAGTCTGAAGTTGTGTATGTGTGTATGTGTGTGTGTTGAGGGGATAGTCTTGTAGGACTGAATCTTTAACTGGTAGAATCTGATGCCATCTCTGGGTAGACAGTGTCAGAATTGAGTTGAATTGTAGGACACCCAGTTGGTATCTAAACATTTCTAGAAAAATACACCAAAAGGAATCGAATATTAATCATGCCAGTCTCTGAGTTGTATGAGTATGGTTGATTTCTTGCTTTCTTCCCTATGCTTTTTAATATTTTCTAAGTTTTCTATCAACAAATATAAATTCAAGAATCAGAAAAAAGAAATTATTTTATTAAGTTGTGTATCTATGTAGAGCAGAACTTATGTCCAATTAAATTGAAGGAGTTTGAGATATTGCAGTAAAAAGTTTATGAAAGTGAGGTGACAAGAAAGAGTAATGAGGTGGATATAGCTCTACCAGATATTCAAACATAAAATGAATTTACAACAAATAATTAATTCAGTAAATATTTATTCAGTGCTGGACACTATTTTAAGAATCCAGAAGAAAGTGGTAACTAAGATAAGATTCCTGTTTTCATGAAGATAAATATTCTAGTGGGGGGAAAAGAAAATAAACAAATTAATGAGATGATTTAGGTGTATTTAGTGCTATGAAGAAACTAAAGGAGGGTATCATAATAGTGAGTATTGTTGGAAGGAGGCCATGTTTGCTAGAAGCCTGCTTGAGAGCAGAGCATTTGAGCTGAGACTGGCATGAGGAGTGAGCCACTCAACCTTCCGCAGGGAGAGCATTCCAAGTGAAAGGAGCAGCAATTGCAAAGGCCAAGGAAGGTTATTAGCTTGATAGAATCAGGGATTGGGTGGGGCTCAGATAGCAGGAATGTGTAAGTCAAAAGTCTGAGCTAGTCCTAACAATAATGTGGGTTTGCTGAATATCTTGTAGGGATTTTGGGGGTGGAGGGAGTGGGGAGAAACTATGGCCTATGGAATATTCCTGATAAACTTTTCAAACATGAAAATGCAGTGCTAAAGGACATGCAGTATTAAAATGGCATTAACATCACACAGAATATCTACTTGAGCATAAAATTCAGTTTCCCACATCTCTTGCTTCTCTCAAGCTCACATTTAGGTCCTGTGCCTCATGCAGACTCAGTGCCATGCACAGTAAAGATCCTTACAGTTCAACAATTTCAGGATGAAGTCAAGGAATCCTGTACTTCATCATGACCTGATTAAGCCTTCTAAAATAAGTGCATGGTATCAGCACCAATGCCAGGCAGCAGGTGCTGATGAATCAGTGAGCCATGGTCCAAGACCAGAATTGGGCCAGAAGGCCAGCCTACAGGCCATGTTGTAAGTGTGTAGCTATGGATCTGGGAGACCACCACACTTGTGGTACCTTTAGTTCAATTGTTTTACCAATGTGGGCTGCACACACAACCAGAGTGAGTGAGTACTGTGCTAGACAGAGCTGCCTATGTGCTTCTGCTTTGGAGGATCTAGACTCATTTTTAGAATGGGAGTAAAGAAAGCTTAAACAGCTTCAGTGTGGAAGGTGAAGTACATCAGGGGCCAGGGAATATACAGCTCTGATCCTTCAGAGTGTCCCTTCCAAGGACTGGATCATGGTGGCAAGGCAATAGCAGACTCAGAGTTTGGTTGGCTTAGCTGAGAGGAAAGGAGCCATTTTGGGAAGATGCTGAGTTAAGCTGACCAAACAGAGACGTTTAGTTCAGATAAAGGGAGATCTGGACTTACCGTAGACTCTCACTTCTAAAAACTTAACTCTTCTAAGACATTTGAATTTCTTTGTTCTGAATCATGTGTCATTTTTTAATATTTAACTCATACAGGATAATTTACTGTTTATTGCCTTGGTTATGGAAATAATTATATTGTTTGAACAAAACACTATCGGTACAAAAGTATGCTGTTTGATTTTATTAATCCCTTCTTAAATGGATTCCTGCGCCAGACCCCAGGATGCATCTTTGGCAGTACCTGAATTTTTGGCGCATTCCTGGGTTGAAATGAATGGTCTCTGAAGTGTTAACTTTGCAATGTTGAGCCTATAATAGGAAATATGGCAAATGTCATATTGCCACAGGGACAGCAATTGCTGAAACGGACCCTTAGGCAGCTTTCCTAGACCCGATGGATTAAGAGACAGTGATTTAGCTCTCAAAGTCTGCCACACTGAGTTGAGGTTGTGACACATCTCAACACTTCTTAAAGGAAGAGTTAAAATTTTGTTGGACTGTAAAAACAACCATCTGCCTACAAGAGCGGACACCAGTAAATTGCCAGTGCTGATTATGATAACATCATGGAGACTATATAAAGTCTGATCACATGCATCAGAAGTAACTTCCAAAAACATGCTTGTAGCTGGGGGGAAATGGATTTTTGATTCAAGACACACATATCGGAATGTCTGCATTTATAACTTTCCTGACTATCATAATTCTGAAATGTTTTTCTTTGTATATACTCACTAAAGGATACATCTGGGGGGAAAGAATCATATTTTATGAAACTGAAGTGTTACTAGGGAAGATAGACAAGTGAATACTAGTGTGTGTAACTGGGTAACGAACACCTACAATTCACTTTGTTGCGAATAGACTCACTCATTCCACAGGCTCTAAAGTAGTATTTCATGCTGCTGACTCTGGGCAGTAACCCAGGGGAACAGTATGAGGAAGAGATGACTGTGTCTCCATAGCCCAACCATCAAAAAGCTCTGTGCTTCCAATAGGGGACTCCTTAATATCTTCAAAAGCTCACAGTCAATGGACTATGACTGTTCTTTTTGTGACTTCTTCTTTGTAGCTTTCCTTGTGTCATTTGTTTTCCCATCTAATGCTGGAGGATAGAAACAATTGAACTGAAGTTCTTTGGGAAAGAGTCAAATGGCTAGATCTTACAGTGACTCTGAATAATGATCTCAATGCGGCAAGACTCTCCAAGGTAGATGGAAAGAGGCTGATTATTTTAGCTAAGTTTAGGGAAATTTACTAAGAGAAAAAGAAGACAACAATTCAAACTTCCATGAACTATGTTTATATAAAACAAACTATCCAAGTCATCAATAAGAAGTCTTATAAATGTTAAGACTAACAAAAATATTATGTATCAATACATGCAACACATATTTATTTTCTATGGCTTGAGTATATTTCTTTTTCAAAGATGACATAAGTTTATTTATTGTTTGTTCTTTCTTTGCTTTATTTGACCCCATTTTTCAACCATGAATCGTAAGATTGTTCTTATGAAAAAAATAAGCTATTTTCTGAAGTTTCATTTTATTTTCTATTCCCAAGCACCATATAGTAAAAATCCCGACCCATTTGTAATTTTTTCCTGCTAAATTGGGGGAGGGTCTAATTGCAGTGTGATGTTTTTCTCTATCCTTCAAAACACGTGACTGTGTAATTCACTGTCTTTATGGGTAGGGCCAAATGTAATACAAATGCATGTTTTAGGTATACTGGTTTTGTTGCCAATACTAAATGCTTGATGGGTACACTATGTGACATCCTTACCAGAGAGCCCTACACATATTAACCATAGGGGATGGGGTAGAGAAAGAAGGTGGGGAGAAAAAGAACACTAACTTTTAATCAAAAGCAAACTTTTGATTGTTTTATAGATTATTAAACACTTTTATATTATTTCATCTGATCAAACTACCCTGTGAAGTTAGTTTTATGAAATCATTTTGCAGATATGGACATAAAATCACAAGAGCTTACATGACAAGCCTGACTAGATTGTAGGTAGAGAACATGGATGCCCCCAGTGCTTTAGGACTACAATTTTTAGAAAAACTAAGGGTGTACATGTGCTAAGAACAGGAGTTGATTTTGTTAAAGTCTGAGGTTCAAATACACTTAACCGAGTAGAAATGTTTCAGAAAAGGCTCAAAACCAAGGAGTATTTACCAAGGTAAATTTGTTCAGAGAATTTTCAGAATTGGAGATCAGGGCATAGCTTCATCCTCCACAACTTCAGGCTTGAGAATGAGATCTGGATGGACCGCCCAGGAAGAATCTTGCTTTTTAAAGATCTGAGAGTCAGAAGGGGTGTCTCTATGCCAAGAAAGGACAGAACTATGGATTGAGGAAGGAAAACTGGAGATGCCTATGAAAGTCATTGAGTTCACATTAGGATTTCTCAACCTCAACATAAACGGTATCTTGGGTGGGATAATTTTTTGTTGTAGAGAATGGTCTTGTGGCTTGTAGGGCATTTAGCAATATCCCTGGCCTCTAACCAACAGATGCCAGTAACATCACTCCCCTTTATCCCCACCTATGATTACAAAAATGTCTCCAGAATTGCCAATGTCCCCTAAGGAGCCAAGTCACCCCTGATTGAGAATGATTATCTAAAATGAATCAATCTGGGGTGCCTGGGTGGCTCAGTGGGTTAAAGCCTCTGCCTTCAGATCAGGTCATAATCTCAGGGTCCTGGGATCGAGGCCCACGTTGGGCTCTCTGCTCAGCAGGGAGCCTGCTTCCCCCCTCTCTCTCTGCTTGCCTCTCTGCCTGCTTGTGATTTCTCTCTCTCCTGTCAAATAAATAAATAAAATCTTAAAAAACAAATAAAATAAAATGAATCAATCTGAATTAGGTAACCAAGATTTAAACTTCAAATTTACCAACCTGCACATGGATTGCATCTCAATATTTGTTTTTTTCTCCTCTCACATTGTTATAAAGTATTTTTAAAGCAATATGATCAAATTGCCACTTGTATGCTTATTGGGCAACCTTCTATAGACGTGTACTATCAGGGAAAAATAATAGGCAAAATTGTAGCCTTAAGGTAAAAGACCAGAGAAAAATTCCAGATTCTTGAGACAGTGGAAGTAGAATATTCCTCAAAGCAGAAATTTCCAGAGTATCTTTCTTTCGTATCAACTTTAAGCTGTTGGTAGGCTTGCAAACGGTACAATCCTTTTGGAGGCCCATCTGACATTGACCTTGGTGTCAGAGACTCCTTCTCTGATGTGTGGAGGAGTCTCCACCGGATATCAAGCTCACTGGGGCTGAATCACAAAGGCTCAAAGCCATCTATTCTGAAATTTCTGATGAAAGAAACTCTCATGACTTTCTGCTAGAAAAATAAAATTAAAATACCACAAGCAATAAGAATTTGAACTTCTTCCAAGGAGGTCATGAATAGAGACATCTCCCTTTTTATAGGGCAAGAGGCTTGTAATAGCATGGCATCTGAGTGCAGAAAGGGTACAAGTCATGGTGGAGAATATAATGTGCAATTAATGATTTTCTGGAAAAGGAAAATCCATTAGTGAAAAAATAAACCACAAATAAATCAGTCAAACAATTACTATTTTGACCAATCTTTCACTTTAGCTCCAAGACTATCACTTCCACTTATAAAGGAATTTAATGAGAGATGTAAATGCTTGAGAGAACTTTCTCGTGGGAAATTATTAAATTTTTAATGCATGGATTAAAAAATCATGCTCAGAGAGAAATCGTTAATGACAACTTTAGTGGACATTTGCCTTCAAAAGTTATTTTGGCCGTCCAGCTTTGCAATGTTCATCCTCTGTTTTGGAAATTCCCCTTCTAATGAATCTTGGAATGAAGCAGGCTTATTTAGAACCATAAAGAAAGAAATTGCCAAATCCTTGCTTATCTGGTCTCTGTCTGAGACCTAGCCTCCATCAGTCACATGGAGCCCGCTGAGAACCCAGAGCCAGTGATGTGGAGGCCTATGAGCCTCTAGCTCGGTGGTGGTGAAATCCGATGGACACTCAGTTCCTTTGGGCAGATGGCATTTGGAGCTGGGGGTGTTGGTGATGTGACGGTGATCACATGGGAGGTGTAGAGGGGACAATGTAGTAGTGGGGACACCAAGGGCAGGGGTCTCAGCAGACAGGCTCTGCCTCATGGCTCTGGGTAGTGTTATTGGCTGAAGCCCCATGCCAGTTCTTTAGTTTTTCCAGGAATTCTGGTAGCCATTCCTTATGTATTTAACAATGCCATTTTTTGCATATGTTAGCCAGAGTAGCTTTTTGTTGCCTGCAACTAAGAACCATGAGCAATCCAATCATTAACTCATAAGAACCCCATTAACTGCAATAAAAGCGGAAAGTGTGTCTTCAACACAAAATTTGGTGGTAGTAGCAGTAATAATAACAACAATAGTTAACATTCCTTGAGTGTTGACTCTCTGCCAAGCACTGTTCTAAGATCGCCACATCCATTTCATCCTGACATCCATCCGAGAAGCAAACTGAGTCACAAGGAAGTTACCTACACACCTGGGAAAATGCAGTGTTGGGGGTTGAAACTGAGCATTGTGATCCAGGGCCCGTGCTTCTAATAGTTATCAAGTCAAGGTCTGCCCAATTTGCTAAGGAGCTTCCTTTTTCATTGCTGTTTTAATTTTTCATATTTCTTCAGGGAAAGAGCCTCTGTTTTTTCCTTGATACTTTCTAAAGCAAGAGGCTTTGCCTTCCACAGGGAGGAATAAAATTGCTGCAAGGGGCACAGCTACTCAGCAAGAATAGTCTTCATTTATCCACTCAGCCATCCATTCAGCTAACAGTCAATAACCGCTTAGAGCAGGCGGGCCCCTAAAATGGCCTGGCATGATCTCTATCTCCTGGTTTTCATGCACTTGAGTAATCCTCTCCCTTCAAGGGCAGGTTGGTCTACAAACTTTCTTCCAAACAAAAGAATGCAGCAAAGGTGATGAGCTATCATTTCCATGATTACAGAGGATGGCAGCTTATGTCTTGGTAGCAGAATCTCTTTTTTTCCTTGATGGAGAGCTGGCATGGAATATGCTGTCATATAGTTCCTACATGGCCAGGAACGGACCACTGCTTCTGGTCAACAGCCAGCCATGAAGAGACCCTCCTTCTAGTGGCCCTCAGAGAACTGAACTCTGCCAACAACCATTCGGGCTTGGAGGCAGATCCCTCCCCAGTCAGGTTTTTGGATGGGATCCCAGCCCTGCCAACATCTTGACTGCAGACCTGTGAGAGACAATGAAGCAAAGCTCCCAGCTAAGGCTCGCCCAGGATTCCTGACTCCCAGAAACTGTGATATAATAAGTGTGTGTGTGTGTGTGTGTGTGTGTGTGTGTGTGTTTTAAGCTGCTGAATTTATGATAATCAATACAAGGCCTTTTGTATGCCCAGTACTGTTTTTTTAGGTAGACCAGAACCCTGGCCCTCACGGAGGTATAAAAGCAATAAACACGATGACTTCCGGTAGTTATGAGTGCACTGAGAAAAATAAAATAAGGTGATTTCATAGAGCTGTTCTATCCAACAGGATAGCCCCTGTCTGCACACAGGACTAATTATAATAAAATAAATTAAAACAAAATAAAATTAAAATTTCAGTTCCTTAGCGGCTGTAGCTGCGTTTCCAGTGCTCAAGAGCCACATGGGGCTTGGCTCATGGCTGCTGTGTTGAACAGCACCGAGTGTAGAACATTTCCAACATTTCCCTCACAGAGGTTCTGTTGGGCAGAGCTGTGGCGCAGAACAAGTAGGGGAATGAGAAACTTCTTTAAAACTAGAAGCTAGAGAAGGCTTCTCTGAGAGAGAAGTACTTGAGATAGGATCTGGAGGACAGATGAAGGCCGGACCTGCAAAGCTCAGAGGGCAAGGCACTAGGCAGAGGGAACAAGACACCCGAAGCCCTTTGAATGGAAACTGCTGCGATGTGTTTGAAGACAGTGTGGCAGGAGCTTTGTGACACAGGAGGGGAGGGACAGTAAGTGAGGTAGGAGAGGAAAGTTAAGGCGCCGGATGGTTTAGGGTCTCACGGTCCGGGGTCAGGGGTCTCTGAATTAAGTGCTAAGTGCAGTGGGAAGCACAGCAGGTTTTAAGTGGGGAGTGACATGATGTAATTTACATTCATGTCCTCGACAGATCCCTGTGGCTGGTGTGTGGAGAATTGATTGTTGGAATAACAAACAACTGACTGTGGGAAAGAGGTAGACCATCTGGGAGACTGTTCCCGTAGCTCCATTAGCCCAAGTGACTGCAGTATGACCCTAGAAAGGGATGGTTGTTGAGACAGAGAAATAGATAAGGGATGTTCTGGGGATGTCCAGCTGCCAGGCCTCCATGGATTGGGTGGAGGAGGGCAGGAGAAAGGGAGGAGTCAGGGATTTTGTCTGCAATTTTGATTTGAATGAAAGGTTGGATGCTGGTAGGGATGGGGAAGTCTGGGGGAAAGAACATGCTTGGAGGGCAAAAATGTATGGCTCTCTTCTGACCATCTTAAATTTGGACACCCGTAAGGGGTCTGTTAGATATGCATCTGGAGCTCTGCCAACTAGGAGCTGGAGATATAAACTAGACTCATGGGCGTACAAATGTTACATAGTCCATGAGAATGAAACAGATTAGGGGAAGCATGAAATAGGAATGACCCCCAGGGTGCACCAGCATTTGAAGAGAGGAAGAAAACAGAAGAACATCATGTATATCATACCATCCATCTCAAACTTCTTTTCTTTATTCCATAAAGAACTGGATCAGTAGTAACACAACGAATTCCTAAGATGGGAATCAACTAGTCTTCTGTGTAGCAGTAGTTCTTTAAAAAAACAAAACTGGGGGCTAGAGGTTGTAGTGGGAAGAAGATCCAAACCATTTACCAGGTTCCCCTTTCTAGTCTCATCTTGTGCCACTCCACAGCTGGCTTACCAGGCTCTGGCCACTGTGGTCCCACAGGCCCTCAATCTTGCTAATCTTTCTCACCGCAGGACCTTTGCACATGGTCTTTTATCTGGCTGCCATTCCCCCACCCCCTTTTTGACCACTACCTATAGTAAATCTCCCTTGTTTTTTCTAAGTAATTTTTTTGTTTCCTGTACATACTTAAAGTTTACACTATCTTATGGGGCACTTTGGTGGCTCATTCAGCTCAACATTTCACTCTTGATCTCAGCTTGAGTCTCAGGCTTAGGGCCCTGCACTGGGCTCCACATTGGCCAGGAAGCTTATATAAAATAAAAAGCAAAACTTAAAACAAAAATAACAACAACAATTTACATTCTTTTACTTTTTAGCTGCCTCTCCCAATAGAATATAATCTTCACAAATGAAGAAACTAATTGATGTCTTTTTTACCATGTATCTTCAGTGCTTGAGGATAAGCACTTGTTGAGTAATGTCCTCAGTGTCTAGGGGTATGTATTCGTTGCATGCATGAATTTACTTACTGAGCGTTAGACTTTAAAAGTTGCTTAAGAATTCTTATCTTATTTAAGCCCCTCAAGTCTATGGTGTAGATATTTTTTATTCTTATCTTACTGATGAAACTATAAGGGCCAAGAAAGATTGAGAAGCTTAGCAGAACTCAGAGAATAACAAGTATAAAGGCAGCATCTGATGCCAGATCCACATGTTCTAAAGCGTGTGTAGAACGTAGCAGGAAGATGGGCAACCAGGGGAAGCAGAAGCCAGGGTAATATGTCTAACAACACAACTCAACACCCAGCCAAGCAGCAGAGTCCAGGAGGACTGCTGATTTAAATAGAATCAGGGCCCGGGCTGATTTTCAAAGGGGCAGCTCTGCGCTGGTGGGGGAAGAGATGAGGATGGTTGAACAGAGCTGTTTCAAACTAAGCAGTGGAGGAGTGGGAACCAGGCTTTTCTCCAGAAATTAGGGCACAAAGGAAGCAGACAAGCAAGTCCGTACTAGTTCACAGACTGTGGGAGCAAGGAGACTCCTTTCTATCCCTTGGGAAAAAAAAAAAAAATAGAGGAACTGCAGAGGCTAAGATAATCTGGTAGACCAGCCCCATGATTTTTTAAAAAAAGATTTTTTTTTTTTTTTTTTTTAATTTTAGAAAGAGAGAGAGAGCACAGAGGGAGAGGGGGAGGGAGAAGCAGACTTGCAGCTGAGCAGGGAGCCTGATGCGGGGCTTGATCCCAGGACCCTGAGATCATGACCTGAGCTGAAGGGCAATATTTAATGGACTGAGCCCCCCAGGTGCCCTAGGCCCATGAGTTTTAGGGGCACAGTCATACCTCATGTATTTTATTTATATCATGTTTCCTAGTAAATATTCAGGAGTTTATCTGATTTGTGTGTGCCATTAGATGCCATGAGGGCTGTTCGGTGTTTGCTTTGCTCAGGTTTGTATTCCAATGCCCCATGTAACAGCCCTAGCAGAGACCAATAAATATTTAATGAATGACTAAAACAAAAATGGTAGCAACACTAATAGGAAAGACATTGGGCATATCCTATGCACCAGACATTGTTTAAATACTATATATACATGTATGAACCCAAAGACTGCTTGCAATAACTCTGAGATAGGTACAGTTACATTCCACATTTTAGAGATGCACAAACTGGGACACGGAAAGGTTAAGGACATCACTGAAGGTCACACAGCTAATAGGCAGCAGAGTTGGGAACGCAATCCCGTTTTAGGGACGATGCTCTTAGTGTTTTGTTATATCACCTCTAAGTGAATGTAGTTGTGCACAAATATTTGTTTGAAGACTACCTGAGATCTCTGCTTTTGGACAGGGAATAGTCTAAGACTATTGTCAAAGCCATCTTTTTCTGTTGAGGATGGGGATTGCTGATATCCTGTCTACTGGCCTTACGTTACTTCCGTGAAGGGAGCTGTTTGCTTGCCGATGACTGGATATGTGAAGCAAACAACTAGATACAGCTAGAAGAGGGTAAAATTTGGCAGGAGGGGCACCCCACAAATCACAGCGAGCTTTGACTCAGGAATGTCTTGAAACAGAGTTCAGGAGCAGGGTGCAGGCAGAGGAAACACGCATGACACATGAGTCAATCACTAGAACTGGGAAGGTCTTGGAAGGTGTAAATTGATCCACATTTCCTAAACATGATTTTTTTTCCGACATAAAGATAAGAAGATACAGGACAAAGGAAATTCAATTATAAGTTAGCAGTGAGACGGACACCTATCCATTATGTTTCTTGGTTATAAGAAAGCAAACCTTGGATTAAAAAAAAATCAACAACTACATTTAAAGATGTTACAACACCAGAGTATGTCTAACTGTATACAGATATAATACAAAGTGTGATTGTTAATTTTACTGCATTAACAGATGGTTGTGGCCTTCATTATGGTTTGTGAATATTGATACAGTTTAAGGTCTAATGCCTTTAAAAATTCCTTCTCCTTTTCCCATGACTATGCTCCCGTGTCATAATCCATGAGTGATACTGAGAGTTTTACCCGACAAAAGTCCATTTAAATAAAATAATTGAGTCCTCCACATTACACTGAAATATAAAGTGGAAATAAATATTTCTTAAAAAGCAATTACGTATTTCTGTGCTTATTGTTTGCTTCACATGTATTATAAAAGCTGAGTGCTTTATGTTAGAGAGGTGATGGGGAATCATTGTTAGCTATGTTCATTGTTCTCCGTACTTGTTAGAGCAAGCAAAATGAAGTGGTAAGGAAATCTGAGCTTCAGCATTTTCACTGGATGCTTGACAAACTATGAAAATTAACGCTCAAAAATTCCTTCACTCTGTTGACATTGTGTGGAAATATGAAAGTATCCCAGATAGCTACATCTACGAATGAAAATGGAAATTGTATCAACAAACACAGAGAATAATAATAATTAGAATGTTTGTAGAGGATTTTGAAAAATACTTTGTACATACATAATTCTTACTTAATAATTATCAGCAACTCTAGGAAACTAGATGTCATTACTCTTTGCATTTTAGGGTTGAAGGAGTAGATTCCAAGGACTAAATTACCCACGATAGTAGATGGTGAGGCTGAAATTATAACCCCCGTTTTCTGATTTCCAACCCTGTGCGATTTTCATCACATGAGCTGTCTTCCCAATGGTGGAGAAAGAGCTGATGGGCTTGGACCTCACCATCGGATTGAAGGTGGTTTGAGGATGTTCAAAATTAAGAGTTTAGGAAGTAGGTGTAGATATTTGGTTTGATGTTTAGGAAGAGCGTCGGAGTGAAATAAGTCCTTCCCAGAGCAGATGTTTTTGTTTTTGTTTTTGTTTTTTTTTAAAAGATTTTATTTATTTATTTGACAGACAGAGATCACAAACAGGCAGAGAGGCACGCAGAGAGAGAGAGAGAGAGGGAGGGAAGCAGGTTCCCTGCTGAGCAGAGAGCTTGATGTGGGGCTCGATCCCAGGACCCTGGGATCATGACCTGAGCTAAAGGCAGAGGCTTTCTTAGCCACTTAACCCACTGAGCCACCCAGGCCCCCCCCCCCCCCCCCCCTTCTACCTGCTTCCCAGGTAGAAGATATAGAGCCCTAATCCAGACCCTCCCTTCCTCAGTGATAAGCAGTCTCTGTGAAGCGTGGTATTTTGCCTCAACTCTGGAGACAGACCTGGGATCCAATCTCAGTTCTGTCACCTCCTACCTAACCACCTTGGACAAGTGGATTCACCCTTCTAAAACCCAGTTTCCTCCTCTGCAGAATGTGGATGAACAAAATACATGTGTACCAAGATTACTGATGAAGGCAAAATAGTTTCTGCAAGATATCCCCAAAATTGCAGTAGGAACATTATTAGCAATTATCTTAATGTCCCATGTTTGAGGGCTAAAGACATCTCCAAAGAGAGTAAAAGGAGTGCATGTGAAATATTTTAATAGCTTACACATTAGGACATGATCTCAGTAAAACTAAACATGGCCCAAGTCCAAATGAGGAGAGGTATTGGTACAGTGACCTCTAAACTTTATGAAGATACAGATTAAAATATTTTGTTCCATGGCTCACATAAGTGAACTTATTTTTGACCCAGTGAACACAGTGACTGTAAGCCTCTGAATGTCTCCCCTGACATGCTCACAATCAGGGGAAGCATGTGGCTGGTTTCTGGCTGAAAAGATGCAGAGGGCAATTCATGTAAGGTGTGGGAGGCTCCTATAAAATTCTGGGCATTTGCCAGTATGGACTTTTTGGCATCAATCCGGGACCATTTTGAGTGACTGCCAAGCTACCGAAAGTCTCATAAAGCGTTTCAGCAAGATTGAGGGCAATAGATTAGTTTTTACCATGGTTAATTAGCTGAAACTAGTTTTAGAAAATGGACATTATCTAGAAATTGTTGCAATGGGTATTTTGTACTCACTGATTTGCATAAACATCCATATAGTATTTTAGTAATAGAAGAAATTTGCATTGTTGATTCCCTGGTAGGCTGCTTGGTATGCTTATTATTTGAACTCAAAGACCCCTTATGGCTCTACCTCTAGATATTGGAGAATATCTGCTTCATGACAACGTAGTGATCCTGAGACAGCCCTGACCTTTAGGCATTCACTGATCCACTTAAACCCAGTTAACCCTGAGCCCTGGCCCTGGGATGTGGGTGGAGGGAGTAGTGTTTGGAATTTCTGGGTTGACCTGTATTGCAATCATATGCATGAAACATTTTGATTTTTGTAAACTCATTCTTTAGCCTGGAGACCTGGTTCGACTGAAAAAGCCTTCCCTAGGTTGAAATGGCACAAAAGGCCATTTGATATTGTTGGCATAGAAAGCTTGTCCCACTGGATTAGTCATTTTTTTCCCCCCCTCGGAATAGAGCAGTGGCTGAATCTCAGGAGAGGCTATGAGAGAAACAGAGGCAATTTCTTTTCTAGTTGCAAGAGGGAATACATCTCTCAGAGCACAGAGGAGAGCAAATCAAATTTAATGTGTACGCAAACTCCCTTCCAAAGTACTGGCTTTCTCAGCAAGCGGAATCACCTCCTCTCTAAATGGAAGTCCTGGTAATAACAACTTCTACTCAGGAGGTAGTAATTGTTTCAAGCAGAGGTAACCGACGATTAGACACTAGATTCTAAGTTCCAGGAGAATGAAGTCCTCCCTATCCCCGGAAAGTAACTGAATTTGGCAGTGAGCAGAAAGTTGATATTTTGGTGCATGAGGAAATAAGAGGAATGCACAATTGAGGGAATCATTTTTTCTCTTTCCCCGTGTATACTTTTAATGGTGAGAGAGCCCCCTGCTGGAAGAATGGATATTACATACTCTTTATAGCTATGTACAATGCGCTGAAAATATTTTAGTTACTCACTCCTGTTTTTAGACCAGGTCACAGAAAAAGGATGGCACCTAATAGGACAGAATATCATAAAAATCTCTGTGAAGAATCACTGGATAGAGCAGGACACGGTTTGCAGTAACTGGGTATGTTATAGATTAAACAATGGACTTCACAACTTCATACAGCAAAATTTCTGATGTGATCTTACAAACCTATAACTTGTGGCATGAGGGATACAAGCAGCAGTGAGCATCACGGTCAAGTGACATTCATAAGTGAGCCTGATATATACATATATACCTACATATATTCGTGTGGCACAAAATCATATATAAAATACATATAATATGTATTTATGTATATATGGACATAAATCTGCATGCTGCATAATAATTATATAAATGATCAACAACTCGTGAAAACTACCATGTATTACTTTCTACGGAATCAGGATAAAATGTTACAGTTTTCCTTTTCGTTATTCACAGTGCAAACCACGAATCCTTCTTACACACGCAGTTTGACACACATACATGCTTGCACACACTCTCAGCGCAGAACTCACCACTCAGTGCTTTCAGGGCCTCGTGCCCCTGCCTTCTTCCTCCTGTGCTCCATTCCACAAGCCCACTTCTGCCCAGGGGTCTGTAACCCATGTCCAGACTGTTTCTTCTTAGGCTCTCTTCTGGGTTCCCTGCATGCCAGAGTGCTAAAAGAGGGGCGCGGCCAAGGAAGCCTGAATGACCTTTCCAGAAAGTAAAATCACTATCAGCATCCTTGGGGAGGAGGATGGAGCAGAAGAGACTCAGGTAGCAGCTTCTGCCATAAAGGGGGTGGGAACACAGTCAGATGGGGTACGGGCCCTGGCAGCTTGGAGACTCAGGTCTGAGGGAGGAGACAGAGGCATTGGGAGAGTGGTTGCGGGGTGCTTTTCACCAGGGAACGGAGGTTGAAAAGCATCTGGAAGCAGGGGCTGACAACCAGGAGAGCTCCCGGGTCCTTCACGTGTTAGGAAAACTTCCTCTTTCATCAAAAACCCACAGGAAGAGACCTTTGCCAACCACCAAAGGCCTTTAAAGTGGGCTACATATTGGAATCACGTGAAGAAGATTATAAACTCCTGGTACTTCCTACCCTGAAGGAAGGAGGCGTGCCTGGCTGGCTCAGTGGGTAGGGCAGAAGACTTCCGAGCTCAGGGTTGTAAGTTCCAGCCCCATGTTGGGTGTATAGGTCACTTAAAAACATCTTTAAAAAAAAAAGAAAAAAAAGAGCAAAAGGAGAGGAAACATGAAGGGCAGGGAGAAAGAAAAGGAATAAAACAGGGGAGGCCCAGACAGACTCCCAGGGCTCCATGGTTAGCTCTTCAGTTGGATGCCAGTTATCAGGATTCCTCCAAGCCTAGCTGCACATGCTCAGAATTTTGCAGAAATACTGGTTTGTACATCAGAATCACACTCTTACCCAACATATCATTTTTCTTTGGTCTGCTTGTTTCACTAAATAAGAGATCATATCAGTACAATGATTTGTGCACTTTATGGGTTGGGGAAGTTTAAATTTAGATTTATCAAAGGGAAAGAATTGCTGCATAAAATACTAGCTAAAGATCAATACATGATAGCAGTTTGGGTAAAATAAATTTCTTTATGTTGGAAAAAAACCCGAATATAAACACCAGAAATGAGAGAAAATTACTGATGTGGAAATTAAAAGTTAATCAGATCCCTCTCTCCCTCTCCCCACTTTTAAAAAAAATATATATATATTTAAATACAATAGCCAACTGAAAATGTTTTGATGTAATGGGTTGCCTGATCTTTGATCTCTCTCACTGAAATTTTTATTGAAATAATTGTAGATTCACATACAGTTGTTCACATACAGAGAGATTCCTCACATATTTTACCCAGTTCCCCCAAAGGTAACATTTCAAAAGCCAAAGGTATAATACCACGACTAGGATATCGACATTGATACAATCCATCAGTCTTAATCAAATTTCCCTAGCTTTACTTATACTTACTTATATTATTATATTTGTGTGCATGTGTGCTTCTATTTATTTTTAAATGAAAGGTGCAGGTTGGCTCTTTTAATTTAGGATTGTATAGATGGACCCAAGATTACATGGGCAAGAGTTTAGATAGACAAGTTCTGAGTCATCTCCAATATATAGACATTGGACTAACGTGACATAGACAGCAAAGGAAATAGTGAAGGATAGGCAGGAGTGGATGGCAGCATTAGAAACCACAAGAAAAAAGTGGAAAGAGAGATAAGATAAGCTGCATTGATTCCTTTTATGAAGTTCAGGACAATTAGAATATGGAAGTGTTGAGTTGATTTCATCTAACACATTA
Organism: Mustela putorius furo; assembly: GCF_011764305.1. Taxonomy (NCBI): domain Eukaryota; kingdom Metazoa; phylum Chordata; class Mammalia; order Carnivora; family Mustelidae; genus Mustela; species Mustela putorius. Next base: position 89,702,711 of record NW_025421998.1, read on the forward strand.
CAGTATGTCTGTGTTGTTTCAGCCAATCCTGGTATAACTCCTAATGGTGAAAAGTATTACAAGTAACAGTAAAAAGTGAGACAATGATGAAAACCCATCACTGTTACTTAGTTTTGTTCTGAAAGAATTAGCCAATAAAATTTTACAAAAGGAAAAAAATACATAATTTCACAAGGTTAAAAGCCTTTCTAGTATTTTTATTTGGATCTTACTAAATTTATAGACTAAAATAAATGGAACTGGCATCTTTACAAGTTTAAGGTTTTTTTGTTTTTTTAAAGATTTTATCTATTATTTGACAGAGGAAGATCACAGGTAGGCAGAGAAGCAGGCAGAGAGAGAGGGGGAAGCAGGCTCCCTGCTGAGCAAAGAGCCCCATGTGGGGCTCGATCCCAGGACCCTGAGACCATGACCCGAGCCGAAGGCAGCGGTTTAACCCACTGAGCCACCCAGGTGCCCCACAAGTTTAAGGTTTTTATCCAAGAAGAAGGTATGTGATTTATTGGTCTTTTATGGACCTCAGTAGAGATAAAATATTTTCTTCAGGATGTTTCTGCTCATTTCTAATTAGATTTATTCCTCAATATTTTAAAAATATTTTTGTTGCTACCAATAACACATTTATATCTATATCCAAATTTATATAGGTTATCTTTAAAATATGTAATAAATATTTAAATGATTATGCACAGAAAGATCAAACTAGAAATGAGCAGAATATTCCTGAAGAAAGCACACACTCTCTCTCTTCATGTGTACATACCTGGATGTATGATATATTGATCTATGTATGTGTTTATAGATATATCTATTATAGTATATATCTATATACATTCATATCCATATATAGGTGTGTGTATGTGTGTGTGTGTGTGTGTGTGTGTGTGTGTGCGCGCGCGCTTATACCCTCTGGGAAATATTTTAAATCTACCTCTGGGTGTGTTAGTTTTTTCTGTCTGGTGCGAGAGCCTTTGTCTTTTTCCCTTCCCTAACTGTAACATGTTACATCTTAATTTCCTTCATGCAGCTTCTTGGGCACATAGAAATAAAATCCCCAGAAACACACTGGATGTTCCTTGACATGACCACACTCTTAGAGAAGGTGTGAAGGCAGAGTCTTCTCCCGTGAGCCCCACCAGATGGAGAGTGTGAGCAGAGAGGGAAGCTTGTGATGGGTCACTGCAGGGAGAACAGTGTGGTCACCAGAAGGCTGACACCTTATTTTCAGTAGTGATTTCCTATGAACTGTGACATTACATTGTATCTTAATTTTAATTCAAAGTTGCTTTTAAATTCCATTTCTTTGGTACCATCTTGGTTTTTCTCTCTCTTTAAGGAAACATCATTTCCAGAACAACTAACCTGCTACAGTTCTTCAGATGATTTCCTTCAAATATCTTATGGGAATTAAAAAAAAAAAAACAACTAAGTAGTATAATTCTATTTTTTTAACTCTTACCTCAGTTGTCTGAATAGTTCCTATGAGGTTTCTACTCACCTGGTTAGTTTAATTCAATACAAACCAGGAAATCAATTATGAAAACTCTTCCTAAAAGACTACAAAACAGATGCTTGATTTAAAATACATATAAACATTAACATACTTGATACTATCTGATATTATACTTTATTGTAATAAAACAATTATAATCAGTATATTAATAACATTTGACATGATACATTTTGATAACGTTATATGTTGCTATTACAGCTGGCTGGTTCATCTCTATACAAAACCAATGGCTGCATTTGTTTCAAGTTACAGGCAATAGTGGGATTAAGTATCATCTCCTGGAACTTTGATTTCATAACTTAATTCCCTGAAAGGATGACTATATAGGTAGGTGTATGCCAAGTATGCCAAGAGAGAATCTATGGTGTTATTTGACATAGTCAGAATATTGCTATAAGCCAATTCATTAAAGCTTAGAATTAAAGTTATATGGAGAGAAAAAAAAGTTTTATGGAGAACCCCAATAGCAAATGAATTTGGAAATTATGCTTGTTGGGAAACTCAGCAGCTTAAATGGTTTATGGAAAAACAAATGAGAGAAGAACCCGATTTAACTTGACTAGAGATGCAGCCATTGTGGCTTAATTTCCAAGTGATCATGTCTTTGTGAAGAGGTCTCTAAAGGCAAGGGTCGAAGTGAAAATGGGATTTAGGATTATAGATTTGATAAACAAACTCCAGTGTATCCAGAGATTTTATCTTTCATCTTTGTACTACTTGGTTTGGTTCTGGTGTCTGATACAGCTCCCTAAGTTCTAAGTTTCCTAGGCAAACTGAGTGTTAGTGTCCCAGAGTAAGACTGGGACTACTTGATTCCACATGCAAACTCAAGGGAATATTTTCAGTCCTCCTGTAAGGATATAGTATCTTAGCATGTCTGCTTCCTTCCCAAATTCCAGGTGAGTCTTTAACTTTGATAAGGTCAGAAATCACCTGAGTAGTTTTGGGCTAAGAAAAGTTCTACACCAAGGGAGTCTCCCATCAAGCTCTAGGAGTACCAAATGAGCATGTCTGACTCAGTACAACCTGTGACCGGGGAGGGAAAACTAGCCCAATGTATAGTTTCTAATACTGAGGGGTGAGTAATATCTTTCTCATTCAGGCTTCCTCATACTCAAATGTTCAGAATGCCACTCAGGTAACAGCCACTGTGGTATAATAGAAAGTTATTTTTTAGCCAGATGTACCCTCTTAGGTAGGTCTTCTCATGGGGAAGCAAAACTGTGCTTGCTGAAGTCTTGGTGTTACTCACCTGGGCTTGAGCAAAGCCCAGAATTCACAAACATAGCGATATCTTCCAACCACAAGTATTGATTTACATTCTTTTGTTAAAATACTGATGAAATGTGAATATAGAACCCCATAGAAACACTTTATGCTTATAGCTCTTATATAACTACAATCCAAATCAAATTTACAAGCTAATTATATATAACCTATAAAACCAGTAGAATCCAATTTACAATATTTATTTAATGCTGTTTTGTTAAAAATGAAATCACCTTTCATTATGTGAATATGGTACTTGTGCAGGGTAAATCTCTGAGGCTACCACTTGTTACTCAAGATGGGTCGTTTCATGATCATTATCTGTCTGCAGTAAGGCTGAAAAATAATTTCATAATGCCAGCCAGAAGGAATAGTAAATAGACTTTATTGGAGGGAACTTATAAGGCAAGCGTCAGCAGGAAGGAAGGTATATGGTTGCCCTCTGGAGGGAGATGGGTTGGAGCAGCAAGCTTGGCTGGACATGCCCATAGTGTATGTTTGAGTGAAGGTACTTTGCCCCCTATTGCTTTACCTTCTTATAGTATAACCAAAACAAAGTGGTCGTGTTAACTGTGAGACAAATCGATATGGGATATATGGATTTGGAATCCATTGTTTAAGGAGATGTCTAAGAAACTCACTGACTTGGGGATATTGAGGTCCCCTGTGGAATTAGGTTTGGGTGTGACTTTCCTATTGGGGGAGGGGAGCCACCAAAATGGGCTTGATGCGGAGCCAACGGGCTTGTAATCCAGGCAAGCTATATTGGGTTTGTTGTCCAGTTATTATTATTATTTTTTTTAACAGAAGTTTCTTGTGCATTCTTTTTATCCTTGGGCATGTTCTCAGTTTCTATCTCATTTAGCTTTCAAGGCAACTGGTACGGAAGTCTTCCCGCCATTTTGCAGGAAACATGGTTCACAGAAGCTTCATAAAGCTATGCCTGGGCCTAAGTACTCACTCCGGATAGCCTGGATGGCCCTTACTCTCTTCCTCTTCTCAGGGATGGTTAGGAGTTGTACACAAGCCAGTGATATTACCAGCAACGTAGAGCTTTCTAGGAAGATTATTTTATGGACTGCGTGTTTATGTCCTCCTCCCCAAATTCAAATATTGTAGTCCTAATCCTCAACGTTGTGGGGATTTGGGAGATAATCCCAAATGAGGTGGGCCTTTGGGAGATAATAATGCTTAGATAAGTTCATGAAGGTGGGGTCCTCACAACAAAATTAACACTGTAAAAGAAGAGAACAGGGATCTTGCACCTTCTTTCTTTGCCATGTCAGGACATGGCAAGAAGGGGGACACCCAGAGCTCTCAGCAGAGCCTGACCATGCTGGCACTTGGTCTTGGACTTCCCCACATCTGTTGTTTCCTCATCTATGGCATTTTGTTATAGCGGCGCAAGCAGACTGAGACAGGTCTTTACACTGGATGTTTAGGATAAGGTATGTTGTTGGATATTTCGTAGTGTCAGAGAGAGTAAAGCAGTAAACTGGTTGCCCCAGAAAACCCAACTGATGAAATTAGGGGATTTTTTTTTCTGGGGCAAGTCTGCTAAGGTTTCCTCACCTTTATAGTGAGGTGTCAATGTCAAAGTTACACATGCCTTTAAAAATCTCCTTTAAAACTGGTCATGACTGATTTTTATGATTTGAGGACAAATGTTGAAGATCCAAAAGAAAAATACAACCTGATAACATGTTGTTGGGGGGACTTGCAAGGTCTTTAATGACTTGGCCCATCCTGATGGAATACATCAATAGATGTTGACCCAGATAGGCTTGATATATACTAAAATGGAGGCCTATTTTGTGCTTGTAATTGAGACTTGGATCCCTGCTAGTAATTTCGTTAGTGATATATGAGTCAGAGGAGAATACAATTCTGTTCTAAAGCTATATTAACGATAGAGTGCTGACACTGGGGGAAAAAGGCTTTGTCAGTAGATAAATACAATGCAGGCACAAAGAATTGATGTATATGGTAATAATTGTACTCTATTATAATCTGGCCTACTGACGCTTAGGAAAATATACTACTAAATAACCCTCAAAATGGATGAATTAGTTGAGATATTGCTTCTCAAAATTTAAATTCATTGACTCTCTATAGGATAGAAGATGTCCAAGTGCTTAGGACGGAATATCTAACTAATGAAGAACAAAGACAATTTCACGTATGCATCAGTCGACAATTGCAGATGCCGTTTTTGTAGTCTATTACATTTGTGAATTTGTTTGCACAATGTTTGTAGTAATTCTTCAAACTGGGGTAATGGGAAGAGAATATAGAGTTGAAGTCCCTTCTCACATATCAGTCTTTCTAAGATACGATTTTTCGATCTTCAAAATGGAAGGACTCACAACACCTACATCTCAGGGGTGCCTGGGTGGCTCAGTTGATTAAGCATCTGCCTTTGGTCTGGATAGTGATTCCAGGGTCCTGGGATTGAGCCCTGTATGGGGCTCTCTGCGTAGCAGGGAACCTCTTTCTCCCTCTCCCTCTACCTCTCCCCCACCAACTCATGCTCTCCCTCTCTCACTCACTCTCTCTCAAATAAATAAAATCTTTTTAAAAAGCACTTACATCTCAGAGTTGTTGTAATATTTAAACAATACAGTATATTTGTAATGTAGCCTAGCGAATACTAAACAGACATTAAAATACCCATGAAATATTTTCCTTCCAAATTGGAAAATTCAACACAGAAGAAATAAAAAGGAAAGGGGTTTTTTTACCAATAATAAATGAAGAAATGTGTGGCTAATTAGCAATGGAAGTGTGAGCTGAAGGAAAATAACTCAGGGACTAAGCTAGAAGGAAGCTGGTTTAAGAGGTCTCATCATTCAGAGTCAGGCAGAAAAGGTTAATCGGTAGAGAATTTAGTTGTCTGCCTGGGAGCCAGTTTGGAAAGAGAGATGGGGCCACTGAACAAGGGTGTGGGAAGCAGTGGCCTTCTTTGTACTTGTTCATATGTGAGGGCACCTAGCACACAGCAGTGCATGGAGAAGTCTTGCAGTAGCCAAGACCATTGAGGTCTCAATGGAAGTGGTGTTCTCTGCCAGGGTTGCTGGCTGGTGCTGGTGGGCGGGGGGCACATTGTCCATCTGTGGTCCCACTTGCCCTTCTCCGCTCTTCGCACATAAATTCTTAGTAAAAAGCTAGTTTTGCTCTGCAAATAAAGTCTTTGTTTCACCTAGATTGACTAAGTCCTTCCCATTTAGTTCTTGAGTTCATTATAGAAGAAGATAAATAGCACAATGCCTGGCACATAATAGGTACTCACTAGATAAAGGCTGAATACATGACAGCATGTAGAGAAGACAAAGGCACAAGTAAGAAAGGCGTGTGGCATTGGAGAAATAACATTTATTGACTACCTCTTTTCCATTGTTTTACTTATAGTAATGTGTTTGAGCTTTTGAACTACTCGGTAGATAGATGTGGCTGTCCCATTCAGTAAATGAAGAAACTGAGACTTGGGGAACTTACCAAACTTATTTCTGCTCTCATAACTGGTAAATGATGCAGAATTTGGACCAGATTTGCTAAATGTCCAAATCCACCATTGACCCACTGCTAAAGTTTCCTTTGGACAGCACCAATCATGACAGAAGAAGGGGAAGATCTGGCTTCTAATCCAAAGGTGTCCAAAAGGGGAGCCAATTGGGATTCTGGGGAAGAGTAAAACTGAATTTTCTGTTTGTTATTAAATACATCTCATGCCTGTTTGAACTGACTTCAGTGTTCTCATTGCGTTAGTCACCTGGATAAACACACAGGACTTGAGATGTAGTAGGGATACAATATTTGGAGCACAAATGAATGAAAGTGAATGGATGAGAGAAAAGGATGAATCCGCCAGAAGATGTTGGAGTTTAACCTAAAAGCCACATAGATGAGCATGACCAATAACAGAGAAATGGCACCAGGGTCAACGGGAAGGAAATCATAAAGATGGTGATTTAGAGCCATCTGTGAACCTGAAAGTAATAGAGGAAAATGAGAAGCAAGGCAAACACATTTGAAACCTGCACACAAAGATTTCTGTGTCATCTGTTTGGTTCTCTAAAAATAGAAATGGGTTCTGTCTACAATTCATTGAACACTCTATTAAATAAAGCCCAACCACAGCCCTTGGAAGGTTGATGAAATTTTTCAGGGTCTGTTTCCCAGCATCAGGGAAGGAAGCCTTATGAGGTGCCATGAATGAGTTAACATGCTCAGATTACAATGTTCCTCATGCCATAATTATAATATGATCTTCAATATGTGTTATAGAGTATAATTTATTATAATATTCATCATGAGTTTTATTTTTTTAATATTTTATTTATTTTTTTATTTTGAGGGAGAGAGACAGATAGAGTGTGAGTGGGGGAGGGGCAGAGGAAGGGGAGAGAATCTCAGGCAGACTCTGCACTGAGCTCAGAGCCTGACATGGTGCTTAATCTCATGACCCTGAGATCACGACCTGAGCCGAAAATCAAGAGTAAGAGTTGGATGCTTACCTGACTGAGCAACCAAGGTGTCCCCAACATGAGTTTTATTTATTTACTTATACTCAGTAGGCAAGAAGTTTGCTACTGGCTGTGGTTTCAGGAAGACCCTCTTCACCAACTCCTGGCAGGTTAGGATGAGGAAGCATCACTATTTCCCAGCAAATACAGGAAATAGGCTCTTATGGTACTGATGTTCATAAGAAAAGCTGTAGTATCTGGGGTTGTCCCTTAATAATTTTTTTTTCCATGTCCATTTTATTTATTTTTTATATGTGTATATATATACATATTTATTGATTTGAGTATAGTTTACACATATGTTACTTAGTTTCATGTGTACAGTTTAGTGATTTGACAAGTTTGTGTATTATACCGTGCTCACAAGTGTAGCTACCATGTGTCCCATTACATACCTGTCACAGTATCATTGACTGTACCTTATGCTGTGTCTTCTATTCCCTTGACGTACTCATTCCATAACTGGAGGCATGTATCTCCCACTCCCCTTCACTTATTTTGCCCAGCCATAACCCTCCTTCCCCAGCAACCATCAGTTTGTTCTCTGTTGGAGGCCAAGGCACAGTTGGAGTCGAGGACCAAACCAGGCCCTGACTTGTGTCTCCTTTAAAGTCCAGAAGACTTGACAGGGGGTTAAGGATGGGAAAGTTGAGTAACACTGAGAAAGGGTCTGTGCTATGTATTGTGCGTTCACCTATGTGACTTCCCACACGCTCTCTCTACAGAAGGGAACAATGTGGTCAGGGTCATGAATTCTTAGTTGGTCCTTGTTGTTCCTGTACTTCTCATAACCCACTCCCTGGTTGATTGTCTTGCATCAATAGTAGCTAATGGCATTAATTGTGACTACCTGGCATCATGAGATTTGTTTGTAGTTAATGTAAACTTGTTATAGGAACTTGCGGTCATCTGACTAGATACTGATGTTTATTACTCCTTCTATTGTGGTCTGCCTTATAAACGCTTGCAAGATGTGGAATAAAATCGGCACTGTTGGACATCATCCTCAGTGTTCCTCCTGCCCCCATCTCTTTGTCTCTTAATTTCTTTTCTCCATCCTCTTACCTTATGTTCCTGGTCGATTTGTCGTGCCGGCTGTTGTGACAGTTCTCTATATTTATAGTTCTGATCCTGCTTTTTGTTTAATCATTTTTAAGATTCCAGGTATAAGTGGAATTATATGGTATTTTTCTTTTTTAGTCTAATGTATTTCACTTAGTATAATATCTTCTAGGTCCATCCATGTTGTCGCAAATGGCTAGGGCTCATCCTTTTTTATGGCTGTGTAAATTCCATTAAATATATTATATATTATATAATAATATTTTGTATATATATATCCTTATCCATTTGTCTATTGATGGACACTTAGGTTGCTTCTATGTCTTGGGTATTGAAAGTAGTGCTAGAGTAAACATAGGATATAGATACCTTTTCAAGTTAGCATTTTTGTTTTCCCTGTGTAAATACCCAATACTGGAATAATTGGATCCTATGATACTTCTACTTTTAACTTTTTGAGGAAACTTCATACTGTTTTCCACTGTGGCTGCACCAGTTTGTATTCTCACCAATAGTGCAAGAGGGTTCCTTTTCTTCACATCCTCACCAACATCTGTTGTTTCTTATCTTCTTAATGTTAACCATTCTAAAATTTGTGACTTCTAGTTTTGATTTGCATTTTATTGATGGCTAGAGATGTTGAACACCTTTTCATATGTCTGTTGGCCATCTTTTTAATATTTTGGGGTGACACCTTGCTGTCCCACACACCACCTATTGGTGTGATTCCCAGAGGCAGAATTCTAACGTGAGAGGATCGGGGGCTACTAGAGCAGGGAAATTTTTACGTTCATTTGACCTGTCTCTTGCCCTGCACAGGTGATGGTAAGGCTCAGGAAGCTGCCCGGCTGTTCTCTCCTTTGTACACCTGGATGAGGGCAAGTTGGGAGAAAGAGCTGAGCACCGTATGGAGCCCTAACTGCAAGTAGTTTTCCACTCATTATGATTATTATTACCTAAAATATTTCCTCGAATTTAAAGATGAGATAATCAAGGATAGGTGAACAGTGATTCATCCAAGTTATACCAGAAACGTTACTGACATATGTAGTAGCTCCTATAAGGAGGCCTGTCCACATTTCTTGAAAAATATAATAGCTCATTTAATTGAATAATAGCAAGGTGGGTATGTTCATATTATTAATTAATCTTATAATTTATCTTATGAATTAATCTTATCTTTAATGACTCTTGCTGACTACCATGTAATTAATCAGGAAGCATTTTGATACACTGATGAAACACATAGGATTTGGACTCAGGCTGGCCTTCCATCCTGGCTAGGTTATTTACTGGTTGGGTGATCTTGGGGGAAATTACCTAACTTTGCAACCTGAGTTTTTTCATTTACAAAATGGACATAAGAGCGATAGCTGGCTAGATTGCCATGAGGATTACATGAGTTAAACCATGTGAATCACTTAGTTTAAAAATGTCTATCACATAATAAGTCTCAGTGAAAGAGAACTAAATATATATTTATATATATATTTGTTTGATTGCAAGGTATACGTTTTCCATATTTTGACATTTCTGAAATTGGATGTGTCTTAAAATCTTTCTGAAGAGACTTATCAAGTGGTGGCCAGAGAAGCTGTTACCATTGCTTTCTCACGTTCATGTGCCGAATTTGCCAGGCACAGAAGGTAGGTGTTCACCTCAGCTGAGTTGGCGCATCGGTGGTACCAAGACTGCATAGCATTTAAATTCAATTTAAGAGTGTAATGGCAAAAATCAACAAAACTATTTTTAAATAAGTCTACATCATTGTACAACACTGAAATGAAAAATGACTGTGTATGCAGAAGACTTGACTATCACACATCAGGAAATGCAATTAAAGAGATCAGAGAAGTCCAACTTTTTCAGAAGTCCAACTTTTTCAGAATACGTCATAGAATTTTCAAAGCCAGGAGAAAGGTGCATCTAACTAATTTTGTGAAGGTCCATCATTCAAGCTCAGAACATCAGATAAAAGCCTTTAGCTGACTTTCAAGAAAAGCATGTTAAATTCCAGCGCTATGTAATTCAATTAAAAATCCTGTAAGTATAATCAAAGCAGAACCAGAGACAGAATTCCAGATTCTTTGATACACTTTTCAATTATTTTACCAATCCCCAAATTGCAGTATCTGTCAAGACAATGGGCATGGGTAATGAAAATTAGAGTAACTTTATGATCTAAAAGTGACTCAGAATTATTTTTGTATTTTGTAAAAGAAACTGAGAGTCACATTTTGATGGTCATAGTGATAGTGGAGAAGAACGTGGTATGTGATGGGATGAACAACCAAAAACTTCTGTAGGCTTCGAAATATAGATAGGTAGATAGATCATATGATCTTTGCTTTATCTGGAAAAGCCTCAGAATGGATGCTTTTTATAATGGATGATGCCTTAGAATCAAGAAATATATTATAATCAAGATAAATGGAAATTTCATGTTGGACCTAGCAGTATTTTTTGGAGTGTGTGTCCAGTCCATAGTGCCTCCCTGTGGCCTCTTCTGAGGTATGCACCCCTGGTTTACATTGGTCCAGAGTCCCTCCCTGAGGAGTCTGAAATTGGGACATAGGGAAGGAATCTCTGAACTTGGGACGGATGACAGCATGCCATAAACATGGAGTAGCAGAGAGGGCTTCTCTGCCCCCCAAATTAACAAAGCAGGGTACTGAGAGAAGCAGCAATAGGAGATGCCAAGAGAGGAACCCATGGATGTTGATGACTTTCCATTTCTCCATTCCAATCTTTCCTCAGGCCTGGTTGATTCCTGTTCTGGGTCTCTTGAGTTACCTCTGTATCGTTAAATTCTCTACATTTTGCTTAAGTTAGTTCAGGTTGTTTTCTATATCTTTAACCAAAGGAGTTCTCATGGATCTATATTTCTCATTACAGACTGAGCCAACAGTGTTACGCTGCTGTGGTTTGGGATCCCATAGCTGTATTCATCCGGGGCCATGAGCAGCCTCAGCAGGACTCCAGAGACCCTCCGTTTTGTCCACCATGGAGTTATACATATTATCATTTCCCAGGTCTTCTTGTTAAAGGCTGGGAAGCACTGGTTTAAGGTATATTTTAAGTCAAATCAACAATCAGGGCAAAACAGATTGATGTGCCTGAGACCAACGGACTTCTCTCCGAGGCTTCCTAGAGTGTGACATGTGAGCTGGAAGGAAGAGCATTTTCTTCTCTTAGTGCTTCTCACTTCTCCAGCTCTCATACTGCTCTACTAATCACCCCTTCTTAGACTTCCTTGCGGACTCCCCTTCCCAGCTTGACCTCTAAATGGTTGGGGTGTGTGTGTGTGTGTGTGTGTGTGTGTGTGAGGTAGGACTCTTACAGTCCTTTTCCCTTTCCAAATTTTCTCTCTAGGTGGATCTTGCCCGTTTTTAAGGATCCAAATACTACTGCAATTTTGAAGACCAAATTTATATCTCTGGCCCTGGTCAGTCATCTGGACTGCAGGCTTTAGATCTAGGTGCCTACGTGACATTTCCACCTGAATGTAACAGATATATGGCAAAATTTACAAGCTGAAAAAGGATTCTTGGCACCTCCAACAAATCTTCTTCATCTCAGTAAATGGTCTTGCCATCCTCTCCAACAAGAATCCTAAGAATAATACCAATTCTTTCCTTTCTCTTCAGACCCCATGTCTGGTCTACCAGACAACTCCGTTAATTCTATTTCTTAAATATGTCTCAATCATTTCTTCACTCCAATGTCACGGCCACTTATTCCACATTAACATCTTTTAGTCTTCCCATAGTAATCACTACTCAGATATTATTAAGGATGTTATTCTTAAAATAGAATTTGCATCAGGTCTCCCCCTTTCTTAAAACCCTTCAGTGACTTGCCCCTGTAGATAGAACAAAGTCTGAACTCCTAATCATGACCTCCAGGATTTGCATGCTCTTGTCCCTTCTTCTCCAACCATATGTTTTGACTTCCTCTCCCTCAATAGATGGAATTCGCCATACTTTCCCCTTTCTCAAAAATACATGGTCTTGGGGCGCCTGGGTGGCTCAGCCTTTGGCTCAGGTCATGATCCCAGGGTCCTGGAATTGAGCGCCACATCGGGCTCTCTGCTCAGCAGGGAGCCTGCCTCCTCCTCTCTCTCTGCCTGTCTCTCTGCTTATTTGTGATCTCTGTCTGTCAAATAAATAAATAAAAATCTTAAAAAAAAAATACATGGTGTTTCCTGATTCTTAGCGCTTACACATGCTGTTTCCCTAAGCTTAGGTTCTCCTTTTCTCATTCTAGGTATGGACAGAGTTTTTTATCTTCTTGTCTCTGCTTACATGGCATTTCTATAGAAAGGTCTTCCCTGACTATCTAATATAAAGTCTCCTTTGTGATTCTAAACTTAAACCTCCTGATCATTTCTAAAATAGCATTAGACATAGCATACAATTGTTAAACGATTTTATTTGACTTTCCTGCCTATCTTTTTCTCTTCTAGAGGGCAAGCTCTCTAATGTCAGGGTCAGTGTCTACCTTATTTGCTTTTCTACTTCTAGAATCTGTTACAGTGTCTGGCTCAGTGTGCTTTATGAATGAATAAGGCATTTGGAAAAATTAGTTTATATAAAGGCAGTACATTAGCAATCTTTTCCTTTCTGAAGGTAACACATTCTCTGACCACTGGAATGGAATGGAAAGCAGTGGTAAAATTTTAGTTAAGGAAATAGGTAGTTTATAAATAAGAAAACTAACAGAAGAATATCTGCAGAGTGGTATTTTGGAGGCTCTGAAACCTGTGATGGTTGAAATCAGAGTTAGGGGCCTGGCCGCATGAAACAATATTCTTGAATCGCCACAAAACTTTCCATCATGTTATCTTTTGGTTGCTGGTAGTATATTTCATTAAAAAAAAGAAGAAATGTATTTTCTTGGAATTTCTTGCAGAACTAACAAAACTCGGCTCTCTGATCTTTGCAATTGCTAAGCTTCTGTTTATTTTTCTCTCAATGATTATGGACAGGAGGTAGGAGCTTATTAATTGCTCTGACATTTCTTTCTAATATATTTCAAGCCCAGGTGTTCAAGGGAGCATGTGTCAGGTTTTAATCACTGGCACTTGTGTTTCATAGGGCATATTGATATTTTGTACCTCTCCTTTTTCTGTTCTCTGGGTTTTAAAAATCATTAATTCTTTGGTTTTATAAAATATGATATACACCCTAGGTAAAAGATCTTCCTGGATATTTCAATTCATGGAGGAAAATTCTCTCCAGTGATTTTTAGGGAAAAGCAGAACTTATCCTAGGATTATTCAGAGTAGTAGGAGTTCTGAATTTTATTCTGAGCTACCAATTCCTTTGATTGTCTGACCAAAGCTATGTAATCATTAGATGGAAAAAAGCATCTACATGCATACATACGTGTTTCGGAATACATTTATGAGTTAATGGACTGGCCAAAGCCCATTCATGAACTCTAAGCTAGAAGTCATTTGCTATGATTTCATGCAGACCCTGGGAAATTTCTTTAGTTTCAGCCCGTCAACTGGACATATCAAGAATTTTGGATGGAGAATATATGCTTAAGGCTAGAGCACCAGGGTCCAATGCCTCTGCCCCCTCAAAGTCAGAGTTCAGGGATTTCTTTTCACCCTAAGATCAATCCACTTGAGAGTTACATTCTATAATAACTACCATTACTGGCGTTCTCTCGAGTGCTGAGAATTGGGCATCGTATTTAAAAAATTTTTTAAAAAATACAATAAAATTATCTCATTTTTATAATACACTTTGAGATAGATAAAATTGTTATTTACAGAGGAATAAACAAAACAGCAGATCTAGATGCCAGAGCCAGAAGAGAACGGGATTAGGTTCGCAGACAGGAGTGCTTCTGCTCTCGGTAGTTCAGATTCCTCTGATTCACTCAACAAACATCCTAAGGGTGTCCTGTGGGATTTGCCCTATGCTAGAGTGTCGAGCGATCACCAGAACATATCAGACACAGTTCATGTCTTCAAACCGCCTCATGGTGCCTTTAGGAAGATAAGACAGAACAGTTTACTAATCAAGAGACCAGGCTCCTTGCTCTGAATGACACCAAAGCAAGTCTGACGTACTTTTATACTCAAGGAATCTGTGATCTGCTTAGAGGACATTGCAAGTAGACATACGGTACTGACACTAAGGTATACCAAATAATTGTTGGAGGAGTGACATGAACCCAGGGAGAGGTGGTTTCATGGGAAAGTGAGAGATCTAGGGTGGCAGACGGGGCCTCTGTATTCCGTGTCTGTTAGGACCCTGGGGGTTCTGTGGGGACCTCGGCTATAGAAGACAGAATGTCTGTGTCTCCAGACTTGTAGCACTGCCCAATCCCCTGGCCGGTGAGATTCTTGAATATAATGCCTGAGCCTTATTTGCTTATTAATACATTTCTTCAGGGTTTAACACAGTATTTGCCAAGAGGAGGTGCTCTCCGTGAAGGGGCATGGAGTTAGAAAGAAAACACAAAACCCAGAACCAGCACCCCTCAAAACCATCACCACTACCGTGAAAGAAACATAAAAGCCTATTTACAAGGGCTGTTGTCCTAAATACTAATCAAGGAATCACTTTGGTCCTTGACCACTGGGACTTGACTGCTTAATGTAGACACACTGAGGCAGACCTAGGGAACGCTTGCTACATATCATAGGCCTTGTTTGTGAGAAAATAATTCCACTCATCGGATAAAACAATGTAAAAAAGAATCCCTAATTAGTGATTTCTATTGCTATGACTATGTATTGTTTTGTATATTTTCCTCTTTGGTACATGATGTTTTGGCTGATCATCATCTAAAAGAATGTCGATTTGCTTACTAGCTGTTATAAATTACTTTTCTATACACAGACCATCTTTTATTACTATATGGAGAGGAACAGTTTTTTTTTTTTTTTAAGATTTTATTTATATATTTATTTATTTAACATACAGAGAAAGATCACAAGTAGGCAGAGAGGCAGGCAGATAGAGAGGGGAAAGCAGCCCTCCCCTCGAGCAGGCTCGAGCAAGCTCCCTCCTCGAGCAGGGAGCCCGACACAGAACTCAATCCCAGTACCCTGAGATCATGACCTGAGCTGAAGGCAGAGGCCCAACCCACTGAGCCACCCAGGAACCCCTGGAGAGCAACACTTTTATAGACATAGCTGCTTTTATTTGTTCTTTGCCATAATTTCTAGTAATTTATTTTCATTATTGGCAATGCTTACATAATCCCATACTAACACCTACACGAGTGAATCACAGTTCATCTTGCAGATTTACGGCATGCCTGCAGAACCAAATGCCTTATGATGCAAACGTTAAGGATTAAATTATCTCCTAAATGTGGTTTTGAGGTCAAAATTAAAAATGAATCCATTTGAACTCTTTTCTTCATCATTTAAATAATGAGACAAGTTAAGAAGGTTTGGGAATTGTGATTAGCAGGAAGAAAAGTCATTTATTTCTAATACAGTTGAAATAGGATGCTTCCAGGCATGGGAGGGTTCATGAATACTTTCAGCAAGTAAACTCTGTCCCCTACACTTTGACTAGCAATGAGCACACAGGTCTGCCCGGCTGCCTGGTGTCTAGTTTTCCAGGGCAGCTACTTGGCTGCAAAGGCCACCTCTGTTTGCTATGGTTTCTGGTTGTGCTGTGTGGTCTTCCCCCATTAATAGCTATCTCTAGCATTCAGTAAGAATTTCACAGATATCCTTATGGGATATCCTTATGGCGGGCTATGTTGTTGTGTTTATGACTTTATCTTTCTTTTCTTCCTCTCCCACCCCCTTCATGGCTTCTCCTCCCCTTTCTAATCTCTCTTTGTGGGTCTTTTGTTCCTATGTTTCTTCTTCTCTCTTCTATCTGACTCTGTGTCTGTGTCATTCTACCCCCTCCCCATCTGTCTCTGTCTCCATATACTTATTACACATGTTCCCAATTGCTAGGCACTGGGTTAGGAGTTCGGGTTTATAAAGATCATGAATAAGACAGTTTATGCCATCTGGAGTTGTTAGGCTACCAGGGTAGGGATTGAGCAGAAGGAGAGGGGCCAGGAAAAAGTAACAGCAGCAATTACTAGAGGTAGAAACAAGATGTTAAAGGAAAACAAGGAAGTATGTAGCTCTGTCTGAAAAAGATCAAGATGAAATGAACTAAGTCTTTACACATAAGCAGTGAACAGCGGTGGGGGAAGGGGTACCAGGAGAGAGGCCATTCCAGAGGGCACAGCATGGCCAGAGGTATGGAGAAAATATCAAACATGGTGGACATAGCAAACAGGCACCTGTGTTTAGCCCACTCAACCAGAAATGAAGGATCACAGAGAGCAACCCAAAAGTCATCTACAACCCAAGAGTCATCCTTACCCACACAGCTGTGTAAGTCTCAGGCAAGGGTATAGTTCTTGGTTTGCTTTTGTTTTCCCAATAACCACTCTGAAAACAGCGTAACAGAGCCATGCTGGAAAGCCCTTGTCTCCCTCAATCTGGACCCATGGGGCTGGGCTGAGGGGAGCCTTGTATTTCTCTGACCATAGGGATTTATGTTTACTTTTTCCTCAACTGAAAGTAGAAGCCAAATGTTGGAGATTTGAGGACAGCCAAATACCATCCCACTTCCCTTCCTATGGAGTTTTGAGCTAATTAGGAATAGGGAAAGAATAAAGTGAATGAGTTTCCTAATATCCTTTATTTTTTCTTATAATAAAGGCGAGTTTGGAGAATGGGGGCTAAGGCACACGGCAATACTGAACTTCTTGGCTTCTTATGCCAGAATCTGCGAGGCTCACCTGCCCCTTGAGAGGGTTTCCCTGCAACTCTGAGGAGATGGGTTATCAGCCCAGAGTTCTTTGCCGACAGGCAGAGGAATGGGAAAATGGGACTGAAGTACCCCAAAAGCCATAGGAAGAATTTCACCCATCATGGAATAAAATAAGTGAGCATGCGGGGAGATGTCAGGAGAGCGCCATTTCCATTTCACGGGAAGCTGAAGCCACAGAACAGAAGATTGCGGCAGTATCTGTATCCAGTACCTGTCATCTCTCTTCCTCGTGGGAAGAAACTGGCACTTGGGTGAGATGTGTATGTGTGTGAAGGTGGTCGGTCTTGTGACCTTTTATATTCGCGTCCCTAGCATGACCCAGTGTAAACACGGTGTCTGGATCTGTGGTTACCCTTCACATGGAGGCATGATGAGTTGAGCCCAGAAACCTTCTAGACCTGTGACTCTAGATTATTGCACTCCATTAAAACAAGTGGGTTTGAGAAACCCCAAGGTTATGGGTCAAATAGTGTGAGAGATTCAGGTTTTCAGATGAAGTCTAGAATTGAGCACAAGACTGGAGATGTGTGATAGCGTGAACCTTGGAGCGGGCTATATATCTGGAAGGAAATTTCTCGGGTTGTCGCTGACACTTTGAGGGTCTGTTCAGTACATCTGGCTCTGGTAACAGAGAACTGCACTCTATCAAGCTGACAGCCCCCCCCCACCCCCTGCCGCCCCCCAGCTCTCAAGGACTCTTTGCTTCTCCTCTGATGTAGATTTTGTTGGGTGCTATGTTCTTTCAAGATTAAGACAGTTTCTCTACTCTAGCTTAGAGAGATGCCTGCATTTTTGTGCCCTTGGTTTTTTCCAACAGTTGAAATGAGATTTACAATTTAATTAGTAAGGAGCTGTAATCCCTCAGCACACTATGCCTTTAATGGCTGCTGAGGCATGCCTGCAGGGAAAAGGGGGCTGCGGCTCTCCCGAAGAGGGACTGTCTACCCAGGGCTAGAAAATGCACTGAGACCCTAACATTATTGCCTTCCTGATTCTGCGCCTTTGTGTCCTGTGTCCCAGCAGCTGCTGCTAGATGTGCCTGTAGTCTCTGTGCGTTACACCCTTGCTCCTCCCCAGAGGAGACATTTTTGGCCCACTGGTTCAATTCTCCCTGCTTCCGCTCTTCCTCTAAGGCAGTAAATCTCTATGGCTGGCAAGCATACCAATCTCTTGAGAGTGGAAGGTGGTGCTTGTTTTAAGTGCAGAGTCCTGGGCTGCACCTCAGAGAGTCTGATGCAGCAGGTCTATAATATGGTCTAGGAATCTCTCTTTGAACTAGTGCCCCCAGAGACTCTGAGGAATGCCATCCACACAACTTCCTTTGAAAAGCACTGCTAACTAGGGCACTCTGTGCCTTGCTTATGCTCATTTTGGTATGTGGCTTTGGCCCACCTCCAACTTCTGTCCTCAATACTCTTGTCTAGGTGCTGAAAACCAGAAGGGACTGGGCTCCTCTAGTTTGAGACAAGACATGTTCCATGATGGGCACTGAGGAGGAATATCAAGTGGGCGAGGTGTTTAGAGATAAAAGAGACCACCTTTTCCATAAGGGCAGAAGTTCATGGTGTGGTTCACCTCTGCCCAGTTTGGCGGAGAGCTACTCTCAGGTTCTGCACTGCATGGTGGGTATCCAGCTCTCTAAGAACTTGGGGTTTTAGAGTGGCTGCTGTTGGAGTCTTGTTTTTCCTCTCCAAGTAGGTTGCCAAGAAGCTGGTTGGCTTCCATGGTTGTGTTGTCCATGATGTGATTTTTTTGAGTTTCGATTAAAGTTGGTCTACAGGCCCAACTTTGAGACATTCTATGGAAGACCTGCGTCTGTTTAGGGATATTTCCCCGGGATATCAAGTCTCATTAAACTGCAGCGGTGATCTCCAGTTTGGGGGAAAACCACCATCAGTCACCTTGTTTTAAGCAATCCTATTACTTCTTAATGGGGGTATTGATCACAAGACTTCCAAATTTCTAGAACCATCTGTAATTTTATTTCCTTTTTTTTCTGGTATTCTCTTGATTTTTAACTTTTCTCATACGATTTAATTCTTCTAGAATACTCCTTTACTAATACTCATTTTCATTGTTTTTAATACTCTCAGTTAGACATTTTTTCTTTTTAATATGTCTTTTTAATATGTCATTTATCTTGAATATGTCCATTTAGTCTTCGTATTATGCTATTCTGTCTTTCTTGCTCACTTTTCAAGTTTTAATTTTATCTATTTAATTTGATCATGTCCTGGCTATGGCTTTTTGTAAACAGTGAAATTGAATTTTGGGGGAATCTTTTGCATTTTTATGTAGTAGAGGAAAACTACTCTCCAGTTAGACAGATTTGTTGTACCAGTTTTTATGACTTGCTTTGTCATCATTTCAGATCCCTGTTATACCTTTTTTATAAGGAGCATGTTTCACTCAGGAGTTATCTGAAATCCAGACTGTTCACTATATGCTGCTCTCAGGGAAGATTTATAGGAAGCTAGCTTTGGTTAGGTGGGTGTTAGCATGATGCTAGAATATAAGCTATTTTCAGCATGGACTGGACTACAAGGTGGTGTGACCAGAAGGTCAGTAACCTAAAATTCCTGAAATCAATTTTTATTAAAAAATCTGTGTTCCTTGGTAAAGGGTAGGCTGTATGTAGTATTAACAATTACTATTATTATAGTTTACAGTGGATGAGAAATGTTCATTATCTTCCTAACTGCCCTTTGGAAGAAGTTGTTATTGTAAGCTTCATTGTCAACCCTTGTGTCTTACACAGAAATGGCCCTGATCAGTTTTTAAGATTGTTTCACTTAGAGCAGTTTGGGCCCCTGTCCAAAGACCTGGCGGTGGGGGGAAAGGAACATCTGTTCCCATGGTACCCAAAATGTTGACACCAATTTTCTTCACTTTTAAGGATGCTGGCCATAATGTAGTAGAAGGATCCTGTTTTCAAGCAAAAGAAACCTAAACAATAATTATATTTGAGACATTGGGAAGATGAGACAAGCGGAAGTCTTTGTGTAAGTATCTCCAGAAGTTTAGTGTACTCAAGAGTTACTACTGAACCCTCAGCCTGGTTGGGAATCCTACAAGTGACATCACCCTCTCTGGTGCCAGCTCTTGTTCTTTGTTATCTACAGGTGTCTGCTCATCCATGAGGTACTTGTAACCCACTTGTGCCCATTTCCTGATCTGCTGGAAGTCTCCAAACTGATGTCATCTTCCATATTTGAAATAAAATAGGGAGTTGGCTTTTAGAGACAACTATTTAATCACTTTAGATGAATTGTGTCTTTACCTTTGCCTGGGCATTTATAACAGAATTTATGAACATTCAGGTATCCTGTTCTTTCACTTAATAGAGCCTTACCTTAAAAATTGGTCCATTCGTCTCCTGTAATAATAACTAATCTATCAATGAGTAATTTATTCTTTTTTTTTTTTTTTGTCTACCCAGCTTCTTCACTCACTTCTTTAGGTTCAAGTTCCCTGTATTAGAGTTCTTTAAAGAAAGATAATCAATACGTTATCTCTATCTCTATCATCTTGCTATCTCTAGAGAGATTTTAAGGAATTGGCTCATGCAATTGTTGGAGGCCTGCAAGGCCAAAATCTGTGACATGAGTCAGAAGGCTGGAGACCCAGGGAAGAGTTGACCTTTCAGCTCAAGTCTGAAGACAGTCTGAAGGCAGCATTCCTTCTTTTCTGAGTAGGGGAGTTGGAGTGGGAAGAATATCAGCTCTTTTCTTTTTTTCCCCCCTCCTCTTAAGATCTTCAACTGCTTGGGGGAGGCCCACTCATTTTATGGAGGGTGATCTGCTTTATTCAAAGTGTACCTACTGATTTAAATCTAAACTGAAAAACACCTTCAGAGCAACATCTAGATTAGTGCTTGATCAAATATCTGGGAACCATGGCTTAACCATCACATACCCCCATTTACTTTTGGAGAACAGCTCTCCTGACCCTTATTCCATATGCTTCAGGTGGGACTGACTTCCTTTTCCAGCTCCAAGGTGAGCATGTGACACAGGCTCAGTCAATCATAGCATCGGATTACCCTGACCAAAGAGATGGTTTCAAAAATGGGCACAAGACCGAACCCAGGCATTTCTGGTTTTCTGCTACAACTACCAGAACTGAGGCCTTTGTTTCATTCTTAGAGTTTGGCTGCTAAGGGTTGTAAGCCTAGAGATGCAGGGGACTATCTTTGCCCCCACATAGGGAAAGTTGCTTGAGAATTAAGCCAACCAAGGAGAAAGAAAGCAGGGATGAGAGATAAGAAACAAGAGATAATTTCTTACAGACATTATATAAACATTATTTTGAAAATCTGAATTCAGCTATATTGATCTATGATTTTTTTAAATGTTATGTGAGCTAATATACATTCCTCTTTCTGCTAAAGCTAGTTTAATTTGAGTTTCTGTCACTTGCAATGGAAATAGTTCTGATTGATATGCAATATGTTGGGCACTATTCTAGGTTCTTCCCAGAGGCTGCCACATCCAACAATTTTAGCTATTTCCTTTCATATTTATCTCCACGTATCTAAATATGCTTTTATTGCGATTTCTTGATTGGGTTGATTTTACTCAGTAGGGATGGATTTCCTGTCAAGGTGATAGAGGATTCCTTCCTGCCTCTCCCTTTCTCCTTCCTCCACACCCACTTGCTCTATGGTTATATTACATATTATCATCAATTAATTATTATTAATTACATATTATCATTATTATTATAGCTCTATTAATTATTATTAAATATCTGTCTACTACCCAGACAGAAATTTTGCAAGCAGCCACAGTCATTAGTTCCATTCTTTGTTGCCTCTTCTCCCAACAGCCACCACTCTGCCTCTCTAGACTGCTACAGAGGTCTTGTCTAGGCATTTCCTGGGCATGTGTAGAACCTATATTTTGAATTCAAAGTCTTCCTTTCTTGACTTTTCTCTCTTAACTTTTTTTAAACCTACTATAACCCAGTAGCTTCCTTTGACAAAGTTTCACACGAAGTAACAGTTTTTATTCCATACATATTCATGTATGATACTATTTCTTATTGTACAAGCATATCCAGTTTGTTTGGTGGGAGAATTACCAATCGAAAATAATTTTCCTGTAGAATTTTACAAACATGACCCCACTTTCTCCGGGGATCCAGTATTGTTTTTGGGAAGTCAGGAGATACTTTGATGAAAGCAATCATACCTTACTGTTTAGACCTGGAGTTGCCTGACTCCATGATTATATGATATACAGTTAAAAAAACTATTGCCATGGGTGTCTGTGGGCCTTTTCAATCTTAAGACTTTTGCCTTTAATTTTGCAAAGCTTATTTTTATACTAGTTAATTATAATACCCCATCATCCTTTTCTTTTCCTAGAATTCAAATAATCACATATTGGGTCCTTTCGATTGGTCCTCTCATTTTAAAATATCTTCTCTATTTTTTGAGTGCTTTAGCTTTTGATTCTACTCTTTTGAGGAGGTTTCTTTGACCTTGCTTTCCATTCCTTTTATTAAGTATTAATCCCAGTTATCACGTTTTTAATTTCAAAGTTCTCTGCTTGTTTTTTTTAAATCTTTTTTTTTTTTTTTTTTTTTTTGTCAGAGAGAGTGGGGACAGGCAGACAGAGTGGCAGGCAGAGGCAGGGGGAGAAGCAGGCTCCTGCTGAGCAAGGAGCCTGATGTGGGATTCGATTCCAGGACGCTGGGATCATGACCTGAGCCGAAGGCAGCTGCTTAACCAACTAAGCCACCCAGGTGTCCCTGTTTGTTTTTTTAAAAAAAAATCTTTTTCTTAGTTTATAGATGCATATCTATGCTCTTTGATGATATTAATTTTAATTATTTTTGTTTTGTTTTGAGTGTCACCTAAATGTCTCCATTTCTTCAGAGATCCTTTTTTTTTTTTTTCTTTTTGGTAGGGGGTTATTGGCTTCGTTTTTCATGTTGAAGCTTTATTTTCAAGCACTTATGATCCTGAGTTGTCTATTCATTTGTATGAGTGGGGCTTTAGATGGAATACTGATTGCAAGGGACCTGTGAGTGTGTTTACAGAGAGAAAGAGATAAAAATAGGGCAAAATGTCAACAATTATGGACTCTAGGTAGAGGGTATATGAGAGTTCATTGTCTTATTCTTTGAAAATTTCTGAAGGGTGAGATTTTTGATCATAAAGAGTTGGGAATAACAAAAACAAAACAGAATAAAAAATACACTAAAGAATCAGACTCAAGTTTGTTCAACACCAAAATATCACAAAAGCAACTTAAAGACGGTTCAGAAACTATCCAGTAAGCTCTGCAGGTCAAACACTACCTACTTTCTTAATGGGAATTGACCAACCCAGAGACAGCAATGGGGGTCATATGATAAATAATCCTGAAGGTCTTTCCACATAGACACTTTTTGCAAAGTCAAGACAAAAATAAGGACACTGTCGTTATGTAGGGTAAGGAAAGATATATGGGGGGAAGAGTCTAAAAATTCTGTCAAAGGAAGTATCATTGAAGGGAATGGAATCTTTTATTTGGAGAACAGAGAAGTTGAGGATAATGATAGTATCTTTAGTACTTCAGTACTCAGTACCAAATACTCAAAGGCAATTACTTTTATTCTCTGTGCCAATAGGGCAAATATGGGGAGCTTGTGTAGAAATTTCAAGGAAGAACTAGAATTTCTAGAAGTGGAATGTATAACCTTGTCTAAAAGAGAAACCCAAATTGTTGAAACTGCTTACCATCTATTTGAAAGGGAATGGGTTAGACGACCTCAATAATCATCTTTTACACTTTTAAAGTCTGGTGATTCTGTATAAGTTACAAACCAGCCTTAAGACAGAAACAACCAGGGATGCCAGGGTGACTCATTTGGTTAAGGGTCCGACCCTTTATTTTGGCTCAAGTCACGATCTTAGGGTCATGAGATTGAGCCCTACATGGGGCTCTGGGCTGCTGAGTGTGGAGCTTGCTTGGGATTCTCTGTCTCCCTCTGCTCCTCCCCTGGTCTTGAACATGCTCTCTCTCTCTCAATAAATAAAAAAATAGGGCACCTGGGTGGCTTAGAGGGTTAAGCCGCTGCCTTCGGCTCAGGTCATGATCTCAGGGTCCTGTGATCGAGTCCCGCATCGGGCTCTCTGCTCAGCAGGGAGCCTGCTTCCTCCTCTCTCTCTCTCTGCCTGCCTCTATGCCTACTTGTGATCTCTCTCTGTCAAAAAAAAAAAAAAAATCCTTAAAAATAAATAAATAAAATAAATAAATAAATAAATAGATAAATAAAAAAGACAGAGCCAATCAGAAGCATTAGAATAGTAAGCCTAAACCAAAATGATTGGATATCCAGGTACGCCTTTTTTCAGGGAAATACTCTTACCAGGTCATTCACCCATGTTCTGCTCCCATCTCTAGCCACTGCCTGGGCAAGTAGGGTTCTCTCTACACACAAAGAGGGCAAAGAGCTTGGTAGACAGTGTGTGCACTCAAGAAATCATCTGCCCCCAAAGGAAGGAGTTCAGAGTGGAACTAGAAGGCCACATAGGCTCCCTCTTTCCTTTTCCCACAAATCATTAATGTAAGAGATCAGAGGTGAGAACAAAGAACAATGGATGATTGACTTTGATCAAACATAATATTAACTAGTTTTTTTTTCTGTATCTTTTCCCCTTTCCACCAGGCTTCCTAAAGTACATGCAGAATTTTCAGGAAGTAGGATGAGAGAACTTTATCAAATCCATTAACCAACAAGTATGTGTTAAAAGCTCATTTTATGGTGTAATGTAGAATTAGAGAAGACGTTTAAGATATGGTTCTTGTACTCAAGTTATTTAAAACCTGAAGACAAATATAATAAGTTGGAAAATATAATAAGTTGGGAAATTTACTTCTTGAATCCTATAACTAGAGAGATTAGACCTCCCCTCCCCTTCCCCCAGTAGTCAGCCCAGTGACAATAATGACTTGTGTCTCTAGAAGTGAGAACACAGGGAGCATGCTGTGATGCACAGAAGTAAACAGAGGTAAGTGCAGAAAGTCCGTGAACTCAGCTTTTCATGAGGTGATGGCTTCCTTATCCCAGAAGCAGGGACTGCTGTTTCTCACGAGTCCAGACTTCTGATGCTTTCCCAGCACTCGCTCTGTGTGGCCAGCAATTAAGAAACTCTGATTGCTTGGATTCCAGGCATTGGCTTGCACCTGTTTATAAGGCCACTCTCACGCTCACCCAGTACATAGAGCGAAACTAGGGGGTGGCGACCCTGTGCTAGAGCCCCACCGGTACATCCTGTTGTGCTGGGTTTGGGCTCATCTCTTAGAAGGATGCCGGAAGGGAGACTAGTAACACCTGTGCCTTCTGCTGATGACTTCCTGTGTGTTGTGATGGTTGTTGGGCTTGTTGCTTTTCCCCTCAAACTCTTGGTGTGGTAGATTCTAGTTCTTCCCTTGGATAATTTACTTTCCCCTCTGAGCTATCTTGTAGTTATCTGTAAAATATTGGGGATGGTGGCCAGGGATATCTGGAGGCTGAAAAAAAAATATGTCTTGTGATTTAGTGACCCTTGTGTTATTCAAATACTATAATTTAAAAAAATTAAAAAATAAAATTAAAAAAGATTTTATTTATTTATTTGAGAGAGAGAGAGAGAGAGCGAGCATGCAGGGTGGGGCAAGACAGAAGGAGACCAGAAAGTTCTTGGACTTTCCCCTTGAGCAGGGAGCCTGACACAACTCAGGGCTCAATCCCAGGACCCTAAGATCACAACCTTAGCTGAAGGCAGATGCTTAACCAACTGAGCTACCCAGGACCCCTCAATACTATACTTTAAACAATATAATCCATAGTGATTTCTCCTATTGAACAAAACAAAAATAAAGCTAAGAGAAAAAAAAAAAAAACCTTTTAGGTGACTTATTAAATGCTGCTACCCATTTTGATCCCAAAGTTTACTGCCATTCTCAGTCTTATTTTAAAAATTAAAAGAAATTTACTGTAAATTACTTCTACTCATGTAAAAAATGGGGCTCTATCTGTTTAGTGTAGCATTTTCAGCTGCAGGTTCCACATAAGGTATCTTTAAAAAATCACAGTATAATGTACGCGATGATATGGAATTTTTTCTTTAATTTCTAGGAATAACAGATACTTCTTTGTTGATTTGGTAACTGCCAAGGAGATTATAAATATTCATGTTATTTTCCACAATTAGGAATAATACAAAGATCCCTGTTCAGATTTTGGAAGGTGAAGTCACCCAAACAATTTTTTCTTTCTCCATCTCATATCCGAATTAATAGAGCTTGAATTCTTGTAAGAGAAAGTGGATGTGGATGTAATTATAAAGCAGTGCTTTACCTGAGTGGCATTTGTTAGTAGGATCAAAAAACTGAAGGTGACAAAGGCCAGGATGAGCACATTTATTCTGGTCCAAATCAACTTACTCTGTATAACAGAAGGAATCAACATTTTCTAAAAAGGCAAAGGACTAAAAATTAATTTAGGAAGGATTTTGTATAGATGCTTTACAATGTATTAGGTAAAACTTGAAAAGAACAGAGAATGTATAGAAAACTTTAATTGTTAAATTTGTGTTTGTGGTAGGCCAGGAAGTAAGGAAACATTTATTGAGTGTATATTTTGTGCTCTCTCCCTTGCTGGTGTTTTACTGGTTATCTTTTTGATGTTTATAAGGACTCTGTGGGTTTGTGTTACTTTCCCTTTTTCCTCTAAGAGAAAACTGAGGGTCAGAGAAGATTATTACATGTGAAGCTACCCCACCACCCAAAAAGTGCATCATTAATTTGAATAATATGGGAGTAATTCATGTGTTCCTAGAAGGAAAAACATCCTTTTTTAGGGAAATTATTTATTTAGTTACGAAATAAAGGCAAAAGAACAGGGGGCTTAACTTGCCCAGATCTGTGTCTTTATTCCAAAGAGGCATAGCTAATGATCCTGGTGGATACTGTGGGATATGGGCTGCTGGATCCCATTTTAGAAAGAGTAAGAATTCAGCCTTACAGTATTAGCGAATACTTCGAGGGGCAGAATTGACAACAGGTATTGCTAAACAGGAAGTAGAAACTAAAGCTTTCACTTGAAAATCAGTAGAATGCCAAGAGATTCCAGGTGCTCCACGTTTGGCTGAGGCCGGGGAAGAGTTGAGGAAGCAGGTAGAACTTCACGTATGAGAAAGAGCTCTTGAGCTGTTTTCCAGAGGCCTGAATTGAAATCCAGCTTCAGCAGTGACATGATGGTTTGGTCCCAGATAATTCACATCATCTTTTTTCTATTTCCTTATATGAAAGATAGTTTTCACCTTGATCACACTGTGTGGTTGCCATGAGAAGCCAAAAAATATATGTATTGTGGAATTGCATTGGTGAATATAAGCCTAAGCTGTGTTCAACTCGGGAACATTCTGCGGACTGGTAGAGCCTATCTACCTATCTACCATTTATTTGGGAAATAGCTTATTTTATTTTATTTTTTAAAAAGATTTTATTTATTTATTTGACAGAGAGAGAAATATCACAAGTAGGCAGAGAGGCAGGCAGAGACAGAGAGGGGGGAAGGAGGCTCCCCACCAAGCAGAGAGCCCAATGTGGGGTTCAATCCCAGGACCCTGAGATCATGACCTGAGCTGAAAGCAGAGGCTCAACCCACTGAGCCACCCAGAAGCCCCGGGAAATAGCTTATCTGAAAGAAAGAGAAAGCTGAAATATACAAGGTTGGTTCAAGAGTAGTGGCTTTAAGGGAAGGTAGAGTGATTCAGGACACAATAAAACTTCTATCTATCAGATCGGGTTAGGGTTAGTTTCCAACAAACTGGCAAGCCCCAATTTAAACCCATAGTTTCTCTCAAATATCTGGGAAATACTGGGACCACAAGGAAGGTTTCAGGAGGTTGGGGGCAGCAATCTCAGCAGTGATAGGAAATGAGCTTCGGTGTCCTTCAGAACACTTTAATGGCACCCTCAACACGTGAGCACAGATAAGAGTAGGTTCCTGGAGAGGTGGCCACCCCACTGGGCTCCAGCAGCAGGGGCTTTGGTGGGCTCTTGTTAGCAGAAGCTCCTGGAGATTTCACCAGTGTGAATAAAAGTGGGAAAGGAGGGAACTTATATTTCTAAAAGGAAGGCTGGTTCAGGTAGCACATGGGAGACAGACCCAGGGAGTGACTTCCATGACAAGTTTGAAGAAAGGGTGGGAAGTTTGGTCAGAGGGTCCTCTCAGAGAAACTGGGAGAAGAGACTCCCCAAATGTTTGCCATTTTATGAGTTTTACTGTGATCCCATTTTTATTCCAGCGGGAATGGCACAGGAAACGTGCATGATATTTGTTAGGTAGCTGTACACACGTAAGGGATCATCATGAAGGCATTTTACAAGTTTACTTGTGCTTCTGTCTGCTAGGTAGACCTCAAAATGTGCATAAATCGGGAACAGAAGCAACAACCTTTTGTTTTATTGCTCAAAGCCAAGTTGCATTGAGTACTGCTGGACCTCAGGTTTGTATCTTTAAGTTTTGCTAGGTTTTTGTTTGAATAGTCAAATTAATGCTTTGAAATCAGATTTTAAAATAGTGTTAATTTTGCCAGACTAAATAGAAAATGCATAAAGTTTTAATAATTTAAAACCAGATTGCTATGCCTTCATTCGACAAATATTTGCTGAAAAGGTATACTATACCAGGCAAAGTGCCAGGAAGTCACAAACAAACGTTTAGCAAGCACCTTGTTCTCATCACTGGGATCGAATAAAGAAAGACAATGTCACTGTTCTCATGAAGCTTAATTTAAATGAAGAGAGAAGTCAACCAACAAAGAAACAAATAAGAAAAAAATCATATAGTAGTTTAAGTACTAAGTCCCAGGTAGAAAACTTATAAAGGGAATATCACAGGGAGCAACAAAGTTGATTGGGTCATCAGAAGCAGTGTCGCTTGCTGATATTTGAATGCTGAGGAGTCAGCCATGTGAAGGAAGGTCAGGGGCAGCACATTCCCGGCAGAGAACATGAGGACAAAGGCCATGAAGCTGGAATGAACTTGACCTTCCATTTGGCCTTAAAATGAGATTGCATTGCATGAGGTTGGAAAAGAAGGCAGGGGTCAGATTTTGCAGGACTTTGCAAGTCAGGTTCAAGAGTTTGGATTTTATTGTAATTTGATCTGTGGCTGTTGAGCAGAGACTTTTGGACAGTGGGCATTAGAAGCAAGATGCTGTGAAAATAACTCCAATGAGAGGCGATGAAGGGTTGGCCATGGATGACAGCAATGGAGAGGGCAAGAGAAAGAGTCAGGTTATAAATCAGGAAGTAGAATTGATTGGCTTTGTTGTTAAGATTCTATGTGGGGGTTCAGGAAAGAAAGAACTCAAGGAGGCTTCCTTGAGAATAGAAATGTGAACCAAAATAGGCATGACCCTTACCTTCGTGGAGGCTTTAGTTAAATAGGTCCATAAAGACAGTGGAAAAGTGTCACAGTGATAATGTTTCAGAGAGATTTTCAGGGTTGTGAGAGGGTTGAAAGCAAGACACACTGGATGGGGGAGAACAGGAAAGGCGGTGTTGAACTAAAACCCAAATCTGAAGCAACCTGGGAGGAAACATCCCATTTCCTCAAGCCTGGGATCCTCGGTCTTATCTGGGGGAGGTTGTTCAGTGAAGGAAAGAGTCAAACTTGTGCCCAGAACAACTTCATTCCCATACCCCTCCTTTATTCCCACAACCTGCAAGAGATCCCAGGGTTCTGGGATCAAGCCCCGAATCGGGCTCTCTGCTCAGCAGGGAGCTTGCTTCCCCTTCTCTCTCTCTGCCTACTTGTGATCTCTGTCTGTCAAATAAATAAATAAAATCTTAAAAAAAAAAAAAAAAAAAGCATGGACCAGAACCAAAGGGAAGAACTGTGTGAGGATGTTCCTAGAAGTTGGATTGTCTGGATTGTTGGGGCTGCAGGCTGCAGAGGTGGGGAGGGTCTGCTCCTCTTATACATCTCAAAATAGACTGAAAAGAACAAAGACTTCTTTCCTTCCCATGGTCTGCCAGCCAAGGGGTAGCAATGCTGTTTTTCTCTGTCATTATTATCTTGTGAGCCTTTCTTCACCCACATTTGAGAAGAGTTCGAAAGGATTTCTTGCCTAGGATTTGGCATCAGAATCCTGAGTTTGTTATCTGGCTTCACCACTCACTAGCTTGGTGCATGAGGTTGGGTGATTCCCTCATGTGTACATGGGGGTAAGAGTAGTAACCACCCCATATTATTGGGGGATAATGGGGAAGCTAGTGAACACTAAATCCTTCATGTAGTGTCTGCTTCTTTGTAAGCAGTGAGGGTGTGTTCCTCTAACAAATTACCACCAGTGAGGCGGGGAGAACAGGGGAGGCTAGTGGGCAGGGTTAGCTGGGGATGGGGGAGACCCAAGGCTGGGATCCAGGTAGAAGGCTCTCACTCTAGAGTTGGTGTGAGGTCAGGTTAGCAGCTGGAGAGGGGGGTAATGGAAATGAAAGGAAGGGGCTGATTCTTTAGAAGTGATGGTGACTGGATATGGGACAGTTGGAGATGAGAGGGTCCTAGAAGATGGTCTCAAAAGACAGGAGTGTTCCTGTGATGGGCAGGATCAGAATACTTGGTGTTTGGCAGTTACTATATCAACTCTAAAGATTTCATGGCAACCTGCATCATGGAGTACACCTGTTTTTATACATTAATATTTGACAACTTCAAAAAGAAAAGAAGATTGGCATGCAGACAGCATGAGTCCATCCTCTTTAAAATGAGATAAAACTCTAATACTTTAATACTTACTGAGTCACTGTAAGATCTTCCAACTGTCATCTTGGTGTAAGCATTCACTTAGGGCAGGAAATGGTGTTGTTTCGCCCCCAGGAAGCACCTAGATGAAAAGAAAGTCTATAATAATCAAAGGCAGAAAAAAATTCTAATCCTTCTCTTGTCTCCAAAGGGAGAGGGGCAGAAAACTGCAGCGTAAGCTGCTGTCTGAACCCCCGAGATCAATGTGCCAGGACTGAGGGCTGGCTATGGAAGTACTTAATGGGGCTCCTCCTGTGTGGGGAACATCAACAGCTGCCCCCAGGAGGGTGCAGAGAAGTGCCGTGCGATCATTCCAAAGGGGCATGGAAGGAGCTGTAGGCAGGAAGATACTACAAAGACATCCCCGTCCCTGCTCCCAGGTCCACGTCTGTACAGGGGTGGTCAGAATTCTTGAGAATTCTCAGAGGGCATTTTAGTTTTTGAACTCTTCTGCCATGGATTTCGTCCCATTAAGCATCTGTGTTAGCTGTGCAATCAAAGCCTTCTCTTCCCTCACTGGCGGTTCCCACCATGAGTTGGGTAGAAGAACCAGGGCTAGAGATGAAGTCTTTTCATGTGTTTTCCTGTGTGATCCTGGGAGCTGCCCTTGCTTCCTTGAAGCAGAGGGTGGAGACCATTGTGTGGAGCATGTGACAACCCTGCTGGGAGGCCAGGGGCTGAAAGAGACCCTCGGAGAGGTTAACACCGACTTCTGTTTTGTTGTTGCTTAGGATCAGCATCTATCACCAGGTCAGAAGAAAATATCCTGCTGTCATCAGATATATTATCAGCTTTCCCACATAGAACCACCCACTCTGGGGAAGCCCTGAGTCATGCCTGTGTCCTGGCATAATGAAAGTATCTGGGTTCTTAAGTAAAGTCTTATTGCACAATAATGACAAATGTGCAAAAACCCTGACTGGGTTTCTCAGTCGGTTAAGCATTGGACTTTGGGGCAGGTCATGA
Source organism: Mustela putorius furo (assembly GCF_011764305.1). Lineage (NCBI taxonomy): Eukaryota > Metazoa > Chordata > Mammalia > Carnivora > Mustelidae > Mustela > Mustela putorius. Next base: position 89,734,651 of record NW_025421998.1, read on the forward strand.
TCTCAGGGTCCTGGATCCAGCCCTACATTTGGCTCTTTGCTCAGTGGGGAGTCTGCTTCTCCCTCTCCCTCTCCCTTTGTGTGCACTCTCTCCCTTTCTCAAATAAATAAATAAAATCTTAAAAAAAAAAAAAGTATCCTGGTTTGGATGACAGACAACATGGCTACCTTCCCCTTAGTGTTGTCCTGTTTCAATGTGCAGTTCATCTGTCTGGAGATGGGCGAGCTGAACCCACTCTTGCTTCATGCCTGAGATTTCCCCTTTCCTCTGCCTGCAAAAGTGCAGTCCTAATGGAGTCCATGTTGAGAGGGAGACTCAGATCTTATTCCTGCCTTGGAGAGGTGTCCCTCCAGCGGAGCCTAAGAGAATTGCACTGTGCCTGGCGAGAAGCTGAATTCTTCTGCTTCTGAGGTCCAGAGATACATACTTAGAATGATGTGTCTTAGCCATTGCCCTGAGTCCCAAGGGCCTGACTGCCTTCCTTAGAGGAAGTTAGTGAGTCTTGCTCAAGCTGGTGGTGGGTACACATATGGGTTGGGTGGACTGGGGATTGTTACCACCAGCCTAGGTCCTCTCAGTAACCTTCTAAAAAGCAGTCAAGTCTTAATTCTTTTATCCTAATTATGCATAGAGTTTAACAAAATATCAGAAGTATGTATGTAACAGTTAATAAAAAAATGCAATTACAACAGCACGAGAATTACTTCAATCTCACGGCTGTGCCCTGAGACTCTCTGGACTTTATTGAGCAGACCAATTTTTGTTCAGGAGCCAGAAATGTTGCTTGCAATTTACTGAATCCAAGGCACTATTTCCCCCCTGAGGTTATTTATAATTTTTTTCATCCTTTATTAGAAAAGTTTTTTTTTTTTATAAAGCAAGTCTTTATAGTTTTATTTTTATAAAGAATGATATAAAGGTAATTATTATTGAAATTAAGATGAGTAATTATGACCTGTAATCAACTTAGAAAAATGGTTTGCTTTTACAAGAATAAAGCAATTATTACAATCTTTCTGTGTAGTCTTCAGGCTTTCAATTAATTGGTTTTTGGTGGAAGGAAGCAGCAGCTTAGTTTACACTGGTTCCCTGGATTGATTGTAGTTACATCTCTAGACAACATCTTGAAGAATGTGTTTGTGTGAATATCTGTATTCACACAGCCATTCCAGTGATTAATATAATTACATCAGAGGTGATTAAAAAAATGGTAACATCTGAACATTTTAGTAAAACAAATATAGTTCTGGATTTTTTTAAAAAAAACTTTTTCTCTTTATCATCTTCCAACAAAAACTTCTAACTTTGGTCAAAGATAACAGCTACACACTTTGCTTCTCAAATTTACCTAGTAAACGCAGCTGAGGGATTATTTTTTGACCTGAGAGAGCCAGCCTGTTTTTCAATCAGTAGCAAGCTACCTGGCATGGGAGATCCCACCACAAACTGGTGGTCCCCAGATGCCTTGTAGAAGCCCCTGAGATATATGTAAGGCATATTGTTTGTAGTCAGTTGCACAAATGGCCACAGATTTCCCCCCTACCTATATCTACACTCTTGCACTATCACTTGGTAGCTCTTCTCATCTAGAAACAGAGTCCTTCTACTGGCAATAATGACAAATGTGCAAAAACACCAATGCGTTAGGACTTGTCATCTTGCTACTCTTGGGGATTTGAGCTGCCACTTGAAGGCTGGGCCAGCTTTCTAGGTGATGGGAGACATGTGGCTCAGTTATCCTGCTCATCCTGGCAGTTAGTCAACCCCCAGGAGCATAATCACCCACCTCACTGCCTGTGGTCCACCTTTGCCCGAGTGAACCCGGTGCAAGCCAACAGAAGAACCAAACTGCTCATCCCCAGGATTGTTAGCTGAATAACAGAGCTTTAGGCCACTAAATTGAGGAGGCAGGAGGGGTTGTTACATAGCAAATCAAATGATAGAACTCTTTGCCGGTTTGAAATCTCCTGCGGGGAGAGCCAAACCAAAGAGGGAGAAATCAACTCATTAAGTACATGCATGCTATTTCATTGCAACCCACAAAGTAGGTATTAACCTTTTCCATTTATAAATAGGTAAGTGAAGACTGAGGGAGATCGTTAGCTTGCCTAACCTTGTAAGTGGTATCACCAGAATTCTAAAGCAGGTCTATTTTGCCCCAATGTGGCTTTACCCAGAAGCAGACCTTGAATTAAGGATTCAAGTATCTGACATTTATTTGGGATGTGAAAGAAAAGTGGGGAGGGGCGCCTGGGTGGCTCCATGGGTTAAAGCCTCTGCCTTCCGGTCAGGTCATGATCCCAGAGTCCTGGGATCGAGCCCTGTGTCGGGCTCTCTGCTCAGTGGGGATCCTGCCTCCCTTTCTCTCTCTCTGCCTGCCTTTCTGCCTACTTGTGATCTCTGTCAAATAAATAAATAAAATCTTAAAAAAAAAAAAAGAAAAGTGGGGAAATAAGACAGAAGAAGACACACAGTTGAAGAGCACACATCTAGTAAGCCATTAGTGTGGGCAACGGGCTCTTCTCCCTGCTGTGCAGCCCACATCCCAGAGCTCCTCCAGCAATGGAGTGAGGGCTGGCATATTTACACACCACCTCCTTCAGTCATTGGCCAAAGGTAGCCAGTGGGCAGTGATATGGTGTGTGTGTGTGCATGCGCGTGTGCGTGTGTGATGAATTAACCCAACTCTGTGTGGATGGGGGGTTCTGGTTTTGACAAACATAAAAAACACCCAAGCAATAAGATCCAGATGCCGGTACTGGTAATTCTTGGTATGTGTTTGGTTCAAAGGGTTATGAACTGGCCACTGAAAGGGTTTGCTAGGGCCTTGCTGCCTCAGGTGCTACTTGTTTTGGCTCTTTGTTACTATTTCATTTAAAAAAAATTTTTATTTATTTATTTATTTGACAGAGAGAGAGCGCGATCACAAGTAGGCAGAGAGGCAGGCAGAGAGAGAGGGGGGAAGCAGTCTCCCTGCTGAGCTGAGAGCCCCATGCGGGGCTCGATCCCAGGACCTTGAGATCATGACCCAAGTCGAAGGCAGAGGCCTAACCCACTGAGCCACCCAGGCGCCCCACTATTTCATTTTATACAATTAATTTGCTATGTGACAGAGAGAAGGACAGAGAGACACACACAAAGCCAGCCACATACAGATGGAGACACAGACAGTAAAGATGTAATTTCCACCAAAAATATCTAGGGGTTTAAGGCCAGCAAATTAATTGGTGGTGAGAATTTGAATCTCTGTGGTCTGAGCAAGTTGGCCCAAAGCCAGTCAACCATGTAACATCAATGGTGAGGAATAACTTAAAACCATTAAAAGAAAGACGTGTTTCCTGCTCTCCTCTCCTGTTTATCTCTCAGTCAGGCAACACTTGAAGTATAGTTGATACAATTAATTTGCTTACTTATTTATTCCTCTATCATATCATTTCAGCAGCTACCTACTTACTGAGCTCTAACGCTTCTGGGCACCGAAATACTCCCCTGAGCCCAACATACACGGTGCCTGTGTTTAAGAATAAATCAAACACAGTGTTATTTCATAGAGAAATAGGACTCTTGTTGGATTAGTTTGTGAGGGTTGTCATAAGAAAATAGCAGACCGGTTGGCTTAAACAATAGATATTTGTCTTCTCACTGTTCTGGAGGGTAGAAATTCAAGGTGTCAGCATAGTGGATTTTTCCAGAGGTCCCTCTCCTTGCCTTGCAGACTGCAGCCTTCTCACAGTGTCCTCACATGGCTTCTTCCCCTGTTTGCATGCACTCTGGTGTCTCTCCCTTTTCTTGTGAGGTCCCAACCCTATCAGCCTCATTTTACCTTCATCACCTCTTTGAAAGATCCTATATCCAAATACAGTCTCAGGGATTAGGACCGCCTATATGACTCCACTAATGACCTCTTTGAAGATCCTATTTTCAAATGCAGTTCTATTCAAAGGGTCCTGGGAATGGGATTTCAACATAAGAATTGTGGGAAAACACAATTCAGGCCATAACACTTGCATATCAACCTACTTTTATTGGGAAATGCCTAATACCTCACTTTAAGTACTTAGTTTATTCACTGTTTAATAGATCTTCCATGTCCAAATACTATGCTCTTCCTCTTATTGCTATGGAGGATGGAATGAAAAGTTTTAACAATAGATGTTGGATTAACATATTACTACTTTCTACAGTATTTTCTGGGAATTTTAGAGAAATTCAGCCTTGGTAGAGAAGAATGAATAAAAAATTCAGCTTGGGGCACCTGGGTGGCTCAATGGGTTAAAACCTCTGACTTCAGCTTGGGTCATGATCCCAGGGTCCTGGGATTGAGCCCCACATCGGGTTCTCTGCGAGCAGGAGCCTGCTTCCCCCTGTCTTTGCCTACTGTGTCTCTCTCTGTCAAATAAATAAGATCTTTAAAAAAAAATTCAGCTTCTGTGACAGCTGGGAAAGCAAGAAATTTTGCCAGGAGAATAATTGAAAGCTCCTCAGATGACATCATCTCTGAGAAGATTCACTCTACTGGTCTGGACGATGTGTCTTGCTTCTCCATGCCTCTGGAAAACTAAATAAAGAAGAAGGAGCTTATGTTAGAACCCAAGTAACTAGGCTGTATACCACAGAGCATTTTCTGACTCAAGTTTTTAGGTTACTGAGTAGTATGTGTTAACTGAAAATATTGTTAAAGTTCATTTTTTAAATAAGATTTTATTTACTTATTTGAGAGAGAGAGAGTGTGCTTGCACACACAGGTGAGAAGGGGGTAAAGGGAGAGACTTTCAAGCAGACTGCCAGCTGAACGTGGAGACTGATGGAGGGCTTCATCCCATGACCCTGAGATCGTGACATGAGCCAAAACCAAGAGTTAGATGCTCAACCAATTGAGCCACCAAGGCACGCCTGAATATTGTTGAGATTCTTATTGTTAACCTTGAACTTCAGAACTTCTAAGCAATTCCTAATTAAGCTTTGTAGGCAGCAGTGTCTGGCCCAGTTCTAGGGCAGGACCTGTCCAGGGTCACTAAGGAAAGAGGTAGGAGTCTTGTCCCTCAGGGCTGTTACTATTTGTAGAAGTTTTCTTAGTAGCATTGCAAGGGTGGTAGGGGTGGAGAGGTATTGCCAAATCCCAACTTGATTTGCTAAAGACCTTTCTTATTTTTAACATTAAAACACCAAACTAAAGATGGTTTGTCTTTAAATAGACTTTAAATGCAAAATAAAATAATATTTTGTAAAAATCATGCCATACAAAGAGTGATTCACTATTGGCCTTATATTCTACCTTGTCTAATTATCAATGGAACGCTTGGGGGGGTGTGCCTTTAGGGTACAACGTGTGCACTCTTTATTATTTCCTCTATATACCTGTCATTATACTTGAAATCCATTACTGTGCTTGAGATTAACCTCAAGTTAAGGCACTAAAGGGGTTGCATGTTCACCAATAGCCACCAGATCTTTATACAGTTTATTAGAGTTGCTTTAGAAAAAGGGTTCTGAAGGAAGGAGACATGAGCAGGGAAGTTTTGATGAGAGAGGGGTTGGAAGTTTGGGAGACTATCTAGGAGAACAGCCTTCAGAGGGTCATTGGGGTGGGTTTAACTGGCATCTAATGCCTGAGTCTAGGCAATGAAGATTGAGGGAGTTGGCAATGAAAGGGAAATTCTAAGTTCATCTCTGGTCACTTGCGTTTTGTGTTTAGTTGGGCATTTCTAAGACTCCTTTCCCATGTAAAGTTCCAAGTGGAGGTGTTCTTCACTCATTCTGATGAGTTACTGTTAGTCCTTTTTCTTTCTCTTTCTGCCTCCAAAAATTCACCCTTGTGAATGGGTGGTGTGGTGATAGCATCTATTCCCTCCAAATTAGATCTTTGGACTTTGTTTCCTTACTCCTCTACTCAAGGGTAAGAGGTAAAACTTCATCTGTTTGCAGCTTCCTGGTATAATCAGCATTAGGACCTATCAGGGGACGAGTAATGAATGCGTGTCTCAAAGCAAGAATCTGTGGAACGAGTCGCCAGTCAAACCATCCTCCATGTTAGCAGGCACTGGGTCTTCATGGGGATTTGGGAGATGCCATTGAAATGACCCTGTTCCCAGTCCTCCCCTCCCTTCCCACATAGCCTCAAGTCCCAATTGTTAGAGATTAGTTTCCCTAGATTCAGAGATGAAGTTTCTGGGAGTTCCCTTTGAAAATTAAATCCCTGTGGGTGGGAGGTCAGTGGGGAGGAAGCATTTCAGCACAAATGAACTCATCAGCAACCAGCAACAGACATCCGGAACAGGGCAAAGGCAGTGGTGAGTGCAGAGGGCACGCTGACGAGCACAGAAGCAATGAGTCCAGAGAATGTGCGATGCCCTGTTAGAGAGGAAGGACGGAGCGCTGTCCAGGGAGGCAGAGTGAGTTGGGATTTCTACTAAATACCCAGGAGGGAGGTGCTTGATCTGGTTTTGGACAAGCCTAGGGCGGAAAAAAAAAAAAAAAAAAAAAGAAACTGAAGAATAATTTCATTTCCTTCCCAATTCGGCCCAGGGTTGCTCTAGCCCTATTATTTTAAATAAGCTGGGACATCTACTATGGACCAAGTACTAGGTCAGTTGCTTTCATCATTTCTGATAGCGTGCCCTGGCTACTGTTCTAAATGCTTTATGCATATCAACTAACTGGATTTTCAAACAGCCCTTTGTGGTTGGTACCATTAATTTCCCGTTTTACAGAAGAGGAGATGGAGGGCCAGAGAAGTTCAGCTACCCAAGGTCACGTAGCTGGTAAGTGGCAGAGCTTGGACTTGAACCCAGCCATCCCGCTCCACAGCTATGCTCTGGACAACTGCACTGTTCTATCCCTCATGTTCTTTCTTTAAGAGATGACATGTGCGAGTCCTTCGGGCTGTTCGTTTGTTTCAAAAATGGCTTTTGAACTAGGTGAATAGGGTATGGGGTCCGATAGTTCTGAGGGCTTCCTAGGACGTAGGGCTTTGGGATCTGAAATAGGAAAGGTCCCAAGCAGCCTGGGATCAGACATCTGCTTAGGTTGACATCCTTAGGAGAAGGATGATCATGAAAACCAACATCAGACCTGCCCTAGAGAAATGGTGCTTCTTGTCACAAAAGCAGAAGACAGCTCACGCCTGGGAGCTGGGTCTCCAGGCCCAAGAAGGGACAGGTATGGGTTAATTTTTTCCAGTCGGAGTGATTTCAATTGTTACTACATTACAAACCTGGAGAATTGTAACCAATAATCAAGATTTATACTGCTAATGCCTCTGCTTATCCCAAGGATGCATTCATATTACTGTTTAAACCTGATGTGTTACACTTTAAGTGATTACCAGGACGCCCGTGTATTTTTTAAATCCTGCTTTTGTTTTTATAATTTACAGCTGCAGAGAGCCCCAGGAGCTGTTTTTTAAAGAGGATTAAGGTACTGCCTCCAGAAGCCTCCATTTCTAGTCAGCAAATCCATTGTAGCTATAGAATTAAAATTAAATATCATTACATGTTTCCCAAGAAGTTTAGGAGAATATGGAGGTTAAAAAACAGAAAGATTAAAAGCAGCAAATGTAATATGTGGGCAAGAACTCTGAGGGTACCTCTCTTTTGGCTTTTTGGGACTGGAGACAGAGCTGTGGGTCTCCCGAGGGCTGAAGACTTACAGGGGAAGGGTACAGTCCTCTATCAGCTCATGTTCATTCTGAAGACATCGCTGTTAGTCTTGTGTTAGGAGAAAACCTGAACCAGAAGGCACCTTAAGTGCAGGCCAAGTGAGGCACAGAATTAACAAAAAAAAATTGAGTTGTGCTCCTATGTTAGGTCAGGCTGACAGCATAACAAAATACCACAGACTAGGTGACTTCTACAACAAGCACTTATTTCTCACTGTTCTGGAGACTAGAGATCCAAGATCAAGTTGCAAGCAGGGCTGGTGTCTGGTCAGTACCCACTCTGTATCTGCCCAGGGTCTTACCATGGTGCACACTAGTGGGGATGGGGAGGGGGGAGGAGGGAAGGGGCAGAGGGGAAGTGCTCAATGTCTCTTATAAAGGGCACTCATCCCATCATGAAGGCCCACCTTCATGACCTCATCTGAACCCAATGATCTCTTAAAGGTCTCATCTCCAAATATACTGAGGATCAGGGCTTCAGCCTCTGAATTTTGAGGGACCACAATTCAGCCAGCAGCAGCTTGTTTTTTAACTTTGTGGCAGGATTAGGAGGAAAAGTATACGTTCCAAAGAACTAATAGAGAGGCAGGAATTCTTTCCAGGTGTTTTGGAGAAGATGGTTTAATCCAAACCCAGCTCTGGGTTGAAGACGTAGCACACCCCTCACCCAGAGAGTGTCCCAGCACAGAAGCAGTGAAGTATGGCAAGAGGGAGCCTGGATTCTGGAGCTGCCCTACTTTGGTGTGAGTATCCGTGCTCCTGCTCACCATCCAGGTTAGTGGGAATCACCAGTGGCTCAGGTTAACGTCTATGACGAGAGCACTTAATGCCAAGTGGTGCTGGAGGAGTAAATGGCTGATGGAAAATGCTGCATAAGGAATACAGAGAGTCTTTTTATACCAAACATGAGTTGAGGGGGAGACTGCAGGAGCTCAGAGCTGGGGAGTCGGGTGGTGGTTCGAGCTTGAGGCTGGTCTTGATAAGGCACCAGACTTCACATTCAGTTTGTTGAGATTATTTGTTTTTATTTTTGGGTATTTATATGTTTATTTTATTTTTTTGTTTTTTATTTTATTTGTACTTTATTGTTTAGTTTATTTTTTGTATTTATTTATTTTTTACTCATTTGTATTTATTTTTTGAGATTATCTGTTTTATTTGTTTTCAACGTTGAAAAAGAGAAAATTATGTTAAGTGAATTTTCAGACAATGGTGGATATCATACTTTGATACTACCCAAATTTGGCAAATTGTACTCTCTCTCTCCCTTATTTTTTTTTTTTAAGATTTTATTTATTATTTGACAGAGAGAGACACAGTGAGAGAGGAAACACAAGTAGGGGGAGTGGGAATGGGAGAAGCAGGCTTCCCATTGAGTGGGTAGCCAGATGTGGGGCTCGATCCGAGGACCCTGGGGTCATGACCTGAGCTGAAGGCAAACACTTAATGACTGAGCCACCCAGGTGCCCGTGCTTTGGATCTTTTAAACCTAACATCGGGCTTTGATAATTTGGAAAATATTGATCTTTAAAATATCCATGCATTTCATTTTGTAATATAAAAAAATTATGCTCATCAATATCCTCACTGATTTTCCCAGAAAAATCTTTTAGAATGGGCAAGTGTCAAGCTCAAGCAGTAGACTCAGGTTTTCTGAAACCTACTGTTTGCTTGAAAGCTCAAATGTTAACATGGGCAGCGAACACTATCTCTTGTTTTCCTTGAAGTGACAGACTCTCTCTTCATTTCTAAGAAAATGTCTGCCAAGTCTGAGTCCCTGTAGTTTGTTGTTTCAAGTCAAAATGATGTTGCTTGGAAAAGCAGCTAGTTCCGTCCCCAACTCAAACCTTAAACAAGTGCTTTCCCTTGAGACAACCATGGTGCCCCAACATGTTCCTTTTTAAAATTATTTGTATCAGAGTGGTAGAATGCCAAGAACGTCTTCGGTGAATTTTCCTGGGAAATGTCATAGGTCTTTGGCTTCTGTGCTGTCTGTGGTTTAGGCTTAACTCTTGCTGAATTCCCACAGAACACGGTCATGCGCAGTGAAGGAAGACCGCCTGCTTCTTAAGGAGTGGGGATGGATGTTCCTTATGAATTTTGAAATCCTTCACCAATAGTCTCCATCTGGCAGCTGGCAACCATGTTGTCTCAAGGACAACTGCTGTGTGTAACAGATGTGCTTTGGGTAGGCTTCCCTCCCTTTTATCACACCGAATGCAGTAAAGACACACATTCAGGATTGAGATGTCATCAAGTCAATTATTTATACTCATCAGGGGCAATTTAAAATAAGGCAAATTTTGTTTTTAACCTGCTTGTACGTATGCGGAAGCGTAGCATACAGTAACTATCAGTCGAGTTTGGTACCATGAACTTGTCTTTGCGCTAAGACAGCAGCAGTTCTCAGTATGAGTTGGGATCTAGTTTTGACCTTGCCAACTCTCTGTGAGAACTTTGGCTCTAGTGAACGTAAGCCAAGCCTGTCCAGGAGGTAGGGTGTGGAATCCTGAAATCCTTCTGCTTCAAGAGAGCCAGGAAAACCTCTCACTGAGGGAGAGGCCCCAGGAGGAATAAACTTGATGGCAAAGGCAGGGTTGCAGTCTTGAGTTTACCTGCAGAGAATTCAAACTCCCAAACAGCAAAAGGCAAACCCAGAGGGGCAGCTTGTTTACAAGTCAGACATAAAAATACAACCTAACAGAGCACAACTCTTGATAAATACACTTGGTAAAGAGAGCAGTGATGGTATTGGCAGGAGATATCTCTATCATATTGCTAGAAAGGTAATTCTTAAGATTTTTTTTTTTTTTTTTTTTTTTACAGTAACCAAGTCACATAAATTTCTGGCTTAAGATCTCAAAGCCCATTATCAACATGCTTTTACGTTTTTCTTGGTTGAGTTGAAGATAGGAGTAACTCTCATTTCCTTTGGTTAATTGGCATCAGTATGGTTGCTGTACTTGAGTTCAGTATATGTAACATGTTCCTTTTTATTTTTTATTTTTTTAAGATTTGATTTTATTTATTTGACAGACAGAGATTACAAGTAGGCGGAGAGGCAGGCAGAGAGAGGAGGAAGCAGGCTCCCTGCTGAGCAGAGAGCCCCATGCGATGTGGGGCTCCATCCCAGGACCCTGGGATCATGACCTGAGCCGAAGGCAGAGGCTTTAACCCACTGAGCCACCCAGGTGCCCCAACATGTTCCTTTTTAAAATTATTTGTATCAGAGTGGTAGAATGCCAAGAACGTCTTCGGTGAATTTTCCTGGGAAATGTCATAGGTCTTTGGCTTCTGTGCTGTCTGTGGTTTAGGCTTAACTCTTGCTGAATTCCCACAGAACACTGTCATGCGCAGTGAAGGAAGACCGCCTGCTTCTTAAGGAGTGGGGATGGATGGTCCTTATGAATTTTGAAATCCTTCACCAATAGTCTCCATCTGGCAGCTGGCAAACACACATGACATTCATTCTCTTTGTCTCTTGTCATTGTGAGTAGGACCGAGTAGAGTTAGAACTGCATTTGTGGGAGAGAACATGATTTGTGCTCAGAGCCTGAGGTTGCATTCATAACTCTACGGGCTGGAACTGTGAAAGAAGAGTTGCTGGCTTTGGGGTTGCCGCTAAGTAGGACGGCTGCCTCTACTAGAGCATTTTTGTGTATCCTCTGCTTTATAAGTTGCATCTTATATCAGATTTAAGTTACGTGGAGTATGTTTTCTGTTTTAATTTCCTTCTTGGCTTTTTCCATTTATCACCCCCTCCACCAGGACATCCTCCTGCCCCCACTGCCATCTTGTTTTCTTTCTTTCCTTGAAGTGCTGGCCTCTGCGTGGCTAGGTGAAGGTAAGGCAGAGTAGCTCAAGTTGGCTTGCTTTCACTCTTCTCTCAAGCTGGGTTGCTTTTTCCACACGATTAGCAGCCTCCGTGTTTCCTTGCCTGCTGAGCCACCTGCCACTGCATCACCACCACGGCCATGGTTGTGGCCGTCGTGGTTAATGGTTGTGATGCTTAGAGCAGGACCAGAGGGTCATTGTATTAGCCTAGAAGAGACCTAGGGCATCACCTCACCTACCTTCCTCAGTTTTACAAGAGAGGAAATTGAGGGCCAGATTGGACAAGTTCACAAACTAAACAGCAAACCCAGATGCCCTGTGTGAAGGAGTGAGGACTGCTGTCTATCATGTGACTTCTGTCCTTTAGCTGCTGTCTGATGACATCCTCAGGTCGGTATGCTAAGCACCCCCACTTCTGTAAATGGTAAAATTGAGGCTCAGATGCTTGATACAGCTTCCCAATACCAAATTGCAAAACACTGGTTAGTTGGACTGTGAATTCCACCTTTCCTCTGCTGTCTCTTAGCTGTTCTGCCACTGTCCCCCACCCACAGGACCAAGCAGCAATATGTCCCCTCAGTTTATGAGCTTCCGTTGGTAGGAGTTGTTGTTAAAATCCTATTTAAAAAGTAGGAGAACTCTCTGTTCCTTTAAGACTTGGAGAATGGATCTGTGAAAATAAACTTTCTTGGAGACCTTATGCATGACCTGAAAGTTCATTAAAAACATCGCTTCAGTACCACTTCGCTTAGCTGGGTTCATGTTATAGAAGAAAAATGTTAAGTATAAAATTTATGCATCAGTATTTTAATCAAGTCAGAAACCTCTTTGGCTGCTCAACATGGGAGTTAAAAATCTGCATTTAAATTGTGGTACTAAAATATAAATCCCAAGGACCCAAGAGGCCTGTCCCCAGAGGAACAGTATACACAGAGTATGAACTTTTTGCTTATGTTTGATTCTGCCAGCTCTCAGAAAGTTCAGGGATGAGTTGGAAGGAGGAACAGCTTTAGGAAATAACAAGAAAATGCTTAGGGATTTGGTAAAGAACGTCATTTAATGATAAGATTTTTCCAGTTCTTCCTAAGGGCTGAATCTACATGATCTGACATGAATTATGGCTTGGGACTGCTAATAGGCAATTTATGCAACAGCTGTAGGAAGGATTATGGCTTTCTGTCAACAGTCCCACATATTTGTTTTGTGGTGACGCTGGACAGCTGCTGGAGAAGGAGCAGGGTCCCTTAAGTGATGTGCACACGGGCTTTTCACTCAGGCTTCACATGCAGGAGCAGAGCCTGGTGTGGTTATCATCCCAGAGTAAAGGAAACCTCAGTTTAGGAATAGTTTTCATTGTAAAGAAAACTTGTGCGTACATATGCATGAGAGAGAGAAAACTGCACTGGTTACTATTAACTTTCCCCCCAAAGTTTCTGCCTAGTCTCAAGCTTTTCTACTTACGTACAACCTACACATCCCAATCTGATTAGTTTTCTTTCTTTTTTTTTTTTTTTAATTTATTTATTTGACTGAGAGAGATCACAAGTAGGCAGAGAAGCGGGCAGAGAGAGAGAGAGAGAGAGAGAGGAGGAAGCAGGCTCCCTGCTGAGCAGAGAGCTCGATGTGGGGCCTGATCCCAGGACCCTGAAACCATGACCTGAGCTGAAGACAGAGATTTAACCCACTGAGCTACCCAGGCGCCCCCAGTTGGTTTTCTTAAAGTCAGTTCGGAAGGTATGTGATTAGCCCGCACTCATACAGTCCCTGACCTCACATGACCTGGCATTGGAGGCATTCCTCCGTAACAGGGTCCTCGCCTACCTTTCCTTCCTGACCTCCTTCTACTCCTCTGTGCACCTGACACTCAACTGACACACAGACAACTTTTTTGAGTGCGCCTTGTACTCTGTGGCTTCTGTCATCGCCTGGGCAGTCCCCTCTCTCTCTGTCTTCCTCCCCTCTTCCTTCCTCTCCGTCAGTACCTCCATAACCCAGAACAGACTCTTTCCAAAAAACCCAAATCTCTCAGTGATGGTTGTGAATTCAAAGTCTCTCTTTGTGATTCAGTTTCCTCGTTGGGATTGTCATTAGCATCAAAAGATACAGGTGGACATGCTTTGCAACGGTAGTAAAAGTGTGGATTTTGTTTTTATGATTCTGATGGTAGGGGTGGTGCGTAAGAAGCCAATGAGAAGCCAAGGCTGGGCCTCAGTTTGGGGCATGGACCAAGTTGGCCAGGTGCTTCATGGGAAGTGCGGTCAGGAGGAGGCATTGTTACCCTCCTCTCTTCTGTTGTCCCCTCTGTTCAAAAGGGACTTTCAAAGCCACTGGCAAAGGTTGACACAACTCCTGGGGCCATTCAGTTCCCGCCCAGAAGTGGGGAGCTGATAATTAATCAGATGAGATGTGCTGATCTCCTCTCTTATATGTTAATTGCGGTTAGCACGGGCTCCTTCTTCATCACCATGCTTTCCCAAACTCCATTTTGTCGACTCCTGTGCCTCTTTTGTTCTTGTTAAAACACTTCACGGAGCTCCTACCATAGAACCTTCTTTCCTGAAGTAATTCAGGAGACTTCAGATTTTGCTTTGCAAGTAATTATAAAGATTGCATCTTGCTGCACAAATGAGTCCTTTCAATGGAGGGTTCACATTAGTTAGGACTTTATTCTACCTGCCTAGGGATTGTCAGCAGCGCCTTGGCTGGTCAGTTAAGTTTTAGTGTTGACCCCTTCCTTGTCCTTGCCTTTTTCTCCTGCTGGAACGAAGTCCTTTGAAGCTGACCTGGTTATTACGCCTTGATTAATTCCACACTGCAGCCCTGCCTCGCTGTAATTGTGGCATGCCAAAGCGAGAATCTTAATGATTTACACCAAAATCAGATGCTGGAAAATTGCTTTCGACGTTGCTGCTGGAGATGATTTCTCAGGGGCTCTGTTTGTGGTAAACATTACTTAAATGTAGCAGAGTGTATCATCTGGGTTTAGGAAAGTCAAGAAAGTGATGAGTGGAAAAGTTGGCTGAATAGCCTACAGGAATAGGGTAACATTTTTTGTTTCATAGTGTGTGTATGTTGTGTGGGTTGTGCTGACATGTTTTTCTCATGTATCAGTTTTGGTCAGGTTTTGGTTTACATAACATTAAAACCTGATGTGAAAGAGTCTTGAACAACACAGACATTATTTCTATCTCCTATAAAACGAATCCAGTGATGGGTAGTACTTGCTTGGTATGTGGTCCAATGAAGTCCTTAAGAACCAAGCAAGGCTTTTTCTAGGACTGACCAGCCTCATAGTCAAAGATGGCTGCCAAGGCTTCGGTCTACACAAACAAGTATTGGTCCATGAGGGAAGACAAGGAGGGTGTGCCCCCTTATGTTTACAGAGCCTTGCTGAAAGTCCCATGTGACACCTCAGATAATATTCCATTAGCCAAAGCATAATTCTGTGGATATACCTACCTTCTAGAAAGGATGGGAATGTCTTTTAGTGAGGCACCTAGGAGACGAGCTAAAGTCAGGTTACTGTCGTTAAGGAAGAAGGGGTTGATGGGAAGGGAAGTAACTGACAGTTTCTTTCACATCAATCACTATTTCCCATCACCTTTTAGTTCAATTTACCTCTTCAGTCAACTTGTCTCCTGAACCCATTTGCATTTCCCCACATTTCCTTTGCTCCTGTGGTGTTTCCTCTACATGGAAGGAATGCCCCATACTGCCTCCAGGCCATGACAATCACTTTTTCATGGATCTTTCCCTGAGTGCTCACCTGAAAGGAACCTCTTCTATCCTTGGATTCCTAGAACACTTATTTTTTCAATCATTTAAATAATATTTATCACAGGTTACCTTCTATGACAATCATTTGTATATATTTATATATGTGTTTTTTTTTTTTTTTAAAGTAGGTTTCATTCCCAGCATAATGCCCAACATGGAGCTTGAACTCACAATCCTGAGATCAAGACCTGAGCCGAGATCAAGAGTTGGATGCTTAACCCACTGAACCACCCAGGTGCTCCACTTACATGTATGTTTCATTGGTATATGTTTATCCCAGTCTATATACTAGACCCCAGAGAGTAGACGGCCTATTGTATGTGTGTTTTGGTCCTCAAATCTCTAAGACTTTGCTTAGATCATAGTCACTCAACTGAATGACTACCATGTGCCAGGATAATGTGATGAGTGGTGTGGCATGGCTTTGAGGGGAAGCAAGCTAACACACAATTACAATGGAGTGTGGCAAGTGGTTACCACCTTGCATCCCTCACTAAAGAACTTGCCAAAGAAATCAATGAATATTACCCCCTTGCTTCACTTATTTTACAGTTCTAAGTGGAAAAATATAAGAATATTCACTCTTACTAAAACAGATAAGCACCTTTTTAGAAAACCACAGCACTGAGTTCTGAATAACTTGAAGTCATATAATACCCACATTTGTAAGAATATAATTTGTAGTAAGTAGATAATACAAAATCTTTAGAGACGATGGATAATTTAAGCTCAGGCTGCTCTAGAGTATTTTTTCCTACCTTCTTCCCTTCTTTTTTTCCTCTTTTTCTTCTTTCTCTTTCCTTGTTCCTAAAAAATATGTGGGGTAACTTATAAAAATGTATGGCATATAACAAGATAAAATATAATTAATTTAAGAGCGTGGAACAATTGCACTGGGATAATAAGATAATAAGATGACATCAGAAGTAAGATTAGTAAACAGAATAAATTGTTAAATGTTTATAAGAATTTATAAATTTTGCTAGGAGTATACTCTAAATTTGTATTTAAACTTTTTAGCAATCAATGCTCAGTTACATGATGCCATGTCTGTTCTTACATGACACTGTGAGTAGATGAAAGTCTGATTAAAGCACATCGAACAATCATTTTCTAACTAATTACCTATAGGGATTATGGAGAGTCACTAAGGAGGTTGCAGGGACTCTTTTGTTGATCTGGCTTTGGTTTGTTGAATATTTTAGATTGAGTCTAAGCCGGAGAAATTTTTTAATTATTATTTTTTTTAAGAAGAAAGTTTTTTTTTTTTTAAATTTTTAAAGATTTATTTATTTATTTGAGAGAGCATGTGCATGGGGGCGGGGCAAAGGGAGAGGGAGAGAGAGAATCTGAGGGAGACTCCCCACTGAGCCTGATACAGGGCTTGATCTCATTACTGGGAGATCAGGACCTGAGCTGATACCAAGAGCGAGATGCTTAACAGACTGAGCCACGCAGGTGCCCTTGTTTAATTGGTTTTTAATGAGCCTGCCTCATTGGTAAGCATAAGAGATAGTGGAGGAGAATGGCCCTTTCTCCTCCTGTGGCTTTATTACAGTATGAATTACAGTATGAATATTGGTTGAGAAAACTGAAAAATGCTTATTAAAACATATAACTAAGCCTACTACTACCATATTCAATAAACCTTGAGTTCCCTTCATTGATGGTTTTTTTATGAGTATAATTGACAATAGAGTTTACTGTACTCCAGAAGAGTGGTTCACAATCCTAGATTTGCATCAGTAGCTACTTTAGAGCTTTTTAAAGAGTGCATATACCAAGGTTATGGATCTGGAAATTCAGATTCAGTAGGTCTAGGGCTAGGTCTAGGCATCTGCATTTTAAAAATATTCAACAAAAATGTCTTTAAACTGTCAAGGTGGAGATTTGCTCTTCTGGACCTCATGGGACACCCCTGACATATCACTTAGGATGCCAAAGAGATTAATAAAACCAAAGATAATCTATTAGCCAAGTCTAAAAGATGGGCCAATGGTGGGGTTCTGGCTTTATTAAGTTCTTACTGGTCTATAGTGCTGTCTTGTGTCTGATCTGTAAGTATCCCAAGTGGTGTATGCTGGCCTTTTAGACTTGGTTTCCTTCATTTCAGATATGACATGTACCAGGATACATTGGAAAGCACACTCAACCTTGAAATCTGGAATCCTGGGTTCAAGTTCCATCTCTATTAGATATTAATCCTATAATGTAAATAAGTCATTTGGCTTTTCTGAGTCTGTTTGCTTTTAAAAAAAGGAAATTAAATTATCTATCCCATCTCAAGATGTCATTTTGAGGATTCTGCCATATAAACTATGAAAATAATTTGTGGATGTCAAGTGATCTGTTTATGTAAAGAATTATTTTTAATGAGATTCCTTTTCAACCCATTGACAATCTCTTATTGATAGAAAAGTTATGACAATTTGTGTGCCTTCTTGCTTTTCATTTCACAACACCAGAGTGTTGGAGGGGTACCAGAACTGTAGAAGGCATACCTTAAAGGCCATCAGGTAAGCATCAGGGCTAGAATAGCTGGGTTGCACTGAGAAATCCCAAACACAGAGGCAGACACCTGATGTCTGATTGATCCTAGCTTATAATACCTCTTCCTTCTCTAAGAAAATCAAGAGAGCACCTGTATATACACCCCTCTGGTCAATCTGGGATGGACCATGAAACAAACTGGATCAAGCAGACTCTCAAAGCAGAAACTACTCCCAAGGCATTAAGAGTACTGAGAATCTACATGGGATCCTGTGTGTTTGGGAGAAAAATTTAGGGAATCAAGAGTTGAGGGTCATTCCTTGACAAGAGTTTCTCCAAGGGCATACCTATTCAGAATCTTTTTTATAGTGTAAATCACTGGTAGGTACACCTATTTCCAGTGGTTTGAAAATCTGAAAACTACTAATGTGTTTTCCTGATAAGAGAAAAATCTATGTTTCTGTCATTTCTAGTAGTTTCTGGAAATGATGGGATTGAAAGAAAGAGATAGCCATTTCTGTGGCTAGTTTTGGTAAGTTCAAGGCCCAGTCACCTTAGGAAGGTGAATGATGACCAAGTACCAGGCAGGTGGGGTGGAGCAAAGAAATATTTGGGAACATTCCATGTGGAGCCAGCCTAGGCAGGATTTTGGGAAAACTTACTTTATAGCTACTTCATGATATAAGGAAGGCATCCATTGTTCCTGTGATGCCTTCTGACCACCCCAACCTTCCCTCTCCAACTCCTTCCCCCATATTTAGAATTACCTTCATCAAATCCCACTTCTATTGTTCCTTATTTCTGATTGGTTTTGGGAAGAAGTAAAGCAACCTGATGAATTTCATTTGCACTTCTGACTGCCATAAACTGGAGGTCACTTTATATTTGGCCCAGTGCTCTGTTCAGGATACTAAGAACTTTAATTTTCTGTTCTATTGTAATAAACTCAAATGTAAGCTGAGATTGGATACAGGAAAATACCAGATGTCTGTGCTGATATATGCTCTGTTTAAGAGAATTCTAAATATCAGTTCAGTATTACATTACTTCAGGGACTCTCCCCTTACATTGGTTTATTCTGTAAATTGGTTGAAGTTATCATGATTGTTTTGACTAATTATGCAAGGTTTAATGTATTGTTGCTTGATGTAAAATGCCCTTCATTATCTAATGAGATGGAATTGATTTTCTTCTCCATTAATTATTTCTCTGAAAATATAATTACGATATGAAAGATACTATTCTGTAAAATCAAAACCAGTTGATTTTAAAATCCTGCTTTTGTTTTACTATGGGAAAAAAAAGTCCCTGTTTATGTGGCTCACTGATTTAAATTCCTCAGTCTTCTTGGAGAATCGATGCATCAAACAGGACTTGGTACCTTAATTTATGGAAAGGCTTTGGCTTTATGACCCTGTGCAAAGTTCTGTGTAAAAAAGAGGTAGATGCTGGGGGGAGGGGGTTTGGGAGAAGGGGGTGGGATTATGGACATTGGGGAGGGTATGTGCTTTGGTGAGTGCTGTGAAGTGTGTAAACCTGGTGATTCACAGACCTGTACCCCTGGGGATAAAAATATATGTTTATAAAAAATAAAAAATTAAAAAAAAAAAAGAGGTAGATGAGTTTCCTGCTCAGGCTGATGGTAGAACACAAGAGATTTTAGGTTGGCAAAATAATTATTATTTAAGATCTACCGTGATATTTTCTTGAAAACACCTTGGCCTCAGTTGTTTTTAGTTCTGGAAAAACTCACTGATTATCAATTTAGTGGAGAGTCAACCTTATTGACCTAGGTCTCCTTAAATTTGCATTGTTAGATTTTGTGTTCATAAATTAGACTTAGAAGTTGTGCTTTGCCACTAATTGAACATTTCATCAGATTTCAAAATTAATAAGCCAAGGTCTTTTCTTCTAGAATTTTTTAAAAAAGTCTTATTTGTAGAATAAGAGCTTGTCTTTCTCCCTAAGGAAACCATATAATTCACTGAGTGTTTGTCATGGTTACTGGCTGATCAGTAAAAATGAGGCAGAATGGTGGGCCTGACTGCTGTCATACATCTGCTCGTCTGGTTTGTGTTAAAAGCATCATTTACAAAGGTATTTTACTAATGAGTTCGCCTGATCATATCTCAGGGACAGGGCAGAACTGAAGGACTGGGTTAATCAACTTTAAGTAAGGATTCCTGAACATGATTTGTGTGTATTTGTGTTTTAGGAGCCTTAGGGAGTCTTGGGATAAAGCATTTGGGAGGTTTTCTATTATCAAGAGCTGAATGTTATTCAGGAACTGGTTTATATAAATATTTTCTTTTCTTTAATTTTTTTTCCAGTCTGTTTATGAGGAATCTGCTGTTTTGATGCCAGGGTTGAGTGAAAGAGAAGAGATGAGAGAAATGTACTTCCTTTTCTGTGCAGCCAATACACTTCACCATCAGCAACGGAGAATTGGAATGCTCTTGGAAAAACTTTCACAGGATGGACTTTGGGTTATGCCTGAATTATTTCTCTTGAAACTGTGACGATTTATAACCCAATGTCAATGAGATAGGTAGGTACGATTAGAGTTTAGTGTTCCTTCAAGGAACAGAAATGTTACATCTACCTGATACTCTTAACTTCATTATTACCACGCCCAAAAGTAAGTTAATAATATATCCTAGTAGGATCATTTCCAAATAAAAGAAAAATTATGGATCCAATATATACATAAAAAAAAAAAACAAACCCTTGAGGATATGAGATAAAGGGAGAGTAGTTTCCTAGGGGGTCCCTGCACAGGCCAGTCACTATTCTTATAGATGATGGTGGCTGCCACTGGTTGACCTTGGGGTCAGAGGAACTATGGTAGGACTGGAACTAACAGTAGGACAAGGCCAGAGATCACAACTACAAAGAGTGTGAGAGAAGAAGAGAAGATGAAGCTGAGAGCTAGCTAAGCCTGGGGCACAGCGTTGAAACAACTGAATACCTTCTTGTGTCCAAGGAATCTAGATTTTGCATTTGAAGGGATCTTGCAGATCATAGTCTATTTGCCTCATTTTTCAGCAGAGGAATGAGAGATCCAGATGTGTCAGGCATTTCCCCCAGATCAGACATTTAGTTGTGGTGGAGCTTGGACTAGAACTTTAGTTACCCACCTCACCAACTCCTTTCCCACTGATAGTATCATCACTGAACTGTATCTCTTGGGACACATTGCTCAGTGAAAAATGTTCAATAGAAAACAAAGAACTTCAGCATTCAGTAAATATCTATGGAGTGCTGACTCCATGCCAGGCCCTGCTCTAGGCACTGGTGTTTTTAGGGTGACATATTCGTATTCTTCATTTTTCTCTGTGTCTTTCTTTTCTTGGCCATTTTTTTTTTTTAATTAGCTCCCCGTGGAGACTCATTTTCACTGCTTGCTGTTAGTTCTTTGGTCATGGTAGGGGGCCAAGGACAGTTTTGGGGGAGGGGGTGTTGAGATCTGTAGGAAGTGAATGCTCGTAACTTTGTATTAAAAATTCCCCCGATGCCCACAAAGGTCTGTTTTCTTGAGTCGTTTAGAAAATCAAATGGTCATGATAGATTTTCACTGTGGAAGAAGAACCAATAAATCTTGATTGTATATCGTCGCAAAAGCTGCCTCTTGAATAAGAATTTGTATGTAGATTTCTTGAGAAATTTGAAAAAGGCAGAGTTTGGGAATGAGTTTGTAACAGAATTATCTTTTATACTGTTAAAAGTAGATAGGTGATTATTTCCCCCATACTATAAATATTATGCTATTTATTTTTCTAGGACTTTCACAAAATTCCAAGTGAAAGATTATTTTAACACTTCACAAATAACCAGAGGTAAGCATTTTTCACTTCTACCTGCTGCAGAAGATGTACCTCTACTACTTCATCTTGAGGAATATAAATATTGCATTGATAGGGTTATGACAGAAATTTTGATTTAGAAATAAGTTACTTCCATAGCTGAGAGTTTGAAATGAGAATTATCTTAACATTTTGAAAAATTTTCCCATAGATGCGATAGTTACCTTTCACTTCAGCATAGGCCTCATCTCATAGTTGATGAACACTCTGGTTTTTCAATTTGAGGAGAATCCTACTAGTAATAATATGATTTGTTAATTCTACATAGATTTACTCTTCATAGAAGAACTGTTAGGATTCAGGATTGGTAGCTGCATTGTTAGAAATTGCATTAGCCAACACAGAATTTTGGAGATAGGTTTCTGCAAGGAGAGATTTCATCCTGGTCATCTGACCAACATCTTTCACAGAGAAGAAAGTCATGCAGAGAAGGAGAGGTTTGGTGTGGCTTATCGTAATTAAAATTTTTCCTATATGATACACTTATATTTACTTTTTAAACTCTCCAAATATTTTTGGGTCTGTTTTAATTACTTACCCCAGGATAAGGAAGAATCATTTGTTATGGGTGGATGTGGTACATAGAATGACAACACCCCTATTGCCCACCCCTCCAGTCCCCAGAACAAGTGAATATGTTACTTGAGAGAATTTGCAGATATGATTAAGTTAATCACCTTGGGATGGGAGATTATCTTATATTCTGGGAAGCAGGTGGGCCCCCCATAGGTCCAATCGCATAGATCCTTCAAAGAGGAGAATCTTCCTAGGCTCCAATGAGCAAGATGGGATGGAATAATATAAAAAGGGTCAGAGAGATGCTGTGTTGTCAGCTTTGAAGATGGAAGAAATGAGCCATGAACCAAGAAAATCCACTACAGCTAGAAAAGGCAAGGAAATGGATCAGCAGTTGGAGTCCCCAGAAGGGAATGGAGTCCTGCTGACATCTTGATTTTTGTCCAGTGAGACCTGTGTCTGATTGTGAACTCCACAACTATAAAATATTACATGTGTGTTGTTTTAAGTCACTAAACATGTGACAATTTGTTACAGCGCAAGAAAAACCAATACAATAGAGATTTGATTTAATAAGAGTAAATGAGCAGCAGGGGTTAATGGGCCTTTCTTCAGATGGACAAGTGATCACATATGAGATGTTAGAGGAGTGGTAGTAGAACCTGGACTTTTAAAATTAGGGTTTTCATAGAAAATTCCCCGAATTAGGATTGCACAGTAGAACTCCAGGTTTCCTTACAACTGTGTTCTTTCTAGATAATGAAATGTCAGACTTTGCACTAATGGGAGATGAGTTTCTGTGTGAGCAAGTGGCAGACAATAACTTGAGGGGGAAATGACCCAAGGTAGGTATTGATAATAGCATTCAATGATATGATTGGTGAGCTGTTTTCAGCTTCTGACCTGTTATCTTTAATGCAAATTCTGACTGTAGTGACCAGGTGTTGCTAGGGCAACCTAGACAAAAGACTTCTACATTAACTTCAAGCATTGTATGCCTGGTATACCTGGAATTAGGCTAGAATACCAATGGACACTTTTCCACTTCGCAGGAGCAGAAATCTTTGGCTGGGAGAATGCAAGAGGGAGAACGAGATCCTGGACTCAGGAGAGGCTGACATGACGTACCCCAGAATCAACCCTGTGAGGAAGAAGTAAATCCTTTTAGGGCTGTGCTACTCAAGCTGGGTTAAGAACTCCTTTAGGGATGAGTGGCTGATTCCACGAAGTATAGAAAGCTACAGGAACGTTGTGGAGCATCTTCTTGGAAGTCAGTGAATGGAATGATTTTGGGAAAAACATTTTGTTTTAAATGCCTAAGTAATAAATTATGAAATGGTGTGATCTGTATTAGTATTCAAAGCAGACCTCAGAAGAATTTCATGCAGCCACAGATGACAGACGTGGGCTCTCTGCTCCTCAAGAGGTGGGAAGGCTTAGGAAGCACTGGTGTAAGGCAATAATAACCTCCTACTATGATACCTCCTCTTTCACATCCCTCCCACAGGGAATGAGAAACGTTTGGGATTTTTAGGTATTTACTTCTAAATTATTGCCCAAAGTATATTTTATGACCTATATGACCTAGTCCATCTTACACATTTCACTACAGGGTGTGTGTATATTCTTTGTAAGTTCACCTGAGTCTTTCTTTCCAGACTTCCTCCCACTCCTCTTTATTGTTCCATTCTCAGGGCACTGTCCAGAGCTGGGTTTCCAGGTAAGCAGACTCTAGGAGGGAGATTAATGCACTGGAGGTTTATTTTGGGGTGCTCTTTGGGATGAAGGACTACTATGGGGTAGGAAGCAAGATTGGGCAGAGACAAAATCTGGGTACAGATTGTCATTGTCAATGAAAACCCTAGTTTGGCCACAAAGGATGCTCTGAAACTAAGATAGCCCTTCAAAGTTGTCCTATGTTGGGGTGAGGAAGTTGGGCTTATTGGGTTCTGGCTGCCTGGGAATATGGTTGTTAGATTTAGCAAACAAAAATACAAATGCCCAGTTATATTTAAATTTCAAATTGACAACGTACAGTTTTTTTAGTACATGGGTGTCTCAGGCAATATTTGGATCATGCCCATACTAAAAAGTATTTGTTGTTGATCTTAAATTCAAATCTAACTGGTGTCCTGTATTATATCTGGTAACTTTGTCAGGGAAGGGAACAGGGCCATTTAGAGAAGGAAGGAACAGTTACTGGGGGAATCTGGAAAGGTCTCTGGAAGAAGATGGTATTTGAACAGGGCCCTGATGGGCAAGCTAGATTTGGATATGCAGAGATAGGAAGCTCTTGAGAGCCTTCCAAGGGTGCATGCATATTGGGCCAAGTTCAAGTTGTCTCAGCAGATGTAATTCCCAAAGGGGCTGAAAGGTGAGGGCCAAATGTGGGCAGCAGCCCCAGCAGTTGGGGACATGAGTCCTCTAGTTATCCTGGAGAATCTGTGCTGACCATCTGCCCTAGGCACACATGTCTTCCCATTTTGCATCACCATTGGTTGTCAATGTGAGAGTCAGGTAGGAGTGTGTGGGCTTCTGTGAATCCAATAATAGTATTTGATGGAAATAAAACAGGGAAGTTTTGTGGTTCTTTCCTTTCACTTAAAAAGAAAAATGATACCAATTTAAGATGACCTAGGTGAATGATCTACCCTTCCCCAGTCTCCAAGAGAAAGACAATCTTTTCCAGATAACATTATATGGTTTTATTGTCAACAACTGGTACCAATTGAATTGACAACTGACTCTGTTAGATACTAGTTTCAGAAAGAATCTTGACAGAACAATTATAATCAAACTAAAGTTCTCATATTTGTAAATATCTCTGGATATTTAAGTCCCTTATAGAAAATATCTCTATCCAGAAGAAAAACTTATTTGCTTAAGTGTATATTCTGCAACTGTAAGATGCTAAAAGTGCATGTTACTTTATGGGAATCTTACTAAGATGGTGGATGGTTCAGAATAATCCTAAAATTTGTATGTAACCAGAAAAGACCCAAAATAGTCAGAGGAGTGTTGAAAAAGAAAACCACAGCTGGTGGCATCACAATTCCAGACTTCAAACTCTATTACAAAGCTGTCATCATCAAGACAGTATGGTACTGGCACAAAAAACAGACACATACATCAATGGAACAGAGAAGAAACCCCAGAAATGAACCCTCAACTCTACGGTCAACCAGTCTTTGATAAAGCAGGACATAATGTCCAATGGAAAAAAGACAGTCTCTTCAACAAATGGTGTTGGGAAAATTGGACAGCCACAGGCAGAAGAATGAAACTGGACCATTTCCTTTAACTACACACAAAAATAGATTCAAAATGGATGAAAGACCTAAATGTGAGACAGGAATCCATCAAAACCCTTGAGGAGAACAAAGGCAACAACCTCTTCGATCTCAGCTGCAGCATCTTCTTCCCAGAAACATCGCCAAAGGCAAGGAAAGCAAGAGCAAAAATGAACTATTGGGACTTCTCAAGATAAAAAGCTTTTGGACAGCAAAGAAAACAGTCAACAAAACCAAAAGACAACCAACAGAATGGGAGAAGATATTTGCAAATGACATATCAGATAAAGAGCTAGTACCCAAAAATCTATAAGGAATTTATCAAACTCAACACCCAAAAAACAAATAATCCAATCAAGAAATGGGCAGAAGACATGAACAAACATTTATGCAAAGAAGACATCCAAATGGGGCCAACAGACATATGAAAAGTGCTCAACGTCACTCAGCATCAGAGAAATACAAATCAAAACCTCAATGAGATACCATCTCACACCAGTAAGAATAGCTAAAATTAACAAGTCAGGAAACAAGTCAGGTGTTGGCAAGGATGCAGAGAAAGGGGAACCCTTCTACACAGTTGGTGGGAAAGCAAGCTGGTGCAGCCACTCTGGAAAACAGTATGGAAGTTCCTTAAAAAGTTGAAAATAGAGCTACCCTAGGACCCAACAATTGCACTACTGGGTATTTATCCTAAAGATACAAATGTAGTGATCCAAAGGGGCACATGCACCTGAATGTTTATAGCAGCAATGTCCACAATAGCCAAACCATGGAAAGAGCCCAGATATTCATTGGCAGATGAATGGATAAAGAAGATGTAGGATACACACACACACACACACACACACACACAAATACACACATATACATATGATCTCACTGATATGCAGAATTTGAGAAACAAGACAGAGGGTCATAGGGGAAGGGAGGGAAAAATTAAACAAGATGAAACCAGAGAGGGAGACAAACCATAAGAGACTCTTAATCTCAGGAAACAAACTGAGGGTTGCTGGAGGGGAGAGGGGTGGAAAGAATGGGGAGGCTGGGTGATGGACATTGGGGAGGGTATGTGCTATGATGAGTGCTGTGATTTGTGTATGGCTGATGAATCACAGACCTGTACCCCTGAAATAAACAATACATTATATGTTAATAATAATTAAAAAAAGATGGTGGATGCTTCAGATGAGCCATTAGATACCCTATTTGAAATTTTTCCTGGGCTAAAAACTTAACAGCTACTAAACTATAGAATAAACATTTGAGGCCATCATCACCAAATTGTCTTTATGTTCACATGAATACCTAATCTTTTTCTGAGAAAAATCTTGGCTCTGGCTGGGGGTTATCCCTTGGCCCACCTGCGTGGGTGCCAAACTTATTTTCAGTTCAGGATTGTGTCATTTTTTAGACTTCTTTTTCTGATTTCTAACCCAGCTGAACTAAGTCAGATAGCTGTATATTTTACAGAAACATAGAATACCTTGTCTCTAACTGCTTTCAGGAAATACAACCCTAATTTGCAGGTTCATTGTAATGATCAAATCTGTATTTATAAGGGATTATCCAATAATACACAGTTTATTGATTTTTTTAGATGTCATAAAATTCACATCTTTACCACTGAAATCTACATTCTTATACCACATTGTTGTGATTTTCATAGAGTTGCCTTTTTAAGTTTTAAATCAGTTAAATTTTACCTCATGTACCTTAAAGATATTATATAAAAGAGTTCTGTGAATCCCTCTAATAACATGTTGACGATAATAATAATAATTTATTATATGATAATTCATGAAATTCATTCTTTCAATAAATATACATTGAGCAACTTCTATATGCTAGCTCTTCTTTTAAATTCTGGGAATGCAAACAAATGAGATAGACAAAGTCTCTGTCTTCATTAAATTTATATTTCAGTGTGGGGAAGACAGATTCAAAAAGATAAAATACAAGTTGATGGCAAGTGTTGTGGGAAGAAACAGAGCTGGAAAAGGGGATAGGGAGTTGTCATTTTAAGCACGTGGCCATTGGGACTTCTCCAGGGATGCCTAGGATGACCCAGATATTTTGCTGCACATTTTCTATCAGGATAGAAATCAGCTGTTCATTATTTAATCCCATGAAGATGATGTTCATTATCCTGCACAGTGTCCTCTTTATGAGGACCCATGGGGGAACTTTCCCTTTGGTGTTAGAACTAGCAGTCGTTGGGTTTCTCCTGGGTAATTGGTTTCTTTTTATCTTTTGGGCAGCAAGAATCATGGAACAGATCATGTTTCCCTCTTTGTTTAGGCTATAAGGAAACTTAAAACTTTGGCATGAACTAAGAGCACTGATCTTATTCTTGCCTTTGTCTTACTTTTTCTACCTCATTTTAGTCTTTGTTCCAACTGATTCACTTACTTATTTTAAATTTTATTTTGTTATATTTATTTTGCTACATTTCCTTAAAAATTTTGTAAGATTTATTTATTTATTGTACAGAGAGAATAAGTGCATGAGAGCAAGGGGAAGGGCAGAGGCAGAAGGAGAGAGAATCTTCCAGCAGATTCCCCACTGAGCACAGAGTCAGATGTGGACAGATCCCAGGGCCCTGAGATCATGACCTGAGCCCAAATCAAGAGTCTGCCACTCCCCTGACTGAGCCACACAGGTGCCCCTAAATATTTTTGAGCAAGGTAAAACATGAATAAAAATAAATACTCAAATGCTTACAGGCACGCACCCATACATCTACACATGCATAAATAAACAAATCATCCCACAAAGGTGTAGTACCTCTTCCTCATTTCCCTGTACCTTGGACCTGGAGTTCTTAGCTGAAAAAGGTTTTCATGCTTCCTGGTACCTTGCTTCTACAGTTGCTCAATACATATTTATGGAATAGCTGTTTCGGTAGCAGTTATAATTTAAATGAGAAAGATATTCATGAATATCTTAGGAGTTTTTGCATTTGAATGTCAAACAAGTAAAATTTTACTGCTTTAGTTGTTTGAATAATTATACTTAAAATATAAAACTTTTTAATATAAAGGCATGGGGCAAATATGGAACATGATAGCTAAGTTATTCGGACTCCTTTAAGCCACTTTCTAAAAATTTTCAGTCCATGGATTTAGTAATTCTGGGATGATGAAATCCTTTGAAAACTCTCATTTTCTCTCCAGACAAACTTAGTTACAGAAAAAGTGACGAGCAGTCTTAGAGGAGTCATGGATAAGTTGAAGCCCATCCATCAACAACCCCAGATTATGAAGGCTTGTAGCATATTTCTCTTTTTAAATAATACTACATGTTCTTACATTTTTAATGCTCAAAAGCAGAAAGAAGCAGAAAAATTACCTTCAACTCCTGCAGTAAGAGACAGCTATTTTACATAATATTTAGACATATTTATCTTTGATCCTTGTATTTTCATTTTTAAAAATGTATTGAGTTTACATTATTGATAGGATTTTATACTTTGTTGTTGTTGTTTAACAATATATAGTAAGTAGTTGCCCAGGAAATTAAAAGCTTTTTGTAGATATCATTTTTAATGGTAAATATAGGCATACATTTAGAAATACCTGCACTGAAATATTAATATACAATCACTAAATATGAGGTCTCCAGACACCACGTGCTGAAGCATTTTTCTAGTGTTGGGGGAACTTCCCGCAGCTCTTACCCCAGCGCATGCTTCTTGCTGCTGAGTTTCCCCACCCCAGCCAGGCACCCTCTTTGGCCGGGCATCTTCGAGAATGCTCCAACCCGTCCACCTTCCCTGCATCCTCTTCAGGCACATGAAACTCCCATCTCGTCCCACCCCACTGCTGCCTCTCTTTCTCATTCCATGCTACCCTGACCAGGCTCCAGCTTTCAAACCTCTCCGGAGGAGCACAGGACACTATCTCTATGTTTATGTAAGTCCTCAAACTCCCAGGGAGACACATCAAGCTTCAAAGAACTTTCTTTTTTCTTTTTCTTTCTTTCTTTTTTTTTTTTTTAAAGATTTTATTTATTTATTTGACAGACAGAGATCACAAGTAGGCAGAGAGGCAGGCAGAGAGAAGGAGGAAGCAGGCTCCCTGCTGAGCAGAGAGCCCGATGCGGGACTTGATCCCAGGGCCCTGAGATCATGACCTGAGCCGAAGGCAGCGGCTTAACCCACTGAGCCACCCAGGTGCCCCTTTCTTTTTTTTTTAAGATTTTATTTATTTATTTGACAGAGGGAGAGATCACAAGTAGGCAGAGAGGCACTCAGAGAGAGATGGAGAAGCAGGTTCCCTGCTGAGCAGAGAGCCCATGTAGGACTCGATTCCAGGACCCTGGGATCACGACCTGAGTCCAAGGCAGAGGCTTAACCAACTGAGCCACCCAGGCGCCCATCAAAGAATTTTCTTACCACATGCCCCTCTGCTCTGAGGCCAACACCAGGATGGGTTTGCAAGACTCTGCAGGTCACTACAGGAGACAGAGATGCAGATATCTTCTTCTGAAAGGTACCCTAAACCCTCTAAATTGCTTTTATGGAGTTGGTGGCAGGGGGGGCGGTGGGGGGGCGAGGGGGAGCAGTGGGGGGTGGGTGTATGTTTTGTCCCCACCCCCTTAATCACTGCCCCCCCCAGGGGGGTGGGGAAAAAAAAATCTCAGCCCATTTGCCCAATAAGACCTATCTTAACATCTCTTCTCATTCAACAGAAGTTCTTTGAATTGTTCATTTTTACTTACCTAAGCAGGTTGGAATGTGGCATTGGGGGCCCCTTTAAACCCTGGATGGTGTATGAGAATCACTTAGTCCTCTCTTCAGAATTTGGCAATCCATGGCCTCCAATATACTCAGCTGTGGGGCTCTAAACAAAATTCTGACATGACAGGAAAAGTCCTATCCAACATCAAACGTTTACCATTGCCGTTTCTTTAATTAATTAATTGATTGATTGATTAATTTAAAAGATTTTATTTATTTGAGAGAGAGAAGCACAGAGAGAGAGAGAGAGATCACAAGGAGAGGGACTGGGAGAAGGAGAAGCAGGTTTCCCCACCCCCAGCAGAGAGCCCAGTGTGGGGCTGGATCCCAGGACCCTGGGATCATGACCTGAGCCAAAGACAGAGGCTTTAACCCACTGAGCCACCCAGATGCCCCTCACATATATAGTGTTTTTGTATATAGTGTTTTGGTGCAAGATTGTTTTGTTGTTGTTGTTTTTAAGGAAGGCTACTGCTATATTTCATAATCTTTGTATAACGAGGGAGGTCTTTTTATTGTTTTCATACCCGAACAAGTTTTTTTCTACATTTTTAATTCGTGAGTCAAAACAAGAATTTCCTCAAAATTATATTAAGCACTGTTTAATTACCTACCAGTATTTAGTATTTCCACCAAGTCTAAGGTCAGCCTGGTATTTAATTGTATTTTTCTGCCTGAAAGCTTCTAGTATTTTTTCTTTCCATTGACATTTAAGACTCTCACTAGGTGAGACCTAAGTACAGGTCTTTTAAAATTGTCTTAGAGATACTCTTAATTTTATAATTTTCACATTGAGCATTCTGGTTTGAGGGAATTCTACTAAGGGAGGGATTTTACTGAGCGTGTTCACTGAAAGATTTTTGAATTTAAAAAAAGAAAACTCAAATCTCAGATTTTCCTAATCAATAAACAAGATTTGTTAGATTAAAAACATAAAAATTCAAAGATAGGGAAGTGTATAAGCAACATAATACCCTATATTCATGTCACTATCAGGCTGTCAATTCTCTTGGCTCTCCACTTTTCTAATCCTTTATAAGCTTCATTCTACCATACCTTCCCACATTTAAGTGAGATGGTGGCCAGTTGTTTCTGGGGCAACAGCCTTCCTTACTCACATCTAGGAGAGATGGCATCTATCCTCATATTTTTAAATAAAAGTTTCATGTTTCACTCTGATTGGATAATCACAGGTTACATGGGTATTTTGAACCAATCACTATGATGGGGGAGGTTGGGCTGCCATGATTGTCTTAGACCCATAAACTTCTTTCTTTTATTTTGTTACCAACTTTCTCATTGTTGGTATTTCTTACCTCTTTATTTTTTATTCTGGCGGCTTTCTCAAGATTATTCTCCATATCACTGAATAAATTTTCTTCTTTATCAGTATTGCTTTTTACCTCCTCCTGTGAAGGAGGAGGTAACTTCCTGTGAAGTTTAGTGCAGTTTCACTAAAATGTTTTAGGGGTGCAGCCAGGGGGGCTCAGTCAGTTGAGATCTGACTCTTGGTTTTGGCTCAGGTCATGATCTCAGGGGTGAGAGCCAACCCCCCCACCCCAAATTTGACTCCAAGCTAGGCATGGAGTCTGCTAAAGTGTTTCTCTCTCCCTCTTTCTATGTCTCCCCTGACCCCTGGCTTGCACACATGCAGAGCCATGCACTCTCTGTCTCTAAAACAGAGAATTTTAAACCTGTACTTTTTTCCCCCCTCAGAAGCTATCTCTGTATTTTGGGGGGGATACGATAAAGGAATTTTAAAAAAATACATTCTGTGCTATATAACCATATGAATATACTTAATGCCACTGAACTACACACTTAAAAATGAAAATGATTAAAATGATATATTTTGTTATGTATATTTTACTACTACATATAAAATACATATATTTTATATATATAGAATGTTTCTACAGAAAATAATTTTCAATGTGTATTCTTTCCCTTACAATATTTCTTTTCCCTGTAACAAAATATTTTATTAGCCCATCTGTTTTTTTTTTAAATTTTATTTATTTATTTTGACAGACAGAGATCACAAGTAGGCAGAGAGGCAGGCAGAGAAAGAAGGGGAAGCAGGCTCCCCACTGAGCAGAGAGCCTGATGTGGGGCCTGATCCCAAGACCCTAAGACCATGACCTCAGCTGAAGGCAGAGGCTTTAATCCACTCAGGTGCCCCTAGCCCATCTGTTTTATTTATTTGCTTAGAGATTGCTTATCTCCAACATTGGTAAGATTTGTCCTGACTCAGTTTTGTCAGAAGTTAGGGTTGATGAAGTGTCCCCAGTATCCTTTTGGGTAAAAATGACTCTGTGTGATTTAGACTTGGAGTGGTTTGCATGGTCAGAATCCTCAGTGCCAATTCTAATGATCTGGTAGGAATTGACTGGGATATTCTGTTCTTCCAGATCTTTTTTTTTCAATGGAACGTAAGAA
Organism: Mustela putorius furo; assembly: GCF_011764305.1. Lineage (NCBI taxonomy): Eukaryota > Metazoa > Chordata > Mammalia > Carnivora > Mustelidae > Mustela > Mustela putorius. The sequence goes on from NW_025421998.1 coordinate 89,767,258, forward strand.
GCGGTATTTAAATCTTTTGTATGCATGCAATTGTTTATATATGAGAGCTTATACTCTTTGTATGCATGGCTCTGAGATATTCTATTTTTATCTACAGAGTGTGTCTAAAGGTGTCCACACAACCAGGACAAAATATGCTATAGTCAGACATTCATTCTACTTACTGCTGTGCTGAGAGACATGATTTGCAGTTTCTCAATAAAAGTGAAAGAAACGGGCCAGACAATAGTTCTTGGGCAGTGTGTGTGTGTGTGTGTGTGTGTGTGTGTGTGTGTGTATGCGCATACATGATAGTTGACTGATAGAGTTTCTGGTCACTATAGCTTCTACAGAAGGCCAGCATTGGATGGATTGTAAGACTGAATAAAATTCTTTCCTAGTTTACTTGGTGTGGTTTTGGGGACTCTAATTTAGAATTCTAAATTTATTTTAGTCAAGAATAAATTAAAAAAAAAATTCCCATTTATTCTGCAACTAGTGCAAATGGCCCTGGCTTTTGCCAAGTTTTCTTCAAAGGTAGGAAACACCTATCCTTGCAAGATCTACAGGTAGAATGAATAAGTATTACTTAGAAGAAGGTCAAGTTAGAACCTGGGGTGCAGACTAACACTAGAAACAATGAGAAAGTCTGGGGTCCAAATAGGAAAGTGGGGTAGTGTCAAGCTGTGTGGTGATGATGTGTGAATTAGTGTGGGTGCTGAGAGCTCTCGTTTGGGCAGGAGGGCAGAGGCAAGAGCCAGAGAATGGGAGTCCATGCTGTTACGGACACTGCATAAGATGTGCATGTAAGAATATGGAAATGTACAGAAAACTCTAGAGATTGTTATTAATGCCCTTGGCATTCTTGTAGAGGAACAGCCTGATCTCTTTTCCTTGTTTAGGGGGAAATGCATGGGATGTTAGAAAATCTGCCATGTGATGAAGTTGGTCAGATCCCAAGCAGAGCTTGTGAGAACTGCAGATACCAGAAGAGGCTGGTGTAGCTGAGGTGTTTCTAAGTGGTCCATGAAAGGGGCCTGCTATAATGCGAAATTACAACTTTGGCAAGAGGAGGACTGAGGCAATGTCTGAAACCTCCCACTACAAAGACTCAGAAATACTAGCTCAAATAATTTTGAATACATAGTTCTGATCACAAGAAAGACTATTAGTTACCAGAAATGAAGAAAGAACTAAAGCCAGAATGTTGGGAACACTCATGTATCCACCCTTGATTTGGGTAGAGGTCGGACTGAGAGTTTCTGTCTTGGTAACCTGAAGCCTGAGTGAAATGATGTGTTGTAAATGAGACCCATGCATAAAGTAAAAACCCTCAAAGAGCCACCCTCACTACAAGAGGTGTTAGAAAACAGTCCACCACTGTAAGGAGACAAAGAGGAAATTCTTGCTTTTGATCTGAACTCTAGATTAAAAGAAAAATTCTCCTCAGAAGAATCTGTAACTCAGGCTTGTATCTCATAAGTTTGGGTTCTTAAGAACTAGGTAGGTGTCCCTCAAATCTCTAAATTAAAAAAATAAAGTTCGTGACTGGGTATTAATAGCTGGGGGTACCTGGCAGAACTACTTTGAAAATATACTTCCTTAAATAGGCCCACAGGTTTCTCATAGAAAGAGTACATCACTCTTGGGGTACCTGGGTGACTCAGTGGGTTAAGCATCTGTCTTCAGCTCAAGTCATGATCTCAGGGTCCTGGGATCAAGCCCCACATTGGGCTCTCTGCTCTCTGTTTCCCCCCACCTGCATTTGTCAAATAAATAAATAAATAAAATCTTAAAAAAAAAAAAAGGAAGAGCACATCACTCTTTTATCTCATGTTCAAAATCATCAATCAAAATAACTAAGAAAGAGAGAGAAAGAGAAAGAAAAAGCAAACACAATACACAGGGAGGGTAGAGTCCCTGAACTCAATGACGTAATGTGAATGAGAATACAGTGTGTTTGTAAAGATTCAAGAGACTTTAAAGATCTACATAAGTAAGTCACATTACACTGAAAAAAATAAAGATAAAAATAAAAATGTGTGGAAAGGAACCAAATGGAGCTTCTGGAAGTGAAAATCTAGCCCATGAAGTTAAACTCAGTGAATGGGTAAAACATCAGTTTAAATACTACTGAAATGGTGACTTTCTACCTGGAAGGCAGAACTGAGGAAGTTATCTGGGATGCAGCACTGGCTCTCTTGCAGAGCCAGAAAGTCTGCAAGAGAGGTTAACTAGCACATTGTATATAATGAGAAGATAAAGAGTATATCCAGCAGGATTTCCAAAAGAATAACTAGAAATCGGAGGAGGAAATATTTGAAGAGATTATGGCTGAACATGTTTTAGAGTTGGTGAAAGATATCTATCTCCATAATTTATAATAAGATACTAATATTCATATTTGATAATCCTGAACAGGATGAATAAGAAACAAATCTCTATAGCAACATTCTGATAGTTTCAAAGGCATGAGAAAATCCTAGAAGAAGCCAGAGAGAAGTTAGATAGAAGCAACAGTTACCCTCAAAGAAACAAATTTATCACATGTAAGTTTTCTCAGAAGTACTGATCAACAGACAACAGAATCACTTTTTTAATACAACTGTGGGAAAATAATAAAATATAGAAGTAGAGGACCAACCATCTCAGTTTGTCCAGAATGGTCCTGGTTCTAGCACTGAAAGTCCCTATGCTGGGAGACCCCCAGTCCAAAGCAAGCTGGGACAACTTGTATGTTGCCCTATAGTGCTCCCTGCAATTAAACTGTCATCAAAGAATAAGAGTAAACATTAATGTATGACAAAGACTGCAAAGGTTCATGTCTTGTAGACCACATTGCTGACACAGTGTGATAAAACTATTGAAGGATAGGGTGCCTGGGTGGCTTAATCATTAAACATCTGCCTTCAGCTTGGGTCATAATCCTGGGGTCCTAGGATAGAGCCCCACATCAGGCTCCCTGCTCAGCGGGAAGCCTGCTTCTCCTTCTCCCACTCCCCCTGCTTGTGTTCCCTCTCTCACTGTGTCTCTCTCTGTCAAATAAATAAAAATCTTAAGAAAAAAAAAAAAAGAACTATTGAAGGACAAACCATGAAGGGTAGAGTGAGCAAAAAAGAGGACTGAATCCAGATGAAGTGGGCTATCAGAAGTAATGGGGAACAAATAAGTGAGGGAAAGTATTGATCAACATAAATAAGCATTGACTCCACAAAATCATAATTAAGATAACTATGAATTTTGGAGATACAAAAAAGGAAGGGAAAAACCCATGACAATAACCACATGTAAGACCATGGGGTGGGAGGCAGAGGTTCAGGATTTAAACTCTGAAGTCCTTGAGTTGATTAGGGTGAAGATAGGTATTTGGACTAACTTTATACTTCACTAAGTGTGCATGTTAAAAATCGCTGGTGCTGGGGCACCTGGGTGGCTCAGTTGGTCAAGTCTGCCTTCAGCTCACATCATGATCCCACAGTTCCTGGGATCGAACCCTGAGTCAGGAATCCCTGCTCAGTGGGGAGTCTGCTTCTCCCTCTGCCTCTGCCACTCCTCAGTGCTTGTTAGTTCTCTCTTTCTCTCTCTCTCTCTCAAATAAATAAATAAAATCTTAAAAATCCCTAGTGCTCTGTCTCCTTCCCCTTTTCTTCCTGAATAATCCAGTTTGAAAGGCAGTAGGAAAGCTAGACATCATGCTCGGGTGGACAGGTGCTGGTCATGGTGACCCAGAGTGGGATGACAGAGCCCAAGTAGAAGAAGGCAAGCATCCACGCATGGGTGGCTTGCGGCAGGGTGTGGAAGCTTGGGTTGGGTGAGGAGAGTGTCCAGACAGCTGTGTGAGGAAGGCATTTATATAGGACTGCCAAACAGGGTCAAGCCCAGGCTAGGAGAGTGAGTCCATGTGGGCTGGGGGTGGCAGTCTGGCATGGTGTTGGAGTGAGGAAGGTGTGCATATAGCAGTGGAGATGGAAATTAGTTACATAAATGGGTGTTAATGAATAAATATATTAAGGAAAATTAGGAACTAGACATTTCAGTATCAGAGTGTGGGGAGAATTACAAAGTAGAAAGGGACCAGCCTATGAAGATTTGGAACTGGAAGTATCTGCGTGAATTCAAATTCTCAGTATAGATATAAGAACAAATGTAAATTTAGATGCATGTGTGTATTTCATGAATACATATATTTTAGCCTACTACGCTTGGAGGGCATGGGAGCCAAAGAGGGGACAATTTAAGCATCACATTGAGCAGAACTGTCACATCAGATAGCAAGAGTAATGGTCCATCACACAAGGCGTGTATACGAACAGAGGTTACCAAGTGGATGCATTGCAATTTTCATGTGAATGGGAAATTTACATAATCTCAAAATCCCCACAAAATATTTATCAATTATATAACAAAAAAGGAGGTACTTTACAGTGGAGTGGACTGGTAGGCACACGCTCATCGAGTGAACAAGAGCGGACACCGGCAGTACGGAGACATTAAAATTGTGCGCCATCTGGGGAAATGCAGTAATAATAAATGCAGACTCACCTCTATGATACTCCTGCCAAGGATGCATCATCATCAGACAGATGCAAACTGGGGAAAATTTTACAAAATAACTAGCCTTTAATCATCAAAGTTGTCAAAGCAAGAAAGAGGAACTGTTACCGATGAATAAAGTATAAAAAGACACAGTGACCCAAAGAAGCAAATGGCTCTGTTGTGGACCCTTTTTTTTTTTTTTTTTTTAGATTTTATTTATTTATTTGACACAGAGAAAGAGGCAGAGAGAGAGAGCACAAGTAGGGGGAGCAGCAGGCAGAGGGAGAAACAGGCTCCCTGCTCAGTCCCAACGTGGGACTCAATCCCAAGACCCTGGGATCATGACCTGAGCGGATGGCAGACCACTTAACCGACTGAGCCACCCAGGCACTCCTGAAGGCAATACTTTTACTATAAAGGACGTTATCAGGATGAATGGCAAAATGTGAAAAGAGTCTGGGGATTAGGATATCATTGTTAATTTCTTGATTTTGATGGTTATATGAGGTTTCTTAGAAGAAATATCCCCCATGCCTCCCTTACCCCTCGCCCAGGAAACACAGACAAAAATATTTGGGGATAGGCATCATGCTGGCAACTTACCTTAAATGATTCTGGAAAAAAAAATCACATAGTGTTCACAACTTTTCTATAAGAGCAAGCTTGTTTCAAATTTTTCAAAAATGTTCCCCAAAACTTTTTTCCGGCAACACTGTAGACTAGATGTCCCCCAAAACCTTCCAGGTCAAGACACTTTAAATGCTGCAGGTAAAACAAAAGGAAACCACTTCTTAAAAGCAAACGGTGAAAAAAGAGAAATATTTAGAGAACAGGAATGTCAAAAAGACATGATTCCCCAGGAGTGAGCGAGCTCCGGAGCCCTGGTTTTCCTGGAGCTCACTTTGAGTCTTCAAGTCTCAGCTTCATCTCCCAGAAAGGAAACAGAGAGAGCCCAGTGCCAGCAAGGAGAAAGGCTCTCTCCAATCTGGCTGCGTAAAAGCAAACTTCCCTGCAGAGTGAGACTTACCCATTTCTGTCTCCGTGAAGGGTAAAGTGGAACAGTAATTCAAAGAAAACTAGGAGCTGACCCTGAACGGGTGTGGGGCTGCAATCCACAGCCCCAGGGTGGTCCGGAAAATGTCCAGGGGACTGCTGAGTTTAGAAGTGATCCTGGTGAAGCCAGGTTTTCTAAAATACAGTTCAGGAGCCAGGACTTAAAGTGGTAAGGTTTTATTGGGGAAGGGCAAAGCCAGGGCAACTAGAAGGAGGGAGAGGAAACAAGAGACAAGGGGAGACGGGAAGGGAGTGGGAGCACTCACTTACACCCACCTTTGCTTGGGGCCACCAGCTGGGCTGCAGAACCTCAGCTGGAGATCAGGCTGGGGCTTCCTCAGAGCCGTTAACGGGAGGAGAGGAGGAACATGGACGACCTGACTCCTCCCATCTCCTGCTCAACTCTACCACATTCCCTCTTCCAGGATGAGGCCTCCAACCCCCTGCAGGTGTTCGGGACAACAGATCCATGCTCCATATTGGGGTGTTTCTTTTGCATCTGGCAGTGGAGGGAGAAGCCAGACTACGTCAGTGTGGCTCACAGCTTGGGCCCCATGACAGAGATGAAGGGGAGGTCGGAGCATATATAGGACAAAAGTTCTTGTCAACCCCCAGAACAGACAACATGGTCCAGGAGGCAGGCAAGGGAGTCTGAGAAGTCCTGGCGACACCACAGTCTCCTCCTTGTAGCCACTTGATTCTAAACCTGCTCTTCCTTATTTTAGCTCCATTACTACAACCTAGAGTCTCCATTTTTATTTTTATGAGAATATGCTATTCTAGTTTCTTCTCAGGGAGGAACAAGTCCTCCTCAAAGTGTGACAAGTTGTGGTGTCTTGAAACTCGTAAGGCACGAGGTCAGTGATGCGTGTCTGCTGGTCCCGCTGCTACAGCGGATCCCGATGCCCCACTTTCTGGGCCTCAGTTTCCTCCTACAGCCACCTGTCCTGGGATCCCCTCCTGCGTGGTCAGCAATTTAGCTGGTTTGTGTTGCTTCCTGGTGTGGCAGCCCGGACCTTCTCCTAAAGCTTTCATATTCTGCCTTTGCTGGGTTGTGGCCTGAGCAGATGGTTTTGGGCCCCGCTTTTGTGTCCTCAGAATTCACCTCTACAGACTGAAGGCTGCTTGCTGGAAACATCCGCGAATTCTCTGAGAAGACCCAAGGGAAGACCAGAAGTGTTTGCAGTGAATCCTAGGGGAGCATTTCTCAGCCACCGACCGTGTGGAGATGCTGAGGGACACTCCAGCTCCTCATCCTTCGGCTTCTGTGTTCCACGCTGACTCTGCGTGGGCCACAGCAGAGTGCGCTCCAGATACCCACCATGGCAAACTGGCTGATAATACTGGCTTTACCTTCTTCCTGTCTTTCTACTCATGTGTTCTGGGTTTGCCCTCAAATAAGCTGCTTGTGCTCTCAGATCCTTGTCAGGGAGCTCACCCTGAGACACATTTACTGCCCTTGCTCATTGACAGTCAACACTAGCTGGTGCTCACTGGAGATGCCCCGGGGAATCTGCAGGGATCCGTCATGCTCCTGCCTGCTTCCAGGTTGGATTTGAAACCTAAGGTCTCCAAGAATATCAGTATCAATCAGCCGCACGCTGAGAGTTACTCCTTCACCTGCTGGCCGTTAAGGAGCTCCCTGACCAAGTGGTGACTGCAACCTTCAGTTTTGTGGAGTTCTTACTGATGTCTCCCTCCCCTGCAAAGAGCCAGTACCTCTGACCTTTCAGATTCCAGATTTGGGGGCTAAGTTCCACAAGTAGGTCATTGAGTATGATCATGGAAGGGGCTGCTTTTGATTCCACTCCTTGCTTACTGGAGTGGACTGTTTTTCTTGTCATCAGAGACTAAAATATGTTGGCTGTTGGCTCAGTTCTAGCCATTGAAAACCAGACTGTAACTTGATTCAATGCACATGCTGCATTCTTGAGATGAGCTCCCTAACTTCACATGTGCTGAACTCCGTTTGGCAGATCAGCCAAGCTTTGACAAGCTGCCCCGTTCCATCAGATTGGCCGCTTTGGTTGATGGTTCCATAGTAAGACCAAGGAATCCTGTGGCCACAAGCCCACTAACACACCGCCATTGCTATAAATGAGTTCCTTATTGAGAGGTGAGTTTCGGTGGGGTACCATATTGACAGAGAAGAGGTCTGTAACCCTCAGATACTCATGCTCACTGAGATATTGTGGTCAAGAGGGGCAAACACCTGTGAAAAGTATGTATCCATTCCAGTGATAAATTGGTGTCCCTTCCCAGATAGAAGACAATGTTTTGTAATGGGACCAACACCAGGTTGCTTTCTGACCACCTCAAGGAATAAAAGTGTATTGGGCCCTCATTAATCTCTCTGACAGCTGGCATTCAGCAGGGGCTGTGGTTAGAACAGGCTGATTCAGCCTCCTGTCTTTTGACTTACCCATTAGCAACAAGCTCATTTTAGCCCTAAGATTTGCATAGGAGATGGACCCAGTCCACGCCACCCAGTATACCACAGGAGTCACCAATTAAGCCCTTCAATTCCCCTCAATGAATTGAGGTGAGAAGCAAGTGGTACTATAACTACTCCTTCCGTGGTGGGTGTTCACAGGGCAGGATAGGACCTACAGGAAATCCTCATCACAAATTCTTTCCATCTGCAACAATTGGACCCATTTTTATCCCATTGTTATCTTCGTTCATTGAGGTTGGAGGGCAAAAGGGTAGTGAAACCGCTTTTTAGATAGTGCCATGAGTTTGTCTTGGTCTGGCATCTCCCTTTGATAACAAATACCTATCACTTCAGGATCTTGGGCAAAGCTTCTAATTTTAACATTCTATAACATTTTAATGCATAAGGTCCCATCTAGCGATTCAGCCTAGAAAAATTTTCCCATATGCATGCAAAGAGACATGTGCAAGGAACTTCATTGTGACAGTGTTTGTAAAAGAAAGAAAGTTAGAAGAAAACAGTCTAACCCTGAAGAAAGGAATGGGCCAATAAACTAGTTATTCGAACTACGGAGTACTATATAGCAGTTAAAATGAATGAATAAATCTCTAAAATATGATATTGAATCCAACAACCAAGTTAGAGCCATACATTTTCATGTCATTGATTTAAGCATTAGAAACCCCACAGAAAACAACACGTGGTGGTTTTGAATACACATATATGTAAAAATATTAAATATAAACATAAAAATGTCATATGTCAATCTCTGGGAAAGAGATAATTTCCAGGAACAGAGGGAAAAAGAGGATGTAAAAAAATCTTACCTTCTAGGTAGTCAGGCATCTGACTCTTGATTTCAGCTCAGGTCAGGATTTCAGGGTCCTGAGATTGAGCCCCACAGGCTCAGCAGGGAGTTTGGTTAAGATTCTTCTTCTCTCCTTTGCCCTCCCTCCTGCATGCTCACTCTCTCTCTCTTATTTAATTACTTATTTAATTTGTCAGAGAGAGAGAGAGAGAGAGCACAAGCAAGGGGAGTGGCAGGCAGAGGGAGAAGAAGTCTCCCCACTGAGCAGGGATCCCAACTCAGGGCTTGATCCCAGTACCCTGGGATCATGACCTGAGCCGAAGGCAGATGCTTAACTGACTGAACCAACAAGGCATCCCTTCTCTCTCTTCTTCTAAAATAAATAATCTTTAAAAAAATCTTACCCTTTAGAGAAGACATAAAGTGATTTTTAAATAAATATGACTACTTATATTTAATTCATATTTAAATTTAATAAATTAATAGCAGAAAAATTAATATTATATAACTAATAATATAATTTAATAAACTAATATATGTGAATATAATGAAATATATATGTAGTCCTGATGGCATTTTAAAAAAGGATTTTATAGCACTTTTGAAATTATTCATAATTAAATTTTAAATTTTAGAAAAAGTAATGAAGTGGATGATGTAAAAATCCATAAACTATTAATTCCTAAATATTTTAGCATGTGGACAACTTTTAGCATAAAATTTGTATGTCTTATCAATTATAACAATGTCCCTACATATTTGAATAATAGTAGTACTGTAGTGTGATGTGATGTTTATTCCATTTCTGGACAACTAATGGTATTGACAGATTGGGAGACATTTGTCCTAGAGATGGTAACTACTCAGCTTTTTCTCTATATCAGTGTTTTTTCCAAGTTGGGCACATTTGGAGTTCTATTTACAATTATAAATCTTCTATCCAGAGTTTATTCTAATCCTTCTATCTATAGTTAGTCCGTCACCAGCTCCTTTAGGGGTTAAGTTCTGGGTAGTGTGGATTATTGGACCCCACTTGTTCCTCGTTCCCTTGGCTTCCCTGCTAGGATGTCTGGGCAGCAGCCAGCAACCTCCACTCACAGCACCCATGTCACCTGTGGTCTTGTGTGGCCCCCACCGGAAATTTGAGGTAGAGCATTCTTCTGCTTGTTCACCCATTTCTGTTGTTCTTCAAGCCCCTGAAGGCTGACAGGGCAGATTTTGTTTCAAACATTGAATTTGGGAAAAATTATTTTCAGAGTGTCCTACTGTTTCCTCCTCAGACACATCAGACAAACCAGGAAGAAAGACAAACATTTATTGAATATCTATTATGTACCATGATCTTTGCCAGGTCCTGGCAGTAAAAAAAAGATGATTAAGCCGAGCCTGGTGACTAAGGACATGTTTGTAAATCCTCTCCCAACTTTGAGAACAGGAAAGATCTGATTCTTTGCGAACAAGAAAGATCTTGTCTTTTCTACTGAGCCCTGGGCTCAGATTTTTGACTGCCCATTAGACCTTTTCCCTAGATATTTTGCAGTAACCACAAATGGAACATGTCAGAACTGCTTTCTCTTAGTTTCAAACTCTTTCTCTTCCCAACTTCCTGGTCTCTCCCCAACCTGGCTTGAGGTCTCCTCTTCCGGCCACCTCTCCTTATTCCTTCAAGAACTTGGTGGTCTCTGATGGTGATAGTTATTTTCTTTCCTGGGTCTCTTGGCTCCTCAGACCTGGACTACCCTGGTTGCCTCTCAGTTGGTCTCCCTGCCTCTATTTTCTCTCTCTTTGATCCATCCTACTATTATTGGCAGGCCGGTCTTCCTAAAATATTCCCTTAATCACATCACATCACTGCACCTGAGCCTTCAGCGAATCCCTAGTCACCAAAGGGTAAGGTCCATAATCCTATTGTGACATTCATAGCCCTTCATTACACGGCCCTGAGCCACCTTCCCAACCTTACCTCTGCCCATTTGCTTTCTAGAAACCCATCTTTAGGGAACTCAATGGCTACCATTTATAGATCTATGGCATGCAAATTTTGACATATGGTGTATGCAAATATGATGGACGCGATTGCACGTTTTATTTGATTACAACTTTAAACGGTTCATCTTTAGGGGTCAACGTCGCTTGCCTTTGTACCATGTTTCTCTCCACACATTCAGCATAGTTATGGGGAGGCAGTGGTTTCCAGTCTACCATGTTCACTTAGATTGCCTGGGGTCTTTACAGACTCTCCATGCTTGTTTCTCACTCCCAGAGAGAAATTGGTCTGGGGATCAGGATTTGAAAATTTCCCCGTGAACCAAGTGCTTCTCATGTGCTACCTAGATTGAGAACCTGTGGCTTCTAGGGAAGGTTCCTGTGCACCACACTTTACCAGGAGTGTAGCAGAGGACAAGCAGCACCAGGAACAACCATACACAACTGGCTGAAGAGGTATTTGGTGGCCAGTGCGACTTAGAGAGTGGCCTGGTATTAGGGCAACCTTGCTATGTTGCAGGCTGAGGAGTCTTACTGAGAACTGCCTTCATTAGTGCACAATTCAAAGAAAAAAAAGTAGGCCTACAAAAGCATCTCCCAAGGGGCGTGTTTACATTCTAACTTGGGTGCTGCCTTTCTCTGTCTCCATAGTATGTCACTAAGACACAAATAGGGAGTCTCACATTACCACCAAGGGCAGATGAATCCCATTTTAATTGTACATTATCCACAGAATGGCTGCAAGTATGTCAGAAAAGCTACAAAAAATTATTTGCTACAGCCAAACAAAAGATTTTGGATCTTTTATGTATATTGTTAGATAAACAGGAGCCTGTTTGGTGTTTGAAATATTTATTTTAGCACTCATACACTTTTCAATGTGTCAGATGACATCAGCCTATAAAATTCCTGAGATGACATATTTAGAATGAGAGAACATTCCAGGGAAGAATGCCGTGTCCTGAGTGATGAACCGCCATTTCACAGATGGCCGCTTTTACTCATGCCCAGAAGGTATTGGGCTTACTGTTAACAAGAAATTTCTTTCTGGCTTATAGATCAAGTCAGATCATTTCCAATGACTTTTACATAAAATTAGCAAGGACTATGATGAGGAAGGGAGTTTAGAACTTTCATTGAGGATGAAAAAGTGTTGTTCTTCTTTGAGCTGTGGAGTAGTTCTGTCATCTCAGGTCTCAAGTGATTGACTCTGTTCTGTGGAGTTGGAGAATTTATGGTTCTCAATTTCGCAATTGGTGAAGCAGGGTTATAGGCAGAAGGGATGGTGCTATAAGTCATCTTGCTGTTTGTGAGAATGCTACTCTCATGGTCTCTAGATGTTAAGTTATTGTATCAAAAAGTTTTGCTATATTGGCTTATAAACCAGTGATGGTGAGTCTCCTTCCCTAATGGTTGGAGGTCTCACTGTAATTGTGCCAACTGACTATGGATGAATTTATCTCTAAGTGGGAGGGCTGTAGAGGTGTGGCTCTCTGATGGTGCAGAGAGGACTGGCTCCATGACAGAGTTTAGCTCTTATCAACCCACTGAACTTTGTAATAGGATATTGAGAATTATTTTGTTCTTTAGTGCTAGGATTACAGCACAGGCATAAAACCGAGGGAGGTCAAGAACACCGAAGTACTTCACATCCTAATGATAGTTACAAGTACTTCACATCCTAATGATAGTTACGAGTCAATGCCATCAAGACCCTTCAGTATTGTTTACTAAGAGGTGGTTAAACCTGTCTCAGTAGCATAACCCTCAGCATCTCATGCCTGTCTGCAAGAGGATAGGAGATAGAGGGTGTCATTAGGGCCTGGGTAAGAGGTTTCCAAAGGGAATTTCTCTCTTCTCCAAGAAGCCAACTGAAGGGTCTTCAAGGAAAATCAGTCAAAGGAGTTGGAGCATCCTGTGTCTCCTTCCTGATGAAATGGTACTGAGATCCAGACCCTGCAGACTCATTCTGTACTGACTCTGGAGTGGTACAGAACAGGACAAGAAAGTTTTTTGGGCGTCTGACACATGAAGTATGTGGGACATAGAGACCTGGTTGCTACTAGTCTGGGGATCTCTGAGCAGGGAAGGTTTATTGGACTAGTCATCACCAGCAGAGTAAGAAGGGGCCATGGTGTAAGGCATCGAAGAAGAACAAGATGGGGTCATACCCATTCTAGTCCCTGTGGCCCTCTGAGGACAAAGCTGAGCACATAGACATGAAGGGAGAAGCAGGTGCATAGGGCTGCCCAGGTGGCTTCTGGGCCAAAGAAGGGGCCCCTGAATCCAGAGAAAGGACTAGAGGCATGTGCTGCAAATGGAAAGGATGGGAGGTAGGGATGTCTCTGTTTCTGGGGTCTTGGGGAGGGGCGAGGGAAGATTGAGCATTGCCCCAAGAAAAGCAGCACAGTGTCTATGGAGAGACTGGGAGGCCAGAACACCTGCCATCATGGACATGATTATTGTTTTCACTTATTTCTAACTCCTGGCTCCCAAGGTGCTAGAAGAGCCAGACCTTGAAGAGAGAAGAGAAGTTATGTCAGAGTCAAACACATGGTCACACAGTTCACTCCAGGACTATGGGCCTAGTGATCTTAAAGAAGTGGAAATGAGCAATTTGCAATCAGCTAAGATATTAGAATTTCTAATAGGAGTACTACTAATAATCAAAGTGACTGGTAAGCTATGTACCAAGAGATCATTGCTTGGAATTAGGACAAGGTTATTGGACAAAGCATGATGGAAAGAAGGATTTGAAAAATAATAATTTTTTTTGGAACCCTAACACTGTGGGATGCCCCAGGCAGGGGTAGGAAGAGCTGAGGGACAGATGAAGAGTGAATCTGGAGAAGAGGTCACTTTAGAAGAGGGGAGAAACTTGAGCAGGAATTAGGGTGAGCAAGGAGAAGCACACTGAATCTCCCAAGGGAGAGGGAAGGGTGTCCTATTCAATGGTGGTTGTTCTTATTCCTGTCTTCGGGTGTCTTAACTTGCTGTTGGTGAAGATTGAGGGCAGTGATTTGGGGTGTGGGACATGATTTCTCCTACCCACCATTAGCTGGTGAGAATCATATAATTGTTTAAAGTCAGAGCTGGAGGCTTTAAAGGGAGGTCATCTAATATCCTCTTTTTATCTAACCTTTGTTTTGCTAGTGTCCAATATGGAGTCACAGCCCCATGCTCTTTCCCTTCCCTATGCAGCTATTTCAGAGTCTCCATATACCAAAAGGCATGCATCTGACCAACATTCTGGGCAGCTGCCATATAGTCCTGTGCTGTTCCACTCTTGTTTCCCTCTCCCAGTTCCATTGTTTAGAAGATACTTTGAGGTACCTCAAGAGCCCACTGAACACCATATCCCACTCTGCTACCAATCCACCCTGACCCCATTGCTGGGCACTGCCATCACTTCTGCTGTCTCAGAGCAGGCATGGCCACCACTGCTCATGCCCAGGAGCTAAGACTCTTTTTTTTTTTTTTTTTTTTTTTTTTTTTTTTTTTAACTAGAGCAAAGCTGTGGCTGGCCATGTCTCCCCCTCTCTAAAGTGCTTAGCCTTTCTTTCCTCAATTATTTTTCAGCAAGTCCCCCATTTAGTTTGCCAGACAAGCCCACACATATGTAAGCTTAGTGGTGAACATAGTTTAGGTTCAACCTGGGATATCCTTCTTCAAACCATGAAGAAATATAAATTGAGGAGATGTGCAAGTTCCTCACCCTGGAGCCACAGGATGTGTGGGACAAGAACTAAGTTGTCCCGTAAGCATAGTTGCTGTCTCTGTTCAGAGGAGTGGGGGTAGAGAGAAGGAATGAGGAGAAGTAGACCTTGGTCTGCTTTCTGAAGCCACAGGGAGATGATGTGTGGTCAGAAGGTTGACTGAGTGTTTTGGGGAACATCTACAAGGGACTCTCCATATTTTTATTTCATGACCATTATTTTTTCCCCCAAATGTGAACATTCCTTGGAAAATAATGAAAATTAATTTTAAACATTGAGTAAACCTGGAGATTAATGATCTCAGATTCTTTCCATACTAAATTCAGTCATGACTTTATATTTTATTAAATATTATATATCAATCTTATTTATGACCCAAATCTGCATGACTACTGGTATCTGATGCTGCAAATGATGGTCTTGGTTTAGATTTTGAATGAAGCACTGAATACTGTTTACAACTCTGAGCATTTAATTTTGATTGGACAGATTTACTATTTCAGGGAACAGTTTCCTGAGGCTGTTGTGGGGTGATTGTGATTACTGTGTTTGCTGTAGACTGAATCAAGAGACTGTTCTTGAATATATTAGTGATGAAATTCTTCTCTTCCTATGTACTTCTTGGTCACTTAATTAGACAAATTTCTTTTTTAAGGCTAACGGACATATTCTAGGAGGTATGGTACCAGATGCTTAACATTCTGGGAAATTCTAACTCAAATGGAGAAGAAACATTGTTCCCTCATTTGATTAATGTCCTTCTAGAATTGTTCCAGATTATATTTTCTCTTCAACTCAGGGGCGAGACATAATCAGTGTCTCTAATCTTAGCTCTTTCAACTGTGGTGAGGAGAGGAGAAAAAAATATTTTAAAAATTGTGAATGCTTGAAGTGAGAGAGGGAAAGAAAACCAGGAGCAGGGCAGTTATTGGACCCCTCGACCAACCTGTCATTATAATATGCAGGATGGCTTCTTTTATCTCCAGTTTTAATGGTAGAAGGGAGGGCAGGATAAGCAAATTATAGAATAAAAAAAATCAAGGACTTGGGCTTTGAAATTGATTGGAGTAGAATTTGATTCTTGGAACTTCTGTTACCAGCTGTTTGACCTTTTGTGTGTTTCTTGGTGTCTCTGAGCCTCAGTTTCTTCATTGGTAAATTATCATTTGCCTGGTGGGATTATTATGAGAATTAAATGAAGTGATGAGTGAGTAGCACCTGGCCTAGCGAGTGACACACATTAGGTGAATGGTGGACATTTGCTGGCTTGGTGATCAAACACCCATTCCTTTGGCAACTGTCAACAGTGTCTAATTTCCCCTTTTGAGATCCATCCTCCTGCTGCCATCAGAGTGGATGGAGCTGATCCTATCGTCAGCTTTAGGAGTATAATGAATAGCTTAGAACTGGCCAAGTAGCATAAATCTACACAGCCACAGTGACCCCTTCAGGGACTGCTGTAACTCAGTCAACTTAAAGTACAACCCTACATGGAGCTACGAGAGAGAGAGAGAGAGAGAGAAAGAGAGAGAGAGAAAGAGATACCTTTTCCCCTCTGAACTTGAGCACAGAAAATGCTGTTGGTGAAGCTGTTGGTGGCCATCTTGCTCCCATGGAGTCTTGGAATTAAGCCAATATAATGGTAAGAGAGAAGCCAATAAAATTTGAGACATAATTTGAGGAACTGATCCCCAAATGTTTCAGCTAAATTAGTCAATATATAATTATTTTTACTTGTTATTTACTTGCAATCAAACGAGTCCTGACTGATTAAAAAGTATGTGATAAATTTTGGTCATTCTCCACCTGGGCAGCGCCCCCCTCCACTCCCACCACCCATTCCAGGAACCAGAAGCAGGCAGAGGAAGCATGAAAGCAACAACGGGTTCTCCCAGAATTCATGCAGGAGGAGATAATGCAAGAAGTGCTTTCTAAACTCTGCAATTTCATAAAATAACAACTCCCAAATATATTTTTATTAAAAAATAAAACTTATAGAACACCAACAACTACCATATATTCTATTTTCTCATAAAGAAAGGGAATTCTTAATATTCTAAAATAAATGCAGAATATAATAAAGTTGGTGTTTTTAAATGGCATATATCTTGCTTTAAGAAAAATGCACTGCCCTGTTCTTAATTCTTTCATTTTACTACAGAGCAGTGGGAATGTCAGTGATTTTATAAGTTCTAGTTCTGAAATAAGACTTCCCAGAATGAAATCCAGGCTCCACGACTCACTAGCTTTTCCTTAATTACGTTGAGTTTCAATTTTCTCATTTGTAAAATAGAAATAATAATAATGATGTCTGTCTCATAACGTTTGGGTAAGGATTAAAGGAATTGATGCATGTAGTTTTTAGAATAGTGCCTGGCACACACATAGTGAGTACTCAGTAAACATTATTATTACCTTTCTTCTTGTTTTTATAATTATCATTACTAATCAGCACTCAGTGTGTCTGGGACAGAGATCAGATTCTAATTTCAGCCTTGACAGGAACTAATTCTGTAACCTTGGGTGGGCCAATTCAGCTCCCTGGGCTTCTGAATGTTTATCAGGAGAATATAGGAATTTGGTGAATCTCCAGAGCTCCTTCAAGTCTAACCTTGTGAATGCAGGAAACACCGTTCTCTGATCTGCTCTTCTGAATGGGGGGAGCGGGGGGAGGGGTGGGAGGAGGCCTTGGCCTCCCAGTGCTCACACAGGAGGTGAGCACTCCACCCTACCCACTAGGGTTCCCCTTTTTCTGGATGACCAGGAGACATAGGAAAGAAAAAGTCTTTTGGAAGAGTGAGTGGAGGATTAGGGGGTTTCCCAAGATGAAGTGGGGAAGAGTCCAAAGATGCCAGACACAGAGGGGTCACAGTTTTGGGGACCTAGAGGGTTGTTAGCAGTTCCAAATGTTCCTTGCCCTTTGCTGGCAATGCCTAGTGACTGGTCAGAGAAGTCTCCATGTTGGGTATCCTGCCCTGCCACGGAGGGCGATCCCACCGTGAAGGAAATCCAATTGTCCTTCCGGGTGGAAGGAAAGATGATGAAATGAAACATTGATGTCTGAACGTGAATTTTGTCTTGAAACACTTGTCAGGAAACTCAGAGAGAGGGTAAAAACTGCATTTAGTTGACGTGCTTCAGGGAGCGCTTCACAGGTAACTTACTTAGCAGACACCCTTTGGCTTGGATTTTTCATTGGTCAAGGAGAAGAACCAGGTATGTGACTGTGGTCTGGTTTCAGGTGGAGGTTTTCTTTCTCTGAAACTTCTGTGAAATGGTTGGAGCAGTAGGAGACCATTTTGTGTCTTCACGGCTCTTTCGGGGACTTCACCCAGTCTTCTGTGAGCAGCTGTCGGAACAGTTCTTTAGAGAGCTATTGGCCTTGTGCCTTGTTTGTCTGGGGCCACGGAAGGTTCAGGAGAAGGGGAGCTAGAAGAGGGGTAAAAAGGAAGGGAGGAAAAGAAGAGCAAAAATAAAGGAAAGGGCAGGCCACAAAGTAAAAGCAGGCCACTGGAGTCTGTTTCAACTTTTCTCAACTTAAAAAGGAAACTTTCAGAAATCTTCAGAAATTTTTTTCTTTCTTTCCTTCCTTCCTTCCTTCCTACTTTCCTTCCTTCAGATTTTATTTATGTATTTGAGAGAGAGAGTGAAAGAGAGAGCGAGCATGGGGTGGGGGTAGGAGCAGAGGGTGGGGGAGGGAGGCAGAGGGAGAAGCAGCCTCCCTGCTGAGCAAGGAGCCTGTTGCAGGGCTTAATCCCAGGACCCTGAGATCACAACCTGAGCCAAAGGCAGACACTTCACCGAATGAGCCACCCAGGAGTCCCTATAACTTTATTTCTTAGGAGGCTTTAAAAAACATATATTTTTCCTTTGGACTTAATGCTTTCATTTTTATTTCCCAATTAATCCATTAAATGTTTTTAAACATTCCATTAAGAGAGGAAGAAAGTGTGTCTTACTCTTCAAACTATACATATATATATATAAACATCACATATACTTCTTTATGCATGGCATAGTCCACAATAAAAACATGTCAAAGTTAAGAGAAAGAAAGAGAAATATCTAAGCACAGAAAGACCTTAAGCATGAAAAGGAAAACAAAATCCGTATTTTACAATAACTCAACTCACTTCATTTGGGTCCCTTATATGTTTTTATGATAAGTGTCAGATAGGGAAGGAAAAGACCAGAAACGATAAAAGAACTTCAAGTTCTGGGAATCATTCCATAGAAGCATGCTTGAAGATTCTGTTTCTCTGCAGCTGAATTTTGCAGTATATGAAGGTAATGAACTCCCATCAAACACTGGAGAGGTGCAACTTGGAGTACATTGAAGAGCAGAGTGGTTCCAGTCCTAAGATGGGTGTAACATTTCGCTGACGACAGGCTTTATGTTTATGGGTCAAATCCACTTTCCCAAACATGCACCTGCTCCTTGATACAACCACTCTCTCATTCTCCTTAAAGATGTGCACTTACTGTGTAAGTAAGTAACTACATAAGTAATGAATAGATGCTTTCTTGAGAAATTTGCTCTACGGGTATATCTTAATGAAAATGGATTGAACTGGAAATTTTAAGCCCAGACCTTTAAGGTCCAATTGATAATGATCTAATAAGAATATCACACTGAAAGCAGAATATAAAAGAAAGTGCTACGGTAGTGAGGAAGGGGTCACTAAGACCATCTTCTGCTTTATCCCAGGACTGAAAGCAGCGTAGGAATGTGTTATGGACTGAATGTTCATGTTCCCCCAAATTCATATGTTGAAATCCTAAACCCAATGTGCCACTATAAGGATGTGGAGACTTTGGGAGGTGATGAGGTTATGAGGGTGGCATTCTCATAAATGGGATTCATGTCCCTATAAAAAAGGACCTGGAGAGCTCCCTCACCCCTTCATTCATCTGAGGACATAGCAAGAAGATGGTCATCTATAGGCGAGGTGGTGGGTTGCACCAGACTCTGGATCTGTCAGCATCTTTATCTTGGATTTCTCAGCCTCCAGAGAAATAAATTTTTGTTGTTTAAGCCAGCCAGTCTATGGTATATTTGTCATAACAGCCCAAGTGAACTAAGACAGAATGCAAAAGAGTCACATCTGGCACAGGCTTATTTCTGGTGGCACAGCTTCTAGTGTCCCCGAATCTCCCTATGTTCTTATTTTCCTCTACCCTGGTTCAGCTCTTCTCATGTTTGTCACATGTCTGGGATTCTACCACCATCCCACTCTACCCCAGTTTTCTTTCTCTCTCCCTTACTTTCTCTGGTTATACATATCAAGCTCCTCCGGAACTGGCCGTCATAATAGGACATATCTAGTGACCAGATTCAAGTTGGGCAGCACAAAAAGTCTTATTTGTTTATTAGCTTTGGTGTTTTCATTTCAGGTCAATTACATCCATTCAACATTTTTGAGAATTCCAGATGTGTAGATACAGGGAATAACAAGACAAGGCCTCTGCCCACAAGAGCACAACCAACAAGTCTTTTGAGTAGAGGAACTTCTATGTTTCCTTTGACTTTTTGGATAAACTGAGTCCAACCGACATGGCTGTTACTATTGCCAAGTCTTCTGAGTAGAAGGACTTCTATGTATCCTTTGGTTTGTTGGATAAAATGAGTCCACTTTCAATAATATCACTGATGACAGTTGTTACTTGGTACAATTTATTAAGAAAAAGAAAAAGACTGAATACTTCAATTACTACTTTTCTCACACAAAAGGCAATTGTGTTATAGAGACCTGGCCATTGGAAAGTAAGGCTTGGAGGAGTTGAGAATGGGAAAGGTGGAAGGTGAGGAAGAGTAGCAGTCTGGGTAGTATGGTGCTTGTGAGCAGGGTGTCTGCTTAAAAACAAAGACCCTTCTCCAAGGGGTCCTGAAGTACTAAGAGGAAACAAGAAGTAAGGGGAAAAATTATGCCTTTCCTTACACAGACTTAATTCGCAACCAAGAAATAAAAAATGGCTTTTGTTCCAAACACTTGATATGCAGCTAATTCAAGCCTCTATCTTTCTCCCCTCATTTTGGAAAATGCAATTGTTTACAACATAAATCTCATCCCAGGAAGTACTGAGCTGTGTGATCCATAATGCAAATGGTTGAATCTTCTACTCTTCCATGGTCATTTAACCAAACTTCAGTTATCAAGAAATGAAAAGTGACCCAATTTGCAAAATCTGTTTAATTCTCATACTTTGTCTTTGATGTAATGACTTTATTCATTATCATTAAGTTGCTTAGATGAAAAGAAAACAATTCAGTAAATTGAAACAACTTCGGAATTCTGAACAATCTACCATGTCAAGGTATTAGATTAAGCTTGCTTTTGATCTACATGTTGGCATGTGGCTAACCTTAACATCAGATTTCTGGTTTGAAATCCAGCTCCCCCAGTAGGTTTGAAATCCAATTCCTATATTACCCTGACAAGTTTTTTCATCTTTCTGTGCCTTATTTTACTTATTTGTAGAGTGGAGACAATAATAACCCTTATTTCACAGGATGGTTGGGAAGATGAAATGAGTTCCTCAAATAAAGAGAAGTGTACCTGACCCAGAGTATCCTTTGTAGGTATGTTACCACCACCACCATCATCATCATCATCATCATCATCATCTCTTGGCAGATTGATTGTTTCAGCACCATATATTTTTTTTCTGTGATGAGGAGTGAATTTGCATTATTAACTTTGGAGAGAAGTTCAACCAAAATTGTCTGTAATGAGATAGTGATAGCCTGTGGGTACCGCCATGGTACAAATATCCAATTCATGAAGCTTGTCACTTACTTACTGTTCTTACTATTTCATAATCATTTAATTCACAGATGACTCAAATGACTGAAGCACCATTAGTCTTCTGTCTCCTTATCTGCTCAGGGTTGAAGCAAGTAGTAGTTGCCTTTTAGAGAAATTGGCAATTGGCTTTACTTTAGATGCGTTCTGCTCTGTTCACTTTCTGGCTTTACAGGAGAAAACGATTAACTTGGTAGTGGGAAGGACAGAAGGAAGCCTCGCTGACTCTCATCTAGTGCCTCTCCATGGCTTGACTCCAGAGCCAATGATATTTAAATTCATTGCAGAAGAAAAGGCTTTGGGATTGGGTTTTGAAAAGGCAAAAATAATTGAATTTATTTAATAAAGATTAAAGGCCATTCACAGTGGTGAAGTATATGCATAGCAAATATGCAGAGAATGCTGTAACCGTTTAATTATTTATCTGCTGAAAACAGAAAAGAGTATTTGTTGAGTTGTCAGGAATAAAATTTTATGTAGTTGGTATGAGTTGAGCAAATTCTAGAAAAGGGCTTCCTGGGGCTAAGGGATTTGCCCTCTTGCAGATAGAGGCCATGTTTCTCATTTCAATCTGTTAAAGGACTTCTATTTAAAGTGCCTTTTCTACCCATTACTCCCTAACACACATCTCCTGGCTTATCTCACATTTGGTAATTAATAAGTTACTCTGTGCTGCCTATGATTTGCTTCCTCTCCTAATCTGGCCTGTGCATGGAAAACATTGATAAAGTTTTCACCATCTTTAGTGCATAGCTACTGTGGACAATGCCTTTATTTGAGCTGTCATGGACTTGAGGTGAGTCCACTAGAGGTTCATGAGAGATCCCTGTGGGCCAAAGCTCAGGAGCATTTTCTGGAACCTCAGCGGACCAAAGCCATGCTGGGTTCTGTGAAGAAGGGGATCTTCCTTCCTTTACTATTAGGTTTTCCCTACAGGTCCTAAAGCAGAACTACCACTTACTCAATGTCTGATACAAATATTTGTGAACAGCATTTCATTTGCTTTGACCTATAGTCCTACCTGTTTCTTGGGTTGCTGAGCACAAATCTCTGAGACATGAACTAGAAGGCAAATCTGAGCCAGAGACTCCATACCGAAGTCAGAGTGGCATCTTCCCTCCAAAGCCTGGGGCCCTGCTCTCAGACAAGGTCTCTGTCTGACATCTGGGATGAGTTTTTCTCTAGCTTCTGTTGGGCCATTTCTCAGCATCTAGCCATGTCCAGCGGAAAGCTCTGAGGACTTTGATGAAACTCAATGGAGCTTCATTAGTTCCTCGCTCATCAGGATAGTTGTGAGCTGGGAAATGATTAAGACTTTAAAATAGCATGAAAGACTGATAGTCAAGGAAATTTAAATGACAACATCAACATAATTATGAATGTTACATTCTAGTATGCATGTTCATATACACATGCACACATTTACAGATGGGAAGGAAATCTCATTAATTATAGCACTGATTATCTCTGGGGTTAGGGGATCATGGTTGATCTTTTTTTTTTTTTTTAAGATAGGGAGAGAGAGGGTGAGAGACACACACACACACGCACAGAGAGAGAGAGAGAGAGAGAGAGATGGGGAGGGGGAGAGGGAGAGAGAGAATCTTAAGCAGGCTCCACACACAGCATGGAGCCCAATGTAGGGCTCAGTTTCACAACGCTGAGAACATGACCTGAGCCGAAATTAAGAGTCGGTGGCTTAATCGACTGAGCCACCCAGGTGTCCCTCATGGCTGATTTTTATTTCCTTTTTGCGTTGTCATATCTCCATTTTGGTTTTCAATTAGCATGCATACTTTTCATGTTTACAAAAATATGAACTTTATTTTCAAAGAGAATAAATATCAGAAATTAAAGGTTAGCCAGCAATGATAGAGGGCGAACTGACAGATCATAATGACTATATAATACAGACAGCATATCCCAAACTACTGAATACATTTGTATTAGCTCCTTGGTCTATTTTCATGCACACTGAGAAAAGCAAGGCAGTTCAGCAGGCCTTAAGTAGGAACCGTTAGGTTTCAATCTCATTGGATGAATTCAGATTTAGCTTGGTATTTACAAAGTCTCAAAATATCCAGGCAGTAGGTGAAAAGTGCAGTCAACTGGCACTTACATTTAATGTATATAGCCCATATATCCAGGTGAGTTCAGCTTTGGTTTTCTGTTCAGGTGCTCTGACATTATATAGGTAGAATGATAAGGAGGGGAGTTTAAGGAAAATAATAAGCCATATGAATAAAACCACATCTTTTTTCTTCCTATTACTTAGGACTAAGTGGCCATCTGGAGGAAGATCTCTAGGGAAGGAAGAGGAACAAATATTCTCTGTTCCACAGAATTCTGTGGGAGAAATAAATCCTTAATTTAGGCCAAAGAAGTGCAACTAAAATAGAGGTGACCTAGCTTCGTGTTGAGTGTTTATTTTATACCAGTCCCAACACCGTATTGGAAAAGACCCGCTAAGAGTTTGCACTCCTAGTCTTTTAGAAATGATGAAGAAAAGATGCTTTTAGCATCCGGAAGTGGAAGCAGCCGGACATGAAAATGTTATGTTGTCTCAAAAGTAAACTCTTTCAGGGCGAGGCCCCTCAGGCAAGTTAATCTTCCACAGTTCAGTCTCCTTCCTTGCTCCTGAAAACATCAGTGAGCCCTGTCGAATCATTTCGTGTGTGTGTGTGTGTGTGTGTGTTTGACAAATCTTTTGTTTAAAGAAAATCATAGTAGAATAGGATAGATACAGAGAGTATAGGGAAGCAACGAATACCGTAGCAAAATGCTGACTGCAAGTGTTTCTACCTTTTCAGAACGATGTCAGAATTCCTCCCGGAAGCAGGAATATTCTTTTGTTGGGGGCAACGATGAGTAGGTTATGGGAAGGCAGGGCCCAAACAGAGTCTGAAGGGAAGAAGTGGGGACGGGGGATGGGGAGGATCCTAACGAAGCGAAGGGGTAGTTTTCTTGGTTTGAGGCAACTCAGAATGGAATTAACCGATTTTTCAGCTTCCTGGGGTGACAGATGTGGGGTGGAAAAAGCCAAAGGCCTGGCAATGAAGGGGTTTCTGAGGCTGAAGCCTCCCCACCCCCACCCCAACATCAGGGGCAGTAGCATTGCTTTGGAGTTTTGTTTTCCCTTGGCAAGATAATCCCTTAGGAAATCCTCAGACTTCACTAAAGCTGAATTATTTATTTATTTATTTCTTAAAGATTTTATTTATTTATTTGACAGGTGAGAGACAGTGAGACAGGGAGCACAGGCAGGGGGAGTGGGAGAGGGAGAAACAGGCTCTGCATTGAGCAAGGAGCTGGATGCGGGTCTCGATCCCAGCTGGGATCATGACCTGAGCTGAAGACAGATGCTTAACGACTGAGGCACCCAGGTGCCCCGTGCTGCTTGATTCAATAATCTAATGCCTGTCTTGTTTGCAGGCTGCCTTGGGAAATGCAGGCTGCCTATTGTGCCCCCTCCACCTCAACCGCTAGCCTCAAATGGATGGGCTGCTTATGGAGAAGACAACCCTTGGAGAAGCAGGAGAACTACCTATCTATATCCAGGAGTGATTAGGGAGAAAGGCAGATGGTCATTTGCATTCTGAGGAGACTAGACTCTATTATGACATGTAAGCACTCCCAGAGAATCCCCAGAAATATTTGTAAAGTGACTATTTTCCTGTTCACAGGATTGAAGCTTTGGTCTAATTTGTTTGTATATTAAGAAAAGGGCATGCTTAAAGGGCTGGTTAATTTGGAAACACTCAGATTCCATAGGAAACGGATAAAAGCAGAGATGCTCTGGCCAGAGAGAGACTCTTGGCTTCCATGAAGGGGTTCTCTGAGCCCACAGGATATTAGCACTGTATTTTGCAGATGATCAATAAAGGTTGGCTGGATGAAAGATTAAACAAATGAATGATCTGTGATCAACCACGTAAGGTCCTCTGTTTAAAGACAAGGACTGAAAGATTTGTCAGAGCCAAAATAACTGAGAAAATGAAGTATTTGGACAACTGTGCCATTAGACAAGTTGTTTGGGTACAAAGAAAAAAATTTTTCCAGATAATGCCAAAATGATCATCTCATTTCAGCATTATGAAAATACATCCAGCTGGCTATGTTATCCAGAAAAGCGATCAAATGGTCATCTGGATTATTTGTTTTCATACCAAGTAAGCAGGATTTTAAAAACTTGTCATCTCATTTTTCAATTAGCTGAGAAAATGAGTTGTCTGCTTCAGTGTGTTAGCCTGAATAATAGAACTACGTTCTTTTAGGCAAATTATCTATTAAGTCCACACAGTTAAGAATTATGTGTGCATGTGTCTATTTATTATGGGAACAAAAAAGGGACTGGAATGGGTAAGATAATGTACATCTAAAAAGTTAGAAGACAGAATTGTATGGGTGAGCTAGAGCTGTTCATTTTCATTTTATGATAAGTAAAAGAAAGCCTTTTTAGAGTTTAAATTCATGAGCATTGGTTTTGGAAAGGAAAATAATAAATAGTGAGTCTTAGAGGATATAGGACAGTCTTATAGGATATAGGACAGCTCAGGAGCCCCAGATGTCACCCTCCTGGGGAAGAATTCCTTCATGGTGGGGTTGGGCTGATCTACAGGACTCTGGGCAGTGTTTTGATTGGTTTGGACCCTTGCCTATATGGTATAAACCTAGAGAATAAGAGAAGAAATAATTAGTTCTTTGATCACTTATCAGGACTCTAAATATCCTTCTCTCCAGATCTAAGTTTTAAAACTTTTACTCAATTCGCTATTCATTGACTTCCTACCATATGCCAGGCATTGTGTTGGGCATACACATGGGGTAAATCAGTGAACAAAGAGCATAGTTTCTGCCTTCATGGAGCATAGATTAGAAGGATGTGAGCAGCATGTGCATACATAAATGCAGACTATGCTATGAAGGAACTATGTGATGTTCTAAATACGTGATGTACTGTGTGTAGAAGTTGGGGATATTGTGGGATAGGGTGTGGTAGTCAGAGAAGTCTTTTTTGAAGACATGACAATTGACCTGAGATCTTAAGGGTAACTGCCTTTATTATAAAGACTTTGCCATATGATCAAGTAGTTCTCCTTCTGGGTATATATCCAAAGGAAACAACAACAGGATATTGAAGAGATATCTGCACCCCTATGTTCGCTGCAGCATTATTGACAATAGCCAAGGTGGATGCAACCTAAGTGTCCACTAATGCATGAATGGATGAAGAATAATGATGTGTATACAATGGAATCTTCAGCCACAAGAGAGGAGACCCTGCCTTTGTGTCAACATGGATGGATCATGAGGACATTATGCTAAGTGAGGGAAGTCAGACAGAGAAGGACAAAGACTGCATGGTATCATTTACATATGGAATCTTGAGAAAAGAAAAGGTCAGAGTCATAGAGTAGAAAAGTGGTTGGATGGTGAGGGAAATTGGGAGAGATTGGTAAAAAGGTACCAACTTGCAGTTGTAAATGAATCAAGTCTGAGATCTAATGTCAAACATGATGACTATAGTGAATAGCACTGTATTGTATAATTGAAAGTTCCTCAGAGAATAGAGTTTAAATGTTCTCACACATACAAAAAAGAGATAAATCTGTGAGGTGATGGATATGTTGATTAACTAGATGGTGGGAATATATCCACAATGTATATGGATACCAAATCAGCACAATACATGTCTATATATCTTACAATTGTATGTCAATAAAGTTTAAAAAAAAAACTTGATTTTTTTTTTTTTTTTTTGGTTAAAGAATTTGTTACCTCCTAAAATGCTACTAGCGATCTAAGTGGTTAAGTGCCCTTTTTATGGACGGGAACACTGAAGGACCCATAAGAAAACTGGTTGAGGTTAGATCAAACAACATGTAAGTGGTTTTTGTGATATAAAAATCCCCTTTCTTAATTCATAGTCTTGTTATTCTCACTAGGGAAAGCAAACTGCCTCAATAAATATCAATAGCTTGCTTACATTAAAATTCCAGGTGGACCCATTTCTGGGGATGCTGTCTTTGTATGTCTCCATCAGAACGCTTTCCAGCATCCCCCCCTAAAAAAAAAGGTTGATTTTCATTTTCACATTAATAGCATTAGAATTTGTAAAGATGGGGCTGGATTGCTTTATGAAGGTGATTTCTTGGTAGACAGAGCACATAGCCAGGATGGTACAAGGTTAATTTCACCTTTCGTGTGAGGAGCTCCTACTGGTTTTAAACTCCACGTGGACGTTTTTTCTTTTTCCAAAGCCTGTGATTGTCTAAAACCAGTCTGACAGTCCCCGTAATGGCTCTGAGGTCTTTATTATGCCTTCCCAGGGTTTTCATTCTCCTCATGCATGCCACTCTCATTTTGCACTGAGATATTTTAATGAGTTTCTGAATGATTGTTTTCCACTTTTCCTAATATCCCTGCTCAGGTCACTAAATTAGAGGAAAGCATTTTAGCAAATGGGCACGGAAACAGAAAGTATCATTAGCGGGAGGACGTCTGAAGTCACAGCTATTAGGAATGTGAAATGTCTTTGACTAGAAGTGTGGAAAAGACACCGCCAGATGGAAGGGTTAATTACTAGATGCTGGCTTCAAATGAAGACAGGGCAACTTACAAGACCCATTTGTCAACAGCAGTAAAGAACACATTTCTTCTCCTATCACGTTCCGGGGTGACTAAACGCCTTCTCCTGGGATGTGTTAGGTGGGAGGTCTCCATTTTCTGACTTTCCTCTGGGGTTTCATCATCAGTAGACTAGGAATTCAGCTACTAGAAGCAAAATGCCAGAGTTTTCATGTTTAAAAGAAGGGGAACTAACAAGCAGCAAATATTTATACCTTGGTATGTTTTAGAATGTTTTCCCATTTCTCTTTTCCTGTGCCCACTCATGGCATCTGAATTTCTTCCCACCCAAGGAGTTGAAAACGTCAATGAAAATTTCTAGAAAGTTATTCTAGTTTTCTAAATGAAAATCTTAAACTTTTCTGAGCATAAAGCATCAATCCAAAAAAAAAAAAATCTATATGATCACAAAAGGACACCAAATTCTAATTTTCAGTTGCGTTTTCCCCATCCATTTCCACTGCAGGAATTGGGTTCTGGAACAGTGAGATTTTTCTTGCAAATCTCAGATGGCTTTAGAGAAACAACTTTTGTTGCCCTCCAGTTAGTTCTCTGTGGGACTGGTGAGCTTTTTATAAGGTGCTGAATGTTCATTTCGTTCACCAGATCGGTTTCTTTGGGGGCTCACACTTAACTGCTATGTCTTATGCACAGTAGGCATTCAATAGATGTTTTTAAAAATTGAATTCATTTGTTTGGGGGCATCTCTAAACAAGATCAAAAGACAAAAGGCTCCTGTATTTGCACTTGGAGCTTTGACTCTGACCGTGGAGCAAGGTGCCTTTCTTCCCAATTAAGAAATTCCAAAATTGATTGATGACAGAAAAGGAGGAGCCTCAACAAAACCTATAAGTTTATAAGTAGGTAGCCATTCATGCACTGTATGCAATAAACCCTACATAAATCCTATAGATAGCCTGGGTTTATTTCTACTTTCCAGTATGGGAATGACTATTCCTAATGTGTAAAAACTGGTGGTTTCATTTAGATATGGTTGTGATTTTTGCCTATGCAGAACAGTAACTGGAACAGTAACTTAGGCAGTCATAGACACTGACAAGTGAAGATCCTTAGAAAGAAGTAATTAGAAAAATGTAGAAATTAGGCCAATATTAGAAAGGAGTAACCTTGGATGTCAAACTGGATGAATTAAGGCGTTTAAGACAAGTCTTCTGTTAATTAGAAGGATCTATAGCTCCACGGGCAGAACAACAGATCAATGGGGTCATTACCAAGATGCCTGTTTCTGGGCTAAAGTCTTACTTTCAACCTTTTATTTGGTAGCATTTTTAGAAAAGATTTATTTATTTATTTAAGAGAGAGAATGAGAGATAGCTCATGTGTGCATATGAGCCGGGGGAGGGGCAGAGGGCAAGGGAGAGAGAATCTCAAACAGACTCCCTGCTGAGCTCAGTGCCCAACTTGAGGCTGGATCTCATGACCCTGAGATCAGAACTGGAGCCAAAATCAAGAGTCAGACGCTTAACTGACTGAGCCACTCAGATGCCCTGATAGCATTTTTTTTTTTTTAATTTAGAAACAAAAAATGTGTTGACAATGTCCAATAAAGTCCAGGGGCTCTTTGCATAGGTTTGGCCTATAAATGCTTTCATAATATAATTCCACTAAAATTACTCATTTGTCCCATCTGCAGCACCTCCCCCACCCCCACTGTAAATCCTTGAAGGCAGGAACTGCGTGTTTCCTTTACTTCCCTATCCTCAGGGAAGTGTATTTGATGCACACCTGTTCATGTTACTGTGTTATTAGTCATGAGTAGCCTTGTACAAAATAGAACATTTGTCTTTAAATGAAATTATTGGCTGTACTGTACAATGTGATTTCATTATATCCGTGCCCAACTTTTTCTTCACAACAGAAAGTATTTCAGCTTTTAAACTGGAAATCAAGGGGGAATAAGGTGAACTTGCTTGTTGGAACACTTGCATTCTATGCCCGAAAAAAAAATGGATTAAAGTGAGGGTGCATCGATAATGGGGTAAATTCTTATTTGAGTCATTGGCAATATGACTCACTCTCAAAGAAGCAAGTTGAAGATCCATATTCTATAGCGATACGTACCCCAAATATTATTTTCCCCAATTAATTAAAATGGGCATCTGGAGAACTTCAGTGTTTTTGTGTCATCACTTCAATATTGAGTGACCTGGGATGAAAATGTCATGGTGTTTTAGTTTTCACATCTTTTAAACAGGATTAGGAGTCTCTGAATTTACGGCTTAAAATGCAAAAGGAATGATATGCTATCAAATCCAGCAGTTGTGCCTAGGTAGATAACCCAAATTGTGTGTGACAGTAATAGAAAGGGTCGGGGACAGCTGTGGGGCAGAGATGAAGCACTCCGTGAGACTGTAGAAAATCAATTCATCCTCCCAATATTTCTGACACAGCAGTTATGAATCGAGAGATCTATGAGAAGTGAGGAAGGGGAATAGACAGATGGCAGTTCCTGGACCAGGGTGTTTACATAAGACCTGGTGAAACAGGATTCAATCCCAGGATGGCCAGACCGTGTTCTGAGGAAGCAGGAAATTGGGAGCATCTGGCTGAGGTGGTAAATGTGTGGGGAAGAGAAAATAGAAGCTTCTCAATGACAGATTTTTGAAGCACAGGTGCTATCAACTACATTATCACCCAAACCTGAAAATTTAAAGCTAAGTATGTATAGAACTTTGGTGCATGACATACGGTGTTTCAAATATAGAACTTATAGACCATCTGTCAGATCCAGTGGGGCTTGACTCTGGAAGGATCACTGAAGATTGGAGAACCTGCTACACATTCACACTCAGAAGCAACTAGACAATCAATACATATTAATTGAGTAGCCATCATGGATACAAGTCTAGTTGCTGTCAAGAGCTACAGACATGTAGGAAATACGGCCTTGTTCCTCAAATCCTATGGGAAGACAAAAGCAGGAGGGCAGACAGGAGGCATGGTTTTGGATTACTTCTAATTCTTAGACTTCAGTTTCACGGTCCATCATCAGAATGACCCTTGTGCATTTTCCATCAACCCCCTTGCCTTTCTCTGGCTTCTTACTTGATTGGCAAAGCCACAACCCTGGATGAACAAGACCCCTCTGCCTTTCCACACCAGTATTCATGCAACTGAGTATCTCTGGAGAAAAACACACAACTGTGCTGCCTTGTCTCACCTTAAATGATGATCATAAATCTCAAGTAGATTCTTGATGTGCTCAGGCCACTGAACTACCCATCCCCGGTTCTCTTCTCCCCTGCTCACCTAGTAATACTCTTTCCCACCTCCTCTGCTTTGCTTCCCCTTTCTCATTCTCAGGGGGTAAACCTTAATTTCACTGAGAAACTTTGAAGCAATCACAAGAGAATTTCTAGAAGACCAAATCCCATCTATCTCCCTACTCCCTTTTGTATCCATACATTCTGCTTTCTTGCCTATCCTTAGGTTAAAACACCTCTGCTTCTGTCTAAAGCTTGTTGCTTCACTTGTTGGCAAGATCTCATCCCCTTTGCCTACTCAAAGATAATTGCTGTAACAATTCTTTATTCTTAACTCCTATGCATCATTTGCCCGTATCTTGACTAGACTGTTCCCACCAACATTTAAATATACTGTTATTTTCTCTCATCTTAAAGCAAAATCATCTGTCACCACTTCCTCCATTTCTTACAGTCTTTTCTTAACTTTCCCTTGTATCAAACTCATTGTTTTTAATTTCTCTTTTCCCATTCAATTTGAAACCACTTTGATTGGGCTTTCATTTCCACAAATTCTACTACAACTGCTCTCAGCAGTGACCTACGTGTGTTAATTCTGATGGTCGATCCAAGGGCTTCCTCCCACGGATGGCATTTGGTCCCTCCTTCCTCCCTGGTACACCTCATTCGTGGAATGTGTCTTTGTTTGACTCTGACCTCAGTGGCTGCTCCTTCTTAGTTCTCTCTGTGGCTTTCTCCTCTTTCCCCAAACTTTGATGTTGGAGAGCCTCAGAGCTCAGACCTTGGTCCTCCCTTTTCTTTTCTCTGTTTGCTTATTTCCTTGGTGATTTTATTTAGAGCTTAGAATGTTCTTTCCCTGGATTTGCTCTTAGTTCAACTACACAACTCCTTTAAGTCTGCCCATACTTGCCTTTCACCATCAGCCGATCCCGAGGACTCTCTTTAATACTACAGACTGCTCTGATCCCTGCCCTCCTGATGCCATCTACCCTGCTTGGCTCTTCCTTTCCTAGTATCATGTATCATCTTCTTGCTTATGGTGTACTATAACTCTTTTATTAGATTCATTGTTTTTATTGTTGTCTTCCCACTTACTCCAAGGAGATCCCAGGAGGGCAGGGATCTTCATTCACTGCTCCTGTATCCTAGGCTCCTAGAACTCTGTCTGGCACATACTATGTGTTCATTAAATATGTATTGAATCAATGAATGAACAGTTGTAGGTCTGTGGTCATGCAGGCTAAAGTGTACCCAAGTACTTCTTTGCATTTCTTCTGTCTTCTGAGTAGAGTTTTTAAATATTCCTGAAAATTACAGAGCCATAAATCCCAGATGATTGTCAGGGTAGAAAACTCTAGTTCTCCTATTTCATGTATAAAAATATAAATAGTGCCTGTATTTAAAAATGAAGTCTTAGATTTATTTGGCCTTCTTTTGTATTTGATTCTAACAAATTATCTTGCCCGAAGGTCTTGGAGCTGTTGTTCTTCATAATGAGCAGTTCCAGTAAAGAAAGGAACTCTGCAAATTCAAATTCTAAGGGCCAACTATAAGAAACATTTTGGGGAAAGCTGCATATTGAAAACATTCACAGGGTGCCTGGGTGGCTCAGTCAGTTAAGTGGCTGCCTTTGGCTCAGGTTATGATACCAAGGTCCTGGGATCGAGCCACACATCGGGCTCCTTGGCTCAATGGAGAGCCTGCTTCTCCCTCTCCTTCTGCCTGCCGCTCTGTCTACTTGTGCTCTCTCTCTCTCTCTCTCTGTCAAATAAATAAATAAAATATATATAAAAAAAAGAAAACATTCACAAGACTTAAATTTTGTTGTGCATTTGGTAGTTATGAACATGTACTTGAAGGATTTCTGTTAAAAAATAAAACCTCTTTTGAGACATCTGGACATAACATCTTAGTATATTGAGTACAGAATGTAGACCTCAGTTTCTAAAAGCCTCTCATACTAACTGGTTATCATGGATATGAGTATCCAAATTATGAACTGTAACTTTGGAAAGTATATTATTGGCTTTCTCTTTATTAGACATAAGAGTCTTATTTTTTGTCCCTTTGTCGTTTCCCCCTTTGTGCATAGCAGTAAATGCAGTAATGACACTTACATATGAGAAATTTATGACAAGCACAAGAAAGTAGGAAAAAAACTAAAAATCCATTCTCCTTTTTTTTTTTTTTTTAAGATTTTATTTATTTATTTGACAGGCAGAGATTACAAGTAGGCAGAGAGGCAGGCAGAGAGAGAGAGGAGGAAGCAGACTCCCCACTGAGCAGAGAGCCCCACGCGGGGCTGGATCCCAGGACCCTGGGATCATGACCTGAGCCTAAGGCAGAGGCTTTAACCCACTGAGCCACCCAGGCACCCCCCATTCTCCTTTCTTTAGGTCAGATTAGCCCTTCCCAGAGGAAGTGTGTTAAAGTGGGAAAAACAACAGCAGTAACAACTAACCACAACATGAGGCCTGGGGGTAGGGTGTCCAGGATCATGTTCTGGCCTTGCTGTTCTTCTGAGTTACAATCTTCAGCGTCTCTTTGGCTCTTTGGGTCTGAGTCCATTTCTTTATCTTTAGTATTCTTTGAATTTATAACTTATGTCTCAGCTATGTTTATGTTGTTTGGGGGAAAAAACATCTTATTCCAGATTTAATTAACCTGTAAAGCCAAGGAGATAATTCTTAGGACTAGATGTCAATTATTATAACCCAGCAACTTTTCTTTGTTGACCAAGAAACAATGTCAGTACTTCTCTTCTCTTAAAACTTCCTTTATTCATCCTTCTGAAACTTTTCGTGGGTGCACTTTGTCTGAATAAAAGTGTGTGAGCAACACGGCGGCTACTTTTGTCCTCAACAACCTAAAGACAATTGATTTGTCAGGTTTGGGTGATAATGTAGTGATAGCACCTGTGCTTCAAAAATCTGTCATTGAGAAGCTTCTATTTTCTCTTCTTTGGAATCAGCCAAATGAATACTTTGGGTCCTATTTTCCTTACACATCCATCACGTCTTCTCAAAAACTGAAGATGGTGCTATCAAAATTTGATATCTACAGGCCCGTTATGAAGGACACTCCCATTTCCTTTTCTATATCAAATTATTAACTTCTGCTTATCATCTCTATAAGAAACAAGACCCCCTGCCGTGTCACTAGTGTATACCCTTCACTAGCAGAGTGCCAAGGGCTCAAAGAGCTTTGAATAAATGAATAATTGAAAGAATGAATTGATGAGGAAGCGAATGAAAGAACGCATTTTGCTTGGGTACCGTAACATGAAAAGTGATTTAGACCATGGGCAACTTTAAAACCAGAAAGATAAAGAACTTGAAGCAGAAAACCCATTAGTAAGACAAAGATGCAATTTATTTCACAGGCAGGAGCTCAGTTGTGGGCGACGGGGAGAGACCTACTGCCCAGGGACAGAGCAAAAGCCTTCTCCAGGCTACCTTGGCTGAGTTGTTATCCCACAGATCCTTAAATCTAGACTGATTCTGGAGGAACAAGTGAGATTCATTTGAAAACAGAAATTGCTTTCTGTCATTAGGCTTTTTTCTTTTCTGGGTTGGACTTTTCATTTGTGCTTTTCTATGCTCAGGCATACTTACCCTTGGGGGATTTATATTCATATTTTCCCCCTTTATTTTCAATTTCTTATAGATGAATTTAAAAAACTGTGGTCATTTCCACTGCATCTAAAAAAAATTACATCACTATGAGTTTTTTAACCTAATTCACCTCTGGGATTACTAGAACCCAATTAGAGAACCAGAACCATCTCAGGATGCTTTATTTGTCTTGGATTTTTCTCCTCCACCTTATTAATGTCTAGAACAGAGGCAGTGAAGAATGGCTCATAGAATTAACGTATTTAAGCATCTTAGTTGATCATAGTTTCAAAGGACCCTTCAATGTTAATATTTGTATTTCAGAGCCATTGACTTAAAATGGCTTTGAAAATGTTTTGTAAATTATTTTTTATTAGGAAATTAGAAAAATCAATACATATAGTCTGTTCAATCATTTAAGCAGCTCTGATCAGTGACACTGCTGAATTTCAGAAGCCCCAAAGATTTCTTTTGTCAATATTGGTTTTATTATGACTCTGGTGATTTAATTGCTATTTATTACTTTTCTGATTCTATTTGTATTAGGAAGTAGAGAAAAATTACTTTATTTCATGTTTATGAGTACTGATTTTTTTCAATAATACTTTCCTCTGCTTTCATTTTTTTTATGTTAAATCTGAAATTCTCTATCTAAACATATTTTTCATAAGTATTATTATTGAGTGTAGTGTATTTTTATGGTCATTAAAGAAAATAGTTTATTCAACCATGTGTGCCTTTGCTAAAATTTTGCAACCAATTTAATGCTTAATATTAGTTTTTTATTATTCTATCTTACTTTCTTAGAGTCTAATTCCCACAAGATTCACATATAAGAAAACAGGTTTTTTTGGTCATTTTTAGTATAAATGTCCATATTGTTATTTAGAATACTTGTGCTGTTTTACATTTACATCATTTATGAAATTAAAGCCCTGTCTGGCTGTCTTATATTGAGCATTTATTGCCATTTAAAAAATTTATTATTTCAAAAGAAGATTGATATGCAATGATATAATGTCCTTTAATTTTATTTCCATCTATGTTTGAACACATTAATTCAATCTACATTTTAATGGGTTATTTTACTTTTGTTTCTTGTATATGTAGTATTGATTTCATTTTCTTATTCTTTTTTCATCTGGATAATCTTCCAATTTTGTGGCTTACATCTTTTTAAAACATTATTTCATGCAATAAAGCTTTTATTCAGTGATTAGACCTCAAATTTTAAAAAATATAATTGTTAAAGTAACACCTGCGCATGATATTATAAATCCAAGCAATATAGGGAGATAAAAATCAAAATTAAAGTCTTAAAAAACACACACACAAAACCCCCAAAGTTAAAGTCTTTTTCCACACTCCCGAACACTCATTTTCGGATCTCATATTTGTTTTGGATTGAGGTTACTTCTGTAACACTAAATTATATGTTTATACTGGCAATTGTTGATTTATCAAATTTAAATATTATGTACTGATTTTCCAATATGAAAGAAGAATTTAGATTATGTATAATATTTGCACCATCTTTTCTTTATTTTTTCTCTTCTTAACCAAGGTGTTCCCCATATATAACTGTTAATATTTATACACTTTGTATTTATATATTATGTTATATAATTTATAATCTCAGATAAGAAAGGTAAGCTATTTCTTGATTCATCACTTTTGACCATACTCTTTCCCTCCTAGCTATTTAAGATGAAATTAGCACTCCTAGCTCACTTCTGCTTTGTCCTTCATCACCTTCCAACTTCTCTCAGAATGCTGTTTCCATTGTATTCTTTTCTGTAACTATAATTAAGGCTTCTTTGCTTTGTCTAGCAACTTTAAACATTGAAAACCAATACATATCTCCAATATTATAGTTACACAGACATTATTCACTGCAAGAACTGTGATTAAACCTGAGGACCAAGCCCGAGTCTTTTCTGGGAAAATGTCCTGTCACCATCAAGGACAAATTAGCTCCCATTTTCTCACGTGCATCAGGGGATCAGAAGAATGACATATGTTGGTTGATTTCCCTTTTGATCTGTACATTTTTATATAGTCTTTTGTCTACAGGTTCTTTTTCCTTTTTTCCCATGAATCAGACATTTTACTCTTTTCTGAATTATTTAAGGATTTGGTAAATACATTTTTCCCCTCTCAGAAATAATACACGAGAGGCAGGCTTTCAGACTTTGCTAGATGGAGATTTATGGGGGGGAGTATTGTACTGAGGCTGGGGGATGACATACAGGTAGGAGGTAGAGACCCAAGCATCTGCTTGCATTGACTACAGCACTTACTTTACCTATTCTCGATTCAGATGCTCTGCCTTGTTTTTACTGTAAATCTCTTTTTTTCCTTCAAATCCCTACCTCCTCCACCCTCTGGTTTATAGAGAACAAGTTCTGCCTGTTATCTTCATTGCAGAAAGTGTCCTTGAGTCTTCAGATTTTGAGCAATAAGCTATGAAAATGTAATTGAAGTAACAAAGTGAGTTGAAAGCATTGAGGTTAACCACACATTCAGGAGTCATTCATTTAAGAAATAACTATTGAGTATGCCTGATGTATCTAGCCCCATTCTCGGGGCTTTGATTCAGCAGAGAAGAAGATAAAGTTTGCCACTATCAAGTCTACATTCTAGAATGCAGTGGAAAGTGCTAAAGAAGCAAACGAATAAATACAGAAGATAATTTCATCTTGAATCAGTGCTATGAAGCAAAAAATTGTATGATAGGTAGTGACTATCATATCACAGTGACTAATTTAGATTGGGTGGTCTGGGAATAATCAAAATAGTGTAAGAGATATTTTGAATAAGGATGACTCATGAAGTAATCAAAATGTAAATGAGTTTTTGTCACCTCTATCCTTTAAATTTTATTTTGTGAAAGTAATCTTTCTCTGACTCTGGATAAATTCTTGGACAGGTTGAATGATTTTTCTGTTCTTTTTTAGATGATGTCACAAATGCAGTCTCAATAATGTAATGAGACCGTCTCTGCTTAGATATTAAGCCATCCTTAAATATCCTTTCAAAATCATCCTTGAGTATTCATTTTCTCCTTTCTATGGCCAGAACTTTGGGGGAGTGGCATGGTGGTGGTGGTGGCTGGCTTTTTTATCTTTGACCCATATTCACAATGCATGGTTGTACACTGTGCATAAAGTCAAGAGGTGGGGGTTGAGTAATGAGAGAAGATTAAGGGCTCCTTTATCTGTCTGTCTAGCTTTTCCTTTCCTGGTGGCTGGTAGATGATGAACCTTGACATCGCCTGGGTGCTTTCATGGCTCTTCAGAGATTTATTCCTGGGCTCCTCTGACGCCAAATCTGTGTGATACACATTTGCCTTTGGTCAAAGCTCTCCACTGCCCATATGCATGACCCAGTTCCAGTCCACACACATCTTTTGCCCAATAAACTCTGAGAAAGACAGGTAAAGCTACCTCAGGATCTCAGTTCTGGTTCTTTCACCCAAGGACTTAGTACAACTCATCTCTTGCCTTTTAAATTTCCTAGGTAGAAATCAGACTTTGTCCACAGTGCACCTGTCTAAGGAATGACATACAAAGATATTCCAGTAGACCTGAGGCTGAGAGTAGCGGGGAAACTCTCTTCTCTGTCTCCAAATAAGAAACGATGGAGTTCACAGCATGACTTTCTTTTTCTTTTTCTTTTTTTAAATTATTATTTTTTAAATTTTATTTTACTTTTTCAGTGTTCCAAGATCATTGTTTATGCACCACACCCAATGCCCCAAGCAATACGCGCCCTCCTTAATACCCACCACCAGACCCAACCCCTATCCTCCTCCCCTCCAAAACCCTGTTTGTTTCTCAGAGTCCACAGTCTCTCATGGTTCATCTCCTCCTCTGATTTCCCCCAACTCCCTTCTCCTCTCCTTCACTGAATGTCCTTGTGTTATTCCTTATGCTCCACAGCATGACTTTCTCCAAAGAGAATATTCTCACAAACCTTCTTGCTTTCAGCATCTTCTTTTGGCTATTTTATATGTTTCAAAGTGGATAAAATGCTCAAGAGTATCAAAATTATTTCTCAAGATGTCTTAAAATATTAATATTTTGGTCTGATATCTAACTTGGAATTTCATATCTTCTCCATCTTGTCTTGTCAAAATTTCATCATCATCCTATTACAATAGTTAAAGTTTACTGAGTGTCATTCAATCATTGTTCTATGTGTTTTATGCACATTAACCCATGTAATTCCCATAGTTATTAAAACCATTATTATTAATGTTTTCTTTTCATAGATGAGAGAGGTGAAACTCGCAAAGGTTGAATGACTTGCCCAAGAATGCTCAGGTAATAGATGGCAAAACTAGAATTCAGACCCAGGGAACCTTACTCTAGAGCCCATGGCATGCATGGTCTCTCAAGCAGGGAAAGCCTATCCACATAACTCCCGCTGAGCTGAGACCTGAATTCTAAGTTAATGTCAGTAGTGCAAAGGTCCAGGGGCAGAATGTTCTCAGTAGCAAGCTGTAGATCTGCATTGCTTTTCCTCTTACAGTTCTGTAGCCCACCTTGTTTCTGCCTTTAGTTGGAGCCCAATTTTCTCTCATAGTGAGCCAGCTACCAGCTGACATTTCTTTTTTTTTTTTTTTAAGGTTTTGTTTTATTTTTTGACAGAAAGAGAGAGATCACAAGTAGGCAGAGAGGCAGGCAGAGATAGAGAGGAAGGGAAGCAGGCTCCCCAGTGAGCAGAGAGCCTGATGTGGGGCTTGATCCCAGGACCCTGGGATCATGACCTGAGCTGAAGGCAGAGGCTTTAACCCACTTTGCCACGAAGGTGCCCCCAGCTGACATTTCTGATCTTCCTCTTTAGCCATCGAACTACTGTTACTTGCCACCTAGGACAAAGGTCTATTCTGGGCATATACCCAGAGGAAATGAAATCAGTATCTTAAAGAGATACTTATACTTCCATGTTCGTGGGAGCATTTTTCACAATAGCTGAGAAATGAAAACAACATGTGTCCATCAACAGAAGAATGAATAAAAAGAATGTGGTACATATGTGTAATGTATAATATTAATCAGCTTTAAAAAAGGAAATCCTGATATTGGCAGCAACATACACAAACCTGGAGGACATTATGCTAAGTGAAACAAGTCAGACAGAGAAAGACAGATGCTATATGATATCACTTCCATGTAGAAGCTAGAACAATCAAACTCATAGGAGTGGAGAAGAGAAGGGTTATTGCTGGGGGTTAGGAGGTGGGGGAAATGGAGAGACATTGGTCAAGGGGTATACAGTTTCACTTATAAGGTAAGTTCTGGAGATCTAAGGTACAGCAATGTGAATATATTCACTGTGTTGTATACTTGAAATTTGCTAAGAGGGTAGATCTTGAGTGTTTGCCCAACACACACAAAAAATGGCAATTATGTGAGGTGATGGATATATTAACTAAGATGATTACGGTGATCATTTCACAATGCATATGTGTATCAAAACATCAATTTGCACACCTTACATGTGTACAATTTCTTTTGTCAATTATACTCCAATAAAGCTGGAAAAAATTCTAAAAAATAAAAAATTCTGAGACAACCTTGGATGATAAAATCAATCTTTGGGTAACTGATTCCAGCTTTCTCCTAGGGGGCAGAAAAGAAGTCAGCAAATTCAGATTTGTCGAAGTTTAACAATTCACTTGAGAGAAAGTCTCCAAGTCTATTTCAAATTTGTTTTGCATTTTTACTTGGTCTAACTTTCAATTGTATTTTGAAAAAAGAAAGTTTACATTTATTTACAAATCAAACAAGGAGCCAGAATTGCTGGGTTCATGATACCCTGAGTGAGACCAGTGAATCACCAGTGGTTCTCAACCGAGGTCAGAATTTCCTTTGGGGCATTCAGAAATGTCCCGGGGCTTTTAGGTTGTCACGGTGCCTGAGGGAAACATTAGAATTTAGTTGGTAGATCCACAGATGCTTAACTACTCTGAAATGTACAGTCCCACATAATGAAAATGTGTCATACCTTATTGCTCCCCTTGAGTACTCCTGCTGAGAGATACCATTATAAAGGCAGTTGACATAAATGAAGACAAAGCAATGAGGTGGGCTTTTTCCACAGAACGAGTCCTCCATTTCCTTCCCTAATCGGTAATGGAAATGCCACTCATCTATCTATTTGGAAACAATTACTGCCTTGGCAGCTAGAGTAAATAAATGACTTGCCTTTTAAAGAAAATTAACTCTTTCTTCCCATGTTGATTGGAAGTGAATCGTACCAGGTCATATACAATTGTGGTTTTGTCAGATGAGATACTGGGGTAGGGAGTGGCTAAATTTTGTTACGCGTCTGCCTTGGGCTCAGGTCACGATCCCAGGGTTCTGGGATCAAGCCCTGCATTGGGCTCCCTGCTGCTTCTTCCTGCTTCTGCTCTCTTTCACTATCGCTGTCTCTCTCAAGTAAATAAATAAAATCTTAAAAAGGAGAGAGAAAGAGATTGAGTATAGACGAAGTGTGCTTCTAACATGGTGGTTCTGGAACCAGGATAAAGAATGGGTGCTGTGGTCTACCTGACTACCTCCTGAGTGTGGGTTATAGGGTGGAGAGGGAAGCCCAAAAGGGTCTACGGAAGTTTTGGACCATTTGCCCTCAGGGATACCAAGTTTCTGGCAAAATCAAGGAAGAACTAGCTCCTTATTTCAAATGTGGATTATTTCAGGTGAGTGAATAGTTAAGTTTCTTGACACAAGTTTGCAGGGATAAAAAATTTATTTTTTCTGCCTGTCTCTGATATCAAATGATGTTCTAGAAAAAAATAACGTTAGTTTGTGACTTAGGGTTTGTTTATCACACAGTCTTGTATATATATTGGCAGCAGCTTAATAACTAATTATATTTAATCTGTCCTCCTAATGCTCTTCCCTTCTCTCTTCCAAAATGGCCCTGGAACGTTATGTAACAGATAATAGCTTGTCAATTTTGATTTTCCCTTAATCTGAGGAAAAGCCTTTCTGATAATGTCTGAAAGGCAAGTAGATATAAGTTTAGTCAACACTTTATCACTGAAACTCATTATAAAGTAACATTTACCCATTTTTTATAAACTTTTAAAGAACAGCATCTCCTCACCTGCACAGTGCCAACTCTTTCTCTATCCATATCCATTTGACTCTCTCTGTCTTCATTTCTTGTCATGCTGAGCAATTACTGAATAGAACTTTTAGTTTCACATGTAAATCATCTTCCTTCAGCTCTGATGAGTTTATCTCCTAAAACTTCCCCTCAGCTTGAGTTGCTCAAAGAGATCAGTGAAGGATCTGAATTCTCCTCATAACTGGCAGTGCCTCGTTTCTCCCAGAGACTTGACATTAGACCCAACTCCTATTTGACGCATCTATTTGACGCATCTCACGCATCTATTTGACATGCGTGAGATGAATGAAGATCGCTTAGCCTAGATCATTCTCGGGGCCATTCATCGTTGCCATGTTGGGAAAAAAAAATAGTAGAGAGGATCTATGATGAAAAGATGGATGAAGTATTTTGATTCTTGCTGACAGGGCTCTATCCATATAGGGCTTGTACTGGTGTCCTAAGGAGAATGACTATTGACCAGAACCATCAGGGAACCGTAACAGAAGGGGTTGGTAAGGAAATCGGACTAGTTGAGGCAATTGTTGAATCTAAGAGGACTAACACAAGAATGCAGGGCGGAGGAGGGGGGGGAATCCAGAAATCAGTCAGTGTCATTCACTCCCATCTGTGGAGGTGGTAGACAAGAGGTACAGAGAACACTATAATTTTTTAAGGGAAGAATGGCTAAGAAAAACCAAGCAGGATACCAGGGCTCTTAGTTACTTATGGTTTAGGTCCTAGGATGGGGATGTCAGAAATAGGGTGTTAGGTTGGGTGTTGATGTGGAAGTGTGGCGTTTAGATCCTGATGAAAACAGTATGGAAGAAGGAATCTTGCGTCAAATCTAGAGCTACAAAAATGCGAGGGAGTCTTGTGTTTGATGGTATAGGAGAATCAGGGATGCAAGCTCACCTACTAGATCCCAAGGTTTAAAAATATTTTTGCTCATGTGTGTGTGTGTGTGTGTGTGTGTGTGTAGAGGGAGAGAGAGAGAGAGAGAGAGACCCTTTCTGTGTCCTCTTTGATGCACATTGGCATAGCTTGTCACCTTCAGTAACACCTCTCGTGCAGCAATTCTCAAAAGGGCTAGGAGAGGAGACACGGGATGTGCCGGGTAGCCTTGCAAGACTGCAGGAGAGGAGCTCCATCCCGGCTTCCCCAGCCTGGCCCGTGCCCGCATGCGCACACTGGGAATTGAGCACTGAATCGCCCACCTTCCTTCACACAGAAGCAGCTCTGCCCAGATGAACGTAAACAGTGTTGTGTTTTGTTTAACATTTAAAAATTAAAGTGTTTGTTTCAGTTCAATTCAAACATTTCTTGAATTCATACTTCCAGGAAGGTATGGTTGACAAGATACTGTGTCTGCCTAAAGGAAACTTCTAATTTGAGACAGAACAGATAAATACGTAATTATACTGACTGGCAAAAATTTTTACCCATTTAAGTTAACTTTGGGGGTGAGGAGTTATGTTATATTAGGCAAGTCCTTAGAGCATGGGAGATATGGCATTAAATACCAGAAACGAAGGTGGGATTCTCCAAGTTAGTCCACAGTCCTGGGGAGTGGTGAATCATAGAGCCTAGACTAGGAAAGGCAAAATGTCACTCCAGGGACCCTGAGGTCACAGGGGCTGGAACTGGGTAAGCAGATCAGATCCTATAGCACAAAAGACAAGAATAGAAAATGTGGGAAATGGGAAAATGTTCCTGAAAAGTTTGTTAGAGGCTCGGGAGTATGACAGAGACTGACAGACCTCTAGGAGAGGCTCTCTCCTGACATGACAGGAAGTTTTAACATGGAGTCAAAGTTCTGATAGATCCAGGAGTCTCTGACTTGCTCCCATTTTCCTGGAATTCTAGGGAATAGACAGTGTTACAGGCGAAATAGTGGTGTGAGGACATTTGAGCAACAAGGAGCAGGAGATGATGGTGGAGTGTGGTCCCTGCAGTCTGCTGATGAACACAGAGAGCCGGACAACCCACCAAGTGCTGAGCTCAGTCTTAGCCCGAGAAAAATGGCCTCCTGGCGCCATATTATTCTGTCAGGAGAAGAGACAAATCTACCTGTCACGTCCTGCTGTTATGAATCTGTGTAAAAGTCTTAGGGGGAGATTCAGAGTTATCAAATCTCCATACAATTACTTTAAAGTATTGGCTAGAGTTTAACCGCAAGTGACATTCTCTTAGATTTATAGGCTTTAGAGACCTCAGGTAACAGATATTGACCATTGGAAAAGAAACTTGTCTTGGATGAGCTGATGTAGGATGTTTTTTCCCGAAAGACTCAACAGAGCTTTTCTTTTCCTCTGAATCATGTAAGTGTTAATAATTCATTTGCTTTGTCTTTCATTTCCTATTTCCATGACATATGTACAGTCCTAGGAAGGGACATTCATGGTGCATAATCACAGCCCTGGGCTCTTTAGCTTGTTGCTAAAGGACTATTTCAGCAATCTGATGAGCATTAGGGAGGTTATGGAATGGCCAAGTGGAAAGGTGGAGGGAGAGCTCTTCCTTTC
Source organism: Mustela putorius furo (assembly GCF_011764305.1). Taxonomy (NCBI): domain Eukaryota; kingdom Metazoa; phylum Chordata; class Mammalia; order Carnivora; family Mustelidae; genus Mustela; species Mustela putorius. The sequence goes on from NW_025421998.1 coordinate 89,811,682, forward strand.
CCCAAGCTCAGGTGAATGAGAGTCCAGGAAGAGGGGAGACAAAGGTCTGGCTAAGCAGCTGATAGAGAAGATGTTAGTGGAGAGAATGCAGATAATTATGGGCTTGTCACTTGAAATCCTTTTCACGTAAAGAAGCAAATGGGCTTCTTTCTGAAATGTCCATTCCCAGTTAAAGAGGGAGTCCATTTCAGGAGTGGTTGCCAGGCGATGTATATGTTAATATCACTCCAGCATGGTCAAACATTGTAGTCCTCTCTGTATTTTAAGGTAAACGGCAGGACTTTAAAGAAAGTACCATGCACAGGTTAAATGGGTACTGTTAAATTTTGTCTAGGGATAAGACAAGAGTCTTTTTCGTTTTTAAGCATAACATTTAGAATTTATGAGAGCTGTGGGACTATATTTACTTACTCCCTTTTTGTTTGATAGCTTTATCAGACTGTGAGTACACAACCCCAGGTTTGTTTGAAACGCACAGCAAACAATTAATTGACTGATGGTTTGCATATATAATCCTATAAATACACACATAAATAAGAAAATACCATGAAAGAAAAAAAATCCTCAAGCCAACCATTTTATTCTTGGGAGCAACTGTATTTTCACTACTGAATTAACTAAGTTTTGTTATTCAAAGATGTCTTCCAATGCAAATGAAGCACTTGGGCATTCTTGGCAAAGTTATCTACCTGTAAGGCTGGTTTCAGGGATCTCAGGATCTGTAAAGGCTGGTTTGGAAGTGTGAGGGCATCAGATCTGAGCCAGTGGTAAGGGATGTCACCACAGTAGGAGTCCAAGTGAATTCTTCCTTGGGACTTAAGAGTCAAGACATAAAATGGGGGATAAAGTGAACAAGCCATGAATAGTTTGACCGGCCAGTATGCTCCATTGGCATTTCAGGTTCTAGCACGAGAGAAGAGAGAAAGCTGCAGGATAAAGGGGGTGACAGGGAAGGAGAACTTTGGAGCTCTGTTCTCTGTCGAGGTGGTCCAGAGGACTGTAATGAGGATCTATGAGCTATTTTTTTAAAATTTTATTTATTTATTTGACAGACAGAGATTACAAATAGGCAGAAAGGCAGGCAGAGAGAGAGAGAGAGAGAGAGAGAGAGAGAGGAGGAAGCAGGCTCCCTGCTGAGCAGAAAGCCCAATGCAGGGCTTGATCCCAGGACCCTGAGATCATGACCTGAGCCGAAGGCAGAGGCTTTAACCCACTGAGGCACTCAGGCACCCCATCTGTGAGCTATTTTTGATGTTTCTAAAAATCTAGGAGAAAAATACACATTTATTCATAATAACATTCTCCGAGTAATTAAAATGTTGTTTCTTTGCTTTTGGCTGGGATTATATAAATTCATTGTTGTAATATATTCATCTCAGTCTATCCAGAATTCTGATAACTGGCAGTTGCATTAGTTACGTTAATGAAAAGGGAAAATGAATTATGACTTAATATGTGCTGGTTTGTAGACAAAATCTTTCATATTATGAGGTTTATGGGAGGACATGATAAGAAAAACTTCAGTGGTAAAGTAGTTGATAATTACCACCCTAGAGAAGAGACACTCCATCTGGTAGATCTGATGAGTTTCTGCTATATCGTGGGGCCCCAGAGATGCTCAGTGATTATGTATGTCTCATCTTTATTCTAGTTACAAGACAAATTTACCTTGGGCTTTGAAAATAGAGGCAAACCTGAGCTGAACAAATACATAAAATGTCAGGTTAGTATGAACCTAAGGTGAGTGATACTTGTCATCTTTCAGTAAAATTAATTTTATGAGAGAAGTTCTTTTTATAAGATTCCGGGGCTTACTTCTCACAGCTGGGAGTACAAAATGAGTGGTCACACAATTGCTCTTGCCTTTAAAGAATGCCTGAGCTGGGAAAGAGGCCTTATGGGCTTCGGTAGGTCTGTGGGTCAGCTCCATCCTTTTAAGAAAGCATTGTACCAGCTGGAAACATAACCCTTCTGCTTCTATCCAAGACAGAGTCTCCTATTAGAAAATACAGGAAGATTTCAGGAAAAGCACATGGATCCCTCAGACCAAAAGTTTTCAATGTATATTTACATATCGGAAACTTTAAAAAATGGAAAATGTCTAGAAGATGTCACCCAGGATATTCATTTCCTCCTAAAGTAAAATCTGTTCAGTGATGAAAAGTGAGGGATGATTGATGTCTACTTCTTTTTTTGAATTTGATAAGAAAAGATAAGCAGGATATTCACTGTATTGCCCAAAGAGCTTAAATAAAGGGAGGGGAGGGAGAAAGAGAAAGAGAAAGAGGGAAGGAGAGAAGAGAGAAAACCCTGAAATCTAATGTTCCCAGTATTTGCCTGGAAATGGCTCTGGGTGGTTTTCAAGGCCACTGGAGGCTCCAGAAAAGGTGAGTTCTACCAAGGGACAAGTGTTGGGTTCAGTTTAGAAAGACATGATCCTCAGAAAGCTTCTGCTTTAAGCTCGTTGACTTTCTCCGTGAATGACAAACTTTCCCAAAGGTACCGGTTCACCTATAACAAATTTGGCTCCCAATCACGATAGCATCTTGGATATATCACACTTGGCTCCACAGACTGCCTTACTCCTCAGAAGCTCCGAGCTCTGCGAAAGTTCTTGGCATGACACAGCTGTGGATCACCTAATTACTACATTCTGCAGTTTTACTTTTATTTTTTATATTTTTTAAAGATTTATTTGTTTGAGGGGAGTTGGGCAGAGGGAGAGGGAGAAGGAGAGAGAATCTCAAGCAGACTCAGGTGAGGGCTGAGCCTGACATGGGCTTGATCCCATAACGCTGAGACCATGACCTAAGCCAAGACCAAGGGCCTGATGCCCAACTGACTGAGCCCCCGAGGTGCCCCTAAATTCTGCAGATTTAAGCCAGACTCCACTAATGATTTCTCATGTTTCTTTTTCTTTAAAAGTGCCAAGTTCTTATAATTTTTTTTTTTTTAATGCAGAACGATTTGAATTTTGCAGAGGAATCTTTAAAAACAGTTATGAGGTGTTTTCTTCACTGGGGACAGTTCTATCTTCCTAAGATAAGGGAAAACTGCCACCTCTGAGATAATTCTGACATCTCTCAGCTGCATTAAGGAGACTCGGGGAAGGGTGATTTACTAATGGTGACGGCTATATTGGATACAATGCCATTTACTTACAAGAAAAAAAAATCATAGATTAAGCATTAGGTAACAGCTATCAGTTGAAGAAAGTTTTTGTTTTGTTTTGTTTTGTTTTTGGAAAAAAAAGATGTAATGAGAACTGTATGTGCTAGAAGCAAAGAAAGGAGAGAGTATTAAAAGAAAAAATAAAAACCCAAAAGTTTTTTGGGTGTGTGTTTAGCCCCAGGTGAAAGATTGAGAAAAAAACCAGATTTTAGATTTTATAAAACCTTCACTCTTCCTTCTACGACTCTTCCCCCACCCCTCAGCATCACCAAAAATCAGACCAGCCTTTAAGGAAAAACTTTAATTAAGCTTGTTCATCTGAGAAACATCTGAGTTTCTTTATTCCATTTTCTTTCAGAGGGCCTTCGGGAGCATGGTTATTGAACACTGGATATTCCTTTTGTAGTCTAAAATGATACCTGAAAGAGAGTTTGTCTGTCTCCTCAGAGTTCCTCTTTAACTGAAGGCTCTTCAACCTTGCCCCAGGGTCCTGACCTCCTGTTGTGGTGACCCTGCCAACTAACTCCGTCTGCACCCAGAAGGGCCCTGCAGCCTTCTCCCATTTCCAAATGTTGTAGCTGTCAACCAACAATTCGGTATTTTTAGCTTAAGTTCTTCTGTTTTGTATTCAGCTCAGTGTTTACTTTGTAAGGAGCAGTAAAAATGTAGGGTTCTTGCAAAGATCTCAGGTTTAAAACAAGAATTTTATTTCAGCTCTTAATCTTTGTGCACCTATAATGTCTTCAGCCTCGTTCCAGTGCCTCAAGGTCTTATTGTTAGCGTGTGCAGAAATCTGAGAGAAAACATTTTAAAAAAACATTCCCAAACATTCGCCATCTTTCTGCACAAAGGTAATGTAACAGCAAATGATTCAAAGTCAAGATTCTCAGTGAATGCAACCTCATGGTGAAATAATTGTTTCGTTCTGTCTTGGTGGGGAAGAAGAAGAATTCAACTCGTTGAATGCTAAGGAAGCCAATTTTTGAAGGTAATAAACTAATTTTCATCATTATCATCTTTTATAAGGTAATAGCTGTAGCAAAAGGGAAGATCAATTATGAATGAGAATGATGAATAATCATTCATTGAGTCGGAAGATGATACTATGGACATAATGGGGACTGGTTTGCTTTTGGAAGAGAAGGCTAAGGTATCTACCATCCAGGAAGAGTTTTAGTCACAAGAAATGAACCAGGGTTCTATCAGCTAAGGACAGACTAAGATGAAAAGGGCTTACCATAAGGCAGGAGAGATTCTGGCTGGATCTGATGAGAATCTTCAGGACTATAAAGGGATCAGCCCCTGAAATGGAATGTTCAGGAAGGCTACTTATTTTCTCTCCCCAGTGACCATAAAGAAGAAAAGAGACAACTATTTGTTCTGAACAATTTTCCTGCAGAAAGGCAAAGACATGGCGATGGATTCTGTCAGTCCCTTGAAGCTTAAAATTTTCTATATTCTGATAATTCATTTAATGTTATTTCCTTTGAGATATGTGGTTATGCAATGAAAATTAATGTCTCTTATCTTGGTTAGAAGTGTTCCCATCCCCAGAGTCCTCCATCTGACAAATCTCAAGGTCAATCTTTTCATGCCTCCCTTACTCTTACACACTCACATTCGTACTGGACTGAGCTACTCCAGATGCCTACAATATTTAAAATACTGGATAAATATCAGGTACCATGCCAAGAGCTGCTTTCCATAGCTAAATGCTAATTCCAATGGCAACATTTAAAAGAGCCATTATCAATCTTCCACTAGATGGAGTATAAATAAAGAAGCGGGAACTAAGAGCCTTGCTTAAGCTAATGATAGAAGAAAACTTCAAACTGCAGTCTTCAAATCTAAAATTTGCACTCTGAACATGTCATGAAATGAGAAACAACTAGAAACCATTGCCAAGCTAAACTCCTCTGTTGTGTAAGTTTGGAAAAGTTACATAACCTTTCTCACCTCAACAGCCCTGTTACTTTGAGGCTTTGTTCCTTTTTTTTTTTTTTTTTAAAGATTTTATTTATTTATTTGACAGAGAGAGAGAGAGAGATCACAAGTAGGCAGAGAGGCAGGCAGAGAGATAGGGAAGCAGGGTCCCCGCTGAGCAGAGAGCCCAGTGTGGGGCTTGATCCCAGGACCCTGTGATCATGACCTAAGCCAAAGGCAGAGGCTTAACCTACTGAGCCACCCAGATGCCCCGATGTTTGATTTCTTTTTTGATTAAGATATAGAAAACCCTAGAGAGAAGTGAATGATAGCTTAATTTTATATTGCATGGGATTCAGCCTGATCTTAAGTTGATAATCTTTTGCTGCATGTATCTCTTGTTCATGTGTCCCAAGAGAGATATGATCCCTAAGAGGGAGGTCTCAGAGGTGGTTGTCTCTCTTGTATACAGTTTGTCTGTAACTACTTTTGCTTTAGGTACTTCATTCTGAATATCATTTGTGGTTGGGGGACTGGTTGGCATCACCCCTTGCAAATGGCATGACCAAAGGAAGTCTGTATAAAGAATACAAGAGCTACTAAATATTTCTACAATGGCAGTCATAGCACAATACATAAATATATCAAATTAATGGGTTGTACAGCTTAAATTTACACATTATTTGTCAAATATATTCAATAAGAAATACAGTTTGCACTGGCTTTTCTTAGAAAGGTTAAATGTTTGTGACTCCTCTCCAGTATATCATTTGTAAAATTTAGAGTTCATGGAATACTTGGAAATCATCTAGTCTAGATAGAGCAAATTCTTTTAATTTATAATCTGTCCCTAATTGACTGGATGTGGTTTCTTGGAAAACAGAGAAGAGAAGGGCTCCAAGACTATATCCAGGCTCATGTTTGCCTTGATCATAAGGGAGAGGGGAAACATCTGTATCTCATTACTGTTATCCCTAATATTTTCAAGTTTTAATTTTATAAATGAGATAACTACAATCTAGATAGATTTCTCTCTTGGCCAATAAAGTCTCCAGGGAGATAAAGCACAGTAAACCTTGCCATAATGCTATAAATGAGGTCCAAAAAATTTCAATTGCATACCATGCAGAAATTCATTATTACAGGAATAATGAAAAACAATACTTTTCTGTTAGTAGTTGCTATATTAGAAAAGAAAAGGAAAAACAACGTTAACAATCTATCAGCTATGTAGAGATAGATGATTACAAATAAATGTGTACTAAACTCCTTTTCTTGCTCTCTCCCCTCCCTACTTCAGAAGGTAAGAACATTAGCCTGGCTCTTTTACGAACAGGGGTTGGGAGTCATTAGCCAACCACTTGGTAGTCTAGTTAACATCGTCACAGCGCATGTTATGATAGGATTTTACTGTAAAATGCTTTTCAATGAAAACTATTCAAAATGGTAGCAAAGAACAATTGCAAACCTTTCAGGGTCTAAGAGCATAAATCACAGTGAATCTCTATAAGTACAAAATTTCCAAGAAGACTGGTATTTTATCTTAAAATTTACTTGAACTTTAGATTCATTCAAAAACATATCCAAATTTGTTTTAACATAATTATGTATTAAATATGTATGTATTAGTTTTAAATGAGATTGGGGTTCCAGGAATAATTATAATATAAAAGCTGATATTTATCCTGTGCACTGGTATATGACTGTATGTATTCCCCAGATTGAGAGTGATGGAAACCGGGGATCCCACATTGCAACTAGCATGTTTTAAAAGACATAAGCTAGTGAAAGTCTGAAAGAGATTGTATCTCGCCCCAAATCCACGTCCCTTTTCTAGGTTTATGCTGAACCTTTTCATTTATGTATTTATTCCTCAGTTCATCTTTATTTAATTCTCCTCATCCTACAAAATCGTCACCCAACTTTAATGCCTTCCTATTTTTTCATTTCCATCTTTTTATTTATTTTTACATGAAAAAAGATGATTGCAATAAGTGGAGAGTGACTGTGGCAGGGAGACAATTTGCAGGGAGACAGTTCTGATCTTTAGATCTACAAAATGACTTTAAATGACTTTTTGAAAAACTGCCTTTGTTCTGATACAGAAGCAGCCCCAGTGCCAACTGATTGATGAATGAATAAAGAAGATACGGTGCACACACGTGCACACACGTGCACACACACACACACACACACACACACAAACAGAGGAATATTATTCAGCCAATAAAAAGAACGAGATCCCTTGGGCTCTCTGCTCAGCAGGGAGCTTGCTTCCTCCTCTCTCTCTGCCTGCCTCTCTGCTTACTTGTGATCTCTATCAAATAAATAAATAAAATCTTTAAAAAAAAAAATAAAAAGAATGAGATCTTGCCATTTGTGACAAACTGGATGGACCTAGAGGGGATTATACTAAATGAAAAGAGTCAGACAGAGACAGACAAATGCCCTATGAGTTTATTTATACATGGAATCTAAAAAGTAAAACAAATGAACAAACAAACATTGTTTGGGTAAGAGGGTGGGGAATGCACAAAATGAGTGAAGGGGAGTGAGAGGTACAGGTTTCCGGTTCTAGAATGAATGAGTCATAGGGATGAAAGGTGCCGCATAGGGAATATGGTATTATAATAGCGTTGTATGGCTTCAGATGACAACCACACTTGTGGTGAACATAGCATAACATACAGACTTGTTGAATCATTATGAAACTAATTATGTGTCATAATTAGTTAATTATGTAATAGTATGTGTCAACTATACTTCATTTAAAAATGTTTTAAAAAACTGCATTTGTTCTAAGGCAGAACTCCATTTTTGGGTAAAATGTAACATGGGATCCCTGTGCATAAAATATAAATGTTGGATGAATGAAGCAAGAAGAAGAGAGCCCTCCCTTAACTCCCTTAACTTCTTAGAAAACTGGGACTGATAATTACAATTTGCAGACAGTTTTCTTTTTTTAAAGATTTTATTTATTTATTTGACAGAGAGAGATCACAAGTAGGCAGAGAGGCAGGCAGAAAGGTGGCGGGGGAGGGGAAGCAGGCTCCCTCTGAGCAGAGAACCCAACTCGGGGCTCAATCCCAGGACCCATGACCTGAGCTGAAGGCAGAGGCTTTAACCCACTGAGCCACCCAGGCACCCCTGCAGACAGTTTTCTTAAGAAATCTAGTTAGTTATGAAAACATATGCTTCATTCTATTTATTTAATTATTTATTTTTTGATATGGAGAGACAAAATTCAACCCTTCCTATCTCTCAGAAATGTGGATTGTGTCTCGGTATTAGGAATTCTTTAAAAGCCACTCCACCTGTATGTCTTTGGTTAAATAATGACTAGAAGTGTTAATTAATAGCATTTTATTATTTTTAGGTACACTTGTTTTAAAACATAGTGTTGTATTATAGGGTTTTTTTAAAAAAATTTATTTGTTTATTTTAGTGAGAGAGAGCTTGAACATTAATGGGAGAAGGGAGGAGCAGAGGGAGAGAAATCCTTAAGCAGACTCCCAGCTGAGTGTGGTGTGTAGGTGTGTGACATGGGGCTAGATCCCAGGAGCCTAAGATCATGACCTGAGCTGAAATCAGGAGTTGGACACTCAACCCACTGAGCCATCCAGGTGCCCCATGGTGTATTATATTTCTAAAAGCTCAGCAAGTGGAGAACTAGATTAACACACAGGTAACTGTGTCAGGAGGGGTTTTAGCAATTTGGACAATAAGGCTCTCATTGAGACCTTAAACCTCTAGAAACAGCTTCTCCAAATTATAGTCACAGTTGCTAAGAAACTATAGTGAACTTCTTGAGAACAGGCCTCAGACCCAAACCTGTAATGCAATTGGGTATATTACAACACAAAAGCTGTTTTAGAGTGTTTCTAAAATATTTACTCTAATTTATCTTTTTTAAAAAAACCCTGCCTTTCCATTTCTACTATTTTGCTTCTTAATTATATAATTTTCAGCATCTGCCTAACAGGTTAAGCACCTGATAAGTACCTACGGTAAGAATATGTTAACTGATTCATAGCTTCTTGGAAAATATTTTAAAATTGTTTATTGTTTTGTTTTAAATTTAGCCTATGAAACAAACTGCTTTTGAGGTGGGCAAGTGGACATTTGCAATGTGCTGATATATTGAAATCAAATTACTGTCAAAATATTTAAATGCTTTAAAAAAAAAAACAGGAGCTGGATTCCTTTAGGATGAGGTGTCCTTGCATTGTTGATTTCTTTTAATGTCTATTATAGACAAAAGAATTTTACCTAATAAAGCTGCTTTAAATGCCTTCTTTTAACTTTTAAGATTCATATTTAAGTTATAATCTTAGAACTGTTATTACAAACTATATGCCTTTCCCTTGATGGTTTTTTTCACATTAGATATTAAGATTATACATTTTTAACTTATGATTTAATTTCCACTGGTCTAAGGTAATATTTTAAAATATTTAGGCCAGAGATTGGGCAGAATTCTTTCTTTGTCAGGACACAACCACTTGGTTCTCCCAACCCTTTTTTTTTTTTTTTTTTTTTTTTTTAATGCAATGAGGTTTATAAGATACGAAGTTCAGGCAAAAGTATTTTCCAGTGAGGTCTCTTTTATTTTGTACTTCCTTTAAGTAACAATCAGATAGATACCCCACTGGTTTCTGAGCCCTCTGCTGGTGAGATTTCTTCCTTTTCTTTCAAACTGTGAGCTATGATAAATCCTTCTTAAAAAGATCAAAAGAGGTTACTCATGGTCTAGATGTTTCTTTTTGTCTTGACCACTGCTAGCCTACAGCTGGGGTTGTCTTTTTTTCTTTTAAAAAATAAAAATGATTGTCTTGGGTGCCTGGGTGGCTCAGTGGGCTAAAGCCTCTGCCTTGGGCTCAGGTCATGATCCCGGAGTTCTGGGGTTGAGTCCCACATTGGGCTCTCTGCTTGGTAGGGAGCCTGCTTCCTCCTCTCTCTGTCTCTCTGCCTACTTGTGATCTCTGTCTGTCAAATAAACAAATAAAATCTTTAAAAAAAATAAAGATGATTGTCTCTAACAACCTCAGCGGCTTAACCAACTGAGCCACCCAGGCGCCCCCAAAGGCAGACTCTTAACTGGCTGAGACGCCCAGGCACCTCTGAAAGGCAAGCTTTATCTTCTGATAGAACACTGCGAAGTAGCACTAGTGTGAGTCATCAATCAGGACAATGGTGATATTTAAGGTCACGAAATTCTCAAGTTTTTATTCCCTCTCTCTGTTGTAATTTGTAGACATTATGTGATCTTTGTAATGACGTGGCCAGCCTTGGGGAACTGTGGAATAGGGTGATGTTTGACAATTTTTTTTTTAAAGATTTTATTTATTTATTCGACAGGCAGAGATCACAAGTGGGCAGAGAGGCAGGCAGAGAGAGGAGGAAGCAGGCTCCCTGCTGAGCAGAGTCTGATGCGGGGTTCGATTCCAGGACCCTGGGATCATGACCTGAGCTGAAGGCAGAAGCTTTAACCCACTGAGCCACCCAGGCCCCCTGTTTGACAGTTTTTAAACTCATCCTTCCTAGATACAGACGGTTTTGTTAGGGGGCCAATGATTAAGAGTCTTGGTCCACAGGATTTTGACGGTTCTCCTGGCAAAGCAGACATGGCAGATACTAAATTGTGAATCTCACAGGACAAATCAGAGGATTGGAGAGAAGAGACGCCAGATGAGAACCTTATGACATTTTGAAGCAGAACAAAGCCAAACAAATTAAGTCCCTGCCTTGAAACCACTTCCAAGGAAACAGGTACTAACTTGAGCTGTCCTCAGGAGCCCACAGCCAGGTATGCTGCCCTATTTAGAGATCACAATAGGACTATTAAATGGAAAGAATGATTATTGCTATTTTAAAAGAATTGCTCTTAGAAGGGCAAGAATTTTCTTTTTGTGGAACACAAGGTCTGTGAAAAAGCAATGTGACTAAGTATATATTAAAAAAAAAATTGCCATTGTCTATCATGGATCGTGCCACTGGCCACTGAAATGAACTGTTTAAACATGTGCAACTGATCACTTTCACCACAGGGAGAAAAACTCCTGCCATTTATCATTCGCTTATAAAGATGCCACAGGTAATAAAATGGTTGCAGGAGGAGGTCATGGAGAGGACGTGACCTGGGCAATGGGGAGGCTCCCCCTCCGGCCCCTGTTCCCACAGTGGGACTGGTTTCTTGTGAGGAAGCCTCGAGAAAGCAAGCTGTTCTTGAGGGCTGCACTGAACATGTGAGTGAGTCCCCTTAGGGCCTCTGTCTCTCAACTCTGGAGGTCCTGGTGGGAGGATGCAGAGAGCTACTCGCCTTGGGGCTCTGGAGACAAGCTTCTAGGTACATCCCCCCGCCACAGTCCCGGCTTGGTGCACCTGCCGCCTGGCAGTCTGCGCGCTCCCCCTCTTCTTCCGCATCTGCCTACCCTCCCCGCCGCCCGCAGGGGTAGGTTGGGAACCGACAGCGCTCCATACCGTCTGAGATTATGTGTTAGATCTATATGTTCTATTTTTATGGTTTCTTCACCTTAGGTTTTGGGGGGAGAGGGTGGAGATGGAGCCCATGCTTGTCAGAAAATGGGAACTCAGCTCGAGATTTTTTCCCCTCATTCTACGTGAAGAAAAATTTCTGCTGCGCTATAGGGAAATGTTTCCAAGATTTTGTGTATGTGTGTTATGTGATTTGTGTGTGTGTGTGTGTGTGTGTGTGGGACCAAGGCCCATAGCTTTCTTCAATTTTTATAGAGGGCCATGGCTCAAAAAATTTTTAATGTCCAGCTTTCTCTGGTGTGGGAGGAGGAGACATAGGTGATGTCATCTTATTTCCTATGTGAGGATTACTTGGAAACTGTATGGGAAGATTTGAGTATAATTAGAAACAGACCAAGGCATTTTCTATGCATTAGGAAAGTCCTTAGGAAAAGTGAAGTGGCTCACATTATTAGGAGAAAATCAAATGTTAATCTGCAAATGACTTCTTTTTAGTATTAAAATAAATCCTTTTATCCAGAGAAAGCAGAATCTGTGGGGAAAAAAAAAAGGTAATTGCTATTGAAGCCCTGGGTCCCATGAGCTATCTTGGGTTCGAGTCAATAACAGTTGCTGAGGTCTGTTGCAACCCAAGTTTATTTACTGTCCTCCCTCAGTTCGGGGAAGCAAAATCCGGTAATATGACGAACAAAACATAATATCAAAAGGGGGATTAAGCTTAAGTTAATGGACACCGCCAAGGGTATTTCCTTAGTAATTTTTTTTTTCTATTTAATTTGAAAACCTATTAAACAGGCAAGAATGCTGGACTGATGGGACTAGTACCGTAGCCTAAACTCTTGCTGCATCCGACTCGGATTGGAGACCAAATTATCTGTTCCTAACGCATTGAATGACAGTAACCCTTACAACTTTGGTTATGGATATTTAAGTGTTGTGGGTTTTTGTGGTTGTTACAGCTGTTCTCTACTTTTTGAGGGACTATTCTATTTTTCGTTTTGGAAGAATAATCTTAAAATTGAAGAATTTAAGGACCAAAAGCGGTGTTAGGGATGGGACATCCTTGCAGGCGTTGGACAGGGCGGGAAGACTGGCGTTTGGAGTTTCAGAGAGTTAGGTGTGAATGCTGGTCTTGCCACTTATTTTTTTCAGCGTTCCTTTGAGGACTAGCTAAGTACTGGTCCAAGGTCAAATTTTAGCATCGGGTGGAATTTACCTGAGGCATTGGTTTAATCCCAAATACCAATCCTGATGAGACTGGTCTGGATGAGCCAGGAGCTGTTATGGCCCTCATACTTGTGAACTGCTTAATCATCTCTGAAATTTGGCTGACTTCCCTTATGGTTCTTGTGCTTGGACTTTTCCTAATGGTTCTTATGCAAATTGTCTGACCTCGGCTGAAGCTAAGCTGCTTAACCTCTGCAACTCAGTTTCTTAGCTGTAAAGTGAGGATAATATCCACCTTCAGGGGTTGGTTTAAGACTTGGATATGGTGTGTTTGGAGCCTCACAAAGTGCCTGGCTTCCGTTGTTAACCATTCAGTTCAGCATTTGACATCCAGCCTGAACTTGAGAATGTTTAGGAACATGAGGGCATTGCTTTGTGAGGACCCCTCTTCCCTGGTAGCTCCGGTCTCATGGACAGATCAATTACTGGTTCTGATTGCTTTCCCAGCAATAATTTTACAGTCCAGTTCATTGAACTACCATTGCAGGAGCTGTCTCAAGACTCTTCATCCTTCTGCACACAATTTAGAATCCGAGCTTCTCTTTTCAGTGTGGCATCTGAAACGGGGGACAGCGTTCTGTAAGTAGTAGGAACAACACAAGCCCAGAACAGATACTCTGTCGTTGGCAAACTGAGTCACCTTAGAAAACTTTGTAATTCAAATCCTAGGGCCTCATTTTTCTCACTTATAAAATGAGTTGTTTGACCCAAACAACACCCAAGATTGCTTTTTGCCCTAGGATTATGTAATTTTGTGTTATTCATATGTATCAATATTGTATTTCTTAGATGGTAGAGCTTGTTTCATTTCAATAACAATGTTTCTTTATGTTTCTTTTCTTTTCTTTCTTTCTTTTTTTTTTTTTTAAAGTTAACTCCAGGCCCAACATGGGGCTTGAACTCATGACCCTGAGATCAAGAGTCCCGTGCTGTACTGACTGAGCCAGCCAGCTACCCTATAACAATGTTTCTTTTTAATTGCATCTGCTTTGTGCAAGACCCAGCTATACCAAAACTATCACAAAAATGTCTCTTCTCAAGGGGCTTGTGCCATCTTAGGGATAAGACCTGAAGACAAGAATTTTTTAAAAGAAAGGATGAGAAAAGGATCTTGTCTATAGTCGTTTTGCTTCTATGTGGTGCATAGTTTATATCATTAACTGAAGTTAAAGTTATTGTTAACAGCAATACTCTACCAGCAGATAATAAAACACAGGAAAATGAAACATCTTATGAAAATATGTTATTCATAGAGATGGCAGAAGGAGCTGACCTCTGTACCTGTCTTTGGCCTTGCGCTTCAGGGCATCTGCTGGCAGAATTAAAAGTAAGAACCACAATCATGGAGCACAGTTTCTATTATTTCCTTGAGTTTAGGAACTCTTCTTCCATTTCTAAATTGGAAATTGGCTTGGTTCCCACTTAGGTTAAAATGATGAACTCTTAGAATCTCTTGTGAAGCTGACTAATGAGATAGTTAATCCACACCAGATCAGAGAAACCATGGTTATCTCTGACTCGAGTGATTTAGCACACAGGTGTGAACCTCTCTCTTCTCTGGTTGGGGAGCATGGACCTGCACGATTTCTAGAGAACCTCTTAGCCTGGAACCCAAGGTTCTGCACTGCTCTGCTGGTTTCCTCTCTCCCCATCTGTTTGTGTTTGCCTGATACCGTTCCAGATACTAACAGGTAGAAATGGCTGTTAGGAATTTACATTTCAGCAACAAATGAGACTGATAAAAATTGTTTTAGAACAACAAAGGAAGAAAACCAATGACCTTAAATGCTTTCCTTTCAAACAATGAAAACCATGCAGTCTTTGACAAACTTATTCCAGAAGTTTCTTTTCCTTAGGCTGTTCCTTTTCTTCATAGACTGAGTGGTCTCCTGGAGGTCAGGATTCAAACAGAATGCAAGGAGAGCAGAGCTACCTTTCCCGGAGACCTGGACTGCTCTTTGCTTGGGGAGACTCTCATGTAGCCTCTCCCCCAGGCTTTGCCTGAGCTCAAGGGGCTGGAGTCTCTCTCTCTCCAAGAGGATCAGGGCAGAATCCCGGCATTTTTGATGACAGCGCATTCTGTGGTGTGCTTGGAATTTTTTTTTTCCCCCCTAGGCTTGTTTCATCTTGAGCTCATTTTGCTCTAATTTATTCTGGGCTGTGTGTTTCTGCATCTGTCCATTCAGATAAGAGGCGAGAGTGTGTGTGTGTGTGTGTGTGTGTTTGTGTGTGTGTGTGAGTGTGTGTTTTGTGTTCATCTTTTTGTCATTTGCGTAGCTGATTAAAAGCTACAGATAAATAAGCTATTCAGCACCAAGCAAGGCTAATCGTAGATAACATGCGGTGACCTCAGAAGGTTTAATTCTGCCTTGTGTTGGAAAGGCAGGAAACTTGAAAGAGTACGTATATCTCGGCATGCTGGGAGGGATCCCAGTTCACACTGGGAACAGTTCTTTCTTGGCAGGCAGATTTGTGAGCCTGGCAGCATTTGCCATTTATTGGGATGGACCCTTCAAAGTCCCTCTTCTCTCTTCTGTCATGGTCCATTTGAGGCCGTTGTCCTTCAGATGGCATCCTCTTGTTAGCCATAAAACGTCCCCTTCTGTGCCAGCAGACATTTTAGTAATCTATAATGAAGAAACCCAGTTTTCTATGAGTCCTGTAAGATCTGTTTGTCAACTCTGCAGATAAACATTTCTACCCTGGAGTATGCCAGTGACAGGAACCATATGTCATCACCTCCTGATAAATGTCCGAAGCCACTTGGTTATGAGTTTTCTGCCCGCTTTAATATCGAGCCTTCCCCTTATTATTACTTAGGGTTCATAGTGTGCCCATTATGTGCGAGACACGCACAAAATGGAAATTGGCTTGGTTCCCACCTGGGTTAAAATGATGAACTCTTAGAATCTGTTCTGAAGCTGAATAATGAGTGGAAGTAGAGCCAAGTAATTCAACTGAAAATTTTTATTTAAGAGCCGTAGTTTGGTATTTATCATGTTTGGTCTAATTGATACAGATTTTATTTTATTTTATAGATTTGTGGAATATTCATTGGGTCAGTGATCAATGCCTTGACTCACTTCACAAAGATGGCTAGGCCAAGTCATATCAAAGGGCTTGTGGTATTATACTGGAATACAGGAGTCACATGATATATATAAACCTATTTATGATGTCTAGGTCAGAAGACCAGTTAGGTGGGAAGCTTCTGGAAGATGTTATGTAGTAGTTTCTTTCTTTCTTTTTTTTTTTTTTAACAATGATTTGTTACATTTAATATTGTAGAAGTTCAGCACAATAAGTCTAGTTAACCTCTATCAGCACACATAGCTACAGATTCTTTTTCTTGTGTTAAAAATTTTAAAATTTAACTTAGCAACTTTTGAGTCTACAACATAATATTGTTAACTATAGTCACCACAGTGTTCATTACAGCCCCATCTCATATCTGTTAGAAGGGCTGTTATCAAAAAAACAATGAATAGCAAGTGTTGGCAAGGGTGTGGAGAATAGGGAACACTTGTACCCTGTTGGTGGGAATGTAGATTGGGGCTGCCACTATGGAAAACAATAAGGAGCTCCTTCAAAAAATTGAAGATAGAACTACCATATGATCTAGAAATCCTACTTCTGGGTATTTATCCAAAGGAAACAAAAACGCTAACTCAAAAAGGTATATGCACTCCTACGTTCACTGAAGCATTTATTTACAATAGCCAAGACATGGAAATCACCTATAACTGATCTGTTGCCACTCTCCCCACCTGTGGTGGCTGAATAACAGCCCCCAAGAGGGCCAGCTCCTAACCCCTGAAACCTGTGAACATGACCTTCTATGGTAATAGGGACTGGGCATCTGTGATTAGTTAAGGATCTTGAAAGAGGACGATTATCCGGGACTATCTGGGTTAGAGAATGTAATCATAGGGGCCTTTAAGAGGGAGGCAGAGGGAGAATTTTACTGCATCCAGAAGAGAGAAGACAACGGGCCGATCTCAGCAGAGAGAGGTATTTGCAGATGCTACCTTGGTTTGCAGATGGAGAAGGGGCTATAAACTAAGGAATGCTGGGAAGGTATTAGCTCTAGAATCCAGGAAAGGGAAGGAAACAGTTTTCCTCTGGAGCCTCCGGTGGGAGCCTGACCTTGTTGGCACCTTGGTTTCAGCCCAGTGTAACTAATTTCATACTTCTGGTCTCTAGGATAAGTCTGTGTTGTTTAAAGCCATCCACTTGTGATAGTTGGTGAGAGAAGCAGCCATTTCTGAGTCATCCTACACACTTAGGCTAGGTAAATGTTCATTGCTAGGTTTAACAGTTCAATTTTGCTTCATATCTCCCAAGTGTTGAGCTCTGTGTTGGTTCTGGGGAGACAGAGAGCAAGGGGCAATGGTTCTTATTTTCTTTGTGGCTTACATTCTGTGGAAGAAAATGCACAAACTAGCAAAAACTTAAAAATCAGACCGGGGTATTTTTTGAGATGCCCAGGACCCCTTGGGAATGCAGAAGAGTGGTAGTTCATCTGGCATTCTGGAATACAAGGTCTGGGGATTGGACTGCATTGCTGGGGATGAGAAATTACTCTGGAGAGAAACTGTGGGAGAAGCATTTGCTACAGATTGAATTGTGTCCCCCCAAATTTGTATGTTGAAGTCCCCACCCCGTCACAGTGTGGCTGCATTTGGAGTAGGGAAATAAGTAAGGTCAAGGAAATAATAACGATGGGGTCCTGGTCTGATAGGAGTAGTGTCCTTCTAAGAGGAGACACCAGATTGCATGTGTGCTCTCCACGTGTGAAGACATGGCACGGAGTGACCACCTGCACATCAGGAAGAGGGCTCTCACCAGAAACTGAATCGGCCGGCACCTTGACTTTGGCCTTCCAGCATCCAGATATGTGAGAAAATAAATTTCTGTTGTCTAAGCCATCCAGGTTGTGGTATTTTGTTACGGTAGCCTGAGCAAGGACAGCATCCATTCTCCTTTTAGAAAGAAACGGAGGATCAGAAGCATGACTTCACTCTTTAAAAATGGAAATTAGCTTTTAATCAGTAAAGTGCTTACTAGCTAGATTGAAGACTTCTGTCAAGTTTTTGACATGCAGAGAGAAGATAAGAATTCTCCTGGTGCTAATAAACTTTTTAATTTACTTTCTTGTTACACACATTAAGATGCTTTATAAGATTTCCCCTTGTTCCAAATGCTTGTAAAACACTGAATACATTATAAGTCATAAAACAATAGTTATTGTGAAAATTAACGGTAATTCAAAATTGCATCAGTTGATGTAAACATTAATTTTATTAAGTATTTCTTCAAGGAGCACTATATTCAGAGATTGTAAATACCTCAGTTTTCTATTTTGTTATACGAGTCATTTTACTCTTAATTTCACCACTGCGGGATACATTCAAAAATAAAATAATACTCGACTCTTTGATTTTGCAAAGAAATTTAAACAGAATCTCAGGTTTTTGGTTATGCATCTTCTTCCTCAGAGGGAAGGGGTCAGTCTTGGAGAGTTTTGCATGTTACCCAGCAGCGTTGTTTTTTTTTATATAACTTTTTTTTTTAATTTTCATTTTTTATTTTTTTATAAACATATATTTTTATCCCCAGGGGTACAGGTCTGTGAATCGCCAGGTTTACACACTTCACAGCACTCCAAAGCACATACCCTCCCCAATGTCCATAACCCAACCCCCCCTTCTCCTAGCCCCCCTCCCCCCAGCAACCCTCAGTTTGTTTTGTGAGATTAAGAGTCACTTATGGTTTGTCTCCCTCCCAATCCCATCTTGTTTCATTGATTCTTCTCCTACCCACTTAAGCCCCCATGTTGCATCACCACTTCCTCATATCAGGGAGATCATATGATAGTTGTCTTTCTCTGCTTGACTTATTTCGCTAAGCATGATACGCTCTAGTTCCATCCATGTTGTCGCAAATGGCAAGATTTCATTTCTTTTGATGGCTGCATAGTATTCCATTGTGTATATATGCCACATCTTCTTTATCCATTCATTGGTTGATGGACATCTAGGTTCTTTCCATAGTTTGGCTATTGTGGACATTGCTGCTATAAACATTCGGGTGCATGTGCCCCTTCGGATCACTGCGTTTGTATCTTTAGGGTAAATACCCAGTAGTGCAATTGCTGGGTCATAGGGCAGTTCTATTTTCAACATTTTGAGGAACCTCCATGCTGTTTTCCAGAGTGGTTGCGCCAGCTTGCATTCCCACCAACAGTGTAGGAGGGTTCCCCTTTCTCCACATCCTCGCCAGCATCTGTCATTTCCTGATTTGTTGATTTTAGCCATTCTGACTGGTGTGAGGTGATATCTCATTGTGGTTTTGATTTGTATTTCTCTGATGCTGAGTGATATGGAGCACTTTTTCATGTGTCTGTTGGCCATCTGGATGTCTTCTTTGCAGAAATGTCTGTTCATGTCCTCTGCCCATTTCTTGATTGGATTATTTGTTCTTTGGGTGTTGAGTTTGCTAAGTTCTTTATAGATCTTGGACACTAGTCCTTTATCTGATATGTCGTTTGCAAATATCTTCTCCCATTCTGTCAGTTGTCTTTTGATTTTGTTAACTGTTTCCTTTGCTGTGCAAAAGCTTTTGATCTTGACGAAATCCCAATAGTTCATTTTTGCCCTTGCTTCCCTTGCCTTTGGCGATGTTCCTAGGAAGATGATGCTGCGGCTGAGGTCGAAGAGGTTGCTGCCTGTGTTCTCCTCAAGGATTTTGATGGATTCCTTTCGCACATTGAGGTCCTTCATCCATTTTGAGTCTATTTTCGTGTGTGGTGTAAGGAAATGGTCCAATTTCATTTTTCTGCATGTGGCTGTCCAATTTTCCCAGCACCATTTATTGAAGAGGCTGTCTTTTTTCCATTGGACATTCTTTCCTGTTTTGTCGAAGATGAGTTGACCATAGAGTTGAGGGTCTATTTCTGGGCTCTCTATTCTGTTCCATTGATCTATGTGTCTGTTTTTGTGCCAGTACCATGCTGTCTTGATCATGACCGCTTTGTAATAGAGCTTGAAGTCCGGAATTGTGATGCCACCAACTTTGGCTTTCCCAGCAAGGTTTTTAATTGATCCTGTTGGTAGAAGTCTACGAAAGAGATTTTTTTTTTAAATTTTATTTTTATTTATTTATTTTTAAGATTTTATTTATTTATCTGATAGAAACATGGGGACAGAGGAAACACAAACGGGGAGTGGGAGAGGGAGAAGCAGACTTCTTGCCAAGCAGGGAGTCCAATGTGGGGCTCAATCCCAGGACCCTGAGTTCATGACCTGAGCCAAAGATAGATGCCTAATGACTGAGCCACCCAGGCACACCCCAAATTTTATTTTTTAAAAAATTTTAAGTTAACATATAATGTATTATTTGCTTTAGGGGTACAGGTCTGTGAATTGTCAGTCTTACACAATTCACAGCACTCGCCATAGCACATAGCCTCCCCAATATTCATCACCCAGATATTTTATTCCTCCCATCCCCCTTCCCTCCAGAAACCCTCAGTTTGTTTCCTGAGATTGAGAGTCTCTTATTATTTCTCACCCTCTCTGGTTTCATCTTGTTTTATTTTCCCCTCCCTTCCCCTATGATCTTCCATCTTGTTTCTCAAATTCCTCCTATCAGTGAGATCATATGACAATTGTCTTTCTCTGACTGACTTATTTTGTTTAGGGTAATACCCTCTAGTTCCATCCACGTCATTGTAAATGGCAAGATTTTGGGTTTTTTGATGGCTGCATAGTATTCCATTGTATGTATGTATGTATATATATATACATATACATACATACTGCATCTTCTTTATCCTCTCACTTGTAGATGGACATCTAGGCTCTTTCCATAGTTTGGCTATTGTGGACATTGCTGCTATAAACAGTCAGGTGCACGTGCCCCTTAAGGTCACTATGTTTGTATCTTTAGAGTAAATACCCAGTAGAATGGTTGCTGGGTCCTAGGGTAGCTCTATTTTCAACTTTTTGAGGAACCTCCATAGTGTTTTCCAGAGTGGCTGCCCCAGCTTGCATTCCCACCAGTAGTATAAGAGGGTTCACCTTCTCCGTATCCTCACCAACATCTGTTGTTTCCTGACTTGTTAATTTTAGCTATTCTGACTGGTGTGAGGTGGTATCTCACTGTGGTTTTGATTTGTATTTCTCTGATCCCAATGATGAGAAGTGGATTGTGGAGCCCTTTTTCATGTGTGTCTTTTGGCCATTTGGATGTCTTCTTTGCTGAAATGTCTGTTCATGTCTACCCATTGAGGGTAACTATTGAAAGATATGAATTTAGTGCCTTTGCATTGCCTGTAAGGTGACTCTTACTGATATTGTCTCTGTTCCTTTCTGGTCTGTTACTTTTAGGCTCTCTCTTTGCTTAGAGGACCCCTTTCAATATTTCCTGTAGGGCTGATTTGCTGTTTGCAAATTCTTTTAGTTTCTATTTGTCCTGGAAGTTTTTATCTCTCCTTCTATTTTCAATGACAGCCTAGTTGGGTCTAGTATTCTTGGCTGCATATTGATCAGGTCCCTACTAGCTGGTACTGCCTCCTCTTCTTCTTTTTCTTCTTTTTTTTTTTGAAGTGGGTTTCTCTGCCTTGTCATTTTGTCTAGAGAAGAATAGATGAATGAAAGAACAAAATGCTAAAAAAATTTAAAAAAGAACAAAATACTAAAAGGGTAACAACGATCCCAGAAAAATATACACTAACCAAATCAGAAGAGCCCCAAAACCAGGGGGAGAAGAAAGGGAGAATAAAAAATATGATTAACCTGATGAATAGAACAGAGCCTCACACTTGATTTTGGGTATATTTTGATCTGTTAGAAGAAACTGCATCCCAAAATTTTAAAGAAAAAAAAACTTATATAGATACGAAAATAAGGGTAAATACAATGAAGGGACTGAATATGACTGTAAAGTTGAAAATTAAAAAAAGATTTTTAAAAAGGAATTGATAAGAAGTTGGTTGAAAAAGAAAAAAAAAAGGAGAGACTGTGAACAGGCTGGAGACTAGAACAAAGCCATACGCTAGATTTAGGGCAATTTTGGTCTGTTAGAAGAAACTGTATCCCAAACTTTTAAGGAAAGAAAGAAAAAAAGAAAGAAAAATATATGTGTGTGTGTGTGTGTGTGTGTGTGTGTACGTGTGTGTGTGTGTGTATGAAGTTTAAATACAATGAAGGGATAGAATATGACTATTATAATGAAAATTAAAAAAAGGTTTTTAAAAAAGTATTGATAAGATAAAATAGTTAAAATAGGAAAAAGGAAGAATTCAAAAAAAAGAAAAAAATTTTAAAAATTTAACTTTGAAAGACTGAAGAATCATGAGAAGAAAGTCATGAATTTTATGTGCTGTATTCCCCTATTGCTGGAGGTTTGCAGTTCTCATTGATCAATAAACTTGGCCTTGGCTGGATGTTCTTGCTGATCTTCTGGGTGAGGAGCCTGTTGTAGTGACTCTTAAGTGTCTTTGCCCCAGGTGGAATTGCGCTGCCCTTGCCAGGGGCCAGGCTGAGTTATCTGCTCAGGTTCGCTCTTGGAAGCTTTTGTTCCCTGAAGGCTCTCCGCTCTCCATAGAGTTCCGGAGGTCGGGAATAAAAATGGCGGCCTCCCAATATCCGGCCTGGAGGAGCAGAGAGCTCAGGGCCCCACTTCTCAATGCACCCTCAGAGAAAATCGGTCAATTTTTGGAGTCTCCAAACCCAGCCGATGTCTGCAGTGTGCTCCCACGCTGCTCTTCTCAGCGGAGGGAGGTGAGTCTCTGGGATCTGCCACTTGTTGGGTCCCTGCTCGGAGAGCGGTGGCCCGACTGTGTCTTGGATCATGGTTTAAGGTAACCCCAAGCTGAGATCAGCCTTCTTGGCTCCGTCTCTGTAGCTGGCTTCCTCGCTCACACTCAGGCACCCCTGTTTTTCTGTGACCCTGAGGGACTTGAGACCACACTTTCCCCATGGTGGCTCCACTCCCCCTCTTAGCCTCTAGAGTGACATCCCTCTGTGGAGAGACTTCTAAAAGTTCCAATTTTGTGCTCCAGGGCCCTACCGCTTGCTTGGAGCCGGCCCCTCTCCCCACAGTCTTTCTTCTCCTATATTGCCTCTGATTCACTTCTCCACACTTCCTACCTTCCAGAAAGTGATCACTTTTCTGTTTATAGCATTTCTGCTTTTCTTCTCTTCGATCTTCTGTTGAGTTTGTAGGTGGTCAGAGTGGCTTGATAAGTCGCTGAATTCCTGGGACCCAATGAACTTTAGATCTCCTAGTACTTTGCCATCTTGCTCCTCTCCGAATCAAAATTTTATTTTTAATTGTGATAAAACATACACAGCATAATATTTGCCATCTAAACAAATTTATTTATGTATGTATTTACTTACTTATTTAGAGAAGAGAGAGGGGTGTGGGGTAAGGGAGAAGGAGAAAGAGAATCTCAAGCAGACTGCACACTCTTCATAGAGACCAATGCGGGCTCCATCTCATGACCCTGAGATCATGACCTGGGCTGACAAAAGCCAGTCACTTAACTGACTGAGCCACCTAGGCACCCCATCTTAACTACTTTACAAGTGTGTAATTCAGTAGTGTTAGGTATGTGGTCATTATGCAGGCAATCTCTAGAACACACCACATTGCAATTTTTTTTAAAGATTTTATTTATTTATTCGACAGACAGATCACAAATAGGCAGAGAGGCAGGCAGAGAGAGAGGAGGAAGCAGGCTCCCTGCTGAGCAGAGAGCCCGATGCAGGGCTCGATCCTAGGACCCTGAGATCAAGACCTGAGCCGAAGGCAGAGGCTTTAACCCACTGAGCCACCCAGGTGCCCCTCACCTTGCAAATTTGAAGCTGTATCTATTAAACAACAATTCCCTATGCTCCCTTCCCCGAGCCTCTGGCAGCCACCATTCAACTGTCTGTGTGAGCTTGACTACTCTAGGTAGCTCATATAAGTGGCTTCATGCAGTGTTTGTGCTTTTCAGATTGCCTTATTTCACTTAGCCTAATGTCCTCTGGGTTCATCCCTGCTGTAGCATGTGTCAAAATTTTCTCTTTTTTTAAGGATAAACAATGTCCTTTTGGGTGTATATACCAACTTTTGTTTATTCCTTCATCTGTTGATGGCTGCTTGAGTTGCTTCTTTTCAGCTATAGTGAATAATGCTGCTGTGAATATATGTGAATAATGTATGTGAATATATCTTTAAGATTCTGTGCTCAGTTCTTCTGGTTGTATACCCCAAAGTGGAATTTTAGGTCATCTGGGCATTATATTCATAGTATTTTGAGAAAATGCCACGAAACTGTTTTCTTCTGTGGATGTACCATTTTATATTCCCAGCACCTGCAGACAAGGGGTCCAGTTTTTCCACATCCTCCTCAACACTTGTTGTTTCCTGTTTTATTGATAGTAGCCATCTTTACAGGTGTAAGGTGGCATGTAACTGTAGTTTTGATTTGTATTTCCCTAATGATGAAGGATGTGGAACATCTTTTCATGTGTTTCTTGGCCATTTGTATATCATCCTTGGAGAACCATGGCAGATCTTTTAAACAGTGACACGGCATAGTCAGACTTGGGTTTTGGAAAGACCACAACGGGAAATGACCAATTGCAGGGCAAGTAGATAGGAGGCTCTCACAGTTTCTAAAATGATGCTTTATTACTTTCAGAGTAAAGCTGTTATGTTGGCCTTTAATCCCATCCATTCTCTGCTCTGTCTTCTTCCCAGTTTTCATTCTTGTTACATCTTTTCGTGAATTCTATGTTCTCCTTAAGCTTGGTCGTATGCCCTATTAGCATTCCTATCTCACAACTTTGTGATTTCTTTTTTTGTATAAGAAATGTACTTAACCTCTCCTTTCCTACCTAAATGCTGCCGTATAGCTTTCCTTTAAAATATGCCTCAGTTTCTTTCCTCAAACACCCTTCCGATGCTCCAGTATGCTCCAGTTATCTTCTCTCAATTTCTCTCCCTCTTTTGTGGATGGTTGTGGTGTTCATTTACACTTATGTGTTATCCTGCCTCACTGTGAGTTACATGTGTGTGGAATACAAAGTCCTTGAGAGCACCGGTTTCTTTTTGTTTTATATCTATATATATCTATAGCAATGTATTCAGACCTAACTTGGTTCCATTGCTTTGTGATGATCAGTAAGTATTTGTTGTTATAATAGAAATGAGTTTCGCAAATACTTTGAATTAGGTCATATTTACACAACTGAAATTATCTGCGTAATTTGGCTTTTTATGCACATAAAATGATGCTTCATCAATTCAGTCTCAAAATGTAACTGCTTTCTCTCAAAAAATTCAGATTTGGCAGGCAGTAGAGTATCAAACAATGTTTTAGGAAAGAAAAGCAACATTACTCTTGACTATCTTCTGTGGATGAGACCCTGCACGAGGCAGTCCATGTATGTTATTTGATCTGACATTAATCTTTTGTGGTAAGGGATTCATTTGCCATTTAAAGAGGAGGAGCTTGGGGGAAGTTCAGGGACATGGGAGTGCAGAGAGACTGAAGTAGATAGTCTCCACAGGTGGGTGTTGTGATGGTTTTAGACAGAATGATCAAAGGCTGCCCCAGAGAGTGCAAATGGAGCATGGCTTCTAGAAGTGCTAGAAGTGCTTAGGAGATAGGATAAGTGGATTTTGTATCGAGTTGGGAGAAACAGGAAGACTGGAATCTCAAGTTTCTGGCTTGAATCACTCAGTGGAACTTGGTGCCATTCACCCACGTAGGGCAGAAAAAGGAGCAGACCGTGTGGGTGACAGCTCTGAGGTTCCTGTAGGGACAGTCAGGTGAAGTCAGGTGACAGGAATACAGGACTAGAATTTAGGAGGGCAGTCTTGCTGAAGGAGCAATATTAGAATCACGCAGCAGTCATACTCCCTCATCCACTCATCAAATGCTCTCTGTCAATTCCATACCAATGGTGGGGTGCTAGGAGCAGCAGACCAAGGCACGGGCAAGAAGAGAATGCATTTTCTGCATAGAATAAAATGAAACAAGAGTTGTTCTTTTCTGTTATCCTTAGGTGCCATGATGCCAGTAATAAATACTGCTTCCAGAAAAAGAAACTTTTGTTACTTTAAGTGCTAAACAATGACCATGGCAACTATTGACTTTGGACAATGCAGCTGCTGCCTTTAGTTGAGCACATTTTTATTCTTATCCTTTTTCAAACATTGTTTCCTAGGTGGGGAAGTTAATCTGGAGACCTTGGTGTTATATATTCGGCCCCTGGCACATGGGAACCCCACCCTATTGAAGATTATAATCTTCAATAGTAAGATTATAATCAAGTGGAATTGTTGGAGCTCACTTTGACAGTTCTTATCACCACCCTCTGTGATACTACATATTTTTGCATTTAGATAGTTGCTAGGAAAGAAGCGATGCCAGCACAGTGAATTGTGAAGATGAAGAGACAGTACTTGGGTTATGTGATTTGGCATACCATTTGACACTTGGAGTTTTTGAATTTGTGTTTCTATTTAAAAGAGTGTAAAACTGTTAGGTATGAATTTTGGTTTCCATATAAAATATTTTACTCAATTTGAACATTTTAAGATGGAAGTTTACTCTTTACTATACATTGTTTGAAAATGAAAAGCCAGTCAAGAAAATCATGATTACTACTAAGTATTTTGTGATGATTACTGAGAACAATTTTATGGGACACCTGAGTGGCTCAGTTGGTTGAGTGTCCAACTCTTGGTTTCAGCTCAGGTCATGATCTCAGGGTTGTGAGATCCAGCCCTGTGTTGGGCTCCATTCTCAGCAGGGAGGAGTCTGCTTAAGAATTCTGCCTGTCTCCATGCTTGCATGCACATGTTTTCTCTCTCAAATAATAAAAAAATCTTAAAAAAGAAAAACACAACAACCCTCAAAACCCTAATTTTGTTATATAGGGTAGGGGGCTGGTATAAACAGTCTGCTCCTAATGTCAAATATGTTAGGTGAGCCGCTGAACCCCTATTACACACTTCTTGTGTCTCAGGAATGGTTCTTGGCTCTGTAGACTTTGAAGTAAATGAAGTCATGAGAGCATCAAGCCCAGGGGAATATGTAAGAGAAAGGAAGACTGCCCAGTGCCAAGCTCTGGAAAGCACCAGCTTCTATGACACAGACTTTAGAAGAGGAGGCCCCTAAAAGGTGGGCAAGGAGCAGAGAGACCAGTGGGAGGGGAAGTAAGAGAGAGAAGAGTCAGGGGTATTAGGGGGGAAGACGTTTCCAGAAGGATGGGGTGGTCAATGGCTTCCAGGATGACTAGGAAGACAAAGAATTGGCCAACGAGTAAGTGTCTTTGAGTTTGAACATCAGAAAGTGATTGGCTATGACCTTCCTTCCCAAGACCATGGCTGTGGTGAGCAACTTCTGAGGAGAAGATGGGGGTGAGGTTCTGCAAGAAGTCTTTGCTCGCAGTGGGGAAAAAAAAGACAGAGTTGAGGGAGGGTTCGATTATTTACCCTGATTTTAAAAGACACATCTGTGGTGGAAAATGTGGTAAAATTGAAAATTGACTATACATTCTTGTTCCTTGGTGGTGTTAGCCTTTGACTCTAAACATACTCATGTCTTGAGCACAAGGCTTGAAGCCTCCCCCTGGGTGGTAATGAAAGACCCTCGATCCGCACCCAAGAAGCAGACACCAAGCCTCCACTGGATGCAAGTTGCAAGAGGTTTATTGGTTACATAGGCGCCTGCGGACGCATCAGCCTTTGTGGACTGAGCACGCCGGGCTAGGTTGGGGAACAGATTATATAGGGCAAGAGTTGAGGTGGCGGGAAGCGGTGGCGGGAAGGGGTCTTACAGAAGCAGATGCATGGTTACAGGAGTCTGATTGATTAATTTGAATCAAGCATGATTGGGTGTTGGGGTCAGGGCGTTCTGGTGGTTCCTTGGGTCAGCACTCTGGAAAGTTCCAGTTACATTTTACTTTTCATTTGTCTTTTCTTTTGACAGACCGGGTGATCACAGACATCCTGTTTGTGCAGGATATGTGTTGCCACGGCTATAGGAATAATAGGTTACTTAAACAAGCCTTTAGCAAGGGGAGAGGGGTCTTTCAGTAACAAAGCCTCAGACCCAGCCCAAAGTGCCCGCATCTGTTATTTTGGTGCAGACGTCTGATGTTCTCACCTCTGCTTTACTGACAACACCGCTCTCTGTGCTGAGGGCACAGTCCAGAAATTGCCAGACTCCAGCCATAGGTGTGCCCTGTTCCAACTATGTGTCTTGGGTATGAGGTCATCTTGACCTCCAGGAAGCCCAGCCTGGCTCAGAGTGTTTTCCAGTCCTAGTGAAGGCCTCTGCCACCCTCTGGCCACTGCATCCCACTCCCCAGAATCCCTTAACCCTGGGTGCAGCACAACCCGATGAACTGATCAATGCCCTCTTCAGTGGTCTCCTTTCCTAGATTTTCAACCGTTTCCTCCCCAAAGCAATCTCCTCTCCCCAGAATGCTGCTCTCTCCTGACCTTTCCATTCATTCTTTTCAGATTTTTCAAACTTCTCCTCTAGAGCAGGCTTCTCTTTTCTGATGCATAATTAAAAAGACTCACTATAGACTTTCTTTTTCTCCAAAGGACCTCTCTGTCTGCATAGGTGAATTCAAAGGTGAATTCAAATTCAAAAGCAGAAAGTACTTGAAACTGAAATTACACTTTTTTCCAGACTTCTATTCTTCCATTATATCTTAGAACAAATTTTTATTCATGACTGAAGCACCAAGTACTGTATTCTATGCTGGCCTGTTCCTCAGCAGTTTCTGTGAAATAGAGAAACAATCATGGAAAATATACAAGCTAATCTTTAGTCTTACCCAGAGATCTTACAGATTCTCTGTAAGTCCTAGCATGTATTTGATAGTAAATAAGTATATGTTGGCTGAATATAGACATATGTATATGTCTATATTCAACTTCTGTGTATGTATATATATATACATATATATAATTATATGTATATGTATGTTATATAATATATAATATGTTATATTATATATTATATTATATATTATATTAATATATAATATGTTATATTATATATTATATTAATATATAATGTTATATTATATATTATATATAATACATAACATTAAATATAATGTTATTAATATTATATATAATAATGTTAACAATATTAATATATAATGTTAACATTATATAACAACATATAATATATGTTATATATACTATAACATATAATAACATTATATATATAATACATATATTATATATATAATTATATATATATTATAGTATAATCCCAATTTCTGTGCATATAAATACATACACACACACCCATATATATATGTGTATATATATGTGTATATATAATATACACATATATATATGGGTGTGTGTGTATGTATTTATATGCACAGAAATTGGGATTATACTATAAATTCAAATTTTTAGTTATGTCTTTTAGTCTGCAAAACTATACTAGTAGAATTTTCCTAGACCTTAACTGTTATCATTCCATAGTATTTTAAATATAGATGTAACATAAATTATTTAATTACTTCCCTATCATTAGCCATTTGGGCTCTTTTTATACTGTCGTGGATTCCCTGGTCATGAATATTTGTCTGCATGTCACTTAACTCCTGTGGATACATTTCCGAAAGCAGAATTAGTAGATTAGAAGATTTAGAACAGTGCTCTGTGCTTAGTGAATATTCATTAAAAATTTTTGAATGATCTGAATAAAGATTTTGATGCTTATTTCTGAACTGTCCTTCAGGAAGATTGTACTTCTGGGTGTTTCCCTCCAGGGCTACCCCTGCTGCCCTCAGGGGCCTGAATTTCACTGTATCCCTTTTTGTATTTAGTATTATCTTTTAGCCTTTGTTAATATTATGGGTGAAATTGTGTTTTAAGAAAAAGAAGACTTATTTCTTTGAGTGCTAGTGAGTTTGCCTGTGCTTGTCAATTGTCTGCTTGCGTGTACAGCTTTGCAAGTCTGTTCACAGTTTGGTGAGATAGGGCCACTCACACACTTGGCCTGAGTTCCTACACTCTTGAGGATGTAGGCTGAATCATGTCCTTTCCCAAAATATGTTCTGAATAGTTGCAGGAGAAAGACAAATAGTGGGAGAGTTCACTGTATGTAATGTTAAAGTTATATAGTGACAGACATTTTACGCGATGCTCACCAGTCTCATTTCCTCTTCCTGAACACATGGGAAGCCTACATTTCCTGGCCTCGCTTGAAGTGAGGGTCCTATGTCTCAGGTCTGGCCAAGGAAGCTTGAGTGCAAGTGATATAAATCCACTTTTGTTCTGACCCTTAAAAATGTCTCCATCAAAGCTTTGGCTTTCCGCTTCCTCCTTCTGGAAGATATCAGAGGTCATATATTTAGCACACAAGGCCTCTGAATCCTAGAGTTTCTGCCAAAAGGAACTGTCCAAACTGCATTGGCTGTTGAGCGAGCAAGAAAGGACCTTCTGTTGTATCAAGTCACTGAGCTGCTGGAATTATCCAGCATAGTAGCTAGCGTTAACTACCCCACCCAGCATATATACTGGAGGGCTCACAGATGGATGGAAAATCGAGAGGAACTAATGATTTGAAGGAAAGTGGTGCTCAAAACCTTGAAGGCAGAAGGAGAGGGTCTGAGGAAGTAAGGGGCCGGAGTATGCATGTGTATGACAGACAGTACTGGAATGCAGTATTTTGGAGTTTAGAGTAACTTCAGGGTCTGGTGATAGATTTGAATGTTGGAAGAAAAACATGGTGAAGGTCCCTAAAGGGTAAATCACCCAAGAAGAATGACACAGGAACCATTTCTAAATGGATATCTTTTTGCATGTCATCCTTGTGTGGGGGCCACACTAATCTTTTCTGTATTGTGTAATTTTTTTTAGTAGTGTGCTCCAGAAGGGAGCACTAAATAGATATCTTTTTAAAAAATTATTTATTTATTTATAGAGATCACAAATAGGCAGAGAGGCAGGCAGAGAGAGAGGGGGAAGCAGGCTCCCCGCTGAGTAGAGAACCTGATGCGGGGCTGAATCCAAGGACACTGAGATCACGACCTGAGCTGATGGCAGAGGCGTAACCCACTAAGCTACCCACGTGCTCCTAAACAGCTCTTTTTAAACTGCCTTAAACTTAACATGGGTATGCTTGCTCAGCTTCATGTGTGTGCCCTAGACCCAAAGTTTTCAGTTCAAAATCATAGCATTTTTGGATACTTATGAATACTTATTAGAGTAAAAAAAAAACTATCTACACAGTGATGTTTATATGGTAATGAAGTACTATATCATTGTTAAGAATTTCTTCTTAATAATTAAAATCTTAAAAAATTAATGATATATTTATTTTATAATTATAAAATATTTAAAGATTAACTATGAAATATTTTAAAAATTAATAATAATTATTTATTAACTTCATGTAAACCCAAGTTTTATAGGATGTTGAACCCTTTTTGGAATGTGGCCACATGCGAGTTTCATCACACCATAGAGCAGTCAGTCAATCATGAAACCCAGTTTGCTCAGGCAGATCCAGTGTATGTTTATTGGACGAGCTTAACTACTAATGGCCCCTATTTTCAAATGCAAAAAGTGTCCTGATGGTCAATCTGATCTATATTCAAAGACAACAATTTGATATGGTCTGAAGTTTGTTTTAATTGCTAAGCTAAGTAATTATTGAGTGCAGTTATGATGTTAATGAGGCTTGAACTTTTAATACTTTGAAATGTGCTGTAAGGTTTCATCATGGTATAATTTGCATATGAATTTTTTTTTTTTTTTTTTAAACTGTGAGGCCATTGTACCTCTCTGGCAGTTATAGGACATTTATAGAACAGGCTACCAATCTTTGAATGACTCAATTTCCAGTTAGCGGACAAGTGTGGCTTTGGGTATGCCTTAACTTATTTCTAGCTCTCTCTAGCAGTGCAACATACACAGGGACTCATTCTGGACACAGATCAAAAGAATATAGGCCCTAAATACCTTAAGAGGGGCCATTACTTTCTAACTGGGAAAATCTTAATATTAGTGCTTTTTTTTATTGTTATTCATTCT
This sequence comes from Mustela putorius furo, assembly GCF_011764305.1. Lineage (NCBI taxonomy): Eukaryota > Metazoa > Chordata > Mammalia > Carnivora > Mustelidae > Mustela > Mustela putorius. Next base: position 89,843,581 of record NW_025421998.1, read on the forward strand.
AATCTTTCTTTTCAGTTTTAATTGGACAATTCATTCCTGAAACTATACATGAGGAAAAAATATTTCCATTAATTGATGGAATGAGACTCTCCTGCTCCCACACAACCAGGTCCCAGATGGACTTCTAAGTAGGCCACTGCCACATCAGCCCATAATCTAGGTTAGGAAAATTAGGCCTCTGACTAAAATTGTTTGACATTTTATTAATGAATACTTCTCTGATTATAAAATGGGTACATGTTTAATGTAGAAAAGGCTGACAAGACAGAGGAGTAGAAAAAGGAAAAATGATTCAAATTTTAACATATTTTATTTGCCAATTATTATTTTTTGTACATATTTTGTACATATTACATTTTTCAACAGTTTGTTTTTCTATACAGAAATACACTTTAAAAATATTTTTGGAGGAACACCTAGGTGGTTCAGTTCGTTAATCATTGGACTCCTGATTTTGGCTCATGTGATAATCTCAGGGTTGTGAGATCAAGCCCTCAGTGGGGCTCCATGCTGGGCGTGGAGCCTGCTTAGGATTCTTTCTCTCTCTCTCCCTTTGCTCCTCCCCCAAATTTTCTTTAAAAAAAGAAAAAAAAATATATATATACACACACACACACACACACACATGTATATTTGGAGTCATATTACATTAACGTATTTGTGTATAGCTTTCTTTTTGCTTACTGCCTTATGGCCCACCAGTTGTACTCAGGAATTTATCCCAGAGAAATAAAGACTTATTTTCACCCAGAAACCTGAGCATGGATGTTCACAGAAACTTTGCTCTTAATCTTTGAGAACTTTAAACTACCCAGATTTCTTTTCTTTTCTGTTTTTTTTTTTTTTTTTTTACTTCTTTTCAGCATATTCATTGTTTTTGCACCACACCCAGTGCTCCATGCAATACGTGCCCTCCCCAATACCACCACCTGGTTCCCCCAACCTCCCACCCCCTGCCCCTTCAAAACCTTCAGGTTGTTTTTCAGTGTCCATAGTCTCTCATGGTTCACCTCCCCTTCCAATTTCCCCCAACTCCCTTCTCCTCTCCATCTCCCCATGTCCTCCATGGTATTTGCTCTGCTCCACAAATAAGTGAAATCATATGATAATTGGCTCTCTCTGCTTGACTTATTTCACTCAGCATAATCTCTTCCAGTCCTGTCCATGTTGCCACAAAAGTTGGGTATTCATCCTTTCTGATAAAGGCATAATACTCCATAGTGTATATGGACCACATCTTCCTTATCCATTCGTCTGTTGAAGGGCATCTTGGTTCTTTCCACAGTTTGGCGACCATGGCCATTGCTGCTATAAACATTGGGGTACAGATGGCCCTTCTTTTCACTACATCTGTATCTTTGGGGTAAATACCCAGGAGTGCAATTGCAGTAAACTACCCAGGTTTCTTACGATGATTGAATGGTCAAACCAACTTTGGTTCATTCATATCAGGAATACCGGTTAGCAATAATAAGTAATCACTGATATATGCAGTAACTTAGATGAACATCCAGGAAATTATGCTGAGTGAAAAAAAGTTAGTCTCAAAAGAATCATTAGTGCTGAGATCCTCTTGTAAAACTTTGCTGAATTATTCTAAGTAGAAAATGGATAATGGATCAGTGGTCACCAGAGGTTAAGGATGAGGGGAGGAAGGCATGGACAGGGTTTTACCACAGAAGCAGCCTGTGGTAATATTTAAATTTCCTGATTTTGATGGTGGCTAAGCAGATCTACACGTGGGCTATAATTGTCTAGAACTGCGCATACAAGTGCATGTATACCACTGGTGAGGTATGAGTAATCTCTGTGCTCAGTACCAATCTCAATTTCCTGGTTTTGACCCTGTACTACAGTTTTGCAAGAGGTCATCTGTATTGGGGGTGACTGTATTATGCATACACAGGCCCTCCCTGTACATTTCTTAATAGCTTCCTAGAAATCTATAATTATTTCAGAATAAAAATCTTTGAAAAAATGTTGGGACGCCTGGGTGGTTCAGTTGGTTAGACGGCTGCCTTCGGCTCAGGTCATGATCCCAGTGTCCTGGGATAGAGTCCCACGTCGGGCTCCTTGCTCGGCAGGGAGCCTGCTTCTCCCTCTGCCTCTGCTGCCCCTCTGCCTGCCTGTGCTCTCTCTCTCTCTCCCTCTCTCTCTGATAAATAAATAAAATCTTAAAATAAAAAGCTTTTAAAAAATGAATTGCTTATTCACATTAAAAATATTAGTGTAATATTGAAAAAATTTAGGAAGATATACGTAGTTTTTAGTTCTGGGAGGTATGCTGAATTGGTATGGGGGTGGAGCAAAGGATACATTCTGCCTTGTTTAATTGTGCTACTTTTAAAAATGTGTTATGAGCCTGTGTTGTTTTTGCAATTTAAGAAATAAAAGAATAATTTAAAACTAGGTATCCAAACATATACCCATTTCTTAGTTAACCTTTTTCTATTTTTTTTTTTTAAGATTTTGTTTATTTATTTGACAGACAGAGATCACAGGTAGGCAGAGAGTCAGGCAGAGAGAGGAGGAAGCAGGCTCCCTGCTGAGCAGAGACCCGGATGTGGGGCTCCATCCCAGGACCCTGGGATCATGACCTGAGCTAAAGGCAGAGGCTTTAACCCACTGAGCCACTCAGGTGCCCCTTTTTCTATTGCTTTTATACTTAGTACTCTCCTTATAGAAATTAGATACTCACCTACACTGTCTTATGATTTTTTATGCTTTAGGGTTTTTTTTTTTAAACCTTTACTGCCTAATCCATTTGTAAATTTTCTTAGTGTTTAACATGGGATTTTTACCTAACTCTAAATCATTTAAAAATACCTAACTGCTGTTCTAGCTCCATTTGGCCTTTTAATTTATTTTGATGTCACATTTATTGTATATTAAGTTCTAATATAGACCAGGGTTTGTTTTGGATGATCTGTTCAGTTTTTGTACTACATGGTTCTAATGATTGTAGTTGCATGATTTTCCTGTGTGGTGTGAAAAATGCTTTATTTTCAGGATTTTCTTCTTGGGTGGTATAAGCCACTTATCTTCTAGATTCAGTTACGAGCCCTTTTATGGCACCAAAGGAGCTTTTAATTGGCATTGAATTAAAATTATTAATTAACTTGTGGAGGTTTACTTATTCCTTATCTAAAATCTTGGAATATCTATAGAGTTTTCAGAGATTACTTTTATGTCTTTCTGTTATGTTTAGTAATTTTCTTTATGGGTTCTGCATTTCATTTTTAAGGTTGCTCCCTGGTATTTTTATGCTTTGAGCTACAATTATCAATGATGAATGGGATTTATCTTCCATTTTCTTTTTTAACTGGTTATTACTAACATATTAAAATTGGTTTTTACACTTTTGTCTAGCATCCAATTATTTTGAAAGCTGTAAATTTTGTTATTGTTGTTGCTGGATTTGCTTTTGTCACTTCCTTTTGTTTTTTTCTCCAGTTCTTCATTTTCAGTAGATATACTTGATTATTTACTTAAGGGATGATAGCTGGTCATGTCCCTGATTTGAGAGGAAATGTGTGTAGTGTGCCACTATGGAGACTATTGCTGAATATTAGTTTTAGATGCTCTTTATCAGGCATTTGCTATGTATGTTTTAAAATTGAGAATTGGTACAGAGTTTTTTGCAAATGCCTTTAGGGTGTGTTGACTTGATCATTCCATTTTCCTTTGTCAACATTTAAAGATACATGTTGATAATTATATTTGTGATATATAGCATTACTTATTTTGCCTATATTAAAATTTCATTTTTAATCAACTTCATTGAACTGTAACTTAAATACAATAAACTACCTTCATTTAAATAAAATACCAATGTGATAAGTTTTGACAGATGTATATGTCTGCAGAAGCCTAGCCACAACATAGTATTTCCATTACTCTTAATAGGTTCTTTGTGCCCATTTGCAGCCCACTTCTTTTGCTCCTGGCCCCAGGCAGCTGCTGACCCACTCTTGTCACTATTGATTAAATTACGTTTTCTAGAATTTTATAGAAAGGGAATCATACACCAGACACTCTTTCATGCCTGGTTTCCCTCCCTTAGCATAATGAAAAAGCACTAGAGCATGTTTGTAATGTATCATCTTGCTGTGGTGTCAGACCAGTGGGCATTTCGGATACATATTTCTAGCATTGCACTTTTTTTTTTTTTTTTTTTTTTAGAGAGAGAGTGAGATAGAGCACACCCGTGAGTAGAGGTAGGGGCGTGAGGTAATGGCACAGGAAGAGGTAGAGAGGATCCTAAGCAGGCTCCATGTTCAGCGTGGAACCCCACTTGGGGCTCAGTCTCGCAACCCTTAGATCATGATGGGGGGGGCGGAATCAAGAGACACTTAACTGACTGAGCCACCCAGATGCCCCATCTTGCATTTGCTTTTGTGTGGACCGAGCCCCAGAGAAATCACCCACAGTCATTCATGTCTGGGGAGAACATGGCATCAGTGTTCCCAAAGAACTTAAAAATAATTTCAGAACAACTTAATTATCTAGATGCTCTCATTATTAGATTCTCTTATAAACGATGTTCTAATGTAAGAACTCCGTTTTATTCTGTTTCCATCTTTTTTTTTTTTTTTTATCTTTGAACCTTTTCTATACATCTTAGGTTAAAAATTGTGTGGTCTACTAGTACAATTGTGGTTTTGGTAACTTTTCTGTGTATTTATGACTTTATTTCATATGTTTTGATGGATTTTTATAAGCTATTAAAGTTCAATAAATATAAAGTCTTAAGTAATATCTATTTTATCAATTAAATTCTTTAAAATATGACTTCTAGCATATGTTTGTTGACATCCTAATATTGCCATTCCTAATTTCATTTGTACTTGAGTATAATTTTTTTGGTAATCCTTCTAATTCATTGATTCTATGTGTCTTTATTTTATGTTTTACTGAAGGCAGTTGGGATTTATTTTTAAGTCCAATTAAGGAGAGTTTTCCTCCTGATAAATTAACATTTATTTTTGGAACTTATTTTTAACTTATTTATACTAATCTATAGGATCTTTCTCATATATCTTTCTCATTTATCTTGTTTTAAATGTTACCAAAGGATGCTTTTATTACTATTTTTAAAATTTTATTTATTTATTTGCCAGAGAGAGAGAGCGAGAGAGAGAGAGAGAGCGCACACAAGCAGGGGGAGCGGCAGAGGAAGAAACAGACTCCCTGCTGAAGAGGGATCCTGATTCAGGACTTGATTTCAGGACTCTGGGATCATGACCTGAGCCAAAGGCAGATGCTCAAGTGACTGAACCCACATAGGCATCCCTACTTTTTTTTTTAAATCTGAAATATATTTCTTTTTGTAAAATGTAAAAGAATTAGTTTTAACTTCTCCTTGTGCATGGAAGTTAAAGAATTTGTTCTTTTTTTACTTCTTTCTGGTTTCTAATAATAGCTAGTTTAAGTGAGATTATAGGTAGATTTCATTCACTATTTTAATATTATGTATCTTCCAACAATCATATTGCATGTATATCCATTATTATGCCATGATTAAAATAGATATTTACCTATATGCTCACTACCAACTCTTTTATACCAATTTCATCCTTTTAAAAGATTTCTCTGAATGCTTATATATCACAGATGCCTTCCTTTTCATAAGCAAATGAAAACAGCTTACCATGATTCAGTTATTTTCAACAGAAAACAACTTATTGTATTTTGTCTGATTTGGGGGAGTCGAGTAATTGAGTTCAGGCTGAAGATACTTTTTCTTTTTTTTTAAATTTTTTTATTTTTTATAAACATATATTTTTATCCGCAGGGGTACAGGTTTGTGAATTTCCAGGTTTACACACTTCACAGCACTCACCATAGCACATACACTCCCCAAAGTCCATAACCCGACCCCCCTTCTCCCAACCCCCTTCCCCCCAGCAACCCTCAGTTTGATTTGTGAGATTAAGAGTCACTTATGGTTAAGTGACTTAAGAGATTAAAAGTCACTTAAAGTCACAAGATGGTCTCTATCCCATATTGTTTCATTTATTCTTCTCCTATGCCCTTAACCCCCCATGTTGCATCTCCACTTCCTCATATCAGGGAGATCATATGATAGTTGTCTTCCTCCTATTGACTTATTTTGCTAAGCATGATACCCTCTAGTTCCATCCATGTTGTCGCAAATGGCAAGATTTCATTTCTTTTGATGGCTGCATAGTATTCCATTGTGTATATATACCACATCTTCTTGATCCATTCATCGGTTGATGGACGTCTAGGTTCTTTCCATAGTTTGGCTATTGTGGACATTGCTTCTATAAACATTTGGGTGCACGTGCCCCTTCGGATCACTATGTTTGTATCTTTAGTGTAAATACCCAGTAGTGCAATTTTCTGGGTCCTAGGGTAGCTCTATTTTCAACATTTTGAGGAACCTCCATGCTGTTTTCCAGAGTGGTTGCACCAGCTTGCATTCCCACCAACAGTGTAGGAGGGTTCCCCTTTCTCCGCATCCTCGCTAGCATCTGTCATTTCCTGACTTGTTGATTTTAGCCATTCTGACTGGTGTGAGGTGATATCTCATTGTGGTTTTGATTTGTATTTCTCTGATGCTGAGTGATATGGAGCACTTTTTCATGTGTCTGTTGGCCATCTGGATGTCTTCTTTGTAGAAATGTCTGTTCATGTCTTCTGCCCATTTCTTGATTGGATTATTTGTTCTTTGGGTATTGAGTTTGCTAAGTTCTTTATAGATTTTGGACACTAACCCTTTATCTGATATGTTGTTTGCAAATATCTCCTCCCATTCTGTCAGTTGTCTTTTGATTTTGTTAACTGTTTCCTTTGCTGTGCAAAAGCTTCTGATTTTGATAAAATCCCAATAGTTCATTTTTCACCTTGCTTCCCTTGCCTTTGGCAATGTTCCTAGGAAGATGATGCTGTGGCTGAGGTCGAAGAGGTTGCTGCCTGTGTTCTCCTCAAGGATTTTGATGGATTCCTTTCGCACATTGAGGTCCTTCATCCATTTTGAGTCTATTTTCGTGTGTGGTGTAAGGAAATGGTCCAATTTCATTTTTCTGCATGTGGCTGTCCAATTTTCCCAACACCATTTATTGAAGAGGCTGTCTTTTTTCCATTGGACATTCTTTCCTGTTTTGTCGAAGATGAGTTGACCATAGAGTTGAGGTCTATTTCTGGGCTCTCTATTCTGTTCCATTGATCTATGTGTCTGTTTTTGTGCCAGTACCCTGCTGTCTTGATGATGACAGCTTTGTATTAGAGCTTGAAGTCCGGAATTGTGATGCTACCAACTTTGGCTTTTTTTTTTTCAACATTCCTTTGGCTATTCGAGGTCTTTTCTGGTTCCATATAAATTTTAGGATTATTTGTTCCATTTCTTTGAAAAAAATGGATGGTATTTTGATAGGGATTGCATTAAACGTGTAGATTGCTTTAGGTAGCATAGACATTTTCACAATATTTATTCTTCCAATCCAGGAGCATGAAACATTTTTCCATTTCTTTGTGTCTTTCTCAGTTTCTTTCATGAGTACTTTATAGTTTTCTGAGTATAGATTCTTGGCCTCTTTAGTTAGGTTTATTCCTAGGTATCTTACAGTTTTGGGTGCAATTGTACATGGGATTAACTCCTTAATTTCTCTTTCTTCTGTCTTCTTGTTGGTATAGAGAAATGCAACTGATTTCTGTGCAATTGATTTTATATCCTGACACTTTACTGAATTCCTGTACAAGTTTTAGCCGTTTTGGAGTGGAGTCTTTTGGGTTTTCCACATATAGTATCATGTCATCTGCGAAGAGTGATAGTTTGACTTCTTCTTTGCCGATTTGGATGCCTTTAATTTCCTTTTGTTGTCTGATTGCTGAGGCTAGGACTTCTAGTACTATGTTGAATAGCAGTGGTGATAATGGACATCCCTGCCGTGTTCCTGACCTTAGCGGAAAAGCTTTCAGTTTTTCTCCATTGAGAATGATATTTGCGGTGGGTTTTCATAGATGGCTTTGATAATATTGAGGTATGTGCCCTCTATTTCTACACTTTGAAGAGTTTTGATCAGGAAGGGATGCTGGACTTTGTCAAATGATTTTTCAGCATCTATTGAGAGTATCATATGGTTCTTGTTCTTTTTTTTATTAATGTGGTGTATCACATTGATTGATTTGTGGATGTTGAACCAAACTTGCAGCCCTGGAATAAATCCCACTTGGTCGTGGTGAATAATTCTTTTAATGTACTGTTGAATCCTATTGGCTAGTATTTTGGTAAGAATTTTCACATCTGTGTTCATCAAGGATATTGGTCTGTAGTTCTCTTTTTTTTTTTTAAATTTTTTATTTTTTATAAACATATATTTTTATCCCCAGGGGTACAGGTCTGTGAATCACCAGGTTTACACACTTCACAGCACTCACCAAATCACATACCCTCCCCAATGTCCATAATCCCACCCCCTTATCCCAAACCCCCTCCCCCCGGCAACCCTCAGTTTGTTTTGTGAGATTGAGAGTCACTTATGGTTTGTCTCCCTCCCAATCCCATCTTGTTTCATTTATTCTTCTTCTACCCACTTAAGCCTCCATGTTGTATCACCACTTCCTCATATCAGGGAGATCATATGATAGTTGTCTTCTCTGCTTGACTTATTTCGCTAAGCATGATACGCTCTAGTTCCATCCATGTTGTTGCAAATGGCAAGATTTCATTTCTTTTGATGGCTGCATAGTATTCCATTGTGTATATATACCACATCTTCTTGATCCATTCATCTGTTGATGGACATCTAGGTTCTTTCCATAGTTTGGCTATTGTGGACATTGCTGCTATAAACATTCGGGTGCATGTGCCCCTTTGGATCACTACATTTGTATCTTAGGGTAAATACCCAATAGTGCAATTGCTGGGTCATAGGGCAGTTCTATTTTCAACATTTTGAGGAACCTCCATGCTGTTTTCCAGAGTGGCTGCACCAGCTTGCATTCCCACCAACAGTGTAGGAGGTTTCCCCTTTCTCTGCATCCTCGCCAGCATCTGTCATTTCCTGACTTGTTGATTTTAGCCATTCTGACTGGTGTGAGGTGATATCTCATTGTGGTTTTGATTTGTATTTCCCTGATGCCGAGTGATATGGAGCACTTTTTCATGTGTCTGTTCGCCATCTGGATGTCTTCTTTGCAGAAATGTCTGTTCATGTCCTCTGCCCATTTCTTGATTGGATTATTTGTTCTTTGGGTGTTGAGTTTGCTAAGTTCTTTATAGATTCTGGACACTAGTCCTTTATCTGATATGTCGTTTGCAAATATCTTCTCCCATTCTGTCAGTTGTCTTTTGATTTTGTTAACTGTTTCCTTTGCTGTGCAAAAGCTTTTGATCTTGATGAAATCCCAGTAGTTCATTTTTTCCCTTGCTTCCGTTGCCTTTTGCGTTGTTCCTAGGAAGATGTTGCTGCGGCAGAGGTCGAAGAGGTTGCTGCCCGTGTTCTCCTCAAGGATTTTGATGGATTCCTTTCGTACATTGAGGTCCTTCATCCATTTTGAGTCTATTTTCGTGTGTGGTGTAAGGGAATGGTCGAATTTCATTTTTCTGCATGTGGTTGTCCAATTTTCCCAGCACCATTTATTGAAAAGGCTGTCTTTTTTCCATTGGACATTCTTTCCTGCTTTGTCGAAGATTAGTTGACCATAGAGTTGAGGGTCTATTTCTGGGCTCTCTATTCTGTTCCATTGATCTATGTGTCTGTTTTTGTGCCAGTACCATGCTGTCTTGATGATGACAGCTTTGTAATAGAGCCTGAAGTCCGGAATTGTGATGCCACCAACGTTGGCTTTGTTTTTCAATATCCCTTTGGCTATTCGAGGTCTTTTCTGGTTCCATATAAATTTTAGCATTATTTGTTCCATTTCTTTGAAAAAGATGGATTTTACTTTGATAGGAATTGCATTAAATGTGTAGATTGCTTTAGGTAGCATAGACATTTTCACAATATTTATTCTTCCAATCCAGGAGCATGGAACATTTTTCCATTTCTTTGTGTCTTCCTCAATTTCTTTCATGAGTACTTTATAGTTTTCTGAGTATAGATTCTGTGTCTCTTTGGTTAGGTTTATTCCTAGGTATCTTATGGTTTTGGATGCAATTGTAAATGGGATTGACTCCTTAATATCTCTTTCTTCTGTCTTGCTGTTGGTGTAGAGAAATGCAACTGATTTCTGTGCATTGATTTTATATCCTGACACTTTACTGAATTCCTGTATAAGTTCTAGCAGTTTTGGAGTGGAGTCTTTTGGGTTTTCCACATATAGTATCATATCATCTGCGAAGAGTGATAATTTGACTTCTTCTTTGCCGATTTGGATGCCTTTAATTTCCTTTTGTTGTCTGATTGCTGAGGCTAGGACCTCTAGTACGATGTTGAATAGCAGTGGTGATAATGGACATCCCTGCCGTGTTCCTGACCTTAGCAGAAAAGCTTTCAGTTTTTCTCCATTGAGAATGATATTTGCGGTGGGTTTTTCATAGATGGCTTTGATGATATTGAGGTATGTGCCCTCTATCCCTACACTTTGAAGAGTTTTGATCAGAAAGGGATGTTGTACTTTGTCAAATGCTTTTTCAGCATCTATTGAGAGTATCATATGGTTCTTGTTCTTTTTTTTATTAATGTGTTGTATCACATTGACTGATTTGCGGATGTTGAACCAACCTTGCAGCCCTGGAATAAATCCCACTTGGTCGTGGTGAATAATCCTTTTAATGTACTGTTGAATCCTATTGGCTAGTATTTTGTTGAGTATTTTCGCATCTGTGTTCATCAAGGATATCGGTCTATAGCTCTCTTTTTTGGTGGGATCCTTGTCTGGTTTTGGGATCAAGGTGATGCTGGCCTCATAAAATGAGTTTGGAAGTTTTCCTTCCATTTCTATTTTTTGGAACAGTTTCAGGAGAATAGGAATTAGTTCTTCTTTAAATGTTTGGTAGAATCCCCCCGGGAAGCCGTCTGGCCCTGGGCTTTTGTTTGTTTGGAGATTTTTAATGACTGTTTCAATCTCCTTACTGGTTATGGGTCTGTTCAGGCTTTCTATTTCTTCCTGGCTCAGTTGTGGTAGTTTATATGTTTCTAGGAATGCATCCATTTCTTCCAGATTGTCAAATTTGTTGGCGTAGAGTTGCTCATAGTATGTTCTAATAATTGTCTGTATTTCTTTGGTGTTAGTTGTGATCTCTCCTCTTTCATTCATGATTTTATTTATTTGGGTCCTTTCTCTTTTCTTTTTGATAAGTCGGGCCAGGGATTTATCAATTTTATTAATTCTTTCAAAGAACCAGCTCCTACTTTCGTTGATTTGTTCTACTGTTTTTTTGGTTTCTATTTCATTGATTTCTGCTCTGATCTTTATGATTTCTCTTCTCCTGCTGGGCTTAGGGTTTCTTTCTTGTTCTTTCTCCAGCTCCTTTAGGTGTAGGGTTAGGTTGTGTACCTGAGACCTTTCTTGTTTCTTGAGAAAGGCTTGTACCGCTATATATTTTCCTCTCAGGACTGCCTTTGTTGTGTCCCACAGATTTTGAACTGTTGTATTTTCATTATGATTTGTTTCCATGATTTTTTTCAATTCTTCTTTAATTTCCCGGTTGACCCATTCATTCTTTAGAAGGATACTGTTTAGTCTCCATGTATTTGGGTTCTTTCCAAACTTCCTTTTGTGGTTGAGTTCTAGCTTTAGAGCATTGTGGTCTGAAAATATGCAGGGAATGATCCCAATCTTTTGATACCGGTTGAGTCCTGATTTAGGACCGAGGATGTGATCTATTCTGGAGAATGTTCCATGTGCACTAGAGAAGAATGTGTATTCTGTTGCTTTGGGATGAAATATTCTGAATATATCTGTGATGTCCATCTGGTCCAGTGTGTCGTTTAAGGCCTTTATTTCCTTGCTGATCTTTTGCTTGGATGACCTGTCCATTTCAGTGAGGGGAGTGTTAAAGTCCCCTACTATTATTGTATTATTGTTGATGTGTTTCTTTGATTTTGTTATTAATTGGTTTATATAGTTGGCTGCTCCCACGTTAGAGGCATAGATATTTAAAATTGTTAAATCTTCTTGTTGGACAGACCCTTTGAGTATGATATAGTGTCCTTCCTCATCTCTTATTATAGTCTTTGGCTTAAAATCTAATTGATCTGATATAAGGATTGCCACTCCTGCTTTCTTCTGATGTCCATTAGCATGGTAAATTCTTTTCCACCCCCTCACTTTAAATCTGGAGGTGTCTTCGGGCTTAAAATGTGTTTCTTGGAGGCAACATATAGATGGGTTTTGTTTTTTTATCCATTCTGATACCCTGTATCTTTTGACAGGGGCATTTAGCCCATTCACATTCAGGGTAACTATTGAGAGATATGAATTTAGTGCCATTGTATTGCCTGTAAGGTGACTGTTACTGTATATGGTCTCTGTTCCTTTCTGATCTACCACTTGTAGTCTCTCTCTTTGCTTAGAGGACCCCTTTCAATATTTCCTGTAGAGCTGGTTTGGTATTTGCAAATTCTTTCAGTTGTTGTTTGTCCTGGAAGCTTTTAATCTCTCCTTCTATTTTCAATGATAGCCTAGCTGGATATAGTATTCTTGGCTGCATGTTTTTCTCGTTTAGTGCTCTGAAAATATCATGCCAGCTCTTTCTGGCCTGCCAGGTCTCTGTGGATAAGTCAGCTGCCAATCTAATATTTTTACCATTGTATGTTACAGACTTCTTTTCCCGGGCTGCTTTCAGGATTTTCTCTTTGTCATTGAGACTTGTAAATTTTACTATTAGGTGACGGGGTGTGGGCCTATTCTTATTGATTTTGAGCGGCGTTCTCTGAACCTCCTGAATTTTGATGCTCGTTCCCTTTGCCATATTGGGGAAATTCTCCCCAATAATTCTCTCCAGTATACCTTCTGCTCCTCTCTCACTTTCTTCTTCTTCTGGAATCCCAATTATTCTAATGTTGTTTCGTCTTATGGTGTCACTTATCTCTCGAATTCTCCCCTCGTGGTCCAGTAGCTGTTTGTCCCTCTTTTGCTCAGCTTCTTTATTCTCTGTCATTTGGTCTTCTATATCACTAATTCTTTCTTCTGCCTCATTTATCCTAGCAGTTAGAGCCTCCATTTTTGATTGCACCTCATTAATAGCTTTTTTGATTTCACCTTGGTTAGATTTTAGTTCTTTTATTTCTCCAGAAAGGGCTTTTATATCTCTCGAGAGGGTTTCTCTAATATCTTCCATGCCTTTTTCGAGCCCAGCTAGAACCTTGAGAATTGTCATTCTGAACTCTAGATCTGACATATTACCGATGTCTGTATTGATTAGGTCCCTAGCCTTCGGTACTGCCTCTTGTTCTTTTTTTTGTGTTGAATTTTTACGTCTTGTCATTTTGTCCAGATAAGAGTAAATGAAGGGGCAAGTAAAATACTAAAAGGGTGGCAACAACCCCAGGAAAATATGCTTTAACCAAATTAGAAGAGATCCAAAATCGTGAGTGGGGAGAAAGGGGATAAAAAGAGGTTCAAAAAGGAAGAAAGAAAAAAAAAAAAACAAAAAGAAAAGAAAAAAAAAAGAAAAGAAAAGAAAAGAATTTTTTAAAAAAGAATACACCTAAGAAAAATGTAAAAAAGAAAAAATATATATATTAGATAAACTAGTATAAAATCGTTAAAAAAGAAAAAGGTAACAGTTAAAAAAAATTTTTACCCGAAGGCGAGGAAAAAAAAAAATGAAAAAGAAAAAATTAAATTAACTGCAAGACTAAAAAAAATCACAGGAAAAAAGCCATGAGTTCCGTGCTTGGCTTTCTCCTCCTCTGGAATTCTGTTGCTCTCCTTGGTATTGAAACCGCACTCCTTGGTAGGTGAACTTGGTCTTGGCTGGATTTCTTGTTGATCTTCTGGGGGAGGGGCCTGTTGTAGTGATTCTTAAGTGTCTTTGCCCCAGGCGGAATTACACCGCCCTTACCCGGGGCCGGGGTGAGTAATCCGCTCAGGTTTGCTTTCAGGAGCTTTTGTTCCCTGAGCGCTTTCCGTAGAGTTCCAGAGGACGGGAATACAAATGGCGGCCTCCTGGTCTCCAGCCCGGAGGAGCCGAGAGCCCAGGGCCGCACTCCTCAGTGCGCGCTCAGAGAACCGCGCCCAGTTACTCCCATCTGCCTGACCTCCGGCCGCGCTCCGAGCTCACCGAGCCTGCAACCGGTTCAAGGTAACACGGAGCTGTGAGCTTACTGTCGGCTCTGTCTCTGTAGCCGGCTTTCCCGTTCCAATACCCGCAAGCTCTGCGACACTCAGACACCCCCGATCCTTCTGTGACCCTGCGGGACCTGAGGCCACGCTGACCCCGCGTGGGCTTCGCCCCGGTTTAGCCTCTGGAGCGATGTCCCTCAGCGGAACAGACTTTTAAAAGTCCTGATTTTGTGCGCGGTTGCTCCGCCGCTTGCCGGGAGCCGGCCCCTCCCCCCGGGGTCTATCTTCCCGTCGCTTTGGATTCACTTCTCCGCCGGTCCTACCTTTCAGAAAGTGGTTGTTTTTCTGTTTCCAGAATTGCTGTTCTTCTTCTCTTCGATCTGCCGATGGATTTTCAGGTGTTTGCAATCTTTAGATAAGCTATCTAGCTGATCTCCGGCTAGCTGAAGCAGTCTCAGCTTGCTACTTCTCCGCCATCTTGACTCCTCCTGTAGTTCTCTTTTTTGATGGGATCATTGTCTGGTTTTGGGATCAAGGTGATGCTGGCCTCATAAAATGAGTTTGGAAGTTTTCCTTCCATTTCTATTTTTTGGAACAGTTTCAGGAGAATAGGAATTAGTTCTTCTTTAAATGTTTGGTAGAATTTCCCCAAGAAGCCGTCTGGCCCTGGGCTTTTGTTTGTTTGGAGATTTTTGATGACTCTTTCAATATCCTTACTGGTTATGGGTCTGTTCACATTTTCTATTTCTTTCTGGTTCAGTTGTGGTAATTTATATGTCTCTAGGAATGCATCCATTTCTTCCAGATTGTCAAATTTGTTGGCGTAGAGTTGCTCATAGTATGTTCTAATAATTGTCTGTATTTCTTTGGTGTTAGTTGTGATCTCTCCTCTTTCATTCATGATTTTATTTATTTGGGTCCTTTCTCTTTTCTTTTTGATAAGTCTTGCCAGGGGTTTATCAATCTTATCAATTCTTTCATAGAACCATCTCCTAGTTTCATTGATTTGTTCTATTGTTTTTTTGGTTTCTATTTCATTGATTTCTGCTCTGATCTTCATGATTTCTCTTCTCCTGCTGGGTTTAGGGTTTCTTTCTTGTTCTTTCTCCAGCTCCTTTAGGTGTAAGGTTAGGTTGACTACCTGAGACCTTTCTTGTTTCTTGAGAAAGGCTTGTATCGCTGTATATCTTCCTCTCAGGACTGCCTTTGTTGTGTCCCACAGATTTTGAACCGTTGTGTTTTCATTATCATTTGTATCCATGAATTTTTTCAATTCTTCTTTAATTTCCTGGTTAATCCATTCATTCTTTAGTAGAATGCTGTTTAGTCTCCATGTATTTGGGTTCTTTCCAAATTTCCTCTTGTGGTTGAGTTCTAGCTTCAGAGCATTGTGGTCTGAAAATATGCAGGGAATGATCCCAATCTTTTGATACCGGTTGAGTCCTGATTTAGGACCGAGGATGTGATCTATTCTGGAGAATGTTCCATGTGCACTAGAGAAGAATGTGTATTCTGTTGCTTTGGGATGAAATATTCTGAATATATCTGTGATGTCCATCTGGTCCAGTGTGTCGTTTAAGGCCTTTATTTCCTTGCTGATCTTTTGCTTGGATGACCTGTCCATTTCAGTGAGGGGAGTGTTAAAGTCCCCTACTATTATTGTATTATTGTTGATGTGTTTCTTTGATTTTGTTATTAATTGGTTTATATAGTTGGCTGCTCCCACGTTAGAGGCATAGATATTTAAAATTGTTAAATCTTCTTGTTGGACAGACCCTTTGAGTATGATATAGTGTCCTTCCTCATCTCTTATTATAGTCTTTGGCTTAAAATCTAATTGATCTGATATAAGGATTGCCATTCCTGCTTTCTTCTAATGTCCATTAGCATGTTAAATTGCTTTCCACCCCCTCACTTTAAATCTGGAGGGGTCTTCGGGTTTAAAATGAGTTTCTTGTAGGCCACACATAGATGGATTTTTTTTTTTTATCCATTCTGATGCCCTGTGTCTTTTGATTGGGGCATTTAGCCCATTAACATTTAGGGTAACTATTGAAAGATATGAATTTTGTGTCATTGTATTGCCTGTTAGGTGACTGTTACTGTATATTGTCTTTATTCCTTTCTGATCTACTACTTTTAGCCTCTCTCTTTGCTTAGAGGACCCATTTCAATATGTCCTGTAGAGCTGGTTTGGTGTTATTTCAGTTTTTGTTCGTCCTGGAAGCTTTTATTCTCTCCTTCTATTTTCAATGATAGCCTAGCTGGATATAGTATTCTTGGCTGCATGTTTTTCTCATTTAGTGCTCTGAATATATCACGCTAACTCTTTCTGGCCTGCCAGGTCTCTGTGGATAACTCTGCTACCAATCTAATATTTTTACCATTGTATGTTACAGACTTCTTTTCCCGGGCTTCTTTCAGGATTTTTTCTTTTCACTAAGACTTGTAAATTTTACTATTAGGTGATGGGGTGTGAGCCTATTCTTATTGATTTTGAGGGGGGTTCTCTGCACCTCCTGTGATTTTGATGCTTGTTCCCTTTGCCATATTAGGGAAATTCTCTCCAACAATTCTTTCAAATATACCTTCTTCTCCCCTTTCTCTTTCTTCTTCTTCTGGAATCCCAATTATTCTAATGTTGTTTCATCTAATGGTGTCACTTATCTCTCGAATTCTCCCCTAGTGGTCCAGTAGCTGTTTGTCCCTCTTTTGCTCAGCTTCTTTATTCTCTGTCATTTGGTCTTCTATATCACTAATTCTTTCTTCTGCCTCATTTATCCTAGTAGTGAGAGCCTCCATTTTTCATTGCATCTCATTAATAGCTTTTTTGATTTCAACTTGGTTAGATTTTAGTTCTTTTATTTCTCCCGAAAGGGCTTTTATATCTCTGGAGAGGATTTCTTTAATATCTTCCATGCCTTTTTTGAGCCTGGCTAGAACCTTCAGAATCGTCATTCTGAACTCTAGATCTGACCCATTACCAATGTCTGTATTGATTAGGTCCCTAGCCTTCGGTACTGCCTCTTGTTCTTTTTTTTGTGGTGAATTTTTCTGCCTTGTCCAGTAGAGTATATGAAGGAGCAAGTAAAATACTAAAAGGGTGGCAAAGACCCCAGGAAAATATGCTTTAACCAAATCAGAAGAGATACCAAATCATGGGGGGAAGAAAGGGGATTAAAAGAGGTTCAGAAAAAAAAAAAGAAAACAATTAAAGAAAGAAAACGAATAAGAAAAAAATATAAAAAAGAAAAATATATATATTAGATAAACTGGTTTAAAAACGTTAAAAATGGTAAAAGTTAAAAAAAATAGCAGAAGAAGAAAAAAAATTGAAGAAAAAGAATTATATTAACTGTGAGACTAAAGAATCATGGGGAGAAAGCCATGAGTTCTGTGCTTTGCTTTCTCCTCCTCTGGAATTCTGCTGCTCTCCTTGGTATTGAAACTGCACTCCTTGGTAACTGAACTTGGACCTGGCTGGATTTCTTGTTGATCTTCTCTGTGAGGGACCTGTTGTAGTGATTCTCAAGTGTCTTTGCCCCAGGCAGAATTGCACTGCACTTACGAGGGGCTGGGCTGAGTAATCCACTCCTGTTCGCTTTTGGGAGCTTTTGTTCCCTGAGCACTTTCCGTAGAGTTCTGGAGGACGGGAATGAAAATGGCGGCCTCCCAGTCTCTGGCCCAGAGGAGTTGAGAACCCGGGGCCCCACTCCTCAGTGCGCCCTCAGAGAACAGCGCCCAATAATAGCGTCTCCCTGGCCTCCAGATGCGCTCTGAGCTCATCGAGCCTGCGACCAGTTCAAGGTAACCCGGAGCTGAGAGTTCACTCCTCGGCTCTGTCTCTGTAGCCGGCTTCCCTGTTCTAATACCTGCGAGCTCTGTGACACTCAGACACCCCAATTCTTCTGTGACCCTGTGTGACCTGAGGCCATGATGACCCCGCATGGGCTTCACCCCAGTTTAGCTTCTGGGGCAATGTCCCTCAGCGGAACAGACTTTTAAAAGTCCCAATTTTGTGCTCCATTGCTCCGCTGCTTGCCAGGAGCCATCCCCTCCCCCGCAGTCTATCTTCCCGTTGCTTTGGATTCACTTCTCCGCCAGTCCTACCTTTCAGAAAGTGGTTGATTTTGTTTCTAGAATTGCTGTTCTTCTTCTCTTCAATCTCCCATTATTTTTGTAGGTGTTTGCAATCTTTAGATAAGCTATCTAGCTGATCTCCTGCTACCTGAAGTAGTCTCAGCCTGCTACTTTTCTGCCATCTTGACTCCACCCTCCTGAAGATACTTTTTATTTTGAAGATGACTGTATTTTTCTTGCTTGGATCCTGACATATTTTCTTCAACTTTTAAAAAATCCACCAGGTTATACCTAAACGTGTGTTTCCTGGTTTTCCCTTGGTACAGGGCTGGCTCTTCTAGTTTGCAGACTTTACCCATTTTCTTTGATCTAAGGACATTTTCTTCTAATGTAAATTATGATTTTAATATTTTGGGTTTTGTTTTCCTTCTGAGATTGTGTGCATTTCCATATCCATGTAACATAGTTTTATAATAATCTTCATAAATCTTATCATTTGTACCTTAAAAATATTGGTTTATATTCTCAAAGTCCTTCTCAAGTTTGTCCTCCATGTTACTGATTTTCTTTTCAGTAGCATTTGTTCTGTCTTTGATATATTTATAGATTCCAATTCTATGACTGTATTTTAGGCGACCCTGTAGTCTTTCCTCATTTGAGCTATCTCCCTCCCCAGCTCACTTATCTTTTGCACAAGTTGCTTTTGTCTTACTTTATTATCTGAGTGGATAATTTATACTTGTTTTTTGCAAAATAAGGACTTTTCCTCTACTAAGTATTTTTCCAAATTTGATACCACTTCTATTTTATTAATTTTTAAAGGAGAAGAAATCAACTCAAGCTTGATAGTAAATAGTATTTCTGGAAAACCTTAGTCCCTCTCATTTTCCACACTGGTCCTTGACTGTATTCTTTCTCAAATAATGCCTTGAAATGTACTCCAGTTTTTAGGGCCCAGCAAGCATTTATCTGGAACAAGTCTACAGAATTCTCTCAAGTTCGCTGACTGGGCCACAGTCAGGCAGAGCATGTCACCATTTTCCATGTGTTCTGTAACAAGCCCCTTCCTTCCCTTCCCAGTACATGCTCCTCAAAGGGCTTTTCAGTTTCTCATTATTTTTTCTATTCTTGTCTTGTTATGTCATTTCACTTGAGGCTACAGTACATCAACACTCATCTTCTGTATCAGCGATTTATATTCTGCAGTATAAAGTCCAAGGGCCTGAAGAGAGAAGAGCTAATATGATTCTTTGTCTCAGAGCACAGATCCAAGAAGTTCAGAGCAGTTATGGCTTAGTGTGCTTTTAAGGCAGTCTTTGAGTCCTAAAAGTTCCTCAGGAACTACTTTTTAACTTAAATTTTAACTTGTCATTAGCAGACATTACTGTGACATTTCAGATATTGTTTGTGTGATTCATGCTAGATCTTGTCTTTCTTTGCATCTTTATATGTCTTAGTCTCACAGACTGCTACCAAAAAAAAAAAAAAAAAAGTGCCCTAGACCACGTGGCTTATAAACAACAGAAATTTACTTCTCACATTCTGGAAGGAGGAAAGTCTGAGATCAAGGTGCCAGCAGTTTGGAGTCTGGTAAGATCTGGTTTTCCGGTTCATAGATAGCTGTTTTCTCACTGTGTCCTCCCATGACAGAAGGAAAAAGGGAGCTCTCCAGATTCTTCTTTTATAATCTCTTTCATGAGGGCTCTCTCCTCATGACCTGATTACCTCCCAAAGGCCCCACCTCCTAATACCATCATATTGGAGGGATAGATTTTGACACACAAATTTTGGAGGAGGGAGAAACAAATATTCAGTCTGTATCATTAAAAGTATGTGAATTGGAAGTTGGGTGAAGTTGAATCTGAGCCTACTATTGTGTTTCCATGATAAGAGTGTTTGGAGTTGGTAGTCATACACAGAGGTGTGCATAGGCAAGTTATCATTGTGCAATACAGGTTTTAAGTAAAAAGATATGAGAAAGAAAGCAAAAGAATTCAAAAATCAAAAAGCAAGGAATTTTCAAGTTTAGAATTGAAGATCACTGTCAGAATCAGATTTGCAATTGGAATATGGGCGTACAGAACTTTATTTTCTCAGGGGAACACAAAGCTCACTGCTCATGTTACTTTGATCTTGGTAAATGTGAGTATCTATTTCTTTTTGCATCCCTGGTACCTTATGTCATGCTCATGCTTGATTGATGTTTGACACAAACTTCTTAATAGACAGGAAAAAGGAAGATGTTCCTTATTGTGATTATGGGGAAAATTTACCTATGTGTTTCTTAGTCAGTCAATTTCCAGGATAATCAATGATTTTTGATCATTTGAGATGTTGTAGAAAAAAAAAGGTACTTGAGTTTGGAGTGAGAGTGTCTGAGAAAGGATATGAGTAAACTCAGGATGGAAATGGAGAACAAGATGAGGCACAGCAGTAAAGTAGAAGTGGGAAGTTGAGGTTGAATGCTGCCATTGCTTCATGTGTTTTGGGGATTGCAACAGATGGGATACATAAGAATGTTTTTAATATCCTAAACCTACAGTTTATTAATTCAACTAATATTTATTGAATCTTTTTTCACATGCAAACGCTGTTCCAAGTGCTAGGAATATGATAGTGAACAAAGTCGGTAAAATCCTACCCTCAAGAGGGAATATTTGAGGGGAGGGGTGGTAGAAGGCCAAGGATATCTAATAAGGCCTACCATATGCTAGAAAGTAATATGGGCAAGATGAGAACTGAGAGAGTGGGTGTAGCTACATTTCAGATGAACTGCTCTCTGGCAAAGTTGATTGACTCTCTTCTATGAATGGTCTATTAAATAGTTGGCCTTCTCGGAGGCATGGGTAACTGGATTTGCACCTCTAACTTTGTTTGATATTAAAATATTTATTTACATGACTATGCTATAGCTTAAAACAGTTTTAAAATAGACATGTACACCTGGAATAAGTTGATAATCATTTTACTAATTTTTTACTGTTTTCAAAATTTACCTAATCCAACCCTTGTTCTGTACCTGTATTTGAGTTTAACAATGTATTCTCAATAGTTTCTTGCTTGTTTGAGGCTTCTTCATGGCTCTGAGACCCCTAGAAACTGCTTCTCCTTGCTGAAGTTCCTACTATTTTACTTTAACTGAGAGTCTCTACAAGCTGTCCAGTGCTGCTGTCCTCTATTCAGTTTGCTTAATCTGTATTTATCTGAATCATGGCAAGATTTCTTTATGCTCTATTTAGCTACTCTAAGGCCAGAGAGGAGAGATTACCACTACAGTATGCACACTGGACACTATCCTGAATCCTGACTTCATTGCTCTTTTCCAGTCACAAGAGCAATCTCTCTCTTTCCATCAGGTATTTGTTCTTACTGATTAATTACCTCCATTCATTTAAAATGAATTTCCTTAGAAACTCCTCTAGCTGACTTCTTAATTATGTTTTCCCCAAGCCTGGCCATTGTCAGAGGAGTTATTTGGTATTAAAGAGATTATACTTCTATTCTCATGAATATTTTAATACCTTAAAACTGATCATAATGGTGTTTAAGGCAGAGGTGACTGTTTGGGGCACAGAAAGTGAATTGCAGGGTGGTGGAGGTGTGGCAGCGAAGAGAATTTAAAAGTGAGTGGGGAAATGAACAACAGTGAAGAATCGGGGAACAGATGAAGGTGAAGAATGTGAAAAGATGATCAAAGGTAAATAATGTATTAGGTGTAATTCAAGCAAGTTTTACATGTTAGTGTCACAATTTTTCCGGGGCACTCTATGCACCTACTGAATTTCTCTAGCCAAAAACTCAATTAGTAGTGAACACAGAGTTTTAGTGAGTTAAAATTATATTTAAATTTCTCTCTCTCGCTCTCTGAGAGCCCTTCACATAAACTGCCTTGTGAACAAGGAACCATGCCTCACAATCATAGTGTATGGGTGATTAAGCACCGCAAAGGTCCAGGTTCCTCAGTGAAATGATCCTGTGACCACTTCTATCATCTATTTCCATAATAACATAATGATAAAGTTTACTTTTAAATTCTCAAAGGAAGTGTAAATAAAGCAGAAGGAGTTTTACATGAGTGCCCATTTATAATATGGAATTAGGGTGGTTAAATGGGAAGATGAACAAGGGAGAAGGTGGGTGTCCAACGAACCACCCTCTGTGAATTTCCTTGGCGTCTACTAAGAAAGAGAGCATTGACCGTCAGTCTCCTTCTTCCAAGACTCTGCTGGCAGTTTGTCAGCATTGACTGGTGGAATTTGGAAGTTTGAAGACAAAGAAGGTCTTAGAGGAATTTATAGTGTGCTGATTTCTAAACTAAGGAATATTGTGGGGGATGTCTGGATAGTTTTTTGGGAAGTAAACCTTCATTTTGTGGCTTGATGATTTGCAGCTACACTTAAAGGTAGAAGATGAACTATAAGACTGGAGAGACCTCAAAACCAAGTGATTTATCTATGTTAATTTATAGGTCATGCTAATACATGGCATCCCAGTGTGCAAATGGGAATTAGGGCCACACAAATATCTATGTGGTGTATGCAGTAGACCCTTTTCGGCATTCCTTGCTAGTCATTAGCAGAGTTTGGCATCCAGCCAGTGTTCTATTTTGTGCAAGTATGATTGACAGTTTGGCCTTCTGTGCTCACAGACCTGCTCATCACAGCACCCATCCTTCTGTTAGAAGAGGAGAAAATGCAGGTGTGGAGAGTCAACATAATTCTTCTGACCCTTTAATCTTATTCTGTCTTCTAGATTCTTGAAGGAATATAAACTTTTTTCTTCAAATAAAAATGTGTAAGAAATGCAATTTATTAACATAAGTTTGTTATAGTGTTCTTTTTATTTATTTATTTATTTATTTATTTATTTATGTATTTATTTTGACAGAGAGAGACCAAGTAAGCAGAGAGGCAGGCAGAGAGAGGGGGAAGCACAATCCCCACCGAGCAGAGAGCCTGATGTGGGGCTCGATCCCATGACCCTGGGATCATGACCTGAGCCGAAGGCAGAGGCTTTAACCCACTGAGCCACCCAGGAGCCCTGTCATTATAGTGTTCTAAGGGTGGTAGTTTTAAAATAGGTTCATGAACTCCTGGATATAGGTCTTGCTTCAAAAAGTGGAGTTTAATTCACCTCCCCTCGATTATGGGCCAGACTTAGGGACTCCCTTCCAACAAATAGAATGTGGCAAACATGATGCTATGTGACTTCCAAAGCTAGGTCACACAGAGCTCACAACTCCTTCCTCATAAGCTCTGGTTCTTGTACTGCTCACTCTGGGGTAAGTCAGGTACCATGCTGCCTGTGGGGGGATCCACATGGAGAAAAACTGAGACTTGCCACAGGCCAATGCCAACCTGGTATGAGAGTGAGTCACACCGGAAGCCAGCCCTCCAGCTTTGGTCAAATCTTCAGATGACAAAAGTTCTGGCGGGCCTCTGATGGCAACCTTAGCATAGATGTTAATCGAGAACCATCCGAATGAGCTGCTCCTAAACTCCTCGGCTGCAGACCTTGTGAAAGGTAGTACATGATCCTTGTTGTTTTAATGCACTAGGTTTTAGGGTGATATTTATGCAGTGATAGCTAACTAATACAGATTTTGGTCATCAGGTGCTTTTGTAAGAAAAAGCTAAGTCTGTGGGATTGGTGTTTGATTTGGATGGGAGGTAGATACTGGAAAGGCTTTAAAGAGTGTGTGAAGGGAGCCAAACTGCCTTCTTGAAGAGACTGTTAACAGAAATGGGAATGCCCTCCAGAAGGCTTTTGGTGAGACCTTTAAGGAAAGTGAGGGAAACTGTTTTGGGGAACTAAAGGAAAGGGAATTATTGTCCAATAATGGCAGGGAGTTCAGCTACATTATCACCTGTGGTAATATGGAAAATGAACCATAAAGAATTGGGTTATCTAGGTCAGGAGAGCTCCAGAAGGAGTATGGAAAATGCCTTCTGATTTCCTTCTGTGGCTTACAGAAAAAGGCAAGAGGAGAGAGACAAGCCAATTAGAAAAAAAAAAAAAATTGTCATATGTGAAGGAGGCGGGGCCTGGTGAATTTGAAAATTCTTAGCCTCTTCAGACAGCAGACATCCTAAAAGGAAGAAATAGGCTTTTGGGCAAAGAGAAACTCTGAAGTTCTTCATCATGAAGCCAGAGAACCATTTGGGGAAACAATAGCCCCTCTAAAGAATGTAAGGACAACCAGCCTCAGGTGTACCCTGAGCCAGAGCTACTTAGCCAACTCACTCCCGAATTTTCAACCTATAAGAATCATGAGAAATAATAAGTATCTACTGCTGCTTTAAGACCTCAAGTTTGGTATAATTTTCTATTCAGCAATACATAAATAATATTCTTAGTCTGTTTCTCCACTGACATTTAATTATTATGAAATCAGTGACATATCTGGACTATTGGAAGATTGCAATGACATGGATAGGCCCAGTTCCTGTTTTTCACATATGAAAATGCTGGAAAAAAATACATGAAATTACTTGGTAAAAAACAAAAAACAAAACAACACATAACTGAGAAGAAAGGGGAACCCGTCAATAACAGCCATGTGCCTGTATGTGTGCACTCTCTTCCCCGACTGTCAGTCTCTCCTTGCTGCCTGGAGCAGGAGCCAACTTGTTGATGATTTAAAGGGACACTGATTACTGTCCTTTCCTTCTTAAGGGAAAGTTCTTTGAAAACAAAGCAGAGGAAGGGCATGTAAGGAATGCTGGAGTCATAGCACCTTAGTTTGTCTAGTTAACACACTCATGGTCAAGCTCATTTTCCTACTGCTTGGCTTCTACCCTTCTATTGACCTATTCACAGATCAGGTGATTTTAACAGCACACTTTAGTATGCAGGGGTGAGATGGCTCTCAAGGCAATATGTATGACTTGTTAATTTAAATCGAAAGATGAAGTCATCTTTTCATGGAAAGTAATTTAATTATAATTTGATTGAAGGTAATGGATTTGGCTGATTCTTTTGACAATGAGGCAGGACTGGGGATAAGACTGAAGCAAAATAAGGTCCCCAGAGAACAAAATGGAGGAAACACCAAAAACACAAGCAACAAAAGCAAAAAGAAACAAGAGGGACAACGTTAAACTAGAGTTTTTACACAGCAGAGGAAACAACCAACAAAATAAAAAGGCAACCTACGGAATGGCAGAAAATAGTTGCAAACCTTCTATTTGATAAGGAGATTATATCCAAGATATATATAGAGCTTCTACAACTCAATAGGAAAAATCAATTAACTTGGTTTAAAACTGGGCAAAGGAACTTCAATAGACTGTTTTCCAAGGAAGACCTACAAATGGCCAACAGGATATGAAAAAATGCTCAACATCATTGAACACGCAGGGAAATTTAAATCAAAACCATAGTTAAATATTTTCTCGCTTAGGATGTTAGAATGGCTATTATCAAAAAGTCAAAAGATAACAACTGTTGACAAAGGTGTAGAGAAATGGAACCCTTATACACTGTTGGTGGGAATGCAAGTTGTTACAGCCATTACTGAAAACAATATGGAGGTGTTTCTGAAAAATAAAAGCACAACTACTATACAATCTATCAATCCCACTTTTGGGTACATATTTAATGGAAATAAAATCACTACCTCAAAAAGTACAGTACAGAAATACCTGTACTCCAATGTCATTGCAGGAATATTCACAATAGTCAAGACATGGAAACAACTAAGTATCCATCAACAGACAAAGAGATAAAGAAAATGTGAGATATGTACATAAACACACACACACACACTGAATGGAATATCATTCAACTTAAAAAAAGAGGAAAGTCTACCATTGGTGACAACACAGATGAACTTGGAGGACATTATTCTAAGTGCAGTAAGTCAGACACAGAAAGACAGATACTGCATGATCTCACATAGATGTGGAATCTTAAAAAAAAAAAAAGTTGGATTTATAGTAACAGAGAGTGGAGTGGTGGTTACCAGAGATGGGAGGTGGGTGACAAGGGGAGATATTGATCAAAGTGTAGAAACTTTCAGTTATAAGTTAAATATGTCTAAAGACCTAATGTACAACATGGTGATTGTAGTTAATAATAATGTATTCAACACTTGAAATATGTTAAGAGAGTAAATCTTCAGTGTTAACACACATGTACACAGAAGTGTATAACTATGTGAGGGATTGGATATTTTAATTAATTTTTGTAACCACTTCATGATGTATACATATATCAAAACATCACATTGTACACCTTAGATACATATAATTTTTATTTGTCATACTTCAATAAAGCAGGAGAAAAATACTCCCATTAAGATTGCTTTCAAAATGCCGTCATGATGTTACTGAACACAGAACTGGAAAGAAATACACATAGTAGGTTCTGGCTGGCCATTGTGAGCCAGCTTACACACGGACTCAGTCTTTCTCCAGAGTGGTATGTCTGTCCAATTTACTTAACTAGTCAGATTTGTTTATGTGTGTAGGAAACCTGACAGTGATTTAAGAGCTCTTCCTCTTTGGTTCTTAGTTTCGTTGTTGTTATCATCGTGACGTTACCTACGTTCAGCTTGATCCCTCTGCCTGGAATGTTCTAGTAATATAAGTTCTGAGACTCTTTATATGGAAACTAGAATAATAATAACTATGTTTCGTACCTCATGATGAATTGAATTTAAAATGTTTTACAAATAATGAGTAATTGCTGATATCCCATTATTCTCTTTTTTTCCTTTGGTACAACACTTCCAATCCATAGCCTTAGGTCTTTAAACTTAATAAAAGTCATATTCTGAGATAATCTGAAATAAATGAGATTTACCTGATGAATACAATCCAGCTTTGATTAGTTGGTAAACCCTTCTGTCTTGCTCCAAAAATGGCAGGGTTGTGTAATTTAACCATGCCCTAAATGTTAGCTCTGTGGTTGAATGTTTTAGCTGCTTTTCTTTCCACATCAGTGGAGCCAACTGGTCCACTGACCTTTATGAAAATGAAAACAGCAACAAAGAGAGCTGTATTTTGTTTTTTTCCTCTTATCTACTGGAACAGTTGTCAAAATTGACTCCATTTTCTTTCTCTTGAGGCATCAACAGGAATGTGGGGTGTGTGCGTGTGTGTGTGTGTGCATGTATGTGCATGTGCTTAAATTTATGTATTTGGGGGTGACCATGGAGTATTAGAACTATATGCTACAAAAATAAATTTTATGGAGGAAAATGTATTATTTCTAGAAACTAATTCTCTTGTGCTATGTACAATGGAAATATTTGGGCCTATATCATTTATCCTATTTACTATATATATCTTTTTGTAATATTTGCTATTGTTACGTGGGTACTTGAAACACACTTTTCTGTGGTTTCCTGGACATTTTCCTTACAATTCTCCTGCAACTTCTTCATTTAATCCTTATCAGTTACTTTAATAGACTCCTTTTTTGGCAAAGAATTAGTAGATGTCCGTTTTTTTTCTCCTCATACTTAATGAGCAACAGATAATTAGGAAAAGTAAGTGAATAGAGGGACCAGGAAAAACAGGTTGGGGTTCCACGAGCCTATGGATGCCGAAACCATGTGTGTATGGGAATAGTGTCAAACAGGGAGGAAAAGAGCAGGTTAAGCATAACATCGAAGAAATTCCAGTATTACTGAGAAAGACTAGTAATTGCCAAATTCTCCTACCAGTCTTTATTAGTATTGAGCTTTAGGTTTATTTAACCATTACCTAACTTCTTCTCTTTTTAATGACTAATGCATATAAAATAGAATAACTATGTGTTTGATGGGTGTGGAGGGAGAAGAAAGATTTTGGTGAGAGATAGTGGGAGGGGAAGAAACTTTGAATATTTATTCTGTTATAATCCACTTCTCTTTCTACTCAACTCCTCTCTTTCATTTCTTCTTGCAGAGAGCTGGGTCAGTGTTTTCATTTCCTTTTCCCCCTAAATTAAGTGGGAATCCATGAAACTGCAAATCAGTCTTGTATTTCCAGGGAGGATGGAAGCAGTTTAGAAATGGCTCTTCTTCCTAGCTAGATCATGTTAACATTATTCATAAAGAAATGTGGAAAAAACTGTGCGTGAAGAATATTTTTCTAACATATATCACCAATTGACTGAAAGTTTTGGCTGCTTAGAAGTTATATAACACCCTACTCCTCTTCCCAAAACTGTAGTTTTGGTGTTTTGTTTTGTTTTGTCTTTTTTTCAACATTCATTTGTATGCTAAGTGTGGTCTGGAATGTATAAAGTCATAGCAGGTAAATTTTCTTGTCTGCATTTTGACCTTGCTTTTTCAGTCTGCAGAGTGTTGGAAGAAAATTTCCTCATTTCTTAATTCCTCTCAGTTTCCTGTCTCCCTCTCAGATGCATCCTCAAGATTAGAGATTTTGTGTGTTTTATTCTCATTGTAAAGTTATCATCTAGTGTTCAAACCCAAATACCACCATCTCACCTTCCCCTAAGGCTGGAGGTAGTTCAGAATCCTCTTAACTCACCCACAGGTTTTCATTCAATAAACATGTTGAACGCCTTTCTTATGCTAGTCACCTTGCTAGGTGCTTAGAATACAAAGATGTATAAGTCATGGTCTCTGTCCTCAAAAGGACCTCATCATCCAGTAGGGAGACAGGCATAAAAACAGGAAATTACATTACAGAATGATAAGTACTGTTGGAAAGGAAAGCACCAGGGACAGTGATCCAAGGAAGAGAAATTAATTCTGCCTGTGAAGTAGGGAGAGCTTCTCAGGAAGGCAGTGCTTGAATTATTCCCTGAGTGATGAGTGGATTAGCAATCTTTGTTCAAGAATTTTACTCCAATTAATATGGAGACACAGACAAAGGTAACAAAACTCTCCTTCTTCCCCCACAACATGGCAAATAATCCTGAGTTAAAAGCCAATGTATGATCTGATATGGTTCCTCCAGAGAACTAGTCCTAAAGTTGTTTCAACTTGTCATTCCTAATTTAAACTAACTCTTGGGCTACATCTCCACTCCACATATGGGCTTTCTTCTCTCACTTAGTCATTGTTCTCTTAATGCTTTTTTTAAAGGGTTGTTGCGGTAGGTGGAATAATGGCCCTCCCGAATATGTTCACATTATCATTCCCAGATCCCATGAATATGTTACTGTGCATGGAAAAAGGGACTTATAGTAGCAGATGGAATTAAGAATGCTGATGATCTAATCTTAAGGTAAGGAAGTTGTTGGGAATCACCTGGGGGGCCCAGTGTAATTACAAGGTTTCTGAAACAGAAGAGGGAGGCCAAAATCTGTCAGAGTGACAGGATGGAACAAAGACTCAACTGGCTGTTGCTGGCCTTGAGATGGAGGAAGGGGCCACAAGCCAAAGAATGCCAAGGGTTTCTAGAAGCTGGAAAGGGCAAGGAAATAAATTCTAACTTCTAGAAAGGGTGCAGACTTCCCACACCTTGATTTTAGCTTAATGAGATCTGTTTTGGTCTTCTGACCTCCAGGAATGAAGGACAACAAATGTGTGTTGTTTTAGGCAATGCATGTTGTGGTAATTTGTTACAGAAGTGATAGCAAGCTGGTTAAATTCTGTCCTCCATTACGCATTCTTGTTTTACACAGTGTTCACACAGCATTCCCATGATTTCAGAAAGCTTTCCTACTTCTCCATAGCTTTGGCCATCCAATCAGAGCACGGGGTCTGTTCATCCCACTCTCCAGATTCATTTTTTTTTAAAGATTTCATTTATTTATTTAACAGAGAGAGATAGATCACAAGTAGGCAGAAAGGCAGGCAGAGAGGCGGGGGGAAACTGGTTCCCTGCTGAGCAGAGAGTCTGATGCAGGGCTCCATCCCAGGACCCTGAGATCATGACCTCAGTCAAAGGCAGAGGCTTAACCCACTGAGCCACCCAGCTCATGGTCCATTTGTTAATTAAGAAATCTTTGCCCACTTTCTATTTAGTGCTGTTTCAACACAAACATTATTCAGCATTTCACATTTTTATTTTTTTCACTTTTATTTCCAAGTTTGACATGAGACCCCAGTCTCCAGTTATCTACCTTGGATCTTACATATCTTCCTCCTTGCTCAAATACCCTAACCTTTCTTATTACCCACCCAAATCTCATTCTTCTTAAAAAGGTTGTATGAGCCGAGACATACAGAGGTACATTGGAAGCATTTGTTGACAGAACTGGGTGATTGATTAACTCAGGGTCCAAAGTTACTCATCTACTGCAAAATCAAGAAGTTCCTTATAAGACAGTGGTACAAGTCAGGGGAGTATGGACATGTGCAAGTATTGGTTGAGTATAGACAAGGTTCTGAACAGAATAAAAGGACATGGTCATCTGTTTTGGTGCATGTCCATCATTCCCCCATCCCTATCCATCATGTTGTGGTATACCAAGCCCTAGGGATAGGGGTGTGCTCAAGAGGAGGTGTGGGAGACAAGTGGGTAAAATTTCCAATGACAGGAAGCTGAAGGAGTAAAAAAAATTCTTTGGGACATTTTTAGACCATAGACCTGGCCAGTTTGGGATCTAAAAGCTCTTCAGATGAGTCATTTGTGGATGAAACACAGTAGCTTGTTGCTCTGAAAAGTTCTTAGAAATAATGTTTTCTCTCAAAATTGCATCTTCTCCACTCAAAGGAACAAGTCACTTTAAGTTACAACTAAGCAGGAAATAACTTCCCAGCATGTATCTCTGGGAGAAACACAGAATGGGAGTCAGAGTGGGCCTTGGAGGTAACATTCATCAGCATATTGAACGTATCATCATCCTGTTTGGTTGCCACATCTTAGAGGGAATCTAAAATATAACCTGCCCTTTCTGTCCTTATCTGGCAGTATCTGGTTCAGTTTCTTTGTTTCAGTATTTGCACCTGAGTTTTAAGTTCTGGGGTAGGTATAGGTAGGTTGTCCCTGAAGAAGGAAGTCATTGAGAATATACTGAGAACTGAGAGGGTGAACTGGAAATCTGACAGTGCAGAGAGTTGCCACCATCGGAGATCCACAGAGGGATGGACATTTTTTATTAGCAGGAAGATAACATTAAGAAATAATCTCGATTTTAAGTAAATTTAATTAGTAAAGGGAATAAAAATCAACCAAGGCATTCTCTAGAAGGTTGTAAGTTCTAGGCTGAAAGAAAAAAGACAAGAGTGGAATTTCCCCCTCTTGGGAACTCAAGAGGGATGACTAGGTGTTGCCTGTCCTATGAATGTGATTCTGGCTAAGTCGGTCTCACCTAACCTCAGGCCTTACAAGGGTATTGGTATGTTTGTATACGGTACTGCTCTACAAGATAAAAATTTTAATCCCCATAACAATCTTATGAGGTAGATAACTATTATTATCATCACCCACAATATGGAAGCATGGCTCCTTGCTGAAGGTATCAATGCTTATAGGTAGTGAATTTGAGATTTGAACCCAGACATTCAAGTGCCAAGATCAATCACCTTCATCACTACCCCATAGTGGCTTGAGAAGAGCCTTTGGACAATGGGAGTGATATTGGACTGATATATTAAAGAGTGAGCCAGCCTCTGTCATGGCAGCTATAGGATGGGAGTTGAAGCTCAAACCTAGTTTCATCACAGCAAGGTAACAGCAACAACAAAGAATAAAGACAGCAGACAATATTTGCAAAGTA
Organism: Mustela putorius furo; assembly: GCF_011764305.1. Taxonomy (NCBI): domain Eukaryota; kingdom Metazoa; phylum Chordata; class Mammalia; order Carnivora; family Mustelidae; genus Mustela; species Mustela putorius. The sequence continues at coordinate 89,875,483 of NW_025421998.1, forward strand.
GAGATCCACCACATTTTCCAGTGGTTTTACACTCTCTGTGATGCAAGGTTAGTGGGTAGAGCTTGGGGATGAGAGGCGATAGAAACTTGGAACAGGACTAAGAAGCTTGGAGCAGGACTCAGAAATTGGAAGGCAGCTATGCTCACCACTATACCACCAATGCCTGCTAGGACTCAGAAACTGATGATGTGATCTGAATGGAGAAGTGAGTTCCCAGAGCAAGAACCAGGAAGGACCCTGTTGTAAGAAGTCGTAATTACTACCGTTAGTGATTTTGATTGGTTTGAAGCTTATTCATAATGGAAGCATCCTTGTGTTACATGTGCTGTGAATCTTCCCACCACAGGGAATTCAAGGACAGCTGAGTTGCACAACTCCAGAGAACATCAATCCCGTAGAATATTATTCCTCCTTGAGTTGTGCTTAAGTGGCCTTGCTCCCTCGCCTGTGTCTGTGGGGAAAAGGCTGTAGAGTTGACAGAAACTGCAGTTATACTTCCTTGACTTTGGAAGACAGGTCTGCTCTGTAGTCCTCATGCTCTGTATATCTCAGAACTCTCTTTAGTTGATAAGGACTTTCCAATCAGTCTTTTTCATTATCTTCTGCCTGCTTTAACTTCAGACATATTCACATTCATCAGTCTTGTCTTATCTGAACAACCAGCGAGGACCAGCACCAGGCACAATGGAAGAGGTAATATGCAGAGGCTTTAATTATATTCACACTCAAGGAGCCTCTAGACTTGGTGAGTTATAAACTCTCAGCACCAGAGCTGCCACACCTGACTCTGACTTATTGATGCGGGGCAGGTTCATTGACAGGATGCTTTTGGGGGTGCCTTTTAAGGGATCTCTTGTAGCATCCTAGTCCTGGCTTTCTGGATGGAGTTGCTCTAGCCTGGTTACTTTGCTGAGGGAGTAAGAAAGAATAAACACTTTCAGTTTGATGTAACAATAATCCATGGAGAACCTTATCCAGTTTCTGTTGGATGTGTCGGGGATGAGAGAGAGAGCTGGTCCCTGCTTTCAGGAGCTTGTGGTGAAGAATGGAGGTTAGAACATGGAAACAAACCAGTGAAAATCAAAAGAGATGCTATAAAGGAGATGTTCTAGGGAAGAGAGGGAGGGAGATGTAGTCAACACAATTGTGGGGAATTCTGGGAAGCCTTCCAGAGGGGTGGCTGCTTAAGTGGGGTTCCTCTAGTCCCAGCCTTCTAAGTCTCTGGAGCCCCCATGAAGCTCCTCTATCAGAAGTTCTCAACCTGGTCTGTGCTTTAGAGTCTCTTGGGATAGCTTTGAAAAAGCCCAGTGCCCAGGCTGTAGCCCAGATCAAGTGACTCACACTCTCCAAGGTTGGCATGGAGGCATCAGTACTCTCTAAAGTTCTTCATGTGATTCTGATACACAGCCAGGTTTGAAAACCACTGTCCTAAAAGGAGAATTTGGTAATTCAAATATAAGGGTTGGGAAGCAGGATCTTATTATGCTTTGGTTACTGTATTCTGAGAGAGCCGGTGGAAAAGGGAAAGAAGAGTCCTGTTTTGTAATAGACATCAGTGGTTGTATCTGTCCAGGTTCAAATACAGGGGCATCATAGCATCTAATATAATAAAATCCAGGAATGAACGTGAAGAGCAGGGCATGGGGTATTTGGTGAGGGAAATTTAAGGTGGTGATCCTTATACAAGTTTTGTACCTACCTACTCCAAAAAATCTTGGGGAAGCTCCATTCTTAAAGCGTATTTAAGAAGTGAGAAAAGTGTATCTAAAAGGTAGAGGAAATATATACATTCAGGCACCAACCTTAAAGTTATGGAAATTGTTTGCACATTGCACCACCTTACAAACTCATTTAGGGTTTTTGGAATTGTTTGTTTATGTTTTAACCAACGAATTCGTGGAAATAGGCCATCCAAGACTCACAAATGCTTGACTGCTTCAATTGGACTGTGCTAATGATAATATTGGTTCTATTGTGTTGATAGCCTGCCTACATATACCAGTATTTAAGATATATTATTCTATTTAATTTTCACAACAGTTCTATAACATAGATAACTATGATTATTTCTGTTACCAGATGAGGACATGAGACATGGAGAGGTTAAGTAAATGGTCTGGGGTCTCACATGCCATCAGAGTTGAGATATAGAACAGTAAGTCTGATTCTTAACTGTTCCCTATCCTACCTCTCTCCATTGTGTAAGGGAAAAGCTTGGTGTAGTTTCAAGAAAACTGACTTGGCAACAAGAAGATGAAGATTCTATGTCTGATGAGCTGTTGTGTGATCTTGAGTTAGTCACTCAACCTCTTGGGATCTTATTATTTTCTTCAAAGTGACCAGACATGGGATTCATTCTTTTTTCTCCCCTTCTTTCCTTCCTTTCTTCCCTCCTTTCTTCCTCCCTCCCTTTCTTTCTATCTATCTGTCTATCTATCTATCATCTATGTTTTCTGGAATAAAGACTACAGGAACTTACTTTGCTTTTTTATGAAAATGTTATAGAAAATGTTTCTATTTTATCAGAAAATATCCATCTTCCTCATCCTCCTCATAGTTGTGGGAAACTTTTTGGAAGGTAGGCATAGCCAGACCTGTTTCACTTTTTTTTTTTTTTACATTAATCTGTACACCACAGAGCATGGATGTCTGGCTCCTTGATCTTCTGTGATCTAGATGGATCTTTTTGTCTCTTGGTCTGGAGTGGGATGGTTCTGCAACAAGCAGCTTAGTCTCTTTGGCAAATTGATCAGGCAGAGGAGGCAGTTCTGAATCTCTAACAGGGAGGTACATTAAGGGGAGTCCAGAAGCTTGTCTACTCTGACAGGAAATTGCCTGGGGGAAGTCTGAGGTGGAGGAAGAAATACAGACAGGCTGAGGTAAGGTCGGCATTGAAGTTTAGAGTTGCTTAGATTGTTTTATATTGTTAGAATGGAGGAAAAAATTCATTCCCAGAAGATGAACTGCATTTGCTATGGGCTATTGATCATACTGAAGATAAAGTTGTTGGGTACTGGAAGATCCCCAGTTTGGCCCTACCCTCCTATAGAGTCCTTGAATTCCTTTGACTCCAGTATTCTCTCCCAGATGAACCAGACTTGTTGGGTAGGTATGGGAATAAAAATGGAGCTGAAGCATGGTTCTTGAGGCCCTGTGAGAAATGATTCTCTCAGAAAGGTAGTAGGAGAAGAGTGACTGAGGGCTTTCCTAGGAGGTTAGAGCAGGGGGCTGGGAGGAAAGGCACTGGTACCTGCTCTCCTTCCCTCCAGAACCTTCGATCTTCACAGTCATTGTCACTGCCACAGACTCCTGACTGTTCCATAGCCTCTCTGTAAGCTGCCCTGACCTAGTCTCACCCCCTCCTCCCATAATGACCAGAGTCATCTTGCTAGCTTCAGGTTGACCATGGGCTCTAGAACAATATCTAAACTAAGCGTAGCTTCAAAATCCCTTAGAGTCTGACTAAGGTCTTTTCTACCCACAATAGAACAGCTTGTAGTTCCAGTCTACCAACTAGATTAGCTGTTGATCTGCCTGTAGCCAGCTGGGAAAGATAAGGCAGGGAGCTCAAACAAGAAGTGAAACTAATCAAGCTCTTCTCCCTCTCCATTCTACCTGTCCCTCATCCACTCAGACACCCAAATGGTGGCAGAAGCTCCCACCTTCTTGAATCTTAAAGGAATTTACTTCTTTAAAATTCACAACTCCTATAACACTCTCATACTCTACAGTCCATATATCTGCCTGTCAAGAAGATTTGATCAAATCTAACCTTCTGTAGTTTATATCTAAAAAAAAAAAAAAAATAGAGGGGTGCCTGCTTGGCTTAGTCAGCTAAGTGTAAGCGTCTTCCTCTTCAACTTAGCTCGGGTCTTGATCTGATGGTTGTGAGCCCAACATTGGGCTCCATTCTGGTCATGGAGCCTAAGAAAGAAAGAAAGAGAGAAAGAAAGGAAGAGGAAGGAATGAAGAGAGGAAGGGAAAAGAAAGAAGAAAGAAAGAAAGAAAGAGAAAGAAAGAAAGAAAGAAAAAGAGAAACATTGAATATGTCTTCAAACTATTACATATATTTTTTTCCACTTCCAAAGGACAATTGAAAATAATCCTTACCTCCTTTTTTCTTAAGAGTCACTGTTAGTGGGTAGTATCAAATAAGCTTTAGTGATAATCTATCAAAAATATTTATTAAACTTTTAATAAGGAGCGGGAACCAAGCTCAGATTCTGCACTATCAGCTTCATGCGTGGGCTCATGTTTGCCTCCATCTTTAGTTTATTGGCCACCATCCCTGACCCCAACGACAGGGATATTCACAGTGAGGCCAATGGACCTTAAGTCTCAAGGCCTCTCACTTGCCTGGGTCCTTCCAAGTCTCCAGCTCCACCAATGGGTTACATGGTCTCCTATGTTGGTAAAAGTAAGGTATTTTAACTGCAGTTAGAGCCATTGTCCCTTTCCATTTTGACTTCCCTTCTTTTATGCTTTTTTTTTTGGTGTCGAGCAGTGCTAGAGTGGGCATTTTGGGGACTCAGCTTAGGAGTTGAAAGGAGGATACATTTAATGAGTTTAGTGGGATATATTCATGCACTTCACAGTCACTGTTGTGTGCAGTTATGTCACTGTCTGTAGAATCATAATATTCCTAAAGAGGGCCCACTGAATTTCCATAAGCTTCTAGTTCCAATGACCTGACAACCTGATTCCTTAATTGTTTCTCAGTGTGGTCTCTGGAACATCCGTGTCAGCCTGCATCTTTAAATGCAGCTTTCTGTCTACTCCCAAGCTCTACTGTGTCAGAATCTCTTGGGATAGAACTAGAGAAGGCAAGCTTCATGAGGTCAGGGACTTTGGCTTCATTTGTTTACCATTGATTCCCCAAGACTGCCTTTGTGCAAAGTAGGTGTTTAATACTCACTAAATTGAATTTTTATGCACATAAAGACTTGAGTATCACTGCCTCTGCCTACTTAATATCTTTTCGTATTTCAAGACTATGGATCAAGATTTTCTCATAAGTGCTGATTTTTCTGAGAACAGAGAATGCGGGAAATAGAAAGCCCTTGAGACTATTAGGGAGTGGCTTCCAAATGGAAGGTGAGGAAGGATAACAGCTACATGGAGTGCTTTTTTGAGGTATTAATTTGCTACATTTCATATTCTGCTATGTTTTCATGGGAAAGTATGAGGGAAGTTAATATGTGGCTCTTCTAGTCAATGAAATGGATGGTGTGAACTTGGAAATTCTTCATGGTGGTTCTGATCCTCCCTCCTCCAGTCATGAACATAGATTTAATTCAATCTTTCTTTTAGCAAACAGGGTCTCTGAGACAGAGCTGTTGGCGTAAGGTCTCCTATTTAGCTGGGAAACAGAGTCAGGGCAGGAACTCCATTCTTTAAAACTGCAGGTACTGTGTTCTTTCTATTAGCTTATAGGTAGGAAGTTTAGATGTGGCTTCGTTTTTAAAAATTTTTGAATTCTCTAATATTTGGAGACATGTAACTTTTACATTTGTTCCACATTTTTAGCATTGCTTCTCATGGTTTCTTATGCAAAAATATATTTTACATTTTTAACTTACAAAGAACAGATAATATATCTTTATTTTTTATATTTCTGAAGGTAGGTAGCTCAATGATGAGCTAATACTAAAAGGGCAAATATAATTAATGATTGATTTGTTCGTATCAAAATAATCTGCTTGATATGGTAAGATGCTTTTACTTTTTATTTTTTTAAATTTTTATTTATTTTTAGAGAGTGAGTGAGAATGAACTTGAGCTGGGGGAGGGGCAGAGGGAGAGAGAGAAACAATCTCGAGCAGTTTCCAAACTCAGCACAGAACCCAACTCAGGACTGGATCTCATGATCTTGAGATAAAATGGTCTGAGTGGAGATCAAGAGTCAGATAGATATTTAGCTGACTGAGCCACCTAGGCACCCTGGTAAGATGCTTTTAGATACAGCATTTCAAGTACAGATGAAATTCTTATTAGAAATGTTATCTACATTATGAAATTCATGTTAATTGAAGATGAACATGGGATGTGGGGCATAAGAAGAGTACAGTATCAACATGTGAAAGCCCAGAGAGAGTTACTCTTGTGGGTTCAAGATAAAGAGGTGGGGTGTCCCAAAAGGGCTTTGGGGAATTCTGGGGCAGCTAGGTGACTCAAAAATTAAGGTTTTTTTTTTTTTTGTTTGTTTTGTTTTGTTTTTTTAGTAGATGACTTCAGAGAACTTTGTGGGCTAAAACCAGTGGCAGCCCTCAACTTGGGGCCTCCCTGAACAGGTTCAGAGCAAAGACAGGCCAATGACCAGAGCTAGGGATTTGAACATGAAACCATATATATTTCATCTAGAACTTGGTTAATTTGTTGTAAACCATACGCTCTTAGATTTCTTCTTTCCTCTTACTTTGATGCAATGGATGTGTTTATAATTTGCAGCCAGATTTTTAGATTACTGCCAGACAAATGTAGCCAATTTAATTAGTTAGGCAAATTAAAATGAAAATTATTTTTTAGGGGCCATTAAAATTTGAAGGATGTTAACCCATTCTTCTAATGCACTTTAATTATTATTACAAATGTTTTAATTATTAGCTCTGTGCTAATTGTTAGTTTGGGGAATGATTTACATGTTTAAAATCAGAGAAGAAATCCTTTTGGCTATAGCTCAATCTTTTTATTTACTTGCATTTTCTTTCCTCACACATGATTTATTTGTTCCTTTTTTCTCTTTTGCAATCACATAAAATTGGATTTGATGTAATTTAGTAAAACAGGGAGATTTTTCTCCTCCTGCTCAATCTGTGCATCAGTATCTTCATCTCTCAGTACTTGCTCAAAGGACAGAGAAAAGGGGACATTGCTATGACTATTATTTATTATTATTGGGTTACATTGGTCACTATAACATACATCATTAGCCATTTTTTAAAGATTTATTTATTTATTTATTTATTTATTTATTTGACAGAGACAGAGAGCTCACAAGTAGGCAGAGAGGCAGGCAGAGAGAGAGGGGGAAGCAGGCTCCCTGCTGAGCAGAGAGCCCCATTCAAGCTTGATCCCAGGACCCTGAGACCATGATCCGAACCAAAGGCTGAGACTTAACCCACTGAGCCATCCACATGCCCCCATCATTAGTCTTTGATGCAGTGTTCCAGGATTCATTGTTTATGCACCACACCCAGTGCTCCATGCAATACGTGCCCTCCATAATACCCACTATCAGGCTCACCGAACCCCCAATCCTCCTCCCCTCCAAAACCCTCAGTTTGTTTCTCAGAGTCCACAGTCTCTCATGGCTTGTCTCCCACCCACCCACCCCCCGATTTCCCCCAATTTACTTTCCTTTCCTTCTCCTAATGTCATCCATGTTATTCCTTATGCTCCACAAGTAAGTGAAACCATATAATTGACTTTCTCTGCTTGACTTATTTAACTCAGCATAATCTCCTCCAGTCTTATTTGTCATGATACCCCTTGTGTTGCTGTGCTGTTATATAACACTCGATACATTTGCATATTATCTGTACTTGTACATTTTCTCAAAAATTGTCAAATACATGAGGGCAGGGAATGTGTCTTTTAAGGTTATGTGTCCTGTAGCTGCATCATGGTCACCGGAAGTGCCTTTTAAAAAAAGCAAGAGTTTCTTGCCCCAGATCAGAGATTTTGAGTTAGAAGCTTTAAGGAGAGTCCCCCCAATCTGATTTTTAAAAAACTCACCCAGATAATTTTTATTGACACTTAGATTTGAAAATTCCTGTCCTACAGCACGGAACATTGCCTTGCATTTAGTAAGTGCTCAAAATGTTTTCTGTATTTTGAAGCCCAGCTCAAGAGAGTGACATAATCTGCGTCCAGTCTGCTTTTCATTTTTTCTCTCTCTCTCTTTTGTGATTTACATGCTTCACTGACTACCTGATGAAACCCAATTCAGATGCATTCTTTTTGGTCTTATTGTGCATAATCATGAGCAAATGGCCAAGACTTTTCATGGCCCTTTCAAGAGTACTTGAAAAATCTGATAGTGCTTTTTAAAATTTGCATTAGTCCTTTGTGGTAGAAGACGACCCCGTGGGCTGTGTCACCAGCTGGGGGGACTGGATATGGCTAGGAAGACTGATGTGTGACAAACGTCTGTTCCATATTGTGTACATCAAAACACTGTCCTTCAGATCTTGGCTGCTGCTATTTTCAGAGACTGCTGGCGCTTTAAACATAATCTAAATGATGTATTTGTTCCAGAAAGCCATCCCATCTCTGATTACTCTCTCTCCTATTTGGTCTTCTGATCAATTCTCTTTACAATTACCCTTTTCCAGATCATCATAAAGCAGTTATCCTTTCTGGGTACATGGCCAATCCCTTGAAACTGTGACAGAAGGCTTTGTAGTTGTCACTTGAATAAATGACTTGCTTCCACATTGAAGAGTTCAGTCTCACTCCCGTATTTTTTGTGCACGACCCCGTCTTGCAATTTGAAGTTCAACAAGCTTTGTTTGTGACATTGAGGAAACTTTGCAGAAGCTTAACTTGTTGGGCACTTGGTGTATGTAGGTGCCTGGAGCTGCGTAGCAGTGGGTTCCCTCATGTATGTCACAAGTCAGGAGAGTCCCCGGTGGTCAGAGAAGCAAATGTAGGAATGAAAGAATACAGCTGATGGAGGAGAAGGGTGCGAGATACCTGAGCCGAGAGAAGGGATGTCTGGGTGGCTCAGTCGGTTAGGTGTCTGCCTTCAGCTCAGGTTATGATGCCACGGTCCTGGGATTGAGTCCTGCATCCGGCTTTCCACTCAGTGGGGAGTCCGCTTCTCCCTCTCCTACTCCCCCTTCTCATGTTCTCTTTCTTTCTCTGATATTAAGAAAAACAAAAAAAAACAAAAGAGAGCCAAGAGAAATAATGTATGAGGAACATTATTCCCCATAATGTAGAGAAGTTTAAAAAATAGTGGGAATGCATAAGAACCTAGAGAGTTTTACTTAGTATATTTTACTCTAATGTGAGAATTCCCTAAGATCATTTCAGAGGTTCTATCTGACCTGTGATGATAACATCCAGGCCGCCAGGCCCCTCTTCCCGTTTCCACTGTGGCTCTGAGGACGTCATTCCCTGTTCTTGTTAACATCCTTTGCAGTGTTCACAAGCAGGTGATTTCCTTTATATCCATCTCTCTCCTTTTCAAATTAGTTGAATGTAGGGGGTTTTAATATATGACCTGTGGATTTATGAGTTTGGTATTGGTCCATGGATCCTCTGGAATTTGTTTGTAAAAGTCCAGGAATTTATTGGATTTTCAAAGGGGGTCACTGATCAGAAAAATGTTTATCTTTTAATTAAAATTTTAGATTCTCTAGTAGTGGACCCAGCCACAAAAACTTATCATTAGTGTAAAATATTTCCTGGATAAGAGGGAACAGAGCGGTATGAGTTAGCCTGATGATGGGAGCTGGTCCCCAGGCTGGCGCTTCTACCCCCACTTACTATTAATGAATTGTTTGGTTCATCCTCAGTGTCTCCGTATGTCTGTTGTCTTCCCTTTTCTGCTTTTCTGTTGACAAAAATACCACTGACTTTCTTTTAAACATGGGCAGTTGACATTAGAGATTTTTTTCAGCTCTGAATTTACAGGAGTAAGTCACTTGTGTTTCCCTCCAGCCAGCTGGCAAATATGTTTGCATTTGCATTCTTAGTCTTTTTAAAATGTCTGTTGCATTAGTTGATTGGCAAGGTATTTTATAACTACTTGGCTATCACTGTTTTTCTGGGGTCAAGTTTTAGTGTGTACTCTCCTCTAGATGATCATGGCTTTCATTAGGACTTTCGATCATGTTTATACTCTCCTGCATGGAAGAGTTCCACTGCTGACAGGAACCATATTCTGATACAGCTTTCAGGTGGTCTGAGAGCTCCTTGAGCATAACTACATAATCTCTGTCCATGCTAATTTATCAGTCTGTGACAGAAACAGTATTTCCATCCGCCTGGGAGAAAAAAAAACACAAAAAAACAAACAAAAAAAAACCAAAAAAACCTTCTGAGCTGGTAGGTCATTGGCTCTGAGTTTATTCACCCGTGGGTGAGGCTGCCCATTACCTCGGAACCCTGAGTTCCTGGGAGGACCCAGCAGAGCTAATGAATGGAAGGGCGAGGGGATAAGGTCAGAGGTGAGGTGCAATACAATAGAAACTTCTAGCCATCGTGCCTTTTGATGGTAGCATTGGGTGATGATTCAGAGGAGTGTCAACAGGCTTCCAACGACCCTGGTCATACTGCCACAGGGAAGTGTTTGTGTATCCTTTAGATTTTACTCTAGAGTCATTGCCCTAAAAGTTTGTCTCTCAGATTTATTTATTTACTCTATTTTTCTTATTATTATTACTCTTTGGCAAAGCAATATTAACATCTCTGTCCCTGTTGTGGAATATTTCATTATGTGGAGTAAAGTTTTTTAAAAAATGATCCCAGATCCTATTTAATTCTCATTAATTATCGTCCTCAGACCGCTTGCTACCCATTTCCTGCTTCATATCTTTTTTTTTTAAAAAGATTTTATTTATTTATTTGACAGAGAGAGATCACAAGTAGGCAGAGACGCAGGCAGAGAGAGAGAGAGGAGGAAGCAGGCTCCCTGCTGAGCAGAGAGCCCGATGCGGGACTCGATCCCAGGACCCTGAGATCATGACCTGAGCCGAGGCAGCGGCTCAACCCACTGAGCCACCCAGGCGCCCTCCTGCTTCATATCTTAACTCCCTCTGGTTATTAAACAGATTTGCTTAATGGAAGCCATCTTTCCCCCTAATATAGCAGAGAATATCCATTGGATTTGCACTAACATCCATTTCTAGCTCTTAGCAAATATACATAAACCCATAGTAATAAATAATTCTCTCATGACCCCGAAATCCTTTTCTCTATGTGTATCTCTGCACGCGTCAGGACAGCATCAGTCTCGGGCCTGCAAATTATCTGGGCAGGAGGCTTTGACCGATAGCAAGGTCTAGAGAAGTCCAGAAGTCCATGTACTGGAGCAGCACACCAGGTTTAGGACCTCAGCAAGGACATGGAGGAGGACGGGAGAAATCAAAGCCAAAGGAGTTCAGCCTGTTGGAGTCCGGAGGAGCAGCCCTGGATGCTGCAACCTCGGAAATAGAACAGAGACAAGTCGAGTGGCAAAGGCCAGAATACTGGCTCAGAAGATCTGCTAGAAGAAATCAGCGTCCAGACTCAATGCCGGGACAGCAGGTGGAATTAGAACATACAGAGCAAAAAAAGAAAGAAGGAAATAAAAAAGAAAAAAGAAAGAAAGAAAAAGAAAGAAAGAAAGAAAGACTTTGCTAACAGACATTGTGGGCTCGATAAGGACTCTCACATCCTCTCCACAGTGGACCAGGATGAGGCCAGCGTGTGGGCTGTACTGAGCCCACGGACAGAGAAAACGGAGAACAAGCAGTCTGAGCAGGGAGCCAGGCAGTGCCTGACAACCCATTTTTTTTGGGGAGGGGAGGCAGCATTTCATCTGGATGGTCCAGTTGCTTATGTTTGCATTTTCTGGACATCCTTTACCTTTTTGATTTATTGGTCAGTAGCATCTATGTTGCGCCGCAGAGCTCAAGCTTTTAATCCTTCTGCACTTTTTCATTTAGAAAAAAGGGAAAACTCTGTGGGGACATTTTCACTGTCTGCTATTTTTTGATTCATTTCAACTGTATTTAATCTATCCAAGACCAAATAAAATGCAACACTCTTGTCCCATTTTTAGCAGATCCCAAATTGGTGCTTGGCTGCCATTATCCCATGAATAAAAAGAAGGAAACGGAGGCTGCGAGAGGGACTTTCAATGTCACAGATGTTACCTCTGGGTTCTCCTTGCTTTTGGAAACCGCCCCACCTGACCCCCTCCTGTGCCAGATGAGCGCATTTAAACAAGCCAAGTGCAAACCTAGGCGTTGGTTTTGAGTCTAGAGTTCAGGCTCTTACTGTCCAATGTTAGGTAAGTGCTGGAGAGGGTCAAGGTGAGTCATCAGCAGATGTTCACCTCACCGAGCGCTTCTCTTCGTCTGCTGGTTTGATTCACCTTCTGAGAAGGTTCAAGAGGAGAGCAGTTAACACTGTGGCTTCCTCTCCCACAGTAGCTGAAAAGGGATTTCACATGGCTCAAGCTGGTAGGAAGAAGGCATGAGAATATTGCAGGAGTGGAAATGGAGCCCCTAAATAGTCTGTTGCAAGAGCCTCAGGGAGTAAAACCTATTTTTGACATCTTGGCCTCATCCATAGTAAGATCTGATTTTTCTATTTTCTATTAAGTTGATACAAAAGCAGGCTACAGACCCAGGCAGGAAGGTGATCCTTAATGAGAGTGACCCTGGATGTCCCTCTGGGTGCAGGACGCTGGTTGGCGCCAGCCACCATTATAGCAGGAGGAGCTGAAGGCAGTGTGAGTGAGGTGCCTCCCAGGGGAGAGAGACAACATTTCTGCTCATTTCTACAAATCCCGGCTGGTTCCGAAACACCTCAGTCCCTCACAACATCTCCCTCTTGTTATTGCTCTTTCTCCAAACCCTTTTTTGTAGAATTGGTCTTGTTGCCTCCAGTCAGACTTTTGAATTTAGTTATTTCTGTTGGCTTTTGGTTGGAGGACACGATGACCTCCCCAATGTCCTCACAAATCAGCCACTAGGAAATCTTGTATTCTTATCCCTTTGTGCCCCTAAGACCCAACTCACTCCATTAGGCTGTTCTGGACATTGTGGGGTTTTCTATCCCCCCTCACCCATGTCCCTGACCTCCTACTTTTCTATAAAAGTGGATTTTCATTTTCTATAACACCACTTCCTTGCATTTCTCCCTGTGCCCCACAGCTATCAACCCAGCTGAACGCAGCCAACCCAAACCCTTTGTAATTTCTCTCTTCAGTGGTTCACAATATCTGTCCTCTCTGGTCTGGCAGCAGCTTAATTTTAAGAATTCTGCACTTAAAATTTCATATAGCATCATTGGCTCTGAGTTGAGGAGTAGGTATTATGCCAAAGCAGTTACTGTCCTTGTTTTGTGACTAGCAAGGTGGGAATTCTGATATAGGGCCATTTTCTACAGACTACTGGGAGAGTCTGAATAACTTTGGAATTAGCCCGAGAAAGAAGAAGGGGAAGGAATTTAAATGAAAGGCAAGAAAACTTCTGGTTCCCACCCATTTAGATTGAGGTTGACAAATTACCTGATTTGAGTCTGTCCCAATAGAATAAACAATAAATAAAAACATCCCAATATTGAAAGCCTTCCTTGTGGCCTTCCATTCGACTGGATGGAGGCTCCCAGGGGCTGTAGCTACCTCATGGGACTAAGAGGGATTATTTTCTCACATCAGGCCATGCAAAGTGTTATGCAGATAATTATGTTGTGAAGGAGAAATTAGATATGTGGGTATAGGTTTTGGAGTAGGAGGAGGTGCAAAGGTGCATACAAGTAAAAAGATTTTTTATGATTCTCTTTTGCAAAACTTCTAAATGAAAATACCCTCAAAGAAACGAGCAAAGTATCAGTTTGATGGTTCTGAGTATAACATTGTGCCATATGGATCAAAAGGAAGTTTAAGCTTCTGATCCTTTTTCTCAGGTGGGGAATGGGATTTAGAGGCATGTCAGTCTCTACAAGTTCAGTCCTAAGATGCTGGGAAGAAGCTTTGAAGCCAATAAAAAGCATAACGCAGGGTTTCATTAAATGCAGTAATTCTGAAACATGGAGCGATCGGGCTGGGGTTGGAGTGTGGGGTTGTGCATGCACCCAGGGGTGCCCCTACACCTGTCACACTGTGACCTGTGAAATGATTGCCACTGAAAGTCAGTTGCTCGGGGTGGGGGAGGGTGCCAAGCAATGACCCCATGATTTCTGGGGGCACTGGCCCAATCTGATGCCTCAGCAAATAGTCCAGGACTGACAGCCACAATCCTCACAGTTATGTTTTAAATCATCAGAGTTGAATAAATTCATTTTATACAGAGCCATTATAAAACCTATGGTGGTGACAGTGTAGACAGTCACAAAGCCTAAAAATAGTGATAGAACAGCTACCAAAAGTCTGATCCCATGTTTTTGTTGCCTAGAAAGGACTAAAAACTTGGCATAGTGATCATACCATCTCAGGGTGTCCATAACTCAGCATTTGGATTAGGAAGGGCCCTTTGCTTCACCCTTAACAATTTTGCAATGGTCTTTATGTAAATTACTAACATCTTGTCAAAAGTAGTAACTCTGGTACCTTTCACATTTTATAGTTCATAGAGCACTTCCTTGTATATCACCTTATGAAAGAAATAACTTCTCTGCCATCCAAAAAAAAACAAATGGATAGTGGTCAGTTGTTGTTATGGCTTAAAGTGTGTTTCCTCAAAATTCCTATATTGAAGTCTTAACTTCTAGTACCTTAGAGTGTGACCTTATTTGGAAATAAAGCTGTTGCTGAGGTAATAAGTTAAGTTAAAATGGTATCATTAGGGTAGGATCTAATTCAATATGACTGGTGTCCTGATAAAAAAGGGGGGATTTGGATATAAGCATGTGGATGCAGGGAGAATGCCCTGGGAGCATGAAAGCAGGGATCAAGCTGTGATGTGTCTATAAGCCAAGGAAGACTGAAGTTTGCCAGAAAGCACCAGAGTAAGGGGAGAAGCATGGAACAGATTTTTCCTCACAGGCCTCAGAAAGAATCAACCCTGCCAACACCTTGATCTTGGACTTCTAGCCTCCAGAACTGTGAGATAAGGGGTTCTGTTGGCTAAGGTACTCAGCTGGTGCTATTTTGTCAGCTCCAGCAAACTAGCATAGCCATGTTGTTCGTGCTCATGCCACCATCTTGAGAGTTACAGCTTTGCTTTTTCTCACTTTCCTGGAGGCCTTCAGAATTGGAATTTTATTTCCCTATAGAAAGTACGAGTACTGGGTTGTTGGGAAGGATATTGAAGGCCTGGGCCAGGGGGTTGGGATGAGGAAGGGTCTGCAAGGGGTGGAGTGTTAAGCCAGGAGCGGATGGCAAGTGGTGTGCTGGATAGAAGGGGCAAGATAGTTCAAGAGCTAGTGTTCCTTGGGGGATCTGCACCCAGCCCCTCTCCTTTTCATTCTGCCCCTGCTCCCTGTCACTCTTTTCTGCTTTTGTGGTGTCAATCCCCACTCATTTGTTGAGAACTTCAAACCTCTGGCTCAAGCCCACTCCTCTCTCCTGAGCCTTCAATCCATTTATTCAACTGGATTATTGACTTCCTTACTGGAAGACCCACAGGCTGCTCAGACTCAGTAAGTGCAAAATTACGACAATAGTCTTTGACCCAAGCCCAACCTCCTATTTGAAATACTGATTAGTGGTAGTGCACTGTACTCTTATCACAAGTCACTCAACCAAGATCCCAGGTATCATCCATACCCTTCCATTCTCATTCATATTTCTAAAATATGTATCATATCACCTTTTTTTTTTTTTGCTTATGTCTTTAGTGGCTTCCCAGCACGCATAGAATTATGTTAGAATTCCTTGGCATGTCACCTCTTCATTATCTGTTTCCTGCCTGTTTTCCCAATTTTATCACCTATCGCCCTTGTTCTTTTCTCTTTCTGGAAAACCATTCCTTCTTTGGCTTCCATGCTTGTTTGCTGAAGTCCACTTATCTTTTAAGACATCCAGATACATTTTTTCCCTTTTTCTACATGCTAGGTATGTAACAGTAAGGCAGACAATCACAGTCCAGTAGGGGATAGATACATCAATCAAGTGATCATAAATTAGTTTATTTTCATGTTGTTAAGTCCTGTGAAAGGGAACACCCAACAGATAGACTTTACCTGAAATGATGGAAGTGAGAAAGCTTCTCTGGAGAAGTGCCATCTAAGCAGATATGTAAAGGATATCCAGGAGTAATCCAGGCAGAGAGTAAGCTGAATGTGCCCCCAGCCAGAGGGAACAATATATGTGAAGACCCCAAGAAAGGAAGAAACTCCTCTTTCTTGACTCTCATGATGTCCTGAGCCTATGTTCATAGCTCTAATAAATTTCCTGGCTTGTGAGTCCTTTAAAGGCAGAATTTATACAAACTATGGTCTTGTGTATTTGCTTTCCATCCAAGTGAGTACAAATAAAAGGAGTAGAAACTGGGATGTCTTAAGGTTAAGTCAATAGAAATAGATCAAGTTTTAGGTCTCAAGAGCTTTACCATGTTTTCTCTTGGAATAATATGAACCTATCTAAAGAAAAACTAAGGATTTACACAGTGACATAATATTAATGATCATGATTATAATAATATTATCCATTTATGTAGTTCTTTGGACTTGACAAAACATTTAAAAAGTGATAAGTAATGTGAGGTAGCCCTTCTTCAGAGAGAAAATAATGGAGAGAAAGGTTCCACTTCACCAAAGCTTGAAGGTCATCATTTCTCCCTGTCTTGCTAAAACAGGAAAATAACAGACATGATAGATGGCTGTCAGAACTGTGATTGTCTCTTGCTCTTTCGGAAGCAGACTAGGAAGGCCAAGTTGACATTGATAGATACGTGTTGTGACTTGAGTTGGCGCAGTATAATAGTGATCATTGCTATGGTCGGGATGTGTTATTATACAGTCTCTCCTGTAACAGGAACATCACCTTCTGCTGGGGGAATCTTTTCTTCCTCTTGATGCCCGTCTTGTTATGTGACTCTGTTTCAGCTGTCTCAAGCTGTCGCCTGGCTCCTCTGTAGACCAAGGCAAGAAAGAGGCAGCCATAGATGACAGATGGCCCCAGTGATTCTCCTGCAGGGAGGAAGGGAGTCTGGAATAAATGATGATTCTTGGGCCCAAAGTCCAGAATCTCTGCCTAGAATGACCAAAAAGCTCTGTGATGCCCAGGGTCAGTTCTTCTGCATATTTCAGACAACAGCTATGGTGCTGCTGGGTGGTAAGTTTCTTTTATCTAATTGGGGATAGTGGATTTCCTGCTCAGGATCTTCAAAATGGCACCAGTCTTTACTCTTCCCACTACCATCCCTTTGAGTCAAACACTCACAGCTCACACTGCCACAGAAGTAAAGACAGCCTGCTAGCACATGGCTAACGTGGTGTTATTCCCAAGTCAAGGACAAGTACTTACCGGGCTAAGGATACCCTTGTCATCAAAGGAATTCAGAACAGTTCAAAAATAATTTATATTATATGGAGTAGGAAATGCAAAGAACTTAGCTGGAAAATGGACCATATTATATGCTTTCCAGTTATTTTTTTCCCCCTGCATGACTGTAGGATAGCATCATGAAAAAAATTGTTTCTTTTTATGGTATTGACCATGTCACATTCCTTGTTCTTGCTATGTATATTTCTAATTTTGACAGTAAACCAGTCCTTAAAAATAGAATTACAGAGTTATTTTAATTACAGCCATTTGAATTGCTCATCAACATAACAATGAAAATGGAAGTGTCGCTGCATTGTTGCCAAGTCCTCATCTTATTTAATTCACTTTCTGTGAAAGTAGCATGTACTACCAGCTAATTACAAAGACTAAGGGTTGTGGATGGGATGCACAGTGTACCTATTTTCAATGTTTTGTAACACTTAAGGAGGATGTCAGGTTGAAAACAAAAGAATCTTAATCTCCGCTTAATATATTTTATCCCATTTTTACTCTTTTTAAAATTTTTTAAAAAGTTTTTATTTAAAAAAAGTTTTTATTTATTTATTTGACAAACAGAGATCACAAGTAGGCAGAGAGGCAGGCAGAGAGAGAGGGGGAAACAGGTTCCCTGCTGAGCAGAGAGCCCCATGTGGGGCTCCATCCCAGGACCCTGAGCTCATGACCTGAGCTGAAGGCCGAGGTTTAACCCACTGAGCCACCCAGGAGCCCCTCCCGTTTTTATTCTTTTGTCCTTTTGAACTGTTGGATATTTAGTTTTCTTTTCCCCCCGCCCTCTTCTTTAATTTTCTTTAGTCTTTTTGCTGTGGTAGAGAAGAGATTGGGGATAGCAGAGGAAGCAAGCAATTCAAGTTTTCCAAGAGTCACAGCCCAGGCTGTTCGGAATTTAGTGAAGTCCCTAGAAAAGATTTTCAAATCTCCCAAACTCCACACACTCTACTTAGGTATTTAATGCTGCACAGAGAGTGGGTTATTGATCTCTGTGTGTAGTGGTGGGCAGAGAGGGGGAGTGCTATATTCCTGGAGTCTCTCAATCTGCAGATTTGCTCTACGCAGGGAAAGACAAATGATCACTTTCAGTGTGTTCAACCTCCTCTATTAATCTTTTGGTGGCATTGAAGCAACAGGCCACAAAGCAAATGTTAGTTGTACCTCACCTTACTTATGAACGTTATCATGAGTGAATGCTCGAAACCCTTCTTTATGAAATTGGCTTCTGTAACCAATGGATTATATTGAGATGCATGTAACTTTGTATATATATCTTCAAAAATCTTATGTCTAAATCATGCCATCGAATCATTTCCAATGGATAGAACTTGAATAAAGAGCAATATTTACTACCCTCAGCTCTCTTTGTCTTAGAGAACAGTTTGAATACCAGCATGTGATTTGAGTTCAGCGGAGCTTCTCATAGGAGGTCTAGGTATGGAATACATTTTCATTAAATTCACTGGTAGTTGAATCAATATGTAAATGCTATCAAATAACCAACTGGTCAATTTGTTTGAATAAATTCACTTGCCAAAGTCTAAGGATGGATGAATCAGGATCGGGCCAGATTGTGTGGGGTCTGAGCCTTTTATGATTTGGGCAGATTTCTATAAGAAAAAGAATACAAAGTTATGAAGGTAACTTTAACTTAGGTATGAAAATAAATAAATATTTGTTTAGGATGAGAAATTAAATGTGACACATTTTAAAAACCATACACATGCCCAAATAGTCACAAAGTCCTGGAATATAACACAATTTTATTAACATCCCGATGCACTTTTATAATTGCTGCATTTTTGGTTGCATTCTCTTTGCCTCTTCAAATGACAATAAATTTTTAAGTAT
Organism: Mustela putorius furo; assembly: GCF_011764305.1. Lineage (NCBI taxonomy): Eukaryota > Metazoa > Chordata > Mammalia > Carnivora > Mustelidae > Mustela > Mustela putorius. The sequence continues at coordinate 89,894,489 of NW_025421998.1, forward strand.
CATTTTCTATAGAGAAAGTAGATCAATAATAGTTTTTTTCCTTAGCATGGTTGACTCAAAACTGATTTGTGTTACTAATAGTTTAGAAACATTTATTTCAGTTTAGCAACCCTCTATTGGTAAAGCTATGCTTAGGAATTTTGTGAAATTAGGAGAAACCTCTTTAAGCTCTGCTTTGTATATAAACTTTACAATTTTAGACATTTGAAGTTTTCTTAAGCTGTCTAATCGGGAATATTATTTCATCTGATGATGCTTGTTAAACACTGCAAATTTGTGTTTTCTACAACATTCTTTTGGTCTTTGCTTTTCTTTTTCTGGTTTGGGACTGTCGAATATAATTCTTGTCCTCATGGTCATGATACTGATCTGCAAGTTTTAGTTTCTATTATAATATAATTAAGACTTTTGGTGATATTGGAACTTCGGCCAGTATTCTCTTTCAGCTTACATTCTGGCTCCTTTTTATCACATTTGAATTTTGGTGTTACCTGTAATTCTGAAATAATATAAAATAAATCTGAAATCAGAATAAGCAAGAGTAGTTCAGTTCATTTTAAATTGCTGGTATACTGCATTGAGCTAGAAGTATTCTAATGAAATGAATCTTATGTCACATGCAATGACTTATTAACAAGTCATTGATGTTTTTTCCATCCTGTGTCACTAGGTCAGTGACAATATTATGCACTATTTCACCTAGAGTCACTAGATTTTATCCGGATATTATGCGAGGGATATTCTAAGATATACTAGAATATCTTGGGATGCGTAAAACATTTAACTCCTGTAGGTTTGTGCCCTACAAATACAGAACTCCTGGTAAATGTCATTAAAAAAAAGGATTCTCATCAAAGAAGGAAAAATATATGGTGGAATGTATATTTGTGGACGTGGCATAACCAAGTAGATTTTTTTGACAGGAGAAAATTTCAGTTCTGATTATGCATTAATGAGAATGGAGTCTTCTGTGTTCAAAATACACAAATTAGTGTTTGGCTTCCTACACTTCAAAGCTTGTTTTCCTTTCACAAACCACATAGTTGTGCTGCTGGGTCATCGATAAGACACACTCGTTCCTCACCCTGCTTTAGATCATGATGTCGGGTAGGGCGGCAGAGTAAGCTGCAGGAGTATTTCTGGATGTCGTTGCTTCTCTGGGATGGCTGATCACAACTCAACAGAAATAACTGGAAGCTGTGTAAACATATCCTAGTAAACCCAAACTCAGTGTGTCCCTAACTCAACTTAGCCAAAAACCAAAATGATTCACGATTACACCAACATTACCCAACACGGGGGAAAATGTAACAGATGGTAAATCAGAGTGGAAAGAAACAGTAACCTAAATGATTGCAGTTGAAGAATTTCCTTTTGGCAAATTTTGTGAAAATATATGATAATATCATAATGTGGTTAGGTCTTCTCTAAGGGGCCTATAAGATGCAAGCCCCGTTAGACTCCCAGGAAACTTCATTCTAGGGCAGATCTTATTCTGTCTGTCTCTTTCCTTTTACCCCTCTTAAGTTCACTCTGCCACGGCCAGGGTGTGATTTCATCCTTTCAATGTGAGACACGACCCTGGCTTATTTTGGGAAAGGAAGGCCATGGAACAATGGAACAATGGTCTATATGTGGCACAAACTGGGAGCTTCCAAGATTTTAAGGGCCAGCAAGTTCCCATTTGCGAAGTGACTTTTAATTGTGCTTGTCAGCTCTTTCTAGAATTTTCTGTAGGAAGTAAGGTCCAATACTTCCACTGTAAAGAAGCAACAAAGCACAGTCAGGCTAAATAGATTTTCCAAGTTTAGATGGGGCTTTAATGGGTGCACTGTTTGGGAAATGCTCTGTTAAGTAGTTTTATTTAATGTAAGACTTCCCAGAGCCTTTGAAATGATAATGGGAACAGCAAAGGTGCTTCAGAAAGGGATGAGGGTATGCAGCATTTCCTAAATTTATTTGATCAAGAATCTTTTTTTTTTCTCCCCCCCTAAATCCACAGGGTCTCCTGTAGAACCAACCACGTGGAAAAACTTAGTGCTGTATTTCCATTTTCCACCAGGTGAGGAATTGAGATGGGTATTCCTGCTTGAACCAACTCAGAGTACACATAAAATAAGCCTATACTGTTCAATGACCATACAGTTTTCAATAAAAACCTGTTCCTAATAAAATCATAGTTATCCACAAGTCTGAATACTAACATTTCCATGGGAAGATATAATTCAGAACAAGGTTTAAGTAAATTCAAGCAACTCAGTATCCAGCATGAATCTCTTGGATTCATCTCAATTGCAGATTAAAAACCCTTGCAGAAATATTGGACCCTTATCCCCTCCGTGTTCCCAGAAGCCCAGGAAGTCTTGAAGCCAGGTGTGAAGGTGATTTAACAGGGAGGTAGGAGCTGAGTTAAGGGTGAGAGTCAAGGAACAAGTGTAAGAATGAAAGGGGGTGGTAAAAGAAGCATGATGAACAATAGAGGACATCCCCTCCTGACAGGTCAAGGTTAGGACTGAAGGCCAGGAGACACCTGTGCTGCAAACCAGCCATTTAGTAGGAGGCAGTGTGCTCCTTCTTAATGTGGAATCCATCTACTTCCATTGCCATTGATCCAGGGCAGCCCTGGTTTGCATTAAAACTCCCTCTTCTCTTCTGGACTGCAACCTCTGCCTTCAGTATTTTTTCCCAGTATATTCTCCTGCTGCTGCCAGAAATATCTCCCCCAAAATGCAAATACAATTATGCTATGAACATCCGCACAAGTTCTTTGGAGAAAAGCCAGCATGCTTGCCGAGTGGGAAGAGAAAAAGGAGGGGAGATGAGAGTTGACCAAGGCTCTGATGATCAGGCTGTATAGCGTGGGCCAGGGCCAGGCAGAGGCAATCAGTGCCCTAGTACTGTAGCATATGTTGTGTCCTGGGAACTGCTAAGCTTCTCCTGGGGATTTCTCTACAAGTCAAGGTTTAAGGCCAACAGTGTTGAAGAATTAAAAGTTTCCTTCCTGTGGGCATCTGAGCCTTGTCATCATACTTGGCCATAGTATGAGGTGCAGGATATGCTTGCTGATCTATCATCAGTCATAACTATAACTCACTTTTTCTCCCCTTTCCTAATGTCATTTCTTTCCATTAGGAGTCTCTCCTTGTTTGGCCTGGCTGGTGCTTGATACAAGATTTCTGAAGCTCTGCTTCTGCCCACTGAAAGACAGGCAAAGAAAGAAGGAAAAAAAGGTACAAAAATGCCTCTGCTCTGGTGAAGATTTCACCAGGGGTTTCTAGCTAGAATTAAGAATAAGGTAGAGGAATGAATGGACTTCCAGGTCCAAGGAATTACAGTAGGAGACCACCTTGGGACACACAGTGTTCTATTCAAGCCTCACTCCCCTGAAGCGCCAATCAGTATGGTGACACTACCTTCCTGCTTGAAACAGGCCAGATCATCAATGTAGCAAGCACAGTCAGATCTTCTAGATGATTGTTGTAGTCTAGATGTGACAGATTTCTTCAGGATTCCCTCTGTTGGGGGTGATAGTATTATTACCCAATTTTATTAGACCAACAATAAGAAAAATATGCTGCTTCTTTTTTTTTTTTTTTTAAGATTTTGTTAATTTATTTGACAAACAGAGATCACAAGTAGGCAAAGAGGCAGGCAGAGAGAGAGAGGAGGAAGCAAACTCCCCACTGAGCAGAAAGTCTGATGTGGGGCTCGATCCCAGGACCCTGGGATCATAATCTGAGCCGAAGGCAAAAGCTTTAACCCACTGAGCCACCTAGGTGTCCCAAATATGCTGCTTCTAAATACTTTTTTCCCACAGATTGCGGTTTTCCATAGAATTGCCCAGAGAACTTCCCATCTAGAGGGCTCATGTCCAGGCTGGAGAATATTAATTTTGCTGTATTTTTCACCTTAGCCCCTGAGTGCTCCAGTTGGGGTCACAAATATGACAAATTATGGAAATCCTTTTGACAACCAGAGAGAGGAGAGATGGTTAAAGATAAAAGGAAGGCAGGTCATCACTGGATGGTGTTGTCCATGACTGCATTGATTGAGTCTTTGGTAGCAGCTGATTTTTAAGTGGTATCATCATTTTATAGAACACTCTAAATAATGCTTCTCAATTAGACTATGATACCATGTATCTTTTTTTTTTTGCATGTTTAATTTTTTATTTTTTATAAACATATATTTTTATCCCCAGGGGTACAGGTCTGTGAATCACCAGGTTTACACACTTCATAGCACTCACCAAAGCACATACCCTCCCCAATGTCCATCTTATATCTAAAATTTTTTTAGTTTACATTCTCAAGAGACCATTTCAGGCTTATGTAGACTTAGGTTTTTCTTTTGTCATTTACCATCTTTGTGCATGTAGAATAAAGAAAAGACAAGTAAAATAATTTGGTTGTTATTGCAGTACGATGTGGAAATGCAGTCATTTCTCTAACAAAGAGATCTGCTCCACTGCTATTAGGTTTCTCTCATTGCTCAGTAGCTATGCCTTTCTGCATATATACTTTTCACCTAACATTGAATAATCATCCAAGTTTTAAATGACTCAGGGAAACTCATCATTTGTGTCACCAGCAACACAAATAGCTCAACTAAAAAGACAACCATATGAAGATCCGTGACCAAGTTTGCATACATGCATATAGGTATGACTTCATCATGACTGGTGATGGTGATTTTAAGATGCCGTCAAAGAGAAAATGCAGCTCAGTGTCAGAGATAGTGATCATGGGAAGGGAGATGAGCATCAAGTTTTTGAAGAAATGTGGTAATTACTGAAACAGGAGGTGACAAAGCCCTGTAAATACTTCCTAACCCATGGGACTAAGCTGAAGAAAAATCTTGGCTGGAGCATATTTGACTTTAGATGAATGTATCTCTAATTCTGGGAGAACTCTGGCTTAGAGCAGGTGCTCAGGGAGAGCGTTTTTGAAAAATGAATGGCTAACTAAGGTTGATTTTTCTGCCCTGAGGGAGAAGGCAGACTCTTTTCATTGCTGCTGTTGATTTATAACACAACATAAATTAATTTTGATGGGCTGACCTCATAGGTAGACTATGATTACTTTTAGTTTTTATATTCTATCCTAATATTCATATAAAAGTACCTTCTTAGTTTTCATAGTTGTAATCATAATAATGAATGTAACATTTTGTGCATTTCCCCTGAATATTCTATCAAGACAGTATAATTATAATTTTATGGCTGTGTAATATTCCACTGGATTATACACAATAGTTTACTTGAAAATTCCTTACTGTTATACATTTAGATTGATTCTGATACTTTGCAATTTTAGGTGGAGTGGCAAAAAACATTACTGTGCACTTGGTTTTTCCTTCTGTTGAGTTATTTCCTTAGGAAACATTCCCAGGAGTGGAATTTTTGGGTTGAAGGGAATGATGCATTTTTATAGCCTTGGTAGAAATTGCCATAAAAAAGGCTATAATAAAATTTCAGTGGCAATTTCTCCTTGAAGCCTCTGTAGGACAGGGGACTGTTTTAGCCACTTTGCAATACTTGTCTTTTCCATTTTTTAGCATGTGTATGTCATTGGAAGCATGGCTTTAGGAAAGAGGGGAAATAGATGAAATATATTGCTATGACTTGGTTGTCAACAGTGCTCCCCAACATACAGCCTGGAAGCTACAGTTGAGTTCTTGCCTCTTTTTTCTAACTTTCTTAGCTCTATGCAACTGGATGGAAAGCTCTAATGGGCTCTGTGTTAAGGCATTATTAGGTAGGACAGAAGGCAAGATTCCTTTTGAATCCTTCAGAATTGGATAGGAAAAGGTAAACTTTGGTTAAGTAGACTGGGTCAGTCACCATGGAATTTGCATAATTACTTCATGGAATTACTTTAATCCCCAGGATCAAAATAGTGATGTCTATTTTGTTGGATTTGGGATCACATGTATAGTCACAAGTAACACCCAAAGGTAGACTGCAACTAAAAGTCAAAGCCACGTGAAGGCTATGCATGAAAAGTATGAAGCGGCTGTTAGGATAGAGCATGTCCTCATTGGGATGTGTGCCATTTTGGAATCTTGTTCACAACCTTTAGATCACGTCTGGGTTTCTGTCATGTCCTCTTCATTGTGCTGAGAAAGTCAGTAACTAAAGTGACTGAGATATTTATTTCCCATGATAATTGAGGAGAAAAAAAGCAGACATTACAATTCCCTTTTTTCTTCCATGGGCTATGTTCTTCATATAGGAGAGTGGTGCTGCTGACCTATCTGTTGACATAACCTAAGTGAGGGAATGCTTTGAAATCTTTGATTTTGAATAAATAGGTCCATGTAACCATGTTCTCTCTCTACTCCCAGCTTCAGAGGACATTAAGTTTCTTTTTGGGAAGATGGCTACCTCGGGCTGGGTTGCCATCAGCAGCTAAGGGAAAGCAAAACAAAACTATCTCTAGAGGATGTCATCATGGTTATTGGGACATGGAACATGTTGTTGGCAAACCTGTGGTACAATTGTCATAGTACTAAATCTTAAAGTCTCAAGACACAATGTGATGTTGAGTCATCCTTGCATATGTGATTCTTGATGTGTTATTATCCTTGAATAATGGACTGAAGGGTCTGAATACTGTCACCACCATCCTATTGGAATCTCCATTTGAACCTGGATTCTGGTGTTTGTTTGTTTGTTTGTTTCATAAAGGCTTTAGCCACATATTAGGAAAGACAGACAGTGGTAGCCCAAAGTATGTGGTCATTGCTTGGGACCCTTCCCACCATAAAAAAGAGAGATCCTGTCTTTCTCAGCATCCAGTTTCAAGATACACTCTACTTGGCCATGTTGGGGTTGTATGCCAATCTGGGAACAAATTACTCTAGTTAAGAAAAGACTATCTGCTGATTTGTGAATCTGAGTGATACGTCACTCCTTGAGCAGGTGGGGCTGGACACCAAGATTGGCTGTCCCACAGAGAGCATGTGGAGTAGGAGAGGGTCATGCAATAAGGAAAAGCCAGGTACTCTTAGTAAAAGAGGGGGAAGGGATTCTGGGTAAACCCAACAGTGGTCATTATAGGGGTGGTTCTAAATGGCAATGGGATTCACTAAAACGATGAAGTGGCCTTTTACAGTATTTTCTTTTTGATTAGCTTTGCATTGCCTCCTGTATATTCTGACATTTTGAGTCATGTGGGTTCAGAAGACTACATTAGGTATGTCTTCTCTCTTGTGCATAAATTAATCCAGCTTTAGATCAAAGGAAATAAAACCATTGCCTTTTTCTAGTGTTTGGAATGATTTACTAGTTTTTTTTAAGAGCCTTTGTCAGTGGACACTGATCTCATGGAATTCATGCCTGCCTAGAACTCAGTTCTTCAACTCTGTAGTTGATATCCAGTGGTCTTCACACCTGAAGTAATAATGATTTCTTTTTCTTGTGCCAAACTCTATTTAACATACCAGCACAATTAACAGAGAGATATACCAAGAACTCTAAGGACTTTTCTTTTGAGAGAGATTTAGTTGCTATGTGAACCTTTATATGCACTCATTCTTATACATGGATATATGAGACTAAATGACTGCTCTCTAAATTTTCCTTTAGGGAGGGGATGCCTGGGTGGCTCAGTCACTTAAGCATCTGCCTTCTGCTCAGGTCATGATCCCAGGGTCCTGGGATTGAGTCCTGCACCTGCACGGTGGGAAGTCTGCTTCTCCCTCTCCTTCTGCCCTTCTCCCCTCACCCTCCCACCTCTCATGCTCGTTCATTCTCTCTCTCAAATAAATAAAGACTTTTAAATAAATACATTTTCCTTAAGGAGTCATCAGCTTGGAGCTCACCAAGTAGTTGGGTTTCCTGTTAGAATGAACTTCCCTGTTCTTTCAGTAGTATGCTTTGTATTCCTTATGAAGTCTTGATTACAGAACTTGTTGGCCACTCGTAAGCACCTTCAAGTTTCTTCATTCTAGCAACAGACTGAGAAAATGCAGAAAGAGACCCATTCTCTGAAGTTACTGACTTCTAGATACACAGGGAACACAGAGTCTCATGAGATTTACCCTAGTTTCCCTGTGGTCATGTTGAGAATTTGGACCAAAGCAAGATTATTCTATAATCCGGGGGAAAGAAAAAAATTGGTATGTCTTGGGAGTTGATGTCTGATCTGTGTATACACAGGAACACTCCAGGTTTCAATAGTATTGCCTGAAGTTGAGTTCAGCTGTTCCTCCCTCCCTCTCTTTCTTTCTTTCACTGGAGTGATGAATAGCTCTGAAGCCAAACTGGCTTAAATGTGTTCAGAATGAGGACTAATCAGTGTCTGAAACAGTAGCATTACATCCCATTGCCTAAGATAAATGATACCTCATGTCAAAGAGTAGGAGATCTTTCCTTGGTTCATGGAGCGGTTGGTATTTATGTAAAAATCAATTTAAAAATAAGCTTTAATAAAAAAATGCAAATTCTGAGGAAACCCTTAGCTAAAGGGCTGGCTGAGAAAAGAGGTAATTTGCCTATGTTTTACAAAAAAATTCAAGTCCTAAGAAAGAGATGGACCACGGAAGATGTCTTGTTAATTTGGAGGATATTTCTTTTTCTAAAAACCCAACGAATCAGCCAGTCCCAAATTCTGTCTGGACTGAAATGAAGACGAAAAAAAGCATGTAAGGTGGTCTGTCACTTACCTCGGTGACAACTGTTATTGTCCAGAAAGCAACCACCCTGTCCTGAGTCAGCAAGCCTACTTTGTGGGTGGGGCTGAGAGCTTATTGATGAAATACTGGATCTCTGCAACATTTTTATTCTTCAGAGGGGTTTTACACATGTGGTTTTGTTTATCCTCTTGGTTGTCACTCACAGCTCAGTTGTTTCCCAAATTGGGTAATTCCTGAGACACACACACACACACACACACAACTTACCTGAAGCCTCTTTCTTCATGTTTTTTTTCAGAAATTTCTTTCATCTTTTTACTCTATTATTGCAGATTATCTCTTTTGCCATGGCCAGCCCTTTAGCTAATGTTGTCCTCAGAATTTGAATTTTTTAAATTACAGCTTATTTTTAAGCTGATTTTTACATCAATGAGCTAATAGATGACACTTATATTTGATGGAGGTAAGAATGTTTTGATTGCATACATACATCAAGGAAAGGGTAAATCTTAAGTTTTGAGATGAAATAAGATGTAAAAAGGTATTATCAATTCTTAAGGTCATATGTTCTAGATGTTCTCTATCTAGTATTATTACCCTTTGTATTAAATCTGCTTAGCATCAAGCAACATTTAAGAGAAAAATAATCTCATATCAATGGCATTTTTCATCTTTGCCTTAATACTGGCATTATGAAAGTACTACATTTTGTTATGGTTTTATTGTAGATTTCCATCTTCACTACATAGGGTTTTGTGGGCACCCCAAAAATCTAATTGTCAAAAATATAACAAACACTGTTAAGATTTTTTATTTCCAACTAACACAGTGCTTATAGCTCAATTAATGTTTGTTAGATGAATTTAAAATTCTAAGCCCCAAATAAGGGCTAGAGAATTGAACACTAAGACTGCCTTCCTTCTATAAATTCACTCAGATTATTAGTTTGAAAATAGGATTATAATGGCCCTTAAATTAAAATATCAAGGATTAAGTTATCAACTTTATGATAAAAGCTAGTTATAATTATTTATTAGTTAACAAGATATCACATATTATCCATCCATTTTTAATATAAAAATTTAAAATGCATATTCATTCACAGTTCATGACTATGACCACCACTTTAAGTAGGTATTGAGTATATAAATGGCTTTGATTATATGTCTATAAACAGTACTTATAGATTGACATGTATGAAAACAAGGGGTCTCAAATAGCCTACCAGATAATTTTATTACCTTATAGATAAGAAGCTATAACTAAAATACTCTGAGTGTTTACCAGTTGCTGGGCCTCACAATAATTGTGTGATAAGCATTATTTCCTGTAGCTCTCACAAGAATGGTCTGGGAAGGAGAAAAGACCTACAGGTTAAAACTAATCATTTAAGGTCACAGAACAGTCACTTAATAACAAACCTGAGATTTAAGTCACAGTTTAAACACAGTGACGATGAGTTGGGTCCTCTCCATCACACCACACTACATATGTACATCATAAGCAGATTTGAAATTATCTCTGCCTAGTAGAGTCTGTGAAACTCCATTCTACCCTTCATTGTCAACCTGGCGTCTAACATGATTAAAATTCTCTTCACTGAAATAAATAGGCATGAAAAAGCATAGGTGGGGTACCTGGGTGCCTCAGTTGGTTAAGTGTCTGCCTTTAGCTTGGGTCATGATCCCAGGGTCCTGGGATCTAGTACCACATCGGGCTCCCTGCTTGGCAGGGATTCTACTTCTCCTTCTCCCTCTGTGCTCTCTCAGTCTCTCTCAAATAAATAAATAAAATCTTTTTAAAAAGGCATAAGTAATTAAGTTGGGGCTAAGGGGGAAGAGGGAAGTGGGGAAGTGGTGGTCAAAGCATATAAAATTTCTGTTTAGCAAAATAAATGATTTCTGGAGATCTACTGTATAACATAGGGTGATGTTTTACAATTCTGTACTGTATACTTAAAAATTTACCAAGAGGGTAGATCTTATGGTAAGTGCTCCTACTATGAAAAAAAAAAAAAAATCCCCAAACCCCAAAGCACAAAGTGGAACAGGTGGAAATTTTTGGAGGTGACATATAAGCTTATGACATCGATAATTATGATGGTTTCAAAGGTGTATACTCATCTCCAAAATCATTAAGCTGGATACATTAAATATCTACAGCTTCTTATATATCAAATATAATTCAGTAAAGAAATTATAAGAAAGAATTATAATTTTGTTTTTCAACTTGAACCTCTAATCCAAGGGGAAGCAATTGATGGACTCTCTAATGTTTGAAAGGTTTAAATCAAAGAACACAACCATTTCTTGTCCATTTCTTTACAAAACGATTTGTAGTAGGAATCCATTTTGAAAATTGTGAGTGGTCACAGTTGAAGAAATCTTCAATAAGGAGTAAGTGGTATTAAATATTTAATAAATAGTAAATTTCCATGTGAGACAGAACTCCTTATGCACTAAATTTATACCTCAGTTTACTTCACATTGGGTCTCTAAGAACATGAATAAAATAACATAACCATCTATCCAAGGAAGTGAACATCTGAGATTGCACAGTTTTGAGTATTAGTTCTGCATTGGAACAGATGTCTGTAGATTTCCTTCCATTCCCTGGTTTCTTTGTTCTTTCAATATTCTTGGTTGAAAATGTGCCCCCAAAGCAGCCATAAAATATGTGTTTTTATCAAGAACTTCATATTTGACTTCCCAAACCTCTTTGTATATGCTTGTCCTGTGACATTAATATGCTAGCATGGACAGAAATATAAAGGAGCTCATTGTTAATATCTGCTCTGTAACAGAAGATTGAGGATTTATGAGTATGGCTAGGACCTCAACTGTAGCAGAGGGCTATCCATGTTTCAATTTCCAGCAGAATGCACTCTCTTTTGAAAATGACCTGTGAACAGAGGAAATACCTTTATTTTAAACCTTGACTCACATTATATCCTGAAAAAATGTTAAAGAAATCTCTGATTAAAAAAAATTCTTCATTCGAAGAATCCATAAATATTTACATCAGGTAGGTCACAAGTGTGACCAAATCTTAGAAATTTGGTATGTCAGGCATCTTCACTTGACTGGTCAAACTTGGGATTAGAGAGGTAAGCTTGCCCCAGGACACAAAGCTAGTAAGTAATGGAGATGGGATTTAGACAGGTCTGGCTGTTTCAGGAGGGTATGCTATTTCTAATGCCATGTGCTGCCTGCCTCCAAAGGCTTTATTTCATATTTATTAAGTTACTTACATGGACTAGTTATTTTGTGGATTACAAACCTGGGCCCACGGGTCATAAGAAAAATGAGGGTGTGCTGTAAATTATTAAGATGTTTGCTGAGTTTATCCTGGAGCAGGGTTTCTGAAGCTCGGTCAGCTGAGTGAAAGACAGAGTCATGGGGGTAGTGGGCTTCTTATTCTCTTTAAGAGGTAGTCTCCAGCAGAAGAGGGAAATCTTCAAACTTGCTTATTCATCATTTCTCTTAAAATAGTTATATCTAAATGAGGAGGATTAATGAAAGCCCAGGTGTCTTTCATTGATTGATGCTATGATTGATGGTAAACATAAAGCCTAAAATGTACACAATTCATCCTGGGCATTTATTTCTTTAAAAAAAAAGATTAGCACTTCTCAAGTTGTATTTTGCCAAAGTTCAGTGTTTTGTTCGATGTTCATAAGTACTCTGCCAAAACTTGTTGGTATCACAGTGAAATAAATAGAGGAAGTTCTAGATGATACACTGTCAAACTTGATGTTTGTTATAGGAATTCTTAGATCCTTTCATAAGTACATTATAATCGCTGATTCCCAGATATCTCAAACCCTGCCAATGAGAATCTCTGGAATGAGTTTCACACATTGGTATTCTTAAAAGTTTCCTGATGAGTCTGGTATGCAGAAATGCTACTGTAATGAAACATTTTTTTTTCCATGTTCATATGCTCAGGCTGGAGGCCGGTTGTTTTTCATATCCACAACTATTTGCTGAAGTAGAGAAAAAACGATGATAAGTGACAGAGTTGGAAGGCTTTTGTAGTTTGTCATAGATTCAGTTCTTTATTCAATGAAAGTCCGTTTGGATCTGATAAACATCTTACGAATCACTAGCAATGGGAGAATGGATGGAATTCCAAGCAGGGATGGAAATGACTGGAAAACAAGCCAAATCTCACCTGATTTCTGTCCACAATGCTTCTGCTTTTCAAGAGGCAACAGCCAGGACCTCCTGGATTCAGTGCACTGGGCTGCCGTTCCCCTCCACTGCCCCAGGCTGTCCTTGGCTTCCCCGGTGTGGAGGGCTAACGTCTGAATTTCACTTTCATCTTTTTACTTTAGTCCTTTGATCCTGGCAGAAACTTCGGGTCCTATTAACTGGGTTCTTGTTCTCTTTGAGTCTGTTCAATATGTTTGGAGTTCTGTGAAATAAGTTTATTAAGGATCAGGGTTGACTGCCCTTCTTAATTCTTTTCATGGAGCCCAGTGTCTCTGAGTAGGGACGAATCCAGGAAAGGAGACTCCCATGCCCTGGGCTTTCTTGCCTCTCCAACCACAGGTCATAGGACGGTTGCCTTCTCTCCTTGGGCTGTGCTCTCCTCCCTGTGGTTCCTTGAACGCCATACCTTCTCTCTGCTCAGGAGCTTTCCCACAGGTGGATCCCTCCTCCTTGTGAGCTTCATCATTTGTGCTTCCTGGCTAATTCCTATTGACATGTCCTTCATAACTCAGCCCAGAGACCACCTTTCCTGGCAATACCTCCTCTTCCTTCACCTATTGGTCTGGGTTAAGCATCCCTCATGTCTGCCACAGAGAGCACCCACTCCATGATGTCACAGGTAACTAACCTATATTTCTCCCCAGCTGAGTTGTAGATTCCATAAAGGCGGGTCTGTGTTTCATTTTCTAGTTCCCATCTTAATGCCTGGCTTATCAAACATGCTTAACTAAAGTTGAGGAGTATATGAAAATGCTCTCTTTTCTTTCTTTCCTCTACCCCATGTGCCCATCACCTTCCCAGCTTCCCAGCATTTAGAACACTTCTTCTCTTGTGAGCACGATCTCTATTCATAAATGGTGGCCCCAGCCGCAGCTCCTCAATATTGACATCATTTGATTTAGACTCGCTCACTTTACTTTGAAATATGTATTTCATAAAACCATCATGTGAGTTTTCTATTTCCAGATGGCAACTTTTTCAAGATGACCTGTATTCTCTCACTTCTAACTTCAACCAAATATTGAATAACTGTAGCACTCTGATGATATGGTGACTCAGGTCTATATTTTAGTCGTATCCCGTTGAACTGTGTGGATGCTTTCTCTCATGGTGCTTGCAGTAAGGGTTCCAGCAATTAACTTCTGCTTCCAAATGTCTTCCTTTATCCTTTATTTTAAATAAACTAATCTCTTCATTTAGTGTATATTACCGAGCACCTCTTCTCAGTGCTAGGAATACAGCGGGAAACAAAATATACAAAAATTGCTGTCCCAGTGGGTGGAGACACAAAGTGAATGCCATAAACAAGTAATGTATATAGTGTCACAGTGTAATAAAGACACTGGGGGAAATTGACATAAAGGACGGAGGACAGTGAATGTTGAGGGGCTTACAAATTAAAATAGGAAGACTTACTGATAATGTGGCCTCCTGGGTAGCAGCCTGAGGGAATGAGCCTTGTGGATATCAGGGGAAGAAAGTTCCAGGAAGAGAGAATAGCAGGTGCCAGCTCTCTGGAGAGAGTGCACGCTGAGCGTGCTGTAGGAACAGCAAGGTTACCAGTGTGGTTGGAGCACTTAAAGTAGAAGGGTCATGGCAGCGGGAGTCAGGGAGGGGATGGGGGTGTACAGAGACAACAGGTCCTAGAGGTCATGAAGAGAACCTTGCCTATTTATCAGAACCTTCACTGGGCATCCACTGTAGAACCAATGCCATTTTCAGTGCTTTGGAGGATATAAAGATAAATCAGACTCAGACTGTCCTCAGTAAGTTCAAACTCTGTAGTGTGGGTGCAGCCTCAATTTGGGTGATCAGTCTCTCAGATCCCAAGTATGGAAGCTAAGTGCTGACTCCCATATACTGTTGGCAAGTGTAAACCAATACACTATTTCCCCCAACATAATTCAACCTGGTGGAAGGTATACAAATTTGAAATATACTCTTTTGACCCAACAGTTGCATGTCGGTTTTTTTTCCCCCAAGTAAATAAAGAAGCATGAAAAGACATATAAGAAATTATATTTAAAATGCATTGTTTTTACAGTGGGAAATTAAATATGCAGAAATGAGCTTAGGTGAATGAACTGTGATATATCCAACAAAGGATGTGCTTTACATTTATTCAAAATGATGACGTAGGTATTCAGAAAGATGATCATGATTTATAGTTAAGTGGAATAAAGTTATAAAACAACGTGCAGAGAATAAATCCATTTTTGTAACATATCAAAAGTCTGTGATTTAGGTATCATGGAAATCTCAATGAACTTGAACCAAGGTGTTAACAGGGCTAATATCTGCAAAGTAGAACTTAGGGTGATTTTCCTTTCTTCATTATACTTCTCTCTTTGGTCTCACTAAATAAAGGCAAAACTTTTCTGCCGTAATCATAAAATGATTATTTCCAGTTTTTAAAAAGGAAAAAAAAAGAAGACAAATACTTGGACCTCCACATAACCTGTGACCAGCATGTGTACTGCTTTTTACGTGATTCCCTAATCTTGTGAGGTGGATTTCTGTGTCCCTGCATAAAAAGACTCACTGGCCTTTATCAAGTTACTCTTTTGGTCTGCCCAAGTAGGGTAGATCTAAGGATGCAACCTCTTGACTTTCACTTCCTTCCACCCTTTCTGAAGTTTCCTTTTATTTTTTAAAGATTTTATTTATTTATTTATTTAGAGAGAGTGTGAGCAGGGGGAGGGGCCAAGGCAAAGACAGAATCTCAAGCAGACTCCCTGCAGAGCATGGAGCTCAACATGCAGCTCCTTCTCACAGCCCTGAGATCATGGCCTGAGCCAAACAGGAGTCAGATGCTCAACTCACTGAGCCACCCAGGTGCTCCGCAAATGTTTTATTGACTTCAGTTTCTCCCAAATGAAGGCGAAAAGTGGAAATGCCACATGACGTATAACAAATATGCAATACCATATTTGTCAACATAGCCTGCGTAACTGATAAACTCAGCTTATACGTGCTGGGCCCAGTTTGGTGCTCTGTGGTCCTTGATTAGAAAACGTTTCTGGGTCCCCAAGGACCCTTATTACTCAGGGTTGTTACTTCTTGAATATTACTGGTGCCTATTTAAGATTTGATTAAAGAATTTTAAAAATGGATTTGTCCTGCCCCTTGACTGTCCCCTATATAGTTCTGACTCAGCCAAGCAGAAAAACATTAATAGAGTTCTGAAAGGACAGGAAAAAAGCTATAGTTTCCCACAAATCCCCTTGGGGAGCTAAAGATGCCCAGGCTGTGGTGCAGAGGCATTAATTCTGCTTGCTTTGACTTTGCCAACTGTGTTTTATTTCTCTTTTTCTCGCTCACTGGGCACTTCATTGTCGCATTCTGTATAGAAAGAAAACATTCAGAAAACATTCAGCGAGCTTTGCAGTTTCCCTCATGTGCTTAGGCAGCGAATGCTGTCAAAAGCACTCGGTATAATAACAAAACGGCTCTCATCAATGACATTTTTTTTTTCATTATGGATTTCCTAGCTCTCTGATAGGCTGCGCCTTTGATTTAGGATTTCAAAAAGACTTTAATCATGAAAGAAAGCTCTGTGTGCTGGGTGAATCCTCTTGAAAGCAATCGCCTTTTATATCTCCAGGTTCTTAATCGTTCCTCCAGTCTGCTCTGCTGTTTTATTCTCTTTTATGTGTGGATCAACATGTAAATAGCCAAGGATGATGGCTGAGTTTACTTAAGCCAAATGTAATGGAAACGTAGAAATTAAACCCAGGCTCAATGGGGGAAGGAGAGTTTACACCATTTGGGGAACAAGAGAGATAGAATATTGATCTGCTTTATCAAAGGATGACTTTCCCATGCCTAAGTTTTTGCGTCAGGAATATGGGACTATTCATGTTAGCTTTCCCCAAAGTGAGTCACAGGGTAGTAGTCCCATGAGGTGATCTAGGACAATGATCAAGGTCAGAGATGGTTGGGAAGTGCTATGTACCATACACTAGTCTTAATGGTTTAAAACACGTACTAGGTCTGTGAAGATTTTCCATTAAGTTGTATTTTGTTGAATATGGAATTTTTCTAACTTATTTGCTTACTGAATTCTTCTAGAAGAACCACTACTTATGCCCTGAGTTTTACGTTCCTTTCCTCCTTTTGGAAAATTGGGAAGATTAATGAATTCTTTATAATTTAGATCAAAAGATATACATACTGGGATCCAAAGTTAGAGTAAAAGAAGTTACTAGGTTATGGGGTCTTCTACTTTGTATCTAATTTCATGACCCTTTAATTTAAAAAAGATATGAAAAGCAAATGTGACAAAATGTTAAAAGTTGTTAGTTTTGAAGAGATAATGGGTTATGCTCCTTTTGATTATGTGTTCAATTTCTGAGAAAGTCAGTTAAGGTACATGGAAAATGTCAACATTAATTGTATATTCATCTGTTCATTTATTCAACAAGTATTTATTGAATACTTAAAATATACCATCCATGATTCTTGGCACTTGTGATATACCAGTAAATAAATAAAGATCTCTGTCCTTGAGTTGACAGACTAAGGTTTAATTCAATAAGTATTGATGAATTGTTGAGTTTTGCTTCTAATAATATCTGAGTAAGCTCCTATCTGACTGACCCTTCTTCAGATAGCAAGTATAAAGTCTAGACAAAAACAAAATAAAACAAAAAAGCAAAACCAATGGCCAGAAGACACTTGAGAACAACCAAATGCAGGTAGTTTCTGTAGAAGAACAATGCTTTGATAAAAGGGAAGCTACTGGCTGAGTTCCCATTTTCATGGCTTCTGAACTAAGTGAAGGCTCAGTTTGCCCTACAGATGTATGATGCTAAAACTATGAGAGAAAACCTGAAGTCTTTTTGGTTCTTGGAATCAGAGGCCAAAGTTCTGGATGACACAGCCTCTGGAATGTGATGGAACCAGAAAGAAGCAGCCTAAAGTTCTGTTTGTAAATACATCCCGACTGACTGACCCCTGAAACATGAATGTTTGAAGCAGACTCCAAGCAGCCCAGTTAAGGATTGGATTGAAATCATCATCCAAGGAAGAGTTTGAAGTTTGAGGCCTCTCATGCTTATTACTTGCTACTATACACAAACTTAACGACAAAAATCTTTGATTTTAAAAATCTAGCAATCCACAATCTGAAATTGTTTAATATACAAAGAATCAGGATTCATTAATAAGAGGAAAAAATAAAGGCCAACTGCAAGATGAGCCAGTTGTTGGCATTAGCAGCAAGGATTTTAAAGTATCTATTAGAATGTTGCTCAAGGTCATGAAGAAAAAATGCTCATCATGATTTTTTTAAAAGTAAATCTTAGCAGAGAAATAAAAAGAATAACAAAGAATGAATGGAAATTCTACAATTGAGAAATACAATAGGTGAAATTTTAAAAATTCACCGGATCACCTTAAGTAAAAAGAGAAGATGACAGGAGAGTCTGTGAACTTGAAGAATGATCAATAGAAATTAGTAAATTTGAAGAGTAGAGAAAAAATATTTTTAAAAATAACAGAGCCTCAGAGACATGTGGCAAAATAGGAAACACTTATTATGAGTATAACTCAAGTCCCAAAATAATAAGAGTGAGAGAATGGGGTGAAAATAATGGCCATTTTTTTTTACTTTGTTGAAAGACATTTATAAGTTTGAGAAGCTTAGAAAAGCTTAAGCAGAATATATACATAGAAAACCATGCCTAGACAAATATAAACTGTGGAAAACCAAAGATTGGGAGAAAGCCTTAAATGATCTGGAGAAAATCAACACATTGTAGGAAGGGAATGACAATTCAAGTCATTACTGATCTCTTGTGAGGAAGAAATGGAGACTAGTATACATTCGAACAAAATCTTTAGAGAGTTTGAAATGGCAAACTGTGAACCCAGAATTCTCTATCCAGAAAAAAACATCCTTCAAGAATGAATGCAAATGAAGACAGTTTTACATCAAACCAGGAGAATCTGTTGCCAACAGATCTGAACTAGAAGTGGTATTGACAGAAGTTCTCTAATCTGAAAGGAAAGGATAGCAGTTCATTTCTAGTCACTAATTTCAAGAGTTACCATAAAGATAAAGTCATCAAGACAGCATGGTATTGGTGGAAGAAGAGATACATAGATCAGTGTAATGGAACAGAGAGCTCAGGAGTAGATCCGCACAAATATAGTCAACTGATTTTTGACAAAAGTGCAAACACAATTCAATGGAGAAAGGATAAATCACCCAAGTATATATATATATATATATATATATTTGTCAAACAACAAATGTACACTGAAGATTTATGCATTTCATCATATGTCCATCTTAAAAGGAAAATAAACAAAAATAATGAACTTTAGTTAATGACACATGCATTGACAGATGGGGGGATGTATCGCTGCCTTCAGTGTACTTTGAAAAGCACTAAAACCAAAATGGATTGATGCATGGATAGAGGGATGAATAGTAATGTGACAAAGCCGTTTAGTAAAGTAATAACCATAGATTTCAAGTGGTAGCAATACGGGTGCTAATAGTATTATTTTTCTCTGTATGTTTAAAATGTTGTGTGATAAATACTGTAAAAAATATTTATGGACTACCCACTGCGTACTGGTATTTCTAACCATGATCCCCCAAATCAGGAAAAAGCAGTTCTTTATTCTCAAAGGTCTCCCATTCTAGTGAGAGAAACAAACATATAAACCATAAAAATGCTGTATTATAAATTCAGTAGAGATGAAAACAAGTTATTATGGCCATGTAGAGGATGGTCCCATAACCCAAACTTAGGGTGGTTGGAGGTGATGAGGGAAGGTGTCTGGCACCAGGTAAAGTTTGTACTGGATTGTGAGGGATGACCAGTGTGCCCTGTAATTTGGGGAATGAGGGCAGAGGGAGGAGTGTCTCCAAGCTCAGGAGGCAGCAGGAGCAAAAACAGAAAGAGGAAAGACAGCTTGAGATGTGTAAACACCTGGATTTTGGGATGACTAAAGTTTGATTTACAAAAAGAAATTGGTAGAATGTGAGCTATAATCAGAGGCCAGACATTTCATTTTGGGCTTGTCTGTGAGGGAGATATAAAATGTTTTTAAATAAGAACATAGCATGAACACATTGGACTTTTCCACAGTCTGGCCACTGAATAAGATTGAATTGTAATATTGCCTCTGAAAGAGTTCTTGGGCTGTTACAGGAAAGAGACTTAATAAGGGGGGGGGTACCACTTGGTTTGGACAGAGGAAGAAGGCGATATGTGTTTAAGGTGTCCGTAGAACTGATCATATTTGATAGTTGGGCCAGGGCAGGGGACATGAGCTGAAATAGTTCAGAGCAAATGGAGCACAGTGTCACGTGAGATAAGAAGGGGTTTAACCTGGAGGCAGGAGTCTGGCATGACTCTGAGACTCCCGACTCAGCTGCCAGAGACAGGAACACGTTTGAAAGGGAAGAGGGCGATGTACAGAGAAGTTGATGGTTTGTTGGTTTCTGCTCCAAGGAATTTACAATCTAGAGAAAACCCAACCTTTGCTGGTGACCGTCATCAAGCATGGGAAGGGCACCTCAGCGGAAGCATAAATGATATAGGATTTATATCATCAGAAAGACAAAAGGAGACATAAGACCACAGGTGAGCTCTGGGTCTTGAGCTCTGAAGACATTTTGTAATGAAACAGTTTTTTTTTTTTTTTGAATTTCTAAATATTTCTAAAATGTGTGTAACTCAAGCACCCATTTTTAGAATTTTAGGGACCCAAGTGAGAAATAGACCCAAAAGTAGACATACGAGATATAGATCTCTTTCTATTACTATTATTACTTGATCTGGACTGGAGCAGGTGGCTTGGACCTGCAACCGTATCGTGCATTCTGAAACCTGCTCATCGGTTGGATCTTGAGGAGAGGAGTCGCCAAGGCAGTCAGCTTGATATTCTGGTTATCAGAGGTGTTCTATAACTTCTAGGGGGAACTCCTATCCAGACAGTGATCCGTCCAGAAGAGGAATCACTGTCTCACCTGTATCAAACCCTGAGATTTGATACAGATGAGATAGACAGCATGGGACACCATATGTCATTATCTTGTTCCTGTCCAAAAAGTAAATCAACTGAGGTCAGAATCTGTATATTGACACCAGTCGGATAGCTCACTCCTCTTCCATGCTGGGGAGTAGGTGAAGGGTGAGGAGAATAGGGAGAAGTTCACTGGCATGCCGTCCCTTACTGGAGTGAGAGTTATTCCATGGATACATGAAGGCAGGAATAGACTCCCTTCTAACATCCTTTATATCTCTATCGTAACTCAAGTCCAGTTCTATTATCTATTTCAAAAAGACATTAAATATATTCTCATGAGGCAGCACCCTTCATCGAACACTCTGAAAGTCAGCCTGCTGGTCTCTCTTTTTTCTTCACCACCATGGTTGCTAGGCACTAACATCTTCAGTGTCAGTGGACTGACGTTACAAATTCTTTAAGCTGCCTCCACTTCTATCTGATTGATTTCATTTGAACAAGATACACCTTTGATCACTGTCTTCATAATGAATTCTAGACCACCAAGTCTCAATGATATTTATGAGGTAAAATTGATCTTCTTTGTTGAGCTTCCAAGTCACCTTAACTTTTCACCCCAACCTCCATTGAAGGCACTGGTATGTCTACTGAAATATATGTAGGCTCTTGTACTTTCAGCTGTGCTCTCCTTTGAATTACCAGGCAGCTCAGCCACTCTTAGTTTTTTGGGTTTTTTTTAATGTCAGAAGTGATATGGACTGTCTTAATATTTTCCCCATTTTAACTGAGAATATTTCACTTTCCTTTCAATTTCAAGTTAAAAGTCCTCTGAATCAGAATAGCAAATTATTTTCTTCCCAGTCATCATGATACACTTTTTTTCAGAGGCATTCCATAACCTCTAGGTGGAATTCAAGGATATATGCTGTACTACTCTGTCTTTCCAAAGTCAAGGAAGAAGGGTGTGTGTGTGTGTGTGTGTGTGTGTGTGTGCGTGTGTGTGTGCATGTGCATATGTTGTCTTCTGTCTGTCTATTTATCATCTATCTATTTATCTATCTACCTAGACATGTATGTGTGTGTGTGTGTGTGTGTGTGTGTGTGTATGTATCTATAATCTTCACTATAGTATTAGTGGCCTTTAGTGGATATAGGAAAATCTCTCTCTTAAGCCTGGATGACATCACTGGAACCTCTTTTCTCCTTATCTTTTCTTCCTTGCAAAATGAGCTTGGGAAGACTTCTATTGGGAAGCAGTCCTTGATCATGGAAGACTCAGAAGGGATAGGTAGAAGAGAAGAGAGGAAGCCCGGCAAGGACAACTTTGATATATTTGGCTCTGGAACTCTGGAAAGTGGGCTGTCTTTGTCCCTGCTTCTCTGGGAGAGCAGTAAGATCTAGAAAGCCAAGAAGAAAACACTCAGGTTCATTTTAGTTTAAGCCCAAACCTAAAGGTAAAACAATGCTCATAGCTCATTCAGACCAGTGTTAGGGAAAATATAACAAACCCATCCTTATATTTACATATGGGGGCTTCTGTTCCATTCTGCCCATTCAACCAAATTCTTTTTTCAAGAAGGAAAGTGAGACCAATTCATCTGTTGAGACTGGGGAGCCCTTGGAAGCCTTCCCGTCTCCTTGGCAGGGGCATGGCCACTGCACTCTGACTCAGGTGATGTGGGACATCTCTCTCATCTGTACATTCTTTCAGGGTTGGCAGGGAGTTCCAGTTCTCTACTCTTTTGTTTAAAATATTTTATTTATTTATTTGACAGACAGAGATTACAAGTAGGCAGAGAGGCAGGCAGAGGTGGGGGGAAGCAGGCTCGATCCCAGGACCCTGAGATCGTGACCTAAGCCAAAGGCAGAGGCTTTAACCCTCTAAATCACCCAGGTGCCCCAGTTCTCTATTCTTAATGTCAGTTTCTTCAAGATGGTACCTGCATGGGTTCATCAGGGTTGCATACTCAACCAAACTCTAGGTTTGGGAAGTGATAAAGGAAGCTTCACAATGGTCTCTGATCCTGAATTACTGTCATTTAAGGAGTTTGATGCCAATGTAGCTAGTTAATTGTGTTTGTACCCTGGATAGGGACAAGGGAAAAGTGGTTATCTAGATACCAAATTCTACCCTGACCATTCATCCAGTTCACCAGGGAAGTAGATCCCACAGAGCTTTGGATACCAACAATTTCACTAAGGAGAGAGTTTTATATTTTCCTGAAATGTATTCTGAGTGTGTGGTTCCCACCTCACAAAATGTGATCCATTACAGTGTCAGCTAGTTAAGGACTCAAGGACTTAGGATCCCAGTCAGATATCTCTTTCCATCAGCTCTCATCAACAGCCCTAGCCAAAATCCTGTTCTTTTGGAATTTTGACTTTGGGTCTAGAAAATCAAAACATACATACATTATTCTCCTTTCCCCGAAGAGTTACAATTTGCTTCTCATATTCTTTTTTTTTTTTTTTAAGATTTTATTTATTTGACAGAGAGAGAGAGAGAGAGAGAAAGTGCAAGCAAGGGGATCAGGAGAGGGAGAGGCAGGCCCTCCTCTGAACAGGGAGCCCAACATGGGGCTTGACCCTGGGATCATGACCTAAGCCAAAGGCAGCTGCTTAACCACCTGAGCCACCCAGGTACCCCAACACAATGTAGAAGAAATGAGTCCATCAATACCTGTTGTGTGGCAAAGTGCTCCCAGACAGAGGCCACTATAGTTAGAGTGATTATGATATGCATGCAATAGGATGTAACAGGGGAAAGGCACAAGCAGAGAAGTAGCAGAGCGCACATACTCCCTCAAACTCTTCTTTGGTGGAGAATTTTGACTCAGGCTGGGCATAGCATGGAAAGCAGCTGTGGCCCGTGATCTCATAGAGAAGACCTCACTCCTGTGATGCTCTCCGTATTGATAGGCAGTATCTATCCATACTGACAGGGACTGTATATTTATAGGGAATTGTTATTTAGAACAGGTAGACCCAATTTCTCTGTAAAGGGCTAGTGCTGTGGGCCACAGCTTTATTGCTACTCAACTCTGCCTTTGTCCTGAGAAAACAGCCCTAAGCAATATGGGCATTACTGGCAATGGTTGTATAGCAATGAAACTTTATTTAGAAACCAGGTGGTATGGGGTGCCTGGGTGGCTCAGTGGGTTAAAGCCTCTGCCTTCGGCTTGGGTCATGATCTCAGGGTCCTGGGATCGAGCCCTACATCGGGCTCTCTGCTCATCGGGGAGTCTGCTTCCCTTCCTCTCTCTCTCTGCCTGCCTCTCTGCCTACTTGTAATCTCTCTCTCTGTCAAATAAATAAAATCTTAAAAAAAAAAAAAAAAAGAAACCAGGTGGTGGGGCCACCTTTGACTCATGGGGCCAGTTTGCCAACCCCTTACCTAGATAGCAGGGCAAGAGGGAGTGCTTCTATTCAAAGGTGGTCTTGATACGAAGGGAGAACTTTTGGAGAGCAACACCTCGAATATCAGCCTGTTCTATCACTCAGACATTTTGAGTCAGCTCTTTGCTAAACTACCCAAAAGGTTGTGGGATGAACCTCCAAGATCAGACTCTGTGGATACCCTATTTATTTCACATGACTCAATGGGAGTAGATAGGAGTCACAACAAAATTTCTAGAAAGATTGGTCTAAAGTCACAGCCTCCCATTCACCTTCTCAATCAACTCTGATAAATCATCTATCCCCATCAGGCTTCGGAAACTGTTTGTCAAGATTATGATTAGTTTCTGTGTTATAAAATCCAAAGATCACTTCTCTGTGGTCTCCCGATTCAGTCTCTCTGCAGTGTATATGTAGCTTACTGTTTTGTCTTCCTGACACTCTCTTCTCTTGGCTTCAGTGACACTGCATTTTCTGCATTTTTGTTCTGCTTCATTGGTTCCTCTTTCCTAGTTGTCTGTGTTGGCTCCTTGAGTGCATCATCTAAATGCAGAGTGCCCCCACTGCTGGGCATTGGGCACCTGTTTTTCCTCTATTTGCTGTTTCTCCATAACTAATCTCATTAAGTACTTTGGTTTAAATGACATTTATACTCAATGACTCCAAAATTTTCCCTGCAGCTCTGGCATCTTCCTTTAGAATTAGAGCCATATATACAATTACTTTTCTTGATGTTTATATTTGGATGTTTGATAATATCTCAAGTTTAATATTTATAAGGCAGAAAGAAACCTGCCTTTTCCCCAATTTTCATAATCTTCAGGCATGGCATCATCCTTCCAGCTGACCACGGAAGAACCCACCTTATTCATTGTCTCCTTCACAAGCTCCACTTCTGGACCATGAGCAAAACAGAGCCCAAAGCAAATAGCTTCTATCCGAGTCTGCCGATCTAAATCATCTCTCTGCTGAGCTCCTCTGAGTTCTCTGCTCTCCTGGTTACAACCTGTTCTCCAGGAAACAACCAGGGTGCTATGTTTAAAAGGTAAAATGGACTATGTCTCTGTCTGCAGAGAACCTTTCACAACTCCCCGCACACTCAGAGAAAACCCACAGATCTTATCATATTTGGCTCCTCCCAGACTCTCCAATCTCACCCCCTCTTTCCCCACTCCCCCTTGTTCCAGCTACGTAGACTTCGTTCTGGTTGTAGAGGCTAGTGTAAAGGCTGTCTCCTCTGTTGGAAATGTTCCTCCCTGCCCAAGACCTTTGCATGACCAGTTCCATTTGGTGTCTCAGTTCACAAGTCAGCTTCTCAGGTCCTTCTTCATCATGTATCACTTCAGTCAGCATCCAGAGACACTGGTGATGACACCATTGTCCTTACTTTCCTCCTAACTCTTACCATGAGTATAAGGGAGTATGTTTATGTGTTTACTGCATGTCTCCCACTAGAAAGTAGGCACCCGATAGCAGGCATCTTGTCTGTCTAGTTTCCCTCCACGTCAGCTAGAGGAGGGCTTAGCTCACATTAGCCTCTCAGTAAACACTTTGGATGGTACACCTCAGAAGGCTTCTTTTCTTTCTTAAATACCTGTACCAGGAAGGTTGTTTCATAAGCAGTCAGACCTCTCCACAGTGAGTCACCATTTCCCACAATGCATCCCTTCTTCCTGTGGCATTTGGTTGGTTTCTGGATCTTTCTAGGCTGTGTACTCCTGGATCCTGAGTGTATGACCTATCTCTTCCCAACAAGGTCACTGTAGACTCTTTTTTTGTGAAGTCACCATCTTTTACCAAGTTCCTTTAGAGCCCCTCGTACTTTTTCAGAGTGTTTTCCTTTTGGATTTTCTTTGACTATGATACGTACTTACCTATGTTAAAGAGTCTGTGAACTCTGGACTCCAAATGGGCCATTTCAAGTCACACTGTGGTCTCAGCATCATCGTTAGTGACACCCTCTTTTGTTCTCAAAATTGTCTCAGTTTGGACAATATATGGTTGCCTGAATCAGTAAGCCTGTGTGCAGTTATTCCTGCTCTTTTGTTATGAGCCTCTGTTCCCCCAGCTTTTATCCCTCCTGGAGAGGGGTCTCAGGTGGCATTACACTCTCCAGGGAGCCCCCATTATGAACCGCCACATCTGGCCATTGGACTCTAGTGCAGGTTTTGCAGACTCTGTCTCCTCATACCGGGGCAGACGGACTAATTTATCTAGGTGAGGTGAATTAGCAATTAACAATTAGCCTCCTTAGAGCTGCTGAGCTGGGCTTGGCACAGGGAATTGCCTGCCTCGGAAAGCTGAGTCATCAGCCAAGAGCCCAGAGCCTTTAAGATTTGAAAACTTCTCATCTTTTCCTCTTCCACCAGTTGAATAGCTCGCTGTTCATTAGCAGACCTGCTAGTTGAGAAGGAAATCAAATTTCTTTCTTCTCCTTTTCTTTTATTCTTTTCTTTATTGTCTTTTTGTTTAGTTTTGTTTTGTTTGTCTGTAGCCTCCTTTTGCCTCACTGGCATCACCTTCATGAATCAGCAAATCATTTAACTTATTGATTGTATCTGATTTAGCAAACTTTTTTGATAGCCACAATTTATTAGCTATTGATTTGTAGGACTTAAAATGCTACAGTATACTCCTTTTAAACAGTCTATTAATTTAGATTTCTATCACTGAACTGTATTAGTCTTCACCCAAATTAGGTGTTTTGTTTTGTTTTTAAGAGAGAGAGAGAGAGAAAGTGCATGGGCAGAGGGAGTCGGGGGGCAGAGGAAGAGGGAGAGAGAGAATCCCAAGCCGACTCCATACCGTGCTGAGCCTGACACAGAGCTGAATCTCACGACCCTGAGACTATGACATGAGCCAAAATCAAGAGCTGGAAGCTTAACCGGCTTAGCCACCCAGGTGCCCCAGTTTCTGAACATTTTTACCAACTTTTTTTTTTTAAGATTTTATTTTTATTTACTTGACAGAGAGAGATCACAAGTAGGCAGAGAGGCAGGCAGAGAGAGAGGAGGAGGAAGCAGGTTCCCTGCTGAGCAGAGAGCTCGATGCGGGACTCAATCCCAGGACCCTGAGATCATGACCTGAGCAGAAGGCAGCAGCTTAACCCACTGAGCCACCCAGGCGCCCTTACCAACTCTTTAATTAGAAAATACTTAAAGACTTCAGGAGGGAGAGACACCTGGGTGGTTCCTTCAGTTAAGCATCCAACTCTTGATTTCAACTCAGGTCATGATCTCAGGGTCATGAGATTGAGTCCCGGGTTGGGCTCTGCATTGAGCATGGAACCTGCTTAGGATTCTCTCTCTCCCTCTTCCTCTGCCCCTTCCCACCCCAGTTCATGTTCTCTCTGTCTCAAAAATAAAATAAAGAAACAAAATACAATAAAATAAAAGCTTCAGAAGGGAAAATGTCAATATTGAGGAGAAAAAGTCAGCATCTCTGAAAACTCTGTGATACCCATTTCACTGAAGAACATTTGTGTATAGGTAAGCAATATCAATTTTAAGTGTAAAGAGTGGGGAATGGAAGTCAAAGGAGAAAGAGAACAGAAGTGACAGATATAGAGGCTTACTTACCAGGATATGACTTCTGGATGGTAAAGTCAGACTGTGAGAGAAAATGGTATCAGCCCAATTCTCTGGCAGGGTGGGGGGCTTCCTACTTTGGGTAGTTTAGGGGTAAAGGGCTCCTCTTATAGGCAGAGTGGGATCAAGAGAGGGGGAAAGGGATTGTGGACCATCAGGAAGAAATTTTCTGTCTTCACAGCGAATAAAGAATGAGCTGCTGGGTAAAGCTATTCCCCTGACCACTTTTATTTTAAATTTATTTGAGTAAATAATTCTTCCCATGGCCAAAACATAATTGAAAGGTACTGGAAAGGTAGAAAGTGTAAAATGTAAGTTACCCTCCAATCCGCCTTCTTTGAACTTTAATTTCCCACTTCCCCTGTCCTATTTCTCATTTTTATTTAGAGATGATATAGGAATAGATTTTATTTTAACTCAAAAAGAAAAAATAAACATAAATGGTTGAAATACCACATAACTGATTTAAAACCTTGGTTTCTTCCTTTAACATCCTTTCGGACATGTGCCATTTTAGTACAGCTTGAAATACTTCATTATACACAATGCCCAGAACATCTATTGTGTAGACATGCCTTTGATTGTTCCACAGGTGTAACTGGTGTGTTTTAATACTTGGGGATTTGTTTTGCTCTATTACCTTCTTGAGTTAAATGCTTATCTCATTTTTCTTCTTCCACCATAAAGGCATCTCTGACTCTGAATTTGCCTCTGATTTCTCCTACAAAAATGTTCATATATTGTAGCCTTATTGTCAATAATTTCTACAAGATTCTTAAATTTCAGTTTTGATCCTTTCTTCTTCAAATAATATTTTTTAAAGTTTCTTTCTAATCCTTCAAGGAGATAGTCTTTTATTAGGCTTTGGTTATTAAGATATAGTCTGACTTCCTTTTTCTATAGTCTGACTTCCTATTTATAAGCTAATTCACATTATTATTTCAACAATGGAAGTTTCTTAGGGGGAAGAAAAAAAGCACATTTCATGTGGAAGTAGTGCTCTATGCTAAGTCTCACCCAGTGGTACCCGAAGAAGTCTTTCACGACCATACCTTAAACCTGGCCCTGTTATTACCAGCCACTGGAATTATACAAGCTCCCAAGGAAATTACTGGCATTTTGGAAATGTGGACAGCACTCCCACCAATAACAATGAGGACTCCATATAGCGAAATTATACATCTCCGTGCCATCAACACTGAATGTAATTCTGTTCCTTATCACAAACTAGCCATTGGTGTTTCCTGCCATATCTGACAGATTCACCAATCCAGTTTTTCTTATGAACTTGAAGGAAATTTTCTTCTCCTTAATGAAAAACATCCACTGTGGAGGGGGCACGAGAGTCTTCTCTGCACCCTCCTTAATCTGATATTTACTTCATTTGTGATTTAAGTCAATTTTTCTCACCCTGTAATTCAAGAATCCCCCTCTCCTCTTCCCTAGATTGCCAAGTTACAATAGTTTTAAGGCAAGCTGCAAAAGTAGCCAGGAATGATTTGGCTGAGATGAAGCTGGACTTCTCCAAGGACCCTTAGTTCTACTGTGGTTGCACGCTTCCCCCCACCCCCACACCAAAAACCATTCATTTGCTACCATCACCTCAGATAAGGGTATTATGTAAATGGACCCAAAACATCCAGTTATGAGGACAGTTTTGGTTATGGTGCTGAACAACTACCAGTAAATCAGTAATTTTATAATCACCAAGAAATAGGTCAGTGAGAGAGCAACAGGTACAAAAGGGGGAGTATGGTTAGTGTGACCCTCACTTCTCTTACCCCCCCTTTCTCTTCTCCTTCTTATTAATGATTTTCGGATAAAACCAAAAAATTGATGGGTTGCAAGTCCTATATTTTTTCCAGGTTCAGGAATACGGTTAGCTTACATGGTACAATAATTCTATTAACAATATCTAATTAAGTGATTAGTTCTATTTATGAGCATCTTCTGAGCATGGCATTCTGACTGTGCCTTACAGTCATTTACAGACTGATATACTCATTGGAATGAATAATACTCTAATGCAACAATTAATTTAAAATATCGTAGCCTGTGTCCTCTTTCTGGAACAAGACATTTCCTTTCCCAAAGGGATTTTAACCGACCTACATCCTACATGAGACTCCCACACAAATCTGAGGAATTATGCATGAGGAAAACTGTGCTTTGGGAGAATATGACGTGAAGAGCATTTGTATGTGTAAAGCCCAGTGATGGGAAGCACATTCATATCACGTGCGCCACCAACCATCTCTGGCACTTCTCATCTTGTGAAATGGAAGCTCTGTCCTCATTGAAAGGTAACTCCCCACTCCCCCACCCTGCACACACCCCAGAAGCCACTGGAAGCAATTTCTTAAATCTCAAGTTCAATGACTTTGATTCCATCCATCCTTATTCCCTTCACCTCTTTGTAGTGGCGGACACCATTGACCAACTTCAGCTTTTTGAAAGTTTTTTTTTTTTTTTCCCCTCTTAATCTTTCTGGTGTTTTTTCTACCACCTCCTCTGCTTTCTGAACCAAGTGGTTAAGTGGATACTCAGGGAGCTTCAGTCATGAGCCTTAGCCCACTTCTCCTCTCAATAACACTTGTCCCTCAGACACCAGTTGTGTGTGTGACTTTATCGCATCTCTTGAGACAATTCAGAGATTTGTGTCTGGTTCTGGGTTGGCCCTCTCATCTCGGGTGTACATACTCCCAGTCAAGAGAACCTCTTAAAGTTTTCAAGGATTTCAGCCTATTATCTCTTCTGGAACCCATTTCTCTGTTCTCTCTGTTTTTCTGTTTTCTTAATTTATCTCATCACTTTCTTCCAAAAACTCAAATGCTTCTTTACCTCCTGTCCCCACTCACCAAGTACCTTCAGTTCCACCTTTGAAAATATTTGATGTCTGTCTTTTACTTCCTCTTTTCACTGTGGCCATCAGGGTAACTGCCCGCGTGCTGCCTGGCATCCGCTTTCTCCTCCTCGAGCGTTATGCTCCCTGTGCCTTCCTCAGAGACCACTTTCCTTATGTCTGTCATTTCACCAACCTGTTTCTCACACCTTCCTGTCTGCATTCTTCTGCTGGGTTGCAGGTCTCCCAAACCACATTTTATTTCAGAAATGCATCCCGTCTTCTCATTGTGCTAGTCTCTTTCCTACTTCTTGGGTGTTTTTATTTTGGGGCTCCTATCTATGGGCTTCCCATCCGCCTAGCACCTTGTATTTTCCTCTAGGTCCAACCCAACACATGGGAACCATTCTGGTTCTCGCTCTCCCCTTTCTCTCTCATTCTGTAGTCCCAGCTGGAACCATGGGAGTCTTACCATCGTGTTCGAGTCTAGGTTGCCTTGCTCTTTCATATGTATTTATTTTGGGTCCTTCTCACTTAATTGCAAATTCCTTGAGGGCATAGGTCTCCGTGGCTGCTGACTGTGTGAAGAGAGTCTATCAGATAGAAATGTCTCGGGTTTGGAATAGCTGTAAAAAAGGACAAATTTTAAAAACATATCAAGGGAAGTTAGAAAGCTTCTTCTAAAGTAAAGTAGTCTTGGCCAAATCATTTCTTTTTTCAGGTCGACCTGATTGCAGTGCAGTTGCTGAGATCATGTTTTGGGAAGCAAATCTGTAGATTCTGGAACAAGGCCAGAGAGAGTCAGAAGCCGGAGAAAGCTTCATTGCAGACACCGACTAGAATTAGGATGGAGCTTATGAGCAGATTGCCCTTCATGTGCATGTGATTAACTTGTGGTTTGGCTGTTTGTTTTAAAAAGGAACATTACTGAAGACATGGCTTTGTTGCCTGGTTGTGATAAGCAGCCAGAAAGCTGGATTGAAATCTGAGCATTCTGGGGGTGAAATTTCTCCTCTTGAAGGAAGCTTTCTGCATTGTCTATACTCTAACATTAGATGGAAGTAGAGAGTTATAGACATAAAGTCCAAAGATCTAAGGTCACAAAGTTTAAAGACCGAAGGATCCTTCCCATAGTCAGAAAATTAGAGGAATTTACATTTGCATGATGAGTCTGAAGAGGTTTATCCAATGCATGGATCTTTTCAAATCACCTGCTTTGGGTTTTGTTGGTTTCTCTATTGTTTTTCTCTTTTCAACTTCATGTATTTCTGCTCTTATTTTTAGATTCCTTTCCTTCTGCTTGCTTTGGTTTTCCTTTTTCTTATTTTTCTAGTTTATTATTGTTGAAGCGTCTTTTATCAATTTCAGAAATTTCTTCTTAACTAGTATATGCACTTAATTATAAATACTCTTCTGGACATTGTTTTAGTTACTTCCCCAAATTTTGATGTGTTATATTTCCCTTTTCATTCAATTCTCTATTTTATAACTTCTTCTGAAATTGAATTGAATGTGTGTAGCTCCCCAAAATTCACATGTTGAAACCCCCAATGTGTTGATATTTAGAGATGGAGCGCCTTGGGAAGGTTAAGTAAGATCACGAGGATGGGACCTCCAAAATGGGATTAGTGTCCTTGTAAGGGGAGGAAGAGAAACCAGAGGAGTCTCTCTCTCCACCACGTTAAGAAGGCACCCACCTGCAGGCCAGAAAGAGGGCTCTTCCCAGGAGTCAAATCTGCTGCCACCTCGATCTTGAACTTCTCAGCCTTGAGAACCATGAGAGACCGAAGTCTGCTGTTTAAGCTGCCCAGTGTGTGGTATTGTTAGAGCAGCCTGAGCAGATTAATGTACTTCTCAAGAACTCCTCTTTGATCCAGGGGTCATTTAAAAGTGTCATGTTTCATTTTCAAGTTTACTTGAAGACTTTCTTGATATCTTCTTGTGATTAATTTCCAGTGTAATTCCATTGTGGTGAGAGATATACTTCACCTGACTTCCATTCTTTTAAATTTGTTCATTTGTTTTATGACCCAAGACGTGGTCTGTCTTGGTGCATCCTGGTGAATATTTCATAAGTACTTGGGCAGATTGTGTATTTTCTTTTCATGGTGTTGGTGTCGGGGGGGGGGGGACTTTCTATACATATCAATGAGGTGAAGTTGCTTTTACCGCTGTTTGTGTCTTCCTCCTTAAGGATTCTCTCTCTGCTCAGTCTGTTGGGTACTGAGAGAGCAGTTTTGAAGTCTCCGGCTATAATTGTGGATCATTTTCTCCTCTCAGTACTGTTTCTGCTCCATATATTTAACTGCTCTGTTTTTAGGTTCATTTACACTTAAAATTATTATGCATTCTTGGTGAATTGATCCTTTGGTAATTTTGTAATATCCATTTTTTTTTAAAGATTTTATTTATTTATTTGACAGAGAGAAATCACAAGTAGACGGAGAGGCAGGCAGAGAGAGAGGAGGAGGAAGCAGGTTCCCTGCTGAGCAGAGAGCCCGATGTGGGACTCGATCCCAGGACCCCGAGATCATGACCTGAGCCGAAGGCAGCAGCCTAACCCACTGAGCCACCCAGGCGCCCCTGTAATATCCATTTTAACCCTGGTAATTTTCATTTTTTTTTAAAGATTTTATTTATTTATTTGAGATAGAGAGAGACAAAGAGCAGGAGCAGGTGGAGGAGCAGGGAGAGAGACAGAGAAGCAGACTCCCTGCTGAGGAGGGAGCCTGACATGGGGCTCGATCTCAGGACCCTGAGATCATGACCTGAGCCCAAGTCAGACGCTTAACTGGCTGAGCCACCCAGGCACCCTACTGGTTTTTAAACCTAGGTTTTTGTTATTATGTAGACTCTCCTTTCTTTTTCTTTGTGTTTATGTGGCATAACTTTTAAAATCATCATACTTTGGGGGAGCCTGGGTGGCTCAGTGGGTTAAAACCTCTGCTTTGGCTCGGGTCATGGTCCCGGGGTCCTAGAATCGAGCCCCGCGTTGGGCTCTCTGCTCAGCGGGGAGCCTGCTTCCCTTCCTCTCTCTCTCTGCCTGCCTCTCTGCCTGCTTGTGGTCTCTATCTGTCAAAGAAATAAAAATTTTTAAAAATCTTCAAAAAAGTCATCATACTTTTAATCTAGCTATATCATTACATTTAAAGCAGATTTCTTGTAATCGTGATATATTGGGGCTTGTTTTTTTCAATCCGGTCTGACAGTCTTTGTCTTTTTTTCTTTTCCCCCTCTCTTTGTCTCTTAACTGATGTGCTTGGACAAGGGTTGGTAAACTGTAGCGTGGGGGTCTGTTTTTATACTGCCCATTAGGTAAGAGTGCTTTTTGCATTTTTAAAAACTGGTAAACAGGCAGACACATAGAAAAATATGCAAAGGAGAGTATATGTGTCCTGAAAGGCCTAAAACTACTTATTACTGACCATTTACAGAAAATGCTTGATGACCTGCTTCCCTCTTATTTCCCCCACATTGCATTTTGTCCGTAGAGTGATATATTGTCCCACACTGCAAGATAATAGATTGTAAAGAAGTCTGCAGGAGAAGTAGTGTTTGCCCTATTTGCTTTATAGCCTTGCCAAATGGGTGAGAGGACTACAGACCTTCCAGTGATGCATGAAGTCTGCCATCTGCTCCAGGTTCTCCAGGCTTCCCAGCTCTAATATGAAGTTGAAAGAGGTTGGATCCAAGCAAGCTCTCGCACTGATGAATGAGGGAGAGAAGAGGGTTGGCCGCTATCTCAATGCCATGACTCAGGCTTTCAAGCTGTTCTTGACTGGGTCCTGAGGTGCCTCTCCGGTCCAGAGCATTCCAGTTCTCTAGACTTGCAGAAACTCTGGGTGAGGGTCACAGATTCATTCTTTACTTGTTAGAGTCATTTCTAAACAGGGTCTTTGAATTTGTCCAAACTCTCGCCTAATCGCTCAAGCGCAGGTGGTACACCAGAGAGATAAGTAAGCTTCAGTTGCCCTGATCCCAAAGACAGTATTTCAGAGAAAAAGGAAGTGATGAGCAAAATCAAGAGTAACTGTCATCTCAAGGAATGCTCTGGTTCAAGCAAGAAGGTGCTTGAGCATGAGAAGTAGGCTTTAATGGGATGCTGAGTGATCACAGTGTTCAGCCAAGAGAGGCAATCAGACACTACTCCACTTAGGTCTAGCCCAGACTTCTTTTCTTCAAAATAGGAATTTTAAGATAACCAGCAAAACTGAATCTAAAAACTGCTGAGGTGATGAAGGCCAGTGGACAGGGAAGTGAAGCTATTTTTATCACCAGGTAGACATGGAAGCTAGCCTAGGAGACTGTTAGCCTGCATGGGTCTTCCAACTAGTGTATTCTTCTTTGTTTTATGGGTATCTTCTCTATTTATTTATTTTTTTAATCATTAAATTTTGTCCTGATTATGGGGCACCTGATGAGATCAATCAGTAGAGTATGAGATTCTTGACATTGGGGTTGTAAGTTTGAGCCCCATGCTGGGTGCAGAGATTACTTAAAAATGAAATCTTTAGGGGTACCTGGGTGGCTCAGTGGGTTAAGCCTCTGCCTTCGGCTCAGGTCGTTGGTCTCAGGGTCCTGGGATTGAGTCCCGCATTGGGCTCTTTGCTCAGCAGGGAGCCTGCTTCCCTTCCTCTCTCTTTGCCTGCCTCTTTGCCTACTTGTGATCTCTGTCTGTCAAATAAATAAATAAAATCTTTGAAGGAAAAAAAATGAAATCTTTAAAAAAAATAATAATGCGTTTTGTTATGGTCATTTACTATTTAAAAAAAAAAAACTCACTTAAACATGTTCGAAAAATTGCAGCCAACCCAGACTATCTGTAAAATGAACAGTAAAAGTGTCCCACCCAATTCCTATTCTGCAGTATTACTCTGTCTCAGTTCTGGTTTTGCTCCTTCTGTTTGCTTTTTCTTTTACTTACATTCACAAATCACTTTTCATATTTTTATGTACATAATTATAAAATCTTAGAGGCCTCATACAGTTTTCTGCAATAGCAGCAGAATACCTGCCAGAAATCATGCAGCCTAATCTTAAACAATTTCCTTGATGAATGATTTGCCATTTTTTAAGGTAAGTTCTTCTTTAGGCTTCTGTGTAAATGATACTGTCTCATCTTCCTAAATATGACTCCAAATGCAAAAATCTGTATATTAAAGAGAAAGAGAGGAAGAGAGAGAGGAGGGGGGAGAAGGAGAAAAGTTTGTGGTTAAAGGAAATGAGCAAACAATATTTAGGTAAAAAGCATTACATGTAAAATTAAAAGGAAAAAGATACATGGTGATAATTATATATACATATGCTCTTGCTGAGACTTAAAGATCCACACTTGAAACAATCTGATGCTATTTCTTTTGTCTGTCAGACTGACAAAGAACAAAAGAATGCTAATACCTACTATCAGTAATGAGGTGAAAAGTGAGCAGTCTCATGGTGGAAATATAGGTGAAATAATATTTCTGGTTGGCAATTTAGCAATGTGACGGAAGTTAAATAATATATATAACCTCTGGTCAAACAGACGTGGGATTGTTAGAAATTTATCCTAATGATGGAAGAGGGTAGAAGCATGAAAATACATGTATAAATGCTTTCTAATTGCATTCTTTTTTTTTTTTTTAAAGATTTTATTATTTATTTGAGAGAGAGAGAGAGCAGGGAGGTAGTGAGGTGGGAGAGAGGGAAAAGCAGACTCCCCACTGAGTAGGGAGCCCAACCTGAGCCTAGACCCTGGGACTCCAGGATCATGACCTGAGTCAAAGGCAGACTTTAACCGATTATGCCACCCAGGTGTCCCATAATTGCATTCTTGTTTTTAATAGTATAACATTGGGAAAAAAACTGAGATGCCCCCAAAATACTGGTGAATTAACAGTTGCAATTCTGTTCAAAGAAATACTCCATAGCCATTGTGGCAGATGTGATAGGTAGGCAAATGTATTTATTTACAAGTAAAGATGTTCACTATGGTTTTTAGCAAAAATTCAGGTTCTGAAACAATATGTACAGGGAGCTCCCTGAAAGGAGATGAGTCACCATTAAGAATGGTTATTTCGGAGTCATAGGATGATGGGTGATTTTTTTAAAATTTTGAATAATTCGGGCGCCTGGGTGGCTCAGTGGGTTAAGCCGCTGCCTTTGGCTCAGGTCATGATCTCAGGGTCCTGGGATCGAGTCCCACATCGGGCTCTCTGCTCAGCAGGGAGTCTGCTTCCTCCTCTCTCTCTCTCTGCCTGCCTCTCTGCCTACTTGTGATCTCTGTCTGTCAAATAAATAAATAAAATCTTTAAAAATTTTTTTTGATTAATTCAATATTTCTTCTTACATAAAGAAAAATATTTTTAAAGCATTTATTATTTTATGGTAAATGGCAATAATTCTTTTTTTGTTTTTTAAAGATTTTTATTTATTTGTTAGAGAGAGAGAGAGAGAGAGATACAGAGCGCAAGCACAGGCAGACAGAGTGGCAGGCTAGAGGCAGAGGGAGAAGCAGGCTCCCTGCTGAGCAAGGAGCCCGATGTGGGACTCGATCCCAGGACGCTGGGATCATGACCTGAGCCTAAGGCAGCCACTTAACCAACTGAGCCACCCAGGCGTCCCAATGGCAATAATTCTTAACTTTCCCTAGGTTTCATTGGACTTAGCTTAGTGTCTTATGATTTCCCAATTATAATTTTCCATCCATGTGTTGGCTCTTTTGTTATTTAGAACAGTCATTGTATACTTAGAGATGCTGATATTTGCTGTCACTTTCTGTTCCCCTCCTCTTTCAAGCTGACAGAGTCTCCTTTTATTTAGTTATCCAGTTCCCCCCAGTAAAGCCCTCTAATTCATTTTGTAAGTGTGGAATCACTGTGCCTTAGTCCTTTCTTTCTTTAGTCTTTTGGGCAAGTGGTAAGGAGATTCCAAAGTATGAAAAGTGATATGGTGATAATTATACATACATATGTTCTTGCTGATACTTAAAGATCCACACATGAAACAATGTGATGCTATTTTATATCTGTCAAATTGACAAAGGACAAAAGAATGCTAATACCTACTATTAGTAATGAGGTGAAAAGTGAGCAATCTCATGGTGGAAATATAGGTGAAATAATATTTCTGATTGGCAATTTAGCAATGTGACAAGGTTAAATAATATTTATAACCTCTGGTCAAACAGAAATGGGATTGTTAGAAATTCCTCCTAACGATGAATGCATTGCTTCTATGGAAAGATAACTTTCCTAAAAGTCTCTTTCAATTTAGTGATTAGATTAAACTTACAAAATTTAAAATTTAAGTCATCAGGTATTTTTTTATGCTAAATGTTGTTTCTTTATTCCCAGAAATGCTTCCAACTTAGATGTTGTATAATTGCTCTGGAAGAAATTTGAGATGCAGTTGATTTTAAAAGTTAGATACTTACAGGAATATAGGAGGTTTCCTACTTTCCATACTCAAGTCCTAGGCCGGTTGAAGGTCTTAAACAAAGATCTATATACTTGAAAGAATTATGGTGTCAGCACACTGTTCTAAGATGTCCTTGCTTCTTCTATTCTGTTTTTTGCATAATAAATGCAAAATACTTTTTCTGCCTTTTCTTATAAATACATATTATTAAATACTAGAATGCTTGACTCTTGTATGTAATTATGTGCTACAAAGACATAACTTACACTAAGTAAAAAGAAATGAACACTGGTCAAATTATTAAAATCATAATTAAACTTCTATTAGAAACTAAAACAATTTGCTGTATTAAAGTCTCCTTAGCTATAACAACCTTTATTTCTTTCAGTTAGTAATAGACGTTGGTACTTGAATTTCATAAGTGAGAGCCTTTCAAGCATGACACATTTCAGAAAATGAATACTCTTTAAGTAAATCTTGGGAGGTACTTACCTTCATATATCATTACCTTTGACAAACAAGACTGTTCTTGAGTTCAGTAATAGCTATTCATTGCTTACAGCTATGCATGTGTACAATGTTCTGATGTTCAAAGTCATGTTTTTTTTTAAGGACAGACGAGCATTGGTTTTACAATTCATCTGGCTAAGCATCCAGCAATCTAAAAAAGAGATGGTTGCCTTCAAATCTAAATTGTGGCCACCATTAAATATATTTGGCAAAAATAATTCCAGGCAAAGATCATTCTCAGTGCATTCCTTCTGGGGACAAAAAAGGGGATCTACGTGTTCCACATTAAGAAAGAATGATGTGTTCCCTCTCTTTAGAGGGAATTGAAGTTGAATTACAATTGAATTGTAATTGAAATTACAAATGGTGTTTGAGATAGTCAGAACTTCAGAAAGGAGTTGGTAATGAGAATAAAAGGCTTTTAAAATGTGATCAGGGAAAGGCATTTGTCTCCATGTTTATTATATATAAAGGTTTGAAAAATCGAATCACTTTTTAGGATACTTATCCTTACACTCAGATACGGAAATGCACAAGGACCTGTGTACATTTGTATATATCAGAATTTTGATTTCCAGGGTAGAGCTGGGTAGCTACTGTGGTTGGTTTGGAAACTGACTGAATGAATAATAGACGATGGCATGAAGGGACAAAACAAGGTTGGAGAAGGATAGGTAACAGGGTATAGTTGCCTGTGGGGTATTTCCTGTAGTTAAGGTGTGGGAAGGTTGACCAGCTGTAAATGACTCCCAGGAGCCAGATGGAGTCGCAGGGGCCAGGTAGAGCCTATGGGGGGTGTCATGGAGAGATACTACATTGGGAGATGGAGCACTCCTTAAGCATTCATCTTAGTCTTAGAGGAAAGAAAGCAACAAAACAATAATTTTTTTTTTAAAGTAAATTCTCTCTTCCTCATTAGTGTCTGGAAGTGTAACTCTGATGTGTTGTCTGAAGTGACTAGGGTCTTCAATGCATAATTTATAGTCCAGTTTGAAATATCAGCAGGTCTTATGAGGGGGAGAAAAGAGAAGATGAGAGTATATAAGAAAGGATTAGAGGTGTAGAGTCACTTATAATTTAGCAAAGCCCCTCATTTTATTTTGTGTTCATCTAAATTCATCATCAATTGTTTATGAAAGACACTCATCACTTGCTATTTGTGGTAGAGGTAGAGTGTCTAATAATTCTCTGCTGACTCTCTAGCCTCAGCTCCAAAACATGCAGACATCAAAGAAGTTGCAAAATAGCAAAACAGGGCAAAAAAAGCAAACAGTGGACAAAGGAGTATAACTTATCAGTTGTCAGGCACTGTGATAGGTGTTATTTAAATAATATCTGGTTTCACCATAATGTATGAGGTTTAGTTATAATCTAAACATTTTTTAAAGATTTTATTTATTTATTTGATAGAGACCTCAAGTAGGGGGAGAGGGAGGCAGAGAGAGAGGAGGAAGCAGGCTCCCCACGAGCAGAGAGCCTGATGTGGGGCTTGATCCCAGGACTCTGGGATCATGACCTGAGCTGAAGGTAGAGGCTTAACCCACTCAGCCACCCAGGCACCCCTAATCTTCACATTTTTTATGAAGAAGTAGCTTAGATTATTTAGGAAATTTCTCCTGTATTACATAGTTTTGAAATGGGAAAACCAAATTTCAAATCAAGCTCTCGAATGCTTGTGTGCTTTCTAATAACCAAAACATTTATGACCAGATATTACTCCATTTTCAGTATCTTGCAAATGTAAGTCTTCATTCTAACTCTTCACCACGACTTTGAGAATATTGTCCTATGTAATCCACCTGCTAGGTCCATCTCCATTATTTCTCCCCTTATCTGGTTTTACTAAGTCTCCTTAGGCATCTAATATTTCTTGTGTATATATTTCATTAGTCTTTTAATTGGTTTCCATTCTTCTGGTTTATCCCCTTTCCAACAGAGAAGCAAACATTTTTTGTTGATGTGCCTCCCATTTCCCTTCTCAGCTTATTTTTTACAACTTTACCCTTGTACCCAGTGTTGATTCTAGTCTAATGTACTACCATGTGACATTTATTGACAAACATCTGACAAGTACTTATCAACAAATATTTGTCAACTCCCTCCTATTTGCCATATATAGGAATGAATTGGCACATAGGATAAAAACTCAACTAAGTCACAGTATCTGGCCGCAAGAGACTGAAGAGTGGAGGGAAGAATAAACATGATAATTGATGATTAGGATAAGAAGCTCCTCATGCTTTAGAAGAAGCATGCACAGGGTGCTGACAGTCTCTGGGATAGGGTGGCAGAGGAGAGCTCTGCTGTAAGTCAGACTAGAAATCTAGGGGATTAGGGATGATAAATGATTTGACTAGATGCAGAGTTATAATACACCAAAGAGTGTAATGTGCTAATTCAAGAGTCATGAATTGGAAGAGGCTCTTGGAATTATAATTGGTGTGAGAGGCCTGGAGGCAACTTGTGCCTTTGGACCTATGTCAAGCTTGCATATCTGTACATGTTTCTACTCCATGGAAAGGGAGAGGAGGGGAGGAAAGACACGTAATCCTGTTCCCATGGAAGTATGGGGGTTGAGGAGCCCAATTCTAGTGGAGTTGGATTCAGGGGCTTAGGTCCCTGTATGTTGTGAACAGGTTGTTGGTGAGTTTTGCACCAAGGGAGGCCTCTATCTCAACAGCAATATAGAATTAAATAAGCTCATGATTTATTTTTTTTGTCTCAATTTTGAATACAGCAGTTATAAGTAGTTGTAACCCACATAATCCAAAGCTCTTTGGAGTCTCCAATAAGTTTTTGTAGTGTAGGTTGTTCTGAGAACAAAATGTTTGAGAGCTTTTGAGCTGGCAAGGTTAAGTAGAGGCCAAAGCATGAATGGCTGGGTGCAGAAAGCTAAGAAGTTTTAATTTGATCCTAAAAATTATGGGGGGACAGGTGGCTCGGTAGCTCGGCAGGTTAAATGCTGGCTTTTGACTTCGGCTTGGGTGGTGATCTTGGGGGCCATGAGATCAAGCTCTGTGCTAGGCTCCATGCTCTGCACAGAGTCCTCTTGAGATTCTTTCTCTCCCTCTCTCTCTGCCCCTCCCCTAACTCTTGTGCACTCTAAATAAAGAACTAACTAAATAAAAGCTTTAAAGAGTTTAACCAGTGGAGTCACAAATCAAATCCACTTTATGTGTTTTGAAAGATCAGTCTCTCTCCCCTTCATAGGATAGTTAAGTGGTTTAGTCAGTGGGGTCTTCGAGAAGGGGCACAGTGGTCTGACAGGAGGCTGCTCTAGGAGTTCCAGCTAGAAGGAAGGAGGACTCAAAGTACAGCAAAAGAGTGGTCTGAATTGATTTGAGAGAAATACTGGAGTAGTGGCTGGACAATATGCGGAAGAAGTGAGAGTGAAGACCCCAGTGTGACTCAGAGGCTTCTGGGTTGGAGATTTCAGAGAATGTTAACCACACCAGCCCTACTCACATCCTCATGGGTCTCTACGTCCCCCCCCAGATTTTATAACTAAAGACTGTACAGGAATGAGGAAGCCCAGGTCTGTTGCCTTGAGGTGGCACAAATCCAGAGACGTCATAAGCAGTGTCCCTGTAGGATCAAGCCAGGGCTGGATCTTTTGCTGAAATCACACAATTGTGTGGCTTTCTCTTTTGCCATTTTCCTCTTTTTCTTTCTCCCCTTAGATTTTTCTCTTGGGATCACTTCCTGACTCTGCAGCGGCTCCTGAACATCATCTCAGGGTCTGCTCTTGTGGAACCTGACCTGAGACAGGGATCCTGTCGACCTTGCATTTGAGGGATACTCAGACCTTTTAGACATGTTGATTTTAAGTACACTTTGATCATTATGTGGAAATATCTAATAAGTAGTTAGATCTGAGTTAGAAATTCTGATTTGAAAGCTATCAGCATTATAGATAGATGGTGGTTGATGCCGTAAGTGTAAATACAGTTAATTTAGAAGAGTGTACGGAAAGTTTAGAGGTAAGGCCTGGGCCACAGGGAA
This sequence comes from Mustela putorius furo, assembly GCF_011764305.1. Lineage (NCBI taxonomy): Eukaryota > Metazoa > Chordata > Mammalia > Carnivora > Mustelidae > Mustela > Mustela putorius. The sequence goes on from NW_025421998.1 coordinate 89,937,061, forward strand.
ATTCTGGCAGATGCCTACTAACATGTTCTTCATAAAAGTCCTTTCATACTTCACATTTTCATAGTCGGAAATCTTTTGACCTTTATGATAACAAAGGAAGGTGGGAGATTATATATAATTACTGTTACCGCTTTTCAGGAGGAAATTGAGACTCTGAAAATCCATGTGAAGTATCCAAAGTCATGAAAATGACAGGACCAACACAAAAATTTAGGTCACTTAATTCCTGGTGCAAAGCTTTTCCTGCCACCAATTGCTTTTTTTTAAAAAAAAAGTATCTTTTTTTTTTTCTCCCTACATACCCATGCAATGTGTAGGCCATTGTCTTCCATCCTGCAGACTCAGCATTCTTACAAACTCCTGTTAATCAGCTCCAGCTTTTCTAGCATCCTCGTGAGTTTATCATGCTCTGCTGCAGGATAACTTGGCTGCCCAGTGCTCAGAATGTCACTTCCTTCAGGAAGCCACATGGAACCAACTTTAACCCTGTGGTTGGTTCTTACTTCAGTTTCGAATTTATTTAACAGCATGTTCTTTTTCACACATTGATGTGTGCTATTTTTGAATGCTTTACACTCATTTTGTGTGCTATTTTTTCTTCCCCAATTATATTATAAAGCAATCTTTAAGATAATCTCTGTTACACAAAATTCATAAATTCTCATTACCTATGTTTTTGGAAAATAAAAAAAAAGAGGATCTATAATCCTATATGATAACAACTATTTTTTGTATATTTATTTTTGATATGTTCATTTCTTTCCACATACTTCTGTGCCTTGTTTTATAGAATGATATTCCTGATGTTTTTAGTTGTTTACACAGACGGATATTTGTTGTACAGATGGATCTTTTAACAAATTTTGATTGTTCCTTAGCTTATACTACAGTACATTGAATAAAGGATTCAGCATCTGCTTGGGAATTCATTAAGTGGAAGATAGATTTGCAAAAGACACTCAGATATTTAAATCAGGTTATAGAAGCAAGGATGGTCAGCGAAGAGATTTATTGGGGGAAATGCCTTTTTGCTTGCGGGGAGATTATGACTTTAGTAGAATAAAGTGCTTAACAGATGTAATTGGTGCAATTGACTTCACTTGTTAGGATGACCCTGTTTGGTAAGCTTGCATTTTTTTACTTTCTTTCCCTATTGAACTATTTAAACAGCTGAGGTAGGAAACAATTTGGTTTTATCTGATTCTTATTCAGCTGTCAAAACATGATTGTGACCTCCTTTCAGAGTTCAGTATAAAACCGTTTTCTGGAATTTGGTTATTTTAAAGAGACTCCTGATAGGTCATATGTTTTATTCTTAGTCAAGAAACTCCAAGTTTTCCAAGTTATTCTGCAAATTCATCTGGTTAGCATCCTTTCTTGGTGTAATGACCTCATTGTATGTAATTATGGCTCACCATTAATCTGGGTATGTTAGACTTTCAAAGATTTGTTCCTCCAAACTATATGCTGGATTTGCATTTTTCTGGATGACCTTTAAGCAGTTTGCCTGGACATTACATAGTCCCAGCACAGCTTGAAAGTGCATCCACTGAAGGACTTTGTGTCTGAGTTTAGTAGAAAAGAGGTAAACCTTCCTCTCTCTTGAGATGTTTAGATTAAGTTTAATTGATTCTTAAAATACATTAGCATGATCACAACACTTTAAAACAAATGAACTTTTTTTTTTTTTTAAATAAGGCAGGTTACATTGGGTGTTTGGCTTTAAAAGCTTTGAAATACTGAAATACCAAGGAGCTAAGGAGATTGTGTGTGGGGGGGTTTTTTGTTTGTTTGTTTTGTTTTGTTTTTTTAACTTAGAGAAAGAACAGCACACTTGAAAAATATTTATAATTTATACTTATACTTCCAAAGTTTGAATAGACATAAACTTCTTTTGGAAGGAAGGCTTTTTGTTTTGAGGTACTTGAATTATAAGCCTTTTCATAGGAGAGTATAGGAAATATATGTGCTTGTCAGACTAATATAACTTTATTGACTTAAAGCTTAGAAAGAAATCAATATATTTTCAGAGGCACATCAAGGGTGGTAGAACTTCCACTTTTGAATACAGAGGACATGCTCGGGACTTGTCTCTCAAGGTACGGCTTATGGACCGGTGGCATTAGCTTTGCCGCTCACCAATGTGGTACTGAGCATATGAGTTGCATATAGCAAATAATGCTGCTTCTTGGACTCTCACTGAAGTGCTTGGTATCAGACCATCTGTCAACCAACTCCTTCCTAAAACTCTACCAGATCAGTGCCCTTTAAGTAAAACAGTCTAAAAAACATGGTTTCCACTCACTTCTCTATGTAATCCACACTCTATCCTTGAGTTGGGGCAAAGCAGAAGAAAATTACATACTTGTTCTATATTACCTGAACAACCACCTTCACTGAATTAACACTAAATGTTGTATCTTTGGTTTTGTTTGTATTTGGTAGATAGTCTGGGTCAAAGATACATTGCCTACCATTCTCTGTATCCAGTTTTGTTTGAACTTAATTAGGAAAGAAATATATGTACCCATTTTCTCTAGATGTCTCTCTGACTCTCTTTCTCCAAATTAGTTTGCTTTTATTAAACAAATAAGTAGAAGTACTCAACATATTGGGTTTTTATCTCTGAGGAAACTCAGAGTAAAATTGAATAGGCAATCACAATAATTTTGTCAAACCTCAGACATAGCATTTTTGCTTTCTCCTACTCTTTCTGGTATCTTTGCTGTATTATTTTTTCCCCAGAACTTTGTTGTGTACATGCAATTTATTTTAAAGTGTCTTAAATCCCTTTTGAAGAGCAGAAAGTGTAAGTGGACTCTTAGGAGTAGGATAAGAAAGGGTTGTTCAGAAGGCCAGAGAATAGTGATTCTATAAATAATAGAAAATTAAAAGGAAAATGGCATTTTTAATGGTCATTCTAATTGCACAGTGACTCCAGCCAGCAAATGGTCATCTGTTCACTAGCAATCCTTAGCAAGTCGTGGTCACACCACATAATGTACTTTTCTGTAGGTTCTGTTGCTCGAGAGAAATAATGCACATGGACAGTACGTGGGTTTAAATGTTCTTTATACAGAATTCTGTCATAAAGATGATGAAAGAAATAAGTGGGGCTAAGTATTTATACTAAAATGGAAATGCAATGAGGATTAAAAAAAATCAGCTCCTCTAGTAAATTTCCAGTATTGGTTTTTAATATGACTCAGAATTTTTTCAAGGGGCATAGAAACTTGGAATTCATGGTCATCTAAAAAATATTAGAATATGAAGCTACACTAATTTTAATGGAGACTTAGGAAGAAACTATGACTCAATTGAAAATATTTTTACATACTCTTTTCAAAATTGCATTTATTTCTTATATACAGTCTTATATATATACACTTAAAATAATGTAGATATCAATCAAAGGTAAATTTAAAAATGAGAAATAGAACTATAGAGTTGGAAGGGATTGAAAGTCATGTACTGGGGCGCCTGGGTGGCTCAGTTGGTTAAGTATCTGACTCTTGATTTCGGCTCAGGTCATGATCTCAGGGTGGTGAGATCGAGCCCTGCTTAGAGCTCTGTGTTGGGGGTAGACCGCTTAAGATTCTCTCTCTCCGTCTATCCATATTTTCCTCCCTCCCTAAAAATAGTCATGTACTCCAACCCCTCACCTGAGTTCTAATGCTTAAGCAATCATTGCTGTAAACAAACTTGAACAAAATGATCATACAATAACTTTTTTTCCTTCTTCCTCTTCCCATTGAAATTGGTCTTTCATGTTAGTTCTTCACCATCCTGGATGAAACAAACACAGGACAGGTTGTAGTAATTTTTATGGAATGTGGAAAGATTTCCTGTTGCTAAAAAGCACAAGATATGGTCTCGATATTTAAAAAGGTCCAGTCTCATATAATATTCAGACTTTCTTTTTGTTTTACTCTTACGGATTCTCTCTCTTGTCACAATATAGTTTTTTTCCTTGATGACTGGTCTACCTCTCAAAGATCAAAAGAGGGCATGGAGAGAGTGCTTCTCTCTGGCTGGTTATGATGTTGCTCCCATGCTCTCTACACTTGGCAGATGCCGAGAGCTCCCTCTTCATCTGAGGGATGCTTGTGATGAGCTTTTCAGAGACTCCATCACTGGGGATCACGCAGCTCACGTTCTCTGGAGAATGGTAAATGCAGCTCTATTTCTGTTGGATACTTGATTCTTCCTTAGACCCTTTGCATCAGCAAAAATGCAAATTTTAACAAATGAGGCAATAGAACATAAATGTGCAGATGAGAGAAGTTGGCAAGTAGAAGGAGAGAAGATAGGTATGGAAATAGATGGGGACTCTAAACTCTTTATTGTGCAAAAAGGAAATACAGAGAAAATCTCTACTTGTTTGAACAAGGAATAAATATTAACATATATTGTTTAAGTTGCAAAGATAAAAGAGAGATGAATTGTAATAGTGGATTAAATACAATAAAGGAATCAGGGAGAGATTTACAGAGTTGAAACCTGTCTCATTTGGTTGGAAGTTGATAATTTTTTTTAAAGATTTTATTTATTTATTTGACAGACAGAGATCACAAGTAGGCAGAGAGGCAAGCAGAAAGAGAGGAGAGAGGAGGAAGCAGGCTCCCCACTGAGCAGAGAGCCCAATGCAGGGCTTGATCCCAGGACCCTGGGATCATGACCTAAGCCGAAAGCAGAGGCTTTAACCACTGAGCCACCCAGGCACCCCTTGAAGTCAATAATGTTTGAGTAGACAAATTGTAAAATATATTAGCATAAGTGTGTTATTTTGAGTCTTAAAGGTAATTAACAAATAAATTAAAAACACAAACTGTTACAAGAGTGGAATCTAGTTTCTTGTGAGGAATAGGAGTGGGAAGGGTGAATTGGGGTTGAGTTTGTGTATTTTTTGTCTTCATCTTTTAAAAAAGATAGTGCATATATTTTTCTAACAAGATTTATTTATTCATTAGGGAGAGAGAGAGAGAGAGTGTGGGCGCAGGCACACACCCAAACAGGGGGAAGGGCAGAGGGAGAGGGAGAAATAAGCTCCCTGCTGAGCAGGGGACATACCCGCCCCCACACAAGGCTCAATTCCAGGACCCTGAGATTATGAGCTGAGCCAAAGTTAGATGCTTAACCAACTGAGCCACCCGGGTGCCTCTCTAACAAGATTTTTTAACCTTTATTTTAAAAAGTATATATTTTTAATTATGTGGAAAATATTTATAAAATATATTATTTAATATGAAAAAGATTATTAATAATTTAAATCTTTGCTGCAGGATATTAAATAAGTATGAAACTATAATATTTTGCTTAATGTGATACAACCCTAAGCATGTTCAGAGAGATCAAAGAAACTGAATCATACCAAGAGAGATCTTTTTGTATATCTATGAATTAAATATGTGAAAATGATCTATTAAAAAAATCTTTGGGGAAGGAAAGGGTTATATAATATAGTGAGTTTAGGTTATTTGTTTTTAAACAAAAATTTTGTCTTCAAGTTTTATCCCATAATAAAACAAGTTCCAGATCATTCTTAACTGACAAATATTAAGCCAGCAAATGCCTAGAAGGAAAATGAGCTTATTTATCTGAGCTCTACTTTGCAGGGGGTTCCCCTCTACTTAAACTGAAGGGGAGAATTGGCAAAAGCAAAAGCAAGGATTCAACTTATTTGGGGGAAGCGTTTAGACTTTGCACATTAAACTAAAAGATGGTGAAGAAAAGTCATTACAAGTATGAGAATGCCTAATAATATCAATTTATAAAGAAGTAATTCAATTAATTTTTATTTTGCCTTATACAGTGGTTAGGTTCCAGCACTAAGCATGAGACATGATTTTAAAAACCAATGAGATAAACCCCCAGCCTCCTGTAAATAAATGAGCAAAAACCATGCATGCTTACTTTACCAAAGACACAAATGCAAATAATTTTAAAAAGTTGGAAGAGTATCTGCCTTATTTCATGATCAAAATTTACAAGTAAAAATGAGATATAAATTGTGCTAATTAAATACACAAAATTTTTTTAAAGGGAATACCCGATATTGGGATATGTCATGAAGCGGTCACTCCAGACACTATTGAATGTTCAAAGTTCTTCAAACGTTCAAGAAGGTTATTTGGGAATATGAGTAAAGAGTTTTAAAGATGTTCATATTTTTAGGGCCAGAAATTCAATTACTGATGTTTTGGTAGGATAATTGTTAATTTATAATAGTGAAAAAGTTAAGACTTTTGGAATGCTCAGCCATAAGGAGCTGCAAAAGAAGAAACAGTTTATTTAAATTAATGTGCAGACATTAAATATGATATTCACATATAGCTTTTAAGGACATGGAAAATGTTTATGATGCCATTTTAAAGCAGAACACAAAATGATACCAAGTAGGCAAAGCAATTTAGGTAAAAACGTCAAGAAATTAATAACATGTAAACAATCTCTCTGGGAAACAGGGTTATGATTTTGAAATAGAAGATCTTTTCTACTTTCTTCAAAATAAACATGCATTATTTTCAAATTGAGAACAAAACACAGACACTTAGCAGCTAGCTCCAGTTCCACAATCTGTTAATTGTGGGAAATTGGATAAGTAACTCTATTAGTGGGCCCTACACCATAGTCCACACAGTCTGGCGGCCAGCCATTGGACTATAATGGGCCCAGTAATTGTAAATGGTCACGAAAGTGATGATTTTGGTTGTAACTTTTGGTTACACAATCCAGGACAGTTCCTCTTTTCTTGTCTTGCATTTTCTTTAATATTTCTTCATTGGGGGAAAAATCATACCCAAGGTCAGTGAAAATTTGATTCTATCAGTACATAAGCCCACCATCTCCAGACCTGGAGCTAGAAGCTGGTTTACAAATTTCAACACTTGCTTCTCCTAGCCTTTAACCTTGGATTGGTCTGCATTCCTCACTCCTTTTTAAGTATGGACTTTTGACTTCCACTGTGCAACAATAAACTTGAATTAGACAGAATGGGACATAATACCTCTCTAGAAGCACCCCCAACCTTTCTATCCTTGAAAAATAAATGGAATGTTCTCTCCACCTGATTGCCTCTTTGGATGGCTTCCCTCTCGTGATGGAATCAGCTTCTATGGTGAGCTCTGTGCTGTCTTGTCATTCTTGGATACGGCATTCTTGGTGACCCTGAAGGAGCCAAGGAGAAGAAATGGAGGAATAAGTTTTGGGCTTGAGGCTGGAGAGTCTATTAGCAAAAATGACACTGGCTTTTGAGTTTGAGGAAGTTTGTTTTTGAGAGGATAGAGTTGAAACTTCTTTTTGGTCTCAGGAACTGGTGAATTCTTGACTCTTTCCAGTTGACAACATAACAACGTAATACTGAGCTAGTAGTTAAGTCAGAGCTCCATCTTTTGCACAATTCATATTTTAAACTTTAAAGAGGCTCACAACTGAGCTTTCACAAACAGTGGCTGTTTACTCTCTTTCCCCTGAAATAATCATCGCGAATACCCCTCTGAGAACGTATATTTTCAGATGCCAGGTAATCAAAGCTTAGTTGTACTCAGAGGCTTTTTTAGAACCAAATGGAAAATAATTGCTTTAAAGTACCCACTTGTGAAGATTTCTGCTCATCAGTATAATTGCCAGCAGCCACTGTCTTTCTACCACAATAAATTCACAATGATTCATTAGCTTCTATTGGGGGGGAAGAAATAGATCATCTTGTTAACATTGACTTTGATTTTTAAATGGTTTCACTGATTTCATATTGGAATTATAGTTTGTACATAAACTAAAATAATAAATACCCCCCCAACTTTAAATGGTATAGGTACTAGAAGAGGATAAAATTAGAACATAGCCAGCCTTGCAGGATTTAGATATGGGTTCTCAGTGTATTTACTCTAGAAGCGCTTTTACTTCTTCTCTTTTGTCCAAGGAATTTCATTTCTTGACTATAAGCCTTTGCACACAGAACCCAGCAGTTGGCAAATAATCCTTAGGATGGTCTCAAGTGCCTTTGTCCAGCCATCTCTCTGGTAGCGAATGAACAGGATGATTGCTGTAGGGAATTGCTGGATAAGAGTGCTTGTCAAGAACTCCATAATCTTGTTTAACAGATTTCCTCGGTTTGATGGGATCTTAACTAATGTATCTCAAGGCTGCTTTGTATATGCGGATATTGATCAAAGGTTAGCAGACCTTTGCTGATTTGCTGGTTTTTAAACAGCTTGGGAAATACATCCTGTCTTTACCTTTGCCATCAAAGTGGTTTGGAATGATTGACTACTTGGGCATCAGTTGCCTTGTTGGGATTCCACCAAGTCTTGGAAAGGGCACCCTGGCTTGCCAAGGTCAACAGATATGGGCTTCTGTCCCCTCCAAGCTGGAACATGTCTTAGGATGTAATTTGCCAAGTGTGGGGTGGCTGCCTCTCAGTGGTACCATCCGTGTCCCTGTTCCAGTCTCAGCCTCCTCGGTCCATTGGAGATGCCATCCTCTATTCTCTGTGTCTACTGACGTGGCTGAAAGAAGAAACCTGAATAAATAAAACCCAAGATTGCTCACGGGTGTCTTAAAGTTTCAAATCCAAAGGGCAGATCGAGCTTTTCAAGATTGCTTCAAAGATAAATAAACAGACCAAGAGCCAATTTAACTATTTTAGGCTGTTTCAACATCAAAGAACAAAACCAAGGAAACTTCAAGGAAAAAAAAAATGATTTCTCAAGAAGTTATATGGAGACAACTTCAAGAGGTAACACTGAGAGGGGCTGAGACGGGCCTGTTTGTCAGCCAGCGGCCGGCCAGCCACAGAGAGAGCAGGCGAGTCTGGCCAGGACCAGAAACAATGCTTGAGATGAACTCGGGCTTTAACAAGTTAATATCAAGTGTCCAGAATTCAGGAAAACAGAACAGTCAGATCGGTCTCTTCACTGGCACTGTGAGCAGGGGGCTCACTTCACAGCAAACCCAACACACCCTGCGCTGTGTCTAATCATTTGTTCAGCAGGCTATAGAGATGGCCTATATCCAGCACAGCACCAGTGATTTATACGACTACAGTAAAGGGAAGCAAGAAGCATTTCCTTAAAAAAAAAATCAGCGGGTATTTCTGATTTAGAGTATGGGAAGCAATAACCTAGTTTCTGGGCTGGCAAAGGAAAAATAACAAAGTGCCTAATTTTTTTCAATGCTGGGTCATTTCTAGAAGAAATGACTAAATGAAAGGATACCCATCAAAGTCTTTCAGAGTTAAACCAGGGCAATTTTCAGCTGTTTAGATGAATAACCTTAATCCCCATTAATATAAGCAGCATTTGTCTGGTTGTGGAGGATCTGAAACACATTGTCATGCAAATTTAATTTGGTGGAAAGCCTGCGATGTCACTAACATTCTCAAAATCCTCATTTTAAAGAATTTTAAAGCTAGAGCTGAATAAACATGGGTACCCTGTGCATTCTCGTAGAATGATTTTTTTCCCCTAAGAAATGCTTTGTTCATTTAGATAGGGGTATGAGAAGAAATATTTGATCATATGCTATTGTATTAACCGTTTTTATCCTTAAAACACCAGAGAATAAGATTTGGAACAGAGAGTAGTTAAGGGATTATGGAGCAGCTGTATTTGTCTTTGATGGAAGATGGATATGGGTCAAAAGTGGGAGAAGCACCGATGTTTACATCTTGGCTTTATTATCGGTTCTATAAATATTTGTTGTCTGATTGACTGGCTGAAGGAATAAATGAAGTAAACATTGTTTAGTGTCCTGTCCCATTTCTCCCGTGTCTCCTCCCTCTGTGCCTTCGAGGTCTTTGTGGTTCGCTGGATTTCCATAGAGCACTTCCCATGGACGTGAGAGGGCCAAGGGGGGCACAATCCAAACTTCTTCTGGGCGTCTACTCACCCTGTGACTCTGATTTCCACTTCTGCACCTTACAAAGCTCTGTGGGCATATCTTAATATATGACATCCTATTATGCTGTAAATTATCTATCTGTGTAGCTTAAGATTTACCCAAATGAATCAATATCTTCTTCACATTTTGGATGAAAAATGTGGGAACAGAAGTTCCTGAGAAGAACACAGAAACAATTCGAGATGTCTGCCAAGAAATCAAGATAGTAAGACTCTGGGTTTCAATTCTCAGTTGAGGCTACAGTTGAAAAGAGAGAGTCTTCTCAGTTCAGGAAACGAATTTCTGGCTCAGATGGCTCAGTAACTATATACTGTATTTGACTGGTTCTCAGGTGCAAATTTGAATATCTGTGTTCTGTTGTAGTTCGCAATCAATAGTGCTGAAAATTACTGATGGGCAGGCCACAGTTGGTATATTTATGTGTCATTGCCTGAACTATGAAAACAGCAAAAAAAAAAAAAAAAAAAAAAGTTACCCCTCCCTCCCCCAAAAAGTAGTGTGTTAAGTGTTGACTCTTTTTTGTTTGTTTGTTTGACAGAGAGAGAGAGAAAGAGAGCACAAGCAGGGAGAGTAGCAGGCAGAGGGAGAAGCAGACTTTCCACTGAGCAGGGAGCCCAGTGCTCCCAATGCTGGGATCATGAGCTGAGCTGAGGGAAGAGGCTTAACCAACTGGACCACCCAGGCGCCCTAAGAGAGAAATCTTGATTTGGGCTCAGGGTTGTGAGATCTAGCTCTCTGCACTCAGTGAGAGTCTGCTTGTCCCTTTCGCTTGGCTCCTCCCTGCCCCTGCCCCATTCCTATGCATGCAAGTGCATGTGCTTTCTTTCTCTCAAATTAAATGAAATCTTTTTTTTTTTAACTGAAATAAGTCAAGCAGATCAAGACAATTACATGGTTTCACTTATATGTGGAACATAAGGAAGAGCATGGAGGATATTAGGAGAAGGAAGGGAAAAGAGAAGGGTGTAATCAGAGTGGATGAAGAACCATGAGAGACTGTGGACTCCAGGAAACAAACTGAGGGTTCTAGAAGGGGGGGTGGGCAGTGAGGGTATGGGTGAGCCTAGTGATGGGTATCAAGGAGGGCACGTATATTTCGTGGAGCACTGGGTGTTATATGCAAACAATGAATCATGGAACACTACCTTAAAAACAAATGATATGGGGCGCCTGGGTGGCTCAGTGGGTTGGGCCGCTGCCTTCGGCTCAGGTCATGATCTCAGAGTCCTGGGATCGAGTCCCGCATCGGGCTCTCTGCTCGGCAGAGAGCCTGCTTCCCTCTCTCTCTCTCTGGCTGCCTCTCTGTCTACTTGTGATTTCTCTCTGTCAAATTAATAATAAAAAAAAAAAAACCAAAACAAATGATATACTCTATGGTGACTAACATAACATAAAAAAATCTAAAAAAAAATTTTTTTTTAAAGTTGTAGAATGACTGTGATAGCGTCCTGGAAGGGAATTCCAAAGAAAATAGTGGATGGAACACTTTCCTAACCCTTAGACACCAAACAGTTGCAGGAAAAGGAGGTGCTCTAGCTCTTCTTGATTGCTAAAGATTCAGCATCAAAACAATTTAGTTCTGCTGTAGATTTTTTCTAAGATATACTGCATCAGCAACACTGTATAGAAAAACATGAACATCGACAACTCTGTGTTTAAAAGTAATCCCAAGAGTCAGACTCTGAACATGAAAAATTTTTGGAAACACACATTCGCCAATGTATTTTAGATATCCTTTATCTATATATATGTACAAGAGTAATAAATGATAAAAATCCGTGTTAAGACATCTAAGAGAACTTGCTCAGTTTCCATAGGATAAAATTCAATGTGACAAAACACATCATATCATTGTTTAATCAGTAGTATTTTTCTTTCTGGTTGGTACATAAAATAATAGGACCTCTTAAAATCAACCTTTGGTGTCAAAGTCAAGGGCATCTGATATATTCTTCTAAAAGTTCCATAAGAAACTTTCTTTATGTTAGGGTTTACAAATTATTCAAAGTAAAAAAAAAAAAAAATCAATGACTTCAAAACACAAAGCCTAAAATCTAATCTACTGGTGAAGAAATCACGTTAAAAGCCAGATAGAGGGCGCCTGGGTGGCTCAGAGGGTTAAGCCTCTGCCTTCAGCTCAGGTCATGATCTCAGGGTCCTGGGATCGAGTCCCGCATCAGGCTCTCTGCTCAGCAGGGAGCCTGCTTCCTCCTCTCTCTCTCTCTGCCTGCCTCTCTGCCTGCTTGTGATCTCTGTCTGTCAAATAAATAAATAAAATCTTTAAAAAAAAAAAAAAAAGCCAGATAGAATGCCATGTGAGTAGCTACAGAAAGCAGGACGGACAAGTATATTGAATTGGTAAATGTTGTGTTGGAATTTTAGTTAATAGATCTTTACTACACCCACTCTGCATGCAGCATACTACCCTAGGTTATTACATTTTCCCTGCAGCTAATCTGAGATTGCTTCAGGTTCTGACAACCTAGAGGGGGAAATAGTCCATTCCTCTGATTGTTTGGCTAAACTCACCATCTTTTTTTTTTTTTTTTTTTTAAAGGAAGGACAAAGTTATTTATAGACACTATTAATTTAGCTTAAATGATTCTAGTTACTGGCCATGTGTAATCAGCTTTTTCCTCCTTTCTACTTAGAGTTGGCTAGAAATGCATCAGATGGAAGAATTAGAAAATGTATTGTTTAAGAGCATCCATAATGGCATCTAATGTCAGAATACAAGTGGGGTTTCCAGGCCAAATGAAAAATAGGCAGATTTAGCCCTCTGTGTAGGAGGCCAGTTTTTTGGCTCCTGCTTACAAATGTGTGGCCAGAGAAAGGCTTTTAACTTGAGAAGGGCCCTCTAAAGGTCACGTGGAATGGAATCTGAGCATACTTTTCTGTATTTTCAAGCACACGGAGTTAATTCACAATAGGAAAAGTTTTAAAAGATATTGAAGGAGATTGCTGCTGAGAAATTAGGGGAGAGATTATTTAGGGGGGACCCCTGGTGGGTTTTGTTTTTTCCTGGGTAACAAGCCTTCTGGTTTATGTAGTGTCCATCACTTAATTCAATGGTCCCAACTGTGTTATTATAAGAGAAGTAGGGGCCTGTTGCCTGTACCATCCTGGGTGGATGAGCAGATAGGGAGAGAATTTGGGGTTCTCGCTGATGGTGGGACCAACTGAGCCCTCTGCCATCAACCTGGTCATCCCACTGGGTGACATGCTCAGGAGGTGCTCAATCTGGTTGAAAACTCTGAAGGACAACTCCTTTCCCATTCACAGAAGGGTGCTCTACCCCACAAGGGAAGAACTATGAAAGGACCTTGACTTTGTTTTTGAGGTAATTTCAGATTTGAAAACAGTTTTCCAAATGTTACAAAACATTTCTATTGAATTTAAAGATATATTAGCATCTTCTCCTATTTAATTTATCTTCTCCCTGTCAGGCCTTATAATTCTTTTTTTCTGTCTACAATATAAATTGTATCTATCTCTAGCATACACACACACACACACCCACCCGCCCCCGCCAATGATTTCAGAACTTGGACGTGGAGGCCAAGACTGATCTCACCACTTCCAGCTGAGGGATAAGATCCTCATCAGCCCAACCTGGCTCCAGATTTTACCATCCTTCCATCTTGAACAACTACAGGGCTGTCCTGCTCCCAGTTCCCGTGGCATGGTCTCACCTGAATCCAGTCTGCTTAAATATCAGCCTATTCCTGATTATGCTCCTTCCATGACAGAACCCTCAAAGTTTGGTATCAGGTCTCCCCTTCTTTCCTTCCCAGGCTCCACACCTGTCCATTCCTACTGTCCCCACCTTCAGCTCATGGAACTGGGTTGGCTCTTGTGAGCAGGTACTCTCAGCCTCCTCTTGGTCGGGGACTTTGCATCTTTCTTGCTAGAGCTGGTCCCTGAATGACAGCCTGTGGACAGGCTTCCCAACCCTATGTATCTTATCTTTTTGCATTTAGACTGAGCATCAACGCCCTGATGGCCTGTTGTGAGGTTTTATGTCATGCTAGAACACTGGGCCATAGCTGATGTTTATTTATCCTTTCCTTTCATTCATAGTTAATGATTACATCATTTAAACTCACCTATTCTGACTTACTTGGATTTTGACCACTTATTTCTCTCCCATTTGGACACTGCTGTTTGAGTTCATCCAAGGCATCCACTGTCAGCCTCAGCACATAGGCCTCTTTGCCTCATTACTGCTCATTTTTGTGGATGGCCCATGAATCTTTGTATCTTCTGTGATTCGAAAGTGCAAAAATGGCTATTTCCCCACCAAACCGGTCTTACCTCTGCATTTACGCAACACATATCATGGAAGGATTGACACCTCATTTCGATCTTAGCTCTGCTACTTTCTATTATGTGGCCTGGTATCTATTCCTTAACACTGTCTACAATTAGTTTTCCTCATTTGTAAAATGGTGATCGTAATAGCTACCTCACATTTTTTGGGGCACGGACTAAATGAGATTATCTGAAGCCTTAGGAAAGGTGTCTTGTAAATAGCAACTGCTTAACTCGTGGCATACTCTCTTGAGAGGTAAGGAGGAGGCAGTTCAATGAAGCTCTTTGGAAGAGGCAACAGTTCAGTTGCACTTTGAAGGATGGATAGGTCTTTGCCCGAAGGAGCAGAGGAGTCCATTCAATGAGGCCAATATTTCCTAAATCCAGCACTACTAACATTTTGGGCTTCAAAATTTTTGTTGTGGGGGCCTGTCCTATGCATAGTAGAATGTTTAGCCCTAGATGTTCTCTACCCACTAGAACCAGTAGCAGCACTTCACCCCTCCAGTCCAGCCATGACAATACTAAATGGCCCCTACGGGCTCATCCCCAGCTGAGAATTTTCAGTTGGTCCCATGGGGCAGTTAAAAACCTTAGAGTTGCTTTTGGTGCTTTCCCATTCTCACCCCTGGTCTGTCAGCCTGCACTTTTAAGAACATGACACATTAGTCTGGTGTCTTAACTCTAAGTGACCCTATTTCTCATCAGTCCTCCAAATCACATGTTCACCCAACTCGCCAAGATTATTTGGTATTTATGATGTGTCACAGGCTGTGCCAAACACCGAGGACACAAAATCCTTCCCCAGTCATAGTTTATGGCTGAGGCTCAGAGCTTGAAATTTCTTTCCTTCTTTTAGTTTTATATACACCAGGCATTTTTTCTGAATTCTGTTCCAATTTTCATATAATTCATTTATCAGTGTAAATCATTCATTAATACGTTACTAGTAATCATTAACTCATGAAGATCATAATCGCTCGTATAATTATTAAACATAAAATATTAACCACCTATACCTCCATCGATTTAATAATTACCATTAACTCTATGCCCTTCTCACTTTGGCTGCTTTAGGCTCTGTGCCTTCATATTGAGGGTCTTCTGGACCCTTCTGACCTGTGAGTCCAGGAAGGGGTGTTAACTGCCATCCCAAGATCATACATCAAATCTTGATTACCCCAGGTCTCTTCTAGTTTCTTTTGCTTTACACCCATGTTGTATTCATACCCTGTGGATTGATCTGTTTTCTTTAGTTAATACCTGGCTCTTTATAGCATTACCATTCACCAACCCCTTTAATTAAACATGCATAGGATTTTTATTTTCAGTAACGAGACCAACAAAATTTGAAGGCACACACGTACTTAGACATTGGGATCGGGCCAGTCATGACAAAGCGGCGTCTGGGATGTGGGCTTGGGTACAACGTGGACATACATATACATTTAGCCATAATGATTGCAAAGGGTTCAAGAGCAATTCCACTCTCTAAATAATATCAACTGAGAACTCTTAAATACCATCCACTCTGAATATTAGGTGTTTTACAAAAGGCAGAGAACAGCGAGTCCTCTACAATTGCAAGGTAGAAGATGGAGAAAGGTGTGCATGCTGTGTGAACGTGCAGGTTAGTATCCTTGGATCAGAGGCCTGTGTATTTTAATCTTCCCTCACAGCAGCTTAGGGATGGAACTTGTGGTCCTTGTGAAAATGGCATTACATGAAAGGACATCCCAATTTGGGGTGCTCACAGAATTGGAGAAGGACCAGTGCTGGTATACGGCAAACAATAGCTACCACACTTAACCAGCACAGATCCTACTTTAAGTTCGTGTAATCCAAGAAACTGATTTCCCACGGTTACCTTTACTCCTTCTAGTATAGTTTTGGCACTTTCTCAGGCTGGAAATTGATATGGAACATAAAAATGTTTAGACAGTTCCCTGGGAAACTTTTAAAAGCCATTAATTTAGAAACAATTTTGCTTTTATATTTTATTTCTCAATTGGTTATGATGGAAGTAATTGTCATACCCAAAGGGCAGCTTCGTGACTTCAGGCAACACATAAACAGCTACCCTCTTTGGAAACAAAGTCTTGTTTTCATGTAAATGTCCTCAGTGAGAAAGAAAAATAGAATCGATCTGGAAAGCATAATACTATGACAGAACCCTTTTTCAAAAATAATCAGAGTTGTCAGGTAATAAGAGAAAAAGATGTATTTTATTCATCAAGTCTTACTTGCTGCAGACATTTGATTAGGTCAGGCTGTATCTACGCACTCTCCACTCATTCTTTAAACACGCCACAAAGACATTCTTGATGTTACCAAACACCTGGGATTTCAGTGGCAAAAACATAAGTTACCTAACCTCTCTGAATTTTGATGTGCTATTTTAAGAGTAAGAACAAAGGTCCCTCCCTTGTGGAATTGTTGGGGGCTGTAGAAAATAGCACATTTAAATCAGTTAGTATATGCTTTGTGAATGCTTAATGACTGGTAACTATTTCTGTATATGGGTAGATAAGGTCTATGTGCATTTCTGTGGTAGATCATCAGAAGGACAATAAATCCTGGCCCTTCTGTTTTTGAATTTGAATTACAAAAAGTGGCTGTAATCATTAAAATAGTATGACAACAATGTTTTTTCACTTTGTGATACATCATAAAAGGCTTTGTTCACAATAGCATTCACGAAAAATCTGACCATGTTACGTAATCTAACACTAGTTTTATCTGTGATGCTCAAGAGATAATACTAGTTTGCTCAAGAGCTAACATGGTATATTGGTATATTAAATAACTGGTGAGCCATTTCAAAAGTGTGAAACTGTTCTTGTCTGTACAGCTAGCTTCCGGTTGTCTGTGCTGCGATTAGTTTTCCCATTTAGAAAACAACCATTCAGCAAAAGTCATTGAACATCTATAACGAGGGAGACAATCTGAGAGAGAAAAAAGATGAATGTCACAAATCTGAGTAGAAATTAATTGCAGTTCAGTTTCCCTTAGGGAAGTAAGTCTTCACCAAATTGCTTTATAGAAAGAACTTAATCAAAAGCCTAGAGGTTAGGTGAAGACATGACCTGCAAGCTGGAAACTGTATTTCAGCCTTCTCTGACATGAGCTTGACTGAAAATGGGCCGATGAGATGTGAAAAGTAATACGTACAACTTCAAGGTAATATTAAATCTGAACTGCTCTCTCTCTCTCAAATTCCATTTTCATCTTCTTGTACACCAGTCTCAGATCCTGACCTTTGAGCTGGAGGCAGGAACCAGATGAGTCTGTGGAGTATAAATTCTGGGAAGGAGGGTTGAGGAAATGGGTGAGGAGATGAGTTCAGCTGGATACTTGAGTGGCTGAAAAGTATTTCCCATGGCAGATTCTTCTCTTTGTGCCCTACCACACATTTCCTCTTTTGTCTTTGAAAAAGAGAATCGTTGAGCTTTAGACTGGACACATGCATGACCAT
The DNA here is from genome assembly GCF_011764305.1 of Mustela putorius furo. NCBI lineage: Eukaryota > Metazoa > Chordata > Mammalia > Carnivora > Mustelidae > Mustela > Mustela putorius. Next base: position 89,954,747 of record NW_025421998.1, read on the forward strand.
AGGGGGACTACATTTCCCAGCTTCCCCTGAAGCTGTTGGTGGCAATGACGTACCTAAGAGTTGGCCAATGAATGTCTGAGAGGATGGATCCCCTCCCTGGTCCAGAATGTCCTCTTTCCCTTCTAGCAGGCTGGAAGATAGTTATGACTGTGAACATGGTTTTGATGGATGTGATAACTATGTAGATGAGAACAACAGCCCAGAAGATGGCGGAGCAACAAATTGAAAGACATGTGGATACTTGAATGGCATCATGGAACACAGTTGCTCTGCTAGCCCTGCCTGTATTTTGGGGTATCTTTGTACATAGCAATGTATTCCATGATTAACTAAACTCCCTCAGGTATATATTGTTTTACTAAACACTTTTAAATGTATTAATTTATTCTGCTGATTTTTTTTTTTAACTGAATGCCCAAGGTAGGGTCAGTCTTACCCTAGGTTCTGAGGATACAGAAATGAATCACATATTCATCACAATGGGGCATAGTCGGAAAAGAAACAGGATGTTTTTTAGGGTGATTGAAATCTGGGAAGACAGGCAAGGTGGGGCTTGCCACAGATGTTGGGGTTTCCCTTATGCTGAGGGAGGTTCATCTCTTTTCCTTTATTCAGGGGTTCCAAGCCCGTGTTTTTTGGCCTAGCAACATCAGCTGCATCTAAAAATTTCTTAGGAATGCGAATTTTCAGCCTCCCTTGCCTGGACCTACTAAATCAGAAACACTGGAGCCTAACCATCTGTGTTTTAACCAGCTCTCCAGGTGATTCTAAGGCATGCTTCAACTTGAGAATCGCTGCTTTAATCCTTACAGCAACTCTGGAAGCTAATTGAGGAAGTTTATAATGTACCCATTTTATGTGCAGAACTGAAGTTTAGGGGATTAGGCAGTTTGCCTGTGGCTAGTGGCAGACCCTGGATTAGAATCCATGTTCCAATCTAATCTCCATGTACTAGACCAACTTCACTATTCCAGTTCTCCATTTAAAAGTTTGGGATGATTCTGTATATGGTATTTCAACACAGTAGCAGCACGGAAGTGGATTTTAGACTAGAAACGGAAGTACAGTTACCGTTGACTTCTGCAGGTGGAGAGAAAAGAGCATTTTGCATCTGCTGCTTTGGTGTGTTTTGTGTTGACTCCACAATGGGCAAGAGTGGGCTCGGGGGCCTTTCTACCCAAATCTGTTGTCTGTTCCTGAGAGGGTATTGGCAGCGTAATGTGCCCAAAAGGACCTTTCTGCACAGGTTTATGTGGCCATGGTGACTTAGTGATTGCCTTTTATGTCCCCCTGATTGGTAGATGTCCAGGTGGTATCAGTTCAGAAACAGTATAATGAAATACTACCATGACTGTTCAGAAGGTACCGTAGGTAGACGTTTAAAAAAAAATTCTTCCACATCCCCTTTCAAATATAGGAGTGACAGGCACTTATCACAAGCTGGTCTTTCATCATAGACAGAGTCGACCTGCATACGTATGCTTAAAAAGTAAGACAAGCAGCATTTCTTGGGGTTTTAAACTAGATGACCATTTCCAAGTTGTCGTATTATCCACTGTGATACCTACAATGAATGAATATGAAAGTCATCAAGTTTTTTAAAAATTTCTAATCTTCCCTTTTCTTTCTAATAAGGCAATAGAATAGGATGTGATGACCTCGGTTAAAATGGTGAATAAGATTTTTAATATGGCTTCTTTATAAGTCCATTTTTGTTGGTTTGTGTAAAAAATGCTGCCACTAAATTGTCAGAAGTGAAGCCATTCTAAGTTCTGTTAAGGGGAGTGTTGTGGTAAGAGACTTTTCTATATAGAGAGATGACAGAACCCCAGAGGTACAATAGCCATAGCTTCTGTGAAGCTTCTGAAGGAAAAAAAGAAAATGTGCTCAGAAGATAATGCCCAGACAAGCAATATCGGGTTATTACCTGGGGCTTTGGGCCTAAACTGCATTATGAGCCACCATCTTGCCTGTATTGCGGGGAAGGCAACTTTAATCCAGGTCTGAAATAGATCTATGTTCTCCAAATATGTGAGCACCCCCTTCCTCCTAAGTACACCCAGGAATCTCATCCCTCTGTGAGAAAGCAAGCAAGCCGACAAGGAGTAAATAAGAAAGCAATGACCTTAAAATCCAGACTTCTGCTAGTTCGGGCAGGCCCCCCTCAAGAGGAACCCTCTGGCAAGTGTGGCATCAAACACATCTTGGCAAGGGGAAAGAACACCTTTCAGCCAGGCTCACTGCAGCGAGAGCTCTATACTCAGGCACAGCTGATCAAGAAAACGTTTTTTTCCTTGACCCTGACCCATGCTTGGTGGAGAGCCGAGGATGGGGTGTGAGATGAAAACTGTGCCCATGCTGGCGGATGAACACCGTATCCGTGCTGTTCAGAAAACTCAATGGGGAGAGTATCACAGCCATGAGAGTTGCCTTCCAGACAAGTAACTTAACCGATGGAATTTTTTATGTTCAGACTTATCTTAGAACCCAGAAAATTCTAATTTCTTCCTCCAACAAATCTCTGCATTGAGCACTACCTACCAGAATAGCATATGTGGTTGCAACGATCACTAAGAAAAAGTCTTGACATTGTAGAGCTCCTTTCACCTTCGAGAAGCACGGTCTCTGGGGAAGATACCAAACCGAGGGACGGGATCCAAATGGAGGAAGAAAGGGAGAATGCCAGCTGAGCCTTCATGCAGGAGGGGTGGTCTCACTTCCTTGGAAAACTAACCCTTAAGAACGTCAGGCTCCATTCTCTGTAAGATATATCGAACAACTCCATGGGCTCCAGTGTCTCCAAGATGCCTGATTCATTCTCTGTCTCTCTCTCTCTCTCTCTCTTTTTTTTCCTTTGTTCTTTGTTTTTCAGAACTGACCTTTTCTTAATGATATTTTATTGTAACCCAGGTTCATGTTCCATCAAATAGTATGTTTAAAAAAAGAAAATCCCATGGGACTTTCCTGGTAATTTTGCAGCAGTTTATTAGAATTTTAAATACTTCAGAAAATGGCCTTAAAAACACCACTTGAAAGAATTTGAAAGTGAAAAAATATTGACCTTTATAATAAATTGATATTGTTATAAAAATATACCCTAGAGGAGACTGAAAATGGTCATTGAGAGTTGGACACTAGCAAAGTGAGATCTTTAATGTATCTCATAAATATATTTTATGTGCCTTTCAAATGGTGAGAGAATAGTACAGGCTATTTTTTTTTCATCCATAATTATTTTCTTCTCATCATAGGTGTCTGTCCGGTATAATTTGTCCATGACATTTAGGTAGAAGTGGGAACATTTCCACTTCCTGTTTCTAAACACTGCAGCATTAACAATGTCAACTAGATCCTGTGTATTGTAATAATGTTGATTCTAGGGCTGGTCATACAGTGAGAATAATTGCATGATGCTCTCTCAGAGTTTTTACCTCCAGAAAAGTAGTCATTGTTATTGCAGTTTTTTTTTTTTAAGATTTTATTTATTTATTTGACAGGCAGAGATCACAAGTACGCGGAGAGGCGGGCAGAGAGAGAGGAGGAAGCAGGCTTTCCGCTGAGCAGAAAGCCTGATGCGGGGCTCGATCCCGGGACCCTGGGATCATGACCTGAGCTGAAGGCAGAGGCTTTAACCCACTGAGCCACCCAGGTGCCCCTGTTATTGCAGTTTTAACAAGGAAATAATATCTTGCCTTTTCAAGTATATAAGGAAGATCCTGGTTTGAGATTAAAGAGAGTTCACCTGGGCAAGTTTCGGGATAGAAGAGGAATCACACTCCCCAAAAATGTTCTCTGCCTCTACACACCATGCCTACTATATCTCTTCTTTTTTTACCCCCTCAAATTCAGACTCTGAGTGCCGGTGGATCAAGAAATAAGGGCAGATCTAAAAGATCACCTAGAAACTTGGAGTGGAATCCTAAGTAAAGAACAGACAAGCCAAGGAAAGGGATTCATTAGGCAGAGACTGGCAAGATCTGCTGAGACAAAGCAGTTGTGCTAGTCAGGATATAATGTTGTGAAGAGTAAGTCCTCAAATGTTACGACTTACCCATTACGAAGGTGCATGTTTTACTCTTTAAAGTGCAACAGTGGTTGGTGGGGGGCTGACTTTTCCCAAGACACAGGACAGCAAGAACTTCTCAGCATGTGAACTCTGCAGTCGCTGTGGCAGAGGTCAAGAGGGCCAGAGGGCAGCTCATCCTTTCTTACTTTGGCTCAGACGGGATCAACATGTTTTCCATCATTGCCACTGGCTACTATGAGGGGTCCCATTTGCAAGGGGTGAGGAGATATGCATTTCGTGACCAGCATAACTATCTGCCATACATTTTAAAGGATGGTCCCCAATATGGAGGTTGTACATGTGGCTGAGCCAGCAGCTCAAAGGAGCTACTTGGGGCTTGCTTTGGTTATCTCACTGTCTGGCTACAAGCTCAGCCCCTTGGTTTCCAATTCTACCTTTGCCTGGAAGGCTGCTGCTCTCCCTTGTGTGAGAGTGACCCTGGGTCAGACTGGTGGGCAGAGACCACACATCAACCTGCTGTAGGTTCCTGATTTATTTTGCCAGTGATACTGGTGGAGGCAGGAGACAAGGGAATGTGTTTGTGTGTGGGATTTCCTTGGTCTGTAGTCTCCTCTGGACTATGTATTTGCCTACGACATGTTTAGCACAGGGAAGAGTATACCAGAATTCCTCAAGAAGCCAAATTCTTTTGCACTTGGCCTATGGCCCCATTCCAGGAAATTTGCACATACAATCATAAGGCAGAGCTTACTATAATTTGACTCTACTAGTTCAGTATCTGCATGGCCACCTCCTCACAAGGGGAGGAAAATGCTCAATGCCAGGTACCTCTCGGCCTCCAGCTCTACAGCAGTTAAGAAAAACTTGTCAGTCCCCATCTTCAGACCAAACCAGAATCTTGACCCCTGTTTGTGCTGGTTGGGCAAACCTCCCCCAAGAGCAAATGAAAAGTCATGGCCAGGTGTTCTTGGCTGTACAGGTGACTGTGGAACACATGATATCCTTTGTCTGGTCATCTTCTGGTGAACTTCTTAGATTTGTATCAAATCTGATACAAAGCCTCTCCCTGGAGGGCAGCAATGGAAGACCAAAACAAACAAACAAGAAAACGTGTAAACAGGGTTAGAGCATGAAGAATTCAAAATATCAGCAGCGTTCATGTCAAAAAATCTCACAGCAACTGAAGACAATGCCAGCAGCTTTTTTAGGACAAGAGACTGGAAATTGAGCACAAGACTCATGACATCAGGCACAACTGCCCTCTGCTCAGATGTCAGCCCTTGACATGGGGCACTGGCAGCCTGGTGGGGAGGTGGCCAGGCCCTCTCTGGCACTCTCTGTGATGCCTTGCTAGGGCCGGTGGGGAGGCTGTGGTTTTGGAGGGCCCAGCTGCAGATTTCCTGCCATTGGTCTTGGCAAAGATAGGGGAGTAGATCCATAGACAGCAGGGCCCAAGGGAGGAATAAAATGGCCTACACTGTATGGCAGGCGAGAAGGCTGGCTCACAAAGCAAACCAGAGACTGTACACAATTCTCAGAATCACCTGGGAGAGAGATGAGGGGTCGAATATGCAAAAACACTTTTGGCCTATGAAAGTGACCTCGGACACCACAGAGACATATGGGCACAGAGGTGGTTCTTCTTAACTTTTGTTTCTTAAGTGTTCATTTAGCACGTAGTGGGGGCAAGTAAAAGATAGAAGCCCTCTTTATTTTAAGATAAGGGATTTTATATTATTTTATTTTATTATGATGTATAATTTGCATTTTGTTGATGATACCCATTTACTATGTGCCCATTTACTAAATTGTTTTGAACCCAACAACTTTTGGGGACTCATTTGGCACCACATCAGTTGATAAAATGAATAACTTATCTCTGTTGGCAGCCCTGAGCTGTACCATACCCGGTCCCAGAATACCAGTTGGTTCAGTGACGTCAGCAGGTAATTTAAAATCAGCTATGGCAGAAGTAGTCACACTTAGGGGAATCAGTGAACGTTAAAATTAGGGCTCTTTTGAGGGGGAACCAACAACATTATCCCCACTTACAGTACCATCCTCAACTATTATGAGGCACAAAGAGTCGAATCATGTTGAATTTTTCCTGTAGGCAACTGAGAGCTTTTGAAAGGAGGAATAATGTTCGGAGGAGGGTATTACAAATATGGATATTTATCTGGCATTGATACATAGGAAATGCAAGAATTGAGCGACCTGTGTGTCTAGTAAATAGTTAGGAGCCTCTTAACATAATCCAGGAACAAGGAATTAAGTACTTGAAGTTGAGTGTTCATGGTATAAATAAAAAGGAAGAAATGAGCCAAAGAATCTTTTAATTAAGACCTTAATTTTGGCACACAAGGTCAGGGTGATTGGAGCTTAGTAGATACTCTTTAAATACGTGTTGCACTAAATTGAATTTGAATGAAATTTTTATTCACAAATTTAATTCTCCGTTCTTTTTCTCCCCCACCCCTTCCACCCACCTTCTCCTGTCTTGGGTCTTTCTTTCATTCTCTTTGTTCTTTGCCAATGCCAATTTCTGTTTCTTGGGTTGCTATTCCCCTTTCCCCCCATCATTCTATTTTTCCCTACTTCCGTTCTAGAACAATGTGCTCAGAAATGTGGATAACAAAATCTCCTGGCAGGTGGGATGATAGAGCTTTCCCTTCCAGAGATCAGGTAGCTGGTATTCCCCAACAAAGATATATCAACACAGGCGATCTCTGGATTGAAAAATACTTCCAATGCTCGGCATGCTCCTTCATCTCATTTCAGTAACATTTTATAGGTGGAAACAAAAAATGAATGAAATATAAGTCACCTTTAAAACTTGCAGTGTGCCTGTCAAATTAATCGCAAAACCTACACACCAAATTCACTCCCTTAATTGAATGTCTTATAGGTGCCACCCTTCAGCACATGCTGTGGTTAATGATCAATTGTTGCTATAAATGATTTAACATTTGTGTACACATGAGATGACATGCCATAATTCATGGAAATGCCAATGCTGTGAAATAACCACAAACAGTGATAAATGGGCTGTCAATTTCTATATAATTACCCCAGATCTATCATCTTACTTTGGTATGTTGAAATGCATTAGTGCATAACAAATGTGCATCATCTCCGTGATCAATATGCTATTTCAAATGAAAGTGTGTTACTGTATAATTATCATGTTATATTTTCTGATGAGTTTTCTGTCCAGTTATGTTGTATTTCAATTTAAAAGTAAAAGCACAGACTGTGTACCTGGATTAGAATGACTACACCGGTCATAATTAGCACATGGTTTGATATGTGCAATTTTAATTTAGACATTAAATATGGCTTGTGACATCAGTTAGATGTGAGATGGTTTAATTTGTCCACTTGAAGTAGAGTCTTTGAAATAGCTATCTTATACCTCAGATAAATCTCATTCTCTGGGCCTTTGATCTGAAAAACTTTTTTTTTTTTTTTTTCAGTGTATTAGCATGGTTTTTTCCTTCCTTCCCTTCTTCACTTTGCTCTCAGTTTCTTGATTCTGTTTATTTGATTTTGCTGAGGTAGGATTTTCTAGGTTAAAGACTGAGGTCAATCAGTTAGAACCAGTAATGAACAATTTAAAACTACCTCTTTGATGGGCAAAAAAAAAAAACATTTTTGTACATACAGATACTTCAAATAATTTTCTGATAGCTTCTAGAAAGAATAGAGGGAATATAAACACCTCAGTTTTGCAGATAACCTTGGCCTAGGCCTGTCCTCATAAAGGGGTTACAAGCTACACCCTTGGTCTTGCTCAGGACCTCTCAAGATGCATGACAGGGAGTCCCCAGTAATCTGATCGACACATGAGTCTGGTTGGCCATGCTCCAAGACTGTCCCTCAGCTAGTGAGAGCATGGCTGGTTCCTAAGCAACTACCTCTCAGGGCTGCTCTGTTATTCTCTTCTTGCCAAAACGACCAATTTCATTTGTTTTTTTGAAAAATTTTATTGGGTAAATTTGACACCTAACATTGTATAATTTAAGGTGTATATGGTGTTACTCTGATTATATATTGTAATATGGTTGCCATTGTAAAAATATCATATTACACATTATACAATATTATTGCCTATTCAATTAACTTATGTTAAATATCTATGGCTATCTTAGTACTTATTATAAGCTTGTACCCTTAAATACCATCAATCTTATCCCCCCAGTCCCTATCCCCTAATAACCAGTTTTACTCTTTTTTTTTAAACATGTTTGACTTTTTTTTTTAAGATTTTAAGATTTTTTTTTTAAGATTTTTTTAAAGATTTTTTAAGTGATATCATACAGTAGTTACCTTTCTCTGTCTGGCTTATCTTACTCAGCATAATTTGCTCAAGGTCTGTCCATGTTTTTGCCCATAGCAGAAGACCCTTCTTTCTTGTAGTTGAGTAATAGACCATTGTGTATATATGTACCATATCATTTTAGTCCAGTCATCGGTTGGTGGGCATTTGGATTGTTTCATGATCATGGCTGTTGTGAATAGTTCTGCGATAAACATGGGGGTGCAGATATCTTGTTGAACTCCTCTTTTCACTTCTTTTGGTTATATTTCCAGAAGTGGAATTGCTGGATCATAGGGTAGGTCTATTTTTAATTTTTTGAGGAACCTCCATATTGTTTTTTGTAGCTGTTGGACTAATTTACATTCCTGTTGTGCACAAGGGCTCCTTTTTCACCCACACCCTCATCAGCACCTACTGTCTCTTGTTTTCTCGATCATAGCTATTCTGACAGGTGTGAGGTGAGAGCTCATTATTTTTCTGATTCACTTTTCCCTGATGATGAGTAATTGTGAGCATCTTCTCCTGGGCCTCTTGGCCAGTTTGATGTCCTCTTTGAAACAAAAGTCGATGTAGTTCTTCTGCCTATTTTTTAATCAGATTTTTTTTATTGTTGTTTTTAGTTGTGTTTGTTTTTTATGCATTTTTTATATTATCCCCTTATCTGATATATGGTTAGCAAAAACTTTCTCCCACTCCGCAGCCTGCCTTTTCATTTTGTTAATTGTTTCTTACACTGGGCAGAAGCTTCTGAGTTCAACCGAGTTCTATTTGTTGATGTTTGCTTTAGCTGTGTGTGAAAAGCAACCATTTTTAGAAGTTATATAATCTTAGTTTCTTTTTGGAAAAAAAAAAGTCATTCACAGAGAGACAGTATTCTAGTAAAGGCTTTTCAAAAATGAATTAACTTCTTGTCTGAATGTCTAGGCAGGAAAAGCGTGATGTTGGAAAGAAGCATCGTTTGGGAGGAGGTGGAAGACTGGAGAACCATAGGAGTCTTTCCCCGAGCTTGGGGCTTGGGGCTCTGCAAACGTGGGATACAGTGTGCGTCCGTGCTCCGGCTCTGTGGCACCGCGGTGGGGCAGCGGTGGGGTTTCTCTGAAAGTTCTCTGACCTCTCCGTGACTCTAATAAGCTCTCTCTGGGCAAGGGAGTCCTGTATTCACTGACAATACAAACAGTCCAGAGAACACACAGGTGAGCCCTTCAGGATGACTCTCCTTCAGCCGCGTTTCTGAGGGCCTCCTGACCCCCAGGACTGTCTCCCACTCGCCTTTCCAACCTGCAAGCCCCATTCCGTGTCTCTGCTCCCTGCTCTCTCTGGAAATAAGCCCTTTAAGTTCTATTTTTCAAAGCTTGCATCAGCAACTGAATTCATTATCTGAATTCTTGCTTCCCTGCCCTGTCACTTCTCAATATGAATTTTAAAACGGGCCCTGAAGGCCCCCCTAACCTGATTTCACCCCCCATTCAAGCTCTCTTCGTGCCAAACCTTCTGGCCCTCGTTCTGTCCTATGAGCGGGACACGCTCCATTCTCGGGCTTTTACCTGAGCTAAACAATTCTTGTCTCCCATTCTTCCTCCGTTAATTCCGATTTGTCTGCTAGACGAATCTCGGCTTAAGTGTCCCTTTCCAAGAGAGGTTCTTCCTTATTTTCCTGACCAGGTGAAACGCTGTTCTTATGCATCACTGCATTATAATTTTACATTTAGTTGATTATCGGGTTAACATCTTCCTTCTCCACTGCTGCAAGTGGCCCAAGGGCAGGGATTAGCTGGGTGTTTGTTTGTTTGTTTGTTTGTTTTTAAGATTTTATTTATTTATTTGAGCGATAGAGCAGAGAGTGTGCATGCGCGCACCCGAGGAAAGGGAAGGGCAGAGAGCCGGGCAGATTCTCCTCTGATCCCAGAGTCCAATGCCAGGCTGTCCCACGTTAGTCCCAGGCTCCATCCCAGCACCCTGACATCACTACCTGAGCTGAAGTCAGACGCGTAGCCGACTGAGCCACCCAGGTGCCCTGATTATAGCTGTTTTTACTCATAATACTTGCTAATAGCCCCTACCGTGTGTGCGCCTATGTGTGTGTGTCCATGTGAGTGTGTGTATTTAATCTTCTGGATGGATGAAAAGTCATTACACAAATCTGCAGTTGCATTGGGAAATTATCTAATCTTTACACTTAAGGAGAAAAACAGATAGCAAATATGGCCATTTGCAACAAAATTATAACTTTGCAAGATAATTTCAAAACTACTCTAAAATAAAATATACTTAAATCCATACAATAATGCATTTTTAAAAACAGAATATACAAAAGACTTTCCTCAGAACTGGCCCATCTCCATTTCCAAGACAAGGAAGGTGAGGTCAGATAAGATAGGAAACTTTTTCAAGGACAAAATGTGAACCCAGATGTCTGATTCCTAACAGACCTTTTTCCTCAATATGAAACTGCTGTTATTTGTAGTATGAAACAATATAATATTCTTAGTTTAATAGCTGACTTCATATTGTAAAATGGCAAATTTTAAATTTTAATGATGTTTTATAGTAGAATTTTCTTTTGTGGGAATCTTTTGTTGATTGAAATTGTAGGGGTTCAGAGCCAGCCACCCCAAAATATGAGCCAGCCACCCCAAAATATGCCATCCTGGCATATTGATTATTTTGAATTAAAGACAACTGAAGAACAACAGATGCATGAAGGACATGCTGACCTTACTTTTTCTTCCTGAAAGCAGGAGATATGAAAGGTGCCTAATTTGTACCAGGAAGAAGGAAAACATTCTTATCACCTAGACAGAGAGTCAAGGCCAAGAAATCTGTAGAAACAGACTTTGTTAAACTAACTCTTATCTTCCTAGTTATTTTCCCATAATTAACTGCCCTGACCAAACCCCTTTGTCTTGTCACATTTTCACAATTTACTACTCTTTGCCCAATCTAGTAAACTTTTGGCTCTAACTGCACCTTTGTGGTGTTCACTTTTCTTGGGAAGGCTTCCATGGACATACCAAAATTACTAAATAAAATTCATATGGTTTCTCCTGCTTAATATCAGCTTAATTCTTGGGCCCAACCAGAGACCCCATGAGGGTAGAGGAGAAATTTTCCCTTAGGAGGTCAATAGAAAGATTGGAAACTTTACCTGAAATATTTTTCATGTAACATTTTTCCATAACGCTGCTAAAAACTAACATATTACAGCTGTTTTTCCATGACATAAAATTGAAACATTTTGCTTTTTATCTAGAAATTTTCAAACATCCCATATGTTCAACATCTTCCTGAAGACAGCAAGTCTGAGATAGAGACAGGCATTTCTAAGATGAGTATCATCAAATGGACACAAAACTGTGATATTTGTTTTCACTCACTCTTTGTGGTCAAAAGAAAATCACAAATCAGGAAGAACACAATGATGGTTAATTTTATGTATTAACGGGATTGGGCCATTGGGTGCCCAGATAGTTGACCACACATTATTTTGAGTATATCTTAAGGGTGTTTCCAAGAGAGATTAACATTTTCAGTGGTGAACTGAGTAAAGCAAATTGCTCTCCCCAGTGTGGGTGGGCCTCATGCAATCAGCTGAGTACTGGAATAACCCTAAAAGCCTGAATAACAGGCTGGTGACTGTTGGATCTAGGACATGGTTGTTTCCTGCCTTCAGACTTGAAAAATTGGCTCTAAGGTCTTGGGTCTTAGGCCTGGTGACATTCAGACAGGGTACCATTGGTTCACCAGGTTGTAAGGCATTTGGACTCAGACTTGGACTATAACTACACCATCAGCTCTCCTGGTTCACCAGCTTGCTGAAAAAATAAATAAATAAATAGATAGATAAATACATTATAATTTATAATTATATAAATAAATTATAATTATATTATATATTATAATTAATGATTATATAATAAATAAATTTGTAATATAATTATAATTTATGTATATATTTAGAATTTATATTATAAATATTTTATACACACGCATATATATATATATATATATATATATATATATATATATGAGAGATGCTGCGCCTCCCTCCCCCATGGGCCTGGAAGGCAGGACATAGAGCCAAAGAAGATGATTCTCAAACCTTAACATCTAATAGAATTTGCCTTGTTAGCTTTTGAACTTGCTTGGGATTTCTCCCTTGGGAATGGGAATGTCTATGCTATACTTGTTTCACCACTGTATTTTAAGAGCACATAATTTGTCTACTTTCAGAAGTTCACAGCTAGATATGAATTTTGCCTCAGGGTCAGTTGTACCTTTTGACTTTACCCATATTTGATTTAGATAATTTGGAGGGAGAATTGGGACTTAAGAATTGATGCTGGAACGAGTTAAGACTTTGGGGCTGTTGGGAAGAAATGAATTTTTTGCATGTGAGAAAGATGTGAATTTGGGGGGGTCTAGGGGTAGGATGTTATGCTGAATTGTGCCCTCTGCCAATTTGTATGTTGGTTTTTGGAGATGGGGACTTTGGATGAGGTGGTGAGGTAGTGTCTTCGTGGTGGAACTAGTGCCTTTGTAAGAAGAGACATCAGTGAGCTTATTGGCTCACTCTCTCTTCTCTGCCCTCATGTGAGGCCAGAAAGAGAAGAGGCTAGGCTCTCTATAAGCCAGGGAGTGAACCCTTACCAGGAACCAATCATGCTGGCACCTTCATCTTGAACTCTTAGCTTGCAGAACTGTGAGAAAATACACTTGTTGTTTATGCCAAGTGGTCTGTGGCATTTTGCTACGGTAGCTCCAGCTAAGGCAATAAACATTGAAACTGCCTAAGACACCTTTTTGAAATCATCTAATTGAACTCAAACTCGCCAAGTTCTTCTTCCTTTCTCCCTGGAAACTGAAGTTAATAAAAATACTTCGTAGGAAAAGTCACTAGTTTGCTGTGTTTTGCAGAAGGCAGGCAACCTTTCATTGACTGCCTATCCTCTGCCCACTGGGTATCTGGATGCATTCTCTCATAACAGCATGCTGAGGCTGGCAATAACATTTAACTTTGTTCATTATTTGTTCAACAGTCTCCTTACAGTGATTGAAAGCCAGGACCAAGTTTTTTAACACTAGGAAAAATCACCAGCAGATGTGTATGTCTTTCAAAGACTTTGTATACATATCTCCTGGCTTCTTACTGTTCACTCTTTTTAAAAAGAAAAAGATCAGGATAACTTGAGAACTCTTGTCCATGATGTGTGAAATTAATTATTTACTCTAAAAATATTTTATTGAAACTTTTTCAAAGAGGTGATCAGATAAAAGATCAAAGTGAGTACAAAGTTAAATTGTTCAGAACTACCTTTTATTAATTTTTAATATAGGGATGTCACAGAAGAATTAAAGTGTTAAATGGCTCTATGGGACCAAAATCAATTTCTCAAAATGATAATTTTAGATCGAAAAATGACAGAACTGGGGCATCTGGGTGGTTCAGTGGGTTAAGCCTCTGCCTTCAGCTCAGGTCATGACCTCAGGATCCTGGGATTGAGTCCCTCATCAGGCTCTCTGCTCAGCAGGGAGCCTGTTTCTCCATCTTTCTGCTGGCCTCTCTGCCTACTTGTGATCTCTCTGTCAAATAAAAAAGCAAAAAATCTTTAAAAGAAAAATAACAGAACTATAACCATCTAAAAATACTGTCTTTTGCTATAAGTGAAAGTGCATTGAATTTTAAATGCATATTTTAAAAATTATATACATATATCTCTCTTGGGGAAAGACATTTGGAAGTGTCTCTGTTTATATATGTGTAAAAATAAAACCCAATATTACAGGATTCTATGGAAAAACTTGCTCTTAAAAATTTAAGTTGATAAAACACTTGAATTCTCATTGAAGTCAGGAAGAAGGCAATGATGCCCTCAGTTGGGAGTATGCTTCTCTCCCTCTCCCTCTGCGCCTCCCCCTAGTCACACACACACACTCTCTCTAAAGTAAATAAATAAATCTTTAAAAAAATAAGAGTAATATGGTGATAATAAAGTGAGAGTAATGAAATACATTTGGCCTTAAGACATGAATAGATGCATTGACTAAACTCTGGTGTTAAGCAAATTGGATTCACTTCCTGGTTTCCTCACTCAGAGCTATGTGACTCCAGCCAAATTATTGCCATATTCTCCTCACCTGGGAAATAGCATAATATTAGGTAAAGTAAAATGAAACTGGAATACTACTTTAAAAAAAGAAAGGTAAGCTAAATAATAATATTGTTATAAGTATAGCATTTCTTAACCAATGACAAAACTGAGAAAATATTAATTAAATGATAGCTAAAATTTTATTTTTTATTTTGAAAGATTTTATTTATTTATTTATTTGAGAGAGAGCATAAAGAGATGAAGGGCAGAGGGAGAAGTAGACTCCCCACCGAGCAGGGAGCCCAGTGCAGGGCTCATTCCCAGGACCCTGAGATCATGACCTGAGCCAATTAAAAAACATGAAAAAAATAAGTCAAATCCAAATATATTTTTTAGTAACAGGTAAAACTTCCTTTATATTCATATTGATAAAAGTAGATAAATTACTCAACAAGAACATTGGCAAAGCCCATTATGAAGTTTCACAGAAAAAGACATACACATACCTTATAGTCTTTTGACAAAGACTCAAAATCACTCTCAATTAAAGAGAAGCAAATTAAAATAGGTATAATGTTTGTAATATACATTGTTGTGGAGGATATAGAGTATCTTTCCTATAGTTCTGTAGGGTATAAAATTGGCAGAGCCTCTTTGGAGGGTGCATTGATAGACTATTTCAAATTTTAAAAACATACCCATCCTTTCACCCAACGAGCCCATATTTAAAATTCATGGATTTTTCATATACATGCACAAAAATGAAAAAGAAACAACACATATCAATTAATAGAAATTAGTTTAATTTGTGTTTCACATTGACACATTGATATTTGCAAATGACACATCAGATAAAGGGCTAGTATCCAAAATTTAAAAATTGCCAAGGGAGTTTATCTTGATGAAATCCCAACAGTTCATTTTTGCCCTTGCTTTCCTTGCATTTGGCGACGTTTCTAGGAAGATGTTGCTACAACTGAGGTCAAAAAGTTTGCTGTCTGTGTTCTCCCCAAGGATTTTGATGGATTCCTGTCTCACATTTAGGTCTTTCATCCATTTTGAGCCTATTTTTGTGTGTAGTTAAAGGAAATGGTCCAGTTTCATTCTTCTGCATGTGGCTGTCCAGTTTTCCCAACACTGTTTGTTGAAGAGACTGACTTTTTTTCCACTGGACATTCTTTCCTGCTTCGTTGAAGATTAGTTGACCGTAGAGTTGAGTTTCCATTTCTGGGTTCTCTATTCTATTCATTTATCTGTGTGTCTGTTTCTGTGCCAGTCCCATACTGTCTTGATGACTACAGCTTTGTAATAGAGCTTGAAGTCTGGAATTGTGATGCCACCAGCTTTGGTTTTCTCTTTCAATGTTCCTGTAGCTATTTGGGGTCTTTTCTGGTTTCATACAAAATTTTAGGATTATTTGTTCCATTTTGATAGGGATTGCACTAAATGTGTAGATTGCTCTAGGTAGCCTAGACATTTTCACAATATTTGTTCTTCCAATCGATTAGAATGGAATGTTTTTCCATTTCTTTGTGTCTTGCTCATTTCTTCCAGAAGTGTTCTATAGTTCTCTGAGTAAAGATTCTCTGCCTCTTTGGTTAGATTTATTCCTAGGTATCTTATGGCTTTGGGTGCAATTGTAAATGGGATTGACTCCTTAATTTCTCTTTCCTTGTCTTGCTGTTGGTGTATAGAAATGCAACTGATGTTTGTGCATTTGTTTTATATCCTGACACTTTACTGAATTCTTCCTGTATGAGTTCTAATAGTTTTGGGATGGGGTCTTTTGGGTTTTCCACATAAAGTATCATATCATCTGCAAAGAGTGAGAGTTTGACTTCTTGCCTATTCAGATGCCTTTTATTTCTTTTTGTTGTCTGATTCCTGAGGCTAGGGCTTCGAGTACTATGTTGAATTGCAGTGGTGATAGTGGACATCCCTTCCATATTCCTGACTTTATGGGAAAAGCTCTGTTTTTCCCCATTGAGAATGATATTCACTGTACGGTTTTCATAGATGGTTTTCATGATATTGAGGTATGTACCCTCTATCCCTACACTGTGAAGAGTTTCAATCAAGAAAGGATGCTGTACTTTGTCAAATGCTTTTTCTGCATCTAATGAGAGTATCATTTGCTTCTTGTCCTTTCTTTTATTAATGTTGTGTTTCACATTGACTAATTTGAAGATGCTGAACCAACCTTGCAGTCCAGGAATAAATCCAATTTGGTTATGGTGAATAATCCTTTTAATGTACTGTTGGATCCTATTGGCTAGTATTTTGGTGATAATTTTGGCATCCATGTTCATCAGGAATATTAGTTTGTAATTCTCCTTTTTGATGGGGTCTTTGGAAATAGTCAACAAAACCAAAAGACAACCGACAGAATGGGAGAAGATATTTGCAAATGACACATCAGATAAAGGGCTAGTATCCAAAATCTATAAAGAACTTATCAAACTCAACACCCAAAGAAAAATAATCCAATCAAGAAATGGGAAGAAGACATGAACAGACATTTCTGCAAAGAAGACATCCAAATGGCCAATGGACACATGAAAAAGTGCTCCACATCACTTGACATCAGGGAAATACAAATCAAACCACAATGAGATACCACCTCACACCAGTCAGAATGGTTAAAATTAACAAGTCAAGAAACAACAGATGTTGGCAAGGATGTGGAGAAAGGGGAACCCTCCTACACTGTTGGTGGGGATGCAAGCTGGCGCATCCACTCCAGAAAACAGTAGAGGTTCCTCAAAAAGTTGAAAATAGAGCTACCCTACAACCCAGCAATTGCACTACTGGGTATTCACTCCAAAGGTACAAACTTAGTGATCTGAAGGGGCACATGTACCCCAATGTTTATAGCAACAATGTCCACAATAGCCAAACTATGGAAAGAGCCCAGATGTTCGTTGACAGAGGTGGATAAAGAAGATGTGGTATATACATATCTATCTATCTATAGATAGATACATAAATACACACACACACACACACACATGTACATATATATACATACACACACAGTGGAATATATGTAGCCATCAAAAAAATGAAATCTTGCCATTTGCAAATATATGATTGGAACTAGAGTGCATTATGCTAAGCAAAATAAGTCAATCAGAGAGAGACAATTATCATATGATCTCTGATTTGTGGAATTTGAGAAACAAGGCAGAGGATCATAGGGGAAGAGAGGAAAAAATGAAACAAGATGGAACCAGAGACAGAAACAAACCATAAGAGACTCTTAATCATAGGAAACAAACCGAGGGTTGCTGGGGGCAGGGGGAGGGATGGGGTAACTGACAGTTGGACATTGGAGAGGGTATGTGCTATGGTGAGTGCTGTAAACTATATAAAACTGATGAATCACAGACCTGTACCCCTAAAGCAAATAATACATTATATGTTAATAAAAAATGGTAAAAAAAAAAAAATTGCCAAGGCACATTGCAGAATGAGAAAATCAAAATGACAATACCATGTATGCAAGGCTTCCAAAATGTATATGTGTGTGTGTGTGTGTGTGTGTGTGTGGAAATATACATGCATTATGTAGAAAATTTGGGGTATGATAATTATTAAGTTTAAATAAAAGACTATTTAAATTCAGAAATAAAATACACTGAAGAATCCTAGAGCATATTTTTAGAAAAAAATTAATAGATATTAGCAAAATCTAAGAAAGAATCCTGCAAAGCTCACCAAGAAACATGAGAGGATTCCCAGAGAAAAATATGTAATTCACAAATCACTTTATATTTTGGGATTTTCTTAGAATTAAAAATATAAAAGAATGTAGAATGAACATTTTTCTTGAAGTGTGAACAGAATAAGAGTATTTGAAAATAAAAGTACTGAACACAGAAGAGATTCTTCAGATATTAATTAAATTAATTAATTCTTTGTAATGCTATCATGATTTAAATTACAGAATGACATTAAACTAAAGCAACAAAATAAATGGACCAGAAAAAGTCTTTTTCATAAAAGGAATGATTATATGGTGGTTAAAAATCACAAAGCAATAAGAGAGCTATGGATCATTCAATAAATCAGATGAAGACTGATTAATCAATATAAGTTATTAAATTATTAACCAATGAAAATTAATAACACTAGAGTATTTGATGACATTTTTAACATTAGAAGTTTAATAAAATTTCAAACCATGAAAGACCAGGAACATACAAATAAATATCAATATCTGGATGGACATCTCCTATTTTGAAAAGCAATGAAAGAAATTACTTTGGAAATGATAGCAGATTTCACTACAATTAAATGTGCCTTTTGTTTGTTTGTTTGTTTTCAGAGAGAGAGAGAAAGAGCAAGTACAAGGTGGGGAGGGACAGAGGGAGAGGGAGAGAGAACCTTTTAAAATTTAAATTCAATTAATTAACATCCAATGTATTATTAGTTTCAGAGGTAGAGTTCAGTGATTCAGTTGTATATAACACCTAGTGCTTAGTTACCCATCCCTTCACCCCCTGCCCTTCCATCAACCTTCAGTTTGTTTCCTATGGTTAAAAGTCTCCTATGGTTTCTCTCCCTCTCAGATTATATCTTGTTTTATTTTTCCCTCCATTCCTCTATGCTCCTCTGTTTTGTTTTTTGTTGTTGTTGTTTTTTAAGATTTTATTTATTTATTTGTCGGAGAGAGAGAGAGGGAGAGAGAGTGAGCGAACACAGACAGGCAGAGGCAGAGGGAGAAGAAGCAGGCTCCCTGCCGAGCAAGGAGCCCGATGTGGGGCTCGATCCCAGGATGCCACCCAGGCATCCCTATGCTCCTCTGTTTTGTTTCTAAATTCCACATATGAGTGAAATCATGTGATTATTGTCTTTCTCTGATTGATTTATTTTGTTTACCATAACACACTCTAGTTCCATCCATATCATAGCAAATGGTAATATTTTATTTTTGATGGCTGCATAATATTCCATTGTGTGTATATATACCACATCCTCTTTACCCATTCATCTGTCAATGGACATCTGGGCTCTTTCCATAGTTTGGCTATTGTGGACATTGTTGCTATAAACATTGGGGTGTAGGTGCCCCTTCGGATCACTACATTTGTGCCTTTGGGGTGAATACCTAGTAGTGCAATTGTAGGATAGCTTTATTTTTAATCCTTTGAGGAACTTCCATATTGGTTTCCGGAGTGAATGTACCAGCTTACTTTCCCATTAGCAGTGTAAGAGTTTCCCCAGGGAGAGAAAGAGAATCTTAAACAGGCTGTATGCTCAGCATGGAGCCCAATGTGGGGCTTGATCTGATGAACTGAAGCCAAAATCAAGTGTCAGATGCTTAACTTACTGAGCCATCCAGGTGCCCCTTAATCATGTTTTTTTAAATGGTTCTCAAAATTAAAGACCAATTTACTAAGTAGCTTACAGATTTGGAGATATTTATAATATATACTAAAGAGAAAAGGCCAAAATGTTTTAGTATACAAAACTTACATAAGACAGACATGTATAAGTTGCATATTTAGATTAAGATACACTAAGATTTCAAAAAATAAGATGTCAACAAGGAGTTTATAATAGTGGAAATTCGAATGGTAAAGGGGTTGAAAATATGGGAAAATGTTAACTCTGAGTGAATAAAATGTCAATTAACTCCAAAATAATATATTTGATTATGAACTTATCAAAATTGTAAAATGTAAATTACTTAATACTGACAAGAGTATTTTTTCATTCACCACTGTGGGAATTTAAATCAATGCAGCCCTTTGGAAAGCATTCCAGAGTATATTGAGAACCTTAAAAATATTAGTAGTTTTCCATTCACAGATCGAAATTTGTCTAAGATGAAATGCTTCATGCATAAAAATGATCCTGGAAACATACCCATGCATGCATATGAAAGAGGCTTACATGATAAACAGTAACAAGATGGTTAAATGAAATGAGATGAACAAGTATGGAGACATTTAAGATGATGTTTGTAAAGAGCACATGTTATAATTTAAAAGAAATAGAAATAGATAATATATGCATATAGTTTGATCTTAACTATGCAAGCACAACACATATAGTAGATAGATTAGAATGAATGAAAAAAATTTTAACGGTAGAACAGTCAGTAACTTCCTTGCTTCAATGTAAATACAGTTGCAAGATCATGTTGTTGTTATTAAAATTTAATAGATTTACTTTATGGGAGCAGGTGTTAGTGCCCATCTATGATGATAAGAATTTGATTGAACAATAATGTCTTTTCTGTTATTTGTTAGTGAACTTGGGAAAGCATCTACTCGATGTCTTAACCTTAGGTTCTTTCGCTCTCATGTGCTACTAGCAACAATAATACTTCACTCTCAGGGTCATTTGAAAGATAGAATAAGATCTGAATGTGACAGTATGCTGTGAATGGCATGCAAATGTTACATATCTTCATTAAATAGTTGATAATTATTGAGTATCCCAAAGTCCTGCCTGGGTCTATGGCTGAATTCTACTGATATAAACTCAATCACACTGTTAAGTCCATGGCTATCATTGAGTGGTGTTCCTGTAAAGAAGTACCTTCGGGGGGTGCCTGGGTGACTCAGTGGGTTAAGCCGCTGCCTTCGGCTCGGGTCATGATCTAGAGTCCTGGGATCGAGCCCCGCATCGGGCTCTCTGCTCAGCGGGGGGCCTGCTTCCTCCTCTCTCTCTGCCTGCCTCTCTGCCTGCTTGTGATCTCTGTCGAATAAATAAATAAAATCTTTAAAAAAAAAAAAAAAAAAAGAAGTACCTTCGGAAGTCCACCAATGGTACAGATTTTTCCGTCAACATCAAATCAAAGTTATATTCATGTCAGCAAGATATTACACCCAGAAAGAGCTGTCAGGTTGTTAATATAAAAAGCACTGACTAGTTTATAAAAGTATTCAGTTGAAAGATAACGGAAAGACAAGCTGCCAATATTAAGAGCAATGTGAAAGTGAAAATTGGAGCATGAGAGCAGAAGTTGTATCAGGAAAAATCTTTGAAGATTTTGGTATAAGGAGCAAGAATGACAGACACAAAAGTGATGAGTGACAAGCCATTGAGCAAGTTCTCTTGACTGAGTAAATATTTTAATCATTTTTAAATGGAATTATTTTCATTGTATAGGTACAACCTATTATAAAGGGAATAAAATCCAGAGAGAACAGAAGAAAAAGGAATGGATGCAAATGCAATGTGAGAGATGGGAATGGACAAAAATATCCCACCACTGCCTCTCTCTGGAACTCTGAAGTTATAGCAGTGGTAACCACAGATGAGGCTTCAAGCATCTTCTTTACATAAGTCTCAAGACAAGTCTTTTCAATATCTCCCTTTCCCTTACCACAGTACATTGCCCCTTAAGGTTAAATACAACCAGGAAAAAAGGCAGAAATATAAAGCTTACATTAGATAATTATAGTGTATGGAGTGGGAGAGGAAGCAGAAGAAGTCAAATAAATAGAGATATGTTTATGCATTTGAGGAAGAGAAGTATAAACACTACACACTTGACATCACTCTTCCCCCATACGACCAAATGGACATGACCAGGCTCTGGTTTCTGGAATAAAACAATTACCTCCTCTGTAGTCTTGTCCTGCAGCTGGACATATGAAAGGCCAAAATATCTAGTTAGTATGCCTAATTCTATCACAGCTCTTGCCAACTAATTTTGAAAAAAAAAATCAGTTCAACTAATTAACTGACTGAATTGACTGAATATACCATTTGTCAGAAAACTGGCTGCACATCTTTTGCTTGAATTTAAGACCAGTGTGATGTCAGAGTTGGGATAGAGTCCCATGCTTGGCCTCCTTGTTGATATCAAGTTCCCTGTCATTCAATAAATTTTACTTTTTGTTTTTTATAAGTAATACATTTTATCTGAACTCTCCAAATATGGAAAAGTAGGAAAAAAGATCAACATAGTTCTATTAGTAAAAGCTACACAGAATTGCTCATGGGTTGTATTTTTCTGTGCATATTTTTTAAGTATGTATTTTTGCACATTTATCTTAATAATGTAATTTATATTTTTAATTTAATAATTCTGTCACATCTTTCTTAATGTATGTCTTAATGACTGTTTTATTACCTCTGGTTGGTGGCATCATTAACTATTGGTTCACTAAGACCTCTAGCTTATGGCACTAGATTGTCCTACTACAACTTACACAGTGCTAAAAATCTTTGTATTTGATTGTTTGGTACAGTTGAGATGATCTTCTGAGGGTTGGTTTCAAAAAGCAGAATATTTTCTGATTATTTTTCCCAAGAGTTATCCATGAATGATTCCATTATAGCCCTACACCTTAGGAACAACTGGATTACGAGTTATACAAAGTTGTTAAAGCTTTTAAGATGATAAAATATATCTTTCTCATCCCAAAGCCAGCAACTTCTTAATTAAGAAACATTAGACACATTTTCACTAAAGTAAGTGATAAAATAAATATCCTCATTAACATCACTATTATTAACATTGTTCTGGGGAATATTAACTTATGCAATTGAACAGCAGCATAAAACATTGGACTTGAGATAAAAAATTAGAAAGGAGGTGTAAAATTATTCTTTGATAATATGACCATATTGAAAAGTGAAAATCCATGTTGAAAAACTACTCAAACAATAAGAGAACTTAGTACTATAGATAGGCATAAATTACTGTTCAGAAGTAAATGAAAAGATAAAATACTTAGAAATATACCTTGCAATAAAAGTGCAAAACAAAAATGTACAAGATTGCAAAAACAAACCTGCAAAAGAAAAAAACAACAGATAAACCACAAAGAAAACAATACACCATCTGTAGTAAAATCAATTCTGATACATTGTTGAGGAAACAGTAAATAGTTACTTCTTTTGGAAAGTGATTTGGTGAGTTATGTGGTCGATTGTTGGAGCAATGGTCCTAACTCTTACCCTCTCTCTCTATCCACATGATTTGCAACAGGTACTTCCCACTTCTCATCAGTGGATTATTAAGTCACTTCCTCACCCCTGAATCTGAACTGGTCTTGTGATTTTCTTGGGCTAACAGAGATTTTCTTGGAGTTTGCGATTCAGTATTAACATCTTTTCATGCTGGCAAGTTCAGTATATTGTCATGTGACAAATATGATTGGTCTCATTTTTGTCTTATGAAGGTATTCTTTCTGTTTTAAAAACTTGTTTTGCTGTATGGCCTGCTTATTCAGACTGTGTTGTGTATATGTATTTTTGGTTTTGCTCTATAAATTATCATTACAACTCTAACTTTATTAAAAAAGTTTTAATGCTTGGCTTTAGATGGTCTCCATTGACTCCTGACTGGAAGCAATGATATAATTAGGGTATTTATTCCCCTCTTTCCTCTCCATCTTCTCTGCCCATCTTTTAGTTGATTGCATCATCTTTATTAGTGTTTACCTTTGTGCTGTTGAATAACTCTTTGCTTCTTTGACTTGGTTAATGAGAAGAGTTGAATGAAGGGGCTATTTATTCATGGAAAGGAACAGGCAAGGTTGAGAGATTTGACAACTATGAGGGAGCATCTAAGACTAGCACAAGTCAGAAGCCTCCGGACCTCCCTTAGGCTTGCAGGGACAACTGGAAGGAACGATCATGAGAATGTGATGAGAGCTGCAGCCAAATGAGAAGGGCTGCTTGCCAGGAGCTGTGGTTTAGATGAAAGAATACAGTCATAGCCAACAGTCCTGTGTTTTTATCATCATCACTAAAATAGGAAAATAACTATCTAATAGTGTAGCTGTGATTAATACATGAAAATGAGATATATAACTATCCTAGCTTAGTAGTCATCAAATCAGAATTACCACTAGGCAATTAGATGTACAGATGATGGATGAGGGGAAGTGTGCTCATGAAGGTACATCTAGTGAGGAAAAAAGTGAAGTGAATACTACTACTCCAGGAAGGTGTCACTCTTTACAATGAAGTTTGACTTGGTGCTAAGGTGAGTGCTCACACTTTGTGTTGACTTAGTCAACTAGAATCAATATTTCCTCTCTACAGTCACTTAACTCCCACTAATCTGCCCCTATGACACGCTTACCACATTACAAGTCTTGGGTGGTGTTTCTGTGGATGTGTGCACAGGAGCCAGTCCTTCTTCCAATTTGTGTAGCACTCAAGGTCCAGTTCCACTTGGGTAACCACACAGTGATGTCTCATTGCTGGGGAAAGAAAACAAAGAAATCAGTGTAGGAAATCGTATTTCACTAGGAAACATTATTGCCCATGGCACTCTTAGGCAGACACGTTTAAATGTGATTGGGGAATCCCATGGCAGTCAGTGCACTGGAGCACTCCGTGTCGTGCTACAACACAAAGACTGAAAAGATGAAAAATTTTTGTCTGTAAAGAGCTTTTACATTTGATCACGAAATGGTGGCAGTACAGATGGAGTGATTGTTATTCTGCAAGAGTAAGACAGTAGAAAGGATTTAAATGATCTGGAAAAATTAGAATTGATTGAACAAGTACAGCAGAGGGCAGTTCTGGGGATGCGGGCTGTGGTGTTAAAACAAATATCAAATTCTTAAATCAGACTTATAATAGAAAGCACCAATGACGTGTGTGTGTGTGTGTGTGTGTGTGTGTAAGAATTCTGGGTGGAAAGACTGTGTCTTGGTTTGGAGAGCTGTGTTTGTAGGGAGGTTAAGGAGTGGGTACTAGACTCTTGTCTCTGTGGCACCCAAGTGTGGAAGGGGTCCTGTCCTTTGTGGCTCTGAACTGCTCAAAAGAATCAAAGTCTCTGTGGGTCATTAGAGGGACATCAGAAGCACATTTCCCTTTTGTTTACACACTGAGATTTCTTCACTTTTGGAGGGGCAACGAAGGCCTATATTTGGAGGATGAATTAAGACCAATGCATTTTTTAATTTGGAGACTTGTTTGCCTTCTGTTTATAGAGCCTGGAAAGGGACATAGAGAAATAGCTTCTAATGGTTCAGTAATTCATTGTTTAGCCTGAAGACCTGTGTGATGTCAGGTGTCACGTAATGTGAATTTTCCATTATTCAAAGGCCATCGTCCTTTTTTTTTTTAATCCTTTGGCTTTTTCTTTTTCTCTGTTGTCTGATGTTTGGGAATAGCTGTGATACCTTAGGGGGAAAGGGAAAAGATAACAAAACTTTTTCAGTTTTGCTTCTTTTTAGCAGATCTGAGCAAATTAGAGAGAGGAGGTATAAGTTGCTACTTAAAAAGAGGTTCCTGAATTGTTTGTGGATAAAATTTTAGCAGTCATATAATGAGACAAACTAAAATCTTGTCCAATGTCCCATTCTATGCTGGATTTGTAGCTATAAAAATCTATCTTTTTTTATATTAAAGCTCTTTACCAGGCAAGGATGTCACATGATTAAAGGAAAAGATGCAAAATGCAGATTTTTCAGAAGCTACTTTCCTCTTTTTTCAAGCAATAAGGTTTCTTTAAAAATACAGCAAAAGCAGAACAAACTCAAATGAGGTATTGGAAAAAAATGAGGTATTGGGAATTGGGTAAGGGGAAGTACACAAAGGACTGTAAGTTAATTGGAAGTTAACTTTTATTTTATTTTTAGCTCAAAAGTGTATGCAGAGTATGAAAAATATAGATAATAAAAGGAATAACATAAAAATTATACATGTTCCACAAAAGTCAGAGGTAGATTTCTAAAAGATATTTTGGTGGTTTATATACATCTATAATAGTTATTCTGTGAATATTTCCAATGCGAATTGTGACTTTTCCAGATTAAATCTTGGGGAGGTTTTAGAAAAGCACATCAGGGAAGTGGGATGAGGAATGAACCTACAGAATCACAGGAATGACTTCTTAGCTGGTTAGAGAACAATGAAACATGGTGAAAGAATTGGGGGGCTGGGACATAATAGTGAAGGGATTTTAGGCAAAGTTAGGTGAGGCATGATTGATGTGATATAGGAAGTCCTGGACTGAAGTCCAGAAAGGGAGAAATGTTAAGAGTTAGTAGTAAGATAAGGATTTACATCAGACACATTTGATTTTATTAAGTGTGAATTGCTCTTGATTTTGTGAAAAACCACTTATCTGGGTTTATTTATCCTGTGGCTTTAGCTCTGTAGCCACCACGTTTAAACCTGGATGGCAGCTGAATGTGGAGGTGGTGGATTTTAGCACTGGGCGCTCTGGCAGAGAGGCTTAGCTATCTGACAAAGATCTGTGCTCCCACTCCACTAGAGTAGTTGTCACTGGGAAGGGTCAGCGCAGGCAACTTCTGTACTTCCCAGAATTCCTTGCATCTAGGTGCAGTCACATGACTGAGTGCAAGCCAATGAAATGTGAACCCAGGTGACCTGTGCCTCCAAGTTGGTTACCCCAAATAGCAACTAGTTTTCTTTCTTTCTCAACTAGTTTTCTTTCTTTCTTTCTTTCTTTCTTTTTCATAATCTTTTATCTTCAAGGTGGCTAGACTTAAAGGTACCGCAGGACAAGCTAGGAAGCCCCCTACTGCTGACGGCAGAGCCTCTACTAGCCTGGATTCCTGAATAGGTGGATCAAGGGGCTGCAGACTTGTCCATCTGCCCAGTATTGCTGTGAGAGCAAAAATACACTCTTACTGTGTGAGAGTCTTCATACTATTGAGGACTCTTTTCTTAGAATAGTTTGGCAGCCCTAACTAATATAAGTGTACAGCATCATTTCATCTTAAGGAAGAAGAGGGCCTTTGAAAATGCAAAAATATTGAAGGGTGATTTATTCATTTACTCAACACCAAATGCATGCTTATTGTATGACAAGCACTTTTTTAAGGGCTGGAGATACATGAGTCGATAGAATAAAGTTGCCTGCTTAAAGAACCCACAATGCAATGGGATTAACAGACAGTAAGTATTCAAGTAGACAGTCATTCCAAATGGTGTTTTAGGAAGAAATAGAAAAGTGTGATAGTTCGTGAAATGGTGAAAGGGAGGGCATAGTGGTCAGAGAAAGCCTCTTTGAGTAGGGGATTTTTTTCAAGATTTTATTTATTAATTTGAGAGAGAGAGAAAGAAAGATCATGAATTGGGGGAGACACAGAGGGAGAAGAAAACTCCCTGCAGAGCAGGGAGCCTGACCAGGCTCATCCCAGGACCAGATCATGACCAAAGCTGGAATCAGACACTTAACTGTCTGAGCCCCCCAGGTACCCCAAAGAGGGGATCTTTAAAGTGAGAAATAAGTGTTGAGTCAGAAGCAGCTCCATGATGATCTGCAAAAAAAAGGCATTCCAGGCAGAAGGGATGAAAAATGCAAACATCCTTTGATGTTTGAGCTTAGCATGTTCAACAGAGAAAGAATGCTTATAGCATTGAGCAAAAGAGGGAGAATAATGGGGGATGAAGTTCTGGAAGTCATGAGTGTTGGAAGCTACAGGGAAGGGCTTTAGAGACCAGGGAGGGTTTTAAGCAAGGCATTGACATAATCTGAGTTTCTTCATTGAAAGATCTGTCTGGTAGAGGAGCCTGGGTGGCTCAGTCAGTTAAGCATCCAACTCTGGATTTGGGCTCAGGTCATGATCTCAGGGCCATGAGCTCAAGCCCTGTTCTATGTGCATTCTGCTTGAGAGTCTCTCTCCTCTGCCCCTCCCCCCACTTGTGCACTCTCTCTCTCAAAATAAATAACTAAAATTAAAAAAAAAAGTTTTCTCTGGCTAGAGTGCAGAGAGTGATTACAACAGGGCACACAAAAAAAATGAGACCTATTGTAGGGCAGCCATGACTCAGAGACTGCAGAGACAGCTTGGGTTCAGAGAAACTGTGGCTCAGTTCTAGCCCACCACCATAAAGCAAGTGAGACCAATGACTTTTTTTGGTTTCCCAGTACGTATAGAAGTTGTATTTACTGTATGCTGTATACTGTAGTCCATTAAGTGTGTAATAGCATTATGTCTAAAAAACGATGTCCAGTCTTACTTAAAAAGTACTTTATTTCTTAAAAACGCTATCATCTGAACTTTCAGTGAGTTGTAACCATTGATCACTGATCACCATAACAAATGTAGTAATAATACAAACATTTGAAATAGTGCAAGAATTACCAAAATGTGACAGATGCAAAGTGAGTAAATGCTGTTGGAAAAAGGGTAACAATAAACTTGTTTGACTAGGGTTGGCACGAAACTTTAATTTGTAAGAATCACAGCAAAGCACAATAAAGTGGAGCACAATAAACAGGTTATACCTGTAATCCAAGTAAGAGATGTTGGGGTTTGCACTAGCATAGAAACAGTGGAGATAATGGCAAGAGACCAGACTTATCACATAAAAATAAATAGCACTGGATTGCATTGCTACTCACTGTGACGATTAGGCTACAGGAAAAATGAGAACTAAGAAAACATGGAATGAATGAATATGACTTACTATCTCCATACTATTATCTGATTCTATTAAGACTGTCATATTAATATCTGATTATACTAAATAGCCAGGATCAGCAAACTATAGCCTGTGGTCCAAATGCTGCCTGTTGCCTGTTTGGTAAATAAAGTGTCTTGGAACATAGCCACCAGATTCATTTATGCATTCCATATGGCTTCTTTTGCATAATAACAGCAAAGTTGAAAAGTTCCAACAAACACCTTATGGGCAATAAAGCTGAAGATATTTTCTATCTGGCCCTTTACAGAAAAAGTATACAGACCCCCTGCTAAAGAGAATTATTCTCTACTTCTAATAATTGAACTTTGTTGTAAGAAGAATCTGGAATTAAAATAATGTAAGCACTGAATTCTCAGGCAGATTTTTGGATCTCTCAGGATTCTAGCTTGGTTCCAATGGATTTCACCCTTTGGTAACATATGTTTGCTCTAAGGCAGTCACTAAAATTGAAATTAATGCAAATCAACTACACAAAGATTATGTCTTAGATTTGGAAGAAACCTTAGTCAGCATCTGATCTGAGTATTTTATTGGTATTTTAAAGAAGAAAATGGGACTCTGTGGTCCTTGTGTCACCAGCTCAGGGTTGCAAAGTGAGTTGGTAGCAAAGAGGAACCCATCATTCCTGCTTCTCTTCTTCCAGCCCATACCCTGTCCACATTACTATACTGAATGCCTTAAAAATAGGCATAAGGGAGCACCTGTATGGCACAGTCGGTTAATCATCCTACCCTTGATTTCATGTCAGGTCATGATCTCAGGATCCTGGGATTGAGCCTTGCGTCAGGCTCTATGCTCACCATGGAGTCTGCTGGTCCCTCTCCCTTTTTTTCTTCTCCTGTGCATGCTCTCTCCCTAAAATAAATAAAACGTTTTAAGAAAAATAGACATAAGAAGTGATAATCACAGGTATGAATGGATGAAGATTTCCTTTAAACATCATTGGTTTTTTTTTTTCAAGTATCCAATGTGTATTTCTTTTGAACTAGGTTATTCTTTATTTTATAAAACAATCCCATTGATTCTATCTTTAAAATTTATACTATAGAAATTTCTAAACAAGTATAAAAGCAAAGATAATAGCAAAAGGAACCCCTGTGTACCTGTCACTCAGCTTCTACAATTAACCTGTGGCTCATCTCAATCTCATTTCATCTAATTCCCTCACCCCGTCTCCCACCCCCACCCATTTCATTATTTTGAAGCAAATCCCAGCTATTCTATCATTTAATCTGTGGACATTTTATTATTTATCTCTAAAAGAGAAAAACTAAAAAATTATAAGTCAAAAATTAAATAATAATTCTTTAATATCACCGATATCCAGTCAGTGTTTTGAGTATCCCCAATTGTCTCATAAATTTTTCAAGTTAATATGTAGATTCCCCATTTGCTATTAACACAAAACAAAACAAAACCTGGACGTTTGACCTTGGACTGTCCCATTTTCTGAATTTTACAATGACATCTCCATAATGAAGTGATTTAATTAAAATAGCTATCCTTTAATTAATTTAAGCAATATTTGATTCTGAAAAGTGTAACTTTAGAGGAACACATTTATTGCTGAAAATGTACTCTTAGCATGTGTACACAGAACCTACCCTCCCTCTTTAAAACTCACCTTAGGTCAGGCCACTTGTCTTCTGGAAACTCGTGTTTTCCCATCTTATCCAGAGCAAGAGCTACCGCCTGCCTCTAGTTGCAAGGCCCTATGTGATTTATCCTTAACTCAGCCCTCTGGCCTTCCCTTATTTCATCCTTCATTTGTTGGTATCCAGCCAACTAACTCACATCTTTGTTTCTCTAAAACTCTTGTTGCTCTAAAAAGTTTTACTTTCCCAAGAGGTTGATACTTACTGTTCTTTCCCTGAAAAGTTCATCTCCCAGATGCCACCATGGCTCATTGCCTCTTTTTCCAAATATCCCCACAACACATTGCCTCATCTTCTTCCAGTCTTAGTCAAATGTCATCTTTTCAGTGATTCCTTCCATAACCAAACTATTTTAAATGACCCACTCTGCTCAGCACTCCCCATCCCCTTCTCTGCAGTGTTTTTGCATATTTTGTCCATTTCTACATTTTTCAGTACCTCGGACAGAGCTTGAGTCATAATAAATATTCACTGAATATTTGTTGAAGACATGAATGAGTATATGTAGACATATTTGTTTAGTAGGATTTTGTCAAAATGAATAATATTTACTCCAGATTATAGTGCCACCCCTGAATTTTTCTTATTCAGATTAATTAGAAAGATTAAGCTGGACAAAAATCTATAAGTGCCCTTAGTTTTATCCTTTGATTCTGTGACCTAGAAAAATGTAGAGTAAGTCCTAGTACATGGTTACTTGTTTCTTTTCCTTTTTTTGTGGATTCAAATGGACTAATATGTGCTCTTTAGAGATATAGTTTCTTCATAAGCTAAAGGCACCCTCGGTGGGGGGGGGGTAGGGAGAAGGAGAAAGTCAACATTAGATAGGAAAAGACTCCCAAGCCCCCTCTCCCATGAATCTTCACAGTCATGATCACTTCACTTCATGAGGGTAGAGAAAGAAGAGAATATCCATCAACTACCTGCTTCATTTTGGAGGATGATTCAAAAAGAACTTACCCCCCAGCTATTTTTTCCTGTTTATAATATATGCTTTGTTACTATCCTGGTTTCAACAAATGTGTCATTTCTTTTCTTTTGCCTATCCCTCCATCCCTTCTTATCCTGTGACATCTACTATATGTGATGCTTTTCAGGGAACCTTAAATCTTCAGTGAGATGGGAAGGTGACATCAACAGCAGGTTAAGGAATTATCTTTTCAATTTCTAAAAACAACTGAGTGGAGGCGGTACGAACTCAGGCTTTCAGAGTTCTTATTTCAGTATCTTAACTTTGTTGCTTACTATTTGTACCACTATTTGTTGAAATTAGACCTCCGTGGATATTGCACTCACTTGTGCTATCTCTAATTATTTTCATATGAATAAATTCTCTTCAAACTTGAAAGTGTGGCTGATTTTCACAGAGTATATCAACCTGATTGGTAGGGACATTTTTTGTTGGTTGGTTCTTCATAGTTTGGGAACTCCAAAGACTCTAGTATAGGTACTATGTGGCACTGGATAAATATTTATTAGATTGATGAAAAAAATATTTCATGGACATACAATATTCAAAAAGAATCAAACTAATAATTTCAAATAGAGAATGGGATATTCAACTTATTATCAAAGTTTAAAAGAGAAAGGTTTAAGCAGAAAAAGAGGGGAAAACTCCCCAAATAATTCTATCAAAAGGTATTAAACACTCATTAATTTATTTACTCATTTCTTTCACAAACACTTGTCAAGTTCCTACTTTGTGCCCAATATTGTATTTGGTACTTAGTATACAGGATGAGTTAAGCATATTACTTGTTCTTAAGGAATGTTCCTAGTAGGGTTAGCAGATAGCTAAATCAACAATTACAATGTACTTTAATAAATACTATAACAGAGACAATAGAATGTTATTCCAACATACAAAAGTAATACCAGCTCTGTTTAAAAGAGGATAGTCAGGGAGTGATTCTTTTCTTTTAATTTTTTATTTAAATTCAATTAAGTTACATATAGTATATTATTATTTTCAGGGGTAGAATTTAGTGATTGATCCATTGCATATAACACTCTGTACTCATTACATCATGAGCCCTCCTTAATGTCCATCACCCAGTTACTCCATCCCCTACCCACTACCCCTCCAGCAACCCTTAGTTTGTCCCTATAGTTAGGAGTCTCTTATGGTTTACCTCCCTCTCTGTAATTATCTCCTTTTATTTTTCCTTCCCTTCCAGGGAGTGATTCTTAAGCTGAATATTAAAGGTTGAGTAGGAGTTAGATAGAATGATGGATGGGTGAACATAAGAAAATGGGAAATCATTCCTAGATGTAGGAAGAAGTAAGTCTAAAGCACAGATGTGCCTTCTAGGAACAGCCAGTATTCTGGCTGGAGCTTATTGAGCCATGTCTTGAAATGGGGCTGAAAAAGGAGAAAACATGCCATGGAAGGATTTTGTATGTCATTGTGAGGAGTTTGGACTTCATCATCAAGCTATGGGACACCTTGAAAGCTTTTAATGGTGGGGATAGGTGAAAGCAGAGAGACTGGATCTTACAAGAGTAGAAGCCAAGAGCAAGTCTGAATGACCGTGGAGAGAATACAGGAGAAGTACACTGTTAGAGGTACACTTGACAGGATTGATTGAATGTAGGGCATGGGCAAGCAAGGAGAGAAGGAGAACAAGGAGATGCAGGAGATATATAGGGATCCAGAGAGGGATAGAAGTTAAAATGAGGGGCAGATTTTAAGAAAGAAGAGATAGTTAACTCCTTGTTTGGCAACTAGGGTTTAGTCACCAAACTGTGGAAAGAACCAAGATGCCCTTCAACGGACGAATGCATAAGGAAGATGTGGTCCATATACACTATGGAGTATTATGCCTCCATCAGAAAGGACGAATACCCAACTGTCGTAGCAACGTGGACGGGACTGGAAGAGATTATGCTGAATGAAATAAGTCAAGCAGAGAGAGTCAATTATCATATGGTTCCACTTATTTGTGGAGCATAACAAATAGCATGGAGGACATGGGGAGATAGAGAGGAGAAGGAAGTTGGGGGAAATTGGAAGGAGAGGTGAACCATGAGAGACTATGGACTCTGAAAAACAGTCTGAGGGTTTTGAAGGGGCGGGGGGGTGGGAGGTGGTGGGTATTATAGAGGGCACGGATTGCATGGAGCACTGAGTGTGGTGCAAAAATAATGAATACTGTTACGCTGAAAATAAATAAAAAATAAATTTAAAAAAAGGATTAAATTGTAATCTGTGTCATTGTAGTTTCAGAGGAATAGTTACATTAGAAGCCATTTTTCAGTGCATTGAGGTATGAATGGGTCCAAATTTTGGGTTGTCTTCAGCTGTATAATTTGGGGGGCTCCTCCTTTATAAGAAAAAAGATACACAATTATGAACTTAAAACCATGTATAGAGCCTTGGGGGGAGTCCATGCAATGAGAGGTCCTGACATACAGCTTCAATTACTTTTTGACAAATTCATTTTGGGGCTGAAGAATGGGTGGGTGATGATGAAACAGCAAGTGTTAGTTCTTTCTTCCAGAACCTTGGCTTTAAAGGAAAGAAGAAAAATTGGAAAATTACAGCATATGGAGGTGGAGAACAGAGGGTATAAGAGGAAGGAATGTGTATGTGTTTACTTCACGGAGAGACATGAGCATGCTTGTGACGTGACTTGAGGTGACATGACTTGAGCATGAAAGGTAGACAGAATACCTGAGGTAATGGGAGAGGATGCAGTCAAGAGAACAGAGGGAAGAACATTCTAGGAGTGACCCGAATAAAAGGATTCAAAGGAGGAGAATCTGAAGGTGTTCTCACACATGTAAAATCATGGTGGTGGTGGAGGTGTCACAGAGTGTCAGGAAGGAAATTCAGGAAAGTCTTGGGAATACAGTGCCAGAAAGTGTTAAGTGTAGCTGAGAGGTCCAAAATGAAGACTCAGCAAAGCCTACACCATTTGACAACCAGAGGGCTATCGCTGACTTTTATGAAGAAAATGTTATTGTAATGGTGGGGATAGAAACCCAATGATGTTGTGTTGAAAGGGAAAGGGAGGTGTAGCAAATCAGCAGGGAGTGTGGCCTCAGGATTTGACATGCTTGTGAGAAGTGGGGAGACAGGGGAGAAGCCAGGGGACCATGCAGGGTCAAGCAAAGATTTTAGTATTTACTTATTCCAAGTGTGTTGGAAGACAGAGCAAGCTTCTGTGTTGGGGAAATTCAATCACAAGAGAGGGAGGAAGGGGACAAGGGGAATGTATCAAGGAAAAGAAAAGCCTTTGTAAAAATGTTTTTGCTCTGATTCGAAAAACAATCTGTACAGAGAAAGCATTCAAATAATCTAGAAATAATGTAGTATGTGGGAATCCACTATAACTATATTTTCTAACAGTAAATACTGATGTTTTTCTGTTTTTATACTTCAGGCATTTTTCTGTTGTGAATACGAATACACATACAAACATCCAGATATACATGTGGAGAGATTTTTTTTTTTTACAAGATTAAACAAGACATCAGTATGCTAATTTTATTTGACCTGAAATTGTGAAATGGTGTTCATATAAATTTCTAGGGCTATACATTCTTTTGGTGACAAATTATTGTTTTTAAAATCAGTCCTCTGTTGATGGGTATAATTGTTTTCAGTTTACCACTACCAAAAGTAAGACTATAATTACCATTTTTGCATGTTTATAGGAGTATTTGTATAGAACTTCTTGCTTAAAGCATATTGCTAGGTCAAAAGATATTTAAATTTCTATTTTTACCAATTATTTCCAAATTTCCCTTCAAAGGGTCATTATTCTGATTTCTGCTCCTGCCCATAATCCATTGAATGCTTAGAAAATCACGTTTTGACCTTAAACCTAACTCAGTGAAGAGCTGGAGTGATCACACTCTAAAGTCCTCTGAATTAGCCAGAAATCCTTTGTGGAAGTGTCTCAAATATCTTAACTGCTGACTTGTCTTCCTCTGATTAAAACTTTTATTGAAAAAGCTGAATTCAATAGTGAGTAACAAATCATCTCACACTGAATTTCATTATCATTGGACTTCTAATAATTTTTTAAAAACATGAAGGAATGTGGCTGTCTCATAATAAGGCCCAAATATATGATATCTAGAAATTTAGAAGCAGAAGGGATTTAAAGAACGCTCAGATCATGCTTGCCATTCCATAGCTTAGAAAGAACATTGATGGTCAGAGTAGCTGCCCCCTCCCCCACAGTAAACCACATGAGTGCTTCTTTCCAATGTTGATTTTACCTGGAGTGCCTTCTTTTGCTTCTTATTCATCTCCTTTGTTCTATATAACAGCATCACTCTGGTTTCGCCTGGTATTGGCAGATCCACCATTATAATAGCTTGCTTCTGTGTTTGTTTCTTGTTTCCTACACCTTTTTTGTTTAATCTTTTCTTTTAGATTTTATTTTATTTTTTAAAGATTTTATTTATTTATTTGACAGACAGAGATCACAAGTAGAGAGGCAGGCAGAGAGAGGGTGGGGGGCAGCAGACTCCCCGCTGAGCAGAGAGCCCGATGCTGGATCCCAGGACCCTGAGACCATGACCTGAGCCAAAGGCAGAGGCATAATTCACTGAGCAACCTAGGCGCCCCTGTTTCCTACATCTTAAGCTATAAAATCTTTCTGAGCAAGAGCAGGTCTTATTCCTATTCGCGTCCTCTGTTCCTATTTCTAGGGCATACACATGACTTGCCTAAATCTTTTTGAATTTCCCCCAATGAATGAATCTAGGCAATTATTATAATGGATTATAAATCATAAAATAGAGACTTTCAGTCTGTAGGTGTCATCTAACTAAGGAACACAGACCACTTCTAAGGGATTCTTGCCAAAGGGAAAGGAATAAAAGACCCCAAACCCAATCAAGCCTCCAGCTAGACTATCAATATATACTGGACAGAGGGACTTGCTAAATGATAACAAGGATGAAATCGCCAAAATCTAGACCAGTTCAAATACACAGGACAAATAGTCTCATTTTTTCCAACCAATAAACTGTAATGAGGAGGGAAAAAACGATGGAGAGAAGGCTTCAGAGACTTGTCTACCAAGTACAGTACAGTTTGATCCTGATTTGAGTGTATAGATTGTAAAAAAATTCATGAGGCAATTGGAAATTTGAAGATTAATTGGATATTTGATGCTACTGAGAAATTATTGCTAATATTTTAGGTAATATCATTATCTCTGTTTTTTAAAGAAAGGGTCATGATGTCATGTTGTTTTTAGAGGTACATACTAATGTATTTATGGACCAAATGACATAACAATTGGAATTTGCTTCAAAAGAATTCGAGTTTGATAATTGGTAAAGCTCGGTGATGGGTATGTAGAGATGATTGTACCATTTTCTCAACTTTTGTATATATATTTAAAATTGTCTATGATATAAACAAAAATATTTATATAGATAAATAAATATTATAAATTTATTGTTTAACTTAAGCTGGAAAAATTTTCCTCATGCCCTCATACCTTCATTCTCTTCTAGTCACCTGACTATGAAAGAAGAGTTTTTTAAATGAGCTTGAAGCTAGGAAGGATACAGACATGGTTTTAATGTAAGATATAGGAGATATGTTGGTAGTAGAATCATGTTTTCAGTACATAAACTCATACTGGTCTTCAGATATCCAGCTTGAAGCCCAAAGAACCATGATGCTTTCTTCCATCCCCTCTTTACTCAGATTTCAGGATCTAAACCCTTCCCACCTTCTTCAGTGTGGAAATAAATGGAAGTATGAATGGTGGACACCTCACACTGGAGGATGCACTTCAAATGAGTTGGGACTTTGAGATGAGAGGAAGTAGAGGAGAGTAAGGGGAAGTGGGGAGAGGGCCCATGAGGGTAGAAAAGAGCACAAGGCCTTTTTTTTTTTTTTTTTTAAACTGGATAATGACTGTTTCCCTGGCTCCATTTTTTTTTTTTCCCCCGGATGATTTAACTCTTAGGAGTCTTCTAAGATTTTCTGCATTATCAGAATTTCCTGACCCCTAGACAGACTTGGGCATTTCTGAACACCAGGTTACCTTCTAGAAGGGACCCCTGTTTGTACCAAATTTTCCCATGTTGTTGACATTGTACATTCTGGGACTACAAGGATCATCTGAGTTCGGGGACCCATTGATGAGAATGTTCTGTGTCACTTAACTGTGTGTCAGTTAAAAAAAAAAACAAACTAGTTAAAAACAAATGAAAGAGTAGGTCTTCAGGGAATACCTCTCATGTACCAAGTATATTTATGTGACACACAGTTTCCTTGGTAACTCACGGAATGGGGAGCAGGAAGGACTTGTGAGCTTGCTCCCACAGAGATGGAGGGTGGTAGTTGTGGGAGGTTATGGTTTCTTTTCCACATGGTTGAAATTCACAGAAGGGTTGCTACCAGCCTACTTCTGTACTTGTGGGATACTAAGGGAATCACTTGGAGATGAGATTCTTCCAACTGCACATTTCTATATTCAAACATTTAGGAGAAGAAGTTGCAAGACTTACATTAATTTTCACTATTAGAGACTGGTTAGAGTCTTTTTTTGGGTTCCACCAGCTTAGACTTATGTAGACATTTTAAAGATTCTCTAAGAAACTAACCAGGCATTTAGTTTTGAAAATAATAATTCTGTGTGAAAAGACTATTGGGATGGGGATTATTTAACCTACAAAAATGGACACAGATTTTTTCAATGTCTGGAGACAGATTTGGTTATTTCTAGGTACTTGATAGGATTGAAATATCATGTGCATTTAGATTATAAGTTGAGGTCATAATATACACCCACACACACATTAAAGGATGGGAAAGGAATGGTAATAATAAAAACAAAATAAAATGAGATTCCTGAAGACCTAAAGAACCTGAGGAACTGTTAACATACTTACTAAGGATAATAAGATGTTAGAATTGGTACCCTCAAGATTTTCTTTTAAATCCGTAGTTTCCTTTATAACCCAAGTGGAAAACTTTTAGCCTCATTCTTTACCTGATGGCTGAAAATCTCAGTTCCTGTTTATAATCGTCCTACAGATTTTGGATTATATAAGAATCCCCCTGTTAGGCCTGTTTCATGTGGGAAGAAAGATTGAGAATGAATCTTTTGTTCAGAAAATTGACTGGAACTAGCTTGGGGGCCACTTCCTGCTTGTCAATCATGTTCTTGTCTTTTCAAGACAATGCATCTGTTTTTTTTTTCCTTCTTAGCTCCTGGCTAAGAAGTGATCTGAAAACTAAAAAATAACAAAAATTATCTGTAGCAGCAAGCTTAGCCATATTAAGCATATATTCAGCTAAAATGCTTCTCCAACTTACAAGGTCTAGGTATTCAGTGTTTATTTGTTGGTTTGAAGTTACAGGTTATGCTGAAGAAATTGAGGTCAGCTATGAAAAATAATTAAGTGGCCAAGAAAGTGTTTCCCAGTATTTTCTTAGTAAAAAACCACATCTTTTCTTTACCAGGAGAGGGCCAATATTATTTTCAATAATTTGAGGTCTAGAGAAGAATGAAAAATTTACCTAGAGAACCTCATGATGTGGTAGATATGTGAGTTTCTTTCTTTTCTTTTTCTTTTTCTTTTTTTTAAATTTAATTTTAGTTTTTCAGTGTTCCAAGATTCATTGTTGGTATACCATAGCCAGTGCAATGCATGCCCTCCTTAATACCCACCATCAGGCTCACCCATTCCCCTCCAAAAAACCCTCAGTTTGTTTCTGAGTCCACAGTCTCTCATGGTTCATCTCCCCCTCCAGTTTACCCCAATTCACTTTTCCTTTCCCTCTCCTAATGTCCTCCCTGTTGTTCCTTATGCTCCACAAGTAAGTGAAACCATATGATAATTGACTTCTCTACTTGACTTATTTCACTCAGCATAATCTCCTCCAGTCCCGTCCTTATTGATACAAAAGTTGGGTATCCTTTCTGATGGTTGCGTAATATTTCATCATATATATATGGACCGTATCTTCTTTATCCATTCATCCGTTGAAGGGCATCTTGGCTTTTTCCACAGTTTGGCCATTGTGGACATTGCTGCCATGAACACTGGGGTACATATGGCCTTTCTTTTCACTACTTCACTACTTTTCACTACTTCACTACCCAGTAGCACAATTGCAGAGTCATAGGGTAGCTCTATTTTTAATTTTTTTGAGGAATCTCCACACTGTTTTCCAAAGTGGCTGTATCAAGTTACATTCCCACCAAGAGTGTAAGAGGGTTCCTGTTTCTCCACATCCTCTCCAACACTTGTTGTTTCCTCTCCTGTTAATTTTTGCCATTCTAACTGGTGTAAGGTGGTATCTCAATGTAGTTTTGATTTGAATCTCCCTGATGGCTAATGATGATGAACATTTTTTCATGTGTCTGTTAGCCATTTGTATGTCTTCTTTGGAGAAGTGTCTTTTCATGTCTTCTGCCCATTTTTTGACATGATTATCTGTGTTTTGAGTGTTGAGCTTGAGTTCCTTATAGATCTTGGGTATCAGTGCTTTGTAGTGTCATTTGCAAACAGAGTAGAGAGCCCAGAGAAGGACCCTCAACAATATGGTGAAGTAATCTTTTCTCTTTTTAAATTTAAATTCAATTAGCCAACATATAGTACATCATTAATTTCAGAGGTAGTGTTCAATAATCAGTTGCATATAACACCCCGTGGTCATCACATCACGTGCCCTCCTTACTGCTCATCACCCTATGTGAGTTTATTTTGCACCCAACCATACCTTAGGGATCACTGTCTATCAATGTCATGCCTACTTCAACTGGCTGGTAGCTGCAGCCTTATCAAAAACCAAGTGGTATTTTCTAGAAAATGCCCATTTATTAAGCATAATGTTGCCTCCTGTCCTGATGCTTGCAGAATTAAGTCTATGCACTTCTGATCTGATGTCCATCCTCTCTCCTGGCTGCCTGCCTTCCCCCTCCATGTGAACTAAATTATTTCTTTGGCTAGCCAAATGGTTATATTAAAGGGCAGATATAAGAAATAGGAACTACAGAGAATATTTTGTGAGATCAGTGTTTACTTTAAGACATCAACTGTTGAAAATTATTTTCATGACTGAGGGTGACAATCAAAGTATGTCATGGATCTGAAGAGTCCTGAAGCAATTTACTTGGGAATGCTGAAGCAGGAGCCCTTGTAAGAGCTCTTACAGATGTGGCTTTGTCTACCCCACGATGCAACTGAGCTCAGCAGAAGCCATTCTCCTGGTGACATTAAATTCCCTTGTTACAACATGGTTTTATGTAAGAACTGAACGGAGACTTCTATCAGAGACTGAAAAACAGAGGGAATAAAATTGTAATCTGAGAGCATAGAATGAATATTAAATATTTATTTTTAAAAATAAGGATCTGGGGGCACCTGGGTGATTCAGTTGGTTAAGCATCCAACTCATGATTTCAGATCAGGTCATGATCTCAGGGTCATGGGATCAAGAACGCCTCCACCCTCCGACAGTCTCTGAGCATGGTGCAGAGTCTGCTTGAATTTCTCCCCCCCTCCCTCTGCCCCTTTCCTGCTTGTGCATGCTCTCTCTATGTCGCTGTGAAATAAACAAACAAATAGATAGATAAGTAGATAAAGAAGAGGATCTGATAGGATAATTAAATCTATTAATCTTGAATCTCTAAAATCATTACAAAGATATGGACATTTTTAAAGAAAATACTCTATTGTCATTATTTTGGCATCTTTTTAGTGAAAAAAATTTCATAGGAGTGTTTTCAATGTAAGAGTTTAAAATTATTGCTAGTATATGCTAATGGAAGAATGGGAATGGGAGGCCACCATTTTCACTCTAAAGCTCTAGAACAGAACAGTAATAGGTATTTGGGTGTTTGGGTTGAATTGCAAACTATGAATAAAGGAAGAGAAGAATATGTTTTCATAATTCTGTAGAAGTTGCAGGTTATTAATTATTGCTTTATATAGGAGAACTAGGTAAGTGGTGAAAGCCATTTGGGACCAAATGGGAAACTGGAAATAAAAGGTCTCTTCAGTGCAGAGGAGGGCTGAAAAAAACTGCCTAAGAAAAAGTTTGCCTTAGAACAAGGTGAGAATCAGGTACAACTAGCAAGAGAATGTTCACTTTATTCATGGAGAAGTACTTGATCAGGAGGGGAATGAATTTAGGCAGGTAGAGAAAGATAAGCAGAGCTTGAAGGTTGTTAAGTGCTGTAGTTTAGAGGTGTTCAGAGGTTAGTGGTTGTAAAGTACAATGGTAAACTCTACATCTCCATTAAGCCCTCGTAGCTGACTCTTTGCTTATTGTATAATATGGTCGAAAGATGTTATCGCCTAAATAACTGGCTGTAGAATTGCTCTTATAGAGGGAGCTGTCTTTGGCTGGAATTTTATTTAAGTGTTCGCAGAAGGCATTTTGGTGCCAAGGCGTCAGAGAGAAGGGCAAATATGCTAGTGGAAAAGATTTTTTGTTCTTCATGCAGTGAGAAGAGAGGTGAGGGCGCAGAGAGAAGAGAAAGATGGAAGAGAAATAAGGCATAACGTGGTGTATATTGGATCTGTAGCAGGAAAGGTCCAGCAGGCTGACCAGAAGGTTCTTTAGAATAAAGAAATTTCTTAGATTCAAATGCCTTCTTGGTCAGCAACAACAAACAACAAAAACAAAAGGAAACAAAAGCCCACACAATCTCAGCCAAAATAGTGAGTTTGTGCACAAAAACATCTTCAAAACGTGTTCCCTACCCACCTCTTCTTCTAACATGATTGCTATTCATAATCTCCTCCTATGCAGAAATTTGAAGCTGCAACAGAATCCAGTTTTTTTAAAAAAAAAAAATCTACTATACTCCTAAATTCTTTGTGTGGGTTGAGTTTTGGGGGCAAGTGCTTTAGAAGCTAAATTTCATGTTCAGAGTGATTCTGTGCAGAAAAATGTCACTCATTAAGTCACTAACTCCAGTAAAGCTATTTTTTTCTTGAACTGGCCCTGAAATGTCTTTCTTTTAAAAAGATACTAGAAACATCATTAAATCAGACCCAATCTATAGCTGCCTATCTGACAATTTTCCCAAACCAGTGATCGCCTCCTTGTTTTCATTTTAATAGTTCAAAAGTATCAAGCAAAAACCAAGTTGAGTGTGGGATAAACAGATTCCTCCCATCGCAAAGATTGATATCCTTGATCAGAGAAAAACTGACATTTCCTGGAGTCGACATACCAATGTCTATCTGAATAGATGAAATGTATTGTCGTAATTCCTTTTTCCAATTCGGAAATATGTGTATGGTGACATAATGGTTATAAATAAGTAGAAAAAGCACTGGGACATCTCGGTTGTAAACCAAGATTTACCAGTAACTTCCTCTGTAATATTCATAAATCAGTCTACATTTCTGGATATGAGTTGCCAGATTTACAAAATAGCAGGGCTGGATTTGACTCTCCTCAAGGACCTTCCTCTGACAAATATCTATAAATGTTTGAAGTTACAACCAAATCAAATGACTGTTTTGAAGTCTTACAAAAATATCCTAAGGCTGCAGTCAACCCCAGAAAGAACTAATGCCATTATTTAGGTACTTGAAATTATTCAGTTTATTTAGTTCAATCCCTAGATAATTAAAACAAGTGAGTTAGGAGCAATAAAAGAATTTGAGCAGAAAGGCAAGAGGAATTAGATCTGATCACCTTGGAAAATAATCACTCCCTAGAGTTCATCCAAAAAGACTACAGGAAAACAGGTAATTAATTATTACCGTGGCCACAATCTGGCCTCCGTTTGTAAAGTAAGGCATATCTTGGAAGAAGAATGAGTTTATATTAGGATAACTTAGGCAAGAACAAGATAAAATACTCCCCATCACCAGGCACAGAAATATAAGTTAAAACAAGAAAAATGTTTTGCTAGTGCGATTTGAACAGTTTAAAGGGAACATAGCAACGAATGCCAATGAAGGTTTAGTGAGTGCTGAAATGCAAGTTAGAGCAGCCGATGCAGAATTACTTAGAAGCGAAGGAAAATAACGGCTCAAGTATCACCATCCTCATTAACCTCAGTAATCGTCAGAGAACAGCCTTGATACAAATCAATGAAAGAAGTGGTGTCCTTCACATATGTATGTATAATACATTGTGCGTGTGTCTCTGTATATATGCCTGTCTGTGTAATCCCTATCTATATATCTATCTATCTATCTATCTAGATGAGTTTCTATAGTTTAAGAGAGACTTATTCTTCTATCAGTAGTTTGCTTTCTTTCTTTTACACGTTTTAGGTAGGAATTTTAAAAAAAGATACTGAGATTCAGAATCTTAAAAGCTACGGTAAGAGTAATCAATCAGTGAATTCTGTAGGGTTTAAGAAAAAAGAGAGAATCGATTCCAGGTCATTGGATAAATTCTAAGGGAAACTGGGGTTGAGATGGCAGTGTCAGCCGAGGAGTACTCTGAAGCTTTGGCTGTGAGGGCTGATGGGGCAGGGAAAGTTGATGGCTACTGAGCCCTGCCTGATGGAGGGTCGAGCCCTCCAGAATTGTCTGTGATGCTCCCACACACTCCATCTCACCAGAGAGAACAGTGCATGTCCCTTTCAAAACAGGTGGCAGCAGTGGATGTTTAAAACCTGAGGACTAGTCTGCCATATAAACATGTTGAATTTTGCAATTAAGAAAATGCTTCAGGGCTCTATGTGTCAGAGGTATGAGGTCTCACTGGGGAAAGCTGTTCTTCATACAGTCCTCTT
This sequence comes from Mustela putorius furo, assembly GCF_011764305.1. Lineage (NCBI taxonomy): Eukaryota > Metazoa > Chordata > Mammalia > Carnivora > Mustelidae > Mustela > Mustela putorius. The sequence goes on from NW_025421998.1 coordinate 89,998,918, forward strand.
GAACAAAAACATGGAGGTCAGAATTTTTCATGAGAGATGGTAAATATTTCTCCCAGCTTAGCTTAAGTAAGAGTTAGGAAATCTTGGACAAGACTCTTATTTCGAGTAGGAAACCAGGCTACATAATCTTCTGCTAAAATACAATGAGATCTTTGATATATTGCCCAAAACACAATATTTAATTCATTATTAGGTTTGCCATGAAGTTAGAAAAAAAAAATCTAAGAGCAAAAGTCAACTAACAAAAATAAAATCCGGTGAACAGAAAAGGGAAGTTAGTTGTAAAAAGGAAAGCAAGGAGGGAATGGTAAGGTATGGTTACATGAAGGAAAACATCTATAAAGCATTGGGATCCAGAAGTCAGCCCCTCGTAAGGTGAGGAAGCCAAACCTGAGAATCCTGCATTAAGCTCTACCAAAGAGTGCTTTTTAAAAAAACTTTTTTAAACTTTATTTTTTTCTCCTTGGAAATCTGGTGAAATCCATAGTTTTCTTCACATACTATTGATCCCTAGTGCATAAAATAAAATACATAAAAGTATGAAGAAAACCAATTACCTAAAATAGAATTATCAAGTAATTGTTTTAATTTGGGATTTAGTAATATATGTGCTTTCCTTGTTCATTTATTGAATAATAGTATCTAGTGGTCACTCTAATAACTATAATTTTAAAGTACTTATAAATGTACATGATGTTTTGAGATTATGAAACTATAGAAATATAATATGAAAATATCTATAATTGTTACTAGTTGCAAATATTAGTTTGGCTTTTTTACTACTGTAAAAGAAATTAAAATTAATGGGCTAATTAGTCATCTTAAGAAGAGGGTAAAAAAGCAGCACAGTATACTCAGAATATACAAAAAAGTCTATAATTATGTTAGAAACATAAATTAATAAAAGAAAATCAAAGATAAAGAAGTGAGATTGACAAAACCAAAAGTAGTTTTTTGAAAAGATTAATAGAATAGGTATCTGATGAGATCAATCAAAATTAAAGAAGACAAAAATATCTAAGATTAAGTATAGAAAAGTGTTATAATTACAGATACAGGAAGTATCTGTATCAAAAAATAATAAGAAAACACCAAGCTTTGGCTTATGTCAATAGATTTAAAAACGTAAATGAAACATACAAATTCTTAGAAACATATATTTTTACCTAAACTGGCTCTAGAAGAAATAGAAAGCATGAAAATTTCTGTAACCATTAAATCAACTGAGTAATCTTAATTTTCCCACAAAGAAAAGAATACTAGCTGCAGGGTGTGTCCCAAAAGAATTCTACCAAACTTTCAAGACGTAGTTCTAATATTTGACACCTGCCAGGTAATAGAAAAATAAAAGAATATTCTCTCAACACATTCTAGGAAGTTAATGTAATCTTGTTTCTAAAACCACACAAGAGTACCATGAGAAGAGAAAATAATAGGCCATCTTACTTGGGAACATGGATGTATGTAAATCCAGAGCAAAACATTGGAATGCTAAATCCAGCTATGCATAGCAAGATCACATATCCTTAATAAATAGTGTTATTTCCCCAGAAATACAAGAATATTTTATTTTTTTATACATTCTAGAAAGTAAGTTCAGTACATCAACAGATCAAAAGAGAAACCAAACATGATTTTCCCAAACGATGGAAAAAATTGATAAAATTCAACACTCATTTATTATAAATATTTTTCAAAGTAGGAATAGAAGAAACCTTTCTTTTTTTCAAATTTTTATTTATTTATTTATTTGATAGGCAGAGGTCACAAGTAGGCAGAGAGAGAGGGAAGCAAACTCCTTGCTGAGCAGAGAGCCTGATGCAGTGCTCAATCCAAGGACCCTGAGATCATGACCTGAGCCAAAGGCAGAGGCTTAACCCACTGAGCCACCCAGGTGTCCCAGAAGAAAACTTTCTTAACATGAAAAAAGTTATATATTAAAATGTGTTTTAAAACATTATTATTAGTAAAAAAAAAAGAGAAGCATTCTCTATAAAATTAAGGAGAAGACAAGAATAAACAATAAAACTGTCTCTAGTCAATGTTATTTTCTTGGTTTTAGTGTATTAAGGATAGCCAGAATAACACAAAAGAAAAATAATGAAAGATATGAAGAAAAAATTGCTATTATTTGCAGAAAATAGTTGTCCAGATAGAAATATCCAAAATGTCTTCAGACTTGTTAGAATTAATACCGCAGAGATATTAACAATGCATTTGGCTATACGACATACAAAAGTTAACTGAATTTTTGTATGCTATCTACAAACAAAGATGTAATACACAAAAGTATAAGGGTGCATAGGATTAAATTAACAAATACTACATAAGACTTTTTTAGCAAAAATTAGAAAACTTTCTGAAAGATGTTAAGGAAGAATTAAATGAATAAACAAATGAATCCAATGAATGAATCAGAAAATTTAACATCACAAGATACCTGGTTCTCTGTAAGTTAAGTTAGAGATTCAATGCAATTTTAATAAAAATACCAATAGGAAATTTTGAGAAACTTGACATGCTGATTCCAGATGTTTAAGGGAAGTTCAATGGCCAAAACTTTCCTAAGAACAATCTGGTATGGAAATTTGCTCAATAGAGTGTCAACTTACTCTGTATTTGCTGTGTTCATTGCTGCAGTGTTTGTGCTTGGTACACAGCCTGACTCATGAGTAAGGATCAAGATATCAAGATCCTAGAAACAGAACCTACATTTGTGACATTTTGGTTTTCAATAGAAGTAGCACTCTAGATTAGTAGAAAATAAATGCTAACAATTTATCATGTTGGGAAAAAATGAAATTAGTTTCTTACCTCACACCGTACACATAAAATGATTTTGGTTTATATCTCAAAGGCAAAAAAAAATTGTAAACCTTTTAGGAAAAAGGCTTTTTTTTTTTAAACTTTATGATCCAAATATTTCTTAAACAAAATACATAAGAAACAAAATGTATAAGAAAATTTTAATCACACTGCATCAAATTAAGCACTCTTTTTTTGATGTGAACTTACTAGCTAAGAAGTGAAAAGATAAGACATTAATTGGGAGATATTTAAATAATATGTAACCAACCAAGGATTAAGAGCTGTGTGATGGACACATGCAGAGAAGGTTAAGATAACCAGCTTCCAGAACATTATTTGAAGAGCTCTAAAAGCCATGGTACCTTTACACCACATTGAATCAAATATTTTAAAAACACACCTAATTTCCACAGCAAATCTATTTTTCTATAAAAAATACTGAAATAATTTATTATTTAGTTGTTGAAATTCTTTGTCCATAATGAATTCATCTGATTTATGATAGGATTGTATCTTCATCCCAAATTCAAGCAATTCAGGCCACTTCTATCACACCACTGATTTGTTCTTCAGAAGACAGAAAGGCAAACAAACTAGGAAGGTTATGGGCCTGAATTTCATACAGCTTTCTACTCCTCATTTTGGCCAAGTTAGCCCCACAAGTTCTGGGATTTCAGTTAAACCATGCGGTTTTGACTGTTGACGTGGGCACAAACTATTTTTGACTTGGCCTGCCAGTGGGCAGGACCCACCAACTGCTCACACACTAGCTAAACACAGCAGCTGCCTCTCAGGAGAGCTGCCAAATGTGATATTTCACTGCTTTAAATAATCAGATACTTGTGAGTCACGAATGGTGCTTGGGATGCCAGCCTGTTGGGTGTTTGTTGGTGCTGAGGCTTACTAAGGAGAGAGCAGAGCACGGTAAGTGAGATTTAACGCAAGGATCTTTCCTTGTATTATGCACAGATCTGAGATGGGGGAAGGTGGAAGGAAGGATTCCAAGTCACATGTTTACCATTCCCCATCCTAGCCGCAATTCTTAGAGACTGGTTAGAATTCACCAGTTGTTTCAGCAGAAACCAACTGCTCATTTGTTGGGGGTTCTATAGCATGAATTTCCTGACCGAATTTAGAGATTTGACCAGGCTGACTTCCAATGTGTTTTCCAGCTAGAAATTTCCTCATTGTTAGAAAGAAAGAAAGAAAGAAAGAAAGAAAGAAAGAAAGAAAGAAAGAAAGGAAGGAAGAGAGAAAGAGAGAGAGATAAAGAGAGAAAAGAAAAAAATCGCATTTGTAGAAATATTGTGGTAAGAGGCAGGTGATTTTCCATAGAGAAGAAAAGGTTTTTTCACATTAAAAGTAGCTATGGCTTCTGAAAGGAGATCGAAATACATTTAATACTACACTGGGAACTATAAAATATCAACTCCAATCTGTGCTCTCGAAAATTACTGGACTGACCTTGCAAGTGGTGTCTTGTCTCTATCTATGCGGCACCAAAATATCTGGTCATCTCAGTGGGAAGATTAATCAACTGATTATTGGGGGCAGGGCAGTGGTTGGGTCTTTCCTCTTCACTTATTTTTAGAGGGCTGCATCAGCATCTTTGAATGCGTGAAATGCCCAGTCAGTATGCCATTTTCATTAACATGATGCAAAAAGCTTGAATTGCACCATTATGAACCAGTTTGGAATTTGGCAAATTATAGTCCTATTTTAGCTTTACATTTTTTAAAAAGTAAAAGAAACTCGAAGTGTATTTCGAGCTAACATCACTAACTTAGGTGGTGGTAGAACTTGTGAAATTCAAGGTAAATGAGGACTATGTCTTACCCCTAAAAAATAAATTGCTTTCCCTTGTGATGGTCATTGTTTTCCCGCATCTCTCATTCCTCTTGGGAGAAGGGGATGGTAAGATCCAGTAGGAGTGAACAGCGTCCTCAGGCCCAGGAGCCTGATGACATATTTTAAAGATAACAAACCGGGGGCCTGTGGACATGTTTTGATTGGCCTACAGAGAATTTTTAAAAATTAAAAAAAAAAAATGTTGCTAATGGAAGAGTTTGATTTCACACAAAAATTTTCCAACTTTTCTTGAAAAATCAGATAATATGACAATTCTAGTGCCAATTCCTTAGTGGCAACCATTAGCTGAGACAGAGTATCCATCGTTGTCTTTAGGTGGGAGAGTGCTCCTTTGGGCCTCGTCTTACCCATCACTCCCTGTCCTCTGGTTTGGCTTCCAAGTCATTGACCTTATGTGCTTGGTCCTGTAAGATAACTGAATGTACTCATTATGACATAGAATCTTTATCTCTAGAGCTCCACCTACCAGGGGGAGGAGGTCTCCATTCAGTGGAGCTCTCCACAGCCCATTTTCTTGGGGTGTCTGTTTTCTGTCCCCTACCATCTCTTATTAATTATGACATGCTGTAAAGCCCAGTGGGATCCCTAATACCATCGTTTCCTTGCCTTCATATTCTGTATGATGGCTCCATAGATGGTTTTCTGGAATCCCAAGTAACAGTAGTTTCTGTTGGCCAGGAATCTCTGTTCTATCAAATCTCTCTGTGGTAAATAGTAGGGTTTAGGGTTTTTTTTGTTTGTTTTTTGTTTGTTTGTTTTTTTTTGCTTTGTTTTGTTTTTTTAATCTTTATCCCTGCTCTCCTCATTGGCACTGGCTAATACGTTCAAAATTTATCACTTCAGATGCAGTTCCTAGTATGTATTAGGTTCATTTTTTGCTTCCCTGGTCAGAATCAAAGCACTGACAAGTCATCTCCATTTTCTCTAGATCTTTATGTACAAATGGCCTTCCATGGAATCCTCCAGAGTTAATTCCTCTATGTTGTAGAGGTTTTTTGGGGGATATCTCTCTGGGGGAAGTTATTCAAGGTCTTTATGATTGTTTAGCGGAAGGAAGGCAATCCCAGCTCTCTTATCTTCTTCAATTTATTCTTGACTCAGAGTCAGCTAACTTTATCCCTATTGGAGGTTTTTTAATGAAAATAGTAGAGAACACATTTCTTTTTTCAGCAACATCAAACTTTAGGTTTCTAAGGAACTTAGCAATACTTTCAAGGTTTTCTACCTTTGTACCATGTGCAATAGGCCATGTATAAAATAGAAAAAGACCTATCCTTAAAACCCAAAGTAAATATTTGAATTGTACTCCAACATCTACTCAAATAGAAGTGATCTATGTGGATAAAATTTATTTGTATGATATTTTCAATCAAAGCTTTTATTTAGTCAGTCAGTTTGACAAACCAAACTAAGCTCCATGTTATTGGTATAAAATCCAATGTTATTTTTTCCATAGTGGTCCCTACTTTTATGTTGGAGTAGTTTTTACTTCTGTTTTCAAACTGACTTTTTGATGTGTAGAAATCTTAGATTTGGAAAAAAAAATACCTATATTTAGGAAGGCAGAATGATGTTGCTGCATGATAAAATCAGGAATTATTACCCAGTTTAGCATAATATGTGATAGGTTATCAATAGGACCCAAATCAATAGAGGTAAAACATTAAATAAGTATAAAGATTTTAACCCAGAAATTCCACTTCTAGAAGTTTGTTCTAAGAAAATAACTATGGACTTGTTTATAGATTGTGCTAACAGATTATTGCCAGAGCTTTTTTTTTTTTTTTTTTTTTTTTTTTGTGGTAATGGCAAAATACTGGAAATAAATGTTTGAAAACAAAGTATTAGCTAAATTGCCTATGTTCCATCCATGTAATTTACCTGCTAAAAATAATGATTTAATCGAAGAGCTTAGAGACATTGTAGATATAGTTTAATAGGGTTCTGGCTGATTATCAAAGAGTCCAGTCACACAATGGAATATTATGCGGCCATAAAAAAAGAATGAGACCCTCTCCATCAGCTGATAGGGAATGATCTCCAGGATGTATTCTTAAGTGAAAAAAACAAGGTTCAAAAGAGTAAATTTAATACATAACCATTTGTGTATGCATCTGTGCATGTATATAATAAAATATTGGAGTCAAAAGAGGAACTGATATAAAAGCAAAATCTTCCTGAAAATATCTTGTTAAATAATGTTGACCTTTGAAACTTAGAAATAATTTACATTTGCAAAATTAAATCAAATTGAAAACATACAATTGAGTAACTCCTACAAATTAAAAGATCGAAATGAATGAACTTTACTACATAGCAGGTCAGTGGTACTAATACCAGAGAGCTTGAATTATCTCATGTGGCTTTAGAAACAGTCTCTTGAGGACATGTATTTGGTGTAAAGTTACTAACACAATTTCAGGTTTATTCAGTCTTCTGGTTGTCTGTGATGACATTAGTGTTATTATTTTATTTATTTATTTATTTTATTTTTTTTTTAAAGATTTTTTATTTATTTATTTGACAGAGAGAAATCACAAGTAGATGGAGAGGCAGGCAGAGAGAGAGAGAGAGAGGGAAGCAGGCTCCCTGCCGAGCAGAGAGCCCGATGCGGGACTCGATCCCAGGACTCTGAGATCATGACCTGAGCCGAAGGCAGCGGCTTAACCCACTGAGCCCCCCAGGCGCCCCTAGTGTTATTATTTTAAAGCTCGTTTTCATCTACTATAGGATCATGTAAGGAGGCAGTACTTTTAATATCAGCAACCACAATGTTTCATGTCATAGAAAAGAGATACACATCCTTTAAGGCAGCTGAACTAACTTCCAAACAGCCTCATTTTTTCTTAACATCTGGATTCCACTCAAGCAGCCTCCCTCTCTCCTAGGTACACTTAGCTGACCAGCTAGGTTGCTCTTTGTTCCCAAAGGGCTGCCTCTGGGTTTTACTCCCATTTGGATTTTGCACACACACCATTGCTTTCCATATTTGTAAGTGTGGTTACTTCCTGACCCAGCCCAGCCCAGCCTCCTGAACCTTTCCAAGCTCTGGCCGGCCCTCCCTCTCTTTGTCCTTTTTTTGTTTTGGTTTGGTTTTTTTTAGATTTTATTTATTTGAGAGAGAAAGAAAGAGAGCAAATGCACATAAGCAGGGGAGAGGGCAGTGAGAGAGACAGGCTCCCCGCTGAGCAACAGCCCGATGCGGGACTCGATTCCAGGACCCTGAGATCATGACCTGAGCTGAAGGCAGAGGCTTTACAACTGAGCCACCCAGGTATCCCCCTCTGTTTGTCCTTCTTAAAGCAAGCATTCCTCCCAGGACCATGGCTCTTTGGGGATGGAGCCTATTCCTGCAGCTATTTTCAAGTAAATGAATCAAGGACCGGATGAGGTACAAATGGAATTTTAGAAACATTACTCACATTTCTGGTCCCATGTTAAAATCAGCAGTTAGGCTGGTTCTAGTTCTATCAGTTGCCCTTCCTTCCTTTATTTATTTATTTTTTAAATTTAAATTCAATTTAATTATCATACAATATATTATTAGTTTCAGGAGTAGAATTTAGGGATTCATCAGTTGCATGTAATACCCAGTGCTCGTTAAATCACACGACCTCCCTGATGCCCATTACCCAGCTACCTCATCCCCGTACCTCCAACAACCTTCAGTTTGTTTCCTAGAGTTGAGAGTCTTTTACGGTTTGTCTCCCTCTCTGATTTCATCTTATTTTTCCTTCCCTTCCCCTATGTTCCTCTGTTTTGTTTCTTAAATTCCACATCACTTGATATTTTGTCTTTCTCTTGATATTTTGTCAAGAATCACTTGATATTTTGTCTTTCTCTTACTGACCTCCTTCGCTCTAGTTCCATCCACATTGTTGCAAGTGACCAGAACAATTGCCTCAACTTTAAACAAACCCAGCACGACACAGAAGTATAGAATAGATTACAGAATGATCCTTTTCAAGAGGGGGACTCATGTTTCAGAAATAAGTTGATTCAATATGTTTTTATTGGAACTTGACCAAATGTAGTGCAACGTAGTAGGTGTTGAGGGGAAAGGTCTTACGCAGAACTAACTCTCCGAACTAGAACGGATTAATGGGAATAGAATATCATAGGCTGGCATGTTACCAAGTCCATTACCAGACACTCAGTATACTCAAGAATCAATGTCATGTGCTATTTTGAGGATAACACCCAGAGAGGAGAAGTTGTGTGTTTCATTTTGGAAGGATTAAATTTACTCGGAAAATATAGAAAGCTGTGTATATAGCTAAAGCATGTGCCGCATATGCTCAGCCACACGCAGAGAAACATACACTTTCTGGGAGAAAACAGAAGAAATAATTAAAAGTGGTTAAAGCAGAAGAGATACAGGCCGAATGGAGTCATCTTAATATTCTTCCATATTATTTGAAATTGTAATGTGTGCAATGTTTTATTCTTACAATAATAAAGCACATCGTGGAAACTTATCTCTGTCTATCTAGCGCCTGACACAGAGCTAAGCAGAGAAGAGGTACTTAATGAATATTGGATATCTCGCTCTGCGTGGGAAATGACTTATAAAATGTTAAATAGGATAATGATCCAGTTTAAGATTAAAGCAGTACAGAACAGAGGAGAGAGTGAGATGGTTGGAAGAGGCCGATTAATGGGAAGAGTTGAATTAGTGGCATGATCATGGTGACTTTTTTTGTTTGGGGGACGAGGCTTCTATGCATAAACAAATTTGTAAACCCATTTGGTAAATGCTTCCCCAGGGGCTTCGCATGCATGTCTGTGAGTTGGGTCCCGCAGAGAAGTCAGGGGAAGAAAGCTAAACAGTAATTCACTTTAATCTTGGGCTTTGCATTCAGATGAATATGCAAATAGGTTCAGTGAAGTGAGCCCGGTGGGTGACGGTATCACTTGGAAACCTACGTTAAATTATTCTAAGTGGGCAGGATACAGTCCAGCTCAGGAGTTTCTCTATTTTTTGAATCATGGGATTTTTGGCATCATTCTAAAGTGCTTCTGATGAGTGCATTCAAGGACCTGCATGAGGGATAAAAAGGCTTCTTTATGCTTATTTTGTATGATACACACCTATCTATTTTTATGTACATTACACGTGCACTGAAATTTGAATATGTAAATGATCCTGAAAGGCAAATGTATTTTCATGTGTGTATCTAGAGATGCACATATATGTTTGTGTGATATTTCTGTTTCTCTGTCTGCCTGCCCACCTGCCTCTCCAGCCAATCCATCCATCCCCTGGTTTTCGTAGAGGAAAACAACGTTATTCAACCTTTAGATCGAACATGGAAAGCTCATTTACTTACCTACCCACTCATTAATTCCTTTATATCCATTCTTTTACACCCTGGGTGCCAAGAGGTATGAAAATAGGAAGAAAGGAAAATGTTAAAAGTCGCAGTGGTGCCAGGCTGGTGGCCTCCTAGCTGTTTCTGAAGTTGGTCCCTGCTGTCGCCCCTTAAATGGTAGCTACTTGGGTCTGGGAAAGACAGGGAATTGACTGGTGAGTTGTGATTCAGATCAAAATGCAGGATTTTCCCAGGAGTAGCTTGCACGATCAGATAGAATTATAATCCTTCAGAATAAAAGCAATGAATTTGTAAAGAGAGAGAGAAGACAGAAGAGGGACATGGTCACTTTCAAAAAAAAAAAAAAAAGCACTAAACCATAACGGAGCCCCCTGCGTCTTTCTCTATGATTCCCTGGCCTCTTTGAGCCTTAATTTTCTGAGACACAACATGGTGATGATGATCCCACACAAGAAAACTTCTGGAGGGATGATCATCAATACCAACATGGGGAAGTGGGAAATGCCCCGCCACATCTCAAAGGATGTTGCTGGAAACATAGATGTCACTCAAAAATGGGGTTCCAGTTGCAGCATCATTGGCATCACCAGCAGCTTGATCGAAATGCAGATACTCAGGGCCCTCCCAAAGCCATCAACCTCAGAATCTGCATTTTAACAAATCCTCCAGGTGTTTGATATGCCTCTACAAATCTGAGAAGCCCAGGGCTAAGAAACTGGCTTTCCCTGGGAAAGATTGCTTTTGAGAAGCTGACCAGCCAAAGCTAAGGAAGAGGAGGCACAAAGTCCCATGTCACAGAGACACCCATAGGCAGCTGGGAGGGGCTTATGTTCCAGGGGAGGCATCCTGCCCCCTGAGCTATCTTCCTACAATGCGAACATGACCTTAGGTTTCCAATCAGCTGTCAGGGTTAGAACAGCAGCTGCAGGGAAGCGTTTGGGATCCAGCTGCAAGAACCTGGAGACTTTCTGAGAGACTGAGTTCAGGACATGGGGGGATGTGGGATCTGCTATTGTGGTGAGTTGATTTGGACACAATCAGCTCTTACTGGGAATGGGAAATCCCCTTTCTCAGTCATCACAAACTCCCAGAAGCTTTCTCTGTAAACCCTGCTTGTCTCTCTCCGTTCACTTAATGATACAATCTTTAGTAAGGGCCCTGTGTGATGTGTGCTCTACTGTAATGTGGTTTCTGCCACCAGGTAGACCTTAATAAGTAAGCAGTATTCTTTTTATGTACCTTGAGATAGAATCATGTTTTAGCAATCATCATTGACTTATAGTTTGTCTAGTCTCAGCCACAACACCTTGTTAGGGACTGAATTTTGTCCTCCCCCATCCCCATCCCCATCCCCATCCATAGGTTATAGACAGGGTCTGCAACGAGTTGGTAAATGTCTAGTGAGATTCTAAGTGTGGGGCCCTAATCCCATAGTGCTGGTGGCTTCTTTGTAAGAGGAAGAGACACTAGAGCTCTCTCTCTTTCTCTCTGTGCACACACACAGATGAAAGATGAAAGGCCATTTGAGCACCTATCAAGAAACTTACCAGAAATGACCATGTTGGCATCTTCATCTTGGAATTCCAGTCTGTAGAACTGTAAGAAAATACATTTCTGTTGTCTGAGCTGCGCAGTCTATGCTATCTTATCAAAGCCCAAGAAGACCCCCCAATTTTCTCAACTTTGATTATTCATGATCAGTCAGCTCTCCCTCACCCTCAATGTGTCAGCTGACTTTTCCACTGAACTTCAGAACATTACCTTTTCTCCTGTCACACGTTGTCTTGTAAGATCAATGCAATTTCAATCAAAGTGTTATGTGCTTCTCTTTTATAATAAAATTTCTTGCACAAGACTTTTGCTCATACTGCTACCACCCACTGGGTCTGCTTCCTACAAGCCCAACTTTTTTTTTTTTTTTTCTCTCCATTCCCTCGACCTTCCTTGCTTTTGCTGGGTTCCGTGCCATGAGTTGATTAGGAAATCCCTGTTACCAACAAGAAGAAAAAGAGAGGCATAAGGGTCATTAGTAGAGGAAGAGACATAGCAATGGTTCTCAGCCTTCACTGCACATTCACTGATGTCTGGTTCATACCTAAAGAAGTTCTGATTTAATTTGACTTGGGTGCTGTCTGAGTGCTGGGACTTTTATAGGCTTCTCAGGAGGAGCTAATTAGTAGCTCAAAGTGAAAACCTGTATACAGCTCACCAAGAACAAAAGATGCCCCGAAGTTGTTTAAGGTGAGTTTTAGTGCCTAACTGTGCCTACTCCTTACTGTAATTTCTATCTAGTTTTGAATTAAGCAGTTCAGAAAAAGGTGCAAAATGGGTAAGTTGTTCCTTAAGTGAGGTTGTTAAGTGACAAACATCTTGGGGCACCTGGGTGGCTCAGCCCCTAAGGTGACCTTCTCTTGGTTTCAGCTCAGATCATGATCTCAGCGTCCAGCAGGGGGTTCCCTGCTCAGTGCAGCGTTTTCTTGAGATTTTTCTCCTGCTCCTCCCCCAGCTCTCTCTCCCTCATGCGCGAGTTTTCTCTCTCTCTCAGATAAGTAAGTAAATATTCTTTTTTAACACTAAATGAAATGACAAACATTTCTGTCAATTCCCACCGCTTTCTCACTTCTCAGAATTACCGGTTAGTTTTAAGTGGTTTGAGATAAAGCTTTTATCTTAGCAAAGATCAGTTTGTGATATATCATTAATATAGAATAATAAAAAGAAGAAAATAAAATGATACATAATTTGATCTTCCATAAATAGTCACTGATATATTAGGGATTTTTACCACAGAGAAGTTAAGTAAATTGTAGAGAAACTCTTTGGGAAAGAATTTTGTCTTCAATGGCACTAATGCTAAAATGGCATGTTTTTCCATACTTTTAATCGACTCTGTGCCTTCATATTTAAAGTGGGTTTCTTAGAGGTTGTATTTCTTTTCTTAAGTTGTTTGATTTTTGTGACCTACTGCAATTTTTCTTTTTATTGAAGTCCAGGAACTTGGCAGATTTCTTAATTAACTCTTCAGTTGATTTGTGGTTTCTTCAGTCAATCATTCAAAATTCATCTAAGATATTTGACTTGATAGTGCAGCTCTGAATTCAGAGAAAAAGCCAGATAAATGTGAGAGGTGATTGATGAAGTGGAGGGATGTGGAAGAAGCTTTTTAAAATTTAAATATACACAGATTTACCTATTATTCAGAGATGTATTTTCATATTAATAGTGATTTAGGTATCCGAGAAACTAAACATTTTCGTAAAATTTTTACTAATAACAGAAATTGTTACTTTACATTTTAGAAAGCACATGCAGATGTAGGACTTCATTTAATTAACACAACCACCTGGCATGGAAGGTGACCCTCACATAATTGCTGGAAACACTGGGACCCTCAGAGAGTCCCTAAGTTAACAGAATTACATGATGGGCTGGATCTCACTTAGACTTGAGGCCCTTCGGCTCCAAGTCCTGTGCTCTTTATGCTCTATCACACAGAAGAAATCACAAAGCCATCATCCAGGATGGAACTAACCATCATTATATTTTCTTTATTGTTCTATATGAAAGGCACAAATCTCTCACACACACAGAAAGGATCTAGATCCACTGTCCTTCCTAGTAAAAGAAACCTGTAATCCGAGCGTTTCTCCACTAGAGGGCAGAACTCTGAACTCCCCGTCCAGCAGTAAGGCCCAGGGAAGTAATGCAGTGTCATCAAACGCTCTGTGCTCTCTTTGATCAGCTTTGTAACACCTGGTTGAAAGCCTAAAGCCGTGGGCATAGAATGCAATGAAACACACTTTTAATTCCCAGTGGAAAAAATAAAAGTTTTACTTTTCCCTGCTTGGCAGTGCTTCCCCTATGATGTATGTTGTAAATCACAGCATCTGTTAAAACATGCTGTTTCACTATTAAGCAAAGCTTTTTGTTTTGTATTTTTTTTTTCCCTTCTCTCTGATGTTTGCTGGATTGGCGAGAAGAAGGAAACTATAAGTTTCATTTTTTAACCACATTATTTCTGTTGACCTAACACATTTTAGTTAAATTACTATACCTTGAATGAGTCAGTGGTTCCCATTTGCTAGAGCTGATGAAAATTAGAGCATGAGGCACATTTTATAGTAGCTCTTTGAGGTACAGAATATCAGCATTATTTTATTTTATTCTTTATTTTATAAAGATTCCTTAGTTTGTAAAATAATAAAACTAAGTCTCTGTGTGGGAAATGACTTGCCGCTAATGATGCGGCTCAGATATCTGAACCGAGGCTGACCCAGAGTCCAGGTTTAGGTTCACTCACTCCCATCCAATCCACAAACTTGTGCACAAGTGTTTTGGTGACACTGGTCACACAATCCTACAGTGGCCTGACTCTGTCGTGTTAAAAAGCCTAGTAATAGAGTCTTGATAATGTGTATTGTAGACATACATTTTAATTCCCATCAGGAAATACTGTGTTGCACCAAATCAGTTGGTCCTCAGATAGATAAAACTGGAGAGCTTTTTTGCATCCCCTCTCTTATGGCTACATCTCATCCCATGCCTACTCTCCCAAGACTGTCCCAAAGATGTATTCTTCCTCAGTCTCACCTCCATGAGTGGAGAGCTCCCAGGATCGAGATTATCTGATCCTTCTGATGAGTGAAGTAATCCCCCTTTGCTTGAGAGAGGATGGCTTGGGAAATGGGGTCAGGGTCGGAGAAATCACTGAAGGTTACTGCCTTTTTCATCTGATGAGCAAGAAGTACAGAAGGGCTGTGTGATTCATCCAAGGCCTCGAAATTAGATGTCAGAACAGGCATTATATAAAGCAGCAGACGCCTCATTAGACTTGCAGTCAAAAATTATAAGTAATGAGTCCACAGTATAAGTGGTTGCTGAAACCCGAGAGTCATCGGGACACTTTTTTCTTCTAATCTTTCTCTAATTCCTTTCTAAGTACTGCCTATCTTTTTTTTTTTAAATACCTCCCCAGTATATTCCTCTTGTACTCTCTCCTATCTCTGTCTTATGCCTTTTTCACCCCCATGCTTAGCACCTTCCAACTCATCCCCCAAATATTGATGCAGCGAGCTGGACCCTCCACCAAAGAAAATGGGCTCATATTCCTCCCCTGATGAAAATTCTTTATTAGCTCCCTACAGTCCATCCTGACAGCTGTTTAAGTGCAATTCAGAAAAGAACCGTTCTATTTATGGAACCAGAATATGTTCTTTCCCTCTTCCCCTGCTCATTGGCCTTCCCTCCTGGGAAGCGCCCCCTCTGGCCTGCCCCCCCTACTTTGCTGAAGTTAAATTTTCCTGTGGTTTAAGCACCTAGACGCTGAGGAAGATTTCGCAGGAATGCAGCAAAAAGAGGGATGGTATTTTAAATTATTAGCAGCAGAGGCCTCTACCACATAGTGAATCACGAAAATTCTAAAAGACTACACCTGCAAGAAAAAAAATTATACACATACATATATACATGATATGTGGGCTGAACAGTCACTTGGCTCCTGGTGGGACTTACCCTACATTCCTCATCCCCTGGGGAACCACCTCCGTGTTGGGTAACCTCCTTCCGCTCCTCTCCTTGCCATGCTGTGTTGCCTCTGAACATTTATTTTCTACCTCTTTCTCTTATTTGTTGTAATTTTATATGTGACAGCCATTAACAAACTAAGGGAAAATGATCGAGGGTCCTATTTAAATGACAAATGCAAGGCTGTTAGTACAAGCAAATTCCTTGAAAGTAGTACAGGGTTCTCAGCTAAACATTTAAAATAGGAGATAAGGATTTTTTAAAGCACAAGAAGCTAGGGCTTCATTTCATCCTGGATTCCTCACGCATACACCTGGGAGATGCATTCAGTTATATTCTTGAACCTATAACCAGACCCTCCCCCTACCTCTCAGCATGGATAAAGGATGAAGGGATTTTTCCGGCTTTCCCCTGGGACAGGCAGTCGCAGTGAATTAGGGAGGTCATCCAGTAATGCATCCACTGAACGTGTGTGTGCTGCACAGCTCCCAGAAGCCACGGTTTGAGGCTGGAGATGGGCACGAGGTCAGCAGGACTGGCTTGTCCTCCGTCACTTCACGCTGAAAGAAGGGTGTTTTTTCAGGAAACTGACATGTCAAATAGGCACAAAGTTTTAGGCTATAATTTAGAAACACATGTAAAGTACCAGAGTGAGAGAAAGCCTACAGCTTCAGAAGGCTGGTGAAGCAGGCTTCCTAGAGAAGGTGGAGCAAACACCAGCAGAGGCTCTGGCATGAAGGAGGCAGGAGACATCACTCAGGAAGAGGGGCAGCATGGGCGGGACTACTGGGCTCCTTTCAATATGGCGCCTGTGGCCCTGCGGACTCACTGAGGTGAAGGGCTCTGGGGGGCCATGGTCTCTGAGGGCAAGGTTGGCCATGAACCAGTGATGCACTTCAGGAAGCTGACCAGACAAGTCTACAAAACTCACTTGATACTTATCTTTGTCATATGCCCTTTGGAAAATATTTATTAGCATCTTTTAATTAACTAATATATTATTACATTTTATTTTAATTATAAATAAGTCTAAAGTGCAGTGGTTACCATTCTCTCTGGTTAGGTAATATGTCATTGTCACATCCTGTGGTATGACATCCAGACCAACTTCCAGTTGGCAGAAATGAGAGGAAACCTACCTTAGAGGTATACCTTGTGTAACATCAGGGCTGGCTGAAGGTGGAAATCTGAGAGAAGAGAAAGCCCAAATGGAACTTAAATATCACCACCAGCTGTGTTGGCACACCAAAACTAAAGCGTTTCTGATGTGATAAGGAGCCTGACCACAGAAGTATGAAGTCCCGAAAATGAAGAACATTCCTTACATCACACAGTTCTGAAGTCGAGTTAGTGTGGAAGCACATTTTATTTTATTTTATGTTATTTTATTTTATCTTATTTATTTTTTAAGAGAGGGAGTGGGGAGGGACAGAGGGAGAGAATCTTAAGCAGGATCCACAGCCCAGCACGGAGCCAATGCAGGGTTCAATCTCATGACCCTGAGATCACGACCTGAGCTTAAACCAAGAATCAGACACTTAAGTGATGGAGCCACCCAGGCGCCCGGTGGAGGTTTATTTTAAATCCACACAGAGGAAGACATACCCT
The DNA here is from genome assembly GCF_011764305.1 of Mustela putorius furo. NCBI lineage: Eukaryota > Metazoa > Chordata > Mammalia > Carnivora > Mustelidae > Mustela > Mustela putorius. Next base: position 90,016,059 of record NW_025421998.1, read on the forward strand.
TCAGGAGAATCCTTGGTGAAATACCCTGATCTAAACCTCTAGATTTACAACACAGGAAGAAGTACAAGTGTGTTCGGATGCCTGTTAGACACACAACTCCATACTATTTTTTTTTATTTTGTTTTGTTTTTCATTTGTTTGTTTACTAAAGGTAGTCTGCCTCCTGCTGTGAGTTTTGGATGACACAACAGCACTACAATGAGATTTGCTCCTTGACTTAATCATATTGACCAGAGAGGAACTAACTTTGGCCATGGGAGTAGTGATGCTATTTAATGTCCATATGCTATGTTAGCCATTTGGGGAACCTCCAAGAAGGAGATTGTACTTGTTGGGAAACACTGGCCCTGTTACATGCTTGTACTTTATATCAGTTCAGTCTTATAATCTGACAGTCTGTGTATCTTTGCTGGATCCTTGTCTTAGAGCATCCCCCAAATGCAAGCCATGGGACAATTTTATAATGATGTCAGTCATTATCAGATTAATCTTTAATGGGTTATGAAATGTCTTATGTTGATTCTTGTTGAGGTCTATCTATCTACTGATCAATGGACTGGTTGATCTGTCATTCTATTGATTTATCATCTATCAGTAAATCATGTAGTCTTATTATTTGGTGTATGAATTGGCTTGCAAGATTCCTGTTGTCTTTCTAGATGTTGGGAGCCACTCACCCTTTTTTCCAGTTCTTTGTCCATTGACACTTAAGGGTAGATCTACGTGAGTCTTAAAAATTTTTAGCTAGTTTCTTACTTCTTTGCTTAAAATATGACATTGTATAGATGTTTGCTTCTAAGCATACTCAAAATATTCACAGTTTAATGTGTTTAAAGCATTTCAGAAACTATAATCTCATACAAATGCAAATCGGTTTTACTAATTCTTTTTCAGCAAAAGAAAAACAAGGGCATAAGAGGGTATAAATATGACTATCTAATTGAACCTTTAAATGCCTCTAAATGATTTCCTCTTATTTCCCTACTTGCACCTTCACGTTCATTTATACTACTGATAATTATTCCAACAAATCTGTGCAATATAGTGCTTGACATTTAAAGAATTAACGTTTAAATAATTACAATTATAGAATTCATAAAATAGATTTCATATGAGTTTTATGTCATTATAAATGTTTACAAAGGGTAGCACATCCTGATTCTGTTCCTTGTTGGGGGCTAACAGTTTGTTATTGCCCCATCAGTGACCCTGACTACACACATTTTTTGGGATGGAAGCATGAAAAGGATGATTGTAGGTTACAATTGCCAGTTGGTTCACTTGTTGGATAGACACCATGTTCTGTTCTGGCTGTTGGTCTTCTAGTTTATGTATATAGCCCAGAATGCTAGGTAGATGTAAAATGCATTGAAAAACTAGTGGGAAGAATCTTAAGTGGCTGAACACTTGCCAATACTTTCTATCATAAAAACATAATACACACTTTCTATTTTTCCAGGAGGCCTTGCAAAATGAAAATGTAAGTTTATTTATTTAGTTAGCTGTTCATGTATTTACATACATGCTTGTCAACGTTGCTTGGGAAAAACATCTCTCTCCCTTTCTTTCCCATGGTAGAATGGTTTGTAAACTGATAAGGTAGTTGACCTGTAGAGACTTTTTGCCAGCAAATCGATCCATTATTTATAAAAGTTGGAAAAATAACACATCTCTATGGCAGATACGTCCAAGCTTTGTTTTTATAGTACATCTAAATCAACTGTTCTGTCATTAATTTTTATTTCAGCTATCATGATAAACAGTGGCCAAATAATGAAGTAGATCACTGCTCAGTTTATCTGAATCTGTTTTTACAATGACAGGAATAATTCTTTCAGATATGTCATGGTTTAGCTATTTTAGTAACCTCCAGGAACAAATCAAATCTTCCATATTTCAATCCAATTGATGTTGCAAGGATCAGTGATTATTTCAGTGAAGAAAATGAATTGACTATGACTCAGGGCTGTCACTCTTTACCTATTGTTCTAGCATAATTTAGTTTTTCTTCGATGGGTTGTCATGAAGTCAAAGAAAAGACAAGTATAATTAAGATTCATGATGTAGAAGATTCAGGAAAAGATCTGACACAGGTCCAATTACTTTGTCTCATCCAGATGCCATTTGGCCCTCTACTGGACACAAAGGGTAGTGATTTTTACTTTGCTTCTCCAAGGATTCTGGGAATTTAAGACCACCTTAAGGTGTCTGTCCAATGAGCTGTGAATGCTCACTGCCCCAAGGGGTAGATTCTCCCAAATATTTCTTCGAGAAGGCCATTCCTTAGTAGAAGGTGGGAAGAAGAGGAGCTGGCTTTTGAATGGGTGGAGCCCTACTTCTCTCCTGCAGCTGTGGGAATATCACCTGCCCCTCTGCACATGACAGGGAGCCTATCATAAGTTGGCTTCTGAAGGGTAGGTTTCTCTGCTCCTTTCATGCTGTCTTTCCTGAGCTTGGAGTGGCTTCCTGTGGGCTGAGTTTGAATCTTCAAAAAGTCTTGTGGCCCTCTCAGAAACGGAGGTGAGTTTGAGTAACCCTCTCCCCACTGTCCTCCCATCTCATCACCCAGATTGATACTGTACTTAACAATACACTTATAAACTGTGTCTTGGCCTGAGTCCTAAAGAGTGGACTTATATTGCCAGAGCCATAATGTCCACCATGGGACAGGTGGGGCAAGAAACCCTGCCCCTCCCCCTTTCCAGTGCTCTCCTAGTCCTTGATGAGAAACGTTCTCTAATCCTATGGTTCTAGACCTGCTGGTCCCTAAAGGTTCTGGCTGCAGCAGAGGCCAGCCTGCCTTATGAAACTCATGCATATGGTCTAAGTACACATTACTGATTTCTCTATAAAACAGAATTCCCTCTTAAATAGGACATAAGTCCTTATGGCTCTCCCAACAACCTCTCACAAATGTCCCCTGGAGTATGCAGTCACAGCCTTGCATTTCGGTTTTTCTCGCGTCCTCTTTTAATAGCCACCCCCCACCTTGTTTTTCTAAAGAATCACAGAGGAAATGAGTTTCTCTAGCCCTGCACACTCCCACCAATGGGCAGCTCAACAGACTGCTGCATAGACAGAAGAGGATACAGGCTTATGTGTAATTCCTAGGACCTGCTTGTAACTCCACCTCTCATTCCACCTGCTGGGGATGAGTAGTTGGGAATCTGTCTTTTAGAGCAATAATTCTCAGACTTTAACATGACTGTGAATCACCTCGAGAACTTGTTAAAAAGAAAATTCTATAGACCGGAAATGAGGTTGAAGATTTTGCATTTCTAGCAAGCTTCTAAGAGATGCCGGTGCTGCTGGTCTGTGGACCACACTCTGAGTAGCAAGTCTCTAGAGAATGATAAAGCCAGGTACAAAATCTGGCCTTCTAGCTTTTAGGATATATTTATGCCTTGACATTTCCATCTTTGTTGATTCAGTACTTTGGCATTTTCAAACCTGTTATTCGTTATTGCACTTGTCCCTGCATCCTACAGGGCAACCTTTAGGATAGGAATCTTATGATCATCACCATCCTTCACCATTCAGAAGAAAACATCCAGACCAGACATCTTGATGATGAGCTTTTATCCCTATGCTACTATCTACTGCTTCTCCCCTTACTTCCTCTCCTTGCTCAGACCGTTTCCCTAGTGCTTTCTGTGGGCATTGAGTTGTTCTTCAAAAACTAGCACAGTAACTGGCATGTGCAAAAGACTCAATAAGTATTGATTTGAATTGAAATATCCCTGCAGGGCCCTTCTGACTAGATCTCCCCGGAGAGCAGGGCCTCCCAGGTAGCCCTGCCTTTGGAGGCCACTCAACCCCTGAGCAGCAGGGTCTGGTGGTGTGGATATTCTCTGAGCCCCCTGGGGTGCCTTCCTGACCATCACTTTTCCAACTTCACAGCAGAAGCCTCAGTCATTTGAGATTCATGTCACCTCAAGGCAGCCCTATGGACTTTCTTGCTGTCCATCACTTTCTGGATTGTTTGTTAAATTCATAATAGAATTCACTCTCTTTCTTCCCCTCAGTCTCTTGCAATTGTCATGCACGTGATTATCCAATTATGTAGCCTCAGAGATGCTTAGAATTCTCAACTCTGGCAACCTTCACCTGCATTCTGCTTCTGCCACATGCTTGTGTGACTACACCCTCACTTAGGGAATACTGGAGTCCACCGCATTGAATCATTTCCTTGATTTTGCAGATTACGGAATAATGCCAGCTCCTAATTCATTAAGTAAAAGCCTCTATTTATGAACTAGAAAGTTAAAATGGACATAATTTTAGCCAGACATAATTAACAGTTACAAACATAGAGTTTGGCACAGATTATTTACCCAAGTGGGAAGATATGAAATATATAGTATACCATAGCATGCTGTCAACACATTTCAATCTCATTTTCATTTAATAATACAAAATGGTATATTATATGTAATGATAAACTCACCCTTTTAAACAGTTTTTCTAGCATTTCACTTTGTGAATGAACTATAGTTTATTGAACACAGTTCCCTCTTATGAGACATTTCTTAGACATTTTTGTATTCACTTTTCTGTACTCTTTCTTAATTTCCTTAGAATATTTTTCTTTTTTTTTAAAGATTTTATTTATTCATTTGAGAGAGAGAAACCCAGCACGAGTGGAGGGGATGGGCCCAGGGAGAAGGAGAAGTAGACTTCCCACTGAACAGGGAGCCAAACACAGGGCTTGATCCCAAGACCCTGAGCTGAAGGCAGCTGCTTAACCAACTGAGCCACCCAGGTGTCCCTAGACTATTTTTCCAGAAATGACTGGATTGAAACATATGTATAACATATGAGGTTGTACTTGGGAAAGTTGCAAACTTTTTTCTCTTCGGTGCCAATCTTGCCATACCCTATTACCAATGAATATTATTCATGGTCATTATTTTTACCAACCCATTATATAGATAATATCTCATATATTTTTGCATTTATTTGACTGAGGCTGAAGTTTTACATATTTTCATACACGTCTTAGCTATTTGAGCATACAGTTGTATGACTACAACCTCCACTTCTTCCTCTCTATAAAAGGCAGTAGGAAGAGCTTGGACTTTTTGGCCTCTTGCCTTAAGCTCTAAGGGTTTAATTTCCTTTGGCTTTAGTAAGTTCAGCTTCTGGAATTTTAAATGCATAGGATGTAACTTGCTCTTAAAGTAAAACTGTCATGCCTATGACTTTACGACTTTCAACCCATTATAAGGATAGTTAGAAGCCAAATCTCTGCATATAAAATATTTAGTAAATCTCTCTTCTCATTCTCTGATTCTCTCTCTCAGGGCTGTGTATAGACTTATGTTTTAATCAGACCAAGTCAACATTTAATTTTCACTTACTTTATTGTGTTCACTGAAGCAGAGAATGCATCCATCTTAACAAACACAGAGAAACACAAATAGAGTGACAAAAAGAACCTCAGACATGCCTGTGTCCCCTCTCTCTCTTTCCCACAACATCAACTTGGAGTCTGGCAAGTGCCTGGAGTCTATTCATGGAATCAACTCAAAGACCAGCCCTTCCTTAGAAGATCCCTTCTTTCTCTCTTCAGCTGTTGCTGTGATAGTTGACATTATCCTAGTGTCCGCAAATTCTTTATTAGCCCATCAGTTACTTCCTCTCAATTTTCCATGACACACACAAGTTAGAGCAGAGCATGAAATTTATCAAACTCAAATTAGGATTTAGGTTTGACAATAAATTTGATCTTCACAGTCTTTTCTTTCTCCCTCAACACTCTTCCTACATTCCCTTCTTTTTCACAGAACTGTTTTCCTTCTTAATTTCATGGGAAAATCCTGTGTCTGTCTTCCCTTAAATTACCTCCCTTTAAAATGGTATGAATAAGGGACCAAGGCATTTGAGTCTACAGTGTAGACTCTAGCTTCTGGCTCAGTATAGGCAAGTGTTAAACTATCCATCCTACTATCAAGTCTTTTCTTACCTATGCGGGCTAATTGGGTGCTAGTCTCCAACCAGAACACTGCATTTTAGAAAGGTTGGTGAATCATGGGATGCTACACATATTTGACTCTTTTTCCTCAAAATTTCACATCATGGCACCGTTACATATGCCATCTTCCCCTCTCCCTGCCAGTTTCCCTCCCTTCCCCTGCCCTTTCTCTTGGCCTCTCCAGATCTTCCACCACTAAGGTGGATTAAATTCTACTTCTCTGCTTTCTAACCAGTGACATCACTCCCACTTCTTCCCCAGTGGTAGGATTCCTATAGGGATATCTCTGTAATTCGGTCTCATATCTTTTGCACAATTACTTCCAAGAACAAGTTATATGGTACATCAAGAGATGGTTCTTTCATTTTATTCCAGTATAGTTAACATACAGTGTAATATTAGTTTCAGGTGTACAGTATAGTGATTCAATGCTTCCATACATCACCCAGCACTCATCACAGCAAGTGGACTCCTTAATTTCCATCACACATTTAATCCATCCTCCTACCCCTCCCCCCCAGTAACCATCAGTTAGTTCTCTATAGTTAAGAGTCTGTTCCTTGGTTTGTCTCACTCTCTTTTTCCCTTTACTCCTTTGTTTTGTTTCTTAAATTCCACGTATGAGTGAAATTACATTATATTTGTCTTTCTCTGATTCACTTACTTCACTTAGCATTATACCTTCTAGCTCCACTCATATCATTGCAAATGGCAAGATATCATTCTTTTTTATGGCTGAGTAACACACCACATTTTCTTTTTTTTTTTTTTTTTTTAAATATTTTATTTATTTATTTGATAGAGAGAGATCACAAGCAGGCAGAGAGGTAGGCAGAGAGAGAGGGAAGAAGCAGGCTCCCTGCCGAGCAGAGAGCCCGATGCGGGGCTCGATCCCAGGACCCTGGGATCATGACCTGAGCCCAAGGCAGAGGCTTTAACCCACTGAGCCACCCAGGCGCCCCCCACATTTTCTTTATCAGTTCTTCAGTTGATGGACACTTGGGCTACTTCCATAATATGGCTATTGCAAGTAATGCTGCTATAAACATAAGAGTATGTGTATTCCTTTGAATTAGTGTCTTTGTACTCTTTGGGTAAATACCCAGTAGTGTGATTACTGGATTATAGGGTAGTTTTAAAAAAAGAGATGGCCCAGACCATCATGAACTAGCTGCTATATCCAACTCCTTTCTTATGTCAAGGTATTCCCACCTCTGTGTAACTTATATAGATCCTAATTTTTAAAACAATACACTTTCTGTTTTTCTTTCTCTTTTAAGTTGTAATGTTTTAAATATTTAGAAACTACTATGACTCCCTGCACTTTAGTCTTCTAGTCCGTGACATGTTTCAAAGAATCACTCATCAGATTTGTCTCTTTTTTATAGGTAGCCTCCTTATAATTTGCCATTCATGATGGAACATAATATTTCAAGTGGTCTGACTGGTTCAGAGCTCAATAAGGCTATGATTTGCAAAGTTCTGGATGTTGACTTTTCTTCATGTAGTCTAATATTGCATAGAATTTTTAATCATTCTTTGACAATCTGACTTGTTTGTTTAGCCACAAACAAGTATGTGTTTACTACCCCAAAAGTTCCCTGATGCTCATTTTCTGTCAATATCCTCTCTACCTCTGACCCAGGGCAACCACTGACCTGTTTTATGTCATTATTGCTTAGTTTGCATTTTCCAAAACTTTTTTTAATAAATGAGATCATATGCACATATATAATCTATCACAGAGAATTTTTCTCCTTTGGAAAATATAAGTTCTTTTCTTCAAGGAAGTCAACTTATTTCAAAACTGTATTTGCAGCATTATACATTTAAGCCCAATTTCAAGACGCTTGTCCTTTCCAATTTTGTCATGTTGGTTTTAGTCCAGTGTTCCTGGATGTCAAGATGATTTTGAATCCTGAACCTGTCACCTAAAGTATTAGCTGCCTGTCCTTTCTAGCTATAAGTTTTCTGTAGTTTTGATAAATAAATTTCAATACATTATTGAAGAATACAAAATTATAAAATATCAGGCAGAAGAACCTAAGTCATGATAAAATTGTTGATCAGAACAACCAAGAAGAAAACCTCTGGGGACATACTGGGTGTGTTCTGCCCATCTGCTTCAGAGCCAAAGAGTTGGCTCCTTCCCCTTCTGTTCTTTCTACATCGCCTAAAACTTTATGACAATTATTGCATCTGTAGATATTTTCAAAACAAACAATACTTGTTCTAATTCCCTCATCATCTTCTTCATTCTTCCCAAGTGCCTTTGGTGTGTGCGTATGTGTTTAAAACTTTTTTCGTATTTTTGAGCTATAATTCACACTCAAGTACAATTCACCCATTTTAAGTGTGAATTTTGTTAAGTTTTGACAAATGTCAACATTTATGTAGCCATTGCCCCATTCACTGTGCAGAACATTTTCATCACTAATGCTCTTTTGCACATAATACCCCTTGGCCTGTGTCCCCAGGCAACCACCCATCTACTTTCTGTTCTGGGTTAGTTTGTATTTCCTATAGTTACTTAGGATTGGAATCATGCCGTATGTACTCTTTTGTATCTGGCTTCCGGAATGTTTTTTGAGATATGTCCATGACATTGCCTGTACCAGCAGTTCATTTTTTTTTTTTTAATTGACGAGCAGCATTCCATTGAGTAATTTGTTTATTCTTTCACTTGCTCATGCATGGCCTTTGAGTTGTTCCTCATTCTAAGCTGCTATGAATAAAGTTGCCATAAACGTTGTTGTACAAGTCTTTCTTGGATGTATGTGTTCATTTCTCTGGGGTACAAATCTGGAAGTGGAATTACTGAGTCATATGTTTAATTTCATAAGAAACTGCTGAAGTTTCTTTCAAAATGACCATATCATTTTACATCTTTTTTTATATATAATTTTTAATTATTTTTTAAGTCACCATACAGTACCAGCAGTGTAGATGAGATCTAGCTGTTCTACATCCTTGCTGAAGGGAATATGCAGAGCCTCCGCCCTCCCACCCAAGCCAGCCTTATAGACAAAACCCATTGGTGTCTCTACTTGGCCCTAACTCTTGGGTTTTGGTCTTGGTGCCTCCCATTCTCAGAGAACAGACCACAACTACAAAACATATTCTTCTCTGGCCAGACCACCACCCACATCCCTGATGAACCCCAGACCAAGACCCTCACAAAACCTGCCACCTTCTGCTCTACCTGGCCGAGAATTGACCCCCTTCTTATACAACCACCAACTGCCCACCATGGGCATAGCTACAGCCTTCTCGCATCCTTCAAAAACCCCTCAAAGGCCAAGCCTGACAGAAGCTCCAGCCACCGTCTCCCTTGGGGTCTGGCCCCTCTCCTACCTTTGAGCGCGACTACATTCTGTTGTCCCCGTTGCTCCACTCTTGGTGCAAGTCTTTGCCCCCCACATCACCGGCTGCCTTAGCACTCACCAACACTTGGTTTCCCTTTTAGCCATTCCATGAACGTGTAGTAGTAACTCACTACAGTTTGTATTCACAATCCCCTGATTGACTAAAGATGGCGAGCACCTTGGGAGGCGTCATTGTTTTGTTTTGGTTTTGCCATCCACATATCTTTGGTGAACTGTTTGTTCAGATCTCTTCCCAGGCAATCTCAAACTCTCTCTCTTTCCTTTTCTCTCTTTTACTGAATAGCTATTCCATCTTTCTTTCAATCCCTATCTTTTGTTTAGGATGGCACGTATCTGCTCTTTCTGAGCATGAGAATTATCCAGTATTCTCCTGACAGTACATCTAAGGCAGGGGTGCTACCAGATGAATATGTTTACCACTCCATGAAAATGTGTGCAAAATGCTTATTCACTGAACTATTTGCATGGCCTCATCTCTCATATGAGACAAAATAAACCAGTTTTTAAGAGACAATGGGAAATTTCTGCCACATAAATATTAGTGTTTTGAATCTAAAGAAGTCAATAAAGCTGAATTAGGGGGAAAAAATCTCTCTGTGGTTTCTTGGACTGATTTCACCGAGCTCATTAATAAAATGCAACGTTCGGTACAGAAGATTTTTAGCATCTCTTCATGATTTCTTCTTTTAGTTACTAAAGGCTGTAACTCATCTTGACAGTAAGCCATATTCAACATTTTCCAGGATCAGATTAGAAAGTTTCATCTTCTCAGAGATCTATTTTGCCAACTACCTCAACTACTGGGAACAATATGACAATTATTTTTCTCAAGATTTGGAATTTGAAAGCATAGAAGAAAGACAGGGAGGTTGAATAAGGAGAAAATGTTAAAAGTTATAGCTCTGCATTTCACATCTATAATCTTGTCAGACCACAGAACAGGAATCTGCCCACTGCGTAATATGGCACCATGATTGCATGTTATCCAGAGGTTGCGGAAAGTGTATCTTTAACATGTTCCCTTCAGTGGCTTTTCTCCCCACACCTGGAGTCCTCCTGCTGCCCTGGCCATCCTCTGTCTTCCTGCTTTCCCCTGGGTATCTCACATTCCAACACTAATGCGATTCCCATCCAGGGCTGACCTTTCACTGCTTCTGGTCTGAATGACCACATTTCCAGATTTAAGGGTAAGAAGACAAAGACTAGTCCCTCTTTCACTAGGCTTCAAATTCATGAAAATATATTAGCTCAGCTATCCTCAATTTATTTTTATTTCTTATTTTACATATTGGCAAATTGTACTTTTTCATTAACTTCATCATGTTGCACATGTACAACCCAAAATTGTCTCAGTGTCTGTGTTTGCTTGGTTTGGCAGTTTATATCTTTGTATTTTTGTGGGTTTTTTTTTTTTCATTAATTGCAGCTTTAAAAAAAAATCCTGTCTTAATCTATTTTGGCTGCTATAGCATAATCCTACAGAATGGGTGGCTTATAAAAAAACAAACTCATTTCTCAGTTCTGGAGGCTGGAAGTCCAAGGTCAAGGCAGCAGCATAGTTGCCTTCTGGTGAAGGGCTTCTTCCTGGTGCAGAACTGGAACCTTCTTGCTATGACCTCATATCATGGAAGGGAGGGGGATCACTCTGCAGCCTCTTTTATAAAGGCACTAATTCCATTCTTGAGGATTTCACCCTTGTGACCCAACTTCCTCTCAGAGGTCTCACTAATACCATCCCCTTTAGGAGTTAGGAGGTTTACATAAGAATTTTGGGGAACAAACTGAGGGTTGCCGGGGGGAGGGGGTTTGGGAGAAGGGGGTGGGATTATGGACATTGGGGAGGGTATGTGATTTGGTGAGTGCTGTGAAGTGTGTAAACCTGGTGATTCACAGACCTGTATCCCTGGGGATAAAAATATATGTTTATAAAAAATAAAAAATTAAAATAAAAAAAAAAAAAAAAAAAAAAAAAAGAATTTTGGGGAACACAAATATTTAGACTATAACAATCCCTTTCCTTCCCCTGTATTTGGAGTTTTTCTGTTATTTTGACTCTTTATTGGATGCATAGTTTACTGTTTTTCAGGTTTTTGAAATTTTCAAATATGATTTTGAGGATCATTTTTTTCCTTTGGGAACAACTTTAACTACGTTAATGTATTTTTAATATGCAGCACAATTGTCGTTCTTCACTTGGAAGTATTTTCTAATTTCCATTATTTTTTTTTAAATTTTAAATTTTATTTGTTTTATATATTTTTATTTATTTCACAAAGAGAGAGAGACAGAGCACACCAGCAGGTGGGGGGGCAGAGGCAGAGGGAGAAGGAAACCCTCTGCTGTCTTTCCTTTATGCATTATGCTTTCAATGTAATCAAATGTTGATTGGAAAAACTTTTTTCTCTTCGTAGATGCATTTGGGCAAGTGAATAAAGAAGGAATGACAGAAGTGAATATTGCTATTTTTGCAACTTCATACTGAAATAATGAATCTAGGCAGTCATTATGAATTGTTAACATCAAAAAAAGAGAGACAAACAGACATGACATGTCTTTTCATGGAAGTATGCAATACTCCCCACAAAACATTATTACCAGAAAACAAAAACAAAACATATAGGTGCCCCATGCTGCCTTGACATGCAGAAGAAATAATTCTGGATATGTTACTTTGCCAAAATAGCACAGGAAGAATTTCCTACTTGGGAATCTACTTTGTACTTTGTACAATGCAGTCCACCTACTCCAAAGACCAGTTCTCAGAATCTCAAGGGCAGGTCTCTTCTTTTAATTTGAAACAAAGATTTCATCTGCAAAGAAGAAAATAGGAAGAATGACAGCATCTTTCCATTTGTCATGCTCAGTTACAGTCATACTGAATGATTCACGGAACAGAATCTAGCACATCACATATTAATTTTTTTGTCTGAAGGCTTACAAGATATCTCACTCATGAGTTAATACGGAAACCAACTTTTCTGCATAAAATGCTATTTTGAGGTCATATACCTGTTATATATGTTACTAATATGAAATTCACTCTGGCTATCTGTTAATTTGGCCCCTCCTATAGAAGGCTAAAATTCTATTTGGCCCCAAGTAAGTTTTTCTGTGTCCCCTTTATTTGCCTACCCTGAGACAAACCAGGGAATCAAATAGTTCGGTGGAATTTTTTCTTGGTATCATGTGTTTCACAATCACTCAATAGGCATATGTTGACCATGCTATAGGACTCAATCTCCAACCCCTTAGAGAATATCCTGACAAAACATACTGGGTCTCCAGTGGTATTCAAGTACATACATGTGGAAGGCCTAAGAGGTCGAAGGAGATCAAATGCACGTATGTGGCATTCCAGGTAGATATGCAGTATCTTCTTTCTCTCCTTCCACTAATCCTACAAGTCAATTAAAATACTAGCTGTTTTTTTAAATCTTCCACATAATTATAGTCACCCTCAAAGCTGGTCTTTGTATTAGTTTATGATTTTTGCTTCTTTAGGAGACAGACCAGGATGATGACATTTGTGGGGCTCTAAGCTACTGGTGACTGCATAGTGATTCGTGGATATGTTCTGAGGAACAGACTGTTTCATCATCCGGGCTTCTGTAAAATTGGCGATTAAAAAAATACTGTGTGCGCACTCTCGTGCATGCTGCGTCCTGCGTGCCGGTGTGCCTGTGCATATGGAGGTGGTGGTCCTCTCTCTATTCTTTATTCCAGCAGGAATTGAGGCTCAGTTTCACACCTCTCTCCGTGCTATACACATCCTTTTGGATTACTTCCTTTTTAGAACATTTTCTCCCTTTCAAAGCTCTCCTCAGTTTGAGAACAGAAAATGCACCTATAACAGGTCCAGAGGGAGAGGGAGAATGCTGATTTTTCCTGACTTCCACATCCATTGAAGAATGTGTGTGAAGATGGACTTTTGAGACCCCACTAAGGGGACACAAAGAGGTGAGGGGCAGAGAGTCACTTTTGCTGGAGAGCGGTGGGATCACTTCGCAGTGCTATGCTTGCAAGGCTGGTCCTCCGAGGCTATTGATTTTCTCTTGGCTGCTTTTCTCTTCTCTTACATGGAACTTTTAAGACATTTTAGCAAGACTGTGGTTTTATAGGATATATTTTATTGATGATGAAGTTAGATTCTATACTCAGCCTTATTCCTATCTATTCAGAGATAATTAGTGACTGTCCAATCTTGAGAACTTGCTGTGACTGCTCACCCTCAGGGTTGGGGGATAAAGAAGCCAGAAGCCCGGCAATAGTGCTCACTGGCTGTCCATTTGAAATTTTCTAGCTAACAAGCCATTCCAGTAAAAAAGCGTAAGTGTACCAGCCAAGGGAGAATGGGACCACATCTGACCAGCAAACAATGGGATGAAATATTTCATTGATTTGCTCTGGCCCTGTTGCCCATATTCAATACATGGGATTTCCCTCCTCCAAATAATTTTTTGCTCAACATGGGGACTTATTTAAATGTATATGAAGTTTCCGCTTGGAGACATACTTTCATATAAGTAACCACTTTCATATAAATCAACCACTTGGAACTGATAATACATAAAACAAAAATGTTTGAATAATAAAATATAGTAAACCATGGGCCTATCACATTATATCACATGTATTTATTGAATTTATTGGGGAAAGAGAAGAGGAAGAATTTTTAAAAACCCAGATATACAGCCTCCTGAGCCAAACTGGACATCGTTGCTGGTGCTAGAAGGTCCATTTGCACCTCAGCTGCCTTGATAAACTGCAGTTGGCAAAACATGTGTCACAGAATCATCTCTTAGATATTGGAAGGAGCACTGAAGCATCACTGGTTTGTGGTCTTGGGAGAGCCAAGTCATAATACCATTTTAAAGGTAAGTCTAATCCAAATGGCCAACAGACACATGAAAAAGTGCTCAACATCGTTTGGCATCAGGGAAACACAAATCAAAACCTCCATGAGATACCCCCTCACACCACTCACAATGGCTCAAATTAACAAGTCAGGAAATGATAGATGCTGGCGAGGTTGCAGAGAAAGGGGAACCCCCCTACACTGTTGGTAGGAATAAGCTGGTGCAACCACTCTGGAAAAATGTGTGAAGGTTCCTCAAAAAGTTGAAAATAGAGCTACCCCATGACCCAGCAATTGCATTGTAATTGGAAGGGGCACGTGCACCCGAATGTTTATAGCAGCAATGTCCACAACATGGAAAGAACCTAGATGTCCATCAACAGATGAGTGGATAAAGAAGATGTGATATATATATACAATGGGATATTATGCAGTCATCAAAAAACCGAAATCTTGCCATTTGCGACGACGTGGATGGAACTAGAGGTTATTATGCTAAGTGAAATAAGTCAACCAGAGAAAGACACATATCATATGATTCCACTGATATGAGTAATTTGAGAAATAAGAGAGAGGATCATAGGGGAAGGGAGGGAACAATGAAATAAGATGAAACTAGAGAAGGAGACAAACCATAAGAGATTCTTAATCTCAAGAAACAGAGAGTTGCTGGAGGGGAGGGGAGAGGGAGGGATGGGGTAGCTGGGTGATGGACACTGGGGAGGGTATGTGCTATGGTGAGTGCTGTGTACTGTGTAAGACTGATGAATCACAGACCTGTACTCCTGAAACAATGAATTATATGTTAATTCAAAAGAATAAATAGAATATAAAGCAATCCCATCATCTTAACATGGATTTAGCCAACAAAACATATGCAGGTATCTCTTGCTTTATATTTATTTATTTATATTTATTTATACTGTGCTCAGTTATCCAATATAGTACATTATTAGTTTTGGTTATAGTGTTTAATGATTCATTAGTTGTGTATAATACCCTGTGCTGATCACTACACGTGCCCTCCTTAATACCCATCACCCCGTTATCCTCCCCCTCCCCCTCCCCTCCCCTCTGAAACCCTCAGTTTGTTTCCCAGACTCAAGAATTTCATTTGATTTGTCTCCCTCTCTGATTTCTTTCCCACTCAGTTTTTCCCTCCCTTCCCCTATGGTCCTCTGTGCTATTCCTTACATTCCACATAAGACTGAAACCATATGATGATTGACTTTCTCTGCCTGACTTATTTCACTCAGCATAATCCCCTCCAGTGCTATCCACATTGGCGCAGATGGTGGGCATTCATCCTTTCTGATGGCTGAGGAATATTCCATCGTCACTTTGCTTTTATGAAAGACCTACATTAGCACCTGTTTTCGCTAATCAAAAGAAACCTGGAGAGGACTTCTTCTTTCAGGGAAAAAAGATAAAAAGCATAAACAAGAGTTCGGTTAGCCCGCATAGAGGCAGTGCATACCCTGCACAGTGAGGCCGTCCCGCCGCGCCCCTCCCCAGGAAAGCTGCCCAGCTTCTCAGCATCAAGCCCCTGGAGCTGTGAACCATCTGTGAGCGCCTGCTTTATCTCAGCTTCTCTTGTCCATACACAAACGAGATTATACTAAGATATCAGAAAAGCTTAAGAGAGGTGATTTTGGGGTCTAGGAATGCTCAAAGTTTTTTCCATATACATAAATGGCAATGGCTTCTTTGCTTTATGCCATTTCAGCCCACAGAGGTTTTCATAGGTGCACTCTCCTTCTGGACAGTGGGGAAAACCTGTGTAATTGTAGTCGTCATTCTATAGGTTTATACACTTACTCTTTGCTGAGCACTGGAGAAAGCCTGGGTCTACAAAAAGTGATGCATTTGTTGCCTTGCTCTCAAGATGCCACCTCTTTGAGAAAACCAAACTAAAAAGCCCCGAAAAATAAGTCACAGAGAATGAGATATGACAAAGCTGGATGAGACCACATGTCAGTGACAGACCTAAGGTACAGACCTCCCATTCCTCACTGCGATGCAGGTAAGTGGCCTCGCTGTGACTTCCGTCAGTCATGCCTCTCCATTTCCCAGCTTTGGTCTTTGTAAAGCGCAGGTCACCTTGATGTATTTTTTTCATTATGTTAAAGACAATGAAGCTTGACAGCACAGTTGTTTACAAGAATGAAAATTTGGATTTAAATGAAATGTCCAAAAATATGTTATTAATAAAAAAATTATGGAACATCTATCCAAAAGAATGTGCAGCTATTAAAATGATTTCATACCTTTCTGTTTACTGGCTTGAAAAATGTTGATATCCAATGAAAAAAAGCAGGTTATAGCATTTTTATGAAACTATTACATGAGTAAGATTTTTTTCCTCCACTCTCCGGACATAAGAAATGTCACATTTTAAAATTCCACTGCTGTTTATAGGTGGCAGGTAATCTGACATTGTCACCAGGGTTGTGTGTGTTTGTTTGTTTGTTTGTTTGTTTTAGAGTAGGATGTTTGCAGGACCTGGTTCAGACCTTCCGAGCAGGCAATGCAGTCCTGGGTGCCAAGCCTTGTTCTCCACTGTCTAGGAGGAGCCCCATCACAAGGGACCGAGGGGACCCTCTCTTCCCTGTCAAGGTAAAATTTTTTCTTTTTAGGAGATTGGAAGAGAAGTCACAGGTTGGCAAATGGAATCTGTGAGACTCAATTTCTGATTTCCCTGGAAAAGAAAAAGTGAAGCCATTCTCATTCTTCCTCATCTTCTTATAGTGGTAAAAATAAAGAAAAACCATGATTAAGTTTTCCTGCAATACTATAATGCGCATAATTTATTACATATGCATTATATGATGCAAAAATTGAATGTCTGGAAAGAAATATACTCCAAACTATTAAGAGGAACTATTCTAAGATGTCCAATTATGCGTTGATCTTCTTTCTTTCTTTTATTTTTAAAGATCTGTCTCATCCTGTTTTTCTTATTTTTAGTTTTACAATAAATACCTCTGTAATAACAAAATGATGAATTTAGTTAATAGAGTCTTATCCTTTTGTCTCTTTAAAAACCATTTAAAAATCATTCATAGGGGTGCCTGGGTGGCTCAGTGGGTTAAAGCCTCTGCCTTCGGCTGCAGTCATGATCCTGGGGTCCTGGGATCAAGCCCCGCATAGGGCTCTCTGCTTAGAAGGGAGCCTGTTTCCTCCTCTGTCTCTCTCTGCCTGCCTCTCTGCCTGCTTGTGATCTCTATCTGTCAAATAAAAAAAAAATCCTTAAAAATCATTCATAAATAAGGGATACATTTTTAAAAACTGCTTTTAATGCTCACAATGATACTGTGATGTAGGTATATTTTTCCCCTTTTTCCCACGTGGTAAGTAAGTTATAAGGGATTAAGTTGTGTCCAAACCCTTAGAAACTAGTAAGTGGCAGAGTGAGAATTTGGAGCTGCACTTCTCAATATAAATGAGCGCTTATTTCTTTCACCAATCTATTATTGGTGAAAGATTATTGAAGTGAAAGATTATTCACCATAATCTTTCACCAATCACCTATTAGGGAAAAATACTAATTTGGATAATTTTTCTTGGCTAATTAAAATTTGTAAGATACATCTGCAAAGCAAAGACTGACCCTCTTGTGGATCCTTGGAACACCACATTTGCTACTCTGCACAGGAGAGAACGAATGGAGGGAGTGGAAGACACAAACTTGGAAGCTAAAGTCACGCCGATTTATTGTTTCACAGTTCTGTAGGTCAAGAATCCAGGGAATCCAAGAGCTGTACTCCAGGTCCCATAGGACTGAAATCAAGGTTCTCAATGCTCTAGGCTTTTGTCAGGAGGCTTTGGGAGAGAACCTGATTCCAGACTCATTCAGGTTGTAGGAATGAGGTCGGGGTTGGCTTGCCGGCTGTCGCCTGGGGCAACTCCTTGAGACTCTTCTTGAGTGTCTCTGACTCATCTCTTCTACCCCAACTCTCCTCTGCCTCTAGCTGGAGAAACTCCTCTGCTTTAAGGGGTCAAGTAATTAGATTGGGCTTCCCCCAGATAAGACAGGTTCCTCTCCCTAATTTAATCCGTAACCTCAATTACATTTGCAAACCCCTTCACAGCCCTATCTAGACAGTATTTGAATAACCAGGAGACAGAATCTTGGGGGAACATCTTTAAAATTTTGCCTGCTGCAAGTAAAACTTGGGAATAGGAGTATTCACACTATTTTCAAAAGGTTAATATGGTATTGATAACCCCCAAAGCTAATACCTAAACAGTTGATACATTTCAGATGGTCCGAGAGATAGTTCCCCAAGTCCACACCTTGAGTAGTTTTTTCTGATAGATATTTCAAAATGGGGTTTTTGTGGTCTTGCATGAGTGTCTATGTTCATCCTTACTGGTAAAGTGGAACACCAATGTGTTATTCCCAAATAAAAGACTATTTCATGGAGTTTAGCCTACATTCAAGGGAAAATACCAAGGTCAAGGGACCTTGTTAATACACAGGTGGCCTGGTTATCACACAGGCTTGTAGTTCCACAGTCTGAACACCAGTTCAAAGTGCAGCTGACCGTTGACCTACTTCTCTGCATTTGTCTCCATCTGAATTGCATTTATCACCATTACGCTAGCCAGGATACACAGTTTTACTATGAATTGTGTTTTTATGGACATAAACTGAGTTCAAAAAGATAAACTTCCAGGACTAGATAAACATTAAGCCCTTTAGCTTCTTCCCTGGAGTAAGAAGGAAAAAATAACCATTTTTCCCCCTGGTCTGTCTTTTCAGTGAAGTAACCCAATTTAACTTCATAAACTTTATTTTGCTCTGCTATAGTCTACTTCCAAAAGAGTAGGTATTACTGTCTTTAAGGGTTAGATAAATGGACCCACTTTTGTCATTAGAAATTACACATTCTTTTTTTAATTTATTTTTATTTTTAAAATTTAATTTAATTTTTTTCAGTGTTCCAAAATTCATTGTTTATGCACCACACCCAGTGTGCCATATACGATATGTGTCCTCCATAATACCCACCATCAGGTTCACCCAACCCACCACCCTCCTCCCCTCCAGAACCCTCAGTTTGTTTCTCAGAGTCCACAGTCTCTCAGGGTTTGTCTCCCCCTCCCCCAACTCACTTCTCTCCATCTCCCAATGTCCTCCAAGTTATTCCTTATGCTCCATAAGTAAGTTAAATCATATGATAATTGACTCTCTCTGCTTGACTTATTTCACTCAGCATAATCTCTTCCAGTCCCATCCATGTTGATACAAATGTTGTGTATTCTTCCTTTCTGATGGCTGCGTAATATTCCATTATATGTATGGACCATATCTTCTTTAACTATTTGTCTGTTGAAGGGCTTCTTGGTTCTTTCCACAGTTTGGCAACTGTGGCTGCTATGAACATTGGGATACAGATGGCCCTTCTTTTCACTACATCAGTATCTTTGGGGTAAATACTTAGTAGTGCAATTGCAGGGTCATAGGGAAGCTCTATTTTTAATTTCTTGAGGAATCTCCACACTGTTCTCCAAAGTGGCTACACTAACTTGCATTCCCACCAACAGTGTAAGAGGGTTCCCCTTTCTCCACATCCTCTCCAACACATGTTGTTTCCTGTCTTGCTAATTTTGGCCATTCCAACTGGTGTAAGGTGGTATCTCAATGTGGTTTTGATTTGAATCTCCTTGATGGCTAATGATGATGAACATTTTTTCATGTGTCTGTTAGCCATTTGTATGTCTTCTTTGGAGAAGTGTCTGTTCATGTCTTCTGCCCATTTTTTGACATGACTATTTGTTTTATGTGTGTTGAGTTTGAGAGTTCTTTATAAATCTTGGATATCAGCCTTTTGACTCTACTGTCATTTGTGAATATCTTCTCCCATTCCGTGTGTTTCCTCTTTGTTTTGTTGACTTGTTTCCTTTGCTGTGCAGATGCTTTTGATCTTGATCAAGTCCCAAAAGTTCATTTTTGCTTTTGTTTCCTTTGCCTTTGGCGACATGTCTTAAAAGAAGTTATGGTGGTCGATGTCGAAGAGGTTATTGCCTATGTTCTCCTCTAGGGTTTTGATAGATTCCTGCCTCACATTGAGGTCTTTTATCCATTCTGAGTTTATTTTTGTGTATGGTATAGGAGAATGGTTGAGTTTCATTCTTCTATACATAGCTGTCCAATTTTCCCAGCACCATTTATTGAAGAGACTGTTTTTTTCCACTGTATATTTTTTCCTGCTTTGTCGAAAATCATTTGACCATAGAGTTGAGTGTCCATATCTGGGCTCTCTACTCTATTTGAGTTCCTCTCTTCCTTAGGGAAAAAAAGAACTTTGGGAAGTCTGGATGGCTCAGTTGTTTGAGCACCTGACTCTTGGTTTTGGCTCCAGTCACAATATCAGGGTCATGAGATCTAGCCCCATGTTGGGCTCCAAGCACAGGAGGGATTCTGCTTGAGATTTTCTCCCTGCCCCTCCCCTGTTCATGCTCTCTCTTTCTCTCTCTAAAATAAATAAAAAGAAGGAAAGAAAGAAAGAAAGAAAGAAACTAATAGAAACAGCCCTGGCATACACCAGAAGATAGATAGACAGATAGAGAGACAATAGATAGAGGGCAGGAGACAATGGAGAACCTAAGAGATTGGGACAATACATTTTGACAAGGAAGCCTAAATGAATTCTGAAGTAGAGAGAAAATGAGTGGATATTTTAATTTAGATATATATTTTGGGGAAATTAGTAAATAGAGCTATAAACATCTGGTATTGCAAAGACTAAATTTTTCTTTTTAAGGGAATTCATGAGACTTGGAGGTTATGACTTGTTCCCATGGAAGGTACACAAAATTTCCTTTGTCTTTTATCCACTGTCAAGGAATATAACTGGTAGGAGCAGAACCTAGCAGAACTAGTATGAGGGACCGTGATGCTAATAGTATATTGTTAAGTGTTGTCTTGGTCTAACACAGAATAGGATTTTTTTGGCCTGAGGTTGTATATTAGTAAAGGTTCTGGAGGAACAGACCCAATAAGATGTGTTTATATGTAGAACAGATTTATTTTAAGGAATTGACTCAGGTGATTATGGAAGTACCCAAGTTCAAAGTCTGCGGGGTGAGTTAGTGGGCTGAAGACCCAAGAGGAGCTGATACTGCAGTTGAAGTCTGAGGGTCATGCATTGGCAGAATTCCCTCTTGCTCAAAGACCTCAGTCTTTTGTTCTATTCAGGCCTTTAACTGATTAGATGAAGCCCACATTTTGCTGGGCAATCTGCTTTACTCAAAGTCCACTGATTTAAATATTAACCTCATCTAAAAACATCCGTATGGAAATATCCAGAATAATGTTTGAGCACATATCTAGGCATTGTGGTCTAACCAGGTTGATGTATAAAATTAACCATCACAAGAGATTCTAAGTTTAATCTTTTGAATGTGTGGTCTAAATTCTTGCCAATTTAGAAAATTGAGTTCATATGGCTGTAAAAATAATGTTGATACTACCTGTTTTTCTACATTTAGATTACTTAGCTTAGTACACAGTGTATGTAAGTGCTTTTAAACCCATTATAAATGCTAATATCTATTATCCCCAGGTACCTGGCACACCTTATGTGCCAGGAACTGCACAGAGTGTCTTATAACCTACGCAATAGATAATTCTCACCTTATAGGCGAGCAGTTTGGAAGTAATTGATTGACCCATGTAAGGAAGAGTTGAGCAGCAAAGATGAAACCTGAAGTCAATCTTCTCTCCTGAAATCTTACTTTTACACCATATCACTCTGCCTTCCACACACCATGAGTGCTACCACCCTTATCTTTTAAGCAATCTACAAATTGGCTCCTAACATCATAGCTAAAAAAAAAAGCAGGAACATCAG
This sequence comes from Mustela putorius furo, assembly GCF_011764305.1. Classification (NCBI taxonomy): domain Eukaryota; kingdom Metazoa; phylum Chordata; class Mammalia; order Carnivora; family Mustelidae; genus Mustela; species Mustela putorius. Next base: position 90,038,133 of record NW_025421998.1, read on the forward strand.
ATATTTTTATTATAACTTAAACATAATTAATATGGTCAATGGAAATTGAAATGTTTAAGGAAATGTTTCAAGAGCCTGATTATTATGCAATAGTCTTTAATTATTAGCTGAAAATAGGATGTATTTTAGTATCATCAGATGGCTCTTATCTAATTAATATGAATAACATCACCACCAACATTTCTTGAATAATTGTGTATATTCTACATAAATGGTTGCAGCAAAGGAGCTGTCAGAACAGCAAACTGATTTTCTCTTGTGTTGGCAGCAGCACATCTAATTTAAATCTCAGTATAGGCTGGCCGGGCCACTGTCTTACTGAAATTCTATTAAAGTCAATGCTTTATATCTGCCTCTCCATGTTCATTGGCAAGGACCCTGCGACAGCTCCCAAGGAAATCTGAGTAGTCCTATAATTTATTTGTTCATTTTATCCATTTATGAAAGGAAACAAGAGCACCAGCCATTTGGGAAAGGATTTACATAATTTAATTAAATGTGATCACTGCCTTCCTATCTCAATATGCTGATGCAGTTGATAACATCCCAAATGTTTTTAAGTCCTTGTCTCCAATCTACCTTGAAGTCCCAAGGCACACATGAGGGGAGTGAGGGTAGGGTGGGGGATTAGAAGTTAGCCACCATTCTACCAAAATCAATATATTCCTACATTATCCATCCACCATCCATCATGACTAGGAAATGTAACAGACACTACTGGTTGCCAATCCAATAGGCTTTCCCCCTTCCTGCTGGTCAGATCCTGACTTTTCATTGTATCTCAGGTATAGAAGTTGATTTGCCTAAGTGAACCGTAGTAATTTCATTACCTTTTTTCACTGGAAGGTTCAGGGAGGGGAACATCAGGATGTCCTGGCTTCTGAAATGTAAGAAGTTGGCTGAGGGACTTTGGGTGAAAGAATTTTTGTTTTTTTAAAAAGGATACACAGGAGAAGATGTGCCCCTCTTTCCCACTGAATCTTGTCATGTCTGGAGGATGAGATGCTTGGAGCATGGTAACCACTTGGTGATCATGAGAGAGACTACAGTGGTGGGTACACCAGAGAGGTTGCAGAGAAAGAGATCCAGAGTTCTTGATATTCAAATGAACTGCTGGAATGGTTCAATCCTGGAGCTGCCCCCCCCATCTTATTATTTCATATAAAAATATTTCTTAATTTATTAAGCTGTTGAGTGAAGGTTTTTCTGTGACTTTTGATTGAACGCATCCTTACTGATAGGATTGACCCTTCAGATTCTTCTTGGCAGCTGTGTCCTTTCTTTGAAGGATGTGCCTTATTTACTCAGTTTTTCTGCCTGTGACCTTCCCCCTGAATATTGGTGAGTCATGCACAGAGTCTTTCATTGCTACAGAGGCATGTGTTGTGGAGGATGTAGTACATGAAAGGCAAGTTCGTGCTACACTGTGGGACTGCTGCCCATGGGTGTGCCGGTAGTGGTGTGTGTGCAGAGTACTAGCCAAGTACAGTTATGTACAGGATGAACTCAGGGATGAACCACTACCACCAATTTTCTCTCCAACACACACACACATACACACACACACACACACACATACAGAGAGAGAGAGAGAGAGATGTGAGAATGTGCTCATAGGGAGGGGAAAATCCCCTCAAAGAACCTAAATGCTCAGTTGGAGCATATGGCTAAAGACATTCACCACCTTATATGTGTTGGAGGAAGGGTGAATTGGTGGTGTTGGTTAATTCTGGAAATATGGCCAGAATATCACCTTTATGGGAGCTAAAGACCAGGATGAAGGGCCTAGCTTTAGGTTTATAAACCAAATGGAATTAATACCAAACTCAAGAATCAGGCAAGTTATCCCACCTGGTACAGGAGGACTATAGCATGAAGGAACAAAAGAAGACTCGCGATTTTGGTGGGCAGGCTCACTCCCAAGATCAGGAAAAGGACTGAGCTGAGCACACTACTATGGACTGAACTATGCTGTGCTCTCCCAAGCTCACAGGTTGATTCCCTAACCCCCAGTGAACGGTCTGTGGAGATGGGGCCTTTGGGAAGTAATTAAGTTCAGGTAAAGTCATGATGGTTGGGCTGGGAGATGCTCTTCTAAGGGGAGACATAAAAGGGTTTGTTCCCATGTAAAAACATAGCAAGAAGGTGTGCATCTGCCAGTCAGAAATAATAATGGTGTTAATAATAGTGTAATATAGTGAATAGTAGTGTGATGACCCAGGTTATTCATGGTGGAGTTGGGGCTTCCTGATCACCCTTGTCCAGGAGTCAAAAATATATATTTCAACTTCTACCAAATGGAGCAGACTTTGGTGATTATGGTTTGAACCCTTTGAAGCTGCCAACTTCAGGAACAAAATTACTAAGCATGAAATGTATGTTGTTTCTTCAACTGTCCTAAGTGTATTGCTAAGTGTCCTTTCATCTTTAAAGAATTAATGTGAACTGTCTTGTTGGTCAGCAGATTTATACGCAGAAGTAGTTTGTATCTTTGTCTAGATTTCTTAAGCATTCAGAAAGTTCTTCACATGGTACATGCCAAGTGAAGTGGGGAAGAAGACAAACCCACATTTCTGTTTTCATCTTTAAAATTATTGGAAGTATAAATGGGATTTTGCCAACGACATTTACCTCTGAGAAGGTGACTGTGTTAGTTGAGAGTAGCAGCAGGGGAGAACTCCTATTTTTTACTTTATACACTTCTATCCAAATGTGTTTTGAGCTTTGTTACAAATGATTTGTTCTTCAGGAAAACAGCTATATAGGCACTTTTGAGAAATAGGCTTTGGTATACATTAGGGTTTGAATAATCCTCTTTTATTCTATTTTAGAAAGTTATTGGTTGTTAAGGAAAGCATCCATCTGAGGAAAAGTTTAGACACAGAAGCCAAACAGATCAGTTTCTGATTTCTGATTCTGCCTCTTTCTGTTTGTAAGAGGTTCTACAAACTCTTGGATTTCTTTTTTACCTCATAGGTGAAATAATGGTAACAAAGCATTGTCCAACTTTTGTAGTGATGGGAAAGAAGGTATGCGTCACGCCTGACACAAGGTAGACATTAATGAAGTGCTGGTTATGTAATGAGGAGCCAGATCATGGATTGCCTCGTGTGGAGGCTGATGGAGATCCCTATTGACAAGGCTGTCCTGGTGTACCCTGTTATCCAACTCTAATTATCATTAGCACCCCTTTTCATTCTCAAATCATTTGAACTGGAGGATAAATAACACGGTCACCCTATTCTAAGCCTTTGGGGTATTTGGACTTTATTCCAAAAGTTCCAGAGAGCTTCTGAGGAAGAAGAATAAGCCCCAGATTTAGTAGGGTTTCTGAAATTCTCAGCAACCAAAGGAATGATAGTTAGTGGGTAGTTATATCGGCATGTTTCAAGAGCAGACAGGGATGTATGCCTAGAGGAAAGAGACTCAGATGGCCGAAGGAAGCCCTGAAAGATGAATCCGGTGATGGAAGGGGACAGGTATGAAATGAGGCCACTCTGGCACTATGCTTTGTACAGCTGCCTGCCATGCTTCTGTTGCTGGTTTGTTTGCTTTTTAAATTTCAGTACTGACAAGTATAAAACTGTTTGAATATTCCCATGAATTCAGATTAAATTGGATTCATTAGTTAATAGAGTGTTATTATTGGAGACTGAATCATTCACTCTGAAACCATTATCTGATACATTTCAGAAATAAACATTTAGTAGATGTGCCACTCTTCCTGTTTTTATTTGCTGCATGGACCACAAACATCCAAAGGTCATACAGCATATGAATCAGAGGATAGGATCATCCCTGGGCACATAGGCAGACACAAAAGGACACCCCCAGATAAAAGTTTAGATTTAGAGACAATCTCAGGTGCAGAAATTAGTGCCGACATGACTCTTCATTTTCTGAAGCAGGGGACACTCTGGGAAAGGTGGGCAAGTATTCATTGGTGGAGGAATATAGAACCAGATCAAATTCCAGTTTTGTTCCAGTTATTCTTAATCAGGGGGTGTAACAGCATTCTCTGGGGACCTTTCAAAAAAAAAAATACACATGCTGGAGCACTGCACCAGACTTACTAAATTAGAATGGGTGGGTGGAGGGAAAATGAATCTTGAACACCTGCCCAGTGAGTCTGTTGTGGACTCTGGATTAAAAACTAATGATCTAGGGGCGCCTGGGTGGCTCAGTTCGTTAGGCCTCTGCCTTTGGCTCAGGTCATAATCTCAGGGTCCTGGGATTGAGCCCCATGTCAGGCTTTCTGCCTAGGGAGCCTGCTTTCCTTTCTCTCTCTGCCTGACTCTCTGCCTACTTGTAATTTCTGTCAGAGGTTCCAGGTAAAGCTGCCCACAACTGGAAGCTCTTCTTCATCTCTATCCTCACTGCTTTATTTCAAGAGGTCTTAATTATTTCTTGCCCAGACTATTACTTTCGTAGTAATGTCACTACCTCCTACCCCAGTTGTTGCTAAAATAATCTTTCTAAATAAAAATCGTATCATGACTCAATACCTTAAAGTGATTTCATGGCTCCCCATTTAATCAAGTCCAAAACGTCATTTGTGGAACAACATTGTCATCCCATGCCAGCCTCATCTCCCACTGCGCTGCCATGCTCTGATGCTGGCCCTCAACTCTCCTAGATGCAGGTGCTTTTATTATTGCTGTTGCAGTGCAGTTAGAAGCACAGACTTGCAGAATTCCTCTTCAAACTCCTATGTATCTGCTTCCAGCTTGTGTCCTGGGGCAAATTCTTTTTACGTCTGTGGATTTCCTCATTTGTGAAGTACAGTTGACAGTATAGTGCCTACCTCTTAGAACGATATGAAAATCAAGTACATTAATATATATATATATCTTATATATGTGCATACACACACACATGCGTGCGTGCGTATATAAAGCATTTGGAAATGTGCCCAGCAAGTAGTAGATGTTAAAGGTCTCTTTAAAACCATCTCTTTGAGAGAATCTCCCACTCATCTTTGAATACCAGTTTGCATAACACTTCCTTTGAGAAGACAGTTCTGTATGCTCTATATAAATTGTTTCCTTCCTTGATCATTTATAGTATTTAATTCATGTTTCCTAACACTTAACAATTCTCCTTTTCATTCATCCATAAGCCTCTAAAGAGAAATTTTGTTTCATCTTTTGATAATATTGTTCTTCTCGAAGACTAGTCATAGTGCTTTGGGTTGAATGGTCACTTCGCTGAACAACCAAGTGGGAGACCATAACTATGGGGTCATGGGCTCTCTGGGACATGGGAATGAAGATTATGAGACAAGAGAAATCCTCGTGCCTGAAACAAGGGATCCAAGGCAACAGGAGACAGAAGCTTGTAGCCAGTTGCCTCTTCCTTTTGTTTCTTCCAAGTCACGTATTGGCCACTCATGAAGTCTACTGTTCATTTTTTTTTTTTTCTCAGAAAACTTTAAGGAGGGAAAGTCTTAAAGAGATGAAGAATCAGAAATGGTTGATGTTTTTGTATAGGGACTTAAAATAATTGAGAGGTTTGGAGACGTTTTATATAGAAGTATAGGATATACATAGTAAACACAGAAATCTAAGCATAAAGCTTGATAGATTTTTAAAAAGATTTTATTTATTTATTTAACAGACAGAGATCACAAGTAGGCAGAGAGGCAGGCAGAGAGAGAGAGAGGAGGAAGCAGGCTCCCTGCCGAGCAGAAAGCCCGGTGCTGGCCTCGATCCCAGGACCCTGAGATCATGACCTGAGCTGAAGACAGAGGCTTAATACACTGAGCCACCCAGGTGCCCCACTGATACATTTTTGCAAGGTGTACACATCCATGTAACCAACACTCAGACCAAGATATAAACATTTCTCCCACCTCAGAACCCTCTTTTATGGCCATCCCCAGTCATTCTCCATAAAAACCACAACTTTATTTCTATAAATTTTAAATTTTTAAATTTCTATAAAATTTTGATTTTATTTCTATAACTATTTTTGTCTCATTTTGAGTTGTATATATATGAAATTATACCATGTATCAGCTTTGTGCAGTGGCAGTATCGTAGCCAATGAGGTTTATCTGAGGTGCGATTATTGCCAATTGAAATTATACCATGTGTCTTGTGTCTTTGGCTCATCATTTTGTCTGAGGGATTTAGCCATATTTTTGAGTGAAGCAATGGTTTATTTTTTCACTGGTGTGTATTTTCCATTATTAGAATATACCATGATTTATTTATACATTGTACTGTTGATAGACAGTTGGGTCATTTATAGTTTTTGACATATACAAATAATGCTGCTGCAAATGTTCTTATAACAAGTCCAGTAGTCAAATTATTTGGGCACAATATGGCAGATGGACCCTAAGATTACACCCAGTGATTTCTGCCTCCTGGTATGCATGTCTTTCTGTTATCTCCAGCACTCCCACAATGAGGATAGGACCTATAACCTGCTTGTAATAAATATAATATGGCAAAGGTTATGAGATGTCACTCCATTGATTAGGTTACATTATATGGCAAAGGTGATATGTAACTCTTGTGATTATGTCATGGTACATACAAACAGAGTGGAGCAAGAGGTTCTACTTGGCTTGATGAAGTGAGCAACTATGTTGAGAAAACACCCCTCGCCTCTAAGACTTGAGGCTAGTTTCCATGGGGGAAAAAAAAAAAGAAGGCAGCAAACCCAGGAACACTTGGTTATACAGTGACAAAGAAACAAATTCTTCCAACAACCTGAATGAGCTTCGAAGTGGATTCTTCCCCAGTTGAACTACCAGATAAGAACACAGTCCAGATGATACTTTTTTTTTTTTTTCAACAAGATCCTAGCAAACAGGATCCAACAGCACATTAAAAAGATTATCCACCATGACCAGGTGGGATTCATCCCTGGGCTACAAGGATGGTTCAACATTCACAAATCAATCAATGTGATAGAACAAATTAATAAGAGAAGAGAGAAGAACCACATGGTCCTCTCAATTGATGCAGAAAAAGCATTTGACAAAATCCAGCATCTGTTCCTGATTAAAACACTTCAAAGTATAGGGATAGAGGGAACATTCCTGAACTTCATAAAATCTATCTATGAAAGACCCACAGCAAATATCATCCTCAATGGGAAAAAAGCTTGCATCCTTCCTGTTGAGATCAGGAACAAGACAAGGATGCCCACTCTCACCACTCTTGTTCAACATAGTATTAGAAGTCCTAGCAGCAGCAATCAGACAACAAAGAGAAAGAAAACAGATGATACTTTTGACTGCAACCTTTTGAGACCCTGAACCAAAGACCCAACAAAGTTATTCTCAAATTCCTGATCTTAAAAGTATAAAATAATAAATGTGTGTAGTTTTAAGCTGCTAAGTTGTGGCAATAAAACAGCTAGTATGCATAGAGTATGCACATGCCCAACCTTAGTAGGTAATGTCAAATTATTTTGAAAGAGGTTTTATCAGTATACACTAGTAGTTAATGAATTTAAGTTGCTTCATATATTTGCCAATATTCGATACTCTCAGGATCATTTTTTAAAAAGATTTTATTTATTTATTTGACAGACAGAGAACACAAGTAGGCAGAGAGGCAGGCAGGGTGGGGGGTGGGCGGCAGGCTCCCTGATGAACAGAGAGCTGGATGCAGGGCTTGATCCCAGGACCTGGGGATCATGACTTCAGCCGAAGGCAGAGGCTTTTTTTTTTTTAATTTATTTTTATTTTTTTTATTTCTTTTCAGTGTAACAGTATTCATTGTTTTTGCACTACACCCAGTGCTTTATGCAATCCGTGCCCTCTCTAATACCCACCACCTGGTTCTCCCAACCTCCAACCCCTCACCCCTTCAAAACCCTCAGATTGTTTTTCAGAGTCCATAGTCTCTCATGGTTCACCTCCCCTTCCAATTTCCCTCAACTCCCTTCTCCTCTCCATCTCTCCTTGTCCTCCATGCTATTTGTTATGCTCCACAAATAAATGAAACCATATGATAATTGACTCTCTCTGTTTGACTTATTTCACTCAGCATAATCTATTCCAGTCCCGTCCATGTTGCTACAAAAGTTGGGTATTCATCCTTTCTGATGGAGGCATAATACTCCATAGTGTATATGGACCACATCTTCCTTATCCATTCATCCGTTGAAGGGCATCTTGGTTCTTTCCACAGTTTGGCGACCGTGGCCATTGCTGCTATAAACATTGGGGTACAGATGGCCCTTCTCTTCACTACATCAGTATTTTGGGGGTAAATACCAAGTAGTGCAATTGCAGGAGCATAGGGAAGCTCTATTTTTAATTTCTTGAGGAATCTCTACACTGTTTTCCAAAGTGGCTGCACCAACTTGCATTCCCACCAACAGTGTAAGAGGGCTCTCCCCTTTCTCCACATCCTCTCCAACACATGTTGTTTCCTGTCTTGCTCATTTTGGCCATTCCAACTGGTGTAAGGTGGTATCTCAATGTGGTTTTAATTTGAATCTCTCTGATGGCTAGTGATGATGAACATTTTTTCATGTGTCTGATAGCCATTTGTATGTCTTCATTGGGGAAGTGTCTGTTCATATCTTCTGACCATTTTTTTTATATGATTGTCTGTTTTGTGTGTGTGTGTTGAGTTTGAGGTGATTTTTATAGATCCTAGATATCAACCTTTTGTCTGTACTGTCATTTGCAAATATCTTCTTCCATTCCATGGGTTGCCTCTTTGTTTTGTTGACTGTTTCCTTTGCTGTGCAGAAGCTTTTGATCTTGATGAAGTCCCAAAAGTTCATCTTCACTTTTGTTTCCTTTGCCTTTGGAGACATATCTTGAAAGAAGTTGCTGTGGCTGATATCAAAGAGGATACCGAAGGCAGAGGCTTTAACCCACTGAGCCACCCAGGTACCCTCTCAGGATCACTTTTAATTTTAGCCATTCAAGGGAGTGTGGACTCACTGTTGTTAAGCATCTTTTCATATGTTTATTGGCTACTTGTATATCTTCTTTTGAGAAGTACTTACTCAGGTCCTTTGCCAATCAATTTCTAATTGATGCATTATTTATACAATCTAGATTTGAGTATTTTTTCATATATATTATAAAGATGTTCTACCACTCTGACTTATCCTTTCATTTTCAAATAGAACAGATGTCATGATTTTAGTTTAGTAATCGTCTAATTATGAATACTGATTGGAATGTAATTAATCAATATTTCCTTTAGTTAGTGTTTTTAATGCCCTATTTAGATATCCTCTGATATTCAAGAAAATGTATTGCTTTACTTTACATTTGAGTGCATTATATGTAATTTATTTTTGTGTATGATGTTTATGTTTCTCCATAAGAATAGCAAATTCTTCCAGCCCTGTTTATTGGAAAGGCAAGTTTTCCCCCACTGAACTGTAGTCAACACCTTTCTTGAATTTGTGGAGATTTGTTTTAGGACTCTGCATAGATCTTTTTGCTTACATTGTGTCAGTAGTACAGTATCTTCATTATAATAGCTTTAACGTAAGTCTCAATACACGTTAACGGAAGTCTTGATATCTGTTAGTAAGTCCTCCTTTGGTAGTTCTTTTACCAAATTGCCCTCAATATTCTTGACTCTAGATTTCCATGTAAATGTTATAATTGCCTTGTCAGTTTGACAAAAAAAGTATTATTGGGTTTGTGGTTGGTTTTGCACTGAATAAATATTTATGAGGGTATTTGGCATTTCTGTAAAATTGGGCCTTCTGACAAACCATAAGTGACTCTTAATCTCACAAAACAAACTGAGGGTTGCTGGGGGGAGGGGGGTTGGGAGAAGGGGGGTGGGGTTATGGACATTGGGGAGGGTATGTGCTTTGGTGAGTGCTGTGAAGTGTGTAAACCTGGTGATTCACAGACCTGTACCCCTGGGGATAAAAATATATGTTTATAAAATTGGGCCTTCTAATCCATGGCATAATATAATCTTTTATTCATTTAGATCTTTTTAAACTTCCTTGATATTTTGTAGTTTTCTCTGAAGATGTGTTGGTACATCTTTTATTAGAGTTGTTCATAAGTGTTTGATGTTATTTGATAGGCTTATTTCAGATTTTGAACTTTTTCATCTTCTATTTGTTATTAGTTTATAGAAACAATTACTTTTTAATAGTGGTCTTGTGTTTGTGTGGTCTCATAATTATGTTGAATTCATTTATAAATTTTAATAACTTACAGGTTATTGGGGATTTTCTATGTGTAAAAATTATGTTGTTTGCAAATAATCACATTTTTATTTCTTTCTTTCCAGTCCATTTACTTTTATTTCTTTTTCTTGCCTTATTGCACTATCTAGGACATCCAGCACAAGGTTAAATGGAAGTTATGATAATGAGGGATCCTTATTTCACCTAGGATTTAATAGATTAAGCTTTCAAAATTTCAACGTTAAGTATTATATGTTCTGCAAGTTGCTTTTAAAGATAACTTCCTATTCATAGTCTGCCAAAAGTATCATAAGTGCTCATTGAATTTTAATGAATACTTTTTTTCACCTTTGAGATGAATATATTATTTTTCTTATTTCTATTAATATACTTAATTATGTTGATTGAGTCCTAAATGTTAAAACAAATACCTCCTTGAAATTATTAATTCCTTAAATGTTTTTGAAGGATTCATCAGTGAAGGCATCTGGGCTTATTAATTATGATAAGACTTTAAAAAAACAAATTAACTTCTTAATAAATATTGGAATAATCAAATATTTAAAAATTCTCAATTTTCCCTTCTCTTTAGCATATGGTTATACATTGTGTTATCATTCTTTTAGTAGTTAGTCTAGAGATTACACATGTATTTTTGACTTATTAGATCCACCTTAAATATATTTGTTAGCAAGTACCAGAAAAATGCAAACTTTAGGGCACTTTCACTCTAATTATCATCTCCGCTCTTTGTACTATTCGTGTCACACATTTTTATACTAAATATACTTTAGACCTTTGAAGTCATTATTAGGATTGTTTATGTAGTCAAGACTCATTTTTTTTAAACCAGTTTATTTAGTCTTTTCTGTCTTTATTCTTTCTTACATGATTGTGCTTCTGCTTAGAACTATTTCTTCCCTGCCTGAAAATCTCTCTTCAGTATTCCTGCAAGTGATAAGTTATTAGCTTTCTGAATTTAAGAATTTAATTTTCATCTTCATTTTTGAAGGATTTTTTTACTGAATGTAAAATTCTATGTTGGGAAGTATTTTTTTTTAAGCACTTTAAAGATAACTTTCTATTACTGTCAAAATTCCATTATTTCTCTTGAATAATTAGCTGTTAGCCTTATTGTTGGTCTTTTGATATAAATTCTAAATTTTATTTTGGCCTCCAAAGAGAGCTTAATAATTCATTCTTAGTTAATGTGATTCCACTTTTTGATTGGGAAAAAAATGAAATTGATGAATTTTCAGTACTGTATAAATTTTACTGGAGTAACCCAGTACTGGGCTATAAGTTGAACTATGATTCAGTTGATCTGGTTCTGAGTCTTGTTACTGTTAACTAGTTATGTGGCTATCCACAAATAAAGGCCTCCATTTTCTTACTTGTCAAAATTGTTGGACTTGTTGAAAAGACCTATTCTCTTTCAATTATGATTCTATAATTCTGGTCAAAAATGTTCTTTTTATCCAGAGAAGGAAAAAAAGTTTAAATGTCATTATGTAAATGTCCTATGCACCAGTTAATATAATTCTGAAATCTCTTGGATGCATGTGACTACAACTGTAGTACACAAAGATGTTACATGGGAATGGAATGTATTTCTTTTTGCTGTTGTATGTATTTTTATGAGTGAACTGAAGCAATCACAGGTTCATTTACTAGAGTTAATTAGGACTTTCTGCACTTTGAAAAATTATTTTTCCCATTATCATTGAATGGTCTTGGCAAAGAAAGCTGTGTGTTCACTTGATGCTAGTCCTCTCTAGGTCACTTTAGAGTTCTTTGCCTCAAAGTACAAGCTTAGTTTTAAGAGGCTCTGGATTCAGGGGCACCTGGGTGGCTCAGTGGGTTAAAGCCTCTGCCTTCAGCTCAGGTCATGATCCCAGGATAATGGGATCAAGCCCCGCATCAGGCTCTCTGCTTGGCGGGGAGCCTGCTTCCTCCTCCCTCTCTGCCTGCCTCTCTGCCTATTTGTGATCTCTGCCTCTGCCTGTCAAATAAATAAATTTTAAAAATCTTAAAAAAAAAAAAGGAGGCTCTGTATTCAAATGCCAGCTCTATAGATTGGGAAGGATATTTAACCTGTCTTTATCTCTGTTTCCTCAGCTGTCAAATGTCCATAGTAGTAACGCTTGAAGTGAGTGTGAAGATTCAATGGGATGATCCATAGAAAGCACTATATGGAGTCAGGTACATATTAACAGTTTAGTAAATATTAAACTATCATCATTTACTTCCTGGCAGGTGGGGTAGTAATACAAGTGCTGCTTGGAAAAGCTACCTCACTGATTTTGTATGTCCATCTCATTCTTTCAACTTCAATGCCTCTGTAATAGTTTTTGTTGTAAAACCCACAGATTTATAGAATAAGTTTGAATGGGTTACCACTGTCTGGAGAAACAGAACTTTTTCTTCCTCATGATGGTGAATTATGCTTTCTTTCCATTTATTTTAGTTAACTACTGCTATATAACAAAATACCCCAGGCCTAAGTGTCCTAAAGCAACAAGTAATTTGTACCTACAGTTTCTGTTGATAATGGTGCAGCTTAGTCGAGTCCTGTGGCTTTGAGTCTCTCATTAGGCTTTAACCATAATCAAATGACCACAGCCCTTTCCATACTGAATTAGGGTGGATCCTCTATCTAAGCCTAACATGGCTGTTGGCAGGCCTCACTCAGATCATTACTGGTAGTTGAGCAGAAATCCATTCCTGGACATGTGGGCATCTCTATAGCATTACTCACAACATGACAGTTTGCTTCCTCTAATGCAGGGACAGAGAGAGAAAGAGATGGATGTCACTGTCCCCTGTTACCTCATCATAGAAGTGACATCCTATCACTTTTACCATATTCTATCATTTAAAAGGAGGTCCCTGTGTTCAGCCAACACACAGGGCAGGGATTACAAAAGGTCATAGGTAGTAGGAGGTGGGGATCATTGGGGGCCATCTTAGAAACTGCCTACTATGCCATTAGAATGAAATTCAGATCCTTAAAAAAGGATGTTTAGTCTTCCATTCAACATGGTTAAGGGAAAGGAAGTAACATCAAATATGTACAAAATAGAAATTGTTTTACATGTATATGCCTATGATACTCATCAACTTCATGTATTAAATATTTTTGCCATATTGAGAATTTGGAAGAAGTAATATAACCTTCCCCACCCCTTAAAAACTCCGCAAAAATCCCTTTGTTTAAATCCAAAGCCTAACAAATTATATATTAATAAGATTATTATTTTAAAAAATAAACAAGTAGTTTTTTCTAGGTGACTTTATAAAAAAGATGTAGATGCGGGGCTCTAAGCTCCCCAAGGTTAGGAGGGTAAGACAGTATATTGCCACACCTGGGCAATTCAACACTACAACAACTTTCTATTGATCCAAGAAGCAGAATTGTCTCTGAAAAACAGAAGAACTGATTAAAATTTCTGTCTCCATGATTACTTACAGCATCTGCTTTGTGCCCTGGGGTCCTCCTTTATTCGTAATCTGTCGAGAGTTTCAAAGATTTTTTTTTGCACCTGGTATCAGATGAATCTGTGACTCTCATTAGAGAAAATGTTAGAGTTAATTTATTCCTCAGAAAAGCAAAGACACCTATGCTCCACAGAGGTGGCTAACACTGAAAAAGGAGCTCAGACCTTCCTGTTCTTTTGTTCTCTCTTTGTATAAGGCAAATAACATGGGGAGTTAAGATGTAGGCATATTTAATTCAAATTAATCAAAGTATGCTTAATTACAGAGAACTAACATGCAGACAAATAATCTCTTCAACAAAAGTTTAACTGCTAAGGCTTGTACTTTGTTGTGCTTTGGCACCCAAAAGAGTGGTTGAGAACAAATCAGTCTTTCTGGATGGACGTTATTTTCTAATGTTGCAACTCCAAGAATAATTTGAATTGTAGAACACTGGGAATATTGAAATCTACACTCTTTCTGGGAGAATGCATATATTCACATACTTGCAAAATTTAATGTATTTCGGAGATTCCACAGACCCATATTAGTTTATACCTAACGTACAGCTAAGAAACACTGCTGGGATAGAAAATGAAAATTTATTTAATTTATTTATTTTAAAATGTATTTATTTATGTTATTAACTTATATATTATATATCTAACATATAATTATATATTTATTAATTTTATGTTTATATATTATTTATAATTGTTTATTTGCTTATTTATTTAAATGTATTAATCAGGACAGATTTGCTGGAAGCAATACCTGTTTTAGGAGGGCTTTTGACATTTCCTTGAGAGATTTCAAGGGTTCTTTTTTTAAAAATTGAATTTATTTATTTGAGAGAAAGAGAGAGAGAGAAAGCAGGTGTTGGGGGTAGGGGAAGAAGCAGAGGGAGAAGCAGGCTCCCCGCTGAGCAGGGAGCCCAACCCAACTCAGGGCTCTATCCCAGGATTCTGAGACAGAGATCATGATGGAGTCAAAGGCAGATGTTTAATTGAGCCGCCCAGGTGCCCCAGTAGAGACCTCAAGTGTTCTTATGTAAGGACAGTGTTGTGGAGTAAAGAAGTTATTTCTGTTGTAGTCGTTCTCCAGCTTTTGAATAAAAGAGAATAACCTGTGAAGCTTGTTAAAAGTATATGCTCCAAAGTACAGCATAGGGAATACAGTCAATAATAACGTGACAACTTGACATAGTGGCAGATGGTAACTAGATGAGGTGATCATTTCATAATGTATATAAAGGTTGAGTCACTATGTTGTACCCCCCAAATTAAAATAATATGTATATGAGCTACATTTCTTTCTTTTTTTAATTTTCTATTTAAATTCCAGTTAGCACACAGTGTAATATTAGTTTCAAGGGTACAATTTAGTGATTCAATACTAACATACGAATCCAGTGCTCATCACAACTATATTTCTTTTTTTTTTTAAGATTTTATTTATTTATTTGACAGAAATCACAAGTAGACAGAGAGGCAGACAGAGAGAGAGAGAGGGAAGCAGGCTCCCTCTGAGCGGAGAGCCCGATGCGGGACTCGATCCCAGGACCCTGAGATCATGACCTGAGCCGAAGGCAGCGGCTTAACCCACTGAGCCACCCAGGCGCCCACAACTATATTTCAATTTAAAAAATGTGAATCCCTAGACCCTACCACCAATATTGACTCAGTAGATCCTAGGTGAGGCTCCAGAATGGGATTTAAAAGAAGTGCACAGGAGTTACTAAGCCAGGTGGCCCAAGAACAATCTTGGAGCAGCTGCCATGTAATCAAGGACCAGACTTTCTCTTCCACTTGGATGAGCAGGAGTTGTGTGTCGATCTGCCCTGTCTCCCACAGGCTTTCTGGAGGTTTTCTGTACTCCATATGAAATACATCTCAGAAAAACCCAGTGTAGCTGGAAACACTAAAAAAAAAAAGAAAAGAAAAGAAATGGAACAAATGAAAAATAACAAGTCTTGAGATCTGCTCCCAATTTAGCTTACTAATACTAGACTCTAGAATTGAACAGAATGGCCTGCCAATACACAGGAAGATTTCTACCATAGAGAAGCAGGGAGACCTCTCAGGACAGACGCTCCCAAGTGACACAAGCTGTGGTGCACCAGCCTGGCTCTGCTTTTATGCTCTGGTTGAGTAATCTGAAAAGTCTCCCTACCTCCCCAAGGAGTGAGTCAAGAGACCAAGAGTGGGGCTGGGATAGAAATGACCACCCGTGGAAACGGAAAGCAGGGCAAGTGTTTCACCCAAGACCTCCTTGGTTCTGAGATGATTTTCATGTATTTATTAATTATAATATTAATAATATGGGGGGGTTCCTCTTCAAGAGTCTCAATTATTAAAAGACACTCAAATCAAAGCTGACTCAATCTCTCTCTCTGTCTCTCTTTCATATACCCACACTTGCAGATACACACACCACAGACATACCAGACAAAGTCAGATGGCATTTACTGCTTACGTTTGGCTGGTGCATACAATAGTACACACACTTTTTACAAGAAAACTGGCCTCTAGGGGAGGAGATTGGAGCTGGTGGGCTGCTTTCGAAGGCGCTAACTTGAAGAGCCAGGAGAGCAAAGTCAAAGTAAGACTTCATAACTGAGGCACACAGCTTTAAATAGCACTAGTTTTATTATTACTTTTAAATTTTCTTTATTCTTATGAAAATTTTTTTCAATTAGAGAAAAGCCTCCTGAAAATATCTGAAATTAGTAGACTTATGTCTCTGGGGAATACTCAAGCATGACCATAGCTATGTTGGACAAGAAAGGCAACAACAGTCAATTAGCTAAGCATTTGAAACTGGATGGGGGTTTCTACATAATTCTGATCCTGAACACATGGGGTGATTTTGAGTTCCCTCATCCAATCCCTGGACCTCAGTGTTTTGTGTTAGGTTGTTAGGTAGAAAGTCACATTTTTTCAGGCAATGCCATAGCAAATTGATTTTATAGGCATGATGTTCTTCAGATCCTTTTGCCTTTTTCCAGTTTTTGAAGGCCTGTGTGGATCTCTGCAGGCCTATATATGGTGGTGGGGAGTGGAGGGGACACAAAACAAATTGGCTTCAACCGCAGGAAAACCAGACTTGTTCAAGCATCAACAAAGTTCTTCAGAGTTTCCAGCATCCAGTCCTCCTCCCCCTCCCCCTACACACAGTACTCGTAGAAAGACAGCAGCCAACCTGGATTTTATCTTCAGGAATGTCACTAACCACCAACTAATGAATTTGTCGTGATTCTATTAATTCTATTCATCTCTCTGAGTGCTGCTTTTTATTCATCTCTCTGGGTGCTGCTTTTCTGACCCATAAGATCTAAAGTATCTCAAAGGCCCTTCATAGTGTTGTGATCAAAGGTTTAGTCTAGCTGATAGAGCCACCTCTATCTTAAATTTCTGGTACTGTAAAGACTCCCTAGAGAAAATTTCAAGAGTCTCCAGAATTGGGTGGCTTCCCCAGCATCTGGAGGGACATGGGTCTGACCTTCCTTGGTAAAAATGCAAGCATCCTTTTAGGGACTGTGACTGCTACCTGGGTTTTGCTTTTCTTTCTGTATGTTAATATGCCCTAAAGTCTTTTCAATCAAAGATTCCTAGTTTATCAGGTGATCCCTGAAACATGGGAATTAGAAAAGCAGGTAATAGATGAATCGAAGTGTATGTCCAGGACAGAGGAAATCATGATGACACAGCAGAAAGAATAGAAACACTGGGATCAGGAAACATCTCAATTGCATCCAGTCACCTGGGGGGAACTTATTAAACTGGATATCCCAAAGATATCCAGAACTTTTGAGCCACGTTCAGGGCAGGAGTGGGAACAATCTGCATTTTAAAAAACTTTGCAAAAAAATCTGTTCACAGTGATATTTGAGAGTTGTCAGACTAGAAATTCAGGAGTCAGAGAATTGAAATACTGGGAGACAGGAAAAAGTGACCTAGGGGTTAAATAAATGGGGTGCTAAAAATTATGCAAGCAAAATGTGGAAGGGGGTATCCCCAGGTTCTAAGTGTATGGGGCAATTTTTATCACTAGCCAGGGCGCCTGCTTTCTTCTCTTGGACCTTTCCCTCTACCAGGCCAGTGCTCCTGGATGGCTTGGAAAACAACCAGTGGCCAATTAGAGTGGTAGCTGTGTCTCCCTTCACAGTAAGTTCAATGTTCCTTTCAAAGTCTCTTCCCCTGTGAGTTTGTGAAAATCCTGGCAAAGAAAAAAAATCAGCACAGCTGCCTGGTAACTTCAGTAGGACAAGAAGAGTCCCTAATTAAACTCTCATGTCTTTGGTTTAAAACTCCATTTAATGAAATAATTTACCATCTAAGACAGCTGTTGATTACAGGAAAGTATACCTTGAATCTTTGTTAAGTAGCAACCCCCTTCAAATCTTCATCAAACTTCTCAAAAGAAATACAACATATGCCTTCTTAAGGAAAAATGAAAATCTTTCAACATTTGATGCCTTCCTCTTTACAACTCTGTTAAATCAGAGAGGCTGGCTGAATTCCAGATGTAGACTATTATTCTTGCTTCCATTATTTCCAACCTGACTTCAGGGCCCGCCAAGTGATTTGGCAGGGCTCTAAAGGTCGCATCCTCTAGATTGTTAAGAAGCGAGTTGTAGCAAGCAGATGAGTTGGGCAAGCAGCACCTGTTGGGGCTTCTGTTAGTCTGATTGGCAGTGCACACTTTGGGGTACATTGCCTTTTGGGGTTTTCCTATTTTGGGTCCTGTTTCTACCCAGTCCCCAATTAGAGATAGCAAGACCACTTATGAGTCTTCTCCTATCTCTTCTCTTTCTTGGGCCCCTCAGGAGACTCCTCTTCTCAGGGCTGCCTCCTTACAGTTGCCTAATAGAGAGTGGTGTAAGGAAGAGAGATGGTGGTAACCAGAGAGTTGTTTAGGAAAGGGCAGTTGGTTAACCCATCCCATTTGAGTCTTGGCCCAGCTGGTTTAGACTCAGTAAATCATACCGCTGTCTTTGAAGGTGGGTTTCATAAATGCAGCAGTACAATTCAGGTAGGACTCCTCATTGCGTGTTTGTCAGTATGCTGTTCACTTGACTAAGCTAACAGGAGGGGTAAAGCAAAGCCTAGAGTACTTTTGTTTGAAAGATGCGGCAGCTTTTATTAGTTGCTTTTGAGAGTCATTTTGAGAGTTTGGTCCAACTACTTAACTACCTTACTCTCCTCACCTACCAAATCAACTTCTCTGTGCAAAAGATAATGTGAGATGCATGGCTGAATCAACACTCGCATTCTTGGTGTGTTTTGAAGTGAGGGGCCTTATGCTAGTCTAACACGTGACCTCATGAAGTCTATTTTGCTATGGGGGAGCCCACAGACTTTCCTTGAGAATTGAGACTAGATTTGCCAAGCATAACAAGTCATATTTGTGTGAAAATGCAAGTTGTCATGTTGTTGTTGTTTTTAAGATTTTATTTATTTATTTGACAAACAGAGATCACAAGCAGGCAGAGAGGCAGGCGCAGAGAGAGAGAGAGAGAGGAGGAAGCAGGCTTCCTGCAGAGTAGAGAGCCCGATGTGGGGCCCGATCCCAGGACCCTGGGACCATGACCTAAGCCGAAGGCAGAGGCCTTAACCCACTGAGCCACCCAGGCGCCCCTGTCATGTTGTTTTGATCTATAATGTCAGTGGTTTAACCAAAGCTGAAGACCCAAACTCTTGTGCTGCCTCTGTTGGCGTCATTTTAGGTGATCTGAAGAATGTCTGGCTCCCACGATTCTAACGAAATGGTGGAACATGTTGAGAATAACATTTAAGGTGCTTAGTTTTGTGTTTTCTTCTCTTGAAAAAGAGTTATTTCATTAAAATAGATCAAGCTAGAAGTAATAGTTTCTATAAGCTTCATAATATAATTATGAGGACAAATTACCCATAGAATAGAGCGTAGGATGCAATGTGCTAACAATTAATTTTCCTCAGCCCTTTGAGGCAAATCCTATTTTTCATTATGTTATAGGGGGGAGAAACTGAGGTTTAAGAAGTTTGAGTAATTTGAGACCGTACTGCTAATAACCTAGCAACGTTAAGACTAAAACGTAGATTTGTCTAATTTATATCCTTAATCTTTGATTTATGCACAGTTCCTTTTTAAGAGTCTCTGGAGAAAGCAGTGTAGAATATAAGTTTCATATGGCATTAACTTATAGATACCAGCTGGCTATATGTAAAGCTTCTTCATTTTAAAAGATGGTGGAAAGTTTTATATATGTGTGTGTGTGTGTGTATATATATATAGGAGAGAGAGCACATGCTACAACATAACTAGCTCTCCTTCCAAGAAATCATCCTACTGAAGTAACAAATATTTGTCTGATTGTTTCTAGATGAGTCCTGATACACTGATATATGCCATAATTCTACACTACAATCCATTGCCTGCCAACAACTCTAATATCACGAGAACTAATCTGTTGTGCTGGTGAAATGTTCTTATCTCAGGTAAGGTGTCTCATAGCTCCTCCTGGCCTGCCCTGATTCCTCACTTCACCTCACTCAACTGGCTTACTATTAATATAACAGCAAAACCATCCAACCCAGCTGGATTCCATTTAGTTCCACTGTGTCCTCTCATCAGAGACTGAAGTTCACCATACGACTGAAGAGTGGTAGATGGAGGTGTGAGTAAATTAGGGGCTACCCTTCACTGCCAGTAGCTCTATGGGTGAGAGATATCTCAATACAGAGTTTTGGACTTCTGAGAGGAATTATACTAGCTTCATACTTAGAGATATTATTTGTGTTCAAGTGAATGTCCACCTTGAGAGTCACATTTCTCTAAGGCTCTTTATTGATTTATTTGTAACCATGCTAACTTTAAACATAGAATCTATTCTTTTTTTTTTTTTAAAGATTTATTTATTTATTTGACAGACAGAGATCACAAGTAGGCAGAGAGGCAGACAGAGAGAGAGGAGGAAGCAGGCTCCCTGCTGAGCAGAGAGCCCGATGTGGGGCTTGATCCCAGGACCCTGGGATCATGACCTGAGCCGAAAGCAGAGGCTTTAACCCACTGAGCCACCCAGGTGCCCCAGAATCTATTCTTTGACATGCCCTTATTTATTCATTTCAATAGGTAAATTACATGAAGCTCCCTTGTCAGCTCCAAATGCAAAGTAATCCATGAACCAGTGCTCTTTAAAAATCTAGTTGCTGGGTTGGATAGCCAGTCAGATGCTACTTCAGCCTTCATGTCACCAAGGCTCAAAGTAGATACTCTTCAGTTCAGAGTTGATGCTTTTACATCTTCTGGTGTCATTAACAACGTGGTGAGTTATTTTTCTTTCTTCTCTGTGGTTATCTAGCATTAATATCCTAAATGTCTGAGTCCAATCTAAGTTTCAGCTATAAATTATTCTCTAGATCTATATTATATGTCATTTGAAGACTATTGAAGGATCAGCTAAGTATCAGATTCTTTAAACAAAACTTGCTTGCAGGGCACCTGGTTGGCTCAGTTAGCCTTCGGCTCAGGTCATGATCCTGGGGTCCTGGGATCGAGTCCTGAATCAGGCTCTCTGCTGTGTGGGGAGTCTGTTTATCCATCTCCCTCTGCTCTTGCCTTGGCCTATTCTCTCTCTCTCTCTCTCTCTCAAATAAATAAATGAATAAATAATCTTTAAAAAAGACTTGCTCTTTCAATAGATCAAACAATGTATGAGTATAGCTATTGGAGCATTTGAATGCCAGTGACACTTAACAAATTCAGGTATAAACTATGTCAAAATAGAGGCAAATTTAGTAAAAATGTAGAAAGTTGTTAAGAAAGAAGTAGACCATTAAGGCTATATAAAATGAATTAGATTTTTCTCAGGTATTAGAACAGGCAGGGGAAGAATAAAGCTTTATTTTGTGACCACAGTTAACATTAACCATCTATATCTATGTCAAGGAACTAAGCTTTTTACATGATAATTTTAATATAATATGTAGATCATTTTCAAGTACATAATCAGTAGTTACTAATAATAACTAAGACAACTGGAAAATTTGGCTTTCAATCAATGCCCATGTCTCTTAAACCATATTATTTCCTAATTAAAGAATCGAGGAGAGTTCTCAACCTTAGCTGCATGGCATATCACCTAGGAAGCTCTTAAAAATGTGATTACCCCAGACACTAACCCAAAAAACTAAATCATGAACTTTAGAGTGTAGAACCCAGATGTTAATAAAAATAATTCTGAAGCTTCCCATGTGATTCCAACATGCATCTAAGGTTGAGAAATTCTGGTCTAGAATAAATACAATTAACGAGTAGTTTCAGGAAAGGCTAAATTGATAGATACTTTTTTCCACTGAATCATACCTCATTCACTAATACGAAGCTTTGGAATAACAATCAAAGCTAGTTAGTATAACTAATACCTAAATCTGCAATACCTAAATCTGTCATATTACAGGTGACATCTGCTATTTTGCTCCAATTTAATCTTACTACAAGCTTGTTAAAGGTTATTAGAAGCTTTGTTTCTTTAGTGTTCCAAGTTTAACCTTTAGTATCACTTCAGCAAAGTTTGCACCTGTTTTCTAGATGAGAAAAGATGATCAACCCGATAAAGGATTACAATTAGCTATAAGAGGGTCAAAGCAATGAATATGAGCGGTAGAATCTCAGAGCAGCTTTCCTATCTTGGAAAGTTCCCTTCCTACCACAACTTATTCAGGGTAAGATTCTAAATATCTAGTTTGAACTCCATTTTCTGGGTACTGAGCCCCATAATCAACTGATTGTCTTATGTTGGCCATAGAATATGTTTAGAGTTTTAGTTTAGCTCAGTGGAACTCCAGGCTTGAAGTAACATGTAGAATATTTTGGAGTTCTCTTTAACATGGGCCATTCTTTCTTTTTCGGATAAATTTAGCACTGTGTTCATGGAAGTATCAGAATGACCTTTTTTTTTTCCTTAGGAAAGGAAGAAAGAAGAAACTGCTTTTCACATTAAATTTTTTTTCTGCCCTCTATTGCATTCTTTCCTTTGTTTTTTACCTTGGCGTAGTCATTTGATATAAACCTTGTCTATTTGCTTCTTTAATTTTCTTTAATTTTCTATAATTTGAATCTTATAATCTGAAGCTATTTAAGTTTTTTCTTAAATGTTCTATATAGATAGTGCTTGCTTTAGGAATTTGTAACTGCTGTGAGACTTGTACAAAGTCCTATCCCTCACTAAAACTGGCCTGAAGCCACGGGGAGAAAGGTGAACCAAATATTGTATGATGGTGGGGAGGAAAAATTTCCCTTTATTTTTCAAGATTCTTCTGGCTGGTTTAAGAATCAAATTGACATGAGACAGATTAACAGGAGAAAATCAAATTTAAGTATGTACGTATGGAGAATCCACACAAACATGAGTCCAAAAACGGGCAAAATGTCATCCTGAACTAAGGAGAGGTGGGTAGGGGTCTGGGACTTCAAATGGAAGGAAAACAATTCACAGGAAAATGATAAAGAGTATATGTTTGATAAATAAATGTTTTCTGGCCATTCAGAAGAAATGGAACATAGACTGAACTTTGATCGAACAGACCTTCCTAGGTTCCTCCCTGTCTACCATACCTAGTTCATTTTACGCTGTAGCTCTCGATGGTGATAACTCTTTTCCTGGGTCAGGTCCTCTATCTAAATTGTTTTAGGCATTTAGACAGAAGGCTAAAGTTTCTTCCTCGTTTCTTGAGACCTTGGTTATTTTCAGCTTGAAATAATCTGCATGCACATCTTGGGACAATTGATTCTGAAGTACTGTAGTAGCAATTGGCTTTTAGAGTTGGAACTGTAATTATTGCTGCTTTCTTTATAACATTATGGTACAGAAGACTGAAGAAATCTGCTTTCACAGAAATCTGTGAAAGATTTTTTTCACTACCCCCCCCCCAAAAAAATGATGCACATAGTCAGTAGCTGTTCTGTTTCAATGTTTGAAGTTTTATTTATTTTTTTAAGGTTGTTATGTTTATTTATTTGACAGAGAGAGAGATCACAAGTAGGCAGAGAGGCAGGTGGGGGTGGGGTGGGGGATGGGAAGCAGGTTCCCTGCTGAGCAGAGAGCCTGATGTGGGGCTTGATCCCAGGACTCTGAGATCATGACCTGAGCCAAAGGCAGGGGCCTAACCCACTGGGCCACCCAGGTGCCCCTTGTTTCAATGTTTGAATAAGACTTCTTAAAGCTCTAAGAGAAGCCATAACAGATCACAACAGTTCTGAGCTACAAGGCAATCCATCTGAAATTGGACCATAGCTTCAACAACTCATATTTTGGCTAGAATGATAACTTGTGTCTCCTGGTGTCCCATCCTCTCCCCTTGCCCCTCAGTCAGCTCTTACAGTCCATTTGTTTTCAGTGGAAGCCCCTGAGTCTTAGTTCTCTCCCCACTCGTCTTCAAGTCTTAGTTCCTTTAGCTGCCCCCTAGAACTTTAGGATGTGTAAGGCAAAGATGAATTGTTGTGGTTGTGTATCTCAAGATAGAGGTTTTGTATACAAGATATTGTCTTTGAATTCCTTAGACTGGAAGAGATGTGATCGTTGATTCTAAAATCTCGCTTTCAGATGGGATTCATTGTTTCTCCTTTGGACTGTTTTCCTGGAGTCCTTTGTATTGCAACTGGGACCTGTGTTTCTCTGGATTCCACATGTTTGCCCAGTAGATTGTTAGCTACTAGAAATAGGACGGCAAGTGGGTGGGGGAAGTAGGAGTAGGGAAATAAGAAGTGATAGAAGTCAACATCAGAATCATTGAAGAGCTGTTTCTGAATACCATCTTTATCGGCCACCAACACCCAAAGCTATCTCCAAAAAAACAGTTAAATAGAGCAGTTGGGCTAAGGGCAAGAGAAACAATGCTGAAGTTTTCTCACATTTAGGGGTGCATTTTATATTTTAGTTGTAGGGTAATCTTCATTGCTTTAAAAAAAAAAATCCTAGTTTTGAGGAGGGAAAATTAAGCTCTGTAACACGTAAGTACTTACTTTAGCTAACTATCCTTATCTTTAGGCATTATTATTGGGAGAGAAGAAAATAGGTTTTCCTAACTATGGCTTTTTTTGGAAAAGAGCATAAATCTGGCACTGATGATAGCCTTGGTTTATGCTCTCCTGGGGAAAGGAGATAAGCACAGTATCCCCCTTTCTATAGCACAGCCAAGAACTCACATAGGAATTCTTAAAGAGACAAGGTAGCTGGACCCAAGTTTCTTAAATAATCTTGTCAAGAAAATGCGGGAAAAACAAGTTCATTTGTTTCTGCCAAACAGAGAAAGGCCACTCTTAGATGAATTTTAGGGAACTGTTTACTACTTAATTTGCTTTGACCATTTCTAGTTTTGATGATTTCTCACGGTGCAACAGTGAGCTCATTTTAATGTAAAACCACTACTTTTTAGGCAAGTTCATCTCCAGATTCAGTTCCCAATATAGTTGTAGGTCACATGCAAAACCAGCTTAGTGCATGGAAATATCAGTTGGGGAATGTGTTATGGAATGAGAACCAAAACCAAATCAACAATTAGAGCCAAACTGGTCAGTTCAACTCTTCAATTCTGGCCTAGTATTAAAAATTGATTAAAATACTTTTAATTGGGGATGACTCTCAAACATTAGCAAGCATTGGAAAAGTCATTTAGAGTGCTGAGATGGGCAGGCTCCATCACCAGAGCTTGATTTAGGACAGCTGAGATGAGGCCTGAGAATCTGCATCCCTAACAAGTTCCCAGGTGACAGTCACGTGGCTGTTCTGTGGACCACACTTGGAGACCACTGGCTTAGAGAACTACAATTTTGGGGGCCTGGTATCTTTATTATTTTAATTTCAGTATGCTTAATTTTATTATTATTTTTAATGTTATGAGGGCCTGGTCTTAATAAGCTCATTGGTCACGCCTCGTGAAGAATGAATTTGCTAAGATGCTCTAATTATGGTTGTTGTCGTATGGAGATGATTGCAACACCACCTACCTTCCCATTCATCTTTTAAGGAAGCATTTAATTCTTTGCCCTTTCATGGTAGCTCAGAGCTTTCCTAGCCACTGGTAGGAGAGTGGGGTATGGTTGTAATGTCCTATCTCCTTATTTTCATGTACAGGCTTTGGACTTGTGCTTCCTCTCTCTCTGCCCTGATACCTTCTGCTTTTCTCAATACTGAGGCTCCTTGGCTCTTTTTCTGTTAAAGGGAGCTAGCATGCCTAGCTAGGTTTCTATTATCTTGTAACCTTTTGTTGATGTCTTCCAGAAAATAACTTCCCACCCTTGAAATTCTGACACCCTACATCCTCTAAGGTGTCTTGAAGTTAATGGGGAAGATGTTTCATTAGTGACTCCTTCCAAGTGCAATTTCAGGCATTCTACTATTTACATTCCTAGTTTAGCTGTATCCTAAAAACTGTTCCTGGCAACTCTATCTCAACATTCCAGTGGTGGACCTTTTATTTACTTCAAACATCATAAAACTTGGGCTAACACTTAACAACTATTGATGAAAACTAAATGGTGTAAGTAGATAGCGTCGCTTATCCCCTTGTAACCCATATCAGGTGAAGGACACTGCCTTGCTAATTGTATAAATATCATCATTTTCCTACGGAAGGGACCATTACCCAATTAGTCCTTGTTCTAGCAGCAAGATTATAAGCCACAGGATATGGAATATGATTGATTTAAGCCATTTGTGGTAATCAAATTCTTATTTTCCAGTAATTTGACTAGGGAAGGACATGTGGCTAATTCTCATAGTGACATAAGGGAATCTTGGGTCTCTTGGGGATAATTTTCTTCCCTCAGAGAGAGGGTACAAATACTGCTTTTCTCTCTACCCTCTTTATTTCTACCTTGGATATTGCTCTATGAAGATCTATTGCTTGGTAACATTGCAGCCCTCTTGTGACCATGAGGGAAAGGTGAGGTCATTTCAGAGACAATTACTCAAAGCCCTGATATTACTAAGCCACTGAATCATCTGTGGAACTAACTTTGGACTTCTATTTATTTAAGAAAACAACTTTTACTTCAGTCACTCTTAGTTTTTTTTTTTGTTGTTGTTAAATAGTTGAGTTTGAATCCATTATGAAAGTATATTTGGTCTTTGTTAATAATAAAAGCACTGGACACTTATTTTCCCAATTTGTTTGGGAGTGTGGCCTTTGCTTCCCCAAAGGAGTAAAACTTGGCCTTTTGTTTCCATAGGGAAGCAGAGGAACATCTCTTGGTGCAAACTCATCAAGAATAGCGAGAACAGTCTGGTTTTCTTAAGCGCTAATTAGTCTCACCTGGTTCACAGCCACAAGCAAAATTGCCTAACTGATTTTTTTTTTAATCACCAAGTGCTATGACAATTACCACAATATTATGACAGCACTAATACAATATAGCCTAGCTGAAATACAAAGCACTCTCCAGAGAGAAAAGTAGAGAAGCTTTTCATTGAGCTGTTTCTGAACTTCCTGTCCTACCTAACAGATGGGGGTGGGAAGGTGAAGAGGTAAAGGGAAGGCTCAGCATGTTGTCTGTTCTACGCTCTCAGTCTACTGCTGTGGTGCTGAGACACCTGTTAGCTTTGGAGATGCCCCTTCACGGATGCTGTTCCTCTAACAGCCCGTGACTCTGTGGCAGTGTCTTGGCTGACTTCACAAGATGAAGGGTGAATACTCTCTAGCCAGGGACCATTCTCCCAGTTAGGTGGAATTTTGACTCTGATTAGGCCCTTTAATCCTCTTCCCTTTCCACTTTGTCATGGAGCTGAAAATTCTTCTCATTGGTCCTTCTGTTAGATTTGGATTTTATGTGCCGAAGTTACTGTGTGTGTTGGGGGGGGTACTTAATAATGTCTGCTTTTTCTCTTCAGAAAGAAAATAATAATTTATTCAGATTAGAACTTTGTAGACATGCAAATGGACTAAATTCCTTTGGATTATTCACTTGTGCCTGATCTACAAGAAAAAAAAAAAAAACAAAAAACCTGTAATGTAAGCTACAAGGATGCTATATGTTTCTTAGAAGATGTAGTATATGGCTAGGTAAAAACAGTATGATCTTCCTCATGGTATGAAAACAATTAGGGACAATACCAGGGTGGTGAGCTATATTGGGTTTTTTATTCACTGATTCTTAGGCCCCAGGGCTAATCACCTTTGGGCAGATAACCAAGATTCCCATACCAGTCTGATAAACATAATTAATTAGTAATTTTCTTAAACTAGAGATTTTAGGTTCTACCCTGGAGCCACTAAATCAGAATCATAGCATGCTTGGGAACTACTGCTCCTGAGGAATTATTTTTAGGATTTAGCTTCCTTTTTCTGTGATTCTAAAGTTTAGAGGAATCCTGTGGAATGCATGTAATGCATTCTAATGTTACCCCTTTTTATGGGACTCTCAGTCCAGATGATTTTTAGGTAGGTATGGAATATTTCTCTCAGTCTCATGGCTGTACTTTTTCTCAAAAGGCTCTTCAGAGGCAGAGAGAGATGCAGTGGGCAAAGTTAGAATATGGGAAGGAAAGGCACATTTAGGGAAAGATGAATAGGTAAAAAGTTGTTTTACATTGTTGGAGAGGAAAAAATATTTTGTATCCTTCAAGATTC
Organism: Mustela putorius furo; assembly: GCF_011764305.1. NCBI lineage: Eukaryota > Metazoa > Chordata > Mammalia > Carnivora > Mustelidae > Mustela > Mustela putorius. The sequence continues at coordinate 90,066,359 of NW_025421998.1, forward strand.
TTCTAGCCTTCTAAGAATTAAATCAATGTGAGACAGATTAACAAGGGGAAAAAATTTTTTAATTACATGTTCACAGAGACCCAATAATAACATTGAGATCAAGGAAATGACCAAGGCAGGCAGCTTTCATACTTTTTAGACAAAGAAACAATAGATCTGTGAGGAATTGACAGGACAAAGAAAATTTATGTTTGGGAGCTATAGTTAGTAAGGAATTCTAAACAGAATTTGGGCCGGGGTAATAAATTAATAAAAGCGACAAGGTTTGTTTATACAATTTTCTTGGCCCTGAATTCCCTATCTCTGGTGATAAGGATGTCTCTTTACCTCTTGGTACAGAGATGGTACCTTTCCTATGGGAAAATGATTTTTCTGCATTTTGGAGAAAAAAATGAGGTCAGAGCAGTGTGGCACTTGCTGTTTCTTTTTTTTTTTTTTTTTTTAAAGATTTTATTTATTTATTTGACAGAGAGAAATCACAAGTAGATGGGAGAGGCAGGCAGAGAGAGAGAGGGAAGCAGGCTCCCTGCTGAGCAGAGAGCCTGATGTGGGGCTCGATCCCAGGACCCTGAGATCATGACCTGAGCCGAAGGCAGCGGCTTAACCCACTGAGCCACCCAGGCGCCCCTGCACTTGCTGTTTCTTAAGTAAATCTAATTTAAAACAATATGTCAAAGTGGCACATTGCGGGATAACCTGCCCTTGGCCTCACAACATACAGTCGTGAGAGGTAATCAGATAGGAAATATACCAGTTTATCAGGCTCCAAAGAGCTGTCAGTGCAAGGCTTGGCAGCCAGGTTTTGGCAGCAGGAAATAGTGTTGGTGGAAGTTTGATAGTATGCACTCATATAGGAAGATGACTCAGTTGCAGTGGGCATTAGTTGGTGAGCAAAACCAGTGTTGTTCATCACCATAGTCCAGCCCACCTGGTTGGGGATGGCAACTGTGATGGTTGAAAGCAAGAAACACGTGGAAGAAGTGCTAAGTGAAAGACAATGGCTGACTCTAGGGAGCAAGGGAGAGAGAGACCAAGAAAATGACAATTCTTAAAGCTTGTGCTTTAGGGACAATAGAGGGATTGGGAGAGGTATTTTATTTGGGAGGGAGAAAGGCTTGGTTTTGAACATAAATATTACTTATTTATTTATTTATTTATTTTTTAATGGTAGCAGGGAGCCTAGGTGGCTCAGTTTGTTAAGTGGCGGGATCTTGATTTCAGCTCAGGTCATGATTCCAGGGTCCTGGGATTGAGCCCTGCCTTGAACTCCATGCTCAGTGGGGAGTCTTTTGGGGATTCACTCTCTGCCTTTCCAGCTGCCCCTCCTCCACCTCTCTCTCTTTAAAATAAATAAAATAAATCTTTAAAAAAAGAAAGAGATAGTAGCAATCCCGCAGGTGAGAAAGCCATGTGCCTGACTGACACTGTGTAGAAGGAGGATATATCAGAAGGGCAAGTTTCCTTCCACATTCCCTGGGCTAAGTATGTTGCTGGCCACACACATACATTTGACTTTTGAATGGCTAGTAAAATTGGGGAAGAAAAGACAAATGCTTTTGAGTTTATTTAATGAGTTCAACTTTGGTATAAACAAAAATGGTTTTATTTTGGTTTCATTTGTTTTTATTTATTTTTTATTTTTTATTTCTTTTCAGCATAACAGTATTCATTGTTTTTGCACCACACCTAGTGCTCTATGCAATCCGTGCCCTCTCTAACACCCACCACCTGGTTCCCCCAACCTCCCACCCCCCGCTCATTCAAAACCCTCAGATTGTTTTTCAGAGTCCGTAGTCTCTCACGGTTCTCCTCCCCTTGCAATTTCCCTCAACTCCCTTCTTCTCTCTATCTCCCCTTGTCCTCCATGCCATTTGTTGTGCTCCACAAATAAGTGAAACCATATGATAATTGAATCTCTCTGCTTGACTTATTTCACTCAGCATAATCTCTTCCAGTTCTGGCCATGTTGCTACAAAAGTTGGGTATTCATCCTTTCTGATGGAGGCATAATACTCCATAGTGTATATGGTCCACATCTTCTTATCCATTCGTCCAATGAAGAGCATCTTGGTTATTTCCACAGTTTGGTGACCATGACCATTGCTGCTATAAACATTGGGGTACAGATGGCCCTTCTCTTCACTACATCTGTATCTTTGGGGTAAATACCAAGTAGTGCAATTGCAGGATCATAGGGAAGCTCTATTTTTTTAATTTCTTGAGGAATCTCCACACTGTTTTCCAAAAATAGATGCACCAACTTGCATTCCCACCAACAGTGTAAGAGGGTTCCCCTTTCTCTACATCCTCTCCAACACATGTTGTTTCCTGTCTTGCTAATTTTGGCCATTCTAACTGGTATAAGGTGGTATCTCAATGTGGTTTTAATTTGAATCTCCCTGATGGCTAGTGATGATGAACATTTTTTCATGTGTCTGATAGCCATTTGTATGTCTTCATTGGGGGAAGTGTCTGTCATATCGTCTGCCCATTTTTTTATATGTTTATCTGTTTTGTGTGTGTGTTGAGTTTGAGGAGTTCTTTATAGATCCTGGATATCAACCTTTTGTCTGTACTGTCATTTGAAAATATCTTCTCCCATTCTGTGGTTTGCCTCTTTGTTTTGTTGACTATTTCCTTTGCTGTGCAGAAGCTTTTGATCTTGATGAAGTCCCAAAAGTTCATTTTTACTTTTGTTTCCTTTGCCTTTGGAGACATATCTTGAAAGAAGTTGCTGCGGCTGATATCTAAGAGGTTACTGCCTATGTTCTCCTCTAGGATTCTGATGGATTCCTGTCTCACGTTGAGGGCTTTTATCCATTTTGAGTTTATCTTTGTGTATGGTGTAAGAGAGTTGTCGAGTTTCATTCTTCTACATACAGCTGTCCAGTTTACCCAAAACCATTTATTGAAGAGACTGTCTTTTTTTCCACTGTATATTTTCTCCTGTTTTGTCAAAGATTATTTGACCATAGAGTTGAGGGTCCATAGTTGGGCTCTCTACTCTGTTCCACTGGTCTATGTGTCTGCTTTTATGCCAGTACCATGCTATCTTGGTGACCACAGCTTTGTAATAAAGCTTGAAATCAGGTAACGTGATGCCCCCCATTTTATTTTTGTTTTTCAACATTTCCTTAGCGAATCGGGGACTCTTCTGATTTCATACAAATTTTAGGGTTATTTGTTCCAGCTCTTTGAAAAATACCAGTGGAATTTTGATCGGAATGGCATTAAAAGTATAGATTGCTCTAGGCAGTATAGACATTTTAACAATGTTTATTCTTCCGATCCAAGAGCATGGAATGGTCTTCCATCTTTTTGTGTCTTCTTCAATTTCTTTTATGAGTGTTCTGTAGTTCCTCGAGTACAGTTCCTTTACCTCTTTGGTTAGGTTTATTCCCAGGTATCTTATGGTTCTTGGTGCTATAGTAAATAGAATTGATTCTCTAATTTCCCTTTCTGTATTTTCATTGTTAGTGTATAAGAAAGCCACTGATTTCTGTACATTGACTTTGTATCCTGCCACATTGCTGAATTGCTGTATGAGTTCTAGTAGTTTGGAGGTAGAGTCTTTTGGGTTTTCTATATGAAGAATCATGTCATCTGTGAAGAGAAAGACATTGACTTTTTCATTGCCAATTTGGATACCTTTTATTTCTCTTTGTTGTCTGATTGCTGTTGCTAGGACTTTTAATACTATGTTGAACAAGAGTGGTGAGAGTGGGTATCCTTGTCTTGTTCCTGATCTCAACAGGAAGACTACAAGCTTTTTCCCATTGAGGATGATATTTGCTGTGGGTCTTTCATAGATAGATTTTATGAAGTTCAGAAATGTTCCCTCTATCCCTATACTTTGAAGCCTTTTAATCAGGAACGGATGCTGGATTTTGTCAAATGCCTTTTCTGCATCAATTGAGAGGACCATGTGGTCCTTCTCTCTTCTCTTATTAATTTGTTCTATCACATTGCTTGATTTGCAAATGTTGAACCATCCTTGTAGCCCAGGGATGAATCCCACCTGGTCATGGTGGATAATCTTTTTAATGTGCTGTTGGTTTCACTTTTTTTTTTTTCTGCAATCACCATATTTAAATATTCTGTAGATCTCATTTTCATGTCATTTGATGACATTTCATTACAGATTCCATGGTTTCCTAATCATTTTGGTTATTAGAAGAATCTCATTTTGGTCATTTAAAAACTCTCTTTCAGATACCAAAATCTAATTCTATATGATTTAAAAGTAGAGTCTGAAAATCCGATTGCACTTTCTACTTCTCACCGTTTTGGGGCCCTAGGGATGCATAGGAAAGGGTACAATCTGTCCCCTTACCTTTTCTTATGTTTCACTTTTCCTCCAATGGTCCAGCCCTCAAGATTATGTTGGGTTAAGAGGACAGATGGGTGGTAGTAAAAGGAGGTAAGCTATTACCTGGCTGAGGTTTTGTGTACCTATCTGTTAACAAGGCACACAAAAAGTGCCTATCTCCTAAGTATATATTTTGGGATTCTGTGGTCAGCCCTTTTTTTTTTTTAAATTTTATTTATTTATTTATTTATTTGACAGAGAGAGATCACAGTAGACAGAGAGGCAGGCAGAGAAAGAGAGGGAAGCAGGCTCCCTGCGGGACTCGATCCCAGGACCCTAAGATCATGACCTGAGCCGAAGGCAGCGGCTTAACCCACTGAGCCACCTAGGTGCCCCCTGTGGTCAGCCCTTTTTAAAGTTCTCTCTTTTCAGTGGTTTTCTGACATGGAGGATATGTTCTCTGACTGTGTATAGTTGTCTATCCCACTCAGGTCCTGCCTGAGCAAAGCAAAGTTGGATGAAAATCAAGCAAAAGTCTAGTCTCTGTCCTCTCATGGCTCACTCTCACCAAACAGCATCTTCAGGGGGTGTGTTTAAGACATCCTGAGCCTGGTCTCATTCATTTGGTTCTTCCAACTACCAGAAGTGCACATCAAATCCCTCTTTTCTTGCTTTGCCATCAGGTTGCTCAAGAACATCCTCTTCCAGAATACTCTGGGCTAGACATAGGCATTAGTCTCTATGACATTCTTTGTCCCCAAGTTTCAGTATCAAATGTACAGTTCTCACAATACATGGGCTTAGGCCTGTGAGTTTCTGAAGCTCAGTAATAATCCGGTTGGGGAATGAGGCATCTGTCCTCTTTTCTTCCAGACCTCCCATTATCTTGAAGGGTAGATCTCTTGGAGCCACTTTCACTTTGTTTGGAGGAAGGTAGGACAGAAATATGGTAGACGTACTCCCCCACCCCCAAGCCTATGGTTCCTTGATTCTTTGACTTCCCATTGAATATCCAGTCTTTTCTCTCTCTAGGGTGTGGGTAGTAAGGGGATGAGTTTCATCCACATTTCAATAAATCCTATGAGGTTACATATGCTGATGTCTCTTTAGAATATGGGCATTTCAGTTGCCTATTAGCTAGCTAAAAGTCTGAGAGAAGAGGAAAACCCCTCAATATCTTAGTATATGATATAAACCAACATCATTTACTAGTTCTGCTGAGTGCCAGATACTGTTCCAGGGACTGAGGATCATTTCAAGGTCTTTGCTTTTGTTATGTTTATATATTCTTGGAGATTGGGGAGAAGGTACAGGAAATAGGAAATAAATAGGAAAATAACAAGTTCACATCCATATTAACTATGCAGAGTTAAAACAGGGGATCTATCAAGTGACAGGATGAGTAATCTGGAGAGTGTGGGGCAGGCAATGAAACAGAGGACAAAGCTATTAAAGCTATTAAGTGTTGATATTCACTTGACATGTTGCGGCCCTGGGGATAGTTAGGCTTACACAATAGTACTGGTGTCAGCAAACTACAGCCAGCCAAGTTAAACCTGTCATTTGTTTGTGGCCATAAAGTTTAATTGGGCCACAGTCAAATGCATTTGTTAACATGTTGTCTGTGGTTGTTTTTATACAAAAACTATAGGGTTGAGCAGATAAGAAAGAGATTATATGGTCTGTAAGCTAAAATATTGACTCTCTGGTCCTTTTCACAACAAGTTGGCTGACCCCTAATTTAAGAATAAAATGTATCTGGGATGCCTGGGTGGCTCCTTGGTTAAGCGTCAGATTCTTGATTTTTTTTTTAAATAAATTCCCTTTTTTGATAGAGTTTATGTATTTATTTATTTGTCAGAGAGAGAGTATGAGCACGAGGGGTAGGGGAGAGGAAAAGGGAGAAGCAGGCTCCCCACTGAGGGAGGAGCCCAATGTGGGACTCAATCATGACCCCACGATCATGACATGAGCCGAAGGCAGACGCTCAACCGACTGAGCCACACAGGTATCCTGGTCATGATTTAAGGGATGAGAAGTCGAGCCCCAAATTAGGCTCTGTACCCAGCGGGCAGTTGCTTATGGATTCTCAATCTCTCTCACTCTGCCCCCCCCCCCCCGCTCACGAATGCATGCACTCTGTTTCTCTCTCTTGAATAAATAAATAAATCTTAAAAAAAAAAAAAAAAAGAATAACATGTGTCATAGTGTGGAATATACTAAGCGTCTGAATGACATACCAAAGCGGAAGTTATTTTTATTCTTCAGTGAATTACCAAGACATATTTATTCCTGCTGTACATTCAGCCCATGACAGAGTCATTGAATGCCTACATGCAGTTGCTTCATACTAATTAGAATTATGTATCATACCTGTTTATTGAATAAGCATCAGCAACCACAGGGCTTTGCCTGGACTGCTTGTTGGATATAGTTAGCCTCTCACTGTGATGGAGTATTTGATATAGATAATGCAGGATCTATCATAAATATTAGAGCCCTCTCACAGCCAGCTTCAGGTTCTCATTTACGGAGCATGAGTTTGCCAGCTTTTGTGCCCAGAAATGCCGTCAGAGATGCTTAAGACCATTTCCTTGCATATATTATTTCTTGCTGTTTGGCTCCTGTGAAGTATTTTTAAGTGTTTTTCTTCTCTAATTTGTGTCCTCTGCAAAATGTTTGTCAAATATTGATTCTCTTCCACAATGGGGCTTGAATGCAGCTGATGGTCGTTTTGTTTCACAACTTTGATTCATGCAGCTCTGGCTGCTGCCAAAGTCCTTCTCTGTGTACCCAGTTCAGCCCTTGACCTCAGCTCTGTGCTGGGAACAGGGTTTGTTTAATGGCTGCAGCTGGGGGACCACACATCCTCTTCCTGACTTATAAGTTGGGCTGTGAGAGAGCTTTTCATCTATGGTCTCAATGCCTTCCCTCGTTCTAACTGAGGGAATACAACAGCCCTGCTGTAGAAGATATAATTATTTTCCTTGTTTGGTGCAGAAGCAAACAAGGTAAAATGAATTTGTCCAAGTTCATGTAGGGAGTCCTCAGTTATCCCCAAACCCTAGCATATGGTGCTACTTTTTTTTTTCTATCAAATATGCAGATGAGACTGGCCCTTTTTTGTGATCACAATGGTCCGGCTGCTAATTCCCCCTCCCCCACCATCCCGTTCCAAGTCTTGTTATGTCTTTCCTATTGTTATGCACCAACTTCTCCAGCAGCTTTCTGGATCTTTTCTCCTGATGTGGCCCCACTTCTGTTATTTCTACTAATTCCAGGGCTTTTATTACTAAACTGTTTCTGCAGGGGTCCTAGATGCATTCAAATAAGCTCAGGTGTCCTCTTGCCCTCATGCCACAAATTGGATCCCTCAGAATCCTATCTTTACTGCCAGTCTTTAGCATGAGCAGACTCACCTCAAAATGTAACATTAATTTATCTGGTCTACTTTCTGTCATTGTTCTTTCCTTTTTTTCCCCCCTATTCTTGGCCTTCATTTGTATTCTCTGAAAGCATATGTTTCATGAATTTGATGTGTTTTCCCTTACTACTTTTCTTCTTCTGAGTGATTCCATGATTACGCTTTTCATGACCTATGTTCCTTCAGACAGTCCAGAACATTCCCTATCTCTACATTCCTACATTGGATGTTCTATCTCAACCACAGAGAGTAAAATAGAAAGTTTGCCCAGATTCATCTTCAGAATCCTCTTCATTACAACAGAATATTCCACTTTTCCATGTGTTATAGTCATTCCTGAATTCTAAGGAAAGAGAGGAATGGGAAATCTTTGCTCAATGAGTTTTGTTAATACTACAGTTTGGAAGCTCATGCTGAAAGAGAACCAGTCCCATCATGGAATGATTGTGTCTGCTGGATGGATCCTGGAAGTTGGGCAAAATATAAGGAAATATTCATTATGTATTTTCCAACTGATATGATCTCTCAGTTGAGAGATGAGTACCATGAGAGGAATATAAAATTGAGCCTCGGGTTCATTTTTTAATATTTTATGTTTTATTTTCTTTCTTTCTTTCTTTCTTTTTCTTTTCTCTTCTCTCCTTTTCTTTTCTTTTCTTTTCTTTTCTTTTCTTTTCTTTCTTTCCCCAGCCCCTCAATTCTTTTTCTATACTGCTTGTCCTAGTCATCTTTGTGAAATTTGACTCTGAATCTGTCATTGCCTTGAAATAGTCATTCTCTGGCAGGATTCAGTACAAGCATCACATCCTCTATTACTTCTTTGATGATCGCCGTCTCTGCCAGAAGAATTGACCATCCTTTCCTTTCTACTAAAGCAATATGAATATAAGATGTATTACCAACCTCTTCACTCATCTTGAGGGCATTGTGCATTATTTAATGGCAAATTTGGAACTGAGTCCTGGACCTCAGATATAGACATAGAAATAAATTTTCAGACTCCAAATAAATATTTGAAATAACAAAATCCTGCTTAATCAACCCCCATGATAAGCCTCAGTGGTATGTGGGATATAGACAAATATATTAAAAGCCAAACCTACTGGTTTATTATTTTTAATCCAGCTAAGTATCTTGAATGGGAACTTAAGTGTTACATGCTTAAATTATAACATAAAATATTGTGATACCTAAATGACATGTTTGATCCATTTGAGCCTCTGATTCTCCTATTCATAACTAGCCCAATGACACTACAAATATTGTTAAATTTATTCTTTAACACTGTATAGCTGCGGTGCTCTGCTTGGAACATTATCTTAAACAAGGAGCATATGGGAAACAAACCTTATTTTCTGTGCTGACAACATTTGATATATCACACTTTTAGATAAAGTAGTAGCCTGCAGTAAATATTGCTTTTTAAATATTGGAAAAGGTGTGTGCCTTCCCCATTAGAAAAGACAAATAAAAATAAACAGAAGAAAAAGAAATTATGTGTGAGTTATTCTCCATCTCCCTCCCCCAAAGCAGGGTCTTATCTTTTGGGTACATTTTCATCTAATATCTTTCCACATATTGTGTTTCTATGACATTTTTTACTCATTTTTAAAAAATATATAGGATGCATTTTAGCTCTAATTTTTCAACTCACTTTCAAAGACTGTTGAAACTAGGAGGGACCAAGAAGGTGATCCCATTCTGAATGTCTATTTTACTTACTGAGAAACCGAAACTACACGAACGTTACATACCTAATAAAGTGGAGAGCCAGAGCTTGGTTTTTGATGTCTCTAGATAAAACTAAATTCTGCTCTGAAATTGAAACACATTTATAAAACTCAATTATTGTTTATATTATTCATTTTGGGTTAGTTTAGCTTTAGTGATGGCATGACATGATTAAAGAAATAACTTTACATAAATAGAAGTCTAATATTTTGTCTCCAGTGTGCATTAGATTTTATTAGATTTAGTCATGTCATGCATTCGTAAAATCTGGCCAAATATCTAGAGTAATATAAAAACAGAATGAATCCTGCTTGGGAAGAAAATTCGTGGTATCTATCATTTCAGCAAATTGCTTAGTTTAGTGTACTGGGGGGAAAAGGGAAAAAGAATCTTCAATTGTGATGCTACACATTTCAAAGCAACATTCAAAGGGCTTTTGAGGGCAGGAAATTCATCCTGTCAGAATAACGTCAATGTTAGTCAATATCATTAATTTTATTCCTTTGTGTTTAGAGGACTGACAGTAGTCACCCATCATCTTTAGGTCAAGGAGTGACAAGGAATAATGCAGGATCCTGGAAAAGACATAGACAAAGTATACCCAAGGGCTCAAAGTTCCTGATGTTTTTTTGTAAATTAGAAACCTAAATCTCCAGAGTAGAGTTTCCACTTACACCTACTGCAATGTAAGCCTTTTATTTCCACTCAAAAACTTTAAAAGTAATGGCTACAATTTACTTGCCATGTTCTTTATCTTGATTCTTCCCTTCCCCATCATTTATGCTTAGGTGTGTATATATAGAAGCTTCTTCCTTTCTCATCACCCATCTCCTCTTGCTGAGCTCAAACTAGGTAACAACCGCCTATCTGGGATCAAATGTTATACTCCAAGCCTCTCATCATGACAACAGTGAACACATCAGGCACGAGGAGGGAAAGGTGGCTAATTTTAAAGAATAGAAGCTGTGATTTGGATACAAATAGGTTAGTAATAATCCCTGAAGTACCTGCCAATTTAGAATGGGGTGGGGGGAGCCAAATAAGCAGAATGATTATGATATAGTTCTTCATAAGGACTTGAATATCGTTCCTTTTATGACATCAAGGCAAAGAGGTTGTCCACTGCATATGAGCATGCCTCCAGGGAGAGATGACCTCTGATATTTTTGGCAACCAAACCTGTAGTAGAAATTTTCCATGGTTTCTGGCTTTGGGCTGCCTATAATCCTTTCCCATTGGACCTAAACTAACAAGGAGGAGACACTCATTTTCTATGACAATGGAAATAGGTCCTCTGCCTGGACATATCAGGCCCCCACCCCCACTGAAGCCTCTCTCCGCTAAAATAAGCATATTTTTACTTCAAACTTTTCTGACATGGCAGATCTTTCAGACTTTCTAAACCTTTTTGGTTTAGATGTTTGTAAAGGTTATATGTTATATGATGTTTGGAAAGGTTCTAGAAAGAACCTTTCCAATGTGGTAAACTACCTTCAGTGGGGATGATACAGAGGTGTGTTCTGACAGAGATTAGACTGGTACTGACATGTTACCTTGTCCCGATTGATACTTCACTATGAATTCACTGCAATATTCCCTTTCTTTTTGGTAGACTTCTCTGGTAGACTTCTTTTGGGTTTACTGCCTATTATATACTATCTCCTATTGCATATGTTATTTCCAAAATCTATTATGTTGACTTAGAATTATACAGAAGTGAATTGTCTTACCTAGATTTCTGTTAATTTCCTTTTAGATTTTATCAACCATCCCATTTTATTAAAGATATCTTTGGATCAAAAGTGAACATGAAATGCTCCCAGAGGACAAGAGGGAATACTTGGCTCTTGACTCTCTAGTTTCTTATGGCCATTTGGGGAGACGATGTTGATTTCTTCTGGTTTTTCACCAGTGTGTTCAAAGTAGGATATTTCACTAAGGGCCATGATCTATGAAGCTTTTAGGATTTCCCAGTGTATTTCTCAGACGCTTGACTACAGTCTTACACTTTTTAAAAACGTGTTTTACTGTGAATATTTTTATATATATACAAAAGCAAAAAGAACAGTATAATAAATTCAACATATCATTCTTTGACAATTCATTTGCATTCAACTGTTATTAATACCTGACCAATCTTGTTTACTCTGTACCTCTACTTACTCTACCTGCATTGTTTTTGAGTCAAGTTTAGAAATCATATTTTATTTTTAAACATTTTATTATATATTTTAAATGATAATATCTCTTCATTCTAACAAATCCACCATGTCATTGTCATAACTGAAAGGCATTATCAATACTTCCTTAGTGTCATCAGATATTCAAGCAGTGTTCATATTTACAGAATTATCCTTTATAACCTTTTACATATTTTTTCTTTGCATTTTTCATCATTCATTCATTCATTCCTTTTCCCTCCACCCTCTTCCTTTCTTTCTCTCCCCCACCCCCATTTTGTTTCTTTGAATCAGTATATGTATGGCAACTGGTTAGTATATTTCTTGTCTCTTAAGTCTTTCTTCATCTCTGTCATTGTGTGTGTGTGTGTGTGTGTGTGTTCTGTTTTCTTTTTTGGTATGTTGTTTTTAAAGGGACCATATATATATTTTTTGGTCTTGTAGTTTTTCCCACAATATGAATTTTCTGACTGCATCCACATGGTATCACTTAATATGTTTTGTGTTTCTCTGGGATTTCCTACAATTCATTAGTGAGATGTATGGATTCGTTTAGATTCATGTTGCTATTTATTTGTTTACTTTCACAAGACTACTTCATAGGTGGTGCTAGGCTGTGTTTAGCTATCAGGAGGTAGCCTCTCTTTCTGGGACATTAGAAGCCCTTGAAAATCATTGCGTAAACCTATTATTCCATTAGAGGTTGTATGATGTTCATATGTTAATTATATCATTCATTTCCATTTACTAGCTGGAACTTACATAAAAAGAAACATTCTCCTTCAACTATTGTGTTGCCATGTTGTACAGATTTCATAAGAAAAGTAGGGTAGATAGTCAATTCCCTTTATATGTCAGTCATAAAATAATGAAGCAGTTCTCTAGTATCTCCCAAAAGTGACCAGTGGAGTGTGTGTGTGTGTGTGTTGTGTTTAGTATCTCTATGCCCTCATAGATTCTATCTATGACACATATTCTGTTTATTGGTCCTTATATTGTCCTTTCTTTGGCCCGTACCCATTTTGTTTGGATTCTTACCCTTTTTCAAAGACTGCTCATCTCTGATGATGTCATTACTTTCTGATCTCCCAGAGTCATGTTTATATACAGAATATTGAAGAAGTTGTAAACAGAGACCATTGTCTCTAATGGGTCAAGAGATCAGAGTATCTTCCTTGAAGGAACAAGAGGAGGCACCTTCAGAGCCAAATGAATATATATTTTGCTCTCTAAAGCAAAGAAAAGGTTTTTAATTAACCAAGAAAGAGGACTATGGTTAAATACTTGGTTTCATACTCAAAGATGAAACTTGGGGTTGCTCTTACGGACTTTTCTTGGATTGTGGAATAAGTCTACTGCTAAGAAATAATAATAATACTGTAAAATCCCAGCCAACCAAACTAACAGTTTGAGATTAGACATTTGTTTAATGTGTTGTTGACCCTGTGTTCCATGTCTATAATAGTGCCCAAATTATGTAATCAGAGAGGCTAGTATACATTCAAATTATGATAAAAATATCACACATTTGTATGATATTTTGAACTTCCTTCAGTGCTTTAACATACATTATCTCCATTTGATTGCAGTCTTTATGACAGATGTTTAAGGGGAAGAATTCACTCAAGGATTATGCTAGTAGATAATTCCTGGGGACATCTAAGTGAATGTTGCTTCTCTGTGGTTTAAAGGATGACAAAATACATGAAATAGTAGACAGAAGTCTTCTGACTTCATTCCAGTAGATTTGGTATTGTATGGGGGAAAAAAGGAAGTTAGTTAGGGTTATAAAAATATAGTAGCATATTTCTCTCCCAACATATATTATTTTTGTAATATTCATACTTATGAGCTCAATTGGATACACCAAGGATTTTTGTGCCATGATGGATGTCAACATGGTGACTTCACTTACTGCTTTCACAAGTTAGAATATTTTCCCCTCTTATGTTTCATTTATCTCACTTAAAATTTTTTTTTTGTTTTTTTTTTACCCCAAATTCAGTAAGAAGTCACAGTACTGAATATCTCCAACTATTTCAGTGACATGTGAAAATGCAGTAACATCTTTCTGAAATCTATTTGCACAGAGCTATACTTCTGGGCTTGAAAAAACTCTAAAGAGCCGTTTGTACTTAGCTTCACCTTTACTATGGCACTAATCACTGCCTTATTTTTCTATTATGGTTACTGTTGTTGCATGCTTTGTCTCTACCACAAGATTATGATTTCCTGTCCTAGTTCAACAGATACTTATGGAATGAGAGACAGACTATATTTGAGGCATAGCCTTAGATGGTGTGCTGAGTGTTGAGAGGATGATTGTGACTCAGCCCCCACTTACGAGGAGATCCAGTTTAGTGGCATTAGGGGAGGGGAAAGATGCATAAAGACAGCACATCACAACACAGTAAGTGCAGTGGTGAAGATCCGTGAAGTGTAACATGGAAGTAGAGGAGGAGAATGCCTGACCCAGCCAGAGGCAGGCAGGAGCTAAAGTTACTGTCCTTCTACTCCAGGTGCTTAGTACCCATGAGCGTAAAACAAGACCTCATTGTTTATCTCAACTGCAGTTATGTTGAGATTCATTACTGTTCTGTGAGAGCAGTGATTACTGTATTATCACCAATTCATTTTCATCAACATGACTTCTTTTACAGAATATAATTCTTAAAAAAAATTTGTTGGACACCTTTTTCCAAAAAGGAACACAACAATATAGAGGATCTAGAAGCAGCTTCTGCTAGGATTTGAAAGCAATCTGAAAGCATCTTTCACCATCTCAGTAGCCATGCTTGGTGCAGCTAATTTCACTAAATGGGTTGTATTTATCTTCCTGCCTTCCCATACTACCAGATGCCATTACCATAACCATCAAAGATTTTTTTTTGAACAAGTGGAGTGTCACCTATTTCTGAAAAATTGCCAGAAATGATTCTGAATTCCAGATCTTGGGCTTAGCATCACTAAGCTGGACAAGGTAGGGTCAGCTGTCCTTATTATTATTTTGTTATTCTCACTAAATAGGTGGTTTGAAAAACTCTGCTTTCAGAATCTTTTCAAAAGGAATTGCTGATCAAAGAATTTTCCATTAAATGGATGAGAGTATTGACCTTAACTGAAAGATCAAATATTGACATGCCACCTCTAAGCATCTAGATCTTAATGGCCTCTGCCTACAAAGCCCTTTGATATAGCTTTCATCTTCAAATGTATATAAACTGTGAGGTTTGAAATCTGCTAAGGTGTCCTAATTACAATTAGTTGTTTTTATGGCTACCTTTAGCAACATTTTTTACATCAGATTATTTTATTTGAATGCTTGTAATTTCAGCAACTCCAAGGCTCCAGAGGCTTACTATATCTACTTTTTGGCTAATAGTTGGCACTTGTTAAGTGATTAATGAGGTCAATGAGTTATCCAATATCCTTTACTTTTCCAACCACTGACACTTACTGTAATGATGATGCATTTCAGGTCTAGAACACCCTCAATGTCCATCAAGGACTGTTGAAAGGAAAGTAAACCTCTATCCTTCAGTGACAGTTTTTAGGAATTTGCCATTTCTCTGATTTATTTATATATTTTTTTCCTCAGTCTCTGTTTTGTTGTCCTCTTTCCAGTTTTATTTTTAGGTGAGTATTTCCTCTGCTCCTATGCTACTATGGATTTCACAAAGCTAGTGTCCCACTCCATGTCCCAAGATAATTAAATATTATATATACATCAGGCTATACTTAAAGAAGAGCCTCAGCCCATCTGAGATATGACGGAGTTAGATTAACAGTCTCTACCATATTCTCTTCTAACTTCTCATTAAACAAACAATGATAAATAAAAGAAAAGGATATTCAATTATATTTGGAAATTTTGGGTGATGGCCAACAATTGGACTGGGAAAAATATCTACTGTTTGTTATACATGGATCAGCTTTTATGCAGAAATCACAATTAGTTCATTAAGTTCATCTTATTATCAGTTTAGTCAACAAAATACTGTATACACTTGACTTAAGGGAAACCCAATACTGAGCAGCTGCTTGGTAGAAATTTAGAATTTGTCTTCTGAACTTTCATTCATGTTTTTTCTTTGTACCTTGTATACTATTTATACTTCATGGGAGATGCTATTCCTGCACTTAGTTAGAAAAAGCAATTCCTGGAACAAAATAGGGCATGTGTGAACATAAATAAGCAGTTGGGAACCATACACAATGGGGTAGCCTATCCTTAGAAACCTTATGTAGATGAAGGAGCTATCAGCAAATGAGAGAGACCTCAACAAAGGACTTGTTCAAGAGATATACCATATATGGTCAAGAAGAACTACAGTTAATTAAATTTCTTTAAAGTAAAAATTCTTGTATAGTTGGATAACCATGAAATTTAAAGACAGATGAATGGTGTAGGGTTGGTAGTAAGAATTTTTGTAACTAACAAGGAACAGCCACTTGAGTATTTGGGAAAAATTGCACTTATTTGAAATACAGTTCCACAAAGCAAGAAACAAAATTAGAATGCATCTTCTTTGTCATCCCACAAAATTATGGGAAGCTCAAGCACACATTTGACAGTCCTTAAGTTGGTAATTGACAATTTTTAAGTTTTTTATTTTAAAAATGAAATCAAAATTTCTAATCACTGAGGAATTGAAGTATATAAAACCTAGACTATAACACAAGGTAGATGACAAAGGAAAAATTAAAGGAGTATAAAATTTTAAGTGTAAAATTTAGGCAAGTATAACTATTATGACAAAATATTAAATGGTAGAACCTACTTTTTTTGGAATTGTATTAATATCAACACGAGATACATAACAAGATACATAACACAAATATAGAGAAAGAACTGACAGGAAAGGTCAATAATATAAACAAGAAAAGAGGTGTCCATATTATTAATCAGACAATGTAGAAGTAAAAAAAAAAAGGCAAAGAGAGACACTCTATGTCAATAAATGTATTATAAAACAGATTTAATTTCTACTGTGTTACCACTCAAAACATATTATACAAATCCTATTAGTTATGTTTTGAGATGATATGTTTTGAGGAGGAATCTCTTTGTAGAAGACTTTCATTCCTATTGTATAGTACAGATCAACAAGACATAACACTGATTTGGATGAGATAAAGGAAGCTCAAAAAACACACATCTCTTCTCATAGAATACAATTATGACTCTAATTGAATTGCATGAATAGTTTTGGTTGGATAATATCTTCAGTTTGGGAACTTATTTTAATTTAGAAGTTGGGGGAAATTTCACAGACTAAAATAAACTGGTGGCATTAACATTTTTAAGAACAACCAAATACTGGTGCACCATCATTGTCAAAGGTAAATTTGGGCATGGAGGCATGAGATGTTTAATCCGTACAGTTGACATTACTGTTTTGCTTCACATATTAATGACACTTGCTCAGTTGTTTTGTTTTGTTTTCTGTTTATCTCACCCCACCTCTCCATGTTACAGGATATCCTTTCCTTGTGTCTTATTTGGGAAAAACTAAAGAGACTACTACAGGTGACTGGGACACAGTTACCATTTTATTGGCAAATAAATACCACTACTTTTGATACTTCACTTTAGAAGATAAGGAAATTAGTGCCTCCACCCTTCTTTTACTTGTTCTGCAGTCCTATCTCATAATTTTGGCCATTTCTACTTTTGTTTTAATGCTCCTAAAGTTGATGTTATTTATATTATGTTATATAGCTATCATGAAGTCCTTTTAGAGTATGTGATTTGTCTCTGGATTGATACTAGAATTTCTAAAAACTAAATTGAACAGCACTGACATTATAGGACCTGTGAAAATACTATTTATTGCATTTCTTATTTCTTAGGTTGCTCCTTGGTTTGTTAGCCAACTTCATAAGGAAGAGTGTGTGAGAGAGAAATTTTTCAAGTTCTTATGTATCTGAAATTACTTTTAGCCCACGATGACCGTTGACTGATAATTTGATAGAATATGGAATTCTTGGTGAAAATTATTTTCATTTATTGAAAGAACTTCAAAGGCATTGCTGTATTGTTTTCTTGGATTTAGGGTGACTGATGGCAAGTATGCCATCAGTTTGATTATTTCTTTTTGGACTGTTGTTTCTTTCTGTTTTTTTCCCTGTGGTTTTAGGATCTTCCTTTATCTGGGATGTTATGAAATATTGCAATAATATTCCTAGAGCTAGGTCTTCCTTTATTTGTGTGGATGGCCTTTTCAATCTGGAAACTCTGAGAAAATTTCAGTTATTTGTCCTTTAATAATATTGGTGGCATTTTTCTCTTTTCCCTTTTAGGCAGGTGTTCTCCTAGATTAATTTTCTGGCTTTTACCTTTTGTCTTTTCTATTTCTGTGTTTTGTTTTTTTAAGATTTTATTTATTTATTTGACAGAGAGAGATCACAAGTAGGCAGAGAGGCAGGCAGATAGAGAGAGAGAGAGAGAGAGAGAGGAGGAAGCAGGCTCCCCACCAAGCAGAAAGCCTGTTGTGGGATTCGATCCCAGGATCCTGAGATCATGACATGAGCTGTAGGCAGAGGCTTAACCCACTGAGCCACCCAGGCGCCCCTCTGTGTTTTTGTTTTCATATTATGGATGATTTTCTCAATATTCTTTTTTTAAAGATTTTATTTATTTATTTGACAGAAATCACAAACAGGCAGAGAGGCAGGCAGAGAGAGGAGGAAGCAGGCTCCCTGCTGAGCAGAGAGCCTGATTCAGGGCTTGATCCTAGGACCCTGGGATCATGACCTGAGCCGAAGGCAAAGGCTTTAACCCACTGAGCCACCCATGTGGCCCTGATTTTCTCATTATTCTAAAACATGTATTTATTTTTCTTTACCACTCACAGGGTTTGTTGTTGTTGTTGTTGTTGTTGTTGTTTACTACTCATGTTTTAAATTTTCAAGAGTTTTCTTGGGTTCTCTGGACTTTTTTCATTGCTTCTTGATTTTTGAGATGAACCAACTTTTCAAAATCAGCTGAAAAACTAATTGGAGCCTTTTAAAAATTACAATTTCCTCCCAATTCATAATTATTCTCTGGGACATTTTTCCCACTTGTTTACCTTGGTCTCTTTTCTTTTTAATCTATCAAGTTTATATGGCATCTTCTGACTGCCCATTAGAAAAGATAAAGAATTTTCATGATGATAAAATATTATACACAGCAGAACCAATGTAATGTGGTTGTAATATTAAATCATTAGGTACGGCTGACTGCTCAAAAGTGAATTTTGAAGATTCATTTTTCAAATGGATTACCTTTATATTCCTTTGAATCATCAGTGATTCTCAAACTTAGTTGCATTTGGCAGTGGCCTTGAGAATTTTGAAAAATACTGATATCTAAGTCTCATCGGCAGACATTCTGAATTTTTTTTTCATTTTTTTTGGCCAGAGTTTGGGGTGGGCAGTACACATAAAGGGGTTTAAATCTTGCAGCTCATACTCTTTTGATCTATATCATTATTTATTTCCTACTATTTCTTCTATCCCATGTTGTTCCCTTTTAAATATTCCCTCTTTTAAAAAATTCCACTGAATTTCCTTCAAGTAGATTTTTGATAATTTTTTGGGTAAATTTTTGTGTCCTTGTTTACTAAAAATGTCTTACTATAATGTTATATTTGATCGACAGTTTAACTCCGTATATATTTCTAAAGCCAAAGCATGCTCAAACAAATTATATTTAACATATAGTAATGATGATGATAAGTCTGATGTCAGGCTGCTTTTTTTATTTTTGTAAGTTATATTATATCATTTTTTAAAAAGCTTTTAATAGTTTGTTTTCATTCTTGGGGTTTTGAAATTTCAAAAGTATATGTCTTGCCGTGAGTCTATTTTTCTCAGCACTAGGAAGCCTCTTTCAATGTGAACATTGTCATTCATGAGCTCTGGGAAATATCCTCTGACTTTCTTGGTAATCTCTGGTCCCTTTTTCTCTCTTCATCCTCTGTTTCTGAAACTGTTTTAGCAATGTCCAATAGAAATATAACGCAAGCCACGTATGTAATTTCAGGTTTTCAAGTACTTATATTAAAAAAAAAAACTAAAATGAAACAAGTGAAAAGAATTTAAATATTATATTTAGCCTCATCTAACAAAAATCATTTTAATATGTAAAACAATTTTACTATATAAACAACGTTAACATTATTAATGAGACATTAAATTTTAAAGAGTTTTCTCCAGTTCTCTCACCTTTTTTCGTTGCTTCTTGAATTTTAATATGAACCAACTTTTTTTATTTATAGTAAGCTTTGGAAGTATCCTGTGTAGAGCAAAGGAAACAGTCAACAAAACAAAGAGACAACTCATGGAGTGGGAGAAGATATTTGCAAATGACATTATGGATAAAGGGCTGGTATCCAAGATTTATAAAGAACTTCTAAAACTCAACACCCAATAAACAACCCAGTCAATAAATGGGCAAAAGACATGAACAGATACTTCTCCAAAGACACACAAATGGCTAACAGACACATGAAAAAATGTTCATCACCATTAGCTATCAGGGAAATTCAAATCAAAATCACATTGAGATACCACTTTACACCAGTTAGAATAGCAAAAATTAACAAGACAGGAAACAAGTGTTGGCAAGGATGTGGAGAAAGGGGAACCCTCTTACCCTGTTCATGGGAATGCAAGCTGGTACAGCCACTCTGGAAAACAGTATGGAGGTTCCCCAAGATGTTAAAAATAGAGCTATACTATGACCCAGCAATTGCACTACTAGTTATTTACCCCAAAGATACAGATGTGTAGTAAAAGAAGTGGCACATGTACCCCAATGCTCATAGCAACATTGTCCAAAATAGCCAAACTGTGGAAGAAGCTGAGATGCCCTTCAACAGATGAACGGATAAAGAAGATGTGGTTCATAAATACAGTGGAATATTACTCAGTCATCAGAAAGGATGACTATCCACCATTTACATCTACATGGATGGGACTGGAGGGGATTAAGCTACGTGAAATAAGTCAAGCAGAGAAAGACAAGTATCATATGATTTTACTTGTATGTGGAACATAAGGAATAGCATGGAGGACCACAGGGGAAGGGAGGGAAAACTGAATGGGAAGAAATCAGAGAGGGAGACAAACCATGAGAGACTGGACTCTGGGAACCAAACTGAGGGAGGGTTATGGAAGGGAGGGGGTTGGGGAGATGGGGTAACAGGATGACGGATATTAAGGAGGGCAGGTGTGGTGATGAGCACTGGGTGTTATACAAAACTAATGAATTGTTGAACACTACATAAAAAAATAACGATGTACTATGTGTTGGCTCATTGAACATAATAAAAAATATTTTTTAAAAAAATATCCTGTGTAGTTTACAATTATGACGTATCTCCTTTCAGACTGACCACATTATTCCTTTTTTTAATTTAAATTCAATTAGCTAAATATATATATATGTATATATGTATGTATATGTGTGTATATATATATATATTTTACATATTCTTTACCCATTCATCTATCAATGGACATCCAGTGTTTGCTTTTATCTTGATGAAGTCCCTATAGTTCATTTTTACTTTTGTTTCCCTTGCATTTGGTGATGTGTCTATCAAAGGTTGAAGGGGTTATTGTCTTAAATCTATCTTAAATCTATCAATTTGGGTCTAAATTGCCTATTTCACCCAGGATCAGTTTTGCTTAGCTTATTGTATATTGTTTTATGTAGGCAATTTATCTTAAATATGCAATGAATATTTGCTTTTAGTATATATTTATGAATGAAGGATTTGATTGATTAGTGTAAATGATGGGCATGACCATGTGCTCCCTATAAATACCATATTGACAGGTAGATTTCCCTGAAGCTGCACTGGAACTTAAAAAGGCAACCTTCAAAACAATGAAGATTGTAATCTCAAGTCTGAATGTGTGTGTGTGTGTGTGTGTGTGTGGCTGTGTTGTATATGTACGTGTATAAGCTCTTGGACTATTAAATTTCCTGGGGATGAGGAAAGTGTCTTTTTTAATCTGTATTATACACTCCCAGATTTTTATACCATGTCTGATACATAGTAGACATTCAGTAGCTCAAATTAATACATTTAAAATAATAATTAATAGTAGGCATTAATAATTTGAAATAATATTTTTATTCCTCTTTGCTGCTTCTTTTAGTTTTCTGTCTTTTGCTACTTGATCTTTATTTTTTATTTATTTTTTAAAATATTTTTATTTTATTTATTTGACAGACAGAGATCACAAGTAGGCAGAGAGGCAGGCAGAGAGGGAGTAGGAAAAAGGCCCCCTGCTGAGCAGAGAGCCTGCCATGGGGCTCAATCCCAGGACCCCGGGATCATGACCTGAGCCGAAGGCAGAGGCTTTAACCCACTGAGCCACCCAGGCACCCCTTATATTCTCTTCTTACTTGGAAACTATATAATTCGACTGATAGTTGCTTATATAACTTAAGAAAGTGGTACATTTAAAGCTATATTTCAAATATAAATGGGCTTACATATGTGTATGCATATATGTGTGTAATGTCAAACATAAAAGCAAATATACTGACTCCTTTCATAACCCATAATAAAGTTAGTTCATTGATATAACCTAATTTGTCCTCTTTTTCCACTTCTGAAAGGCATGTCTATGATCTTAATACTAGTCCATTACCAACAATTCATTATTTCTATTAAATACACAGCTTTCTTTAGGGATTTATAAAATATCTATCTATCCTTATTAGGAATATTGTTATTGATCTTCTTACACATTTATTCAGATTTAATGCTCTCTGCCAGAACTTTCTTTCTATAATTAAAAAAAAAAAGATGTATTTATTCACTGTAGAGAAAGAGCATGTGGGGAGGGAAAGAGGAAGTGGGAGAGAGAAACTTTAAGACTCCTTGCTAAGCTCCGAGCCTGATGTGGGCTTAATCTCAAGACCCTGAGATCATGACCTGAGCTGAAACCAAGAGTTGGATGCTCAACCAACTATGCCACCCAGGAGCCCTTTTCTTTCCATAATTTAACTACTTAATCAATTAAAATTTCTGTATTCTAAGGCAGCTTTCAATTCCCAGGATTTTCTATCTTCGCATAGGAGTGAAATAAGGAAACTACTGTTATAGTTTCTGATTTTTTTTTTGTTTGGTTAGGAAAATGTTTTCCAGCTTATGAAAAATATCTTCCAGTTGGAATACAAACTAAAATAGTTGTAGAATTGTTGAATTACATATTTTTGTTCCCAACACGTTGTAGATCAATATCCTGGCATCTAACATTGGAAAAAGTCAGAGGTCAGCTTTATTCAGTTTTCTTTCTGAATTATATGCACATACTGCTTGGGTGATTAGGAAATTCTTTGTTTTAAGATTTCTGTAAATTCACTGAGATATGGTTTAGTTCACATTGCTTTCAATTGTCTTGTCTTTGAATCTGACTCTTTAGGTCTTCTTTTATTTCAGGAACTTTTTCTCATACTTGAAAAAAACTGTTTTCCTCCTGTGTGTTTTAACATTCCATAAATTGGATCCATTGCCTTTTCTTCTGAGTGTTGTTTTCTTTCTGCCTAGTGGTTGTGATCTCTTTATCTTTTTACTCTGAATCAAGGAAAACCTTTTGGTGAAAGTCATATTTAAACTGAGAACTCAGCTATGAGAAAGATATTGCCAAGGAAAGGTATCAACACATGGCTGTATACAATGGCTATATACCAGGCTACATACAAGATCAGGGACCAGAGAAATAAAGGACATGGTTGCTATCTTGAAATAGCTTATGGACATAGTGAGGCATCACAATAAATGAACACACAGTACAATATTCTGGTAAATCCTAGAAGAGTGGTATACTCAGTAATGATTCGGAACTCAGAGGACAGGCATCTAGCATGGCCAGGGGACAGAAGCTTAGATAAATCATGTGAGAGTTGGTATATCAGCTGAGTTCTAATAGAGGGAAGGAGCCATCCATTTGGAGAATGACCAGAAGGCTGTTCCAAGGAAAAAACAGCAAAATCGGCAGAGCCTTGAGGTGACAAGAGAGCAGGCTGCTTTCAGGAAGTGCACTCTGTAACCGAGCTTCTCAAAAGTGCTTTGATTAATTTGGGGATCTTTAATGGGCTAAATCTTTTGTTTTGTAGCACTGTATGGCTTTGGGTCTTCTCCAGTCATGAGAAATATAGCTCTGTATTTTGCATGTGTTCATTTAAACAAAGCATTTTAATGAAAGCTGCAATATCCTTGGAACATAACTACCTCATTGTATGAGCTTGTTCTGCATTGTTGCATGTTAAAATGAATCATTGTGTGTAACACTCCATATCTGGGAGATTACTCTGTAGATCCATATTTGGTTAGGTTTATTGAGTTTGGCTCATGGTATTAGCATTATTACAGAACTAATAATGGATGTATGTTTCATTCTCCACTGGCAAAGGCATTCTAGTTGTAATATTGGGAAATAGCTCAAGAGATATATTCTATAAAAATATCCCATTTACAGTCTCTAGTGGAAAAATAAAAACACTCACTCCTCTGGCATTAAAAATTTAAGTTTACTGAAGTGAATTTAATTTTGTGACTAAAAGGGATATTTTATTGAGTCATGCCAGGTAAACGTTTGGAGAAAAGTTAGGGGAGAAGAGAAACCAGGGTTGGTACCAGGAACTAGTGATCAAGTACTCAGCTACGAGGTAAGCTTCAGTATCACATGCACGATCTATCAGCTGAATAAGAAAACTCATGGGCCTCAGATTCAGATAAGGAATTTGTCTAGGACACACTTGGATCCCAACTCTGTTCCTGTGTTCTCTTTCCAGTATATAATATGGAGAGATACTAATGGAGCAGGTTTAGACGACATTTGTGAATGGTCAGTTCAGTGAACCCTCCCCATGGAAAGCCTATTTCTGTCTTTATGGTTCAGAATATATGGGAGGGAGAGGAGGGGCTGTAGCTGCTATTGCTTTTATTTGGATAGATTAAAATCTCTGAAAAAGGCTTTTCCCTCCAACACACGTGTTATATGATTAGGGCATCTTCAGAGTTCACTGGATATTTGAGGGAAATCTATAGATCTCTAGGCTGTCATGGAGGGAGCCAGTTCCCTGGGCTATTAGGAGAAACTTTATCCCTGTCCTCATCCCAACTGACCACTTATACTCCTCAAGTAATTTTCTACCTTTTTTTTTTATGTTGTTCATTTATTATCTTTTTCATCTGGTACCTCAGAGGGCTTTGAAATAATAATGTTTAGCAGCAATTACTAAAATATATCTTTAGGGATAGACATACAAAAGAGGGATCTTATAATATTTATCCCATAAATATTTGTTGAGCAGCTACAATGAGCCAGGCTCTGTTTTAAATGCAGGCAATCAGTAATAAGCAAAAAAAGATAAGGTTCCAGACTTCATGAAAGTTATGTCTTAGTATTTCCACACAATCTAGATAAGTCATAGGATCAAGTAGGGGACATTGACAAGGCAAGCCTTCGTTAATCCCTGGGTTCCCTACTCTCATATTTAGTGTTCAGAGCACGCAGAAGTTGGGGCAGTTGTTTTTAGATGGTAAGTGCTAAAGAAAGCATCTGTTATAGGGAGCCATAAAAAGAACTTAACCAGGAGCCCTAGCTAGAGAGTAAAACATCCATGAGGTGGCTGGGTGGCTCATTCAGTTAAGCATCTGACTCTTGATCTTGGATCAAGTCTTCATCTCAGGGTTCTGGGTTCAAGCCCTGTGTTGGGTTCTGTGCTGGGTATGGCACCTACTTACAAAAAATTGTAAGAAAAACAAGAGTAAACTATTTGTTTTAGGAAAGATAGCATAACTTCAAATTGCTTTACAGACCTACCTGAATTTTATGATCTTTAGTCTCATTTTTAAGTACTTGTTTTCTGGGGTGTCTGGGTGGCCTAGTTGGTTGAGTGGCTGACTCTTGATTTCAGCTCAGGTCATGATCTCAGGCTCTGTACTCAGTGGAGAATATGCTTCAGGATTCTTTCTCGCTCTCTGCCCGTCCCCCAGTTCGCATACTCTCTCCAACATAAGTAAGTAAGTAAATAAATAAATAATTTTTGTGGTACTTATTTTCTTTTTTTATTACCTCATTACCCTTCCACCATTAAAATGGCTCAGTCACTCTATGTTCCTTGTCTCCAGGGATAGATAAAACAATATAATTCAAATAACAAAAGACTTTCTCTCCAAGTTGTGTTTTAAAAGCCTAGCTGCTGAGGAAAACTAAAGCACATCCAACAAAGGTAAGAGAATTGGGAGAGTGAAGTAGAACCAATTGGAGGCAAATCCTCAATTTCTCCAGACTGGCTATCCCCCTGGATACAGCCTAATATGAGGAAGAATTCCCCACGAGTTCTCTGGGATCTGAGAACAAGACTGAAGTCATTTCCTGATGAAAGCTCCAAGGGAAGATGTTAGGACCTTGGAGAAGAAATGGCAGGCAGATGCGTCTGGGTGCAGGTGGTTTCATGTAAGCTTACATCTCCTAATCCCTAGCACATTGTCTAAGTAGCAAAATAGTTGCTTCATACCTAAGATGGGAGAGACATGGTACAATCAACCCGAAGGTGCCATGTGAACTGAAATAAGTAGCATTTCTGTAGCAGCCGGTGTGATCAGCTCTTCAGGGACCAGGAATGATGACAGGTGCCTTAGTGGATTCGTGTTTGGTCCGGCCATATTGATCATCTGGTGGTCAATTTCCTCCTCTACCCCCAGTAATGTCAGAGGAGGTCATCCTGAGAATGTGACCACTGGTTGACCAAAGAGCTGGACCCAGGCAATTGTAGACTCCCCATCCCCTTGTCTATCCTTAGAATTTATGTTCTGCCCACTGTCCTACAGTGGGAGCCATTTTCAAGAATTTAGCATTGAGAGAGCAAGGTGTTGAGACCATCTGGACTGAATATGTGACCCAATCCCATTAAGGCCTCTATATAAACTCTTAATCTTCTGGAGCGCAGGTGCAGAGATCTAATCCTCTTGCAGCATCCAAGACAAGCCTTGTAAGTAAGTTTCCTTTCCACCTACTAATCTGGGGAAGGTCTGTTCTTTTTTGTCTCTCCCTGTCACCTGTATAGAGAAGCCTGTTTAAGATTTCACCAGGGGAACTCTCAAGTTTACAAACCAAGAAATACATGCATATAATCTCTTATATCTGATATCTACGTAGACCCCTTTTGGCAGAGACAAAACTCCAGTTGAATAAAGGTGCTAAATAGAAACACAGGAAGGGAAGAAAGGAAGGAGAGACAGAGAAGGAAGGAGGACCCAGGGAAGGAGGGAAGAAGGGTAGGCAGGAAGGAGGAAGAGGTACACAGTGTGTGGACTGAGATTCCTTCTTTCTGTGTTTCTGTTCATCCCTGTCTCAGTGACTGGAGGTCATTATAGGAAGGGCCTTGTAGATCTAGCTTGAACTAGTTTAGGTCACTTTTCCTACGTGAAGGATAGGAACTGTATTTCCAAGTTTCATGGATCTAACTTTTACATAAAAATATGATTTCTTTTGCCCAAAGGCAACTCTTAACCCCTAACTCTAATTCTACAGTATTCTATAGCACTGTTTCTCCATTCTCCAGTCTCTGCCTTTTAAGAGAGTAATAACACAGATGCAAGAACAAATATAAAATAAACTAAAATACTTTAATTCTACATTCTGTTTTTGCATTTCACCACTTAATAGAAACATATCCTTAGTATATCATAAAACATGATATTATCTGTGTGCATGGGGCTCAAGTCTCCTTTGAATTGTTACTTCTTACTTGTTCTAACTTCCCAATCACTGTCTCAAGTTAGGTTTTATTTATGTATTTATTTATTTAAAGATTTTATTTATTTGAGAGAGAGAGAGAACGTGCGTGTGAGCACATGGGTTGGGGGGGGCGGTGCCAGGGAGCAGAGGGAGAGGGAGAAAGTCTTAAGCAGACTCCACTCTGATCACAGAGCCTGATACAGGGTTCGATCTCAGGTCTCAGATCACCATCTGAGCCAAAACCAGGAGTTGGAGGCTTACTGGACTGCACCACTCAAGCACCCCAGATTTCCTTTATTAATAAGTAAAGGCTTTTTTAGAGCCAGTGATTTGGGGGTGGACAAGTGAGGGGCAGGAAGTCGTAAAACAGAGAAAGGGACATAGTTAGCATGAATTGACATTGTTAAGGATTACCTCTTACATTCCTTCTTGGGAAGATATGTCTCATACTAAGCGGGGATTAAACTTCTCTACATTTATCTCAGTTTAATCATATCTCTAAGTGCCTCTCTAATTGATTTTTTTTTATTGTTCCCGCTTTTTGAATTATTAAGATCTGATAATGCTTAGTGAAGAACAAATCTGAAAAGGCAGGGATGGTTCTTGCTTAAGAGATACACAAAGGGAACACGGGACACTGTTATCAAAAGCTTTTCAGACTGTTAAATGAAATGCAAGGTTAAATAAGAGAACTGTTGGATTTAAGCTTTTGGGAAGATACGTGTTTGTAGCAGTGTTGCATAATTTTACTTTTACTTCTGAATTTTATATTTAAAGTGTATCTGTGAATAATGAGATGTTTGGACTGATAAAAGTGCACTGAGGCCGAAGGGTGGGGCAATAGCTCATGCATATGTGATGTGGGAGAGAGGGCTGGTGTTAGTTATCTGGAGGCTTTGGTGATATAAATTTATTTGGGAAATCCAGCTAGGGAATGACTCTGTCTGGACATACCCTGGTGTTTCTATTTCATTTCTGTCGATGGGAATATGAACAGTGTGGGTGAGAATTGTGATCATCAATAGTAATCAGTCGAAGTAATCAGAAGAGAAAAAAGGATGATTGTAGGGATCAGCTTCACTAACTTGTATTTTATTAAAGAAGGCCCATGTACCCTGTCAATGACTTATGGTTTGTTTTTGTTTCTTGTTTTGTCTTGTTTTGTTGTTGATGTTGTTTTGTTTGTTTGCTTTTGGTCCCTCGGTTTGAAGCTAGAAGAAGTCATTTCAACATAGTCTCCATGCCTGTGGATTTCTGACACTGTTGCAGAGAAGCTTCTCTGTCCCTGGACAGTGATCTGCCTTCTTCTTTACTCTATGGTGTAAGCCCTGGACAGAGTATCACTAATAAAGGGTTGAGGCAGACAGGAAATGCCACTATGAAAATTTTCCTAGTGGGTGTTAGATTGACTCAAAATTATCCCTCTCAAATTGGAAAACAGTGTATAATGGACAGGCAAATTAGTGCCTTTAAGAAATGGAGTGGTAATAAAGAGCGTACTAGGAGGAAAATAAGCTAATTCTCAAGAAAGGTAATAAAAAGAATGGTGAGCTAAATTTTCCTCAATTTTCTACGATGGAGTTGATCCTCTCTCGTGTCAGCATTAAAAGATACAAATGTCACTATTTTACATAGACTGCTGATGTTGTTGACTTAAATTTCAATTCTTTTTTTTTAAGATTTTATTTATTTATTTGATAGAGACCACAAGTAGGTGGAGAGGCAGACAGAGAGAGAGAGGAGGAAGCAGGTTCCCCGCTGAGCAGAGAGAGCCCCATGTGGGGCTCCATCCCAGGATCCTGGGATCATGACCTGAACTGAAGGCAGAGGCTTTAACCCACTGAGCCACCCAGGCGCCCCTAAATTTCATTTCTTATGTATAGTTGCTATGTAAATAGAAGACAAACAATGGAAATACCATTTCATCTTAATGAAAGCATCTACAGAAGGTGGTAAGTGGGATTACTTATAGGCACCTGCGTTAAGACAGAGTTGTATCTATTTCCTTTCAGCCCTATTCTTGCTCAAGACTGACGTTCACATTCTATGCTGCCATTTGGGTTTCTAGCTATTTAAAGTAAAAGTTTTTATTAGGCTTGATGCTACTGTTGAATATCCATAGCCATATTTTGGCAAGGAAATCAGAGCCTGGCAGCCTTTTTCAATAATTTCGTATAATGTAAGAGGGCTTAATGCCCCCATTATAGAACTGATTCTATTATGCTCTCCTCTCCAGAACTAATGGAGCACTCGACTTATTCATGTTAAAGAAAATGATTGAATATGAAAAGCTTCCAGACCTTTCTTCTTGCCAGGATTAAAACTGCTCTGTCCTTTACGCTGACCAGAAAAGTCACCCCTTAATTAAGTTTATTGTTATTTTTCACCTGCCAGGAAGTCCCATACAAAGCATATGAAAGTACATTTGTTGAAAATTATTTTAGATCTCTTTTTGAAATCCTTATTTTTGTTTTATAATGTACAGTAATACAGTTAACATTTACTGAGTGCTTAAATCATGACAGATACTTTCCAATTCTTCTTATGAATTGACTCAAATAATTCTCACAAAAACCCTCAGAGTTATGTACAGTTCTTTTCACCATTTGATGGAGGAAGAAAATAAGACTCAGAGAGTTTAAATAGGTAGTAGGGTCAGGATGTAAATATACACCATATGAGCCCTTAACCACTATGCTAAACTCATTTCCCATTTAGCTAAGCACATGTGAAAGTGAATCAAGCTAGTGAGTTGGTAATCAATTCATTTATTAAAAATTTACCAAGTGACTATTATTTGTGATATAATCATAGCAAAGTAGGCTGAATAGTAAGCTAGATAAAATATAGTTGCTTAAGTAGGTGAACTTTTTATCCAATGATTGAGAAAGGAAAGTACGAAGCTAATTAAAATGTGAGGTGGTGTGTCCAGAACTATAGACAAGCAACAGCTAAATAGCGGATACAGAGAGAGAGGTATATTGTAATTATTTTTGTGGTGTCAGGCAATGCTTTATGGGGAAAGTAACATGTGAGAATACTCTGGAAGACTAGCAAAAGATTTGGAGGGTTATAGAGACGCAATTTCTGGGTAAAGGGTAAAATATGAACCAAAGAAAGGAATGTCAAGGCTTGTTTGTTGTTTCATATTTTTAGTAAGGCAGAGACATTAGTTTGAGACTTTTATAGCATGAAAAGTACAATAGCATCATATAATGTTAGATTTGGATGTGTTCGCAGAGATTATTTACTCCGCATAGCTGTCACTGATGTAGAAATGAAAGCCTAAAGAAATATTATGTACCTATTGCCTTTATATGAGCTCTTATTGCAGGAAGAATAAGGTTGCAAAGAGAAACTTAAACTTGAAAGGGATAAGTGGTATGCAGCTGATGACTGAAATTGAATACCCAATTTAGGAATTTAGATTTGAATAAAGAGCCAGTGAAGGTTTTCTGTTTTTCAGTATGTTCAGCAGTCTTTGCTGGTCTCCGGATGCAGATCAGAGTTTAAATTGCACCTGTCACTTCTATCACTCACTAACTCTATGATTGGGGGCAAGTTCATTAATCTTTCTCTTGATGTTAATACTATGTCCCTCAAAGATTACTAAAGGGTAGTTTAGGTATTGCATGCATGGTGTTTATCTAATATCGGCATAGAGTATATATTAGAGTATATGGCATAGAGTGCATATTAAGTACTTAGGGATGAAATTGTCACATTTGAGTTTTATGTCAGGGGCTTGATAAAATCTGTTTTCAAACAAAAACAGATGAGGGGATCATATTTTTCAAGTGTGGAAAAAATAGGGGAAGAAAAATTGGAAGCAGGATGATATACATTACAATGTCCCAGGAAAGAAGTGGAAGGTTACTGAACTGGATAATCAAGAAAAGAAAAGTCAAAGTCTTAAAGAGAGGCTGAGTGTATGGCATTTAGTCACTGACTACATATGAGAAGAAACTGGGAGAAGACATAATTCATCGACAGGACACATGGGTATCCCTTTAATAAAATATGAATTAATGAAGCTAATCTCTACAACCATAGGTTTTAAGGGAAAATGAAGAATAGTGATCTTTGTGCAACTCTTGAAAGAATGGCATGGGAAGAAGCAGCCCCAGGAGGAGTCATGTTTTGGGACTGTTCACAGAAGACGCTGAGGACACAGTGGATTTTTCTGTTGACTCATCATTTGGTCTAAAAGGCTCAGTGTTTCAGTTTGAGGTTTTGGGTGGGATGTGAGAGTGGGTAAGCCATATAGGCAGAACAATCTTTAAATGAGGGTATCTGGGGGGTCTGTATTTTCTGTGGTAACTGATACAAACAAGCATAAAGGGCTTGGTGGAATTGTTGCTGATGGTCTCCAAGACAGATTTAGATGTTGATACAACTGTTAGAGCATACAGGAGAGTGGCAGGAGCGCACGAAGTCCTGTTTTCATTCTTTGGCATCTTCTTCAAAGGTAGTTTTAAGAACACAGAAGGGGTCACAACATACAGAACTCTGTGAGAGCTCCATTACTTTTGATGGTATTGAGGCTGAAAATTTTTAAGAAGGGAAAGGAAATGAGAAAACTATTCCATACAGCATTCTGAACATCAGTGAAAAGATCCTTAGTGAAATGGAAGTAGTTGAAACCTTATTAAACGTGGTCAAGCAATGTTTGAGATTAAAGTATCAATGAATGGGGCGCCTGGGTGGCTCAGTGGATGGGGCCGCTGCCTTCGGCTCAGGTCATGATCTCGGTGTCCTGGGATCGAGCCCCGCATCGGGCCCTCTGCTCAGCGGGGAGCCTGCTTTCCCCTCTGTCTCTGCCTGCCTCTCTGCCTACTTGTGATCTCTCTCTCTGTCAAATAAAATAAATAAAATCTTTAAAAAAATAAATAAAGTATCAATGAAAATTAAATATTAGGTTTAGTCAAATATGGATAATAGACTTTAGAAAAAATGCTCAATGATTTTACAAATCAACAAGAAAAACAGAAAACACTCAAATAAGAGTAAGATAATAAATAGGGGTCAGAAGTCAAAAGAGCCAATTAAAAAAAAAAGCATAGGAAAAATATTTAACATAGCTATTAATAAAAAAAATACAAGATAAAATGAGATAACACCTTTCCTTTAAAATATTGAAAACTTGAAATTAAATTCTATATAATAGTGGCACTTGGGTGGTTCAGTTGGTTAAACATCTGACTTTGACTCAGGTCCTGATGTCAGAGTTTAGGATGGAGCCTCCCATTGGGCTCCATACTCAGTAAGGAGTCTGGTTGTCCCTCTGTCCCTCCCTGGCTAATGTGCATGTACATGTGTGTGTATGCATGCACGCTCTCTAATAAATTAATAAACTCTTCAAAAAATTCCATAGAATACATAAATATTTTATATAAACATAGTGGTTTTTTTGAAGATTTTATTTACTTAAGAGAGAGAGAAAGCACATGAGCAGGGAGAGGGAAAAGCAGACTCCCCACTGATCAGAGAGCCCAATATCATTTTTTTTAAGGATTTTATTTATTATTTATTTGACAGAGAGAAATCACAAGTAGGCAGAGAGGCAGGCAGAGAGAGAGAGGAGGAAGCAGGCTCCCTGCCGAGCAGAGAGCCCGATGCGGGACTCAATCCCAGGACCCCGAGATCATGACCTGAGCCGAAGGCAGCGGCCCAACCCACTGAGCCACCCAGGCGCCCCAAGAGCCCAATATCAGACTCGATCCCAGTACCCGGGGATCATGACCTGAGCCAAAGGCAGATGCTTAACTGACTGAGCCACCCAGGTGCTCCAAGTATATTGATATATTTTTGTGTACATATTCATCCTGGTGTTTGAAAGGAGGCAGTAAATGAATCTCTCTTATGTTTCTGAGGAGAATGATGAGTTAATTTGTAAAATGTTCCCAACAGACAACCTTTTATATATTAAGTGTATTTAAAATATTCATATACTTTGATCCCTGAATTCTACTTTTGGAATATATCCTAAGGAAACTATCAGATGTATATGAAAGGATTTATTTATATGCATTCTAATTATAACATTATGAAATAAAATATTGGAAATACTCTAAAAATTCAAATAAAGGTGGACAGCTGTTAAGTTTCAAACCTCCAAGTCTATTAAAGGATACTGGACAACACTGACAGTACTTTTTTTTTTTTTCACAAAGATTTTATTTATTTATTTTGACAGACAGAGATCACAAGTAGGCAGAGAGGCAGACAGAGAGAGAGAGGGAAGCAGACTCCCTGCCAAGCAGAGAGCCCGATGCAGGACTCGATCCCAGGACCCTGAGATCATGACCTGAGCCGAAGGCAGAAGCTTAACCCACTAAGCCACCCAGGCACCCCAACACTGACAGTATTTTAAATAACTTTTATTATGCAATACTGGATGCACAAGAAAGAATATCTGTCACATGTATGTATAATTTGATGCATTATTAAAAGTACATGCATGAACCACTTAATAATGTAAGTACTAGAACATTCTCAAATATCACTGAAGCTACCAGTAGGTAGCTACTGGACTTTTACCTGTTCAACTAGTATACAGAAACCTATCCCTAATTTCTTGGTTATGTTTATGGTATTACTGAAGTGTAAAATACATAAAGAAAGATGCCCAAATCATACATCTGCAGGTTTGAATATTATAAGTGGACATAACCAGCATCTAAATCATCAAACTGAACATAAGAAGCCTTCCCCAAGGAGGCTTCTACTCCTTGTGCTTCTCCCTAAAGGATTATGTCATTATTCTGACTTCTAATATCATAATTAGTTATGCCTGATTTTGAACATTGCATACATCAATTCACATCGTATGTATACTCGTGTGTCTCTCACTTCTTTCTAAGCATTGTATGTGTGGCTTATCTTATTTCCAGAATGTTGGAGTAAGGTTTTCTGAAAATGTCCTCCTCCATATAAGAAAAAGAACACTGGCAAAAACTGTTAAAATCAGTAGTTTCAGAATTTTGGAACAATGTGAAGCAATTTGAGTAATGTTTTTACTCAAGATAAACAGTAGAATCTTAGTAAACAGGGAGTCTTGTGGCTTTTTTTTTTTTTAATTTATATTCTCCTTTTTTTTTTTTTCTTGTGGCTTTTTTAACTTGTCCTATTCGCATCCCTTCTGCCCAGCTCCATAGTAACTTTGAAAAACAACTATAGTAGCTGTGAAAACCAAGAGCCTAGCATCCAGAGGGTACAGAAGAATAAATTTGGGGCACCCCCAAAGCCCATTCCCACAGATTTGCCACATTTGACCATTCTGGATAAGCTTCATTCTCAGATCATGTTTTTATTTTACCTGACTTAGAGCTCTCTCTAAGTGAGCTACCTACAAGGCATTTTACAAAAACAAACAAAAAAAATCATTAGTCAATGTTTAATTTGAAGCTGCTTGAGGAAGCATTACTAGTTGGGCTATGAAAAGCCTGATGGGAAACCTTGAAAGGAAAATAAAACCTGGGGAATAAGCCATCCCTAAGAAGCTTGGAGAAGCTCTAGTTTATTCCTGGGAATCTAGAAGGTCACATACATACACAGAACTGAGAACATGTGCAAAGCTATACACATGTCCAGGAAAGACCTGAGAGGGCCCCAATCTCTCACCTTTGGTTGACCTTGAGGCTCTGTAGGAACAAGAAGTAAAGACTAATGCAGAGTCATAAACTCCCTCCTGGAGCATGAAAACAAGTCCCAATGTATATTAAACATACAATAATCAGGTCTAGCAAGGGTGCAGAACACATAATCAATATACCAGTATCAGTTGTATTTCAGAATACTAGTAATGAACAATCTGGAAAAGAAATTGGGAAAAGAATTACTTTAAAGAGCATCAAAAAACTAAATACTTCAGAAACACTTAAACACAAGGCATGCACTGAAAACTACAAAACATTATTGAAAGAAATTATATCTACATAAAAAGAAAAACAGAGGCACCTGGGTGGTTCAGTCAGTTAAGCATCCGGCTCTTGATTTTGGGTCAGGTCATGATCTTAATGTCATGAGATTGAGCCCTGTGTCAAGCTCTGCACTGGGTGTGGAGCCTACTTGGGATTCTCTTCCTCTCCCTCTACCCACCCCCGTCTCTTTAAAAAAAAAAAAAATAGAACAACATCCTATAGTCCTGAGGAATTAAAACGGTCCAAATGAAAAACTCTCTAAATTTATTGATGGGTCAATGCAATTCATTGTCAAAAGCATCATTCCTGGATATTTTATATGCCCCACTGAGAGAAAAGGGTAGTAATACAATACCATGGCCCTTAGAATTCTGCTTGTATGGAAACAGTATGATCTTCTTGTTCCTGCAGTTCCCTAATACCATTTATTTAATGCCAGTTGTGTTATTGACCATGGGACAGCATCTTCATTGTGCAGCCCATGAATATTGTTTCCCAATGACTCAAAAGTGGTTACTGTGCTTCATTGATGATAACCACAAAGGTAAATATTATGCAGAGTACAAAGGAAAGTATAAACAATTATTTTTCTGGTCATATTAACTTTATGATTTGAGAGCATAAAACAACACCTCTCCAACCGCATCTTCTCTTGAACTCTTTAGGCTGCACTCCTAGAATGTGATCGCATTTTATGTTGTCCATACCCCTGCCTTCCATACACTGCCACCAATGGAGAAGAGAGGCAAAGACCCAGTGTTCAAAACAAGAATGGATCCCTTCATGCATGGAATATCCATCCGTCATTGAGCATGGTATAATCCTGACTGATGAAGGTATAACCTCACCACATCAAGTAATCAGAAAATCCCTTTGGCATTGTGGAGTAAACATCCTATTGCCTTCAGAGGTATTCGGCAAAGCCATTCCTTAGAGATTGCCTGGAACATGGTGCAGAACTTGTGAAGAAGGTGGATGACCTCCTAGGTACTGATGGTGGAGATCCTAACAATAAATATTGACTGCTGCCTTCCCTGCTGCCCTTGGCTGCTACAGACTTGAGGCATAACCATGGTCCAACACAGAGGAGTAAGAATCCACAAAGGGACTTATTCAGGGTAGGTCCCAAGGGCTTACAGCGGACCATTGTTAGCCCAGATATCTGAGCGTCTCCTGCCTTCTCTCATGGGATAAAAGTCATCCCAAACCAGTGTGTCAGCACTATTCTGGTGGCCCAGTCCCATTGGAGTATCTAGTCAATCCCATAGTCTCATTAGAGGGTCAAATACCTGAGGTGGAAGCAGAGTCTGTGGCCCACATGGCCCCTGATATTGACTCAGGGGACCCCAACTGGAGAGTACTACTGGCTCTGGCAGGCTTGAGCTACTGGAATGGGACTTAGAAAGTTTTGAGGTTGATGCTTCCGATTATACTCACCTGGGACCAAGTGTAGGCTCGAGGTGCACTGCCTAGAGAACACTGCTGGCCCTGGTGAGTTCCAGGCATAGAAAGTATATTAGAACATTTTTGGGAAGGCATTCCAAAACACGGGGATGCCCAAAGCATGGGGGCACAGAGCAGGAGCCCCTCTAGCACAGGTCGAAGAAAGATATTGGCACAGACCATTAGTTTACGAAAATCCATTTCCTTTTCTTGTAGGCAGACAGCAAGATTGCATTTTCCAGGTTTCCTTAGTGTTAGGTGTGACCCTGTGAGTTCTAGTTGGTGAATTGTTTATAAAGAAATGAGATATGCCACTTCCTGACCTAACCCATACACTTATAGGATATATCTCCAAATTCAGGATAGGCTTGGGAGCTATGCTTCACAGATGACCTACCTTGTCTTCATTTTCTGAATCATTTAGTGAAGCAGAACCCTCTAACCCCATGGCAGATTGAATTTGGAGAAAGAAATACACTTCTATTGCATGATACCACTGAGTTTTCGGAGCCTACCTGTTATAGTAGCTAAATTAATATGGTAATATTTTAAGGCTGTATGTATTTATGTCAGAATTCTTAAAGTTATTGAGATTAAGCCTGTGAAATAATTTAGAAAAGAGGATTATTGCCACTAAAGGCCAAAATAAGTTTATTGAGCATTGTGCCCTAAAATTATGACATAGCTGATAACATTAACTTCACATATAAGAGAAATACTATAGATGTAGTCTGCTTCAGTTTTACCAAGATTATTGACCATGTTTCTCATGGTCACTTTTAGCCACATACTTAAAATAAAAGGGTAGGAGCTATATCAACTTGGTGGAAATTTCTAGTCAAGTTCCAACACCTTTGTCATTGTTTCTCTTTTCTTCATTTTTAGTAGCAACTTGAATAGAGACAGATGAAAAATGCTTATCTAATTTGCAGGTGATGAAAATCAACCTGAGATAATATGATATGTCAGAATCAAGATTCAAAATGATAGACTGAAGAGATAGACTGAAATAGAGAAAATGAAATTCAGCAAAAATAAATATAAGTTATGGAATTGAGTTTTAATGTAATTTACCTCAATATGGCAGATATGGCTTGTTGTAAAGGGTAAAATTGAGGACATTTCTCTAAGGAGTGATTCAAAATTCACAACTTGCCAAGAAGTCACCGAAATGGTACTTCAGTTGGCCTAAAATAATCGCTCAGATAAAGATTAGGAGTACAGATAGATCTGGAACCTTTAAAACAGTGATTCTTAGTAGAGTTTTATTTTGTTTTGTCTTGTTTTTAAATTGTGGGTATATATGTGTGTGTGTGTGTGTATATATAATTTTTTAAAATAATTCCATGCTTTTGACATAGGAAGCATTACTACCCAGCCATGCTATGTATCCAATAATACATGAGCCAGGTCAAGACTTCAAAGAGTTTTCTTCTGTCATTTATTACCATGAAATGTCCCACAGGATATTATTATGGGTAAACGTTGTTTAGAATCACTTAGACTTAAAACCCAACTACAGTTAATATAAAATCTTAAAGTATGATTATAAGGTGTTAATTTTTCAGGTATATACTATGTGTAAAAAGGGAGCTTATATTTTGGTTTTTGAACAGAACTTTACTGGTAGCTATCTACAAGTTCAGAAAATTATGTCACTGCTAGTCATACTATTCACTTCTATATCAGCTGACTTTTGATGTTGGTGTGTTAATGGAGATTTTACATATAGGTGCAATCATCTCTTTTCTTTGTTATGTCTGCCATTTAATCTTTTGCATATTGAAGTACACATTATATGCTGCTCTTTTTTTTTTAAAGTCTCATTTATATTATACTTAGGATTTTAACTTTTTTTAAACTATCTTTAGAATTCTTCATTTCATTAAGGTTTTCACAAAATACGTAACTCAAACATAATTGTCTATGTCTACTCCAAAATAGAATAAAATATGTGGTTAGCACACAAACTTAATGATCTTTTTCATTCTTAAAAATATAAATACTAACAATGTTCAAGGCTCTACAATTTTCTTCTCTATCTATGTTACTTTTTAAGGCTTTAAAGCTTTTAATGAGTACTCTACTTGTCCTCAGGGTACAATGCCCACAGGCAAAGAATATGGATACATTCCTGGGGGTGACACATACTGATCTATGTTGCCTCTGCCTTTTAAAAACTAAACAACCAGATGTCCTCCAACAGTTCTCACACTTTCATTAAGTATCTTTCTACTACAAAATAATAATAGAAAGGGGTTAAGTTCCCAGTAGCATTCAAGCTCTCACGGATCATTCATGAAGGGAGAGAAAGAAAACCCTGGTTTCTTCCAGGATAGAATTGTTTCCTTTTATCCAGAATAACCCCATTAACTGATATAGTGTATATATGTGTGTGTGTGTATTTATTATTATTACTAATATATATTATATATATGTAAAAGATTTATTTATTTTAGAGAGAGCGAAAGTGGGGAGGGGCAGATGAAGGAGAGGGAGAGAGAGAATCCCAAATAGACTCCCTGATGAGCACGGAGCTTGATCCCACCACCTTGAGATCATGACTTGAGCTGAAATCAAGAGTCCCACTCTCTACTGACTGAGCCACCCAGGGGTGAGCTGCCCGCCAATAACCTATGTAGTTTAAACGCTGGGTTATATCCAACATTTTTAGATTAAATCAGGTTGACATAAAGGTAATCTTTTGGTTGGGTAGTTCAGAAGAGGTTAAAGTTTAGAGGAAGTTCATGTTGGTAAAGTACCACCGAAAGTACATCCCCCATCAAGCGTCATTTCACTTGCCAGCTTTGGGGGCAGAGCCAGGGCCCCTGCCTTAGGAATGAAATCCGAGGCAAGAACCTCCAGCACACAGCTGACTTACTCCTGGTTTTTCCGGGTTTGAGCTTGTTGCCCAGCTTTTGCTGCGCAGTGAGGAGCACTCACTTCATTTTCACAAAATGCAGGTAATCCTGGAATTGGTCCTTTTAAAGGTAGTTGGCCAGGATGTCCAACCTCCCACATTCCCTTTCACCTAGGTGGCCACCGCACTTTCTGGAAACGCAGCCCCTCCCTCTATGAGCCCAGGGGCCCCCCTGGGTTGGCCTCTGCCGAGACCCCCACCTCGTACACCTCCTGTGGCTCGGAGCAAGAGGCCTTCTTCTGCTGGGTGGGGCCAGGGCGTGGGGGAAGGGTGTAGAGCGCAAGCTCGGTGCAGACCCTCTCGGCGGTGGGGGGCGGGGTCGGCCTCACCTGGGTCACGTGGTGCAGCTCACGCAGTACGCGCTGCTGCGAGGCAGAAGCCGATGGGCACCTGGAGCTGGCGCGTGAAGAGAACGTGAAGAGAAGGTGGTCCCGGGGTCCCGGGGTGCCTGGGCCTGTGCGCCCTTAATGCTGTCCTGGTCAGCGCGACCGAGCGCTCGTCAGTGCGGGTGACTTGGCGCGCGGGCCTGTGGTCTCGTCACAGGGCCTCCTCCTTCCTTCACCGAAGAGCTGACGGTGGCCCCCGCGGGGCAGCCGGTGAGTGTCTGGTCTCAGGATGGGAGTGGGGCAAGGGTGGGGGACCAGGCCCACGGCCAGCACCCCTCCTCGGCTGTTGAGCACATGGTTGCCAGGAAACTTCTTCCGGCCTTGGCTCCCGTTTTTGAAGTGTTGCTCTCCATTGTTTAGGGCTTCAGTGGGTTCAGAGAACCACGGCTCCTGTGATCAGGAACAGCTTTCCTTCCAGAATTCTCAGTATGGGTGTGGACTGCGTGGGTGGGCGGGCATCCAGGTAGCCCTCCTGCGCTCCCCCTCCTGGCTCTGGGCTGCCTTGCCCTCTTCGACTTCTAGGAATGTTCTGGAAAGAGGAAAAGGATGACTTGGCCTTGCCAAAGTTGCTTCACAGGTTCTGGGCCTAGGCCTTCTTTCTCTAGCCTTTGCAGGTCTTTGGGGAAATCGACCTCCCGAGGCTCTGGATGCCTGGAAGTTCTCTCATCTTCACCCACCCACCTGAGGGGGTGGGAGGCTGTGGTAATTAGAGTATGAGTTTGTGCTGTCGTTGCTCTTTCTCTCACTGGGATATGAGTCGCCTTGGAGAGGGGTGGGATGTCTCTTTAGAGAGGTATTCTGTTAGTTTTCAGGTACTGAAGAGAAATGGCCCTGTAACGGGTACATTTGGCTGAGGTTTCAGGCTTCTCTGCTGAGGACATTGAGTCATGTTCTAGGGGCTCATCGAAGTCAAACCCAGGTCTGCTGGATCCATTTCGGTTTCCATTCCCATCAAGAGTAGCCATCTGGGACGCCTGGGTGGCTCAGTTGGTTGGACGACTGCCTTCGGCTCAGGTCCTGATCTCGGAGTCCCGGGATCGAGTCTCACATCAGGCTCCCAGCTCCATGGGGAGTCTGCTTCACTCTCTGACCTTCTCCTCGCTCATGCTCTCTCTCACTGTCTCTCTCTCAAATAAATAAATAAAATCTTTAAAAAAAAAAAAAAAAGAGTAGCCATCTTGTCCTAAGCTCCCTGAGGGGCTGTATCCAGTTTATATCAGTTTCTTTGGCCAGTGCAAAGTAGAGCGTGCTCTTAGTACCCATGGAAGGCTGGGGCACCTGGGCAAAATGTGGCTTCAGGGAGGGTACCAGGTAGGTGCCAGTCAAGCTCAGAGTTGCAGAGGCTGCAAGCTGACACTGTGAGCTGGGACAGGGATGCGCCCCCTTCAAGAGGCAAATTGTCAGTGACAGTCTCCAAGGAACTGGGGAACTGCTGGCTCCACGACAGGGGTGGCTCTCCCTTGCCCAGAGGAACAGTATGCCATTTATCCTAAGCCCAACCATTTGCTGATGCTCAGACCTCCCCGCGTTGGAGAAGCAGGGCTGAAGAGTTCACTTCACAGTCCACTGAGATTCCCTTTAGGGGTTCATGCTGTCTTGACATAGCACGTGTCTGGTGTTGTATCCCCTGTAGGAGGCAGCCTTGAACAGAAGTGATACTGAACACTCCTGGCTAGAGATGTGGGGTGGGGGAAGTGGGGAGTGGGGGGATGGGGATGGATGCTTAAAGATGCTGGATAGAACTGGGAGAAGGAGCTATAAAGGGAAGTCTCACTTGTTACAGAGGTGCCTGAGCTGGTCAGTGCTGCTGGTGGACTTGTCAGGGGAAAGAAGATGGCGGGTGGGTGTCCCACCCTATTCCAGGCTCCCCATACTCTCCTGGGAACTGCATTGTCCGTGTCCTACCTCACATTATCACAGTCATAGTTGCAGAGGAGCTGAAATGGTAGCTTTGGGGCCAAGGAGTGCAATGGTGCCCTGAGATGTTTAACATCATGCTGGCATCAGGTTGGTTCTCCCCAGATTTGATTAGAGTGTCGAGTGTGAGGTCAGCCTGCAGGTTCACAGCACTTTTGCTTCAGCAAAAGCTTTGCTCCTCCTGATCATGCTGCTTTCCTGAGCTGGGGTCAGAAATGAGGTGCTTTGGGCTAAAGTAGTCAAAGGTGACAGTGTCTGCAGGCTCAGATCTGCACATGCAGCTCATCACCTCTGGCGTGGCCATGGCCATCCTCAGAGCTGCATGGGGCTCCAGGCCAACTGAGTTCAAACCTTGCTGCTGCTCGGGGGCTTAGCCACACTCAACCATACTGTAGGCCATGCTGTGCCTATAGCAGTTATGATGCGCAGGTCGTGGGGGCAAGGCTTCAGGGGGATGAATCCAGATACAGTCAAATATTAATTATTTGAAATCATTTTTGCAGGTAGATTAGTTTTCTACTAATGAATTTCAAGGATTATAAAGGGGGCATTACAAAATTTGTTATAAAAAGAGGTGTTGAATCATATAGGTTCAAAAACCACTGTTATAAATGTCTACATCTCACCTAAAAAGGTTTGATAGTCTCTAGAATTTAGAATTATAGTGATGGTTTGTGAAGTGTTAATAAGGTATTTAGAATATAGCCATTTAAGGAAAATGTCAGATATCTAGAGGATGTGAGAGGAACTTTACTGAACATATGTTATGCAGCAAGTATTATGCTTATTTATTGACCTTTTTATATCATTTTGAAAAATGGTTATAGTAAACTGTTTAGGTAGATATTTCTCCATTTAAAACTGAGGAAACTCAGAGCATTACAATAAACTGTTTAGATAGATGTTATTTCTCAATTTAAAACTAAGGCATAATAGCTGTCTCCAAACCTGAGAGGGCTAATGTTCAAAAAGAGTAGGTTTTACCTGGGCCATTCCAGAGGCTATAAAGCTTGGAATAGTGAAGAGAAATTAAATAGCAGTAGATTTTGGCTCAGTTTCAAGAACTTTATCAAAACTAGTTCTCCCTCAAGAGAATAGACAGCCTCAGGAGGTACTGACTGGAAAGGGTGTCAGCAAATAGTAAAATTTTGATTATCTTGGGTCACAATTGAAGAAAGATTTTCTTCATTTGTATCAAGAGGTTAACACAGTTTTGTTTTGTTTTAAAAGATTTATTTATTAGAGAGAGAGGCAGGTAGGGACAGAGGGAGAGAGAGAATCTCAGGCAGAGCCCTCAGGTGAGCACAGAGCCCCACATAGGGCTGCTCCCAGGACCCATGAGAACATGACCTGAGCTGAAATCAGTAGTTGGATGCTTAACCAGCTGAGCTATTCAGGCTCCCCCAGATGTTAACTCAGTTTTAACTCAGATTCAGTGACTCTTCTGAATTATTTTGTTCAGCCTTCTACATGGAAGTCCCTTCTGTAACACCCTGACATGTAATCATAAAGCCAGTAGGAGCCTATTATCTTCTGTGTATTCTTGTCTGCTGTTAATTCATAAAAATTTCCAATATTTTATTTATCCTTGATTCCAACCGTAAATTCTTTTTTGGAGCAATGAGGCAGGGAAACATGTTTCCCCAAGAAGTTCATGCCATCAGAAGACAGCATAAAGGATCAGGAGGATTTTTCTTA
The DNA here is from genome assembly GCF_011764305.1 of Mustela putorius furo. Taxonomy (NCBI): domain Eukaryota; kingdom Metazoa; phylum Chordata; class Mammalia; order Carnivora; family Mustelidae; genus Mustela; species Mustela putorius. The sequence goes on from NW_025421998.1 coordinate 90,110,045, forward strand.
TATTGATATTTTATTTCTATTCATTGGATCTTTAAGTGTATGAAGATGGTGGTCATGTTTTCAGGTTGTCTTTGATGATGAGCTAGTGTTCATTTCATCTCACTTACTATTAGTTGGCCAACCCTTTCTTGAAGATATTTTAGTTTTTAAAAAATTCCTTTTATGGTATGGGCACCAAAACAAACATAAGTATGTATACCATCTTCATGCAAACTTTAAGGAGCTTTTTAGCTCTGATTAGCATCTTGGCTCCTCTTTCAAAAAATCTAGTAAATAAAGGGGTTAAAACTCTAAAGTATAAGAAAAAATCAGTTATAGCAAATCAAGTGTATGTTACATACTGAGGTATAATAAAAAAATCTTCTAATGATTACTTTCATGATGGATTATTATCCAACACAGCTACAAAGGTCTTGGGCAGATGAAGATGATCTTTTTCTCCAAATGGATCAGAACATGAATTTTAAAGGTTCGGGGCTTTTCAACTCCAGGACGGTCACGGGAGTCACACCTTGTAGCTATAGTGGTTATAAAAGAAAGCAAATAAAAGAAAGAAATTTTTGACAAAAGAGTCAGTGGTGGATTGCCACTGAGTTGCCCTGGACTCTGGTCTGTAGATTTGACCTCAGTGTTTTCAGACTTTTTATATTTCACTGCCTTGAACCTTGTTGACATTTGCTTGTTTACCGTGCTTCTTGCCTGCTTCTACATGATAAAGTAAAAAGGAACATAAGTGCCTTTTCAGTTAAATATAGATATAAACTATATAAGGGGCATTTGTGGGAGGATAAGTAGTACAAGTCACTCATTTGGAAAAAAGAATTTTATAATTGTAGGCCAAATATTTAGGTTAAAAAATTACCAGTGTCTTGAGTTTCTAACTTGTTACTGGCACTCTAAAAATCAGTGGAACTTGTCATAATGTTCAGAGATAATGGCTACTCTCTGACAGCAATAGAAAGCAATTATATTTGTATAGCAGTAAATTTTTTAGACTTTAAAGGAATTATTTCAGTATGAATATATTAAAGCCTTAGAGGAGAAGACAATTTGAGATCCCATATAAAGCTGTGATTATTTATTCTCATCATTCTATGGCCAGAAGAATTAAATGGTTTTCCAAGCTCTACACCTCTTTAGTTCATATAGATTGACCTAAAAGTGACAACTTTAAATAACCTGCCTGATTCTCTTTCCACAATTCCATATAATTATGAGATGTTGGAACAGGATTCATATATGTTAATCTGTGCTTTATATACCTAGCAAGATACAACTCAAAGACCGTGTTATGGGTGTGTTGAATGGGATGGATAACAAATGCTTTCCCCTAACCTAAATTTCCCAGTGGGCATCCCTTAACATGAATCTATTCCTTGTCCTTCTACTCCCTGAGTATGGTTACTCTTACAGAAAAAGTATTAAAATGTCAATTGAGAGAAAAATGAGGTCTTTGGAAGAGTTCTTCCCATTGTTATTAGAGCATGGAATTATTAGTAATTTAGCTAATTGGACACAATGAATGCTGAAAAGATATGTGTACCTCTTTTGAAGGGTGAAAGATATTTTTTCTGATAGGCTGATGAGGTCAAGTTTCAGACAGTGCACAAAGTGGGAAAATTTCAAAATTACCGATAGTTAGAAACCATACTGCCTTAGAAAATAAGATATTTTATCCTGCTAGGTATGTATGAGTGACCTGAAGGGGATATAAGGCCCATGGCAAGGCAAAAAAATAAGTATCCCAAAGGCTTCCCTGGGAAATTGAGTTGTGGGTTTGAAGCCATGAAATGGGAGTGCAGCTGATTTAGGCTGTGAAGTATTTACTTAATCCGCAATGTTGCCCAGAGAAGACCTTGGAGTTTCAAAGCCGAATCTATCAAAGAAACCAACACAAAACAGGTAGACTAAACAGCCTCGCACCACCTTGCTTGTATCCATAAATATCAGAGCAAACTTTATCTGAGCCTCGGCCTCCAGCCTACTTGCAAATGATGTCATTATGCAGACCTAGCTTTGGCATGAAGACATAATTAGTATTCAGTCTGACAGAAAACCATTTCATTTAATTTCACTGGCTGAGATCCAACCGGCAGTATATATATGACAGCATACGAAACAGGCACTTTGGGTAAAAGCAAGCTTGGCATTAGTACGCTGAACAGTGACCTGGAATGGGAACAGGGACAGAGCAAGGTTGGAAGGAGCAAAGGAACAGAGGGAGTTGTCATTCCAGTTCAGAAACCCACTGAGTTCATGTTTTCGATGCAAAGAATGAGGGTTATTTAATAAAGATTCATATGCCCTGTTAGTCATCTGTCTATGAACAGATTTATGAACATAGTCATGATTAACTTTTAACCTGAAAAAATTACAGAAATCCTCATAGGGATTTACCTGGAATGAGAATCTGATCCCACATGTTAAATGTCTTTTGCAATAGGAGGATGTATGCTGTCTCTTTAACATACTAGTTCTTTCTCTGTGACCTCTAGCATTTTGACTTATGTGGGAACTGTCTGCGAAAAGTATTTAGCACAGAGATTACAATTAACCAATGATGACATTTAATGCTCCAGATGCATCCCCATGCTTCTCTTTCCTGTTCTGTGTCCTGGGACAGTGACATGTATAGACTCTATCCTTAGTCTTCTCTGTCCTATGGCTTCTATTTGGATTTTATCAGTAGGGGGCACCAACAAGAGATTTGGAGATTGAGAAGAAATTCCTGCAGGTTCCCTGTGGGTAGACTCTGCCCTCTACTGAAGGCTATAATTCCTTTAAGGTGGCCCTCTTCTCAGAGTACTCTCTCTGAGTTCTGTTAATTACTCCTGTCCCTGGTCTTTTTTAAGACTAAGAGTTCTCAATAACCTGTTCTCAATAACCCTGGGGTACTGCATCATTGTATTTTTTCCCCCCTAAACCTTGCCCATGGCTTTGAAAATGGCCTTCATTAAACTCACCTCAAATTGTCTAATTTTGGCTTTTCATCTGTTTCCTGATGACTATTACTGACAGTTACAGGTTCCGACATGCCTGGACAAAAGTCAGAATCATCCAGAGAACGAAAAGGAGAATGTAACCATAGAAGTCTAGGAGACTGTTGCTTCACAGGAATGGAAAGTAGTAGAATTAATTGGTGGGATTTTGAATGGAAAGGAGTCTCTGATGTCTGAGATCACTGTTCATTGTCCTGAAAATCATGGGCAAGGATGTTTCTATAAATTTATCACTAGTAGAAGATGTGCTTTGATTTTTGCTACAAATGTAAGGACAGATTAACGTCAATTTATAGCCTTTTTTATTTATATCTGTAGTTATGGAATTGATGGTCATGAATGAAAATAACAGTTTTTACTTGATCAATGTGAGAATCAAGCTTTCCAAAATAACCTTACTTACATCCTTCTCAGGCCCCACATCCCAGCATTACCATCCATGCCAACACCTTTATGCAGGGTGAATAGTGATTAGTAAATGGGAGTGGCCTTCTGGCTCACTTTTTTGATTTTTTACCCACTCTCATTACTTTACTCTTTATTTCCTCATTTGTAAATAAGTTTTATTTATTGATTGAATAAACTTTTAATTGACTCATGCTTTTTCTTTCTTACTTTAGTTCTTTCATCCTCTTTCTCATAAATATTTTTGATACGAAGTAAAAGAGAGGAGGTGAACAGGGGAGAGAAGAGCAGGCATATATGAATAGAAGGGGGGGCAGTTTATTGTGAGAGGATTGAACAAAGTGAAGCAGGTGCTGAAGGGTGCAGTAAAACGTTTTACTCCTGTATTATCCTTGCTGAGAATGCTTGCCTCTCACCCTGGGTTCAGTTTAGGTAAATAGTAGAGTAAGTTTTTGTTATGGTAACAACAAACAACCAAAGTATACTGCAAATCAAGAGAAAACTTTGGCATTTTCACTTAATAACAGTGGCCACAAGACGGCGGAGAAAATGCATGTTTATATGACCAAAACCTAGCAGAATTCACAACATATTATTTCTTTGAATCAGCAAATATTTTTTGAGTGCTTAGTATGTGTTAGGTACTGTCATATATGCTGGGTACCTTACTGTGGGTGAGGTGAATGCATATCCCTTTTCTTGTGGATCTTACATTCTAGTTGGGGTAGACAGCCAGTAAAATATGAATTAAACTTTTAACATGCTAACTAGTGATTGTTGGAAGAGGTCATCAAGAAAATGTGACCACCAGTGGGCCGTCAGAGGCTCCACATCCCTTCCCATGTCTTTACATGTGTGTCCACCCACTGTGGGGACCATTTTCAAGGACACATGTAGCCTTGAGAGAACAAGTGTTGTGGAGACCATCTGGACTGAGTACCTGATTAGACCTTGTTAAGGCTTCTTTGTAAACTTTTGAGATTCCAATGAGTGGGTGCTGAGATCTGCCTATCTAGTACTCAAGACAAGCCTTGAATATAAGTTATTTTCTTACTCAACCTGCCACTTCCCAGTCTAGGGTGGTTTGCTGCTTTCTTCAGTCTCTCTATGCCCTCTGTGATGGGGACCAGTTTTCAAACCAAAAGTAAGTGCCCAAGAGAAAAATGAAGCAGGGAAGGGATATAGGAAGTACTAGAGACAAGTGTTGCAGTTTTAAACAGGGCAGTCAATGAAGGTCTTATTGAGAAGATGGTATTAAACAAAGACCGGAAGTAGTCGAAGATGCCCATCCATATATGGATATCTGAGGAAGGCATAGAATTGGTAGTAGCTAGTGCAGAATCCTTGAGGCAGAAGCATGTTTGGAATATTGAAAAAAGAGAACAAGAATGTTAATACGGTTAAAGTAGAGGAAGTCAAAGAGGTAGAGGAAAGAGAGAGACAGCTTGTTTAGGTCAGGGGACAGCAAATAAAGAACCAGACAGCAAATATTTTAGGCTTTGCAGGATAAGATCCCTTCACATATGCTCCTCTTTCTGTTTTTCCTCTATTCTCCTCCTCCTTTGCCTTTTTCTTCTTCCTCTTCCACTTATGCTCTTGCTTCTTCTGCTTTCCCCTGAAGAATGTAAAAATCATTCTGTGCTGGGGTCCACGGTCTGGATTTGACTTGCAGACAGGAATTTGACAATCCCTGATATAAATGACTTTAAGGGGGTGGGTGGGTGGGTGGGTGGGTGGAAATCACTTACATTTTATGAGGGTCAGTTTTCCTGCCCTCTAGAAAATAGACCGTAGAGGACAAAGGTAGAACCAGGGAGACTGTCAGCAAATCTTGCCAACAATCCAGCCATAGACGATGATGATGGGACGGACTCTGGGATTGCTGAGGATGTGGTACGTTTGAGTCCACATATCTTTGGAAAGAACTGCTGACAGGATTTAATGGTGGGTTGGATGTGGGTATGGGGGAGAATGTGGATGTGGGTATGAGAGAAGACATGGATGGCTCTAATTTTTTTTTTTTTCCTGAATAGTTAGAACAAGGAGTTACAGTTTACTGAAATGTCAAGTGGGAGGAATCTTGAAAAATGACCCTTGAATTTACCAAAAAGATTAACTTTGAAACTTTTCGTGGTGCTTTGGAAACTCTTCATTCTGTTAGGCTTTTGAGAGGCAAGAGAACTAAAGAATGGAGATACTGAATAGGGACAACATTTGATAAATTTCTTCTTTTAAAAGTATCATATAGAAATGAGATAGTAAACGAAAGGTGATTAGTGGTTAAGTAAGGGGTTTTTTTAAATTATTTTTTGAAGACAGTAGAAATCGCAGTAGGTTTGTGTCCTTCTGGGGTGTTGCTCTAATGAAGGGAAATTGATGATACAGGAGGGGAAGAGGAGAACCCTTGAAGGATGTCTTTGAATAGGTGAGAGAGGATGAGAGCAGGTGGAATGTGAGCCCTCACCTGGGGTTTTAGATGCTGCAACTATTTAACAGGGAGGAAAGCAAGGCACAGATATAGGTGAATGAATAGATGTGGGAAATTGTACTAATCCTCCTTGGTTTCTTCTTCTGTTCTCCTGCTGAAAGAAAAGCACGGTCATCAGCTGAACATAATAAATATTGAGGAGGTGGGGCTAGGGGTTTTAGAAGAGGTTAACTTACAAAACAGTTGTGTGTGAGGAAATGTGGAAGGGTTGCCATGAATGGTCCACGTGAGGTTCATGGATACCTGTTGTAAGTGAGACTAGCCAGCAAGTTTGTATTTTTCTCCAGCCATATTTCACGTGCAGAATAGCAAAAGCACTGGATTTAACAAAGTGAATTGAGGTCAAGAGGGTCAAAAGATTTCAGATAGATGAAAGGGGTCATTTTAATTTGGATCATGATATTTCAACTGGTTAGAGAGGGAAGTAAAACATTGAAGAAAATGAAGGGCAGTGAAAAAAAAGGCAGGATGAATAGATTATAGGTACTGGTGGGGTTGAAAAATTGTGGGAGTTGTGGCACTAGATGGAAGGAGCTAGAAAGATAAGAGATATTGGGTGGAGAGTAGGATACTTGAAAATGAGGTATGAGGAGGTTGTAGTTTTGGGTAATGAAAAAGTATGGGATATGAGCATGAATTGTGGCTCTGGTAGAGTGGGAAATAAACTCCTTTTAGAGAATTAAGGAATTAAGAGTCTGGGTCTTAGAATAATCATCTGTGTGAAAATTTAAACCACTAAGAATCATCTGGTATATATTTGCAGAAAGTGACAGTCGGCTGGAAACTAAAATCTTCAAGGAATAAGCATGAGTGACAGTTTGGTGACATTAAATGGTTATAACAAGGAGTGATGGTGGTTGTATAGCTTGACTACAGGAGATTCAAAGTTTGTTTTGTTTTGCTTTTGTTTTAGAGAAGAAAGAAAGACTATGTTCTGTAAGCAGCAAGGAGTACACAGTCCCAGTGATAGGGAGAGAGTGAAAGACAAAACAGATATTGGTAGCGTTGTCAGGAAAAGTCAGGTTTCAGTAGAGAAGAATATTAGAAGAGAAATGGAGAAAAAGAATATAGGGAATTTTGCTGATGGCTGGCTATGAATTTCAGAGGGAAGCATGGCTGGATTTCAGGGTTGGGTAGAAATGAGAACTGAGGCGTAAAGAATGTCTAGGGAATTTTTTTTTTAAGATTTTATTTATTTATTTGACAGACAGAGATTACAAGTAGGCAGAAAGGCAGGCAGAGAGAGAAGAGGAAGCAGGCTCTCGAGGAGCAGAGAGCCTGATGCGGGGCTCGATCCCAGGACCCTGGGATCATGACCTGAGCTGAAGGCAGAGGCTTTTAACCCACTGAGCCACCCAGGTGCACATCTAGGGAATTAGAGTTGGATGTTGAGGGGTACCTGGGAGTTGTGGGATTCATTTGGTGACTGAAGCAAACAGGTACAAAGCGCACAGTGATCACGGTGGTGTTAGTCTCAAGGCAGTCAGGACTGGGTTATTGGAATGGAGAGGTAGGCATCTTGTCAGAAGCATGAAGACACTGGGCTCCTGTCAGAGGAGTGTGGGGTGGGGTGGAGAGTAGGGGGTGGTGGGCTAGTGTAGATTAGTATGTGTGGGTATATTAAATGACAGTCTAATGAATAAAAGTTATTATTATGGTGCTTATTAAAAATAATTAATTGCCCTCATCCCCATTCTCATCCTCAACTATGAGATATCAACTATTTACTCTCTGCTATGGATTATAATTGGAACTTACATAACCTTTTTATTATTAGCGTCTCACAAACAAATATCCTAGAAAGTAGATACTGTGAGATCAGTTTGTAAGTTTTTAAACTTTAGACAACTGAGACCCAAAGAGTTGAAGTAACTTGTCTGAGGTCTCACAGTGAGTGGCGAAGTAGAGTTCACACCTGGGCCATGTAGCTCCTAAACCACTCTTTTCCTGGTAATACTGTTTTTCCATTAGTACTAATGGAAATACATACCTACTGTTTCTTTTTAATGATCTCACTTGGATTTTTCTCTTCTGTGGCACAGAAATCTGTACATGGGGAGAAGTACAGGCTTATCTATTGATGGATGATTTTCTGAGGTTATATTCTTTAGAGAAAACTAAGTATTAATTGAAAACCTATCTGTTTTATTAGTGATGTCAAATGTAATGATTTCCTTTTGGCTTGGTGTAGTCTGACAGAAGAATATTCCAATTTTAGGCTAATTGATTTTTGCCATAATGCAAACAAATAGAAATTTCCATGATCTTTGCTTAAAATAGAATGTGATTATCCTTGCTCTTATATGCCCTGCCCACTATAATCTTTAAGCCTTCCCTTTCATTTAAATGTCCTCCTGAGTGATTCACTTTTGGACTTCCATGATTAATTCTGGGCTCATTTAATATGTTAGTTGAATTTGATTATCCAAGGGACTGGTGACCTAGAAAGTACAGCATCTGACACCAATAAAAATTGTTTCTCATCACAGTTTAGTAGATAGCTAACCTCCATTGTCTTGGGCCAGAGTGAATATCTGCTTTAAAAACTAGCTTTAACATTCCTTTCCCTCTTTACATGCTTAGAATGGAAGAGTAGCTGCTCAAACTGAGTCGCAAAAAGCTTTTCTGTCAGTATGTGAAAGATTCACAAGTTTAACACAATATTTTTAAAACCTGTATTCTATTTGGATACAATTCTTTTGTTAATCTCTGTTCCTCCTTGCTGATCTTTCCAAATCCTTTTCTCATATTTATGCTAATTCTTCCCTCTTGAGCACCTTACATAAATTAAGTAAATTTTTAAATTAAGAGAAGTAAAAAAATATTGTGCAGATTATCTTTTCTGCTTATCTGACTCAGACATCTGCATGGTGGTAATAGTCTTCTGAAACTAACAAAATCGACTCCAACAAGCCAAACATGAAGTGGGGACAAACATTGATCAAAAACGAAACATTCAAATGACTCTTTTCTGAAGGAGGAATAACTACCTCCTCTAAGGCTATAGCAGAAGAATCTTTTTTGTTTGGGGGTGTGATATTGTGATTTTTAATAAGAAATATGTATGTGGTCTTTGACCACATTCCTGGCCAGTGCTCCTCAAAGGCTTGGAATTTCCTCTGTTAAGAATGATAGGGTGTCTTTTGTTAAGTTAATGAGATGACTTTCAGAAAGCTCAGTGGTAACCAAGGGATGAAGACTGGTTTCCGGGGAACCAACCACATGATTAGAGGACCAGAACTTGGAATTTATTTCCTACACCAACCTCTAGAGGTATGTAGGGATGACAGGGAAGCTGGAAGTTTAATCAGTTGCCAATGGCCAATGGTTTTATCAGTCATGCCTCTAAATGAAGTCCTCATAAAAACTCAAAAGGATTGAGTTTGGAGAGCTTCCCAAGTTGGTGATAATGTGGAAAAGCAGTGAAGAGCCACTTCCAGAAAGCATGGAAGCTCCAAGACCTTTCTCCATACCTTGCTTTATACATCTTTTCTATCTGGAAATTCCTGAGATATATCCTTTATAATAAACCAGTGATCTAGTAAGTAAAACATTTTTCTAAACTCTGTGAGCTGCTTTAGCAGAGTAATTAAACCCTGGGAACCTTTAATTTATAATCAGTGGTTATACCTGGTCAACCTGGATTTGTGACAGCCATCTGAAGTCCAAGGAAGGGATAGTGGAACTTCCTGCCTATAGCCAGGTGGTCAGAAGCACAGGTGTTTTCATTCATTCAACTCATTCATATATTTATCCTATCAACAATAATTGGGTAGCCACTGTGTGTGTCAGACACTATGCTAAGTCTGGAAATATAAAAAAGAATAATTCATGGATCCTATTTTTATTTTCTTACTTATTTGTTTACTCACTGATTTAACAAATATTTACCAAATCAAACTATTTGTCAGGCATTTAGGAATATAACATACATGAGTGAATAAAATAGGAATCCCTGCCCCTACAAAGCTTTTATTTTAGAAGAGGGCCAGTGTTAAACAGGGGTTGCCATATGCAATTTTAGGAATGGTAAAGAATATTAAAGGCAGTAGTCCTGAGAGAGTTGAAATAGATACAACTCAGAAAATGAGTTGATATGTGGAATTGTAGGTAAGTTATATTAATTAGATACAAGAATTCAGTATGTCTGGTTTATTTAATCTTTGCCTCTAATAATATCTTCTCCCTATTTTTGTGTGCTGCTATTTTAATAAAAATATGAGTGTTGTAGTCAGAGTTTGGGGATTCTTTCCTGGCTTCCTATGGAAGAGATACCCTTCTCACCTGCTCTGGGCCTTTATCCATCCTTTTGTGGCATAAACCCAATTTGAGGAGTGCCTGCTATATAGAAAGCACTCACTCAGTGTTAAAGAATAAAAGAAAAAAAAATCTCAGTTCAAAAGAGATGATTAGTCACTTTAAGTATTATCAGTTGGTGGCTAATATAGTAGTATATTTGTAGTAGGAATTTTTCCATAAACATGGCTCTCCTTAATTTCTAACCATAGCTACCTATTTGCAAATAATACCTTTGGATATGAAGAGTAGGGTGAATAAAGGTGAATAGTTCAGAACTAAACATATTCCTCTTAGAAAACCAACTCAGAATAGAATTCCCTGCTGCCGCCTGGGTCAGAGAGGCCACACCATATACAATGTTCTAGAACTATATTTGTTGCTTTGGGCCTGCTAATCATATATCCAACTTTGTCCAATGAGCTAAGGTATTTGTTTTCTTACATTTCAATTTACACTTCGTATCTGTCTTTTAAAAACAATTGTTATTACAATTTTTCTAAAAGTACAAAGAACTCTAATAATAGACCAATGGAATACAAAAAAAATATCCCAACTACTTGCCCAGAAGGAGGGTTGGTCCAAGTTAACATTCTGCATGACAAGAGATAACGAATGCCTGCTGTACTAAGAAGTAGAGTTTACACTAAATCTGACCCAACCTTAAAAAGCCTGTGAGAGAGATGGCTTTGTCAGGACCTCAAGAATGCCAAGTATCTGTAAATAGATATGACCAAGGGTAGATTTTCATAAGTATATCATCCAAATGGTTTTTGTCAACTACTACCTGGACATGATGAAAACAAACATCTACCATAAATGTTAAAAAAAGGTTTTAAAGCTAAGAAAGTTCTTGGTATAATGTGCAAAGCTGCCACCTCAGACAAATAGTTGTCCTCCACCTCAGTTATTTCACTGTGTATACACTCTCAGACAAATATTTACTCTTCCGGATCATGAAGATGAAGGACATAGATTGGAATCGTTAAGATCTGTTTTCTCTCACTGTTATGAACACCTTGTCCCTTCTCTTATTTTTTCTTTCAAGTCTGCAACACATTTTGTGCTTGAATTATTCTGTCCAGTAGGCTTCTGTAACTTGTAACTTAGTTTTGTGTTCTCTCACCAGGCTTTTCAGGGAAGACCTAAAAAGAGTCTTAAGAGGTTGAAGACCAGGGGCACCTGGGTGACTCTAGCTCAGGTCATGATTCCTGGGTCCTGGGATCAGACCCCTTTGGGACTGCTTCACCCTTCTTCCTCTGCCTTTCCCTGACTCATGTTCTCTTTCTCCCTCTCATTTCCTTAAACAAAGAAATATATAGAATCTTTTTTTAAAAAGAAGAGGGTTAACACCATGACACTGAGATGGTGAGATATTACATATCAAACCAAAAGCCATATGCCCAATTCTTGCTCTCTTGTCATTCCCGGACCCTGGAGTTTGCCCTGACATGGAGGAGGTTAGATCTTAGAGGTCCAACAGTACCAAGTCTAGGGCCAGAGAAGAGCAAGTGTCAAATATGGAGTAAATGTGGATCCCTAAACCCCTGCACCACCTTTGTTCTTGGTGGTTGCTGATTTACCATCCATTTTATGTGTGCAGTACTTCATTTATTCATCTAGATGAATGCTAGTTTGAATGCTAGTTCTGTACTCAGTTCTGTTTTTGTGCTAGGACTACAGGGATGAGCAAGATACCCATAATCTTGAAGAATGTTCAACATAGTGAGAACAACAGATACTTCGTCATGCCTTATAGGAAGGGGGCTTACATGCAAATGTGTTGGGGAATTATGTCCTCTGGCCAGCAGTGTGAAAGAACAGAGCGAAGATACATGAGGAGCCATGTTTGCCTAGGAGGTTATATTCCTTCCACATGTGTTCCATGGTGTAGAACATTTCCAGTACAATCCTTTTACTTATTTTTTACCCCGTAGGGCTGTTTCTAAGGTTTGTGTTCCTATATATGTTTTAATTTCAGCCCAGGCTTATATAGTTTCACTCCTCATTCTATTTTCAAACCTCCCCCAATCATGACCTTTAAGCAAAGGGGCATCAGATCTTGAAGGCCCTTCTTTACTGCCATATCCACCAAGGATGTTGTATGTATTAATTATTCCCCTTAGAAACTAACATAGCCCTTTGTTCCCCTTTTATGGCAAATTTTCTTATTCTAGATTGTAAAATAGTTGTTTGTGTGCTGCTCTTGATTTGTTAGTTTTGAGAGCATAACACAGTACTCTTCTTTTTTTTTTTTTTTTTAAAGATTTTATTTATTTACCTGACACAGAGAGATCACAAGTAGGCAGAGAGAGAGGAGGAAGCAGGCTCCCCGCCGAGCAGAGAGCCCAATGCGGGACTTGATCCCAGGACCCCGAGATCATGACCTGAGCCGAAGGCAGCGGCTTAACCCACTGAGCCACCCAGGCGCCCCACAGTACTCTTCTTTAACATTAATTAAAAATCCCATGAACAGAACAACCCTCTGAAGCTGCTTCCCTCTGCTCATCCACACCACATATGCTCTTCCACTTCTGGAAGAAAGGCTAAAACCAGACCAACCTTCAGAACCAGTCTTTGTAAACCACAGAACAGCATTATCTGTGCACTCAATATAGTTGTCAGGTGTCAAACTAGGACTCCTTCTGAAGCTTAGTTGGCCTGTAGGTGGAATTTTTGAATCTCCCAAGTCTTGCAGGGTCACAAGATGGAATAATGAAAGCGACCTAAGAAAGACAGAGAAGAATACACTTGTTAGAGCTAGGGGAAATGTCTTCACTGGGATTCCTGAGGGGTAATGTACTGTAACATGTGTGGTTCATTCACAGGCCAAGATGTGGCTGAAGATTAGGCTTTTCCTGTGCAACTGCAGTAGTGCCTCAGACATTTGGTGGTACCCTTGGGTGGCTATGGAAGCTTTTGCTCCTCCTCCATAATATCCATAACACTTGTCCTTCCTGCATCCATACTTCCTGCATATGGACAATGGACATTTTCTCCATCTTATGTTATATGGTATTCAAAGTGAAAGACAAGTCCTCTAGCGGAAGTCTCTATCTCAGTAAGATTCCTTACCCCAATATTAGCCCCAGTAAGTAGAATTGCTGAGCCCACCATTGGCCTCAGAAATTCAGCCAAAGAGCTATGTATGCATTTGTCAGTATTACCTTTGGCCTGAGTCTAGACAGTGGTAAAGTGTCTATCAAGCTGTTTGGTCTAAGAATCAACCCTAGATTAGTTCTGTGGCCTTACAAAACCTTTAGATTCATCTTTGTCTTAGGAGTATAACCTTTGGCTAATCACTTAATTTCTGAAATGGGATCTATAATATTACTATCTCCTTTGTAGGGGTATTGTGTTAAAGAATGCATGTAAAGTGCTTTGTGCAGTGACTAGCACATACTAAATTGTCATGTGTGTAGGCTATGATAATGATGACCATTATGATGCCATGAACCTATTTGTTGTCAGGCAGATATTACCGGTAACCTCATTTACACTAAATCTGTCTCCTGCCCCTCTTGACAGTATACCAGAATATGTCCCATATTCCTCAAACTAAAATACACCTATTATGCCTAGGCAGTGCCAGGGCTTTTCTGAACTAACTAAAGGTAAGTTACTTGTTTTATAAGGGATGACAACTCTTACCAGTGGCTTTAGGTTGGCCCTAAAACCATCCAGGTTTGACTGTCAAATCTACATGAGAAGCAGGAACATTATTACCATGTTCCAGCCAGTCCTGAGGAAACTGGAAAGTTAATTCCATTTGAGTAATATATATACATATTCCACCCCTCTTTTTGAGACCTTTAAAAATTTAATTATTGCGTTTGAGGTTTGATATCTGGAGAGGGTGTTTATAGTATGAAATTATTCTCTTACTAGCTGAAGGCTTTGGTATCACTCTTATTGAGCAAGGGCGCATAGCTTTGTTTATGGTAACACATGGAAGGTGATTAAGTCAGTGACAGGTGGGGTGAAGAGAAGAGGTGGCATTACATTTCAGCAAATATTTGGAAATCTTTGTAACTTAAGGCAGTACAAATAGAATCAACCAAAAATGGAAAAGTTGTGGTATTTTTGATGAATATTCCAGCAGTGATGTATTATGTTCTTTTGCATTTTTGTTTATTCAGCTTGACGGAGGATATAAGAAGGTGCTTTGGATTAAGCTCTTTAATATCTTACATTTGTATTTTGCCTTTCACCCCAAAGAGCTTAATAAACTATGTTTATACAGCTTTATAAATCTTACACAGAATTGGCCTTTTCTTCACCAGACATGGTAGAAAGCCATCTGTGGTAGACATCTGCCCCACGAAGGAGGTGAGGAATTCAGGCCAAGCTCACCAAGGTAGATTCAGCAGGTACAGGCATGTACCAAAATCCTAACTACTGGGCAAATGCTGGCTTCACTTACGGGTTTGGGGAAAGAAGTCCATTGAGAACATTAATTAATGTACTATTTAATTAATTTATTAATCTACTATTTAGACAGTTGGTGTGAGTTGCCTTGTTCTTGCTAGAGTGTAAGGGGGGTGGTTTCCATGAAGTTTTGGCATTTCCTGTCTTGAACCATTAACTTATTTGTCACCTTGATTAAAAAGTAACAACACATCAGTTATTTGCTTAAGTTTTTTAAAGATGTTTTGTTAGGAAGCCATTTTTCTTATGGTTAGAATGGAGAAAAATGGTACACATATATGTTTGGGTCATCATAAAAATAACAGATATATAAAAGCATTTTAATTTATATTTATATTTATATTTATATATATATTGAAAATGATTTATTTTTAAATATTTTAATATTCTAATATAATTAACATCAAGTGTTATATTAGTTTCAGGTGAACAATATTCAACAATTCTATACATCACTTGGTGCTCATCACACTATGTGTACTCTTAATCCCCTTCATGTGTTTCACCCATCCACCCATGCATCTCCCCTCTGTTTACCGTGTTGTTTTCTGTATCTAAGAGTCTTTTTTTGTTTGTCTCTTTTTTGTTGTTCATTGGTTTAGTTTCTTTCTTTTTTTTTTTAAAGGATTTTTAAAAATTATTTATTTATTTGACAGAGATCACAAGTAGGCAGAGAGGCAGGCAGAGAGAGAGGGGGAAACAGGCTCCCTGCCGAGCAGAGAGCCCAACATGGGGCTCGATCTCAGGACCTTGGGACCATGACCCGAGCCGAAGGCAGAGGCTTTAACCCACTGAGCCACCTCGGCACCCCAGTTTAGTTTCTTAAATTCCACATGTGAGTGATAACAAATGGTATTTATCTTTCTCTGACTGACTGACTTAATGTAGCATCATACCCTCTAGATCCATCCATATTGTTGCAGATGGCAAGACTTCATTCTTTTTTATGGCTGAGTGATACTACAGTTTATATATTTATCACCTCTTATTCATCCATTCATCTGTTGATGGACACTTGGGCTTTCCATAATTAGGCTATTGTACGTAATGCTAATAAATATAGGGATGCATGTATTTTTTTGAATGTGTATTTTCATATTCTTTGGGTAAATGCCCAGTAGTGAAATTGGGTCATGTAGTAATTTTATCTTTAATTTTTTTGAGGAACCTCCATACTGTTTTCCACAGCGCCTACACCAGTTTGCATCCCCACCAACAGTGCATGAGGGTTCCTTTTTCTTCACATCCTTGCCAACACTTGTATTTTTTATTTTAGCCACTCTGACAGTTGTGAGGTGATATCTCGCTGTTTTCGATATGCATTTACCTGATGATGAATGATGTTGAGCATCTTTTCATGTGTCTCTTGGCCATCTGAAGTTTTCTTTGGAGAAGTGTTGGGTCTTCTGCCTATTTTTAACTTGGATTATTTGATTTTTTTAATGTTGAGTTTTGTAAGTTCTTTATATATTTTGTATACTAATCTTTTATTAGGTATGTTATTTGCAAATATCTTCTCCCATTCAGTAGTTTTCTTTTAGTTTTGTTGATTGTTTCCTTTGCTTTGCAGAAGGATTTTTTCATCTAGTCCCAAAGGTTTATGTTTTTGTTTTTGTTTTTTCTTGCCTCAGAAAAATGTTGTTATGGCCAGTGTCAGAGAAATTACTGCCTGTGCTCTTTTCTGGGAATTTTATGGTTTCAGGCTTCACATGTAGGTTTTTAATCCATTTTGAGTTTATTTTTGTGTATGATGTAAGAAAGTGGTCCACCTTTATTATTTTGTGTGTCCCTGTCCAGTTTTCCCAACACCATTTGTTGAAGAGATTATTATTTTCCCATTGCATATTCTTGCCCCATTTATTGAAGATTAATTCACCTTATAATTAAATCAAATATTTCTGGGTTCTTTATTCTGTTCCATGGATCTGTGTGTCTGTTTTTGTACCAGTACTATACTGTTTTGATTACTAGTATAGTATATCTTGAAATCTGGGATTGTGATACTTCTAGTTTTGTCATTTGTCAGGATTGCTTTGGCTATTCTAGGTCTTTCGTGAAATTTTAGGATTATTTCTTCCAGTTCTGTGAAAAATGCTGTTTGTATTTTGATAGGGATTGCATTAAATCTGCAGATTGCTTTGGATAGTATAGACATTTTACCAGTATTTATTCTTTCATTACATGAATGTAGAATATCCTTCTGTTTGTTTGTGTTATCTTCAGTCTCTTTCTGCAGCGTTCTATAGTTTTCAAAGTATAGATCTTTCACCACCTTAGTTAACTTTCCTGGGTATTTTATTATTTTTGGTACAGTTGTACAGTTTTATTATTTTGGTACAGTTGTTTTCTTAATTTCTCTTCCTGTTACTTTACTATTAATTGTGGAAAAGTACCTGCACCCCAGTGTTTATAGCTGCAGTGTCCACAATAGCCAAATTGTGGAAACAGCCCAGATGTCCATCAGTAGATGAATGGATCAAGATGTCACACACACACACACACATACACACACACAGGAATCTTACTCATCCACTAAAAAAAAAAAAAAAAAAAGGAAATCTTACCATTTGTAATAGTGTTGATGGAACTAGAGGGCATTATGCTAAGTGAAATAAGTCAGTCAGAGAAAGACAATTATCAAGATTTCACTCATACGTGGAATTTAAGAAAGCAGAGAATCATAGGGGAAGGGAGGGAAAAATAAAATAAGACCAAATCAGAGAGGGAGACAAACCATAAAAGACTCTTAACTATAGGAAATAAACTGAGGGTAACTAGAGGGGAGGGGGGAACTCTGGGGAATGTGGTAGCTGGGTGATGGGCATTAAGGAGGGCACATGATATAATGAGCAGTGGATGTTATATGCAACTGATGAATAACTGAATTCTACCTCTGAAACTAATGATACACCATATGTTAATTAATTGAATTTAAATAAAATAAAATTTAAAAAATGCAATGGATTTCTGTATATTGATTTTTGAAGATGATTTTAAATGATAAATATCATCTTGATTATAGCCATTAGTGTTAAGTAAATGGAAACTATTATTGGATTTCATATTGGGATTATATTATAAGAGTCATGCACGTATAATAGTTTCAGATGTTCATTCCCGACAACAAAAAAACAACCAAAATATAGCTGGTTAGATGTAATAATGGAAGTAAAATTGTAATCGATAAATAATAAATTTATTATTATGCTCTTTAGACTTTAGGTGGCATTTGATCCTTAATATTCAGTTTGAAGTCTTTCTGTCTTTTTCTCTCTCTCTCACACATATGCATACCCACCCCTAATTGGTGGAATCCTAAGTCAGGATTCAAAAGACCTCTAGGTTAATCTTGATTTTTGTCAGAGATCAATTTTATGGTCTATCTCTCTCTAACCTCAGTTTCTTAGTTTATGTTACTTTCTGTGGAATGCAGTAGTGGAAAAAGGATATATATTATGATAATGCTACATTAAATGTATGAATCTTCTGAGGAATTTGTATGACTTTAAAATCTCACATATCAGGTTAAAAATAACCAAACTCTTCTAGGTCCTGCAAATTCTTTAGCAGTGTAAACTTTATAACTTTGTTAACCTTTTGCTTTACTGTATTACCACTCACTGCATTAAATCAGGATAAGTAGATTCATGAAGTTTTAAAAGATGTCCACTTTCCACTTGGGAACATTAAAATTCTGATCTATTTGGTACAAATCTGTGATATGTTCAGTTGAATTGAAGAAGATGCCAACTTTAATATACTATTTATAAGCATCATAAAATGCTTTATGAATAGCCATATCTTTGAAGGACAAGACTAACACCTACCTTGAATATATGGGTTGAAACTATACACTTTCTTAGTCAATACCTCAAGCTCTTACATATTCAAATTTCTATAAATAACTGGGTTGTATTTGGGCTATACCATATTTGTTTAATTTATAATGATGACTTTCCCTTCATTTTAATTATTTTTTCTTTCAGCAACTAGCAACATGACTAAGCTTTGAAATTTGGAAGTTCATATTTTAAATCAAGGTATTAGAGTAGTATTTATAAAGAAGTGAAAAAGCTAAGTATCGTAGTCTGGAGGAAAAATCCATGTGTACTATTTCATTGTATTGTGACAGGTATAATTTCAGATGACAGGTATGTTTATCTTGTTGTTCCCAAAGGTACAACAATCTCATGCGTTTTACATACTGCTTAGGAACAATCAACTCCACTTCCTTTGTATACTATTATATTTCTCAGAAAAATGCTTGCACAAGAAACTCCCCCACATTAAATTGCTTTGTGTTAGGAAATGGGTTATGCCTATGCACTTAGAAACAATTGATCCTGTAGGCTAGATTTCATGGGAAAATAGAACCCCACCCACCAAAAAAAATATTTTTTATAAAACTGACTGAGCTAATACAATTTCCAATCAGCTGTCCGCATGCTGGTTTTTAAGTGGATGCTATATATTGCAAACAATTCGATTACAAATAAGGTGTTTTACTCTAATATCTACTATAGTTCTTATTGGGAATGCCTGTGCTTATGCAATAATTAGAGTTCACATAGGTAGTTCAACTAAACATTTTAGTGAGTCCTTATTTAGAGAGTCCTATACTGCATACTGTGTAGAAAACAAAGATGGAAAACAGAGACCCTTCTTGTACTGTCTTACCTAACTTATTCTGCATTGTAGTGAATTTAGTTAGTTTAATAAAATCATTTTTTTTCCCCTGGAGGTAAAGGACTGTATCATGATCATTTGCATTTCTCTCTTCACCCAAGTGCCATGTCTTGTGTGCAGTAGGTGCAATAAATTTCTAGAACGTAAAACACTTAAGAGACTGATATAATCAACAAGTAAATTTGCTCTTGATTTTTAGATTATAAAAAGGAAAACAATGATAGGGCATCTACTCTGTCAATTTAATAGGACTATAGAATGGTTTCCAGCATCTATAGAGAAAGTCCAAATATCTTTGGTGCTCAGGACCCTTCCTTGATAATTTGTCACTGCCTGCATTTCTATTCTCATTTCTATGATTTCTTCCAACATATTCCACAGTCTAAGCCATGTTGAAATATGCTTATGTGATCATACATCCTGATTTGCTCAGAATGGACATGGTTTATACCAATTGTCTTGACATAACTATTAGTAACTACACTTTTTGCTTTTATTTGGGTATTGGTTTCTATCAAGTGTGTGGTCACCTTAATTTATATACTTATATAATTGGCCTGATGTTTCATTCTTCCTCATATTTTGGAAAGTTATTTTTAGAGCTTCTGTCTGTCCATGTGTGACAAATATTTGGGAGTTGGCTTGAAGTTTCTGGGAGTTTCAAGTTTCTCAAGAGCTGTTTAAAACCAGAAGAATCACGGAGACCTCGTTGGTTTAGACATTCTATAGAGCAGTTCTGCTGCTTCCATTGGAGCAGTTCCATTACTGTGCTTTTCTTTGAATAATGATAGGAACACCCCGGATCTAACTTAGTTGTTAAATAAGGACTACAGTGACTCCTTCTAATACTGGTCCGCAAGGATCCAGAAGCATGACAGAGTCCTAGTACACCCTATATGATGTGTGTTTAGTAGTCTGAGGATTCTTTACTTACCATATCACTGTTCCCAGAGTAATTTTAGTCTCTTCTGAGAGAGATAAGAACTTCAGACCAGGAAGTTCAAGGGACCACAGAGTATACATTTGGAGAATTCGTACTTTGATAAAGCTTAGGCTAGTTTCTGTCTGCTTCCTCAAAATAAATAAATAAATAAATAAATGCTGACTCCCAACAGGAACAAATCCAGAACATCTGCCTGGTTGAGTTACTTTGATTTGTATGAGTGTAGATGTGCACAGGTTTACTGAGCTGATTGTGGCATTGTGTTCATCCATGGTTTTCCATCTACTTGCCTACCACTCCCTGCCTGCCTTTGGTTTTCAGCTTTCCAGCTGGATAGTAAACATTTATTTTCTCATTTGGCTCAGGACATGCAACTTCTGTCACAGTTAATACAAGGCACTGGCATCTGCTAAAACAGCACTGCTGCTCTGAAAGCCTGTAGTTCAAATGACAGTTCTAATTCTTCTTTTCTGCAGCCTTTATTTTTAGTTATGAGAATGTAAGAGGGGGGAAAGAGTTCACAGTTCTTAAAGATCTAGGAAAATAATTTATTCTGCCTCTGTAGAACCAGAGAGTTGGAGGAGATGTTGGATGGTTTCACAGGAGCCAAGGGCACCTATGTTTACTAGATCTGTCTACTCTTGTCTCAAAAAGCAATGTGAAAAGGACTGAAAAATATTGATGGGATAATTGTAAAGTGAGAATGATCTTCAATGTGTGAGATCACGTAGGAAAAATCATTAGGACTATTTTCATAAATTGTGATCCAAGACATGGGCGACTATGTGTGTGTTGATCATAGACTGTCCCCTAAAAAGTGTTTCTCAAAGCATTTTTCAGGCTCAAGAAGAGTAATTGAATCTTCAAATTAGATAAGGCATGAAAAATAATAAAAAATATTAGCTCCTTTTTCTGCAAACCCATTATATTTCTTTTTTTTTTTAAAGATTTTATTTATTTATTTGACAGAGAGAGATCACAAGTAGGCAGAGAGGCGGGGGGGTGGAGAGGTGCAGGCTCCCTGCTGAGCAGAGAGCCGGATGCAGGACTCGATCTCAGGATCCTGAGATCATAACCTGAGCCTAGGGCGGAGGCTTAACCCACTGAGCCACCCAGGTGCCCAAACCCATGATATTTCTTACCTAAAGGTCTGTTTTTTAGATTTATTTACTGCTCAATAGGAAAAAAAAAAAAAGAAATAGAAAATATTCATAAGGAGGAAATGTAAATAATCTGTGTGATAGAAATGTAAATGATCCTGAATAAAAATTAAGTATTGAATAAATAGACAAAGGTTGAGGAGAAACATGTTTGTTATTCATAAAATTATGAAGTTTATATCTATCAAAGCCCCAAATAACAAAACTAGCTAGGTCTTGTTTTTACAAGTGCTATTTTTGGGATGGAAAAAATTATTCCCAAAAGTATGGGCAGAATTAGGGAACAAATGAATGATGAGGAGGTACCTAGAGTCTAGCAGTACTAGGACAGCATTACTACCCCTGAACGTAAAGGGACAAGGAAAGAAAGTGATGCTACTGGAATCCAAGAAGATCTGTTACCAGGGGAGAGCTTCTAACAGGAGCTGGAGAAGTAATGGGACCCAATCCCTGCTGGAACCACAGTGCCAAGTTAGAGCTGGAGAGGTTATTTTAGTCAGTTCGGGCTGCTGTAACAGAATACCAGAAAGTGAGTGGCATATAAATGACAGAAATTTATTTATGATTGTTCTTGAGGATGAGAAATCTAAGACCAAGGTGCTGGCAGATTTGGTGTCTGGAGAGAATCTGCCTTCTGGTTCATAGAAAGCAGCCTTCTTACTGTGCAATAGAAAAGGTAAGGGAGCTTTCTGAGGTTTCTTTTATAAGGACACTGATTCCATTTATGAAGGTTCCACCCTCATGACCTAATCACTTCCCCCAAAACCCCGACTTCAAATAGTATCACATTAGGGAATTAGGATTTCAACATATAAATTTGGAGGGGACACAAACATTCTGTCTTTAGCAAAAGGGGAACTACCCTAATCCATTATTTTTCTATCCTTAGATGTCTTGCCATATCTCTCCTTAACTGAGTCCAATTAAAAGGTAGAAGACAAGGGATCCCATGTAATTGAATCCTTGGGGATCAGTCCTCTGGGGGTACAGACCACATGTGAGAAAGTTGAAAAATTGTTTTGTGTGTGAAGAAAAGGGAAGTGAGGTAGAGAATTTTCAGCATAAATTTACACAATGTTGTGACTTAGGTATTATTGTAGTTCCCATTCCAAGATGTAGAATTTGAGTCTAGGATTGTTTAAATACTTTGGCCATGGTCACACAGCTCGTGAAACTCAGGCTACTGCTTTGAATTTATTTTTCCTACTCAATAGCCAGTATCAATTATAGTGTTACATTGCCATTCCAGTATTTATTTTTTTTTTTCGGTTGATTGCCACTGCCAAAAACAAATATTTAAATAAAATTTATATATAAAAATCAAAATTTGTATTGTTAAACAAAATTTAAAGCAAGCTATAAGAAAAATAAAAACTAGATTTTGTATGGAGGCAATATAGAGAAAGTCAGTAAATACTGCTTTAATCTTTTCCATTCTTTGCTCCCATTGCATGTTTTATTTCTTACATTTCCAGCAAAAGCTTAGAATTCCTGTCACATCAATCCCAAATTAGCTTTTGCAGGCTAAGGGCCTTAGGCATGAATGTTTCTGCAAATTGGATAGAAAGAGCATTGCAATGGTCCAAAGGCTCCTAAGTCAGCTTGAATTTACAGCATAGTTTGGACAATAGCCTAAACTGACAGTCTGGGAAGTGTGAGTGTGGGGTTGAAACTGCCTCCTATTTTGTATTTTCAACATTAAACAGAAACCAAGACAGAAATGGTTTCAATATTTTATTGTATGTATTATATCTTACTCATTCTAAGCTGACAATATCATGTAAATGAACTGAAGCAAATGAAATTTTCTCAAAGTGAGAAGCAAACCTGAATTATCTTGATTGTAAAATGTAAACTATGATGTGTATGGTTTCTATGGAAAATATTTTCCCATAAAATGTAGGAGTAGTCAGTTCCACCACCATGTAAAAATAAAAATTTGTATTATTTTAACTCTTAATACAATGTGGTATCATGAAAAACCATAATCAAGAGCTGAGTTCATTTCATTTAGTTTTTCTTTTCAATATTAAATATCAAACTGTAGAGGCCTAAAAGGGTAATGGTGCCAATAAGCATCACTGAGTATTGAACAAGGAGTTCATTAGTGCCTAAAGAGAGACAACAGAGGAAAGAGGGGACATCCAAATGGGCAGATTTTCAATAACGTGTTATTTAGTAGAAGGGTTTATAAAAGAAGAGAAGTAGGAAATGTATTATCAAACAAAGGAGAATAAAATAGAGGATATAAACCATCGATGTTTTAAGGAAAGGCAATATGTTTACTAGGAAAAAAACACTTTGAAAAAGATCAGGTACAAGAAATGTGACATCAAAGATGGAGAAATCAGTTGTCAATATAGGAAGAATATGTTCTGGCTAGCAGGACTGGCATGAGCAAATAACATAGTTTTTGGAGACAGCAGCTGATACAGGTTACTTTTAGGAATCCTGTCAGGATATTAGTAAGAAATTAGAACCGTTGGCTTTTGGTTAAGGACAGACAATGAATGGTGGAAGAACATGGAAGATTCCAAGCCAAATCAAGAGAATGGAAAAGGAAAACATGGACTTTCTAGGCACTCAGGATGTAGCTGGAGGGATACAAGTTGAGGTAATCTCTTTCTTGGTGTTTCATTTCCTAGAAATCAACTCAGTCTTGAAAGATCCATGAAATCTACGTGTTAATTTTATAAAATGTATAAATAAGTTGTATGTGACCTCCCAGTCCTTAACGTTTTTAGTGCTACATAGATCCTTACATGAAACAAAAACAGGTATCTAATGTCATCTTATGTATGTATTTGTTGCAATCTATATTTCAAATGCTTTGTTCCCTAAGTACCTTTCCATAGATCTCATTTCTCACTTGAAGATACATTTCTGAAATCTATCAATTTTATATCCATATAAACATATTTTGTTCATTTTATTGCTGTGTTTCTTCTTGGAATATTTGAGTAACTGGAATCTCAGAAGGAAAAACAAGAAAGAATAGGAAGAAAAATTTTAATAAATAATGGCTGAGAATTTTCCCAAATTAATAATATTATTGACCTACTTGAGAACTTAAATCACAGCGCAGAAACCTAACACAAATTCTGGAAAGAGATGGGAGCCTGCATGGAGAAACAGAATCACAGCATGTGCTTATTTGGGGCAAGTACTACTTATTGTCCTTTAGGCTAGGGAAAAGTACAACTACAAACTTGTAAAAGATTGCTGAAAGCTTGGGGCGCCTGGGTGGCTCAGTGGGTTACGCTGCTGCCTTCGGCTCAGGTCATGATCTCAGGGTCCTGGGATCGAGTCCCGCATCGGGCTCTCTGTTCAGCAGGGAGCCTGCTTCCTCCTCTCTCTCTCTGCCTGCCTCTCTGCCTACTTGTGGTCTCTCTCTGTCAAATAAATAAATAAAATCTTAAAAAAAAAAAAAGTTATTTAAAAAAAAAAAAAAAAAAGATTGCTGAAAGCTAGTATGAAAGTGTGAATGCTCTGGGAAAGTGTCTCACACCCCTTTTCAGACTTTTCCTCCAGGAACTACATCAGGTGCTAATAGTGAAGACCAGTAAGATTATTAAGAAACATGTATCCTGTGGTGCTGGTTGGTAGAGAGCAGCTGTAGCCACTACAAAGTCCATCTGGACACATCTCTATCTCCTTTGGAAATTGAAAGAAAGCCTTAATCTGAGAGGGAACGAGAGCAAAAACTCACCAGAGAGAGCTGGGGGGAAACCAACTCCAGCTTGGGCAGAGGAACAGAAGAAAGAAAAAAAAAAAGCAAAACATGTTTTGCCACTGAGAGAAGTCAAATATCTGAGACTAAATAGGAAACTTAAGCAGATCAGATAGAAATTTTAAAAAAGAATCAAATGGAATTACTGGATTTCAGAAACAAAGTAACAGAGATAGTGCTTGAAAAAGTCTCATTAAAAGACTTAACAGAGGTAAAGAAAGAATCAGTGAACTTGAAGATAGGTCAGTAGAAATTTGCCTGTGCTGAAATGTGTGAATATGTGTGCCTGTGTATGTGTGTGTGTGTGAGAGAGAGAGAGACATGAGAGAGAGGCAGAGATGGAGAGGGAGGAGAGGGAAAGAACAGAACATCTGAGAGCTGGGACACTATCAGGCAATCTAATGTGTAATTGAGTCATTGGAATGTTTGAGTAATTGGAATCTCAGAAAGAAAACCAGGAAAGACTAGGAAGAAAAAATATTTTAAGAAATAATGGTTGAGAATTTTCCCAAATTAATGACAGACTGAAACCACAGATTCCGGACACTCACAGAACACCAACCAGGATAAACACTAAAAAAATCCACAATTAGACACATAATATTCAAAGCTGAAAGCTAAAAGAGAAAATCTTGAAGATAGCCATAAAAAAAGACACATGTCTACAGAAGAACAGGGGTTAAGAATTATATAGCAGACTGCTCATCTGGAACCGTATCAGCAAAAGGACAGAGGAGTAACATCCTCAAAGTGCCAAAAGAAAAAAATCTCTCAAGCCAAAGTTCTGTTCTCACTGAAAATATTCTTCAATAGTAAATACTTCTGAAACAAGAAAAATAAAAAACAAAACAAGCAAAAAACCCTAAAGGAATATATTCATAGCATAGTAATGCACAGGAGATATTAAAGAAAATTCTTTAAGCAGGTGGAATATAAGGTAGGTTAGAAACTGGGAACTAAACAAAAAATGAGGAGTACCAAAAATAGGAAAGTAAAGGTAAAATAAAGCCTTTTTTAAAACTAAGACAGTTTAAGATAACAATATTTAAAGCAAAAATAATTATGATGCATTGTATCTTCATAGTTTAAAAAGTGAGATGTATGACAACAATAACATAAAAGATGGGAAGGAGTGATTTGTAAGACACTATTACGAGGCTTTTACAATACATGGAAACCTTATAATATTGAGGGTAGATGCAGATTATTGAAATATTTACATTGTAAAACCCAACACAGTTACTGAAATTGTTAACAAATAAGTTACAAAGAATGAATCAATTGAGTAAATAAAATAAGGTAATTTAAAATGTTCATTGAAATTCAGAGAAGTCAGACAAAGAGGATAAAAGAAGGAATACACAAGTGGAAAAATTAGAAAACAGCTGGGGGAAAATGGTACATTTCATTCTAAGTGAAATCAGTTATTGCTTTAAGTATGATTAATTTAAACTTAGAAATTAAAAAGCCAGAATTTATCAGACTGGATAAAAAAGCAAGATATCTCTATATGCTATCTATAAGAAGACACTCTAAATATAAACAGGTACATGTTGTTATAAAGAAAAGGTTTGAGAAAGATTTAGCACACAAATACCAACCAAAAGAAAGCTGAAGTAGCTTTGTTAATTTCAGTCAAAGTAGAATGAAGAGCAAGGAAAATTGTCAAGTTATGATAAAAAGTGACGCCATGTAATGATGAAGTGATCAGTTCTCCAAGAAGTAGGTCTTTATCAACAGGGCTTCAGATACATGAAGCAAAGCCAGATGGCTCTGGAAGTAGAAATGGACAAATCCACAGTGACAGTTCAAGACTCCAGACTTCTCAGTGATGGATAGAACAAGCAGGCAGAAAATTAGTCAACATATAGATGACCTGACTAATACAGTCAGCTGTCAATCTAATTGATGTTTACAGAACAACCCAGTGAATAACAGCGTACATATTCTTTTCAGGTGCACATGAAATAATCACCAAGTTAGATCATATTTTATATGTTATAAAGCTAATATTAATGAATTCATCACTTAGACCTTTGTGCAGGATCAGATTCCTTCTGAGAATCCTATGGACATGCCTAGTAGACATATTCAACAATAAAAAGGCTTTTAAGAATTTCAAAGGCAGGAAGAAGACTGAAAAAGCTACTCAGTTGCAAATGTGCACCATCTATTGTGGAAAAGAGAATGAGTCAGAGGCCAGAGTTCACTTGTACCATTTTGTATTCCTACCAGCAATGTATTAGAGTTCAGTTTATTCCCAACTTGCATCTTCTCTAGTACTTGGTAATGCCAGTCTTTCGAATTTAAACTATTCTATTGCTATGTAGTGGTATCTTATTATAATTTTAATTTGTAGTTCCGTAATGAGTAATAATATTGAAAATCTTCCCATATACTTACGTGCCATCTTTATATCATTTTTTTTCTGGGTAAAATTTCTGTCCAAATCTTTTGCTTTTTAAAAAATTATTGGGTTGTTTAGTTCTTATATTTAAGTTGTAGGAGTTATAGCATAGGCATAGGCCTCTTATCAGATACATTTTACTTTTTTTTTTTTTTTTAAGTAGGCCCTACATTCATGGTGGAGCCCAACATGAGACTTAAACTCACAACCCTGAGATCAAGACTTCAGCTGAGATCAAGAGACACTTAATTGACTGAACTACCCAGCCACCTCTCATATACATATTCTTTCAAATCTTTTTCCAAAGCGTGTCACATGTTCCCATTTTATGGTAATATAAGTAAAAGTGAATGAATTACAGCAGAGGGGAAAAAACACTAAAATTAATTCCAAATTTTAGTTCTTTGGCAAAGTTAATAAGATAGAAAATTCTGGCAACTATGACCAAAAAATGTCAAAGTATTTAGGGTATTAAATGATTCAGATGATTTTTAAAGTTATAAAACGTAAGCAAAAGTGAAAACTCTGATAAACAGATAACTCAGGCATTAGATGATACAGCTATTAAGATTAGATAGAAATGTTTGAAAAGGACAGTACATATGGTAAGAATTTAAAACATCCTACAAAATTATAACTTAAAAATGCTCTGGGGTGGTTGTTAGATGATTTTTTAAAATGGTCAGAGAAGAGGGGCACCTGGATGTCATAGTCAGTTAAGCATCTTCGTTCAGCTCAGATTTATGATCTCAGGGTCCTGGGATCAAGCTTCTTTTGGCGCCCTGCTCAGTGGGGGTTCTGCTTCTCCCTCTCCCTCTTAGCCCCCCCACCTCCACTAATGCTGTCTCTCTCAAATAAATAAATAAAATCTTAAAAAAAAAATTGTCAGGGAAGAAATTCTCTTTTAAATTCTTCTAAGGAGGAAATAAATAATATACTTACCTGTTTTATTATGTTACAAACATTTTAGTAATCCAAGAAAGCTCTTAAAAATGCAAATACCCAGCAAATACAAGACTAATCAGATGTTCTGTATAGTAAAAAAATACATGTACAAGTATGGTTTATTCTGGGATTGCAAGGATAGTTTAATTTGAGGAAATCCATTTTGTGTACACCATCATGCTCTTAAAGATACTTGCCAGACACTCAACATTTACTTGATAAAATGCCATAATAATAATTGACTAATGTTTTATTAAGGTCCTAGATGTGACATACTGTTCAAATCTCCAACATTAGAGACATTCTCAGGAGAGTTAAGAATTAGACAAGGATATTTGTTATCAGTAAAATAGGCCTAATACAGTTAGCTAAAATATAAATTAAATGTTCATTAAAGAAGAATGACAGTCTAACTGGAAAACTATCATTAAAAGCAACTAAGATCTTAGGGTGCCAAGGTGGTTCATCAATGAGCGTCTGCTTTCAGCTCAGGTCATGATTCCAGTGTCCTGGGATTGAGCCTCATATCAGACTCCCTGCTCAGCGGGAAGCTGGTTTCTCCCTCTCCCACTCCCCCCATTTGTGTTCCCTCTCTCTCTGTGTCTCTCTGTCAAATAAGTAAAATCTTAAAAAAAAAAAAAAAGCAACTGAGAATTATTCAAACTAAAAGAGAGTTCAAATAGGAAAAAAAACAGTTTTTCCATATCAATAATAGTAAGAATTAATACTTAGGAAAATATTCATTATATGTGCTTAAAACTTTGTGTTTTTATAAATAAGTTTGGATATGTCTAAAAATAAAATTGTAATTTTTATTTATATTTTTAAAAAGATGATCTTCTACAAAAATAACAATTTTCCTTGTCCTCACAAATATAACAAAAAGTATGGATTATTTCAAGTAAGTGTGGGAGGGCACCTGGGTAGCTCAGTTGTTAAGCATCTGCCTTCCACTGGGGGGTCATGATCTTGAGGTCCTGAGATTGAGCCCCGCATCAGGCTCCCTGCTCCCTCTCCCACTGTTCCTTCTCTCACTGTCTCTCTCTCTCTCTCTGTCAAATAAATAAATAAATATTTAAAAAAATAAAATAAGTGGGGAAAGATTTTATTTATTTGTCAGTGAGAGAGAGGGCACAAGCAGGAGGAGACGCAAGCAGAAGGAGAAGCAGGCTCCCCACTGAGCAAGGATCCTCATGCCAGACTCAATTCCAAGATACTGGGATCATGTTCTGAGCCAAAGACAGATGCTTAACCAATGAGCCATCCAGGCATCCCTCACATGAACTTTCTGTTGTGTTACTGGTATTCTTACAGTACCAACCTGGTCTCTGAAGGCCACTTAATTTTTAAGTCCTACTTAATAAAGTGATATGTAATAAATAATATTTTGAAAGAAATAAGCTATTGGTTATTATATTACATAAAGGCAGCCCTCACTTTTCATTGTTTGATATGCATTAATTGTTACCCAACAGCACAGTTCAAATTTTAGTTACAACTGTAATGGCATAAAGTACAATCTTCACTGTTAGCTCTCCAGTACACAGATTAACACATCACCACGTAAGTGATCAGTGACCAATGGTGTCCCTTCTTTCAAAGTTTATAGGTAGTTTGTCATTACACATCTGTTCATAGAGATGGAAGTTTTTAGTTGCATTTCATTCTGTCTCCCAGTGATGAACTCAAATGACATTCTACAAAAGTAGATAATCAAAAGATGAATTTGGTCAAGAAAATAAAAAGGTAGCCTAGAGATGATAAGTGATAATGGCAAAAAAAAGAAAGTAATTGTAATGAAAAAGGGTATAAGTATCCCAAAGCAGGTGATACTGGCAAAACATTCACGTTAAAAGGATTCTTTGAGATAGTTCATAATACTGGAAGCACAAAGGAAAAAATGTTGGAAGCTAATCCCAACCTAGGAAGGAGGATGAGTATTGACCACAGTGTAGAAAAGATACTCAGAGTCCTATGTTATACAAGAAGGCTAGGACTATTCAGTCTGCTCTTGATACAATTATTTTTAACAAAGAAATAAAACATTCCAGTCTTAATGTTTCTGATATTTTATATTGTGGTGTGCTTAGCAAGTATTAGCTTTACTATTTTCTCATTCTCTTATATAATTATAGCCAAGAATAAGGGAGTTTTTATATTTTGACAAAAAAACTTTAAAGGTAACAATTGTAATTTTCCCTAAGTATTATTTCCTCTGATTCATCTTGCATGTTTTGTGGTCCTGCAGTACCATGCAAAGCTAGGATTGACAGTCTATATGTTGTAGTTTATATTGTATGTTACCTGCTGTATATTATATATACATTTTCAAAAAGATTTTATTTATTTATTTGTTTATTTATTTGGCAGAGAGAGAGAGTGAGAGAAGGAACACAGGCAGGGGGAATGGGAGAAGGAGAAGCAGGCTTCCCGCGGAGCAGGGAGCCAGAAATGGGGCTTGATCCCAGGACCCTTGGATCATGGCCCCAGCCAAAGGCAGATGCTTAACAACTGGCCACCCAGGCATATTAATGTGATCTCATGGTTCAGAAATGCTCTGATCACGAAAATAGAAACACCAATAAAACAACTATTGATTACCAAATGTTTATGAACATTATTTCAAAAAACTTCACCATAATACATCATTAGAAAGTGAGCAAAAAATTGGAAAAAACTTTCAGATCGTATGTTATGGGTTAATATTATTAGCATAAAATGAACAGTTAGAGATCAATGAAATACATAGAGGAGCTGAGTAGAAAAATGAGCTAAAGCACATCAGTTAGGTATCATAAAAAAACTAAAAGTTAATGATTAGTAAGCTTATGGAAATGTTTTCAATTATCAAGGACACATACTAAAACAGTAATGAAATAGTGGTATGGAGCAGTATTTACCACATCTGCATATGCATCAGAATCACTTATGGAAATCACCTATGAAGTATAATTCAGGCCACATCTTCAGAGGTACTCATAAGCATAGAAATATTAATACCTTGCTTGAAAAACAAGATATTTCCTTACATATTTTACTTTTGAGGAAATCTCTCAGAGTAAGAGACACGCCAAATCATGTGGATGGCAAAGTGATCTGAGATTTAAATCTAGGCTAGATGGCCTACTATACTACTATCTTTACCATTTCAAGTAGCCATCGTATGTTTTGGATGAAGAATTCCATGTCCTGGAATATTGTACTTTTTCTGTAATGATTTTATTCCATCAAAATTGTAGATAGCTCTAACTCTAAGCCCTCTTGTACCTATAATGTACTCAGGATAAAAAGTTGAATATGGACTTAATTTTACACAGCTAATCGGGTTCACATAGCAGAGAGCTCCATGCTACTAAAAAATGTAAAGCATTTCCTAATGGTATAATAAAAAGGCAGAATTAAGATTGAGAGTCATCTTCTAACATGAAGCACACAAATGAAAGAACATGGTAGAGAGTAGAAGGAAGACTTTAATAGATAGCCGATTTTCATACAAACCTGCATAGAAATCTGTATCTTGCCAACCCACTTTTAAAAGAGATGGCATGAATAGAGCTCCACGTGAAACTTGGATGAGGAGAGGGAAAAAATAACCATGACTTGCAAAACCACCCATATACTGCAAGTGTATTTTTCCCCCTAGATCATGTCTTAATCCCACTTTCTTTTGTCTTTTGCCAGTTTGTGAAGCCAGTAATCTGAGACTTAACAACATGCAGGTTGCCTAAAATTAGGAGTTGCATGCCTCTGAGGCATGAAGATGGGAAATGACAAAATTTACAACTAATGGTTTTCTTTCTTACAAGGCAGTCTACACAACTGGATTTAGAATTAAGTGGCAGTAGACTTTCTTTGTCCTATAATT
Organism: Mustela putorius furo; assembly: GCF_011764305.1. Classification (NCBI taxonomy): domain Eukaryota; kingdom Metazoa; phylum Chordata; class Mammalia; order Carnivora; family Mustelidae; genus Mustela; species Mustela putorius. Next base: position 90,142,397 of record NW_025421998.1, read on the forward strand.
TTTCAAAAGTTAAAAAGAAATCTCATTTTGTGATACTGTCAAAAAACTATCTTACTCTAGTCTCTTCTTTCCTCAGGAAAGCTTGGAATTGCTCCTATTGCCAATAGTCTTTACTACTTTTCAAAGTTGATTTCATGCTCTCCTTTATAGAAATTAAACAGTGTCACTGAGCAATGTGTGACAAATGGATCTGGACTTAACTCTAGTAGTGAATGTTGGAACACAGACCAGGAAAGAACAAAGAACAAAGCCTCGTACCTATTTGTAACTTGTGAGTCAGTTTGAAAGATTTCAGATTAAGGCTTGGAATGTTCTTCATCCTTGTTGATTGGTCCTGTAAACTCTGACCAAGCTTCGGGAATTACTTAATTATATTTATTTTTTAGTCTGTTCTTCCACATCCTAGAGATTATCTTGGATGTTGGATTCAGGCAATTTTTTTTTCTTTCTTTTCTTTTCTTTTTCTTTTTTTTTTTTTTTTTAAGATTTTATTTATTTATTTGACAGAGAGAGATCACAAGTAGGCAGAGAGGCAGGCAGAGAGAGAGGAGGAAGCAGGCTCCCTGCTGAGCAGAGAGCCCAATGTGGGACTCCATCCCAGGACCCTGAGATCATGACCTGATCCTAAGGCAGTGGCTTAACCCACTGAGCCACCCAGGCACCTAATTTTTTTTCTTTATTCATTTTTATGTTAATCTTAATTGATACGGACAGTAGATTTTTCTTTCCATTTTCAATTCTCTAAAAAGACTGGCACTTTTCTATTTTAAAAAATCCCCACCACCCCCAAAGGGGTCAAGGCTCTGGAATTAACCTTCAGAAAGTACAGAGAATACCAGTGCAGAGAGAGATCTGTTGAAATATACCACTGTGATGTTGTCTGCAAAATACATTCTGGAAGAGATGCTCTGTGTCCATAGGGAATGGTATCTTGGACAAATAAATTGCAATAAAATAAAATGAAACAAAATAAAATAAAAATGATGGAAGGGAAATCTGTAGATTAAGACACACATTAACCAATTGTGACATACAGAATTTACTTGGATTCCAGTTCATGCAAACGGTCAAAAAAAGGAATTATTAGAGAATTTTGAACAGTAATTGTACATTTCATGGTACTAAAAGGATATTGTTTATTTCAGGTATTTAGAGAGGATTGTGATTATCTTAAAAACACTTCTATCTTTGAGAGATACTTAATAAATGTTAAGGAAGAAGTATAGGATATCAGTGAGATTTGTATCAAAATATTCAAGGCTGTGTGAGTAAAAGGTAAATTGAAGCAAGGTAGGTGTTGAGTTGATGGAAGTAGAGGCTGGATGATGGAGGAATGGGGATTCAGTGGACTGTTCTTACTACATTTATGTATATTTGAAAATTTACTTATATCTAAAAGAATAAGCAGGAAATAATAACAGCTGCTTGGTTTGTCTTTCCAGTTATTTTGAGTGTTTGGGTTTTCTTTCTCAATCTACTTGTTCTATTTTAAAATGTTTTAAAATAACTAAAAATGTGCTTAATTGTGACTGAGCAAATAATAACTCTGTGCCTTGGTGTCCCTAGTTGTAAATGAAGATATTAATAGGATTTTCTCTAAGTATTGCTATGACTATAAGTGATAAATAACACATAAATTACTTAGAACAGTAAATACTAAATATTATTTTTAATATGGTATTGCATTAGTTTCCTGTTTAATCCTGCACATCTAAGTACAGATACTCATCAGTTTTTATTTGTTCTATTTTGTCTCTTTGACTGACAGATAAAATGAAGTCAGTATTATTTATTATAGTAAAGGGATGCCTAGAAAGTGACAATAAAGCATACATACATACATCTAGTGTATTTATAGAGTTATACAACTATCACTAGAATCTAATTTTGGTACATTTTTATTAGTATAAAAAATGCTGTAAACTTAGTAAGTCACTGCCCATCCCACTTATCCTTGCTCCCCATTCATCAGCTGTTAGCAAACATCTTTTTTGTGTCTATAGATTTGTCTATTCTGGACATTTCCTAGACATGGAAAATAAATAAATTAAAAAATATATATATAGTGATCTTTCTTTCATTTAGTCTAATGAATTTTCTTTCATTTAGCTTAATGCTTCCAAAGTTCATTCATGTTGTAACATACATCATACAACATGCTTCATTCTTTGTATTGCTACATACTATTCCATTGTTTGGATATGCCATATTTTATTTATCTGTTCATCAGTCATTGGCCACATAAGGTGTTTCTACTTTTTGGCTATTATGAGTAATGGTGTTATAAATATTGGTAAACTTTTGTGTAGCTAGAACTGTTATTTCTCTCAGATATGCCTAGGAATGGAATTGTTGGACAAATGATAACTTTATCTTTTTTAGAGATTTTAAATTGTTATTATTTTAAAAAATGCCCACAGAAATGTTTAACAGTTATGTTGTTTCTCTGTGCAGAGGGTCCTGAAGGCTCTTCACACTGCCACTCCAGAAGGCATCTTTCTCTGTTCTTACTTTGTCTCTTTGCATATATGTCATCTGTATCTATGTTGATATTCACATAGTCAATTACTCTAGTATATTTAGTTTTATTCTTAGTAGTTGTTAAGCCTTGCTTATTCATTGATAACAGGGACCAGAATAGCCGTTAAGACTTACAACTTGTTTTACAGTAGGAACTTAATTGTAATGCATAAATAAAATAATTAAAAGTGCTAGGATTTATGTTAAGCCTTTTTAATATGACATTTCATTTATTCCCATAACATATTATGAAGTAGGAATTATGATCTTAATTTTATATAGAAGAAACTTAGGTATGAGAGATTAAATATCCTCTCAAGATTGAAACCAGATCTGTGGGTCTCATGAGTAGATAACCACTCTTCTCTGCTGCCTGAGAAAACATGACCTGATTACAGCCAAGTAGAATGTTTTCTCTGGAGTTGTTCAACAGTTGTCAGCTAAACAGAGATAGTCTCAGTCACGCTGTGATACTCCAGAGAAGATATTTGAAGACTTTGTTTTTGTTTTCTCTCTCCGTGTGTGTGTGTATGTGTGTGTGTGTGTGTGTGTGTGTGTGTGTGTGTACCTGATATTCTCCCCTCCCCCCACCCTTTCTCTTCTTTGCTGGTTTCTCTTTTATTAATCCGAAACATGAATCGCTGAATAGATGAAACATATCAACAAATGCCTATGCAACGATTTAAAAAATTGTATAATCTTGGATTCTTATATAAGGGTCATTCAGTTTGTGTTGACAGTTTAAAGAATTTGACCCTTTTCAACTTGAAAGAAAATTTCTTTGCCACATTTTCATGCTTATGAAGTACTTACATTAAAGGTTGAGATTTTCATACCCATTTGCTCAGTTCACAGACTTAATGCTCCTCTAAGACATGTTTTTAATATCTGTACAAGACTGAGAATAGATGTCCAAATAAGACAGACAAATTATATGAGATATCAAACCTGTCTTAAACCATTCAAATGTAATTTTGGTCAAAGATATTTGAGGCTTATTTATTTTTAAATAAATAAGAGCAAAGATGTTACATACATTCTCCCCTTTTTTGGAAAATGTATGGCAATACACTATTTCCTAGGCTGTCTCTTGGAAGCTAGAAGGAAAAAAAAAGTGACACAAAAGGAGTGGCATATTTATATGCTGTGTCCAAAAGGCAGTTTAAGCAAATATTTTGGATATGGCAACACAGAACACCAAATCTGAATTTTCTGGGTTGCCATTTTAAAAACCATTTCCTTTTTACTTAACATGCTCTGTGTTTCTCACAATCAGCATGAAATCATTCTAAGAAGTATTGTATAAAGGTATTGAACATATTTAAAGATACATCATTGCTTTCTTAGTACGGTCTGAGCAGTGTTAAACTGTGGGTCCTGGCCAAGAAGTGATGGAATGTTAGTTGAATACTGATGAGGAAGGGTAGAGGTAGTTCACTGAATTAATAATCAAGTTGGTTGATAAGTTAACTTTTTCTCATTGGCAAAAAGTTATCATAGAATTGAGTAGAAAATTTATATACATCAAAAAATAAGTGGTATATATTTTCTGTCTTGGATAAATCAAGAAATATGGAACATAAAGAGTGAGAAAATACAAGATTAATTTCTCTTGCATAACAGAGCAGACTAATTAAGCGATTATGAAAACCAGTAAGAAGCCCTGACATTAGTGACTTTCAATTAAGCAAGCTGAAATAAGTGTGATAGAACTTTTAAAACCCAAAGTGTAAGTAACTGACTGGTCAGACATGTGTCTTTCCAAAGTCTATAATGAGAGAAAGTCAAAGTTTCACAAGAAAGAGAAAAGAAGCCAAAATTCAGTTAGGAGATTATTTGTAAGCGGCAGCAAGAGGCTTTAGTATCTCTGAGGTATCAGTTTATACTTACATTTTCTGCTCCTTTCAGTCTTTCTCAAATGACATCTTTGTAAAACCTTCTCTCTTCTTTAAGATTTTATTTTTTGGAGCGCCTGGGTGGCCGCTCTCTCTCTCTCTCTCTCTCGCAAATAAATAAATAAAAAATAAAACACTTAAAAAATATTTTTATTATGTTCAGTTAGCCACTGTGCAGTACATCATTAGTGTTTGGTATAGTGTTCAGTGATTCATTAGTTACATATAACACCCCGTGTTCAACACAACACATGCCCTCCTTCAGACCTATCCCCCTGTTACTGCCTCCCTCAGCCCCCCTCCCCTCTGAAATGCTTAGTTTGTTTTCCAGGGTCCATAGTCTCTCATATTTCTTTCTCTGATTTCTCTCCCTTCAGATTTCCCTCCTTTCCCCTCTGGTCCTCTGTGCTGTTGCTTAAAGCAGAGAAAGAATTATCATATGGTTTCACTAATATGTGGCATATAAGATTTTATTTTTCAAGTAATCTGTATACCCCATGTAGGGTTCAAACTTCAACCCCAAGATAAGAGTTGCACATTCTACCAACTGAGCCAGCCAGGCACCTCTTTGTAAAGTAGTCTTTAAATGTCCAAAATAAATGTTTACCTAGTTAGAAGTTAGATTTTATAGAAAAAGAGCATCAGGAATGGAATTGTTTATTGTTTTTCATGCATCCTGTGGTCCCGCCTAAGGAAAATCTCTATTGTAGGCATTTTCAGATTTAAGTTGACATCTTTCAGAACTGTACTGCCCAACACTTAGGTCAAAAAATGATCAGTAACTATGGAGTCAGTCCTACATTTCCAAACATGTTAAGTGACAGTAAGTATTAAAATCCTCTTTCAAAGATAGCATTTTTTCTTCACTCTTCTTTGGAAGAAAAGAGATCCATAACAAGAGCCAGTTCTTTGAGATACAGTCTCATTTCCAGAAAGGCAGTGTGTGGCAAGTATTAAGCTCATCTGCCTGAAAAGCACAGGCACAGTTGCCTCCCTAGGGTGCATTGTCAGAGTTTTTGATTTTCAAAGAACCAACAGAGCTAAGATATATGCAACCCTTTTCATAACAGCTTGTCTTAGTGCTCCAGTCCTCTGCATAGTCCCTGTCCTGCTAAGCAATTAGAACAGTTGTGAGCTTTTGAAGGTAATGATACAGAGCGTTCTACCTTTATGTCCTGATTGTACAAGGCTCAAAGGGAAATGCTTCTAAAGGGGTGAAAATGCAGGACTCCCCTACAAAGTCATGATGCAGCCCCAAACTCAGCCATCTGCAGTGAAGACAAAGAAAGCAGGGTAGACAGTTCAACAAAATGACATAGTCAATTCAACAGATATTTCCCCTATTTATAATAGCTGGGCTTATTTTCAGCATTGTCATCTGTGCTTTCCATAGATTATTTCACTGACTATAATGAACCAACGAAGATGGTATTTGCTGGCTTTCAAAGAAAGGCAGGCAGGGTTCCTCTCTGTTCCCTTTTTATATTGTCTGTAGTCATTCCCTGAAAATGAATTGGGATCAAGGTCAAGTTACCCTACCTCAAGAAAATATTCAAATTTGGACCTGTCAGATTTCAGGTTTCATACTGGACCTCTCAGTCCTAATGTGTAAGGATCTACATCAGCATAGAACAGTTAACAGCTAGAAGTGCTCTCTATGCATTCTGATTCAGTAACCATGTTTTGGATAGTGGCCTCGGCTGGCTCCATTCCAAGCTTTGAAACACATGGATTTATCTCCCTTTTATCCCCAAATCCATTTATCCCCAAATGAAATGGATTCATCTCCCTTTGTCATTAAGAGGTGTAGTTTTATTATTATTTTTTCCAACATAGAAATGTGGCATTGGAATTTAGACTTTGGGATAGATATAAATTGAACAAGTCTGTTTTTTGTTTGAGGTCAGAAAAGAAAAACACACTTTTTCAGCCTACATCATCAGGGTCTGCCCTGGAATCTGGGCCCAAAACCCCAGCTGGCTCTGTGCAAATTTCAGGACTTTGTGAGGAGAGGTGAGTACGTTAAGGGAGGATTTGGGCTTGTGGTTCTGGTTAAATACCATGATGCCATTTTAATTGCACCACAATTCACATATCCTCAACAGTATTAGTATTACAATTTTACACATGAGGAAACTGAACAGCAGGGAATTTAAATAATTTGCCCAAGCTCACAGAGTGTTTATACATGGCATAGGCAGACCTTGAACCCAGGGTCATCTGACCCTAAAGACTTTAATATTTTTTCTTTTTGCTGAAGTCATGTTTATTGAGGTATAACCGACATACAGTAAAATCCACACCTTTTGGATTTTTTAAAAAATCTTTTTAATGTTTCTTCATTTTTCCATGAGATGAAATTTGTCTAATAAAATTAACCATTTTTTAAAAGGTTTTATTTATTTACTAGAGAGAGAACACCAGCAGGGAAGGAATAGAGGGAGAAGCAGACCCCCAACTGAGTAGCGAGCCTGACTCTGGGCTGGATTCTAGGACCCCCACCCCCAGGATCATTACCTGAGCCGAGGCAGACCCTTAACCGACAAAGCCAAGCAGGTGCCCCAAAAGTAACCATTTTAAAGTGAATAATTTCAGTGGCATTTGATGTATTTACAATGCTGTGTAACCACCACTTCTATCTAGTTCCAAAACACTTTCAGTATTATGAATTTTGTCAGACTCATAGAAAAGAAGGAAATTCTACAATCTGCAACTATGTAGGTGAACCTTGAGGATATTATGCTAAGTAAAATGAGCCATCTCTGTATGGACAAAAGGCAAATATTTTATGATTCCACTTATATGAGATATCTAAAAGAGTCAGCTTCATGGAAGCAGAGGGGAATAGTGGTTGCCAAGAGCTGCAGCTGAAATGGGAGTTACTAATCAATGGGCATAAAGTTTCAGTTAAGCTAGATGAATAAACTCTAGAGATTCACTGTAAAACATTGCACCCACAGTCAAGAATAACTTGTACTCAAAGCCTTTACTCTTAACAGCTACCCTATAGACTAGAACAATTTTTAAAATAATAGTAATACAGACCATGTACAAACACCAAAGTGGATAGGGCGCTGGATAGTATGAGAGGAATTAAGATGAAGCAATTGTTGCTGTGGACTGAGTCTTCATTAAACATCTGATCCATAATGAAGCCCAGACACAAAGAAGCAGGAAAAATTAAGCAAGAAACAGAAAAAAGAAAGGAAAAAGCCAACACAGTTCAGTACAGCCTGCCCTGGGTGGGGGATATTTGCAGCTGGACACATTTATGTTGGTGCCTAGGGAGAGCTCCCAACAGAGTAAACCAGTAGGTGCCCAGAAGGTAACCCTAAATTGGAAGTCACACCTCACTCTCACTATGAGTGGCCCTTCTCTCCCCTTCCACTACTGAGCCCAGCACTTGGACAATTCAGTATTTATTTTCTTTATTTTTCCGACTAAAAAAATGAAAACACATGGCACGTCATGTTCAAATATGTTTTAGAAAACCCTGAAATAGAGTATTAAAATTTAGAAAATTCTGACATTGTTTCTGAAGCATCAGAATTAACCATATCCAGTTCTAAGGAATGGTCCCCAAATCAAGATTCTCTCCTCTTAGTTTGGTTAACACAGTGAGTGCTCTTTCCAAATATTTGGTTTTTAAAGTAAGATGTTACTAAATCAAAACCACAATGAGGTATCACCTCACACCAGTCAGAATGGCTAAAATCAACAAGTCAGGAAATGACAGATGCTGGTGAGGATGCGGAGAAAGGGGAACCCTCCTACACTGTTGGTGGGAATGCAAACTGGTGCAGCCACTCTGGAAAACAGCATGGAGGTTCCTCAAAATGTTGAAAATAGAACTGCCCTATGACCCAGCAATTGCACTACTGGGTATTTACCCTAAAGATACAAACGTAGTGATCCAAAGGGGCACATGCACCCGAATGTTTATAGCAGCAATGTCCACAATAGCCAAACTATGGAAAGAACCTAGATGTCCATCAACAGATGAATGGATCAAGAAGATGTGGTATATATACACAATGGAAAACTATGCAGCCATCAAAAGAAATGAAATCTTGCCATTTGCCACAACATGGATGGAACTAGAGCGTATCATGCTTAGCAAAATAAGTCAAGCAGAGAAAGACAACTATCATATGATCTCCCTGATATGAGGAAGTGGTGATGCAACATGGGGGCTTAAGTGGGTAGGAGAAGAATCAATGAAACAAGATGGAATTGGGAGGGAGACAAACCATAAGTGACTCTTAATCTCACAAAACAAACTGAGGGTTGCTGGGGGGAGGGAGGTTGGGAGAAGGGGGTGGGATTATGGACATTGGGGAGGGTATGTGCTTTGGTGAGTGCTGTGAAGTGTGTAAACCTGGTGATTCACAGACCTGTACCCCTGCGGATAAAAATATATGTTTATAAAAAATAAAAAATAATAAAAAAAAGATGTTACTAAACCAAAAGAGGGAGGACCTAAATGATGGGAATTATGCAGAAATTATAAAGCTATTTAGGATTTTGAAGATATGTAATAGAAGATAATATATTTTTATATTTGATTTATATTTTGATATATTTTGATGTATTTGATATATATTTGATAAAAATTTCCTTGTATCCTTAGCTCTTTGGATAGTATTATCTTAGGATAGACCATGATAGCATAACATTTTTATCTTTAGGTAAATATGTATTATTTACCATTTACCATTATCTATAACGGGCTCTGGCAAACATTTGTTTGAAATTTATAAAACTACAAAACTATTCTAACATTTCTTTGTTATATTTCTCACATAGTGTGAGTTATCTTTGTGCTATGTGAGTTATCTTTGTATTCTAAGCACTAAACATCAGATTTTTTTCTGAGAACAGAGAATAAAATGCTTAAATATTTTCAGAGCTGGAGATTTTTTCCTATGAAGAATTTAGTGGGCATTGTTTTTCATTAAAAAAATAAAGTTTGTTTTAAGAGCCAATTTGCTACTCCAGAGAATTTCCCACAGTGCTTTTGGCCCATACAACAAAATTTTTCTTCTTCAGGATATCTTATTTGTCTTGGTGAGGAACTTGATGATGATGATGAGTTACATTTTGCGAACAATTGAATGGATTTGGCTTTTGGTTTGTCATTGGATTTAAGATGTATATCTGTCTTTGTGGTGGGCAGAGAGTTCTGAACTCAAAATGTGCTGATTTGAGGTGTTGTGTGACTGCTTTATTTAAGAAAGTGTGGAACTCTTATTTGACCTCCTCTAAGACTATATTTGAGATGTTCATAACAGTTCATAGGGAGAGATCAAAGAGAGTTATATGTGTTTTAAACTGGTGGGTTTGAAATTCTTTCTTAGAAAAGAATGCTTCCTTTTTCAGATAAAAACCTATGAAGAACCAAATTATATATGAAGCTTATCAAAAATAATCTATTTTGAGTAAAACGGGGCTGAGGTCCAGATTCCTGCCTACTCAGAGACTGGAGTGGGACTGGAATGTGAAGCAACTCGTGGAGCTCTAAGGCTTGCCTGGAAACAGTTTAAAAACTTCTAGTTTTGACTACATATAAGACTTAATGCAAAGCTGTAGGATTTCAAAAGTGACTTCTTCAAGTGGAGGAAGTAAAATATTCAAGACTGAAAACAGCACAGCATGATTGTCTTTCAGGAAATCGTATTTTGGAAATTTATTTGTAATTCATTATATCTGGCAATGTTAGAATGATATATAGGTTTCTAGCTCAATTCTCCTCTAATACTCAAATATCCATAGAAACAATAATGACAATAATAATAGGAAACTCCTAAATAATGCCTGGGTCAAGGGAAAACATTGTGAAATACAGCAAATTAAATTACAGAATACAATATCTTTAATTAATGCCTCTAATAAAAGAAGACAGGCCTAGCTCCTTAGTTTAGAAAAACAGTGTTAGTGTCACCCTACTTGTAATGAATAACTCATCTTCCTATTTGCATATTATGGATTTTTTAAAAATCAAAATTTGGGTTGGGAAAAAAATTATAAAATTAATAGTGGGTAGCCATTTTGTATTAAAGAAGATTCAGAAGAAAGGAATGCCTTTGAAATAAGTGTGGAAAAATCTTTACATTTGTCCCTTTAAATTTCATTCAGCTAGGAAATATTTTACTCTTGCCACTGAATTAAAATCTGGCAATCTTTCTTCACCCTAGGTAATACAACTTCACAAACACTTGTATAAGGGAGAACCAGTAGTACTGGAAAAGGCTGGGGTTCGCCTTTTTTCCCCCTTTTTTTATTACCTCCTTTTCCACTTGCCACAGTAATGTTGGAAGCAGAAAGTTCATATTTGGTTGATATTATTGTGAAATATGTTGAAGCAGAAAGTTAATGTTTGGCTGATATTATTGTAAAATACCTTCAAAGTCTCCAGGACTGGCAGATTTGTTAAGCTTGTTTTGCTTTCATACAAAATTCCTTTGCTTGATTCTTCTGATTGCAACTCCTGTGAAATAATGTCTTCTGTTTCTCCAGTGGCTGGATCTCCTTGGTCCATGGCCTTTTAGCAACACACTGCAAGGAAATACTCTGTTAATCTGCTTTTATCTCCCAGTGGTTCTTTTGGACAAGGACTGATTGGCTCCAGTCCAGCTATACCTGCTGCCGTGGTTCCCACACGTATTCCTGAGGATTCTCACTGGTTTGTTGGACTGCCACTGGAACTTTGTTTCCAGACACAGCTGCTCAGCTCCTTTAGTCCTCTCTGACAAGTCCTTTATCTGATTAGTTCTCACATTTGAATTGGACACCTATCCAGCATGCTTCCCACATTACATGGGAAATTACCAGTCTCTGAGTGATTATAGTTGAGAGAAAGGTAGGCTCACAACCTTTACTTTTGGGCTGGGTTTGAATCATAGTGCAGCTTGTTTAAAAGTAAATATTTATTACGAAAGCTACTGTCTGCCAAATCTCCCTTGTAATAGGTTAATTTTGAAACCAGTGTTTGACCTTTTTACAAACAATCTTCACATTGTAGTCAAATGATAGAGCTTTGATTCTAATCTAGACATCCTAGCTTAAGAGCCAAGGCTCCGAATCACTAATCTATACTGCTTGAATCATTGTGCGGTGCCGCCTAATAACATTTTTCCTTCTGTGTTTCCTTCTATGCCTTCTAAGTGCCTGATATCTTCAGCTGGACTTCAGACATCTACAAAATGGAGATTATACTTTTGCTCAGCATTCTCTTTTTATTTTCATAGGAAGTATAGAGATAGTGTTCGCGTGCTTTCAGTTAATATGTCAGGCTCTCATGACATGACAGAGCCACCCTGTTCTACAAACACTTAGAAATTCTGGGTAAGACGAAATAGAATTTATTTTAAATTAATATATATGTTCAAAACTTTGGATGGAAAAGTATCAGTTCCATGACATACAGAGAGCACAGGAAGCCACAAAAGTGAGAGACCTGAGGTCCAATCACTCAGTAAAGTATCCAAACCATAAAAACCTTAGTAATTAGGAACAGGCTTCATGCGTCTTCGACCAAGAAAAAGACATTTGGCCCAGAGGCATAGATGAAATTGATCAATCACTGTAAAGCCAGAACTGTTGAAGGACTGCTTTGTCCTAGAAATGGAAAGTAGGTATGTTCTGCCTACCAGCTGAGGGAGTTTTCAATTACAGCTGGGTAGAGAGTGATCTACAAAATGTAAATCCTCAAAGAATCAAAGGAGGAGAACATTGATTTATAAACAACAGAACTAAAATCAAGTCATGTTAGGCATAGCTGAGGGACGTGATACCACATTAAATAAAATATTAAAAGTAAACAGAGGAAACAAACACTATAAAAGGAATTATTGTTAGACTGATGATAGCATTCTGTCAGATTCTTACCTTTGAATTCTGAAAGGAAATAATTTTTGTCCTAGAATTCTATACCCAGCTAAAATATTACTCAGTGATTAAGATAAAATAAAGATAATTTGGACAGTCAAAAACTGAAAGTTTAATATTCTCAGACTCCTGCTAAAGGAATATTACTAAATGATATGCTTACGTAAGAACTGAACTCAAGGGAGTTCTGAAAACAAAGTTGAGGAAAGAAAAAATAAAAAGTATTGTTAGTTCTGTGATTTTGATACTATGTATACAGATAGTCATAAAAGGATATTGGTTATTTTGTTTCTTTACATAAATATTTCATAATATTTATTAACATGGAATTTCCTTTTTTCCCCCCTCAACATTAGTTTTTAATCAGTTTGTCTCTACAAAGCAAGAAAAGAAAAGAAAATCGTATAAAAACATGTAAGGAAGGAATATTAACTCAATGGATAATATGTTTTTGTGATTAAAAACACCTGGAGCAAAATTGATATTTTTAAAACTTCGTAAAATCTGAGTGGTAGGTATAAAAGTGTTGTCATGTTTTCTGTGATTTAATAATTTTAAAATAAAAGCATAAATGAGGACATCTAAATGAATAGAGTAGGGAAAGGGAAAAATGGTAAATCTTTAGTGGAAAAACCTGGCGCACACATTTTGTGAAAGTGATGAATTTTAACATCATCAGTGATACGTTGTGGGTATCATGTTCTCCCTGATTTGATGTGACAGGATCACATGTATCATAGTCTTTCTAAAATGCCATAATGTCCATCTAATCATGAGAATGTGTTAGATAAACCCAGATAGGGAACACTCTATAGGTTACCTGGCTAGAATCAAGTAAAGACTAAGAATTCATATACCAGAGATTGAGGACATAGGACAACTAGAAACCATATAGCACCTTGGATTTGATCTTGCAACAGAAAGAGGGCATTTCACTAAAAAAACTGGTGAAATTCATATAGTCCAGAGTTTATGTAATAGTAGCTTACAAATGTCACTTTTAGTTTTAGCAAATGTAGCAAAATGATTTAAAATGTTAACAATGAGGGAATTGGGTAAGGAATAAACAGAAACTCTCTGTGTTAGGTTTATAACTATTCTATAAATCTGAAATTATTTTTAAAAAAAAGTATGTTCCAAAAAAAATTTTTTTTAAAGTCATTTTAACCTTAGGTAAGCAATATCCCATATTGTAAATTGAATGGATGATATTCTACATTCGAAGCAAACATGATATATTTAAAAATAAAGGAGCATGCTGCCCAGTTTTCCCTGAAAATATGTTAGCTAGTTTGCCTCAAGTATTTAAATAATTAATCCTCAGAAAACTGCAATCAGTTGAATGTTTAGTAGACTTAACACTGAGATTCCATGATTATCTCCATGTGGACATATCTTTTAAATTTGGATTTAGGTAGGCAATTACTTTTTTTTTTCCCCCCAACAAGTTAGAGGCTATTAAACTCTTCCCATTGCCACAGTGCTGGGCAGATCCCAGAGAATATACAGACAAGCAAAGTGCTGGTGAACGCTGATAGTTAACATTAGAGCAGAGCAGCATTGCATTACATCAACAGATGACTTTTCTAGATTAAAGCAGGCAGCTGGCATTTCATAGTATGTTGGGGAGAAACAATCTTCATAGCATTCTTGTAGAAAACTGTATTTAAAATCTAAACTGTGAATAACTGTTGATACAGAGACTAAGAACTCTAATAAAAGGAAATGCTAACTCAGTACAGACTTATCAGCTTTGTAACAACGGGCACAAAGAGGAAAAAAACCAGTGACAAAGCAGAAAACCTTATCGTAGCTACATTGGTAATCTCAGTCGAAGGTTTTTACCAATTTCTTAGAAAAAATTGGATTCAGATTGAGGGTCTGAACTTTAATCTGTGTGTGAATATTTGCATTTAAGGTTACCATGACAAACTTCAGATTGTTCTCATTCACTTGCTTTCTTAACATTCTTAATCAAATAATATCTTCAGGTGTGATTATCAATAGATATCTTGTTTTCTTTGTTTGTTTGTTTGTTTGCTGGCATATCCCAACACCTAGAACAGTATATGGCACAAAATAGTTGTAAATATTTGTTGAATGACTAAATGAATGATGCCCCTTTGGCACCATCAGCCACTCATGTGTTTCAGTGGTGGCAGGGAGTCTCAGGGTCAGCAGGAAAGGAAGGTGTCTATCCAGTTTCTTCTGGTATGGTCAGCAGAGCTCCCATTCTATCTGGGGAAGAGTGACCTAATTAAATCACTGTCGTAGTCAGTTTGGGCTGCTACAGCAAAATACTATACACTGGGTGGCTTAAACAATGAACATTTATTTTCTCACAGTTTTGGAGGCTGGAAGCCCAAGATCAGGTGGCCTACATGGATTGTAGGTTTGGGTGAAGACCCTCTCTGGGGGTACCTGGGTGGCTCCGTGGGTTAAAGCCTCTGCCTTCAGCTCAGGTCATGATCCCAGGGTCCTGGGATTGAGCCCCAAATCAGACTCTCTGCTGGGTAGAGAGCCTGCTTCCTCCTCTCAATCTGCCTGCCTCTTTGCCTTCTTGTGATCTCAGTCTGTCAAATAAATAAATAAAATCTTTAAAAAAAAAAATCCTCTCTGTCTTACACTCCTCATGCTTACATGACCTTTCCTCTGTATGTGCTTATTTTTTTTCTCTTCCTGGGTTTTTTGTTAGTTTTCTTGTAGGAAGTTTATAAAATGTGGAGGATCCTCTTCAATGTGGTCTCTTCTCTACATTTAGTTGTGGACAGTCTGTTCTGTTAGTGTCTGGAGTTGTTTTCTGGGTTGTTTATACTAATGTGGGTATTATCTAGGTGTATTTGTGGGATGAGGTGAGTGTCTTCTCTGCCATCTTCCCCAGAAGTCTTCTCTTTCTCTTATAAGGGCCCCAGTCTTGTCATCAGGGTCCCACCCTCTTGAACTCATCTAAACCTACTTAGCTCCCAGTGGTCCCACTTTCAAATATCATCACACTAAGGGTTTTGTTTTCAACATATAAATTTTGAGGGGACAGAAAGATTCAGTCCACAGTAGTTACTTTCTCTTGCCAGATTAGGGGTCTGGAGATGCAGCATCTAGACCACTTTTGTTTGTTGGGTGAAAAGTTCTAAAATGCAGTTAATACTGTGTTGTTCCTCTGGTCTTGAGGTCCTCAATCAGTTTGCCTTCCTTTTTCCATTTTTCACTATTATCCCTTGATTGCCTCTTGCATTTTTTCCAGGTTTTTGTGTTGTGCTTAGTGAGAAGGAGTAGGGAGAAATGAGTCTGTGCTATCTTGTTCCCACCAGAAATTACATTTAATTTTGAGGTCCATGGAAAGTTCAGCTAAATCCCATCCTCTTATTGTCATGAGCTTCCCACAAATATTTAAAACTGATTTTCGTGCTGTGATCCAGATAGTGCCAGAACCAGGTAGGCTCATCTAGAGAGCCCCTGAGCTGAATATGACCTGCTTATAAAACCTACTTATAAGCTTTCCTTTTAAGCTATTTGATTACTGTGAGAGAGTAGACTTGGTATATCAGAGAACAAAAAGAGGAAAATTGCTTTTAAAGGTCAAGATTGGTCATTTCTCTCTTACCTATAGGTGTAGAAATTGAGTTGCCTTATGAAATTTTCCCTCTCTGTTGTTGGCATGACGGATTCTCTTAATTTTGACTTCTTTAATTTTAGTCAGTGAACTAAGTCATCATTTGTGTATGAAAGTGTTTTAACTGAGCTTATTATGCTTGAAAGGAGTGACGGTAACTATTTTGACTTATTACTTTCTGTCTGGTTAGGATAATCAAACATTCAGCAAGGAAGAATAAAAGCACTGTAGGTGGTACAAATGAGCATGAAAAAGAGCTTCCAAAGACCTCTTCCAAATAGAGAACACTTCCCGCTCCCTCCCTTCCCCTCTTCCCACTCCACCCACATCCTTTCCCTACTTTTAGACTGTTCCTAAACCAGGAAGTAGAAGTTGTGAGTGGGAAGGGGTGGGGAGTGTGTATGTGTAACCAACAAGGGAATTTATTCTCTTGATGAATCATAATGATTGTACTATAATCACACATTCCCACATCCAGTCCTGAATTCTTGTGCCAGCATTCAACTCCCTTTGCAACTGGGCAAGCTGGCTCCTTCTGTTTCCGTCTCTAGCTTTTCAAGCAAAATGATACAATCAGAAAATTTGAGACATAAGGTGACTTTTGGGACCATCAAATTCCAGCCTTTCACTTACAGGAGAGAATCAGAGGGCCTAGAACCTGAGGAGGAGCATTCAAGTTCATGAACTTGTTAGAGGTGGAGTTAGGATTAGATGGCACTCGTGGCTTCCAGGTCCATACTCTTTTTATGATGTCAGGTTGTCTGTCTTATTTCAGTTGTAGCCACTATCTACTATCATGTTTCAATACTTGGTATTTGGTAAGGCCAGAAGTAGATGAGAGACTGTCTCACTGCTGCCTGGGACTATAGAAACCTCAGACAAACAAATAAACAAATGGTTGCAGTAGTGATGATTTGCAATGTGAATTATATACTCTGTGCTTACGATTCATATAACTGGTATTCTCAGTGTTCCTAGATCTATTTCATCTTCACTTTGTCTTTCCTTTGCTTATAAAAGAATAAGAGGCATCATGGGGGGCTATGCAGATACTTTTATCTTAATATTGAAACTCTTTTTACTGGAATAGGACAGAGTGACTCAAGTTGAAGTTCAGGTGTTTAAGGGAATAGAAGGAGCCCAATACCCAGAGCATGAAGGAGGTTCTCCACCCCCTTGGGTGCCCAGTTGGAGTAGAGGCCCTCACATCTAGGAAACAGTAAATTTGTGCATGAATCCTCCAGTGAGCATTTTTTTTATCATCCAGACATGTTTTGTTCGAGGCTTTATATCATAGAACAGAGTAATTTATGCAGATATTATTAGAGGGAATAACAAAAATTTAGAAACTGGTTCCAAAGTCATGATAGGAGAGTCAGGACCTGATACCTGAAGAACTTGGAATTGTACCTCTTAAACACTGATTGGCTACCTAAAGCAATTTCAGTATTGTTAATGGATCAATTATTTGGGGGAAAGAAGATCCTCTATAAGCTAGGGAGAGAGAAAAAATGTACAAAGCCAAATACTTCTCTCCCATTTCTATATGGATATGGATAGAATCCTGTCTGGTTGAATAAAAGAGTGATCGTAGTCAAATGTAGATAAGTTCTTGTCCTATTATATTAGGCAGGATTTGATTTATAGCCAACCATGTGTCCAGTACATGTGGTGAATGAGGGCTTGTGCAGAAATACCGAAAACACTGAAAAGAGTATCAGAGAGCAAGGCAGCTCTATGCACATCAGGAAACTGCAAAGGGAAGTCTGTCCAAATGTGTTGCAAGTGAGCAAGTTCCAATAAAGATAATTTACTCAGGGCCACAAAGAAGAGCTGGGGAAATGGAAAGAAATTAATTTTACGTGCTGTCTGATCATAAAATTAGGGAGGGGTTTGGCAAGCAGTTGAAAACGTTAGTTGGAAAAAGAAAATTCAGTAAGATTATATTAACTCTATGCAAATATCTGGACTATGATCATGTGGCAGTGAGATGGCAATGAGATTAGACAGACTGAGAATGGCACCAGAGGGCAGCACTGGCACCAGTGGTGGGAGTGATAACAAGAGGTATTTCTTTTGAACTTGAGGGGAAAGTTTCCATTAGCTAAAACTGTTCTGATTTATAATGGCCTGCCTTGGAATAGTTTATTCTTAATGTGGGTAGTATTCAAATACAGGCTTAACCACCAATTAACACAACAATGGAAGGGGAATTCAGGAACATAGTAGGTTTATAATGTAAGGTCCTTAATGAAATTCTGTTTACCTAAATCCAACCTACTGTGATTTTATGCTTCTTTTAAAATCTCACAAAACAAACTGAGGGTTGCTGGGGGGGGGGATGGGAGAAGGGGGGTGGGGTTATGGACATTGGGGAGGGTATGTGCTTTGGTGAGTGCTGTGAAGTGTGTAAACCTGGTGATTCACAGACCTGTACCCCTGAGGATAAAAATATATGTTTATAAAAAATTTAAAAAAAAATCAGCAAAACAAGAAAAAAAAATCACTGTGGCTAGTAAGCATTAGAAACAGAACAAGGGCACGGCTAGCCCTTTTGACACCCATTCCAGAAATAGCAGCTCAGTTTTGTTTGGAACTGTGTATGTATACTGAAACCAGTGTTCCTCATCAGCTTGACTTCTTAATGTCTCAGGTTCAATGAATCAGTCTGTATTCCCTAAGTAAGCTATACTGGAGTGTTTGTGTTTACATAAACACTTACACAGTTACATTTATGTACTTATTGATCACAATGGAAAACATAAACAGGATCCTCTGTAATGGTTATAACAACTATCTGTGATATCAGTCGGGTTCCTGGTAGAAAAATTCACCCCAAATACTTCAAATCAAGAGACCTTAGTGAAAGAACTACTCACAGAATTGTGGGCAGTGTTAAGGTAACCAGTAAGATTCTGAGACAACAGTAGCTGGAAGCAACTGTTATTATTAAGGCTGCAGGGGACAGAAAGGAATCAGTATTCCAGGAGCTAGTAAGCTGTCCTCGTGGAGGGTTGCAGCTACTGCCTGGCTGAAGCAGGAAGGGAAGAAACTTGTAGCTCTCTTCTCCTACTCTCTGATCTTCCGATGCCATTTTGTGGTGGATTCCAAACCAAAGTCAGCCAGCAAAGGGAGCCTGGCTCGTGCATGACAGAGAGTGAATCTGAATGGTCAAATGGAGAGTAACCAGAAACCTAAAGTAGACACTGGTTAAGGTCAAGTCCTTAACCATAATCAAATTGGTAAATATTAATTACACATGTACTTTATTCTTACTGTTTTTGTTACTGTTTTAAGATTTTATTTTAAAATTTATTTTTGATCTTGTTTTTATAAGGTCTTCTACAGGTTTTAGATTGTGACTCCTTTTATATCTAACAGACTGCTGACTTTATAGAGACCTAACGTTTATTTTACTTTTCATTTTCTCCTAAATTGTCTTCTCTCTTCTTTTTCCCAAGTGAGATTGTATTTTGCAGTGCTTCTCCTTATATTTGTCACAAAACGCAGTAAAATCTGGTGACATTTCCTTCATCAAAGCCTGAATTGTTTTTGCTACTAATTTAATGATTGACACATACAACTGCTGAACAAATGACACATACAGTGACAATAGACACTATCTGAAGTCTCTTGTGCCAGCTGCTTAAATCAGTGAAGTCATTGCTAGAACACTGGGTAGATGTTAATGGACCTAAGAAAGCCATAATAATTTCAAGAACTGAACATTTCTTTGAAAAATATCAAATGTTACATCTTAAGCCTCTGATGGTTACTTTTGCAAAACTGCATATTTGAAAGAAGCATAAATACATATTCACATCTTTTGAAGTTTCCCTGACACCAATTTCTACACATTCTTTATGTTTTCACCTACAAGTATCTTTGGTTTCTCTCTCTCTCCTTCCCTTTATTCCCTGCCCCCCCTCCCATTTTGCTCTTCTGTCTTCAGTTCTATATTCATCACGTAAATTTACAAGGCTTCTACAACACTGTTAGCACATAAGTGATTTAAAATAAGATGCAGATTGGGGATGAAAAGTAGACTCTATGGAGAAAAAAAAAGTGAAGATCATATATTTACAGATTTCCTCAAAAATCTGAACACATTAAATGTGAAGAGATGGATGAAGACTTTATCTAGTTCCAAAGTACTTAGGCTTAAATCTGGCAAGAACACATATTGAATTACTTTTAAGAAACAGTATCTTCTTCAGTGCTTCAGAGAAACAAATTTGGATTAGTTGTTTGGGGGATGAAAGAATACATAGATATAGATATAAATAGATATAGATCTCAAAACAAAAAATAAAATGACTTGATATCCTTTGGCAAGAGTTTGCAGAAAGAAAAATCTAAAGAATTTAGTGAAGTTTTATGTTAATATGTTACTATCATTTTTTCTTATAATAGTGACATCAGTGCATATAAACTGAGAACATCCACATTATGGAAATGCTGTTAGAACTCACAGAAGGTGTAGCAGGAAAGAATCCTTTGGGAGGGAAAAACACTATATAAATACCTAGAGGAAGGAACCAAGAAATGAAGGTCCTGATTTTCACACATCTAAGTTTCTGTTGGTGGAAGTTATGGCTGGCATGCTACTACTATGATAGTGATGCGCTTAGACCTAATTTCTGTTATTTTATGATGAATGTTATTATGTTTTTCTGAAATTTCATGGCCATTCCATAAGAAGGTTGTATAAAACAGGGTTAGAGAAGAAAATCTCTTATATGTGGGCTCCCACTGGCTTCTATTACATTTTCATTTTCTCTTCAACTCTGTCTCTTCCACTGAAAACAAAACAAACAAAAAATAAGTTCCTCATTTCAAGTTAGGACAAGGCTCTTTCTCAGAGAACATATAATTAGGCCACTAAATTTTCGCCAATTTGGACAAGTCTCTGTTCCCCTGGAAATTTAACACTCATACAAAATTGCTCTATGATGAGAAACACAATGTTTTATTAGTTTTAAGATTGATATTTTACATTTTAACCCTTAAGAAGTGAGGATAAATATAATTGAAGGTATTTAAAAATATCTGTAGGTCATGCATTGATACAGTTACCATTTTCTTTTTTTTTTTTTTTAAGATTTTATTTATTTATTTGACAGAGAGAGATCACAGTAGGAGAGAGGAAGGGAAGAGATCACAGAGAGAGGAAGGGAAGCAGGCCCCCTGCTGAGCAGAGAGCCCGATGTGGGACTCGATCCCAGGACCCTGAGATCATGACCTGAGCCAAAGGCAGCGGCTTAACCCACTGAGCCACCCAGGCGCCCTACAGTTATCATTTTCTCACATGTTCCAACTTGGTTGTTTTTCTGGTGGTATGACTGAGCAACTGTAGTCAACATACCAGCCAATAAATTGATTGTGACACATTGAAGGACAGAATATATGTCTTATCTATTGTCCAAAAATTATCTATTCTGGTAAGAGAAAAAAAAATAGTATTAAAATGTGGGGCCAAGAGCTTGGTAGAAAATTTCAAGAACAATTTGGAGAATTCTATTAAGAAATGTTGCTTTGTTAAGGTTTGGGTAGCACATAGGTTGAAACTGCATGGAAAGATAAAGATACTGATGATACCGATGCCATGATGAAGTTGTAGAGTTTTTGTCTTTCTGCCATAACCAACTGAAAAACTGGAACTATGTTCAGATACTGGACAACTGGAAATACAGGTCTGTGATCCATAAGAGAGGAGAGAAGAAAAGAGGTAGCTCTTTGTTTGGACCAGATTTCAAAGTGGAGTCATTGTTTGGTCATGCGGCAAGGGGTACCCAAGCAGAGCCCTAGGTACCTACGGAGTTGAAAAAACAAAGATCTGATTTTAAGAAAATAAGTCAGTGAGAGTTTCCAAAGTTGATTACTGCAAAACAAGGTGGTTTTGCAGAAGAAAAAAGTTCCAAAAATCTGCACAGGGTCCCCTTGAATCTGTTGCTAAATAATAAGCTGTGTCTGCCTATGGTGAAAGCCTATGAAGCCAGGTGAAGAATGTCCACAAAGCTGAAAACTTAGCAATTCCTGAAGCTTACACAGGGTTGGGACACATTTCAAGTTATCCAGGGTAGAAAATCCCTCTGGAGCACCAGGACATTTAACAGAAATTTTAGAAGTATGTATGGCTAAAAGCCTTAGTAGTAAAAGCCTTAGTAGTATGGCTAAAATGCTATGGATTAAATCCTGCTAGAGAATATTACTGTTATAAATATTGGGGTGCATGTGCCCCTTTGAGAATCATTGTTTTTGTATCCTTTGGATAAATATGTAGTAGTGCAATGGCTGGGTCCTAGGTTAGTTCTATTTTTAACTTTTTGAAGAACCCCCATACTGTTTTCCCAGATGGCCATACCAGTTTGCATTCCTACCAGAAGCGCAAGGGGTTCCCCTTTCTCCACATCTTCACCAACATCCATTGTTTCCTGAGTTGTTAATTTTAGCCATTCTGACCAGTGTCAGGTAGTATCTCATTGCGGTTTTGATCTTTATTTCCCCAATGCTGAGTTATGTTGAGCTTTTTTTCATGTGTTTGTTGGCCACTTATATGTCTTCTCTGGAGAAATACCAGTTCATGTCTTCTGCTCATTTCTTAACTGGATTTTTTGTTTTTCTGGAGTGTCGAGTTCTTTATATCTTTATATATATCTTGGATACTAGCCCTTTATCTGAAATATCATTTGCAAGTATCTTCTCCCATTCTGTAGGTTGCCTTTTAGTTTTGTTGATTGTTTCCTTTGCTGTACAGAAGCTTTTTATCTTGATGAAGTCCAGGTATTTCATTTTTGCTGTTGTTTCCTTTGCCTCTGGACATGTATCTTGTAAGAAGTTGCTGTGGCTGAGGTCAAAGAGGTTGCTGCCCCTAGGATTTTGATGGGTTCCTGTTTCACATTCTTAGGTTTTTTCATCCATTTTGAAAATATTTTTGTGTATGGTTTAAGAAAGTAGTCTAGTTTCATTCTTCTGCATGTTGCTGTACAGGTTTCCCAGCACCATTTTTCGAAGATTCTTTCCTCTTTGTCGAAGATTAGTAGACAATAGAGTTGAGGGTCCGTTTCTGGGTCTCTGTTATGTTCCATGGATCTGTGTGTTTGTTTTTGTGCCAGTAACATACAGTCTTGATGATTACAGCTTTGTAGTACAGCTTGAAGTCTGGAATAGTGATGCCTCCAGCTTTGCATTTCTTTTTCAACACTAGTTTGGCTATTTGGGATCTTTTCTGACTCCATGCAACATTTAAAGCAGCAATGTCCACAAATACCAAAATATGGAAAAAGCCAAGAAGATGTGATATGCATACACACACACACACACACACACATGAATACAATGGAATATTACTTAGCCAAAATGAAATCTTGGCATTTGCAATGAGATGGATGGAACTAGAGTGTATTATGCTAAGCTAAATATGTCAGTGAGAGAAAGACAAATATCATATGAAACAAAACTGATGAATATAGGGGAAGAGAAGGAAAAATAAAATAAGATAAATACAGAGAGGGAGGCAAACTATAAGAGACTCTTAACTATAGGTAAAAACTGAGGGTTGCTGGAGGGGAGATGGTTAAGGGAAGGGATAATTGGGTGATGGAAATTATGGAGGGTGTTATATGCAACTGATGGATCATTGTATGTTAACTAACTTGAATTTAAATAAATAAAAAAATTTTCCACCAAAAAAAAGCTGCTAAAGATCTTTCTAAGCAAACTTCAAAAATATGAAACTAATTTGCAAGTAACATAATTGCCAGACAAAACAAAATCCCATATAGTGTAATGGAAACACTAACATATAGATACTTAACAGCATCACATCTAAAAGTCAGTCATCACATAAAAAATATCACTAGACATATAAATAAACTGGAAAATGTGATCCAGAGCCGGGAGAAAATTCAGTCAAAGAAATAGATCCAGGAAGGAGAGAAATAAAGCATTTAGCAGATTAAAACTTTAGTAATGTTATAAAAATATGATTAAGAATTAAAGGAAGACACAAACATAAGAGAAGTGAAAGATCTAAAAAAGGCAGTTGCTGCTTCTGATAATCAAAGATACAGTATTTAAAAATTCCACTAGATGAGCTTTTTAGCAGATTAGACACTGTAGAAAAAAAATCAATTAGCTTAAAGATAGCAAGAGAACTACCAAAATTAAGCAGTGAGAGGGAAAGAAAATAGAAAAAAAAATCAAATAGACTTAGGGATGTCTCAGAAAATATGGGTCTAACAGTCTAACAAATATGGGAGACTGATGTAAAAATATTTTTTTAATTTTTTAATGTTTTTATAAACATATAATGTATTATTAGCCTCAGGGGTACAGGTCTATGAATCGCCAGGTTTACATACTTCATAGCACTCCCCATATCACATACCCTCCCCAAGTCCGTATCCCCACCACCTTCTCCTACCCCCCTCCCCCTGGTCACCCTCAGTTTGTTTTGTGACAGTAAGTCTCTCTTATGGTTTGTCTCCCTCCCAATTCCATCTTCTTTCATATTTTCTTTTCCTATCCCCCAAACTCCCCACATTGCATCTCCACTTCCTCATATCAGAGAAATCATATGATAGTTGTCTTTCTCTGAATGACTTATTTTACTCAGCATAATACCCTCTAGTTCCATCCACGTCATTGCAAATGGCAAGATTTCATTTCTTTTGATGGCTGCATAGTATTCCATTGTGTACATATACCACATCTTGATCCATTCATCTGTTGATGGACATCTAGGTTCTTTCCATAGTTTGGCTATTGTGGACATTGATCCTATAAACATTCGGGTGCACGTGCCCCTTTGGATCACTACATTTGTATCTTTAGGGTAAATATTCAGTAGTGCAATTGGTGGGTCATAGGGTAGCTCTGTTTTCAACTTTATGAGCAACCTCCATGATGTTTTCCAGAGTGGTTGCACCAGCTTGCATTCCCACCAACAGTGTAGGAGGGTTCCCCTTTCTCTGCATCCTCGCCAGCATCTGTTATTTCCTGACTTGTTAATTTTAGCCATTTTTAGCCATTCTGACTGTTGTGAGGTGGTACCTCATTATGGTTTTGATTTGTATTTCTCTGATGCTGAGTGATGTGAAGCATTTTTTCATGTGTCTGTTGGCCCAATGTAAAATATTTGAAGAATTAATGGCTAAAACTTGTCCAAACTTGATAGAAACTCTAAACACAGAATTCTAAGAACTTCAAAGAAAAAGAATATCAAATAGAATATTCAGATATTCGAACAGAATAGATACAAAATTGCACAATGGTGAAACGAGTAAGAATTCCTGAAGTCAGTGCTGACCAAAAAACTACTAAAGATTGCCAGATAAAAAAGGAAGCAAAGCAAAGAATTACAACAAACTTTCTATCAGAAACTCAAGCCACAAGACAGACAACAGAACATTGTTAAAATGTTGAAAAAAATCTGTTGATAAAAAACTCTATGTCTGGAGAAAGTATTCTTCAAATATAAAGACAAAATGCTTTGTTAGACACATAAAACCTGAAAGAAATTATTGCTGGCAGACATCATGGCCCACAAATCCGTTCAATGATATGAAAACAGTGTTTTGTTTTAAGAAAGAAAATATGTATCCCAAAAATGACATGAAAATTTCATGTTTATTACTGAGGATAAAAAGCTTTAGAATAGGTTTTTAACCAGATAACCTATAACCCTTAGAAGAAGAAGAAGCGTTGTCAGTAGCCAGTATAGAACAAAAGTGTGACTTTTGTTCAAAAAGTTTGTTTTTGTTCAAAAAGTTTTGTTTTTTGAACAAAAGCCAGAAAGAACAAAAATGTGGCAAACTCCCTCTTCCCTCTTGATTTACTGGAGAGACAGACTAAGAGCATGTGACAAACATGCTCAAAGTGTATCTTGATTTCCAAACTCCCCTTAACAATCTCCCTCCTGACCCCCTCTGGGCAAGATGAAAAAAAAATTATATAGGGTGACAGTACACTTGAGTATTTTCTTAGCTGATTCAAGATTCAGGAGTATAATCTGAAAGGTTGATAACTGAAGAGGAAAAATTTGAACAACAAAACGGGTTTTTCTGATAAGTACAAGTTTTCAGTTATTGAAAGGAAACAAAATCCTCATTAGATGGCAGATATTCTTTTATGGCATTATGGAAAAAACATTGATGAAAGTATATAAACTGTCCTTCAGTAACATACTTTTCTTATATCTTCAGTGTCTATGTCATTATATTTCCCTGTGGTTTTATGTCTTCATATTTTGGGGAAAAAAGTATAGCTTTTGGACTTGAAAATCTCTTAAAACTTTAATAGTTTCAACAATCTATTTTTCTAAATTTCCATAAATAGTTACAATAGTTACAAGCCTATTTTGTCCACTCACATAGAGTGGAGAGCTAAGACCACAGCTCCAATGCTGGGAGCAGCATTTATCAGAGTAAAAAATAAAACCCCAGATACCTTGTCTAAATGTGAAACTCAATTTAGCATTTTATAATAACTTGTTTTTGCAAGATTTTTCTGAAGCAGTTAAAAAAAACTATTATAAACTCTAGGTAAAGGCAAATCATTTAATTAAACATGCTGCATCTGCCTAGGTACACACTAGATGGAAAATTAGAAGGCTTTTAAATATTTAAGAGGGAGGAATATAAATTGGCAAGAGAATATTATTAGAGAAGACAGGATGCATAAAGAACAGTCAAACAGAGATTAATTATTTCTCTCCTCCCCCAAAATAGTAGACATAATTACCAAAGTTGATGAAGTTCAAGGCATGAGTATGGCTTCATCTTATCTTTGATTACTTCTTTTTCTCTTCTTTCTTTCGTTGATTTAAAGAATACTTATTGGTGAAATATAAAAGATGGGAGGTCTGATTTCACACACACACACACACACACACACATCATGTGAATACTGACCTGCCCCAGAGAGGCCTTCATACCTGAGTGTGTAGCCAAGAAGCAAAACCAAGCAATGTAAGAATATTTGCTGGAGACTTCTAAAGATGAGGAGTGTGGAATTGCTTCACAGAAGGACATACCAAGACAACTATTTGAGGGACTAAATAGCTTTTTTAGTTCTGTGTATTACTGGTTCTTAAATAGCAGTTTTATCAAATAAGCCAAATTTACATGATCATTTTCTTACTTACCCTCCATGTCACATAGGCAAACACTTAAAAATATTCTGTGAATAAAAAGCTTATCCTGGAAATTTTCTTGATTGGGCACTTAGATAACACTTTCTCATGTGATCTGATTTCACACAGGACTCCACATGTCACCTCAAAGTAATAACATTTCAGCCTCTGACTGATCAGTTATGCATAAGAAACAGAAAGAATCATAAGTTTTATGACTTAGAATATAAAACTGAGGTTGTTCCTTTAAGAGAGAACTTTTTGAATCTATTAAAAGGCCCCAAGAGAAATGGTAACACTCAGAAGTCTGGCTGTGGGGGAAGAAAGCAGAATATTAACTCCTATCGTTCAATTACTATCTATACGCCGGTCTTGCTTAAATATGTATCTCTAACTCAGATCTCTCCCTTGAGATTCAAACCCACATGCCTCAGTGCCTTTTGACATTTCTACCTAGATGTTTCACTGGCAACTAGCATTCCGCTTTGCAAAAACGAAGCTTGTTTCCTCCCCAAGGCCTTCACTTCCTTTCATGTTCTCTCTCTAAAAGGCTCCAAATGTGTAAAAAATCAACCTGACGAAAATCAGGTTGGCCTTGCTGGGACAAGTTGGAATTGGGTGGGGAAAGTGGGAATAATGGAAACTTACATGGTAGCCATTGATCTTTCCATGAAAAAGCACTTGTTTTTTCTTTTAAGAAATTTTGTTCCTGGAGGTATCTGGGTGGCTCAGTCAGTTAAGCGTCTTGACTCAGACCATGATCTCAAGGTCATGAGATTGAGCTCCACGTCTGGCTTTGTGCTGCACATGGAGCCTGCTTGGCTATCTCTCTCTGACCACCTACTCCACCCCTGTGCTTGCCTGTGCTCTTTCTTCCCTCTCTCAAAATTACACCTGGAAAAAAATACACAATAAAATGTTATAAGATGTTTGTAGCTAATTTTAGCTAATATCAAGTATTTTGTCTACCACAATGCTAAAATTCATAAACATTTCCAGTTCTGGGATTTGTGACAATATTTGGAGGTATATTTTAACATGAGATTCAGAATTTAAAGAAGCTGCATGGGAGTGTGGACCACCAAGTCCCTTGATTCTATGCTTAAGATGACACAACCTCTTAGATTCTCCAGTACACAAACCTAAGAGTTTTTCTGAATTATTCCTTCTCTGTCCTTCCTATCTTATAATTAGTCATTAACTGTATTTGATTCTATTTCTCAAGTATTCAAAGTCTAGGGTGGGATTTTGTTCACAGAAAGCTACTGTCCTCTCCCTTCCCCAACTCCTTCCTCCTCCCCTCCCATCTCCCCCACCTCCTCTTTTTTTTTTTTTTTTTTCTGTTGTGAAGTTTCTCAGTCATGTGAGCATAGACAAAAGAAGAAAGAGGCGAATAGGACACAAGGTATCACGTGGCAGTTTATTAGTGATGTTCCCCAAGTGCTTACAGATTTCCACCGTCCAGGCTCTGGGTTGGACTGCATTTTCACTCCATATTCTGCAGTTAAGACTTCCTTTGGACAATGAGATGTGGGGGGAGCTGACATGTATCCTTTCCCATTGGATCCTTTCAGAGCCAGTGAGGGATTCATCATATCCCTCTCTCAGTGCTGCAGTGATCTGGTAAGCACATGTTAACATAAAACTTCACTATCCCTGAGCTGTGAGCAACTGTGGTGGGCACACTCCCCAGCAGCCTACGTTGGATTTAGAGCAGGGGCAAGAACTTAACTTTCAGTGTGTTAAGCTACCATCATTTGGGGTTTGTTGCTGTTGTTTTTTTCTGTAAGATTTTATTTTTATTTATTTGACAGAGATCATAATGAGGCAGAGAGGCAGAAAGGGGATGTGGGGAAGCAGGCTCCCTGCTGAGCAGAGAGCCTGAGGCAGGCTAGATTCCGGGACCCCGAGATCATGACCAGAGCTGAAGGCAGAGGGTCAACCCACTGAGCCACCCAGGCGCCACAAGCGGGGAGGGGGGAGGTTTGTTTATTTTGAGAATATAAATGAGTTTTTCCTGTCTGAGATTAATCATTTAAGTGACTGTTGAACAAGTACATAATATTTGTCTTCTTCCTACCTTCCATGGAGGATTTCTCAGAGGAAAGTAGACTGGAGAATAGTAGCTTAAGTGAAGTCTCTCACTTCTTTACCCATTTAGTATAAAATGCCTGAGACTGCAGAGGAAATGGTTTCCAGCAGCCACCTGACAAAAGAATGACAGGTCTACACCTATGTCCCCAATAATCTTCATCCAAACCATAGAATAGGACTCCTGTGTGAAAATTTCATCAGAGGGTTTGTTGTCACTTCATACCTTTTGCCTTCTCGCACATCTCAATATTGGGGTGTATACATTCAGACATGTCTGTAAGGAAATAGAATCATGACCACATCTCACAAGGCACCCTGAAATCCATCATCTGGGTAAGATTTGCTGGCTTTCCTTTGGAGACCAGGCTCCCATACTTCTCTTATGCAGAGAGAAGATAAAAGATGAAGATACTCATGGCTCTTGTTCATTAGGGCATTAAAACTTGAATCACTAGTAAATACAGTTCCTTTAGTATCTTAAAGTTTGTCCAATAATGTTAGCTATTCCTTTCTCAGGGAGGAGTTAGAAAGTTGTGAGAAGAAATACTGGAAATGTGGGTGGAAAATTTCTTCCTTCTTATAGGAAAGGCAGATTTTTAAAGTGAGGAGGGTAATTCTATCTTTCTCAAGTATCTCTCTAATTTATTGACATTTCTCTACCTTTACTTCTCCTGAAAGGTTCAGGCCATCATTTTTCCTCATTTGGATCTTACCACCAGAACTCTGCAATACCCCCTGATTCCAGTTATAGTTTTCTTCAGTCAGTGTTGTATATTATAACTCAAGTGATGTTTTTCTAGAGATACAAATCAAAACCTTCGGGATCTTGCTTAGAATCCTTCATTGCTTTCTGTTGCTCTAGGGGTAAGGTTTAAGCATCACTGTTATGATCTACAGGAGTCCCCAGGATCTCCTGCTTCTTCCAATCACTTGCCTCATCTTATACTACTGCTCTTAA
Source organism: Mustela putorius furo (assembly GCF_011764305.1). Lineage (NCBI taxonomy): Eukaryota > Metazoa > Chordata > Mammalia > Carnivora > Mustelidae > Mustela > Mustela putorius. The sequence continues at coordinate 90,172,495 of NW_025421998.1, forward strand.
AATTTATTACAACCACACTAAACTTCTAGTTATTCAAAAGCATTATGTTCCCTCTGGGCAAATTGCATTTATTTATTTATTTATTATTCATTATTGTGTTCTAGAACAACCTTCCTTCTCTTCATTGACTGACTAATGTCTACTAATTCTTCTGGTTTCAAATTTAAATATGTTTCCTTTTGGAAAACCTTGGTTAACTGCTCTATGCAGAAATAATGGCAAAAATGATTCTGGTACTTCTCACATCTGGGAGGTTTTATTTCTTCTGCTGTGACCACTGTCCTATGAAGGCCTAGAAGCAGATGACATAGGCAAGGAGTACTCTAGAATTTAGTGTAAAACTTGAGTTCATCTTTCTGATGGTACAGTGATAGGTTGGCAGATGGTACCTGGGAGTATGGGTCTGTTGAGATGAAGGTCCACTTCAGTTCTGTACATGTAGGCCCTGGCCTCATGGGGCTCATGGAAGGACAGGCCCAGGGCTCCATGTAGAGTATTAGGATGAAGGTCCTGTAATAATAAAAAACCAGATATTTGTCACGTCTTAAAAATGCTTGAATCCCCCAAATCTAATCCTTTCTCTTTAATTATGTTTAACTTATACCTCCAACTTTTCTCTGTCCATGTTCTTCCTTTGATTTACAAATACACTCATGAATCATTTTCTCCAATTTGCTACTGTTTAGGTTGCTGTCTGTGCCATCTGTCTCCTTCCTCTTGTCAACACATCCTCGATAGAATAAACCAGATCAGTTACCCTCAGTCACTCCATGTTCACTTAATTCACAGCCAGGGATGATTTGACCCTGCCTTAGCTTGTGATTCAGACTGGCTCTCGGTGCTCAGGAAACTTGGTGTTGGTGATATGCCTTCTACCACGGCCTTACATGATCTGTCTGTGGTATATGATTGAGTTCATATCTTTCTCCTTGAAATTCCTTTTTTTTTTTTAACTGCTAAGAAAAATACTGTTTGGATTCTACTTCCTTTTAAGCTATTTCTTCTGGGAGAGTAAAGTGCTACTGTTTGAAAAAAAAATTACATTTTTGCTCTAATTTTTTTCATTGCTTCTTAAGTTCTTAAAATAGCCTCATAACTATATTTCCAGCTACAATTCAGTTAAATTTTTTTAATGCTTAGTGTATGATCACTTGTCTAAAATTAATATGAAGATGAATTAGATACACTCCCTGATCAGTGGAAATTCCCTTGGAGAATCTGATTCAGTAGGTCTGAAATGAGATATGAGAATCTGTTTTTTGAACAAGAGTCCCAGGTGACTAGATGGGTTCAAGAAACACTAGTCTGGAATAGTAGTTCTCAAACTTTAGTGTCCCTATTCATCTTTAGGGACTTGTATTAAAATAGCAGATTTCTGGGCTCTATCCTTCCTTCCATAGTCAGATTTAGTAGGATTCAGATTGAGCTCAGATTTTGGAATTTTTTTTAACAAGCCCTCCAAGTTATTCCTGTACAAGTTATTATTTCATGAAGACAGTTCTATAAGAAACTAATGAAACAGCAGGCAGAAAAGAGATGGCAAGAACGTACAGTGAGGATAGACAAATACTTTGTCTCCTTTGATTCTATTGTATTCTCTGCCTTTCCCCATCTGGAAGCTTTTCAGTAAGTTCTTTCAGCAGGACAGAGTTAGTTTATGAGAACCCAAGGCCCTTAGCTGATACCAAGAGCATTAGTATGAAGATTTATCGAATTAGACTGAAAAAGCCTTTTTCTGGGGTGTCTGGGTGGCTCAGTTAAGCCTCTAACTCTTGATTTCAGCTTTAGTCATGATCTCAGGATTTTGAGATCAAGCCTGAGGTTAGAGTCCACACTCAGTGGCATTCTCTCTCCTTCTCCCTCTGTCTAGGCTTGCATGCACGTGCTCACATGCGTGCACTCTCTCTCTCTTTCTCAATTAAATAAATAAATCTTAGGGGGTTAAAAAAAAAAAAAAAGCGCCTTACTCTTAGCCAGGAAGCTCCTACTGTTACATAGTCAATGAAGAACTGCCTCCCTGTTCTGTCTACCTTATAGGTATGTAGAGTAAGGAAAGCAAAGTCCCTCTCCCAGAGCACACTCACTGCCAGTCCAGCTGTGCCTGACTTAAGCACTCCTCCCCGTGGGCTAATGAAGGCAGGGAGGATTTCGTATGCTTGGCTACTTACCTGTCTATAAATCTCCCTAATAAACCTTATCCAAGTGTTTGGATCATAGTGTGTGTTTCTGGGACCCTTGTGTAGCCATTGCTAGCCACAGTGGACATATTGTATGTATTGCCATATGGCTTTAAGGAATGGGCAGAAGAATTCTAATAGGCCATCTTGGTAGTAGAACATCCTCGCAGTGGTGATTATAGATCATCAAGAAGGCCGGTGACCGAGTGATCAGGTCATTGATCAGACTAAGATGATGCACCTGGGTGGCTCCGTGGGTTAAACCTCTGCCTTTGGCTCGGGTCATGATTTCAGATCCTGAGATCGAGCCTCACATTGGGCTCTGCTCAGCAGGGAGTCTGCTTCCTCCTTTCTCTCTGCCTGCCTCTCTGTCTACTTGTGATCTCTGTCAAGTAAATAAATGAAATCTTTTAAAAAATAAAATAAAATGAAATGCCTCATACCTGTGGAGTTGGGCTCTTCATGAGCTGTAATATCTGTAGATTATCCAGCCCCCTGAAACCCACAAGCGAAGGGATCATTTGGAAATTTCAGGAAAATGGATGAGTGTCATGGTAATTCAAAAGGTAAAAGGTAACACAAATAAACAAAGTGCTATAATAAAGTTGCTAGTAGCCAGGGGAAAGAGGCTTGTCTCCGCAAAGCCTGGGAAGATCCAGCAGGACAGTATGCACACAGAGTCAGCCCATATAGCCAAAGACCTGTATTCTCTGGAAGCTGCTCCCATAGGTAAGGAAAGTAGATGGAAACACAGAGCAGGTAAGATTGTGACCTCTATAGAGACCAAACACAGGCATCAGAGAGATTCAGGGACACGTTCAGCAAGAATCAGCGTGGAATGAGGGCCGTGTTCTCAACCAAATCTCCCATTTCCCATTCCCCATTCCCCACCCCCGGGAGTGGCATTATGTAAGGCCTTCTGTATTGGAATTTTTAAAGCTGTTGCTGGTTATTTTATCTAGACTGCCTTACTGTTCTTTTGTTAGACTGTATAATTGATTTGGACTTTCTGAGTTCCTTAAATCCAGCACTAGGGAGAGGACAGGATGGCAGAATGAAATCATTATGACTCCTGCTGATGGGTTCTATTACTGTACACTTGGCTAGGGGCAGTGCTGAGAAATGACTATAATCCTAACATGTGCCACAGTCGTGCAGTCGAAACAATACTGCTTTCCAGGAGTAGAGAAATGAATTGGTCTGTACATAAAAGACTTAATGTAAGCAGGGATGTTATATAACACTATTTCTCAGTTTAACAACCTTATCTGACTAGTTAAAAAAAGTCACTAGTACTTGGTATTTCACTTGGATTGTCAGGTCTGTACAGAAAAGTGTCCACTCTTGTTCCTGCAGTCACATGTATCATAATGGTGACTAAACAGATCACATCTGTTATTGGCACCTGGTTTGCAGCCCTTAGTCCAGCTTTTTTCTCATACTCCTGCACATAGAAGAGCAGGCTAAGTTTCCTTTCCTTTGTGTATCTCGTGTGCAGTGACTGTCCAGAGCCTCACAGCTGGTAATATGGCATCAGTGGATTGGAGAAGCACTAGCTTCTGTGAATTGCTTGATGGAATCCAAACTTTGCATTCTGTTGCCTCTAAAAAATAATTCTTAGTTTGAAATTTTTAAACCTATATGAAAGAAGAATATAATATATTAAAACACCATATCTATGTCCTATAATATCAACATCTACATTCTTCTATCAACATTTATCAACACTCTGATATTCTTGCTTCATTTATACTGCCATGGTTTTTTCCTAACAATATTTTAAACAAATTTCAAGTGAATATTCATAATATTTTTAGAGTGGCCCCACCAAGGAAACTGCTTGCATTTGCATGCCCTTCAAATACAGTCAACTAAGGATAAATGGGTCCTTTATAAGGACAAAAATCCAAGGCCCTCTTGAGAATATGTGGGCATCAGCCCCAAATGATATTGCCTAGTTTGTGAGCGCAAACTACTGGCCGTGCAGCCACCACCTATGACAAAAGTGGCTCAGCGCCTGACTGGCCTCCTTAGGGATTGGTGGCCACATATGCCACACTTGGGAATTTTACTCTAACAAGTCATCATACAAGTGGCCAAGATTAAATGGGATCCCCAAAACAAGAACTCAGAAGTATTTTGCCCATCAGTAAAATAAACCAAGTCTTTTATCTTCACTGTACCTTTCAAAGTACGTGGCATAATCATAGTCTGGGAATCGTCTTGGTGACTGGTGCTCTACTCACGGGGCCTTGGTGTTTGAATTGGAGGATTTTCTCCCCCTGCTGGCCAGTACCTACACTTTGAACGGTCACTGCAAGCCTATCCAGACGTCACAGAAGTCTTCCTGGTGGAGAGTTCCTGACTTAGTGACTTTACATCCCCATTCATCAGTGGGCTATATCTGAACCTAAGTCTGTATGTTGAAAGCTCACAGAGGCTTTATATGAAAATGGGTGTCTATTAAGGTCAAGACTTGATCCTGCTTTTCTTACGTCTGTCATTGTGATAATAGTGTAAAGACTTGCATATTCTCATAGCTATAGGGATGAATTTGTACCTGAATGTGAATGTGGTTATGGCTGAGCAAAATCCTGGACTTGATATGTACAGTTCTCCAGAGTTGGATTGTAATTTCTTTTCTCAGTCTTATCCCTTGAGCTTCTTTTATCCACTGTGTCCTGAAGCCCCTGTGAGATGTTTGCTTTTGCTAATACTAATTCCTCTATATACAATAAATACCTCCCTCTGTTCATTTCTGTACCTCCAAATCTTATTAATTCTTCTAGGACCAGGTAAAATGTTACTCATACTCTCTTTTCTGACCTCTTATATAACTTTACTTTTGTTTCTTTTATGACACATCTTTCATTGTATTATAGTCATTTATGCTCATAACAGACTTTTAATATCTTGTATCAAGAATTGAATTGTAGGATGTCATATTCTGGGAAAGAAACATCAGCATGAACATTCTGCCCCCATGGAGACTAGGCTTTAGTAGGGTGGCTGGACAATTAACTGCTGTTGTAGAGCATGGTTAAGACTCTAACAGGAACATGTGAGGGGTACTGTGGGAGAGCAGGAGGAGGGTAGTTTCCATCGTTGAACTTATCATTAAAGGACTCAGAAAGAAGTGATGCATGAACATAGACTGGAGGGATGTCAGCAGTTTCGACACAGAGGGAGGAAGATATGCCAAGCCAACTGTATTACAGCTCCTCTGTCTGTTGTCAAATGGTGAGTTTCTTGAAGGCAAGAGTGGTTCTGGCTGTAAGGGCTCAGAGTGCTTTTGTGCTTGGCATAAAGGACGTTTAGTAAATAATGTATTGTCTGAAGGAGAATTTTAGAATAAGTGTGGTCAGATAGCATATGGAATTTGGGCAACAGGATGATAGGAGGGTAGTGATGAATACTTTAGACTATTACTTAGATTAGTCCTGCCATTATAGAAATTGGGGTTAAAAACATGGGAACATGGCACTTTTGTGTTTGCATTTAGCATCTCTGAAGACTTATACTACTTTTAACACCACGAAGAGCCCTACTCTTTTATGCAAAGTGGATTTTACCGATCTGTGACCTGTAGTTTGCACATGATGATAATGAGCTTTCTGAGCCTCCACTGTCCTCATTTTCTTTGTTTAGTCAAAAGGTACACGTTTATAAGGCCATCAGCTGGGTCAAGAGTACCAGCTTGGTTGAGGGAGAACTTTTACCTCATTAGCACCAGGTTCTCACCAGCTAAACTAATGTTCTCAGAAGAAATAATTAAAATAGGTTATAAAATCATGTTAAAAAAAAAAACCAAAAAGAATTAAACAAACAAACTAAAAGTTAGTTGAACATAGGAATTTAGAGTTAGAACATGCAGCCCAGGACTTAGCCCTGTATTTCCATTTTATACTGGGCAGTTTCATTCCTTGCTTCTTACTCAAGTTTGCAGAAAATTGTCTGTGCGAGTGGTGTACACTTTTCACTGGTGACTTACACCCAAATCAACCTTGATTCATACTTCTATCTGCACCTCTTTCCCATGAGTGCTTTCCCTAGCATTGTCTGGTGCCATTTATCAAGAACTTCTCTTTAGTACCTGATCCCTTTGACGATTTCACCCTACTTAAAACTGTCTGGGTTCTTTGTTGGTTTTCCAGTTTTGTTTTGTTTTTATTTTTGTTTCTGTTTTATTTTTTAAGAAAATATCTCTCCATCTCAGGTTTGTTTTTGTTGTTCTTCTCCAGATATTTATCTTCAGACATTTCCTCTTTTCACATTCAGTACCTTGTCTGATGAATTTAATCTTCTTTCCTCATTTATATAAATATTGACAGAACTAAAATATAATTTTAATCTGGCTTCTGGCCTCTAGTTTCCTTTATCCAACTCTACTTGAATCTCGTTTTGAACATGCAAATATAACATATCCAGCATTGAAGTCCATGAAGATTTTCCCTCCCCCACCCCACCAGCTCACTTGCTTGCTTGCTTCTTTCCTTCCTTCCTTCTTTCCTTCCTTCCTTCCCTCTTCAGAAAGAGAGAGAGCATAAACAGGGGGAGCAGCAGGTAGAGGGAGAAGCAGGCTCCCCACTGACCAAAGATCCTGATGAGGGCCTCAATCCCAGAACTGTGGGATCATGAGCTGAGTCGAAGGTAGCTGCTTAACCGACTGAGCCACCCAGGTGCCCCGAGATTAGTACCGTCCTAGGTGGCTCAAGTCTGAAAGCCTAGAGATGTCCTGGGTTCTGTGTTCACCTTCATGTCTTTTGTGCCCTGTTGCTTCTCTGCAGCTCCACTGCCCTTAGTGGAGAACCTGAACTGCTTTCAGCCTCCTCATTCACCTGCCTGCAGTCTTTCCCCACCTCTAAACCCTTTTCCTAACTGTTGCTAGAGTGTTTTGTTGTTGTTGTTGTTTAAACAGACCTAAGAACATTATGCACCTACTAAAATGATCTTTACGGCTTCCCATTGTGCCAGGCTGCCTTTCAACCTCCTCACCTTTCCATAAAGATTGTCAGTAATCTGGCTGCTCCCGTAGTAATCTGTTTAGATCCCATTACACTCTTGTATCTCCGCTGCTCATGGATCCTTCAATGACCAGACAGAAATCTGTTCCTTATGATGTACTCATGCTGCTGGCTTGATTGCCCTGTACAGTCCTTTATCTAACTAACCTCATTGGTTCTTCAGATTTTAATCATCTACCTTTTGGTAGCCCTTCCTGACACATAGACACAGCTAAACTGGATTAGCTACCTTTTTTTAACACGTATTTTCATTAGCATTCTGTGCTCTGTATTTTGTTTATTGTCTATCTCCTCACTATTCTGTTTCTCCTTAAAACTAGCCCTGTGCCTTGGTTTTCTTTCTCCTCTAGTTCCCATTATTATATACAAACAGAATAATTACTTGTAGTCTACTGAGTGACTGGATCTATGGCTTGTAACCAGCTATGCAGTTATTAAAGTGTGGCAAAATCACTAACTTTCCATTTGGGGATGGTCTCTATCAAGTAAGAATTATAACAATATCTACCTCACAGGATTGTGATGATTTAATGTTGCACATGAATAGATTTTGAAACTGTAATTCACTTTTCAAAACAAATTTCAAATCAAGAGCTCAATCCTTGGTTATAGTTCTTAGTCAATACAAGTGTGTTTACATTTCTCAAATATGTTTGGATTTCATAAAATTTACATGCCTTAGAAGAAGATAGACACAGCAATCACTTTCACAGTGTGAAAATATGAATAAAAACAGATGCACTTTATTGAGTCATCGCATTCGAGAGTAGAAATATAAATAAAAGCATGATAAATTAATTTGTTGAGAATAATGCTCAAGGATGGATGATATATATATGTATATATGATTTGATATATCAGACATATACATATAATTTGGATGTCATTCGCTTGCAAATAATTGTGAAAATAACAACCCAAAAGAACAGCTTTATATAGAGCCTTCCCTTAAATTCATCTGTTTTTCTTCAGACTACACAGCTCTTAAAGTGGAAAATAAGGCAAATACACCGCATTTAAAAGCTTTCTCTGCAGGATGACTCAGTCTTCTGGCTATAGTGTTCATTCTCTTTTTCCTTATAGAGACACTAGGAGGTCAATTTGAAGTTTTTAGGAAGTCATTGTGCTCACCTCTCCGTTTACTGCTTAGAATAAATAACAAAAGAGTTAAATGGTCATCTTCCAAGTGCTGTTCTATTCAGAAAATGACCAAGCAAAACACACTGTCACCTTTAGCACCATATTGTTGTAGAGCTGGTATTTTCAAGGTAAAATCTACTTTCTTTATTGATTAAAGCAGGTTCCTGTTTCTCTGCAGTCAGAGTCAGGGAATTGAAGCCGGGAGCTCTCTTCTCTTCTCTATCTCCCATGTCACAGGTTACTCACTCTGGTCCATTGGACTGCAGATGCTTCAGAGTCTCATTTCTAAGGGTCAGTCAACTCTGAGGTCCCTGTAGTATTCAGGAAAGAATTGTCTTTGACCTACAGTATTTTTTTTTTTCTTATTCTGGAGAAATAGGAATTTTTTTTTTTTTTTTTTTCCCTAAACAGCAGCATGTTGAATGACAATTCCAGAGCATGGCAATTTAGATTTCATGAAAGTTTATAGAGAATGTAGAAGAGGAAAAAGTTTTCCTCCACCTTAGGTTTTGCATCTGAAATCCATAAATTTAACAGACAAAAGATTGACAGGAGAAACAGTTCATTATGTATGCATATGAGGACCTTCAGAGAAAAATAGTAAAAATCCAAATAAGTGGTTAGACCCTGGGCCTTATATGTAAGCATTTTAACAAGAGCAATAAATCTGTGGAGTGGTGAAAAGACAAAAGGCTTGGGCTTTTAGGGGCAGTATGTTATGGAGAGGTAACTATAAGGCAGGAAACTAATGGAAGATAAAGGTATTTAGTAAGGTTCTGTTTATGCAGACTTGGTGGATCTCTGGTGATGATTCATTCTCCCCTTCCTGGCACTGGAGTGGACTGGGTGGGGGGCTCTTCCAGATGGAGAGGTGGGGCAGGGGCAGAACATTTTTCGTGTACCTGCTTCTCAGTTGCCTTCAGCTTAAAATAATCTGTTTGTCAAAGTGGCACATTTTGAGGGTACATATTACGAGCTCCTTTAACGGCATGTCATACCATTCATATATATATAATTTTAACTGCCAGTCATGGTATGGAGCTGCAGACTTTAGTGCTCCCTCAAGATAATAGATAATTGATAATTGACTATTACAATTGATTGTAATCTGAAGATAATTGGTTATTATAAGGCCCAGTTATTTATGCTTGAAAATATTATCAAACCCCTTTCTTGACCCAACTGTCTTCCTTTTTTTTTTTTCCTTGCTCACAAACCTCAAGTGGCATGTATGGTACAAAGTTTCTGTATCCTTATTACTTCATATTTCTTTTTAAAGTATCCAACTATTTTTCTTAAAAATTATTTCAAAAGGAAACTTTAAAATAATACTCACAGTGGAAAAAGTGTTATTACATGTCACCCATAAAAGGTTACCATAAAAACAAAGCAAAATAAGAATACAAAATTTCCATCTAGTTTTTTCCTACCGTTCTTATTTCTCTGCTAAAGTTGCCCATCTGAACTTGCATATCATCTGTCTGCGATGTTATACTTTTAACATATTAGGGTTATTTTAAGTCCCTTGTCAGAGAGTTCCAACAACTCTCATCCTGTCTGAATCTAATTCTATTGATTTCTTTATCTGTCAAGAGTGTATTTTTCTTCTTTCCTTTTAGTATGCCTTCTGTTTTGTTAAAAAAAAAAAAAACAGGTATCTTTTGTAGGATAGCATAGACTGACATAAGTAGTTTTTATTCCTCAAAATTGGTGTGTTCTCCTCTTACTAGGATTATAGGATGCTTAGTGGTAAAAGCTAGACGTTAAGGGGGAGATAAAGAACTTTTCTTGACTCTGCTGGGTTTTGACTGATTTTAACTCAAAATAGTGTTCATGCCAAAGCGGTCCATCTTGGGGCAGCTTGCCCTTGGGTATAAGGAAGAGTTTCAAATTGGAGAATGCTTACAGACCAGTAGGAATTATTGACCAGGAGAATGGACAGACTAACAGAATCTGGCAATGTCACTGTGCACTGTGGTGAGAACAAGAGTACAAACAACTGTGAGAACAAGATCAGGTCAAAAAAATTCTGTGGTTTGTAAGACATTTTGTTACAGCAGCCCGAATAAATGGATAGTTTTCTCATTCCAATATTATGGATTACTTTTCACAACTGAAAATGAGTATCATATCACAGTGCTTTACAGTTACCATAGGTCCAGCTGTCAATGTTTAACATTTATCTGAATCTGACAATAAATATTTCCTCTGCTCACAGAAAGTTATTTTGCTAAAGGTATTACCTCATTGGGGGAATTGTTTCCATTTTTTTTTTTATTATTCTTTCACAAATCATAATCTCCCCAAGTCAAAACTGAGTAGTTGGAAAGGAAAACCCCCTAACTTCCTTATTATACATGGAAAAGGGTATAACAATTCATTAAATCAAGTAAATAGGAAATTATAAATAATAGTATAATCATGTATTCATTACCCAGTAATAAGTATTAGCTATGGAAGAAGTTTATTCTGTTCTAATTGCTCTGTAGAGGGAGAAAATAGCCAAATTATTGAATAGCTGCATATTTTATCCTTCATTTGCCTAATCCCTCATGATTATGATCCCTCAGTATGTTTTATCTTTTCTTAATCTTAAGCATTATATTGTGAAGCCATGCGAACTTACCAACTACAGAATAAAACAAAGCCACACAGGTGTGCAGGTGCTAGGATGTAGAAACGATTAAGATTGGCACATCTTCCTCAAAGCATGGTGCTGATGTTAAGAGTGTAGGGAAAGAAACATGAAGTCAGTTATCCTGTATTTTCTTAAGAAAAATTTGGTAACGTATTTCAAAGATACAGAAAAAAATATATAGGGAATAATATAATGAACACTTGTGCACCCATGTGCCAACTTCGCCAATTCTTGATATTTTTTCCCTATATCTGGCATATGTATTCTTTAAAAAAATACAGGAAGAGTTTAATTCCTATATGATTCCCTTCCCAATACTGTTCTTCTTGGCTTCATTCCAAGAAGTAATCTCATCCAAAGTTTCTCTTTTGCATTCTTTAAGTCTTTTGCTGCATATGTTTGTATTGATAGGCAGTTTATATTTAGTTTGTATTTATATTGATATATTTTAAATAAGTCACTAAAATGGAGAACTTTAACATTATCATTTCATCATTTAAAGTACATATTTAACTGCAGTATACTTTCCCCTCCTCAGGAGGCAGACATAGACTGGTGTTGGAGATTTGGACTTGAAATCCAAAGGCCTAAACAAATTCCCTTAACTCTCTGAATTGCAGAATTTTAGAAAGAAAAAGAGAAAATGTGTACTTCTTGGGGTTTTGTGAAGCTTCTATAAAATATGGAATATAGAAGTATTTGGGAAGATATACATTTTTTTGTTTTTTTTTTTTAATAAAATGTTTTTAATAACATTTTTATTCCATCTTTTCTCATCTCTTGAATTTTAGGTACAACTATTGTTTTCTTGGTATCAAGAGACTAAATAGTTCTTAGCAGTTCTGTAAAGTTGCCTGCACTCATAAAATACTTTCTTAGAGACCATTTCCAGACCAGTGGAAACCCTGCCACTGGGCTAATAAATGATCATAAAGAAATACAGTTAGGTAGAGAGGTACAATTAAACATTGAACATTGAAACTCGGTATTATAATATTACGCAGGATGAAGAAACCTTGGAGATTATCTAATTCACTTGTCCTATTGAACACATAAGAAAAAAATACATTTAGGGGTGACTTTTTAAAGTTATATGTAGAGGCTTTTAAGTAGAAAATAAATATTGATTGAATTGTGCTGATACCTCTTCTATTTGAAGTAATATTATTTTGATTATTTTTGTTTCCAATGTTAAAAGAGAGCTAAGCTTTACTCTGTTGAAAATGAATCATGTGGAAGCTGCACTGCTGAAGCGAAGTCCTGATAAGAGATTTCTTGTCTGCTGAAGAGGAGCCAGGGATTGACTCACATAGTTATTGAATATAAATATGGACTTCTCCATCAACTATGTGCCTCTTTGTCATCGTCCTAAACTGCTGTTGCATGTGCGTTGGTGGCAGAGTTTTTACTGATTATGCTGTTGTTTTCCTTATCTTAGATCAGGGCCCAGACTATTTGCTCATTCTGGAGGAGTGAAGGGGCTGGCGGATCAGATGCTGCCAGCAGCTGTCTGTCAGCCCTAAGATGAAGGGGGTGCTCAGCTCCAGGGCTGGGGCTCGAGCAGCTGTTTCAGCTGCTGTTTACTCTGGAGTTCAGGGCATGCATCTCACACTACCTGTCTTTCAAAGACGTCAGCTTCCTGTGTGAAAGGTGTGTAAATCCCAAAGAATCAAAAGGTGAAAAGGAGCAGTACGCATTATAATCATGCTTGATTCTTCAATCTGGACCAGAATCTGAGGCTCACTCTTATTTATTCTGCCTGTTTACCTGGGCACATCCAAATTACTTGAGTTTCAGCTACACACATTTATGCCAGACGAAACTGCCTCACATCTGCTGTAAAACAACTCATGGCATATTGGTGTATTGTACAGTACTGAAGTTGGTGTGTTTTATGGGAAAAGACACCAGACCGGAATCTAAATGATCTAGGTTATAGTCCTGGTGCTGTGATAGATCAGCTATGGGACCTTAGGCAAATACTTTCTGTCTAGACCTCAGATTTTTTTCAGTTGCAAAATCAGGTGCTCAGATAATTGCTGAAGGTCCTTGTAGCTCTGACTCCATGATTTCTAAACGGACAATTATAGTAACAGTACAACGTATTGAACACGCACTTTTGGCTAGACACTGGTTGAAGACATTTACATGGATTAAATCATTACACCTCAGAATAGCCCTTTGATGAAGTTAGTGCTGCCATTGGTTCCCAAATGAGAAAATTAATCCTAAATAACTTCTTCAAGGTCCCGTTAGTAGGGGTGAAGCTGGTACTCAAACCAACCTACATCTGATATCAGAGTGAGAGCGTTAAGGTGCTATAAATAATCTTATGGCCCTATAGAACTGGATCTCAAAGGACCTAGGTTTTCCTAGAATTAATCCCTTATGTCTGGAATTTCCATAGTATTTCTGAAATATCTACTATCAGGTCTTCTCTCCTGCAACAAGATAGTATTGGGATTAGCCTCTGGAATTTTAGAGGTATTTTTATGATTTCTTTAGCACTGTTGTATAAAAAGAAAATAGCTAACCCCTCCTTCCCCCCTCTCCAGGCCAGCCTCCATGAACATTTCAGTTTGGAGTGCTGCATATAAAAGTAATGCTATTTTACATACCTTTGCGTATTAGTGATCTGTTATAAGAGGTTAGTCTTGATTTTTTAATTATTAAAAGCATTAAAAAAGTATTAAATGCGTAAAATACTAGAATAAATATTTTTAAGTAATAATTGTTGACATTTTTGAAGGAAGAGTTCACCAGTAGATATTTTTTATTCTTTATGGTTTTGCTTTCTGCTAAGAAAAAAGAGGCCAGAGTTTTTGGAAGGAAATGGTGGGTTTAGGGGCAGATCACAGAGTGGCTTTGAATTTCTTAATGACCACAGATAGTTTAATTCAGCTTACCAGTAGTTTCTCCATTTGCAAAAATGGTAAATGATATATACATCACAAGCATAAAGATAATCGTACAGAGTCATAAAGTACCCTAAAGATGAACCTCTCTCCTTAATTATACTAATGGCTTTCTCATGAGACTCCGTATGACCAGCATCTCTTCCTCTGTTTTGTTTATTGATTTCTAAATTATGATTATGTTACTTTCCAGCTTAAAACTTTCAATTTTTCCTCTTTGCCAGGAGAAACAAACTCAGCTTCTTCAGGTTGGCATATAAGACCTGTCCACGTCAAACTGGCTTGCATGTCCTTGTGTGATAACCTAGCTCTCCTCTCTTTGTTCCCTCACTATGTGCCCTACATAGTCAAATAAAGCTTTCAATATGGCCAACTCAGACTAGGAGCTGTGTGATCTCTCTCTGTTTTTGCATAAAGTATTCTGTCTGCCTAGAAATCCCCTCTTGTCTTTCCAACTAATAAGCCCTCTTCATCCTTCAAGGTCCTACTGAATTTTCACCTCTCCTAATAAAAGCCTTCCAAGACACCATAGTTAGTCATTTAGTGTTTCCCCAGTCTTAAGGTACACGGTGTTGGATCACCTACTATACTACATTCCAGTTGTTAGCCTATTTCATTAGGCTGTGAAATCTAGAACTGTATTTTCTTGTTCACACATTGTCTGTTGCTCTCTGATGGAGTGGTGATAAATTGCAACAAACTGTCCATCAAAATCGTCTTAATGTTCATTTTTTTCCTGAATCTCCAGACACTGTGTTGAAGATTTTTCCAGGGTTAAGGTATCTTTCATTTAAAACAGTGCTCTGGTTAAAAAAATAGAAAACAAAGAGCTGACCATACAGGATATGAAAAATAAATGAGTTTTTCCAAGCATATACCTTGGAAAGCCATTATATACTATAAATAAATCACTTGAATGCAGTTGAAGAATGTAATTCGTATCTGTCATGACTCCATATTGATAAAAACAACTGAATTTCCATGAGATGTGGAAAAGAGTATTTAAAACTCCAAATTTATAGTGACTTAAACGTAACACATACATTTTCCTAATAATTCTTACACTGAAAATCTGAATTTTCCATGTACTTGCTTCCTTAAAAAGCTTAAAGTTTGTCATGTTTTAGTTTGCTAGAAAGTAATTTACCAGGAAACCCAGGTTGAGCTTCAGTTAGACACATGGATTTGGGCACCACTGGAAACCAGACAGTGAGAATGATCTGGTAACTCTTCTGAAGCAATTTCATACTGTCTTCTGCTTTCTCTTATCATACCTAATTTTTAAATTTGTCTACCGGCCTGTACACACTGAGTATACACAACTGTATAGCAGGTGATCTTTAATCCATAAAGGTTATCATATTTTCCCAACACAGTCTAGTCTCTGACAGCCTACTTTTCCATCCTGAGTCACAAAAATTTGCCGTGCTGTGTTGCACAGAGTGCACCATTGTGACTTCACCCACTGGCCGTTCACAACTGGCCATGATGCCATCATCATCAAGACCTAGGTATTCTAGCAACTTGTTCTTATGCATTTACCAGAGGGTTTTTACATGAATGTGATTATTAAAAAGAAAAATTTCAAACAATTCTTTGGTTTAGATGTCTTTGTTCAGATTTCCACATAAACAAGCTTTAGCTATATTTTGTATTGCCTGGTATCATTGTTTTTCTGTCATTCACAGTCATCCTATTATCAGGAGCTAGAAATATAGGATAGATTTTGACATCCCTATTTGGAAATTGAAGAAAATAATTCTTAGAGGAAGACACTGAATGACTCATGATCCCTGAGGCCATCTTTGCAGAATAGGACTCAAACCAAATGCCTTAACTTCTAAATCCCTAATGCAAGTGTCTAAACTGAGTGACTCTTGTTCTTCATATAACTTCACTAGCCCTAGACCTTTCTCCTTTCCTTCAGCCAAATGTGGGGGTTCATTAAAAATTATTTTCTACAAACCTTTCCATTTTGTTCTCCTCCTGTCTCCATTGCTTCTGGTGTTTTTCAGGGCTTCAGGATCTAATATTTGTGGTATTTTAAGCATGTTGTTACTGGGTACTCTGCTTCCAAACCAACTGATGCCTCCCTTGCAATGCTCCTATTTTTCTGCACAGGTGATCTTCCTGTATTATATATCTGACTGTAATGCTTTGCCCACGAGGCAATTTTCTGTCACCCCTAGAGACTATAGTTTTCAGTACAGTAAATGTCCTGATTAACCCTGTGTGTTTCTCCAGCACCAGTGCTCAGCATTCCCTGCACCTTACAAACTGTATTCCGGCAGTACTGCATCCTTATAGTTACCCCAGTGAATGCGCCAGTGTCTTTCAAAGGCTGTTCACTCAGTACTTTGGTCTCTGAAATAACTTGTCTCCTTGACTCATTTTTAAGGAGCCAACTTAAGAGTATTACATTTGTGTTGAATTCCTCCATCCCTGCATGCTCCTGCAGCGGAACTGACTGATTCTTCCATGTTTCCACCACTCTTTAGGAATGCATTTATTAATATATTTTAATATCACACAAGAACCATTTATTCTGGATCTTCTTCACTGTCAATAAATTTTTCCTATAAATATGAAGGAAGAGATTGCACTTAGATATTTTTTTTGCACTTAGATATTTTTAACAAGTGAGTCTAATCTTGCATAAAAGATTTTTTATATCAGTTGGGAAATAATGTTTTCAAGTTTGTTTTGTGTTTATTTCTAAGTTATTAAAGTTTCTAAATAGAGCGTTCTTCATTTAGCTTAAATTCAATAACAAAATCATATTACCATGGTAATATTTTGAAACACCCAATTAAAAAAAAAAATGTTCTCTCCCTAGTAGAAATTTCTTTAAAAAATCAATTACCCTGAACTTCATCAAATCTATCTATGAAAGACCCACAGCAAATATCATCCTCAATGGGAAAAAGCTTGTGTTTTTCCCATTGAGATCAGGAACACGACAAGGATGCCTACTCTCACCACTCTTGTTCAACATAGTATTAAAAGTCCTAGCAACAGCAATCAGACAACAAAGAGAAATAAAAGGTATCCAAATTGGTAATGAAGAAGTCAAACTCTCTCTCTTCGCAGATGACATGATTCTTTATATGGAAAACCCAAAAGACTCCACCCCAAAACTACTAGAACTCATACAACAATTCAGCAATGTGGCAGGATATAAAGTCAATGTACAGAAATCATTGGCTTTCTTATACACTAATAATGAAAATACAGAAAGGGAAATTAGAGAATCGATTCCATTTACTATAGCACCAAGAACCATAAGATACCTGGGAATAAATCTAACCAAAGAGGTAAAGGATCTGTACTTGAGGAACTACAGAACACTCATGAAAGAAATTGAAGAAGACACGAAAAGATGGAAGACCATTCCATGCTCTTGGATTGGAAGAATAAACATTGTTAAAATGTCTATACTACCTAGAGCAATCTATACTTTTAATGCTATTCCGATCAAAATCCCACCGGTATTCTTCAAAGAGCTGGAGCAAATAATCCTAAAATTTGTATGGAATCAGAAGAGACCCCGAATCGCTAAGGAAATGTTGAAAAACAAAAATACTCTCTCTGGTAACTATAATTAAAAATAAAATGTCTCACTTACTTTAAAGAGGTAAATTATAAGCATAATTTTTCTGTTAATCTGTCAGGTCACACAGCACCGGCAGCCGTCATCTCTGTCTCTGCGGTTGCTGACAGAGATGTTGCTCAGAGGGACTGAAGTACAAGTATCATTTCAGTCATATTGTTGCTTATTTACTCTAGCATTTTTGGTTAATGGGCAAACCACAGTTTCCTTACAGGAACTTCTGTGGCATTCCTCACATTTTGCAAGGGCTCATTAAGGTACATTGGATGGTATGAGGCAGAAGTCCACTGAATTGGACATACACAAGCTTCAGATGTCTCAGTTCACTGACAACAAATATTCATCTCAATTTCTGCTCATTGTTGCTTCTCCACTTGCTTGCGGATCCTTCGCTTTCTGTAGTGACATGTGACGGTGTGGTCCATGTTCTGACTGGAGGCATCAATTTCTCTCTTTCTCTCTCTGTATATATATAGAGAAACATATGTATATCAATACAGATGTATACATATATAGATACATATATAATATTACATATTATATAATAATTGTATAATATATATTATAATAATATGCAATATTTATAAAACTCCATTATTTCTGTAAAAATGTTTTTTTCTTACTGATACTTCAATAGACTCTCTCACATATGCTTATCTAAAAGTTATAGCCTGCAAGATAAAACCCAGGGAGGAGGAAGAAAGAATGTGGATGCTTAGCATTTCATGGAGCCTCCTGACTTAAGGAGAATAGGTAAAGGGGGCCTTCAGGACTGTTTTAAGGTAGGATAAAAAGAAATGCTCAGGTTGGAAATCCTATCTAGAAATCAAGAGTGTGAAAAATGAGGTGGGGGAGAACTCTGATAAGTGGCAAATCTTTGTTCAATGTGAAGTCGGTTTTTCGCTTGATTGTCCTTTGTTAACATCTCAAGATTCAGTATACATACTTGAGGAGCCAGGACAGCACGATGGGTTAGAGAAATGGGAAGCAGTATGTCACAAACACAGTACATACATGACCTTTAAGGACAAGCATCACTGAGATTATAAAAGCACTGCTTTGAACAAGAATGTGGAGCACATCTTATGTTTCAGAGTATTGTCGTTGGCTCTTCTGCTGATAGTTGTTTTCCTACCTGAATAGGTCGGTTTAGTAATACCCATGCTGACGCATTTCTGATGGACAGATGGAAGAACCACAGAGGAGCTGGGTTATTTGCTGCTTCCTTGTCTCTGTCTTTGTGTCTCTGGCCAAGTTGGGACACTGTGATTAATATGAGATACAGATGTCAGCTGTGCAATCAGTGTCTGACTCTGGCTGCCTGACAGGCTGATTTGGCTGTGAAGGTGACAGTTTCCACTTGCTTGGGTTTGTGTATGTATCTCCCTCCTCTCCAGCAAGGAGAGGGTCTCTCTGGCAGTTCAGGGATAATATCATTCCCCAGACTGTAAGGACATAGAGGCCAGAGGTCTAGCTCTTGCTTATGGAATTTTTTGGTAATGTTTTCAGCAACTAAAGTAGGTGCTTAATGAAGACTCGTTTAATCAACATAGACACATGTGAACCTTCTTCAGTTTTCATTCTAACAAACTAATTTCCAAATGAGAAGAGTAATTCATGTGGTTTATTCAAAATGGATACAGATTTGGTTTCTAGTCCTCTATCTGCCAGTTATAAGCTGTGTGGTTTTATGACAGGTTAAATATAGCTTTCTGAACCTCACATTCTGCATCTGTTAAACAGGAACGGTCTTTACCTACCTGATGCCCTGTTGAGATGGTTAAATGAGATAATGAATAATAATTCTTATGGCTCATAGTCGGCCCTTAATAAATGTTAAGTATCTTTGTCACATTGTTTTACTCCTTAGATTGTGCACAAAACACAAATGGGTTCAAATTAAGATATCAACAATTACATTATTATGAGCCCATATCTGGCTAGTGCTTTGTATGTACCATCTTGTTTACTTTTCCCATTAGCCCCGTGCAGTGGATAGTAATTGTTGTTGTGGGTATTATTCTCATCCCTACTCTGTAGATAGGAAGCTGAGACATGATGTCGTAGGTTCAAATCCAGCTTTATCTGACTGTGTGTGTGTCCTTAGGGCTCTAAAGCTGATACCAGTTGCTCTGCTCTGTGTTACAGCCATCAGTAAGACTCTCAACATCAAATAACAAATTAAAAACTGTTTCTAACTTGTTCGTGACGCTCACCAACACTTAGGCGGGCATCCATGCGACTGTGGAGAGCTCCTCCGGCCCTGGTGCAAACACACACGTGTACACATAGGGGTTGCATAACCTCACAGTTAAAAAATAAAGACGTCAAGCTTCAGTGTTAATTCTTTTCTCACTAGAAAATCTGAGAATCTCTTAAAGATGGGACTCCGTCACTGATCTGCCAGATAGTAATCCATTTTTCTCACGGACATGAAATACTTCGCTTTCAGTTCTGTCATCTCATCGTCTAGAAAACTGGATAATTGCCCACAGAGATAGGCCCTGGTGCCGCACTCACTGAACTGTACTCAGTGGTCATCTCAGAACAGCTTTTAGTCTCAGGTCAGAGGTTGGTAAAGGAGCAGTAACAAAAGCATCTTCTGTTGTGCTTAGCTGTCCTTTCTCACGGAACAGTGGGATTCTCCTGCGAAGTTAGCCACTCCTGCTCTATCTGTCCTTCTCTTCTGTGCCCCCAAACCTGTATGAGCTCAGGGCATATCCTTACCCTTGCATTGTCCCTGCCTTTCAGGTTCACTGCACAACAAATCTGTCAAAAACAAACATAATTCTAGTGATAGTTCTACCACTAACCGTCTTTCTCATTTGTCTCTTTGCCTCTGGTTTTGGTGTCCTCAGAAATAATTTAAAGGCTAATGGAATGATTTCTAAGACCCAAGTTTGATGTATTTTATTATTGAAACCCTAACGCCTCTGCGTGGCTTCTACCATGGGCCACTCTTCACATCATCCGTCACCGTCCTCTTCAATTCTAAAGTCCCATCACAGTGGCCTGTACCCACCTTTCTCACTAATTTGATGTGATTTCCTTTCCTTCTCTGTAAAAGTTCCCTTTCTTTTATCTTTGGGACATTTTACTTTCAGTTTCTCCACACAACCCTCTAATTTGTGTATGGTGCTGATTTTAAGCATCTTTGGTATTCTGAAAATTCTAAAGAATAGATGTCCAAGTATTGGCTATGAGGTAATACCCGAAGGCTCATCCTACATCACCATGGTTAGGCCTAAAATCCCATAAACAGAGCATTGGTAGTGATAATACCTATGTAGGCATGGTCCTTTAAGATTTCTATACATTTTATCATTAGATCATTTAATACTATATAGGGGACAATTTATGGTATGAAGGGGCAGTTTAGGATATGCTGAGGTCCAGGGAGCAAAAATGAAAAAACCATCATCAAAAGATATCTTTTGAAATTTTACAATCTGCATGGTGTCTTCAAAATATAGATACTTTTTTTTCTTTTAGGTATGACTGTTCAGTGTAATGAGAACACCATAGGACTAGTTACCAAAAAATCTGGGCTCTAGTCTCAGCCTGCCTTATTCTACCTGTATGACTTGAGGCAATTTAATTCAGTAAACTTAATAAGTATTTTTAATGCCCATTATGTGAGAGAAACTTACTAGGTCCTGCCAAAAATATAAAGTGAAGCTCACGCAGTCCTTTTCCTCAAAGCTTTTATATTAAATTGGAAGGAAGGAAAGAAATCCATCTTCCTGTGATGGTTGAAATGCACTATTTCAAGTATACCATCCAACATCTTCAATCTATTTTTCAATCTAAGAGACAGAACGTAAAAAAAAGAAAATTATTCTCTGTTATTTTTTAGTTTTATTTTATTTTATTTATTTTTTTGTCATTCTAGAAGTGTGGTTCTGTGTGTTTTTATCTGTGCATTTTCCTGGTTACATTACCTGAGAAATCAATGTCCTCTAAGAGCCAGATAATTTTATACTGAAAAACTGCCCTGATGGTTCTCCTAACCCTACCTGACTGCCTTTAACACTGTGTTACTATTGATTACAGGGAATTTCGTGTGAGGAAATACGTGGTCTGCTTCATATCCATCCTCATGCCTAGGGAGAGCTTGTGTCCCTGGGTACCAATATCATTCTCCTTTGCAGAGGCAAACCTTTGGCCACTGTGGGAACCCAGACTGTATTATACATCTGATTCTGGAGACAGGACTCCGTTAAACAGCATTCCACATGCCAGTGAGTGAACCAATAGAAGCAGGAAGGTTTTCAGTATCACCATTGCCGAAAACAGTCAAAAGTAGCATCTAATCCCTCTTTCTCAGCTGCTTCTCAGTTACTTTCTGACACTGTATTTGAAAAATACTGGAACCTTAAAATAGTGTTAATTCCGAAAGTGCCGTTCTGACTTCCGAAATTGCATACTTGCTCTCTTCTTACTTCTAAGTTTTACTACTTAGAAGAAAGAAATATGTGCTAAACAGACACATTGGGGATTGTAGCGGCAGGAGTGGGATTGTAGAGAAAAACTGCCTTGCCTCCAAGCCAGAAGTCAGCCCCCAGTCCTCCTGAGAAAAGAAATGAGAGAACATTCTTCTTGATTTTGTCGCCAGAGCTCTGGGACTATACTTGGTGAGAAGTGAAATTTGCCAGAAAGCAGACACCTCCTCAGATTATGCCCTGACTTTTCCCAGCTGATGAAAACCTACATCCCTCTCCGCACAGTCCCACCCTTGGAGGGAAGATTCATAAAGGCAGCCATCTGTCAGGGGAAAGGATGCCCTGTGTTTACTCTCAAACTCCTCCTCCTCCCACACTTGCCCTTGAGATGTTTCCCAGTCTGGGGTGTGCTGCACTTGGCCGTGTGGCTGTACTCACGTTGTGTTTCACATGAATTTCTGTGTCAAGGCCTGGCATGATAAACTCCGATGATTTTGCGGTTGCATTGACCGATTTGAATCCCTGGTCCTGCCACTACTATCAACATGGCTTTGTCTCTGTGGAGCCTTTCTGAGCCTCAGTCTGCTTGTATATAGAGTGAATATCAGAATGCTGGTCCTGCCATTACTATCAACATGGCTTTGTCTCTGTGGAGCCTTTCTGAGCCTCAGTCTGCTTGTATATAGAGTGAATATCAGAATGCTAATTTGTTAGAATGATTGTTAGAGTTCAGTGATATGCTGTAGTTGAAGTGCCTAGGACCTTTCCTAGCAGACAGTTCACACTAAATGTTTCTAACTATACACATTCTGTTGATGCCAGTGTTGGGCAGAATTAAGTATATTAAAGGAGGCCTCACTAGTACCCTCATCTCAGGCTGCAGGATAATAGGAAGCAGGTGGGAATTGTGATCTCTCCAGCCTTCCTTTTGCCAACTCATAGAAGCAGAACATTGGGGATGAGTAAGGCCACCCTCAGAAATGAGGACAATTCATCATGCAACGCCAGGATTTCCACCTCTGTTTAACAGCATGGGCTGGTTGAAAAATTCTCCACCTAGGCAGAGTTCTTTCTTAGGAGGCCAGACTACTTGTCTGAGCTCCCTGGGCTAGCAGGCCACTGTATTTCTCTTAAGAAAACCTCTGAAAGCATTCTGATTTAGAGATAGTCCATCCTGCCCCAACAACAAAGCAGCTTTTAGAATGATAGCCTGTTCTATATAGCTTAAATCATTTAATTACATAAATTACAAAATGTTCACTTTTCAGAAATTCCCCCCAATGGTGAGATGGTAGAATATCATAGATGGAGTTCTAATGAACTTTTAATTGGTAGATGATAACTCTTGATATGTTTCAAATGGGGTATTTACATCCCAGTAACATGATATGCAGAAACATCGAGTGGAATGTCAAGTGACCAGCCTAACAGATAACAAGAGGCAAAGGAAGTACTTGGAACATGAATGTGATTATTGTTTTTGAGATACTCCCATTTAAAGACATGATGCATTTGCTGTTAGACAAGGAAGAATTACCTTTCATGGAAAAGAAGGATTTCTTCATTTTCGTAGGAAGATAGTCACCAGATGTAGTGTTTTCATATTAAATGTCTCAGTTGGTATCAGAGATGACTGCATATGATGGCTCCAAATAGCACAGATAAATTTAGAATCTTCACTCACAAAAAGGTCTCTGGCTCTTACAACTGGTTGTGTTCGTGTTCTAAGCGGGAACATTTTGCACACTAGCGTCCGTTGGTCTCCGTGGAGTCACTTACATTTCCTTTCTCTGCCTGTCATCTATCTTGATCTTCATCCATGTATCACATTTCCCATCTGTTGCTTCCCTACCAAGCCTCCTGCTCATTCACTCACATCTTTACCTATTCTCTTTTGTTTGTTTATTAATTTTTTTTTTTTTTTTAGAGAGAGACAGCATACATGAGGGGAGAGGGTAGAAGGAGACGGGGAGAGAGAATCTTAAGCAGTTTCCACACCCAGCACAGAGCCTGACATGGGTTTCAATTCATGACTCCAAGATCATGACCTGATCCATAATCAAGAGTTGGACACTTAACCAACTGAGCCATCCAGGTGCCCTAACATTACCAATTTTATTCACATCTTAGAATGCACATAGTTGCTATAAGTTCACAAGTATGTGTGTTTGCTGGGATATCTCTTTGGGTTTATACACATGTGCACGTTTACATATGTGTAAGTGGACTTCAGAAATCTCAGCTTAGCTTTGGGGAATCACCTGAATTTCAAATCTCTTCTGTTCCTTAACCATACTTATTGGGCATTGTTTCATATCAAGTGGGAAAGTAAACCCTCTTGAAGATTAAGTTTGTATAATTTACTTCTGGTGGATTTTGGAGCAAGGTACTTCCTTCTCTTGTTTTTTTGTTTGTTTGTTTGTTTTTTCTTGTTTTTTTTTTTTTTTTTTTTTGCAAATGACAATTTCATTTTGGTTTGTTTTTAATTTTCAATTCATTGTATTTTTTATAAACATATAATGTATTTTTAGCTCCATTGTGAATCACCAGATTTATACACTTCATAGCACACATCACAGCACACACACCCTCCATGTCCATAACCCCATAACACCCTCTCCCGCCCCTCCTCTCCCAGCAACCCTCAGTTTGTTCTGCGAGATTAAGGGTCTCTTATGGTTTGTCTCACTCCCAATCCCATCTTGTTTCATTTATTCTTTTCCTACCCCCCAGATCCCTGACGTTGCATCTCCACTTCCTCATATCAGGGAGATCATATGATAGTTCTTTCTCCGATTGACTTATTTCGCTAAGCATAATACCCTCTAGTTCCATCCACGTCATCGCAAATGGCAAGATTTCATTTATTTTGATGGCTGCATAGTATTCCATGGTATGTATGTATGTGTGTGTATATATATATATATATACACACACACACCACTTCTTCTTTATCCATTCATCTGTTGATGGACATCTAGGTTCTTTCCATAGTTTGGCTATTGTAGACATTGCTGCTATAAACATTCGGGTGCACGTGCCCCTTCGGATCACTACCTTTGTATCTTTAGGGTAAATACCCGGTAGTGTGATTGCTGGGTCTTGGGGTAGCTCTATTTTCTACTTTATGAGGAACCTCCATGCTGTTTTCCAGAGTGGCTGCACCAGCTTGCATTCCCACCAACAGTGTAGGAGGGTTCCCCTTTCTCCGCATCCTTGCCAGCATCTGTCATTTCCTGACTTGTTAATTTTAGCCATTCTGACTGGTGTGAGGTGGCATCTCACTGTGGTTTTGATTTGTATTTCCCTGATGCCGAGTGATGTGGAGCACTTTTTCATGTGTCTGTTGACCATCTGGATATCTTCTTTGCAGAAATGTCTGTTCATGTCCTCTGCCCATTTCTTGATTGGATTATTTGTTCTTTGGGTGTTGAGTTTGCTAAGGTCTTTATAAATTTTGGATACTAGCCCTTTATCTGATATGTCGTTTGCAAATATCTTCTCCCATTCTGTCAGTTGTCTTCTGGTTTTGTTAACTGTTTGCTTTGCTGTGCAGAAGTTTTTGAACTTTATGAAATCCCAATAGTTCATTTTTGCCCTTGCTTCCCTTGCCTTTGGCGGTGTTCCTAGGAAGAAGTTGCTGCGACTGAGGTCGAAGATGTTGCTGCCTGTGTTCTCCTTGAGGATTTTGATGGATCCCTTTCTCATATTGAGGTCCTTCATCTATTTTGAGTCTATTTTTGTGTGTGGTGTAAGGAAATAGTCCAATTTCATTTTTCTGCATGTGGCTCCAGTTTTCCCAACACCATATGTTGAAGAGGCTGTCTTTTTTCCATTGGATATTCATTCCTGCTTTATCAAAGATTAGTTGACCATAGAGTTGAGGGTCTATTTCTGGGCTCTCTATTCTGTTCCATTGATCTCTGTGTCTGTTTTTGTGCCAGTACCATACTGTCTTGATGATGACAGCTTTGTAATAGAGCTTGAAGTCTGGAATTGTAATGCAATTGTAATTCAATTGTAATGTAACTTTGGCTTCCTTTTTCAATATTCCTTTGACTCTTTGAGGTCTTTTCTGGTTCCATACAAATTTTAGGATTATTTGTTCCATTTCTTTAAAAAAAATGATGGTATTTTGATAGGGATTGCATTAAATATGTAGATTGCTTTAGGTAGCATAGACATTTTCACAATATTTGTTTTTCCAATCCAGGAGCATGGAACATTTTTCCATTTATTTGTGTCTTCCTCAATTTCTTTCATGAGTACTTTATAGTTTTCTGAGTATAGATTCTTTGCCTCTTTGGTTAGGTTTATTCCTAGGTATCTTTTGGTTTTGGGTGCAATTGTAAATGGGTTTGACTCCTTAATTTCTCTTTCTTCTGTCTTGTTGTTGGTATGAAGAAATGCAACTGATTTCTGTACTTTGATTTTTATATCCTGATTTTATATTCAGTTTACTGAATTCCTGTATGAGTTCTAGCAGTTTTGGAATGGAGTCTTTTGGGTTTTCCACATACAGTATCATATCATCTGAAAGGATTGGTAGTTTGACTTCTTCTTTGCCGATTTGGATACCTGTAATTTCTTTTTGTTCTCTGGTTGCTGAGGCTAGGACTTCTAGTACTATATTGAATAGCATTGGTGATAATGGACATCCCTGCCGTGTTCCTGACCTTAGCGGAAAACCTTTTAGTTTTTCTCCATTGAGAATGATATTTGTATTTTCATTAATGGCTTTGATAATATTGAGGTATGTGCCCTCTAGCCCTACACTTTGAAGAGTTTTGATCAGGAAGGGATGCTGTACTTTATCAAATGCTTTTTCAGCATCTATTGAGAGTATCATATGGTTCTTGTTCTTTCTTTTATTAATGTATTGTATCACATTGATTGATTTGCAGATGTTGAACCAACCTTGCAGCCCTGGAATAAATTCCACTTGATCTTGGTGAATAATCCTTTTAATGTACTGTTGAAATCCTATTGGCTAGTATTTTGGTGAGAATTTTTGCATCTGTGTTCATCAAAGATATTGGTCTATAGTTCTCTTTTTTGATGGGATCCTTGTCTGGTTTTGGGATTAAGCTGATGTTGGCCTCATAAAATGAGTTTGGAAGTTTTCCTTCCGTTTCTATTTTTTTGGAACAGTTTCAGGAGAATAGGAATTAGTTCTTCTTTAAATGTTTGGTAGAATTCCCCTGGGAAGCCATCTGGCCCTGGGCTTTTGTTTGTTTGGAGATTTTTGATGACTGTTTCAATCTCCTTACTGGTTATGGGTCTGTTCAGGTTTTCTGTTTCTTCCTGGTTCAGTTGTGGTAGTTTATATGTCTCTAGCAATGCATCTAATTCTTCCAGATTGTCAAATTTGTTGGCGTAGAGTTGCTCATAGTATGTTCTTGTAATTGTTTGTATTTCTTTGGTGTTGGTTGTGATCTCTCCCTTTTCATTCATGATTGTATTTATTTGGGACCTTTCTCTTTTCTTTTTGATAAGTCTGGCCAGGGGGTTATCAATCTTATTAATTCTTTCAAAGAACCAGCTCCTAGTTTTGTTGATTTGTTCTGTTGTTTTTTTGGTTTCTATTTCATTGATTTCTGCTCTGACCTTTATGATTTCTCTTCTCCCATGGGGTTTAGACTTTCTTTGTTGTTCTTTCTCCAGCTTCTTTAGGTTTAGGATTAGCTTGTGTATTTGAGACCTGTCTTGTTTTTTTTTTGTTGTTTTTTTTTATTTATCAGAGATAGAGGGAGAGAGAGTGAGCACAGGCAGACAGAATGGCAGGCAGAGGCAGAGGGAGAAGCAGGCTCCCCGCTGAGCAAGGAGCCCGATGTGGGGCTCGATCCCAGGACGCCGGGATCACAACCTGAGCCGAAGGCCGCCGCTTAACCAACTGAGCCACCCAGGCGTCCCACCTGTCTTGTTTCTTGAGAAAGGTTTGTATCTCTATATATTTTCCTCTCGGGACTGCCTTTGCTGTGTCCCACAGATTTTGAACAGTTGTGTTTTCATTATCATTTATTTCCATGAATTTTTTTAATTCTTCTTTAATTTCCTGGTTGACCCATTCATTCTTTAGAAGGATGCTGTTTAGTCTCCATGTATTTGGGTTCTTTCCAAATTTCTTCTTGTGATTGATTTCTAGCTTCAGGGCATTGTGGTCTGAAAATATGCAGGGAATGATCCCAATCTTTTGATACTGGTTGAGAACTGATTTAGGACCCAGGATGTGATCTATTCTGGAGAATGTTCCATGTGCACTAGAGAAGAATGTGTATTCTGTTGCTTTGGGATGGAATGTTCTGAATATACCTGTGATGTCTATCTGGTCCAGTGTGTCACTTAAGGCCTTTATTTCCTTGTTGATCTTGTGCTTGGATGATCTGTCCATTTCAGTGAGAGGAGTGTTAAAATCCCCTACTATTATTGTATTATTGTCGACATGTTTCTTTGATTTTGTTATTAATTGGTTTATATAGTTGGTTGCTCCCATGTTAGGGGCATAGATATTTAAAATTGTTAGATCTTTTTGTTGGACATACCCTTTGAGTATGATATAGTGTCCTTCCTCATCTCTAATTATATATAGTTTTTGGCTTAAAATCTAATTGATTAAGGATTGCCACCCCAGCTTTCTTCTGATGTCTGTTAGCATGGTAAATTGTTTTCCACCCCCTCACTTTAAATCTGGAGGTGACTTCGGGTCTAAAATGAGTTTCTTGTAGGCAGCATATTGATGGGTTTTGGTTTTTTATTCATTCCGATACCCCATGTCTTTTGATTGGGGCATTTATCCCATTTACATTTAGGGTAGCTAGTGAGAGATATGAATTTAGTGCCATTGTATTGCTTGTAAGGTGACTGTTACTGTATATTGTCTCTGTTCCTTTCTGATCTACTACTTTCAGGGTCTCTCTTTGCTTAGAGGACCCCTTTCAATATTTCCTGTAGAGCTGGTTTGGTGTTTGCAAATTCTTTCAGTTTTTGTTTGTTCTGGAAGCTTTTTATCTTTCCTTCTGTTTTCAATGATAGCCTAGCTGGATATAGTATTCTTGGCTGCATCTTCTCTTGTTTTCTTATCCCTCTCCTTTGTGATATAAGCAATGAGAAGAATAGCAACACATCTAGGAACAAAGAACCATATGAATTTTTATTTCAGTCATGTTTTCAGGATGGTAGGGATCATGTGTGTTAAAGATTTATCAGTTACGGTGTTATGACATAGAACAGGGAGAAAATAAAACCATTTATTACCCTCTTCATGAAACAGAGCATCAGACACTTGGGGTTGAACTGGACCTTGAGCAGCCGTTATTCCATTCCAGCTTTTCTGACTATAAGGCAGCTTCCTCCACTTGGTTCTGTTGTTTCACAGAATTGGTGATACATGTCAGGCACACCACAACTACCTTTAATTATGTGAGAACATAAAAGAGTATTCTAATTCTTAAATTGTTTGACTGTTTCTAATAATATGAGGAAGTCTATTATTACCCAGAATAAAAGAGGAAGTATAACACTGTGTTATCTAAAAACTTAAATTGAGTACCTACCTTGTGCCAGGCATTTTTATGGACTTTTTCCCCTTTAATATTCAATCCTTAAAACCATTCTGCATGGTGGTATTACTGCTGAAAGCATAGTTAAGTGACTCTCCTTATGCTGTATACCTAGTAAGTGGAAGAGCAAGAATAATAGCTATAACCTTCCTATCAGTAGGCATCTGTTAGGTTGGGAGTACAATGGGTACAGAAATGCATTTCCTATAGCTTTCTTCCCTTCCTAGGCCTTTCTAAAATGTTAGTAAAAATGAAATCCTTTTCATCTTTTATTCTCAAGTTAGGACTCTAATTCCTTGAATTCTGTACAAAATTCAGTTTGGTATCAAAAGCAATATATAGTTCATAGTGGGTACTGAATAAAAGTGTGTTAATATTGACTCTAACTCAATTTCTTGAAGTGTGCTTTATATTTCTGCTTTCCTTTCTTCTTTTCTTAGTTGACTTTCTTCTCTTCTTATTCTTATATAATCTCCTTTCCCTAATTCAGTGGATTAGAACTGCTTGATTTTATTAAGTTTGCAAAGTTTTCAGCTAAATTGAAGGAAGGCACCAAATACATTGAAACAATGTATTTGTAACAATGTAATTGAAACAATGCCTTTAGGTTTTAAGAAGTAAAGTCTGGGTTTCTCAGTTGTTTAAGTGTCTGCCTTCAACATAGGTCATGATCTCAGGGTCCTGGGATCGAGCCCATGGCAGGCTCCATGCTCAGCAAGGATAATAAAGATATGGCTCCTACCTTCAAGAAGATTAAGGTTAAATGATCTTAAGAAGATTTGATATGTGATGTCTGGACACACGCATCAACTTTTGCATCACTGTAAGAAAAGTTCTTTGGTAGGTATGATACAGATATTTTGATAGATGAGAATAATGGTATCTCATTGAGACTTTGAGTCAGGAAGGTTTTCCTAGAGAAGTTGGCATATGAAAGGAGTTTTAAAGAACCAACAGTGATAGTTGGTTCCATAGAAAAGAAAGAAGAGGAAATTAGTAATTGGGTAACTCTAAAAGTTCATTCTTCTCAGTTCAGAGTTATTCTTGACTTAACCCAATCTGTTCTCCTTCTGGACTATTTCCTTTAAATGAACAAACTATTTCTATTATGATTCTATTACGATTGTAAGTTTGTGAGTGAATTCAGAACATAATTTTTCAGAATCTTAGCCCAACTTCTTAATTCTCTCCAGCTAAATGCATAGTGGAGTGGCTTGTGATTTTTCAGTGTCTTAGTTTTTTTTTTTTTTTTTTAATTAAGATTTTCTGTATTTATTTGAGAGACAGTGAGAGCACACAAGCAAGGGAGTAGCAGAGGGAGAGGGAGAAGTGGACTCCTTGCCAAAGTGGGGCTTGATCCCAAGACCCTGGGATCATGACCTGAGCTGAAGCAGGAGCTTAACTGACTGAACCACCCAGGTACCCCATAGTGTCTTAATTTGGGGGAAAAATTTTTAATGCAGTTCTGCTTCCTTGAAGTCTGAATCAGTTTAACATAGCTGTGCCTAGTGAATATCCATGACTCCCTTTATTGAAAAGACAAGATTTGTGATTAACATGCCAACTATTGAAAAAAGATGCTCTGTGTTAATTGAAAATAATTTCTTCTTTTAAAGTGGTTAACCACATTTCCTGAAGTTTGTATGTACCATCCATTTATTCCAAAATATATTTTTCACAAATAGAAATACAAGCGAACTCCAGCCCTGCTTGTCCCAAATGATAAGTTACAAATTAGTGTATTCCTGATTAATGTGGTATTGAAGTCCATATAAATAAACATTTGTTATTGCAGTGTAACATGATTTAGATTTATAATCTTTAAAATGCAAAACCAGCATGGAACATTTGCAACAACTTTATCTAGTTTAATACCATAACAAGTATAATTAAAGCCTAAACATCCATATTAATGAGAAGCCTGGGGTTAGATAATGGATAAGGAGAAGGGAAGAAGGCAGAAAACAGAATAAGAATTGATCTATTTGGCTGAAGATGTCCAGCTCCTGAGAGATGAACTCATGTCGATATTTATGTCTGTTGAAACACTTCACACATTTTACCTAACACCAAATTGGGTCCCTATCCATGTTTTACTACCAGCTGTATGCATGAACTTGGGTGGATCCTTTCTTTTTTTCCATAATTGTATTGGATGATCTCTTAAATCTCTTCTGTGTAAATGTATTTAATCTGATCTGTATTTCCTATCCAAAAGATGATTGGACAGGTTCTGTGAAGTGCTAAGCTACTACCAGGAAGGGAACCACAGATTCTGGCAGATTGAATCACTCTCTCAAGACAGTGGAAATTATTCTTTATGCTTTGCAAATGCATGGAATGTCAGATATATTTGTATATTATATCCCCTCTTTATGATACTGGTTGCCTACAGCGTATCAGTTCAAAGATCTGGATAATAAGTCTTGGGTAAGCTACAGTATGTGGTAGCTGAACTTAAACTCCTACATTAAGGAAAGACTTGGAAGACAGGAGCTAAATGGCCCCAGATCATTAAACAATCCCTTTCTCCAGCACCTCGCAAAAGCAAAGTCAGAGCCTCATAGGATTCCCTTGCAGATAAAGAATCACCAAATATGAAATCACAAAGACCAATTAACACACAAGGGAAAAAGTCACATAATTCAGCTAAGCATAATTCATAGATTTTCACATATTGGAGTTATCAGTTAGAGGATATAAAGCAACTGTGTATGAAATATAAGATAATGAACTTAGAGGA
The DNA here is from genome assembly GCF_011764305.1 of Mustela putorius furo. NCBI lineage: Eukaryota > Metazoa > Chordata > Mammalia > Carnivora > Mustelidae > Mustela > Mustela putorius. Next base: position 90,204,743 of record NW_025421998.1, read on the forward strand.
AAGATCTATGAGATAAAAAATAATGAAAAAAGAAAATGATAAAAATTGGTTAAATTTTTAAAGTATTGGCTATGTAAAATAATATCTAATTTGTAGGGATAAACAAAGAGCAAAAGTAAAATACTATTAAACAGAATCTGCCTTATTAACCAGAGGTGTGGGTTATCAGGTATGAGGGTAAAAGAGACATGGATTCACCCTAAGTATATGGAGAGATAGACTAAGGAACCCAAGTAAAGTTAGGAATTTGAAGGGTTACCTAATGAACAAAAGGACTGATAGCGGAAAAAAAAAAAAATTTGCCTGACATAAATGAGAAATAAGAAGGGAAAATTTATTTTTCCTTAAGTCCCCTAAGAAACTGAAGCCATAGCCTACTTTCCTTCAAAGGAAAGACACTCAGGTCAATAAAATTAACTTAAAGTGAGCCTGAATTGGTAGCTTTTTGGAGTCCCTAGTAAACCCTAATGCAAATAATTTCTAAAGGCATATCTTCAACCAAGGACTCACTGGATTCTCACATATCAAATCCCAATGCACTAGGAAATCCAAAATTACCATACACATACTGGGAAACTGTTCACAATGACCAAAAATCAGTGTACATTTTATGAAGGAGGGAAAAACACAATTAGATCTAAGCTGCCAAAAATATCACATGATGAAATACCAGAGAGAAAACATAACTATATTAAAAATACTTAAAGAATAAAAAATCAGAATAAAAAAGAATCATAGGAAACTATCAAAAGGTTATGAAAACAAGTAAACAAAGCTTCTATTAAAGATATAACCTTAATGACTTTTATAACAATGTAAAATAAGATATGAATAATGAGAAAATTAGTAAACTATGTGAATAAATTACTCAGAATAAATCAAAGAGATATTAATAGGTTGGAATGCAAAATGATGCAGCTATTTTAGAAATGTTTATCGGTTTATCACAGAGTAAAACATATTCTTACCTTATAGCAGCACAACTCTAAGGTAAATACTCAAGAGAAATAAAAGTGTATATCAAAATAGAAACCTTATGCAAACATTTGTAGTTCTTTAGTCATACTCCACACAATCTAGAAATAATCCAAGCGTTCATCAATAGGTAAATGCATAACTGTGATGAACACATATAGTGGAATATTACTCAGCGACCAAAGACACAAACTATCGATACCTGCAATATTGAATCTCAAATGCATTTTTCGAAGTGAAGATTATAAACTAAAAGGCAATCTGATGGGTATTTCCATTTATATGACATTCCTAAAGAAAGCAAACTATAGGAGCAGATAATATATTAGTGGTTGTTAAGGAGTAAGGGTGAGAGCAGATTGACTATGAGGAAGAATAAAGATTTAGTGGAACTTATACACATCCTTATTGTGGTTTACATGATTAGGTGGTCATCAAAACACATAGGACTTAAATTATATAAAGGGAAAATTTCACTATATGTAAATTAGACATAAAAAAATAAAAGCAATGGGAAATAAACAACAAATGTCAGTAAGTTATAGTTCTAAAGAGGATGGCTACATGAGTAACAGTTCATTAAGGAACTAAAGTGGGAAATTAATCTGCCATTAGTATGTCTAACATCTAAGACATTGCTTTTAATAATTGGCTTCCCTCTGCAAAAAAAAAATGTGTTTTTAAAAATTTTAACAATATAATGAACAATCTTAATTGAATAGACATTTATAGAATGGTATCAGCAATGACTCTAGCAAGGTCATTCAAAGCACATTCAAAGATTTTATTTATTTATTTGACAGGGAGAGAGATCACAAGTAGGCAGAGAGGCAGGCAGAGAGAGAGAGGAGGAAGCAGGCTCCCTGCTGAGCAGACAGCCTGATGTGGGGCTTGATTCCAGGACCCTAGGACCATGACCTGAGCTGAAGGCAGAGGCTTTAACCCACTGAGCAACCCAGGCACCCCACATGGCACATTGAAATGGGTTAATTGAGTAGCATTGAGTAAAGGAACTAACAGAATTGTCAGAGTTAAAACAGTAAAGGAAGGTGAAGTTTTCCAGAAGGTAGGTACAGTAATGGAACCATTACCACCCCGAATGTAAAAAAAAAAAAAGGCAGTAGCACAGTGCTGAACCTAGTGAAAGGTATAATGATAGTGGTAACTATAGAAGCCAGCTATCTGACAGAAGCTGTAACCTTCAGTGGAAGAATGGAGCCTTGGCCAATCTGTGGCCTCATTGTGACGGAGTGCCAGGATTAAATACACTATCTACTCTCTTCTTGGTACAGTCCAGAAAAGTAAGCCTCCTTGGATTCAAAAGGGTAAGGAAGGTTAGAGATAAGGATAATAAGTGTTAGAGGTGGGATGCCTGTGTGTGTCTGCCTTCACTCAGACCGCGATCCCAGGGTCCTGGGATTGAGTCCCACATTGGGCTCCTGGCTCAACAGGAAGCCTGTTTCTCCCTCTGCCTGCTGGTCCCCCTGCTTGTGCTCACTTGCGCTCTCTCTCTCTCTCCAAATAAATAAATAAAATCTTTGGGGGGAAGAAAAAGTAGAAGTGTTAGAGGTTGCCCAGTCTAGAGACTATACAACATAAGAACACTACACCCAATAATTAGATAATATATATTCTTTATAAATATGGGACATTTATAAAATTTATTGAACAATAGGCCTTAAAAAGTCTCAATCAACATTAAAGAATTAGAATTACAAAGAACCCATTCTCTTATAGTTGTTAGGAAAAAAAAAAGAAATGAAAACTTTCCGTAGAACTGAAAATTAAAAAGTCTTCTAATTCATGGTCAAAGAAGACATTAAAATGGTGACTTGATAATTTTTAGCTAAGTTATAATGAAAATGTTATATACCCAAATTTTCAGGATGCAGCCAAAGCAATGTTTAAGAGAGCATAAAAATAAACAAATAAATAAATAAATAATATTCTAGAATAAAGGAATGTTAAAATTAGTGAGTTAAGTGTCCAATTCAATAAATTAGAAAAAGAAAACAACACAATGAGAGTAGGAGGAAGAAAATAGAGGAACATAAATAAGAGAAAGAGAAAACTAAAGAAAAAAATAATCCACAAAACCAGATGTTAAATTCCGCGAGAAGAGGGAAGGACAGAAATATTAGTGGAATTTATTCCCATCCTCAGGATGTCCTTCCATGTGCAGTGTGAGGAATCAGTGTAACTTGCCTCCACCACTAATAACTTTGCCTTTGGAAGATAGAATTATTCAGTGCATTTAGAAGGAGTAGTTGGCTGTAGTTAACCAGTGTCTCTCTGTGAACTTGGTGGCTGAGTTAGTGTCTCTCTGTCTCTCTCTGTTTGTGTCTCTCCTCTCACTGGTTTTTGTCCTAAGCTCACAGACATAGTAGGAAAATAAATTAAGAAAATACTGTAAAATAAAGCCACCAAGTTCACAGTCTCTGATAAGCGGAGGTGCTATTACACCGGTGCAGCTCTATAGGAGAAGAGATAGCATGCATGTGCTGATTTCCTCCACCTCCCACCATTTACTGAAAATGCACATGCCTAAATGAACGTCTTGATGGACATTTTAAATTCTTAGGTCATGGATTCTGAATTACTTGAATGATGGCAAGGCTAAAGAAAGATTTTCTCTATTTATGCTCTCTCAATCAGTTCCCATTGAGAATGCACTGTGATCTTCAGCAACTCCAAATACTGGCTTCTGGGAATGTAATTTTGCTTAGGATAACTTCTTTAGGCCCTAAAGATTTTGTGTTATTTGGTGGGTGTTGAGTTGGTGTCATCATATTCTTAGATGTCCTGTTAATTATTTAGGTTCTAAAAATGAGCAGCCTCAGAGAGGTGGCATTGATCAGTTTAACTTCCAAGGACTCACAGGAGTCCTACCCATTCCTATGGAAGGCTGTCCATTTCAGGAAAACAGTCTCCATAAAAACATTTAAGAATTTATTATATCCTAGGCATTCTTTTTTTTTTTTTAAAGATTTTATTTATTTATTTGACAGAGAGAAATCACAAGTACACTGAGAGGCAGGCAGAGAGAGAGAGAGAAGGAAGCAGGCTCCCTGCTGAGCAGAGAGCCCGATGCAGGACTCGATCCCAGGACCCTGAGATCATGACCTGAGCCGAAGGCAGCGGCCTAACCCACTGAGCCATCCAGGCGCCCCTATCCTAGGCATTCTTTAAAGGACTTTACATATATTACTTTATGTAAAGCTACCATCACCTTCATGAGGTGGAAATGATTATCATTTTCATCTTACAGATTGGGTATCTAAGAAACAAAGAGATTCAGTAGCTTACCCGTACTTGCCTAATGATCAAGTAGTACCCACTGGACATGAACCAGGCAATCAGATCCAGATTCTGTGCTTTTTTTTTTTTTTTAAAAAAAAGATTTTATTTATTTATTTGACAGAGAGAAATCACAAGTAGTCGGAGAGGCAGGCAGAGAGAGAGGAGGAAGCAGGCTCCCTGATAAGCAGAGAGCCCCATGCAGGACTCCATCCCAGGACCCTGAGATCATGACCTGAGCCGAAGGCAGCAGCTTAACCCACTGAGCCACCCAGGCGCCCAGATTCTGTGCTTTTATCCACTAGTTTTGACGGCCTGGACAAATGCAACTAAGCTTTGAAATTGAGCAGAAATGATAAATTGGGATGGACTTGAATTTCTTCATATTATTAACATATTTTTTAACTGTAGACAATATAATTTAATTTTGGATCTATAAATCTTCTGATCTTTGGACTTTGACTTGCAAGAGGATTTAATAGTTGGATCTTTTTTCTCCCAGGGAGTTTGATGATGTCAGGAAATTTATATTCATATCTGAAGCATCTCTGTGCTTCTGGGATTTTATTATTACAGTGTCTTTATGTAGCTTACTATTGAAATATATGTATGATGTTATTTGGTCTCATAGAAGACTTTAGAGAAAGTAGTTGGATGTAATTTGAGAAGGGAAATAGAATAAGGAGTGACTTTTCAGCTTTGAGTACAGAGTGGCCTTGGAGATGATTTAATTAATGCATTTTTCTGACCCATATCCAAGAAGAAAGCCAAATGAGCAGTTGTTAAATGCAGAGTAACATCAGGAAGGATTATTCTGATGGACAACTAATCTCTTCCCAAGAGGGAGATAGCACAATCCCAACTAGCCATAGCTTTAATGGTTAAAACAGTGAGTTAAGGGAACAAAACCTAGAAAATACTGGAAGTGGTGATATGTCCACCTTACTCCTGATGGTTACGTCCATGTGAAAGGAGATCCTTGGCATAATTCTTTTGGCTTCTTGCTATTCACTTACCCACACTATCCAAGAGGAGATGGTCTACCCTGTTTGGGGAGATTAGAAGGAGAAAGGCGGCATTTGTGGTCAGCACATTACTTTTTTTTTTTAAGAAACCAGCAAATTATGGATGATATATATTTGGTGGATCTTTAGGAATGGCTTCATCTAAGAGTTGGAATTCTGATCCCATCCAGCACTGGACATTGTCATCCTAATATTCAGTAATAGGAAGTCCACTTTCCTATAGATAAAAGAGATACTGCTTAATTACCAGCATTAAAAATTCACATGAGAGACTATGGACTCTGAAAAACAATCTGAGGGGTTTGAAGTGGCAGGGGGGTGGGAGGGTGGGGTACCAGGTGGTGGGTATTAGAGAGGGCACGGATTGCATGGAGCACTGGGTGTGGTGAAAAAATAATGAATACTGTTATGTTGAAAATAAATAAATCTAATTTAAAAAATTCACAGTGTTTATTTTGTCTTCCATATACTTACTTCTTTTGTCATATTTTCAAAGTTGTCTAGTACTCAGACAATAAAAAGGAGAGTAAGTAATTGTGTCCTTATCAAATAATGTAGCAATAGACTAGTGGCATGATGGACAGGTGGGTGGATGGATGAGTGGGCAGTAAGAGGGAGGGAGAGACAGACACAGAGTGAGAGGAAGAGAAAGAACTTTAAGAAGGATGGTGCAGAATCTGAATCTTGCTTATTTGTAGCCCAGAATTCCAGAAAGCCCCGGGAACTCTGAAACTCACCTTGGGTAGTTCTAAAAGTGAGGGTGCAATGGGGCTTGCGACAGTAGAGTTGGTTGAATATTTGTATAAACATTTCATCTGGGTGGTGGCTCCGTTCTCAAACCATTGGAAAATGAAATTTGAGAATGAAAGAGAACGAGATTTGTGGGCACCAAACATATGTGAGGCCAGAAATAACATGCAGAAAACAGAAGGATTAAGTGAGCCTCCTTCTTAGATGATATATGCCCTATACTCCTATTTTCTACGTGGATTCAAGAAGTTTCTGGTAGCTGATCTTCCTCCCAGGTGAAAAATTGGGTGTTTCCTCTATGGGGAAACTGATCAGGTTAAGAAAACAGTAATAATCCATCCATCAGGTGGGGATTACCCAGTTAAGTGGCTGGTCCAGATCATCCTGCAATAAAGCCAAGCAGTGAAAAAATCTTCTTCCAAGTAAGTTTCTGATATTTTAGGGGCGCCTGGGTGGCTCAGTGGGTTAAGCCTCTGCCTTCAGCTCCGGTCATGATCTCAGGGTCCTGGGATCGAGTCCCGCATCAGACTCTCTGCTCAGCGGGGAGCCTGCTTCCTCCTCTCTCTCTCTCTCTCTGCCTGCCTCTCTGCCTACTCGTGATCTCTCTCTGTCAAATAAATAAATAAATAAATAAATAAAATCTTTAATAAAAAAAGTTTCTGATATTTTATTCTTAAATAGGAATAGACAGATAACTTAAATATTTAGAACAAAAGCATAACATGAAAGCACAGAGAAATCAAACAAAAAGAGGAAAGAAGAAAACAGGAGGGGAAAAAATGAGGAAAGTGAGCAAAAATACACACACACAGACACAAAGAGAGATACAGGAAAAGATAAATTACTTCTATGATTAACATTAATATTAAAATGATTTCCATAAAAACTGAAATTACAAACCAGGATATTCAGAAAACAGTTTACAACTCTCTGCTCTCCCCCCAAATCTTGGAAATCAAAAATATACTATCAGAAATAAAAATGCTAATAGAAGTTTTGAAAAATACAGTTGTAGAAATCCATTAGACAGTAGAAAAATAACAACAAAAAGTAAAAGAATAGATGATAAGAAAGGTGAGATAATAAAGTCAAGGAATTAGCTGCCAAGTCTAAATATCCAAATATAGAAAGTTTCTGTTGGTGAGACCAGATAACACAGAGAGTAGGGAATTATCAATGATAACTCAAGAGAAAATGCTGAAAACTGAAAGTAACAATTTGCTAATAAAAACCATCTACCAAGTGCTACAGCTCATGACAGTCAGACTCATTGTAAAATTTTAAAAACGGGAGAATAAAAAGATTATCAAAGTTTTTATTACTCTATTACATAGGAATAAAATAAAATATTTCCACAATACTGCATATCTGTCTATAATGAACATTGCTCTCAAATTTAAAGGGAAAATTCATTCTACCTAAAATTCTATTCTCACTCAAGCTGTTAGTCAGTGTACAAAGTCTCAAACAATTTGCTTCTTGCGTGCTCTTTTCCAGGAAGCAGTGGGAGTAAATATGGAAAAGGGGCAGTGGGTGACTCAGGATATAGGGGCTGTCATGCAGAAGACAAAAGAGAGAACTGTTCACAATGATAAGGAGAGCTGCCAAGTTCATAACTGTGCAGTTTGCCTTGAGGAAGACCAGTCCACATTGGACTCCATGGTCTCAGGATTGAGGTCTCCAAGGAAAAGATGAGCCTGATGTAAGAATAGTTCTGTAGAATACTTTCAGATAAGTGATAGAACTGTAAATATCATCTGAAAACACCCAGAAAAAATATTTTGAATTGTCACCCTATTTGTTTTTTGACCTCTCCCAATCAAGTACTTTCCATTCAATGCTTTGGATTTTGTACCATCCTTGAAGGAACCCAATGAACAGAATTTTTCCTTCCCTCTCTTCCTTAACTCTGCACCAGAAGCTGTCCATACTGACTGATTTTGCATATGACAGTGAATTAGTCAGAAAAATAAGATAAAAATAAAATACCCCTGCCACCAGCTAGCCAGCTAGCAAGGTGCTAGAATCAATACTGTACTAATTAATGTTAATATTAGGTCTCTAGAGACCCTGTACAGAGGGAGTTGACTACTGGTATTTTATAGCTTCCCAGTACTGTGGTGATGGGGGAAAGTAAAGCAAGGATTTTTAGTATCTCCCAAATTTCAGAAAAGAGGTGATTACCTGCCATACTGTGTGCGGGTAGATAGCTGTTTTTCTGGGGAGCTATGCCAGACTTTGAGAGGGATCTCTGTTAGTGCCCAGGATGGCTTCGTGGCCATCTGTCCCATCTTGCAGTAGAATCATACAGCTACAGATGTGAATACCACAGGAAAAGAACACATTGATTTGTATGCCCTCATGCACTATAAATGCGACATCAGGAGACACTTTCTCTGCATCCAGAGGGACAGGCTCACTGGGTTGATTTTATGTCCTCAGCTGTCCTACCTCTGACAGATACCCCAGAACTGCTTATAAAGTTTTCATAAAGAATTATTCATCATACTTTATTATTTTCACATAACCTAAGGCTTGGTTATTGAATCTTTTCTTTACTAGCCATATTTCTTACAACAGAATGACCATTTTTAGTATGTGGGTGTGGTGGCCATGTGCTCTTAGAGACAGAAAGCATGTTTGGTCTCCTGTTTTTCTTGATGTGAAATCCAGCCTCAGCAGCCACTGTTTTTTGCTCTTCGAGGACTCCTGTTTTATCTTTCTATCTCAGCATAAATATATACAATTAACATTTTTATCATCTTTATATCAGATATACAGCCTTAAAGAGGGAGAGATGACCCACTCACTTATCTTTCTCTTGACAGAGACTATCTGTTTTTGAGGTGAAATATCAAGGACTAGTCACTACAGGAATTTGACGGTCTATAAAACCTTTGTCACAGAGCTGGATGTGCAATGCCCAAACGAACATCCCTTGGTTCTTGGAGATCCGGATTGCCAAGTAACAAATTATTTTCATGTCTCTTTCACCCTTGCTCCAGAAATGGGATACATAATTTGGCATAAATACTGTGTGTTTTTATGTGAAGTAAAGCAAAAGGCTAATAAGTTAATGTAAGTAATTACTTGTCGAGGTAGATGCAGAAGTTGCAGCATTTTTCCTTATTGGTGTTTTCTACTTGCCACAAGTTCACTTGGCACTATTCTGATCCTGCTACCCCTCCTCACCTGCCACATGTTTCAGACAGAGTTCAGGAAGATAAAACCTCAGCTCCTTTCCTAAGTGTGACTGGTGAAGAATGTGGAATGAAAAAGCAGGAGGTAAAGGCCTCACATGACTGTCCCTTACTTCCCCAAATTCAGACTCCACAGTCTATTCATAAAGTTGTGAAAAGTCCGGAATATCTCAGTGTGTCCTGCTTTTGCATGTTTCTCCTCTCACTGTATTACTCCTGACTCCTCCTCATGAATGCTAATCATCATGATCTTCAGCAAATAAATCCCTTTATTTTGAAAAGTTATATGATACTTGGAGGAAAGAAAGCCAGGTAGGGGCCAGCGTGGAGGAGTCCCGTCTTTCGGACCTGTTCCATTTGCTTGTTGGAACTCTTAGCTCTGTGGAAAAGGCCATCCCTCTTCTCAGAGGGTGTTACCAGGATACTCAGGAATAGTTTATCACCAGCTCAGAGATTCCATGTGGTTTTCGGTGAGTCATAGGCTTCTTTACTAAATCTTTGTACTTTCCAAAAAGGAAACATGTGAATAATGTATTCCCACATTCAAACAAGTTGGTCAAAATAGGCCCCAGTTTATACTAATTTTATAATTGAGTGCTGTGTCACAAAATAGGAAATACTCTCAGAATACAGAATACCTAAAGAGAGGAAATGTTGGAATTTTCAGGAAAGTAGTGAAGACTCTTTTCAGAACAAAATGCAAATGTATATAGACATTATTCTAAATTTAATTTCAAGAGGTTCACAGACTCCTATCATTGATCTGTAGCGCAGCTACCCCTTGGCAGAAGGTAGAACTGCAGTGAATCAGGATACTTTCGGGAAATACAGATTTCATCTCTCTCCTCCTTCTGGTGTCTTCTCCCCCCCTCTACCTCAAACCTCTGCAAACCCAGTGTTTCAGAAACTGGGAAATCTTACTCCCTTAAAAGTCAGATCAGGGTGGATAATGATAAAAAACGAGCAAGTTTCAGTAGCATTGCAGTTACATGAAGGAATGTCCTCCTTCCCCTGTGTCGTGTGTTGAATGAACAGCAGACATTGTTGAGGACTGAACCATCAAACCAGCAGGGAATAAGGATGCCATCTTTAATTTTCAGGCACCAAATCAGAAGGGACAAATTCATCTGGTGTGCTCTGAGAAAAAAAAACAAAAACAGGCACCTATTAATTATGCCTTAACGTTAATTCACAGCAATAGACTAAATTCCAAGGTAAAAGAAAAGGATGAGCTCCAGCATCCTACAGTGCTCTTTGCCTAAGCGGGTCTCTTCCTGTCCTCCCAAGAGACCTAATGGCCTTTCTCCTCAGTACCCCTCATCACATGGTGCTTAGCCACCTCTGTGGAACCATCAGTTGCCATTGTGTGAATATGTTTTTTTTACTGTAAAATTTGTGTGTTGTGCTCTACCTCTCTTCTCACTTGCCTGAGCTTCTAAAACAGCAGTGATGCCACTGAATATCGTTTTTATTTTTATCTAATTTATTTTTAGATTTTATTTATTTGACAGAGATCACAAGTAGACAAAGGCAGGCAGAGAGGGAGGAAGGGAAGCAATCTCCCCGCTGAGCAGGGAGCCCGATGCGGGACTCGATCCCAGGACCCTGAGATCATGACCTGAGCCGAAGGCAGCGGCTTAACCCACTGAGCCACCCAGGCGCCTGCCACTGAAAATCTTAATTTGCTAATCCACTGCATCTGAAAATCCCTGCCTTTCTTTGTGAACCAATTTTTGAACTCTTTTCCCCTTTCTTTCTTTGTTTCCGGGGAAAAAAATAATGTTTTAGCTACTTATTAACTCATTTTTATGGGCCTTTCTCTGTCTCACCAATCCAGCACATATCTAATGGATGTTGCTGTGTGCCTGGCAGTGCCTGCCTCAGATGCAGGCTCTGCAGCGTGGAGAACAAGGAATCTCCTGCCAGAGCTAGAGATTATGGGAGATTAAAGACAATAAAACAATAAACTCTATAATAAGCAAGATATGTTGATGACCTTTAAGGGGTTGGGGCAGTGCTTGGGCTGTGTTTGCTTGGGTGGTTAGAGGAACCTTTCAGTGAGGCTGGAATGAGAGAGAGGAGAAACCATGAGAATGTTTGTAGATAGATCACTGCAGACAAAGAAGGCTTTTTCCATCTCTCCGCTCTATTGACATTTGGGGGCAGATCATACCTTGTTATGGCGGCTCTTCTATAGTTGCAGTATGTTTAGCAGCATCTTGGCCTCTACCCAGGAGATGCTGTTAGTTCCCCACCTCAGCTGTTAAATCATAATGTCTCTGGACATTGCCAGATGTCCCACTGGAAGCATAAAATTGCTCCCAGGTGAGAACCACTGGGAAAAGAGCATTATAAAGTGCAGAGGTGATAAATAGTAACAAGGTAAAGAGGAATATAAAAAGCTAGCATTTCTGGAAGGTAGTGTTTCAAGATAATAATGGGAAGAGAAAGGTCTGGTTTTTGGCAGGGGCCAGATCACATTACAGCTTTGCACATTTCACCTTTGGTACAGGTAGAAAACATTAGTGGATGGAATAAGGCAAATTCTTATACATCTGCATTTTAACATCACTTCGGCTGCTATAGGTAATTTTGCCAATGCCTTACTTTTCTAACTTATTTGAATTAATAGGTTGGCTACCCGAGTTCAAAGGTAAAACTTACTTTAGATTTTTGGTAATAAATTTTGTTTTCATTTTGTAGAGTTAGATTTGCTAGGTGAGTAGTCTAGGGGCTTTTCCCTGAAGATACTACATAGTTAATCTGGATAAACATCAAGGTGTGCTGTCTTGGCCATGCAAAAACTGACATAGGCATGATTCGATCTTAACATACCTTTTCATTTAATTATTACTCTAGATTAAATAAAAATGGAGGAAAACCTGAATATAGCCATTTACCATCTACTAAATTACTGTGTACTGTTGAAAAAAAGTAGAATTTCAATTACTGATGGGATGCTCATACAATTGGGCTCTTTGTTTCTTAAGTTCATTTGAGTCAACCTGACCCAACAGATGTGAAATTTCAAAGTAATGTGCCAGACTGCCAAGTAGACAGTTCTCAGGAGATGTCCTAGCATAGAGAGAGCTCTCCAGTTCACAAGGAAGACAGAAACAGTTTGAGAGGTGAGAGGCTGACCTGTGGGTATGTGAGGAGTTGCCACCCATGTCTGTACACCTACCCTACTGAGAATGAGGCAGGGGAGTCCCTTCTGTCCTCAAACTGGGTGAGAGGCAGCCTAAAGAAACCACTCTGCAATTAGGATGCTCAGTAGATAAAGTGTCTGACACAAGTCTGGCTTATCTCAGGGAGAGAGATAGTAGTTACTGGCCTGAAGCATTGAGTGAGAAAGGGAGAGAGAGATTGATTGGGGATGTCAGTGCAAACTGCACTCTCGCTGAAGACTGAAGGCAGCATCTTAAAGAATGTATGAATTCTTCCCATGAATTTTCCCAAGCTCCAAAGTTGAAGGAGAGAGGTGACATGGAATCTTTTCACACCTCACCCCCTTAAAATGCCGGGAATAGTGATAAAGATTTCAACAGGCAGATTTGTGTGTGGAGTGAATCCAGGAGAACACAGAGGCTAAGCTGGGAACATTTGTCTGATAAGGAAGGTGTACATAGTCCCAGCTAGAGCAGCCCTGTGGAGAGGAAAGTACCCAAGAAAAAAAGGTTTCACTATCTGGCAGGCTCAGCAGCTCTGGTCACCTAGTCACTCTCATTAAGAAAGCTACATGCTTTCCTCCCTCCATTCAATCCAAAATGAACATAAAGCCCTGATTTGCAAGAAAGAGAAGATAGACCAGGCTAAATGGGTCCAGAAAGGACCAGCCTTTCTCATTAGCAAATAGAGACTGTGCATTGTGACTTAATAGTATGTTAATTCAGTTTAAAAAGATAGCAGAAAACAAATATATTTAATTTCATTACATCCTCCTCATCATGCTTACTCAGCATCTCAAGTTATAAAGTTATGCAGCTGTTAACAAATTGCTCTTTATTCTAGAATGTTCCCACAGGATTGGGGAAATATATTACTTTTGCTAACCTGGAACACTTGTCATTCCAGTGATACCAGCTTTTGTCTGGAGACAGCTAGGATCAAGTTAAGATTTTTTTTCCTTACATTTTAGGGCATTCATTTATTTATATGCTGAGTGCCTAATAGTTGCTGGGTACTGTTTTCAGTAGTCTTGGCTTGAGATGTTAGGTATTTACCTCACCATGGACTCTAGCACAGAGGGAAACCGCAGACTTGTGGGCTCAGGAGACCGTGTTTCAGGGCCGTGGGTGCTCAGGAGATACTCAATAAACAGTGGTGTCCAGCTGCACTGTCCAGGAGACACAGTGGAGAGTTATGCTAAATTGGTGATTCCCTGGGGATGTGTCCTTTTTTCACACTCTCCTTCCAGTCTTTGATTCTCTCTCTCTAAAAAATGAGACCTGTCTGCTTTCTCTACTTTCTAACTTAATCTGTAATAAAAGAAAATACTAGGAGAGGTATTAGTCAAGACTTATTTTAGAAAGAAGCCACAGACAATAGATGTCACAGAAGAATGTAGGTTGAAATTGGATCTCTCCAAGGAATATATTGAGGTCCCCCACCTTGCCCCAGTCATACCTGTGACTGACCTTATTTAGAAATAGTCTTTGTAGATGTAATCAAATTAAGCTGGACCACACTTGGATTAGGGTGGGCCCTAATCCAACGAAGTGGATTCATATAAGTAGAGGAGATGGGGGTACACAGATAGATACACACATGCAGAGGGAGGAGTGCTGGGGAGGAAGGAGCTGGAAATTGGAGTGATGTAACTATATACCAAGGGCTGCCGAGGATTGCTGGCGGCCATGAGAAGCTGGGAGAAGAGCATGAGGCAGTTTTCTACCTCAAATCCTTCCAAGGACTGGTTCTGCCGAAACTTGATTTTCAGAGTTCTTGCTTCCACAACGGTGAGAAAATATATTTCTTTTTTTGTTTGTTTGTTTTTTTATTTCTTTTGTTTTAAACATCCAGTTTGTGGTAATTCTTACAGCAGACATAGGAAACTAAAAAAATAAATAGAGAGAGAGAATGAGTGTGGACTATACTGACTTCCGTTTGAACATGCTGCCATCAAACATAACTTTGTTTTGTAAGATCTAATAATATGTTCTGTAAGTCACCTATCAGATAAGTCACAGTTTAGTAAGCAGGAGTAAATGCTCAGAGGAAAGCACAGGAGCAGTAGCACCCTATCTATACTTATTATGCATACAAAAGTGTCCCTAAACTAATAGATGCTCTAAAAACAAAAAAACAACGCAGTTGCTTTTAGGCTTTCATTTCTCTTTGTGATTAAAAAAAAATAACTAGGATTCCGATGGATTCCAGTCTCACATTGAGGTCTTTTATCCATTTCGAGTTTATCTTTGTGTACACTGTAAGAGAATGGTCGAGTTTCATTCTTCTACATATAGCTGTCCAATTTACCCAGCACCATTTATTGAAGAGACTGTCTTTTTTCCACTGTATATTTTTTCCTGCTTTGTCGAAGATTATTTGACGATAGAGTTGAGGGTCGATATCTGGGCTCTCTACTCTGTTCCACTGGGTCTATGTGTCTGTTTTTATGCCAGTACCATGCTGTCATGGTGATCACAGCTTTGTAGTAAAGCTTGAAATCAGGTAATGTGATGTCTTCAGTTTTGTTTCTCTTTTTCAACATTTCCTTATCAATTCAGGGTCTCTTCTGATTCCATACAAATTTTAGGATCATTTGCTCCAGCTAGCTCTTTGAAAAATACCGGTGTAATTTTTATCAGAATGGCATTAAAAGTATAGATTGTTCTAGGCAGTATAGACATTTTAACAATGTTTATTCTACCAATCCAAGAGCATGGAATGGTCTTCCATCTTTTTGTGTCTTCTTCAATTTCTTTCATGAGTGTTCTGTAGTTCCTGGAGTACAGATCCTTTACCTCTTTGGTTAGGTTTATTCCCAGGTATCTTATGGTTCTTGATGCTATAGTAAATGGAATCGATTCTCTAATTTTCCTTTCTGTATTTCCATTGTTAGTGTATAAGAAAGCCACTGATTTCTGTATATTGACTTTGTATCCTGCCACCTTACTGAATTGCTATGAGTTCTAGTAGTTTGGGGGTGGAGTCTTTTGGGTTTTCATATAAAGTATCATGTCATCTGCAAAGAGAGAGAGTTTGACTTCTTCATTGCCAATTTGGATATCATTTATTTCTCTTTGTTGTCTGATTGCTGTTGCTAGGACTTCTAATACGTGTTGAACAAGAGTGGTGAGAACGGGCATCCTTGTCATGTTCCTGATCTCAGCATGAAGGCTGTGAGCTTTTTCCCATTGAGGATGATATTTGCTGTGGGTTTTTCATACATAGATTTTATGAAGTTCAGGAATGTTCCCTCTATCCCTATACTTTGAAGCGCTTTAATCAGGAACGGACACTGGATTTTGTCAAATGCTTTTTCTGCATCAATTGAGAGGACTATGTGGTTCTTCTCTCTTCTTTTATTGATTTGTTCTATCACATTGATTGATTTGCTAATGTTGAACCATCCTTGTAACTCAGGGATGAATCCCACCTGGTCATGGTGGATAATCTTTTTAATGTGCTGTTGGATCCTATTTGCTAGGATCTTATTGAGAATCTTAGCATCCATATTCATCAGTGATATTGGTGAACATAGGCAGTAGCCTCTTTAGTATCAGCCACAGCAACTTCTTTCAAGATATGTCTCCAAAGGCAAAGGAAACAAAAGCAAAAATGAACTTTTGGGACTTCACCAAGCTCAAAAGCTTCTGTACAGCAAAGGAAACAGTCAACAAAACAAAGAGGAAACCCATGGAATGGGAAAAGATATTTGCAAATTACAGTACAGACAAAAGGTTGATATCCAGGATCTATAAAGAACTCCTCAAACTCAACACACACAAAACAGATAATCATGTCAAAAAATGGGCAGAAGACGTGAACAGACACTTCTCTGATGAAGACATACAAATGGCTATCAGACACATGAAAAAATGTTCATCATCACTAGCCATCAGGGAGATTCAAATTAAAACCACATTAAGATAATATCACCTTTTGGCCTTAGAATGGCCAAAATTAGCAAGACAGGAAACAATGTGTGTTGGAGAGGATGTGGAGAAAGGGGAACACTCTTACACTGTTGGTGGGAATGCAAGTTGATGTAGCCACTTTGGAGAACAATGTGGAGATTCCTTAAGAAATTAAAAATAGAGCTTCCCTATGATCCTGCAATTGCACTACTCGGTATTTACCCCAAAGATACAGATGTCGTGAAATGAAGGGCCATCTGTACCCCAATGTTTATAGCAGCAATGGCCACAGTCTGCAAACTGTGGAAAGAACCAAGATGCCCTTCAACGGATGAATGGATAAGGAAGATGTGGTCCACATACACTATGGAGTATTATGCCTCCATCAGAAAGGATGAATACCCAACTTTTTATCAACATGGATGGGACTGGAAGAGATTATGCTGAGTGAAATAAGCCAAGCAGAGAGAGTCAATTATCATATGGTTTCACTTATTTGTAGAGCATAAAAAATAACATGGAGGACATAGGGAGATGGAGAGTAGAAGGGAGTTGAGGGAAATTGGAAGGGGAGATGAACCATGAGAGACTATGGACTCTGAAAAACAATCTGAGGGTTTTGAAGGGGCGGGGGTGGGATGTTGGGGGAGCCAGGTGGTGCGTATTATGGAGGGCACATATGGCATGGAGCACTGGGTGTGGTGCATAAAGAATGAATTCTGTTACGCAGAAAAAAAAATTAATAAAAAATAAAAATAGCTCTTTATATGTAATTAATTTATTTTGTATTGGGAAATATTTTTATTGTTTGGTTTCTGGGTCCTGGTGAAGTTCCTTTTTGATAGAATAGATTCTTACATTATCTGAATTTTTATTAGGATGAGTATGTATTACTTCTGTAATCAAGAAATAAAAATAATTTCTAATTCAAAAACAAAAGGTTATGATCTGCTAGGTATACAGACTTGTTTTTCCTTGTACAGTGCCCAAACTAAATGTTAGCCAGTAAGGCACTTAATTTCTTTTAATGGCTAGGAAGGTAGCAGAGATAAAAGAAAGATGAACTATTGGGACTTCATCAAGATCAAAAGCTTTTGCACAGCAAAGAAAATAGTGAACAAAACCAAAAGACAGCTGACAGAATGGGAGAAGATAGTTGCAAACAACATATCAGATAAAGGGCTAGTATCCAAAAATCTATAAAGAACTTATCAAACTCAATACCCTAAGAACAAATAATCCAACCAAGAAAAGGGCAAAGAACATAAACAGGCATTTCTTCAAAAGAAGACATCCAGATGGCCAACAGACACATGAAAAAGTGCTCCACATCACTCGGCATCAGGGAAATACAAATCAAAACCACAATGAGATGGCACCTCACACCAGTCAGAATGGCTAAAATTAACAAATCAGGAAATGACAGATGCTGGCGAGGATGCAGAGAAAGGTGAACCCTCCTACACTGTTGGTGGGAATGCAAGCTGGTGCAACCACTCTGGAAAACAGTATGGAGGTTCCTCAAAAAATTGAAAATAGAGCTACCCTACCACCCAGCAATCGCACTACTGGGTATTTACCCTAAAGATACAAATGTACTGATCCAAAGGGGCATGTGCACCCAAATATTTATAGCAGCCATGTCCACAATAGCCAAACTATGGAAAGAACCTAGATGTCCATCAACAGATGAATGGATAAAGAAGATGTATATATATATACAGTGGGATACTATGCAGCAACCAAAAGAAATGAAATCTTGCTATTTGCAAGATGGATGGAACTAGAGGGTATTATGCTGAGCGAAATAAGTCAATCAGAGAAAGACAATTATCATATGATCTCACTATGATATGAGGAATTTGAGAAGCAAAGTGAGGGGTAGAGAAGGAAAAAGTGAAACAAGATGGGTTCAGGAGGGAGAGAAACTATAAGACTCTTAATCTCACAAAACAAACTGAGGGTTGCCGGGGGGAAGGGGAGTAGGGAGAGGGTGGTTGGGTTATGGACACTGGGGAAGGTATGTGCTATGGTGAGTGCTGTGAAGTGTGTAAACCTGGTGATTCACAGACCTGTACCCCTGGGGCTAATAATACATTTTTTATATATATATATGAATGTGTGTGTATATATATATAAAGAAAGTTGACTGGCATACAAAATAATTTTTCCATAGAAAACTTATTTTAAGTATTTTTGTTTGTACTATATATTTATATTTCTGAGCATATAAAAGGGAGAAATAAGAACAAGACTGGACACACACAGAAAATATTGAAATGAGTAAATGTTAGGTGAGTGATGCTTTTTTTTTTTTAAGATTGTGAAAAAAGCTAAGAAAAATTTATTTTACAAAGTCAACATTTAGCATATATTCACAAAAACTAAGTAAATTCAGTTTATAGCTTTGGGTTTTCTAAAGCCAGAACAGAAGAGGAAGGTCATTTCTTTTTAGGTGTTTTGTCTACAATTAAAATAAGCTCTTACCGGGTTTTTACAGACGTCATAACCTGAACCCAAGAGAGTTGGAAAGGAGCAAGCCATTTGAGAGAAGTATTTACCAATTTAATAATTCTGGGAATCTATTTGTCGTCTTCTGCAGAACCAGCACTGGGGGAGCACTCACTCCCTCCACCCCTCTGGTGGTTTCCGTGGGTTTTCCTGGCACAGATTCTCTTCCTGCCACACTGTCCCTGCCGTCTTTTTCAGCCGATAGATACACCTACTATTTTCCCCTTAAAATGCCTCAGTGATCTGCGTACATCCCTCTTCTTTAAATTTCCACCGCCTGATTTAGGACATTACACTATTCAATCAGTGCTTCCAGGTGCATTAGTGAACTATATGTTGGTTAACTGGATGGAAGGGGTCCATACATAATATATTTGCATCTCATATCATCGTGACTTGCACCATAAATATCTTACCATTGTATTTGTCAGTTATATCTTGACAGTGCTGGGGGGAAAAGAAATCACCTCACATTTCACATTTCACAAGGATTCAGTGTAGCTAAATGTTTCTAAATGGTTGGAAAGGATGATCCAAAAAGAGAAAGCAATGCAAGTAAAAGGCAAGAAGGTGATCCCATTGCCCAGAACCCCTGAGGGAAACACCTGGGTTACCACAACACACAGCAAGGAGCCGGGAGCCTTCAGTCCCTCCAGGGCTGCTGTGCTCACGGCTGACATCACAGCGGCTGCCAGAGCTGGCAGCAGATCTATACGACTTCTTTCTCTTGATTTCCAATCGGCTGCCAAAACTGTCCTTTGGCAGAATTTAATCAAAACCCAGTTATCAAAGGAGTCTAGGAAAAATAGTTCGGAGGCTTACAGTCCTTGACAGAAGAGAGAGAAAATGAAAAGGCATGTGTGGGGCTGGGAGCCAAGAGGGAACTAACCCATGCACCCAGAGCAGATCACAATAGAAAGGTGGGGCAAATGGTTCTACCCTATTTACCTGGTAGGCCACTGTGTAGCTTGGGTAGCCTGACAGCTCCTGCAGATGGGCCAGTGGTTCCCAAAATGTTGCTGTGCTTTGAATCACCTGGGATCTTAAAAAAAAAAAAAAGAGTACCCAAGCCTGGTGTCCACCCCCTAGACATTCTGATTTAATTGATGAGGGGTATAACCTGAACATCAAGATTTGTGAAACCTCTCAAGTGATTCTCATGTTCAGTACATGGTGGGGCTGGTGACATCAGTGATAGTGGCAACCAGGGTGTCTGGATGGTAGGGCACAGCTGCAGTAGTGCCTCTGTGAGAAATTGGAAATTTTCACCTGGAACTTGAGAAACTTTGCAGGGGTACTGTTGTCATACATAAGGCAGAGAGAAACCGCAGCAGGGTCAAGACACCTTGAAATAAAGACAGTGCCAATATATGAAAATTAGGCTCATAATTCAATAGGTTACACGATTATTGCCGTTATCCTAGATTTCTCTAGAGTACCAAACATTCAAAGTAGTGTTTTTCTCTTTCTTTCTTTTTTTAAATTAAGTTAGCCAACATACAGTATATCATTAGTTGTTTTTTGTTTGTTTGTTTATTACTATGTTCAGTTAGCCAGCATATAGTACATTATTAGTTTTGGATGTAGTGTTCAGCGACTCATCAGTTGCATATAACATCCAGTGGTCATCACCACATGTGCCCTCCTTAATATCTATCACCCAGTTACCCCATCCCCCACACCCCTTCCTTCTTTAACCCTCAATTTGTTTCTGGGAGTCCAGAATCTCTCATCTTTTGTCTCCCTCTCCGATTTCTTCCCATTTCCAATTTTCCCTTCCTTCCCCTGCATGCTGTTCTTTATGTTCCACATATTAGTGAAACCATATGATAATTGTCTTTCTCTGCTTGACTTATTTCACTCAGCATAATCCCCTCCAGTCCCATCCATGTTGAAGCAAATGGTGGGTATTCATCCATTGTATGTATGGACCACACCTTCTTTATCCATTCATCTGTTGAAGGACATCTTGGCTCCTTCCACAGTTTGACTATTGTGGGTATTGCTGCTCTTAATATTGGGGTGCATTGCCCCTTCATTTCACTATATCTGTATCTTTGGGGTAAATACCCAGTAATGCAATTGCTGGATCGTAGCGTAGCTCTATTTTTAACATGTTGGGGAACCTCCAACAAAAGGTTCCACTCCAACAAGAGGTTCCACTCTGGAACCTCTTTTCCAGAGTGGCTGTACCAGCTTGCATTCCCACCAGCAGTGTAAGAGGGTTACTCTTTCTCCACATCCTCGCCAACATTTGTTGTTCCCTGTCTTATTAATTTTGGCCATTCTAACTAATGTAAGGCGGTATCTCAGAATTCTCAAACTCAGCACCCAAAAACCAAATAATCTAGTCAAGATATGGGTAGAAGACATGGACAAACATTTCTCCAAAGACCTACAGATGGCTAACAGGCACATGAAAAAATGCTCCACATCATTTGCCAGCAGGTAGTGTTTTTTTATGTAGCAGTTAGGTTTATATATTTATAATATGGTTAGTATTACATTCAGCAAATTTACATAGCATCTTCAGGAAAATATCTCTTACAATTTTGAAGAGCATCCTAAATGAAAAAACTGTTCTGGACTAAGGTAGAGTGATTATTGTACTTTGAGACAGACTAAAACACTAAGTTACAGTCTATGATTTGCCTTTATCTAATTATATATTCCAGAATAAGAGGTTAAACCCTCTGGACCTCTAAAAAAAAATCAATAGATGAGGTATGAGAACCCTTCCAGCCCAAATATTCTGGATCGTTCTGTCATTTAGAGTATGTCTTTATCATAAGATACTTTGAGTAGTTTTGCATTTTTAACTTCCTTCTTAAGCCCTCTCTAGGAAGGAATTGTTCACTTACAGGCGGGTGGTTCAGAATTCCAATTAGTCTCACTTCTGAATTAGTTCGTCTCAAATTATAGAGTGACTGCATAACTGGATGAAGTAGTTCTTTCCATACTGTACATGTTCTTTGGGGCAAGAGAAAAAAGGAAGACAAGAGTTGTTGGGTGTAAGAGAGAATTCAGGCTCTATAGTCATGCACACAAACGTTTGGCCTCTTCAGACCACTTATATGGTGTTCTGTAGATAACACAATCAGTTTTAGGTATAATTAAAAAAATAAGTTTAGTACAATATTATTAATTTAGAATATAAATGCAAGGTTTTTTTTGAAATGATTATTATTTTTTTCCAAGAGTGAACAGAAAAATAAATGTATCTTCTGTTTTGGTGATTTGGAAAATTTGGAAAATTTGTGCACTGAATCCGGTTCTGCTCGTATGTCTTATTCTTTACTTACACTGAGTGAAAAAAGCCTAAAGTTACAATCACAGATCACTGGGAAAGGCAGCCAGTGTAAGATGGCTCTTTCAGATAGTTCTGGATAGTTGGATTCACATGGACTCAGCTTCTTCTCTCATTGCTCCTCTTTGGATGCCAAGTTAGTAGGCGTGTTTCAGACAAAAGCTTTTAGGTTGACTAGTTCCGTCCAAAAGATAATGAATGGCAAATGGATTCCCAGTCCACTCTTTGGATGGATTAAATGCTCAAGAGGGTTCCTTATGTTTATAGTGTCATTTGGATGTGATTTTAAAATATGCTTAATAACTTATCATCAGTTTCTTACTTTAGTCAGTTAAAAAAAATACATACGGTTAGGAAAAAATAAAATTTTCAGCCATCTAGTTATTTATTTTCTGTGATAGCTAATTTTATTTGTCAACTTGACTAGACCAACAGAACCTGTACTATTTCTTGCTGTATCTGTGAGGGTATTTCTGGATGAGTAGATTCAATAAAGTAGACTGCCCTCTCCAGTGTGGTGGGCCTCATCCAATTCATTGACTGACAGCCTGAAAAGAACAAAAGGCAGAGGAAGGAGGAATTTGCCCCTTTCTCCTGCCCCACTGGTTGAGTTGGGACATCTCATCTATTTTCTTGCACCTGGGACTGGGATTTGTGCTATTGGTTCCCCTGATTCTCAGGCCTTTGGACTCAGACCGAATTACACCATTGGCTTCCCAGCATCTCTGGCTTACAGACTTGCTTGAATTTCTTATTGTATTGACTTTGAGCTTATGGGTTAACGGTAATGGAAAAGTGAGTTTTCCTTGTGAAATATTTTAAGAAAATGATTTATACGTAATTCTCTGTGTTTCCCTTTCAAAAAACGATCACTAAGTGCTTAGAAGAGTCGAAGGATGAGAGAATGAAGATAAAGTGAAGGAGCGTGGGCTAAGAATGTGGTCGATTTCTTAGGTGTTACTCACACTGGCCTCAGCCAGAGAGAATTGTCTTTTGATTAGTTGAGTATTCAGAGCTGAATCGTGGTTGACTTTGTGTTTGCTGAACACTAAAAGTAGAAAAAATAAGGAAAATTAATAGATTGCCATAGTTTTCATAGTTCAAATCTCTTTTTTAAAGGTTTTTACTCATTTGAGAGAGAGAGAGAGGGAGAGAGTGCACAAGCTGGCAGGGAGGGGCAGAGGGAAGGGAGACACAGGACCCCCGTGCTGATTGGGGAGCCTCCTATGGGGCTCCATCCCACCACCCTGGGATCATGACCTGAGCTGAAGGCCAATGCTTAACCAACTGAGCCACCAGGTACCCTTGCTTCAAATCTTCCAATGCTCCTTGAGGGAATAATCCCATAATTCCCTAACCCTACTAAGCTTTTTCCTCAATCATTTGATACTTGTTTCAAATGATTGAGGAAAAAACTTAGTAGCATCTGTAACAACATAGAAAACACATCAAGAAACAAATCCATCGGGGTTCCTGGGTGGCTCAGTGGGTTAAAACCTCTGCTTTCAGCTCAGGTCATGATGCCAGGGGCCTGGGATTGAGCCCCCCACATCAGGCTCTCTGCCCAGTGGGGAGCCTGCTTCCCCTCTCTCTCTGCCTGCCTCTCTGCTTATTTGTGATCTCTCTCTCTGTCAAATAAATAAATAAAATCTTTAAAAACCAACAACAACAAATCCCTCAATGAGCTATAGAAAAAACATCAATACAAGTGTTTCATTCTTGTTATTTTACTTTCAGTATGATAATTTTTTCCCCACAGTGAATGCTGACTCTGATTATGAAGCACCCAGGCTGAGAGCAAGGGTTGAAGGTGGTAAAAATGAGATTTGTGTGTCTGGGTTTTCCTTAGAAGAAAATTTACAGGTATAATAGTTTTTTGTTCAGACAGTAGGGTTTTGTTTTGTTTTTTTTTTTTCCTTGACCTAGTGTGTTTGCAGAGTCCCTGGGGCAGAACCTCCATTTTACGTAAAGAGCTATTTACCTAGTTTCAGCTTTTCAGGAAATAGGAAATTTCCTTATTGCAATGCTCACTGATCCAACTGTGCCATAGTCCTTAAATTAATCAACCTGCTAACCACCTGACAGGGCTGGTCCTACTCCCATTTCTAGCTGCCTTTGGGAGTGTAAAACTTTGGAAGTCTTGCTGAGTAAACTCCCTTATTTGACGGTCCTTTTTTTTTAAGCCTGTCATGAATTGCAGAGATGAAGCTTGATTAGCTTTCATAAACAATCTGTTTTATGCTGTCAAGAACTTTCTCTGTGTTCTGATAGTTTAACCACATCTTTTTTGTTTTTTGCACCACAGATTTAGTGGTGTACAGTTGCTTTTAGAGTTTTCTCTCAGTTGAGGAAGATTTAAAGAAGGAGGAAAGGTAGTCAGAGATGTTAGTCAACCATCCTGAAGAATCTCTAATAGGAATTTGGAAAATGGAAACCAAACACTTAAAATCCTACTGACTAAAAGAACAAATGTTTTCCCTCAGTAAACTGAGGGTATTTTTTTTTTTAAGATAAATACTAAGCTAAAATTTACTTACGAGCAGATGGAATATCTGGATGGAGACAAAACCCCAGAGGAGGCAAGAAGTGATAGAATCCAGCATTTAGAGGAAAGAACTAGAGAAGTGGAAAATATTAATTCTTTGAGAATTGAAAGGTTAACTTTATAGATAGTCATTTACTTTAGGGAAGACAGTGCATTATAAAACTCATGCAGATTAGTTTCATCTTCTTAATTCAGTAAAAGCTTAATTGTTAATTAAAAGCTGAGGGGAGGAAAAATGGAGAACTTGGAAAGAAAAAATCTTAAATTATCCTTTTAGGGAATTTTTTAAAAGATTTATTTATTTGAGAGAGGGAGAAAGTGCAGAGGAAGCATAGAGGGAGAGAATCCTCAAACAGACTCCCAGCTGAGAAGAGAGTCTGCCCCAGGGCTCTATCTCAGGACCCTGAGATCATGACTGAGCTGAAACCAATAGTCAAGAGTCAGGTGCTTAACCAGGAATGTATGTGAAAAGCCAGATAAGGAGTGTCTGGGTGGCTCATTAGGTTAAGGTTCTGCCTTTGGCTCAAGTCCTGGTACCCACGAGGTCCTGGGATTGAGCCCTTCACTGGTCCAGCTTCTTGCTCAGTCTGCTTCTCCCTCTGCCTCCCACCCCGCTCATGGTCGCTCTCTTTCTCTAATAAAGAAATCTTTTTTTAAAAAGCCAGATAAGTCAAGAATTTTGAGAACAGTATAGTATTGGTAATAATGCCATGTGATACAATCTGAGAGAGAAAGAAAGAATAAATAGGAAGAGTATCCCAACAGATGCCAGGAAAGGTGAGGGAGGTAGGAAATTCCGTGGTATAACATAGGGGAACACTAGGAGGGGAACACATCGTATAAGGAAAATATCTAATGTGGCAACCAGAAGGCTAGTGGGCTGGTTACAGGGAACTGGGGAAATAAGGTAAGCTGATAATATTAAAATAGACAAGTTTAATTAATTAATCAAATTAAATGGGTTGATTTGAAATCAACACGCTAATTTTTACTAAAATAGACCTTTATTTTCTCAACTTTGCAGCCATTTATAATGGGGAAAAATGAGAGTATCTCCTATGCTTTAAGGATCTTTCTCTTTTTTGCCTTAATTATTTTCTTCTGCATTGTTTCTGCCACCCAGAGCCCGCTTATTGCTGTGCAAAGCTCAACCACAGTCAAGTCAGGTGTGTATTGTTCTAGCTCCTTACTGTCCAATGAAGTGTGGCCCTGCCATTGCTGCTGCTCTCATTCCTGGGCGTCCATCTCCTGCCCATCACACTCATCTTCATTACCACTGGAGAGAATCACAGTTAGCTGTCTTACCCTTCCTTTCTCCATATTTCATATCTTAGTTGTCCCTTTCCTTTAGAGAGATGGCAGTCATTTTTCAGAAAACTTCGATGACTTCTTAGCACTTAAGGGATCAAACCCAGACTCCTCAAATAGGTACTTAAGTATTTGCCCTATTTTCTATTTACTACCCTCCTTGTCTACCTCTCCGACCCTTACCAACCTGGCCACCACCCTTTCCAACTCTGCTGTCTTTATTTCCCATGAAATGGCTGTGCCAAGCGGACTGCTTTCCTCCTTGACACTGGCCACTCTTAGGTATCCTCACCTGCACTTTGGTCATAAAATACTCTTACCTCCATATATACAGTTGAAGCCCGTCATCCGAAATACATTTTCTCAACTTCTCAATGACAGTTCCCTGTCTATTGTAGCCTATAGGGATAGTGTGCTTCTCTAGGACTGTTATTAATTTTGTTTTCTAACTGAGGGGAGTGTGTGGCATTAGTTTAAATTCTTATGAAGCAATTCTTTGAAGTACCTTTTTCAACATAGGTTTGTCATTTAGCGGCAGAAGGTCCTTGACAAAATCTTTCTGACTTCAGTTTTCCCCAGCATTCGTGGAATGTACAACCCAGAGAAAACTGAAAGTAGAGAGCTTTAGTGCCAGAATAGGCCAAGTAATATATTTTTTTTCATTCTCAGTTGAAGAAAGAATAGCGTAAATAAATACATAACATGAAAGAGTAATATAAATAAATAGCATAAATAAATTAAAAACTACTGTTCTTCT
Source organism: Mustela putorius furo (assembly GCF_011764305.1). Taxonomy (NCBI): domain Eukaryota; kingdom Metazoa; phylum Chordata; class Mammalia; order Carnivora; family Mustelidae; genus Mustela; species Mustela putorius. The sequence goes on from NW_025421998.1 coordinate 90,231,500, forward strand.
AAAAAGATTGAACTACATTTGCAAGCTTCCCCTATTTGAAAAACACTCTTAAGTGTTTTGTGTTATATCACTGGAGGATTCAATAACATAGAATCCTGCTTTTTAAAAAAAGAAGCCAGGCATAAACGAAGAAAAAAAAAAAAAGAATCCTGCTTTTTGTTGAAGTTAGAGGAATAATATCATTCCATTTCTTTCACCCTGAAATTTCTGTGTATGAAGTTGGTGTGATTGGTCAGTTGAAACTAGCTAATTCGAAAGAAGAAAAAATGCTATCTTTGTTTAATGAAAAATCTTTTGTACTGTTTTTAAAAATAGTACAATACATTGGGAAAACTACAACATTCAGTGTTGTATGGAACTCAATTAATCTGTAAGCCATTAAGTAAATGAAATCTTACAGTATTTCCTTGCTTCTCTGAAGTATCAATACATTATAGCAGTCTGGCAAGGCTCTCGGCCATTACAAATAATAGAGTTAGAGTTGCCCACACACTCATCACTCTCAGGGAACATCCCTCTGCCTGAGTTTCCTCTTACAGAAAGAAAACTATGCTCCTGATTGAAAGGGAGGGAAGGAAAAGAGAGAGGAAAGGAAGAGAGAGACAGAAGGAGAGAGAGAGAGAGAGAACATTTACGTTTTACTTTATTTATGGGAATCTTTTTGCCACAACCAATTGGGTCTGCCTGTGCCCTCCAGAATTCACCATGGAAACCATTTGCTTTGTGTGAAAATAGAGTGGCACCTTTTACACTCCTATAAAAGACCTTCTGTAGAGTGTAATAGGGTTGAGAAGGTTGAGAGGAAGTTCTTACACGTCAGTGACCTAGAGATGTTGCAGAGGCTTCTAGAAATCCCAGGTAAGTGTCCATAGTTGGCACACCATCATTCAGTTAGCAGGGACATATGCTTGCTTCCCAGTTTCCTGGTTTTTCTTTTTTTTTCTTTCTTTTTTTTTTTTAAAGGAAATGTACTTTGTCAAATATGAAGAAGGAAAACTTGATTCCACAGACTAGAAAAGTAAAAAAACACATTGGATATTATTTGAAAGTGTAAACTCTATATATTATTTGTAAGTCATCTTTCAATATATTACCTATTTTATTTTTAGCATTGACCAAATTTGATAGAGAATTGGGACTGATAAGAGTGAAATAAAGAGAGAAAAGAAGAGTTCTGGCCTCCAAAGCAGGGAAGACAATAGGCTGTGGGCGTCTGAAACAGCATGAACATAAATAAGGGGGTTATTTTTATAGTGTAGGGGATCCAGGGCTTTGTGTATGATAGTACAGAGAGGATTTATTATTAGCAATGGGAAAAAACAGATTTCCAAATTTAGAGACCACTCAACATTCATGAACTTGGAAATTCCAGGCAAACTTGAAACCTCTTGTTGGCATCTGAGTTGATTTATCCTTGGCAAGAGACTATGTGTTTCTTTTGTTTCTTTTTTCAGCAGAATAAAATAGTTGCCTCAAACAAACTTAAATTAGTGCTTTCTTCAAGTTCTTTTATATGTATATATGTGTGTGTGTGTGTATATAACTATTCAAAAATATACCTATATATATATATATATATATATATACACACACACATGTATAGAGACACTATACATATATCCATTGTAAAACATTAAGCCCAGATAATAAAAACCGTAAAATAATAATACGTAATGTTAATACCTAGTGTGTACCCTTCTGGATCTCCCATTTTCCTCCTCCTCCTCTTTCTCTCCTTCTCGCCATCTCTGGCTCTCCTTGGGAGTTAGGTGAATAAGTTTCTCTCTCTTTCAGAGTGATATGAATAACACATACAGAAATATCTTTTTTTAACAAAATAAAATCGCACCATATATTTCTGTAACCTGCTTTTTTAGTCAATAATTTTCATTTTTTTAAAAATTACAATGCTATATCCTTTGGTAATCAGAAAGGAGGTCTCAAAGCCAGAAAATAGATGACAATAAGGAGCAGGAATAAACAATAACAACTTACATACTTAATTTGGTAAATATATTTCATCTTAAACATGTATTTATAAACACAATGATAGAAGCAAAAAGACTATTTAAAATCATGTGCATCTCAGGAAGTGTTTAAAATTATTTCACTGCCTATATAGCTGACATGTAGTTTTTCTGGTTAAGTAATTTGTTTTGAGTTTTACAAATGACTCTTACAAGGTAGCTCCTAGAATAACATAATATTTATGTTTTCTAAAAGGAAGAAGGGGAACAGTGCCTGGGTGGCTCAGTCAGTTAAGCATCTGCCTTCAGCTTGGGTCATAATCCCAAGGTCCTGGGATCAAGCCCTGCTTCAGGCTCCCTACTCAGCTGGGAGCCTGCTTCTGCCTCTCCCTCTGCCACTCCCCCTGCTTGTGTTCTCTTGCTCTCTCACTCTCAAATAAATAAATAAAATATTTAAAAAAATAAAAGGAAGAAAGGGGGAAAGGTACTATTGGGTGCAGAGGAGACTGATGTTTTTCAAAAATGCTGTGTAAGCAAAGAGCAGAAGAGATGGAGTTGGATTCTCAGGTGGTATATCAAGAACAGTTGTGCTTGAAATCATCTTAGATGCTGTTCTCATTCTCAGTAGGTGACTGGGAGAATTAACTTGAGTTATGTATATAAATGTTCATTTCAGCTAGAACAGAGAACTTTAGACCTATGATCTCTTTTTTGTGAATGGTCATTTGTTAGGGAAGCCATTTTCTTTGCATTGAGTTGTCAGAATTCCTTTTTTCCCATTTGTTCTCGTTTCCAAACCTTTAAACTTTGTATCTCCTTTCTGAAATAATGTGTTCAGGTAGACTGATAAGTTTTTGTTCCAAGATCTTCTGACATCTAGGAGAGAAACAACTACCATATTAGTTCCTGGTCTTCAACCAAGTGAAGAGACTCAATCACATTGGAAAATGACTTGATGTAAGTCTGAGTAATCCATTTTCTTCCAGGGAAGGTCATGTCAGGATTTTCATAAAGGTGTCAAAGAAAACAGAAAAGAGAATTATAAAAATGTCAACCTTTGGTAACAATGGAGAATGGAGCTGATCCTTGCAGGTGACTTTAATAGCCCTGCTCAATAATTACACAAAAAGAGCTGCAGAAGCATTCACTGAAAGAAAAATTATCTTAAATTTATTCTTTTCATTTCCTCTCTTCACTGAAGGAAATGAATAAAGATGAATATAAGGAATAATTAGAAGGGAAGAATTTCAGAATTTTTCATCAATTTCTCATTTCTTTGCTACCCAGAATGCCTTTCTCTTTCTTCCTATTATTTGTTTGGCAATTACCTGTGCTCACCACATTTTTTTCTTGAATTCACTTCATGAATGCAGATGCTTTCTTCTTCTGCCTGAGTTTTCAGAGGGGCCAGGAGATTGACATCCAAGACATCACTGGTCCTCATTATAAACCTCCTTTTTGCCTCTCCCTCCACAGGACATCAGATAGGACTATTTCAGGGTAACTTTTATGAGCAAGCATTCAATTACTATAGGGGAAATCTAAATTTATCCCTCCTTTTTTGGATTCAAACATCATTAATTTATACTTCACATTTATGAGTGCTTATAATTGTCAATAAACTGCCAGAAAATGAAAGGTGCTGTGGTAGCTGGAAATTCAAAGGTGGAATAGAGTATGCCTGGAAAAACTCAAAAGAAAAATAGGAACCAGGTTCTCATTAAAAGGGCTTCTTCAAAATGTTTGGAGTGAATGCCATTTGGCCTGGTGATATTTTTTTAATAAAATTTATCCAATAGATGAAGAACTTTCTGTGAATTTTGCACTATTGGGTTGCAGTCTGTGACCTCTCAAGTTCAAAAGACATTTTGACAACAGGATATTCTGTATTATTATCTTCAGTGCCCACAGAGTTATAGATTTGGCTCCTCTGATTTTAATCTTGTTTTTATTTCTGTGAATGCCTTTTAAAATATATATATTTTATATTAATATACAATAAAATTAGCAAGTATGTGATAAAGTTCTGTGACTTTTTACGCATGTATAAATCTACAAAGCTACCTCCGCAATCAGGGTACAGAACAGTTCCATCACTCTAAATAGTCTCCATTTTGCTATCCTTTTGTAGTCACACCATCCCCTGCCCCTCAACCTGGCAACCACTGATCTGATCTCTAGCTTTGTCTTCACAAGAATGGTCTCCAAATAGAAGGTAACTTTTTGAGAATGGGCTTAGTCAGCAAAATGCCATTGAGGATTCTTCCAAGATGTTGCCATTTATCAACAGCACATGCTTTTTATTGCTGAGTAGTATTCCACTGTGTGAATGCACCAAAATATTTTCATCTGTTCACTCATTAAAGGCCAATTGGCTGCTGTAAACTTCAGGGTACAGTTTTATGCATGTAGGTTTTCATTTCTCTAGTGTGAACACCTAAAGGTGAGATTGTTAGATCATGTGGTGAGGGGATGCTTATAAGAAAAAATTGCCAATTTTTCATTCCCCCAGGAATATTCCAGTTGCTCCTCTTTTCCATTAGCACTTGGAATTGTCAGTGTATCTTATTTTAGCCATTCTAATAAATTGACAAAAGTATTGGTGGTTTTAATTTATATATCACTTTGTATAATTTTTAGAAGTTTACCTGGGTGTTTTAATACATTTTTTTAAAGATTTATTTATTTATTTGAGAGAGCACGTGCATGTATACAAGTGAGGGGAGGGGCAGAGGGAGAGAATCTTCAAGCAGACCCCCTGCTGAGCAAGGAGCCCAACGTTGGGGCTCAATCTCATGACATTAAGGTAATGGCCTAAGCCAAAACTAGGACTTGGGTGCCCAACTGACTGAGCTGCCCAGGTGCCTCAGTGTGCATATGTAACTTACTAATGTTTTTTCTATTCAAGTAGAATCTTAACACCATTTAGATCCCTTTACCATCCCTGCTTTATGCTGTAGTTGTTTATGCATACCTCCACACACACTGGAAACCTCACTAGACAGGGTTTCACTTTTTGCTTTCAACTGTCAAAACCTACTTTATGCAACTAAATAAAAGAATAATCTATTATATTTACCCTGATTTTTACTCTTATTTTTCTACTCTTGATTTCTGTTCCTGTTTATTCTATTTCTAACTGAACTGTCTCCAAATTCATGGACTCTTTCTTTAGTCTTCTTTATTCTGTTATTGGCTCATCCGCTGAGTTTTTGTAGTAGTTGTTTTTACTTTTGGTTATTATATTTTTCAGTTCTAAAGTTGCCATTTGGTTCTTTTTTACATAGAAAGTGACACATCTGTGCCATCTCAGTGTTGACTTCTGATTGTTCTTTCTTATATGAGTTGAGATTTTTTCGCTCTTCATAAGATGAGTATTTTGGGATTGTATCCTGGACATCTTCAATATTATGTTATGAGACTCTGACATACTTTCAATAGAGAATATTGTATTTTAAGCAGGCAGTCATCCTGGGGTACAGGCCCAGGATTGGGCTCAGGCTGCAAGTCTTAACCAACCTCCTGTGGGTTGTGATTCTAATGTCAGTTCAAGTTTCAGAATCTTAGGATCTATGCCATGTGTACACCACCCATTGAACAGTCTGGAACTTGAATGGTGGTCCATCCCATGGTTTGATTATCAAAGTCTATGTAGGGTTTAGGGTTAGGTTCATACATTCTTAGCTTAGGGGTGAACCTAGGAGTTCATAAAGGGCTTTAAGAGGTCGCATTCCCATATTCATCCTGCTCTGTGGCCTCAGCACTCCCTTTTAAGTACTACAGGCTTTATATTCCCACTTATACTGCGTGCTCTCTTGGACTATGCCTGTGTCTGGGGGCCAAGGGTCAGGAGGATAGAGACAGATAAGTAATGAGTTTTCCCCTGCCCCTTGTGGCCATAGCTCCTCTGATAAGAAAGAAAGGTTTCTTTCTTTCAGAGTTTTAGACTTCTGTGGGTTTCTGTTGCCTCTGTTGATGTTATATTATAAGATTATTTCGGGACTAGGATGTAAGAAAACAGATGAAAAGAAAAATAAGATGGAAAAACAAAGGAAAAACAGATGAAAAGAAAAATAAGAAATTTTCTCTTGTATCTGAATGTCAGAAGATCCTTTCCTGACTCAACATAATAAAGGCCATATATGATAAACCCATAGCTAACATCATACTCAGTGGGGAAAAACCAAGAGCTTTTCACCCGAGGTTAGGGACAAGACAAGGATGTCTACCCTTACCCCTTTTATTCTACATAGTACAAGAAGTCCTAGTCACAGCATTCAGAAAAGAAAAAGAAATGAAAGGCATCCAAATAGGTGAAGACAAAGTAAAACTTCCATTATTTCCAAATAAAACCATATGTAGAAAAACCAAAAACTACCAAAAAACTGCTAGAACTGATAAATGAATCCAATAAGGTCACATGATACAAAATAAATGTGCAGAAATCGGTTGCATTTCTATACACTAAAAATGAAGTAGCAGAAACAGAATTTAAGGAAACAATCTCATTTATAATTGCACCAAAAATAATAAAGTACCTAGGAATAAACCCAATCAAAGAGGTAAAAAACTTGTATTTTAAAAACTAAAACACTGATGAAAGAAGTTGAAGACACACAAAAAATGGATTGGATTGGAAGAGCAAATATTGTTTAAATGTCTATACTATCCAAATCAATCTACAGATTTAATACAGTCCTTATCAAAATATCAAGAGCATTTTTCAGAGAACTAGAGCAAAAGTCCTAAAATTTGTATGGACCCACAAAAGACCTTTATTAACCAAAGCCATGTTGAAAGGCACAAAACACACACATTAATCCATGGAACAGAACAGAAAACCGAGAAATAAACCCACAAATACATAGTCAATTAATCTTTGACACATCAGGAGAGAATATCCAATGGGTAAAAGATAGCCTCTTCAACAAGTGCTGTTGGGAAAACTGAACGGCTACATGTGAAAGAATGAAACTGGATCACTTTCTTCTTACACCACACACAAAAATAAGCTCAAAATGGATTAAAAACTTAAATGTGAGACCTGAAACCATAAAAATTCTAGAAGAGAGTACAGGAAGTAAGGTCTCTGACATCGGCCATAGCAACATTTTTCTAGATAGGTCTCCTGAAGCAAGAAAAAGAAAAGCTTTTTGTTATGCTCCACAAATAAGTGAAACCATATGATAATTGACACTTTCTGCTTGACTTATTTCACTCAGCATAATCTCTTCCAGTCCATCCTGGACTGTAACTTTGCTACAAAAGTTGGGTATTCGTCCTTTCTGATGGAGGCATAATACTCCATAGTGTATGTGGACCACATCTTCCTTATCCATTCATCCGTTGAAGGGCATCTTGGTTCTTTCCACAGTTTGGCAACCGTGGCCATTGCTTCTATAAACATTGGGGTACAGATGGCCCTTCTTTTCACGACATCTGTATCTTTGGGGTAAATACCCAGGAGTGCAATGGCAGGGTCATAGGGAAGTTCTATTTTTAATTTCTTGGGGAATCTCCACACTGTTCTCCAAAGAGGCTGCACCAACCTGCATTCCCACCAACAGTGTAAGAGGGTTCCCCTTTCTCCACATCCTCTTCAACACATGTTGTTTCCTGTATTGCTAATTTTGGCCATTCTAACTGGTGTAAGGTGGTATCTCAATGTGGTTTTAATTTCAATCTCCCTGATGGCTAGTGATGATGAACATTTTTTCATGTGTCTGATAGCCATTTGTATGTCCTTATTGGAGAAGTGTCTGTCCATATCCTCTGCCCATATTTTGATATGATTGTCTGTTTTGTGTGTGTTGAGTTTGAGGAGTTCATTATAGATCCTGGATATCAACCTTTTGTCTGTACTGTAATTTGCAAATATCTTCTCCCATTCCGTGGGTTGCCTCTTTGTTTTCTTGAATGTTTCCTTTGCTGTGCAGAAGCTTTTGATTTTGATGAAGTCCCAAAAGTTCATCTTTGCTTTTGTTTCCTTTGCCTTTGGAGACATATCTTGAAAGAAGTTGCTGTGGCTGATATCGAAGAGATTACTACCTATGTTCTCCTCTAGGATTCTGATGGATTCCTGTCTCACATTGAGGTCTTTTATCCATTTCGAGTTTATCTTTGTGTACACTGTAAGAGAATGGTCGAGTTTCATTCTTCTACATATAGCTGCCCAGTTTTCCCAGCACCATTTATTGAAGAGACTGTCTTTTTTCCTCTGTATATTTTTTCCTGTTTTATCGAAGATTATTTGACGATAGAGTTGAGGGTCCATATCTGGGCTCTCTACTCTGTTCCACTGGTCTATGTGTCTGTTTTTATGACAGTACCATGCTGTCTTGGTGATCACAGCTTTGTAGTAAAGCTTGAAATCAGGTAACGTGATGCCCCCCGTTTTATTTTTGTTTTTCAACATTTCCTTAGCGATTCGGGGGAGAGAAGGGTGTTGGGGTAAATTGGAAGGGGAGGTGAATCATGAGAGACTATGGACTCTGAAAAACAATCTGAGGGGTTTGAAGTGGCGGGGGTGTGGGAGGTCGGGGTACCAGGTGGTGGGTATTATAGAGGGCACGGATTGCATGGAGCACTGGGCGTGGTGAAAAAATAATGATACCGTTATGCTGAAAATAAATAAATAAAAAAAAGAAAAAGAAAAGCAAAAATAAAATACTGGGACTACATTAAAATGAAAATCTTCTGCACAGTAAAGGAAACAGTCGATAAAACTAGAAGGCAACCTGCAGAGTGGCAAAAGATATTTGTAAATGACATATACAATAGAGGGTTAGTATCCAAAATATATAAAGAACTTTGACAAAGGTCATCTTGATCCTATTACTTTATTTTTAAAAATATTTCATTATTTATTTTAGAGGGAGAAAGCGCGAGCAATGGGAGGGGCAAAGAGAGAGGGAGAGAAGCATAAGCAGACTCCATGCTGAGTGTGGACTTGAGGTGGGGCTTGATCACAGGACCCTGACATCATGACCTGAACTGAAATGAAGAACCGGACCCTTAACCAACTGATCCACCCATGCCCAGGTCCCATTACTTAAGACCTTAACCAAGGGTCAACCCATAGTGTCAAATCTGTCCTCTATTTTCTCATAGTGGTGCTTTGTCTCCTGTTTGTTCCTCCAGAACCAAGTGCACCCTGTGAGCAGGTCCTATCTCACAGTTAACTTCCTTAAGAATTACCATATATATAAAACCTCTCTGTAAAGAAACAAATGAGTCCGCCATGAAGGGAAAATACATGATCTTTACTGTTGACACCAAGGTTCCATCCTTCCCAAACCAAGGGTGCCTGAAATTGAGAAAGGAGAACTACAAAAGGTGTGGATGGTCATATTAATTAGATATTGCTGAAGGAAACTATCCTTATGGCAAAGGTGGAAGTCCTAAGAGAAAGCAGAAATATACAAGATCCTATAAATGCTCATATCTCAGAAATGATATAACGTTGCTTATACCACATTCCATTAGCCATAGTGAGTCACAAGGCCTGCCCAGATGCAAAGGGTAATTAGATTCCACCTCTTGATGGGAAGATTGCAAGGGATTTGGATACAGAGAAGGAAAGCATTGTGACCAGCAATATTAACTCAGAGAAAGAAGCTAATTTTAAAAATTATTTAAATAATTCTGTTTAAATATGTTTAAGTAATATTATTTAGTAAGTAATACTAGAAGTTGCAGGTAACTATGGCAAAAGATTGAAAATGTAACATACATCAAGTTCTGAAAACTCTTTTCTACTTTCGTGTTATTTTCACTTTATAGCATTCCTTCGGCATTGTCTCCATAACCTATCACTGATAGTTCCTATGGCTACTTCTACTTGAAGCAGCAGGATTTTTTTAGAGAATGTGTGGCCTGCTCTGTTCTTTAAAATAGTGCTGTGTTTGGATTACACCCAGCATTCGTTAAGTTAAACATACTGTGCTTTCCCCCTCCCCCCTGCCCCTTTGAGCTATATCCAGCACATCTGGGCATGCTGCCTTTCTCTCTGGACCAGAAGTTAGTCCATGAAAAGCCACAGACACTTGGAAGACCATGTAGGTTTCCACGTTTGGCTAAAATATGAAGAGTGAATTGAAGTTAAAATTAATCAAAGACGTCATCTGATTTTCTTTAAAGGCCCCTTGATAATTTTATAAGGGGCTCTCGAGTTCAGTATTCAATGTAGAAATATTGAGGATGTAAGCAGAATTCGTTGCTGGTTGTTTTAAAACATACAACCTGGGTCTATTCCAGCCAGTGGATGAGGAAATAGAAGGATTTGGTCATTGGTTCTCTTTCAAGCTGTGCCTATGTGAAGGGCCACCTAAGAACAAAACTTGGGGGCCTGAGTTGCCTCCCAGTTCATGTCAGAATAACTTACTTTCATGTTTTAAAAATGGATGAAACAGTGGTTTTATTTTTTTTCTCTGAATGGAGATCTTAACCTTTATCTTTAAGACTGACACCATCAATATAACAGCTCAGTCATTCGCTCTTTCCTCTCATTTCTTTTTTGGATTCTGAATAGATAACTGCACTCCTTCCAAACATGAGTATGAATACATAGAATCATGGTATATTTGACCAGAATTTAATGTGGTAATCATGTAAAACTTAGACTACACTGCAGTCAATCAGTATATTAATTTCTATAGAATATCATTACTCTATGTAGTAATTAGGCACTGGAAAAACTTGTGTAAATTTTTGAAGTTACTATTACTCTTTCATAAAGCCAAGTTCTTAAAATCTTTTGTTTTATTACTTATCTTTAAATTCTGTCAATCAGCATTCTCCTTCATATTTACATACATCCACTGACAATTCAGAAGCAATGTTCTGAATTTGAATTTTGATTCATTTCATGTTACCCACTACAGCCTGCCTCTAAGATTCTTGTTGCTCGTTTCTGTTCTTGTCTTTCTCTGCCTCTTACCTGAGTCATCTGGGAGCCTTTTCAGCTCTTTGCTGTCCGGAAATCCTAATACTAGATATTCCAGATGGTGGAAGGTCTGTAGTTACAATACCTCTTAAGGCACTGGGCTTTAGGTAGATGGTCAAAACCATGCTTGACCATGGTTAGGTTACAATGTGGAAGGGAAGAGGAAGAAACACAGGAGAATGACCTGGGTATGGAGGCAGCAGTGCTCAGGGGGAAAGTCTTCAAGGTCAGGTGTCCTGGTTAGAAACCAATAATTGCTAGACAGATGCTCCTCCATCTCTTCCCACCAGATCAGGGTCCTTCAAAAGGTTTCTTCTTAGCAAATGGAAGGAAGTTTAAAAAGGAGTTCAGAAAAATGGAGTCAAGCTTTCAGACTTTCCTCAGGAAGATAGAGTTACATTTCAGGAACAGTGGGGAGGATTCTGACAGGAATTTTCCCAGTTCTGTGCCTATAGACCCCCTTGCCAGAATGGTTACCAGTTATTTTACAATTATCTGCCCCAAACTTAACTAAGGTTGGATTTTATTTTTCCCCTTTATAAGAGCAAGCCTTGATTCTTCTGTATTATGTGAGAATTGTGTTTGAGGATCTAGGATCCCCCTCATTTAGGTTTACCAAGCTCATCTCCAGTCCTCTTAAGTGAGCTCTCAAATTTGTTGCCTATGTTTTGCTTGTTTTTCTAAGCCTACTTTCCTAGACTCTTCCCTTGCATGCTGTAATTGTCCCCCAGTAAGTCCTGGTATCATCACCTACCTTTCAGGGTTTTTTCAAATTAACCTACAGCTACCACTACTTTAGAGAGGTTACAGTTGCCCAATGAAAGTTTCCTACAATGTTCATCAACCTGTGATGTGCCTTTGGAAGTGCAGTATGAAGAGAGGATAATGAGGAAATGGAAAGAAACCTAAGATGCCTAAAAGGGAATCTAAAAGGGCATAATGATTAGGTTTAAACAAAACTTAAGCTAGCTCTTTTTCCTCTCAGTGGTGAAGAGAAGCTGGCACCCCGAGCGAGAGTGTTTGCCATCACGTGCGGCTGCGCGCAGTAGCTCGGGAGAGGCCCTGTTGCCAGGCAGGCTCTAAATCATGGATTGTTCGCTTGGGGAGGGACTTCAGAAATCATTTCTTCCAACTTCCTCATTTTACAGATGAGGAAACTAGGACCAAAAAAAAGCCACTCACTCAGGGTCAGTTGTAACGAGTCTGTGCAGAGAGGCCAGCAGCCCCAGCAGTAATTCAGTGCCATGAGGACAAGCGGCTCCAAAGCTATAGCTTTGACAGCTAAAACCATTTTCATTGATCTCAGAAGCTGAGACAGAAGTTTGTCCTCTGGATATTTCATTCTCTTGCCTTAAAGGGAAAGCATTCTACTGTCGTTTGGGCTCTGTTAATTTTCTCTGCCTCTGCCAAGACCCTTAGAATCACCCTTTACTTCCTGTGATAGAAGCTGATTTCATTGGCCAAGACTACAGAACTTCCAGTCAGCATTACCAGAGAGGAAATCTTTAGCACTAATTTTCTGTAAATGAGTTTTCTTCCTCTGGCTTTATGACTTTCATGTCATTTAATCAATACCTTTAAGTTTACATTCCTATAAAAAATAAATATCTGTTTCCAAAGTCTGTGGGAGCTTGGCAACGACAAGGCAACAGCTGTGGGCTTCTATACTTTTTCTTTTTCCCACTTCATAATAACTCCTTATCTATAACACATTTTTCTAATTTTAAAACGTTCTTTTAAGGCTAGTACTACCCACTTCTGTGATCGAAGCCACGTAATTTCCCTAGCCCAGTAGTTAGTTATCACTCTGGGGGGAGGTAGATGGGAGTGAGGAGAGAAGTAGAAGCCCCTATGCGAGTTCGCCGAATTACATTTGCACAGTCCGACTCCAGCCCGCTCTTGGGAAGATTCTGATACATCCTCCTTTCCTAAATCATTCCCTCTGAGGCCCCATTCTCAAGTGTGGTCCATAGAACAGCAGCCCCATCACCACTTAGGTACTTACTGGGAATACAGATTCTCGAGCCTCACTACACACTCCTGCTGACTCTGAGACTCTGGGGGTGGGATCAAGCAATTCCTGTCTTAACAAGCTCTCCAGGGGACTTGATGTTCACTAAACTTGGAGAACCTCTGTGGCACAGTGTAGCTCCCAAACCAAAATGCTCATTTTTATGTGGAATATCTGGATTAAAAGCACTGTTATGCCCACCAAGTATATTTACTGAGTCTTTCATTGGCATGTCTGAAATTTGCCCATTTAAACTTTTGCACAAGTCTAGAGACCAAAGATGATGGTTTTTGCTCCAAAGAGAGCATTGTTGCCTCAGAGTCTTACGTGGACACTGGGCAGCTCCTGCTGCTACTTCCTGAGGCCAGCCCAGCAAACTTGCTGTAATGACGCCAAAAGCTCATTACTTTATACTGTCCTAAAGCACTTATGAAATCATTGCATATAAAATTAGGAGAGGCAAAAACCAATTTCACTACATAATGTTTATTTTTAACTTTAAAATCATAAGCTATTCTAGTGATGAGTTGGGATCTCTTGCACATCCAGATTTTAGAAGTGAAAAAAAAAAAAAATAGCCCTGTACTTACAAAGGTTTAAAAGATCACTGTGAGAAAAACTGCTCTCTTCCTTTTCACTAAACTGAAGAATTAGTTTCGGCTGGTGTAGATATTTCCTCTGAGTGTGGGTGTCAGTGTTTGCAATGCCTATGTATTTGGATGAATACAAATAAGGGTTTGTGTGTCTATTTGATTGAATGGATCTCTATGTTCAACTGTAAATAGATGGGGAGATGTGACTCTTTTGGAAACGTACCTATAAATGTATGCATGACTGGAGAGCTACATGCTGAAGCATCTATATATGAATGCGTAGATCTCATTTAAACAAGAATGAAGAAATCCACATAGCCTCTGCTCTTCTATCTTCAAGAGTTGCTTCGAATTTCTTATGTACTGTTTTTATACAATGATACATTCTCTGTTAGAAGATATGTGATTTTTCCTATTACAAAAATAATATATGGTTTCTGGAAAATGCAAAAATGTAAAGAGTTAAAATTAAGGAAGAATGTAAAACAATCTGAGGGGTTTGAAGTGGCAGGGTGGTGGGAGGTCGGGGTACCAGGTGGTGGGTATTATAGAGGGCACGGATTGCATGGAGCACTGAGTGTGGTGAAAAAATAATGATACTGTTATGCTTAAAATAAATAAATGAAAAAAAAGAATATTATAGATAGGAGATAGCAGCCAGGTATTTGGAGCAATTCCTAGATTCAGAAATTTGTTGTTTCTGACCATGATAGATCAGAGACAGTTACATAACATTATTAGGGAAATATAGTATTATAATGCATCAGATGGAAACTTTACATATAATAGAAATGTAATATCAAAGCTAATAAGCAGGCTTATATAAAATGAATACCTCTAGTCTAAATCAATTATAATAATAGCTTTATTTGTTGAGCACATAGTGTGGTCCAGCTGCTTTTTATATGGGATATCATTTGAAATACTCAAAACAACCTTAGGTCATTCTCTTTTCTTCTTCTATAGATGAGGTAAATGAAGCTTGTAAAGAATTTTCCCAGGGCACAAATGGATTTCTAACAAGTTATATGATGTGCCTTAACTCCTGGTTCTCTCTGATCCACATCCTCTGCTTTTCATCCCTATGCTATATCCCAAAATACATAAGAAGAAGAACTCATAAATTGAATGTAACATGATGAAGAAAATACCAATTTTGGAGCTAAAAGGTATTGAAAGATTTTCTAGTCCAATTCCTTCAATCAACAAAAGAGAAAAGCTAATTTACTAAAGTATTAATTTGCTTAATATCATACAACTAGGGGCACCTGGTGGTTCAGTCCATTAAGCATCCAACTTGATTTTGGCTCAGGTCATTATCTCAGGGTCCTGGAATGGAGTCCCTCACATAGGCTCCATGCTTAGTGGGGAGTTGGCTTGGAGATTCACTCTCTCCCTCCTCCTCTGCCCACCCCCCCCCCCGCCATGTGCACACATGCTCTTTCTCTCCCTTTCAAATAAATAAATAAAATCTTTAAAAAATAAAAAAAAATCATACAGTTAGTTATTGGCAAAGCAGGGTTTAGAACATGAACCTCTCTGAAGTGTCAAGATCATACTGGCATCTAAAGCTATGGTTCCTCTAATGTACTCTGGTTCCAAATCTCCACACGGTATGTCCTCATGAGCCTACCTGTATATTATCAATAAAAATCTCTTTTAGCCTAGACTAAAATAATTTGTTGTGCCATCCTCTTTTCATACTTAAATTCATGCTTACTTCTGCTTTAGTTTTATTTATTGGGAGGGAGCAGTGGAAGGGACAAAGTAAGACATAGTCTGATTCTCCACGTCAGAAAAAGGCTGCAGATTCTGAATGGGATAGAAAAAAGAAAAGAAAGAAAGAGAAGAATCAAGATTTTGACTTTGTCCCTCTAAATCTCCATTTATTGCCAGTGGACTTCAATGTATACTGACCCACCTCTTCTGAGTGAGGCAGGTATTTGCCGTAGAGAGGTAGTAAAAGATTCAGTGTCCTACACCTGCAATTAATATAACACTTGTGTTAACTGTGCTGGAATTAAAATTTTAAAAACTTAATAAAAAGAAAAAGATTTAAAAAGGAAAAGAAAAAGATTCGGTGTCCTAAATTGTGACACATAAGCTCTTTGGTTGATCAGATAAGTCTTTGTATTTGTGCTCAAAAATTTCAAATTGTTACTATTTCTGACAAATATCAGAAAAAAAAATCTATATAGCTGGTCAAAGAGATGATCACATTTCAGGCTATCATCAAGGACTCTTCATCTTTCTAAGTTAAAGCACCTTATTTCTTTGAGTTTCTACTCTGTCCCTCTTTCTAAAAATCCTACATGAGAAACCTCTGTGTCTTAAATGAAACTTAAAGTGGTTCTACTTAGGACACACACAAACTGGGAATTAACTCCCGTAAATTAAAAGGTCATTCTCTTATCTTTTTTTCTGAACAAAGAAGATCAACAGTACACTGGTTACCGCTATTAGTGGCTAACTCCATGAGAATAGAAATTGTATGTTTTGCTCACCGCCGTGTATGTGTTCTGTTCCCGGCAAGGTGCCTGACACATAGTACTTACTACATAAGTGCATGATGAAAGAATGATTGAGAGAATGAGATGGATCTCTATAACAGAAGCCATCGTCATTTATTTGTTAATATGTCTGTCTCACTTTATTTTTATTATCTTTATTGAGGTATAATTCACATATTGTTTATCCATTTATTATACAGTTCAGCAGCTTTTAATATACACACAGAATTGTGCATCCATTACCACAGTTTGCTTTAAGACATTTTCATTACCCCACAGTGAAACTCCACACACCTGAGCCTTCACCCTCCTTCAGATCTCCTGGTTCTTCCAACAGCCCCATCCTGCTGTTTCAGTAGATTTTTCCTGTTCTGGACATTTCCTTTAAGTGGACCCATGTAACATGCCCTTTTTGATTGGGTTCTTTTCACTTAACATAATGTCTCAGGATTTGTCTGTGTTGTAACCTATATCAGTACTTAATTTATTTTTACTGCTGAATAATATAACATTGTATGGATATACCATTTATTAATTCATTCATTGATGGACATTTAGGTTGTTTCTACTCATTGGGTGTTACGAATAATATTTTTATTCATATTTACATACAAGTTTTTGTATGGACATAGGTTTTCATTTTTCTTGTGTGTGTATCTAGGAGTGGGATTGCTGCAAGTTTTCTTTTGGCTTTTCTAACTTCCTTGAAAGTGAAAATCAAGAAGGATAAGCTGTATTTTAAAAATGCCTTCGATGGCACTGTTTAATCCCATGTTTTAATTTACTATTTCTTATTTAATCAGTTGTTGGATAATTCACATATTAGGGGCAGGGGATGTGTAGGTGAACAAAAATCCTATCTCTGGTATTTCAAAACTCCACTTTTTCCATCCATCACAGAAACTAAGAGTTTTCTTTAGGATGTGTAACATCATTTATACAAGAAGGAATGGAGGATAATCTCTATCCTTCTGTATCTGCTGTCCGAGTAGCAGGGAATGTTAGTCAAAAATTACATGTATTGGGAGAGATGGAACTGAATTTGGAAGACTAACTTACACATGGTTATATTAATAGAAAGATTTGAAGCTTGGATTTGAATCCAGGTCGTCTCACTTCAATTGTGTGTATGTGTATATGTGTGTGTGTATTTTCCTAGAGGATTTTTTTATAAACTCCCACCATGAATAATTGGCATTAGAGTAATAACTTCGGCATTTCTTGCTCAAGCATTCTCTATCTTATTTGTATTTGCAAAATGGTTGTTGACCTGCTCACAGAGAAACACCAAAATGCACATCATAACTTGGTGTTTGTGAGACTAAAAGAAGAAAACATTTTGGCAGAATATCCCAGATTCTGTCCTAATGTACCTCAAGGGTGAATTTAGATTAGAAACAAATGTACTGAGTTTTGTTCCATCTCTTTAATTCCATTTGGCATTTGTTATATTTAATATGTTAGACGTATAAAATATCTCCTTAGAACAAAAGTTCATTATGGTATTATCTATTTGTAGAGTCTATGTAAGCAGAACATCTCCTGGGCCATCTTTCAGAATTACTACATGATTGCACTGATTCCTGCAAGCTCTCATCTTTGAAGTATCCCCCCTTTATTCCAAAGCTGACATAAGAAATGACACATAAAGAAGTAACATGTTTCTGATCCAGCTTTTGTTGTTCTGAAATGAAGGGGTTAAAAGAGCTGGTAAGCATAATCATACTCACTAAGAGTGGAAGGAGAATCATGGAATTGTCACACTTACATTTTAGGACAAAATCTGATGGGTGTGGGATATATAGACAATGAAACTAATACATATTGAACATCAACTCTTTACCAGTCCCTTATTATGAAATTTATATTCATTATCTCAGTTAAACCACCTAAAGTACTGGAAATTAGATAGTCGTTGTCCTCTCCATTTAACAGATAAAAACTAAGGCTCGGAGATGTTAACTTTGTCCAAATGCACACAGCTAGAAAATAATAGATGGGAGTTTTAGATCATAGATGTGTCTAACATTAAAATCTGTTCTCCTTCCAGTAAATTACCTTTCCAGTTAAACTGCTAAGTCCAGTTAGAATGATTGCAGTATCTTTATAAGAGATGATAGAAGAAATTCTGTAAGATACTTGGGGGAATGTATAAGTTCTTCCAAATGGAGGATAATTTGATATATTTTCCTCCAAGAACTAAATAAGCACCATTTGAAATTAGCACATTGTATGCAAACATCTGCTGCAAAATTAGTTTCCAAAAGAGCTTGAAAATAGCCTGTCAGATGTTTAGAGTAGATTACACCTCATATTCTTGTTTACCCTATTGATGCAATTAGCTAAGATCCTTTGTGAAGATGATATTGAGTGAAATGAAGATCAGAACCTACCATACTAATGACAAATTATTTTTAAGTATTAAAATTCAGTAAGACATTTTAAGACCAATAATTCCACTAATACCACTTTGCCTGTATATTCACTCTGAACGCTCAGTAGCAATGGTATGTTTATACAGCAGTCCCAAATCTGTCTTATTGCAAAGTTACTGGATTTAAAATATCAGTACTTTGAATGTGGAGTGTATATGTGTCTGTGTGTGAGTGTAATGATGATTGACATATTTTAAAATGGCAGAAATAATGAAGAGATTGCTTTCCCCTGAATTTAAAATGTATTGCAATAATAGATAAGTTTAAAAAAAACAAAAACAAAAACTGTAAGATATAGGCATTCCCAGAATCAAGATGAGCATCTTCATAAGCCGGAAGATGAATGAAATTATAAAACATGAAGAGGTAAACTCAGTCTGAAGCCATAAAATTCCTAGATCTAGAACTGAATATAGTCAGTGGTAGCCTGATGTTCTGCTACAGCAATTAAGAACATCTTCATATAATGTGAACCAAAGTAAGGCTTGGTGCCAAAAAAATAAGAAGAGTCTGAACTCACTGCTTATCCACAGAAGTTGAAAAACCTGTGATCAACATTTTTTTCAGCTTCATAGGGATATAATTTATATATAGTATTGTATTAGTTTAATGTGTACAGTGTAATGATTTAAGATGTATATGTATCTATTCTGAAATGATTATCACAGTAAGTTTAGTTAGCATCTATCACCTCACATAATTACAGTTATTTTTCTTGTGGAGAGAATTTTTTAAATCTACTGTCTTTGGGATGCCTGGGTGGCTCAGTCAGTTAAGTGTCTGCTTTGGCATGCGTCATAATGCTGGGTTCCTGGGATCAAGTCCCGCATTGAACTCCGTGCTCAGTGGGGAATATGATTCTCCCCATCCCTCTGCCTGCTGGTCTCCCCACTTGTGCTTTCTCTCTGACAAATAAATAAAATCTTAAAAAAAAAAAAAAAGCTACTCTCTTAGCAACTTTCAAGAATCCAATTTTATTGTTAACTATGGTCACCATACGGCGTATCACATTCTTTGAACTTACATATGCTTAACTAGAAGCTTGTACCCTCAGACGTCCTATGCCTTTTGGTAGCCACCAATTTGTTCTCTGCTCCTATGAATTTAGTTTTTTTAAGATTGCACATGTAAGTGAGATTATCTAGTATATGTGTTTGGACTTTTTAATCCTCGCAGGGTCCATTATTATATCTGTAGCATGACCTATACATAGCAAATTTTCCATATCTGTCGATCCATCAGTGGACACTTAGAGTGTTTTCATGTCTTGGCTATTGTGAATAATGCTACTATTTTAAATAATGAGAATGGGAGTAAAGATTACTCTTTGAGATAATTATTTCATTTCCTTTGGATATATACTCAGAAGGGGGAATTGCTGGATAATTCTATTTTTAATTTTTTGTGGAACCTCCATACTGTTTTCCATAGTGGCTGTACCGGTTAACATTCCCACCAATAATGTAGAGTTTCCTTTTCTCTACGCCCTCACCCAGTACTTGCTGTCTCTTCTCTATTTGAGGATAGCCATTCTGACATTGTGGTTTAATTTGAATTTCCTGGTAATTAGTGGTGTTAAACACCTTCTCATGTACCTGTAAGGTATTTGTGTATATTGTAAACCTATCTATTCAGTTCCTCTGCCAATTTTTAAATCAGATTGTTTGCTTTTTTGTTTTTATTTTGCTGTTGAGCTGTATGAATTTTTATGTATTTTGAATATTAGCCCCTTAGCAGATATGTGTTTTTTCACCTATTTGGTACTTTTTAATGTTTTGCTTGTTTTCTTTGCTGTACAGAAGCCCTTTATTTTATTGCAGTTCTGTTTATTTTTGCTTTTGTTGCATTTGCTTATACTGTCAAAATAAAAACATCATTGGCAAGACCGGTGTTAAGGAAGTTATTGGCTGTTTATTTATTTAATCATTTATTCCAGTATAGTTAACATACAGTGTTATATTAGTTTCAGGTGTGCAATATAGTGATTCAACATTACTGAGTGATCATAAGGATAAGTGTATTCTTAATCCCCACCACTTATTTCACCCCATCCCCCCCCACCCACCTCCTCTCTGGCAACCATCAGTTTGTTTTCTATAGTTAAGAGTCTGTTTTTTGTTTGTCTCTTTCTTTGTTTGCTATGTTTTCTTCCAGGAATTTTAGGGACCTAGGTCTTAACATTCAAGTCCTTCATCTGCTTTTGGGTTGATTTTTGTGTATGATATAAGTTAGGGGTCCAGTTCCATTCTTTTGCTTGTGATCATCTAGTTTTCCCAATATCATTGATTAAAGAGACCATTCTTTCCCCTTTGTATTCTTGACCTCTTTGTTATAAATTAATTGACCAAATATACATGGGTTTATTTATAGGCTCTCTATTCCGTTCCATTGTTGTATATGTGTTTTTATGCCAACAATGTACTGTTTGGATTACTATAGTTTTGTAATCAGAAAGTATGATGCCTCCAGCTTTATTCTTTCCTGAGATTGCTTCGGCTATTTAGGGTCTTTTGTGGTTTTGTACAAATTTTAGGATTGTTTATTCTGTTTCAGTGTAAAATGCCATTGGAATTTAAGAAGGGTTGCGCTGAATCTGTAGATTACTTGAGGTGCTATGAACATTTCAACAGTATTAATTCTTCTAATCCATGAGAATGGAATATATCTCCATTCATTTGTGTCTTCTTCAGTTTCTTTCATCAATATCTTAAAGTTTGTTGTTGTTGTTGTTGTTTGAGAGACAGAGAAAGTGAAAATGAGGGTAGGGGCAGAGGGCAGAGGGAGAGGGAGAATCTCTAGAAGGCTCTCCACCAAATGTGGAGCCTGGAGTAGGGCTCAGTCTCATAACCCTGAGATCATGACCTGAGCCAAAATTAAGAGTTGGTTGGCCAATCGACTGAGTCACCCAAGCTTCCCCCACTTATAAAGATTTATTTATTTATTTTAGAAAGAGCAAGCTAGTGGGGAAGGGACGGGAGGGATCATTTTCTTAATTTCTTTCTGGTATCAGAGACAGCCTAGCCTTTGGCAGACCTGAAAACCTGAAGCAGAATCACTACAATGAACCTGCAGATGCATGAGCAAGAAATAAATGCTTACTATTAGAAGCCACTGAGATTTTCTGCATGTTTGTTACACCAGAATAGCAGACCAGTACAGAAATTGGTACTAGAGGTTGGGTAATGCTATGGTAGAAAACCTGATTATGTGGCAGGCTGCAAAGAACTATTAGAGAATACTGTAAAAATGTACACTGTATTTTGTATTAGTAAATATTTGGCAAAAACAACCACCTAGGTTAACTTGGAAGACAGAAAATATAAGTAAGCAGCTCTGCCTAGTAAAAAGGCATATTCTTCAGGGCCCTCTTCAGCAGTGGAAAAGGGTTAGAAGGAAAGAAACATCCCTCAACCCCAGACAGTGGGAATGAGTCAGACGGGACAACTGACTAGGAAGCTCCTTCTCAGCAGGGAGAAATCTGTGAGCATTTGCCCACCAGGGTTTCAGAATTGCTGTGGCCAGAGATTCTGTGTGCTTCCCATTTTATTATTTGTGAATGGGAGCATTAATTGCAGCTGTTCTGTCCCTGCCTAGAGAAGTATTGTTATAGAATAGATTGCTGCTCAGAGAGGTGAAAGGATTGAAAATATGAAAAACTAATATAAAACATAGAGGATAGAAGCCCCATACACAAATTTAATAGGAATTATGGAATTAGTTAATAAAGGATTAGTTAAGAGAAGAAATTGAAGAGAGATACTATCTGGAGAAAAAGTAATCTTCCTAAAATGTTTTATTCATGTCTGGTAAGTATATGAATAGGCAAGACAATCTGGGAAAATGTTTTGTGGTGTCTACTAAAGTTCCACATAGGCCTCCTGTGTGACCTAGCAACTCCTTTTCTGGGTATACATACAAGAAATTTGTGCATGTGCCCATCAAAATACATGTATAGGAATGTTTGTGGCAGTTTTATTCATAATAGCTAAAGTTGGAAACAACGCAAGGAAATATCTAGCTAAAGGCTTAAAAATGAAAGAAGTATGTTCATGAATAGACTCTCCCATAGCATAAAAAATAATTGATTACTGTTCCATGCACCAACATGGATGACTTTCACAGATATAAAGGAGTAAAAGAAGTTACACTGAAGAGTTTGTAGGATTCTGTTTACAATTGTTAATATTAATCTCTGGTAACAGAAATCAGATTAGTGGTTAAAATGGGTAGCAGACATCAGTTGGGCATAAAGGGTCTGACTGAAGGGTGTTGACAGTGTTCTGCCAGATAGATCTAGATGGATGCCTGGATGGCTCATTCATTTAAGTGTCTGCCTTTGACTCAGGTCATGATCTTGGTGTCCTGGGACTGAGCCTCCCATAGAGCTCCCCACTCAGTGGGGAGTCTGCTTCTTCCTCTGCCCCTCACCCCGCTCATATGCTCTTGCTCTCTCTCTCAAATAAGTAAAATCTTAAGATTGGATGCTGTAACATACAGGTATTCACATATAAAAATCCATAGAGATAGGCACACAAAATTTGTGCACTTACCTGATATACATCAATAAATAAATAGAAATTTTCAGGATTGAAAGTGGCATGATTTCTCAGATCACATGTTCTCACTCCTATATCTCTACTGTGTACCCTGAGCCTCTGGTTTCCTGAATCCGTTTTTTTCTGAGACTAAACCTGTATTCCTGAAGCATGTGTCTTGGGGCTGACAGGTAAAGGAGACCTCACCAGGGCTACCAATTTTTTAGTATGAAAACTTTGAAAAATTCCCTTACTTTTATATCGTTTATTTTTTTGTATCTTTTTTGATCCCTTATGCCCCAAGTCCTAAACCTGTCAGAGATGAGCAGGAAGAGCTAGCTCCTTCTCACATGGTCACCTTTATTCAGCTGAGTCCATTACACCCTCATCCATGTGCTTACTGTTCACCTGAGGTTTGGCGAAGCCTTCCCTTGACTGGAACCTCCTTCTTTCCCATTCTCTCTATTCCTGTGTGTCTAATACATACATACTCACACACATGTGTATGTGTGTGTGTATATAATTGTTGTAGTGAAATTTGGCAGAGAGACAACTATTTGATGTATAAATTTGATGTATAAATTCATTAGAACACTTAAAATCCAGAGCCATGAGATACAGATACAGAGATTTAATTGACTTACATTACATTCCACATCTTTTCACATAGAAGAAAGCCAAAGCTGCTGCTGTTCAGGACCTCCAGCTTCACCAGGAACTGGGGAACCTCCCCCTAGGACTGAGACTAACCAGAATAAACAATTCAAGAAGAGGACTGAAGGATTTTAATTTCTTAGGATTTTGAATTGCAAGGAGGTTAAATTTTTGGCCTTTAATTCTTCCTTGATAAATTAATAATGAAAGAGAATTTTTATGCAAAATTGGGATAGTGGGATATTTTATGTTGATGAAAAAATTCATAGTAATTTTATGGAGTCATTTGTGTTCATTGCATGACCTCCAGTGAGTTATATGCCACAGAATGGTAGGGAAACATTTGAAGTAGGAATTATAATAGTGGTGAGATATCAATTTGGGAGTATATGGTAGTCTTTGGGTTAACTTCATGTCTGGTCCAGGCCTATTTCAGAATTTGGAGTCAGAGAGGAGGAGGAGCAAAAGATGAATTTCCCACACTAGTCCCAGGAATATAGACAAAGAAGCAGTGTTGCTTATTGAAAAAGTGGCCCATGAGTGTGGGAGTTTGTCTACCCTTAAGTTATGGGGAAAAAAGAAATTGCAGACTATGGGAAATATTACGGACTTTGGGTTTAAATCTCAGCTCAGGTACTTGTTAACAGTGTGACCTTGGTCAAGTTACTTACCCTTTCTATGCCTCCAGTTATTCATCATTATAATGGAGTGGTAAATATTAAATATTTTAATAAATATAAATTTATTAGAATAGAGTGTAGCATGTGGCAAACACCAGGAAAATGCTACCTACATATTAATTCTCTTTCCTTCCATATTTCTACCATAGTCCTTTAGGAAATTTTGGACTGTGGCTTTGCCTCAAAGCATCCTCTTGGACAGATGCACACAGAGAAGGGCTTCATGCAGAGGGAACCCAGCTAGTATTTCCCCTTTTCTTCTTTGCAGCCTGTCCTTAAGGTACAAGTGTTCTGTTTCCTTCTGTGGCACACTGTGCCCCAGGTGTGAGGGAAAATGCAGTTCTGGGAGGATACATTGAATTCCAGAGGAAATAATAACTGGCCACAGGACATGCTATATTCTCCAACTCAGTTTTACCAATAATGAATTATATATTTTGATCACCCCTCTCTTTCACATCTGTGTCTCTCAACTGATTATGTTCTTGATGTGGAGTGGCATGGAGAGAGTGAGGGTGATTAGTCATCACATTGCAATCTTCAAATAACATGTTCATTTATTACTCTATTTATAGTCTTTTTACATTCCATAAGAGACAGCCTAGATGGAAAAAAAGAATATTAAATAGAATCATTAATATATACATAGATTCAGATTTTCTAAAATATCAGGAGATAATTAAAAGCACCGAAAGTCCAGATCAATTAAGTATTGAAATATAAGTTTGTACATCATGTCAGCCAAAGCAAATGATACCTTCTCGTATGAACTTTTCTGTTGTCACTTTGTAAAGCAGGATCAGAAAGAACCAAGGGAATAGTCCATCAATGTGATAAAACAGAAAGCACCGGTGAAGGTAAACATCCCTATTTTATGTATAATTTTAGAAATAAATTTTTACCAACAAACCCTCAGGAACATTGGTGGTATATTCCTCAATATGCTATATAAAACTGACACATATGCTGGAATTCACTATATGAATATAGTCCTGGGAGTGAGCCTCACATCGGGCTCCCTCCTTGGTTGAAGCCTGCTTCCTCCTCTCTCCCACTCTCCCTGCTTGTGTTCCCTCTCTCACTGTGTCTCTCTCTGTCAAATAATTAAATAAAATCTCAAAAACAAAAACAAAAACTATACAGCAATGAAATACTATACTGCTATAAAAAAGAATTCAAGAAACACAGTAAAAAATAATGAAGAAAATATATTGAAATGCGTCAAGAAAAAGCAATTACAGCATATTATTTGGAAATGTGGAGATAAATACTGGAAGACAAAACAGGAAGAAATCATTATAGTTGCCTGAAGGAGTTAAGACTAAAAGATGTGAAGCAATAAGATGGCAGCTAATGATCATTTTATTTATTTATTTGTTTATTTTTAAAGATTTTACTTATTTATTTGACAGAGAGAGATCACAGTAGACAGAGAGGCAGACAGAGAGAGAGAGAGGGAAGCAGGCTCCCTGCTGAGCAGAGAGCCCGAGGCGGGACTCGATCCCAGGACCCTGAGATCATGACCTGAGCAGAAGGTAGCGGCTTAACCCACTGAGCCACCCAGGCGCCCCTAATGATCATTTTAAATACAGACCATGTTTACCTTGTAGGACCATAAAATGTAGTCGTGCAGGACCATAAAAATGACCATGTAAGCTGAAATTGAACAAAGAAATGTCAGTAACTAATGGAAAATCCACAGTTGTTCTTTAACCGTAAAACTTTTTTTGTCAGAACATTAAGATATCTGTCAGTTATTTAAAAAATAATAAAAAGTAAAATCTCTGTCAGTTATTTATGTGTAGGGAAAGGGCAGAAAAGCTACTTAATAAATAAATCTCCACTAATTATAACTTTATAAAATCACATAAATTTTATTAATTAAAGAACAATGTACATTATATATCATGATAGTTATATTATTATAATTATTATATTTCTCTAAAAGGATACATTTTGTAAACTGTTTAAGAATTAATAAATTAATTGGAATGCCTGGGTGGCTCAGTGGGTTAAGCCGCTGCCTTCGGCTCAAGTCATGATCTCAGGGTCTTGGGATCCAGTCCCACATCAAGCTCTCTGCTCAGCGGGGAGCCTGCGTCCCTCTCCCTCTCTCTCTGCCTGCCTCTCTGTCTACTTGTGATCTCTCTCTCTGTCAAATAAATAAATAAAATATTTTTTAAAAAAAGAATTAATAAATTAATAAATAAATTAATTAATTAATTGATTTAAAATATCCACGAAGTACTTAAATATTATGCTAGATACATATTTATTTATTATTTATTAAACTGTGGTTTAAACTATTAGAAACCTTGAGAACTAAAATGTTTTATTTTTCTGTAAAAAACTTATCAGGGGGTAATTTGAACAGTGCTTGCTTTTCTCCTCTCATTGTAGAACTTACAGTATAGACCAAGTATCTTTTCTATGCCTTGGCAGATTGTCATACTCCATTCTAATTTTGAATCAGCTGGTAACATTCTATCCTTTATGATTTCAGTGTTAAGAAATATGCCTGAGAGGTCAGTGTCAATTCCTCTGGGAGGTTTTCTTGCTTTTGGTCTTAACTGCTTTCCTCATTTATGATTAGAAGCTGGCGTTTGCTGAGTTCCTCTGACCTCATATCTAGAGGCTCGCAAATAGTGGCTATGTCCTTATTCTCATGGCCTGCTGTTTTTCTGTAACTACATTTATGGTTGATTCAAATTTCACTTCTGGCATTATTTGTTTTCACTGCTTTGCTGTACTTTCATCTTTGCCAAACTTCTTCTTTAGATTATCCATTTTTGTATCATATCACATGGGTTTATCAGTGAGAGAGTAGAGACCACAACTGCATGTCTGTGTGTGAACCGAGTCATAGATGCCCAATAACCTATTACCAACAGATTTTGAAAGAAGTGACATGATTTGTCACTCATGATAATGTATACTTGTTATTTGCCTTTTGGTTTCTGGATTCAAGAGCTAATAAGGGAATTTGTACTTTATGCAATTAATATACCATGGTAACTGAAATTTGAATCATGCTGTTGGGAGGCTTGTGTTTAACTAAACCATGGAAACTTAACTACATAAATGTTCCTGTTGTATACTTTCTACATCTCTGATATAAACATATTCGCAGGTGTCCCAGGCATCAATAGGTTTCTCCTCCTTTTTTGAGAAGTTTCTTCTCTGATTCCTTTCTTTTATGGAGAAGTGATTGAAGAAGCACAAAGGAGAAGATAAGCTATTTTCTTCAAAACTTAGAAAATGATTGACGCTCCTATGAAATGGACCAAAGGAGAAATAGCCAGTGGAGGAAGAAAATGTTTCCTTCTGTGTTTCAGTTGGAGTTCATGCTCCATGGCTGTATGTGCTATTAAACAGTAGTTTTTTGGAAAAATGCCTTTACCTGTAATCAATTAAATTGCTCTGCTAATGAGACTGTCCTGTCAGGTGGGGCAAGGGATAGTACTCAGGGGTGGTGGATTTTGGTATTGACTTTCACAATCATGCACCTACTTCTTCTGGTGAAAATGACAATACTTATATTGAGAACTGATATATGTCTAGTATATTGGCTCATGCTCCACATATAACATTTTCTTTGCTTATTGTCTGTATAGATTTCCCATACTTTGGTCTAGATTTTTACCCTCTCTCTTTTTTAAGGTCAGCAGTAAATGTTTGCGTTTTGGTATTTCCTTGATGTCCAAAGAACTATTTGCCTGTGCTATCTAATGAGAATGTATTGGCTCTGTCATTCCGGTTTCTGATGTGGCAATTATAGGACTGTTTCTTGATTCAAGTTTACAGAGACATAAGAATAGAAAAGGTTGTGGTCATCTCAACTTCAGCATCTATTTTACTTCCAGGTCCAACTTTTTACAACTTTTGAAATAAGCATATTAAAAGATGGCTCAGAGAATACTGTAGGTGAAAAAGAAGTGTAGCAGTCTTCTTGTTCTGTCCTCATGTTTTACTGATGAAGAAACTGGACTCTGAGCAATTATGATTAGTAATTGAAGTTAGTAGATTAAACAGGACTAAAACCAGCATTTGATTCCTAAGTCATTGACCTTTCTCCCACTTTATGCCTCTGTAGGCTGGCAACAATAAGAATAGGCTCAGAGATTATTTTAAAGCAGTTTCCAGGGGCACCTGGATGGCTCAGTCAGTTGAGCAGCTGACTTCTGCTCAAGTCATGATTCAGGGTCCTGGGATCAAGCTCTTTGTGGAGCCCCATACTTGGTGGAACGTCTGCTTGTCCCTCTGCCCCTCATCCTGCTTACACTCTTATTTCTCTCGCAAATAAATAAATAAAATCTTAAAAAAAAAAACAAGCAGTTTATAAGGCACAATGAGTACTACATTGAAAAAAACTTATCTCCAAATAGATTTTCTCTCATTGGAAATGATTTGTGCCAAATAAGACTGAATTAATTTATAAGCTCTTGAGACAGTTGCCTTGTGCATCTCCCAGACATTTCTAAATGTGAGCTAAAACACATCAAGTTGAAACCCAATTAAACTGGTCTCTGTGTCAATAATACACAGGTTTAGTTTGCCTGATCAGTTGAGTGAAGATGAATTCCTGAAGAGTCAGATCATTTACCTGGAAAATGTTCACTTGTAGATATGGTCATGGTGAAAAGAAAGTAGCTTTTTAAATTTTTTAAAAGATTATTTATTTATTTATTTGACACAGAGAGGGATCACAAGTAGGCAGAGAGGCAGGCAGAGGGGGGGGGGAAGCAGGTTCCCTGCTGAGCAGAGAGCTGGATGCGGGGCCCGGTCTCAGGAGCCTGAGATCACGACCAGAGCCGAAGGCAGAGGCTTAACCCACTGAGCCACCCAGGCACACCAAGATAGTAGCTGTTAAAAGTTTATTTTGAATTCCTAGAATCAATAGTGGTCAAGCACCACTATTGATTCTAGGAATTCAAGAGGTCAAGGACCACTATTCATACATATTATATAAACCATGAAGATTATATCATGATCAGTTGCCACTTGGGGAAATACATTTGTGATTGATCTTGCACATTTCATTGTGAACAACTTGTTTGGGAATGGTAAATTCAAACAGATACATATTTTGTGTATCTTTCTTTTGTCTTATAACTAAATTAAGACAGAATCTTAACAGGTTAGAGGCAGAATCTGTTCTTTCTGAGCCTAGACTAGAACTCCTATCTCATAATTCCCAACTAAGTGCTCTTTCTATTATAGTCTATGAATCGCTAGTTGTCTTTTTTGGATACCCTCATCGATGAGACAAGAAAGCAGTCATGTCTTTAATCTACTGTTCTGTTTCAACATAGTGTCTCCCATTCAAAAGAAGTGACAATCTAATATCCAGAAATGACTGCTATTGAAATTCTAGTTGGAATTTAAATGAAAATCCTCCCTGGAGTTCCATTCCCACACCAGGCAATATTCTTAACTCTTCTTTTTACCCATCTGTCTCCCCAAAGCCCTTCTAAGTAGAGATTGTCAATTGTGCCATCTCTCACTTTCAACATCCTCCACTTTATATCCAGTACACAAGGACTTTTTTTTTAATTTCTTATCACTCCTCTCTTTGCCTTATGTTTTTTTTTTTTCCTTCTATAAAGAGTTCCTATGCCCCTCTCAATGCAAATCAATGCAGTCAGTCTGCCCCTTATGCCACTTTGTACAAGTTTTGGTGTACAATGAGAAAGGCACCTTCTGCATTGTTTTGCTTTTGTAAAGGGAGAGTGTTCAACATTTGTGCCTTTTTCTTTCACATATCCTTCTGACAATTGAAGTCCTTTCAACAAAATGAGGCAAAGTATACATATCTACCTACATTCTGATTTTATATTTTATTTGACATTTTTCTGACCCTAAGTCTTTTCTTCCATCTCTTTATTCCTCAGTATCTACACTAACAACCAGGAGACCTTGTGTGAAGAAAGGAAGGCCTGAATGAGTTCTGTAGAACAAGGTAAGATACAGACTCATACATCAGTGAACATGATTATATGTTTGCGTTTCTGTGTCTCCATTCTCAATTCTGTTTATCCCTGTTTAGCTCTGTCTGTGCCCAGAAAGTGACAGGGTGGGTGAGCACTGTAACAACAGTCACTCTGTTTATGTTTATACAAATGACAATGCTAGAGCCATTTTGTAATTTTACTGATTGAAGCAAAGACAAACAGTTTATTTGAATGTGTCATTTGAGATAGGCATGAAAGAAAAGACTAATAATGCACTAAGATGATAAGATGAAGATGAAGATGATAAACTGCTGCCAACAAACTTTTTCCTTCCAATAAAATGGTGGGGTTTTTGTTTTTTGTTTTTTGTTTTGTTTTGTTTGTTTTAGAGAAATCTTGCCATGTCAGGCTCGTTTGTCTGAGGTTTGTCTCTGAAGGTATCCCAGAGGCCCCCACAGAAGCCGACTCGGGGAGCCAGGGGATGGACAGAATAGGTCAGCTTGGGCTGGGCCTGCCCAGTGCCTGCATCCCAGTGCATGTACTGTGTGAGGGCTTGGGTCGGGTCCAAAAATCCTTTTCGTCCATTAGCCCACTGACACCCTTTCCAAGTTCCATCGTTCTGTTGTTTTGACTGTAAAAGTGACACATGTTACAAAACCAGTTTCTGTGATCTAGAACAGTGTTCTTGAACTTGTGTGTGCATCAGCAGCATCTGACCCCACCTCTGGAGTGTCTGATTCAGAGACTCTGGGGTGGGGCCTGAGAATGTACATTTCCAGCAAGTTCTCAGATGCTGTGGCTGCTGCTGCTGATCTGGTAACCCTCTTTTGAGAACCACTGATCTAGAAGGTATAAGGAAATGAGCATCAGCTTCAGTCTTTCCTTTGGGAGCCACTGTTAACCCTCTAGAGTGTAAGGAATGTATAATTAAATATATGGACATACCAAAAAAAAAAAAAACCACCACATGTCTGTTATCTTACATATCAGAAAATCTTCCATTACATAAACGTTTTTGTAAAATTTGGAGTTCAGAATGATATTACTACTTATACTATATCATATGTTGTATTTAACTAAATAAATGACTATAAAAATGTCACCCATATTACTAGCTGTTTTTAAGTGGGACACTGATAAGATAAGGACTATGTTTCTTGCCCTCGAATTTGGTCAGAGTCTGTGACTGCTCTGACACACACGGGAAAGAAGTGATGCTTTGTGACTTCTGAATCTAGCACTTCAAGGGAATATGGTTTTCTCCGCTCTCTTGTTACATACATCTTTGGATCCCCGGGCCTCCAAAGAAGACTTGCTCTTCTACAGCTGCCATGACAGAGAGACCATTTGAGAAATTGCAAACTGAGATCCTCAACCACTGTCTTCACTTTTTTGAGTTTTCCCAGCCAAGCATCAGGCAAGAGGGATAACACTTCAAATGACCTTGGCCTCAGCCACCATATGTAGAAATTAAACAAAACACTCTTAACCGGTGAGCCAAGGAAGAAATCACAAGGGAAATTAGAAAATACCTTGAGAAAAATGAAACAACATAAAATACCATTTATGGAATGAAGCAAAGGCAGTGTTCAGGAGGAAATGTATAGCTAATAATGCCTACATTGAAAAAGAAGAGAGAGCGGAAATCAATAACCTAACTCTGTACCTTGGGGATGTAGGAAAAGAAAGAAGGCAATGATAAAGATCAGAGCTGGGATAAATGAACAGAAAATAGAAAAAAGACCCAGAAAATTAACAAAACGAAAAGTTCGATCTTTGAAAAGATCAACAAATTAATGCCACTGAACTATATAATTAACAGTGGTTAAAATGGCTTATTTCATGTTATATATATTTTAGCACAATAAAATAAAATGTAAAAAATCTGAGTGTGGAAATGCAGTTAGTGTACCCTCCTCTATACTAGAAGGTCAGTTATTCTTTCTGCTCAACAGGTTATCAGGATAGAAGTGACTATATTTCCTTAATAGGTTAAGTAAGTGTATGTAGGCACTCATAAAACATGAATATGCTTGGGAAAAAAGTGAAATATGCAAGAAAGAAGAAGAGTTACAGAGGAATAAGATGAGAAAGGCGTCAAAGTGGAGGCCTCCACCTTAT
The DNA here is from genome assembly GCF_011764305.1 of Mustela putorius furo. NCBI lineage: Eukaryota > Metazoa > Chordata > Mammalia > Carnivora > Mustelidae > Mustela > Mustela putorius. The sequence goes on from NW_025421998.1 coordinate 90,263,901, forward strand.
CCAGAAAATGAACACTACCTTGAGTCAGTAGGATAGGCTGAGAAATTGGGTAGAAGTAACAGAGTAATTACTAAGGTCTAGAAAAGGAAAGTTAACTGAAATCTCTTGATGTACTAAGGAAGGTACAAACCAGCAGCCCTCTATAAAGAATGAAAGAGTAGAGCTGGTGATTAAATTGAATGAAAAAGTTTGAAACAATAGGACACCAACAAGCAATAAATAGGATTTCTAAGTATCAGCGAGTCCAGCTGAAGTTAGATAACATAACTTTTGCCTCAAATTTAATTGAAAAATTAATTTTTTAAAATGCTTGGGGTATCCACTCTCTATCAGGAAATTGGGTGCTTAGTAGTCAAAGAATAAGATAGTCTTTACCTTGAAGGTGAAGAGTAAGGAGATATATTTAAGGACCTTTCTACACCAATAATTATCAAAATTTAACGAGCATTAAAAATCACCCCAAGGGCTTACGAAAACAGAGAGCTGGTGCCATTCTAAGAGTTCCTCATTCAGGTGGTTTGGAGTGGAGCCCAAGAATATGCATTGCTAACAAATTCCCCAGGGCTGTTGCTTGAATGAACAACTGCTCTACAAACACGGTAAGAAGTTGCTCCTGTTGGTGAGGTTCAAGCTCTTTCCTCCATATTCTCTATCATGTTCCTCTTCTGTGTTACTCTCTCCCTAACTGGACCACTGCTTGTCTTTGCACTTGAATACAATTTCAGCCTCTTTTCTCCGCTGGCCTCTGTGTTGATAATTGTACCTGCTTAATGCAGAAAAGGCAAGTATTTTTCTCATTTGAGAAATAAAGCTGCTATCAATTTTAAGTGGTTTTCCCATAGTTGTGTACCCAATTATTGACACAACTGGGGTTTAGAGTTCACTCGGTACTCTTAACTTCATGCCTTTGTCAGTACAGTACAGAGGTAGTCTTGGTCATCCAAAGCTCTGGGAAGGAGAGGACATCACAGAAAAGCAGTAACTGAGACGTGGAAATGGGTTTTGCGACACTGCTCTGATTTTCTTCTCTTTGGGAGATAATACAATGTGACATTTGAGGGCAGATGGGAGATGTCTCATAAAATCAGGCTGACTTCTGGATTAGGAAGGTGCCTGACTAGTATTCCATGACTTGATGTCTCTGAGGTTTTGATAAAATACCTATGCAGATTTAAAATAAACAGAAAACCTGCAACATCAAAGACTGAAAGCAAAAACAAGTTACTACTAGAATCTGAGAGGAATTCACACTAACTTAAGACCTATAAACTGCAATTAAAAAAAAAAAATTCATGTGTAGTTTATATTGACAGAAGTGCTGCTCAAGAGAAAATCTTCTCCCCCGCATGAAGGCCTGCACGGGGAGGCCTCTTCCCGTCTCTGCTGTCTTCCATCTAGATAACAAGTCTGGGAATTGTACCAACCTGAGACTCAGGCAGTGGTCCCTCTGCTGCCTTATTAGCTCACGAAGCTTTAATCCTGTTCCGCACTGTGTATCCTCCCATCTGCCTCTCCCCACATCTGTTCCAATAGGACAGTTTCCGGTATGCGAGCACAGGGGAGTGTTCAAGCAGACAGGCATTGATGTTAGCAGCAGAAAGGATCAGGACTAGAGAAGCTGAGCAAGTGGCACTCCTTTGGACGTTGTGGCAAAATAAGTTTCTAGAAAGAGAAAACCACGACTAGCTTTAGATCCTTCACAAAAACATTCTTTCCAGTAAAAAGAGTATGCAGACAGCATGTGATGATTAAGTTGATGTGTCAAGCTGACCCAGCTAGGGGGCCACTAGCTGGGGGAAGAAACATTACTTCTGGGTGTGTCTGTGAGGGTGTTTCCAGAGGAGATTAGCCTTTGAATCTGTAGACTGAGTAGAGGAGTTTGGTCCTCACCCAGCAAGCATCATCTAATACCTTCCCGGCCTGACTCAAACAAAAAGGTGAAGAAGTGGAAGTTCTTTCTTCTTATCCCTTCTTGATCTGGGATATCCATCTCCTGGCCTTTGTCACGGAAGCTCCTGGAAGCTCCTGGCTTCTGCATTCCCGGTGTTTCTAGTGCCACCCCTCTCGGTCCTTAGTCCTTGGACCAGGAATTGCACCCTAGGCTCCCCCAGTTCTCAAGCCTTTGGACTCGTCGTGAAATATACCACCGGCTCTCCTGTTCTCCAGCCTGCTTATGGCAAACCGGCACACCGTGGGCTTCAGCCTGCACAGCTGTGAGAGCTTATTTCCACTGCGGCTCTCCACTGTGTCTCTCTGTGGATAGCCTCTTAGTTTTGTTGTTTTGGAGAACCTAGACTAATGTGCAACAGGTCCAGGATACTCTGTTTCAGAATTTTCACCCCAGTAAAATTTGACTGGGTGGTGTATTTATCTAGTTTGATATCTGCCATGAGGATTCTAACAATTAAGGTACAGTGATGATAATTTAAAAGAAGCTTTATCTTTATTTTCATCTTTCTCTCTCTCTCCAGTAAATACTAGGCTTTGCTGGAAGGTAGCTTTTATTTCAAGGATAACTAATAGAGTAGATAACTACGGTATCTGCAGCCTAAGAGGAAAATAGTATGCAAAGTTAACATACTTTTGATAAAGTATTTCAGGAAACAGACATAAAATTTAGAATGCATCAGTTCTTCTGTTCTCAGTAAAATATAAGGAAATATGACCTCTAAGATATGAAAAATGAACAAAGAATTGATAAGACTACAGCTTGAGATGAGAAAAAGCTATGAGAGGCAGATATAAATAAAAAGCTGATGAAAATGATATAGTAGCTTATAATAAAATTAAAAATAAAAGGGCAGAATAAAATATGTATGAGAACAAATAGGGACAAAGAGGCACTACAGAAAATTAAATTAGCGATGAGCAAGATGAACTTGAGATATTCCTTAAGGAAATGCAGAGGAAATAGAAGTGATGAAACATATTATTAAAAAGTTGAAATATTTCCACCCTTGGGAGTATGAAAAACTAGGTATTCTGAGAACTTCACCCCACTTCCCTGAAAATAGAATTATGTTTTGGATAAGACATATTTGAAAAATGTATCTGGGTTCACCATTCTACTCAGCCCTTTAGGAGTAGGGGGATTTTGTTGGAAATGACAAGTAACAGAAAGTCCAAGGGCACATTTGTGCTGAGGATAATTGCCTGTAGCAGCATTACCATCGAGAGACTGAGCCTTGAGCCAGCTAAAAGCACAGGTTTGAGCCCAAGGTCCTGCACTGAGTCCAGACATCCACATACTAGACTCTGGCTTCTGAAAGAAGGCAAAGCAAACTTTCTCTAGAGGAGATCAGAATCAAACAATGATTTCCAGTCAAAGATGTAAAATGCTCAAAGAGGCAGAATATTGTAAGTAAAAATCAGCTAAAATAACAAACAAAAGATATAGATGCCAAGAACTGAAGATAATGTAATTATCAGATATAAATTATGGACTAGTGATATGTGAAACAGGTGAAGAAATTAAGAGCAAGAACAAAAATTGTAAGCAACAAGAAAAAAATAAGAGCATTTTTTTTAAAAAAGTAGAATTTCACAAAATGAAATATAATTATGAAATCTAAAACTCAGTTGATGATTTGAACATGAGATATGCACATATACCCTTAAGAGATTAAAATTTTTAAAATAATTCTACAAATCATGATAAAATAACAATAAAGGCAAGAAGATCTTAAAAGTAGGCAAAGAGAAATGATAGACTTAAACAGAAGTAGCAGACTCAAAAGTAACAGATGACAGTGAATTAATATACTCACAGTGTTTGAAGAAAATGACTGTCAAGTACAGTTGTGTACCTAGAAAAATAACCTTTTAAGAACAAAGGGAGAATAAAGACATTTTAAGTGAAACAAAAACGTGTTTGTCAAGTAATGGATCCTCTTTGAAGGAACTTCTGCATCAATAAAGAAAGCAGTCCAACAGGAAAATGGGCCAAACCATGAATAGACTTTTTATAGATAAGAATACACAAATGGTGTATAAATATGCAAAAATATACTCAAAAGTACTATTAGGGATATGTAAATTAAGACATAGTGACATATAATTTTAAGGTTTGTTTTTAGATTTTTTTAATTTATTATTATTTTTTATTTGACAGAGAACACAAGCAGAAAGGCAGGCAGAGAGAGAGAGGAAGGGAAGCAGGCTCCCCACTGAGCAGAGAGCCCAACGTGGGGCTCGATCCCAAGACCCTGGGATCACGACCCAAGCCGAAGACAGAGGCTTTAACCCACTGAGCCACCCAGGCACCCAGTGACATATAATTTTAAAACAATTTAACTGACAATAATTGCAACTTAAGAAAATGTCAAAAGAGGTGTATATCTGATTGAATTTATAAACTGATAATGGCAATATAAATCTGTGAAAGCAAACTGAGAACAATTTGGTATTACATTATAAACATGAATATTCACATTACCTATAACTTAGCTATTACTTTCTTCCACAAAACTCTAGAGAAAGGCTTGAAAGTGCATTAGAGAACACATATACAAAATGTTCATTGCAGCTTTAATATTAAAAACAAAAACTAGAAGCAGTAAACTTTGCCTGTTATCAAGAGAATGGATAAATAAAAATTGTATATCACACAATGGATTATTATATGGCAATTAAAATTATAGCTACATGTAACATGAATTTTGGGAACATTCTATTAAATGGTTGGGGGAAAATAAAGGTCTCAGAAATCTATAAGTAGGTTGATACCATTTTAATCAAAATTAATCAATGAACTCTCATCAATATGGATGTCTATACATACATGTACAGTATGTTAAAGCTATTTTAAAATGCAGAGGGACGACAAAAGCAAAATGATACTGGCTCCTTCTCGAAGATAGTTCCATGAAGGGATAAGCAGGAAGTACATAGGCAAAATTGGGATTGCCGTGTAGGCAATGTTTTTGTTGTGGAGCAGCATAAGATTGCTAGTCTTTCATGTTGTGCCTCATAACTTACATTCATGTTACCTATAGTTTTTTTTTCATGGAAACTATTATATGAAAATATAAAGAATAAATATGAAAAGGACGAGTTGACAAATCAGTTTCATTTTAGGTATAAATTACTATACCTAATTTTAGTTTAGTTTAAGTTTTAGTTTTAGTTTTAGTTTTTAAGTTTTAGTTTTAGTTAAGTTTAACTTCCTAAGGAACTGAAAATAAATGGAAGAGAAACTAACCACAATAGAAAAGAAAAAAAAATCCCAGACCTGAAGAAAACCTGAGTCAGTTGAAATCATTGATAATAACATATTTTAGTATTTTTTAAATATCCCCTTGTAAATATTCATGAAAATGTGGAGACCCTCCTCATAAAACAAAAACAAAATTAAACAAAACAAAACAGAAAAAAAAAAAACAGATTACTTACAAAGACTTAGATTCTGGGCAGAACACAGCTTTTATTTATTTATGAGTTACTATAAAGTAAGAGAGAAAGGGCTACATCTCTATCCTAACACTCCATAAAAGGAAGATGAATGAAGAGGAGCATACAGGTGCTAATGAAGAAAGAAAGAAGGAGCAGGCTAACTTCAGATTTATCTTCATCAATAATAAACTCAGGAAGACAATGAAACAGATTCTTTTTAACAGAATTAAAATTTTAATAATGGAAAATGGAAGCAATTCAAATGACCAATGATAGGGAAATTGTTAGATTTAGCCAAATCCATACCAGGAATATTACCTATGCCCTAAAAATAAGATTACAGCCTGACAAGTCCTCCTCAAAACTGTCAGTCATCAAGAACAAGGAATGTCTGAGAAACTGTCCAGCCTCAAGAATAGCCTTGATCCCAAGCAATATTGAAAGATGTGAAACAAGATTTTCAGACATAATTCTTTATCTCAACACTATTCAAAAGAGTATGAAGAATATGAGTATTTAGTAATAATAAAATAAATAGTATAAAAATTTAAAATAAAAGTAAAAATAGAGTCTTAAAATTCTTGATACATGTGGGTGCCTGGGTGGCTCAGTGGGTTAAGCTGCTGCCTTTGGCTCAGGTCATGCTCTCAGGGTCCTGGGATCGAGTCCCGCATCAGGCTCTCTGCTCAGCAGGGAGCCTGCTTCCCTCTATCTCTCTCTCTGCCTGCCTCTCCATCTACTTGTGATCTCTCTCTGTCAAATAAATTAAAAAAAAAATTCTTGATACATGCATATTATATAATCACTACTCAACTATCATTTATCAAGTTTTATGACATGAATTAAATGAGATAATATAATAAATATAAAAGCAGGTTGCAAAACAATATACAGTATAATTTCTGCTGAGATTAGTCTGCTCTCAGAATATCTGATATACCTATTTAAGGGTTTCCTTTTTTTCCCCACTTAAGTCACCATGATGAACTGGATACAAAAAACTAAGACCATAGTGGCCATTTGACCTAACTAAGCTCTGTGCTAACCAGTGGCCTAGAATATAGTTGGGTACAAATTTGGGCTACTCAAAATAAAGGAAACTACTTACAACAACAGGATTCACTCTATAAGACATTTGATTTTAAATAAAGAGCTGAGCAATTTTTAGTAAATATGGAAGTTAAAAACACACACAGAAAACAAAACAAAACAAAAAAACCTAGAAAACAGTCTTGATGTGGAAAACACCCAAGTCATATTAGTGATCATTCTTGATCATGAAGCCACAAAATTTTTCTGCTGAAATGTGTTGGGTAGACCTGCTTTAGAGTTTGGATGAATTTTCCATCTACAATCTATATTTCTGTCTCCAAAAGGACAAGTGATGTTAGTATTCTTAAGTATACCTGCAAGATGTTGCTTTTTTCCATATATATCCTTATACTAACGTCTACATTACCTGAAGGTAGTTTGTTCTTTGTAACCAAAGAGCCCAAGTGGAATAGTATTATACTGGCCTGATTTTATAATTGTCTATTTTTGGATAATAAATTTCTATACACATACCCACACATACATATTGAAGATGAACTAAAATGAAATACACCAGAATCTTAACACATGCTTATTCAAATGTGTCTTGAGTGATACTCTCTGCCTCACAGCGTCCACAGCAGGGGGATATAGCAGTGAGAACTGAACACTTGCCTCCCTAGTGCTTGGATTACCATAGGATTCTGACAGTAATTGTCTGAATGGTGGGTTTTAGAGGACTTTGATTTGTCTTATACTCTTACATATTTCTGAGTTTTCTGCAATACCCATTTTTATTTATCATAAATCAATGTTAGTTCAAAACACAAATATTCTTCTCTGAGATTCTGATTTCTAGAATCTGATTTCTAGAATCAGAAACCTCTCAAGGGAAATGCACTGAGGAAGCAAAAGCCAGAGAACTAATGTGGTCTTTTGTTTTATTTTGTTTTTTGCTTTTGTGTTTGATTTTTTCCTTGGATGGAACCAGCACAGAGAATAGCATCCTAGGAAGGAAAGATTTTATTCCTCTGATAAAAAAGGGAACAGAAATAGTTTAATGAGAACAACAGCCTGGCTTTTGAATTGTTCACTACATTTTGAGCCCCATTACAGTCACTGCAATGCTATATATTTATAGAAATTTGGTATTTTTCAAATCTTGTCCTTCTTTTCTTCTCCCCACAACTTTGAGAGGTAGGTAGGTCAAATGCCATTATTTTGAGTCTGTTTTAAGAGAAGTTAAGTCACTCTCCCCTAGTTGCTCACTTTAAAAATGGTGTAGCCCAGACTAGAACCTTTGTTTCCTTCATGTAATTCTGTTTCCACCCCACTGCCATGTACGCACCTTGTCCTGCAACTGGCCTTTCTTACTATTCATCTTGATTATACTATTGTGGGGGAAATTACAGTTATATTGTTAGAAATTACATTCTAATGAGTGTTTAGACCTTAGACAGGCTCTCAGAATCGTTGCATTTGTGGAATAGAACAGCTAGTCCATTGAAACGCCAGCCTTCCATAGGGTGCAGCAGAATATAACTTCATTCTTTCCTTTGTTCCTCTAAACCCTCTGTGTGAGCTCTATTTTTTGCTTTCACTGCCTTTGAGCAGATCTAATAACTATCCTACTCTCTTGGACATTAAAAAAAAAAGTCCTCTAGTCCCATTAATCATAAGTAAAGTCTCCATTTCCATAATTAAAATTCTGAATCCAATGTAATCACAACTCCAAAATTTATGTTAAATATTCATCCCTCCCCAGTGTGATACTGCTTCAAGCTCGGCAGCCTTCAGTGAAGAAATAGGATGTCCACCCTAACTTCTCTTGCCTTTTGCTCCTGTAATGCTACCTTCCTTCCCCACCATGGAGTATTCTCACTGGCACCTGGCTGCAGGTATAACTGGGGCAATATAGAATAAAAAGGGGACAGGAAAGATCTTAATGTATGGTCTGGTGTTGGTGTTCTCTGGGTTTAGTGGGTATTTAAAGCTGCCTTTCTTGCATGGTACTTTATGGATATGTTAGAGATCCTCCACTGGAAATATCTGCTTATATCTCTGTCAGTATGGACAACAGCCCCTCCTCCAGCCCCTCCTCCAGCTGACTGATGTGGCTGTTGAAGACAGTCCCCTTTGAATCTGCATCTCAGCTTATATCTCAGCTTCTTTCTGTGGAGATAGCCTGTCCCTAGAAGGGAGCCCTCTTGGATATTGTCCCTTTCAAATGACCTGCAGACCAGTTCCTCCTACATGGCCCTCCACCTAGGCTCATCCAGTGCAAAGACACATTCTGTCTTGCCACTTGTGGAAGCTTAAGTCACCTGTGGAGATTTCTCTTTCTCTCTCTCACCAGCCCCAGCCATGACTTTTGCTCTGAAGTTCTGAGACATGGGACAAAATCTTTCCCCTCTCTTACTCCATACTGCAAGGGGATATACTTCAAACTCCCTGAGTGATCCTCTCAAAACCACTCTTGCTTGACCAGATGTGAGAATGAAACAAACACCCATTTACCTTTCTCGGTGGGGGAGTGAGGGAAAATAGCATGACTCAGAATTGGAGCCCTAAAAAAATCCTCCCTAACAAAAATCACGACTTCTCCATGCCTAGACATAGGTAAACACAGAACTATTTTGCACATCCCTCTTGCAAGTCTGCATAAGTGATCATGGTGTAATTAATGGACTCCTATTGTTTTCTTTTTGATTTAGGGGCTATCCTAAAACTTCAACAAAGATATCTTTTTTTCCTCATTTATGAGTTGAAGTGAAAACTTAAAGATGTTGCACTTATGGGTTCTAGCTCAATTTTTAGAAACTGTCCTATGGAAAGCAGTAAATTCAAAGATAAAACTCAACAAACCTAAAGTATGTTAACCTGGTTCCCTATACATCAGTTTGTCAAGTGGTACTATTTAATATTCATAAGTGTTTCAGTATAATAATGTGAGAATCTTCTAAAACATAAGTGCACATCTCTAACCTTTCACACATTGCCAACTGCCTCTCCACACTTGTGGTTCTTCTCTTTACCATCCATCTAATAACATAACTATAAGCAATCTCTAAACCAGTGGTTCTCGAACCTGGGAGTTTTTAAAATATGACAATACTCTGTCCTCACCCTTGACCAATTAAACAGACTCTCTGGGGATTGGAACTAATCCTCAGCAGTTTAAAAACTCCCCAGCTGACTCTAAGATGCATTTAGGGGTGAGAACTGCTGCTGTAAACTCTCGAATTGGAATGTCAATAAGAGTCAATCTACATTCAATCTTTTTATAATCCACTCATAAGGAAGGATAATCTACTAAAGTAATTTTGGTTTTGCTCTTGACCTCTCCAACCTGGATATTAGGTCATGATTCAGTGAAATAAATAAGGGCAGATGGACACAAAGGGAAGGAACCCAGCTACCTGGCTACCAGTGCTTCTTTTCACCTGGAGATCCGCTTTTGAGCCCTGCGGGAAGAGGGAGGACAGAAACTAGATTATTCTTACTGAATTTTTGCTAATGGAATATGAATGTCTCTCATGTCTGAGCCATAAAAAGCATCTATTTGCTGGAGCCAGGTCATAAAAACTCAAGAGAGACAACTGTTAAATTTTTAGGAATTTGGGGAACCAGTTGTTGTCACATTGAAATTGACCATGATGGGAACATTTACACTGTAGAAATCAAATACTATAAATCAGGGCTCCTTACCTTACCCTGAGAGAACCACTTGTCAAACATTTACCAGCAAAGCACTAGATATTAATATTGAAAAGTGCTTCTTAAACTTTGTTCTTACTTTTGAAGTTTGAGGCAAAGGATAGCAGGCTTTGAACCTGGAAGTTTCCTTTCCTCAACAAATCTAATAGAAATTACCTCCTCGATAAGATTTTATAGAACTGAAAAGAGGGAAACATGAACCATTCTAATAAACTATACTTACTCATGTAGATCTACTCAAGTGTATTTGTCATAATAAAGATAGAAATGTACTTTAGGTGTTTCTTAACTTAATAAAGTTAATAGGTGTCCTTGAAACAGTTCAGCTCTACTAATTAGTTTCCAACTTCTGTTTTTAAACCTATGCATGAGGAAGCAGGGTTTTTGTTTTTCTAAATGCCATGTTTATTCCTTTAGTTGTTGATGTCAAGATATGTTCAGGTAATTTAAAAAATTGTTTCAGTAAATTATGGATAAATACCATTTCTTTTCCCCTGTAGAGTCAGGATTCATTTTAAGGGGAAAATATTTTATGTAGGATTATATTACTTTGCAAGAACATATCACCATCCCAAATACAAGGTGACACATGATGAAGACTGTGATGGAAGCTTCTGAGATAGCTGATTTTTAAAAATTTACCATTTCAGTATTTTCTCTTCCTTCAAATACACTAAAAACATTAACATATCGGGGCACCTGGGTGGCTCAGTGGGTTAAAGCCTCTGCCTTCAGCTCATGTCATGATCCCATGGTCCTGGGATTGAGCCCCACATTGGGCTCTCTGCTCTGCAGGGAACCTGCTTTCTCCTCCCTCTCTTTGCCTGCCTCTCTGCCTACTTATGATCTCTGTCAAATAAATAAATAAAATCTTTTTAAAAAATTAATGTATCTTAAATAATACAAATACTGTATAAGACCAAAGAGCCAGGTAATGTCACTGTTTAATGTATAACTAATGATAACTGTTACACATGCCAGTGGCAGATACTAGATAGATAGGTAGGTAGGTAGGTAGGTGGATAGAAAGATAGATATGCTGACCTTGACTTTATTAAACTTGAATGCTGTATAACTCCTATGATTTCTCACATACAGCAAACTTCAGGCAGCTGCTATGTCCATGTCTTTCTGCCCACATCTTCCACTATGTATGACAAACCTACGCCTTCTGTCTCTACATGTCCCATATGTTCAGTTTTCAAAGGTCTAGCCTGTGATCCCCACTTTACTGGCCCCCTCTTCTTGGCTAGTACTCCATGTTTCAGAACTCCGATTTTTACTGTACCTTCACATCTTCTATTCCACCTTCTAAGCCCAATAAAAATGAATTGTTTCTATGATCCCATCCCTTCAATGATGGAAATTTTGGTGCCTACATTTGTACTTCCTGGAATAGTCAATGTCTACTCCAAAATGCCTATCCAAAGACTGAGAATTTCGAACAGAGTCATAGGCGAATGCTGGAGCAATCTGAGGCCAAATTTAACAGCTCCCATAACATTGCATCCAATAAATCCTCTTCACCTTTCTCTAAGGAAAATTCTCGGTAAACACACAGCTGGAATGGCGGGATCTTTGGTAAGACTAACTCTTTATAGTAAATGTTTTTCTAGGTCATATAAACCACATCTGTAGCATTATATTTCCTCTTGAGTTTGGCATTTGACTGGAGAGAGAAAATGGGATTATATTAAGTTACCCGACCTAGTACCCATTCAGCCCATGCATTAAACTGTGCTTTGAAACCTCTTAGAGGTTTGGGTCTTGTTTTGTTTTGTTTTGTTTTTTAATTGTACTTTCAGCTGATATAATATTATACATCCAATCCCATTTGATTTAGGAAGACTCATTCATAATATGAGAAAATTATTAAGATATAGCAAATGAATTAATAAAAACAATACTGAATTAGTGAAAACAGTGTTGATAGCTGTTTTTGTGGTAACTTAAAAATATGCAGGGGAGGGCGCCTGGGTGGCTCAGTGGGTTAAGCCGCTGCCTTCGGCTCAGGTCATGATCTCAGGGTCCTGGGATCGAGTCCCGCATCGGGCTCTCTGCTCAGCAGGGAGCCTGCTTCCGTCTCTCTCTCTCTGCCTGCCTCTCCAACTACTTGTGATTTCTCTCTGTCAAATAAATAAATAAAATCTTAAAAAAAAAAAAATATGCAGGGGAGATGTTTTAAAAAAAAAAAAATATGCAGGGGGAGCAGACATTGGCTCTGATTGGTGCTGATAAGTATTCTCTCTACTTTGTTTCTAAACATTAACATAAAACATACCCATAAACATCTTTTTTGTTTAACATATGTTTATTGGAGAGAAATTCCTGATCATGGGCACTTCATAATCCACTTAGCTAACAGGACTTATAAAATGAGTCAAAATTATTCATACAAGGGACAAGCTGAGCTTTACAAATCAAGAGAACATTTGTCATTTGAAAATTTTCCTGTCAACTCATTAATACCTGCTATTCTTCTAACAAAGACCCAGTTATTTTGTTCTCTGTTCAGAGCAACCAATGTCCAGTAACAATCCCACAGAGAGTCAAATAATAAACACCACATTCATACTGAGGAATAAAGGGTCTCTCCTGAGTGTTAGAAGAGATTGAGTTCCTCTTATTCCTTCCCCAACCCTCAGAAGGAAACGTTAGATGCTGTAAGAAGTTAAATCAGGTAGAGGAGTTCCATTCTCAGTCAGTCAGTATCCCAAGCAATACTTCAAAATCCAAACCAAGAAAGAGTTAATGTTCCCTTTCCTTTGCATTCCTCATTTCCCAATTACCTAGATGCAGGGTTAGTTCCAAACAGCAATCTAACTTCTCTTATTTTCTTTCCTTTTTTTTTTTTTTTTTTTTTTTGCCTGTGCAACTGCTACCTAGTTATCTTTCCAGAATTCATCTCATTGTCTCTCTTTTAAAAATTTTAACTATGATGTTCCATCTGCTATCACTGAACTAGAATGTCCCCAAAATATAAAGTGAGTCCCACTGGGATTTGCCTCAGAGAATCATTTGCCTGATAAACAGTAAATCGCAGAATAGGTTTTAACTTCTTTCAATTAGCAACAGCAACAACAAAAAGGAAGAAGAGAGAAAGGAAAGGGAGACAAAAACTCAGCTTGCATTGTAGTCATGTCTAAATCCATTTCTTTATCCATTGAGTGAAAGTGGCTATTGAAGGAGCCAGGAGACTTCACATTGCAAGACAGAGTAGCCTAGAATTTTCCTAGGGTGGTGGTTTGACTGAGAAGAACATAGGGGGCTGTCACATTTCTGTTTCTTGTTATGAAGGACCTCAGAATGCTTAAAAGCTCCCCCTTTAAAGTACTTCCCTATGCAATATGTATAAAGAGGACATTTTGCCTGCTGTTGCACTTAACGGAAAGGGAAGTGCTCCCTTCCCCTTTTGTGGGAAAGCAGTAGAACAGTTTGGGATGCCTCAGTTACATAGGAGACTATATCATTTATTCAACAAGTCTGTATGGAGTGCTTGCTATATGCCAGAGCCTGTGCTAAGCACTGGGTATATTAAGGTATATGTAGCCCTTGTAAAGTGAGTTTACTGCCTGATGAAAGGGAAAAATATCAATAAATAATCATTCAAGCAAATGGATGATTAGAACTGTAACTCAGACTATGAAAAAGCAGTAGATTATGTATGAGCCTATAAAAGAATTTATTCTAGTGATGGGTGCCAAAATGAGACTGAGATGAGTGATCTGAAATCTGAAGGGTGAGTAAGGGATTACTATAGTTGAATCGGGGTAAAGAGCTTTAATTAAAGCTAGAGGAATACCTCTGTACCCGGTGCAAAAACACTATGGTAGGAAGGGTCCATATTTTGCCATGTAGACAAATGTTAAGGAGTTTTACCTTTTTAATTTTTATTTTGAAATAATTTTAGATTTATAAAAGAGTTTTAAAGATAATACAGAGTGTTGCCATATTCCTTTTGCTCAGGCTTCCCTATTATTAACATCTTCTGTTGCCTTGGTATCTTTATCAAAACTCACAAGTTAACATTGGTACAATATGATTAAACTACAGATGTACTCAGATTTTACCAATTTTTCTATTCATGCCCTCTGTCCATTTCAGGACCTAAATCAGGGTGTAATTTACATTATTATTATTGTTATTAACAAATAATGGGGGCGCCTGGGTGGCTCAGTGGGTTAAGCCTCTGCCTTTGGCTCAGGCCCTGATCTCAGGGTCCTGGGATCGAGCCCTGCATCGGGCTCTCTGCTCAGCTGGGAGCCTGCTTCCCCCTCTCTCTCTGCCTGCCTCTCTGCCTACTTGTGATCTCTGTCAAATAAATAAATAAAAATCTTTAAAAACAAATAATGTATTATTTGTTTCAGGGTTGCAGGTACTATGTTGCTTTTAATCATCATATATTCTGAGTATCTTCCATTCTGTGAGAGTTTCTTAGTTGGTTATTTTTTTTTCTCTTCTTTCATGATACTGACACCCTTAAAAGAGTACTAGTCAGTTGTTTTGTAGAGCTCCTTTCATTTAGTTTGTCTCATATTTTCTATAATTGGAATGAGCCTATGGATTTGAGGGAAGGATACTACAGACGTGAAGTGTCCTTATCATTATATTTTATCAGGAAGTACATGATACCAACAGGACTTAGTACTGATGATACCTAACTTTAATCATTTTGTTAATGTTTATCTATGAAATTTCTCTACTATAAAGTTACTACTTTTTCCTTTCTGTATTCTGTTCATTAAAAATGAGTCACTATGTCCAGACAAAGGGAGGAGAATGAACCTCCCCCTGGAGGCATATCACCTGCGGACATGAATATTGAATAATTTGTGGACATCTCTTAGAACCACCACAAAAACAATATGTATTTGTGGGAGATACTTTGAAGCTGTGTAAATATTTTCTGTTTCTTGAAGTTTCACCCACAAACTTTACCATGCATTGATGAATCATACATGCAGCAATTTCTACTGAGGTGAATTTCAAACTTACTTACTGAAAGTAATTGTAACAGCAGCAAGACCCAAAACAGTTCAATATTTGCCTAGATGAACTCTACCCTCTACTAGCAGCAGAAGCAGCATGTGCATCTCAGGCATAAATGTGAATTATCTCAGTTCTACTATCCTACAGACTATGCTCAGGAACCAAAAATAAAGTTGTGAAACATCAAAACAATGCAGATAGAAAACTATACCTGATCAAAAGACAAAGCAGTCAACACAGTCAGACTCAGAAATGATCAGGAGTTTGGAATTTGAGACAGGCATTTAAAATTCTATGAGTGATGTGTTCAAGTCTCTAGTGGAGGAAATAGGCAAAATACTGTAATATGAACCATTTCAACAGAGATGGAGACCATAAGAAAAAAATCAAAAGGGAAAAAAAATCAAAAGGGAATGCTAAAAATAAAACCACAGTAACAGAGGTGAAAAGTCATTTTGATGGACTCAGCACCACTCAAAACAATTAAAAGAAGAATTAGTGATTTTGAAGATTTTTCAATAGAAATTACCCAAATTGAAACAATGGGGAAAAAGAACAGCATCTCAATTTGTGAGATAATATCAAATAGTTTAACATAAATACGATTCTTCCCCTCTCACCAAAAGGGACAGAATGAATATTTGAAAAGATAATCATTGAGGATTTCCTAAAAATAGCAAAATACATCAAACTATGGACACAGGGAATTTTGAGAATTCCAAGCACAATAAATTCCAAAGGAAATAAAACACACATATACACACCTAGGTACATCATATTTCAGTAGCTCAAAACCAGAAATAAAGACATCTTATATCCTGAAGATATACACAGAAAATAATGGGACAATTGCTGCAGACTTAATATCAGAAATATGCAAACTCCCCCCGAAAGGATTACCATGTTTAATGTGCTAAAAGTAAAATGATAATCAGCCTAAAACTACACATAGTGAAAATACCTTTAATAACTGAAATAGAAAAGAATATTTTTATTTACTTTTTTAAATATTTAATTTTTTTATTTGACAGAGATCACAAGTAGGCAGAGAGATAGGCAGAGAGAGGAAGAGAAGCAGGCTCCCTGCTGAGCAGAGAGCCTGATACTGGACTTGATCCCAGGACTCTGGGATTATGACCTGAGCCGAAGGCAGAGGCTTTAACCCACTGAGCCACCCAGGCGCCCGAAAAGAATATTTTTAGACAAACAAAATAGAGAGTTCATTGCCAGGAGGACTGCTCTACAAGACATGTGTTTAAAAGTGGTCTTCAGGAAGACCAAATGTGATATAAGAATAAAAACTTAGTTCTACACAAAAAAATAGAAATTACTAGAAATGGTTAATGTAAGTGTAAATCTCAAAGATTTCTTTAAAGATATCTTAATTGCTCTGAAAGGTTAACTTACTGTCCCCCATATATAAAAATAATAGCAGTATATTTGGGTTGATAACTATGAAGAAATAGCACAGATGACAACAGTAGCATAAAAATAGGAGAGAGCAATCTACTGTAATTTGTAAGATTCTTGTACTACATGCCAAGCTATATAGTATTGGGAGGTAGGTTGTAATTAAAGATGCATAATATAGGGCACCTGGGTGGCTCAGTGGGTTAAGCCACTGCCTTCGGCTCAGGTCATGATCTCAGAGTCCTGGGATCGAGTCCCGCATCAGGCTCTCTGCTCGGCGGGGAGCCTGCTTCCCTCTCTCTCTCTCTGCCTGCCTCTCTGTCTACTTGTGATCTCTCTCTGTCAAATAAATAAATGAAATCTTTAAAAAAAAAAAAAAAAGATGCATATTATAAACCCCAAAGCAACCATTAAAATTTTAAAGACATATAAATTATAATCCAGTAATGGAGATTAAATGGATTCTTATGAATATAAAAGTCATTCAAAAACTGCCAGGAAGGGGCGCCTGGGTGGCTCAGTGGGTTAAAGCCTCTGCTTTCGGCTCAGGTCATGATCCCAGGGTCCTGGGATCGAGCCCTGCATCGGGCTCTCTGCTCAGCAGGGAGCCTGCTTCCTCCTCTCTCTCTGTCTGCCTCTCTGCCTACATGTGATCTCTGTCTGTCAAATAAATAAATAAATCTTTAAAAAAAAAAAAAAAAAACTGCCAGGAAGAGAAAGGAACAAGAAACTAGTAGTGTTCTGTGTTTGTCAAGTCGGGATGGAAAAATAGTCATATGTAACATAATATGATCATTTAAGTATTTGGGAGAAGGTATTTTAAATTTTTTATTATATTTATATATTTTAGTATTTATATACATAAAATACATATTTCTATTTTATATATGTTGCATATTTCAATTTTTTAAAATATTTTATTTATTTATTTGACAAAGAGAGAGCACTAGCAGGAGGAGCAGCAGAGGCAGAGGGAGAAGGCTCCCCACTGAACAGGGAGCCCAACTTAGGAGTTGATCCCAAGACCCTGGGATCATGACGTGAGCCAAAAGCAGATGCTTAACTGATTGTTCTACCCAGGTGCCCCTATTATTTCAATTTTTATGTAATTGTTTTATCATAAAGTTTATGCTGTGTTATTTATTGAAGAGATTTTTGAAATCATAACCAAGTAGAATTTTGTCTCTTTGATTTTCTCTCTCTCCACCTTTTTACCCAGACTCCATACTCCTGTCTCTAACATCAACCATCAGTGGGGAGTGTGATAATATACACCATGGGGCTATTACAAAAGCGTCACACTTTATTTGTTGATACTGAATTTCATGTCAGTGGATAGAGTGAGACAGTATTTGGGAAAAATAAATATAAAAAGGTAAATCTAAAACTAAAGCAAATTTCTTTCTAAAAAACTACTTGTTTTAATATTTATACTTGCTCAAAATTAAGCGTAATTAAGAAAGAAGAATACCCCATCGTGCCACCAAAAGAGGATAATTAGTCACTATTTTGGTATGGTTTTTCAGACATTTTCCCATACAATTATAAGCACATGTATGGAACACTGTAAAAACAAAATCAAATGTGGGTATTTAGTTCATCTGCTCTTATTGTCTTCCTTATTTTCCTCAGTCAATAATTATTTTTCATTTAATTTTATGATTATTACTGAAAATAATCTTTTGTGGTAGAATGAAGATATGTTAGAAATGATCCACTCTACACATCTTTAGGTAACATAGTCTCATTTATCTGGCTATTTTTGCTAAGAATTGTATTTGGGAGATTCAGTAACCCTGCTGTTCTAGGTAACAGAGTTTTTTCTTCTTATCGCTGAATAGGAGTCTATTATTGAATATTCCACAATTTTTTAATTGAATAGTTTGATAAGCATTTTTGAAAGATGAAGAGGAAGGTGGAGGAAGAGCATTCCTCCTTGGACATTTGTTTGCCAAGCACTGTGCTTAGCAACTTATATGCATTGTATCAATTAATCCCCACCAGGAACTTATAAAGTAGGCATTATTGTATCCCATATTTACAAGTGAAGCAGCTGAGTCACAGGGCATATAAAAGACTTGTCCAACATCATATTGCTAATAAGCAACTGGTCTGTATTTGAACAGTTACTGTACTCATTCAGTACCCTAAGTCTTGACAACTGTGAAATATTCCTTCATCCACCCCCAGAAGTGTGTGAAACTGTTTCAACATTAACCAGCACTGTGGTAACAAATGATTTTTTAAAAATTTCTGCTGTATTTGCTATATGAAAAATTTCTAACTCCTATATTTGTAAAATCAAACCTTACACTGATAGCAGAAATCATAATTTCAATCTGCAGAGTAAAGCCACATTTTTCAAGCATATCCAGAAACAACATCTTGAAGTTACTTAATATCACTTTCATAGTATTGTGTTCCCCCTTTCTTCTCTTTTCCTTTTCCTTTTAACTTCTTATATCGGGTGCTCCCTGCATCGTACAACTTTGAATTTCTATAAAATACCACAGTCAGTTCAATATTGGTATTTAAACTGTGAATGCCAGAGTTAATAAATAAGAATACAAGAATACCTGGTTAAATTAGTTTCAGGTAGACAGTGAAGGCTTTTTAAATGGACTGACACCCCTGTGAAATTTGGAGGATAATTTATACAGAAAAAAATTTTTGTTGTTCATCTTAAATTTACGTTTAACTGGTGTCCTGTGTTTTATTTGACAAGTGTAATCTAAACTAAAGCAATACAGTTTTTGAAGTTTTCTTCCCTGATGAGAGATAATCCTGTGTGTCCCAGGCAAGGAGAAACATAAGACATTATCACAAATGTTTAGTGGGTTTGTTTGCATTAAAAGAACATCTAAAGTCTACAATTAAAAATGCAGTTTCTAGACAAACCATAAGAGACTCTTAATCTCACAAAACAAACTGAGGGTTGCCAGGGTGAGGTGGGTAGGGAGAGAGTGGTTGGATTATAGACACTGGGGAGGGTATGTGCTATGGTGAGTGCTGTGAAGTGTGTAAGCCTGACGATTCACAGACCTGTACACCGGGGCTAATTATACATTATATGTTAATAAAAAAAAAATGCAGTTTCTTCCCTCCTCCAGAAACCCTCTTTACTAACCCCTCCTCTCAAGTAATTAAGGGGGGGAAAGCTCACAAAAATAAAAAACAAGGCACCAATAGTATGAATAAGAAACCTTAAAATAAACAGGGTTCACTTTTTGTCCAAGGGTGCTCTCATTGAAGTAAGAACTCATAAATATGGCCCAACATTCCTGAAATGAAGCGAATTAGTTAGGAAGACAGCCTCTTCTCTCACTTCTCCTCCACTCTCCTTGCCCACTGTACTGCAATCTTGAACCAGATCTGGAGAGAGCAGTTCTGCAAGTCTGATGAAATTCTTGCAAGCCGCAATCATGAGCCACCCAGATTAGGGAATGCCTTTTCCTTCGACAAGTATAAAACTTGTAAAGACATTAACGGAAGGCAATTTGAGGCTCTTTTGCCTTCCTCTTTGGCATAAAGTTAGGGTTAAGGGACCTGGTAAGTCCCCAGCTCCCTTCTGTCACTAGGCCCAAGCCCTGATCTGCAGGAATAATGATGAGGCTCTCCTGGATGGCATGGGTATTCAAAGTTAGCATGCCGTTCGATGCAGTCTATTTAAAACTTTATTAGGAGTTTGGATTTTTCCTCCCCTATAATTTAGAAGGCAGAACAGAGAGGCAGTTTGCTCTTAAAACAATGCAATTGTGAGCTCCTGAGCTGTTGTCAGACTGACTTCCCTTCCATGGAAAGTAACTCCCTTGATGTGTTCTTGTGATCTGTGTACCCCCCGATTAAATGAGAGAGGGTTCACATAGCTTGTGCTTAATTCCGGACCTTGAAAAATGGTGACGTGACTATAGTGAGAGAAGTAGGAGAAGAGACCTAAGCAGCAGGCAGGAGACCAGGGTCTAGTTACCCTTTTCTCAGTCTTGTTTCACATTAGTTGTTATGATCTTCGGTAAATTGCTTATCATCTTTGAGCACGGTATCCTCTTGTATATAATACTGGGCCTTGACTAGATTATTATAATGATCTTATCGTAATATAATAATTATTATAATTATTATAATGATCCTTTTGAAACTACAGTTTTATGCCATTTTACATTAGTTTTTTGTTTCCCTTGAGATTCTTGTGTTTTATTCTGTTCTTCCAGCCATTCGCTGCTCAGGCACCAGTCATATATCACGGGGCTCACTGGCTGTCTCACAACTTTTTAGAAACCTTAATATAACAAACCAGGATAAGGAATATCAAGGGCTGCCGCCTAAAGACCCTCTGGGGAAAAAAACTAACAATGTGTGATTCTTGGAAAACAAAAATAACCAAAGCACTGAAGTATAAATGAGAAAGGGAAGAAGGGGGAAATAGAGCAGAGGGGACTAGTCAAATAATTGGACAGAAAGATGAGTAGGAAGAAAACAACAGCAGCATTGTAGTGCAGGGTTCAAATGAGATGCTGATTTTTCCAAGGGGTGGTAAAGATACTACACGGGAAGAAAGTGACAGAGATTGTCACATGAAGGAAGGAACAAGCACAGGCTGCAGAAGTAAAACTGTGTTCATTCTTCTGATGAGCAGAGAGCTATGAACTTTCTCTAAAGATTCCTGAGAAATAAATAAAGCATGTAGATCACGTATACAACTACCAATTTCTATCCTTGGATTGTTGGCCTATATGACAGAAAGAGAACAGCAAGGCAAGGTAATGAGTGGGGTGGAGTAATTGGGTAGCAGTTCGTATTATGGAATGGAAGAAATTAGTCATGTGGGAGTGGGGATGCGGAGGAAATGATGGGGAAGAAGAGCAGTGATGTGTGTCTATACTCCCTGGGAACTCAGAAACAGCAACCTACTCAGAAGCTCTTGACAGTGTTGGAGAAAGCCCTGGATGTTGAACACTGAAAGAAAGATGGAAATTTCTCCAGATTCTTCAGTGACAGAACAGAAAGAATATTCAATTTGACAGACATTTGAGTTAGACTTCATGGATTTTTTCTCCTTTGGGCAGCTGATGGGTAGCTGCTCCCTCAAGCTGTATAAAGAAATAGGTTTACCCTGAGCTGCAGAGGCAGCTGGTACCATGAGGCTCAGTCTTTTCTTGCAAGCTAGATACAAGCTAGATGCAAGCTTCATAGGAAAAATAAACAGATTATAGGCTTTCTTCCTTCCCTTTCACCCATTATACCTATTAATTTTGCAACTCTTCCATTCACCTGGATGTAAAGAATGGGGCATATTCTCATCTGATCAACAGAAAGGAAATGGATTGGGTATATGCCGTTGACTCTTACCAACTGATGTCAAGTGTAGTTCCTGTTTTGTTAATGGAAGTTAAAACATGAAGATGGAGAGTAGAAAGGAGCCTTAAAATGTAAATGACTAAAGAGTGAAGAGGAATACAGATGGTGAAATAAATAATGAAGACTATCGTGTTCTAAGGAGCATTGTCACATAGGTCAGTAAAGGAGATTAATATCCGTAACTCCATGAATGTTTTCAAGTTAGCCTCTCTCAGTAGTTTAGCGTTCATTTAGTGGGTTCATCTCCTGGCTCTACAGAGAAGGACTTTGTCACAGCCACAGCCAACCCTCTAATCCTATAATGCAAATATTTCCTATTTCTGTGTCATTTAGATTTCAGAATTGACAGCTAGACAGTCTTGTCATAGAAAGTCAAGCTGTAAGTATTTACTGAATCCCTACTCTATGCAAAGTCTGTATTAAAAACTGAGAAGACAAAGGTGGAAAGAAAATCTCTGTCTTAAGTTTTCATTCTTGCTCTAAGGAAAAACATTTAACAAAGCTAATTCATAGAAAAATGTGTCAAAGAAGGCTCAGAAAAATAATGGAATAAATGTTGAAAATGGGAAAAAGAAAAATATACAGAAAAAGAAACATGGCTTAAAAACAGCTGAAAAGATAGAAAGATAGTGTGATGTGTCTAAACACGTACATATTATAATAACACATTAGTATTTACATCAGTCAGGTTAGTTAAAACTGAAAACATCCATATTGGTGAGGAAAAATAAATCCCCATGTGTACTGCTGGTGTGTTTTGGAGGGAAACTTATGAAACTAAATTTTAAATGTATAGACAGTTGACACAATATTTCCTTCTTGTCCTTTTTGATAAATCTCTCCTATAAATATTATATAAGTATTCTATAGAAGAGAAGAAATATTCATCATCAAATTGCTTGTCCTAGTGAAACATTGGAACAATCCAAAAGATATATATATTATATATAAACACATACATAATATCACATTAAAAATGTGTGTGTGTGTGCATGCATGTGCATTTGCACACTTCGGGGGGAAACAAAAGGGAGATAGTACAAAAGAAGATTGAATGTGAGCTCTGTGGAACTCGAGCTGATTATTTTTCTAGATGTACTAATTACATAAGTTATAGGAGATGTGTAGAAAAACTTGAAGAGTATTAACTTCTTAGTAGTTGTTACTTTAGGAGAGGGAACTTGTAGGCAAGTTAATGGTCTTTCTTTTTTTTTTTTTTTTTTACACATCTCTGCACAGTTTGAATTTTTACAGCAGCAAGTAGTACTTCCGTAATTTAAAAATCAATAAGAAAAATTGAGAATTATCACAAAGCACCACATGGTTAATATTCAGATGAATTGTAGAGGCAGTAAAAATGATACAGAGATTCAGAAAAGATAGAATTCCCAGCTGGCTTAATCGTGAAGATCGGTGGCAGGGATTACATTCAAGTTAGGTCTCAGAGCGTACTGTGTTAGAATCTAGGGAGTCGGCATTGACATTGTCTTAGTTGCCAGCTCACTGGAAGTGGCCGAGCACAGCAGAAACAGCATAGACATGGTATTTCCGAGCTGTGGTTCCAGAACATAGGGCTTTTACTTACTGAAGGAATTGGGGTTTACCTAATCTTTCTGTATCTCAGTTTAAAATAAAGGGCTTTACTAGAGGGTATCATGCTTAGTGAAATAAGTCAATTGGAGAAACACAACTATCACATGATCTCCCTGATATGAGGAAGTGCAACATGGGGGGGTTGCGGGGGAGGAGAAGAATAAATGAAACAAGATGGGATCGGGAGGGAGACAAACCATAAGTGACTCTTAATCTCACAAAACAAACTGAGGGTTGCTGGGGGGAGGGGGGAGAGAGAGGGGGGTGGGGTTATGGACACTGGGGAGGAGGGTATGTGCTATGGTGAGTTCTGTGAAGTGTGTAAACCTGGCAATTCACAGACCTGTACCCCTGGGGATAAAAATACATTATATGTTTATAAAAAAAAATTTTAAATTTTTTTAAATAATAAAATAAAGGGCTTTAGACAGAGCTCTCTCAAGACCATTGGAGTTCAAGAAGCAGGTGATATTGGAGGCGGAATGAGCATTTTGGGGGAGGAGGCACAAGAAGGAGGAAAAATACAACCTTGGTTCTGAAATGAGGGAGTAAACATTTTCCCCCACACAGAAGAAGGTTGGTAGAGAAGGATAATGGCAAATGTTGCTGAAAAGGTTTGCATGAATCAGATTGTAGTTGGCTCTGAATGTCAGGCTGGAGAAGATGAGCTTTATCTCATTTAGTCACTGGTGATTTCAGAGTGGGAGACTTAGGGAACTGTAATTTGGCAGTGATATGAAGGAGTAGGGGATAGAAGTAGTCGGGAGGGTTATTTGGAGGTCCTGTCAATGGAAAAGATGATGTAAAAATAACTTGTATTGTTGGGGCACTTGGGTGGCTCAGTCGGTTAAGTGCCCAGCTGTTGATTTTGGCTCAGGTTATGATCTCAGGGTCCTGGGATCCATCCCATGTTAGGCTCCTCACTGAGGACAGAGTTTGCTTGAGATTCTTACCCTCTTCCCCTTTCCCCCTCTATGCCCCTCCCCCTCTCTAAAATAAATAAATAAAATCTTTAAAAAAATTACTTGTATTGCATACTGGCCATGAACATAAAAAAATGGAAAAATCTTGGACCTGGTGTTAGAATATAGATAATAGAAGCCTTAGGGTTGGAAGCTATAATTTTATTGCTGATATTTCACTTGAGGAATAAAAATATTAAACAGAATTGTGTATGTTGCTAGATGATCCTTTGTGGGAAAAAAGAAAAGGGATTAAAATTTAAGTCCTGGGTAATATTTATTACTGCCTTGGTCACTAATTTATAAACTCTAGGGGGTACATTAACAAATCCATGTTCTTGCTTGTAAATGGAAATGAGGTGATCTGCTCAACACTAGCCAACATAAACTGTGCATTAAGAACTGAAAACCACAGAGGGCCTGTGCAACACAAAGGAAAGATCACAGGGAGCTCCTCACTTCCGTATTTAAATTTTGCAAATTTTGTTCTAACAAGTGAAATGCTGGGAGGTTTAAATTTTGCCATTTTTATGACATAGGCTTATTTTGTAAAGAAAAAAGTATTTCCCTTGTAAACATTTTTGACTCCATTGACTATGCTCAACCCTTTGAGCTAAGGATGCTGGTATTACATTGTTTTGCATGAGGGGACTTGAACTCAGAGAGCCTATGCTGATTTGCCCTAAGGCCAGTGGCTCCTTGGTGGTGGAGCTGGAGTGAGTGCCCAGCTCTTTCAGTTTAGTTACTCTGATGAGGGTATGTCCCAAGGTTCAGTGACTACCAAAGAGTAGTCTCTCATACATCCTTACATCAGAATAAACACCTGATTTCCAGAAAAAATGATTTATTTATGATCACATTCTAAGGCTTATATATTTATAAATATAAATATATATTTATATATTTAGATTTATTTATATCACATTCTAAGGCTTATATTATAACATAACTAACTATATATCTGAGAATAAAGCTGCTGCATGTGTCCCTCACCCCAGATGGAGATTGTCTCTTGGAAGATGCATTCCTCCCTCCAGTGTGCCCAGCAGGACCCTCTGTCAGTGGTCCTGACAGCACTTGCAGGCTGCAACAGTGGGTGTGGCTTCAGCCATTCTTCCATATCTTCTTTATCTTCCATATCTCTAGAGCTCATGATCATTTTCCCCTTTTAAGCTAAGAAAGATTGTATTGCTTTTTTTTCCCTATTTGGATCTGTAAGATGCAACAGTTTCTTGATATCTTAACCACAGTTGTTTCTCCTACTGTAAAAATTAAACATGAAGAATTGCCATATTTGGAAAACTTCCTTTTTGCACATGCTGTGGATGGATGTAACCTGTGTGAGATTCCTCGGGAATGATTTCCGGATGTCTCTTGTACACTTAATGAATGGTCAGAACTTCAGTTGTTGTGAAAGTTATATTGACTCATGTGTTTGAGTATAGTAAGTGGGGAGGTGGAGGCAGAACATCTTGCAGTAAAGTTTATCGTTTGTATGAATTTGGATCAGCCAGGAAGCCAGTGCCAATATGGTTTTAGACATGCATGCAAGAGATTTATTTCCTGGAGATGAGCAGGAGAAGGAAAGAAGATTCCTTAGACAACAGTGCAGATCTCACATTTTGGAAGGTGAGAGGCAAGGAAGAGGATGCAGTAAAAAGAGCCTTGGACGGTAGCATATTTTCAAGAAAGATCAATGCAGAGTTCTCAACGCAAAGCCAATAGTTAGAGTACTCCCACAACCCACCAGCTTAATCTGCTTTGACACCTCTTCCCAGTTTACTCTATGGGAAGCAAAGCCTCTGTGGATCCAGAGCGATAGAAGTGAGGGTCACCAGTCAACTGTGCTGACTACAACAGGAGATCTGAGCAGTGCATTTTCATAGCTGTTACACATTGGTATTACATAGTCCCCTGAAAAATGTTTCTTCTAGAACAGCTTTGGTGGCTTAATGTTGTTAGATATTGTCTCATTTACCATAAGATTCAAGTGACCCATTATGAAGTTAAAACTACGGAATATAAAATGTTTTTTAAAAACAATGTAGTTAGGATTATTATACATGTATTGATTGAATTTGTTCTTTGAATTGGAATTGATTGAAATTATTTTACACAGGGATGCATAAAGATGGATTGCTATATATCCTTAGTATAGGGGCGCCTGGGTGGCTCAGTGGGTTAAGCATCTGCCTTCAGCTTTGGTCATGATCTTGGGGTCCTGGGATTGAGTCTCTCATCGGGCTCCCTGCTTAGCAGAGAGTCTGTTCTCCTTCTCCCTCTATCTGTCTCCCTCCTCCTCTCTGCTGTGCTCTCTGCTCTCTTCTTATGCTCTCTCTCAAATAAATAAAATCTTTAAAAATTATATATATATATATCCTTAGTATATTAAATATTTTGTGCATCTCTTCTATTGAAATTTTTTCTAAATATTTTATTTATTTAACTGAGAGAGAGACAGTGAGAGAGAGCATGAGCAAGGAGAAGGTCAGAGAGAGAGAAGCAGACTCCCCATGGAGCTGGGAACCCAATGCAGGACTCAATCCCAGGACTCGAGGATCATGACCTGAGCTGAAAGCAGTCGCTTAACCAACTGAGCCACCCAGGCGCCCTCTTCTATAGACATTTAGACTTTTGTAAGAAACTAACACTGACAAACCATATTGACATGTCTGTAGTGACAGGACTAATCAATGACTCTTGGAGGAAAGATTTCTGAAGATCAGTGGCATAATGATTAGCATTTCCTGCAGTGTGGATAAAGAACTCCATAAATGAGTCTTAAAAGCAATAGAATCTTTTAATGTAAGTTTCTACTTATTTCACCTCTACAGAGGAATTTGTGAATTTTGATCGAAGAGGGATGCCTGTGCACAGAAGGACCTTAAGTTTTAAATAAACCTTGAACAAGAAGTTGGTGGGCGGAGTGAGGGTGAGAAATGTGCGCATGCATGTGCATGTGTGTTTATATTTATATGAAATTAGCACAATCATTATAACTGGATTCTTAAAATAACGAAAAGGAACATGGCACAAAAGTACAGAAGACTTGGTTTTGGGTGTGAGTTCTGCCATGTCCAAATAATGAGTGGCCTTAGGTGCAGATCATTTTAAACTTGCTAATCTTAAGTTTCATTATTTAGAAAATTGCTCAAATGTCTTCTTCATATAGTTTCTAAGAAGGTCAGATGAGCTACGAAATCCCATTGGAATGACTCCAGATGTTTCTGTGAAAACACTGAAGACTGGGCTTGTGTAATGCAAGATAAATTATCCATAGGGATTGTTCATGGGGTGACAGTATGCTTTCTTCAAAGGAGTTGAATGCATCTCCTGAAAGCTGTTCTGTATTGTCTCCCAGTAAAAACACAAAATCCATCTCTGTCCATGAACTCTTTGGGAAGAGAGATGATTGTCTTCTCATTCATGATTTGGTCAACAAATATTAATCAAGCACTTCTCAGGCATTGTTCTAGTCGCTGGAGGATGCAACTGAGAATCAGAATGAGTCAGACAAAGTCCCCATTCTCATGGAGTTTATACTCCATATAAGTCTTAGCTTATGTTCCCAGGAAAACAGACTCTGAAATGGAGGTTTATGTACAGAAGGTTTATGAGGGATCAAGACATGTCTGTGGGATCGAAACAGGTTTGGGTGGAGGGAAAGGCAAAACTGAGAATTAATTGCAACAAAAAACTGCAGAGACAGCCAGCAGTTGTGATGGCCGTCACACTGACCATATATCTGATGTGGTTGCCCCTTGGGAGAAACAAAACCTTGAGTGAGCCCACTTCCTTTAGTCATGGGCAGTGGAACAGGTTTTTAACACAGGATCTGTGAGCAGATACCACTGTCCACAACTTGGGGAATGAATGTCTAGTCTAGTTCCTGAAGGGATATCTGAGTGATGCCTCACAGAAATCCAGTATGGGAAATAAATGTATGCCCTGTGGAGAAAAATAAGGCAAGGTGAGGCATTAGAGCCTCAGGGTGGAGGGAGCTTCTATCCAGAAAAGGCACTAGGATACATTGAGAAGAGATTTGAAAGAGGTGAAAGCATAAAGCATGCAGATTTCTGTGGCCAGAATATTCCAAGTAGAGGGGAAGGTACCTGCAAAGGGTCTGAGGCAGGACATGGTGGTTGATGTATTTGAAGAACAGAGAAGAAACGACTGAGCCTTAAGTGGCATGAATAGCACATTGGTAAGAGGTGAGATCGGAGAACTGGTATTGGGACAGCGGAGGAGTCATGCAGAGTCATACTCCCCAAACCTTGCATAGGCATCTGCCTACTATAGGCCGACCTGACCTGATAAGCAAGATACCAGTAAGTAAGAATGACTAGGCGCCTGCTGTCACGGAGTTTATATCAGGTGGAGGGTGGGGGAACATGGAGCAGCACATGGTAAACAAAAGTATAGATGATTCTATTCAATAGTGGTCAGCGCTAGCAAGAAAACGTCTAAAAGGGTAAGTAATAGAAAATGAAGGCGGTAGAGAGGAATCTTCAGATTGTGTGATCAGGAAAGTATCTTCAAAAAGGTGTTATTCAAATTGAGACCTGAATCACCTAAAAATGACACCAGAACCTACATACAAATTAGTAAACAGTGTAGAATCTTAATACAGCTTACGTATATTCACACTCTTTCTTTCATTTCAGTGAATGCCATGTGGTCTTGAGGAAAATTCTGTCAGGTATAATTAATTTTAAATGTGCCAAACTCACTGGCCAGGTACAAGATGCTGCTGGACTGACTCTTGAAAACAGCCGGGCAGTCAGATCCTTGGGTTCATTGTTTTAGAGATGGGACCAGAATCCTGATCCATCCTCATTCATTAAACTCATTCCTGGATTGCAAAGCTGATGAATGTCCAGAGAACAAAATAGATAAAATTGGTCTAATCGAGCTACCATTTGTCAATTTTTCATTACCTTATTTAATTAGAACTTGGTGAACGAGACTAAGGCAATCTCCTCTATGAGTCAATTAACTTCATACAGTTCTGTAGTGACTTCACAGATTTATTATCGCAACTAATAATTCAATTCACCTCAAAAAAAATGCTTTGTTAATAATGGATCATGTACAAAGCACAATGCTAGATGCAACCTGTATACTTAGATTATCAATATATGGTCCATGTCCCCAAGAAGGTTCCAAGAGGATTAGAGAAGGTGATATTTATGGAAGAATAGAGCACCAGGCTGACCGTGATAAATATGGGAGCACAGTGGCTAGTCATTAAACACTGCTTTTGATCACAAAGCAGATAAGGCAAGTGAATTAAATGCAACTGATCAATACTAAAATAAACTTTATAGAGCATACCTTTAACCAACATTAATAGCAGATAGCAAATATAATTTATTAACTTATTCATTTTGTACAGATATCAAATGCTATGGATTATATTGTATCATCCCCTCCCCAGTAATGTGTTGAAACCCTAGCCCCAGTACCTCAGAATATGGCCTTTTTTGGGTAGGATCTTTACAAGTAAAAATGAGGTCATTGGTGTGAGCCCTAATCTAATATGACTGGTGTCTTAATAAAAGGAGTAAATTTGAAGATAGACTTACCAAATCTAGAGAATGTCATGTGAACCCGAAGAAGGCTTTTTACAAGCTAAGGAAAGAAGCCTGGAACAGATTCTTCTCTTGTAGCTCTCAGAAGGAACTAGCTCTGACAGCATCTTGATCTCAGATGTCTGGCCTTACAGAATCACGAGATAATATTTTTTTGCTAAGCCATCTAGTTTTTGGTATTTTATTATGGAAGTCCTAGCAAACTGATACATGAAGTTTAAATATGCTTCCTGTTATTGTCTAAAGACAGGAAAGACTATTAGCTAATGCATTGATTTACCGTGCTTATGTATTTATTTAGCTCAATATAGAAATGAGAGTTTGGGAAACGTTTATTTTCAAGATGATTAAAGTTTAGTCCTTCAAGTCCTGTTATTGGTGTTTTTTTTTTTTCTTTACAGAAATTAAGCTACAGATTGTATAAGCTTTTCTGCCCTTTGAAAGAGTAGAATTAGCATAATTTAACCTCATGATTATTAGGATAACTCAAAAATATTTAGCCAACTTGTAACACAGCAAACTTTGCAAGGGCCCTTGTGGTTAGAAAGGTTTTGTGCTCTGTCTCTGGCCCCAGAGATCACTGCCTCTGGAAGTCTCAGGAGGATTTTTTATTGATTTTTCTTTTTTTCACTCTTTCTAGGTTTTTAATCATCCAGTCTCCTTAGTGTTTGTGCGCCTGTTCCTTAATTTTTATAATTGGATGCAGTTAACCTTCTTTTGGTTTGGAAATCAGATAACAGAGTCTGAGAGGAGAAGAAAGTTGCATCTGTGTAAGTGTGTGAGGAATTCCCCCCACAAGACACATGTTGGGGTCTTTAAAAAAAAAAATATATATATATATATAACCACCTAGGAGCAAATGACTCATAAAGTTATATATATATATATATATATACACACACACACACACACACACCTATTTGTAATCAGAGGAAGTATCTGTTTGTTTATTGCTTGGAACATATAGACATGTTCCAGATACTTCATTTAGTGGAAGTCTGTGTTTTGACCAAGTAGGTCATTACTTTATTTTCATCCTAGAATGAAAGGCTGTCTGGTCTCCTGTTCCCCCAGTGATGTTAATCACCTGCACCTTTCTAAGGACACTCTACTGCAATGGTCATATTCTTAGAATGGATCTGTCATTTATAAACACTCAACTTTGGGACAACTTGGGGGAAAAGAGTGGTAGCTGATTTCAGAGAAAGCAACTGTCCTTCATTCTCTAGTTCTGATAAACTGCATGATTAATCTGTGAAATAAATGCTTTTATGGAGAACCTGTTTATTGAGACAGAAACTCTTTAAAATTTTTTCACTGGGCCATGGTGGACAGACCTCAGATTTCCTGATGTTGGTCCTGATCCTGCTCTGGTTCTAACTCTGCATCTTCTGCTCCTTCTTTGCTTGCTCTGCTAATCTTCCATGGTTTCCCACCCCTGCTGCTTCTCATTCCACAATCTCTCCGTAGGCAGTCTCGGTCTTACCCATGGCTTCAATTACCACCTAGGAGAAAATGACTCATAAAGTTATATATCTAGCTTAGACCTTTATTTGAGTCTCAGATCTGTAGTTTCAACTGTCTATTTGCCATTCCCTCTTGTTTGTCTGAAGAAAGGTCCTTCAAATTCAGTATGCCCACCATGAAACCTCCTCTGAGAGCTTTTGTTCTCATCCCGTGTTTCCAATTTTAGTCAATGGCATCACCACCTTAGATTGTAGGCTGTCATCTCAAAATCCTCCTCTTCCTCCACCATATCCATGCCTTGCCAAATTTCATAAAATTTACCTCGTTAAATATTTTAGAGTTCACCACTTTTCTCTCTTTCCCACCACAGTGCCATCAAAGTTGCCATCATCTGTTCATTGGTCTCGGGCAATGGCCATGTCAGCCTATCCCCGTTGATTCTGGCTTTCCTCCAATCCATTCTCCTCAATGAGAACAGCACCTTTTTTTTTTTTTTTTAAGATTTTACTTATTTATTTGACAGACAGAGATCACAAGTAGGCAGAGAGGCAGGCAGAGGGAGAGGCAGGCAGAGAGAGAGAGGAGAGCTTCCCTGCTGAGCAGAGAGCCTGATGCGGGACTTGATCCCAGGACCCTAGGATCATGACCTGAGCTGAAGGCAGAGGCTTTAACCAACTGAGCCACCCAGGCGCCCCGAGGCCAGCACATTTTTAAACACATCTGATTATAGTCATCTTTTCTCAAACCTGTTTGACTTCTCTAGTGGCTTCCCACTACCTTCATTATAAAGACATAGAGTTCTTAAAGATGACTATATTTCATGCATAGCTTGCCTCCTCGATGCCTACCCGGTTCATCACCTCTCAACAAAGGCATCCCATACACCTCATTTCTTCCCTATGGATTTCTCTTTAGTTTTTTCGAACCTCCTCGTTCTCTCCTACCACAGAACATTTGACCTGTGGTTTCATTTTCCCAACAAACATTTGGCCCCTTACCTGATTCATTCCTCCTGCATCTGTGAGATGTTAACTCAAGCTTTCCCTTCTCAGGCAAGCCTTTTCTGACAGTCCTGGAGGATTCAGATCCCCCTTTTGGGCTCTCAGAGCAACATGACCTTTATTCTATTACATTTGTCATAGTTGTTGTCACTTTGCAATGAGGTTGTGGGATTGCTTGCTTAATATTTATCTCCTGCTCTACACTGCAAGTTCTTTGTTCACCATTGTATTTGTGGTTTGCCCAGAAACTGGCATATTGTAGTTGCTTAGAAAGTATTTATTTAATAAATGAATGGGCAAAAAATGATATTTCAGTGATTCAGAGGCTGCATGGGCTCCTAAACCTCTCCCCAGGGTTACAAAGAAATTTACAAGAATAACTTGGGCTAGGGTAAATGACTGCACCTGAATAGAAAATTGTATGGATAGGAAGTAAGTTAGGTCCTTACCTATATTTCTGGGATTAGATTGCTAAGAAGTAAAGATATGGGTTCAAACATCTATCATGTTTTTCAAAATAAGTATTAGTATGTAAATAGAAATGATTAGATAAGAAACAGGGTAAGGAAAAAAAAAACTGGCATTGTCCATAGTTGTGATCCATGTCCAGGCCTGCTTCAAGAGGTACACAGCGCTGTATTAGAGCCTGGTGTAAGCATGTCTCCAGACCTTCACAGGAGCACTTTCCGCTTTCGGTAATATCCTTAGCCCAACACTGCTGCTCATTTATCCACCAGTTGTGTCTCTGATGAAGTTTCAGCTCTGTAGTGTCATGCCTTCCTTGACTGTTTTCATCAGTCAGAATAGCATAAATTGTTGTAGAGGGAAAGTAATATATTTGTGGCATAAAACAACAAAGTTTTATTTCACAGCCCCATTATATATCCAGTGTGGTTAGCAGGAGTCATTCGGGGACCCAAAGGATGGAGTTTCTACCATCTCGAATGTTGCCAGTTGCTGTATCAGAGGGAAAGACAGGAATACTGGTGAATGCTCAGCTTTGAGTCCTGTCAGTGCCACCCATGCATCACTAGTAAAACTGATCACATGAGACTACCCTACCAAAATTTGTGTCAGTAAGGAAGGAGAACTATAATTATTTAGCAAACTGCATAATATCTGATCTAGACTAGTCTCTTTACTTGCTTTTGTATTTTATAGTAACTCTAATTGTTTTATACACACACACACACATACTTTTTTTCCAGTTTATTGCCTGCTTCTCCTACAAGATACCCACAAAAGCAAAATTTTGCCTTGGTCACCCTTTTGCTCTAGCATATAGAACCATACATAGCTTATAGTAGGCAGTAAATATTGTTTATTAAATGAATGAATGTGCATAATCTGTGGTGTCTTTTTTTTCCCTATACCTTCTATCCAAGCCTTTTAGTAGTGAGCTCAGTTTGCCTTTATTCTAGGTCAAGAGCATTGCAGGACTATAAAGACAGGTTATAAGCAAGGACTTTGAGATTCAAGGCAGAGACTGAGACTAGCACATGTGATCTGTAGCACTGGGTCAGGGAAAACCCGACATTTTGGTTTCAACTGGCTTTGCCAAAATTCAGATGAAGGAGTTTGATGGTAAGTCAAAGAGCTATTCCAAAATGGAGGGAACTTTATAATTCCTTCGCAGGTTAAGATCAGTCTAGTCACTTCCCAAGCCTCAGAGATCTCAACAGAGACTGACACCACAGAATAATTGACCATTTGGGCCTATCCTCATCATCTGCTGTAGAAAAATGTATCCTGTTCTCTTTCCAAGATGCTAACCAAAACTAGTAAATAGGTTGAAGTGTCCTAAGTGCTGAACATTTAATATCAGTAAACTGCCTCTTCAAACCTTTTGCACCTCCCCCCCACTCTCACCCTAAGAAAACTATTATGGCCAGTATACTTGACTGAGACTTTTGGGTGCAATACTTGGCATAATTATATTACCACTAACAAGAGGACTCACCTGGAAATTCAGAGAAGCTACATTAATGTTGAGCCTATGATATCTAAATCACTGTGACATTACTGGAATCTTGGCATATTAGTTTCCTTTGGCTGTCATAACAAATTATCCTACACTTGGCTTAAAACAGTGTAAAATTATTATCTTATCATTTGGTAGTTCAGAAGTACCAACAATGAATCTTACTAGGCTACAGCCAGGGTGTCAGGAGGGCTACATTGCTTCCGGAGTTTCTAAGAGAGAATCTGCTTTCTTGCATTTTCCAGTTTCGGCAGCCTTCCTTCATCCCTTGTCTCATGGCCCCTTCCTTTTCTTTTTCTTGCAGATTTTATTTATTTGAAAGAGAGAGATCTCAAGTAGGCAGAGAGGCAGGCAGAGAGAGAAAGAGAAAGAGAGGGAAGCAGGCTCCCCGTTGAGCAGAGCGCGCAATGTGGGACTTGTTCCCAGGACCCTGAGATCATGACCTGAGCCGAAGGCAGAGGCCCAACCCACTGAGCCACCCAGGCACCCCTTGGCCGCTCCCATCTTAAGAGCCAACAGTGGCCAGTCAAGTCCTTGTCACATCACATTACTCTGATACTGAGTCTTAAGGACACTTGTGTAGCATGGGGCCCAACTGAATAATGTAGGATAATCTATCTTAAATTAAGGTCAGTAGATTAACAACTTTAATTACATTTGCCATTTAAATATTTTGGCCATGTATGGGAACAGATTCATATATTCCAGGGATTAGAATGTGGATATCTTGGAGGGGGAGGCATTTTTCTGCCTAACAAACTTAGCATGCGTGTATAAATATTAAAGATTACAAAAATCATAAAGTTAACCAAAGGACTATTACGAATAGGTGGTTTCTCAAAATATAACGAGTCTTAAAGTACTAAAATATTTTTTAAATCACCTGGAATTGCTTAATGGGCACACTGCCATTTTGCAGATAAAGAGAATGAAACATGGATGAATTAAATTACCTGTCCAAGGCCATGTCACCCGGAAGAATTCAGATTGGGACCTAGAGCACTTACTACTAAGACATCACTGTTGCATTTCACTTAAGAAGCCAGGTTATTTTGTAATAGATTTTGGAACAAATCTATTGGGTGGTTAACATTTGTTTTTAAATTAATGAAGCAAAAAATCATAAATTTACAATACTGAGTTAATTAAGAAATACAGGATGAGGTCATCCTTTGATGTTCGCCAAAGGATGTTGGTCATTCCTCTACATAGATGGTGCATTGGTATCCCAGTGCTTCAGTGACCTCCTTCCAAGGGAATGATGTTCCCAGACGTGGCCGGGTGCACATTCACCCAGTTTATTCCATTGCAGTAGGGCAGTGCTCTGTACAGACTACATCATCCTTTTTGTGAGAGGCTGAAGTTTGCCATTTGCTGATCTCACCACACATAAATAGACAAATGTTTGGCAAGTTATTTTTAAGTGAGTCAAGATGGTCACTATTAAGGAAATACATAAACATTTGCAGCGATAGGAGCAAACATAGGAGAAGGTGAATGGAGACTGGAGATCTACTCCAAAAGAACCATTCATCTGCAAATTCGTGTTGTTTGGAATTGCATATGAAGTATTCTCTATACTAGAAGGTCACTTTTATTCTTCAGGGCGAATTGAAAGCTAAACAAATACTCTGCGTGTTTATACACAGTCACATAGAAATGCTCCAAAAACATTGCTTCCCTATTGCTGCTGTGCTTTGTTTAACACTGGCATAGGAGATGCTATTTATATCTTTAATAAAACACTGAGATTAATTTTTCTGGTTCACCGTGGATCCATTTTGAGAGACCCAGTGGCATGCTAGTTTTGAGTATTAGACGCTGACCCTTCTCCTGAGCAACTAGGTGGCTCCACACTTTCAGCTCTCTCCTCCCTGCCATCACCATACCCCAAATGTCTTTTGAGTAAGTTCTTTTCCTCTGTGGCATCAGGCTTCTAAAAGAGGCCCCCAGAATTGTCATCGCACCAGGGAGAAAGGGAGCAAAAGGAAAGAAAGAAATGAGCAGAGAGAAAGACACGGAAGGCTTTTCAGGACTGTTTTTGGTTTTGCTACTTAATTACCTTAAGAGCTCAGTGAAATGGGTTTATAAGCTGCATTGGAGGAGCTGAGAACTTTCAGGTTTCAGCGTGAGAGCCAGGCTGTAGGGTGCAGCCATTTAGCAAAGGAGCCCAGAATAGCAGTGTCCCATTGCCCTTTCCTGACAGCGTATTTTTCCTTCCTCCCGAGGCCAAGGCCGTGTGTTGTGTGTACCCATATGGATAACACATTATAACAGCTAGTTACTAGTTGTCTTTTTTAGATGGTGAGTATCTGAAGAAGTGCCTTTTTCACAATTTCTTCCCATATTCCCTCTGTCCACTGTAATCTCTTTCCAGCCACTGCAGTCATTTTTAGAATTTATTCCTATTTCTCTGTTTTCATTAGTCTGTTAATCCAGTGCTTTCCTTTTAGGTCACAAGTTAAATTCACCAGTGACAGCTCCAGATTAGAACGACAAGAAAACAATCAGAACTTCTCGAGAGGAGGGAGAATGAAATACATTTTGCCAGTTCTCACATTTCAGATTAAGTCATTATCACTAAACAGGCATAGTGAGACATGTGTTTAATGTGTTGTGATTATTTTTAATGAAATATAAGTAATGTATTTGTGTTAATATGCTTATTAGTGTTTTGGCCAAAAGTAATAAGCCCAGTGCCAAAGACAACTCCTATTTTAACTTGAGTTTTAAAATTCCTCCCTGAGGGGGTA
The DNA here is from genome assembly GCF_011764305.1 of Mustela putorius furo. Taxonomy (NCBI): domain Eukaryota; kingdom Metazoa; phylum Chordata; class Mammalia; order Carnivora; family Mustelidae; genus Mustela; species Mustela putorius. Next base: position 90,301,143 of record NW_025421998.1, read on the forward strand.
CCTGGGTGGCTCAGTGGGTTAAGCCTCTGCCTGGCTCAGGTCATGATCTCAGGGTCCTGGGATCAAGCCCCGCATGGGGCTCTCTGCTCAGCAGGGAGCCTGCTTCCCTTCCTCTCTCTCTGCTTGCCTCTCTGCCTACTTGTGATCTCTGTCAAATAAATAAGTAAAGTCTTAAAAAAAAAAAAAATCCTCGCTGAGAATCATTATCATATTAGTATGGTAGTATCCCGAGAAACGTTCCCCAGAGTTTTCAAGTTGTGATCAGTTAACCGCATTGAATATAGTAGAGACTGAATATGGTTAAAGAAAGCTGACTTGGTTACTGGGGGAGAGGTCTGCTGTGCCTATAGCTCAGCTGTAGTGACCACACCGTGATTTGCAGGAAATGTTAGGTTTAAAAGAGATAGGAAGAGCGTGGTTCAGATCAGAAATATATACATTTAAGAGGGAGTCCAAGTCTAAACTTTACTCAGAAGCATTAGGAAGTAGAGATTTGGGGCCTAGATTCTCTGGTGAATCTCAAGCCAATATATAGGATGTGTAAGAACAGGGCAGCAGTTGGGTGTGAGACAATATTTAAAAGCAAATAGGCTTGGAATGAGAAAACATTTGTGGGGGAAAAAAAAAAAAACATTTGTGAATTTGAGGAAGTCAGTTTCTTTTATAAATGTGTAGATTCATAAAGAGTTAGTGTATAGCATTTTACTATCATAAAGTACTTATGGTCTAGATTAGAAACTCATTCCTAAAGTGAACAGGTATCACTACTTACAATTTTAGAAGCCAGAGCAAAGCAAACCTTGGAATTCTGTGTTTGATGCGAGGCAGGACAGGCCCTAGAACATCTTCTTTTCAGAACAGAAAATTTATCTTTATTTTTTGAGAGCCATATAAGGACAAGGGGTATCTAGATTCAGTATTCCAAACCAGGAATTGATGAGACCAAGAATGTGAACAAAAGGAGGCACCAATGACTCCTTCATTTTTCTGGTAGGAATTCACATATATTCTTTTCTGGTGTGATTTGAATGCACAATATTAACATGATACCCCAAACTTTCCCTGTCCCCAGCCACATATTGGTTAATATTTTCTTAAGTAGACATTATTTTTAATTAAGAAGGAAATACTTGCCTGAAGGGAGTTAGAATTGGTCAAGGAGAAAAGAAATCAGTCATTTGAATCACAGTTTAATTACATAGTCAGTCAGTTAGTAATAATTCACATTTTACAAAGTGCTTTTCACAGATATGATGTCTTTTGATTATCACAACTCTGGGGCAGAATCTACACATTGTTTACATATGAGGGAACTGAGATGGAGAAGGACTAAGCATTTTTGTCTGAGATCACATACCTGATAAGTTGTGAACCTAAACCTTGCTTTGCTGTGTGGAGAGTTTTGGATCCTATCTTTCCTATGTTTTGGCCCTAAAAGCAAATCTCCTATTTCTGTTTTAACAACTTTCCATTTTCTTCACTTTCCTAGTATTGTCCACACGATCTCTGCTTCTGAGATGATGATGAAGAAGCTTCCTAGAGAACACTATTCTTCTTGGATACTGGGTGGCATAATCCCTCTTTCACCTTGAAAATGTACATTTTCTCCCAATTTTCATTCTGTCACCCATCACTCTGAGCCAGCTCAGGGCAAGACATATAAATGCCTGAGAGAACATTCTCTGGGATAAGCCTAGTATCATTCTACAGACTGGAGGTATGAACTATGGCTTATAACAGGGTTCCGTTCCTTTGAGTCCATTCCATGAACAGGGATCACATTCCAGTTTGAAGTAACATGACCATCACCCTAATGCTGTTAATATAATTAGAATAAGCTGTAACAGCCATGACTAAGAGTTTTCTTCTCAAGAAATGTTTTTTTCTCTTACAGAAATGTCCATGTGCCAGGGGCACTCATTGCTAAGTGACTTTGTAATCACCTCATTATTTCTAAAACATAAAAGAAAACAAATTAGTAAAAGGAAACAAAGAGTTACTTTGGAATTGAAAGTAAACCCTAGAATATAGTTTGCTGGACAAAGAATGTGTAGAGGTGCTCCCGTCCTATTCTAGGTATCTCCATTAACTAACTTTGGAAATTAGGCATGGAATCACATGACTTTTAGTTACATTTGTCATCCTGCATACTGTAAAGCATGAACCTAATGTTTTGGTAGATGGTGTAGGGGAGGAAATATAATGTTCCCTCCACCCTTCTAGGTTCTTGGCTGAGACCACCCCCACAATAATAAAAATAATAATAATAGGAGAAAAACAAGCAAAAGTTTACTAACATGTATACCTCTAGAATATGCGAGAGACCCAGGAAAACTGAGTAACTCTCCTGTAATGGCCCACCTGTTCAAGGCTGTCACCTTGTTTGTTTGTCTGTTTTTTTTTAATAACATCTCAAGCTAAAGACGAAGATACTGGGTGAAGAGAAATGAAGGCAGTTACGGGAAGTTACCCAGAAAAACAGTAAGTGAGGGTCAGGTCTGATGCAGATTTAAGTCCTCACTTTCTCCATTGACAAGAGTTTCCAGAGATTTTGTCATCCTTCTCTTCCTATTACAGAAAGGAGACACCTTTATAAATGGAGATTTCCCCCATAAATGCCTCTTACCAAAGCTAACTTTAATGGGGTGCATGGGTGGTTCAGTCAGTTGAGCCTCCAAGTCTTGATTTCTGCTCAGGTCATGATCTCAAGGTCCTGAGATCAAGCCCCGTCTGGGACTCCATGCTGAATGCCGAGTCTGCTTTAGATTTCTCTCTCCCTCTCTCCCTGCCCCTCCCTTCTCTCTCCCTCTTTCATTCTAGCTCTCTTTTTCTCAAATAAATAAGTAAATAAAATCTTAAAAAAAATGAAAGATTTTTAAAAAGGCAGCTTCTCAGTTTTCAGAACTTGTGTTTCTCCTATTCCTTAAAAATAACCAGCTCAAAATAATATGTCAAAGAGGCATAGTTGGGGGGTGGCATATTCAGTTCCTTTCATGGGTCATTAATGTATGTCTTAAGTTTTAATAATGCTTTCCCAGTATTGCTTTACATAATTGCTTAGCTTGTTTACATGAAACTTGTTCAAGAAGGGAACATTTCCAGGGGATTACTGTCAAATAGAAGAATCTATATACTCTGTATCCTGGCATCAATAAAAGGAAAGCACATTGTGTCAGCTGCGGATCTTTGAGGTTAGATTTTCACTGGTTGTTATTGAAGAACTTCAGTGATTACCGATACATGTTTATTTGGCATGCTTTTTAAATTAACTCGCTTTCTAGGAAGATATTTGTCACTAAAAGCAATGTAGGAATGTAGCATGTACATTGACTTTGCCTGGGACCTTACCTCATTCCTTTCAGTAGGGATTTATACAGTACTGCCTTTGCGATTTATAAATGAAGCCCTCAAGTCCCAAACCCAGGGATCTTGCTGAATAAATGAGAAAGAAGAGACAAAGTGTCCAGGACCCACCTCATTAGGCCCAGGAAATCAAGGAGTACTTTAGGGATGATTCTTTGGGTGTGCTAGTTTTGGGGGGTTTGTTTGCTTTTTAAATTTTTGTTTAAATTCTAGTTATTTACCATACAGTACAGTATTGGTTTGAGAAGTAGAATTCAGTGATTCATCACTTATATATAATACCCAGTACTGATCACAAGTACCCTCTTTACTACCCATCACCCATCACCCATCTAGCCCATCCCCCACCCATCTCCCTCTATCAACTCTGTTCTCTGTTGTTAAGAATCTCTTATGATTTGTTGCCCTCTCTTTTCTTTTATTCTTCTTTCCCATACGTTTGTCTGTTCTGTTTCTTAATTCCACATATGAGTTAAATCATGGTATTTGTCTTTCTCTGACTCATTTCACTTAGCGTGATACTCTCTAACTTCATCTATGTCATTGCAAATGGCAAAATTTCATTCTTTTTGATGGCTCAGTAGTATTCCATTATTTATACACATATATGTATACACATATATACATCCGTATTATGTATATATGTGTATGTATTTCTCACCTCCTCTTTATCCATTCATCAGTTGATGGACATTTGGGCTCTTTTCATTGTTTGACTATTGTTGATAATGCTGCTGTAAACATTGGGGTGCATGTACCCTTTCAAGTCTTTATTTTTGTATCCTTCAGGTAAATACCTAGTATTACAATGGCTGCATTGTAGAGTAGTTCTATTTTTAACTTTTTGAGGAACCTTCCCCATACTCTTTTCCACAATGGTTGCACCACTTTGTATTCTCACCAACAGTGCAAGAAGGTTCCCCTTTCTCCACATCCTCACCAATACCTGTTGTTTCCTGTGTTGTTAATTTTAGTCATTCGGAACAGGTGTGAGGTGGTATTTCATCATGGTTTTGATTTGTATTGCCCTGATGATGAGTGACATTGAGCATCTTTTCATGTGTCTGTTATCAATCTGGGTGTCTTCTTTGGAAAAGTGTCTATTCATGTTTTCTGCCCATTTCTTAACTGGATTATTTGTTTTTGGCGGTGTTGAGTTTGGTAAGTTCTTTATAGATTTTGGATACTAGCCTTTTATCAGATATGGCATTTGTACATATCTTTTCCCATTTTGTAGGCTGCCTTGTTGATTGTTTCCTTTTCGGGCGTGCTGGTAAAAGTGTTTTTAAACTGAAAAGCTCTGTAATACCCTCCAGTTCCATCCACATCTATGTAAATTGGCATTATGCTGAGCAAAATAAATAAATCTGAGAAAGACAACTATATGGTTTCACTCATATGTGGAATATAATAAACAGTGCCCAGGATCATGGGGAAGGGAGGGAAAACTGAATAGGAGATCATCAGAGAAGGAGACAAACCATGAGAGACTCTTTTAACTCTAGGAGACAAATTCAGAGTTGCCGGAGGGGAGGTGGGGGAGGAGGATGGGATAATTGGATGACGGGCATAAAGGATGGCATGTGATGTGACGAGCAGAGGGTATTAGATGCAACGGATGAATTATTGAACACTACATTTGAAATCTAATAATGTACTATATGTTGGCTAATTGAATCTACATAAAAATAAATAAAATGACCAAAAAAAAAAAAAAAAGAGTGAGAAGGTCTGTATGGAATGATATTATCAAACATACTCAGTTTGAGTCTTGTTTGGCAAACCTCTGCTTTCCGCATGACCGTGATCTCAGTCACTCTCCTTAAATAGAGGGTAAATCACATTTCGTGAGGAGGCTGTCCTGTGCTTTGGGGGCTCCAGGATATCGTTTTTTTGAATGGTTAGCATTTCCACCCTTCCCTCGAAAGACCCTTCTAGCTTAAGAACAGGGTGAAGTATATGATCTGAGAAATTATGTGAATTCCCATGAGTTCACATAAATTAAGAATTAAATTAAATTCTAGGAAATTAGGTTTCTTCAAGTAATTTGGAGCCCCATACACAGAGAAGCGTCTGGTAAAAGTTTCACTTTGCACTTGTGTTCTAGAATCTTATCTCCGCCTTAGACACCAGCATCCAGCTTAGGCTGTGGAAGGAGGAAGCTTAAGCTGTTTGTCAAAATATACCCGGAGGTAGAAGGCAGTTGAAATATTTCAGTTCTCTTTGTGTTAGAGGTTACCTCCAAAAAGGATCTCAGCATTACCTCCTGGTAGGAGGAATGCACATACACTGAATGCTTCTCTAAGTAAACATGCATCCCAGTGGCCTTTTTCTCATGCATGCTTAACACTGATTTATCACCATTGCAGCTCTTAACATTTTACAGGGTGGTGTTCATTCCCTACCCCCTCCTTCTTCGCATTCCCTGTTTGAAAAAGAGCTCTGTACTGTATTTTAAATATTTTAGACTCGGCAGCAGTTAAAGTTTTCAGGCTATAGATAACACCATCCCTGCTAGTACAGCTGTGACCAAACTTCAAGAAAAAAGGAAAAGGAAAAAAAAATAGCCAAGCTATTTGTTTGTTAGACTCTCCACAAACACTGTGCATCAGAATGATTCCCATTTGTATGTGGAAATTCCTATTGCAGGGTCGGTGGGTGGAGGGGGGGGGGGAAAGCTTAGGATTTTCTGGGAGAAAAAGAGATCATCTTTTCTAGCTAAAGAATAGAAGCATTTTGATTACTCCAAGAAGGTTTATATGGAAAACAAAAAACTCTCAGAAGAATAGTGTGTCTTTTATGGGGCTGATATTAAGATTTCAAAGCAGTGAGGGACACTGAAGAACCCATTTTAAGCTGTGATTGTCATCTAGTGGAGGGTCACTTTTAATGCAGGGTTGTTGTGTTTCACACTGAGGTCAAGGAATAGAAAAGTTCCTTTGGCAGATATTAGCCAAGTCAGCCTGCAGTTCCCAGATCTCCTGCTGATAAACGCTGTGCCTTCCTTGTTCCACTCTTGAAGGCTTTGTGTGAGTGGGAGGTGAAGGAGGCAGGCTCTCCTGCACTTGGTCCATTTCCCCATGGAGGCCAAGTTTTCACCTTCATTTTCTTTCTTGGTTCTTTGAAAGTAGAAAATTAAGAAAATTTTATGGCCGCCATACCTGGTGGGAAATCACTTGAGTTGAACTTGTCACCCTCTTAATCCACTTAGGATGATAGAGTGCTGATTTGTGCATCTAATTACTGAACCCTAATTATTACTACACTGAAATCAACGTGCCACGATAAAATATGCACCACCTTCCCAGGAATGAGACATGCCATTCTCTGTCTCCTCAGCGTTAGTAGTGACCTTATTCACAGTCTTAATCAAAAGGGAGCTTTGTCAAAGATTCAAAGTCATCCCTTTCAGGCAGCAGAGCTCTTCAACCCATGCCTAAAACTAGCTTTATGAGGATGTAGGTAATGAAGTTTGGCTTCACAAATGGAAATTACTAATTTATTAGTGTTCTTTGAGGTGGAAAATAGCCATGTAGATAAAGGAGAACATGTAGGTACATTCTACTAAGTCTTTAAAAAGCACTTTTGAAAATGTTCCACACCATGACTTACTAATAAATGTAAAAGCTGTATGCTGAAATTGGGGTGTACTCTTTTATCTTAGGGAACTGGCTTAAATACACATGATCTTTTATCTTAGGGAACTGGCTTAGAATACACATGATCTTCCCTTGTAAAGAAAGAGAAACTAGAAGGGAAAAGAATCTGTGTTATGATGGACTATGTTTACGATGTTACTTACTGCAGGGTGTTGATGAGCAGTATGGTTCCCACTGGCAAGACTCATTCTTAAATATTCTGATTCAGTAGGTCAGAGGTATGGTCCAAGAATCTGTGTTTTTAAATCCCAACAGTCTTACAGTTATAGCTCATTTGCTATATAATAGGCTGAAAATTTTACATGAATTAATTCTATTCGTTAAAACAACCCCAGGAGATACCACTATCACTGTCTCCCTTTTACAGGCAATTAAATAATTTTTCCGGGGCACCTGGGTGGCTCAGTGGGTTAAAGCCTCTGCTTTCGGCTCAGGTTATGATCCCAGGGTCCTGGGATCGAGCCCCGCATCGGGCTCTCTGCTTAGCAGAGAGTCTGCTTCCTCCTCTCTCTCTGCCTGCCTCTCTGCCTACTTGTGATCTCTGTCTGTCAAATGAATAAATAAAATCTTTTAAAAAAAATAATTTTTCCAAAATCGCACAGTGAGTGGCACAACTATAAATATACATAAAACAGAGTGTCTACAGTGATAACCTAGAGGAAGAAAATGGACATCATTGCTGATTGTTTGGCAAAAATGCTGCTTGCATTTGAAGCTCGTTTCCAAAAGGCCATGAGTAAGTATAGTGACTTCCTTTGAACACAGTAGTTCAGTTATTCACAGACTGTTTTATTCAAGTGTAAGAAACTATTTGTTAGCTTTCATTGGCTTTTTGCTTGTACCGCTTTTTTTTGGAATGTGTAGTCTTATTTATACAAGAAGGCATTAATGATATGAAAGAATAATTAGTAACAGATCGCTGAGTTTTCTTCTCCACTGCTTTCGCTTGTTTTTGTGTTGGAGGGGAGGTTGTACTGGCAGGTGGTTCAAAAAGATTTGAGCATCTCCTTGGGTTTTGGGGGGTTTAAAAGAAATAATGGAGTAAGGAAGGAGAATGTGAATTCATTTTTAAAACAGCTGCTAAAGGAGAGGAAGTGACCACCTCAGCTTGTTAATGTCATGGACCAAATGCTTGGGGAGGCTGGGACCAAGATTGGACAAAGCTGTCTTGATTTCCTAACAAGTATCTTAGAATCTTTTGGTGACGGCAAGATGTAGGGATTTGGAAGCTGAAGGTGAACCATGGGGTTATAATGCATTATTCCAGGATGACTTCAGTCTAGTAAAATTGAGTTTATGCCACATCCTGCTTGGTGGTGACTCTGACTTAACAGACAAAAACTTTTCAGTATAGGATTTCCCTTTCTCAGTGAATTTATATTGCTGTATAATCTATCATGTTGATTGTCAGCTGCTACATGGGTGTCTCATAGGAGTGTCTTTCCTAACTAATAAGACTGAAAGCTTACAAAGAAAAGGGACACTAACTTTTGCTATTCCACATGCTCTTTGATACCGAGCAAAACCTGGGCATCAAGAATTCAACTGAATTGTATCAGATATATTAAACCAGCTTGTTCTTTGTCTTTGTGATGCAAGAGGTGATGTATCTAATTCTGTGTTATTCAGTTTAAGTTTTCATTGCTTTTCATTTGATTGTGAAAGGTAAAAATCCATGTTATCTTCATATACACATCTACTTTTCGCAAAAGAAAGTCTCATTCTCAGCTATGCTTTAGAATCGTAACATTGTGCCTTTATGAAATGGTTTAGTATCTAAAAATAGTTAAGTAGTTTTCTTGGAAGGAATTTCTATGAAGACGTAAAGCCTAAGGCTGTTGCAACACAAGAAGTTTGCATCTTAATTATTTTCATGGAGACCCCCAATTCCATGAAGTTACTTCGTAATGTAATGCCTACTAGTTGAAGAAAACATGGACACTAGACCATGCTTAAAATAGAAGAAAAAAAAATTTACCTCTCTCTGTAACACGTTTGCCAGTATCCCAAAGAAATAAACAATCTGTAAATAGTTCAGCCTGATTACGTGTTTACAAAGCACAGTGGATTTATTCTAACATTTTCCCACCTGGAAAAACTGAGCTTAAGCATCTTCGGCAATTTAGAAGCAACACTGTGTTCTTCCCAATGTGTCATGTCACCTCTATAGCAATCATGTACTTGCAGGAATGGGACTGGGTGGTGGTGGTAATGGTAAAGGTTCTGGTGTAGAAATTGCAGATGGAGAGCTGGGCTCTGGGGATGGACGTGGAGAAGCGGAAAGGAGCCTGGAGAAAAGGCTGTCATATTTGCTCAGAAGAACCGCCAAATCAGAGAGCAGAGGAGATTTCATTGGAGGAGCGCCTTCAACAGCAACTAATCCTGTCATATTGGAAGAAAATTGTAAATGTTCTCTCCAGAAATTGTCCGCCCATTGCAGCTAATGGAACATACACGCAGGAACAGACACGGTCTTCTGCTATACCAAAGGCGCCGGGGCGCAGAGACCCGCTCCAGGGAGCGAGCCACCGTGCGCGCACACACACACTAACAGACACACGCACACATACACACAAACACACTCGGGCGCGCGCGGTCACACACACACACGCACACACGCACGCACACACACACGCCAGCCTGCGGGTTGGCTAAGAGCCTTGAAACCGCAGATCCCACTAGGACATCGCCGGAGGCACTGAAGTAGGTGTTGCCCCCACACTAATTACTACTTCCCCAAGCACTTTGGTGAAGACATGAATCCCGCCCAGCCCGCGGGTGCATCCAGGTCTTGGTTCTGTTATGTTCTCCAGGCTCGCCTTCTTCCTCAAAGCCAGGTTTGAAAGTCCTTTCTGCCTTGCCTCTGGTGGTTTGGTGTGGAGGGCGGGGGCAGCGTCAGTTTCACTCCAGCCTAAACCGCGAAGGGGTTCCAGACGCGCCAAGTGACCGGGACCGGTGTGGGGTGCGCGACTCTGCCCGCGCGCGCCCGAGCCCCGCAGTTCTCGTCCGATCCTTTGGGTCCGCTCTCACCCCGCCTCCCCGCCCCACCCCTCCGGGTGTCGCGGCACCAACTAATCTTTGCCTTTTTTCTTGCAAGATCAAGGGAGAAAAGGAGCTGGCGGCTGGCTTCGGACTCTGAGCGGTGCGCAGCCCGTTCCCGGGGCCCGTCAGCCCCGAACCTGCGAACGGCTCTTCGTTCCTGCCAGCCTTCACCAAGGAAATCGCAGTCCCGGGAGGCAGCTGGAGCTACACCGGCCGCAGGTAAGGGCGCCGCGCTGCCCAGTTCTCAGCGACCCTGGCACGGCAGGGTCCCTCCCAGTCCCCAGAACCCGGCGTGAAGGGGTCGGGGACTGGGAAATTGGGAGATAGCCCTCCACAAGTGCAGGTTCTCAGACGGAAACTTTGACTGCGGGGGCTTGGAGGGCTGAAGGCAAGTGATGGCGGGGTTGGAAGGAGGGGGCAAACGAGGCAAAGCGCGAGGCGGGGGCGCGATTCCGCGGGTCCCTGAGTCCGGCGGAATGTGGCGGAGGCAGCCCGCAAGCCGCGCCTGCGGGTCCGCGCTCCGCTTCCAGCGTGCTAGCCCCCTCCCCAAGATGCTGTCAGGGGAGGGACGAGGAGAGCTTTGCCCTTTCCTGTCCCTCACGCTCCTTCCTGCTGGGGGTCTGACCACTTCTCCCGAGCGTTTGGGGTGGAGGCCCGGCTCGCCCCGGCCCCGCACGGTCCCCTGGCTCCGCCTTCTGAGCAGTCCCTTGGGTGCCGCCGCTGGGTCCGTTGGAGGAGGCTAGGTGCTGCGGTCGGAGGACCTGGGTCAAGGAGCGGCGGGGCGGGGGGTAGGGGGGGATGTTATAAGAATGAGAAAAAGATCCCAGAACAGAAGAAGGGGGAAGCCTCCTGCAACCGCATGCCACTTCGGTCCCACACACCAAGTCAGCAGTCCGCCTGGGCTTGGGGGTACTGTCCCAGCCCAAAGCCTGCGAGATCCGGGATCATGCCAGGGCTTCCCTGACCCCCACCTCACCGTGGGCCCTGGGCCACGCAGGTGGGGCACGGGGTCGCAGTTAGGGGCCGCTGCACCTACAGTGCCCTTCGTCATCCGCACCTGCGGACCTGGGTGATCGCAGTTAACTTGTAGCTCGCGGAACCCAGGAGGTGCGGTCCAAGTCCTTGCAAGGTGGATCATGCAGAAATCCCACCTGTACGCTCTGCCTCGTACCCCTGGGCCCCTCGCGGGGTGGAGGAGGTTCCCTGGGAGAGCTTTCAAGAAGGGAAGTTTCCCCTGAATTACTGACCCAGAGAGCAGCACGCTCCCACTGCCTCAGTTCTCCTCCAGGGTCCCCATCCCTTTCTCTGCCCTCGTTCCCATCGCGGCCCTCCAGGCTGCTTTGAGCCACAAAATCGTCCATGCTAGGGTCCATGGAGCCACCAGCCCTAGGCCAGGAGACCAAGGCTGTTGCCTGAATGGAAGTATCTGTGGGAGTCTGTTGGTGCAGAGAAGCAGGAGAGCAGAGAAATAGAGGTAACTGCCTAAGGCAAGCAGAGCTGCCTGCTGATAGCTCACCCAAACCGCTCTCCTGTGTCCTTATGTCAGTTCACGGCCACGGTATGTCTGTGGCCTCAGTCACAGGAGGGTTCTGAGTCTGCCTGACCAGGCGCTGCAAGCCCAGCCGGAGCCGGCGCCTCGCAGTCCTTGAGCTTCAGAATTCCCCGCACTGACTTTCTATTTCCCTTTCCGCTCTCTCTCTCTGGTTTGTTTTTGCGTTTCTTGCTCTTTTTCCTAGCGCTGGGTGGCAGTGGGTATGTAGCAGCTGGGCGTGTGGTTTGTCCATCCCCTAGTACACGCAGCCAGCAGCACAAACACAGGTCCCCACGCTCTACCCCACACCAGCCCGCGCTTTGGCATGCTGCCCCTGCTCCGCAGTGGGGGCAACCTGCAGCCCTGGCCACTGCCAGGGCCACGCAGAGGTCAGGGCTAGAGGAGAGGGGAGCCATCCAGACTGGAGAGGGGTACCATGGGGTGACAGGAATGGCTTGGGGAAAACTCTATTTGGGGGGTGGAGTGGAGTGAGGGTGAGGAGTCTCTGGGGAAAAGACCAGGGAGTTCTGGCTCCAGCAGTGTGTGCTCAGCTTTAAGGGGCAGGAGGCTGGGGCACCCAGGCCTCTACTTGGGGCATGTCTCAGGCCAAAACCCAGACACAGCGGGCAGCCTTTCTCCTGTCAGACCAGGGAAGTCCAAATGGCCATATCCTTGGGTAACCAGAATCTGACTTCACTCCTGTCTCTTCTGGCTTACTGGACTTAAGAGGACTCTGGAAGTGAGGCAGCTCGTAAACTCCCCTTGATGCTCAGCCTGGCATCCTTTGGCAAAGGCCCTGCATTCTATTCTGTGGGCAGTCTGCATGTATATACATTGTATTAGAAAGCATATGGCAGGGAGATTACATTTTTACTGATAAGCAAATAATGATGACGGTACACTTTAGAAGCTGCAATTAGGCATGTGTGCGTGTCTTACTTGGATGATAATAACAAGGAACTGATAATCATAGAAGTAAACCAGATGATTTGGCCAGAAGACAGTTTCACATTGGGAAATGTATTGGGTTACAATTTAGAAAGTGGACTTCAGAAATTTGTCACATGGACGGAAGAATTTTGGGCTGACAGTGTCGCAGCTTTGCAGGATTTGGTGCCTAAGGTCTCAAGAAGTAATATGTTAATACCAGATGAATTTTTATTGCTATTACTATTATTAGTAATGTGTTCCAGTTGAGGCAGTTCATAGATATGCAAAGTCTTTTGGTTCTGTATTTTTTACTAGGCTAAACAATTAGGTCAATTAAAGCTGGAAAGTAAAGGTGTGGAAATTCCAGCCAAGTCAGCTTACTGTTTTAAAACTCTATGAATGTGGTGCATAAACAACGAATCTTGGAACACTGAAAAAAAAAAAATTAAAAACAAAACAAAACTCTATGAATGAAGTGGAATGGGAGTGAGGGAGAGTCCTGGGGCCCAAAATTCCCAACAGATGCTTGGTCTTCCTACAAAAGAAAGAGGCATATTTGTTTATGTAAGTATGCCTCAGGGTGTCTGGAAAGGGATTGGAGTGACAAAATAGGTGGATTTGAATATCCCTACCATAGTTCAAGTTCAAGGGAGCCCAAAGAAAACATTTGCAGCTTTCAACTTCAGGGGCAGATATGGAAGGGGCTAGCATTCAGATGTAGGTAAAAGTCCTTTTGAGATGAGTCCCCACATTCGGTTCTGCGGGGAGGCAGAGAGAGAGGCTGTCTTCACTTTTACAAACCACATTACTCCAATTGTGACCCTTCTCTTCTTTACCCAGATAATTCCAATATCAGGCGCTTGGATGTACCTTCTGGTGGCATTTTCCAATTCTAATCCAGGGCAGCCATCCCCCAGGGCCAAGGGCACAGGAAGGAGGAGCAGCCTCTGAGGTCTGAGGAAAACAGCAGTCCCCAGCCTGCTGGCTGACAGGGAAGGCAGGAAAGGCACGGAACCCACTTCAGTGGAGGAAAACAGGTAGGCTGATTAGGAAACACTTATCTCTCTTGGCCACAGCAGTAACCAAAGTTAAGGCAGGTGCAAAAGAGGAAGAAGAGGGAGCAGTTGAATAACAGGAAATGAAGAGGAACTGGGGGAGAAATCGGGGAGGACAAAAATGTGAGAGTGTGCCATTAAAAGCCCCCAAAGTGCTGGGTTCAAGCTCCGTCACTGATGTCAGCCTTCGCAGTGTGCCTGTGACAGAAGGGTGATTATCTCAACACGGCCACTCCCATCACACCCGACTCAGGATCTGATCTTAAGCTTTCTTCGCTTCACTCAGTAGGATCTACAGACTGACAAACGTTTTGTCACACATTTCTCTTGAAGGACTGGTTTTATTCATTTAAACTTATCTCTGAGTTGGTTGGACATTTTATGGTATGAATTCTGTGTCATTTTCCTCAGACTCCTATGTATCAAACACTGACAATATTCTCCGTGCAACTATTAATACCTGTCTCTCATTCCCTGTCCCCTGTCTGCACTTCATTCATGGAGCAGGGCGTTGGGACTGCTTTTGTTACAGGGCATCAGAGCCGGTGTCCTAATTGCATACCCCAAATCTTAGCTGAATCACGTGGGCATGGTGGTGGTGGTGTGTATGGTTTCTGTGGGACAAAGGAAGGAGGTTGTTTTTCCTTGGAAATGAGTTTTCATAGAGTGTGTTCTAAGTTGATGGCACTGTCCTAAGCACCTTTCATCTATTATATCGTCTGTCCTGTTAGTGCTTTATCCCCACTGTTGAAGATAGCGTCTGGCGCATCCTAGGAGCTTTTAAATATGTGTTGAATGAATGAAGAGATGAACCAATTCTCGTTGTGTCATTGTAACAGTCATGTTACCGAGGTAGATGTCATTTTCCCCATTTTTCGGCATTCGGAGGCCTCAGGTCATGGCCCAAGATTGTACAGCTGGTAAGTTGCAGTCCCTAGCTGCAAACACAAGCCGGTTGGACTTCAGTCTTTGTCTTATGCTGTGCTGATTGGCTCTCTGAAGAGTGGCAGCATTCATTTTCCCTCTGTTTGGGGAAGTCAAAACTCTGGTGTTCAGAGTTCGGCATTATTCTCCCCCATCCTTTTTTTATTTTTATTTTTTTAAAAGGTTTTATTTATTTGTCAGAGAGAGAGAGAGAGAACACAGTAGGCAGAGTGGTAGGCACAGGCAGAGAAAGAAACAGGCTCTTCACTGAACGAGGAGCCCAATGCAGGACTCGATCCCAGGATGCTGGGATCATGACCTAAGTGGAAGGCAGATGCTTAACGGACTGAGCCACCCAGACATCCCACTCCTCATCCTTTTAATTCAGCTCTGCATATACTTGTTGGATTCCCTAAACCCTAAGCAAGGCAGATTCGGTGCTAACTAGATTCTTAGTTGGCACAGCATGCTTGTTCTGATTGATCTGTGAATGCCGCTGGCAGAGGAAAACAAGGATACGGAAGTTACCTGGTATTTTGGCAGATGTTCTTTCCACCTTTTGCTACACTAAGATCTCCTTTTGTCTGGTGCGCAGGATGAAAGAGAGTGTGGATATCATTTAGATTAACTCATGATATGTGCTGAAGTGGGCCAAGAGGCTTTTCTAGCAAAGGCAGGTCACCAAGAGCTGCCTAAGAACACACACCTCCCGACTTCGAGTATAGTGGTCTCTCCATTTTGCCATGCTGGATGAGTTCCTCTTAATTTATTAAGATTGCGGGTACTTAACGGTTCTGAATTCCAATGGCAACTTTAAATTTTAGTTAAAATTTACTATCCCCCTTTCTTCTGAGAGGCATGACTTTGTGAAATAGCTATTAGCAAAGGGCGAGTGAGGTAGGTTCTGGCTGGTTTGCCTCCTTCCACACTTCATATATTCTTGTCTTTATTTTGCTTCCCTTTTTTCCCCTCATGTTCAAGCTCCTTCTTTTATACTGTGACCTAAATATACAATCATCTTAACTGGTGCTGTTACCATGGTAATGCTTCATGGTAGATAAGGGTACATACTAAAAAATCAGTTTCTTTCATTAGCCATGGAATTCCTTCTCTTTCTCCCTCTCGCCCAAATCCTGGCTTTCACGGAATGATGCCCTCTGGTGTTCAGTAGCAGGAAGCACATTACTTTGGAGAGGGCGAGAACATCATTTTTTAAAACTTTGAGAAAATTTCAATTCTAATTTTAATTTGAAATAGACAAAAGCAAGAAAGACCTGTAATTAGCATATTTTTTAAGCAGAAAGGTTGGTAGAAGAAGTTCATAGTGAGTGCCGTTTTCTCTGTAGAATTCTAGAAAGTTATGGGAAAGCTAGGATATTTATGCCCTTATCTGTTTAAAATTGCTGTGAAAATGTTTCTGTGGGAAACAAAGAGGTTTCATTGAGGTATCTCTGGAAGAACAATCTAATGGAATATTCTGTATTTTTAAATCTTTAAAAACTTCAAAATGGAAGTCTTTTATCTTTAGAATGAGAATATTTTTATTGATGTATAGAATTTTATATGTAATTTTTAGTTGTTATATGAGAAACTTGGAAGTTTTACTCTATATTGTAATGCCAATCTGCACATATTATTAGTCACAAATTATATGACATTGGAAGAAGTGAGGTTGATACTCTACAAGCAGGTCGGGTTTTTTTCCTCCCTGCAATTCTCCTCACACCATGGTGTCCCCTAGTCCAGCCTCTCCCTGAAACTTGCCTAAAATTCTTCCCCTCCTCTCCATCCACATAACTTTTCCAGACCTTTAGCGTCTCTCACATGAACTGCCACCAGAGCCTTGCATTTCTAACTGGTCTCCCACCTCCAGTCTTTCCCTAGTACAATCTATGCCTCACACTGCCAGCATGACCTTTCTAAAATGCAAATCTGAGCATGTCATCGTCTTGTTAAAAATTCTTCACTGTTTCTCAACTGTCTAGGATAAACTCTAAAATCCACATGAGCTCTTCTTCCGTAACTGACCGAAGCCTTTTTGCCAGGCTGTAACCCTTTCTGCCTTTTCCATATTCCCCCACTGCACAAGCAGATAATACACATAAATAGCAGATAATGACTGGCACAGAGAAAATGCTAAATAAATATTGGCCAGTATAGTTCTTTGTCTCTTTATTCTTCTCCTCTGCTTCCTTTTCCTTTTTCCCCTCCTCCTCTTTATCTAATTTTTTAAAAGATTTTATTTAGGGGTGCCTGGGTGGCTCAGTGGGTAAAAGCCTCTACCTTCGGCTCGGGTCATGATCCCAGGGTCCTGGGATCAAGCCCCGCATCGGGCTCTCTGCTTCCTCCTCTCTCTGCCTGCCTCTCTGCCTGCTTGTGATCTCTATCTGTCAAATAAAATAAATAAAATCTTTAAAAAAAAGATTTTATTTATTTTTGAGAGAGAGAGAGAGAGAGAATGAACATGAGTGGCAGCGAGAGAGTGAGAAGAGAGATTCATTCCCAGGACCGTGGGATCGTGACCCGAGCAGAAGGCAGATGCTTAATGGACTGAACCACCCAGGCATCCTCTTTATCTAATTTGTTAGTAGTACAGTAAACTGTGGTAAACATCACATGCACATTAGCCGTCACCCAAACTGATAACAATAGCTAAGAGAAGCAATGATGTGGCAGGTACTTTGGTGAATATTTTACCCTCTGTATCTCGTTTACTCTCCCACTGCCAGACGCACTGCACTCTAGTTACTCGGTGTATGTTTGTTATTTTGGTATGCATAGTTGATATAATAATGTTGACACTCTTGGCACTTGACAGTTATATAGCAAAGTGTTTGAAAGGTGAAAATGTGGGTTTTTCATTTTAAAGAGTTCTTTGGGGTTTGCTGATTATTTTCTTAGATAGTAAACTGAACTATTTAAAAGGGTTAGCCTATAGAAGTGTTCTATGACTTGGGTGATTTTACCCGGTGCTGGTAGCGGAGTGCCAAGCGGAGCTTGCTAGGGAGGCCCAGGAAGGTCTGAAATGGGAACAGAGGCCATAATTTTATAACATGTATGTTTCAAATGCATTATAAATATAGAGCTTCATTTTTCCCCATGTTTTCCGTAGATAATGTGGACCTTGGTCAGTAGTCTCCCATTCATTCTATTTTATCGTGTCAGAGGACTGATCAGCGTCTCCACAGACTACACACAAGTAGGGCCGGCAAGCCCATGGAAAATGTGCAATAGTACTAACAACAGAACTGAAAATGTAGATTTCTTAAGGTCAGTGAAAATAAATAGCAAAAAGTGTGGTAGCAGAGCAGTATTTGGAAGTAATCTGTATTTACTAGGATCAGAAAAGCAATACTTCTCTTTCCTGAGCCCAGTACCCCCTGAGTGTTGATCTCATGGCAGAACCGGACCCACTTTCCCAGCAGTTGGTATTCAGAAGCATTGGGTATGATACTTTGAATCACCAGATTCTCAATTAGTTACACCATTCCTGTCTTCCAAAAAGGCTTTTAAAAGATTCATTCACAGGTTATGTCATTGAAATACTCTGTCTTGCAAAGATTTTAAGGCAGCAGGTTTGGCGTCAGACCCAGAAATCTATTCTTTAACGAACATCTCAGGTGATACTGAAGTGAGTAATCACAGTGCCACATTTTAAATAATACCACATTGAAGAACTGGCATCTAAAGGGTGTCAAAGAGGAACAGAGACAGGACACTCTACCTGATGTCGCCACCCTGACATCCTCTGAATTTTCCATATGATGTAAATGGGCCTTGGAGGCTGAGAGCTTTGTGGTGGCCAGAGACTGATTTTCTGGTGTGAGGGATAAAGAGCCACCCAAGAGGGCAGCCAGAGGGAAAGTTGCTTCTCTTCCATTTCATACCATCTCTGGACCTGTTTACTTAGAGGGCACAGTCCCTTTCCATGAATCTTAGGTGCTTATGTTATGTCAGCTCTGGTCATTTAAGATGTAAGCAACTTGATTTCTTTTCTATGCTTTGCTTCCCTCCTTCTCCACAATTTCTCTCACCTTCCCTGATACCTTCCTGAGAAGATTTCTTCGATTCGAAAGCTCCTCTGTGCTCTCTCCTATCTGGTGTTCTGACAAAGTTTCCATTACTAATCAGCTGCACCAAGCACCTGGCCTTCATCCTCTTCCTCTCCTGCAGCCCTAGTGGAGGTGTTAGAGTGAGGGAATATTCTTAAATGTTAATGGGCATACATTCCACCTTTACTGGGAAAATTGAACTGTCATGAGCCTCGGTAACAGACTGATACATGTATTAGCTCCCCTAGTAGCAGGAAAGTTTTACTGATTTTTCCTGATGTTATTGCTCACCCTTGGTCATGAAGATGATTGCTCCACTTGAATAAAGCAGAGTAGCTTTCCCTTATCTCCCCAACTATGCCAAACCTATAAACAAGATGGAATAATATAAGAAGACAAGCCTATTTTGAAAGATTTTATTTATTTATTTGACAGACAGAGATCACAAGTAGGCAGAGAGGCAGGCAGTTGGGGGGGTGGAGAAGCAGGCTCCCTGCTGAGCAGAGAGCGGGATATGGGGCTCAATCCCAGGACCCTGAGATCATGACCCGAGCCAAAGGCAGAGGCTCAACCCACTGAGCCACCCAGGCACCTTTTGCTTTTATTTTAAAGTGACTGTGACTATATATTTATTATCCAAAATTTCAAATTTTGGATAAGG
Organism: Mustela putorius furo; assembly: GCF_011764305.1. Taxonomy (NCBI): domain Eukaryota; kingdom Metazoa; phylum Chordata; class Mammalia; order Carnivora; family Mustelidae; genus Mustela; species Mustela putorius. The sequence goes on from NW_025421998.1 coordinate 90,320,360, forward strand.
TACTCTTCTGTGATGTTTAAAATGACAATAATAACAAGGAAACAACAGCTGCCATTTCTTAGGTATAGACCAAGTTTTAGGACTCATGTCATTTCATTATATATATTACGCCAGTCCCATATGGTAAATGTTTGTTATTTTTTTTTTCTTTGTAAGTCTAGAAATTGGAACTCGTTGACATGGAACAGTCTGTTCTAGGTCTGAGAGTGAGTTCCTTGCTTCAGGCATTAGTCACCATTTAATGTCAAAGACCGGTATAAATATTTGTTTTGCTTTACTATACCGTAAGCAGTTTGTTTGTTTTCTTAAGAATAGCTCATTGTATCATTTGGTATTTAATTCCAGAAAGATAAGGAAAAGGAGAGAGAGAAGAAAAATAAGTAGAGGTACATCACACTTTGAGTCAGTGTTTAGAAAACAGAATCGTGAAAACCAAGTTTGTGTTCGAGAAACTGGTCTCAGGTGAGATTTGGAATGTGTTGTGGCTTATAGTCTAATTCTAGGCTTTCTATTTGAAGATGCTTGCTGCTTCCTAGTTCCCCGGGAACTCTTTCCAGGCACAATGGGGGAAAGAGTCTCAGCAAGGCTTCTAGATATGGGGTTCTAGGGCAGAAAATATGATTTCTTGAATATTTATAAAGTGTATGTATGTTGGAAAATGTCTGTTGTCCATGAAAACACTATGTGCTAGTAAAATATTATTTGGTCTTTTTCTATTTCATGTTATTCTGTCTGTTCCCTTCCTGTGCAAAACTGTGGCTATTACTTAACATTAACCTCTGCATTGCAGATACAAAACAAAAGGCCAAAGGAAGTAATTGTGCTGAGGGATGAACTGTCAGTGGATTAATTCTATTTTTGTTTACATGTCCACTGTCAACTCTAACCATTTGTATGTTCCAAGTCTCCAGAGAATCATTAGTGTCTATTGGTAAATGATAAAACCAGCTAATTTTTTACAATTAATTGAAATTTCACACTCTTACATTTCAATATTAGTCAATATTTTTACACACTGACACTTTTAATCAAGGATTATCTTTCACAGGGGAGCTACAACAGGGCCCTAATTAATTAAAGTGATAATTGCTCCTCTCCCTCGCAGTTAGTTACATAACACATCTTTCAGGAAATTCACATCCTTAGCATTGCTCTTTAAAATTCCTTCATTTATAAGGAGATGCCTTGCTGCTTCTACCTCTGTAAGAATTTACTAGAAATTCAGATTTCTTTTATTTGCAAGCAGGGATACAGAAAAGAGGTCATATTTATATTCCAACAAGTTTCCATATTCAAAATAAATAAATAAATAAATGAAATGGTGCCTTTCTATCTTTGAAGCATTCGGATTAAATCCCAGGGGTCTTTCTCATGGAAGAAAGAGGTTGTCAGGTGTCTCCTCTTTGATGTTCACTAGCTCATTTTAGTTTCTTTACCACAATGCAAGTTCCCATGGTCCATTCCTCATGCATTTTTCTTCCGTTTCTCAATTCTCAGTCTCTTAATTGCTCCTGGCTCTCTGCAGCTTTTTCAGTGCCTATGGTTTGTTATATTTTTCCCCTTGGTTTAGTCCCATTATTTTAGTAGATATTGAATGTAGAGAGTTGGCTATAATTGGCGGCCCTGCTCCCTTCTCCTTTAATAGATATTGCTCCAATTTCTATATTTTGGGATCCCTTGGTGTGAGATGGGTTTTCAGAAATAATTGATGGTGACTGTAAATCCTGTAGCTCATCTCCCTAAGACTTAGGGATTGCAGATCATTGAAATCACTACATCTTGTATGGTCAGATATTCTAAAGGTCATTATGCTTGTTTGCCTCTTTTAATTAAATTAGTGTGACTTACTCATTCCCCTTGCAGCAACTATTTGGCTACTTTTTTAAAATCCATTTTTTCTCTCGAACTCCCATGTGCTCTTCCTCTGCGTTTCCAATATAATTGAAAACAGAACAGTTTCAGTAGTCCAGTTATCTAAAATTCAAAGACTATTTCTTTAATTACTCTGTATAATTATTGAAAGACAACTTCTCTTGGGGCACTTGGGTGGAGCAGTCAGTTACGCATCTTACTTTCGGCTCAGGTCATGATCTCAGTGCCTTGAGACAGCCCAGCATTGGGCTCCACGCTTGGTGGGGAGTCTGCTTGAGCTTCTCTTTACCTCTCCCCTCACCCCTCCCACTTGTGCTCTCTCTCGATCTCAAAAATAAATAAATCTTCAGAAAACAAAAGGAAGATAACTTGCTTGCTGCACTAGTTCTGTGTTATTTAAATAAACTTTATTTTTAGAATGGTGTTAGGCTAACAACAAAGTGGAGTAGAAAGTACAGAGCCTTCCCATAAACTCCCTGCCCCCTATACACTGCCCCATTATCCACATCCCCCACAAGAGTGGTACATTTGTTAGACTGAATGAGCCTCCGTTAACACAGCATAGTTATCCAGGGGCCATAGCTTTACATAAGGGTTCACCCTTCGTGTTGTGCATCCTGTAGGTTTTGACAAACGTATAATGGCATGTATCTACCATTATAGTGTCACAAAGAATAGTTTCATTGCTCTAAAAATCTTCTGCGTGCCCCAGTTTATCCCTCTCTCTCTCCTAATCTCTGGCAATCACTGGATACTTTTATTGTCTGCACAGCTTTGCTTCTTACGGAATGTCATATATTTGGAATCACAGCACATAGTTTTCAGAATGGCTTTTTTCACTTACTAATGTGTATTTAAGGTTCCTCCATGTCTTTTCATGGCTTATTGTAGTTCATTGGTTTTTAGTGCTAAATAATATTCAGTTGTATTTCTTTGGTATTCTCATTAAATCAGCAATTTTTTTTTAACTTCTTGAAGATACCTTTGAGCTATACATTAGGGAAATTTTTTTTTTTCACTTCATCATGGCTATTATTTTATTCTTATGTTGGATTTTCTGTAATCTTACAGTTCCATGTTCTTAAATTCTAGAGCTTTCCAATAATAGGCACAACAGAACTCATGTTCTGAATATTTTATTTATTTATTTATTTATTTATTTATTTTTTAAAGATTTTATTTATTTATTTGACAGAGAGAGATCACAAGTAGGCAGAGAGGCAGGCAGAGAGAGAGGAGGAAGCGGGCTCCCTGCTGAGCAGAGAGCCTGATGCGGGACTCGATCCCAGGACCCTGAGATCATGACCTGAGCCGAAGGCAGCGGCTTAACCCACTGAGCCACCCAGGCGCCCATGTTCTGAATATTTTAATTCTCTTTTTTCTCCCCCTTTAACCCACCCTACCCCTATTTCAGCAGTTAGTGAGAGTTCGGGCGCCTGGGTGGCTCAGTGGGTTAAGCAGTTAGTGAGAAAAGAACATTGTTACTTGGCATCTTGTGGTTTTTATTGAACTATTTTTATTTTCCCTATATTATCTTTTTCATAAGGCTTTTTTTGGTTGGTTGTTTGTATTGTTTTGTTTTGGTAATTCGGGCAGCAAAAATCGTTCACCTTTGGATTGGAAAGCTTAAACAGTTTGTTTTTCTAGTTTTGGTGATTCTTCTACTCCATTGAGTCTGCCTAAGCAACAAGAGGTAAGAAAAAGGACACCACAGAGCTGTTTGTTTTCCATTTCTCCCTCCCATTTGACCTTCCAAGCTTCAACAGCCAGTGTTCTTGTTGAAGCTAAGTAAAAGCCAAAAGCTTACCCAAGATACTTCTATGGACCCCCGAATGGAGCTCTGTAAATCTTAATTTGTTTTACCAGTAGCAGACTGAGCATTCTTGTTACTATTTTTGAGAAGTAAACAAAGTCCTAAGAGGTGGTTTCATGCTTCTTTGGGTTGTGCCCTTTCCTCTGTTCTCTGCCGTCAGGAAAAGTGATGCTATTTCATAACATGGATATAGTCATTCCAGCTACTCCAGCATGGCCTTTGCGCTGGGCACCTAATGAACAGCATCCACTTTTTCTAACTTGAATTTTAATAGCTTTGCTTAGGCCCTCTCTTCGGTTCCCACACATACCTTATATGCAACTCCTTTACACAATGAATTGTCATTGATATTCTCCGGTTTCATTAGAAGAAACCTACTTTATATGGGCAAGATTCGTATTTTCTTTTTAAATTCTTCTTTTCGGCATTGAATCTTATGTCCAGCTCTATTCTTGTCACATAACAGAGCTCCATAAATATTTTTTTAATGATAATTTTGTGCCAATAATCTCCTGAATGTCTGAAGTTTCTTACTACGCTAACTTGCTTCTTCTGTTGTTTTCATAATAGCAAGTCATCATTTCTGAAAAAGCTCAAAGAATCTCTCTTTATAGGTAAAATAAAAAAATTTTTTTTCAGAGGAAATCTTCCCTTCTGGCACATTTTCCCACTTTTAAAAACCAACACTTCACCTATACCTGAGAATATATGGGCTACCTTTTTAGGTACCTGGTAGTAGTATTAATTTATTTAAGCTAAATCTAATTAATATCTAGGATATGAACTTTTGAATGGACACAGCGTGTTTGCTTTTATGTGGAACCTATGTTGAAATAAATTTTAGAGCACAGATCACATTAGATTTCAATAGATCACCTTTTCCCTATACTGGATGGATTTACAGTAGTTCTTTTTGTTTGATTCCATCTGCAAGATACATAACCAAAGATAGAGAACAATTTATATCATGAAACTAAGTACTGTATTGGATAAATTGCCATACTATAGCTTTGGTCTTAACGCATAGAATTTGAGGATTCGTTTATTTGTTTTTTTATTCATTCACTCAGCAGGTATTTGCTAAACACTTACTTTGTACACATCACTATGCTTGTGCCAATACTTTTCCCTCCTAGCTGACCTCTTTCTGTCGTCACATATGCATATCACTCATCGAAGGGGTTGGGGTCCACATATGTCCATGTCACCCTCTCTCGGGCTAAGCAGTCTCTCACAATAACACTGCCACGGCCTCAACACTCAAGCAGCCCTGTGCTTCCAGGCTGTGCGAGTCTTCCACGGGCCTTCACCACCTCCTTCAGAGCTTAAAAAGAAAAGGCTTTGAACACTTTCCCTGACTTGAAGCTTCCATGTCTCCCAAAGGATTTCCCCACTGTCAGGCAGTGTAGAGTAGAGATTAAGAAGATGACCTTGGAGACAATTTCATCGTTGTCAGTTTACCTTCAGTTCCTTCAACTTCACATTCAAGAGTTTAGTGAAGTGTTCAACCTCATCTGGTTTAGCCCCTTTATTTTATAAGTTAAGAAGACCGTGACCAAGAAGTCGTAGTGAGTTGTCATATGAGAGACAATAATTTAAGGTGATAGTGCCAGGATTTGGAGCCTAAACATCCTGACACCCAAGCCTTGTGACTTTCGTTCCTTCACTATGACTACCTCTGTGGAATGTTCCATGATTATTTTTAATCTTAGAGTTTAATTCCTTTGAAGAAAGATATGAACTCCAAACAAAAGAATACAAAAAACAAACAAAACCCTTGTAATTCTTCCTCATTTGTGTGGGACTTCTTTCTCCATCTCCCATGTTCTGTTTCCTGGATGACTTCCAAAGAGGTCCTTCAGTTAGTGGTAAGATTCTGTTGTAAAGGCTGAGGTTCAAACATGAGTGATCACCAGAGCTTTACTGGTAGATATGACATGGTGCTAACCTATCGGAACATGAATCAGTCATCGTGTCATTCTTTTGGGTCCCTGCCGAGAGTCAACCCTGGTTCACTAGTCTACTCCAGTCCTGAGAGTTGCTGCTTTCCTGCTTTCTGGACATTTTGGTGATCTCATCCATTCATTTTTGCTGCTGAGTCACATGTAAATAATTGGGGCTTTCATTTGTCTTTGCAGTACCTATTTGGACTAATATTTTTTTAAATATGTTGATGCTTATAAAGAGATATCAACTCAGCCTTTAAACTTTACATAATAAGGAATAATTAAAAACAAATTGCACAGTGTATTTGTTCCCTGGAGATGCATGACATCTTTTACAAAGCAGAGGGAAATATGATGAGTGAAGCCTTTTGGAGAACGACATCAACATCCAGTTCTTCCCCTACTCATGAGGTTATTAGGAAACTCTGTTTTCACATTTATGTAATGCCAAATTGTCAGAAATTGTCCATGCAGTATCTTTAGAGTAAGGGGGGGGAAAGACAGATTGGAAAGCTGTATTCTCATGTCATCCCTCCAATTCTGTCAATGTACTTTTCTTCCAAAGAGCAGATTACTTCCGTCCTGAAGTCCTAATAACCATAAGCATAATCACTGTCAGCACAAATATTTTCAAAATGAAATGGCCATTTTTTTGGTTGTCTTTTTGCTTTGTTTGATATCAGAGGAAAGTGGCAAGGAGAAGCATTTGGTGGTGAGTTGAGGAATTGGTGTTGTCTGGGACACTGGGCATTTCATGGTCCAGAGAAACTTGCAGTGAGGTGACAGAATGCTCTCTCAGACCCCTGTCACTTACACTGGAATGTGACGTGCTCCTGGGGAATGTTGGGAAGGCACTTGCAAAGCTATTTTAAGAGGTGTTTGGAGCTGTGAGAGGACAAGGAAGTATAGGACAACATGCCCGAAGCCTTGTTTGTAAATACTGCATTCTCTTTGGGGGTTACTCAGTGGCAAAATCAGAAAGAGGTTTTGCCAGGAAATAAAGCTGCTTATCTTGCCTCACTAGAAGAGAGTCCCACCTCTAATGAAGACCTAAAAATTGCAGGAATATCCTCTTTGTTTGTTTGTTTCATGTTTTTTGATATGAGCTCCCTAAGCTTGTCAGTGAGTTGGTACCATTCCCTGGTAACAGTAAGCCATTGGAACACAGAAGGGACTTTGTTTTCAGAGAAACTGTATTACAGAGGCTGGAAGCTAATTTGCCTCCACCTTTTGAGATATGTTTTGTTCATCTTTATATAAGCTCAAAGAAAAAATATTTGGACAAGGATGACAATCCTTCTGTGGTGATTTCACCTCCTTAATGATGGCAAAAAGGGAGGAACAGAGCAGACCCCAGGGTCTCCCATCTTATCTGTCTGATGGATTCTGAAGGGATCTGGAGCCTAGCTTGCTCACAAAGATGAGCAGGACTGGGGAGTTCCCTTCAACTCTACCCCTTCCCAGAAAAGAAGTCAAGTTCCAGAGGTATATCTCTCTCTCACACACACACACACAGACACACACACACACACACACACACACACACATCTATAAAGAGGACATTACCCATATTTAAAACCAAGAGAAAATCCATCACTCATGTCATCCTCATCATTCTGTATTTTAAGCCTACTTTTCCATCTCCCTGCAGTATTCAGTCCTTGTATAAAAGCACATGGAGTGCTCTATAAACGACAGATATTAACATACCAGAAATACTTATTTTTTCCTGTACTCTTCAACATTTATTGGCACAAAATTTGTTGCAACCAGTTACTCTGTGGGGACATCTAGAATACAAAGATGATTAATCACAATTCCAGTGCTTAGGGTCTATCCTGGGAGAAAAGGTAGGAAGTAAAAAATGACACATGATATATGGGTCCTATATAGAGGCTATTGGGACTTCTGCAACCACAGAGGAGAAGGTGGCACTAACCTAGTAGAGGCTTGGGTTAATAGAACATTTAAAGAGACGTAGGGTTTTACCATGTTAATGGAATATCTTAGTTTGGGGTCCTGTAATAAGTATACTATAGGTGAGGTGATTTCAACAGCAAACATTTATTTCTCACAGTTCTGAAGGCTGGAAGTCTGCGATCAGGGTACCAGCATTGTTGGATTCTGGTAAGAGCCCTCCTTTTGATTTATACAGAGCTACCCTCTTGCTGTATCTTCATAGGGTAGAGGTAGTGAGTGGGAAAGTATGAGCCAGCAAGATCTCCTCACTCTTCTTATAAGGGCACTAGTCCATCATGAGGGCTCCACTGTCATAAGACCTCATTTTCTCCCAAAGGCCCTGTCTCTAAATACCATCAAACTAGGGTCTAGAACTTCAGCATATGAATTTGGGGGGATACAATCATTCAGTCCATGGCTGGGGAAGAAGGATCTCCAAGAAAAGGGTACAGCGTGCACTAAAGCATAAGAATGGAACAGTCAGGGTTATTCTCAATGGTTTCAGCAGTGGGTATGGGAATATGGGAAGGAAAGTTGAAGAGGTAGGTTGGATCAGACCATGAGACACCAGGATGGTATTACAAAAGTATAGACTTACCATGTTGGCTCCCATGAGCAAAATCTTTCATCAAAGGGAAACATTTTATTTTATGCCCTGCACCATTCGATTTCATCTGACATTTACCTAAAAAGGCAGTAGAAAATTGGATAGAACCATAACAGAAGATTAATTAGGTCATTCAGTTGGATCATCTAATTTATTATGTCTGCCCATATCATAGTGTCCTTCCTATATTAAAAGAGAGTGGGGCCGTGTAAACAGCAATAGATCTCTGGTATTCTATGACTTTCTCCCATTTATGATATAGAAGAGTTGGCGTAGATAGAAGAGGAGGCTTATTCCTATACTAAAGGAAGTGACCAAGACACTGAAGGGAGCAGAAAATTCATCCCATTTCTTTTCATCTTTTTTCCCCCGGTGATATAACTCGTTAATTGACTGTTTCCAAGACACTAAAACCTCTGGGGTGAAGCAGTGAATAACTGATTTGATCATCCAAATGTTTTATCTCTCCTGGGCATTACAGCTTCTGATATTCTTTCCAGAAGGTGTGTTTATGAATAGAGAAACAAAATGCTCTAATGGCAATCCAGTCAAGGCCAAGTTTATCTCAGGGAGTTACGCCACAGCAATCTGTTAGGATCTATCAATACTCCAAATACCATGACTGGATTCCCAAATAACATGATTGACAGACTTTCTGCCGGATGTTTGGTTGTGTAGGCACAGCTAGGTAACTTCACATTCGTAGTTCAGTTAAACATAGCAAAAAATGTTTGTCTCAGATCCACTGTTATAGCTGATGGAAAGAGTGATTGAGAAGGGTATGACTAGGAGTGGAATTGAGTCCTTATTAAGTAGTGCCAGACTTGGGGGGTGGAGTCTTCCATGTGCTTCGTCTCACTAAGTTCTCACACTCAGTGGTGTAAGCATGACAATTTCCATTTTACATAAGAGGGAGAGAGGTTTAAAGAAGTCGAGTAACTTACTCCAGATGAAGCAAATAGGTAGAAGGTCTTGGTTTTGGACCCAAGTGGATTTGAGCCAGAAGTCCCAAATCTCTTATAAAAGAAGACCCACATAAAATAGAGTAAAATAGAGTATAATGTATACTATTTATATTATTTGTTGTTATTATAATTGAGTGCTTATTATATATAAAATATTTTAAAGATATAAATTTATATAAAAACACTTCTACATGTTAAGTGTATGTAAGATACAAGTGAACAACGGGACTGGACTATAATTGATCAAGCAGCATCTGTCACAACAGAAGCACAGAACAAGTATCAAAATATAGAAAGTACACATTGGGAGGTCAGGAAAAAAACTGTGGATTTGAGCTATTAACCCCTTCTATTCTCATGTTGCCCTAGAGTTCCTAAGTCTCATCACTGTCATTTCAAAGTAGGAGTTGGGGCCAAGTGCAGCCTTCAGCCTGTTTCTTTATGGCCATGGGCCAAGAATTTTTTTTTTTTGTATTGGTGAAGGGTTATCAAAAAAGAAAAGAAAAGAAAAGTATGTGCAACAGAAACCAAAATGGGACCTCCAAAGTTGATATTTATAATCTAGCACTTTACAAAAATACATTTTCTGATCCTTCTTGAAGAAGCTTCACAGATGCTTGTAATCCTCCTCAAAGTGTAACTAGTTCCACTTTGTTCCATTTCTTGTGGAACTAAGGCAAGACTGGTGAAGCTCAGTGGCCCAACAGCATCTGATTTGTGTTAAGAAACTTGATTTGGTGGGGTAGTTCTAAGTGACAAATTCTGTGTTCCATTGCGTCATAAATGTACCTAGTGGATTGCATGTCTCAGTTTGGTTTTCAGAACACATGTCCTCCTCTTGGTCACTGGGCTTGATTGCCACTCTCTTGAAGTCATATTTGTGAGATACATAATGACAGTTTCAAATAAACAATACTTTGTTAAAGAAGTTAATATAACAGTTTTTAACAAATTACTAGATCCATCATCTCATTTCATTGTTACAAGGAAGGGTGATATAGCAAATTGGAGAAATTCAGAACTATCGATCTCTGAAGACTTGCCCAAGGTGATTCAGCTTGAATGAGAATTCAGAATGCCTGCCTTCTGTCCTGCTGTGTTTGCTGTCCTTTTTCATAGAAAACCCACCGTGTCATTCCCAGAAGTGCCCTTGAGTGTACAACCAAAGTCAGCTGGTGATGCATGTGTGATAAATCTTGAAATGGATTACGGAGAAGTAAACCAAGAACGAGGGATCCAAACTTTCTCTTAAATCTGCTCACCCTCCAAGGACGCAGAATTCACTGTTGAACTCAGAACCCCCCAGACCCTGCTTCTGATTCTGTCACCCTCCTGAGGAAACCCAAGGGTCCTCTTGGAGGAAACGGGGAAGAAGTCTCTGCTGCTTGATCCTTGTGAAGCAGTTCCCCTTTGTGGGACACTTTATGATAATTTTTAAAATCTTAACTGGAAGTAAGCTTGTGATCTGACTGGGGCTCTGTCTGAGGAAAGAGATGTGAGGAGGAAAATCTCCCTATTCTGGGAGTTTGCTCTGATGACCAACCTTGATTCACTGAGACAGTGCCTGCTCAGGAATCTTTGCAAGGCAAATCTGAAGGAAAACCACTCTTAGGACTTTTAAATCCTCTGGGTGGGACATAAGGTGTCTCCTGGATTCTCTGAGGAGAGTGTCTGGGACTCCCTGATAAACTATGGTTTCCTCAGGGCTAAATTAAGGTGAGCAGTCTCCATTCTTTTTCTTCCTTGCTGACTGCTGGATTTGTTGCTTTGCCCTGCCGTATTTAAACAAGAGTTCTACTTGTGTTCTGACAACTCTTAGAGAAGACTAAAGCATCAGGTCATAGTTTAGTTCGGGGGCTCCTAAAATGAACCCTAAGAGAGGCCTTCCTGTTTTAAAATGCAGAGGAGCTGAATTCTCCTCTTTGGATGTCCGATGAATGTATGTGCCCATGCCCAGGCGATGGGGCCAGGAGAGCCGTGAACTTGTGAGAAACTTCCTGCTCTAATCCTTGCTTCAGCCCAGCATAAATGGTTGACCTGTGGTGTTGGAAGCTATGGGAATTCAGTGGGAAGTGTTTTAGCAGGTTTTCAGGAAGGAATTAAATGTATGGGTAGGAATAACATTTTTCAAGTCACACCAATCATCAGCCTTCTATCTTAAGGGCAAAAGGTTTCTCTGCTGGGGAGTGAAGTTTGAGAAATGAGGGATTAGCACTTCCTTTTCAGGCAACAATGTTTGTTGATGAGCCCCAGGCCTTACAGTTTCCCCTAATTTAACCTGGGACTGTGATCGATTTTCTTTCCTCCAGTGGGAAATCATAAGAATAGTGATTCTTGTTAATACAGTGACTTGGCAGTTTTAAAGAAATGTTCGTATGATTATTCCAATTAAAAGTGATTGGCTCTTCAAAAAGGACTTTCCTGTCTCTTAACCCAATTAATACTGTCCCCATTTCCTTCAGAATTATTGCTGTTGAATATTATTATAATACTCCATACCATTGGGTAGATGTTTTCTGAGGAGAGAGGCTGGTGGTGTGACCTTGAGTGGACAGTCATAATGGAATGCTGGCCCTCTGCAGGTAGCTTGGAGTGCTCAGGGAACCAAGGACACTTAGGGAGAGGTGACTTGACCTCAAGCATCTCTCTTCTTGAGCTTCTTGTTCCTTATAGCTGTTGAACATTTATGGCTTTCAGGTATATTTTTGTGTCTCTTGCTCCCTTATAATCCTGTGAGGTAGATGTCTTTACTGATTTCTAGGTGAACTCAGGAATATGAGTACTTAAGAGTTTGCCTAGTCTCAACTTCAAGTATATCACATAACCAGGAAACTAATCAATTTTTCCAGCTCAAGTGCGTGGCACTTTTTTCCAAAAAGCAAAACAAAACAGAGTGGCTCTTGGGGCATCATTCGTCCTGAACGTTATTTATTTCTGCAGTGGATATTACCATTATGTGTACACCCGAATTCATAATCCAAGAATCAGAAGCAATAAATCTGAAAGCATTTTGTGAATGTTTAAAATGCTATACAAATGAAGCATATTGAAATTATTATTGCCATTTACCTATTTAGACTCAGATTAAATCTTCCAACTGTTTGTACTTGGTTTAGCTATCTAGTACTGTTATAGGCATGCTCTGTTCTCCATTTGAAAATATTTTAAAGTTATGTTCCTTTTCTTAGTAAACTAATTTACTTATCCCTGTTGGACCCAGAGGTATTTCACAAACGTAAAGCGAACATGAGAACTGACTACCTTCGCAGTTAACTAGGATTTTAAGTGAAGAATAAAGAGTTCTCCCTGCCCTAACATATCTTATCATATCCAGCTGCTCCTAAATGTTTCCTATCGAAATCCAGCATGAACTTTACAATTAAGAGTCCTGGAGGTTTTTTTTTTTTTTTTTTTTTTTTTTTTTTTTTTTTTTTTTTTTTTTTTTTTTTTTGGTAATCTGGTATTATAAGTTAAAGTTATTGTCAAAATTTTAAAGAAATTCCTTCAAACCTGAGATAAAATATTCCTCATCTTGGGGAGAGTTAAGAAATGTGTAGCTTGCACTTACATGTGATTTCTGAATGTGCTGACTTGTATCCTGCTGAGACAGATTGGGAAGGAGGTAACGGAAATGCAAGCTAAGGAGAGGTTGTGGGCAGCGGCATCAGAACTGCAATATCCCCTCCATGTTTCATGTCACTGCGTCTCACACCAGGCGATGTACAGCTGTGCATGCCTAAAAATACCCACGGATACTGATCACATATTCTGAGAAAAAAAGGAAGGTTCTGAACAGAGTATTTTGTGACCATTGGCTACCTTTCAAATTAAGGAGTTTTCCTTTGCAGAATCCCCAAAGGATGTCAGTACTCAAAAGGAAATTGCCCTGTTCTGCAGGAGTGAGAACTTGTGACTCAGGCAGAAAGATCATGAATAGAAACCGTCTGTTTATCAGGGGTGTTCTAGGGAGAAGTCCCAGAGGACTGCTTTCAGCCTGATAGCCAGAAACAATGGGTTCTGCTCTACTGTGTAATAGAACCTTCCACCTTGAAGCGGGTGCAGGGTTTGCCACTCTGGGTTTGCACACTTGAAGGAGACTGGCAGAATTCTCTGTCCAAAGACACTGTGTACAGTAATAAAACTGCCCTTTGAGTACATCTTAAGATCCAATAATACATACATATATACACATATATATTTTAATAAACCTTACTCAGTCTTCACCTAAACCTTCAAGACAAATATTAGCTCCATTTTACAGATAAGGAAAAAGGGGCTTAGAAGAGTTGAAAAACAGGGACGCCTGGGTTGCCCAGTGGGTTAAGTGACTGACTCTTGATGTCAGCTCAGGTTGTGATCTTAATGGGTTGTGGGATAGAGCCCCAGGTTGGACTCCCATCAGCTGGGAGTCAGCCTAAAGATTATCTCCTCTGCCCCTCCCTACAATCATTCTTTCTCCTGTGCATGCCCCATCCCCCCCACCCGACCCACCCCACCACCACCCCCTGCAACCTGGTCTCTTAGATAATACATCTTTTTTAAAAGGTTGAAAAACAGACAAGGTCACAGTACCTGTAAGAGTTGCTTCTGGGATTCAAATGCAAGCCAGCATCTTTGTCTCTAGATGAAGTTATCACCCTTATTGGTCATAGAGGGGCCAAGAATGTGTGAAAAAAGGTTCCTTCTAGGAAGGATGCCTAGTAGAAGGTCAAGCAACTGAAAGTCCCCACTTCAAACACACTCTCCTTGACTTTCCATCTAGAATAGGTGCCAGTCACCACCTTCATTGTTCTTGTCAGCACTTTGTGAGTTTGTGTGTACTTTACTGTTATTACTACATCTGTAATGCCGAAAAGGATAATAAAACAAGTACTTGTGTTTCTGCCACCCAGTCATTTATGGCTTTTTTATTATGGTAAAATATACATGAAATTTTATTTATTTACCATTTCAACCACTTATACGTGTACAGTCCAGTGGCATTAAATGTATTCACATGGTTGTGCAACCGTCACCTCTGTTCATCTCCAGAACGTTTTCAGCATCCCAAACAGAAACTCTGTTCCCATTATTCTTTACCCCCCCCCCGCAGCTCCTGACAGCCCTGCTCTCCTTTCTTATTTAGTTCCAAGGCATCATCCAGACCTCCATTCCCATGTTCCTCGCCTCTCTCTTTGGATATTCTAATGTCAGGTACTCCTTAGTAATATGTTGCTGCCTCCTGAAACTTGTTTCCCCCTCCTCCTACCTTCATCCCATTTGGTCTCCTTGTCTTTCTCATTTCGTAAAATGGCACCACTATCAACTAATTTGCAAAGTCTAGAAACTTAGGACTCATTTTTAAAAATAATCTTTTAAAAAGTTAACAGAAAAGTTACAGAGGTAGTACAGAGTTCCCATATACCCCTCACCCCATTTCTCCTTCATTAAGATCTTACATCAGAACAATATATTAGACACAGCCAATGAGCCAGCATTGATAGATGGTTATTAACTAAAGCCCATACTTTATTGGGATTTCCTTAGCCTTTACCCAATATCCTTTTTATGTTCTGAGATCCCTTTCAGATACCATTATAAATTTAGCTGTCATGTCTTTCTCCTTAGACCCCTTGACACTGACTTTCCTTGCCTTTGATGACTTTGACAGCTGTGAGGAGTCCTGGTCCGCTATTTTGTAGAACATCCCTCAATTTTGGTTTGTTTGATGTTTTTCTAATGATTAGACTAATGCCAGTCATTGGTTTTCTGGGGAGGAACCCAACCCAATTAAGGGCACATGCTATCAACATGACTTACTAATGATGTTCAGCTTGATCAGTTGCCCGAGGGAATGTCTGTGATGAGTCATTCTTGATTCTTCCTTCCTTCCCTGGTTACAGTTCTTACATGGTCTCCCTTTCATGATTGAGAACTTCTCATCTCTCCAGTCTCATCTTGAGCAACTCTCTGCTTCAGTCAGGTCATAGCTATATGTCTTTGTCTCAGTTTCTTGAACGTAATAGGGCCTTTCTGCTTTAAGGCTTCTGCTTAGAGATATGCTGTTCTCTGCTCCCTTCATCTAGAATCTTCTCAAGCTTAGTGTGGAAAGCATCCTCTCATTATCTAGTCTGATTATCTGCCACATCCCCAAAATGTTGGTCCCTGTGATTCCAGTTTAAAATAATGGCTTGCGGGTGCCTGGGTGGCTCAGTTGGTTAGGTGACTGCCTTCAGCTCAGGTCATGATCCTGGAGTCCCAGGGTCAAGTCCTGCATTGGACTCCCTGCTCAGCAGGAAGTCTGCTTCTCCACTGATCTCTCTCCTCATGCTCTCTCTTATCCTCTCTCTTTCTCTTTCACAAATAAATAAATAAAATCTTCAAAAAATAATAATAATAATGGCTTGGTTTACAAGCCATCTTAGGACCTTATATATTTTCCTCCTAAAATTTAATACAGTCATTTATGTAACTTTTATTTTATGTCTTTAATATCCTACTAGAAGGCAAGGACAAGAGCTCTCTCATTTATCACTGAAACACCAGGTCTTAAAATGATATCCCATATTTTGTAGGTATTAGCATTAGTTGAATGAATGAATGACATCACCTTAGATAAATGCCAAGCTTGGCTTTGAAAGATGAAAGGAAGGGCCTATATATTGGATAATTCCGATGATAATTTATATAGAGAGAAATCCCTTTTTCTTAAATTTTTGATAGTTGACAAATTGTTCTTCATTTATTTAATGTCATTTATCTTTCTTGCTTTGAATATACTTTAAGAAGATTAAAGGAACAAGATTTACTTTCTGTAACAAAAGAAAACTATCATTTCACCCTTCAGGGAGATGATACGGGTCTTATGAGACCCTAGTTAGATTGCCATGCTTGTTAGTCCCTGAACATCAAGATTATACAAACCAATAGAAAAAACTCAAAGGGGGCGGGCCAAAAAGATCCATGGTATGAGCAGAGTGGAAAATTATATCCTAAGTCTAAAAACACAAACAAATAAATTGGTGTTAATAACTTTAGTTCAAACTCAGACGTAAGAGTGTAAGCACCAACATGGAGAAAAGCTGTACGTATTTGAAGTTGTCCAAGGGGGACACCAAAGAAGAAAAAATAACAAGATATTTTGCCAAAGTTCTTTTATAGTGAAGTTAAATTGAGGGTTCATATCTCTTCTTCCATCCTTTAAAACAAACAAAAGGCCCTCTATCCTGTTTCTCTTATAAAAGCTGACATTCCACTGACCTTGAAATTACCATCAGACTTCTAGAAACAGTTCTCCACTATGCTTACCACTCCCTTACTATCTGATTTCTGCCCTCCCCTGCTTTACTGACAGTGGCACCTATGTTTTCCCTAATCCTGTGGTCTTTTGGGGATAATCCACTTAGACTGGAGTCTGGGGGTGGATACTTCAAAGACTTGTAGCAAAAAGGTTTGTTGTTTGTTATCCTTCTCTTATAGGCTTCAATTAAAATAATCTGCCATTGGTTGATAATAATGATGTAGAACCAAGATAATGGAGCAAATTCCTTCTACCACTGGTTCACCATTTAGGCCATGGAGTCACCAATTAGGCCACAATTACCTAGGGAGAACTTACCTCTTTCTGCATGGCTCCCTGATAAGGTTTTAAAGTTCTTCTAGAGGTTGTCCTCTCACTGTCAGGCTCGGACAGGACACCATAGATCATGGTTTCCAGATCCAACCTGGAAACCCAGTAGGTGTATATCTACTACCCACAGCCTTTCATAGCAGGAGGTATAGGCATTACAAAGAAGGCTTTTATCTGATAGTATAACCTACTCAGCTTAATTTCTAGCTATTGTTTTGCTGATAGACCATTTTCCTACATAAGGCAAATAGGGGATGGGGTGAGGGGTTGTGTTGTGCTTGAAACTCCATTCTCTCTGGCAAGAAGGAAGAGGGAGGTTAGTAGGGAGGGGAGCACAATGAAATGGCAGTACAGTGGACTCCTGAGCAACATGGGGGTTAAGGGTGCTGACACCCCCCAAGCAGTCCAAAACCAATGTATAACTTTTGACATTCCCAAAACTTAATAGCCTCCTGTTTACCAGAAACCTCACTAGTAACAGTCAATTAACATATATCTTGTATGTTATGTATATTATATACTGTGTTCTCACAATAGAGCAAGCTAGAGAAAAGAATCATAAGGAAGAAAAAACATACTTACAGTACAGCACGGTACCTGTCAGAAAAAAAATCCATGTATAAGTGGAACTATGGAATTCAAACCTGTGTTATTCCAGGGCCAACTATAATTGGTTACTGGGGTTTAGAACACTTTTCTCCATAAACAGTCATATTTCATTCTGCTCTTTTACTTCTATGTCCTCACATTTCCTTTCTTCCTTCCTTTTCTGTCCTGTCCTGTCCTGTCCTTTCCTGTCCTTTTTTCTGGCTGTATACTCCCACTGCTCTAGATTCTTGACCAATTTATTCTACCTTTTCTGCCACCCAAAAGCCATAGTCTTCCCCACCCTCTTGGCTTTTCTCGGTTCTGTCTTCATTGAAACTGTAATCAGCTCAGAAGTGATATTCCTTCATATAAATCATTATTTAAAATTATAGGAGGTTATATTTTTTATAGTATAAAAATATATAATAGTATATAATATATAAAGGATATAATATATATTTTTTATATTTTTTATAAAATTATAGGAGGTTATATATTTTATAATAATAAAAATGAAAGTATCTGATCTCAAATATTCTCTCTGACCACTCTATATAGAATGATACTAATGATAATACCATGATCATTACATGTATATTTGTATACCTTATACAAAGAATAGCATATGAGTAAAAACAACCCCAAAGGTTATACAGAAAATGCAGTATTGGTTATCTTTCAGAGAGAAACATAATGAACTTTCACTTTATATTCTTTAGCATTCTATTTAATTTTTACAATGTGTATGAATTTATTTTCAGTTAGAAAAAGGGCTCTCAGTGTTTTCAAACTATAAATGATATGCAATCTAGCACTTTCCTGTGGTCACCCATCGATCACCAAGAATTCTTCAGAAAGGACAGTGTTTCTTCAGCAGGGCCTAATTGTCCCTGTTGTCAAGTAGGGACATAACAGAATGAAAAAACTGGAGGCTCTCATTAGATGGGCTTTACACTTGCACTTCAGCTTCCTTGAATTTTTCTTATTTTTTGAGTCAGTATTGTGTAACTCACAGTGCTCTGAAATATCTAGGCATCCCTTGGCACCCTAGAGTTGGAAATTTTCTCTAGAACCAGCAAAGTAAATTAGGGCAGAATATTTTATCTGCATAGATTCAAATATTCCTGGAAATAATGATAATATTTTTTCATAATGTTACCTAATTATACAAAATATGTTCACAAAATTATTCTTTATTTGATCTTCATAATGGGCCCGTGGGTAGAAATATAAAGCTGTGTATTTAAATAGGTCTCATTTCCTAAAATTTATGTGTCCTATAATGCATAATTTTGAGCATGTATAATGAGAATGTAAGTCCTAACAACTTTGAAGAACCCTCTTAAAAATATATATAATTTGGAATTCTTAAGTTTTCAAATTCAAGTTCAGTCTCCCCGGTTTTCCTTATGCTTGGGGCTACAGCCTTTTCCCTCATTCCATTTCCATCTCTTCATTAGTCCAGGAGTTATATCTAAAGTGCAGAATTAATAGGCAGGTTCTCTGACCTGCTTCTGATGTTTCCATTCTTCTGGCCATGCTATTTCTGTGACTCAGTTTACCCTTCTTAGTGTGCATTATCTGAAAATAAATTTCATAGCCCTCTTAGTAAACCATTGGAGTTTTAGTCTCAACTTGCCAATTCCCCTCTCTCATGGTTGAAATAGCAAGATTCACTCAGTTGAAACTTTTCTGCTACTATACTATCCTTACCCTGCCCATGGCACCTAAGACGATACATTGATGTCATACAAAAAGCGACATCGGTAAGTCACTTTTTCCTTTTTATAGCAAAAAGCTCAGATGCCAGATTGCATTTGATGGATCAGTATGCCTTTTTGCTGATGCATACTTTTACCGATGTGATATGATTGTGTTATGTTGCAGGTTACTGTGTTTAGTAAACACTGGTAAGCCTCTTTTGCACCTTTAAAATGTAAAGAATCCAGTGGGATGCTCAAGCACCTATAAGCAATTTTCTCAGCCTATTTGATGTTCAAATAAAAATTAAATGAAAAAGAATTATAGTCACCATCATGTAAAACATGGATTTTAGAGTCCAGTAATTTTAAGAGTATGAGCCTCTGCTTCAAGACCATGCAAGTCTTGAAGCTGTATATCATCAGTGAGATCAATTAATTGGTACACCTGTCAGGAAGCTGGGGGATGTGTGATGTGCGGCAGACTGGGGTTACTTTCTGGGTGGACTGTCCTTTTGTATATAACATTTCTGTTACCCATTTCATGCTTCATATATTCCAAGTCTTTGAGAGTATAATAAAAACTCACCTTTCTGTTTCTTCACAGACAATGCAGGAGGGAAATAAAAGCATTTGAGCAGTTGGGATATTATCTCTAATATTTCTGAAAGGAAAAAAACCTCAACAATAATAGTAGAGCTGTTCAGAGTGTCACATTCGTCCAGGCTTCAGTCTTATCCTTAAGTGAGAACATTGAACTAGATGGCCTTGGGAAGGTCTAAGAGATGATACTCACCAGAGGCACTTGGAAAGGCAGTCCCCATAATTCTATGAGAGATGGGACAAGATTCTTCGATGATTATAAGTGTTTAAAGTAAATGTGACTTTTCTGAATTCTCTTGAACTCCCTGAATTGCCCAGTCTAGTCTGGGTCTAGGAAAGCATCATAATGAGATCTTCAAGTGTATCTAAAGACAGCATTAATGTTCTCACTAGGAGGGATTATGTTTCTAGGTAGAATATAGTACTTTCAAGGCTGGAAAATTATTCAGTAAGTTGTAAGCTATACCACCCAGAGAGATCTAAGGCCCCAGTGCTTTTAGAGTTCATAATTTTGCCTTGTGTGTTCACATGTGCACTTGTGTCTGCGTTTTGGGAGTGATTCTAGCTAAAACTGAAAGGTACGTAAGGACATCTTTAGGGTGATGGAATCTCAGCTAAGGTGGAAGAACCAGAGGGAAGAACGTGATGCATTTGCTACATTAAGGTAGTTCAAGATTGACTAGATTTAAGAGTTTGGCGGGGGGGGGGGTGAGTGGTGGAGTGTGGCTGCACAGGTTGGCCATAATACACCTTCAAGAGCCTTTACATCACTTTAGCAAGGTTGAGTTTAGGGAAGTGATGCATCATGAAAGGGTTAATCAACAGAGAGAAACAACTGATTTATGCTTAAGAAAAATGTTTGTGATTGAAGAACACAAAATCATTTGGAAAGAAAAACTGAAAAAAGGGACCCTTAAAGAGTAAATGAAGTAAAAAAGGGCAGTGCCCACCAAACTAAGTCCGTTTTGATGTAAGTGGAAGGTGAGGATGGGTTGGAAAAATATTAAAAAGACTCAGGATAGATTGGCCTGGTAGTGTGTGGTAGTGGTGGTAGGGTGGTAGGTTGGCCCCCCAAAAAATCAGGCCCCAAGAGCAGTTGGGTTTCTAGGGTAGGCAGTTGGGCTGATGGAGAAGGGGCCAGTCTCCAAAGAAGTGCGATTAGTTCAGTTAGCGTTTGAATTTGAGGAGACCAGTGTGTAACCTAGAGGAGCATTAGGGTAAGCTGTGATATCTGTCTCCGCAGAGAGCTCTGCACTGACGAGCCACATTTAGTATTTGCCAGCGGAGCGGTGACAAACTGCTACTGCATATGTATATTCATGTCTAAACAGCTTATTTTCAACTCCCATTTGTTCCCAACTCCAAAGCTCTCAGGCTGTATCCCTTTAGGAAACAAAATTGCCAAGCGGTGACAAACAAAGGCAGATTTGTAATAAATGAGCTCCTGAACTGGAAAGCAGTATACGGTCATTTTTTTTTAATTGAAAATAGTTTATCTTTTATTCCTTTTCCCTGCTTTTTGTTTTCTGTGTTTGCCTTCTGAATAGCTAGGTGTAACTCAGAGTATAATTAAAGGGTCCTGCTTGCACCACTGTTAGAGCCATTTTTAGCAAGCATTAGTAATAGTCCTGAAAAGTAAAAACAGACATGTCTTTTTGTTGTATTTCACAGGAGAGAGCTCATATTTGCTTATCTGCATGTCTTAATTTTTACTTTTGTGTAACCTAATCACTATTTCTCCCCACTTTTTGTCTTTCACATATGTCTCCCCTCCATGTGGTTTTGTTTTGTTTTGTTTTTTGGCAGGTCTTTTTTTTTTAAATAAGAATGCTAGCCAAAAGAAAATAATTTTCTAAATGTCATCTATCTAAAATCAACATCCCATCTAATTTTTGTGCCTGTTTCTCTAGTAGAATCACAAAGGCTGGCCCATACAGAGGTACACGTTCCTCTCTTAAATACTTCGGGATTGTTGCTGATGCCAGCACTCTGTGATGGCAATAAATAAATTTCAAGTGATCTTATTTCTGGTTATCAGACACTTCAGCGAGAGGAGTTGACAATGAATTTAATGGAAGAACAGAAGGCTAAAATTAACACTGAAGATTATGGAATGTTTTTTCTCAAGGTTTATGTATTTCTCCTAGTCCATACAGCTGGTTTTTTTGGAATGCTTATTTGATAAGCTCATGTTTGCATTACGTGCTTATAGAATTAAAAACAAGAACGTATCTGTTTTAAATGCTGTCAGAGTAATGTTCGATCTAGAACATACTCTTAACTTGACAACAAGGTATCTCCATTGGTAAGGGCTAAATGGGTAGTGTTAGTAGAAAGTTGGTTTAGGTCATATGATTATCAGTTATTTTGGTACATTGATTTTATCATTCATACAGCTAATTACTTCACATTGTTAAATCTCTAAGACTGTACTAAAGTCTAACTTTAAAGTCTAAACTTTAAAGTCTAACTGTACTAAAGTCTACTCTAAACTAAATTTTAGAGTGGGGTGTGTGTGTGTGAATTAATAGATTATGTAGAGCCTTTTCTGGGCCCTATTGGAGAAAGAATGAGACTGACTGTCCCAGTGACTAATCCACTCTCAAGAAAGAAGGAGCTGACCAGAAAGGATGAGCTGTATCCTGACACACAGTAACCAGAAAGTAGGATAAAGAATGTGGTCAGTGTATATTGAGTGTGGAAGACCCCAAAGGTAGACAAACTGATGCTATGACATGGCTACACAAAATGGAAATTAAAAGGCTAAAATGAACACTATGTGTTTTGATTTGTTAAAAAAACACTTAACATGGTTAACTATCAAGATAGATACAATAGGGAAAGATTTCACTCTTCAAATCTTGTTGTTAACCTAAGAATACTCATGAAACAATTACAAAAGAATAGAAAATTCTAAAGAGTTAATGATCAAGTGTCGATTTATAAGTAGAGCAAATTCTGTTGTGCTCAAGTTGAGTTGGCAGATTTATGGCCTACAGTGAGTTTGTTCTCCACAAATTCAAAACGTCACAGTTATTATTCTCAGGAATCTTACTGATAGCTTAAGGAAAGTTATACAATTCTGAATTTCAATATTTTGATTATGTTCCTAGTAATCTCTCATACTTTATAATCTGTGTGGTTTCAATAATAGGCGGGTGGGCATAGACCATTGCTCTCAAAAAATGAACAGTTTCGTTCTAGGGGGTTCTTGCACATATGTTGCTCTTATTCATTATTTATAAAGAAAAGCTGAAACTGTCATTTGGCCAACTGAAAATGTCTCCAGAGTTGGGGCCTGGAACTTCCTGTTACAGCAATCACAGATGACTGCTCATTAAATTTTTAAAATTTTTTTAGAGAGAGCGAGCATGTGTATGTGCACAAGCGAGCATAGGGTAGGGAATGGATGAGGAGGGGCAGAGGGAGAGGGAGAAAGAGAATCTTAAGTGGGGCTCCACACCCAATACAGCCTGATGCTGGGCTCTATCTCAGGACCCCAAGATCTTTACCTGATCAGTTAGACGCTCAACTGACTGAGCCACCCAGACACCCCTGATCATTAACTTCTTAATGTGAATAATTTACTTCACCCCAAGAAGAATCTAAGCCACTGATTCTAAACTCAGCAAAAAATTTTCTAAGATATCTTTGCATATGTGCTGATTAAGAAGTGTGATGCTTAAGCATATACTTCATGTCACTGAGAGTCAGAATATATGTCTTTCAATCAAATTAAGAATTTAAGAAGGCATTAATATAAGAGGCTTGAGAAGTATTCCATTCCCTTTAGAAACAAACATGCAGCAGATACAGAGAGAATATTGAAGTCTGCATCCTCTCCCTAAGGCATCTCTGTGCCTTGTAAAATGTACAGTGTAGTAATCCATCTCTTGTTTTACGGTTCCTTGAACTCAAAGACTTGTTTGTGAGAACATCAGAATCTTCTTCCAAGTTAATATTTGGAAGGAAAGCTACAAAGAGAATATTATGGATTAGGTGACAAACAGTAGAGAGAGGTGTACTTCATAGCTTAAAAAGCATGTTTTCATGCAAATATCTCTAGTAAATTCCTGAAGGAAGAAAAACACCAAAAAGTATCTGATAATGAAGAACAATCTTCTATAAAGAGGAGTACTTGGTTTTTATTATTGTCATTATTTCCCCTTTTGTTTTCCAGGAGGCAGTGAAGACTGTTTAAATAAACAAAACAAACACAGAAAGCTAGTGAGCCATGATTTTGTTTGCATAAATTAATGGGAAAAAAGTAATGTCACCAACATAAAAGCAGGGTTCTTGCTGAGGCCATCATGACCAGCAAGTTGGGATATCTTCCCCATCCCTCCCTTCAGAACCTGGGAACAGCCCCAGGTGGACTTGGCAGATACTGATGAAAGGCAATGAGTCTTAAGACTAACCTACATGTTCTGTTGCCAAATTCGCTTTTTTTTTTTTTTTTTTTTAATACCTACACTATGCCACAGAAAGAACAGGACTGATTTTGCTCTGTCAGTGACTGTGAGCAGTTTGCCTTGAAAATCAATAAAATAGGATCATGGTTTGGAGCAGTAGCATCTGAATGATTTTGACCATACACCTGTTTCAGTTTGGGGTTCTCCCAGGAAGGAGACCCCGCTTCTGCTTGGGACATGAATGTGGGGAAGTAAGAGCTATGGAGGGGACAGAGGACATGAAATAGGGAAGAGAGGCGAGCACTACAAGATTTTTTGTTAGGCTGGGCCCCCAGAGGGTGACTAGAGCCTGAACACATGGGAAGTGCTAAGAAATGGTGCCTTATAATTCTCTTGCCTGAGGACTGAGGAAGCTGGAGAATTTATGTACCAAGGGTTGAAATAACCGTTATTTGAGGGGCACCTGTGTGGCTCAGTCGGTTAAGCATCTGCCTTTGACTTGGGTCATGGTCCTGGAGTCCTGAGATGGAGCCTCTCATGGGGCTTCCTCTTAGCAGGGAGCCTGCTTCTCCCTCACTCATGCCCATTAACCCTCTCTCTCAAATAGATGGATAAAATCTTTAAAAAAAAATTATTATTTGAGGGCTGCCTCCTAGGGACATTTCCAGTTTGCCATAAGGGGAGGGCAGAGCAGACTTAGTTTCTGAAAAAGCTCTGAGACATAGAGAAGCAGTTATAGTCATAGGGAAATCAGCAGGAGGACCCCGAAAGATGGGAGTGATATGGGTGGGTCCTTAGTGAAAATATCAGCTACTTAGCCTCTAATCACAGTATGATGAGCTCTGATCAATAATTGGATATTTATTTATAAATTATATAGATTAAGGAGGTATCACTTGATTATGTATATTATAGTATATACGCATTTTTTTAAAGGATGATATAAAAATGCATCTTCCTGCAAGCCAGGGTATCGTCTTGAACAACCGCTGGAGTGCAGGCACCCCATATGGAGACCACCGCATAATGGGAAAGTGACAGTGGCCTTTCAGGATCTGGACAGTTGCAAATTGCATAAAATTAAGGACATTGAGGGGGGACCCCTGGTTCTTGGCAAACTAGAAAGGTACAACGTGAGTTTGCATCTGTATTTCAGATATGGGCTCTTGAGCGGCACGTTTCCAGCGTCAGTGTGGTTTTAAAAACAGACCCACCAAACACTGAGCCGAAGAGCAGGAAAACATGTATTTTTTTTATCCCAGATCTAGTTGCACTGCATCTCTCATGTGCTGGGTCCTTGCTGGACTGAATCAGATAGACCAGCAGCTTTCCCCATGAGCCCGTGTGGAATAGCCCAAATAGCAATGACTCTGGATCTTGATGACCCCCCCTGACTATTCCCTTTTGTCCTTGCTCTTCCTCCTTTCCATTACTTTTATTAAAAAACATGCAGGTGCCATTTGATAATATTTGTTGTAAGGACCTAGCCCTTTAGCTTCTTGATCCATTGCATTTACTAAAATAATGATACAAAACTTCTTTTTTTTTTAAATATTGTTTATTTATTTGAAAGAGAGAAAGAGAATCAGAGTGAGCACAAGCAGGTAGAAGAGCAGAGGGAGAGGAAGAAGGAGGCTCCCTGCTGAGCAGAGAGCCCAAGTGGGGCTCAATCCCAGGACCCTGGGATCATGACAGACGCTTAACTGACTGAGCCACCCAGGCATCCCTGATACAAAAACTTCTTATAAGCTTCGTAACACACAGAGAACTTGCACACACGTTATCTTATTCATACCCCACACAGACTCCTTTGTGTTTCCAGATACCACGTGGAGAAGCAGGGAATTAGGGGCTGAGTGACTCGTAAAGGTAGCTGATGGTGAAATTGTTTGAGCCCCAAGTTGAAACTGAAATCCAGGTTTTCTGACACGGGAGTGTGTGTGCATGTGTGGTATTGCTAATCTGCTATGT
The DNA here is from genome assembly GCF_011764305.1 of Mustela putorius furo. Lineage (NCBI taxonomy): Eukaryota > Metazoa > Chordata > Mammalia > Carnivora > Mustelidae > Mustela > Mustela putorius. Next base: position 90,346,405 of record NW_025421998.1, read on the forward strand.
AGCAAGATAGGAAGAGCCGTCAGTGGATTCCATCATTCTCTCCTTCAATATTGAAATATATCCTTAGTTAAACTAGGATTAATGAAGAGCCACTTTTTAACAACAGCCCCCCGACCAGATCTTCATTCTTTCCATGGCTTTCAGTGGGTTCCAAGGTCCTCTCTGCACCATCAGAACCTGCTGTCTGATCAAAATATGAAGTAATAGTTTATACTAACATTCGTACGACGATGTTTCTTTTAAACTCACTGATTAGTCCATCTATCTGCATTTGTAGTCCATTGTCAGTAATTGAGAGGATTAGAGTGGTTTTCAGAATTAACAATTGGTATGAATTTCAAAAGAGTTTAAATTTCGATAGCAGCTTTGTAAGAAGTGAGAAGTTAACCTATGGGGTCTTCCAACAGTATATACACTTTAATTTTTATCTCTCTCTAATTGAAAAGTAACAGACATTGCCCCCATTAAATGCATCTAAAAATCGGAAGCAGATGGGATACGTGTATAAGCACAGCCCTCCCTTTGTCCTATGAACTCACACCACATATGCAGTGACATTTTTTACCTACACCTTACTCCAATGTAGGGACAATGGCTGTGTTGAAAGCGAATATTCCTGTAGGGCTCTGGAGCAGCTGGTGTGGCCATCTGTGAGGAGGTAAGGAGCACGGTAGAAATAAGCCAAGAAGAAAAACACTTCAAGGATCCCAGGATATGCAGCTCCAGAGGCACGAGGAGCAGACCGTGGTGAAGACGGAGCAGCTTAGACTGGGGCGGTGGGGCGTGGGGGGGGGGGCTACTTAGGACACCTGTGAATGTAAAAGGACAAATCAGAAACAACCAGGCCCTTAAAAGTTGGTTGCAGGGCAACCCCAGGTCAGTTTTTAAACATGACCATTAGCTGGGCATCCTTTCTCCACCATGTTAAGTACGGGTAACAACTGCCAGAAGCATAGTTGTTGAATTTTGAAATTCCGGAGCAAGATGTATATATTTGCCCACCAAGTACAATTTCATGTGTTTGTTCTACAGCAACCCAAACTGTGTACTCTTTAGACCTTTAGGAGAAAGTAGACATAGCCTGCAATTTTTTTTTTTTTTTTTTTTGGCTGGTTTCCATGTTCATTTTTCTTTAGCAAAGGCAAAGTGTCCAAGCCTAGGATTAATCTGGATTCTGGGAAGTATGCATCCTGGCCGGGAGCTTAAAAATGGAAAATGGATGGAGGAAACTTTGACCTCGAAGACCAAGGACAGAACCTAATTTGGGCTAGTGTAGATGCATGTAGATGATGTATTCTTCAACCAACGATGGTGAAGAGGAGCTCCCTCACTTTATGGAGACCTTGCTGGTGTGCAAAGTTCATTGTTCGACACCATGGATCTCCAGGTGGGTCACGTTTAGAGATACACCAACCTGGAGGACTCCATGCTGTTGAGCTGTTCACAAGCAGCGGACACCTCTAACCCCATCTTCCGAGGGATTCAGGTGGTGCCTTCCATACATTTATGCGTATCTTCGAAAGGAAATCTTGCTTTTCCCTTTTTCAAAAATGGGAACAAACTTCCCAATTCTGCATCAAAATGTTACCTTTGTGGGCATTCGTAAAGCACGTTTCACAGTGTACCCTTATGAGGATGGAAAAAGGTATGGGGAGTTTTACCTTTATAAAAGTTTATTTAAAATGACAGGGTGGTGTAAGTAAAGTATTTACTTGCAAATTTTAATTATGTCTAGAGAGATTTTTAGTAAAAGGTGAGTCTATCATATAAATCTGCATTTTTTATAAAATTGTAATTTATTGGACTTGATATATAAGTATAGTATTTATAAATATACTGCATTATATTTTCATTATAAATCATGAAAAATGTCCCTTGCTTTGTAATAAATATATTCCTTGTTCTTATTTGACATCTTTCAAAGTCAGTGTTTTATATAAATTTTATAAAACCGAATAGATTAGAATTTGTATTGTTATAAAACAATAACGATATTGAAATAATCAACTCTTGTTATAATAAAAATTCTGTAAGTCTTTTGCCAGTAATATGGCATTGAGGTTTGGTTTAAGGCAGATGCGATATTAAGGAATTAACTTTCATCATATATTTTGTTTTTAATGCTTTGGGAGTAGTATGTATGTGTACATATTCACACATTCTTGTTGATAGGGATTGTTATATGATATGTCATATAAGTTTTCCTAATATTAATATATTTTCAAATTCAGTGGCTTTATTATCATGATAAGTTTCTTCTATAATGTACTGTTGAATTCCATTTACTACTATTTTACCAAAACATTGTGCATTTACACTCATGATTGAGATTAATTTAAAGTTTTCAAAAAATTTTTTGAGTTCTATTTGGTTCACAAGTGTATCAGAATCATACTGATTATATATGGAGGCTTCCCCTTTCCCCTTATACTGCTGAAGTGTTCATAGAGCATAGGATTATCAATTCTTTAAATATTAGAATGGCCCCCACCCATAAAACTTCTGATAAAAAGCTCAAATTCTTTTTTATAAATTTTTTTACAAAAATAAAAAAATTGATTATGATTCTTTCTAAGCCTTTTTATTATTTGTATTTTATACATCTTCACTCATTAATTTTGGTAAATTATGGATTCCTTATCTATTTAATGAAAATTCTCAACAATTTTTATCAAGTAATTGTGCAGATGATTCTGTTAAACTAGATTATTCTCCAAATCTGTTATTATCTTTTTCTTTTCCTAATTTTAGTCATATTTTTCTCATGCTCTTTTGGTAAAGTGTACCAGAGTTTTGTGAGTATTTAATTTTCTTAATTCTGCTTTTGATTTTATAATTTATCACTTATTTTTGTAGTTATTTCATTCTGATTCCATGGAGATCTTTGTTTTCATTCTTTTCATAACATCCTGAGTTGAACACTTAGCTCCTTCTTTTTAAAATTCCTCTTGTTTAGGACTGAGAACATTTATGACTATGACTTTGTCTCTAACAATTGCTTTGGTCTCATCTAAAATTTTAAAATATAGTCCAGTTATAGGCTTGGGTTTGATTTCTGCACATGTTGTGAAAAGAAATTTAACTCATTAGGTTTCTTCATTTGTAATTTGCAGTAAAAATACTTACCTTATAGTGCTTTGCAAGATTGATTGAGATAATATATTTGTAAGTGTACAGTTCAATGAAAGTAAAAATTGTTTGACACAAATAGCGTTTGTTGAAAATTGTGGTTTGGTTTTTCTTTTAACTCAATAGTTACTTTAATTTTTAATACCTAAAGTGTTGAGTGCTTGTTGCTTTTGTTCTTACTTAAAATTTTCTTGTAAATTTCCAATTTTATTGCACTTTGGTCAGAAATATGGCCTTAAAATGTCTATTCTTTGAGATTTTTCTCAGTTTTCAGTCTTGGAATTACTTGAATAATTGAAAAGAAGATTGTATTCTTTATTGAAGAAAGTTCTTTATACACACACACTACATTGTATTTATATTCATTCATTATGTTAGTCAGTTCCCTTTGTTCCTATTTTTTTTTTTTTAATCTACCTGATCTGTCGCTATATTTGCATTTCTTGCACTTACTGTGTTTGGTCAAATTCTAATAGGGTTTTGTTTTTACATACTTTGAATTTTATACATGATTATTACTGTTTTATCTGTTCTGTTTAAAATATTTTGCTTGTAGTTCTAGTTCATATGAAACTATTATTACTACCTCTTCTCTTTTACTTTGAAAGACATGTGCCATTCTTTTATTTTTAAATTCTCTGTGTCATTTTGTTTATGTTGGTTTCTTCTAAGGAGGCTATAGTTGGATTTGCATTTGCTTTTATTTTATTTTTTGAGAAAGAGTGTGCAAGTATATGTGTATGGGGGTGGGCCCCAGCGGGAGAGGGAGAGAGAGAATCTTAAGCTGACTCCCTGTTGAGCATAGAATCCCACATGGGGCTCAGTCTCACCACCCTGAGATCATTACCTGAGCTCAAAACAATTAGATGCTTAACATACTGAGCCACCCAGGCACCCCAAGTATTTGCTGTTATTTTTATTTTTAAGATTTTTATTTATTTATTTGAGAGAGAGAGAGAATGAGAGAGGGAATATGAGAAAGGGGAGAGTCAGAGCGAGAAGCAGATTCCCTGCCAAACAGGGAGGAGCCAATGCCGGACTTAGTGTAGGACTTGATCCTAGGACTCCAGGATCATGACCTGAGCCGAAGACAGTTGCTTAACCAACTGAGCCCTAGACGCCCCTGAGTATTTGCTTTTAAATTAGTAGTTTAATCCTCTTACATTGTCTCCTCTTGCATTTTTGTCTACTTTCATTTTATCCTTCCTTCGTGTCTAATTTCTTCATGTTTTGCCTTTACAACTCTTTCCCTCTCTCAAAATAATGATTCAGAGAGTATAAATAAGTATTCAGAATTTAATTAGCTCTTAGTTTTACTTTGAGAAATTAGATGCTATCATTATTTTTATGGTAATTATCAAAGCCAAAGATGAAATGTATTGTATTTTGTGTTAGTGTTTGCGTAGTTCACATTCAGTTTCAGATCTTTTGTGATATAATGTGAGGAGTTAGGGTGAAAGTATTGCTATTAAATTTTTGTATTATTATTTATGCATATACTTCTATACATGTTTTCTTTTTTCGAATATTTTCAATCAGTTGCCTTGTAATGTGTAACCATTACTTTATTACTCCTTGCTTCACTGGTTTCAATGATTACAAGCGTTGTTTAGCAGGATCTCTATTTCTAAATACCTTGTTCTGATCCAGTCTCTTAAAAATGGTTTTGAATACTTAGCTTTATTTTAATGAACTTGATATTTCTTGAGCCAGTGCATATATATGTGTATATTTCTATTGCCTTCACATGTGAGTATTTTAGATGACTGTGACAATCTCAAATCCAAAATCCTCTATCTGTCCAGACTGTTAAGTGCTTCTGACTCAGTTCATAAATATGGAGGCAGGAACAACAGTTGCTTTTCCTCTCTAGGACAGAACTGAGATGGGCTACCTTGACAGAACCTAGAACCTGTCACTGAACTAGACGGAAGTTTGTGTGAATTATTCTAAGCTTTTCACTCTCTTTGACATTCAGATATTAAGCAACACAAACAGGGACGTTCCCATACATTCTAGTTATATTTCTGTTCCCACATTTCACCCCGAACCCCTACTTACTTCATACCCAGAAAGGAGTAAATTAAAATGAAATTTAAAGTGCCCCATGGTACCTCTCTCTGAGCCTAGAGGCAGCCTGTGTAACAGGTCTGTGTTTTGTACTCTGTCTCAGTCAAAGGTACCTACAAAATAGGTAAAGGTACCTTTACCAGGCCAAAGAACAAAAGAGAGAATGGAAGATCCAGATCTCCCAACAAAAATATCTCAGTCCTCCCCATTTTCTCAAATTTTGTAAAACCCTGTTTTCTGTCCCAGAAGTTCCATCTCAGACTGTGAAGGTGCCATCGGGGGATTCAGGAAAGAGAACGTGGAGTTCACCATGACCCAGGGCAGCGCAGAGTCCATTTCTTTCTTTTTTCTTTTTTCTTTTTTTTTAATTTTATTTATTTATTTGACAGACAGAGATCACAAGTAGACAGAGAGGCAGGCAGAGAGAGAAAGAGAGAGAGAGAGAAGGAAGCAGGCTCCCTGCTGAGCAGAGAGCTCAACACTGGGCTTGATCCCAGGATCCAGAGATCATGACCTGAGCCAAAGGCAGAGGCTTTAACCCACTGAGCCACCCAGGCACCCCAGCAGAGTCCATTTCTTGCCATGTTTTTCTTATTGTTTCTCCCAGCTTCATTCTTTTCATAGGGATGCTTCCCAGTTTCTCCATAGGGAAGAATCTGCTTGACTTCCCTGGAGATGTCAGAATGGATTGACAAAGGAATCACTTGCAGTTACACTTAAAGTGTAAATATCAGTTTCCTATTTGGGAAATAGAAAAAGAACATTTTACAGATAGAGAATAGGAAAAATAATAGCTCCTAAAAGCTTGAGGACTTAATGTATGCCTGAAACTCTAAGCCCTTCCTATTCATTATCTCATTTAATTTTCTCAAAACAACTTTATGAGATTAAAGTTTTAATCAACATCCTCCTTTGGTGGGGTGGCAAGACAGTCAAGCCTTGAGTAATCTGCACATGAGCAAACATCTAGGAAGTGAAAGGGCACAGTCACGAGGGGGTGGGGCAGTACTGCCTCAATGCTTCAGCATTTTTGGACCAAAGGCAGAGTGAGATAGGGCATATGTAATTGTGTTTATTCATAAATACATGTATTTTGAGATTGTATTATGATAGCCTATATAAATTTGGTTTTTTTGAATATAGATAGTGGTGAACATTTTACAAACCTACCACATGAAAAACAAACATTTGGGGGCAGAGGCAAAGCCATTTACCCTGACACATTAGGTGGACTTGAACATCCTGACTAATGAGTAAGCAGTGAAGAATTTCCATCTCTTCTCTTCTGTTTTGATCATAGCAGTATGCTTATGTATATTGACTAAATTCTGAATGATCTGGTATTATTATTTTTCTTTTTCAAAATGAACAAGCCTATCCTAGTTTTCAAAGTGGAATTTTGATGGGGTCCTTATGCTTATCTGCAAATCTGAGCTTTTTATTGGTGGATATACTGTAAAAACATAAGCATAAAATTTATTTTTATTGCCTCTAAATCTGCATATATCAATGAAAGGAAGAGATGAAACATATATATGAGAATAAACTTGGAGGAGCAAAGATAAGTCTGTGCCTCTAATACATGAGTGAGCTCGACTTAATAGACACAGAATTTGAAATGCTAGAATCACTGGCATTAAACAACAAGGAAGTTTGCAAATTATTTTGAATTATGAGTTTCAAGTTTGTTTTCCCAAGGAGTCAATAAGTCTTCACCTAGATTTTCTGCTTTATTTTCACGTGTGCTAATTGTGTGCTAATATGTTTAATAGGCTGATTAGCCAGGGAACACAGGATTCTCACTGGAATTTCCTCACATTGACTCAGGGATTACTCTGGGCTCGCTGATTGCTTCCAGCTTCTTTCTGTTCCTTTTTTCTAATGGTGGAGAAGATGTCAACATTTATGGAGTTGGGGGGGTGGGGAGGAGAAAATAGTAAATGCATGCATGGTATAGATAGTGTTCTCTGACATATGTGGCAAGCCCGTTTATACTTCTCTGAGCATGTATCCTTTCTTTTTGGGGAGATGATAATAGACAATAATTTTTACTAATGACTGTGTGCCAGGATTACAACTTAAAAGGTTATTTAATTCTCATCATGACTCCATGAGGTAGGTAAAATTTTATGCCACTCTGTAGATGAGGAAACTAAGGCATTGAAAGTTTAAATAACTTGCTCAAGGTCACTTAGCTTATAGATGTTGGTCCTAGGATTTGGCAAAAGATTCAGCTGCAGAGTTCAGGTTTGTAATTACACTAAATTGCATCCCAAGAAGATCTATATTTACCTAGGCATGCATACACATTTATATACATATATACATACACATGCAAATCAAACACATTCTTGAAACTCATGTTCTTCAGACGTGTCTGTGGAGAGTCTGAGACACAAACCTACCAGAGTATGTACATTTAGATGCATTTCTTCAGTTCACACACACATTTGTATTTCTCAAGTACACATGGATAAGCAACCATTTTTATCAGAGAAGGGCTGACTTTAAGATATTGAAATCATCTTGTACTAGGTCATTTGCAGAGTATAACCAACAGTGGGTGAAAGGTTATGGGTTGAATATGTTTTCCCTCCAAGATAAATCACACACACACACACACACTCACACACACTAAGAGCTATGTATACTTACTAGCTGATAAGTGTGACTTTTAGCCATGCTGAGGGGTTGGGTTGGGGCTGAGGGCTGGGGAAGTAGGTAAAGTAGGAAAGACCAAAGACAACATCGCATTCAGATTCTTTAATTGAAGCAGAAGCCTCACTAATCATTTTGTTCTTCATATTCAAAGTATTGCCCAGTTCTGTACATGATGTTATAACTTTATAAATACTCAGATTTTAATTAGCATGATTTTGATTAGCACAGTAAACGTATACTTACTGCTTCTTTTAGTAACATTCTCTGTCCACATGACCTTAATGCTTCCTTATTTTCTGGGAGTTTAAATTGAAGCAAAGTAATTATCGTTGCAATTTGATAGATTCTGCAACAGGATTTTGAATCATCTTTCAGAAATTTATGGTCCTTATATGAAAGCACCAAATGCTCTATTGGCTCAGCTACTACACCTGTCACCTTTGTAAGATGTGAAGACGGCAAATCTCTTTTCATCACTGAGATTCTCAGAAAAATGCCTTTCGTGTTTACTAAGGAAGGACTTAAAAAGGAACATGATTGGAGGTGTGCAGATACTTATGCACACGTAATCTGCCTTCACTCTCTCTCCTTTCAATAGCATGGTGCCGTCTTTGAAAACTTGAGTCTGCTTTTCTGCTAGACTATTTTTCTGTGCTACTGATGTTGTTAGTGACAAGGAGTTCTATACTTCTGATTGTATGAGTCTTAAGTTTTGGTGCAGTTAATTAAAATTAAATGGTGTGCATGTATGAGAGAGAGGATTCCAAATTATTCAAATTATAGTCACTCAGTTGTCATTCCAAATGTTCTGTTTTTAATTTAGCTTTGCTCAATAATTTAGTTGTTCCAATATACAAATTCTATTACTCTGTAATGGCTCTACTCATGGTTTCAGTCTCTTCCAAAGAAAACTTCAGCTATTTCTGATCAATCCTATCCAGATAGCTTTACTTAAGAGTAAGTCACAGAACCAACAACCTCACTGTACAATCTTGGTAAATAATTCATTCATTTGAGAAGCAGATACTTTTATTCAGCAGATGATATGTTGGGTTTCAGCAACGATATGAGTTAAAAATTAATGTTTTGTCACTTCACATAGCTAACATCATAGTAAAAAAATATGTAATAACATATTTAATATGATACTTTCGATTGACCACTTAAATATAACAGCAGCAAAATCAATAACAGAAAAGGAAAGGTAACATTTACTTAGTGCCTCCTAGACATTTATTACTTGCCTAAGCATTCTACATATACAACCACTCTATTAATTAGATGTATTATTTTTCCCCATTTAAATTTAAATTTAAGGAAATTAAAGATCAGAATACTTAGTAAGTAACTTGCCCAAAGTCATACACTTGAGTTTCTGGTAGAGCCGGGGTCAAAGCCATGCTCTTCACCACCATACGGTGCTGACGCGAATTTATTTGCATCCTCAGGCAGTATCTTCACCTGTACACTGGTTTGGAGGAAGGAGGTGGAATGATTGCTGTTTGGTTGCATACAGCACTTGGCAACTAGTTAAAATGTACCTATCAAATATCTTAGTTCAGTCAGTTTCTCCTTTTTTAAACCAGTTTATGTATTGAATTTTCTTGTGTTTTTTATATTATATTTATGATACAGATGAATCTGGTTATTTTTTCTTTTGCTTTTCTCCTCAATGCATATTATGATGTACTTACCAATATGGATTAGAAAAAGTGTTACGGCAGATTTTTAGATATTCCGTGGACAAGGAGGTCTGCTTTTTCTGTAGATCCCACTACATTCTCAAGTGGCCACCCACAAATTCCTTCCATTTCTTTTTTGCATATTACAACCATAATTAAATATCTATCCCTATAGACAGTGCTTTCAAAAAATAAGTTAATACTGTAATGGGTAATGGCTATTTCTCATTTTCCTTATAATAATTTCTTTGTTAAAATTTTGTCCTCATAATAAAAATGTGATTAAAACATAGATTATAATTTTCATACCTTCCTTGAGAGACTTTTTATGGGAAAATGAATTTTTAATATCAGAAAAATGTAATTAAACACTTCTGATCCTCCTTCAATAACATTATAGTTTTTTATGGTTTAAGTATTTACTAATTTGATATTGATGCTCTCAAGGAATAAAATAATTGTTTGACTTCTTTCCTCCTTCTAAATATATTCAACTTAACAAATATTTATTGCGAACATACCACAAGTTAGCTTATATTCCCTGTTGTGTTTCCATCAATTTTTGACATGTTTTACATGACAAGTAATTTATAGACAAAAATCTATAAATAGTTTCCTTTCTTAATACATTAGAACAGATCTATTTTCATCTAAGTCACTTGCAATGTAGAGTACTCACTTGAATGAGAGAAAAAGTAGAATTATATTTATTGCCTTTTAATTTACTAGCATGCCCAAGGGAATGTCCCTTCACTGACCCATGTGTGTCATACATAGCAGGGAAAAAAGATTGCTTTGAAAGATAAAAAGATAATAAATCCTGTTCCTGTCCCAAAGGAACTGGGACCGCATAACCTCCTCCCGACCTCGCAGCATACTCTCTTCCTCGCACCTCACACTATTGTCACTCGGTACTGGTGGAAACAATTATTAAGTTCATGTAGAAGGTCTCCCCTTTCTCATCAGTCGGTAGCAAAGCTGAGACTTGCACCCAGAACCTCTGACTCTTGCCATAGCTTGTGAGGTGTTAAAGGCATTACCACCAAAAGTGGGTTGTTGTTGGTTTTTTTTTTTTAAGTTTATTGATTTACATAATCTTTACCTCCAACCTGGGGCTCAAACTCGTGACCTTGAGATCAAGAGTCACAGACTTCTCCGACTGAGTCAGTCAGGCACCCCAAAGTGTTAATATTTTTTTAAAGCTTTTATTTATTGATTTTAGGGAGAGAGAGAGAGCAAGTGCTCACATGCAAGTGGGGAGGGGCAGAGGGAGAGGGAGAAAAAAAACACTGCGTGCAGAGCTCAGCAAGGGGTTCCATCCCACAACCATGAGATCATGACCTGCGCAGAAACCAAGAGTTGGACACTTAACCAACTGAGTCACTTAGGTGCCCCCAAAGTGTTGTTATTTTTGATGAGAAACAGGACTAGATTCTTAATTATCCCATGGAAATACCGTATTAATTTTTAAAAGATGACTAAAACAGATAAATTTGTGTCATTACTACCACAGAGTAACTAGTTGACTTTAAATGAATTTAGTAGCAACACATGTAACATTAATTTATCTATCCCTTAGTTTTATCCTCTGCGAAATGGGACAATAAGGGCACCTATCTCAGGGTTGCTATGTGGGATAAGTGAGATAATCAGCCAAAGAGCTTGCCATGATGCTTGGCACAAAATAAGCCTCAGTATTATATTACTATTACAGTTTTATTTCGCTCACCACTATTATGTAGGAAGAGGGGGAAAAACCTAGGATGCAAGTGGGAAACTGATTGTTTATGATGAATTTGTGATTAATACATTTTAATACATTAAGCTCCTGAAAAAATGTGTAACTTGGTAACTATTCAACATCTATCCAAATACTTTCATAATAATAAAACAGACTGTTCTACTAACTGATAGGCATACCTCAAAGATATTGTGGGTTCAGTTCTAGACAATCAAAATAAAGTGAGCAAAGTGAATTCTTTTGTTTCCCAGTGCAAGCACAGGTTAGGTTTGCACTATACTATATTCTGTTGCATGTGCAATGCATATGTCTTTAAAAAAAATAGTGTCTGTGCCTTAATAAAAAATACTTTATTGGGGCGCCTGGGTGGCTCAGTGGGTTAAAGCCTCTGCCTTCAGCTCAGGTCATGATCCCAGAGTCCTGGAATCAAACCCTGCAATCCCGCTCGCTGCTCAGCGGGAAGCCTGCTTCCCTTCCTCTCTCTCTCTGCCTGCCTCTCTGCCTACTTGTGATCTCTGTCTGTTAAATAAATAAAAATATTTTAAAAAAATAAAAATTAAAATTAAAAATTAAAAATACTTTATTGCTAAAAATTGCTAACCATTGTTCAAGCTTTCAGCAGGTTCTAATCACTGATTACAGATCACCAAATATAATATTAATGAAAAAGTTTGATATATTATGAGAATTACCTAAACGTGACACCACGACATGAAGTGAGCAAATGCTTTTAAAAAAATAGCGACAACAGACCCGCTGGACACAGGTCAGCCCCAAGCCTTCCATTTGTAAAAAGCTCAGTATCTGCAAAGGGCAGTAAAGCGAAGCACAGTAAACCCAGGGATGCCTGTGTACGATGTGTATTTCTGAGCACCTTCTTTGTGGCTGGCACTTTTGTGATTGAAAGATTTAGAGTAGAAATAGAATAAATTATGGATTAACCTATTTTATTATTCAAAGTGGCAGAATATCAGCTTTCTATCTGTACAAGGAGGAGTTGTTTAAAGGAATCCTTTTTCAGAAGCAAAAACATAAATCTTTGGAAATCTTGCTGAAGTAATCTCTCAGTTTCTGGAGGAGTCTGTTTCCGGAGGAGGTCTCTAGAGCACATTTGTCTATTTTTGAGGAGATTTCCTTCCCAGCTTATGCCCACAGCAAGGACAGCTGAGTTTCTGCTCTCAAGGATTGGAGCCCTGGTAATACAGTCTAATTTTGCTGAAGACCAAATAGCAGACTACCATTTCCAGGTGCCTACTAAGGGCTTATCACTTCAGTGGTTTGATTTTCAAAACAATTCTGTGAAGTGGGTATTATTTAAAAAGATAACAAAGCTCACTTTATGGCAGTGGTCTGAAACAGAACCCACAATATCTTTGATGTATGCTTGTACAGTAATAGAATAGTGTATTTTATAATATGAATTTGGATAGATCACAGATACTCATTACATTAGATACTCTTTTCAGAAGCCTAGTGTATTAATTACAGATTTTTATAATTCATATATTAAAATCCGAGAGAAGTGACAAAACGTACAGGTAGCAGATCTGGGGGACTGATGGCAGATGCCTTTCTTTTTCCATTACAGTTTATTGCCCACTTGAAACTTACTTCCCAAAACTCATTTCTGAATGCAGAATTATTTATATTGTGATTGGCAGCTCATTGTGCCAAGAACAGTGCCATACTGTTCATTCATTATCTGGTCACACAGTAAATGCCTTTTCAATATAGTGAATGAAAAGTGTAGACCTTTTTGCAGAGGATCACACAAAACCCCATGGGAGACTGTGGACTCTGAGAAACAAACTGACAGTTTTGGAGGGGAGGGGAGAGGGAGGTTGGAGGGCCTGGTGGTGGGTATTAAGGAGGGCACGGATTGCATGGAGCACTGGGTGTGGTGCATAAACAATGAATCTTGGAACACTGAAAAAATAAAATAAAATTTTTAAAAAAATGGACCATGAAAAAAAAAAATCCAGGTGAAACCTGACCTTAACCCCTTTCCTCTCATGCTTAACACAATCTCCTGTCTTGCATCAGGATTCCGGAAATATACCTGGAGTTGCTTCCCTCTGCTGCCTTGCGTTTCATTTCGTCATTGTTCCAATTGTTGGGCTAGTTCCCAGTTCTTAACTTTTTCTCTATTGATTCTGTAATCACCGATGTGGCAACCCCAGACTCACCTACCCTCCAGCACATTGCCAGGGATTCATAAACCAGCCTCTAAAGAAAGGTTATATGTGGAAGAAAAACAATTAGAAAGTTCAGTTGTTATTGCATATACTAGTGGTTAGTAAAAGAGTCAACTGTCAGCCTGCTTGCTTCTGAACGGCGGAGCAGAGCTCTCTGGAGGGTTTCACTTGGGACCCTCACCTGGGAGTGACTTCACTCTCCCACTTGTGAAAGTAGAATCCTGTAGGAGCATGATGACCTGCACCTGGAGCAGCCCATGAAAGGCATCAGAACAAGCACCATTAAAACATGTAAAATGAGGCAGAATTATACAGAAGGAACAGGGTGTTTGCTGCTTCCAGTGCTACCTTGACAGTGTGTTGGATGACTCTCATAAGCAGTGGAATTTTGAGCCTTGGTTTCCTCATTTATAAAATAGAAATACTAATCGAATGCACCTTATCTCCCATGTTTGAACTCTTGTAGGGATACAAATGAGATTATCCACATGGCATGTTTTGGTAAATTCTAAGTTACGTCCAAATGTTGGTTATTATAATGAAGGAGTCTCTACCGGGCGAATGGCAAATTAAGTCCTTGGGTACTTTCAGTTCACTTAGATAATTGCTCATTTCTTTTAGAACAAAGAATTGAGGTCCTATGTGATACCCTGGTGGTGTAGAGGGAAGGGTTAATGCTCCCACCAGTGTCTGCACTCTATCCAGAGTGTGACTTACAAACTTTTAAGAGTCAGCACCATTAATCAAGCACCATTAATACAACGTTGAGCTCATTCCTGTAAGGAATGTACTTGGGGAGAAAAGAGATTTATTTCGGAAGAGAGAGGTATAGCTGTTGCAAGGCTCATTTTGAGAGTGGAGGGAAAGCTGAATAGGAAAAGGTGCCTTAGTAAAGTTTTATTACTTGCTTAAAGTCACAAAGTACATTCATGCACTATCAATCTCTGGTTCAGTGGGATTAATTAATTAAGGCTGTGCATGCACACCATAAGATTAATTTACTGAATAATTCATTGAGAAAAGTATGTTCAATTTTCAAGTGCTTGAGACTATAATGAATCATTGATGTGACTAATTTACCTTCCCTAAATTGACGGATAGGTTTTAAATTGAAGTGATCAGTAATTTGGGCATATTGATCCCACTTCATGTCACCTATATTATTAGGAATTCCCAAGACTTTTAAAGGACTGGAATGTGTTTTTCTTTATAGGGAAATTGAGGAATGTCATAACTTGTCAACTAGAATTTCTTCTTTAGATCCACATATGTCATCAAGTTCCAACTTCTGGTCACAGTTGATGAATCAGGAGAGAGGATTACGTTGGAGTGATCTGTAAAATTCTCAGGATTTCAGGGAAGAAGGTGGACAAAGAAATGCCCGCTTGTATGTTTTATGTCAGAATTCTCGTCCACACTGCCGACAACTAGCTCTGAGAGTTCAGTATACCATGACACTAAACAGTAGAAAATGTGGCAAGCACAATAATATTTTCCAAATTAGGAGACATTTTGAAAAGAAGAAACTTTTATTTTTGGTCTTGTGAGATAATCTAAATGTATTGGAGAGTCATATTTTCTTACCTAGAAACGGAAACCAGGAGAACTTAGATATGTATCTTAATGACTATGTCATATTCATCTTTATATGAATTCCATCCATTTTCAAGTCTGACCTATTGTAGGTGCTTCTATATTGTTG
Organism: Mustela putorius furo; assembly: GCF_011764305.1. Taxonomy (NCBI): domain Eukaryota; kingdom Metazoa; phylum Chordata; class Mammalia; order Carnivora; family Mustelidae; genus Mustela; species Mustela putorius. The sequence goes on from NW_025421998.1 coordinate 90,361,585, forward strand.
GATTAATAGACTAAGGGTCTAAAAAAAGGAGTAACTCAGTGGTATAGGTCCTATTTATAGGAATCATTACTGTATTCTCTTTCATCGGGACTGGGTGCCTCTTATTGGAGAGAATGGTGTTCTGACTTTTACACTATCACAGCAATTGCCATTTGGTCATTATATCCAAATAGGCATTATTGGGAGCAATGTAAACATACCCTCTCAATTTGAAAAACAGCTGCATCATTTTGGGGTCAAGTTTTATCTTAGAAAGAAGAATGAGTAAAAATAAGAACACACTTCACTAGATTTTTGCATGTATGTCTTCATCTGTTTTTCAGTCATTTGGATACTATACTATCCTCTCTAGAGAAGCACTCACTCTATAATCGGTCTGCTTTGGACTTCATTGAAGAAGGTGTATTTTTTTTTTTTCAAGTATTTGAAGAATCTCATCTTAAACATACCCTTATGGAATGGATTCTAAGGGCCATGTTACTCAGTTCAGTTGACGATTTATTTTATACCTATTCTCTTGTTCTTTTCTTTGCGTGGGCATTGCTACATTTTGAATTCTCAAAATTTTTCCTCCATATTTTTCTGTATTTTCCTCTTTATTTACATTCCACTTCAGAGTTTACTTTTTCCTCACGTTTCCCCCTTTTACTTACTTATCTCCTTTCTTTAAATATTCTTTTTTTTAGCTTTCCCTTATTTTTAATATTATAGCATATAATGTTCCTGTGTTTTTGTAAATGGCCACTAAACATGCAATTTACCATATTATTTAGGCATTTTCATACAAAGACACAAAAGCTAAATGCCTATTACAGTTCAGGATTAAGGGAAATTGACAGACAGTTGTTACATTGTTCCCTCTCTCTGTCTCTGAGTAAATGTGTATGTAGGTGTAGTTCCTTTAGCTACTGGGAAGCTCAAATTTAGAATCGAGTTCTGATTGCCATTGTAAACATTTCCTTTGCCACATGTTTCTTTTATGTCCTTTCTGCCTCTTTTCTTATGACTCCTGTTTCCTTGACCTGTATGTTGACAGTTCTAGTATATACCTTAAGTTTATTATAAAACCTCCCCAGGTCCTTCTCAGAAATAGTTATATTATAAATTTTTAAAGAGTACATGATAGTTCCTACATACAACTCAATCATACCCACTATTGTTAATTTTTCTTATTTTTCTTTGCTTTCTTTCATGTTTTTTTAGTCTTGTCCACTTCTTTATCCTTATCTTCCCCGTTTCTTACACCGCTATCTCCTCCCTCCCTTGGATGTTCAAACCTTTTCTCTGTTCAGCATTAGTTACCATATCCTTAATTTCTTTATCCTTTCCCACGATCTGACATGGGGAAATGTGCAAAACCAACGTTATGTGTCTCTTCACCCATATCAGTCCGTAATAGTGTAAGAACATATTTCTGTTTGGCCCATTGAAAGGAGAGATTGGTTGCTGGCTGTCCACAGGCTTAGAATCCTAAAAGGGTCCTGACAGGCTAATTGGTTATGTTTTCTGTGGTTCTTCTCTGCATTACCAAACATTCAGAGCAATTTTGCAAGCATATGCTATACTCCATAAAGAGAAATTAGGTAAACAGACGTGTACTAGATTGCTGATAGCATTTGTTAAAGCTAATGTCTCTTAAGCCTTCACCCCAATCATGGGTCAATGTTACCATCTTCCTAGAAAATGCAGGGTCAGACTAGGAAAAGCAGTGATGTAAGGTTTATTTTAAAATTTTTATTTCATTTTTCCAAAAGTTCTTATAAATAACTTTAGCTCTTTATAACAACTAAGTTAGCCAATAATATTGGGGTTATTAGCCTATTTAGAATAACTGTGACTTCTGCTGAGAAAGAAGAGAAAGCTTTTAAGAAATGGGGAAAATGAATGGAGAGAACAGAAACCAGATTCAACATGCATGTGGAACAAAATTCCTTGTCTTCCCAACCAGATTATAAATTTACTGAAGCTGGGCACTCTTCACCTCAAAACTTTATGTCCTTCAACTCTTCAACAGGGCTATTGAATAACAGAATCACATAACAATTGCTAACACCTCAGGAGAGTCAGAAAGTTGAAATTCATGTAGTTCAGCTCATGCGTTATGCCCTCTATTTAGCGTATAGACATTTGATGAAATTTCTACCTAAAAATTACTAGTTACTAAAAACTAGTATTCTGTTTAAAGTAGTATTGTATTTCACTAACCTTCTAGAATTGATACCCACCTCATTGTTATCCTCCTCAAACTTTGATGCTCGTAAGTGGAGTCGATGATCACCTGATTGAGGTTGTCAGCAAGTTTTGACATTGTCAGCAAGACTGTTGATTCTGAAGACTGGTGTTCGAAAAATTTCCAGCAGCCCATTGATGTATCTTTCTGTGGGACCTTCATGACCCTGTGCTTCATTGGTCAGTGGGAAGTTCACAACCTAAAGCAGATACTGTGGGAAAGGCAACACACAGCTCAATTCATGGCTGCCTCGCTTCAATGATGGATAAATTATTTCTATTGGTGGTAGTTCCTCCTGGGGAGAACCATACACTGAGGTCCTCTAATGTCATTGCATAATGAGATATGAATATTAGAAAATCATGCTGAATGGCTTCTTAACCAAGTGGAAATCTGGGTGAATCTCGAGAAATGGCTATTACTAATGGTCCAAATACTTTTCCCAGGCAGTGAACATTTATAACTTCTGTGTAGCATGCTATTTCTAAAGCACAATGTGGCAGAAAACAGTTGGCCATTTCCTCTCTGTTATGCTGAATGGACAACCTTTTGAAGACCCCTGGGACATGTCATAACATTTTATTTTGCCTGTTCTCAGTTCAGAGCCTTGTACAAAAACAGTTATTTGTCCAGCATTACTGAGGAAAAAGAGGTATTTTTTGTAAGTGAATTTCCAAACAATGGTAATGTACACCTTTAAGAATTTTTAAATAGGATCACAGTAGGATCAATGCTTTTATTAAAACTTTTAGTTGGATAGAAATATTTCTTTAAATGTTGTACATTTCCATATATTCTAATCCACTGAGCCACCCAGGTGCCCCACATTTCCATATATTCTAAAGCTCTAATGAACATGGTTTACCTTAATTAAAAATCATATTAAAAACATAAATGAGTATTAGATTATTTCAAATGTCATATTCACATTCACAATGAAACTACTGTGCTCCTTCTAACTTGAAAATCCAGTCAAATCATCCTCCTGCTTAGAATCCTGCAATAACCTCTACTACCTGAGGTTAAGTCTATGTCCTAGTGAGTTCTTCAAATCACGTCTCTTCTTACCACTCCAGTTCTCTCTCTCTCGTCATCCCTAAATCTGGAACCGTGTGGAACTGTATACTGTCCCCACAGTGGATCATAATGTCGCACAGCTCTGTGTCCACTTTGCCAAAATAGCCTCTCTCCATTTCTATCTCGTGACCACCCATTCAACTTTCAAGATTCCATTTGTTTCAGTTCCTGGACAAAGCTTTTCCTGACCCATGTCCCACTTCCACTCCCATTACCCAAGCCCTTTTGACACTATTGTGTCCTGTGTAGGCTTCAGGTCAGTGGTCCTCAATATTTGGATTGGTTATTTATCCAGATATTTAACTCATGGTAACAGTCATCTTTTTTGTCTTCCTCAGTGTTCCTCATAACTGGGTTTCCTAAAGCTTCATTTGTGCTTGTAGCATCAGTGAATGCAATGGAGTGAAGCTCCCAGGCCATTCAGAGATATGTGGGACACCTTGTCCCTGACTAAAGACCCCAGCTATTCCAATGCTGGTGTATTTTGTGACTGAGTTTTATGGGTTTTGTTGTTGTTGTTGTTGTTGTTGTTGTTGTTGTTATCTTTTCCACTTGATCAGGCTCTTGTCTGTTCTCGCTTCTGTCAGTGTGTACCCTGAGCTAAACTGCAACCTCCTGCACTTCACTTCCTTCCTTTTATAGCTATTAGTGAAATAAATTGGGGTAGCATAACAAAGTGATTAAACGGTTGACCATGAATGTTTACAAGTGACTCAGACTTTGAACTTAAATGAGGCTTCACATCCATTTCCAGAGCATCAGAATGTAGTGTGTTCATAATCATTATGATGAGGAGCTCATCAGCTCCACATTGTAGGCCCACACTGACCACATCTGTGAGGCTCTGCATAGCATTTTGAAGTTTCAGCTTTAGAACATTTCTGGGGACAGTGTCAAAGCGCTGCTCCCCTGCTGCCCTTACAGATGAGGATACACACCCTTCACACATTGAATCCTGAGTGTATGTACACTAGGTTTGCATATTAATCATTTTGGGGAAAAAAATAGAGTCAACCTTCAGTCCACCACACCTTGGATCTCTGTCTTTGTATCTCAAAGCCCATGCTGAAGTATGCTTTCCTGACCTGGCCTTCCCTGTGTCACACTCCTGACGCTCCGTGTTATTTCTTCCCACACACAAACGCCTCATCTGCCCACTTCTACCAGAACTTCCCTCCATCCCCTCCACATTTCTCGTTTCTGTGATGAACAATTTTCCTTGCCCACAACTCCTTCCCTGAAATACTTCCAGATCTTCATGGACACCTTACTGGCCCTTCAGGGCACTGCTTTCTTTCCCTGCAGCCATCTCAAATGGAAGATGCTTACTTTTTCATAACCCAGGGACCTCTGGAGCTGGACGAGGCTATTGGAATCCTCCGACCTCCCGAGTGAATGCTTCCAGACCATTATTTCCACACAGAGGATATAAAAATCTCTGTTCCCAGGGGGCTTGTGCTGCTGCAACATCAACACTCACTCTTCTCATTACTCTTACCTACTAACCTCTGGCTCACCCTGTCTCCTTCAGTGCAACTCCAATACTTGCCCACACTCTTTATGCTCTGCTTTAAGTCTCCTAGTCACCCTGGGTGGCTTTAATGTCCACCCACCTAGTCATCTAGTCTCTCAGCCCCTTCTCATGGTCTCAACAAGGTTTGCCTTAATCTCGTTTCAAGTCACCCAAACCCGCAAGACCATCATCATTTCGAACAATTCAATCACCTTTTAAAATCCTAAATTCAAACACTCTACTCTGTCTACAAGTTCCTGCCCTCCTAGCTCTCTTTGTCTGACCACATGTACTCCTCAGCACTATAAGGACCTTCAACAAGGTTCTCCTCTCACTTGACCATATTCCCAGCTTCCTTCTCTTTTCACTACTTTTTCTCACTGATTTCAGTTTCATAACCCATTACTTCGGAACTACTCATTCATTCAAATCACTTTCCCCACTGCCTTCAAACCATGCTCATTCAGGAATCTCCTCTTTTCTAATAAAAAATAAGTCTTCCTAGACTGCCCTCTACCAGGTGGTGCTGTAGATATGTCCCTTCCATGAAGATTAGGACCGCTATAATTTCATGGTTCCCACTCTCAGCTAGGCCCTTGGAGATGCTCAGGAGTCTTGTTTCCATAGTCAGGGTTGTTTCCTGTTCTAGAACTCTCCTAAACCTCATTCGCTCAGTCATCAACTTTGGTGTCATCCTTGATTCTTTGCTATCTGTCATGCAACTCACCTCATTAGTCAAAAATCCTGTGAATTTTACTTCACAAACACAATATTCTTAAATGTCTCTGCATTTGCACCTAATTCTACTTCTTTCCATATAGGAACTAGTTTGATCACTTGACAGTGCACATATGTCCACTAGCTTAAAGATGTTCTTGTACTTCTTAGTAAAAAGCTAAAACTCCTTCATAGAACATTTCTCATCCTGTGGGATCTTCTGCCATGGATTATGATCCCAGTTTATGTTTATGACCTTCTCTACGTCTACAAACTCCTTCTACAGCTCTCCTCATTCCTGTTCTCCCTGAACTCTGCAGCCATCGTGTTCAGGCTTCTCGCTGTATCTCTGGGGCTCCCCCATGACTCCCTTTGACAGGCTTGGATAATGGCAGTGTATCTTTCAAGTTGCTGAATTTGATAAAACTCCTCTGGGATGTAATCCTTGACTCTATTCAGCAACTGAGAGCAATTGGAGAGTTTTATTGGCACTCCGCTTTTATTACCAAAAGCCCTGTATGTTGAGTTGTTGTTTCTTCTTTCCTTGCATTTTTATGCTGAGGTATAGCCTGACGGAAGGTGCTTTCATGTTTTTTTTTTCCCCCAGAGTAAAATACCCTTTACAAAATGTCGAGAGAAGGTACTCTCTCACATACTTGCCACATCCTTTGAACCTCTCTTTACTTACCTATTGAATAGAGATTATAATAATAGGATGTGCTAAGAGGAGCACTGTTACCAAGTGATTAAATGAACTATCACATGTTAAATACCTGGAAAATATTAAGCCTTCAATAAATTTTAATTATAATGCTATTTTGTAGACTTAGTAGACCAGAGGGTTTTTAGATCATTATTGCAAATCTGATGCCAGATTTTATGTAAAATGTTTGCTTTGAGATATCTGTTCACACATCTGATAAACACAGAGAAAATACTAATGCTTCTTACAAAAACAGAGGTCATACCTGATTAAAACACACACACACACACACACATGCAAGTTCGTTTCCTTAGTATGGTTTTTTCCTAGTATGATCAGAAAAGATGTGAGATCTCTAAACCAGATTTTGAGTTACGGTGATCACAGTAGGCACATGTCAAGTCCTTACATTGTCCCAGGAGTGTGCTCCTTGCTCTGTCTACATAAACTGATTGGATGAGTCAGGTGTGAAAATTCCTTGTCAGTCAAGCAATTGATGAGTTGTTTCAATCTAATCCATTGTTTGTCTTTAGTCAGCCAGAGTTATGCCCTGAGAGATGGGTGGCTTCTTCAAAAAAATTGATCATGAATGTAGACTCAACACAGAGGCTTGCATTACATTAAGGAGCTCCCAAAGCTACATGGTAGATCTGTGTGCCAACATCTCAATGAGCATGTGCATATACCATGTATCCTAATGATATTTTCACTAATGTTGCAACTTTTTCATGTTTTTGCTAAAAAGAGGCTTTCATAATTTAAAAAATAAAGTGAAAGGAATTGCATTTTTTCAGTATTCTCGTCTCCTGCAAATAGGTAGGCTACAAATAATTTCCCACCTGTTCACCTGAATACAGCATTCCTAAAGGAAAAATGTGGGGTGGGGAGGTTATGTGTGTGGTTTGTATGTGCATTATTTCTAAGATCCTATGGATTCTGCCCCATTAATACTGTAGCAAGAGATTCTAGGTTTACCATTCCTTTTACATGCTGGGAGCAGTTATCATAACTTCCTAGATTTATCAACAGAATTAATCCAAACAGTTATGTAAGCAGACTCACCATGCAATTTGGAAATTCCTTCTGCCAGCTCTGACCTGTGGTTAGCCACACCATGTCTGACCCCTTCAAAGCAGTTTCACCTCTGCCCACATTCTGCTTCAGTGCTAGTTATAAAGCTCCTTTTTATGGCAACCCAAATTCTTTTTTTTATAGTTTCCCTCCATTTTTTCATGTTTCTGCTTTCTGGAATAATAGAGTATTTGAGAAAGATTCATAATTTTTTTAAATTAATAAATATTTAATTAATAAATATTTAATGTAGATTATTTAAAATGTATTCCTATTCAATAGCACATTAATAAAATTTTCCAACTAGACATATGTATGTTTAGATTATTTTTTTTTAATTTTTTTAAAATTTATTTTCAGCATAACAGTATTCATTGTTTTTGTACCACACCCAGTGCTCCATGCAATCCGTGCCCTCCGTAATACCCACCACCTGGTACCCCGACCTCCCACCCCCCCGCCCCTTCAAAACATTTAGGTTGTTTTTCAGAGTTCATAGTCTCTCATGGTTCACCTCCCCTTCCAATTTCCATTTTTCCACTTATTTTTCTCCCGAGCTAGCTTCTGTACTCTTACCTACTTTTTCATAGTTTTATAATCATGTGTTTACTCATCCATTTATCTAGCATCAGACATGTTTTTCCTAAATATAGGGTATTGTGTATGGATGCTATGAAGGGTTATAAAGATAGGGAAGACATGATTCCTTCCTTCAAGTAGCTAACATACTACAGCAATTTGTGAATGTCTCTCTTAAAATGTGACAAGCTAAATAGAACATAACCCTCCAGATATGTTCTGAGGAAACTCTCCAAATGTGTTCTGAGCAATGAAGATTATAATAAGACTGCTATTTCTCATGATCTCAACTCCTTATTTCTATTAATGAAGTCTGTGTTTGTCTTGACCTTATCGTAGCTGTGTCAGATACTGGGTTTCTGGTCAAACAAAAACTCAAGCCTTTCTTTATCTCAGTTGGCTGAGCAAGGTGCTTTTCATAAATTATGTTATAAACATAAATTATGCTTACCCAATTGTGATTAACCTCCCGTTAGGTAAGAGGAATTGAAGGCTCAGTAAAGTCATGCAACATGCTTGAGGCCACAGAACAATTAAGTGATGAGTAAAAAAGAAACTTAGCTTCCCAGTGGGGATGTTCATTGATGACTTTTTAAATTTTTTCCTCAAAAGTAGAACAATCCGAGAGCATAAACAGCTTCAAAAAAGTTTGTTATTGGTAGATTCATAATAGAAAATATAGGTATTTATATAGAAAAAATAGCCTTTTATGCCCCTCCAACATTTTCTGAGTATGGCAGGATTCTTTCATTGACTGGGTGTTGGGAATCTTACTGTTGGTGCTTCCTGTATCTGCAAAAATATTCAGGGTTTTTTTTATCTAGGGGAGTTCTTGCTTCACTTTCCGATCTCCTTGTCTTTGGTTCATTGCATCTCCCTCTTCTCTCTTGATTGCATTCCTGACACTGAATATTTCTTTATCGTGACCTAAAACCTCTACTGACTTCCTGTACACTGATGCTTGCCAGATGTAGACATGTCTACTTGCCACCTGGGAGGTAGTTGCCTGCAACTTTAAGACCCCAGTTCCAGGCTTTGATCTTTGATCTGGTTCAACTAGTTACTTACAATTCAACTCAGATTAATTTACTCAGCATGTATTTTTTAACACCTGCTGTGTGTCAGACAGGGATAGACGGTTGCTCATAGACAGGAAAAGTCATATACACTTTGGTGCCATTATCTGGGATGGAATACTGAGCAGTATCTGTCCCAATGTGGAAATCCATGCTTTCTATCCCATTAATTAAATCTATCTTTACAGTTTAAGGTAAATAAGTGAAATAAGAGCCCCATTATTCCATGTTTCTTCAGTGAGGCAGTGGAGTTCAGATTGCCTATAAATGTAGCATGAAACATTTCAGAGAAAATGGTGGGAATGGGTGGTATGAAAGAAATTAGCTGTTTGTGGGAGAGGCCTGAGTCCCAGGAGGCTGTTGTCTCTGCCTCTATTCCTCTGTAGACTTTGGTCAGGACTCTGCTGTGAGCCTCCAGGAACAAGGCAGTTAGTGCGTTTGCAATGCCTCCTGATGGTGTTCCTGCTGCAGCTGTCAGATGTATGGAGACATAATTGATGAAATTCTATTTATACCCCGGGATAAACTTGGAAAACCAAGCCATGCTGCCTAAACTAGCATATTCAGTGGATCCCCTTGCTGCAGTCTGTACCATTCAAGTGTCAGAGCTATACATTTCCTATTCGTCTCAATGTCGCTAATTGGTACATACTTTTGAATACGCTAATAGTGCAACAGGAGTGTGGCTGCTAATGTCAGAAGGCCTGGGTTCAAATTATGGCTCGATTCAGGGTCATGATCGGTGACAAGTCTATCAACTTCTTCATCAGCAAAATTAGAAGAATAGTATCCACTTAATGGTGTTGTAGTAAGGATTGTACTAAGCTCTTAAAACAGTGCCTACATACACAGGAGGCATTCAAAACTAATTGTTATTTTTATTCTAATTATTATTTTACCTCCAGTGAAGACACAAGAATAGGCACTAGGCCAGAAGGTGGCCTAGATCAGGAACCGGAATACCTGGGTTACAACCACAGGTGTGCTGCTGGCAGACTGTGTGACCATATGACGCTGGAGAAGTCATGAGCTTTCTCTGAGCCACAGTTTCCTTGTGTGTAAATAGGTGTATGTTACAGTGTTTTAAATGCTAAGGTTTCTTTTAGCCCCAGAAGAGATCATCATCACCATTGGTTGATGGGGTCCTGGATAATACAGCTTAAAAAAAGAAAGAAGATAAATATTATTGAGGAAATTATATTCTTAAAGACTCCTCAGGGGAAAATTAAAGCCTATAGGAAATATTTAAACCAGAATATACAAATTATAGAACAAATAATGCTGCAATGGTGCACTTATGGGTAGCATTTACAAAATTATATTTTTAGTCGAATGACAAGGTATTTGCTGTCAGTGTGGAAACAGGATCAATAGGTTTGTATCTCTCAGAAGAATTATGTACACCCCCATTGTCATTCTCATCAGTAATCAGACACTTAAGTATATGTATATGGCTGGAAATTCTAAATTCTGTGCAGAGAATTTCATCAGGGATCTTACTTTAAATTGGTTACTCCTAGAAAGTAGGCTTATAATATCAACCCTGAAAACAGGATTGTGAATTTTGGGTTATTGATCTGATACGCTATAGTGTTTGTGGCACAAAGGATTTCTGTTAGTCTAAGCAGAAATTAAGCTTAATATTCCATATCTCAGCTCTTTTCCCAGAAACAAAACTATTTCTTGTTCTGTAGTGTTGCTGCATAGAACCTTGCACCATGGGGTGGATCAGGAAAGGGAAAAGGAAATGTGTAAGAACAAAATAAAAATTAGTCAAAAGGAGAAGAAGAAAGAAAAAGTTACTAGTTTCTTTAATGGTTAAACCTAGAATTAAATCCCACCTTGCTGACTGTGTGACCTTGAGCAACTTAATTAACCTCTCCGGGCCTTATGGTTCCCATGAGACGTTGAAGATAAGAATATTTGGACTTTAAAGTAAATGAAATATGTAAAGTGTCTAGAATAGAGCCTGGAAAGTAGTAGATATTTAGTAGCTTGTAGTGATTATTTCTGAATATTAAGGGAGGAGGTTTGTACACACTATGCTGTGTTGATCCTGGAACATAGTCACATGCTTCATAATTCTTCAAAACATCAGAAGAAGCTATGTTTTTAATATTCACTCACTTCACTTGTATTCATTGTAAATAATGGAACTGATTGCATGAGTTAGCAATGTGGCTATTCCAGCTGCTATTTCTTTTTAAATGAGATTATTTAGTAAATATTCTTCAGAGAAGAATTCACTCATGATTTCAAGACTGTAGAGCAAAGGGACTGTAGCTAGACCATTTTTGGCAATGTTATATATTGGTAAGAGACCATGATTTTGAATCAGATATTTTGTTGAATGCCAGCTAAACTACTTACTGGCTTCTGTTTCAGGGGTAAGGCATTTAACCTCTGAGAATAAGATTATCAACTAGAGGTGGAAATGGAAACAAAAACAGCACCTATTTCAAAGGGGTGCCAGGAGAGTGGAGTTCAGACGGATGTGGGGGTATTTCTTGAAGCAGGAGAGTGCTGTGAACATTGATGTTGATTATTACCCATGTCTGACCCAGGATCACAAGGAAAAGAGTTTCCCCTCCTCTTAGAGTCCGTTGTTGCATGAAATATAGGAAAGAGTGAAGGACACCTCTTTCTTCTTTATGAACTGTTTTTACTCCTAACACTTCCAACACCAAATGTGTGTGGGTTTTTCCCCCACACCAACCAGTTCTCCAGCTCTCCAGATATCAACTGAGTGTCCTACAATCCAATTCTGACACTACCTCCTGAGAGTTATTGCAGACTGCACAGGCCAAGGGCTCAGTGTTCAAAGACTTCCATTCACTTCAATGCTGATCACAAGTTGTAGGCCTCCTGGACCTCTGACCACCTGGCCTTAAATCGGGAGTCCCATGATCCTCTCCTCAGGGTCAGTGATTTGCTATAGTGATTCACAGAACTTCAGGAAACACTGCGATATTATTGGTTTATTATAAAATATATTTAAAAGGATACAAACAAATGGACAGATGAAGAGGTACATAGGGAGAGGTCCCAAGGATCCCAAGTGCAGCAACTTCTATTCCTAAGGAACCGAAGTATGCCACCCTTCCAGCATGTGGATGTGTCTATCAACCCCAGAAGCTGCCCAACTCTGTTGTTTAAAATTAATTATTTTAATGGAGGCATCATCACAGGTATGATGGAATATTAACTCAATCCCTAGTCCCTCTCCTCTACCTGGAAGATGAGGAAGTACTGATGAAAGCCCTAGTTTCTAATCGACAATTTGGTCTTTCTGGGTCCTAGCCCCCAAGCCCGACCGAAGCTATCCCGGGACCCACCAAGAGTTCCCTCATCAAAAAAAAAAAGATATTCCTGTCACCTCTATCACTTAGAAAATTTCAAGGTTTTTTGAAGTTCTTGTGCCAGGACTAGGGACAAAGATCAGAACTATGTTTCTTTCTGTATCACATATCATCCCTTTCTCCAGGGATCAACAGAACCTTTAATCGTTTTACTTTTTTCCCCTACCAACTTGTTCTGTGGAAGGAGCTTCAGATTTACTAATTTAAATTTAATAATTTACTGTATTTAATAAATTTACTACTTAAGCCAGACTTCTTAGTTTCTTCAGCTTTATTGAATGAGAATCAAAACCACAGTGAGATCTCATCTCACACCTGTTACAATTGGCTGTTAGCAAAAAAGCAAGAGACAGCAAGTGCTGGTGAGGATGTGGAGGGAAGAGAATCCTTGTGCACTGTGGGTGGGAGTGTAAATTGAGGTAGCCACTTGGGAAACAGTGTGGAGTCTCCAAACTTCTTAATTTTGGACCCCATTAAAAACTATGCAACTCTTTCTCTTTGCCCCCAAAGGCACCACAGTTCTTCTGAATAGAGCAAGGAGAAGTGTGTGTCTTGTCTCTTAAGTTTTGTAGACACAGCTGTTCATTTAAGAAGGAGGTTATCCGTTCAGTCTCGGCCCACCCGTGTTTTCACTGCCAACCCAAAGAAGCTGGAGGAGATAAAGATATATAGTAGCCGCCTCCTCACCTCCACCAGGTTACAGGATATCCTCCTTCAGGAAGTCAGACGTCAGGAAAAAGAGGGAGTCCCACTTTTGAGCACTCTTGCTTTTTCTAGCCCATTTATTTCCTTCCTCCTTCTTGCCACTCTGAGACTTACCCCTCCCAGTCCAGAGCTTCCAAGTGGATGGAAGATGATAACCTGTGGGTTAATTGAACAAGGAAATCTTGACTCATAGAGACAAGAGAGATATGCAAGGAGACTGTAAACAGTTGTGGAACTGAAGATCAGAGCCAGGTGGGGGAGGAGTGGAATATTTGATATTCTGTTTTCCAAAGTTGGGAAGATCTGTTTCTGTTTATCGAGGAAAGAAGAGGCTTACTAATTAAGGAGAGGTAATGAATCTCCAAGTTAACAAACATAAAATAGAATGAGTGAAATATTAATTATGTCAGCAGGAATAAGAAAGAGGATAAAGAAAAAACCACAAAGGAGAATAAATAATAATTCTATAAAATGGAAGGATTAATACCAAGTTGTTAGTCATTACAATAAATATAAATGGGTTGAGTATTCCTTTAAATGATGGATTGTCAAATTGTATTTTAAAATGATAGCTCAGTATGTGCTGTGTATGAGAAACTACTAGAACAGAGAAATAAAGAAAGGTTGATGGGAGAGAATGGGCACCAGTAGTAGTGATAATCTAGCTGAATTTTAATTTAGTGTGAGTTATTTCTGTTCATAAACCATAAATTTAAGGGATACAGCCTGTGCTATCTGGTCTGTAGATTTTCTGAACTATATGGTTTATATTTTCCATTGATTTATTTATCCTTTTTATTCAACAAATAGTGACTCCCATCATATAGTGGCAAACTGCATACTGTGACTGAGAGCTTTATATTATGAATCTAGGAGATACTTGTGATTGGTTTAGACTCTCAAATCACTACACCTTTTCTCTTTTTCTACTACTCTGGCTGGTGAGTACAGCTGCAATCCAGTTGTGTGAGCTGATGTGACTTGTTATGTGGCAGTCCCATTATCTACTCATTTTTTTAAATCTTATGTTCAGTGTATGTGAAGAGTCTTAAATGCATTTTGAATGAGAAGGGACATTATTAATTCAGTAATTAAAATTCCAGATTATTTGCTAGTTGCTTTCTTTTTATCATCTTTAACTTTAGGGCTATAATTTCCTTTTAGTATTTAAAGAGGAAAAACACGTTTTTTCAGTTGTCCTTCGCCAAATTGCTATATGGGTGTGCCAGCAGCAAAGGTTTCAAAAGGATCTTATTGTGCTTCAACTTCATCTGGTTCCTGGTTGCAAATGCAGATACTTAGACCCTAGACCTTCTGAATCATAGTCTGCATTTTAATAAGATTCTTAGCTGATTTGTTTCTACATTCAAATTTAAGAAACACTTCTCTAGGAGATTTTTGGGGGCTGATAAATTAATTATGCAACTAAAATTATTACTGGTCACACAGTAGAAAATAATGACCTGAAAGATCTTTATCCCATACTCCCATTTTGTTTTATCTGTAGGAGTCTTGGGATTTAACAGGGTGTTCAGTCACAGAAATTATCTTACCCTGCTTTTTGGTACAATCATTTCTGTATTTACATTAATGAGATATTTTCATTCATTCTTAGTTTCAGTGACTGAGATATGTACATGGCTAATGTTCATAAACATCTTCAGAACCTTTTTGGAAGTGGGTATAAATGACAAATAGAAAAAAATTTTAAATGTGTCTTTTCTGATAAGAGAATTTAAGTATGTTGAAAAGTGACAATACTTTAGCTTTCAATTCAGTTGAACTACTTTGGGCACAAAGACAGAAAGGGATTTTTGTTCCAGCAAATGCACAGCAGGAACAGCTGAAACCCAGAGAGAGATAATGCACTAAGTATAGCAGTTAAGTGATAAAGATTTTGATTCCTAAAGTGGCAAGCTCCAAGCATCAAAGCAGCAGGAACAGCTTAAGACAGCAAACAAAAATGGCAAGAATCTTCTGGAGCTATGAGGATGCCTTTGGTTTCTGTCAGAGAAGAGGCCAAGTGGGATACATCCCAAAAGAGAGATGGTGACTGTTGATTGTAGATCTTGCAAAACACCATGTTGTACTCAGGTACCAAATGCAAGGATCTTTTCAAAATTATTTCCTGTTTCCTCTATAACGTTCTGTACTCCTGGACATTCCTATTTTTTTCCTTCCTTGACTTTGCAGACCTGATGTGCACTGTCTAGATTTACCTCCTTGGCCTGATCCTCTTTTTTTAAAAAAGATTTTATTTATTTATTTAGCATGAGCTGGGAGAGGGGCAGAGAAAAAGGGAGAGAGAGAATCTCAAGCAGACTCTCCTTTGAGCATGGAGCCCAACAGCCCAACACAGGACTTCATCTCACAACCCTGGGATCTTGATCTGAGCCAAAATCAAGAGTCGGATGCTTAACTACCCCTGACCTTATCCTTTGAAGACTGCATTTTTTTTTCTTTCTTAACTACTTAAATGTTTTGTTTCAATTTTCAGTTCAAAAGTGACCAAAAAAATACATTTCAAATCCAGACACCCAGATCCCAAAACAAGACTATCCTGGACATATATAAGATTCAGTAGGTTGATCAGAAACAAACAAAAAACAAACTTAGAATGCTTAGCCCTGCATAGAAGACTTTCAGATTGTGTCTGTGAAGTAATCAGACTTTCTTAGGGTTGTGTCAGAAGCCCCTACAGAGGACAAGAAGGACCATGCCACCAAGGTTTTTGTAGGAGCTCCCTCTTTGTCAATTTCATATATGTCAGTGGTCCTCCAGTGTTGACAAAACTATGGCTGTTCAATTCTTCCCATTACTGGATTCAGGAAAGTAATATAAGGCCAAAACATTTAACCTTACTTTGAAGTTAATTTTTTTTCAAAACTTTAAGTCTGGTCATAGTTACTTCTATAAGAAGTGAACATAAGAATAACTAAAGTAAAAAAATGATTAAGGTGTAAAGAATTAAAGAATGCTTGCTCAGCAATGATGAAGCATCTTTTTCATTTTGGTATTAAACTAAGTGCTGGAGATATGATGAATCATAAAGCAATCTGTTATGAGGAATTTATTGTTCACTTAGGATGATGACATAATCTTTATATTCAAAATCCTAAGAAATCCACTGAAAAATTATTATATCTGTAAATGAGTTCATCAAAGTTGCAGGATATAGAGTCAGCATAAAATAATTATATGAATAATACAAAATAATAGTATTTCTATACACTAGCAATGAAAAATCTGAACTGAAATTAAGAAAATATTGTACTCACAATAGCATCAAAAATAATAAAACACTAAGAAATAAATTTAACAAAAAGTTCAGAATTTGTGCTCTGAAAACTACAAAACATAGTTGAAATAAATGTAACAAGACCTAAGTATAAATGGGAAGGTAGCTCATGTTCATAGATTGAAAGATTTAATATTGTTAAGATGGTGCTTCAGCGTAATCTCTATCAGGATTTCAGATACCTTTTTGTAGATATTAACAAGGTAATCCTAAAACTCGTATAGAAATGGCAAGGGATCCAGGATAGCTAACACAATATTGAAAAAGCAAAATATAGTTAAAGGACTCACTCTTCCCAATTTCAAAATTGATTAGAAAGCTAGAGTGATCAAGATAGTATGGTATTGGCATGACGACAGACACATAATCAAAGGGAATGCCTTTTTGTGATCTTGAGTTAGGTAAAATTTTCTTAGTTATGACACACAGTCAATTCCTACCATTTTCCCAAGGCCCAAGCTTTCATTTTTCATCTCTGTCATTCCATTGGCACTTAAGTTGTATAGGCTAGAGTTGAAAAATGTCTTATGTTTATATACCCAGACTCGAACTTAGTGGTTCTTAACCTTGTCTGCTCATTGGGATCACAGGGCTGCTTCAAAAAATACTTCCTAGGTCTCAAGCTCTCACATTCAGAACTTCTAATTTCACTAGTATGCAGCCTGAGCGTCAAATTATTCTAAAAGTTCTCCAAGTGATTTTAATATACAATGAAGTTTGAGAAACTTGGCCTAAGTGAACAGTAAATTCCTCATAATAGACTTGCTTTGTGATTCATCATATCTCCAGTGCTAAGTACAATACCAGAAATGAAAAAGATGCTTCATTGTTGCTGAGCAAGCATTCTTTAATTCTTTATCATGTTTTTTCACTTTAGTTATTCTTAACATTCACTTCCTAAAGAAATAAGTCAGACCAGGGGTGCCTGGGTGGCTCTGTTATTAAGCATCTGCCTTTGGCTCAGGTCATGATCCCAGGGTTCTGGGCTTGAGACCTGCACCAGGCTCTCCACTCTGCAGGAAGCCTGCTTCTCCCTCCCACTATCCCTGTTTGTGTTTCCTCTATTTAATATTTAATTAAATAATTAAATAACATATTAAAAAAAAAAAGAAATACGGCCCAATTTAAAGTTTTAAAAAAAAATTATTTTAACTCCAAAGTAAGGTTAAATATTTTGTCTTGTATTACTTTCCTGAATCCAGTAATGGGAAGAACTGCACAGCCATAGTTCTGTCAACACTGGAGGGCCACTGACATTGGTTTCCTATGATCCAGATTAGAGACGTCTTCCCTGATACTGGATATCACTAGCTTCCACTGCAATGTGGAAATAAAAACACATAAGAAATAGCACTATCGGGGCACCTGAGTGGCTCAGTGGGTTAAAGCCTCTGCCTTCGGCTCAGGTCATGATCCCGGGGTCCTGGGATCGAGCCCCACATCGGGTTCTCTGCCTCGCGGGGAGCCTGCTTCCTCCTCTCTCTCTCTCTCTGCCTGCCTCTCTGCCTACTTGTGATTTCTCTCTCTCTGTCAAATAAATAAAATCTTTAAAAAAAAAAAAAAAGAAATAGCACACCTATCTTTGAAGCTTGTGTAGTCTACTGAGAGAACTCAATGAGCTAGGGATCTGGAGGCATTCTATTTCAAAAATTATATATGTAACACTGAGAGTGTTTTCTTTACTCTCAGGAATGAAACCAGGATGCTCACTATCATCACAATTGCTTTGACAATGTATAGAGTTCCTGTCCAGCATTTTGAACAAGAAAACAGAAATTAGAAAGTTGAGGCTTCAAAAAAAAAAAAAAGGATGAGGCTTAGAAAGTAATAAATAAAACTGTCATCATTTACAAGTAATGTCCTCTTTTTTTACACAGAAAACACAATATAGTCTCTGGATAAATTATTAGAAATAATAGAAGAGTTTATGGTATGACGGCTGAACCAAAGGCTGATACGCAAAAAGGAATTTGCCTTCTACGCCCCAGCCACAAATAACCAAAAGATATAATTGCAAAGTGGACAGTATTTACTATAGTATCAGAGATTATCCATAATCTAGAAATAGCTGTAGATACTTGCAAGATGCAAAGGAAAAGTCCTGGAACTGAAAGAGGGGTTAATGATCTAAATAAATAGAGATTGAATTTATACTCCGTTAAAGAGACAGTAACTTATTCTTCTTAAAGATATCAATTCTTCTTTAGTTGTACTTTAGATTTATTGAAATTCTAATTAGTTTTCATGGAATTTTCGTGGAACTTTATAAGCAAGCTCTAAAATTTCTGTAGAAGGATGAAGAAGAGCCAGGGAAATGGAAGATTTCTGCCATACCAGATATCTGTAGTTGGCAGATTACAGATCATAGCTTAATCATTTAAGATCTTCATTGTGTGTGTTTATGTTTCTGAGTGTTGTGTATACATCACAGTGAAGAACTGAAGTAACACAGAACTTAAGTACAATTACTGCTTTTTTTGTTTTGGCTCTGCATTTTGTAAATTTTCTACAATCACTTTTTGCTACCTTATAATCAGAAAGAAAATCAGTTCTAGTTTTCACATATCTGAAACATGCTTATATATGCTCTAATAGTGCATTTGGCATTTTCTTCTATATTAACCACTTTATGTCTCTGCTTGCTTTTTTTTATAAGTTAAAAAGGCTCTAAATTGAGGTGTCTGAATATAGCTGGAGACTTTGTGTCACTGCTCTTCTATAATCTGCTCTATTTCAAACAGATCAAGGTCACACATGCCTTCAAGCCCCAAGATCAAACCATTTCTATTAAGCCAGTCAACATGAATAGAGTTTCTTATAAGCCCAGTGATTTAAACTAGAAGTACATTACACTTCATTACATTCTGAATACTAATAAACTTCAGCTTTTCTTATTGTCTCTTGGCCCAAAAGCAGAGGTTTTGACTTGAATGAAAACAGGTAGAATTTGATGTTGTTTTTCTGATTTATTCAGTGATCTGTGGAAAGAATGAACCTAGTTTTCAATGGCCACATAAATGAAGGTATTATCCTCATTGACTCAAACATACAGGTTGAGGACAGTTAGAATAACTTTAGAATTACAGAGAATTTAGGTTTTATAAAAATTCCTTTTTTCTCACTTTAATTCCTAGGAATGAGCAAGAAGCCAAACTGAACGTAAGAATTAATTTCAGAATTTAGTAAAGCTTTGTTCTTTCTCAATGTTTTTTTGGATATGAATGACTTTTCTGAGATCTATCTTGCTTGTAGATTCACTCTATTATATAATACATTCATTGATGGTCACCTTTTTTACTTAATAAGCTAAAAATAAGGGATGAGGCAATGACTGTGATTGCACCAGACTCCAGCTCCCAGGGTAGAGTCTAAGCAGTTTGAATTGACATTTGTGTCGTTGTCCAAAACCAACCGCTTGCCACATCCATTGGTGTAAAACACAACATCTGGTTCAGTATAATTAGGTTTTCAAGTAAGTTGATGAGAAAATGAGCCTTGTGCACTTACCCAAAAGAAGCAGCATTAAGAATTTTCTTTTGATTGACATAAATATATGAGATGAGGTTGAAAAATAGAGAATTGGGTCTTGGAAGCATGCTCTTGACCTCTACATGACCATTGCGTATCACTTAGGAGAGAGGGAAAACAGACTGCCAATTTTCTTTCATCACCACACATGTGCTCAGTGATGACATTTTGGTATGAAGTGTCATGGGAGGGTGGATCTCCTAGGGTTGTTCTCTAATTGGGTGTTTGTCCCAGAAATACAAAGGAATCAAGCCCAGTGGCTTCATGATGCTGAGTGCAGATGCCTTGGTGTTGGGCAGGGCTAGGCATGTCACTGGACCACAGCTCTTCACTGTTTGTGAGAGCGGAGTAGAAGGCCTTTCCGGAGTTGGGAAGTGGCATGCTGGGCAGAATGGAGTTGAATGACCTGGTCTCTGCTTCTGCCTCTTGTCAGAGTCTTAATACTGTCTGCACATTACTCTGGAATAGGCCATAGCTTGGAAGGTGCTCAGTCTTTAGAGTAACTTTGTGGAGCTGTTTAATGAGTGAATTCCAGTTCTGAGAGCATGACCACTAGAGACAGTGGTTTCAGTTGAGGGAAGCTGCCTCCCTAGTTTCCTTTCACATCATTCTCAAGTTGTGCTCCAGTCGGAACCACACTTACTTGGCCATTGGCCACCGTGGGCATCCACCTCCTGGTCCCCACAGAGACCGGGGGCAGCAGGAGAAGGGAAATTACCACACAGGGCCTCTTAAAAGACAACGCAAATCCCAGGACTCTACCCTTTTGAGGAGTCGTGTTTCCTTTTAGAAGAAGGCTATTTTCTCTCTCCTTTTCTAGGCTTACGCAGGTGTGGAGCCTATTGAACTTGTAATTTCATTCAGGGCTTCACTGGTTTTAATAACAATAATATGTACTTGAGTTAAACAGACTTGAGCTCAAGTTCTTGTGCCCTTTTCAAGTTATGTAGATTTGGGAAATTAACCTCTTTTCAATGTTTCTTTATCTGTAAAGATAGTATTTCTTTTCCCCCAGCAAATGGGTTGTGGTGAAGACTAAATGGGGAAAAAAATACACCAAAGGACTTTTTAGAAGTTAGGGTTCTATGTAAATGTGACTACATTTTCCTCATTAAAATACAATTATGGAAAAAAATAAAATATAGTTATGGGATTGAAATATCAAGTAAATACCATTAAATGTTTTCTAATTTGACTCTTTTAAAAAATCAAAATACGTATAGCAGGACTTACTGTCTACATTTTTCAAGTGAGGAGACAGAATCTCACTTAAGTTAAATGAATTAAGAAAAGGTAGTGCAACTGGTACCGTGGCAGGAATAAAACTCGCATTGTAGTGTATTTTAAATTGGCAATTTGGGAAGTTTCACAGGAGAAACCACTGTACTTTCAGTGAAAATTAACTATTGTGAAATTTAAGATTTATTTAAATGAGTTCATAGCCAGTTACACAGCTATACCCAGAGAATACTGACTGTGTAGCGGTGTTTGTCTAGGAACCAGGTCATTAGTTGTGTTCTGTTCTGTACTTGGTTCTTATG
The DNA here is from genome assembly GCF_011764305.1 of Mustela putorius furo. Lineage (NCBI taxonomy): Eukaryota > Metazoa > Chordata > Mammalia > Carnivora > Mustelidae > Mustela > Mustela putorius. The sequence continues at coordinate 90,382,982 of NW_025421998.1, forward strand.
CTTTGTAACACAGTGACTAATGGCTCAGCAGAAACCTAGAAAACAATCTCAGGAAAAAAATGGAATAGGTTTATAATTTGGAATCCGAAATCAACGCAACATCAGTAGGTTTCAATAATGAGCCAAAACTAGGTGATATTTGAGATGATAAGTACAATATTATACACATTCTAAAAATAAACCAAATAGGAAGAAGTTTTTAGCAGTTTGTATACATGGAAGAAGCTACTTAGTTTGATGACAGAATGCACCCATCTGTGGTGCAATTCGGATAAAGTACAATCTAAGGAAGTGACCTAACGAAAAGCTTTAAAGGAACACTCCCAGAGAGGGAACCTTGTATGGTGGAACTAGACTGATTGCCTGTTAAATTCTGGCTCTGTGACTGTCTTCTAGTGGTGTGACTTTGGGGAAGTTACTCAGTCTATTTGTGCCTCGTTTCTTCAACAGCAGAGTGGAGTAAAAACAGTACATGGCTAAAAGAGTTTTAATGAGGCTTAATAGCATAGCCCAGGTGCTGAAAATGGAGCCTGGCACAAAGCTAGTTAACCCTTATGATTACCACTGTTAATTCTGAATCATAAACTAAGAAAAGCACTCACAGCCTGGACTCTTTCCAGAGAAGACAAATAGGGTGGTGTGAAGATAAGAATTCAATGCTATTTATTAAAGATTAATTAAACTGCAAATCATGAACAAAAAGAATTTGTATTTAATCTTTTCAAAATCCCTGAGGGTTGGGTGTTATTATTTTTACATTGTAAGAAACAAAGTGTGAATTAGAAAGGTTATATAACACAACCAGTAAGCGGTAAGATGTCTGCTTGACATTGAAATACCTCTACCCATTAAGTAATGCGCATTTGAGGATCAGCTGACACACGAGGAAGTTTAATCTGGACAAGTAGGGACCAAGTAGAAGCATATTGTTCCCTGACATTTGAAGGTCTGTCAAGTAGAACAGGGGTTTGACCCTGACCAGCTAATAATACAGTCCTACAGAAAGACTCCAGGACAGGGCTCTAGTTCATCTCCTTATCTGCTCAGGCCTGGGTTTACTGCATTAACCTCTTATCTGAACTTCATACCACTAAGCTTTTCTTAGTACAATTCACAATTCATCCTGCATCCTGTTATGAGATTAATCTTCCAAAAATACTACCACTATTATATCAGCCTCCAGCTTAAAACCCTTCAGTGCTTCCTCCATGATATGCAAGATAACATACAGATACCTTCACTTGGCGTTCAGAATCTTTCATGAGTTGCTTTTAACCAGCATCTAGAATCGTTTACTTTTTTCATATTTTTAAAATTTAAATTTAAGTTCTTTAAATTTAATTAAACTTAATTAAATTTAAAATAAATTTAATTTAATTTAAATTCTTTATATTTAAATTTTTAAAATTTGAGTATAATTAACATAAAGTGTTATATATATACTTTTTCTTTAAAGATTTATTTATTTACTTTAGAGAGAGAGCAGGGGAAGGGGCAGAGGAAGAGAGAGTCTTAGGCAGACTCCTAGCTGAGCACTGAGCCTGACTCAGGGCTCAGTCCCCCAACCCAGAGATCACAACCCAAGACGAAACCAAAAGTCAGATGCCTAACTGACTATACCACCCAGGCTCCCCTGCAGTGTTATATTAATTTCAGGTGACAGTATAATGATTCCCCCATTCTGTACATTACTCAGTGTTCATCACACCAAGTTTACCCCTCACCTCTTAAGTGTACCCTTAATCCCCTTCGCCTGTTTCACCCATCTCCCCAAACACCTCCCCTCTGGCAGCCACCATTTGTTCTTGTGAAGGGATCACAGTTTGTTCTCACAGAGGGTGTAATGCTCAGTGAAATAAGTCAGAGAAAGACAAATACCATATGATCTCACTCACATGTGGAATTGAAGAAATGAAACAATCAAAGAAGAGAGAAAAGTACTATCATTTACTTCTAAGACCAAAAGGTGCCTAAGACATAATGTAACCGTTCCCCATCATTATCACATGGGGAAAATTTAACTCCCAAAAGTTATAGCTAATTGAGAGAAGAAGGCAGATGACTATTCAGTTTCTGTATTATTATTGCAAGTTGTTCAAACCAATGACCGTAACTCAAGCAAAGCAAAGTACATTGACATGGACAATATGGTAAACTTCCCATATATACTTCTTCCACTCAGGGGGAGGTTTGTCTTTCTTTTTTTTCTTTCTTTCTTTCTTTCTTTTTTTTTTTTTTTATTTGAGGGTGTGAAAGAGAGAATGAGAAAGGGAAGGGTCAGAGGGAGAAGCAGACTCCCCGCTGAGTAGGGAGCCGATGGGGTATTTGATCCCGGGATGCCAGGATCATGACCTAAGCCAGAAGCAGATAGATGCTTTACCAGCTGAGCTACCCAGGCACCCGAGGTTGGTCTTTTTTCCCCAATTTTTAAAAACTTGAGTTTTTAGGAGCAGTGTTAGATCCACAACAAAATTGAGAGGAAGGTACAGAGTTTTCCTGTAAGTCCCCTGCCCGCCCCCATGCATAGTTTCCTTCATAATCAACCTCCTCCTCCATACAGCAACTTACAGTTAATGAACCTACACTGGCGAATTGGAAATCACCCAAAGTCCATAGTTTATATGAGGGCTTGTTCACTGGTGGTGCACATGCTGGGTTTGGGTGAACACATACTGTTGTGTCTCCACCACTGTAGTATCATATAGACAGTGTTTTTACTGCCCTAAAAATCCTCTGTCCACCTATTTGTCCCTTAACCCCTGCTCCTCAACCCCTGCAAACCACAGGATTTTTTTTTAAAGATTTGTTTATTTATTGTAAAGGAGGGGAAGAGGCTGAGGGGAGGGAGAGAGAAACCCAAATAAACTCTGTGCTGAGCAGAGCCTGATGCAGAAGTTGATCATGACCTGAGCCAAAACCCAGAGTCAGAGGTTTAACCAACTGAGCCACCCACCACGGATCTTTTCACTGTCTCCATAGTTTTGGTCTTTTCTAGAATGTTGTATAGTTGGAATCATACAGCATGTAGCTTTTTCAGACTGGCTTCTTTCACTTAGTTATACACATTTAAGTTTCCTTTGTCTTTTCATGACTTGGAAAGTTTGTGATTTTATAATCTGTTATTAGTACCTTCCTGTAGCTTTTTCTTTTTTTAACCTATAAATACATATATATGTAACTCAAGCCAAAGTCAAGATTTTTTTTTCTTTTTATTATTTGTCATTGTCATCTTTGAGCCCAGGGGAAGAATGGAGAGCTGTCCTACCAGTAGTGGGTGTTTCCCCATAGCTGCCAAAATGCACTCGTGATTTAGAGAGACAGGTGCTCATTCTGGAATCAAACAGTACAGTTTTAATATCTTGGCTCTGTCCATGTCTAACTCTGTGACATTAGGCTAATAAGTACATTTCTCTCAGCCTCACTTTCCTAGGCCTAAACTTGGACCTTTATATCTTACTTTCTTTTTTTTTTTTAAGATTTGCTTACCATATTATATTTGTCCTAAAGAAACACTTGCTTGAGTTTTCAGCTCTCCTTATTTATTTATTAACTTACTTATTTAGAATTGAACTAATTAACATATAGTGTTATATTAGTTTCAGGTGTACAGTATGGTGATTCAACAATTCTGTACATCACCCAGTGGTCATCATAATGAGGGTTTTCTTAATCCCCTTCCCCTATTTCATTCATCCCACACCCATCCCACTTCTGGTAACTGCCAGTTTGTTCTCTGTATTTAAAAGTTTGTTCTTTTTTGTCTCTTTTTTTCTTTATTGAAGTGTTCTGTTTCCTAAATTCTATACATGTGTGAAATTAAATGGTATTTTCTGACTTACTTTATTTTGCCAATCATAATACCCTCTAGGTCCATCCATGTTGATACAAATGGCAAGATTTTACTTTTGTGACTGAGTTTTCCAGTAGATAGACAGACAGATAGATCTTTGTCCATTCATCCATATCCAATCATCAGTCATTTATGCATGGACACTTGGGTTGCTTATTTAGCCAAGATATGGCTAAATAATGCTTCAATAAACATAGGGGTGCATATATCTTTTTTAATTAGTGTTTTTGTTGTCCTTGGCTAAATACCCATTAGTGGGATTAATGGATCATAAGGTAATTCTGTTTTTAATTTTCTGAGGCACCCTTGTGCTCTGTTGGTGGGAATACAAATTGGTGCAGCCCCTGCGGAAAACACTATGGTGTTTCTTCAAAAAACTAAAAATGTATCTTATTTATTGATGCTTGTGATGTTTTATTGAAAAAATGATTTGAAAACACCTATTTAGCCTTTAGAGGCTGAGCTGAGCCTCGGGAGGAGATGTCCTTGAGGGTATGAGGAGTCTAGCTGTCCTTTGTAGCAATCTTTATTTTGAATACCTAGTGTAGGTGTTGGCACATTACCCTAGTGAGACAGTGACATAAAAAATGCAATATTTAGGTCTGTTGTTTTTCTCTTGTTGGGACCCACTGTCATCTTCCTGAGGGTCCTCACCCTTTGGAAGCTGGAGCTGGAAACTTCTATGAGAAGACCCCCATCCACACAAACCACAGCAAGCTCTTTCTAACCTCTGCTTCTTGTAATGGAGAAAACAGGCTTGGTGTCTTGGCAGCTTCCAGAAGCTCATCTTCCTCCAGGCCTTAGGAAGTGTTCCTGGCCCCTGGTCCTAGAGGACCAGCATCAGTCCCATTACTCAAAACCAGTACCAAACAGGGACCCCTGCAGGACTCCGTTTTCAAAGTGCCTATTTTGAAAGATAAAACACATTTGAGTCAGGAAGCCCAAAGTGCCTCTCTCTCATTCTTCAGAACCCACATCCTTTCTCTGTGATGTCTGGCATTTTTAGTTCTCTTGTCCCTTTACCCTTTCATTTAACACATCACTCCTTGCCAGAGGCTCACCTTCACTGTCGGGAAGAATAACCCCAGGGCAGGCCGTTTGCTCGTCATCCTCTGTGGGGAAGAGGAATGCAGAGAAATAATTTCGTTTTTCCCAAATCTCTTTATCCTCTTTGATTTTTCTCAGGCTTTGCTGGTTTGCAGGCACTCACTGGGGCGGCCACAGACAATGCACGGAGAATTTTTTTTTTTCCCCATTCTTTTCTTCTCCCTCTCTTTCTTTTTTTTTCTTCCCTTCAAAATCTCTCTTTGTCCTTCACATCATTGTCTAACCTCTGACTGTCAGAGTCTTCATTCCCAGCTAGGAGATGTGATGTGTTCACATTTCCATTTTAATCATAGCCTCAAAGAGTTGGAAGGGAACCTGGAGGTCACCAAGCCCAGCTCACACAGGGGCTCTGTCCTCAGCTCATGTAACAGACAAGCATTTAGCCTCTCTGTGGACACTTCCAGTTTCGGGAAGCTCCCTGTTTTGTACTGCAACCGATCCCATTATGGGAACACATCCGTCATCAGGGATCTTTCTTATTTTCAGCTGTCATCTGTCACCTGGTGACATCCAGCCATTACTGAGGTTGTATCTGGAGCCGTACCGAACAAATCTATCACCTCTTAGACATGTTATCTCTTGTCATGCGCTCCTCTTACTGTGTGCCTTCAATGGTTCCTGACACAAGGTGGCCTCCTGATTGGTTTCTTTAATTTCTGCTGGAAACAGTTTAGCTTACAACTACTGTTATTTCCCCCCAATTGAAAACAAAGTACATAATAGGAGCATAAGTGAGCTAGAATTTTTTGTTTCTTTTACTAATGCAGCCTAAGACCCTTTATTTATATTTTTATTTATATTTATAATGTGAATTCATATATAAAAATTCATATTTATAATATGAATTCTTCAGTTATGTTGCTCTATGCATCTGTGATACAGGCTGTTACTACTATGCTAGAAACAGAGCCCAAGCTAATATTTCATTGACCAAAACTCATTTCCTCAATCAGAGATCTTTAACTTGGTTTTCCCTTTCAGGAACATTTTAGAGCAAGAGGAAAAGAGGTTTTGCAAAGAAACCCCACGTCCTGCCACCACCAAAAAAGGGCAACAATAAGAACCAACAAGCTTTTCAAGGTAGTATCGTGTTTTCAATTGATACAGTGTCAGATGATCTCACAGGAACTCAGCTGGAGAATGGAAGAAATTATGATGGTCTGGGTGCTTTCTTGCAGAGAACTCAAGATATCTCAAACTGCCTTCCACAAAAGGAGAGAATGTGCACACTCCCAAATAACAAGCAAAAACATTGGCTAAAACACTTCTTTCAAAGAGTTTAATACACACAGACACCACCTTTTCATGTACACAAAAGGGGCTATCTGGACTCCTGTTTAAGCACAAAGGCAGGATCAAATTGAAAATCATGCACAGCTCTGTGGCAGATGGGACTCTCAGGGATGTGATGGTGGGCTTCCCAACAGTAAGGGAACCAAATGACCCTCTAAGCTGGTTTTCTTCATGGAATCAGAGACCTCTGGCAGCAGGGAGTGAAGGAACCTGATAGAGAAGCAGCTATATCTGCAAGACCACTGAGCAGGCTATGCCCTGAGAGATACCTGTAGGTAGCCATGGATTTGCAGGTGCACATAAGCACAGAGAGAAGCTCTCAGAGAAGGATGCACAGTGTGGGAGATTCAAGAAATGGTGTATGTGTGGGTAGGGAGGGCTGGGTGAGAGAGAGGTCAAATGGAAGTAAGGGAAGGATTAGGAAAATAAAAACATAACAGAAACCCCACTAAAACTGGACTCTGATATTAGTCACATGTATAGTATGGAGAATCTTCCCGGAAACCTTCTTAACTCAATCTTTAAGAATATGTTTCCTTGTTTTTATTAAGATGAACTATTACATTTCAGCAAACTTTTATTGGGTACTTTGCTGAAGACCTGACTAAAGGCTCATTTATTTCCTTTAGTTTCTCAGTTAATCCTAAAAATTTGGTAATCCATTATGCTTTTATTAGTGAAGAAAATGACAGAGAGCAGAAAGGTTAAATAATTGTCCAGGGTTATACTTCTAATAATTCAAATCTAGCTTAGAAATAAGATCAAAGGGGGAAAGAAAGAAGATCAAAGAATTTCAGCACCATGACATAATGGTGTATGATTATTCTTTCATGTTAACCCAAATGACCTCCAGGAGTCAGTTTAATTCTTCTGATCTTGCACAAATTGTATTACATGGAATGAAAAATAGCAATAGCTTGACATGGAAGGAGAACCAGAGTGGGAACTTTGACAGAGATGGTTGTCCCCACCTTGCTCCTAGCTAAATTCCCCTCAGGTAAATCATTCAACTCTTAGAACCAGTGGCCTCAGCCAGCAAATGGGTAGGGGTTTCCCTATAAATCAAGTCATAAAATGCTTGTGAAGGTAAAAAGTAATGTATGAATGCAAAACATTTGGGTCATGTAATCAGAAGGCCTTCAGGAACTTTGTGATTGGATGCAAAATCCATGATATAAACTGATAAATTATATTGAATCATTTTTAGATTGATTTGTAAAGCATTTTTGGAGCACCTGCAAATCAGGTGGTGTGTAGAGCAAAAGGAGATACAAAGATATGTAAGACATAGCTCTTCCCTCAAAAGGTTTATAGTCTAATAAGTAGTTTTACTGGCATTAGCTGCTATATTTCAGAAAATTAATTATATTTTCACCATGTGTTTATGTCATAATAAACAATACTCATATCCTTGGATTTATTGTGCCTAAAAACACAGAAAACTGAGATTTTTGGTCTTGGTTTTGGTTTGGTTTGATTTTTATCCACAGTATGTACCTTGGCTCAGTACCTCTATTTACTTTGTTCTATTATAGTCAACTTACTACAAATAGAATGATGCTACTCATTTGTAAATGTATTTGTAAATCACTTGAATCTGGAGATGCCTAGCAATTCTAAGATACATAACAATCTACATTCAAGTTAAAGGCAGAAATGTGTGAAAGTATTTCTGGAGGAAGCAATTTTCTTCAAAAAGGAACGACAAGACCTCAAGAACCACTCCCTGACTCTCTAGAACCCTTCAGTTCACTCTTATCAGCTTCTAGGTTCTAGTTATAGACACAGAGAATGGTGAGCCATAAAATTATTAGAGTTACTTTCCAAGATGGACAGTATGCTCAGGGTAGCAAAAGGTATTTAATCACTAGATTCCTTTTATTGAAATTCCTGCCCAAATAAAATCTGCCATTTTATGTCAGCCAGATATTTTTGCTTCTCATTCCCAGTGAAAACTTGAGCCAAGCATCATTGTCCCAGCAGATTGAGAAAGGGTTCAGCCCATTTTATGTCTAAAGCCAGCAAGTAGCTGGAAAACCGTGAAATTACTCACTAGAAAAGCAGCTGAGGAGGATTTTTTTTTTTTTTTTTTTTTTTTTTAGATGTGGAGGTGGTTGAGAAAGGAAAAAAATGAAAAGAAACACATTTGATCAGGAAAAAAAAAGGTATGTGTATGCCTCTTTTTTTTTTCTACCATTTTCTCATGATCTGGGGATGAGAGGAGTATTAGAATGGGAGAAATAATGTTACAAACAGAATGTAAAATTGAGGAGAAAAACAATACAGTAATTGAGGTATTGGAGTTTTTCTACTTGGATAATAACAAAGGTTAGTGTAGACATGCAGTAAAGTGATTATCAACGGTCTTCTCTGTGGAAAAATTACTACAGTTTTTTCATCTTTGCTGGTTTGGCCTTCTGCCCAAGAGGTGTCTTCAGTTATGTCCTATACCAGTTAACCTGTCTAGAATTGCTGCCAAGGAGCTCTGCTTCTTTAAAGAAAGTTACTTTTCCCAGTATATTATCATCTATAATTTACAGATCAAGACACAGAGATCAAGGACCTTGAGAAGTCTGGAGTTGATGGGAACTGGTGGTGGGATAGAGTGCAGCTAAGGGGCTTCCCAGCGTAGAGTCAGGAGAAAAGATTGGGTGTAACTGGAGAGAAGTGAGTAGGTTGCAGAGGTGGGTGACTAGGGCTTTCTCTCTTTATAGCCTCAATTCCTGACGATGTAAGAGACCAGAGATAATTGTGAGAGTCTGGGGAAATTTGCAAAGAGTAGTGAAGGTTTGAAACAGCTGTTGAGAGAGTTTGGATGGAGAGCTGATTAAGGAGAACCCTGGTGAGGCTGGAATCTTGTCTTCATCACAGTTCTAGTCCTCGTGGCAGGTGACTGTAGCAGCAGGCAGTACTTCACCCTGTCAGTGGAGCAACTGGGATGTTTCACAAGGATTCTACAGAATTGTAAGGAATGAGTGATCCCTGTCCTCTAATGGGTAAAGAAATGGACTGTGGAGTATTGTCTAGATAGGGATGGAAATGAGGGAAGGAGATTAGGGAGAAACCTATTAACTGGAAGGAAAATAGAGGGTCCAGTAGGGATCTCCCTACAGTTGGGAAGATAGTTTATTAGGAGGAAAGGTAGTAAGCAAGAAAAATAAGTTGGAGTCAGTGGAATATTAAAGTTTAAGATTTTAAAGATGGAATAATTCTGAGTTTTAACAAGGTCATACTTGTGCCAAGGGAAATGGATCACTGAAACCAAGTAGAAATGAGGGCAGATGGAGTTGAAGAGGTCAAGAAAATGTTAATCTAGGACATGGAGTGCGTTAACTCTATGGACATTTAAATCCTTGAAGTGGTTAGTGGAATCAGAAGTGTAGAATGTCATGAATCTAGATCAAGAATCTTTTTGAAAACATGGTTGGGCTTGAATGGATTTGGCTAAATGGAAATGGGTTAAATGGCAAGAATGTCAAGTTGTTTCTGTGTGGTTATGAGTTTGCATAATGAAAAGAAGAAGTCTCTCCCACACATGCACAGAGAGCAAGAGGATGAGCAGTCTGCAGTGGGTAGATCATCTAGAAGGTAGCATCTTCGGAGATGGCAAGTCAGTTCACATGGATCCACAGAGTTTGCAGAGTGAGAAGGGATGGGAGGAAAGCCATGGAAAGCAATCAAGGTGAAATCAAAGAGGGTAGTAACTGGAGGGGCTATGGTTTGGGTCAATGTGAAGGACATCAAGAACAAGTGACAAGATAAATCAACTGGAACATTGATTTAAAGACGTGTCTGCACTTAGCCACACAGAGTCCCTGGGTGGTGTCCCCAGCAAGATGGCATTTGTTGTCGTTGCTTCTGCAAAGAGGCCTATATTACAGAAAGTAAAGAAGACGGATACTAATATTTACTGCATTGTAGACAAACTGTGTCATTTAATCTTTATAAAATCTCCCAAATGTATGCATAATTATCCTCATTTTTTTAAAAGAGGAAGACACAGAATCTCAGGTAAAGTAATTCTTTCAAGGTTATTAATGTCAACAAGTGCTTAGTACAAAAATCCAAACACAGGTTTTTCTGAACATAATCTTTTGTACCAAGAATTGACATCTAGCTCTGGATCCATACTAGGCTCTAGGTGAATCAATTAATTTCTAAGTCTGATTCTTTATTTCCCCCCCAAAATGCAATATCAACTTTGTCTAACACTGACTTCTTAAATGATCAAGTGAGATATTTGTAAAAACAGTCTGAAATAAACTTATAAAACTACATACGCATATATTAACTCCTTCACTCACAAGTCTACTCTTTTCTTTTTTGATCCTTAAATCCCTATGAATATAGGAAATAACTGATATATTCAATAACTTCAAATGTAATTGTGTTTCTATAGTGTAAACCCTAACTATCAAGACTTACTAGATGTAGAAAATAGAAATACTCACCTTTATAAGACTGAATTATAAAGGAAAATTTCTCCAGCCATGTAGAAGGGCTCATGTTCACTTACATTCTTTTGAGCACTTGGCATTGTAATGTTTTGTTGGTGATGCCAGTCTAGTGGTGGTAAAATGGTTTCTCATGGTGGTCTTCACTTGCATTTCTTAACTTGCTACTGAGGTAAGCATCTCTCTTTTTGTTCATTGGTCGTAAATGTTTCCTTTTCTATGAAACATCAGTTAATATTTTTGCTCATTCATTGCCCTTTTCTATTAAGACCTTCCCATTTCATAAATGTTGACTTTGCATCAAGAACATGAAATAAGGTGTCCACAGTCACATGGTAAATTGGTATAAGAGCTCAAACTAGGACTGCACTGGTCTTCTACACAAATCAGGGTTTCTTTTCCACTGGGATTCCTCCTCCTCAAACAAAAGGGCCACCTGAATGAAGCTGTTAGCATGGGACCCTGTGGGATATCCAGCTAGGATGGTTCTTGTTACTTCAGCTTTACTCTTCCAACAGAAATGAAACAAAATGTGCCAAACACATCAATATCCAGAGAACCCTGTCAATTTTGATGATACATGGAATTTGTAGTAAAGCAACCACTAGCACCAAAGTCCTAGTCCAGAGAGAGGTGGGGGTCAATGTAGATATAATCTGAAGCCTCACGTAAGATATATGATAGGCATTAAATCAATGACGGGAGCCACAAATATAAAGTGTGACTTGTGAGAGGCTGGGTGGCCGGTCAGTGTTAGGCTTTATTACTGCAGCCTACTTCTCCTTTGTCTCATGGTATTTATAACATACTTGATAGTTTGTCATTCTGTCTGTTCTGATTGTATATGAGAAAAGGTGGAGTGGGGGATTGGCATATGAGGAGACAGAGGGAAGTGATTTTCTGTGATTTCCAGTGAAATCCTCAAATAATAATTTGAGATCTGGAATGGAAGAATACTATACAAGTGGAATAGTTTAGTGAATTCACTCATTCATCAATTCATTCATTCTCTCACTCCTTCCTATCCCCCCTCATTCATCATTTTAAGCACTAAATCATTTTGCTTGAACAATATGCTGAGTTGAGCTAGAGGGGAATCATGTTTTTCTATTGAAATGGCATCCCATGGTCATTGCTTTCCTTCCTGCTATCAGATTCTTGAGTTCTGCCCACCATCTTTCCTTCTTGCTCATTTCTTTCTCCTCCTCATTCAGTGGCTCTTAGATTAGATAAAATATAGCATCCATGGAGCTTTTTGCATGCAACTTGGGTGAATCTCCTATGAGACACCCATGGTCTGCATCCCTAGCCCCATAATCACTGGGCTGATATTCAGGGTGGTAGGAACAGAACACCAGTCCTCGGTAAGTCCCAGCACATGTTCTGGGAGATGAGCCCCATGGCTGTGGGCTGATTTTCATGGCAAGGGCAGAAGTAGATGTGAGGTCATGTGAGGATGTGGAAGGAGAAGAGGGCAGGCAGACCACAGCAAACTTTTGAAGACATTTAGTGGTCTCTTTCCAATTTTTGGTATAAGACAAATAGTTCTTTGTTTCCAATATGACAGTTTAAAATATAATATTTGTAACTATGTCTTGTTCTATCACTACAACATGCAAAATATTCCTTTTGAAGCAATACTTTAATTATCATCCTACATGTCTTGTTTTTAATTCCCCTTCCTTCCTACCTTCCTTCCTTCCTTCCACTGCTATTCCCATATCCTTTTTATTGAGCTACGATGAAGATCTTGTAATGCAACCTTGTCATTTTAGAGAAGAGGAATTGAGGGTCAGGGGCTTGGTTCTGCTTGCTTAAGTTTTTAAATCCTGAAGCTCTGGTCTTCTGTCTTCTAGACTAGTATACTGCACTCACTGTGACCAGAGTTGATACTCCAGGAAACTCTCTCACAGATGACACCTCTGACAGCCTCACAGAGGAGCTCCCTTTTTTGTTGTTGTTGAATATGTGGAAACTGAGCCCCTAAGTGCCCCAAGATTTGTTGCCCCGTACCCCTAACTTTGTCATATTGACCAGTGGACCTCGCTGAGACCTTATAGAGTCCTTGTCTTCTGTGATAGCTTGCCAGAATGCAATTCAATACAGTGATAGCTTTTCTGGTACACTTACTTTTTGGGATTCTCCAAAATCACAAATATCTTGGTTATATGAAGGGTTTACTCTACTCTACCTATCCTTAGGAACCCATATTTAGTAAAATGTCACATCAAACAGGACATTCAATTATGCCACATGCACAATAATTCATTCAACAAATGTGATCTCTTTGAATACCAGTCATGTGCATTCAACGGACAGGCAGTGAAAATATAGAGGACAGATACAATTTTTATCCTTAGAGAGCTTATAGGCAGTGACAGAAATGGACATGTAAACCAAAACTTCAAACTCTGTGCCAGAGCAAGCATCATATACCCTAAGATTTAAAGAATGATCCTGTGTTTTCAGGCAGACAGAGCAAGCCAGAAGGCATGGTAGCATCAGAGATACAGTGCTTCTTGCTTGCTGGACCCCTCAGCATGAGTCCATCAACACTGACAACTGATGGTAGAGGCAGGAAGACTGAGGATGATCGGGGAGGGAGGCTTACTGCTTCAGACAGGCACACATAATCTGCCATTTTCCTATCCAATGTCCTGTTCGTCCTTTCACCATGACAATGAGAGGGGTGCTTGGGCTGGAGCTGAACTAGTCAACTGTGTAACAGGAAATGGATTATGGTGGGGAAATGGCCTCTTGAATATGGGAGGGCCTCTGGAGCTCTGCTACTCAGGTAAGTCAGAAACTCATTCTTCCTTAATTATAACAAGACTGTGATAGGACTAGCAGGTTCATAAACTACCAAAATGGAGGAGGAAATAATCCAAGACTACCCAGATTTGTCTCTATTCTTTATTATAAACACATCTACATATTTTCTCTCAGAATGTCATTTTCAAAAGTTGGTGACCTATCTGAGCAAGTAAACATGTTTAGTTTTATGTGAAATCTCAAACTTGCAGCATTCTTTTACTTCTTCTTCATCTTCTGAATCAAAAGAATGATGCCACAATTCTGTCAGCTTTCCCCTCAATATTCTCTGTCTTTCCATTAGATCCCGTAGACTTGTGTGTTATCATCTACTCATTCAGCTTATTTTATTTAGACTAACTGTCCTGTACTTTCCTCATTGTAGTATATGGACTCCCTATGGGAACTTTCTTTCTGATTATTTTTCCCCATGAACCACAGTGAGTTCATGGAACTACATGGAAGATGGGAACATAAGACAAACATGAAGGACTTGAAAAGATAGGTGTGATGGATATATTTTTTTTCTCCACTCTTCCACCTCACTTAGTGCTCCGAGAAGCTGGGCCATATGGACTATATCCAAGGGTTCTCTGCTGCCAGTTGGGATCAATCAATGGGAGGCACCAGAAGATGACCAGAAGGCAAGAGAACAATTAGATTAGGGTATTTATTCCGTCATCTCTTCTTCCAGGTCACTATAGATTGCTGCATCCCTCTACTGAAGGCTAGAGTTCTGGTCAGGCAGCCCTTGCCACAGAGTTAAATCCTGGTTCCAGGAATCTCTTTCTTCTCTTCCTCCTTCCTCCAGGCCTAAGGATATCCGTGAGTTCTGCTTATACTGTACCCTAAGTACTTCACTTTTCTTTCTTGTTCTCTTAGGGCATTCTCACAGATCTGGGTTGTAGGTGGTAGGATATATGAGCCTGAGGCTCAGACTAGACGTTCTAGGATTAAAGTATAAATTGGTAATCAACATTGGGAATAGTGCACAGAAAAGAAAGGAAAATGGCTGAGGAGATAAGGTTAGAGAGTGCTCATAGGTTCTCTAAGGGATGTTTCTCTCAATGTTCTTGCCTTATTATCCTTTTCCTTTTTTATCAATGACTATTTCTCCCATTCAAGGATATAAATACAATGGCCAAATTCTAGCCATGAAAGAAATGAGTGATTCTTTAATGGGCAAAAACAAAAGTAAAAATCTTAATCCCTAAAAATTTTTGAAGATTTATTTATTTGAGAGAGAGAGAGAGAGAGGGAGTGCATGTAAGCATGAGAAGGACAGAGGGAGAGAGAATCTCAAGCAGACTCCACACTGAGCAAGGAGCCCAGTGTGGGCTTGATCCTAAGACCCTGAGATCAGGATCTGAGCTAAAACCAAGAGTCGGACACTCAACTGACTATGCCACCCAGCTGCCACAAAAGTAAAAATATGTAAAAAAAAATAAAATAAATTAAAAATTTTTTTAAAAATTGATATGTGACAAGCAGTCATGGCATATTTGAATCTGTAGAATAACAAGTTTCATTATAAATTCTTTAACATGTGCTATGTATTTGTAGAAAAATGCTTTAGCTAGACTACTTTTCCCTAATAACATTTCTCACTGGCTGCTTCAATTGTTTTCTCCTTTTTATGGCACATTAATTATTTAAATGGAGCAGGCCTTGCTCTCCATGATAATTGTCATTTAGTTGGATGTTAATTATTTTCACAGGTAGAGTAACCACAGGATAAACTACACAGTTTCCTTTTGCTCCAGGAGTCCCAGTTTCCATTTAGCCATAAAAGAGTTTTAAACATTTGTGATTTTTTTTAACACGGACCAACTCCTCTTTTGAGAAAAACATTCACCTTTCCTCTCAATTTCTCATGACCAAATTCTAAAAATATGCTCTACTGCTTCCTTCAGTAGCCAAGTCATTTGATACTCCAGTCATAACAATAATTCAGTTTTTATAAATTCTATTTCTTGCCCAAATAAAAATAACGTGAGTGAAAATGGCACTTTTCATGACTTTTTTTTAATGTTTCTACTTCGTACATGTTTAATTCCTTGAAATATTCCTACCTTTAGATTGTCACTGCCTACTTGACTCATTATTTCCTCAATAGCAAAGCCTCAATTTCAATGGTAGAATAAAATGGGACACATTCTACTATGTGCAGCATGTCATTCATCAAATTCCCACTACGAGTTGTATATCCACAGCTGCGATGGAACATAGTTCAGCTTCCCTATTTCACACCCATGAGGAGTGTCTAGGCCTTTTTTCCCCATGTATTTAAGAAGGCACCTTGACTCTGTCAAGCTGTTGGAGTCCTAGAATCTATGGCCATTGGTCTTAGCAGTTGGTTTTGCACACACACCAGTATTTGGGAAATTCTTTATGCTCTTTGGTGCTTAGTTGTTTTTTTTTTTGTTTTGTTTTGTTTTTTTGTTTTTTGTTTTTGTTTTTTTCTAATACTATCATGCGACTAAGTTGGTAACAATGAGGACCTGCTGGGGCATCTAGATGGCTCCATCGGTTAAGCGTCAAACTTGATTTCTGCTCAGGTCATGATCTTGGAGTCATAGGATCAACCCTGCATTGGGCTCCTCGCTCAGTGCAGAGTCTACTTGTCCCTCTCCCTCTGCTCCTCCCCCACCTTGCTTGCTCTACCCCTCTCTTTCAAATAAATAAATAAAATCTTTGGAAAAAAAACAATGAGGACCTGCTCTTTTGATGTCTGAATTTCAGCTTGGCACGTTAAACGTGTTATCTATGCAAAGTGTTATAAATCACCATATGAACACTAACTATACTTGTTGTATGCATATAGAATGAGTTTTTATTTTAACATCTGGTATACATTTTGTTGTACTTGAATAAATGGGGATAATGCATCAACTGATAATTATTGAGCACCTTCCCTCATCCTTAAACTGCTCTTGGTGTTAGAATTAACTCAAGAGGAAAAATGTTTGGATTCTCCGTCCACTCTGATGTAGATTTTTGGTGGGAAAAGGAGAGATACTATAATTGTCATCATAGAGAGTAGAATTTAAAAAAAGTTTTGAACAAGGGGGGTGAGCTCATGAAAAGAAGGAGTCTATTTCAGGATTCTGGAATGGCATAGAATATAGCATATGGCCTTTACGAGAAGAAAGAGAAAGGATTGTTAGTCAGTGGCCTTTTTGTTTTGATTCTTCCTTAGTTTTTATGCATTCTTTTTATGTACTATTTCTTTTCTGTTTGAACTATTTTCTAGATGATCCTTAATATAAATGTACTGTTTAAGGGGAAATGCCAACTCTTAGTCATCTAGAAAAGCTGTTTCACTCTGACCTAAGATTAATGGGTATAGATAGTAACAGGAAGCCCAGATTGGAAATAGATCTGGTTTTAGAATTCTCCGTTACAGAACACCAATATATTAAATAGATAGAAGTGGAGCTTATCAGTAGCAAAGGAGATAGGAAGCCTCAACCCATACCCCCACCTCCTTGCCCAGTGGGTTTGAAAATTACTAACGTACTTCTTTTCTGTTTTCTTGTTAGGCCATCTTCATGTTACCCTCTGTTATTAAATAAATAGGGACTGCTGACACATGAGCCTCAACTCCGATCTCTTCGCCCTTGGTTATACGTTAGTTGCCAGAAGGGTTGTTTAGTATAAATGGAAGTAACCAATTGATGCAGGCAGGGAGCTGAGAGGGTGAATGGGACCATAAGAAGTGTTTTTTCTTTTCTTTTGTCCTTATCACACCGATTTTACCAGAAGATATGTGCAAGCAGTAGCATGATGACCCCTATTCCCCACTGACCCTTCAGCAGACACTGGACATGTGCTACTTGGAGGCTGCATCTTGGATGCGGGGAGGTGAGCCTGTGACCCTTTGCCCAGGGGATTCTCCATTCTTCAGGTCTCCTTAAGGAGCACCTAATGGAAGAAGTCGGTATTTTGCGCAGGGTTGACAACCATCTTGGCTGGCCCTATAGACCAAGTGCCAAAACGCCATCTTAATTTGTGCTGAGTAGGTGAGTACATAAGTCAGGAACTCAGCAGGGCAGGAAGCCAGGGCTTTGAATGACCACTTCTGTGCCTTTTCCAGCCCATCTTTTGGAGGCAGCCCACTCCTATATATATGAAAGCTGTCATTGCTCTCTCCCCTGCCCCCCCGCCCCTGCCCCCGCCAAAAATAGTTCTACTAAGTAAGGATCCAGGTAGTGTCATTATTGGCATGGTATTCATTGGGGTTTGATTTCCAAGTTGTTGACTTACTACCAGTCCACTGATATGATTCTGCAAATGAACCAGAAGTACAGAGTTAAGCTGACAAAGACATAAGTCAGAGAAAGAAAATGAGTGAATTTACTTCCTTTGCAATGATATCCTTAATATTATTAAAATACTGGATTATTCTTTTGAACTACTGCTTAGTGACACCCAAGAAATGAGTTAGGATCTCTGACAAATGAGGAACTACCATGGGAAGAAAATTATCTGAGAAGGCCACAAGGCATGTACCAGGACTGTGAATCTCTATACTTTTTTTAATTTAGATTTATTCATCTTAAGCTGAATTCATCAAGAGCAGGAGGGAAGGGCAGAAGGAGAGGGAGAAAGAATCTCAAGCAGACTCCCCCTCAGCTCAGAGCCTGACGTGAGGTTCGATCTCACAGCCCCAAGATCATGACCTGAGCTGAAACCAAGAGTTGACACTCAACTGACTGAGCCACCCAGGCACCCCTGAGTCTCTGTATTATATTAAAATCTAGCGTCTCATCACCCTTCAGTCAGTTTGAAAAGTTGTGTTTTTTTTTTGACTGAATATACAAGATGTTTTGTAGAATTCTAAAACCGATTTAAAAATATAATGACTTCTCCGTGACTTTGGTTACTGCATAAGAAATCTGTATATCTAGATTAAAATGTAAAGAATTTATGGAAGCCACATATCTAGTTAATCAAAACATGTTATCAGTTCAAGGATTAAATCAGCTCACTAAGAAGTCAAGTGAATTTTTGATATTTAATGAACCAAGCTAGAAGTTTAATAACAAAATACTTGCCATTTGATCACCTGATTTGGAAAAATAACAGTCATTCCTTGTGGCAGTTTGTGACAATGCAGTCTTTCAGTTTAGGGACACACCTGGAAATGGATGACCCTGGTGT
Source organism: Mustela putorius furo (assembly GCF_011764305.1). Classification (NCBI taxonomy): domain Eukaryota; kingdom Metazoa; phylum Chordata; class Mammalia; order Carnivora; family Mustelidae; genus Mustela; species Mustela putorius. The sequence goes on from NW_025421998.1 coordinate 90,401,660, forward strand.
CATTAAAAAAAAAAAAAAAAACTTCCCACTTTTCTAGTGAGAATTCAGCAAATTATTAGTTAATAGCATATTTGTACACTGATCGGAGTGAGCCAGAAGGAGAAGAGGAGGGAAACTAGCAGAGGTAGATGAGAAAAGATAGCACCTGTTGAACGGGGAAGACATCTTCTCTAGCTTAATACTGGGACTTCAGCTCTGGGAGCAGCAGGCTAGGCAAAGCGTTTGGGCCCTGAGGCTCATAGCTGTAAATGTCACAATGGGAACATGGGGACGCTTTCTTTAACTCCTGTCTGTTTTCTTATTGTAAGAATAAGGGACAAGGTCATCTGCTGAAAGTGAGAACAGGTGAGGAAGTCCTGGGGATCAGAAGAGACAGCAATGGTGTGAAAGGGTCTTCTGATGGAGACAGAATGAGAGGAGTAAGTTACTTGCTGGGTCCTTAATGGTTCTTCAACTGACAGAGATGGTATTCCCAAGTTTTAAGAATCTGTGTGTCTGTCTAGTCTGTCTGTCTAGTCTGTCTTGCCTTTCAAGGATGTGTGGGAAAAGAGGCTAAAGAGCCTATTTTTGTTTGTGCCCTGGAGACCCTGAACCTCTTCTAGGGTAAGTGCTGATGGCACGTGAACCACAGTGACCCACGTACTGGTATGTCTTCCTCTCAACCCCTTCCTCCTCTCTCCCCTTCATACTCCCTTCCACCTTCCTCTTACCTTCTTTTCCAATATACCTATCCTCGTCTTTTTCCTCGAACAGAGTTCTCTGTACTTACCTTTCAGCTAAAAATAAAACTGAGAATTTACCCACCAAAAATAGATTTACCACTTATAAATAAATCAATATGCATCTACTGCTGAACTAATTTTTACATTAAAATGTATCCCAAAGCAAATAAATAAATAAATAAATAAATAAAACCTTATCCCCAAATATAAATTCTAAAGGGGCCGATCCCCTTCTGCCCAGGATAAGTGATTTGGGTGAGGGAGTAAAAAGGAATTTGTTTATTAAGATATGGGCACATGAGAGATGTGGGGGCCTGTGTCAGTTTCTAGGATTGCCCATCTTCCAGGCCCCTTCTGAGTTCCGTCCAGTGGAAATGGGGGCACTGGTGACAGAGTTGTTAGATCTTCACCGTGTCCCCAGAATGTGAAAGATATGCTTAAACATGGTCACAGACACCGGTGGCACATTCGTCCGGGAATTTCTGAAGTAGATGATGATAAAGGACTAAAGCAAACAGAATGAAATTAAGGATAGGGGTGCCCTACCCCAGTTCTCGGATGCTTCATGTAGTACAGATACTATCGTGGTAACTCCAGAGGCACCAGGAGCAGAAGAGATAGGACAGGAAGGGCAGGCAGGACCCTGGCTACAGGCAGCTGTGCCTCAGCCAGAGAGGAGCCAAAGGGGGTAGTTATCGCCAGTGGCCAAAGAGAGAGGAAACTGCTTCTCTGCAGCTGGGTCTGGGGGGATAGCAAGGGCTAGTCTAAGGGGGCTCACTGCTCTAGAAAACCACCCACGTCATTCATACGGAAACTGCCACGTTAACCACGAATATGTCAGCCATGTTACCAGAAGCTCATGGAATGAGCTAGAAGCTACGACTTCCTCTTACATAGTATAGGTGTAAAAAACGGGCAAGAGGATCTCCTCCTTCCCTTCTTCTGATGTCCCCCACCCCAGAAGAGCAAGACTCAGGGCAAGATGGGAAACCACATCCCAGGGTTATAAGCAACCCCTCACTGCAAGGTGCTTGAGGAGGAGGAGAAATCAAGTAGATCAGGACCCTGCCCGACTCCAAAACCAGAGATACAGTTCCTGCTGGTGATGAGGGATGTCTTCAAGTGGAGTGGTCATAGGAACTGAAAACATTGGGGATCTCCCTAAGATAACATTAAAGAGCAGTTTGACCAAGCATTGCTGAGCCAATAGTTAACAAAATATTTACAATCTCATGTTTAAAGCTCACTGTGTTACACTCAATAAACCAGTCACACAAGTGTAAAACTAAACTGAGCTTGGAACCAAACGTTTAAGTGACTGTCCTTTAAAATGTTACCCCAAGGTACTTTCAAAATGTTGTATCTTTAACAACGTTGCTTCCACTAAAAATATTGTCATTGTGTATTTTTAAGGAAAGCAAAGTTGATTCTGTTCAATTAATATAAAAAGTAGCATTTTAAGATATCATTTCTTTTATTTTTTCATTCTTTAAGATTCACACTTTGGAGTATATTTTAATGTAAAAATGAGGACAGTAGTAGATGTACATTTATTCATTTCTTTATAAATTTATTGGTGAGTAAATTCTCTCACTTTTTAACTGAGTGAGGTATCTAGATACATTTTGTTAGAGGAAAGACAGAGGAAGAGAAACCTAGAAAAGGAACATGAGAAGAAGTAGAGGGAAAGAAATATAAGAAGAAACCAGAAAGGAACTCAGAGTAAGGCTGGCCGTTTATAGGGGGAAGGAGGATGGGGGCAGGGAGGGGCGCAGAGTGAGGTGGGAAGAGCAGGGGTGAAATGAGAGTGACCATTGTTCTTGTGACATCAGTACTATTCCCAGAAAAGGTTCAGGGTCCAGAACACTTTTTCAGACATCTGTAAAAGGTTAAAGAAGAACTAGAAGGTCTCAGACTGCACTGAGAAGCATAAGGCCACATTTTTTTTAAAAATTCTGGAGTGGGGCACCTGGGTGGCTCAGTGGGTTAAGTCGCTGCCTTCGGCTCAGGTCATGATCTCAGGGTCCTGGGATCGAGTCCTGCATCGGGCTTTCTGCTCAGCAGGGAGCCTGCTTCCCTCTCTCTCTCTCTCTCTGCCTGCCTCTCTGCCTACTTGTGATCTCTCTTTGTCAAATAAATAAATAAAATCTTAAAAAAAAAATTCTGGAGTGACAGTATTACTGTCAACTGAATGGGTGGTTGGGGGGTTAGAGTGCTAGGGGGGAGGAGAAAGAAATTTAGGTAAATTTAGATAAACTGTAAATCAGAACGGAAAGCCACGCTCTGGTCTCAGGGGTCATCCGTTAGGCCCTTAATACTTAGAATATTAAAACATCCTTGCAAGTCAAAGTTTACAGAGAAATACAGTTTTGGAAGAGTAAGAATTTCACTTACTTAGAATCAGTTTGGAAAACAACAGTACAAACTCAAAAGAGAAGCTTCACCTGCTACAGCTGGTATTGTACTGGGAATAACTAGCAGTACTGGGTTGCAAGAGCCAGTCAAGGTCTTGTGAAAATCTACATTTATGCAAAGTAGTTTCTGTACACCTGAGAAGCCACCTCTGAGTGACTCAGAGTTCACTCAGAGAAAAATCATTAAACCCCTGAAAGTTGACAAATAGGTATTAAGGACTGAAAGTATGCTCTCTATGCTGTAGTAGGAATTATGATGGAAGATACAGTCCTTGCTTTCAAAAGAACTTATCCACTTGTGGGTAAATTGAAGATGGAAATTGCTACATAGTTTCGATACAGTTATGATTAAGCACTCGTGCTAGTATTTACAAAGAGAGAATGCTAGTTGAACTTAATAGAACTAAACGTGTGATATTACATGGATGAATGAGGGAAAGGAGCAGAAGTGTGACGGGGAAGACAAGAGAGAGAAAATTACTTTTGAGGCAAAACATTGTCCAAGTGTTCAAGAGGAGCAAAACAAAAATAAACAGGAGGGTAGAGAGCAGAAGATTTAGACCAGAAGAAAAGAAAAAATGAAATGGGAATACCCAGAGTAATGGAGACCCCATGTGCCGAATGCTTGCTTGTTCTTGTTATAGTTTCCATTAATTAATACATTTATTGAACAGACATGTATCTTGTAAGCATCAGGCTGGTGATAAGGAATGAAAAAAGAGAGTTAAGGAAAACATTTTCCCTACCTTGGAAGAACTTCCAATGCAGGGGAGCAGAATAGTAAAGCACCGGTCCCATCACAGTGGGTTTCGATGCTGGCCTGAAAGAGGCAAATGTTGGAGCTCAGGAGGAAGTTAATGGACCTGCAACATCTGTGTGCTCCAGGATCTCAGATGTTTTGTTTTCAAAGAGGAAGATCCAAGGATCCTGAAATTAATGTATGACACTGACTTTTCTTTATTCAAGACACATTTCCCCACTAATCGTATTTAGACAGATCAGCTGTGGTTCATCTGCTCGTACCTAGAGGCACAGTTTTGCTAGAGGCACAGTTTTGCTAACAAAGGATCTCAGCCCTGATTTCACAGAAGAATCACCTGATCCCACGGCAAAGCAATTAAATCAGAATTACTTGTCTGGAACCTGGGCAAAGGCATTAATTTAAAAACTTCTCCAGATGATTCTGATGTGCTTCTGGATTTGAGAACCAGCTGCCTACATACAGACCTGAACAGACTCTGCTATAGCCGTTTATCCAAGGTTTGTGACTTGGTCCCAGATGCTATAATGGAAACTGTCTCTTCCTTCCGTGCGACTTAGGTCCTCTCCTGTACTTGCCCTTTGCATATTGCATGGTTTGGTTGGGTCCATATGACATTTGGTCATTGATGAAATAGATTTCTTTTAAGATTTTTTTAGGGTGCCTGGGTGGCTCAGTTGGTGAAACATCTTGCCTTTGGCTCAGGTCATGATCCCAGGATCCTGGGATTGAGCCCCACTCCCTGCTCCGGGGATAGTCTGCTTCTCTCCCTCCCTCTGCCCCTCCCCCTAATTCTGTTCACTCAAGTGTCCTTTCTCTCTCTCTCTCATAAGTAGATAAAATCTTTAAAAAAAGAAAAAAGAAAAAAATGTTAAATAGATTTTATTTGTGGAAAATCCTTGTTTTGAAAGTTTGACTGTTTGCTGCTGTATATATGTCATATATATTGGCCAAAATGTGGCTGGCCAAATTATTCTTTACCAGGTGTATTTAGTGAAAAAAAAAAAAAGTAAATTCTGATAGTGTGACATGTTCATGATAATAGAATTTCCAATAATGTATTAATATCTGTTAGTTGGAATCTCTAAGAAATGGGAAAATATATATATATTTTTTTAAGAGAATTTAGGAAAAAACTAAGAACATTTCTATGAAATAATCTATATATCATTGCTGTCTAACAGAAAACTTCTCCAGCTTGTTCTCGTGCAGATTTTAACGCTTTCTCCCCTATAGATTTTAGAGCCAATGAAGACTAACCCAAGTCATGACATTCTGTGACCTCTGTAAGCTTTTTGAATGCTGCCTGGATGTTTTGTATTACAATCCTCTGTCGGCATTGGCAGTTTAAGGCCTGGAAGCAAAACAGTTTTCAATTGTCTGCCTGCAAAAAAATACCAGAAAATATTACAGAGACTAGTGAGCATTGCTGAAACACTTTCTTCTTTCTTTGTCTAGTCTCCCACAGGAAATACAAGATTCCCACCTCCTTTTCCTTTAGTTAGTAAAAAAAAAAAAAAAAGAAAAAAGAAAAGAAAAGAGAAAAGAGCTGAAAAGTCTGTTAAGACAGAATTGCCCCTGCCTTCACAGGCACTGAATCAGAGTATCCTGCCCGGAGTTTCCTGCACCACAGGCAGCCGTGGACCTCGTCTCTTTTCTGTCTGTAGCATCTATTCAGTTTTTTTATCTATCCTTTCTGACCAGTGGAACAACCACATTTAATAAAATAAGTGGTAACCGTTTATTAAAAGTGACCAAAACTAATCACAACTCTCTACTTACAATTAAGTTCCTTTCCCATCTAAAACACACAGAATTGGAACAAATTACTTTCTGGATATTATAGAATCCCATTGATATTGGAAAACTTGCTGAGCAGTACTTAAGAGCTGATGCAATGCCATAGAAGCTATACCTTGTTTAAATAAGACAAGTGCCATACGAATGGTGGACTTTCTAGGTCAAGGATAATACAAATATTAAATCATTATGTTGTATACCTGAAACTAATATAATATTGTATGTCAGTTATATGACCAAAAAAAGAAAGTCTAGAAATGCACAAATCAATGTGGAGAAGCATTGTGATAAGCTTTGAAATGATGACAAATTAATAGCAAAACAAAAGCAATAATGTTTAGGACGGTTTATACAGACTACCTTGTCAAAATCCTTTCTTAATCCAGGTATCCAAGCTGCTACAAAAACAATATTTATTATGAGTGAAGGAGTTCAAACATCTGCATATTGGTTAGGACTCAATTTCTGCTAAATGGAAACAATCTAAAAGGAAATCTCTTATTTTACTGTAAATCACGTAGTTCCGAAGTTGACGAATGGAATTACTACCCTGGATTTACTTCTTATTGACAAAAGCAAATTGATATGTGAAATGAAAGCAGAAAGAAATGGTCAGAAACTGTGGCTGTGCCATATTCCTGTGCAAAGAAAATTTCAAGAGAGAGAAAGCACTGGTAAAATTTCATGTCCAGATATTCTAAAAGAAAAAATAGCTCAAAATAGATGGAGGGGTCCAACAAATACAATGAGAATGATCTAATTAAAAACAGTTGGGATGAAAAAGAAAGAGAAGCTCCTACAGACACACAAATGAATGCAGAAAGAGCTTTCATCTGATTATTTCACAGCGCAGGTTTCTGAAATCAGCCCCCCGGTGGCCCACCACCAAAGCTATCATTACAGTGAGTTCATGGTTGTTGTTGTTTTTTTTTTTTTTTTAAGATTTATTTATTTATTTATTTGACAGACAGAGATCACAAGTAGGAAGAGAGGCAGGCAGAGAGAGAGAGGAAGGGAAGGCTCCCTGGTGAGCAGAGAGCCCAATGCGGGACTCGATCCCAGAACCCTGGGATTATGACCTGAGCCGAAGGCAGAGGCTTTAACCCACTGAGCCACCCAGGCACCCTGTGAGTTCATGTTTTAAAAGGAACTTTACAATACATATATGAACTAGGATGTGAAGAACAAAAGCAAAAATAAATACAAAAGAATGACATGTTGGAAAGCTAGGAATAATATGGGGAGGGAAAATACCTAAATGTACTAAAATGTATTTAAAAAAAAAAAAAAAGTGGGGCACTGGGTGGCTCAGTCAGTTAAGCATCTGACTCTTGATTTTGGCTCAGGTCATGATCTCAGGATCAGGCAGTTGAGCTCCACATCAGGCTCTGTGCGGAGTGTGGAGCCTACATAAGATTTTCTCCCTCTGCCCCTCCACTGGTGATCTATTTCTCTCATTCTCTCTTAAAAAAAAGAAAGAGAGAGAGAGACTGAGGCTGAAGTAGGTGGCAAAAATAACCATAAGCCTTCATTTGGAGAAACCTCAGGGAAAAACTGGTTCCCCTGCCTTTAAAATATGGTATAATATTCACAGATTACCGAAGGAAAGTAGGACTTTAAAAATATTGTTTTGCTTCCACATTTTTCTAAGAACATATATTATGAACTAGAAAGGGCAGAAGAATAATCGATGCCAAAAAAGGGAAAGTTAGCATAGGAGAGTCTTGTGGTTTGAGTCACTGGCTTCTAAATGTTTATCTTCTGCAAAATGATATAATAATAATAATAATAGTAAAACAATTTACTTGAATTTATTTTATAAAACTCTATTTAATTTAAAGGAGTGTCTTTTATTCTGATATTTTCTTCATTTGGTTTTTTTTTTTTTTTCCAGTTTTCACGTATTTTTGTTTTTGTTTTAATGAAATGATGGCGATGGTGTGTGGAAGTTCATTGTCCTTATGTCATGAAATAGAAAGTTGGCAATGTTATATGAGCTCCTATTTTTAAGTTTTATTGGTTCACAAAATCCAAACACCTGGGAGTCCCTAGAGATTTTTTTTTTTTTTTCAGTTTAAAAGTTCCTTTGAATAAGAAATAGATGCACATGATAAAAATTGAAAAGGTTCGTGTAGTCATGCAGTGTTTTGCAGTGTTTTGTCTGCTCTTGTCCTCCAGACTCTGGTCCTCTCAGTTTCTCTGAGGAAAGGCAACCATCATTGTAGCTGATTCTGTATGTTATTCTGCACAAGTTCTGGAATTTGCATTAAAATTGCTTATGCTTTGGGACGCCTGGGTGGCTCAGTTGGTTAAGCAGCTGCCTTCGGCTCAGGTCATGATCCCAGCATCCTGGGATCAAGTCCCGCATCGGGCTCCTTGCTCGGCAGGGAGCATGCTTCTCCCTCTGCCTCTGTCTGCCTGTGCTCGCTCTCTCTCTCTCTGATAAATAAATAAAATCTTAAAAAAAAAAATTGCTTATGCTTTTGACACAAATGACAGCATATACCGCTCATTTATACTTTGCTTTTTCTACACAGACTGTATATACCCCAGAACATGGCCACCACTGTTTTCATTGTATTTAGAGTTGAAACTCAATCTAGGTACAGAAATAATTTATTGATATGTTTGTGGAATCAGTTCCAGAAATTCTTGAGAAATGCTGTATGACAAAAGAAGTGTCATCACACAGGGAAGATGAAAATGTTGGCTGGAGATTTCACAAAGCAACAGAAGAATAATTTAAGAACTTACACATTGGCAAACTTGATATCCATCAGGAGCAAACTTTGTGCTTAGACTGATGGCTTATGCACATTTGAAAATTAGGGACCTGTGATGCCTGGGAACAGTCATGAATTCATAAGGCTATAAAAATAAGAACTTCATCAAGGTTTCTGAACTGACACAAGAAAAGAATGTCATATATCTCGTACATTTTGATTGTAAGTAGCCACTTGAGAGCATTTTTCAGGATCTGTGTTTGTGGCTATGGAAGGTAGGGGGAATAAAGAACAGCCCCAAACCGACTGAACACTTATGTCCTGAAGGGATTAATTAGTTACTCCTTGAAGGACCTTAAAGGTCAAGTTACCCAATTAGAATGTTGCAGGGTTTTGTCTATTAGCATTTTATTCATGCATTGATGATAAAGTGGGCATGATTAACAAATTCGTGAGTAATGCAAATAGAGAAGGAAAAACGAATGGGTATCGTGTCAGAATTCAAAAAGATGTTCATGTTATGGAACAATAAACAAATTAAAACAAAATTAAATTTTAAAGAGGTTCAAAATAATCAGCTGTCTTAAGAGCAGGGAAGTTGATGCGGATTAATAATTTATATAAAGAAAAGCTGTGCATTTTATAAGTTAACTACAAATATATCCTTAACACACATCAGTCCTTTCGAGCTTGAAGACTGAAACTTTATTTAGATCTAGAAGTCTTGTTTTTCTTTTATTGTTTTTTCCTCTCTGTTATTTCTGTTCTCTGTTTCTGTAATTTCTATTAGACTTTTGTCTCTAACTTTCTTTCTTTCTATTCTTGGGCCACCCAGGCACCCCAAGATTTTTAATACTATTTCTAATGATTTTAGCAGTTTTGTATTGGAAGGACTTTTTTTTCCCCAAATAACTACTCCAGCATACTGCTGAAAATGGTAATCTCTAATAAATTATTTAAAATTGCATTCTTGAAGTGTAATGTACAAATTACATACATGCAGAGATGTGCACATCATAAGTGTACTACTGAACAAAGATGTAGGATCATTTTTTTAGGAACAAGATGGTGGACTTTATTTTAGAATAAAGAATAACTTCTTAATAATTAGGCCTGTACAAAAGTAGAATGAACTACTCTCATAGTTGAAAGTTTCCCAGCACTAGAAGTGTTCAAAACCTGAGGCAGGACTTTTCACTTGTATTTTAAACAATTATTTATCTAGTAGTACCTTCTAAATTTCCAGTCCCAAGTTGTCTGGGACTTTGGGTTCCAAATAATCTAGCTAGCCCTAGATTAAAGTTTGTTTCTCTTATTGGATCCATCTGATTCATAATTATCTACATAGTTGCTACCTTGCCTTGAACTCTGAATTTCCATGGCCTCCAAATTCCTTACTCACTGCATAGCCGGTTTTGACCCTGTGCCTTGCTCACCTCTAGACCTGAAAGCTTTCCATCTCAGATGTCCCACTTGATTCATCCCCAAGACACCTATCAGGTTTTGTGTATTGTTTTGATTAGGCTTTAGTCTCTTGCCTGTCTTCTGCTCAGAGCTTTCTTTCATGTCGTGGTTCCCACAAATATTACATCATCTCATTTCTATATTACAAGAACCTTCTAACTGGGCACTGCCACCAATCTATCTTCCTTCTGTTTTGGGCCTCCTTATTTCCTATAAATGAACATGCACCCTTCCAGTACATTAATCTTTCAAAATGCTACTTCAATTATGGCTTATCTTCCAAAAACCACTATCTCAAAACAAATGTTTCCCACTAGCTATGAGATGAAGTGTACATTAGTCAGCTTGGGCTGCTATAACAAAGTACCACAGACCAGGTGGCTCAAACAATAGGCACTTTCTTCCTCACAATTCTGGAGGCTGGGAGATCCAAGGTCAAGTTGCCCACCCTTTTGGTTGCTGATGAGAATTGTCTTTCTAGCTTGGGGAGAGAAAACAAGCTCTTTTGTGTTTCTTCTTAAAAATGGCTCTAATCCCTTCATGAGGCATGAAGGCCCCACCCTAATTCCTTCCCAAAGTCCTCACTTTAAACACCCTCACTTGGGGGCTAAGGCTTCAACACAGGGATTTGGGTGGGAGGGAGGAAACAAACATTCATTTCCAATCAAAGGTCTTTATGGTCTAATTCTAAACTATCTTTCTAGTTTTCTTTCTTTGTCTCCTTTACATAATTTTTCTACAGCTAAATCTATTTACTCTTTCATCATGGTACTGTTTCTGCTCTCATGACTCCCTTGCATGATAGTCCCTCCCCTACTTCTTGAATCCTACCCAACTTTAGTTTATTTCTTTTATTACTCTCTTAAACAATTTCAACCCTGTATTTTAATTGACCTTCACATGGTGACATGCGGGGAAGGGGATAATTCCTCCACAACTACCTTGTAATTCTTGTTGAATGTAGACGCTGTGTCTTAGACTTCTTTGTACTGAGCACATGGGTCTCAAAAAAGATAATATTTAGTTCCATTCGCTTTCACTCTTTTATTCATTCAACAGCATTTAATGACCACCTACTTTGTGAGAGGAGGCTAAATATAATTCTCCACCGTGTGATCTGAGTTTCAAAATTTTTCCTCTCCCTCAAACTTCCATGTCAATGACTTAGAGAAAAAGTCCATTTCTCTTTTTACCTTTTTTCTTTATAACTTTGCAGTTAGACTGCCTTCCTCACCTTCCCCACTGGTGACTATCAAGAGATGCTTGTGCTATAAGCCCAAGATTGCTATCTTTCCTTCCATTTTCTTTGGAAAACAGAGAGAGAAGGTAAAATTTGTCATGTTCTTTTAGCTTCTTTCAAAAATCTGAGGAAAATAGCTTGAAAAAATGATTTTAAAAATTAACTATGCTTCTTTACCATTCCCTTGGTTAGCCTTCATAGCCCAGTGTCTGGCAATAATAAGCCAGATTGAATGTTGAGTGAATTAATTCTCAAGACAATTTTTGGTATCGGCCATTATAGAAGCCAGAAAAATAGAATTAGGACCAAATTTCAAAGATCATCTAGATCAACTCTATCATTTCTAGATAGTGGAATAGAAGTTCGTAAAAACTAAAATGTCCGCAAGTCACACAGAGAGTAACCACCCTGCATTAGAACTCTGATCCTACCCCATTCCAGTACTGTTTTCATTGTTACCTCGTGGTCTAGACCACATGCTTCAGTGAGTCTAGGTGGATAACTTAAAGGTATATGGAAGAAGTTTGGGGAAAATATGACAGAAAAGGATAGTTATAAAAAGATCCAGGAATAAAAATGTAGAATGAAAGAGAATAGATTTACTTTTTTAAAGAAGCACTTAGGGACGCCTGGGTGGCTCAGTCGGTTGGGCGTCTGCCTTCGGCTCGGGTCGTGATCCCGGGATCCTGGGATCGAGTCCCATATCGGGCTCCTTGCTCAGCAGGAAGCCTGTTTCTCCTGCCTGCTGCTCTCACTGCTTGTACTCTCTCTTTCTGACAAATAAATAAAGTTTAAAAAAAAAAAAAAAAAGAAGCAGCACTTAATAACCACTATCTTTCTTCTATGACTTTGATAAAGGTTTTGCATTAGAACCAAGGACAAACTTAAAGAATCTTTGTGTTCCTTACAAGCTACAGGGCCTTTCTTTTCCATTTCCTCCCCCCCGCCCACCACCACCCCGCATCCACTACTTGCGTCTGTATTTTTCGTGCTAATCTCTGAAAGGAGACTGTGGTTAAAATCTCTGAACTCTCTGTTTAACTATTTGAAAACTGATGCTCCGTTTTCGTGATTCTAAAAATGGTTGGACTGTTCTATTACGATTGCTCTGATATTTGAACATTCTGCTTTACTGAGTCTTAGAGAAAAAGAAACACAGGCATTTTGGGGAACGTCAGCAGGACTCTTTTACCCTGGTTTCTTTCCCAAAGTTCAGTAAAGGCCATCTATCCGAAGCACATAAATCCACTTACAGATAAAACAAAACTGAAAGAATTACTTTCTTTACATGAGAGTAAAATCCTTATTTATTTTTTAAATGCCTCTCCTACATCTACCTTGAGGGAAGCTTCTGGTATCTGTGTTCATTTTAAGCCTATGTCATCTGTCCTCCTCCTTTGAATCGCTGCCTTGTTTTGTCCAACCTAGAGGATAACAACGTCTATTACTTTATATATCTTGTTTCCAGAAACAATAGCCTGTGGCACTTCCATTATTTATTCTCTCTCCTTCTGTCAGTGACATAATGGTCTGCTGCTTGCCAAAAACTCTGCTTTTCCAGGCCAGTGATTCCATTCCCTCTAGCATTTTCTCAGATTTAATTTCTTATGAAAGAAAAAAAAATATGGCTGATAGTTCTGCCAAATGGGAACTCAGCTTTGACTGAATTAGGCTGGACTTTAGCAGATGCTTGTGGCCAACATTTGAATTGTTGATGAGGGTATAGTGGTGGTCATGATGGTAGGAGGTGGTGGTGGTGGTGATGGTAGCAATGGTGGTAATGGTTGTAGTGGTAGTGGTGATGGTAGTGATGGTGGTAATGGTTGTAGTGGTGGTGGTAATGGTAGTGATGGTGGTGATAATAGTGTTTGTGGTAGTGATGGTGATGGTAGTGATGGTGGTAATGGTTGTGGAGGTGGTGGTGGTAGTGATGGTGTAAGGGTTGTAGTGGTTTGGTGGTGGTGGTAATAATAGTGGCTGTGGTGGTGGTGATGGTAGTGATGGTGGTAATGGTTGTAGTGGTGGTGGTGGTGATGAGAGTAGTGGTGGTGATAATGGTTGTAGTGGTTTGGTGGTAGTGATGGTGATGGTGGTGTCTATTTGTTGGTCTGCCTTTTTTTCTAAAGAGCTCATTGTTCTTAGGATGATTTGTTCCCATTGTACAATAATAGAGAAAAATTTAATAGTAGTCTAACATGACCACAAATAATTCATGATCAGCATTATGCTATTTGTCTCATTCTCAAGAATAGAAGATCATCAAATTACCTTTCTTGAGAAGAAAACATTTAGTAGTAGTATCATTTACTGTCTCTTTGGCTGCAGTCTTGTATTTTTGTTAATTTTTATATGGGAGAGCCTGTAGTAAATAAAAAAAAATAATATTGGAGCACGTCTTATATATTTTTTTAAGATTTTATTTATTTCACAGAGATAGGCAGAGAGACAGACAGAGAGAGAGGGAAGCAGGCTCCCCGCTGAGCAGAGAGCCCGATGTGGGGCTCGATCCCAGGACCCTGGGATCATGACCCAAGCCAAAGGCAGAGGCTTTAACCCACTGAGCCACCCAGACGCCCCAGGAGCATGTCTTATATTTATGTCACCTGAATAAATCTGTTTTTTATCAGAATGTACTTAATAAGCTTCTTCCAAGCACTCAGCACTAATTTTGGGACTGAGTGAGATATCATGGTCTTTGTGTTCATGTCAATATATTTAGGTCAGAAGATATGATATTAATTTATCCTATAAATATTTATTGAATACCTTCTGTGTCTCAAACGCTGTACTGAGAAGAAGAGATGCAATCCTTGCCCCCACACTAATTGAGAACATAGAATTGGACACACTGTTCCATTGCAAGAAGCTTGTTAGAATGAAAATACTTAAAGTATTCTGAAAATCAGAGGACAAAAAAATCTGAGTTTCACTGGGTGGTCAAGGAAGGCTTTATCTGAGGAGGAAACATTTTAGCCAAGACTTAGAGGGAAAAATTAAGCATTCAAAGGAAAGGAACAGAATGCATAACAACATACCAGCTTGAATGCATCTGCCTTATTCCAGGAACTTCAGCTACCTCTGTGTTGCCTTAGTATATTACTCAAGTAAGAGGCAGGAGGAGATAGTACTGATTTGAGATGAGGCTCAGCAGTCAGGCAGAAGCCATTGCATGAAAGGTCTTGGAGGATGGACCATGTTGGAGTTTTATTCTCCACAATTAATTTTCAACACAGATTGGCACAATTAAGTTGGTAAGTTAGAAAAACCACTGAGCAGAGGATATATTTGAGTGAGTTGTAAGACTGAAGGCAGGGAGAGTCATCAGGTGGCCTTTGGGGTGAGAACTGATGAGACTCTAAACTAAAATAAAGATGGTAATAAATCAAAAGTGGTGACTAATACACAGGGCATTAAAGAAATAGTATCCTAAAGAGTTAATTTTTTTTTTTTAATGTGGGAAGATTTAAGGACGATTTCCATGTTTCTGGCTTACAATATGGTACAAACAATGCAAGACAGTTTATAATTAGTTGCTAAACTATGTAGCTTCAGAAATAAGTACTTTAATGTTCATAGGAGTGAGCAAGAATTGAAGATGACTGCTTGCAGAAGGTGTTGGGATGTAAGCTGAGATATCAGAAGTGGGTGCGTCCTGCACTCTGTAAGAAAAGTAATTATCCTAAGTGACTTAGAACTTGCTTTCTTGTTTCTGACTTGTGTTCCGAAGGGTCACCTGACTCCCACAGAAAAAACCCTCTTCTCCCCTCCATCCTTACTCTGAAAAAGTGGGGTAAATGGTCCATAGCCCTTTCCTAAATAAAATTATATGTCTAATTAGATACATAAATTTTCTATCACAGATCCCAGTAAGGAAGGACAGAGGAGGAGGGCAGGAAAGAGAAAGGAGCTAATTAGTAATTATTTTCAGAGACGATGGGGGAGGAGTCCGAGAGTAAGACTGTACTTTTTAGGTCGGGAAAAATTAATCTGCAATGCCCCAGGAAAACAAAATAAAATCCAACAATAAAATAATCACATCAGGGGCGCCTGGGTGGCTCAGTTGGTTGGATGACTGCCTTCAGCTCAAGTCATGATCCTGGAGTCCCGGGATCGAGTCCCGCCTCGGGCTCCCAGCTCCAAGGGGAGTCTGCTTCTCCCGCTGACCTTCTCCTCGCTCACGCTCTCTCTCACTGTCTCTCTCTCAAATAAATACATAAAATCTTAAAAATAATAATAATAATCACATCAGCAATCTCAAAAATTAAAATGTCATTTTTCACTGTTTTCAAACAAGCTCTATAATAACAAAGGAGAGATGTTTTCTTTTTTTTTTTTTTTTAAGATTTTATTTATTTACTTGAGAGAGGAGACCACAAGTAGGCAGAGAGGCAGGTAGAAAGAGAGGGAGAAGCAGCCTCCCCACTGAGCAGAGAGCCCAATGCAGGGCTCAATCCCCGGACCCTGAGATAATGACCTGAGATGAAGGCAAACACTTAACCCACTGAGCCACCCAGACGCCCCGAGATATATTTTCTAGTTTGCTAAGAGTGCTATAATATTTCCACTTGTTTTATCTCTTCCTTGGGCTTCATTTTGATAAGTTGAGGCAGTGTTTGGTGAAAAAGAAAACATGTAAGATTAGTGCCCCTAATACAAGAGCCAATGTACAGAAACAGAACAAGAAAATAGAGTAGGGCAGCATATCACCTTTTCCAACAAACTGTAGATAAATCAGGAAGTTGTAGGCTTCTGAAGAACAAAGGTGTTCTTACTCATGTGAAATGTACATCAATGTGTGTGCATGTGTGTGTATATGTGTGTGTGTGTGTGTGTGTGATACAGTGTTGTTTTGTTTAGTCCAGAAGATATAGTATCATGATCAAGGAGACAGAAGAATGATCTTTCCAGTCGAGTTCCACTGGACAGGAGCCTGAAGAAAGGTTAGAAATTGACTACTTAAAAAGAAGAAAGGATATATTATGAAAAGGGAACCATAAGTACAAAACCGCAAAGTTAGGCTAAGAGGTACGCTGGTTTGGGGTATACATGGGAAGTCTGCAAGATGAACTTTAGACTGAGTGTCAAGGAAGAGTGGGATATGAAATATTACATGAGAGAGACAGTTTTGAGGGGTATGAGTTTAGACTTGGGAAGATCCTAGAAGGTTTTGAATAGGGGTAGTGAGTGACGTATTGCTTTGGCAATGACAAAATATTAACATTATTCATACTAATGAGATTAATAGTAGCTAGCACTCAGTGCTTATTTTAAGAGCAAGATACTTAATAACTCATTGAATCCTGATCATACCCGCTGGTGTAGACAGTGTTATCCTCATCCCTATTTTCCAGATTTGTAAACTGAGGAAGTGGTCAAGAAGCCTGCACAAGTATCACAAGCAGCACACGAGAGAGCAGGATGTGAACCTGGCACAGTCTGGCATCTTAGGCTCCGTATCAAGCTTGTTATTTGTAAGGCAGAATGAAGGGGAAAGCAGAAGCTAAGAAACCACAGGAGCCTGTGGACATCCATCAGGTCTGAGGTTTTGCGGTCCTGAGCTTTAGTGAGTACAGAGGAGGTCCATATGTGAGCCTTTAGTTTTACTCGGATCAAGATGACCATTCGGTCAAACTGAAGCTTTTTTTTTTTTTTTTTTAAGATATTTATTTGTTTATTTATCTATCAATCAGTCAGAGAGCACAGGCAGGCAGAGTGCCAGGAAGAGGCAGAGAGAGAAGCAGGCTCCCCACTGAGCAAGGAGCCTC
Source organism: Mustela putorius furo (assembly GCF_011764305.1). Classification (NCBI taxonomy): domain Eukaryota; kingdom Metazoa; phylum Chordata; class Mammalia; order Carnivora; family Mustelidae; genus Mustela; species Mustela putorius. The sequence continues at coordinate 90,418,548 of NW_025421998.1, forward strand.
ATGTGGGACTCCATCCCAGGACCCTGGGATCATGACCTGAGCTGGAGGCAGCACCTTAACAGACCAAGCCTTAACTGACTGAGCCTCCCAGGCATCATTTGAAGAGAGAAACTGTTAGGCCCACTTGCAGAGATGGATCTTGCCACCAGCCCTGAATCTAGTTGAATCCTGGAACAATGTCCCTAATTCTCTAACTGCAGCCTCTAGCAATAGCATTTTTCCCTGAAGGGCATCCTTAATTCCATTCATAGGGCTTTGTCTCAAGAAATGTTGCAATCTATTGACTATGTAAATGGTGTAGTTGCTTTTCCATGAAAATGCATAAAATTCCTATTGTACTATGTACTACTATTGGCTGTAAGGGGGAAAAAATGCAAGTAACTCTGCATCATTGTGGGAGACAAAACATCTGTTTGCTTTGGAATCCAAGAGAAACTCTCCACATGGCTTCCCTCTAAAGCAGATTAGTAAGGAACTTGTGAATAAATTATCCCAAGGGCTTTCTGGTCCACATGAACGAGAGTTTAATGTCCCCCCCTAGAACCGATTCCGTCATTTTAATGGTTGCATAATAGCCATTTTCTCTGGGATAAATTTTTGGTGACAAAGGGAAGCTATGGTTTCCTCTGATTCCTTAAACCTCTCTCCTCAGGATCTTATTATGTTCTTCCTGATCAGCCCAATGTCTCTGAGGACATGCTTCCCTGAAATGTTTTTTTGGGGGGTTGTTTTTTGTTTTCTCTCCTCATCTATTTACCAAATATTTATTTATTTTTTTTTTTAAAGATTTATTTATTTGACAGAGATAGATCACAAGTAGACAGAGAGGCAGGCAGAGAGAGAGGAAGGGAAGCAGGCTCCCCACCAAGCAGAGAGCCCGATGTGGGACTCGATCCCAGGACCCTGAGATCATGACCTGAGCCGAAGGCAGCGGCTTAACCCACTGAGCCACCCAGGCGCCCTACCAAATATTTATTTATCAATTCCATATACAAGGTCTTAGAAGAGGCACTAGGTTTACAATAGGAAAAAGGTGCAGTCAGTTCCTTCAAATAAAAAAAAAATAAGTAAAAATTTGTTAAGTGCTAATACAGTGCTAGTTCACAGTATTAAGAAATATGAGAAGAGAGACACCTCATGCAGTCTTGAGGTATCAGAAAAGGCTTCCCCCAGGAAATTACTTTTAAGCTGGTACTTGAAAGGTCTTAGCCATCATAGGGACAGGGCTAGAGAGTGGGTGGATTGCTGATGAAAGACAGTCATTCCTGGAGAAGGAACAGTATGTACAAATTTAAGGGGGTACAAGAATATTTGGAATGTCGAGGAAACTTCAATTATTTTAATAATTCAAATGCCCCATCAAGTTATTGATTCATTTAACAAGTGTTCACAAACTGTATTCCATGGCATTTTAAAAAATAAGATGTTAATATGTATCCTGTGAAAAGAAATGTTCCCTGGTGAAAAAATTTTGAGAAGTATTGAAATAATCTAAATTAATGGTTTCTTTACTGCAGCATTTTTAATAGACCAGTATAAATAGTGACTCACCAAAACAAGAATTGAGGGTGCAACTTTTCCCAGACTTATTTGACGGTGAAATGGTTTGTTGCAGAAAACATCTTTTAGCAAATTATGGAACATGTGTTCTATAGAACAAACTATAAGTACTGGGTTTAGAGTCATGGTAAGGTATTGGAGCTCTGATTCCAAATTGTCAATAAATGGGGTTGAAGTGAAATCTGTAGATGCTAGAACATGTGCATTTCAACCAAATGCACCATAGGAGATTGCTTAGAATTATGTTTGAACCACCTCTAGTATCTGCAATTTCCTGAATCAAGACATTGAAGAAACCAATGAAGGTTGGTTTCAACCTAAGACAGGATTACATTTCAGTCTTTCAAGATTTATTCCAAGGAAGAACCTAGATGAGCATCTTAGAGACAGTTCTATGGAGTCTAAATTTATCTTTATACTCAAGACGTATTATAATGTGAGCATTTTCTTCAGTTCTCTGCAGAGGACCAGTGGTAAGATTGATTGGCTATGCTTTATGGAACTCAGTTGCTGTGCAGCACACTTTGGATGAAGAACATGCATACATGTTACATCAACATTTTCCATATTTATTTGGTAAAGACCAGCTTTCCCACTGAGGTCGTTTGTAACCAGTGTGTGAGGTCAGCAAAATCTAATAGCTTTTCCACAGCACAAAGGGTTGGGGAGAGGATCTGGAGGATAGATGGCACCTCCTAGTTCTTCTCTTTGATATAAATGGATGGATCCTCAACTACATCAAGTGGCTCATCCCTCCCCCATTCTAGAAATAGATGAAAATACAGTCAACTGATTTATGACTCATGTAAGCAGTGATAGAAGTGGAGAGGAGCCCTGAACCAACCCCATGACTGTTTTTGTAAGTTGAATCCTTGTCTGTGGAAATACCAAAGCACTTTCTTACTTGGACAGTTTAAAAAAAATAAGCATGAAATAGCCTACCTTTTTTCATTTCTCTAGTTACTCCATTTTCTTCAAAGACTGGGTTATTTATATTGATACTTTCCTACTCTTTCATTCCAAAAAGTCTAAGCAATGTACATATGAACTGAATCCTATTCTCAACATTCTAAGCTATAAGCTCTCACTCCAATATAAGAGCAAAGAAAAGCAGGGTATATATACTGATTCCCCAGGGTCCGGATGACAGGTTAGTTCAATCCATTATAAACTGCTTGACTCTCTTCCAGGCGTAGACCTCCTTCCTTCTCAGCTATTTGGTTCATTCAGTATTGGTTGGGCCACTTAGGTTGAGCTATTTTTCCCTTTCCATGATTTGCCTGGTCTTAATTTTGGTATTGCATATCTTGGTAAAAATTTTGTCCAAAGATATGTCAAAAATGTCCAAATGTTCAAAGATACTCAGTTAAGACAATGTCAACAGTGCTTGCCTCAGCCTCTGGAGAAGCTCTGTTCTTGATCAGGTTCAACCAAGAGAACATGTATGACACTTTATCTGGGCTTCCCTTATCTGCAGGAACCCTTTCAAGTTGTAAGGTGAGTAGAAATTTTATGTTGTTCAAAATCACTCTGATTATATTTGAAACACACCCATTCTGTTTTGCATTCAATATGTTTATGAGGACATTTATTCATTTATTAGCTTAAATTCTGCCTGTAATCCTGTGCAAAATATATCACCTTGTGTGAAGTAAAACCAAACAAACAGGCAAAACCAAAATAAACCAAGCAAAATGGTTTTCTTCTCCTCCTTTCCCTGAAGTCCGGGTTCACAGCCCCTCTCCTGCCCTGCTCCAGAACGGCATTAGGGAACTGTATTAGCAAAGGCACAGGGAAACCTGGGTGGCTCAGTCGGCTGAGCGTCCGACTCTTGATTTCAGCTCAGATCATGGTCTCAGGGTCGTGGGATCTAGCTGGGCGTGGAACCATCCGGGTTTCTCTCTCTCTCTCTGTCTCTGTCTGCCCCACGCCCCTCCCCACACTTGTGCCCTCTTGTCTCTCTCTCTCTTAAAGGAAAAAAAAAAAAAAAAAAAACCACACAGCCCACATTCAAAATTTCTTTCTTTGGTATTAGGCATTCAGAGGTCCCCTCTCTTGCTTCAGAGGCATCCTCTGACACACCTCCATCTATACCTTCTACTTGGTAATGAGGGGTCAGAAGGTGGGTCTTGAGAAAATGTCCCTTAAAGCTGTGTCCAGTGTCCCTCCTAGTCCTTTGATTAACTTCACACCATTTTTCACACACCCAGTGTTTACCTAGCATGCACCTAGTGGCTGAAAACAAAACTCTCACAGATTCTCCAGTGAGTTCATTTGTCACTGTCCTTAACAGTGACCACAGCTTTGCCAATGGACTGAGGTAGGGCAAATGAATGAACTGTACATAGGGCATGAATAAGTTAATTAGGGCTATTGATGACCATTTCCAGAAGATTAATTGTTAAGGACTCAATATTTCCTTTTATAGTTTTTACTTTCTGCATCTTGCCCTCATATATCTCCTCCCATGTAATAGGTATTCTTTATTTTTATTTAATATTTAAAGAGATGAAGGTTAAATTAGTTACTTCATTTATCCAAGGTCACATGATGATTAATTACTGAAGTGAAATTCAAACTTAGGTTATGAGGATCTAAGGGCTCTTTCTCTGTGTGACACATGGTAAATGCAAACCTATGCAAAGCCAGATGCTTAATTGAGAAGCAGTTTTCTTAATGAGAGTAAAATCTGTTGTGTCCTGCAGGCTCACTGACAAAGATATGCTTCAGTGATATGCAGAGTGGTCTCATTAGCCTTTGTAAGGAGTTCAAGTCCCTCTGCTTGTTTGAGTTCATGCTAATGATTGAAATGTGTATGTTATCTCTGATGATCCCTTCTCCTCATCCCTCATTTCAATCACACATTTTAAAGGCGAGCATCTATTTTCTGGCCCTACCACTTCTTCCCTGGGTCTGTTCTTTGCCATGGATCATTGCTGTGATCCAGGTACTGGTCTCCCTGCTGTGGGTCCTGTCTCTTCAAATCCAGCCTCTACGTAATGGCCTTGTAGATCTATTTAAAATACACATGTACTCATTGGGCTGCATTTTATTTCAGTCCTCTTCTCATCAGATCACCACCCACAATAGCATAAAGTCTGAGTTTCTTCAGCGGGGCACGTGAGTGCTCCACAGGGTAACTTCTTAATGATGCTCAGCTACCTCCTTTGACCTCTCCCAGACTCAATCTTGCACTCCCAGCACCACTGAACTTAGATGCACTGCAATTTCTTCTTCTCTAAATTTGCTCAGACTGCTCCCTTTCACATTATCGTGATCATATTTAGTCTTTACAGCAAATTGTTGAGATGGGTACTATAATTATTCCATTTCAGAACATTGCCTTGCTTGGGTTAGCTTTCTGTAGCTACCATCTAGAGGTCTGGAGGAATGCACTTCTTCAAAGACATTTTCTACAGATGTAGTCTTCTTCTGGTTTTCTTTTTCTCTGATGGAAACTCTTCCTCTGTGTGTCTACCTAATAGAGTAATATGCATGATCAATTTTCAGTGATGCCATGTGAGGGATATGTAGCAAATATGCTGTATCATGAAGGCAAACTATAGTTGCTAAAATAATTCGTTTTATAGACACAACTTTAAGTTAGTATGAAGTCACAATAATGCTTTGAAGGATGGATATGTCAGTTCAGATTGAACATCAGATACTATTATGGTTTAGAAAATATCAATTAATCTAGGTTGTCATTTAGGATGTTTTATTGACTTCAGCCTGAAGAAACCAGCCACAGACCAGAGACAAGCTATTTGTTAAGATGTATCTGCTATTCCAAGTCAAGTTGATTCAGCTGTCTGGAAGAGGGTCCACACCACTACCTCAAACACATTGCTTAATATGTCAAAATGTTCTGAATTTGGACATTCTTCTCACTGTTGAAAAACCTCTATTCTGATTAGTTCATAGGCTCTTCATCTGTTGACTACTTAAGGGTCAGACTTTATTCCTAAAGAAGGAGGGATTGTGGGGGCAGAGAAGGCCAGAGAAATGCATACCAGAGACTAGCATCTTGGTAAGGAAAAGATAGGTAGGAGGGAATGAAGAAGAGGATAAGATTAACACTGACAAAATATCATTTAAAACAGTTGTGTTGTGGCTAAGAAAAGTCATAGAACACAGGTATATGATAATACCTATATGTTTACATTCTAATTGATATATAATAACAGTAATACATGTGAAACCATATATATAAAACACAAAAAACTTTCAGTGAATACTTACATGCAGTGCTCATAGTTGATAACTGTGAAAGAATGAAAGAGAATGAATGAAAAGAATGAAAGAAACAACACCGATCAATTTATCTGTCGGTGCAAGCCTCTGCAGACACAAACCAGTGTAAGTCGATTCAGTATTCTCAACAATCAGATGCAACCTCCCATCCAAAACTTTGAACTTACATCTAACAAATAACTTGAAATGTTTTCCCCAGATGATGAGTTAAAGTGTAATTAACACAGGCTCAGTCTCATACATTTGTAATTATCAAATTAATTCTAATAAGCTCTACTCTTAAATTGGGCACAATGTTTTCATGAAGCTTTCATTTCATTTTCTCTCCTGACTCAGTTATTCATAATTAATAAATTAAAATGTCACTTTATTTGGGGTTGTGTTGATATGGTCATTGTATCAGTTAGGGTTCTCCAAAGAAATATAACCAGGAGGATGTGTGGTTATGTGTATACGTTGATATACATTATGTGTATAATCCATATTTGTGAATCAACATACTTACTAAAATATTGTAATCCCCAAATCAACATTTGTGATATTTTCATGGTCATTTTCAGGCATGCACAGAAAGAGTGAAAATTTGAGCCACGTGACATACATATTTTCAGCTGAAGTCAAAGGTGATGCTCTGTCTTCTTGGGTCCTTTTGTGGTCCATTTAGTGCCACATGTTTCACATTTTTGTGCTTTCTTTTTTTTTTTTTTTTTTTAAATATTTTATTTATTTATTTGACAGAGAGATCACAAGGAGGCAGAGAGGCAGGCAGAGAGAGAAAGAGGAGGAAGCAGGCTCCTGGCTGAGCAGAGAGCCCGATGTGGGGCTCGATCCCAGGACCCTGAGACCATGACCTGAGCTGAAGGCAGAGGCTTTAACCCACTGAGCCACCCAGATGCCCCTTTTTGTGCTTTCTGTAAGTGATTTTGCCGCTTAAAATCATCTTCCAAGTGTAATGTTGAACTGGTAGCTAATATATATAAGCACAGAAAGCTGTCATGTGCTATATGGAGAAAATATGTGCATTAAGCAGGCATCTTTGAGCACAGATATAGTGCTGTCAGCTGCGAGTTCAGTGTTTAACAAATCAACAGGGTATGTTAAATAATTTGACTTTAAACAGAAACACATACATACGTAAAACAAGGTTATATGTTGATTAATTGACAAAAATGTTGTGAGGCTTGCAGGAACCTAACCCTGTATTTCCTCTAGGAACAATGTGTCAGTACCCACTGATTAGTGTTCATGTGGACTTTATAGAATGTAATTGCTGCAGCTAATAAGGGTGTACTGTATATCTTCATCTATCAATTTATCTGTTCATTTAAATTCATTTCAAAGGATTGACCCATGTGATTGTAGAGACCAGCAAACCTGAAATCTCTAGAGCAGGACAACAGGCTAAAAACTCAGACAGGAGTTGTTGCAATGTTTTTTAATTCTTTTTTTAATTAGTCTATTTGAATTCCAGTATAGTTAACATACAGTGTTATATTAGTTTCAGGTGTACAGTATAGTGATTCAGCAGTTCTGTATATCATCTGGTGCTCATCAAGGCAAGTGCCTTCTTCCCCATCACCTATTTAATCCATCCCCCCTTGCCTCACTCACCTCCTCTCTGGTAACCATCAGGTTGTTGTCTATAGTTAATAGTCTGTTCCTTGGTTTCTCTTCCTCTCTCTTTTTTTCACCCTTTTGCTCATTTGTTTTTTTCTTAAATTCCACATGTGATTGAAATCCTGTGGTACTTGTCTTTCTCTGACTGACTTATTTCACTTAGCATAATACTCACTAACTCCGTCCATATCATTGCAAATGGCAAGATGTCATTTTCTTTTACGACTGAGTCATAATCCATTGTAATACACACACACACTCTCACACACACACACACACACCACCTCTTCTTTACCCTTTCATCTATGGATGGGTACTTGGGCTGCTTCCATAGCTTGGCTGTTATAAATAATACTGCTATAAACATTGGGTGCATGTATCCCTTTGGACAAGTATTTTTGTATTCTTTGGGTAAATATCCAGTCATGCAGTTGTTGGATCAAATGGTAGTTCATTATTGACTTTTTTGAGGAGCCCCCCTACTGTTTTCCACGGAGGCTGCACCAATTGCCTTCTCACTAATTGTGCATGAGGGTTCCTTTATCTCCACATCCTTACCAATGCTTGTCTCTTGTCTCTTGTATTTTAGCCATTCTGACAGGATTGAGTTAGTATCTCATTATAGTTTTGATTTGCTTTTCCCTGATGATAAGTAATAATGAGCATCTTTCCATGCATGTGTTGGCCATCTGGATGTCTTCTTTGGAGAAATGTCTTTTCATGTCTTCTGCCCATTTTTGAACTGGCTTATTTGTTTTTTGGGTATTGAGTTGTATATGTTCTTTATGTATTTTGGATACTAATCCTTTACCAGCTATGTCCTTTGCAAATATCTTCTTCCATTTAGTAGGTTGCCTAGTTTTATTGATTGTTTCCTTTGCTATGCAGAAAGAAACTTTTTATTTTGATGTAATACCAATACTTTATTTCTGCTTTTGTTTCCCTTGATCAGGAGACATATCTAGAAAAATGTTGCTATGGCTGATGTCAGAGAAGTTACTGCCTATGTTCTTATCTAGGATTTTGATGGTTCCTGGTCTCACATTTGGGAGTTGCTACAGTTTTGAGGCAAAAATGTCTTCTTCTCCCAGAAGCCTCAATTATTGTTCTAAAGGCTTCAGCTGATCAGATGAGGCTCACATATATTATTAAGAGCAGTGTCCTTTACTTAGATTTTATTTATTTGTTTGTTTATTTATTTATTTATTTATTTATTTGAGAGAAAGAGAGAGATAGTGAGAGAGAGCATGAGTAGGGAGGAGAGGGAGAAGCAGGCTCCCTGCTGAGCAAGGAGCCTGATGTAGGGCTTGATTCCAGAATCCTGGAATCATGACCTGAGCTGAAGGCAGACACCTAACTGACTGAGCCACCCAGGAGTCCCCTGATCGTAGATGTTAACCACATCCACAACCTACCTTCACAGCAACATCTAGATTCATGTTTGATTACATAACTGGGTTCTATGGTCTAATCAAGTTAACATACAAAATTGATCATCACAGTTTTGATAGATATTGATGAACTTATAGTGAGCCCAGTTCATTGGTGTTTCTATTTACAGAGGTACATTATAACTGTATTTTTACACAGGCACACAAAGATGGATAGAGAGAAAAATAACGTATTCCTGCTCTGACAGATGAGAAGTTTGCATGATCCGAAGTAGAAGCTTCTCCAATCTGACCTCCTTGACTTTATGTCTGAGCACCACCGTTAGCTGGCCCTGGAAAACTACTTTCTTGTATCCAAAAAAGAGTATAACAGTAGTACCACCTGTGACACGGGGCCCATTCTTTTTAGATATTCAAAACGTGTCAGACTTTGTCAGTCCTAGCTCCCTGTGAAATGTGGAGATAGCAATTAAACTGAACAGGCACAAACTCCCTTGAGGGTGAAGCCATAGTCCCTTGTCAGGCACGTGAAACCGCGCCAGTGATGGCCATCAGTGGGAAGGCAGCCAGGTAGCTTTCTGCTTGTCACCAAAATGAGACCAGGCTAAGAAGAGCATGGGAATGCGGTAGGCAGTGGAGGAAAACAAAGACCCTAAATGCTTTCCATACCTGATTTTTTTTATCTCCAAAAGAAGAAAGCACTCACAAAATCAGTCAACAGTGAAAGACTCAGCCACTGGGCTCATAGACTTGATGCTAAAAAACCATGTGCGGTTGTTTCCACCGCTTTGTTTAAAGGTTGCTTGCTTCTGTGATCGTTGCAATGCCCTGTAATTGCAGAAGACTCGGGGATGAAAGGAGAAATCAGGACCTTGCTATTCCAGATGCTCTCTCTGCCTCTCTGAGTGTACCTGCTACTGGGCTCCAGCCCCTTTCCTGACCTCCCCATCACAAAGTGACAGACCTTGGGGAGAAAGAGGGGACATTCTAAAACAAAAATAAACCTGTCATTTTTATAGTCAAAAGTGTCAGAGCTCAAACATCAATGTGATTCAGAAGAGTCAGTAATGTATTTTCTGTCTGTGTTTACTGACATTTAGTGCATATTCCATATGAAAGTTATTTGCAAGGTATTCTTGCATTGCCATCTAATCAGTATTATTTCTTTGGCTTCAGAAATACCATTTCAACCTTCCTAGACCACACTCCATAAGCCACATCCATTCCTTATTTAAGACAGAGGTATTTATTTAGTTATACAACAGTCATTTTCCATAGTACCTTCTCCTTTCCAACAAAGAGACACTTAGCTTTATTGTCTTTACACAGATAATTGTCATAATTATTAGATTGTTTTTCAAGTTATATGTGGTTACTGCAAATGTATTGAGTATTTTACATATGAATTTTTTTATTTATAAGTATCTTAAATTTTTGGAAGAAAACCTACTTATGAGTGGAACTAGATTTTATGCAGTCTCTGCTAGTTATAAAGTGAGATAGTTGGTTTAATCAGGAGGAGGGACTATGCAGATTCATTTGCTATATTCTTTTTTTGGGGAAAATTTGCAGATCTATACAGAATAAATTTGGAGGCAAGAAAATAGTCACCAGGTTATTAAAATAATCCTTATTCATAGGTGAGAAGGCTGTGGAATAATACAAACTTCAATGAATATATAAGCATAATTTTAAATTAATATATGCATTATTTGTGCATATAAAGTGTCCAGATGTAAAATAACAGCTTTCACATATAACTAGATCTATATACATTATATAGAGATGGCCAGATACAAAGACTATAGTTTCTAGTCTGTATGAATGATAAACATTTTTATATATCACAGATTGAAATATAGTGACAAAAATTCTGTTCATTGTGCAACTGAAAATAAACAAGGTCAACCTTAGCAAGATATATATAATATACATATACAAACAGGTCTATAAACATTTCATGTTAGATATATATGAAAAGAACTCTAAGACATCACAGTTGGACAAAAGACAAAACTGGAATGAATGAAAAACATTCCTTGCTGGGAAGACTTGATAATAGACAATTGTTAATTTTTCTCAAATTATAACAGTCCAATAAACATACCCTAAGGAAAAGAGTTCACAAAATATTCTAAGATTTATGTAAAGATAGCATGAAAATATAACAAAGATATTTAATAATAGGGTCACCTGAGTGGCTCAGTTGAATAAGCAGCTGCCTTCAGCTCAGGCCAAGATCCCAGGGTCCTGGGATGGAGTCCCGCATCAGGCTCCCTGCTCAGTTAGGATCCTGCTTCTCCCTCTCCCTCTGCCTGCCACTCCCTCTGCTTCTGCTCTCTCTCTCTGTCAAATAAATAAAAATCTTTTTTAAAAAGATAATTAAAAACAGTACACAAATAAATGGGATTTATAATTAGAGCTTCTAAAACATTAGACAATTAAAATAGAAAAAATACTGTTGCTGGTACAAGGAAAAACCAGATGAAACAGGGGAATTGGAGGGAAAGCCCAGAAAGAGGTGTGGGTTTTTGGCAATATTTAGTAGATGATGAGAGTTAGCTTTTCAGATTTATGGAGAAAGTGTCAGTTGTTCAATACATGTTTCTGGAGTGATTTTCAAACTGTTTAGGAAAAAATCAATACAAAATCTCTTCATACCTTATTCTAAAATGCAGTCTAATAAATACAGTTTTAAGTATAAAATATGTGAAATAGTTAAGTTAATGTTTAAGATAATACTCTTTATTTGGAGTAGAGAAAGTCTGAATTTTTGAATATGATACCATAAAGTTAAATATTAACAGATACAACACATATCCATAAGTTTCCCTGTAAAATGGGGAAATCAAAAAGGCCAGTTGTCAATAAGACGAAAAATGTAAAACATCACAATCAATAAAATGATAACCAAAACTTAAAACAGAATATTTTACTCAGCTGATTACAGTGTTTTTTTTAATGACAGTTCTTATTTTGGTTAACAGCTATAGGAAAATAACATAATGATCCATTGCTGGTGGGATTTTACTGTCAAAAATAGAAAGTGAGCCTGGTGGTGGGTATTAAGGAAGGCATGTATTGCGTGGAGCACTGGCTGTGATGCATAAACAATGAATCATGGAACACTGAAAAAAAAAACCCACAAAATTTAAAAAATATATTAAAAAGAAAAAATAGAAAGTGTATAAAATTTTTGACAAAGATCCAACTTTTAGTAATTTATCCTAGAAAAGCAATTAGTGATCTATAAAAGAAAAAAAAAAAAGGATGTACAAAGAAGTTCTCTGCACCATTCTCTGTGAAAATGAAAAGTGAAAACTTGGAAATGACTTCTGTCACAAACAGAGGATTATTTAATTAAATTATAGTATGGCTACAGAATTAAATGTGACTTACCCATTAAAATGATGCATTAGAAGATTATGTAATGTCATAGAAAAATGTCCATGTTTATCTTTATTTGAAAATGTTATAAGCCTTTCAATGCCAAAGGTCATAAAGTGGGGGCTAACACACCAAATCTGTTTACACAGACATATTTTGCTTTCTTGTCAGTATTTTATCTCATTGAGCCAAGATTTAAAATTTGGAAGGACACACGCGAAAATCCAGATTTCCGTTGTATGTTTACAATTCTGAGTATCTGACAACTCTGTCCATGTTAGAATCCAGCTCATTCGGAGCTGAACGGCGGTGGAGTAGCTGCGAGCTCCTCCCATTCAGCTACTCCACTTCCCCACCCCTCTAATCCTCCCAGCCCCGTATTGCGCTCTCCCACTCACTCACACCCAGCCTGCTTCTCTGTTTCCGTTCACTGCCTGGCCCCAGTGAGACAATGGATTAATGTATACCATGTGATTTAAAACTTGTAATGTATGTATGTAGAAAGATAGACAACAAAATTTCAATAGCCCTAAAAAGCCTCAGGTTTCTCCAACCATACTAGAAAGTTTTTGACAACAGGAAACAAGTGAAGGTTGTTCCCTTTTTTTATCCCCTGAATATCCTCCTTCCTTAGGAGGAAATTATCTGTTGAATGGTCAAGCAAATCGCCCCTTCAGGTCACCTATGAATGATTAAAAATCCTTTTTCTCTTGGTTTATTTTTCTGATGCTCTGACTTGAAAATCAGAAAGACAATACACAGTAAATTTATTTTCAACATCCAAGGGCAGAGGAAACTGGGTAAGCAGAGCAAAAATATATCATAAATAAATCTCATGTATTTTTGAAATGAAAAAGATAAACACACCGTTCTTAGTTGAGACTTCACACAGAAATCTCTGGCACGGAGTTCTGCTCTGTAACACAGAACATACCGCAAGAGCCAGTTTATTCTTGTTTGATTTTGTAATTTTGTTTAGACTTCAGGCTTCCAATGAAAATTGTCGAAATACCCTTCCTTACCCTTTTGCAAACTGTGGCATATCTCAAACACACCCGCTCCAGGAGCCTCATTTCACGTCTCTGCCTCCTTGCAGGGATCCTTGGGCAGAGATTATAGCGATGCTATAAAACCAGCATGCAAGTCACTAGACGACTGTTTCTAGTCTGTCCACTAAACATGTCCAGGATAAAATCACTGGCACGGGGGTGTCAGCTAATTGAGGAATCAGACAGCCGGAGAGACCAGACTGGGCGAGAAAACACCCTTATCCCAAGGACAAACCTTTGCTCTGACATTGGAGAGAATACACAAATGAACTTGCCAAGTAAATTGCTTTCCTGCTCTAATATATGATCTCTTGCTCCAGTGCTAAAGCCACTTTTTAATGAGTTGGTAGGTAAATACGGAGCTAGATTGAGAGAATTAGTTCATGCTTGTACGTTTTCAATATTGAGAGTGAAATGAAAATACAGATAGCAATTTGAATCTAATTTTCAAGCTTGCATGGATGAAGGGTCACAGAGGGAAGCTGAGACATACCAGGATATTGGGGGTGGGAGACGAAGGGATGGTAACAAAGAAACCCAGCAGACACAAAGCAGAAGCCTCTTCAGCAAGTACAGCAGAGCCCCAATCCTATAAAGTCAAGAGAGAAAGCAAGAGCGCAGTTTTCTCTGTAGGTATACGCAGTTCAGTAGTTAGGAAAATATAGATCTAAGGCAGAAGTCGGTGACGATCATCTCTGACCTCTCAGTAGGCATCAGATGGATCCTAAGAGAATTAAAGTAAAATTAGAATTCTCAAATGCTTTTAGAGCCCAGAGAAACGTTGGGAGTCGAACGTCCTCTCTGCCACAGAGGACAAAAATCAAACTCAGGGAGGTTAAATACCAAATCCAGCGTGAGAATGCAGGTATTTTGACATCCCAGACCCCTGCTGTTTTCATGAGTGTGTGCCAACACTATGATCTGAAAACAAAAAGATCCCTATAAGAAATGGGCCTGGGTGGAGGCCATGGTTGTTTGAGGTCCTGAGGAAGACACCGTCTTGCACAATTAAACATTTTTGAGATGAAACAGATTCAAAATAAAAGCCCCTCCCAGATGGCACCCCCAAAGTTCTAAATTAAAAAAGAAAACACACACAGCAACTCTGGCAAAGAAAACAACTGGACCAGCTACTAGTGAGTTAAAAGAGAGCAAAATGTGTGTTTGCAGGAAAGTAAGGGGACCAGGGATGTCTCAGATTCATTCTGCTGCTGCTAACCACACAGTGTCAAATCCCAAAATTACAGGAAGACACTCACTTAGATAAGTCAGTGATTTGGGGCTGAGGCTTATTTCACATGATAGGTTTGTTTAATTTAATCAAATTGTCCCATGAACTTTCTTTTATATTCATATCTCCCTTTTCCCATTTATTTGTTTTACATCATATAGCTTAAAAATGTGAAGCATTTTGAATCACCATTAATAATATCATTTACTGTTCATCACCCTTCAAAAATGAATGTGTTCATAGTTAAACAAGAGCCATACAGAACTTTCTTTGCTCTCCATATTCACAGTGTGATGCACTTTGCTCTATATAACAGGATATGTAGACAGAGCACCCCACACTTGCTTGCCTTCCCAATATGTACACCGTGCTCTCTGGCAAGTCAGGACTAGTTTTTGGGTAATGTCGTGAATAGGTCACAATGACTAGCATATTTATTTATTATAAACTTGTACAGAGTTGAGTAACAACTGGTGATTATTTGAACGTGAGAGGTTGTGACTTCATGAAAATTGTTATCATATGGGAAAAGTGGAGGAAATCTTTGTAATTCCCATGAGCTTAAGAAATCCAAGAATATGCACTCTAAGTAACAGAAAGTCGTCAAGTGGCAGTTCCAACAGACCTACTATACAATTAACAGTTTTACGAACTGTAAAGGTTATTCTCTTTCCACTTCTACTTCCAACCTAGCCAGAGCCTTTTCTCCAGCCTTTACTGATGTCTGAGTAAAAGCTGAGAAGCCCAGGCCAGGCTCCGTTTAAATCCTTTCACGAGTAGTATTTCATTTAATTCTTGAAATGAATCTACTGAGCAGGTGTAGTCACTACATCAGCAACGAGAAAACTGACCCTTGAAAAATTTAGAAACTTACTGAAAATCTGGAGTGGGCTTGCGTGCGTAGACTGGAGTCTGGGGGTTGTCAAAGGGAAGACCCTCAACTGATGTTCAGAAAATCCGGTCAAGCCAGGGCTGTATCCAGAGAGAGATGATTGAGACAATGAGGACAGTTGATTGCAAACTGAAACCCGGTTAAGGATCCTTGGCAATGAGATGACTCTGAATACCAGCTTGGTCCGTGCCATCAATAATTTGTTGCAGTGTCTGACTTTAAGAGTTCCTCACTGCCATGGGGTTCTGTTTCTAAGACTCCTGAAGTCCTCTGCCATACCTACCTTCCTCGGACTCAATAGCTTAGCTTTAAAAAGTTTCCTAAACACCCTGTTCTTTGATATCTCCCAAACGAATCAAACCTTTTTTCACCTTCACCCTTCCCCTCCTCTTTGCAACACTAACTCTGTCTACAACACTAACTCATGTCTCCCCATGCCCTCCAGATGCTCTTCTAGCTCTCGCCTCCCCAATGCCACTTACTGGTCTTAACCCTTGAGACCCTCACTCAGCATGGTTTTCTTCTCTTCAGGTTGTCATCCCTATTTTTTTTTTAAGCAGTAAAACCAAAAATTTTCAAAGACCTCTTCTGTTTTCTTCA
This sequence comes from Mustela putorius furo, assembly GCF_011764305.1. Lineage (NCBI taxonomy): Eukaryota > Metazoa > Chordata > Mammalia > Carnivora > Mustelidae > Mustela > Mustela putorius. The sequence goes on from NW_025421998.1 coordinate 90,434,529, forward strand.
AATCACCTCCCCCCCCACTTCAGTTTACCCTTGGGTTACAAAATAGGTGTCTGTCTGTCCACCTTCCTCCCAGTATCTATCCGAATGCTGAGCAGACACGAAACTACATGGCATGATTTCTTATTCTCTGGCTTTTATTACCAAAGAATTTCCATTTTATTGAAAGTAATTAATAATTTTCTAACTCATTTAACCTCAGCATTTGGAAATACTGTTTGGTTCCTATAAATAAGAACGTGCAGTTCATAGTAAGGATAAAGGAGGTAGCTATAGGTTGGGTGTTTAAAAACTTGGGATTATAGGGCACCTGGGTGGCTCAGTGGGTTAAAGCCTCTCCTTCGGCTCAGGTCATGATCTCAGGGCCCTGGGATCGAGCCCCGCATCGGGCTCTCTGCTCAGCAGTGGGCCTGCTTCTCCCTCTCTCTGCCTACTTGTGATCTCTGTCTGTCAAATAAATAAATAAAATCTTTTAAAAAGAAAACAAACTTGGAATTATATCAAAACAAATTAAACTTTATTGAAATGGCTTCCAGGTGGAAATCTGAGGTCCCAGGAATTGTTTCAAACGTAGTGAAAGATCACCACATTCCACTTCACAATCCCTGTCCCCACACCGTGCCTCCTGATTTTGTCGTTTCTGTGGTCTAGCTACTTTCTGCTGCTCCCCTTAGGGCGGGTTCACTGTGGTTCTTCTGCTTTATGCACAGAGTCATTTTTTATTTTAATAACAATACCGTAAAGAAAAAAAAATGTAACAAAGTGGGTCAGGCTGTCACCTTTCAGCTTTACAGTGGGCTTTGAAAGCAGCCAAACAAGGGAAGAGCCAGAGGCGGCTGCTCACAAGTTACATTCCTAAACGCAGACACAGAGCTGAGGATGTTTCAACATGAACAGAGACGAGGCAGCTTACAAATGAGCCTGTTCTTAGAACACTTTGGCTAAGTGTTCCCATCTCGATGGCCACACATGAGCCAGTGAGGACTAACTGGAAAGTGAATAGACCTCATATCTACGTTCAGGATGAGAATTGCCCTGAGGCACTTTAGAGAGGGCCTGCCTGCTTGGCAGGCTGCGGTGAGCCCTCTGATCCCCTAAAGACTGTCCATAGGATAGGTCTGAATCACTTGTCCTGCTACGGCAGGTCACATCTAATGTCGGCATGACCCCTTGGGTTCCAAAATGATGAGGCCATGTCTCTTGCCTGCAGAAGCATATTTCCAGATAAAGGTTACATAGTTACCATATCATAAATAAAGTTGTCTTACTTCTAGCCAGTCATGGCAGAAAAGGAACCTGACATTAGAGATTGGGAAATTGGCCTCTTCTGGAGGTTTCTCAGACAACCCACACCATGCCCTGCGGTACACTCACTGAAGATGGGATGATAAGGGGGAGGTAGATTCAGGAGGCAAGGATGTGCATCAGGAGATTGGAGAAGTCCTGAGAAATGAGCACAGGTAAAGCCAGAAAAGGCCTGAAAACACTCACTTCAGAAAACTAGTTTGTGGCAGACTGAACACTCTATTTTGTTGCTCTTCTTGTTATAAGGTATTTCCCTTCAGTTTTACCTTCATTTAGCAGAACTGCTAAGGTGAAATTTTAAAAATAGTTGTTTTTAAAGTTGTTTTTTTAATTTTTTTCAGATTTTATTTATTTATTTATTTATTTGTCAGAGAGAGGGGGAGAGCGAGTGAGCACAGGCAGACAGAGTGGCAGGCAGAGGCAGAGGGAGAAGCAGGCTCCCTGCCAAGCAAGGAGCCTGATGTGGGACTCGATCCCAGGATGCTGGGATCATGACCTGAGCTGAAGGCAGCTGCTCAACCAACTGAACCACCCAGGCATCCCTAAATGTAGTTGTTTTTAAACAGTACTTGATGTAATACAGTAAATGTTAAGTCACAGATTAATTTTATGCATATCCACAGATCATATGACCATGTTGCTCTAAGCTTTCACAGTGTGACACAGAATGGGGTTTTGCTGTTTTTATATTTATTAACAACAAATCAGCCTTATAGTTTCATTATTTGTTCTTAATTTATGTAGGGGCAGAAATTTTTCCTAGTTCCTAGGAGGATCATATTCTCCTCCAAAATAAACTGATCGGTTTCAGCTAAAATATAAGTATAGAATTGCTAAATAATCTTTCATGGATCTTCAGCAAGAATTTTGTTTTTGAAATTTTGTATTTGAGCATAATTAATGCATGATGTTACATTAGTTTCAGGCACACAACCAAGTGATTCACAGGTTTCTACATTTTACTGTACAGCTACCATCGCTCTGTCAGCATATAAGTGTCATTGACTGTCTTCCTTATGTACAGCAGGAATTTTAAACAAAGGTTTGTCTTGGACCTTGTGACCTTTCAGTTAGGAACAGAATTAGTCACTAACTTTTAGACTGATGTTCCTTGAAGTTTAGATCAAAGATTCTTACCATCTTGGCATTAAAAATCAGGATACATTGAATGATCACAGGATTTCCTGAATGCTTAAGATGAATGGAAACAAATAATAAAAGTAGCATGGAATGGACTCAAACAAAATTAAGAATTGCTTCAACTTACTTCCTTATTTTGGGGGGAGAAATAAGAGTGCATACTTCATTCCTTTTTTTTCTTTCTTCTTTTTGTTATTGATGCTCTACTTGTTGGTTAAACCACATGTTAGCGGCACATGAGTAGCTCAGCCAGTTACATGTCCGACTCTTGATTTAGGCTAAGATCATGATCTCAGGGTCATGAGATGGAACCTCATACCAGGCTGCTTGCTGAGTGTGGTGTCTGCTTTAGATTCTCTCTCCCCCTCTCCCTCTGTCCCTCCCTGCCTCACAAGCGCTGTCTCTTTCTCTCAGGGAAAAAAAAACTGCATGTTAAATGATAATTAATTTAATAATTATGACTAATTAATAAGCACCTGCTTGGAGGTTTTTTTTTTTTTTTTTTTTTTGAATGGTAAATTTTATTCTCTACCTCTCTTAGATGTGGAAAGACAGTCAGTAAGTTAACTTCACCTAACTAGAAAGTAGCAGAGATAGGTTTTGGTCTCAGGTTCAGCACCAAAGTTTTTATCTCCTGTATCCAGAGACCCCATCCTCATCATCTGTGGATAACTCATACGAGAGAAAAGCTAGCCCACCCTTACGGGGCAAAGAGGCCAGCCTTTCTGCTTGCATGTCTCTTAGAAGTATCCAGGCTGGCAGGCCTTTGCTGCTGTCTTCCTCAAGAGGAAGTGATGTTCATGGAAGAATTTCCCCTAGACTTAGACCTTCTTAAGAACAGAGACATTCTTTCTTTCTTTCCTTCTTCAGTGTATCTTTATCCCTTCTTCATCACCTAACACTCTTGGAGCACAGTTGCACACACAGGTGAGGGAGTCCAGGGCAAATTCTCTCATCTATTTCCTTTCACTCTGAGTTGTTTGGGGGATTCACTGACCATAGAATTCTACTCTAACACGTTCTCTTCAAGGTCCAGCTGTGTATAGTCCTGTCCCAAGAAAACAAAAACTAAAACCGCTTTGCTGATGGTACAGTTGTACTTGAAGGAAAAACATCCCATGCGGCAGATTTGTGCGCAAGCCCCCTCCACACATAGCCTGTCTATCTGATGATCTCCCTTCTCATGCATTGCTCAGGTATAGACATGGTATTTGAGTATTTCAATAATGTGAACTGCTTGAAGTTTAGCTACTTTTTTCTTATATAACAAGGTGGAGCATGTAAAGTGTGCCGGGAATATTTACTAGCCAAGGCACTATAATTGGAGAAGGGAAGTGTCATTGTCATGGCTCTCACACTGGTCCCAGTCAACGGGGAGCCTGCCTCCTGGGGAAAATGAAAGAACAGGGCTGGCAAATCCTAGCTTAGTCTGAATGAGAGCTCTGATTTTCCAAAGTGTTGAGAGAGTCAGAAGAGGTAGGGGAGTTGGGTGCTTAAATATTGAAATAGGGTTGAGCAGTGGTGCCTGGGGAGGGGAGGGGAGGATGGAGGAAGAGAGGGCGAGGCTGCAGTAGTGATGTGGACTCCCAACATTCAATATGGCATGGTTCCCGTGGCTACCCCCAGGAAAGGTGTTTCCTTGCAAGCAGGTAGTGTCCTGAGTTGCCCCATAAAACTTGATTCTCTCTGACCAACTTGCTTGAACTCTAAATGAGGGCTTTAGATACAAAAATCTTTGCTGAGTTGATGCAGCTTTTTGTGTGTCCCCATCTCATTGCCATTCGATCATTTAGTAAAGACTTGAATCTTCTCCATGCTCTCATTTCTCACATTTTCATGGGATAATGCGGTGGTCATTTTGATCCATTCTAGAAATACGCTGCAATCAGACTCTGAGGAAACAATCATTTTGTCTTTCGACTGGGAACAATTAAAACAGTCGCTGCGCATTACTCTCTGCACTTTATTACTATTTTATTTTTATAGCGTCACATAATCTGATGTGAGTCATAGGCATATGAGGCCTGTGTCATTTCTGCCATTAAAAAGCTAAAGAAACCAGATTTAACCTTATGGAGGTGAATTCATTTCTTAGGATTCCATACCTACATTGTGAGTTCTGCTACCAGTAGAACAATTCTCTCTGATAAGCTTACACTTACAGGTATCTTTACTTAAAGAGGAAAATTATGTCTATAAAACACAATACACTGTATTTTCCTATGTTTATTTTTATGAAAAGAGCAACACATACGTTGATTGTTTTCCTTTCTGTCCTTAAACAACGTAACGTTAAGTAGAGACGTGTTTGGAATAAATAGAGTCCAAAGTACAACCAAGTGTCTTTTTCTCTACCTGTTAGAAGATGTGTTATTAAAATTTTCATTTTCTTTGTAATCAGAGGAAGAGAAATGAGCTGCTGTGTGTGCCTCCTAATCTTTTCATGATTTCCAGTCCTATTAATTCTTAACTATCTGAATCTGAAGAGTACTTCAGAGGAAACATACTAACTTACAACTCTTTTAGCGGCTCCCTGACCCTAAACTTATTCTTCTCTTTTCAAAACTGTCCTTGACCTACTCTCTGAAGTTCCATGTTGCTTTGTGTTCTGTCTCAGCTTCCAGTGGAAGGCACGTGTGCCATTGAAAAGGATCCCTAAAGGGATGCATTGTTTGCAATTGCTCAGCTTCTCTGGAACAACAGCTTTCATTCTAGAATTTTCTGTCACATCATAACAAGCCTCAACTCCTCTGCAAATTTGATTCACATGTTTAATTCAAAGCAATGAATTAACTAATTTAGAGTTATTAAACCAGCAGCCTGCCGACTTGAGGGGAAAGAAAAAGAACAAATTTTTTAAAAAGCCGACCGTACAAATTTCCAACTTCTCACGACGATAAGAAAGACACAGACATTGACTCAAATACAGCTGCCTAATCATACACAACTTTCAGTAGCTCTCTGAGAATTGCTTCCATTTTCCTTTCCTCTCCTTGTCAGGCATAATAATCTTTAGACAGAGGGCTTTCTCTAGCTTTGTGGCTGTTGGCCCTAGAAAGCACTGTTTGGTTGGCACCACTTAGGTAGGAGACTATGTGCATCCAAGGCTGAGTTCTTTCAGGCTCCTAGAACAGAAAAGGAAGTGTTCCCCAGTGCTTACTCAGATGGAATTTCATTTTGAAAAGTCAAAAGAATGGTTTATCCCATAGTGTGTTTTGTTTAGAGTTGTCCATAAACTCTTTTCCTTTTTGGCAAGAGGTACAGTGTGTGGAAAAATAGCTAGAATGTGCCACAGACACAAAGGCAAGGACTAGGGTACCCGTTAAACCATTTTAAGGTCTCTTTCCCTCTTAGTCATGACATATTTCTAGAGTAAGTGTTGATTAGGATGTGTTTTAAGAAAGGAAAAGATAGTTTGGCGAACAGGGAGTGAAAGTCTGTCCAGCGTCACTAAGAATAGTACGTTTGACAGGGAGCCAAAACTGCTAACATGTACATTGTAATAAGGGCTTAAAAGTTCTTTAAGGGGGGGTGCCTGGGTGGCTCAGTGGGTTAAAGACTCTGCCTTTGGCTCAGGTCATGATCTCAGGGTCCTGGGATCGAGCCCTGCATTGGGCTCTCTGCTTGGCAGGGAGCCTGCTTCCCCCTCTCTCTCTGCCTGCCTCTCTGCCTACTTGTGATCTCTCTCTCTCTCTATCAAATAAATAAATAAAATCTTAAAAAAAAAAAAGTTAAGGTTTTTACATTGGAAAAAAATCATTGAATTCTCTTTCATTTGCATTGATGTGGGGCTCAGATTGCGGTTTCTGCCACTTTTACTCTTTCTCTACCATTTGCTTGTACATTTTTTCTTTTTTTTAAAGATTTTATTTATTTATTTATTTGACAGACAGATCACAAGTAGGCAGAGAGGCAGTCAGAGAGAGAGAGGAGGAAGCAGGCTGCCTGCCTAGCAGAGAGCCCGTTGTGGGGCTCGATCCCAGGACCCTGGGATCATGACCTAAGCCAAAGACAGAGGCTTTAACCCACTGAGCCGCCCAGGCACCCCCATTTTTTCTTCTTTTTAACAAAAGTACAGTTTGCATACAATTAAGTACACAAACCTTAAGGATACAGCTTGATAAATGTAGTTTAAGTGTGGTTGTCTTTTTTTTTTTTTTTTCAAATATTTTACGTAATGCATATCCGGTATAGTCTGCAGTTCTGTGCTGAAGTTTTCTAAATGAGAACAACTCTACACATAACTTCCAAAATACTTTTAACATATCCTTTGAGATAGAATTAAAAACCCAGTGTAGGTGATTTAACAGCTCATTCTTACAGTGTGTTTCAGAACCTAAAGCTTGTCAGGCTCAGTACAGTGGAGTGAACACCCCTAAGAGTATATTTCACTTTCTGAGAAATGTAATATGATGCACACAGGAAATACATATATATATATATATATATATATATTTATATTCCATATGTCATATTTTTATATATTATATTTATATTAACATACCATAAGTATGTGTGTGTATGTGTGTATAAATGTCACACACAAATGGGAGAAGGAGTGATAGATCTACTAGGTAAGGTATCCAGGAAAACTTCTGTATTTTTCACCCCCGTCTGACCAGCCTTTCTCTATGGATTCTGAGTTGTAACACTTGTCATTATATTGGCCCAGAGCTGTTTTCAGTAGCTAGAAATCCCATCAGTCTTTGTATCTCCCTGAGAGTATAAGCTCCTTGTAGACAAGAATGTGTTCAGTTTTGTCTTGTCATTCATTCCTCCTTCCCTTCCATCCTCAGAAGCCCTTGAAAGTATATGAAGATCTGTTCACCACAGAAATTCAGTAAGGGGGTTTAGGATAAATTAAAACAGCAGCAGCAACAACAAGGGAGCTAGCCCTGGTTTCCCGGCAGGCAGCCCTGTTGCTCCTGCAACCCTCACCCCACTCCACCTGCTCATGCAGTGAAATTCAGGAGTCGTGAAAAATCTCTCGATATGCCTACTCACTCCTAATGTGGCCTTTGGCTAAAGGGAAGTCTGATTCAAATGGGAAGAAAAGCAGAAATGTATTCCATTTCTGCCTGATGTTGTCAAAGTACCAGGGTGTGGAAGATCGGTATTCAGCTCTCAGAGCTGCACTGTCTTCTGAGTCCCAGGCAGGAGCCCTCCCTTACTTGTAAGTAAAGTTGAAAGACATTGAAGATTGTAGGGGTCATCCCAATATAGGCAAACCAGGTTTATCCACTGCATTGGTATCAAAATTGAAACTTTCTTTAAAGAAGGGGACTTTCTTCCTCAGATTTCCCTAACAACTCTCTGTTTCTCTCGCCTGACTTTCTTTTCTTCTCCGTCATCATTCATGGCAGGCGTGATGGATCATTGAGGTAGGGACAGTCCCAGATCCTATTAAACACCTATGCCCATGCTGTTTGTATACCAGTGGGATTAACTGAATGTGTAGAAGATCTAAAACAATATAAGCTGTATGTCCCAATGGTCAGCTCTCCGATGTCAGGGTAATTTTACATTAATATCTCATTCATCAGATTATTATATAATTCATTATTTTTAAATATATAAATTTTAAAAATAGGCTCTCTTTGCTTCCTAATTGGTGATAACACAATGTAAACTGACCACATCACGTTCCTCAGGCAGAGAGGAGACGATGAGAATGTCTCCGCTAACTCCTCAGTAGGAGGTAGTCTCGCTCCTAACAAGAGTCTGACATTTCTCTAAAACACTATATTGTACCATCTTTATAGTTTCCATGTTTTCTGTAATAGCAGTATTTTGTACTGAAAGCTGCATATTTTGACATAATATTATTGAAGTAAACTCTTCAATATCTCAGAACAGACTGCGTGTTTAGCCCTTATATGAACCATTTAAAAAGCTACCATGGGGTTAATGCTCTACCCGTGGAGGGACGTTCAGTCAACCTTGGTGAGGCTGATGATTTTATCCCCCGTGTTGGCTCGAGCTAGGCTGCGTCTCAGAGCTCAGTGTGAAAGACGTAGACCAAGAACACTCAGCACACCCTGCCATTTTTGGTAATGTGTTCAAATAGCTGCAGAAATGCAGAAATTAGAAATCTATAAAAAATAGTACACACCAAGACTACATTTGAAAAATGAAGTTAAATAAATATAAACAATTATAAAATCAACTTCATGTGACTTCCTTTTGATTTCTTGTTCTGAAATTTTGTTATATAATTACGTATCTTCTCTCTGGATTCTAGTTATCAGTCATGGACTCCCTGTTTTGTTTTTTTTTCCCCTGACTTTTCTTACTCTCCTAGAAAACTTCTTTTTTATTCAAGTTTCATGTCACAGGGAGCATAGTGGAGTCAGACACCTAAATTTGAACCATGGCCTCATACTTGCTAGCTCTCTAATCATTGTCATCTATAAAACTGGAAAAGACAATAATTCTTTTAAGGTTATTGTGATAATTAAATAAAATAACATCCAAAAAATTCTGACACTTAGGTTAGAACTCATGTGTGGATAAATTTATGATTAGCTTATTAAACTGTGGATGTACCTATGAAGAGATCATTATATATCAGGCATGCTGCCTGGCTTGGGCAGAGTATGAAGAAAATCCCATTTTTTAGATTTAGCTTCTATTGTGTATGTAAATACATATCAGAATCTTTAAAAAGAATTTTTTTAATTAATTTATAATGTATTATTAGCCCCAGGGGTACAGGTCAGTGAATCGCCAGATTTACACACTTCATAACACTCACCATAACACATACCTTCCCCAGTGTCCATAACACAACCAGAATCTGTTTTTTAAATCATTTTAATTAGCATTCTCCCTATAACTTCATAAAAATATTATTGAACTTCTTTGTACAACTTCTATGTAATGTGAATACTTTGGTGAGGGCTTATGTATTAATTCACATGGTGACTTATTTTTATGATGATTGCTTTTAGGAAAATGTTTTAAATCTTAAATATCATGTATTTACATAATCAGGAAACTTCCTTACTATCTGTATCTTATTGTGAATAGCTCCTGCCCAAAGTCACAATTTTAGCCTGGACAAGATGGTCCTTCGTTGTCTAAACCAAGGACCCAACTTGAACTTGGGGCAAAAGGCTTAGTCATGGCAGGTTATAGGAATAAATATTTGGGGCACACATTTTCTGCCAAGTAAGATTGCTCCTCAGACAAACAATAAATATTTGTAGCAGAATCTGGGAGTCAGACATGCGAGGTTTGAATCTCAAATAACTTAATTCTTTGATCTTTTGTTCAATGTGTATAAAAAAAAGCACACAATAATAATAATACCTCAGGAGTTGCTGGGAAGAGCAATCATGCCCAATACCTATTAATCATTGTCAATATATTGTCATAGATGATTTAATGTTATTGATAATATGGATAATAATAATTTAGTATTACCACTCCTACTACACCTCCTCACTCTTAGTGTGTTTCATTCCCCCCACACAGAATTTTCTGTCAACTATTAAGAAAAGTGATAATTTATACCCATTTAACAAATGTAAATATTAATGGCACTTAGTGTTAAAATTTATAGATTATGGTTCAGAGACATTATCTCACTTTGAACTTTCCCACAGCTTCAGAGGAAAAATGGGGTTATTATTATTCTTATTTGAGAAAAAAAAAGAAAATTAAGGTTCATGGAAGTTTAGTGACATGGTCAGACTCTCAAAGCTTATAATTAAGAGCAGAGATTAGCTCTTTGCCTTCCTCACTGCTATGCATAGAGATTCCAGTAGTAAAGAAACTAAGGCCAGAAAAATGTTTTTCTTGTAAGTTTCCATAATACTCTCAAAACTTAGTCATATGCTAACATTGTAAAATACCAACGGGGTTGTTACCCACTTACCGTAGTCAAATACTGAATCCTGAAGGTCATCTTCATTGTTTAGTCTGTTATGATTATGTCATTTCATCACTGATGTAACAATTTTTGCTTTAATAAAACCCTGCGCGGGGCGCCTGGGTGGCTCAGTGGGTTAAAGCCTCTGCCTTCGGCTCAGGTCATGATCCCAGGGTCCTGGGATCGAGCCCCACATCGGGCTCTCTGCTCCGTGGGGAGCCTGCTTCCTCCTCTCTCTCTCTCTCTGCCTGCCTCTCTGCCTACTTGTGATCTCTGTCAAATAAATAAAATATTTAAAAAAAAAATAAAAAAAAAAAATAAAACCCTGCGCTGCCCCACCAGAAGCAAAAACTTTTCTAGAAATGTAAAAAGCAGAGGTGGGAAGAAACGAAAAGAAGCTGTTTTCTTTTAACAGAAGAGCAGCGGGCCTTGTGCGTATCGTGGAGAGACAGAACGCCATCCCTTAAACGTGTATGCTTGCCTCTGAGTGAAATGTTTTCCATTTTTACATATGGCCTTAGTATAAACGAGCAAATATTAGAACTCTAAGAATTTAGAGTAATATACTTTGTTGATAGCAACAAAGTATATTATTATATAAGTTTGCTCTGTTCTACCTGGGTAAAAACTCCAGGTACCCCAGACAGAATGTGACTTAGCTAGCAATCTTTGGGTATAGTTCACCATTATACAAATGCCTAACAATTTCTCTCGGATAAAGTATAATTCTCACGTGGAAGAGGGAAACAGGGAAAGAGTAGCAATCTCAAAGGGAAGAATGTAAGTTTTACTGACTTTTCACTCAGTAGCCTTGAAACCGAGAGTGATCGCTTCCGCCTCTTCTGTGGCCTCAGTTTCTGTCTTCAGATCAAGGGGGTCATAGGATGTGTTGTAAGGTGAGATAACATAGGGTTGAGAGTCTCCAGACTTTTTCTTTTAGCTTTTTGGATTCTTTGTTTTGGGGTTGTTTGGGTTTTTTTAGCCAAAATGTAATGCATGTTCCTTGTAAACAAGAAGAGGGTAAGAGGGTAAGGAGGAAAACAAACTAACAACTTTATTTAGAATCATACATCTCTGTATTACTGTGACGTTTAGAATAATAATGGGTATTATTCTTAGCACAAGCAATGGCAAAGGCCAGATGACTATGGACAAATCACTTACTCTTACCCTTTCTTAATCCATGAAATAAGAGATCAAACTAGTTTATTTTTTGACAAAATGTCATATTTATACATAATTCTCCAGAAGAAGTCACCAGAAGACTTCTTAAAATGAAAATAAATATAGTCCCACGTTTTATTAAAATGGATATGAAGAATGAAATGTCAAACAGGACATTCAGAAAGTAAATGTTTGGTGTTTTTCAGTCAAAATTTATTAATAAGAACGATTTGTGAAACGTAAATAAAACTCAATTTTAAAAATCTCAATAAGTTTTAAAAAGAGACAAAAGAAAGCTTATAAGCAAGTCAGGATTCTGTCTTACATTTACCTTAGCTAATAAGGAATCATTGGAATCAATGATTGGATTAGTGAAATTACTTGGTTCAAATAAATTCCGTGAATAAACAGCTGTACAGATCATGACCTCCAAAAAAGTGCTTTTAAAGAGAAATGTTACTGAAACAATTCTCTTGGGTAAGTAAGTAGAGAATGAATTAATAGTACTAATTGTTAATCCTGTTTTGATTCAATAAGCATTTTTGAGCACCAATTACATTTAAGGCAGGAAGCTGGATGGTAGAGCTAGGAAGACTCAGAAGCCAAAATTCGCAGCTTTTCCAGCAAAGGAGGAAAAAAACCCTAGAGAGGTGTATCAGTTAGTGTCCCATGGGTCAAGGTATGAACAGCAGATCTATAGAAGTAGAAACCTACTAGCTACAATAGTCCTCCCTTACCTGCTGGGGAACATTTCAAGATCTCCAGTGGATGCATTTTGTGTTATGCGTTAACAAAACCAAACTCTTCATAACACCCAGTGAGGAACAGAATATTGAAGAAAGTGTTTCCTACTGAAGGTAATACACAAGAGACACTAGGAATGTTTATGTGATGGGTGAGGACCAAGCCCAGAGAAATAGATTGTGGTATACAAGGGTAAGACGAGACACAAGGAACCACATTTTACAAGAGATAGCACAGGAGGGGTTGTAGAAGTGTTTCTTGACATGGCTTACAGCTCTAAATCTGGAGATCTGGGGTGAGACTGGAAATCTGCATTTTGTTTAATTATAAATTAAATTATATGTTTATATAAATTATAATTATATATTCACAATGGATGCATTGGGCAGTATTCTGAAGCATCTGATGTCAAAAGTAAATAACACTTTGTAAGACCCTTTTTCTTGGTGTGGTAACTGACACCTCATGTATCAATTTGGAAGGCAAAATGTTTAGTTACTCTTCATTAACATCATTTTCTTGAGTAAACTCTTCAGCGTTTCCTCAAGATCTACAAATGCATATCACATATGTCATCACCTTTCTGCTTAAATGGAACTCTATTCTTAATATTATGAGTCCTGCTTCTATCATATTGTCTTCTGACTGTAACTTCCCACAACAATGCCAGACCACACATATCTGCCTCTTTGTTTGAACAGCTGCATACTATTCTGTTGTAAGAGTATTCCATAATATATTTAACCAGTCCTCTGTCAGTGGGTCATTTTAATATTTCTAGGGTTTGTTTGTTTTGGGTTTTTTTTTTTTTTTTTGCTATAACATTTCTGATGAACATCCCTGAGCAGACCTCTGTGCACAGTTGTGTAACTATAACTGAAATAGAACTTCCAAGTTGCAGTCTGTCACTAGACTTGGGCGATATTGTCTGAAAAATGATAATTATGCATTTATTAAAACTCAGCAGGGTATGGCAGCAGAAAGGACACTCACATTTCATAATTTCTTCTTTGGCAACCCATGACTGCCACCAGCGCACGCACATCTCCCATGCTGGGATCTTGTCTTAATCATCACTGAATATCCAGCCTATAGCAAATGCCGAATACAGAGAAGTTGCTCAGTAGGTATGTGAGGACAAAGTGGATGAGTAAATTCTGTTCATAGTCTTAATCTCTGTGATTGACTCGATATGTGACCTTTTATAAATTACTGACTCTTTCTGGGCTTCAGTTCCTTCTTCTGACAAACAAATATAAATCCTAGGCTGACTGCACCAAAGATTTGGCAGGAAGAACAGTAGAATAATAAATTTGGTAGTGACTTGAAAAAATAAAGCACTCAGAAAATTCACATAATCATTGTCAATATGCTTTTAATAAATAACTTCTTTTGCAGGGCATAGAATATTGGAAATGTTGAGTATGTGATGCTAACTACAAGTGTAAAATAGAGATCAGAGAAAAGTAAATAGTCTTTGGGAGAAGGGTATTGGCTAATGAATTACTATCTTACCTTTTTTAGTATCAATGTCAGTATCGTGATGATACTGATACTTAAAGCTTCCAGGTGGAAAGGTGCTATTGACTATAAAAGTCACATTCCTAATATTTTAAGTTTTATGCTTTCTTCCTCCCCTCGGCTTATTAATTTTTATGTACATACCAGAAACCTCTTGATGCTTCAGAAAGTCTTAGGTATAATTTTGGTTCATTCAGTTTAATTCATCAATAGTATACTCAGGGGCACCTGGATGACTCAGTCAGTTAAGCACCTGACTCTTGGTTTCAGCTCAGGTCATGAGCTCAGGGTCATGAGATTGAGCTCCATGGCAGGCTCTGCACTCAACACTGGGGTCTGCTTGAGATTGTCTCTCTTCTCTCCCTTTGCACCTCCCCCCACTCATGCTCTCTAAATAAATAAAATCCTTAAAAAAAATTTTTAAATAGTATACTTAGACAAATGATAGACAAATATTCATATCTAGATATGGACACATTCAAAATGTTATCAAACTTCAAATACATTGCCAACCTGAAAAAATCTTTTGAGTCCTCCAGTCTTTGCCTATTATGTGGGGGATTGAGGCAGATAGGCACAATAAAAATAGAGGAGAAGGAATGAAGATTTTGGAGAAAAAAATGGAGGTTCAAAAGGAAGAAAGCTGATATCTTTTAATGCAATGTTTATATTATATTTGTTCATTTTATTCTGTTTCCCTGCAGGTTTAAATGTGTATTTGGCTACTTGGCTACTTGGCTACTGATTAGAGAACACAAAATGAATAACTCAACAAACTCCTCTAACAGTGGCCTGGCTCTGACCAGTCCTTATAAGACATTTGAAGTGGTGTTTATTGTCCTTGTGGCTGGATCCCTCAGTTTGGTGACCATCATTGGGAACATTCTGGTCATGGTCTCCATTAAAGTCAACCGCCACCTCCAGACCGTCAACAATTACTTTTTGTTCAGCCTGGCCTGTGCTGACCTCATCATTGGTGTTTTCTCCATGAACTTGTACACCCTCTACACTGTGATTGGCTACTGGCCTTTGGGACCTGTGGTATGTGACCTTTGGCTAGCCCTGGACTATGTGGTCAGCAATGCGTCCGTAATGAATCTGCTCATTATCAGCTTTGACAGGTACTTCTGCGTCACAAAACCACTCACCTACCCAGTCAAGCGGACCACGAAAATGGCAGGTATGATGATTGCTGCTGCCTGGGTCCTCTCCTTTATCCTCTGGGCCCCAGCCATTCTCTTCTGGCAGTTCATCGTAGGGGTGAGGACTGTGGAGGATGGGGAATGCTACATTCAGTTTTTCTCCAACGCTGCTGTCACCTTTGGTACTGCCATTGCGGCCTTCTATTTGCCTGTGATCATCATGACTGTGTTATACTGGCACATATCCCGAGCCAGCAAGAGCAGGATAAAGAAGGACAAGAAGGAGCCTGTGGCCAACCAAGATCCAGTTTCTCCCAGTCTGGTACAAGGCAGGATAGTGAAGCCAAACAACAACAACGTGCCCGGCAGTGATGATGGCCTGGAGCACAACAAAATCCAGAATGGCAAAGCCCCCAGAGATGCAGTGACCGAAAACTGTGTCCAGGGAGAGGAGAAAGAGAGCTCCAATGATTCCACCTCCGTCAGTGCCGTCGCCTCTAACATGAGAGATGATGAAGTCACCCAGGATGAGAACACAGTGTCCACTTCTCTGGGTCATTCCAAAGATGAGAACTCTAAGCAAACGTGCATCAAAATTGTCACCAAGACCCAAAAAGGTGATTTGTGTACCCCAACTAATACCACCGTGGAGCTCGTTGGTTCTGCAGGTCAGAACGGAGATGAAAAGCAGAACATTGTAGCTCGCAAGATTGTGAAGATGACTAAGCAGCCCGCCAAAAAGAAGCCTCCTCCCTCCCGGGAGAAGAAAGTGACCAGGACGATCTTGGCTATTCTGTTGGCTTTCATCATCACTTGGGCCCCATACAATGTCATGGTGCTCATTAACACCTTCTGTGCACCCTGCATCCCCAACACAGTGTGGACAATTGGCTACTGGCTCTGTTACATCAACAGCACTATCAACCCTGCCTGCTATGCACTTTGTAATGCCACCTTCAAGAAGACCTTTAAACATCTTCTCATGTGTCATTATAAGAACATAGGCGCTACAAGGTAAAACATCTTTGTGGAGAAGGAAGGTGGTCAGGGGAGCTTGGGAGAAAGGGGATAAAAGAGCTCCCAGTTTTAAAATTCTCTGCCATTGCACTTTATAGTCTTATTATGGAATGTGCAATTAAGGAGCCTAACAGTGACACTTTTATCGTGCCTATGCTCCAGTTTGAGAAACCTGCACCTTATAAACCCTGCCAGTTTAGGAGCAGTGAGACCATGAAAGAGACGTGTTGGAGTTGTGGTTTAAGGGACAATCTACGCTTTCTTGTACTCTCTTGAAGAAGGGCTTGTGAATCTACGATTTTATCTCTGCACAAGAAGAATAACCTCACTTGTTTTCCCATTTTTTTTTTTTTTGTTCCTGTGTGTCCATACAAGGATGAAATGCCACAGTTACAAGCTAACATGGAGACTTATACATAAGGAAGTAGACATCACACAATGGAAAAGTGAAGAAAGAGAGTCAAAACAGGATGTAGAAAGATCTCCAGAGTGCTAAGCATGTATTATTCTTTTGTTACAGTTTTATTTGGAGAATTACAACATACTAAATGTTCTTTTCCCCCCACCTTTCCCTTTCCCACCATCTAAAGAAAGCAAACAAACAAAAACCGTAACTAGATCATATCATTATTTTTCTCATTATAGCATCGGCTTTTGTACTTCCCTGTTTTACATTGTGTAAGGGCAAAAATCGGCAGGACTTCCACTAAATACAAGCAGACACAGCCATGAAAATGGGCCTTTCACCCCTGCCCACTGTGTCATTTGCATTCTTTGGGCGTATAAAAGCCTGTAATCACTTAGTTTGCTTATGATCCTTTAGGTGAAATGTTTTCACCAATTGGGTTTTCTCCTAAACGAGCTCCTTTTGTGAATGGAATAGCCTACCTAATACAGAAACGTGCTTGAGAAACCAAAGTCATTTTTTAAACCGAGGTTTTGTCAAATTAAATAGTAGTCCTTTTTAGTTGGAGGAAGTTGACCGAGGCCAGATGAATTTTGCAAAAGGCAAATTGAAGGCTGAGAGGGCATTCCCTTTCAACCGGAATTTGCCTGACCCATGTATGTAATGCTGACTTGAAAAACATGAACTTCTGGCCTTTGTCAGCAGGACGAAGCTACTTTACTCGTTTAGAATCCTAAGTAGGATTAACGTACTCTTGTGGCACCAGTGACTTCTGGGTCAGTCCCAAGAGAATAAGGCCTTCTGTTCAATGCCGGTTATCAAGTGATATTCAATTCATAGTCAAATGAGATTGTTTATAGCCATCCCGTGTCCCATTGGAAAAGAAAAAGTCATTAAAAAAACATTTCCCGAAACCACCTGTTCCATCTTCCTCAAATTGTCAATTCTCCCTAAAATTTTGTGACTTCAAAATTCTGTCCAAAGAAGTATAGTAATCTTTGTGCAGACATGTAGCGGATAACAAAGGGAGGCCTCGTGAGATCAGCAAAATCTGAATTATCGGCTGAATTTGCTGAAAATCAGCAAAATCGGTAGCCGTGCCTGTGTCACTTCTCATTATTTCTTTAGTTCTAGACCATCAAAAGTCAGATCAGGAACGAATACCCAAATAGTAGCTTTATATAGAATCTTGTCCACGTAGAGACTTTTGATTTGGTATGCCTAATAAATATATGATTGTGTTGACTCACATTTAGCTATTTTTTAATCCCTCAACTTTTTTTTCTTTCTGTATGTGCTATAGTCTTAAAATCAGATTTTCTAAAGTTGGCCTACTCAATAGAAATCAGATTTGTAAAACCAACTTCAAATTTCCTATTTCACATTTTAAATCTATGGGCCTTACGGTATCGTGGCCAGTAATATACATATGAGTAGCATGATTAATTTTTCAGTATTAAACCTTAGCACTTTAGAGCGGTTTCGTGTGACTTGCCTCATCGAAGGCAAGTCAACAATTTTGAGAGTTTAAAAAAAAAAGCACAAGGTAAACAACAACAAAAAAGAAGCATTATTAAGAAGCAAATTGCCAACAATAGTTGTGTGTAACTTACCCTTTATAAAAATAACTTCTGTTTGAATATCTTCAGTCATTCCCCCACCAATCTTCTGGGTATAAACATACACCATCAGTTCATACAGATTCCTTTACTCCACAGTTACTGAGATGTTTACAGTTTTAAATCCACACTGACTTTTATTTTATTTCTTCAAATCAGTGAATCAGTTGAATGGAAGGGACATTAAGCCAATGGGCTCTTTGGTTTGCTGTACATGAAACAACTGACTGGCTGAATATTTCACTTACTAACTAACTTATCCTTTTATGCTGTAGATTCAGCTTTAGTTGGGACAGACTCTTTGGATTCAAGGATTTCAGGTGTCTGGATTTGGGTCTTTTCTGGTCCACTCTAACAGTTCAACTCACAGTGAATCAAACTGCCTCTTGCTCTTCATTGCCATGATACCCTTCCCTACCTTCTTTCTGTTCTTGGTCTTCGCCACGGCCACCACAACCTTGTTGAAAGAGAAACCATCACGCATCACAGCAAAGATGTGACTATAGACTGACACATCATGGAACCTTTGCCAACTGGAATCAGAGCAATGGAAAGCATACTGAACATGGTAGATGATTAGAAAGACACAGAGGTTGTATTCAAAGGTTTGCATTAACTGTTGCTGGATTTGTCTATTTCAGTGGCTCTCACACAGGAACAATGTTGCACCCCCAGGGACATTTAACAATGTGTGGAGACATTGTTGGTGGTCACTACTTGGGGGAAGCTAAAGACATCCTGGTAGATAGAGGCCAGGGAGGCTGCTAAACAGCTCACAAGGATAGCCTCCCCTTCACACATACAACTAAGAATCAACAGCTCCAAGTGTCGATCACACCAAAGTCGAGAAGCCCTGGTCTATTTTAAGGAATTCTAGAGCTTGCTTCGTATACATGGCAAAATAATCCTGTATCACTATAAGAATATCACTGCAAATTGCTCACCTGTTTCAAAAGGTAATGCTCACCAGTTGTGTGTCAGACACACTGTCATCCATGAGTCTGGTGTATTTGGAATTCACAGATTGGGTACACAGGGGACATTGACATATCCAGAATTACCAGGCCGTGCAATAGCACATTGTCTCCAACATCTTCATGTCCCATTACAATTGTCACAGAGTCCAGTCAATTGAGGTTGCTGGTAATTGGCCATTAAAAGGATTGCAGTTGATGGGGTCAGTTTCTATTGGAGCTGCCACTTTTCCTTTCAAGAACATTGAGAGCCTCTTTCAGAAACTATATGATTCACCTCCTTTATTTTCACTGGGAAGGTGAACATCTGTCAAGAATTTCTTCTGTCCTCATAGCAATAATGTAAATATTCCAGAGTGGTCTTACAAGAAGAGGAGATTAAGATGTCAAAAAGCCAGTTCATTTCTTAAAAAAAAAAAAAAAAGAAAGAAAGAAAGAAATGATTCCCCCTTTACCAGTTCAAATTAATTTTAATATCAGCTCCAAACCGTTAGAACAAAGTCACCAATATAATAAGTCACATGAGATAAGCTTTCCCATTTGAATGTGGAAGCTGGAGGTCCCACACACTTCTGCTCTTTATCCATTTACTGCTTTTTTTTGATCCTGGAGATCTGACACTAGGGAAGACAAATTCAAAATGAGGGCGACATACACGTAGAAATGCAATCTACTTTTATTTTCTCCTACGTAGTTCGCTGGTAGTGGCCTTTCCCCAGTTTGATGATATCCCTTTCAACAACCACAGCACTGGTGTTGCAAATAGATTAGGGAAGCACCCAAAGCTGGATGAATTGTGCAAAGTGTATTTTCAGCATGTACATATAATACCATGCTTCTTAAATATGCTTCTTTGAAAAGAGTGCACGCTGCAGCATGAACTGTGTGCATATTTAATGTATCTTTCTGGAATATGCTGTATGCTTCCTATACATATTCTATAAATAAAGTAATGAACTGTATCATAGAAATACATATTTCTGTATGCAAATAAATATATTATACACAAAATCTTAATATGCAGTATGGTATATGTTGCTTTAGAGAGTAACAACACTAGATTTTATATGCCCAATTTTTTAAATTGCTTTTGAAGGAAGAGGTTTAAGAACAGCCAAAATCCTACCCATATTACCATTAAGCTGTTTTATAATCTTTGAAAGCATGGCACTGATTTTAAATATCTCTTGGAGGAATATATTAATAAATCTTTGCTGGTGTCAGCCCACGTGACGAGAATGCTCTTTGCTCCTATGCTCCCGACTGGCCTGTGACTAGAATCTTTCTGGCTGTTACTGTTCCAACAGCTGTGTTGATCTCACGTCTGATTGCCTGATGAGATTGCAACCAATTCATTGACATACAGCTTTGCTCTCCTCCAAATTAACTGATTCTTGTCAAATAAAAAATAATCATACAAGGAGGAAAGGATGACCTTCAGAATGTTTTTATTCTGAGAAGCAAGGTAAAAAAAAAAAAAAAAAGTACAAGCACTGTATTTTATAAGCCATTCTTTCTAGATTGAGTCCAATATAGCATTCCATACATTATATGTGCTGCCGAAGCGAGCACTAGCATTCCATACATTAAATGTCAGAAATTTCTAGTCTAGGATATTGCAGGTTTCTCCAAGAAATGATGAAATAGGTGGTTTGTTTCTGAATGCCCTACATTTTCTCCATAGCACCTTCTCTTCCTCTCTTTGTTGCCCACTCAACTACCCACATTCCCCGGAACATTTTCCTTGGCTCATTAGCTTGAATTCCTAGTTAACAAATACTGCAATGATTTTAGTTGATATGGGGCATGCCATCCCAAGAGACACTTACATTTTAATAAAAAAGTAGAAACACCGAACGTCTCCAAGATCCCTATATTAGTCTTTAGTTACCAAGGTCGGCAGTGGGAGAGATGATTTTCAGTGAATTCTAGTTTTCTATGCAAATCTTATAATATGCGTCACCGTCTGTCCACTTCCTAAATTTTACCTGTTATGTCACAATCCACCTTGTGCATTGTTGTCTCTTATCTGAACCAGAATCATTTCTAGAAAAACAAATGAAACAATTGAGTTTTTCTACGAATTCTCATTAGTTTATTGGTCCAGTGAAATGTTCTCATTTCATTTTTTAGAAGTTGAGTGAATACCCTCTCGATGGATTGTCAAATGTTATTGCTGACTAGGTGGTTGCAAATACTGAGACAGGATAAACATCTTGCCATCATAAAGGAAGAATTTTCCACGTTATAACATGTGTCAGTCTCTTTCAATCAAAAACTGAAGAAACAGAATGTGGTAAGTTGTGGAATATAGATATTAAATAAGTGACATCCTATAAAACCTGTACTTTGGCTTCCTAAACACACACACAGTAGGTCATGGGAAATTACAGAGACTAAAAAAGCATCCATCTTCTGAATTTGCACCATTTAACCAGGAGCTCACCCGAATCCTTCAACTGTAACTGTACTGGAAATGTGCATTTCTTCAGAGATTTTATCGAAGGATTTTTTCTTTTCTTTTTTTTTTTTTTAGAATGAGTATCCTTTTTAAAGTCATTATTATTAGATAATGAAGTCATTGTTATAAGAAGGATGGGGCTAGTGAATGAATTGTGTGTCTGTGTCCAGGGAGAATTACAGTGGGTTGCAGAGATGGCCAGTTCAAATCTGGAGTATAGTAGAACTAGTTGCACGAAAAGACAAACATGATTCCCTCTATCCTTAAAGTAATTTTCTTCACATTGTAAGTCCTGCTGTCCTTACTGCCTTTGTATATAGCGCAGGTGCCTACATTTGTGATGGTGTGGGTGTCTTTGCCAGGACCATACTGTATTTAGCCACAGGTCAGTTGTTCTCAGACTCCAGCCTGAAACAGAATCACCTGCAGATTGCTGGTCCCCATCAGTAGGTCTGAGAATTTGTTCAAGTACCCCAGCAATCCTGGTGTGAACCTCCCCTTGAGAACGACTACTTTTTATAGTCTAATGAAAAATGTCACCAAAGCATTATGATAATTAGCAAGACATCTGTTACAGACAGTGAAAACTTTACATTTAAAACACTAGCCACAGGGGAGAAATGTTTTTTCTTAGACGTCAAGTTTATTGCTTACTTACAAATAGGTTGTTCATATTTTCTGTCTTTTGGGAAACTTCTAGCACCATGATTTCAATGCCAAAGATTAAAAATAACCATATTGATAAGTTTATTTGAAGAACAATTAGCATATTAAAGGTTAAAGATAAATACAGCAGAAACTTGAATTCTGTGATACCTCCAATAAAAAATACTTTAAAATACATTTTTATATTGTCTCACATCATATATTTTTGCGTAGAATATATATGCAAACATTCTCCTCATAGAAGTATTCAAAATGAATCATTCCATTATTTTGTTTAGAAGTAATGTTCAGCAAAAAATATTTGCTTTTGAAGAAATTCTTCAACCTCTTCTTAACAAACACACTCTGGCACATAAACAGATACGCACACTCACATAAACACATAAAATTCACACTAACAACATACACATGCATATAAACACAAGTTTCGTCTTCTATATCTTGACAGTGCCCAGAGGCATAATCTTTCCATGACTTTGAAAAGCATTTGGAAGTCTGCTAGAGAAGACACTGAACTCAGGTCAGCCAGGTACTAAAGAAAAAATTTGGTATTATGGTTGCAGAATGTTCTCCAAGTTGTTAGGATCAATACATTTTAGCTTTGTGTCTTTCACCAACACATCCCAGGCATCTGAAAACAGCCTCTCCGGAGGAAGCAATTACACGATCTCATGATGAGAAAACACCTGAAATCTACCATAACCCCTGGAAGACATATCTACAAATACATATCTTCATGATGGCTACCCCAAAACACTAAACAACTATACAATATGGTGCTTTCAATATCAACCAGACTAGAGAGCTGTGTACAAGAAAAAAGTAATGATTTTGCAGCGCATTTCTTCCAAAATCCATTCTTTTTAGGCTTATAGCTCTTCATACCTGTGGATGGTATAAAAACACGAGTGATTTTGGTGAGTGCTGTGAAGTGTGTAAACCTGGTGATTCACAGACCTGTACCCCTGGGGATAAAAATATATGTTTATAAAAAATAAAAAATTAAAAAAAAAAAACCACGAGTGATATTTACTCTGAATATGCAACAGATAATTGAACAGCCCAAATATCTGCTATCCTGAAAAACAAACAAGAAACCAGGAACGCAAGTCTCATCTTGCAGAAAAAAATAAGATTACCAACCTGATTAGGTTTGCTTTTCTTGGGATCCTCCCCCGTTCTGTTTATTAATGAAGAAGTATAAGAGATCATTTAAAGCGCAGATATTAAATGGCTGAATAAAACTATTTTATTTTTTCTCAACCCAATTGGGTAGCTTAACCTGCATGGAAACAATAAGCTGAACAACCTTGTATTTAAGCAGAGAAGATAACCATAAGGATAAAATTAAGAATAAAACAGGAGCACTACAAATATGATATCCCAATGAGGAGAATAACTTAACCCCCAAGCTCTCTCAAAGAAACAATAAGCCAAGTTCTTTCTCTGTTTTTTGTATCCTCTTTTCCTTCATTTCTTTTTAGTATTTTTGCTAAGGTCTTTACTATTGTTGTTTTAAAATTAATTTTTATAGATGTTCTGAGTGTCAAACACAATAATTGATGTTTCCCTAGAACTTGTTTTTAATTTTAGTTGATATTGCTATTCCAGAAGTCAAAAGGCATTTTAAAAAAAAAAGGTGCTTACAATGACACGTGTTTTAAATATCAAAACAAACAACATAGCAAAAATCTGGACAAAGGGCAAAAATATGGCTTTAAATGGAAAAAAAAAAAAAAACCTGTGTACATGATGGCTTTCAAATGTAATTATTTCCAAAGAACATGGCATCGATTTCCTCTGTGGTCTCACAAGCCTTCCCAGCACTGTTCACAGCATGGTGGTTGTTGGCCCTTGGTCACCCTGAGAAGAGCTCAAGACATATCAACATTCTGTGTGAAACCAGGCCCTGTGGGAATGTGGGTGGAATGATCATCGGCTGGGAACTTGTCATGATTAAGCATCAGACCTAAACGAAGCAATGCAAGCCTACGAAGCCCGCGCTGAGCACGCTATGTGTGAGAAACCACAGTTTCACAAACTTGAGCACTGAGGAAGAATAAAATAATTGGAAGTTTTACACGTGATGGAAAAGAGAGCTAAAGCTAATGTAGGTACCCACATCTGTTAGGAAGCCTATTGTAACAGACCCTTCAGCAGATTCCTTGGCCGTGTCCAGGTGAAATATTTAAGGTCACTGAAAAATTAGGAAGGTAAGGTTATATGAGCTGTAATGACTCCTAAAAACTTGTCATGACAAAGGAACTTGGAATCCTCCTTGTTTCCACTGCTTTGCTTTTTATTGAAGAGTAAGAAATACAACATTCATTAGAAAAACACAATACTGTAGAGTCCTAGTCTTTTTAAAATCTTCCACCAAAAGACAGTTATTTGAATGTTTGTGAACTTGTTAGGCTCTTTAGCAATAATCTGATTTAAATTGGACTAACGATATATATCGTATTGCTATAAATTACATATATTTATACAAGTCTTGCACATTTTATTTATAAAGGAAAAGAATGTGTTTAAAGAGATGGTAGTAGGAATTTTATGGAAAGCGATTCACAAATGCAAGGAATGAGGTCTGTGCCGATGGAAAATACTCAACATACCAAAGGAGTGTTGTCTTAAGTGTTGATGCATGTGTGCAAAAACATTCCAGCTTCCTGATTCAGCACAGAGGACATAGTTGGAAGATGCTAAGAATGACAAGCCATGTCCTGGGATGTTTGGGCCAAGCTGTATTCCTAAATAAAGCCTAATACCAGTCGGAAAATCCAACAATAAAAATTTTTTTCAAATAATTCATCATATTTAGAACACATTTGTGAGCATTTTGGAAGTCAGACTCTAAGGACTCCTGGGTACTCTTTAAGAAAAAATACCAAGTGGTACAAAGTCCCCTTTGGAAAAGTACTAATTTTAAGGCAAATTAGTGTGAGCTCTGGCTGTATCCTTGAAAACTGTCACTTCACTTTATCAGATGAAAAGCACTCCAGAGCACTCTTTCTGTCCTCTGCTTTCCATTTCTCAAATATCTAATGTACTGGAAAGAGAGATTCCAGTTTTGCTCAGGTTTCTAGAAATACTCAGTGAGCTGGGTATGTAGGGAAGTTTTCCTTTTTTGTTTGTGATTTTCCCAAAATAATTGACTTTGAGACATTCATCTCGAATTCCTTTCCTCCTTCCGAACAAAGGGAAGTAAGTCAAAACCCACACAAACTATTGCCTAATGTGGGCCAGGAAGTACCATGGTGAATGGACTGAGGAATTACTGTCCTTGCCAGGGAGGTAGTGCCGATTCCAGCCAGAGGAAAGGATTTCCTTCAGATATTTTCATACTCAAGCTTCTGGCAAACTTTGATTATTTGATTCTCAGCATTGATCCAATGTCATGTGTTACCTATTCACACCTCCACTCCATCTAAAAGCTTGAATTCTCTAGCCTCAACGATGGTCATAAACACTTCACTTTATGCTATGGGCAGTTCCTCAAGACTCCTATTCAGCTTGCTCTCATCTCTTTATTCTATCCTGACACAATCCCATCCCTAACTTCAGTTTTCATTATCATCTTAAATCTGACAAGATGTAAATATCCTCTCCATCCCATCTTCTCCACCATCTACACTGTTGTCTACCTCAGAACCTCCTGGTACCTCAAATATACCTGAGCTTACCACATCGCAGCTCACATTCATGATTTCACCAACAAAATTGGCCCCACTCCATTGTTTCTTAGTCTATCATCTACTATGCACACAAAATGGACATCATACCATCATCCTCGACTTTCACCACAATCACCCTTCAAGTTCTCCTGATTTTATTTCCTAAGTATGAAATGTGTATAGCTTCTCTCATTTCCACAAGCACCACCACATAAAATAAGCCGCCTAACCAATCTCACCACATCCACTCTGCCCCCATATCCCCATGCCATCCAAGCCACAGCAAGCTTTTCAGAAGAAAAATCAGAATACATCACTCCCTGCTTAAAACCTGTTGGTGAGTTCTTTTGGCCATGTCCACATATGTTTATCTGACTTGCAAGCGCCTTTATGGACCTAGTCCCTCACCCCTCTCTATCCTCACCTTCCAGCACACTCCCAGGTGATTTTCTTGTTCTTGCCTCATTGCCACAAGCCACTCTTACCCTCGTCATGCCTTCTCCTGCCTAAAGACCTTAGCACAGTCTCTTCAACAAATGGTATTGAGAAAAATTGGACAGAAGAATGAAACTGGACCATTTCTTAACAACATACACAAAAATAGAGTCAAAATGGAGGAAAGACCTGAATGTGAGACAGGAATCTATCAGAAACTTTGAGGAGAACACAGGTAGAGATCTCTTCAATCTCAGCTACAGCAGCTTCTCCTAGACACATCACCAAAGGCACAGGAAGCAGGGCAAAAGTGAACTATTGGGACTTCAGCAAGACCAGAAGTTTTTGCACAGCGAAGGAAACAGTCAACAAAATCAAAAGACAATCTATAGACTAGGAGAAGATATCTGCAAATGGCATATCAGATAAAGGGCTAGTATCCAAAATCTATAAAGAATTTACCAAACTCAACCCCCAAAGAACAAATAGTTCAATCAAGAAATGGGCAGAAGACATGAACAGGCATTTATGCAAAGAAGACATCCAAATGGCCAACAGACATGAAAAAGTGCTCCACATCACTTGGCATCAGGGAAATACAAATCAAAACCACAATGAGATACCACCTCACACCAGTCAGAATGGCTAAAATTAACATCAGGAAATGACAGATGTTGGCAAGGATCCTTCTACACTATTGGTGGGAATGCAAGCTGGAAAACAGCATGGAGGTTCCTCAGAAAGTTGAAAATAGAGCTACCCTATGACCCAGCAATCACACTACTGGGTATTTACTCCCAAAATACAAATGTAGTGATCTGAAGGGACACATGCACCTGAATGTTTATAGCAGCAATGTCCACAATAGCCAAATCATGGAAAGAGCCTAGATGTCCATCAGCATATGAATGGATAAAGAAGATGTGGCATATATATATGAATATTATGTAGTCATCAAAAAATGAAATCTTGCCATTTGCAACAATGTGGATGGAACTAGGGGGTATTATGCTAAACAAAGTAAGTCAATAAGAGAAAAACAATTATCATATGATCTCGCTGATATGTGGAATTTGAGAAATAAGGCAGAGGATCACGGGGGAAGAGGAAAAAATGAAATGGGACAAAACCAGAGAGAGAGAAACCATAAGAGACTCTTAATCTCAGGAAACAAACTGGAGGTTTCTGGAGTAGAGGGGTGGAGGAGGGATAGGGTGTCTGGGCGATGGACATTGGGGAGGGTATGTGCTATGGTGAGTGCCATGAATTGTGTAAGACTGTTGAATCACAGATCTCTACCCCTGAAACAAATAATATATTCTATGTTAAAAATTTTTTTAATCTAACTGAAAAAAAAAAAAAAAAAGACCTTAGCACAACTTTACCTGGAGAGATCTCCTGACTCCTTACTATCTGATTAACTTCTAATAATCCTTTAAACCTCATGTCAAAGATGACACTTTCAGAAATGTCTCCCTTGACTTGTCTGACCATAACACATCCTTCACGATAGCTCCCATAGCATTTTTCACAATTGCAATTTTATTTGTGTTTGCAAGATTATTTAAATAAATTTTTGTCTTACTTTGTAGGCTGTAAACTTCGTAAGTACAAAACAGTGTTTGCATTTGTCTACCTGGGACAGTGACTGATACATAGTCACGTTCTGTCTATGTAACATTTTTTTTCCCCTTACTAGTTATATGTCCTTGAGAAAATTATTTAATATCTTCAGATATGGATAATCCCTCTTTACATGTTTGCAGTATTACTATAAATTATATAGACTTATACAAGGAATATTTAGAAGATTAGAAATAACCATCTATGTCCTAGCAGAATGCTCAACAATGAGGGGTACTCAGTAAAAGTGTATATGTATAACACTTGTCCTAGTGGAAAGCTATGATAGAGACAGAAGATTCCAGGGGCTTTCAGACTGTACTTTGCTGAGCCCTAAATGTCCCTTCAAGTCAGTCAGTACTTTACTAAAACAAATGAAACCTCTGGACCCTCAGAACCTCCTCTTGCAAATAGAGAATGAACTTCAAAACACCTAAAATGCAATCATTTTGTCCTTCTAAGTCGCGGCTCAAATTCTGTAGTGTTTTGTTACATATTGCAGTAATAAGATTATTGGGGTATTAATGGATTGAGTTCATTTTACGCACCAGGCATTTTGTTACTCAGATCTGGTGAAAATCACATGAGAATCTATTATTATACTCATTTTATAAACAAGGAATTAGAGGCTCCATGAAACCAAGTAATTACCCAAGGCCATGGATGGTGCTGGTAAAGCCAGGACTCCGGATCTCAAAAGTGGTTTATCAAAAGCAAGAAGCATATAGAAGCGGCCTGACCTGGTTTCCTGGGTCCAGGCCTGCTTTAAACTGCCTGCCTGAGTAATTAATTATGCATCCCCCCCAACTCCTGCAAAATCACCAGCTAGGATAATAAGGTCTATGCTTATCCTTTATTTTGTTGGAATGGAGGAGCCATAGGGCAGCTAACAGTTGGAGGATGGTTTCTGATCCCAATTCTACCATTTCTTAGCTATAAAATCTCAGGAAGTCTCATTTGTTTGGCTTAGCCAAAATATGTTAAGCGCTTTGAAGATTGAACAAACTGCTGTCAGAAATATTTTATAAAAGATTGGAATTGATGGTCGGGGTTGATATCTGTAGTCCATGGATGCTTTAAGCAGCTGTCGAGAACTCATCTGATTTGAGGACTTGAAATTGATCTGTGTGTATTGGTGTTCAGAGTGGGCGCATCACTAAGTGAGCATTTCTGAGAATTCATGCTGTGGAGAATCTTTTATTCTGTGTAGTGAGTTGAAAGATACATTTAGACAGTTACGTGGAATGCTTCCTAGAGTAAATTCATTCATCTCTTTTCTGCTAAAAATATGATAGAGGCAACGTCTAAATCTCTCAGTAAGTATGAGTGTCTCAAGTAAACAAACCAAAGAGGGTGAGAAATGAAGGTAAATTCATTTTGCACTAGAAGTAAGGAAAAGCAGAGCAATACACCATCTCCTCTTTCAACCAAGACTTAATTTCAACCTCATAGTTGTACTTTGCTCTGTGAGATAGGCACGTTTGGACCAAGCTTCATATATAGTTTGTGTGTCACTGAAAACAAAAATATAAATAACTTATATAAGGGGGGGCACCTGGGTGGCTCAGTTGGTTAAGCAACTGCCTTCGGCTCAGGTCATGATCCTGGAGTCCCAGGATCAAGTCCCACATCAGGCCCTCTGCTCATCAGGGAGCCGGCTTCTCCCTCTGCCCCTCGCCCCTTTCATGCTTGCTTGCTCTCTCTCAAATAAATAAAATCTTTAAAAAAATAAAAAAAGAAAGAGGGGGGGAGGGAATATACATACAAGAGACACCTGGGTGGCTCAGTCTGTTAAGTGTCCCCCTCTAGATTTTGGCTCGGGTCATGATTGGGAGCCTGGCATTGAGCTAATGGTGGGCATGGAAACTGTTTGAAATTCTCTCTCTCATTCTTCCTCTGCCCCTTCCCACTCCCTCTCTTAAAAAAAAAAAAAGGAAAGAAATATATAAATAGGAATAACAATATACGTAATAATTACATATATGGAAATATGTCCGACCTCTCAACAGGTCTTACCATCAGAATCAATACATGTGGGATGGGCCTGATGGTCCAGGGGAGCTAGCTGGTAGGTCTTTTTCCTTTTGGGCTTTTTTGGTTCCTCAGAACGCAGCTGGGGAACATGGGGAAGGGTGGAAGGCTCTCAAAAAAGAAAAAAGAATTTTCACCCTCTTGGCAGAGCCCAGGTTTTTAACATTCCTCTTTTGTAGTAGAGGGATTCTGAAAGAAAAATCAATGAAATGTAATTTAAGCTCCAAACAAGATATATATGGAATTCCCTTCCAGGTAAGATATATAACTAATAGATAATAAATATAAATACATATATATATATATAAAATATGTATATATATAATAATATATACTTATATTTTCTTGTATTGATCCCATACTAGTATTGCATTCCATAGCACAGTTCTAAGGAGTCTGAAGGTTTTGATAAGGAAGAACAGGTTTGTTTGTTTGTTTTTCTTTTTCCCCTTAAACCCTCCCATGTGTCTTATAGTTACTGAAATTTGAGGAATTTTTAAGATTGTCAGATACTCTGACATTGGTCTCCAAATAGCACAGTTCCTACTAACTTCGAACAGAACAGTGGAAGCATCATTAGTGGAACAAATGTCCCTTCATAAGATGCCTACCAACTTTTTCAGGGGAACTGACCCATCTGACCAAGCCAATCCTTATACTTACTCTTGGAAGCAGTTACTGTTATCCCCTTTCCCAGATGAAGACTACGTCACTTGTGAAGTGAAATGTTTTGGCCTCCACCGGTTTGATCACCTGTAAATCAGGAAACAAACTGCTCTTTCCCACTAATTCAGGCTGTAGAAAATGAGGAGACAACAGCTTTCATATGTGCTTAATGTATACACCAGACTTTCCTTCCCTAATAATTTGAGTTTGTGAGGAAAGTCTTTCAGAAACTACTCTCAGGTATGGATCCAGAATTTCAGGATATTGTCACAAGGTAAGGCAATCTGAGGTCATGTCCCTGTGGACTAGTGGGCTATGGCATCCCCAGTGGTGCTGGGGGCCCAACTGTAGGTTCCGTTGATTCAAATTTCTAATTTATTTCAAAATAGTGTTCTCGGTAAGGGAGTACTATATTTGCTTTTCAAAATAGTTCAAGAATCATTAAGATGTTATATATTTTCCTAACTAGAATCCAACTTGCTTAAATTAAAAATCATTCCTTTTTTTTTTTTGAGAGATGAAAAAAAAATATAATCATCTTTAGAAATATTCTAGGATAGGTTTTAAGAAGCTGCTTGAGGTTTTCAAATTAAATGATTGAATATGAAAGCCGAGACTTTAATTTTCCATCTCTCTTATTCGCTTTCAAGAGTTCTAATCATGGTTCTTACACTAACTGCCTTGAGAGTCAGACACCATTTTTCAATTCAAGGTAAAGCCAGACCTGCAAGGAAAGTCAGGTCGAAGAGAGAGCAGGGAGCTAATGACTGGAGCTGGGTGCCCAGAGAGACCCCATGAATGACTGCCACAGAGCCAGAGCAGATAGATGGTTGAAGACAGCAGGCAGTGTAAATCTCTGTCAGGTAAGAGGTTGTCATGTTACAGGAAGCACAAGAAAAAGGAGACCTTACCACTGGTCATTAGGCAAAGCCCTCACATCTGGATTCCTGACAACATGCGGCATACGTGCTAGATATCTTTCCTTAGCCTCTCCCAATCCAATACTTTCCCCATCCTGCTCTGTGGATTCTGAAAAGCTGACCTGTAGGCACTGCATTCACATGTCTCTTTCCCTTTTAATCTCTAGTTGGAATGAGTCATCCAGGGGACATTGCCAGAAGTCAGAGGATAGGAAGAGAATGAGATCATAATAGGGGTTTCCCTGAGTTCCCCTCCATTTGATACGCCATAATTTGGTTGTGTTCCTCTACAAAGGACCATAGGGGTGGCCTCTCTGGATTCACTAAGTTACCCATTCCACCCCCTTGCTGTTCCAGTGTTGGGACGGTAATGACTCTCCTCCATCACTGCTACCACTCCTAGAAGATCCAGGGTCTTGCACTAATGTCTTTTGGATTTCCTAACCACCACCCTTACCTATATACATAGTACCTTTAGTAAACTTTCCCCCTAGTGTCTGTTTTTAATGGATTGTCTGTTATCCACTGTGTCCCTAAGTGATAAGCATTGGATGTTCACTAAAATAAAAACAGAGTAAATGTCTTTAATTTCCATGAAATGATTAGAAGTGTAATTTAGGACTCCATTTTTTTAAACTTTTTTTTTTAATTTTTTTAATTAACATATAATGTATTATTGGCCCCAGGGGTACAGGTCTGTGAATCACTAGGTTTACACTTCACAGCACTCACCATAGCACATACCCTGCCCAATGTCAGTAACCCTCCTCTCCATACCCACCTCCTCCCAGCAACCTCAGTTTGTTCTGTGAGATTAAGAGTCACTTATGGTTTGTCTCCCTCCTGATCCCATCTTGTTTCATTTATTCCTTTCCTACCCCCTGCCAAACTCCCCACATATCAGGGAGATCCTACGATAATTGTCTTTCTCTGATTGACTTATTTTGCTCAGCATAATACCCTCTAGTTCCATCCACGTAAGACTCCACTTCTTAAGCAATGGATTCCCAAGGCAGAATAGCAGGACTAAGGAAGGAGAATCATTTTGTATCCATTGTTTTTTAGAACTATGATCAAATTTGATGGATTGGCCAAACAAATCAGGAGCCAATTCATTATTAATTCTTCCATTTATTCATAATCTCAGTTGTTCAGCAAGTATTTATGGGGTGGAAACTCTCTGCCTCATCTGGATTAGGTGCTTGACACCCATAACTATATAAGAAGAAGTCAAATTGGTCTCTCCATCATGGAATTAGTATGCCTGAAGTAGAGAACAGACAGAAGTCTGAGAGATGGTCTGTGGAGGCCCTTGTCTATGGAGATGTTAGGCCATATTGAAGATTTTCAACTTTCTCCTAAGCTGTTAATGGGTTTTGAAGAGGGATGGCATATGGTCAGATCTGAGATTTTAAAACACAGCTCTTAGAGTGGTGTAGACAATGGGTGGTAGACACAGAAATCAGTGAAGGGATTATTACAGTAGTTAAGATTTCTGCCTTGAACAACGGAGTGACAGGAAGTGCTATTTGTGACATAGTTAATGTTCTTCCTTATGAATGTTTGATTTTTCACAGAAACATCTAATATTTAATCACTAACCGTGGTGACTTTAACTCTCTCCAGCTTGTGCCAGAAATATATTATCTCTAAGAAATAAAATATTTTGTTTGATGATTTGTTGTTCTTGGTACTGTCTCTTATGAACAATTTTTAATGAAACATATAGAAAAAGAAAAATTTGAACAAAGTGTCAGTGATTTTCAATGAGACTATTTGGAAATATTCATTATAATCTGAAATCACAGAAGATTAATATATCTTCCTTAAAACAGAAGATAAAAAATATTTTAGCTCTAAATAAACAATAACAATGAATAGAATGAAAGAACAAAGAACCCACCATTCAAATCCTCCTAAAATGTCTATTGGTGATCTAAAAATCATATGATTAGCTGTTTTGATTAGAAAGTTGAGCAGAGCAATGAGAACCATAAGAAACCACTGGAAAACTCACATTTTGAGAACTTGGAGTTATTGCATTATATAAGCAACACACTAATGGTCTCTTAAAAGCCAAACATATTTATTACCCAATTCAGTAAATACACTCCTGACCACTTAATTCCAGAGAAATGAAGACTAGTGTTCACCCAGATACATCCTGTATGTGAATGTTTACAGCAACTTTGTAATAGCCACATGTCCTTCAACGGGTCCCTGGTTACACCGACTGTGGTATGTCCATATCATGGGATACCACTCAGTACTAAAAGGAATGAACTATTCAAACATCCAGAAATCTGGGTGGATACATGGAGAATCATATTGACTGAAAAAAATCCAACCCCAAAAGGTTATAAACTTGTATTTATATAACATTCTTGAAATGACAAAATTGTAGAAATGGAGAACAGGTGAGTGGTTGCCAGGGTTTAAGAAGGAAGTGAAACAAGAGGAACCCCTTTGCGCTGCTGGTGGGAATGCAAGCTGGTGCAGCCACTCAGGAAAACAGTATGGAGTTTCCTCAAAAAGTTGAAAATAGAGCTATCCTACGACCCAACAGTTACACTTCTAGGTATTTAGCCAAAGGATACAAACATAGTGATTTGAAGGGCACCTGCACCCCAACGTTTATAACAACAAAGTCTACAATAGCCAAACTATCATAAGAACCCGGATGCCCATTGGCAGATGAACGGATAAAGATGTGGTGTATACATACAATGGAATATTATTCGGTCATCAAAAATGAAATCTTACCATTTGCAACGACATGGATGGAACTGGCGGGTATTATGGCAAAATAAGCCAGTTAGAGAAAGACAATTATCATATGATCTCACTGATATGAGGAATCTGAGAAACAGAACAGATGAACATAGGGGAAGGGAGGGAAAAATAAAATAAGATGAAATCAGAGAGGGAGACAAACCATAAGGGGACTCTTGATTATAGAAAACAAACTGAGGGTTGCTGGAGGGGAGATGGGCTGGGGGATGGGGTCACTGGGTGATGGGCCTTAAGGAGGGCACATGATGTAGTAAGGACCAGGTGTTGTATGCAAGTGATGAATTACTAAATTCTACCCCTAAAACTAATAATACAGTCTTTGTTAACTAAATTGAATTTAAGTTGAAAAGAAGAACAAGAACAAGAAGAAGAACAAGAAGAAGAAAGTGAAACAGGGAAAAAAGAGGCAGGACTATCCTCCCAGGACAGCATGTGGGAAACTCATGGATGTGTAAATGTTCCATCTTGACTGTATCGGTATCAGTACTGCAACTGTGATATTGTACTACAGGTATTATCACTGGGGGAAACAAGGTCTTTTTTTTTTTAAGATTTTTTATTTATTTGACAAAGAAAGAAGTCACAAGTAAGGAAAGAGGCAGACAGAGGGGGCGGGGGGTAAGCAGGCTCCCTGCTGAGCAGAGAACCCGATGTGGAGCTTGATCCCAAGACCCTGAGATCATGACCTGAGCCCAAGGCAGAGGCTTAACCCACTGAGCCACCCAGGCGCCCCAAGGGTACATAGGGTCTTTTTATATATCCCTTAAACTGAATGTGAATCTAAATCTATTTCAAAATAAAAAGGTTACTTTTTCCTCATAAACATAAATCGGTGAAACTCTTTCCTTCTCTCAGCAAGAGGAAAATCAGTGGTAAACATCTAGGTATCTCCTCCACAGTCTATCACTTAAACTACCTGGTCACCAATATCCATTTCACTTTTCCTTCATTTTTAAAAATCCACCAACTTCTTCCCCAAGGAGGTCAGTCATCCCTTCAATGCAACTAGCTCAGCGACAAAGATCTCTACGTGATAGGTATTGCTTCGTTCTTTATCTGGCAACCTCTGAACCAAGAAAAAAAAAGTTATCTGTACCCACCTGCTTCACCCCCTGTCTGCTTCACACATCACCAGTGCCAGGATGGAGTAGAGACAGGATAACAAGCACAACATTGCTGGTGAGTAGGAATGGGGGCGAAAGGGGGGCATACAGCTATGCTGCAGTCCCCTTGGGCAACATAAAGTCCCAATTGTGGTAGAGTGAGACGTTTCTAGATTCTGTTCTAAGGGAGAAATTCTCCTGGGTGGTGTTTAACAAGGCTACTGGTTCCATCTTCAGGGATGGGCATCCTTGTCTACTATTTCTCTGGTCTCATGTAAAATGGAGACGAGCCTGCAGAATCTGCCCTCCTGGGAGCCCATCTCCCACCAAGATAGGGAGCTTAAGTTTTTATGTTGCTGTTTTGTATGTCATTTTGAACAAAGAATTTTTGGTCCGGACTCATAGCCTCTTTGAAAACACATTTCATTCAAACACTTAAAAGGCTTCTTTCTCTTCTGTGGGATAGTCATTTCCATGTCAGAGTCAGGATCCCTGGCATTCTTTTCTATACATAATAAACAAATCTGTTTCTTTTTTTCTTTTCTTCCTTTCTTACTAATGTTATTTTGTTGCTCTATTAAGTTGCAGCTAATTTTAAGCTACCTGGGAAAATAGGTGAAAAGGTCACATCTTATCTTTGTCCTGCATCACTTTCTGCAGGTGAGACATTTTACTCACTCAAAGCTTTAAAAAATGTTTGTTTTCCCCATTTGGGGCTCTAAAAGCAGCCAGCTTTTCCATCTGCAAAATCCTGAACTTCTATTCCTTTTGCCTTTCATTTTCTTACACACCGGCCAATTTCTTTTGGGCTCAACTCTTTTTAGAAATACTTCACCAACATTACCAACACACGCAACTCTTTCTAGATTTTCCCTAGAGCTGTGAATTCAAAACCCGTGCTTTCTGCCTGTGAGTCCTGTAAGCATCCGCTGTTTTCACTGTTTAATGTGAATATCACTCTTTGGAGCCCCTGGTATCGGATTTTCAGCCACTCATGTCTAAATGACTAAATGAGCTAACTGACCTTGTATAACTTTATTTTGTCCTCATAATAACCTTTTGGGTTTAGTACTGTTATTCTCACTTTACATTTGAAGAAATTCTGGCTCAACGATATTAAATAGCTTGGCCAAGTTCCCTTAGCTGGTAAATATAAGAGCCAGTAGTTGGTTTCGTATTTGTATGGCTTCAGAGAGCCTGGCTGTAGTAAACTGCCATCTCCTTGGTCTTCTGAAGCTTAACCTTGAGCTTCTCTGTCATCTTTTCTTGCACAGGCCTTAAAGAATGTTAGGTTCTCTCTCTTGTTTTCTACACATCCATTCAATAAGAGATATTCTGAGAGTCTTAAGAAATCATGGAAAGGAGAGGAGAATATAAAAAATACTTATTATATATGAATGCTGGATACAACTTCATGTTTATGTTTCTACATTTTATACATTTACAGCAGTGTTGCTACATTAATTGTATTATTTATTTTTTTTAAAACCCCACAAGAACTAGTTACTCTTTTCTCAGTATCATCCTTTGTGTGTTTATTTGATAGAAGTTTGATGTGGAAAGCCCAAGAGAAGAGAATGCACTAAAAACACCAGCCCTCAGGGCGCCTGGGTGAAGCATCTACCTTCAGTTCAGGTTATGATCCCAGGGTCCTGGAATCGAGTCCCACATCGGGCTCCCTGCTCAGTGGGGAGCCTGCTTCCCCCTCTCCTCCCTGCGCATGATCTCTGTAGCTGTGTCTCTTTCTCAACTAAATAAATAAAATCTTTTTTTTTTTTTTTAAACTAAAAGAAAAAAAAACCCACAGCCAAGAGAGGTAGCATAACACTTAAAGGTAACTCAGCAATTAAACTGTATCTGTTGATAGGGACAATCTGGTACCAATGCTTTGCTGTTGCTGACTTGCCTGTTTGCCCTCATATTAACCATCTCTTGTCATCAAAGTTTGCTCAAAATTTATAGCTTTTATTTTGGGGTGCAAACATTTTCATACCTTGATATGGCCTCTGCCTTGACATTATCAATCTGCAGTCAGCAATATCTTTGAAATCTGACGAAAAATGTACTTCTTTCCAAAAGGTTTTTCCAATTTCCTCCTCCTTTCTGAATAGTTTATTCTGTGTGCCCCAGGATTTAAGAAATAATCCTTCATCTTTGCCGTAACTCTTTGTCAGGCTCTTGACTACTTTGATAGCATTGTTTTTGTGTTCCCTTAAGGACTTGTGTTCACTTCTATTACAATTATCCATACTATTAGGATTCAAAAAACAACTCCATCATTGTAGAAATAGCATTTATTGATCTATCTATCTATCTAACTGTCTTGTTTGGAAGGAGCAAACATAACATTGTTGTCTTCTATGTTCCTGAAATATATGAAATTAAACTGTATGTTTTGCTAAACTCAGACTATACACAGATTCCTTCTGCAACGTTGTCTAATTTTCTTTTCTTTCTTTGTCACCTTTTGATCTGTGATGGATGGTTGGTGTTGCTTTCTTAAATCCCAATTCACTATAGAAAGTATTGCTTCACTACACTGCCAAATACCTCAATGTCTCAATGCCATTATAAATATTTCATAACGTCCTATGTGTACACACACTCTTAACTTCTTGTCTTATTTTAGTAACCTCCAAAATGTCTGCATGATTCTCTTTGGGGCAATTTTTCTCCCATTTTCAATTTTCTTTCCTACTTTCTACCTACATATTATGAGATTTTTTTCCCCCCAGAAAATTGCTTCTGTGTAGAAGATCTTGCTATCTTGGGTAAAAT
Organism: Mustela putorius furo; assembly: GCF_011764305.1. Taxonomy (NCBI): domain Eukaryota; kingdom Metazoa; phylum Chordata; class Mammalia; order Carnivora; family Mustelidae; genus Mustela; species Mustela putorius. Next base: position 90,472,581 of record NW_025421998.1, read on the forward strand.
GGTCAGAAAGTACAAACTGCAATCTGGTCCTTTCTAAGGGGAGATCTAATTACCCAGCTGCTGCTGGAGAATACAAACATTTTCACTCTGGACAATGTTGATCTGTTTTTTGCAAGTACATCACTTTGGAAAGCTACTTGCTCAGCTAATCTGTAACTGTCATGGAAATGTAATTTTTCCCTCCTCCAAACCAATAACAGGCACCTGGTACGACTGCCTTATGCACCCAAGCATTCAAGTCTAACTGTTTCCATGGAAACCTATAAAACTCCGTCTGCAAGTTTCCCAGCATCCTGCCACATGTCCCTTTTCTCTACTCCGCTCTGTCTCTCCACTCCTTCAGTGTACTTGCGTGAGATTACATTGCTTTGCGACACCCTGTAATAGACTTCTTTTCCATTCTTGCCATTGTCAGTGATTCATCCTTGCCATGTCGGAGGGCAGAGACCGAGTCTTCTTCAGACGTGTACCTGCCTACTGCTTAGTCCAGTGCCTTAGCCTTAATGGGCGCTCAGAGCATATCCGTTGAATTGCGTTGGATTAAGGGCTTATTGTCTTAGTCAGGTTTACTTTTGTGGTATCTAAAACAAGCTCATTAAGAGCTTCCTCAGCAGAATAATTAGAAAGATAAAAAGAGCCTGCTGACTGAATATGGAGTTTAAACCACCAATTTATATATTTACAAACTAAACTCATTTTCAGCTCTCTCTCAAATCTTGAAAAATTTTAAGTGTGTAAAATTTAGAAATTAGGAAAGCAAATTAATATTTGTTCATCAACTACTAAATTTCAGGCATTTTAAGTAAGTTGAGTATTATCCCTGTAAGTTGAGTATTATCATCCATAGGATCTGATTAAAACCTTCAGATGTTCAGCACATGCAATTTATGCTAGAATTTACTTACTTAACCTTATGATCTCCTTAAATATCTATGCTGGCACAGAATTTGTGATCATGCATTTGTAAATGCTTGGGGTTAAGAATATTAGGGGGGAAAAGGGAGTATAAAACTCAGGGCCTTATTATATAAAAAGTGAAACAGTCTGAAGAGATAGTCTGAATTTTTTTTTTTAAGAATTCACTGATAACAGAAACTATAAAGTGAAAATAGACATTCAGGAAAGATTACCTTAAACTGGAGGTACACCAACATATAAGAACAATAATACTACTCAGAAGTGTGAAGCAACAACACTCAAGAACGTCCATAATATTGGCAAAAGATGATCAGGGTCAAAGCATTCTAAATCACTAGGGTTTATAAGAGAAGGTGCAAAGGGGTCCCTGGGTGGCTCAGTGGGCTAAAGCCTCTGCCCTCGGCTCAGGTCATGATCCCAGGGTCCTGGGATTAAGCCCCACATCAGGCTTTCTGCTCAGCAGGGAGCCTGCTTCCCCCTCTCTCTCTGCCTGCCTCTCTGCTTGCTTGTGATCTCTGTCTGTCAAAAAAAAATAAATAAAATCTTAAAAAAAATGCAAAGTAATGATACTGATATTGAAAAAGGGAGCATGATTTGAGATGTTACAACCCCACTGCGTGTGGGGAAGACCATGTTGGGAGTTCCACCTGCACTTAGTAGTAACAAGCATAGTGTCAAAGGAGAGCTGGTGAAGGGTAAGTGTTGATGCTCTGCCCAGGGGCAACAAGACCACCTCCCCTAAGAAGTGTCAGCAGATACCACACGGAGAGGCTGTACTTTCATCCCTTCAGTGGTAATGAGGTGTCCTTCTCCTCTTCTGCAGGGAAGTATCAGAGAACACCCAGACCTGGTGGAGAGTCAAGACTTTCATCATTGTTCAGGAGTGGCACAGAGACCCCCATGACGTTAGTAGACTTTAGGTGGAGAAGGGTAATGAAGCAGCCCCTCCTAGGCAGACTGGCATTAGTGGAAAGCTCACAGGAGCATAAACTCCCAGGCCCACCCAAGTGACAAGAAGTCTACCTCAGGTGCCAACAGAAGTTTTGGAGAAAACTAACTTCCACCCCCATCCAACATAATGAGGTAAGGGGGTGGCGCCTCCATTCACCCACAGGGGCAGTGTTAGAGGATGCACGCTAAAACGGAGTATTTCAATAAAATCCAGAGTCTGATTACATAGTACCCAAACCATCCAGGTATCAACTGAAAATCACATGTTACACCAAGAGTGAGGACAATTTCAATCAGATTAAGAAAAAACAATGAACAGACACCGACACTGAGATGACAGAGATGGTAGAGTGACCTAATGAGAATTTTAAAGCAGCTATCGTTTTAAAAAGTCCCCCAAAGCAGTCATAAACATGTTTGAAACACATTTTTTAAAAAGCTCTCAGTAAAGAAGTAGAAGATCTAAAGAAAGCTAAGTGTCAATTTTATAAATAAAAATGTCTAAAATTAAACCCTGACCAAACCAAATATGGGCAAGAAAGCAGAGAACCTGGAATCATACTGCTTATGGGAATATAAAACAGCCACATTGAACAAGAGAAATAAAAGATGTACCCAGAGATGTGAACATGAATGTTCCTACCAGCTTTATTTGGACTAGCTAGTATTAGAAACAATACAACTGTTCATCAACACTCGAAGATATAAACAATGTGCTGTGTTGCGGCGGGAACAGCGGAATACTACTCAGCCATAAACAAAACCTGTTGATTACACACCACGACACGGATGAATGTTAAGATAATTATGTGAAGTGAAAGAAGCCCGACAGAAACAAATACTTACTGCACAGTTTCTATTTACATAATAACTGGAAAATGCAACTTAATACACAAGGACGGAAAACAGCGCCGGTGGGGGAATGGGAGGAAGGCATGAAGAGGCGGTACAAAGAAAGGCTCTGGGCGCATGCGTTAGTTCTCCACGGACCGTTTGTGCTGCCCGCCCAGGATGGGTGGGGCGGTTGTTTCCCAGCCGGACCCAGTACGGGTGCCGGGCGGGCTCCGGCGGAAGTTCACGCGCCCGTGGGAGGGCGGGCCAGGCTCTTCTAGGCGCTTGGTGCTGACGTCCTCCCGCGCGGATCCTTGCCTGGAGTTGGAGCCAGACCAGAGCCGACGCAGGATTCCCACGTGGGCTTCTCAGTGCCCGGGTGACCTCTGTGCCCCGGTGATGTGGCGACGACGCCTGACTGTTGCGGCCGGTGAGGTCTGCCAGTCTGTTCTGAAATGCAGGTCTGGAGTAAAAGAAAGGTTGCCCCTAAGGCAAATGGCGTTTCACCGAGTCTTGACTGTCCGCATCATCCTACCGTAAATCTTTAAAGACGCCGGTTAAGGATGTTACGGCCTTGTAGGGTGACAGATGGCAGCTACGCTGGTGGTGAGCATAGCCTAGTGTACAGTTGTCGGACCCCTTTGCTGTCCACTGATGAGTGTGACATTGTGTTCACGATGCTCAATGAAATTTTTTTTTTAAAAGATAACATTTTGGCAGGTCTCTCTCACCTTCCTTTATGAAAATGGAAACATTCTTCAATTACACCTGACTACCAATCCTGAAGGAAATTTTGGCCCCTAAAATGAGCTCCAAGACTCTTCAAACGTTGATGCCTCCTACTAGGATCTGCTGTGGTGGGTGGCGGGACGGCCTGAAGGACTTTCGATAAGTGAAAATGCATACTTGCCCGTAGTCACCATAGACGGATTGTGCCTGACAATGTGTGGGAGATGAGTGAGTCTATCTAATGTAGGGATGTTAGAATTAAAGTCCACTTAATTTAAAGGGCCTTGCAAAGTTGGCACCCAATTTTGACAAGATCGTTGAAAGCCTCCCCTTATTGAGGGTTCATTTGGAAAAATGGCATTTAGAGCAACAGATGTGAAAGTGACAAGCATTACAGAAGGGGTCTTCTTGGTGAGCTCAGGGTCTCCCAAGAACAAATTCAAGAGCGTTGGGAAGAAGTGTGCAGAGCTGCTGGCCAGTGTAGCATGAGCTGTGCCCAACAGAAGCACAAGGTGTCAGGCAAAAAGAACATTGACCAGCTTCTCTGAAACAACCTCCACATACTCAAAGTACCAGAGGGTCTTGGGATAGTTAGAAAAGGAGAACAAAGAATTTTTAAAAAATAGTATTATCAAAAGATGACAAGGGACTCCGTCATAGAAAGCTTACAAAATCTTTGATCGATGTGTATTCTGAAGTTCTTGATGTTCTGTCTGGTTATGATGGCTGCTGTCATATACAAGATCATCTGCCAAGGACTGGTGTGGTTGAACTCGGGAGGCTAAGGCAGGAAGATAGATCATTTGGGCCCAGGAGCTGTGGGTTGTAATGTGCTATGCCTATCATGTGTCTGCACTAGGTTTGGGATCAGTGTGGTGGCCCCAAGGAAGCGGGGGACCACGGGTTGCCTAAGGAGGAGTGAATAGGCTCAGGTGGGAAAGGGAGCAGTCAGAACCCCCTGCTGATCAGTAGTAGGGTTGAGCCTATGAACCACCACTGCACTCCAGCCTGAATTTATAAAAAAAAAAAAAAAAAGGTAGCATGAGAAAACTTTCTGGGTAATGGATATATCTTGATTGCGGTGATGGTCTCATAGGTGTTTACATGTATAAAAACATTAAATTGTAAACTTAAAATATGTGCAGTTTATGATATGTCAATTATATAACAAAACTACTTTTTTTAAAGATTTTATTTATTTATTTGACAGAGACAGATCACAAGTAGGCACAGAGAGAGGGGGAAGTAGACTTCCTGCTGAGCAGAGAGCCTGATGCGGGGCTTGATCCCGGGACCCTGAGACCATGACCTGAGCTGAAGGCAGAAGCTTAATTCTCTGAGCCACCCAGGTGCCCCAAAGCTATTATCTTTTATGTCGCTATAAAAAGCCCTAATTTTGGGGTGGGTAACAGGGTGATGGATATTGAGGAGGGCACATGCACTGGGTGTTATACTTAACTAATGAATCATTGAGCACAACATCAAAAACTAATTATGTACTATGGACAGTGGCTAACTGAACATAATTTTAAAAAGCCCTAATTCAATTTAATAAACTAATTTTTGATGAGATCCTTCATATAGCCTCATTAAAAGGTGTCTGAAGGGACCTTAGTTTGGAATGATTCCCTTGTTTAGAAACTTCTAACTCATTAACAAAAGCTTGATTTTTTTTTTTTTTCATTCTAGAGATTATCTTTCATTTCTATTCTGGGGCTCCACTTCAGTGTAACACTTGGCAAAAATTAAAAGTTCCTAAAAGAGGCCTTTAAAGATGAATAGCATCTTGATGTTGAACTTTAATTTTTATCAGAACTGACAACCATTATGGCCATAATGAAGGAAAAAAAAAAAAAACCAGGAAGGAAAGGTTTGAACTGGGGAGGACAGAAAAGGGAGCTGATCTTTAAAATTAAAGATCTGCCACCTGGTAGAAATCTCCACATGGTCAGACCATGGTATCAAAGGCCAGATTTTTTTTAAAGATTTTATTTATTTATTTATTTATTTGAGAGCAAGAGCAGGGAGTGGTGGGTGAAGCGGGAGTTGGACAAGCAGACTCCACACCCAGCTCAAAGCCCAACACAGGGCTCCATCTCACGACCCCGAGATCATGACCTGAGCCAAAATCAAGAGTTGAACACTTAACCAATGGAACCGCTCAGGCATCCTAAGGCCAGATTACTTTAGCCGTCGATGGGAACAGATAACCATCTGGCATAAATCAGAATTATAACCAGAAACAGACTTCACCAATATGTATAGTTAGTGTGGTAGAGTTGAAGTATTGAATTACTGATCTGGAGACTTATCAGAGGAGCCAAGGGAAACTGAGCACCTTGAAGTGCGCAATTTTATTGGCTGCAACTTTAGAATTCAGGTCAATATTGCGTCAGTTAAAACTCCAGAAATAAATTGTCAAAGGGAAACTCAGAGATACAGAGTTAGTTCTATGCATGCTAATTATTTATTTACATATAGGACGGAGGACGTTATGTTGCTATCAGTCAGCAAAGGCAAAAGCAGATATATAAGGAAAAGGAAGAAGGGAAAGCCAGTCTGGGAAAAGTTAGTTTTGTTTTATATTTTTGCAAGTAGCAAAGAGACTGGTTACAACAGAATGGTCTTGGGCAGGCTGGTGAGGGTGATCAAAGGAAGACATTTCAGTTCTTCTTGGATTCTCTGGAAAGACTTGAGAGGTTAGCTGGAACACACAGAAGATTAGTGGAGATACAGTTGGTTCTCCCATGAGTGGTTGGAAGATGAGAACTATGTCATAGTGGAATATAGGAAGAAATTTGACTAGAAGAGGGAAGGTATGAAATTATCATCTTACAAGATTGAAATGCAGGCTCACTACGCAAATGTGGCAGGATTGAACAGAATTTCCAGATGAAGTATTTTTTTATTCCAGTAAAAATTTTTCTTTATCATTAATTCTACTGTGAAACTTGTACTTTCCCCCCAGATAGGCTAATTTCAGCTATAATTTTTAAAAAACCCAACTATATATGTATATAGATATAGATATAATACAAATTTCATTGTTCACAATGTTTCGATTCATGTGGTAAGAATTTCCTCTTAGCAGCATTCCCTTTATCGCCAGCAGCCTTCTCTGTGCAGTAATTACTCTGTAATTCTCCTTTTTAAAGGAATCTGTGGCCATCATGGACCAACTCTTTCCCATTCGCCTTTATACTGACTCTTTTATATAAATGTTATAATATCGTGACTTTGTTTTTCTTTTTAAAGTAAAATTATATTTCATAAGTATAGATAATTGATAAACATTTAAAAATTCAAATAGAACTAAAATGTGTACAACAAATATAAGGTTGTAAGATTTCTTCCTATTTTTGTGCTTCAGTTTTATCCACTATTTTTAGTTTCTTATTATCCTTCCCCAAACAAGTTGGGAGCAAATATATAGTTGTGTGTCTGTCTGTCTGTCTGTGTACAAATAGTCCTTTTTTTTTTTTAAAGATTTTATTTATTTATTTGACAGAGAGATCACAAATAGGCAGGGAGACAGGCAGAGAGAGGTGGGGGAAACAGGCTGAGCTCTCTGCTGAGCAGAGAGCCGGATGCAGGGCTCGATCCCAGGACCCTGAGACCTTGACCTGAGCCGAAGGCAGAGGCTTAACCCACTGACCTGAGCCGAAGGCAGAGGCTTAACCCACTGAGCCACTGAGGCTTAACCCTACAAATAGTCCTTTTTACATAGCAAATCATAACATACTATACATAATGTTCAGCATCTTGCATTCTTTATTTAAAACATATACAAACCCTCATCATAATGTGATGAGTAGAATACAAATTCAGTCAAATAAAATTCAATATTGCATGACTAGGCAGTTAACGAAATGACTGGGGTGACACTATCCAGATTCGTTTTCAAGGAGGAAGGGCTTAATCATTCCTGGTCTCAGTTGAGGTTTGCCCTGCCCCGGTGACAATTTTCTATTTCCACTTACATGTCTAAAGAAGATTCTGGGCCCGGTGGCTGGCTAAACTATTCAGTAAAGTGGTAGGGATTCTAGCAATCTGTTTGGCTCCTTTTTTGTCAACCTGGTGAAGAGGCCTGTGGCCAAGCAAATATAGCAAATATAGGGACCAAACACACTTACCCTCTGCTTTCCAAGCTCAAGTTACCTGCTGTGTCTGTAGAAGGCCCTACTCTCTTCTCACAGCTTCTTCCTCCATAAGATGGGAAATTCACTCCACCCATTTTGGGCTGTCAGGAAGCCAATAGCTAACATGTTGCCAATCAAATTATATCCAAATGATATTTTCCAGGGCTGTTTATTATTGTCATTGCTATTTCTAGCTTATCAAGCTTATTATTTAGTATCAGTAAATATAGGTACACCTGATTCTCTTAATGGCCACATAGTTCTCTACTGTACAGATGTAGAAAGGGCAGTCAGCCAGATAGATTTGTTTTACTTCCCAGACAACATTTCTGAGGCTGATCAATAATGTAGATGCTTTTTAATGGTGCAGCTTCTCCAGGGCAGGTGGAGGCTTTTAATATGCCATGTATATTGTTGCTGGAAATTTATAGACGAACTTCTCTAGTGTTTAATTTAGAGCATCTATAGTCTTCATTTTGTCAATATTTGCATGTATTTCCCTCTCTTCCTATTCCTATCAAGACTGGTTTTTCTCTAGGCCTGATGTACAGCCGCCATCTTTAGACATCTCTCCACCATCCTCTTGAATTGGATTCTTTCTTTTCTATACCCCATTTCTCTTCATTTTGGGGTTTGGTAAATGCAATCTCCAGTATCTTCCTAAGGAAAGATTCGCAGGAAGTAATTGTATAAAAACCTAAATATCTGAAAATATGTTTATTCTGTTATCATTCTTAATTAATATTAGTTGGATTGGGTATAGGATTCTAGACTGAAAGTAGTTTTTTCCCCAGAACGTTTAAAATAAAGACCTATTCTTTGTTTTCAGGTGTGGTCAGTTGGCATGTTTAATTTATATTTTTATACTTTTCATTATCTTTTTTCTTGTTTTTTCTTCTTCATTTAAGTAGGTTCCACACCCAGCATGGAGTCCAGCTTGGGCCCTAAACTCATGACCTTGAGACCAACACCCGAGGTAGATCAAGAGCTGGACACCTAACTGAGCCACCCACGTGCCCCCATTATTGTTTTGATCCCATTTTTATTTTTACGAAAGCACTACCTGTGCATAATAACATAGATAATTTTATAAGTCTCCTAACAAAAAAGAGCATTCCCCACTCCATTCCTGCCCCCACCCATCTAATTCCTATTCCTCACAGTCAACTACTTTCAATTCTTTTAGGGTTTTTTGGGTTGGTATTTATAGAAACCTCCCTACACGGGGTGGTCTCAGGCTTCTTTGGTGTTTATAAGGAGCAGGGAAGGCAGTTCAGTTAGGACTGCAGTAGTCACTAGAAGCCGGTCAGGCATTGCCAAGGGAGTGATCTTCAATGGTTCCTAATTAAAGAACTAGCTTCTACGTAGATATTAGTTGGTGGAGAAATAGAAGAGGCAAAGTAACACAAATATGCCTACACTGATTTATTTAAGCACACAAGGAACTGAGCTAGAGAAACAGCAGACTGGAGCATGCTAGAAATAATCCAATTTGCATGCTTAGAGTTCCATCTTTATTAAAAACAACAGTAGCAATAACAAAAAACTCCCCTTTTTTCCATTATTTCTTGTATTACCTCCTCTTTAATTTTCACTGCTATCCAAATGGTCTTGGGTCCTACCACTTTCATGACTAAATTAGGCTCATTGATTCTCCTTGTATCACCATATCATTATTTCATTGGATTTTTTTTTTTTTTTTGGTGTGTGCTAACTGGTTTCCTTCCAAGCTTGTGCAAGCCAAACTATACTTCTCTAGTCCAAATTGGGAAAGAACTGAATATATAGCTTCTGTGATGTCCTATAGACACTGGCTGGTTTTAAATTGTCATATATTTTTTCACTGCTTTTGCTGCTGTATTTATGTGCAAATATTTCCCTCCTCATTTGTTTTAGCCAGTTTTTAACCAGTTTACCATTTTATTATCCAACATTTATACTAGTAGTTCCTGTTTTTCAGACTTAGATATTATCTCTTAAACTCCTAATATGGAAAATGAGAATTTAGAAGCCTACTGCCTAGGTCCAGAATATAGTTACCGGACCCTTTGATTACATCAGTATTTGCTGTTTATGTTTGAATAACAGGTAATTTTCAGCTTTCTCTGGTCAGCTCTGACAGTTCCCAGTTGTAGATCTTTTTATTCTTCCTTTCTAGATCCCAGTAGGACACAGGGCTCATGGAGCGCAGTAGAGCCATGACTAGGGGTGTGGAATAAGCCTTTGTTATAGAGATGAGGTCTTACACAATTACAGGAGCTGGCGAAGGTGCCTGTGGAAGGCGCTGCCTCTGCATCTCCCAGAGTTGCCAGGCTTGCTGCAGGCCAGAAGGGCTCGCAGTCGGGAAGAAACACTGAAGGAAAAGCAGAAGACAGCACAGACAAACTTGACCCCATGAGGAAAAACCATAAACTGATTCTCATCACCTCTGGCCTCAGTGACCCATCTGCTGCAGAAAAGCAGGCACTTTTTGCCAAACTGCAGATGTGTCTGGCCCAGTACTTAGAGAATTTGAAGAAAGAGATCTGGCATAAACTGGAGGGTCTGTGGCTCAGCAACCAAAATTAGCCAGCAGATAACCTTTGTGAGTTGCCCGGGGTATCCTGTACTGATCAACGCTAACCCAGGACATTCCCTTTCCCAGAAAGGGAATTCTGGGAAACATAGTTCCAACTTAGATTAACTGACAACAAAGAAACCACTACAGATATTCAGAGAAACCAAACCAAAACAAAACAAAATAAACAAACAAAAAAATCTTTCATGACATAAAACATAATGTTTTAAAAAAATCAAAGAGTTCATTTTTAAAAAGAACTTCAGAAAAATAAAAACATAGTAGATTTTTGTCATTCAGTAGAATATTTATAAATTTTTAGATGTGAAACTCTTAAGAAGAATGGAACAATAAAAGAGAAGAAAAGTGGGAGTGAAAAAAAAGATATAGGGTCAAGCTAAGGTATCCCAATAATTGGGTTTCAAGAGAGACAATAGAGAAAATCAGGAGGAGGAAACCCTCTGATCTGAACAGACAGGAGAAACCATTGACTCTACTGATATTCAAGACCTTACTTCTTCTGCAGATATAGGAAACTTTGAGTGTAAGAGATCTAAGAAATCATGGAAAAAAGCAAGTGTGTTCCCAATTGATCTGACTTCATAGAAGTCCAAAGAGCTATACCTTTTTGCCAGCTTCTCTCTTAAGAGAACATAGCTCATCTCATGTGGACACCCACCTTTAAGAAGGCAGACACCGCAACAACGAGCAAGCTTCAATGTGAGTGTTCCCAGCTACACAATACTGGGTTACAACAGTGGAACACAGTAATAGGGAAAATCATAAACAACTCTCCAGCTGAGAGCTCTGCAAGGTGCTTTGTGCTTTGTGTAAGTCAGTTACACAACTTGTGTACTCAACCTTCACTCTTGACCTTGTCCCTCCCCCCCCCCATCCATAGTTTTGATTACTCACCATCACCCTCAGTCGGAGGCGGATGATCCTCCTCCTGACAAATCTTCAGGTCAGTACTGGCCTAATGAGAGGTTGCAGTGCCTGTATCATTCACCTGACTTCATCTCACCATGCAGGGGTTTTATCATCTCCTGGCATCGTAAGCAGAAAGGTGAGTGTATTTTGAGAGAGAGACCAAATTCACATAACTTTCATTACTGTATATTGTTATAATTGTTATCTTTTATTATTAGATATTGTTGCTAATCTCTTACTGCGTCTAACTTATAAATTAAAATTTATCATAGGTATGTATGTATAGAAAAAAAAAGAACATAGTATCCATAGAGTTCCATCCTGTCAGTGGGTTCAGGCATCCAGTGGGATCCTGGAACGTATTTCCCAGAGATAAGGGGGGACGACTGTGTTCTAGTCTTATGAACGAACTGGTCTTCACTAACCTCACCGTGTCTTAAGATTTCTGTTACCTGCTGAATTCCACATATTTCCCAGCAAACTCCTAGTTTTTATCCCGGTGTTCACAGATGTGTTTTCACTAGATGGTATTTTTCCAGGCTGACTTCTCATTTGTCCCCTCCTGAAGGCTTCTTGGAGCCGCATCACCACACCCAGTGAACCAGCCCTCTTCCAACTCAAAGAGAACAGGACAGCACCTTTACCTCAGGAACTGACCCCTTGACTCAGGACTAGAATTTTAAGTGGATTTTCTATACTGAGAGATATATGGCAGAATTTAGGATTTGTAACTCATCCATTCCCTGCCTGAATTCTTATGGAATGCCGCGTATATTAATGGTGACTAAATGCTGGCACCTTCGAACCCAGGGAAATGAGACAAATAAGAACATTTAGTTGGTCGGCCACAAATTAAATTTATCCAATTTGAAGATTCTGAAACCATCTTCCCAATTTTTGTTGTAAGATTTTCCTTCATTTTATGAAATGATAGAAATAGTAGTTGGTTGAAATGACCTTATCTGGCCAAATGAAAATATAGCTGCCAAAAAAGAAAAGTAAATGAGCCACCATATATTTTTCAAATATCGAATTCGAAGCCCTTCACCATGACAAGAAGAGCCATCTTTGCTGTATATTACATTTCAAAGCTGAGTGTATTTTTTCCCAAAACTATACAAATTGATCTTAAATATAAAGTCAGAAATGTAATTGATTAAAAAGGTATATATATAAAACAACAAAGATTTGGACAGACATCATTTTTCAGCTTAAAACAGTCTATAAAAGTTTCTTGATGAACAAATGATACTCTGTCTCCCTAGCTACATTTGTTAAGGTAGGGAGAGCCACATGGAAATCCAGCCTGTAGGATCTGGCTCTGCCTCTGTACCAACCTCATTTGGGGTCAGTCTCCACCATCTTCATGAAGCAAACAGGGGTGGGACTCCTTCATGTACTTGAATATACCAAGATCTCTCCCACTTCAGGGCATTCGCAGTGCTGCTCAGCTTTCTTGAACTACTTTTTTTTTTTCAAAATTGTATACTCACTTTCGAGTAGGTTGCCTGTTTAGTAATAAACATATCATAATTATTTCTTAAATCAATGAATTGTGGTGTATGTCAAGGTGTGAGTTAAACAATGATCAGAGGGAAGATAACGATGAGGTTTCGATGGTGTCACACAGGAAGGGATCAGCTATAGGGTTATTTCTCGTGTAAATAAGGATACAAGGTATTATTTACTCCTGACTGGAATAGCTATTGCTATATATAGATAATTTGAAGATACGGAGCAGATGGACTGTTTCCTCCACATTTACATATTCTGCCCAGAACCCTTTTAGCTTGTTGGAATTTCTTTTAAGAATTCCAGTTTTCCAGCAATGGTTTTCCAAGCCCACAGTTTTTGCTAACATACATTATAAATACTTTTAATGCCAAGCTCTCATCCTGAGCTGGGTGACAATTTTACATCTCCAATTCTGAGTCAGATGGAGGCATTTCACACGCCTGTGTGGCAGCAGTGGGTGTCCAAGCTGTTGAGCTTACTGATCCTTCAGCATTTATCTTCTTATGGAAATTTTAAAAAGCATAAAAATGCTGAAAAAGCCAACCTTTAGGTCTAGCATGGTGATTTCTAACCCCAGATCTGACAATCATTCGTGGTAAAGATTATGGTATGAATTGCTAGGGGCTGTAAAAAGATTGGAAACTTGATGAGTTCCTAAACCTTTCTTCTGGATTCACGATGAGAACGAGAAGAGGGCACTTTTCTAGGAGAAATTTCACAGCACCCCTAAAGTGCCAACACTTTAATTAGAACAATATTTCAAGTGTCAGTGGATATGACTATGAAATAAAGCAGAAGGATAGGCTGGTGGAGGTGAGAAAGTCCTTGAAGGCATTTTAAGCTCTCTGGAGAATAAAGAAATGTGTAATATACATCAGAGGAGGACAATTAAATATTATTTATAACCCTAGATCTCAATATAATCAAACGTCATCTTATTTTTCTCACTAATGGACTTCTGTTTTGTTTTCAGGGATTGTGTTGACAATGCATTCCATTTTTAACAGGCAGTGAATTGTTTAGCTTATTTCTTTTTTACGTTACCACTTTCCCACTGTACCTTATGAGGCCTTTAGATGTGGCCGTAGACACGGAGGAGAGATGCTGTTTGCATGGAATATCCTTTCCTCTTTCCTCTACCTGCTGCTGCTTCGCCAAGACGAAATCTTGCATGTTCTTTGGAACTCAGCTTAAATCTCCTCTACAAAGTCCTGTTTTAATACTGGAATTGTCCTTCCTCAAAATGCCATAACCGCTAAGTTTCTTCATGTACTACCACCTGATGAACTAGGCTTCTCTGTTTATTTCTTAGTTTCTCCCAGGAAGCTCTGGGCCCTTGTACTGTCATAGTTAAAAGGTTGGACTTCAGAGTCAAAATAGACCTGTACTGTTTTCTTTGCAGATAACTAGCTCTGTGACCTTGGAAAAGTAACTTAACATCTCTGTGCTGTAATTTTTCATCTGTCAAATGGAAATGATAGCAGTGACTATTTCATAGGGCTGCCATGATAACAGAATGAGGTAATGCACATAAAGAACTTAATACAGTGCTTGGCTGAGGAAATGGCCCAAAATGTTTTTAGTGTTTTTATTATTACCCTTAGTTTCTAGTATGACAGGAATTGTTTTTTATACCTAGTGCCTGATTCATAGAAAAGGCCTGCAAATATTGGATGAATAAATAACATTTTTTTCTCTTCCTAGTCAGTAAATAAGAAAAGTCATTTGAAATTTTAAAAAAACAAAACTAAACTAAAAACAAAGGAAAAAACCCTTCCCTTCTGCTTCTAGCAAGTTTGAGAATAAAATGGGTAATGTATACATAGAAGACATTCAAGTTATTATTATACCTTGTATATATATAAGTATATAAGTATTGAGTATATAAATATATATTGAGTATATAACTTATACTCAAGTTATAGATGTACCTTGCATTAATGTCAATGCAATGAAGACCATTCTCGTAAAAATTTATAAAAAGGATCCCTGCTGGGAGGTCTATTTTAAGTCATTACAGTGCAGTGTTTGTATTGATTGGAATTACTAGGCTTTCTGAAATATTTCATATACCTGCATTCAAGTATGCAGACAGCATTTTAAAGTACTCAGTATTTCAGATTTTCCATTTTCTGCTTCTGTTGCAGAAATAAATTCTCTCTCCTCACCATGAGAATCTGCCTGTCCATGACAGGCAAGACATCCAGAGGTTCTGAGTCATTACCTTAGAGGTTGTTTGTAAATCAGTGATTGCTCTCCTAGTTCGTATACTACTGTGGAAGAGTCAGAACGATTTGGAAGGAAACTTGTTTACCAGCAAAAGAGAAACAAAAAGAATATAAGATTTCCTATAGCCTTCCTTGTTATTAGTATGTGAAATTTCCTATTGCTTTTTGCATTAAGTCTCAGGTTTCTCACCTGGTTTTCAAAACCATAATGTTAATGAGAATTATTTTGCCTTGCATTCATGTACTGCTTTACAGTTTGCAAAGTTTTCAGCAGCAATCAGTTCATTGTTCTCTTGGCATTTCAGCCTGGTTGGAGACAAGCCATCATAGATCTGCAGACCTGGGGTGGCGTCATTGGTCCTGAGAGAATTACTTTGCATATATTACAATGTGGCACAAACAGGCTCTGAAAATTTTGGTAAGTTGTTGAAGGGGGTATGTTGGTCACACTAACAAAGAGTGTTCTATTTTGGAAGACCCGCAGAGGAGACTTCTTACTACCATAATTAGGGGAAATAAACATTGTATACTGTGAAATTGATCAGAACCCCTTCTATGTGTTAACTGAGAACATGATCAAATCCAATTTTATTGAAAACTAGTATCAATGTGGCTGGCTTACAGTAGCCACATTCTTGGTTACCTTACACATCTCCATGCATTCTTTTTCTCATCTATTTCAAATTTATGGTACTGGCCACATTTAATGTGTCACTATAAACTACTTTAAGTCCTTTTTTAAATAAGGCAGGACATGCATTATTCAAGTGTTTTCACATAGAATATTCTGTTTGATTCTCCTATCAGCCCTGTGAGATAGCATAATACTAACCCCATGTTAACTATCCATCCATGTTTCTCACTGTTTTTCCCCCAAACAGGCATTTTCTGCAAAGTTTGAGGCTGACAGAGCAGCCCTGGATCCTGCTTTGTATAATAGATCCCAAATGTAGGCTTATGCAAGCAGGCAACCCAGAATCTATGCCAGGAGTATATCTCTCCAGCACTGATTAATTCCTGTGTCTAAAAGCCATGTGTTCATTGTGGATGATAAGCTTGTTGCACAAACACAAGCTAACCACACTGAGGAAGTTTGGCATTAGTTCTGCACAAACCCCAGTGAGGATATTTGCCAAAAGGAAGGAGAAAAGTCCTGCCAATTTAGGCATGAATGAAATGTTTTGAGGCATCTGTAGACTTTTACATACCAAATAGAGAAAACATACATTTATAACACTGATTGAAACTTATTCAACCAAACTCGTGCTGAGGAAACCCAGATTCTAGGCTTGGGAAGTGGTCTAGACCTGTCCTTAGAAGCAGAAGCACATACGTGCAAATAGATACAAAATCACTAAAAAGTCCAAATGTGAATGTGAATTTTGTGGATGTAATAATGGAAGCCTAAAACTTTCCAGATGGACTTTCTCCTCCTTGAGAAGGGAAGAAGGGAGGTTGTGAGGGAGGAAGAGAAAGAAGGAAGGGGGTGAGGCAGGCGGCCGGCCATTGTAGACGGGATCACCTGAACAGTCACTCTGCGTGGTAGTTTTACTTTTCGTTTTAACTTAGGACAGATTCTACCCTTTTACCTCTCAGAGAAGATTTATTTTCGTATATGTGGTGGTGAAAGATGAAGTGAGGCCATTTGTACATGGCCCAATTAGGAACACAGAGCTTAAAGCCTTTGAAGGACTCCTTGAGATTATTTACTGGGTCTTCTCACGTGGGGTAGAAAGTCTCACTACTGCATCTCTGACATACGGTCATTGAGCTGCTGCTGGAAAACCTGTGAGAGACTCAGCACAGCCCCAGGACCACCACCACCATGGGGGAGGAGGCTTGTCTACCTTACCCTACTGCTGACAGCCTTTTTTAACGCATATATCCCTGCCACTTTTGACTCTTCTTGTTCTTGTTCTTTGGAGCATTGAAGAACAAACATATTCCTTCTGTTGTGTGACAGTCATTCAAAGAAATGGAAAAGCTCTAATGACTGCCCTACTATATTCCTAAGATAAACTCATGTGTTTTTCTTCATCTGTTCCGCATGTAGTATGATTTCCAGGACTTTCATCAGTCCAGTCACTGTCCTCTGAGAAGAATCACCTTGTTCATGTTTCCTCTAAAATGTCGGTCTCTATAGATGGTGATGGATGGTTCAGGCCTCAGGGGGACTGTGACCTCCTGTGATTGAGTTACACAGTGTCTACTGTCCTGACCTAAGACTGCATTTCGTTTTAGTAGCTTCATTAACATTATCTGCTTTTGTGAGAATTCGAGTCACATGAACTCTCTGAAATGTCTGCATTTCTCCATATAAACATTTTTAGCCAATTATAGTTATTTATTTATTCTTTTAACCAAATACTTGGTGGGGGGATTGCATGCTAAATATAATAAAATTTTTCTGAACTACATGTCAACCAAAGCCCCGCCTGCACACAAATGTTTGTTTTTGAGCAACAGGTAAATTATCCAGACTTTGGAGATAATCCTATTTTAAATCATCTTTGTGTGTTCTAAGTATTTCTATGTAACTGAGGAATCTGGAACTGGTATCTTATTCATCCATGGTAGCAGTAGTCATCCCTAACTATAATATGCATGTAATGAGGATATTGAGCAGGGTAACAGCATGAAGATGTTTTCCTTTCATTTTTCCTCACTACTTTATAAACATGTTCTAATGAATCTCTCTCTTTCCTGTCCTTTACAACTCCATGGACAGCTTCCATAGCTTTCCTGTCAGTTTCAACTAATACACATCCTATTTAAAACACCTTGACACTCCTACTCCAGTGTCATCTCCTTCCCTTCCACTAGCGCTGGGTAGGTCTAAGCCTGAGCGTCTTGGAATGGGCGGGATGCTTTTTTTATTCCTCATTTCTTGGGAGGGGAAAAGATAGGAGAGGCAGAGCTGAAGAAGGTGTGGTCTGACTTGGGACACTGATTAGGCACCCCCACCCCCGTGTCACTGTTGAGGACTATTACAGGGAATGACGGAGGAGGGGTGATGCCATTTACATGATTTCCCATGGTTGTCATTCCTCTGCCTGACATTGAGTGCCGGTGATGGTCCTGTGAGGCAAGTGTCTATGTGCTATATCCTTCAAAGAGGACTGTACAATTCCTTCATGTCATGTGGGAGATCTCTGTGTAGCTCAGCCTGTTTCACCATGACTTCCTCATAGATCCCACAACATCACAACATCTTAACTCTTGGCATACCCTCACCTGGCAGGCAGTCTTCTTGGTTGTGTTTACAGTATGGGCAACTCTCTCCCCGCTTGAACTGTGGAAATACCATACATCCCTCATGTGCCAAAGAGCAAGCAAGAGGGCCATCTACTAACTGCTCCCTCTTGACATAGCAAAGCAAACCTCTTTCTAGTTATTTTCTAAGGCCTGTTTCTCAGGCCTTTCAGAAAGTACATTGCCTGATATAGGTCTACCTAGAGAACAAGAAGGCAGTGCCATCTGCTTATAGACATCTCCAATCTTGAGTAAGATTTTTGAAATCTCTTCTTGGACTCAGGAAGAAGACAGCCTCCCCACCCCCAATTTCCCACTGGGAAGAGAGAGAATTATCCTAGCTGTACTGTATTTGTCATAAGGACCACATACTCATGTCTCTCTGATTTGCTTCTCTCTAAATGTATAATGAAAGCAGTTGATTGGAGTAATAGAGGTTATTCTGATTTTCTGTGCCTGTGTGTGTGTGTGTGTGTGTGTATGTGTGTGTATAGGGTGTGTCTCTCCTAATCATGTGAGTTTCTCTGATCATCATCTGTTTGTCTATCTTGTTAATTCCAAGGAAATAGAAACCAATCAAATCCGTCTGTTTCCTGTCTCAATTCAGGTTGATCATAAAAATCTATCATTGCAATTCTTAAAGAAATACATATTTCCGGGGTGCCTGGGTGGCTCAGTGGGCTAAAGCCTCTGCCTTTGGCTCTCTGCTCAGCAGGGAGCCTGCTTCCCCCTCCCTCCCCCTCTGCCTGCCTCTCTGCCTACTTGTGATCTCTGTCTGTGAAACAAATAAATAAAATCTTAAAAAAAAGAAATACATATTTCCAATGATTCTGATTCTGTGGTTTTGAGTGGGTCCCCGGAATGTATGAGGAGTCTCGCTTGCATCTCCACCTTATTGGCTGTGAGCAGTGTAAGGCCCCGTGCTGTGGGGAGCCATTTCTGCTCTGCATCTCGCGCCTCCTGGTAGTACGGGGCTCTTCCCTTCATTCTCCTCAGCTGTTTCCAGAGAACCCAGGCAGAGACTTCCTTGTTGTAGAGACCCGAGTCTGTCAAGAGTACTGCTGGTGTTTGGACAAGTTGTACATGGTGTCCTTTCACAATTCTTTATTTCTTCCATGTTTCATGTTGGTCTCCATTGTCATACCCAGTCTTGAATATTTGTGTTGTTTTTCTCTTGCTCTCTCCTTTCCTTTTTCTTCTGTCCTCCTTCTCTCTTTTCATTCAGGTCATCTGGATCTGGATAATGTCAGTGATTTAGAAAGAGACCTGTGCACTTGAAGGAGCCTGGGGAACAGTTGTTTTTCCTTGTAGCCCTTCTCTAGCAGGCAATCACAGGGCTAAATCACAGGAACATCGAGGACTGTGTGTGGTTGAGCACATCAGTTGTCTGTGCTTATGGACTTAGGACATATGCTCACAATTACAGACAGATATAATCTTTTCATATTGATTATATATTTTTAAAAGATTTTATTTATTTATCTGACAGAGAGAGAGAGAACAAGTAGGCAGAGAGGCAGGCAGAGAGAGAGGGGGAAGCAGGCTCCTTGCCGAGCAGAGAGCCCGATGTGGGGCTTGATCCCAGGACCCTGAGATCATGACCTGAGCTAAATGCAGTGGCTTAACCCTCTGAGCCACCCAGGCGCCCCCATATTGATCATATATCATGCTTAATTTTTAAGAACATACATGACCATAAAGTATCTTCTTTAATTAAAAAAAAAAAGTCAAGATTCAATTGTGTTTTTGAATACCCAGAGCCTAGCTTCCTATATGGTTCACTCCTCATCCAATTATTACTTTTTCCATTCAATATTTGATAGGCTCTATCCCTCCTCACTGCCTCATTTCCCACAGATGGAAATAGGAGAGGAGGGCATATCTGTGAACATACTTCTAGGCCATGCCATGTGTAGAGAGAGAATTCTGGTTCACCCAGTGAGTTCTGCAGACTCTTCCTCATTTTCCTCTGTCCCCGACTGCTGTGGAGGACTGGTCTGATCTTCACTCAGAGCTCTCTGGCATTGCTCCTCTGGCAAGGGAGCCCTTCTCTATTTAAGCCCTAGCAGATCTGATGAACTCTAATGGGAGGAGAATGCAAAAATGTTGACTAGTAGGAATAAGAAAGGAGACACAGCCACAGATACAGAAGAACTACAGATTCAGTTGCATATCATAATGTCACGTGCAACTGTGTTCCAGCCCACAGGCAAACCTAAAGGAAATACTTGCCTAGGGAATTATCATTTAGCAAAATGGACCCACGTAGAAATAGGAAGCATTTTTTAAATAAATCACTTACAGATAAGAAATTTGGAAAGATTCTGATTAGGATATCCATGCCAAGATAGACTCCCTGCCAGAACTATCTCCTCCTTGTACAAAGTAAAATTATTTACAGAGAATCATCTGCAGTAAAACTCCATGCTTATGTACAATGAGGCTCTTGAAATGGAACAGCTAGGACTTCAGAAACCTGATATCCTCCTGTGTGCATTAGCCACAGAGATGTCTGAATAAAGAGAGCGTTCGAGAGAACCAAAGTTGAGTCTCTTAATTCCCTAGTTTAATTTAAAAAGCAAGTAAATAAGCTAAGTGTCAAGGAAAAATAAAATTAGGAGTATTTACAGTTTGGAATTAGTGAGAAATTGTTACTCGATGGTGTTTTCTCTAAGAGGTTTTGATATAATTGTTTTCTTTTTTTTAAGGCTAAGTGGTATGAAATCCAATTGTTTTAATAAATATTAAAGATTAAATTTTAAGATGAGTTTGCACATTCCCAAAAGTAGTGATTTCCTTTGGACATAACACAGCATTTTGCTTTAAAGGGTTGCATGGAAGGATATCAAAACAGAAAGCCTGGATTTGTAGAGCTAGAATTTTCCATGTTAAGCTAAGTGAAAGTGGTAGAGAAGGCCAGGACATCCTTCAGTTGTCTTTTAATAGGGAAATAATCTTATCTCAGTCACTACTTTTGCAATCCAACTTGTAAGTCAGTCATGAAATGCTTGACACTATCACAGCCTGGCTTCTAAATCATCTCTGCCTGGACAGTCCTGCACGAGCACCTTTGTCTAAAGCCACGTGGGCCCCAGTACCAGGCCAGAGCAGATCTGGCTGTGAACTTGTCCGTTTGCTTAGGGAGCACCCACCTGTCAGGGCTGTTTGCAGCTTTACCCATGCTGGCCACCTCTGTTTTTCTTATAAAGCTGTCTGAGATATTTTATGTTTTATGTATGGATGGATGTACTTATTTATTATAGTGTGTAATTATAATTATTTATGATCCATATAGAAAATGTGAGGGAAAACAGATAACATTTATAATAGTAAAAAAAGTTACAAACTCCCTAGGAATTAACTTACCAAAAACCTGTAGGATTTACCAACAGATCAGTCAGCAGAAAGTAGCAGAAGATATAAAAGATGACTTGATTGCATGTAATAAAATAAATGACTTTGAATGGGAAACCTTACTATTCTAAACATAAACTTTGGACTCAGATTTATGTATACATTATGCAATCCTAATCAAAATGTACATAGATTTTGAAGAAAGGCATAGTTTGCAAAATGGTCCTAAATATCATAATAAAATTTAAATGAATAAAAATAATCAATAGACTTTTGAGCAAAAAGAGAGACATACCCAACCAAGTGTTACCATATATTGCTACAATAAATAAAATCATATGGTATAAGAGAAGACAGGTTAATGGAGCAAACATAGAGGAAAAAAAAATCAGTGTTCATTATACTAGGTCCTTCATTGACACTTTCCATCTAGAAACATATCTTTCAATTCAGGAAAGTTTTTTTGAATTATTTTGTTAATAATTTTAGCTTCATTTTTTCCCTACTCAGTTTAGAAGTGCTCTTAATCATATGTTGGCTTTGCTGGACTCTTCCTCTCAACTTTCTTTTTTATTCCCTCTTATTTTCCTGCTCAGCCTTTCTTCCCCTCTTCTTTCTAGGTGATCAATTCAGCTTTATTTTTCATACCTTCTATTGACTTTTGGCTATCTGCTTTTATGCATTTACCCTTAAAGAGCTATTATCCTATTTTTCAATATTCTTCAGTGTTTGTAAAAGCATTCTCTTCTTATTTCATAGTTGCAATATCTTCTTTTGCCTGTCTTCAGATTCAGATTTCTCCTCTTAGATTTGGTTAACCACCTTAACCAAGTGATCAAATTTAACATCATTAATTATTCTTATTGGAGGACTGGTCTAAATTTATATGCTCTTCCAACCTGGTGTAATAACACAAAGTAACATCATCTACCGAGTAGATGTAGTTTCAGGATATACAAGAAATAGGGAAGTAAGCTAAATGATACCATGATGAAGTCGTCAAGTCCTAATTATAGAATGCTCTATCTACGAGACAGCAGACCTGGACTCCTCAGAATACTAAATGTTATTGAAAACAAGAGAGAGAGAGATTGTTCTTTAGTAAAGGGTCTATAGAGACCCCCAAATGAAGTAGAATTTATGAAATCTGATGGAATCATGGAATAAAACTGAAGCATCAGTAAAAATCACTCACTTGTGGGCCCAATGTTGAAGTTCAGTGATACAGAATCATTATTAATATATTTACATGTGAAAATGACATTTTGTAGGGAAAGCCGCCTTTCTCTAGAGATATATGCTGAGTTGTTTAGCAGTAAAATTTCATGATTCAGCATTTCAAAGAGAGAGAGCATGGACATGGTAAAATATTCATTGCCCTGTTCATTCATCTTTTCTATAGATTTGATACCAAGATAAAGTTGAAGATTCTTTTTCTGAAAAGTCTGTTTCTTCTGTTACCTCTTTTTTCCTGTTTTCTGTCTTTCCTGTTTAGAAGATTTCCTTGGGTGGCAGGGAAGCCCTGCTTAAGAGGGCTGTTCCTGTTTAAGAGCAGAAGATTCACGCACTAATCATGAACTGTGAAGGAGGGTGAGACATGCTTACCGTGACTGGACTGCTGCTGTATCTGTCTGGGCTTTCCGCGGGTGACCATACTGTGAGTACTGTTACGGAGTTCCTCATGGCCAGAATCTCTAGCAGATAGTTTTTCAGTCTCCTGTCTGAAAGGTTTAAGCTCAGGTGCCTGGGTGCTAATGGGAAAAACAAGCCAGGAATCTCACCATGCCCCAGAGACATCTGTCCCCCATCTTCTTCATGCAGAGACCCTCCAGTTATCCTCTTCAGAGCATAAATCTCAAATAGGGAAGGGAGTGGGGAGTGGTTGAGGGGCTCTAACAGACCAGCATAAGCCTCTGGCTATGGTTCCGTCTTTCCTTCTATTAGCACTTTCATTGCTAATAGAATGACACTGTCAGTCCCTGTGCCTGTCTGGGGTCCCATTGCCAGCCTACAATTTTGTTTTCTTGTATTTGCTAAATCACTGACCACTCACCCATCTGCTTTCAACTTCCAAAAGTTTGTTGCCTTTGCCTCTTTCGCCCCTTTTTTTGTTCTTGTAGATTCCTGATGCCTTTTTTTTTTTTTAAAAGATTTTTTATTTATTTGCCAGAGACAGAGAGAGAGAGTACACACAAGCAGGCAGAGAGGCAGGCAGAAGCAGCGAGAGAAGCAGGCTCCCTGCTGAGCAAGGAGCCCAATGCGGGACTCGATCCCAGGACCCTGGGATCATGACCTGAGCCAAAGGCAGCAGCTTAACCAGCTGAGCCACCCAGGCGTCCCTCCTGATGCCTTTTTAAAATCCCTTCACTCCCATCTTAGTAGAATTTGCAGGGTAGGCCAAAGTACATATATGTGTATAACCCATCATCTGTAACTGAGAGTCCCAAGAATATATACTGGAAAAGAAAAGCATTGAAGATAGGTTGCTGTGAAAAATAATATATCTTTTTATTTTCCAGATTTGCATATAGTAATCCCAGTTTTATAAGGTTAAATTGTATATGCTTAGGAAGAGTATTGGAAGGACCTACATCAAAATTATAGGGATTAAAAATTGCTAGGGTAGGACTTCAAGTGACTTTTTCTATTATTTCTTTGGCTTATCTCTATTGTTATTTTTTATAGAGACAAATATTAATTTTTTTAGGTGAAAAAGACACATGAAAGCTACATCATAAGAAATACAATAACCCATATGTTTTGATGGGTTTCTTCGTAGATGACCAGAATGCCAGAATTCAAAAATTACTAAGACTATGGAATGGAGTTCATATAATTTCAAGTTATGTTCCCAATTTTAACTATAAATTTGCTGTTCCTGAAAGACAAATCCCTTCCTCGTGAGGGAATGTATATATGGGATGACTCTGGTAGAGAACAGAGCACCCCTATAGCTGGGAGCCAGGAGTGATTTGCCGTTCCCCAGCATGTAAACAATGCAAATGTCTAGTCTAACCAGGAAAGCAGACTTACCATCCATTCCTTCACGGCCTGTGAGCTTTTTGTCTCACCCAGACTGCAGCTTCCAAACTGTGGCCACCAGGCAGACAAGACAAAAGCAGTGTCAGCTTAAGTCCATCAGGTATAGCTAAATCTGATTGTGAATAGATCTCCACTCATAACGAATTCAGCAACATACTTAGAAGGAGGAATGGGGAGTCATGAGACTTTCATTTAAAAATTTCAAAGGGCTTGATGGCACCCACTTCTGATAGTTCTCCAAAGGCGCAGTAGCACTTCTCATTTCTTTCATCAGAGAATGAGATTACATATGCACATACTTCTTACATATTTTTGTGTATGTGTTTTGCCAGTATGATATGCACAAAATAATGTTACTGTTTCCTTCTATTTCTTTGTATATTTTAGATCTTTATTCTGTTCTATTGTTTTAAGGATTTTATTTTTATTTATTTGACAGAGATCACAAATAGGCAGAGAGGCAGGCAGAGAGAGAGAGAAAGAGAGAGAGAAGAAGGGAAGCAGGCTCCCCGCTGAGCGGAGAATCTGATGCGGGGCTCGATCGCAGGACCCTGGGATCATGACCTGAGCTGAAGGTAGAGGCTTTAACCCACTGAGCTACCCAGGCGCCCCTATTGTGTTCTATTGTTTTATAATTGAAAACAATGTATCTTTTAAAGATGTACTCTAAAACATACTGTTTTATAATTTAAATTAATTTATATTTAATAGAAAACAATATAATTACTCATTTAAGAGTACAGGTTGATCAGTTTGGTAGATGTATACAGCCATGCATTTACCACAGAAGCGAAGTTCTACCTGGGATCAGCTGCAAAGTTTGTGGGTCCCATGGCAAAATATAGGCATCTTTGTTCAAATATTTTAAATTTTGAGATGCTGACAGCTGCATGAAACCAATAGCAGAGACTTTATGCGCCTAGGACTGCACGGGTCCTGCATGAAACTGGCCCTGCTCTATCACTTCCAAAAAAATTCCCTACTCCCTTCCAGCCAATTTCTGGCAACAGGCAACCACAGCTCTACTTTTTGCCCTTATACTTTTGACATTTCTTGAATTTCATAAAAACGGAATCATATAGTATATAGTCTTTTGTGTCTGGCTTTGGTTTATTAATTTCTTGCCATTTGTCCACTTTTTATTGCATTGGTTTCCTTTATGATGCTTATTATTTCTTCTGTTTCTGCCAACAAAAGGCTAATCCCAGGGGACACAGAAGACATATTCATTTGCCCTCTCACCTGAGCAGAGATGAGCAGCTAGGACAGCAGTTTCAGGAATTTGCTACTATATTTCATTGTTTCAAGTCTGCATCAAAATCTGGTAATGATATGACTCGGTGAATTGTAAATTTCCAAGAGGAAGGGGTGCCAGGAAATTGAGCTTTCAGATAGCTGGGAATATAGACTGTATAGACTTATGTCAAGAACTCTCTTGCTTCCCACATAATTGCCCTTCAAAGTTAAGACCAAATGTCCCTCTGGATCTCCATTTTCAGATGATCTGACCTTGAATGAGGGAGTAAAACTCTGACAGACTTTGCAACTTAGCATCAATTTCATTTTTTTCCTGTTGATGACCTGTACTTTCTTCTGAAGCTTTTTAACTAGCACCTGACTGCTTCTTGCTCCAGACTTTCTGCAAGGTTGCTAATCTTTTAGTTTCCATTCTCTTACTGTGGTTCCCATTCTAGGCTGCCTTTTTCCTATACTTTGCAAGTTGTGCAGATTTAAATTCATTTCATCTACCAATATCTCTTAGTTCCCTTCTCTGAATATAATCCTAGAGCTGTGTTGTTTACTGAACCATGTCTGAAAGTGACACTTTGCCAGTAACTTTCTCTGTTAGCCCAAAGTCCTAGTTATCTTTGGACAGTTCATGTAAGGTCCTTATGTATAAACTCAGAAGAGAGAAAACAAACATCTCTTTACTTAGGGCAAATAAACTGGACCAAATCTCGTACTTGGACTTCCCCTGTCCTTGGATTTCTTGCAGCTCCTAGGGAGTGGTCTTTATCAGCTGTATCTAAGCTCTCTCACGGTTGGGTAGAATGCAGGGCATGAGCTGAACCTATTGGACAAGCACTCCATGCATATCCTTGGAACCTTAGCTCAGTTGAGTTTTCAGATGAGGGGCACCTGGGGGGCATAGTCATTTAGTTTTGGCTGAGGTCATGACTTCAGGGTTGTGGGATTGAGCCTTGAATTGGGCTCTGTGCTCCGTGCAGAGTCTGCTTAGGATTGATTCTCTCTTCCTCTCCCTCTGCCCCTCCTGCTTGTGCTCTATTTCTCAAATAAATAAATAAATAAATATTTTTTAAAAAAAAAGCTTTCAGATCATCTATTCTCTTCAGTTTTTCCTTATATAGAGCTTTGTGGGATCCAGAATACAATGACCATAGTTTACCAGGAACAAACACCTATCTTCCCAGCCTCCTGTCCAGTTAACCATACCTGACCTACCCCTTCCCCCCTACCCTACCAACCATACCCAGTTACCGTTAGTCTTAGAAGTTCCTTGATTTGGATAATAAATTATACATAAGGGGTGCCTGGGTGACTCCGTCAGTTAAGTGTCTGTCTTTAGCTCAGGTCGTGATCCCAGGGTTCTGGGACCGAGCCCCATGTCAGGCTCCCTGCTCAGGGGGAGTTAGCATCTCCCTCTGCCCTTCCCCGTGCTGTTCTCTCTCAAGTAAATAAAACCTTCCAAAAAAAAAAAAAAAAAAAAAAAAGGACAAGTGTACAAACTATAGTAATTCTTACAGAAACTTATTTTCATTTCTCCAAATAAATACCCAAAGGCTTTGTCTTTGATCACTGAATTTTAGCTCTGATGTATGACTAGTCTTGCTATGCCTTAAGAATAAGAAAGATTCATTATTTGAATAAATCAGAAGCAGGGGGCTCCTGGGTGGCTCAGTTGGTTCAACATCAGATTCTTGATTTCACTCAGACCATGAACTCACAGTCAGGAGATCAAGCCCCAGTAGGGCTCCTCACTGGTGTGAAGCCTACTTAAGAGTCTCTCTTTTCCTCTCCCTCTGTGCTGACTCCCACTCACACATGTGGATGCTATCTCTCAAAAAAAAAAAAAAAAATCAGAAGCTGAGATTAGTCTTTATGATCTGATTTGGAAGATTTTGGTTAATCAACCATTCTGACCAATAGTAATTGTTGATGCTTCTTTCAACATATATTTGAAATATTTCTAAGATTCAAAGTAGTTTTCTGAGTACTGAAATATTCTGTAAATATGAAACAGACATAGGCACACGAATAAGGGGCTAGTACTCAGAACATTACCAAGTATTCATCAGGAGAAAATAAATACTCATTGTACTCATGAGTAATACCTTTCTGTCAAGAACCCTGTAGACATTATCCCAATTCTCACCACAAACCTGCTACATAAGGAGTGGGTATAGAAAGAGGGTGAGTAGCCTAAACAATGGATACCCCTAGGACATGGTGGAGAGCAGATATACATCTAAGTCTCTTTGATGTCAAAGCCAGAGATTTTTTGATGATTATTAAAAATACTCATTTATAAAAAGATATCAAATACGGAGATGCAATGGTAAAGAAAATTAGTTGTTCAGAAGACCTTTTCATAAAAAAAGCCACCTTCTCCTTTCCCCGCCCGTCTCTATTCCAGTGCCACTCCAATTCCCAAGTCTTTCCATAGTTTTCTCTGTACTTATTTAATCCTATCTAGATATATAGATAGATGTGTAGGTTTCTATTGTGTAAATGCTCATTTTACCAAAATAGAAAGATCTCACAGACTATTTTATGTACCTTGCTTTTCTCACTCAACAAATCTTACAGAAGTCATTCCAGATCATATAATTTAAGTATATCACTTCTAATTTCCATAAAATAGTTTGTACATAAATGTGCCAGGATATATCCAGAATTCCCCTGTCGATGGGCATTTACTCTGTAACCAGTTCTTGACTACTATAAAAAACACTGCTACAATAATCTTCAAATACAGATATTTGGAAATTATTACTTTAATTTTATGAAATAGATTCATAAGAGTGGAATGATTGGATCAAAATACCTGTGTTGCTGATGTTAATAGATATTTCCAGGTAGTCTTCTAAAGACACAGTAGCACTTCTTATTTCTTTCATCAGTGAATAAGATTACATATGCACATACTTCTTACAGATTTCTTTGTATGTGTTTTGCCAGTGTGATATACACAAAATAATGTTATTGTTCCTTCTATTTCTTTGTATATTTTAGATTTTTATTCTGTTCTATGGTTTTATAATTGAAAACAATGTATCTTTTAAAGATGTACTCTAAAACATACTGTTTTATAATTTAAATTAATTTATATTTAATAGAAAACAATATAATTACTCATTTAAGAGTACAGGTTGATCAGTTTGGTAGATGTATACAGCCATGCATTTACCACAGAAGCGAAGTTCTACCTGGGATCAGCTGCAAAGTTTGTGGGTCCCATGGCAAAATATAGGCATCTTTGTTCAAATATTTTAAATTTTGAGATGCTGACAGCTGCATGAAACCAATAGCAGAGACTTTATGCGCCTAGGACTGCACGGGTCCTGCATGAAACTGGCCCTGCTCTATCACTTCCAAAAAAATTCCCTACTCCCTTCCAGCCAATTTCTGGCAACAGGCAACCACAGCTCTACTTTTTGCCCTTATACTTTTGACATTTCTTGAATTTCATAAAAACGGAATCATATAGTATATAGTCTTTTGTGTCTGGCTTTGGTTTATTAATTTCTTGCCATTTGTCCACTTTTTATTGCATTGGTTTCCTTTATGATGCTTATTATTTCTTCTGTTTCTGCCAACAAAAGGCTAATCCCAGGGGACACAGAAGACATATTCATTTGCCCTCTCACCTGAGCAGAGATGAGCAGCTAGGACAGCAGTTTCAGGAATTTGCTACTATATTTCATTGTTTCAAGTCTGCATCAAAATCTGGTAATGATATGACTCGGTGAATTGTAAATTTCCAAGAGGAAGGGGTGCCAGGAAATTGAGCTTTCAGATAGCTGGGAATATAGACTGTATAGACTTATGTCAAGAACTCTCTTGCTTCCCACATAATTGCCCTTCAAAGTTAAGACCAAATGTCCCTCTGGATCTCCATTTTCAGATGATCTGACCTTGAATGAGGGAGTAAAACTCTGACAGACTTTGCAACTTAGCATCAATTTCCATTTTTCCTGTTGATGACCTGTACTTTCTTCTGAAGCTTTTTAACTAGCACCTGACTGCTTCTTGCTCCAGACTTTCTGCAAGGTTGCTAATCTTTTAGTTTCCATTCTCTTACTGTGGTTCCCATTCTAGGCTGCCTTTTTCCTATACTTTGCAAGTTGTGCAGATTTAAATTCATTTCATCTACCAATATCTCTTAGTTCCCTTCTCTGAATATAATCCTAGAGCTGTGTTGTTTACTGAACCATGTCTGAAAGTGACACTTTGCCAGTAACTTTCTCTGTTAGCCCAAAGTCCTAGTTATCTTTGGACAGTTCATGTAAGGTCCTTATGTATAAACTCAGAAGAGAGAAAACAAACATCTCTTTACTTAGGGCAAATAAACTGGACCAAATCTCGTACTTGGACTTCCCCTGTCCTTGGATTTCTTGCAGCTCCTAGGGAGTGGTCTTTATCAGCTGTATCTAAGCTCTCTCACGGTTGGGTAGAATGCAGGGCATGAGCTGAACCTATTGGACAAGCACTCCATGCATATCCTTGGAACCTTAGCTCAGTTGAGTTTTCAGATGAGGGGCACCTGGGGGGCATAGTCATTTAGTTTTGGCTGAGGTCATGACTTCAGGGTTGTGGGATTGAGCCTTGAATTGGGCTCTGTGCTCCGTGCAGAGTCTGCTTAGGATTGATTCTCTCTTCCTCTCCCTCTGCCCCTCCTGCTTGTGCTCTATTTCTCAAATAAATAAATAAATAAATATTTTTTAAAAAAAGCTTTCAGATCATCTATTCTCTTCAGTTTTTCCTTATATAGAGCTTTGTGGGATCCAGAATACAATGACCATAGTTTACCAGGAACAAACACCTATCTTCCCAGCCTCCTGTCCAGTTAACCATACCTGACCTACCCCTTCCCCCCTACCCTACCAACCATACCCAGTTACCGTTAGTCTTAGAAGTTCCTTGATTTGGATAATAAATTATACATAAGGGGTGCCTGGGTGACTCCGTCAGTTAAGTGTCTGTCTTTAGCTCAGGTCGTGATCCCAGGGTTCTGGGACCGAGCCCCATGTCAGGCTCCCTGCTCAGGGGGAGTTAGCATCTCCCTCTGCCCTTCCCCGTGCTGTTCTCTCTCAAGTAAATAAAACCTTCCAAAAAAAAAAAAAAAAAAAGGACAAGTGTACAAACTATAGTAATTCTTACAGAAACTTATTTTCATTTCTCCAAATAAATACCCAAAGGCTTTGTCTTTGATCACTGAATTTTAGCTCTGATGTATGACTAGTCTTGCTATGCCTTAAGAATAAGAAAGATTCATTATTTGAATAAATCAGAAGAAGCAGGGGGCTCCTGGGTGGCTCAGTTGGTTCAACATCAGATTCTTGATTTCACTCAGACCATGAACTCACAGTCAGGAGATCAAGCCCCAGTAGGGCTCCTCACTGGTGTGAAGCCTACTTAAGAGTCTCTCTTTTCCTCTCCCTCTGTGCTGACTCCCACTCACACATGTGGATGCTATCTCTCAAAAAAAAAAAAAAAAAAATCAGAAGCTGAGATTAGTCTTTATGATCTGATTTGGAAGATTTTGGTTAATCAACCATTCTGACCAATAGTAATTGTTGATGCTTCTTTCAACATATATTTGAAATATTTCTAAGATTCAAAGTAGTTTTCTGAGTACTGAAATATTCTGTAAATATGAAACAGACATAGGCACACGAATAAGGGGCTAGTACTCAGAACATTACCAAGTATTCATCAGGAGAAAATAAATACTCATTGTACTCATGAGTAATACCTTTCTGTCAAGAACCCTGTAGACATTATCCCAATTCTCACCACAAACCTGCTACATAAGGAGTGGGTATAGAAAGAGGGTGAGTAGCCTAAACAATGGATACCCCTAGGACATGGTGGAGAGCAGATATACATCTAAGTCTCTTTGATGTCAAAGCCAGAGATTTTTGATGATTATTAAAAATACTCATTTATAAAAAGATATCAAATACGGAGATGCAATGGTAAAGAAAATTAGTTGTTCAGAAGACCTTTTCATAAAAAGCCACCTTCTCCTTTCCCCGCCCGTCTCTATTCCAGTGCCACTCCAATTCCCAAGTCTTTCCATAGTTTTCTCTGTACTTATTTAATCCTATCTAGATATATAGATAGATGTGTAGGTTTCTATTGTGTAAATGCTCATTTTACCAAAATAGAAAGATCTCACAGACTATTTTATGTACCTTGCTTTTCTCACTCAACAAATCTTACAGAAGTCATTCCAGATCATATAATTTAAGTATATCACTTCTAATTTCCATAAAATAGTTTGTACATAAATGTGCCAGGATATATCCAGAATTCCCCTGTCGATGGGCATTTTTACTCTGTAACCAGTTCTTGACTACTATAAAAAACACTGCTACAATAATCTTCAAATACAGATATTTGGAAATTATTACTTTAATTTTATGAAATAGATTCATAAGAGTGGAATGATTGGATCAAAATACCTGTGTTGCTGATGTTAATAGATATTTCCAGGTAGTCTTCTAAAGACACAGTAGCACTTCTTATTTCTTTCATCAGTGAATAAGATTACATATGCACATACTTCTTACAGATTTCTTTGTATGTGTTTTGCCAGTGTGATATACACAAAATAATGTTATTGTTCCTTCTATTTCTTTGTATATTTTAGATTTTTATTCTGTTCTATGGTTTTATAATTGAAAACAATGTATCTTTTAAAGATGTACTCTAAAACATACTGTTTTATAATTTAAATTAATTTATATTTAATAGAAAACAATATAATTACTCATTTAAGAGTACAGGTTGATCAGTTTGGTAGATGTATACAGCCATGCATTTACCACAGAAGCGAAGTTCTACCTGGGATCAGCTGCAAAGTTTGTGGGTCCCATGGCAAAATATAGGCATCTTTGTTCAAATATTTTAAATTTTGAGATGCTGACAGCTGCATGAAACCAATAGCAGAGACTTTATGCGCCTAGGACTGCACGGGTCCTGCATGAAACTGGCCCTGCTCTATCACTTCCAAAAAAATTCCCTACTCCCTTCCAGCCAATTTCTGGCAACAGGCAACCACAGCTCTACTTTTTGCCCTTATACTTTTGACATTTCTTGAATTTCATAAAAACGGAATCATATAGTATATAGTCTTTTGTGTCTGGCTTTGGTTTATTAATTTCTTGCCATTTGTCCACTTTTTATTGCATTGGTTTCCTTTATGATGCTTATTATTTCTTCTGTTTCTGCCAACAAAAGGCTAATCCCAGGGGACACAGAAGACATATTCATTTGCCCTCTCACCTGAGCAGAGATGAGCAGCTAGGACAGCAGTTTCAGGAATTTGCTACTATATTTCATTGTTTCAAGTCTGCATCAAAATCTGGTAATGATATGACTCGGTGAATTGTAAATTTCCAAGAGGAAGGGGTGCCAGGAAATTGAGCTTTCAGATAGCTGGGAATATAGACTGTATAGACTTATGTCAAGAACTCTCTTGCTTCCCACATAATTGCCCTTCAAAGTTAAGACCAAATGTCCCTCTGGATCTCCATTTTCAGATGATCTGACCTTGAATGAGGGAGTAAAACTCTGACAGACTTTGCAACTTAGCATCAATTTCCATTTTTCCTGTTGATGACCTGTACTTTCTTCTGAAGCTTTTTAACTAGCACCTGACTGCTTCTTGCTCCAGACTTTCTGCAAGGTTGCTAATCTTTTAGTTTCCATTCTCTTACTGTGGTTCCCATTCTAGGCTGCCTTTTTCCTATACTTTGCAAGTTGTGCAGATTTAAATTCATTTCATCTACCAATATCTCTTAGTTCCCTTCTCTGAATATAATCCTAGAGCTGTGTTGTTTACTGAACCATGTCTGAAAGTGACACTTTGCCAGTAACTTTCTCTGTTAGCCCAAAGTCCTAGTTATCTTTGGACAGTTCATGTAAGGTCCTTATGTATAAACTCAGAAGAGAGAAAACAAACATCTCTTTACTTAGGGCAAATAAACTGGACCAAATCTCGTACTTGGACTTCCCCTGTCCTTGGATTTCTTGCAGCTCCTAGGGAGTGGTCTTTATCAGCTGTATCTAAGCTCTCTCACGGTTGGGTAGAATGCAGGGCATGAGCTGAACCTATTGGACAAGCACTCCATGCATATCCTTGGAACCTTAGCTCAGTTGAGTTTTCAGATGAGGGGCACCTGGGGGGCATAGTCATTTAGTTTTGGCTGAGGTCATGACTTCAGGGTTGTGGGATTGAGCCTTGAATTGGGCTCTGTGCTCCGTGCAGAGTCTGCTTAGGATTGATTCTCTCTTCCTCTCCCTCTGCCCCTCCTGCTTGTGCTCTATTTCTCAAATAAATAAATAAATAAATATTTTTTAAAAAAAAAGCTTTCAGATCATCTATTCTCTTCAGTTTTTCCTTATATAGAGCTTTGTGGGATCCAGAATACAATGACCATAGTTTACCAGGAACAAACACCTATCTTCCCAGCCTCCTGTCCAGTTAACCATACCTGACCTACCCCTTCCCCCCTACCCTACCAACCATACCCAGTTACCGTTAGTCTTAGAAGTTCCTTGATTTGGATAATAAATTATACATAAGGGGTGCCTGGGTGACTCCGTCAGTTAAGTGTCTGTCTTTAGCTCGGGTCGTGATCCCAGGGTTCTGGGACCGAGCCCCATGTCAGGCTCCCTGCTCAGGGGGAGTTAGCATCTCCCTCTGCCCTTCCCCGTGCTGTTCTCTCTCAAGTAAATAAAACCTTCCAAAAAAAAAAAAAAAAAAAAAAAGGACAAGTGTACAAACTATAGTAATTCTTACAGAAACTTATTTTCATTTCTCCAAATAAATACCCAAAGGCTTTGTCTTTGATCACTGAATTTTAGCTCTGATGTATGACTAGTCTTGCTATGCCTTAAGAATAAGAAAGATTCATTATTTGAATATAAATCAGAAGCAGGGGGCTCCTGGGTGGCTCAGTTGGTTCAACATCAGATTCTTGATTTCACTCAGACCATGAACTCACAGTCAGGAGATCAAGCCCCAGTAGGGCTCCTCACTGGTGTGAAGCCTACTTAAGAGTCTCTCTTTTCCTCTCCCTCTGTGCTGACTCCCACTCACACATGTGGATGCTATCTCTCAAAAAAAAAAAAAAAAATCAGAAGCTGAGATTAGTCTTTATGATCTGATTTGGAAGATTTTGGTTAATCAACCATTCTGACCAATAGTAATTGTTGATGCTTCTTTCAACATATATTTGAAATATTTCTAAGATTCAAAGTAGTTTTCTGAGTACTGAAATATTCTGTAAATATGAAACAGACATAGGCACACGAATAAGGGGCTAGTACTCAGAACATTACCAAGTATTCATCAGGAGAAAATAAATACTCATTGTACTCATGAGTAATACCTTTCTGTCAAGAACCCTGTAGACATTATCCCAATTCTCACCACAAACCTGCTACATAAGGAGTGGGTATAGAAAGAGGGTGAGTAGCCTAAACAATGGATACCCCTAGGACATGGTGGAGAGCAGATATACATCTAAGTCTCTTTGATGTCAAAGCCAGAGATTTTTGATGATTATTAAAAATACTCATTTATAAAAAGATATCAAATACGGAGATGCAATGGTAAAGAAAATTAGTTGTTCAGAAGACCTTTTCATAAAAAGCCACCTTCTCCTTTCCCCGCCCGTCTCTATTCCAGTGCCACTCCAATTCCCAAGTCTTTCCATAGTTTTCTCTGTACTTATTTAATCCTATCTAGATATATAGATAGATGTGTAGGTTTCTATTGTGTAAATGCTCATTTTACCAAAATAGAAAGATCTCACAGACTATTTTATGTACCTTGCTTTTCTCACTCAACAAATCTTACAGAAGTCATTCCAGATCATATAATTTAAGTATATCACTTCTAATTTCCATAAAATAGTTTGTACATAAATGTGCCAGGATATATCCAGAATTCCCCTGTCGATGGGCATTTACTCTGTAACCAGTTCTTGACTACTATAAAAAACACTGCTACAATAATCTTCAAATACAGATATTTGGAAATTATTACTTTAATTTTATGAAATAGATTCATAAGAGTGGAATGATTGGATCAAAATACCTGTGTTGCTGATGTTAATAGATATTTCCAGGTAGTCTTCTAAAGACACAGTAGCACTTCTTATTTCTTTCATCAGTGAATAAGATTACATATGCACATACTTCTTACAGATTTCTTTGTATGTGTTTTGCCAGTGTGATATACACAAAATAATGTTATTGTTCCTTCTATTTCTTTGTATATTTTAGATTTTTATTCTGTTCTATGGTTTTATAATTGAAAACAATGTATCTTTTAAAGATGTACTCTAAAACATACTGTTTTATAATTTAAATTAATTTATATTTAATAGAAAACAATATAATTACTCATTTAAGAGTACAGGTTGATCAGTTTGGTAGATGTATACAGTCATGCATTTGCCACAGAAGCGAAGTTCTACGTGGGACCAAC
Organism: Mustela putorius furo; assembly: GCF_011764305.1. Lineage (NCBI taxonomy): Eukaryota > Metazoa > Chordata > Mammalia > Carnivora > Mustelidae > Mustela > Mustela putorius. Next base: position 90,508,773 of record NW_025421998.1, read on the forward strand.
TACATAGTTTGTGGGTCCCCTGGTAAAATATAGGCATCTTTGTTCAAATATTTACTATTTCAAGATGCTGACAGCTGCGTGAAACCAATAGCAGAGACTTTACGAGCATGGGACTGCACAGGTCACACCCATGAAACTGGCCCTGCTCTGTCACCTCCAAAATCATTCCCTTACTCCCTTCCAGCCAATTTCTGGCAACAGGCAACCACAGCTCTACTTTTTGCCTTTATACTTTTGACTTTTCTTGAATTTCATAAAAGTGAATCATATAGTATATAGTCTTTTGTGTCTGGCATTGGTTTATTAATTTCCCCTGCCATTTGTCGACTTTCTATTGCATTGATTTCCTTTATGATGTTTATTATTCCTTCTATATCTGCTAAACTCTTTAGATTTAAAGTTTTTTATAGCTTCTTTAGATGCTGAGATCGTGTGGTTTTCATTTTTCTTGTCTTCTCATATAAGCATCGAGAGCTTTAAATGTTGCTGTAAACAGTGCTTTAGCTGGATTTCACAAAGTTTGATATGTTTTGTTTTCATTTCCATTTGGTTCAAGATATGTTCTAATTTCCCTTATGAATTCTTCTTTGACCTCTGATCTGTTTAGAAAATGTGCTTGCTATTAAAAATTTTCTACGTATTTGTTGATTTTCCAGGTTTGTTTTGTTACTGAATTCTAGTTTAGTTCCAAATGTACTTAATCCCTTTTAACTTATTGGGACATGTTCTCTGACCTAGCATTTGTTCTATACTGGTTGGGTACTTGAACCTAATTTATTATTACTGGACGTTTGATAGATATAAATTAGGACAACTTGATTGATTGCATTGTTCAAATCCTCTATATCCTTATTGGTTTTCTGTCCACTTGATGTGTCTGTCATGGAGGAAGGAATATTAAAATCTTCACTGATTGTTGTCAGTTTACTTCTTTTATTTTTTCAGTTGTTAGCTTTTGTTTCATAAATTTTGAGCTTTTTGTTAGAAGTATAGGCATGTATAATTGTTACATCACCCACTGTGTTGACTGATGGAATGTCCTTTTTTGTCATTAGTAATACACCTTTTCCTAATATTAATTTTGCAGTGTTAATATTGCATATCTAGGTCTTTTATGCTTAGTGCTTTTATGGTATTTTGTCTATTCCTTTACTTTCAAACTATACTGTTTCTGACCTTAAGTACATCTCTGATAGAAGGTATGTAATTAGTCCTTGCTTTTTTAATTCAGTTAATCAGTCTCTTCTTTTATTAGAATATTTAGGTCCTCACATTTAGTATTATTATTAACAGTAGTATAGCTGTATTTCTGTTTACATCTGTCACTTCACAATGTATTTGTCTATGTAAAAAATCCTAAATATGTTTATAAATCACAAGATACAAGATCAATATAAAAACTAGATGATTAAATCCATAATAGAGAAATAAAAATATAAGAAGTGACCTTACTTCTGGGAGCTTTATAAGGGTGGGTGAATCTTTTCTGCAAAGAAGAAGCCTACACCCAAGAAATTTACTGAAAGTGACCTTTGAAGGACACTGGAAAGTGGTCAAAGACAGGCAGCAATATGAGAAGTGTTTACTCACTTTGAAACGTTAGCAAACTATTGTGTATTTGGCAAGAATGTCACTTTTGACCTCCTGCTCTTGGGGTGTTCTCTTCCTCCCCAGCTTGCTGAAGGTGGCACACTCAGGTCATGGCTCACGGCAGTAGGGCTGTTAATGTAAGGCGCAGACTTTGGAAGCTGAGATAACAGATACCTCATATTTCTGGCTGATACATTATGTGCTCAGCTGAGATCCAATGGAGCCTGAAGAAAACCTAAAAGTCTGAGGAATCTTACAAACTTTCCATGTCTTTGAATCTATTTCTTATCAGGCATCAGAGATGGTTACTGTAACAGCATCAGGTATCTGAATACCTGATATCACAACAAGCAAAGGGGAAAAAAAAGCAAGAATTAGGTAGTTGCATGCTGTAAGACACATGTTATCCCAATGTAAAAACAAAACAAAACAAAACAAAAACAAAAACAAAACCACAAGCCCTCAGAAAAATGAAAAAAAAATTCTTAGATTAAATGCAATATATTATACACCTTCACTTGTCTTCAGCCAAAAATTACTAGACATGCCGAGAAACAGATTTGGGACCCGCATATCAGACTTGGAGACACCACATTCCTCATAACATTAAGGAAGTAGTATCTTCTTCAGTTACTTGGAAGGAAATCATTGAATGTGTGTTTTTTAGTTCTCTTTTGTTCCCTAAATTATTTCCGGTTCCTCCCAGTACTTTTTGTTTCCTTGCTTAGCTTAGTTTTTCTGTTCCATGTTTCTGGCTTTAGTGCAACATCTGCCATTCTTTGATCATCCATTTATGTTCAAGAATGAGGCAATGAAACACTGACTCTTGGCTTTTGAATGGAGATTCTGCTCTTTCAACTCTACTCCACCATCCTCTAATCTTTCTTTATTGACACCTAAGCTCACAAGAGTCTTTCTGGACCTCAGGTTCATGGTGATGATAATGATCAGTGCTATAGTGTGAATCATTGTGTCTTCCCCAAATTCACATATTGGAATCCTAACATCCAGTGATGGTATTAGGGTGTGGGGCCTCTGGGTGGTGATTAGGTGATGAGGGCAGAGCAGTCATAAATGCAGTTAGTGCCCTCATGAAAGAAGGCCCAAGAATGCTCATTTGCCCTCCCTTTCATGTGGACAGAGCAAGAAGTCTGTAGTATGTAACTCAAAAGAGGGCCTTTACCACAACTGTACTGTACCGGCACCTTGATCATGAGCATTCAGCCTCCGGAACTGTGAGAAATAAAGTTCCATTGTTTATAAGCCATCTAGTCTATGCTATTTTCTATGGCAGCTTGAATGGACTAAGACAGTTAGATAATACTTAAATGATGGGCAGAGCTGGGAGTTCTTTTTGTTTGTTTTCTGGACTTCCAGATAACAGAGAAATTGTAGTGTCAAAGACCATGCACTCTAACCTAAAATAGATTATCAGAGACAATTTTTTTTTTCCATCCTGAGACTTTTGGGCAGATTCATTTTAGAGAGGTAATTTTGTTCTCTTCTGAGAGATACCCAGTTTAAGAATTCGTAGGAATAAGTGGATTTTATCTGAAAAAGGTTATTTTTTTTTAATGGTCAAACTAATACAATATATGGTATTTAGACTATTTATAATTTTATCAGTTTTGAAAAAGAAATGACATCTTCTAATATCTAAACAGATAATTTTTCTGAATGTAGCTCTGTATATGTATGTGTGTTTAGTATACTTGCTCTTTTAAAATGGAGGAAGTTCTCAGGGAGTGTTTCTCCAAAAATGTTTTGCAGAAAAGTAATCCCAGGAGATGATTCTTGAAAGAAAGACTTCCCTAAGCAATTTACTTTGTTTTTCTCTTGGGACACACAATGCATACTAACACACTCTACTTAGCTGTCAGTAAACAAACTTCTATCACTTTTAAATTCCTTTCCAAATGGTTTGCCATAACAATCATTTTCAAATGCAAACCTATGAATATGTTTTAGGGCCTTAATATTGAGTAAAATTTTATTAAATACAGATCTAAGTTCATGCTGTGTCCTAGTAAAGCAGAAATATATGGAAACACATACAAAAAAGCACAGTTACTAATTATAGTAAATTTTCCAAACAGAAGTTTTTGAAATTTAGGTTGTTTTAATCAAATCATGTGGAAAAAGATTATCAAAGTCTTCAGCCAGAGCTTTTTGAACTCAGACACTTAATGACTCAGGTCCTTACTCTCATACTTAACAAGAATGAAACTATTTAAGTAATACTTTAAAATCCTCAAAAGAACATAATTTCTTGCCAAAATATGGAAGAAAATGGACCTCTATTTCTTTAGGAGATAAACATTTTGCTGTCAAGATATATGCCTAAAATTTTGCTGTTTTATTAATACAGACATTTTTTGTTTAAAAAAATTTGTGCTGGGATAAACATGTCTAAAAAGTGATAAAGATGAAAAGTGCTCTAGTGAGATACATCCAGTGAACAGGACAGTTGGAAATAGTTCTCATTAAAATAAATGCTGGCAATTCTAGTGTTAGTATAGGAAGATAGTCTCTAGAGTTGAAAAATGAACTTAAAATGAAAATGTCGGGGCACCTGGGTGGCTCAGTGGGTTAAGCCACTGCCTTCGGCTCAGGTCATGATCTCGGGGTCCTGGGATCGAGTCCCGCGTCGGGCTCTCTGCTCAGCAGGGAGTCTGCTTCTCTCTCTCTCTCTCTCTCTCTCTGCCTGCCTCTCTGTCTACTTGTGATCTCTCTGTCAAATAAATAAATAAATAAATCTTTAAAAAAGAAAATGTCCATTGATATTCACACTTACTTTTAAGCAACAATACCAATATTTTCAAAAAGATTCTTATTCAGAATTCTAATATTTAAAACAGATCAAGGTTGTGACTGGGCTGATTAGAGTCAAGGGCCCTCCACGCTCCTTTGGCTCCAAACAGCTCCTGCTTCCCCCTAAGTGATGGGTCACCAAAATCACCTAGAGAAAACTTTCAAAACTAGAATTCTGCATCTCTTGGAAAACAGCCCCTAGGAGTGTGAAGGAAAACAATGAGAATGTTTAGTGTAATTTGATCTAATTCCAGAAATCCTCTTCTGTTGAAACGTTTCCAGTATTTGGCAACCTGCCCTTTTAAGTAATATGATTTTAGTGCTTTCTCCTAATTTGCAGTGTGTGGGTTCCTAAACTGCCATTCTGGTGGTGTCCTCTGGGATGCCTACTTTTAAATGCAGATTCTTAGACTACTGAGGTAGATTGTTCTGTGCCTTTATGATGTCATTGGGGATTATACTTGTGCTTCACAAGGACAAAAAGAAAGTAATAACTACTCCAAAGACTACCTAGTCTCACCTTCAAGAAATCTGGTAATTTTTCTGCCAGAATGAAGTTTAATCATTCCTGTTTTCTGTTTTATTCCATTATAACATGAGCTCCATTTTTCTTTCATGCTGATGGTTATAAGCAGTTAGTATCTCCATTAGGTCTAGGATATTTTTAAATATGGAACCAGGCTATTTCTTTTACATCTTTCTGAGCACAGAATAGAAAAATAACAACTCTGATTAACTGACATAGCATTGCAATTAGTCTAATATCATAAGTGGCTCCATTAATAGAAGATTACATGCGAACCTTAGGATTTTAAAGGTTTAAGATCCAAGGAAATCATCTTTTAAATGGAAATGTTCCTGAAAAGGTTCCTCTCAATTAATCTGGACCTTCAAATTCTATTCCAAGAGCACTAGAGAATTCAACTTAGTAAGGAACACTTCTAGAAAATCCTTACGAAAAGTAAGGAAAGCCCTCTTTCATTTTGATTGTTCTGTATTCTCATTTATCAGGATTTTGTTAAAGCAAAACCCATCGTTTCACTGCAACCAGAAAGAAAAAAAGGACTAGAAATGGATTGTTCCTTTCTGGTAATAACATAATGAGATTAGATATTTTCTTCTTTTTCTTGTTTTGTTTTTAATGAGAGCATTTTGATTCTGGACTAAAAGATTCTTCATGACACTAATTGTCTTCTCAGCATGAGAAGATGAATCACTTTCCTAAATGTGTGTGTGTGTGTGTGTGTGTGTGTGTGTAATCTATTCCTGCTTGTCATGCCACAGTAAAGTCTTTAAAACCATAGATAAAGTCCTGCAAGCAATTCCAGTAAATAATTAGAAAGTGCCCATGTTTACCCTTCAGGGGACAAGTATTTCCAGAGCACCTAGAGACTGTAGATCAAGTTGAATTAAAAATCTAATATTTTTAAAATATCAGAGTTTTCAGAGTTTTGTATTTCTAAGATGGAAGTGTTTTTCCTTGTGGGAAATGACTGAGCATTTAAGTTCTATTTCATGCATTTTGCACTTTCTGCATGTCCATCCCCTCTTGAAGACTCGGTTTTGGTGCTTGAAGTCTCTTTTGAATTTTGAATTTTGAATCCATCTCACACAGATCTATGCAAACACCTTCAACTGGCATTTCACATCATATTGTAGTAATGTGGCCTTCTCTGAACAACTGAAACAAAGATCACTGAACAGCACATAAACAATTCATCACAGTCGCTCATTGTCAGATACTAAGAAAAATGGCGTTTTATCTTTGAAAATCTTGCTTTCATAAGAGCTTGTACGTTACATTCCCACTTAATCTGTTTGCCATGTGGTGTCATTAGGAAGAGGGAAAGAGGGCACAGTGGCTCTAGAGCAAGAACTAATAGTCACTTCTACTTTCTGTGATGCTTGCCTCTGAATTGCTATGGAGAGTTAATGAAGTTCTCTGAGCACAATTACTCTGGACCTGAATGCTTCCTAAGGCTTACACTTGTTCTGTTTCCTGTTTCTCTGCGATACTCCTGTGGTTACTATGGTGGGATTTAATGCTCATGATTTAGTATCCATTTCTGATATTGAGTTCTACTTACTGTTGGAGTATAAGCTCCAAACGCTGCCATGACTAAAACTAACCCGTATCTAAATCTGTCAAGCCTCTTATGAAAGCCCTAACTAGAAGCAGCTGCTGTTTGTTGAACACTTTAGGCTTTTGAAACAAACAAACAAAAAAGGGATAAATGATTTAAAAACCTAATCACTAAAATGTGGTACTCTTGAGAGTTGAATGTAAGAGGTGGGGTAAATATCTCAGCTGTCAGCTGTTGGGTGCTCCAAAAATCTGATGATGTCTGTCAACTTTGAGAACCACAAAAAGGGCTAAAGAAGGTCATTCACATAAACAATATTTTTCTGGGTCTATATGATTATCATTTTCAAATAAAGAGAGTAGACAGCATCCTCTGTGTTTGGCCAAAAAAAACACGTGGGTCATAATATCTTTATTAAACCAATAATGGAAAACAAAGCCAAGATCATAAAAATGTCCAGGTGCCAAATACCAGTTTAAGAAACAGAATTCATATTTCATAATTAAAATTATTTTTACCTTAATGGGTGTGTTCTGAGAACTTTTATAGTTCTTTCACAGGCAGGACTTAGATATGAAGGCTGAGGGGGAAAAATAAACCCACAAACTCCAAAACGAACAAACAAAAACCTCACCCCAGTGTTGCTCCTGTAATAACGAGGATACCCGCTACTGAGATCTTGGCTTCTAAAGACCATATTGCAGATGCGATGGGGCCTATCAAATTGACACAGGAGTCAACTTCAAAGTGTTTCCAATGGCCCACACTGAAACAATCTGAGCAACAAAATAAATAATACTAATATTAAATCCCCCAAACTAAAATAAGTATCCCTGAGTCCATATGGAAAAAAATAAACAACTGAAGAAACAAATGATGGAGAAGGAACAAATCATCCTCATAGAAGAATCCCAAATATAGTTAATTTCTCTCCTGAGTATGAACTGAATTTAGTGACTCAATTCCAGAGAGTGGAGTATGGGAAGGAATGAATAATAATAGTAGTAGGTGTAGCAGAGAAATCTGACCTGCACTACCTTAACCAAGCCATCAGGTTAACATAAACAGTGACCCATCATGGTGGTATCTGTATCCCGACTTGATGCAGTGAGAGGAAAACTCACCTCTGTGGTTTTCTTACCCCAAATCCATAACCCTGGCCCAATTATGAGGGATCATCAAGCAAATCAATATTGAGAGTGTTCTACCAAAGCCTTTACAAGCACTTTTCTCAAAAGTGCCAAAGTCATACAAAACAAGAAAAGACAGAGACTTTTCATCGGCGAGACTAGGAAGATATGTTGATTAAATGCAAAATGGTTCCCTGGATTCTAGCCTAGAACAGAAAAGAGACTCTAGTGGAAAAGTTGGAAAAACCCAAATTAAGATTCTTTTTAATTGACAGTATTGAAACAATATTAAGATAGGAGTTTTAGCAAATATGTTATGATTAAATAAGATGTTAACAGGGGAATCTGGAAAGGGCGCATAGATGTCTCTGTATTATTTTCTAACTATTAATCTAAAATTATTCTGAAATAAAAAATTAAAAACAGCCCTAAGATAGTATTCTTATGAAGATTACATGTTTTAGTTCCTATGTTAGAATAAATGCTTTCCCTATGAAGTCAGAAGTATTTGCTCTCTCCAGTAACTTATTCCTACCCTCCCAGTATGCTAGAAGACATACTCCAAGGGGAAGACTGACGACATTCATGGTCGTAAAAAGGTGTACAAATGTAAATAGGTCTGCAAGGACTGAACCCATAACCACAGCTTATAGTTCTCAGCTCTTACTATGGTTCAAGAACCTAGCGTGCTTAAAAAAATACAGAGACTGGGGCCACATCTCAGAGGTTCAGATTCCATCGTTCTGAGGTAAAACCTGGGCATCCGTATTATTTTAAGATCTTCATAGGGGATTTTATTTTGTAGTCAGGTTTGAAATCCACTGTATCTCATTGATTGAGGCATGTAGGAACTGGGTTTCCAAAAAGATGAGTGGGGGGGGAAAAAAAAACCAAGATACTAGATGTTATCTTAGTTCCCTGAAAGATCCATCTGTGAATTTCAAGGGGAAAAAAAGCCAAATATGATTGTTCTACTAATAGAAAAATTATGCATATATCACAATTACAGGACAGGTATGTGAAGGAACAGGAATATCAGGATTGTATATAGTACTGTCCCTATAAATTGATGCTAATTTTTCTACTCGAATGAAATATAAAGAAAGGGGGAGAAGTCAGTCAAAGCCCAGTGGAGGAGACGCATGAAAATGAGACTCCATCACTTATTTTGCCCAAGGCTCGCTTATTAGCCTCATCCAATCAGGGTAGCTGTCTTTCCTTTATGGCTGGCATCCGTTCAGATTAGTATTCAAAGATCGCATTGTTATTGGTAAGTGACTTTCATAGCTTATTAGCTACAACGCATACTAATTCTGAATGATGGAGAAGTGTTAATGTCAGAAGGAATTTGCACTTGAGTTTCTGCCATTTCCAGCTAACTTCTTATGCCTTTGAATATCAAGGACTCCAGAGGAGAGAGAAAGGGGCAGGGTTGGGGAAGGAGAGAAGGAGGAAAGGAGGAAGGGAGTGGAGTAGGGAGAGAGAGAGAGAGAAAGAGGAGAAATGATCTAGTTTGGGGTGGGGGGAAGGGCAGGTGGAACAGAACACTCATGTTCAACCTTCTGTATTCCTAAACACATGTAAATCAGCTCTGATGGATTTAATAGAAAGGCATCTTTACCTTCCCTTTATTTTATAATTTAGAATTTATACATTTGGTTATTTTTAAAATATTTTAAATTTCTTATTTTTTTTAAACTTAGTTTAATTATTCAGTGTTATATTCAGTAATTATTCAGTGTTCCAAGATTCATTGTTTATACACCACACCCAGCGCTCCATGCAATACATGCACTCCTTAATACCGACTACCAGGCTCCCCCAAGCCCCTGCACCCCCCTCCTCCAAAACCCTCAGTTTGTTTCTCAGAGCCCACAGTCCCTCATGGCTTGTCTCCCCCTCCAATTTCCCCCAACTCACTTTTCCTCTCCCATTTCCCAGTGCCCTTCATGTTATTCCTTATGCTCCACAAGTAAGTGAAACCATATGATAATTGACTCTCTCTGCTTGACTTACTTCACTCGGCATAATCTCTTCCAGTCCCATCCATGTTGAGACAAAAGTTGGGTATTCATCCCTTCCGATGGAAGCACAATACTCCATTATATATATGGACCACATCTTCTTTATCCATTCGTCTGTTGAGGGGCATCTTGGTTCTTTCCACAGTTTGGTGACCATGGCCATTGCTGCTATGAACATTGGGGTACAGATGGCCCTTCTTTTCACTACATCTGTATCTTTGGGGTAAATACCCAGTAGTGCAATTGCAGGGTCATAGGGTAGTTCTATTTTTAATTTCTTAAGGGATCTCCACACTGTTTTCCAAAGTGGCCGCACCAACTTGCATTCCCACCAATAGTGTAAGAGGGTTCCCCTTTCTCCACATCCTCTCCAACACTTGTTGTTTCTTGTCTTGTTGATTTTGGGCATTCTGACTGGTGTATCTCAATGTGGTTTTGATTTGAATCTCCCTGATGGCTAGTGATGATGAGCATTTTTTCATGTGTCTGATAGCCATTTGTATGCCTTTTTTGGAAAAGTGTCTGTTCATGTCTTCTGCCCATTTTTTGGACATGATTATCAGTTTTTTGAGTGTTGAGTTTGAGGAGTTCTTTATAGATCTTGGATATCAGCCTTCTGTGTCATTTGCAAATATTTTCTCCCATTCCGTTCATTCATTTACTTATTAACAGGGATTGGGAATCCTTACAGCTCCAAAAGTACTTTGGTTTTAACCCCTGACTTGATGATTTGATCCTAGATCTTAATGACAAGGTATTTTTTAAAAAACACCCTTAGATGGGCCGTATTGCAGGTGTTTCATAGCTATCCGACCAATGTTTCCTGAGTGCCTGCTCTGGGCCAGGCCCTATTCTTAGTTTAGGGGGTTCAGTAATGTGCTGAATAGACAGACTGTTTGTTGTCATGGATTCAGACAATCATCAGATATTCACATTTATAACCAAAATCAAATAAAACTGGAACATTCAGTTCACACCACAACTATCGGTAATTTCAGAGATACCGTCTAAATGTTTTGCTCTCGGATGACTGTTTCAAATGATCGCTTTCTATATAAAGGCTTTCTTACAGAATGCTCATTCATTTACTCATTTGTTTATTCATTCATTTCTTCATGGCTACCGTGTGTTCATCAGATATTTGTGGAGCTTCTACCAGAGGCATACAAGCAGTGTGGAGAGCATGGAGTGTGCTCTACTTTTCGTTCTATCCCAGCGCATGTCCCAGTGCTCTGTAGATTGTGAGATGCTGGGTAGGTGTGAGGAGATGGAGGATTCACTACGTATCGGATTAGCAGGTGCGCAGACAGGGCCCCAGCTCTCTGGGCTTCTTGCCTTAGTTAACTTTTGTTTGTCTGAGTCTCTTCTCCCCCCATGGGTATTTATATTTCCTTCCAATTATATTGTTTTTTCTTCAGTATTATCTCCAAGTACTCATCTATGAAATTCTCCCAAATCCTGTGAATGGTAAGAATCATTGCGATTATTTTAGTGGGAATTTTAAAAATCAACTATAGTCTGATGCTAGGAGTCTAATAACCTATTATGGTATGTTTTGATTTGATTAGTATTGGTTTTTTTGTGAGATTTTATTGAGATATCATGTTTAATCTGGGTTGAAACTAGTATGTCTTACATGTGTGCTCAGAAAGGAGATATGAGAAGTCTTCTGCTATAAGAAATTACCATTTTAGTGACTGGATTTTTCCAGAATTTAAAGGCAGGGAGCAATGTCTTTGGCCTTTGATACAAAGGTAAAGAGAAACAGGCACTTAACCTAATTTTATTTTTTTAAGTTTTTTAAAAAGATTTTTATTTATTTATTTGACAGATCACAAGTAGGCAGGGTGGCAGACAGAAAGAGAGGGGGAAGCAGGCTCTCCCACTTAGCAGAGAGTTCAATATGGGGCTCAATCCCAGGACCCTGAGATCATGACCTGAGCTGAAGGCAGAGGCTTAACCCACTGAGCCACCCAAGCGCCCCTTAACCAATTTTGTTGCTTAAGGAGTACAGCCAATTACAATTAATTTTTAATCATTGCTGAAGAGTTTATGAGATTCTAATGCTTGAAACCCAGGGTTATCCTGTTATAGCTGAGGGCATTTACTTGAAAAATCTGAGCAGAATTCTCATCCAGAGAACACTGAAATCTGTAGGAAAAGCTCTCCTTTACAAGTTGTATGGGGTCAAGTCCACATTTGGACTAGGTGTATAGTTGGAGTGTGGAGGACAGAAGGAACTAGATACTAGCATTATTTCCATCTTTCATAGTAGAAGTGTGAGGGAGGCCTTCAACAATAGCAGCTACTTCTCTGTTTGAAATAAACTTCTTCAGATTAATGTCTTAGCGCCTTTGAGGAGGAGGTCTGCTCAGAAAGGTGTGGAGCCTTATGTATCATTAAATCCAAGTGTACCCAAAATGTTTATGTTTGAGTATATAATTTTCCTTTTAAGGACTTATGCTTCTGAATTCTCGGTGAACACCGAGTGTGTGAGGTTATCTTGCACTCACGAGAGCGGTAGGGAGGGTTCTGACATGCATGGGGTATCTCAGGCTCCACGACATCTCTGAATGTCAAGCTGAGTATCTCCGAGCCGGCAGTGCGTGCAGGCGATGTCTCCGAAATGTCCTTGGCTGATGCGTTTGACCACCCTCACTTCTAGCCAGAAAAGAAGGACCTCCAAGAAGGCAGCGAGGTACAGTCCCTTTATTCAGAGCTTACATTCCAAAGTGCCCTCCCCATGGGGTCTTTCATTCATACGGTGAATGATTTTGTGGGGAGAGCGTATCACGGGAATCAGAGATCAACCCAAGGCTCTCTTTGTTTCCTCCCAGGGATGCTGTTAAAATAGTCCAGGATGGTGATCTTATTTTCTGAAAGATTCAGAGAAAATGATAACCTGTCATTTATTTATACCAGGATCATATGGTCTTGAAATAAGTTTGGGGATTTTTCATTCTGAAAAGAGAAACAATGTTGGCCAGTGATTCCTCACTGTCCGAAACCTGTGTTCTTTCCTTCTTTGCTTCCTGCCTGAATTTATCCTTTCCTTCATCATTTCTTTCCAGGAATGAATAAATGAATGCATGTTCTCTCCCCTATTTCTACTTTCCTCCTTTTAGCTTTCATTTTCATGCAAATAGGAGAGAGACAGAAAGAGAATGGCAGCTTCGATCCTTCATAAACTTTATGTGGCTCACCTCTGTCTCCCACAGGGCTTGTCTCTGCTTCCTGTGTCTATGTGTGAGATATGAGCCCTTATAATAAATTCTCCATCACTGAAGCTGGGTTGAGGGGGTTTCTGTTTCTTGAAAATAAATAGTAACCTATGACTAAGATGATATTCTATCCTGCAGCAGGCTCCTGGTTGTTCATGCCGCCAATATGAACCACTTTCCGTTTCAAGGAAACTCCTTGGGGCTGTAACGGGATAGTATCCCTTTTTACGCGTGCATCGTGATTGCTTTTCATTACCGTGTTCTGTATGATTTAAAATTTTAAATATGAAAATATGTTTCCAAGAAACACAAGGGAAATACTAAAAGGAGGAAAGAAAATAAAATGCAATCACAATTCAACCACCCAGTGCCCCATTATTAACATGTTGGTAAATTTCCACTCCGATTAGTACTGTTACTGTTTGTTTCATTGTTTTAGTCCCCACAAGTAATACATTTTCTCTCTTTAAAAATTTAAACTAAGAGTCTCAGAGTCCCCATTAAGGCATTCCAAATCCTGATTTTTCAGTCATTAGAATGAGGCGGTTTTGTTGTGTAATCTTCCAGAATAATTCCCATACATTTATATACATATACAGGTGCTAGTGCGAATTGTAAAATATCATTTTGTCTTGTGTATGTAACATATTTGTAAATGCGTTTTATTCTGTGCATATTATTTTACAACTTACTTTTTCACATATATTTTGTTCATTTCTTTAAATTCTTGTGTAACGGTTCATACTTACATAGTAAATATTGCCTTCCCTATTATTAGACATTTATATTTTTAGCAGTTTTCTCAATTACAAGTAACACAGCATTACAGTTTCTTGCAGATGCCTCTGTATGCAGATAGGCAAGTGTTTGTCTCAGACTGTGCTTACAAGTAGGTCTTAAGGTAGATACATTTTACTTTTAATTACCACTGTGAAGGTGTTTTCTTAAGTAGCTACAGTTTACATTTCCCAGCAGGAAATGAGTGGAACAATTTCCCTATTTCCCCTCAACACTTTAGATCTTGAGCTTTTACCAATATAATATGAAAAAAAAAAAGATATAGTGTTCTATTTTAATTTCCCTGATTGTTATGGAAGCTGGATGCCTTTTCATAAGTTTCTCGGTCACTGTATTTATTTTTATCCTGGGCCAAGTTTTCTACTTAATCTCTTGTGTTTTTCTTAATGATTACTAAGATCTTTAAATACTCTGGATTCTGATCCTTGGGGTTTCTATATCTTGCAAATACATTCTTCCAAACCAGGGCAGTCTCAGCTTTTCCGTTGTGTGGCTTACCTTCTTGTCTTTCCACTTTCGTCTTAAGCTTTTAACACTTGTTTAAAATTCCTTTACTACCCTGATGGCATAAGGTTATTCTACACTTTTTTCTACCAAATTTTTTTTTTTCTGCTTATAAAGAACAGGAATTTATTTCATACAGTTCTGAAGGCTTGGGCATCCAAGATCATGATCCCAGGAGATTGGTGAGAACCAGATTTCTGATTCATACATGGTTACCTTCTCATTGTGTCCTCACATGGTGGAAGGGGAGAGGAAGTTTACAGGGTCTCTTTTGTAGAGACACAAATCCCATCCAAAATTTTTTATTATTTTTATTATTTAAATGTGTACATTGGGTTTTTTTTTTGTTTGTTTGTTTGTTTAGGATAAAAGCAACCAGGTCTTTTACCATAGCTCATTAATTACTTTTGAATAATTTGTCCTTTCACTTATGATGTGATATATACCTTTACTATCATTTTATGTTATGTATATGTGGATCTGTTTCTGAATTCTCAACTAAACTCTTCTTATACGTGTACCACAATGTTTTAATCACTCTGACTTTTATGACAGGGAAAGACCAGTTACTCATCAATCTAAATCTTATTCCTAAAAACATTGAAAACTAAATTTCCAAGTCCCTCTTGGAGTTTTATTTTGGCCACATAAACTGCTTTGAGTCAATGGAATGTGGAGATTGTAATAAAATCTCAGAGTGATTCTTCTGCCTTCGTTTTCGAGGAATACTGGTGTTACTGGTATACCCTCTTTCAGATCTGTCTAGAAATTATTTTGCCAGATCCTTGACTCTGTCTTGCTATCTGTCATCCTTATGACAGAAATTTTATGATTCTGAATTGGTGACATGACAGATTAGAAAGAATTTACCTACTTGAGTCACTGTTTGGAAATGAGCTGAACAAGGGGAAGTGTCCAACCTACATTTGCTGTCTTAAGCTACTGAGCTTTACAGCAATCGGTGTTACCGATATAAGGATTTGTACCTTGGAGTGCAGGCATAAAATATACCTGAGAAATAGTAAGTATCAATACTTACTGTTATTATTATTTTTTAAAGTGCGTTCAGAGTCACAAGGTTTTTGTGATATCCAGGGAGAAAAATGCTGAACTATTACTTGCCTTAAGAGTTTCAGATTTAAATTATTATTATTTTTTAAAGACTTTATTTATTTATTTGACAGAGATCACAAGCAGGCAGAGAGGCAGGCAGAGAGAGAGGGGGGAAGCAGGCTCCTTGCTGAACAGAGAGCCCGGTGCAGGGCTTGATTCTAGGACCCTGAGATCATGACCTAAGCTGAAGGCAGAGGCTTAACCCACTGAACCACCCAGGAACCCCCAGAATTAAATTATTTTAAAATCAGTTGTACTGAGGCTCCAAAACCTCTCCTCTTTCTCCCTTACCATTATCCCTCTCCCCACCAACAGCCCAAGGAAACCACTAATCAACATCATATCACCTTAAATGTGTTTTGTCTTTTGGATTATTTCAAATAAGACAATTTCAACTCTTTTATAGGTAGTTTTTTAAACTGAGCATCATGTTTTGAGACTTATCCAACTAATTGTATACATATTGTTCCTTTTTTTTTTTTGGTGCTAATGTTATCCATTGTTGCATATAATACTACCAGTTTATTGCTTACCGGTCTGGAAACGTTTGGGTCGCTTCCAGGTTGGACTACCATTACTTAAGATGCTGTGAATATTCAGGTACAAATCTTTGATGGAAGATACACTTTTATTTCACTTGGGTAAACAGGAGTAGCTTTCCTGGATTGTATGGTAAGCATGTGATCTACTTTGTAAGAACCTGCCACGCTCTTTTCCAGAAATGGCTATAACATTTTGCATTGCCACCAGCAATTTGTGAGTTTGAGAGCAACACTTATTCAAGACATGAAATTTGTCAGGGTTTTGTTTTTTTTTTTAATTAAGACCATTCTGCATGTATATCCGGCTTTCTTGAGGTTGTAACTTGCATTTGTATAATGACTGAAAGTTGTAAGCTGCTTTTGTCTGTCAGCTATTTGTATCTTTTTTAGCAAAGCATCTGTGCAAGTCTTCCTCCAGATTTTTATTGTTCTAAGTATACATATTCTCCTTACCGAGTTGTAAAAATTATATATTCTGGATACAAATCAGATCAAACTATTATGGATATTTTCTCCCAGTCTGTGGCTTCAGGTCCATTTCTTAACGATGCTTTTGGAAATTCAAGAGTTTTAATTTCATTGAAGTCTAATATAACATTAATGATTTGTGCTTTAGGGTTAATATTTGTTCATCTCAAGGTAGCAAAAATTTCCTTACTATGGTTAGTCTAGAAATGTAATGGTTTTATTTATTTATTTTTATTATGTTATGTTAGTCACCATACAGTACATTGGTTTTTGATGCAGTGTTGCAAGATTCATTGTTTGCATATAACGCCCAGTGCTCCATGAATGCATGCCCTCCAGAATACCCACCACCAGGCTCACCCATCCCCCATCCCCACCCCTCCAAAACCCTCAGTTTATTTCTCAGAGTCCACAGTTTCTCGTGCTTTGTCTCTGCCTCTGATTTCCTGCAATTCACCTTTCTTTTTTTTCCCCTAATGTCCTCCATGTTATTCCTTATGCTCCACAAGTAAGTTTTAGATTTTACATGTATGTCCATGATCTGTTTGGGTACTTTTTCTGTCTGGGGTATATGTCACATAATCTTCTTTTTTAAAAGATTTTGTTTATTTATTTGACAGAGAGAGAGCACACATAGTCAGAGTGTCAGGCAGAGAGAGAAGCATTGCTCTCCATTGGGCAGGGATGCAGGGCTTGGTCTCAGGACCCCGGGATCATGAGCGAGCCGAAGACAGACGCTTCACTGACTGAGCCACCCAGGCGCCCTGTCACATAATGTCCTATTGACATTTTTGCCTTATGGATATTCAGTACCTCCAGCATGATTGGTTGAAAAGACAGTTTTTCCCCATTGTGAACTTCATGTGAAACCAACTGAAATAATATGAGTTTATTCTTCAGATATCAGTTCTCTTTTATCGATCTGTAGATCTTGATTATTCTAGTTTTGTTGTAAATCTTGAACTCAGGCAGTATAAGTTCACCAACTTCATTCTTTTTAGAATTTTTTTTTAACCTATCCTTTGTCCTTTGAATTTATGTATAAATATTGCAATAGTTTTATCAATTTCTATAAAATTCTGCTGAGTTTTAAAATTGAAATTGTGTTAAGTTATGGTTCGCTTCCACATGTTCACTGTCGCTCTAAAATTCTGAGAAATTGTCAGATCCACAGGCTTGCTCATCCTCGTCTTCCGTCCCTTCGGCAATACCACAGGTATTGTGTTGCTTGTGTTTTTTCATCAGGAAGCACAGAGTATCTCATTCTGTTTTTATGGCATCAGCAGTTGTTGAATGTGAATGCTCAGCACTGGGGCTGCAAAATAGTGATACTGTAGTTTAATAATTAGTTTTATTTCCCGATTAAAATACTTTACAAAAGATGTTTACTCTATTTGATTGTATTTATATAATCAAATAGAGTAATCAT
Organism: Mustela putorius furo; assembly: GCF_011764305.1. Lineage (NCBI taxonomy): Eukaryota > Metazoa > Chordata > Mammalia > Carnivora > Mustelidae > Mustela > Mustela putorius. Next base: position 90,526,487 of record NW_025421998.1, read on the forward strand.
ATTTATATTTAGAGTAATAGAGTAATAGTAATAGAGTAATATTTATATTTACTCTATTTGATTATAAAATATTCATACCAGGAAGGCAAGATAAATACTTTGTTTTGCTTTATTTCAGTTTCAAGTTAATGAATTGGTTCCCTATTATCCTCTAAACATAAGCAGTTAGCTTTCAGAAATTGTGTTATTAGTTCATGTATTTCAAATATATTTGATGGGTTTTAATAAATTGAATTTTTTATTCTTTTTGAAAAGCTAATACCATCCTTGGGTATTTATTTTATAAATTGCCTTTCACAATGTGAATTGTTAAGATGAAGTACCCTGAAAGAGGTAATTGTCAGAAATTTCCAGTTATACATGGAGTCACTGAATCCACTGGTTAAAAATATATGGTGGTAAGGGGTGTGTGTTAGTGAACCAAATGCCATAAATTACATTCCTGGTGAAAACACGTTATCACTCATAAGGTGCATGCAAGTTTCCTTTTTGTTCTTTCTGGTAAATTGCTTCAGAAAGTAGTCTAGATACTTCCAGACACCAATGCCTTGTGGATTCTTAAATACTGAATGTAAAGGCACACTTTTAGGTCGTTTCACCTCAAATTTTATGGATTAAAGAGACCACCCCCCCATAACACTTGTTATCTTGAGATCGCGAATACAAGACTCTTCTCTACCACTGTACTTATGTTTGTAAGCCAAGTCATGGGTGCTAGGAAATGTATTTCAAATGACTGCAGGTATTTTCTGCCAAGAGAGCAAGAGGAGGAAGGAACAATATGTTGATAAGAGCCAATAATACTGGTCTGTAAATAATGATAACTAAAGTCTTCCCTGGATTTCTGTTTATTTCTACTTTAGACCTTCAGACTAGGTGGAACTTCTGGTACTAGAAAATTCACACTTTAGCTTTTCTAAGTTCGACACTGTTAAGCCAATTCTTTTGAAGGAAATTACAGTGCTGGACAACATGATTTGGATGCCAGATTTCCCCCTGGAGCCATGATTATCCTATCACAACTTCCCAGGTTGGGGGTCACACATTTTTATAAGCTAGACAAATAAACAGAAGTAAAGAAAATACATTAATATGTCTAGAGATGAAGATTATTTTGTATACAGAAGGCTTCTAATTTCTGATGTCTTAAACATTATCATAAATCATTGTTTCTTTTTGAATATCTTTCTAGAATTTCATTGACTTCAACCTACTGCTCTTAGGTAGGTATTACTTCATTTCATCCATCCATCAATTCACCCATGCTTAATTATCACTCCAGATCTATACCTGTTCATATTTTAATAGTTTTGAAAGCACAACACTGTTTTCTATTTCTGTACCTATGTTTATACGTGTGGATTTGTGTGTGTGTGTGCATGCGTATGTTAACCTCTTGGTATTTGTACATATATTCCTTTGTATGTGGGAGTTAAAATGAGTGTCTGTCCATCTGTCTCGAGTCTAACCATATATATATATGTATGTAAATGTATTTCTATTATATTTGACTGAATGTACATATATTTTTATCAAAGGTGTATACATACATGTACTGAATAAAATCAATATAGCCCTTATTCCATATCTAATATTAGTGGCCCATGCATAGATCTCTAACTTTATTGGTATTATTTAAATGTTTACTTAATAATGAATACCTAAGAATACAGTGCCCAAACCAAGAACTAAAATATTGTCAATAACTTTTTTTTGTTAAAGATTTTATTTATTTATTTGACAGACAGATATCACAAGTAGACAGAGAGGCAGGCAGAGAGAGAGAGGAGGAAGCAGGCTCCCCGCTGAGCAGAGAGCCCGATGCAGGGACTCAATCCCAGGACCCTGAGATCATGACCTGAGCCAAAGGCAGTGGCTTAACCCACTGAGCCACCCAGGTGCCCTTGCCAATAACTTTTATCTACCTGTGTGTTCCTCTCATGACACATCTTCTTATACAACCGTCAACCAGATATTGAGTTTATGGCCTTTTACACTTCTTTTTAGTTTATTCCTTTTTTTCCCCCCAAGTTTTTATTTAAATTCCAGCTGGTGAACACACAGATTTTTTTACATCATAATTTATAGAGAGAATTTTATTGCTAGTTTTGGAACTTTACATAAAGAACCTATTATATGTTTCTTCTAAGGCTTACCTTCTTTACTCAGCATTCCATAATTAAAATTTATGTGCTTTGTATGTAGAGGAAATTTATTTATTCTCAGTCCTGCATAATATTCTAGTGGGTGACTGTTTCAAACGTATTCATTTTCTCTCAACGGACATTTCCTTTTTCCCAGGCCGCTTCTATTATGCACAGGGTAAATACGAATTCTTGCACACCTATGCTAATGTTTGGTCGGACAGGTAGGAAATAGATACCAGGTCACAGTGAATGTTTCCTTTAAAAGGGAAAATTTGTACTTAAATTTCCTATGAAAACAGTAGCAGACAACAACACTTTAATTTCTTCCCTTCCAATCTTTATGCTCTTAATTTATTTTATTTGTCTTATTCCAATCTCAGACTTCAAATGCAGTGTTAAATATAAGCAGTAAAGTTGGAAATCCCTTTCTTGTTCATAAATCTAGGGAGAATGATTCCAGTATTTCCCCACAATTGTGCATATTGTAGGGGGTTTTGTTGTTACCCTGTATCAAGTTAAATTAGTTTCCTGTTTTTAGCTTATTGAATGAGTCTTTAATTTTATCACTTTTTTTTTCTGTATCGAGATGAGCATATGGCTTTTTCTACAATCTGTTAATGCAGTGAATTACATTTATACATTTTCTTTTTTTTTTTTTTTTATAATTTTTTATTTTTTATAAACATATATTTTTATCCCCAGGGGTACAGGTCTGTGAATCACCAGGTTTACACACTTCACAGCACTCACCAAATCACATACCCTCCCCAATGTCCATAATCCCACCCCCTTCTCCCAAACCCCCTCCCCCCGGCAACCCTCAGTTTGTTTTGTGAGATTAAGAGTCACTTATGGTTTGTCTCCCTCCCAATCCCATCTTGTTTCATTTATTCTTCTTCTACCCACTTAAGCCTCCATGTTGCATCACCACTTCCTCATATCAGGGAGATCATATGATAGTTGTCTTTCTCTGCTTGACTTATTTCGCTAAGCATGATACGCTCTAGTTCCATCCATGTTGTTGCAAATGGCAAGATTTCATTTCTTTTGATGGCTGCATAGTATTCCATTGTGTATATATACCACATCTTCTTGATCCATTCATCTGTTGATGGACATCTAGGTTCTTTCCATAGTTTGGCTATTGTGGACATTGCTGCTATAAACATTCGGGTGCATGTGTCCCTTTGGATCACTACATTTGTATCTTTAGGGTAAATACCCAATAGTGCAATTGCTGGGTCATAGGGCAGTTCTATTTTCAACATTTTGAGGAACCTCCATGCTGTTTTCCAGAGTGGCTGCACCAGCTTGCATTCCCACCAACAGTGTAGGAGGGTTCCCCTTTCTCCGCATCCTCGCCAGCATCTGTCATTTCCTGACTTGTTGATTTTAGCCATTCTGACTGGTGTGAGGTGATATCTCATTGTGGTTTTGATTTGTATTTCCCTGATGCCGAGTGATATGGAGCACTTTTTCATGTGTCTGTTCGCCATCTGGATGTCTTCTTTGCAGAAATGTCTGTTCATGTCTTCTGCCCATTTCTTGATTGGATTATTTGTTCTTTGGGTGTTGAGTTTGCTAAGTTCTTTATAGATTCTGGACACTAGTCCTTTATCTGATATGTCGTTTGCAAATATCTTCTCCCATTCTGTCCGTTGTCTTTTGATTTTGTTAACTGTTTCCTTTGCTGTGCAAAAGCTTTTGATCTTGATGAAATCCCAGTAGTTCATTTTTTCCCTTGCTTCCCTTGCCTTTTGCGTTGTTCCTAGGAAGATGTTGCTGCGGCAGAGGTCGAAGAGGTTGCTGCCCGTGTTCTCCTCAAGGATTTTGATGGATTCCTTTCGAACATTGAGGTCCTTCATCCATTTGGAGTCTATTTTCATGTGTGGTGTAAGGAAATGGTCCAATTTCATTTTTCTGCATGTGGCTGTCCAATTTTCCCAGCACCATTTATTAAAAAGGCTGTCTTTTTTCCATTGGACATTCTTTCCTGCTTTGTCAAAGATTAGTTGACCATAGAGTTGAGGGTCTATTTCTGGGCTCTCTATTCTGTTCCATTGATCTATGTGTCTGTTTTTGTGCCAGTACCATGCTGTCTTGATGATGACAGCTTTGTAATAGAGCTTGAAGTCCGGAATTGTGATGCCACCAACGTTGGCTTTCTTTTTCAATATCCCTTTGGCTATTCGAGGTCTTTTCTGGTTCCATATAAATTTTAGAATTATTTGTTCCATTTCTTTGAAAAAGATGGATGGTACTTTGATAGGAATTGCATTAAATGTGTAGATTGCTTTAGGTAGCATAGACATTTTCACAATATTTATTCTTCCAATCCAGGAGCATGGAACATTTTTCCATTTCTTTGTGTCTTCCTCAATTTCTTTCATGAGTACTTTATAGTTTTCTGAGTATAGATTCTGTGTCTCTTTGGTTAGGTTTATTCCTAGGTATCTTATGGTTTTGGATGCAATTGTAAATGGGATTGACTCCTTAATATCTCTTTCTTCTGTCTTGCTGTTGGTGTAGAGAAATGCAACTGATTTCTGTGCATTGATTTTATATCCTGACACTTTACTGAATTCCTGTATAAGTTCTAGCAGTTTTGGAGTGGAGTCTTTTGGGTTTTCCACATATAGTATCATATCATCTGCGAAGAGTGATAATTTGACTTCTTCTTTGCCGATTTGGATGCCTTTAATTTCCTTTTGTTGTCTGATTGCTGAGGCTAGGACCTCTAGTACTATGTTGAATAGCAGTGGTGATAATGGACATCCCTGCCGTGTTCCTGACCTTAGCAGAAAAGCTTTCAGTTTTTCTCCATTGAGAATGATATTTGCGGTGGGTTTTTCATAGATGGCTTTGATGATATTGAGGTATGTGCCCTCTATCCCTACACTTTGAAGAGTTTTGATCAGGAAGGGATGTTGTACTTTGTCAAATGCTTTTTCAGCATCTATTGAGAGTATCATATGGTTCTTGTTCTTTCTTTTATTGATGTGTTGTATCACATTGACTGATTTGCGGATGTTGAACCAACCTTGCAGCCCTGGAATAAATCCCACTTGGTCGTGGTGAATAATCTTTTTAATGTACTGTTGAATCCTATTGGCTAGTATTTTGTTGAGTATTTTCGCATCTGTGTTCATCAAGGATATTGGTCTATAGCTCTCTTTTTTGGTGGGATCCTTGTCTGGTTTTGGGATCAAGGTGATGCTGGCCTCATAAAATGAGTTTGGAAGTTTTCCTTCCATTTCTATTTTTTGGAACAGTTTCAGGAGAATAGGAATTAGTTCTTCTTTAAATGTTTGGTAGAATTCCCCCGGGAAGCCGTCTGGCCCTGGGCTTTTTGTTTGTTTGGAGATTTTTAATGACTGTTTCAATCTCCTTACTGGTTATGGGTCTGTTCAGGCTTTCTATTTCTTCCTGGCTCAGTTGTGGTAGTTTATATGTTTCTAGGAATGCATCCATTTCTTCCAGATTGTCAAATTTATTGCCGTAGAGTTGCTCATAGTATGTTCTTATAATAGTTTGTATTTCTTTGGTGTTAGTTGTGATCTCTCCTCTTTCATTCATGATTTTATTTATTTGGGTCCTTTCTCTTTTCTTTTTGATAAGTCGGGCCAGGGGTTTATCAATTTTATTAATTCTTTCAAAGAACCAGCTCCTACTTTCGTTGATTTGTTCTATTGTTTTTTTGGTTTCTATTTCATTGATTTCTGCTCTGATCTTTATGATTTCTCTTCTCCTGCTGGGCTTAGGGTTTCTTTCTTGTTCTTTCTCCAGCTCCTTTAGGTGTAGGGTTAGGTTGTGTACCTGAGACCTTTCTTGTTTCTTGAGAAAGGCTTGTACCGCTATATATTTTCCTCTCAGGACTGCCTTTGTTGTGTCCCACAGATTTTGAACCGTTGTATTTTCATTATCATTTGTTTCCATGATTTTTTTCAATTCTTCTTTAATTTCCCGGTTGACCCATTCATTCTTTAGAAGGATACTGTTTAGTCTCCATGTATTTGGGTTCTTTCCAAACTTCCTTTTGTGGTTGAGTTCTAGCTTTAGAGCATTGTGGTCTGAAAATATGCAGGGAATGATCCCAATCTTTTGATACCGGTTGAGTCCTGATTTAGGACCGAGGATGTGATCTATTCTGGAGAATGTTCCATGTGCACTAGAGAAGAATGTGTATTCTGTTGCTTTGGGATGAAATATTCTGAATATATCTGTGATGTCCATCTGGTCCAGTGTGTCATTTAAGGCCTTTATTTCCTTGCTGATCTTTTGCTTGGATGACCTGTCCATTTCAGTGAGGGGAGTGTTAAAGTCCCCTACTATCATTGTATTATTGTTGATGTGTTTCTTTGATTTTGTTATTAATTGGTTTATATAGTTGGCTGCTCCCACATTGGGGGCATAGATATTTAAAATTGTTAAATCTTCTTGTTGGACAGACCCTTTGAGTATGATATAGTGTCCTTCCTCATCTCTTATTATAGTCTTTGGCTTAAAATCTAATTGATCTGATATAAGGATTGCCACTCCTGCTTTCTTCTGATGTCCATTAGCATGGTAAATTCTTTTCCACCCCCTCACTTTAAATCTGGAGGTGTCTTCGGGCTTAAAATGTGTTTCTTGGAGGCAACATATAGATGGGTTTTGTTTTTTTTATCCATTCTGATACCCTGTGTCTTTTGACAGGGGCATTTAGCCCATTCACATTCAGGGTAACTATTGAGAGATATGAATTTAGTGCCATTGTATTGCCTGTAAGGTGACTGTTACTGTATATGGTCTCTGTTCCTTTCTGATCTACCACTTGTAGGCTCTCTCTTTGCTTAGAGGACCCCTTTCAATATTTCCTGTAGAGCTGGTTTGGTATTTGCAAATTCTTTCAGTTGTTGTTTGTCCTGGAAGCTTTTAATCTCTCCTTCTATTTTCAATGATAGCCTAGCTGGATATAGTATTCTTGGCTGCATGTTTTTCTCGTTTAGTGCTCTGAAAATATCATGCCAGCTCTTTCTGGCCTGCCAGGTCTCTGTGGATAAGTCAGCTGCCAATCTAATATTTTTTACCATTGTATGTTACAGACTTCTTTTCCCGGGCTGCTTTCAGGATTTTCTCTTTGTCATTGAGACTTGTAAATTTTACTATTAGGTGACGGGGTGTGGGCCTATTCTTATTGATTTTGAGGGGCATTCTCTGAACCTCCTGAATTTTGATGCTCGTTCCCTTTGCCATATTGGGGAAATTCTCCCCAATAATTCTCTCCAGTATACCTTCTGCTCCCCTCTCACTTTCTTCTTCTTCTGGAATCCCAATTATTCTAATGTTGTTTCGTCTTATGGTGTCACTTATCTCTCGAATTCTCCCCTCGTGGTCCAGTAGCTGTTTGTCCCTCTTTTGCTCAGCTTCTTTATTCTCTGTCATTTGGTCTTCTATATCACTAATTCTTTCTTCTGCCTCATTGATCCTAGCAGTTAGAGCCTCCATTTTTGATTGCACCTCATTAATAGCTTTTTTGATTTCACCTTGGTTAGATTTTAGTTCTTTTATTTCTCCAGAAAGGGCTTTTATATCTCTCGAGAGGGTTTCTCTAATATCTTCCATGCCTTTTTCGAGCCCGGTTAGAACCTTGAGAATTGTCATTCTGAACTCTAGATCTGACATATTACCGATGTCTGTATTGATTAGGTCCCTAGCCTTCGGTACTGCCTCTTGTTCTTTTTTTTGTGTTGAATTTTTACGTCTTGTCATTTTGTCCAGATAAGAGTAAATGAAGGGGCAAGTAAAATACTAAAAGGGTGGCAACAACCCCAGGAAAATATGCTTTAACCAAATTAGAAGAGATCCAAAATCGTGAGTGGGGAGAAAGGGGATAAAAAGAGGTTCAAAAAGGAAGAAAGAAAAAAAAAAACAAAAAGAAAAGAAAAAGAAAAAAGAAAAGAAAAGAAAAGAATTTTTTAGAAAAAGAAAACACCTAAGAAAAATGTAAAAAAAAATATATATATATATTAGATAAACTAGTAAAAAATCGTTAAAAAAGAAAAAGGTAACAGTTAAAAAAAAAATTTTACCCGAAGGCGAGAAAAAAAAAAAATGAAAAAGAAAAAATTAAATTAACTGCAAGACTAAAAAAAAATCACAGGAAAAAAGCCATGAGTTCCGTGCTTGGCTTTCTCCTCCTCTGGAATTCTGCTGCTCTCCTTGGTATTGAAACCGCACTCCTTGGTAGGTGAACTGGGTCTCGGCTGGATTTCTTGTTGATCTTCTGGGGGAAGGGGCCTGTTGTAGTGATTCTCAAGTGTCTTTGCCCCAGGCGGAATTACACCGCCCTTACCCGGGGCCGGGGTGAGTAATCCGCTCGGGTTTGCTTTCAGGAGCTTTTGTTCCCTGAGCGCTTTCCGTAGAGTTCCAGAGGACGGGAATACAAATGGCGGCCTCCTGGTCTCCGGCCCGGAGGAGCCGAGAGCCCAGGGCCGCACTCCTCAGTGCGCGCTCAGAGAACCGCGCCCAGTTACTCCCGTCTGCCTGACCTCCGGCCGCGCTCCGAGCTCACCGAGCCTGTGACCGGTTCAAGGTAACGCCGAGCTGCGAGCTTACTGTCGGCTCTGTCTCTGTAGCCGGCTTTCCCGTTCCAATACCCGCAAGCTCTGCGACACTCAGACACCCCCGATCCTTCTGTGACCCTGCGGGACCTGAGGCCACGCTGACCCCGCGTGGGCTTCGCCCCGGTTTAGCCTCTGGAGCGATGTCCCTCAGCGGAACAGACTTTTAAAAGTCCTGATTTTGTGCGCGGTTGCTCCGCCGCTTGCCGGGAGCCGGCCCCTCCCCCCGGGGTCTATCTTCCCGTCGCTTTGGATTCACTTCTCCGCCGGTCCTACCTTTCAGAAAGTGGTTGTTTTTCTGTTTCCAGAATTGCTGTTCTTCTTCTCTTCGATCTGCCGATGGGTTTTCAGGTGTTTGCAATCTTTAGATAAGCTATCTAGCTGATCTCCGGCTAGCTGAAGCAGTCTCAGCTTGCTACTTCTCCGCCATCTTGACTCCTCTATACATTTTCTTATATTAAAATATTGTTGCATCCCTGAGCTGGATCTAACTTGTTTATGGTACATTTTTTGAGAGAATTGAGTTTCCTTTGCTAAAACAGGCATACCTTGGAGATACTGTGGGTTTGGTTCCAGACCACTGCAGTAAAGTGAATATCACAGTGAAGTGAGTCAAATGAGTTTTTCGGTTTCCTAGTTCACATGAAAGTTATGTTTATACGATACCACACAACACTATACACTATGCTGACATAATACACAATAGCGTGTCTAAATAAATATACAAACGTCAACTTAAAAAAACTTTATTACTAAAAAGTATTCATCATCATCCAAGCTTTCGGTGATCACTGATCACAGATCGCTGTAACAAACATAGTAATAATGAAAAGGTTTGAAATATTGTGACAAGAACCAAACTTCGACAAAGTGAGCAAACGCTATTGAAAAAAATGGCGCCGCCAGACTCTCTTGGCCACAGACCTTCAATCTGTCAAAAATGCAGTATCAGTGAAGTGCAATGCAGTGGGAAGTGCCTGTATTGTTTAAGATTGTTGTAATCATGAGGAAAATAGGCTATAATATGTGTTATTTTATTTATTTGATCTAGCTTTGGGTGGTGTAAGTCAGGGTGTTTTATCCTGTGCCACAACAAAAATGCTCCTAAAATTTAAGTGATTAATACATCATAGTTTTGTTTATTGCTTATGCTCCATGCTCATCTCATACATACCAGTCACAGAGGCCTTAGGATGACAGAGCTTTCACCATCTGGAACGTGACCAGTGACCAGGGAGAGAGGGAATTACAAACCAGCACTCACTGTTAAAGACTTTTTCCTGGACGTCACACAAATCATAGCTACTCATGTTTTCCTAGCCAAATCCTGGTCAAATGGCCATGGCTCTCCTCAAAAGAGTAGGCCCCTGCAATCCTCTCAGGCTTGGAAAAGGGAAATAACTAAAAGATTGGTAAATAGCCCCAAGGAGGATCATAGTTCACAATTCTGGTAAGAAAATATTTAGTCCTGTCTATACCCCCATACGGAACTTGCCGCCCACCGAAGGGAAGCAAGGCATAAGTTTTTCCTAGTCGTGATGTCAATTCCACAGCCCAGAGTTTCTAAGGAATTTGGTGGTTTTTGTGCAGTTATCTCGATGTTAGGTCTGGATGTGGCTCTTCTAGACTTTGAAGGCCTATGAATGTCTCCAAAATCTAATACCCAGTAATGGAGCCAGACTAGATAGCTGCAGGAAACATTCTGGCAGAAAAACAATTGGGGCCACCTAGCATACACTAGTCCCACGTAACCCAGTCTTTCAGAACCCAGTTCTGAAAAGCGTCCGAAAAGCTGTATTAAGGACTCCCCCCAACACCTGGAGGAAGTGATTCTTAAATAGGCTCTAGTTCTCCTTCTTGGGCGTAGCTAACTTGTCCAGTTTTCTCCCTGGATTCATACTCTGTGTAATTCTTTTGTTTGTTTGTTTTTACATTATCCTCTTTGTCTGTATCTGAATTGGGCATCATTTGTTTCTGTTTTTTAGAAATAGTTCATCGGAGGTCTTCTTAGAACCTGGCCGACTCTCCCAGCTCACTTCTTGCCTATTTACAATTGGGAGCCCCAGGATATTTTTAAATACCAGGTAGTCGTGATTTATTTAGTCTAGGCTGTTGATTCTTTTGACAGCACAATTCTCTAAAACATATTTTTGCCTTTTCTATCTTACTGCAATCAGCTCTATGAGCGATGGCCACACCCAAGTTTCTTTTTTCTTAATTTTTATTTTTTAAGATTTTTTTTTTTATTTACATGAGAGAGAGAAAGAGAGAGTGAGTGGGGGAAGGAGCATAGGGAGAGGACAAAGCCGACTGTCCACTGAGCAGGGAGCTAGACATGAGGGTTCACCCCAGGACCCTGAGATCATGACGTGAGCAAAGGCAGATGCTTAATTGCCGGAGCCACCTTGGCACCCCCCAATTTTCTTTTGAGTCACGAATCTTCCTGATAATTTCTTGGCTTTCTCTTCCCCTTGCCTCTTTCTCTTTCTGTACTTAGCCATGGATTCTTGGTGCCTGTATGAATGCTTCATCGTGCCTGTTAAGTAGTTGTTCCTTTTACCAAAAATTTAGCCACCGAGTAATTCTGACCCTCACCCTTCCAGTCTGTGACAAATTGTCCTCACTCTCTGCCATGGAGCCCATGTATTTAAGGTTGTTCTGTGGCTCCCTATGACAGGTACTTGTATCTGTATCCATCAACACGGGCCTAATTTTGCCATGGTAGCAAGCAATCCCTAAATATTTGTGGTTTAAAATAAGAAAGTTTTATGTCTTGCTTATGATGTGGTATTGGCTGAGACTCTTCTCCACATCATCCTCACTTGGAGATGCAGGATGAAGAAGGCCTCACTAATCACTCTGGCAGGGGAAGGAGACGGTTGCAACTCACATGCTGGCTCTTAGTGCTTTTCACTCTCAACTAATTGACTAAAGGGAACCATAAATGCTTCTGTCTAATGCCAACAGGTGGGAAGGTGTAGTATTACCATGTGCCTGAAAAAAGAAAAGAACACAAGAAATTATCATGTTGTCTACTTTAGGTATTACATTTTTTTCAGCTGAAGAAGCATGGGGAGAAAGAATTAGATGTAAATGTTGGCTGAAGTTGTTCTAGTTCTGACCATGTAAGAACCCTCAGGCTAATGTGAGCATTTGTTTTTTCTGATAGATGGAGTCCTTTGGGGAGCATCAGGGCATTAGGCCTGATAACAGTAAACATTCTCAACACCACAATAACTCATTTTATTCTGACTCATCCTCATTGGATTGTCCTCTAATAAATCAACTTTTATGAAGCTTGCTCACAAGGAAAAAAAGTGCACCAACTATGGAGATATGAACATTCTGTCCCTTCATGGTCATAATTCCCAATGAAATTTAGTGAATCAGCATTCTGCTTTTCTATTTTGTGTGAGATTTGTTAAGCATGGGTTGCATCACCAGAGCTGATCAGCTCCGCCACACTTTGATCAAACTCAGAAAAATGCTAAATTCTAAAGAAAACTGCTAGCAAATCCAGAGGTAGAGAAAATCAACCTGACATTATCCATCTTAACCGGAGACCACATGGAACTATTTCTAAAAAACAGAAACAAACAACAATCACAACTCTGTATTTCTTTTCTCTTCAAAAGACTCAGAGTGAAAACCATAAGCGAAGGAATCTTGGAAGGAAGAAGCTTCCAACTGTGATTGGTACAGAATTGGTTAGAGGCATCTGCTTGCAGGGGAAAAACTGGACCCTAGATTGGACACTGTAGTTAAAAATAAAGCTAGAAAACCAACACTAGTACAAGGCACAGTGCTGAGTTGCTGAGTCCAGTGAAAATCAGACCAGGCTGCTGGAAGAGGCCAAGAGAGGACTCAGAACAGACCTTAGCAGATCTCGGCCTTACAGCACAGCACACACACCATGGTCCCTGTCCCCACTGGCTTTTTTGCTCGTCCTTAATACAAAAGTTCAGCCTTACCTCATGGATTTTGAATTGGTCATTACCTCTGCCCGGAATGCTCTCTCACCAAATTTTTCACCTTAAGTACAAACCTGGCCAAGAGACGGGAAAGCAAATTCTGGCTGTGCTGGCGAGATTCTGTGTGTTTTTGTACTGTAAGAGTGATAACAAAGGGTCAACACTCACTGAATGAGTATGATAGCAAAGAATGGCCAAACCATGTGTTCCATGCTTAGAAGAGCAGGCTGGTTGCTAAGCTCTTATTAACATGGCATATTAGCAGAAAAGACAGAGGGACAAACAGAAGCCCATAGAGATAATATTTTTGTAGGTTAATCTTAGCTAATACTGTGGTAAAACAACAAAAAGTGAGAGGCAGGAAGTTCTGAGTTTGCTGATCTTGGTCAGTAGATGGTAAATCAATGCTAAGTAATCACACAAAGTACTTCCTACATGAGTGACTTCGGCACAAGTGAAGAAAAATTCCTGCCAGCCTGGAGTCGCGCGTGGATTTGGAGCAACATGAGCTCGAGGATGAATGTGTGTTCTAAGATGTCAGAGTCTTCCAGTTTTTTCCACTAAAGTTTTTTTTAAAAAAAAAAAGATTATTTATTTTAGAGCAAGATAGCATGCGCGGCACGGGGAAGGGCAGAGGAGAGGGAAGAAGCTTCATCAGACTCCTTGCTGAGCGCAGAGCCCAACATGACGCTCAGTCTCACCACCCTGAGATCATGACCTGAGCCAAAATCAAGAGTTGAAAGCTTAACTGACTGAGCCACCCCTGAGCCCCTCTACTACTAAGCTTCTGTAACCATCCCTCCCAAAAGATGACCTCCATTTAGAGGTGAGAAGCTACCAAAACTGGACAATCTTTCATGCCCATCAGACTCAGAATTTAAAAAAAAAAAAGAAGAAGAAGAAGAAGAAGAAATAAGAAATAAAAAAAGAGAGAGGTATATTGCCAGACATATGAAAAGCGTAGACCAGTGGTTTTTCACAAAGAAAAAGAATTTAAGAAAATTTTAAAAAAGAATTGTTTAAGTCTCCTACGAGACTGATGATCAGAGACTATGAGGCCAGAGCGTCTGACTCTGGGCAGCTGCTTTTGTCCAGCTCCCGTGGTTTTGAGCCCAGCTTCTCCCATCACCTGTCCTGCTGTCCGTCTGCAGGGGAGTGGGGAGCTGAAAGCACTATGAGGAGAGCTGCCAGAGATGGCTGGATGCAGAGAAGAGGATTTCATGGCGTCTCCCAGCTCTGTGCTGAAGTTCTAGACTGAAGTGCTAATCCCCTCGGTGCAGAGGGATTCGTGGTAAGCAAGAATCAAAGCAAAGCTGTGCTGTGGATGGGAGACACTGACTCTGGACGCCACTGTAATAGTTGCCGGAAGCCGGGTCCTCTCCTGGGCGTAGATGGGCCTATACACTACTCCTTGCTGCAGGGCACTGGCCTCCCGAGATCCAGTTGCACAGTTAATTTGGACAGTTGAAAGCTTCTTTTAGTTCTACTGGATCCTCAGGGAGCCCTCCGTGGCCTTTTGCTTTGACTGTGTCCCCCTTGTACCAGAGGCAGCACTGCATAAATTCCTGTTTTTCCCCAGAGCGCGTTCTGTTGGATTGCATTTACTGGCAAACGAAGGACAGGTCACATACTGGGCTAAGGTGGGCTTCCAGTTGCCTTAATTGAAGTACTCAAGTCTCTTGGGTAGATAGCTAGAATGCCTACAGGAGGAGAGGGGTTCCTGTTTTCATTTGAAAACTTGATGATTAAAAGAAGGTTTAAAAACTAATTTCAGATAAGTTTTTGGCACCCACAAAAAATGTGGCTGTGGTTGTTGACTACTTTCCTGGGTGGATGAGACTCTTACTATTGTAACTTAACGTGTTCCTCTACCCCCAAGCTGAGGCCGTCCTTCCCTAGAGGGATGGCTCTGGGCTCAGAAGATATGACTCTGGCTTCTGTGTAGTGTAAATGGACACACCTGTTTCAACCAACTGGAATGTTTTTGATTGGTTTGTATCTCATAGCTCAGTAGCTGATAATAAAGTTAAAAATTCTGTGCAAAAAAAAAAAAAGATATTGAAATTTTTAAAAATTAAATAAAAAAATAATTGCCTTGGGAAAAATAAAAGAACTCAACATACCCAAGCTCTCAAATAACAGATGAAATAAGGAGATAAGAATTTGGTTTTCAAATCTCAGAGGAAAAAATAAAAAAGATGAAAAAGCACTTGTCACACTGGAATGAGGGCAAAAAAGGAACAGAGTAGTTAAACTGGCAGTTAAATTTTTTTTTTTTTTCTTGCAAAGAAAACCCCAGGCCGAGACGGCTTCACTGGGGAAGTCAACCAGTCATTTCAGAAAAAAATAATCATTCCATACAAACTCTTCCAGAAAGCTGAAGTGACAGGATGCCCCCATCTTAGTCTGCTCCTGCCACCATAACAAATACCATAGACAGGGTGGTTTAAATAACAGATACTTATTTTTCACAGGTCTGGAGGCTAGAGGTCCACAGTCAAGGTGCTGGCAAGGTAGGCTTCATTCTGAGTCCTCTTCTCTTGGCTTGTGGGGGGCCAGCATCTCATGGTGAGTGCATGGGGAAAAGAGAGAGAGAGAAAGCCCACTGGTGCTATATCTCTGGGTCTCTTCTTATAAGGGTGTTAACTTCATCATGAGGATCCTTCCCTCTTGACCTTTTCTAGTCTTAATTACCTCCCACAGACCCCATCTCCAAATACCATCACACTGGGGGTTAGGGCTTCAGCATATGAATTTGGAAGGGACACACACACCCAGCCTATAACACCTCCCAAACTGAATCTATAAAATATATTACCCTGAAACCAAACCACACAGACATTATAAGAAAAGTACAAATAACTATCCTTTATGAGCATCAATGCAAAAAATCTATTAAATTGAGTCTAATAATATATAAACACATAATAACATCATGATCAAGTGGAACTTATCCCAGGAATGCAGGAGTTTGTAATTCAAAGGCTCCATCGATGCAAATCACTATACTAACAAACCGAAAAAGGAGATGTCTGATACTCCCAATAGAGGCCGAAAAGCATTTGAACAGATCCAACTTCCATTTGCGATAGCAACTCTTAGCAAGCTAGAACCAGAAGGATACTTCTGCATCCTGATAAAGGATGTCTACAGCAAATCTACAGCCCATTGTAATGTGTTATGATTTTGGCTCTGACTTCAGGACTGTATCCCATTAACAACATTCATCTAGCTGTTCAATCAAAATGGATGGATTTCATTTTATATAAATGGTACCTCAGTGAAGCTGGGCAAAAGTCAGGTTATAAAATCTCTCATGCAGAATATTCTTTTACACTGCTTGCTTGTAGCTATTATCTGGTCAACACTTCTGTATTTCCATGGAAAGGGTCTTCACAAGCTCACAGGCACAGAAATGATTCCATTTTAAAACACCACAATCATGTTATTCCTTTCATCAAGACAAATAGGTGTCCCTGTAGCTTCTTCCTAGGAATCTTCATCCTATTTTCTTCAGTGACCTTGTCCTGCCAACAATTCCTCATATTTTGTTGTTTAAAGACCTTTCTCAATGCGATAACATTTTTTTTAAAGATTTATTTATTTATTTGACAGAGATCACAAGTAGGCAGAGAGGCAGGCAGAGAGAGAGGGAGGAGGAAGCAGGCTCCCCGCTGAGCAGAAAGCCCGATGCAAGGATTGATCCCAGGACCCTGAGATCATGACCTGAGCTGAAGGCAGAGGCTTAACCCACTGAGCCACCCAGGCGCCCTAATGTGATAACATTTTTATGCATCGACAATGTTATGATACCCTTTTCTACATATACTCCACACCTTTCTTCCTCATTATTTTATTTCTCCTTCAATAAACTCAATAAGCAAATGCTCCTCATAACTTCCAACTGCTTTTCTCCTGGGAAGCTTTCCCCACTTGATTTTTCCTGCCTCAACAGAATGGTTAGCAAGACTGTCTTATCCCTGTGACATGATAATGCCCCCATGCAGAACCCAAAGTCTCACTGGAGCTAAAGCCGGCAGAAGCTATTGGTATTTTTCTCCAGTTGTAGGTGAGACTACAGAGATGTCAGCAGGAAGAGGCGAGCTGGACTTGTTCACGCCACACAGATGAAGGGTCGAAAGGGTGGGGCCCCTGGTACAGCAAAAAGAAAGTAAAACAGGGGATGTAAAGGAAGTGTTACGAAAGCCAGGGCTCGAGAACTAACCTGAGAACAGAAGAATGCAACTAAGACTGAGCCAAGAATCATAGAGCAGTGTCTACAAAAGCAGAAGACAGTGGGACTGAGAAGGCAATGAATCACTGGAATCTTCAGAATCATACACAAGTGGAGAGGATGCACTCCCAGGGATTAAGCTTGGGACTGTGTGTCTAGGGAAAGGCGTTATTTGCAGATAATTCCCCCCAAGTCTCTATCTACAATCAGGAGATTTCATGGACTATTACCCCTACGTGCTTGAACACGCATAGGTCATGCTGACCCAGAAAGCCTTTGGACCATTAAACAGGTGGCAGATTATAGAATGAGGGGAAGAGAGCCAGGACAGCATCATAAAATCAATCCATTCATTTTAATCCTCATGCCACCCATGTCCAAATCCGGTGTCTTTCCTACTTTCAGTTTTTGCTTCTACCCTACATTGTACCTGTTGTTCTTGGTCCCACCTTATGAAACCCTGTTCCTGGCTCTCACTTGCTCCTCTCTTAATGCAGTTCTGTGGATGGTAGAACCTTGCATATCCTTGACTTCTGACTCGGCTTAATCCTTACCTCATGATGGCTGCGGACATCATGCATTGACAAGAGGCATTGTTTGGAAGACCTTTCTAAGACCTACAGAAAGTGCTTGGGAGAGGTATGTCTTCATTGTTATATTTTTTTTTTTATTTTTTAAAAGATTTTATTGATTTATTTGAAAGAGAACAGAGGAAGAGGGAGAGGCATGCTCCCTGCTCAGTGGGACAAACATGGGACACCCTCCTAGACCCTGGGATCATGACCTGAGCTGAAGGCAGACACTTAACCAACTGAGCCACCCAGGCTCCCCTACTATTAAAATTATTATAAATATGGGAAAAGAGTTTTAATAGTATATCAGAATCCAACAGAATACATTTTAGGCAACTAGGCTAAGAGCTCTTGTCAAATTGGGTATAGAAGGTTGCCCCAGAATTCACTTGAATAACATGAAATTCTGAGTACAATAGAATATGAATTAGGACTGGAAGAGCAGCTCTCATCTGAAAAGCTGGAGAGAGTTCAGAAATGCTAAGAAGCCAAAGAGAACCCTTGGGTTCTTTGTTCTCCGCCTTGCTCCATGAGGTACACCTAAACTTGGCTTAAAATGCCACAGTTCATCAGTCTTATTATTAATATTTTTCCTATTTTGCCATTTTTATGAATTCTGGTCATACTTAATCCTATTGCAAAATCCACTGGCTAGTAGGTTGCTCCAGTTGGGAGAGACGTTTCCCTGCAGTTAGTCAATTTCACTGTCCACACCTGAAGCCCAGCAGCCGTGAGGAGTAGGGCACCTTCCACTGGTCTTTGTGCAGACACGTGCCTGTGAGGCCGTTTATTGAATTGTAGCCCCTATGTCTAAGGAATGTGCTTTCTAATTGGATGAAAGATACTATTTCTTGGTCTCCCCCACAGCCCAGGCATACTCAGTTTCCATGATAAATGTTGGGTAAGACAGTGTTTGGATAATACAGATGGCGTGAGTGTCATAGAAGACTGAGGCCGTGGTAAATATCCGAAGTGCTTCTCGGTGAGTTAGCCATGAGAGACCCTGCCTCCTCTTTCTGAGGGACTTTTTGTAGTTTTACTCCAAAAAATGAAAAATATATGCAGTGGATAGTGAACTGGAAGAGGTATTTAAAGGAATAATTTATTTCTATCAAGGGACACAGAAACCCAGCCAGGAGTCCACAATATTGTTTCTGCCTCTTCATTCCAAAGTAGATGAGACTATCACACAGTAAATCTATTTGTGATTTAAAAAAAGTATACATTGTAGCTCCAGTTCCACTATTAGTTCCACTAAAAGAAGTGATTCTTTGGAAGGGAGAAGGTAGGAGAGAACCACAGAGAGGAACATTCCAACCTTGTGAGAGCAAAGGGGAACACCGGCAGCGATCTAAAGTTACTATTCTATTCATGCCTAAAATAAATGCACCCTCACTGAGCAGTGGTCTGTGACAGAGCTGGGATTGTGGCTGCAAAGCCTGATGCTGCTGGCTGTTTTCCCTATTGCATTCCGAGAAATTGTGTTGTTACGATGCCACAATGCTCACAGATGGTTCTAGACAGTTTGGTGGAAGTTAGTTGAGTATCAGTCCTGCCTCACAGGCCCCCGAGAATAACCGCAGAACAGAGGCCATGATTAAAGGGTGGAATTCAGCGACCATTATTCCTGCTTATGTTATTAATTAGGGGCACTCTCCATGTAACCAGATGTGCCAAGGAGCCGTGATCAATGTAGCAGAGAGAGCCGTTCAGTATCTGCAATTTACACCCACGTCAGTTCCCGGTCATTCCCAGAAACTGTTAGTAACAGTAGAATCAAGAACTGAAAATTAGGACCCACGGTCAGAGTTTTCTCATTTCCCACCCTCTGCGCAGGGCCTGCTGGAAGGACTTACTGAGGGAGCACGAAAGAATAGTAAAACTATTAATCCAGACATGCACAGAGTGCTCAGCAGCTTACAGAAGGCGTACATACACACTTCCTCATTAGCCTTCACAACCATATGAGACAGATCGCCAATATTACTGCCATCGCTTACAAATAAGAGAAATGAGATTTGGCAGCCATAAGTCACTTGCCAGGATCCCTTGATTTTCAAACAGTGGAACTGGAGCTACGATGTCTATTTTTTTGTTGTAAGTCCAGGGGGACTACCTACACCAGACTAAAAAACAACCAGCTAGCTCCGCAGTTGGGAAACACCCATCCATTATTAGGCAGAGCTGTTTCTGAACACCACGTTATCTTGGCGGAGCCCTTGCTCTCTGTCCGTTCCAAGCACGGGAGCAGAGGACATTTTGAGCATTTGATGTCTCTGAGAGCTGTACTCCTGAGAACATGGGCCACCGAACTGGTGTTGGTCGACTGTTTGTAACGGGTGTGCAATCTGATAAGTACCAAAATTGAGAGTAAGTGTTTGGAAAATTTTATGGCAGTTTGACAGAGTAATCTTAATGTCTGTCGAATAATTAAAAAAAAATGAGACTTGACTTTCAAATGTCCTTTAAAAAGAAGTTTTATTTTTCTATTCATTTGTGCTCATTGTATTTTACAAAAGGGTGAGTGGGCAGCTGATCTGTGGAGGAGAATGGTCCCTCTGCACATTTGCCTGAGAATCACTGCTTTAGGGAATGCTCGCTCTGCCCTGCCCCAGGGCCTCTGTTCACATTCCTGAGGGCATCTAGTGGGCTTTGCTCCTCTGTTAAATTGGTTTCTCGTGGATTCTGTCTGAGGGGGTCCCTTGGCATTATTTTCTGGAGAAATCTGAGTTTATAGAAGCACATCCTGCAGGGTCTGTCATAAGAGGGGTTGTGTTTTCCACTGCTGCATCACAAATCAGCACACATTTAGTGGCTTAAAACAACAACCATTTATTATCTCCCAGTTTCTGGAGGTCAGCAGGCTGAGCACCACACGACTGAGTTCTCTGCTCAAGGTCTCCCAAGGCTGATAGCAAGGTGTTGGCAGGGATGTGGCGCCTCTGGAGTGAGAGGCGCTCTTCCAAGCTTATTCTGGCTGTTGGCAGGATTCAGTTTCCTGTAGGATGGAAGGAAGCCCCTGTTTCGTTGCGGCCGTCCGCTGGCTGCTGTCCGCTGGCTGCTAGACACTGCCTGCAGGGGCCTGCCACGGTTGGTTACTCGGATGGCCTCCTCCACAGGCGGTTCGCGACTTGTTTGTTGCTTCCTTCCAAACCAGCAGTGGACTTCTGACATTTGACTTTCTTTTAAAGGGTTTGTCTGATCAGGTCAGGCCCACCCAGGATCATCTCCCTTTGGATTAACTCAAAGCCAACTGATTAGTGACCTAATCAATGGATTGCTATCCAGTCCCATTCACTGTTTCCACTCACACTACAGGGGAGAGAATTGTATAGCGCATGTATGCCGGAGTGAGAATTTGGGGGTCACTTTAGTGTTCCAACAACCACAATAGTCAACACATGATAAAAAAGAGACAAGGAAAATGTATTGCTATAAAGACTTGTCTTATTACTCCCTTTAAAGAGTTTCCCTGAAAATATTCTTAATTAAAATGTGTAAGATGCTATCGATGTTGAATTGCACTGATTCCAGGCCTGCCTGTACCCTCAGTTTCACAGCAGGTAGAGTCATCTGTCCTGAGAGACATTTTGATCTTCATATACCAAAATAACAGAGATCTCTAATGCCTTCATGCAACAAATCCAGACCCCTCCATCTTTTCTACTATGGCTCTGCCAGATTGCTGGAAGTAGGCTCATTATAGCCCATAGTTATGAGACTCTGGGACTACAGATGGAACAGAGCCCATAATCTTAGCATGAGGTCAGGAAAAGTCAGGCTCTGAAATGAACAGAATCAACACCCAGTCCAACCACGCGTGACAGCGTCTGTAACTCAGCCTGACATGCCGTTCTTGAGAGAGTTTCCCTCTGAAACTAAGGCACCAAAAACCAAACACAGGAGAAATGAGTGTAACACAAACCGTAATCATGGAAATGGCAATTATTCTATCATGAGGTAATGCTATAATGACAGAGCGCTTTGTTTTACTTTTTTCCTACATCTTATGTATGTATGTATGCATATTTCAAGAATAGTTGACACAGAGTATTACATTAGTTTCACGTGTACAACACAGTGATTGGACAATTCTATGTTGCACTATGCTCACCACAAGCATGGCCACCATTGATAATGACAGAGCACTTTGGACACTGATGAGAATGTTGAAGAAGCAGTCATTGCAAATAGACATTTTCTTTCTGCTTGCAATACTACTTAAATATAAAGAAGCCTCAAATTGTTGCCCTAAAAAAATTCAGTACTGGGGTACCTGGGTGGCTCAGGGGTTAAGCCTCTGCCTTTGGCTCAGGTCATGATCTCAGGGTCCTGGAATAGAGCCCCACATCAGGCTCCCTGCTCAGTGGGGAGCCTGCTTCCCCCTCTTTCTCTGCCTGCCTCTCTGCCCACTTCTGATCTTTCTCTGTCAAATAAATAAATAAAATCTTTAAAAAAAAAAATCAATCCCTGTGATGATTATATCTTCAGTGGGAAGAAGTATCCCCAGAGTGTTAATAACTGTTATCTCAATGCCATTCCGTTTTTGTCATTAACAATAGGAACTAACAAAAAACTCCTTTCATTATTTCATAGGCATAGTTTTATTTATTCTAACCTTAAAGTCTCAAGACAATCTTCTCATTATGTTTTGTTTTGTCAGGTAGATTATCCTAATTGGGAAAAAAAAAGATGCTCTGGGCAATAATCAGAAACAGAAATTATTAAATAAAATAAGCAAAAAGGGGAGCATTTGTTAAGGGGATAGCAAAGGATTAGTCTTAAAAGGGAATAGACCCATGTCTCTTATACAGATAGAATAAGCGAGTGAAAGATTTTATTTAACTCCCTCATTAAAGAGGGAAACAGTAGCTGTTACAACTGGTTCAAAAGGGAACTCGGAGAACCACGTATTTATAGTCACACGGAGAATGCTGACACAAATTTAGAAGTGTATGCAGTTACTCTTAGAGGAACTGAATAAATGGAATTTTTGAAGTGAGCAACAAAACCCAGACTTCTGTATTCTACCAAAGTCTAACCAATTTGGGAGACCCCTACAGAAGGAAGGGGAGTTATCTTACATGAACATTAATGGGGATTAATAGCACAATTAAATCAGTGGCGTCGAGGGCTGGAGGTGACAGGGGCTTTTCAAAACGCGACTCTCTCTGTTCTCTCGGCCTAGTTTTGCCAGTTCAGTGATCTCATGTATATTACAGATTGGATTTTTCTGCTTATTATTCGGTATGCAAACCAGACTCCGAACTCCGCTTTGACTTCCTGACTCCATCCTATTGAAGTGTATCTTTCCACCCAGCCTTTCCTTCCCCAAAGACAGCCTTCCTGTTCCAGATTGGCTAACAGAAGGGGACACTGTGGGAACATCTTGATAATTGAGACACCGTTAGTCTCATTACTTATATCACACCCCTGCTTCACCTTCGCCCTCCCCTCGTTCTTCGAGAAGCATCTGCTAAATGTCAGGAGCCAAGATGTGTCAGACAGAACCCAGAACCGCGTGGCTTCGTTTGCTGGGAGGCAGCCAGAGAGGAGAAGAGGGAGAGAAATATTTCTTCCAAATTCTTTTTTCAGTCGTCGGTCCTGATGGTTTTACACAGAGAGAGGAGAGTGCAGCAGAAATCTGAGAGGATATGTGTGTGCCTGTGTGAGTGTGTGTGAGCCGATTGTGAGCGTGTGTGTGCAAAAAAAGGGAGAGAGGGGTTTGCTGGTCAGCCAAGGGTAAGGGTATACATGGATGCTGGGAAAAGCATGACGTCATTGGCGTGATTCATGGGTCAGTTAATGAGTTCAAGATTGAACGGCTCTCTAAATACGGTGGAGAGAGGAGTACATATAAAACTCAGCATACCGCTTATGCCCTAATGGATTAGACACCAAAATCCAGCTACTAAACTAGGAGCTAGTCATCTGTATGTCTGCCTATTTGGGGAGGATATCTATTACTAACTGGAGATGTTCAAAATTATATATACTGTCCATGAAACGCAAGGTGATACGAAAGCAACAGTTCTCTCCCATCCAATGTGTGTTTCACCGAGTCTCTTTGTGGGCCTGCAGCCAGCAGTGGAACAGGGGTTGTCTCCCCAGCCCCAAAGAGGAATGGCTACTTCACAGAAGCAATCCACATTTCAGTATCCGTGGAGATTTAAATCATTTGAGGAAGAAAAATCTGTTTGTTCGAACATCACCACTTTATTTTGTAAATAAGAACATCATTTGCTTGGGGAACCTGAGTGGCTCAGTCGGTTAAGTGTCTGCCTTCAGATCGGGTCATGATCCCAGGTTTGGGATTGAGCCCCACATCGGGCTCCCTGCTCAGTGGGGAGTCTGGTTCTCCCTTGTCCCCCCTGCTAATGCTCTTTCTTGTTTGCTATCTCTCTTTCTCTCAAATAAATAAATGAAATCTTAAAAATATATATAATCTTTAAAATAAAATCTTTAGGGGCACCTGGGTTGCTCAGTGGGTTAAGCCTCTGCCTTTGGCTCAGGTCATGATCTCCGGGTCCTGGGATGGAGCCTCGCATCAGGCTCCCTGCTTGGCTGGGAGCCTGTTTCCCCTCCTGCTCCCCCCCAACCCCCCGCTGCCTGCCTCTCTGCCTGCTTGTGATCTCTGTCTGTCAAATAAATAAAGTCTTTAAAAAATGAAATAAAATAAAATCTTTTTTAAAAAGTCATCTGCAATCACTCATGTGTGTTTCAGTCCCATAGATTCTCAATTTGGGGTGCCCCTAGAAACACATAATTCCATTTCAGACCTACTATGTCAAAGCACCCAGAGGAGAGGCCCATTTTTTAAAACCCCACAGCTGAGGGGTGCCTGGGTGGCTCGGTGGGTTAAAGCCTCTGCCTTCAGCTCAGGTCATGACCCCAGGGTCCTGGGATCAAGCCCCGCGTGGGGCTCTCTGCTCCGCAAGGGAGCCTGCTTCCTCCCCCCTCTCTCTCTCTCTTCCTGCCTTTCTGCCTACTTGTGATTTTTTGCTCTCCGTCAAATAAATAAAATCTTTTAAAAATAAATATATAAATAAATAAAACCCCACAGCTGATTCTCATCTATACTAGTTTCCAAGAACCACCTTATCTTTTTTTAGTATTTTATTTACTTATTTATTTGATAGAGAGAGAGAGAGAGCGCACAAGCAGGGGGAAGAGGTAGAGTCAGAGGGAGAAGCTGATATGCTGCTGAGCAGGAGCCTGATGCAGGACTGGATCCCAAGGACCTTGGGATCATAACCAGAGCCGAAGGCAGACGCTTAACTGACTGAGCCACCCAGGGGCCCACCAAGAACTACTTTAAAGAAAATTTAGGTTGCCATGTCTGTAAGTTCAGTAACCATAGCTAGCAAATGGACAGGTGTGTTATTAGATAGATACATACATAGGAAAGAAAATTGCTTTTGGAAAAATAATCATTAAAATACAAATTGTTAAAAACTTTATGATTGGTTGGAAACAAAGACCAAGGAAAGGAATATAAACAACTGAGTACACATTATAACCCTCTGCCTAATCTTATAATTTTGAGAACCACAGACCCTAATTTCTCCTCATCAGACTGAGCATACCACATTCCATCTCAGTGAGGTCAGAGTTTTGCAGTACTCTGCCATATCTTCCTAGTTCACAGCAATCTTGAGCATAATGTATGGACTTAATAAATAATTGTTGAATGAAAGAATCGTGTTCTCAGAGTTAGAAATCATTTGGGGATGCAATTGTTTGACATAGGTATAGCCCTTTGATTTTTAGGTCTAGAGGTTATTTGCTTTTTCTTTTCTTTTTCTTTCTTTTTTTTTTTAAGATTTTTTTTATTTATCAGAGAGAGGGGGAGAGCACAAGCCGGGGGAGCAGCAGAGGGAGAGGGAGTAGCTGACTCCCTGCTGAGGAGAGAATCCAATGCAGGACTCAATCCCAGGACCCTGAGATCATTATCTGATCTAAAGGCAGACACTTAACTGACTGAGCTACCCAGGCATCCCTGTTTCTCCCTGAATATTAAGGTTTGTTTTTGTTTTGTTGTTGTTTGTTTTTTAAAGATTTTTACTTATTTATTTGACAGAGACAGAGAGAGGAAACACAAGCAGAGGGAGTGGGAGAAGGAGAAGCAGGCTGCCTGCTGAGTGGGGAACCTGATGCCAGACTAGATCCCAGGACCCTGGGGCAAAGGCAGATGCTTAATGACTGAGCCACTCAGCCACACCTGCTTTTGTTTTTCCAACGGGGGAACATCACGATTCCAGTCACTGTTTATAACACAAATACCTTTCACACAGCACCTACACGATTCCTGTAGCCAGGGCCATATATGAGCTGTTCTGGTCCATACACCCATTCTTCTGCCTCTTAAGTCCAGTATCCCCCTGTGCTCCCTAATGGGAGAAACTTTTCATCAAACTGATGTTCTCTGCTCCAAGATCTGAATTCTGTTTTCAAGGGCCAATAACAATAAGAAAAAAGTAAACTAAAACTGGTTAAATGCACCTTATTCCTGTCACCCTTTACCAGGCATACCTCTTTAATGTATTTTTTTCCCATTAGAAAGAGGTTACTTTTGGTCATGAAATCGCCCACTTCCCTTCTGCAGCTATAGCAGACATTAACAAAAGCGGAGCTTGTGCTTACTTCTCTGGTTTCTATAATTTACTATTTGGCTCTGGCTTTTGGTTGAAATTGCTCTGAATTATTAAAGGGAACAATGTGTTTTTGTTTCTCTAAACATTTTACAACATTCAATAAAATAAACTTACTCATTCACTTAAAGCTGTGCCTATGAACTATAGCTTTATCTCACTCCTAACAGAAAATTAAATTACTGGTGACTCAAGATGCAAAAGTCAAATTTTTTTTAAAAAGAAAATATAGGTCATGATTTTTTTTTTTAGTAGAAGTTGAGAGAAATGCTTTTCCAGGGCATGACACCAAAATTAAGGAAATTGTTGAACATTCTCCTGACTTTTGAAAGAAGCACAAGAAATTCTCCATGCCATAAAATGGCTTAGGAAAGTTAGGGTACGGGGCGCCTGGGTGGCCCAGTGGGTCAAAGCCTCTGCCTTCAGCTCAGGTCATGATCCCACCGTCCTGGGATGGAGCCCCACTTTGGGTTCTCTGCTCAGCAGGGAGCCTGCTTCTCCCTCTCTTTCTCTGCTTGCCTCTCTGCCTACTTGTGATCACTGCCTGTCATATAAATAAATAAAATCTTTAAAAAAAAGAAAAGAAAGTTTGGGTACAACTGAAAAATGGAAATATATATATTAACATAATTTTAATAATTACATTGTTATATATATAACATATAGAAACTTTGTAAATTAATTATCAAGTGATATTTTAGCATTTATATACATCAAAATCTATGTACGTAACAATTATAATACTGATTTGTAAGATGATTACTATATATTTCGATAAAAATTCATACAAATCAATGACAACCAAAAAAAGAATATCCCCTAGAAAACTGGGTGAAATAGAACAAATGCCACCTTCTCTCTCCCTCTCTTACCTACCCCCCAGATTTACCACTCATATAGCGTCATATACATACAAATTGGCACTAAATAGTAAATAAATAAATAAAATCTTCACTATGAATTTAAAACCAAAATTGAAAATGAAGTTATTACTTTTTATCCATCAGACTAACAAAGATTAAGAAGACTGTATCTATTTTGAAGATAATGGGAGGGAAATACTCTCACTGGTACTTGAGGGAAGTGTAAATGTGTATATTCTTTGGGAGAGTATTTTGGGAACATCAGCGTTTTAGTTGTGTATATTCTTTGGCTCATCAGTGACATCCAGGAATATTTCCTAAATTGATGATCAGATAAACATGCAAATATATAAGATAATATACAAAGAATTCATCACAGTGTTATTTATGATATTGCAAAGACTAGAAATGGTCAAAATCCATTGTTATCGTATTGGCTAACTATAGCACAGCCATATGCTGCAGTATTCCTAGGTTCGTTCCAGTTCATGGCTGGTATCCTGTCATGGTTAGAAATAGTGCCACCGTTTACCCTTAAGTTGTCTCATTTTGAAAATTAAATTATAAGGTCAGTTGGCTTAAGTATTTTTTTTTTAACCAATACAGTTCTTCATAGTCGTTGGAAATTTTATTAATCTATATTTCCTGACATTGAGCATCCCATGTAACATAGTATTAGGTTAAAAAAGCAGTGTATAAAGCATATTACAAAGTAAAACTACTTTGGGGCTCCTAGGTGGCTCAGTTGGTTGAGTGTCCCACTCTTGATTTCAGCTCAGGTGGTGATCTCAGGGTCGTGAGATTGAGCCCCATGAGGAGCCCCACGTTGTTGGGCTCTGCACTCAGCGAGGAGTCTCCTTAGGATTCTCTCTCCCTCTGCCCCTCCCCACCTCTAAAATAAAGAAATAAATCTTTAAAAAAAACCCCACTTTATATGTGTGTGTGTATATACATGTATATATGTATACATATATATGTATATGTATATGTACATATGTATATATTTATGTGTATGTATACACATGTATATACGTATACATACATATGTATATATTTGATGCATACTCTATATTTGTTAATAAAATACACTAATAACCCAGTTGTTGGAATTCAGGAATATTTTACTTCATCTTTTATATTTCTGTAGTTTGAACCTTTATAATAAACATGCATTATAATTAAAAAGGAAGCCATTTTCTGATTCACAGACCTGTACCCCTGGGGATAAAAATATATGTTTATAAAAAATAAAAAATTAAAAAAAAATTTTCTTCATTTGGGAAGAAAAGTCACAAAAAATAGATACTTGATATATCAGATATAATATACAAAAAATAGTAAGTTAACCAAGTTGCTTTGTGCACCTTAGATATTAAAGTAAACTCTACAGGCCAAACATAATTTACTATTTTTTTTAAAGGTTTTATTTATTTATTTGACAGACAGAGATCACAAGTAGGCAGAGAGGCAGGCAGAGAGAGAGGAGGTAGCAGGCTCCCCGCTGAGCAGAGAGCCCGATGCGGGGCTCAATGCCAGGACCCTGGGATCATGACCCGAGCTGAAGGCAGAGGCTTTAACCCAATGAGCCACCCAGGCACCCCTATTTACTATTTTTTTAAAACATTTATTTATTTATTTATTTGAGAGAGAGTATGTGTGGAGCAAAAGAGGAGGGAGAGGGAGAGAATCATCAAGCAGACTCCACGTGAGTACTGAGCCTGCCTTGGGGCTCCATCCTACACACCTAAAATCACAACCTGAACCGAAACGAAGAGTCAGACACTTAGCTGACTAGCCATCCAGGTAGCCCCCCCCAAATTATTTACGATTAATATCAAAGAGAATTATTCTATGAAAAAATACAAAGGCTTATAAAATTCAACAAGTGTGAGTCTGATTACTAATACTTAATAAAGAGATAGATGTGTGGATACGTAGACAATGCCTCAAGAACTAAAGTTATCAAGAACTTCATCAAGGACTATTTTGATCATTTTCTTGGGACATTGATTTCTGGAATTTCATAAACCAATCTTGTCAGCTACTAAATACCAACAGCTACTGGATCAACAAAAGCCCTTTTTTTTTTGATTTTTATTTATTTTCAACATACCAGTATTCACTATTTTTTCACCACACCCAGTGCTCCATGCAATCCGCGCCCTCTATAATACCCAAACAAAAGCCCTTTTAAACTACTTCTGGTTTCTGCTACTTAGCTACAAAAGAGTGAGAACGGCACTTTTCTTCTCCCCGGAAGAAAAAGGGAGGCCAGAACGTACTGAGTTCTGCCTGAATCGTCCCTCTCCTTTGTCCTGCACCTTCCATCAGTGCTTTAGAAATGGTGACGCGGAAGAACATTCTGGAACGGAAACAAAGAAGGATGGCACTGAATTCCCTTTTAGTTTTGGATGCTCAATTACTAGCTTTTCCCTTTCTCCGTGTACTAGGTTTTTTTCCTTTTATTTTACAGAAAGTGGTTGAGAGCAGGTGTTAACGTGGAGTAATATGCAGAAACAAAGCCAAAATCATGGCTCTGGCTTTGCCTTTATTACAATTGTTTTTATTTTAATTTGTTTGCCTGCCAAGTTTTACTCGGAAAGAGCATCGTTCCTCAAAGAGAACTGTAAAAGTCACCAGTTTTGCAGAATCAGAGACAAGTGAGGTGCTCTATAAAACCACTGTCTTTAATTTATTAGTTTCAGCTGGAAAATCTGATATGCAATCCTATTGATTACAGTTAACATAAATAGTATCCTTAGGTACTTTGATGGTTATAATAGGACACATTATTCCTATAAGGTCTGCATTTTTAAATTTAAGTGATGAAGGGTCATAGCTTGAAATAACCTAAAATTCTCATGTTAATGCACAAGTTTATATTAAGAATATTTTCAAAACTAAATATAAACAATTAACCTGAGATGTTCATCTTACAGCATTAAATACATATATAAAAATATATATTTAGCTTACTTAACATCTTTCTAATAGTCTAATTACGATACTAAATGGTATTTTGCAATCTACTTCCCCTTTCGATGCCAGCATTTAATGTTCTGATCTTTCATTTATACTGAAATATAAAACCTCAGTGAAACAGTCAAGTGCTGTCTTTTATTTCCATACTCATTCTAAAATTTTATGATTTTGCGGCTCTGTCGCAAATTGGTTCTGTGACTATATGGTCCTTTGCTCAGTGCAAAAGGGGGAAAAAGCTTGCAAAGTAATTTTTATCTCCCATGAGTACCTAGCTAGTAGAGGATAGACATGCAAATGCTTGTCTACGATGTTTCCAGCTGCAAGATAAATGAGCAGCTATCCTGTGCATTGCTTGACTGACTTGGCCAGGAACATCAGCCTCCACAATGAAAAACCATAATCATTAAACTGGTATTTGTCAGCTTTTAAATTTTCAATATGTCGTGGTTTCCTTTCCTTTTCTAAACAAATATTCATTTTGTGTCTCATTGGTAATTGTTTTAGTTTGTTTGGCTGTTAAAACAAAAGTACCATGGACTGGTGGCTTAACAACATTTATTTCTCACAGTTCTGGAGGCTGGGAAGTCCAAGATCAAGGCCTGAACAGGTTCTGTGTTTGCTGAGTGAGATTCCTCTTCATTGTTCGTGATCCTATTCACGAGGGAATTACCCCTTGACTTCTACCCTCTTCCCTACGACCTAATCACCTCCCAAAGGACCTTCACCACAGAAGTTAGGATTGATGAAACTGAGGGAACACAAATATCCAGTCCATACAATATTTAAATGTTTCATACCCCATAAATCCTGGATCCTTCCCGCCGCACGGTGATCGCCTTCCTTTCTACTAATACATCTGTGAGAACAGTGTATGGTTCACAACAGAATAAAACTACGCCGCAGATTTTTTCCAGCATTCTCATAGTTATGAAAAACGTAATTTGTACCAAACAGCCACTAAGATACTGGACGAAATATAAGACTTTCCGACTCAATTCTGCCACCTTGGTTGTCCACTTGAACAGGAATCCCCAGGAAGTTAATGGGAAGTTTCCTTGTTACATGACGGCTTGGTTTTTATGTTGTCAGAATGCTGCTTCCCTCCTTGTCCAACCCAAATCTGTCTTTCAGCTGGTGGGACACAGTTTCTGGACACCAGTTAAGCAGGATGTCTAAGGACCTATTTTACTGTCCCTGCTCCCCTTCCCCCAGAGGACTTAAAAACAAGTCCCGGAAACCAGCTCCGGGTGTGGAGGCCAAGCATGACATGGCTGTAGCCACCTCGAGTCTAGCCCTGACTTAAATAGCTTTTTTTTTTTTTTTTTTAAGATTTTATTTATTTATTTGACAGAGAGAAACCACAAGAACAGCCATCGTGTCAAAGCAAAAGCCGGCACCTTGCACTGTAAAGAGTGGGTTAGCATAAGAATGGCCATCCTGAAGGCCGGGAAGCCATTTTACTGAGCGTCCCTAACCAGCCCACAGGGCGTACGTGACTTGAGATAAGAGAAAGTAGCTAAAACCTCAGAAACAACTTAATCATATACTACCAGGCTGGGTAGGCGATGGCGCCACAGGGGCCAGATGTTAAAGAAAAACAAATAGTTAACTTAGATCACAATCCTGCAAGTCAGGAATCTCCCTTGGTTTGCAAATGTCCTGGTGATTTACAACAAAAAGGGCTATCTCTTCACTGGCCCAATTTCCAGAGACAAATGGCTCAGTTCCTCAAGGCCTAAGGTCGCCCTCCCCACCAGAAAACTGAAGGAGGCTGAGGCAGAAGGAAATGTAAATAAAGTTAAATTTCTTGTAAACCTAAATCTCACTTAACCTCCAGGATGGCGCCAAGGTGACACTGGGGCGGCAAAGGTTAAACGAAGTTAAACTGTCAAAGTGGGGTGCAAGATATGTATGTGGCTATGAAAAAGTGCCTTGAAAATGCTTTGAGTTCTCGGGGTCCTTGTTGAAACCCGCTGCGCCGGGCAGATACTTGGACCCCAGCTAGCTGGAAATAAACCTCGTTGTGTGACTTGCATGATCAAGAGTATTCTCTAACTGAGGGGTGGTCCACTCCGTACCCTAACAGATGTACAGGGAAAGTGGACACTGTATTTGGAGGGACCGTCAAGAACATCAGGAACAGCCCTCACAGTGGAAAATTCCAGAATACTACATTTGGTACTCAATCAGTTGGAAGCAGGGAATCTAAACCTGGTGGGTCTAGAGAGCCATTGTTGTAAGACTACATGACCCTATATGTAAAATATTGGCTACATATTAGTGTGGGTTTTTTTTTTTCTCCCATTGAGATGACAGATCCAAAAAGTTTATGAAATTCTGTTATGGATGCCCAAACCAGCAAGAGAGGGCAAGTCATCATACATAATGTAAGAGTGGAGTGTAAGGCCAAACAGCTTGGGTTGGGATCCTGGCTCTATCATTTACCAACTGAGCACTCTGAAAAGGTTATTCAACCTCCAGTTCTACAATTTTCTCATCTCCAAAGTAGCGATGATGATAGTATCTGCCCCATAGGGTTTTTGGGATGGTTGAATGCATGAAATACGTAAAGCTCTTGGAACAATGCCCGTCATATAGTAAATGGTATGTATTTGTTAGCTGTGATGGTGATGGTGGTGATGGTGGTGGTGCCAGGCACTTGGAACAGAGTTTAAAACTTCTTGCTCCCAACTATAGACCAAAATAGGGATTTGACTTTTTGAAGAAAGGATTGAGATGAAGCATTTTTCTCCTTAAAAAAAAAAAAAAAAAAATCTGGAAGAGAACTCGTATTATTAGATAAGGGGATAGAAAATTAAAAAAAAAAAAAAAAAACCACACACACAGCAACAACAAAAACCCCACAAACTGCTTGTGGATGCTGTAAAATATCAAGGTTAAAAAAGAATTTCCTCTAAGATTTATATGTAGCCAGGAGAAAAAGAAAAAACAGAAAACAGTGTTTAATTTTCTGAATTTTTCTTTTATATGGCTTCTATGAAATAAGTAAGAAAACCAGGAGAAATCATCAGCTAGTTTAAAGACAAAGCAAGGTACAATGTTTTAGAAATGAGGGGAATAAGCAATAATTTCACGGATATTAAAAATACAACCGAAAAGAAGAATATTGATGTTCTTGCACAACAGTAAGGGGCAGAATCGGTGATGTATCAAACAAACCAGAGAATGTTCCCATAAGGCAGAAGGAAAGGGTAGGACAAGAAAACAATGACCAATGCAACGGATAGTGAGAAGAAGAATGAAGATACAAACTCATAGTTGTTCCTGAATGAATAACAGAATAAGTGGATCCCAAACAATAAGAAACAAGATTAACATTTCATTAGCGAACAAACAGACAATTAGAAACACATGAGTGTGAAGACAGACTTGGATCATCTTATGCTGGAGAATTCAATGAGAAAAAAATCCACACAACTCTTCCCTGTACGTACAACAGCAAAAGAGATATTTCTATA
Source organism: Mustela putorius furo (assembly GCF_011764305.1). NCBI lineage: Eukaryota > Metazoa > Chordata > Mammalia > Carnivora > Mustelidae > Mustela > Mustela putorius. Next base: position 90,559,988 of record NW_025421998.1, read on the forward strand.
GGTATTCAGAATTTTAAAAAAAAACTCACTAAAAACAAATGTTAAAAATAGAAAACCTGGTTATGTTGGAAGAACACAATCTGCCTATACCTACAGTGCCTTCTGCGATAATGATGTTAGAAAGCCACAAAGCAAACTCAGTTGCAATTTGAAGATGGTAAAATGTGTATCTGGAAACCCAGAAAAATTAACAGAAAATGTATTCAAAAGAGGGAAAGAGAGAATATTCAGGAAGCAAAAGGGCAGCTGGATGGCCACCCCAGGTTTATCCCATTTTCATTATGGTTAATCTGTATATAGGTTAATGTGCCTACAGAATCACCAAAAATAGGCTGCAGTTTTTATTTGAGCTGTGATTTGCCACTATCAGATCTCTCTTCTCCCCACCCATCCCCTCTAGTAATAAAACCAAAATACAACCTTTTAAAGAGTTGTTGGTAGGTTGACAAAGACTGATCAGATGCTTTCCCTCAAAAAATCCCTTCTCAATTTTGGAAAAAGCAGAAATTATGTAATGAGCTTATGACAACTAGATAACTAGATAATAACTAGATAATAAAATATCTAGATAACTATATACCTAGATATCTAGATAACAAAACCATAAATTAAACCAGAATTTGAACCAAAGTAACAACCAAAGCATCTAGAAACTAAAATGAAGTCTTCTCCCCTCCCCCCTTTATCCACAGTTGCAATTTTGGTGGTCTCAGTTACTGGTGGTCAGGGAGTCTGGAAGCAGGTGATTCTCCTTCTGAATGATTGTCAGAGGGTCAAGAGCAGCGTCACGCTGGGACGTAGGGCCCACGTGGTTCCCCTGGCTTCCTCTCCACAAGCAGGCGTGGGTCACCACACAGCGTCCCCGGGAGAAGTACAGTGAGATACTTTGAGAGAGAGAGTGCTCACACACTTACATGACGTTTATTACAATATAGTCTTGTAATTACTCTGTTTTTATTGTTGCTGTTCATCTCTTCTGCGCCTCATTCGCAAGCTCAGCTTTATCATAGGTATGCGTAGATAGGGAGAAAAACATAGAGTCTAATATATAAAAGGTTCAGTGTTATCCCATATCTCAGGCATTTCTCGAGGTCTTGGAACGTGTCCCCCCACAGATAAGGGGGTACCACTCCATTGCTAAGTAACTCTTGCAATACTTCAAAGATTCAAATATAAACTGATTTTAAAATCCGCCTGAGGAGAAAAATGTTCCAAACTGTGTCATTCTCAAGAGAAATGTTTCTGGCCAGCCCCAGCCTCAGCCCATCCTCTCTCCTCGGCTGGGGTGCCTGCCTTGTGGCCCTGCCAGGCTAGTGATTGATTATACGTCTTCGTTACCTAATCAGTTTGTGCGCTGAATGTGGAATAGATCCAGCAGCCAGAGGAAGAAGTAGAAAAACAAGGCTATAATTATTTGGGATGTGATAGGACTTAGGTGAAAGTTCTGTTTCAAGTCTGTAGCAATCCTATTTGGCTCTCCAAAGAGATGCTTTCTCTTCCTTTATATTTGATGCATAAGGCTTAAAACTGAAAAAGCATTCTTTGCAGAAAGATGGGCAGCCAAGTCACCACCTTTTCTCAGATGTCCCTCCAATAAAAGAAATAGAATGGTTGCATTAACAGAACACAGTTTGATTTCCCTCTTTCCCTTTCAAAAGGGGATGATTCTGTGCATTACTGAAAGCCAAGGTAAGCGACAATCTGAGAGAGAAGATAGGGCCCAATGTCTGAACAGCTGGGGAATAAAGTTAGAAAGGTATGTTTGGTTGTGTTTTTCTGAAGAACTAAAGAGTAGAAAACTATGTTTGGTTGTGTTTTCCTAAGAACACTTAAGGCCAGTCACAATGGAAGCTCAGCACTTCGCCTTGGAATGGAGACTTTTAATAACTGCAAGAAAGGACTGTCAATAGAAAGGACTTGGGCCATCAATCTTAGGTTCAAAGTGACTCTACCTTACTCCTCAGCAAACAGATTGCGTCTTTTAAAAAGTCAACAAACGAACATCCTGAGCGAAGGGAAAACAGGGTGTGAAGAAGCAGTATACGGTGTTTCCTGCTCTACTTCCCTAGAAAGAAAAAAGAGGAAAGTTGCCTGGAGGGGGTTGGGGGAGAGGGATATACATAGGAAGCCCGAATTGGATTTTGGAGAAGATAATTTGTTGCAGGCCACCAACAAGCTTTAAATTATTCTGATGTTTTAGTTCTAAAGGGTGACCTTTGACGTAAGAACCAAGATGATCAGCTGGCTAAAGAGACTGCACAGACAAGGAACCGGTGATTGTCCTGGGTACCCTTCCCCTCTGTTGTATGTTAATCTTAACTCCTTGCTTGTTCCTTAACCCACTGGAATGTAATAGTTTGAGTATAAGCCTGTTTCCATTAGACTCAGAGGGAGGCCACCTGCCTGTCTGTTAGTTGTGCCGTGTCTGGTGAAAGTAACTGCTTGTTGAAATGACATGGTTTTAGAGATGAGATTTAATGGTCATCCGTGTAGTCAAACCTCCAGCTGACATCCCCTGAGAGCTTATAATTCAGAGTCCTTTAAAAAGCTTCAGTGACAAAGAGCTCATTCTTCGGGTAATCTAAATCACTGGCCGATTTAATTGGGTAATTTAGATTAATAGGATATATTAAGTCAAAATCTCTTTTCTTCTATGGATTTTACCTTACAAAGTTAATAGGAATATGTATTCCCCTCTCTAGACTCTAACTCCTACTAGCATCTGTCCACTTTTTCAGTATTACTGTAAGTGATTTACTGATCCAGAAACTGAGGGTCAGGTAACTTGCCCAAAGTCAGAATAGCAAGGGTATTGGTTATGCTGGGACTTGAACTCAGTTCTCTTTGATTCTGTCATCTGTGAGCTTAACCACTCTGCCATACTGAAAATAACTACAACTCCTTAAAATATACACTTGACAGTGTCTCTCTCAGAACGGAGCCCAGAAATGAACACGGTGTCTCAGGTGTTATCTGCTCAGCAGAGAGGGCAGGGGGGTGATGACCAAATTCGATTTGGGCCCGACGGTTCCATGTCAGTAAAATAAAATTGTGTCTGTGCTACTACCACACTTATATTTGTTTTGCGATAAAGAAAAATTCCAGATTTTTAAATAGGAATTGTTTCAAAGAAAGGTCTTCTCAATCCGGTTGTGAAGCTTACTGTTTTGACTAAAATGCAAGACCATTTATCTTTGTTAAATTTCATTATTTTGGATTAGGCCTGCCACAATCATTTTAAAAGTCGGTTCTGACATCTATCATATTAGCTGGCCTCCAAACTTTATGTCATCTGCACATTTGATAGCCATATTTTCTGCATTTAGTCGTGTCATTGCTAAAATATGAAAGGACAAGATAAATCCCAGAGTTTAGCAATATTACATTAAAAATGCCCCTGAATGTAAAAGAACTAAACATCTCTGGAGAAATTTCTCAGTAGTTTGCAGAACCACAATCCAGACTCTATTTTACCGTATTATTAACCAGGAAATAAGAGTAACCTTTGTTTAAATGCCATGCAGAAATCATTATACCCCACATGTCAACCCTATTAAAACAGGCTAATGTGTTCTGACAAATGATTCGTTAGTGAATCCACGTTGGCTCTCGATAATCACATAATCTTTTCTAAAGGCTCAGAAAGCAGACAGTTAATGATACGTTCTGGAATTTTCCAGGGAGGAAATATCTGTGTTCTGGGGGCTCCTGTTTCTGGAAAATGAAAACATGGATGTTTTGGTGAAAGATAGGGTAAAAAAAAAAGACAGTATTTGCAGTACCATGTTTTTGGATGTGACCTGATTATCTTCCATTTTTCTCAGCACCCATGCCCTGATCATTTCATTAACTTCACAAGTATATGAGCCTACTTCTTATGTGTTTGGATATTTTGAAACTCGTATAATATTATATTGCATAATATCATAATATTATGTACAATGTTACAGTGTTTTGAAACCAGAAGACAGACTGTGTATAGAATCATCTTAGAAACTGGGTAATATTGCCAAAGCAATTTGCCATTTGGAAGACATCTTGTCACTTCAAATCTTCCTGATGACTGATTATACTGGTTTGAATATTCTCCAAAAAGAAGAACTCATCCTCTCCTCACACTTTATTCAAAATCTCTATCTCCTCTTACAGTAGAGATTGCAACAAGTTTCCTGGCCCAAAGTGTGAATTTTACACAAAATTATTCTTCAAGGTTTACCATGTGAACCCAGGTTTCAGTATGCTAGATCTGTGTAAGATTCCATTTTACATTTTAGGATTTCATTGATTGTGATCTTATCTTAACTAGTTATTTTGGTCTTTGTTTTACTTCCCTTGAAATAATAACATCTCTGAACCTTCTCTGGATCCTCTCGAGGTTGATTGGACATTTCTTAGGTGTGCTGAGCAGGCAGGCGTTTTTGAAATTTCTCCCAGTGGAGATGCACTGAGGACTCTGTCATTTGAACGGCGCCCCCCTTCCCCCCCCCCCCGACCAATGCAGTGGGGTCGGAAATCTCACTGCAGTTCCGTCAGGGTCCACATGATGGTGGCCTTGTCTCCATAAACGGGACTTCAAGGCCCTCTGTGAGCGGCAAGTGTATTGGCCTCAGTTTTAAGCTCCTGCCATAAAGCCGTGGCTGCTTGCCAGAGCCCCTGCCAAAGGGCCCAGGTTTTGGGCTTGGGATCCACACCCGTGGCCGTGACCAGGGGATTGTGGGCTGCATGACGTGTGCAGAAGAGCCGTGGAAAGACATGAGCACTCTCAAGTGCTGCAGCCGCACTGTGTTTGGGGTTTGCTTTTGATTTTTCTGTGAAAGGTTTTTCTGACACAATTCAAATTTGGGAGATGGAGGATGAAATTAGTGAAAATGAATAATGCTACAGTCTAAACTGAGACCTGCAGTCATGGTAAAATACAAGATTGCCAAGATTTAATATGAAAAAGAATATGAGATTCTCATTTAAAATGAAAATCATCATAATTTGGCTTGCAGTGGGTGGGTTAAATAAGGTGTATCACTAAAATGAATTTCACCACTTATTGCTTTTTAAAATGTGGCTACTGGAACATAGTTAAGAGCTGATAACAACTAGGCTGGCTAATACTTTTTCAGCATCTACTAGATGTCGCAAATGATGCCAACTGTCTTTCACGGGTTATTTCCCAGGAACTCTGAGAGGTAATGTTATTGTCACTGTTATGCCTATAGCGAAACTTGGGTTTATCCAGGTTAAGTTCAAAGTCACAGAAGAAGTGATGGAAGAAGCTGTGATATTCATCCAAGGTCTCTAGTAGCACTGTTCCCCAGTCCTCTGAGGGGAGCACAAAGAAAATTAACTTTTACTTTTTATAGAAAGGGAAACAATCATCCAAAATGAGGCCTCACCAAGGCTCAGAATGAATGTTTCCTTTCCTTATGGAATAATTGAATTGACCTCACAAAAAATGAAAAAGAACTCATTATCATCATTTGCATATATTTTTCAGGAACAAGTTACTTCTTTTTTTTTTAATATTTAATTTATTTATTTGACAGAGAGAGATCACAGTAGGAGAGAGGAAGGGAAGAGATCACAGAGAGAGGAAGGGAAGCAGGCCCCCCTGCTGAGCAGAGAGCCCGATGTGGGACTTGATCCCAGGACCCTGAGATCATGACCTGAGCTGAAGGTAGCGGCTTAACCCACTGAGCCACCCAGGCGCCCCAGGAACAAGTTACTTCTAACATATGTGAGTCACAGGAACAAATACCACTTTAAAACATATATATAAATCTCATAACTTGAATCAAAAGATCGAAGTGTTCTATCAACAAAGTTTTCCCCTTCCTTCACCTTTCCCTTTTGGTACTTCTGTTTCTTTATTAGTCTCAATTTCAGCTTCAAGAAGGGAAAAATCACATGGTGCGTGCTTGTCCACAAACCCTGGCAAGAAAAGAGTAAACATCTTCAGCCCTGGATCCCAGTAGGTGAGCACTAGGAATGGAGCACCTTAGGAAGACTAGGATGGAAACAAAGATTGAAATCCCTGAGCAGAAGTGGCTCTATGAGTTCTAAGGCTTATTACGTGGGCACATCACCGAAGGGCCTTGGGTACTCCAGAGATAAGTCATTACACCCTACTTACTCATCTAACTCTGCTTTGTGAACTGGAACAAGACCAAGCAAATGCCCAGGAGGCAAATGTCCCCTGAAAAAATTACACTTTTTATTTGGACCATGTAGCAGGTGTGGATGAAGTGAGGGTCTGTGACTATCTTGTCGGGTTCATATTTACAAGTTACACTGTGTTTTCACAATTACTACGTCCACTTAACATCCATACATAGGACAAAACCCCACTTACTCTAAATTAATGGTTATCAAGTAACAAAATGACATTTACGACTTCTAATTCTTGCCCCCCACCATCCGATTCTGATTCCGTTGTTCTGAGATAGGTCCTGACATTACTATTTATATTTAAGTATTTGCTTGCTTTTGCTCTCTAGGTAATCACAATGTGCAGCTAGATTTAAATACCACAGGTTAATAAAAAAAAAACAACAACAACAAACACTAAGATTCCAAATAATTATTGAGGTGAAGACTAATTTTCTGTTGCTCAGAGAGTTCTAATTTATGTGGATATATATATAATAGTTAAGCACCTATATGGCGATGCCCATTATTCATGAAATCTCTATTTGTGAATTTGCCTTCATGCTAAAATTTATAACCTCCAAATAAACACTTAAACAACTGAGCACTTTCGTGGGCAATCACAGACGTGCTCGTGCTCGGCACGGTGCAAACTGCCCGACAGACACGTTCCCAGCTGAGGGTGAATAATGACTCTGCCATCATGTTCCAGCTCTCCTCCTGTGAACAGCTCTCAGACTCTCAACAGCCTGCTTAGCGCCGTAGTTTTTGCTTTTTTGTGCATTTTAAAAGTCTTATTTTTTCATTTTTTAAGGTTTTATTTTAATTCCAGTTAGTTAATACAGTGGTATGTCAGTTTCAGGTGTACACGGTGCGTACAACACCCGGTGCATACAACACCCCACCCGGCGCTCATCACAGGTGCACTTTTAAATCTCCATCACCTGTTTTACCCATCCCCCCACCCTCGTCCCCTCTGCAACCATCCATTCTCTACAAGTAAACTAGGTATCTGGTTTCTCTTTCTCTTATTTTTTTCCCCTTTGCTTGTTTGCTTTGTTTCTTAAGCTCCACATGTGAGTGAAATGATACGAAAGCTCCACATGTGAGTGAAATGATACGATGTTTGTCGTTTTCCGATGGAGTTATTTCATTTAGTGTTGTACTTTCTAGATCCATCCATATTGTTGCAAAGGGCAAGATGTCATTGTTTTTTATGGCTAAATAATCCTGTGTGTGTGTACAATACCTCTTTATCCACTTAATCAGTGGACACTGGTTGCTTTCCTATCTGGGCTATTATAAACAATGCTGCTAGAAACATAGAGGTGCATGTATCCCTTTGAGTTAGTGTTTTTGTATTTTGGGGTCAATACCCAGTCGTGCAATTACAGAATCATAGGGTAGTTCTATGTTTATCTTTTTTTTTAAATTTTTTATTTTTTATAAACATTTATTTTTATCCCCAGGGGTACAGGTCTGTGAATTGCCAGATTTACACACTTCACAGCACTCACCAAAGCACATACCATCCCCAATGTCCATAACTCTACCCACCTTCTCCCAATCCCCCTCCCCCCAGCAACCCTCAGTTTGTTTTGTGAGATTAAGAGTCACTTATGGTTTGTCTCCCTCCCAATCCCATCTTGTTTCATTTTATGTTTATCTTTTTGAGGAAGCTCCATACTATTTGCACAGTAGCTGCACCAGTTTGCATTCCCACCAAGAGGGTTCCTTTTTCTCCACAACCTCACCAACACATGTTGTTTCTTGTGTTGTTGATTTTAACCATTCTGACAGGTGTGAGATGATATCTCATTGCAGTTTTGATTTGCATTTCCCCGATGATGACTGATGATGAGCATCTTTTCATGCATCTGTCGTTGGCCATCTGGATTCTTTAGAGAAATGTCTGTTCATGTCTTCTGCCCACTTTTTGAATCAACTTGCTTGGTTTGGGGGTGTTGGGTTAAGTTCTTTATATATTTTGGATACTAACCTTTGATCAGCTATGTCATTTGTCATAACTTCTCCCATTCATTGTCTTTTAATTTTGTTGATGGTTTCCTTTGCTGCACAGAAGCTTTTTATTTTGATTTACTTGTAGTTCCAGTAGTTTAATTTTGCTTTTGTTTCCCCTTGCCTCAGGAGACCTATTCAGAAAAATGATATTATAGCCAATGTCAGAGAATTCCTGCCTGTACGTTGTTCTAGAATTTTTATGATTTCAGGTCTCACATTTAGGTCTTTAATCCATTTTGAGTTTATTTTTGTGCATGGTGTAAGAAAGTGGTCCAGTTTCATTCTTTTGCATGTAGCTGTCCACTTTTCCCAGAACCATTTGTTGATGAAATTATCTTTCTTCCATTGCATATTCTTGACTCCTTTGTCAAAGATTAATTGATTATATAATCATGGGTTTATTTCTGGGCTCTCTATTCTGTTCCATTGATTGATATGGCTATTTTTGTGCCAGCACCACATGTTTTGATTACTATAGCTTTGTAGTATATCTTGAAATCTAGGATTGTGATACCTCCAGTTTGATTCTCCTTCCTCAAGGTTACTTTGACTATTCTGGGTCTTTTGTGGTTCCACACAAATTGCAAGATCATTTGTTCTAGTTCTGTGAAAAATGCTGTTGGTACTTTGATTAGAGATTGCATTAAATCTGTAGATTACTCTGGGTAGTATGGACATTTCAACAATATTTGTTATCCCAACCCATGAGCATGAAATATCTTTCCATTTGTTTGTGTCATCTTCATGTTTAATCTTTTTTTTTTTTTAATCAATCAGTTTATAGTTTTCAGAGTACAAGTCTTTCACTTTCTTGGCTGAGATTATTCCTAGGTACATTAATTTTTTAGTGCAATGGGATTGTTTTCTTATTACTTCTGCTTCATTATTAGTGTATACAAATGGAATGGACTTCTGTATATTGATTTTGTATCCTGCAAATTCATTGAATTAATTTTTCAGTTCTAGCACTTTTTTGGTGAGGTCTTTTGGGATTCCTATATACAGTTTCAAATACCTACAAATAGTGAATGTTTTGTTTCTTCCTTACCAGCTTAGATGTTTTAATTCTCATACTGTAAACAGCTCTCAAACTTTTAACAGTCTATTTAGTGCCATTTTTAGTTTATTTCGGCCATTTAGTGCCATCTTTTCTTTCTTTTTGTTGTCTAATTGTTGTGTCTAGGACTTCCAGTACTATGTTAAATGAAAGTGGTGAAAGTGTACATCCTTGATTTGTTCCTGACCTTAGAGGAAAAGCTCTGTTCTTACCCCTGGGGATGATATCAGCTGTGGGTTTTTCATATATGATCTTTATTATGTTGAGGTATATTCCCTCTAACCCTACTTTGTTGAAGGTTTTTATCATGCTTGGATGTTATGCTTTGTCAAATGCTTTATCTGTATCTGTTGAAATTACCATATGGATGTTATTCTTTTTTTTTTTTTTTTTTTTTTTGGTTAATGCAGTGGATCACATTGATTTGCACATATTGAGCCACACTTGCATTCCAGGAATAAATCCCACTTGATTATGATGAATTTTTTAAATGTATTGTTGCATCCAGTTTGCTAATATTTTGTTGAAGATTTTTATCTCTGTGTTTGTTAGAGATATTGGCTTATATTCTTTTATTTCTTTATCTGGTTTTGGTATCAGGCTAATGCTGGCCCATGGAATAAATTTGGAAGCTTCCTTCCCTTTTATATATATTTTTGGGAATAGTTTGAGAAGTATCGATATTATTTCTTCTTTTTGTTTTTTTAAGTTTACCTATTTATTTACACAGTTTCCACATTCAATGTGGGGCTCATACCCATGACCCTGAGACCAAGAGTTAGATGCTCTTCTGATGGAGCCAGCCAGGTGCCCCTGTATTAATTCTTCTTTAAATATTTGGTAGAATTCACCTGTGAAGCTGTCTGGTCCAAGCTGTCCTTACTGGTAATCAGTCCATTCAAATTTTCTATTCCTGATTCCATCATGGGAGGCTATATGTTTCTAGGAATTTATCCGTTTCTTCTAGGTTGTCCAAGTTATTGGCATATAATTCTTCATAATATTTTCTTATAATCCTTATTGCTTTAGTACTGGTTATTTCTTCTCTTTCATTTCTGATTGTTTTTTAGTTCTCTTTTTATTTGGTGAGTCTGGTTAAAAAATTATCAATTTTGTTGATTATTTCAAAGAATAAGCTGATGGTTTCATTGATTTATTGATCTTTTTAGTTTTTATATCATTTCTTTCTGCTCTGATCTTGTTTCCTTCCTTCTACTGATTTTGGATTTTGTTTGTTTTTCCTTTTTTTAGCTCCTTTAGGTATAAGGTTAGGTTGTTTGAGATTTTTTTTCTTGCTTTTTGAGGTAGGGCTATATTGCTATACATTTCCCTCTTGGAACAATTCTTGTTGCATCCTAAAGATTTTGGACTATTGTATTTTCATTTTCATCTGTCTCTAGATATTTTTCATTTCCTCTTTTCTTGGGTGACCCAGTCATTGTTTAGTAGCACATTATTTAATCTCCATGTATTTCTGTTCTTTCCAGTTTTTTTCTAGTAGTCACGTTCCAGTTTTATAAGCATTGTGGTCAGAAGAGATGCATGGTTTACATTTAACCTTTCAGGTTTGTTGACATTTGTTTTGTGACTTAATGTGCGATCTATTTTGGAGAATGCTCTATGTGCTCTAGAAAAGAATGTGAATTCTGCTATTTCAGGATGGAATGTTCTGAATAGCTTTTAAATCCATCTGGTTCAATATGTCATTCAAAGTCCTTGTTTCTTTATAGGTTTTGTTTGATGATCTAACTATCCACGTAAGTGGTGTATTGATTAGCTCCTTCATGTTTGTTGTGAGCTGCTTTATGTATTTGGTTCTCCCATGTGGATGCCTAAACACTTAGACTTGTTCCCTTTGTGGTTATATAGTGTTCTTCTTTGTTTCTTGCTACAATCTTTGTTCTAAAGTCTATTTTGTTCAATATAGGTATTGCTACATTGGCCTTTTTTTCACTTCTATTGGCATGATAGATTCTTTGACATCTCATTTTCAATCTGCATGTTTCTTTAGGTCTAAAATGTGTCTTGTAGGCAGCATAGAGATGAGTCTTGCTTTTTTATTCATTTTGTTACCTTATGTCTTTTGGTTGGGGCATTTAGTCCATTTATATTTAAAATAATTATTGATAGGTCTATACTTATTGCCATTTTGTTTCTTGTTTTATGGTGGTTTTTGTGGTTCTTCTCAGTTCCTTTCTTTTCTTCTCTGGGTTCCTTTAGTGATATGCTTGGATTTCTTTCTTCTCTTTCTCTCTTTGCATATTTATTACTGGTTTTTGATTTGTGGTTACCATTTGGCTTATATATAACATCTTATGCATATCACAGTCTGTAGAATCTGGTGGTTGCATTCTAAAAGTACTAAATTTTTATTCCTCTCTTTTCACATTTTAGATAAATTGTGATATGCTTTACATCCTTTTATTTTATGAATCCTTGACTGATTTTTATAAATATACTGTATTTTACTGCTTTTATGCTTCCCAATTTTCTTACTCCTGCTTATGTTCTTTCCTTTCCATTTAAAGAGTCCACTGTAACATTTTTTTGTAAGTCTGGTTGAGTGGTGATGAATTTCTCTAAATTTTATTTGTCTAGGAAACTCTTTACTATTCTGAATGACAGCTTTGTTGGATGGAGAATTCTTGGTTCTAGGTTTTGTTTGTTTTTTTATCTTTCAGCACTTTGAATAGATCATGCCACTTTTTCAGGCCTGCAAAGTTTCTACTAAAAAATCAACTGATTTATGGGGTTTCCCTTGTATGTAGTTCTCTTTTGTATCTGTTTTTTGTTTTGTTTTGTTTTGTTTTAATCTCTTGCTATCTTTAAAATTCTCTTTAATGGGCACCTGGGTGGCTCAGTCAGTTAAGTGTGTAACTCTTGGTTTTTGGCTCAGGTCATAATCTCAGGTTGTGGGATCAAACCCCACATCCGGCTCTTGGTCAACAGGGAGTCTACTGAAGATTCTCTTTCTTTCTCTTGTCTTCCCTGTACTCATGCTCCCTCTCTCCCTGTCTCTCTCTCTCTAAAATAAATAAATATTTAAAAAAATTAAGATAAATAAAATTCTCTCTCCCTACTTTTAGCATGTTTAAGTACTACGTGTCATGGTGTGGACCTCCTTGGGTTGAATTTTTTTTTTTTTAAGATTTTATTTTATTTATTTGTCATAGAGAGAGAAGCGAGAGCAAGCACAGGCAGACAGAGTGGCAGGCAGAGGCAGAGGGAGAAGCAGGCTCCCTGCCAAGCAAGGAGCCCGATGTGGGACTCGATCCCAGGACGCCGGGATCATGACCTGAGCCGAAGGCAGCCGCTTAACCAACTGAGCCACCCAGGCATCCCATGGGTTGAATTTATTAGGTCTCTGTGCCTTTTGGATCTGGATATCTGTTTGCTTCCCAGATTTGAAAGCTTTCAGCTATTATTTCTTTAAATAAGTTTTCTGCTCCTCTTTTCCTTCTGAGATCGCTATAATGCAAATATTATTACACTTGAGGATGTCACTGAGTTCCCTTCATTTATTTTCATTTTTTATTATTCTTTTTTCTCCCTTGTGTTCAGCTGATTACTTTGCATTACTCCGTCCTCCAGGTCGCTGACCCACCCTTCTGACTCCTCCAGTCTACTGTCTGTTGCCTCCAGAGTATTTTTAGTTTCAGTTGTTGAGCTCTTTATCTCTGATTGGTTCTTTTCCTTGTTTTCTATCTCTTTGTGGAGGATCTCACTGAGATCCTCCATTCTTTTCTCATGTCCAGTGAGTATCTCTATGATCATGACCTTAGATTCTCTATCAGGCATGTTGTTAATCTCCATTTTGCTTAGGTCTTTTGCTGTGATTTTTGTCCTGATCTTTCATTTTGGGACATAGTCTTCTGTCTCCTCATACTATCTAACTCTCTCTGTCTGTTTCTATGTGTTGGGAAAGTCAGCTATGTCTCTGGCTCTTAAAAGTGGTGGCTTTATGAAGAAGAGGTCCTGTAATGCCCTCTGGTACAAAGTCCATTGTTCACCTGAACCTGGCACTTCAAGATGTCTCCTTTGTGTGTTGTGTACCTTAGTGTTGTGGCTAAGCTGCTTTTGCTTTCAGTCCACTCATCTGCTATAGCTCTCTTTGCTTGCTATGGGCAGGGTCTGGTCCCTGTGTTGTTAGTGGCCAGTCTGAGGCTGTCTTGGGAATATTTTGCATCAGACCAGCCATTTGCCAGACCTGCAATAGTATCAAATTTCAGGGCACTCTCCTTGTGTTGTCCTCTGGGAGGTTTTTGTTGGTGGGTAGTGCCTGCAGTCAGAGGAGATGTCTGCCCCATCCTACGGTTGAGGCCGCACCAGAACTGGTGTGTGTAGTTCTTTTTCCCTGTCCCAAGGCAAGAATCATTTTGGAGTGGTGCTGGCCCCTCTTGGGGTTGCTTGCACACTGTCATGCTTGTGGAACCATTTTGGATGGGCTACTGACAAGGCTGAGTTGGAGAGGGCAGGACCACAGAAGAGCACAGGGGTAGGGCATGTGATGTTAACAATGTTTTGGTGGGTCTGCTGTGCAGGGAGACCAGGAGCCACGGCTTAGCTGGAGGGGGTGGGTCTGAGGAAGTGCATGGGATGGGCATGTTGTTAGTGTGCTGGGTGGAGAATGATGGTGTGCTGGCTCCCACCGGTGTCACTGTATCTAGGCTGGGTGATAGGACATGGAAATGATACTTAAGAGTTCTTTTGTTTTTGGAAAAGTCTCGCAATGATCCCTGCCCCTCTAGAATATGGTCTGAGAGTAATAAACAAATCTCCCTCCTGCATACCCTAGGAGTTTTTCGAACTGATTTTATGTGTATCTCAGTGGGGCTGTTTGTTATACTGTCTTTTAAGGACAGGGATTCAGTTTCCTTTGCCCTCCAGCTGTCCCAGAGCTGAACCCACTGATTTTAAAGTCCCATATGTTAAGTCCCAGTGATTGGGAGAACTTGTGAAGTTAAACCCCTTTGGTTTTCAAAGCCAAATGTTCTGGGCATTTGTCTTCCTAGTGTGGGTCCCCTGTGCCTGGAGTATCTTGTGTGAGGTCAGTTCCTCTCTCCCCTGTCCATGCACAAGACATCCCTCACTCTCGCAAACAGTCCTATGGTTCCATTTGGCTCCCAAATTCATCTCTGTCCTTCCTACCCTCATTGATGTGGACTCTTCTCTACATTTAGCAATGGAGTCTGTTCTGCCACTCTTGGAATAATTATTTGGATTATTTACACTGATATGGGTGGTATCTAGGAGTAGCTGTGGGACAAAATGAGCCCAGGATCCTCCTACTCTGCCATCCTTCCTGGAAGTCAAATATAAAATAGTTTTAAATTTTATTCTGGACATTATGCATATTATGACTGGATACTATTATAGTTTCCAATAAGGAATTTTGTTTTGTTTTGTTCTAACTTTAAAGCTAATCATCTTGTTGAACTTAAACTGCCAACACTTGGGTAGCATCTGACATTTCATACTTTTTAAAATATTTTATTTATTTGGGAGAGAGAGTGGGAGGAGGATCAGAGGAGAGAGAGACAAGCAGACCCTGTGCTGAGTGCAGAGCCTGAGGTGGGGCTTGATCCAAGACCCAGGCCCACCCAAGTGCCCCTGACATTTCAGTACAGTTCTTTTTTGTTTGTTTGTTTTTGTTTGGTTTGGTTTTGGGGGGAGGAGGGTTTTCTGGGTTTGGTTTTTTTTTTGGGGGGGGGGTAGTTTGGTGAGGTGTTTTGAGTCACCCGATACATATATGATTCAAGTTTTAGCCAGAGATTTGTGCAGAGATTTACTTAAAACTTGAGATTCCATTTCTCTGGTTCTCTCCTGTCTAGGTTTTCTCCCTCATTTTTCCTGGCTGTGGTTTCTCAAAACTCTATAGACTAAAATGAATGTGGATTTACTAGCAGATGTTTTGCCATTCTGCATGGTAAAGACTGTGACCTTTCCTAAGGCTGAAAACTGTAATAAATGAAATATTTATCCAGTGCTTTTTTCCTTCTTTAATGTACTGACACCCCTCCCAGATCTCCGTGCTTATGTTCACTCTCAAGGGCCTTCAAATAATTAGGTTTTAGGCTTTGACCAGGTCTTACAATTGTTGCCTAATGAAGGGCTGGTCCCATGCAAGCTTATTCAGTCAGGATGTACTGTTGGATTGGTTCTAATATATTGCTATTAGTGAATTAAGACACAATTTTGTATTTAAAACATTGGCATGGGTGATTGCAAGGCATCCTGATAGTTTGCTTGCTTTTGTTGACTAAAACCTATATCCAATATAATGAAGATGAAATTCCAGACTCTCCTTGTTATGCTGTTAAAAAAAAAAAAAAGAAAGAAAAAAAGAAAAGGGGAGTGGTATTCAGTGGTTTAGGAAGATGGGAGGGAGTGCTCCAGTAGAGTAAGGCTTTCCCATCTGCTCCCTAAGTACATCCCCAAGAGGGTCCAGAAGACACATCCCTCATTAGAGGTGGCATCTCATGGTGGCTCTTCTCTAGAGGCCAGGTTCAGTGGTGGGAATTACTGCTGTCAGACCAGCTTGTCTGATTTCAGTGATGATGATGGGATTCCGTGGTGGCACTACTCAAGGCAAGAAATGTGTGAATCCTGGAATGAAAGGCAGGGCTGAAATCAGTACTAGGAACAGTCTCACCAGCAGAAGTCTCTGGTATTAGCTAGCAGATCCTTACATCTCTAGAACTGATATACAAGGACAGCCTCTAATGTTTTACTTACTTTGTGTAAGTAGAAAGCTCTAGGATTGATGAACAGAGGACTGAATGAAATCACGGTAGTTACCGAATGGAACAGAAAGTTTAACAGAACCACCAGGACTATAAAGGCACCCTTCCCAGCTACCTCACGTTAGGAAGTCCCTCTCCTAGTAACGATGTCATGGAGATCAAAACAACTGGCAATTGAAATTAGAAAGCAGTTGTAGAAGGGAGCTATTAGTGATAGAGCAAAACTCTACATTGGAGGAAGAGCTATTTATCTGGTGGACAAATCATGTCTTAAGGTTATGATTTGGTCTTGCACATATTACTTATCATGCTGGGCCTGTGAGATCAGGAATTTCTTGGACATTGTATACATATTGGACGTCCTGCCAGTGTGATTACGGACAATGCAGACAGAACATGGAGCAAACTGGAGGATATTGGGAATGGTGGAAGAGACAACATATCTAACTTCACAAGCACTGTGGAGTGCTAGAGTCTGAGAACTGCTGCTTTTGAGGTTTTCAGAACTGCCAGTAAATGAGTATTTTCCAGTTGTAGTCTTGGTGCAGACTAGCTCTACTGAGATTTCCCTGTATCCTGATAAAACTTGTTTTTTTCCATGTCTAATAAATCTTCTATAACTCTTTTAATATAACTACATGAGTAGTGATTTAAAATTCATCAGAGTGGTCTTTAGGATTTTTCTCAGTATTGAGTGCATATTAAGATCTGATTTCTGGGCGCCTGGGTGGCTCAGTGGGTTAAGCTGCTGCCTTCGGCTCAGGTAATGATCTCAGGGTCCTGGGATCGAGTCCCGCATCAGGCTCTCTGCTCAGCAGGGAGCCTGCTTCCCTCTCTCTCTCTGTCTGCCTGCCTCTCTGTCTACTTGTGATCTCTCTCTGTCAAATAAATAAATAAATCTTTAAAAAAAGATCTGATTTCTGTTCAGCATAATTATGTGATACTTTGATGTAATACAAAAGGTATCAAATATATAGTTATCATTATGTGGAAATTAATCCATTGTGGCTGTTACAGGCTGCATGCTTGTATTCCCTACTCCTAAAATGCATATATTGAAACCCGAACCTCCAATGGAAAGGTATTAAGAGGTAAGGCCTTTGGGAGATAATTAGGTTCCAATGAGATCATAAGGGTGGATGAAATTAGTAGCCTCGTAAGAAGAGAGAGGACAGCTCCTCCTCCACCCCCCCCACACACACTCCTCTCTCATGTGAGGATATAGCAAAAACATAGCTGACTGAAATCTAGGAAGAGGACTCTTACCAGACACTAAATCCACCAGCACCCTGACCTTGGACTTTCCGGGTTCAAAATAATTGCTCACTGTTTAAGCCACTCAGTCTGTGGTAATTTGTCATAGCAGCCCCTGCTGACTAAAACAGAAGCATAGGACATGCTTTGTTCTGTTGGAATATTTATTTAAGTAAATAATTTAGATCAAAAAATGAAGATAGGCTAGTTCAATTTGAGTTCCTGGATAGGAGAGGTGTGTGAGAGACACGGCTAGAAAACCCAGAGAACCAGTTCACATGGTTAATCAAGATGCACTGGGACTCTACCCAGGTAATCAAGATACTGATAGACCACATGTCTTACATATTTTCTACATTGCCAAGATATTTTATTCATTACCAGTACTTACTATGCTTAGTGTATATTGGAGTATCACTAAAAATGAGCCCATTATGCAACAGGATGACAGAAAAGAAAATAAATCTCCCTCTGTTGCAAGTTATCCATCTCTCCCTACTAAAGTTTCCTTTTCAAGTTGACATTTTAGGTAGCCAGAACATGGTCAGACACTTTGATAATGACACAGTCTGTACCCATATTTTCTGTGAGACTTTATGCAGCTTGTATAAATCCTGGAAGAAGTGTCATTCCAGTCTCAAAGATTTTTCTTGACATACAGGAACTCTCCTCTCCCTACTTACCATCTTGAAGTCTTTCTTTTCTCCACTCATAAAATGTGAGGAGAGGCTTCTTCCAGAAGGTTATTAAAGTTTGTTTGGCAGTCCACTGGTTGGGAATGAGATTTCCCGGTGGTTTAATTTTGATGTGTTTCCTAACTTGGGTTTAATTCTATTCATCCCAGTAGATGTTAGAGTAGAAGTCCATGTTACTATGAATATGTATTATAGTACTCTGAAGTTGATGATATTTTAAATAATTTAATACAGAGCATTTTCTACTCTAGTAATTTTAATGACCCATATCAACTGTAGAAATTTGAAGAACAGTTGCATGAAACAGAACTATCCCTTGGAAAAGACAAGCTGTGCACTAAATGTTATCCCATGAGGCAGTATCACATTGACTAATATATTTCATAGTTCAAGGGCTGACCCCACTGACTCAGAGATGGAGTTATCAGCATACTAATAATGGATACATATGGCAGACTGAACTCAAATTATCCATGTAATAGAGCTGAAACATAAAATCCTGACCTCCATGTATTAATTATAATGATGAAAATAACTGTATCTCAGGCTGCAGTACTCACTTTGATCTGGCATTGATTTTCTTCCTATACGTTGACCTAAATTGGGTATGGACTTGTTCTCAGTGAAATTGGTTTTGTCAAGTCAGTGAGGTTGGATGAGGTAGGTAGGTGTTTTTGCTTATGTGTCTCCCTCCCCTGAGCATGCCCACATGACAATGGGGGCTCCTGCAATTCTCCTTTCCCTATGCAGACCATCCCCTCTATGCGGACCTCCCCCACCACCCCCAGACTCCTGGTTCTGATCAACACACCCTGGTGGGTGACATCAGTCTCATACCCCTCAATTCCTTGAACTTGTAGCCATGCTTTTTAAGCTGCCTTTGCATGTACCCAATTAAAATACTGACTTTGTAGCTTACTTGCAGATAGTAGGCATTCCTTTTTAAAATATATTCTGAATTTCTTGGAGACTGCCTCTTTGTAGACTCCAACTGCTAGTAATTGGTAAGAAAAATAAATAAATAAATAACCTTACATAATTGATTAGAAATTGAAATATGGTATCTTAAAGTCTGAAAAGGGAAACTTAACTAGGAATTATAAAGCAAAGTTCATGAAAGGTAACCATTAAAGAAACTGAGTCCAAGGTAGATGGCAGAAAAAAACCCATCATCATGATTCTTGGAAAGAATCTGACTTCTCTTTGCGAACCACACATTTATTACTGAAACTAGACAAAAGACAGTAGAGTATAAAAAGTGAGAACCCCGTATTAAAAAACTGTCCCATCCTAATGTTAATTTCTAGTGAGAAAAGTAATGGCATCTCAAGCTGGAATAATTACTTTGACATGGAATTAATTTTCCTCTTCTGTAGAGATTAATATGTATTTCTTTAGACCAAACTAACTGTATCCATCACATAGACAGTAGCTGTGGGCTCCTTAAAGTCTGATGGATAACAGGCCAGCAGAGCCCAGGGGACTGTCCAGAATCCTATTCCAGAGAAGAAGTTTTCCTGCTAAGTGTAAGAATCCTACCCCCAGAAAGTGGACTTTAAAAAATAAAAACAGGCATCGGGAGGAAAAGTAAAGAATATAGCCATTCACCTATGATTCCATTTAATGTTTGACTAGAATTCTGTCAGATGCTCTAGTGTTCTCTAGACTTACACATCAATGTAGCCAAGTCCAACACGAGCAAATAATCTTCAACAGTCCTGAAATACACACTCCCTAGAATTTTTATTTATTTATTTATTTCCTAGTTACTTCATTAGATAACTTTCTCTTCATTTCCTTTTTACCTAATTTTGCCACTGGAAGGCCTAATCTCTAGAGTTGAAATACTATCACATATCTTGAGTAATTGGAGGGAGAAGTAACCAACAATACAGAAAAACAAATAATCATGAGGTATCGATTGGTGTAAAGGTTATGCAAACTTCTGAAGCTTCCTTCCTTCCATGTTCTAAACGTCCATTTTCCCTGATTTTTAAAAATTACCGTTTTGAGTTGAAAGAACTTTGGATCTTAGCTAGTTTGTCTTTCTCTCTTACACAGCTGCCATCTACAGCAGGTAAAGATGCTCGGAAGATACATTTATTTTCTATTTTTTCTATATGTATAGTACGAAATAACATTAAAAAAATCACGTTTATATTGATTTCTTAAGAAAATTCAGAAGTGTGACAACTCCAAAACTCCAAGCACCGACAGAGTAACGGAAATTTCCATAGTCTACTGGTGGGATGTAAATTTTGTAAAACAGATCTGTAAGAATTTAGTTGCTTCAGAATCCTGAGGGCCTGTCTTGCAATTCTTCCCCTGGGGTTTGCAACGGCAGCCTACCGTGGTATGTTTTTCCTCGCTGCTGACATACATATGCAGGACTGTAGTTTCTTCTCCATCCTGATGCTCAAGCTTCAGGGATACTTCCACCAAAGCCTAGCCCTGTAGTGAAGGCCTTTTCCAAATAAGGTCCCGCTCAACTCAATGTGGACCATTCTGTATAGCCCAATAGATGAGCCAGAGCCGAATGGAATGTTTTATCTCCATGACCCTAAGAGGAAGGCCAGGCCCTGTGCTTTCTTTGTTGTAGCAGATGGAAGCTGAAGCCATTAAAGCCTTCTACTTTAGAGAGCTAGATATCCCAGAAGCCCCCCTCCTAGTGGACCCCCCAAAAATCTCCACCGAAGTATCAGCTCCCCGAGTTCTCACAGGACTTACCATTCCCTCCCTGGGAACACGAGTGCCTCGCCCAGGTCTCCCACATACGAGCCGTCTCTCGTTCCTCCTTCCGGATTTGCAGGGCGTCATTGCCATCATGGATTGGTTTGATTTGGGTGGGATGTCCTGGTAGCCCCCATCGGACTGCCTCACGACACAGAACGGGAGCATCGATATAGTCCTGAAGCAAAACTAAGACTGAAGAGAGACTAAGCCACAAATAGAAACTGTTCCTGATTCTTTTTTCTGACCGGAATCAAAAAGAACATCTTTGCCAAAACAGTGGCGGCCGACAGAGTACCTGAAGCCTCATTAATCTGCTCTGACCAGGATACTGGGTCTGGCACAGCCACTTCAGCTGGGCCTTCTCCTTGGTTAAGCTTGCAAGAGCCTACAGTAATTTTTCAGGAGCCGGACTTTCAAAGGAGGACTGGCTAAGTACCACCACCCACTGTATACTTTAGGTTTCTAATGGTGGCTCTTACCTCCACCATCTGCCCTGAGGATATAATACTGTTTTTGACTAACTGTATTGGCTACAGGAGGAGGGCAGGGTCAGAGGTTGCCTGTGATACCTTTCACTGGGGGGCTGTGACCCAACACGGGGTTTACTGCCATTGCTAAGTTTGTTGATACCAAGTATTCATTCTGGAATTGGAAAAATGACCACTGGATGGGTCTTGAGATGGGGCCCACTGTGATCTGATTTTTATCTGGGCACCGTGCTTTCCTTGTTTCCCTCAGCCCCTATTCAAGCTAGGATAGAGGGCTTGATGTTGACGATTTAGATCTCTAGTTACCAATGTCAAGTCAGACACTTTGTCAATATTTCTCAAAATGTCTGGGTATTATCTTGTCCTTGGGGTAAATTCAACCTTTTCAGTGTCCATAGATCCACTTGGAGAAGGACTAAAAGAATCATTAAAGTATTTTCTTGGTACGGTGCTGGCAGAGTCTTTGCATCTAGGACCTGGTTCTGTTCAGTCATTGGGTTCTGAATATTAAAATTAGCTCAGATTTAGTAACTGAACAAGGAATCATAACTACTTTGGCAGCAAACACCCTCAGCCTCCTGCTTTTCTATTCTTACCTTTTCCTGGTTGTAGGTGCTTCACATCACCCTTGTTGACTGCCTTGTCTTACCATTTGGTCTCTAGGAACACCAGATTCCGTTATTATCTCTCAGACCCCCTGAAGGCAAGGTCCAGTTGGCTGTCCCTCCAGCCTTGCTGGTCATAAAGGCAATTGCAGCCTTCAGGCTATTGGCTTTTAAGCATTGAATTCTGGCCTCTATTACTTGAAGGCCTCACTGTCCTCATGATATTAACCAACCCAGTTTGTGACCACTGCTAAATTGGGTACCTTACATGTCACAGAATTCAATGCCAAAATGGCACAGGTTTTGTCCCCAAGCTCTCATATTAGTTGAGATAAAACAAAACAAAACAAAACAAAACACCCCCCCCCCCCGCCACAAACCAAAATAATAAAACCCATTTCGAAGTTCTACTGAGCCAGGAGCTCCTTGTAATGCTGTGTTAGGACCAACCAATGGATCCTGTGGTCACTTGCCTATTACAGTGGGGTTTGTTTTTTGTTTTGTTTTGTTTTGTTTGGCTATAAAATGGGGCTTTGTATGAGACAGTATTCTGAAGGTTGAGTAATTCTTGTGTTCTGTGAGCCCTCTCAAAATGAGGGTGTCTGAGAAGGTGAACTCCTATCTAAAATGTGAATCCATCCCAATAAGGATGACTTGGTTCTATCCTCCCGAATGCAATGCTCCAATCTTATCTGCCTGCATACTTTAGAACTGCTGTGTGTGTGTGTGTGTGTGTGTGTGTGTGTGTGTGTATATAGAGAGAGAACATTTTGGAAGAATACATATAAAAAGGTTAACAGTAATTATAGAAAGAAAATATTGGACAGTTACTAATTTTTTCCTAATATATTTTCATTGTGTTAGGTTTATATTAAAAAATGAGAACAGAGCTCCTACAAAGAACTAGCAAATGTTTATAAGTTTATAATTTTTTAAGTAGGTTTTCTTTACCTTGTTTATCTAGTCTACATTTCCTGAATTAAGCTGATAAAACAATCATTGCTCTTTCTCTAATAAGAATTTCAGGATTTTTGTCTCATCATTGAAAGAAGACCATTCCTTTCTATTTCGAAAAAAGGAACAAAATTGTTGATAACAAAGTACCAACTCCTAACATAATGAGAGAAAATACAATAGGAAATAAAACCTGCCAAAACTTAGAGCTGTGTAAGAATGTGTAAGTTACTCCTCAGGTACAACCGAATATTGGTATTTGCATTTCACCTAAAGAAGGTGGTTGGGGGAATCGTCTTCTTACCTTGTGTTTCATGGCTGTTATTTAACTTAATAACGTCCAGAAGTAATTTACATACAAATGGCAGAATGCATTCCAGTGGTCCTTATTTAAATATGGCTAAATATCACAATATACAGTCATATAACGCTGAATATATATAATTTTCATATAATGAAAGTGGCTAAAATGTAGCTATTGATACAATGTCTTTGTTCTTTAGTACTGAGTGTCACGGGACAAGTTATTAGCCTTTTTGAATCTTATTTTGACTGTGTGGCCTCCCAGTCCCACCAATTGCCCCTTAAGACCCTTTGTTCTGTTTTGGGTGCATTTAACCAGATTCCAAGTTAATGCTGGTCCCCAAGCACAGGTCACTTTTGTATTGGGGTATTCCTTTCCAGTGGGTCACTTCTGGTGGCTCCCTCCCCCTTCTGTTTATCTTCCAATATCAGTCTGTGCGCTCCCACTCCACTCTACCTCCCCACTGATGATCTCTGCTCCTATAGAGATCCAGAAGTGTATTATCTTAGATTTCTGGATGATTTCATGGGTGTATAGAGTGTTCTGGTAGATATTTAGCTCAATTCAGGGGAACGATTGAATCAGGGTCTCCTACTCTCTGCCATCTTTCCCCTCCTCAGTATGACTATGAAATGAAGGTATTAATAGCCCTTGTCTCTCAGAATTGTTATGAGAACTAAAGAGACAATCCACAGTAAGAATTTATAACAATGTTTTGCAGGTAGTATGCACTCAGTAAATCCAAGTTATTAATACTGCTTTCAGAGTTCTACATTTTCTTTTTTTTTTCGTGTATTATTTTTATTAACATATAATGTATTATTTGCCCCAGGGATACAGGTCTGTGAATCATCAGGCTTACACATTTCACAGCACTCCCTACCCTCCCCAGTGTCCATGACCCAGCCATCCTATCCCCACTCTCCCCAGCAACCCTCAGTTTGTTTCATGAGATTGAGTCTCTTATAGTTTGTCTCCCTCCCAATCCCATCTTGTATCATTTTTTCCCTCCCTACTCCCTATGGCCCACTGCCCTGCCTCACAAATTCCTCCTTTCAGAGAGATCATATGATAATTGTCTTTCTCTGATTGACTTATTTCACTTAGCATTAATACCCTCTAATTCCATCCACACCATTGCAAATGGCAAGATTTCATTTCTTTTCATGGCTGCATAGTATTCCATTGTGTGTGTGTGTGTGTGTGTGTGTGTGTGTGTGTATACATACATACAGAAGGAGATGTCCATCTTCTTTATCCATTCATCTGTTTATTGACATCTAGGTTCTTTCCATAGTTTGGTTACTGTGCACACTGTTGCTATAAACATTGGGGTGCACATGCCCCTTCAGATCACTACATTTTTATCTTTGGGGTAAATACCCAGTAGTGCAATTGCTGAGTCATAGGGTAGCTCTATTTTCAACTTTTAGAGGAAACTCCATACTGTTTTCCAGAGTGGCTGCACCAACTTGCATTCCCACCAACAGTGTAGGAGGGTTCCCCTTCCTATGCATCCTTGCCAGCATCTGTTGTTTCCCGACTGGTTAATTTTAGCCCTTCTGACTGGTGTGAGGTGGCATCTCACTGTGGTTTTGATTTGTATATCCCTGATGGCAAGTGATGTTGAGCACTTTTTCATGTGTCTGTTGGCCATTTGGATGTCTTCTTTGCCAAAATGTCTGTTCATGTCTTCTGCCCATTTATTGACTGGATTATTTGTTCTTTGGGTGTTGAGTTTAATAAGTTCTTTATAGATTTTGGATACTAGCCTTTTATCTGATACATCATTTGTGAATATCTTTTTCCATTCTGTCAGTTGTCTTTTATTTCCTTTGCTATCTAAAAGCTTTTGATCTTGTTGAAGTCCCAAGAGTTCATTTTAGCCCTTGCTTCCTTTGCCTTTGGCGATGCTTCTTGGAAGAAGTTGCTGCGGCTGAGGTCGAAGAGGCTGCTGCCTGTGTTCCCAAGGATTTTGATGGATTCCATCTCACATTGAGGTCTTTCATCCATTTTGAGTCTTTTTTTGTACAGTTTGTAAGGAAATGGTCTAGTTTTATTCTTCTGCATGTAGCTGTCTAGTATTCTCAACATTATTTGTTGAAGAGACTGTCTTTTTTCCACTGGACATTCCTTCCTGATTTGTCGAAGATTAGTTGACCATAGAGTTGAGGGTCCATTTCTGGGATCTCTATTATGTTCCATTGAGCTATGTGTTTGTTTTTGTGCCAGTACCATACCGTCTTGATGACTACAGCTTTGTAATAGAGCATGAAGTCTGGAATTGTGATGCCGCCAGCTTTGGTTTTCTTTTTCAACATTCCTCTATTTGGGGTCTTTTTTGGTTCCATATAAATTTTAGGATTATTTGCTTAAAAAGTTGATGGTATTTTGATAGGGATTGCACTAAAGGTATAGACTGCTCTAGGTAGCCTAGACATTTTCAAAATATTTGTTCTTCTAATCCATGAGCATGGAACATTTGTCCATTTCTTTGTGTCTTCCTCAATTTCATGAGTACTTTATAGTTTTCTGAGTAAAGATTCTTTGCCTCTTTGGTTAGGTTCATTCCTAGGTATCTTATGACTTTGGGTGCAATTGTAAATGGAATTGACTCCTTAACTTCTCTTTCTTCTGTCTTGTTGTTGGTGTATAGAAATGCAACTGATTTCTATGCATTGATTTTATATCCTGACACTTTACTGAATTCCTGTATGAGTTCTAGCAGTTTTGGGGTGGAGTCTTTTGGGTTTTCCACATATTGTATCATATCATCTGCAGAGAGTTAGAGTTTGACTACTTCTTTGCTGATTCAGATGGCTCTTGTTTCTTTTTGTTGGTCTGATTGCTGAGGCTAGGTCTTACAGTACTATGTTGAATAGCTGTGTTCCCGACCTTAGGGGAAAAGCTCTCAGTTTTTCCCCATTGAGAATGACATTTGCTGTGAGTTTTTCATAGATGGCTTTGATGATATTGAGGTAAGTACCCTTTATCCCTATGCTGTGAAGAGTTTTAATCAAGAAAGGATGCTGTACTTTGTCAAATGCTTTTTCAGCATCTATTGAGAGTATCATACGGTTCTTGTTCTTTCTCTTATTAATGTATTATATCACATTGGTTGGTTTGCAGATGTTGAACAAACCTTGCAGCCCAGGAATCAATCCCACTTGGTCATGGTGAATCATCCCTTTAATGTACTGTTGGATCCTATTGGCTAGTATTTGAGGGAGAATTTTTGCATCCGTGTTCATCAAGGATATTCGTCTGTTATTCTCCTTTTTTATGGAGTCTTTGTCTGGTTTTGGGATCAAGGTAATGCTGGCCTCATAAAATGAGTTTGGAAGTTTTCCTTCCATTTCTATTTTTTTGGGACAGTGTCAGGAGAATAGGAATTAATTCTTTAAATTTTTGGTAGAATTCCACTGGGAAGCCATCTGGCCCTGGGCTCTTGTTTGTTGTGAGATTTTTGATGACTGCTTCAATCTCCTTACTGGTTATGGGTCTGTTCAAATTTTCTATTTCTTCCTGGTTCAGTTTTGGTAGTTTATAGGTCTGTAGGAATGCATCCATTTCTTCCATATTGTCAAATTTGCTGCTGTATATTTGCTCATAATATGTTCTTATAATTGTTTGTATTTCTTTGGTGTTGGTTGTGATCTCTCCTCTTTCATTCATGATTTTAATTTGGGTCTTTTTTCCTTTCTTTATTTTTTACTTTTAATTTTTTAAATAATTTATTTATTTGACAAAGAGAGAAAGAGCCCAAGTAGACAAGATGGCTGGCAGAGGGAGAGAGAGTAGCAGGCTCTCTGCTGAGCAGGGAGCCTGATGTGGGGTTTGATCCCAGGACTTTGGAATCATGATCTGAGCCACAGGCAGATGCTTCACTGACTGAGCCACACAGGCACCACCTTTTCTCTTTTCTTTTTGATGAGTCTGGCCAGGGAGTTATCAATCTTTTTAATTCTTTCAAAGGACCATCTCCTAGGTTTGTTGATTTGTTCTACTGTTCTTTTGGTTTCTATTTCATTGCTTTCTGCTCTGATCTTTATGATTTCTCTTCTCCTACTGGGTTTAGGCTTTCTTTGCTGTTCTTTCTCCAGCTCTTTTAGGTGTAGGGTTAGGTTGTGTATTTGAGACCTTTCTTGTTTCTTAAGAAAGGCTTGTACTACTATATATTTTCCTCTCAGGACCTTTTTGTTGTGTTCCAAAGATTTTGAACAGTTGTGTTTTCATTTTCATTTGTTTCCATGAATTTTTTCAATTCTTCTGTAATTTCCTGGTTGACCCATTCATTCCTTAGTAGGATGCTCTTTAGCCTCCATGTATTTGGGTTCTTTCCAACTTTCCTCTTGTGATTGAGTTCTAGTTTCAGAGCATTGTAGTCTGAAAATATGCAGGGAATCATCCCAATCTTTTGGTACCTGTTGAAATGTGATTTGTGACCCAGGATGTGATCTATTCTGGAGGGTGTTCCACATGTACTAGAGAAGAATGTGTATTCTATTGCTTTGGGATAGAATGTTCTAAATATATCTGTGATGTCCTTCTGGTCCAGGGTATCATTAAAGTCTTTATTTCCTTGTTGATCTTTTGCTTAGACGATCTGTCCATTTCAGTAAGGGGGTGTTAAAGTCCCCAACTATTGTTGCATTATTGTTGATGTGTTTCTTTAATTTTTGTTATTAATTGTTATTAATGCTCCCATGTTAGGGGCATAGATATTTAAAACTGTTAGATGATCTTGTGGAGAAACCCTTTAATAGTGTCCTTTCTCATCCCTTATTATAGTCTTTGGCTTAAAATCTAATTTATCTGTTTTAAAGATTGCCACCCCAGCTTTCTTTTGATGTCCATTAACATGGTAAATTGTTTTCCACCCCCTCAGATTAAATCTGAGGGTATCTTTGGGTCTAAAATGAGTTTCTTGTAGACAGCATATCGATGGCTCTTGTTTTTGTTTTTTGTTTTTAAATCCATTCTGATTCCCTATGTCTTTTGATTGGGGGCATTTAGCCCATTTACATTCAGGGTAACTGTTGAAAGGTAAGAATTTAGTACCATTGTATTGCCTGTAAGGTGACTGTTACTGTATATTGTCTCTGTTCCTTTCTGTCTGTTACTTTTACTTTCTCTTTGCTTAGAGGATCCCTTTCAATATTTCCTGTAGGGCTGGTTTGGTGTCTGTAAATTCTTTAAATTTTTGTTTGTCCCGGACACTTTTTATCTATCCTTCTATTTTCAGTGACAACCTAGCTAGATATGGTATTCTTGGCTGCATATTTTTCTTGTTTAGTGCTCTGAATATATCATGCCAGTCCTTTCTGGCCTGCCAGGTCTCTGTGGATAGGTCTGCTGCCAATCTAATATTTTTACCATTGTATGTTACAGACCTCTTGTCCTTAGCTGCTTTTGGGATTTTCTCTTTGTCACTGAGACTTGTAAGTTCTATTATTAGATGACTGGGTGTGGACCCATTTTTATTGATTTTGAGGGGGATTCTCTGTGCCTCCTGGATTTTGATACTTGTTCCCTCCTCCAATTAGAGAAATTCTCTGCTATAATTTGCTCCAATATACTCTCTGCCCCTCTATCTCTTTTTTCTTGTTCTGAGATCCCAGTTATTCTAATTTTTTGTCTTAAAGTATCACTTATCTCTTGAATTCTCCAGTTGTGTTCCAGTAGTTGGTTGTGTCCTTTGCTCGACTTCTTTAGTCTCTATTTCGTCTTCTATATAATGAATTCTCTCTTCTGCCTCATTTTTTTCCTAGCAGCAAGAGCCTCCCGTTTTTTATCACACCTCATTAATAGCTTTTTAAAATTTCAACTTGGTTAGATTTTAGTTCTTTTATTTCTCCAAAAAGGGATTCTCTAATGTCTTCCATGCTTTTTATGAGCCTAGCTAGCACCTTGATAATTGTCATTCTGAACTCTAGTTCTGACATATTACTAATGTCCATATTGATTAGATGCCTAGTCATCAATACTGCCTCTTGTTCTTTTTCTTTGTGGTGGGTTTTTCTGCCTTGTCATTTTATCCAGATAAGAAGAGATGCTTGAGAGAACAAAATACTAAAAGGATAGCAACAACCCCAGAAAAATATACACTAACCAAATCAGAAGAGACCAGAAACCAGGGGGAGAAGAAAGGTGGTGGGGGGAATGTATATACATACATACATATATATTAAATAGACTGGTGAAGAGAACAGAGCCACACACTTGATTTTGGGTGTATTTTGGCTTGTTAGAAGAAACTACCTCCCAAAATTTTAAAGAAAGAAAAAGTTATATAGACACAAAAATAAGGGTATACATGATGAAAGGATGGAATATGACTGTAAAGTTGAAAATTTAAAAAGATTCTGAAAAAGGGATTGATAAGAAGTTGTTTGAAAAAGAAAGGAAAAAATGTGATCAGGCTGGAGACTAGAACAAAGATGTGTGCTAGATTTAGGGTATATTTTGATCGATTAGAAGAAGTTGTATCCCAAAATTAAAAAAAAAAAAACTCTAAACATATACAAGAAATAAGGTTAAATACAGTGAAGGGATAAAATATGACTATAACAGTGAAAATTTTAAAAGATTTTAAAAAGGCATTGATAAGATAAAATAGTTTTAAAAAAAGTTAAAATAGGAAAGAGGAAAAATTTTTAAAAATAGAATAAGAATAAAATAAAATTTAAAAAATTTAACTTTGAAAGACTAAAGGATCATGGGGGAAAAAGCCATGAATTCTGTGTTGCTTTCCTTTAGCTCTGGGGTTCCGCAGTTCTCATTGTTTGGTGGACTTGGTCTTGGCTGGATGTTCTTACTGATCTTCTCGGGGAGGAGCCTGTTGCAGTGATTCTCAAAGGTTTTTGCCTGAGCCAGAATTGCACCACCCTTGCCAGGGGCCAGGCTAAGTAATCTGCTCAGATTTGTTCTCGGGAGCTTTTGTTCCAATGGCAGCCTCCCAATCTCTGGCCCTGTAGGAGCCAAGAGCTTGGGGGCCCCCTCCTCAGAACACCTTCAGAGAAAAAGCAGTCAATCCGTCCTGTCTCCCTGGTCTCTGGCTGCGCTCTGAGCTCTCCTGGCCTGTGATCGAGTATTTCTCTCTCTGGGTCACGACCCCGTTTGGATTCTCCAAACTCAGCAGATTCCTGCAGCGCACTCCTGTGCTGCTCCTCCCAAAGGAGGAAGGAGGGGTCTCCTCGGATCTGCAGCTTGTGGGGTCCCTGCTCAAAGAGCAGTGGCCGGAATGTGACTTGGATCATGCTTTAAGGTAACACCGAGCTGAGAGTCCCCCTCCTTGTCTCCGTCTTTGCAGCCAACTTCCCACCCTGATACCTGAGAGTTCTGCCACACTCAGGCACCCCTGGTCTTTCTGTGCTCCCTCAGGTCCTGAGACCACACTGTCCCTACGAGGGCTCCACCCCCTGCTTAGCCTCTGGAGTGATGTCTCTCAGTGGAGCAGACTTCTAAAATTTCTGATTTTCTGCTCCACCGCTCTACCACTTGCTGGGATCTGGCTCCTCTCCCCACAGTCTTTCTTCCAGTCACTTCTCCACATGTCCTACCTTCCAGAAAGTGGTCAATTTTCTGTTCCTAGAATTGTTGCTCTTCTCTTCTGTGTCCTGTTCAGTTTGTAGGTGTTCAGAATGGTTTGATAACTATTTAGCTGAACTCCTGGGACCTGATGATATCTCAGTCTCCTACTCCTCCACCATCTTATTCCACAGTCCTCAAGTTCAGTGGTTTCAAATCCATTATCGGATTTGATCTATTGGAAAGGAAAATTATTATTAATATTATTTGCCCAGCAGAGATTGCCATATCTGCAAATGTGAACTATACATGATGGTAACTAACTTTCTATCTCTTAAGAAAGATTGAGCCTGAGAAACATTGTCAGAAGTGAATATTAAGCAATGAGATGGTAAAGTATGAGAGTGTTAGGTGAGGAATAGATTCTGAATCCAGTCTGGCCAGAGATGTAACATGCCTGTTTTGTACACTTAAAACCTATTTGTTGAATTAATGAATGAACCAGTGTATGAGTGAGAGAGTAACAGCTAAAAGAAGTGGAGAGAAGGCCATTGTTCCACTGTTGCAAGGAGGTCTAGCATCACACCCAGAGGAAGCAGTGGGGGCCCAGGCACCAGGGAGAGGATCCAGTGGTGTGTTCACAGCTTGGAAGGAGGGACAACCTGGTATTGGAGAAGAAAGGCCGATCCTAGCCTGAGAAATTAGTGAAAGGGCGTGCTTGGGAAAGAATTGACAACAGATTTCCGGCAACACTCTGGGCTTGCCTAGGGTTGTGACTTCCATTGGAATAGGGTTCTTAACTAATGGGTACCTGAAGTAAATTTGGGGATCTATGACTGAAACAGGGGGAAAAAATCATGGTTATTTTCACATGTCTCTGAACAGAAATTTGACATTTTCTTCCATGACAACTATGGGCAACAAGCCACAACAGTATTAACAGTATTTGTGACTGTGTCATGAACAGAAAAGCACAGATTGTCTCATTGTTCTAGCTTTGCAGATATCTAGAAGCATCCATTGGATGGATCACTATAGTGATTAGACTGAACTCTAGAACCTATTATTTAATGGGTAGTGAGGCAAATTATTTCTAAATTAAACTTTTAAAAATACAGTTGCACTGTATTACAATACATTTGGAATCATTTCTAGTCCAATGCAGTTTATTTTAAGCATAAAAACACTGCTCTGTGAGGGGACCCATAGGCTTGCCTAGCCTGCCAGAGGAGTTCGTGGGATAAAAAACATGTTAAGAACCCCAACTTGAGAACAAGCATCTTGGTTTTAGTGTTCTCAGTGCTCTATCACAGTATTCTCTACCAGTCTCTAGGCGAAGGGCCCCATCTGTGAGCCTCTTCTCTGGGACTCTCCTGTGATTGATTGTTATCACGACTCCTCTCGCTGCCGCCTGAGTGGATAAGATAAGGTGTTACAGCACCCTCTCTGTTGTTTTCTGCACTCTCCGGGGTGTGCATTCTCTTCCATTTAAATGACTTCCCCTATCTTAGCACACACCCAGAGATCGAGTGGATAACTTCAGGCAGGTAGGGATGATTCAGAAGGACTTAAATCTGGAAGCAGAGATCTCCACACAGGGATGGGAGCTGCTGAAAGGAAGGAAAGGAAAGGAAGGTGATGGGCGAGGAGATGATAGGAGGGCTGGCCCAGTGGAAAGAACCTCGCACTCAGCGACCCGAGAATATAGGTGTAGGCCCCAGGCTGGCCAGAGGCTAGCATCAGGGAAGTCCAGGAAAATAAAGGAAAACATGAGCTGTCACGAAGCCCAGGGAATATGCTAGCAAGTACTCTAAGATCAGGCAAAATGCAGAGTCATACCCTGATTCACATCAGACAAGTCTGTCCAGATGTGGTTAGAGATTCAGAGCAGGACTACATCTGGATGATGATGGTGTGGCTAGAAGGGGAGGGTAGAGTTAGAAAAACAGAGCCTCCTCTTAGAAAGGCCAGAATACTGGGCGAACTTCAAGGGAGTCAATTAAGGACATGGTGGAAAGAGGTAATAAAGAGGTGTAAGGCATGATTCTGTATCTTATACATGGGACACAATGTGAGTGGCTTGCCGGGGAATATCTTACTGGTCAATTAGAGGACAATTCACAAGGTTCATATTGGGACTAAGTCTGCTGGTCAAGGTGACCTCATTCATGCTAATAGGAAGGGAGGGCTATGAAGTCATAGAACCAGGAAGTTTGTGACAACTGGTCAGCTTTCTAAATCTGCCATACTCAATAAGAGATAGCTATCTGACATTAGGCTCCCAAAACACGAAGAAAAATGCGTTATTAAATTAGATCTCCTTGGATCACAAAGAAAATAACAAGGCAACAGTGATAGAAGAGGAAAAAAAAAAAATAAGAGAAAATGACTGGGTGGCCAGAGGCAAATGTATGACAGATCCAAATGACCTTCATTATTTCTCAGTTGGAAAATTCCAATAACTGCCTAAATTGTCTCTCCATCTTAAGTGCTTTGCTATTCAAATTTATCTTATAAACCACTTCCAGGTGACAGACTAAAATCTTTCAAGTGTAAGCATTGTTACTCACTCTAGTCTCCTACTAAAAATACGAGTAACTCTTTGTTAACCAACAAGGTCCTTTTCCTTGCATTCAAATTTCTGTACAACTTGGTTCCAGCCCACATCAGTGCTGATTTCCTGGCAGTCCTTGTTTTTAATAGTTTAATATTAAGCATTATGAAAATAATTGATTAAAACAATTCTTTTAATGCTTCATTTTTAGTATTTTCTTTTTCTTTTTGGCAAACATGCCTGTCTTAGAAGACTTGCTCCATTTCATTTTTGTGTGATTCTGATAGACTGCCCATCTGGAAACTCCAACACAATGGGAGTCCCATGTGGCCCAGGTTGGGCCAAGCAGAGTCCTGTCCCAGGAGGAATGTCCCATGAATGAGGGAACATAGAGGGACCAAAAATCACTGGAACTGAATCATGTGAGGAACTCTTGGGCTGCTCACATGTTCAGAATATTTGTCTTTTTTGTTTGTTTGTTTGTTTGTTTGTTTTTAATGCTCTTCTGATCCTCTACCCTTCCCTAGCCTCTTCTACTCAATTCTATGAGCCACTGAATATCCTTTCAAAAAATGTCTTTGCACACACACACATTATACTGCATTCAATTTAAGAATAGCAGTTTCTATTAGTTGCAACAAAAGAATGCTGCACGATGCAGAAATCGAGAACAAGAGCATAGGGGAGGCTGTTACGTATAGAATAGGGCATAGACCTTCCGAGATGCAAGTGTATAGAATTAATTATGAAGCTGAAGTTCATTTAAAAAGCAATGGGCTTGACATCAGCATCCTAAGCTGGGATATGAAAGGTCCACGATATAGAGTGAAGAGCTGGTACATGAACTTATTGCTAGATGCTGGGGTTCTGTAATGGAGGCTTTTAGTAACAGGCGGCTTTTGCTGTCGACCCCGCTAAATTAAACCAAGCAAACGAGCTCAAATGTTAACATTTTCATTTTGAAGCATGGACTGAAATCCAGAGTCCTGCCACCAAGCATCTCTTACTAGTTGTTATGGGACTGGGATTGATGAAAACCAAACCAAAAGATGGGTCCTTCAGCTCACTAAATGAAATCAGGTCAAGGGAGAACGTTGCCACAGGTGGTATGAACCTTGAGGACAATAATGGTATAGGAGTTGTTCAGCAGTTGTGTTAGTAAGGATTTGAGGAATCTAAAGAAACCTGAACCTCCCAAGCCCCTGCCAGCCTTCTTACTTTGTCTTCTTGGTTGAGGAAGAGGTACTCTCAGAGGAGAAATAAAACTTCCTCTGGTCCCCACACCTCACTAGAGCTGCCCTCATTCCTGTACTCTCGTGAGCTCTTCCTCCTTTACCCATGGTTTCCTGCATCCACAGGCTCCCTGTTATTCATGGAATGTGTTGGAAACTTCCATCTGGAGCTTTGCACCTTGTGCCTTACAGAGCTCTCTCTGCCTGGAATGTTTTCCTGCAGGCAACCCCATGACCTGCTCTCTCACCTGTCTCTGGTTTTTGCTGGCTTGAATGTCCCCTTCTCTTTTCACTCCCTGTATTTCGGATGGCAGTGTTTACCCAACACCGTGTATTGCCCTTCATGGTTTCATTTTCTTCTATGGAACGTAATACCATCTACTGTATGTTTTACATTTGTGTATATTTTGTGCCCAATCAGACCCCCAGTGAACCCTGTTTCCTGGGATTCACTCCGTGTGTAGATCCTGCCCCTAGAATCTGAGCTGGCTCTGACTCATTTTCATCATTAGAATGTGGTAGGAATGATGCCTGGCCAGTTCCAGTCATAAGCTTTAAGAAGGCTGGTGGGTTCCAACTTTGTGCTTTGGAGAGTTCTTTTCTGCCAGAATACCACGGTATTCATGGTCCGGATCCTCAGGGGGAGTGTAAGTGCCTTGAGAATAGCGTTTTGTGATTTCCTGCATCCCTAGCACCTATTTCAGAGCTGAGCACTTAAAGAACATGCTTAATGAAGGAATTCACACATTAGTTAGTAAATTTAAGCTGGTTCTACTCTATGGGGTAAAATGTATAATCAGAATTTGGAAGGGGCAATATACCCAAAGAGATTTTCAGGAAATTAATCTATATTGATCTATATAAGTAACACTGAATAGTATTTCTCCAAACACATTTTAGAAATGCACTTCATAGGAGAATGGAATCTTATTTTGGATATTGTTATGTGTCTTGAGAAAAACGCATTCACCAGAACACCTGAATTTAATTTCCCCAGCCCTGGTTAGGTTTCCTAGCTTAAATAACCCACATGTAAACCAAATGTTCCCCAAAGAAAACTACCTTAGATGCCCAGGTATCCTTTAGCTTAATATAGAGGTAAGGAACTCAGAGAGCAATTATGCATATCTTGCCCACTCTCCTCTGGGCCACTTCTCAGAACAGGCCCCTTCTCTCTCACCTTTCATCCTTGGAACCAGACCAGACTGTAGTTGGTCAAATCTGTAAATAAATTGGTAAGAATTTCAATTGTTAGCATGACTACCTTAAAAGCATACAACTTTTGGATTTAGTGGTCTAAGAATTCATACCACTCATTGCAGGCATCTCAATCTGTGGGTCATATAATTCTATTCATGTAATTCTCAAAAAGTCTCATAAACTGAGACACTCGAAGACGATGACTTTGGCCTGTGTTTGATAGATCTGACAGTCAAAAAACAGAATATTCTCTGAGATTATTATTTTATGTAACCTTTGTATCTCCACTAAGGTCAAGTCGAGTATATGGATATAATCACTATACCTACATGATCTCTAACGTGATTCCTCTATTCACAAGAATTTAGGGATATGATGTCAGCATGTTTTCCTTCTTTAATGTAAAATGTATGGCTTCCATGCACATTTTCCAAAAAAACCCAAAATACGTGGTGATAATTGAGACATATAATCTCCTTCACCAACCCCATGGTTAACTTAATATAACAGTTACAGTGGTTACATACGTAGGAAGTCATTGGACAATGTACTTCCTGTTGAGGTATTTGTCCCCTAAAAAAATAAAACCCTTTACAGAGATCAGATTTTGAGAGCTAATTGGATTTTACTGTTCTTTTCAATTTAAAAAAATAAACACATGTAGGTCTGGATTTCTTTGTGTTGAAACATCCTTGAATTACATTGTTTTACTTGTGACCCTAACAGAATTGAGGAGTTTACATCATTTTTGGTGCCTCGCTTGAAGACTGAACGATCGAGAGGAACAGAGACCATGGGACATGGGGTGGACTTCTCAGACTGTGATACATTTTTCTCTGATTAAGATGTCCCATATCTTATTTCTGGGGGAATTAGAGTCTACGTTAGTTTGAGGTAGGCATGAATTGCTGGTTGCCACTTTCTCTTGATGTAAATGTATTCCAAGACTCTGTATCTTCTTTGAAAAGTAGATCGAAAATGCATTTATTTGACAGACCTGGAGCAATTACTGTCTGTGACTAAAGTTTGTCCTCTTTCATTCTGTCTGCCCGACTTTGCAGCCAAGATTTAACAGGGAAACACAGGAGAAAAACATGGTAATACAGGGAAAGACATGGAGAGAATTTTCCACATCCAAAGATATTTATTTATTTTTTTTTTAAAGAAGATGAATGGAGAAAAAGCCCTCTGCTTTACTCCATTAGAAAATCTCATGACTGAAGGTTGATAAAGTTCTAAATGTTATGTTTGGGAACTATTTTTAAGTAATTGAATTTGTGAAAGGTAGTATATTCAGTGCTTCCTAAAGCATATTTACCTCTGGTTTTCATTTAAAGAAGTTATAAAACAATTAATTTAAGACTTTCAGG
Organism: Mustela putorius furo; assembly: GCF_011764305.1. Lineage (NCBI taxonomy): Eukaryota > Metazoa > Chordata > Mammalia > Carnivora > Mustelidae > Mustela > Mustela putorius. Next base: position 90,596,867 of record NW_025421998.1, read on the forward strand.
AACATAGAGTTAAGTTGCTTATTATGAAAAAAAGGTATGTATCTCTTACTCTTCAAGAAGTATCTCTTCTCCATGGCAGTGGAGCTTTTCTTTCCTCAAATAAGAAACCACAAATGAAATTAATTTTTTTTTAATACCCATGCATCCCCACCAATACAATTTAGTAGGTCCTAAGAGCTATTTAGAACATAGTTGGGTTTGGCTTTCTCCTCCTACGGGTTGACAGGAAGTTAGGATATCACTCCAGGCATATATAAAGTCAAAATATCTTTATCCCAGATCTTCTTTGTCTGTATGTAATGTAGCAGCATTCACATATTCAAGATAAATCAGAAAGTCTACCAGGGTACATGTGCAAAGGATGTAATCACCCAGCTGAACAAGGACCTTTTCTGGTGACTAAAGGAATGTTTTTGCTAGGATTTTGGATAGGCTCCTTTGTGCCCTCCTAATCACTAGAAGGAAAGCTTGTCTTCACTATAAGTCTATTTAAGGACTTACAAATGTTGTTGGGTGTTTTTGTTTGTTTGTTTGTTTTTTAGTTTCATTTTATTTTAAAGTATAGTTAACATACAGTGTTATGTTAGTTTCAGGTGTACAATGTAGTGATTCAACACTTTGATACATTACTGGTGCTCATCACAAGAGCACTCCTTAGTCCCCCGCACCTTTTTCAGCACCCCCCACCCCGTAACCATCAGACTGTTCTCTACAGCCAAGAGTCTGTTTCTTGGTTTGTCTCTTCTCTTTTTCTTTTGCTTGTTTGTTTTGTGTCTTATATTCCACATGTAAGTAAAATCATATGGTATTTGTCTTTTTCTGACTTGTTTTGCTTAGCATTATTCTCTCTAGTTCCATGTACATCATTGTAAATGGCAAGATTCATTCTTCTTTATGGCTGAATAATGTTCCAGGTACGTGTGTGTGTGTACCATTTTTTATTTATTTTTTAAAGATTTTATTCATTAAAGAGCACAAGCAGGGGGAGGGGTAGAGGGAGAGGGAGAAACAGATGCCTCACTTAGCAGGGAGCCTGACATGGGGTTGATCCCAGGACTCTAAGATCATGACCTCAGCAAAAGGCAGACGCTTAGCCACCCAGGCTTGTTCTTTTTTTTTTTTTTTTAAGATTTATTTTTTAAATTTTTTATGACAGAGAGATCACAAGTAGCAGAGAGGCAAGCAGAGAGAGAGGGGGAAGCAGGCTCCTCCCGGAGCAAAGAGCCCGATGCAGGGCTCAATCCCAGGACCCTGAAATCATGACCTGAGCTGAAGGAAGAGGCTTAACCCACTGAGCCACCCAGGTGCCCCTTGTTCCTGACCTTAGGAGAAAAGCTCTCAGGTTTTTTTTTCCCATTGAGGATGATGTTAACTATGGATTTTTCATCTATGGCCTTTTTTATGTTGAGATATTTTCCTTCTAAACCTACTTTGTTGAGGGCTTTTATCATGAATGGATTTTGTACTTTGTCAGCTGCTTTATCTGAATCTATTGAAATGATCATATGGTTCTTATCCTTTCTCTTGTTGATGTGATGCATCAGATTGGTTGATTTGCAAATATTGAACCACTCTTGCATCCTGGGACTAAATCCCATTTCATTATGGCAAACGATTTTTTAATGTATTGTCGGATTTGGTTTGCTAGTATTTTATTGAAGATTTTTATATCTATGTTCATCAGAGATATTGCCCAGCAGTTTGTTTTTTTTTTTTTTTTGTGGTGTCTTTATCTGTTGTTTTTTTTAAAATTTTTTAAAAATTTATTTGACAGACAGAGATCACAAGTAGGCTGAGAGGCAGGCAGAGAGAGAGGGAGGAAAGCAGGCTTCCTGCTGAGCAGAGAGCCCAACGTGGGGTTGGATCCCAGGACCCTGGGATCATGACCTGAGCCGAAAGCAGAGCTTTAACCCACTGAGCCACCCAGGCGCCCCTTTATCTGGTTTTGTATCAGGGTAATAATCACCTCATAGGATGAATTTGGAAGTTTTCCTGCTTCTTTTATTTGGAACAGTTTGAATAGAATAGGTATTATTTCTCTTTAAAGTTTTAGGTAGAATTTGCCTATGAAGCCATCAGGTCCTGGAATTTTGTTTTTTGGGAGAATTTTTTGAATATTGATTCAATCATCTTGCTAGTAATAAGTCCAAATTTTCTATTTCCTCCTAATTCAATTTTGGTAGGTGATATGTTTCTAGGAATGTATCCATTTCTTCTGGGTTGTCTAATTTGTTGGTGTAGAGTTTTTCACAGTATTCTTTTACAGTTGCTTGTATTTCTGTGGTGTTAGTTGTTATTCATCCTCTTTCATTTAGGATTTTTATTTGAGCCCTTTCTCACTCCCTCCTTCTTTTATGATGAGTATGTCCAGAGGCTTCTCAATTTTGTTGATCATTTCAGAAACCAGCTTCTGGTTTCATTGATCTGTTCTATTGTTTGTTTTTTTAGTTTCTTTATCACTTATTTCTGCTCTAATCTTTATTATTTCCTTCCTTCTGCTGTCTCTAGGCTTCATTTATTCTTTCTCCAGCTCATTGATGGATAAGGTTAGATTGAGATTTTTCTTGCTTCTTGAGGTAGGCCTATATTGCTATAAACTTCCCTCTTAGAATGAATTCTGCATCCCAAAGGTTTTGAGTCATTGTGTTTTCATTCTTGCTTGCTTCAATGTACTTTTTTATTTTTCTGGTTGACCCATTCATTATTTAGTAGCCTGTTATTTGACCTTTATGTGTTTGTGCTCTTTCCAGATTTTTTCTTGTAGTTGACTTCTAGTTTCACAGTATTGTGGTCAGAAAAGATGCATGGGGGACGCCTGGGTGGCTCGGTTGATTGGGCGGCTGCCTTCGGCTCAGGTCATGATCCCAGCGTCCTGGGATCGAGTCCCGCATCGGGCTCCTTGCTTGGCAGGGAGCCTGCTTCTCCCTCTGCCTCTGCCTGCCACTCTGTCTGCCTGTGCTTGCTCTCGCTTCTCTCTCTATGACAAATAAATAAAAATCGTAAAAAAAAGAAAAGAAAAGAAAAGAATGCATGGTAAAAGATGCAGAAAAGTCTTCCAAAATTTGTAGAGACTTGTTTTGTGGCCCGATACATAATCTATTCTGGAGAATGAATGTTCCATGTGTACTTGGAAAGATGTATTCTGCTGTTTCGGGATGAAATGTTCTGAATATATTTGTTAAATCCTTCTGGTCCCATGTGTTGTTCAGAGTCATCGCTTCCTTATTGATGTTCTGTTTGGATGATCTGTCCATCAGTGTAATCGGGGTGTTAAAAGTTCCCTACTGTTATTGTGTTACTATTGATTAGCTCCTGTATGTTTGTTATTGGCTGCTTTATGTATTTATAGGTGCATAAATATTTACAGTTGTTATGTATTCTTGTTGGATTGTCCCTTTTATTATCATATAGTGTCCTTTTTTGTCTCTTTTTCTGGGCTTTGTTTTAAAGTCTATTTTGTCTCATACAAGTATTGCTATTCTGGCTTTTGACATCGATTTTCATGATAAATATTTCCCCATCCCCTCACTTTCAATCTGCAGATGCCTTTAGCTCTGAAATAAGTCTCTTGTAGGCAGTGTATAGATGAGACTTGCTTTTTTTATCCATTCCATCACCCCATGTCTTTTGACTGGAGCATTTAGTCAGTTTATATTCAAAATAATTATTGATATATATTTATTACCATTTTGTTACTTCTTGTTCTCATGGTTTTTCTCTGATCCTTCTCTTTCTCTCTTTCATGGTCTTCTGGGATATACTTGGATTCCTTAGTCTTTATTTTTTTCATATCACTGTTTTTTGATTTGTGGTTACCATTGGCTTATATATATCGTTTGCATGTAGCAGTCTCTATTAAACTGATGGTCACTTAATTTTGAACTTATTCTTTATTCCTCACCCCTCCCCATTTCAGATATTTTGCATCATAGTTTACATCCTTTTATTTTGTGCTTCTCTTGACTGATTTTTACAGATATACGTTAAAAAAAATTTTTTTTTTGCTTTCATGCTTCTATTTTTCTTTCACTCAGTTGTGTTTTTGTTTTTGTTTTTTCTTACTCAGAGTACCCCTTAACATTTCTTAGAAGGGTGGTTTAATGGTCATGAATTTTAACTTTTGCCTGCGAATGCTTTCTCCTTTTTTTATTCTAAATAATAGCCTTGCTGGAGAAAGTATTCTTGGCTGCATATTTTTCCTTTTCAGCATTGAATGCATCATGTCACTTTCCTCTGGCTTGTGAAGTTTCGGCTGAAAAATCAACAAATAGCCTTATGGGATTTCCTTTGTATCTGCCACCTTTTCTCTTGGAAACGTTAAAATTCATTCTCTGTTATTTTTTTATTTTTTATTTTTTTGCCATTTTAATTACTATGTGTCTAGGTGTGGATTGCCTTGGGTTCAATCTATTGGGCAATCTCTTTGCCTCCTGAATCAGGATCTCTGCTTTCAATCCCAGATTTGGAAAGTTTTCAGCTATTATTTCTTCAAATACATTTTCTCTCCCTGTTTCTTAGTCTTCCGGCATCCCTCTAACTTGAATGTTATCTGCTGAGTTCTCTAAGTCTATTCCCATTATGCAGGATTTGTTTGTCACCTGTTTAGCTCCATAGCTTTCCATTCCTCTATCCTCAGGTCACTGATATCTTCCTTTGCTTCTTGTAGTCTACTACTTATTCCATCTATAGCATTTTAATTTCATGTATTATGTTCTTGATCTCTGATGTGTTATTTTTTCATCTGTCAGGGGCCTTAGTGATGTCCTTCATGGTTTCCCAAACACAGTGAATATCTTATTACTTCAAATTCTGTCTCAGGCATATTGTTTCTGTTCACATAGACCTTTTGCTCTGATTTTGTCCTATTCTTTCCTATATTCCTATCCTTTTGTCCTATTCTTTGTCCTGTTTCTTTCATTTGGGACATATCTCTCTTGTCTCATTTTGTCTACCTCTCTGTGTCTGCCTTTCCTGCGTGTTAAGGTCAGTCAGCTATGTGTTCTGCTCTTGTGAGTAGTGGCTTTAGGAAGAAGAGGTCCTGTAGGGCCCTGCAGTGCACTGTCTCCTGTTCACCAGAACCCAGCACTTCAGGGGATTCTCCTATGTGTGTTGCTAGTGTCCTGCTCTTGTGTCTGAGTCCCTTTACCTTTCAGCCCAGCTGTCTGCATGGATTTTCTGCCTATTGTGGCCAGTGCTTGCTCTCTGTGATGTTAGTGAGAACCAAGCATGCAGGGTCTCAGGAGGCATGACCACAGAAGGACTCAGGGGCAGGGCAGCATTGAGCTGCTGGGAGCATGGTGCATGGTCATGGTGTTGGTGGCCGGGACAGGCAGTGTCTGTGTGCATTGCAGTTGGGTGGGGCCTGCACTGCATTGTACTGAGCCCAGGGCCCAGACTGGTGTCTGGAGTGGGTGAGTCCTCAGAACTCATGGGCAGAGCATACTGCTAGCAGGGTAAGTGGTAAGTGTCTGTGCAGTGCCACCTCACTCAGGTGGCTCTGTATATGCTGCTGGCTCCTTTGTTCCCAGAGAAGTTCCCCCAACTCTCTCTGAAATTACCATAAACAGATCTCCCTGATGTTGTGCAAACTGTGGCTTCTATGTTGACTTTCCCTGGGCTATTGTCTCTTTAGGGGTAGAGACCCAGCTACCACTGGCTATCCTGGCTCACTCACTGCTCAGTCAGCTGACTTTTAAAGCTCCAGGCCCTAAGTCCCACTGGTTATACAGACTCACAGAATTCAGCCCTTCTTGGTTTCAAGGCCATATATTACAGGGATTCATTTTCCCCGTGCAGGCTTCTTTGGGTTTTACCCTCTCTGTGTCCATGGAGCCCTACAGCTTCCTCTCTCCTTTGGTCAATTCCCAACTACCATTTTGGCCCTTACTAACCTCTCCGATTTCTAACCTCTCTAATGCGGCAGCTTCTGTGGGGTTTGTTCTGTCAGTCCTTGGTTCGCTCTCCAATTCATGTTCTTGGATATGGTGATAACTAGTTGTAAATGTAGGATGAGATGCACTCAGGGTCCTCCTACTCTGCCAACTTTCCAAGCCTCTTTTTCTATCATAGCTGATTCTTTATATTTCCCTTTCCTACCTCAAGGCTAAATAAACTTTAAGGTAAAGTCCATAAAATTCAGAACATTTGGGAAGAAGAGTTTGCTAGTACACTCTCTGAAATGACTAATGATGGTCTGTTTTCTCCTATTTGTGAGAATTTTTTTTTTTTTTTTGAGCTTGTCCTTTTGTATGTTTTCAGTACTTCAGCAAGATATTTTAAGCTGGAGTTGGGGTAGAATAATTCTCAAGACTTAGGGTAAGTTTCATTTCATAGCTTATGCAACAGCAATGAACATTCCAACCCTTGCCCTTGCTTTAACAGAGACTCAGAGGGTTATCTTATGGTTAGGAATCATCCTCCATGCCCTGTGAGTGGAGGGGATGCCACGATTACTTACAGAGCTGCTTTTCTTTGGGGAGATTTTGTTCTAGTTTACCTTAGCTCATTACCGATTCCTGAGCTGCTATTCTGGCTAAAGAATGATGGAGGAGCAGTATTAGCTGAGAGGCTAACAAAATTTGCCGCAGACTCTTCCACCATCTCTAGCCTTATGGGACTTGCTAGAAAGAACCCTACTCAAAACTTTCTTCTCCTCCATCCATCCCCATGAGTGCTTTTTTCCTATTAAGGTCCTCTGGTAAAAGGACTGCATTCATGGTTCATGTCTCTGTCATTCGCTCTTTACCAGGTGCTCTGCTGTTATCAAGCATGAGTCCATAAAGTGTTTTAGGTTTTTCTACTCCTCACTGGCAGCTGGTTTTGACTCAGTGGGGAGCAAGGACCCCCTTGAACATTTTTAGCTCAAGTGGAGTCTTTGACTCAACTGCAGAGCAGTTTAGCTTTGAAGGCTCTTTGGCTGTATCATTAGACCAATTTGTAATGATTTTATGGCTAGCCCAAGATATGCTGAAACCATTATTTCTGAAAGTGGACTTGGAGTTATCTTGGTAGATAGGTGTTTTGTTTATCGAGTCTTACCACTTTAAAATTAGCAGTGGCTTTTTCAAGCTTAATACCAGCTAATCTCAGCTGATTTCTGAGGTGTTATTTCTCTAATAGAAGCATTGACTTGTTTATTTAGAGATTGTACTTGGAACCCAGCTGATAAGGGAGTTGTACAGATAGTCCTTGGTAGATATCTTGGTACATATGGTAGATAATAGAGTTGGAATTGTTAGCGTACAGAAGCCAAGTACAAACTACTATTTTGCATGTGTTACTTTGTTCTTATATTGGATAAGTCTGAGCTTGCATAATCCAAATCAGGAAGAGTGTTTTCCTAGTCTATTAAACTCTGGGTTACTTTGGGACTTTTGTTCAATTCTTTAACACTAAATATTGATAGTTAAAAATACAGAGATGTATGGGGCGCCTGGGTGGCTCAGTGGGCTAAGCCTCTGCCTTTGGCTCAGGTCATGATCTCAGGGTCCTGTGATCGAGCCTCACATGGGGCTCTCTGCTCAGTGGGGAGCCTGCTTCGCCCCCTCTCTCTGCCTGCCTCTCTGCCTACTTGTGATCTCTCTCGCTCTCTCTCTGTTAAATAAATAAAATCTTTTTTAAAAAAAATACAGAGATGTACATTTACATCTATGCTGTGTATACCTAAACCCTCTATAACATTTGTGCCCGAGTGATTTAGTTTGTCTGATAGCAGGTTAATGTGGGAGTGTAGGAGACCATGGAAGAGGGTTGCAATAGCAAATCACTGCACACAAAAGCACCTTTTTTCAGCATCACCTTGATTTATTTTCCTAGTCTTTTTTTTTCCTCAGAAGGAAAAATAATTTCATCAAGAAAATGTTCCTGCCAAAGTGAATTTCTTTTAATGCTTTTCTTTAAAAAAAAAAAGAAAGAAAGAAAAGGAAAAAAAAAAGCAACATTGAATTAGGGCTTCCTGTGCCCCCTCCCCCCATTTTGCTAACCAAAGTTTTTTGCTTTTTTGTTTTTTTTAATCCATTGGCAGAAAACAAGATATTTTCCTCAGATAGGATGATTATAGTTTATTGCTGTTTTGTTTAGTATGTATGTTTTTCTCCATTGGGAAAAAAAAAGTCTAGGTGAAAAAATTAACAAGAAAGTAGTTTACATGGTCATAACACTTAATTGCTGGCAAAAGAAAAAAAGTAAAAAAAAAAAATTTAAATGTAAAATACCACATAACTCCAAAAAACTTACCTCAGTTCTCTACCATGTATCATATACTATAAGTCAACTTTCTAAATCGGATTACAGTCCTTTATTATAAGCCCCTAGTGGTCCTATGGTATACATTTAAAAAAAAACACTACTACAAAATTTTTGTTTTTTTGTTTTTGCCTATCGTGTACTTAAGCTATAGATAACTGTTGAATAAAAAGCCTACATAGGTATAAATGCAATAGTTAACTGATCCTGTTTGCTGACATCCTTTCCGTGTTCCACAGAAGGCGGCACCCATTAGTCCAGCATCTTCTCCTGTTTCTTGCCTTCCTTTTTCTTCTTCTTAGATTCTGCTGTGATGAAAAAGAGGGAAAAAAAATCATCCCGTTAGTACACAATGGGGGTACTTTTCTTTTACAGTTAACCCTAGAACAATGCATGGGATTTTCAACCCTCCATGTGGTTGAAAATCTGCATGTAACTTCTTATCCCCTCAAACTTAACTATTCATAGCTTACTATTGCTTGGGTCCCTTACTAATAACATACATAGTTCATTAACACACATTTTGTGTACACATTATATACCGTATTCTTACAATAAAAGAAGCTAGAGAAAAAATGCTATTGATACAGCACTGTATTTATTTAAAAAACAAAAATTCACATCTAAGTGGACCCAAGCAGTTCTATCCCTCGTTTTTCATGGGCCAGCTGTCGTCATCTGGGAATGAAATGATTAGATAGAGGGACAAGGCGCATGTGTGTGTGTGAACCTGCTTTGCCAGGAGAGTGCCTCGGAGAGCAGGCAGGAGGGATACAGCCTTCCTTCATGCGGACACCTGTAGATGCCTGTCATCTTATTGGTTGCTCCCATTTTGATATTCAAAATACTGTCTGAGGCTCCTACTTAGAAAAGAGAAGCAGGGCAGACCTCTGTGAGAGAACACACCAGGATCCCCACTGCTCGGTGGAGAGGTATAAAAGCTCTGCTTAGCCCCCTCACGCCCCATATGCCCTTCCCATGGGGCTGTTAATAAGCATTTTTCCTGCCAATTTCAAAGTGCCTTCTCTCCTGATTTGCTCTTTGCTTATATATTCGCCAGCGATCTGTATCTGAAGGACCAGCTCTGAACCACAAGGAGCTTTGACTCTCTAGTCTTCTCGCCTTGGATGAAGCCAATGGAAAGTCCCAACTTGAGCTAAACTGGGTAAGTAAAACCATGAGGATTTTTTTTTTTTAAAGATTTTATTTATTTGACACACAGAGAGATCTCAAGTAGGCAGAGAGGCAGGCAGAGAGAGAGAAGGGGTGGGGAAGCAGGCTTCCCGCTGAGCAGAGAGCCTGATGTGGGGCTCGATTCCAGACTCTGAGATCATGACCTGAGCTGAAGGCAGAGGCTTTAACCCACTGAGCCACCCACATGCCCAACCATGAGGATTTAAATAAAAACATCCTGTCCTTTTCCAGTCAATCATCCTGCTCCCTCCCTTTTCCTAGGCCGAAGAGAATGCAGTGTGGAACAGGGCTCCAAAGATGAGAACAGCCAGAATCGCTAGGCTAGCAAGTGAAAGGCTATTGCCAAATGTTTTTAAGATCCTTCCCCCTGTCTGGCCCACAGTAGTGGTAGAAACAGAGGGGTCAGGTACGGGCTCTGGAGTGGGACTGCTGGCATGTGAGTCCTGGCTCCACCACTAAGCCAAGCTGAGGCTTCTGGAAAGCCAGTCGTGTTATTTGTCTCAGATCCCTCACCTGTGAATGGGCATACGAATCGTACCACTTTCTAGAGTCAATATCCTCATTAAACAAGTTGTAGAAAATTCCCTGAGAACAGAGCATGGTTTAACAGCCTGTTCTCAATAAAGGTTAGACTATTATCACCCTAATGAAACCGCTAAGAACAAGAGGCCATTTCTCCGTATTATTAATATTCTTCATCATCCCCAAGACACACTGACTGAGCAGGTTCCGGAATGTGCTGAGTGACAGAGGAGTACTGGGACAATAGTCATGGTAAGCAGGCCCTGTTCACTGGATCACGGGGCCTGTGTCCAAGAGGGGCCTAGGGAACGTAATGCCAAACACGTACATTGTAAAACCCAAGCTTAGACCTAGGCACAGCTTGAACTTTTTTTTCCCCCTAATCCTTATCATTTCTTCTGATAAGATTGAAAGCCCATTATTTACTAGGTGAAGTAATATTTCCATACAAAGTCCTATGCTCCTTACTCAAGCTTCAAGAGGGCATCACACGCCATTACTCCAGGAGTTGCTAACGTCATGCTAAATTGCTGTTCGCCAGCTTTCACTTTGTTCATGCCCGTCCTTCCCTTTCCACCTAAACTGAAGAGACTTAAACTTTCACTCTGTTTTTGCTTGTCTTTATAAATGTCCCCTCCTTTGGACCCATGAAAGGTAAGATGACCAGAACTTCCGAGTTCAAAGATACCTATAAAGTCAAATTCTGTTTTATTTCTGAATAGTCAGTGTCTTAACATTGAATAATTCCCAGTCTTTGGTTGACATTTTAATCAACAGCTGTTTATTAGAAAGGTATCCTCATAGAATAATCTGGGATGTCAGCTAGAGTAGAATTGTAGTCTCTCTGATCTCAAATTCTCCAAATCCCCTACTGGGGAATGCTCATAGTTTAAATTCACTAATTAACAACATGCTAAATACCAAGAAATCAACCAATTGCCCATTTAATCTGTATAATGCCAATCAGAAAGTTTTCTTTTTGACACTGCTGGCCAGTCATCTGGGCATTTCTTTGATACACTGGAGACCTTAAGACCACGCTGGGTTCAAATCGAAGTAGAAAGGATTAAATTCTATTTGCATGAGGTCAGTTTGGTTTCTCACATAAAAAAGAATAAGGAAGCAACTTAGGTTGGTAATATTGCTTCCAAACAAAAGCATTTTTTTTTTTTTTTGGTGACTTATGTACATTTTACAGACAGACTATATGAATGTTTGCTTATTTTCACCTCAGCCAAATGACTAAGTTGTGTCAAAAATTGTCTCCAGTGTGTCAGTGTTGTCACGGCTTGTCTCTGTGGCCTCAAAAACTCAGGAGCAGCCTCTCAGGCTTTACCCACTCTCCATGAGGGTGTTTATTTAAATATTTATGTATTTATTTGAGAGAGGGAGAGAGCACAAGCAGGGGAGAAGCAGAGGTAGAGGGAGAAGCAGGCTCCTGGCTGAGCAGGGAGGTATTCAGGCGGGACTCAGTCCCAGGACCCTGGGATCACGACCTGAGCTGAAGGCAGAGGCTTAATGACTGAGCCACCCAGGTGCCCCTCTACATGAGGGTTTTTAAATAGTATCATCAAATCTACAATCTGCAAAGAACCTAATCCATCTGCCCTATGTAGGTGTTGAAGAAATGGAGTCCGAAAGAGTGTTAGTCATTCCTCAGGGTCCACCTCGATCTGGCTGTAGAATCAAATGAGCGGCCATTGTCTGACCTCCTCCCACAGCTTCCGTTGCTCACCCGTCTCTAGTAAATGCAGCTAGTCTTGTTCTGCACTCGTCTCTTGGCCGTCACTCAGGTCCCCTCCCTTGGCTTGAGTCTCTACCCTTCTGCCTATTTCAGTTCCTGGAGCACATCATTCTTTTTCTCCCCTAGTCTTTGGCCTTCAAACCTCCTTTTCATTCCGTCAGGTCTGCACCCCCCACCCCCGCCACCACCTCCATCTGGTTAATGCCTGCCATCCTTTAGGTACCAGTGTTGACACCAACTTCTAGTTGGTTCTCTGCTTGGTCTGCGTTAGAAGCCTTCTCTCTGTATCTCTTCTCTCAGAGCACTGACCGTTCGTACTGTAGTCGCCCCTAAGCATAAGCTATGTGAGGGCAGAATCCCGCCCCACTGTTCCTTCCCGAGCCGCCAGCACAGGGCCTAGCGCGTGACAGCTGACTGGCAGCTCCTCAGTGAGGTACATGAATCTCTCCCATGACAAGAACTCCTGCCTCACTGGCTCACCACGCCCTCCTCTTCCTGAGGGTGCTTCCTTGAGGTTTCTTTGCTTATTTTCACCTCAGCCAAATGACTAAATTGTGTCAAAAATTGTCTCCAGTGTGTCAAAGGAATGCCCAGGTGACCTCAGCCATTATGCGCGGCATTCTCTCCTCCCGCTCTTCCTCCTACCCCCTCAGCCTCGCTTAGCCACCATCGGCTCATCCTTGAGACCTTCGTTTCGACTTCAGTTTTTTAAGGAAACCTGCCCAGAACCCCCAAACTAAGCAGCTTCCACCCATAGTCAGACACTTCCATGTGCCTCTCACTGCTCTTAGAAAATTCATTGTTCAATTCTAATTTCATACCTAATTAATCTACGTTTCCCTCTTCCTGTGAGGGCAGAAGACCGTATCTATCATTTACATTGGTATCTTAGTGCCTGGCACATGATAGGTGCTCATGAAGTATTTGTTGCCTAAAAGTGAAGAAATGAACACATGGATAGGAAACAGTCAATTCATTCGTGTTTTTCAAGGAAAGGAAGGAGTGCCGTCACAATCTTGCAGTATTTCAGTATCTCCTTAAAGCTATTTTATGAAGAAGAAAATTACAAACATACATCTCTGAACGCTATCCAGATTCCTCAACCCTTTCTCTTATCTTTAAAATAGAAGAACCGAATTAACTCTGTGAGAGAGTTCTGTCCCGTCTTAACAGCCCATCGAAGTTACAGGGAGAGAAATCTGCCGTGCGTATGAGGGTCACGAATCGGCTTGGAGCAGGGCTACACCAGCATAAGCAAGTGTTTTGTTTGTGACCGTCACATAGCGGCTACTCTCAAAGGTTGTAAGAGCCTCTGTGAGCGGTATCCTGATGTCAAACAGCCGGGCACCGTAGTTCCCAGTGAAAAGAGCCAAGACAACGGAAGGAAGGACACACATGCCGCACATGAAATAACACCCCAGGCTCCATGTCACTCTTCCCCACGGGGACTGAGGATGTGGAACTCAAAGGGATGCCAACAGGAAGTGAGCCACTGTGGACATGTGAGCTCAAAGGGCACCTGCCTGAAAAGTGGCTTGTTTTGTTCGCTTGGATGATCCCCCCTGGGACCTACTGCACGAACACTCACAGGGGTGCCCTTAGTGTGTTTTCCTTTCCTAGGTTTATCAAGACTTTCATTCTTTTTTGGCCACTTTTTGAGGTGATGGAGGATAGTAGTCCTTCTTTTCTCCTGATATGTGTGTATTTCATGTTGCTCAGAAAGAAGCAGGTTGTTTTGTTCAAGATATATTTGAAAGTATTTAGAAAGTCCCAAGACTTTCCTCAAGGAGGAACACTCCAGAAAGGATTCGGGTTGCTCACATGGCTATGAGTCACCTGGAGGGCCACCCTGACAGTATTCTATTTTGAAAAATCAAAATTTGGCCAAGGAAAATTCTCATGAAGCATAGCTCTTGCTGTGCATCATGAGAATTTTTAATTTAAAATTTAACATAGTAATTTAACAAAGGGATTAATGACGGTCATGCTACAGTCAATTCTGAACCTATACATTTTAAAAATTCTGATTAGAAAACAAAATCTTTAAGAAGTAAGTGGCATCAGGGCCTTTGTTTAGTAGGGCAAGAAGGAAACCATGAAATTCTGCTCGAAGCATACTAAGAACCAAATCCTCAAAGAATTATTCTAATCCGGATCCTTCCTTTTACCAGCTCTGTGATGTTGAGCAAATTGATTATTTTACATCTGTTTCCTATAAACTGAGGATAAGAACACCTAGTCTGTCCTCTGGAGAGGGACATCATGAATATTGTGTGAGCTTACAACCTCTAATATCCTATTTGACCACCACTGTTCAAGAAACATTCATTTCTTCATTTAGCAAATATAACCCTATATCCACTGTGTACCCGGCACTGTTCTAGATGCTAGGAGATGATGGCAAACAAGGCAAAATTCTGCTTTCGTAGAGCTTATAAGATTTCAAGAGTGCATGCTGTGAGAGTCTTCCAAAAATTGTAAAGTACTCTAAAAGTATGTATTTTTAATTGGAATCATGGGTATGTGGCAGCTGTTTTGATGACCTCAATGTCTGTTTCTCTTCTTCCTAGTTTCTCATGGCATCATTGATGCCTACCCTGTAAAAGATACAGTATCCTTGGGAAGAATTAGTTACTAGGGAGAAAAAGAAAGTCTACAGGAAATTCAGCCTGAAGGTAAGGAGTTTCTCCTCGCTCTGTTATTTTATTCTTCTTAAAAATATTACTTTGCTGGTTTTAAAAGTAATACCAGCTTATATGGAAAGTAAAGAAACAGATATATGTTAACAGAAATCACCCATATTTTCAAAATACAGACAGAACACTCTTCACCGTGGGTTCTGTTTGTATTTTTTTTTTTAAAGATTTTTATTTATTTATTTGACAGACAGAGATCACAAGTAGGCAGAGAGGCAGGCAAAGAGAGGGGGAGGAAGCAGACTCCCTGCTGAGCAGAGAGCCCGACGCGGGGCTCGATCCCAGGACCCTGAGATCATGACCTGAGCTGAAGGCAGAGGCTTTAACCCACTGAGCCACCCAGGCGCCCCTCTATTTGTATTCTTTCCATGACTATATCTAACATATACTCTTAGTAGGAATATAGTGACGGTTGATAAAGTATTTTATACTAAAACTTATTTCCATAGCACTGCATCTACTTTGAAGCATGCCCACAGAGGATTCCTTTATGGCATCCCGGTCCATATGTTTTGTAACCTTCCCTCTTTTGTTGGTCAGTTCGCTTGTTCTCACTTTTTATTACCACAAATAGGGATGCAATGCACATTTTGTACAAATCACAATATTGTAAAGTGTTGTACAGATTATCAGAAGAGGATCTGCTGGACCAAAGGGTAGGGCCTTTGGAAAGCTCTAGATATGCACTGACAAATTTCTTTCCGGAAAGGCAGTAATCATCGACATTCCTAGCAGTGACTACTGTCGGACCCCATCCCAGCAAACTTGTTCTCAAAAGGCCAGTAATCAACGGCGTGCATCATCTCTTTCTCATCCATCACAGGTCCTTTTAGGAACAGGACCGCCACGCAGTTGGTACAAGTAAACACCTGCTCCCGTTTTCAGGATTCAGGAAATCGGAGAGAAAGTTGGGGGAGTGGATCTTGGAAGAAAGATAACAATGTAAAGGTTTTCAGAGAACTCCAGGGAGATGTTATGTCAAGAGAAGAAGAGTTGAGAATTCTGGAATAAGCTTATCTCATTTTCTTAGCAAAACGTCTTGCTTGCTTTTTTTTTTTTTTTTTTTTTTTCCCAGAGGGCCTGCCTGTGCCCCCAGAAAGCATGAAAAGGAATTGAGGGATGAAATGGTTGAGTGGAGCCTAGATTTTAACTACCATGAGTTCAACTCTGTTTGCTATTGACTTCAATGAAGTAGCTTTGGGTCACTAAACCAGTGGCAAGAACTACTTAC
This sequence comes from Mustela putorius furo, assembly GCF_011764305.1. Lineage (NCBI taxonomy): Eukaryota > Metazoa > Chordata > Mammalia > Carnivora > Mustelidae > Mustela > Mustela putorius. Next base: position 90,612,498 of record NW_025421998.1, read on the forward strand.
TGGAATAGAAAAAAGAGATTTGCACCTTCTTACAGGTAGAATTCATAAAGGAAGAGGCTATGGACAGTCAGAAACGGACATGCTAGATTCAGAGAGCAGGAAGGCAAGGCCAGCGAGAGCCATGCCAGAGCCATGCCAGAGCCATGGAAACTAGCCTTTGGAGACTCATTCAATAAATCATGAGAACTGGGGCACCTGGGCAGCTCCATCAGTTAAGCGTCTGCCTTTGGCCTAGGGTCCTGGGATCAAGCCCCGCATCAGAGCCTACTTCTCCTTCTCCTGCCCCTTCCTGCTCTCTGTCTCTCTCAAATAAATAAAACCTTGATTTATTTTTTTTTAATTTTATTTATTTATTTGACAGAGAGAGATCACAAGTAGGCAGAGAGTGAGAGGGAAGCAGGCTCCCCACTGAGCAGAGAGCCCAATGTGGGGCTTGATCCCAGGACCCTGAGATCATGACCTGAGCTGAAGGCAGAAGCTTTAACCCCCTGAGCCACCCAGGCACGCCAATAAAAACTTTATTTAAAAAAACCATTAGAGAAACGATCATATCATGGTCAGCGTATAGTTACAATGTAGATATGTCCAAAAGGCTGGAAACCACCACCATTCTTTGACTGTTTCATGAACCTATTTAAAGGAACTTGCTTGTGCTTCAGAATTAGCCACCCGGGTACCTGAAAATACCTAATCCTTCGTCTTACCTAGCTCTTCCTTAGAACTGGTAATAAGGCTTTTAAATCCCGAGTTACACAACTCAGTGATCTGCCTAAAATCCGACCGGGTACTAGACAGCTCAGCCTCCTTCATTAAAATTTCCCAACATTTCAGTTTAAAGTGGGGTAGCATATATTAAGTTGCACAACACAGAAAGAATTTTCTATTTAAAAATCCAACGTATAATCTTTAGTCCACTATCTGTGCAATTATTCTTTTATTTCTTCTTCGATTTCTTATTTTGGAATACCACTTGCTTTGTTTCCTCTTGTTGACTCCGTGCGTTTACTTCCAGGATTACGTATGGACTGCACACATCCAAACCGCTCCTCGGTGCTGCCCACACGCGCATACGGGTTCTCTCCCTCACCATCCACCTTCCTTTGCACTCATCAGTTGTGTTGCACAATACCTACCTCGCCCTCTCAACCATCCGTCCTCCTGACCTGTCCTTTCTGCTATTAAGTAGACAGGACGGTGCGTGCTAGATAAAAGATAGTACACGTCTGTCTAGACGGCTGTCAGGCTAACCATGTCTGGGCTCCGTGGGGAATCTCTGTCTTGCCCCCACTTACTCTGAGAGGTGACTCAGCGTTGAACTGCATCTCCTCAAAACAAAGTTCAACTGTGAAAATGCTGGTGAGTAATACAGATTTAACTGTACTTATTGTGGATTACTTCATTGATCACACAGAGGAAGCTTAATAAGACACTAATCATGTCAGTTCCGGGCCAAAGCAAGTCACCCAGCAGTGGTAAAGTAACCCCCACCCCTTGACCCAAGACCCGGCGCTCTATCCTTTCAGCCACTTTTCCCTCCCATCTCTCCATTCTCCTTTCTTTAAAGGAAGTGGAGACACCTTTTGGCTTCCCCAGCCAATCGTGAAAGGGACCCTTGTTAGGACGCACTTTCTTTATTCAGCAGTCATGAGTGCGTTGGGGTGATGCTCTGATCGGACCTCTGTGTATGGGAGACCGGGAAGACCATCAGCAACAAGCCTAGGGAACCTCCTGTATTAGCTCCACCCATTCACTGGTGTGGAACAGCTGAACATTTGTGTGGATTTTCCCTCTGAGTCACAGGAGAAGAGCAGAGAGGAAGGGGATCAGAAGGGCATCATCTCTAAGGCCTTTAATCCATGGTGTTCTCACTTGTATACAAGTTACAGAAGGAAAACAACAGCTGTGTGTGTTGCAGGGGGTGAATTTGATGTTCACGTGCTAAATTTTGTTTTTAAATACTAGCTAAACTGAAGAGAGGCAAACATAACTAATGCAAGGGAAACTGCCTGTGGAAGGCATGCATTTCTGATGCTTATGCTCGGGGGTGTGCGTGCACGTGCGGGGGTGTCCCGTCACTACACGTTGTCACAGCTGCTGGTAGTGACGGCTAGTAGTGACAGGTAGAATGAAGCTCTGACTTCATTCTCATGTCTTCCAAAGTTAGTGTAAAGAACTCGAGTTAGGCACAGTGGTCCATGTGCGCACGTGCTCACACAGACGTAGAAAAACATGGGGCCGTGAACTAACGAGGGGTTTCCTGTGTTCAGCAAAAGCATCTACCCCTCCCTCACTCTGCGCACCACTCTGAAGACCTCCCCCTTCTTCACTTCCACCCCCACACAGGAAAGAGATATTTCTGACATGACAGGTAAATGTTCAAAAGCTGGTTTCTGCAAGAAGGAAGGCCCAGGGAGAAAAGCTGTCATACGATCAGATCTTATATGTCGGTAGCCTAAACCAGAAATGCAGAGTATTATTAGAATCAATAATAAGTAGTTCCCACTTAGCATATCATCACTTTCTCTTATTGTACCTGATGTTTAACATTACATGAAACAAAAGTCAAATTTTGATTTATGTCAAGGGGAAAAGTTTGAAGTCTAGAATATTTAAAAGTTCAGTAGGTACAGCTCCATAAATCATTTCTTATTTCCTTCCCCAATGGGTTTTTGTTGTTGTTGTTCCAACTGATTCTATGTATCTTGCTACAGGCTGAATTAGGTTTTCCTCAAAATTCATATCGAGGGGCACCTGGGTGGCTCAGTGGGTTAAGCCGCTGCCTTCAGCTCAGGTCATGATCTCAGGGTCCTAGGATCGAGTCCCGCATCGGGCTCTCTGCTCAGCAGGGAGCCTGCTTCCCTCTCTCTCTCTGCCTGCCTCTCCGTCTACTTGTGATTTCTTTAAAAAAAAAAAAAAAAATTCATATCGAGTTCCTGACCCTCATACCTCAGAATCTGAATTTCCTGGAGAGGGTCTTTTTAGAGGTAAGTAAGTTAAAATGAGGTCATTAGGGTGGGCCCTCACCCAAAGACTGGTGTCCTTAAAAGAGGGAATTTGAACATAGACATGCACAGAGTGAAAACTATGTGAAGACACAGGGACAAGGTGGCTATCTATGAGCCAAAAGAAAAAAAAAAAAAAAAAAGAGGTCTGAACAGATCCTTCCCTCACAGCCGTCAGACTCAGCCCTGCAGAAACCCTGATCTTGGCCTTGCAGCCCGCACAGCTGTGAGAAGATGGATTTCTGCTGTTGAAGCCACCCAAGCTGAGGTACTGTGTCACCCAAGAGCTAGTGAACCCGTACCTCAGCGAATTAGATTTCACACTTTCTTCTTGGTACAAAAATTAATTACAGAAGTACAAAATATGTCAGCTGTGTCTTACATGTGTCCCCCACGGTATGTGACTTTGGCACACAATATAGGATTTGATGTCCCTTAATAGTTTCATGGGTGCCCCCCTCAGTCACCCGTTCACACCCTTGCACACGTGTCCTCCAGATTTCCCCACTACCCCACCCAGTGCTCTGTCTCCAGCAGAAGCCCAGGGCAGACTTGAAGAGGTGCCCCCAGACTTCTCTCTCTTCAGAGAGAAGCCCTCACAGCGGCTTCATGTAGTGCTTTTCTGCATCTGGGTAAAGATGTGAAAATATACTTTTCTATGAATGAAAATAAGATTTGAAAACCTCTCAAAAGCAAATGAATATGTGAACCCACTGGAAACAGTGCCAGGTTTTGTCCCCTGCATGCCTGAGCAGCAGGACACCACGAACATTTTACCTGCTTTCTGCTCTTTGCATCTCTGATGAGCTCTTCTACAAACACAGTTTACCCCTCTAGAAAAAGTCTTTCAGCACCCCCCCACCGCCCCGCCTTTTGTGCTGAGCAACAGCCAGCCTGCTTTGATTTCCCTGAGGGTTCCCAGAGGCTTTGCATCAGGGCAAAGCTGGCTGGAGTCACGGAGAGCACAGGAAGCATCGCCCCTGGTTACCAGGACAGCAGAGCTTCAGGTCCTTGTGAAGCCCTGGAGTCGCTCTGATCCTCACCACATCAAGGCGGCAGTCCGAGTCCAGCTCAGTGTCCGGCCTGGGAGGCCGATGGGTAGCAGGCTACCCTGTACCATGCTCTTACTCTACAGGAGTGTCCCCCTCTTTAAAAGACCCCAGCCTGAGAAATGCAGCACTAAAGGTTATTATTTGCTTTAGAGCACTTCGTACACACAGGCTTGAGCCAAAAATGCTCTCCCACAGCTCAATCAATGACCCCGAACACGCATATGGTAATAATTTGGGACTATCGAGGAAATAGAATCCAAAATTCCTAATTTCTTTCAGAATATCCCAGGAGACACCATATGGAGCACTTGGTTTGGGAAGCATGGACATGACAAAAAGAACTCTGGAAAAAGGACTATTTCTGAGTTCGAGTTCAAACCTGACCCTCTCTTGAGCTGGGTAACCTGCAAACTGCAACCTTCATGTCCTATTTGTAAAATGGGCACAAAACCCCTTGGGGCTCCTGGGAGGAGTAAGCGAGACGATGCACACTCACAACTTAGTGCGATGCCATCGGCTTCAAAAATACTCCACGGGACCCACCTGTATGTGGCTCAGAGATGTCGACGCAAGCGGCAACCGAAAACGCAAAAACACAAATGCTCAGTTGGGAAGCAGTCAGCGGGGAGAAACGCAAAAGCAACAGGGGAAGAGCGAGGAGGTCCCTCAACCTGGCAACCCGCCTGTGCGCACACTTTGTATCACGCGCGGCCTTCCTTCACGCGAATCGTGTTCACGCGAATCGCTGTCGCCTGAGCACAGCGAATGAGCTTCTGAGCGCCGGGTTTACCAAGGGTGATGAGGACTAAAAATCCTTTCACGAGGCCGGGAGTAATACAGCCCGATGACTCGTACTGCAGGTGAGCAAACACCGTCCCGGCAGGGACTCTCCGTCCGTCTGGAGCCGGGGAACGAATGATGTGCCCTAGTGAGCCAGACAGGATGATGGGGAGGGGTCTTCCCTGACTCACCGACGGACGGGTGGGTGCATTCATTCCAGTCGGTGCTGTTCATTGAAATCCTCTCGTGGACTAGGGACTACAAAGGGGAACGAGGTTCAGGCTTGTGAGAGGCAAAGACGCACTCACTACGGAGGAGGAACGAATGAATGTCTTATCCGAGCAGCCGGTCCTGCAGCAAGGCAGGACGAACTGCCGGGGAAGGGAAGCCGAGCGAGCTGTAATACTGATCTCTTCTCTAGTCCTGGAACAAAACAAAGCCTGGTGGGCCTCAGGGACTTTGAACTGGGCCTTCTTTGAGCAACCAGCAGGGCTGGCTCCTGCTGTGTTCAAGACCAAGTTCTGGACTCCCCCTCAGAGAAGCTTGCCCTGGTTTCTCGCTCTCCGTTCGCCGCCCTCCTCTCCCCCAACCGCCTTTTCCAAGCGCACTCCCTCCAATATGTGGTTGTCCTTCTAGTTCTTGTTTTTGTCACTATTATCTACCCGCCCCCCAACAATGCCCCCAACCAGAACAGAGCAGTAAGAGGGCAGAAACTTGCTTTGCATCCCCAGTGCCTGCCTAACCACCCATTCTACTGCAGGCTCTTCACAGATTTTCTAAACAAATGAATAAATTGGAGACCGCGCCAGAGGACCGCAGGGCTCTCTAACAGCACCTGCCCTTCCGAGGTGCATGGGAGCGCTCTCTGCTGCTCCCTCCGCTCTGTGGGTCCACGCAGGGCCATAGCTGATCCGTGCCAACTCTAGCACGAGGCCCACGGTGGTCAACGCTTTACAAAGGAACAAGCTGGATTTCACAGAACGAAATGTATGATGTCTAGAAGGAGAACAGGCGCCAGGATTCTAGGCCCACGGGTGCAGAGAAGGGGGTGCGCAAGCACGTGTGGTCATGCCGCCAGCCCTCCCCGGGCTGTGGCGCGGCTGGGGCAGAGCACATGGGCAATGTTGGGGGCAAGGGTCAGGCGAGACGTCAGTCGGGACGGCGGAGCCACCTGTCCTGCTGAGGAGTCCAGATCTGACTCCACTGCTGATGGAAAGCCATGACAGAAGAGGGAGTGTAGGGCTGGGTCTGAAGTTCATTCTTTCTTGGGTAAGAAACCGGGGTACAGCTGTACAGCCTCACGCTAAGCGTCTGACTTCTCTGACTCAGTGTCCTCGGATGTAAAGTTAGGAATGATGATAGCAACCCTTTCACAGCGCTTCTGTGATTCTTCAAGGACACAGTGTAGACTCAGTATGCTAAAATGTCCTCCAAACACACATGTCTCTCAATAAATATTAATTGTAATGACTCCGGCTGTAATCGTCGTGGTTCTTTAGCCCAAAAAGGTACTGAGGGAAACATCCACCCCAAGATTTTCATTTGGAAGGAAGGAAACACTGCATGGTTATCAAGCATTTTTACGGTCACTCCATCCTGACAGTGATGAGGTAGTCACTGTAGACTTTAGCTTACAGAAGACAAAACTGTTATGCTAATAAGAGATCTTGCTAATATGCTAATAAGAACTAGATCTCCTCACTTCAGCTAGTGTCATGAATGAGAACTAAAATACAGATGTTGAAAGACAATTTCCACAACAGAATAAAAACCAAATCAGACCTTAAGAACAAACAGAGCAAGGACTTCCCTCTGATCAAGAAGGACTAAATTCCTGTCTGATTCCTGAGGCTTCTCTTTCTGGTCAGACACAAAGGCAGCAACCACCAACCTGTTGGGGTCTCGGGGAGAAGGGGAGCCCATCCCAGGCTGCCCGCCGCCCCTCTCCACACAGTGGAGAGTCTCTCAGCCTAGAAAAATGCATCTGCACGCTCATTGCTAAGGGATGGCAGAGCCCAGAGTCTAGAAAGAAATGTTGGCAACTTCTTTTATTTTTAAAAGAAGCAACAAAAAAATATCTGTTGAGCAGGAGAGAACAGAGAATGCTGGGAACATCACTTAACCGACCCCCCTTTCTCATTTATAATCGGCTGCCCAGTGCCTATGTCCTGCACACAAGCTGAGTCTTGCACTGAAACAGTGGCCGTCCTTTTGATCTTTAAGGATGAACTGTCAAACCTAAGAGAGGGCTAGGCAACTGCCCAAAAAAAGAGCAGCAAGACGGTAAAACATTGAGAAATAGCTGAGAAGAAGTAAAAGGAATTGGGGTTTTCCGGAGCAGGGGAAAATGTAACAAGGATCTGGTGACAGCAGAGTACAAAGGGGTGGCAGGATGGTGGGGGGTGGGGGGGGGGAGGGGGTAGATTAACCTGGCTCCCTGGCCCACCTGTAGCACAGACACACATTCCTGTGCTCCCTCCTCTTCCTGTCCCAGGCAAATCTGGAGGCTGATACAAATGTTATGTATCTTTTTTAAACAGTAACAACTAATACTTTCCATTTCGACCATAACTTAAGATTCTAGAATGTTCTAGGATGATCATTAGGCCACATCTTCTGTAGTCCCTAGGAAACTCTCAGCTCGTACAAAGGCCCTCTGCATGAGCCCCAATCCAGCCTCAGCTCAGACTCTGCACTCCAGTGGTAACCGCCAGAAGCCTGCTTCACTGCGCTGCCCCTGCTCACGCCGCCTGGACTGCCGGCAGGGCCACAGCTCTCCCACAGGGGGGCCATCTTGCCAGCTCCACTTAGCTTGCCTACCTTCTCATTCCACAGTGAGCCCATCCTCCAGGGGGACCACTGAGAGACACTGTGGCTTAGAGACATGTTCCTCTCCCTCTGAAGGGTTCTGTGCTCTAGTCATTTGTATAGCACTGTTGGCAGAGAGTGACTCTGGTTCCCACTTTCTTCACTTGTCCACAGCTCAATTATCCTCACTTTTTCTCCCCCACAAACTGAAAAGACCAAAATGACTCAACAAAAAAAACTACCGGGCTTCAATAATGAGAGCCCTCACTCACTGTGCAGTGGGGGAACTGTCTGATAGGACATTACTCTTGGCAACTTCTCCAAGAAATGTTATCAATGCCTCATCTAGGCAAAAGGAGGGAGGGTTAGGTCCGATGAAGACTTCCATACATTCCAGCACTCCCGCACACTCCCCCGCCGGCTGCGCACTAAATACCAATTCAAGACCCACTCACCGGCTCCTCGGATTTACAAGGAGAGTTTTGAAAGTAAAAGACACATTTTCCCAGAGTCCCTTGCAGTGGAATTTTATAGGTGACCTCGTTTCCAGCAAGCAGGTACGCTTTGAGTCCTAGAGGTAGAAGTCAGCAACCAGAAAGAAAGGGCCAAATTGGGGGAAATTGGGTATTTTGGCAAGAAAGGAGGCAAAGGTATCTGGTTTTGAGGGGAAAGGTATGGCGTTCAATTCTTAGCATATGTGCTAAACTGTGGATAATTTTAGCAGCAGGGTTTCTGCATCAGTCACTTTTGGCATGATTAGACATTTCTCTTGGATCTGTTGCTTTCTGCTGCAGTCCTCCCGGATCCAACTCAAGTCCTCTGGCCCTTCTGGAGAGTCTGTGAGCTATTCCCCCCCGAATAACCCCTTTCTGCTCAACTAACTAGAGTAGACCTTGCTGCAACTAAAAACCTGGACAGATACAGGATTTTCATAATTAATTTTCTTAATTCTTAATTAATAACTCTTTCCCTGAGAAATTAAAATCTCCAGTGTCCAACACAATTGCTCGCCAGTATATCCCTGGTGGATTCTAGCAGCAACGAAGCAAATTCTAGTTACAATCCTTCAGTCACTGACCATTCCAGAGCAACCCTGTCCCCATCCCCAGGAAAGCTGTATTCTAGTTATGCACCTTTCAGTTCTTATGTCTGCGTTAAGTATATCAATATTTTCTCTTCTTCTGAGTATATAATATGGAAGAAGAGGACAAAACCCTCTTCTTGGATTAAGTGGGGTTTCAACAGAGGAGAATCTTTATTAAGAGTTTCCAACTTGAAAAAAAAAAAAAAGAGTTTCCAACTTGATATCTAGTGTCGATGAAATTGTACCAATGCTAGAGTGTGGAGCTTCTGCAATATTGACGTAACCACAGGACGAACCATTTCTACCCAACGGACTGGAGTGTGGTGAGTTTTAAGGTGATTTTTAACTAAAGCAAGGGCATAGTTAGTCATCTCCCCGAGTTTCGGTGCCAATTCAGGATAGAAAGTGCCCTCTCTCCCCCAAGCAAGTCTTTTACATTTTTGGCCTTATTAGGAATCAAGTCACAGTGATATTCTCCAGCTTTTTCTCAATTTAATGCTGGGTAGTCACAGCCTAACCAACATATATGTTCCCCCCTAAAATTTAAAGAGCGCGTTCTCCACACCGAGCGTCCCATCATCTGCCTATCAAGCCACTGCCATTTTCCAAAATAAAAGAGGACAGAAATCAAACTGAAAAGTTGTATAAAACAAACATTAAAAGAAAAAAAAAAAAAGGCAGACAAAAGACCAGAACCTGATGATTTGTTTGATGAGAAGGTAACGATGGAGGGGTAAAAGGCACTTTCTGGGTACGAGCTCAGGGACTGGGATAAAAGGGCAGAAAATGGCGCTGAAAGAGACGAAAGCTCAGAACGGATTCTGCTCCTCAGCAACAGGATGGATTTCGATGAATCACTGACAGTCTCTGTCCTCATCTGGTCCCCCAGGGTTATATCGGATGAAGGCAAGGTCCCCAGAAGCTCTACTATTGAAAGATTCTAGACATCGAGATTAATCTAACATGGCCAAAGTTTCATGGGCGTATAATACTCAGAGGCAGCACGGTCTTTGGTGTCTGACCTCCAATCTGAATCACCACTTATAAGCTGTGAAGCATTAAATAAGTTGCTTACCCTCTCTGGTCTGTCCTTTCTCAAATATAAAGTAATAGAAATACAATTTCATGCACAGAGTTGCATTGAAGCTGAAATGAGGAGTGCCTATCACATCATAGTGCCCGACTCAAAGTTGGTGGGTTCCCTACCTCCCTCTTTCCTGAGTTAAAGTAGCAGGAAGCCCTGATGAATTATTCTTTCCTGAAGAAAGAGAAAAATAATTTGTAATTGCTAACTGTATGAAAATGTTACTTAAATGACTTCTTTACCACAGCTTCCACCAGTCTATGGTAAATTTCATGTGTGAAACCTTTTTTCTTTTTAGCTTATTCAGCATCTGCTACGGGCTACTCCTTGTTCTAAGCAAAAGGGATACAGTAGCGAACAGCACAAGTCAGGTCCCTGCTCTCCTGAAACGTACACTCTGGTAGATGTCTTCTAGAACAGTTTTTAGAAATAATGTTCTAGAGAGTACAGGCAGTCATTTCTCTGACATCAGTCATAACAACATTTTTCTAGATGTGTCCTGAGGCAATGAAAACAAAAGTGAAAATAAACTATTGGGACTTCATCAAGATAAAATGATTCTACACAGTAAGGGAATCAATGAAACTAAAACAACTTACTGAATGGCAGAAGATATTTTTAAATGACATATCCCATGAAGGATTAGTATCCAAATATATAAAGAACTTCTACAACTGAGTGCCAAAACCCCAAATTATCCATAAAAAATGAAAAGACATGAACATTTCTCCAATGAGGATATCCAGATGGCCAACAGACCCATGAAAAGATGGGCAACATCACTCACCATCAGGAAATGCAAATCAAAACCACAATGAGGTATCACCTCATACCTGACAGAATGGTTAAAATCAAAATCACAAAAAACAACTAGTGTTGGTGACGATGTTGAAAAAAAGGAGCCCTCACACACTGTTGGTGGGAATGCAAACTGGGACAGCCACGCGGGAAAACAGTGTGGGGTTTCCTCAAATATTTAAAAGCAGAACTTCCCTAAGATTTAGTAATTGCACTACCAAGTAATTACCCCCCAAAATACAAAAACACTAATTCAAAAGGACAGGTACACCCCTATGTTGACTGCAGCTTGATTTACAACAGCCAAATTATGGAAGCAGCCCAAGTGTCCATCGATTGATGAGTGGAGGAAGAAGATGTGGTATAGATACACAACGGAATATTATTCAACTATAAAAAAGAACGAAATCTTGCCATTTGCAAGGATGCACATGGATAGAGAGTACAATGCTAAGCAAATAAGTCAGAGAAAGACAAATACCATAGGGTTTCACCCATATGTGCAATTTAAGAAACAAAACAAAGGGAAGAAAAAGAGGCAAACCAAGAAACAGACTCTTGACTATAGAAAACAAACTGGTTACCAGAGGGGCGGGGGAGGAATGGGGAAGGGGATTAGGAGTACACTCGTAGTGGTGAGTACTGAGGCATATACAGAATTGCTAAATCACTGGATTATATTCCAGCAACTAATATAACTCTGTATGTTAACTAGACTGGAATTAAAATTTAAAAAAAGAAGAGCTCATGCTCTAGAAAGTGTCTTCCATTTGGGAGTCAACTTTGCACACGGTGGTAGGCTTTACCTAGTGCTGTGACATAGAGAACTCACTCAGGCTAATCCCATGCTTAATTCATTATATACCTTCATTTTTGATATAAAAACAAAGGACAGAATGTTTACCTTCTTAAAATGTTTTTAACTGCTATTTTTCAAGGTGAAAGCCTGAGCCGAACTTACAACCTTCATTACATATCACCAGAGGAGAAATATGTAAACAGGTCAATTATCCACTGGTCCAAGTCCAAAGAAGTCCTCACTTAATGTCTTCACCAAGTATCCTGAGGGGTCTTTCTGAATCATGTCCCCACTTTGTTCTATTTTTTCCAAACCGCAATGATTTCTGTATCCACCCAGCCCTACCACCACCCACTGCCCAGTCCCTCTCTCATTCTTTCCTCCTCATTCATTAGGCTGCAGTTTCTCCCACCCACTGGAGAGAACCAGAATGGACTGTGGACTTATGTGTACATGCATGTGTGTATGTATGTGTGAGTGTGTCTAGTCTCTGTGAGTTTCCTACTAGCATAGTAATTCTTGATTCTGGCTGATACTGAAAGCTTTTAAGGAACATCTTAATTTTTAAAGCTACTGAGGCTAAGATAGTTGGTCTGGGTTATGGCCTGGAAACTGGGATTTTTACAAGCTCTCATAGGAAGTTCTAATGTGCAACCCAGGTTGAGAACCACGATGGTCGAGCATGGGGACTTCTTTCGTTCCTTTTCTTTTCCATGCTCAATTTATGCTGAATATTTTGGTTCTCTGACTGCCTTAAAAATAAATTAATTTGAAAACTGTGTATCTCTGAGTTCTTCCAGTTTTGGAAATGTGTCACTGGATAGACAAGGCTGCTAATTTTCATTAGATCTGAGCAGTTGTTTCCAGACAAGTAATACTTATAAAGTGGGCACACACACTCATATACTGACCCCAGCCCCACTTCTTACCTTCCAAACACACACTGGAACCAGCACATTTCCATGATCTGGAAAGGGCAGCCTGAATCCTAGATATGCCATTGGCAGGTATGGCCTGCATCTGGCCACCCTACCACTGGGGGCAACCACGTCCACTCCACCAGAGATGGAGGCGCTAGGTCTGTGAAGTTAGACCTTTCTGATGATCAGTAGCAAGCCAGCCAATCCTCTTAATTGCTGGAGGATTTTTTTTTTCCTATTTCCTGTGGGCTTCAAGTTCAGTTCTTCTGAGTTTCTCCTTATGTTTAATCTGGCCAGTATGAATTTTAGAGCGCAAATACGAGCACAAACCAGGGAGATATTTTAGAGTTCCCTGAGACCTGCCGTATCATTTGCAAGAGCTGCCTTACCCTGTACCACAGAGTGGATGGCTTCAACAAGAGAAATGTATTTTCTCAGAGTTCTAGAGGCTAGAAGTGTGAGACCAACTGTCAGCAACTGACTTATTCTGAGGTGTGTCCCCTTGGCTTTTAGACGGCCATCTTCTCGCTATGTCTCCACATGGTCTTCTCTCCCCATGTATCTGTGTCCTAATCTCCTTTCTTCATATGCCAGTCAGATTGGACTGGGGCCCACTCATATGACTTCATTCCACTTTAAAGAACTCTTTAAAAGCCTTATCTCCAAACACAGTCACATTCTAAGGTACTGAGGGTTAGATCTTGAACATCTGAATGGGGGAGGAGGAAAGAGGACACCATTCAGCCCATAACACCCATGAAACAAGAGTGTAATACTACTCCTTGTCTTCCCTCAGCCGGGATCCTATTTCTACGAAACCATAGTCATGATATTTGTTTTTGGTTCCCTTTCTCTGGCATGAGAACAGAGTGTAACTTTCTGGGAATAAATAGAAAGACAGCTTTACATAATTTGAAAATTTCATGATGAATGTACTTAGTAAAATAACTTTAAAAATATATATAGAGAGAGAGAGAGCGAGAGAGGCTGAAAGGAGTGAAGGAAATATAGGACTTATCAATTTTTGCAGTGGAGATAGGAAAAAGGTAAAATAATGTAGCTGACTTCATGAAAACTATGTTCGTTGGATAATCTAGGAGAGACCCGATTTTAGATTTTCTGCCTCACGGTCTTCATGAATTTGTTCATACTTGTCAGGATGCAGTCCCAGTTTAGGGCTTGGAATATACAGTCACCACACAGCAAATGTCTTAATTGGCTTATTCTGCTAAGTTGTTTATTTGTGCGAGGAGGCTGTTCCAATCCCCGCCCCCACACCCCATCTGTGCAGAGGACTCTAATCTGGACTCGTCAATTGCCTGCTGAAAAGCACTGGTGTGATGTTCAATACACAGGGCTTGTTCAGTCTTTTTCTTGAGGTGATTCACCTAAGGTTTCCTTCCAGAAAATTCGAGTTTCCTTACCTGAAAATCCCACGTGAGTCCATCAACACACACACGTGAAAACTGCGGTGCAATGACAGGAACCTACCTTGAGGTTTGGGCTTAGTCAGCTTGCCACAGGGCTTGGAGATGGTGACTGTCTTCTGGCAGTCCGCGTTGTGGAGGGCTCGCTTCAGACTTCCGGTTCTGGTCTTCAAGGCGGTATTCAGGTCGCATTCTCCCCAGGCCTGGAACTGGTATTTGCACTCCGCTAAAGGCAGGGTAGGACCAAACAGAAATCTTTAATTTCCTCTAGTAGTGCCGTAAAGGTAGACACACTTCTGTTTTTACCTTTTTGCAGTGAGATCATTGTAGAGTCCCATGCGGTTGAAAGAAATAATTTGAAGAGACCCCTGTAGCCTTCACCCTGTCTCCCCTCGATTGTGATTGTGTTGCATAACTAGAATTCCTGAGCACAACCAGGAAATGAACAGGGATACATCCCGCAGAAGTCATTCAAGTTCTGCCAATTTCACACGCACTCATTTGTGTGTACGCGTGCGCATTTAGTTCTGTGTGACGCGGTCAGGTCTGTAGAGATGAGTGAACATCTACACATTAACAGGCAGAAGAGTTCCAACAGTCCTTTGGGTTAATCCTGTCATAGCCTTTGCCTAGGCACCTTCCTCCCTTCCCATCTCCTTGAGCCCTGGCAATCACTCATCTTTTCTCCATCTCTATAATTTTTGTCATTTTAAGCTATCTACTATTTGTGTACAAATTTTTAGAGGAACGTAAGTTTTCACTTCTCTAGGATAAATGGCCAAGAGTGAAACCACTGTGTTGTACAGTAAACAGATGTTTATTCTTACTATAAACAAAACAAAACGTGCCATTCTCCTTTCTAATGTGGCTGTACCATTTCACATTTCCATCAGCAAGGTATGAAGGACCTAGTTTCTCTACCTCCTCTCTAGCATTTGGTCCTATTTGTCATTTTAGCTCTTCTGAGAGGTACGTGGTATACGGTGACATCTCACTGGTTTTCATGTCCGTTTCCCTAGCACGGAAGAGATAGATGTTCAACATCTTTCAAGTGTTTGTCACCTGTATCTCGTCTATGGTAAAATATTTGTCCATGTCTTTTACCCACTGTATAACTGGATTCTTATTTTTGTGAGCTCTTATATATTCATTCTTTAAGACACACTTTTAAAAACTTTCTGTAGGGGAGTCTTTAGGGAACCCATATACAATTTAAGACCAAATGTATCTGAATTTCACCATGTGCTATAGAACTTACCAGCATTCACAAGAAGCACCCCAGAGGTTATAGAGAATGAGAAAAATACAGTGTGTATATTCATTATCCTTCTTTACTGTCTTATAAGTCAGAATACATTTCTGCAAAGAGTGAGAACATTTGGGGCACTGCGTACCACCAAGGCCAAGAAAGACAAAAAGTCTGGAATGTGGAGAAGACAGGTAATCTGGGTGTTCAGTAGTGGGCTTCAAAGTTGGAAGTGTTGAAAGGCTCCTTCCCAAACAGGCAGAGGAGGCCAGTAGGAAAATGACAATAATTAGCGAGAGTAAAGTCTATGGAAACTGCCTGTAAGCAGCCTGGCTAGATTTGATAAGCAAATCTATTAACCAGGGTGGACGGTGGGGAATGATCAAAAGAGGGGGGGGTCCTGAGAGCCCCAGAAAGATGTCTGGAGAAGGAGGAGGAGAGTAAATAATAGAAGGGGGAAGGAAGAAAAAAAGGAATGAGAACTAGAAGAAGAAGGAGAGAGAGAAGAAAAGACAGGTCAAGGCACACTCAGGAGGGATCAAGGGTATGGTTTATGTCCCGATGGGTAGGACAGTGGTTCTCAATCTAGGACTATTTTGACCCCAAAGATCATCTGGCTATATCTGGAGACATTTTTATGTGTCACAGTTGATGGGGGCGGAGAGTGCTGCTGGAAACCAGTGGAGAGAAGCCAGAGATCCTGCTCGATATCCTACAGTGCCCTCCCCAACAGACGCATCATGGCCCCAAATGGTAGTAGCACCAAAGTTGAGAAACCTGGGAGGTAAGGCAAGGTATCTGGTTACTTGCAATCTGATAAGATCAACTTATTGAAAATAAACAGTAATCAAGCTCAAAAAGAGGACCGGTGGAAGAACACAAGCATTATCCCCGAGTGGAAGACCAAATTGGCAGGACCGTAGTGGTGGGGCTTACCTCCAAATTGCTTTTTCCAGTTGCAGGGGATCTTACATCTCTGGGTCTTCATGGTTTGCTTACACTCGGCTCCGGTCCGGGTGCCCTCCCGGGTGCCCAGGCCACAGTCCCCACTGGTGGGCACACACACACTCCACTGCCACTCCCCACAGTCGGACTTCTTCACTTTTTTTTCTGGAAAGAAGAAAGGAACACGAGTCCACCTCTGGGAAACTCTGATTCAACAAAGTTCATTCCAGGACGCCGTAATTGCGGGGTCTGTGCTTTTGACCTCTGTCTTCACTGTCCAGTGAACCGTAGCACCTTGACCCATGGTAGCCAAGTGATTGAATCGGTGAATGATCACGAGAAGAGAGAAGGTGAACAGAAGGAGACAGAACTCATATTAGTGTAACTCCGGTGGCTAGGGGCTGTACAAAGGATATAATGACATCTCCTTTTAGAAGCAAACTCTTCTGGTAAAGATGTTCAAAGCCAGTGAAACATGAAAGATAAGGCAACATTCTTTTAGAAGTAAGGGTTGTCAGATTAGCATTTCATTGCAAGTCAATGTTCCCTTCTCTGTCTTAGAGCTGGAAGCCATAAGCTGAATGTGGTGCCTCACAGACATAAACAGACTGCCAGCTCCACAGCCTACCGTGCATGACGCTGGGAGTGACAGAGAGAAGATGCTGTATCGCTCTGAGCTTCAGATTCCCCCTTTGTTCATATGAGATAAAACAAAAATGCCCTGCGGGACTCTTCTTTGAGGAAGAGACTCAACGTAAGACACCTGCTTGCTCCTCAGCAGTCCGTACATAAGGGCTATAAGACAGTCCTTATGTTAATAACCATCAGCCATATTTTAGGACCTATGGCAGGGTGAGGACGGGGGATGTCACTTAGATTCCTCTAAAGAAAGAACAAAGGGAGGGTTGTGTATGTCATATGTAGGGTTATATGTGTCACATGTAGGGTTATGTGTGTCATATGTAGGGTTAAGGATGTCATATGTAGGGTTAAGTATGTCATATGTAGGGTTATGTAGTCCTAACCCTACAGCTTACCTGGCTTCTCTTTCTTCCCTGCTTCAGCCATGTCCGCAGCTGCCAAGATGAAAATGAACGCCAGGAAGGCAGCTGCAAATTTTCGACGCTGTTGCACATACTGCTGGGACTGCATTCTAGGAATAAACAGAGAAACAGAAGGTGGTGTCAGCCTAATAGAGGAAGGCTGGTGGCACTCCTTAAGGAAGGGTGCCATGTTCCACTTCTGGAATAGATTTTCAGAAGGTTTCTATCAGTGCTCTTGAGCAGAATTCTTTCTTTTCTCTCCCACGGCCACTGAAGTAAGTGTTCTTCTGCAATTAGGTGTTTACTGACAAAAATACAATGGTTCCCCACTTAAGAACCTCACACGAAATTACCTGCTGAAGTATGACTCAAGAATTATGGAATCAAAAGAATTTTCATGGCATAATTCTGAGCAGTGAATCTTGCTGGTAGGGATACATGGTAAGGTCTGTAACTATGGTCATCTTTGTGACTCCTGACAATTCCTAGAAACAACCTCGGTTTTGTAGTCCACATGGATAATCTGAATGAACACAGTTAATGGTCACTGGTCCACCAAGAGGGAGGTGCAAGACAGAAGTGGGGCTAGCATGCTTTATGTCAAATACATGTATAAGCTCACATAAAATCTAAAAATCTTCTCAATTCTAGGATAATAAAGAGATTACACTCACTCATAATTTGAAATTCTCCACATTTGCTCTGAGTCAAAAATCCTAGAATAACATTAGAAAGACTCCTGGAACTTGAAGTCACTTGTGACAACTAATTGTCAGCATGGTTACCCATGGTCATTAGATCTGAGGATTTTTTTTTTTTTTCCAGAAGAGTGATTTTAGATTCCCTTGAGTGTGAACAATAAAACCTCACACACACACACACACACACACACACACACACAGAATTGATATTATTCTGTTCTACAGTTTATTGTAGAACAAAGTGTACTACAATGTGTACAGTGTCCTCTGAGGATTCAGAAGTTCCCACTGAGAAAGCACAGCTCACAAGTGAACTTTCCAACCACACAACGGGCTGATCTTTGTAGAGCCTTGTAATGCCCTTGGAGCCGCGTGAAGAACCACGGTCACTCAGGAAAACGGGTATTAGTAGAAAGCTGTTGTCACTGGCTACTTCTAGCCTCAGCATTTCTAGTTTTACACTATTAAGTTCCTACTTTTATATTTATTTTCAAAAATGTTTCAAGTTAAATTCACTGAATTCTGAAGAGAAAAACCCCACCCAGATCAGGATTTCCTAAGGATACCCTTGTTTTGAGTCAAGGGGTTATTTTGCCATAGTGTGAGCTAACGGGAAGGAAAAAGAGGAAGTGGATGACATTTGGAATTAGAATGGAAATGCACCCTCTCTGCTTCTGATATGAATTCGCAACAATTCAGAGCCTGAAGGAGTGGGTGAATGGTAGACTTTAGTTTGAGATGCACTAAGGAGAAATGCACCCAAGTCCCTCCCTGTGCACAGCAATTCGCCCGTGTAAAAGGAGCCACCAGCAATGCGGTTGAGTTGGAGACCATCTTTCTTTTCATCTCCTTCTCCCCTTCCTCCTACTTTGCTTACTATTCTACATGGGCCTATATTTTGATAGCTTCCATTTTTCCGGCTGGAGAAAATGAATAAAGGTTATTTAAGAAAGTAAGGGGTTTTAGAAATAGGAGGACTAGAATCATCCCCAAATTCAAGTGTTCCCAAACATTGCCCAATGTGCACGTTGATGCCTGCTGCTGTAGGAAATACTTGAGTAATTAGCACACGTGTGGCTCACGGGTCCCCTGCTTGTGGTATTTGCATCGCTGATTGTTTGTCCTTAGCATCAAGTAAAGGCAAAAATTCTCTGTCTAAATAGTTTAACCCTGTTCGCTCTCCAGGGGCGTGCGAGATGAACAGACAAAAGGACTTGGATCACGGCGAATTGTTGGCACTGAGGGAAATAAAACAGTGGCAGAAGGCTTGCTAAATTGGCTGTTCTTTTGAATCATTTCCTTATTTTCACCTTCTCTTACCACCATTTTTTGTTGCACTTGCCCTGATAGATTTAGTTTCATGGGGTTGAACCGTCAACTGGAAAACTGCCATAGATGGTGGTGTGTAGAAACTCCTGTTGAGTTCATCTCCATCACTAATAAGTCTAAAGCTCAGAGATCAAAGGAAATTAAAGTTTAAGAAACCAACTCAAAGGAGATGAGTTAGTTTACAAAATCGTCATTCCTTCCCTAGAGAAAAAGCTGCTGAGAAGGAAAAAGAGAGCTCTCCTTCCTTTAGCATTTTAACAGGATCTAGAATTTTAAGAGGCATTCAAACTCTGGTGTAAACGCAAGACAAGAATCCTGGAATCGAACTGGCCCCTTAGCGATCTGTTTGGAAGGACGACCATAGGACCCGGAGGCGGAAATGTTGGCTCAAACTGTAGCCTGACCACCTAATTTGGGGGATGTCCTCAGGCAAATCACAACCACTGGAACTTCTCTTTTGACATCTGCAAAGTGGCAGTGATTATAGCAACTGCTTGAGAGCCTTGCTGTGAAAATGAAGATGTAGACAGAGAGCCAACCGGAATCTTAAGAAATGTATTCTTAATTGCTGAATAAAGTTAATCCACCCTTACACTCTTATTACTTAGTACAAGGAAATACTTCTCTTCAATTTTTAAAATTGAGGTATATTGACACATATCATTATACTAGTTTTGAGTGTACAACATACTGATTCAATATTTGTATTGCAAAATGATAATGTTGCTTTCTATTGAGAAATAACAAGCATCACACTTTGAACTATCTAGTATTATTTAAAAGCAAAACACAAAAGAATGAAACAAAAAAGAGGAGAGAGAGAAGATTTGATTGTCCACTGAAGACTTGTTCAGCATCATCAGGGCACAAATTCATTCTGACCTTGGACCTCCTAGGTTAAAATAAACTCAAGGACCTTTATCCCCAGTATTTTTTTTTTTTTTTTTTTTTTTGAAGTTCAGGGAAGTCGAGAGGTTCCACGTTGAGACTCAGGGAACATGCCAAGGCAATTTAACTTGTATGAAATGGGGGAAAACAAAAATCTCTTGTTGCAACTATATTTTATGCCCTCTGCGTGCAGTAACCGTGCCAGTCCCCTCTTTTTATTTTGAATACCTAGGTCCGGGACCCAGCCCAGAGTAGCTGCTCGGTCAACTTTTTGCTAGTGAAAAATATCTCCAAAACACAGCATCAAGCACAGGAATTAGTATGCATGATCAACTGATTTTTCCATCCTTTGTCTATGCCAGGGGACATGAAATTTACTGAAGAAGCCGGGCTGGAGACAACAGCCAGAATCTAAAGCAGACATACACAGTCAGTGTCCACAAGCATACAGACTGCATCATCAGAGAATGATCTGCACCATGTATTACACATCACTAGAACTTTCTAGACTTTTTGTGCTCTCTTTGCCCAAACTCCTGGGAAATAGTTTTTTTACCTTTTTATTGTAAAATCAAACACAACGTATAGAAAACCACACAAAGCAAACACACAACTTAGTGAATTATAAGATGAATTAATTTTCCACTCATATCCAAAGGCTTTACCATGTTCCCCATCGCCATGAGAGCCCTGGAGCTCCAACACAAATAGGCAGCAATTCCTTCTTTGCACTTCTTGAGGCTTTTATTCGAGTGTGCTTCTTTAGACATGTCTAATCTTAAAAAAGGTTATCTTTTACATTTCTTTTATTAAGTAGGATTATCTTCCAGCCCCCTTTTTTTCTTTCTTTTCTTGGTTTTCACTTTTTACAAGAACCAGGCCATGTAATCAGCAGTGGGCCACATTCTGGATTTTGATGATTGCAAACTCACGATGAATTTCAACATTCCTTTGTTCTGCTGCACTCTGGCAGGCTGGGAGCAGAGGCTTAATCAGACTCAGGTGTTAACCCTTTGGTGAGACTGTAAGTGGCACCGTGCTATTTCCCCAGGAGCTGCACAGTCTTTTGTTTGGCTCTTCTGTGACGGGAACAGCAATGGGTCCTACTCAGTGATTCCCGGGGGGCTGGTATGGACTGAATATTTGTACCCCCCCCAAACTCATATGTTGAGGCCGTACCCCTCGTCACCCACATGGTCCTAGGAGGTGGGGCCTTTGGGAGGGAATTAGGATCCAACGAGGTCATATGGGTCGGGCCCTCCTGAATGGGCTCCATGCCCTTATGAGACTCCTAGGAGAGTTTTCTTTCTGTCTCTGCTCTCCGCCAAGTGAGGATACAATGGGAAGCTGGCAGCCTATGACCCAGAACCCAACGATCCTGATACCCTGATCTCGGACTTCAAGCCTCCAGAGCTAAGAAAGAATAATAAAAATGATAAAAATCTACCCTGAGTGTTGCTTTAAACCTTGTCCCTTGGTTGGAGTTTTGTTATCAATCTACCCCCCCATCTGTATTTATGTGAGGATTCAGGAAGATTCCAAAAATATCCTAATGTTTCCTTTCTCCCCACATGAGCACATGCTTTCATTAAACATTTTTGGGACACCTACCATATGCCAGCCATGGAGCTAAACTCTCAGGATACAACAATGACCAGTGAGAAGTTTTTGCTTGTTCTCACGAAGCTTACACCCCAATAAAGTTTATACTGTCAAATGGCCAATAACGGTTCACTCTGTTAAGAACTATAGAATGTCATGATGTATGAGGGAAGGACCACTATTTTGCATTTCTCTTTCTTGAGGGCAAACCAAAGACAGAGATTCAGTTAAGGCCAAAGATGAATTTCCTTTAAGTTTCCTACAAAGCAAACGAAACCACTGATGGTCAGAAATTCTGTTACGGAGCATGAACTATGACTCATGTTCTAGATGACCGCAGTCATAGACTTAAATGTCTGTGTTCTCTTACTTCTCAGAAGTGACTTTAATTTAGTTTGAGGGAGATCGGTCAGCTTCTATTAGGAAGGTACTCACTTGGTTAACAAGCATTTATTGTACTACATGCGAGGACCTGTTTTAAGTACTTTATGAATACTGACATATGTTAATATTAATACTTGAAACATCACAAATGGTGTATCCATTAACTCAATTATTCAAAAACTCTGTGTACGTAGGAGTTGCAGCCTTCGTAGCCTGAGTTGGTCTAGGCAGCGGTGACAAGGATTTGAACAACACGGACCAGAGTACTGACGCCGTGGTGCTTACACTTGGTGGGCAAAGTCAAAAGTAAACACATAGGCAAGTAAAGAAACTCAAAAATAAGATAACTTCTGACGGTGGTAAATTTTATAAACAAATAAAAAGGTGATGTGATAAACAGTGAGTCGAAGAGGACTAATTAGATAGGGTGGTGACAGATGGCTTTGTCCATGTGACTGAGAAAGAGCCAGAAGACTATGGTATATCTTATTGATAATTATTTTGCATCAAGCCTCCTAATTATCACTTTCATTTCTCATTCTTGTCTTCAGAGATGGAATAGGCCTAGTCGTTTTTATAATTCTTCTGAAATTCAGTAATTAGCCATCTACTCCTCCTGACTGACCTTGTCCTCTCCACTCCGCTACAATCTCTGGATCCACTTAAGGTTCGGCCAACAACCAACGATTTCTCACTCCTATTGACTTACTAGTAAGCAGCCCAGTCAAAGCTGAAGTCTTACCATCGTATGATCTGTATGAATATCTAATCTCATGTTTCAAAACAGAAAACCAACCAAATCATCATTTTAAGAAATGTTTACCTTTCTCAAGAAAAATAATGACCACCATTTATTTAATTTAAACATGATATCTCAGTGTATTCTTTTCTCCTGTTTTCTGACTTGGTAATATAGCAGGAAACCCATTTTGACTAAAACCATGTAGCCGCCTCACTTCTGACCCTTATTAATCTTTACAGGAATGTGTAGGTTTCTTGAAAATGGCTTTCTATTTCCAACTCCACTCTAAAAACACAAAAACATCCAGGAAGAAGAAAGGGGGGAAAGATCAATCAACTGAAGCAAGAATTCAATGGAAATCAATTTGGTTACCCTTCATACTATGGCAGTGATGTGAAGGTATGTTTATTCAGCTATTTTTTGGAGCCACATGAGTTCAAAAGGGACTTGGGTCAGTTGTATTATTCCCTCGCTCCTTTCATTTGCTATAATCAAAAGTAACTGGAGATGAGCTTTTAGAATTTTAGAATGTTCTAGTTTCCTCTTAATCCTTTTTCTATCTGTTCACTGCAACCTGATACAGAGGAATAAGTAAGGGTTTTGTAGTAGGTGAGCCCTCAGTTAGAATCCCAGCTCTGGCTATGTAATGAAGCCCTGTATTTAATTTCTCTGGAACTTATCTTCTTCAGCTCTTGACATGGCTGTGAAGACTGCCCACCATGTTTTGAGAGGGGAGAGAATGCATGAAAAGTCAGCACCATAGTACCTGGCACATGGCAGACCCACAGTGCCTTTGGTTGGTAGGCTTGCTTGCTTGCTTTCTTCCTTTCTTTTTTTAAGAATATTTTACTTATTTATTTGACAGAGAGATAGAGAGAGAGCACAAGTAAGCAGAGCAGCGGGTAGAGCGCGAGAGAGAAACAGGCTCTCTGCTGAGCAGGGAGCCCCACGTGGGGCTTGATTCCAGGACCTGAAGGCAGCCCCAACGTGGGGCTTGATTCCAGGCCTGACTGAGCCACCCAGTAGGCTTTCTTACCTTCTATCGCAGCCCCCTAAACCCTTCATCCTTAATGGTATTAGGACAACAAATTGGCATTTTGCGTGGGATCTTCCTAGAATAGAAGGTAAAAAGCTGAATTTCCCCTGGGCAAAAATGGCAATCCAATTCTCCTCCTCACAGAGGACGACACGATCTTGTAATTTACCTTCTAGCATGAAGTGGCCTTTCTTGCTTCCCTCTGATCTATACTCTTGTAAAGCCTAGGTATAGACAGAATTTCTAGAACATGTGCCAATCTTTCTTTCTCACGGGAATTCCTTTCACCTGTGCTCTCCCTCCTGTGTGTCTCTAGCTGGAAAGACTGCTAATTCTCTAACTCAAAAACAGTGTTTCAGTCAACTGATCCTTGGCCCCTGCTACCCCGTACAAGTTCTTTCCCACATGTCTCTACCTAGCAAACTCTTATCACCTCCCAAGGCTTGCCACCAGGGATTTCACCTCTAATGAGGCCTCTGTCGAGGCCACATTGTCCTCTTTATCTTGGGAGCTCACTGTGTCATGTCCAATCCATAGATTTCGTCCATTCACAAACCCTGACCATACAAGTGGCGTATTATTGACTCTATCAACCGAAGCATAAAGAACCGAAAAATACCATGAGCCCACTACCCTGTTATACTGAGTAACCACCACTTAGTAAGGCCCCTTTGACTTGTCTTCTTTTGTTACCATGACTAGCAATTGAGTCTCTCTTAAAATCATTCCTTTCTTAAAAAAAACATGAAATGATACATTCTAATTGTCATGCACAAAGCACGTAGAGAATAAAAAACTGTAGTCACGGAGCAGTCGATGGAGGTTCCTCAGGTTCCTTTCTAGCTAGCTGACTCGCCCCCACACACCGGCCAGGAAGTAAGTGCCCATCTTTGGAAAACTGCCAACAGTACAAGCCTTGAACCTTTCAAGGTCCTATTAGAATGACTGACATTTAGAGTAGCCACTAAACTGAATTTCTATCAAAAGCATTAACATCAGAGGTGCCGGGTGGATCAGTCATTTTAAGCGTCCGATTCTTGATCTCAGCTCGGGTCTTGATCTCAGGGTGGTGAGTTCAATTCCAGCATTGGGCTTCATGCTGGGCATAGTCCTACTTTTAAAAATAATAATAATAATAAAAAAATAAAAAGCCTTAACATCTAGTATAACTTTCGCTGTGTGCATGTGTGATTGTGATTATATTTGTGTATCTATGTATATAGTCGTGTATATACACAAACTGTATGCATTTCCCTGCAGTAATCCATAAGGCTTTTAAGGGACAGGACACCATCTTTTCCTTACATTCATTTGTAAAGCTCAGAACAGTGTCTGACACAGAAATGTCACTGATCTAGTTGCTAAATGGATGAATAGAATAACATAAATAAGAGAAAAAATAGCCCGGTGTCCAATAGCGTAACTCACTCCACTATCTAAAATGTCACCAATTTCATACATGTATGTCCCCTCACCTGGCTTTACGGTTTCCTTGGCACAAGCCCATGTGGGATGTATTAGGTCTTTATTTTTGTTTGCGAATTATCTTCTCTCCCAAGACAGCAGACCTCTGGAGAAGAACTGTAGGTGCTGGCCGCTGATATCATACTAAGACCAGGGTGCGGAAAGCACAGAGAAGTGGAAAGACATCCCAGGGGGATGCGTTGAGCACTGGGTGTTACGTAGGTGCGACTGTAATGAAAATACATTTGAATTCATGCGTTCCCTGAACAGCTCAAGACCCTTGATTTTGGAGTAGTTTATTATTTATTTAAGCCCACTTTCTCCACCTTGCTTGTGAAACACACAATATTCACAGAGGTAGGTGTTCTAAGGTTACAAAGACAAAGGGTTGGTTAGACAAATACACCACTGTAACTTTATCTTCCCATATAATACCTGTACTTAATAATGGTGATTTCTTCTGCCTTCTATTTTTGAGAGAGATTTGTTTCTATGGGGAATTTAGTGGTTTATTTTATTTTATTTTTTTAATTTTACTTATTCATTTGAGAGAGAGCGTGAGTGAGTGCGTGCAGGCATAGGAACAGTGAGCGGGGTTGGGGGGGTGAGGGGGGAGCAGGCTCTCCCTCTCCCCTGAACAGGGAGCCCAACATGGGGCCAATCCCAGGACCTTGGGATCATGACCTGAGCCAAAAGCAGAAGCTTAAGCGACCAAGTCATCTGGGCACCCTGGGAATTCATTGTTTTAATTTTATTTTCCCTTGCTTACAGGTTCCCTTTGTTTTCAGTAACTCTTCTTCAAGCCTAAAATCATCATATTGATTTATTCTTGAATGGTTTCATCACTGTCTCAGGCTCCTGCTCTCACGTAAATAGGCATTGTGTTTATAATGAAATCTGTTACTAAATCAGCCCTTCATTTTGGCCTTGTTAAGCTGTCTTATTTAAATACTAAGCCTTGAAAAGAATGTGTCCCAAGCACGTGCATGCATAACCTCAGCACAACCTCAGGTACGCTCTGCTCATAGCACAGAAGTAAATTCAGCAGTGTTCCACCTTTGATTTTAACTAAGTGCATATCAATTAGATTGATAAAGTAGGGCATTCGTTTGATTTTGCATAATGCAATGCCTCAAATACAGAGAACTTTCAGGCCAAAATATTTTTATGGCATGGTGGCACCTGCTGGAGAAGTGTGATATTTTAGGACATTTTTGTTAGACATCTATCTGCCAACTTTTAGAGCACCTGCTAAGGGCTGGGTCTATGCTGGGAATGGGAATAGGAGAAATGAACGTGATACAGCCCTTCCTCAAAAGAGTTCCAATGGGAGGAAAGAGAAACAAGTATGCTAATTCACTGTGGTAAATATTATGGAAAAATCAGTGCTTCTGAGGGTATAGGCCCAAGTACTTATTTTGCTTAGCAAGTCTGAGTGAGGTAGAGGGTTGGAGCATTTTTGTCTGTTTTTTGGAAAAAAAAAAATAGTTGAAGTCTTCTAAGGACGGAGGCAAAGAAGACAACTTCAGGCAGAAGGAGTCACATCAGCAAGTGTATGAAGATGTTTGTGATCTATTCAAGGACCAAAAGTGATTAGAACATGGAGTACAGGGTATCAAATAGCAATGGATGGACCTCAAAAGGGGGAAGAGGGAATGAGTACATCCTGAGAGGAAGACAGACAGCGTCACGCACTAGTCTGGAGAAGAGAAGCAAGCGAAGGTGACAGAGAGAAGGAAAGACTGCTTGTTGTGCGAGTGTGGCTGCAACTGCAGGTCTCCGCCAAGATGTCAGCCACCACACTCAACAGTCTTTCCGGATGCTCTCGACGTGACTCCTCTTCAGGCTGTGGGATTCTGGTTGTTGTTCGTCAATTTATAGATGTTTTAGGGACTTCAACTTGAGGTGTTTATTACAAAGGTACTAAAGGTACTATAATTGGGAGTCAAGAACAAGATCTAAGACTCCAAACACACACACACACCCTTCTGATTTTCATAGGAAAACAAAGTTGGGCTACAGCAGTGATTTTTTAGAGCACTGGTGTTTTCCCAGAGAGGCAGGCATCAAAGGCTGGTGCAAGGCACTGAGTGCGTCCTGAGCAGGTTTGCTGAAAGCCGCCCCCAGCCCTCACCATCATCTCCACTTCGGTTCAAGCAGCTTTTCTTTCACTCCTTTCCCCCTTGGTTCCCATCTAACGTTCATCGGTCAAAAATGAAAACTTAATTGTCACCTGTCTAGCTAATCTCAACTCTACACTGGAGGGGATATGCCAATAATACAAAACTATCTGTTTAAAGCGTGGAACTGAACAGATGTCGCAAGGTATGGTGATGGAAATGTGAAATATATTTTGAGTATTCAAAATACCTTGCTCGTGGTATTAAGAGGAATTTCCATAATTCCTGTATGTAAAAATAGAAATTTTACAAGTGTGTTATTTTGACTATTCCAGACTTTACTAGAATTTGACAGGATTTTATCTTCTTATCAAAGATCAAACACATAGCTTAACAAGTACGATCATAATTACAAGGATAATATAACAGAAAGTCATATGGCAATAAAACCTTTGTTTTAATACGATGGAAAGAGAAGAGGCTGTAGAGTCAGCAGGATTTCCTCCACATTGACTCCATCGTTTATTGTATCAGTGATCTGGACAAAGTAGGTAATCTTTTATGCTCAATATCCTCCTTTATGGAAACTTATTATGTAGGCTTACCATCTGTTTGATAGCCAGAGATAACAAGTAGGCAGAGTGGCAGGCAGAGAGAGAGAGGGGAGGAAGCAGGCTCCCTGAGCCGAAGGCAGAGGCTTAACCCACTGAGCTGCCCAGGCGCCTGACAATATGATATTTTAAGATGGTTTGGATTTTGGTAAGTTTAAATCTGGAACGAGAAGCATTCCACTGAGAGAAGCAGAATTAGCTAAAGTTTTAGGTGAGAAATCAAGAGACCATTTTAAGTAAATAGTTCAGTTTACAAGTTATCGTTTACTGTAGTTTTGTAGTAAAAAGAAGAAAGTGTAGTTTAGATAAGCTGGAGTCAGAATAGGCACAGCTTTGAAATCCTAATTATTACCAGTAAATATTTGGTGACCACCTAGCATATGCAAGATAAAAGGCTATGTTATAAGGGAGACACAGATGTGAATTATACCTGATCTCATGAACCCTACGAGGTTACTAACTCATCATAGAGACCAAGGCAATTAAAGCATGTACCATATTTTGTGTGAGATATAAAAGCTGTAATTAAAAGCAAATGTGTTTACAATAAAAGTGTCTAATGTTTTCCCAAAATCTCTTCTGAATAGTTGAAAGGACACTTCTCAACTTGGGGCAGTAAAAATCAAAAGAAAGTCATCTGTATTGATGAACTGAGCTAATTTCTCAACAGTATTAACAAGTTATAAATAAATGCCCCCTGTTGCCTGAAAAGACAAATCCATACTCATTCAGCCTACCTCAGCAAAGCAACCAGTCTGAGCAGTGGTTTCATGGGCACATACATATGCAGAGATTTACTGCAGCTTTCATGTTACTTTAAAAAAAAAAAAGTATGAAGTCTCTTCAGGTTAAACAGAAAAGCAATATCCACAAAGCAATCAAAGACCAGTTCATTCCAATATGACACAACTCCCCCAGAGGATAAGAAAAATAAAGAATATTCATTAACTCATATTATGTGGTCATATAATCCTCATGTCATATTTCCTCATGGAAAACAGGAAGAAAAAGAGCAAGCCCCTCTTATGAACAGAAATGAAGAAATTCCTAAACAAAATGCTACCAAAATCAACCAGGAATTACATTCTGGGTTTGTTCCCCAAAACGCAAGGTGGGTTTAACAGTCAAAAGTCAAGCATCAGCCACAAAATTAGATTTAGGAGAAAAAAAAAAAAGTAGAACTCTCAGCTTCAAATAAAAAAAAAGTATTTCCATCAAGATCACTTCTGTATTTTCATAGTCTTCTAAATTAGCAAGTACAACTTTATTAACTACAAAGCTCAGATGGGATCTCTAAGAGCTTGTGACTTTATCTGTTCACATGAAGTGACTCAATTAAAAACAGATGGAGGGGCGCCTGGGTAGATCAGTGGGTTAAAAACCTCTGCCTTTGACTCAGGTCATGATCCCAGGGTCCTGGATCGAGCTCCGAGTCAGGCTCTCTGCTCAGCAGGGAGCCTGCTTCCTCCTCTCTCTCTGCCTGCTTCTCTGCCTACTTGTAATCTCTGTCTGTCAAAAAAATAAATAAAATCTTAAAAAAAAAAAAGATGGAGACTTTCACATTCACTAATATACCACTAAGTGAATAAATATAATCCGACAATATTGTATATTCTGTATGGCTGCATGAGAAAGAGAATTATCAGGGAAGCATATAGCACCAACTCAGAGTGGAAGCTCTTCTACATTTGCCAAAAGTCAAAGACCCAATGAAAGTGCCCCACCTGGGAAGTGAGACTTTTGAAGAGGGACCTAAATTTGTTGATTGGTCATAGACTCTTAAATCTGTACTAGAAAAGGAACTGATTATTATTATTTTTGATTGCAAAGAAATTAGGAAAATATTTACCTAGTAAGTCTGAATTGTATCTCAAAGGCTGTACCTGGTTTCTCCACTCAAGAACCTAGAATTACCCAAGAGTCTATAAGGAGCAGGACTCTATTCACAATTCAGTTCACAATTCACAATTCCTCTTATCGCTACCAGGACTGATAAGTGAGTTCAGTAATGTTGTAGGATATCAGATCAATATCCAAGTAGCAATTATATAACTATGCATTTGCAATATATCTATCAAAGGCTGTTTATCTAGAATATATAAAGAACATTTCTAACTCAATAGCAATATGAAAATCCAATAAAGTGTGGGCAAGAGAATTGAACACTTTTCAAAGAAGGATATACAAATGGAAAAATAAGCACATGAAAGATGTTCAACATTACTGGGAAACCCTCAATGTGATACTCCTACATACTCAAGTGACTTAAAGACTGACCATAGCAAGGGCTGGAAAATGTTGAGTAATTTAACTCTCATAATCTTCTGATTACAAGTATTTTGGAAATCATTTTGGCAGTTTCTTAAGAATCCAAACATATACCTACCATACAAACCAACGACTCTACTAATTGGGCATTTTCCCAAGAGACATGAAAACTTAGGACTACACAAAGACTTATACACAAATATTCATAGGAGCATACTCTATTTATAATAGCCAAACTGGAAACAACCCAAATGTCCATCAACAAGAAAACTGGTAAACAAACTGTGGTATTCTCATATTCCTACTAAACATAAACAAACAAAAAATAATTGATACATGCAAAATGTATGAATTTCAAAATTGTGCTGGGTAAAGGACGTTATTAAAAAATAATGTGAACTGCACAATTCTATTTTCATAAAATTCTAGAAAACACAAATTTATATAGTGACAAAAACAGATCATTACTTAGAATCTGGGGGCATTATGAGGACCATGAGAGAAAGATTACAAAAAGGGATCAGGGAATTTTTGGAAGTGATGGACATATTAATTATCTTGATTGTTGTGATAATTTTGGAAGTATATACATGAATCAGAAGTCATCAAATGAATAGATTAAATGTGCAGTTTGTGGTATATAGTCAAATTCAATAAAGCTTTAAAACTGCACATGCCAAAGAATTGTGAACCAGGGCATAATCAAGAGAAACTGTGGTCAACAGAAATAGATTCCAAGGGGCACCTGGGTGACTCAGTTGCTTAAGTGTCCATCTCTTGACTTCAGTTCAGGTCATTCTCTCAGGGTTATGAGATCAGCCCCAGGCTCCATGCTCAGTGGGGAGTTCACTTGGGATTCTTTCCCTCTCCCTCTCTGTCTGCCCCTCCCTCTGCTCATTCTTTCTCCCCCACTCTCTCAAATAAATAAGTAAATCTTAAAAAAAAAGAAAGAAAGAAAAAATTGATTCGAAGATGACATAAATGTTGGAATTAACTGAAAGAGTACGGTAGATATGATGAATATTGTCACTGGTTCCGTAAGAAGGTGGAAACACAACAAACAATGAAGAATCTTAGCAGAAAAATGGAAACTAAAAAAGGATCAAATGGACATGAGAGAACTGAAAAATACATACGCAATATTTGTTGGATGGGTTAACAAAAGATTAGATGCAGCAGAAGAGAGATTCACTGAACTTGAAAATAGATCAATAGAAATGATCAGAATTCAAAACTTGAGGTATTAAAACAAAAACAAAAACAAATAGTGCTTCAGTGTCCTGTCCTGGGAGGCAGTGTTGAGCAGTCTACCATGCTCCAGGGAGCCCCAGAAGTAGAGAAGAGGAAAAATGTGGCACCACAAGTACTTGAAGAAATAATCACTGAGGGGTGCCTGGGTGGCTCAGTGGGTTAAGCCGCTGCCTTCGGCTCAGGTCATGATCTCAGGGTCCTGGGATCGAGTCCCACATCGGGCTCTCTGCTCAGCAGGGAGCCTGCTTCCCTTCCTCTCCCTCTCTCTCTGCCTGTCTCTCTGCCTACTTGTGATCTCTTTCTCTCTTTCTCTCTGTCAAATAAATAAATAAATAAATATTAAAAAAAAAAAAAAAGAAAGAAAGAATCACTGAAAACTTCTATAGTTTGATTAAAACATCAACCCACAGAACCAAGAAGCTCAGCAAACCCCAAGCATGGTAAAAATAAATATTCCTCACAAAGACACTTCATATTCAATCTATTGAAAACAAAATTTAAAGAAACAAATAAAACACTTTTCAAGCAACTATGGAGAGAGCTGCATGATGTAGACTGAAGAAGGGTGACTTTTTCTGCTTTAAACAAAGGAAGTGAAAGACAGGGGAAGAACATCTGACAGAAGAAAAAAAATCCCAAACTGTAATTCATGTATTTAAAAACTGAGGGCAAATAAATACATTCTCAGGAAAATAGGTGACAGAATCAGATGCAGGCAAGTTTTCTTTATACTGAATCCTAAATGCAGTTGTTCAGACTGAAGGGAATGGTCTATGGATATGTATGTATCATAGAAGTTAAAATATATGTAATATGTAATTATAGCCATATATATGTATGTGTGCGTGTGTATGTGTGTGTGCGTATGACATGATAAATATATAGTAAATTGTAGGGTTTATAGCATATGTAAAAGAAAAATGTACGACAACAATCAAATGAAAATGAAGAAAATGCAATTATACTCTTTTAAGAACTTCTGCATTTTACATAAAGTGATATAATGTTTTTTTTTAAATTTATTTTACAGAGAGAGAGATAGTGAGAGAGGGAACACAAACAGTGGGAGTGGGAGAGGGAGAAGCAGACTTCCCGCTGAGCAGGGAGCCTGATGTGGGACTCAATCCCGGGACCCTGGGATCACGACCTGAGCTGAAGGCAGACACTTAATGACTAAGCCACGCAGGCACCTCAATAATGTTCATTTTAAATAGAAAGTTACTTGTCAAAGACACATATTTGAGTAACCCAAAACAATCAGGAAAAGAGAAACAAAGGAATAAAGAACACATGAGATAAAAAGAAATAGCAAGGTAGTATATTTAAACCTACACAAATAACTGCATTAAATACAAATACACTAAAAATATTAACCAAAAAGAGATTGTCAAACTAGATAAACGAGCAATACTAAACTGTATGCTATTTACCAGAGACACATTTTAAGGATTATTTTTTAAAAGGCTAAAAGTAAAAAGATAAGAAAAGATATTCCACCAAATCAGCAGTCATAAAAAGGCTAGTGTCTATAGTCACACTATTCAATATAGACTTGAAGAAAGGGACAATTAACAAAATTAGAGGGACATTTTATAATTAGAAAATATTAATCTATAAGACATAATACCAAATTTCAAACATGAATTACTCAATTATTCAGAACTAAAGAAGGAAATAGACCAATCCAGAATCATAATCTGGGGTTTTAAAATCTCCCTGATTAACTGAAATAATTAGGAAAAAAATTCGGTATAGATGAATTTTACTTGATACCAAAACCTGACAAGGACATTAAGGAAATTGTAGACCAATATTCCTGAGGAACGTAAACATAAAAATATATTTTTTAATATTAGTAAATCAAATCCATATATCAAATACTTAAAAAGCTAATAAATCATCACCAGTGGTATTTATTCCACGACGCAAGGTTGTTTTAACAACCGAGTGCTCATGTATTTCACTGCATTAATAGGAGACCAGAATTATGGAGGGAAATCCTAGGATCATTTCAACAGAAAGCCATAAAAGAACTGAATCAAATCCAACACTATTTCTATGTGTAAAACTGATGCACTAAAGTTTAAAAACTGCTGTAATCATTTATTTTAATGGGCATAAAACAGTTACCTAAGTATGTTTAGAGATTTTAAGAAACTTCCAGAGGACGGTAATTTTGAGTTTAGTCCCAATCCGATGAGGGGAGGGGAGGAAGAACACTCAGGCACAGGCTGAGTAAGTGTGCAGATCTGAGTTAAGTGTGCAGACGTGAGAAAGTGTGATATATTCCAGGAGTCAACTCTTAGTTAAAGACTGCTAGAATGTCAGAGAGAAAAGTTAGGAAATAGAAATGGAATGGAGAGAAGCTACGTTTCTGGGTGTTTCTTCCTTGTGTGTAAGGGTCCCATGAGAATGGCAGTGATGTTTTAACTTAGGACACATGGGCCCTCAGGAGCCCGGAGCCCAGCGGGAGCACGATCGTCGGCGCGTTTCTGAGAGGGCACCCCGAGAGAAGTCAGCAGAGTGACTGGAGGACATAGGACTGGAGTCAGGGAGGCTGAGAGAAGGCCATCGGATGTAGTCCAGTTGGGGCATGACAAAGACAACTGTGGCATTGGAAAAGGAGTGAAGGGAAAAAGGGAAGGTAACAAAGAGCTAAAATTGATTGGATTTGTCAAATTAATTGAATCACCTAAGGATGGAGAAATCTCAGCCATCTTCCCAGTTCTGATCGTCAATCCAGGGACAAGGGCCAGCGCAGAGAATAGGGGCTCATAGACCACTTCATAAGGAACACATACCATGACCTGTTCTAAGGACAGTAGTCTAAGCTTCTGACATGGATTAAATGTGATTGAATTCTCAGCAAACATGACTTTTAGTTTCTTTTACTATCTTGACTTTTCAGATCAGTCACTAAGGCATAAAGACATTGAGCGACTAAGGTTAAGAAGAGCTAGGAAAGACCTGTTTGGACATGTTGACTTTGAAGCACCAGGAGGATGTCTGAATTGAAATTGATAGGAGTAATTGATCTGGAAAAAAAGCACTGGCTGGTCTGCTGATCAAAATTACAGTGGAGGGGTGCCTGGGTGGCTCAGTGGATTAAAGCCTTTGCCCTCAGCTTGGGTTGTGGTCTCGGTCCTGGGATTGAGTCCCACATCAGGCTCTCTGCTCAGTGGGGAGCCTGCCTCCTCCTCTCCCTCTGCCTGCCTCTCTGCCTACTTGTGATTGATCTCTATCAAATAAATAAATAAAATCTTTAAAAAAAAATTACAGTAGCATCAACACTGGCTCCTTGAGTGAGTGGGAAGCCTTGGGGCTGCCCAAAGACACCAGAGGATAAGACACAAAGTAAGAACTGAAGAGGTACGCAAAACGAGAAAACAATTCTAGTTTTTCTGTAAGTACGGCTAGCAGCAGAAAGGTAAGAGTAACAGGAGTTAGCAAAGGGAGTTGAATCATGGGAACCAAGCAAAGAGAAGTTCAAGAAGTGAAAAATGGTGAGGAAAGTCAAAGTCTACAGATAGGTGGAATCAGCAATAGAGGTCACTAGCAATCTCACAGAGACACATTTCAGTATAATTGTGGAGTTAAAAAAAAGCAAACAGCTATCACAGAAACAATCATTAAGTTAAGATAACATTAGTTTGGAGACGGTTTCTGGGCTGGTGAATATCCTGTGTGACTTTGCCAAGTTATTATGTTAGAAGAGCCTAATAAATATTCAGTGGGACATAATGAAAGGCTTTGAGAACCCACACAATATAATGGAAAAGACTGTCCTAGAGTCAAGGGACCAAAAGGAGCTGCTCAAGGAGCCG
This sequence comes from Mustela putorius furo, assembly GCF_011764305.1. NCBI lineage: Eukaryota > Metazoa > Chordata > Mammalia > Carnivora > Mustelidae > Mustela > Mustela putorius. Next base: position 90,647,706 of record NW_025421998.1, read on the forward strand.
GTGTGACTCAGAAGGAGGGCGAAGACAATGGCTCTTGCTAGAAATAGAATCCGAGGAGACCCTGTCAGGTAAATTTGATTAGAGAGAGGACGCTTTTACTCGTAAAAGAATAAGAGAAATAAGAGACCATATCACTGCTTTCGGTTGTGATGCAAGGAGTCCTAGCACTGGACACTGCGTGTTGTTATAATTCTGAAGATGACTTCCCTACCTCTCCTCTGAAACCCTTCATGCCGATTCCCAAGCCCCGCCCCAGAACTTCGGAACCAGAATCACCTTTTAAGAAGGTCACGATACCCAGGTGAACTCCAACGTACATGGAAGTTTAGTAGACCGTTCCTCGGAACCATCATTTCTTCTGAAATAAAAAACTGAATATTGGGATGCCTAGGTGGCTCCGTCGGTTAAGCGACTGCCTTTGGCTCAGGTCATGATCATGTGATCCTGGGGTCGAGGCCCGTGTCCAGCTCTCTGCTCAACGGGGAACCTTTCTCTCTCTCCTCCCTGCTTGTGCTCTCTCTTGCTATCTCTGTCTCTCTCTCAAATAAAAAAATAAAATATTTTTAAAAATTGAATATATGCTCACTCTTTCTTTCCTTCCTTCCTTCTCTGTCTCTTTCTTTATAGTCCAGCTTCTTCCAGGAAGTATAAGGTAGGTTTTAAGGATGTGTTAAAAATAAAAATAAAGAAAAAGGCTGAGAGAAATAAATGTAGGGAAAGATAATAGTCACCATGGATTAAAGGCTTTGCCCTGTGCCAAGAGCTTTATCTAACCTTTATCTTCAAAACTTTAGAAGGCAGTCGATATTATTCCAATTATGGAGGTGAGAAAAATAGAAGTGGGAAAGTTGAGATAACTTGCCTAGATCACAAAGTCTGAGAAATGGGGTCAGAACCTAGACCAGTTAGACTTTCCCCTGTCTGTAGATTAGGCCCTGTGCTAGGCTAGGACGGAACCAGAAGTATCAAGAAGACGAAGACAACCCTTCTTCCGCCTAACCCCATGAGTCAAGTGAAATCCCTTCGTCCACAGTTCCCACACTACCGGAAGTGTCCACACGACCAGGAAGACACCGCCAGGTAAAGAGGTGGTGTCTATTTTCTTGGGTTAGCTTACAAGAGCTGGGTTATTAATGTCTGGTTCCATACCAGGAACAAAGCCCTAGGATAATCAAAGAATTGCCCAGGAAGCCATTTGGATTGAAGTTAGCCTCTCCTTCAAGAACGGAAGAGCCGAAACTTGCCAGCTTTGATTTGCACGCCTTTCAGCTACGAGTTCCAGCCAATTCAGTTCATACAACTCCAGCTTTCATTTGGGGCTGAGTTCATTGACTAAAAAAATAAAGAAGAAAGGAAAAAAAAACCCACAAGAAAAGAAATCAAGGAAAGGCTTAATTGATTATGCAGAGTGTTGCTTTGGGAAAGCGAAAATCTTGTTAGAAGGCTGGCAAACTCACTTCATTAGGGACCTAGTGACATCTTCTAAAACCAGAACATTACATCAGGTTCCTTTAAAACATCAAATGACCTTGTAGTTTGGTCGGGATACCCCGTCCCCATTCATTCTGTCTGGTTCAGTCTTTGCGCTGTTCCCCATATTTTTATCGATAGTGAAAAGGCAGCTACCAAATAAGCTGAAAGAAATGGGACTTATTGGAAATTAAAAACACTAAAATCGGGGATTGTGATTCTGCTCGCGCACTTAGTCCTCTAAAAGCCCACTTTCTTTTTTTACTTTCATGATCATTTGACCCTCTTTCCACCATCCTTCTCTCTCATACGCAGTCCTACTCATTCACCTAGCACCTGGTGATTCTCTGTACGTAATGTTGAAATGAATCCAGACACAAGCATCAGATCTCATAAGGGTGTGTGAGAATCCACTGCTTCCTACCCCTTTGGAGATTCCCCCAAAGTGTGCCTTGCACAGTTTTCCCACCAAAAAAAGCGGGTTAATTTCTTCCTTCCTTTCTTTGGAAGCATCAAATGCCCTACTCATTGAAACCCCCGCACTTCCTATAAATAATTAGCCTAAGGGATAAAACGACCATTGCAATTTATAAAAGAGGAACTGAGTCATCAATATGGTTCAGTCCTGCCAAATAAGTCTTATTCAGTTATGTGAGAAAGTGGCTAATAACAGTGATCTCACGACCAGTTTCCTTTCTGCTTTAGAAAATCATTTACCTGCAAGTAATTCTTATCTGGGTTTCAGGCAATATTTGACACATATTCTGAGAACACACCTCTGAGTAAGACCAGGAAATTTGAATTAGACAGTAATGTTATGAGGTGGGTACACTTAAAATTTAGGTAACTACCACTCTGGAAAAGTCAACTGGAGAGGCACCTAAAGAAATCCACAGAAGATCCTCTCTTTAAACTTGTTCTGTAAACCATGTACGAATAAGTGAAATAAAAATATCAAAAGGATCCTGGTTAAATGTGCAGGCTACTTCAAATCTGAGCAAATACAAAATGGTTTTGTGACAAAAATCGAAATTGTATTTTCAATGGACTACAGTATCAACTTGAAATTCAACAACTGGAGCAATCAAAGTGGTTCATAGGATACCAGGAAGGCTTTACTGGACCACAAAATTTATACAAATGGTAAGTATATGGAAAAATCAGTACATTCCATTTTTGAAAGGCTCCAATTATTTTTTAAAAAAATTTTTAAGGATTTTATTTATTTATTTGAGAGAGAGAGAGAGCACTAGAGGAGAGAGGTCAGCGGAAGAAGCAGACTCCCTGCTGGGAGTCTGATGTGGGACTCGATCCCAGGACTCCAGGATCACGACCCGAGCCGAAGGTAGTCGCCCAACCAACTGAGCCACCCAAGCGACCCGAGAGGCTCCAATTATTAACAAGTTCTTCCGTATATAGAGCTGGAATCTTTTCACTGTCAATTTCATTTAATTATTCTCAGAGAGGAATGAGGTTGAATTCTTGGTAACTCAAACATAAAAACACCAGGATATAAAATTAACTCTGATTATAATATGTCTAACTGTGATTATGACAGCAAGGAGTAATGCTCAAATGGATTAGAGATTACTACCTTGCAGCTGCAAAATTTTACCTAGATTTTGAGTAGTTGCTAACCTAGATCATATTTATTTCCTTAAAAACCATACAATGATGTCTTGTTTTTTTTGGCATCTAGATCCAGGAACTTTGTGTTTCTAAAACACTCTGTCCTATATGTCTTTCTACTTCCACGCTTACCTAAGTACTTGGCAAATATTTACTGAATGAATGAATAAAATTTGAAAGATTGACTAGCTAAACCTAATGAAACAATATTAAGGTTGGCCTCCCTTAGGGGATTAATGACTATCTTTTGAATTTTACACGTAATTCTGCAGGCTTGGCTAATTGGTTTTCAGGCCTATGGTAAATTAGAAAGAAAGAAAAAAAGGCCATCATCAAGTATCCTGGTATCAGCATAAAAATAAAGAAATAAAAATAAAGGAAAATATGGAAAATTTATTTTTAAAAATTCATATGCACATATGGGTCATTTAGAGTAGAGTCAAATAACCCCCGAGAACACTCAGTTTTCCTTAATTAGAGTACCCACAGACATCACAGTACGGATATCTGTAAGATGGCAGAGATCATCAAGGTACACTTAATGTTTATAAGGCATTGTGTGATTAACAACATAGGAAAGTATGCACAAAGTAGCTTTACAAGATTATACCTACAATGTTAATTAGTTGAAAAAATTTAGCACATAAGGCATAAACCCTCAGTTCTCTAAAAATACTCCAGACTCCACTATTTGTGGTGACTTGCCTCGCCTGAGCTGCTGAGAGTGTCAGTTTCATGACACGTCCAGAAAACCTCCTTAGCAACTTCCGTTCTTATCTTCCGGCAATTTCTGTTTTCACCTCAATTATTCTAACAGTTCAGAGTGGTAGAATGAGGACGTTATATCCAGTTGATGGATATGCAAGCCAAATTAACACAAAAGAAAGTGAATCAGGAGAAAGGGAGGCTGGTCTACTCCTCAAAGGTCAAGATTTTGTTTTTCATGTAATCATTCACAGAGACTGGCTGCATTCATGATGTGGCCGTCTGCTAAATTCCAGATCCCAGGCTGGGCGATGCACGAGTAGGGCTAAAGCAACCCTCTTGGGGAAACAAACATAAGTAATTGGAGGAATAGTTTAAAATAACCTCATATGGTACTAGATATTTGTCTTTAAAGCACTTTTCCATTTAAAGCTCTAATTAGACTAAATAACCATTAACTACTTTTCAACCCCAAAACGATGTGATTCTATCTTGTTCAATTTTACAAAAATCACTGTGAAATAAACAATGTCAAGCATTGTTAATCTGCAGTTAATAGACTATGAAATTGAAGATTTTATAGATTGCGTAACTTACCCCAAACCACACAGCTAGTTAACAGCAGGGCCAGAGAAGAAGCTAGCTTGATTGGAATCCTAATTAATTATTCTATTATATGATGAATGTCATTCATGTTTTATGATGGGAAATCATTAGCTGACCCATTTCATAGACTGAACTCTCACTCTGGGGTTATATTTATGATAAAGCACATGGACTAAATGAAGCCTGTTCCCCAAATGGCAGATGATCTGCTGCTTTGCTGGTAAAGTTTTTCTTTCTCTTCTCTGGCATTCCATGTGGACAATCTGTGTATGAATCTACTGTTAGCTCTGCTCCTAGTACTTCTTTTAAATAACTACTGTTTCCAGAGTGCTGGTAAAAAGTAGCTGAGGAATTGCCAAACTTGATTACTGTGTGTATGTAAAGCTTGTCAACTCTTTTGGGGATGACGTGGAGTTCTTTTCTACTTAGGGTCCTTCAGGATACCATCTAAGTACAAATGAATTGTGCATATTTTTTCAGGGAATTTTAGAAAGAAGAGTTGCCTTAAATCCTTCAGGGGTGCCTGGGTGGCTCAGTCAGTTAAGCATCTGCCTTCGGCTCAGTTCATGGTCTCAGGGTCCTGGGATCGAGTCCCTCATAGGGCTCCCTGCTCTGTGAGGACCCTGCTTCTCCCTCTCTGCCTGCTGCTACCACTGCTAGTGCCATCTCTCTCTCTGGCAAATAAATAAAGTCTTTTAAAAAATGAATCCTTCAGCTACTTATTCATCAATGAGAATTTATTTAGTGTTCATATAGACAAGACCTGGTGGACATAAAATTAAATGTCACCTTCATCCTTAAAGAATCTGCACTAAAATTTGAAGATTTTCATGAAAATTAAAGTGCAGTTCCTTTGCTCGACATGACAAGGTGTGCCCCAGAATTATAACCTTATGCAGCACATATGTGCTGCTCAAAATGTTTATAGCACAGTCCACTGGGAAGCCACGGAGATCTATTAGATGACTTCTTTTTATTAATAAAAATTTTCTGAATTAGAAATGGTGGATATGGTAGTTAACATCAACTGTGGACTCCCCCGGAAGTCCAACCAAAAAACTCTATTGACTCAGCAAAGCTAACTTCACTAAATCCACAAGAGTAAGGAAGAATGTAACCTTGACTGTGTCTCTGTGTCTCAGGGAAAGTGGGTTTTGGAGGCTATCTGTGGGGCTTTGGGGTCTGATCTCAAGTGGTTGAAGTTCAATCTTTCAAGGCAAGGAATTGACCAGGAATGAGAGAGTCTCGGTAAGTGAACTATTGTTTAAGAAGCAAACTCTTCACCCAGGTAAGCCATCTATCGTTCTAATAGGAGAACAATTTGCTCAGATGACTAAACTATGTGTTTGGATGTATTAGCTTCCAGGAATTTGATGAAGCAACAAAGTTATGACTTGGTTTTATAGCCCTATATATATTTTTTAAAGGTTTTATTTATTTATTTCACAGAAAGATAGGTCACAAGTAGGCAGAGAGGCAGGCAGAGGGAGAGGGGGACGCAGGCTCCCCGCTGAGCAGAGAGCCCCATGCAGTGCTCGATCCCAGGACCCTGAGATCATGACCTGAGCCAAAGGCAGAGGCTTAACCCACTGAACCACCCAGGCAGCCTTATAGCCCCATCTTCCTGGCCAATATTTCCTGGGATGATGGGAGCTATGCGTGGGTCTAGTTTTTCCCTCAATTCCCTTCTTACTCACATGTAAAATGTGATTTGTGATTATTGTTTATACTTCAAAGGATATTCAGTCACATTCTAGGGGCTGCTGATGAAAATAGCACATGCATTTATTATCAAATATATTTAATGCTATTGAGAGCCAATTTTTTTCACTTTTTAATTTAGTGTTGTGTATATATTCATCGGCACAGAGGTGGAAAGAAACATTTATTTGGGGAAAACAAAATCTTCATTTGGAGTTTGCCAAGTTTGGACCTACTGTTCTTCAAGAAAGCTAAAAATATAAATAATATATTCATTAAAAATGACACTGTTATGGGATAGCACTTTCGGTAAAAGCACTAAAAAGGCAGAATCAGCCCTTCTGCTGGAGGGTGGATTTAATTTTAAAAATCTGAGAGAAAAAAACAACCTAAATCTGCATCTTCTTTGTTTTCCTCCCCACTGAAGTAACACTGAATTAGTATTCATTTTGCACTTAAATTCAGGTTCCATACTCAAGCTTGTTACACACGCATTCTTATTTCTTAGTGAGAACACCCTTGTCAAACAGGTAGCATTCATCAATTTACAGGAAGAAAGACAACAGACTTAAACAGATTACGTATGTGGCCCAACTCATGCAGGTGTGGCTATGTTTGAACTTGGTGTATCTGATTTCTTTTCCTTTTTTTTTTAAAGGAGGGAGAGAGGTCGGGGGAGGGACAGAGAGAATCAGAAGCAGGTTCCAAGCCCCCAGTGCAGAGCCCAACATGGGCTCCACCTCACGACCCTGAGATCATGACCTGAGCTGAAATCAAGAGTCAGTTGCTTAACCCACTGAGCCACCCAGGTGCCCCTGTGTATCTGATTTCTAAGCCTGTTCCCTTGGGCCTGCTAAGAGGAGATTATCATGAAGTTAGAACCTCAGTAATCAAATATCATCTCCCAACTCTTTAGAACACAGACCTACTCATGATTCTTGCACTGGGTGGGGTGGGGTTGTGTGTGTGTGCGGTGGAGTCTCTTTATTCAGAGAACAAGAGTAGCCCTTTGACTCACTGGAGGAGAAGAACCTTGGATTTGGAGAGGCAGAATACTAAGGTATCCCCCGGATTCCCAGCCCCTGGGTACACACACTGTCTCCTAGTTATTCGAGCAAACACTAATGTAAGTGCTGTGCAAAGGGACCTCACAGATGCATTCAGGTCCCAAACCAGTCGACCATAATACAAGGAGACCATCTGGGTGAGCCTGACCTACTAATCATAGGAGGCCATTAAATTAGGGCCTTGTGGTCAGTGACAAGGGAAATGTGAGGTATTTGGCACAAGGGACATGCTCCTGCTGGCTTTGAGGGTCACGTGGCCAGAAGGTGGATGGCTTCTAGGAGCTGACAGTGGCCTGGGGCTGAGGTCCCAGGAAAGGGGGACCTCAGTCCTACACCTGCAAGGAACTGAAGATAGCTAATCATCCGAATGAGTCTGGAAGCAGATTCTTTCCTCAAACCTCCCCAATAAACACAGCCCGACTGATACCTTGATTTCAGCCTTAAGACCCTGATGGGAAAACCCAACCACATCATTGCCCAAGCTGACCTCCAGAAGTGTGAACTAATAAACCACAAGGTTTATAGTCATTTGTCACCTGGCAACAGAAAACAAAACAAAGAACTACACACATCTAGGAAGCGAGAGTGTTAACTTGTGATTAGAAGAGTGATGAGCACTTCTGGTCAGTCTGAAACTTCGCTTGCCTTATCTGCAAGCAGTGTAACCGATTTTCTACAAACACAATTCCAAGAAAACGTCATTGGTGTATAAATAAATGGCAGGTGCATCAAATTCCTCTGGTCATCTAACCCCGTGGACTTATAATAACAGTAATATGGAAATAATGCTTTGGGGTGTTCAATGTACTTTTGCATTCACTGTATCATTTGAGCCTTATTATATCTCAGGGGAACAGACAAATAATTACTATTATTATTATTCCTCAAGAAAAGAGCATGTAGAAAGGGCAGGTGACTAACTCAAGGCAAACCACAAGAATTCGGTGGTGCATTGCAGTAGGCAGTAGGTGACAATCAAGGTCTTCTAATTTCTCTCATAACCACATTTTATTCTCAAGGCTGACTAAAACATTTTGGCAAAACTAAGGAGTTATGTTCCTCCTTTCCTCCTCTATTTCAAGAAATAGAAGAATTAACTAGATAATTTTATTTTTGGAATAATTGCTTTTCTTCCCACATCAACTTTCCTACCCTTCACACAATGTGGGATATTAAAAAACATTTTTTAGACATTTATTTTTATATAGAAAAACATCTCTGTTTATAAAATTTTTTTTTTGCTGTCTTAGAAACACTCAAACTGATTTTGTAAAAGTTTGAACTGTACTTCAAAAGGATTAAAGCTGTAGGATAACAAAAAGTTTTCAATAGACAATATGGGATTCATAAACTGTGTCTGCAAAATGAAATTCTATGTTCCTGCTTAAGTGAGATCTATGGGGCTCCTGGGTGGCTCAGTCAGCTAAGCATCTGCCTTCGGCTCAGGTCGTGATCCCAGGGTTCTGGGATCGAGCCCTGCATCGGGCTCTCTGCTGAGCGGGGAGCCTGCTTCTCCCACTCCCTCTCCCTCTGCCTGCTGCTTTGCCTTCTTGTGCTCTCTCTGTCAAATAAAAAAAAATCTGGAAAAAAAAAAGTGAGATCTATATTTTTCCACTGAAAAGATGATATATATTTATTCACACAAGAAGTTGTTGATTCCCTTTGTACACTACAATCTTATTTTGTAAAAAAAAAAAAAAAATACACATCCACACACTGACACACACACACACACACACACATATATATATACACCCCAAATTTTTAAGAGGTCATCTGTGGAATGGGGGCATTTTGATGCTTTTCCAAATATTCTGCATTTCTTAGAAATACCACATTTTATAGTGTATTTTTATCCCAAAAAACCCATTTTCATCTTACAAAATAATGGGTTCAAAACACTCAGTCTAGTTGTATTAAAGCAACATGGGTATCATAAAATATCCGGGAATCTCTATGAAGGTTGGGAATTTATGCTTCATTCCCATGACCGTAGCTGGGTGTGCTCCCTGACCCCCCATTGGGTCCCCCAGCATCTACACCTGTGTGCACGGCCCCAGCGGTGACTGAGAGGCCAGGGCCAATTACCATGGCCAACAGCAGCCAAGAGTTGGCCAGGAGTCCAACCAGGAACCTGAGTTTGGGGGAAATTCCTACTCTTCCCTGACTCCATGTCTTCAAGGCCCCAAATGACATAAGCCAAGGAGAATTTTCCTCCTTCATAGGAAACGCCAGACGCCTGATATGGGGCTTCCAATCAGGTTGCTGAGATATAAATCTGTCTCCAAAGGCCGCCGGATAAAAATGACAGCGAGCTCTTTTGACTCTTATAAAAGTAGGTGTAACTTGGCTGGGGTTTCCACTGCCCAATCGCACTGGGACCATGTCCTCTGGGACCCTCCTCTCATGACCTCGCAACACTCACCCCATCCCCACCCTGTGTTCCTCTGTGTCTGAAGAACAAAGCCATGACTCTAAAAAAACGTGGAGACCCTGAGTCTTTGGCCTGCTCTGAACCAATGAAAATGTACGTGAATTTAATGGTTTTTTGTCCACTGCCGCCCCTAGAAAATATTCCACCTAGGGTCAAGAGACTGAGTTTGGGCATCTCGGGAGGGTCGTCTTCAAAACGGGGAAAAGAAATACTGAGAATGTGGAATAAAACAATAGTTTCAAAGTGTGAAAAAGAATAAAACCTGATTCCTTCGTCCTAACCCCCGACGGAAATTATTGTCATGTTTAATTGTCTTTAGTACTTGACCCAACACCATACTGACTTTCACACAACTGCCATCTTAGGTGCTCACAACTTTGCATGGTTCTTCCCAAAATTTAACAAGCTGTAAGACTTTCTCCATGCTTCGCGGTAATATCTTAACTTCTCTTTGTAAGAGGCCACATGATTTCTCCCAACTAGAGGTACCGCCATTGGATATGCCAAAATTGTTTCTCCCCTTGTCACCAAAAATGAAGGTCCTTGCCTGGACATCAAGGACAGTCAGGAGAGCAAAGCCCTGTCGCGCGGCCCTCTGGTCCCCGTCTAGCTCTCGCTCATGTCCGTCCCTGGGCTGCTCTTCGTTCCTAAGCTACTCCTGGTCCTGCAAACTGGTTAACCGAGGCTAGATCCTGCCACCAAATGAAACAACAGTTTAGGCCTAAACCTGGTTAACAGCCCAGTCAGGCGATAAGAGAGAGCAAAACTGTAATCCGTAAATAGATGGTGGGGAACCTACGTCCTGACTCACGGGACCAGAAATAAGTGAGTGAAACTGGTCTGTGCTGATATGGGGCAGCCATTGTCCGACCTCCCAAACAGTACAACTCCTTCCTGGGGAAAAAGCAAAATGCAAGCTTTCCTAAATACATCTACCACCTTGTAGATGGTTCATGCAACGGGTCAAGTTTCTGGGCCAACATACTTGAAATGCGAGTAATTAAGGGTGCAATTCATCATGCAGGGTGCCAAGGAAAGAAAGAAATATTTTATCCTGGGCAACGCCACTCCGGATGAATCCACTGTACACAGCACCGCGAAGATGGCAAATGGATGTCCTGTCTTCACTTTCTAAACTGAACGATTGGTTACGAAAACAGAGAGAGCGCATGTGAAGAAAGGGCGGAACCAGGAGTCCTCAGTGTTATTTTTTATTAGGTGTGATAATGGTACTGTGGGTATGATTTTCATAAAGATTTTATCTTGGCAATTGCAGATGAAAGAATAAAATGCCTAGAACTTGCTTTAAAAATACTTAAGGAAAAGAAAAGTCTTGACACACCTTCCAAGCAACAACGATCAACAGAGTGTCACGTGGATATCTCGCATCTGTTCTTTATCTGTGTACTTAGAGTTTCATTGTGTTCTTTTTTTTTCCCTTTTATTTCCTAGAAAGAAATAATAGTCACTCGTATTTAGACCAATTTCAGGTATATTAAAGCTTCTCTATTTTAGAGTTTAGCTATAAATTGCTTTTTCATTGCCATTGTTGATATTTTTTTTACAGCTTTAGCAGGAGGGAGTCCCTCCTTCTAGACAGATCTTGAGTGTTGAACATGGCTGCTTAGGTCCCAGAGGTGGCCACCCATGCTCCAGGAAGTGTCCCCATACAGGATTCAACAACGTACCACTTCCTCCGGGTGACACAAGCCCCCAGCAGGGAACGCTGGCCACGTATTTTGCTACGCCTGGGTTGGGCGCCCTCAAGTAGAGCACAATTTTGTATCATGTTGCGTGACGTGGACCAGTCCTGGTCCTGAACACCTAGGGGTGTTTTGTTGTTGTTGTTGTTTGTTTCGTTTTGTTTTTTAGTCTCTGGCCACTTTGCTTGGCAGCCAAGTCTCTAGTCAGAAGCCAAATTAGGATCACTCACTCCCTACCGGGACATCTCATACCCCACCGAGAGAGGTTGGCCTCGTAGCAAGTTTCTCTGCCATCCACCCCAGCCACCAGAAAACAGGCCAAGTTGTAGCTGCTGAAGCCTATTATCTATTATGTCTTCACATGGCCTCTCAGGGCTTCTAGTGATGTGCTCTGACAGAACTGTATGTGTGTACCTTTTGGAGAAGGCGAGGAGGGCAAATAAAATCTATGCCACTTTCATCGGCCAAATGATTTGGTAATGGTAGTTGTTCTGACTCCAGAAGCATGGGAGTTGGATCTCTCTGCCGTCTCTTTCCTCTTTTATAAGGGGACTCGGAGTTTTAAGTTGGGATTCAGGCTTCCAGAGAGCTGGCCAAGAAAGAAAAGAACTCGAAACGGGTTATCTATCGGATCTCTCTGGTGACTAATGATGGCGACAGAGTCCGTCTTAAATCCCAGCCATCCATGCCTCACCTGCCTAGCCAGAGAGCCACTGGCCACGTGTGGCTATAGAGCACACCGAACACGGGCAGCCTGCCCGGAGATCCTGGGCTGTCAGTGTGCAACGCACCCCAGAATGTGAAGATCTGGTATGAAGAAAAAACAATGTACAACTCACTCAGAGAGAGCGATCGTGTTCATTTCATACCTAGTTCGTTCATTGATTCAAGAGGAGGGCACTGGGCCAGTCATTAAAAATAGAGCTCAGTCCTAGCCCTCATGATGCTTCAAGTCCAGTAGCTGTCATGGAAAGTTCTCTTCCCCCAGTGGCTGGCCATTCTCGTGAATACTAGGAGTACGCTTCTGATATTCTCAAAGCAGCACCGCAGTCTGGGGGTACGTACCCATGGCCTCCCAGAACAGGTGCCATTTCTCACTGAATTTCCAGGTGCTGGCAGTGACATGTGGGATTCCAAGGACAGTCTGAAAACATGAATATAAAGTATTTCCTTCCTAGGATGAAATGGTAATAATGCATCAACACTGGATTACATGAAATGGATTATGAAGAGGAACCTGGCCTCTCTTTTGCTTTGTTAAAGGTGGTTCGAAGGACAACGAAGACGCCATATGGGGCTCACGTAGTCATCTACACTTCTCTCTATTGATTTTTTTTCTACTCCATCATTGCAAATACCCACCCTACCGGAGCTTGGTCCCCAAGAAGCTGTGGAACCACTGATGGAGGAACGTGATAACTAAGGCACTAAGCTGCCTCAGTTTCCCTACTTTTATTTTCTGTTTGAGGACACTTGTATCTTGGGTGAGTAATGGAGACAGCATCAGGCAAGGGAGAGGCACTAGTTCTCAATCAGAACACTGGCACCTTCGGTCTCGGAGTCCTTACTGAAAAATCAAGAGCAAACCATGAGATCTTGCACAATTCCCATCTCATTCGGTCTAACTATTTTAAAAATCTGTCTTATTGTAGATAGAATTGTAGTCCGTGAGATAAATGTATGTGAAACCACCTGATAAGCAATAACTCATAATTATCATCATTTATGATCATCATAATTATAATATAATATATTATAATATAATAAATACTTCCATAAAGAAGAAAACTTGGGGGACAAAGAAGGTTAAAATACCTTCATTCTGGGAAAATTCCCAAACAACAAAAATTCAAATACAAATATTAAAATACTAATGTTTCAGGAGTAAGGTTGACGAGGGCAGAGGTGAGATAAAGGGGTGGGGACCTCGAACGGAAGCGTGTCCAAGAGCTGGGGACAGTTTAGTTCAGGAGTTTGCATCATGTCAACTGCCCTATTCCAACAGATCCCTTTGATAGTACTTGCCTTTCAAAAGAAAGTTCTCTTTTTTATACTAGTGATTAAAAAACCAACCAACCAACCAACCACCAAACTCGCCCTATTTATACTGTGATCAGTTGAGTGTTTCTGCAGTAACAAAGGTGGACGGTCAGCCTCTGATGTCACACTGTGTAAATGGAAGCCTGTTAAGACAGAGGCCACTTTGTACAAATTCCGGCTTAGCGATGCCACGCACCACGCCACTTAGCCCGTAACTGCACACGAGTGAAACACAGAGATGTGATGATTTTTCCTGGCGTCTGAACTGATCCCAACATTCCTGGTCTCCATCAAACCCTAAAAATCAAGGCAGATCCAATGGCTTCAGAAATCCTACTTTGGTTTTGCTTGCCAGTCTGGGAAGCTTAAAAGAAACCCAAAAAACTGAGCTGTTTTATGCCTTGGCTGCACAATGGATTCAAAAAGCTTTCCAAATCAGAGCTAATTTAAACCAGTAAATACATGTTCCAGTGAGTATGACAAAGAGGTTGATATGATGGGGAAATGCAGACAGTTGCAAGAAACGGACTTTTTCTAAAGAAGCTTCCAAAAGACATGATTAGATTATGTTAAACAATATTTTTTTAATATACCGTTTTTATAAAACAGCACATGACCATTTTTTCCAAAGAATCGGGGCCATTGGAGCATGGTTAAGCTTGGGTCGAGTGTGGTTTTGTGGCATGAGAGGGGATGGGGCACCACACTTGTGGAGGTGGAAAAGCCACAGAGAAGATGTTGAAGACACAGCGAGCAAACCCGTCTGAAGAAATGGAGGTTTCACTTCATGGCATAGAGAGGAGAGTCTCAGCAGGACACAGACGGCAGCATGCTCACGTGGGTTCTTGGAGGAGAGTTTAATGGATTCGTTATTGAAAATGATGCGAGGGGCGCCTGGGTGGCTCAGTCAGTTAAGCGCCTGCCTTCGGCTCAGGTCATGATCCCAGGATCCTGGGATCGAGCCCCGTGTGGAGCTCCCTGCTCAGCGGGAACGTCCTTCTCCCTCTGCCACCTGCCTTTGCTCTCATGATCTCTGTCCCTGTCTCTCTCCCTCAAATACATACATAAAATCTTTTAAAAAAATAAATAAAATGATGTGAGGAGAGTTAAGCCAAACCAAAAGAGATATTGAAACATAGTGTGGGGTAAGCAACAGCAAGAAAGGTTTACCACCATTCGATCTAGACGGAAAGCAGACGCAGTAATTTTCAGGGCCTCGAAACAGCGAGAGCGACAGGCCAGGCCAGGCCAAAGGTGATCGGACTCTGCAAACTCACCAAATGAGCAGGGAAGGAAGGACAGAAATAAACAGCCTGGACTCATTCTTTTCCCCTTTTATGAGCCCTTGACAGCCCTGTGGGCCAAAGCCAGCCAAAAGCCAGATGGCAAAGGAATCTGGTTTTCCATGAAAGTCAGCCTCCCGGTATTTCAAGCGGAATAGAGAAGATTGGAGAAGGGGACTGGAGGGAAAAATGGAACATAACCCAGAGAGCTGATGCGTTCGATCAAAAGGATATCATGGGGCTAGAATATTCCCTTTGGCGGGTGGGTGGGAACAGGGGAAATGTGTATTTCCCGTCTACACACTCCTGTTGCAAGCTTGCCCTGATTCTGATTCCCACTGTCCACTCGACCCAGGTGGCTCGTGGTACAAGAGCAGAGACCTGGTAAAGCAGCTCTTCTGTGGGCGTTCAAGATGAAATACCTACATTAAGGGGCAAGAATGAACAAGAAACAAGGCCACGTACAACTGCAGGAATACATTAAGAGTTCTTAGATATGAAAACATTCTCGCTTCTCATCTTGAGCCTTCTACCATCCTGAGCCCTGAGCTAATCCCAGTTTTTCTGATTAAATTTTGATTGAACTAATCCTAAACTCTGTAGTCATTAGCTGAGCAAATATGCTTTGGATTTGCTTTTTCCTGACTTGGCCCGATATTGATCTGGAACCGGCTAAAAGCTGACGGGGTCTCGGAGTAGATATTAAAAAGAGGAAAGTATCCTAGTCTTTGAATACAGCAGATTCTTTCATGAGAATTTCTTTTTTTCAAATTTTCTGATCCTTCCATGTTCTTTGACATAAAAATGTTGGTAATGAAAGAGTTCTAAACCTCTTATTATAATTTATGTTAATAAGCCCCTGGGGGGCTGGTCAGTGAGACACCGTGAGACCCAGTGAAAACTCTGCGCATATTCTTGGTGGCTCAGCACACCGTATTAAGAACAGATTGTTTTAATAGAAGCCTTGCTTTATTCCCAGCCCTGCTGCCCATAATTATTGTAAAGCGGGACTATTTCCTGCCTTCCTGCCCAAAATAGCAGGAAGCATCCAACTCTTTCAACCCGCTTTGCTTAGGGTACCACCTCTCTGCAGGGGTTCGGGTTCACTGCCAAGAATTTCGAAAAAGCTAACTCTGTTTTGGTTTCTTATCCAGAACTTAGCTTGTGAGCAAAGAAATGAAGGAAGATCTGTAATATATCCAGGGTTTTCGAGAAATGACATGGCTCCGGGCCCAGTTAACCACCCCGAGTGATCGCCAAGATGGCAGCCCTGCCTTTTTTCACGTTCACTGCCGGAATCAGTTCCAGGTGACACCAGGTGAGCCTCTGGCTCATCAGAAATGACTGGGAAACTCGAGAGAGTTTTTAGTAAGTACTAAGAGCAAGAGGCTGTTCTCTGCCCCTCGGAATTCAATAAAAAGCTGCACTGAACCTTCCTACACCCTTCCTCTGTGGGTCCGTGCTACTCACGGGTGGGGATTCTGAGCCAAATGCTGCTTACTTCTCGTCAGGGTGTCCAGACCTACAGCCAACCCTGGGGTAGCTTCCCAGGTCACGTTCTTCAGGCATCCCAGGGCTCGGACAGGATGACTTCTAACTGGAACTGCTCACATTAACTGTGATCTGCTGTTGTCTCTTTCTTCTTTTCAGTTCTGGGCACCATACCCTGTTCTGCATGTTCTTATCCCATGAAACCTTACGGCAACCTCACCAGTCATCGCTGTTAACCCCACTGGTCAAACAAGAAAGCGAGGTTTAAGAGGATCGAGCCATCTGGCCAACTTCATAAGGAAGAGAGAGCTAGGGCCCAAACTAGAAAGTGCTGTTCCACCCAGGGCAGAGTGCACAGGGCCAGGCACCTCCGAGCGGTCTCTGAGGGACACTTAATAGCTACGTGCAGCACAAAAAGGACTATTCCCGAGGAGACCACCAAATACGGTGGGTCGTATCTTCAAAGGGGAGCCACACCGAAGGAATGCAGCTTTGGTCTCCTTTGCCAGAGACCTTGGTCCTGGCTCTAAAATTGTAGTGGCCTCCAAGTAAAAGGTACTTATTATTTAAAAAGCCAGGGAAGCCCCCAATTTTACCAAAGTCCTCCAAGCCCCCTCCATTAGATGTGAGCTGAAAATCCTTCAAGAGACAAGGTCCTTTTACCTTAAGTCTGTGGTGGAGGCAGTGTGGGGACCAAAAATCTCAGGGGAGGTGACTGTCCCACCCCCAAGGAAGAAGTGTCCCTTGTTCTCTAACCCTAGAATCATCTTTCAAGGAAGATGGATAGATGGATGGATGGATGGATGGATGGGCAGACAGACAGACAGACAGAACGAACAATGATACTACATAAAAATTCCTTGTTTACATGTTTTTGTATCTTCTACCCCATTTGGCTCAGAATTCTGTGATCATCAGAACTGCCTTAGGCCTAAGGCACCGGTTCGCTATTCACAGGAGTACAATCTGAGCAGCATAAAAATGCATCAATTTCAAGGGAAGTTAACAATTTGTCCCGTCTTCCTTCACACACTCATTCATCACCAAATGCTTCCTCGATGTCAGCCACTGGGCTGGAGAGCAAAGGCACAGAAGCAAACACAGCACAGGACCTGCCCTCACAGAGATCACAACTGACAGGTAAAACTGACAAGTAAGCCAACAAAAGCGGAGAGGGTATGGAGGCATTATGGAAACAGAGAGGAGCAAGGATCTAAGTCTTCCTTGGGAGTCAGGGGTGAGTTAGGGAAGGTGTTTCAGAGACAGTAAAGCCTGATGGACTCTAGAAGGAATGAGGGGTCATTAGCCTTGGTTGATCTCATGGCAGAGACAAGGCCTACTCAGCACGATGGTTCTCCTGACTGATAAGAAAGGACTCTGGGGGGGTTTGGAGAAGAGTCACAGGAAGTGCCTGGAAGCAGATATTCTCTGTGTCTTGGGTGATCTTGACAGGGCTTGGATTTTCCCCTGAATTTATCCCACTTCAACCTCAAGAGCTAATTAAACTGCTGAGCACTGCCTAGCCCAGCTAATGATTCCATTTCCAAGATCCTAGTCTGAATACAGTACAAAGTTTGTGAAACCTATTCCTTCCACGCTATAATGGACGAGCCCTTCTGTAATTTCATTCTTTCACTTACACATTAAATGGACCTGTGACCAGTTCCCCATTTTCACGTTGTGCTAATGAGCTCTCCCAGGAGGACTTGGATCATTGCAAAAGAGGCAGGCTCTGGTTCTAGAGAGAAATGGTCTACAGGGTATTGTACCACGTATGCTGGAAATGCAGCTCCTACTGTCAACATCCTTACACACTCGAGTTTCCTAAACAATATCCTGAAGATTTGCAAAATACGCCGGAGAGAGAAGTGAACCCAGATGGTCTGGGGAGTAGAGCAGACGTGTGAAACTAACGGCTGCCGTGGAAAAGAGAGCGGGAAGGGGAGAGCCCTCAGCTAGGGGGAGGGACCCTCAGGGGGGAAGACTTGGGATAGCGGCTGTCCACGGGACCTGCCCTAGGAGAGCATGCAGCCCCACCAGGAGGGGCAGCAGTGAGCTGTCCCAGTGCCGGAAGTGGACCAGGTGGCATCAAAGTTGCATGTTTCAAAAGAGAGAGGAAGAGTAAACGTATTGATTAATCAGATAAATAAGGAATAAAGAGAAGGGTCCACAGTTTCTCTGTAGGATGCCAAGAGCAGCTGAGAATTATAGACACAAAGGCAATAAAATTGTATCGCAAGCCTGCCTGGGGCAGAGTGTCATGTGTCACAGACGTTTAAATTTTGGATTCTTGCGGAAAAATACCCAAGATGCTCCCTGACAGATGCAGAATAACCAGAACTCTGGGAACTCAGATTAAAACAAACAGATGGGGTGCCTGGGGGTGCTCAGTGGGTTAAAGCCTCTGCCTTTGGCTCAGGTTGTGGTCCCGGGGTCCTGGGATTGAGCCCCACCATGGGGCTCTCTGCTCAGCAGGGAGCCTGCTTCCCTTCCTCTCTCTCTGCCTGTCTCGCTGCCTACTTGTGATCTCTGTCTGTCAAATAAATAAATAAAATCTTTTAAAAAAAATTTTAAAAACTTTAAAAAAACTGAACAAATAGGCAAACCTTTGTTGTTGTTGTTCTTTGAACTCAGTAGAAGTATGCTTGTCCCGGTTTGTTTACATTAATGTCATAACTGAAACAAAATTTATCTTAGCATTTGAAGATCAAGACCTAATAAAGTAGGGGAAACCTGGGTAGCTCAGTCAGTTAAGCAACTGACTCTTGATCTCAGCTCAGGTCATGATCTCAGGGTCTTGGGTTCAAGCCCCTGGTTGGGTCTACTTAAAGGAAAAACAAACAAACAAACAAAAAACGACTTAACAAAGTAGAGGTAACTCACAAACCGTTTACTCTGATTGTCAAAAATAAGAATCACAACATGAATACATGTCCTTTAAGAGTTCTAGTAATTTATTATCTTTGTTAATTTTTTAAATAGTAAATCCTAAAGGCATTCTTTCTTTGAAGTATGTATTATAAAAAATTTTTGTCTGTGTAAAATAAAAATCACTCTGAGGTTTAAGAGAAGTCAGTAGGATACAGAAAGAACATTAAGCCTAACCAGTTCCCCTATATTTATTTAGCAATTTACGGTTTATCAAGAATGTTGTGCCTATTTTCTGATTTGATCCTAGCTATTTTGTGAAGGAAAAGGGGGCAATTTATATTATTCCCATCTTCCAGAAGAGAAACCTAACCCTCAAAGAAACTAACTATCAGGGAGACGTGGACACAGCTAGTTACAAACACAGCAGAGGCAGGAAACCACATCTGCTGATTCCTAGTTCCCCAAAGGCTTGAATGTTGTCCCTTCCCTAATGTAGTTTTTAACTACTGGCAAGAGGAAACATTTGGTTGCTTGTAAAATGAAAATAAACAGTTCTGGCACGCAGGTGAAATTTGGTGAAAAAACTCCAAAGATGATACCAGATAAAGCAAAGAAAATGGGTATCAGAAAAGGATACAAAGGGGTTGAATTTATCAACCAGATGTCAGATCTCGCGCGCACTTCTGCTGGACCACAGTGCCCGAGCCCTCTAAGCGCTTCTGGGTGTGTTCTGCAAACTGACATTTTGGATAAGGAATTTCAAGAGGGATCCCGCACTGCTGTCGCGCTTACTGAAATGAAACTTTGCAGAGAGGAAGGCAATAGCAGACTCTGGCTCACACTTAACTTGATGCTTATCATTGCAAGGCGTTTCCATTGGAATCATCTCATTTTATAGTCTCCGGAGGTGGCTGGAATATATAGCATCAAAATGTCTCAAAAATGTATCAGTTCAGCTCTGTTCCCCCTTTCTGTCAATGTAAACTGTATACAATGTAGTTCCTTCTTGAAACAATAGCTATTAGTTATATGGCCTCAAAGAGCAAGCCCCTGCTGTTCATGTTTATTCATTGTATAGTATTTATTGTGATCATATCAATAAGGCACTGTTTCTATGGACCAGCTGCATGAGACACGGAAATAGCTTTGTTTTAGAACATTCTCTTTGTATTTGTTGCTGTTGTTGTAATAGCATTTGTCATGTATGGCTCTGAATTCTACTAAGGGTTTCGGGTTGGAGAGTGTATTTCTAGGACTCACTCCCTCTTTACTTTGCCACTGCCGTGATCGCAAATTACAAGACAAGGCACACATAGGAATCACAAGTGACAGAGCCCAGGAAGAATTTTTACATTCCCTCCAAGAGATTCTGATGACTTCTCAGATTTTAAAGTGACTGTTCTATGGAACATTCTTTTATTTTGTGGTTGATCTGAGTTGAATCACTGTTTTCTGAGGATTCCTTATTATGTATCCTTATTATTAAGGTATCCTTAGCATGAAAACCCTGTCCCAGATAACACTAAAGCCTAACCCTTTGAAAACCTCCCTTAGTAAGACCCTTAGTCTGTACTAGGACCATTTGCTATAGGCCAAGTAATATCCTAGCATGGAAAAAGTGCTTATGATGTCCGAAAAATTCTTAAATCCTCACAATCCTCTATTCCCCCACACGCAATTATAGGACACTGCTGAGGTTTGTGCTGTGAGCATAGAGACAAATCAGATGGTGACCAAGCCCTTAAAAAATCTGTGGGAAAATTACGGCTTGATTCTGCTGTTAATCCATTTCTCATCACAATTAAATCTGGATTGTTGGGCGCCTGGGTGGCTCAGTGGGTTAAGCCGCTGCCTTCGGCTCAGGTCATGATCTCAGGGTCCTGGGATGGAGTCCCGCATCGGGCTCTCTGCTCAGCAGGAAGCCTGCTTCCATCTCTCTCTCTCTCTCTCTGCCTGCCTCTCCATCTACTTGTGATCTCTCTCTATCAAATAAATAAATAAAATTTTTAAAAAAAAATCTGGATTGTTAAATGGCACATAGGAGGGAAAAACCAAGCAAATCTCATTCGCCGAACTACTTCTAGAAAATTTCTTGCAGTTTAGCCTCGAGACAATCACTCACACACTAAAATAGGCCCACTAAAGTGTGTGCATATGTGCAAAAGGACACAAATGGCTTCTTGAGTGTGGGTCTACAAAGTCTCCAAGAAGGGACATTTTCAATCAAATTTGTAGCGTAACCTCCCACCTCCCAAAAAAGCTTTGATGTTGCACAATAGTTTGCTACCTAAATAGTTTTGAATAAAGTTATCTATAGGGTAGATAGAGGGAAGGCTGTAATCGCCTGTAAATGGATCGCACGATATATTCCCGGGTCAAGCCTTGAGAAGACAGGCAGAGCGGTACGAAGCCCAAGGTCCCTTGTGTGGAGTCACCAAACACTGTCTTCCCAAGCGCTGCCGGTAATGCTAACTGACTCCAGGGTCTGCATTCCTCCCCTTTTCTCTGATCTTTCCCTCCTTTTTTCTCCGCCCTCCTTTTGTTTTGAGCCTTCTGACAGCCAACGACTTGCAGTTACTTTGGGTTACAATATGTTATCCCCAGTGGAAATCAGAAGCTGTAATTCAAAAGGTGACCACTCTCGACCTCTGACCCTGCTGCTTCCCACCCTGCGGCTCCCCTCCATTTTCTGTCTCCATGGAACTGAACAGCCAAGTGGAAAAATGGGAGCAGGCAAAGTCTATAGCTATTCACAGACCACCCCGCTCCCCCGTCCCCCCCCCAAAAAAAAAAGAGAGAAAGAAAGATGAATGAAACTCATTCATCAATAAGCAGGAGATGAAGAAGAAAGCCTTATTGGCTGAAAAGCAAGCTAAGAAATACGGAGGCCAAAAAAATGAGGAGTGCCAGGAAAGAAATAGAGAGGAGTAAGGAACCAGCGTGGACCGCGAGTTGCGACATCTCAAAAAGAAAATGCCCAAAGAGGAAAAGCAGCATTGTACATTTCCGCCGACCGAGTTATCTGCGAGGGCCCAACTGTTTCAAAACGAGTGCCCATCACTCGCACCACACCTTCTTACAACAAAAGCACCCAGAGAAAGCATCAAAAGGAGAAGGCGCAGAGTCTCTAGGATTGTCCTTTCTTGGTGGCAGCTGGGAGATACGGGGAGAGAGAGAGAGAGCACCTGCTGGAGAGGTGGCAACTGAGAACCTCCCTCCTGTCCTACACGCATTCAGAGGGAAAGTTTTTGCAAAACAGAAAGCAAGTTGCAGCCATGACGGCCAATGTATTCTCTGCGAACCTCATACAGTCGATCTTTATTTCAGCAGTCATGCCTGAGCAACTGGACGTGCCCAAGGTCAAACCGCCACCCAAGGTCAAACCGCCACCTAAGAGAGTGACCCAAATGAGACTGACAAAATGGCCTCACCGTTAACCAACCTGGTTGCAGCACAGAGGTCAGCAAATCCAAGAGCATTCCTCCCAATATAAGCATGTTAGATGTGGGGGGAAATCAGTATTAAATTCAGGTGAAGCTCAAGATAACCTCAAGACAGAGTTTGGTATTTCTGCAGCATTCACCATCTTTTTCTACTACCCATGAGAGGTAAACATTTCCTCATGTATTAATCATCTATCTGAAGAGCTGGTTTGTTTCTCCCAAGCGAGTGCTAGCTCTGAGATTAGCCCCCCAAGAGGTTCTCATTTTCTGGGCATGACGTGCACCACTGGACAAGAAGATGTTTCCATCACCCCTCTGTTCACTCCTCCTGCACCAAAGGGACCTCAGTCGTACCATTAGAGCTCGAAAGGTAGGAAACAGTCTCCCTCCTTTCACACGGACAGAGTCCAGCTACTTTCTTATAAAATTCTGAAATGATCAGGGTGCCTGGGTGGCTCAGTGGGTTAAGCCTCTGCCTTCGGCTCAGGTCAGGATCCCAGGGTCCTGGGATCAAGCCCCACATCAGGCTCTCTGCTCAGCCGGGAGCCTGCTTCCCTTCCTCTCTCTGCCTGCCTCTCTGCCTACTTGTGATCTCGGTCTGTCAAAGAAATAAATAAAATCTTTAAAAACACAAATTCTGAAATGATCTTGCCAGACAATTTGGCCCCTCGCCACCTTTATTTTGATCTCTGGTGACACCTGTTTAGCACTGTCAGATTCTGAAGCATGAGGATGCGCACAAAGGGGGTGAGGTATCATCACGGGGAAACGAGAAGGATGAGGTGGACAAGGTGGCAAATCTCCATGAGCTTGAATCAGCAGGTGAAAGCTTGCGTACTTCAAGTCCACTAACTCACCACTGGGAAGATCAAGGACCCTGAGCAACTCAGGAAGTCACAAAATGGGACATAGAGAGGAGTCCGGAAGAAGCCCTCACTGAAGAAACAGCCAGAGGCTCTTTGCATTGTCCCCAGACGAAGGACAGAGATGACCCTGCGGTAAATACGGGGGTGGTTACCCCTCCCCGGGGAGTTCCTTCACCTCCTCTGCTTCCAATTCTGCAGCTTCTCATGAAAAGCGCTGAAATGGGGACCAGAATGCAGAGGCAGAGTGGATTCAATTCCTTTTGGGCCTCTGCCAGGTTCTCATTAGGTCCTGGACATGTGAGCCAACGCTGATTTCCATGGCTGATCTACCCTAAATCTGCCC
The DNA here is from genome assembly GCF_011764305.1 of Mustela putorius furo. NCBI lineage: Eukaryota > Metazoa > Chordata > Mammalia > Carnivora > Mustelidae > Mustela > Mustela putorius. The sequence continues at coordinate 90,671,358 of NW_025421998.1, forward strand.
CCCCCAAAACACTAGCCTTTGTCCTTCCAGTCGCCGTCTCTAAATGGGGATTTGGGTGAGAGCAATACCAAAGGGACCGTCATTATACACCCATTATTATGAAATTGATGGGCTCTAAGTCTTTCTGGCTAAAAGCTCTGACAGGGTGAGATCACACCAGATTGTAGAATCATGGCTTTCCCCGGTAAATCGGGTTACAAAGGAGAGCTAGAACTGGGAGGGAGGGTCAGTAGGAGGATAAAGGAAGAGTGTTTTTCCTCAAATTCACCTCACTTCATGCTGGAGCGAGAGGCCATCCATACTCACGAAAGGCTAATTATATAAATCAGATGCCCTGGCTGAGTTTCCAACCCCCGGGGAGCAGGGAGAGCTAGGAATAAATGAGGTCCTCTGCAAAATGAAAGAAACCCTTTGAAAAAAGGCCAAAACCAATGGTTATACAGCTTAACTCACAATTTTTTTTTTTAATGGAAAAAGAAAAATCTGACCAAGAATAACAAAAATAGCTGAGTTTTCATCTTTCAGCAGATTTGGAAACGTACTCTGCATTTGTTTACCTCCTTGCTCGTATTGACTGGTCTTTACTTTGGCATCACTGAGTAGGACTCCTAAGATGCTCAGATTTCTAAACACAGGCTCAAAATAAAATCTGACTTGTGTCTTAGGAAGGTCACATTTACGTTAGGATGTCATGATAATGAACCATTGTTCAAGGAGGAGGCTAACTATGATGGGGAAAATCACAGCACTAGGAATGAGGGATATCAACCTTTAAGTCTCCACCACTCACCAGCACGCCATCTTGGGCCATCACTGCCCTTTCCAAGGCCTCAGATTTCACAGATGAAAATGATGGGGTTGATGTCCACCAATGACTATCACCACTTGATCTATGATCCTAAATTTCCATACAGGCCACAGGTTCTCTGCGGTCAGATGAACGACTGAAACTGAATCCATATATCAATGGTGCACATGCCACTTAATTTGAATTTCAGATTTTGATGTTGACTTTGATGTTGACACTTACCTTCTCCATGGATCGCCTCAGCCTCCATGAAAGTGCATTCCTATTCCATTCCCAACACACCGACATGGTGCCCCGCTGCGTCTACTGACGTCCACTGTCTGAGAGCTACTTAATTCCTGACAACGCAAGTTCCTTTTTAGGGCAAGACAGGAAAGATGCCTAGATTGCTGAGCCTGGCACCTAGAAGTCACTCAGTTACATGCATTTATGAACAGAAGAGCCACTGAAATGTTTTTCAGAGTGCCTCTAATTGGATGGAGGGCTAACTTATTCACAGTGGTTTTGCCTTCCAACATTCCATTTTTTCCTAATCTTTATTTCTGACCAGATCAACTGATTAAAATTAGTTGCCTTATTAAGAACTTAGACCAAACATATAAGTTGTCAAAATCATAGTGATATAAAGAAATGGAACAGATGACGGAGACCATCTGGTCTACCCCATTTTTCAGAGCTACCAGGCTAGGGGAGAGGAGATACATTTCTTGCTCAAAATCGTACAGTCATATATATGGCTTGTGGTGGGGCTGAAATCAGAACCTGTATTTCAAAATACCTAAGCCAATTCTTTTTCTATCATATCTGGCTCTATTATAAGTTTGTCTTATTTGAATATGTATTTTCTATAGTGTGTATCTACTCAATGCACACATACATAGCTTTAATATGTATTTAAGATATATATTTAATGTGGGTCATCCGGGTTGGTGTTTTCTACATGTAATATGGTTTATAATTCTGTGATTACCACTCCCAGGGTGCCTTAACATATAGCATTCTACCTGATAATATCAAGAACACTGTCCAGAAGAAAGGGATGCTGAGTAACTGGCCAAGGTCAATGATAAAGGACAGAGCCAGGGCCAGAATATATCTGTGACACCCCTTGCCACCCCCAAATACCCTGCATAACCACTTCTATTCCTGCCCTTATCCCATGCACAGTGTCAGGGGCTGGAATGAAAGGACATTGCAAAGTTTGCTGTGTTCTTTGGAAGTAAGATATAGCTTTATCTGTTCGTGGGATCTCTCAACTACCCAGGATTATATTTTCTGCCCTCTTTTCCTCAAGTTACAAAACCCCTACTGAGAGACACACCTGCATCTTAGCAATCCTGCCCCCTCCGACTTGCTTTTCTCCTAGCCTAAAAAACCGTTATCTAGTCCAAGGGGGAGAAGATAAGTCTTCTTCATTGTTCAATTCATTGTTATGGTTACAATTTTTAAGCCCTGAGTCCTACCCACCCCACCCCCTGTGGCTTTGAAAGCTCCCCAAATTCACTGCTACTCAAAAGTCATAAATTTTGCTCTTTTCTCATGATCTGCTATAACCACTTTCTCTTGGGGTTTGCACTATGATTTTATGTAGCTGCTCAAGGGAAGAAAGGTTAAGAAGAAAAATGGATTTACAAGTAGAGAAAAAATTCAGCACAGAACTGATTCTTCTATTTACAGAACTTCTGTCTACAGAACTAATTCTTCTATTTCACATCATTACTTCATAGAAATATGTAAATACTTAGGTATACTCATATATCCTACCAGTGGTGATTAGATTCTCAAATCAGCTGACCAAAGCCTATGGAAACTTCTGGAGAAATTAGCCATCTGCCTCCTCTCCTTTTCAATGGTAGGTTATGCCCAGTTGTTCATGAGTTCTCATGCTCAGAGCATGAAGGCAGTATTTGTTAAAGATATCATCATAATGGCTCTCCATTGGGGTGACCACGTCACGAAGCCCGTTTATATGCTACGACAGGTGAGGATTAAAATCTTCAGAGCAAACAGGATAGCCAAGGATAGGATACTCCCAACCCAAATTTCATCTCTGCAGTTCTCTCTAGCACACTGGCTTTCCATAAGTTCCCTGGAACTGAGACAGTATTCTGGGAGTTATAACTATTAGGGAAGAGCAAGAAGGTTTGAATCAATTGGCTATCTCTACATTTACCAGAGGACCCTGAATTGTCCAAGATTGGTACTCTGCCATGGCTGGAAATTGAGTTATCTCTCCACCAAAGAGGTTAATTTATTCTACCAGTTCAAATGGCCATAGGAAGCTGAGATGGAAAGAGAAAGTAAGATGATGGGACACAAAACAGACACTGAAATACATCCCAAAGCAAAGCAAAGAATGAGTGTCGGATACAGTTTCTCGGGGGAAATGGATGGTTGGAATGCCTGAGGAAACCAGTTGTATCATTGATTGTATCATCTACACAAGAGCAGACGGGCCTGTTTTAAGATGCAGGTAGCAATTCCAAAGTTTTAAGAAAATATACAACCTACCAGACAATGCCGACAGGAGAGAAGTGTGATGTCTTCCGATCTGAAGGACAGCTTATTAATTATTATCTGCTCTTGGTGCTGATCGTTTTCAAAGCCAATTTTTAAATTATACTGTTGCGATCATTCTCTAGTGAAAATGAATATAAATGAGGGTGTACAGCCATGAGGCAGCCAAGTGAATCTATCCCTTTCTCTTTGGGGAGTCTCTGCAGTCTATACTTTTTTTGGAGAGTTTTACCGGAAAGCACTTTCCTTGCTTTGTTACCGAAGCCAGGGAGCAGGGTAAGCGAGACAGGGAACTTGGTTTCCTTTACCGGCTGCTCTTTAGTTATAATCTCTGCCCACTCTTAGCCCTGGCTTTCCAACTCACTTTCAATATACATTTGAAAGATTGTGGCAAATTTAATTTGTTTTTTGTTTTTTTTTAAAAAAAAAACCACTCCACCAGCCCTCTCTCATATTTAATGGAAAAAAAGTAGAAGCTATTAACAGAGAGATTTTCCAACATCTGGTCCATGAGAGAGACCAAAAACAAAAAGGGGGGGGGGTGGGGGTTAGGAAAGGGCTAGAAAATTCTATTTCTTTTTATAAAAGTTTTAAGTATTAAACTTTAAATAGACTCATACTCTGGCTTAAAATGACTTCCCACAAAACAAATGCATAAAGAGCCTGAAACTAGAAAACTCCCAGAAGAAGAGAGGCTGTAAGCAATTTGACATTGATCCTAGCAATAATTTTTTTTAATCAGTTGTCACAGGCAAAGGCAAAAAAAAAAAAAAAAAAAAAGTTAAAATAAACAAATGGGATGACATCAAACTCGAAAACTTTTGCACAGTGTAGAAACCATCAATAAAACCAAAAGGTAACCTACTGAATGGGAGAAGATATTTGTAAATGAAATATCCAATAAGGGGTTAATATCCCCAAAATATAAAGAAGTTACACAACTTAAATATCAAAAGAGGGGAAAAAAACCCCAGCCTGATTAAAAAATGGGTAGAGAGCTTGAGCAGTTTTCCAAAGAGGACACGCAGATGGCCAACAGGCACATGAAGAGATGTGGCACATCACCGGTCCTCAGGGAAATGCAAATTAGAACCACAATGAGCCATTCCCTAACACCTGTCAGAATGGCTAAAATCAACACAGGAAACAACAGGTGTTAGCGTTGATGAGGAGAAAAGGGAACCCTCGTGCCCTGTTGGTGGGAAAGCAAACAAGTTAAAAAAATATGGAAACAATATGGAGGTTCCTCAAAACACCTACACCCTCTTGGAGCAGCCCCTCTCCTCGGCACCGGCTGTTATCAGGACCCACTTACTGGCCTGGGGTTCAGGCAAGTTTGTTCCTCTGTTGCTTTCATCAGCTGCTGGGTGATAAGCAGGAGGCAGGAAGTCACACTATGAAGACAGAAGAGTATCTACCTTTGGAGTCACTGACGGCGATCTTTCAGCTATACAACATAGCTAAAAATTTTAGAAGGCTAGATAATGCCCTAAAATGTACAATCCTAAGACATGCTCCCAAGAATAACATCTATACCGTGTACTCCGTTAACTAAAGCAAGTTCAGTGGTATCATGGCCCACTATTCTCTGCATTTCTTGACCTACTCTGCTCCATGTCACCACGGAGGTACCCACTGCTATAACAGACATGTATAAAGATATTTATAGCGCAATGCAAAGATGGCGTTTTAGACATGAATAGAGTTGTAAAAATATAGACTCTACCTCAGGAGATCTAATAGGTTTAGAAGTTCAGGACAATAATATATACAAATGTACGATATACGCTATGCCTATTTTTATCTCTTGGGTCCAAGCCCAACCTTCCTTCTACGCCTTTGTGATGCTCCAGAATTCCTTAGTGTTTTATTTTCAGTTATCTAGTTACTACCTTTATACATAGTTAGCTAATATTCATTCTGTTAAAATAATTGATATGGTTTCTCCCTTCATTGGTCCTAATTGATACAGAAATTGAAAGCAGACAGGAGATCAGGAATCAGACCCTCATAGATGGCCTTTAGGATTGGTTGGGTATGTCCTTGGGTTTGAACTCAGTGATGGGCTCTCTGCCAAGGGAAAAGAGCATGCTAGTAATTATGTGATATGACAGCATCACAGTTAATCAAATGAACACCTGTGGAGGGCTGTGATCAAGTGCCTCCTGAAGAAAGTGTCTTCAGAGCCCAGAAGGCTTCTGTCCCAGACAATTACGTCATGGTGTGAGCCCTGTGATGGGAGCTGGGTTCTTCTGAGTTCTCTGGAGAGACTGCAGAAAGAAGTGCTAAGCTCAACTCCAAATTCTTATCACAAATCACAGAAGAGAACTTACCTAGCAGCCCTAAAGGACTCTCTAATCTCTAGTAAACTCTGGACTGATCTCCTGAAAATCAAGCACGGCACCTCCAAGCGTGTGTTACAGAAGGACTTAACCGTGTTGAAGTTACAACTTGACCAGTCCTCTCACATGCCAGTCAAGACATTATCTGGGAAGTAGATTTCCCGAAATTTGAAAAGGGGAGGTCTACCGGGGCTCTGACAAAAGACCCAGGCTCTTCAACCTCCGAGTTACTTGGAGCTTCCCCTCGGCGAACCCCACCACAGCTTCACGTGGAGCCAAACGGCCACCCAGAAGTGTGGTCTGTGGTGTCCCAGCCCCAGCACCCCAGGACAGAGCGGAGAAGGGTGGGTGCCGGGCTGCGAGAAAGGAGGGATGTATGTAAGCCCGTTCTGCAGTCCGAGGATCTTAGGTCAGTCTCGGCCTCTGTCTCTGGATTTACATACTGAAAAGAAAATACTGGACATGGTGGTGGTTTCTCTTCCGTTGTAAGAAGCAAAATCCTATCTAAAACTCTAATAGATAAAACGCATAAAAACAAGCTGCTCTGATTAGATCTTGTCCCAAAACAGGGGACCCTCACCTTGCTCCCCAAATTTACCCTGAGGCCCCTCTTCAGAAGCCTACGGCTCTACTGTGGTTAATCAACTTCTGAAGGAAATAATTTCTTAACGCCCTTCTTGCTACAGATAACTGACACAGAGATTTTCTCTTCATGTCTAAGGAAGTATTCTTAAATTGAGGTCCCCAGACCAGCAGCCTGCCTGCCACCAGGAGGCTTGGTAGAACATTCTCAAGGCCCCGAACTCCAAAGGCCTCGGCCCCACCACTGGCTTGCTGTGTACCCCTGGGGAAAGGTGCTTACCCTGGGCTTTCTATCCCTGGAATTCCGATCTGGAAGGCCTGCTCCAGAGGGAGGGAACACAATTCATAGAAGAAAACCCCTTGGGGGCACAAACAAAGTCATGTTCCTGAGAAACTCAGAGGGAGGCATTTTCCACGACTCCGCGTGTCAGGTGACGCAAGGGAAGCAAACGTTAAGACTAAAGACGGTCCAGGGCCAACTCGCATTCATAATGGCAGGGGAGAGGAGTGGGGGGGAGGCTCTCGTCTTTCAAACAGGAGGGGGCTAATTTCAAAAAAATGACTGTTGGAAGAGACCAGAGGACCGAGAGGGCCCCTACGAGAGTGCAAAGCACTTTGTTTGCTGTAGAAACTGGCCGGCCATTCAGCAAGAACAATAAGCAGGAGACCAAAGGCCTCCTGGGGCTCGTGGGGTTGCACAGTGGGCTCCCAAAGCATTACCTTTCCTACAAATGAGCCAGCTGCCAGATTTGGTAAACATCATCAATCTCTAAGAACAGGGCTGCACCCAGGAGGTGACCCAGGTGTTTGATCATCGAGGATGCTGGAAAACGCGCAGCCAGTGTGGTCTGTGCCAAATGGGTCACAGGGGCCCCCTCTGTGCTGCCGGTTCCCAGGCCCCCGCGTGGACCGGCTCACAGCCCACTGCTTTGTCTGTCACCAAGCCTGCCTCTCTGCTGGATGGGGGGTTTGGTCTCAGTCTGGTGGTCCCTCTCCCCTGCCACTCTTTCTTCTTGCCCCACACGCACAGCATCCTTCATCAGAAACCCCATCAGTCACCTCGAGCTTTTCTGACGCTGAGCAAGTACATCCATCACTCGGGGGGCAGGCTTGAGAGAAGGAGACGCTGGCAGGGCATGGGGTGTGCCGAGAGCGGGGAAGGGGCCCTCGGGCACCTTCCCTCTCCTTCCTGGCCCTGCTCCCCACGACCCAAAGAGCTTTTGTGCTTCCATTCTTCTGTACCCTCTGTTCAGGGATCAGATGGTGACTTTTAGGTTTCTTCCCAGGGGGTTATTGAAGGTTAGACTTAAAAACCAAGACTTATAAATGTCCAAGTTCCTCTGGTATCAGAGTTTCTTTTTCAACTTTCCTTCCTGAGCAGCGGGTGTGAGGATGTGGGGAGACAGCAAGAGCGGAATCTCCCGAACTTGACCCCCAACCTGGCCACCCCACCACCCCCAAACTCCTGACCGCATGCACACGGAGGTCCCAACTCTGGGAAATCCTATGGACCCCAGAATTTAACGACTTCCTTTTCATCCAACCTAGAAACCTCACCGGGTCCCCGTCCCACATCAGCAAATGCTCAGACGGAAAATCACGTGCCTCCTCTCTTTACGTCTCTGGATTGTACAGAGCCTTCCCGAGGGGACACCTCGCTACAGTGAAATCACTGTTTCTAGAGCATTCAGTATGGACCTAAGGATGCCTTGCAGGGGATTGTGCTATAGAAAAAATTTAAAAACAGGCATATATAGTTTACAGTCTTTGCAGGAAGAAGAGGCATCAGCTGAGACGGTGAAGAGCACAGCGTGTGTGACTAGGGTCGACGTGGGTCAGTACCCTTGGAGCTCGAGGAGCGGATGGTTAAGGGGGCTGGAGGGTTTAAAGAAGACGTTCTGGATGACCAGAGCTGGACCCTTTGCTCACAAGAAGTAATCTAGTGGCCGACAGCCTAGAGATGAAGGTCTGCCATGAGCCAAGAATTTCAGCACCTCGTCCTTCCCCATTTCAGCAACTCCAGGCACTTCCAACAATAGGAAAGCCATGGAGAAGTCCACCGGTTCTTCTAGATGGCAAGTTATCACATGTGACTCCACATTAAGTATTAATTTTTATATCCTCTGGGCTCATCAGACATAACTGTAAGACAACAAATGTTAGGTTCTATGCCTCATTTAACTTTGCATTCCTTTCCAGAGACCTGACACACAGATGCGTGTGCCCCGAAGGAGTAAGTGGGTGAACGAAGGGCCGCGGGTGTTTCTGGAGGGCGTGTCCCTCCTCCGCCACCTGTCCCGTGTCAGCTTCCAGTCACCCCGAGGCTGGAAACAGAGCCGAGTCTCTGGTGTCAGACTGACCAGCACTCAAAAATCTAACCTTCGCCACATACTGCCCGGTGACTGAGAAATCGACCTGCCCTTTCTGAACGGCCATTTTCCTTATGGATAAAATGGGACAAGACCCCCCTCAGGAAGGGACGGGAAGGCAGAAGCAGAGCCTCTGATGCCCAAAACAACCTTCCCGCCACCAGCACCAAGTTGGTTTGTTCTCTGGCACGTGACTAGTGTCACGTCTCTCTCTCCTTTCACGTCATGAAAGGGAGACCTTTCTGCCCTGCATATCTGTCCCCGACTAACGTCTACGCTATGGGTGCTACAGAGACCACGTGACTGCTGCCCACCTGTGCTCCAGAGCCACGCCCACACCTGCCTCCCCTCCTAACCCGAAGACCATGTGCATTTCACTAACCAGCGCTCAGCCTCAACTTTCTTGTCTGTAAAATGGGATCAACTGCTTCCCACCTTACTGAATTACTGTGAGGATTCTCCGAAGTCCGACGCATAAAGGATAGACTGCTATTTCCTCCCTTCCGCTTCTTTGCAGGCTGAAGCCTCTGAAGAGGGCATGACTTGAATACCCATAACCCGAGCGCTCTCTTTTGAGTTCCTTCTTAAACCTTGACATTGAAGCAAGGCCCACGGGACTGAGACAAATATCTCTTCGTTATTTCACCAAGACAGCAGTGACCCTCCTCCAAAAGCTCGCAAGCCTTTTTTTTTTTTTTTTCCCTTAGCTCTTCAGCTTCCTCCGTAGTCACTGAAATGGAAAACTCTGGATTCTTCCCCTAGAGGGTTTTGTTTGCCATTTTATCAGAATCGGACTGAGACCTGAGACTGTCCTGTTGGCATCCATAAAGAGTATTCAAACCTGCACCGATAAGGAGGGGAACAAGCTGCCAAGACTGCAGGCCCCAGAGGCTGGACACAAGGCTTATGTCACCGGAAAGTGGGAAGGGCGTGGGGCCTGTTCTCCCGGTCTCTCCAGGTTTGCTGGGACTCAGTGACATTGTATCTTTCTATATGTAGGGTAGGACTTCAGTGACATCAAAAGGTCAAAAGGACTGTGAAGATGGTCTGGGCCATTTTTCCAGTCTGTACTCAGTACTCCTCGCTCCTGGACAGGCCCCCTGAACACACATCCCACCCACTGAGAATCCACACGTCCGGGTGCCCCCGACACTCTAAGGGGCAGAAAACAAATTCCTCCCTCTTTCTAGCTCTGAAATTCCCTTGCATACCACATGTATACCCGCTATGTGCTTGCACACTTGCAAGACACACACCTATGCATTCGTATTTAAATGACATCTTCTGAGAATCATCCCTTTATTATTAGTATTTCATGCCACGGAGAACAAAATTGTCCTGTATTTTCTCTTTCTACTCATCACTCACTGACACTCATCACCCCTGCACCCCAACACCCTTCCTCGTGCTCACTCACTTGCCTGATAGAAAATTAAGAGCCACACATTGGCGCATAAAATCTTTCTCGAACACTTTAGCGTCAAATTAAAAATGTGGTTCTCATTTCCTAACTATCCTATCCGCTGTACTCAATTTATCAACTCATTTCATACTTCTAGGAAGTTTCACAGTGCTATTCTCTCTGAGTTTAACACCTGTCTCTGTATCAATAAATAAGTATTTATTATGAAGATGACGACCACGTTCGCTCCTTCTCGGACTTAAAGCTGTAGTAGAGAAATAAAGGGAGAAAAATACCTCTGGAAGATGTTTAAACAGGATAAAGAGTTAATACACACATGGGGACTCCTATAAAAAGAAATACGACACCACATAATGAATAGAAGCAAGCAAACTTTTATGACATGGTGGTTTTGTTTGTCTTTTTTTTTTCTTCAGATTTGCACTCTACACTCTCTCTTGATTTTCCAACCTGAGCTTGTCAATCAAAATTTATTCCTAACAGCAGCAGCTTTACGCACACCAGCACCCTGGCTTCTCTGGTCCTTCAGCCCTGTCGCCAGCCTGTCCCACGGGAGACCTCGCCATTCCTCGCTGGAGGTCATGATGTGGCCATTCATCTTACAGAGCAAGATAGGATTAGGAGAACCTTTTGTGCTTAAACTTCGGGCATTATTTTTCACAGACTCAAAGGAAGCTGAGGTAAAGGGTATGTGCTGTGGCTCTGTGATGAGCCATTCAGCGAGGCCCTTTGAGTCCACAGGTGTTCAGAGCATCTAAGCTAATGGGCAGTTAAGGAAACAATCCAACAGCTGGTAGGCCTCCCTGGCTATTGCCAGCCTAGCTTCCAAGCTCCGGATGGTGCTGAATTATGGGACACAGGTTCGGCTCAGCCGGCAGAGATGCTCCCCACTGACACCACCGCCCCCGACTCGTACACACACATCCAATGCCACGATTCACAGCACTCATCCAACTGGCTTCAGGGCAGGCTTTCTACCTGCTCCCAGCTTGACTAAGCATCAAAGACATGCTTGTTTTGTCAAAAGAAAATCCTTTAATCCAAATATGGTTTGAATTTCTGTTTGGCTTCAAAATAGTTCTTAACCACGTATTTTTATATAGATTTTTCTTTCTCTAACTGGTAAAAAAAAAAAAAAGATATGTTATCTATGGTATATATTCTCAATATATTTTATCTTTCTATAGGTTCTCACTATATTCTCTCTGTATATATTCATATGGAAACAGTGGCAAGGTTTCTCTTATCAATAATGTTTTATCATTGATGCCAAATTCCTAGATGATAGGTGATAAAAGATATTAAATACATGGATTTGTGATGTCTCTATAATAGTATTATCTTTGCTAGATACTGACTAAAGCGTCAGTGGTCTCTGTGTCTGTTTTTGTGCCAGTACCGTGCTGTCTTGGTGATCACAGCTTTGTAGTAAAGCTTGAAATCAGGCAACGTGATGCCCTCAGTTTTTTCTTTTTCAACATTTCCTCAGCAACTCGGGGTCTATTCTGATTCCACAAATTTTAGGATTGTTTGTTCCAGCTCTTTGAAAAATGCAGGTGGAATTTTGATCGGGATGGCATTGAAAGTATCGATTGCTCTAGGCGGTACAGACATTTTAACAATGTTTATTCTTCCGATCCATGAGCATGGAATGGTCTTCCATCTTTTTGTGTCTTCTTGTATTTCTTTCATGAGTGTTCTGTAGTTCCTCGAGTACAGACCCTTTACTTCTTTTGGTTAGGTATATTCCCAGGTATCTTATGGTTCTTGGTGTTATGGTAAATGGAATCAATTCTCAAACTCCCCTTTCTTATATTTTCAGAAGAAAGCAACTGATTTCTGTGCTTTGATTTTGTATCCTGCCACATTACCAAATGGCTGTATGAGTTCTAGTAGTTTAGGGGAGGAGTCCTTTGGGTTTTCCATATAAAGTATTATGTCATCTGCAAAGAGAGAGAGTTTGACTTCTTCTTTGCCAATCTGAATACTTTTTTTTATTAACATATAATGTATTATTAGCCCTAGGGGTATAGGTCTGTGACTCGTTAGGCTTACACACTTAGCAGCACCCAACATAGCACATACCCACCAATTTGGATACCTTTTATTTCTCTTTGTTGTCTGATTGCTATTGCTAGGACTTCTAGTACTATGTTGAACAAGAGTGGCGAGAGTGGACATCCTTGTCGTGTTCCTGATCTCAGAGGGAAGGCCGTCAGCTTTTCCCGACTGAGGATGATATTTACTGTGGGTTTTTCATAGATAGATTTTATGAAGTTGAGGAATGTTCCCTCTATCCCTATACTTTGAAGAATTTTAACCAGGAACGGATGCTGTATCTTGTCAAATGCTTTTTCTGCATCAATTGAGAGAACCATGTGGTTCTTCTCTCTTCTCTTACTAACTTGTTCTATCACATTGATTGATTTGTGAATGTTGGACCACCCTTGCATGCCATGGATAAATCCCACCTGGTCGTGGTGGATAATCTTTTTAATGTACTGTTGGATCCTATTAGCTAGGATCTTGCTGAGAATCTTGGCATCCATATTCCTCAGGGATCTTAGTCTGAAATCCTCCTTTTTGGTGGGGTCTTTGCCTAGTTTGGGGATCAGGGTAATGTTGGCTTCGTGGAAAGAGTCTGGAAGTTTTCCTTCTGTTTCTATTTTTTGAAACAACTTCAGGAGAAGGTCCTGGGCTCTTGTTTTTTGGGAGGTTTTTGATCACTGCTTCAATCCCATTGCTAGATATTGGTCTGTTCAGGTTGTCAATTTCTTCCTGATTCAGTTTTGGATGTTTATAGGTTTCCAGGAATGCATCCATTTCATCTAGGCTAAAGCTTCAGGGGTTCTTCTTCTTCTTCTTCTTCTTTTTTTTTTTTTAAAGAACATCAGAATATGGTTTCCTCTTCTTGTCTAAACACTACGTAAGATCTGTTTCTCAGTTGCAGTATAGTCATAGCCTTTGGAATTCAAACACAGGATCCCAGATTTGAATATAGGTAATCAGCAAAAATAAAATATTGTTTAATGTTTAAGTTATGCGAGAAAAAAATTTCACAGTTTTGAATTAAGGCTCTATTTACAGATTTATGATTCAATTTTTTGTTTTACTTAAAAGAGGCCACACATGACTAGGCTAAGTAAAACAGTATGTTTATTATTAATAACTATTTGATTTTCATAAAGATATTATACCGCAGAGTAAGAAGTTTGGACTTAGTCACCGAAACTGAAGGAGATAAAATATAAGAGTGGTTTTATCCCCACCCAGGGACAGCCTGTGGTAGAAACTAAATTGGTCTCCCTTGACAACCTCCTTCCCCAGCCCAGACACCTTCATAATGCGTCTCATTCCCCTCTTTGATTTTCTTCCTAACCCCAACACTAACTGAAATTCCATCTGCTTATTTGGTTCTTCACTTATCCAGAATGATAACTCAGGGAAAGCAGGCACTTCTGATCTTTTCACCTCTGTTTTGCAAGGATGCTAAGAGGAGTATGGGAGCATCTTATAAATACTGGAGAAGCAAATAAATGGATGTTTTCAGGTGGTGACCTCTATTCTATTGTAAAAACACGAACTGCATCATCTCATAGTTGCTGTTCGGAAATGACACACACACAGACACACACACACACACACAGGTGGTCATGGCCTTGCCCAGTACTGCTCACGTAAAAATGGGCATACAGACTGAAACCGGGCAAAGCAACCTTAATAATCATTCGGGAAAATTATGACTGTTCCTTCAACTTGGAAAACTGTTCACCAAATCATTCAAAACTGTCAGTTATAAATGCACGGAGAAATAAAAAAGGACAGGAAAACTAACAACTAATAGCATACTGTCGTTTACAATGTTAGAAATATTGAAACTTAAAGGGTTTCATCACTGTTTTTATAAAACAGTTATCAAGAATCTTCTGCAGAGCCTGCTTTCCTTTTCTCATTGTGCAAATCACAATGCAGAGCAAACATCTTTCCTACGCCTTGGCAAACGCCTACGCCTTTCTAAGCGGAGATTATTTTATTCTTTCATTCTTTAGGTTTTCAAGTCTTTAGGTTTTCAAGTCTGAGCGTACGCTTGAGAATTCCATTCAAGCGAGTTTTTGGCCAGCGTCAATCACTTTGGCACATTTTCCTCCTCTTTGTCTTCTCTGCCTCATTTATGTCAAGTTTGTGTTCACCACATGCCCTTAGCTGCGCATGAGCAGCCTCTCAAAAATGGCCATGTGTCCAATTCCCCGCTCCCCGCCCTTTCCTATGTCCATTTGGGTGTCATTTCAATTTCACGTCCATCGGTAAATCACGCCCATGTCTTGTCCACACTTTCAACGTTATTAGCCAATTTCTTCTTTTAATTACCCATTTTTGGAAAATGTCATGTAGGCTTATTCTGGGAGACCTTCTAGAAGGCAAGAAGACAACCTTCTTTGCTCTCTTCGCAGAGCATGAACAACAGACACAAGGTGACCAGTGCGTACAGATGATCAAAGAAGTGATGTGCTCGGTCACCAATTAGAAGGCACATCTGTTAGTTATGCTGTGATCTGCAGACTGACTACCTGGAGTAAACTCTGTCCTGTGTACAATTACTTATGGTTAACATGCTAAAATCTAAACCACATTACTGGGGGATGAGGCTTAATTAACTAACCTGCAGTAACCACAATTCAGGCAAACTGGAACCATGTAAAGTAAGAAGTGCTTTTCATTGCAAATTTCATTGCTCTGCCAAGCTTTCCTGTAACCTCCAAATACCTCTATGGATGGAAGAAGCTACTTTAGAAATATGGGAAATTGGGGTTTTACCCTCAGAAGTCTTGGATTATAAATAGAGAGATTTTAGTTTTCTTACTATCTTTTCCTGAGAAATAGACAGCAGCATGTAGTCAGAGCTCCCGGAAAAATAAAATGTAATTACAGAGCAAAAGATTTGCATTTACTGGTCAGGATCAAAAAGGCTTACACTGGTGGTCTTGAACTTGATCCTGTGTTATGATCTCCTGTAGGGCTTATTAACTTACGGCACCCTCTGAGTGCTACCCCACCCTCTTGAGTTTCTGAGTTTGTAGGTTTGAGGTGGTAGCTGAGAAGGAGCATTTTTAGGAAGTTCCCAGGTACCGGACACTGCAGATAAGGAACCCCAATTTATGAACCACAGACTTAAACACACGCAGCCTATTCCATGGGGGGAGCGCAAAGTCTCAGGAACCTAAGTCTGGCAAGAGCATAGACACTGAATCCTAGAGCTTGACGGTGGCTTAGCGATCCTTCAGTTAAGCCCTGTTATTTTACAGCTAAGAACATGAAAGCCTGCAAACTTCAAATGATTTACTTAAAATACGAAGTTAGCCAGTCTTAAAGTCTGGTCTAGAACTTAGAATCTATTTCCAATAATTTCTGGAGGACAGCCAGCATCATAATAGACCATATTCTCAATAGACATATGGTGAAAAGATCACACACACATACACACACACACACTCTCAAACTTACTGAGTATGAAATGGTCTGGCTAAAAATTGCCATTCCTAAGCCCTCACGTAAAGGTTCTGACTTCACAGGTGGAGGAGAAGGCACTTATAGATGGCAACCCCATGGGATTCAAATGCAGGAGAACTGTTCTTCAGGAAACATTGGGTAATGCCAGTGTTTTAAGCCAAAGAACCTACACACTGCAAAGAACAGAATACCAAATGTCTTTGAATTTTTTCTTTCTTTTTTTTTTTTTTCAAAATACTTGCACAGATTATAACTCCCCCCATTCTCATATGAGGTGGATGAAGCAACAGCAATTCTTCCTTCTTGAACAAACTTTGGACAAGACTTCCCCTTCCTAGACCCTCCTTTTCTTCATCTGTTTAAGGGGTAAAAGTCTTTTCTAAAATATTTATTTATTTTGAGAGAGAGTGAGTTTGGGGGAAGGGGCAGAGGGAGAGAGAGAGAATTCAAGAGACTCCATGATGGGTGTGGAGCCTGACTCGGGGATCGATCTCACAACCCTGAGATCATGACCTGAGCCGAAATCAAGAGTTGGTTGCTTAACCCACTGAGCCACCCAAGGTGCCCCAATGCGTAAAAATATTACATCTGATCTCATACAACTGGTCTGAGGACAAAATGAGATAGGACCTATGAAAGCAAATTGCAAAGGGTAAAACATTATCTGGTTATTAGTTGTTAGCTTCATTACAGAGAAGCCTAAAGGGTAAGTTTTTGTTTTTTGTTTTTTGTTTTTAAATCAAGTCGGGTATCTGCAGATAAAAGATTCTTAATTGTAATATAGTTGGCTCATCTTGGCAGAAGCTTACTGATCAGTCAAAGGGTACCAGATGAGGCAACATCTCCATGAAATCACAAAATTTTACCCCAAGAAGCCCCAGGTTACCTGGCCCAGAATCTGCAGATTAACGTCAAAGCTGGAACAATTTTAAGTATAATATATGCAGGGCTAAATGGCTTTCTTGGAAAATATCTTGTCTAATCTCTGTCCCCAGGACATTTCCTGCCTCTCTTGACTCAAATTGGACTGGAAACCAGACAACCGCGACTCCCTGAGCTTTCTTTTCTTTTAGTAAAGCTGCAAAGATAATTTTTAAAGCAGAAAAATGAAAACTATCCATTTACCTCTACTCTGCCTTCACCGAGAAGAAGATCCCCAGGGTTGGATGAAGAAGACGCCAAAAAAGGAAGGGAGAGTGTTCCTATCCCAGCAGGATGTGTGGAGGAAGCTGTGCTGACTAAGGACAGCAAAGAAGCCATCTTGGTACAAAACATCCCCCCTACACAGGAGCTCTTTCAACAAAGAACACAAGAACCTTTTTCTCTTTGAGGGCCTGGCTCTTCTTTTTCTGCACGTAATTTTCATCAAAATTTGTGGAGCCAGAACATTCTGGCTTCATTGTTACTCTGCTGTTGCGCATCATGAGTAACTACTTTCTTCAACGGGCTGCCCAAGTGGTGACTCTACCCACAACTGGCACGAGATCATTCATTTGAGGAAAGGAAAATGAACCCTTTTAGGGAAAGAGCAGGCATCTCACTGGGAGCGACTGGTGCTCATCTCCAATGTGGTTACTCAAATTACAGAAGGCTCTTGGAGAACAACCGACCTCTTTTAGAAGAAGTGGTTTCAAACCATTCCATATGAAATGCCCAGACCTGATTACAGAGCTTTCTTGAAGCCGACATCTGAGACAGATTTAAAGCAAAGAGCAAAGGAACAAAAAATATTCCCCAGAAAATAAAACTGTTCATGTTGTCTTACCTCATTGTAGCCGGAGTAGCAAGACCTCCTGGGGCAGAAGGTACAGGAAGGAGCCTGGTTTCCACTGACCCCGTGAGACACGCCTGGAGCTCGTGCTCCTCAAAGGGCCTCCCTAGACACTAAGGATTCCCCCCAAAATTCAGAGACATGTGGGATATGTGGGTCCAGCTCACGCTCAGGTCTGAGGATAATCCTGTCTTGCCACATTTTCTTCAGTCCAAGGACATCCGCCTCTTCCCCCAAATCAGCCCTTTCTCTAGATGTCGTCTTTCTATCCACGACACCAGAATTCTCCCAAACTGGTCAATTTCAACATTCCATTTTCCAACCATCCTTCAAATACCCACCTTCCAACCTCACATCTAGGTTTCAGATGGCTTTTCTTTTCCTTCATAGTGTCTCTGGAAAGGATCTCTCCCAAGTACCTCGTTACACTAACGCATCAGAATTGATTCATTCGGTATTGTGCCCAAGCACTGGGCGAAGAGCTCCAAAGATAAGTAAGGAAAAGAAAGTCATTTAAAGTAAGTGTTCAAGACAAGAATAAAATCAGGACTTACACTATTGTCCCTACCTACAATGTCCCCTTTCTCTCTGATCTCAATCAAACTTTAAACACAAGTCAGGAGACATGATCGCCAAGAAGCCTGTTTTGAATCCAGTGTCAGCGGACTTTGGTGTCTCTCCAACGGACTTTCCGAAGTGCCTATCTTGATCCCTGCATGGACACTCCAAGGATAGATGTGTCTGGCCCCCAGCCAGACGGTGGGGATGTGAAGACACAGACGGGGTCACATTCATCTCTGCATTCCTAGCACTTAACACGGAGCTCAGGACACAGTTCCATTGCATGTTTTTGAAGCAATGAATGAAAATTAGAAGAGAAATCGCTGAAAGCTGGGGAATAGAGACAGAAGTATTCATTTCAGCTGGGGTAGTGGAGACGATTTTCTTGGAGGAGGTGGTATTTAACAAAGCACTGAAGCATGAACAGGATTTCTAGAATGTGGAAAGATCAAGGGCTTTGATCTTTGAGGGGCAGGGCTGGTACGCAGAGGATTATTTTTTAAGACTGAATGGATTCTCGGGGCGCCTGGGTGGCTCAGTGAGTTAAGCCGCTGCCTTCGGCTCAGGTCATGATCTCAGGGTCCTGGGATCGAGTCCCGCATCGGGCTCTCTGCTCAGCGGGGAGCCTGCTTCCTCCTCCCTCTCTCTCTCTGCCTGCTTCTCCATCTACTTGTGATTTATCTCTGTCAAATAAATAAATAAAATCTTTAAAAAAAAAAAAGTCTGAATGGATTCTCTCCACCTCTAATCTACTGCTTTTCTAAAAATCATCTTTCTTATACTCTACTCCATTTTTTCCCCTTCCTTACTGGTGGAGAACCTCCAGTGAGTCCTTTCTGTCTAACACAGTGCAATTCAAGCACATTAGCTTGCATTCAGGGCTCTTGCTGCCCTACACTTTTTTCTGCTCCTAACTTTGGTCCTCTGGCCACCTACTGTGTGCACACACGGGACCCGTCTGCAATCAGTCCCCTGTATCTTAATTTTGTCACCTCCTTGGCTGTCCCGATACTCCCCCCACTCAGCCTGCCCTTCTCCCACACTCAACAGCACTCTTCTTGCAAATCCTACGTCCTCCAGCAGCCCCACTTTGCCCCTGCAGACCACAGCACCCTCTTCCTCTAGGGAACTTGATCAAACTCTTCTTTTACCAATTCATCATACGCTATACTGTATGGTTTTCTAACTACAAGTCTGCTGTGCCCCTCTTAGGAGGACCCAGACAAGGGACTGCCAGTCTGAGATAAAGGATAGTATCCCCCCGTAACATGCTGTGTCTCAGACATTCTACTGGCTAAAAATTCTCACTGAATGGAATACTCCTCGAAGAATATATCGGGGGGTCTGTAATTCGGGCAGATATCTTCTTATTCAGCTACCCATGGATAGGGGGCTTACGACACAAAATTGAATTTCATGAGAATAAAATTCTAGTATTCATTTGTTACAGAATGACCAACTCCACCGCTGTTACAAAATAAGAACTTCGCACTTCTCTCTTTTGTTGATAAAATTACAGTCACAGTTCGTCCACACGAACTGTTCGTTACTTTGTCCACACGACCAAAGGAATGCCTTTTTTTTTTTTAATTCATACTGTGTGACTGGCCCTTTAAGACAGGTGCACCCTTCCCACCATTTTCGTGCCAGCCCTTGTGACTTCGGGGACCCTTCCCGCTCTTCAGCCCACCCCACCCCCAGGCTTTGCCCTGCATCAAACCACATCAATATACCAGTCTTAGACCTTAATCGTGAAAGACACCGAGGGGCACAGGGCTCGACACTTCGTCCCCCACAACAGGCCGCGGGGCATGGAGAATCCATCGCCTAACCTTTCCCAGCCTCTGTCCATCTGGGCCCCACTGTTGGATGTCCAAGCTTGACAGGGAATGCTTTCCAATGGGAAATTGCAGCAGCCCCCCCCCCATCCTTTTGGTCCCTATTGTATGTTCAGCTGCACTGGAACTAGCCGCTAATCAAAGCCAGAGCCTCTCATACACAAACAAACACAGCATTGTGGCCTCCCCCAGGGCTGGAACACAGCACTCCCACAAACAATTTAGTCAGGTGATAGCAGGCCGCAGGCCCAGAGGGAGCGTCTCCAGGACACCCTCTTGCCTGTGCTCCCAGGTCCCTTCCTCAGCACTAGCCCCTTAAACCACCATTCCAGACCAAGTGACTCTTGAGGAGACAATGGAAAATGAACCAATGCATGAAAATATGCAGCCAAAGAGGTCTAGCCTAATGGCAGAATTCTTTTATCGAGGGAGGGTATTCTCCCGATCAGAGGGAGGTAGATATAATTACACAGTGCAAGATCGTATTTCTGGGCCCTGGCCAGAGGAAAGAGGGAAATGTTGAACCAAAACCTCTTCAGGTACTCACGGGACCCTTGTCATGGAACAGGGGTGGAGAGTGGGGCAGCATGCGCTGAAGACCTTTGTGGTCAGAACTACGTGGACCACAATCTTAGTTCTACCTCTAGCTTGTGATCTCGGACAAATTACTTCACCATCCTAAGACTCAGTTTCCTCATCTATAAGAAGCAAAACAGTCTTTTTCCCCCAAGGCTTTTGGGAACATTTAATCTGGAACTGAATGTCAAGTTCCCGCCTTGTGTCCCACACAGAGAAAGCACCTGACAGACATTAGATGCATTCTTTGAGCCGGTGGGTGGTGCTCTGAAAGGAGAAAGGGGAGGAAATCACACAAAAAGCGAACAAGGTCTTAGCGTCTCCAAGCTGCTGATGATAAGGGACAAAGTCTGGCCCTGGAAAGTTCCTAGAAACAGCACCCCAGAGGTGCTGGCAGGTCCCGAACTTGACAGATCGCCATGTGTCCCCAGAGCACATCAAGGGACGCGAGGGATGCCAGTGGCCAGCGTGAAGCCTGGATACAAGAGGTCTTCAGAGAACAGCAGAAGGCAGGCCTCTGGGTGTCTGAACATCGATAACGGAAATATCCCTGAGGACGAAGAACCGAGTGGAGAAGAAAAGCTGGAGATGCCAAGGAAAGCGACTGCTCAGGTCACAGTTTGTGGCGAGGGCAGCCAAGTAATATTCAGTCTTGCCAGGGCTGGTGGAGGGAGCGCGTGGGGGGTAGAAACTAGGTAAAATGTTATCCTAATTCTATGCAGCAACAAATGTGAATTGAGCAGCTGGCTCTATGCCAGGGCATAGACCTGGGCAGCGACAAAGAGAAAGAACCAGAAATGATTACCCAGCAACAGAGTTTAGAAAGATGAGCTTCAGTGACAAGGCGCGTGACCACTGAAACTCAGACCTAATGCAAAGATTTCCGTTAAATACGAAGGACCAACAATCCAAAATGATTGAACAACTGAAGCATCTTCAAAGGCGTCTGGGGGGCTCGGTCGGGGAAGCATCCGACTTTTGATTTCAGCTCAGGCCACCATCTCAGGGTTGCGAGATCGAGCCCCGAGTCAGGCTCCACGCCCAGCAAGCAGTCTGCTTGGGATTCTCTCTCCCCCTCCCCCTCTGTCCCCAGCTCCCCACTCGTGTGTGCCTGCACAAACGCTCTCTCTATAAAATAATAAGTTAAAGCTTTAAAAAAAAATGGAAGCCTCTTCCTATGGAGATCTACAAACAGAACCAGTATCGGATGTTAGCTAGAGGAATGTGTCCTAATATCTACAGATTTGCTTCAAGAATCGCCAGTCATTAGTGGTGTCCCTGATCCTTGCTAGCATGTACCTCAAGTGTCCCTCAGTTTAGCTGGTGCTCCTGGGGGGACGCATTCACCCTTATTTCAGTAAAAGTCAATCTCATCTAATAAGCCACAGTCCCGGAGTTGCTCCCTTTGCGTCCACTGGGAGAATGTGGTCGCTTGCTCCTTAAAGCCTTACTAACTGGTCTGCACTTGACCGCCCCTGCTGTTACCTCCTCCAGCCCCCAGCTTCCCCGCCTCCCGTCATCCCAACCTCACTGCGGCATCCTGAGTCCTAACAGAGACAAATATTTAACACTCTCAAGGGACAGAGCGTGTGATTTTGCTCAAAATGCACCAAGAATAGAGATAAGCAATTGCTTATCACACTAGATAAGCCAAGAAATCCACTCCCCTTTGAGAAAAACAGCCTCTGGTACTTAAGCTGATCTTCTCCACCTAAGATTATATTTAAAATCCAGTACAAAGAGAAGTTACACTTTCCCCTGATTCTGCACTGGTTTTCAACTATTGCTCAAGTTCTAGTGCATGATAAGAGACCCGGCCACGCCTCCGCGTGGACTTGGAAATCAGATAAGGAAGAGGTCAGTTGGAGGAAAGACGACGACAAGGGGATAACAATTTGTTCTGCAACATAAAATTGGACTTTTTAATAGGCGGGGCCAAGCCTAAACGTTTTTCCGATTTAAACAAGATGCTTCACATTACATCTTACAGCTGGTGATGAAAGGTAAGGGACAAAACCCACCCAGGAAGCTCATGGCGTGTGTGCAGCCAAGCCCTGGGTCTGGAGGATTCTGTTGCTCCAGGACATGAAAGGGAGCCTCCCTGGCTCTTCCTTGATCCCTTTTCTTGACAGCAACCCCCCCTGTGCTCCCCACAGGGTGGAGAAGACACAGATGTAAACAGTGGGCTAGAGGACGTGTGCCTTTATGGAAGAGTGGGCTCAGCGACCAAATGGACTACCTTACGGTCTTGTACCCAAGATCGCTCAGGTCCTATTTGAGGCACTGGCATGGCTGCTACTGTTTGGTCTTCAAGAGCTTCCTCTGAGAAGAACAAGGAGGGACCAGGATTGCTGCCCAGAGCCTGACTGACTTATGGCGTCGTTATATGTAGAGGCATCCAGAGCCCGGGAGACTAGGACAGCAAACAAGACCAGTCTAGCCCAGAGAAGTCTCCTCATAAACCCCGCCAAAGCCAGTGGGCTCACTGGTGCCTCCACAGTGGAGGAAACCTCAACTCTGATAGAATTTTCTGGGAGGCCTGAAGTTCCTTTCCCCAGGCACAGGGCTTCCAACTATCAGGCTTGGGGATATTTTCCCTAAGATCTCAAAATCAAGTCCACTTCCATTTCTTTTGTCTGTTGGTTCTGCTGCCTTTGACGTTAACCGCTGTCATTTTAACTTCCTGCAAGAGCACATCAGTGGACAAAACGTTAGACACCAGAGTAAGGCTGATTTTGGAAACGCGGATCTATTTTGAGAGAAACTGGTTAGAAATCCACCTCTACCCACTTACTCCTGCTGAATTGCTTCTGATCTGTTTCTCCAAACCAAATTCATTTATGACAGCCTTGAAGTTGCATCTCCAAATTCCCAGATATCACATATCAGAGGGCAAACTCTGTGATCCCCAACTGTCAGACTAAAACCTCTATTTAAAAAGGGCTAAAAATCATTTCGGGCTCAAGTTGGTGGGACTCCCAGTACTGGCAGAGACAATCAAAGCGTGTAACTGTTGCCTGTCCTCTCCAATCAGCGATGCGGTTGTCCAACGCAAATTTGATCGGACTCCTTTAAACTTGAGCCCATTTGTACATTAGTTATTCCAAATAACAACAGAGCAAATAAACAACTCCCCTTTGGGTGCCAATGCATCAGAGAGCCACAGGCTTCAAAAGGTTTGCTGCCCCTGCAGGTTACCCACACGCAGGGCTCTGGGTCCAGCCCCTCAGCCCCAGAGCAGTCTGGAAGGCCCCTAGCCTCCTGGGAGCTGCTACAGGGTTAGATGGGTCCTGGCAGCTGTGGCTTCCCTGGGGAGACTTTATCCCCCTCCCCACCCCTATATGTATCTGGAAGGGTCCTCGGGGTCAGAATGAAAGACACTGTTTACTCAGCCTGACCTTTAATTGGCACACACGAAACACACGAAGTTCCACGGAATTAAGTGTTCTCATCTAAACAGTACATCCTTTGCTGGGACAAAGACTTCTTTTGTTTGTTTGCTTCAAGGCATTATGTTTGTTTGCTTTCATTTTTCTACTTCCAACTTTATTAGGAGAGTCTGTAATAGTAATGGACTAGGCTTTTTTTTTTTTTTTTAAAGTCTGAAACATTGTATATCAAAATCTTTTTTTTTTAATTTTTAATTTTTTATAAACATATATTTTTATCCCCAGGGGTACAGGTCTGTGAATCGCCAGGTTTACACACTTCACAGCCCTCACCAAAGCACATACCCTCCCCAATTGGACTAGGCTTTTTTTAATGACTCAGATTCCCCCATGTCAAGCTAAGTACACTGAATTTCCATCTTAATTGGCCTCATTCATAAAAACAAATGCACAGGAATGTGTGTAAAGCTATTAAAAGTAGAGCATGCATTAATTGTAATGTTGATTTGTAAAAGACAGGCAATTATTCATTCAACTATTTCTTACAGTTCCATCAGCAGATCTGAAAGCTGTGGATGTGTATCAGAGTGTTAATAGCAGCATCTATTTGGAGCAAGACTCGAAGGGAGTTTTTCTTCTTTATAGTTTTTAAAATTTTGAGCATCTTAAGCCATAAAGATATATTTTTCTAGAATGAGGAAAAAATGATTTTTTTTAGGTATGTATTTCTCTTTTTCTAATAACAAATATAATAATGAAAAACTTCATTTTTTTCCCCATGATTAAAGTGAAGCCACCTTTTCACAAGTCTGACATGCACGGTGCTCTGAGATTCTGAATACCGCCAAAGACACTGAACTTAATAGTTAAATGGATGCTGTAAATTTAAAGTGTGCATAGGAAGACAGGCTCTTTTTTCAAAATTTAAGTACCTAAATCTATTACAATAATCTAATCAACTACCTGTTTTCCTTCCTAGAACAGTTGAGTTTTCCTCAGTTACATGCCTTGGACCATACCTACAGAAATACTGCAATATATTGCACAAGAAGGTAATATTTTTTCTTTCTTTCTTCTTCTTCTTTTTTTTTTTTTTTTTTTTTGGTAGAAAATACCTTTTGAACAACAACACTGACCCTTGCCTAAAATTCCCCAAAGCTACTTTGAAGCCACTTTGGGCTTACCATGGGCGCCCCACAGGACCTCCTGGCACGTGCCCACTAAAACCCCTCCAGTGTTCTTAGGATCCAACAGGAAGACCACGATCTGTCAAAACCTCAGGGATAACCCTTGGCTATTATGGGCAAGACTCCCAGGGTGAGGTTTAGAAAAAGCTGAATTATTAGCAAAGAAGTAAGGCCAGGATGAAAACACTGTTCTAAAATTGTGTGTGGTCTCCCCTTGTTTGAGCTTGAGTGAAGATTTTGTTACCCAAGAACGGTACTGGGATATGTTCCTTATTGCCAAAACCTGGCTCTGCGGCAAGAATCTCCAGAGGCCCAGGGTCTTCCCAGAAGTCACCAAGATGGAGGACACTTGCTCGACTTCCGTTACAGTACGGAAGGGACAATCAAAGAGAATCTTACTCAAAACCTAAAGAAGAGAATATTCTAGCACAAAGAAAACAAACGATATGATATCCTTTTCATATGAAGAAGGAAGTTTCCTAAACACTTCTCACTCACTCGCTTTTAAGACAAATTAAGGCATGAATCACTTCTCCCTTCTCCAGGGAAAACACTGGAAGGAGACACTGGTACACGCGGGGCAGGGGGCCTCTTACTCTAAGCGTCTTCAGTTGAGCCAAGCAGGAAATCAGATGGTGATTGCAAATTTCTTTTATGAAAAACCAAACACTGTAAATATTTGGACATGAAGTATGGGCATGTGCTGTTTTTGTGCACAGCAAGAAGGGTTATTGCCCAGGACTCTCAATGTTTGTATTAAGCTATGAAAGGTCATGCCTGGAGAGTTCTGGTCCTTCTCCCATTCTCTCAAGTTCATGGATCCCAAT
Source organism: Mustela putorius furo (assembly GCF_011764305.1). Taxonomy (NCBI): domain Eukaryota; kingdom Metazoa; phylum Chordata; class Mammalia; order Carnivora; family Mustelidae; genus Mustela; species Mustela putorius. The sequence continues at coordinate 90,697,056 of NW_025421998.1, forward strand.
CCTGGGGGCTGGCTGCAGGCCAGCAGCCGGGCTATCACTGTGGGAGAGGTCTGCCCGGCGCCTGCTAAACCACAGCCTGCGTTGCCCGGAGACCTCCAGGGGACAGAAACGCCCGTGACAGCGTAAGGAGCACCTGCTACGGAGTAAGCGCAGTGTCGCTCTTCAGTCGCAAAGACCTAAATTTAGCGAGCATAACTGACTGAACAATTTGGCATGTCCTCCTGACAACTCTCAGGAAGAACTATAATACAATATTTAGTAAAAGAATGCAAAACCATTTTCATTTAGCCTTTTTTTAGGATTGTCTTCTTGCTTCCTCCCCATCCCCCAGCTCTGTCTCAGATTTTCATATTTTCACACCCTTCACACATCTCCTGTGCACTTTGTCCAGTCAAGCCGACCTTTGGGTACCTTTAGCGATCTCTAGGCATCCTCGGAAAATGACAGCGACAAGCAGCAGAATCGGGGAAGGAGAAGTGGTTCCGCAGATTTTATTACGAGCCGCTCACACGCAGCCTACAACTTTACAGTTTATAAACATCAGACTGTCACGATGTACCTTCATCACTGAAGGCAAAAGCAAGGGACGCCATCCCCAGCCTCCCTGCCATCTGACAGCCAAGATCCCCTGAGGCTTCGGGAGGGTAGGTGACACATGCCCCGTCCCTACCAAATGTCAGGCAGAGCTGCAGGGAAACCATCAGGTTTCTGCAGCTTCATGGGGACTCCCACCCAGAGCTGATGCTTCCTTGGTGGCGGCCGAAATCACGGAGAATGTGTTTACAGGCATCCCCAGCGCCAGCAGTGGGATGGCTGCACTGGACTGAGGGGCCCTGAATGCCCAGTGATCTCCTGGAGGCCACAAGGAAGGCCAAAGTCAGCAGCCCGATTTGGAGACCTCAGGCCTTAAGCACGACCACAGGTTGCATGTTCCTTTTCAGGGAAAGGGAATTGGGGAGCTGTCTTTACAGAGAATGATCTGAGAGTGCAAGGCACAGTGGAAGGGTCTCACCCAGGTCTCACCTGTCTGCCTGGCTGAGACGCCACCTCGGCCTGAGAAATAAAAGTGATGGGGAGCGTCATGTCACCGGGCAGGGTCACTGAGCCCCCGGAATTAGCGCCTTCATTGTCTTCATCCAACACCCCCTACCCATCAGACTCTGGGTTCAGTCCTTCATGTTCATTTTCTAGATTAATAGTCATGTCAATACTACAAGGGAGGTATTCATGTTCTCAGTAAAATGAGAGGTCAGGCCATTGAAGAAAAACCATGATATCTGCTGACGGTCACAGAGCTAGCAGTAAGTAGAACTGTGGTTTCTACCTTGGTTTCCTTGACCTTGGAGCTCAAATATGGGCCTGTTAGGGCTAATATGCCTACTTTGTCCCCTATACCCAGGTGGCCTGTCACATGTCTGCGTTCCTTGATTCCACCTCTCAAGTCAGAATCTGTAGGGCTGGGCCCCCGGCACCCGGAAGCTAAGACATGATTCTAGTTATTTCCATAAACAGAAGACAGGGAACCGCTACCCCAGGTTATTTAGCCTCTTATCATATATACCTTAGAGTTTAGGTTTGATATAAGAGGCAACTGGGGCATAAAAATTAATTAGTCAAAGGATGAAATGGCATTATGATATAGAGAAGAAAATATCCAAACTAGGTATTTTAAAAATTTTATTTTTATTTGTTTAAAGATTAATTTATTTGTCAGAGAGAGAGAGAGAGAGACAGCGAGCACAAGCAGGGGGAGCAGTGGGCAGAGGGAGAGAGAGAAGCAGGCTTCACGCTGAGCATGGAATATGTCTTGGGGCTTGGTCCCAGGACTCTGGGACCATGACCTGAGCCGAAGGCAGATGCTTAACTGACTGAGCCCACCAGGCACCGCAAAAGCTTTGTTTTAATACTTTCATGGCACTTACTGGGGTCATCTTAACCTCTCTAAGCTTAGCTATATCAGTGTAAAGAAAAAAAAAAATCCTGCTCTAAGTGGAATTGTTATAAAAATATTTAAAAAAATGTAAAAAGTTCTGAAAAGCAAATGTTCTATAGCTGCATTGGAGTTACGATGAAAAGAAGGCTTTTAGTGAGCAGTCTTGTAGCTTTGAATTATACGGTCTCTTAAAGAAGAAGGAAGTCAGATTTCTCTCTCCATTATGGAGGCAACCATGAATCAGAGACCTTGCAAGTTCTGGGCATGAAGTGGACAAGGAGGAGTATGATTAGAAGACAGGCCAGAGACCTGACAGGCTTAGATGACCTGTGAAATGACAGAGGTGAAGAAATGAGAGATGGATAGGCTTCCTTATAGAGGTTCAAGGCTGAGAATGGGGGTGCTCAGATTTAAATCAGAAATTGGCACCAGGTGATGTTTAGAGGAATTACATATAAAGGACGTATCATCAAGGTCTTTGGGGCATGAGAGGCAGAGAGAATGGTAGTCAGAGGCATTTATTTTTTTCACTCATTTGCCAGACATTATTGGTCATTTTCAGAGGTCTGGAGCTTGATAGTCTAGGGTTCTTGAGATGAATGAGACAGAGCCCCTGCCTTTCTGGATGCACGGTGTGGGTGGGATGGAGCTCCTGAGAATGGTGAGTAACTATGACGGGGAAAGATGAGCTTTTCCAGAGTCAACCCTGCTGGGAAAGGCAAGAGTTAAAGTCACTTGGATGGGCTGATGGAGAGGGGGAGGAGAAAAGAGCAGGGCAGAATCAGAGCGCCACCTAGAGGACAGATTTGCCTGGGAAACGCCCCCCCCCTCTGGTGCCTTCAACCTACTCACTCAGTTTCATCCAAATTCCACAGCTGACATGGAGGATTTGCTTTCTTTTCCTCCGTGCATAGCAGTCCCCTGAAGGACAGTCAAAATCTCATGTCTGGTATATCTTTTCCTGAAGAATCCATCTATGGTGATGTGTCAAGTCTTTAATATTACATTTATTCTAAATAACCCGGAGGGAATTCTAAGATGTCACTTTCAGTCATTTCCTGTGTGCCCCACGACATGTGCCCCATGAAATGAAAACACAAAGGAACCCAGAGTCAACTTCTCTTCCAGAATAAATGGCAATAAAATAACCAAAAGACAGTGATAATTTTGAAATAAATATGATCACCTTCTCCGTTTAACCTTTTTGAGTTAAACTTCCTTTTTTCTCATAAAAAATTTTTTAATCACTTTTTTGCTGGAACTGCTTAGGGCAAAAACTTGGTATGTACATATCTTGCTGTAACTCGTGTTGTAGTTATTTTAATGTACTCGCACATACACTGAGTAGCCCATAAGCTATTTGAAGGCCTATTTATTTTTGTATTCCCTATCACACTACCTGACAAGTAATGGGTCAGTCATTATGTGTAGAAGTCTGTTGGGATTAAGAATAAAATAACAAGAAGTCCTCTGCTTTAGTCTCCTTCCCCAACTAGGATTGCCTTTAGTATTCATTTAAAAAAAAAAAAAAATTTTTTTTTTTTTAAGTGTGACACCAAAATGCAACCGAGAATGGAGAGATTTGAGAACTCTCTCATGAAGACTGGAGTAGAAACCCAAAGTGTCATGATCAATACTGAAGCATATGGAGAGAGAGGGAGGGGCGGGGGGGGGGGTGAGATCTGAGTATTTAGAAATGAATGTCCACATGTGGAGGTCGAGGAGAAAAGAAGAAAAAAAATGCTGAGGAGTGGCCAAGGAAGTTGGAAAAAATTAATATGTCAGGGAGGCTGCAGTAAAAGATAATCAGATAATCATAAGAAACCAGTGTTGGCAAACGATGCTGTTGCATATTAAGGGAAAGGAAGAAATGTAAAAAGTCATTTGTTTGATGAAATGACCTGTGACTTTTCAAGTGTTTTTTTTCCAGAGATGGGGGGCAGGGCTATAAATGGATTTTCATGGTCTGGCATCTCTTTTAAATATATTTGTAATAAAGGATTTCACAAGTTAGCACCATTTCCATATACAAACGGAACTGTGGGACTGTAAGCCTTAGAGAAAAGAAACTTTTTTATTTCTTGAGTATATCACATCGCCTACCTCAGTATTAGGCATCTAGCATACATATAATAAAAACTGCTTATTATGGTTGAACTGACTCACCAGAGGAGCAAGAAATCTTCTCCTGCGGAGGCGGGATGGGGAGGATGCAGGTGAGTAATCCCGGCTCCACTCAAGTTCAGGAACTAAGAGGAGAATGAAGTCAACACTGCTCTCAGTGACGGAAGCATAAACTGATCCTGGCCGGGGTCTTAGTCAGAGGGAAACAATCCAGAAAACAGGTTTGAATGAACCAGGCCAGAAAAATGTGAAAATCGTAGCTAGAAAGGTCCAGCTTTCCAAGTATCCCAGGATATGGGCGACCCTTCCGGATACATACATACGTGAAGGCGTATTTGCCACCCTAGATACAGGGAAGAAATTGGGCAAGACATCGTGGGACTTGTTAAATGGGAAATGATGGCACTGGATGAACAGAAGGGAGCTTCGAGAATGACAGCAGAGGAGGGGGATGGGGAAGTGCTAAAGCTAGAAGAAGTGAAAACAAAAGGTTAGGAATACAGCATGCTATTTGCCTTGTCAGTGACATTTTGGTTGTCGAATGGTTCTTAGAATTAAGAGCGTAGGGTCAGTGTCAGTTACCATGACTCAACGTCTTTCAAGATTCATATACTTTTTTTTTTCAACTAAGGATGATGCTTAGGAATCTAAGAATTCTGCTTTTAGGAGACACATTATGATGGGTTTTTTCTTTTCTTTTCTTTCTTTTTTTGGAAATGGCACTTTACCTAAACCTACTGTGAAGAAATGGCTAACAAACAAATCCCAGTAGAAGAAATTAAAATTTTATTTCTCCAACTGTCTCAAGCACCAACTGTTGACTGTATTCTTTGCCTGAGCTTAAGAAATAGGGATTTGTGGTGAATGTGATCTACATAATCGAATCCACAATGTTACCATAAACACAATGCCCTCCGATAATGTCATGGTATAGCTACTCTTTTAAACCACAGACATTTTAACCTCTCTCTCTTTTTTTTTAACCAAATACTAAAACAGCACGGAACAAAAGGCTTGTTATATTTGACAACCTAGAAAGATCATGAGACCCGGAGAACTCTGCCACATACAAGACTGGCATGAAGTGTGTGGAAAAATGGCTCGATGGATGGAAACTTACATTGGCCATAAATATCAGGGATGAAGAACAACTTTCCAAAGTCAGGCTGTGGCCCAAATCCCACTCCAGCCAGTTGGCTCTGGATGGAAAAAAGTCGGCCCAGCTCATAAAGAGAAGATCCATATCTGAATATTATTTTACCACAGAGCAAAGGCATGGCCTTGTGCCAAGAGGAGACAGAAGTTCTGATTATTCATGAGAACGGCAGCCTTCACCGTTTGAAGAAGCCCCATTCAGCATCCAGGCAATGGAAGGGCACAGTTGGGAAGCCTGGACTCCCCCCAGAGCCCCACAATAAGCCATACCTTAAACTAGACTCAATGCCCTCCGGTGTATACCACGCTTGTTCTCGGGTTGCCCTGGGTACTCTCAGTTTAAACATTACCTTCCGTAGGGAAGTCAAGGACCGTTCCCCATATACCGACGCCACCATATTAACAGCAGGAGTGGAGAACTTGAATGTATATTCTGAATTCTAATTTCTGGTATTTGCGATCTGCCATTAGCTAACCACACACACCATTTTGAGTAAGCCAACTTAACTCAGTCTCCTGGGAAAATTTTGAAGAGTAATAATTAAAAAAAAAAATAAACCACATATGAAAAAGAGAATCAGAATCCACATGAGAGGTCATTTAAATGAGAAAGTGAGAGTATCTTCAAAGGGGGGGGAAGCATTTAAACCTAAAATATTTCATTTCTAAGATGGATCTTATTGATAAAAGCGATTAAACTACTTGTGGACCTTATTTCTCTCAGGTTATTTCTAATGATCAAGTTCTGTGAAAATTCAACAAGGCCACTGGCTTTTTTTTACTAGAGTAAAAAAAAAAAAGTGCACTGAAGCTCTCAATAAATTGGCAAATTTATTACTCCAAATATCTTGGAAAGAGGTCTAGGAAACCACAGAACTATGTATTATTATATAATCTATATTATACTCTGTATACTATTAAATTAACCTCAATCTCTATAATACCTCATTTAAACATCAGGTGATTCAAGTTATATATTAACAGGATGATAATTGGGGATTAACACAACTCTGGCTTGGAAAATACAATGTGAGGGGCGCCTGCCTGGCTCAGCTGGTTCAGGGACCCCACTTGGTTTCAGCTCAGGTCCTGATCTCAGGATCCTGGAAATGAACCTGGCATGGGACTCTATGGTCCCTGCGGAGTCTGCTTAAGACTCTCCCTCTGCCCCTTGCATGCACTTGCTCTCTCTCAAATAAATAAATAAATCTTAAAAAAAGGAAGTAAAAGAGAGAAAAAAAACAATGCAGTTGCATCCACGCGTGACCAGCAGAGAGAGCGCCTACTGTGGTCCTGGATGGCTTCAGGTGGGCACGCCTCACAGATCTCACTTGTGGGAAGAAAACTGTCCCCAAGGGTGTCTGGGAACAGAAGGGGGTCGGGGGAGATCACCTTCGGAAGACGTAAAGCACAATTAGAGAACTCCCAGCACAAAAGTTTCTTAAGCACAGGGTAATGGAAGGAGGTGTTTTTTTGTTTTGTTTTTAAATAAAATAAAATTTAAAAATTGCATCCTATAGTTTCAGTGAGTGCAAGTCTCACCACTCTGAAGGCACACACAGCCCCAAAGAGGACGAGAGCTAATACCCGCTCTAATTTCCTTTGAATCTAACTGGGCTGTGCGTACTTTTTTTTTTTTTTTTTTTTCTGTGCGTGCTTTTTAATCATTTGGTCTTTAAAGTGCATCATTTACTTAAAAGGGCATATAATGAAGATGGAAAATGCATGCTTTATTTTGTGCTGGGAGACACGTCTTTTGTTTCACTATCAATACCTTGAAATATCTCCACGTATCAATTAGTCCGCAGCGATCGCCGGGCTGAATGGGCTCTACTGTTTCATCAAACTTCACATTTGCCCGGGACCATGAAACTGCTTCCTGATGTTCTTAGTCCCAGAGCCCTGCTTGGTGACTAGCATCTCAGTCCTCTCCCAGGCCCGTGGCTCCCACACAGGCGCACGCGGGCACACACCACCGTTCCCAAGCGGCTACAGCAACCAGCCCACCGAGAGGAAAGATGCTAAAAAGAAACTTCGAGGTCCCGCCCATAGTTCACTTTCCCTCGGCGGCCACCTCTCCCCCTCCCCCCATGCCACTCCTATTTTTATTTATTTATTTATTTTCAGTGTATCCCCAAACTTAGAAAGCAGCTGTTAACAGAGAAAAAGAGTTAACAGCCAAGTGTGTATCAGCGAGAGGTGTGTGTTCTGCGTGTTTTTGTTAAGGAGAAAGAGGTATGTGTGTGTGTTCAGGACGGGAAGTTTTAGGTTTCGTATGGGAACCAAGGAAGGAGGTGGGTATATTCCTTGCTTTAAAAACGCTCGTTGCTTAGAAACATCAACTCGGAAACGACGACTCGGGCAACTTCGTAATGAACACACCCCACCTTTCTGTGCGGGAGCCTCAGAGTTCAAGGGCCTGTGTCCGGGGCGGTGGTTCAAGTCCGCATTCAAACGAGATGGGTTTCAGGTGTGTCTTTCTAAACTTTGGATGTGACCCTTTCCGGAGCCCCTCCCGGGCTGGCGGGCAGGACGAGGAGTGTCCCCGCTCGGTGAGGGCTTCTGGAGGTCCCCCGGCCCCGGGAGGCGCAGCCCCCGCCGCCCCCGCCCCCGGGCACCGCACCCACAAAAGCCAGCGGACGGGCGGCCGCCCGCAAGCCCAGGTGCAGGCGGAGGCGCGGAGAAAGGACGCGAAGCCGAGCCCCGCTTGCCGGGGCGCCTCCGGGCCTCTGGCTTCCCCCCCAGACGCGGACACACCTCCTACGGCAGGGCCTCCGGAGCGCGCAGCCCCGGCGTGGACCCCGCGGGCCGCTGGCACGCGGCGCGGAGGCGCGCAGGGCATGGCCCCCGCTGCTCTCCCCCGCTCACCTACCCGCACCCCGAGTCCCGCACCCGACTCTCCCCCGCCCCCGCCTCCGCGCCGCCCCCCCATGCCTCCGTTGGCCCCCGCAGCGAATCCGTTTCGCGGGCAGCCCGCTCCCACTCGCAGCGCCATCCTCGGCTGCCCCCGGGCCGGTGGGCGAGGGTCAGGGAAAGTGGCCCCGGGGCGGCGGCGGAGCGGCGCGCCGCTTCCCACTTACTTGGAGTTGCAAACGCCGCGCGCGCTCCGGCTGCCTTTGTTGAACGCGGCGAGGCTGTGCGCTCGGTCGGGTGCCGGTGGCCGCTGCCCGCGCGCGCCTGCTGCGCCCTCCGTCCGCGAGCGCGCCTCCCCGGGCTCCCGCTCCCCTGTCCCCGCTCCGGCTGGGGCTCCGCGCGGCGGCTCGGTCGGCGGGCTGTGGGACGGGCGGGCGGGGAGCCTGCTCCAGCCTGGGCCTGCGCAGCGCCCGGCCGGGGAGGGAACGGAAGGGAAATGGAGAAGGGGAGGGATGAGCGGAGCGGGCAGGGCGAGGACGCGGGGCTGGGCGAGGGAGGGAGCGCGCCTTTCCCTCGCGAGCTGATTGGGAAGCTCATTAAAGGCTGGAGTCTCCAGGGCCGCTCTCCCCGCAGGAGCCAGCACGCGGGTTTGAACCAAGAGGCCGGGAGAGGAGACACCGTGTTTTGTTTGGAGCAGGGACCCGCACCACCTTTCTTTTCCTAACTTGGTGCGGACCTGTGCTTTAGGTGGGTGCGCGCCCGCCTTCACAGAGAGGATCGCTTAAATGGAGAGCGGATGGCCTTTTAGGATACAGTGATGGCCTCAGACATTTGTTTTGTTTTGCTTAAATGATATTCGGGATGAAAGAGCCCAGATTTCAAAAGCAGCTTCTCCTTCCTCCCCACGCCGCGAACACCCTCGCCCGCACCCGGCTCCAGTGCCTCCAGCTGTCCGCCCCGTCCCACCTGCGCGTCACAAATGTGCGAAGTCCCTCCTCGCGCTTGTCACCAAGAGTGACAGATGTCTGAAGGTTCCCAATTAAATGCCACTTTCCTTTAGGGGGCTCTTTCCTTTTTTGGCTTCCTTGGTGCCTTGAGTGACCTATTTAGTGACAGGCCTTTGACACCCCAGGGTTTAGAGGCTTAATGAATGGAGCTCTGACTCTGGTCTCCGTGAAACTCGGAGGCTGGGCTGCGTGGCTTTCCGGATTTTCATTATGTTGAGTTGAGAAACCAGGCTAAGGTACTAGGGCGGGGGTTGTTTGGGCAGCATGTAGATGTTTATGATACCGATGAGATAAAAGTATTGCATGTCATAATCGTGACATGTAAAACAAATGTCCCCAAACATTTCAAAAAGTAAATTTTGCAGAGGTGCCTGGGTGGCTCAGTAGGCTAAGCGTCTGCCTTTGGCTCAGGTCATGATGATCTCAGGGTCCTGCTCCCTGCCCAGTGGGGAGTCTGCTTCTCCCTCTGTTTCTGTTTCTGCGCTCTCTCCTCTCTCACTAGCACTTGCTCTCTCTCTCTCTAGCAAATAAATAAAATACATTTTTTTTTAAAAAAGTGAATTTTGAGATTTTCTGCCACTTATCAGTTCTTGCCTCCTGCTGGTCTTTCTCTTTTCACTTCCTTTCAACCTATCATTGGACGGCATCCTCCTACAGATGGTTGCAAAGTAAACTTCCATTTTCCACAGTTCTGAGGTTACATCCCTTCAGTTCCGTCTGGTTAGTATCTACTAAATGCCTTAAGTAACTCTGAAAATTTACATTTGCTGAGCCCCATACCCAACCCCCCAAACTAGAAGCATCGTTTTATGGAGAGTAGTTTCCAGAGATTTGGGGCTCTTAGGTTGACTGCCACCTGGACAAATGTCCCAGGAGGGCGCCAGTTAGGGTCAAAGAGGTGTCTCCACCAGTAGACCTTTTAATCAGTCAGTCAACCAATCATTTCTTTTGTCAAAAGGGGCTGAAATTTGCTTACAAACTTCCAGTCTATCCCTTTACCTAAAGTCTTCATACACAAGTCACACACCATCCTAAAGCAGAAATAAGTGAATAAGGAGCTGTGTCCCCTCGACTCACGGACTGCACGTTGCCTCTTTCTCCTTGTGATTCCATTTTCACGAGGAAAATTTTTGACGAAGCCATGTTGGTTTCAGTGTGATTTCACCTGGATAAATTGGGGAGGTACGCACTTTGTTCTTTACTATTTTTATTCCACCAAGGCTCTTTTCTGAGACACGCTTCTCCACATTCAGTCACTCCTGAAGTGTAGATTTTCTAGGCCTTTAAACAAGGGGTTACTCATTTTCTATTTCTTCCTAATTTTATCTTAACATTTACAGATATAACATGTTGCTCGTCATTACGGGGCTTACACTACAGAGTTGATAACGTAAGCAATGGTATCCCCATGATTTCCATGCCATAACATGTATTATATAAAAAATAGAACCCTCTATTCAAATACAGATATATGAGAATTATTGATATCAGGGCTTCTCAACCAGGAGCAAGAATCATTGCCCTCCAGGTGACATCAAACGATGTCTGGAGACATTTTTGGTTGTTACAGCTTGGTGGAGGACGGTTGCTACAGGCAAATCTAGTAAGTGGAGACCAGCGATACTGCCAATCATTCTATGATGCCCAGAACAGCTCCCATAACAAAGAATTATTTGTCCCAATATGTTAATAGAGCTGAGATTATGAATCCCTTATTAACTATCGTACTTTTAAAACATAAAGGAAGATTAAAGAGTCTTTTTAAAGGAATAGTAATCTCTGAGGTTGAGATTAGTCATAATTTACTTCAACACAGCATTTACACCAAAGTTCAAATGGAAGATGTTTTCACCGGGACTCTGAAGCGTTCACTTCCAAATCCAACCTTCCTCCTGTTGCCTCATTGTGGGTCTGCCGATTCAAGATTTCAACTCATTCTGTTCCTTTAGCCAACAACCTTTGAAGACTCAAGTTTTTTTTTTTTTTAAGATTTTATTTATTAATTTGACAGAGAGAAATCACAAGTAGAAGGAGAGGCAGCCAGAGAGAGAGAGAGAGGGAAGCAGGCTCTCTGCCAGAGAGCCCGATGCGGGACTCGATCCCAGGACTCTGGGCTACCAGGCTAAAATATAACCCACGCAATACAATCTGAGATCATGACCTGAGCCGAAGGCAGCGGCTTAACCCACTGAGCCAGGACTCTGGGCTACCAGGCTAAAATATAACCCACGCAATACAATCTGAGATCATGACCTGAGCCGAAGGCAGCGGCTTAACCCACTGAGCCACCCAGGCGCCCCGAAGACTCAAGTTTTTGATTGAATAGAGCCATGAGCAAAAACAGATAAAAATCCCTCCTGTGGTAGAGTTTAAATTTTTGTTTACATAAATAAACACGCTTAATTAACTAATTAATTAAATTTTAAAAAGACGTGAGGAGTGCCGTAGGGGTGGAAAAAGACAATGAAAGAAGATAAAATTGCCAATTTGTGGCAGGGAAAGGTCCTGGGGTGAAATTTGAGTGAAAACCTAAAAGAATTATAAAATGTTGTTCATGTAAATATTTGGGAGGAGACCACCAGGCAAGGGGATCAGTCAGTGCAAAGGCCCTGGGGTCTGACCTTGCCCCATGTGTTAGAGGACCAGGAAGGAAGCCACTATGGCAGGAACTCAGTGCATGGAGAAAGGCATCCAGGCCAGGCAAGTAATGGGCCAAACCATGCATGGCCTTTGTCTAATGTAAGGAGTTCTACTTTTGCTCTGAATGAGGTGGGAAGCCATTGAGAGTGACAAAATCTGACCGATTCACTATGGTCTCTCTGTGTTGAGAGGGCAGAACCAGAGGTCCCAGATAGAAGGCTACGATAGTAATCCACTGTCCAAAATTCTTCTCCCTGTTTCTTGTGAAAAACAATGAACTGCAAACACCCTTTCACACTTCCCCTGCCCCCAGACATGCCCCAGCGTTTGCAAATGCCCACCCTCCCTGCCAGGGGCCAGCCTCTCCAGGTGTAATTAATGGTCCCCTGCATGAGGGCTACCAGGCTAAAATATAACCCACGCAATACAATCTGAAGACATAGCAATTAAAACGTGTCCTAGGGGTGCTTTGAAAATGAGGCCACTGATTTTGCAGTGACAAATACAAGGAGAAGTGTGATCAGCATGGAGGGAAAAAATGTGAAGGAACCGGATGAAAAATTTGTCACATGTCTCGCAGATCCCCTACTTGGCAGGATGTTTGGATTCTCGATTACCATTCCGAGTGCTGCAGTACCCCTAGAATGCAAAAGGACAAGCCATCAGGCTCCCTCGGTTTGATGGAAGTCCCATTAATACACTTCTCCTCACCTCTCTGAAATATCCCAAAGATTAAAAAAAAACCCAAACCTGTATTGTTTCGATCACTGTAACTGGATTACAAAATGTACTTCTCTATTAGATAATTTTCATAATGTTTGTGGGGTTTTAAAATTTATTTTCTAAAAAAATAGAAGGGGCACCTGGGTGGCTCAGTGGGTTAAGCCTCTGCCTTTGGCTCAGGTTATGATCTCAGGGTCACGGGATCGAGCCCTGAATTGGGCTCTCTGCTCAGCAGGGAGCCTGCTTCCCCCTCTCTCTCTGCCTGCCTCTCTGCCTACTTGTGATCTCTGTCTGTCAAATAAATAAATAAAATCTTAAAACACACACACACACACAGAAAACTCAACCAAAATGGCTTAAATATTTTGGGACTTTATCTCAACCAGACTTGGTAAAGTCAGTGTTTCAAAGCCTTCCAGGACCCAGGTGTTTCCATCTTTGACTCTGCGTCTTCAGTTTATGAACCGAGGCTTTTCTGGATGGTTTTGAGGAGCTTTAGGCATATTTGGCTTCAAGCAAATAAGGCCCAGGTAGTTGGGGTGGGGTGAGGCCATTGGGTGATGCGTATTAAGGAGGGCACGGGATGTAATGAGCACCAGGTGTTATGTGTAACTGATGAATCACTGAATTCTACACCTGAAACTATACACACACACACACACACACACACACACACACACACACATATATCTCTCCATATCACTAAATAGAATTTAAATCAAAAATTTAAAAAAGATAGTTAAGTTAGGCCAAACCCAGTAGAGAAAAATGCAGCCTCCCCAGTCACTGTGACCACAGAGACCACGCCCGCAGAAGGAAGAGGTAGAACAGATCTGGGAAGCAACAAACAATGCCTATAAATTTTATAAACTTACACTTTTATCAGTCAAGCAGCTATGAGTCTCAGCTGCTTGGCTTAAGCCTGTCAGTCTTGTCTCTCTTATCAAGAGCGACTAAAATATCAAGGTTCTAAACAGGCAAATCTGAGGACCAGGCCTTGGGCCTCCTCCACACTCACCCAGCAAATCAGGTCTGAAATAGCCAAGAGCTGGAGCGTAAGAGTTACAAGAAAGCAATCTGCACACCAGTATCCCTCGGGAAAATAAATGCTGAAGCCCTTAACACATATCATTGCATCACTGCCAGGAATGTGTAAAAATATGACCGTATTCTGCCACATTGGGTGATTATCCCTGGAAAGCAAGTTTGGTTTTCCACGTGAAAGTCATACAGCATAATTCACTATATTAGCAAAATAATTAGAGGAACAAAAAGAATACATATACGTACAGGGAGGAAAAGGCATTTGAAAACATTCAACACCCATTCATTGTGAAAATTCTCAGCAGGTTAAGAATATAACTGATTATCCTTGTGCTGCAGAAAGCCCTCAGCTACTGGGACACTTACTAGAGAAAGCGAATACTTTACATCAAAGATTAGGAACGAGGCAAAAATATCCATTGTTACAACTTTCAATGGATACTATACTAGAGATCTCAGCCAGTAAAATAAGGCCAGGAAAAAGAAATAAAAATAATGGAAAGAGGTACAATTTTTATTGTTATGTGGCATGAGTTACACTCAGAAAATTGTCAGTAATTCAGAGAAGTTTCTAGAGCCAAGTGCCCTTAGCTAGATACAAGTTCAAATTATAAAACTCAATTTTATTTCTATATTCTAGCAATTAATCATTGAAAAAATAAATATTAAAAACTGTATCTCAAGAACATGAACAAGTAGTGAGATAAGTTTAAGAAAACATGTCCAAGGCGTAGACATTGAAAAACACCAAGCATTTCTGATGGGAGTGGTGGAAATAAGTGGGAGAGAGTCATTATGTTCATCAATCTGAGATTTTAACACTGCTAAGATATAAATTCGATCCATATTTATCTACAGATTCAGTGTAATCCAAACCAAATGCCAACAGATTTTCTAATAGAAATTGGCAAACTGGAGCCAAAATTTCTAGGGCCGTGCAAAGGATCTCAAATAGGCAAAACATTTTTAAAATAAAGAACACATTTGGAGGGCTCATACTGCTTGATATCAAGTATAAAGCAAAAATAATCAAGATTGTTGTGCAATATTGGCATCGAGATAGACTTTCACATCAGTGGAGAACAAAACCACCAATTTATGAATAGACTCAAACATATTTCATGGGGAAAGGATTGTCATTCCAAATGGTCCCCGAAGAACTGAGTCATCATGGGAAAAAAATACATTTTCACACTGTAGAGCAAAATAAACTCAAAATGGATTGTGGACCTAAATGTAAAAGCAAATGTTATAAAATCTCTAGGAAAAATAATAGGAGAAAAATCTTTGTTACCCTGGAGTAGGCAAAGGTTTCTTAGATAAAATATGAAAAACACATCACTTGTTATTAAGAATTGATAAATTGAATTTCATAAAAATAAAATGTTGTTCTTTGGAAGCTACCATTAAAATAAGAAGAAGACAATCCCGAGAATGCAAATAAATATTCTCAACTACATGTATGTCTGACGAAGATCATGATCCAGGAAATTAAAGATTTCATGTAACTGAATAATCAGAAGTCCATCAACCCCATTTAAGAAATGGTCTCCACAGACACTTCACAGGAGAAATCTGTAAATCCCAATAAGCATATTTTAAAAAAATGCTTTGCATCATTTTCCTTGTCAGGTTTGAAATGCAAATTAAAATCCCAAGGAGATACAACCACATACCTACTGAAAGGGCTAAAGTTAAAAAGACCAACAATCCCAAGTGTTGGTGGGAATATAAAATGGTACAACCACTTTGGAAAAAAGTTTGGCAGCTTCTCCTAATTAGACATACACCTACCATTGGATGGAGACATTTTGCTGTTGGATATTAACTCCAGTTAAATACGTATAGGTTTGTCCCGCACAATGGACATAAATGTCCATCGCATCCTTATTTATAATAGCCCCAAATTGCAAATCCATCAGTTGATGATCGTGTTACTAAAATCTGGTGGATCCATTCAAGGAGATAGTATTCAGAAATAAAAGAATAAATGTTGATACAGGCAACAACCTCAATTAACTTCAAAAACATGGCACTGTGCCAAACAAGCCAGACACTTCCAGGTGCATCCTGGATGATTCCATTCTATCAAATTCTAGAAAAAACTCATCTAATCTACATTGACAAAAAAACAGATCAGAGGTTGTACCTGTGACATCAAGTTGAGGTCGGGGAGAGGTTGATAGAATCATCAAATATTCTATTAAAGTGGTGTTTACACAGAAATATACATTTGTCAGGGCGCCGGGGTGGATCAGTCAGTTGAGTGTCTGACTCTTGATTTTGGCTCAGGTCATGATCTCAGGGTCATGAGATCGAGCCCCACATGGGGCTCCGTGCTCAGCGGGGAGTCTGCCCCTCTCCCTCTGCCTCTGCACCTTCTCTCACTCACTCTAAAATAAATAAACCTTAAAAAAAAAAATACACGTTTGTCAAAAATCAGGCTGTATGCTTTACATGGGTACATTTTATTGTACATAACTAAAATTATTACATGTGTCTCAATAAAGTTGACTTAGAAAGTAAAATAAAGAGATAGTGTTTAACAGCATTGGCTAAAGTCAGATTACCTGGCTTCAAAGCCTGGACCTTTCACTTGCTGGTGGTCCGAACTTTGACTAGTAAATTTACCCCTCCATGCCTTGGTTTACCATTTGTGTGGTGAGGGTAATGGCAGTGTCTGCCTTCTAAGTTTGCTGAGAAAATTATCCTTTTAACCGTTTAGAACATTACTTGCTAATTAATAAACACGGTATCACCATCTGTCACATTAACAAAGAAGCTTTAAAATCACCACCCTAAATTCTGGGCTAGAATAGATCCATGTCAAAACAAACCATATCCTAAGACTTCCAAGAGCCAACTTCTTTATTTTAAGAAATCCATTTTTCTTTGCTTATTTCCCAGAGTAGATTGCCAACTGCTGTTATTAATAGATATTCAGTTGATAGTTAACCCAGAAGGATGTCTGCCGTGTATAAATGCCCAACCAGGCAACCCTCTGAGACTCTGCCCCAGGACCCGCTCATGCGGGGGCAGCAAGGGGACTACAAACACAGTTCCATGTGTAAGGACATGTACCCTGTCCTCAAAGAACATACACATACAGCATCACTGATAAAAGTACAGGAATTTATAATAAAAGGTGGTTTCCTCCATTCAGAGGAAAAAGGATCCGTATCAGAAGTTAGGGGGAAAAAACAACTTAATAGAAATGGAAGGATGTATAGTGGGTTTTGAAGAACGGGTTTAGAGAAGTGAGGCGCACGGAGTCAGAGACTGTAATCATTCCAGTTGCGGGTAAAGCTCACGACGTCCAACAAGAATAATGGGAATGGCTTGTAGACCCTTTGGCTGAAGCAAGGGGCGAGGTCTGGGAGCAAACCTGAGCTGGAGTGAGGTTCATGTGCGGCAGATCTGGAACTTGACTTTGTGGCAGACAGGACAGAGACATGGGGTCTTCTAAAACAGACTGACCATGTTCACGTATCATTTAGGACGACTGATGTGTAAAGCATGGAGGCAGCCTCAACGAAAGAAAGTCTACTAAGAACTTGGAGAGCCTAAGCTTTGATAGAGCCCAGTAAAATTTATTTGAAGGGCATCATCAAAAATTTGGCCTTTGATAACACGCTTAATTTTTTATCTCCAGTGAATTGTTTGTACTGCAGCCAGGTAGCTGTCCCCAGTGCCCTCCAGGTACATCGTGCTGCGTGACTCCTCCTGGGCTCTAGCTCTGTTCTGCAAGATAATTCCTCCCTGCTCTGCATTCGCCAACACCCTACCCTTCCGTCAAGCTCCTCCCGTACCAGGAAGCCTTCCAGAATGACACAACCAAGGAGCTGTCCCATCACCAGGGCCACTTCTCTCAGAGTTCATAATCCATTTATCAAACAACAACAACAAAACCCAGGCAGCTGTCCTTAGTAAGGAATGCAGATAAAGAATACAGGGTTAGAAGAGTGAGATTCCCTCCAGCGGCTGCTGGTTAGTTTCCGGCTTCGGATAAATCGCTGATGGCTCTTGATCTCAATTTTCTTTCTTTCTTTTTTTTTTTTAAGGGTTTTATTTATTTATTTTTTAAAGATTTTATTTATTTACTTGACAGAGAGAGACAGAGCGAGAGAGGGAACACAAGCAGGGGGAGTGGGAGAGGGAGAAGCAGGCTTCCTGCTGAGCAGGGAGCCCGATGCCGGGCTTGATCCCAGGACCCTGGGACCATGACCTGAGCCAAAGGCAGACGATTAACGACTGAGCCACCCAGGCGCCCCTGGATGTTGATATTCTTATCACTAAAATATAGTAGGACCAGGAATCTTTAAGCTTCCTACCATTCTGGATGTAGGATTAGATTAGACATTTTACTATAATTTTAGGAGTTTGGAAGTCCTAACGTGTATTCATAGGAACAAAATCCATCTTTCTTTTAATTTCTCCTCTTAAGCAGGGCCATCCCCAAGGGATATGCAACTCCACCCCACCCCCTTAAATAATGTAAGTTTCAGGGAGTCTTCCACATATATTTTCTCACTGGATACACATCAGGAAGCTTATAAGGATGGATATCATTATTACTACTTTGTAGCTGGGGAAACACAGCTTAGTCGAGTAATGAGGAAAGAGGAGAGTGACAGCTTTTCAAAAGGCATTGATGTCCTCTCTCCCGGTTCTTCACTGACGCCCTCTGCCACTCAGCTGGTCCCAGAAAGTATGCATATTTCATATCTGAGATTAATTTCTCACTAATGACAGTTCTGTAATAGAACGAAAAGCTTATGCACATGCACTCCATTTAGACCTTCCTTAAGACTTTAATACTTCCTTTCTTGTATCGAAAGGGGTTTTTGAAAAAATTTTTAAGGGGAATCAGGCAAAGAGATGTGAGCCTGAGTCATTTTGTTATGATATGTTGAGGCTCTGCGGTTTATTTTAAGATCAGTTGCTATTTAGCAATTCATAGTCCTAGTTTTATTTTGGAAATGACTTTCAGTTTCCATTGCATATGAATATTTAAGACAAGATGATTATTATTTGAGACCAAAGTTTACTCTTTGGAACTCAGCAGAACAGTTTCGGAGATTCAAATAGAATGTGGCTCCAGGACCTATTAGTACAGATGGATTCTGCCAAGCATCCATCACCTACCCTCACACAAACACACAATTACACACACACACACATGCAAAGAAGGATCGGGAGCAAAGCTATACACGCAGGTACCCGCGAACACACATGTCTAGAAATGGAAGCAAATGTGCCCGCAAATTCTGTTTGCCAAAATCGCTACTCCTGGAGATGCAATTTAGAAGTCATTAGTTTATTCGAGAGGGAGAAAGCAAAAGAAGCCTTAAGATACTGAGTTCCTTGTTTGTCCAAGGTTAACCCACAGTATCTTATGTCTATCAAGCAATTTTCCTTTCAAGGACATACCAGACTATCCATTTCCTGTTAACTGTGCATAACGGAATAGATACAGATGTTGGATGGCTGAGTTGGAAATGGAAATTTTCTTCTTACTCCGAAAGGTACCAGAGCTCCAAGTCCATAGTCGTTTTTGCTTTTGCCCTCTCCCCCTGCACCCGCACATGGGCTTGGGTTGTGCATGAAAAGGGAGATTCTGTGACTAATATCAATGAGACAAAGAAATGAAAGCTCTCTAATCCCCGGGCCGGGCGCCAGCCGTCCCACTGTACAGGGCCATTGGCCAGAAATCCCACTGTATGCTGGGCCCAAAGCCAACCAGGATTGGATACAATGAATTTCACAGCCACTTTTCAGAGCTGACAGCGAATGTCGGGGCACCAACAGCCTTTGATAAGAGCTCCAACTTTCTCTCTAACATTTCTACCCAATAATAATAAAGCTTTTTTTATTTATAAAGTGGTACTCTCTTGAAGATTGCTTAGTGCTTTTAGAGACACCAACTCATTCATCTCAATGCTTATAAATGAGAAGGGGTAGGGCTGGTGGCCAAGACTGGGAAATCAATATTCTCTTCCTGTTTTGAGAGAGAGAGAGAGGAGAGAGAGATTACTTTATGCAACAGTTGATGCTATTATTGAAGTTTCTAGACAAAGTCTCACATGAATATTCTTCCTTAAATTAAATGTGTTGCTGTGTGATTCTTAATGAGTTGTTTACTTAGAATACCTTCTCTCCTCTTAAGACTGGGGGCTTTTGAAAGGCCAAACACATACACAAACCAGTTAATGCTGGCAAGCTTCATGGAACTTTCTGGCTGTTTCAGATTTAAATATTGATTTCTTTCTCTCACTCTCCCTGTCTCTTCACAATGGCAGCAGCTGTCAGGAAGTTGGGAACTTTGTGCCAAGAAAGCACCCAGGAGAGTATGAATGCCATTAAAATATTTTTTACCTTTTACTGTATTGTTGTTTTCCAAAGCTCTTGAGTAGCTCACTGGATATCGGGTAACCAAGAAGGGCTGTGCTTCCACTGGGGAAGCACTAGGTCTGGTTTCCATTAGGGATTCTGAATTATTTAGTGGGACTCAAGTGCCCCAATCAGCTGCTTTCTGAGTAGTTGACCATGGCATCCATTCATGTTCAGGGTGTTCCGGGGTCTTCTCTTGAAACCAGAGCATTCACAACTGGTCACTTCTTCATTTTAATTTTCGATGGTATAGGAAAAAAACCTTACTAAGAATGAGGTTGAATATAATACATATCTTGTATGCAAAGCGAGGCCTAGAATATTGAAAATTGGAATAATTGTGACCACCTCACTTAATCACCGTCTCCTTCTCATTTCCAAATCCTGTCATAATGTATTCTGGCATAAAATTTCCAGATTTTGCATTCTTTTAAACTGTCAATGAATAGTAATTGCTGTAAGAAGTTAAATTCCTAGCCCTTGCGTTACCTTGCTGACTCATCCTGTTGGGTTCACTAGATTGACATTTTTGATTGACACTAGTAGAAATTCCAGCGGAGATCCAGACAAGAAAATAAAAGGTTGGGTTGAAGGGAGAAGCCAATGTATAGATACATAAATAGATAGCTATCTCTTTCTGTTTCTTGCATGTTAGAGAGAAATAAAAACTGAGCCATGGCCATTGACCACTTATATATAGATTTGTCATTTTTTAAATAATTACATAGCAAGTTTGTAGCAAACATGCCTGAAGAGATGATCTCAAGATCATCATATCTATGGAAAATCTTGCCAACATTCATATGGAAGTTAGACTTTATTGTTACAGACATTCCTCGGTATGCTGTAACCCAAGAAGCACCATATTTGTATTTCCATTTTGAAGGTCTGGCTCTGGCTGCCTGGAGGTGAGGCAATGAAGATGCAGAGGGGATCCGCCTTGAGATAATGCCCCTGGGAAATCATGATGGTTGAATAAGTAACCAGCAATGATGATGGAGGGACAGCAGATTAGAGAGAAAATAATGGACAAGAAGCAGTAGATGGACATGAAGCAATAGATGGTTGGCTATGGATGGCAAAAGGAAAAAAAAATGATTAGAAATAACCCCTAGGATTGGAGCTTTGTGGATGGTGATGCCATACTCTGAGACAGGGAACAGGACTGGGCAACCAGAAATAAGTCCACTCTCAGAAATGCTGAGTTTGGACATTTATGTGAGGTTCAAGTGGAGAGTGCATTATTTCAGCAAGATTTAAAAGAAATATATACCACGGCACAAATTGACAATTTTAAATTCACTTATGTATTTTCAAAGCATGATCTAAACCTCTGGGCCACTCACTTTGATTAGTCCATTTAGAATGCCTCTCTAAATCAGTTCATGGAAGAAGCTCTCAACCCTGTAATAAAAATCTTCCCAAACTAGATTTGCCCTTTAAAAGGGGCTGTTTAATTTTCAATGTTTCCATTTCTGAAGGGAAAAGGAGAAACTTTGCTAATGACTAATTCTTTCATTTCGCCCCCACTTGAACGTAACCATATTTTGGAGGTTCCTTATGTCAAAGTGATTAGAGACACAGGAAGTTGTGTCTTTGTTTAAATAAAAACCTGGTTATCTGCTACACAAGGGACAAAGTTGATAGCTTAACTAAGACTTGTTTTCCACCCCTATCCCCCTTTCTGGGTACCCTTCTCTTATCCATTTAAACTATCATTCTCAGGAATATTTAGTAAATTTGTAACCAGATTTTTACTATTACCCAAAGCCGTTAGTTTCAATGTCTTAAATCCTACTCGCTTTTTATTTTGTTTTGTGTTGTATGTTTGTGAGTCTTCTTTCTCACTGTATTGTTGTTTTCTTTTCTTTTGGCTTTCTGTGTACACAAGTGAGAGGATCAGAGCAACCCTAACTTCTGCTTCATTCCCCTACCCCAGCTAGTTGACATTTCTTGGGTATGGCTTTTACGTGTGTAGGACTGGGTATTGTCTCCAGTTCCTTTTACATCGCCATCTTGCACCGTGTTCTCCAAACTCCCTTACAAGACACTAATTTTGTTCCCATCCTACTCAGATGAGTCAGGGAGAGGTTGGTAAGAAGAATGCAGTGGTTGTCTTGTGCATAATATCTAAAGGATTGGAACAACTGACTACCCAGGAGAAACTTGGCACCAATGGGAATTTTGTCAAAAAGGAAGAATGCGTATATTTGAGAAGTAAAGACAGAATAAAGCTTTCCTGAAAAACTGGAAAAGTACAAGTCGATATTAAGGAGGTGACTGACTATAAAGAATATTTATTTTGCAAATTCAGGAGTATGTAATAACAGGCTATAATCATCTTCATCTTCCAGGCACTGGAATAAGCAATTTATAAATATCACACATAATTCTCACAACAACCCCATGAGGTAAATGACTCATTATCCCTATTTTTCAGATGAAATCATACAGTTTGAGGTGGTCGAGTCAGGGTCTGAGCCAGGTCTGACCTAGAATGCACTTTGACCTTCTTTGGTCATCTCCATCCCAGACTTTTATCTTTTTTGCCACATTACATAACATTTTTATCTGTAGGAAATGAATCATTAGGATTATTTACCTTCTGAAACTAAACTGTTAGAGAAAAATCACGATGGAATTCAGATGAGAAGATACATTTCTGTCCTAAAGTGTGGCCTTCATTTTTAGGACTAGTTAGGAATGCTTTCAGCTTCAAATAACAGAAAACCCGTCTAGCAATGTCTCACATAACAAGACTTCTGGACATCTGTGGTCGTTGGCAGTGGTTCAGTGTCTCCAAGATTTCAGAGCCCATTTGGTGTCTCTGCCACGCTCTTGTCCTGCATCTCGTGTCTCACAAGATGGCTACCTCACAGGAGTGGTGCTTGGCAGAGGGTCTCTCCTTGAGTATCTCCTGCATGTGGGGAAAAAAATAATCCTTCCAGGACCCCCAGGAGACCCTTCCTTGCATGATATTAGCCAGGAAAGGTCAGATGTGACTTCTCCTGGAAGAAAGATGGAGTAATTTGGAGATATGATTTTTTCAGCCTCTGTAATGGAGGGCAGGCAACAGAGCTAGAGTCTGCAGAAAACAATTTCTTCCCCCAAGAGCAAACACTGTTACCTGCACTTACCTGGGTTTTTGTTGATTTTTGTTTTTCTAATGCTGGATTTCCGCTCCTTTATCCGTACTAAGTTTTAGCAACACTTTAATTTCCTATTTTAATTACCACAGGCTTAATAAAAAGCTGTTGCGTGGGAAAATGGTTTTCTTCCTCTTCATCTCCACCAGGTTACTTCTGCCTGTGCAAACAGACTGTAAGCAGTTCTGTTCTTTTCCTTAGACTTTTCATCTTCTTTTTTAGGCTTTTCAGGGTTCCTTGTTGATCTCACCATATAAACTCAGAACTCCTCAGCAGGATCTGCTGATAACTGGTTCACGTTTCAAGCTTTTTCTTTCATAATGTTTAGAATAAGAAAACACTTAGAGCCTAAGATAGACTCCCAATAAGTGATACTGATGTCTCATTCAGACAAATATTTTATTTCTAACAGCAGCACAAAAGATGTGTGTGTGGCCAAGTGTTATTAAAGGAGGAATTTATGCTAAAGAAGATTCTTCTTCCTGAATAGCCAATCAAATATCTCTTGTTGATGAATTACCTAGACCCCAATTGTTCCAATTCATAGTTCTTTTCCACTTCCAGGGTGGGAAGACTTGAGGAAACAACATGCAAGGCCATCCTGTGGGCTATGTCCTTCTAGAAGCCATAACAGGAGGCCCACTAGTCTTTCCATGTGAACCACACTTCCAATATCAGATTTATCATTAATAAAAGCAATATCTTGGGCTCCCATTTGCTTTGTCCTGTTTTATTTATATTTATTTATTTTTAATGTCTCAATTGGCTTGGAACTTAAACAGTAAGGTGGTATGTTATTTAGTGACCCCTTGAACCCCATCGATAAACAACTTGTTATCACAATTCCTTTTCTTTTATCAAATACCTATCTGAATTTATACAAGCTACTTAAATCCTTAACCTTAGTTTTTCTCATTTATAAAATGGGATTACTGGTAGGTACTTACTCCAGAAGGTTGTAACAAGGGTTAATATCACGAAAATGAGTGTAATGTGTACTCAGAGCAGATCATGGAATATAAAAGACATTCACTAAGTGGTCATCTCTTTCTATCATTTGTACCAGAATTTGAATCATGCATTCAATACAGTTAATAAGTACAAGAGGGCCTTATTATCTGAGCATAATTAGAACATGGAAAATACTTTTTTAGATAAGTGACCAACATTTCATAGTAAATGGGGATTATTATATTGAAGAGTAAAATGAAAATATTTATATTATTTAACAAATTAGCTTATAATAAAAAAATATTACTTATATTACTAATTACTAACCCAAAGAATACATCAAATTTTCATTTGTTTTTTACATTTTGTTTCAGTTTTTCCAACAATTTGTATGACAACGTAATATGCCTTATTTCACATTTTAAATCTGAAGCATGATTTTATTTACAACAATTTGTAAAGCTTTCATCAATTTTCCAAGATTCCCTTATTCTTTGCTATTCAATTATTCTCATTTCTAGAAACTACACTGCCATTATTAATATTTTATAATTTATTTTCCTTGTATTATGTTGTATTATTAAGATATTATGGCATACAAAAAAATCAGTGAAAGACTTCCCAGCAAGATGTTGGTTCAACAGTGGAGGGTAGATGCTAGCTAGCGTCAGGAATGAAAGTCTAAGTACAGACTAATTTTGCTCGTGGTGTATTCAAAAGCTAATGGTTCTATGTCACTGCAACTTTTGATCTACTATGCATTTGCAACCACAGGAACCTGAATAGTGAAGTCTTGACTAGTTAGGATATTACTGGTCAACTCTCTTAAGTTTATTGAAAACTCTATAAAATATGTCATAAACCATTTTTTTTAAACCTCAAGATATATCTTGAAAACCTACAGTCTGAAATAACATTTGGTGCCTTATCTAACCTCACATTTTGTTATTCCTTGACTCCATGGCTAGAGGCTTATCAGACTGGCACACCTGGGATTTAGAAACGCACAAATGATTGTTGTCCTCCAAGAACTTAAGGTAGCTCTTCACTAGGAGCCTAAAACTCATCCGTATCATCAAGTGAGTGTTTTTTATAAAAAAAGAAGGCAGAGAAGAAGGTAGGAAGGGAAAGAGAGAGAGAAGTGAGAGGGAAGGAAGCAGGAAAGCAAAGAAAGAAGGGAGAAAGAAAAGAAGGAAGGAGGAATGGGATAGAGGGAGGGAGGAAGGAAGGGAGGAGGGAGAGAGGGAAGGAAGGAAGAAAACAATTAAATTCAAGTGACCTGAAAGCATGGGACTGCAGCTCCTTAAATGTCCATCAAGACTTGAAGCAGAGTTCTCAAACCAGAGGTCATTGTGGCTGCAATCCCCACCTTATGGAGTGACTACAGACACAGCTGCTTCTTTATGAGGTGAGAAAGTAGCTGGAAGCGATTTTCCTACTTTGATAGTTTCTCAGTCCTTTACCTCACCTTTCCTCTCAAAGACTTGATTATCAGCATGAACAGTCCTCTGATATGGATATAGCCACAGATCTGATCGCTTTAGATGAACATTAGCAGAAAAAGTACAGTAAAGCAAATAAATTAATTCACTTTAATTTAGCATTAACAATGCTCTAGTGTTGTTAACAGTGGTCTGTGTCCTTCAAAGTGTTGGAAATCACTGGAGCCCACAAAATACAGATACTGGGAGAATCATGAGGCTTGAATTCTATTCCTAGTTCAAATTTTGTGGACTCCATCTTCGTTTTTGTTTTGTTTTTTTTTAATTTTCAAAGTGAAGAGTTTGAAAATACAAATGTATACCTTGGGAGGACTATCCAACTCCATAATTCTGATTCTATATTGCAGTACAGGCCACTTCAATGCACAAATTCAATTATTGGTGGGCTAAAAAATTCACGTAACTATTCCCTCTCCTATCTTTACTAATTTAAGGGAATGGCTCACAAATGGTCAAGCCAATCGGGCTGTGTCATTTCAGATATTGAGACTCTGATTCAGTTATCCATGGTTTTGTTCCAAACCACTGAAAACTTAGTGGCTTTAAAAATCAGCAATCACTCTTTAAAAAAAAGGGGGGGGGCGCCTGGGTGGCTCAGTTGGCTAAAGCCTCTGCCTTCGGCTCAGGTCATGATCCCAGAGTCCTGGGATCGAGCCCCGCATCGGGCTCTCTGCTCGGCCGGGAACCGGCTTCCTCCTCTCTCTTTGTCTGCCTCTCTGCCTACTTGTGATCTCGCTCTGTCAAATAAATAAATAAAATCTTAAAAAAAAAAATCAGCAATCACTTTTTTGCTCATGATTCTGCAGTTTGGACTGGACTCATCAGGGTGGCTCTCCTCTGTCACACACTGGGACTAGATCATCTGAGATGGCCTCTTCAATTATGCATTGGATGGGTGCCTCTACTGGGGTGGCTGAAACAGATTAGGGCTGGCAGACATCTTTCTCTTTCTGCATGTCTCTCCATGTGGCTAAGTTGGGATTTGTCATAATGGTGCTGGGTCCCTAGAAAGAGCAGACCAGAGGGACAAGCCCCATTGGGAAAGTGCCTATGAAATACTACTTGCTTCATACCAGCTAAATGGGACATTAGCAAAAGGGACAAACCCAAAGTTAGTGTGGAAGGGATCATACAGGACATTAAGATCAGGAGGTGGGGTTCACTGGGGCCATAAAATAACAGATGACCAGAGATCTCAGTATGGGAAATTCTGGTTCAATTTACACCAGTGAGGAGACTGGAACAGTTTCTGATCCAGGCTCCCACAGCCTCTGTTTTGTTCCCTGAAAATAAAAATTACAACGTAACTAATACATTTCTGGAAGACTCATTTTTCTCGAGTGGGGATATTAAGTCAAGTGACAAGGACATTATTCTAGTGCAAACCACATGGATGATATTTAGTATTTGTGACATCCAACCTTTACTCCCTACTTCTTTTTAGACAAGATAAATAGAATGAAAAATATCAGTGGGTTTGGGTTAGAGCAAGAAAATTCCTTTCCTTCAGTATCAGCCTTCTTGTGACAATCTAAATGGCCATTTCGCATTTGGTAATTAAGCATGTACTTTTTACCAGAGGCTACTGCTAAAGGAGTTGAGAATCTCACTCCCGATTGCCTCTGTCAGAAGAATGAGTGTGTTGCTGGCAGACAGGGCAGCTGTAATCTCTTCCTGCAATAAGCCAGCAGCTCACTGAGCTGGCGTAAAGTACTGCTATTGATTTTTCTGTACAGATAATTAAAAACAGCTTGTATGCCTCCATTTCATCCCCATCATCAGCGACAATGAAAAGGTCTTAATTCATGCAACTATATCATGGTGTTCACTGCAAACCTTAGGTTTGGGCTGAAGAAGCCTTTTTCCTTTCTGTAGAGTACAAAACCAAACAAGAACAGAAACAAAAACAAAAACCAAAAGATGCAGACACAAAAAAAAAACAATCACAAAACCTCAAAAACCTAAATTCAGAGGAGCCAGACGAAATGTAATTCCAAAGCTGAAAGTAAAAGTTATGAATAGAGGACATTTAAAGAGAGGCTTCAGGCAATGGGGCTAGTCACGGAAACTGCAACTGAACCCTGTGGGTAGTCTGGAGAACATATACAATATCACTACAGCTTATGCATTGGCAGAGGTTTCCATGTTACGAAAGAATCTTCCAAAGCTTGGTTCTATACCATGTGAGTCTGGAAATTTGGTGAGCTCAACATTTTTTTAAAAAAGCAAATTAAAATCAGAAAACAATCCCTGGACCTAACCAAATCGTTAATAGGGTTACATGTGTATGCATATTAGAAGAGACAGCCCAGTGGTTTCCTCGTAAACCAGAGATGCCCACAGACTGACATCATATGAAACTTGAATCAGGACAAGCCTATGAATGTTCTTTTCCATTCTCAGTTCAAGCTTTTGGGTCTATTGATTCTATATCTTCGGTCAATTTAAGTTTTCAGAATTGTACCTTATTTATCACTGCCGAAGTGTGTATACCTTTTGTTTTTTAAGGCACCTTTACAAGCCAGAGGGAGTAAAAAGGGTTGAGGCAAACTTTCGATAAGGAACGTCAGAGTAAAGATTAAGTATACCAAATCATCTAAGTTCTGTACAGGCCTTCTCCTTTCACCTGTCCCCTGCCCCACAGTGCAGGGGAAGTGTAAGAAATGTGATTTAAGGGACGCCTGGGTGGCTCAGTTGGTTAAGCAGCTGCCTTCGGCTCAGGTCATGATCCCAGCGTCCTGGGATCGAGTCCCACATCGGGCTCCTTGCTTGGCAGGGAGCCTGCTTCTCCCTCTGCCTCTGCCTGCCTCTCTGTCTGCCTGTGCTTGCTCGCTCTCTCTCCATCACTGACAAATAAATAAATAAATAATCTTAAAAAAAAAATTAAAAAAAAAAAAAAAAGCATGTCATCATTGTAATTCTCCCCAGCATATTTTCATAGGTACAATTTATTGAGCATTTACTGTGTGCTAGGCTTTGTTCTAAGTATTTTTCATTTAGTCCACAAAAGTCCATTTAGTCCGTGATACTGTTTTTCTACAATTTTGATGAGGATTCTGAGACTGAGAAAAAGTGTTACATGACAAAGCTCACTTTGTCTGTAATCAGCAACATAGGTATCGAACCCAGAGTTGTCCCCAAGGATTCAGACAATGTCAAGCAGGAAAAAAGCCCCATGACCTAACTAGAATGGTCAGCGAAGGAGAAACATCCTTGTTATCATTACCATGGCTGCTACATAGTTATAAAACCTAATAGTTACAAGCATTTGTGCTCCATGTAAGTTCTGGTTCTTTCCATCTGCATGAAAGTGAGCTAATTACCTTTACACCTCTGAAGTGACAGACTGTAGAGTTGGGGAGCTAGCCACCTGTGACTCATCGTACTGATCCCTGAAAATAAACACACATAAAAATTCTCAAGGTTTGGAGACACAGATATATTTTTAAAAAGGCATTTGTTTTAGACTTTTAAAATGCTGACCAGTAATGAATGCTATGGCACATAGCGCTCGAACAAAATATTTGGGGGATAATTTTAGTAATGTTTTCCAAAGGGAGGACCTTGAATGGAGATCATTTTGAAGCTTTTTTCATCTTTATAATGAACTTTATTAAAAGATTCCCTTCAGGGACACATGGGTGGCTCAGTCGGTTAAGAGCCCAACTCTTGGGGCACCTGGGTGGCTCAGTGGGTTAAGCCTCTGCCTTCAGCTCAGGTCATGTTCTCAGGGTCCTGGGATCGAGCCCTGCATCAGGTTCCCTGCTCAGCGGGGACCCTGCTTTCCCCCCTCTCTCTGCCTGCCTCTCTGTCTACTTGTGATCTCTCTCTCTCTCTCTCTCTGTCAAATAAATAAATAAATAAAATATTTAAAAATAGAAAGAGCCCAACTCTTGGTTTCAGCTCAGGTCATCATCTCGGAGCTCAGCAACTGGCTATGTGCTCAGCAGAGTTGGCTTCAGAGTTTCTCCCTCTCGCAACTCCCCCCAACCCTACTGTCTCTCTTTCTCAAGTAAAATAAATAAATAAAATCTTTAAAAAAAAAAAAAATCCCCTTCAGGGAATCTTACTACTTAAGAAAAGAAAGGGGCCCTCTAGAGACCATTGGTCGTACAAGCTTGTTCTACCAATGAGGAAAGTTGGACCCAAGGAGAGCAAGAAACATGGCTTCTCAGGAGCAGAGCTGGGCTGAAATCCAGTGCCTTCTCATCTGCTACAAACATCTGTTTCACCCCAGTAGCTTTTTCAGGCAGAATCCAAAGCATTGAAACATGCTATTGCAATACCAGTTGCAAATGGGGAGCCCCTGAGTGTTGGTGAAATCCCCTGTCACAGTTAGCTATGTGACCTTGAGCAGCATTTTTGGTCCATTGGAACCTTGGTTTCCTCCTGTGCAAAACGAAGTTTTTCAGCAGGATTTCTAGAGTCATTTTACTCCATAACATGTGACTCTGAGATTTGAATATATTGGCAAATTAGTTTCTACTTTTCATAAAGCACACAGGTCTTTTTCCTAAGATTCTCCAATTTTCTAATGAAAAGTATCACAATCGGAATCCCAAATGCAGAAAAAATTTAGTAAAAGACAAAACAGCCATTTTTACACATGCAAGAACTCAAAGAAATTATTTCCCTAGTGCTTGGTTTTAAGAAATAATCTGTGACTATCCTCCAGCAAATCAAGGAACTAAGAAATATGTGAGTCGAAAGTGATAAGACAAATGCAAGGGCACCTGGGTAACTCAGATGGTTTAGCATCTGTCTTCGTCTCAGGTCATGATCCCAGGGTCCTGGGATCGAGCCCCACATTGGGCTCCCTGCTCTGCAGAAGCCTACTTCTCCCTCTCTCTCTGCTGATCCCCCTGCTTGTGCTCTCTCTGTCAAACAAATAAAATCTTTTTTTTAAAAAAGTGATAAGACAAGTGCAGAAGTCCAAAGAAGAAAAGCCTAAGGTGATAATTGTACAGCATGACTATGAAAAAGTTCATCAAAGTTAGAACAGGAAGGCAGTGGACTCCAAGATACCCTGAAGGTAGAAGGAAGAATGAAATGGGTTTCAGAATGACAAGGGAGATCAATGATACTAGAGACATAATGAAAAAACTGTGTGTGTGTGTGTGTGTGTGTGTGTGTGTTGTATCTTTCAACAAAAACAAAGACAACTTCAAAACAAAGAAAAAACAGTATCAAAAGTTCCAACTATGAAGAAAAGAAATCTAAAAATAGTAAGAGAAATGATTTTCTGAATGACAGAAATATTCTCTTTTGTTTGGCACTGGGGTCCTGGCCTTGAAAAGTTTCAGAAAAAAAATGTAACTGTAGCTTAATATTTGCCTCTGAGAAACCCATTAACCTGCCATGCTAATAAATGTCCATGTTCTTACCTTTCAAATCTTAGAATTCAAAAAAATTGATAACATATAGAATTTTTAACATTGGTGCAAAATAGAATGTAAAATGTGCATCTGTAGACTAGAACAAAATAAAAAGCTTCTGCACAGTGAAGGAAACAAAAACACTAATAGAAAACCTATGAATGGTGAAGATATTTACAAATGACATATCTGATAAAGGGTTAGTACCCCAAATATATAAAGAACTTATACAACTCAATACTCAGAAAACAAGTTATCCAATTAAAAATGGACCAAAATCATGAACATTTATCTAAATAAGACATACAGATGGTCAACAGACACATGAAAAGATGCTCAGCGTCACTCATAATCAGGGAAATGCAAATAAAAACTACAATGAGATAAAACCTCACACCCATCAGAATGGCTAAAATCAAAACACAATAAGCAACAAGTGTTGCCGAGAATGTGGAGAAAAAGGAACACTTGTGTAGTATGGGTGGGATGCAAACTATTGCAGCCACTGTGGAAAACAGCAAGGCATTTCCCCCCAAAATTAAAAATAGAATTACCAAGTGATGCAGTAATTGCACTATTGGGTATTTTACCCAGTAGTGCAATTACTGCATCACTTGCTATTTGTGGTATTGGTATTACTTGGTATTAATATTACTTGGTATTACTGCATCTTGGTATTTACACCAAGAATACAAAAAACATAACAAAAACAAAAAAACCCTAAATTGAAAGGCTATACTGCAGCATTATTTACAATAGCCAAACTATTGAAGCTGTGCAAATGTCCATCAATAGATAAATGGATAAAAAAGAGGTAGTATGTGTGTGTGTGTGTGTGTGTGTGTGTGTGAGAGAGAGAGAGAGAGAGAGAGAAATATTATTCAGGCATAAAAAAGAATGAAATCTTGCCATTTGCAACAACGTGGATGGAGCTAGAGAGAATAATGCTAAGCAAAATAAGCCAGTCAAATAAAGACAAATGTATGATTTCACACATATGTGGAACATAAGAAACAAAACAAAGGAAAACAAAGAGAAACAAACCAAGAAACAGACTCTTAACTATAGAGAACAAATTGGTGGTTACCAGAGGGGAGGTGGTGAGGGGGTTAGGAGCACACTTACCATGATGAGCACTGAGTGATACCTAGAATCGTTGAATCACTACTAGTACACACATAGTACACATTCTATTAGAAACTACTATACTACTGTATGTTAACTATACTGGAATTAAAATAAAAAAACACAAAGACATAAAATAAAATGCACGTCTGTGACAGGGAATATAGTTAACAGAAGTTGAGAAGTCGAAGAAGGGAGAAGGGAGAAGAAATGGAGACGTGTAAAGATTCACACGATGGGCGCCTGGGTGGCTCAGTGGGTTAAGCCGCTGCCTTCGGTTCAGGTCATGATCTCAGGGTCCTGGGATCGAGTCCCACATCGGGCTCTCTGCTCGGCAGGGAGCCTGCTTCCTCCTCTCTCTCTCTGCCTGCCTCTCTGCCTGCTTGTGATCTCTCTCTGTCAAATAAATAAATAAAATCTTTAATAAAAAAAAAAAAAAGATTCACACGAAACCACCATGGCGATCACCACCGTGGCCTGCGTGGGCGAGGAAAAGGGACCAGAGTGGGAAAGCAGGGGATTTGTAATGTCTTGTTAAGAAATAAAAAGCTGTGGCAGAGTAGATGGGAGGCGTGTGGCGTGGCTGGGGGCAAAGGGCATTATTCCCAGCCATGAGCGAGCACTGGACATTGTGCCTTCTAAGCATTTGACATGGTTCTCCAAAGTTTAGGTGGGTTTCTCTCCCTCTCTTTCTTTCTCTTTCTCTTACACACATACACACACACACACACACACACACACACACAGAGGCAAGTGTTTTGCTGCATACCAAAGGGTGGGGGGCTCTGTAGATGTGTGGGGTTCTCTGTGCAGTTTCCTGATACTCTGCTCTGTAAGCTCAATTGCCTCGGTCTCCCCAACTCAAGAACTCTGCCAGGCTCTGCAGGAATGACCCTTCCCCGAGCCACTGACTGGAAACTCTGAAGTCTGTAAAATGGCGTAACCATGCAGCTGACTGTCACCTTTTAAGTATCAGTGGGTTTTTTTGTTTTATTTTGTTTTGTTTTGCCTAATGCCCAGTGTCTTAACAAACACTATTTTATATATAGATGTTCTTTATTCAGGTCCCTGGGAGGATAAATCTGGACTCTATTAGTCCATCTTAAAAGAAGAAAAAATTTTTTAAATGTCTGCCTTGTCAGGGACCCTTTGAGTCTCTGCCTTGTCTAACAGCCAATGTCTGCTTAGTTCCTGATATTGAAAATCTAACTTAGCCACCATTAAAGACAGCACTCACACCCACTACATCTAGCAGCCAGGAAGAGAAGAAAAGAAACTGGTTATGTTTCTTAATTTTTATTCTGTACATTTCCACACAATTCACAATACAGAAAAAGTGTCCAAAAAGTAACTGTAACTAGTCAATTTCGTTTTCAGAGATTAGTTCAGTCTCCCAAATGAATTCCGTTGAAAATCTCTGTAGAGCAACACAGTGATCAAGATACTTTATATAAATAGGAAATGCAATAAAATTAGGGAAAAATACTTTATGACTTTGTTACAAAAAACTCCATTCTTCCCTTCCCTCCCCTTCCCTCCCCTTCCCTCCCCTTCCCACCCCCCTCCCTCCATTTCATATTCTCTGGATCTCAGTTCACCTGGAAGTAAAACTTCATCAACTTACTGCCACAGCTGCTATTTTTTTTTCTTTCTTTCTTTCTTTCTTTTTTTTTTTTTTTGGATTCCACCTGCCAGTTGGCAGCTCTGCAAAAGCATGGCTCTGGGATGAGATAGGGCAGAATCAGAAATCATGAAAGAGCCCTTTATAATGTGACTGCAACTCTTCACACAGATGTAGCCTCTGAGAGTGAATTACCCACAGCCAAGCGTCCTCTGGGTGTGCAAGAATCTTCTCCCACTCAGACACCAAATTAAATGGAATATATTCATTCATATGGAACTGAGATTGTCCTCTGTTCCTTAACTCTTTACAGGAATGGTTTGGCCCATTTTTGATCAGCTGTGATCCATATTATATTCAGATTCACAGTTGTCACTTAACCGTTGGTAATAAATAAAGAGTAATTAAAAAAAAAAAACCTAGCTAATCTTTACTGATACTAAATCAGACTTTACCTTCTCAAAGACGTGTGTTGCAAAATATTCTACTGTGCTAGAATATTTTGTCTATGAAAGTTCTTAATCTCTTTTCCCAGGATAGCAAGAAACCCATACTTCCCAGCGCACAATCAGGATATTAGCAAGCATCGATCTGAGTTCTAATTGCATTGGAAATCAGGCATGTGGTCAAAGCCTCAGTCCAACCAACAAGGAACGGAGGGCAGGGAATGAAAAACTGTAGCGTTAATAAAACCCAAAAGGTCAGGAACTATTTGGATTCAATATACAAGGTGCAGTAAATATCAAAGCTGGATAGTATCTTAAAAGTGATAAATCTCACCCACATATCTCACAGAGTTACCCATAAATTTAAAACAAAATATAGGGTAAACCAATTTAGAGCTGTCATTGGCTTATTTTTACAAGACAATTTGTAAACATCCCCTATTCTATAATTTTAAGAAGAAATGTTATATATAACTCCCAAAATTAAAAAAAGTCTTTCAATTTTTAAGGATTGAATATAGACTTATGAAAAAAACCCAAGTTGTCTTTATTTCTCTCAAATTTTACCATAGACCATCATGAATCTGTGGATAGGTCCAATCTCCTACGAGCACATAGAGAAACTCCTTCAACCAACAACCCAGTCCCAAGGAAAGCTCTATTAGAAAGTTCTATTATAGGAATTGTCTCCTCTCCTAAATTCCACACGTAATTCTTCTAAGCTGCATAGATTGAAAATTTCATGATATTCTTTGAAGCCACTTTGAATAAGTTCAATCTTTTTCTATGTCTTCTGAATTTGCTTTCCATGAGGTTCAAAGTTGGCTGAGAGTATATATTATTTGTGTATGAGTTGCCATGGTGATTTGTGTGAAGACTGGAGCCTTATTATTGTCCCACTCTTGAGAATCTTTTTTTCTCATACCTCTGCTCTTCTTTCACCTTCAGGGCAAGGGTGAGGTGGGGGAGAAGGTGGACTGGGAGCATTTTCTGAGCAAGATTCCAGCTAGGAGTCCATTTTTGAAGACTACCTCTATAGTGCCTTCCATTGAGCCAACCTGAAATCTAAGAACTCAAGTCTTATTATTATGGAAGAAAGGGAGGATGGGCAATTAAAAGTATAGTCCACAGGGCACCTGGGTGGCTCAGTCAGTTAAGTGTGGGGGTCATGATCTCATGGGTTGTGAGACTGAGCCCTACATCAGGCTCCTCACTCAGTGGGGAGTCTGCATGAAAGATTCTCTCCCTCTGCCCCTCCCCCAATTCACACACACATGCTCTCTCTAAAAATAAATAAATCTTTAAAAAAGATTTTAAAAATGGACTTAAAAGAAAACTAGAATCCACAAACATAGCAACACCAGCCTAGTGATATAAGACTAAGTCCTACTTAATGGCAATAAGTTATAAAATCTGCCTCTATACCTCTTTACCAGAAAATAGAGATCTTCTGCTCCTTCTCTAAGCCCTACCCACAACCACATACCCCAAACAACAAATGGGTAGAAAGTAGGAAAATGAACACTAGAGCCTTTTTTCTCTTTAATTATTGAACCTGTGACTGTTCTGCCTTAGTAGAAATACATATCTTACTCAGGAGATTTGGAAATGGGCTAGCAATGGACAAAGAGAGTTCTGTGTGTCTGTGTGTGTGTGCACGCATGGTTGTGCACACATGCAGGTGTGTATATAAGCAAAACAAATTGTTTCGGTGTCATGAAAAACCTGTTTCTCAACGATCCAGGCTATATTTGCAATGACTGGTGTTTTTACAAAAAACTTTAATTGCCATCACATGGCAGGAACCTAAAGAGGCTGAGGGCTTTAAATGAGTTCTGCTTGGGTCTGAAGTCACAGAAATCAAAAATGAGAAAGTATCAAAGGAGTCTTTTAGTCTAAGCTCCCTCACAATTATGGAAGTGCCTTCTCCTGTTCCCTCATTTGGTGGTTAATTTTTGCTGAAATACTAGAACAAACCCTAGTAAGTCACTTTGTTTCCCAGAAAGCCCCATCCATTTTTTCCGGATGTAATGTTTAAGAAAAAAAGAAATCCTTCTAGAAGTAATAAAGTCACCTCCTTTTCATGTCTGTTCAGAATTCTTCTGTCCTTGCTTTCTTCTGCATATTGTCTGCCCTAGAGGACTTGAATCTCACCATTCTTCACCTGTCTCCTCCAAACATTCCTGTTCCTGATCTAGCTTTGTCTTCTTTCCAGATCAAACATCCTTCTTCTACATGGTCACTGAGCTGCCCATCAAGGTGCTTTGTAAAAGATGAGAGCAGGAATTGAAGGATCTCTCCAGTCTGTTTGTTCTTCCCATTTCAAAGTCAGCAGAACTTCCCACAGGTGTATCAGACCTCTGTGCATGTGATGGTAGGACAGATATAGCTTTGCATGGCCACCCGCTTACAGCAAAGGAGTCTTGAATGGCAAGCCCATTTTTAACACTTATGGGTACAGAATTCTAAAATATTGTTCCAATCGTGACTTCCAAGGAGAGAAGACAGTACTAACACTTTAAAATGTTGAGAGTCATAGAGAAACCTGGAAGTCATCCTCAGTGTTACCGGCTCGTGAAACCCCCCCAGGCACCAAAACATTTGACCTTTTTCCTCCTTGAACTTTGCCCAACCTGATAGGCCACTGAGAGCAAAACCTCTTGACTTTTTAACTTCACATTTTTGTTAGTTCTACTCAACTTTTGCTGTGGGATGCTAAGTCATCTTTTCAAGGAGACACCTTCTAAACTATGGAAATCTGCATGATGTAAAACAGCAGTGAACGCAGTGGGCAGGGTGGTGGTGGGGAGAAACAGTTTACTCAGCAAACATCTACTGTGGACGTGTTAGTCTGTAACATTCAGAGATGTTCGTTTTGGCCGCAGTTCTAGCATTTACCATAGGAATCTGTGCAAGCTGAATTCACTGTGTTAAGATTTGGTTTTTTCACCTAACATGATCTGCATGACCCATTTCATGGGTTCGTACCGAAGCTCAAAGGTGTCACAAGGGCATCGAAATGCTAAAAGGGCATCGAAATGCTAAAACCCTAAAAATTTTAAAACATGACTGAAGTTGTAATAAACAGGATAATAACAGTAAGCAGTATTTCAACTATTTTCTTTTGAAAGCTATATGTGTTTCACTAAAAGAATGAGAAACAAGATCGCTTCGGTTGTTCCCACCATATAGGGATCCCTTTCAGATGTCATTTGGCTCAAAAGAGGAAAACTCTGGAAAACATTCAGAACCATAACTCCTCTGCATGGGTGAGTGCTCTCTAGCAGTTATCAGGACTGTAGCAGAAGCAAAGGCATTTTCCACGGTTGTCTTTTGTGTCCATTCACTTGGATCCCAAATATCTTTTAGGCAAAATTTTCTTCTGTGGTTGTAGATTACATTTAATTGTGAGAATATCAAATCACAGCACTTTTTTTTTTTTTTACATTGGACAGATAGTAAAACCAATTTCTAATATGACTTAAGAATGCCTAAGAACATTCATCCAAATCCGTGATGCTTCCAGAAGCATTTTGGAGTAAGTTAGACCACTGAGTATGTTTGCTTTGCACTAGCTCTTAAATTCAGGCTTAGTTGGTTTATAATATTTTAAATGAGAACCAAAAGTCATTCTCTCTTAGATTTTTCCCCTCAATGTGGTGTTCTAAACATTAAAAAATCAAAGATTTTCATAAATTTTAAAAATGAAGTCCGGCCATTCATCATTTAAAAAAAAAAAAACCAAAATTTCAAAAACTCACAGCATCTGATTTCAGCTCCTTAGATGAAGGTTCCTAATCACAGCATCCCTCCAGATGGTCAGGGAGCCTCCGTTCACAAACAATCCCAGGGGCTGAACGTGTGTAATTCTGTAAGGTTGCCCACTCCACTCTAGGACAATAGTTATACTTCATTGTTGTATTCAGTCAAAACCCACTGCAAATTCTGCCTACTGCTTCTAGTTCCATCCTTGAGAAACAGCCTGAGTTTTAGCTCCCTTTGGCGTCGTATTTCTGTCTCATCTTGAAGTCTTGGTCGCAAATACATTTTTAAGAACAGGACCAAGACTCTTGGGAAAAAGAAATGCAAAATATAATTTCTTTAATATTTATATTCTCATCTCATATTTCATAGGACTCAGAGATTGCTGGCTGAAGAGTGACTGGCATGTAAAAGCCTGATGGGCTCCCCAGGGCATGCTTCCCTGGTACCATGTGCTATTGGAATCTGTCTTCTCCTAGGTTGCCAGCTCCATGAACTCAAGAGTTTTGGCTCTTGCTTTCATTCTTAGATCCTTAGCATGTTGCCTGCAGCAGAGCAAGGGATAAATTACTTTTCATATAAATGATTAAATATACAAATGTATGCTTGATTCACGAACATATGATTGCATGCAGAATGCCTGAATACATATATAGACTTTAGAATCTGTCTACCGTGAGGATACCATTCAATATTCAAATCTCTAAATGACAATGCTTCAACAGCCTAAGAATTATTTTTTTTCTGCTTTCTTTCTGGGATTGGGTCAGTGCTCTGTGTTCTGGGAGAGTGGGTTTTCTGAGGGCACTCCTCCTTGCTCGGTTCCTATTTTTAGGGTTCTCAGTAAACTCTGGGGAGACAGCCTAAAATCCATGGATGGCCACTAGGGGTATAACACGTATCTAATCCAGTTATCTAGGTGATTTAGGGGAACACATGATTTACATCACTGGATGTGGGAGAAGCCACCATGATTGTGGACAACTACGGAAGGACTAAGACATATGTGTGCTAAACTTCTATGGCAGGTGGCTTCTCAGAATAAGGCATGTTGTAACTTTATAGGGTAATCAAAGTCAGTGGACATATATTTGTCCTTCAGGCAAAATGGATACTTGTCCCAGAGGGTAATTTCATTCTGATCCATCTTGAGTGGAATACCTGGGGAAGATTTGGGTGTCTGTATGACAAAATGACTGAAGGTGGTGGTCGGAAGCCCAGGAGGACTCTTGACAAGGTCAGAAACTAGAGGGACTAGAGATCAGTGAAGACCAGGACACAGAAAGGGATGGGGCCAAAGTCCATCTGAGAGACCAGACAGAGAAAAAACTACAGCAATCAGCTGAATACGGAATTCAGAAAACGATAAAGTAGAGCGATTCAGAGAAGGCTCTAGTGAGACCTGGGTAGAAACGATTTTATACAAGTGTTTAAAATCAATTAGAAAAGTCTCTCATTTAATACATGTTCTACATTTTTCTTACCCAAACTGAAAATAGCCCATTTAAATAGAGCAATTGGTTTTATTTGATGGCTATGGTGCATTATTTCAACAATGATCTATCTCATTTTTAAACAGCATAAATGAATTAAAGATGGTACTGTTTTCAGTGATTTTCGTGAACTACTCCCACAGGAAGGAAGCCAGGCTCCTCAGACCCCAGCCCGTACCCAAGTTCCTAAACCTTCCTGGCAGCAGCATGCCCGCATTAAATATCATTAGGCAACGTAGGGAGTGTTAGCCCTGCAAAATCAGCCTTGTAATGGGGAACGAGCTTGACAGAGAAATAAACTCTCCATTTGTGATCCAAAAATAGCACAGACCAGACTCTGGGCTAAAGTAGGTCTCGTGCTTCATGGTAGGTAACCTAAACAATCATAAGACCTCTTGGTCATGGATTTTATGACACAGGCAGGCAATAGCAAACGCCATGTGTAATTGGAGTGGCTGCAGTAAGAGAACTCAGCTTAGCAGCTGTAAAAACAACAAAGAATAAAGGAAAATTTCCTGTTAGCTTTTCTTTGCTTGCTTTACTATACATAGAGAGATGATTAGCATGCTTCTAAAATGTTTTGTTTACTGGAAACCTATACAATAAAGTGTGTATAGCATATTATAAATACATACCATACATACATATGTATACAAATAAATACATTTCTATGTGTGTGTGTTGGGGGGGGGAGCTGTATGTACAGAGTCTTTCTGACATAACTTGTAAGCAACAATGTTGATCAGTGTTAACACTGTTTATCTCTGGGGAGTGGGACTCAGGCCACGATAGGAGCACAGAGGAAACCTTGACCTTGCCCGTGATTCTCATCTGTGCTATTAGAACTTTTTTTTCCTATAAAAAGCATGTTCTACCTTTATGATTAAAAAATCTATATATTTGAAATAAAATTGACATGTTAAAAAAAATAAAACATTATTATAAAACCTGGATATTATGAGAAGTCTAGGAAATGAATGTCAGAAATCCTTTAGGCAAAGAAACTATTACAAGGTCCAAATGCAGACTGCTTGTATCTCCCAATGCCAACACATCCGCTTACGTGCTAAGGCCAGCCACCATGATGGGCGAGGGAGCCAGGGATTGTGTGGGGGCTTTCTATCAGCAGTCACTAACATCATGGCCATGCAGTTGCCAGCTAATTTCTCTTCTTCAGAAGTTGCATTGGTTTTAGGTGATAGCCTCCATAAAGGTAACCAGAACTCTCAAAGTGAAATTTGTGGCCGCGGTGTTTATTTCCTTCTTGGCTTCTTTTGTTGTTGCTGTTGTTTGTTTTTGTTTTCTATCAGTCCCTGAATGTGATAAAGCACAGCTTCACTGGGGGAAGCTGGGTTCTAAACCAGGTTCTATTCCATTAAATGTGTACTTTCGGAATATGTGGTTCTGAAAATAATGACCTGAAGGTTCTCTCCTGTTGTCTTGAAGTAACTTTCCATTTCTCACACTCCTCCCTATCAACCGAAATCCACAAATGGAAGCCCCAAGCAGAAAGCATCTGCCCACGAAGGGCTCTTCAGAGCCAAGCACAGAGGACAACGGGCAGCTAAGCCAGCCACGCTCCAGCCCTGTCCTGAGAGGGTTTGTGGAAAATGGTATTCCTGTAAGTATACAGTTTTATGTCCTTTAAATGTTTGTGGGTTTCCAGATATAGACCAGGGCCAGACCACTGGTTTCTGCCCTTTCTGATGGCCCACTAAAGGGGATACTATATGCTTGAGCTGAGCTGGAAACTCCTGGAGCATATGGCCCCAGCTCCTTCTGAAGGCCAGGACTTTAAGAAATGCTACAGAAGGTAGGTTTAATATTGAATCCATTAACTATGTATCCGTTCTGTTCATTTTTGATGTTCTTTTGTTGGAAAACCCAAGTCCCGAGGGTCTTTGCTTTTTCAAAAAGATATTTGCCTTGGCTGTACATAGTTTCCCATCCATAATGCAGAACTCTTTTGGGGGGGGGAGCTTGGAGTGATTTCCAAATGCATAAGAACCCCTACAGTAGTCATTACTTTATCTATTTCATACCAGGAATTTACTGTGACTTCAGTTGGACCTATTTAAACTGGCCTGTAGCCATCTATACCATAAATTCTCTCTGGGCTGCTTTGAAACATCACAAAGAAATAGGAGATGGTAGCTGGTGAAAACAGTCCTTCATCCCAGAGATGGGATCTGGGTAAGCAACTGTGTGGCCAACTATTTGGCTCAATCTAGGGAAGGGAAGGCACCATTCAAAGCCAGATTCCGGTCTGTTTCAAGGACTATATTTCTGTCATCACCACCTCTCTTTGACATTCCTACCAACTGAAAAACTCCCAGATGAAGCCCAGGGATTAATTCTCCTGGAGCCTATTTTTTTCCAGTTTCTGGAGACAATCTACTGCCATCCTCCTCACCTCAGCATAAAACCCAACAGATAATTCTATCGCAAACACTGATAGATGGAAATAGATGACTCATAACCAACATAGCTGTCTTCCACAGCTAGAAATGACACCAATAATTTGATTTTGAAACAGCTAAAGAGATCCTTTACCCCCATCCCCAGAGAAGCTATTTCTCCTTAATACAGTTTTCCTATGTGTCCTCTCAAAATGATATGTGACCAAAATGCGATTCAGGTAAGCAATGCGTCACCTCTGGACCTTTAAAGTGAATGTGGAAATACAATCATTTATATGTTCACATGCAGAGACGCTAGGAAAGCACTTTGCTTATGTCTAAGAACAAAATGGAAGAAAGCTCAGAAGACATCAGTTTTAGTATGAAACAACCCTGGATCACCCACTTTCATTTCTGACTTCTGCCCAAGTCAAGTAGACATGTTCACTGAAAGTTAGGAGCCCTTTCCTCCTGCTCTAGTAGTTATCACAGAGTCTCTACTAGAGGGACCAGTAAGTACAAAGTGATCTACGGTGGGATTCAAAGTTGTAATTCCAACGCCAGAAGACACATTTCTGGTTAGGGTTCCCACAGTGGGTTTCTACTAAGAATTTCCTGGTAGGGGGAAACAGAGAAAAGAATAAATTAGACTACCCCATATGTAAGAAATGGGGTTGCAGCGCCATCAGGCATGACCTTGGGACCTGACAAGCAAAAGGTGAAGCATCCATCGGGAAGACCCAGCCATCCTGGAAATCCGGCAGTGGAACTCATAAAACAAGGCTTTGTCCTTGGGATAAGGCTTACTCGGGGTAATGAAAACCAAACACTTAGAAGGAAAACCTAAAACGGGACCCCTCTCACCACTACACCCAAGAGTCTCTACTTATTTGCCTCCGTGCAACATGCCAGTGACTGTGTTCTCGCTTAAGTGAGTTATTTTGACATATGTTGCTACTTTTGCATTGGCTGTTTTATTTCAAGTCAATTAGCCTGCTTTCTATTATCACTCGAGAAAGTCTAGAAGCAAATGCTGTCACAGTGCTCCATTTCCTGTAACCACAGTCCCCACACGTGGT
The DNA here is from genome assembly GCF_011764305.1 of Mustela putorius furo. Classification (NCBI taxonomy): domain Eukaryota; kingdom Metazoa; phylum Chordata; class Mammalia; order Carnivora; family Mustelidae; genus Mustela; species Mustela putorius. Next base: position 90,739,824 of record NW_025421998.1, read on the forward strand.
TTTCTGCTCAGCAACTTCAACAGCACTTAAAATCCAGTGATTCTGCCAAACCAGCCGTGGGCCTTCATTTAATCCTTTGCTCGTCTCTATCACAGCAAAAGGCAAAGATGGCTACACGTAGGCAGTATGGGGTTGTGCAAACAGCCCAAGCTGAACCAGTCCTTCGTGGCAATCAGCAAGATCCCTGCAGCCAGGGCCGGCCCCCGGGTTCCCTCCCATGCCACCTCGCCATACCTTAGAGATACAGCACACACGTAGACATTATCCATGTAGCACGTCCCAGCTCCTACAGAATGACAAGGGACGAGAGAGGGGAGACATGCAAAGAATCACTAATAGTCTTGGTATATTTCGTCTTGGAAATGGGAGCAGCTTTACAGTTGCATTTTTGTAGGACATCCAGAGGGCTTTCAGAGACCTCCAGAGTGTCTTGTGGTCTTCAGAGACTGAGTGTAAAGACAGCAGATCGTATTTTTTTTTTTTGGAATGGTAGGTAGTTGCAGTAGAATTGTGTAGTACGGAGGAATCGTGAATGCATGGCGGAGGAGGGAGCAGTGCCATTTGTATGAACATCCTGTGAATCTCGAAAATAAATTATACAGGTGAACACAGCAGTTCATGCTACTTGCTGGAAGCAATAAGGATCAAATTTTGTGGAATGTGTATTCCACAAATCTCCAGGTATCCTGCCTCTTCCTCAGTGGGCTATCATGTTCTGTTGCATGTCTGGTAGCCCTTAACAACTGGTGGCATGGTCTCAGCTAGATTCTTGCAGAGAAAGACATATTTGTGGATTCCAACAGCTTCTTCCAGGGGAGCTGCCCAATTGCCGGGAGGGCACAGGTGATACACTTGCTCAGGTTCTCTTTGCGATCTACCAGGGTCAAACAGCAGTTTCCAGGTCCTCATGGCCAATGATCTTATAGTTCTGGCGGCTTTCTAGGTAAGCAGCCAAATCTGGGTCTCCAGCCTGCTGGGCTCTGTCTTGAGGTGTCTTACCCTAAAGGTGACAATGGGAAGGAAAGAGACATAAATACTTGCAATGAGATTTTTTTTTTTTTTTTTTTAATCAAAGAGTGTTCAAAGTTCACTCACTAAAGGATTTTTCCATGCTCATGGTTTTAGAGTTGACAAGACACTTTCAAATCTATTGCCACATTAAACACATGAGGTAGGTAAGTTCGAGAGAAAGGCAAGATCACTTGACAGGTGGGGCTTACAGCTGAGGAAAGTGGGGTTCAGAGAAACTGAGTCCACAGCAGGAAATGGTGTGGCACCCTGAGTCTGGGAACCCCAATTCTTTCTGGGAGAAGGGCAAGAGAAATCACTGAACAGAAAAGTAGGAAGTAGGCATTTGGACTTCTGACGCCAGACGCTTCCATGATGCTAAACCCTGGGAAACAGCAAGCAGACAATGAGAGGACCAGATCCTTGTATATGATCTAAAAAGGTTTCTTTGCTGGTTTCAAAGTCTTCAGTTAAGTTTTTCCAATTCAGAATATCTCATCTCTCCAAAAAGAGAGTCAATTTTGGACTATAAAAGTGATAAATATTGATTAAATAAACTTGGAAAAGCACAAAATTTTAAGGAAGAAAATAAAAATCACCATTAATTCCTATACTACACTAAGATAATTAACCGCCATTAACCTTCCACAGAGTAGCCAATTTGTCTTTTTCTATGGCTCTACACAGAAAATTTTTATAAACAGAAAACCATACTATGGGATACCTGGGTGGCTCAATCAGTTAAACATCTGTCTCTTGATTTCAGCTCAGGTCATGATCTCAGAGCTCTGAGATCAAGCCCCATGTTGGGCTCCGTGCTGAGTGCAGAGTCTGCTTAAGATCCTCTCTTTTCTTCTCCCTCCACCCCCCCCCCCCCCTTGCACTTTTTCTCTCAAAAAAAAAAAAAAAAGTTAAAAAAAAACCCCATACTCTGTTTACATCCTATTATATAACACACTTTTTTCACTTTATTAAGTGGATTTGATATATTTATCAAAAATTTATGTCATGCAATGTTCTTCTACATCATCTTAAAAGATTGTATCATTTCTTGCAGCCTACTCTAAAGCCGTATTTATTCTTACATACACCCACATGATATATCTCGAAGGAGGTCAACAGATAGAATTCAGTAGTAGAAGGAAGGAAGGCCTCCATTCTTTTGCATGCATAAAGATATTACCGAACACTCCCTGAGTCTTCTAATTTTTGTTCAGTGATATGGCTTTATCTATTTAAAAAGTGATATTAAATTCAAAAAGATGGAGGCATGGTCATTGTACCAAAGAAACAGCTCCATGTATAAGTGCACACGAGTATTACAAAAATTACTGCAGGCTTCTCAGCCTCCATCTGAGTCACTGCAATGGCGAGTGTCAAGCTCAATTAAGCCTGTTCCCTGTGGCTTACAAGGCTAAGTGGGTAGAGGATAAAAGGAAAGTAACAGTGGCTCTGGATTCTTTCTAAAATCTTATTTATTTATCTGGGATTTAATATCGAACTGCTAGCTTAAAGTTCCTACAGGAAGTTTTTACATCTTGCTTACAGTATTAATAGACTATCTGGTCTTCAATATTAATGAAGTTGGAATTACTAGCTCCCAAGTATTCAGAGAGGTGAACCAAGGTGGCCCTTGAGTTGGTTTTTAAAGGAGCTATTCCGCATCAAGGAAAATTCTTAAGACATTGCTTCTCTCCAAAAAAGAAAAAAAAAAGTCTAGGAAAAGATCCAGTCATAATTATCATGTTCTGCTTAACTTAGCATAAAATTACAAAATGGAAAAATTAACAGATCTCCCGAAAGGATGAAGCATAGACTATTTCATATGGTAAGACTTCTAGAACACAACGTTGGGAGACAAAAGCATTCTACAATAGCATGAAAAAACAGTAGGACTTCACTGACTTAAAAAAAAAAAATGAGAGAGAAAAACAGGCATACCTACATGTGAAGAGAGATCATTAAAATGTTAATAGTATATAGGTCATAGAGTGTGAGATTTCTCATGATTTTAATCTTTTTCTTTGCATTGCTAGAGTTTTCTATATAAGAATGCACTATATTCATAATCATAAAAATAAGGAAGCGGTGTTTTGGGAAAAAGCACACACACACTCAACAAAAGAGAACACAATCTCAAGGAATGTGGAGCCCATTTATCTGATTCAGAAACTTAGAAAGATAAACAAGATGAGTCTGCTCCGGGGCCTGGTGTCCTGCCCAGTCTTTTGTCTCTTTCCCATTGCTCCTCTTTTCCTTTGATTTCCTGAGGTAAGAGCAGTCCTTTGCATGGTTAAGTAGACAACTGCCACCCTGTGCGGGGAGTTGGCCCAGCCAAGACAAACCTCCCTGAAACCGAGGCCTCCCCAATCCTGCCTAGAGGGTTGGTGTTTCTCCATCGGGTTACATGAAGAAGAGTTTAAGCGCAAATATCATCTGGGAAGAATATCCCATGGAGCCCTTAGCTGCTCCTCGGTTTCAAATGACCCTACACCCACTTAGCTAACCAGACAGGTAACAGACACAGCTTAGCATGTCCGACAGCCCTAGTGAGGAACCCAGGCAGCCAGGGACCTCCCTTGGAGAGCAGGGATCTGGTGGCTGCGGGGAGCGTGGAGAATCAGGCAGTGCTGCTGGCTCAGAACTGGGTTAGAAGGAAAAGAGGTCCACGTGGGAGACAAAGTTATTTTATGGCGCTCACTGCAGTTGTAGGACACCCCGGGGGAAAATGGACCAAAGCAGGTGCTCGTCACTTCAAGAGGTCTCGTGGGGCTCAAGTCCTATAAGGAACAGGTCTGTGTTCCTCGGCTACATTCATCGGCTCCAAACTTAGGTTATACACTGCCTTAGCTTAATGAAACCCTCATCTTTATGTTAAAATTCTTCTCTGCAACTCTCTACAGTTAAACGGTTTGTCCTTTCTTCGCGTCTACCCAGGATGGTTTCTCAGAGCTGCTCGGTCTCCTCTGTGGTACCGATGTTCTGTATTAACTGTCCCCCCCCCACCCCCTACCCCGTCCCTTCTCCTGGGCTACAGTCCTGGGGCTGCACTGAGCTTTACCTCTTCCTCTGCTCCAGCTTCCAGGCCTTTCCTTGGTGCTTTCTGTAAAAGCACGACTCCCAGTACAGCCTAATCTCAGATCTCCTGAGTGGAGTTTCTCCTGACACCCGACCTCTACCTGTGGGCATCTTTCCCTCAAGGTCGGCATGTAGGTCACACTATCAGTTTCTGGCCTCACTGCCCTCAAGATAGGAACACGCTTTAAATCCAGACTGACATGCCTTTTGCTGCAGGGAAACCAACCATGCTTCAGGTCCCGATGCCAGAGGACCACTGTAAGACAAAGACATTAGGCAAACCATGGGAGAAAACTCCACTTTATTGCTTTGTTGCCTCCTCCATCCCGTTGGATCCGGGGAGTGCTCTGTCCCCACGTGAGAACGACTCATCTGCTGGGCTGGGGCTCAAAAGAGCTGAGTTTGGCTTCAGGCTCAGCTCCTGGTCTCAGGGCACAGAGCTCTCTTTTGGTTTCAGTTTCCGCATTGATGAAATTCCCACCCTAACTTCAGGGGTTAACTTTTAGGGAAAAATATACGAAAATAAGTAGAAAGAAACTTTTTAAAAAATAAAAAGCCAACATAAAGGCACCAGATTTAAGGCAGTAACCCTCTCTCTGGCTGACCACCCTGACAGAGACAGCTAATGACCTGGACACCCAGACGCGGGGCCACAGAAATCACAGATCGGAAGCTACTCTAGATAAAGTTGCTGAAGGAGAAATTCCAAAGCAGGCCGGTGTCTTCTACCCCTTTCCCAGGGCTTTGAACCTCACCTCCCCACAACTTGGCTGCTGGCCAGGGGGGGGGGCAGGACAACCCCAAAGTCCCAAGGCCAGCACATTCAGAGGTTTATAAAGTCCCATAGGCAAGCACACACCCTTCCCCTTTGTGCTTATACATTTAAACTACAGTTTCTCTAAATGAAGCACTTTATTTTTTCCTCCTTTTTCCAAAGCCCCAGGCACTTCCATAAGCACAGAAAGGATGCCTTTGCTGCCGGCACAAGTGAAGGCGATGGGGCCAGCGATCGTGCCCGGCGGGAGGATGTTTGCCCTCAGTCCTCGAGTTACCTTGGAGTCCGTCTTTCTCAGAGATGCTCCCGCGTCCACCAGAAGCTGGCACACAGCCCGGTTCCGCTGGCAGGCAGCCTTGTGCAGTGCGGTCTCACCCCTAAATCAAAGATGAAATGGGAAACCACCCATAAAGGGGTTGGGGGCAGGGGTGAGAGTGGGGGCGGAGGCGGCAGGGAGGGGGTGAGGGTAGCTTCCTATCCCTCCTGCTGGGGTTCTGTGCTCATCCGCCTCCTTCCCTATCCGTAGCGGAGACCGGGGGCTGGGCGTCTTCGGGGGAGGTGGGTGAGGGGGTGTCAAAATGCCTTCAGTCATCAACGAACCATAATCATCTGACACCAGTCGCTTGTCTCACAGTGTTAACTAGGCTGAGTGATTTTGTTTTCAACCACTAGCGTTGGATTTAGGTAACACCCAGTAGCACTGCTGAACACACTGATGCGGGAGACGGGAGACCGGGCCTAGCCCCATGAAACAATGTCCTCTGTGGACACGTTCAGGCAGAACATAGGGGCACCAGATCAGGGACATATGGGGCAGGCATGGGAGACCAGAGGCCTTTCCAGCAACTCCACGCAGGGCTTGGCACACCATCATCTGGCCCTTGGCAGAGTGTCTCTGGGGGACTTGACGTGGAAGGATCAGGTCAACCCAAGCCACCCAACCTACTGAGGCCATGTGAATGGCAGGTGGGAGTGCATGGGCCACCACCGAGGACATCTGGGGGAGCTGGGAACATGAGCTCTCCCCTGTTGGCCGCAGGAAGATGGCAAAGCTAAGTAGCCATTTCCACCGCCTCTATGGGGCAGTCCAGGGAGGAGGAGATTTCCATTCTGAGTCCAATACTGAAAAGGTGTTTAAGGCCAAAGCATATGGAAAATCAAATGCAGTCCTTAGAACAAATGCATAAGTGACAACCTTGCCAATAGGTTGGGGTGAGCGGACAAAGTCTCTGTCACAATGGACGGTGTCTTCCCTTTCTAGTCAGTCATAACCATGGAAGTCTATCCTTTCCACTCAGCTTCCATCCTACTCTTTTCTCCTTTTCCTCCTCCAGACCTACTGAGCTCCTCCCCACCCATTTTTATCTCCTTTCAAATGTCTTTGAAGTTTTATAGTGCTTTCTATAAGGCTTTCAGGGGGAGACGGTTAGCCTTTCTTTGTTCCTATTTGGGGAGGAGGAGCTATTTTGCTTCCCTAGGAATAAAAAAAATTGAAAACAAACATCATGAGTTTGAGGACCACCCCAGAGAGGATGATCTTCTCAACGAGAATTTCTCATCTGAACCACAGAACATAAAAATGGTTGGAATGACTATATTCTTAATTCTCCAATGGCTGCATACATCTTGTTGCATTCCAGACCCAGTATAGGTTTCAAACAAAGCACGCTATAGGGTATTAGGATGTAATTTTCTCACAAACCCCAGTTGAGAAAAAGTAAATAAAAAAGGTAGATGTATTTATTTAGACTTTTCAGCAGTCTGTGATGCACTGTGCAAAACTACCTTGCGCATAGAAAGCTCTAAATGATGAACAGCGACGACTGTGCGTGCAGTCGTTATGATTCTTGTCATCAATTTTTATTGTGTGATTCTTGATTGAGAAGATTAGCCCTGCCTGGTTATAAATACAATGGAAAGTGAACTTCTTACCACCGACATTTAAATTATCTGTTGTAGGCTCTATAGACTACCTTCTCCTCCAAATACTCTCTGAAGAAAATAATCTAGACTATGTAACAAAGGCAACACTCACGTTTCGCTGTCTGCCATATCCAATAACTCAGAAGGTCCTAAAGAAGAGGAAAGGAAGACCCATCAAAAATAAATCCAGAAACTAACCATTAACACAAAAAGTCTATAGTCACAGAATTAAAACACCTTGGAAAGGTGAATGAAGTAGAGTCACTCGGTGGGAGGGATAATAGGACCACCTCCCCCGCTCTGCCCCCCGAAAAGACAGGTTTTCTCTATTCCCACTCACCAACTTCCCAACCACCACCGACCAATATGCATGGGATGATACAGGCTATGCTTTTAAAACGGCTTTCAACCAGGTTGAAGAAATAAAATCCATCAGAATAGAATAAGTGAGAAATAACTAAAGGGTTACCTTGGGAGGACGGGGACACGTTGGTGGGCTTTAAGGATTATCATTCCCCAGCGGCAGATTGTTTGAGATGGGCTTTTATACAGTATGATTTTAAAGCTACAAGATACCATAGATATCATCCAGTCCAATATCTATCTTCTAGAAACAGAGTAAAATTGTATTTTTCATAAAATTTCCCTTCAAAGACCTATGTATAAACACCAAATGGTTATAGATGCTTCCTTAGGAATGGAAATGTCCAGTGGGTGTGTGCACTGATGATGTTCTATTTGCTCAACAATTAAATCATTCAATCTGCCAACAACGCTTGGAATGGCCACCTTTCTACCTTCTGCACCACTGCTGCCCTCCCCAGCCCTCCTGTACTCTAATCAGTCTGCAGGTATCAGCTGAGACACATTTCCCATAAAGCCCTCTACAATCTCTACTCGGAATTCTGCATTAAATGTTCGGCCTATATGCCCCCTCACTTTGGACACTAACCCTTGTCCTCTAATTGGGAGGGTGACATAATTCATCATCCAAATTGAGATTGTCCTAGATGGGAAGGGCTATGTAATTAGCGATCATGACATTCAAACCGTAATAAAACCACCTGCTGATTTGTCTCTCTGTACAACTAGACTCCGGTAAACCCCTTTGAAGCTGTGGCCTATGCTTTGTTTACCACTGCGTCCTTCCTCAGTGCCTGGCATGGAGCCTGGGACCAAGCAGACGCTTACATGTTTGTTTGGATTAATGAATAAATGGGCTTGGATGTGCCGAACGCAGTTCTAGGTATTGAGCATTCTAGTCTTTAGAAATAGGACCCTGTTGATTTCCTGACTGTCTTGTCAGGTATCATTATCACTGAAAATGTGCTTATGTGATTACTTATTACGTGAAAAGAAGAAAGGGAAGAGGTTAGGACTTTCCAACCATGGAAAGTCACTGGGCAAGAGGATGACCGAGGTGCTGCGGGACCTTCACAATCCTCCCGGTCATCCAAGAAGCTGCCTCTTCTTTCACATCTCCTGGCCGTCTAGGCCACGTGACTCTTCCCTCATACCCTCTGCCCTGTTCGCCTCTTCCCTTTGTCCTCTTTGACAAATTAGGCTTCCTAATTGGTCTCTGCCTGGAGCGTAATGAGCATACCGACACAGTTACTAAGAAAAATGAAAATCTCTCTTTTCATTCGGATTTCCAGGTTTCCGATTCAGCGTACTGACTGCTCACTCCCAAGTGGTCAACCGCGAAGGTCAGCGGTCTTTCACCTGGAACCGACCTTCCTCAATTCGCTCCAGGTCCCATTTTTTTATATCCATTCAACGGGTAGCTGTGCCATCACCAGCCTGTCTCTCGGGCTCTCCCCAGCTGGCAGAGCTTATTCCCTCCACTGTCCTGATCCAGAACAACCTTCTCTTTTCTAGCCACACACCTAAATGTTACCCGTCCTGGGAAGCCCAGTCTGTGACAGGCCTTCTGCAGAGACCAGCTTTGACAGAAAGACTCTCTCCCCTCTCTGCGCTCCCGTGACACGGACTTGGTTCCACCCTTGTATTATGTATTTGCTTTTCAGGCCTATCCCTCTCTCCCTAAATGAATTATACCAAATCCCTGCCGTGGAAGAATATTTAGTATTTTTCCAGCACCCATCCTACATTAAGGACTTAGCAAAGACTTAACTCCTTTATTTTTCCTCAGTCTTGTGGTTCTAAGGAAGCATGAATGATAATACCCACAACACACACCCACGGAAGGGCAAGACGGTACAGCGTGGCGACGGGTACCGGAGCTGAACTTCCTTGCTTCCAAATTCGGGCTCTACCTGGCACTTACTGGATCTTGGGCAAGTTCATTTACTCTTAGTCTCTCAATGGCCAAGGACGATAAAGAAGCATTGATAGTATTTATCAGGACTGTTGTGCGGTTGCGTAAGTTCATATAAGCCATATGTTTAAAATGGGAGCTGGGCCGCTGCATGCCATGCCTGAAGTTTGGATCTGAAGGGTCCTACTCTCCGCCGGAAGCAGATTACACTAAGCTGAGATGCGGAGCATCCGTGGACGGAGGGAGTGTCCTGGGCTCTGCATTTATCTCCGTTGACTTCTGAAGCTACTTGTCGACTCAGATTCCATGTCCCGAGAACCAGTGCTCCAGACCCCGTCAATGGCTGGCGAGGATTTCTCCACAAGGTCAAGAACAAGAGTGCTTACAGTGTCCAGCGGTCCTCACAGAGGGTGAGGGAGGGTGCCGGCCACCTTGAGGGAACCTCTGGAGCCATTCCTTTGGAAAGCAGCTCCGTGAACGGGAGCAACCCAGCCCCAGGGCACTCATGGCAGCTCCGTTCCGCCAGCCCCTGTGAGTGCAAGTCTGTTCAGGCACCAGAGGCCCCACGCTCCTCCCCTTAGCCCTCAGAGCCGCCCCCATGGCTGGAGGGTCCATACCACCAAGTCCTGTCGGAGAGAGGCTGCAGGCCCAGCTAAATCTGTGCTAAAACCATCATCGTTTGACACTCTGGAAGTGGGGACGAGGAAGAGAAGAGTCCTTGTTCCCCGAGTGTTTTATAAAAACCCCCATAAACGCAGCCAGCCCCGAACCATAAGAGACTGATTCTCCGGTCTGTGCGCCCCGCATGCCTGTAGCTGCCTCTCACTTTCCCCTTCCCTCCTTTTAGTCCTTGGAGGCTGACAGAGGTGAGAGGAAGCGGTGCTGCTCCTAAAATGAGATATTCTTTCTCTTAATTAAAACCTAACAAAACTCCAATTATAGGTTTCGTGAGTGGAACGGGCTCTGGGATGATGGACTTAATTAACCCAAAGTTTCCTCCTCTTCCTGTCAATCTATGTAATCACAAGAGAGCAGCACGTTTTGAACATTGTCGGGCAAATCACCCACGAACGGGCAACGATAGCAGTGAACCGATGACAGGAGGGGTCCGGAGCGGCTTTTAATAGCACGGACACCTCTTCTAATAATTTCTCAACCTGCTTGAAAATAACTGTGTTTGCATAATGCCGGCGAGAGGGGGTTCCGAGGAGGAAATGAGAAGAGGCTTAACTAAGTGCCAAGTGCCGCCCAAGAACAGGCTGGAGCTTCCCTTCCTGTACGTGACCTGCTGGGAGCTCCTTCCGTCGCATTTTGTGCTGTTTATAGTAGTGCCCCGTGCAGGTGAGTAGCGTGGATTCTCCAATCTTCCGGTTTGGCCAGAGACACCCAAAAGAATCCACACAGCCCTCACAAAGTCTCTTTAAAGTCTCTTTAAAGGAAAAAGTATTTCCAAAAAAATAGCATCTAGGATTTTTGGAAAGTTAATTTGAGTCTCACTCATAAGGGAGAGCCCAAGAGAAAGAAAAGAGGATGGAATTCTTCCAACTTCTATCCATGCTGAATATGCGGACGCAGGCCTTATTGTATATTTTAGGTGTGCATATGGTCTGGTTGTGGATATCATGCCATCTCCCTTAGGGAACTGGAAGAAATTTCACGACACTGTGAGCTGCGAGCTCACGTGTATTCCCTGAATGTAAAAGGACGTCTTGGTTCTCCGTCCCTCCTAGGGTTTACTACAATGTCCACACTCAGCCCTGCACCTGACCTACACCAGAAAACAACGGTCCAGTCCCGATCGAAGGGACACGTGTGCACGTTTCTCCATGAACCTTTCAGAGGCAGACGATCGATCGTACAGCTCTGCACCAGCTGTCACGGGAACCCTGCATGTAATACTTCTATCGATCGACCCTCACCGGGTTTTGGAACTATGGTGGGCAGAGACCATATACTACATACGGGTCTTGGCAAGTAGCCTAACACCACTGTGCTTCAGCTGTCACCCTCTGCCAGAAGGAGATAAGAGCGTTCACGATGGAGGATTGTTTTAAGAATTAAATGTGTTAACGCAAACAAAGCAATTCGAACCCTAAGAGTTAGCAGTGGCTATCGCTGTAAAATTTTTTCTCAAAAGTTCACGGGGGCAGAATTGACTTCTTTTAATGAATGAATGAAAACATTTAAAAATCAATGTGGATCCCAGCCAGCATCCTCGTTTTTCCTCAAAGAAAGATCCACAAATGTAACATGGATTCCAAAGACTGTGCTATATAGGAAACAGTCTGAAAGATAAGGGGGGAAGGTACTAAGAGGAGAGACACATCAGTATTGGGGGGAAAGCCAGGAAATGCAAAAGGAAGCCAGACTTCACCAATTTCCCAACATGGGAAATGGAACGAGAGGTTAGGCAGTCAAGCTTTCCAAACTGCAAGTGTGCTGGCCGGTGCTCACTGGACGCCCCAGCTCTTGCTGGAGCAACCCAGTCTTCAACACCGTCCCTATATCCTATAGGATGTCTTCCATCACGTGCATGCTTTAGCTTGCTTCCCACACCAAGGCATCCAAATCCCCTTTGCTATTCCTTCCACCTCCCCACGGCCTCTCTGTCCCCGGACTCATTTCCCATTAGTCTCCCTGACGCTGCCAGCAGACCATTCCAAATCCTCCTCTGCCCCGGGACAAAAGCCGCACAGATGTGGGGCGAGCTGGCACTGGGAATTCTAACAGCACCATCATCCTGTCCCAGCGGGATGGTGGTCCTTTCTCTCGGGGACCAGAGGCCGAAAAAGGGGGGTAAAGAAAAAGAAAAAAAAAAAAAAGAAAGAAAGACTAGAGACAGAAAATGGGGGAAGACAAAATAAGCCATTGAAATCAAAAAGGAAATGCATGAGTGAGATTTCTATCAGGACACACCGTAGGGGGGCCCAGGGGTGGGAGCCGGAGAATAAAAACAAAGGAGCACAATGTGCAGGGTGGTCAAAGCCTAAAGCAACACAAAAGTCTCTCGGAGAGGCACAAAGAAGGAGGAGGGAGTGGGCAGAAAATATGGTTGAAAGAAGCTGAAAAGCAGGAACCACTGGGGGACCTGGGCTGGAACCCCCTCGGGGTCCTTCCCTCTCCTCGCTGTCCCCATGGAATTTGAGTTCCCTTCCTCCTCCATTCTCTCCGCAACCCTCCCGAGGCCCAAATTCCAGTTTCTCATAAAGGAAATCAGCAGGCTGTGCATTTGAGAGAAAGTCCCAAAGAAGATGCAGGACAGAGAAAAATTCAAGCCGCCTGTGGCTTTTCAGAGCCTGCTATACGCTCCCGCCCCTCGCCCACAGCCCCGTTTTAAAAGATGCTTAGATGAGAAAGACGTTGCTTAGTGTGGAGCCTGGGGGAAAGGGGGGGCGTCGTCCTGACTGTGGGCCCCACTGCTCACCATAAATGACCTGTGAAGAGGGGGACAAAGCAGGGGGGAGAGGGGCTCCCACCTGAGCAAGGGTGCAGGGCACAAAGAAGCCCCTCGCCTCGCAGGCCCCTTGAAAGGGGCCCACGGACTTCTCAGAACCCTTGTCAAGAAGGCAACTTGATCATCAGGTCTTTGAACAAACTTTACGATTTATATCATGTGAAGCCACAGGAAAGACTTAAACCGGATTAGGGGGAAAAAAAAAGAGAGAGAGAAACTAAAACTTTTAAAGTTTTGCAGCACTGGAGATTGGCGAGGAGTGTCCCTCTCCATCTTTGGCACCAGGTAAAATTGTACTCTTTTCCCATTTACATGAATTCAAATGGATCAGACTTGTCTACCGCAAATCTGAGGCTATTTATAAACACATTGTCACGGCTGCGTACATTCCGAACCCTGGCCTCCTGGAGGCTTCTTGGAAAAGGCTGTTTTCCTTGTCAGACCAAGGGGATTCTAGAGCTGCCACGACATAAAATTAGGAAAGATTATTTCACGGAGCAGGGGTCACATTAAGAGGATGGCTACAGAGCAGGGAGAGGGTTATGCTTGTCCAGGAGCTTGTCCCTCCCTCCGAGAATACTATCATTTACAGGGGTGTCTATCATTTAAAAGAGACAAATTTTTCTGCAAAAAAGAGTGTGCAGTCTCCACATGCACAGGCTAATACAAATTGTCATCAGCGACCAAAGAGGTTAAAACGAACGGCAGCAATGAAAACCGGGCAGCTGAAGCGCCGCGTTCTTGAGGAACCTGCTGACGTAGGTGGGCCATGTCAAGAGAGCTTCAGGAATACTCCTGAGTCAGTAGAAATATGGAGATCAGCGTTCAGGCTGAAATCGACCATGCCTAGTAGGTTGATAAATGCTGGTTTCAGTAAGAAATCAACAACGAGTTAGTTCCCACTATTTGACTATAGCACGGAAAGGCTAAAAAACTACCATCCCTTAAAACTGTCCTGATTCTTGGACTGCAGAGCAGCGTGAGCTTTTATTTTCGCACAGAAAGATGGAGTGTGCTTCGTATCTCCAGTCTCTCTCTCAGGTATGTACTGGTCAGTGAGAGACCCTGGTGAGGCGGGGAGGGAATCAGAGGCCTCTCGTGACTGTGACCGTGACCGTGACTGTGGGAACTGCTTGCCTGTGAGGGAAGTAGAGGTGAGATGATCTCCACTTGCTTTTCTCATTATCATAAATATTAAACCAACTAACTTGTAAAATCTACTTCCCCCCCCAAAACTGGAAAAACAAACAGCCACCTCCCCCCCAAATTAATAGATTGCTTTATTGTCCTTCTGTTTTGACAGGGATAGAGAGCTGTATTGTGTGATTCACCCTTTGCAAGAGATGCTGGGGATGGAAGAGAAAGGAGTTTAGTGCTGGAACATCAGGCTTTGGTTACGGCACTGAGAGAGTAACATACCAGCTTGATACACCGCGGGGCAATGGACGCGTGCACCAAACCACAGGTGGGGTTTGAAACCGCAACCTTTCAGAGGCCCTGTTATTTAAGGCCGTGGAAAAAGTGGGAGAAGTGAAAATCTATGGTTTAGACTAATATCATCCCATGTCTCATCACTCATGCCCCTGGGGGCATGCAACTGAGGAGAGGAGTTTTGGTTTTGTTTTTAGTGTAAGTATGTCCCAAATATTGCACAGATCATACTTAGGCTTAGAAAGGGGGAAACTGTTGTTGTTGAAGAACTTGCAAATAGAAGGAATTATTGTTGCTAATCAACCTGAGGACCCAGAACCAAAGCAAAATATAAAAGCCAAGGTCCAGGGGATTGTCGGTGGGACAGTAATTCAGGATACTGAGGAGGTAAGCTCATCATTTTCAACTGAAGAAGACAGAGGGTAAGGGAGGATGGGAGGTTAAATCTGGCCACAGATGATTTGCAGCTCCTTAAACAGTTCTGTAGAGGTGTTTTCAATTGAATTCTGCATTAGATTATATGTTTTTTTTAGCCTTAACTGCCTAAAAATAGTGACTATCGTGTCTGTGTGTGTGTGTGTGTACACACTGGTCTGTAACAGGTAGCTCCTGTTAAGCACTCCGCAAATACTTGCTGACTACAAGACATGTTGGCTGAACTGAATAAAAACAGGAGCGGAGCGCCTGGCTGACTCAGTCGGTTAAGCGTGTGACTTGACTTCAGCTCAGGTCAGGACCTCAGGGTCATGGAGCGCCATGCTGGGCTCCGTGCTGAGCGTGGCGCCTGCTTGAGTTCTCTCTCTCCTTCCTGCTTCCCTCATGCATACATGCTCTCTCATGCACTCCCTCTCTCCCTCAAAAAAAAAAAAAAGAGGAGCAAAAAGGAATGTGCATGTCTACTAATACACTTACTTTCTTCAGCCTGAATCTGGATGGTACAGCCTCGCCGCGAAGGCTCAGAGAAAATCTTCCAGGATCTCTCTGCACCTACATCTAGCAGAGCTAGAGGCTGTTTCAAAAACAGCTAAGCCAGGGAGACTTTGCCCTGTACTCCAGCTCTTAATTCCTAGAAACCCTATAAATGTGGGAAGCTGATAATCATGGTCAGGATTTGGGATGTATCCCTGTGTTTATGCCCCTTATGGGGCCTTCCAAGAGAAAGATGCTGAGGTGCTTGTTACTTCTAGCAACTATCTAACCATGGAAGACATGAGAGTCCCAGGTATTTCCAAAGAGAATGAAGTGTGGCTTAAGTTGAAATGATGCATGAGATTCAAATGGAAAAATGACAGAGAGAGAGAGAAGCCAAAAAGCTGGGAAAAAACCGTGCTCATGTAACCCTCAGAGTGAGAAACTATAAACATGGATTTGGTACCTGGTCCCAACTAGGCAACTTAAAGCTCTTCCCAAAACAATCCAGTGTCTTATGTCAGGACACATTTGTTCTTGTCTTTTATTTTTCAATCAATCAGCTCCCCACTACCCTTGAAGACCTTGATAAGAGAATTCTTATAGGAGCCGTTGGGTCACAGCAACCCACACGGGTCGGTGGTCTGTGGTTCCATCTGCTTCACCGCAGCCAGGGGTGTCGGCTAAAAGGTGGGGAGCAATTCTGCTGTTCCAAGGATAGCCGGGGAGACAGCCCGCTTCGACAGCTCAGTTGCTTCGTGGAGAAGTGCCCCTTGGCTCGCTGCACCTACTTACCGTGGTCCAGGATATATTTCACGATCTCCCCGTGGCCGGTTTTGGCTGCGTGGTGAAGGAGGGAGCAGTGGTCCGGGCCCTGAATTAGCAGACTGCCTCCATTTTTATAGCTTTCCATTAGCTGAGAAAGAGACACAGGAAAAGCAGCTCAGGCAGAGTCCGGAACAAGGGAACGTACAGCTAACCAGTTATAAAATGAGAGTGATGTAGCAAACCGCAAGTGTTTCTAGCCTCCGAGGACACGGGGAAGTCAAAGGGACAAAGCAGCGTTCCCGGACCGTGTTAGCAGCCGGCTGGCGGGCCGGAGGCCGCCTCCCCTCCCTCCGGAGAGGGTCTGCGGGCCCTGAGCAGCCCAAGGAGACTGAAACGTGCTGAATGAGTTATTTCTTTTCTGTTTGATGTCTTTTTCTTTTCTGGGCACTGGTCGCTGTCCCAAGAGAGTGAAGGGCAGCAAAGAGAAGAAACACTTTCCTATGTTGGCTCGGCTTTCTCTTGAGTGAAAGAGTAATTAGGGCCGGAGACAGGAATAGCTTGGTGTCTGGTAGCTAAGCTCCTTCCCGAGCCTATGGTTTCTCTCCAGCCTCTAATGAACCTAGCTACCAAATGCGGAAGCTGCTTCCCCCTTTCCCGTGGGAGACGGTGGCACACGTGTGTACAGCCTTCTCCTAGATCTGCAGGCCAGCCAGCACGCCTTCTGCGAGTCATCTAACCTGCACCCAGTGAGGCTAGAAAGGACCCACAGGACGAGAACCCAAGGGATTCAGAGAATGTGGCGGGAGAAACCTGAAATACCTATATTGTGAGAACAGACTGGAAAATGACCAACAGATTTTGTAGCCTGAGAACCACGTGGTGGTATGAGGATGTGGTCTCATTTCACGAAATACTGAACATTACAGAAAGTGTAAATGGGTCCCCGTTCTCCAAAATGCTGTATAGGAGAACGAAAGGAGTCTTTCTGGAACTTCTAAAGGGTAGTTTTAGCACAAAGAAGAACAGAATAAGCCGGGAGGTACCAAGCAGAAGGAATGGATCTATCACCAAGAAGCTAGATGGCACATTATTTAAAAAAAAAAAAAAAAAAAAAAAAAAAAAAAAAAAAAAAAAAAAAAAAAAAAAGCAAGCATCTCCTAAGGTCAAAGAAAGTAGACTCATAGTTCATGGTCTCACTCAGCTCCAACCATGGAACCACCATGTGACAGACGCCAGGGAAACAAAGATGAACAGGACTCAGTCCCTGGCCTCAAGACCTTGCCATCCATGGGGAAGACAGATGTCAAAGACACATGCAGTGATGGAGAAGAACATAAGGAGTTTCTCACAGGGTGAAAAAGAGTCGGGGAAGGCTTTCTAGAAAGTAGGCCAAAACGAACAGTTGATTGGAAGTAAAGAACATACGGCGACATTTATCCCTCAACTTCGAGGCTAGAGGACAGCAAGAGGTAGTTAGCAGTTTTCCACAAAGAATCTATGCATATCCAGTACTGTTCAACATCAGTCTTACGACGACACGCCCTTTCTTTTTACGCAGATCTGTAGAGATTTGGGTTCAACGGAGTAGCAAAGACCCAGTGCATCAGCAGCCCAGATGCTGCCTTTCTGTGGGTTTTTTGGACCCTGCGGACATGCAGGTAGTCTGTGGGTATCTTATGCAGCTCAGGGCCATGGCAGCCACTCCCAGCTGCCTTCCACTGGACGGCTCCTGGGGTCTCGGTTCTCTGCTGTCTGCTGTGCACTCTCTCTCTCTTACAGACACACACACGGTTTAGTATTTAATATTTCTTCTGCTTTCTGCACGGACTAGACAAACAGAAGAAGGTGGAAAAGAAAGAAAACGGGAAGAAACACTTGGGAAGGAAAGAGAGAAAAAGAATGAGAAGGAAAAACTCCATGTCACTGCATTTCAACCTCTCAATAAATACGGTTGAGTAATTTCTTTTAGGCACTTAGGACATGATTGTAATGAAGAGGACCCATGGAGTATGGCCATTTCCCACATTTCAAATAATCCTCTATTAAGTACAAGGAGAGTGGGGTTGTGTACCCAGAGGCCTGGAAAATATGCTGCCTAGACTAAAGGCACATGCAAGATGAAATCAGATTTCAAATGTAGTTCGCACACTTTTTTTCCACTTAGAAGCTCTGCAAGGGCATTTAATAGAGGGCCTTGCAGGGTATACAGGCTAATACTGCTTCGGTCCACAGCTGGGCAACAATACTGAACTCCCAGCTACACTGCGTGGTGAGTGCGTTTTGCTTGTGGGCGATGATTCCTGGATGCACACAGGGCCACAGGCCCCATGTCCGGGCTAATGTGTCTAAAGATGACAGCTTATCAAGGTGTTTGCACCCTTCATGCCATTTCTTTCCTGTCAATAACCTATTAACACGATAGCACAAGGGCTTCTCCGTGGATTTAACAGATGCTTTGAAAGAACTTGCATCCAAGGTCATTGCTTCTTAGCTCTCTTTTTAAGGTGTTTGGTTTTTTGATCTGTAATGGCACCACACTCCACACAGGCTGGTGGCCTTGTGCCTTATGCAGTTACCAACATTACAGAGCAGATCCATGCCAGTGTGGTTTATATAGGGATATACGGGCACTCATGAGTCCCAGTGCCTGAAAAATGACAGGAGACCAAATGTAGCTTTTAGAATGCTCATGGACTATACTGTGTAATGAGTATTTGCATCTCCATTGTGTTTGTTAAAAAAAAACACAGACTAACACTACCTGCTAGCATCTTAGAGTCCCTTCTATGGAATAGAAACAGTTTTAAGAGCTTGGCATGTATTGTTACAGCTAATCTTCACAACAAAGGAGAGAGGCCACATTATTCAATTTTACTGATGAAGAAATTGAGGCACAGGGAGAATGAGATAATTATACAAAGTCACACAAACAGGGAATGGCAGAGCCAAGATCTGAACCCCAGCAGTCTGA
The DNA here is from genome assembly GCF_011764305.1 of Mustela putorius furo. Taxonomy (NCBI): domain Eukaryota; kingdom Metazoa; phylum Chordata; class Mammalia; order Carnivora; family Mustelidae; genus Mustela; species Mustela putorius. The sequence continues at coordinate 90,758,419 of NW_025421998.1, forward strand.
CTCCAGAATGTGCATTCCCTCTGGAGGCAGCAGCGGCCACTTCCTTCCCTCTGAACGAAGAAAATGTAAGCATGAATTAAAGTGTTGGAGGGAGGTCAGATGCAGTGTCCTTTGGGTAGCTGTGATCCCCCGAGTACAAAACTGTAATAATGTTGGAAGCTGTAGGCTCTGGCCTGGAGAATGTATTTCTGGGTGGTGTCCAGGTAATTCTTACAGATGCACTCATTTCAAGACCTGTCTAAAAAGAAACCTTTCAATTGCAAATAATCCACTTCTGGACATCGTGAGCACTGCACCTGGGCAACGTGCCACCCGTGTTAATCAGTCGAGACAACCAGCACAGTACCCCTGCATATGTTCTCCGCTGCTGGGCAATGTGGAGATGCTGGAAAGACTCCTCTGGCCCTCTCTGCCCACTTCTCAAAAGAGTGCCCTTCCCCCTCCAACTCAGCTAGCATAGGCAGGGAGGATGACGTATGATGTATGAGAGATCACGAAAACTTGGTGAGAAATGGTTGATGTTAAAGTTCTTGAAGAATCACCAAAAGTGTGGGTAGGAAGAGAGCTTACCTTCATAAGATCACCAGCTATTACTGCCTGCAAAATTGCTGTGGGAGACAAAAGAGAGATGTCCCATTAGTAGAAGACCCTCTCACTTAAATATCCCAAGGGGCTGGATCCACAGTTTGCAGAAATAGTCTCTATTTGAGGCAGGAATCAGGGAAGGAGAAGCATGCCAAAGGCTGAATCTTGCAACAGGGAAAAGCTTCCTCTTCATCCCTTCACTACCCTGGCACCCATTCTATCCATCATTCTAGAGTCTACCTCGATACCCCCTCACGAAGCTTGAGGCCACAGAGATTAGGTTCAAATCTTAGCTCCGACACAAGCTCTGAGCGAATCATGGAAACCCGCAGAGCCGGGTTTCCACATCGGCCAACAAGCAGGTCTAAATCTTACAGAATGGCTGAAATGATTGATGAAGTCATGTGGATGTTCTCAACTCTTCTACTTAGGCCAGCTGGGTGCTTAACCATGATTGCTTCTGCTCCCTTCTTTCCACTTCCTTGCACTTTGTCCTCTTGGGGTTCCAAATATCACTACCAATTTTGCTCTGCAGTGACCGACAACACCTACCGTTATGGAAAGGAAGGGGACTGGAGGTACCGAGGAGGGAACATGTATGTTCTTTATGTTCTGAAGAAAAGAGCCACGTGGTCAGCATCTAATCCACGGGTGACTCTTATGGAAAGAACTCAAAGTATTAGGAAACCTAATCTCATTGTAAAAATATGTACCTTCAGGGGCATCGAAGTGCAGGTACAAGTGCACTTGTCCTTGGGAGGTAGAGGATGAGGGACAGGAGGGGACTGCTGAGAGAGGACAGGATGCGTGAGCACCTAATGACAGTGTTGGATCCTAAAGGGAACATGTGCATTCTGTTGGAAACGGTCCCTTTGGAAAAACAACTACTTAGATTCTAGAACTATCGATAAAATGGATTATTTTAACGCTTGAATGGCACAAAATTTTAGAAGATAGTAATTTAAATTTTCTTTCTCAGTGTCATTTTATTTTTCATTTTGATTTTTTTTAAAGATTTATTTGTTTATTTTAGAGAAAGAAAGAGAGAGAGAGCATGAGCAGGAAGGGCCGAGGGGTAGGGAAAGAGAGAATCTCAAGCAGACTCCCCTCTGAACTCAAAGCCTGATTTGGGGCTGATCTCACCACCTTGAGATCATGACCAGAGCCAAAATCAAGAGTTGGACTATTAACTGACCGAGCCACTCAGATATCCCAATGCAGTGCCTTTCACAACACTATGAACTTGATAACCTAACTAGCTCCTCACAGAGCTAGTGGAGCTGTTCTGGACAGAGGTCCGGACTAGACACAGGGACCTGCAATATGGTGACAAGTAGGTCGCTCACTTGTAAGCACACTCTCTCTCTGAAAATAAATTAAAAAATAAAATCTTAAAAAAAAAAAAAAAAAAGAGAAGACATTGGACTAGGGTCTAATTCTAATCCCTAATTTAGCAGACATGTAAGTTTAACAAGGCAATGTTTCTGAATCAATTTTCTTATTTGTAAAATAAAATTTATAGCTATCCTGCTCATCTCTCTAATGTAAAAACAAAACCAACAAATAAAAGCTTTGGGAGTTCCGAACAGTAGAGTCCTTATTTTTTCAAGATTATATTGAAACTTTCCCCAGAAGTCAAAAGGAAAACAAAAAAAGAGAAAAGAGAGAGAGAAAAGAAAAAATGAGCTCATTAATTTAAAGCACTTGTGTATAAAATTTCATGTGTATAAGCACAACAAATCAGTGCAATAAAGGAACTACCCAGAACAAATTCTATTTGAGGAGCAGCAGGAAGGGAAGTAAGAAAGGAAAAAGAAAGGGAAGGACAGGAAGAGAAGAAGAAAGAAAAGAAACAAAAATATCAGAATCTGGGGAAAAACTTATTGGCTAGCTGTGGAGTTCAAAGATTTCTTGGAGGAGGTGAAATTTAAGCCAACTCTTCCATGGTAAGTGGAATTAATTAGTAAAGGAGATTTGGAGAATCCTTGCAAGATGAAGGTAGGATCTGAACAAAGACATGGAAGTTAAGTTGTGATGTCTAATAGAACCTGCGAAGAGCTATGTATCATCTTCCCTGAGGTGGGGAACAGTTGCAGATGAATATTGCCAAGTCGCAGGAACCCCCCCCCCCCCAGTGAGCACCTCTTCTGTCAAGATGAGACACTAGAGTTTATCCTGCAGGTGGTGAGAAACCACTGCAGAGGTAAAAGTAAACCAGAGAAGCGTGTAAGTATCAACCATGCCAGTTTGACCCCAGCCTCCCCCTCCTGAAAAGAGTTATGACCTGCTCTCTGCTCATTTTCTCCAGATTGCCCAATATTCTAGCCTCTTTAAATGTCTACCCCAGACTCATTCACAGTATTGCTATGCTTGTTGGTTTCCAGCAGCCTCCGGATTTAAAGTTCCCATGTACAGATAGAGGATCACATAACAGAATCATAACCACGAATAATTTCCAATTGTACTAGAGATGGAAAGCAGGGATATTTATTCTTAAGTCAAGCAATACACCCAAGGGTAGCTATTATGCAAACATTATTAGACTCAAGGCTCACTTCTCTTTCCTGATTAATGTCCTTCCCCGTGTACACTGTTGTTTAAGATCTCCTCTGCATAAAGAGAGCGTGGATCTATTAGTATTCAACTCCAGATAATAACTTTCTGAAAGATCAAGCTTCAAAAACAGATAATGAATTGTTATGATTACAGTATTACTCTTTATTATTTCTTGAGCTCCAAGCTTGCCTTCCTGCCTTTTCCAAAACTCTTTGCAACTGGGGAAATCGTGATCCCAAATGCAAAGAGGGTAAGTCAAATTGCTGATGAGACGTAAAGGCAATTGAGTAGATGGATAGCAGGTTTCCTGGACAATTAAATCACAGAAACGCACATAGTTAGGCAGGAGAGTAAGGGATAGAGAAGTGCGAAGTTTGTCATTTTTAGAGCTTAGAAGCAGACTCATTAATTCATATGAAATGGCTGGTTTTTCCTCCAGTGCTAAACTGCTCTCTAGTAAACATCCTGGAACTGAGAAGTCAGGACCGCCAGGAAGGAATCACCATCTTCTGTCTTAGTCTCTCTTTCTTGGGCCTCTATTCCCAATGGTCTGGACATCCTTAGGCATCTTGCATGAATGAACAATGGCTACCTGCTGGAATCAGGAGAGGGACAAAACAATCCACAGGGTCACTGGCTGGCCACCTGCTCCTGCCGTGCCAGGCCGTGTTCGAGGTTCTGGGGATACCTCTGTACAAAGCAAACCCAGGGAACTGGCATTTTGGCAAGAAACCCAAATTAGAAAGGGATACATTATAACTAAGCTAAGAGTCAGACTCCTTGTGAGCCCCTGGGAGCACCGTGAATCGGCTGTAACCTTGGGCGAGTTATAGTTTACCAACCTTCAGTTCTCTCGTTAGAAAAATGAAGATAAAGTCAGTTCTTTGGGGACTCTGCCTTTCAAATCAGCTCAAGGAACAGAGGACTGACTATTTTGGTCTCCTGTGTAGAATGAACATCATAGAATCCTGATGCTTTTGACCTCGTAACATAGAAAAAGAAGCATTTCTCACCTATGAAATGAGAAGGTTAGATTAAGGCCAATTACAGCTGTAGAGTTTGGCATATGATTACTTCCAAAGGGAGAGTTTAAGGTTGCAGTTTTTGCTATGCCAACAAAAATATTTAATAAAAAGTACACAGGGCTTGGCAAAGCCACGTATATGAGTTCTCGATAAATCACCCAAAATAACTACATCAACTCTGTACACTCAGCTCTATTTAAGAAGTTTAAATTTTCATATTATTTCTCAGTTCTTAAAGTAATATTCTCTTTCCAATCCGTTTGTCACCTAGTAATGATAGCAGTCACTTGAATATTTTTCAAAAAGTTATGGAAGAAAGGCATTAAAAGTACAAACTACCACTATCGAACAAAGAATAGCTTGTAGAGCCCTGCGTTGGGAGAGAAATCAGTTGCAGCACTGAGAAGCATAAATATATATCTGTTTTTGCCCAATTCTGCATAGTTTTAAACTCCTAAATAGTTCATCCGTGAAGCAAGAAACATGTCCTAGAACTGTCCCTTCAGAAGTGGTCATATTCTACATTCCAGAAGTATTTGGGGCTCTAGCCTAAATCTCTCATTTCATAGATGACAACACAGGCTTGATAAGTAAATGGACTTTTCCAGGGTCACACAGATAGTTAGCAATCCAGATGAAAGAGAGACTCTTATTTTTTTTCTTTTTTTTGTTTCTTTCACATTTTCTTTAACGTTACTGCATCTGACCCCTATGTTAGAATTCCTGCCACCATGCTGTTTCCCCTTGAAACTGAAGCAAGGTGGGCAAAAACTAAAACAACCCCAAGTAAAAGTCTCATGAATGCGTCCCATGCCAAATTAAGTCAATTTAAGACTTCAAGGTCCAAGACTTTTTATGCCAAAGGAGACATCGAATATCGAGGGCAGATGTTGCATTCACAATTCTGTTAATCTGATCATAAAGGGCATCTTCCTACTTGTCCTTTATTCAAAGTTATGTACTGCTTAGTCACCAGATGGCTTGCATTTTCCGCTGCCCAAGAGCCTACTTCTGCAGAGCCTTTCTTGCATTTTCTTTATCAGAAGCATTCTGTCCAATTTTTCTACTTTGTAAGTAGTCCATCATGGGACACGAGCAACAAAGTGTGAAGGCTTAGCTCCCCAAAACTAATTTAGTATGATCATTAGATACAGCAAAGGTAACTAACACTCATTTAATGGCATGGATAACTACTGCAAATTATGCTAACGAGGCATAAATGAGAAGCAGCTCATGAAAATGACTGTAATTAGTATTATTTTACATAGCCAGGCTCAACACAATGAGGTGAGAGAAAGGAGGAATTCGATATTTTGAGAGACCTCTGCATTTTAATGTAAGCCTAGAGGAGGTTTTGACAACCGCTAATAAGTTATGTGCCAATTATTTGTTAATAGCTAAAATACTGAGGGTTTTTAATATATTAGAACAAATTCAAGATTATTCTTATAATGACTCACAAATCTGTATTAGCTCTCTTTGACTGCATAACTGTGAGGCACTCACGGAGAGCTCCATCATCCCAAAACATAGAGGCTTCAAACAAAACAATTATTTGCTTTGCTCAAAAATCTGCAGTGTGGGCCAGGTTCAGCCAAAAGCTTGTCTCTCCTGCACCTGGCATAGGGTGGGCTGCTCCACTGAGAGCTCAAAGATCCACTTTCAAGATGATTATACAGGACAGGAGACTGGGTGCTGGCTTCACCTGGGAGCTTTCGTTCCCTGAGCATGACATTTCATGGTTGCTTGGGCTTCCTCCCAAGATGGTGACTAGGTTTCAAAAGCAATCATCCCAAGAAAGCCTCTTGGAAGTCACCTTGCCTTGGAAATCATGGGGTGTCACTTCTGCTGCTATAGTCTTAAGTCTGCCCACATTCAAAGAGGACCCAGACCACACATCTCAATGAAAAGAATGTCAAAGTCATATTGCAAGAAGGATGTGTAGGATAGGAGACAATGCTGTGACTGTTTCTGGAAAACTCAGTCTGTCACATCATACATTTATATTGTGATGTGCTTTGAGTAAGAGTGTTGACACTGACTAAGTTAGGTCTGGGAAATGGCCATGAATAATAGCCTTTGTTACCTGTGTCCTCTATAAGAGCATGTTTTGCACACAATGTCATCTGTTTTATGTCATGAGTATCTCAGCGGAATAAATACAAAAGGCTGACAACTGCTTACCTGAAGGATCAGCTTTTTGGAAAAGAAGGAAGAAAGGCAAGTAGAAGATCATGAAGACAACAAGTGTTTGTTGAGTTGAATTAAGAATTCTATCTAAAGTAAGCTTTACCCTGTATCTCTCTTTAATAATCAGATGTAGGAAAAAAAAAAAAAAAAACCAAAAACCAGAAACCACACCATCTCTCCCCTTTTTCCTCCTCTAGTCAAGCAAGCACTCACTCAGCAAACGCTAGTCCCATTTCCCTTCCACCAGGTCTACCAGCTTCTCCTCCTTTGCCAAAATACAGAGTGGAAGACTCAGAGCACACATTTCCAGGATCTCCTCCTCAGTGGGATTAATCTATCAGCGGCATCGGAAGGCCATGGAATGCTACAATGGTCTAATATTCAACCACCACCTGTGCCAATGGCGCTCAGAGTGTGTAACCATAGATGGGAGACTTAAATAGGTTTTGTTTCTCTCTAATGACAGGGTTAATCCTCAAATTGAATTAGTCCCTGCTAATTGAATGCATGAATGCATATGGGTTCTTTCCATCTGCTGCAGCAATCCTTTTGAAGCTACTATTGGCATGGAAGGCGTTTCCTGTTTGGAGAAAAAACAAACAGCCCCCTATCCAGTGTTCCCTCCTGGCAGAAAACCTCCACCTTGCTGCCAGAGGACCGGGACGTGCTCCCTTCAGAAGCGGTTGGTTCCATTTCTCTTATTTCCCCCCTGGAATTAGCTATAAACAGTGCGGGGACCAGATGTCCCTCCCTGACACCCCATTTGTTTACCTGTGGTTGTGAAATCGTTCTCTGGTTGTTTCACATGTGGAAACCCCATCTCTGCACTTAAGCCACAAGCACACGGACTGTGTTTTCACTTCTTTTTATTTTGTCTATATCCCATCTTTCAACAAAAACTCTAGTACAAGACATGTATGTAATTAGTCTAGTACAAGAAATACACGAAGTGCTTGGTTGATACTTATGGTCTGGTGATTTTGTGAGCTATCATTCAATCTTCTTCCAACCCTGAATCAAGGAAAACTTATTAGGGAATGGAAGAAAGCCCACTGTACTGGCCCCTGCTACGCTTGGCAGACAAATCTGGAGTTTAGACTATTTAGACTATTTTCCTATCTTTTCAGGCATCTCATAGTATTTACTGGATGCAGCAAAACAACATGGTAAGTATCTCATTAAACCAGAAATATTTATATTATGGGTCAAATCAGAGCCTTCTGCTAAGCAATGGTTTTTTCCTAGAACATCAGCAGTAAACCTTGGGTCAGTGTTAAGAGAAATTTCATGGGTTAATTTGCTTTGCGCACTGGGCTAGAGAAGTCAAGTTCACGGGTCTTCCCCTACTTCCCCTGAAAGTAGGTTACTTTCAGCCAGCTGCGTAAAATATATGCCAAACAGTCATAGGAGGGATGAGAGAGGTTCTTGAAAATGTCCTCCTGAGAATCCAAGTAATGCAAAATTAGTATGTTCTCTAGTAATGATATATTAATATTATCATCTTTGGACATAGTAGCCAACATTTAAAAAAAAATACAGTCCCACCTTCTGCAGTAATATCCAACTATTCCCTTAAAACTAGAAAAATATCACTTCCTTTTTAGTGCTAATATTACAGAATCCCACCAACTGTTCTGTCCAATTACTAGTAAGCCTCCACCAACAGGAAGGATTTTTCATGGATGTAAAGTGTTTTCGTCTGGTTCCACCTTACTAAATTCCTATTCACGAACCCCAAATAATCATAGTACACGGTAACACTCTTTCTCCTTCTTTTTTTTTTTTTCTCTTTCTCCTTCTTAACATGTGAATAAAGTAGTACATATTAAGATTCATAGTATGCTACAAAAAATTCTTGCCTTCTCCAAAGGTCCCCCATCTCTAGAATGTTGAGAGACTTTAACTTCGGCTGATGAGCTTTTTTTTTTTTTTTTTTTTTTGCTTTCCCAGCATGTGAATGCTAAAGCTATAATCCTGAGAAGCAAAGAGAAATGGAAGACCTAATAAATACGGATCTCCTTTGTCTCCCTCGAAAGTGCCGAGTAGAAGCCAGATGTTGCTGCTAATGACTTTGATTGAGGGCCTTGGAGATGGCTTCAGTGCCTCCGCCTCATCCCACCTCTCAACGTCGGGCCGCTTTCCTCCTATGAGAGGTCTCCTTGAATTCCTCTGATAAATTGTAGCTGTGTCCTTCAGGACCTCTAAAAGGAACTTGGGTTGCAAAGCTGTGCTCATATTTCATTCCGTGATAGCCGCGAGCAGATCTGACCTGGCCTGAAAGTGATGGATGGTTATTGGTTTTAACCAAACATCAAGACTGCGTATGGGAAATGGTGTTTAAGGCCAGGATCCAAGTACAAAGGAGTGTGTTCTGGAGTTCAGAAAGTTGATGGGTTTACGGGTCATCCAGTCATTGGGATGCACGCAAAGTACCTTATCACTGCCTAGCAGCATTCTGACCACTTTGGACGATGAAGGCCTTTTGAACTAAGAAGATCAGGTTTAGCCAAAACATTCCTCACTGAAACACAACTAAAACCAGTGAGGAGCTAACAGCAAAGGTCGCTTTCAGGGACAAACACCAGCAAAACACACGTGGAGCAAAAGTGTACAATTTTCTTTAAAAGCTACTTTCTACAGCCTGTTTCACTTTAAGTGTAAATACAATTTGTACCTGGACCTAAGTTATAATCAAAGACTAAGTTTGAACGGTCCCCAGATTTGCATAAGACAGATATTAATTGAAAGCATAGAAAAAATAAGCATTTTACTTCAGAAAAATGAACAGTAAGTTTTAACTTTCACTTTGACATTCTGCTAAGTTGACTTAAGCAGCATCACACCTTAAAAGTACGAATTCTAAAGTAAATGGTTAGTTCTGAAGCTTGCTCAGAAGATACAAAATAAAACAGGCTTCAGGATGTGGGCAAATCTTCCATGATATTTACTAAGGAACAGATTTTACCAATTGCCGTGAAGAGAAATGAAAACTAAACCTTCATTCTTCTTAGGAACTCCTATATTCTTAAGGAAAAAAAGAGTGATCTCTAAAGTAACACATGTATCCTTACACAGCCACACAGAGCCCCTGAGTGCTAAGGAAAGAAAGTGGCGCACGGAATCAGTTCCTAGGGAAGTTGTGAGAAATTGTCCATAAAGGGAAGATCTGCATTGGCAGAAAATACAGGTGGAGAATTTTCTGTGGAGAAGTCCGGCTGGTGTAGAGGCGTGGGTACATAAGCGATAAGCAGTCCCCCTTGAGAAAGGGGGATGTCTAGATTGGGGGTAGGGAGAAAAGAGCCGGGGAGGGAGTGAGCAGAGCATCCTGGAAGAACAGCTTCTAAGATGCAGACAGTGATATGAGGCCAAACACTTTCTTTTTTAAGTCACTGAAAATCACTCACCAACTCCATTGTCAGAATCCAACTTTGCAAGACTATCACTCTCTTCCTCAAATATAAAAGGAGCTTAACTAGAAAGACCGCTGGGAAATCAGATGCCCAAAGAACATCTTGGAGTGAGCCGTGTTTTCTGAGAAGGAGCCCGCAGAATTAGGGAAGATATGGGGTCCAGAGAGGCACACGGTCAGAGAAATACAACAAGCAGCTATACAAACAATTTGGTTTCCGTGACCTTTTTTGTGGTCTTATAAAACACCACCTCTAATTTTTTTTTTGGCAATGGCTGAAATCATTGCCTTTACTTAGTGGGGCACAAGAGCGATGGAAATGTCACCAGACTGCACAAGTGAGTGGGCTCTGGCTATTTACAAATCCTTTTTTTCATAAGCACAGGGGCCTTGCTTTGTCAGGAGAAAAGCTGGAAACTGCATAATTAAATAGCAATGTATATCATTACCTTGTTAAAGAAAGCTACCAGTGTGAAAGCGGCCTGCGGCATTTATGCACTTGCAAAGTTGATTTTCTTTCTTTTCAGGAGGCGAATCTGGCGAGGTGTGGAAACAGCAGGGCCATGTGTCATCATCACATCACCATGTGTCATCATCAAAAGCAGAAATAGTAAGGCCAGCACTCCTTTGTAGGAATCCACACACCTGCCCCATAGAAAGCAGGACATGGGTGTCTCCCAAACACCCTTCCAAACCTGAAGATGACATTTTGGGGTTCTCCTCGTGTATCTCATTGCCCAGTATTCTTCTGCGGCTGGGAGGCCCGAGTCTAGAGAACAGAAGATGCCTTACGTGGCGCCAGCTCTGCCTGATCTCTGAAGAGACCAAGGGCTAAGGGGATATGATCTACCCCAGACGCCCCCACCCTGCGGAGAACAGAGCTGGGGCTGGGCCAGGTCCTCCCCACTCTGAGACAACACTTTTGTCCTTGCCCGCCGCTACCATCCACACGCAAGTGTCCACTGCCCAGAACAAAACGAGTCACTCTCTGCCCACGGGGGTGTAACCAACCTGAAGCACATGTTTAGTTCCAGCAAAGTCAGAAGCCCGTATGCTTGAAGAATATCCCGAAGTCCGTGCAAATATGACACAGCAGGTCTATTTATAGAAAAAGATACTCCTGCTTTAGGTATTTGACATTGATAGCTCCTGCTGCTCTCTTGGGCACACCTACTCTCCTGCCCTGTCCCTTTCTTTTGTGAACATTTGCAAGTCAGCTATGCACTAAGCATGGAGCTAAATACTATCTAAGTTAATCCTCATGCTACAACTGCTAGATATGTACTGATAACTGTCATCATCCCCATTCAGGATGACAAACTGAGGCTTCATGAGGTTAAGTCATTTTGCTCGAGGCCACATGGCTTACACGGGGCAAAGCCAAGATGGAAACCTAGCACATGCAAGAATCACTTCCAAGACGGGGCACCACACTTCTCCCTCACTTGGTGACAGACAGTCTAGGATGTCATTAGGGGGTGAAAAGAGGTCCTCTCTTGCTCTCATCTCTCTGGTCAGCCATGAGGAAGACAGTCATAGCGTCTTCATGTGCTAAGCTTCCCCAGCTCTGACGAGGGAGGCTACAGAAAGATATATTTGCACCGGGGAAAGGAAATGGTGTAGGAAGGAACTGCTTCTAGGCGCCACGTGCCGCCATGCTGACCAGAAGAAGGAATGCTGTCTGTAGCTGCAACCGTTGTGCCCCGATAAGCTGAGCACCCAGAGTGCACCTAGAAGATGAGGACTGACCCAGAAGGCTGGCCAGATGGGGCAGTGTTTCGTTGACCTCGTTAGCTTGAAAACGAGCTGGACTGAGGGCCATTTCTACAGTTCTAATGAGCTAGTGCAGAGAGCATGGCCAGACAAAATTCGCACAGAAAACAACGCTTCCATCCAGAATGTGCCAGGATGGAACACTATTAAATATCCAGGACCAATCTTCCAGGAGCCGACTGAAAAACTGAGAAGACATTCTGGTGTTCTGCAACAGGTAAGCACGATAAGGGAGGCCTGGGCCAAGACTGTCATTCAGGGCAAGCGGTCACCAGCAGCCACATAGTTCTTTGCGGGAGGAAGGCATCACAAGAACAATGAAGCTTTCGGTGGAGCTCACTGGGGAAAAGGTGTTGATTGGATCCTGGGGCTTCTCTAGTCAAGTAGACAACAGACAAATTGAGTAACAATGACCACCTTGTCAGGACTGTACTACTGTCACCGTCAGTGTATCTGCTCAGCCACTTGGGGACAGGGGTGTAGACACAGCTCAGGTCCTATCATTTCATACAGTAGAAGGCCTAAGGAAACACAGTAAATTTTAAAAAGTAAGCACAATTTGATTCTTCATTTCTGCTCTTATAGATGACTACATGGAGACCAAGTCAGGCAGCTGCCGAGAGCCCTTTCACACACTTGCCTGGGGGACAAGAGACCGATCTACAGGCATGAGATCTGTGACACTTCATCTGCGACCAGAGGAGCCATGACACACGACCTTCTTTGATGACCTCTTCTGACCCAGCTGCGTACAAGCAAACCAGGGAGTTAGCTCTCTCCCCTCCTCTCTCCTTTCTTGTCCTTTTCTTACTTTGTGGTATTCTAAGTACTTGGAATATTCTCTGAGGCCAGGGAAACTCAAGCCAAGTGGTAGGTGAATCTCAGTAAAGAGCACTCCTCCCGCTCAACATACACTCATCTCTAATGAGGCTTCAAAAGATAATTAGACGATGGTCACCGACAAAGCCCTCCAAAGAAACCACAGGATCAAAGGATTATGTGGTTAGAGTCAATAGTGAGATTTAAGAATCGGGGAGGAGAGAGAGAAGAGCAGGGTCAGGACACACAGAAAGTGATATAACCTGATTCTGGAGAGCCCAGGGGTTTGGGTTTTGTTCTGTTTGCTTATTCTGTTTTATTTTGTTTTTTAATCAGCAGTGATTGTCTGTTTTCCTAGGAAATGTGAAAGAAGGCTAGCCAAAGAAAAGCATGCTGTCATTTTTATTCCTCTCCTTTCACACAGTCTTTGGGGAGCACCCAGTGAGACCACCATAAAAGGCCATTTTTTTCAGCACATTACCAGCTGAATTTCTTTGGAAAAGGACCAGGACTAACCTATCTTCTACAACAGGGAACAATGTTAATGAGGCTACAGTGGAATTCAAAGATGTGTATTGAAAGTTTCTGTTTGCCAACACCACATACAGCAGCGAATGCAACAGTGAGATTTGTATGGAGAAAATCAATTCTGTGCCAGGGCACAGCATAGCATGGGGAAACATCTCTATTCACTGGGCTCCTAGTCAAATAAGAAGGGCAACACCACCCATGGGGGGAGAAATTTGGAATACACTCAAAAAAACAGTAAGTGAATAGGGAAGGGAAAATCATGGGCATTTGAGTTTGTCAGGAAAATTCATCATTGTTTGTCCCTAGAATCTAGGGAGGTGGTTCCAACATGCGGGAATTAATGAGCACCAAAGAGGGGACTTGAATGAAAGACAATGAAGGTGGCCTGCCAGAGAGATGGTAGGAGGTGATGCAAGCCATATGGCTTGGAGCATATAAAGGAGAGGAACCTGGAGAGGGCCCACGAGCTGGGGAGGAGAAATAATTCACTAAGGCAACATGAGCTAGACCAGGGTAAGAAAGGGCCTTAAAAGTGAGCACTCAAATGTTTGAATCTAATTAAAAAGCCAATGGGGGACTGCATAGTCAGAAACAGAGTATGGGGCAAAAAAAAAAAAAAAACACTCTAGCTACTTTGCATTAGTTAGCTCCAAGTCATTGCAAAGTGGCACACTGTGATGACCAATATTGAAAACTCTTCCCAGTGAGGCAGTTAAAGATCGGTGAGGTTTCCATCTGTATCACTACTGAGTTTACTTTACTCATTGCATTTTACTAATAAATAGTAAAATAAAAGTGAAAAACATCCAGCTTTCATAATCTACACTACTTAAAATAAAAGTGAAAAACATCCAGCTTTCATAATCTATACTACTATTCTGTTCATAATATTGTCTTCCTGTTATGATATTTTCTTAAGGAAATAGCTACCTTTCAAGAATTCTACCCTTTAAAAAAATGGATGCTATCAGCAGGGAGTTGTTTTCCTTGATTTGTTTCCTTGATCGAGGAAACCATTTCCTTGATTATGGAAGAAGTATGAGGAGAGGAGCAGTGGATCAGGAACACATCTTTGAAACATTCTGCATCAAGGGTACTGGCCACTGCTATGGAAAGAATATATACCTCATTTTTAAGGATAAATAACCACCCAGTAATTAGGAGCTCTCCATTCAACCGAAAGAATCAAGATTTCCTACTACAGGGAGCCCAACACTTAGCTACTCAGCTTGAGTAGCTGAGAATGGGATCTGGATCTAGACAGATTACCTGAGTGTAAATCCGAGCTCTAAGCCTTACCAGTTATGTATGGGACCTTGGACAAGTCACCTAAAAGATTTGTGCCTTAGCTTCCTCATCTGTCAAGTGGGGATAATAGTATTACTATGATTGTTGTGTAGACCAAATATATCTAAAATCTATGGAGTGGTTGGTTCAGTATATACTCATTTGGTGTGACCTAAAAGAAAACATTTAAACTCTAAGGCTCAACAGAACACACCTTAGGACAACACCTGGCACTTATTAAGTTTTAATAAACACTGACATATTTTTAAGTTTTAAATATGCCTCAGAGTCTATTATCCCACATAATTCCAAAGGAGTAGTTGAAATTATTTGGCTGAAACACAAGGACCCAAACCTTAATTAATCCCTCCATTCTGAGTTTCTCAAAAATAAATTGTTCTTGTTTTAATTTTTCATTTTCAGGGGCCAGCAGAAATTAAAAAATATATATAACTTTCAATGTGTTGAACTTTTATTTGAATAAAGATGAATATAGGGCTCTCTTTTTGATAATAAGGGGAATCACAGACACTAACCTTCCCTAACAATTCAAGCTAAAATGATGGATTTAAAAAAAAAAAACCAGGAAATATGGGAAGGTGGTGGTAATAGTTGCAGCAGACTTTTTGAATGCTTCTTTTTTGTCTTTTTCTCAAGTTTTCATTTAAACGCCAGTTAGTTAACATACAGTATAATATTAGCTTCAGGGGCAGAATTTAGTGACCCATCACTTGCATACAATACCCAGTGCTCATCACAACCAGCGCCTTCCCTATTGCCCATTTGAATCCCCACAGAGACAGAGAAACTTGGTAAAAAAACCAAAACGCAGGGCACCTGGGTGGCTCAGTGGTTGGTGTTCTGCCTTCAGCTCAGGTCATGATCTCAGGGTCCTGGGATCGAGCCCCACATCAGGCTCTTTACTCAGCAGGGAGCCTGCTTCCCCCTCTATCTCTGCCTGCTTCTCTGCCTACTTGTGATCTCTCTCTGTTAAATAAATAAATAAAATCTTTAAAAAAAAAAAAAAAAGCACCAAAACACATGGTCAATCCTCAAAAGAAGGTAACAAGGTATCTTCACAAACTTCAAGATTACAAATGGCTGGGGAGAGGCCACTACAGCCCAAAGACCTGAATTCTCTCGGTGTCTGCACAGGAGAGCACAGGAAGGCAGTGGGGCAGCTGACGCACCTGATCCCGAAGGCAGGAATGCCCCAGAAGAGCCAACAGGTGGTCCTGGGAAAGTCCAGGGCGCCCAGATAAGAATAGCCTCAGAAATTGTTCCCATTCGCTTGACAAATCCGCACAAGGGACCCCAGGAAAAACTGAAGTGCCCAGAGCATTGCAACTTCTGGGAGCTTTCAAAACTGACCACCTAGGACGCCTCTTCAAAACAGGACCCCAAATCAGGATTGAGGCTGACTTTCCGAGTGGAATGCACGCTGAGCTGAATACGGCCAACAGGAGTAAAGGAAGAGGTTTGGATAAAAGCAAGGATATGGATCAAAACCAGGAAGTCTGAGAAAGCAAGCCACCACAATTCAACAGGACACGAAACCCATAGAAAAAAGAGCCGTCTGAAGTGAGAATAGCTAACTGAATGTATTTTTCTTTCCACAATTCAGAAAAATGAATTTCGTATAAAAATAGCAAAGAAAGTAAAATATCATATGAAGTTATTTTAGGGGAAAAAAAAAGAATAAAGGACAGAATAAAATCCTAGAAGCAATGAAAGTGTACCACAAAAACTTGCTCGAAAAATAGTAGCATACTTTTTGAAATGACCTTAATGGTATTGGTAAAGTGATACACTGTATCAAGCATAGCATTAATCAGAATAATTCAGAAATGATGTCATTCAAAGAACTAGAAATAAGAGGGAAAAAAATCATTTTCCAATGAAGACAGCCTAGAAGGAACACAGGAATAAATAAATTCAACCAGTAAAGTCTTAAGAAAAGTAGAAGAAACAGATAATGAAACTTTTAAAAAAGGAAAAGGGCAAAAAGAATATGAGAGGAAATGACAAACGTTAAAGATACATAGAGAAGATCAAACATATAAGAGGAGCTCCTGAAGAAGGAAACAAAAGCAAGAGAAGAGAACACATACAAATACTGTATTCAAGAATACCGTTGGAAGTTTAGAAACTGAACAGGATATTTAAATAGTATATCATGTACTTGAGAACAGGAATGACTCAAGATGATCTACGCCGAGGTATATTTTCAAAAAAGTATTGTACATTAAAGAAAAATATCTTGGGGACACCTGGGGGACTCAGTAGGTTAAGTGGCTGACTCTTGGTTCCCCCTTAGGTCATAATCTCAGGGTCGTGGGATCAAGCCCTGCCCACACTGGGGAGGCTGCTTGTGGATTCTCTCTCCCTCCCTCCCTCTGCTTATGCTCTCTCTCTAAAATAAATAAGTCTTAAAAAAAAATATTTTGGGTATCTAGACAAAGAAAAAAATAAAGAATTTTATAAGGGAAATATCCAGACTTTAAAAGCAATGCTTCATGCCACATGTGACATGATGAGTCTGTATGGGCCACAACCAATTTTTAGGGGTAAAAGTCCCAGATAAGCTAGTACATGAAACGACCCAAAAGATAATGTTTTCAAGAGATTTTCCTAAGGGATCTCATGGAAAATGTGGTTCAGAAAATCAAAATAACTAGAGAGATTTCAACATAAAGACTTGTGATGAGCATTAATTAGTTACTTCTGCAACTAGGTCAAAAACAAATATTAAAAGGGAGAAATAATACTGTGCAATGGCTGTATGATTTTAATTCCAATATATCACAAATCAATAAAAATGCAAGGAAATATGTTTTAATTTCTTTCAGTAATTCTAGTTGAATTGTGTGGGCTAAAATAAAAGATTGAGCATGTATATATGAATACACACACATGCACACACACACACACATCCTGAATGCAAATATAACTATTTTATCTCAACATGAAACAATGAACTAGTAGTATCTACTGCCCAAATTCTGATCTTGAAATACTATTTTTCACTGAAAGCATCTAAGAGGTTTTAGAGAAATGGCATCTAGGGCAAAAAGCAAAAGCTACAAAAAGATGAGTCTGAAACACCTTGCTAGGTTGGGTATTAAGGAAATTATCTAAGAATATTAGAGTAATGTTAGGAGGACTTAGAGTCAACATGAAGGGACTTCCTTCTTGCCAAACAGAAAAATTTAAACTTCAATGAGAATAATAACTAGATTGTACTGAAGCCCATGAACTATGTTAAAATTCATGGGGTACCTGACTGGCTCGATTATTAGAGTATGCTACTCTTGATCTCCTGAGTTTTGAGGTTAAGGCCTACATTGGGCATGGAGCCTACTTAAAAAAAATCATGATTCATCAAGATTTTTGAAAACTGTTCATTTTTTACAGTCATAAGGATTCAACTAATTAATTTAATAACCAGATAAATAAAAGGACAGACTTGAACATTTATTCTGTTTTCCTGAAGGCCTGTTTTACTGAGTCATCAAACATTAGAGGAGATGAAGTGGCTCTTTATAAAATGACAGAATTGGAAAATCCCCAAAAGTAGAATTAGAACAGCAAATTTTATAACCTCGATTAATAACTCTAGGTATTGGACATCAATAAAACAGCAAAATCCAGACATCACTTGCCCTTGATCAAATAACACATTCTCACCAATAGACTTGCCAAAGAGATGAGACCTGAGTTTGATCAAGCCTCTGTATGTCAGTGTTCACTCACTCAGCCAAATCCCCCACGTGGAAGTCTGCAGTTCAAATGGCTTGCACACTTCAAAGATAAATTCTAAGTAAAAGAAAAGAATAGGTGGAGAATGGGTGTTTAAAAGAGACCTAAAAGACATACTATTTTTTTTTAAATGGGCAAGATTAAACTATAGTATCTAGAGTGTGCTAGATAAAACTAGAGTGAGAAATAAGATTTTATAGATATGCAAAAAAACCCAAAAACCCTACCAAAACAACAACAACAAAAAACCAACAGAAGCCACGATAGTGATTACTTTTAGAGGCCTGGAGACATGCATATAGGATGGAAACACATGGAAGGAATTCCATATTTTGGCCTCAGTGATGGTTATGAGTGTAGTACCATGATAATATATATATGTATAATACATACACATATATTATACATATATATATACATATTATGTCAAGCTATATATTTGTTTCATTTTACAACAAAAATAAAGTAAAACTCATCATACACATTCACTCCCTACTATTAAGAGAGACAGTAAAGAATCCATAAACCCATTAAATAAAGTGAATCCATTGACCCTAGCAGATGAGCAGATACCCAAACTACCTGATGCCCTAAAGGTTTCTGTGACATGATGAGAATTTTGAGCCACCCTTTGATGGCAGTGTGAGGCACGGGATACAGAAGATAAAGCCAGGAACCTGCCCAAATAGACCCCCATATAAAATTGTGCCCCTGAAGAGATAAATCAGTACACAATGAATAATAAAGCCTACAAAGGATTTAACAAGAAAACTTGATGCTGTGTGGACATAAAACCCAAAACAAGGAATTTATTGCTGAACACTGCGCACTCTGAATTAATGTCTGTGTTCCCTGTGTAGCTAAAACAAGAAACAAACAAGCACACACACAAACTCACCAATGGAGAATTTAATTTAAATTAATCAAGTTTGGTAGTTTTCTTTGGTGACTGGCAAACCTCTCTGAAGGACTTAAAGAACTCTGGTGCATAAAGGTCCAAGGACATGAGTGGCTCAAAGAATAATCCAAAACACATAAATATAAATCAGTAAAAAAACAAGAAAACAATGTTGAAGAAATTATCCAGGATGCATTCCAGAGAAACAAGGAGAAATAAAATATAAAAGAGAGTAGGATATCATACAGGATACATCAAAAGGTCTATCAGGCATCTAAACAGAATTCATCAAAAGGTAGGATAGCATCAAAAGGTCTATCAAAAGGTCTATCAGGATAGCATCAAAAGGTCTATCAGGCATCTAAACAGAATTCCAGGAGATGTATGGAGAAGGGAAAGCATTCAGATAATGTTCATATACTTAAATTGTTTGTGTTAGGTGCCTGTGTGGCTCAGTCGGTTGTTTCTGCCTTTAGCTCAGGTCATGATCCCAGGGTCCTGGGATTGAGCCCTGCACAGGTCTCCCTGCTCACAGGGAGCCTGCTTCTCCCTCTCCCTCTACCCCTCCCCCAGGCTTATGCATGCACACGCTCTCTTTCTCTCTCAAATAAAGCAGTATCTTTGAAAAAATAAATTGTCTATGTTAGAAAAAAGCAGAAGAAAGTATAATAATAAGCCAAATGATTAGAATAAAGGAAATCATAAGAAACCAACAACAAAGAAAACAAATATATAATACCAATAAGACCAATAAAGCTAAAAAAGTTTCTTGAAAGAAAAGCAATAAAATAATGAGAGCTCCAAGGCCTGTGGGGGTTGGTGAAGGGGGAAGACACAAGAAAGAGAGGCAAGCACAAACAATATTAAAAATGAAAAGATAGATGTAACTCCAGATCTCACAGAAATTGCACAGATAACTAGATATTATAAAAAATTAGTGCCAAAAATGGAAAAAACTTTAATAGATGAATTCCTTAAAAAAAAAAAAGTTACCAGTAAGAAGAAATAGAGAATCTGACAATCTCTATAAACAAATACTAGGAATCTGAGATTGAATTTTTTCCTACCAAGGAAATGACATCCCCAGATAGTTTTACTGATGGGGTTTTCCAAAGTATTCCAAAGATCAATAAACCAAGTGTTATACAAAAGTCTTCCAGAGATTAGAAAACAGGGAAATACTTTCTAATTCCTTTTATAAAGCTAGGTATATCATATGTGCTCTGTATAATAGAAAGGAAAATGAGAGGCCCATCACAAGGAGGACCATGGATGTAAAAATTCTAACTGAATCCAACAATATATAAAGGAGATAAATATAATAACCAATTTGAATTTATCTCATGCATATGATACTGGTTTCTATTAGAAAATGAAGTACACCATAACACCAAAGAAAGAAAAATCATTATCTCAAAAGATAAAGAAAAAAGTATTCATTAAAATTCTAATACCTGTTGAATTGAACACATTTGGATGCAAGGGAAAAATCCTGAAGAGGCTCTCTACAAACAACCAACATCACCAGGGCTGTTTACCTCTTAGTGAACTTCACACTTACTGGTGACTTGTGGATGCCAGCCACTCTGAGATCAGGAACAAATCAAGGACACTGTCTATCTCTACTTCATTCAATACTGTACTGTTCTAATCAGCACAGAAAGGACCAGAAAAATATATAACAAAGCATAATCATTGGAAAGAATGGAACAAAATTCTCATTACTTGCAGATGATAATATCTCTGCAGAATTCCTTCCTCATAAAAGAACCCTGAAGGGACGCCTGGGTGGCTCAGTTGGTTAAGCAGCTGCCTTCGGCTCAGGTCATGATCCCAGCGTCCTGGGATCGAGTCCCACATCAGGCTCCTTGCTCAGCAGGGAGCCTGCTTCTCCCTCTGCCTCTGCCTGCCATTCTGTCTGCCTGTGCTTGCTCTCTCCCCCCCTCTCTCTCTGATAAATAAATAAAATCTTTAAAAAAAAAACTTAAAAAAAAATAAAAAATAAAAAATAAAAGAACCCTGAAGTAGAATTTATGAATGTAAAACTTTTTTAGCAGGAGTCTTGAACCAAGATTTTGAAACAAGAAATTTGAAATAAGATTCTAAGTGAATTTCATTTCACTGTGCCAACAAAGATCATTTAGAAAATACAAATGTTTTAAAGATTTTTTTAAAAAAAATTATTTGACACACACACAGAGAGAGCATAAGTAGGCAGAGAGGCAGGCAGAGAGAGAGGGGGAAGTAGGCTCCCTGCTGAGCAGAGAGCCCAATGCGGGCCTGGATCCCAGGACCTTGAGACCATGACCTGAGCCGAAGGCAGAATCCTTCATGACGGCCAAATCCTTCATGAAGAAAATGAAGAAATTCTATGGACAGGCGTTTCAAAAGGCCAGTTAGTCTTAAAAAAAAACCCAATTAAATGTAAAGTGAAATGGTTCGAGATGGAAAGACTCATTGTCCTAATATCAATTCTCTCTATACTGATTTATAGATTCATGCAACTTCCATGAAAATTATGAAATAAAACTTGATGAAGTTTTGAAATTCCTAAAATTCCTAAAATTTGTAGGAAGGAGCAAAGGTCCAAGTAAAATTAAAACATTGTTGAAGAAGAACAAACTTTAGTGTATGTGCTCTCCCTGATAGCAAGATTTTACCAAATTTAGAGCAATTAAAACAATGTGCATTGGACAGGAATCGACATACAGATCAATAAAACAGAAAAGAGAATCTAGAAATCCACATATAGGGGAGGGGAAGATAGAATAGGCTTTGCAAGTCAGCGAAGGAAATAAATAACAATGACTGGTACATACATGAAAAAAATAAAAATAAAACTGTATTTTTATCTCTCTCAAGCCACAAAATCATTTCCAAGATAATGAAGACACAATTGAAATTTAACATGATAAAAACAGTAGAAGAAATAATGGGAGAATATCCTTAGGCTATTCTATCCTATGACAAGATTTCTTTAAAGAACATACCAAAGGTAGACACCCTAGAGAAAATATTAATAATTTGATTACATTACATTAAAGAATACCTATTCCTCAGTAAAGTTTGGAAAGATAAACCACAAACTGGGGAAAAAAAATTATATCACATAGCCAACAAAAAACCCTTACCTAGAATTCATAGAGATGTTTATGAATCATTAAGAAAAAGACAGCGCAGCCAGGGCGGTGGGGGGCGGGGTACAAAATGGGCAAAAGAAATAAAGTGACATTTCATAGAAAAGTAAACACAAATGGCTTATATGAAAAATGCTCAATGTGATGTGTAATCATTTCACACAAATTAAAACCCTAAGATACCATCTGACTTTCCCATCAGATTGGGAAAATATTCTTCATTAGTCAACATCGAGTGTTGGCAAGGATGTGGGTCAATGGGAACTCTTCTTGAGTGCAGTTTGAGAGTTAACTAGAACGATTACTTCGGAAAGCAACTTGCCATTATGTGGTAACTTAAATAGGTGTATAACCTACTACCTAACCATGCCGTCTTCAGGTTTAAACCTTAAGAAAGTGCTCATATATGGAACCTGAAGGAGTTATAAAAAAGAATGTTCATAATGATATTGTTTGCAATAGCAAAAACAAACAAACAAACAACAACAACAAAAAAACAAACAAAACCCCAAACCCTGGAGTATACACAAACATTGGTCAGAATTTGGAAATATAAACATATGTTCATAAATAGAATACTATGCATGAAAAATTAATGAAATAAATATAGTCAGGCACTCAACAATGATGCATCACAAAAACATTTTGGACAAAAGAAGTTACAATAGGATTCAATTTATGAAAGTTCAATATAAGATAATCTATACACACACACACATATCTGGAATATATATATATATATATATACACACACACATTCATATGTGGAATATGTGTATATGTAGTAAAATGATCAAAAGAAACAAGAAAATTCTTAGCAAAAAAGCAGAAGAGAGGTATCTCTGCAGGAGAGAGAAGGGAATGGAAACAGAAAGGGAGACATGAAGCTTCTAGATGACTGCAAATGTTTTATTTCTTAGCCTGGGGGCTGGACAAGCCGTAGTTCCTTTTGGTTATCATTTAAATGGAGCTGGCAAATGTTTTGTACATTTTTCTGAACATTGTATCAGTAAAACTGCATATATGTACATATATGTTTATATTGTAGAAAAAAAATCAATCTATGACTTTGAGCCAAGAGATAGTAATTGATATATGAAAGAGCTTTAGGCCACTGCACAATGTGTGGTTTTGGGGTTTTCTTTTGTTTTTGTTTTGCACAACCTACTGCAAAGGAAAACTGCTTCCAAGTCCAATAGGAGACTCCTCTTTGGGCCCTTACGCTAGTGATTGTGGTCATTAAAATTTTTTATTTCTCGATACCTGCTACTCCTACTCTTGTCCAGGGGGTTACTGTTGCAGCAAAAAAGCTACCAGGTAATGTGAGAACCATTACTGCCAGCAGGTCTAGGAGGGAGGACAGGAAGGCGATGCCTGCTTTAGACTCCCAGGGGGAATCAAGATTGTTGGCACTTCCTTGCAAGAGAGCCAGGGACTGTCCTGTGTTTGGGAAGTGAGCAGACATTAGCTGAAGACAGTCTGCCCGTGTAGGACCCCAGGTAGCAGTGGCAGAGA
This sequence comes from Mustela putorius furo, assembly GCF_011764305.1. NCBI lineage: Eukaryota > Metazoa > Chordata > Mammalia > Carnivora > Mustelidae > Mustela > Mustela putorius. The sequence goes on from NW_025421998.1 coordinate 90,781,903, forward strand.
GGCATTCACAGAGGGTTCCCAAAATAAGCAGCCTAAGATGACAGAACAGAATCTGAGAGCTCAGGCAAAGCAGCCTGGGCACAGGAAGGGCTCCCGGGGCAATTTAAATGATGAGGTGATAGGCAGTACACTCCCAGGGCAGGGCAATCAATCACTGCCAGGCTTATCTTCTGACAAGGGCTAGGACTCCAGGTTGCAGCTGTAACATTAAAATGTAATGTTTCCACTGGGATTTGGTGTGGCAGGTTTCCCTGAAGCTTCGTTTCACTCAGTTAACTAATTATGAGAGAATGTGACATTGGTATTTACTTTTTCTACAGGGACAAATCATTCCCAGCAGGAGAGACAGGCTGTTATTTTTGTTCTGTTTTGTTTTGTCATTAAAAAGAGATTACTTACATGGTAGTAAATAAACCCTTGTTAGAAGAGGTTTTTTTTTCCCCCCCTCTCAATAATTCTATCAATTCACCTTAATGTGGACAATCATTTCTTTTGTTTTCCAGAGACAGGGTACATAAATGAGTAAGAGGTAGATGTTAGAATTGGGTTTGAAAATTAACTCTACCACTTACTAGCTGATCACTAGTGTGATCTTAAGCAAGTTATTTAAGCACCTTGAGCCTGTTTCCCCCACTAAAAAATCAAGGATAATACATCTACTGTGTCTACTGAAGCCTTTATTCTTAATGACTCTGATACTATATTATACAACTAGAACATTTTACATTTCACTTATGCCTTATATGGTCAGTTTTCTATAGGACCCCACATCTAATTATGAATTGTATCTTTCCTTTGCCAATATAAGCTGCATTGTGTATTAACCATTTCACTCTTCCTCATCCAGATATGAGGTTTCCAATGAAAACGCAATATTTAATGATAGCAATTTTCTGCCCCTCCTCCACCCCCAGGACACTTTTTAACTTTTCAACAGGACACTTTTTAACTTTTCAAAGACAGAACGCAATGCTTAGCAAACATCACTAATAAACTCACACCTCATCCGTGCCTGGACAATAAGAGCGTTGTGTTTTGGGGTGCTTTCAGCCAACTGGAAAGTGATTTCACAGACGATCTCCCACTTAAACTCATAATCCCATGAGGTAGGCAGGGTAGATATGATATGATAAGCTCCACCTTACAGGCAAGGAAGCTAAGAGAGGGTAAATGACAGAGCCATGATATTCAAGCCTATTTCCTATGAAAGGTAATCTGTGGGAACTGAGAATGCCAGGGATATTGGGCTACGGAAAATGAGATTTTCTCAAGAACAAATCTGTTTTGAAGCCAGAGCAACTGTTATTAGGGAGAAAAGTAAGATCACTGGAAGTGAGCTAACAAAATAGAAAGTCAAGAGGCATGGGGCTTTATATCCCAATTTCATAATCCATTTGCCTCAATTTTTCTATCACTAAGTTTGAGAAAACAAAAATGATACTTTTTACCATTCTTTTTTTTTAAATTTTTTATTTTTTACTTCTTACCATTCTTAAAGACATGCATATTATAATATCATTGTTGTGTATAAATATAATATCATTCTATCACTTGATAGAATATTCAGGAGATTTAATGTGAATCACAGAAAACAGGAACACTTAAAAATGTATAGGCATGAGAAGACATTTTATTTTAAGTGCTAGTAGAAAATCTTGGTGATAAAAGATAAGGATAAGAATATTTTCCAAGGATACCTGGGCTAGAGGATGATGGAAAAGTAAAAAGATTAGACAAATCAGCCTCAAAATTTCACATTACATCTTTGAGTAGTTCTTGGAAGTTGCAGAATCAAACTAAGAGGCACGGACATGTAATAAGTTTTGAAGCCATAAAAATATAAAAGCCCTCATATCTGGATGATATTTCTTTAACTAATCACATATATAGTTCCTAAAATAATTAATTCTGATGGGTTATTCATACTGAGCAAGTATGCTTTCTGGTGGTAGACATTTTTCAAGGACTTCCAAGGATGCCACCACCTGCTCACCGAGAGTTCATAACCCCTTTAGAATTACTAGCAAACCACAGAATGACAATTCACAAGTTTCCCCAACACCCCTTGTTTGGAAATAGGGGATAAGTTCTAACAGACTGGAAGGCCAAAGCAAACAAGTCATTTAGGGAAACCTTAGATCAAAATAAAAAAACAAAACACAAGTTTTGAATCAATGGAACTTAGAAGCCCAACGATCCCTCAATATGCAATGAAAAACCTAGTCATACCAACACTGATGAGCAAAGTAGCACACTGTAATAGGTCATCATTAGGTGGTTCGTTACCTTATAGTGATTTAAGAGATCTACACATGATTTGCCCTATGATCTTCAGAGAATGTGATACATCTTCATTTCAATATTGTGAGAGATCTTATGATATGGCAGAATATGCCTGCCTAAAACTCCCTCTCTTTGTCCTTAACTCATTCACGTAATAAGCATTTATTGAATGTTTGCTATTTGTTGGGATTTATATCAAAGAACTCACAGTCTAGCAGGGAGACAGGTAAATCAGGCATCAAATTTATGTGTTAAATTCTAGAAGAAAAATATTTCATGTAAATGGTAAGTGTGTCAGAAAGCTTTCAGAGAGGATGAGATGATTAGCAAGGTCTCAAATGGTAAGTATAAACCGTGTATATTGCAATGAGGAGTAGCTTCCTGTCAGAAAGAACAGTATGGATAAAAACAGGAAATATGAACACATGGTGAGTTCCAGAAAACAGATGCAATACCACATGGCTAGAACATTCGGCACAGGTAGAAGAAAGGGGAAAAGATGGCAAAAGAAGCAAAAAGCAGTAGAAGGAAACAAAGGTTCCATCATTTAGGATTTCCATTCCACCTTAAAATACAGTAACAGAAAGCTGAATACAATGGTTGGTCTACTGATAAGATTTCAACCCAGAGGCAATGGGAGTAGATTTTTGCTAAAGAACAGTGTGGTGCTCTCCAAGGATAGAGTGAATTAGAGGATGGAAAACTAGGGAGGGGACATCAGTTTTAAGGCAATTTTAAAAGTCTAAGTAAGACATAGAGAGCCTCTAAGCTATAGCAGTGGGGATGGAAAAGAGAATAGCGATAAAAGAAATATGAAAACCAGAGTTAATAAAATTTAGTGACCGAACAGAATAAGGGAACGAAGAGGGAATCTGACAGAAGCTTTCTTGTGTTATACTTAGTTGGCTGAATACATAATGGTGCCCTTCACTACTTAGGGCTGGCATGAGGAGGAATGCCAGTACTACTCAAAGTCCTGGTGTATCTCCCCTTTGTAAGATTAATCACATTTTACTTTATATTGTGGGAGGTATGGGTCTTTCTACCACTCCCTTCACCACTAAGCTCAAAGCTCTTTTAGGGGGGAAATTCTGTCACATATCCCATTGTCTCTGCAGACGGCCCCCAAAAGCATATTTGCATAACATGATTATATAGTATCATGGACCCACTATAGACACTCGGTGAATATTTTTGAATGACTGACTGAATAAATGAATTCCCAAAAATAGATGTGACAAAACTATACATTTTATCCTTTGAATGAAATAATTGTGTCTTAAATGTGAATAACTCACCTCAGTGGGGTAACAATTCACACCACTACTGATTAGGTTCATTTCAGACTTCTACTACTTTTGGCAGATTCCAACATCCAATCTTGAAGGGACTTTTGGGAGTACCTACTACACACTCTCATTTTAAAGATGAAAATCTGTGATGCAGAGAAATTACATGGCTAACCCCAACTCACAAAATGTATCCAGCGATGGGACAAAAATCAGGTAGATACAGTAAGCTTCATAATATTTGTCAACCAAAATTGTTATAATGGATTTGAAGATATTACAAGATATCACATTTAGCTAGGATACACTGAGTTTTTAAAAGTACATGACATTTCACACGGAAAAAACACAAGGCCAATGTCTTAGAAACATTTCCTTGAATAATTCTTTCCTCTGACAGTGAAATGCACGGAATGGAACTCAATTTTTAATCTTGAATTAGTATAAGTAAGACAAATTCTTACCGTGATCTTCTGAAGAGACTGGTGACCTAAAACGAGATAATAAGCATGATAAATGTTTTGTAAATGATACTGATAATTATAAATGCAATAATGATCAAGAATAATCTCCTAGAAATATTATCCCCAAATTCAATTAAATAGAAAGTCAATATAGTAGGCAGTGTAATTAATTTGTTGGTTGCATGGTATTTTCTGATTGATCACTCCCAAAGCTTACCTGGACTGGTTGAGTGGTTAGGGTTAATAAAATTTCAGTCAACTGCACTATGTCATGGGACTGCAACAAACTTAGTTAAGTCTAGATTTATGACACACAAATAGAAAAGTCATAGTAATGTGGTAATGGATGGAATCCTGTGATGTCACCAAAGGCCAGGCCTCCAGAGAATGTAAATAAGCACTAGATTGAGTGTAAGTAAAAAGAAATCTACTTGGACAGTAAAAAATGAGACAGAAGTAAAATAAATGGTATGTACCTTTATCATTGTTGTTTGTTTTTTGTTTCCACTCTGTGGAATTTAAGGTTTAAGTGAGCATGACATAGACTGCCCTCTGTGTGCAAGCCTCATAGCTCTAAATCCGTAAGAACCAAGATGAGACAAGAGTGCAACCGCTGGGGTCCCACAGAACTTTTATAAATTGATGACTTTTACATACTGTTTATGCAAAAGCTCCAGTTACATTAGGAAGACACCTATGAAGCATCATGTCAATGCTTCACAATACAAATGCAATAATTGACCACTAATTGAGCTACTCTGAACGATACAGACACAGTCTTGAGGATCAAGTCCCCTCAAGTTTGAATGATACAGTCTTGACTCTACCAGCTCATTCTTTCCTTGGGACGAAGTGAGATATATAATTTTGTACTAACAGGTGATAAAAATTTGAAGGGAAAGGCAAGAAATCAGCCAGAAGGCATCCTCTGTTCTAAATGATCAACCTGCTGGGGGTCCACTGCAAGAAGACGACCAAAGGGAAAGGCAAGCATTTAGGAATCTGCCCTTTAATATAACTAGTGTTGAGGCAAGAATCATTATATGGATGCATAGTGGTTGAAGGAAGATTTTAGCTATGGTGGGATGCTTGAGAATGCTTTAATATTTTTGCCCATTATGGGAGTAGTCAGTAAAGGACACAGCAGTCATGGTGGGAAAGCCTGGAAGTTCCCTTAGTGGCAAAGTGGCAAAGTGTCAAATCATTTCAACCTTATCAGTCTCTTCAATTGAACCTTTGCATGTGAAAACAACAGAGGGTCCCCAGATTTGGTAGAGGGAAAACTGGTATCTGGGTTATGGGCACAGGCACTCCTGAAAGGGAACCTCCTCCAGCCTAAGCCATCCCTGCAGAGTTGGCTGCTTGAGAAATGCCACTTGGCCTCTCCGGGTTTATTTGGGTTCTCCTAGGGATTTCTCTGTTTCATACTATCACAAACCCTTCGTCCCCACTGGGCTGTGAGCAAACAGAAAACTAGGACCATTGTTTATGTAGTAACAGAATGGACCCCTGATCAATATTTGTTGAATTGAATTAATGTCAGCACTACCACACAGGTGTTTAGACTCAAACACATTTTGGAGCACCTCAAAAAAATCATCATGTCACCTTCAAACCACCCGCAAGCCTGGTTTGCCAAGCTCCAAGGCCAGCCACGGGCAGAAGGACCTAGGGACTGAGACAAGCTCCAGAATGGAGAAAATGTGAGCACTCCCAGAGCCAGAAGACATCCAGTACACCTAGCAACAGAGACCTACAATCTGCCTTAGTGGTTAGGAAAAGAAAGGAGAGAGTGCAGAATAGAGGTGAATGGGAATGAAAAGTGAGTCTAATGAGAAACACATATTTGAAATAAGATAATTTCTTAAGATGCTTGGGCATGAAAAGAAGTCAGCAACAAGGTAACATCTTTAGCCCTAGGTTTTCTGATGGGAATTAAGCAAAAACACATCCTGGATTGTTGGCCATTAATTTCTCATGGAGCTCTAGGAACAAAGAAAAACCCATGCCAACAGACGACTGAATGTCTCAGGTGGAAGGCTCGCGAAGCAAGGCTTTTGGTGCCTTTCTGTGAAAGCAAAGCACTAATATTAAATCTGAAAAATTCCAGATGGCTTGGTTAAAGTCCCCAGGGGATGCAGTGGTCTAGGCAGTGGGGAAGAACTATCCATTTCAGAGTGTTTGCTAAGGATTAGTCATGTTGAGTTTCTGTGCGGAATGTCTCCCACATGCCTGGATTTGTGGAATTTTAAGACATATGGAGTATTTCAGTCCTCACTCAGTATTTCACCTTTCACTCTAACGAGTCACTAAATTATACTACTGAGACATGCACACCATCCATTATTGCTGGAAATGGGCATAAAAAGTTTTACAGAACTTAGCTCAGGAGAGAGGAAAATTCATGAAATCAGCAAGAGAAGTAGTTATTTTTAAAAGAGAGAGGTTGAACCGTAGGAACAGATAATCTTCCTCAACCTGACAACTGAGGAATGCAGAAGAGTTCACTGCTCATTCCTCCCACTGAACCTGCAAGACTTGTGGTTCTGTTCCTGTTTATTTCTCCTCCATGTACACTTTATCTCGGGGATAGCATCGCTCTCATAATGCAAACTACGATCGGGATTCAAAGAACTCCAGGATTTTGAGTTCTCGCCACTTTCCTCAGTACTAGCCTTTTATGACAGTCCGGAGAATATTTATATTTGATTTTGCTTCGTTTTGTTTTGTGGGTTTTTTAGAAAAACACTTTTATTTACATCATACTCAAATTCGGTCAATATCAAAAAAACCAAAAACTCAAGTCCTGGATTTTAAAATCTCTCTCCTATTTTAAATCTTTCTATTTATGTCGATTCAAACCTACATAATAATTATTGTTTGAGACCCTATTGGGTACGAGGCCCTGTGCTTCATGATGGGGATACAAAACCAAACAAGCTACCAACTTCAAGGAATTCAATCAAAGGAGAAAAATGGGCAAACAAATGATTATAGTGAAAAAAGTGTAGTCATCAAAAGACGTATGAACTAAAGAAGGAACATGAGAGAGAGAGACCCATTCTGTTCTGGAAGAGTGAAAGAAAACTTCAGAAAGCAAGAAGCATGGGAGCCGGGCTTGGAAGGATGAGCAGAAGCTTGTTAGGTAAGTAAGAAAGGAGAAGAATGTCAGGCAGAGGCACGAGGCATACAACAAGGAACATGGATAGGAAATTTCATAAGACGTTATCAGTCAGACAAGAAACTAAGTGTGGCAAAAATATGAAGGAATGATAAGTTAGGACTGGAAATAGAATAGACAGGGACCATTTCATACAGGGCCTGACAAGCCATTTTGACGTGCTGATAATTTACCTTCTAAGCTAAATGAAGAAAGTTTCTGAAGCAGTGAAGACATACATTCTCATTGGTGCTTCTGATCAGGCAGGCTGTGCAGAGTAGAATATTTGAAAAAAGCAAGAGTAAAGGCAGGAGACAAGTTAAAAACTATTACTGCAAAGCTTCTGCTCTTCTCTTTGAAATTCATGAAAAGTAACAGGGAGAATGAGAAACAGAAAAGGAAGCATCGTCTTTCACTAAGCTAAAAGATACCCATAAACTGAAATCATCTGTAAAGAAAAGCTACCAAGTACAAGAAAAATTGGGCCAAGTTTCAGGGAGACAGAGAAAGCATATTTTGATCTCAAAAGATATGAGCTACAACGGTGCACCACAAAATTCAGCAGAAAGTGCTCTGCTCTGAGCCAGGTGCCCTTGCTAGTCAGAAGTGGAATCAAATCCCAGAGGATAGTGCTGTTAAAAAAAGAATTTGAAAAGAGACCCAAAGTCAAGCTTTCAGAAACAGACAAACCCACTATGCCTAATTATCTCTCCCAAACTAATGGCTCCAAAAAGAATGCCTCCAAAACAAATATGAGTAATAAAAGTAAAAGAAACCAGCATGATAACCACACAAAAATATTCTAAGAAGAAAGCAGGATAAGGATCTGCTGACAAAACTTAAGGTGGGAGTACACTAAAAAGGTAATGGCAGGGACAGATGAACCCTATTGAGAGACCTGTCAATTCTCCATGAAATCTGGAAATGGAAAAAGGAAAGGAGGGAATGAAGGAAGGAGTAAAAGATGGAATAGGGCCTCTGTGATGAGAAACATAAAGAAGAAATAACAGTGATTATGAAATAGTCCCAATACAGCAGAAGAAAAGAGCAAACATTGGTCCAGAGTCTTCAAATCAGTAAATTATAGACACACCTTAAGGACTCTTTCCTTAAACCACTTTCCTTAACCACTACACTGGAAAAAGAATATTGAGAGGAGGTAAAAGATCCATAATAACTAAAAATACATTAAGATATAAGCCACTCATTTATTCATCCATTTAAGTAACTGCTTTGTGGAAGTGTCTTCCTGTTTTCCAGTTCGATTTACTTTTCTATGATTTTTTTTCTTTTGGCTTTTTAAACTCTTAATTCCAGTTAATTAACATACAGTGTTGTATTAGTCTCAGAAATACAGATATAGTGACTTCACAATTCCATACCTCACCCTGTGCTCATCACAAGTGCACTCATTGGTTCCCATCACCTATTTATCCCCTGCCCCCACCCAACACCCCTCTGGTAACCATCAGTTTGACTCTATAGTTAAGAGTTGGTTTCGTAATTTGTCTTTCCTTCTCTCCCTTTTATCTTTCCTTTCCTTATTTGCCTCATTTCTTAAATTCCACACAAATGAATTCCTATGGTATTTGTCTTTCTCTGACTGGCTTATTTCACTTAGCATAATACTCTCTAGCTCCATCCATGTTGTTGTAAATAGCAAGATTTCATTCTTTTTTATGGCTGAATAACAGTCCATTGTAGATATCTATCAATCTATCCATCTATCTACCTATCTATACCACTTCTTCTTTATCCTTTCATCTATCAATTGACACTGGTTGCTTCCATAGTTTGGCTATTGTAAATAATGCTGCAATAAACATAGAGTGCATATATCCTTTTGAATCAGTATTTACTAAAGGGCAATTACTGAATCATATGGTAGTTCTATTTTTAACTTTTTGAAGAACTTCATACTGTTTTCCAGAACAGCTGCACCAGTTTCCATTCCCACCAACAGTAATGAGAGTTCCTTTTTCTCCACAACCTCTTGTTGTGAACACTTCTTGTTCTCTGTGTTTTTGATTTTAGCCATTCTAACAGATGTGAGATGAAATCTCATTGTGGTTTTGATTTGCATTTCCTGATGGTGCGTGACGTTGCCCATCTTTTCACGTATCTGTTGGACATCTAGAATGTCTTCATTGAAGAACTATATGCTGTTGTCTTCTGCCCATTTTTTAACTTACTTGTTTTGGGTATTAAGTTCTATAAGTTCTTTATGTATTTTCCATCTGAAACCTTTATTGACTATGTCATTTGAAAATATCTTCCATTCCACAGTTTACCTTTTAGTTTCATTGACTGTTTCCTTTGTTTTGCAGAAGTTTTTTATTTTGGTGTAGTTCCAACTGTCTGTGTTCTCCTCTGGGAGAACATGGCTTCAGGGTCTCACATGTAGGTCTTTAATCTATTGGATTGATTTTCGTATATAGTGTAAGAAAGTGGTTCAGTTTTCCCACCCGCATTTATTGAAGATACTGTCTTTTTCCCACCAGATATTCTTTTCTGCCTTGTTCCAGGTTAATTAACCATATAGTTGTAGGCTTATTTCTGGGTTTTCTATTCTATTCTGGATATATGTGATTGTTTTTGTGTCAGTACCATACTGTTTTGATTACTACAGCTTTGTAAAATAACTTGAAGTTTGGAACTGTGGTGCTTTGAGCTTTGCTTTTCTTTGTCAAGATTGCTTTGGCTACTGGAAGTCTTTGTGGTACCATACAAATTTTAGAATTGTTTGTTCTAGTTCTGTGAAAAATGCTGTTGGTATTTTGATAGCGATTGCATTAAATCTGTAGATTGCTTTGGGTAGTATAAACATTTTAACAATACTTACTCTTCCAACCTATGAGCATGGAATGTCTTTCCATTTCTTTGTGTCTTCTTCAATTTCTTTCATCAGTGTCATAGTTTTCAGAGTACAGGTCTTTCACCTCTTTGGTTAGGTTTATTCCTAGGTAACTTATTATTTTTGGTACAACTGTAAATGGAATTGTTTTCCTAATTTCTCTTTCTGCTGCTTCACTATTGGTGTATAGAAATGCAACAAATTTCTGTACATTGATTTTGTATCCTGTGACTTTAATTTGTTTATCAGTTCTTGCAGGGTTTGTTTGTTTGTTTGTTTTTTGGTGGAGTGTTTCAATTTATCTATATAGTACTGTGTCATCTGCAAATAGTGAAAGTTTTCATTTTCCTTGCCAATTTGGATGTCTTATATTTCTTTTTGTTGTCTGATTGCTGTGGCTAGGACTTTCAGTACTACGGTGAATAAAAGTGGTAAGAGTGAACAAATTTATTTTGTTCTTGACCTTAATGGAAAAGTTCTCCATTTTCCCCCACTAAGGATGATGTTAGCTACAGATTTTTCATCTATGGACTTTATTACATTGAGATACGTTCCCTCTAAACCTACTCTGTTGAGGGCTTTTATCATGAATGGATGTTGTACTTTGTCAAATGTTGTTCTACATCTATTGAAATGATCAAATGGTTTTTATTCTTTTTCTTATCGATGTGATATATCATGTTGATTGATTTTTGACTGTCAAACCACTCTTGCAACCAAGAAATAGATCTTACTTGATCGTAGTGAATGACTGATTTTTAAAAATATATTGTTGATGAGTTTGGTAATATTTTGTTGAGGAGTGTTGCACCTATGTTTATCAGGGATGTTGGCCTATTGTTTTCTTTTGTAGTGATTTCTTTATTTGGTTTTGGCATCAGGATAATGCTGGCCTTATGGAATGACTTTGGAAGTCTTCCTTCCTCTTCTATTTTTTGGGAAAGTTTGAGAAGAATGGGTATTAACACTTCTTTAAATGTCTGGTAGAATTCACCTGTGAAGCCATCTGTCTTGTTCTTTTGTTTGTTGGGAATTTTTTGATTACTAATTCAATTTCTTTGTTGGTGATAGGCCTGTTAAAATTTTCTATTTCTTCCTGTTTGAGTTTTTGTAGTTGATATGTTTCTAGGAATTTATCCATTCCTGCTAGGTTGTCTAATATGTTGGCATATAGCTTTTGATAATATTCTTAAAATTGTTAGTATTTCTGTGGCATTCGTTATTTCTCCACTTGCATTTGTATTTATTTTAGTCCTTTATCTCTTTTTTCTTTATAAGTCTGGCTAGAGGTTTATCCATTTTATTGACGTTTTTCAAAGATCCAACTCCTGGGTTTTTTTGATCTGTACTATTATTTTTTTAGTTTCTATGTCATTTAATTCTGCTGTAATCTTTATTGTTTACTTCCTCCTGATGGTTTTAGTCCCCTTCTTCTACCCCTTTTAGGTATAAGATTAGGTTGTTTGTGATTTTTCTTGATTCTAGGCTTGTATTGGTATAAACTTCCCTCTTAGAACTGCTTCTGCGACATCCCCAAAGTTCTGGACACTTGTGGCTTCATTTTCATGTGTTTCCAAGTACTTGTTAATTTCTTCTTTTACTTCCTGGTTGACCAATTCATCGTTTAGTGGCATATTATTTGACCTTCATGAATCCATATTTTTTTTATTGTGGTTAATTTCTAGTTTCATAGCGTTGTGGTCAGAAAAGGTGCATGGTATGACTGATCTTCTTGAATTTGTTGAGGCTTATTTTATGGGAGAAAATGTGATTTATTCTGAAGAATGACTCATGTGCACTTGAAAAGAATGTGCGTTCTGTTTTAGGATGGAATGTTCTGAGTACATCTGTTAAATCCATCTGGTCCAGTATGTCATTCAAAGCCATTGTTTACTTGTTTATTTTCTGTTTAGATGATCTGTATATAAGTGGGGGTGTTTAAGTCTCCTACTATTATTTTATTATCAATAAGCTCCTTTGTGTTTGTATTAATGGTTTTATGTATTTAGATGCTCCTATATGGGGTGTACACATATTTACAATTGTTGTATCTTCTTGTTGGCTTGTCCCCTCTATTATTATATAGTGCCCTTCTTTGTTTTTTGTTATAGTCTTTGATTTAAAGTCTCTTTTGTCCAATATAAGTACTGCTACTCCAGCTTTCTTTGACTTCCATTTGCATGATAGATGTGTCTCCATCCCCTCACTTTCAAACTGTAGGTATCTTTAGGTTTAAAATGAGTCTCTTCTAAGCAGCATATAGATGGGTGTTTTCTTTTTTTTAATCTTGTCATTCTGTATGTTTTGATTAGAGCATTTAGTTCATTTACAAAGTAATTACTGATAGGTATGTATTTATTGTTATTTTATTATTTGTTTTGTGGTTGTTTCTGAAGATTTTCTCTGATCCTTTCTTGTCTTTCTTTCAAGTTTTGCTAATTTTATTTAGTGATATATATGGATTTCTTTGTCTTTATTCTTTGAATACTTATTAGTGGTTTTTAATATATGGTTACCATTACGTTTGTATATAAACATCTCTGCATATAGCAGCCTATATTACATTGGTGGTAGTTTAAGTCTGAACGCATTCTTTACTCTTCTCAACCCCATGTTTTAGGAATGTGTTGTTATATTTGACATCTTTTTATTTGGTGAGTTCCTAGACTGACTTTTTTTTTTATAGAAACATCCATTTTTACTGCTTTTGTTTCCTACCTTTAAAACTGTCACTTTTAGTCTCTCCTTTTCACTCAAAGAGTCCCCTTTAATGTTTCTTGTAGTACTGTTTCAGTGGTCATCAACCCTTTTAGTTTTTATCTGGGAAACTCTTTATCTCTCCTTCTATTCTAAATGACAGTTTCTCTGGATAGAGTATTCTTGGCTGCAGATTTTTCCCTCTTAGCACTTTGAATATATCATGTTCCTCTCTTTGGGCTTAGAAAGTTTCTTCTGAAAAATCTCCCAGTAGCCTTATAGGTTTTCCCTTGTAAGTTACTGTGTTCTTTTGTCTTGATGCTTTTACAACTTTTTCTTTGTCTCTGTATTTTGCCATACCAATTTGTCTTGATGTTAATCTGCTTTTGTTGATTTTGATGCAAGATCTCTGTGCCTCCTGGATCAGGTTATCCATTTCCTACCCCAGATTAGGGAAATTTTTAGCTATTATTTCTTCAAATACATTTTCTGCCCTCTTTCTCTCACCTTCCTCTAGAACTCCTATAATATGAATGTTACTGCATTTTTGGGGAGTCACTGAATTCCCTAAGATTATCCTCATTTTGAATAATTATTTTTTCTCTCTTTTGTTCTGCTTGATGACTTAACATTACTTTGTCTTCTAGGTCATTAACACACTCCTCTGCTTCTTCAGTCTGTTGTTCATTTCATCAAGTGTGTTTCTCATTTCATTTATTGAGCCCTTTATCTCTGCTATGCTATTCCTTATCTCTGTGTTAAATGTTTCAGTCATATCTTCCACTCTTTTCTCAAGTCCAGTGAGCATCCATATGATCATTACTGAAAACACTCCATCAGGCACGTTATTTAAACCTGCTGCACTTAGATATCTAGCTATGGTCCTGTTCTTTAATTTGGGATAAATCTCTCTGTATTCTCATTTTGTCTAAATCTCTGTGCCTGTTTCTCTGTGTTAGAAAAGTCAACTATATCTCCTGCTTGTTTTTGTGTGTGTGTTTTTTTTTAAGATTTTATTTATTTATTTGAGGGACAGTGCTTGTGGGGAGAGGGAGACAGAATTTCAAGCAGATTCCATGCTAAGCCTGACATGGGGCTCCATCCCACAACCCTGAATCATGGCCTGAGCCAAAACCAAGAGTCAAACACCTAAATGACTGAGCTGCCCAGGCGCACCTACATCTGTCCTTGAAGAGGAGGTCCTGCAGTGCCTTTTGAAGAAGAGGTCCTGTAGTGCCCTACCATGTAGTGTCCCTTCTTCTCTAGGGCCTGGCACTTCCAGGAGTGTGCTGTGTGTGATCTTCTGTTTTGTCCTGGTCACTTTATGCTTCAGGCCAGTTGTCTGCAGAGGCTCTCTTTGCCTATTGCGAGCACTGTTTTGTCCCTGGCCTGAATGAGGAGTATTTTAACTAGGTTTGCTCTAGTGTGTTTATGAAATGCTACCTGTCACCACTACTACTAGAACTGAGGCTCTGCAAAAGTCCCTATTGGGAGACGTGGGATGAGTAGGGTTTTAGGCTGGTCCTCTGGGGGCAGGGAGGTCCCCTGTGCTGAGACTGAGGAAAGTGTGACTGGAAGATGAAGTTCCACCAAAGGTCAGGGTTTGATGTAGGCAAGTTAGGTAGCAAGTGTTGGCCCTGCACTTATGCTGAGGGGCAGGGGAGGGAATCAGCACTAGTCACTTTGTTCCCAGAGGGGTCTCTCTTCAAAGACTGACCCTCTGGAACATGCTCCAAGATGAATGAATAACCTTCTCACTGTTTATCCTAAGTGCTCTTCAGATTGCTGTTCCATGCTCTATGTCTACAGGCTGTTTGCTCTGCCTTTTCTCCAAGAGCAGTACAGTGTCCTCCAGGCTTTATCCCAGCCAAACTTGTTAACCTTTAAAACTTCAGGATTTAAGCCCTGCTGGTTGCAAGAACTCACAAAATTTGGCTCTTCTCGCTTACCAAGCCAAATGCAATGGGAATTCATTCTCCCCATGCACTCCCTGTTAGCTTGTTTCTTGTCCTTCTCCACCACTGTGGCTCCCTCCTTTCCATAAGAGCTATGTCTTTATCTCCTAAACGGTGTTTCCACACTTCTCACCTTTTTTAATGTGGCCTCTTCTCTTTCTTTAATTGTGGGGTTTATTCTGCCATTCTTCAGGTCAACTTCTGGGGCATTTAGGATGATTGGTAATTATCTAGTTGTATTCATGGGACAAGGGAAGTCTAGGGTCCTCCTCCTCCACCTTATCTTCCTGGAATTACATCTACTTTTACATAAATTTTGATCTGAAGATTTGCTGGTGAAAAGTCCTCTTGCCAATGTTAACCATGTTAAGCAGAATATTCATACTGTTCTCTCCTTTTAAATGAAGGTAACCTTTCTCAAACTAGGATATACACAAGAATTTGAAAATAAGGGAAGTCCCCGGGGGGGGGGGGAACACGCTGGTTTTGGATGATGGATTATGTAATTTAACTAGTCAAAACTAAGATATTATTTTTTAATTGAAATCAACATAGACATATTATGGGACCCAAAGCAAAAGTCACTTGATTTCATAAAATCAAACAACAAACTTAAAAAAAAAAATCTGTGTTTGAGGCAGTTAGCCTCAGGCAATGTCTCTAAGACCTCAATGGGTGGATTTGTTCTTCTTCAGAATAGGAGTATTTCCAAGGGAAAAGTCTGAAAACATGAAAATATACAGGACTATAACATTTTGGAATAAACTGTTTTTTCAGATTAATGTATGGACGCATTAAGAATCTGAAAGAATGAGACATCAGGCACACATTGGACTAGTTGCTACTATACTGAACAAACAGCACAGCTTATAGACCCTATTGCCAGTCACTAAGACACAGGAATTGTTAAGAAAATCAAAGACAGTTATTTAGGTTGCATTCCATCAGCAAGTTTCCCTTCAAGGCCTCTATCTTTCAAGTAGATCAATTACAAGGCTTAAAGACATTGGAAAATATGCTCAGTTTTCAACCCACAAAATTACACATACCATCCAAAGAGCCAAAAAATGATACATTTATGAAGACAAAGTCTTTAAGAAATTACACTTCTTGTGATGCCTTGTTGTTTTAATCAATAAATCTAGAGCTGAGATGATGAGCCTGATGACTACTTCAGCCTGTAGGATATGGTATGATCCTTTGCAATACATTTTAAATGAATGCTTTTTCTTGGCAACCTCCATGAAATGCTCTAAACCCATAAGCTCATTCTAATACAAGATCTTTTTATTTGAATAATACTGTCTTGACTCTATTTTTTTAAAGCCCCCTTACAATATTTTGCTTTTATTTTCATTTTGTGGCTCAAATCAATAGCATCCATGGCTTTCCTCCTTGGCCATTCCCCAGAATGTCTGTATCATTTCCTTCCTAGGAGGTAGGTAGAAGATCCAGAGACTGTCCAGTTTAGATGAAATCTTTCTTAAAGAAAGACTGAATGAATACTGGGGACCCATCTACTTTTTGGAGAGAATCATTCACAAATAAATGTCATTTTCCCTTCCCAGTGTCCCCCATCCCCTACACCCACTACTCAGCATTTCTAAACCATCACCTGATAGAGAGTGGGCCAAGGGAAGGAGTTATCATATAGTGATGAACTTGGAATAAACATATAGAATGGGTATAAGAAAACCAAGTCTGAATAGACACAAAGGCAGAGATCCAGGCTCTGAAAATACTCAGCAAGAGAGTATTTCTCTAACTGGGGATGGGGGAAGGAAGCTCTGACATATTCACATCAAATCACAGCCCTGGCCAGAAGAGCCAGGGCCCCTCTATTTACTGGTTACCAACATGGAATTATAATAAAAAGCAAACGAGGAATGGTATAGTGAGCCAGGTGCTCCGCTACCCCACAGTCCACTCGGCACTCTACACATAAAGAAACCATTTCTTGGCTGTGAAGTCCTCATGGGGCATTCCAGTGCCTCCACACTGATAGCAGCTCTAGGAGTATTTTGTCAATGTTCCTTTTTCTGTTTGCCTTCCCTCTTTACCCTACAACTTTAGGGATGAGGACCCCAGCAAGGATATCACTTCCACCACAGCAAGGATATCGCCATCCATCCTATATGGGAAGAGGAAGAGAAAATCAAAGTTTCTGGTTTCTAGCTATTTATATCAATTCTGAATGTTCTTCCCCTCTCTCTTTCATCATTCTCCTTTTACTTCTCTTTCCTGCTGCTTATCACAGCCTTCTCTGGGCTTATCTTAACCACTTTCTTCACATTTTGGTAGAACCCAATCTCTCCGTAAAATAGCTTCCCATCATGTGCTAATTAATGTGCTTGTTCCAACTGAAGAACACTAGGAACACTCAGGTGTAGGCCAAGGTCCCTGGGTTGGATGCTGTTCCCTGCCTGGACCATGACTGCTATTTGTCCATTAAACTCCTGAGAAGTAGCCCAAATGGAAGCTCATATCCCAGCTGGACATCCCTTCCAGACACATTTCAAGTGTCCATACCACTGCTACAGAAACACCAGCTTTTTTTTCCCACTTTGTTTTACCTTGAAGTAATGATGCTACACAAATTCAATTTATTTCCTGAAAGCGTTGATAGACAAAGAATTTTTATTTAAGTAAGTCAAGGGATGACTTAACATGATTTGAAAGCATAGCTGTCGATGATCATTTATGGCAGTAGCTTTTCTCCACTGAGATTCCCTCAAGGATGTGCATTGCTTGGAGGACTGTTACATCTAGCCCATGACAACGTATTGAGAGCTTGAGGGAGAAACAGTGAGGTCACAGATCTAGGTGACAACTTCGTGACCATTAAATCTTCATACCAAGGAATCCCTAGCCAGGTAAAACAGAACCAGAAATCCCTCAGCCCTGAGAATCTCCATCAACCAAACAATTCTCTCTTTGTTTGCTTTTCCTCCCTCTAATTATGAATATTGCTTTTAAGACAATGAACAAAGCACATACAGTAAAAGAGCTAAGGAGATGGGAGCCAGAGAGATGAAAGTTACAGCAACCGTACAAAGTGGCATTGAGATGAGAGAGACAAACACATTCTCTATTCAAGTGGTCACAAACCCATTCAGGGAATGCCAAATAGCCTCAAAGGTAACATTCACCACAAATGGGGGGGAGTGTCGGGTTGTGCTGGGGACAGAGCAAAATCAAAGGAAGGAGGGCGAGATGGGTATTTGTGTGAAGGTAAGGAAATGAGACCCAGAATTTAAATAATAAAGGCTGTTTGCTAATTTCTCCATTTGATGTAAATTTCCTCTAATTCCCTTCTGGCTCCTAATTTCCTATTCTTTGTGAGTCTCCTACTCAAATATATACTGATGATCCCCATATGAGCTGTACTTGAAATATCTTTTTTTATCCTTTTTCTGTAAGTTCCTGTATTTAGTTGGCATTTTAAAAAGTACCACTGTTTTATCACTGGCCTGTAACAATCCGGTTTTTCCTCTCCATCCTAGGCCATCAGTTTGCTGGGGAGGAAGCCCCTGGCCCTTTGAGCTCGAAATTGTACTGCCACCTAATGTTCATGCCTGAGAACTGCAACAAAATGAAGGGAAACACATTTTGAAATCTGAGGGGAGAGCTACGAGCAGCAGACACAGGGAAGAAACAGATCAAGAGAGGGTGTTGAAGAGACCAACACTGACCAAGTTCAACACATTCCTGGAAAATATTTTAGCATTTTTGAAGACGTGAAAATAATTGGGCATTAGACACAGAGCAGCCGGGCAGGTACAAAAGATGTGATACTTCACACTGGAAATCAGTTTTTGCAATATAGTTGCCTGCTTAATTTAAAACAGGTGGGGGTGAGTAAAGGAATAGGAAAGGCATGTTAGGGGCGCCTGGGTGGCTCAGTGGGTTAAGCCTCTGCCTTTGGCTCAGGTCATGGTCTCAGGGTCCTGGGATCAAGGCCCACATCAGGCTCTCTGCTCGGCAGGGATCCTGCTTTCCCCTTTCTCTCTGCTTGACTCTCTGCCTACTTGTGATCTCTCTCTGTCAAATAAATAAATAAAATCTTTTAAAAAAAGAAAGAAAAGGCATGTTATTCTGAAATCTAACCAAAGGAGATAGACGTGCAGAAACAACAGGGAGGATCAGTAGGAAAAACCTGTTAGCAAAAGCCTGGTTAGCTGACCCTGGTTCCAGCTTAGTGACTCCGTGAATCCTGGCCAACTGCTCCTGTTGACGGACAATGGACCTGAAGTTCTGTGAATGTGGACTTTTTTTTTTTTTTAAAGATTTTATTTATTTGACAGAGAGAGATCACAAGTAGGCAGAGAGGCAGGCAGAGAGAGAGGAAGGGAAGCAGGCTCCCTGCTGAGCAGAGAGCCTGATGTGGACTCTATCTCAGGTCCCTGAGAACATGACCTGAGCCGAAGGCAGCAGCTTAACCCACTGAGCCACCCAGGCGCCCCGTGGACTTTTTTTTTTTTAAAAGTGTACATTAAAATGAAGCTCTGGGATCTGAAGGCAAATCATTTAGTGTTAACACAAGACACTTCTATGAAGGGCTATCTCACATAGAACAATATTCAGAATAAGCAGTATCTGCCTTGTGGGGCCACAGTGACTGGGCAAAGGCTTACTCACAACTAACTTTTATTTTTATTAAATAAGGACTTCCGAATCCAGCTTTACAAAATTGAAGGAAAAAAAGAGGTGGGTTTGGAAGATGCTTCGGCACTTCTCCTTAAGATAACTGATGTATTCTGGAAGTTTTCCTATTAACATCTCCCACCTCACCTACTTCTCAGAAAAGGGAATCCAAGCTCAAGACAGTGGCATGGGAAACAGAATCTGAAAGCTGTCTGTCTCCTTCCCACGCTTCTGTGTCCGAGGACAGGACAGTTTCTAAGTCATATATTACAAACAACCCAAAATAGTAAAGGAACTCTATGAGAAAATGAAAAAGGACTATAAATACATCACTGTGATATTGAGAATAGGAAGTGAAAGTGGGCTCCACAGACTCTATCTTTGAGAATAATTAATTCCATGTGTGAATATCAAGTAGGGCTATAAACTTAATTCCACTTCAGGAGTTGTCGGAGATTCAGGACTTACAACATTTTATCCCACTTTTAAGGAGACTCTAAGGGGTTTATGGAGTGAGACTAACATCAAAGAGAGAACAGGAGAAACTATAAAGCAATGTTGTTGATGTTCTTATACTTGGTGATTAGCGCAGGAGCCAGGAAAGTTAGGCAAATGGAAAACGTGGTCCTTGTCTCCCTGAATTCTAAGCAAGAATTTTCTCCATGTTACAGAGTTTTTTCTTGTGCTGGTCTCTTCAGGGCTGTGGGTTCAGGGGTCCCCAGAGGCTCATGAGAGAAGTTCCACACTCTATACCCACCCCTTCTCACCCTGACCCCACACCTGCACACTCCAGGCAATTACTAGTCAGCCTCCCTCCAACCTGAGATTCATAGGCAAATATTGTTGGAAGGATTTCAGATTTATCACTCATTCTTTCAATCAATTTAATCAAATTACTCATCTAAGGCAGATACATGGAGAACATTAAGAGTTTGGGTGGCAGTTAGAGAAAGAAGCAAAAAGATGAACAGGGTAGTGTGGAGGTAAGTCAACGGGAAGCGGGTAAAACCTTGATATAGACTCTTGAACGCTGAAAGCCCTGTACTGGGAAGAAGCAGGACAACCGGGATGAGGAGGGGTAGGGCTGGGTTAGGCCTGCCCCACTCTCCCATGCCTCTTGCCCTTGCATTGCCTGAGTGCTCCGCCCCTCTCTGTGGGGGGAAGTAGGAGGGCAAGAGGTACCAAGCTGATTCCTCAGGGACTTTCGGAGGAATGAGAGGGGATGAGGGTAGCCAGAGGTCAGGACAGAGGACTGACATGCATCAACATTCCATATTACGGGTAGGTGCACCAGAATCATATTCTGGAAAAACTACAGCCTCTTCTCTCTACTCTGATAGTTAAAACTAGAAAAACAAATATTTAGGGGTTGAGTCGGTTAAGCATCTGACTTCTTGATTTTGGCTCAGGTCTTGATCTCAGGGTCGTGAGATGGAGCGCTGAGTGGAGACTCTGTGCTCGGTTCAGAGTCTGCTTGAAATTCTCTCTCTCTCTCTGCCCTTCCCCCAGTCACACACAGGGGCACACTCTACAATAAATACATTAATTGAACAAATAATGTTTTGGGTCTTTTTGTTTGTTGGTTTGTTTTAAAGGTTGGAACCCATTCAAGATACCCTAAGTCCCTCCTCTACCAAACTGATGCAATTTCAAAGTCAAGCCCTTAGAGAAGATCCAGGGACTTGTTCAGAAAGGAGAGGACCAACTGTGCAAGAATGGACCGTGTCGTGAGCCAGCCATGAGCACACAGCTACTCCCAGGGGACACAAGACAGAGGAGTAAGAGGAGATGCCCACTTGCACCCAGGTCGCTATCTCTGGCACAGCCCCAAAGCAAGAAAAATTCCCATTCCTCTATTGGCTTAAAAATACCTGCTCTCCCTTCAGAGCACAGAGGAAGACAAAGTTATCTTCCTAGTTTAAAAATGGCATCTAAGGGGGCACCTGGGTGGCTCAGTGGGTTAAGCCTCTGCCTTTGGCTCAGGTCATGATCTCAGGGTTCTGGGATCGAGCCTTGCATCAGGCTCTCTGCTCAGCGGGGAGCCTGCTTCCTCCTCTCTCTCTGCCTGCCTCTCTGCCTACTTGTGATCTCTATCTGTCAAATAAATAAATAAAATCTTAAAAAAAAAAAGAATGGCATCTAAGTCAGTCTCTTCAATAAATGGTGCTGGGTAAACTGGACAGCTATATGTAGGAGAATGAAACTCGATCACTTTCTTACACCATACACAAAGATAAACTCGAAATGGATAAAAGACCTCAACATGAGAAAGGAATCCATCAGAATCCTAGAGGAGAACATAGGCAGTAACCTCTTCGATATCAGCCACAGCAACTTCTTTCAAGATATGTCTCCAAAGGCAAAGGAAACAAAAGTGAAAATGAACTTTTGGGACTTCATCAAGATCAAAAGCTTCTGCACAGCAAAGGAAACAGTCAATAAAACAAAGAGGCAACCCACGGAATGGGAGAAGATATTTGCAAATGACAGTACAGACAAAAGGTTGATGTCCAGGATCTAAAAAGAACTTCTCAAACTCAAAACACACACAAAACAGATAATCATGTCAAAATGTGGGCAGAAGACATGAATAGACACTTCTCCAATGAAGACATACAAATGGCTATCAGACACATGAAAATATGTTCATCATCACTAGCCATCAGGGAGATTCAAATTAAAACCACATTGAGATACCACCTTACACCAGTTAGAATGGCCAAAATTAGCAAGACAGGAAACAACGTGTGTTGGAGAGGCTGTGGAGAAAGGGGAACCGTCTTACACTGTTGGTGGGAATGCAAGTTGGTGCAGTCAATTTGGAAAATGGTGTGGAGATTCCTTAAGAAATTAAAAATAGAGCTTCTCTATGATCCTGCAATTGCACTCCTGGGTATTTACCTCAAAGATACAGATGTAGTGAAAAGAAGGGCCATCTGTATCCCAATGTTCATAGCAGCAAGGTCACCAAACTTTGGAAAGAACCAAGATGCCCTTCAACGGACAAATGGATAAGGAAGATGTGGTCCATATACACTATGGAGTATTATGCCTCCATCAGAAAGGACGAATATTCAACTTTTGTATCAACATGGACAGGACTGGAAGAGATTATGCTGAGTGAAATAAGTCAAGCAGAGAGAGTCAATTATCATATGGATTCACTTATTTGTGGAGCATAAGAAATAACACGGAGGACATGGGGAGATGGAGAGAAGGGAGTTGAGGGAAATTGGAAGGGGAGATGAACCATGAGAGACTATGGACTCTGATAAATAATCTAAGGGTTATGAAGGGGTTGGGGGGGGCGGGAGGTTAGGGGAGCCTGGTGGTGGATATTATGGAAGGCATGTATTGCATGGAGCACTGGGTGTGGTGCGTAAACAATGAATTCTGTTACACTGAAAAGAAATTAATAAAAAAAGAATACCTATTAAAAAAAATGGCATCTAAGTGCTTTTGTCACAAAAGACTGTCACTTTGGACTAGCTTTCCTTAATGCCCTAAGGAATAATGTATTGTTGGAAGGAGAGAGAAACCTCCTTTGTCTTGTTGAAGACTCTGAGAATTTCCTGAGAGGCTCTTCTGCTGTTCCATTCCTGTTAAGGGCTTATGAAGGGAACTCAAGAAAAGTGTTTTCCTTCTGCACATCTTGCCTCTGTATTTCCTCATGCTCCTGCTCTGTCTTGTCTCTTTGGCTTGGAAATCCTCAGGAAATCCTGGAGTTCTTTTTCATCCATAAACTATTGATGGTTTACAGTTTTCCCCTTGCCAACGTTCTTCTCCTCCATCCAAAGAACATCCAAAACCTCCTCAAGTATTCAACTTTTTGATCGAATCCAGAGATCTGACATGTGGAACATGCTGGCATCTCAACGCTCGGGGATCTGGATGGGCTTCTTCCCCTCCACCCCCTGTCCCCATCTCACCTTTGTGCTTATCACCCATGCCTACAATTCTCTCTACGCCATCGTTGCCTTCTACTTTCGCAATTCAAGGCATTTTTATTATTTTAATGTAAACTCCTCCTTGGGTCAAACAGACTTCTATTAAAATTTGAAATATATAAATGGATTCCAGAGCCTAATAAAAACGTCTAACATTTAATGGATCATTTTGTTACATTCGTGTGTGTGTGATTAGAACTGAGTTTGCTGCAGTATTATAAATAGACATCTCTATTTCCAATCGACAGAGTAACTTCTCTCTAAAATCCCACGTTCATCCATTCATCCAAGAAGCCTGCTTCCCTAGACACCTGGTATACCAGCTATGATGCAAACTACTGCAGATCTAGAGTGAGGGTCACAGTTTGTCCATCCAAGGAACTCAGATGCTTTAAAGAAGGATCTTACCAACTTTCCCTCAGCCACCATGTCCCTCCAGTGTGAGCAGATAAGGCTATCACATCCATTACAAATGAAGAAAGAGAGCCCTTCTGGCAATATTTCCTCATGTTGTAATCACCGACCAAACTTGAACTCATAAAGATGGGAAGGCAGAATCCCTGGGCATCATTTTAAATCAAATGAATGTTTAATATTAGAGCTTATTTACCTGACAAGATTTGTCTTCCAAGTGGGTCAAACTGAGATCTGCTATCTCAAGAATTCTATTCTGGTGCTGCCCCTGAGTGAACTTGGAAATGGAACTCTGTATCTGACTAAAAGGTTTAGGGGCCCCCTATGCATCACTGTTTGAAGAGCAATTATAGAAAGAATAGGGCAAAATTGCTTATTAAGTATTTTGCACCCCCAAAGGAACAGAGTATTGTGTGCTTGGCTAAATAGGGCGGGTAACAATGGGAGGGACGTCAGGCAGGGAGAAAAGAAGAAAGGAAGGTGTCTGTCAGATAGACTGGGGCTCTTCTAGCTTCAGTGATTAGGCAAGGAGAATAAGATTTAGACCAGTTAAAGGTAGGGAGGATAGGAAGCAACTATCTTAGTGGAACAGATGCAAGGGACTGTGTCCCTGACCTGACAGCACTGATTTTATCTCTCAGACAGATTCCAGCAAAACCCGCATCCCACTAAGAAGATTAATTTTCTTCCTCTTATCAGATTGTGATGTTTAAAGAATATTCCCAATCACTGCCCAATGGTCTGTCCTCCCGATGAGAACTTGGAGCTGTGACAATAAGCACAATTATCCCTTTGATTAGAGTCAGGCCATCACCGAATGTTCCCGAAGAAACTGGGTAAGGGTACTAGTTGGAGGACCAGAGGGGAATCTGAACTTCTTACTCCTCTTCACTCTGAGAGTGACTGAATTTGTGGAAGGGGGCAGTTTCAGGATTATCTTCTTGGCATGGTGGCTCAGAATTTTAGACTATCTAAAAAAGTCAATTTTTAAAGTACTATTAGGTATTTCGGATATCCCTAAATAACTTGCTACTTGTACAAACTTCCTTAAGCACGTATCGTATAGAGTGATGCTAAACTGAGTACTGAGTACATTCAATTATTCGGGGAGCCTTTCTGGTTATGTAATGGTGACAAGCAGACACTTATCTGCTCATGTACAAAGGTGGAAGAAAATAAGCTTGGAGTCCTTAAAAAGCCTCTTTCCTTTGAGGCTAACATTTTCATTATATCTTTAAATACTCATTCTTTTCATATAAAAACAAAAAAGTGAAATCTGGAGGAAGCAGCAAATTCTATTCCTCTTGTTTCCAGAACA
Source organism: Mustela putorius furo (assembly GCF_011764305.1). Classification (NCBI taxonomy): domain Eukaryota; kingdom Metazoa; phylum Chordata; class Mammalia; order Carnivora; family Mustelidae; genus Mustela; species Mustela putorius. Next base: position 90,806,928 of record NW_025421998.1, read on the forward strand.
CTTTCTGCATCTATCCATTACAGCTCTTAGCAGCAAGAACTCTAAAAATTGATTTGTGGACTAGTTCCCCTTTGAATGTAAGCTCTTCAAAGGCAATAGTAATTTCTTGTTGAGCTTCACATCTTTAGTGCCTAGGTGTGTGGGAATGTTTACATATATATATATATATATACAAGATTCACAGTTCCTACCTAGAAGGTGCTCGATATTTATTTGCTCAATAATACATGAAAGACAAACTGAATGACTCAACCTGTTTCTTAGAATCCCAATGAAAAAATGATCAGACCAGATACATTATAGTTCTTGATGCATTATATTTTTGATAACAAAATCTCTTAGAGACTACAGATCATATACCTCCATCATCATACAACTCCATTAGCCCTGCTTAGCTGATCAGCTAACAGAAACTTGTCTAGACACAGATGTCTGGAAGGAATGTTTGCCTTCGGGTGGTTCTCCACACTCTTCCCCCTGGTCTCAGTGCTGTGGCAAGGTATTCTGTTTTTAACCTGTGTGACCTTTATCTTAGTTCTTTCAGATTCAGGATTTGGAGACACTAAGAAAAAGTGCATCTCTTTCGGTCGGTTTTGGGGGTTTCACATAAAACAAAACAAAACAAAAAGAACTAAAAAAGATTATTCTTTTTCAGAAACTAAATACCTCTCAGTCCCTTTACTTGTTTTCCCTTAACCCATGTGACTCAGGTTACGTCTGTCCTTCTCAAAAAACAACGTGTTAAGAACACACTAGAGTTTTTAGTCAGTGCTTTTTATTTTTAATCTCCTAGATCTTGAAGTTGAGAAAAGTCTGCCTTAGGACTGCGATTCTGTTTGCTAAAATTTCAGCTAATTCCTCCCTTACAAATCTTCTGCCAGAATGAAATACGGCCTTGTCACTAATTTTGGTGGTATAATTAATGATGAGAGCAAATGTGTTTCCAGAATCATATTATTTTAAGTAGAACTTTCTTAAACACTGAAAACATTTTTGCACCTAAGGATAAATTCATTATGGCTCTAGCAGTAGCACTATAAGTCAACTACTTCTCATCAATTTATCTCAAAAGCGGTTCTTCAAGATTGTTTTTTATTGTGTTCACAGGTTTTGAAGACCCTACATGTGCTGTACATCCTTCTTTGGAATGATGCTTTTTCCTAGAGGACCTGTGTATAATTGGACTCTCTATACCTTCTTCATAAAATTATAGTGTTTCTAAATGGAGTTACAAAAGGTAACCAGTTCCAGTAGTAACAGAAATCTAATTCTGTGTTCATTCCACCTCACTCTCCCTGAAGGAGAAGGGAGGGTGATGGATCTTAGAAATAAAAGTTAAAAGGAGACAACTCTGAGGAGACCCCCCCGGGGGGGGCCTGGGTCATTTGGAGTTTGGAGGGAAAAGGGTCACCTTGAGCAGGTGCCGGCCAGGGCCCGTGGAGGAAGAATGAGACAGTAAAGCACTGCAGTTACATTCCTTTCTGTTTCCTGTATCTACTATTTTTAAAGTCAGTCTTTGCAGGATTTTGTCTCTTACCTGCCTATTTATTAACGAACCAATATTTTAACATTCTCAGTTAATCATTTCTTTGTTTTATGCACCTCGTCCATGATTTCTGTCTTTGTTATTCCTCTTCCCTCTTGTTTCTTTGTTTCCTTCTCTGGAGTTCCTTTTCCGGTTTATCAAACTGAATGCTTTATTTGTATGAATCCTTTTTCCTTTGATAAGTGAATTTAGAGTCATAAATCATCCTGTGAGTAAGACTTTAGTGGTTTTCTGCAGACTCTGATAGTTATTTTCGGTTCAAGAATTTAAAATTTCCCTTTTGATCTTTTTATATAGTGGGTTATTTAATATTGTGAACATGATGTTAAACTTGGACTTTCCCTATCTCCAAGCTGACTGGGACTTTAAAGCTAAAAGCAGCAGATGCCGGTTGTACCTAAAATATTACCATAATTCTTCAGGCCTTTTTTTCCACACTTATTTTTCATATTCCTGCCAGGAATATTAAGCAAAGTTGAAACTTCACATACACCCTGTAGCACAGGACCCACGCAGCAGGGGATTCTCTGAATTTTTTAAATCATAAAATATTAGAAATTGCTATCAAAATGGAGAAATAAGTTATGGATTATTAATGATGCAATATTCTATACCAATTAGAGTTAATGAAAAACTACATATTTCGGGGTGCCTGGGTGGCTCAGTGAGTTAAAACCTCTGCCTTCGGCTCAGGTCATGATCCCAGGATCCTGGGATCGAGCCCCGCATCGGGCTTTCTGCTCAGTGGGGAGCCTGCTTCCTCTTCTCTCTCTCTGCCTGCCTCTCTGCCTACTTGTTATCTCTCTGTCAAATAAATAAATAAAATCTTTAAAAGAACCCAAAAAACAAAACTACATATATCAATATGAATACATTTTAAAAAAAAGACCATTGAATAAAATGGCAAGTCTGAAAAGTATATACATTATTCAGTACAGGTAATGAAAAACAGAGAATACAAACAAAAAGTCCATAAAACAATATATATTTGTATGTTACTGTATGTTGTTTACGGACAGAAAGAAAGACCTAATGAGAATAATAACATAAAACAACATGATATATCAGGGTGTTTGGCACATGAGTGCCCTTCGTTAAATTTTTTAGTTTTCATTTAGGGTCCACTTAGTTACCATACATGTAAAATTAACTTCAATGTACGACACAGGGATGCAACACGTCCATAAAGACCAGGTGCTCATCACAAGTGCCCTCCCTCAGCCCCAACACCTGTCTCACCCACCCTTCCACCCACCTCCCTTCTGGTAGCCATTGGTTTGTTCTCGATAGTTAGGAAGTCTGTTTCTGGGTGTTTGCCTCTTTTAAAAATTTGTTTAAACTTAAGTTCAAGTTAACTAACATGTAGGGTATTTTTAGTTTCAGACGTAGAATTCAGTGATTCACTGGTCGCAAGTAACCCCCAGTGCTCATTCCATCGTGTGCCCTTCCTAATGCCATCACCCAGTGACCCCATCCCCCTCCCACCTCCCCTTCAGCGACCCTCAGTTTGTTCCCTACAGTTAAGAGTCGCTTATGGTTTAACTCCCTCTCTGTTTTCCCCTTATTTTATTTTTCCTTCCTTCCCCTATGTGCATCTGTTTTGTTTCTTAAATTCCACATATGAGTGAAATCATATTTTTTGTCTTCCTCTGACTCATTCTGCTTAGCACAATATCCTCCAGTTCCATCCACATCGTTGCAAAGGGAAGGATTTCCTTCTTTTTGATGGTTGAGTACTATTCCATTGTCTATGTATATATACACCACATCTTCTTTATCCATTCATCTGTCAACAGACATCTGGGCTCTTTCCATATTTTGGTCATTGTGGACATTGCTGCTGTACATACTGGCGTGCATGTGTTCCTTTGATTCACTATGTTTGTATCCTTTGGATAAATACTGAGTAGGGCAATGGTTGGCTCATAGGATATCTCTGCTTTTTAACTTTTTCAGGGAACTCTATACTACTTGCCTCTTCCCCACCCCCTTGCTCATATGTGTTATTTAAGAAACAAAACAAATGACCTTATTTTGATTGAGGCAAATGTAATATATACTTAAAAATTTTTTTAAATAAATGTTTATCTTTTAAAAAATTTCAATCTCTTTTTAAAGATTCTTCAGATACTTTACAAATGCTAAAAGAAATAGAAGCCAATGTAAACCTTCCTTGGGCCACGGGGCTGTGGGCATCCTGCCTTTGCACCAGCCCTTCAGGAAGATCATGCATATGGTCAGAAAAAGCATGAAGTCAAAGGTCAAGCCAACCTGACTCAAACCACAGTTCCCACTCTTGCTGTCTTGCGTCATCCAAGATGAATATTTTAAGCTCAGTAAGTTTAAAAGTTAAACTGAGGAAGCCTCAGTTAAGCAATGGCAATGGCAAGATTTAAAAGTCATTAGAAGAATTAAAGACGATTCAGCTCTGGCACAAAGCAAGTAGGAGACATTCTATCAATACGAACTATTACTAACATGGGATGTAATATCTGTGTGTTATATGATTGAATTATTCCATGACTGCAATTATACCTCTTTGAAGGAAATAAAGAGATGTTCTTTCGAAGGAATCAATGGGTATAGCAATAATAATAAAACAATTAAAGAATTAATGGGCAGATTGGGGTAGGATACAGTACTTACTTATTTTCAGTGATTTAAAACAACTGTTTTATTATGCTCCTGTATTCTGTGAGTCAGGGACTCAGGCAGACCCTGGGGGAATGACTTGTCTCTGTTCCACGATGTGCAGGGATTCAGCTAGACAGACTCAAAGGCTAGGGGTGAGCGTTTGAGTGTTATTTGGCAGGAATAAAATTTAAAAAGTTATTCGCTCTAGTGCACGTAAGAGCTAAGGTGGTATAAATGAGCAAGACAACTGATGGCTGCAAGTAAAGATCAATAAAAAATTAAGAGAAATCTCTGAAAGGATAATATAACCTGAACGAAAAATAAGAGTTGATTTTTACAGAGAGTTTTAAGAACCTGGCTATTACAGAAAGTAGTATGTTTATTTGTGATTTGGGAAGAATATTTACTACCTTGGAAACAGTCACTTCATATATCATGATATACACTTTAATATACTCCACGTAGAACACCAGGGACCAGGAAACCAGAGTGAGATCACTCTCTTTAGAAATAGCTTGTGTGTAAGAACAACTACAATACTCATCGGGTTTGTCTAGGCATAATTTCTATGTCTGTGTCTAAACTCTAATTATCAAATAAATCTGCCCGCAGCTAGATGGTCACATTTTTAGCCATCAGTGGGGTGGCTGACTCATCGTGGTTCACAAGCATCAGTTCTATATAAAAAAAGAAATGGAAAAATACCCTGAATTGTAAGCAATCAAAATGTGATCAAGATCTAACTTGGTTTGATTAAAAAGGAAAATTGACAGTAATTAACTTTTTCCTTTCTACTCTTCACACAACAAAATAAGAGATAGTACAGAGAAGCAATTAAACGAAATCGCCTTTTGCCCCTGGCAAACCTTCCTACCAATGAACCTTCCCACCAATGAAATATTTAACTCCAGATCTCTCACTTTCCCCCCTTCATCATTCCAAAATTGCTGTGGTCTTTCCTTTAGAAACAAGGATTCTTTGGTTAACCCTAGATTTCTAAGACTCTTAATCTTTTATTTTATAAAAATTGTAAGACTGTACAGTAACAAGGCCATCATCCCTATTCAATTAGGACCTTGGATAGGATTGGAAATGAGCCTATATCATGAATTGCAACAAATCTGCACAGCCTCTGAGATGGGCCGAAAGAGTGTATCCATGACCACTGACCTCACCTAGAATATGCTCTTGCAGGGAAATATCACAGGGAGAAAAGAGTCCCCAGACATAAATGTTTTAACACAGTCACAAAAACTCCCGACCTTCACCCTCCTTTCTGGCTAGGGTCAGCCCTCAGAAGAAAACACACCCACCCTATTCCCACCTAGATACAAACGTTGCATCATTTACCCAGAGACCCTGGGTCACAGAAGCGGCTCCACTTCGGCCAACAAAACCATCTGACTGTACTACAGGCCTGGAGACCCATGAAACAGAATTGGAACAGCAAGCAGAAATGTTTCCACAAATGAAAAAACCCCGTCCCTTCCAAAGTCTTCATGATCTTTCTCATGTGTGTCTTTGCCATGTGGCAAACACAGGGACAGCTAGGAAACCCCGGATTCCAGTAAAGCAAACACTGGTGAGGTTCAAAGTATTTCTAGATACCCAAAATGCAAAGTGAGTCTCCATCAGGAGCTCGGGGCTGAGAAAAGTGAGCCAAGGGAATAAGATGGGGAAGCACAGGAGACAGTGGGAGCACCACTGAATACAGACCACCCCCCGCCCCCCTGTGAGGTACTGGGCAGTCCTCTCTCGGGGATCCCAGGGGCCAGGGGTGCACAGGGAAGGGACAGAGAGCGCTCTTACTGTAGCACGCGGGAGTGGCTGAAATCTCTCAAATCTGAGTCGTCATACTCTGGAGTTGCGGTTCCCAGCCCGCTGTCGCTCAGCATGCGCTTCCGTAGCGCGGGGTTCCACCAGTCGGACATTCTGGGAGAAAGCAGGGCACCGGGCATTTAGACGTTCAAAGCCAGCACGGGACTTCCTCTGCTCTATCTCAAGATGACTCTTGTGAGATGGGCAACTAATCTTTACTGGGTATTTCCTAGAGTCGTATTCCCACTTATTCTTTAATTTTCTCAAGTATCATGAACTGTTTGTGTGCTTCTGCCCTCTACAGATGAGAAAACTGCCTTTCAAGATGAAGTAATTTTAGGGGCGCCTGGGGGGGGCTCAGTCCCTTAAGCATCTGCCTTGGGCTCAGGTCATGATCTCAGGGTTCTGGGATTAAGCCTGGCATTGGGCATCGGGAATCGGCTTCTCGGCATCACTCTCTGTATGTGCATGCTCTCTCAAATAAGTAAATAAAATCTTTAAAAAAAGATTAAGTAATTGCAAATGTGCTGTAAAGAAGAAGTAATGGAACCTGATATAGAAATGGAAATGAGGACATAACAAAGCCCATCCTTTTTTACTGCTTCCCTGTCCTTGTTCATTTCCAGGAGGGGCAACTGATCAGAAATAAGAAAGGGACTGACTGAAGTTCTAATGGATTTTCAAGCTACTTTGGGCTACTTCAGTTTTGGAGCTAGGGCTAACAGAGGATTAACCCAGGACAAAGCCATTTCTTTTGGCCTTTAATTGATACAGAGAGAGGGCAAAGAGTGTGGCAGAATGGGTTTCCTCTTGACCAGATCAAAGACAGCAGCCAAGTTCAGGCTGGGCAAGGGGACAGCGAGACTCTAATGCCCGCTGCTCCTACGGGAGGACCCAGCATCTCACGTGCTTTCCCCACAGTGGAGAGGCTGGATTTGCAGACATGGACCGTGAAGATGGGCTTTTCCACCACCTTCTGGGACACCCAGGGATACGTATCTGAGATTCCTAGCTCTGGCCTCCTCAATGCAGCCGTATACCTGCCTCATCCTGCCACTTCTGTCTTCTTGTGACTTGATACGTATCACTGAAATCAGCTGGCAGAGTGAGAAATATTCAGAGATGGCAGCAATGGCCAAATAAATTAGTGCCGAAGAGTAAAGAGGCATAAGGTTACCTCAAATGAACATGTCTACATATACATATAGACAAATATATACATGTGTGTGTGTCTGTGTATACAATTCGCAAATGCTATTTGAATGCGTGTGTGTGTGCACTTTCCAGGGAAATCCTTATTCTATTTGACCTTCATATACCAGTAAGACATCAAAGTTCATCAGACTTTACAAGGGCAGAAATTTTCATTTTTTTAAATTTCTGCCCTGTTGTTTCCCAAGAGCTTAGACTAGTAGCTGGCGCCTAAAAAGTTCTCTAAATAAATATTTTGGAATTGCTGAAATAACCTAGAAAGCCTAATAATATTCTGGTGGTTCAATGTAGTGATTAAATGCATGGGCTTTAGCATAACACCTGGGAGGGACCAGATGTCAATTCTGCCGTTCATTTTCTGTGCAAGACGGGCAGAGCTGAAGACCCCTCTGAGCCTCAGCGCTGGTACGTGTGGATTTAGGGTAATACTGGTACCAGAGGTGCAGGGGCACTGCGACAGGAAAGCGATGACGACGATTGCTTGGTAGACTGAGTGAGCGTCTACCAAGTGCCAAGAACAATCCTAATACCTCACATGTATCAATTTATTTAATTTTCAAACAATTCTCTGTGTCGGCTTCATTTCCATTCTACAGAGCAGGAAATAAGCACAGAGCACTTCTGATGATTCGGTCCCTATGAAGGGGTGGTAGGAATATAAGAAAGGCATTTGGAACCGTATGTGGCTCATAATAAGTGCTTGATATGTCATAGTTATTATAATGCCATCTATGTCTCAGGCTGCCTGGACATAGCAAAAAAGGAGGAGGAAGTGGGGAAGGGGAAAAGGAAGAATCAAAAACCACCTGTGCCCATTTTCCTTTGGATAACACAAGCACTGTAGCCACATATGCACCAATGCAAACACTAGTACTTGAGAGTTTGGTAAGAAGTGTGGCTGTGGCGGAGAAAGAAGGCTCAGCCACGGTACAAATCTTGGTGGGAAAGAGTAATTCTCTGCAGCCATTCAAAAGACAAAACCAGTTATCCTACACGCGAATGAAACACAGCAAGAAAACCTGTATGTTAAGATAGCTCCATGTCCCTGGAAATGTCAAGGGAAAAGCCCCGTCAGACACGGCTGTCGCCCTGCGGTCAGCTTCCCTACCGCGTCACCAAAGAAAGGCTCGCTCACCCCGAGGCCTGCTCCACGACCAGGTCGGGCATTCCTGGAGGTGTCCCCGCCTGCTGTGACAACACCATATCTGGGTCCAGAATAAAAATCTCGTCTTGGGAAATCTCCATCACAAAGTGCAAATGTTCCTAAGGAAGAAAAAGAAGTCTGTCAGAGGACTGATAGGATTCTCAAGTCTATCATCTGATCAGGGACAAAACAAAGCATCCTTGGTCCCGAGGGGTAATGAAAGTCTATGACATATCAAACAACCACGGTGTGTTTTCAGAGGCCCAGCCATGGCCATCCATCCCTGAAGCGAGCTGGCAGCAAGAGGCTGGTGAGGGGAAGAGGTGAATCCCTCTTGGTTTGGGATCCCTGCTTGACCGGGATCTCATCAGATATAACCAGAGATGGGCTTGCCTCTTCTTCCCAAATACTGTCAAAGAAGGAACACCCCACCCGCGGCTTGATCCAGCATGAGTTGTGTGATTAAGCTGGACTTGGACCCCCGCGATCCAGCCAGAGCTAAGTGCCATGATTAACAACTGGTTTTATCACTGGCTTCCATACTGTATTATTATTTCTTTTCCTTTCTCTGTTTTTGCAGGAGAATTTGGACAGCAGGAACACTTTTTATCATTGGGCAGAAGCATTTTTTTTTTCTTTCTCATTATGGAAATCCGGGAAGTGATGAGTTGTAAGTAGCATAAATATGCACCTGGGCTGTCAAACTTGCTAACCAAAATAAACCTAAAAAGCCATAAAACGGAGCTAGGAAGTAGTAAAAGTGGCAGTGTGCAAGAAAATTTAGAGTGCAGGCTGGTGATAACATCTATAGGCCTACTTATTTTCTGGGCCTCAATTCCAAGGTCAAATCTTGAGTCCACAAATCACAAGATATGTGAAGACAAATAAAAAAACCTCATAATTTAGGCTATGAGTACCATTCTGGAACTGGTACATGTTTTAGGGTTTACACTAGAAAAATGTACAAGATTAGCTACGAATAAAGTCTATTGATTTGGCAATTTTTCACTTTTACAAATAGGCTCCAAAAGGCTTACCTGAGATCTGTCTATTCGGTAAAAGCGATCAGCAGAAGTTGCTAGGAAAAAAAAAAAAGTATATGGCATTCAGAGTCCTGTGATCTGGCGCCCAATTTGCAACTTTCTCTCCTATTATGTCATTCAAAAACTTTACATTCAGTCCTGCTGGCCTACTGGCCAGTTTCTAAATTTAGAAAAACCCAGAACTTGCATGTCCCTTGCAGCAATGACCAAGCTTAGAAAGCCCTTCCCTATTACGTCTCCTGAACCAAATCTCACCCGTCTCTTAAGGACCAACTTAAATGCTTCCTCCTCTGAGAAACATTCTTCCGACCCATCCTTCCCTACTCCAGACAGAATTCATTGCTCCTACCTTTGCATATTCGCATTTTGTCTATACTTCTGGTAGACACTATCTTCATAAATAACCAGGAGACATTTTAAAGGTCTGTGTTTCTTTTACTCTTTTCTGTTTCCAGACATTACCATAGGACCTTAAACAGAGCCGGGACTCAATATGTATTTATTAAGTAAATAAAGCTGGGGGTGGGGGGGTAACCCGTAGGTAGCTAGACTTCCCAAGGAAGCGATTCTCATTTTGAAAAAAAAAAAAGCTTGAAGATACAGAGCCAAGGACCACATCTGGTATTGAAAGATTCATTTCACTTCAAAACTGAATCCCTAAGCCATGTCTAAAGAAAGCCAAAACTGTAAAAATAATTATTTAAGCATTCCTAAAAGGGCCTGGGCTGCATCTGTGGTTTGGGGAAGAAAATTGCAAACTTTGGGTTTGTAGACACTGTTTGATTATTCTTAATACTCGAAAGAATTATGTTCCTCCTCACTTAAATCTACCTAACAGACTCCAAATATTATAAATAGATTTCCTACAAAGTACATAGTCCTAAAGGGAGTAACTCAAAATGCAAACAATCATTCAAAAATCATAAATATTTAATGAGTAGCTTCTCTCCAAAGGAAATGAGCTGAGAAACAAGACAATCACAGTCCCTCCTCACTAAAAGCAACAGGGGAATAAAGTCTGTCTCAGAAGGATCTATTCTACTTTGGTTCTTTTTAACCATAAATGTGATCACCTTTTGAAGGTTTTTATATCTATAGACTATAATAATATCACACTTGTAATTTTATCTAAGAATGTATATAGGACAGACTATATAGAGAACAATTCATATAAATTTCTAAAACTTTTTCAAATATAAGTTGTTTCCCTGGGAATTCAGGAAAAAACAACAACACATGATTGTGTTTCTCATCACGAGGGAATAAAGGAGCTGGAGGAAAGTAGTGTAAATTATCTTCAGAGGTAGGCAAGGAGCTATTAATGAAAATCTCGGTCATGATTCACGTGGGTTAGATCTGACATAAACATGACTGTTCATCTTCACAGTACTGCGCCCACACTCACACATCCTGTCGCCCTCCTGCTCACATTTATGTCCTCTCAGATGCATCCCAGATCAACCAAAGCAATGGTTACACTGAAAACCACATGTCCACATACTAGGGAGTCACTACACCGGCAGTAGATAAGGAGATGTTTTGCAATATGGTAGAAAAACTGGATTAGGCAGCATCTAGGGAGTGGGAGGTGCTCGCAGTGAAAAATGAACCCATGAACCAATCAGAAAATAACGGAAATCACCATCACACAGAGCTACATGAGGAGTTTCTACATAATCCCTTGGAAAACCAGGGTCCACTCCATTCCGTCTATCAGTGCCTTGCCCTGCTGTTTCCGCAATCCCCACCGCTCCATGAAATAGAGAAACACTCACCGTCTAGAAAGCACCACCGTGGTGAGAGTCTCTGAGCTGAGAGTGCCCTGGGGAAGGAGGTCTCGTGGTCCTGGAAAGAGACACATTACATCCTCCTGACTCCATCTGAATGACCGGAGGGATTTAACCTCAGTGTACTGTATCGACTACTTCTGCGAGCAAGCATCCCTTCCTAAACGGAGCACCGGTGAGAGGCCAAAACATATTTCTACTAGAAAGAGAGGCTTGTGCTTCAAATTACTTCACACAGAAACTTCTGAAACAACTCCCATGTAGAATTTCCAGGAAGTTTTCAACTCTTCTATTAAGTATGCATAAATGATATAAGTGGGGACATTTACTTGGTTTGGGAATTTCTTTGCTTTTGTGAAGCTGAGGAACTAGGGGCAGCTGGCTGTCATTTACACTTTGGTTCCCCACGTGGGTATGAGGGAGGCACTACACAAAACGGGGAGGAGTTGAGGCTCGTCTACTGGTTGACATGGACTCGTGGCGTCTAAGAAACACAAGAGGCCATCCATCTACATGGTCAAGTCCCCTTGACTAGCGTATCATCTGTTAAATAAGCAATTTGTCTCCATGAAAGCAAAGTATCAGCATCATATGTTGAGGCCACCCTTACCCAACCTTACCCACTGAACCTGACTCCAGAGCAGTGGACAAGGAGGAAGAATGTTCGGCCAGGCTGGCTGACGACAGAATCATCTGGCCAACATGGACTTAGCCATTGACATACTCATCTGCCTTTCTAGCTTCATCTCTAGCTTCCTAGCTTCGAAGAGGCCCCATTGTCCCTCCCTCTCACGTGTGATCTCAAGGCCATCTGCCAGCCTCCAGCTTCTCTCCTTCAGCCTTAGATAAAAAAAAAAAACAGTCTTTCCTGTTCAAAGCTGACCACTTCATCTAGTCTCCAGATTACCCTCTTCTTTTCTTTTTTCTTTTTCCTTCCTTCCTTCCTTTCCTTCTTGCTTTTAAATCTTTTTATATCTATGTTTTTGTATCTTTATTTCTGCATTCTTACCGAAATCTTCTCCCCTACCCAGAAATTCATTAATGTTTCTGCTTTCAATGGCTCCCTCCCTCTAAAACGAATTCTGCTCAGTTGATCCTGTAACATCTTCTGAAAATTAATTTCTCCTTCCTTGCCCTGACAAACTTTCGAAGCATGCCTTTAGTATCTCCTTCCTCCAGCCACCCCTTAGCCATTTTGGCCCGGCCTCTAGAAGCCTGGCTTCTGATGCTTCATTCTTCAAAAGCTGCCCTTTGGAAGGACTAGCATCCTTTCTGATTGAATACTACTCCCAGTTCCCAACCTTTCCAGAAGTCTCTGAACCTTTAATTTCTTAGTGGAATTAAGGCCACATCACAGAAGAACAGACTAGGAACTGGGAGATTGAAAGCAGAAGGGATTATCTGTTTATAATTCCAAACTTTCAAAAGTTAAAAATCTCCCCAAAGAGAAACTCTGTCTATGATAATTAAAGAAATAAATAAACAAAAAGCACATTCTTGTTTACAACACAAGACTTGGAGTATTCTAGCCCTGGCTTATAATGAAATGGAAATCATTGACAGAAATAGGACAAATGAGGAGGGATGCTAGGTCTCTATGGGGAAGGCAGTGGGAGTTTGACCCATATTAGGGATTTGAGATGTTCTAATACAGGGAAGATCCCTGGAGTGCAGCTGGGTGTGTACGAGAGGCGGACAGGGGAAGGAAACAGGAATAACATGGGACAAACAAGAAGAGAACCAATCAGCAGTTGCAGGGACTTCTTTGGGGTTTTGTCCACACTCCCCGAAGCCTCACTTGCTCCTCCGGCAAACCTATGCTTAGATTAGTGGTACTCAAGGTGTGAACCGTGGGACCGCAGCATCAGCGGGGAACTTGTTAGGAATACAAATTTCCAAGTGTCACCCAAGTTTATAGAAACCCCGGGATGGAACTCAGTAATCTTTCAGGTGAAGGTGATGTATGCCAGAGGTTTAAAAGCATGGACTTAACAAAAGGGATCCATTTTATTATCAGAAACCTTGACTACATGGAATTTTTAAAATGAATGGATTCTGCAAATTAAATAATTGAGAGAGAAAAACCTGGTCTCAGGTCTGGCACCAAAATTTTATATTTACACGCATAGAATTGATAGAGCCATGGATAGACAGATAAACATATACCTCTATGGATGTATATGTAGCTGTGGACACAGATGTTTCTCTCTTTCCTAAACCAGCTTTGCCACTCAGCAGGTTGCACTACATAAAATCATGACATGTGCTCAGTACCTATTTATATCAAAATCACATTTAACATTTCAGAAGTACACTTTGACATGTGATAAATTGTTTTAAGGAAACTTAAGGTTCTCACTGTATTTTTTATAAAACGTGTAAAGTCACCAACATGTCAGTTTCGTGTCAAATGTAGTAAGTCAAGAAATTTAGATGCGATTTGAAATATTTCGTGCCAACTATGAAAGCTACTCAATAAAAATAGTAAACAGAAATGTGGCTGCCTTCTCTAGAAATAAAGATGGCGTAGACACCAAGGGCAGTTTCTGAAATTTGATGTCAAATGTGCTACAGAGAGCCCCACACAAAGAATCAAATTTTCCCAGGTAAAAATCGACTCTGAAAGCCCACAGAAATGTTTAATTTATCATTTTAAAAACAGAAAGATGAATAATGTTATTTCTGGAGTATTCAAATTAGAGAATATTGGATATTATTTCATCTCATTTAATAAAATGAAGATTGAAAAAAATAAATAAAACAGAGATTGATACACGTAACTAGCTTACCACAGGCAGACAAAATAATAGTGGCCTAACTGTATACATTTTAATGTATGAGTGTCCGTGTGTCACAAGAGTTTTATGCATGTGCCTATTTATCTTGTGTATTTTCTATTCATTTGTTTTCTCTACACCTTAATTCACAGGCGTTTGCTATAACTCAACTTCCTTAAAGAGGTTTTATTTAAAGAGAATGTTACCAGTTCACTCTGTGAAAACGCATTGTGGCCGCCAAAGAATAGAGACCTTTGAAACACTTCAAACAGATTTAAGTGGATCCTCAAGTAAGTTGGATGAGCCTTAGCTCCCTGAAATTTTATGCTAAATTCAGTGTGTCTACATGCAGGTGTGTATGTCACTGCTTTCCACAGCTTATCGAAGTGGTCTGGAATCCCAAGAAGCTCATGAGAAAAAATGTCATTAAAAAATAATCGAGGGCGCCTGGGTGGCTCAGTGGGTTAAGCCGCTGCCTTCGGCTCAGGTCATGATCTCAGGGTCCTGGGATCGAGTCCCACATCGGGCTCTCTGCTCGGCAGGGAGCCTGCTTCCTCCCCTCTCTCTCTCTGCTTGCCTCTCTGCCTACTTGTGATCTCTCTCTGTCAAATAAATAAATAAATAAAATATTTTAATAAAAAAAAAAATCGAACACTTTCTTGGTCACCTGCAGATCAACCCGGAGTCTTAAGAGACAGTTCCAGGTGTGCAAGGAAGGTCCTAACTTCTCCAGTGTAGCTCCCTGAGCTAGGTTTGCACCCTCTCCCTCCTTTTATGGCGTTCCTTCAGCCTTGTTCATAAAAAATTGTCATTTCTTAAAAAGAGAATTATTAATATAATAAAATCCTGTGTTAAGAAGCATTTGAGGAGCACCTGGGTGGCTAAGTTCGTTAGACGTCTGTCTTTGGCTTAGATCATGATCTCGGGGTCCTGGGATCAAGCCCTGTGTTGGGCTTTCCACTTAGCAGGGAGTCTGTTTCTTCTTCTCCCTCTGCCCCTTGTGTGCACTCTCTCTCTCTCTCAAATAAATAAATAAATATATATTTTTTTAGAAAAGCATTTGAATTCCGAAGTAAAAATGCAGTTATTACCTACCCCAACCTGGGAAGGATTTATAATGCAATGCAATTAAACTACATATTTCAAAATTTTCAAAACCTCAATGAGATACCACATCACACCAGTCAGAATGGTTAAAATTAACAAGTCAGGAAATGACAGATGTCGGCGAGGCGAGGATGCGGAGAAAGGGGAGCCCTCCTACAGTGTTGGTGGGAATGTAAGCTGGTGCAGCCACTCTGAAAAGCTGTGGAGTTTCCTCAAAAAGTTGAAAATAGAGCTACCCTATGACCTAGGAATCACACTCCTGGGTATTTACCCCAAAGATAACAGATGTAGTGATCCAAAGTGGCACATGCACTCTAATAATGGTTATAGCAACAATGTCCACAATAGCCAAACTATGGAAAGAACCTAGAAGTCCATCAACAGATGGATGGATAAGAAGATGTGGTATATATAGATACACACACACACACCATGGAATATGATGCAGCCATCAAAAAACGAAATCTTGCCATGTGCAATAACATGGATGGAACTAGAGGGAATTATGCTGAGCGAAATAAGTCAGAGAAAGACAAGTATCATATGATCTCACTGATAGGAAGAATTTGAGAAATAAGACAGAGGGTTATAGGGGAAGGGAGGGAAAGATGAGACAAGATGAAACAGAGAGGGAGACAAACCATAAGAGACTCTTAATCTCAGGAAAGAAATTGAGGGCTGCTGGAGGGGAGGGGGATAGGAGGAATGAGGTGGCTGGGTGATAGACACTGGGGAAGCTATGTGCCATGGTGAGTGCTGTGTAGTGTGTAAGACTGTTGATACACAGACCTGCACCCCTGAAACAGAAAATACATTATGTCTTAATTAAAAAAAAAAAAAAAGAATGCCCTGTGGAAATCATGTGCGTTAGAATGTTTAGTGTTACCTAAGGCATCCCACTAGTGGGTGTTGTAGAATTTTTGAAGAAGACTGAAATAGATGTAAAGGCATACATAGACTGGGCAAGTCAATAACCATGTCAGTTTTCTCCAGAAAAATTTACATATTAAAAAGATACATAAAAGCAGTCAAGTCTCAGCAAAATTCTCCCCTTGGATCCAATCTGGTCCACGCATATATACGCAGATGAAAGGATCTCACTTGCATTAGGACCTAGAAGTTGAAGAGTACCTAAAATCAGTGTTAAAATGACGTTTCTATGCAGCAGATGGACAAAATGTAAAACATACCCACAAAATATACCAACAACCCATAAAATAAGACAGAAAAAAATCCAGCTAATCAGCACAGCTGGGTGCTAGGACAACGTCTAAAAGATCCAAGGGAGAACAGGAGGTAAAGAGCAGGCGAAGGAAGGAAAATCTGGTCATGGCTGAGGTTGTTGTATTTTGATTGAGTTGAAAAACTGAGCCAAAAACTACTTTTAATGAGAAAGTCTGCTTTGGAAAACTGATTTTGCGTGTGAGTTCCAATACCAAGTTTATTTGTGGACACTGAAATTTAATTTCATATAATTTATATGAATTGTAAAATATTCTTTTGGATTTTCTCAAGCATTTGAGCATCTGAAAACCATTCTTAGTGCACAGGCTGTGCAAAAGATAAACAGGCAGCAGACTAGATGTGACTTGAGGTATAGTTTTTTAGACCTGTGGTTTCAATCATTACAAGACTGCTTGTTTTGTGATTATATTACATTCCGATTTCATAGAAATTGTATTCCCCAGCAGGCCCATTTTTTAAAAAGCTGATCTTGTGAATCATTATGTCATTGCTGTCCCATTAATGGTTGTGAGGTTTGATCATTTTTTAAGTAGAACTCGGGAAGAAGATACCCACAGCTAAGATCAGCCTTTATACTGAATCTGGTCCATATACTGCAAGGACTTTTTCACTTTTTCACATATACTACAAGGACTATTTAACCCTTTAGTATGAAACCAAAAAGACAGCAGTAGAGAATCACACTATAAATTCTTAACATCTAAAAGTTAAGTGGCGTAGTGGTGGGTTGGAAAACTCCTATTGTGGTAGGATGACATCAGACCAAGAAATGAGGTGACAAGAGTGTCTCTGTCCTGGAGGTATTTAGGAAAGGCAGCTCTATGGAGGAGAAGGAATAGTAGCACAAGGGATGGTATACGGTCCAGTTCAAGTAGAGTCTAGAGACAGCAGAATTCTGGTGGCCGAGAGCACCAGTTTGTGCCCAGGACAGTCCTGGGGCTTCACTACCTACTAACTGAGATTTGGGGCAAATTTCTTATCTATTCCGTGCCTTGGATGCCTCGTTTATAAAATGGTGACCATGGTATCTACTATAAAAGGTTCTTTTGGGAAATAAATGGAAGGACATGTGGAATGTTTAACCCATGGGGCGGCACACGTAGATGTGCTGATATCATTATGTTACACTAGTGAGGCTGGGGCAGCTGGAACTTCTTTTATTTTTATTTTTTTACCTAAAACAATTCTGACCTTTAAGTGCCTTTGGGGCTCATGGAACACAGGCCACACTTCAGACTTCATGATGCTACAGCAGCACAAAACTATTTTATCCTTAAACATCTTTGTGCTCGAAAACACAAAACAATGGGGACAGACTTGTATGGGCAGACACAAAAAAGAAATAACTCAAACGAAGGTCGAGCTCAGGTTTCGTGCTTGCCCCCAACACCTCTTTTTTACCTTATCAGATGCTAGAGAGTTGCC
Organism: Mustela putorius furo; assembly: GCF_011764305.1. Lineage (NCBI taxonomy): Eukaryota > Metazoa > Chordata > Mammalia > Carnivora > Mustelidae > Mustela > Mustela putorius. Next base: position 90,824,666 of record NW_025421998.1, read on the forward strand.
TCAAATACAGGATATTGTTTTCAAGGCCAAGTGCCTTCTGTCACTGAAAGTAATATTTTTCAGAACACTGCACTTGACTTTTCTCTCCCCATTCAATAATATTCCCCATTCAATAGTAACTGTGCTTGACATTCACTTAGTTTCACCAAAATTGTTATCTTTTCTTTTTCTCTTTGTTATCTTTTTTTAATTGCTATCTTTTTTTTTTTTTTTTTAATTTCAATGGTCAGGTGTCACATTACTCTCACATTACTCTTATTCCTTTGACACAATTATATTCAGTCTTTTCAACTAGTATTGATGAGAGCTAAAGAAGTGCAAGGCATGTGAGGTGAGAGTCACAAAGGAGAATGAAGCACGGGCCATGTCTTCAGAGGGTGTCTACCGCACTAAGAACCACCGGGTGCCTTCCAGTTATCTTCTCCCCCCAGTTTGTGGAGTTGCTATGCATCTGATTTACCAGAGTTCAACATCTTTTTTTTTTTTTTTTCAAGAGATGGCTATTTTAATTATGATTTTATTTCCTAGCTATTGTCAAAGCCATTGATTTTAGGAGAAGGATCTTGAGTCAGCTGCCCACAGAACCGGAGCCTGGTAATGAAAACAGCAGAACATATTAATAGCTGGGAAAGCACACGGAAGGGTCAGCTCACATTTAAGAAGGTTCTTTCCTTTCAAATCTGAAATCTTTGGTCTGGGCCAGCGGTTTTCAGGCAGTCCCGACACTGATGGAGAGCTAAGACCTGTCGGTAGGTGCAATCCTGAATCATACAATCTACTTCCAACAAAGGCCAGTGGCCATCATGTCAACACAGCGGTAGGTTGTTGACTCTCGCTCTCCTTCATCCCTCCCTGCAACTTGAAGTCTTCCACCTACGGCTCCCACCCAGACTCATCTCCATTGTCCGGAACTAAAAGATATGAGACAATCATCTCGACAAGCTGTCAACTACTTGGAGAATAACAGTGGGTGACTGGTAAACCTTCCTTCCTTTCTTTCCTTCCTTTTACAGCATGCTCCTTTTTGACTTCTGAGAATTTTCCACAAACATAACTCTATTTCTGTATTCCTTGGTGGTTCTGTATTAAATAAAATTTAGACCACCAGTCTTTTTATGTTATTGCCTCTACTTAATGTTCTATGTTGGGAAAAATATCCCCTTGAAGCCTATGTATGGAAGAGATTACGATCAAAATTCATAGAACCTTCCCTCTTGGTTTTGGGGTCACCAGGCCACTACCACAGAGTTCATTTATGAATATTAGGCTGATATCTTATGTGGGAGGTTGATTTGAAGCCATATTCTTATGGCATATCCATTCTGTCACTAAGAAAGCCGTATAATCTAGCCCCATCTGCTCTCCTACAATCTATCCCCTCTTCTTTAGAACCTAAAAGTGAGCCATAAATGAAGAGCAGAGGCTTTGGGAATTTAAGTAAATTCACACAAGTACCCAGCCATTTAGTGGTAGAGTCACAATCCAAATGCAGTCTCCTTTACTTCAGAGGTTATGATCTTATATACTCTGTTTTATAGATTCTTGAGGAATTAGAATTAGTGGGGGGTTTTGAAGAATGGATGGAATTTGTGTAGGTCAAGTTGGACAGAAGTTGTCTTTTAACTCAGCTCACGCCAAAACATGAAGAAAGCAAAAGCCAGAATAATCTTAATGGTTATGAAAACCTTCTTTTGACTCTGGCATTCCAGGATTTTTCTTAGTTTCAGCTTTCATTAACCGTCCAACTAATCTTCCATACTTCTTATCAGAATTCACAACCTTTGGGTAAATCAAAAATGTTTCCTCTCCCAAGTTCTCCAGTCACGCTGCCGGCACACTGTGCCCTCCCTTATCCCATCTGCTTGAGAATCCCACAGGAATGCAGCCATCGATGAGAACAACAGTGAACCACAATTCAGAGTGAAGAAACTGAAACGAGATTCATATAAATTCTGATTAAATAAGTTTCAGATAACTTGGCTGTGTGGCATGGTTGTAATTCTCAACTCCATACAAGTGACATAGTTGTTTCACATGTGATGTGATCGTCACTGCTGTTACAGCTTCGTTTTTGAATCTGTACAGCTAGGCTGACTACAACTTCGTTTAGAAAAACAATGGCAAAAGCTGTACATAACCTAAATGTCTATCCAGAGAGAAAGGGTTAAATAGATACCGTGGAGTAGAACAGTAGTTTTAAAAAACTGAGTTAGAGCTTCATTTATTAGCAAAATCTAATCTTCATAGTATACTACTGTTAAAAATAAGTTGTGATATAATAGAAGTATATATAGTGAGTGTGCAAAGAATGCAAATCCATTTTTATTAAAAAGAAAAAAACAAATGTGTATCCTTCTATGTCTATGTGTATAACTTTATATAGAAAGAAACTTTATATGCAGAAAGGTATCAAAAGGTACACACTAGAAAGATATCATCCTAAGGTCTACTTTGAGTGGGGAGTTAAAAGCCAAAGAGAAGTCTAGAATTATACACAATTAGAAAATTAAGATAAGCCAGGATTATAAAACGCAGCAGCCTTCACAACACAAGTGGCAAATGAAAATCAAGAGAACCTTATATCAAAGGTTATATCAAACCTTATATCAAGAGGACCTTAATATCAAAGACAAATGCATATGAGGAAAGATTAAAATTGGAACAGGAATAAAGAGTCTTGAAAAAGATTTCTCTGTAACTTAGAGCCATGGCCCATAAATGTGTATAAAGAACTTTAACTAATGATGGCCACAGAGGTGACCAGGATTCTTATACTTTCTACATCTTGTCTACCTACACCCCTTTTTCTCCTACTCAAAGAAAAGATAATCAAAGTATGAGTGATGGTGATGTCAGTAGAGAGGTCCTAGTGAATTTGAAATAATTTTGTTTTAAATAATTGGCATTGTTAAAATATTGTGGGTGATGTACCCCAATCAGGTAAACCGCTGACTGTCTCCTCACACCCGGCCTCAACACACAGGTTGAGTAGGTGACTATGGCATTAAGGAACCGTGGATTCAGGGCAGCGGGAGGGTCATGAACAGTGCAGTGCAGAGGAAGAATCAGACTGGGAAGTTGAAAAGGGGAAATGAGAAAAACAGAAGAGCCCCTCCCAGGAGGCTGAATACTGGCCCCGAGGGTAGACCTTAGCCTGGGCCGGCTAGGGTGAACACAGCAACATGCACCTTACTAAGCAAGACTGGCCGAAAGTATGTCTGCTTTGTGAAGGCTGCACATTAAATTGAATATAAAGAGACTTAATTTCTGATAGAACCAAAAACGAGCTGAAAATATGCACCTTTCAAAAGTGATCTATGTAGACACTTAAGAAATGCACTTGTGTGAGTGGGGCTAGGTGGCTGGGGGAATTCACGTAAGTAACAGAGCTGTGCCACCAGCAAGGACACGGATGCTTCTGGTGCTAATTCAGGGCTTCGAGTCCCTTCACTCGACTCCGATTACATAATCAACTCTACAATCAACCAAAGAGATAAGAGACCTGCTCGTTTTGTGATGTTATTTTTCTTCATATAAATGGTGTGATTTGGATGAATATGTCCTTGTTCTATAATGTAGGCAGAATCATATCACCTTGCACATACCAGGCTCCTTCCCATTCTAAATATAATGATCATGTAAAACTGCATGCTCTTTAAATGAATAATGTAACAAATTTATTTCAAAAATCCCTGATATGTGAATTTTTTTTACTGTATGCTAATGGAAAATCAGTTTCTCAGGCTAAAAATACAGCTACACGCCCCAAAGCAAACCTGTTATTTCTCATATATGTATTTAAAAGTCAATTGGCATCAGTTCTATGTAATTGATAAGGAAATTACCTGAACCACTGTTTGGCACGCATATGCCAAACTTGCCCTTAATTTACTTTCAATTACTCACAGCTGATGCACACATAATTTAAGGAAAGCCCAGCAGCCCCATTACACACTCCAGTAGGTAATTCAATTAAACAGTATTCACCTAGCATTTAACTATACCATCACTGTGAATGAAATTTTTTCTTTTTCATAAAACTGAGGGAAGATGTAAAAGACAAAGAGGAAAAACAGAAGTCCCTCTGGACTGGGAACCCCTGCTACATTCAATAATGTCCAGTCAATAACCACTTCACTTGTACATCGATCTCTCGTTTACACATCCACATTTCTCATCTGCCTGCCCAACCCATCTACTGATTCCTTTGGTTTCCATTCATCACCAAGTGGATAAACAGGATCTCTTTATCCTTGGTGAATGGACCCACCAGGGATGGGTAGAAACTGTGTGCTTAGACCTCTCCGTCCAACTATAAGCCTCCTTGATAGACTTGCTACTATTATTTTTATCTTTCAAAACTCTTTCTCTTCAAACCTCTCTCTCCTCAAACTACCCATAACTCCTACGGCAGCTGAATACAGAAAAGGGATGCCCATTCCCAAAAGCAGCTTTGAACAAGTGAAGAAATAATGAAGGTGTGGTAAAAGATGAAACTGAGAGATAGTATAACATTCTTAGGAGCTCTTTTGTGTGAGAATGTCCTCTATCAACAACTGTGTCTGTGTTATTAGCAGTAATGCCTTCACTTGCAACAGACCTGGCCCCAGGCAAGTCTTATTTTAATTCTTTATTTGATCCATTTCTGACAGCTTTGATCTAGCCCAAAGGAACCACACTCTACTAAGTTCCTAGCTAACCCCAGTCCTTCTCTGAGACTAAATTAATTCCCAGGATGACTCCCTTAAACTAGTTTCAATCCATCCATTGAAAGACTTCTAAAATCCAGAAAACAAATTAAGGAGAGAGATGAATAAGGATTGCCAACATGAAGAGAAGAGAAATAGATCAAGTATTTATGAGCAAAGGCTGTTTGCCTAGGACAGTGCTCTGATGGACTGACTAGATAGACCCATCTCCCAGAAGATCAGGTCATTATGTAAAATGGAGAAAAAGGATCAGAGGATGAACAAATTGATATGGACTCAGATCTGACCAGGAGTTTTTTCTTATGGAAGCGAAAGACACTTCTAAAGGATGAAAGAACTTTTTGAAAATGGTATATCTATTTTGAAATACCCCAGCCATTCTAATGTTAGTTTTAAGTAAATCAATTCTTAAAGAGGAAGAATCACCTGGATGAATGCCTTTTTTTTTTTTTTTTTTTTTTTACAGCTACCATTGAACCCTATTGTAATCTTTAAAAGCTCAGATGGTAGCTCATAATATTCTGGAAAGCGCACTCCTGTGTGCCAACTACGTCAGTCCTCCCTGGAACACACACTGTGCAGGGGAATTAGGATGTCTACAAAAAGCCTAACTGCTCCTGGTTCCATTATCCCTGGTTCTGTTATCTTCCTCTGCCCTAGCCACAGAGGCCTCTATTTCCCTGCCCTATTTTTTCTCATCCTGGTCTTCCTCTTGGCCTCTCCTCACTGAGGACTTCTATCAGCCTATGGGCCTCAAGAATGTCTTGAGAGTCATCAGAATGACTCAAGGGTTCACAAGCATCTCCCTACTCCCATTAGGGGGCTGGATGACTCCTTGCAGTGGGGGGCTGTCCTGTGCATTCTAAGGTGTTTAGCAGCATTGCTGGCCTCTACTAAGCAGATATCAAGAGCACCACCTGTCCTAGCTGTGAGAAACAAAAAAATGTCCAAATTGCCAATTGTCCTAATAAAGGAGCAAAATCTCCCCCTGTTGAGAATCACCAGAACAGTTGAATCTTCTTCTACTCCTTAACTTAACAACTTGGGGTTAAAAAGGTAATAATGAAGACCAGAGAGGGAACAGGGAAGGAATGATCTCATTTTAGAAGGCCTCAAGAAGCATTCTTTCTACCAAATATGTCGGCAGAGTCCAATTTCTCTAAGAATTCTACCCTATCTGTCAAGCTCAAGAACATCCTGAATCCGCCAGCACAGTGCATTTTGCTTGTCTCACTTATCAGTTCCAGGTTATAAGAGATGCCGTTAAGATGGAGGGGCCTTTGTGTTTTGACCTCAGAGACAGTGTAGGCAGGAATTTTCAGCAGGCTATAAATATCCAGCGCATTCTTGTATAACCCATAATGCCTTGTTAGGTTAATATAAGGTGTCATTGTTGAGCCTTAGTGCTTTGTTGGCAATTCACTATGAATTTGGAAAGGAAGGAAGTAGAGCGAATGACATGCTTAAATGATTAGGAACTGCCATATGGCTCACTAATAAGGTGACTTGGGCACTTATACACCTTTCTAAAGGCTGGTTTTCTCTTGAGTTTTTTCTAGCCTTAGAAAACAGTCAGCTAAAATGTCAGCTGCCAATGAGTGAGCTGATGGGAATTTCCCAACATTTTCCCCCTTAACTTACTGGTGCCATCACAGTTAATTCTCCAGGCTTATCTTGTGTTATCCTATACACAAGAGAGTCCATTTAAATGCATTTAAGGCAATTTGTGGTCCATGTTTCTGACAGGTCTTTCTTTTACATCGCCCCCTAGACCCCCCATACCAAGACAGACTAGAGACTGACATGATCGATTTCTGTGTTAGGAAACACAGATTTAATATTAAATTTCCCGCCAATTGGTCACTTTCTTTGTAAAGCTAATAGCATCTCTGTGCCTTGGTTTTTCTACGTGCCCTCAGAATACCACAGAACTCAATCTACTTCAACTCAGCCTCTCCACAGCACTGACACATTTCACTGCATCCCCCTCTGAAACACATTTCACTCTTGGCTTTCAAGACACTACCTTCTCCTTGATTTCCAGTTTTCCTGCAATTCACCTCAGTTTCCACAACCCTTCTTGACTGATGGTTCTCTTCAATTTGTGCTCTTCCTGACCCACTCGGGCAGGCAGGTATGGGCCTTCTCTATCTCAGCTCTCCCTGGTGATCACCTCCAGCCTTACAGTTTTAAGTACCACCCACTTCCTAATGGAGGAAGTACAAGTTTCTATCTCCAGATATGAATTTTTCAATGGGCTTTAAAAGTCACAGATCTCATTTTCTACACCCCAAAATCTCTTGGATCTAACAGGCATAACAAAATTAGGGTGGCTGAAACAGAGCTTTCTAAACACCATCCCTCTTTCTCACTCCTCCTGTTCTTGACTGCCCAACGTCCTGGCCACATGTGAATGTTTATCTTCTTCCCAACTCCTTACCTCAAGCAGCTCTCCTTTGCTCCACTCAGGAAACTTTCTCACCCTCTCCCTACTCTGCGGCCATGTTAATTCAAAGTCTCGCTCAGGTAAACTTCTTATGCCATGAGCAGAACTTGGGCTGCCCTAGATTTCCTTTATTCCACGCCTTCCTTACTACTCAAAGGCCCCTGTTATTTATACCTCTGCAAGGAGGGTTGTGGGCACAGTAATACTCCTGACACTCATGGTTGGTGTCTGAATTGGTTATCCTATGTGGTCAGGGCATAAAGCCTTCTGATGTGACATTCATGATGCAGCAGTTTTGACACCAAAGTTTGACCTAACTGCAAGGAACCCAAAAACCACAAGCTTTTGATATAGTTTGATGAATAATTCTTCTTCATGTTTTTGTTACCAAATGACAAATGAAACAAATACCCTTCTCATATTCTAGAGTCTCAACCATTTCCTGATCTCTGGGCAAATGTACGAATACGGTATAAAGAAACCATGGGACAAAATATCCACCTACCAAAACTCTGACACCAAAATGATGATATTAAGTAAGTCAGAATAATAAACAGATGTATTAGTTTAATAAAACTGCTTAGCAAAAAATATCTGAAAATGCCTTGATAAAAATGCAAAATGCAAAATGTTCCTGAGAAAAGAGTACAGACTCTTAAAAAAAAAGAAGACAGATTCACAAACCCTTATAGGCCTTAGAGTCAATTTTTAAAAAACAGAGATTAGCACTAGCTTCTAAAAGTACTGAGCTTTTAAAAATAAAATTAAACTTAGTGTCTTCAGGTAAATATGCAAACAACCAATAGGAGGAATGTTGTGCTCTGTCTAAAAAATGGAGTGGAAATTAGCCTTTTAATGGTTGATAAAAAACAGTCTCAGAAGTAGAGTTTATTTTCTCAATGTAAACAATCCCTAAGTGAATTCTTATCCTTTTTATTGCAGCCAGATGGAAGAAAAGACTCTTAAATAGTGGGGCACTTTGTTTGAAACATAAACCTACAAACAAATAAGAACACCAAGGCTGCTCCTGTCGGTATCCTTGGCTGATGGTAGAGGGTATCCACCAGCAGACAGAGATGATACCTAGAGGCTACAAGATAAAAATTTTTAAAAAATTGTTGTTTAAAAAAAATGTTGTCTATATGAAAGGATGTTTAGGTGTAGCAAAAAAGAATCCAAAAGCGAATGTGAGGTGCCAAACCAGGATTCACAGGTTGAGACATCTTTAAACACCTATCCCCCACATGGAGGTATGAAAGGGTCTAGGACAGGATTTATTTATGGAGGGAGACTTGGCATGTTCTTACTCCCACACACCCCTCTAGTAGGGAAGGGGAATGGCTTCTCAGAGAAAAGGGCTTTACTGGGACCACTCAGAGCTTCATTTTGCCCCTTACCAGTTCGGGGTATATTGTACCCAGGGATCTGAACCATGCCTGAGAAATCTAATTTGTAAGAGGATGGCTTGAGAGTGCAACAGAGTCGGGACAGGGAAGTGGGGAGATTGCTGTCTTCCCAAAGACTGCTGGGGCAAAGGATATCTGAGTGTTTTCCTGGCGATTTGATGTGGGTCACAAGAGAGAGGCAGTCTGGGTTTCTTAGATCCTGTCCAAAAGACCAGGGTGCGCCAATCAGACTGCATTTTAGAACATTTGCTTGATCATTGTGGGAAACAGAGAACTCACTTTCCTGGATGTGAAGAAGACACATGCAGCCCTGGTTGCTAATGGCAGCCATCTTGGACACGGAAACATCTAGTGCAGAGGTGAAATTGACAGACAAGGAGAACAGAGCTGAAAGACCAGCAGAAAAATGAAGCATGAAGCTTGACTAAATGGTACATAAAATCCACCCTTGACCTGAACTTTTTGCTGAGGTGAAACAATAAGACTTGAACCCTGTCAAGTTAGTTTGAACTGAGCTTCTAATATTTATCATTGAAAGTGCTTCCTTTTATAATCTTTTCTAAGTGACCTGGGAGAAAGTCCACAGTCCAAATTTGTGCTACACTAGGATAGTCCAAAACCAGGAAAAGGGGAAAGAATCAGAACGTCCACTTCACTTGGTTCTTCGAGTGAACTCTATCTCTAGGGAAGATCTGGCCTCTAATCCAAATGTAGCATTGACTGAAAGAAGGACCTTCTTTTTTGGGGGGGAGCTAAGAAAACAACCAGAGGCAGTCAATTATATGTTACCTGGTAATGAACTCTCTGGGAGCCAGAAGAAACTGACTGCAGGTCCTAATGAGAAAATGGAGAAAAAAAAATCCATACCTTAAGATTAGTTTGAATAAGCTTCCTCTATACCTCTATCAACTGAACCCCGAATGAGTATTAAACTCATCTAGAAAGTATCTATAACTCTTCCAAACTCATCAACCTTACACAAAGAAGGTAATGCCCCAAATAAGCAAAAACACACCAGTCTGGAATGAGAGAAGAAAGGCCATTTAGCTACTGAAATCTAGACATCCTAAATAGTTTTAGAGGGGAGTGAGAGCGTTTCAAGGATCAACAAGACCAAAAGTAAATACCGGGCAATTTCATTTTAATACAGGGGTGCCATATTTAATTTGCACTGAACTTTTGGCTTATGAAGAAAGCTTCTAAAATCCCTTAAAGTCCGTAGAAAGAATTTATTGATCTTAGACCAAATACAAACTGTCCTAGTAATTGTGTTTCTGCCACTAAGTGCTTGGCAAACACAGGATTTCATAGACAGCCAGGAGAAAATCTCTGGCCACCTCTGCATGATCACGAAGTGCAAATTAATAGGGTTGAAATTAATGAAGTTTTACTGGCAGATTCTGAGAGTCTGGCTCCCTTTACAAAGTTTTATAACTAAGTTGTCACCATGATCATGTCCTGAAGGCTTCATTGTTAATGAAGGTTGTGATTCTATTCACAGATGTCAGCAATCCTGGGTACATTTGTCTTCATACCTGCTTCCCATGGGGATTTACCAACATGATCTCTGGGCCCAACTTAGTTTTTAAACTTTTCCTTTTTTGACTTCATTTGTTCATTCATTCATTCATTCATTTTTTTTTTTTAAAGAATCTCACTTTCAGTTGACTGTTGGTATTATAAGCATGCCAATAAGTTAGTTTTCACCAAAGTCAATTCATCAGTCATGTCGTAGACTACTGTGAAATCTTAAGTAACCCAAGAATTAAAAAGGAAAAAAAAAACTTTGGTATGATTTATGATTTGCCTTTTTATTGCAGGTTTTCTGACAGAGGTTTCACAATAAAATAAAAACACATTTGGAAAAATGAGATATTGTGGCGTTTGAGGAATATCGCTTTGGGTCTGAGTCACACACTAATAAGTCCACAAATTTTAACAAGTTGAAGTTTCCCTTGGTAAAAACAAAAACAAAACCAAAAACAAACACAAGTGTAAAATTTGCTGACTTTTCTTCTCTCGCCCATATCAGTATTCAAAGTTTGGTCTTTACCTCAAAATATATTGTGTTTACAATTCCATCTCTATCCTTAAAAATGCTGAAAAGGAAACTTCATAATTTTTCATATAACTTTATGCCTCCTAGGCCTGAATTTACTGCCACCAAAAGAACTAGAATCTCAAGTTCAAAGCTAAGCGGCCACAACTTGATGGTATTTTTTTTTTTTTTTAGATTTTATTTATTTATTTGATACAGAGAGAGAGAGATCACAAGTATGCAGAGAGGCAGGCAGAGAGAGGAGGAAGCAGGCTCCCCGCTGAGCAGAGAGCCCAATGTGGGGCTCAATCCCAGAACCCTGGGATCATGACCTGAGCTGAAGGCAGAGGCTTAACCCACTGAGTCACCCAGGCATCCCAACTTGATGGTATTTTAAGTGCTATATATCTTTTTTATTTGTGATATTTACTTATGGAGAATGTGTCATCTAGGAGAGACGTGTTCATTTTGTGGTGTCTATCAGAATTACCCAATAGCTTAAAAAAATACAAATGTCTAGACCACATCCAGAAAAAGATTATTTAAATCTGCACCTTTCATCAAGAAAAAATGATGAAGTGGTGGCTATTTATGTTTTTCATCATTTGTAGAATGAAGAGAGTGACTACTCCCTCTCAAAGTTTGGCAAAAACAATCAATGACAACCACCATGCCGGCGCTGGGCCTCCTGACTTCGCTGATGCAGCTCGGATTAGTGGGAATGCCACCTATGAGGTCTCTTCCATTGTCCTTCTCTGTGGTAAATCAGACTGAGGAGCAAAGTGGAGTATCCTGTGTTCTGACACACATTCCCAGGAAGGACAGAAGGTTTTGCTTTCCCGTAGAAGTGATATTTTTTTAAAAAAATGTAGTGATCTCTGACCCGAGTCTGTGCTAGATACAAAACATTAAATAACCTGTCTGTTCTCCGTCATTATTGATCAGGACCCTTTGAAATTCTCTACAGCTCAAAAAACACAGGGATGTCATCTGGCAAGAAGACAAGAAGTTCCAAGCTACAGTTATGGATCTCACTAGAGCAATACCCTTTCCCATTTCAACCACCTGGGGAGGGAAAATAGCCATGGGGGACAGAGAGAGAGAAGATGTGGTCAGTGCTTAAGGGACGAGGACACTTCCACTTCCTTCCCAGATGCATCATTCCGGAAGTAAATATATATGGCTGGTAATTGTTTACAAAAATGGAAAACTGAGAAGAAATAATTGGCTAAAGAAACTCACCTCCTGTAGGCGGTCTATGTACATACGGCAAGTCTCCAAATCACAGTCTCCACGCACAACTAGAATACCCAGAGGGATAGCTAAGGGGGAAGGAAAGAGAAAAGTCTAAAATAACATATTTGATATTTCTAAATTGGCATATATTTGTTTCTTACGGTTAAAAAAGTCTCTCATAAATACTATTAGTGTTTTGGACATTTTAATATCCCAAATTCTCCTCAAACCTCCCCTGGGACCCAATCTCTTTATTTTGGATACTTTCCCTGCATGAACCATGCTGTCCCTTGCTACCTGGTCAGCCTTCATTTTGTCTTGGTGGTCCTGGGATGAAGTATAATGTCACAAGAACAGTGGGCTGCAGGACTGGGAGGTGGCTTACCGTCAGCTAACAATTTATGCCTGCATTTGCGATAGTCCATGTATCGCCAGAGAGGAATTAAAAATTCTGGACACTTACTCCTTTCCCTCATGAATGTGTGGGGTTTAATATTTCTGTCCGTTTGTGGTGGTTCCCTGTTCAAGAGACTCAAGCTACTCAAGGCACTGTTGTTACCTCGTGGCCAACACCAGAACTACACAGGCATGAAATGTTTAAAAATAAATAAATAAAAGGTTCTTGACTTTAAACATGGTCAGTGGAAATGCAGTAGCAGCAGGGCTTTAGGGAACAGTTAGGAAAAGTTGCTATGCGTCTTAAATACCTTCTACTTAGGTGGCGGTGAATGTTCCACGACGGCTTTAATGGATACAACTCCCTACATCAGAGTCCTGAAACAGTGTCTCCTTTCCAAATTTTCAAAAAATGTATTGCCTATCTCTAATTTTAAAAGTATAGTTGTATAATAAAATCCATCATTTAACCAAAAAAATACCTTTCAAAATTCTGAATTAGCCAATTACAGTTTAGCAAGCACGTGATAGGACACTGGTATTCACTAAAGATTTTCTAAATCTTTCATTCACGGAATTGTTAAAGTCTCATCATCAATAAATGGGTCTGAAAATGAAAATGTATTAAAAATTAATAATATAGAGCATAAAATACATATAAAACACATGGAGAAATTTTGAAGAACCCACAAGGTTGTAGAGAAGATACCTATACACAATAATAAGTATAGCATAGGCTACATTAAATGTATGAGCTTAGTCATTTGAAAACTGTAGGAGAGAGGAGCTAATTCTTGCCTGGAGGGTACTTTTAGGCTCTCTGTAAGATATGAAACCCCACTGTCTCTTTTAGTTAGAGAAGTAAGGACAGTCTGTAGAAAAAGAAATAGCTTCTTCCTCATTATGACCTCTTAAGATTGGCAAGCTTAAGAAACAGGGTGTGATATTGATGTCTCCAATGGAAACCAAAGTCCTACATACATAAAGCTTGAAAGCATTCATCATTGGGTAGAATTATGTAACCATGTGCATAAGTATGGACTCTCTCATCAAGAATGACTTGTTTACCTTCACAACCATAATGTCTGGTAGAGCAGAGGTAAATAGTCAATAAGAGTTTGTAAAAAGAGGAAGAAGGGCTTAGAGAGTGTTCAAGCATGAAAGAGCTAAGTCAGCTTTCCAGGGGAGGCATAAAAACAACGGTTTGGAGCAGGAGACAGAGCATGTGTTGGATTGGAGCAAGTGGGAGGGGGGAGTAAGCAACAGGGTAAAGAGCCTTCCAAGTGTCACATGTTTAGGGGAAATAATAATCTGGAAAAGCAGCTTTTCTCTTCTTGTTGAATATAACCAGAAACATCAAAACAGTCATCAGTATGGAAATCATGCATCTTTAAAAAATGGAAAGGAAATTCAGTGAGGAGATTCCTAAAAGTATTGATTAAACTAATCATCCTTGGCTAGACCACCACATAGGTCCAAATAAGGTTACCTACTTAGGTAAAGAAAGATTAAGGATTTCTGACACTTAAGGAATGAGTGGGAAAAGCTAGAATTTTGGCTTAGAAAGTCAGTCAAATATTGTGGAAATAAAATGTAACTTACTAACATGAGAGCCCATGTTAGAATCTTAGTTAAGGATGTTTACTCTTAATTTCAAATGTGAGAGTGTAGAAAAATGAAACTTAGTCAATACTTATCTATTTACTTAAATTAGGAGACACATTTTATAGAAATGCAGGAATCCTGTCAACATCTCTGATTACCTTCTATTTTCTATACTGGGAGTTAATATGGTCATAAATTCAATGTACTTGGTAGCAGATATTTTAAAATACAATTAGAGAGTAGATATTCCAGACCTGAAATCAAGAAGGTAGTGCTAGGAAAAAGCTTTCAAAGACCTGTCATTCATTTCCTACTGTAAGTATAAAGTCAGCTACTCTGCAATACTCTGCAAGAAGTCAATTAAGAGAAGGAGTGCTTTTGATTGATGTTACCTATTAATTGGGCTTAAAAAAACCATTCTCTACCACAGTTTCATATGATGATTACTGACAATTGCTGTCAAATCTATTCTATGAAAGTAGTAGCATGCACTACAAAGGATTTATAGTCATTCTCTCTTGGATTCAAATCTGCTGCTTTAATCTTACAAATTATTCACATTAGCTCTCTGGCCCTTATAGTGATGACTATGGTATTTAGGATAGGTATCTTCTCAAATTTTGTGAAGAATAAATGCAACACTCTATTTAAAAACGAATAACCAAAAAACTATACTCCCTTTACTATCTTTTGAACAACTTTAGCTAGAGAACGAACATATCTCATCATGTATCTTTCATTTCACCATAATACTATAAGGATTAGCTGGTAGTTCCATATATTATATTCCTGTTTTCTTAAACTTCTACTCTTCCTGCAATGAGGAAAAAAAAACTATAGTATAAAAATACTGTGCTCTGAAAGGTTCTTGTGGGGCTTGACATGGTGGAGAAAGCAGAAATATGTGGAAAATTGTCATCTTCCTTTAACAAAATTGACAACTAACTACCACTGCAGTGGCTTCCTTCATATTAACTGGGAACAATGGAAGTAGTTATCACTTGAACATTAGCATCATGAGCCCTGCTCCTGATGACTCATCTTATTTTGGCATTAGAGATTTTACTTGATGCCAGTAAGCAATAGCCAACCCTCAACCTACATAATGGAACTTTTATTGCAAGGACCAAGTAGAATTTTTAAGTTCTAAGCAATAAAGAACAAGCCGGTTTCTTAGTTAAGATGGCAGATTTAACACCCACATTTTCTCTTACAAGAAATGCTATTAAATTACAGTAAATGGATTTTTTTAAAGGTATAAACCAAGAAAAAAGAAGAGAAACAGTGAGCAGATAGTAACAGATGAAACAGGTGGAAAATTGGTAAGTGACCCAGAGCTCCTATAGAGTCTAATCCTAAACCATGGGTGGGATTGATGAAAACCAACATGATTTATATACAAACACCCTCAGAAGTCTTACAAATTGGCAGTCTGAGGTGCCTCACAAACCGAGGATGGAGGGGGTAGCCAAAGTAGATGACTAGATTTCACCAACCACTCTGGCAGGTGCAAATACTTTACAGACAGTGGGGGATTAACTGACCATCTGAAGAATGCAGAAATCCTCAGATTTCTTCCCTCACTGGGCTCTCCAATGGTTGGCAGCCAGAACCTTACCTTTTTGGAAAGAGATCTGAAGCCTCCTCTCCAGGGAATTCTTAGAGAGTTGAAAGAAAATATTCCATCCATGAAATATAAACAGATTATATAAAAGAAGATAAAGAATATGAGGAAGCAAAAGGAGAAGGAACACCATTCAGAGCACAAAAAAATTCTTGAAAATAACAAAAAATTGACAGGATAAATAGAGTTTAATGGAAAGAATAGAAGATGAAGTAGAGAAAAAAAGTAGAACAAAAAAATAGAAGTAGAACAAAAATAAAATGAGGCACAAAATGCAAGAGAAACATTAAGAAAAATAAGGCTGGGCTAAGTGGTCCAACATTCAAATAATAGGAGTTCCAAAAACCAGAGAAGAGAGAAAGGAGAAATTATCAGAAATAAAATAAAAACTATTTCTTAGAACTGAAGAACATTATGGGATGCCTGAGTGGCTTAGTGGGTTAAAGCCTCTGCCTTTGGCTCAGGTCATGATCCCAGAGTCCTAGGACCGAACCCCACATTGGGCTCTCTGCTCTGCGGGGATCCTACTTCCCCCCTCTCTCTCTGCCTGCCTCTCTGCCTACTTATGATTTCTGTCTGTCAAATAAATAAATAAAATCTTAAAAAAAAACCCAAACAACTAAAGAACATTAGCTTCAAACTGAAATGGCCTGACAGGTAGGTGCCCAGCACAGTAACAAGAGGAAGGCATTTTATATTAAAATTTAAGAATACTGGGGACAAAGAAGCATCCATGAATTTCCAGAGAGTAACTGGATGACATACAAAGGACCAGGGATTAGATTTTTTTTTTAATTTTATTTATTTATTTGACAGAGATCATAAGTAGGTAGAGAGGCAGGCAGAGAGAGAGGGGGAAGCAGGTTCCTTGCTGAGCAGAGAGCTAGATGTGGGGCTCGATCCCAGGACCATGAGATCCAGAAGTTTTAACCCACTGAGCCACCCAGGCACCCCCAGGGATTAGATGGTTTTAAACCATACAGGCAACTATAGAGTCAGGTAGGAAATTAAACAAGGCCTTCAGCATTCTAAGACTTATACATAATCTAAGCTCTCAAATGATTCCAAGGATTGAATAAAGGATACACCCTGTCAAGAAGCTACTGTAGTCTTTCCCCGAACAAAAGTTGAGTTTGCAACCAGCATGACAAATACATACAGTGCAACATATGGGGAATGCAACAAAGAAGAGGAGCAAAGGAGACTTCCGAGGTGGGGCTAGACAAGCCTAGGATGACAGATGCAGTGGGTTGCCAAACAGTGTATACAGCGGCACTGTGACTCAAGAGACCGCTACGGGGGCAGCTGTCATCATTACAATTTTCATGACCCTTGGAGTTATTTTTCAACCCAAGGATACAGCCCAGGTGAGTCTGAACCCATTTCTTATATATATCACATTATATTACCCAAACTGTCCTCTGCTTTCACCTGTTTTTTTTTTTAATATTTTATTTATTTATTTGACAGAGAGAGAGATCACAAGTAGGCAGAGAAGCAGGCAGAGAGAGAAGGGGAAGCAGGCTTTCTGATGAGCAGAGAGCCCGATGCAGGGTTTGATCCTAGAATCCTGGGATCATGACCTGAGCCGAAGGCAGAGGCTTTAACCCACTGAGCCAAGCAGGCGCCCCAAGCTTTCACCTGTTTTTGAGAGCAAAAGTTAGGTTATGGTGAAGCAGAAACATTCAGAGAAGTGTTCAATCCCTCTAACTGAATTTCTGACAAATGCTTCTCAGAATCCAGTCACTACCTGGCCCCCTAAATCCTCTTAAAACAGGCTCATGTGCATTCTCAGGGAAGTAGAAGCCAGACATCAATGCAGAGACTCTTTTCAGCTGTCCTAAAAGCCTTCCTTGACAAGTGAAATTATCATTCTTTCCTTACATGAGGAGGTGTAAGTCGGCCAGTCTGTCTCTATCTCTATTACAGTGTAATTCCTGTTAGAACAGAATTGCAGCTGAATGGGGCTGCTAACCTATTCAAAGCACAGATAAAACTATCTCCAATGGGATCATTAAAAGAAGGTGTGTGACCTCCAAGAAAAGCTTCTCAAAAACTGCAAGGATTTGCAAAGACTGGGTTTTTAGCTTTAAATATATACGTAGAAATGTCAGAATTTCAGAGTCTTGAAGTTAAATAAAAACAATGTCACTTCCTGAAAAGAATAAATCAGAGTTTAAAATTCAAAAAATAGCCAAGTATTTTAAACAATATTGTAAATCATCAAAAATATAGATAATCTTAGAATGAATTTATTCTATGTTGACACTACTCAGAGATACCCTTTTTAAAAGTTGACATTTCCTTAAGGATCAATCTTAGATTTACTGACATAATCAATACGTTTTATGTCCAATACTCACTCTCTTTGTATCAACTTATACTCAGTCTTGAGAAACCAAGAAGCTGAAAAAGAAACCGTTCCCTGGAAAATAACACAGGTGAAAAGCTAGGCAAACTTGTGTTTGGCAATGACATTTGAGAAAAAACACCAAAAGTGTGACTCATGAAAGCGAAGAGCAGTAAGTTGGACTTCACTAAATTAAAACTTCTGCTCTGTCAAAGATACTGCTAAGGAAATAAAAAGACCAGACTGGTATTCAAAATATGCAAAGAACTCTTAAAACTCAACAGTAATAGTCAATTCAAAAGTAGGCAAAAGATCAGGAGGTATCTCACCAAAGAAAACACATAGATGGTAAATAAGCCCATGAAAAGGGTGCTCAACATCATATGTCATTAGGAAAGTGCAAATTAAAACACCAAGATACCATATATATCTATTAGAATAGCTAAAATTGGGAAAAAAAACAAAACAAAAAAAACCAAAAAAACCTGACATCATCAAATGCTGGTGAGAAGGGAGAGCAACAGGAACTTTCATTCATTGCTGATGGGAATGCAACATGGTACAGCCACTTTGGAAGATGGGTTTTCAGCTTTAACAAAACTAAACAAATTCTTACCAGCAGAAGTACTCCTTGGTATTTACCCAAATGAACCAAAAAGTATGCCCCTACAAAACTTTGCACATGAATATTCATAATTGGCTTTATTCATAATTGCCAAAACTTGTAAACAACCAAGATGTCTTTCTATAGGTGAATGAATACACAAATTTATCGTTGTACAATGGGACATTATTAGGCAACAAAGAGAATTAAGTTTTTTAGCCACAAAAGATAATGGAGGAAGCTTAAATGCATACTGCAAAATGAAAGAAACTAGCCTGAAAAGGTCACATGCTGCATGATTCCAACTACGTGGTGTTCTGAAAAAGGCAAAACTATGGAGAGTAAAAAAGTCATGGTTGCTAAGGGTTACAGGAAAGGGATGGATGAATAGGTACGGCCCAGGGGGTACTTAGTGCAGCAAAACTACTCTGAATGATACTGTCATAGTGGGTATGTGTCACACATCTGTGAAAACCCATAAAACTGTAGAACATGAGCATGAATCCTAATGTAGAAATGTGGACTTCAGTTAATAACAATGCATTAATGTTTATGCTCATCAACTGTTAACATATGTATCATACTAAAGCAAGATGTTAATAATAAGGGAAACTATGTGTGCGGGGGTGGGGAGATGTGTTGAGGGGATACATGGGACTCTGTGTATTTTCCACTTAAACTTTCTGTAAACCTAAACTGCTCTAAAAAATAAAGTCTACTAATTAAGAAAAAAAGAAAAGAAAAAAAAAAAAAGAAAAAAACAGGCTCTGAGTTTCCCATAGAGAGATACTTTGTTAACATCTAAGAATTTGCTTACATATAGGAAAACAAATGTTGCCTACCTTCTTGGACATAGTTTTACACTAGTAAAGAAGTCTTAAGATGAGGGGAAGAACGACTAGAAGTAAAAATCAGGGAGGGGAGGCAGGGGACTAGAGAAAGGAAGGAAAGTCCTAAGGAAGGACTAAGGGTGGGAGGGGGCGAGTGGAATCTTCCCATAGTCCTCATTAGTTTTCAATGTGTCAGAGTTATCAGGGAACTAAAGTTCTAATTTGATGGCTGACAGTAATTAAAGAGAATGAGTTGTCAATGTTTCAATCCCATTCCCCCCCCCCCCACATGTGACACAGGTCCATTTTACAACAACTTGTCATCATTAACTGCCACAGCTCAGTGGAACCAACACAAGAAATTAATAAGCATATTAGCATTCAAAAGGATACACAAAATCCCAAGAACTTTATATTATACCATGCCATAGCTGGAGTCTGTAAAGGTTTTCATGAGCCCTGGCTCCTGTGATTAAAAGTGATCCTAGAGTTTGTACTCCATAGCTTGAGCTAAACCTTACCATAGTTAGTTCAAAATGTCACCCACAAGATAAAAGTCAATTAGGTAGTCTTCACTGCATTCTGTATGAGGATATATTTTGGGGGTGCGCTTTCCAGAAAGTAGCAATTTCCCTACAAATCCGGGTTTCAAACCACAGATTGAATTCTTCTTCTTATCCTAGTAGGAAACTGAGAAGGCAACCCAAGGGACATCCAACTCACTTTTTTAAAAAGTATCCTCTTAAATGCTTTGTCATTTATAATAGCAAAAAATAACTCCTGGTATTCACTTTCACTTAACTGCGTGTGTGTGTGTGTGTGTGTGTGTGTGTGTGTGTGTAATTGTACAAAAATACCTGTCAGGTCTACATATGATCCACTTAATTATCCAGCACACAAGTTTTAAGCATTTTCTTGTGCCAGAGACAACTGTAGTGCTAGAAGATGAGGGCACAACACTCAGTAAGACCCAGTACCTGCCCTCAAGGTGTTACAGACCAGGAAAAGAGAGACATAAAGATAATCTCTTGATTCTATTCCATGTGTATGCCTTGTGATTGGAATTCTGACAGAGAAGAACCTAATACGCTTAGGACACACAGAAATTGCACACCTCCTAGGTCAGGACACACTTCAAGAGGAGTTATCCCAAATGAAGACAATAAGGGAGTCTGGCAACAGAGACAGGAGTTTGGCAGGCACAGGAAATTCTCTTAGTCTTACACCATCCTTAGATTCTAAGAAACCAAGGTACGAAAAGCAGCACATATTCAGGACTTAGGAAAATAGGTGGGTACAGAGTATAAGGGAGCAAGATCAAGACTAGAGGCTTGCATTATTTTTTATACTAAGGAGTTGAGACTTTATTCTCAAAAGGATGGGCAGATAGTCTAGGGTTTCCAACAGATGATAAAGGTTTCACATTTACATTCACTTAGAATGTCTTCATGTTCCCCTCAGCTTGACTATGCCTGAGACAGTGTCTGACCTCCCAGTTCCTACTTAGAAGACTTTCAATTGTACATTTTTCTCTGTCCTTTTAAGATGCCAATCTTTTCCCAGAATCTCAGTCACTTTTGTAACCCTAGATTGTCTTTCTCAAAGACCTGGGAGGCATCTCTCTGAAATGGACCCTTCAAGGAAGATTGTGTCCTGATCTTTGAATATCCCCAGGTGGGTAGGAGCCTAACTCATTGCTGCTAATAAGTAACAATTAACAAACATGAATAACCTAATCACAGTGACTAACCTATTGCTAATGTCCTCCACTACTATTTTACTCGCTCACCCCAGTGCTTAAAATTTCTCCTTCCTGTGTCTGATAGCCATTTGTATGTCTTCATTAGAGAAGTGTCTGTTCAGGTCTTCTGCCCATTTTTTGACATGATTATGTTTTGTGTGTGTTGAGTTTGAGAAGTTCTTTATAGATCCTGGATATCAGCCTTTTGTCTTTACTGTCATTTGCAAATATCTTCTCCCATTCCGTGGGTTGCCTCTTTGTTTTGTTGACTGTTTCCTTTGCTGTGCAGAAGCTTTTGATCTTGATGAAGTCCCAAAAGTTCATTTTCACTTTCCATCAGGGAGATTAAAATTAAAACCACAATGAAATACCACCTTATACCAGTTAGAATGGCCAAAATTAGCAAGGCAGGAAACTACATGTGTTGGAGAGGATGTGGAGAAAGGGGAACCCTCTTACACTGTTGGTGGGAATGCAAGTTGGTGCAGCAAATTTGGAGAACAGTGTGGAGATTCCTTAAGAAATTAAAAATAGAGCTTCCCTGTGACCCTGCAATTGCACTACTGGGTATTTACCCCAAAGATACAGATGTAGTGAAAAGAAGGGCCATCTGTATCCCAATGTCCAAAGCAGCAATGGCCATGGTTGCCAAACTATGGAAAGAACCAAGATGCCCTTCAACAGATGAATGGATAAGGAAGATGTGGTCCATATACACTATGGAGTATTATGCCTCCATCAGAAAGGATGAATACCCAATTTTTCTATCAACATGGACAGGACTGGAAGAGATTATGCTGAGTGAAATAAGTCAAGCAAAGAGAGTCAATTATCATATGGTTTCACTTATTTGTGGAGCATAAAAAATAACATGGAGGACATGGGGAGATGGAGAGAAGGGAGTTGAGGGAAATTGGAGGGGGAGATGAACCATGAGAGACTATGGACTCTGAAAAACAATCTCAGGATTTTGAAGAAGAGGAGGGTGGGAGGTTGGGGAGCCTGGTGGTGGGTATTATGGAGGGCATGTATTGCATTGAGCACTGGGTGTAATGCATAAACATGAAATCTGTTACATTGAAAAGAAATTAAATTAAAAAAAAAAGATTGAAGGTATTCAATATTGGCAAGAAAAAAAAAAATTCTCCTTCCTTGCGGTGCCTAAGTGGCTCAGTGGCTGAAGCCTCTGCCTTCAGCTCAGGTCCTGGGATCGAGCCCCGCAGTAGGCTCTCTGCTTGGTGGGGAGCCTGCTTCCCCCTCTCTCTCTGCCTGCCTCTCTGCCTACTTGTGATCTCTCTCTCTCTCTGTCTAATAAATAAGTAAAATCTTAAAAAAAACTTCTCCTTCCTTTTGTCACAGCAGGGTTGAGTTCACTTTCTCTTCCTTATTGCAAAAGTCTTGAATAAGTCCTTCCTAGCCTGTTTCATTTGTCCACTTGCAATTTTTTCTTTGATATTTTAGAAGAATTTTGGGAGGAGATGTGGAAGACAAGGTGAGTGGCTGGAAGGTGAGTTAGGAAGAGTTTCAGCAGCAACAGAGAGGAACAATGCTGAAGCCCAGAAGAGAGGAGTGGCAGCAAAGGTAAGAAAGGAGAGACTAAAGTTAAGGAATCAACTCCATGAAAAACTGGATAGTGAGAAGGAAAAGAAACAAGGACTACTCAAAATTGTTTAGAGTAGCCAAGACAGCTATAACTTCCTTGTGACCTGCCAAATGCCACACTGGACTGTGGCCTGCTGAGCTGGGGAGGAGGGAGATTGAGAGAGAAAGAGATGGACCGATGGGTTATGAAAACAATATGAAACTGACCTTTGTAATGATGGATGAAAAAGACCACTTACAAATACATCGAAGGCAGTAGATAAGAACTGAACTATCTGAAAGGGGTTTCGGAGTTAGAATGTGGTTAGAGCCAGAATTCTTAAGAATTCCCAAGCCTGGAGAACCAAAAGCAGAAGGAAGGAAGGAAGAGGAAAGGGGATGTCCTAACTCCCCAGACATCCATTCAAACCCCGTACTACAGCATCTCGGAAAGTAAGAATTACTCAGTAATAGATCCTTTTCTTTTCCTCTTAGCAATCACTGGCATGAAGGGTATAATAAATGGAAAAGCAGAAGTGAGAAAGAAAATCTAGAAAAAAAAAAAGATGTTAAAACAAGTCTTCTGAACAAAAATAAAAAGAGTCCGATGGAGAATGCATCCCAGGCATGGCTAGTATGTTTAAAATTGCACAAGTTTTTTTTTTTTTTCTTTTTTTCCGTACCTCTGATGAATTTAATTCATGTATTACCAGTAATAATCTATGGGAAATTATGGGCAAAGGCCCAATACTCTTATAATTATAGACACCAAAGGTCTAGATGAAACAGTTTTATGAAATGTCATAATCTTCCAACTTAATATGAAAGTTTACCAATAGTGATGTAAATTTCTACTTTTGATGGAGAGAACTCCATTTCAATGAATGTTCCTAATGTCCCATTCAATGAAATTCTTGTAAAACAAAATGTGTTATAAAATTCCTTGGGATTTATTCCCAGGGTAAAACGTAATAGCAGCTTTTAATGGTGAGGTTCTAGAATGTGCTTGACAATGGGCACTGGAAAACTATTTCCCAGGTGCATTTATCAGTAAGGTAGTATTTGCAAAATTCCTACATACAGAGAAGAACAGCCAGTGATAATTTACTAGAGCCAGCACTCTAGTAATTAGGAGATGACAAATACTTGGTTATGACATTGGAATGTTGGCTGCATGGCCTAGCCAGCCAAATAGATATGAAAGTCAGAGAAAACATTAAGGGCCCAAAAGCAAAGATTCCTAACTGTACCTAAAACTTACATACTCAAAATGATGGTTAGAGACCCTAGCTCAAAGACTTTCCACAATTTCAACATCACACTATATCTATGCACTGTTCCACGATGGGCAAGGTCATCAACAGTTAGATACAGAGGACACAGTCATATGGCTCTGAATTTCTGAGTTCAATGGATATAGGTGGAAAATTAATGACAGAAATATTTCCTAAAAATCTTCTGAAGAGGCCTCAATCTCTTTCTGGAAGCAAAAAGAGTAAACAAATTACATGTGGACAGCTGCCACACAGAGAAGAGAAGCAGGGCAGATTTAAGCAAACACACCCTTATTATCTGACAGCCCAGGGGACTCTAATTCCGTTTATCTATGACTCCAGGAGAATGCCATGGATCAGTGATTCAGGAAACCCACTAAGTATGAAGAAAAGATGCTTTACCCAGTAGGAACTATGAAAAGTCTACAGCTTTTACTTGTGTTGGGAGCACATAAAATTGTTGTTCTGAGTCAATCTGCAAAGAGGTTATTTTCAGATTGGCACACATTTCTGTACTTGGTTCTATTTGGCTCAATTATCTTTACTAATAAATTGGAAGAATACACAGAAGAAATGTCCACCTTGTTGAAGATCAAACTGTGGAGTTATCTCTGACTACAACATCGGGCTAGAAATAGCCTGAAATTTAGATTGCCTTGCGTTTATGTTTCCAATTTTAATCACTCAAATTCCAAGTGAAGAATATTTGGCTTAATGATACTTCATGTCAAAAAGAACTTTTAAGAAAAGGTCATCATTAACATTTTGAATTTCTTTTAGCTAATTCTGACACATCTAAAGAAGATAGTTGATATTCCAATTCCCTGAATTTGGAATAGTAGGGAAGTCAGGTCAAAAAAATGCAAATGAAAATTTGGAGGCTAGTGGTCATATGAGTCTAATCCTTAGTACCTAGAACAGTGCTTGGTACATTGTAGGTACTCAGTAAAGAATTGTTAATGAAGAAGTGAATTAAAGGACTTAAGGATTTTTGGTGTGTGGGTGGTTCTTTCCCCGCCTTAGTTCAAAACTCAGGTGCTCAGTTACTGTAAACAAGATGAGGCTTCCAGAGCCGAAGTGCCCCATCTAAGCCCATGATGGGACTGAGGCACTCATTCCCTCAGCTGCTGGACTGTGGGCTCTACTAAGTGCTCACAGCTGAGTCCCTCTCCTGGAAGGACACTATCCCACTCAGGGTTTGCTTCCTCTCAGGGGACATCCTGACTTGCCTCTGACAATCCTTACTTCCACTGGGACAACCCTAATGGCCATTCCAGATCCAAATGTCCCCGTGGGAGGCCTCTCTTGCAACTGTATTACAGCTTGACATCTTCCTCTGCCCTGTGTCGATGCTACTTTCCTCCGTCTTCACAATTGTTGTTCCTTCTTGGAGAGTCCCCAACAAACCTCCTACATAGAAGACTCAAGAGCCTCAGATTCTATTTCTGAGGAAACCCAACCAATAACAAAAACTATGATCCCAAATTCTTTCTTTAACACACATTTCTACAAGGTCGCAGCTATGACTTTATAAAGAAGTAGAGCTGTGTATTAGGAAAGTGTACTGGATTAGAAGAGAAATGCAGTTCTTATTAAAACCCTGTCATAGCTATGTGACCCCATGGGAGGCCATCTTCTAAGTGTCCCTGCTATAACACATGCAGATTAGTGTATATGAACATCCTCTGTTAAAGCATGAAGTAGTGTGTGAACACTAGGTGTTTTATTATGAACTATGATGTCACAAACACAGTGGCTGACCCCACACCACTCACACATTAACATGATGCATAAATATGCAACAATTTTATACAAGACCCCTGGATAGAAGTCTTTAGAGAGAAACTTAACTGCCATCTAAGTTGATGTTCTAGAGTTGTCAACCTGGGAAGGTACCAACAAAACAAACTAGGTTGGCGTATGGACAGTAAGAACTGGTCATTATTTTGTGTGTGTGCCCAGAGTTAACTAATGAAAGTGAAAAATATTCCTCTGGTCAGAGACTTGGGGATAGACCTACAATGGGAGGTTCTCATTACCAAAAGCTCAGTTTCAACAATGAAAGACTTCCTTTCTGAGACCTCCTGTCATCAGCATCTAATTCACCAAAGCTCTGGAAGCATGCATTTTCTTGTAAACAAAGCAAGGCTTCGGATCATACACAGAATTGGGTTGCAAAGGGATTTATGTTAAAAATAAGATCATCCACTCCCAGCCCAGTACTCTCCTGGCATCTGAATCTTTGAAGCTGGAATGGAAGAAAGTGCACTCATTCATAAGTCAAGACCCTTAGGAAGTGACAGATCAGGCTCTACACACTCATGAAAAGCCAATGAATTAAATGATCCATATCTAAAATGCTGTTCAGCAATCCGGCCTGGGCCACTGATGTGTTCCTCTTCAGATTGATTATTTCCAACTTTCTCTGCTCTTCCTGAACATTGATACCCTCCTGACCCTACTGTGAGCTAGGAACTATGAAAAGTCTACAGCTTTTACTCGTGTTGGGAGCACATAAAATTGTTGTTCTGAGTCAATCTGCAAAGAGGTTATTTTCAGATTGGCACACATTTCTGTACTTGGTTCTATTTGGTTCAATTATCTTTACTAATAAAGGCTTGCTTATTTCACTGAGAAAATAAAAGTGATCAGAACAGAACTTCTGCTTCTCCTTTTCTTCTCTTGGCTTACAATCAAAAAGCTTTTTTTCCTAGTTCACGTGTGCTGCTTCTTGGTTGCTGTGGGTCCTCTACAACCTCAATCCAAATCCCCAACTCAGCTGCCTCTGCCTTTCCGGCTCTGTACTCTGCAGAGCCTGTCCCCACTGCTCCACTGGGCACTGGATTCCATCTCTGCTCCTTCAAAGGCATGGTCCCTGCAGCCTCTCTTCTGAATTGAGTTCTCTTTCTCTAGGAAATGGGTCCCATCAGGAGAGACAGCTGTACTATCTTACAAAGTAGCAAAAAAATCCTCCCTGGATTTCATGCCCAACTTGCAGCCACCACTCTGTTCTCTCTTCCCCTTTAGAGCTAAACATCTAAAAACAGCAACCTATGCAGACTGGCTTCCTTCACTCCCATGTGTACATGTGCCCATTCTATTCACCTTCACCTTTTTACTCTTCAACTTCTTCTTCTTTTTTTTTTTTTTAAGATTTTTTATTTATTTATTTGACAGAGAGAGATGACAAGTAGGCAGAGAGGCAGGTAGAGAGAGAGGAGGAAACAGGCTCCCTGCTGAGCAGAGAGCCCAATGCGGGACTGGATCCCAGGACCCTGGGATCATGACCTGAGCCGAAGGTAGTGGCTTAATCCACTGAGCCACCCAGTCCCCCTTACTCTTCAACTTCTTGGGCGGAAACTAATAACCACCTTCTGCCCAGATCTGTTGACTAGTTCTTAGCATGCAATCCTTACTCCGTCGCTCCCACTCTGGGGCATTTGGTAGAGTTCTCACTGTTCTCACACAGAACATTTTTCTTCTCTTGGCTTACAATCAACAAGCTCTGTTTTTTTCCTACCTCACTGTGTGCTGCTTCCTGATTGCTGTGGGTCCTCTACATCTCCCCCACCTCTATTTACCAAGTTGCTCAGGTCAAAACCACAGAGGTTTTGGGAGAATTAAATTATATGATAGGAGTAGAAATATTAAGATGTTTCCTTGCTCACAGTAATGGTGCAATAGGAGTTAGCTATTATTTTTACTTATTATTACATTTTAACTAAAAAATATACGATCTAGACAAAAGTTAGGGAAGAATAGCAAAAGAAATGAAACACAAAACTCTGGGTAAATGTCAACTCGTGAAAAAGAGGAAAAGACAAACACCCTCCCAAAGGGGTAGACAGTGCCCTTCAGAGAACAGACCAACATCATTTAACTCCTCAGACAGATTTCAAAATGGAACACATCCCTCCAACAAATGGAGGCTTAATCTTTACCAAACGACCCAGTTATCAACTTATTAAATGAGGGGGGAAAGATTCAATTTTAGATGAAGCAATCAACAGAAAAAAAAATCAGTATTTATAGCAAATTCATGAAGCAAAATGCACTTACACAATTTTCTAATGTTCACACTCATTATGAGGGATGACTGTGCTTTAAAAAACTTCACTAAAGAAATATTTCAGGAGGAAATATGTTGAACCCTAGATAATTTCTATAAGACTAAACATTTATTATAATATAGCAGCTCTGAAGAAACACCTAGTTTAACCACTGCACAGAGCAGATAAGGCAACGGAAGCCTGAAGAGGATAAATGTATTGCCCAAGGTCATACAACTAATTAGTACTTAGATTGGCTTTTCTCATTCTTGCTTATGTAGTTCCAATCCTCTTCTTTAGTCATTTAAGCAATGTTTGCTAGGAAAATATGTACCTAGTGTTTCCATAGCCCTATTGGAATTCTCATCACATGAGAGAAAAGCTCTAGTGAATCAGGGACTATTTCTGTTCCCCACCCCCCACTGTTTGCTAACAGTAAGCACTCATTTATTGCATACTGAATAAATGATATTGTCATGTTACATGACCCAATTTCATTTTCCAATGTCTACCATCTAACGTGGTATCTAGCATATAATCATTGCCAATATATAGTTTTTGAAAGCATGGATGCATCTGAGTGAATGGCCCCACCTTGACTTACATGTTAAATTAAATTTACCTGAGGTCAAATATGGAAATCAGAAACAACAAAAACCCCAGGAAACTACCGCCCCCCTATTTGAAGATGGGCTAAACCTAGTGACTCACAAACAACAGCATCGAGAAAGGAAAAAAATTTAGTAACTTTACAGTGGAGAAATCTAGCAAATACAACCGTAACCAAGTGATCAGGTTACTCTCCTCACGGATGTCATGTGGATATCATGTAACCCCTGATATAATGGGACAAAAAGGAGACTTCACCTCTGCCATCTTCTTCTTTTTTTTTTCTCCCTAAGAATCTGTAACTCCGTTATGAGTTGAACAATAGACAAGGGCAGATTGGGGGATATTCTTCTGCCACAATATTTAAGATCATTAAGGTCATGGGAGAAAAAAAAAAAAAAAGAAGAAAGTGTCAGAAAGTGCCACAGACCAGACGAGACAGGGAAGACATGCCAACCCTGTGCCATGTGATGTCTTGGATTAGACTCTGGGATAGAAAGTCCAGAGTTTAGTTAATAGTAATAAGCACTATCAGTTTCTTTGACAAAGGTAGCATGGGAATATAAAATGTTCAACAACAGGGAAAACTGGGTGAAGGGCATATAGGAAATTCCAGCAGTAGCTCTGTAACTTTTCTAGAAATCTAAATTATTCAGTAAATAAGGGTTTTTTAAAAAGATGTACATAGGGGCACCTGGGTGGCTCAGAGGGTTAAAGCCTCTGCCTTCGGCTTGGGTCATGATCCTAGGGTCCTGGGATCGAGCCCCGCATCGAGCTCTCTCCTTGGCAGAAAGCCTGCTTCCTCCTCTCTCTCTCTCTGCCTACTTGTGATCTCTCTCTGTCGAATAAATAAATAAAATCTTAAAAACAAAAAAGATGTACATATATTATTATTAAGGATTTTATTTACTTTTTATTTGAGAGAGAAAGAGGGTATGAACAGGAGGAGAAGCGGTGGAGGTGGGAAAAAAGATCTGAAGTGGACTCTGTGAGTGTGTGGAGCCCCAGCAGGGCTCGATCCCATGACGGTGAGATCATGACCTCAGCTGAAGCCGGGAGTAGGATGGTAAACCGACTGAGCCACCCAGGTACCTCTCAATTTACTTATTTATTTGAGAGAGAGAAAAAGAGCACTCACAAGGAGGGGGAAGGGGAGAGGGAGAGAAACAGATTCTTCACAGAGCGTGGAGCCCGACGCAGGCATGACCCTGAGATCACGACCTGAGTTGAAACCAACAGCCATTCACTTAACTGGCTGAGCTACCCAGGTGCTCCTAAAATAAGTTGGAAAAAAAAAAAAATCAGTGCTGAAACCAGGTGATGCACATTGGACTGAAGAGAGCAGTGTGCAGGTAACTGGCCAGATCACCAAATATGGGCATTCAGGGTTTACACATCTCACAGGTTTAAATATCCCGCCAGCAGAGTCGTCTCTTTCACAATAGACAGAATACATGTCAATTAAGTGGTGAATTACATCCTCTTCCCCTAACCTTCCTGTGGTATTTATCAGTGTTTTCAGCACTGTTTCTGAAAGTGAGAAGGTGAGTTGGGAGGTGGGAGCAGGTGTACTTTGCAGGCACAGGCAGGAGGTCAGCTGGCTTTGCAACTTGCACACTGCAGGGCAGCGGGTGTGTCTAGTGTGTCTCAGCAACAGCAACCCCAATCCGAGTTCCCGCTTTTGGGGAGCATGCTAGCATGCCAGACTTGGCCCCAGTGGTTTCATCTATGAGATTACGTTTCACCCTCTTTGTCAGGGAGGCTGCTATGATATTCTCACTTTAGAGATGAGAGGTATGATCATCAGAGAGATGAATGACTTGGTCAAGGTTACAACTGTGATTCAATCACAAACATTTCTGACTCTTCCAACATGTCAGTAAATAAAAGACTGGAATTCCATTAAAGCAACTGCCTAGGGCACATTCCTAACATTGTTCACCTTTGCCAGAGAATAACACACCAAGATATTATATATTATACATTATATATATTTAAAAAATATCCATGTAACTCCCTTCACGCTGAGAAAATGTTAAAGGGTCGTTGAATACTATACCTCATAGACAACAAATGTTAGTCCGTCCTCTCCTACTTTTATAGACTACACCTATTTTCATTTGGTTCCAAACTGGTTTTTGCTTGTGTTTTAGAGTACAGACTTGTATGAATTATCAGGGCAATTCAAAAGCGCAGAGTAAACTCATGCCAGAAGTCAAGTTTAGCCCGTTTACACAGGATAGTGTTAAATCTTGGCCAGAATCAAGTTATTCTAGATATAAAAATACATATTGTATCAATGAAACTCCTTTGGAATTACAAATACAACAGATTCTCAAAAACTAACAACCCTCTGCCTAAACTATATGATTATATGCTTTATTAAGGACTCACTTATATATTTCATTCTGATTATGGGAGTCAGTTTCTGCTATCATTATGGACTTACTTTAAGGAATTTTTTTTAACATTTCTCTTCATGTTCCACTTTTTAAAGCTGAATAGACCTTCCTCTTGGACATCATAACCATTATCTTGAGGGTTAATAATTCATAAAGTCAGTAATGAGAGCCTAATTCTTTTAAGTAAGTCTGAAATTTACCAGCAAGCTCTGGGACTAGCAAAAACTAAACCTCTTCATGCTATTATTTTAGGGAAATTGCCCCCAGGCAAGATGGAGCTAATGGAAAAGGGATGGTAAATCTTTGAAATAGTGTAGTCATCTTTCTCTCTGCTAAAATAAGCAAGGTAATTAAAAGGGCTGCCATCCTGTAATTACCAAGGAGTCCTGCCTTATGGACGGAAGTGGGGCTTTGTTAGACAACAAACATTCGAGTTTGTAATCTAATACAAATAATGACCCAGACACATGAGCAAGATCTGTTAAACAGCGATGGCAAACTGCCCCATGCTGGCTGCATGCACCTCTCAGTGTATCATCCAGAAAGGGCACTGATTTCTTTAAGCCCGGTAATGAAGCACTGGTCTTGTTCAGGGTTTGTAATGCTGACCATCAGTAGACGGCCCAAGAGGATTCACTCCCTTTGGGATTCGGGTCAGACTGCAGTCCTCAAATCCCTTTTCCCTAGAGGTGTTTTATGCATTTTTGTTTAACCAGTGCTTCTGAAACAATAGATCTATTTTGGTATGGTGTGTCACGTATGGACTTAAACTGGTTCTTGTCTTTATACTCTGTATGAGCTCCGTCGGCCTTCCCAGAATCTGTAGTTGTTTCCAAGCTGGAATCAGGTAAGAGAGTGAAGGAAAGAATCAAATGTATAACTTTGAAGGACAAAGCTCCCTGAGCAACCACAGTTTAGATGCACCATAATTATATATTAAATGTGGAATGCCCGAGTTGGCCATCTTTACTTCTAATTAGTGTATTATTTTCTTCAGACTCAAATCTTTAGAATGAGTTAACTTCTTGATTTCCTCTTTGAGTGTGTCTGTGTCCTTCTGAGACCCAAAGACACTGCTGAATTTCCTGGATTTATATTTATACGAAGTCACCTCCCCCAATTTGATATAAGAAGTTTTCTTACAGAGAAGTTTTATCACATAAGAGATGATGAGTAAAGCACTTGCCAGGAAATGTCATCTTCTTGTAAAAACTCAAATCACCATTACCTCTGGCAATGGTAGACAGATAATGCCACGGAAAAGATAGAACAGATAACTGAAATCCACCGATAAGCCTCAAATCTCATTTCTGCCCCAAATTTCAAATGCTTCCCTACTCCCAACTGACTTCCTTCAGAGTTGAAGGGAAGCTGAAAAACATTAACTGACCTGAGATCCATTCTTTCTTTTTTAGTTTTCAAAAATTATAAGCTATTTGTCTAGTAAGTTTGGAATGAGAAGGGACACAAAACACTCTTCTTCATAATGAGTAGCCTTTATGAGTTAGTTTAACTCACCCTCTAGCTACACCTCCCAATACAAACACGTGTGTCCACCACATTATTAAATGAGATTTTGTGCTAGTCTGTCACTTACAATCTCATTTATATTAGAAAATATAATCAGTCATGTATAGAAGGGAGAAATGCAGAGGTTCAGGGAATTACTCCTTCCCCACTTGAAACTTTCCCACCAAAGGAAATAAGAGAGAAGAACGGAGAAGGGGAAGGCAGGGGAGAAGCTCTAGAAGGTATCGCTGTTTAAGAAAAAGAACCAGAAGGACTGAGGCAGCTGAAGCTGCAGAGAGAATTGAGCGGGGGGGAACTTTCACACAGAATTCTCTGGGGGATTCAGTGATTGGATTACCAGGGAAATGACTCTTGCTCACTGCCACATCCAGATCAAAAGTCTCTGCCCTCACCCCTGACAATGACCGTGGATTTCAGGATTTCCATCCATTAAACCCCATTCCAGATAACAGGTCCAGAATCAGAGCTTGGAAGTCATTAACCCAGGAATGTGTCCCCTCCTCAATTCCTGACCTTTGTGTCTTCCACACTCTTGATAGGTCCATATTGGAATCAGTGGGGGTTCTTAACGTTTATAAACCTCTGGTTCTCCATCAAACTCCTTCTATTCTGTTGGAATCCCTGCCTGTGCCCTTGGATGCCGGTCGTGATCTTCTCTGACTTGACTGCACTTGATCATTGGTCTCCACAATTATGACAGAGCCCAGAACCTTAACAGCTAACACACCTGAAGTCTTAACATCTTCTGGCCTACCTGGTTACCTCATTTACCATAGTACAGACAGGGATCTAACATAGTGAATGGAACGTAAAAAGTGCCCAGTAAATACTGAACGATAGATAAGATGAACCAAAAATCAGCTACGCATTTAAAGAAGCACGTGGAAAATATGAACACTGAGAAGTGTTCATATGTGGAGTAATTTAAGAGTTCAGGACCAATGTCACCTCATCATCTGTGAATCACTTTATCATGACATTGAGTATTCTGTGGGCCTCTGACATTCATACAATCACATAAGAGCTAGACGTGCTGGACATGTCTTTGTGGATAACTTTGTGACAGCCGCAGGAAGAATGAGGACAGTGTTTGGTGATGTAGACTCCAGAAAGAAACTTGTGCTGTCTCAAGGGTTTTCTAGACATTATGATACCATACGACATTCGCCAACTTTCTGCTTTCTCATCTTAGTTAAACCTGAAACTAAAGTGGTTAATAAACCAAAAGATCCTAACTTGGCCTCTTCAGCATAATAATTTTCTTCTGCTGTTTTCCTCTGCCCAGCTCCATTTTCTTCAGCCCATAAATCATCTCTTGGGGTTCACATGGTACTACGCTTCCCTTCATTTTCCTAACCATTGTTTTCAGACACAAGACGAATCTGTCCATCAACCCAAGGAGGATCAAGCAGCTGAAGACAGGCTGATCACATGAGATCAACTAGGCACTTCCAACTTACAAGCTTCCCGAAGTTTCTCTTTGTCATAGTGGAATCCTTCATAGTCTTGTAAACTGATTTTGTTCACCCGGATCCTCAGGCGGTCTGGGACAGACTGGGGACTGCAAAACAAGAACCGAGTAGTCAGACAAATGAGAGAGTGGAAGTGAGAGTCACATGCACCTGGAAGGACTAAAGGAAATAATGTCTCTTCATGCTTGGAAGAAAATGTTCTCATTCAACCCGGAATTGTAGGTTCTTTACCGGAATATGGCCATTATCTGGAGAATGTATCTCCAGAAACCTCAAGTTTCTGGAATTTAGGCAAGAACATGGAAATAGGCAGAAAAAGCTTCTGGAAGCTGTCTGGGAGCTACGCTTTTCCTGTTTACTGTTAAGTCATTAAGAATTCTAATAAGATCATGTGTTTAGTTTCACAATAAATTAGACACAGCTGATCTGAACCAGTGAAACACAGCATAGAGCTGTAAAAAACTGCTCTAGAAAAATGTGCCCCTTTCAGCCAGATACAGCAGTTTGGCCCTCCAAAGAGACAAGAACAAAAAAGCAAACAAAAAAAACCCTCTGAAAAACAGACCAAGAATTGAGAAAGCACAGGATTGAGACCAAAATACCTCTACGTACCCCAAAAGTCCGAGAGCACCTCTCAAAGCTTATGACAGTAAATGCTGCCTGTGATGGTGATTCTGACTGCCTCAAAATGATGAAAAAATTTTAAAATATATATAATGTACTTTCTTTAGAAAGGGAATGAAGTTGTAATTCATTTTAGAAGAACTCAATGCAAACTCGTGAAGGATACATGTCAAACAATTCAAAGAGGGCAGCACCAAGCTTTCTGAAGCCTCCTGTCCACTCACAGAATGTCCTTGGTTTTTACATAATATTTTCCAAATCGTTTAATCACTGGCATTAGTTGAGTGAAACAATTTAATTTTCATCATCACCACTACGGATCAATGCATTTCTTTAATGTATTAATGTAACACAATCCCCACTTGTCCTTCAGTATTACCTTATACTTAGACTTCACTGGTTCAGATAATTTTAGCAAATACAGGATTGCTTCTCCTTTCTTGTGTTGTGGGATAAGAGTTGCTATTGACCAAAGTAGAAAGAACAGCATTACTCTTCTATTCATTTCAGTAAAGAAGGGAAGGACTGGAAGAGGCAAAAGGGAAAGGAAGAAAGAGTAGGAAGGAGGAAGAAAAAGATAGATGGAAGGAAGGAGGGATAAAACATTGTCAGAATACTGCCACCCGCACCTCAAACACACACATGCATGCAATTTCACTGCAACTCTGGAAGGAGGGAACAATATTTTAATCTCATTCTCTTGCCTAATACCTCACCTTAAGGCAAAGCAGACTTAACTCCCTCCATGTAGACTCCCATTCTAATCCTCCCCAAACAACATATAGACCCAACTACGGATACATATGTGTGTACTCATACATCGTTCACTTCCTCCTCCCACACGAAGATATTTAGATACAAGTGCACACATTCTAAAGAGAGCGGGTGGACAAATAAAAATGTCTGAGGTTCACTGGGTTAAAAACTAAGTCAATATGAAATGACAAGATGGATAATTCTGAGGGAAAATTTTGAGAAGACAAATCAGTCGACTAGTCCATTCAAAGTGTGTCTGTTGGGTGTCTACTTTGTATTGGGCATTGTGCTGGACAGGAACAGGCAATGGTAAATAAAACTGGCATAAGTTGTGATGGGAAATGGGATTTGAAGGCACGTTTCTGAATTAGTAGAACATGCCTTAAATATCACAGGTACAGGGAGGGAAGCTGAGGTTCAGAAAGGAAAAGTGATTTTATGGTCACAGAGCTACTAAGTGGCAGAACTGGGAGCAAGAGTCTTATAGACTTCACTCACCAGTTTCATGCTTGTTTTATTGTATGATGCCAAGAATCCCATGGATTTGACAGCAAAACCACAGAGCCTGAATTAACAAAGTCAAATGATCTCTATGTGGTATTCAGATTCTTATCCATAAGCAATCAGCTGGGGGATAGTTAAGTAAACTGTTATACACTGAAACAAGAAAACACTGGGCAAATATTACAAATGAGTGTGTGGATCTAAAACTGTTTAGCGGGAAGTCTCACTGGAACACTGTGGAGTGAAAAAAAATGTTATGGAAAATTACATCTGGAATAATCTCCTTTATGTAAACTGCAGAATTTTGGCATTTGTATATGTACACAAGTGTCTGGAGAGAATGTTCAGCGAGCTATCCCAAGCAGTTATTGCTACATGATGGGACTTAGGGATTATTTTACATCAAGTATCATCCTTTTCAGAAAAAGGTTTTAAAATTATATCAATATGTAAATAAATGATAACTCAGAACCAAAGTAAAAATAAGAGTTACAGCAAAGAATGTTAGGTATTAGACGTGAGTAGGTGGGAGAGGTTAGGAAAGAATTTAAGCAATTAACAGAATGACCACACAGTGTTAGTGCCAGATGCTTATCCCGAAATTATAGGGGTTTGATCCTTTTATTCTCAAGTTCGCCCTAGTGACCTGAAAAGATTGTAATTAAGAAATATTTCCCCACAAGTACATCAGGTAACAGGGAAGCAGGAAGCACGGAATGGTGGCCCAGCATACTCTCTGATGGAAGATGGGGGAGGACAGAGGTGGAAAGAACTTTACTTCAATACACTTTGACTTGGCAGTAGGTCTAATGACATTGAGCTCTAGCATTCTCCAGTGGGTAGAGACATCGGGAGTAAGACCTGGTTCCAGCAGCAGCTGTAGAGTAGAAAATAGGATTCAGAGAATGACTATAGACCAGTCTCAGTACTCCTTTCTCCCAGGAGCTCACTAGCTAAGCACGGTGTACTGCCTTTCTCACGGTCCATCTGTGCCTGCTCCCTGCCCACATACTTCCACCTCCCAGCTGTGCATCTGTGCTCCCCAATTCCAGACACACACTGCTGCCTCCTGAGCCACAGCCTCCACCAACTCTCCTTAAAGGTGGCACACCATGGACATACAACAGGAACTGTCATTTGAATGGAACTTTCCAGAATCCAAATGAATTAATATATCATCTCACTGAGGAGATAATATATTGGCAGGAGACAAGAAAATGGAGACTCAGTAACTGCTTGTCACTCTCCCCCATCCCACCTTCTTAGACACTCCCTCTCTTCCTGTCAGCGCCCATCTGCTCCTGACGACCTGCAATGCCTCCCACGTTCCTACCAGCAGCAGCTTGCTTGAACCCACTCTTCTGAGGAGAGTACCTGGTGTTTGGCCTGGATCAAATGTTGGAGCCCATCCACAGATTTCAGGGCAATCATGGGGTGTGTGATTGAAATCTCCTTTGAATTCTTTTGGATCGTGGCATAAAGACAAGGCAGTTCAGAAGAGCTGAAGAGCTTCAGGCTCTGAGTCAGACTACCCCGACGTGAAGTACACTTCTTCCACCTACTGGTTAAACAGGAAGCCCTGGGCTTCAGTTTCCTCACAGGTAATGTAGAGGTAAGAACAGGATCCACTTCTCAGAGTACCAGGAGGATGAAATGAGTGAATAGAGAAAAGTGGCTGGCATGTTGTAAGTGCTCAGTAGATACTCACTACTATCAGTATAATCATTATTCTGAAAACCCTCGCCTACATAAGGTTCTGCTGGTAAACAATAGCATCTTCTGCTGCCAGGGAGCAGGAAAAGTTTAGGGCGCATGCTGGGACCACCCTAGGCCCTTCCGACCAGCCGCTGGGCTTCCTCTGAGGGGGAACGGTCTAGTCTGGATGGTGCCATCATTCTCCTGGACCTTCTCCCACAGGTATTTTACAGGCCAAGCAATAACATGAAAACAGACAACCAGAAGGTGGGAAAGATAAAATGCACAGATATTAAGCGAAAGCCGAGTAATTCAATTGTGTCCCTTTATGTCAAAATATATTAATGTCCCATTAATGGCTGAGCAAAGGTGGACGGTGACAAAGCTGTTTCTTGGAGTCTGGAGAAAAGCAGAGCCATTAGTTTTCTAAAATTAAATTTTCCCAAGAAAGTTAGTAGAGCATAGAAGAGATGAACAATCTGGATAAAAAGGGATTTGCCTCCATGCCCACATCTACCACAAACTACCCCCATACTGATGTAGGCTCTGTAGTAGGGGTTCTAAGCCAGACTTCCTTGGGATCACTCAAGGTTCTAAAAAGGGACTAAGCAATCTTTGAATTCCCTTTGAAATCAGGACAGTGACCTCAATCTATCACCTCCTCATAAATTTCCGCTGAAATGTCAACACTGAGTTTTTTAATGCAAGTGGAAATTCATGGTTTTGGACGTAACTCCTAAATGTCCCCATGACAACTGCCTTCTAAAGTACCAGAAAGCATCTCATTAAATCCACACACTTGGGCTCCAGACCACACCTTCCCATATCCACATTACACACACCTCTTACTCTGAGATGCTGGCAGGGGAGGAGAGAGGCGGACTGCCATCCAGAACACTTACTGCTATCCAACTTACACCTTCCTCACTACACAGGTTTCTCTCAGTCCTCATAACACACTCTCCTCATTCCAAACTTCTCACATGGATACCCCTTACAGACAAAGAGAATAAGTTGGGGGCGTTTGTTCCCCAAGGTCACTTCAAGACCAGCAACACCACATAACTCCTTCTCATCAGCAACATGAATCACCTGGGAATAATATCCCTTAATATTAAGACACTATAACACATTGCATAACATGACCCACACTCAGAAAAATCTTAGTTCCAGTCTGAACTCTGTCAATTAATACATGTTTGACATTGAGAACTCCGAAGTCACCTTGGCTAAACCATTTTCTGATTTGAAAGTGGAACTGATAATAGGAATGTGTGAGCATTAAATGAGAAAATACATCTAAGGCACTTAGTATATCTCTGGTAGATAGTGTTAAGTATGTTGTTGTATTTTTTTTAATGCCTGTATGTTTCAATTTCTTTTGAAAAAAATTTTTTTTTAAAAAATTTAATCCTAGATAATATCAGAGCAGAAGCTAGAATGTTGTTGTATTTTTATTAATTTTATTTTATGCTTCAATTTCTTTTTAAAAAAATTTAATCCTAGATAATATCAGAGCAGAAGCCAGAATCACAGCTCTAAGTAGCAATTAGTAAATACCAAAACTTAGCAGAATGACAGTTTTTTTTTTAAATATTTTTATTTATTTATTTGACAGAGAGAGAGAGATCACAAGCAGGCAGAGAGACAGGCAGAGAGAGAGGAAGGGAAGCAGGCTCCCTGCTGAGCAGAGAGCCCGATGTGGGGCTCGATCCCAGGACCCCGGGATCATGACCTGAGCCCCAGGTACCCCCAGAATGACAGTTTGATGACACAGTCAGTGAGACAAAGATTCAGAGTTACGTAGCCATCTATAATTGGTGGGATGAGAAATGTTTGCAAGGTATCTTTAAGATACTGAGAATATAAATCCTCATTCATGTTACAGGAGACTAAAATTATATAATTACTCTACATTTTGTACTATGTAAATGTCCAACTTTCATTAACATTTTTAAATGCTTCAGGGTAAGACCTGCCCCCTACAACACTCATTATGTAGACTCACTCATTTCTATGATGAACTCTAATTTAACTAGGAAATTGCTACTCATATATACAGAGTTAGTTATTCTTTGCAAGGCAGAAAACATCACAACTTTGTCTGTCTTTCTCCTTCCAGGCCTGATTTAATTGTGATGTAACACTTTAATACCTTTCAAGCAATATAAATGTGAGATTCTATGTGATCATAACTTTGATGTAATAAAGTATATTTATAACTCATCTTTAATTGGATTCATTTGAATGGCCCTTGTTTTATGAATGGGCTTTCTTGGAAATTCATGGCACAAAAGACTTTTCCTCTTCTTTACAACTCCAGCACCTAAAAGAGTCTAGCCCACATTGTTTACAATCAATGTTTTTAAACAAATAAATGAATGATATACAGGAAAGCTGAATTCCTCTGGGGCTACACATGGCCCTTTAGCACAGTTGGACATCCTCTGAGCCTCCCCATAGCTGTTCTTCTCTTCGTGAGCCCTAGGCAAACCCTGATTGGGTTGCCCACTTCTGTGCTTTTTCCATCCAACTCTCTGAGATCTGGAGGTAAATCCACATTGGATTATGTTCTTTTGTATCTTATCTCTAGGGGGATCAACACAAACAGAAAAGAACATACAAATGGTAGTTGTCCCTACCAGAAAAGTATGTATACCATTTCAGGACTTCCTGTTCTTCAATTAAATAACAGTGAACCAGAAACATTTACCGTACCACATCCTTTCATCAGCTATCAAGCTGGGCCTTATTTAGATATAATTATACTCAATAGCTTCCTTTAGCAACTTCCTAGAAATTGCTGCAATTTACCCTGGGACATTTTCAAGCTGCCACTGACAATAACCTATCCAAAAACACATCCAAGTGGGCCTCTTTGGCATTGAGCAGTAAAACCAAATTGAATCAAAGCTTCCGAACAGAGATTTAAAAAAGATTTCTGACACCTGCTGAGTTCACAGGGAATTCTTATAATTCAGCTGTCTTCTGTCTGGAGCAGAGAACAATGCCTCCGAAATGTGAAGAAAATTTTAAAGGAGTTTTTGAATTTGGAACCAAAGATAAACCAAAATCACAAAGATAGTAACAATGAGCTCCCACTATCCAATATATTCTTCTAGAGAAAGTAGGTTTTTTTTTTTCCTCCACTTCCAAAATAGAGAATGTATTTGTAAAAGTTATTAATTCTATTTCAACAGATGTTGGGTGCCTGGGTGGGTCAGTCAGTTAAGCATCTAACTCTTGATTTGGGCTCAGGTCATGATCTCAGGATCCTGAGATAGAGCCTGGTGTAGGGCTCTGCTCTTAGCAGCAAGTCTGCTTCTCTCCCTCCCCTGCCTCCTGTGCTCACTCTATCTCTCTTAAAACAAAAACAAAAACAAAAACTTAAGTTCTTGACTTAAGACATCCATTTATGGGGTGGTTAATATAATATGTCATAGTCACAAGTTATTTGAGACTGATATCCCTCTAGATCTCCAAAAAAGATAATGGAATTAAAGCACTGCAGAGTTGGGAGAAAACTTAGATATTCACTGATTCACTATTTGCTAGTCCATCCAATTGTCTATTATTATGACCGTATTTATGGCTGCCCCATCTCTGCCTGTCCCTCCTCAAGTGTGGAAGATGCAAGACAGAAGTGCCCTATTCTTCGTTCATACTTCCCATTTATAAATTCTTCCTCTCTCCATAATCTATTGACTTTTCTTCTACCATTTGGGTTGGAATTGGGTTTTAAGTCACTGGGATAATCAACCACAGACACTAATAGCAAAAGAATGTAAACCTGAAGCACCAGAGCTAGACACCTATTGAAGAAACCATTTGTTGACTTAATGTCTACCAGATTAAAAATAAGTTTTAAGTTCCAAATATCAGAGAACTTTTATGCAATTGGTAGAAACAAAAAAAAATGTTTTTTTTTTAAGTTTTCTGGAGATCTGCAAACACATACATGCACATTTTCAGGCTTTCTAGTGAAATCCATGTTTATGTTTCGAAATTGCAAAAAGTGAATATGCGGCAGAGTGAAATCAGCATGTGGTCATTACAGACTGTCTCTTCGGCTGGGCGTCAGGTTCATGGCATGCAAAGGAGAAGCAGAGACAAAGAACTAGCAGTGGCTTCGCTTACTGGCACCTGCAAGAAGCTCAGCAAGTAGAACAGCTTCATTTCTGCTTCAAAGGAAAAGAAACTGACCAGCAGTCCTGGTCAATATGTCACATTCTCCTGACCGTCCGCTTCTTTTTGCGGTAGTGAACGTCCCCGCTGTTATGGACTCAGCCAGCAACTCAGAGACTTTAATGTGGAACCCCCCACATATACATTACAACTTCTGGGGACCAGAATCATAGATTTATTTTTTACGCTGCAGACCCTCCACCTCTCCTCTACATGAGATCACACCATCCCTTTCCCTTTTCCTTTCCCTTATTCAGGCTCATTAAATCCACTTCTGGGTCCACACTCAAACCGTACCCCCCACCCCCTTCAGTAGAATTCCTCACTCTGAAGCACTTCTCTCTGGATTTCAGTTCGAAAGACTCTCCTGATTTTCCACCTGCTCTTTCTTTCTCTTCCCTCAGTCATTCTCCTTTAAATAGTGTTCAAATATGTATGCTTCTCTGTCTCCTCCGGCAACACCCCCACAGACCAAGCTACTATCATCTTGCACCTAGACTGACTGCTGGAGACTGAGCAGTCAGTGTGAAATGTAAATGCGATCATGACATGGTGATCCCCACCCCCATAAAACCACGAGCTCTTTGAGGACAGGAGGCCCAGCCATATCTATCTTTGTTAAGCTGCTGCTTCCCATATGGACTTACTAATTTTGAAAGGAGAACTATTTGCCATGACAACAAGCTACATTCTTCATCCCACCTAATCATGCGTGCTATATAACGTGCATCAATGGCCAGGATGGGGACCAGTTAACAGAAATTGGTTCAAGGGAAAAATCAATTCCCATCACTAGACTAGCAAATGAAAAATAACCACAATGCTCATGCTATCCTCACAGACAGGGCTGAGTCTCTGGTTTGCCTCTGGTTAATACAAATGGAGAGAAATTTCTACTTGTCATTAGATACCATTTACAGGTTTAAATCTCCTGAGTCTCCCGTCCTAATATTTGCTGAATTGGCAACTACATGACAACCTTTCAGAAAACTTTAGAGGAGCTTCAGACTTTAAGTTCCCACTTAAACTCTTTCTGCTTTATGTTTAAAGAGTGTAGGAGCTGGACAGATATCATGATAAAAGGCAAAGGAAGCAAATACCCCCAGGAAATACAGAGGAATGGAAATTAGCGGTAGAGGGAAACATGTACTTTTGTAGAATCCTGCAAATTCAAACTGATGAATGAAGAACGGTTGGGGTAGGAATAAGAACTCAAGGCTAGTCTTTCATCACACCAGGCGAGAAGCATTTCTACCTCATGAGATAAGTCCATTTAATGGAGGTTTCCCAGCTATTAAAAATGACTAAAGATTCTATCATAAAATACTAATAAGGGCTACTTTTAGCAGCAGAGCCTGCAGGGGCTTAGAGAATTCTTTTGCTGCTCTGATTGTACAGAGGTCCATTAATGACTATCTCCGGTGGAGTAAGGCACCTGAATCAAGGAGACAGAATAGGATAATGTTACTCTCAAGCCATCCAAATGGCGTCAGATCTCACGTGCTCAGATAGAGAGGCATTTTTTTTTTAACTTAAGGTTTCAATTGCTTTGTATCAAACAAAAGGAGAACCCAACATTTACTGGCTATTTAAATGCTAAAATCTTCCTTTGGGTTTGCAATCACCACCCTGCACTTATTTGGAACGGATAAAAAAACTGACTTTCTCTGACGGAAAGGGGTGTAGAACAAGTACAGGGCTTCGTATATTTTAAAAAGTGTCATTTTGAGGTGCCTGGGTGACTCAGTCAATTAAGTGTCCAACTCTTGATTTCAGCGCAGGTCACGATCTCTGGGTCATGAGATGGAGCCCCAGGTCAGCCTCCATGTTCAGCAAAGGAGTCTTTGGAGATTCCCTCCCTCTCCCTATGCTCTTCTCTGAATTCAAATGCTCTTTCTCAATGAATGAATCTTCGAAAAAAAAAAAAAGAAAAGATTCATTTCACAAAAGAAAACACTCCTTCACATATATCATAAAGGACTAACTTAGGCTACAACAACTACATTTGCTCATCATCTAATAACCCTACGCAGGTTGATGAATAAAGTGGTGGTGTCTGAGTAACAGCAGTACTCATTAAAAAACAAAACAAAACACCAAAACCTTAGAGTACATGTATTTTTTAAATATTTAACACTTACTTCACTTCTGACCCTACAGGAAAAAACTAAAATTGAGAATTTTTTCAAGTAAAAAGAGCAAAACAAAGCGAAAGCTGAAAATACGTAAGGCAATTAGGGTGTGAAAATAAGTGTGGCCATCTTATTAAGATGGAGAGATATAACCAAACTTAATTTGAGAAAGGACTGAACACATGAATTACCAGATGTGTTCCTCCCGAAACTACAGAGCAAAGGAAGTAGCTTTGCCTTCCTAGGAGACGCGCTCGGGAAGAAGAGGATTCCAACTCTGGTTTCTATCAAGAAAATAAAAAAGTAAGTATTGACCTAACAATAAATGGCATTACATAAGAAACACTTCCTTAAATGGTTTCAACTTTCTATATAAAACATTTTACGGAAGGACACAAATACTTTCTTAAAATCTAGGTGTTTGAGAAAAGTCACAAAACCATTTCTCGTATTAGGTAATTTGA
This sequence comes from Mustela putorius furo, assembly GCF_011764305.1. Taxonomy (NCBI): domain Eukaryota; kingdom Metazoa; phylum Chordata; class Mammalia; order Carnivora; family Mustelidae; genus Mustela; species Mustela putorius. The sequence goes on from NW_025421998.1 coordinate 90,868,928, forward strand.
ATTTCTCCATGTTATATTCTGACTCATGCTCCCCTCCAGGTTGACAATGGCTTGCTGAGGTCTGGAATGCTCCGTGGTGCTGCATCTGGCTCCCGAGACTAAGAAGACACCACTTCTTTCCTACTCATCTGCCTACCACTGGGAGAAAGCTATGTCCCCCACTCAGAGCAGAGATGTGCTCCCGTCACCTCGGGCTTCCTTGTCTGAGATCCATGAACAAATCAGAGTCCCCAATTACCTGTCCAATTCAGTAAATTTAGCCTATTAGGCAGAAACTGTCCTCACCACTCTCTAATCCCTAATCCAATGACCAAGGGAGTTTTTTAAAAAAAAAAATCATTTTTCTTGGTGGTGTCAAAAATGGATAGAACAAAGATACCTTGCTAGAACAGGACTTGTAAAAATCATATAATCCTATCCCTACAACTACTAATCAACAAAAATGACTTGAAAATTTCACAGTAAACTCGAGGGGAAAAAAAGTACCTTAAGATATACGTTTAGTGCTAGACTAATATATTGCTTGGATGATGAACAAACACAAATTAGCTAAAATACTTACCAAAACTATATATATATATATATATATATATATATAATCGAAGAGAGAAGGAAAGGGATGGTTTCTGCCGAGAATGTCATGACAGAAAATGAAAACAATTCTGGGTATTTTTGCTTGGGTACATTTCCCTCTCTCCTTTCATTTACCATCTTACAGAGCAAGCTTCTACCAAAGGCAGTATCTTAACATTTCATAAGCCAAGAACCTCTCATCAAGGAAACGTTTAATTGTTTTACTTTGCCTGAGCAACTAAATATCATCAGATCAAAAGACTGTTCTCTCTTGAGAGCAGGAGAGTCTACAAGATGGAAGAAAAAGAAAATCATTACAGTTCTCAATCACAGAAAGCAGAAAACTTTGGCCTTTTTGTTCCATTTATAATCCTTCTAACACCACTTTCATTTCAGTCAAATATCTTAGCTACACCTTTGGAACTTGCTGAATTCATTTTTAGAATTTCATTTTTTGACAAAATGTGATGAGTTCTGGGGACTAATTAAGTGTAGCATCAACAAGTATTTTCTCTCTCTGCCTTTAACAATGTACTTCCTTTTTATTTCCTGTAAGTGTTTCAGGACATTATAACAGATGGGGAAGCTAAATCACATTGGTATAATTAAATTAAAAATCTACAAATGAAATGTGCACTGCAGTTTATTACTATCTTAGCAAAATAATCTAAAATAAACACCCCTTGAAATGTTCCAAAGAAATGTCTAGACTTCATCGTTATTGATAAGTTCTTCCTACGCTGTGCTGGAATAGAACATCAGTTATTGTTGTAATACTGGAGTAAAAACCTAAATGGTTCTCTTTTTCTCTCTGAATGCAGTAAATCCATTAATAACACTGCAGATTGTGGTTTATCTAAGATATAAATAACTACTTTCCAGAAGTTTTGAGGGTTTTTTCCCCTACATGGAGAGTCCATTTGTAAAGAAATCTTTTGTTCACAAACACTAGCAAAATTACTCCCTTCCCTTTCCATTTATAGCCTGTATTCCTACAGTTACTTTTATTACAGTAATACTTAAGAATTTCATGTATGAAAAAAATTTAAAGTTTATATTATCTGACGACTCATTTTACGGAAATTGGATTTGGGTCCAGACAGGTCAACAACAATCTTATTGCACCTAAACAGTTAATACCAACAATCTTCTAGAAATCAAAGAGCAATACTCTTTAGCTCTTCTTGTATCTTTTAACAGAAAGATTTTTTTTTTAATTATTTATTTGACAGAGAAAGATCACAAGCAGGCAGAGAGGCAGGCAGAGAGAGAGAGAGGGAAGCAGGCTCCCTGCTGAGCAGAGAGCCCGATGCGGGACTCGATCTCAGGACTCTGAGATCATGACCTGAGCCGAAGGCAGCGGCTTAACCCACTGAGCCACCCAGGCGCCCTAACAGAAAGATTTTAAAGAATTAAACCATATATACAAATTACATATACAATATTCAGTCTTCACACAGTTGGTAAAAGGAAAAGGAACAAAACTAAAATTCAGTCAAATTTATCTAGTATGATGCTGTTTGGGACTGGGCTGTGTCCCCCACAATTCCTAGGCTGAAGTCCTCACCCCAGTATCTCAGAATGTGCCGGTAGTCAAAGAGAGGGTCTTGCAGGAGGAATGAGGTTAAAGTAAAGTCATATGGGTGGACCCCAATCTAATCTGCCTGGTGGCCTTAGACAAAGATATTAGGACAGACACACACAAGGAAGAGTACCGGAAGACAGCCACCAGCTATAAGCCAAGGACAGAGACTTCAGGAGAAACCAACCCCACCAACATCTTGATTTCAGACCTCCGGACTCCAGACTGTGAGGAAGTCCTTTTCTGTCTTTTAAACCTCTCTATCTGTGGTACTTTGTTAGAGCAGAACTACACAGATATGTACGCAAGAGAACCCTGAGAACTAATACATTTTACTTTAGTCCTACCACTACACTGATTATAAAGAGATCCCATCAATAGAAGAATGAGAGCTATCTCATTTTCTACTGTCTAAAATTCCTACCTGGCTTGGAAAACCCTGCTGGCTTGATGTTACTGCTTAGGATATTCAGGCCTTAATTTCTATTTCTCCTAAAAGTCAAGAATACAGAATAATCTCTCTCTCTCTCTCTCCACACGCGCGCACACACACACACACACACACACACACAGAGTTGTGTTTATTGAACTAATATATTACTTCTAAAGTCATTTTTAATTTTGAATTCTTAAAATTTATTTTGATGAAATAAACAACGAAATTCAAAAATTTTCTTCGTGGCTCTGTCCTGCCCAAGGGACCTGGAGCACACGTTGTACCTGAACTTTCCCACAGACTCTCCCCACGCCCCTGAAGCTGACTTGGGCCATCACCTCCTCAGGCCCGGCACCTCAAGCCAACAACACCTGAGTAAATATTCCTTTCAGGTCTGAAGTGACCTTTTACTTTACGAGAAGTGCTGACTCGTAAGCGTAAGACTGCTTCTACACCTACACAGACATGAATAATTCATCTCCAAAAATAAAGTTTAAAAGCAACGAGATATAATTTTAAATGTTGAGGGAGTCCTAAATGTATTACGCCTTACATAACTGTACCAGAGGCTGCCATCTGCGTTCACCTTTGCTAAGAGAAGAAGCCAGGCTCCCTCCATCCACCGTCGCTGTGGGCATGACCCTTCCGGTGGAGCCATGGTTCGCAGACCGAACACCATCACGAACAGTTTGAAAAGACTCTCCCGGTTCTTTAACTGTACTAGAACTTATTTTTAACTGGGTTTTGCCGTTCTGACATTTTTCTTTTAATGACACTTGAACCGCAAACTTATAATACTAAAGAGTCACACATTTCAATCCTAAGTTATTATTTCCAAGTTTTCTTAACAAGGAAGAAGTTGACCTAGGGTGACTGAATAAAATACATAAATCATGTTCATGAAAATAAACACACACGCAGGAAAGTGATCAGAGGTTCGATCACCAGTGGACTTCAGGGTCTTAAATGCCATCTCCAAAGCAGAAGGCCTTGGGGGTTAACTCTAGCACTTTATGGCATACACTCTTGGTTAAGTTACTAAGTTAATTTCTTATTCTCCATCTTTTTGCCTGTGGAATGGGAATAATGACAACTGTTACCGTAAACAGTTATTGAGATATTAAATTCGATCACAAGTCAAGGTGCCAATTAGCATAATAACAGACACATATTACCTTTCTGGCCAAATGAAAAAATCCACTTGGGTTCTTGTGGAGAGCAAGGAGAACCACGCATTAAATGTACCAAAGCAGGACAGGGCCTGGCTTCCCTGATCTGCCCTAAGGGTAAGGGATGACCCTGCCATATCCCATGGTAAGTCTTGCCTGCTTCAAGTCTTAGATCCCTTTGGGGCAGATTTTCATATAGTCTAGGGTCATGTCCTGAATTGTAGCATAACAGAACTTCAGAGCTGATAGAAATCCAGGGGAACAACTGCACTTCTTTTTTATATATTTGAAAAACTAAAATGCGAAGAGGTTAAACTTGGTCAATGTCATACAAATGAAAGCAAAGCAGAGCCCCCCCCACCCCCCAGATACTCCAAACCGCAGCATGTTGCCATGGGGGGGCTACAGAATAAGGAGGAAAACATTCCAGTGAGAGACCTACGTCTGTTCCTGACACCCCTTTCCTTTAAGGCCCTAGACTACCCTCTGGCCATCTGAATGGGGATAAAAGCCCAGATGGAGTGGGAAAACTCTTGGGGGAAAGTTGCAGAGCGTAGGGAAGAAAACCACCATCGTCCAAGCTCTCAGCCTGGGCTCAAGTTTGAAAAGTGATAGGGAACAAAGCTCAAGCAACTCTTAACCTACTTCTCCTTGGAATTCTCGGTGTGGTGTATCTGTTTTATGCAACCAGGAGAGGGGGTTTCGTAAGAAGGGAGGAAAGCATGACATTTTGACATTATTAAAGGTCGAGAGACTGGACAGTAGAAAGTGAAATCACTAGGAAGATAACCCAGAAAATGTGAGAGTTGGGAGTAAGAGAAGAGAAATAGGACGGGTTAGCAGTTTCCTCTGCTCAGTGGTTCAGTGAACAAAGACTTCTGCATTCCAGCCAGCCTCAAGCCAACTCTGATGTTTCCTTATCTGACTCTGAGATTCAGCAAATGGCTTTTTTTTTTTTTTTCCTGTTCTGTGGATGTAGTAGCTATTCTCTCCTGTCCTTTTTAAAATATGAACTTTTAAATTTCTCCTTGAATGGAAGTAATGCATGCTCACTAAAATCAATACAGAAAGCCCAGAAAATATTATCCATAATCCTGTCACTCAGAGGTCATCACTCTGGGATACAATAACAATGAAAGCCTTAACAAGACAAATATTCATAATTTCCTGAGTGCTTAGGTACTTCTGGTATCCTTGCAATTGATTTTAGGGTCTAGAATGATGACCTAAAAATTGTAATCTGTGAATCAGAATCTGGACAGATTTCTGCCCCAGACATGAAACAGTCTTCTGGAGGCCCAAGTGGTCTGATAGGAATGCTTTTCTGCCTGATGTTCTCAAAAAGGTTTGTGTGTTAGCGACCATCAGCTTTATTCGTTCTCAGGTAAAGTATGTATGATAGATCTTCTTGGCTACTTGAGAGCTAACTGTCACAGTTTACAGAGGCGTACATGTAAATTTCTCCTCTGGCAGGGTTTTTGCTACTCCCAGATAGTGTGGCTTCTAGTAAAGTGGAGCTTATTGGTAAAGAACAAAGGAAAAGAGAAGGGGTCGATTAAAGCGCATCAAATCTTACTTTCTAACTAAAGGGCCAGTATTAAATAAATGAAATAAACAGATTCTTTACAGCACATTGGACAAATTCATAAAAATGTTAAAACAAAAATACTTGATGTGACTCGTGGGAGAACAGAATGATAGCATTTTTAGAAAGCATCTCCAAAGATCAGCTCGTTTACTTTGCTGCCCAGCACACAAAGGTTAAACTACCTATGACCAGTTTGTGTTTTCTTCAATCATGAAGACTGGAGATTCTGGGAGTTTCTCAACAATAAAATTCTTCAACTCAACCCAAAATGGAACCATAAAAAAAAGACATATCAAAAACATTTCCCTTTCTCTTACGAAAAGTCCCTCTCTTCCTGGAACAAAAATCAATTTACTTTCATCCTTTACCACGAAGACTTCATTTATTGAAACCGATTTTAGAGTGCTGAATCAGATTCAGCTTGTAGTCAAACATGACAATTTATGCTTTTTTTCATGGCTCCGTGTCTGACTCTGCCTTCCCCAAGGTAACAAGCAAATCCACACAACTTAGCAGTGGGAAATATCTTGTGTATGTTTAAATTGTGACTGTTGTGAAAGATGGCGTATTACGGTGAACATATCTTGATTGTAGTTCAAAATACAGTGGTTTCTCTGCAGATTTGTTTTGTTGAGTTAGAATGGTCCTAAGCTGCAGTGGGAGAGGAGGGGATACAGAATCATAGCTCTCTGCTTTTAAAAGGCTGCAGAGAGCTTCTGGTTCTGGGCAAGGTAAGTAAACGCACACCATTCTTTCTCCCCCCAGTGAATGCAGTTATAAAATCTGGACAGGATTCATAAAGTAGCTATTCGAGAACTCTGAAAAGTAAATGATAGCAGCAGATAAGAGAAGAAGATTAGAATATAAAATACTATCAAGTGGTGGTAAGCTCTCCCATCTTTTTCTCTCCAATACACCCTTCCTGCAGACTCCAGGCAGCACAAAGCCTGAAATGAACACCAACTGTAGGTAGAGAAATCTCAAAGAGAGCCCTTGAGCTCTGGATTAAGGAAAAGAAAGGGACTCTGAATGCTAAGAAAAGGGACTCTGAATGCTAAGAAAAGGGACTCTGAATGCTAAGAAAAATTCAGATCTATCTTCCCCTTACTATTTTCTTACACCTCAGCATTCCCCGCAGAGACACTGATAAAGGCCTTCAGGAGCTTACAATTGTAATGGAAGAGAGCTCGCTCTCTGATAAAAGGAGCAGAGATCCCAAGAGGATGGGATAAACAAACACTGCTTTTATGCTCCTTCTTTCTGTCACATCATTGCTTGGCTCTAGACAGGAGCACAGTTGCGGGAAATAGGCAGTAGAGCGAGGTAACTAAAGCCTTAGATTTCTGGCTGGAAGTTGGAAAAGGGGAGCCTTACGGAAGAGCAAAGGGCTGGGATGACAACAGAGAAGGAAAGGCTCAGGACAACAGCTCCATAAAGATGTTTATGAACTTTCAGGTTCATCTTCAGGCTTGCACATGGGTGAGTCTGGCCCTAAGCTTCTGTACAGTAGACTTTAGGAACCGAACTACAGGATAGAAAACTCAGATCCCACACTGGTAACTTGGTGGTGCATACACACCAGACAGAGATATGAAGAGCACTGCAAAGACTTTGAAAACAGAATTAACACTGTAACTACAACTTTCAGAAAGTGAGCCAGAACTTGTGGCCTGAACTCAACTGAGTCAACTGCCTACTTAAATATTTAAACTTCTCGGGGCGCCTGGGTGACTCAGTTGGTTGAGCATCTGCCTTTGGCTCAGGTCATGATCCTGGGGTCCTGGGATTGAGCCTCATGTCAGGTTCCCTGCTCAGCGGGGAGCCTGTTTCTCCTTCTCCCTCTGTTCTTCCCTAAACATCTATTGCATCTCTCTCAAATAAATAAATAAAATCTTAAAAAAAAAAATTAAGCTTCTTCTTTAAAGACGCTTAACTGGGGCCTGGGGGTGGGACCAAATAAGCCCAAAGAAAGCAGGAAAAAAAAAAAAAAAACATAAGGTCATAAATCAATGAAATAGCAAACAGAAAGACAATTGTGGAAAAAAATCAATAAAAACAAAAGCTGATTTAAAAAAAAACTAATAAAACGGATAAACCTTCTCTAAGAAGCACAAAGAGAGAAGATCCAAATTACTAAAAACAAGAATAAAAAGGAACTATCAATGCAGATCTCAAGGACATTAAAAAGATAGGAAATACTCCCAATAATTTGACATATATTAACAATGGGAATAAAATGAGCAACTCCTCCAAAACTTCAAAAAGCTACACAAACACACACACACCCCCACTGAAACTCACCTACAACGAGATAGATAACCTGAGTAGTCCTACAACTCCTAAAGGAATTGGCTTACAGTTAAAAAGGGAAAAAAGCCCTTGAGACCCTGAGTAGAGATAGATAACCTGAGTAGTCCTACAACTCCTAAAGGAATTGGCTTACAGTTAAAAAGGGAAAAAAGCCCTTGAGACCCAGATGGTTTCTTGGCAAGTTCTAACAAACATGCAGAGAACAAATGACTCCAATCCTCCCTAATCTCTCCCAGATATCCTACTAAAGTACTTTAATAAGTAAATCTACAACTAACAATCATACTCCATGGTGAGAAAATGGAATGATTTCTCCCTAATACTAGAAGCAAAGCAAGGATATCCACTATAACCACTTTTACTCAGCATCATACTAGAAATCCAGGCTACTGCAATAAGGCAAAAGAAAAAAATAAAAGGCATATGGATTGTGAAGAAAGTAAACCACTCCTACTCACATATAAAAGCGTGACTAGTTAGAAAATTCCAAGGATGCAACCAAACTCCTAGAACTAAAAAGCAACTTCAGTAAGGCTACAGGATACAAGGTCAACACAAGAAAACCCATTGTAGTTTTATATACCAGCAACCAGAACTGAAAACCAACACATATCTAACACAAGCACATATCTAACAAGGTATGTACAAGATCTGTATGTTGAAAACTACAAAACAGTGATGCACAAAATAAAGGGAGAGACAATTCAGTAACCATGGACTGGAAGTCCCATCGTAGTAAAGACGTCTATATCTCCCAAACTGATCTGCAGATTCCATACAATTCCAAAGTTCTAGTAGAATTTTTGGAGATACAGGCAAGCTTATTTTAAAATTTTTGTGGAAAGGTAAAGGAGCTTGAATAGCTAACAATTTTTAAAATAAAGAATAAGGTGAAAAAGTAACACAACTAGATTTTAAGGTTTGACATAAAAGTACAATAACCAAAAGAACATGGCATTGACAAAGACACAAATACATAGATCAATGGAACAGAATACCGAGTGCAGAAATCTATATTAATCCATCCTTATCATATCTATAAACCCCCATATATACACTCAATTGATTTTTGATAAGGATGAAAAGGTAATTCAATGGAAAAAATAGTCTTTTTAACAAATGGTGCTGGAACTATTGAACATCTAATGCAAACAAAACAAAACTCTAACCTAAACCTCACATCTTATACAAAAATTAACTTGAATCATAGAATTGAATGCAAAATGTTAAACTCTATAACTGCTAGAAGAAAGCAAAGGAAAAAGTATTTAAGACTTGGGATTCAACCAAGAGTTCTTGAATATAACACCAAAAACACAAATATAGAAAAATTGAATAATTTGGACTTTGTAAAGAGAATGAGAAGACAAGATCTATACTGGGGCACATCTCTAACAAAGGACTTGGATCCAGAATATATGACACTCTCAAAACTCAATAGGGAAAAGCAAACAGCCCAATTTAAAAATAGGCAAAATACTTGGGCAGATGCTTCATTGAGTAGTATATAATAGATGGAAAATAATGAAAAGACACTCATTAGAATGATTAAATGATTAAAGTTTTAAAGTGCTAGCAATACTGAGTGCGGGCAAGGACGTAAAACAAATGGAACTCTCTCTCTCAGACATAAGAAATGCAAACTTTGCACTCTAGAAAATAGTTCGTTGATTTCTTATGAAGTTAAACATACACTTACCCTATGACCCAGGAATTCCCTTCCTAGGTGTTTAACCTAGAGAAATGAAAATTTATATTTACACAAAACTTGATAGCAGCTCTATTCCTAACTGCCCAAAACGGAAAACAACCAGATGTCCTTCAACAAGTAAATGGGTAAATAAGTGGAAGCTGCCATACAATAGAATACTACTCAGCAATAAAAAGGAATATGTGATTGACGTAGGCAACAACTTTGATAAATCTCAAAGACGTTATGTGGAAAGAAATCAATTGCGAAGGGTTACATATTGTGTGATTCCATTTATGTGGCAATCTCAAAAATACAAAACTACAGTGATTGGTGGTTGGATGGGAGGGTGGATGGGAGATACAGGGAGCAGGCAGCGTTCTGGGGTGTTAGAACAGTTCTGTATCCTGATTGGGGTGCCGGTTATAGGAATCTACACCCATCTTAAAACTCCCAGCTGTATACCAAGAAAGTCATTGACTGTATGTTAATTTTAAGTACTAAAAAAATTAAAACAAATGTAATAAATACCCAAACAGTCATTCACATGGAAGTACAACCAGAATCTGTGCTAAGATGCTTATCACATGGCACTGTATTGTACTATAAGCAACAAAACAGGTCTATTTCCTGGCATGTCCATTTCTCTAGGACAGAAACCTTAGCTTTATAATCTCTGTATCTCCAGGATCCCACAGAACCCTGGTAGTTAAAGAAGGCACTCGATATTTTTTCAAAGATGAAACATAGACTAAATTGGGTATAAATGGTTTACATTATTTCATTTTGGTGGGGAATAGGCACAAACTGGAATTTAATAAGCAGTTACTGAAGGATAAAAGTTTTACAAAGATATTTTACAATTACATACCTTTGTGTTATTTTTGGCATTAGCTGAACAGGAGCTGGTAGTTGGAACATTTAGCATTCATATTCATGATTTCATAAAATTTATAATATTCATGGATTTATAAAATTCAGTGTGCACAGGTGCCTTTCAGCAAGGACTTTACTATGAAGTCACTTAATTATAAAGATTTTTTAACTGAAGTATTGTTCCAATAATTCACTAAGCTACATACATAAGACTTGTGGTGAAACATTATATTTGTTTAGTTTTGTTATATTGGATAAAGCCCTAAATACTCTTCAATAAAATTCAGGATTCGTATGTGGTCATATATGACCAAAAGTAAAATTTCAGAATCCTTTGGATAAAGATGAAATTTCCCATATGCACAGACATTAGTAGTTGCAATTCCTGGGAACCCACGCCTTACATGGCTATTGTCATGACCTTCTCCCAACCAAAAAAAACTTTTTAGAAAGCTTGAGAGAAAGACCATGTAAGTTGCTTTAGGAAACCAATGTTTACTACAGAAACAGCAGAAAGATAAGCTTCTCCCCAGAAGAGATCATCTATAGAGGAATTTTTCTGAGCAGAGAATGGCTGAGCAAGAGACAAAAAAAGAAAAAAAAAATCAGACAAGCTTAGTCCAAGATACTGGGGTCCTGACTTTCATGAGGACCCAAGCAACATTAATGTGATTATTAAACACTGCTGACAGTAGCAAACAGCAGCATGAGAGTGGGTCAAAACTGTTAACCATGACCTTAATATGTAAAGACACTACTTGTTCTTGGATTTTACCTTAGGCTCCTTGGCAGTTGTGACAGTGTTTTCTTATCTATATATATATTTTTAATAGGCTAAGTTACGGGTGCCTGGGTGGCTCAGTCTGTTAAGTGTCTGCCTTTGGCTCAGGTCATGACCCCAGGCTCAGCGGGGAATGACCTCTCCCACTGCCACTGCCTCTCCCCCTGCTTGTACTCTCACGCTCTCTGTCAAATTCATAAATAAAATCTTGGGAAAAAAATTTTAAAGTTAAAAATTAAAATAAAATACTCTAATTTAGTAAGTGTTGTTACATAAGTATTTCAGAGATATGGAAATACAAAATTAATAATATGTAACATTTAATATATTATATATAGATATAAAATATTTTAGATCAACATTCAAGTTTTAAAGTGGCCACACTTAGTTGTTCCACCGTTACAGAACAGTGACAGTTTACCCTACTGTAGTATGCACACCCGGAACCAAAAAAAAAGCCGTGTTTAAATTATACAACTAAAACTGTAATAGACATGGGATAGATTCCAGTGCATCTCTATTGGTGATATTCTTGATTCTTTGAACTCTGAAAATCACTGAAAGCCATTCCTTGGACTCCCATTTGTTGAAGAGGCCTATTGTAAAATGTAGGATATACCTGCAGAATAACCTCCAAATTGAAAATTAAATGTCATTTTCCTGTTGATTTTCTGGCCTCAATTTTAAGTTCCAAGAAGGCAGCCCAATGGAGACACTGGGCTCGCCTCTAGATTCCAAGCACAAAACGGTGGACACAGAACATGTACAAAGTAATGTTTTGTGAAAAATGAATGAATGAGTGTGTATCTGTAGGACTAGGACTGAAAGTAGGATTATATGATTGGACTTTAGGAATAATTTTGGCGTATTCCTAAATGAGAGACACTGTACAGTTCAATTAGAGATGTATTCTTCCATTCATTCATTCTGCCAACTAACGACTCTGTTTGGTTTCGGAATATTTTGTGTTAAGATCTGTGTTCAGAGGTGGGGACACAAAAATTCCTAAGAAGATATGGTCAGTGATCTCAGGTAGTCTAAGTCTAGTGCACAACACCCCCCACCCCCTGCAACACACACATGAGCTAATGTAATTAATACCAGCCTATTAAACCTTGATAACTATAATACGTATATCAATAGTGGACCCAGTGAGAACATAACTACCCCAACAAGAATCAACAAAGAATTCCTTGAGAAGTCAATGATTCAACTAGGGCGTAAGAGGAAGACAGGCTCCTCATAGATGAAAGTGGCAAACTGTAAATTGTTAAAGGTGTGAACTCTGAAGCCAAGCCATCTGAGTTTGCATCCCAATCTACCACTTGTCAGCTGTGTGACCTTGAGCAAGTTACCGAATGCTTCGTGCACCAGATTCCCCACAAGACCACGGATGGAGATAATAGCACATGTGACATAGGGCTGTTGGGGTAGTAATAATTTCAGTAGTTAATACCAGCATCTGTACCAGTACCTAAACCTGAACAAAAGCTAAGTATCTGAAAGGAAAAGGGCAATAAAGAGGCAACAAGACGAAAAAGAAATCCCAAGGTGCTTTAAAAAAAAAAAAAAGATATTTTTTTCACTAGAAAAAAATAAAAGCATAGAACACATCAAGTACAAATTATTAACTATGAATGAAGTGTGTTTTGCTAACTCAGAGAGTTTTCAGTCATTCACTTTTTATTACAACCATGGATTTTCCACCCAAATAATGCCCGGATGCATATGCAAGCACTCAAAACTCCACACTTAATTTGAGGGGGTCCATTCACAAATCAAGGGCAGTAGGCACACTCCTTCAACATCATCCCAGAGCTACAGATAATGGCATGGCCAAAGGACTATCACAAACTCTCCATAGAAACCAGTGCTTAGTTTGGAATTTTATACAACCCCACGCAATTATGGGCCCTAAAGTAACTCATCAAAAATTGACACCTGAACCCTTAGAGGACCGAGACAAATCGAACGCAAAGAACTGGACAATTCCATTTCAAATCACAGAGAGGCCCCTGGCCATTGGGGCTGGCGGGTCCTTGTCTGAGAAGCAGACCTGGGAGGGAAAAGGAGGCAGGTAGTCTAACCCTGAGGAGGACAGGAGGGTGCTAGACAAAATGTAGAAATGGACCGGCTTTGTACTCACGTGGTGAAGGAGCCAGGGGGGGCAGACACTCTCCGCAGGTCAGCAGCTGGCACCTGATGGATACTAGAGGCAGCAGGGAATGAGCAGCGAAGACAGTCAGCACAACAGCGTGGACAGACAGGGAACAAGCCAGGAGAGAGAAAGAGAGACACACAAAATTTAAACAGAAATTAAATGAGCGCATCACCAAACAGTGAATGAAAAGAAAAGGAAAATCCAGCCAGCCACGGACATAATCCAAAAAGCCGGTGATAGCAATGAAGCCAACAGGACACATGGCAAGGGCTGGCTCTAAGGCAAGCCACGGACCGCAGCACAGGGCAGGGCACGGGCAGATGCTGCGAGAGCGCGGACACTGGGCAGGGCTGCAGGCGGGCAGGAGGCATCTTCATGTTCCTCTCTTGCTCTAGGTCATTGGAGACATCCAAAGAGAGGATGCGCGTGCGCACGCATACAAATACACATGCATGTGCGTGCGCACATACACACACACACACACACACACACACACACACATACACTAGAGGGGGTAGGCTGGCATAGTAAACTCATCTTTGAGGAAAGTCAAAGTAAATTTAATCCTTTAACATAGTCCTCTTGATTCCAGATCTCTGTAGGAAATTTGTGTCAAAAAACAACCATCTTGAAAAAGCGTGGCTCAACCAAACCTTTAATGACTCTGAAGGTAATACCAAGAAAGCCTAAATTCATCACAGTGATGTCGTAATTCCACTCATACTCTTGGTAGAAGAGGGGGACCATAGACTTCACCCTTTTCTCTCTTCTTTTATAAAGGAAAGGAACTTCAGTAGTTATTAGAAAAGATGAAACACAAAATTTAAGAAACTAAACCTAAAATTTGTTGTCACATTTACAAAATGATTCTCTCCACTCTCCCAGAGGATTTGAAGAGCTTTGCTGTAACTGTGGTAGGCACAGCCATCCCTCTTTTCTGCTGGGTATATAAATTCACACATAAAGTTACCCGTGGATCAACTCCTTGTGTTCCTCAAAGGACTATCAGTTACAACCAATAATACTTCTGAGCACCAGGATGAAGGACTCCAACCCATTGAGTTTCCCAATTCAAAGTCTTCCAACTAGAAATCTTGCCCCTGACTAATATGATTGCCTTTCCCAGTGGAATCTTCATTACCAGTGAGCTCAGGAGTCACTTGGCTTAAGATCTCCCTAACCACCTGAGAAATTTTACATTTCTGCTCTCTTTCAAAGGTGCTTTTTGAAGAGCGTCATCAAGTTTACCTGGGCACCATGTTACTAGCACATGAATAGGAAGCTAGATGAATCTCTGCTATTACTTTTTGGGGGAATGATATTCACTGCGGTTCTTATTTTGAATAGATTCATAAGCCATGATAAAATGAGATATGCTCCTGTCCCAGAGAGATGGGGGTCTACTGAACACAACAGGTCTAGCCCTTCAGTTTCTATATGGTAATAGCAAATGGGATTATAGACTAAGAAGAATTATTTGGAAATAAATGTTTTTGTATAAATGAAGATCTAGTGGCATCATGATGGCCTACTCTTTAATAATTTCTCATGGGAATTCCCTCACGTATCCAATCCATGTGAACCAAATCTTGAAATTCTTGAGTATGTATCTTCCATTTATTCACACCAAGTGTCATCAAGATGTTACCTATGTTACTTTTATATTCATGGATTTTAGATCTATGTTATTTTAGATGCAGTCTCAGAGCAATGTTAATAGATACAGGATTACCGATCCGGTCCATGTGCAAGTCAGTTATTCAACAGCTAATCATATCTCAGACATACTGGTAGGCACTGAGGATCCTAAGAGGAAAACTCCAAGCTGGAAAGAGAGACAAGTAAACCAAGAACTATATTATTCTTGGTAGATGGTGTGATGAACGTAACCTAGAACCCCAACAGAGTATCTAACAGAATCTAGAAGTAGACCTAGAAGTAGATCCACTTTCGATCTAGAAGTAGATCGAAAAGGACTCTTAGGGAAAGTGACATTTCAATGGAGTCTTGAACTTCAGCAAGAGTCAACCGACAAAAAGGCAGGAAAGAAGGCAGTGCAAGAAGAGCAAGAGACATGCAAAAGATGCCAGTGCTCCAGATGAGCGATGACCTCTGGAGCACAGGAAGAAGATGATGATGGCAATGATCAAAACGTTCTGTAAGGCTAAGGAATACAAGTTTAACTTTTCTAGAAAGATCCTTCTGATTAATCTATTGGAAAAGCATTGCATGAAGGGCAGTGACACCGGAATCAAGAAATCATGAGCATCATTTAGTGATGACAGGGTGAGTGAGTGAACTTAGATGGCCTTTGAACAGAAGCTGTATTACTAGCAGAGTGGGTAAGTGGTGTGAATTAAAGATATGGGAAATAGGGGTGCTTGGGTGGCTCAGATGGTTGAGTGTCTGACTCTTGGGTTTGGCTCAAGCCATCATCTCAGGGCCATGGAATCAAGCCACAAGTTGGGCCCAGCCCTCAGCGGGAAGTCTGCTTGAAGATGCGCTCTCCCTCAGCCCCTTCCTGCCCTTTATGAAATAAATAAATCTTTAACCACCCCATCCTCCAAAAAAGACATGGAAAATAAATAGGAGGTAGGCCTCCAAGGCCACTTGGATGTGTAACAGTGTGGGTGACTCGGAGGACTCCATGGCAGGGGCATGGTGAATGGGTAGATGGTTCCTTATAGACAAATATGAATGAAGAGGGCTCACTGGTTGATGAGCAGAGAAAGCAATGGGAGCAGAGTTAATAAGGCCATTTTCAGCCTTCAGTCTGAGGTTGCTAGGGGATATCCAGGTAAAGATATCAGCTGAGACATCTGGGTGTGAGTCTCTGGCTGTTAGAAGGAATGCCAGGCTAGAAGACACAGATGTGAAATTACTCCATTATCAGTCACAAATGAAATCTGGGGTACAGATGTGATCTCCCAGAGAAAGGCAAACCTGTGAGGAACACCACTGCTCAAGTGGAAAAGGAAGCCAGCTGTTTAGGGAACCACAGTACTTGATTCTCAAACAGACACAGTTAACTCCGTACCCCCACCCCCCAATCCTCATCAAACACAGAGGTTTCTAAATGAGTTCTCTAGACTTTACAAAGCAGTTCTCTTTCTTCTGAAAGAAGACAGGCAAATGGAACAGAGGTAACAGGGAGTCATGGAACACAAGGAGGGATGAGAGAGAAAGAGAGAATGAAAGAGGAAAACAGGGAAGGAAGGAAGGAAGAAAATAAATATCTTCCAATTATCTCTCCACCATGGCTGTGCAAGTGAACCTGGCACAATTGTGGCCGAAACAGAAAAGCCTAGAGGACTTAGAAAGTTGAAGAAAACTTGTAGAAAGGTCTTCATGGCCAGGCAACCCTCAAACTGGAAACTCCATCTGGAAATCCAGTGGAAGAAGTCAGATTTCAAAACAAGGATTTCTAGTAAAATAGAAAGAAGAAACCTAATTGCCAAGGGTGAACAGAGCAGTCAGGGTTTAGTTTTTAATACTCGTGACAAGATAAGGTGATGTTTGGTTTTCCTTTGAAAATGTGCTATCTGTATTGATTTTCTAACAAATATAGTGTTTTAATAGTTATTTATCATCGGTAGCAGTAAATATCTCGGTTAAGTTTTACAAGTGTCCTTTTTGGAACCGAAAAGCTTTTTAACATCCTTCAGGGATTTCCTGAGACCAGAGGCTGCTTAGGACGCACCACTGCCCCCTGGTGGAAAGGAATGATTTTTGACTTGAGGCTGTTTCTGGAACACCCCGCCGTTATATCTATGGCATCGCATCATCCGTCGTATGTAATCTAAGTACGAAAAGAAAACAACTATTTGTATTTGTTTTCATATGTGAAGAAAGCCCAAATGAATTCTTCACAATATAGTTGCTGAGAAAATACAAATTCTTTCTCAGTTCAAGACCAACAACTGTTTGAAACTAAGCACCCGGAAACAATTTCGCGTCTGATAAGGTCATCAAATACAGCACCACCAGGAACAGGGATGGGAGGTCGTTGCCTGTAGATATTAAGAACTTTTCGTTTTATTACAGTTTCTTTACTATCTCCAAATGACCCAAAACAACCTGAGCTGCTATATTGTCTCCAAGATGGCTTTTCATTTAGTATTTCAGAGCTTTCTCCCCAACCACTGGTTCAGGGATTAACACTAATGTTTCTAGAGAGCATCTGGTCAACTGTATATGGTTGTTGACATCCTACCTTTTTCACATATAAACTGGCCAGTTGAATATTCAGCTTAATGGGAGTTCAAGCAAGGAGAAAAGAAAACCAGGGAGGAATGAGCTAGGAGTTTCACTAGCTGCAAAATGTAAACAAAGTAAGGAATAGAACTGACAGGCTGTCTGGATAATGATCTGGGGAAAGTGCTGAGTGACTCTGATGTCCAGAGAGACTCCAGGAAAGGGGGAAGCAGAGGAGAGAGGCTTTCTCATGCCAGCTTCAGACTCAGAAGCAGATACCGAAAATGCAGACACTGGAAGAGCCCCGTCTAATGCTATTCCTCAACATATGCCATCTCAGAAAGAGAGGTGAAGTCAGGTTCTGGCAGTGAGCTATGGCACCTGTGTCACTGGTTTATTCTAGGCACTCCTGTAGATTGTCAAAGCATGCCCTGCTTCATAGGCACTGCAGGAAGCCAGCCATTCAGGACACATCATTAACCATGCACCACAGGCCACAAACAGGAGGAGCACATTGGAGGGTCCCCCCAGGGACAGAATAATGACCCAAGACTCAGCCCAGAAATGACCCTACCTTGGGTTAGACTAACCATATGGGCATTATATAGAGAAGATACTCAAAAAGAGGCCCTAAATTGCCATCCTTCCCCATGCCCTTCTCCAACCCCAGATAGATACTGCTATTAAAACAAACAAACAAAAACAATTAGATGAAGGGGTGCTCTAAGGGGAATATATACTCTAAATATCCAGTTATTATCTCCTTATCTCAAATTGGTTCATCAAAACACCTAAGGAAAGAAAGGGTTCAAGAGGGATACAGTTTATTTCGGTATGGAATAGTAAGTTAGGTTGTATCTAGACAACAGGATGCCCCTCAGAATGGCAAAACTGGGTTGAAGCACCAGCATCCATGGGATCCCAATACGGGGGCACCAGGAAAGTAACTCACTAACAGGCAGAAGGGGATGCAATTGTGGAGAGAGGGTGAGCTTCAAACACCCAGCTCTGCCCACCTCCCGCTACTGGTGAAACCAACACTCTCCAAGTGACCTGGGTAGAAAAGAGGCCAGCAGCTTGCCTTCTTAAAACAAAACAGAACATTCTTATCTTGATGCATTTTATGACCCTAGAATCACTCATAATGATTTTCTGTTGTTCCCAATAAATCTATACCAAAGTGGTCAATGAAGAAGCGTTATCTACCTTGTGTACAATACAGTAGTTATTTCTAAAGTTAGAGTGTGATCACTGTGTAATAAATATGAAGAAACATATGTCAGAGAGACCAAGGAACTGCTGTTTCTTGGACTTTGTTCCTTTTTCACAGTAAGGCCCCTAGACCATGCACATGCTTGGCGCTCTCTTCATGATCTTTGTGTTCACAAAGGTAGGCAAGGGGCAGACTCACTCATTGAGTAAAGGCATGGATGTTCTCCTCTTGCTCTTCTGTACCATGTTGGCTTGATTCCTCAAGGAGATCCGAATCATAGCTGGGGCCAACCTACAGGGCTCCCCATCCACTTGCATGGGGATGGACTTGTAAGTGAGCAGCATGACCTCCCGACACTGGTGTAGCCTTTCCCCATGGCCCCCAACTTGCAGGGCAGCCTGTGAATTCAAGAGTCCATAGGAAGCTGGAAGTTAGTTCTTAAGAGTCAGGAAAGCTAGAACCCCCAAGTGCGCTCTGAATAACCCAAAGGCCTTTGGTAAACATAGTGAAAGTTGCTAGCCAGGAGTGGACTGGGAAACCTCAGGTAAGTCACCTTAACAAAATGAACTAAAGTCTCAACTTCTTATGAGCTTGACCAAAAATGCTCAATAGCCAATTTTCGGTGTTACTTATTTTCAGTCTTAATTTAATCACATTACTTTGATACAGAAGTTGCTCTTTGTGCTATTTATTCCCACTGAATAACCAATGTAAGGAGAAAAAAAAACTATAAAGGACATAAAGCACAGGTTAAGGGACATTTTTCTAATTAAAATATAAACATATATTATAATATGTATTCTTTAAGTATAAATACATAATATAGCTACCCAACATATTTATGTATACATAACATATATCTTATATATGTATATGCTATAATATGTAACTATAAATTATATATTAAATATATTCATATTTATATTGGCAACCCATCCTTGTTTAATTTTCAAACTTGGGGGAAAAGTTTGGAAAAAAGGAAAAAAGAAAAAATCCTTCTTTTTTCTTTTTACCAAAAACCTCCTCAAACCTAAAATTTAATCTGTATAAGACCAAAGAAATGCAAAATTATATTAATTACTCAATTACAAACATTATAAAAGGTAAAGCAGCTTTGAGGATCAAAATCAAACACAGAGCTCAGTTCACCATGGTGGCCAAAGAATGGAAAAGTCAATCTAACATGAAAAGCCTGTTGTTAAGAACAACAAAGTAGCATTAACTTACCTGAATTAGTTAAAAAAATATGTATATGCACACATGTATATTTATATATGTTAAATTATATACTATATGTTTTTATGTTGTGTATGTTATTACATATATAGTTATCATTTACCTTTAGGGATGAATGAAAATTATACATATTTGGTTTTAAAAGAGTACACAAATTATACAACTTGATGACTATTTTATACACATATGTGAATCACCATCCTGATCAAGCTTTAGATAATTTATAGTTTTCCATGTGCTCCTTTCCAGTCTTTTTATACCCCTCCCACAAACCAGTTAGCAACCAATAGTCTGACTCCTATCACCATAGATTCAATTTGTTTGAACTTGAAATTCATGTAAACCATAGGAGTAGCTGACTCTTTTGTGTCTGAAGTTTTTTGTTCATTATTTTTAAGTACTATCTAGCAAAATGTATATATTTGTTCTTCAGCTGGTAAACATTTGGTTGTTTCCAAGTTTCCAGTTTGTAGCTATTGTGGATATAAACTTTCTTGTATGTATCTTTTGCTAGATACTTTCTTGGGTACATACAATGAGAACAATTGTTACGCTGTTAAGCTGAGATGTATAATTAACTTGAGCAGATACTGCTAAATAATTTTTCAGCAAGGTTATATTATGTATTTTGAGTTATCAATTAGCTTATAATAAATATTAAAAAAGAAGTAAAATTGTAACTTGCTCAAAATTTCAAAGATTAAAACATAGTATCAACCTGTTTCTGTATGTCTCATTTCCATGAATGGGGAATAAACTTTGTTAAGAGATTTGTGAAGTCAATCTCCCCTTATTTCGTTGCCAGATATGTGTATTTTCTGATGCATTGAATTTCTTTTTTTTTTAATACTTGTATAAAAATTAATTTGAGTAAAAGAAACTTAATTATCTATAAATCCAAAGAGAAAAGAAACACAAAGGAACAAAAAGGACAGAAAGAAAAAAGGATAAAAACTGAGAAGAACTACTTATAGAACACCTGTAATGTTAAAAGCATTCCATTGTGTGCTTTACATACAATTTTTTTCAATTAGTTGGGAGAACAAGAAAGCAGAGGAGGATGCAGTCAGAATTTACTAAAGTTCTTTTTGGTCTATTCCCCGATCCTTTGTTATGCAGCTGGAAGTTTTTCTTGGGTGTACTCAAATGATCCACTTAAATCACTTAGATTAGAGCCACTCTCTCATGTCCAGAACTTTTCTAATATATTTCCCTTGCCTTCAAGTACTTCTCAGCTGAGAGCTCTATGCCTTCATCCAGTGTTCTGGAAATGCCATTTCTTCTCCTCCCCTTGGTCACCCTTGACTAGGCCTAATCACAAATAAAAATGCAGAACCTGCCAGGTGAGAACTTCTTCCTTTGACTTTGACAGAATTGAAAACTGTTTTAAATACTTTCCAACCCTTTGGTATGAGAAGGCATACACGGTACTGTAGAGCATTTTTAAGTCATCTTCTCAGCCTCAAATTAGAGCAGCAGCAAATACCACAAACACGTAAACAGCTGTCCCACTGGCATTTCAAAATCAACCCAAGATCACTGCGAGGCACAGGAGGAATTATACTACATAGCTTTTCAGGATAAAGACAGTTCTATTATTATTAGCACAGCCACGCTATTTTTGGAACAAGTTAGAGTAAAGGTAATTCTTATTTTATGTTCTCAGTGTTCCAAGATTCATTGTTTATGCACCACAGCCAGTGCTCCATGCAATACCTGCCCTCCTTAATACTTTAAATGCTTATTAGAAATGCTTATTTTTCATCACTCAGAGTGGTCTAGGCTTAACCATAAATATCCCCATGATTTGCTAGAAGGAATCATTTACTGGTGATAATATCGTGGTTTATTCGTGACAGAGATTGAATTATCTATTGTATCTAGCATCTATCACTTTTGTGAAAATTTCAAACATTGCCCTTCTGGTAGCCCGGGCCCTGAGAGGCAAACAAAGACATCCCCTGAACAAAGTATATTCACGGCCATACTGCCCTGCTGCCCAGACCAGAACAACTTTCCTTCATGCCACAGGTGTGGCTTGAGACCGTGTGTCTTGCCACACTACACTCCTCCCCGTGATACTTGTCTCCAAGCTTCATTCTCTTTCTTAGTACCCAAGCCCTTACTCTACTTGCCGTCAGATGGGAATGATGGGCAATCCTGGCTGGGTGGGAGCAGAGAAGAGGACATAAAAGATTTAGGAACAAAATCAGCAGATGGTACGCAAAAGCCTGAAAACCATGCTGAAACTATAAAAGTATAAAACTTTGCTAAGAGAAATGAGAGAACAGCTAACTGGAGAAAGATATATTTGTAGATTAGAACACTCACACTGGTAACATGTCGATTCTCCCTACTCTAAAGATTCAAAGCAATCCCAATTAAAATCCCAGCAGTGTTTGTTTGTTTGGTCAACACAAACTGATCCTAAAATTTATGTACAAATGCAAAAGACAGAATACCCAAAACATTCTTAGAAGGGCAAAGTGGAATGATTCATGTTACCCGTTTGAAGACTTACTATGAAGCTACAGTAATCAAAACACTGTGGTACTGCCATAAGGATAAAGAAATAAATCAGTGAAACAGGATAGAGTCCAGAAACAGAACCACATTCAACTGAAAGGCACTGAAGTAATTCTATAGCAAAGTCTATCTATCAGCAAATAATGCTGGGAAAAAACTGGGTAAATGTATTTTTTTAAAAACAAATCTTTGGGTGCCTGGGTGGCTCAGGGGGTTAAGCCGCTGCCTTCGGCTCAGGTCATGATCTCGGTCCCGGGATCGAGTCCCGCATCGGGCTCTCTGCTCAGCAGGGAGCCTGCTTCCTTCTCTCTCTCTCTCTGCCTGCCTCTCAGTGTACTTGTAATTTCTCTCTATCAAATAAATAAATAAAATCTTAAAAAAAAATAAAAACAAATCTTAATACATACTTTATACAATTCACACAAATTAATTTGGACTGAATTACAGACTTATACACAAAAGCTAAAACTACC
Source organism: Mustela putorius furo (assembly GCF_011764305.1). Classification (NCBI taxonomy): domain Eukaryota; kingdom Metazoa; phylum Chordata; class Mammalia; order Carnivora; family Mustelidae; genus Mustela; species Mustela putorius. The sequence continues at coordinate 90,891,736 of NW_025421998.1, forward strand.
AAAACTACCAATCTTTAAAAATCAAACACAGGAGGATATTTTCCCAACCTTTCTTGGAATAAGCAAGGTTTCTTAAGAAAGGCGCAGAAAGCACTCACATGAAATAAGCCTACCTCATAGAATTGGAATTCAGAAGAATGTTTAAAGTTCTGCTTGTCAAAACAAACACTAAGAAAATAAAAAGATGAGAAGAGATAGAGAATGTATTAGCACTAAATAGATCTGTCAAAAGACTTGTATTCGGAATATATAAATAACTCCTGAAATTCAACGATAAAAGATTAAACAGCCTATTAAAATATGCAAAAACCCCCCCCACAGTTCAAAAAACCAAAAAACCACGCAAGGTAACGATAAAGTTAAAACAACGTGTCCTTACTCACATAGGACATAATGGGATGGATAAAACACACATGATTTCTCTCTTTCTTTCTAGGGATGAAATTTTATTTTCACCTTCCCTTCTGTTTCATCAAGGTGTAATTTTAGAATAGCTTTTTGTTTCTATCTGTGAACACATTTCCAGCACCTGTGGGATGTTGTTACATCTTAATAGGTATTCATGTTCATTGTTGTTGGGCAAGTAAACAGAACAAACTTTCTAGAAAGCAGTTTTATAACTGTTATTAAGAGGCTTTAAAATATTTATGTCATTAACAGTAATTTCTTCTGTGGGGATATGTCATCAGATAGTATTTTAAAATGTGAACAGAGGTTTACGAGTAATTATTACAGGATTATTTACACCACCATGCATCCAAAACCCTCAATATTTCATAAAGGAAGCTTTTCATAAAGGAATAATTATTATATAAATTGAGATATTTATATATGAAAGAGTAGACAGCCATTTGTGCTATGGGTTTAACTAATACAATTTCTTATAAGTTTAAAAACACACATATAGCAATTGGAAGAAAACATACCAAAATATAAATAGTTACAGATCATTTAACTATGACTGATATTTTTATTTTTAGTTCTTCGTGTTTTATCAAAATAAGCACACATTTAATATTTTTTTCCTGAAAAAATAAAGAATATACTCTCTGGTGTATATAAAACTTCAGCCCTGGGAATTTCTCCATGTGATTTCTCTCACCAAATAACCTTTAAGCTTTTCTACTTCATAAATACAAAAGAGCTTACATATTTTAATTTCAATTAACATAAAGAAAACTGGCTCCACTTTCTTTAAAGTTCAGGAGACTGAAATCTTTGGATTTCATACTGCACAGCAAATTCGGTGACCAGTGCCTCAATCTGTATAATGCTTTGGTCTGTCCTAGAGTTTTAGATTACTTAGAAAAAGACTCAACATGAAAAGATCTCCAAAACCATAAAGGAAAAAAGCCTGAGGCAGAAATAAATACAAATTACAGTGTCTGATTCTGGTCTGCATAGAATCCAGAAAGGGAATCAGGCGGCGCCTGGGTGGCTCAGCTGGTTAAATTTCTGATTCTTGGTTTTGGCTCAGGTCATGTTCTCATGGTGGTGAGGCTGAGCCCCTGTTGGTAGGGAGACAGTCTCCATAAGCTCATGGTGGAGAGATTAAGCCCCTCACACTGGGTAAGGAGTCTGCTTAAAATAATCTCTCCTTCTTCTTCTACTGCCCCACCCCTCAGCCCATTTGCTTGCATGCTCTCTCTCTCTGAAATAAATAAAATCTTAAAAAAGAAAAGAAAAAGGTAATCAGGTTACCGAGAACTCAATGAAGAATCATCTTAATTCTAGGAATGCGTTTCAACCAGGGAAACAAACTGAAGACTACTGTTTTGAAGTTTGCAATCACAAGATAAAGAGTCTAAAAGAAACAGTGTTTTTTTCCCACCCAGTAATTCTGTTTGAGTCTCTCTTCAAGTGCCACTCTGAATATTTTAAATTCACAAAAATATATACATATATCCAAATAACCACAGTCTTCTGTTTATGCAATCATGTTACACAGATGTCGTTTTCAAATAATTTATGCTCTTAGAAACATAATCAGCATAATAGTTTCAAGAAACATGAGACCCAAGTCCTGGAAATGAAATTCTTTCTTCTAGAACAATAGTGTATTGTTATATGAGCAGTCAGGTAAGATGTGAATGAAAACAGAAACATATGCCCATATTCTTCAGAGAGCATAGGATGTTCAAAACTGTGCAGTATACACTACATTTAACTCTGCTTTCTTGAAGTAGAATTTTTTTTTTTTTTATCTTGGAAGCAATCTAAAGTCACTAGAATCTGAGATCCACATTTGATGCTAGCTGCTATGTATTTTTACATGATTCATATCATATAAGGAGAAGAAATAATTGATGTACTTTTGGTATTCCATTTTCTCTTCACCAGCTTCTATCAACTATTATTCTTCTCCTTTTCCTACTAATGGGATGGGCGGGAAGGAGATCTGAGAGACCCCCAAACCCTCTCCCCCAACCTGGAAGGATCCCATGAGCTCTAAACATATATTTCAAATTGTTTCTATCTCCCTAGGTGCCTTATAGGAGTTTCAAATTTAACTTACATAAATTGAGCACTGGGTAATATATAGAACTGTTAAATCCCTATATTTTGATATACTTCTATATAACCATCATATATATATAGAAGTGTTAGATGACTATATATCTATATATCACAATATATAGAACCATTAATAACACAATACATAGAACTGTTAAATCACTATGTCATTCACCTGAAACTAACAACACTGTATATTAACTAGACTGGGATTAAAATAAAATTTAAAAATACAGTTAAAAAAAAACCACAACTCGTTTTTTGGCAATATTATATTTCTTTGATATTCTCCACATCTCTAACATATTCACCCTTTACCTCATGGCCTGCCCTCGCTGGCCAGGATTCATGTATAGTCCTTTTAACCCTCTACAGTAAGTCACCGTGACTGAATAACCCTTGAAGTTGTGCATCGCCCCCGTCATTACCACTTTCTTCCCCGGATTCCAGGCCTCCCATTGCTGCCCCTGGGCTTCAGTACCGACATCTTGCTTTGTCTCTCTGCCTCCAGCAGGAAAGATTCTGGTCACCTTCCACCCAGACATCCAGGCAATCTTTCTAAACTGCAAATCTGATTCTGTCTCATTCCATCTCTCCCAACCTTCCTGCTTCATGGTTACAAAAACCTGGTCCTGTCCTATCCTTTCTCCATAGCAGCGTCTTTCTTCAGCAGATGTGCCACCGCTGAGCCATCATGAGAGCTCGGGGACACCACGTTCTCTCAGGCTCATTCCCCCACAGAACGGACGCTCACAATCTCTTCCGTAGGCACTCCTGCCTCCTCTGTGCAATTTTTGCTGATTTTCCCATTTAATAAGCACTGTTTGGTTTCAATTCTTCCTAGCTCTACACATGCCTTTCTCCTAGAATTTGTGAGGCCAGAACGCAGTAATTGCTTTTTTGTGTGTGTCCTCCCATAACACTGAACTGTGGGCACCCTGAGGACAGGGCTGGTCTCTGGGTCCATTTCGTATCTGTTTCATGTAGCAGAGTGTCATTTATTAATTCAATAAGAATTTGTGGATTAGTAAGTGTTCAATAGATATTTATGACTAACATTACATGAATGAAGACAGGGAAACATTTTAAATGACAAATATTACCTGAAACTTATAAAATTCCTATTAATTAGAGAACATCAGTATGACCTGTATTTCCCATGGGCTGCTTGGCCTTTCATGGTCCAGAACCCCGAGTTACCCAGGGTCACTTCCACTGTACCTGACTTGCTAAGTATTTGTAAGTCCACCCAGATTTGAGGGGAGGGTACACAGACCCAAATTTGGAATGGCAAGCATCCTAAAAACTCAAATCCGTTTAAAACAATGGTCACCATCCAAAGATGTTAGTAATTACTTATTTTGAAGACATATAAATAAAACAAATTTGTTATCCTGCTTTTCCTATACCAATAAGGTAACCAAGCAGCCAAATGATGGGTGAAATTGCTCTTTATAGAAATATTCCAGTTAATTAGTGAAAAAGGATAGAATTAGAATATCACTACTCTGCCAATCTCTAATGATTTCTGGATCCAGACAATGCTTATCAGGGACCACTAGTCACACCGGAGAGACAACTAGATATTACCTATCCTCTTCCAGAAGAAGGAAACACTAGCCACAAAGTAGATTTGGGGGCTGGGAGGATCCGCATCCAACCAGCAACTTAAAGGAAACAGCAAGGGAGAGGATCATGTTAGCTGACAGCTCAGGAATAATCAGCACAATTCAAACTCAGGGAAGCGTTACAGGACGAACAGCCTGGTTTCTTCAATAAGTAAATGAAGAAGGTAAAGAGATGGGCAGAAACCTGTAGATACATAAGAGTCATGTTAATCAATTACAACAAATAAATTTTACTTGGATCCTGGTTCAAACTCACAGAGCACAAGGAAGCAAGGGACATTTGCAAGACAACTGGATGTTTGAGCACTTGGTAAATGGTAATATTCAGATGCTACTGCCTTAATTTTTTTCAGATATAAGGCATATAGTTGTGTTCATAGTCTTATCTTCTAAAAACACATACAGAAGTATTTATAAGTAAGTGATATAATGCCAGAGATGTGCTTCACATTAATATAGGGGTGGCGGTCAAGGTAGGGACAGAAAGAAGATTGCCTATGTGTTGAACATGACATACTGTTATAAGCTAGGTGATGGCACGTGAGGGTCAATATATTATTTTGTCTATTTTTATACTGGGCTTTTCTCATAACAAATACTTATTTAAAAGCACCTTTTGCCATTTCCCCATTGACCGTGGAACAAAGTCAAAACCTCTAGATGAATCCTGTAATCACTCCATGATCTGGTCCTTGCCTAACCACTCTCACTTTTCACCTCCATCAAATGAATTACTGTTCCCACAGAGGACTAGGATCTCTCATACTTTGGAGTGTATGGAAATTTCTCTTTCTACAGAATGCCCAATCCTCCTCTTCTTCTCCTGGCAAAATGCATTCACTCTGCCACATTTGCTCAAGCCAGCTACAGGTACCAACTCTCTGTTGTGTGGAAGACACACACTGGAGTGATGGATACCCACCACCTGCCACTCCTGGCTGGCACTCCACCCTTTCCTGCCCTCCTTGCCCTGTGAGCCTGACCTACTCAGACTTTATCAGTAGCCACTTGTCCGCTGGGATCTGGTTAGACTTCTCCAGAGGTAGGCACCAGTGGAAGATCTTCAGGGCCAAGAAGAGTGGGGTGGTCTATCTAGGGCTCTAGTTTCCTTCCTGCCATGCTGGCAATGACTCACTGCTTCCACTCAGCAAACACTACTCCTATCAGGTGGTCCTTCCCAAACAGTCCTTCTTCTGGTGCAGCTGACTGTTTCTTTACCTTTGGACGTTCAGCTCAGGAATACACCACCACCCATCATTCCTTTTCACAAACCTACTTCACTATTTGCCGGGTCCCTCTACAAACTCTCCTCCAGTTACCCTGTGTCAGTTGGCTATATCTTTACTGTCCAGACACTATGCATTTGTCAACAAAAATAACCCAAGCAAGACTATAAAAAGGACCTGACATAGATATGGGTTGAGAAATTATAGAAGATGGAGAATCAAAAAATATTTTATAGAGAAAAAGTCTGTGCAATGGTCCTGTGGTGCAAAAGCAGCAAGAAATGTTCAAAGCTAAGCTTGACTTGGAAGGCTACCTGAGCTAGAAAGCAAAGAGGGCAGTGGAAAGGCTGGAGAATCAGAGAGAAACAATCTTGCAGGCCTACATTTTGATTTTGATACTGAGAGCAGTGGGGAAGTATCTAATATTCTCTTTGCCCTCCAGCCCCCCACCCCAAGCCTAGGTGAAGGATCATCTTCTCTTCCACATTCCCTAACAGTCTTCTGCCACATTGTCAGGCTCTGACACACTGGTAAATACTCCATAAATATTCACTGAATCCATGAATAAATGAATGAGTAAAACACATGGGGCCAGATTTGAGCCCTTTTTTTGGTTGCTTCTAAGAATTCTTCCTTGCACAGATCCTTCTTGAATTTATGCCTACATTTGGTCTCAGCAGGGTCTTTGCCTGTAATTAGCATACAGACCTTGGGAAAGAAAGAGCTGAACTTGAGCTAGGACCTGAAAATAAGATCAATGCCAGAACAATCTTCACCACTCAACAATCATTTCACCAGACTTCAGGAGCGCCATCACCATCTTGGGTGATAGACACTCTTGCCACAAGCACAAGAGGCTATTCTGTCTGATCTAGTAACCTGAGGTGATTCAGGAAGAGTCAGTAGGGATCCACAGGATGAATGACAAAGAGAGCTGTTTTGTCTTGTTTAGAGCAAGGAATACAACCCTTTTACCTTCAAGGCATGAGGCATAGCACAAACCCCAAACGAACCAGGGATTGCAAGGAAAAGCTTTTAACTTTTCCACTTTTCGTTTTATAAACTGATAAGGTGGTCTGATTTACATCAGGTAAGATGATAAGTGTAATTTTTAAATGGTTTCCTCATCATTCAATAAGTTGAAATACATAGCTAAAACCTGCTTGAAATTTCCCTTACACTATAATTCACAATTTAATGCAAGCAAACAAAATTAAAATGCAAAGGTGATCTCAACACTGTAGCAAATGAATATTCATCATTGTCACAATAGTGATGTCTTTCTTTATTCAGGTATTTTGTGATAACGGAGACAGCCACCTCATTCTTAAGCAGGCATGAAAAAGAGGAATGCACAGGACCACTTTCCTTTCTACCTAAACAAAGGTAGGTCCTCAGTGAAACAAAAAGCTATCAAATGGCAAGGTTTCTGCAATGCTGCTGAGATATGTCTGGGGCAAAATGCTCTTTAATTTCCCTAAAAATGCTGCATTTCATTCTGGTAGAAAATTAATCAGGAAAATTAACAAATAGTATTTATTTTTGAAAATCAAACAATTGAGCATCAATCACCTTGGTGACATAAAGAATTATCTTCTGTTCTTGTTCTCCCCAAGCAATTCTATATTGCATAAAATTGATCAATTTGTAAAGTAGGAGAGGAAAATGTAAGGCCACAACCCAGAAAGTCTACGAGATGAATAAACTCCGGAACTAAAATGTATTTCATTTCAATAAAATATTGTATTGCTCACCAAAGAGGCCATAGTGAATCCAATGACTTCAATATAACCATCGTCATGACGCTGAGGTTCAAAGTCATGGTGATCTCCTGGGTTCCCCCAGGGCATTGTGCCGGCACAGTATCTGCAAGATAAGATTAAAAACAGAATTAAATTTATTCCATCACTCTTACGATTGTCATTAGGTATTACCTTAGAGGGAGATCCAACGTGTATCTCGCCTAAGAACAGTTTTCTGTTCTTGGTGCATACCTTCTGATTGAAAAAAAAAAAGTGGACTTTCGTTTCCAAATACCCATCTGTGAAAATGGGCCACAATTTTATAGCAAAAGCCTCTCATGGTAGCCAAGTGCCTCCTAACTCATTATTTATTAACATTTATCCCTCAGTGATCCATTACATCTGTTTTCTATTATATGCCATGAGTTACCCATGGGCAGTTCCAGAATTTGATCTTGGAGGAAGACACTGCATGCCAGGAAATGGAGGTGGGTACACAGTATGGTCATTATGTACATAGCCAAGATAACAACCACTGGGAAGGTAAGCAGACAAAGGTAGGTGAGGAAGAGTGAGACAGGTATGAAGAAAAGATGAGAGATGGAGAAAAAAGAAGGAGAAATAAAGGAAACTGGAAGAGGAATGATGAGAAGGGGAGCAAGAGGAAAAACAGAGAAAAAAAATTAAAGGAGCTAATGTCTCCTGACAAAATAATGTTTTCTGAGAATCAAGGTCTTTTATGGAAATAATGAAGATGAAAATCCTTCTGGAATAGGATTGTAGGTGACTATACTGAGCTTTGCCAAAAGTAATCAGGAGACTGTTTTCCTAGCCTTAGATTTACATACAATTCTCATTTTGATTAAATTCAGTCTAAATAGAACTTATCTGCAGATTTTGTGTCTGGAGTTGTGTGGTTTGCAAGTAACAAAGGGTCATAGATTCATCTCCTCCAAAATCTTGGCTTGGGAGCCCAGACTTTAATTTTGTACCACTGAGAAAATGTGCTTATTTTGAGTCTAGTTAATCTTAAATATCCCTTTCTCCTGAGGTATATAATAGCACCAAAGAGAGTTGACATCCTGGCTAGAAAATGCTACTCTAATTGATCCTATTTCTTTTTTTCAAAGCAATCATCTAGCAACAATTTTGAATGAGTTCCATGCTAAAATCAGTTTGGATGGTTTCCTAACAGCTTTCGGGAAACTGAGAACAGGGATTTATTCAAGTCTATTATTCTTGGGAGGTAGGGGCAATCAGTAATTGAGAATTGTATTAAAATGTTCCAGTAAATAGGGGCGCCTGGGTTTCTTAACGATGGGTAAGTGCATAGCACACATGCCACGTCGCATTAAAAAAAAAACCCACCCACCACAGAGAACACTAACAAACTGAGGAGGAAGACAAAAGGATCAGACCTGGAAACCCCTAACGAGCCAGTGAGATACCTTACTTTCACTGTTTGTGCCCTGGACATTTTCTGTAATGAAAACCAATAACCTCAAGCCAAACGGAGTGCACATCAAACCAAAGAAAAAGGACGAACAGAGCTTACCTGGGTATATTTAAAAATACTATACACTGGAACTTCAGTTCCTGAATCTTTGGAGTGAGATCTGTTCCATCACACTGCAACAGAGAAGAGAGAGGGATTGGAAGTAGTCATGAGTCTAATATATATGTTATATATAACTACATATCTATATATGTGTAGATATTAATATATATATAATACATATATGTATATGCACATATAATATATATGTAATGGTCTTCCCCTTGCCCTCAGCTCTGCTTGAGTGAACACCTGTGACTACAACTGAAAACGTTATTGTGATTTTAACTTCAGCAGACCCAGGGTTCAGAGCACGGTTTTGTTCTGGTATAAAAACAAACCTGCCATTTGACTAAAATGATTTTTCTCTGGCTTCATAAGCAAAGGAACTGCTGTCATTCTTAACCTTGGATTATTAGATATTTTGACTTGCAGTATCAACCAAAAGATTTATGAACGTTTAAAGGAATAAAAAAGGAAGCCTTGAGTTCAGGCAGTAATGATCTCCACCACAGTTACCCAGGATGGTTATTTGCTTTCTGAGATCAATTTTTATTTTGAAAACACCAAACATAACATTTTGAAAACTGCTCAAAAGGAATATATACCGCAAGCTTTAAAAAAATAAAAACTATTATAAATCAGTGGTATCTCCATTAGGGATCTATCCACTCTTTCACATTTCATAGGGCTGGTCTTCCGAGATAAACTACTTTCCTGGACCTGGATCACGTCCAAATGTGACGTGAGACCCCAGGGTGTCTCAAGGGCCTCAGGCTGGCTTGGCCTCAATACCTCTGTTCCCTCAACGGTTAGCACTTCCCTTGAGCATCCTCTAACTAATCAAAGAAAAGCCTTCATTTCCCTTTCTCATTTCCCACTGGGAATGACAAAAGTCAAGACAACTCTAGTCACCACTATAGACTTCTCAATGTCAAAGGTGTGCTTTTTTATTTGCTCCCTAAACCCTCACCAGAGAATCCCCCATTATCTTCTCTTTGGGAGAGCAGAGTAATGCATTCCCAAGCTCCCTGTGAATTTTTAAAGACTTCTTTAAAAGGAGTGTTGGGTCTGAGAACAGTGATTCTGCTAGCATTAGTGTCTCATTGTTTTCCCAGCTCATCTGAATGCAGCCTAATTTTCATAAACACGCTCCAAAAATTATTTCCAGGAAATATTATAGCCCTAAATAAACAAAATATTTTAAGATGTTATTTAGAAAGGAATCAAATTCTAAATATTGACTGAATATCCTCAGACACGATGAAAACAGTCTCCCAATTTAGGCACTTGGAATGAGCTGATAGAGGAGTATACCAAAGAAAATATCTTAAATTATCAAAACTGAGTGCAGTCACTAAAATTTTTGAAAACACCGTGTGATACACTAATAGCACACAAAGCAGTACTGTTTACCTTACAGAAAAAAAAACTATAAAATTATTGTGTTTAGAACAGAAATCCTTTAAAATTTTCTACCTTTTCTTCCTAAGAAACATGTCAGTGATTCTGGGAATTTATCAAATTATACAAGAGTGCAATTTACCATGTATCTTGCTTCACAAAGCTTTCTTACATATTACTGCCTTTAAATTTTGTATGTCTTTAGAACAGTCCTTGGGTGGCTCTGTTGGTTAAGCATCTGCCTTTGGTTCAGGTCATGATCTCAGGGTCATCTGCTCAGCTGGGAGTCTGCTTCTCCCTCTGCCAACTCCCCCCAGTTCATGCTCATGCTTTCTCTCTCTCTCAAATAAATAAAGAAAATCTGGGGGGGGGGAGGTGCAGGGAAGAGCAGTAGCTTTCAACCTTTCTCCTATTTCAAACACATAAAGGAAAGAGCCCATAACATACGTTCCTATACCCAAGCTCACATATTGATAGATCAAAAGAAGAAAACATGGGTAAGGAGGACAAATAATGCTATACAAAGAATTTTATTATTGTCTTATGCTTTTTTGATGTAGTATTCATACAGACTACATTTATGAGAAAGAGTAACTACTACCTCAGAAACACAGCCCTCATGGCAGCAAAAATGAGATGGTCTGTTTTTACCTCTACATGGGATCGCTCTAGCTAATCTTTCCATCTCTCACTCAAAAAACATACAGTGATGTCCTTATGGAAATATCCTGTTTCCCTGCGTGACACATCACGATGGTCCCTAGTTGTTGTTTCAAAGGCTTGTCTTCTTATGCCTGTTTTAAACGAGGAAAGTAAACCCTTCTGAAAGGTTACATGATACCCCCAAAGTCATATACTTCATAAAGGCAGAACTAGAAATAAATCCCAAATATTTGATTTTGTTTCTAATTTTTTTTTCCTCATCACACACACACACACACACACACACACACACACACACACACACGATAGGATTACACAAACCAATTCACTTGCAATCTTGCCTGTACTAGCTGATACCAAATCTTTCCTAGTTATCGGGCTGCCATTTTGGCCTCTTTGCATTTGGATTATTAGATATTTTGACTTGTAGTATCAACCTTCTTTTAATCTCTGTTATACAGACAGGCACGAGTGAGACGTTTATCATCGGGGGACTGGTAGATGCAGTAGACAAACTGTCTAGTGGTTAGGGAGTATACAGAGTTTGATTTCACTGCAGCTGATCTGAACAGTCAATCCATTCAATATGGCATTGACCCCTGAGCAGGTGCCACCACCATTCCTCTCAGTGTGAAAAATACTGGAAAAGTAGGGCGCGTTTATTTTAGGTTGGGTTGCCGGCAGCTAAAGAAAGGGGGAGGTTGCTGTTACTTTAATAGCCATAATTTTATGAATAAAGACCTTCATAGTTCAGGGGACCACTGTCTTTCTTGCCTCCAGCTTTAAGAATGCAGTACTTCTACTTTCAAGAGTCTCTGCTATCAAAAGATGCTTGTTTCCACTGCAATTGTATGAGAACTGAACTACCTGAAAGCGATGCCAAGGGTTACTGACACCACTGGTAATGGCCTCTGTCTCTTCTTTCAACTGAATCAGAAGACTGATGTCTCACACACGCTTTACTAATCGGTGATTACACACTTTTCTTACTGACATATAATTCACATACAGTGTTATTACTTTCAGATGTACATGATGATTCAGTATCTCTATTCATTACTCAGTGCTTATCCAGTGAAGTCCTCATCCGTCTCCAACTACCATTTTTATAATCTCACTGATATATTCCCTATGCTATACTTCTCATGTCCATGACTTATTTTTTAACTGAAAGTTTATATCTCTTAGGCCTCTTTATTTCACCAATCTCCCCACCTACTTCTCCTCTGGCAACCACAGGTCCAATCTGTGTTTAAGAGTCCTTCGTTTGTTGGGTTTTTTTTTCATTATTCATTTGTTTTCATAAATGCTACATGGAACTGAAATTGTATGGTCTCTAACAGACTCATTTCAGTTGGCATTGTACCTCTGAGGTCCATCCATGTTGTTGCAAATGGCAAGATTTCGTTCTTTTTTATGGCTGTGCAATGTTCCATTGTGTGTGTGTATGTGTCCCATCTTCTTCATTCATCGATGCACACTTGGGTTGCTTTCGTATCTTGGCTATTGTAAATAACGCTGCAATAAACAGGTGCATATATCTTTTTTCATTAGAATTTTCACTTTCTTTGGGTAACTATCCAATAGTGGAATTACTGGATCATATAATATTTTTATTTTTAAATTTTTGAGGAACCTCCATGCTGTTTTCCACAGAAGTTGTACCAATTTGGATTTCCACTAATAGTACACAAGGATTCCTTTTTTCTCCAAATCCTCACCAATACTTGTGTTATTTCTTGGCTTTTTGATCCTAGTCATTTTGACAAGTGTGAGGTAATACCTCTCTGTAGCTTTGATTTTCATTTCTCTGATGATTAGTGATGTTAAGCATCTTTTCATGTGGCTTTTGGCCATCTTTAATCTTCTTTGGAAAAATGTCAATTCAGGTTCTCTGCTCTGCTCATTTTTCAATTGGATTCGTGTGTGTGTGTGTGTGTTGCGTTGTGTAAATTCCTTATACATTTTGGATATTAACTCCTTATGAGATATTTCATTTGCAAGTATCTTCTCCCATTCCGTAGATTGTCTTTTTGTTTTGCTGATGGTTTCTTTCACTGTGTAAAAGCATTATATTTTGGTATAGTTCCAGTAGTTTATTTTTGCTTTTGTTTCATTTGCCTCAGGAGACCTATCTAGAAAAATGTTTCTATGGCCAGTTGGAGATTACTGCTGTTTTACCCCCAGGAGTTTGATTCTTTCAGGTCTCATGTTTAGGTCTTTAATCCATTCTGAGTTTATTTGGGGGTATAGTGTAAGAGAGTGGTCCAGTTTCCCCAGCACTATCTGTTGAAGAGATGGTCCTTTCCCCATTGTATATTCCTGCCTCCTTTGTCATAGATTAATTGACATATAAGCATGAGTTTATTTCTGGATTCTCTATTCTGTTCCATGGACCTATGCATCTATAATTGTGCCAGTATGATATTGTTTTGATTACTACAGCTTGGTAATATATCTTAAAATATGGAATTGTGTAACTCCAGCTTTGTTGTTCTTTTGTTTATTTATTTTTTAAAAATTTTTTATTTATTTTTAAAATTTCTTTCCAAGGTTCCAGAATTCATTGTTTATGTACCACACCCAATGCTCCATGCAATATGTGCCCTCCATTATACCCACCACCAGGCTCACCCAACCTCCCACCCCAGCCCGCCAAACCCTCAGTTAGTTCCTCAGAGTCCACAGTCCCCCATGGGTCATCTCCCCCTCCAATTTCCCCCAACTCCCTTCTCTTCATCTCCTCATGTCCTCCGTGTTATTCCTTATGCTCTACAAATAAGCAAAACCATATGATAATTGACTCTCTGCTTGACTTATTTCACTCAGCATAATCTCCTCCAGTCCCGTGTATGTTGATAACAAAAGTTGGGTATTCATCCTTTCTGATGGAGGCATAATACTCCATTGTACATATGGACCACATCTTCTTTATCCATTTGTCTGTTGAAGGGCATCTTGGTTCTTTGCACAGTTTGGCAACTGTGGCCATTGCTGCTATGATCATTGGGGTACAGATGGCTCTTCTTTTCACTACATCTGTATCTTTGGGGTAAATACCCAGTAGTGCAATTGTGGGGTGATAGGATAGCTCTGTTTTTAATTTCTTAAGGAATCTCCACACTGTTTTCCAAAATGGCTGCACCAACTTGCATTTCCACCAACAGTGTAAGAGGGCTCCCCTTTCTCCACATCCCCTCCAACACTTGTTGTTTACTGTCTTGTTAATTTTGGCCATTCTAACTGGTGTAAGGTGGTATCTCAATGTGGTTTTGATTTGAATCTCCCTGATGGCTAGTGATAATGAACATTTTTTCATGTGTCTATTAGCCATTTGTATGTCTTCATTGGAGAAGTGTCTGTTCATGTCTTTGCCCATTTTTTGACATGTTTTGTGTGTGTTGAGTTTGAGCAGTTCTTTATAGATCTTGGATAACAACCCTTTGTCTGTACCGTCCTTTGCAAATATCTTCTCCCATTCCGTGGGTTGCCTCTTTGTTTTGTTGACTGTTTCCTTTGCTGTGCAGAAGCTTTTGATCTTGATGAAGTCCCAAAAGTTCATTTTCTCTTTTGTTTCCTTTGCCTTTGGAGACACATCTTGAAAGAAGTTGCTGTGGCCAATGAGAAAGAGGTTACTACCTATGTTATCCTCTGGGATTCTGATGGATTCCTGCCTCACATTGAGGTCTTTTATCCGTTTCGAGTTTATCTTTGTGTACGGTGTAAGAGAATGGTCGAGTTTCATTCTTCTACACATAGCTGTCCATTTTTTCCAGCACCATTTATTGAAGAGACTTTTTTCCACTGTATATTTTTTCCTGCTTTGTCAAAGATTAGTTGACCATAAAGTTGAGGGTCCTTTTCTGGGCTCTCTACTTTGTTCCACTGGTCTATGTGTTTATTTTGTGCCAGTACCATGCTGTCTTGGTGATCACAGCTTTGTAGGAAAGACTGAAATCAGACAACGTGATGCCTCCAATTTTGTTTTTCTTTTTCAACATTTCCTTGGCAATTCAGGGTCTCTTCTGGTTCCATACAGATTTTAGGATTGTTTGCTCCAGCTCTTTGAAAAATGCTGGTGGAATTTTGATCGGAATGGCATTGAATGTATAGATTGCTCTAGGCAGTATAGACATTTTAACAATGTTTATTTTTCTGAACCATGACCATGGAATGGTTTTCCATCTTCTTGTGTCATCTTCAATTTCTTTCATGATTGTTCTGTAGTTCCTCAAGTACAGATCCTTTACCTCTTTGGTTAGGTTTATTCCCAGGTATCTTATGGTTCTTGGTGCTATAGTAAATGGAATCAATTCTCTAATTTCCCTTTCTGTATTTTCATTGTTAGTGTATAAGAAAGCAACTGATTCTGTACATTGATTTTGTATTCTGCCACATTACTGAACTGCTGTATGAGTTCTAGTATTTGGTGGGGGGAAGACTTTATTTATTTGAGAGAGGGGGACAGGTGGCAAGAGAGAAAAGAGAGGGGGAGGGGCAAAGGGGAAGGGAGTAGATGTCCCATTGAGCAGGGAGACAGATGAGGGGCTTAATTCCAGGACCCCTGGGATTAAGACCTGAGCCAAAGGCAAATGCTTAACTGAATGAGCCACCCAGGTGCCCCTGACTTTGTTCTTCTCTCCCAAGAAAGACTATTTGGAGTTTTTTTGTGGTTCCACACAAATTTTAGTAATATTTGTTGTGATTCTGTGAAAAATGCTGTTGGCATTTTGATAGGCATTGCATTAAATCCAAAGACTGCTTTGAGTAGTATGGACATTTTAACAGTATTGGTTCTTCTAGTCCATGAGCATGGAATATCTTTCCATTTGTGCCATCTTCAATTTCTTTCATCAGTGTTTTACAGTTTTCAGAGAATAGGTCTTTCATTTCATTAGGTGTGAGTATAAATGGGATTGTTTCCCTATTTCTTTCTGCTACTTCATTATTAATATATAGAATTGCAACAGATTCCTATATATTAATTTTGTTTCTTGTGACTTTACTGAATCCATTAATCAATTCTATCAGTTATTTTTTGTGAAATCTTAAGGGTTTTCTATATATACATTATGATGTTATCTGCAAATAGTGACAGCTTTACTACTTCTTGAACAATATGAATGCCTTGTATCTTTTTCTTGTCTGATTGCTGCAGCTAGGACGTCCTATACTATACTGAATAAAAGTGATGAGAGTGGATATCCTTGTCCTGTCCATTTTAGAGGAAAAGTTCTGTTTTTCACCACTGAGTATGATGTTAGCTGTGGGTTTTTTGTATATGGTCTTCATTACGTTGAGGTGTGTTCCCTCTAAGCCTACTTGTTGAGAGTTTTTATCATAAATGGACGTTGTACTTTGTCAAATGATTTTCCTGCATCTATGAGATAATCATGTGATTTTTTTTTCCTTTCTCTTGTTAATGTGATGTATCATGTTGATTTTTTGTGAATACTGAGCCACTCTAGCATCCCTGGAATAAATCCCACATGACTGGTGAATAATTTTTTTAATGTATTATTGAATTCAATTTGCTAATATTTTGTTGAAGATTTCTGCACCTATGTTAGTCAGACAGAGTAGGCCAAAGTTTTCTTTTTTTTGTTGTGAATTATCTGGTCTTGGTTTTAGAGTAATGGTGGCCTCATAGAATGAATTTGGATGCTTTTCTTCCTCAACTATTTTTTGGAATAGTTTAAAAATAGGTATTAACTCTTCTTCAGATGTTTGGTAAAACTCACACCCTGAAGCCATCTGGTTCTGGACTTTTGTTTGTCAGGAGTTTGATTACCAACTTAATTTCACTGCCAATAATTGGTCTGTTTAAATTTTCTCTCTCTTCTGATTATATGTTTCTAGAAATGTATCAATTTCTCCTAGGTTGTCCAATTTGTTGGCATATAATTTTTCATAATATTCTCTTAAAATCTTTTGTATTTCTGTGGTGTTGGTTTTTAGTCCTCATCCTTCACTTCTGACTTTATTTATTTGAGTCCTTTTTTTGTCTGATGAGTCTGGCTAAGGGTTTATCAATTTTGCTTATTCTTTCAAAGAACCAGCTCCTGGTTTTAGTGATTTTTCTATTGCTTTTTAAGTCTCTATTTCATTTATTTCTGCTCTAATCTTTGCTATTTTCTTTCTTCTACTGGTTGGGCTTTGCTGTTCTAAAGCTCCTTTAAGGTATAAGGTTAGGTTGCTTGAGATTTTTCTCATTTTTTGAGATAGACCTGACCTGTATCACTATAAACTTCCCTCTTAGAACTGCTTTTGCATGGTGATTACAAATTTTTATTTTAATTTTACAAATTTTACAAAATTATTTTTTAAAATATTTTTACAAATTTTTACAAATTTTGCTGCATGGTGTTTACAAATTTTAATTTGTATCCCACTCCTGCTTCTCTATACACCCATACATATTTTTCTGTTTTTCTGTATTCTAATGTATTTCTGTTGTTCTGTCCCCTTGCATCACATATTCTATTCTTTATCTATGCTGTGATAAATTTAAACATTGCTGTATCCCATTCCTTTTTCCCCATTTATTTTTGCTTTTTCTTTCTCCTTAAATAATTATGTAGAATAGTGATATTTGCTCCTTCTTTTAACTTGTTTATTATAAAGAAGCATTTTATGTCTTTCTCAATAACTAATGATATGCTATTTTTAATTTTTAAAAGATTTTATTTATTTATTTATTTATTTGAGAGAGAGAGAGAGAGAGAATGCATGAGAGTGGAGGGGCAGAGGGGGAGAAAAAGGGAAAAGGAGAGAATCCCAAGCTGACTCCACCCTGGATGCAGAGCCTGACTCAGAGCTCAATCCCCTGACCTTGAGATCATGACCTGAGCAGAAATCAAGAGTCAGGTGCTTAACTGACTAAGTGACCCCGGCACCCCTAATGATATGCAATTTTAAAATAAAGCCCCTAGAGAATAGGTAACTTTCCCTCTCTGTGCCTCCAAGGAGTGTGTATCTAAAAACCTGAGATAGAAACCCAGGAAGAAATAGTATCAAAAACAAACCATTCAGTGGTGAAGAACCCTGGCCAGCCTACAGAGTGAATCATCACAAAAAATTAAATGAATGCATTTGCCTAAAATGAAGAGTCCCAAGTAACTGTGAAATAATGGTATTTTTGGTGAGCATCTATTTCTATGTCAAGACCCAGCTCAACATCATTTATTCAATGATAGTTTCCCTGGACTCACCAGAGTCAGTTTCCATTTCCCTCTGAATGCCACCACATTGTGCACATAGTCAACACTATTAATTATAGTGTTATGTAATGACTTAAGTGCTCTTCTCTGCGACTGAACTGTGAGTTTCTTCAGGAGTGGAACCAGCTGTCTGTCCATCCCAAGCAACTAAGAGAGTTTCCAACAGAGCTATATTCTCAGAAATGTTGGCTGAATAAACTACATTAAATGATGTCTGGAATTAATGCAACACATTGATTAATCTAAGTATATAAACTGGTATTTGGGGTATGTTTTTTGCAGCATACATATTTATATTCAAATGAGCCAAGTCAACATGTTCAATACTTACAACAACTTTAACATGTTTGGATAGATCTCTAGAACTTCTTTGTAGGAAATCAGAAAAAGCAGCCTATACCACAAGGGAATAAAGGAAGAAAAACCAAACTTAATCACATGGTTATGCCAAATCCTTGCTTCCGTATTATCAACAGTTCCTAATGTTTCTAAATTATTCAAAATATAAAGAAGTTCTTTTCTTGCTAAATGCAAAGCAAAATACAGTGGCTGTCAGGCTGAAAACTCTTTGTTTTCAAACTATAACCTAATAAAATTTAAGAACAGAGCAGAAAAGTTAAAAAGTAGGTAATTCCAATGGTCAGTTTGAAGATTTATTTTGATGCCCTTTCCTGACCTCCTACTTGATCACAGGGTGCTGATATCATCTTGAACTTCCCACTAAGAATGTCTTGTTTCACCCTCTCCCTTTTTATTTCCATTCTTTCTATTCAGTGGTCTAAATTTCAACTACACTTTTTTAAAATCAGTATTTTCAAGGCCTTCCCACACCCCACCCCTGTCCTCTTTCTGGCCATTCATCCCTAGGATGTCCCTGAGGAGAAGGAAAAAAGACCTCCTTTACTCACATATATGCTTCCATGAGAAACTGCCAACCCTCTGTCAATTTCTCATCCAACACTGATGCGTATGTACTCCTGTGCAAACCACATTCTTACTCAAGACTTTTCATACCTCTTTCAGTCTGCCTAACTCCCCCATTCTCAAGATTGGATTTGATGTTGCTCATATCACTCCTTGAATATCATCGCCTCAGGACAACAGGAAGCCTTAAAGCTTTCAAGTTCAAAGATGATGAACACCAGCTCCCTTTCTACCAACTTAAATACATCTTAATTGTAAACCAGACATTAAATTGTAATCATATATAGAAATACTTGTAAACATCTGAGGTGAGTAATAATTTTTCATATAGTTAGTATTCCTATTATCAACAAGTAATTAGTAGTTAGTTAGTATTAAATAATAGGTAATAATTATAAAATATATACTTACCCCTGCATAGAACATTTTATTTCGAAAACGACTATTAAATTTCTCCGGATTTGCTTCTGTGAAAGGAAAAGGTAGTTTTGTTATAGAGACCTCATTAAAGGTAGTGACTTCCACTAACATTCTTACTTCTCCTGCCCTCCCTCCCCACCCCACAGATCCAACAGAGTCAACAGCCTCATTATCATCTTTTCCTTAGTTACAGGCTGGTTGGTATAGTTGTTTAGCGCTACAAAAGTGTAGCCCCAAAATGGCAGCATCAGCATCAACTGGAAGCTTGTTAGAAATGCAAACTATTAGGCTCTACCCCAGACCTACTGAATTATAATGTGTAGGGGGTGGTGTCCAGGAATCATGATTTAATAAGCTCTCCAGGTGACTTCATGTACATTGAAAGTCGAGACACTCTGGATTCTATTCAGAATAGAGTGCTGGCAGGGTTCCTATCACCCTTGCCTTGGGGTGATTATCTGCTTTGACCTCCATAGGGCGCATCTTCTATAAACTATGTATGCAGATTCCAAATGTAATGAAATATGGGAA
The DNA here is from genome assembly GCF_011764305.1 of Mustela putorius furo. Taxonomy (NCBI): domain Eukaryota; kingdom Metazoa; phylum Chordata; class Mammalia; order Carnivora; family Mustelidae; genus Mustela; species Mustela putorius. The sequence goes on from NW_025421998.1 coordinate 90,911,563, forward strand.
ATTGGGTAAAAGTAGAGAATTTGCTTTCACATCTTACCAAAACTCCTAACTACCATCTGTGCTTTTGTTTGTCACAGGCCTTAACCACTCACTTGGTTAACTGGAGGTACATAAATAGACATATATGCAGGTCAACTGCTAAATGACTCGGGGCTTGTGACAACAAAGACTGTGGGTGAAAAATGGTTTTATTTTGAGTTTGGTCCTGTTTGTTATATAAAGACCACAAAAAAGGTTAAATAAGAATCTGCATCAGAGAATGTTCACATGAATATAAGGGATTATAAAATCCCTAAGTGAAATACTATTTCCTCATATTCTTTCTAGTAGAATTCCAAGACATTCCAATGGGACCCGTTGTCAATGTTTTGCCTTCTGCTATTTTACCCCATGTGCTCATTAATCCCTTCTCAGGGCAAGGTCTCTCTTCAAACTGCTTCTCATCAGACAGCTGGCTAACTAGTTGAAACTCTTCAAGTCCTGGCCCTATGTTTGAATGGAAAATCTTAATAATTGTCTAGATGAAGAAAAGGAGCAAGAGCTCACTCACTAAGATAGGACAGAGTAAGAACTACACAATCTCAGGGAATAATCCTAGACCTAGGATCATTAGATTATTTTCAAGATTATTAGAATATAATATTAGCACCTAACATGGAAACCGGGTCAAAGTTTGTAAACTTAAAAAGAAAAATAAGGTAGTATGTTGTATATTGACTCTTGAGAGTTTTTACATATTTAAGATTCTGTATCTCACACCTCTCCTTGAACATTCATTCTATTCTATTGGACTGAGTACTCTGGACCCTAGAAACAAAATTAAACAAAAGTTAAAGGTGAATTTACAGGTTATACTAAACAGAAAAAGTGACAAAAGTGGTACTTAGTACTCCATCCCTTTGGTCCCCATTTCTGGACCCAGAACTCACCATTTTTATTGTGTGGGTCTTTGGGATAAATTTGGCTCTAAATAATGTTTTTGTTTGTTTGTTTGTTTATTTCTTTTTTAATCTTCCTTAACCCAGATTTGGCGTGGTACCAATCTCAGTTGCATTAACTCTTGCTTTATGGACCAGAGGCAAAATTCAGATTTCTGTTGTTATATAACTTATCATGGGTACTTAATCCCTAATTTTATAAGAGAATGAAAGGAAAAGTCAGATCTGGCTATTGAGCAAGTTATAATAAAAACAACTGTAAAATGGCACCCACAGTTCTGGCATAGAACTTTTTCAGGGCACTAATGTCCACAGCTATCAAGCAAATCATGCAACAACTATTAACATTTACTTAAAAAAACAAAACAAAACAAAACACACTACTTTGTGGTTTGGAAAAGATTCACATTCTTAAGGGGTTTTCCTATGAACCCAGTTGTCCCCCCCCCCGCCTTTAAAGAAAGTATTTTCTGTTTCTTTAAACAGAAACAGGTAACTCAGTGGGTTATGCCTCTGCCTTCGGCGCAGTCAAGATGTCAGGATCCTGGGATGGAGCCCTGCATTGGGCTCTCTGCTCAGTGGGCAGACTTTCTCTCTCTGCCTGCCTCTCTGCCTAATCGTCTCTCTCTCTCTCTGTCAAATAAATAAATAAAGTCTTCAAAAAAAAGTTTTAAAAAATAAAGTTTTCTCTCAAGAGAAAGAAAATGTTTTTTAAGACCCAAAATGGGTAGAATAAAATTAATAAATAAACTGAGTTTTTGGTGATTTCACTGACACAGCTGATGAAAACAGTCACTTCAAATGTAATTTAACTATATAAAATTCAATTAATATGTGAAACTAAACAAGATGAAGATACTAGCATTTAGAGAGATGTCAGAAAGATAACCAGGTAGGAGAGTCACACATATTCCTTAGCCCTGAGAACAGAAAAGATGGAAGTAAATTCTGTTATCTCTGCTAATAGTATAATGGTATTATATACTGACTCCCTGACTGAGCCTGCCTTGCTGATTACACATTTTTTCCAATTCAGTATCTACCCTACTTCAAAGAGCCTCAGAAACAAAGGTTGGCTGGAGCTGAGAGAGATGTTGGGTAGTATTAGAACTTCCCTACTCCCTGCAGAAGCCAGTCCCTAAGAAAGCAAGGGATGTCTACAAATAATAGTACTTAGTCATTCCTTATTGGCCCTTAGAGTGTTGAGTGGCTGGATATGCGGATGTGTAAGAATTGAAAGGTCTTTGAGAAGGTCCAAGGAACATGATCCCCAACTATATCAAGAAAAGGGGACATACAGAATTGGGAAAGGACCAGTAACAAAGTCGTAAGTATTATTGTTCCTTAAGGAAGCTGTATCTGTTAATTGGTATGAGGTCAACTATGAAAGGCCATTCTCAAGAAATATCAATAATACTCAAAGTATCCCAAGATCCCAATAGTGGAAGCATCCATGCTCTTATTGCTACAGTTCCTCGACTGCCCATCTCCCTCTTCCACAAGAACAGGGTGTACCCAAGCGAGATCTAAATGCTCACTATGCATGTCTAGAGCCATTAGTCTATTTATAATCTGATTGGACACCAACACTAATTGTATTCGTTTCCTATTCCTGAGAACTTGGCAACTTAAAACATCCATTTATTTTCTTGTTCCCTGGGCCAAAATCTGAGTCCTCTACTTAGGTTCATCCAAGGTCAAAATTAAGGTGTCAGTCTGCAGGACTCTTCTATGGGGGCTCTAAAAAGGATTCACTTTCACGAGTGCCTGGGTGGCTCAGTTGGTTAAGCTTCCAGCTCTTGATTTCCTCACAGGTTGTGATCTGAGGGTTGTGAGATCAAGTCCTGTGTCAGGCTCCAGACTCAGCAGGTATGAGTGTGAGATTTCTCTCTCTCCCTCTTCCTCTGCCCCTCCCCCCAACTCACACACACTCTCAAAATACATGAACTAATAATAAATAAATAAAATCTTTTTGAAAAAAAGGATTCACTTCAATGTTTCTTCAGATAGTTGGCAAAGCCCATTTCCTTAAAGTTGGAGAAGTAAAGTTCTTTTTCCTTGTTGGCTGTTAGCTAGGGTTCATTCTCAACTTTTAGAGCCCTCCTAGGGTCCTTGGCTTCAAATCCCCTCCACCATCCAAGCCAACAGGGCCACATCAAGTGTTTTTCCACCCTGCAAATCTATCCGGCTTCCCTTCTACCACATCTCTTTGACTTCCTAATTAACTTTCTACTTACACTTTGAAGGGCTCACGATATCACCCTGGGCCCACTCAGATAACCCAGAATTCTCTTCCTATATAAGGTCAGCTAATTATTGACCTCAATAACATTAAAAAAGTCTTTTTTTTTTCCATGTAAAATAACATAACCAACAAGCATGATACCAAATAGCAAATGTCATAAAGGCCAAAATTCTACCCACGATCACCCACCATCTGACACCCATGGTTCATATTTTTCTCATATGAAAACCATTCATTCCATCCAAGGTCCCCAAAGGTCTCATCCCCATTAGAGCATCAACTCAAAACCCAAAAATCTCAACTCAAGCTTATTAGCTCAAACTTCCCAAATCTCATCATCAAAATCACCTAAATGATTTGGCTCTAGATGTTAACCCAGTTATGATGATAATAAGGTTCTGGGTATTTTCCATTCCACTGGTTTAATATATTAATCCTATTTTTATGTACAACACAATAACATCTGTGCTATCAGAATAAGATCCTAGACCCTACTTTTGTCTGTAATTGGTCTGGCATATTAGAGGAGGTATTCATAAATACAAGTTCAACTCTATGTTTATAAAACTCAATAAGCAATTTGAATGGCACAAAACTCACATATGTACCCAATCTTAAGACTTCAGTTATATATACATAAATGATCCCCAAATCTATACCTACAATCACAATGCCACCTTCAATTCAAATGGCATATATCCAAAAAAAAAATCTTGTCTTCCAACATCATCTCCCATGAAGGACAAATAGTTTTATCAACATTATCCGTTCTTCAACATGGCTGCAAACCTCTTTCACTATGTATTAACTGGTCATCCCATTTTATCACAAGCTCATTGGTCCCTCTGTACTTCGCTGTCTGAAATGCCCTTACCCACTTAACTTCTAAACTACATATTTCGCACTCCTCCTTTATCTCTCTTACCCTGTCTGTAAATTTTCCCCTGATACATTTTCCCTGCCAAATTCCTATATTATTTACTGCCTATACAACTAATCTAATCCCTACTATATGGTCCTTTCTACTGTTATCTTTTATATTATATATGGGGCCTCTCCTCTAATTACACTTTCCATTATAGTAATGAATACTTATTGAGATAGCTATGGGCTTGGCACAGGGACTACAGGAAGATATGATCTTTTGCCCACATGAGTTTTAGAGTGGAGGAGATAGATTTGAAAAGCAAAGGGAAACATCATTTTGTATATGCCATACACAGATGCCTATAGCAGGTGAAGTGAGAGTCACACATAAAAGGAATGATCAAAAGGGTTCCAGAGGCAGGTACACTTGAATCTCGAATGAAGGTAGGGGCCATGCAGAGGTTCAAAATGAAAAGGAGGTTACAGACAGAGAACCCTGGACCATAAAAAGACTTTCACAAGGGCAAATCATGCTTGAGTCTCAGTACCTAGACATAAGACTGGTAGTGCGTCCTTTGATGAAATTTAGCAAGCTACTGAAATGTCTTTTTAAAGAAATCTGTTCATTCTCCATATGAATCATGAAACATTCATAATCCTCAGAAACATGCTCATCTGCATGTTTTTGTATATCCAGTGAAAATAGTAAATTTTAAATCAAATTTAAATACTGCCTCCTTTAGAGTCATAATTGTATTTCTCTGACCTTGTCGCATAAGGTTCAACTCCTCTGAATAAGTAATTTCAGAGAGGCAGTAAAATTTAAGTATCCAATCTAAGGCTAAAAGTTTGACATGCTTAATATCCTTCACGTCCAAAAAAAATGACAATCTAATTCATATAGCTGGCAAAGTGAGACCTAACTTTGCTATCTGATGACCATAATCATTGTTAACATGTCTATACATTAATGGATGGGAATATTTTCAATGTACTTGCTCAAGCACTGTCATAACGCAATAGTTATTAACGTTCTGGGCAAGACTCCAGCTAAAAATTAAATGGCCAATTCTGTTACATCTCCAAACCCTCTTCTGAAAGACTGCACTTTCTGATATATAAGCAAAAGCTCAACCAAGCATGATTTAGCCAATTTAATAAGAAGAAAGCATTTCTATTTTCCAATCAAATGAACTAAACAAACTTTCTGATCAAATATAGAAACCCAGATTATTCAAATGTTTGCATTCTTTTTATACAAAGTCAATCAAAATGTTAAGAATGTCTTTACTCCTTGCTTGATTTTTTACTGGTGATTCTAAAAGTGTTTAAACAGTAATACCGCCAATAAACTATCTCAAATGCCTTTAATTATCCCCTGTGTTTGATGGGCTGTTTCACATCTATGCCAAAAATTGCTTCTGCAATTACATTTTCAGAGATTCTGCCCTAGTAAGATTTATATTTATTACCCATTTCATGTAGATAGATTAGCATAAATCCCAAGTACGTACACATACACACACACACACTCACACTCTCTCTCTCTCTCCCCTTTTATTAATACCTAATAGGTTATTCTATCCAAGCTCATTTTTTTTTTTTTTATAATGGCTCTCATGAGGCTTTGAGTCACCCTTCTGGTATTTCATGGCAAATGATACAAGTTTTGTCATGAAGTCTCACACTGAGCGTCTACATTTGAGAATAGTTTGAAGTCTCAGCTATTGGTGTTTTTGGCTTGAGAATAGCCACTTAATATCAAAAGAAATAAGTAAGTCTGCCCCTATTGAAAATGCAGCTATGTTATTTTTCTTTTCCTTTTGTAGGAGAGCCTGAGATTTCTTGATTATCCAGGTAAAAATGTGAAGAAAATTCAAATAAATAGAAAATAGTAAAAGCAAAAAAAAAAAAAAAAAAAAAAAGCTTGAGTAATTATAATTTTCAGCATAAATTAATGATTTTTAATTAATGAAAAGTCAATAGATTAACAGGTATTAATAAGTCCACACTTCTGGTATAAGGTTATTAACTAAACAACTAAACCTGACTTCAACATTTTCTCAATATTTATTTATATACCATCTTCATGAATACTGCAGAGTATCTCAGGAAACAATTCTCTTGTATCAGCTCTCCAGTGGCTGGTTTTCCTCAAAGGCACTTACACTAAGCCCCAACAATAACCTATTAAAAGACTAGTCTTTGAATCTTTTAACCAAATGTTTTATAATCACACATACATTAAACTATGTATACACACACATACACACACACACACACGTATACACCACAGTTTGCATATTCCTTTCTCAAATAAAGAAGTAGTCCCACTTAAAAAAAAAAAAATCACTTTCCTTCAAGAATTCTCTTCTAAGCCTGGTCTTTCTCCCTTGATATCTCTCCCTGCTTCCTTCACTCTGAGACACAAAAGTTTCATCACAGTACAAGGAAATGTATCATTAGAAAATTGTCAGATTAATTAGACAAAATATTAGGCTCCCGTGAATGAACTCATTGTCTGCCACTTACTCATTTAGGTCTCTTTTCATGCCAGGATGTCTATTTTGGAAGATTCATGCATTGGTGATAATTATAAGTATTGCTAAGAAACTGAAAGATTTTGCTAAGAAGCCCAAAACCAGAGTCTCCTGAAGAATATGAGGGGAAAAAAATGGGTTAAGAAATGAGGAAAGTAATCTTCATTTACTTCCCGAAATTAAGTCTCCTTAAGTATAGGGAGACCAACAGACTATAAATGTGGGCCCTACAGTAGGACTCCCTGAGCATCTATCTCCAAGAGCTGTCTATGACAGGGAGATGGGAGGTAGTAGTGTTTCGGATCTGGGTATGTGATATCTGTGGTACTGTTTTCAACCAAACTTTCAGAGAGAAAAGTCAAACTATGGCTTTCTCTTTGATCATCATCACTTTTATTTTATCTTACTTTTTTTTTTTCATTTAAATTCAATTACCCAAGACACGGATTTACATGGTAGATACAATTTACACCAATACGGATGGAGATGAAGAGTATTATGTTGAGTATTGTTTTTAATTGACATGGCATTTAACTCTCAAAGCCTCATGAGAGCAGGAAGGCAAAGCCTACCAAAACTGCTGATCTCAGTAAAAGAATTACAGGTTTGGACTTCACTTACAGTTTGTATTCTAACGCCCTTAATCCTACTACTCCACTCTTGACCTTTGTTGCGTAAGAGTGTTATCAGAATTTCCTCTGGGTTATTAGTAGAATGTGAACATTTGAATTCTTTTAGGTCTCTGTATTTCAAATTCTAGGAGTTAAAACCACTGACTCTCTTGAAGAATCTGGAGGAAAAGAAGTAAAATAATCCTCTCACGTATGTGTTTTATCTCACAACACACTCACTAACCTACTGCCCAGCATGATTTTGGTTATATATTAACTTATTCCTATGAGACTAGGTACAGATGTAGATACAGGCAAAGACACAGATATATGTAGTTACATTAATAAGAGATTTCGAGAGATGAAGAAACACCGGTGAATGAGCGTGAGCACGGACGTTTGGGGCTTCCAAACATAAGCCCAAATCCTCAACTTTCTCAGCTCTGAATGGCATAAGAAATTTTCTGATGAAGTATTTAACCACATGCCATTATTTCATCTTATTTCTCTTTCGAAAATAATTTTGTTCCCTCATCTTGTCTCCATCTCTTCCAGCCCTTGAAATTACCACCGGTTCTCATTTGTCCCTCTAGCTTGTCCAGCGGGCATTCCCAGCACCTCTGTCACCAATCCAATCACCAGCCTTTCTTTCCACCTCAACACTCATCAGCTCCCCTACTGTTCCTTAAGATGACTGCTATCTCTTTCTCACACACAGGGAGGACTTGTATGTTTTTGCTGCCAGATTTCAATGTCCCTGGTTTATAAAATGTTAACAATCGGTGGTTCAGCAAGCTGTGAATATCCAAATGATTTGAATGAAAGAAGATTTATCTCTTCCTAGTAGTTCATTAACCCCAAAGTTTCGAGTCAAACTTAAAAATCAGCGTTCTGAGACCGGGACTATCCATCTGTGTCGTCCTTTACATCTCTGAGACCCTAAACAACTAGGTCTCAGGGCCCGATCTGTAACAAGTCCCTATCTTATTCTAGCTCCCAGGGTCATCATGAAAGTTAAAATGAACAACACTGACGCACACTGTCAATATTTAAGTGATATACAAACAGAAGGGAACATGCAAAACACCTGCTGGAAACTTCCTCCCTGGGAGATGGAAATGGGACGTTGTCCTCACCTCTGGATTCATGGAACTCCAGTGTGACGTGGGCATCAAATCCGAGGCTGAAGTAATTATTGAAAACATTCAGAGGAAGCTGCAATGATGAACAAAGTACAGGTGAAGTGGTGCGTGACCAGGCAGAGAGAGTAAAATAAAGCCTAATGCCAGACACCTGTCTCCAGGGCAGTCCCTGGGAAAGAGAGAAGTCACAACCGGAGGGAGAAGGTGTTTGCATATGAGGAACAAGGGATTTTTTAATTCATTAGTGAAAGCTCAAATCAAATAAGACTCCCAAGAATTTTAAGTAGTATAGGAAACAAGCAATGCAGATACAAATTATTAAATGGGAACTCTTCTTGTGGATATTAAATAAGAGAGCCCAATTAAGCTGAGGGGAAGCACAGCCCCAATAGCTACAAAGAATGACTCACTAAGCAAACTCAGAAAGTCAATCCGAATGGAAGGGTCATGTGTAAGCTAATCCGTGGATAAACTTATTGAGAATTTACGGCCAGCATATTAATACTGCAACTTTAAATAAATAATATTTAATATGTTTCCACTTCCATTTTTTAAAATCCTTTTTTGACATAAGTCATAAGCAACAAGGCAGTGGGAAACATTTAGCTACCCCTGATCTATACAGAAAAAAAAATTTATGTGTATAGACATATTTATCAGTATTATTCAGATTTCGATTTAGTCTGTCCGACCTTTTATCTCTAATATGATCATGAAATACATAGACACAGATGTGGGTACACACACAAGTCTTCCTAGAGTCCTCTGGGTCCCTGGTTGCTACCACTGCAAGCTTAGTAAAGGTGAGGACTATGCAACCTAAAATCCTTCAACAGAACTGGAAAACTTAGGTGCTTTTAAGGCTTCCATGTTAAACAATGAGAAAGCACATGGAAAATGCTAGAAAGGAAACGGTGGCTCTTCTACTTTCCCTTCCGCAACTCAGAGTGGAAGGTAAATGTTAGACCAAAGAGAGAAGCATCTCAGCTTGGAGAATGTTTCCAGATAATTATCAGATTTAGCCTCCAGATAGAAATATACTTCTCTTCTGTTAGAAGTAAGTGTTTAACCCTTAAGATTTCAAAAGTAAGTTTATTACAGGGTTTCTTATGCCCCTTGACCAGTAAAACTTTGTTTGATTAGAGTGAGGACCTTATCGCATTAAGAGATAAATGAAATGAGAGGGAGAGTAACAGGAAGACAGATATTAATACAGAAGGAAAGAAAACAGATGGCCTTCATATCCAATAGAAATAAAGAATGAACCGCCCATGAAAGGCCCTGAGTCAGAGCTTATCATAAATTTGGAGGTCAAATCAGTCCCTTTAGAAATGTCTACAACTGGCTGGAGAGCAGGGGAGAAACTAAACACAGAATAATGCCAAAATCTTGTCTCATTCTCCTGGCTTCATATTTGAGAATGTCTAGTTCCTGCACTTAAACAAAATACCAAGCCTTAGTAACAACAGCAAGGGCTGGTGATCTTGCCAAAAGCACAGATATATTCATCCCTACCATTTATGCTTTCTTGGCTACAATTCTAACCCATGTCTTAGCATTCACCAATAGCTTTAGGAGAACATCTGGTCACCATCCCCTAAATAATATCCCAATTTATTCCATTATTAAGTTCATATTCATATTTTCCAGGAAAAATTGCCCCAATTTCCTATATATCTCCTCAAAAATCCAGTTTTTCAAAACCCTTAATTATCTGGATTAGTGTTCTCTGGCTGTACCAAGGAGTCTTTCCATTTTGTAAGCTGTCAGGTGGAGACTTAAATAGAGATTTTGACTGAGGGCCTAAGCATTCTAATCTTGGTGGGGAAAGGACCTTAAAATTTCCGTATGGCATAATTCTTTTCACTTTGGCTCTATCCTACCCAGTTTCTGTAAGTCGAACACATCAGAAAGAAGTATTGTATCCCAAGGTGATAACTGCAGTTTCAAACAACACTGTGACTTAGGAATGCAAATGTATGAAGCAGTCATGGTATCTATTAGAAACCTCACAATTTCTGGATCATGGCTTAGGAGAAAAAACGTGAGGACAAGATAAAACATACTTTAACCTATTTTAGCCAAATAATAAACTTGAGTGTTTATCACCCTTGGTCAGGATCACGGTGCTACTGAGTGACTAGGTTTTGGTTTGGTTTAAAAGGATATCTTGTTCAATTTATTTTAAAGTGGAAATGCCTATGACATGTGGGCTCAACCAATGGCATAATCCAATAAAGCAGGGACGCCACTGGAAGTACAGATCCAGGGCCTTAACCCTGCATTTACTTGATCAGAGTCAATGGAGACTGGGCCCCATAATTTGCACATGGAGGTTCTTGTGCAAAACTTTGAAAACACTATCACCAAAGAAAAGTGGAAGGTAATATGCAGGAAGTGACTATTTGGCAATGTGTCAGATTTATCTGAAATTGAGGCCAGAACTTAGAACCAAATGTTCTCCTGGGGCTGTGCATTAACATATGTACTACTGTGTCTCTTGGTTTGTCTTGGGTGGAAATGAAAGTTCAGTCACTGAAGGAAAAATACTAAGTGAAAATATTTACTTGGGGATCTTCAAGTCCCAACCAAGTGATGAAGCTGACTTACTTCATACTTGCTTCACATAAGAGAGATTTAATAGGAGACTACAAATCTCAGGAGGTTATCTTCCCATTGAAACACCACATGCTTAAAGCTTCAGAACACCCATCCATAGTTTTCACCTTCTAATAGGTCATGGGTTTGCAACGCCTGACAGATTAGAAAATGAATACATTCTTTCTGGTGTGGAAACTGAGGATGGAGAACAGCTCCCTGAGCTCTGGAGGCAGATAGGAAATCTCAGTCTTTAGAGGTCTGTGGGGCAGAATCATGGAAAAGTGTTACCCTACAGGCCTAGTAGCCATAAACTCAAACACCAATTCCTGTGATGTCATAGGAAGGAATCACCATATGCCTCTCCAGCCAGGACTGCACTTCCTGTGACTCAGGTACACGTTCGAGGCTTCCCTTCTGGGGAAGAAAGAACTCTCTCACCTTACAGACGCCATCTTCAAGTTCTTCTGGAGGCAAGTCTGGGTTTCTTTCCACATGGAGGTTCCAACGATCTAGCTGTACAATTGTCCCATCTTCTACTTGGCAAAGGATCTTAGAGACAGGTTCATCAGTGTAGCCCTAAAGAATCAAAGAATATACCCATTGCCACCTAGAGCAACGAACAGTGTAACCAAAGCCATTTCCTGCAAGCAAGAGTTCTTCTGCTATAGTTCCCTGTTTGTTTTGCAATTAGCAAGGCTGGGTTCCCTTGAAGTACTTAGAATCTAAGACAAGAGTCACCAGTAACATGCGTAGTGCAATACTGCTCTAACTGGTTTGAGGTGAGGAGTAATTTTTGCCAGTACCAAGGACCAAGAGTCACAGGTAGACATCTGGAGGCCATGCTGGAGGGTCACTTCTGTCAAAATGAAAACAGGAGTCCCCTACATGCCACTAGAGGCATCTGAGAGATACACAGAAAAACTGTGTATGGAAAAGGAGGAAAAGAATCAAGGTGGCACAGAATAGATGATTTTTTCTGTTACCACCTCTTCACCTCTCCCTAACCCTATAGTGGGACACTGTTCTTTGCATGGCCTAAGGCGAGTCTGTCTGAGGCACAGCCCTCTTAGGCAACCACTTACTCCCTGAGCATGTGTTACTGCAGCATGAATATTAAGGATACTCAAGTCACTGATGTGGATGAAAGATGTTAACAGCGATCAACCTATTTACATGAAGCAACTAATGTATTATTATTATTTCTACTATGCCCACTTGAAAAATATAAAAAAGACCTGTAGGAGGTTAATTCACCCAATAACCAAATGAGTATCTGCTAATATCTGAAGATAATTATCACCCAAGCGAGGTTAATTCACACAAAGGTCAAATTGTTATCTGCTAAGATTTGATGATAATTTTCATGGAGCCTAGCCCAACCTCTCTTATGAGTAGATAAAAAGCTGGTGGGGCTGCCTATGTTAGCAAGGTGTGCCTTCTTGCTATCTTAACTCTGTAAAAAAAAAAAATTAATAAAATGACTGGTTAGTAACAGGTAAACTTCTTCCACTAAGCTTGCCTGAAGTCGGCTCTCTGGTGGAAAGGACAGCTGGCCACCTGGACAAAAGAGCCATGATGACACCAACCAGAAAAACAAATCGTCCCCCAAATCTGTAACTCTCCCAAAGCAGGAACTGTAATCTGAACCAGATTTGGTATTCTGGCCAGGGCTAAGGGTCAAGATCAAGTCAGGTCTTCACATGAAGACTTGAGGCCAACCCACCCAACCACCTTTCAATGGATACCTCAAGAAGCCCTAGGCCTATGTATTAACCCCCATCTTTATACCCCACTTTCTTCTCTAGATGATTCTAAATTTAAACTGAAGAAGGTCCCAGATGAAATCATGATGCGTGGGTGCCGATTCTCAATTCTAACTTATTCTTTGAACAGCGGTAGCATAGCCCCCTTCCATTAGAACATCTGCAGCTTCACGGTCTCTCCTACCTGACAGCATGGGCAGCCCCTGAGGGCAGTTCTTACCCCTCCCCAGTTGAGAGTTCGGGCCAGGTCGTTCCCAGTCCCCAGAGGAAGGACCCCGACGGGAGGCTGAGGGCTCAGCTGTAGTTCATCCAGAATAGAAAGGATCCAGCCCACCTACAGACATTGTGGAGGCCAGAAGGGATATAAGAAAGATAGGTAAGTGACAAAGACAACCTGAGACGAAAGCTTTACACTGGCTCTGAGCCAAAAGGCTGAGATGCGATAGAGAAGAAAGTTTTAAAAAGCAAATGAAATGGCGTGACTTTTCTTTCAAACATATATATTTGAATCTAGTGTCCAGGAAACAGACTACTTATCTGAAACGGTTTTAAAATGGTGAGTCTCTTAAAAGGAGAAGGACTGTTCGTATGTGCTGTCTTAGAAGCAGAACCAGACCCAATCATCTGTATGTTTAACTTGGAATCTACCTTAAAATTTAGAACAGTTTAAAATTTTTAGGGAGGTTTATGATACAGGCACTGGAGACAATACGAGACTCAGAATCAGACTGAATTTCAATCCTGGCTCATATTGGCTACATAATCTTGATTAAATTACCTAACCTCACTGAGATTTATTTATCTGATTTTCAAAATGGAGATAATGCCTACCTCACAAGACTGTTTACAGATTTAACTCAAATGTATATAAAGCCCTCGATGTGGTCCATATAAGCACTCATTAAATACTTACTCTCCAAAACATCATTGTAGAAATTAGTAGCGTTTTCCTAAATATCCCTATATTCTTTTTAATGAAACATCATGAAAACATAATTATGGTTGGTCCTAGTACTTATTACAAGTTTAGTTAGAAAATGGATACTTACATATTAGAATCATATTCCCATTTAATCTTTTTCTAAGATAAACAATACTTTAGGCTTGGTCTCATAACTATTTAGAATAATTACTCCAAACCCAGAAATAGCAAAAAGAAAGTTGCATATTCTCACAATGTCATACTCAAATAGTGTTTCACAGGCCTAAGAACTTTATGACTGTAGGTTAACAGGAATGTTTGTCCTGTGGAGATATGAATGTTGACAATAAAAGATTATGTTGAAGATTTGGTCTTATTCCCCCATAAGGCCATAAACCAATTATGTCTCAAATTTAGAAAAATTATTTTGGTATAACTACATAATCCTTTCCCTCTACTTCTCCAATAAATCAACTTTATCATCTTGCTGGTTTCTTCATTAAAGACCTAACTAAATTTGACATGTATTTATTCTATATTTGTGTGAGTCCTATTCAAAATTATTTTGAAAATTATACTTTGACAGTACATTTATTGAACACTACTACATACAAAACACAGAACTAAGCAAAAGAAATAAGACGAATGAGCTGGGCTAAGATAAGTAAGGCAGATGGCTGCTCTCAGGGAGCTTATAGTGAATAAAAAGAGGGACCTACCATTGCTGATTCCTGAGCAAAGCTCTGTAACCATATTATTGAAGTTCAAAACAATTCTGTAAGGTAGGAATGATTCTCATCTCCATTTGATAGATGCAGAAGCCAAAATTTGGAAGATTCAATGACTTCCTTAATATCAATACAATACAACTGGCATTCAAAATCAGGTACACCAAACACCACCGCTAACCTCTTAACCACTGTGGTGCAGGGAGCCTTTAAATAAAGACCTAAATTCTGTTCTGGAATATGGCCTGGATATGGCCTGACTGTGCTGGAGACAGTGGCTTTTGTACTTTTGAAATCTTTGGAGTGATGGAGAAGTCTTAGAAATTACTCGATCAAATTCAGTTAATTTGCAGATTTATTAATAAATGAGGTGCAAAGAGGTTATGTAATTGGCTCAAGGTTTTAAGCAACAAGGAGTGTTAGCATAGGAATCTTATCAGGTCTCTTGATTGCTTCTAGAGACTCCATCCTTTCTCTACCCCAATATTTCGTCCCAGGATGTAAAACTTGACTGTCCATCAAGAAGCCTAAAATTGTGTTTATCTTCTAGAAGGGCATATCACGATGGTCTCCCAATATGACGGACTAAAACTCCAGAGTAAAGAAGAACCCGGAAGTCCCTCCATTCCCTCAAACCAGGCAAATCTCTTGTGGATGACTCCTTAGATTCTGACCCCACGTGTTCCTAGTCCTTCTACAGACGGTAGTAACAAAGCTTGCTGTCGAAGTGTGGGTCAGATGCTAACGCGTGCTGATGCCTGTGCCCATCCCCGCGCCGCTGAGAGCACAGGCTGCACGCAGTAAGTAGCTCCCCTCTACGAAACGACAAGACGGGGAAACAGCAATCCCAGCATCAGGGATCACCGACGACAGATGCAAACAGTCCTGCACAGACCCAGCGCCTCTCGGAGATGCAACAGAACACAGTGGAAATTTGAATCCAACAACCCCTGTCTCTTTAGAACTTTCTCCAAGAGGTGAAAGGCAGTCTCTTTAGAACTTTCTCCGAGAGGTGAACACTCAGGTTGCCCCTTACGAATTGTACTCACAAGTCAGTCTACTTTCTTTCAGGTAGATTTAAGTTACACATTTTTTTTTTTTTTAAATGCTCAGGTGAAAACAGTCTCTTTTCCTGGTAAAGATAATGTCATGTGGTCACATCTCCAATGCCCACTGCGTTCTAGGCACAATGACAAGAAAAATACATCTTCAGGGACCAGAAGCAAACCAAACACAAAATGGCAGGCCAATGAAGCCAGGAGTTTAGCTTCTGTCTGATCATAGGGAGTAAGAGGTCACCCCTCCTGGCAGGAGGCCATATATGAAAGAAGCTCCCTCTGGAAAAGGGTGTGAAGGAGCCCTGCTTGAGGCATCACCCAAAGACAGTGGAGACGCATGGAGGCTGGAAGGAGAAAGCCTCTAAGTGGTGGGCCCACCTTCCCACCAGCTCACTGGCAGACCTCCAACACAGGACATCTCCCCAGGCTGGGTGCCTGAGTCACCTCCAGGAAACCTGCTCGCGTCTCAAGAGCGTTGGAAACCATACAAACAACTAGGAAGGAAGAGTGAAAGGAGGGAGACAAAGTAAAGAGAAAGGCAAGAACACGATAAAACAACTTCCTCTGGAGAGAAGCCTGCAAAGAAAAATTGTAACTTGGGGAAGAAGGCTAATGCCAAGATGGACGGGAAGGTGGGGTTAGTCCACAGCACATGAAACAAAAACACTTTTCGAATGAGACTGAAATGAGTGTCCCGTAATGTCCATAAATTGATGGGTATCATCTAATAATCCTTTCATCAGGATATAGCCTTCATTCAGACCTTCTGAAGGGCCTCCTGTTCTCTCAAAGTCGCCAAGAATCCATGTGACCCTGTGCTATCTGGTTCCTCGGAGAGGCGGGAGCCCTCAGGACACGTGGACTTCTCACCCTCCCTCTTTCTCTTTCTCTCACACCTGGCCCAAGCAGAAAAGGAAAATGTATAACTGATTTGAAGGAAAGGATCATCCCCTTTCTTAGCAACTGATTTAAGAACTGCATAGATACATCCTACCTTCTTTGTCCAATGGCCAAATATTCTATTTTTCCCCTGAAAACAATCAGGGAGGTTTAGGGTTCCATCATCACATAGCCCTGGAGTCACCAGATGTCACCTGCCTTTCAGAGTCAAGATAGGTCATGAAATTCTCTCAAGTCCATCAGTGTTGGACTAACAATAGTTCTTTGGCAGAGGGGGGTCTGTATCGTGGCTTTGTACCATCCTTAATAGTTTTTCGCACCCAAGAGATGTATGACCCCAAACCGGCTTCCTCAGAAGGCCACAGAATGTAGGGCTAAAGGGGAAAACGGAGCCCATCACACATTGGCTGGGCAAGTTGAGGTAAGCCACTCAATCTTTCCAAGTTCCCAAGACTCTTAGGGTTTTGTTACCAGCTAAATGACATGTAAACATTACGTAGCATCTGCCTCACATAAGGAAATGCTTAATTAACATTAGCTGCTACGATTAAGCTTTATTTTTTTTTCCTTTTTACTTCCTTTTCCCAGAAGCAAAATGCCCTCCTTCTGTCTCTCCACTTAAAACTGAACCTCAGGGTCACAAATCAATGCCACCTCTGACTGCCATCAATCCAAAGTTTTCCAGAGACTATCCAATGCAGAAAACCCAAGCTGTGCTAAAGCAGAAAAGTGTTACAGAGAGAGAGAGAGAGAATGTAAAAAAAAAAAAAAACCACAACAGCAGGAGACAGATCTTAATAATCTATATCTGTCCTTAAAAAGCAAAACACTATAAAAGATCTTCTGGGACAAGGCTGTTACCACAGCCTCTCTCTTACCCGGAACCGCTCCTTCAAGGAATCTGGGCTTCGGGTATGTGGCCGGGATTGTTTGTTAAGCTTTCCCCAAATTGTCTCCACCAGTCATCCTGGACCCCTTCAGTTAGATGTAATTAACCGCAAAACATAGCACTCGGTATATTTTCCACCACAACTGAAGAAAACGATCCAGACTGGGTGAAATCATTTCCCGGTTTGCAATGTTCTGTCCTGCCTTTGTGTCAGGAAGGGCAGGGCTGCCCCATATGGAAGGCCAGGCTCCTGGGCTTTGTCCCTGAGCAGAGCAGCCGGCGGTGAGGGCTGCCCGCAGCTGGGGAGCGCAGCCACTCCTGGTGCGGTGCATGGGGTACCCGAGCCGTCACCCGGTGTGGGCCTGGCACATGCGGAGCACCATCGTCCTGCGATGTACTAACATTAGAGCCGGCTGAGGGGCTGGGAGAACAGCGAATGGGCACTTTCTTTGACCAGACCCGGTACACATTGCATTGCCTTCTAGGCTGGCGAAAAGTGAAGATGGACATAGTGAGAGATCAAAAGGAAACAAGGCCAACATTTCTGACCTGAAAGACCATCAAGGCAGCACTTAAGTTCAAATCGCCCTCTCAGATGTGTACACCACGAGTCTTCCTTTTGATATTTTATGTTTGTACTTCATAGCTTACAAGTACTCACATGTTAAATGTTTTTAAAGTCAGCCCTAAAGAAATCCAGATAGGAGGGGAGAGAGATGGGGAGGCGGGTGAAGAGACAGAGATAAGCTGAGGCTTTGGGAGGAAAGAGGCTCGGAATGGTGGGCTTGTCACTGTCAGTTCAAGGGAAATACACTTTCTTCCCTGCTGCGGCTGCAGTAAGTCAGGGCACGGAGGAGCCTCTTGTTTGGGGTGTATCCTCATCTAGGGAAGACAAGTGATCAAGCAATAAAACACGAAGTGGATGGCCCGATCGTTTAATTCCAGGCCTTTGGAAAGACGTTCACACGGTCAAGGGCGGACCAGCAGACCCAGCCCCATTACCAAAGTCAGCAGCCAGATAGGTAGGGATCACATCACACAGGAAGGGGCGGGTATGTGTGCCTCTGGGGTCTTGGCCCACATGCCCTCCAATATTTAAGCTATGTGGAGCTGGATAGGCAGAGACGTGGCGAAGGATGGGAAAGAATATACAACTGCCGCATGACCCCAAAAAGCAGCTCGTTTATAAACATGAAAGTCTGAGATCATTCCTGAGTCAGGGGAGTTTCCTTCCAGCCTAGAGATAGAAGGTGAGATGAGCCCATCCAATAACTGCAACCATGCGGCCACCCTGGGGCTGTGCTAACCAGTTCCAAAGAGACCACACCTGCACTGTTCACTGCGCCTCCACTGACCACACGTGGCAACTGAGCACTGGAACGTGTCTGATACAAACTGGAGGTGCGGGATGGAGAAATATACGCCGCATTTTGAAGACAGCACGCATTGAACAGAAATGATCTCATCACCCCTGGGGATAAAAATATATGTTTATAAAAAATAAAAAATTATATAAAAAAAAGAAGAAATGATCTCATTAGTGATTTTTCCATGATCGCATGTTGAAATGACAATCTTGTGGATATCTGAGGTTCAATAAAATGTATTATAAAATTAATTTTCCCTGCTTCTGACTTGAAGTGACTTCTAGAAAACTTGAAAATGTGGTTTGTATCGTTATTCTCTTGAAGAACAACAGTCTATACTATTACAATGCTGCGACCATGAAGACCCTTAGGGAACCCGGCGTATCCCTCTGCAGACTTAGAAGGTCTCAAAGGATGGTAAGAAACCTTGTTTCTTTTTGGAAGCCACAGAAACATAGGCACCCAACCAGCTCTTCTGCTGACAAGAGCAGAGCTGGGAGATGGGTTATTTAAAAGTGCAAGTAGGGGCACCTGGGTGGCTCAGTGAGTTAAAGATTCTGCTTTCGGCTCAGGTCATGATCTCAGGGTCCTGGAATAGAGCCCCGCATCGGGCTCTCTGCTCATCAGAGAGCCTGCTTTCTCCTCTCTCTCTCTGCCTGCTGCTCTGCCTACTTGTGATCTCTGTCTGTCAAATAAATATATAAAATCTTAAAAAAAATTTTTTTTAAAAAGTGCAAGGAAGCAGAGTGACACAAAGCAGCAGCGGAGCCAAAACCTTGTTTCCAAATTAACACAAGACATCTATATATGAAATAATAATTTGCGCACAAACTAATGCAGTTAAGGGTTAATACAGCCTCCTCTTAATCAGTCAAAAAAAAAAAAAAATCCATTCCTGAATCTCCCTGGGACCCTGTCACTGTGCTGACAGAATTCTGACAGCTTCCCCTGTGACTGATACGCTCACCGAGTAAAGGCTGGATGCCTTATGTCACACGTACGCCTGATATTCTCAGAAATTGTTCTTCACTTGCCTCAAGCCATCAAGCTTTCTTCATAAATCCATCAGGAGGCCTCGCCTTTACAGAGACTCTGCCCCTCCTCAAAATTAAAAGTTTCATATTCTAAAGAACCAGATTAAAAATATCAATCACTTATCTAGAAAAACATTTCATAAACTCCAGGCCTCTTCCACAACACATCTATTTTAGCCAAGTAAAGAAATAAAATAAAACCTGGTTGCATATAAGGTACAAGATAAGCCAAGTCTTGATTCTGAGTGATTAAACTACAGAGATTACTGTTGAGAGAAGAATTAGTACAAAAGTAGGCACTGACCCTTGGGTAAATCTGCTACTTTCCTTTGGGGCATGCCTGTTCCAAGGGACCCGAGTACAAATGTCTAGTGCATTTGTGAGCTATGTGGAAGGAGGTGAAAACGGAAGCCAGGAACATCGATACGGTCCCTAAGAGGAAAAACTCCCTAGAACATAAAAGAAGAGGAATATCTAGCCTTGCGGAGTACCTATTAATTATGGTATATTTAAAGAAAGGAGGATAGAAAAGACAGGCTAAGTAGGAGAACGAGGGAGTCTTCATGTCAAAAAGGTGTTATTAATGGCACCAGGGTGTACTCACAGATATCCAACACTGTAATTGGGTCTGGTCTTTAGGATTCGTTAACAATCTACCAAGTCTCACTTGCTTGTCATTCTGGGTTTTGTCCCAGACACGCTATTGAGATGATTTTCTTGAAAACCACTAGTTACCTCCTAGGTTCCAAAATCGATGATAATTCTCCAGTCTCTCCTTCAGGATATAACCACGGCCTCTTTCCTGAAACTCCTCTGTATTTTGTTTTTGGTTTTTTTTCTTGACAGAATAGCCTAGGAGAGGTCCTTTCTACTTCCATCTTTTCATTCTCCTTCGGAACTCTGGCCCGGACTCCCTAATTGCAGCTGTGTCGCAAGTATCCAGACGCGGCTCTCTTTGGTCCTTTTAGGCTTTAAAGCTCCAGGTTTTCAAACACTTCTCTAGTTGCATAGGATGCCTCAAACGCACATAACCTAGAACTTGTGTCCTACACATACCCGCTGAGCAGAGGAAAGGAAGAAAAAAGGAGATGGAGCGCGACCTGCCAGGAGGCTCCGGCAGGGGGTGCGGAATGTGCAAGGGGTGGCACTCGATCATTGGTGGGGCCCAAGCTCTAGAGAAGGAATGGAAAATGGATGTGGGTTTGAGGTCATGGTCACTTCGGCGGAGAAAGGTAAAAACTCTGAACTCAGGACAGCAGGCATATAGCCTCAGCTTCTCTGCTGCTGTCATTGAGATTTAGAGGAGAAAAGATGGGAGCAAATTCTGAAGTCATATAGAAAGATAAGGAGATTCTAAAATAAGGAAAAGAACTGTAGTAAAGGGTCACTTAAATAAGTTTATATTTTAAGACAATGAATCAGGGGACAGCTGAGCTAAGAACACTCTGTGTATGGGTAAATGCAACATACTAATACATATTTAATATAATTACATATACATACAAATATATACATATATATAGACACACACACACATACCATATACATATATACATATACATACATACATATATAGATATAGATATAGATATAGATATAGATATATATCCCCAGAGGATTTTTTTGGATATAATTCTACTAAAAAAAGTTGGGAAAATTCGAAATCTGCCTATCCTTTAGTGTATCTCCCGACAACCTACAACTGATAGAACTTTAATTGGTATTGTGGCAGAAAAAGTTCCATGGTCTAAAAGTTTTGGAAGACAATGGGTTAAATAGTGAACTGGGTTCACTTCTCAGCTGTAAGATTTTATAATGACTTTTATAAGCTAATAACGTGTATTGTGAATCTTGACAAACAGTAAACACTATTTTTCCAACTAAAAAAACGTTTTCATCTTCAGAGAGTAGCTTAAGGGACCTGTAGAAACACTGTTCTGTTTTTTTCCAGTTGTATTTTTTGGTATATAATGTGTATCCAATGTGGCGTTAAGTGCTGTGAGAGAGAGTTCAAAGATTTTGTTGCTACCTTTGAGACTATAACATTCTAATTAGGGAGATTAGAGAAAAGCCAAAGATAGTTCATAATAAAATTCTAGATCCTATGAGAGCAAACTCCAAATACAGAAGAAAAAGATAGTGGGCAGCAGAGTCTAAACGTTGTGGTTCTCAGTTCTTTCCCGTTGCTGATATGCCGGCATAAGTGGAGGGCAAATGGAGAACCAACTAAGACAAATAGAGGAAAATGAACCCATAATATTAAACTTCAGCCCAATTCCACTTTTTCTTCAAAAATGAATACAAAGGAGATTATCTTTAAGGCAAACCAATGTCAGTATTCTAAGTTTTATCTCTACTCATAAAGAACAAATGCAGGGGCGCCTGGGTGGCTCAGTGGGTTAAAGCCTCTGCCTTCGGCTCAGGTCATGGTCCCAGGGTCCTGGGATTGAGCCCCACCCATGTCAGGCTCTCTGCTCAGCGGGGAACCTGCTTCCCTCTCTCTCTCTCTCTCTCTGCGGCCTCTCTTGCCCACTTGTGATCTCTGTCAAATAAATAAATAAAATTCTTTAAAAAAAAAAAAAAGAACAAATGCAATAATTTTGTCCATGTACTTCTCCTTAATGACTGTGACCGATGATTAAGAACCAAAGAAATTAAAAACAAAACAAAACACAAAGAAATTAAGTAGTTTTTTTAAGTGAAGAATTCAGTCATCTATAACCTTCATTGTAATGATCTTGCCACATCCTTACCTTGTAGAACAGGAAAGGATACAACAGAGCTGAGAGAGTAAGACACAATTTAGGAAGACCAAGTATGAATCCATGAGACAATAACCATGACTTATGGGCCATGATTCCCATGACAGAGACCTAGGTCTTAGGGAACTGGAAAGAGGTGTGGTAGGAAATAATAAAGAGAACTGTCACAAGGAAAGCAAAAGAAAGAAGAAATAAGTAAGAGAGCTTGATTCTATTTTGAGGACCTACCGTTCCATCCCCACCACAGGCCAGAATTCGCAGATTTGGTACTTTCCTATACAACTCAAGCCTGTAGAGGAAAAAGAACATGAAGTAAACAAAAGAGCTCATCACTGGCCATTGCAGAGAAACCACAGGGCAAAAGAGCTCTGAGGGGCCGTCCCTGGAGAAAAGGCATAACTATGAGGATAATAATATCACTATGGGCATGGATCCCAACAAAGGGATCAGCGATTGCAGCGGTTGGTAGCAAGAATCATTTTTAAATGGCCGACGCTGGAATGGGATGTCAGGATGTCCCAGAGTTTTCTCTCTCATAATCCCGACTAATGTATCCACTCATATGATTTCCCTAATTCGTTTCGACTTCCTTTTCTTTTCCCATCATGCCCCTTCCTCCTTTCTCAAAGAAAATCCTCCTTAATCCATAGTCAGGAGTCATTATGTGTCTCCTCCTTTTTTTTTTTTTGTCAGCTTTTCCTGGATTTGCTTTTCAAACTTATACTTTCCACTCTTAATCCCAGTAAACCTCTTCCGAGAGACAGGATGGCGGGAGAACGCCCGCAGCATTACCGCCACACCTGCAATTCTAGCCCCATCTCCACTCACTCACCAACTCTCAAGCCACATTTATACGCTTCCGCCCAAAGAGGGAAGACTTACTGGTTTTTCTTCATTTAAAATTTGTTTAAAATTAGATCATTTTTCATGTTGGCTCTTGAGAAAACACAATTATAGCACCCCTGCTAGAACATTTCCTTAAGTGAAGCTGTCAATGCCTCTGTTCTAAAATATATCATCTTCAAAATCAAGTTGTTGCTGTTTTTTTTCTTTCTGGAAACATGTCCTATCCGGCCACATTCTTTAGGAATGACCTATGAAGGCTCTGCCTAAAGTCTAGCCAAAGTGATAAGATTTTAAGAAAAGCATCCAAAAGGACAAAAGCCAGGGTAGCAGCTTTGCCTTAGTCCATCCAAATACAGAAAAAAATATAGAAGTTTTATAGCGAACTCTAGTGGTGAAAAAGTTCATAGATTAAAAGAATGATGGCAGAAATTAATTTTTATATTTAATGTTCTCCTGAATGTTTCAAATATATGATTTGTCCATCTAATACAGGAATATTATTTCTCTAGATTACTTTGCCTCTGGTATTGTTATTTGTTTAAAAATAATGAGTATCCCTTAAGCTCTAATGTTTATCTGATGACATCCAAACTACCTCAATACATGGGTTTTAAAATAGGGATGGACAGTAGCAGAAAGAGCCCAGCTCTTTCCCACCATCTATAGCACTGCCACCACCAAAGGGAAGATACAGGATACATGTCACCCAGGTCTAAACTTGATTTTCAATACTCCTAACAGAATGAAACTTCTGAGAAGTTCAGAAAAAGGGATCGAGCAGGAATTAAAAAGTCTTCCTGTCCTGGGGCGGAATCCATAGGCATAATCAATCAATCTGTCTCCAGTGGACACAGGCGCACACACACCACCTCTCATTTAAATACATGAACATATTCATAAATAAATATGGCCACTCTCCAAAGATCCACTTAGAGTCTCACTGATGCACCTCCCCAAGCTGAGCATGAGTAAGCAGAAAAATGACAGATCCTTCCTCAGTGCACACTTGTAGATAATCGACAGTTGCTTGCCCGTGAGACACAAGCACACTAGAAGGATGTCCTGGGATAACAACTGTGTAGCTGGTCTAGAAGGGAATTAGCCCAAAGAAGAGTAGGGATACTTAAGCTCTTACATCAGACGAAGGCTTAAGGGAGGTGACCACGGTTGAGAAAGTCAATGAGGGATGGTCAGCAAATATTTCACAAGGTAATCTAATAAGGAAGCCTGACTTCACAGCAGAAGCCCTTCTCGCTTGCCCAAACCGGTACGGACCATGGTGGGCTGTTTCCAGACTTACGCATCTTTGGGCCCCTCCTGAGAAAGATCGAACACCTGCCGTGGATTCAGGTACCACATGAACATCTGCAGGACTTTGGTTCCCTGTCAGGAAAAAAAAAATTTTTTTAAGACAATAGGAAGAGATTTCCAAATATTTGCTGCTCATTTAAAAAAAATTTTTTTAAAAAATGTTCTTCTCTAAAATATCAGCTGAGTGCTATGAATAGTGTAAGACTGATGATTCACAGACCTGTGCCCCTGAAACAAATAATACATTATATATTCATTAAAAAAAAAAGACATAAGTAAAATATCACCTAATTATAAACAGCATGAAGTAGTAGTTAAAATCACGGGCTTTGGCCATTGATACGCAGGTAGAATGTCCAGATGGGGCTTTTGTCCAACTGCATTAACGCTGGCCAAGTTCTCCAATTTCAGTGAGCCCAACTTCCTTCTCTTTAATGTGGAGATAAGAATACCTCTTTCACAGACTTATCGCAAGGATTAAATGCAGTCATGTTTTGAGGAGCAGAGTGGTCACAGTGTGTGGCATGCAGTTAAGTGCTTACTGAATAGTAACTACTGGTTTTCCCATCACTTGACATCAAAACCCATGTAGGCAACTTATTAGTCAGTCCATGTCATTTAACATGAATTTTTACTTCATTGTGAAGACTACTTTGACTTTTGCATAATTTGAATATAGATAGTATGAGCTAAGTATGATTTTATACTGAAATAACTTCTCTTAACTGAAGTCAGTCTTTCTTTCTCTTTTTTGTTTTTAAGATTTTGCTTATTTATTTGACAGAGATCACAAGTAGGCAGAGGCAGGCAGAGAGAAAGGAGGAAACAGGCTCCCCGCTGAGCAGAGGGACGTGGGGCTCGATCCCAGGACCCTGAGACCATGACCCAAGCGGAAGGCAGAGGCTCAACCCACTGAGCCACCCATGCGCACCCTGAAGCCGAAGGCTTACAGGCTCCTCATTATTTAGGATAGACACATGGGACTTTCTTAGTTACAGCTTATTTTGAGTTACTTTGACTTTGTTTCAATTTCCATGTCTCTAAGTCAAACAGTTCTCACATGAACATTTTTGGAATGTTTTAAGTGATTTATAATTGGCATTTGGAGAACTGATCATCACGGAAAACACAAGGCAGTTCTGGAGATCATTTCTTAACCGTGAACTGAGCAGAGAAGAAATGAAGAAGGATCGTCTCATTAAGCGGCATCAAAAGAGCTTTAAGACTGCGTAGGGTGCCCCATTGTAGGTCATTATCAGCCGCAGCAAATAACATTTGATCAGTTGGGCAGTGCATGTCGCTTATAATTACAGTTCCTTTATTCGCTTAAAATATTCCCAAGTCTGAGTGCTCTCCCTTAAAATATTCCCAAGTCTGTACACCTACTATGCTGTATCCGAGAGTCATTCTGGGACAGCAGAGAGAGCAAGGTATTTGAGTCCGTAATAACTTGGGTGTTCTCATGAGGTGATCGTGAGCACTTAAAAGCCTGCAGAAATCTAGCATATTAAATAGGAGGGCAAAATCTGCTTTCCAGGGGGATAATGAGAATTAAATGAATCAGTAATAGTTATGGATCTAACCCAGTATGTGGCACAAAATAGGCCTTTGTGAAGGTTAGTCCCTTTCTTTGTTGCTTCTTGTTAATCTATTCAGTAAATTACACTTGAGGTTGTGCGGGCTAAAGTGTAGCTTGTAATTACCACATTATTAGGCCGGTTGTTACAGGGGCCAATGCAGGTCTTTTGTTCCACATTTCAACCAAACCTATAATTTAAAAGTTCTGCTTTATCATGTGCTTGCTATAAATTTAGGAATAACATTCTATCCTTAATTATTACAACTAATCCTTCAATTTTACCACATGACATATTTTGCTTCCTATAAAATTCAGACACAGAGCTGGACACATAATACTAACTAAATGCTGGGTCATTCTCTCTCTTCCTATACCGAGCCTTGCTATCAAGTCAGTTGGGGATTATCTCGAGTAATCTTTGACGCCTAACTGGTAGACCAGAGTCATTTTAGTGACCAGTTCAAAAAAAAAAAAAAATTTCCCACTGATTTGCTTGAAAATCAGTCTTTCAGCTTTAAATCCCTAGAGGAATAGGAATGGTTAATGTTAATTACTCCTTTCCACTTCTGGCCACTTCTGGGCTCATCTCAATTCCAGCTTCTACAACACCTGCAATACTAGGTAATGAGCCCCTTTCCAAAATAAAGTAAAAGGGGGGTGCCTGCGCGGCTCAGTGGGTTAAGCCGCTGCCTTTGGCTCAGGTCAGGATCCCAGGGTCCTGGGATCAAGCCCAGCATTGGGATCTCTGCTCGGCAGGGAGCCTGCCCCCCCCCCACCTCTCTGCCTGCCTCTCTGCCTACTTATGATCTCTGTCAAATAAATAAATAAAATCTTAAAAAAAAAAAACTTCCTTCTTAAAAAAATAAAAATTAAGTAAAAGTCATTGAGAGGCGGTTTTTCTTAAACTAAAATTTCTCTAAAAGGTTGGAATGACCACACCATTTTGGTTTTGCTGAAGTGTGTATTCATGGTAACATCTAATGGTCTACATTTATCCTTTGGAGGAAGGGGAATTCAGGCTAGCAAGTTTTGCACCGTACCATGTCCGAGAGGCCCCACTGACACCGCAGCCTGTTTTAAGAACGCCCTCAGAGCTGTGCGGGGATAACGTGTAAAACCACACACGACAACCCAATCAGAGGTCACATTCAGGTGTGAGTGTGATAGAATTATTTCTTTTAAAAGTAGTCTTTCGAAAACATACGCAATAGCAAAATAGGATCTGAAAAGTACTGCATTGTTTTAAATCCACCATGTCGCCTGGAGAAAAATAAAGGTCTGACTCACTGAAGAAAGACTGTTCCCTCAGCTCTGCTGCGACCTCTAGGATAAGCTCCTTGAGGGCTTAGGTAATTCATTTCATAGAATGGAAGGGCTTGAGAAATGCTAACTCACCAGGAAAAGAGTCATTTCTTTCTCACTGACAGGATTAAGCTGACTAAGACATTTACAGAAGTGCCGTTCACTAATGAGTCCCAAACATGCTCCTATCTGTCACTGGCCACGTGCCAAATCCAAAAGCTGCATATTTTTTTTTTTTGGAAGCTATTGTGCTGGTTTGTCTCTTCCTGCTCTTTCTCCCTCCCTGCCCCCTTTCTTTCTTACACCTGCCTTTGGTCTTTGCTTTCACTCCGTCTATAGGCATGCAAAGAGCAAACCAAGAGGTTAAATCCTGGGATTACAAAAATAAAGGACATGAAACTGGCTTAGAGTTCATCAGGATTTAGGAGGAAAGAAAGACACAATGTCTGAAGAACGTGGAGCACAACGTCTTCCATTGCTTTCCTGTTAAGGTCCTCTGGCTAGTGAGCAGGAAAGGAGGCGCAGGGTCCATGGGCTAGAGCTTTCAGCCTTGGGCCTTTGTCAACCTCAAGTTTAGGTTACTTGGCGTTTTTGGTTTGTTTATTTTGTTTTATTCTTGAAAAAAGCTTCAGATTTTCTCCAACAGTATTCTGCTTTTCTCTAAATGGAAAAAACAGGATGCGTGTCAATTCTCACACACTCTGGGGGGTTCTCATACACATGGCTGTAGCTACGTCACCTCACGGACTATAGAGTTTGTTAAGATATTGTGAGATTGGGTATTCCTGTGGAGTGAAGAATAGGTCCTTATGGTTTCAGGTGCAATTATAAATGGGATTGGCTCCTTAATTTCTCTTTCTTCTGACTTGTTGGTGTGAAGAAATGCAACTGATTTCTGTGCATTGATTTTATATCCTGACACTTTACTGAATTCCTGTGTGAGTTCTAGCAGTTTTGGGGTGGAGTCTTTTGGGTTTTCTACATATAATATCATATCATCTGCAAAGATTGATAGTTTGACTTCTTCTTTGCCGATTTGGATGCCTTTAATTTCTTTTTGTTGTCTGATTGCTGAGGCTAGGACTTCTAGGTCCTTTCTGGCTCCAGGGGTTGGGGAACAGGCTGGGAGAAGAGAAAAGAACTTCCCAGAAGACAGGCAGATTGTTCTAGAGGCAAGTAAACAGGATTCATCAATTCACCTACTAAGTGCCAGACACAGTACTGGGTGGGAAGAGAGAGAAATGGACAAAACAGGGAAGATTCTACTCTCTATTATTAAACAAAGGAAGTTCTAGCATTATTCATTAAAGAAAATACTATAATGGCTTGGGGGGTATGGAGAGTCAATTAAGAATGAATTTGCGTCACTAGCTTATCAGTCTCCATTGAAGCCTTGTAACTCTTCCATAGCCTGAAACATGCTGGTGGGTTACTGAGCAAGCCTTGGTTTATGTCCCAGAGGGATTCGCCAGATCGCGGCAAAAGCTGCTAGGAAAGTCCCAAGGAAGATAAAAGCTAGTGGGAGGAAGAGATTAATAATTGAAAGAATTATTTCAAACTGGGTTCAAATAACCCCAAAGGAATACTTAATTTTCTTAAAAAACATGTTAGGTTCCTACTGTGTGCCCACGTGTACACTCAGGGAGCTCAGAAAGAGCCAAATCCAAAATAAATGCATCAGCTGAAGACGGGTCACGGTTCGGCAGAGATGCCTACCGAGAAGTAGGAGGCCAGAGGAGGTACGCTGAGTGCCCCTCTGGGGATTAGATGCAGGCATCCTGTAGATGACATCTGAACTACTTCCTGAAAGACGCGTAAGGCTAACCATGTCTTTACACGTGGAGAAGAGAAAGAGGGAGTCACACAAAGAGCCGTGGGGATGTGACCTTCTGCGCTGTGAGGCAGGAGCGCTGGGACACAAAACTGCGGGAGTTGGTGGGAGACAAAACTGGGGGAGTTGTCAGTTAAATGGCTAAGGAGCTTGGGCTCTGTTTTCCAGGGAATGAGAGTCATTGGAGTGTTGTAATCAGGGGAGCCAGACTGACATTGTCATGTCCCAGTCCGGCTAGAAACTAAGGAGCTAGACAGCCAGGTGGGCTCTCGTCCTATCAAAGGAGATGCGGCCCTGGGCGGAAGTGGAGCCCTCATGAATGGGATTAGTGCCCTTATAAAAGGGACCCCGAAGAGCTCCCTCATCGCTTCTGGCATGTGAAGAGGACAAGAAGCACAGCAAGAGGACACAGGGAGAGGGCGGCGCTCCGGGAACCGGGAAGTTCCCATATGTGCTGGTGCCTTGATGGTGGGCTTCCCAGTCCCCAGAACTGTAAGGAATAAATTCCTGCTATTAAACCATCTAGTATCCAGTATTCGGTTAGAGCAGCCTGAGTGGAGTAAGACAGCTGCCCCCACACTTCCACCAGTATTATAACTGGGGAAAAGATTTATTGTCTTGTTGATTTACTTCCATCTGCTGAGGCTGGCTTGACAAGAAGATTCTGGGCGTGGACTTTGACATGTGTGACCATCTGCTGACTACCCTTCTGCCCTCTTCCTAGCCTGTTCTAAGCATTAGGAGCCTAAAATTATACCCAAACATCATGATTCTTGATTTATCCCCAGCTTGTACATCACACAATATCACTGAGGTTGTTTGCTCAAGTATTTAGAAAGTCTTGGGGCGCCTGGGTGGCTCAGTGGGTTAAAGCCTCTGCCTTCGGCTCAGGTCATGATTCCAGGGTCCTGGGATCGAGCCCCACGTTGGGCTCTCTGCTCAACGGGGAGCCTGCTTCCTCCTCTCTCTCCACCCGCCTCTCTGCCTACTTGTGATCTCTGTCTGTCAAATAAATAAGTAAAATCTTAAAAAAAAAAAAAAATGTCTGGGGACTCAAACATTTGAAGTTACTGATTTTTGTCTCCCTCTCCCACCTTGAGTGACTTGCCCCTGACTGAGGAGGGGTGGTCCTGGGGTGACGGTACACAGGTCCAGTCATGTGATGGGGCTGGACTCAGCGTGAGCTCTCAACGCGCCCACAAATAGATAACCCCTTCCTCTTGCCACCTATTGATAAGGCCCCTGGAAGTCGAATGCAACTCATGCCGCCCCTCCTCCCGGGGATTTCACGTTGAACAGTGTGAGAAGCCAGAGTCCGGACCCCCAGGTGTCAGGACTGACAAGGCAGAATCACTCTAGCGGGCAGAACACCTGCTTAACCCGGAACATATAACCTAAGTCTCTGGAAAAGAAGTCCTGAGCGGGAGCCACCAGGAGAGATCGTGGGAAAGCGGGAAACATCGAAAGATGTCAGGAGCGTCGACATAATACTCAGGGAGAAAAATGCTAATGAGTCAGGGAAATCATGAAAAACACTAAGTTCTGAAGTTAGAGTGAAAGTTAAGTAACCCAAGGGAGGGGGGCTATTTTTCGAGTCCTTAGGTTTTCAAACACAGAGGAGGGGACTGTGCAGGTATAAACTTTATCTCCCAGGTATTACATCTTTTCCACAGGAAAAGAAACTCAAAGTTGCCCTTGTAGTCCCTGGTTCCAGTTCCTGTTCCCCCAGCACCAGCGCCGCCAACCTCTAAAACTTTCAGAACTCCCACTATCTCCTCCACCTTAAGTGATGGAAAAACAGAGACAATTACTGTGAAATAACTGTTTAAAACAAATTATTGTTTACAAAGGACATTGAGGCAGTCCCAAATGTGTTCGTCTCAATGTATAGGAAAATTTCTGCACAAAAAACTGCATTTCTGAAAAGCTGTAGTTATTTTTCTTGCCAGAAGATGGCGACAGAGTCTAGTTAATTACTTAAGAGACGCCCAAGCAAGTTTAAGTAAAAGTTTGAAGCCTCTGCTTTAAAGAGGGAGTGCTTTTATCTGAAAAACAATCTGAGGGTTTTGACAGGGTGGGGGGTGGGAGGTTGGGGGAGCCAGGTGGTGGGTATTAAGGAGGGCACGTACTGCATGGAGCACTGGGTGTAGTGCATAAACAATGAATTCTGTTATGCTGAAAAGAAATTTATAAAAAAAATCTGTGATAAGTAAGTCCTAAAAAAAAAAAAAAAGAAAGAGGGAGTGCTTTCTATCTACAAAGAGATAAGCAAAATAAATCAGGCATTAAAAGGCAAAACATAGGTTTGAACAACAACAGCAGGGAAGTGTTTCTAATCAGCCCTCGCTAATCAGTGTGGTTTTTCTAGAAAAGCAGAATCTCAGGGCCACTTTCCTGGGGTTCACTTGCCCTGTTTTCAGGGCCATCCTTTGATCCTTTATCCCAACAAAGTTAAAGTGGTTGGGGGGAGGGGCAACATTATGGAGGAAACAAGATTCAAGGGAGCCAAAGAGGGAGAAACTTTCACAGTCCACCCTCTGTCTCCCCATCACCCAGAATCTCCCCTCATCTGCAATGATAAGGGCACAGGACAGCCACAGCACAGGAAAAGGTGGGCCCTAAGAGAGGAATTAGATCATCTGTGACCACGGCCCTTCCCTACTCACTACAACTGGGAATCAAGGGGTCCCTTCCCAAGACTGTAGATGGAGATCAGTTTGAATGATTGCCATCGTACAAAGGTATCCGGATGCATTTAAAATTTCCTCAGCATTTTGCACTGTGCTCAGAAGCAATGCTCTTTGCTAAGCTTAGTAAAAACTCTATTTTACATAGAAATAGAAAGTTATACAATATTCTTTTTGTGTGTGTGTGGTTAGCCATACTTCTGAGAATCCTAGATATTCTAGAAGTAATCTCATAAGCCAAAATGCATAAAATGAGAGCAAATCCCTTAAGTCTTTTGTCTCTAATACCTGGGCATTTTTATTTGAATACCTCACGGTCACATCCAGTATCTCAAACACATCTCAACTTCTTTTCCAGAATAATGCTTTCCTTTCCTGAACTGTCATCAGTAACAAAGCCGCTGTCCAGATAACTTGCTGTAAAACCCGCATTGCTTGTTATACGATTATTTGTTCACTTCTAGAGCCCATGCACTAGAAATCACAGGTTGGAAGTTGCTGCCCCAGGTGATAGGGAGCCTCTGTCTTAGCAGAACACCCACAGAGCACTTAGGCTGCAATTCACAAAACACAGGTTTGTGCCAAGGACTCTGGGAGCACAGTGGACAGGGTGACTCATTTTGGGAAAAGGTTCCAAGCCTTAAAGGATGAATAGGAGTTTGCCAGGGAGTGAGAAGGAAAGGAGCCACTGCTCCCCCAGCCTCCTCTCTCTGCATAAGTAAGTAGGTCCACTGTCAATTCAGACATTTCTATGACAACAGTTTCTTACCACTCCCAAGTCACTACTCTGAAATTCCAGAACAATCTCGGTTTGATCCACTCAATTCAGAACTCACATATAGTTAATGTTGT
The DNA here is from genome assembly GCF_011764305.1 of Mustela putorius furo. Taxonomy (NCBI): domain Eukaryota; kingdom Metazoa; phylum Chordata; class Mammalia; order Carnivora; family Mustelidae; genus Mustela; species Mustela putorius. The sequence goes on from NW_025421998.1 coordinate 90,944,338, forward strand.
TTGAATTATTTTTCCCATTTGCCCCTTTAGTGTCATTAACAAGATGCCCTTAGAAAGTTTACTTAAGCTTTCTTGTTTTCTAGTTAGTGAAATAGGAAACAGCGTGGGATCAGCTCTGGCATTACTAATTTATTTGGAGATCCCAACAAAATGGGATCTATCTTAATGGCCTGTCTGCTCCTGAAACCTGTAAGTTTCTAAGTGCTTGAGGAAAAAAGGCTTATGATTTAATGAGTACATCTTCTAGAATGACTCTCATGGTAAAATATATTGGGAATTAGCACATGATACTCAAGTGGTCAAAGTCAATGGAGTCCATTACATTAGCTTTGCTGATTCCATGGTCTCCAAATATACCTCCACCCCTCATGAGGCTCTACGGAGTCGAGACCTAGGGAATGACTCTGGTTCAGGGCACACTGAACCCCACTTCCAAAAAGACCCTCCAGTGACAGTCTCAGGATCGCCATCATCACAATATGAAGATCATCACTCACCAACTTAAAAAAAGGACTCTGAAAGTAGATTTTTCACTTATGGCACATTTTTTTCCCCTGTTTTCTTCAATGTTAAAGATTTTTAACCCAGAACGTTATCGAGAATTTTTAAGCAAAGAAAGAAATGGAGTAAAAGTATTTTCTTTAAATCACAAGCTCTCTGAAGAGAAGCTTTATTGTAATTAATCCTTCTGGAAAAATGCCCGGCATCCTTTGGAGGAAGAACATCAATCCTAATTATAGGACTCCCCTCCTTACATGGAGTTAACGAGACAGTTTCAAATCGGTAATTGTAAAGTGTGAAACTTCAAGGAATCTCACCTCAAAATGAAAAATGTGCACTTAATGGACAGAGAAAATATTTTATATTTATTCTCACAGGAAGACAGAGAAGAATCAAAGCCAAAGAAGAGTACCAATAAGAAGCCTCAGAGTAGGAAGAGAAGCGTATGAGGAGACAAAGACCTAGATTCTAGAACAAATTCTGTCCTTTAAAGAGCTGTATCACTTCAGGTATGTCATTACACGTAAGTGTTCCCAGGCTATTACTTTCTCCTCAAATGAGGCCGTGATTAATTATGCCACAAGATTTGGGCATGGACCAAATGAAATCTTTAGGTGATATTTTTGATAGTATTGGTGGCGTTTGTTGTGAATGATAACTGGGGATGGTGAATCATTGTTCTCATTTTGCTCTGAGGATAGGGACGAAAGTAGTCAGGTCTAACTTACAAGGGGAAACCATGAAGAGAAGTCCATAAAAAGCTTCCTAACAAAGAGTTAAGAAACTCTGAAACATATTAACCGGGAGATTTTGGAATGATCTTTTTTGAAAAGCTGTAAGGAAAAAGTCAGCATTTTTGGAGTGCTGCTGGTAGAGTCTTACTTGGAAGCTGAGCGATAAATCATAGACCTCCAGTTTTGCCTAACTCTGCAGTAAGGCTATGCCCTGCATCTCTAACCCTGTCCCTGAGAAACTGGTTGTCTTCCAATGTTTGGGGTTCAAGGTGCTGCTATTTGAATTGGTGTTGGAAACTGTTTGCAAGAAAGCACTGAGGTTTCCAAGTTAAACTCATGAAAAATGACTCACCTGATTGCCTCCGCTCTTGGGGTTCACAAACACAAGCAATGGTTTCATGAGAGGAGAAGAGATAGGTTTTATCACAAAAGGACGACCTTTGTTTTCCTGCTAAAGGAAGAAAGCAACACTTGGGTGCATAGCCCAAAAGCAATGGAAGGGAGAAAATACCAGTACCCCCCCCCCACTAACCCTTGATTGATCCCCCCCCCAATAAAAAAGCTACATCTTGTTTCATAGGGCTTACTATTAAAAAGATAGTCCGTATAAAGTTTAGAAGAAAGGCCTCAAGCTATAATTCACCTTTGAGAACAAGCCCTTGTTCTCAAAAATGAGAACTTTTTTTTTCTTTATTCTGTATGCTCTGAGCATTCTAGAAATGGGATTTCTTCATCATCATCCTGGGATCCTATTTCCACGGATGAGTGCAAATCCTCGGACCCTGAAGTCACAGGAAGCTATACATGTACACGTTTTCCAGAAATTGAAAGGAATTCCAGCGGGTGGTTTGAGTGAGCGCAGTAAAGGAGAGACCCGGGGCCAAAAGTTTATGAGGAAAAGCAGCTTGGGCCAGATCACATCAGACAGGGGCTACGGTGAGGAGGAGGGAGCTGCTCACGGGCACGGAGTCCCGAGACACTTACTTCTGTCCCTCTTTTACTGGCTTTCCTTTTAAAGCTGGTCCTCTTCTTCTTCCGATTCGAAGCCTTTAGCGAGTTCTGTAGGGAAAGAAGGCAACCACTGAGTGCAGAGGCGGACAGCGCCTGAGCTTGCCATGCAGACCCATGGAGGAGACGAGGGCAGCGCATGCTGGTCCACGGCATGCTTCTCATGCTTTGACACTTCCAAGCCACTGTTCATGGGTAAGCCACAGACAGAAACCAGTCGAGTGCTTCAGAGGGAGCGACCGACTCCCCACCACATGGAGAGGCAGCGAGTTAGAACCCTGGAGGCTCTCATGGACTCACATAACAACACAAGTTATACCTGCCAACCCTCCCAGTAAAAATGGAAGAATCCCAAATTCTCTGAGGGGCTCCAGTCTCCCGCCCAACCAGGTCCGTCTCCCGCCCAACCAAGTTCAAGTTCATCTCCTGCAATGGAGATCACCTATGTGGAAATGTAAAAAAGGAGGCCATTTTTCATGTTTTTCTTTTCGTTCTCTTTGTTTCTTTGTTTCTTTCCTTTCTTCTTTCTTTCTTTCTTTTTTCTGTTTACTTCGGTAATGACCTTCCTAGTTATAGTCATAAGGTAACATGATACCCTGGGGAACTTGATGATCTAACTACCCTATCAGTGCTGAGGGCTAGGTTTTAAAATGCAGAGATAAGACTCACCTTAAATTACTTAGGTTAGTAGAGTGACGATCACCACTCTCTCTTTCTCTAAAGACCTATTGGTTTGAAAAGCCCTCTCTCCCCCAGTAGCCTTGATTTGTTCTTCTCATAGACATGCCTCCAACCTGCGGAATCTAGAGACCCCAAATTCACTTTCCCCATTTTTCTCTTTCCAGGAGTTTTATGGACCACAACTTTGTGATTACTTCAACTGACCATTTACTCTGAGATTGTGATACAGATGCTTTGAGAAGAACCTCTCTTAGGGGACAGTCACAACTCACTGGCTTAATTAGTAGAGAGCCAATAATTAATTAGATTGCCATCTTCACAAAGGCAAGATGTTACTATCACCTCATAGATGTTTAACAAAGTGTTGAAAGCCTGAAACACAGAAGGCTTAACTTAAAAGCTTATATAAGCATAGACGCATGCATTGCTTGAGCAGATAAAGATTTTCAAATAGCTTCAAGAAATTTAGATATCTGTTCTTTTAGGTTCCTGGGTATTTTCTTCTTACTGCATTCAAAATATACCTTAGTCTCGAGTACATATATTAGCACATTCAAATTAGCAAGATTGAAACTATTTGACTTCTGAGTTTACTTTCATTTGGACCATTAAAACATACATTGCTCTGTAGCCGGTGCTCATCAAGGATGAAGGAAACTTTCTTGAACCATCATTTGTCCCAAAGCTTTCTTCTTCCAACCAATTAAAAGAGTTTTCAGGTTCCAAGTCTCACCAGAAGAGAGAGACCCAGAATCTCAGGAGCTCACGGGTGTTCTAGACCCCAGGTTATTTCTTACCATTCACTGTAGATCACAGCTCTCCTACAAAAAAGTTCTCCACGTTTCTGAATTCCTCTTTAAATGGATCTGTTACCATGTTCCACTTTGGGGAAACTTTTGCATTATTAGAGTATTTCCCACATGTTAACTACTTTGTTTAAAAGGGAAGAAAAACTACCTGGGCGCCATAAACACTTCGTCAGCCAAGTGTCCCAAGAAGAATGCTGGAAACTCTCAGGATGGCAATTAATGATACTGAGTGGTTTTCAACCCATCACGGCATGTTGGCCTCACCCAGAGTTCTTTCAACAATGTGGATCTGTGGACCCCCAAATATTCTTTGTTTGGCGTGAAGCCCAGGCCAAGATGCTTTTTAAAACTCCCCAGGCAATTCCAGTGGGTAGCCAGAGCTGAGAACCTCTGAAGTCAAAGGGAAAAGTGGGGAGACATACATAAGGCACTGAAGCATCATTTCAATGGGATAAGGAGCTGGAGCCATGGAACTGGACACACGAGGTGCTAATTCTGGGTCTTCCAATTACAAGATCTGTGACCTTGGCCAAGTCAGGCGAGCTTTTGAAATAACAGTTTCTTAACTTAAAAATGAAGGTGACAATACCTACCTCACAGGACAGTTGTGAAGTTAAAAGGAGAAAAGGTAAATGAAGTAGTTAGCTTGGTCTCGGCCCGTGATAAGCGCTTCCATAAATATTAGTCGCCTCGTTCATGGCTGTATATCCCCAGCACCAAGCACTGATGCCCAGCCAACAGTGTGTGCTCAAGTCATTGTTGAAATGAGTCAGTATTGTAACTCACAACACTTACTGAGTCCTTCCTGGTTTCGGAAAGGATCTTTCGGAAGTGAATGCTCGTCTCCTAACTTCCCTGTTGCTTTAGTTCATTTATGGCCAAGAGCAACGCAGGGAGCCAAGTGCTTTCAGGAATACACGACAAGCCTCTGTTCCTGGCAGCACTCAGTAACTACGCTCTGAGAGAGAAGTCTAATGGATCAGGCTAAGATCATTCCCGAACCTCGTCTGATCCCAGAAATCACAGCTCTTCAGGCGACTCTGCTGATCAAGGATGTTTGGGAAACAGAGTTAGAAAAACACATCCAGAGAAGGCTTGAGGTCTGAAAACAGAGCAGGCAAGGACCTCAACTCTAACAGGGAACAGACATACATGATGGCCTTTTCCACACAGAGCAAATACAAGGCTTCTGAGCCTCACGGAGCCAAGTGCATGATGAGGTCCTCCTCATCTCACAGAACAAGGAGGGGGCCCAGATGAAGCACAGAGGTTGACTTACAGTCCCTGGAAGCTTCTGTGTGAGCTCGGAGTAAGCTTACATCCCTATGGACAGATAGGAAAAGATAAGCAGTATGGGATTTCACAGAAGACCTCCAAATTCCCAGGGCTTCCTTCTGTTCACGTGTAAATATGTATCTCAATCTCAACACTGAACTTCTTCTAAAAGGCATCGCCATCCAGTGGGGAACAGATGGATGGGGAAGCCGAGCCGGCTTGTGTTTCAGCCATGACAAGACGAGTCAGCCAGTCTGGCTCATCTAAGAAATTGCTCACCCTGCCTGGGTCAGTCTTGTTGTGAGAGTTAAAATAGCCTGCTTTTCAAGAACATAAAAATTATTCCAAGAAGCTGTTTTGTAGACGTGCTGCAGTATCATTCAAGAAACCATTCATACTACGTGTGCTGTGTTCTACAACAGAAATATCCCTGTTATCAAGGGTGGCTAACTCTGCCATCTAGAAGGTTTGCTGGCAAGTTGAACACCAGCCCAACAGTACAACGTTGTCCCCTCGTATGGATTTTTGTATGTTTCAGACTCTAACAGCATTTGTCCCCCATACATTCTGTGCCCACTGTTGTGTTCAAGTCCTAAGAATAGATAAAGGCCTTTTGGGTTTTTTGGACCAGGTATTGGGACAGTACTACTTTACGGAAATAATCCAATGAACAAAGTCTGTATCGTAGTCAGGATCCCTTCCTGGGCTATTTAAAAAAAAAAAAAAGGATGCTCATTGGGTAAATCACTCAACTGGGAATAAAACTTAACCAATTCCTAATATCCTTTAAGGCTTTTCCCAAGTTATGGGATCGCAAAGGACTGGTTATAACAACAGCTCTAAAGAGAAGATATCTCACATTTCGTCATCCCAAATGAAGCCTTCCCTCATCGCATACCGGAAAACACTCTGACGGGCGGTGAAGAGGCATGGACTTCCTCTTACTAGTGAGCGTTCTTGTGCTGCCTGCTCTCGCTGCCCCGCCAGGACAAAAGTTGTCCTGAGGATAGGCGAGCAGAGAAATCAACTACTTCCAAAAGATAAGGACAGGGTCTCTGCCATTTCTCAGGCATAATTGGTTAAATCACAGCGAGGATTGCCTAACCTTTCGAACTGACCAAAGGAAATGGCTAGAGCAATTTTTGAGAGATATGGTTGATCCTAGCTATTACATGTCCTGGGTCCGAGCATTTTCACATTATCTAATCATAAAGAATAAGGACTAACATGGAGAGAGCTCATATGGGCTAGGAAGGAGCTGATGGCAGCATTTTTTATAAGTCAACCATGAGATACTATATAAATCTCCACCAGTAGGGAATTGGCTAAACAAATCATATAAATTGTAATCTATTTATAGTATGGAACATATATAGCAGTTTTAAAGGTAGTTAAATCTAGATGTATTAATACAGAATTCTCCCCCAATATTTTTTTTAAGTAGGAAAGGCAAGTTTTAAAGTATTATGTGCAGAATGATGTCATTTATTAACAACACACACCTCTAGTCTCCTATAACTCGACCCCACAAACATTCACATATCATGAGTCTTTCTCCTTTAGCTCCAAACGCTCGCACTAGTATTTCAACATCTTCAACTTGTTCATACAGTCAAAATATTATCCTCTAACATTTTCAGTCCAGAGCAGAAACACTGAAATCTGTAACATTAAATATAACTTTGCCTTTAAATGCATGAACAGATTTGTGCTTGATTCTTAAAATTTGGTCCTTTTAATTCTGGACTATCATCTAAATTCCATAATCTTTTATGTTCTAGGTCTCTCCAAATAACTTGGTGATGAAACCCAGCAAATCATCCGGACCCACCCTCGTTCTCCTTACCACGCGAGCGTCACACAGCTGGTCCCAGAACCATGGTCTACTCAGAACCAGCCATCTTTTAACTGATATAGAAAATACATGACTTAATTCCACCTCTTTACAATCTGCTTTTCCGACCATGATGCTCTCAAGTAGGTTTCTTTCTCTCTAGAGTCATGTTTTAGACACAAGCGTCACAAATAAAGCTGACCATATCTGGGGATGCACCTTCACAGCAGTTTCCAGAATGTTCTGTAAGCTTGGGCTGTCCTTCTTCATCTGTCTTCCCAGTGAGGCCCCTCGCATCCTTCAAGACCAAGCATACACAGCGTTTTCTGTTTAGCCTGCAGTGATCTCCACAATCAAAGTCACACAGTTCCTCATATTTTACCCTGTTGCTACATCTCGGGTCACACTTACCACTCAAGGCCTTAGCCGTGTTGGACTCTCACAGACCACGGCTGGTTCACCCCACCTCCGGGACTTCCTTTCACCACACTGTGTATATCTGTCCTAAAAGATGCACGCTGACAACCACGGCAAACCTTCCAGATACCTGAAGATCATTCTTTTTCATTACGGATTTACATGTGGCTGAATTCCCTTTCCAGAATCCAAAACTCCCGGCCCAGAGATTTAGTTGTATCAATTTTCTCGCCTAGGGAGGATACTCTTTGTGGACATCAGATGAACATCTGTTTCATCTGTGGACCTCCCGCTGCATATAATGGCCTCTGTGAATGGAGTTAAATGTCTACTTCATTCAGTTAACAATATCTTCTTGTTTTTGAGCCATGTCCTCACATTCAGAAATACACAGAAAAAAAAAATAAATTCTACAAGTAGGAAAAACATTTTGCTACTGTTCTGCTGTTCTCCATCTAATTTCCAAATTCTTTTTTTTAGCATTTCTTAATGTCTCCAGTGAATTCTTTAATCTCACTGCTTCCACACCCTCACTAACAACTTGCCACCCACACTCTACAAACTAGAGTTCTGACGGTCATCAATGATCTAGAGCCAAACGCAAAGACCCTTCTCAATCCTTGTTATTTTTTAAGGCCTACAGAATTTAACAGTGATGACTGCCCTACTGTCTCGCCATTTTTCATGATGAAACTCTGTGCTATGATAGGTCTCTCCTTGTTCTGCAGGACCCTCTTCCTCCTTTCCCTTTCTGGTTGTGAATGCTCACCGTGTCTTCTTCAGTTCCTCAGTTCAGTAGCTGAATTAACTCTCAGGCCATGGGATAAGGATCATGCTAGTGAACACACAATCCCACTGCTGTGTGACATCCAACAGTTACAGTGGCATCTCAAGGTGCACTTGAGAGCACACCAGATACTAGGCTGTGGTCCCCACTCTGCCTCTTTCCCCGTAAGAATCCCTTTCTTCCTTTCTTCTCTCAGTGTAATACAAATGGCCCAGGGAACAATAACTTCTGTTATTTTTCATCTGTTGATGTAGAACTTCATTTGATACCCTGTACTCAACAAGGAAAATAACAAGAGCTAACATCTGAGTTTTATAATGAGCTAGGTGCTGTTTTATGTGCTTTATTTTTATTTTTTAGCCCATTAGTCCTCATGAAAACCCAGTAATTGGGTACTAATTATTATTTACACTTTGCAGATGGGAAGTTGAAGAGTTTAAATGCTTGAGATTATACAAGTCATTAAACAGCAGAGCAAGTTTATGAATCTAGGCAGTCTGGCTCATAAGCTAGAACTCTCAACCACAGTATTGTCCCCCACGCTCACCATACACTGGCTTTCAAATGGAATTTAGTTAACTGATTAAATTACTTCTTTTGGGGACCCATAGGAGGAAGGACTACAAAAATTTTAAAGATGTGTGACTCAGCAAGCCTTGCAACAGTAAGACAGGAAGGCAGCAGGACGTATCATTAAGAGCTCTGTTTCCAGAATCACAATTCCTAATGTCACTTCAAACTATTCAATAACTATGTGGCCCCAGGTAATTTATTTGACTTCAGCTCTCATTTTCCTTGGCTACAACGTAGGAATAGGATACCTGTCTCAGAGGTTACTTAATAGTAAAATGAGATACTGAATGTAAAGTACTTAAAATATTTCCTAATACATATAAAATCATGTTCTGATGGTCATCGATGATCCAGAGCCAAACACAAAGATTCTTCTCAATCCTTGTTATGTTTTAATGCCTACAGAATTCAACATTGATGACTGCCCTATTTTTCTTTCCATTTTTCTTGATGAAACTCTGCTATGACAGGTCTCTCCCTGTTCTGCAGGACCCTCTTCCTCCTTTCCCTTTCTGGTTGTGAATGCTAACCGTGTTAGTGAGCATTCAATACGTGTTAGTTTTTCTTACTCCTATTATTATACTTTTCTGAATCAAAGAAGGACAATAAGAAAGGGTGTGATGAGAACAATCTGGACTTTAGCCTCCAGACTGTGAACCATAATACCATCCATCGTTAGAAGTAACCAAGACTCCTCAGAGAAATGGCTGCTTCCAGGTAAGGGCAGGAAATGTGTAAGTTGTGCTCTTCCCACGCTCTTCCTGGGACGTGGCATGATTCCTGACACCAAGGAAGGCATCAAAACTCGCATGGCTCAGGAAAAATGGAGACAAGAGCTTTCTGGAAGGCGGTCTAACTGGTCGAAGATAGAACAATATAAATATTTTAAAAATGATGTCGATGGATTGAAATATCATGTATTTTCTATATCACATGAAGTTGATAATTCATAATGATACTCTCTGAAAACCACCACCACCACCACCCTTAGTTAACCAATAACATTGCTAAGATGCCAACTTATTATTCTGAAAATTTTCAAATAAACATAAATACTCAAGCATCTGTCATGTATTAGCTTTATTTTTTAGTTCTCTTATTACCAGCAGGAGAATAAAGAAGAGTAAAATCTAGAAAAACCACCTCTTGGTAACCCCCTAATATAATAGATTTAGGTAATAATCTTCAATGGATAAAATGGTGAAAGGCTGATGGACTACTTTAGGATAGATGGATTAGAAGCATAGCTCCAAAACTCACTGATTAGTCTTAAAACTAAGAGTGAACAACCTGGGGCGCCAGGTGGCTCAGTGGGTTAAAGCCTCTGCCTTCAGCTTGGGTCGTGATCTCAGGTTCCTGGGATCGAGCCCCACATTGGGCTCTCTGCTCAGTTGGCAGTCTGCTTCCCCCTCTCTCTCTGCCTGCCTCTCTGCCTACTTGTGATCTGTCAAATAAATAAATAATATCTTAAAAAAAAAAAAAGATTGAACAATCTGACACCTGTTCCTTTGAAAGGAACATCACAGAAATATACCACCACCCATGCAATATAAACTAGTCTCACAGCCTCAGGAGTACAATTTTGGACACAGCAGCCTTGCTCATGCCATTCTCCTGCCTGCTATTTCCTGTCTTCTCCATCCGTCTAAATCCCACCCATCTTTAGAGAGGTAGAATATAACTCACCTACTTCATGAGGCTCTCCCTGATCTCTCCTTAAGAAAACCACACCGTTCTTCAGAGTGGATCACGCATTACATCACGATGACTAGGAGCTTTCTTAATACCATCAGGGTTTTCAATGAAAACATGTTGATTTAACTGAATATTTAATATAAAACTCTTAGAGTACTGAATTTTAGGGGTTGAGGAACCAGAGAAGTAAAAAGGTTAGAGATTTGAAATTAACAGTAAATTAGAAATCGTTACCTGAATTTCAAACGTAGTACTACACTTGCTAACACCTTGGGCCACTCATTTAACAACTCGAAGACATAAGATGAAAAAGCTAGGCGCCCCATTTTTTAATGTACAGATAGTGCACCTGCCTCTGGAAGAGATTTCCCAAAGGCTTTGGCGGACCGTAACTAGGAAAGATATTACTAAATGTTACTCATCAACAGAAGCTGAATGCTATGTAAAAACACAAAGCAAAACAGTGTCCTTGATCTGCCAGTGTTTTAAATAACACTGAGTCAGTGAGAATAAAATGCATGATGATTCTGAAGACCATATAAAGTAGGACTGCCTTATCTTTTAGAGATATTACATTCAGCAGGATATCCTAAGGTCGCTGCATCCCCAGGACAGCTATCATTCTCCCTCTGCCCCCTGCCCCCACCATAGCACTACGAGTCTGCTATCCCATGACTTGGAGCTCGTGGTCTAAGATGTACGGTACGAAGGTAGGTATTTTGCTCTCAAAGATTACGACCGTGTTGAGAAACCGCTAAGGTTTCCCGGAACATCGCAGAGACGCTCTAGGACAGAATGTACAACAAGAATTGAATACAGAATGAGATTAGGTATTAAGAGGATAAATTCTACTTTGCCTTAAGAAAAGAGTGTTGCTCTCTGAGCGGGCCTTGTGTACTTAGGAAGGTCATGACCCCCAGTCTGCCGTTCAGGTTGGAAGTGGTGGCAAGCTCAACCAAACAATGAAGCCTGTACAGTGTGCCCTCACATTCAGTCCCTGGGGATGCCCAGGCTGGAAGAGAAGAGAGTTGTGTAAGGGTTAGTTGCACCCACCACTAGCATTTAATGAACTCAGGAGAACCCCCAAGGAGAACACCATTAGCACCTGAACGGGAAGGAACCATTCCTGCTGTGGAACTTGGATCTCTTCAGGAAAGGGAGGCTGGTTCCATGAGAGAGCCCCACTGTGGTACAGTGATGGGCTAAATGGAACGGACTGGGGGAAGCTGAGCATGGGGCCGTAGGGACGAGTGAGCAGAGATTTTCGGATCCCCAGAAAGAGTCAGGGCAAGAAAAGCAAGAAGCAGCAGTTCCTTTTTCTCCGCACTGGCCCAGGAGCACCAGGGGCCCAGAAGTTACCTGAGGTTTCTTCACCTTAATGATCCAGGTGGGCGGGACAATGACAGCAGCATGAGCCCCCAGGGAGCAGGGTTCCTCAATGTGATGCAGCATGAAGCAGGTCACCTTATTGTGAAACTGAGGAGAAAAATAGGCCAATAAACAACCCTGGGCCAAGGGCACCGCTAAAGCAAGAAGGAATGAGCGCATGCGCACACAGGCACCCCCCCCCCCCCAGGCTCACAGACGTGAAGACGCATGCTTCTTAGCACCACCCAGGCAGCCCCGGAACCGCGAGACCAGACGACTTGGAACTCGTCCCACTTTACAAACTGATAAAGAAATCAGCCGTGTAGGTCCAGGCCAGCTCAAACTTTATAAGCTTTCAATAGGATATTTACATAAGGAGGTCTCGGAGAGGTCTATTAATCCGAACCCCGGATATAATTTTGTTGCCCGCGACCTGCACCAGTCACACACTGGATGTGGGATAATGCTGGGGAGGCGAGGAAGGTTCTCCCACCTGCCTCTCCTTTTTCTAACCATAGGTGTAAACCCATTCCAGGTAGTCCTTCTCGTTTAGGAAACCCAGGAAAGAAGCAAGAGGTCTCTTCTAGAGAGTTCTTAATCCAAGAGGTAACAAAGAGATTGCCTCTCTGGGTTTATCTGGGGCTGCTTTTAAAAAATATAATGAGCCTAACTACACTCCGTAAGTCTAAAACACTTCCTGTTTTTGAAAGAAGAAAGAAAATGTAGACTGATGATCATAACAATACCTCAAGATTAGTGGTTTAACTCTATACCCATGGACTGAGTGACCATCATCTTTTGTGTGAAAAGTAATAACGATGTGTGGTAACAGTTTTTTTCCCAATAAACAAAATCCACATTATATAATAATTGTGGGCCTTAAAGCTTTAATCAGTGATTTTTTAAAAACTTTAACATCAGATTCTACTGTATTATACTTAATGGAACCATACTTTGTCATCTTAATGGGAACGATTTTAAGAATGAAAGGGAACACTGTTAATGATTATGTTGGAACAACAAACACAAATTAGAACTGTCTCAGGAAACTTGGCAAATACGGCTACCCCAATTATGTCCCAGGGGGGGTTTGTCTTCATTTTTGCCTATCCTCACATGGTCCTGTAGCAAATTACTAATTAAGTGTGGATGCAAAATAAGTTAGTGATTTCCCCTACGACCAGTTATTTGTGATCTGCAAACAATGATATACTAGAAAATATTTTCTGAATACCTTCTTCAAAAATTGATTTTCTTTCAGCAATTCAAATAAATCCCTAAACGGATGCCCACTGCACTTCTAAAATGGTCCAGTTCTCTGAGATGACCTAAGTATACCCGAGGAATCACCAATCTAAATAGACTGAGAGCTATGTCCCAAAGTGCCTAACTTTTACAAGGTGCAGTCAGAGCCTAAACCCCCAAAATCCAGCTCTTGCACCCAGTTTTTGGTTTTGTTTCCTGCAGCAGAAATTCCTATGGACATCAGATACCCTAGAATGGATTACCTATAGGCTTAAAATATTTCACCAGTGTAATTTGTCTTAAAATATTTCGTATCTTTACTTCTTGAAAAATCACCTACAACGTGATTCAACTGGACTATGAATTAATGACAAGAGAACAAGGGCGCCATGTAAAATGGGAGTGAGTTCCCAAGTTAATGGGCCCTGGATAAGCCACCTCACCACAGCCTGGTAGCTACAGTGGTGGAGCAGATGCCTTCTACTGGAGCTCGAACTACCAGTGATGCTCTCCCACAGGTGGGGCTTCACCAGCAGCCCAGACTCTGTCAGGGAGAACTAGAACTGGAACTAGCTTCTTTCTCTCCAGGTGGACATACTGCCTTGATGGTATAGTTTCATTCAAGGACTTTACATTTGTGAGCTTCTTGAACAGAAGCACAAAGAGAATTTGTGTAAAAAATAACTGAAAGGAGGGGCGCCTGGGTGGCTCAGTGGATTAAAGCCTCTGCCTTTGGCTCAGGTCATGATCCCAGGGTCCTGGGATGGAGCCCTGCATCTCGGGCTCTCTGCTCAGCAGGGAGCCTGCTTCCCCCTCTCTCTCTGCCTGCCTCTTGTGATCTCTCTCTGACAAATAAATAAATAAAATCTTTAAAAAAAAAATAACTGAAAGGAAATGCCACTGCACTACCTAGAGACAGTAGGTTCTCCTGATTCGTGGGGGCCTAGGGAAATTAAGCTAGAGAGATTAGGTCCAACTTTACAAAACTTTATAAAATTCCCCAAATGCAAAAGTTTTGACCTACAAAAATGTCAGTTTTCTACGTTGCAACTAAACGGATCTGCTCTGGCCCTGTGGGCTTGTTTGGCTAGTTAAATCTGATGTGTGTAGAGGGCTAAAGTCTTCCTGTAAACCCTTAACTTACCTGGAACACCACAGCCCTTTCTTTTCAGGCTGCCTGTGCAATGAGGAGATTCTATGTCTCAATTATATGGTCACTCAACAAAGTAGGTGAACTGAGGGTTCAGAGCAGGGGTCCACAGACTTTTTCTATAAACGGCCCACATAGTAAATAGTTTAGCTTTAAGGGGGGGAGGGGCATCCTTTCCCTGATATAACTACTCAACTCTGCTGTTGTAACACAAAAGAAGCCACAGAAGATATATAAATGGATGGACATGGCTGTGTTCCAATAAAATGTTATTTATACGAACAGGCAGCAGTCAGATTGGTCTATGGGCCATAGTCGGCCAACCCATGAGTTAGCACTGTCTGGTTAAAGAAAAGAACGGGTGCATAAGCAAACAAGAAAATGAACCATCTGGTTGGATCAGAAGTGTTAAAAAATGGACAAAGGATAAATAAAAGAAAAATAGGGAAACTACCATTGGATCCTACTGAATATATATGTTCAAATGTAAAGAAGAGTTATATTTCGATGAGCATACATACAGCTGTAACAGTATCCAAGCCTAAAGAAGGGTACGAGATCGCTCCTTATCCCAGCACCACCCCATAGGACAGTCACCCACATCAAAAACAGAAGGACCAACATGGCTGGATTCTGGTGTTACAGGGAATACCTAATGTTGCAACTTCCAACCATAAAGCAGTTATCAACAATCTAGAGTAGTAGAAGAAATACAGTCTATGGAGTAAGAAGTCCTTGATTCTAGACCCAGGGTTAGAACAGGGGAAGATTTCCCAGTCTCTGATCCTAGGCTTCAGTGTATATAAACGAAGAAGTTAATTGACCTCTATAGTTTCTTCCAGGTCATATAGACTACAGTTCTATAGTTTTAATCTTTCTTCCTTCAAGGGCCCTATTTGAGAGAAATAATCATAAATTAGAATAACCTTCCACTGGTAGACAGTAACTCAAGTAATGAGGTAAGTCTGCTGTGATAAAACAGAAGCCCATTTTCTTTCATTTTGTCCCCAAACTTACCGCCTGCTTGCACCAGGAACAGCTGATGGCCACAATCTCTTTACTGTGGAAGGAGAATTTTTGCTGGAAGCCCTGGGATGTTAGGACAAGAGATAGAGAATTTAAAACCACTTCAATCACTGCACGCATTTGCCTTCCTGAAGTCCAATGAAGTGAGTAAAGCCAAAAGTGACCCCACCACTCAAGGTGACTCAAGGGACTGCAAATACCACATTCAGCACTTATGTCCACCACCCTCTGCCATCCAAGAATGTCCCATTCCTGATTCACCTTGAGTGTAAGAGGAGGTACCAGTATTTGCTGTGCCACTAACTACTCAAAGTCAACCACAAAAAGAGTTGTTTCTTTTCCCCAAATAAACATGGTTCAGATAGGTTTTTATTACAAGCAAAGGAAAAGCCACTATTGGGTCATGTGGTTCTTTGTAATAATGGCCAACCCATCTCCGAGGAGCTGCACAATGTTAATATCTGAGAACCCACAAAGAGAAAAATTAAGTATCAGAGCTAAGACCTAGAAGTCAAGGTCTGGGAAGAGTCCAAGAGTGTCATAGGAAATTCAAACACTTTCACCATCCTCTCGGGACTCAAAACAAGCAGCTTTCAATTTTCATTCTTCACTAGCAAGCAGCAATGAGATTAATGGAATAGCAAACACAGTCCTCTTAAATGAATAAACAGAATTACTTTTCCATCAAGAATGGATGAGATGCTTTTTGGCAGCTGCTGTCCTCAAATAATTACCAGAGAGAAGGAGGCAGTAATGCTCAAAGAATTTTGTTTAGCTTTCCCAAAGATCATCCATTTCTATCTGCCTGTGACATCTAAACCCAAATAAACTAATGCAAGACAATGACCTCAAAACAATTGAAATAGGGATTTTGTAAAGTGATTGAAAGAAAAGAGAAAGATGCAATGGGCAGGGAAGTTTTTAAGGTGCTGGCTGAAAAAGTCTTGCTTTAACGTATACAGATCGTTTTAAGAAAAAAGATCGATTTACACATTATTATAAAACTTCGCAATGGCACTTTTTTTTCAGTGCCCCAAACTCCTACCCATCTGCAGCATTACACTAAGGAGCACTTCCTCCATGTTGATCCTTTCCCTTCTCTTGGGTTCCTAAAACCCATTCATGTTCTCCACCTGCTTCTCTCATCTCCTGCATATGACAGAAGACCAGGATCACTTTCAGCCCTCTGGGCTCCATGATTGCTCCTGAAATCCTTTTCTTTTGTCCCAAACTCAAATCTCACTTCCAGAAACATGACTTAACATAAGACTCCCCAGGATTTTGAAACACTTCTCCATCAAAAACCCATTTGTCAGCAACTGAAGTGCTAACAATCATTCCAAGTCCACAGGAGTGAATCCAACAGGCTAGACACCGCTCTCCTTACAAGGCCTGCTTACAAGGTTGGCCCTTGGCTGGCATCTAGAAACTTGGATTTCAAGAGGGTGCCCCGATTCCCACTCAGTTAAGAGTGGCTCATTACACCTAAAATGTGGGTACAAACAATGTGGTTTATGCTGAACACTGCTTTCCTTTTGAGTCTTGGATTTGGGAATGTGTCATGCAGAAGGTACTTACATAAACAGTCCCCCCCCCATAAAAAGTCTGAGCACTGGCCCTCTAATGAGACCGGTAGACAATATTTCACATGTGCTGTCACCACTCATATCAGAGGAATGAAGCACATCCTGTGTGGCTCTGTTAGGAGAGGACTTTCAGAAGGTTGCACCTGGTTTCCTCCAGACTTTGCCCCATGTTCCTACCCCCTTTGCTGATTTTGCTTTGCGGCCTTTCATTGTAATGTATCACAGCTGTAATGTTTACAGAGTTCTAGAAGGAATCCTAGAGAATCTTCAAAACAGGTGATCTTGGGGACCCTAACAGGCTCACCTCTCCCCAAACAGTACTGTCACTTTCCAAGGAAAGGACGCACTGTTTGTAAAACACACATGGACGAAATTATGAGGGTTGGTGGGCTGTTCGTTCACGGCTGTGTGGCCAGCAACAACCCACACATCCCCCAGCACCGAAAGTGAGGACTCCCCGACAGAAACGGCTCACACAGAGGACACAAAGTCAGAGGGCCAAAGGCAGGTCCTTTCAATTCAAGGCGGTACAATCAGATTCAATAGGAGTCAATGTGGTATAAGACAGCACCGAGTATGAAGGAATGAATTCACATGGGAGGTGTCTGCCAAGCTTGCCATCATCTCTCGGGCCACTCTTGACAGCCTGGGTGAAAGAGAGATGAATAAAGCTGCTTTTTAGAGCCACAGAACAATTTGTGGCTGTGTGAGGAAGGAAGCTGTAGCCAAGAGCAAGTAAACTGAAGCAGGGGCAGTGTCTGCGCAGGAACCCCCAGGCCAGCTCTGGCGGCGGGACAAGGTCTCCCCCGCCCCCTCCTCCCAGCCCGCCCCCCCCCGCCCCCTCCTCCCAGCCAGCAGCCATCAAGCTCCACTGATGGGTCACTTTGCATCGGGACGTTTGCTCCATTGACTAACTTCTTTCTCCTGGACAGTCTGTTTTCCCCTGTGTTCTTCATTCTCTCCTGGGCACAGCCACCAGGGAAAATGCCACGGCTTACATATCACTGTCTATCTCAAAACACCCAAAGAACTACTTTCAAGATTAGAGAATCAACTATTCCTACTGGCATTCAGACCCATCCATAACCTCCCCAACTTTTGGACATCAGTCTCTCATCCCCTCACTATTGTAAATTCTTATGTTTAGTAGGATGGATTTAATTATATTTCCAACATGCTCCATTCATTTCCATGTTTTTGCCCATTTTTTTCCCTGTTATCCTCAAGCCATCATCTAGAATGCCTACCACTCTTTCACACATAGCATCTGATGTCTGTGACGTTGACGTGCTGCACGGCTAACAATCAGTATGGCAGAATTGGTGACGTCACAGCAGTAGCTACAACTAGAAGTCTGACTGTTGCTGGGTCTGGTACTGGTGAACAGAGTCCTGGATGCCATCACACAGCCCCTGTCCTAGCAGTTTCTATAGCAGGTGACTGCAGATCAAACAGAAGCTGATGAAGAGATCCCCAAACTGGGAAGAGTTCTTGGATCTTCTAATTATTGGCCTGGTGATCTGAGGCACATCACTTAACCCTTCCAATGTCTCCCTTCACCTGAAAATGAGACTAAAACTACAAACTTCTCCTATACCACAAAACAGTTTTAAATATCAAATGAGGCAGCGTATTGCAGAGATCTTTACCTAGTAAATAGAAATGAAGGAATACTTTTATTGCTAAGAGCTAACAACACAAACCTAGGAACCTGTTCCACCACCTGCCAGTAATGCCCTCCGGCGACGAAGAAAACTGGAGATACTCTATTTGATGGTACAAAGTGGATTAGCCCCATCTCTCTACTGAATATTGGCCTTCTGGCTTCAGGGAGAAACAGTCAGTGAGTCCCCTGTTGTCCCGACGGCCACACTGATAGCAGACACAAACAACGAGGCCATCCACAACTAGGGCTCTGGGCACTGTGCTAATACTGAATTGTGGTGGGTCCCTTGGAAATGAGGTCCATGCTTTGTTTTGGAGGCTATCCTGGCAGAATCACAGCAGCCATGGCTTGGGGGTTATTGTCTAACATAGAGACATAAATAGAACCACATCAAAATCTTCATGAACCCGGTTCCCACAGACCACCTGCAATGGAGAGATTTTGGCCGGGATCTCAGCACAGCAAAAAGAGCCAGATTCCTAATTACCCATTTTTAAATGCTGGCCCAAATCTAATATTATGGTACTGACAGATGCCCTTACTGAATTTCAGCTGACTCTGATTTTTAAGGTCTATTTTGCTCATCACTATCAAAGAGCAAAATAGGGATGTGAGGTCAGATGCTTTGGATCTGACTTGAGAATTATAAATATAAATGCCATGAACCCTGAGAGATAAGGTCATTTTTTTTTTTTTGGTTGAGTTTTTTAATGAAATTGAGTCCTTGGACTAAAGTTTAAACAACATTTATTCTGAGCAGCTCTGCTGTATCTTTCTCTCCTGTAATCTAGGGCATATACAAAAATGGCCCTCAGTTCTAGGGGGAAAAAAAAAAAGGCTTTACTTGAAACAAACAAATGATTTTACTGTTTGTGTACTTAACTGAGGTTTGGATAAGGAAATCTCCTGACCTCTGCCTGATTCTCTGTTTGACTTCATTTTATCCAACAGAATTGCTGATGCTGCTCTTGCCTCCAAAATTTTAAACAATAAAAACAAAATAAATCTCTGCATATCTGCTCCCATGCCCAAGGTTCACAAACTATTGCAAAAGGCAAACCCAAGGGAATCATAAGACTAAGCCAATATTTATCTCCAAACAGAGAACTTGAAGTATCTTTGCTCAAGTACTTTCTATAATTTTTTGAAAAATATGTATATTTTTACACATTGTATATTTGATATCTAAAATGTGCATCAGATGCAGGTTCATTATTTCTAGAAAAATGAGATGAAATTCTAAAATAAAACTCTTATAAGCTTACCCAATGGAATATAAATACCACAGCTACTTAATACACTGAAAAAGGGAATGTTTCCAATCCGGGCAGAACCTCACTAAAGATCTCAAACCGGTTGTGTTGTTTCAGTGCAAATGCTTTTAACCAGCTTAGGCTCACAAACAACTGTGACATTTGAGCACCACCAGCTGAAGCTGATACATAGCTAAGACCTTTGAGTGACTCCAGAGTAGACCCACAGCCACCTAACTGAAAACATCTTTTTAGCCTATAAAAAGGGTACTTGTGGGGCGCCTGGGTGGCTCAGTGGGTTAAAGCCTCTGCCTTTGGCTCAGGTCGTGGTCCCAGGATCCTGGGATCAAGCCCCACATCGGACTCTCTGCTCAGCGGGGAGCCTGCTTCCTCCTCTGTCTCTGCCTGCCTCTCTGCCTACTTGTCTGACAAATAAGTAAATAAAATCTTAAAAAAAAGGGGGGGGGGTATTTGTTTGACTGTTGAGTGACCCAGGCACAGACCTACACCAATCTAATCTAACCAATCCAAAACCTTCTCCCCCAACAAATAAAAAGTGACAATTGTTTTGACCAACTACCCAGAGACTCGTGGACGAATTCTGCCCTATCCAGAGTACAACCTCTACTCTTCAATTAACAAAACCACCATAAGCCAATCCCTTTCCTAGTACGTACAAGCTGTTGACATTTCCCCTTGACAAACTATTAGTCCAGTCTTCCATGATATGTGTACCCTGCCTGACAATGTTAATCAGTAGATATTAGGCTATTTTTATAATATGCCTTTTTCCTTGGTCTTCTCACAGGGAAAATTTAGTAGCATCGATATATGCACCCTTTAGGCTAGTGCAGCTTTAGAAGAGCCTAGATATGGAAGCAATCTAAGTGTCCACAGATGTATGGATAAAGAAGATGTATGTGCGTGCGCGCTCACGCGCGTGCACACACACACACACACACACACACACACACTGTCAGAAAAAAAGGAACTCAGCCATAAAAAATAAATTGTCATAGAGATAACATGGAGGAACCTAGAGAGTATTATGCTTAAGTCAGAGAATGAAAAATATTATATCATCTCGCTTTCTGGGGCATCTAAAAAACAAAACAAATGAACAAACAAAAAACAGAAACAGACCCATAAATACAGAGAACCGATGGTTGCCAAAGGACAGGGGTGTGCGTGGATGGGCAAAACAGGTAAAAGGGAATGGGAGGTACAGGCTTCTGGTTAGGGGATAAATAAGACAGAAATGGAAAGTACAGCACAGGGAATACAGCCAATGATTTCTTGTAGCATTGTATGGTAACAGACGGAAGCTATACTTTTGATCGTAACACGATCACTATGTCAGATCACTATGTTGTGCACCTGAAACTAACACAACATTGTGCTGACTGTACTTTAATAGGAATAAAAAAAATACCCCCAAAATGGCAGAATTAATATTCTAGTTTATGCAACATTAGAGTTTATTTACTCATAGAGAATCCAATTTACCTGAACTTCCTAAATTTCCTATACTTGTTTTGCTAGTCTTAAGCTAAAATTTGTATGAATACTCAAGATTTTCCAAAACGTAAATCTATGTGGTCATCTAAAATGAATGATAATAAATGATGTCTTTATAAACAGAATTGTAGGAAGCAATGTTTTTATAATTTCTGACAGTGCTATAAATTATGAATCTATGGTGGCTTTATTAAAATGATCTTCAAAAAGTCTTAAATTCTTGCCTCTTGGGTTTAATTACAATACACTTTATAGCATTAATTAAAGGCTCTGAAAATTTATCGATGCCTTTATTGCCCATAATATGCTCTTGCTCCAGGATAATTGCTGACTTACACACACAGATTGACACTTTATTATTTTTCAATAAAACATTCTGCGTCCTTCCATTCTAATGCTGCTGCTAATTACAATGCATTAATCAGAGCTCGTCAGTCTTATTATCCTCATCATTTCTGCTTTTCCCATTAATTTATCTGAAGGCTCCTGCTATAAACTACAGATCATATATTGAGGAAGCAAAATTTGGGGCACCGTCATCTTAGTAAAGTTAACATGGCTACCATGAACTTGTCAGACTATATGGAGAGTCTAAGATATGATTTCCAGAACTTAGTCCTTTCAGAGACAGATGACTTCATCGAAGCAGATGGCTTGCAACCCAGGACCTTGCCTATTAAGGAATAATTAGGATTAGGCCTATAACAATGGCTACTGATTTACATTTTAATCTACATGTTAACTACTTTTAACTGTGATATTTATATTTTATATTTTTATGACTACCCGGATTTGAGGACAAAAATGTTTTATACAGATACTTGCTGTTATACACAACATGGCCCAAACTGCATATGAAACTTACTGTTGGGTCTGTTTTTTTGTCCTAGAACACCTGGGAAGTTCCTTCTATGAAAGTATTTTCCTAATGAGACAACCAGCTACAATATAATAATGATCATCCATGAAAATTAATTTCATCTCATTGTCCTATGATACTTACCAATAAAATTATAACACTGATGATATTCACCAAGCAGGTTGTTTTGTTTAAAAACAACTTCTCCCAAAGATAGGATTGATGTTACTACAGTTACCAAATGCAAATCATTGCAGCTTTTCAGAGAAGCCATATGATCTATAATCTTGTTGACAGTATGACATTCCAGGAGGTAACTGGCTGTACTTTTGCTCTTAACTAATTGAGGAAAACACTCTTCTGCTGGCAGAACTAACTACACTTTCTTTCTGTGCAAACTTGGGCTATTTTGCTATAACAGCCCCCAGACAGCTGAGAAAGAGACAAAATTTGCCAAAATTACTCAGATTTCGCCCCTCCTGGTTTCATGAATTTATGTCAAAGTAAAAGCACCAAATAATGTATCCTTTTAGAGAAAGAAAGGATTCTGCTGTCTAGAAATAATTTTGACTTCATTCTAAGGGTTTAATAGTCAACCGGTGGATTTTCCAGCTATACCTAATAGCCACTATTTCCATGAGATTTTGATCATCTCTTCCTCTACCACAGCAATTCTGGCATTTCTACTCAACTTAATGAGGACTGTTTTTTGGTTCAAGTTTCAAACACCATCTAATGTTACATTACCCTTCCTGATAGCATTTCAAATGACCTAATGACCTGTCACATCAACTGCACATGTGCAGCCAGAGCCATGTGCCTTGGTATACAGGCACCAAGAATGAACAGATCACACCTCAAAAGATCGGCTGCAGGACATAACCAGGATGTACCAGCTGGAATGGGAAAGCATACATGGGACTGCATCCTGAGGGTTCAGAATAAAAAGGGGCAGGACTTCAAGTTGGATAAAGGAGTCTCTCAGTGTGGGAGCAGTCCTCTATAGTAGGGCATTTAGCATATTATCAGGAAGCCCAGAAGATGATGCTAACACTCAATGGCATTCTGAAAACTTGAATAAAGAAGCTTCATGTTAAGTAAAGTAGAAATTCTTGAATTGCTATGATAGGAGAAGTGATGAAAGTCTCACAGAAATAGACATGATGGAGTTGCTGTATTAGGTACAAATTAGGAAAATCCATCAGCTGACTCTGTTCTGCAAGAGGATGCAAAGGATACTCCCCTTAAAAAAGCAATGAAAAACTGGTAAGAAGGACACCATCACTGTTGAGAAGTTCTCCTCTGTAGGATAGGTCTGATGGTATGAAATGGCTTATGGAGTGAGCATTCTGACACCAACTGGGATTACGGAATCCCAAAATAATGGGGACCATATGGTGCCACGTAACCACTGAAGCAAGGTGGGTACAATTACTGCAAGACTGAAGTTGCAGCCAATGGGGCTGGACCTACGGAGACCTATCAGATGGTTAATACAGCATTCCCTCCCCAGCAAGATGGATTTTCAGATAAAATGGGTATTGCTCAATCCATACCATGAAAAGAAATCAAGAAGGGAGGATTAAGAGATATGAGGACAAATGCTCCCGTAGAGAATCATAATCTTTTGCCTCATTTCTGGACTTAGGCCAGTTTTCAAAGATAAAACTCACTGATTAGAAAGAGCAAGTCCACAGAAAAATCCTACAAGATCATAGCAAGGGTCTATAGCAACATTTCCCCAGCTTCTAACTAGAAGGATCTACAGACATTTGCTTGAGTAGTTGTACACTGGGGAGGCAGAAAATGTCCCCATACTCTAAAGACCCTGGGACAAGAGCCCAAGTTGAAATGCATACCCAAGGACCTGGCTGGGTATGAAGCAATATCTTGGTGGCCCTGTTAGAGTAGAGATGTATGAGGTCCAGTTAAAAAAATAAAGTCCTGGACCAGGACTGGTTCACAAAGTGTCTACTGGTTCCACAAATCCACAAGGATTAATTTCCCTAATCCCTAACTGTGTAATTGGAGTGGACATATCTGGTATATTTGGCAGAACTCCAATTATTGGTTCCTTGGCCTGTTGTGCAAGAGCTGGCATAGGGAGGAAGCCCAGGCGAAACTGTAAACCACCCTCCTAGTCATATCTAAATCAAAACCAATGTCACATTCTCAAAAGTAATGGGTACCAGGTGATATTAACTGATTAATTTTTAAGTTATGACAATGGTATTGTTTGTTTCTTTTTTAATTATTACCTCTTTACCTGCCATCCTTAGAGACTGCAAGAAGCCATGACCATGGTCCCCAAAATATTCCCATTTAATTCACAAGCTGAGCTCCTACAAAACCAGATATTGGGGCACCTGAGTGGCTCAGTGGGTTAAAGCCTCTCCCTTCAGCTCAGGTCATGGTCTCAGGGTCCTGGGAGTGAGCCCCACATTGGGCTCTTTGCTCAGCAGGGAGCCTGCTTCCCCCTCTCTCTCTGCCTGCCTCTCTGCCTCCTTGTGATCTCTGTCTGTCAAATAAATAAATAAAATCTTAAAACAAACAAACAAAAAAACAGATATTATACTGGAGAATAACGCCGGATTACCACAAATTCAACCCGGTGTATCTAAATGCAGGGATCTTCTGACCATGAGTGTATGACATGGGGTCACTGATTTGGCAAATGAATTATTTTCCATCCCTTTCTGAAAAGGGAATCAACAACTGTGTACAATCATTTGGTGGAGTTAACAGGGCTTTTGACTCATCTGAAATGCATCCCAGTGTAATGCAAAGAGACCTGAACCATACAAACATTCTGCAGAACACCACTAGGTTTACTCTATCAATGACATCGTGTCTAAGTGGATGGCAAGAAATGGTAAGAATGTGGACAGTCTTAATAAGATAGAAGGTGGGGAGATAAGCACTATGAAAACACAGAGGTCCCACACATCAGTGAAGCTTCTAAAGAGCAGTGGTCAAGGGCATGCAAGAATATCCTGTCCAATCTAGAGGAAAGATCATTGAATTCCACAGTTTGACGACTAGCAATGAAGCACAGCACCGTCTAGGCCTCTTAGGGCTCTGGAGGCAGCATACTCTGCACTGAGGAATACTGTCCTGATCCATGTATTGGATGACATTAAATTCTTCCAACTTAGAGTGAGGCCCAGTGCAAAAACATCTCTGCAGCCACGGCCAGTCTACAAAGAAAAGTACCCGCTATCACTTGGGTCATACAACCAAGACAACCCCATGCTACTAGAGGTACTGGGGAAGGAGGAAAGATGCCCCGTGGGGTTAATGGCAAGCCCCAATGGGAGAACCACAACACAGATTGGATTCTGAAGCAGGGTTGTGTCATCTGCAGGAGAGAACCACATATCTTTCAACAAACAACTCCTAGGCTACTGTGCTCTGCTGGAAGAATTACCTGAGTACAGATCACCAGGAGGTCATGACCTGGATTCTGTCAGATCACAAAGCCATAAAGTTGGGTGGGCCCAGCTGCAATCCATCATTATATTCAATGGGGACCATCTGGGATTTGGCATGAGCAATTCCAAAAACCACAAGAAAGATGTCTGAGGGGGTCAGACTCCCCGTATCATCCACTCTTACACGTAGTACCAGGCCTCTTATTTGACTCACACCGATGAAGATGAAGATATAGAGGTCCCTAATGACCATCTCACAGGGGAGGAAAAAGCTGAGACTGGTTTCCAGATGGGTCAAGTTGGCCTGTGAGTCCAGGTCAAAGGCAGACTACGGCTTCACTAAAGCCTACTTGGGAATGGCCCAGAGAATTGTAAATAGGAAGAAATCCTCCCAAAGAACATCACTTCAGGTAGGGCAGCTGCTCATCCACTTTGTGTGAAAGGATAGGAAGGTAGCCTGACCCATGAGTATAAAAGGACTTACGGGCAATGGTGAATGGCTTGGCTAGTTGATGAAAGGCAAGGAAACAGGGAGGTGTGGGGAAGAGGTACGTGGATGCACACATGAGAGTCGAAGGTCTTAAGACAAAAGGTGGGGAGATAAGCACTACGAAAAAACAGAAAAATCAGTGAAGCTTCTAAGGTTTGAAAGTGAGAGTAAGAGACAAGGAGTATAAGGTGAGAGTAAGCACAAGGAGAGGAGATCATGGTATTCCATATTAAAGTCCACCAGGGAGCACTCGCTCTATAAGAACTAAACACTTGGGCGCAGTAACAAGGACTCCACAGTCTCATGAGCCATCCATGGCGCAGCAGGCTCCGGGGCGTGGCCAGGACAGCAATGGTGAACATTGTTTGGGTCCAAAAGCAAGAGATCTCACCCCCCAGAACGAAACTAACTCCTGCCCCTGATGAACGTCTAACCTGCCGGCCCCTTCCCAAGGCTGAGCACTGAGTATGGCACCATCCTTCAAAGGGAAGAACCAGCTATTGATGGTAAACTGATCACACTGAATCCTTTCCACTGTGGAAAGGGACGGCAACTGATCTTCACTGAAATCAACACACATTCAGGGCATGGGTTTACCTTTGCCTGCGGCTGGGTTTTGGTCAGCACCACTCTGCAAAGGCTTACAAAATCTGTTACCAACACAGGATCCTGCATAACACTGTGTCAGCCGGAGGAAGCTATTTGACAGCAATGAAGGTGCAGAAGTGAGCTTTCAGCCATGAAATATGCTGGTCCTATGGCATCCCACACCACCCAGGAGTTGCAGGCCTAACAGAGAGACAGAATGGCTTTTGAAGGTGTTAATGGAATCTAGCTTTCAGAGGATACCCTGTGAGAACCATGCTCTAGGCTCAGCACGCTCACTAAATCCATAATCATTTCATGATGCCGTCGTTTCCGGCGTAAAATACATGGATGCAGAACCCAAGGAGTTGGAATAGGAGCAGTCCTGTCTACCGTCCCTCCCATTGGGCCACTTGGGGAATTTGTGGTGCCCATCCCCAGAACCCTGGGCCCTCAGGGTCTGAATCCCAGCTGGGGAACATCTCTACCATGGGACATCACAGGAGGCCCTTGAACCTTAAACTACCACTGCGGCCAGTTACTTTGGGATCTTTGTGTCAAGAGTAGCAAGCACAGGAAGGAGTCATCATCTTGGCAGGAGTAATTGCTCCTGATCGTTAGGTGCAGGTCTAGTTATTATCTGACAAGGCCGGCTAGAAGAATCTATCTGGCACCCAGATTACCCAGTAGGGCATCCTCACTGCAGTTCAACTCCTCCCTCTGCACCAGCCCAGTGCCTTCCCAGTGAAGGCACTTCTGGAGAAAGAGCAACAGGGATGAGAGCGCCACATGAGCTGTAACTATAAGGACACTGACCAAGCCAAAGACCAGGGAGAAGTCGCCATAGCAAAATGTTTCTACAGAACTTGAGTGAGAACCGAGTGACTCAACCCCTGGGGACTGAAGTGCACAGCTTCTGAGCCCTCAGCTCTTTTACCCTTTCTTTTTCCTTTTTTTTTAAACCACTTTATTGAGGTACGATTGACATCCAAAAGGCTGTACATATTTAATGTGTACAACTCAATGAGTTCGGAGATAAGTATATACTTAAGAAGCCATCACCATAATCTATGCCATAAACATGTCCATCACCTCCAGGTGTTTCCTCCTGTCCTCCTTAGTAGTTGTTTTTGTGATAAGAACTCTTAATATCTACCCTCTCGGCAACATTTTAAGTCTACAATACAGGATTGTTCACTGTAGGCACTAGCTTGTACAGATCTCAAGGTTTCGTTCAACCTGTACAACTGAAACTCTGTACCCTTTAACTATTCTTTCTCCATTTCCCCTTCCTTGGATGAATCTGAAGGGCATTATGGTGAGTGAATTAAGCAAGACTCAGAAAGACAAATACTATAGGAAACTACTTATATGAGGCATCAAAAAGTCAAATGCATAGAAGCAGAGAGCAGAATACTAATTGCCCTTGTCTCCTTTCTTAATACTCAGCCAAGGACAGAAAGAAAAGCCAGGCTCCCGGCAGCTATGTTGGCAGGGGTTTATTGGAGAGGCTTGATTTCTTCACCCTGGTTGTGTTACCCACTCTACACCCCTTCACTGAACCTCTCGAAGTTAAAGCCAGAAGATTTCGAGCAAACACACAGACAAATAACCAAACCTGCCTAACCAGTGCAGAGATCCTCACTCTTGAACTTCATTTCTTGCCTTCAAGGGTCTCTTGACAGCTGACCCCAGGGGACACACATTTCCAGATGAGTAGAAAATGGTGTTTTATGGTGGTAAAGGAACATCTCCCATAGTCTCTAGTCAGTATTTGTCATTATTTTTATTTTACCCCCATTATTTTTCTCTAATCCCTTTCACTATTCATAGAGTATCTCAACCATACCTCATTGAATGTTTTAAAGCATTTTATTCTTTTTTGCAATAAAAAACTTCTATTGAACATATTTCCTTTAAACATATGTATTTTAAATATCATACCATAAGTTCATTTTAAATTAGTTGCTAATAATATTCTTTATAGTAAAAGGTAGTTTTGATAGTTTCCCATTTAATTAGTGCTATGCTTTTACTTAAACTCTATATGATAGTATATATAACTTACAGATAAATAATTCAAAATGATGCAGTGTTTGGTTAGGGAACTGGAAGGTACAAAAATGTAGACCAAAGTTTAACCATGCACTGTTGCATTAAAAACTGCTTTCAAGATTTGGTGTTTGGAGGTTTAGCTAGCACATTTATTTTTAGAACTTTTATATGTGTTTCTAAATGAAGAAATAAAAGATAAGGGCTCAAATTATGATTTACAAGCATATTTTCACAATTGCCATACTGCTGGGCTTGAAGGCTTGGTTCCTTCGATAATGAAAGGTAAAATTAGCCAGAATCGTGAATGTATTTTTTCTTTGCACATTGATTTTTTTTTTAAAGTACTCTGGATAACTCAATGTTGAGTGAATTTTAATTGAATGAATGTGTAGATGTGGTGAAGATCAGTAAGAGACAGGTTTGTGGAGTAAGTATGCATCCTTCCTTTAATCACTGGCTGAATACGGCTTTACATTAAACAATATCTGCTAGATCAATCCCACTGCCTCTCCAGATCCACTATCTTTCTTTATTTCACATCTCATTGTAAAAAGTTGTCTTTCATGGGTTATGTCAACAGTGCCCCTCATGCTCTGGTTTCTACTAGATTTGGCCACTGGAGGTACTGAAGGTAAGTGAGGTTGGGGTATTTATTCCCCCAGCTGGTAGGTCACCTGGGCTGGCTAAGTCTTGTGACTAAAAGTTATAGCTCCTGTGGAGGGATTCTTCCATGTCCTCACCTCTTCAGAGTTGACTTGACCATGGCTCTTTTTTTTTTTTTAATTTTTTTTTAATTAACATATAATGTATTATTAGCCCCAGGGGCACAGGTCTGTGAATCGCCAGGGTTACACACTTCACAGCACTCACCATAGCACACTCCCTCCCCAATGTCCATAACCCAACCACCCTCTCCCTACCCGCCCCCCCAGCAACCCTCAGTTTGTTTTGTGAGATTAAGAGTCTCTTATGGTTTATCTCCCTCCCAATCCCATCTTGTTTCATTTATTTCTTTCCTACGCCCCAAGACCCCCACGTTGCCTCTCAACTTCCTTGACCATGGCTCTTGCTGACTTCTTCACTATCCCTTCACTATCCCTTGGAGTTTCTCCACGCTCTACTCACACATTTTAAATATTCTCTCTATTAAACACTCATCAAATACATGATTTCAGTTTGAGTATGTTAGCTCTTTTCTGCCTAAACCCTAACTCTTATGTAATACAAGACAATGAATGAAATCAAAGTGAAATTATATAATGTTCATAAACATGGCAGCCTGTGGTAGTCAGCAAATGTTAAAGAAACTAAGCAACTGAATCATGAGCTCTCTCATCTGATATCTATCATGTGCCACACACACTCAGCCAAACACACGTTCAAGGCTCAAGAGAAAATTAATCCAAATAATTACTTTATTCTGACTTTTAAAAGTAGGAATTAAAACCACAACATCTTTAACTATAAACAATCCCTAACAACCTCATAAGTTTTCTAACCACCAGTCAGAAAAAAAAGTTTTGCTGAGTGACGTGATTATTTTTCACCCCATTCCAATGGGTAAATTATGAATAATGCATATGGGACATGTGTATAAGTGTGTGTTGGAGGGTGTGTGATGGTTTAGAATCCCTGAATGTGTAAGAATGTACAACCCTACTGATGAAAATTAAGCATAGAAGCAAAGTTTGAAATGAATTGGCGATCATTTAATCTATAAAATGGAAATAGAGCCACTAGCTTTCCTTTAATCCAGAGTATAAGCCAGGATCCAAAGAAGGATTATTTACTGTCCAGCAAGAGAAACAGGGCTAAGACCATCCCATCCCATAACTGCTTGAGTCTCTGCAAATCCGTGAGCAGCCATATTGGGATGAATATAGTAATACATTATTACGGGAACATTGTGTGAAAAGTTGGGATCACTGACTTCTCAGCTGATAGTTATGATGTGTAGAGAGCTGTGAGCACTCCAAGATTGCTGCCTGAGAACAGGGGAACCAAAGGAGACATGGTCACAGCAACAGAGTCCAGTTTTCCCCATTTGGTTGACCATGCCAACAGAAGACAAAGCCAGAAAATGGAGCATAATGTGACAGTAGGCGATACCTGTCACAAAATATGTTTATTGATTTTCTTTTAATAAAATTCCTCCAACTTTCTTGTGGCTTAGAAGTTACTGGGGGAGTGCCAGCTACTAGGCTGTCCAGTGAAGATATGTTTGCAAGGCAAAGAGCTTGTTTGTCCAGATCCTTCCTACCATTCCCATCTCTAACCTCAGAGCTGGCTATGCCTAAATACATGTTTCTTCTATCACACACACACACACACACACTCTCTCTCTCTCTCTCTCTCATGGGAAAGCTGAAGATAGTCTACAATCTACTAAGCAAGAGAAAGTCCCCAAGCCCCAAGGCAACACCAGAAAGAGTAGGGGAGATGGACCCAATGAAGGAAGGTCATATAAGAGCAGAGGGCTACTTCCTTCCACATGTAGAATGCAGTACTCCCCCTTCTTCTTCCTCCTCATCTTCCTTTTACCTTCTTCCCCTTTCAACCTATTTCATCTGTCTTCTTTACAGGCCAGAAGGGAACCAACTAAAGGTCACCATGAAGTGAGGAGATAACACCAGTTATAATGGAAGGCCATATCCTTGAAGAAGAGATAGGTAGCCTTCCAAAGAAAAACTTGGTAACGGGTGCTACAGTATGGTATTTTCTTTCCAGTACCAGTCAAAACATCATAATTCATGAAACTTTTTCCAAATCTCACTCACCCTCAACACT
Source organism: Mustela putorius furo (assembly GCF_011764305.1). NCBI lineage: Eukaryota > Metazoa > Chordata > Mammalia > Carnivora > Mustelidae > Mustela > Mustela putorius. The sequence continues at coordinate 90,975,671 of NW_025421998.1, forward strand.
CCTACCTCATCTAGCCAATATTTCCAACCCTCTATTGTCAAAAATGCTATGCTGGTCGGTCAGCTCATCCCAGTGCTTGATCCAAAAAAGTCATATCGATAAATAAATTAGGAATTAACGTAAGAGGAATAAATTCTTTCAAATAGTCTTGCTTAACCCAACCAAAACTTCCCTTTACTGAGCCCCATTTACTATTGAGTAAAAACAAAAAGCCAGAAAACCAAAAAACTTGTAGTGTGATTCACCACCAGTTTAACCTTCTCAGGGGATCCTTATATTCCTAAAGTAGATCTTTGTATGATGAAAAAAGCCACAACCCAAATCTGTTGGCGTCAATCACATGTAGAATCGACGGAGTTTTATAGCATGTGGCCCAAGGAATCCACCCTTTCCCTCACCTTCCTTTTCCCAGTGGCCCTGCTCCCCAAGAGGCCTTTGACCAGTCACACTAAGAGAGAGAAAGAGTAGACACAATCAGCCACAAAATGAGGAGGCCACCTCCTTCCAGGAATGGGATGGGGTCCAAAGAGAGCAACACATTTCGTGCTTCTGTGTTGTCCTTTCTCTGCTGAGTTCTGCTCAACCACAATAACGCGTCAGTGTAAGTAGAGTGTCCCAACAACCCACAGACTTGCTGCTGCTGAGTGAGAAGTGTGACAGGCCAGGAGTCCTCAGAAAGGGCTTTTAGCAAAATAAGAAGTGTTATTTTTTTAACCATCCACAATGAAATTCACCGTAATAGCATATCCATCTCTCTTAAAACGTGCTCATACCTGGATTTAAGACCCCTGCCTCTGGCAGTGAGTTCTACAACTGAAATACCTCTTGAGGAAAGGGACCTGGAGACATAGGGCTTTTCAGAAAGGAGGAGATGTACTGAGCCCTGGATTCAGCGTGAGAGGACTCATCTACCGCAGGAGCTTACGAAGGCCCGGGGAGCCTCTTGAGATGGCCGTGGGAGTGCCGGGGCCCCTTACCTTACCACACTGCTTACATTTTCCCTCCTGCCGACGCCGGTGTACCCAGTGATGACGCACAAAGTTCTGTGGGAAAACAACATTAAATGAGTAGGTTTCAATTTGCCAACCCTATTGCTATTCTTTTTTTCAAATGTTTTAAGCATGTTGATTTCCATAAACCATAATCTCAGCCCCTATTAGCACAAAACCAAATATGTGCATGTGTGATTTAACCATAAACACGAATCCACTTGGAAAACTGAAGGCACCCCCATGCCCAGTGATCTTTTGGATCTGTAGAAGCCGCTCATCACGCCCTCCCTCCACGTCTTCCTCGTGGCCACCCGGTAACGCCATTATTACTCTGCTTCCTTCCTAGCGGAACACTCTACAGACATGGGAAGTCACTGAAATCCCCTTGGGGAGGTAAAAAGGTGAGGGAGAGAAGATGAAGCAGCAATATCCATTTTTAAAAACAAATATGTATTTTATTGCCTTATATAGGCCAGGCACCAAACATCCACTTTAGAAGGAACTTAAAGAAATTAAGGTCTCGGGAAGAAACAGGTATCCTCATTCAGGACATACTGGATGAGAATTTGTCACTAGTCAAAGTGAAGGGAAGGAAAAGTTCAAGGACAAAGATGACGGAGGCAAGAGATGTGGACCCATCGTGATGGCTGTGCGATGACGGTGTGTCTAAACTGTCCTGGGGCTCTAGATACTTCATCCATTCTCAAAGTCTATTCTCCTCTTGGATCATAGGAAATACAGAACTTCCTCTTCCTCCCAAATAGTCGATCGCTCCTCAGGAAGGGAGTTAAGGAGCCCCATCACCACTGCTCTTCGGATATATCATAGGAGAGAAAGTTGTTTTTAGGCCCAATGGCACAAATAAACTTATATATACAACTCATCCTTCTTGGACCTATTGGTATTTATATACTTTTTTTATGTTTTATTTTTATTGTATATTTACATAAAATAATTCCTTTTTTTCCTTTGTTCTTTCCTGAGAAAGCACATTTTACCTGACACTAACATGTGTATCATCGGGCCACAGCCTATATTTTCCCTTTAAAAGGCCCTTTAATATGTAGCCAGCCATTCAGTCAATACTAGATGCCTACATCTTGCCAGGCCCTGTCGTAGGTATACAGCAAATAGATCGATGTTGAAGAAAAAAATGTTCTATCGACAAATGAAATTCAGAGCGACAAAAATACCTTGAACAAACATGAGCATTATCTAAAATGCCACCTCCATTTCTCTTTATAATGCCAAATCAATTCAAGTTAAAACTAAACAAAGATCCTAGAGGAATAATGGTCTTTTAGCTATAATAAGATATAGAGAAGCATAATGGGCCCACTAATTAGTCTAAGTTTTGTCTTTCTTTTCCCACTGAGGCAGTTTAATAAAACAAGGACACAATTCTTATATTGTTCTCAGAAAGAAGCTAATTAATAATATTTTTGAGTACTACGTGTCAGGTACTTTAAAAAATGCTTTAAATGTAACAATTATTTTAATTTTCATGAGAATTTTTATGAGTAGGGCTGCTATTCAGTTGGTATGTACCAGAAAAATCCCATGAGTTGTTAAAATACTGAAATATTTCTATACTGGTTGATAGATTAGTTTAGTTCCCCTACCCTCCTCCTGACTCCTTCCTAACTGCCATAGCACTCCACCTCACCCCACCGCTTTAACACTGGAAATCTTTTCTACCCCCTCATTATTAAGCCACTAGAATGTTCATTTCTGGCAGGTCTCTGGGATTCTGTTCCAATGAGTTCTTTTTCTTTTTTTTTTAAGATTTTATTTATTTATTTGACAGAAAGAGAAAGCGAGAGAGGGAACACAAGCAGGGGGAGTGGGAGAAGGGGAAGCAGGCCCCCTGCTGAGCAGAGAGCCCGATTGGGGCTCAGTCCCAGGACCCTGAGATCATGGCTTGAGCCGAAGGCAGAGGCTTAACTGACTGAGGCAACCAGGCGCCCCAATGAGCTCTCTTTTGAAAACAAATCACGTTGCCTGAGCAATGCCCCTGGGACTGCCCCTACCCCCACCCCCAGCACACTCAGAAGACTGGGCTATGCCCAACTGATGGTGGTTGTCTGTGTCAGTTTAAGTATCAGACAAACAATGCTGGGTCCCCTGGCCCGCTGGGGCTCTCAGAACAGTGGCAGCAAGTCAAGAACCTGCCACCTAATGGGGATGAAGTTGCTGGACCCTGCACCTCTCTACTCACAGGTGAGGCTGATCACGCCAGCCTTCCATCCACTCAGGTGACGAGAACCCTGCCCACTGCTGGCTTAAGAGCAGGCCTAGGGCGGACTGAGCCAGCTGCCAATTGTACCATGTCTCAATTCACAGCATTGTAGGGCACATGATCGGGGGTTTTGCTTGAGTTATCACTATCATCCTCCTTTTAGAGATCAGAAAACTAAGGTATTGAGTGGTGACTTCGGATTTAAGGGTCCGAGCAAGGATTCAATCCCAACAGAGCCTACGCTCTGAACCCCTGTGTCGCTGTGCCTTTCCTCTGCTCTGGAACCTTGGGATCAAGCTCCTTCAGGAAATGATTTCAGTGACCGTCAGTAGTAGAAATACTGAATATACAAAAATGTCGGACAATACTATAAGAGAGAACAATTTACTGTAATTGCTGTTAGTTTAGAAGAAACTGTGGGAAAATGAACAATGCATTGATGATAAGGGAAGTTCTCTGCATATGGAAACTGTAAGTCACCTAATGACTATCAATTCGAGGAGGGAAATGTTGGAAGAATTTGATGCAACTGCCTATGAAATCAGGGCTGACTCATGGGGTTATTTAGCTAGTGACAGCTCTAATCAGAAGATTAAACCGACAATTTCCAGGAGTCAACAATTATTTAGAAATTATAAGACTGACTTAATGAATCATTTATGTTGCAACACGTGTCATTTGGTAAACAGATTGAGAATACCCTGTAGTTTAATCTGTGTAGGGAATGTAAGGGAACACGTCTAAAATGTTTATTTAAATATTACTGTATGACTCAGGAAGTTGTCAAATATTTTTATTATCATTCTTCCTAGAAATTGGGTCCTAGATCAAAGCACAGAGAAAGTAACTGAAACAAAAGCTCTCCTTGAGAAGACACTGAGTAACTGCCTTCCTTATGGAGCTCCGATCTGAGAGGTGAAGCATCTTCCTATGAAAAGATCTTCTTGGGCCTGAAAGGAATTCCTTCTATCAGTGCTTTAAGACTTAGAACAAACATCCAATAAATGTGTGTTGAGTGGAATGGAATTCTGAACCTAATTTTTTTGATGATCAACTCGTGTAGTTACCACTTTGGAGGTTCATCATTTGCTGTATCAATCGGGGGGAAAAACCCAATTTCTATAAATTTACTGCTGTTTTCTAATCCTTACTCCCAAACACTCATTTTTATACTCTTCTGACTATTATTCACATCTCCTAAATTATGGAGCTGAAGATTAGACTCAGAATCCTTATACTGGAAATGTGAGTGTGGACATACTGCTGTTAAAATAAGCAAAGCAAGGGTACCTGGGTGGCTCAGTGGGCTAAGCCTCTGCCTTCGGTTCAGGTCATGATCTCAGGGTCCTGGGAGTGAGCCCTGCATAGGACTCTCTGCTCAGCAGGGAGTCTGCTTCTCCCCCTCTCTCTCTCTGCCTGCCTCTCTGCCTACTTGTGATCTCTTTCTGTCAAATAAATAAATAAAATCTTTAAAAAAAGAAAAAAATAGCAAAGCAAGGCTGTAACATCTTTCTATTGTTCATCGGTAATCTCTGAACTATTCATGCACTATCTTCAAGTACTGGGCAAGGAAAGGGCTATTACATAGGTGTGTTAAAATCTCAGTGATACAATATTTCAGGGTTTGTACTTGGTATTGTTAGCAGAGACACGTCGCAGACTTGCTCACTTATTTCCAAACAGCAAGTTCAATTCCTAGTATTACTCATAAAGTGCATGAAAGAATCTTAAAATTATAACCTAATCTGCACAGCTTATGTCTAGGAAAACCTAGAGGTCCAGAAAGATTCCATGTAGAGGAGTCCTACCAACATTCACTAACAAACTATCAACAAAACTATTCCTTCTAATTTTCCCCTTCACTAGGGCCCTGAGTTATCTTCTGGCCAGCGCCGTTGTGCCCTCGGATGGCACTGAGGGTACCCACAAGCCTATCATTTTCCTTGCATGTTCCTCACCCTATGTAAGGCCCATCACCTTCCCATTGCTGACATAATGGCCAAACACAGTGGGAAAAGACAAGAGACGGGGACAACTATTTTTCCTCTCTCCACAATGTCCACTCCCAAACTACCCTCCTTCCGTGTTTTCTCCCAATTTTCTTGTATTCGTAACCGTGAAATCATTCTTTTTTCACAATGTCTTCTTCATTGTCATTAAAATGTCAGGGACCCTCTCTGGACTCCTAGAACTTCTCTCTTCCTCTTCTACACGTTCATCTATTCTCATAGCTTTACTGACTATCTACATACGTGCTGACGATTCAAGATGTCTTATCTCTAACCCAATCTTCTTCATAAGCTCCAAACTCATGTTCCCACTCAGCTTGCTACTGGGTGCCTCCAACTGAGGTCTCAAGGACACCACACGCTTGAAAATTCTACAACTAAAGTCATCACCTTACCACCCCACTCCATTCTCATTGGTTTTCCAGGGAAGAAGCCTGGTTTACTCTGGGCTCCTCCATCTTTGTGTCCAGCATCCAATCAATGATTAAATCCTGTCAATTTTATTCCCTTCAAATTCATATGTACCAATTATCTCCACCCTCAGTATTACTCCTAGTTCAGATCACCACGAGAAGAGCTCCTTAATTTCTCTCCATGCCTCCAATACGGTTGCTCTTGAACTATATATGGTATTCCTTCCACACAGAAGCCAGAATAATATATTCTACTTAAAATAGTTTAATGCTCCAGGGCGCCTGGGTGGCTCAGTTGGTTGGACATTCAACTCTTGATTTCACCTCAGGTCATGATCTGAGGGTGGTGAGATCGAGCCCTGCATCAGCAGGGAGTCTGCTTGGGATTCTCTCCCAACCTCTCCCTCTGCCCCTCCCCGCCCTCACTCTCTCTTTCTCTCTCTCTCCCTCAAAAAGATAAACAAATTTTAAAAAATAGTTAATGCCCCTCCCCCAATTACCATGATGATGAAACACTCAACTTGTAACATGGCTTACAAGGACCTTCATGGCCTAGCCCCTGCTTATCTCTTGGATTTCATGTACTTCTTATGTTCTCTCTCGTTTTTGTGCTTGGGAGCATGTGCTCCTTCTGTCTAGAAGGCTGTCACCTCCTAACTACCCTCCTTCACTTACATTACTCCTCTGCGCCTCAGCTTACTTGCCGTCTCTTCCAGGAAGCGCCTTCTCTTGGTCTCCCTCCCCTCACCTGTTCCTCAGTGCGCAGAGCTAGTTTGAGGAGTGCACCAGCTGAAGGTTTCCAAGGAGCTAAATCTATATGTGGAGCTGAAAATAATCTCACTGGGCATGAAATGAAATGGAGAACGTGTATTTCACAAAAATGATACTTACCACACTTTGTCTTATGAAGAGCTCCACACACCCTGGCCAACACCTGGGCAGCTGAACTGTGCTCTAAGAAGGGTGGGCTCTGTTCATTGCAGGCTTTTGTTTTGCCAGTTGAAGAGCGCAATTTGGGACCTGCAGCTAGACTCTCCAGGATAACACAGGAAGGCTGAGACCCTCTACCAACTACCTCACCTTCTCTTAACTTTTCCACATGTGCTCCATGTCCTCAAAAAAAAAAAAACAGAGCCCAACGAGCGAGTCTGACTAAGTGCAGGTCTCCTCCTGTCTTCCCCACTGCTTCCCACTCACAGAACAACTGCTCCTCACTGTGACTTCCTGTTTCCCTGTTTGTCTTCACGACGGGGCCGTGAGGCCAAGGACTAGCACCGAATGTAGTTCTTCCGCCTATCTTCCTCCCTACGACTTAGCAGATAAAAACAGCGCAATTCAGAAAGACGGGGTAAGCTGCCTAAATCAGATGGCATCTAGACGAGTACGGAAGCCAATCTGGTTTCAGAGTTCATGGGAAAGCTCAGTATCTATGCTATCCCCTCAATAGCTTCTACCCACTCAAAATTGGAAAATAGAATTAAAACAGGCCATAAGGTGATAAAATTGGTATTTACTTCTTACCTCTTCAATTCTACCACCGCCTCTGTACCTGTTCATTAAGATCTTAGCTCCCAGTGCATTTCATGAGAACAGTAAAGGACAGTGCACACATGCTAAAGAGAACGCGAGATTTTACTCAGGGCATTTATTGACGTATTAACCAGAAACCAATGTGGAACGGAGGGAGCTAGACTTTAGTTTTTAAATCCCTGGTGAATGCCTGTTAGACCAGTGCATCAGTGAGAAATAAAGGTGGTATCTGAAGTCAAGCTCTGAAACACTCACTTCTCTCGGTGATCTTGAGCCCCCTTCTCGAAATGTCGGTTTACATCTGAAATTAATCTGTCATTTAAAAAGAAAAGTGTATTACATTAGGGATAAGCACCAGACTATACTGACTTACCTGAACAAAGCAACAGTGACACATATGGAGACTACAAAACAAAACCCCCAAAGAACAAGGAACACAGTATAACTCTTAAAATCATCACCCTAGATAATCTATAGAGACCCCAGGTGATCCTGTATCTCCAATGCATGTCTCTTCATTCTCATTGATGAAATCAACTCATCTCTAAATAATAACCCCCTTGCACTGTAAATTTGAGAAAAGGAGATAGAGAGGAAGAGAAAATATGTAAGGCAGATGAAATCACGGAGCTTTGTTTCAGATTTTAAAAGCAGGACAACATCAACTTGAGGAATATTTAATGTGACGATGATAATTCACACACAGAAATTTTCTTTAAGTCTTCAGTACTGCCTTTCTTTTACACACAGGCAGGTCTCCCGGTAACAAGTCCATCTACTTTAGTTACTTGATAAGGTGAAAGGAATATAGAGATGAATGAGGACATAGTAAATGGAGTTGGGACAGCAAAAAGAAAAAAAAAATATATATATATATACACACACACAAACACACATATACATATAAATGTTAGTAGTCATCCCTACAAAACAGCAGTTGGCAAAAATTGGTAACATGGTCATTAAAACAATGAATGTTGCAGGGGATGAAACTATTTCAACATGCAGCAGCTCAAAAACATAGGTAACCGAGAGACTGACATGTAGAAAGAGATGAGAGGCAAGAAAGAGAAGATGGCAGACAACACATTCACGCCTGGAGCCTCCCCTTTCCCAGAAATGACTGATCAATGGACTCTGCAGAATCTACTTCTTCGGGAGGCGAGACACCATGGGGATGTCACCCCCAGCCCACCCACACATTCGTGCTGTACCAGTGGAACACTGCCCCAAGGAAGGAAGGAGAGCTGCCTTCTGGTCTGACTCTCTTCTTTGCCTCCACTTTAGGAAGAGGAAACTCACAAACGTCAGGCGAATCTAAACAATGATTTCAAAGAACTTATTTTTCTTAAGGAAAGAAAAAAATCTTGTGGGAAATTCTATGGGTGAATAGCAATGTTTATCACTGTAAAAAAATAATAATATAATTCTTGTATACCAGGCTTTTCTCTCTAGCCTGGTAACAAGGCTGGTCTTCCAGTGTTTGAAAAGGGCACAGTTTTGAAAAAAGTTGAAAATAAGAAGTGACAGCTGGTCTTAGGAGGCCAAACACCTGCAATGTAGCCACCACTGCAGCAGGTGGCGCTGTCTCACCTTTTCTAGCTGTTCAATGCAGGCGGTGTGGACGACGATCTTACAGACCGCACACTTCCTCCTCAGGGCCGATTTCTACAACATTCAATTCAAAATACAAGAGGAAATGTTAACAGTCTGCTCTGGAAAGTTCCCTGGCATTAAAGTGAGTATACATAATGAAAGCAAACATAAGCAAATGTTGAACATGAAAATATGGCGAACTTGACCCACCCCCTGCCTCTGTATCTGGATGACCTAGGGTGGCTAGACTTTTCTCCAAAATGTAATACTTATAGTAGCTGCTATATATTGAGCATGTAATATGAACCAGGCTCCTTATTCTATCTTTCTAAAGTTTTATAACCTAACAACGTAGGCACTAGAAGCATCCATTTTTATGGGTTTCTTGGCTTGTTTTCATCTTTTTGCATTTTTACGCAGTAGTTAAGCAGCAGAACCAACATACAGAATTAGGTCTAAGCTCAAGAGCCAACATCCCAAGGGACCAATCGCTTTAGGCTTCTATCCCAGGCATAAATCTCTACAAAGCTACTTGGGTCTTCCCACAAGTCATCAGCAAAGTAGTAAGACGAGCCTAACTCCTCCACCTGGTAATAACAATAAACAGTAAAAAATAGCAGCAAGAGCCGCTAACATGAATGCAGGACTCGCTGGGAGTCAGGCACTCGGAAGCACTTCACAAACAGGAACTCATTTAACCTTCGACAACGCTAAGACATCGGTAGTACTTTTATTCCCATTTCACAGATAAGGCGGCTGTGGCAAGGGGTGTGAGGTCTCATAATGAGGACCCAGCAGAGCAGGGGAGCCCAGGTCAGAGCTCATGCTTGTCTGCATGACCCAATTTGGCCTCTTGGACGGTCAGTACCAGTTTTGATGCACAATAAAATACTTTTTGAGGTGCATACTTCCTCAAACAATTAAAAAACAAAAAACAAAAAACAAAAAACAAGCAGTAGGGTGGGAAAGGAACAGGTGCAATTTTGACCGTGCCGGGGCCACGTAAAATCCACGCAAAAACACTGGGGCCTCCCCACAAAGCCCAGGCTAGAAGGCAGGTCCGCATGAGTAACTGGGGTTTGAGCACGGAAAGCGGCTTAATATAACAAAGCTAATCTGTGAAACGGGGACTCAAAGCATCCAAGTGTGAAAAGCCTCGAGTCCTTATTCTTAGGAAAGGTGCTGGGAGAGATTGCTGGCAAACTGCCCTCTTCTGATGTGTGGCTTCCCCTGTGGAGATATAATTTTTGAGCCAAGAACTGAGGCATTGCTGCTCCCAAGTAAGTTTAGAAGGACTGCAAGCCATCCCCTTGGAAGCGGCGGTACCAGGAACTCGGCAGCCACAGCCTGCTCCCTCCCAGACGGTTCCATGCGTTCAACATGGGCTATGCACATTCTTCTCTGCCTCCCACGAGGCACCCAGAACCCTCCAGCAACTCCACTTGCAGTCTAGACACCCGCTGACTGAGGTTTAGTTACCGCCTTGCAGACAGCTCTTCTCTGCCCGAGGAAAGAACATGGTCTGGAACATTGCAAAAGTTTGACAATCAATTGATTTTGCAAAGAACAAAGAAAAACAGAAAACCAAGCGTCTAGCCACACTACTGGAAAATGTCTCAGCTCTACTACTGAAAAGACAGGGGGGAGGAAGAGTGGGGGGTAGGAGGGGAGGAAAAGGAGGAGCAGTAGTAGCAGCGGCAGCTCTCAGGGCAAGGGTAAAGGATTCTAGTTTGCAAATTTTCGTAAGCACAATGCCCATAAGCAAATTCAGGTTGCTCTCCCGTTTCCTTCGGATGTCCTGGTAGAGATCGTGGAGGTAGCACCTCCTGCAGAAAATGCATGGGGCATTTGAGTCACTGGCCAATCAGAGTTGCAGTGATGCTAAGGAAACTGCAGTGGGTTCCAGTCTATTCCTAATCCACAAAAGCAGTGGGTTCCAGTCTACTCCTAATCCACAAAAGCCATGGTGGATTCCACAGCAGACAAAGCAATTGTGCTCACAGTAGGCAACTAGGATTTTTAACCACACCAGACATGCCTCCTTCCTTATCAGTAATTCCCTGTTCCAGTCTGGCTTTGCACCTGCAGAGCTCCAGGGACCCTGTGAGGACCCTGTGAGGCATCGCAGACCAAATGGACTGTTGTAGGAAGAGCACTATGTAGGCGCAGGGACCCGGAATGCCTCTTCCTTGCCGTATTTTGAATCCCAGGATTCTAAGTCAGAATCTCTTTTGAACAAGGGAGCTGGGCTCCTGGTAAGAGTTGGAGAACCACAGTGTTAGGACATGTTATCAATCAGCTTTCCCAGACAGCATGTAAAATAGACCAACATCATTCACGGGGAATAATTCAAGTTCAATGTTCTCCAGATGATAAAGTATGAAGCAGAGTGCTTTAGGTTATAAAACCAACTTTATTTAAATAATATTAAATTATAAAAGACCCCCATAACATACATGTTTTCGTGCCTTTAGAGCTGGTATATATAGACTATAATCTGAATTTTTCTTCGTAAACACTGGAACATGATGCATTTTACCATGAAGAAGTTATTTTGGTTTTCCGTCTTTCTAACTAACAGACTACATATCCTTTCAGTGTTGTTGTGCCTGTCTTTGGTTATCTTCAGTTTCTTCAGTGACCACTACTAAACAGTTTATAAGCTAAGAAATCCCAGTAATTCAGGTTTATGGTCATAGGCAAAATTAAGCAAATCCTGAATGAAGGTGTTTTTCCATAGTAATCAAATACATGATTTCACTTCCTCAACTGATAAAAACTGTTCCAGCGAGTCTCAAGTTTTAACTGCTGATTTCTTGGTTTATGACTATGTTTCAATTGGTCAAAGTTATTCGAAATCATTGAAGGATAAGCTTCTGAGAAGAAATTGCCAAAACAAAGGATTTTTGTGCTTGGTAATGTTACAATTTTTATTTGCACAATTTAAACTAAATACAAAGCTAAAATATCAGAATCAGACTGTATTTACTTTTTCTTGAAAAAAAAAAAAAAGACTGAACTCTTATTTAAGCCAATGCTTCCTTCACTTTGAAAAGTGATGAATCAAAAAAAAAACCATTAAATCCACATATGTTTACAAATTAAAATATGAAAATTTTAAAACCTCACTCCCTTCAATCAATTTAAAGGCCAATTAGACTTACTGCTTTAAATGTCAAGTAAAGTAACTTCCATGCTCTTACTAGGGGTTTTCTGATTTTGTCAGTATTCAAAGGAACTCCATTAGCTTGTAAATTGTGTATGTATGTGTAACATCTATGAAAACAAAGACAACATAGGTTATAATACAGATTATATCCTATCACACCAGGATCAACATTTATTTGTATAAAAACAACACAATGATATGCTGTACTTCTAGTCAGTGGGGATAATCCCACTGTTAGCAGACTAACAGTGATCATAAAAGAAAGCATTCTGAGCTCTGACTCTGCCCTCTGCAGCAGGCACTCTGGCATTCAAAGCAGTAACAGCTCCTCCCCACCTTCGGCTCCTATCAAGCACAGAAGTAAAATTATCCCAGCCTTAGACCACTGGAGCTGGGGCTGGGACAGAAGGATCCAAGGCAAGCAGGGGGCAGAAAGAGTGTCATGTTCCTGACAATGAAGTTAACATCTAATGCCCTCCTTCCCACCCTCCAGCCCCGGTCATAAGTCCTGGACCCATATGTACCCAGGAAAACTGTATTTTCTTCCTCGGAGCCAGAGATGTGATTTTCCCAAAGCAGCGATGAATATCTGGTGGTAGTTAACAGGGTTTGAGGAAAGAAGAAAAGAGACGGAGGGAAGAGGGAAGGGAAGCAAGACCCAGCTGCACAGGCCTATGATTTGTAAAAAGGCTGGGGCTTCTTAGTGTCCGAGGCAACTGAATTGTTACCCATAGTAGTCTGAACTTCGACCCCCAAGAAGCGTGTATAGCAAGGCCAGCTGTGTCCCTTCCCAATACGACATATATCAAACCTTACTACTCCCTGAAGATGTAGCAAGTTACCTTCCCAGCTGACCTTCTCTCTCTCCTGCTGTATAATTAAGGATACACCCCTCACCCTCGCCCCCACAGACATCCACAGGTTTAACCACCAGAGATCAGAAGTCGAGAAGTAGGAGGAAATACTCAAGAATCTTCCCAGGCCGTATGGCAACCCTTTCTCAGTCGCCCTGCTTCAGAAGAACATAAGACCAGAGCCTGCTACTGGCCAAACACAGTTTGGGCTCGCAGCACCTCTCTCCAGAGCTCCCAGGCTTGGCCCCACAGACTTAATGCAAGGAATCACCGCTTGCATTAGCTCTGTCTGTGCAATGAGGTCACAGTGATAAAAGGATGAATGGCCAGGGAAAGGCTCCTCTGGATGGGAGCACAGTCATACTGGGAGCCGGGAAGGAGGCAGAGAAGGTACTCTGGGGAAGGGAGCTGATGGGGCACAGAGACAGAAAAAGATCAGGGTGGGGCTGGGCGAATGGGCATCAAGTTCTGGCCTAGCTGTCCTCTTCCTAGTGACTGATCCCAGATCCAAAGAGTCATGCCGAGGAAGAGAAACTAGGGAAGGGTTGGGAATCAGGCAAAGGGGAAAGAGCAGGTAAGGCAAGAAGAATTCTCGCTCCCTTTCAAACACAGAACTCAGTCTACGAGGCACTCTGGTTGTGGGGGAGGACGGGGAGAGGCAAGAAGGTACAGGTAAGGCCATCCTTTTTTCTTCTCCAAGGGTGGGAGAGCAGAATGTTCAGTAAAGAGGAGAGGAGGAAAGCTCCTAAGCCTTTGGAGTGTCAGGAATTCAGTGTCCTTTCAGCGGGGACTGGCTCTATGGGCAACGTGAGCATGAACACTGTTGCAGGATAATCCAAGGTAAATGAAAACAAGAGTTCTTTGATGTATTTAAAAACCTAATTAGAAGAAATGACAAGCATACTTGGCAAGTTCTGCTTCTCTGGGGAGCCTGGGATGCAATCTGTAAATTGGTATTAGGAAAAATGAAGAATGACATTATCTGGACGTTCCATTAATGTGATTTTAGGGCCAAGTACGGTCTCGACTGCCATGCACATTGACTCCTCTTTTCCTCAAACAGAATACAGGACACTTTGGACAAACCGGGAGGGTGGCTAGCTGAAGTCCCCATGCCCCCTTATTGTGGTTCCTCATTATATCAGTAAGTCTCTCTGTGACAACTGGATTTCCAAATCCTGGACCGAGGAGCAAAAATGCCACACATCGGGAGGAGTCTGTGGTCCAAAGGTCATCTCAAAGCTACCTCACAGGGTCTGCTGCAGGGAGAGCTCCCTCTCTGGTAAAGGGGCCAGGGCTCAGCCTGAGGACTATTGGCCCATGTCAGAAGGTCATGACCCTCATCTGCCAAGGTCCTATGTGTTTGTATGCTGTGTCCTCTGGACAGACAAGGACTCAGTGAGGGTTAAACCCCTCTGGGATAGCCCCTTACCAACAACACCCTAGATTCTAAATGCCAGACATACCTCAGAATATCTGAAAGAAAAAGGAGCAGGAACAACAGGAGGTTGGGTAGAGAACTCAGGTCAATGAGTGCTCTGAATTTCCTCACACAGTGCTCAACACATACCTATACACCGAGACGCATGTGTGCCCATCCTCTGGAGCCATGATGGCCTGAGGTGCCTTACATAAATGAGTTTTCCATGTGGCTAAAACAATCTGTTAACTTCTGACTTGTCCAAAGCATTTTTATAAAGACTGACTCAATAAATACTTGTAGCCATCACTATGAAGATAAGGCGATGCTAAGTGCAGTGTAGGAATTAAAGAGGAAGGAGCTTCTGTCCTTCCTAGGAAAAGCTGGCAAGCCACTAGAGCAGACAAGAAGGACTTGAGGGTGGGGGAAAGGGAAGATCACGACCAGAGAAGGCCACACACGGCTAAATGCTAAATGAACCGCTCAGACAACGAAAGCTGTCATTCGGGGAAGGTAAGACCTCAGAGGCTGAGTCACTAAGAAGGACCTAACAGAGAAGCAAATTCTGGAATTGGGCCTTAAAAGATGTATTTATTGCAGAAATTGAGGACACTTCAGCAGAGAGCAATCCGAAATCTCATTATGTAGCTGATGCTAAGAGCTCTGAAGGCTGGCATAGGCATATTCAGCGGGGCACAGAGTCACTGGGCTCAAAGGGGTCTGCTGGCTTGGGTTCTTGGATGCCAGGTTGAGGTACGGAGTATGGAGACGTCAACGTGTGTGCCCAGGTGGAGGATCGGGTGGGACAGGGTGTCCACAGAGGGGAGGAGTAGGAAGCATGGCCGTGTGAAGAAGCCACAGGAGCTGATTCACGAGGGGCTGGAAGACAAATGGCAAAGCAGAACTCTTCCCAAGAGGTCCCAGGGTTAAAAACTGTAGAGTCATAGGGGCCCTGGGTGGCTCAGTTGGCTGAGCATCTGATCCTTGGTTTTTGGCTCAAGTCAAGAACTCAGGGTCATGAGATCGAGCCCCACATTGGGCTCTGCACTCAGTGGGGAGTTTGCTTCTCTCACTCTCTCTCCCCCTGCTCTTCCCCCCAACTTCTGTTCTCATTCTAAAATAAATAAATAAATAAACAAATATTTTTTTAAAAAATGTAGAGTTTTGTGAGATTAAGAGTCACTTATGGTTTGGAGGGTTGCTGGGGGGCGGGGGTTGGGAGAAGGGGGTGGGATTATGGACATTGGGGAGGGTATGTGCTTTGGTGAGTGCTGTGAAGTGTGTAAGCCTGGTGATTCACAGACCTGTACCCCTGGGGATAAAAATATATGTTTATAAAAAATAAAAAATTAAAAAAAAATAAACTAAAATAAATAAAAAAAAATGTAGAGTTACAAAAAGGAGATTTCTGTTTTTCCTAAAATCCAACACCAAGCCAGACACAAACCAAGAGCCTAGCAGACATTCAGGAAGGGAGGGAGGGGGAAAGAAGGATTTGCAGAGAAGGGCTTTCTCCCTTTCAAGCCCCCCAACCCAGCCCGAATCTGGAGAACTGGTGGCTTTGGGATCATGAGACAAAACCTCCAGTGGGACAGAGGCATTTTCCCAATAGGCAACCCCAAAAGACAAAAAAAGGCACCTTACAGGGACAGAAGACCTCTCCACACAAAGGGAAAACAGGGTAGAAGCTTCATGGTGATTACAGCTGCACCACTTTCATGTCACAAATGAAACACCTTCTGGGGAGGCTTGGGGCCACAGGATGGCAAGGCTACTGCGCATAAGACTGAGGTCTTACATAAGTGGGTAGAGCTAAGAACAAAAAGTCCGTGTTACTGCTGCCCGTGTTATGCTACCCATCTCTACAGGCAAGTTAAATCGGAATCTACTTGGATAATGGTTGTGGGGGTGGGGAGGAAACATGCTGGACAAAATTGGGGCCAGCAAGTAGGCCAGTCTTCCCAAATAGAAGTCCCGGTTAGGTGGTGCTGATCGGGCCAGGAAGGTGACTCTAAGACTGCTCGAATCCTTAAATCCAGGCTGAGAAATACAAATTTTTTAACCTAATTGGCCAAAGAACACTGACGAAGGAGGCCAAAAATAATCACGTAATCTGGTGACCTGGTGTGGCACTATCTGAAAGCAGAAGGAAGACAAAAGGAGAGAAGATAAAGTAATTAATTAATTCCGTCAATCAGTGACTACCAAGCACCTAGGAGGTGTTAAACCCTGGGGACAGAGCAGTAAGCAAAACATCAATGAAACTTTTTTTTTAATCTCATGGGGATTACTTTATGGTAAGATAGACAATAAACAAATAAACATGGTACATAAATAGAATATATAATATGTTCATAGATTCAAGCGCTAAAGAGAGAAAAAAGCATGGGAGAAATACCAAGAGTAGAGGGAAGCTGAACTTGTCCAGGAGAGGTCTCAATGAGAAGACACGTTTTGAGAAACACCAGAAGGATGTATGGGATTTGCCTGAGGTGATATCTAAGGGGAGAACATTCTGGGCAAAGGGACCAACAGCAAGTATAAACCCAGAGGCATGAGGGCCTTGAGATGTTCTTAAAGAGGGACCGAGGGGCCTGTGTTGTTGGACAAAACGAGGCAGAGATGAGGCCACACAACAATGGCAGCCAGATTATAGGGGGTCATCTTGCAAATCATGATTAAGACCCGCTCTTTTTCTAAACGAGAATAAGTCATCAGAGGTCACAGTGATATCTCATATATTAAGCCATGAGGGCTTGAACTGGAGTGACCACAAGAGCAGGAGAGAAGGCGGAGACACATGAGTGTTTAAGGGATAAAGCAGATCCGCTCACCAGTCCCATGCAGGCTTCCAGTAAGCCCAACACACATGGCTCCCATCTGGGCCCTATGTCTTCCAGTAGCGTCACTGGACAGCAGTGACAAAGGACAGCGCAAAGGACAGCCTCGCTCTCGCTCAAGCCCCCCCACCCCACCTCACCATTGGGCTCGCCAGCCGACTACACAGACTATGGGGTCTCCTACTGCGTTAAGTGACGAGTGCCTCACAAGTCCTGCAGTAAAACTCACTTCATATGCTTTTCAAACACCCCATTTTGTTGTGTTCTCAAGAGCATGTTCTCTGAAGCCGTGTGGACATGAAGCGTTTGCATTTCTAGAGCTGCCCTGCCCTGAGTACCTCAGCTATGCCAGTAAATCTGGAGGGTCAGCACCACCCCCCCAACCCCATGAGGCACAGGACTGTTGACTCGCAGCTTCCCTGGAGATGCATAAAGAAGGAAAGGAAAGCACCTTCTCTTGGACTGTTCTGACACAAATGCAAGTCTCCTATTTCCTCAGCTGTCGAGGTTGATTTTTCACTTTAAGAGAAAGAAAACCCAAATGTTGGAGCAGGAAACCAAGGGAAGGGGACAGACATGGGGACAGACCCCACTGAATGTGGGGACTGAAACATCTCATGAAGACCCTCCTCCCGTAAAGCGGGCCATCGGGGCTCACCAGAGAAACAACTGGGCGGAAACCAAACTGCTAGAGAGCGTATGAATTCAAAGCTGACGTTGATGGGTGGTTATGAAGAGCGAGACCCTTGTCCTATGTTGAACACTGTGTTAAGGTCGGTAAAAGTTACGGTGAGGATGACACAGGGTTCAGGTTAAGTGTGGGGAGCGAAGGGGAGATGCTTGCCTAGATCTTGGGCAAGAATGTGTACCAAATTCTAATAATCTGGTTTAAAAGCGGCTTATGCTAGTGAATTCAAGGCGTTTTTCTCTAATGAAAAAACAAAAGTGGTAGGTGCTGGTGCGTTGCCGTAGAAAGCTACGCAAACGTCTCAGGGGGGGTCCACATCCTGCAACTCTGTGGAGTTTAACGCGCTCTCGCCGCTCCTTTTGCAGCTCTGTGTAACACGCAGGTGCAGCCACACAGATGTGAAGCAAATACACGCTGCTGTCGCCACTTCTGGAAAGCGCGGTGAGTGGCCTGATAAATCCGCGCGAGTCTGACAGAGAGCGAGCAACATGGCGGCCTCTGAGAGGCGGCGGGGCGGGCGGAAGCGCGGGGCGCGCCTTCACTGGCGGCGCGAGACTGCTTAGGCGTTCCTTCTGCCGCCTCCTTCACAGTCCCAATGCATTAAAAAAGGATTTCAACCTCATGAGCTAGAAGACATCTTCAAAAATCCATAATTCTATTTCCCGCTCTTGGTTGTCATTTTACCCAAGGAGGCTTCATATTTCTGTAACTATAAGTATTGACTTTCTCTGTACTTTATCACTCTCATCTCTTGTTTTGTTTTTGCCTTTTTTTTTTTTTTTTGCTTTTACCTGCTTGCCTTTTCTCCTATTACTACCTTTTCCCCCATTCATTACTAGATGGGCAAAAAATGTATGGAAGTAGGATTGTAAGTACACAGACACTAATAAGTTGGTATTTACACAGTAAGAGCCCTACACACCCAAAGAGATGTACATTTATGAATTTTAAGCCGATAGATACGAGCATGGGTTAGACATACTACAGAAGTCTGAATAAAAATCAATGGGAAATGGTGTGCCAATGTTGTCTTAATGGCTCTTTCTAGTTCTGAGGTAGGATGTCAAGTGTGTAGAGATCTGAGGCTCAATATAAACTAGAAAGCACTTGCCTTTCAATTCCTGCTGGTGCGATAGCACTATATACATTCCCTAACCTGCTGCATAAATCCTAAAATGTCCTCATTATCAGTTTATATTGTGGAAATACAGGAATTTTTTTGTTTTGTTGTTTTGTTTTTCTTTAGTTCACAGCCTGAGATTTGTAAAAAATAATTTAGATACATTTGCCTTAATATGGAATACCGTACCTGCTTAAGAAGCCATCTTGAGCTGGGTAAATATTCTTTCATTGCCATTTCCTATATCCCAAGCTCTTGGGGACATTATTATGATAAAGCCTCCAAGCCAGTCTAGCCCAGGGAGACGACCTCAGCCACAGTTCACCCAACACTATATTCCCAATTGGTGATGTAGTTCTCACTCACATACACATGCCTACCCATATCATTTTTCAGTGAGGACATCATTACCAAACACAGTGTTTACTGGTACAGCTGGTAGTAGGATATACACATTATGTGCACTGTAAAAACAGCTCACTTCAGCCCTGCAAGGCGATAACTTCACGCATCTCATGACTGAGGAGCTGAGACCCTACGAAATGGAGCAACTCACCCAAGACAGATTAGCTAGGCGTGCAACCTGGGTCTTTCTGGCTCAAAAAAAGAAAAGTGATGGGTGCTGATGGGTTGCAATAGAAAGTTTCGTTAATCTCTTAGGAGGGGTCCACATCGTGGAAGTCAATGGAGTTTAATGGGTACTTAACCTTTCTACTTCAACTTACTACTTCCCTGTCATTTTCCTTACTGGTGAAGGATTAGGGGAACAAGATTGATGAAGATAAATATATTTGACATTGCTTCAGAGGATCCATTCTCATGAGAACCCCATGGGGATGGATTACAGACCATCAAACCGTGACCACCTATGCCAAGAATTTTAAACACCAGTCTTGAACTTCTAGGAGAATCAAATAAGATGGGTTGCCTTGGGCATGACACTAGCTATAACAAGGCTTAATACCCACAAGAGCCCACTAAGTAGTGAGTATTGAGTCTCCCTGCTGAAGAGCCTGAGAAGGAGGCAGGAATTCAAACATCCTGGATGCTAAGTATGATGATACTTAAATGGCAGGGTTTGATCTGGTGACAGATGTCCATGTCTGTATGTGTGTCTCTCTCAATAATCCCATTGCTGAACCCATTCATTCCATGAAAAATGGCAGGATAACTACTCACTGCTGTCACTGTTCTCAGCACCGAGGATCCAGGACAGTACAACACAGGCCCAGTCCCTGAGCTACATGGGACCTCCATGTTCTAGGGTACAGATACAGGCAAGTAGATGAGTGATTTAAAAAAATAAATAAATAATAGAAAGTGACCCATGCTATTTAAGATCAAGAGAATGGATAAGGGTCACAGAGTTGAGGGATGGCTAGTCATTTCACTTCATGAGATCCATCCTCTCTTTTATTCAGTGAGAGATATGTGCTGATTATAAGGCCCTCCCTCCAAGGTTCATACTCTGGTGTTGCCTTTCCAGGATCAGTTTTGACAACCCATGGCAGTCATTTCCATGGAAGGAGGAATGACGGTAGTGGATGATTTTTACCATGTGTTTGTGACTTGCCATGCAATTAATTGCTATATATGCATCATCTTATTTCAGCTTCACAAAAATGGTAAAAAGCAGGTATTGCCCACATTTTTTCTTTTTAAAGAAGGTTGATGTTGTCCAGGAGGATTGACCATTTTATTAAGTGTGAAATGTTCTTTTTTTTTTTTTTAAAGATTTTATTTATTTGTCACAGAGAGAGCAAGCGAGAGCGAGCACAGGCAGACAGAGTGGAAGGCAGAGTCAGAGGGAGAAGCAGGCTCCCTGCGGAGCAAGGAGCCCGATGTGGGACTCGATCCCAGGACGCTGGGATCATGACCTGAGCCAAAGGCAGCTGCTTAACCAACTGAGCCACCCAGGCGTCCCTTGCCCACATTTTTAAAGATAGGAAACCAAGGTAATGACCAACATTGCACAACTAGAAAATCCGGAGCCTGGATTCAAAGCCAGATCACCACTTGTTGCCCAAGCCCACACACCTCCTCAAATGAAGGCATCAAAGCCAGCTTTTCCAACTCCATGTGTTTTCATGTCACTGCCCTCTAAAATCTCTATCTGCCTGGTCTATGAGGCAGGGACCAAAAACAACAACAAGCTCCTAAAAATCAGAGACAATGTCCACTTAGGAGCTGATAGTAAGTCTGGGGACAGCTGATGCAAATAATGTTTCAGCCAAGACTGGGGCCTCTGAGCAACAAGAATATTGATTACGTTCTATTTTCTGGGTCTCTGCACTGAGGAACAGTGGAAAAGGGAAAGCATTTCTATATACCTGGGCATTGGCTAGGTGAGATGTAAACCCTACATTCAGTCAGATGCAAATTATCTTTATTAACAGGGCTGTGCCAGCATTAAATAACAACACTGCTCTGCACAAACATATAGCCTCCTACAAACACAGCCTCAATCTAAAATGACCATTGCAGAGGAGATGGTTATTGTCAGAGGCTCAAACTCTACAAATGAAATATGTGTGCACATGCGCGCACACACACATACACTTGGCTTAATGAAAGTTTAGTATAAAGACAAAATAATGCAGCAAGATAAAGACAAGGTATGAAACTCTGGATGGTGATTAAGCTTCTCGGACGTTCTTCCACCTTTAAGTGGGCAGGAACTGCCTTCACGAGGAGCCCAAAGGGTTACTGTTATTGACTAACACTGACAAGTCCTAGGAGAGTGGCAAAATGATGTGAGTACTTCTCAGACTTCCGCTGAATGCTGAGATCCCGCAAGATGCCATAGGTGTTCTGTGGGGAAGTAATGGACTCAGCAATCATCCCTTCCCCCGAGGGAAAATGTAGGAAATTCTGCACATCTTAGGCGTTTCTTAGAGCTTCATAACACATATTTGTATATCATAGGTGTTCAGTGTTTTCGAAACTTATTTGGTCATGAGCCTGCTTTAATGAAGGATACCCCAGATTGTTTTCTTGGGAGTTTAGTGCTCTCCAGTACATGATTTTGTTTCCAAAAAAAAAAAAAGGACTGTGCAAAAAGGGAATGATACTATTGATCCAGGGTCACCTAGGAGTTGAGAATCCTGAAGTCCTCTGGGCACTCTAACCCACCACTGTGTCTGTTGCATGAAGTGGGCAGGATCAGTGAGATACTCCCCTCAAGTGTATGCACAGCACCATGGGCCAAATAACCACACTAACGACAACAATAGCTATCACAGTAACAACGGCTAACATTCGCTGAGGGCCAGACACATGCCAGACACAGTTCACTGTGTGCACTTGGATGATCTCATGCAAATGTCCAACCATCTGGCTGGACACACGTGGAGAACCAGCACCTGCACCCATGGGAACACCCCACGCCCCTCCTCCACTCGCATCCACTGACTGGGGGTCAGGAACGGAGAATCTGTCGATGCAAATGCTTTCTCAAAACTATTTCTGTTGATGGCTTGGCTCTCCCTGAGTCATTCCGATTCATTAGCTCCTCCATATCCTAATGCAGGGAGAGACCTCTGGCAGACAGCAGCTTTGGCAGCTCCCTGGAGATGGTGTCTTTGAGGCTGGCACCCAAACAACATGAAGCTGCCTCAGCCTCCTGGGCTTTACTGCCTCCCTCGTAGTTCCCTCTGACAGCCCCCGCCCCACTCAGCCAAGCCGCCATCTAGGGGTCGAGCCCCTCAGTCTGCCACGCTGGACCCCTGGCATGCGAGGGGGCACCCAGCAGGCAGCCTGATGCATTCCAGGGCTTGAGTCCAGCATTGGTCTGGACCCGCCAGCCCCGACTGCACAGATGGGCAGAGAGGCCCAGCAGTGTGTGTTGGACCCTGCTTTGCCTACTCACCCACAGCACAGGCACACGAAAGAGCATCTGCACAGGCTGCTGTCCAGTGGAACCATATTCCAGGTCCATCTTTTTTTTTCTTCTAAGCAACAAAAAGCTGAAAGCGTTCTTCAAATAGGGCAGGGAGCTACCTCACGTGTACTCTTACAAGTTTCTTCCAAGGATCCAGTGAAGTGGGCAGCCTCCTTGTGAGTGGGTACTGTGATACAGAGGTGAGACTTCTGGTCTACCCGTAAGGAGATGTTTTCTGGAATGGGTTACTTTGATTTGCATACTCAGTTGGTCCCACCCATGACCTAGGGAGACTGTGGATATTACACACAGCAGCAAAATGACAAGGTAAAAGTTTAAGTCTCAGTGTTGGGGTTAGCAGGAGAATCCCAAACATAAAGTCTTGTTGAGAGCAAAGTCCAATGAAACTACTCATTAGCTCGTTCAGCTCCATGACCTTGAATTTTAAGTAGGGACAGGAGAAAACTAGAAAGGACATTGATGTTTGTCGACTAATTTCATCCCACTACCAATTCTGAGAGGCAGATACAATCAACACCACTTTACAGACGGACCTGGGGCTCAGAGAAGTTGGGCAGAGGCAGGATTTTGATCCAGATCTTACTTGTCTCTAGATCTGCATGGTTCTTTACTCTCCACACCCCCCCCACGCCCATATTACATGGCCTCCCTAATGCAATTCATTCATTTACTCAAGAAAATTCTCTTTGTTAAGCTTCCAGCAATATGGGAAGATACCTTAGCACGAAGGTCAGGTGGGGGTGGCCATTTTAGCTATACTTTACCCAAAAGGAAAAGACTAAAGCACAACACTTGAACAAAACGGTAACAAAAGGAAAACAGTACCCATCAGCCTACCCACAAACACAAGGTGACATAAGCCCATTTAAAAATAGAAAAGATATCTGGTAACAGCGCTCTGAAGTCTGACAGCTCCTTTTTTCTCTCACCCAACCTACACGTTCTCACTGACCTAACGTCTAACTACTCTCTTCTCCGCAGTTCTCAGTGGCGGGCGCCTCCCTGCCTGTCTGCTCACTTATCCAGAAAACCACAAATGTCTCAATGAAATCTTTAGTCAAGGCTGTTTGCAGTAGACCTCCGGGTGTATGCCCACCTGTGAGCCTTGCGGAGGAGCCACGAGGCCAGGTAAGTCACCTTACAGGACAGCCACTGCGTGTGTTTCCTGGGACTGCTCTAACCGAGGCCCACAAAGTGGGTAGCTTAAATCAACAGAAATGTATAGTCTCACAATTCTAGAGGGTTGACATCTGAAATCGAGGTACCCACAGGGTTGAGATCCTTGTAGGGGCTCAGAGGGAGAATCTGTTCCGTGCCTCCCTCTCAGTTTCTGATGACGGACAGCCTGCGGTCCTTGGTGTTCCTTGGGGTATAGCTCCCTCACTCCAGACTCTACCTCCTTCCCTATGCATCGCTGGGTGTCCTCTTCTTCCTAGAAGTCCACTTGTCACACTTGAGCAGGCACCTTAACTAAGCATCTCTGCAACAGCCCTATTTCCAAACAATGTCATAATCCAAGTACTGGGGATTAGGACTGCGGCATCTGTCGGGGGAGCACAATTCAACCCCTAACAGCCACCTTATACCAGTCCCCTTCGTTGGGTCCTGACACTCTTTATGAAAGAGAACAGGGGCCTTCTGCTCCTCTACCTGACACAGACAGTCATCTGTAGAGTCATCTTGCTCTTAACGTATTCATACCCTGTGCTGCCCGACAGAGACTCTGACGTGGTCGATCCCGGCTAGGATCAACCACTCCAGAAAATAAAATTAAAAAGAGTTGATAAGTTCACAATTCTCACCCAGCAATAAGAACCGGTGAGGCTGATCTTAGTGAAAACACTTTAAATCAGGAAATGGAGGCAAAAATCGGTGACATTTGTCCCAAGGTCACTCTGCATGGGTGGAACAGCAGGTTTTCGGACCCAGGTCCGTCTCACAAAACACATTTCCTTCCCACGTCCCAGAGAGCCCATCTCTGTCTACTCAAGTAGACGCAGGTTGTGGACCCTGACTACGGTTGTTGGGTGCATCAATGTATCAATGTAGACAAGTGTAATTTCAGTGTCAAAATAGGTCTGCACTAGTATGTGCTCTATTGACTATTAACGGAGGTGTGAATTTCTTTAGAAGCCAGTATGTGGCTGAGCGTCTTTGTGTACACTATCAACAACGCACGAGAAGGGTTTCTACCTACCACACTGTGATACTGTCATTTCCAGGTACTGGTCACTCTCCACACTCACTGTCTGCAGTTCCGGGCACAGGCACCCAGCCCACAAACACTTCCAGAATAAATGAAGAAATGTCCACCTCAACACATAGCACCAAACGGAAGTGGTCCTAGTTGGGATTTTATTTCAGTTCTTCCCCCCCATAATTGTGTTTGGGAAACAGTGATCTTTCTGCTCCAATTTCATTACTGCTGCCTCCCTATCCCTTTCTTCTCTCTAGGCCAGAAAAAGAAACAGTTACTAATTTGGGGACTGTAGCTGATTTAGGAACAACTTTAATCCCATTAAATTTCTGCTCACAGACATTCTACAGTATTAAATGTTGTCACTAGAGAAATGCAGAAGATGAAGGATTTTAAAGGTCATCTGGTTCAGCCCCAAGGCTTTGGAGTAAACCCTCCCACAAACGTCTTTGTGTCCTATGAGGCCACTGCCTTGCTTTCAATACCCTCCAATACCAGCCCCAAATATCAGTCCATAGGGCAGCAGGAAGTCCTGGATTTGCAGGACGGCTTTGGCTTTAAAGAGACTATTGCAATGTCCGTATAAGTCAGGGTGAGCGTCTCAGTGTCCCTGATGCAGTTCTGGTTTATTCTTAATGTTACGGCGCCCTTCCTGCCAGGAGCTTCTTTCACCCCTGAAATGGTCTTGCTTTAGACGACTTGTTACGTGGCCATGCTCCCTAAGCACACAGGCATTTATAACGTGCACTCCAAGTGTCAGTTCCAAAGACATGGACACGCACAGCCCCCATCTGTCCTTTTTTCCATTCTTACCTAGCACATGCCCTCTGTTGTGACCATACATGTCTGATGATCACCTCCTCCCTTGTTGAATGCTTGTTCCTGCCTCTGAGTTTCCTAATGTTCCTCTCGCTTCCTGAATGTTCTCCTGCCCCACCGCTTATGTAAATCTTACCCATCCTTCAAACTGTGCTTAAGCCCCACTGCCATGAAACTGCCTCTGTCTACCACAGCCCACACTGATTCCTCCCTTAACTTCTACCCGTGACATTTGCTTTGCTAAAATAAGGTAAGGAGGGAAAGGCACATCTTTGGTAATGGACTCACTCCTCCTCTGAACGCTCCGCTTGTACATTGCTTAGAAGCCTGCGGGTAGTACCTGGTCCTGGCAGTTTGGTCCTTATCTCAACAGGCTGGCTATCTTCAAAGGTGCCTCATTGAAAGGAATGAGATTATGATGCAGAATCCATTTGCACCTGCTTTTTTCTTACCACATGGTTGTTCAGCTATTTAGCTGCAAACAGAACATTGAAATTGGAGGCTCTCTTGGAGATTAATTTGCCTAACCTCTTACCCAAAGCCGATGTGCACTCCTCCCCCCCACACTCAGCAGCCTTGAAAAATGGCTATCCGGCTTGTTGGTAAACACATCATTTCAGCCTGTCTCTCTAGAAACCTTGATCCTTTGCTGGATAGCTCTGGTTGTTAAAGCTCTTCCTTGTAATAGAGTATTTCTCAAAGTTAAGTCTGTGGACCATCTGCACCGTAGTTATTTGAGGGGCTTGCTAAAATTGCAGATTCCCAAGTCCAGCTCCAGCATATTGAATCAGTGTTTGGAGCAAGGAGAGAAATAGTCATCTACATTGTTAACAGGTTTTCCAGGTGATATTTATGATCCATGTAAGATTCGCTGCTAGCGTCAATGGATTCTTATGGAGAATTCAGTTCTACCTTCCTAACGACAGAGAGCAAGACCCTCCCCTCTTCTTCAAGGCAGGTCTTTCAACACTGGAAGAGGTCAGTTCTCTACCTCCCTTCATTAATACTCTTCGGCAATCCAGGTTATTTCACTCTTACTCCTACTACAAAGCTCCCTACCCTGAACCAAGTGGAGCACACTCCTCCCGGTCTTTCCCTTCCTGCCAATGTCCCCCCTCCCCTGCCAAATATGATGCCCAGACTGAGAGAGAGAGCTTTGTAATGCTTTCACTACACGCTGACAATTTTCTGAAGTACAGTTGACTCCTGGACAGTGTGGGGGTTCAGGGCACCAACCTCTTGTGCAGCCAAAAATCCAAATATAACTTCTGACTCCCTAAAACTTAACTTCTATAGCCTGCCCTTGACTGGAAGCCTTACTGATAACATAAACATTCGACTAACACATATTTTGTATGCTATGCACTGTATGCTTATGATACAGTAAGTTGTAGATAATAGTTTTAAAAAATCATAAGAGACAGGGCACCTGGGTGGCTCAGTGGGTTAAAGTCTCTGCCTTCACCAGGTCATGATCCCAGGGTTCTGGGATTGAGTGCCGCACAGGGCTCTCTGCTCAGCAGGAAGCCTGCTTCCTCTTCTCTCTCTACCTGCCTGCCTCTCTGCCTACTTGTGATCTGTCTGTCAAGTAAATAAATAAAATCTTTTTTAAAAAATCATAAGAGAAAATAATTTACTATAGTTATAATACTATCCTGTATTTATCAGAAATATTTCACATATAAGTGGACCTTATGGTTCAGATCCATGTTGTTCAAGTGTCAGCTGTTTTATCAATTTACACTCTAATGAGCGGACAGTGAGAATATCCATTTTGACTTAAACTAAGCTGCAGGTATTTTAATTTTGTAAATCTTTGCTAATTTAATGGGCACATGACCTTGACTCCTTATATATAGTTGTTTTATTTTGGGTGCCTTCTAAAAATATGTTTCATATATATATTGGGATTGGTAGTTCTTTTGAGAATTGTCTGCTTCTCTCTTCTTTCTGTTTTTGTTGTTGTTGTTTTAATTTTTAACGCATTGTGTCAGTTGCGGTGGTAAGTAAATCCTTTCAATGCATTATCTCCTGTAATGTTCCAAACACTCCCCCTACTCTGTAGGTGAAGAAACTGAGCCTTCAGGAGCCTGTAATGAGAAAACACAGACCTTCTGCTTCCTCACGGATTCATCCCTTCTTTCATCAACATTGTTTTTTTTTGGAGGAGAGCTCTTCACCTTCCAAACGCTTTGTAAAGTGAGTTAACAGAGCTGAGTATTGGAGGTGAAATTTGGAGAAAGATTCAGAAGAGCACCAGGAATATTCATAATGCTGTTTTCTCCTGCTTATACTTATAACTTCCCTTATTGTTGTTTTTCTGGGTATAAAGAGAATAGTGACCAAGTTATAATCAATTGGTGGATAGCAATGTTATTTAGGAGCATAAATCTATCTGTGTATATATTTGCCAAGAGAGGTAATATGTGGCTGACCCTAAAAGACTACCAGAAAAGGGTCAAAGGGAATAATTTGGAAATGATGCAGAACTCCTAAACAGTAGCAGCAGAAATCATTCAAAAGCATATATATAAGTAAAATTGGTTTTCCTTTTTTTCATTTTATATTATCTGATGTCCCAAGACCAGTGTTTTTGCAATTAACTGAGATCCTAAAGTTAATTCATTATTTATAGCATTTCAGTCCAGAGCAGCTCTTGGTTTTTGGTTAATTCAATCAAAGTTTATGCAATTATACTTTAATTCAAAATACATATGCATAAAGTTGAAATCCTGATATTTAAATCAATTGAATTTACAAGATTAAGAGAAATGCAAACAACCAAGTACAGATCTGAGTTGGAAGCAAAATTCAAAATAATTTTATCCTACCCTCTTTTTCTAAGAAGGTAACCAGTGCCCAAAGGACAGGAGTTCTCAGTATCACACAGTGAGTGCTAATAGTGAGATTCAAATGGAGACCCTGTACAGCTGGGCCTTTCACTGATCTCTATTCCTAACTTCACTCAAGCAAACCCTGGTCCTCTCAACTCTTATGAAGGTTTCCCAAAAAAACCTATAAACCAGTCATCAGAACAGCTAATGCAATTTTTAAAGTTTTGTTCCTCCAGCTCTGCAATTCCAGCCAGACTGATCAAAGTGCTTGAAGGCTATATTCTTCTAAAAGCTTTAGCGGAAACTCAATTTCTTCTGTATTAGTCATTGATAGAAACATATTCATTTGTAATTCCAAAGCCCTGCATTTTGCTCCAAATCTTTCTTTCATGTAATAAACAAACATAATGAAAGAGAGAAAAAAAAGTGTATTAGATGCCATTTAGGAGGCCCATTTCCCCAAATATGAAGAAACTCATTTTTTCTTTCTTCTTTACTCTTCTAGGTTTCCCGTTACTCTCTTTTCAAACCAGTAATTTTGAATTACACAAAAATTTTAAGTTCACTTTCTCAACAATAAAATTTTAGTTCCTCACAACTTAATGCCTGGCAACCATGTTCTTTTCACAGAATATAAAGACAACCTTGACATTTAAGCTGATGGTTCTAAATGAGGATACAAAGCAAATTTTAAAAAGCATGGGCTCTTCGAATGTATTTGTTAACTGTCCAGTTTCTAGAACTTTATCCTTCACGCTTGATCCGAATTATAGGCATACCCTGGAGACACCGTGGGTTCCGTTCCAGACCACTGCCATAAAATATCACAATAAAAGGAGTCAAATGAATTTTTTTGCTTCCCAATGCATCGGAAAATTATTATTTACACTATTCTATTAAGTGTGCAATGCCATTACGTCAAAGAAAAAAAATGGACAGGCCTTAATTAAAAAATACTTCACCACTACAAGTGCTAACTATTACCTTGGCTCTCCGCCAGTCATAATCACCGATCACAGATGACCATAACAGACAACAATCAGAGTTGGAAATATCACGAGAATTCCCCAAATGCGGCGCAGACACAAAGTCAGCAAACGCTGTTGGAAAAAAATGGCGCAGGGGCAGGGTTGCTACAAACCTTTAATCTGTTAAACAAACAAACAAACAAACAGACAACGCCCCCCCCCCCTGCAATATCTACAAACTAAAGGACCTATGCCTGTATTTGCAGCTGGCGCCCAAGGCCAAATCCATGGGTCATCCCGTGCTCACACTCCCCCCTCTACAAGCAAGTCACCCCCTCTCACGGTTACGGTTCCTCCACACAGAGACCTCTCCCCACACACACACCCCGTCCAGAAGCAAACACTCATGCACCTTCCCCTGACACACAAATCCAAACCAACCCTGGGAGTCATTACAAAGCAGCACCTTCTACCAAAGTTGAACCTGCAGAGCCAAGCCCTGAGGCCATTAAAACCGACCCCTTGAAACCCACGTTGACTGGCCACTGTCTCACAAGGGACAGGCTCTTTCAAACCTCTCCTTGGAGATTCGGGCAAGGTGGCCTCCGTGCTGCCCGCAGACGCCACGTGGCAGCCTTCCCCGGGGCAGGTGAGGGCCCAGAGGTCCGAGGAGCACACTCACTGCAAATCTGACTTGGCAGTTCTCCTCTCCCAGGTAACACAGGTCTCCTGAGACGTTGGTCTCCAGCCACAGGTGCTCTCCGTTCACGGCATTCTCCTGGAAGGAAAAGACCCACCTGACTTCAGTTTTCTTTCCAGGTGT
Organism: Mustela putorius furo; assembly: GCF_011764305.1. Taxonomy (NCBI): domain Eukaryota; kingdom Metazoa; phylum Chordata; class Mammalia; order Carnivora; family Mustelidae; genus Mustela; species Mustela putorius. The sequence continues at coordinate 91,006,083 of NW_025421998.1, forward strand.
AAAGGGGCGAGAGCTCAAATTTAGGTTTTTGGAGGCAAGAAAGTAAGGGCACCCACAGGGTTTAAGCACTTCTCATTTTACCCCTGAAAATATGGCCAGTGCTTGTCCTATCAAAATTTTAGAAATAGAACAGGTCTTTGGTAAAATTTTGTCAAGCCATCACTAAAACAGACATGAGGCCTATGAAAGCTTTATCCATAAGCTGTGATAATCTGTGAAACATATATTAAACAAATAAAGAAAAATCCCTCAAATTGTTCAATGTAAGGTTGTATTTATGCAGGCCCAACACTGCAGATTCCATGACAATCGAGACCAAAATCCTATTAAAAGTTGCCTTTACTTAGCAAATGAGTTAAGAAGGAGGACAGTGGTACTAACGTACTTTAGAGACTGAAGATATACTTATATCAGTAATGGGTAAATTATGTTCTAAGGCAGAGGCTTCTTAAAACTTACTCTTAAGTCACTGTGTACTCAAAGCGTAATAAATTGCTACTAATTCACACTTTTCCTACTTCAGCAGGTCTTTCACCCATATAACATTAAATTTCTCCAATTGAATTTTTCCTGCTTCTGTAAATGGTCACATGTGATTGCAAACAGAGGTGCTGGGATGGGTGACATGAAACATCCATTCAGGAATGCATAACGTTTCGTCGGGGTGGGTGGGGGAGTGTAATGCTTCTTCAACAGGACGCCGAATAGGATTGCACATTCCTTCTGGCACACTACCTTAGAAACCTGAGGGATTTGTGTATCAGTTGTGTATTTTTTGCTCATTTGCTTGAAGAGGACTCTGAGCTATTAAGGAAAGCACTGGACTCAGTTAACCACAAAGAGATGAAGTTTACTGATCTTGGAGGAAAAGTGTTTTTGTTTGTATCTGGTTCATCTGTGGGGCATACCATGGATTTTTTTTCCCCATGGGAGATGTTATAGACTGAACTGTGACTCCCCCCAAGTTCATATGTTGAATGTTCATATGTTCCTCAGTATCTGAGGATTAAGCCTTTTAGAGGTAATTAGGTCATGTGGGTGGTGCCCTTATGATTGGAATTAGTGCCCTAATAAGAAAAGACATGAGAGGGATCGTTTCCTCTTTCCATACGTACACTGAGGGAAGGTCATGTGAAGACAGGGTGAGAAGGCATCGCAAGCCAGGCCATCTACAAGCCAGGAAGTGGGTTCTTACCAGGAACTAAAACTACCAGTGCCTTGATCCTGGAATTCCCAGCCTCCAGAACTGTGAGAAATAAATTCCTGTTGTTTAACCTACCCAATCTATGTATTTTGTTAAATGACTTCAATAAGGAGCTTTATAGAACAGCCAAGTAATATAGAAGTCCATCTTACACGAGTCACCTTTATAATAACTGACTCCAGAAATGTCCACATGACTGCCCTCTGAATCCCAAAGCTCAACATGAAGTAGCAGAAACATATACCGAAGAGAAACTGGAAAAAAATACAAAGTATCATCTATTTCTTAAAATAAACATATTTCTTCAGATTCTAGTACAATACCTTCCCTTCAGAGCCTGTAGGCTCAAATGATTTTCAGACAAGAATAACTAGAGGTTATAGATACTTCACCATCTGAGGAGGTTGACACCAACTCTTAGATTCTGAGTGAGAGTGAGGGCCAGGAGAAATTTCATGAGTTCGGCAGATATTCAGCGATCAGAAACAATGCACAGGGAGACTCTAAGGCAGGGGTGGGGGGCATCCTATGCATGTCTAGAGTGCTTCAAAAAACATTCCAGAAAAAGAAAGCAATGGTAATGAGAATCATGACCGTCCATGTCAAAGGGTGACTGAACATCTTTTCACCAAGACTACTTCTTCTCTATCGGTCACTTTTCCCTGTAGAAAGTCATGTTCATTTTTTTTTTCATGGAAGTCAATGGAAAATGGGGTTCACCTCACAGTCAGTCTTGCAGAAAAACAACAGAAGCAAGAGAAGAAGAGCTATAGGTTTAGACCCTAAAAGTTTTCAGGTAGGAATGGATGAAGACAGTATACATATTTATTTTTCTTGTAAATGCATACATATATACATATATATGTGAATATATATATATACACACACATACATAGACGTGTGTGTGTGTATCCTGTTTTTGTTAGGTATCCTAAAGAAATTGATCTCCACAATCTAAAACAGTCTATTACTGAGAACTTGATATCCAACTTTCATTTACAGCCATTTATAGAATGAGATCTCTTTTCATTCTGTTGTTCTTTAATTTATTCAATAAACATTTATTCCACACCACTGGTGCCAGGCACTGGGCTAGTGTGGTAATGCACGGCATAAAATCTACCAGAGAATATGAAAACTGAACCCATAATTACAGCATCAAATATTAGGGAAACCAAAAGAGCAAAGATCCTACCAACAGTTTTAGAAAGTGAAGAATAAATTGTTGCAGTGGATAAAATGGTCAAAAACCACTGATAATAAATACAAAACTGATAAACCTTGAGTCAGATGCAGGCATAGAAGGGTCATTGGGATTTGCTAACCTCATTCTTGAGTGGAGATCTGATTAGTCTTTCTAATCACATAGGGAAGAAAGAAAAAAAAGACAAGAAGCTTCCTGCCACAGTGGTTCTGACCCACTGGGTCTTAAATTTGACTACTCATTAAAATGAACTGGTAAGTTTTTAAGAATACCTGGGTACCATCCCCAGAGAGTTTACTTTAACTAATGTGGGGTGAAACCTGGACACCATGAGTTTTCAACGTTCTGAAGTGACTCATGTACAGAGAGTCTGAGACCCCATAACCAAGCAGAACCTACTCTCCCCACCTCAAGTTAATAGATTCTAGAACTTGTCTATGACTGATCTATTAAATCTGGTACTTTTCTGTCCTTGTACAGTCACCAGAGAAGAAGGTAAAAGAGGAAGAGAGAAGAGGAGACATAAGGTAGCCCAGAGAGATTTTAAGGAGAGAGACAGGAAATCATAGATAGTGAGAAGGCTCAAAGTTAACAAGATAGATCCAGGGGATAAGAAAAAGTCTTCAATGCACAAGCCTTTAAAGAAACAACATAATAAATGAGAATGTTTATATACTTACTAGTAATCTTACATTAGGAATGTACCTAAGGAAATAATCCTAATGGAAGAAAAACCATTTACATCAAGAAGTTTATTTCTACTGTGTATAATCAAAAATTGGAAACATCACAAATGCCCTGTGGAGAAGAATGTTTGGTAGAATAATACATGAAACAGAGCATTATAAAGTCATCAAGAAGTGACAATTATGAAGTCTGGCCATATGGAAAACTACATAATGTAAAGTCAAATAAGAATAAATTTCAAAATGACCTGTATATTACAAATCACAACTCTGAATATAAATAAGAGCTGAAAAAACTGTATTTGTAGCTTGATTTCTGGATCCACACATCCCTGTTAGTTATTTCTACTTGTTCTCCTTTCCTGGAAAAGTTCAAGAATGAGTTTTCTTTATTTGCTGCCCCACTTCCTTTCCACCGCATTGTTTCTCGAACCCAGCTCATCAGGCTTGCTTCCTTCTCTTTCCAATGTAACTATTTTTGTGAAGATCAGCAGTGACTTTACATGGCTCAGTCCAATAGCCACTTCTCAGTCTTTATCGTAATCAACAGCTTTTGATACAGTGATCATTCCCTTCTTTTAGGGACACCTGCTTCCTAGAAATACTATACTCCATTTTTTTTTTTAATTGCACCTCAATGGCCACTCCATCACAATCTTCTTTTCTGGACCTTTCCTGTAATCCCAAACTCTAAACAGTAGAGTTTTCCGCAGCTCATTCCGAGATCTTCACTCTTCCCCAGCCACCTCCAGTCGTAGGTTATTTGCTTTTAGTTCTCGTGACTTTAGATTCCATCAATTGTCATCTCCCAAATTATTCATACAGTACAAACCTCCTCTTAGAACTTCACACTCCTTAAAACAAAACAAAAAAACTGCCCTCTCAATATCTCTACTTGAAACCAACAGGCATCTCAAAATTTTAGCCTCAAAACTCAGTCTGTGGTATACTCCTTAAATCTACTCTTACTTCAAATGCTATTTCCATTCTTAGAGCTGCAAATATTTTCTAAAAACTTTGGGGTCGTTTTAGATCTCCCTTTCCCACTCCTGTCCATCTACTAATGTTACTGACTCCAGTTTCAAAATGGGCATGAAACTCAATTACTTACCACTTCAACCACCACCACCTGATCCTCCATAATCTTTGTCTTGGAATGCCCTCATACCCCCTAACTGGTTTCCCTGCATCGGTCTTGCCTCCCCATGGTCTATTCTTCACAGAGCAATGAAAGTAATTGCTTTAAAATGTAAATTTGACCAAGCCACTGATAGGCTCGAAATCCCTCAAAGGCTATCCATGAACTTGGAAGAATGCAAAGCTTTTACTATCTAGTCCCTGGGTGCCTCCCTTACTTCCTATCTCTCTGTAACCTTATTTCCTGTCCTGGTTACCTCATCTTCTATAATACTCTGTCTGAGTCAATGACTTGCAGTCACGAGGCTCCTTGCTATTTATTTCCTCAAGCTGGCTAAAGAAGCTTCACATCAGGTCCTTTGAATTGGCTGTTCCCTTGACTTATAATTGCTTACACAAGATAACTACATTGTGCCTCCCTCTTTTTTTTTTTTTTTAAAGGTCTCTGTTCAAATGTCCCTATATCAAAGGCTGTTCACTGCATATGCTGCCTAGTCTATCCAAATTGTTTACTCCTCCATTCTGATTCTATGTGGTTAATTTCTATTCACTTACTGGTCATCAGATCCAGTGTTACTCCTTCCAAGAAGCCATCACTCGCTCCAAAGTCTAAGTGAAGTTATTTGTTAGTTTCTCTCATAAAAGTATGTTCCCTTCCAATAACCTTTCTCCATTGGTAATTATCCATTCATTGGAATGATCCTTTGATTAATGTTTCCTTATATATGAGATTCTAAGCTCCATGAGAACACTGAATGTCCAGAGCTTCACTTAATGCCTGGAAAATAATGACAAATAAATTTTGGGACTTGAAAAGATGAAAGACTAAGAATCAATGAATAAATGAATCCATGCACATTTTTATTATATGCAACTCCAAGTGGGTAGAAAGGCATAATTATTTTTATCTGTCCATTAGTCTAGAGTCATAAACTGTGAGAAGTAAACATGGTGCCTAATAAGAAACAGGACAGTCTTCTAAAATCACAAACAGAAGAAACGCCTTTTTAAAAAAAAGTCATGCAAAAAAAAAAAGAGATGGAGCATACCTCTTACTAGACTACATTTTTCCCATGGCTCATCCTTTTCCTGCACATCTGTCTTATCTGATACCTAATAAAATACACTTATAGTAACACTACCCAAAAGAGAAATCTGGACTTTGCCCTCAGCTCCGCAAAGGTCATCTAAGTGCTGGGAATGTCCTGCCTGATAAGAGTATATGTTTACCTTGGGGCCTTGAGCCATGCCAGATAGTCTAAGACAACTATGACTTATGGTGGGGCTTAGAGCCATGTATCAGCTCAGCCTCCAGAAGGGCTAGAGATTAAGTTCAGCCATGCAGGAAATCAACCAGGTCTACATGACCAAGCCACAACTAATACACTAGACACCAAGGTTCAGATCGATTGGCAATATGCCACACATGCTGTCACACAAAGTTGCTAGGTGAGGTTAGCACTGTCCGCAAATCCACTGGGAGAGAATAACGGAAAGCTCAACCTGGGAAACTCTCCTGGACTCTGTACCATGTACCTCTCCCCTTGGGTAGATTTGAATTTGTATCCTTTCATTGCAATAGGCCACAAATGTGTATATAATAGCTTTCAGTAAATTCTATGAGTCCTTCTAGTGACTCCTCAAACATTTTGAGTATGATCCTGGGGATGCCCAAACCTTCAACTGATGTCAGAAGTGAAGATGGTCTGGGGGAATCCTGAATTCTGCATAAGGGTATCCAGCTGGCGTTGCATTCACACAAAAAGAGAACAGACAAATGAACCACTGTGGTTTTCTTACATTTCTGATTCATCCTTCTCTAGCTCAATATTAATAAACTATGAGATAGACTTTTCACATACCAGCTATATGATCTTGGGCCTCTCTCACTTCCCTAAACTGTATTTTACTCACCACTAAATTGCAGAAATAAGTGTACTTTACTCACAAGATCACAGCGATACTTAAATGTGAAAAATGCATAATGTCCAATGCCTTGCACACAATTAGAATAGGTGTTCAATGTAGTTTCTACTATTGTTATTGTGGTTACATTTGTGAAACTGAATAAAGGACGCCTCGTTTAAAATGGAGTCAGGAGATCAGATGGGGGAGCTGTCACACTCTACGACTCATCATTAATTGCAGACCGCCAACAGGAAGAGACTTACTTTGCATTCCCAATACGAAGAAGACTATTTTGCTCCTTCAGCAAGAGGAAAGGAATTTCTCCTTGATGCCCAACAAGCTCAGCCAATAAGAAAATACCTCAGCCAATGAGAAACCATCACCTCCCTGAACTCACGCTTTCCTCCAGTGGACTTCCATTTAAAGCAGCCTCTCCCACACTCTTCCTTTTCTCTATAATGTTTCTTTCCTTTGATCTCCAGATCAAAGGTAGTGTCATAGCTTGCATGTCCCGAACTATAATTCCTCGGCTAATCCCAAATAATCCCACTTTGCTGGTAAAATAACTGGCAGTTTTACTTTTAAGGTGGACACTCTCCAGTTTTCCTTCCCTTCTAACCCATAGATGTTGGTATTATCTAAGTTTTTTCCCTTGGTCTTTGTACCAAGATTACTAACCTTTCACCCAAATTAATTTTTCTTCTTCCTGGACATACAGCTAGACCTTATTACCCAGCCTTCCTTGCAACTAGGTATGGCCGTGTGACCAAGATCTAACCAATGGAACATAAGCATGAGTGACATGTATGGTTTTCAGACTTGGCCCATCAAAACCTCCCACATGCTTTCCTCCATGCTCTTTTCCCACACTGGATACTTGAAAAGCCAACCTTGGGGATGATTTCAGAAGCCATCTGGTGAAGATCTAAGAGCAACTGTCTGGGGCATTGAAAAACTATGTGAAATAGAGCCCACCTCCCACTCAGCCTACCGGAAACAGTCCTTATCCATTACATGAGGGAGAAATATACTTCTCTTCCACAGTGATTGTATGTTTGAGTATCCTATTTATTGCAGCCTAGACTACACCAACTAACACAGACCTTATATTTTTGTATGGATTTCCTTTCATTATCTACATCCAGCCCCAAGTTACTTATCATATACTGAAGAACACATCTAACCTGAGTGCTGGTTTCTTCTGCTCTGAACTCTAATTCTGACTTTCTCTCTATTTTATAATGTTGCAAAATTAATTCCTTTAGAACATAACAACAGTTTTGCCTCTCTCTTGCTCAGGATGCTTAAATGATGTTCTATTATTTATAAAATGAAATCCAAATTTAATCTCACACACTAGACCTTCCACGGACACCAATTTGTCCATCCACAACCTTCCTTGTATTCACCTTTGCACATTTTCTTCCTTCATCACTCTTCTCTAAATATAGCCATAGCCTCCCTTTTTTGTGCCGTGCTTTTTGTTTATTCCATTCTCCCCACCCAGGAATCTCTTTCTCCTCTACAAATCAACCTTGAAATACCATCTCAAACAATATACAACTCAGAGTATCCATCTGTGCCAGACCAAAAAAAAAAAAAAAAAAAAAAAAAGTTCTCCCATTTCTAAATGAAGATAACATTTCTTCTGTATCTGTCAGTACTGAGACAAGTCTTTATAGATATACATATGTTTATATAGCTGGATCTATACAAAGATGGATCTATCCATCTAGGTATAGATTTATAGATACAGATATGATTCCTTGCTCTCCAGTTCTACTGAAGTCCTAGTAATGGTTATAGTTAAAAGGATAGGTGTGTGTATTGGTGGGAGGGGTTTATAGACTTCAAATAACACAGAATGCACTGACACTAGAGGCAAATCATTTACACAAAAGGAAGATACTTGCTTATATAAATGTTTTGAAACAGGAGGGAAGTTATAAAGATGTATCTCATGTAAATGTTCTTACAAATTTGGAAAGGAAAAGAACTCTGAACTGTCTCTCCCTCAAAATCTTCATGATAATAGTAGGTAGAATTTGTCTAGGATAGTTTAACAAGGATAGTTTAGCCAAGAAGCATGTGGCTATTGAGAACTTGAAATGTGGTTCCCACTAATTGAGATGTCCTGTCACTGTGAAATTCACAGCCGACTTTGAATACTCAGTGGGGGGGGGGGGGAAGAATGCACACCTCCTCATTGATAGTTTTTATACTGATTACATATTGAGATGGTAATTTTTTTTATATATTTGGTTGAACAAAACATGGTACTAAAATTAAAATTACATATTTATTTTTACTTTTCTCAAAGTGGCTATTAGAAAATTTAGAATTATTTTATGGCTCACATCTATTTCTTATTGGGCAATATTAGCTCAATCACTTGCTTAGGGACAGAAGCTTAGCCCCATGACCTGTGAAACTGTGGGATTCTACGATCTCTCCCAACAACCAGTGTGACTTAAAATTATTACAATTTGGTGAACTAAAAGACTATAAGGGTGCACAAATCATGCTAGATCTGCCCCCACTATTAACACAGCAGACCAGTGCCAGGACATTCACTGATTTATAGCTGGTTAGCTCCTCCTGACCTCTCGGCCATCAGATGCCTTGATCAACCCGACTTAACAGTTTTTGAAATGGGAATGGGAGTGGGGAAAGGTTGAGGTGAGAGTCACAATCGGGGACAACACCCAGACCCGAAGGTCAAGAGCTTAGACCTGAAGGCACAGGTTTGCTAGGACCTGCCCCCTGACAGAAGACTGAAATGAGAACATGCTTCCGCACGCAACCATACACACCTGCCTCCTCCTGGCACTTCATTCAACGTTTCTAAAGATAAGACGACCTAGTTTCCTAACCCAGTTTAAACCAATCCCGCGTGAAGACTGTCCGCGTAATCTTGTCCCTGAACCAAGTGGTAGGGTGGTGTGTAACTGTGTTATGTTTCTACATACCTAGGAGAAAGCACTTCTTTTCTTAGCATTGTCAACTAGAGAAAAGAAAATATGGTCTGGATTTAAAATCCAGCTTTGTTTGTGTTGAACTTATTTTCCATAGCCCTCGGGATTGGCGGAAATTTTCCAAGGAGAGAGGAAAAAAATGAACTGAAATTAAAATTGACGTTAAAACCAACATGCCCTTTAAGAAAGATCTGGATGGCTTTCCCACCACTGCTTTGAAAGTTGTTTTAGGCAGTGTAAGGGGCAAAAACAAATTATAAAACAGTGGAGACAGAGTGAGACCCACCTCCTTGCCCCTGCTATCATATTAAAAAGAGAGAAGAAATCTCTAAGTACAAATTAAGTCTCCACCATAGAATCAGGCCTGCTACATTTAAGAGAAGACACACATTATCTGTACAACAGACATACTTCTGAAGGAGCTAACTCACTCTAAACCGGAAACCTGGATTCCAGCCCAGGAGATGGGAATTTTTTTTTTCCCTTTTTGAGTATTACTCCTTTTCTGGCAACTTAGCCTGTTTTCCCCAAAACTGGCTTGCCCAGCATGCATGACTTGGTGTCCATGGGAGCAGCTCCTGCAGGTTGTCACCATGAAGGTGAATAGGGGAAGAGTGGGGAGGGAGAGGGCAGCCCGCGGCTGCGCTCTAAGACTTACACAATGCTTCATACTAGGAAAGAGAGGTTAAAAGAGTTACCTGGGATTCAAAGAGCAGAAACCCATTTATTTTCCAAAGGCAGCTTTGGACTCTCTGTCTACCAATCCTTTCAGGAATTGGAGATTACCTGAGGCTGGTCAACTCCCAGTGAAATATCCCCTTCTCACTTGATTGAACAGAAAGCTGCACTCAATTTGTCCCCCGACATCTGCAGCCAGAGAGCAGGTAGGCCTGTGATGCTGTGCTCTCCATCGTGAAGAAGAAAAACCAAGCAGAAAACACTGTCCCTCCCTTCAAGGAGCCTGAAATCCAGCTGAGGACATAGAATAAGAGAACAACTAAAAACCGCTAATTTGGTTCTAAGGTTTATAAGACTGTGAACCATGGGGAGAGGTACTGTGAGGAAATAAAGCAAAAATGGGTAAGATAAACAGGACTGGTTCAGTTGAAAAGATGGACATGACCCGGCACAGAGCAAGGGAGGAAATGTCTATAGGACACAGCAATTGCCACTTGTGTCTACTATTGTCACTAGAAGCCTCAGGTGCCACGGTAAAGACTGATCAGGCCACTCTTTGGACATCAACATTGAGGGTTCCATCCGGGATGTACATGGAGGGACAGGCATTTGCTCAGGACACAGGAGGGACTGTTCTTGACGAGTCACCAAGAAAATGAGATCAAGGAAGACGGAGAATCTGATAAGTCATAATAACTATTTGAGTAAATCACAGCAAGAGAGAAGTTCCAGGACTTTGAGGAACAGCTAAAAATAAGAGAGAGATAATACACATCACTAAGTAGGGAAATGAGAATATGACGATGAGAATATGAATACTTTAAGGGCATTATTAAGTCTGCGTACCCAACACGTCAAACCGACTCCTACTCTAGTATACACCTGGCCCAAGGACACAGGTGCCGAGTCTAGGCTCACCAAATCAGTACCCTTCGGTGTCCCAGCACCCCCACTAGCCAGCTGCTTCCCCAAGGTCCTTTGCACAAAGATACTTAGGAAATGTTGCGCCCCTTTCTGAAGACTTTTGCATGAAGTCAAAACAGGATTGCTTTGGGATTCTACAATAATCAGAAATGTAGGGACTAAGCTTTTAATCCCAGCGTTTAATTCTACCCTGATTCGTCTTACAACTTCACATGCACCATGAAGAGCCTCTGTATCTGTTTTTTTTCACTGCTGAAATGCAGGGTGGGGGGTGACATAAGTCAGCGGGTGAGAGTCCTAGAGGCCTTTGAAATGACCCTCCACCCCCCCAAACCCTCCCTCTCAACTGGGAGACACATAAAAAGCTCCAAACCAAGATCAGTAAATAGTAAGTGTGAATAAATGAAGAGTGATCATTTCAATGCGTTGAGTCCAGGAGAGTGGGCTGGTGGAGGGGGAGAGGCAGTCCTGCTGTTCTTCCACAGGGGGCCGGGCGGGGCGGTGGGATGAGGGAATGGCAGAGGCTGGTCAAGCCAGTGGTCAAGCTGGTAAGCCAGGGGCTTACCCTTGAAGCAGAACACAGAAAACCCTGGTTCAGCAGCTTGTACAGACCAACAAACTAAGGTGACATAAATGAAAATGGCGAAAAGCCCATTTGTTAGGAAAAGCCAAAAATTTTGAAGCAAGGGTAAGTCTGGGGCGGGGTGCGGGGGGTGCTCTAAAATGTTTTTAGCCATCTGCTTCTTCCTCTCTTCTGAGAACACTGTTTTACATGGTCCTAATAAGGAACTGTAGTGTTGGTCACTGTTTGGCTTTGGTTCACTAACAGCAGTATCAGCCCACAGTTAATTTTTCTTTTCAGAGTCATATCTTTATAGTTCCTTGCACGTCAGATCTTCAAATATGCCCTCAGATGGACCGTCTTCAGAGGAGGCTCTCAGTGTTCCCTCCATTGTGAAACGTCCCCACAGCGCTTCCTGACATGCCATCATTTCCCTGGGGCGCCGCGACAGGGCTCCCACAATCAAAGGAGAGGGAGGAAGAAAGAACTTAGTCCTCACTTGTTCTCCCCCTGCTATGTAGTACAGCCTTCCACCACCAGCCCAAAATACCATTCTGATGAAATATTAGAGTGCCTACATCTCTACAGGAATCAGAAAATAATACCTTCTTGCCAAGCTTTGGCTGAAACAGGACACTTCTTTTTAAGAGCCATTTCTGATAACTGTTTCCACCATCAAACAGTGGTGGATCGTCCTTCCTGGAGCTCTGTGACTCGGGGACCCTCCATTCCAGGGGTCGACACCTATGTTCTTGCTGTTGACTTCTTGTCTCCAACTGCTTCCCAAGCTCCTTCAAGGCAGAAACCCCATCTTCCTCCCCTCAGGATCCCAAGGAACCAAGGCAGGCTCTAGCACAAAGCAGGGACTCAAATGTGGGATGGATTAGTGAATTCATCCCTAATTTTCTTTCTGATTAAATAAATCGGCAGGCTGCGCTGTTTACAAAGACCTTTGACACTTACTGCCACATTTGACTCTAATAACAACGAGGAAGTCCCTCTTAGGGAGGGGCCACAGTTGTCCCTATCGATGAGGACACTCAGACTGAAAGAAATCAAGGGACTTGACTAATATCACACAAGGAACAAAAGGATTTAATGACTTTTTCTATGTCAACGATTTAAATTCTCCCTCATCGGGGCGCCTGGGTGGCTCAGTGGGTTAAGCCACTGCCTTCGGCTCAGGTCATGATCTCAGGGTCCTGGGATCGAGTCCCGCATCGGGCTCTCTGCTCAGCAGGGAGCCTGCTTCCCTATCTCTCTCTGCCTGCCTCTCTGACTACTTGTGATTTCTCTCTGTCAAATAAATAAACAAAATCTTTTTTAAAAATAAATAAATAAATAAATTCTCCCTCATTAGGGTCCTACTACTTTAGGTCAGAGGACTGTTTTGGCATCACAAACATTAAATTCGCCAGTTTGGGTCCCTGAGTTGCATCATTCTCATCACTGGACCCCAAATGTCTCTCTTTGATCTTATTTATCTGCTTGTTTATACATTTAATTCTTTTTAATTACATAAACACTGGCGTGGATAGATTCTACTTTCCGTTACGGTTTAAGAGTTCATCAAGGAACAGTCCTGGAATCAAGCGGAAGGCCAAGAAGGGAGCTCTTTCTTCCTGAGCACCAGTGCAGCACGTGCGGGGCCTACCACAGCACTCTCAAGCCTCTCATCGAGGAAGAAGCTGCATCCCAGCTAAGCCCAGTCTTCTGCCAGGTGCTTCATGAAGGTAGGCAGCATACCATGGCATGGGTCCGGAATGTCAAGTAAGAATGTCACTAAGTGTGTGCTTGGGAGAGGGGAAGAATTGTTTTACTATAAAAGGACATTAAGTCATGACTTATGGGCTAAAAAAATATTTTAATTAAAAAAAAGAAAAAAAAAACCCTCTTTTCCCACCCTGCTTTCTCTTTCATGCGGGAGACCATGGATTATCCCCACTATTCAGCTCAACTACCAATGCTGAACCAGAACCACCCTCCGGACCAGAGCGGAGAATTATAGGGAAGCCCTCCTCTACCTTCGTGCTGCTCCCTAAGTTCCTTCCCCCAGGAAGGGACAAAGTCCTTCAGTCCACAGTGATTGATGCCTTTGACCAAGAACCTGACTTGGTTCTTGGACCAAGAGCCTTGGACCAAGACCCTCATAAATGGATTCTGATTAATTTAAGAAGTTCAGAATGCAATCTTCAGTTCAAGTTTCTGTGGATGTCATTTGGTTAAAATTGGTGACGATACCCAACCCACTGATGCCAGACCCATCTACCGTTGTATTGGAGACAGAAATATATCAGATGAGAGGGCACGAAGTCCCTAAAATGTAAAATGAAATTATTTCCTGTCAGGGAAAAACAAACAAACAAACAAACAAACAAGCTTCTAAAAGGAAAAGAAAGCAGTCTGAGCTGAGGAGACTAAGCTTAGATGACACAAAGTTGCTAAGGGTAGGCTCTACTCATCGTCAAGTGGGCAAGAACAATAAAGCATGTGCCCAGAGCTACTTCCGATCTCACAGCTGCAAACCCAGGCAGCAGTGCCTCCAGTGATTCATGGCATTTTTATTTTAGTCTGAAACACATCCCATTTCATACACAGGAGCTATGTTCCTGGAGGTTTGAGAAAGGAACTATGGCTTAGGCGTCTGAAGATGGGTCAGTGAGCAAAATTGGAAATGAGGAAGTCTTGCGCTGTAGCCACAGGGATCCTGACAATGAGAGACACACATGCAAGTGAATGACGTTGAAATGAAGAAGCCAACACCTACGCTCCAGTCCAGAGTCGCTCTGGGCTCCTTCGCCGGGCCGTTTGCCACGGGGAGGCTGAGGGCATGTGCGGGAACCAGGTGCTGTAGGCCTGCCCGGGAGATGGCTTTCCTGCAGCCAGAAGGAAAACAAAAGAAAACAAACAAACAAACAAACAAAAAAAACACACAAAGAAAAACCAACATCAGAAGGTCATACATACTAAAAAATTTCCCCAGGGTAAAAACAACACCTGTGTTAGTCTTCCGCATGCAAAACCCTTTGCAAATGTATTAGAATCTATGCCTCTGAAGTACATGACCAAGGCAGGGCGTGGGGAGGCACAGGTCTCAAAAGACAGGGAGGTTGAGGGGACCCCTTTGGGGGTAGCACTGCTTCAGAGATAGAAATTAAAATATAAGCCCCTATTCAGGGTACAGGGCAGAACGCAGGTCTGTTTACCAAAAAGAAAAAAAAGAAAGACTGAGGGCCCGGGTGGTCATAATACTTGGACAATTTTAAAGCTGTCGGAGGCTAAAGGCAAGAAAAGTGGGCTGGTGGGGTCCTCTGTGGAAATCCCTCCATCTCCCCGCAAAGTGCTCTCCAAGCGGGCGCAGCACCAGTCTTGCTCCTGCCAAGAACGTCCCCCCTCCTCCCTACAGAGGACTCCCGCAGAAAGTTTGAAGTTCCAAATGGGAAAAGACTGATTGGTAGCGGCCAAGACAAGGCCCATGCAGAGAGGCCGCGATCTTACCGAGGCCCACAGAAAGAGAGAACCAGAACGTGGGGCTTCGATTCGGTTTGGCACCTGGAATACAACAGAACGCAGGTCAGAAAGAGGGGGGAATGAATCGGAGAGGTTGAGAAAGTCAGCCCTGACCTTGGTCTGCAAAGATAAGAAATGAGAGGAGTTGCTTCAGCAGGCAAATACGACGAGGACAGGGTGAAGGGACAGGAAGGGAGAGGAGAGCCTGGTGGACAGAGTAAGAACGGCAAGATCAGGAAGAAAGTAGGGAGATCTTGTGATGCCGTCATTCATCGTGTTAAGTTCAATCGCTGCATCGCTCCATGAAAAATGCCAGACGGGGGTCTCAAGCTTCAACATCAATGGTGATTCATGAATTAACTAGGGGCTCCCTGGAAAGGAGAGGGGTTTTCCAACTCTACAGGGATGTCCATGTGTGCTTTGAGAATCATGTGAACCAGAATCAGGTGGGTCTTGTGACCCTGTGGATGAGCCCTGTGTAGGTCTGAGGCCGAGGCACAGAAATCTGCATTGACGCATGCCTCCTTCTATGAGCTAAAGTTTTCAAGCCGCTCCATGAGTGTATGGAAAGACTTTAAAGAGGCTAGGAGATGGAGAATCTCCCATATGCACCCTCAGGAAAGTGAAATCTAAGAACTTAGAGATGGATTTCAGGTTAATGCCTAATTTGCAGATAACTGGAAAACTCTCTCTCAACCAATGAACATCCACCGAGATTGTCTCCCCATCCTCAAGCCACTGAACCTGCTGCTTGGACTCAGGCTAGATACCCTGCTCTTTGCACTCCTGGCCATAAAAACAGCCCACCCCAAATTGTTAACGAACTTTCCCACGGTTTGCTACAGGTTTTGTGTCCTGAACAGCAACTCCCATGCTATTCTCGAATAAAGCCAATTTCCAGTAATTCAAGCTTGCCTTAGTTTCCTCTTTATTTGGGTTGGCAAGAGCAAACACGTTTGGGCAAGCGGGGAGCCCTAACTTACCCAGGCCCATCAAAGCAGGGGAGCCCCAAAGGAAAGCATCAGCAACCTCATTATGCACTTTATCCCCATTAGTTCTCAGCACCCTATCTCAGAGGATGCGAATGCTGCAGTGGAATCTGCCGTCTCGGACACAGGACCTGCAGACAAACAGGGTTCCCAGGGAGGCCCAGATCCTCAGATTTCTTCAGGCATCTCACTATACAGAGGAACAAGGCTGCGGACAGGTAGACGGGGGCAAAAGGAAGGCGGCAACAGCCAGATGTACAGCGAATCCCATCATGACTGAGCCCGGGAAAGGAAAGGAACTTGCTGGGGAAAGCGGGAGGCCTGACAGCAGAATGTAAAAGCTCCCTTAGAATCTAAAGTTTGCAGGTGGTCTCTCTGTTCTGTTCCCTGATCTCTGCAAACTCCACCCAGAAATGGAATTTGTAATTGACCAAGATCAACAGTAGCCTCAAAACCCACAGAAAGGTTGGGTAGAAACCAAAAAAGAATCCAAGATCGTGCAGCCACTGATCAATGGCCAAGTGTGTCTAAGAGCTCAGCAAGTGCCCCGCCCCTTTCTCCCCCTCTCTCATATTCCCACACGGGAAGTCTTAGAAATAACGTCAAGGTCTTTAGTAGTTGAAAGTGATCCCATCAAACTTGCCAGTAGCCTACTTTCCGAAGCTCCCACTGGGTGACACACAATGTACTTGCTTTATGTAATTCCCCAAAGAGTCGTTACAAGTGTGTAGACCTTTAATGAAGACATCCTGCTGACACAATCCTCGCTTTCCTCAAGGCAAATAATTAACAACATCCAGTTTGGCCCCTTCACCAACACTGACTCTTTTGGGTTCCCAGAGCCAATTCCAAAGTTGGAAGGTTCCCTCAACATCAAGCAATTCTCAGACACCAGCAGGGTGTCCCAGAATTCAACTTAATTCTGACACTCTCTATGCAGAGCTAACATGGGATTCCACAGGTCTAGGGTTCAGTCCTACAGGACCTCTCCCCACCCCCACTTCAGATCCCAGTCACAAGCCCCAGGCTGTTACCTGGGCTTCTGGTCCACCAGCTCCAGATGGGAGGTTCCAATGACCTCCTCCTTAGGTTTGATTCATTTGTTAAAGTGGCTCACCAAACTGACAGGAACACTTACTTAACGTTTATCCATTTCCTAAAGCAGAGGATGAAGGATAGGAATCCACAGTCAGCTGAAGGGATACAGAGGGTGACGTATGGGGAAGGGGTGTGGGGCTTCCATCCCCTCTCCAGGGGCCTCCCTCTTCCAGAACCTCCACCTGCTCACTGAAAGTCTCTGAACTCCACTCTTCTGGGGTTTTAGGGAGGCTTTATTATATATGCAAGAATGCTTAAATCATTGGCCATTGGCTACTGATGTTCTGAACCTTCAGCCTCTTTCTCCCCCCCCACCCCCCCACCCCCACCCCCGAGGGAAAGGGGATTGGGACAGAAAGTTCCAACCCTCCCATCACAAAATTAGTCCTCAGGGAAAATAGCCCCCACACTTGGGTGGGGTACAAAGCCACCTTCATTAACATAATGAAAAACTCTTTCGCCCTTATCACAGGCTTCAGGAGTTGTGAGCAGAGGTCTGTGGATGAAGACCAAGTAAGTATGAGAAATATATTTTGGTCATTTGGACGACCAGATATATATTGCTTATAAATCACAATGTTGCAGGCCTTCACCCAAAGTATGTTCCGTTCCACTGAGCAATAAGGAAAGAACACTGGAAGATTCTTATATGGTGCTCTTTCGTGGCCCATGCATGGGCCCGAGTTCAAGAAACTGTGTAACGTTTTTCTTTGGGACTTTGCTCTGGCTTTGAAGGAGGCTGTATGTGATTCCAAGTCACAGCTTTCATCACAAGAAAATCGGATCTCCGCGGAGTCAGAATCTACAGGTCCCACCTTTGGTTCCTTAAGGTAACAAACAGTGCCTGAGCACAAGGCCTTGAAAGAGCTGAAGAATACTTAAATCTTGAGTAAATGAGGAAAAAGACAAGTTCTTCATCTTTTCATGAACAGCCACAGAGAGCTGTGATCAGAATGAAAAAGAAGGGAGGGAACACAATTCTGTGGGCACAGTGGACACCACGGGACAAATGACTTGACCGGACTAAAAGTTGGAGACTCTGACCACCAACCCCTGGGTTCCTAATGAAAACTGCCAGGAGGGACACATTGCTGAAATAACCAGATTAGGATGGGAGGGCTCAATGTGTCTCCAGAAGAGCACGGTGGCAGTAAGGGAACAGACCCACAAACCCCCAACCATGACTCAGCTCGGCAAGGAAAGCAGAGTCCATTGGCACTCTTGCCCAGCCCGAGAACAGAAACGAGTACGTAAGGCTTCTCGCTGCCTACTGATCCCCGGTTGTCGATAATAAGGGCGGTTTCCTGTACCATGACTAGAGGACAATTGTATACGTACGACACGCATGAACACTTATGAGGAGGAAGAGAAGTAAGAACCATCAGAGCGGTCCTGGATTTTAGCTGCAAATGGGCCTCCCAAGAGGTTATTACATTAGAAGGAGAACAGGAGAAAGATTCGTAGGTGAGGAGGAACAGAAGGCTGGCTGAGGAGACAACGGAAGCTGACACCCTGCAACCTTCCCCCTCTCCCCACTCCAGGGGGGGACACGCGTGACATTCTTCCAGGAATCTCCCATCCTATGTGAAATACCTTGCCAGAGGAGAAAAACTACCTTATTCTTGTAGGTCCTCTTTAGCATATAAAAGTTCTATTGAAACCTTTTCTCCCAACCCCTTGCTATATAACCTGCCACCCCTCAAAACCCTGGGGCAGCAGCTCTTTCTGCCACAGGTCCTGTCCTTGAACTTTAATAAACCACCACCGTTTTGCACCAAAGATGATGGCTCAGAGGAAGTGAGTTGGGGGAAATCAGAGGGGGGGAGACAAACTATGAGAGACGGTGGAATCTGATAAACAAACTGAGGGTTTGGGAGGGGAGAAAGGTGTGGGGGGTTAGGTGAGCCTGGTGGTGGATATTGTGGAGGGCACTTATTGCATGGAGCACTGGGTGTGGTGCATCAACAATGTATTCTGGAACACTGAAAAGAAAATTTAAAAAGAAATTAAAAAAAAAAAAAAGAATTCTTTTGAGGCACCTGGGTGGCTCAGTGGGTTAAAGCCTTTGCCTTCGGCTCAGGTCATGATCTTAGGGTCCTGGGATTGAGTCCCGCATTGGGCTCTCTGCTCAGCGGGGAGCCTGCTTCCTCCTCTCTCTCTCTCTCTCTCTCTCTCTCTCTCTGCCTAGTTGTGATCTCTAGCTATCAAATAAATAAATAAATAAATAAATAAATAAATATTTAATAAAACCAAGAATTCTTTCTTGGTCCTCAGCTCCGGACCCCACCCCTAAACCTCCCGATGTTCTAAAACTTCATCAGAGGTACTACAGCGAGGCAGGGGGCAACTTCTGATGACAGCTTTTTCCTCTTTCTCAACAGCCGTGTGAGAACATTCTTCTCTCCAAGAGTTCATATATGCATACACTTTACATTCCAAAATAAGAAAGCAACTGAATTCTTTCGGACCTCAAATAAAATGAGTGTAAGCTATTTCTCTATGTGGGTTCATCTTGGTTGTAGAAGATGACATTTCGAAGTGGTCAAATCTGGGGTGTGCTGAGTTGGCAGGGGCTTTACGTTACAGTATGGTTCAGTGTAAAAAAAAAAAAAAATCGACGGGGGTTTCAACTTCACGTTTTTTCCCACCCGCCCAGAATCCTCCCAAACCTATAATCAGACAGTGAGATGGCGGTGGTCCTTCCTATCAATTTTACAACAATACTTTGTTGTGATGGCTATGATGGCAAAAGAATCTTGGAAAAGGACAACTGTGGTATTAACTGGGAAGCAGATACGAAAAGAAAATATTCTATAATGCAGTTTTAGGCGTACAAAGTCATGGTTAATGTCAATTACCTGCCATGAAAAACCTCAAACATATTTAAAGTATAAAAACCATCTTATATTTTAAATAGCATTCTATTATTTCCTCCACTTCATTCAGTAAGACTACAAACTGCTAAAGGACAGGGCTCAATTCATCCCCTAATCTTATTATATTCTGGCCTCGGGGTAGACACAGCAAATATTCAATAAATGCTTTCTGAGTTAATGAATGAACTTGACCAAAAAGCTAAGCAAAACAGCTTGCTGATTAGATCAAGGGTTGAGAAATCTGATTTAGGAAGATTTGAATGATATGCCAGGCTATGCATTTCGGTGATATACTTTGCAGAGAGGGCCAGAAATTCTTCAAAGCAGCTCTTTAAAGAAAAAGGCAAAAGAGGTAGAATTCAGGATTAAGAAGCCTGAGAGACATAAAAACGGCTTTGTGATCAACGTAAAATAAAATCCTATTGCTGTGACATTTGTAAAGGGCATAGGATAGTGTTAATATTTCTATAATGTATTTATTGAAATAAATGTGTAGCATATACTCTTTACAAGAGAATTTTAAAAAATTTATGGGAAAACATGTAAGTGGTTATTTAGCCAGGATACCCTCTAATTATCCGATTTGCAATTTCCTCTCAATTTGCTCTGGTTCCACCCTGATTCCACATTAATAAGGCTCCTATATGCAGTCCATCGCCATCTGCCAACTCCCTTTCTGGGTGATTCTATGAATAGCATAGAATGAGGACCCCACCTGCTGAGCAGAGAAGCAAGCACCAAAGGAAACAAAACTTTCCTTAGGGGCAACTGGGTGGCTCAGTCAGTTAAGCGTCTACCTTTGGCTCGAGTCATGGTCCCAGAGTCCTGGGATCAAGCCCCATGTCAGTCTCCCTCCTCAGTGGGAGCCTGCTTCTCCCTCTCCATCCCACTCATGCTCTCTTCTCACTATCTCTGTCTCTCCTGAATAAATAAATAAACCTTAAAAAAAGAAAAAAGTTGCCCTTAGCTAAGAGAAGCAACTGACGTAGAGATTGGTGAACTCGTCCCGTTTTACAAAAAGAAGCGGCTGTCTAGACAGGTACTCCGTACCTTGGTTTAGGTCCCCAAGTGCCTCAAGAGGGATCTTCATCACTGTGTATGGGTTGGTGTGCTTTCCCCCATATATGCTATTTTGTTAATAATTTTGTTTATATTCAAAGCAGCCTACAATGCTCCTTGGTTGATCTAGAGAGCTGCCTGCAATGTTAAGCACAGTCCACAAGATTGGAAAAACAAAAAACAAACAAACAAGAACTGTCCGAAGCCCCACACAAACTCCAAATATCCCACTAGTGATTTATTTAGGAGAACAAACCTTGTGTGATGATTTGAGCCTAAATCCTAATCCGTATTACACACTAACGCAAAGTAGTTTTTGACCATTTTAATGTGCACTGAAATTTTTGAGAACGTAATTATTGAAACAAAGGATGTTTTCCGCTTCCTACGGGTTGTAAGTCATTCAAAAAATTGCTTCCTGTGTTGATGCTTCAACATGGTACTCCTGTATTTACGTTTTTAGCTGTTACTTTCACAGTGATTCTTTGAGAGGGGTGCCCAACCTGTAGCAGAGCTTGACATCAGTCTATTGAAAAGCACGGACTGCATGGAGCACTGGGTATCATATGCAAACAATGAGTCATGGAACACACCATCAAAAACTATTGATGTACAGTACAGTGACTAACATAACATAAAAAAAAAAAAAAAAAAAAAAAAAAGCTTCCCAGGTATTTCTTGTGACTCCTTCATTACATCTGCCAATGTGACTAAGCCCTGGCATTTACACATTGAAATATATTCATTCATTCAACGATGTATTTACTGAATGTCTGTTTTATACCAAGCACCGTTCTAGATGTGTAAGATTCATGAATGAACAAAACAGGCATAAATTGCTGCCTTTGGGACGCTTATATTCTAGCAGGAGGTACATTTTGCCAGGTACAGAATCATTTTACAGATCTTACATATCCTTCACAACAATGAGGGAGGTACTTTTATTATACTCTATTTTACAATTTAAAAAAATGATAGCACAGAACAGTTAAGCTATGTGTCCAAAAGCACCCATAGAGGAAGAGGTGGAAGTGGGAATAGAATCCAGGCATCTAAATCCACATTGCACATACTTAACCATGACACAATCCCACACTACTATGAAATGCTGACACCACGCAGGTATGTAGCAAAAAGACATACAATAGGGCTAGACTCTTACCATGCCCAATTTCCAACTGCCTCAGTTATAAATGTCCCAGCTCCACGACTAGAACAGAAGCTTCTCCCAGAAAGAGGCCAATCTGGGAGGCATCCAAGTGTACAGATTAAGAACACACTTGACCTTACCAATCACTACCTATACAGTCGAGGTGCTTGAACTCTCTAGCCCTGGTGTCCTTTTATGTCAAATAAGAACAATATTGCTAAACTCCGAGACAATTTTTATTTTATTTTTTAAAATATTTTTTTTTATTTATTTGACAGAGATCACAAGAAAGGCAGAGAGGCAGGCAGAGAGGCAAGAGAGGGAAGCAGGCTCCCCGCTGAGCAGAGAGCCCGATGCGGGACTCGATCCCAGGACCCTGAGATCATGACCTGAGCCGAAGGCAGAGCCACTCAGGCGCCCTCCAACACAAATTTTTTTAAACAGTGTGTAGGACACTTGGCACACAAGCAGCACAGAAAATATTCACTACTATTACTATTCTCCTACATACACTGGCAGCCCCACAGCGTCTAGGCCAAGGTAAGTATATGGTGAATCTCTGAATAAATATGTGCTTTTTATTTGATTCTTGTAAAATATTCCAAGTTCCCCGGACGCTTCTGTTCATCCAATAAACATTGAACAAGCTTCCATTTTGTGTCAGACAGTTCAAAGCGGTTATTCAAACAGCAAGTCCTTCTTCTCCTCATGACAAATAATTCCACGGTTTCCAAAGGAATCATTCGTCCCTCACAACCTGACTACCTGCCCAGGGAAAATTAAAAAGCACCATACTCTCCCCTCAGACAAATTTACCAATGTGTTTTTTAAAATACTATCCAAATGCCATTAAAATTATTTATTTACTTGTATTCGTGAAAACAAAAGCCACACCAAAAAAAAAAAAAAAGGCATCTTTGGTTGCTGTTGAATCTGTAAAGCACTCAGGCTGCTAAGTGCCCCTGAGAACTTGTGAACTCATCTGTTAAACAGGATTTATTTCCCAAGCCTCATTCATCACAACTACATTCCTACAGCAGCGCCAGCATGGACTTGTTGTGAGATGTGGCAATAAACCTCATCTTAAAACGAGGAAAGAGATTTCCCAACTGGATCCATCGGGAGTTAATGACATTCTTCTTAAGGTATCTGAGGGAAGAAAGTAAGCCTTGGGAATGGAGAAAAAGAATCAGACTGTGATGGGTTGAACAGTGACCTTATTTGGAGATAGGGTCTTGACAGAGGTATTCAAATCAAAATGAGGCCATGAGGTTGGGTCCTAACCCAACATGACCGACATCTTTATAAAAAGGGGAAAATTGGACACGGACACACAGGAGAACACTGTGGGAAGATGAAGGCAGAGACCAGGG
Source organism: Mustela putorius furo (assembly GCF_011764305.1). Classification (NCBI taxonomy): domain Eukaryota; kingdom Metazoa; phylum Chordata; class Mammalia; order Carnivora; family Mustelidae; genus Mustela; species Mustela putorius. The sequence goes on from NW_025421998.1 coordinate 91,029,416, forward strand.
TGATGTGTCTACAATCCAGGGAAGTTCAAAGGTTGCCAGCAAACCACCAGCTGCTAGGGGAGAAGCCCCAAAGAGATTCTTCCTTCCAGACACCAGAAGGAACCAACCCTGCCAGGCCCTTGATCTCAGACTTGTGTTCTCCCAAACTGGGAGACAACACATTTCTACTGTCTGAGCCACTGGAGCGTGTGGTACTTCATTACAGCAACCCTGACGAGTATGCGTACTTCCAAACCAGACCCAAAGTTGGGATGTCGTATGAGAGGGTTTGGCTAACTTCAGAATGTTGACTTCTCTTTTCCAGTTGCCCCCTGGGACTTTGGGTACCTCCCTGTCGTAATGCTACCTTTCAGAAACTAGCAATATTTAAACAGATACACATTCCTATGAAAAGCAACCGTTAAAAATGACATTCTCATGCAAATAGATAGTGAGCAACTAACGAAGTTTTATTTAACTCATTGAGGTAGCCAGCAGCAAAGACAAATGCAAAATCAAAGTGTGTATAAGAAATGAGATTGATGATAGAAAAGAAATATCTAAAAAGATTGTTAAATAAAGCAAATGAGCAAAGGGAAAAAAGAGAGAGGCAAACCAAGAAACAGACTCTTAACTCTAGATAACAAATTGATGGCTACCAGGAGGGAGGGGGCGGGACAATGGGTAAAACAGGTGATGGGGGTTAAAGAGAGCACTTCTAATGAGCACTGGCTAATGTATGGAAGTGTTAAATCACTTAATTGTACACCTGAAGCTAACATTACTATATTATTAATATTGCTGTATGTATGCATGAATTTAAATAAGTTTTAAAAATGCAAAATAAAATAACTGCTAAATCAGATGTGAAATTAGTTATCTTTCTACAGGTCGATAAAAATTTAACCTATGTGGCATTAACTTTTCTCGTGGTCTACCAAATCACAACCCATTGGTTTTTCACAGGTTAACCTCTTTTATCTTATGGGGATATAAACTCTAGCCCCTCCATCAGTTTGGGATTATTAATCAAATATACAGAGACAATGAAATTACAGTGCCCAGAAGAATCAGGTAAGAGTCAGTTACTCAGTAACAAGGTTCTACTTCTATTGGAGCAGGCTACTTAGAATATGTTCTAGTAAGATAAATTAAATAAATAATAAACTTAAATAATTTTAAAAAGTCAACCATGTTTCCATTGTCAAAATTTGGGATGATTTTATTTTCACTACTCATGGTTCAAGTTATTATATAGAGTTCCTTGTATAGCTCCATGCATGTCTGGAATATTCTAGAAAATCTCCTAAAATAAATGATCTCACTCCCCAAATAATAATAATAACAATTTATTCCCTACCTTCTTTAATTTTCACAATTCTAGCTATCTTGTCTTAGCTTGGCAACTGATTCTGAGACAGAAGCGTTCAGGTTTACTGGAGAGTTGGTGAGGGAAACAGAACTGGCAGTGAGAAGCTGACCTGTGATGCAATTGCCACAAAGTCTGTAGCTGACTGAACATGAGGTTCTGGAGCTGGAACAGCTCTCCCCAACTGTTCTAATTTCCAGCAGAGACAAGACCTTGCAACTCCACATCCACCAGTCTTTGGGTATCGGCAGCCCCTTGGGAGAGCATAACCATGGACTAGAGATTGTCTTACACAGGGGCCATGCCCAAGAAGGGGCACAGCTATAGACCATTGGCAGCCAAGGCTCCCAGAAGCTGGAAAGAGGAGCACGTCAGTCCTGAGAAGGCAAGTGGGCAGGAAAACAAGCATCCACTACACACTTCTAATACTCATGACGAACTTAGGAAATGGGTAATGTTATCATGCCCATCTTGCTAATGGAAAACCTGACATTAAGCAGTCAGAATGCTTATATAAGCTATACAGCTAAATAAGTAATAAGGCCAAGACTGGAGCCCAGATGTCTGGCTCCAAAGCTCCATCGCTCCGCATGCCCCATAAAAGGGAGAGAGAGAAGAGAAGGATCCAGAGATAGCACAAGATCTGGGTGTGCAATGGACTGAAAGTGGCCACTGAAAATGCCCCGGTGTCAGGGTGTCCGAAGGACATTTTAAAAATACCATCTAACGTTCAAGTGGAAGTTGCTGGATGCTGTGATGGAAATGTATTCTTCGTCTCCTCCTCCATATTTTCCACCTGCACCTAAATCTTCAGGGAGGTCTCCTCCTTGTCTTAAAGGCAGTGGAGTTTTATGAATGTGGAATTTGAAGCAGCTGAATTTTACATCTAGGTCAATGAATACAGAATAGATGTTGCCTACTGGAATAGAAGGATAATCCAAAACTGAACAAATTTAGAAAAAGCATGGGCCTGAGAACAGAAATAACCTTAAGAACATAAGCCCTCTGGGAATTCACAGAAATTCTAGGGGAAGGGATTTGGATTTCCATAGGGTTCTTCCCAAAAAAACTATCAACGCGAAGAATTTAACATTAGAGCCTCCTGCTTCATTTCCATGCTAACACATCCCCTACCCCTCCGATTTCCATCACCCTGCACCTACAATGCCTCAACTACAATCTTCCTCACTGGTGGTATCAGTGAATAGCTCCCCCCACACAATTTTGTCAACTGAAGGGAGTTTAGGATGTGTCTCTCATAAGAGTAGCTGCGTTCTCAAAAGGAACTCATAAAAATGCAAAAACTTGCATGACCCAAAGGAACGGAGTCAAATGACATTCAAAACAGTTAAAACAATTTTCCTAAGGCACAATCCAGAATATTGTAAATATAAATGAGGTCTGGGTGGAAGGTTGGGGTTAGAAGCAGAGACCTATTTACCTACTTTGAGGTCAACCCTAGGCATAATGGCTCGGTTTACAGAGAGACCCCAGCGCATACCTATATGTTGAGAAGACACTGCCAACTTGTATCAGGGAAGGGTCCTGGCAAAAACAAAATAAAACAAAACAAACAAACAAACAAAAAAACAAAACTGAATTCACCTCTGATTGTTCCAATAACGAGACTCTAATAAAACAACTTGTTAAAGGTAGAATTAGGGGAAAACCACTATAATCTCAAGAACTACAATAAAGCTAAAGAAACCAAGAGCAGGAGCATGTCGTATTACAGAAAAGGGATATCAGGACACCATGAAACCAGAGAACAGCTTTATGGTTGTCTTGGTGCAGTAAACCAGAGTGAGTATAAACTCACCCAACTCTTAGCCTTCTCCTTAGCAGACATTAGAAGTCCAGGCACATCAATCTGTTCTCACGTTTCTTATTCTTCAAATCTTTTTGTCACATTTGCAACTCTACTAAATTCTGAGCTCAACTTGGCTCTCCACTGTATCTCTGAGTGCTAGGTAGACAGCAAAATGACTTATTTGAGGTCAAATAGCTAGCTGGTGGCAAAGCCAGGAATAGAAATCAGGTCTGTTCATCCAGCTCAGTCTGTCTATATTATCATTGTATGACCTCTGTCCATCCCATCCGGTCTGGCCTGCAGGTGGGCCTTTTCTTTTCATTTCCCTGTCTCCCTAGCAACTAACTCATCACTCCCTGGATCTTCATGATTCATCTATGTGTTGCAGGCCCACTTGCGAAAGAAAGAAAGAAGAAAGAGGAAGGGAAGGAAGAGAAGGAAAGGAAGGAAGAGAAAGAGAGGGAAAGAGGGAGGGAGGAAGGAAGGAAGAAAAAGAAAGAAGAAAGAGGAAGGGGGGGAGGAAGAGAAGGAGAAGGAAGGAGGGAGAGAGGGTCTGGACAACAGCCAGAAAAGGAGGGCAGGAGACGGAGGGAGAGAAAGAGAGGGAGGGAGGGAGGAAAGAAATGTACAAAGAAAGAAAATAAATAATGATAAAAACGTTCAATAAGCCAGAGAGAGAAAAAAAATGTCCTCTGTGTGATATAGCGTATGTAATAAAAAATCTTCACCCAACATCATACATGATGGCTAAAGATCAATTTCCCCCTAAATTGAAACAAACCAAGGATGTCTGTTCACACCAGTTCAGTTCCACATTGTACTGGAAGTCCTAGTCAGTGTAGTAAGAGGAGAGAGAGAGAAACTAAGTAAAGAAGAGAAAAAAGCAGAGACCGGGAATAGAAAAGTAAAACCATCTTCATTTTCAGATTGTATGACCATGTAAAATCTCTAATGATCTACAAAATCGATCAGAATTAATTAATGTGTGACTTTACAGTTTTAGTATATGGAAGCTATATACAAAATTCAACTGTAGTCCTATATATAAGCAACTACAGATTGAAAAATAAAATTTTCAAAATACTATTAACAATGGCATTCAAGAACATGAACTATTAAGAGCTAAATTTAATAAAGTTTGTATAAGACCTTACACTAAAAGCTAGGAAACATTACTGAGGAAAATTAAAGAAGCTTTAAATGAATAAAGATATTATATTTGTGTGCTTAAAGACTTAATACTGTTAAGAAGTCAAATTTTCCTAATTTTAACATTTTATAGAAATGAGAATACATAAAATAGTCAAAGAACTTGAATAAAAAAGTTGGAGAACTTTCACTACCCAATTTCAAGACTTACTATAAAAACAAATAGATCAAAAGTATATGATAACGAAGAAAGAAATGACAGAAGGTTAGGAAAAAAGAGATATTCCAGGAACAGACCCACACATGTATCTCTTCAAAAGAGAAACTGAAATCACTGGAGGAAAGAATATCCTTTTAACAAATGATGTTGGAAAAACTGGTTATTCACAGCAGGTAAAAATTAATCTTGACCCCACCTCATACTATGTACAAATAATGCTTCAGGAGGGATCACGGATACAAACCTAAAAGCTAAAACTATAAAGCTTCTAGAAGAAGACATAAGAAAATAACTTCATGCCTTGCAGCAGGCAATGACTTTTTTTTTTTTTTTTTTTTGATAGGAAAGTTTTGAAAGTTCTAACCAGGAAAGAAGAAACTGACAAACTGAACTTAATCAAAATAAAACATCTAATTACCAAAAGACATATGGAAAGAGACTACTACTCCTTCCGCCATTCCCCATCCTGTGCCTGAAATTCTGAAAAGCCGTTCCTTCGTAAAAGTGGAAGAATGCTGGCAATGATTGTCAAGATTATGTTTTTCAGAATTCTGGAAAAGACCACTGGAGTGGAAGAGACTGGCAGCAGCCCTGGTCTTGGCTAACCACGGGGCAGACTGAGCTCATTGTCTTGAACTCAATGGGAGTTCAGTACACTCCACTGACCAGGGGCTTATCCCCACGAAGCTCCCTCAGCACTGGCTATCCTGACCAAGACCTTGTCATATCTTCCCACTGATCCCAAGATGTTAGTAGCATCACACAACCTTCTTCTAACACACAAGGTTCTGTTGTTGTTCTGTTTGCCTCCAACTCACCCAAAATTGTGATGATACTAACAAGACTCGATTCCCCTCTTCCCCAAATAAAGGTTTCTAGTCCTTGGGCCTTAAAGCATGGGTGGGACTAATCTTCCAAAATTTGTAGTAACTACAAACTTGAGAGAACCCCAGGTTGGGCTTCACTGGTGCCTGGCAGTATCCCACCAAGACACCTCTTCACCATTTCTTCTTTTCTACTGGAAAGCCAGATGGCCAAGTCCATAAGTCAAGAAATATGTGCTAACGGGAGTGGAAATATCTATAATACCTATGGGAGGACATCCATAACTTTTATGATTATTCTCTTTGAGCCCTCCGCCTTTACACTTAGGCATAGCTATAGAGTCTGAGAAGCAACCTTTCCTCACTGTGTATTCCAGATAAAACAACATCTTTTCTTCCATCTTCCCTTTATATTACACTTGATTTACAAGAGTGGAGTTGAAGGCTTTGCAGAATAATTTTCTCATCTCGGCCTTCCCAGTAGGTGTCTGGCCTTAACCACTGGCAGCTCTCTAAACTTAGAATGTGGGATACTTAACGATGTTTATGGTCTTCCGCTTTGGTACTTGGCTGTAATTCTAAGATAATAGGAAAAAACCCTACTCAATAAGGGTTTTTAAGAAATGAGTTGGCAGTGTATCTAGCAAAAAATAAAATGAGCTTCAGAATCGGACTTTCAGGCACTTAATATTTTTTTTTTAAGATTTTATTTTTTTGACAGAGATCACAAGTAGAGGGAGAGGCAGAGAGAGAGAGAGAGAGAAAAGCAGGCTCCCTGCTGAGCAGAGAGCCCCATGCGGGACTCGATCCCAGGACCCTGAGATCATGACCTGAGCCGAAGGCAGCGGCTTAACCCACTGAGCCACCCAGGCACTTTATATTTTTAATCAGTGCCTACTATGTTTCAGCCTCTAAACTAATTGCTGGTTGTGCAGAAGTAAATAAAACAGGCATCATCCCTCTTCTAGTTGGGCTTATGATCCTGATGAAGAAAACAGACATAGATAAAGAAGCAAACACCTGACATGTGGCTAACAGATGCAACGACTATGAAGGGTAGAACAGGAAGAAGTGGTAGAGAATGGAAATGAACAGTGATTAAGACAGGCTGCCCCGAGCAGGTTAACAGAGATAGGTTTTAAAGTAACCTGGACTAGAAGCCTCACTGTCTCACTTAATAAATACATGATCTCTCTATTATTTAATGTCTCTTACACTCATTTTCCTTATCTAGAAAACAGGAAGAATAATTTGTACCACATGCCGTTATTGTGAAGATTCAATTAAGTAAGAGTATTAAAGGAAACTCTCTCCTGTTACTTTCCTAGAACACAGCAAAGGTTTTTAAAAAGCATCTGTCACCATTAAATAGAGGATTGGTATTGGAAAGGGGAGCGTGAACTGGACAAAAACGACAACCAGATTGAACACTCACTTTGTAACTCTGACTGTGTAATTGCTCTGAGCTTGCTCTTCGCCAACCGTAAATGAGAGTAGACAGTACCTTACAGAACATAAGACTGTAAACTACCTTGTAAAATAAAAATATTTGTTTGTAAAGCTCCAGGGGTCTACCAAAATTTTTTTAAAAAAATCAGTCTTGAATATTGGCATTACGTAATGGAAGAAAATAAAGATCTTCCTTGGATATTAGACTACAAGCTAACCTTTACATGAGTTTGTTCTGTGTTGTCCAGAAGACTTCAAATATTTTGTATAAAGTAGCTAGGTTTTTGGTTTTGGGGGTTTTTTAGAGAAAGGGCGAGGGAGGGGCCCATGGAGAGAGAGAGAAAAAATCTTAAGCAGGCTCCATGTCCAGTGTGTGAGCCTGACTCGGGGCTTGATCTCACAGTCCTGAAATCAGAACCTAAATCAAAATCAAGAGTTGCGCGCTTCACCAACTGAGCCACCCAGGGACCCCAAAAGTAGCTATGATTTAATAAATTCCCCTGAGTGCTTAGGAAGCAAATATGAGGGCCCCTGGGTGGCTCAGTGGGTTAAGCCTCTGCCTTCGGCTCAGGTCATGATCCCAGGGTCCTGGGATCAAGCCCCACATCGGGCTTTCTGCTCAGCAGGGAGCCTGCTTCCCCCCTCTCTTTCTCTGCCTGGCTCTCTGCCTACTTGGGATCTCTCTCCGTCAAATAAATAAATAAAATCTTAAAAAAAAAAAAAAAGGCAGCAAATACTTTAGAGAAACCAATTTGCAAACCAGGTTTTGGAGAATTCTAAAAAAGTACCAAGACACATTAAATCTTCATCTAAAATCTCAAACACAGGAAAATGAAAAGGACTCAATGAGTACAAGCCAAAAAAAAAAACAAGACTCTAGAATACTAAAACTGTCATAAATAGAATACAAAATAGTTATGTTGGATGGCTTTAACAGAATAAAGGATACGGTTAAAATTAAAGAACAGGACACTATAAATACTACTGTTTAAGGTATAAAAATAACTTTTAATAAGGAAAACTAAAATTAAAAGGAAATAATAAATGGGTAGATGGCATACAGAAGCACAGAAAAGAAAAATTAGTAAATGACAATGCAGATCTAAAGAAACGACCTGAGTGCATCATAAATAAGAAATATGAAAGGAAAGGAAAATTAGGAAACAGAAAATGTGAGAAAGTAAATCTAACATGTCTGTTAGAGTTTCAGAAAGAGTAGAGGAAGAACTGAGGAGAAGCAATAGTTAAAGACATCAGGAAGCCATTAAAGACACCCAAATAAAAGGAAAGTTCTGCTCATGTGGAGGAGGACCATGTTTTAAGGATGTCAGTTCTCCTCTCAATGATCTTTGGGTTCTTAAAATTCCCATCAAAACTCCTATAAACTTTTGGGTGAACTTGACAGGTTAATTCTATGATGTACATAGAGCAAAGAACAAGAGTAGCCAAGACTTAGAGAACTAGAAGTTAGAAGTAGGGTTAGCAGAACAGATATCGAGTCTTAATACAAAGAGCTAACAATTAATACGCTGTGGTGGTGAGGCAGTAATAGACAAACTGTCCAATGGGAAAAAGAAACCAAAATATATATGAAAACCTGATTTATGACAGAACTAGCACTGTAGAAGACTAAGATACATTTTTCAATAAATGGTCCCAGAGAAACAGATTATCCTTACAGATAAAAAATGAAATTGACCCTACCTCAAAGGATACACAAAAATTGATTCCAAGAAGATTAAAGATAGAAAAGTGAAATTAAAATCTATGTAACTTCTAGAAGATAATATAAGAAAATATCTTTTTTTATATAAAAGTGGAAAGAAGCATTTAAGAAATAAACACACACAAAATGCAGATATCCTGAAAGGAAAGATTTATAAATTCAATTAAATTAAGTAATTCTGTTTAGGAAAACACTACGAAGTAAATAAAAAAGACAAGGCACAAGATAAAAAAGTTATTTTCCACAAATGTAACTGACAAATAATTAATAGAAACCAATAGAAAAAAGAATCCTCCTCCCAAAAAAAAGAACCAAAGATTTTATCAGGTGCTTTACAGAAAAGGAACCACCAGCCCACACCCCGCCAAAAAAAAAAAAAAAAAAAGGGTGAAAACATGATCAAATTCATTAGTAATCAGAGAATGGAAATTTACCCCCTCTTCTTCTGTACCACATTCCTTTCTACCACTCCAAAACCAACAGATTAGTAAAAATTTAAAAGTCTGGCATGGAATGAGTTAACTAACATACTATTAGGAGTGCAACATGGCACAATCACTTTAGGAAACAAACTGCTGTGGGTTTTTTTTTTTTTTTAAGATTTTTATTTTATTTATTTGACAGAGATCACAAGTAGGCAGAGAGGCAGGCAGAGAGAGGAGAGAAAGCAGGCTCCCCGCTGAGCAGAGAGCCGGATGTAGGGTTCAATCCCAGGACCGTGGGATCATGACCTGAGCCCAAGGCAGAGGCTTTAACCCACTGAGCCACCCAGGTGCCCCCAAACTGGTGTTACCTAGGAATGCTAACGGTGCACATAGCACAAGAATTCCTAATTACACTCCAAGGTACAGATCGTAGATATCTGGTACACATGGATATGATGGTGTCAAAAACATATCAGCACCGTTTATTACAGAACTATATGGAAATAGCTCAAATGTCCAATGAAAGCAGAATGGATAAACACATTACATACAGTATATTCATACAATAATATAATACTCTTTGGTAATGAAAATGAATGAACTACAGCTCCACAGAACAAAATGGGTGAAACTCCAGAACAGTGGTAATTGAAAAATGCCAATTACAACTGTTTTCTGTGCATTGATTTTGTATCCTGCCACACTGCTGAACTGCTGTATGAGTTCTAATAATTTGGGGGTGGAGACTTTTGGGCTTTCCACATAAAGTATCATGTCATCTGTGAAGAGAGAGAGTCTGATTTCTTTACCAATTTGAATACCTTTTATTTCTTTTTGTTGTCCAGGACTTCCAGTATTATGTTGAACAACAGTGGGCAGTGACAGTGGGCATCCTTGTCGTGTTCCTGATCTTAGCTCTTCCCCACTGAGAATGATATTGGCTGTGGGCTTTTCATAGACAGTTTTTGTTGTTATTGTTGTTTTTGTCTCCATAGATAGGAATTTTCTTCAATTTTTTTTTATTAACACATAATGTATTATTCGTTTCAGGGGTACAGGTCTGTGATTTATCAGTCTTGCACAATTCACAGCGCCCACCACAGCACATACCCTCCCCAATGTCCATCACCCAGCCACCCATCCTTCCCAATCCACTCCAGGAAACCTCAGTTTGGTTCCTGAGATTGAGAGTCTCTTATGGTTTGTCTCCCTCTCTGTTTCATCTTGTTTTATTTTTCCCTCCCTTCTCCTATGATCCTCGGTCTTGCTTCTCAAACTCCTTATGTTAGTGAGATCATATGATACTTGTCTTTCTCTGACTGACTTATTTCATTTAGCATAATACCCTCTAGAGCCATCCATATCGTTGCAAATGGCAAAATTTCTTTTTTTAATGGCTGCATAATATTCTGTTGTTTATATATACCACATCTTCTTTATTCATTCATCTGTTGGGGGACATCTAATTTCTTCCCATAGTTTGGCTATTGTGGACATTATTGTTATAGACATTGGGGTGCATGTGTCCCTTCAGATCACTACATTTGTATCTTTGGGGTAAATACCCAGTAGTGCAATTGCTAGGTCACAGGGTAGTTCTGTTTTTAACTTTTTGAGGAACCTCCATGCTGTTTTCCAGAGTGGCTGCACCAGATTGCATTCTCACCAACAGTGTAAGAGGGTTCCCCTTTCTCTGCATCCTCGCCAACATCTGTCATTTCCTGACTGTTAATTTTAGCCATTCTGACTGGTGTGAGGTAGTATCTCATTGAGGTTTTGATTTCTATATACCCGATGCCACGTGATGTTGAGCACTTTTTCATGTGTCCATTTGGATTGGTCTTACCTTTAAAATGATATTATGACCCCAAATGGCTAAGAAAATGTTGAAAAAGAAAAACAAAAGCTGGGGCATCATGTTGCCTGATTTCAAGCTATATCACAAAACTGTGATCACTAAGACAGCATGGTACTGACATAAAAACAGACACACAGATCAATGGAACAGAATAGAGAGCCAGATATAGACCCTCAACTCTACGGCCAACTAATCTTTGACAAAACAGGAAAAAATATCCAATGGAAAAAAGACAGTCTCTTCAATAAATGGTGCTGGGAAAATTGGACAGCTATATACAGAAGAACGAAACTTGACCATTCTCTTACACCATACACAGAGATAAACTCAAAATGGATGAAAGACCTCAAAGTGAGACACGAACCTATCAAAATCCTAGAGGAGAATATAGGAAGTGACCTTTTCAACATCAGCCACAGCAAGTTCTTTCAAAACACATCTCCAGGGGCACCAAGGTGGCTCAGTCATTAAGCATCTATGACCCCAGAGTCCTGAAATAGAGGCCCACATTGGGCTCTCTGCTCAGTAGAAGGCCTGCTTCTCCCTCTCCCACTACCCCCTGCTTGTGTTCCCTCTCCTAACTGTGTCTCTCTCTGTCAAATAAATAAATAAAATCTTTAAAAAGTCTCTAAAGGCAAGGGAAACAAAAGCGAAAATGAACTTTCGGGACTTCATCAAGATAAAAAAATTTCTGCACAGCAAAGGAAACAGTCAACAAAACAAAGAGACAACCCATGGAATGGGAGAAGGTATTTGTAAATGACACTACAGACAAATGGCTGGTATTCAAGATCTATAAAGAACTTCTTAAACTCAACACCCAGAAAACAAATCATCAAGTCAAAAAATGGACCAAAGACAGGAACAGAAACTTCTCCAAAGAAGACATACAAATAGCTAACAGGCACACGAAAAAATGTTCAACATCATTAGCTATCTGGGAAATTCAAATCAAAAACACATTGACATACCACCTTATACCAGTTAGAATGACAAAAATTGACAAGCTAAGAAACAACAAATGTTGGAGAAAATGTGGAGAAAGGGGAACCCTCTTACACTGTTGGTGGGAATGCAAATTTGGAAAATAGTGTGGAGGTTGCTCAAGTAGTTAAAAATAGAGCTATCGTGTGACCTGGCAATTGCACTACTGGGTATTTATCCCAAAGATACAGACGTAGTGAAAAGAAGGGCCATATGCACCCTAGTGTTCACAGCAGCAATGCACAATAGCCAAACTGTGGGAGGAGCCAAGATACTTTTAACAAACATGGATAAAGAATATGTGGTCCCTATACACAATGGAACATTCCTCAGCCATCAGAAAGGATGAATACCCAACATTCGTATCAACATGGAAGGAACTGGAGGAGATTATGCTAAGTGAAATAAGTTAAACAGAAAAAGACAATTATCATATGGTTTCATTTATTTGTGGAGCATAAAAAATAGCATGGGGGACATTAGGAGAAGAAAGGGAAAAATGAAGAGGGGAAAATTAGAGGGAGAGACGAACCATGAGAGACTATGGACTCTGGGAATCAAACTGAAGGTTTTAGAAGGGAGAGGGGTGGAGGGATAGGTTAGCCTGGTGATGGGTATTATGGAAGGCACATATTGCATGGAGCACTGGGTGTTAAACACAAACAATGAATCATGGAACACTACATCAAAAACTAATGACGTACTGTATGGTGACTAACATAATTTTAAAAAATTATAAAAAAATGCCAATTACAAAATAATACAGTTGTATTTCATTTACATAACATTTAAAAATGCAAACAGAGCTATAGTATGTTTGGTTCTATTTTCTTGTGTTTTTACCGATATGCGTGAACAAGTGTGTATGTATATTTTGTTCTACACAATTTTATAACTCACATAGGTCCACGTACTTTGCAAGTCAAGATACGTAACAGTTCAATCACCATGAAGATCCCTCATATTGTTTATAAACACATTTACCTCTCTTCATCCCACTCTAATCCCTAATCCCTGGCAACCTTTAATCTGTTCTTCATTTCTAAAATTTCATTTTTCAAGAATGATATAAAATCGGAATCATACAGTAATCTTTTGGTTATTGGCTTTATTCACTTAACAGAATTGCCCCGAGATCCATCCAACTTACTGACTGTATCAACACTCTATTTCCTTGTCAACTATATGCCCTGTTCAGTGAAATATCTGTTCATATTCTTTCTCTGTTTTCTAGTTGGATTTTTTTTAATTTTTTTTATTGAAATGCAATTTAATTAACATATACTGTATCATTAGTTTCAGAGATAGAATTTAGTGATTCATCAGTTGCATACAACACCCAGTGCTCATTCTATCATATGCCTTCCTTAATGCCCATCACCTTGTTACCCCATCACCCCACCCGCCTCCCCTCCAGCAACCCTCAGTTCCCAGTAGTTAAAGAGTCTCTTATATAGTGAAAAATTTAATGAAAAACAAGGAAATAAGTAAAAATTTCAGACCGATTAGAGGAGCTTATGAGATGGATTAATTAAGACATCTACATGGACTTCAGAGGTTATGGTAGTACCCTTCATTATTAAAATGAATAATAAATACTCAAGTATTTGTTGGTTATTATTCCTTATAATTTATATTTTATAAATAGGTTATTGTAGGGGTGCCTGGGTGGCTCAGTGGGTTAAAGCCTCTGCCTTCATCTCAGGTCGTGATCCCAGGGTTCTGGGATCAAGTCCCACATCGGGCTCTCTGCTCAGCGGGGAGCCTGCTTCTCCCCCTCTCTCTCTGCCTGCCTCTGTCTACTTGTGATCACTGTCAAATAAATAAACAAAATCTTAAAAAAAAAATAATAGGTTGTAGTATTCTATGTCCTCTCTCTTCAATAGGAAATATTGTTAAGCCTTGTAAAATTAGAAGCAGAAAAGTGACAGGTGACTCTTTACACAGTCAAGTTACTACTGTCCACTCAAAGTTACCACCCTAGAAAACAGGCACAAAATTTCTCTCAAAAGCAAATGGTATTTTCCAGAAATTCTAGTATCTTGTTCAAAACTTTAGAGAAATTCCTCTTTTTTGGAAATGCCTTCTGAACCTGCAGCTGTTCTTTTGAACATTCTGAATGGTGACAGTCCTTATCCTTTGAGGATAGATTTTATTTTAGTCAAACAGCAACAAGCTATTTGAAATCAAGTTTGATGGATGAGATGGGTGATTTAGCTCTATAATAGATAAGTGAGATGACAATGTGTTTCATAAAACAGTTTCTCAAAGTAATTCCAAAGAATAATAGACTTTCAGGATGAGCAAAGTAATCTAATCCAACTTTCCTCACAACTCAGGAACTAGTTCTGCCAAGAATCCTGACAAATGACCAGATGGCTTCGGTTTGGAATTTCCAAGTAACACGAACTACAACAAAACACCCTAGATCACTGGTGGTGATGAGCATTAATATTTACTGATTAATCTAATTGTCATTTTTCTAAATCTATAATCTTTTGTTATATTTTATGGGTCACTATTGGTCCATTGTTCCCATTTATAAGTATCTATATCTGATTTCCATCATCATGGTATTAGCACTAGTTCCCAGAAGAGAAATACAAGGTCATAAGTTGAGAAGCATCCATGTATGATTCACCTAAATCATTAATGAAAGTAGCAACCAGAACATGACCAAGTGTGAAGCTCCTACTCAAATAGAAACCTGCTTCCAGCTTGGAATTAATTAATAATTATCATGGGAATGGTTTCCATCTTGATCATAGGGAAATCATAAAGAACTATCAGATGGATTGCTAAAGTCTAGATACAATCTATCTTTGGAATCTCCCAAATCTATCACTATTGTAATCTTACCCAATAAATGAAATGAGGCTAACCACATGTATTTCTTTAGGGAACTCATGCTAGCTCATTGTGATTTTCATTTCTAAATCTACTTAAAACATCTATGTAAGGACTCTTAGGGGAATTTTATAGAAGTTTCTATTAATCCCATTAAGTTATAAATTCACCTGCCCAGATTTAGAATGAGAATATTTTCCTATCACCAATATTCCAGAAACTCTACCATTTTCAGTATTTCTCAGATATTATTGGTCCTATGATCAAATTTGCAAGCTCTCTCACTACCTGTGATGCAATTTATTTGGATGTGGAAAGCTTCCCTCTTCAAAAAAGTGGATTATTTGAAATATGTTCTTTCTGATCTTGGGTTTTTCATATTATCAATATTTATTTCTCTCTTCCAGTTTTAAAATAACTCTCCTTAATGGAAATATCTAAAGCAATAGTGGGCAAAAATTCATACCTATTACAGATCTAAAATACTAGTATTATTTTCCTTAGAATTTAGGATTCTTTCAAGGGCGCTAAGAATTAAAAACATCCAACACATACTTGCCTTTAAATATATATTTTAAACTGTATTGTTTGTGCCTTAGGGCAGTGTGTATTGACAACTGACTGTCCTCAGGCAATTTTGGCATTGCTATGCCTTAGGACAGTCTGTATTGAAAATCTTAAAAAAGTCAGAGTTCATAATTGCTTCTTAATTTTTCCTCTATTTCTTTGCACTAATGATTAGACAGTTATCCTAGAGAGAGGGTAACAAAATACTTAGCATAGAAATGGAGACAAGGGAGTGAAAAACACAAGACAAGGAGGTATGTGAAGAGAGAAAGGTGGCATGGGTTGCGCAAATTCCGTGTTAGAGATTGGTTCATCTTTGGACGTGCAAAATAGGAAGTAGTCAGCATCTCACAAATGCCACACAAACTGGTCCTAGACAAAATCCTTCCATATCACCATTATTTTCAGTTCATCCTGTTGTGGACCAAAAGTCTGTGTCCCTTCCCAAATTCATACATTTACATTCTAACTCTCAATGTCATGATATTTGAAGAAGGAGCCTTTGGAAGTTTTAGAATTAGGTCCCATGATGGGATTAGTATCCTTTTAAAAAGAGGAAGAGACCAGAGTCTTCTCTCCCTTTCCACCCCTCCCCATCCATGACACTAGAGAAGGCCATTTGCAAGCCAAGAAGAGTACCCTTATCAGGAACAAATCAAGGAGCACCTTGACCTTGGACTTCCCAACCTCCAGAACAAGGAGAAATAAATTCCTCTTGGCTATACCACCTAGTCTACAGTATTTATTTTTTATGTAGCATGAACTAAGACACACCCTAACCATAGCAATAAGATATCTTATTGAAATGAAATGCTTTCTATAAAATTAGTCCCTTGCTTAAAAACAAAGTAACTCTGTGTTCTTTCCAACATTAAATCCACATCCTCAACCCAGACTTTAAGTTTCCTACCCAGTGCATCCCTGGATCCATTCATGCAGGGGTCTACCTTGCCAATCCACATACATCCTTCCATCAGTGGAAGTAAATTGTTCATTTCCATGCCTTCACAAATACTAATTCTGCCACCTGGAATGGTCTTACCACTACCTTCTTCATATGGTTATCCTCTATTTCTCCTTCCTACAGAACACAAAAATGAAAACAACCACCCTAAAAACTACTAAAAATAAGCCTTCTCTGTGGTTCCCATAATAAAATCCCCCTGTTTACTGCCCTGCTCCCTTTCATGTCTTATTTCTTGGTGGAAAGCAGGAAGAGAAAATCTTAAATCAGTGGTTTGGTTTTAAAGATCCCGATTTAAATGATGTGGGTAGGACCTGGCCCTTGATATTTGGAAAACCTCCCTGTGGGAATCTAATGTGCAGCCAGGGATAAAAGTCACTGTGGGATCAATGCTCCTCAGTCCAGCTGTGTACAGAGTCTCCAGCCAAGTTTTGGAAACATGCTCTTAATTAGGAGCCATCCACAGACCTACCAAATTAGAAGCTCTGAAACCCAGGCATTTGTATTATTAAACAGCTCTTGCCAAGCCTAGATTGAGAAACCCAGGCCAAAACAGTGTGCTGTTCTGACGGTGGAAAAGGGTAGAAGGTTAGGAGGCCAACAGCCCTCTTCCCTCCTATTCTGAAAGTCCAAAACATTGGCCTTTTATTATCTTCCAAACCATGTGGGTATTATATAGTGCCCCACTGGGTCAGCACCAGCTTCATTTATGGTGGCACTGGGATATATCCCCAACAGAATAAGCAAGTGTAGGCACATGCAAGAGAGTCCCATGTGGTGCGAAGGAAGAAGAGAAGTATGCAAAGCAACTAGGAAGAACATGTGTTGCCCAGAAACACTCTGTACTCCCTGAAGACTAACCACACAGCTATGATACAACCCCCAACTTGTTATGTTAGTGGTGTGGCTCGTCTTCAAGGAGCACAGAAGAGTGAACTCTGCCAAGAAAGGAAGTCGGGAAGGCTTCAGTGAGGAGGTGGTGTCTGAGCTCAGCCTGAGGAGAATCCCACCAGATGAAGAATTTGGTTCAGAGTTTGCTGTGAAGAGGTGAAAGCATAGCCAAGGCCCAGAGCGGTGACAGTGAAGGTCTTGTGCAGGGACAAGGAGTCACTCATTGTGGCTCCCATTAGAAAGCATGAAGGAAAGAAATGGAGTATAAAGTTGGGATGGCTGAAGGCATGAGTATAAAGTCTTGAGTAGCCTACTAAGGAGGTCACGGACAACGGGAATCACTAAAGCTTTTATGTAAGAGAGCTCATTATTACTCTGGTCACAGCCACATTTTTCTTATTAATAGAACCTCAATGGAACCATGGCAGTACGTTCAATGGGATAGCTTCCTGGGAACCATGGAACTGTCTTCTTATAATTTTATAACATCTTCAGACAATCTGAACATTCATGAAAAGGTTCACTGTCAGAATAAAAAATGGCAAGAAAGACCTTCAAGTGACTGTAAGATTTCCCAAGAAAAGCTTGCACACTGTTGAAGCTCATGATCAATCCCCACAGGTGTCCCCAGCTGCTATCCCATTCGGGTGCTCTAACAACCTGCCACTCACGGCTGCTTCCACCAGTTACCTCAAGACAGCTGGATCCAGAATAGGTTAACTCAAACCTCACGTACAAGACGCCACTGGAGGCAAACTCAGCAGGGAGGTAATTAAAAACGAAATCACTGTTCTCTTAATGATCTTTAAAAGCAAATGATAATGTAGACTCTTGAATCCATATGCAGCATGTGCTGAAAAACTGAAGGGCACACCGAGAGTGAACATTTCTTCACTGATCAAGAAAAGTGCTCTCTTCCAGTCCCAAACTTCATCTCCGCCCCTATTCACCCCTGTCCGCCCCCACAAAAGACTCTGCAAATTCCCAAAGGTCAAGCAGATGCCTCCTTAACCCTTCCCTCCTCTGCTTTAAACATGCCTCGGCCCCATTACTGACCTATTCCTTTGCCTCTCCCTCTGAAAAACAAACAAATAGACACAAACAACAACAAAGACACCCAGCTGTATCTCCCAACTTAAGCAAAATTTTCCAGGAATGTTTTTATTCTATTTCTGCCTGCCTCTTGGAGACTATTAGATCAACATCCTTTGCTCACTGTTAGCCTCTCTCCTTCCAGACCAGCTTGTATCTTTCCTTGCGGCACTCGTGCTATTATTCCCCTGATGCTATAAGGTCAGTTTTTCCTAACCTTTCTTAGTAGATGACAGAATACTTGGGACAGAGACTTATTTTGGGACACAAAGTGACCGGCAAAGAGTGGGGGGCAAAGTATTTATGAATGTGATTAGAACTACAGGAAGTACCAACAACAAGACAGAAGAAAGAGAAATTAAGGAGTCAATCCCATTTACAATTGCACCCAAAACCATAAGATACCTAGGAATAAACCTAACCAAAGAGGCACAGAATCTATACTCAGAAAACTATAAAGTACTCATGAAAGAAATTGAGGAAGACACAAAGAAATGGAAAAATGTTCCATGCTCCTGGATTGGAAGAATAAATATTGTGAAAATGTCTATGCTACCTAAAGCAATCTACACATTTAATGCAATTCCTATCAAAGTACCATCCATCTTTTTCAAAGAAATGGAACAAATAATTCTAAAATTTATATGGAACCAGAAAAGACCTCGAATAGCCAAAGGGATATTGAAAAAGAAAGCCAACGTTGGTGGCATCACAATTCCAGACTTCAAGCTCTATTACAAAGCTGTCATCATCAAGACAGCATGGTACTGGCACAAAAACAGACACATAGATCAATGGAACAGAATAGAGAGCCCAGAAATAGACCCTCAACTCTATGGTCAACTAATCTTCGACAAAGCAGGAAAGAATGTCCAATGGAAAAAAGACAGCCTCTTCAATAAATGGTGTTGGGAAAATTGGACAGCCACATGCGAAAAATGAAATTGGACCATTTCCTTACACCACACATGAAAATAGACTCAAAATGGATGAAGGTCCTCAATGTGCAAAAGGAATCCATCAAAATCCTTGAGGAGAACACAGGCAGCAACCTCTTCGACCTCAGCCGCAGCAACATCTTCCTAGGAACATTGCCAAAGGCAAGGGAAGCAAGGGCAAAAATGAACTATTGGGATTTCATCAAGATCAAAAGCTTTTGCACAGCAAAGGAAACAGTTAACAAAATCAAAAGACAACTGACAGAATGGGAGAAGATATTTGCAAACGACATATCAGATAAAGGACTAGTGTCCAAAATCTATAAAGAACTTAGCAAACTCAACACCCAAAGAACAAATAATCCAATCAAGAAATGGGCAGAGGTGGGGCGCCTGGGTGGCTCAGTGGGTTAAGCCGCTGCCTTCGGCTCAGGTCATGATCTCAGGGTCCTGGGATCGAGTCCCACATCGGGCTCTCTGCTCAGCAGGGAGCCTGCTTCCTCCTCTCTCTCTGCCTGCCTCTCTGCCTACTTGTGATCTCTGTCTGTCAAATAAATGAATAAAATCTTAAAAAAAAAAAAAAAGAAATGGGCAGAGGACATGAACATTTCTGCAAAGAAGACATCCAGATGGCCAACAGACACATGAAAAAGTGCTCCATATCACTCAGCATCAGGAAAATACAAATCAAAACCACAATGAGATATCACCTCACACCAGTCAGAATGGCTAAAATCAACAAGTCAGGAAATGACAGATGCTGGCGAGGATGCGGAGAAAGGGGATCCCTCCTACACTGTTGGTGGGAATGCAAGCTGGTGCAACCACTCTGGAAAACAGCATGGAGGTTCCTCAAAATGTTGAAAATAGAACTGCCCTATGACCCAGCAATTGCACTACTGGGTATTTACCCTAAAGATACCCTAGTGATCCAAAGGGGCACGTGCACCCGAATGTTTATGGCAGCAATGTCCACAATAGCCAAACTATGGAAAGAACCTAGATGTCCATCAACAGATGAATGGATCAAGAAGATGTGGTGTATATACACAATGGAATACTATGCAGCCATCAAAAGAAATGTAATCTTGCCATTTGTGACAACATGGATGGAACTAGAGCATATCATGCTTAGCAAAATAAGTCAAGCAGAGAAAGACAACTATCATATGATCTCCCTGATATGAGGAAGTGGTGATGCAACATGGGGGCTTAAGTGGGTAGGAGAAGAATCAATGAAACAAGATGGGATTGGGAGGGAGACAAGCCATAAGTGACTCTTAATCTCACAAAACAAACTGAGGGGGGGTTGGGTTATGGACATTGGGGAGGGTATGTGCTTTAGTGAGTGCTGTGAAGTGTGTAAACCTGGCAATTCACAGACGTGTACCCCCTGGGGATAAAAATATATGTTTATAAAAAATAAAAAACTTCAAAAAAAAAGAACTACATGAAGAAATTGTGTCCTGTACACAGAAAATCTCTAATAAAACTGCATTCTTTGATTTGGTAGTTTATAGCCCATGGGAGGTGGGAGACCCTATTACTTAATAATGGGCAGAAATGACTCAGACAGGGTTTATTGGCTCTCAAGAGAAAAGAAAAATATATATATATATAAAATATAAAATAAAACATGTTATTTATATTATATTATATTATATTATATTATATTATATATATATTTTGGGACACAAAGTGACCGGCAAAGAGTGGGGGGGCAAAATATTTATGAATGTGATTGGAACTACATGAAGAAATTGTGTCCTGTACACAGAAAATCTCCAATAGGGTTGTATTCTTCAATCTGGTGGTTTCTAGCCCATGAGCGGTGGGAGACCCTATTACTTAATAATGGGCAGAAATGACTCAGACAGGCTTTTTTGGCTCTCAAGAGAAAAGAAAAATGTATATATACATATAAAATATAAAGTAAAACAATGTTTTTTATATATAAATATACATATTATAAATATGTATATATATATATATATATATATAAAATATATATTATTTTTTCTTTTTCTCTGTAACTCAGAAGAAGAAACCAGAACTCTATTTTAAAATGAATACTTGGCATTTTGACTACAGGGAATGGTTCTCAGGAAAATGAAAAACAAAATAAAATCAAAGAGTAGACAAGCACATTTTCGGTGACACCTGTGTTTCATAAGATGCGCGGAGCCTCTGCAAGCCTTGACGGCACGTCTGTTGGCTCATTTATTATCAGGTGTGGGTAGCACTCAGTAACAGCCACACTGTGTGTGTCCACAGTCATGCAGAAACAGCCTTTATCTTCTTTCTTTTATTTTAATTTGAGTACGCTGCACAGATATTTGGAAGTGTTAAATCTCCATGAAGATTAGGGAGAAGAGAACTATAAGGTGGGGTGGAGATGGGGCGCGCAGGAGAAGAGGGAAGTCTGACAAGCGGAAGGATGAACGAGGTTCGCACTTCCCTTCACGCTCCGAGAAGCCTCCTCTCATAAGCCCCGCTGTCCCATGGCCGTTCCTGGCTGAAAAATATCTCCCTAGCCACCAATCAAAGTCTCTCCGTACATACCACCTCAGCTTCAGCCTGCCCCCTTACCATGGTGGTTGTGAACTCCCACCAGGGTACCAAGAAATCATGAGCTCAGCTCCCTCCCACCAGGAGAGAAGTGCCCTTCGGAGGCTGCCCTCTGAAGCCCACCGAGCCTGGGGAGCCACGACTCAGCCCAGGGGTGCTGCCCACTCACAGCCCTCAAGGGACTTTAAGTGAGAACCAAGGATGGTGGCTGATGGCTCCGAGCCTTGTAGGGACAACAGTGATGAGCCGTTGAGCATCTACTTTCTAGCAGACAACACACATAGGAGATTAAAAGACAGCAACAGCAACAGAGCGCAGGGAGTAGTGTGAATACTGCTAGAGCAGCTGGATGGTGAACATGAGGCAGCCCGGGGAGCTTACAGAACTTGTCTACAACGGCAAGTGACTACAGGGTGGAGTGGGGATTTGAACCCAAAGGGCGGCCCCTCGAAGAAGCGAGGCACACTCTGCCAGGAGGTGGGAATGTTGGCAGGGGAGGCTGAGAAGGGAACCAAGGCCAGTGAGGAAGAGGCACTTTACCTAAAAATGTGGGGGCACTGCCGAAGACTTCTCTCTGACTCAGGATCAGTCAGAGACTCAAGAGCTTTCTCAATCAAACACAAGGTTCCAAGCCACATGGCTCCAGAATGAGAGCCTCAGAAGAACAGGAGACTGGCTGAGGGCAGCCCCACCTGGCAGGCAAGGCGGGGGCAGCCCTCCGGAAACCCCGGGTGTTCAGGGAGGACAGGGGAAAACACCCAGTACCGGGAGCCTCGTCATTCCCCCGAGTGCGAACAGTGGTCTTGAGGACTCTGGTAGTGGGTCCCCCCAGCCCTAAGCAACGAAGGAGAAAAGCAGCTTCTGGAGGAGGTGTAGCAGGAGCCCAGAGCTGGACTATGCTTTGAAAGATTAAAGGCCATCTGACGGGAAAGTGTTCCTGCTGCAGGGACTGGTGACAAATAGAACCACAATGAAAAAGGACCAGATTTTTCAACAGGATGGATTCCTTGCGTATAAAATATACAAGCGACAAAGCTTTTCACTTTGTTGGTATTTTGGTCAGCAGAAGGTTCTCGGACTTGACACATAATATTTTAGTGTCTTAAACAACTAGATTTTCTGCAACCATTTACTACCTCTACTAGATGACACTGAAATTGAAACAGGGCATAAAACCTGAAATCCACGCCAAATGTGCCCTAAAAGGTACCTAACTGTTGTTTGCAGCCCAAGGAGGAATCTTGGCAGTCACACGCTGGCTGTGTCTGCTGTCAGATCCTTTGATGGACTCACAGCTGCACTGGGTGACGTGGGGACACAGCGGCTCTTCCCCGAGGGACTTCCTCCTCAGCAGGCCTCTCAGAGCGGCTCCCTTAGCCCAGAATCGCTTACAACTGTCTCAGCTCCTTTAGGGTTCTCTCTGAAAACCAGATGGCTCTCTTGGTGAGCTCGGCTGCCTCTGACCAATAGATCACAGAGTTTAAGAGTGGTATGTCTCCAAGTCCCCCCACATGAATCCATCACTTTCTGAGATCACCAGGGTTTTGCAGGGGAGCCCATTCCGTGGGCCCCAAGCGGAATGGCATTACAGAAAGGCTGGGCAAAGCAGGCCTCCACAGGGTTCGTCTGAGTCTGGCAGGGAAGACATCACCCCTTCGCGCCAAGGTCCCCAAATTATTTCTCTCAGAGTCACCAAGGGAGCCTGTTAACCAAAAATTTCCAGCTCCCAGGTGGAATTCTGGTCTAGTGGCATTGGCGGTGGGGGGGTAGGGATGGCCACAAATTTCCATTTCTGATAAACTTCCTCAGGAAGTTCTTATGCATGTTATGCATGATATCCACAAACCACATCTAAAAGCACACTGTCCTAGCAGGAAAAAGTAGGTGGCCAAAAGAAAACATGAACATTTACTGAATGCCTAGTACATGGCAGTACTTACATATACTGATATATATTTAATACAATATGATACACATATAAAATATATTTATTAATATATGTATATATAAAATATATATCGTTTATATATCTAATTAGTATATGTACATATTAAATAAAATTCAAATTATATATTATATATTTATATAGTCATATTCTATATTGTGTGTTTATGTATTTATATTCTATATTCTATATTTATATATTTAATATATACAAATATTAATTAAACATTATACAAATATTATCATTATAAATGATACATATATTTTATATATATATATATATATATATATATATATATATATATATATATCAGTTCTCTCAACCCTCAGACCCGCTCTCTGATACGGACAGTATTTTTTTTTAAAGGTTTTATTTATTTATTTGACAGAGATCACAAGTAGGCGGAGAGACAGAGAGAGAGAGAGAGAGGAGGAAGCAGGCTCCCCACTGAGCAGAGAGCTCAACGTGGGGCTCCATCCCAGAACCCCAAGATCACGACCCGAGCCAAAGACAGAGGCTTTAACCCACTGAGCCACCCACGTGCCCCTGATATGGACAGCATTATTAATCCCATCATACACATGCAGAAACTGAGTTCACATCAATATGGTAACATGCCCAAGTTCACACATCCAATAAGATACAAGTAGCATTTGACCCAGGTTTGTCTATGAAATCCCCAAAGTCAAGCACTTTCCCCCCCACAGTGTGGGTTTCCAGGAATAGCAAACTCCACAGCGAGGTTGAAGACTGAGACCTAAAAGAAAGTACTGGAGTTTAAATTTGGGGAGAACTTAGATACCCTGTACCCTTGGAGATTGTTGCATTTTATATTTTTGGGTTACTTACACAATCAAGTGTCTATTTGATTCCTTACAGAATCAGAATGTAAAGTCCAGAATGGCAAACTGAACCTCAGATTCTTGGTGTGCTCATGTCATTCTTCTGGCTTGTGAGGTACCTTCACTCTGCAGATGGTTCTCTCATGTCTTAGGGAACAGGACAAATCCTCTAAGAGCCCCCAGCAGCTGCACACCGACCACAGGACGCTGAGCTCCTCACGCTTTCCAAGGAACTAATATTATCTTCGAACTGAAAGTATGATCTAAGATCCATCAATCTTAGGAATTTTCATACTTAAAAGAACCTTGAGTCCTCACTGTCATTTGCAAAGTGGAATTTCTGGTAAAATTATTAGATTCTTCTAGCTGCTCTGATGGCATCTCTAAATCCAGCTCTTGCCTTTCAAACCTTAATCCTGCGTGTGCTCATGAATTCTTAAGGTCAACTAATTATACTCACAAGCTGTTACATTTTATATTTGTAATTTTTGTTATAATTTGTTTAACCTAGACTTAAGAATTTCATATGCTGCCCTTCCCCCTAAGATTCTTTCAAATCCCCTATTTATTACATTCGTATTTAACTTTGCCTTGAAACTCATAATTATAGTTAAAATTTTTCTGGTGTCAGAGGCTTTTAAGTAGAAAAGTAGTTATAAAGTAGTATAATGTCTGCTTTATTCCCATTTAACTGTCACTGCATTATCAAGTCTCCCATCATTTACTTTTTTAAATTTCATTATTTTAACAGTTAATACCTACAGAAAAAAAAAATAGTACAAAAAAAGTAAATTTCCCTACTATTACCCTTCAGTCCCCCAATCCTTTTAGAATTTTATGCAAAATCTTTACATGAAAAGATTTTATGGATCTTTCTAGAGCTGTGTTACAAATTTATGGGTATATACTTTTGTACGTATGAACAGGTTTTTATAATATAAATCATAGCATTCTAGTCACTGTTTTGAACCTTTTTTTTTACTTAACAATATTATCTTGCAAATCATTATTTACCAGTACATGAAGACTTACGTGCTTACTTTCTAACTGCTACATCCTATTCATCGTTTGGACACACCATAACTCAGTAATTAATTTGCCAGTCGCACTAATCCAGGGAGCCCTCCATATTGTCTCCCCAGCAAATGGCGGCCCCCAGAGTCACGCAAGGCCCTGCAGTGTTCCCATGTCTAGTGCAACTACAAAGAGTCTTACAGTGAAATATCCTTATAAATAAGGCTTGTATACATGCATCAATAACTAGTCCATCTGTAGCATAAAGCCCTAGAAATGAAGTCATTGATTAACTGGTCCCTCTAGATGACACCATCTACCTAGCTCTTCCTCCCCCTGTCTCTGAGTCCTGTTGGTTCAACCTCACATCTATACTACCTCTCCATGGCCTCTTCTAAAATCGTATTCATGACCCCTTCTAGAACTGTTACAAAACCTTTCTAACTGGTCTCCACGCCTTCCACCTGCCTACCTTCCATCCCATCCTCTACGGGGCTACCAGTATAACTGTTTAAAAATGTCAATCTGTGCACCTAACATTTCTGCTTAAAATCACTTTGTGTTTCCTTTTGCCAAAGCTCCTTCTACACCTTATTGGCTTCCCCAGTTTGGGCCTTGCTTAGTAACAGAGCTTATCTCTTACCCTCTTGCATGTCTCTGTCATGTCCTCAGTGGAACTGGTTATGATCTGGCGCTTGGCATATATGATTTCATATGTCCTACTTCAGTGCAACTCCTACTTCTCCTAGTTCTCCTAGGAGAACTCCTACTTCAGTGCAACACTCCTTCTAGCCTGATACTCCTCTACTCTGTCCTCAGCTTAGATCTATGGCACTGCGGTTAAGAGCACAGATTCCAGAACTAGACGTCCTGGGTCTGCCTCTATCAGTCACTAGCTATAGATCTTGAGCTAAATTAATCTACTTCTCTGTGCTTTATTTTCCCCATCTGTACGATGGGACTGGTTAGTGCACATAAGATACTAAGCACAGAAGATGGCTCATAGTAAGTACATAGTAGGTGTAGTAAGATTGCTGTTATGTACTCTCCTTAGAGAGGTCTTCATGGATCTCTCAGACAAGGTTAGATGCCTTTGCTATACTCACCCTGCCATAATGGGTGGGTCAAAAGAGTAGATGATGATGTATTGGTAACTAACTTACTAACGTGACTTCATCCATTCATTTAATCATTCATTCACTTCCTCAACACATATATAAATAGGCAAACTCCTCTCCAGACACCAGGCTAGACACTTGCAAGCACTGGGCAGAACCTCTGTCTTTCCCAGGGCTGACAAAATAAGACAAACACACATCAAATCTGATCTCCCTGGTTATTGATTTTGCTAACTCAACTAATATTTATAGAGCTAAGACTTATGCTTCATCTGCAGGCAGTCTTCTGAGTATGAGACATGAAACAGGAAAGCCTGGCCAAGCCCCAGGCTCAGAGACCTTACCACCAGGTAGAGAGTCAGACAACGGAAACACACACTTTTAATGTAGTGTTAAATCCTAATAGTCGCAGTGGCAAACGAGGATGAGAGTGTAGTAAGCAGTGCTGTTGTAGAAGAGGTGTTAGCAAAGTCCTCTCAAAGAAGGTGACATGTGAGCAGAACCCGAGACAAAGTGAGAGTCAACAGAGCTCCAGGCAGACAGAACAGCAGGTGCAAAGCCCCTCAGATTTTTGTCTTGTTCAAGTACGTCGGTAAGGCTAGACCTGAACGAGTAGGGCAAAGTGACAGGAGGGCGCTGGCCTAGCATCCAGTGCCAGAACATGCAGAGATTTCTAGGCCATAGGAGGACTTTGGATTCTCTAAGTACAAAAAGAAACCTTTAGAGGTTTTTGAGCCAGGGAGGGCTATGTACAGAATTATGTTTCAAAGGACCACATTTGCTGGTGGGTGGAGAATCAATCTTAATGTTGTGGAAAGGGACAGGGGTGGTCAGACAAACCTTTTAGGAGGTTACTGCTCTAGTCCAGACAATGGTCCTTGGAATAGAATGGTAACAGTAGTGGTGGCAAGAAGAGGTAAGAATCAAGGTATATCTTGAAAGCACAGTTAATGGACTGAAGGTAGATTGTGAATACACACACACACACACACACACACACACACACACACAAAGAAGCCAAGGATGACTGAAGGTTTCAGGACAAATGATACATTTCCTGGGATGGTGACACCGAGGGAACACCAAGTGTTGGGGACCTGGGAATCAAGCATTTGGATTTTTGCGAATTAAGTCTAACACACCTGTTAAACATCTAAACAAAGACGCCCAGTAGGTAGTCTGCAGATCAGGAGGCAGATAAGGACTAGAGACAAACATCCCACTGTCGTCAGCATACAAAGGTCAAATCACTGGGCCAGCTGAGGTCCCAGTGGGGAGTGGCTGGAGACAGAGAGGAACTGAACAGCTAATACCACACCTGGGACTCTGAACAATGGCAAGTTGGAGAGGCAAGAGTGTTCTAGCGAAAGAGGCTAACAGAAGCAACCAGTAATGGAAGGGGGAAATTAGGTGAAAAAAGTCTTAGTATTTGCCAAGGGAAGAAGGGGGTGAGAGGTGAGAAGGTATGGCAAGGACCCCTGAAAAACCTCATCATAGGCATCTGGCTAGAACAGTCGTCCCCTCGCTGTTCTATAATCCCACTCCCGCCCAGAGCCGATGGTTTTCCTTCAGTGTCTACTCCCTACGCTTCTTCCTCCCTCCATTTTTGCTGCACCAAATGTGTGTGTGTGTGTGCGCACATCACAGCCAAGAAAAGAGCTGGTCGAAAAGTACTCATCCTGGAGGAGAAATGATAAATCAGTGGAACTGTTGCTCTTGGTTTTTTGCTGTGTAAGAAGTCCACAGCTCAAGATATTTGACATATATTCTTCTGGGTAGAGATAAAAGCTGGACCACTTCAGCAAATGGTCAAAATAACCAAATTTTCCCTAGTCCAATCAATCTTTCCCTGATTCATTAAAGTTTTAGGTCTATCACATCATCCTCCCTTTGGTTTTTCCTGTTATATCACATGTCTCCTGAGGTGACCTGGTGACATCACAGGACACCATTCAAGTCTTGAGGCTGTTGGGAAACTTCCTCTCAGCTAGAAAAAGAGACTAACAGACGTACTTCTATTTCAAATAACTTAAAAACGGTTGTGTCATTAAAAAAAAAAAAAAACCTTTTGTTACATTGTCCTCATTATAAAGCAGAAATAGATTTAATTAACCTTAGCAAAACAAAAGTGGTGGTAGAGCAATCTGTTTATTTTCTCTTCCTATGCTTTTGTTTCCTGACTTCTGAGAACAGCCTCTATTTCCCATTCAAGCATGAATTTCCATGTACATTACAGCAAAAGAGAACAAAATGAAAAGTTTTAAATTTTTCTTCAAGCCTGACTTTTTTATTCTCCTTAAGTCTGCTGACAGATTTTTACTGGCCCTGACCTGACGTGTTTCTTTGTCCTTTTTTGTTTTTGTTGTTTTTGGGGTGGGGGGGGGCAGTATTACCAAGTATATCATCTCTTATTTTTAAAACTGTCACAAAGTGACTAAAATTAGTTATTAAATGCTCAAATCTTCACTGAATGCCAGCTGTTGTAACATGCCGTATCGGTGGTCCCACAGAATTTCAAGCCCCAGTTCAGAGCTTCTACTGTGTGCTCTGTCCCACTCTCAAGATCCCACATACGTTCCAAGCTCCAAATGACTTTTGGTCCTTCCCTGTCCCAGCTGATGACTTTTCCATCTACTCAGTTGCTGGGGGTCCTCCTTGAGGACTCTATAACCCTCAACCTCTACAACCAATTATCATTAAACTTGGGCAATTCTTTCTCTACAATATGTCTTGAAGCTCTCCATTCCCTATACCTCCTCTGCCCCCACACAATCCAGCCATCCTGGTCTAGATGACTACAAAAACCTCCAAACTAGTGTCTCTTCTCTACCTTCCCCTTCCTGACCGAGTCCAGTCTCAAAATACTTTCCTCATGGATACCATTATAAGGAATATAATCAAGTAAGATAATTACCCAGTTAAGCAAAACAACTCCATCAGACCACAATCGCTCATCAAAATATAATGATACTGAATTACCATGTTAATTGCTAAGAAAATAGGAGAATTTTTTAAAATCTTGAGAAAAAAATATATATTATAATTTAATAATTCACACATGATAGGATAATGAGCTTTCTTCTTCTAGGAATTCTTACATGGAGGGGCCAAGGGTTCATGTATCAGCCAAAATCATCACTTAAAGAAGTCAGCTAAGAACAAGGTGGTTTCTAAACTTTTATGCCTTTAAAAAATGTCTTCTAAGGTTCAAGAATTGTCGCTATATTACTATTGACCATACAGATTTATGAAAGATGATGATAGTAAATCACTTCCTCTGTCTTAACTTCCGCAAAAAAATCTTATCTTGAGCATAGTGGGAAAGCTTTTATGACTTCCCCTGGGAGTCAAGTAGTCATTGCTAAATGACCTTTCCACTTTGTTGTTACAGGTCTGATACAGACTCTGATAAGACAGTTCTTAAATATTTCCATTTTATGTATCAAAGCAACTATTTATGTATATTGCTAGTGAAAGGTACTATTGTTTTCAAGAGGTACAAAAGAAAACAAAACATTATCTCAAGAAGAGGAGATGTTGCGCTCCCAAAGATCCTTCCTAATGCTATTTCCATGGAAACAGGACTTTTCTCCTTACCAGAGATGACATTAATAATCAGGTTTTAGTCTCAAGTCATACAAAAGGGAGAAAAAGGGACAGAAATTACTAACCAAGCTTTCCTGCGTCAGTGGGGAACACAAGGATTATGACCCTTATCTAAGAGAAGAGCAGACTTCAACAAGTTAACATTTCATCTTATTTTCATTTCTAAATACATCATATGACAGTAACAAAAAAGTTGTCATCCAGGAAAGATTTTGTTCAAAACTGCCGAGTTAGGCAACAACCACAGGGCCCAGGCTTCATCCCACTGTGCCTTTGCAAAGCCCCTCTATACCCATCATGTAACAGCCAAAGTCAAGCCCAGAGGGCATTCTGATCAAATACCAAAGCGAGGGATATTTGGGCAAAGAATTACTTCTCTCTCACCCTCTCTGAAGGGCTCTGTTTACATGATGACAAAGGACCAAATAAAGAAAGTAGGGAAATAACTAAAAAGACTCAAAGCAGAATGTTTCTAAATGTATGAACTTCTGGGGAGGCTTGGGTGGCTCAGTTGGGTTAGTGTCCCACTCTTTGTTTCGGCTAAGTTCATGACCTCAGGGCTGTGAGATGGAGTCCCACCTTGGGTTCCCTGCTCAGCATGGAGAATGCTGGTGATTCTTTCCATGTACTTTTCCCTCCCCCGCTCTGCTCCTTCCCCTGCTCATACTCTCTTTCCCTCTCTCTAAAAGTAAATAAATAAAATGTTTTTCTTTAAATGGGCCAACTTCTCAAAATGTACATCAAACACTCAAATAAGTAAATAACCCTCCCCAACATGCTCACTGTCATGTCAACAGCCTTGAGCCTTAGGAGTGAAATACTTTGCAAACCATGAAGAAACTTCATGTAATTTTTCATAGCCAACACAGCATTTTGTTTGTCTAAGAACTGGGGGTCTAAAAATTATCTTGTTATGATTAAACACTTCTCTACCCACCTCTTTCAAGATCTGCAAGACATATAATCCATCACAGGAGAACTGAGGGCAAAGAAAGGGGAACTGGCTTGGGGTTTATCATCATAGAACAATCCAAAATCATGCGAATAAAATTCTGTGCAAAAAAAAAAAAAATTGCAAAAGTTTGAAGCTACTCTCCATAAGAAACAAACAAACAAAAATTTTAATTGGGGGGCGCCTGGGTGACTCAGTGGGTTAAAGCCTCTGCCTTCGGCTCTGGTCATGATCCCGGGGTCCTGGGATCGAGCCCCGCATCAGGCTCTCTGCTCAGTGGGGAGCTTGCTTCCTCCTCTCTCTCTGCCTGCCTCTCTGCTTACTTGTGATCTCTGTCTGTCAAATAAATAAATAAAATTTAAAAAAAAATTTTTAACTGAACACTGCCTGAGGAAAAATGGCAAATGTTACTCTTTAACACAATTTTCTGCAGAATGTCTGGTCAATAAGTATTCTATTAATTGGGTGTCTTCTTCAAAATGGCAATTTTGGGGGAAACTTTAAAAGAAAAATTATGGCAAGTCACAGTGTAATCCAAAACACTGGCAATGTTGCCTTCAGATATACACCTAGGAGAAGAAATCCTAGATCATATGGTAGCTTTACCTTTAATTTTTTAAGGAAACACCAGACTGCTTTCCATAATGGCAACTTATATTCCCCCAATGGTGTAGAAGTGTTCTCTTAATCACTATCTTGAAGCGTTATCTGTACCCCCATGTTATTGCAGCATTATTCATTGTAGCCAAAACACAGAAATAACCTACGAGTCCTCTGACAGATGACTGGATAAAGAAAATGTGGTGTGTGTATATATATAGACAATGGGATGCTGCTCGGCCACAAAAAAAGAAGGAAATTCTGCCATATGTGACAACATGGATGAGCCTGGAGGGCATAATTCAAGTGAAATAAGCCAAAGAAAGAAAAACGATATATGGTATCACTATATGTAAGGTAAAAAAAAAAAAAAAAAAAAAAAGTCAGTTTCATAGAAACAGAGAATAGCATGCTGGTTGCCGGGGAGTAGAGGGAGGAGGGAATGGAGACACAGGTCAAAGAGTACAAATTTTCAGTTGCAGGAAAAAAATTTTTGAGGATCTAATGTACAGCACAGTGACTGTAGTTAATACAGTAGCGTATGCTTGAAATTGCTGAGAGTACATCTCATGCAGTCTCAACACATGTGCACACGTGCGCGTGCATATACACACACACACACACACACACACACACAGGAGTGAACTATGTGAGGTGATATGTATGTTACTGATCTTGATCCTAGTCGTCTTTCCACAGTGTATATCTATACCAAATGATCACATCGTACACATTAAATACTATAATTGCATTTGTCAATTTTCCTCAATAAAGTTGGGAGAAAAAAATAAAATCAAAACAGTGGCAATGCCAGAATTTGTTCCTACCTGGGGAAAGGCACAGCTCAGAGTCATGCTGGCTAATGACACAAGAGTCTCAATCAATCCTCGTACAGGCTCAGAAACCAGACTGTCAGCACAGAATCCTTCTCCCACAGCTGAGGCTGAGGGAGGCATCCAGAATGCCAGTTTATTAGTTTCTATCGAGAAAAGGTCCACACAGGGACTTGAATTGTCAGTCTGTTAGAGAAGCAATATTTTACCCCCCAGTGCCATAGCACTCTCTTCCTACTTGCAGAGCTAGAAAAAGGAGGGAGGAAAGAGAGGAAGGCCAGTTGAATGCACTAAATGTTAGTTCAGACAGCCTGGCCTCTCTGGCCTAACACCCCCGCCCCCCCACCGCACGGCCCCCTAGGTGTCTGCTGGTGTAACCCTAGTCTCCAGAGACATGCTCTACCAAGGTTCCTTGTCATCTAATCAGACAGGCTCCCCCAGCTTTGTCCCAGTGGCTTCTCCACGTTCCCCTGGCGAAATCAGCTTCATTGCTCATCAAATGTTCTTCCATGAGACATACTAATAGTTTTAATCAATTAAAGTCAAGTCTGGCTGGCAGGAGAGCCATTCTGAATCTTTCAGGTAACTTTGTACATTTCTCTATTATGACAGCTTTTAATGTGTAATTTCTGTGGGTCATCTCATACCCTTTATTTGGAAGGTCTTGGGGGTTGGTTAGGCTACATGTCTGTAGTTCTCAAGGACTAATATTTCATTACCCTAATTAGTTAACATTGTCCAAACTAATTCCAGCCCCCAAAAAGATAAACCATTTTTTAAAAGATGGCTGTTTATAGGGAAATAAAATCACTGAGGGAAAAAAGTGGGATGACCTAATGAGAGTTGCCAGCTTACTTATTTTGCTAAATAACAGCATTTAAAAGAAAAAATACCATCTACCACTAGTATTAAGTAAAGATACTTTAATCCAAAAAAAGGAGAAAAGAAAATCTCAGAACTCAGTGGAGCCCCTAGTTTTCGCACTTTTCTTCGTACCTTGAGCACCTCTTTTTGCCTCAGGATGGTCTGGGGCGGGTGCAGCCTGGTGCACCAGCCTTCGGGAAGACCTTGCCAATCTCCTCCTCGGTCTTCTCCCAGACCACAAACAGTACGTTGCCCAGAAATAAGGGTATCATCTGCCTTTTGCACCAAAGTCTAGCCAAGAGATGCCAAGAGTCTTACTTGATTTAAGAAACAAAGGGGATAATGTATAAAAACTAATTGAACTCTGAGATTGGGGAAGAAATTTACAAAAATAATATAGGCTATTTCAATAAAATGCCTCCTTCCCTTCAGGGCTGAGCTTCTGGGAGGAATGGTCCTCACTTTAATGCTTCCTCCCACTCAGGGAGGCCACTCAGGCCACTGAAAAAGCTCTCAAACATAGTTATTACTCTTCTAATGGCTCAATCCAATGACTACGTTTCAGTTCTTACAGGATTAAAGTCTATGCTGACTACTCCCTTTTCCTTAAAATTTTCTTGGCTTCCAGGACACACTCCTTCATCCCCCTTAACAGTTTCACACTCACCGCTTAAGCCAGGGGTGGAAAAGAGGCCTTGTCTTCCTTCCCCGCACTGATCAAAAACACTGGGTTCTAAGAACACCATGCAGGGACATTTCTAAAGGACCGAGTGTTAGGAAGGACGCACAGTGTTTCCCATGAGCATAAAAGGAGATGTGGGGCAAAATGTATGCCAAATATTTTTGTAATCTCATTTTAAGTATTGATATCCCCTACAGTCTTACCCTCTGTGGCCTTTGCATCCCTGGATCACATCATTTGTGCCTAAGGTTTCAACAACTCACACAGTGGGGTGCCTGGGTGGCTCAGTGGGTTAAAGCCTCTGCCTTTGGCTCAGGTCATGATCCCAGGGTCCTGGGATCGAGCCCTGCATCAGGCTGTCTGCTCCGCGGAGAGCCTGCTTCCTCCTCTCTCTCTTTCTACCTGCCTCTCTGCCTACTTGTGATCTTTGTCTGTCAAATAAATAAATAAAATCTTTAAAAAAAAAAAAACAATAAAGGTGACTTCCACACCTTTATTTCTAAATCAGAAGTTTCCCTAAGTTAAACTATCTACACCCCAATGTCAGCATGTCTACAAACCGCCATCACCTTTCTTCAGAACCTCCAGCATTTTACATTTTGGTTGATGGTACCATGGTTCACTTCCCCCCAAGCCTCAAACTGGCATCACCCCAGGCTCCTTCTTCCTCTCTCCCCTCATTCCAAATAGTCTCCCGGTCTTGTCCATTTTACAATCAAGCTCCTCTCCTCTTCCTCTCTATATTACCTTCGTTCAATTCCTCCATTTTGTGATGGCTCTCTCATTTCTAATCCATCCTTCACAAAATATGAACACGGCTCCTTTGCTCTCAAACCCTTCACATTTTAAGGACATTTTTCATTACAACTTTACTAAGGTATAAGTGACTCACAATAAACAGCCCATTTGGGAGTGTACCATTTTGTGAGTGTTAGCATGCATCTAATGGTATGAAACCACCACCGCAACCATGATAACCACCATATTCATTACCCTCCCAACTTCCTTGTAACTGCTCCCATACCACCTGGATGTGCTCTAAAATCAGACCGCCTGGGTTAACATCCTCCTTCCAAAACTTCAAAGCTGCTGTTGGCAAGTCACTTAAGTGCTCTGTGTCTCGGCTTCTCTTTAAAGTAAAAAAGGGATAATACTCTTAGCTATCTCGTGCAGGTGTGGGGAGTAAAGCTTCAGAATGCTTAGAGCAGCCTCCAGTGGCTTCCCATTTCACTGGATTAAAAGCCAAAGCCCTTAAAATGACCACCAGCAAGGCTCTGCAGGATCTAGTCTCCATCTCCTACTGCTTCACCCCATCTCAGTTCCCTGTATTTTCCAATAATTGCCTACTGTAGCCCCTTCAGGCCTGCCCCTCCCTCTGCTCAAAACATTCTTCCCCAAACCCATAAGGCTCGTGCCCATACTAATACAGTTCCTTTGTTCAAAATGCCAGACGTTTCCTCAGTGTTCCCCCTTCCCTAGCCCTGTTCTCCACTCTGCTTCTTCCCTTTCCCAAAGCGCTTAACACTCTCCTATTTCCTATATATTGGCCTGCGTACTTGTTATGTGTCTTGCTCCAGTTAAACCATCTTCATGAGAACAAGAACTTTATCTATTTATTGTTTCTTCAGTACTAGACACAGACTAGGTAGTAAAAATATCTGGTGAGTTAGCAGTGCCTGGCACATGGTACAGACCCAAGAAATGGCAGATGTTTTCGAGACTGTGATTGTCATTGTCGTCATCATCAGAGGGGCCCTAGCCTCGCCATGCCAAGTAAACCTCCAACTCTAAAATAAACTGTGGACTGGTTCCTTTGCTCCCAAATTCTGCATTCTGCTCCCACATCTGCATTCTGATGTCAATGCCATTATCTCAACTTACATTGCTCCTCAAGTCCTTGACCTTGACTAACCTTGATTTCTGGAACTAGCTGTTCCCATTATGTTTCCTTTCTCAGCTTCCTATGTCTGGCCATTGAATAAACCACAGACCTTCTATGGGGAGTCTGGCCCATCTGACCCTCAAGGAGCTGCTGAAATTAACCCCATAGTTTCTGGTCCTCCACACAAAAACACACACCATATCTCTATTGTAAACTCTGGATGATCAAGACTTCCCAGCAACTGACTGCTCGTGCTTGAGTTGGACCATGTAACTTTAAATGAATTACATGTTTATGAAATAATCTTTAAGTCAGTCTTAACTCTTTCGTGTCTTAGCAAAAGTTTCCATCTTCCCACAACACGTGAAAACCTATTCACATTCTTGAAAAATCTTCAGTTCTGCTATTTGTAATTTCAATTTATTTGCCTACATGGCAACCGCCAAAACTAATGCCAGTTGTGTAAATACTAGCTACTAAGCTAAATAGTGACCTAGTCTCACAACAGTATGTATAATCACTTCATAACAGATACTTGTTAATCTATATTTTGTATACCTTTCATACTATGGAGACATAGCTCTTCAAGGAAAACATTTTAAATTAAGTTTGGTCATGTTGTAGAATCTGTGTGTAGAGCTCCTGGGTCATTTTAAACCTTGTGTGTCCAGCATCCTGGGTCATTTTAAACCTTGCCTGATTTGCAATGGCTGAGTACTCTGCATACAACCCATTTGTTAGAGCCAATATTCTAATTCAGAGGCTCTCACAAATACCATATTCTAGAAGAATGATCAATCATTTATTCACTTCTATCAGTAGCTTTGACCATGATCACTGCCTTAGAACCCGTGGTTCTAACTGCCCTAACCCAGTAACTTCTTTTCACGGTGCAGTTGAGCTTAGCATTAAAAGAAGTTCCTGGGATCTGACAGACACCAGTCTGAATGATGCAGACAGGGTGAGTCATCTGAAGTCACCAGACTATTCGCTTCAAACCTCCCCACGTACCATATCTTTAGCTACTGGGAAAGCCTGGACATTGTTTGTGTAAAAGGGTGGCGTGAGAGGTTGCTTCAGTACCCTTCCTCACTTTCTCTGACCTGCTTTTTGTATTATTGTTAATTTATGATTTACCTCTATCTCCAAGTAGCCTTCCACCTCTGCATTGATTCTCTCCCTAACACACACACACACACACACACACACACACACACACCACTGCCACTCCTTCCTGAAATCTCCTTTATCCTTTGTAAAGAAGGGCTCCTGCAGCTTGCACCTCCCCAGCCCAGCTTCTCAACCGCTACTCAACCCACTGCAATCTAGCTTCTACTAGGAGCATCCCACTAAGCCTGCTCTCACCAAGGTCACCAGTGGTTTCCGCTTTGGTAAATCCAACAGTCATTCCTTGGTGCTTGTCTAACTTAGTATCTCTAGAACTCTGAACTATTTTTTGTGGTAAAATATAACAGAAAATGTACCATTTCACCCATTTTTAGGTACATTCACACTGTTTGCGCAACCATCAGCACCAGCCATCTCCAGAATTTTTCATTTTCCCTAACTGAAACTCTCTTACCCATTAAACATTAGCTCCCCATTCCCCCTCACCCTCAGCCCTGGGCAATCATCATTGTCCTTCCTGTCTCTGTGAATCTGGTTACTCTAAGTACCTCAGGTAAGTGAAATCATCTAATATCTATCCTTTTTGTGAGAGGCTTATTTTGGCATAATGTCTTCAAAGTTCTCCACACTATAGCAGATGTTAGAATTTTCTTCCTTTCTAAGCTGAATAATATTCCATTGTATGTATGTACTACATTTTGTTTATTCATTCATCTATCAGTGAATACCTGGGCTACTTCCACCTGTTGGCTTGGATATTGTATCTCTGGAAAATTTTATCCTTCCCTTCATAACTATGTCAACCATAAATCAGGAACTCTATTCAGCACTAAGGATTTATCGGTGTACGAAAATAACTCTGCTTTCAAGGAGCCTACAATCCAGGGGGGGGAAAACAGACAAAAACAACAATTAAGTAAAGCATTAACATGGCAGAAGATACCCAGAGAATGGGCTATCGAGAGTGAAAAAGAAGGGCTACAAGTTTAAACTGTTAGTCAAGAGAGACTTCCCTGAAAGGGTGTACTCTAAGCAATGATATGAAGAAGGTAAAGTGGTCATCACTTTGCCAGTTTCATACATCACTTATACCATGCTTACCACCCCCTTCCCGGCCTACACCTCAGTACCTGCTGCTGCACATATCCACTGGAATAGGAAATAGCTTACTTGTGAAATGGAACTCTTCAATTAGCCCCATAAAAATCTCCTCTTTCCATTGTATTCCTGGTCTTTGTTAATGTGTTGCCTTCTACTCAGTCATGCAGGTGTGATAGGCAGCCCTTAAGACAGCCACCAAGGATTCCTGTCTCCTGGTGCTCATGCCTTTGTGTAATTCCTTCCCTTTATGTATGACCTGGACATATGGGCTTCATTCTAACAAAAAGACTATAGGACAAGTGACAGGATGTCATTTCCAAGACTGAGATGGTAGTTCCCAGCATGGATACTCTCTCTTACATCTCTACTTTGGGGAATCAGCTATCATGTTATAAAGAGGACCCATGGAAAGTCCCCTGAGACAAGAGATCATGGTTTGCCATCAGCTACCTGAGAGATGATAGAAGCAGATCCTCCAGATCCAGCAATGTTTTGAGACGACTTGAGCCCAAACAACAGGTTGACTGCAACCTCACGAGAAACACTGACAAGAGATCCCTCGCTAAACCATTCCTGGATTCCTACCCACAAACAGATTTTTTCCAACTACTATATTTTGGAGTAATTTTTTTTTGTTTTTTTTTCCTTCAACCCTCTGAATATTATGTTATGAGATGCTGTTTCTTATTTGAATCCTATGGAACATGATGTTTAATGGGCCATCGACCTGATTAGAGTCATACCACAAGTTTGTGTCTTCTGTGTAATATAATTCATTGTTAGTTCAGTTAGTTTGGTTTACAAAACATTTGCAGCCATAGCTGGACCCATCTCATGTGTGCGCCATCCAGTGGCTGTTCTGCAACTTGAATGGTGTTCTGTCTGTGAATTCCATTCGCACAGACTTTGGTAGGCTGACTAGGGTCAGACACATTCATTCGTAGCTTGTGGAGAGACTGGGGGTTCATAAACAACTTTATGGTGTTGCTCTTTGAGACTTCTTCCTTAATTAAATTAATTAATTTAATATTTTCTGGTTATATGGGGTTTCCCTTTTCAGGAAACTTGCCAGAAAGCCAAAAGTTTAGTTATCCTGTTCTGCTATGCGTGAGGTAATTTCTTATGAAGCAAGAGGTAACTCATTCATAAAGGGAAACCTTGCTACTATTCTCTAGATCTTTAGAATTCCAGATTTCTGGACCTTTAAAGTGCCTGGCACAAAGTAGGTGATCAATAAATATATGATAATTTTTCTCTCTCTCCTTTACACATCATAATTGATCATCAAGGCCTGTCAATGAGCCCTTCTACATAATATGAAAATCACCTCCACCCCCATTACCAGTACTTGGGTAAGTCCTTTCTCATCTCACACACCATCTGTCTCTAACTAACTGAGTCTCCCTGCCTCTACTCTAGCTACTGGCCCTGAAATCCAGCCTTTACCCAGCAATTAGTTACCAACATGAACAACATATCTGTCCTATTTAAAACCTGTCAGGGGGTCCCAGTTACCTAAAATAAGCTTTCCTCTCAATGGCCCTGCATGTTAGGGCTCCATATCAGGACTTTTTTTTTTTTTTAAGATTTTATTTATTTATTTGACAGAGAGAGAGAGAAAGCACAAGTAGGGGGTGTAGCAGGCAGAGGGAAAGGCAGAAGCATCTCCCCACAGAGCAGGGGGAGCCCAATGTCAGCCTCGATCCCAGGAACCTGGGATCATGACCTTAGCTGAAGATAGTCACTTAACCAACTGAGCCACCCAGTGCCCTATTTTTTCTTTCTTTCTTTCTTTCTTTTTTTTTTTTTAAAGAGAGCTCCAAATCAGGGCTTCTAATGATATGAATAAACCTATCTTCTCCCGTTCTCCACCACATGCTTTGTGCTTTCATGATCTCCAGCTACTCTGATTTTTGCTTTACAAGCCATCCCTTCCTTACTCCGTCCCTTTGCTCACATGGAGTGCCTACCTGAAAATTCTTTCCACCTTCTTCTACCTGGTTAAATTTTACTCATTCTTCAAGACCAGATTGGGAGCCTCCTTTCAGAAAGTCTTTTCTGAATCCTCCAGATTTAGCCAAGTGGCCCTTTCTGTGCTCCCCTGGGATCCTGATATATCTGTGTTCCAGCATGTCCCACTATCCACTTATAGTATCTCTGCAGTAGAGGGTTTTTTCCCTGTAACTTTTTATCTAAACTTAATTTTTCTTGGTGGCATAAAGCCACTCTTATGTATTGAAATGTCGCTGGGAGTAGCCATTTTCTTGGGAATAGGGAGTGCCAATATCTAAAACTGGTCACTATGCAGGTGGCCAAATTGCATATGAAGCCCAAAGGAATTCTGGGAAGGAAGGAAGCAAAACCCTAATCCCCAGTCCTCCAAATCTGACATTAAGGACACTAGTTGGGACAGACCAAGGGGTCCCTTCCAAGTCAGCAAAAGGAAGGCAACAATTTCTGAGAAATGAAGTAACTAGGAGCCCAGGATGGGGGCCCATGCCCAACAGCTCTGTGGGCTGCAGTCCACTGTGTCAATGATGCTGGCTGTTCTCCCGGACCCTGCCCCCCATCCCCCCAATGCCCCAGCCCCCAGCACCACAATCACACCAGGGGACAATGGCTAAAATGAGAGGACGACCATGTCTGTACACATGACACAGAGCTCTGCACAAAGATCATATGTGCTGTGCCCAGAGCCAACCAGCACTGAAGAACACATGTTTGTTTAAGCTCTGTACCCCGCCCCCCCACCCCACCCCCCACCCCCGACCACACAACTCCCTCTTCTCCTTCCCTGCCTGGCCCATTCTAACCTCTCCTGAGATAAGCCAAGAGAAAATTCAGAGAAGACATCATTAATTTGGCCTTACCCTCTTAATAAATGTCCAAACAGGTTTTGCAGCCAGACCAATACAAATGCCGGAACATCAATAAACCATTTCCAATATTAAAACAAAATATATTCAGCAGGCAATCTATGTCAGGCTAGGTTTTTGTATGAGGCAGCCAATCTTAAGGCTTAAGCAAGGGTTTTG
This sequence comes from Mustela putorius furo, assembly GCF_011764305.1. NCBI lineage: Eukaryota > Metazoa > Chordata > Mammalia > Carnivora > Mustelidae > Mustela > Mustela putorius. The sequence continues at coordinate 91,070,678 of NW_025421998.1, forward strand.
GAGACAAATGGACCTGAATTTCAGACCTGGCCCGATCTCTCACTAGCTGTTTGACAGTGGGAAAATTATTTAGTTCTTCTACAGCTTATATCTGAAAAGTTAAAATGGGATTAATAGGAGTCCTTACCTCATCAGCTTGCTGTGAAGAATAAAGGAGAGAACACATTAAAGCGCTTGACAGTCAATAAATTTAACTTTTAAAATAGTCAGCGCAAAGAGAAAACACTTAAAACCTTTTCACAAGAGAAGGTCAAACAACAAACCCACAAATAGCGCCGTGCTTGTCCTAAGCAAAACAAACATCTGGGAGAAATACTGGAAGCAAAGGGAGCTTGAGACTGACCATATGGGATCCACTTTAGGTTATAAAAATAGCTTAATTTAATCAGAAGCCCCTACCTTCCAAGAAGTCTGAATGAACATGAGGAAGAAATAGATTTTGTCTGTGTGTCAGGTCCTCAAAGTTAGATGCAGAACTGGAATTAAATTAATTGGAGGTCACGTGGACCACAGAAAGAGAGAAGCTAGGACCCAATTTTTTTCTAATATCTCCCCTCACCTCATTAATAATAGTGGCTTTCAATGATCCTTACTTGTTATCTCTTGTAAGTCAGGGTGAACAAGAAGTTGCAGCGATCGGTGAACTGACTAAAATAATAATAATAATAATAATAATAATAATAAATAAATAAAAGAATAACAAAAAAAATCAAGGCTTGTCAGTTTCAAAGGAAACTACAACTGGATGAACACCATGGGGTGACAGGAAATGCGAAAGCGTTTTGAAAATGTAAATCTCAAAATGCTTAATGTCCTCTATTGGACATGTGTACATTCACTAAGTCATCTTAAATTTACTTGCAAATATTTGGACAGGCCTTATTTTAATAAAAAAACAAACAATGCATGTAAATTTTCAAAGCAGAGACATTAGAACAACTATCTGCATTAGAAAAGATTCTTTTTTTTTAAATTTATTTAACACAGAGAGAGAGATCACAAGTAGGCAGAGAGGCAGGCAGAGAAAGAGGGGAAGCAGGCTCCCCGCTGAGCAGAGAGCCCAATGGATGCAGGGGTTCAATCCCAGGACCCTAAGACCATGAGCCGAAGGCAGAGGCTTAACCCTCTGAGCCACCCATGCGCCCTGAAAAGATTCTTGATTTACAAGTAATATTCATGGAAGGATCCCCTGGAATCTAAAAAACATTATTTGCAGAAACTGAATCTGCATTCTATGATCTAAAGTTGTACCTGTATTGGTGTGTTTAAGGAATGAACAAAAATCACTAACACGTTAGTACCATAAAATACAAAAACAGGAAAAGACCTTGAAGATCACAGAGGCTAATCCTTCACTTAAGAAAAGGGGGTAAATTTAAGCAGGTGAAATCCTATCTCCAGTCCTCTGGGGCCTGAGACCCAGAATCCCTGATTTGGGCCTTTCTTCAGGCACTTCTCATCAGGCCGAAACACATTTCCCTATTTCCCTACATGAGGTCTGGAGACTGTATTCTGAAATACCTCTAAACAATAGCTGTCAATTTTTAAGAAGCTAAGAACCACAGCTCAAGCCCCGTAAAGATTACGGTCCTTGTGTGAGGGCAGATCAATCTGGAGTTAAATGAGGTGTGACAGAACACATTCACCAACGGCAGAAAAGGCCCAGCCACATGGGAGCTCATTTCACACATAACATCGCTGGCAATCTGAGGCTTCACTTCCCCGGAACCATGAAGAAATGAGACCATTAATTTTTTTCAACCAAATGTTTGTCTATGTGCCCCTCACACTCTGGGAATAACGGAGGGAATAAGACAGAAACGGCGCCTTCCAGTTCCATCAACAGTAGCCGCCAATATTTCTACCAAGGACTTCCATGTTCTGGAAGTTCATGGACCACCATGTTCTTCCACGGCGCTCCGCAATCACAGGGATGAACTCATGGAACACACCCAACATATGGCCCTCTTGAAATATGTCCTAGGATGATTACCGCTTTACAGATGCAGCAGGAAGCACAGAGAGATGAAGTCACTTCACTGGTGTCATGCAGTGGCTAAGTGACCAAAGCAGCATTTGAAACCAGACCTCAACGTCATGACCCTTAGCCACTGTGCTATCCTGACCCCAAGCTACTGGGGGAGACACACATTAAATGCATACCTACAAGTAATTATTTACATTATAAGAGTAATGAGTTATACAAAAGGAAAACGCTGGGTTCCTTAAGACTCATTTCCGAGAAGGGTCTAGTGACTGTCATACAGGACTCTTTTCACTACCAAAGAATTCTTTACTACTTGTAAATGTTATAGTGACATTTACCTTCCAATATAAAATGTCATATTAGTAAACTGCATTTGTACTCATGTAGCTGGAGGGGGGTTATGTTTATAAGTTTTAATCATTAACCACTGATACCAACCTGGCCGGCCATTCAAATCCTGGCCTCCAGAGAAAATCCTCTTGCATTGGTATAAGCTTGGAAAAGAGTTCTTCAAATTGATCAGCCCTGTCTTGCATGAACACCTTTTTTTTTTAATACATTGAAAAAGTGAGAGTTTCTTCTTTGTCTTTTCACATCCAATTCACTAGATATTCATTGTGAAGTTTGCCAGACTTTCATTCAGTCTCTTCTCTTTGCTCTGATTTTGAAAACGTCCATCATCAGTCAAACCCACACACGCAGGCCTGGTCTCAGCCTAATTATTCATGCCTATCACTGCAAAAAAAGGAAGACTTACCCCTCGTGCCCCAGGTCTGCTTGATTTATGCCAAATGAGGGTAATTAGTAGACATATGGACATTCTCATCTACCTAATGGAAAGCTGACTCCCTCGCCCGGTCATGTTTTCCATCCAAATCTGTTTTAAATGAACTGGGAACACTGTGTAAAGCCATTGTGCAGAGTACACAGTCAGCGCATCTCCAATCCGGGATCAGGACCTAAATCCGCCCCATCCCAGCCATCTAAGCCATGTGCCCCGCACAGCTCTGTGTCCGCCTGAAAGAAGGACATCTCTGCCTTCGCACAAAGACACCTCTGCCTGCCAAGCGAGTTGCCCGCAAGGCTGTGTTCTCCCATGGTGCATTTTTGTAAATTCACACCAGGTATGTTATAGACTAGCTGGGACCTCGGCATTGTTCAACCCTGTCCGAGTCACATGTCCCTTGGTCTCGCTTTCCTCATCTCTAAAATGAAAAAAAAAGTGAACAAAATAAGTTCTAAGCCTCTTTCCATGGTTAAAACTCTAGAGAAGACAAGCTTAGTCTTTCCTGGATTTTTCAGCACCACAGTGTGATTTAAGTGGGGAAGAAAACAACCCAGCAGGAACTAGAGATCACAGAGGTTTCCTGGGGGACCGTGAGCAGGACTTGTCTGTGGACTGAGCCCTGGCTCTCCTGGTAGTTTCCCAAGGAGCTGCCTTCAGTTCTCCTCCCTCCTGCCTATAGAACAGACCCAACCGGCCAACACACGAGAGGCAGAACCGCCCGGGGAGACGTGGCCATGAACGATGAATGTTCTGGACACGTGTACAAAGTGTTGCGTTTGGACAGGAATATGTATCCTAGCTCCTCCCCATGGCGTTTATCCTCCAGATGGTCCAGAGGACATTAGTCGGGGTCACATGTCTCTCGAATCCCTCCTTTGCTCTTTTTCCTATTTGCCTGTCATGCACGTGTGCGCATGGAGAGCTGCTTTCCCGTCTGGGTTTGCGACTTGCGGGGTGGAACGGGCTGGAACGGGCTGTCCAGGGAGGGTGACGCTGAGGTCTCTGTCTAGTGGCAACTACTCTGGTTTTGAATTATTCCTCCCAGGGTTGCCCAGTGGTTCCGCTCCCCAACAGCTTTCCAGGCTGGCGGAGGAAAGAAGCAGACAGCCTCCAGCGATCAGTTGCTTTGGGATAAAGTTGAAGAGCAAACCCATCACAGTATAGCACAGCAAGTGAAATCTGGCTGTCATCTTTCCTTAAAGCCCCGGGAGAGAATTTAGAAATTAAGGACTCCGAGAAATCAAAGCCCAAATTCTGTTTATGCGGCCTGAGAGACACGTTGCAAAAATCCACAGTCTTGGGAAACAAATTGAAAAGATCTTGGTTTATTAATTCTGGATGAAAGACCAGCTTCTTCTAGCTCCTGCTTTGGATTTTACCCACATTATTCTAGGGAAACAGGGAGACAGAATCAGTCCTGCTCGGCCCCAGTGCGAGGTGTCTGATGTGAGGCATTGCCACAGGGAGGATGCCTGAGGTCAGGCTGCAGAAGGAACTCCCGGGGGCATCAGCCCGGCCACCCGGTGTCCCCACTTCAGCCCCCAGCAAAGCAGTTCAGCAGTGACAGGTGTAGAGGGAACAGCTGTCAAGCTGTCTCCCAGGATTCGCCACAAACACCCCTCCCTGCCTCCAAACCAGAGAATGAGAGACTGTATCACTTTAAGAAATGGAGACTAGCAATTACGTCTCCGGCCTCCGCCGATCCTTCTCCCCCTTCACAACAATCAGCCCCAGGCAGGGCTGCCCAGTGCACTCAGAGTTGTGCAAACACCTCACCAAAGAAACACCTCTGGAGAGCGCCTGTGACTTGCTGATATCGCCATGCTCAGCCTATGATTGTGATTTTAAATACCCATCCCACATCAACTCAGTCCACACGGGGTAAGGCTGCTCTCAAGCAGAAGCTGACCGGGCCTCCCCACCATACCCTGCTTGTAGGCAGCTAGGACAGTGGGAGAAGAATGACCTTCACCAGTGGCTCGGGGTCCAGATTCTAGTCTGTCACACTCTGTGTCATTGGGCAAAATAGTTAACCTCTCTGAGCCTCAATTTCCCCATGTATGAAAAGGGCTGATAATCGTCTCCACTTGAACGGTTCTTTTGAGATAGAAAAACACACTTCTGGCGGCCAGTGAAGAGTCCATCCCAGGGTGCTTGGACATGACCATCGCAGCCCGTGCAAGCCATGTGGCCATCCTGTCTTGCCTCCCACCTGATCAGAAACACCAAAGAGGAGAAAATCAATTCAGCAGGTGCCGGGCACATCAACGGTCTTACTGCCCAAGTTGTCTTGATTTTAATTAGTAAAAGACAGCGAGTGTGTGCAAGTCAGCTTGCCACGGGCACTCTCGTCTGCACAGAAATATCCGGGGCATTATTCATTCCAACAGCTTCACACATGCCTCTTCGCACAAACCTGACATTTGCGATCGTTAGAGCAAATGCAGATGGACAAGTGAACCACTGCTGTTCGAAAAGAGGGTATGTAAAACCTGTTACCCAACTTAAAGGAGAGCGTTAATCCCACAAGATTCCTTCTGGTTTATCCCAGCTTCTGATTCTTAATATGTCACATCCCTCTGTCTACGGAAGCCTTCCTTATTAGGATCGCAGAGAGGCTGTGGCCGACGCCGGAAGATTTCATCCGAAAGCACGATGCGGTGCTCCAAGAGGCACCTGTGCCTGACCGGTGAGACCAAACAGACAGCAGGTGCACAATCTACGTGGCACCTGCTCACCAGACGTGACCACCTGTACCCAAATCGCCATTTGAGCCCCTGAGAATGACAGGCCCTTAAGGGCTCTGGGGTTAAATCTAGTGACTATAACTATCGACGAATTTGGATGCTCATTCCAATTGCACGAATTTGCAACCCTGGGTGATCCGGAAAGGCACAGACCCTAGTTAATGCGCATACGGCCCTCCCGACTCTGGCGCCCAGGACCGCAGGGCTGCTATCCAGTCACAGAGAAGCTCCAGGTTTGTCAGCGCTCGTACATCCGCGGAGATCACGCATAAGCCTAACTTGGATGCTCATAAAAGGATGCCTGTCAAGAAGTTAGATGCGCCTTACGGATAGCTGGAGCAGAGTTACCCGGGAACAACAAGCTCTTAGTGGCCCAACTCCTCATCTCGCCAAGCCTGTACTAATTGAAAAACCAAATATCTGTTCTTTATTAATGATCTCCCATAAATAGTTCCTGGCTTGAGTCAGATTTATAGCAGAGCTCCTTCCAAGGAGGCAGAGACAAACTCTCTCATATTGTTCTTATATGCCAAAGGCAGTTCTTTGGCTCCGAGACTGTTCCCAAACTGATGATTGCCATTCCTCTTGCCACCCCCACCCCCCTCACCCACCTACTGCCATTCCAATTCTGTCAGCTCTGGCAGCGGTGGGTGAGCTGTTACCTCCAAAAGGAAAAAAAAAAAAGAAGAAGAAGAAGAAGAACTAGAACTTTAAAATCCTTCTTAGTTGGGGTCCCCTTGCATTAGCAGCAGCAACAGCAACCCTGAGAGTCCCTCTGGGCAGAAACTGAGCTTCAATTAAAGGAGTGCCAGTGAGCCAGTCTGGGACCCAAGGTCTTAGCCACATGCACACAAGTACTCCCACGGGAGGGGCACCTGGGTGGCTCAGTCGGTTAAGCGTCTGACTCTTGGTTTTGGCTTGGGTCATGATCTCAGAGTCCTGGCATCAAGCCCCAAATAGGGCTCCCTGCTCAGCAGTCTGCTTGAGATTTTCTCTCTCTCCCTCCGTTCCTCCTCACTGGCACTCTCTGCCTATCTCCCGAAATAAATAAATTAATATTAAAAAGAGAGAGAGAGAACACCCATGGGAGTGGGAACCTCCACTCAAGTCCACAGTCCCACAGGACCTTCACCAAGAGACCCACCTGAAGAGACAGGTCGACCCACATGACAAGACTGATAGGCAAAAAACCAAGACCTAGGTATAAAAACAGCTTGTGTTTTTACTCAATATTACCATAAGAAAAAGAATAAATTACTATGAAAAAATTAAAGTTGAGAAGGAAAAATGAAGGAAGTGTGTGAGTGAGCAAAAAGGGCTTGACCCCAGAAGTAACCAGTAGCAAGACTAAAATTTTATATATAATAGAGTTTATTAAATAAAATAATGCTGGGAAAGACCAAGGAAAGTGGAAAACTGTTTCATTATAATCATAATACCTAATGTAAGAGAGTTCTGGTGGGAACTAGACGACAACAGACATGAGCGGAACCTGGGTGGCTCAGTCGGTTAGGTGTCTGCCTTCAGCTCAGGTCATGATCCCTGGGTCCCAGCTCGCTCAGCAAGGAGCCTGCTTGCCCCTTCCCACCCCCTCACTCCCCTATCCCCCGCTCGTGCTCTCTCTCTCTCAAATATCTTTTTTTTAAAAATAAATTAATTAAAATAAAATAAATAAAATTGACATGAAGTTGTAAAAACATCCATTGGTGGGATTCTGCCTTAGAAAATGAAGAACATAGTTTTTGGTCGTTGGGGCAGAATTAGTCTCTGTTATGATTCTTTTGATGGGCTTTTCATTCACACAGATGGAAGGCAACAAGTACCTTCCCCTTCTTCTTGGGAAAGCCTGAATCCAAAGAAAGCCCAGGTTAAATTTTGAGACTAGTATATTAGGTATCTATTTAATAATGGGGATTGGCTGTATTAACAGACTGTGTCTGTAGATGTATAATCATTTTCTTTTGTTTTTTTTTCCCCAACGTTTGATTCAGAACTGATCATTCCTTGGAATTTGTTCTTAAGATACCATGCTTGGGGGTGCCTAGGTGGCTAAATTGGATCTCAGCTCAGGGGTTGACCTGAGGGTTGACCTTGGGTGTTGACCTCAAGTCCCATGTTGGGCTCCACCCTGGAATGGAGCCTGGGAATGGAGAGAGAGAGAGGGAGGTACCATGTTTGCGTTGTCCAGGGATCTGCTCCCAGGAGACAGAGCCGAAGCTAGAATATCAGGAAGGAGGTTCAGCTCCGTCTTCTCTCCCTGGCCCCCAGGGGAAAAGCCACCAGAAAGTGATCCAGACTTAATCAAGGACAATCTGGGTAGGCTGTTGGATTCCACAGTGATGTGACTGAGTGCAAAAAATCCAGATTTGGATTAATGCATTGTGAATGATTAAATTATATTTTCAGGGATATGGGGCCAAGACACACCGTAAAGTCTCCCCTGGAGAAGAATGAGTTCTTCGCTGGCAGTCATCCTGGGAAGAAGACACTGTTTTGTCATTGTTAGTTGGGGTTTTTTTGAATGCCCTGAAATAGGGCAGGGAAGCTTTCCTCACCCTCTCCCCAGGCCACAAAGGCTCTGCACTCTCAAACCTGCAGAGGCTTGAACTAGACCCTGCGGTGGGGGCAAGGTGGAGTGAGCCCCAGATTAGCAGAACAGGAGCCTCTGAAGTTAGGTTTTGGCCTGAAGCTCCATGAGTCCAAACACGTCTAGAAAGAAGTGTGAGCTATTCTCCAGGTCCTGCCTGCTCTAACCTCAAGGCTTCAGCAGGGTCCTGTGAACTGAGCCTCATGGTGGCAGTCCTGAAGAGGACCAAGGAGGATGTGCGAAGAGGACTTAGCAGCGGTCCCCAACACGGCGGGACAGGCACAGCGCGGCAGGCACAGCGCGGCCCTCTCAACAGCAGTCAGCCGCGGGGCAAGGGAAGGGACCAGGATGGGGACATCTGGACGACCTCTCAGACAATACCTGGGAGCAGGACCCCGAGAATTCCTCAAAATCACTGAAAGGTACTTTGGGGGTGGAGGGAGTGGGGGGTGAGGGGGAGTTATTTCTAGCAATTTTGCTCATAAGGTCCTTGTCATAGTAATTTAAGATTAAAAAACAGTGTAATCTTTTTTTTTTTTTTTATCATGGGCTGGTAAAGGTTTGGATTATACCAATGTTTGTTGAAGTTACTGTTATTGGGCTCTGTGGTCAAACTCCCAGTGCCCGCCCAGGCCTGGGTCTCCTTTTCTTCCCAGGCATCCGAAAACATCACTTCCAACCCCTGTCCCTGAGTACAGAGCAATGCTGCGATCTGCACAATGACACGTGAGCGGAGATGATGGCTAACGTGGGACTCTGATGTCAAGGCAGCTAAGAGCTGGGTGCCATCACCAGGCCTTCTTCCCCGTTGCTGCAGAGACATTAAAGAGCACCTGCTGAAATGGGATGGCTGCAGGGCACGAAGAAAGTAAACTGGACCCGGAGTCATTCCAAACAGGAGAGTATCCCACCCTGCCTCCCGTGCCCCACAGCCCAGGCTCAGCTCGGACTTCTGAGTACAAAATATTCCCAGGGTCCTAACCTGATTCAATTCCAGGGTTAATTTATTTTAAAAGGTTTTATTTACTTGTCAGAGAAAGAGCACAAGCCAGGGGGAATGTCAGGCAGAGGGAGAAGCAGGCTCCCCACTGAGCAAGGAGCCCGATGCAGGACTCGATCCCAGGACCCTGGAATCATACCTGAGCCAAAGGCAGACGCTTAGCGACTGAGCCACCCAGGTGTCCCTGCAGGGATTACTTTTAATGGCAACATACTCTAATAGCCTAGCTAACAAGTGCAAACCCACCTTACAGACAAGCTAGTAAGATTTATAAAATAGAAGATACTTATCCAAGGTCACCTAATCTAAACCTTTAGGAGAGAAAAAAAGCACACATTTGGGTGTTTCTGACACCAGAACGTGAGCTCTTCCCTTTGCCTATCCGACACCAGCTCGCCGTCATCATGCAACAGTGACCGTCGGCACCTGCGTGAGGATCCCACAAATACCGTTCTAGAAATGGTGAGGTAAAACTCAAAAGGAAATCACCAACTTCAGATTTCTTAATCACCAGGAGTTGAAATATAAATAAAACATTCTTAAATCATTCCACACGTAATGCTATTTTCATTGTTTTTTCTTCTGATCCCCTGAAGAACTTCTGAATATGAATGCCATCTATGGTTGCAAGGGAAACAAGGGACACACGAAACTGAAATACAGACTATGATTCAAGGATGTAAATGCAATCATTATTATGTAATCTTCATATGTAAATATATAGGGAAAAAAAGACTTGAAGGAAAAACACAAAACAGTCATTTATTCATCCCACAAATATTTACTGCATGTCTACTAGGTGCCAAGCACTCTTTGGCACAGAAACAGACCATAAAAAAGGTAATATCTCTGCCTCATCTCCCGTTACATTCCAGTATTATTTCTTGGGAAAGGGAAAGCCATGGGAATTTTTTTTTTCTTTCTTCTTCTTCTTCTTTTTTTTTTTTTTTTTTTTTTGTGACAGAGAGAGAGAGAGAGCATGCGCACAAGTAGGGGGAGCAGCCGGCACACACAGGTAGGGGGAGGGGCAGAGGGAGAGGCTCTTCAAGTAGATTCCCCCCTGAGCACAGACCTGACAAGGGGCTCAATCCTGTGACCCGTGAGATCAGGACCTGAGCTAAAACCAAGAGTCTGACGCTCAACCGACAGAGCCACAAAGGCACCCCCAAGAGAGGGCATCTTAAAGACACCTGGTAAAGGAAGGAAATTATGCCTGGGATTATTAGCCTTTTATGATTTATGAGTTCCTAGTTTCTTCCAATATAATTGCCAAAGAGATAATGATAAACATCGAGTTGGATGACAAGATAATTTAGTATCATGCCTTGTAGATAATAATGGCAACCACTGGTTGTATTTTCTGAACCAAATATTGACATGCGGGTTATGAGGACAGGATTATTTATGGAGACAATAGAAGACATTATTTGAAATCGCCACGCATGCTTGCCAGATCCAGAATGATCATCGAATTACTTATTAATGTAATCATCTTTGCCAGCTCTAGCCGTTCTGTTATCAATAAACTAGTAAAACAAGGTTCTTAACTTCACCTAAGATGAACTCAAACAGCTCTCCCATCTTCTCTTTCCATGCTCCAACCATAAAATACGTGTGGCTTGGGTTCCTCCATTGGGAAAAGGGATGAGGGCAGAGCACTGAAACAAAGCGGGGCACATGGAGCTCCCTGCCCTCCCACACCCTTCCCCTCAGCAGTGCACCTTCCATTGTTTCTGTGGAATTCCCCCCAAGCAGATTCCCCACTCAAACCATTGGTGAACCCCAACTCATAGGCGTCAAAGGGCCATCAGTTCCCACTTCATCATCCAACAGGTCCATTTTATCCAGGATGTAAAGAATTCCTGTTTTTCCCTCTTTCTTTCGCCTTCTTTTAGGTTACCCTAAAAAATCCTGGTCATTTTTATAACTTTAACAGAATGTAACAATCAATCAGCTGTAGGCACAGGAAGTAGGAGAAAAGGAAATGAGAGAGAGAGAGTGACTGAAAAGGAGAAATTTTTGAGCTAAAAAGGACGGATGTTTGAGCTGAAAAGGATGTCTTTCAACTCCAAACTCATCACTTGGAGTATGAGGAATCAGTCCCTGATTTTTCATCAAATTCAACCCTGATTCTTCATCTGCAAATAAAAGATCTATGAGAACAGAAATTTGATCTTCTTCACCATTACGTCCCTGTCTAGAATCATGTCCGATAAACACTGTTAAATGAGTGAATTAATATGCAGTGAATGAATACCATCCCAGAAGTGGAAGGAGTATGACAAAAGTCCTGATTACAGACAGCTGGGGGGGAGCTGTTCTCCTGAGGTGAGCTGACCCCCTGGGTGGGACCCAGGATCTGGAGTCAAACATGCTCAGTGGGGTTGGGTGGGAACAGGAAATCTGGAGCAGAGCAGAGCAAAAGGACACACAGCTGAGATCAAGGACCCTAGAAAGAAGTGACAGGAGAACCTAGCCGGGGAAACCTAAGGTGGAGCAGAATTAGTAGAACCAGGAAAGAAGGCCAGGAGGGCCCTAGTCCTAGAGAAACCAGGGTAAAGGTATTCTGGAGACAGGGACTCGGCTACAGCAAAAAGAGATGAGGAGTAAAGAGATGCATGTTGGTAAGGGGATGGCCAAGAGGTAGCGCTGGGCTCAGACCTAGGCCTTCCTACTCTGGTCCAGCAGCCCCACAAACTGTCCACATTCCAAGCTGCATCCCTATGAAAAACACTCACTCATAGTGAAGCATCCTTAAATGTGAGACCCACAGTGGGGAGGATCCTTGTCTGTTTAGACCCCTGTTGTATCCCAAGTGCTTAGAACAGAGCACAGAACTTTGTCATATTTTATGCCCCTATCTGTGATTCTGGGGAGCCAGGAGGACCAAGAAAAGAACTGACATGTTAACAAAGGTCTTTAAGGCCATAAAGACTTCATGCTGATAATTTTGAGAGGCTCTCCACATCCATAGAGAATCTGGCTTAAAAGTCGGAAAGAAAACTGCAGGGAAATTTAGAAAGGCCAGGAAGTCAGAAATCCTAGGGTCCAGAGACAATTTTTTTACAACTAACTAGCTCTCTCAGCCTCAGTTTCTTCAGCTGTAAATGGAGTGGATTATTTTATTTATTTATTTATTTATTTAGTATTTTTTTAAGGTTTTTATTTATTTATTTGACACACACACACACATAGAGAGAGAGAGAGAGAGAGAGAGAGAGATGACAAGCAGGCAGAGAGGCAGGCAGAGAGAGAGGGGGAAGCAGACTCCCTGCTGAGCAGAGAGCCCAATGCGGGCCCCGATCCCAGGACCCTGAGATCATGACCTGAACGAAAGGCAGAGGCTTAACCCACTGAGCCACCCAGGTGCCCCTGGAGTGGATTATTAGTAGATCATCTCTATGGGTCACTTCCAGGTCCAGGCTAACTTTGGTTTTAATCATACTTTTGTTCCTATCTAAGGCTAAGGCATCTCTGAGTCTATTATAACTAGGAATCTTATGCCAACTGGTTAAGATTCCTCCTATTTTGTCCTTGGGAAAAATAAGGGTCCTTCTAATATGGAAGCAAAGTTCTATTTCAGCGACCAGGTGGGGTCTACAGACCAATATTACAGACTGATAGAAGAAGCAACCGGCATTGTCATTTCTTAATCTCTATTCTGAAGTTTCTGCCTACTAGGGCATTGTCATTTATTAATCTCCATTCTAAAGTTTCTGCCTACTAGAATGGGCTATACAAGCCATTCTACCTCCCTTGAATCCCATAACCATGTGTATTTTTCTATAGCCACTATTAGAACCTAACAGATACTCTGGCTATCTTAGCGGATTTCTCCTATTAGATAATTAACTCTGAGAAGAGGACTGTATTCTGTTCACTTGTATCTCTCCTAGTCCTGACAGGCTATTTGCACTGGATGGGCCCTGTAAGTATTTATTGAGTATCTTTTCATATATTTTTATCATACATATTCCTATATATGTTTCAGGTATATCTTTCCTCCTTTTTGATAAGTTTAGAATCTCCTTCAGCAGAGATAGTGCTCATTCCTCCATTAAAGACACCCTATTTTATGTTGCTATAGATTTTCTGAAAGCATGTAAAAGAGGAAATCAAACCAGAGCATGGGTCATATAGTAAATATTTTAGGCTTAGGGGGCCACAGAGTCTCTGTCATAACGACTTAACTCTGTAGTTGTAGCACAAAAACCACCACAGACTGTATATGTTTGTGGGCAAGGGTCTGTATGTGTGCTGTGTTTCAATAAAACTTTATTTATAAAAAATGGGCAGTGGGCCAGACTATGGGCTGCAGTTTTCCAACTCCTAAGGTAAATCTTGGAACAAAGAAACATGAGTAAGAACAATTTGTTATCATTTTGCCAATCTCAGTGTGAGAGATTTGGTCCCGTGTGGACGCTTAATGAACAAGTTAAGAAAAGGGACAATAATAATATGACAATAATGAAAAAAGCGACATCTCTTGGTTTATTGGTTACCTCTAGGACCTAGTCAATTATTTAACTGCATTTAATACAATGGATATATGTTTGACTATGTATTTAAATCCACAGCCACATGCAATTTATCAATATGTTGCAAAATCATAAGCCTTGCTACCATAACCTTCAGAAAAAAAAAAAATCTGGCTATTTCCAAAACTTAACCCCAGAACAAACCTCTCCTAGATAGAAATCTTCAAATAGATCTCCCTCTAAATAATAAAAGCTAGGGGAACCAGTGGAGAAAGTTACATAAACAATAACAACGCAAAACGATGGGTGCTGAACTCCCATCACTTAAGAGCAACATCATCCATTTAAAAGGAAGAAGAAGAAAAAGAAAACTGAAATCACATAATCCCGCACGGGTATAAATAGGGGGTTCTGGTTCACAAACTTCAGTCTGTGAAGAGGAAACAGGAGGATCTAGTATTTGTCAACTAAATGTGTTGCTATAACCTAGGACAGATACAAAAAGGAGAAAATTCTTTACTCACCAGCCCCCTGAGTCCTCTGACACTGGTGCTGGGCACCTGTCTTGGTTCCTGCAGCTTCTGCAAAAGAGATCCATCCATCGTGGACTCATCTCTCCGAGGTAGTAGCCCTCACAGACTCACGTGTGTGTTACTTGTGCTCAGGTGTGCCCTGGAGTGCCCGCACGCGCACACACATACCGTGGGCCTGGATAAGAGTGATTGTCTCAACTCCTCCCCCATGAAGTCCCTAAATAATAAACCAAGTTAAATTTGAGCAATCTGACTCCCAAGAAGAGGAGAAAGAAAAAGATAGGGTGGCTCAGCCAAAAGATAACAAAGGCTGCAAACTGATCGCCAGGAAGCTGGAGGAGGTTGAAATGGCACCAGAATACTCGGAGACCCAGACACTCTCTGGCGCTAGACACTGGCCCGGAAAGTGGATTAACCGGGCAGATGGTATCAGAGTCGGAGCCGGGATTCCCAGGAGAGGCTGCCAGGGACAGGGCAGTGCCCTCCACATACAGTTAGGGACCTCACAAGCATTCCAAGGCCTTTCAGGACCCAGTGGCCCCATCCTGCAGGCGTCCGCAAGTGCACACCATGGGGCAGTTTAATTCCTCAAGGTCAAAGGAAATGGAAGGGAAGCGGGAAGAAGGAAATTACTAAAAGTTAGAGAGGAACGGGGTGTAAAGCCTGAGCCAGTTTATACCGGAAATCAAGGCTGATGGAATGCTCAAATTCGCTTTCTACTCTCTCTGACTGTAACTCAGTCTTCTTCCCATTCAGATGCAAAGTCCAAGGTGGGCAGAGAGCCGGGACTGGAAGGCTGACAGGGAGGGGTTAAAGAGAAGTCCCCCTCCCAGCACCGCCAAGAGCAACTCAATTCCTGGAGCTGAAGCAATGACGTCAGCATCCTCTGAACAGCTCCGGGAGCAAATTCCTCTGTGCCCAGAGCGCTGCCCCAAAGGGATGGGCGATGAGGAAGAGCACGACACCAGGGCGGCCAGTCCCATTGAAACGGGGCAATCAGTGTTTCTGCTACGATATTTAAACGAAAGAAAGAAAGAAAGCTGGAGGAGGAAGGAATTATTTCCAAAAATGGAATCCAAATTGTCAGAGAGTAAAAACAAAACAGCAGCAGCAGTAAGAACAAGAACAAAAACAAACAAAACCTAGCATAGAATCCATCGGAGAGCTCAAAGTGGGGGTATGTGAGGGAGGTGGGGGCCCTGGGGCCCCGCGGGGGCCAGTCCTCTTGCGGTGGCCTTGAGGAGAGCAGGCGGCCAAGTACTCCTGTCTCTGTCCCAGGGCGGCTGCCTCTCACCAGAAATGCTCCAGGTGAAGGACGGGTGTCCAGCACCACCAGCACCACCACCACCCCCCACCCTCCCAGCCCCCTCTCCCCGCCACCCAGCCCACCCCTTCCCCGCAGGATCACCCCTCCGGGCACTGGTGGAGAGTGTAACAAAACGACCTCCTCTGGAAGGAAGGAGGTCACCGGGTCGCCTCCTGCTCCTGGTGTTTTTCAAATGGGCTTCTCAAATGTAAGCGGACGGGGTAAGAAGAGGGCCGAGTGGGAGTCAGCCGGGCCTCGGCTCAGGGTCCCCGCCCCACCCCCCAGCTGTCTGGACCCATTCACTGGCTTGGAAGCCGCAAGGCACGTCCGTTTCACCCTCTCCGTGGAGGGGGTGCTGTCCCCGGGTAACCCCGCCCCCTCTCTCTCACCTCAGGGCACCTGCCTCAAATAACTTCCCCGGTGTTGTCATTCACCTCATGGATAATTGATAGCACGTCAAGCTGATGCTAAGAAAAGAACAAGGTGGTTAGACGTGTGCCTACTATAAATAGACCCACGACAGGACCAGCATTTGCCAACTTTTGAGCAGAGAATGGCAGAAGCAGAAACAGCAGCTTCCCCCGGGTCCTGGGGAGAGCCGGCTTCACCCCGGCAGCCGCAGCCAGGCTGAGTCGCTTCCCTGAGCGGCAGCGGGCTGGGAAGACGCGCCTCTCCCCGTTTGGGAGCAAAATTAAAAATACCACACGTGCGGGAACTTGTGGGCTTGCTTGACAGATGCAGCCACAAAGCTCAAACAACACATGTTTTTAAAACGTTTGCCTTCTTCCTCCCATATTATCTGTTTTCTTTCTTTTGTGTGTTTAGGCACTTTATTTCTGTATCCTGCTCTCCAAGGGATTTCTGGTTCTAAGCTTTTATACAGGTAACCTCCGCACAAGCGAACACACAGATAATGGGCACTTGGGTGGACGCTAAGTGAGGTATGTGTTAGACACTGCAGATACAAAGAGGAAAAATAAAATAGGGCCTCCAGCCTCAAGTGGCCATTTGTTACAAGTAGCAAAAATCCATTCAAAATTGAAATGTAAATGGGAGAAATTATGAGGACGCAAGGCCTTTCTCAACACCTCCTTCTATGAGCTCCCCAGCAAGCGAGCCAGTCCCAGGCCAAGACTGGATGAAAGGTGTTGCCTTCCCATCCAAGCCGGTTGCTGTTTTTAATGCCCTCAAGATGGTGGCCTTTAATTTGAAAGAGACACTGAGAAGAGGGACAGAAAACAAAGGCAAGTGTACAAAACTTTACAGGCTAAAAAATTACTTCTATGTAAAGATTGAGATCCTTGGCTTGATTACTCACATATGGAACAACCAACCTGGAAACAAATCAACTGAATGCTTTTAAATCTTTGAGAGCACTGAGTTGCCAAATAAACAAGTCTAGTCTGGAAAATCCTACTTCCCAAAGTAACCCCAGCTTCCCCAAAGCTCCACCAACAAGAAGGAGGCAGTGAAATTCGTACAAGCCTTGGGAAGGTGCCCCTCTCCTGTGCCCACACCGGGGATATCCTGAAGAACAATGGGTGAGGAAAAAGGTGGACAGCTATAGTAGAAAGACACAACTGGGCTCTTGGAACACTGAAAAAATTAAATTAAATTTTTTTTTAAAAGGAAGAAGAAGAAAGACAACTGACTTCTGTCTCTGTAAAGGAATCACTACATTTCAGAATCACTGAAATTGACTATACACACTCTAACTGTTGGGGTTCACAAACAAAGCAACAAATTGGAAAACACTGGACACTTGAAGGAAGAGCCTTGGGTCCCTGGTCCAGTTCCTAAATGGGTGACTGAGAACACCCCTGAATGCCTCCTTGCATGGCAAGGTCTTAGGAAAGGTAGACTTCAAACCAGACATTCCCCAAGGACATCAGTTATACAAGATGAGAAGTTCTTCCTTTACCCAGTCATCAACCATAAGCAAGAGGGAGGGATCAGAGCTGAAAACACAGTAGAATCACTAGTGCACATATATCACCAATAAACCTGTCTCCTGCAGGGACCTTAATAACCAAGCAGATAGGAGATCTCTCCCCTATTTCCAAGCAGAGCATCTCATCAATAATCCAGACAGGAGATAATATGCCGAGACCTGCTGTGCCCTCCCAGCCAAATCCGACCTCAGGGGCTCCAGGTTATCGTGCCCCCATTTCGCACCTAAGAGATGACCGAAATATACCCTTGGCTGCACAGCCTTTTCTGATTCATTTGTAAGCTACACTAATAATCCCATGATGCAAACAGAGCGGGGGGAGGAAAGTATTCGGGAACCGTCAGAAAGGTTATTTTTGCAAGACGTAAGGGAATGATTATAATGATTTATTAAAATCTTACAATGTGAGAAAGTAAGATCAGCAAACAAAATCCAATTAAGGAATTCACCAAATAAAAAGGAATTGAACTCCTCCAGCCTGAGGTTGACAAAGAAGCCATTCAGTAAAGAGCTTTATATGCTAAACTTAGCTGGGTAAACCTAGTTATTTTCCACGCAGTGCTGTTCTTAAAAGAGCTATTTAACTTCATCCATCTCTAGGATCTAAAAGACTAAGTATTTCGACTTGTGGAGGGTTTGATTTTTTTTTTAATAATTTGAATTCCAATTTTAAAATGAACTTGCCTGAGAGACTACCTTGAGTAGATTTAAAAGGTGACTAACACCGTGTTTATAATGCTAACTCCTCAACATCTTTCCTCTCTGGCCTCTCTTCTTTTACCTTCCCTAAGACCTAGGACCCCTTCAGTGTTCAGCTCCTTTGGCCCAGATTGGTCTACGTACTTTCTGTCTCTCTCAACCATTTGGGTTCCATATATTTTGAATGTGTTTCCACATACATAATTTGATTTCTCAACATTTCCACTTTCCATTTGTTTCTTCTCTAAATTTTATCAATCAACATGGCTCAGGATCCCCAAGGCAAAGGCAAGAAAGCTGTGTTTGACACTTCAGACTCCCTTTTCCTGAGTACCTACACTCTCTTCTGCTTCATTCAACACTGGATTCACTCCTGCATCCGAGGTCCTCAGGCTCCCCCCTCCACCTGAGGGAAACCTCTCACCAAAGCCACCGGTTCTGTCCCAAGGACCAGATTCTGCTGACATTCTCGGTCCCATCTGCAGCCACCAACACTGGTAACCAGGTCCTCCTTTGGCTTCGGGACAGGAGGCAGTCCGCAGTATCCTCCTGCGTCTCCTTCCCAGGCTTCTCCTTCTCGTCCCTCAGCGTCCCCGTGGTCCTTCACACGGCAACTTTGTAAAATGTATTTCTTGTCATCTGCTCTGTGAAGCCTTCTGTTTTGGACTGAAAGTTTGTGTCCCATTCCCCCACCCTGCTAAATTCTCAGTTTGAAGTCCTAACACCCCAGGGCGCCTGTATTTGGAGGAAGGGTCTTTAAGGAAGGAATTAAGGTTAAATGAGGTCATCAGGGGAGGGCCATGATCCCAAAGGATTAGTGTCCTTTGGGACACTAGTGGCTGTCTGCAAGCCAGGAAGACTGCTCTTATCAGAAACCAAACACCGCTGGAACCTTCATCATGGGTTTTCCAACCTCCAGAACTGTGAGAGAACAGACTGCTGCTGTTGAATGCCCCCGTGTGTAGTAGTTTGTTACGGCATCAAGAGCAGTCTGATGGGCCTCCCTTAAATCTCCGTCTTTCTCACCCTATCGAGCTCATGCCGCTCTCTAGCCGGGACGACCACCGTCCATTACAGCATCCACCATCCTGTGATACAGCCGCGTGTTGCTGGGCCTTTCCTACCTACTAACTATGAACTCCTCAGGGCAGAATCAAAGCCTCCCATTTCTCTGTGTTCTTTCTCTCAGTCTAGAGCAGGAGCCACCCACAGAAAATGTTCAGGACGTGCTTGTGAGGTGAATGAATGAATTCATAAATGAAATGGGCAACACTGAGTTTCTTGTTTGCATCTGGGTTTAAGGCATTTATAAATGCATTATGTGCGCAGACGGGAGTGTGAGTTTGTGTGTGCGTGGGTGTCTACACCACAAGATGATTTATTTGCAAGGGGTGACGGTGTGAGGGAATCAATGAGCTTCAGGCTCTTATCACAGAACCATCTCTCCATCCCCCCCTCCAAAGTCCTCCTGAATCCCTAACTCGGTTCCCACTCAAAACAGATCACTTCGTATCATTTTATAGCCCTGCCTTCCTTTGTTTTGCCTCCACAGGGAGGACTTAGCCAGTTACCTCCCACTGTGTGTGGCTCTGATTCCCTGGGCCCGTGAGGCCAGACTGAAGTCACTTGTTCCAGAAATCCCTCTGAACCAATGAAATCTCAGTGTAGAATCCATTCCCCAGGGTGCTGGGAACTCTTTACAAGGCTGCTGAGCAAACCTACACGTTTATGAGTTACAATGTAGCCAAGAAGAGCACGATGACTCTATCTGCCGGCAGAAGATGGTTTTGAAAAGGGTGGGGGGGGGGGGTAGCTTTAGGCTTATGGCCAAACTGGAAAAGTGTGCATACTCTTTCCGGTTTTGAGAAAGATCTCTGCACCCTGGGGAAATCGGGCCTCTCTCTGTTTTCTCTTCTCACAGCTATTTATGATCGCTTGGAACAAAGATCTCAAGTCCTCTGTCTCTTTTTAACTCTCTTTGTGCAAAGGAACCTTCTTTTTCCAAAGCCTTGGGCTGTCCATGCTTCTTTGGAGGGAGAGAGACTTAGAAATGGATATGCACCGACACTATCTCCTCCTTCCCAGTCAAAACTGCACAGTGTTGGAAATGACAACTGTGGCACCTAACACTACAGCCCCGACATGGTTCCAAGAACCGCCAGGGGAGGCGTGGGCTCCAGTCCCCCTGCGGTTCCCTCGGCACCTGAGCCCGTGGCCCATTTCACAGTGAGTCCAGCTTTTATTTGCTGGAGGGAGAAACTTAGTTAGGAAGGGAGGAAAGGAGTGGACTGTGGACTTCCAAGGCCATGTTTGCAAATCATTTTAAAAGAGCCTAAGGGAGAGGTCTGACCTGTCTCTCTGCTCTCCACCGTTCGGCTGGTACTACGTGGGTGGGAACTCCCTGGGGGTCAGGAGGAGATACTCAAGCTAAAAGCATCATTTGTGTGGGATCACGGCACTGTCTTCCATTTCCTGTTCAAGGGCTTTGAGCTTACCCAGAAAGGACCTGCATTCACATATTTTAAAGCATCTACATTCTATACGGATAGAGATTCCCAAGCAGCTGTAGAAGTGGTAGCTGCAGAGTAAGGATCCAAGACTTCTAAGAAGTTCTTGGATAATGACAGGCCTGGGCTGGCTGAAGAGGCTGCAGTAACAGGAACTTGCGGGAGTAAAAGGTACAGCACGAGGAGCACAGTCAACGGTGTCATGCTAGTGTTATCTGCGGACAGACGTGGCGGCTACACTCGCGGTGAGCACAGCATGATTTAGGGAGTTGTTGAGCACTGTGTTGTACACCTAAAATTCAAACAACATTGTGTGTAAAAATAATATGAACCCGGGGTGCCTGGATGGCTCAGTGGGTTAAAGCCTCTGCCTTCAGCTCAGGTCATGATCTCAGGGTCCTGGGGTCGGGTCCCCTTATTGGGCTCTCTGCTCAGCAGGGAGCCCGTTCCCCGCCCCCCCACTCTCCCGCCTACTTGTGATCTCTTTGCCTACTTGTGATCTCTGTCTAACAAATAAAATCTTTTTTAAAAAAATACAAACTCACCAACATACACACACACACACACACACACACACATGTGCACACACAGGCCCCACACACAGTCCTGAGCAGCCTCAGGAAAGAGTCTTGACGGGCTTATGCCTCGTTTGTTTCAAACTGGAAATGTGATGTCCTGAGAAGCTAAAAGAAAAAGTCACGTTGGTTTGTGCCACCTTCGCTACCACAGCGTGACTCAGGAAATGTGGGGGCATAGTGCCCCTGTGCCTGGGAGACATGGGGGTAGACTGAGGCACCAGATACTGACGCTCCCTAGTCCTCTTCTGTACCTCCCAGCGGGAACCCTGCTCAGTCCTTGGGAGATAGTCCCTTTCTTTGAATCAGCTGGATCCATCCCACCCCCTGATCTTTTCCTGAGAATCGACCTCCTTTTTCCCTTCCAGTAACTCTTGGTGACTATGGTGATTTCTGGAACAGCCAAGGGCCCTGAGGGAAGAAATGGCTTTTCCAAAACTTTAGGCTTAGACCCAGCCAACAACTTCCAGCTTCCCTCCACCTCCCTCCCTCTTCCCCAATCCTGAGTGCCTCCGCCTGAAGCCTGTTGCCATGGTTACTCTCATCTTTATCTGCTTTGCTGGTTAAACAAGCTGAGTTCACTCCAACTCACCTCCTGGTCACCCCCCACCTCCCTGTCCTTCATCGCTTCCCAACCTTCCCCTGCTCAGGTCTTTCCTTTCCCGGGGGATAAAAGGCAAATGAAGTACTCACGTTCCCCTTCCCACCCCGCCAGTCTACCAGACCGTATCGGAATATCTTCTGTGATATTCCTAAATGGAATAGTGCCACTCGTGTCAGAAACAACCAATGAGTAGAAATGAAGAGTCTACACAAGTTCTAAAAATGGAGGGGGAAAAGGGAGTTAAAGGGACAAGAAGGGAGAAGTCCAGGGAGAAATATTCTGGTTGGCAAAAGGAGGCTGGCATCTAGAAAAGTTACATGCTGGGCCTACCAGCGTCCAATAATGCCAACTCCACCCAGGGAGCTCTCCTCACTCAGAGCAAGACGCGCATCCTACTCTACGGAGACCAGCCCTTTCACCTCCTCCCACGACATCCCACCCCCCCCCCCTTCAGAAGGATGATATTCCTTCCTCCAGGCCAGACCAATGCCCTTCAGGCTGCCCTGGATTCTCTGACTTCCTGCTTCCTTAGGGATCTCTTTTGCCCCGGCAGCATTACAGAGAAACAAAAATTGTATATATTTAAGATGTGCATGGGGTGCCCAGGTGGCTCAGTGGGTTAAAGCCTCTGCCTTTGGCTCAGGTCATGATCCCAGGGTCCTGGGATGGAGCCCCACATCGGACTCTCTGCTAGGTGGGGAGCCTGCTTCCCCCTCTCTCTGCCTGCCTCTCTGCCTACTTGTGATCTCTGTCTGTCAAATAAATAAATAAAATCTTTTAAAAAAAATGTACAACTTGATGTGTAGATGTTTGTATACATCGTGAAGCAAGCACCACAACCAAGCTAACTAACACACCCATCACGTCACAGAGTCAACCATTTTCTTTTCTTCCCTTCTTCCTTCCTTCTTTTTTTTTCCCCTTCTTCTTTTGTTTTGTTTTGTTGTTTGTTCCTGTGTGTGGTGAGAACACTTAGGGATCTAATTCAACCAAAATTGCTTAAGCACCTGAACCATAAACCAATTTCTTTCTCCTTACTCTTGCCCTGCAGCATGGAAACAGCATTTCCCATCTTAGAACAAATTTCCCTTTGGCCCCATTACCCTCTAGGTGAGGCCCCCGCGAGGCCCGCTTAACTTTCTTCCCTCAACTCTACTTCCTTGTTCTGCATCACCGCCCCCACCCCCCACCCTCCCAGCACCAAGTCAGAGCCCAGGTCTTGAGGAACTTTCCGGATGCTAGTCAGCCTCCTAGCTGTTGTACTCCCGGACAAGTGGATATGGGGGTTAACAGATAAGACTCTGGAGCCCCTTTATTTATGTTCAAATCTGGGGGCTAGCATTTGTCCACTGGGTGATTTTAGCCAAGATATGTCACCTTCCTATTGCCTCAGGGTCCCTCTATACCACTGTGGTAATGACGGTAGCTACCTCAACGGGTTATTGTGATGGCTGCATGAGGCAACAAGTGTAGAACGACCAGAGCAGGGTTCCCCTCGTAGGAAGCCCTTTAAACTGCAGCAGTGGCCTTCTATGATCCAGCCACTAGGTGAGGACACTAGGTTGTGCATCCCTCTGTTCTAGATCCCTGCCCTTGACAAACTTTGCAAACTGGCTTTGCACGTTGTCTCATACCCACCCCCCATCGCTCCTGGTGACTACACCATCACACACGCTGCTCCCCTAATGCGGGACATACGCACCCCCACATGCATACCACAGCCTACAACTTATTCTTCAAAACTACTCTGATATCAGCTTCTCCGGGAGGACTTGCTTGGTTGAGGAGCTCCCCTGGTTTCTTGGGGTTCACTGCATTTTCCAGCATCCTGAGTCCACCTCCACCAAAGCACTGTCATGGGATCCTATCTGTGCCTTGTTCTCCCTTCTATTGCTGTGCACCTCCTAACCCCAGAACCTAGTCCAATTCTTGGCAACCAGGGAACTTAACATTGATGACTAAGCGACAAGGAATGATCTCAGAAGGATTTAGCTCCACTGTCTCAACTGTTTATATCTGTTTGAAACCTTTATTCACTCACCCAAAATATTCACTGCAACTTCAGATCACCTAACATTTTGGTAACATGCACTCTTTATCCTCGCCTACATTATGATTATAAAGACTCAAATAGGGACCCAGTGCACGGAATCTGTGTGTGAAGCCCTGTATGGAAGGACCCTGGAGAAGTCACTCAGATGGGGGTGAGGTACCTGAGTTTTACGCAACTCATACTTCTCGATCTTGTCTGGGAACTTTGGGGTGTGAAGCAGCCTGATAACGGATCCCGCCCAATGTCTTCGCGGAGTCCCTACACCACATCTGTTATACTTAACTCTATTTAGGGTTTGCAACTTTAAATTTCTTAAAAAGAAGTCATGCGACCTGGACAAGAAGTTCTCTGTGAACCAGTATCTGCATTTAGGCTCACTCCTTTCCTGTCCACGTCCTTACGAATTGTCTTGTTTCATAACCTGTTCAAGAATGCCTTCTGGAAATGATGTCAGACCCTCTCACCTCCAGGCCGCTCATTTTTGAAAGCCTAGAAAATGTTTGCCTATCTCAGTTTTCCACTTCCTGTCCCATCTTATTATCCATGATTCTCCAAAGATTCTAAATAGTAATTCAGTACCTTCTCTATAGTCCCTAGAATGTAATCCATGCAGGCCAAAAGGCTTGAATCCTGTAGCTCAGGCCTGTGTTTGCAGAGACAATCTGAAAAAATGGGATTAGGACTAGTTTTCCTCTACGGTTACTGGAGAGTTAGTGGTCTATCCTAACCTTCTGTAACATCCTTTGTAGACGTAGGCAAATCAATCATCCATTGATTTTCCTAAGCAGAATGGTAGGACTGTACAACACACATATTTTAGAGTCAGAAAGACCAAAAATAAGAAAAGAAGCTTCATCATCTAGTGGCTGCACCCGTGGACAAGACAATTAGCCCCTGAGTCTCAGTATCTTCCATTTCAAGATAAGGAGAAAATAATGCTATCTTTCCAGACAGCTTTAAGATGTCCGAAAAGGCTCTTGGAAATGGTGTGTGCTTCCTCAGCTGCCATTAGGCTTTCCTTCACGCCATAGGAGTAATTTTTGGCATGTAATTCCTGATGTGAAAGGGTCGAGAATCACGTCAGGAATCAAATGGCAGGAGAATTAAAATAATCAGCACAGCGATACACGACTTCCCCAGAGGAACTGCCGAAAACTGCTTATCCACAGATCTTACTTTCCTTATACATTTGATGTGAAGTTCAAGATGAATGCCTAAGAGGAAGGTCAGCCCCTTGTGTCACTGGAATACTCTGTAGAAAATAAAGCAAAAACAACAACAAACAAACAAAACGCGAGCAACATAGACTACCTAGAATAGAATTTAGCAATGGCGGAAGGAGACAACCAGGATGAGACCTTGCTGAGAGCTCTCAGATACGGCCAGAAACCACATCTCTACAGAGCTGGTGAACTGCATATAGTTCCTGGGTCAGCGGGCAAATCCTGCTATACCCGGTTCTTATTTTATCCGGGGCGATCACCTCAGCTTTCATTCCCAAAACCCTGATCCACCCGTACCTGAAGGCATCCTAAGAAATGTCTGTGATGGAAATGTTCAAAGCTTTCTTCGCTTTCAAGTTTATTTCAGTTTCTAGACACACACACAAAAGCTAAAATGTATATTTGCTCCTACTCGGGTGCCCAGAGCTTCAACGACCCTACTTCTTGATGAGCTCACGTCAGGCTGGATCAGCTCAAGTATGAGATACAGGAAGGGAGGTGAGTCCTCACAGAAATCAGCTTGTCAGCCATTACCTAGGGTGGACCCTTAGCTCTTAAGCCTTTCTACATGTCTATGGTTGTTGAAGTATATTTAGATTTCAGGGGGAAGAAAACACACCACTTTTTTTTTTTTTAAAGCTTTCTGAAATAGGATTTGCCTTTCATGGGGAATTATTTTTTCTTCAGCAAATTTGACCTTTTTCTCTAATTTCCCTTCACACTCCTTTCTAGGCTTCAAGATAAAAATCCTTCTGTTTGAAAAACTAGAAAGCACAGAATGCTCAGGTCCATCGTCACCTATTCTCAAGGGGAAACCACTTCCTTCTCAAGATAAATCACTTTTGCAAGTGAAAAATGAAAACTAAGAGAGGATCCCTTGAGGTCTCCTGGACTGGGAGAACCCTGCCGTTTACAAGGCCCACTGTCTGGTTCTGGGGCACAGTTGTGACTTAAATGCTCAATGGGAGAGAAGGCGTCAGGAGAAAAGCATTCCTCACTGACCTGCTTTGATGGTTACCTTCCTCTCAAGGCGACACAGGGGCACTTACCTACCCAAGAGCAGGTGCTCCTGTGTGTGAACTGTGAGCACCTGTCTGCTCCTCATCCCCAGGGAGCCCTCCACTTTTCATGGAGCAGTTGTCATTCTTCCCTAACAAGGATCAGAGCATGCTGTCCTACCTCTAACTGGTGAGGACAGAGTCGCCCGGGTCTGAGAACCAGAGTAACGGGGTATCTGACTGCTTTGGCATTTGTTCAGTGTTTGCACATCATCATAACATTTATTTTAAGCCTGTAAAGGTGCCAAGTGATAGCTCCTGGGCTGACTTTGATCAAATCCTATCACAGAGCCAACGAATCCTTAATAGATATGTTTCGCTGCTCATCCCAGATGTGAACGGTGTCACTCTGGAACAGAGGAATGTTTCCTAACGGGACCCAGCCCCATTCTGACTCCAGCCCCAGGAATCAGCGTTTTTAAGAAGCTTCCCGAAGCACACCAGAATCATCGCTCCAGATAAACAGACTCGGACACTTCGGTTTCGTAATCCAGAAGGAACGGTCTGCCCTCTTTTTGCCAAATATATACATTTTTTAAAAACCAGGAGAGGGCCAGGATGGTTTTTTCAGTTGAACTTGTTTCCTGCACCCCCAACCGAGCATCACTTAGAGCAGGAGTTAGAGAGGATCTTGAAGTTCCTTTGGTTCATTTCCACTACAGCAGAAGTGCTGGGCCATAGCACCTGTTCCTCCAAGCTCCGCTTAAACACCTCCAAAGGCAGGTCATTTACATCCCCAAAGGCAGTTTTCCCCCTACCACCAGAACCCATGACCAGAATGGCCTTTCCTCCCGGTTGGCCTGGGGTGCCCTTGACAGACAGGTGACAGTGGCATTTTACAGCTCGTGTATTTGAAACTCAAGAAGCTCCCCTTTACCTCAAATGTGCTGGTTTGGAAGATAATACACGGGATGACCTTACAATTTACATACAGCACAAGATCAACGTGAAATCCCTTACCCTGCATCACAAAGATGTTCACAGTCTCATCTCATCCTACCTCTCTGGTCTCATTCAGACCTTTCTGCCATGCCCTCCCCCCTCAACTCACCCTACACAGAAATGCTCTCCCTTCCCCACTGCACACACAAGGCAACTGAGGCACAGGCAGCAACTTGCCTAGAGTTTTACAGCTGTAAGAAGTAGACAGTTTTCTTATCCATCTGCATATACCCAGTCCCAACGGTTTCTCCCAAGACACGCAGAGGCCAGAGCCTCTCTTTGCTAATTGCTCCTCTCTAACAAATTCGTATTTGCTCTTCTAATCAAAGGTACACCAGCAAGCACAAGTCTCCAGGTGCCGGCTAACCACAGAGGGAGGGGTTTCATCCTCGATCAATACTGGGCGGATCCATTAATGCAGCTTTTCAGTTGCCTCATCTGATTTAGCAGCTTATATGGAGCTTTTAGTCAAACAAAACCTAAATGTCTTTGCTCTACCAGAACTACAGCCAGGAGATTTTTTTTTCCCCTCCCATCATTATCATTGATTTTTTTTTTTTTAACTTCCAAATAAGATTTTACATTTATCTCTTTGAAATGTCATCTCGTTATTTTTAACCCAGCATTCCAGAATATACAGATCATTTTGAGATCTATTTTTGTTATCGATTACATCGGCCATTCTTTCAAACTGGATGTCTGCTGCAAGTTTGAGAAACACGCTTCTAGTGTCTTCTTCCAACCTGCTGGCAAGTGACTGCTCAGGGCGAGCCCTGGAACTAGGAGCCTCGAGATCATTTTACTGATGACATCCCTCCTTTGTGTGCTGTTAGTCTCCCAAGGAGCATTCCTGCAGAAAATGCTTTCTCATGGATGTTTACAGCCATCCCACCCCAGCTCTCTGCCATGAAATGTGAACATGGGCATCTTCCTAGAAATGACGGGGCTGAATCACGCCATCGAATAATTCACTTCTTTCCCAAGAGGGCCCTGAAGCTCCAAAGCAGTCCGGCCTTCCAACCAGCGAAGAGGAGAAAAATTCTTTATTGGGAGTTTTATCCTCAAGGCCTTATCCATGTTTCCAAAAGAAGGTACACTTATACATTAAGCCGATAGCTGATACTTATACCTCGGTATGATACAGAAAGGTTTTCAGAGTTCATCCTTGAGAGGAGAAGGCCAAGAGAGGCCTGTTGCTCAGGTTTCCCTGAATGTTGGATGTAGTTCCTGGGTCCGTTTCTTTTACAGATGAAGACCTTTAGGGAAAAGGGCTAAGAGATCAGACAGGACTTAGAATCCTGGGAGAAAAGAAAGAAAGATATACATCAAGAAAACTCAACCAGGAAGGTGTAAGGGTCTGTTTAGCCAGAGAGGCTCCACCTAGATTGAACTGCCATTTTGTTGTTTATGCAGTAAAACTTAAACTGACCCTGCCCCCCAGCCCCAGCACCCCCCCCCAAGGGAACTTACTTAAAAGCAAGTCTGGGAAACCAGTAAAATATGGTCGACCAGTCCCTGATAACAGAGCCCAAATACAAGGGTGGATCAGGTCAGGTGGAACTAACGGCCAAATGCAGGGATGTCGGGCCAGGTGGAGACATCCAATCAGTGGGGCGCGCATACTGTCTCCCGAGCTACCAAGGAGTGTGGGCCCCACCTTTTGGGCGCCTTTTGGGTGCCAATTCTGACCAAGGTGATAGGCTAGTTCAAATAGCTACTATGGGGTGAACTGTAATTCAACTGGCCACCTGTGTGGGACCTAGCATGACTGTGCAGCTTTCTCTGTGTGTTGCAATCTCATTGGCCACCCGTGTGTGGCCAGGCCCAACCACATGGCCTTTGATCTATAAAAGTTAGTCTGTAAGGCAGGGAGGGGTCTCCTTCTCTGTAAGAGGCAGCCCAGAATGGTCGGTTTGATTCTCCATACTTGGTGCGAAATAAAGCTTTGCTTGACCTTCTCTTTGTATCAGTCTCACTCCTTTGATTACAGACCTAACAAAGGAAGAAAAGTGAACCCACCCCATTGTTCTGAAATAATGACCATGGGGGTCTCCAAACTAACAGGAAAATAAAACAAATTCCAAAATCACGTGTTTTTTTTTGTTCAATCATGATGTAATCAGGCTTTCATTAAGCATGGCATATTAACATGGTATTCATCTCTGCTCCCTTCCCAAGCTATAATATAAGGAAAAGTAAAATGAATTTAAAAAGGAAAACTCCACAAGGACAAAAAGAAAAAGAAAGGTGATAACAGTAAGAAAGACATTCAACAGTCTTTCAGAAGATGGAAACTGAATAAACCAAGGCATCACTTACCTATTAGAACAAAGAAAGCTAAAACTCTCCAAGAGCAAAGTCAAAGAAAGACAAGCCAGTTACTACTGCAGGTCTTTGAGAAACTGGAGAATTGGAAGCAATACCATGAACTCCCAACAAGGTGCAGAGAAGCTTCCTGAACTCCTCGGGCTCCCTACGTAGCAGGTGACCAGGCCTTCCCCAGCAGAGCAGGAAAGGAGGGATTTTCTTTTCTTTTTTTTTTTAATTTTTTATTTTATAAACACATAATATATTTTTATCCCCCAGGGTACAGGTCTGTGAATCGCCAGGTTTACACACTTCACAGCACTCACCATAGCACATACCCACCCCAGTGTCCATAACCCCACCCCCCTTCTCCCAACCCCCCGCCCCCCAGCAACCCTCAGTTTGTTTTGTGAGATTAAATTCACTTATGGTTTGTCTCCCTCCCAATCCCATCTTGTTTCATTTATTCTTCTCCTACTCCCTTAACCTCCCATGTTGCATCTCCACTTCCTCAAATCAGGGAGATCATGTGATAGTTGTCTTTCTCTGCTTGACTTATTTCGCTAAGCATGATACGTTCTAGTTCCATCCACATCGTCGCAAATGGCAAGGTTTCATTTCTTTTGATGGCTGCATAGTATTCCATTGTGTATATATACCACATCTTCTTTATCCATTCATCTGTTGATGGGCATCTAGGTTCTTTCCATAGTTTGGCTATTGTGGACATGGCTGCTATAAACATTCGGGTGCACGTGCCCCTTCGGATCACTACGTTTGTATCTTTAGGGTAAATACCCAGTAGCGCAATTGCTGGGTCATAGGGTAGTTCTATTTTCAACATTTTGAGGAACCTCCATGCTGTTTTCCAGAGTGGATGCACCAGCTTGCATTCCCACCAACAGTGTAGGAGGGTTCCAGGAAAGGAGGGATTTTCTTTGTAAGAAATTGAAAAGGCAGGGGTGCCTGGGTGGTTTATTGGGTTAAAGCCTCTGCCTTCCAGGGTCCTGGGATCGAGCCCCACTTTGGGCTCTCTGCTCAGCTGGAAACCTGCTTCCCTTCCTCTCTCTCTGCCTGCCTCTCTGCCTACTTGTGATCTCTTCTGTCAAATAAATAAGTAGTCTTAAAAAAAAAAAAATTGAAAAGGCAGTCCTCAGGAATTAGGGACACAAGTGGGGAGGGCTTACATGGTGGCAGGGGGTGCTCAGTGGCAAATGTGAGCCTGGAAAGGGAAAAATGAGTGAAAGTCAATGCAGATTATGAGTTTTTTTCTGTCCCCTGCCCCAAACTTGGCTCCCACAACCGCTGCAATAGCCACGTGTTCCCAGGAATAAGTCTGGAAGATTCTATTCTGGAGAATCTGACCTCCCATGGAAAAGCTCCCAGATGATAACTGGGGATCCTCCAATGGAACAGATTTGAGTCCTAGGTCACTTGGCAATTAGGTGCACTGGCTGAAAAGCCCAGGCCACCCTCAGAATGTACACTTTCAGCTCCTTAAAGCCTCACTTGTCTGCGTGAACTAATGGCCACAGATCTCCCAACACTGGAGGAAAACCACCCATACAGAGAACAGGACAAAAATACGAAGTCAGGAAAAAGGAAAATAAAAATAAAGGGACACGCCAAAAAGAGACATCAG
The DNA here is from genome assembly GCF_011764305.1 of Mustela putorius furo. NCBI lineage: Eukaryota > Metazoa > Chordata > Mammalia > Carnivora > Mustelidae > Mustela > Mustela putorius. Next base: position 91,101,664 of record NW_025421998.1, read on the forward strand.
CAAATGAAAAGTCCACAGAAGACTAAAAAAAAAATGATACAGTTGAGGCAATCTTCCAGAATGTTGGCCAAAAGAAAATGAAGTAGTAAAGATCAGAAATTCAGAGGTTTAATTCAGGACACACAGCTTCCAGCTAACTGGGATCTCCAAAAGAAAACAAAGGCAGCCATAGGGAAAAAATTTAGATGAAATGATAATAAATGAAATGAAGGTTTTAAAAAAGTGATCATGTGAATATGGCTCCTCTATGATTAGTCTTGGTAAAAACCTGGAAATTTACAGAGTGTGGCAGTTAAAAGCAGATTCTAGAGCCATAGCTATTTTGATTTGAAGCCTGCTTCCACCATCTACTCCCTGTCTGACTTCAGAAAAAGTTATTTAACCCACTTCTCAATGCCCACATCTGCAAAATGGAGAACGATAGTAAGTTCACAGGTTATTGCTAAAATTGTAAGTTGTTATAACTGTTGTTATAATACTAAGCATATATTATAAGTATATAAGTATATATTATAATACTAAGGTATCGAAAGCTCTTAAACTGTGCCTTGCACCTAGAAAGTTCCCAATAACTGGGACGCCTGGGTGGCTCAGTTGGTTAAGCAGCTGCCTTCGGCTCGGGTCATGATCCCAGTGTCCTGGGATCGAGTCCCATATCAGGCTCCTTTCTCTGCAGGGGGCCTGCTTCTCCCTCTGACTCTGTCTGCCTGTGCTCGCTCTCGCTTGCTCGCTCTCTCTGACAAATAAATAAATTAAAAAAAAAAAAAAAGTTCCCAATAACTGTTAACTACTATTTAAAATGTTATATAACATCACAGTACAAATAGTACAATCACTAATTTAACCCAAAACTTTGATGCACGTATTGGACAAAGAGAGAGGAAGAGGAAGTGTATCAGATGACACACTGGGATGTTAGTCTGAAACCAGATCATTCAGAGGAGGAAGGTGGTGTAGAGCATCTACACCCGGCAGGCAGATAAGGGAACAGTGACAAACACAGACGCAGAAATGCAGAGGTGAATACCAGAAGGAATAGTGAGAAGTGGCAGTTGCTGCCAGGGAGAGCAGAGCTCAATGGTGGAGAGCGGGAGAGCCATGTTAATACGAAGAGTTTATTTTTCCAGCCATTTAAAAAAACACACGCATATTTAAGTAACCTTATGGCGCTGGGTAGGAAGCAGAGGGGTGACAATAGAGGAGTCTCATGAAGCAGCTTCTTCAAAAGCTAAGCACTGACTCAGAGCAAAAAATATCTTTCCAGCTGCTTCAAACAGAAAGTAAGCAAAGGGCACGTTTCCAAGGGAAAGGGAGGGTCCAGACCTGGTGTGCAGGCGCCAGCAGCAATCCTGCTGTGCCTTAGTGGGCCCAGGTGCCCGGACTTTTCCCTCCCTCCTCAGGCCCCGCCCTGTGTTCCGGCCTTCCACCAGCCAAAGCACACCTGCCCTGGGGGCCTCCTTCCCATCAAGGGACCAGAGAATGGCCGCAGCGTGATTGAATGGCTGTTAAATTGTGCTCTCCTGTCTTTTGAGTTTTTCTATTTTAAATGGTCCATACCGTGGTTTCATCAGAGAAACTAACTCTCGCAGAAAAAGTATTCCCTTTATAAGATACAATGTTGGGCTCCCTGTCTTCTCTCCCAGAGGCACATTGTAACAGTGAAGAGGGGCCTGCGGATGAAAATACCAGTTAATAGAAGAGATTTCGGAAGAAGTCAGGAGGGCAAGAAAGACAATTTTGTTGTCTTCTAAAAAAACTGGGAAATGGGTCAGAAAATTCTGAGAAAAGGCAGCATTTCTGGGGAGGGATTATTTATTCTGATTATGGGGCCCGACTACATGATGATAATCACACTTTCTGCTTCTGCCATTTTCAGGGGTGACATCGAGAACCAGGACAGAAGAAGCCAGTGCTCGTTAATCAGGGTGAATAAACTTGGGCTGAGGTAAGAAGCCAGCTGTGGAAGTCAAGGGCAAAGTTCTGTAAAAAGGTTTTGACCCCAGACGTACTGGAAATTTTGGAGCCAAAATGATTTCGGCCAAAGAAATGGGTTTAAAGTGAGCTATAAAGAATGGTTCAATCAGGGAAGAAGAAAGCAGTACTAGTCACAGGTTAACAACAATAAAATATTGGGGTTTTTTTAAGTAATAAATTATACCCAGATGGATTTTGATAAAATATTTCCGGAGTTTTTAAAGTTTATTTATTTATTTAAAAATGTAATATTACCATAGAATCTTGGAGTTAACTGAAAAGACACGGATAGTCGCCTACGGCACCTGTGATGGTAGGCAAGTCGTGTATGAAATCCTGAGAGGCTGAAGGCATGTGATCATTAATTTACGTTTTGATACAATTCTGCTTTTTACTCCCAATCTGAGTTTCTGTTCTAGCTTTGGAATTAATGAAATCAAGGCATTTCTTTTTGCACAAATCAAACTCTTCCTGAAATCTGTGATAAAGTTGGGTTCTGGTGCATTATACAAGTTGCGGGTATTTTTAGCTTACTGGAACTCACAAACCCATAAAATTAAGTAAGCCAAAGCGCCTTTTTTTGTACAAACGTAAGTAAATTTCCCTCCAACAAGACAGAGGAAGAGACAGACAACACAAAACATGTTTGTATATGAGTGACATTTTAATGATATCTTCCAGTGATATTCCAAAAATCAAAAGTGACTTGGTACACTCTGATGCTACGCGAGTGACGGGGCTTTGCTCTTTGTTCATTAACTGCTGAACAATTTGATGGATTGAATTAAATGTGTCTAACAGACCCTTGATGGGTTTGGAAGCTTTGTCAGGAAAACCTGAAGTACCTAACCCCCAAGATAGCTGCTCAGCTTGCCTCCAACTCAAGCTGGAAAGACCTTCTAACAACAAGAAGCCATAGTTCCTGGGTGCTCCAAACTCCCTGAAAAGCAGTGGAAAGCTCTGGGTGTGGACACAGGAAGCGGCAGCTGTGGGCTTTGGGAAATAAAGAATGTCTTGGTACTGACACAGTCTTGTTCAGAGTTGTGATTTAAAGCCTCTCTACTCTCTACGTTGTTGTGCACGTGTGCCCCGATACAAAGTAGCAAAATAAGACTTGTGACTGGTTTCATGCCTCTCTCATTCATTCTGGGATCCTCCATGTTGGGAAAATGAAGAGAAAAATCTCATCTACTCTTTTCCCATCAAAAATGAAAAGGTGATCATTAAAACACTGGTGAGATATACTCATCATAAAAATAGAAAATTTTCAACTATGAATGAAATGTCTGGGGAGGAAGATCCTTAACTTCATGGTTACGTCTCTGTAAGCCAGAATCATGCTATTTAAACATGCCTCCGGTCTGTCTCTCCAACTAGACCGTGAACTCACCAGCGAGAACTTAGCCCTTATTCGTCCTGAGGCTTGATGACAAGCACAATGTCTGGCACAAGGCGCTCACAGATTTTACTTTAACTGAACTGAGCCTACTTAAGGGAGGTAGCAAACAAAAGAAAGGAAGGAAGGAAGGAAGGGAGAAAGAAAGAAAGAAAAAGAAAAAGAAATGTCATACAGTATGGCTTCTAACACATTTAATTCGATCCATCAGACTGTTCAGCAGTTAATGAACAGTATGGCTTTAAGCCTAAGTCCTAAGACCTGCCGCTGCTGGTCCTCCTGCCCAGAGGCAACCACTCCTAACTGTGAGAATTTGTCTTAAGGTTTCATCACATCAATTGTTAATGCAAAAAAAAAAAAAAAGAAAAGAAAAGAAAACAAGGATGCCAGGTTCAAATTATTCATGTCTCTTTACTTAAATAGGCCGAAAAATATTTGGAAACACTGCCAGCAGTGGTTCCAAGTTGCTGTATTCACGCATTTAACAAACATATATTGTTCACATTGAACGTGGTAGCATTTCTGTTTTCATACTTTTATTAGCGGAGACCAGCTTTTTCCCCCTCGGGGTGCAGAAGGCAGAAGTCAGTGCAAGCCTAGAATTAGTGGGGACAGAGCACATCAGAAGCAGACAATGGGGGTGGAGAGGAAGGGTGAGTCAGTGTCATAATGGGATAAAGTGCTCAGAGTTCATGCTGCAGGATGGCGAGGACGCTGAAGCACAGATCCGCTCCTCTTTGTACTTTCTCTCAGCAGGTGCCATTCTGTACATGATGGAACCCACAGGGCAGTGGCACTGCACCCCCGTTTACACCTGCAAACTGTCTACTGCAGCAGCTCCACGGTCTGCAGAATGGTCCTCATATTTTGAACCAGTAAAATAAGCTGCAAAATCCCTTGGAATTATTTATAATGGGGTTTCTCTGACATTAGTAAGAACAAAAGTAGGAGCATAAAATGAAGCCTCATTTATAGCACATAATGGTAGGAATCCTTCTGCAAAGACATGACAATTTGGGAAAATCCTTACTCTGATCAGAGTGAATAAATATGATTAGCTGGCAAAGATGCTATTAGGCTATTTGCCAGAGAAACAGATTACTCTTTATGGAGTCAGCCTGAGAAGGTGACCTAACCCCCAGGAAATGCTGGTACCCCGAAATGGTGACCCTGAGGGCCCCCTTTCCCCCGCCATGGAGCCTCAGTAGATCCAATGGGACACACAGGAACTTGGAAACTAGATATTGATCAGAGAGCGGGACTGAATGGGTGGCTAATTGCTGAGAAAGGGCAAAAGAGATCAGTTCAAAAAAATTCTGTTAGCAGAATCCAGATTTCGATGCCTCAGGAAAATCACCTTCTACCTACATTGGAGAAGAAACCCAAGGCTCAGGAAGACAGACAAACAATAACAACCAAGGAGCAAGAAAAATGGTGAAACCGATGTTCTCTAAATGCTTAGTATGAGCTGAGATTTTATAGAACTAATCTGAATTAACCCTCACTCCAATACTAACTGGTAGGCATTATTTTCATTTTCTAGATGAGGACACTGAGGCTTCTAGAGTCTAAGAAATGACACAGTGACTCAAATCCAAGACCATTGGACACTAAATCCATGTTCCTTCTATCATGACAAAGAAGATGTCTAGAAGGCGAGGAAAATCACATCTCTAAGTGCACAGACATTATGTACAGTAACACTTCTGAGGTTTACAAACTAAGTCTGCCTCCACGAAACTTGGCCAGACTTCTTTCAGTCACGTCAACTTCCTGTCTTACCTGAGGGCCTTCTAATATTTCTGAATGGGTGACTCACTGGGGCCAATTTCTAAAATTCTACTAGATTCTGGTGAGAGGATCTTTGACATTCCACTGCAATTTTAGTTCGAAAAAAAGTGAACTTTGCTTTACCTAGCACTTAATGAGACAACCTGTGTGATTAAGTCTGGTGCATCCGTGCCCTGGGCTGGTGCCTCCAGACATCCCTAACTCGGAGAGGTGAGAACACACACTCATCGACCCCTTCAAGACAAGTTCATGAGCAGTGACCCAGGGCCTGACACAGCACACTCAGCGGACGCATCGCTAAGATTGCAGGGGAAAGTAATTGCTATTTCAAACAAGCCAAATTCTACTTTATTACAGAAACAATGTAGTGAAGCACAGAAAGCATTTCATAGTGGTCTGTGTGTGGGCTGTATGTAAACTCTCCAACAGATTCCATATCGAATCAAAAAGAAATGATGGTCGTAATTGAGTTAACCTGAAAAGCACAGTGAAAACACTGCCACCATTAAAAAGGAGGAATGAATTTCAGCTCCAGTTTTTTTTAAAATCAAGCTTTGGAAAAGATCAGTCAAAGGGAGAGTTATTTCAGAAAGTTACATGTTGGCAACAGAGTGAAACGAGGCGCTTTGGTGCAATTTCCAGTACACCGAATGGTCAGCTCTGAAGGATTTCTTCCCCTACCATAAACAATATTAACGTGCTCACCTTTCTATGCATGAATATAATTAAATCACACCCACTCTCCTGCGGCGTGTTCACTGCTACAGGTACACTTATCATTACCCCCCACACACACACCCAAGAGAAACATAAAATTGAACTCAACCTTCCCCTCATCCAGGGGTGTTTTTCTTTCCAGCGGTCCCACATGTCGGAGTTGCTGGTAGTAACCGAGGACTCACGGGTCACCTTTACCAAATGGTATCTCCTCCAAAAAAACAAAACAAAACAAAAACAAAAAACCACCTGATTTGTGAGGAAAACTGGCCTCCCAGATAGGACAGCAGCTCCACCTGCCTCCCTCCTGCCCTCCCTCCTCTTCTGTCCCGGACCCCCTGGTGCTCAGATCCTCTCGGGTAAGGAAGTGGGATGGGCTTACTAAGAAAAGGAGAAGGCCCCGCTGGAGTCAAGATTTCTGTGACGTCATGGAGCAGGGTAAGTGGCTGCTAACCATTTCTGAAAAGACATCAAAACTCCATCAGACTTAAGCAGTGCTCAAGTCTTTCCAGCCAGCAGTGTTTCCAAGCAGGTCTCTGCACACAGCTTTGCTTCTTTTTTCTGCCTTTTTTTTTTTTTTTTAAACACACTAAGCTGACTCAGACACACAGGCAGAAGTTCTCTGACTCACTTCTCTCTTCCTTTCTTTCTTTCTTCTTTTTTTTAACCCCATGATTTCTGAAAACGTATGCTTCCCTGGGGATTAGTTCTTCCTACATAAGGGAGGAAAACCAGTTGAAAATCCCACAGAGAGGCTTGTGATCTTTAATCCTCAGGAAAAAAAATGCAAATGCAAAGTATCCTTGGAAAGACAATGGGGAACATCAATAACAGTCAAGAACTGTTCCCCGAGTTTGATAAACAGATGCTCAGTCCAGGCAGGTGAATCCTGACACTTGTCTGGACCTGTATTCTTCCCTCTTCTCCCTGAGTTTCTACACAGGTACCTCTGCTTAGCTTGCTGTGCCCCTGATTTGGGGTCTGTGCATGCGTAAGTGCTTGGGTACACACAAACACACACACACACACAGAATTTAATACAAAGTTGATATATAAGATTATATATCAGTTGTTAATTATTTAAATACTTCCATATTAATTTGGAAACAAATCCTATGCTTATTGAGTTTACAGATCACTCAAGGACTCTGCCTAGTGGTGGCCACAGAAACAGGTGACAGGGTCAGGGCCCAGAGACGGGCAGTGATGAGACAGTGAGCAAGCAGCCTCTAGTAAGGCACTGGACTCAGGGCTAGGACACCAGGCTCCCACATCCACACATTCAGGTGCAGGGCCAGCCACCTTCTAAATACAAAACCCTGGGCTCCATAACCTGATGCTTATCAATGCAAGGAGTAAAATGTGGAAAAGATTCACGTTTTTCCCTATTTCTTTTTTTTTTTTTAAGATTTTATTTATTTATTCGACAGACAGAGATCAAAGGTAGGCAGAAAGGCAGGCAGTGGTAGGGGGAGCAGACTCCCCGCTGAGCAGAGAGCCCAATGCAGGGCTGAGATCATGATCTGAGCCAAAGGCAGAGGCTTAACCCACTGAGCCACCCAGGTGTCCCACGTATTTCCCTATTTCAAATCATGGTTCATATAGCACTATCACTCAGCTGCAGACAGCTGCACCATGCCAACTAGAAATCAAGAAATGCTTTGGAAATTATCATAATGATTTGATAAATGATTTGCCCTCTAACTTATAACTCTTGGCAGTCATATATCGTTAGTTTACTAAGAGAATAGAAGAAGATGTATTTTTAAGTGCTAAATTAAATATATTTATTTATATTCCCATACCACCCATGAGCAAATATTTTCATCATTATCTTGCTATGTATCAGTGCATGTGTGCATTCATAGATGCTTAGGAAAAAATATGGACAGACACGCAATACAACAATGTAGTTACCCCTGAGGGTGGGAGAAGGGGCCTATTTGGGGCAGGTATATTTAAAGGAGAAACTTTCTATTTTTACTCTCTATTGTCTATTCTATATGAATAATACATTTGTTGTTTTTGTAACTATAAGGTTTTTTAAGAAGAGCATACACCTCTATACACACTTACAAACACGGAATCAACCATTTATGATCAGTGCAGGTGAACCTAATGGATGAAGTGGTGTGTCACTGCTGTAAAGTGTGATCAAAGGAAGGTCCACGTGTACTGTGGGGAGGATTGAGGGAAAAGCAGAACAAACACAGAAAGGTAAATTTCACAGATTAATATAAGAGCAGAAGGGGAAAAATGCAAGAGAAAAGGGGGAATGATGAGATCATCATTAATTACAAGGAAAGCCCTTTGAAACACTAGGAGAACTTTCTAACTTAGTTGATGCACAAGATGGTGGCATGGAAGACTGTGGCATCGTCAGAAAAAAATTCAAGTGGAAAAGTCACTGCCCACCAAAAATGACTTACATGAAAGCAGTGTTTTAAACTGGGATTCTACCAAGAAAGAATCCATTTAAAAGTAAGTAATGCCTACATGATTATACAGAAGAAAGAAGGAAGGAAAGGAAACAAAAGGAAAGGAGAGGAGAGGGGAGGGGAGGGGAGGGGAGGGGAGAAGAAAAAGAATGAGAGAGAGAGAGAGAAAGGAAGGGTGGGGAGAAGAGGAAAGAAAGGAAAAGGAAAAGAGAAGAAAAGAGAAAAGGCAAGAGGAGACAAGAAAAGAATAAAGGTGGATGAATACAAGCAAATGTGCAAAGAGTTTGGGCTCCCTGTGTCTCACAAGAGCGTCAGCTATGGTTAAGCTTCTGTCAGTGCTCCCCTGTCTCGTGGGCCCACCATGAAGATGAAAGCTTCAAGAGGCTGCTTTATTTCTGAAGTCATTATCAGCCTTTTTCTTTGTGTCCACAGCACTTTAAATCATATCTCAACAGGTGAATGTTTTGAATCGTCAGCTCCTTATTTTGTCATTGCTTTCTACTCATAAATATCCTTTATTCTTTTTAAATATATATTTATAAATACAAAGTTATAAAGTATAGGATATAATAACATATATAATATAAAATATATTAATATATAATATATAAGCCACAGTATTATAGAGTATTATTATTTATATTTATTGTTTTTATAATTAAAGCTAAAACAAAGAGTATAAACCCCCACACACACTTATAAACATGCAATCAACTGTATATATTTTTATACATATTTTTGCTCTGGAGATATAGATAGATAGATAAATAGCTGAGGTATTTCTGCAGTTCTAAACTTTATCTTGTTAATTTCATATTGGCATTTAAACATCCAGACCTATGAGTAAGAGAGCTGGGAGAAAATATATATTTTGGGATGGTCAAATACCTACAAGTTACAATGCAACCATAATTGAACTACATAACCCATCCATCCTCCTGTCTTTCCTTCACATGAATGCAAGGTAATGGGTAATCAAAGGTAAGACCCTATTCCCAAGGACCTCACAGCCTTGATAGTTGAGATGACAAATAAGGGGTTGAACAATTATATACAAATTGACAAGCTTTGTGATACTAAAATGTAACAAGAACAATGGGAATATAAGAAAGCATAAGCATCCCAGTTTGGGGACGTTTTTCTTAAAGGTTGATAGTTTGAGCTGAGTTTTAAAGGACCTTAGTAGTTAGCCAGGCTGCGAAGGTAGCGGCATTCGAGGCCAGGACCATAATGCGTGCAAAGGGGAGATTTTTAAGGGAAGGGTGTGTCTAGGGAGTGTCAAATGGTGCAAGAAAGTCAGAAAGCACATGGGATAAATACACGGAATCTAGAAAAAGAAGATGGGAAAACAATGAGGAACAATGAAAGCGACGTGGAGCCATTGATGGGCAGTAATTTAAGGACTGGTTTGCTCGTGTTTGCTTTTTTTAAAATATTTTATTTTTAAGTAATTTCTACACTCAACACAGAGTTCGAACTCAGAACTCCAAGAACAAGCATCATATGCCGAATAAACCAGCCAGGCAGCCCTCACATTTGCGTTTTTGAAATCTCGCTCCAGGGACACCAGACAAGTAGACGAGTGGAGATAAGAGGGGAGGCCAGAGGACTATTCCATGGCAGCTGCCGGGCTGTCTTCTGGGGCACGTTGGGCGAAACTGTTGCACAAATAACAATGACAAAATCTGGACAATTAAAGAAAATATTACTCAAAAGTACTGAAAAGTGACCAAGGTCAGGCAAAAACTGGAGCAGAGATAACCATTAAAAGGCCATGGATAAAATGTGCAAATTTATAAATTCTTGCCTAAGGGAACTCCCAATCCACACAAAGTTGGGGCTGCAGAAAACCACAACTTCCTTACTTGACTGAGATGTCAGATGATTTCAGGGAAGGCAGAAGGGTCGGTAGGAAAGTTAGGAGGAAAGGCTGGACAGGAGTAGGTCACAAAGGGAGTAAATCCTAAATCTGCAAATCTCCAAATCCCAGGTTAACCAATAAATCATGCATGCAAATTAACCTATTGAGTCAATGCAACACTGATCACAGTCTCAGGGCTTTTTTGTTTTTGTTTTGCTTTTCCCCAGCAGGGTTTCTCAGATAAAAGTTGACATGCTAATTCTAAAATCTAATTGGAAATGTAAGTGTAAAGAATCTAGAACAGGAAAACAATCTTGAAGAAGGAAGGAACAAAAATAGGAAACTGAAACCAAAGCAATTCCATAAAGGAGAGTCTTTTCAACGAATTATGCTGGAACAGCTAGATACCCAGGTGGGAAAAGAGTAAGAGTCAACTGCTGTCTCATACTAGGTGTGAAAATTAATTCAAGATGGATCCCAGATTTAAACCTGAAAGCTTATATATAAAACTTACAGAAGAAAACAAAGAATATCTTCATGACCTGAAGATAGGATAGAGTTTTCTCAGACAAGATGTAAAAAGTGATACCATAAAAGAAAAATTTAAAAGTGTCTTCTTATTAAAAATAACATTACAAAAAGGAACAGGTATGTATCAAATGGGAAGAACATATTCACCAAATATATATCTGATAAGGGATTTATACCCAGAATTCTTTTTTAAATCCTAAAACTCACTAATAAATTTTTTTAAACAATTAAAAATGGGCAAGAAATGCTTGGACAAACCCTTCACAAAAGTAATTACATGGATGTCCAATAAGAAATAATGCTTTACATTATTAGTCACCAGAGAAATGCAAAATAAAACCACAATGAGATACTATTACACACTCACCAAAATGGCCAGACTTAAAGACTGACAGCAAATAATCAGTGAAGATATGGAACAACTAGAGCTCTTGTACCTTGCCGGTAGAAGTGAAATGGTACTTTTGGAAAAAAACCAGCAGTTTTTTTTTTATAAAATCAACATTATTCCTACCTGTTGATCCTCAAATTCCACTGTTAGGTATATATCCAAAAGAAATGAAAACATTGCCTTGCCAAAAGACTTCAAGACTCTTCAGGGACATGATATGCAAAAATTTTCAAATGCCCATCAACAGAAGGTTCACACACAAATTGTAATTTATTCATGTAATGGAATAATCTTCAGCAACAATACTGTGTGAACTACTAATACAGGCAGTGATATAGACGAATCTCACATATAATACGTTGAGTGAAAGATGTTGAACATGAAAGAATATATCCTGTAATGCAGATATGTGAAATTCTAGAACACACACAACTAAACAAAGGTTTTTAAGAAAATTGAATGCTTTCCTCTGAAGGGCAAAGCTGGACTGGAAAGGGACTGGGAAGGAAGAAGGAACCATCTAGGAAGATGTCTCTTTATCATAGTGTGGGTTTTATGCTATGAAGGATGGGTTATGGATTCATGAATCCAAACCGTACATCCAACATTTTTCCCTTCAGTGTTTATAAATTTCACTTTAAAAAACGAGAACTGCAAAATCATCATTATCAAAATCATCATCATCAACATCATCATCATCAAGTAGGAAGTAGAAAGTGGGTTAAAGTATTACGTTGATAACACCCAAAACCAGGTGATGGCTATATGACATTTCATTATATTATTCTGTATGCTTTGCACATATTTGAAATGTTCCAATACAAATTATTTTAAAAATTTAACTGCAGCAATTCAAGTGACAGCTGATGAAGGCCTGAATGAAGAAAGTAGCATTGCAGTGAAACAAGATGAATTGAGTGTGCTACCCAGGTGACTGGGGACTGAAACTGAACCTACGTGAGAGGTAAAAGAAAAGGGGAAATTCAGAATCCAAGTCACCCAAAATAGAAAGGTGTTTTCATATTGCTGGTTTCCATAATGGTCCTCTATGTTTAAAAACATCATTTTGAAAAGTGTCCGTAGATAACACTAGATTGCTAAAGGGGACACCCCATGGCACAGTGGGTGTCTCAGTGGGTTAAAGCCTCTGCCTTCAGCTCAGGTCATGATCTCAGAGTCCTGGGATCGAGCCCTGCATTGGGCTCTCTGCTCAGCGGGAGCTTCCTCCTCTCTCTCTCTCTCTGCCTTTCTGCCTACTTGTGATCTCTGTCAAATAAATAAAATCTTTAAAACAAAAAAACTTACAGATAACTCCCAGGTTTCTGATTTGAGCAACTAAGTGGAATTTCTAGGTGCCATTTATTAAGAGTAAAGAGAAATTATACGAAAATGAATGGATGAACAGTAGGGTTCATAGTAATGTTGTGAGTTAAGTCTGTAACTTTTGATCAGAGAAGCCCAGTAAGCTGTCAGATATATGGTCTGCATCTCAGGAAGAGGTCTGGGCAGCAATTAGATTGGGAATCATTAGCATGGAGGAGACAAGTCTTGTAAACTGAGCTTGTGTGAGATGCACAGCTTCTCATGGAAGGATGCACCATCTACGTGGAAGGTACACACAGAATCCTCACAAAGACTACCTGGTTCCACCCTCATCATCCACTACATCCACCCTGGAAGCCAGTCTGTTAATTCTGTGTAACCAAAATGTCTACAACCAGATGGGAAAGTTTAAAAGAAACAAGGAGAGAATAGTTATATATATGCAACAAGAAGATCCAATGAATGTTCTCTCTGAGACATCAAGAAACAGCAGATAGTACATTTTCAAAGAGGATGCTTGAGCTGTCTCCCATGGAGCGAGGTGTGGGCTATGTGCTAGAGACAGCCATCCCAGGACTGGCCTAGACACCGTCCAAAACATCGCAGTAGACTGTAGCACCTTGGTGCTACCAGGATCCTCAGGGTTGAGAAAACGACAGCCAAGACAGCAATAGCATTGCCCTTGACTCAGGGGACTGCAAATATGAGATCCTTAACAATGAGGTGGGAAGGCTATAAAGACTCTACAGAAGAACTCCAAAGAGAAAAAGCCAACTTTACACACCTGCGAGATTCAGAGAGCACTAACAGTAGAAGGATCCATCATCACTAGCCAGGTAGGGGCTGAACGGTTTACTCCCTCCTCCTCTCTGCCAGGCCAGCGCCAGCTTGAGAGGGGTCTGCAGCAGAGGCCAGCAAATAGGAGACCAGGGTGAAAAGGCATGATGGAGAATGAAAGAGGAAGCTGACCACCTTCTTCCCCCGGACTGCAGCAGGCCTGTGCAGGCCCATGTTGGGGGGGGGGGGGAAGAGGCCTTGATTCCAAGATGAGAGTTTTTATTAGTGCCTGGTTCTGGAAGTTTTAGTCCCTGAATTAGTACAGTGATTTGCCATGGAAAGGTTTTTTTATTTCCTAAGAGTGGCCAGCAGACCCAGGGAAGGGCAGGCCCCAACATGCACGTTTAAAGAATGAATAGAAGGAGAAAATCAGGCTGTTTTATAATTATATCCCATATGTTGAGTTTAGAAACCCCAAGTGAATCTTGAAGAATCATGAATCTAATGACTCGACTTCTCCTGGTCACATCAATCCTTTGGAATCTTTTTTTTCTCCAAATTATTAATCTTTTACTCAAAGTGAGAAAACATACTAGGCACTGTGAGGATATGATAATAAGCAACTCCTCTTTGGGCTGCTTCCTTCTCACCCACAAGCCTCTGAGGATACCCAGGTCTCTGGCGCCCACCCACGTTTCCTTTACTCTTGGACCCGTATTGCCGACTGCTTACTAGATGATCCATTCTGATGGGGCTCCTCTTAGGCTCACTACGTCCCAAAAGGAAACTCGTCATTTTTTCAAATCTCCATGTTCAATCCAACCTGCTCTTTCCCTTCATTATCTACCAGCCCACCCACCGAAAACAGAAAGATCTTTCTAAATCAGAACACTCAAGTTGTTACTCTGAAGTTTTCAATGGCTCCCAGTCTACAAAATCCAACCTCCTTGACATAACATCTCTTGATGGGTTTGACCCCAACTTCCAGACTATTCCAACAACACTCAACTGCATATTTTTAAACATCCCCTGCATACCACACCAAGGGCTCTCTCACCACCATACTCACAGTCTTGCTGATCCAGAGTTGGTTGGAATGTCCTACTCATCCCCACGGCCCTAAATGGAAAACGCCATTTGTCTTTGAATCAGTCCAAATGTGGCCTCCCTTGCAAAATCTTTCTTCTGATCTCCAGGCTGGAAAGTTAAGTGAGTGACTTACTTCTGTGTTAGCATTGATCAAATTTTATTTTAATCACCTCAGTGCATAACAGTTTGCCCTTTCCTGTGCCGCCCAACAAGACAAAACAATGTTCTTTGACCAAAACCCCTCTTTTTGTATGCTAGCACGATGCCTGGTATAGCGTATGTCCTCATAAATATTTATTTAACTGAATTACAGTGAAGTGAATTAATGACTTCAAGGAATTTGTAATTTAAAAGAAGAAATGAGAACAGAGAGTCTGTCCTACTCATTTCTACCACAGAGTAGGCCTCAGTAGAAGAGTGGTGAAGAAATGAATAAAAGATCAGATAGAAAGCAGGGTATCCTTACAAATGGAGCAGATAAAGACTACAGAAATTTAATGGAGACAGACAGGACACCTTTTTTTTTTTTTTCTGTTCGTTTCTCATTCCAGTACCCTACACTGCAAAGCTTAAAATAAATGAATGCAAATGGGTTGGAAGTGGGAGAGGTTTTCTTAAAAAAAAAAAAATGAAATAAAAATAAAAAGACTACCACCCACTAGCCATGCTACCCTCCCACCAGAATGACTATAGTTTTAGCATCCATAATAGGATTGTTGCAGTTTTGAGAATGTTGCCATGGTAACCAATCTCAGCCCTTCCCCTAATATAAGATAAAATTTAGCAAAAGAAATAAATAACATACTCCCATAGAAACATTATCAGACCTTTCCATATAAATAACCTGGGTAATTAAATGTTTCAAAACAGAATATTTAGAGAGCTGTGGGAGAAAAAAAAAAAAAAGAAAAAGAAGAAAGATTCTACAAAGTTTATTTTTAAACAAAGGGGGGAAAAATCACAAAACATCAGCTGGAATACTTGGCTCCCTACATGGTTTCAAGGAGTCACAGTTTCCAAACTTGCCTGGACAAGAACCACAGAACAGAGAATCACAACTCTCTATTTTGTTGTACAAGCAACATTCCTACCAGGAACTTTCAATCCCTATTCTGAGGAGATAACCGACAGAGCTCCCCTTTTTGGATTCCCCCACATAAACAAGGGCACTTGCAAAACATCTGTAGCAGACTCCTACCGTAGTATGGCCTAGATAACATCCACACTCCCTTTTCCTTTCAAGAATTCTCTAGGTGACTTGCTAATCAACAGCAGGGGTCACAGATCTGTTCCATAAAGGGCCAGTAGTAAGTGTTTTAAGGCTTTGCAGGTCCTATGACCTCTATCACAACTACTAAACTCAGCTATTGAAGTACAAAAGCAACTACAGAGAGTACACAAGAGTAAGCACAACCATGTTCCAATAAAAATTTATTTATAAAAACAGCCAGCCCAATCAGTCCCAAGGGTGAGCGTCTGCTGACTCGTCTCCATCACACTTACTCCTCGTAAACTCGCAGTTTCTGTGTTTCATGGGAACCGCTGTCCCCACCATCTTCCAGCGAGCCGGAAAGCCAGGCCCACCCAGGACGCTGCACTCCAAGGAAAGCACCAAGGAGCGTGGTATGGGTGCTCCTAAGACTGATCTGGAAATGGTTGCAAACAGGCTCTGTGTAAAAGCTTCTTACTGGGTGAACTTCCCCCTAGAAAAATGTTAAAAGCCAACTAGAAAGCCATCTGTCAGGGAAGGGTAGGTACAATATTCCCTACAACCAACTGGGTGCTGTTCTACTTTAAAAGGAGAAGAAGCCCCACCGGCTGGCCTGGGGCCCAGGGATGCATCTCTATTCAACAACAGCAAATGATTATCAGCCTGAAGCCTGGAGCAACTTCAACCAATTTGCAAATGTGGATGATTCTCTGAAGTTCCTTTAAGTTTTAGAAAGAGACTTGGATGCAGCTGGCGAAACAGAAAGTACCAGACTCAGGAGACGGATGGATTTCGGCTTTTCCTTCAAGTAGTTGTGTTACGGGCCAAATCCCTGAAGGACTGACTGTCTTGTCATCTGTAGAATGGACAGAACAGTGTCTGTTGCTGGCTTTGCTGAGGAAGAAACTAGGAAATGTAGGTAGAGCACGTGCTACAGAGTCAAGGATTCAACTGTGTTATCTGTATTCCCTTCCAGAGAGCAGATGAACTTCCAGCTTTTGGCTTAATTTTATTTGTTCTTCTAGAGGGAATGCACTTGGGTCACTGTTGCTATAGTCCAAAGAAGAACTTTTTTTTTCTCCTGGCGAACTGCAGCTGAAGGAGCTAGAAGCAATACTTGAACAACTCATTAACACAGAAATCAGTCCAAGGGAGGAGCAGCATGTGACAAGCATCTCATCTCATCTCTGAACTCACAAGTCCCCCCCTCCCATCCCTCTCTGTAGCTACGGGCCTCTCTCTGCTTCTGAGTGCATATTGTCCTCTGTTCTTTTTCTTCTTCTAACCCATTCTATTCCACCACCCGCCCCCCTCACCGTTTCCTGCCTCACCTCTCCCAACTGGGCAAGATAGGAAGTATATGCATTTAGTGGTTTCATAGTCCCTCTCAGATAAGCTAAATTAGGTTGCTCTTTCTTAAGGGTGCCTGATGAATCTTTTCAGTGAGTCAGTTGCCCTGATATAGATTCCCTACCCATGGTCAAAAACCTTTGTAGCAAATCTCTTCCAAAAGGCTCATGATGATGAAGCATTAAAGAAAAGACTGGTTTAATGGCAAAAGGCAAGCCAACGTTAAATAGAAGGATTCAAGGGAAACTGAGTCCCTTAAAATTTATAAGACCCTATAAGATTCCTTGGTTATGAAAACCAGCCATTACCTCATGTGGAAACTTCTCTTTTCTATCACGAGATTCTCTGGTGATACTTAAAAAGAACTTTTAGCTTCTTGGAAAGAGATGCTAGATAACTCTCTGTTTTATTCTCCAACTTGCCCTCATGTGGTGACAGGGGTGGGAAAAGTTTCTGACTTTTGCTCGGGAGAATATATTATCTTCACGGTGGGTGAAAAATAGAAGCGAAAATGAACCACACAATCCTTTTCCCCTTGCTTCAATTATTCTGTCAAATAATCAAGAAACCTCTAAAGATTCAGGCTCACGCACAAATGTGCAGTTCCATGTATTTCAGCCACATGAAATAGAGGCCTTCAGCCACAGCTCATTAATTTGGTTGTACCAAACACTTGAGTGGTCATTCAGAGAGGACAAACTATTTAAAGGGGCTGGATCACATATGGCAGAGAATAACGGGTATCTTTCTCAGTGATAGCAGTGCTTGAGGTGTGAGCCACAGGTTGAGAAGACATTGGTTTACCAATTAACACGTATATTTACTGAGCATCTAATATAAAACACAGACAGGGAGAACTGGCTTCCAGGAATTACCACTATAGAGATAGGAACCATTGGTATGGGAGTAGATAAACAGGGAAAGAGAAAGAGAGATAAAGTTGGTTTGGAGATCTAAAGATGAGAGATAAATAATCACTTTCCTCCAACCCTCTACTGGGGTATAATAGTTATCATAGACATCTACCGTAAAATGTGATTTTACTTAGAATCAATATTTTTGGTTTCTAAATTGACAAATATTTTCATTCCCATTCATCAAACATTTACTATATGTCTATTACAAAAAAAGCTCTGAGTTGGGAGCTGATTTGGAGGAACAGAAGTGTTACTTGACAGCACCAGGAGATCCCTTCTTCCAAGAAACAATAGCTAATCACTACAATTTACACTTCATGCTTACTCTGTGCCAGGCATTTACCTAGGCAACCTAGAAGAATTAACTCATTTAATTCTTACCACTGGCTTATGAGAGTGGTAAAGAAGAGCTGTCACTACTACGTTGCACCAGGTGGTTTCACTCTGTTCTCCTTTCTTCTTTATCTTTACTATCAGACCCAAGTTGCCTGATAAGATTTCTCTCCTTTATAAAACCAGGAACTTCCAATAGCAACTACCCTCCATCCCATTAACCTTGGTCCACAGCCACCTGCCTTCATCCCTAGATTATAAAAACACCTACTGGCTGGTCTATCTGACTCCATTCTCTTCCCATTCTAATCCACCGAGGATTATTTTTTTTAATCACTGTCAAACCCCATTTTTCACATTTCATTTCCCTGCCTAAGATCCTACAACATACAAAAAATTGAAATGTGCCACTACTGTCATTTTTCTCCAGTTTTTTTCCTCCTTAATGTGTGATTCTCATCACACATTCTCACTCAAATGTAGCCACATCTGAAATATCCAGGAAGATCTTAGAGGGCTTTATTTTCTGGAGTTTGAGCATAGTTTTTAAATTTTTAATCATTTTTCTAATAACAACCCCAAAAAAGCCTCCTTCCACTTCCACATGCCTTATTGAAAATTATCCAACAAATTTAAATACAAACTCCTCCCAACTTTCAAGGTCCCCATCATCTGCCCATATCCTAAGCAATCTGTATCAACTCCCATAATTCTTATATAAATCTTCATCTCCAGTGAAGCTAATCTTCCCACTGTTTAGTTCACAAAGAATTTATACAATGTCTACTCAATGCCAGTCACTGAGGACATATGTATGAACAAGACAAAATTTATGCCCTCAAAAATTTTACAATTTGAAGATCTACTACAAACAATAGAGAATCCCCACCTCTGTCGGCTGGTCCATATTCTGTCACCTACCTACATGCATTCACCTCCTTCCCTTCCTTTCCTCAAAATTCAACTCAAACAATGCCTTTCTGGACCACTTCAGCTCAAACCCTGGCTCCCTTTCTGAGATTCTTGAAGCTCAGCTCTTTAACTTCACTATTAAAAAATTGCAAGAAGGACAGACGTGCAAAGACCATATTCTCTGAAGTTTTAGGAAAGCAAATGACTACATCTGAGATTTAAGTTGATAAAAATCAACATGAAAGAGACAAGGCTGGCCAGTTACAATAATCTTCCCAGGACAACAACATAAAGATATAAATATGCTATAGGCATATACTGCTCAAACTTTACTGTGTGCATAAATCACCTCAGTAAGAAGCAGATTCTGATTCACAAGACTGGAGTGGGATCTGAGATTCTACATTTCCAGCTCGCTCTCAGGTGGCGCTGACACTTTAGTTCTTAAGCTACATATCACGTAGCAAGTCAGCAGCAGGTACTTCTCAAGGGTCCCCCAACCAACAGCTCACGATCAGCCAGTCAATTCCAAAGCCTCACTGTCACAATTCTGCTCTGCAGCTTTATTAGGATTCCCAGCTGAGACTTCCACTCAAACTTTATTATCAGTCGGCAAGGGCCCCTCCTCCTCTTTTGTGATCTCAAGACTTAAGGGAAATATCTCATCATGGTGGCTCTTGTACACAGAGAGATGAGGCACAACATTCCCCTAGAGACATAAATATCAGTCTCCCCAGAGTGGAAACAAGAACCAGACTTAGTCATCCAGCTATATACTTCTAGCACACCCATTTCCATTTTTCTGGTTCTGTACTCACCAAACAACTTTCTGGTCTGAAATCTGTGTCTCAAAAGCAGCCCTGATATCAAGGGCACTCAAGAAGAAGAAACACTTCTAGAGTGATACTCCATCAGAGCCATGAAAGCAGTGGCAAAATAGTCAAAATAACATTTTCAGAATTCTGTATGTTCACCAAAGGATGGAAAAAAAAATGGCTGTTTCTCTAGAGGAACAGTGAGCTACATGGCATTTTGTTTTGCTCTTTTCCCATCTCCATCTCCCTCTCCCTAGCACTGCAATAGTCTTGAAAACCAGCAACTGTAGAAACATGGCAGCTGTGAAAAACAGTGGTCTGCCAGTTATTTGAGAGAGTAAAAGAGGTCTGGAACTCCCTAAAAAACCCCAACCTCAGAGAATTATTACTATTATCTGGAAACTCCCATCCACAGGATTTATCTTTAGTTGACCTAAGTCAGATATTATTAAGTGAGGAAGTCCCTATCTTCAGAGTATGTTTCCAAAAGAATCAGGAACTATTTAGCATCATGGCTGCTTGAGGTGTTGAAACCAGCTGGGGCAAATAGGAAGCCAACCAAAGAAACTTGAAATAAATATCTAGGAAATGAGATGTCCGCAGAGAACTTTGGAAAGTTTTGAGACATCCCTGGGAATCTAGAAAGCCATATGTATGTGCAGGGATGTGCATATTCTCGGGAAAGACCTAAGAAAGCCCTCATCTCTCACCTATGGCTGGCCATGCAGGAGATGAAGACTATGGCAGAGTTGTCAACTGCCAGAACTTTGAAGGCATACCCCCATTTACACACATACGTCTATCTGTAGCAAAAGGGTAGGGAATTCATTAGTTAGGAATTTAAGGAAATCTATGCCAACTCATTAGCTGACCACCACGCTAATCAGATGTTGCATACAACAACAAATATAGACTTTAAAAATTAATTAAGTCACTAATCAAATAAACAGCTCTAATAACACTTGTTACAGTATACTGTATACAAGCAGCAAAACAAACCAGGTGTGGGGGCATGGAGACAATCTGATTTCCAGACAGGTCTCATGAAATTATTTTAAAAACCCAGTTTCCAGCAAACAAACAAACAAAAAAATGGTACACATAATGACATAGGAAAGTATGGCCCATAAACAGAAAAAAAAAAAAAATCAAGAGAAGCTATTCCTGGAAAGCTCAGATGTTGGAGTTACCATATGTATGTTCCAAGAACTAAAGAAAATCTTACCTAAAGAATTAAAGGAAAACATGAAAATGATATCTCATCAAATACACAATATTAACAAAGAGGTAGACACTAAGAAAGAGTCAAATAGAAATTTTAGAGTTCAAAAATACAATCATATCAATGAAAAGTTCTTTGGAAGGGACCAACAGCCCAGAGTGGGGAAAACAAAGAACTAACAAACTTAAAGACAGGTCAGTTGAGATTATCCAATTTGAGGAACAGAAAGAGAAAATAATGAATAAAAACAAACCAAGCCTCAGAGACTGGGACATGAACATTATACCAGCATATGCAAAGTGGAAGTCCCAAAAGGAAATATGGGAGAAGGGCAGAAAGGATAGTTGAAGAAATAATGACCGATAATGTCACAAATTATGGGAATATTAATCTACACAGTCAAGAAATTCAGCAAACTACAAGTAGGATAAACTCAGAGATCCACATCTAGATAATCATAAACAAAAGCCAAAAACAAACAAACAAAAAAACAAAATCTTGAAAACAGCAAAAGAAAAATGGCCCATCACCTGCAAGCAATTTTAAATAACATGAACAGTTGACTTCATGTTGGAAAATGCAGAAACCAAAAGCCAACAGGATGACATGTTATTAAAAGAGCTGAAAGAAAACGATTGCCAGCCAAGAATACCAGATTTGTGGGTACCTGGGTGGCTTAGTCGGTTTTGGCTCAGATATGATCTCAGGGTCCTGGGATCGAACCCCTGCTCAGCTGAGAGCCTGTTTCTCCCTCTCCCTTTCATTCTGCCCTTCCCCACTGTTTGCTCATGCTCTCTCTCTCTCTCTTAAATAAATAAATAAATAAAATCTTTAAAAAAAAAAAAAAAAAGAATACCAAGTTCAGCAAAACCATCCTTCAATTTGAAGGAGAAATGAAGACATTCCCAGATAACTGAACACTGAGAGAACCCATCACAAGCAGACCTACTCTACAAGAAATACTACAGAGAGGGCTTCTGGCAGAAATAACAGGACATTGTATAGTAATATGAGAATACATGAAGGAATGAAGATCACCAGTAAAAGTAACCACATAGGTAAATATAAAAGATAATACTAATGTATTTCATTAATAAGTTTTTTATGAGATTTAAATGGGAACTGCATAAACCAATAATTCCATGACAATGTTAGTATGGCTATAATGTAAAAGGAGGTGATTTGTATGATGATAACAGCACAAAAAAGAAAGGAGGGAACAAAGCTGCATACAAGCAAAGTTTTTGTAATACTCTTGAAATTTAGTTGGTTTTAATCTGAACTAGAATTTTTAAGAAAATATTTTAAATGTAATCCCCAGAGCAACTACTAAGAAAATAACAAAAAAACATTTCATTAAGGGAGGTAATTAAACTTGTTGTTTATAAGAAATGTATATTTAACAAAAAAGAAGGCAGTAATGAAGAAATACAAGAACAAAAACATATAAAGAAGGGTCTCAAATCAATAATTTATCCTCCCCCCTTAAGAAACTAAAGGAAATAAATAAATAAATATGCATATATATATATATATATATATATATATATACACACACACACACATACACACACACATGCTTATGTATATATATGCATATATATATACTATATATGTATATATAGTTTATTTGTTTATGAAACTGGGAGAAAAATAAACCTAAACCCAAAGCAAGCAGAAGAAACAATAAAGTTTAAAGCAGAAATAAATGCAATAGGGACTAGTCAAATCACAAAGAAAACCTACAAAACAAAATGCTGGTTTTTTGAATAGGTGAATAAAACTGAAAATCCCTCAGCTTGGCTGATCAGGAGAAAAGAAAGAAATCGCAAAAACAGGAATAAAAGAAAGACATTACTACTAAACTTACAGAAATATAGGCACTACTATAAACAACCCTATGCTAATTACATAACCTAGATTTAATGGAAAAATTCCTAGAAAGAAACAAACTACTGAAAATGACTCAAGAAAAAATAACAGAAAATCTAACTAGACCTATAACAAGTGAGGAGACTGACTTAGTAATTTAAAAATTTTTCAATTTTTAAATTGAGGAGAGAGAGAGAGAGAAAGAAAGAAAGAAAGAAAGAAAGAAAGAAAATCCCTAGCCCCAGATGGCTTCATTGGTGAAATCTACCAACATTTACAGAAGAATTAACACCAGTCCTTCAAAAACTCTTGCAAAAACTAGATGACTAAGAAGCACCTCCAAATTATTCTATGTGGCCAGTTTCACCCGGTATATTAGTCAGGGTTCTTCAGAGAAACAGAGCCGATAGGAGATATACAGATATATAGATAACCATACATACAGATATATAGATTGTCAAGGACATGGAGGACATGAACCCTCGTTCATTGCTATTGGGATTCTAAAAGGGTGCAGCACTTTAGAAAACAGTCTGGCAGTTCTTCAAACTGTTTAACACAGAGATACAGCAATTTTACTCCTCAATGTAAACCCAACAGAAATGTGTCCACACAAAAACTTTCACATTCATGTTCATAGCAGCATTATTCATTAGAGCCAAACAAAATGTAGAATATCCATTCAGTAGAATATTATCTGACACTTAAAAAGAAGGAAGGTCTGATACATGCTACAGCATGGATGAACCTTGAAACCATTGTGTGAAGTGAAAAAAAGCAAGCTATCGAAGACCATATGTTGTATGATTCCATTTATCCCAAACGTCCAGAATAGGCAAATATAGAGACAGAAAGTAGATTAGTGGTTGCCAAAAGCTGCAGGAAATAGGGATATGGAGAGTGACTACTAATGAGTACAGAGTTTCTTTGGGGGATGATTAAAATGTTCCAACAATAGATAGTGTGGATGACTGCCCAACAGTACTAAAAATCTACTGAAGTGTACACTTTAAAAGGGTAAATTTTATGGTATGTAAATTGTATTTCAATAAAGCTGTTATAAAAAAAAAAAGCAGCCCAATTCTTCAGAAAAACATATGGAGTTCAGTTATCCTGCCTATAATTCATTCCTTTAAAAGCAATCATTTTCACATTATGGTTCATTAGTTTTGGGCTAGATGGGCTAAGAAGTTGATCACCTACTTCCCTAAGGAAAAATGATCAAAATACATTTTGAAACCTCTAAGAATTAAAGCCAGAAGATGAATGCCCAATATGAAGTAGTAGGGCAATCAGCCTCATCCATCTCAATCAAGGCATGCTTGAATAAAAGAACCACCCAATGAGAAATTAGCTACAATACCTCCCATACAACAGAACTCCTGCCTGCTGTTCCATAAGGTGCGTCCATTTTGATCTTTAACTAGTTTTTAAACTCCCCGTGATTATGAACCATGTGTTTTAATTTTTTGAAATTTCCCTCTGTACTGATTAGTTCCTTACTAAATTTTAGTATTCATTGACTTTAGAAATCACCTGTTTCAACTGTTCAATATGCTTCTCTCCAGGACACTGCTGGGAATAAAGCAAGAAGGAACTACAAGAGACAGCAGGAGTACACATGGTTGTTTTAGATAAATAGTTCCAGGACTTTCTAAGAGGAAATGAGAAGCCTCAGGTACCCAAGAGATCGGAGGGTGACAGTTTTTCCACTAATGTTGTAGGATAGGAAGTTGCCAATTCTCCAATAGAATTGGCAAATATTTACTATGCCCTTAGAACAAGATGGTGTGACACTCTATCCAGGTGGCTTCTCACTGGTTTCAGAAAAAAGATGAAACAGTTTGGTGCTCATTTTTAATACGTATAAAACTAGACCCGGGCAAGATTGGAAGAGCAGAGATTCAACTCAGGCATTCTGCCTTCAAAGCTTATTGATACCCAAGTCTTCTTTTGGGATTGTACGCTCTTTGATATCTCATACTATTTTTAAGTATTCGGCCCCAGCCAATGCTTATGATACTTAATCAAGTGTCTGCGAGTCCATCCTCAAGAATTATATGGTCAGTGGAGTTTGGTAGTCAATCATTCCATCAGATTCTAAGGCAAAATTTTGTAGAACTTGGTGCAAAGAATTGCTGCCTCACCTGAAACCAGATTCAGCTTCAAGCTTTCAGCCACTATCTAAGGACTAATGCCCCTTCTGTAGCACAAGGGTCAATACTCTTGGCAGTTTTTCACTTTGCAGTCCTTCACTCACACCATCTAATGAAATCTTGTACTTCTCCTATCATTTGTACCCAGTGATTTGCCGTTTTTACTCCAGGGCCCCGGGAAACTTTTGATGAGGCATGACTCATGGATCAGGGAGAGAAAAAAAGGAGGTACCAGCTGGTGCTTAGAAAACTGGAAGGGCAAATGTCCCGCTGACTTTCAAGTCAACATTCAACTTCCTTCTTCTATGCACTTGTACATGCATAACCCTCCCACTCACATGGAGGTATCTTCTCCTTATCCTTCAAAGACATTTTTGACGTTGTTCTGAACATGCAAGAAAGAAGGCAAAAATAAATGAAACAAGGAATAAAAAGAGCCATGGTGCATGGACAGATGAGGAACAAGAGAATGTCTCCCCATGCCCACCTGGACTTGCTTATTTCCTACTCTCTGGTGTTGGAAATGGGGTCAACTTTTCTGAATCTCATGATTCAGGAAAAAAATACCACAATTGGAAGAAGCAAAGGGGACTGGACACCGAAAAAGTGAACAACAGTGCCCCTTACATCATGATAGCTATATGGCAAAAACAAACAGCAAGAACTACAAAACACGAGTCCCCTTGTCGTAGAGCCAGAGAGCTATGATCCTGCAGTTCCCAACCATTTGCTTTTTAAAAAGTCAAACTGTATGTTTCAGCACTTGGTTTCACCAGCCACAAAGTGGATAATAATTATGACGGGCTATATCGTGAGTGCCACCATCACCCTTTTGGCCAACCACTATACACTGTGATTTTCATCCTCCCAGAGAGGCCTGGGAATCAAATGAAGACCGTTCTCTTTGATGATGGGTATTATTCCTAATTCTGAATGGTAGAGAATGGAATGTGTTTATGTGCCCAGCCACACACCCCCTGGGGGTGAGGGCAGGAGAAAGAGCGTTATTCAATGTTCTGGAAGAACTAAGTATGGGTTTGCTGCTGGGAAAAACACTATTTGGAAAAACTGCAGGCCTCAGCTCTTTCTCTGTGGGGGAAAGCTTTAACTTTAGGATGTGCCCCTTGTCCCTTCATGGGAAACTTGGCACAAAATGTGTTTTTAGAGAGAACTCTGTTCTAGCTCTACATTTACTACATCTCTCCCTTTCATTGCTGACTTTAAGCCTTGGTTCCAGTTGTTTTCCCACCTGAAGTCATAATAATACTGTATATGCGATACCATAATTGTTGCTAAGTAACTGCACGTGCTGCTGTCAGGAAGGTTAGGGCTGTGGGGGGTTAAGAGAGTTTCCCACTGGGTTGTATAAGCTCCTGTCAAATGAGGAGATAGTCTCCCTCATGAGAAGAGTGAAGGTGGTTTGTGGAGGCATGCCGACTTTCCACTGTAAACTTCATGTCGGTGCCAAATTACAGAAGAGCCTCTTCTCCCGTCTTCCTCTCTCCCCCAACTCCTTCCCTTGCTGGAAAGCAATTTATTCTCAAGTCAGGGAGAGTCTGCTGCCTGGATGTTCTGACTGCCTATTTCACTCTGGCCTTGTTTACCTGGGTTTCATTTAATTAAGATCTACTGACATCCATTAACACAATTTGTAAACTCTGTGCCAGATGCTACAGAATAAGAAGGATGAGAAAAACCGTCAAGAAACTTACAATTTCAGAGGTAAAGCAAAACAAGTACAAAGAGCAATTAACACAAAGCAAAGCAAAGCAAAACAAGGATCACGAGGTGTATATCAGCTCTTCACACTGGAGTCCAAAGAAAAGGCAGGTGGGGCCACTTGCAGTAAGGAACTATCAAGTCAAATCATTCTGGAGATAGAGTGGGTGTTGAAAATGTTTCCACATTTGGAGAGAAAGAATGGGAGGGTCCTAGCCAAGAGAAATAGGGGTGAGATAAAACAAAATTCAGGTTATAGTGAGGAGATGAGATTTTTGTAACAGCCAGATAAGGTATTCATACAAGGAAGTGCCAAGACTGGAGCTCTATTTTATGATTCCAGTATCAGTGAGTATATTTTATTTTATTTTTAAAAAGATTTTATTTATTTATTTGACAGAAAGAGAGCACAAGTAGGCAGAGTGGCAGGGAGAGGGGGAAGCAGGATCTCCAACAAGCAGGGAACCCAATGTGGGGCTCGATCCCAGGACTCTGGGATCACGACCCAAGCCAAAGGAGCAGCTTAACCGACTGAGCCACCCAGGTGCCCCTCAGTGAGTATATTTTAAATAGATCCTCAAAGGAATCCTCCTCACTGACTTTGAATTTTTTCAAGAGTTATGTGTACTATTTATATCACCAGAAGTTTATTTGTACATTATTTTATTATTTTTATATCACTTTTCTCTCTGTGGCCTACCAACTAAAATAATCCACCTTTCACAGTTATGTGTCTTCGTCTAATAGACTTCACATCGAGTGTCACTTTAAAGTCTTGACATTTTGCCCTGAGCAAAGGGATTTCCCCCACTTACATGGATGCAGTTTCACCTGCAGGATTCTATCATAGGAAACAGACTGAGGATTGCTGGAGGGGTGCGGGGTGGGGGGATGGGGTAACTGGGTGATACACTATATGTTAAATAATTGAATTTAAATAAAAAATAAATAAATAATAAAAATAAAACGGAAAAAACATTAAATAAAACAGTGGAAAATTTTTTAAAAAAAATACAAATACTTCTGCAGATGTAACATACCAAGTCCATACCCAAAATCTTGGAAAACTCAGTAAACATTAAATATATAGTGAAAAAGAGCAAGGGTTGAGGGCTGGACATACCTGAGACCAGACCTCGGTTCTAACACTCATTCACTGTGTGATCTTAGCTGTGTGAGATAAACAGTCTGAGCATGTGCTTTTCATTATCTGAAAAATAAGCTAATAAGCACATCCACTTTGCATGATTCTCTGCTGTGAGGCATGACCGTGACTTCCCTTTGTGAGAGTGCCTGGCAGACAACAAGCATTTGATAAATGCTTTGTGAAGCCCTTGGTTCTTTTTCTCTTCACATCTCCAGCTGCCATCAAAATATCTGGCATACAGTAGCTGCCTAATGTGTAATTTTGATCTTGTTGTCAAAAGAGGGAGCAATGAGGCATTGGCGTTGGACTTCCACCCTGCCCTCCTCCTTAGGGGATATGGGAGCTTAACAAGTTACTTAGCTTCTCCGAGCATCAGCTTCCTCTCCAAAAATGAAGAAAATGACCACTTTACAGTTTTTGTAAAGAGCTTCTACAAGGAAAGTATCTGGATTGTTCCAGGCATATAAATAAAAGTAAGATGTATCTGCTTTCATAAGAGTTAATAAGATTTCATGATTGGCTCTCTGCCCTATGTCCTCTCTGGAAGAGAAGTCCCTCACTTACTCTGTCCTCCATGATTCTATTTGGCCCCCTACACATGCATTTAATATAAATAAAACCACATCTGCTATTACAAATTATCTGTAAGAACAAAAGTGGGGCAGTTTTAAATTCTTTGCAGAAAAAAATGAAAAGATTTAAACTTTTCTGGTGTTTCTGTGCTGGGTGTTGAGCATTGATACAGGCTGTGAGAAGAAATGGAGGGACTCCTGGGTTAAGAGCCTAAGCAGACACAAGGAAGGAGGAAAAGATGGGGTACGTTTTTCTTTTCATAAAGAAGCTGCATTTAAAAAATTATTCATGGCATGGCTTTGCCTACCAACCAGGAGAAATGAGAAATACTATTTATGCTTTGAGAGCAGAGTAAAATTTCTGCCTATTTAGCCTAATCTCACTTGGGAGGCTTATAAAGTCGAATAGATATTCTTTCTGAACCTTCATCCACGTCTCCTTTTCGATGTTCAACTTAAATTACTCATTTTCTACGTCTGTGTTTTCAGCTGTGTTTCCAGCAGCTCATTCTCAGAGAAAGCACGTTAAGACAAACCACAGAAGCAGCTGGGCTGTGTGTTACCTACTTGTTTATACATTCCTGTCATTAAAAACTACGGGTTGACACACATCGATGACTCCGCTATTGTACTGATGTGTATTGAGTGCTGTTTTGCAAAGATGCTTTAAAAAGATAATTTCCCTCTGCATGTCTTTTTCTTCATTTTATTTATGTTTTTTTAACATAATAGGTTCTGGTTTGTGTATATCTCCAGTAAATCCATTCCTTTGTCTCTCAGCTGTGCTTGGGGGAAGCGAACACTGACTCACATCTGGTCTGACATCCCTATTGAGCATGATGACATTCTCTTTACCTGCCTGACAGTCACCAGGGCCGTTTATGGTGTGGGGGTGAATGGAGAGAAAATGTCTATGATCCCCGATGGTGTCCAGGGTAGGGAGAAGAAGGTCTTTGGCCAAAGAGGAGCCACCAGGAGTCATCATGAATTGTGGAGGCAATCGGCTGGCTTGAGAGCTTCCCGGACAAGGATTCAAAGAGAAGCAGCCGTAGTTGATTTCCTAAGCAGACGTGACACAATGATTTGTGACAATACAGTATTGTCCCCACTCTAGTGGGGACATTCTAAACAATGGAAAAACCCATGTTCTTCAAGGCCAAACAAGGGCAGGGTGTAAGCTCGCAGCCAGGCAGACAAATACAGAAAACTGCCATGAGCTTTTCCGAGCCCCAAAACTGAGATGATTCACATCTATTCTTGTCCTCATCTCTAGCATTTCCCCCTGGAGGGCTCCCCTTCACCACATTAATTCCACTTGCTCTCAGTTGGGCATAATCTCTCAGAATTTTATAATTGGAAATACCTTTGAGATCACAAAGGCTCATGCTCTTGTTTTAAAGATAAGGAAACTGAGGCTAAAGAAGGTGAAGAAAATTGTTTGAGTCCATACAGGTCAGTCAAGGCTAAGCCAACGTCAGCACTGTGGCCCTGAGTTGAGGTGAGCTAAACAAAGAATGAGGAGATCATTTCTGTGATGCTAAGTGATCATACAGGCAGGGCTCGGGCTGAGTAAGAGCCAGGGCACAGGGTATTTCATTTCCTCTTCTCAGCCTCTACTGTGAATCACTTGTGAGCAGGAATAATTGCTCAGCCTCCCTTTTCTACCTGTCCTGCCCATACTTCTTCAGCATTCGAATTTATCAGACGAAGGTCCCCACCTAGAAGACAGATGAAGAGGTGCCTTGAGAAGACAGAGCAGATGGTAACAATGAATACAGCCATAGTGGAGCTCTCGACGATGGGAAGGCTATGCCAAATGACTTGTGAATTGCATTTCATTTTTTAGAAGAGCTCTCTGAGATTTGTTACCACTATTTTGCAAATAAGGAGGTGGAGTCCTAGAGAGGTTAGGTAACCACCCCAAAGTGATGGAGACAGGATTTGATGACGGGTCTGGCTGATTTCAAGGTCAGTGCTACACCAGACTGGGAAGAACCAGGTGCTAAAGCTTTGCATCTGTGTTCAGGACGGAGATGAGTAAGACAGCCAGGCTTCTCTCCTGCCCTCTTCCACACCAAGTATGACATCGTCCAAGCCAGTAACCCAGCCGAGGCCAAGAAGTGGAACAAGAATTGCATAAAATGCCTAAATTTCCACTCCTACCCATCAATCATCACCACCAGCCTAACTGACAGAGGGCACAGGGAAAGGGGAAGGAACAGAAGCATGCAGGCACTTGCTTCTCCTATCCTAGGAGCTGTAAGAAGAAGCTCATACAGTACAAGGCACAAGGGTAAAAACTATGCCAGAGCCCTAAGTCCTGGTTCGGGGAAACAGCTTGCTATGCGTTAGGTGGTTTGCTCTGTTTCACGAAGAGATGCATTTCATTTTTGATTCCCAGGTCTGTCTGTGAAGACCCAAAATATTGTGCATCAGGCAGGACTGAAGGTATATCAGTTTCCAAATACTGGTTTTCAAATATTAAAACTTCTTTTTAATATAAATTATTTTGAAAACCTTCGCTCAAGAGCTGTTTTAGATTTGGATGCCTGAGAAACCACACAATGAGGAAAAACTACTAAGAACTCAGGAACACTTCCAAATGAATTTTGTCTTTTTTCATAATAGCATCTAAGTACCTTTGGAACAAAGAAATGTTACATTTATGCATGAGTAACAAAGTCTGGGCAGTTTTCAGACTGCGCTGGAAGTGCAGATGGACCAAGGGACCCCTGTAATGATCCAGCAGGACCCAATAAAGTCAGCTCCCTGAGCATGCTCTAGGTCATTTCTTCTCAAACTTTCATGTGCTCAGGAATCATCTGGGGATACTTTTAAAATGTAGATTTTAATTGGGTGGGGTGGGGGGACAGCTAGACCTGAAATTCTGCACTTGTCGTAGGCTCCCAGGTGATGCTGGTGCTGCCCCGCATCATGCTACCCTGAGTAGCATGGCCCTGGCACCCTCCTTACCCCACAAAGCCCAAAATTTCACCTGCCTACTTGTTCACTCTACCATATTTCCTCTGCTCATCAAGCCATACTCCCTCCTGCCACCTTTTTTCCCAAGGGGTGAATACAGTATGAGTATGTGAATGAAGCTCCCAAAAGGGTGAATCTTGTCTCTCAGGCCACACTGAGTCTCCTTGTATCCGCACTGCATTTAGAGCCCAGCCTGTGCTCCATAGCTGATCCAGCTCTCTGCCTGTGAGCACCTCACTGCCATTTTGCGTGCATTCATGTTGTCAGTGGAGTTTCGTTATATCTGTTTGGAAGCAAAGATGAAGTAGTATATAGTCCCCACAGCAACTAATATTTGCTAAATAAATACCTGGGAGTTTAAATATTATCTGGATGAGAAAAACAGGCATCCTGGAATTGGTATGAATGTGCAGACAATTCACCATATGAACGAAAGAATTATATATACTGACTAATTGCTAAATACTCTTTCACAAAAAATGATAGGTGCCATTTATCGAGCACTTAGTAAGAGTCAGACACTGGGCTAAGTGCCTTGTATGCTCTCATTTAATTGTCACGGGGCCCTAGGAGGGAAAACTCCAAAACTCATACTTCAACACAGCTCTTCCTCTCATTAAATGTCTGCCAGGTATCAAAACTCAGTTAAAATCTGGTAGAAGATCACAGAACAAGGCATTCTCTGGCTCTCCAGGAAGTTGCAGGCACGAATAATGAGGTTGCCCTATGACAAGTATAATAATGCGGGTCAATGCACAGTGCCATGAAAGGAGAGAGACAACCATCCAGAAACATTGGGAAAGGCCCAAGAACTGACATTTAAACTAAATGTTAAAAAAAACCATGGACACAAGCAGAGAAAAGAAGAAGGGCATAAAAGGGAATGATAATTCATGTGCAGAGCAAGGCAGTATGACAGAGCTTGGTAATGTTGAGGAGGCCCCAGGATCTGGGAACCCATACTGCATGTGGCAGTGTGGTGGGAGAACAGAGTGGTTCTATCCGTGGAGGAGGGGTTGCTCGGTGTGGAATCCACCTCAGGAATGTGTCATGTCTCCCTTCCACATCACTTATCAGCTCATTGGCATCTCTTGCAAAAGAGAGTTTGGGGATGGAAGAGTTTGAGGAGCTCCTTTAGTGATTCCAATATGGCTACCATGGGTGAGCGCCCCCTGTCGGTGAAGGACGATGCACTCGGGATTGCGGGCTTTACCCACTGTGCACTGGGGGCCAGAGGGCTTTAGAAATGGCGAAAAGACAGAATAGGATCTATTTTTCAAAGATGCAGAGGATGGACTGGAGTATGGAAAAAACGTGGGGACAGGGAGAACAGGAGGCTGACAAAATAGCAATAATACAGATACACAGATAATAATAACTGTACTTACTGGTGTCCCAGGCACTGTTGTAATTTAATAGTGCAATCAACAGATTGGAGAGCCTGATCTGAAGTGATGTCAGGGGAAATGGAGAGAAGCAATTGCTTCAAGAGAGATCTTTGATTGGTCGGGATATGTGCTGAGTGTTATAAAGATTGGCATTTTGTCTCCAGGTATCAGACTGAGGTCTTGGGCTGTCTTAACCCCTGTCCCTTTTCCTCTTAGCACTGAGACAGACATTTTGGGTGTGTCCTAATGGGAAGGAGTTTAGAGACAGGGCTCTCTAGGGTCAGAGGTGAAACTACACAAATGTGAAATTTAAAAAAGGTGAAAAGTCTGTTCCACAGCTGGTAGCACTCTGTGTACCGTGTCCTTGGCCAAAAAATGGTGCCAGAGTTAGGGGATTTTCCTGCCTATGTGAGCAAGGGTCCACCACATTTCCTGGGATGGCTGAGCTCAGAAGATGGAGAGGCTCTGTGCTGCTCTCTCCAGAGAGGCCATGTAGCTACTGATAAGCCAGAACAGGGCTGCCTGCCGTCAAGGGAGACCTGAAAATGGAAAATTGTCTGACTTCCGGTGAAATGAATAAAAGGATAACTGGCAAAGGTAAGTTTGGAAAGAGTAAAAAAAAAACAAAAAAACCACTTCTATAATGTTAATGGCAATTTTCATTCAAATTAGTGGATTTATGTAAAATTCCTTTATTACTCATTTATTGAGTGGCTGCTATGTGCCAGGCAAAGTAATAGGGATTGGGACAAGGAGATACAGGAAAAAAATTTTTTTCTTAAGAAAAAGAAAAAAAATTAGACTATGAAACAAGTTTGATTGCCCCTAAAACATTTACAATCAAGGTCTTACATACTCTCAGACCGCTAGATGGACTTTATGGTAAAAATAAAACAGAGAAAACAAGTGTCATCAAGGATATATCTTGACTGCTCACCCGAAGTGCAAACCCTTGACTAAGGATCATTGCATTATCTGGGATAGAGTGGGATACCCCTGGCAGGCAGGTAACAAATATCTCATTTGTTAAAATAACAACACTTTATTTCTAGTCCGGGCTGCCTGTCTACGAAGTCCATGCTGGGGCTCTCTGGGACCAAGGTGACAAAGGACAATGTTGCCTGAAACTGTGGCAGAAGGAAAAGAGATCCCTGGATAGGCCATGCTGGCAAATACACATTCCAGCCTGGAAGTAGTACATTACTACTGAATGGTGTACAATCACAACAAATTGTCCAGAACTCCTTCTATGATCCCACCCAAATATTAAAAATCCAGGAAGTACAACCTGCCATGCTGCCAGAGTGGTGAGAGACAGAAAATGTGGTGAACAGCACCAATGACTTCCACAGACATGGGGCAGTGTTGGCTCTGTTTGAATTGACCATAATCCCAAAGATTGAGCTCAGGCATCAGCCTTGATCAGACAATCTAATGTGTTTATTGTCAACAGATGAACCAAAATCATTGCTGAGTTTCTGCTTCTGAAACAATGGTGTGCTACCCAAAGATGAAGTGATAACGAAGGCGGATAGATCTGTAATCACACATGAAATTGAACTTGAAGTGATTATCAGTAATACCCCTGAGCTACTCCTTACCCGCTGCTGTCAGGAGGCTTGGTAATGACATTACACTGGGAGCATTATGAGTTTCACAAATTGCAGAATCCATTCTAAGCTCCATTCTGACCAAGAACTGACAAAAAGGATCTAATATGCCCCCTCCCAACACCATCAAACATAATCACAGCCCTCAAAACCTAGCTTCCCCCGAAATAATTTCCTGACCAACCTCAGAAGGAAACAATCACACAACACTCTGTTAGAAAGACAGAGAGGTGCCAGCGTTTTTGCAAAGCCTGTCAGAAAGAACTGAAATTTGTCATGTAAACTCCTTGACGTTGAGAAAGACTGAGGTTGCATATAAGGGTTGTGTCACAGCCTCCCACACCGATTAGACTGCGCAGGACAAGAGTGATGTGCACTCGCTTTGAACGAAAATCATTCCCCAGGTCATGCTGCCTATTGGAGACTGAGCTCTGGTTCCATTGTGAAGAGAAATGGAGACTAATCTCAGAACGAGCTGGCCCACCTTCATCATGTGCATTAACCATGTATGAGAAAAGAAATCTTCATCATTTCTGGTTGCCCTGGCAAAGCCAGATAGGAAGCAATTCCTGAAGTACTTATCTGTTCTTGCTCTGTTAGGTAGTATATTTTGCTTTACATCTCTCACACAACCTGTGCAGTAATTGTCTTCTTCAGTAGACAGATGAAAACTCTGAACTTTAGGGAAGTTGAGTGTCATCTTCAAGGTCCAACAGCTCATAAGCAGTAGATCCCAGAAATATTTCCTTTTCTTCCCATTCCCCCAGGCTTTTGCTTCGAAGGAGAAACAGTCCATTGTTGTAAAAGAGGTGGTTTACAGTAATGGTTAATAGTGCAGACTGTGGGCAGACAGACCTGGGGATGAACTCAGCAACAAGCCTTTGAGTTGCAGCTTCCTCAGCTGTAAAGTCAGGATAAGCCTCCCACCATGTGGTTTTTATGAAGAATAAATACGATTATATATAATACTTAGGATGGGCCTGGCGCATCCTAAGTGCTCATAAATGTTGGCTATCATCATCATCATCATCACCTAAGTTCCATGTACTATAAAGAGGAGAGGAATTTAAGTGTATCAAAAGTTATACCAAACCTCTTAAGCAGTTTCACATATATTTTCTTGCAATCAATAAACAGTAAGTTATCAGGGCAAAATGACTGATGAAGAAACCTTGATCTTTCAATTTTCCTATAACTAAAATTTGATAAATTAATCTCTGAAAGATACTGTTTCAAGCCCTTAGTCTGTACTAATTCATTTAGTCCTTACTCACAAGAACCCTCTATGGAAGATTCTATCAATATCCCCATTTTGCAGATAAGGAAATTGAGGCCAAGAGCGCTTAACTAACTTGTTCAACCCTGCATACCTACAAAACGGTAGAGTCAAGATCTAAATCCAGGAAGCCTGATCTCAAAGCCTGTGCTCTACCCACTATGCCAGGCTGCCTCTATGTGATATTAATTGGGTGTATAATAATATTTGAGGTAATAACAATAAGGTCATGTGATTGTGTGCTAAACAAAAGACTGAAGCTTCTTAAGTTGTTGCATGATGAACTGAAGCATAAGTGGTGACAACAGTAGAAATGATCAAGAATTCAACATGGCAGAGATTAAACAATGACACTGTGAAGGTATGGCAGGGACACAATTTAACATGCAATCAAAAGGAAGGGATTCCCTCTTTTTAAGCCAGGTGAGTAGACCAGTGATGATGCTAAGAGGCAGGATCCATCCACGTAAGAACAGACTAAGGAGAACCAGCTACAGTGCCCGTGAGTAATGATGTTAGTGCTCACAGTTTTTTATCAGCATTGCTAAGACAAAGAGAAGAGATCACTGTCAGGTGCATCATGTAGGACAATAAAGAACAGCTGCATATGGGCCCACATAAGTGAAGAGGCTAAAAACCAACTCCTTGGATAGGAAGAATAAATGTTGTTAAATCGTCTATGCTGCCCAGAGCAATCTATATTTTCAATGCATTCTGATCAAAATACCATTGGCATTTTTCAAAGTGCTGCAATTAAAATTGCTAAAATTTGGACAGATCCAGAAAAGAGTCCAAATCACTGAGGAAATATTGATTGTTGCCATGATTTCATGTTGATGTTGCCTGATTTCAAACTATATTACAAAGCTATGATCACCAAGACAGCATGGTACTGACACAAAAACAGACACACAGACCAATGGAACAAAACAGAGAGCCCAGATGGGGACCCTCAATTCTATGGTCAAATAATATTCAACAAAGCAGGAAAAAATATCCAATGGATAAAGGACAGCCTCTTCAATAAATTGTGCTGGGAAAATTGGACAGCTATATACAGAAGAACGAAACTCGATCATTCTCTTACACCATACACAAAGATAAACTCAAAATAGATGAAAGACCTCAGTGTGAAACAGGACTCCATCAAAATCCTATAGGAGAACATAGGCAGTAACCTCTTCGACATCGGCCACAGCAACTTCTTTCAAGACATGTCTCCAAAGGCAAAGGAAACAAAAGTGAAAATGAACTTTTGAGACTTCATCAAGATCAAAATCTTCTGCACATCAAAGCAAACAGTCAACAAAACAAAGAGACAACCCACAGAATGGGAGAAGATATTTGCAAATGATACTACAGACAAAGGGCTGATATCCAAGATCTATAAAGAACTCCTCAAACTCAACACCCAAAAAACAGATAATCATGTCAAAAAATGGGCCAAAGACAGGAACAGACACTTCTCTAAAGAAGACATACAAATGGCTAACAGAAACGTGAAAAATGTTCATCATCATTAGCCATAAGGAAAATTCAAATCAAAACCACATTGAGATACCATCTTACACCAGTTAGAACGGCCAAAATTAACAAGACAGGAAACAACAAGTATTGGAGATGATGTGGAGATAGGGGAATCCTCTTACACTGTTAGTTGGAATGCAAGCTGGTGCAGCCACTTTGGAAAACAGTGTGGAGGTTCCTCAAAAAATTAAAAATAGAGCTACTGTATGACCTGGAAATTCCACTACTGGGTATTTACCCCAAAGATAAAGATATAGTGAAAAGAAGGGCCAAATGCACCCCAATGTTCATAGCAGCAATGTCCACAATAGGCAGACTGTGGAAAGAGCAAAGATGCCCTTCAACTGACAAATGGAAAAAGAAGATGTGGTCCATATACACAATGGAATATTCCTTAGCCATCAGAAAGGATGAATACCCAAAGTCTGCATCAACTTGGATGGAACTGGAGGAGATTATGCTGAGTGAAATAAGTCAAGCAGAGAAAGTCAGTCATCATATGGTTTCACTTACTTGTGGAACATAAGGAATAACATGGAGGACATTAGAAGAAGGAAGGGAAAAATGAAGGCAGGAAATTGGACAGGGAGAAGAACCATGAGAGACTGTGGACTCCGAGAAACAAACTGAGGATTTTAGAGGGGAGGGAGCTGGGGTGATGGGTTGGCCTGGTGATGGGTATTAAGGAGGGCACGCATTGCATGGAGCACTGGGTGTTATATGCAAACAATGAATCTTGGAACACTACATCAAAAACTAGTGTTGTACTGTATGATGACTAACATAGCATAATAATAATATAAATAAATAAATAAATATTAATAAAATAAAATTTAAAAAGCAAGAGGCTGAAAACCAATTCCTAACTTGGCCTTTGATTTCTTATTTGCATTTGGCACACTCAGAGTCTTCTTTGCATGTGTTAGGTTAGGCCTATAAGGATGAGTCCAACGCTTATATTTCCAGGGTAGATCCAGTTCAGAAAGAAAGGATGAGAAGTAACCATAATCATCACTGTGGATCATGTCACATTGGAATATGTGTGGCTATAGGTGCAAACACTCTGGGAACCACCCTCTCAGGTGTGGAGTGTGCTGGTGCTGACTTGAGAGTATCAGACATCAAAGACATCTACCATTAAAGGTATTGAAACAAAGAAATTGACCTCTACTCCACTTCGTCCTTCTCCACAGCAAGGACAGCTCCCAAGGACTTACAATCTTTGTCATACTCTCCAGTTCCAGACCATTTTGCAAAGATGGCAGAAAGTCCTTGGCTATAAATTTCAAATGCTAAAACAGCTTTTACCATGGGACAGATGGAAAATGCATTTTTGGCAATATTCTAACCCACTCAAATGTAGTGATTTTTCTCCAAATTGAATCTTAGAATTTCAAGCTGCATTTAATGCTGGCGAAATACAACTTCCTGGTTCAAGATATTTAATAATTCTAATAGTTATTGAGTGAGATATGGACAAATGAGACTAATATATGGATATAATGTCCCTTGAAATAATCTCGGAAATGAAAGCTCAAGGGAAAACATGTTCATAATGAGGCAGAATTGATTTTTGCTAAATACAAAAATAGTGCAGGACACATTATTAAACCCCAAAGGGCAGTGTTGCTGCCTCTTTTGATTGATGGTTTGCTCTTCCAAAGCTCTGTTTTCAAAAGCTCTCCATGGTAGGATGAAGGGGTGAATATGCAGGTACATGAAGGATGGAGGGGAGGCATGAGAAGAAGCCACCAGTCAACATGATGACCCCCACTCACAAAAGCCTTCATGAGACCTTTTCTAATAGAAGAGCTTTCAGTTTAAGAATTAGGGAAAACTTCTCAGCCCTGAAAGGGAACATTGTCAAATGTTCTTACAAAGAACACTGGGGAACTGCCAAGAAGGGTTAAAATTCCATCATCAACTTCATCCCTCTTAGAAGGGGTGAGTCCCTGGCACTCTTGAACATCTGAGAGCTTCTAGCTTCTTTGACTACAGGCCTCTGAGCTATTCCAAGCAACCTGGCACTCAAATTGAGGCTTGGAACTACAGTAAGAAGTACCCTAGACTCCCTAAATATTATCAGTATAGTATAAGCCTCCCTAGAGAATGAGTATAGAGAAAAATCTGAGTCTACAAATATTCCAAAGGCAGAACAAACCATTTAGATGTTTCATTTATACTTAGAAACAAAATGGTATGATGGTTTTAGGTCAAATAAGCATATAATCTAAAATAAAATATATTCCTTGAGTAGCAATTTCCTGTCTCCAGATTACTCAAGATGTCGCCAAGTTTGAACAATGGAAGATAAGCTTCTCCTTTGCTAGTATGAATCCCCCCACAAACATGGAAATATCAATACTTACCCAAAAGATCTGCTCTCTTTTTGCCTCCCAGTAATAAACAGCACTAAATAACATTGGCCTTCAGTTCATTAAAGTAGAATTACTTGTTTTATCATTATTTTTCTTGGGTATTTATAGAATCTGCATTCTTTTCCCTAAATCTTTAAAAACCCATCCCTCTATTTTTCCCTGAAGCGAAAGAAGAGAACACAATCTTGTATGCACCTGAGAGCAAGAAGAATGTAAGAGCCTTCTCCTCCATTTTTGAAACCAGCACATCTGACCCCTTTTAGAAAATCATATTTTTTTGAGTTGCTCGTCCAGCTTCTGCCAACGTCTACTGTACTGAACTAACTATGGTACTGATCTAGCTAATTTAAGATACTAGCTAACTGGTTTACCCAACTGGGGGTTGAGTCCATTATGAAACTGAGAAAAAAAATCTAATTGGCCTATAAATTTCTTCTGATGTGGGTTAAAAAACAAATTTTCTGAAATAGTACATTCATTCTCTCATGGAACATTTCTAATCAATGCATTCAATACCACCTATCTATTAAAAGCCTATGACTATGCATGAGCCACTCAAGTTTATACCAGGGACAGGACAACCATGAAGATCTAGGCCTAAAGAAGCTTATAGGCAGTTTGTGTGACACAATAGTAGCTGTTGTCTAATACCTCTATAATAACACTTATTCCATTGTAAGTAAAAAAATACCAATGGTAGAAGAGAGCGAGAAGGACGTAATTCTACAATGGAGAGGAGAGACTTCAGACTGAAGCTTGTATCTAATGCAGATCTTGAGATCTGACTCTACTGCTGTTTCTGTTTCCTGTGTGGGCTCCTTCTGGGCCCTTTTATATTGATGGGACTTCAAGTGCCCCCCATATCCTCTTTCTACTCATCCCGTAGACTGTCCCTAGACAATCCATCCATTTTCATGAATTCATCTCCCTATTGCAAAATCTATACATCTAGCCTAGACAGTTCTCTTGAGCCTCAGATGCCCTTACACATTGGGCTTTCTCATCCTGTTGGCACACAGAGACCTCGCGGGCAATTTGACTGACATTTCATTCATCCTTTTCCCCATCCAGTGTATTTCATCATCCTCTATTCTTTATCCGAAGTGTTAGCTCCACTAGCCAAGCAAATATGAAACAGAGAAGTCACCTTTGCCTCTTCCTTCATTCCCAATAAATCTCACTCCCTTAATCACTAAGTCCTCTTCACTTTAAATTCTGAAGACTTCCTCCATCCCCTCCGTCTCTTAGCTCTGTCCTTGCCCATTTCCTTTCACCTAGACTGGCACAGATTCTCTATGGACCCATCCTCTATGCAGTCATTTGAATAAGCTAACTGAAGACAAATCTGAAAGATGCACTCCCTTACCTAAATCGTCTCGCTAGCCACCTGTATCAACTATAAAACGGCAACAAATCCTGGCTCACTGCCCCTAGCATCAGCCTCCAGCGCCCGGGCTTCTCAGGAAGGACCTCTCTCTCTGCATAAATTTCTCACAAGAATTTCCCAACCTTAACCTCCCAACTCTTCCAAACTTTTTGTTTTACCAACTCAGTTTGACTTAAGTCTTTGCTTCCAGACATAGCTGTACCTACAACTTAGACCAGAAGGCTCATTTGCTGCATCTTCCACTGCCAGACATTGGTTCCAGCAAGTGCCATGTCAGCTCCAGTTTCTGGAGACATATTTTAGTGTCAAGACCCTTTTTGGGTTCAGGGCTAGCACAGCAGCGCTAGCTCTCCACTATGCCCTGCTCTACCTGCTGCCCCCTTGGAACTCTTCTCTGCTGGATGTAGAGGAGGTTGAACTTTCAACAAAGCCCCAAGCTTACCATTTTCAGTATCAGCAGCCCCCACTGAAGCAGGTGCAGCCCTCTCCCTCTCTAGCCCCTCCTCATAACCTAACAGCGCCCTCCAGTGTCAGGAGGTCTAACTGCATGTGAAGAAGGTAGGAACTCAGAACCCAGTATGCTCTGCCCCATTAATCCCAAAGGCTAGTGGTGAAATGAACTCAAGACCCAGAAATGCCCCATCCCTTTTCTCCAAAAAGTGCTTTTATACCACCACTCACTGAGTTCCAAATTGTAGCTTTACCATGGGCAAAAGGAAAGAAAAAGGAAACAAAGCTGTCATCTTCCTCCCTTGTTTCTAGGTAGTTGATAGCAGTAACCACCTGTCATCCCAGCAGTGCCAAACTAGGTCAGCAATGTTATCTGTGGTCAGGCTCATGGCTTTCCACAAAGCATAGGTTGGGTTGCTTACACCGAAACTAGAATGAAATGACCTAGCCGTGTGGCCTCAGTTCTGAGAATTCCAGAGCCACCAGGACAAGAACCTTAGAGATGCAAGCAGTGAGCAACCCCACAGTGAACACAAGCATCCTCTGCAACCCAGCCACAGAGACTCTGCCTAGAGGTGGCCTCAGAGGCAAGCTGTCATCCTAGTTATCTCTGTGGCTCATTCCTGACCTTGAAAATAGTCTGTAGAAACTTCTGATGGGCCTA
This sequence comes from Mustela putorius furo, assembly GCF_011764305.1. Taxonomy (NCBI): domain Eukaryota; kingdom Metazoa; phylum Chordata; class Mammalia; order Carnivora; family Mustelidae; genus Mustela; species Mustela putorius. Next base: position 91,143,839 of record NW_025421998.1, read on the forward strand.
TGTCAGGAGTACTGCTCAGCATTGTGCCGCTACTTACGACACAATTTTCCCCAAGCCTGGCCAGGACTGCCTTGGAGGCCAGGACTCACTGTATCCCTCCTCCTTAAATAAGAGCACCCTGGTTAAGACCCTATCTGGGTCTTGGACAACCTCGCGAGGGTAGCATGCTCCATCCTTGGCAACCCACAGCAGCTACTCACCCTCTCATTTCTATCTGACCTGGCATCTCCATTGTAGGGCACATTGTTGGAAACTCTTCAAATCCAATTCACAAGCTCCTACCCCCCCCCCACAGCATACTCAGACTAATAGCCATAAAGAGCTTGTGCGAATTCACAAAGATCACATGAGGTGTTATTCCTCCTAGCACTGGCCACTTCATAATCATGGGAAAATATTCAATGTCTCTTTCTCAGGTTCCTCATATGTGGAATGGGTGTCATTACCATGCCTACTCCCTAGGGTTGTTTTGGGAAAAATGAGTTAATATACATAAACTGCTTAGAATAGTGCCTGCTACATATACAGTAAAAATAAAAGTTAAGCACTATTATTATTATCCCAACATTACAGAATCTGCCTCTAACTTGCTGCATGTCTCCAGCCAGAATCCAGAGATAGCAAATTTTTCCATGTATTTGCTTATGGGCTCCACACTATTCTGAGCTTGGGAGACAAAGCAGCAAAGAAATCAAAGATCTGATCATGTGTATAAAATAGTGGGGAGAGGCGGATAAACACATAGTATAATATCAGATGATAGCAAAAAGTACAAAGAAAAATAAAAGAGGATAATAGAGAGTGACAGAGGAGAAAAAGATAAACTTTTCTATGACAGGTGAGCAAGGGAGCCCCGGAAGAAGTGGCCTTGAGCTAAGACTCAAAGACTCTAGAAGACTCTGAGCTTGAAGCTAAGACTCAGACGTCTTCTAGCTAAGACTCGAATGATAAAAGCCAGACATGAAAAGGTCAAGAGCGGGGTTGCTCGACCTTAGCACTACTGACATTTTGAAGCAGATAATTCTTTGTTGTGAGGGGCTGTCTTGGGCATTGTAGGATGTTTATCAGTGCCCCTGACCTCTAACCACAGATGCCAATAGCACCCCAGATTTGTGACAAAAATGACCCTCTTCGAATAACAACAAAATGACAATTTAAATGACAACATTGTTACCATCTGATCTCATTTCTTGACTCAGGCCATCACATTATATTCCTGGATTATCAGCTCACTTTTAATTTTCTGTACAATCGTATCTTTTCTACAGCCATATGTTCGCTTATGTTGACCTCTTGACCTCTGTGGAAGACCCTTCCCACCCTCTTCAATTGAATAATTCTTCCTCATCCTTTAGGTTTTTTTTTTTTATTTTAGAGACAGAGGAAGAGTATGGGGAGTGGTAGAAAGAGACAGAATCCCAAGCAGACTCCATGTGGAGCATGGAGCCCAGAGCCCAATACGGGGCTTGATTCCAGGACCCTAAGATCATGACCTGAGCCAAAACCAAGAGCCGGATGCTTAACCAATGTGCCATCCAGGTGCCCCCTTCCTCATCCTTTAATACTCAAAGTATCCCATTTTCTAATTCCACGTGCATAGATCTATCACTGTAAGATATGTGCTGTAATTATCTATCTACTTATCTATCTCCCCCCATTCACAAGTGAGATTCTTGTGGTCTAGAAATGAATCTTATTCATTTAGGCTTGATACCTAAAACACACACTGGGTGCTTGACACACCCCAGGTGCTTAATAAATGTTTGTTGTATGCATTAATTGCTGTGCCCTCAAGGTTACTACGATCACTCAGAGGCCAACAAGATATATGCAGATGTAACTCTCAAATAATACCAAAAATTATATGTGATGTAAGAGAAATAGCAACAAAGTGTCATTTGAGTTCAGATTCAAGAAAAATTACTTTCCACTGAGTATTTATAGTCACTTGCATAGAACGGAGGAAATGCTATATGTTGTTAAATTGTGACTCCCTCCAGACCCAACACAATTCTATAGTCATGGAGACCACGGTTGTAATGTCACTAGTGGTTAATAAAGGCCGCACAGACAAGATGTGAAGATGTCTGTGGTTTGTATTATCCCTCCCACTGGAAAGCCAGCCTGCAGAAATCAGCAAATTATTTCAATTCTAAGAGCTCTAAGAATGCAGGGGACCCAAACGGTGTGTCTGAATGAAGTCAGTGCTTAAAGAATTCTTCTGATGCTCAGTCTCTTTAAGATACCACATCTAGGGGCACCTGGGTGGCTCCGTGGGTTAAAGCCTCTGCCTTCGGCTCAGGTCATGATCCCAGGGTCCTGGGATTGAGTCCCTCATCGGGCTCCCTGCTCAGTGGGGAGCCTGCTTCCTTCTCTCTCTCTGCCTGCCTGTGACCTATCTATCAAACACATAAATAAAATCTTTTTTTTTTAATTTTTTATTTATTATTTGACAGAGAGAGATACAGTGAGCGAGAGAGGGAACACAAGTGGGGGGCAGTGGGAGAAGAAGAAGCAGGCTTCCCGCTGAGCAGGGAGCCTGACGTGGGGCTTGATCCCAGGAGCCTGGGATCATGACCTGAGCAGAAGGCAGACGCCTAACAAGTGAGCCACCCAGGTGCCCCCATAAATAAAATCTTTAAAAAAAAAAAAGATAAAACATCTACTGAGTTGTATTCCTATATGTATGTGCCCCCCACCTCCCAAGCCACAGCTGGGGCAAACATCAGACAGCGTACACTAGAATGAAAGTATCAGTTGTCCACGACCACGTGCCCACATGTCCCTGCTTGTTCCATATTTCAAACATCCTTCCTGCCTACACCCATATTTGGCTGTCAGACCATCAGTGACCCCATCTCTGAGCATGAGAACCGAACCACATGGAAACCGTGTATCCCTGCAGTTACAAAGATGAGCTAACTGGAGAGTAATTTGAGAAAATGGGCAGGCCAGTGACCAAAAGACACTTAAGGCAAAATTGAAGAAAATACACCCTCCTCAAAAGTAAACAGGCAACTCAGAGATTGGGAATTGCTCTGGAGTTAGGCCAAGGTGTTCGTCATGTGGTTTCAGAAAATAATAATCCCCTGGGGTTTCAAGTTCAACAAGCATAAACTAACACTTAGGAGGCCAGGAATGTGTCATCAGCCACACAAGTGCATTCCTAACACGGCCCAGCTGGAACACTCGGCTGAAGCTTTGTGTGTCTGTATGCTTCACCAAGTCAGTTCCAGCAATGCTGTTTTTTACACATATTCCCAACTCCCTACCCTAACTCCCACCTGATTTCTACTCTAAATATGAACCAAAGCTCAAGAGAAACTCCACACAAGTGTATTACACAAAATTCATGCACAGATAGAACTTTTATGTCTACACTTACTGATAACTAGTAATAGAATTAGAAATAATGCTAAAGTTTTAAATACTTATTTCCCTCAAACGCCCTAAACCACAGTGAAGTCATTGTCAAATGCAACTATTCCAAAACAGAAAACACACAAACAAACAAAAAACCCTTCTAACGGTGCACAAGTGCCATTTCACATGTGGCAATCCTGAGGCGCAGATAGCAAGGGCTTTAGCCAGGGTCAAGATCGTGATCGAAGGCTAAAGCAAGACTTGGATATTTATTTATTTATTTTTAAAGATTTATTTATTCATTTCAGAGGGAAGGGGCAGAGGGAGAGAGAATCTCAAGCAGACTTCACACTGAGCGCAGAGCCCAATACAGGGCTCGATCTCATGACCCTGAGTTCAGGACCTGAGCCAAAACCAAGAGTCGGAAGCTCAACTGACTGAGATACCCCAAGACTTGGATATTTAAACTCCAGCTTAACTCAAAACCCAGAGCTCTTCACCCCACTCGATGTTACCTCTTAATATAGCTATTGAGTCCAACCCACATTTAAACACCTACTCACAGACGTTACACCAGATAACACTCCTCAACGAAGCTGTGTTCCCAGACCCACATTTTTGTACCCACACAGAGAAACCAAGAATTTCAGACTACAAGGGATTTTAATTGAGCCCAGCCTCCTCAGTAAGTTAACTCAGTTCTCCACAACCCACCACCCAGCGCCCCACAACCAGTCAGGCGAGGTCCCAACACTGTCAGCAAGCAGCACCCTCCATCATCTGAGCCCATCCATTTCCAGACCCACAGCCTGCCAGGCACTTGGCACCTGCACCCCTAGGATCAACAAAAAACTTCTGACTTCTAGAAGACACCATGCTTTTTCAAGCCACCCTGACTATGCTCTGATCTCTCTAGAGCACACTTTCATCTCTTGTCTGGGTGCAGAATTGAGCTTCGACCATCTGTTTGAATGTCACTACTGCTATAAAGCATTCTCTGACCCTTTCAGAAAGCAGTACTGCCCCCTTCCTCCACCATCTGTGACACTTTCTACATGCCTCTGATATAATGCATTTCTCATGATGTGTAAATCTGTGTTGTTTGTATACCTGTCTTCTTCCACTGGAAGGTGGGTTTATTGATAGGGACTATATATCATTCGTTTCTGCCATCTTTGCATCAGGACTGGCACCCAGTGAGTTCTTTATAAAGTCAGAGGAAATGAGACAAAGAGAAATAGAAGAAAAGGTGGAAGGTGGGAAAGTCAGAGAATTTAAGAGATTTGCTCAAAATCACCCAAAGAGACACACAGATTCCACATCCGGGGGCTCCAATCAGTCACCCTCGGCCATACAAGCCCTGGAGGCACAAAGTCACTTGACCCTCTATACCACATCCCCCACCCACCTGTTTCCCGCCATTTTCTCTCTATTAGAGCAGAATTTCTGGTTCTGAGTGGTTTCCACCCATGGCTCTGCCACAGCTCTGGTGAGAATACTTGCATGTGGAAAGGACTGTGGGAAGCCTGAAACTTCCAGGAGCCTACAAGAGCAGCTGATGAGGGCACTCAGGTAAACAGTTAAGTGGGTGAGAGTCTTCCACGCGAGATCGGTAGACAAAAGTTCAAGAAGAACAGACACACTCCCTTCTCCCTTCAGTTGCTCCTGGAACTACTATTCTGCCGCCCAACCCCAACCTCGTGACCTTCTAGCATACCAGCCCCAAGGACAGTCTCCGGGGACTATGGGTCTTCTTGGCTGTCTCTCCGTTGTCTGGGAAAGCCCCATGACTGAGCACAGCCTCTCCTACTTGCAAGAAAAGCCAGCCAAGAAAACTAGCCAAGAGATTGGCCAGCTGGCAGAGGCTCCAGGGGTGTGGCTGTGTGAGCCCAGATCAATCTCCCTGCACTGTGCAAGGGCCTCCTGTTGCCAGGAATCAGTCTTTCCAGCCCACAGCCAGCCCACAGCCAGCCTCCTCTGCAAGTGTCATGAGGATCTACCCCTCCCAGAGGGCCTAGCCCAGAGAGAGCTGCCCCTCCCCAGCTACTGCCAATTTACACCTCATTAGCAACAGCCTCTCCCCACTGACAGTCCCTCCAAAATCCCAGACCAAGCACCTCCTTGGTGCTAAATGAACTCTGGGTGTTTGGGGAGGATGGCATCTGAGCTGCTAGAATGACAAGTCTCAGGGCTTCCCAGAAAACCAGAAGAACACAGGCTACAGACAGGAGACAGAGAACATCGTGTCCGGCAGACACCCGAGTTTCGAGGTTGGGGGGCTACTAGAAATCAAAGGGATATTTTGCAACTTTAGCTGATGGCTGCAAGGCTAATTGTGAACTGAATGAATGCAAGTAGATTGTGGCAAAATGCCCGAGGAAAGTGACAAGAGGTATCTCCTTTACTTGGATGCTTGAAAAATATGCAACATGTCACAGAGTTGGGACAGACAAAATGCCTAAGGAAACTCCTTTAAATGAACTAAAAACATTTTTGCCTGTTCAAAAATTCTAAAGAAATACACTGATTTGTCAAATTTCCCATTGTTCTTACTGAGGAAGAACAGGGTGAGCAACTTCAAGGTCACCATGGTGAATTGGGCACATACCTCCATCCCAGCTCCCCCGGAAACTCCCACTAAAATGAAAGTAAAGGAAAGAAAAGACATGATTTCACCAGAACAAAGAAAACAGGCAGGATGCCAACAAAGGCATGACAACAAGATATCTGGAAGCTGGAGAGTGAACTGAGTAGAGGTGATTGAGTGCAGGCAGGACAGAAGATGCTGGAAGTTAAGGATGTCAAGGAGGGAGAAGCAAAGGAGAGGTGGCTTCCCCTGAGGCGCTCCAGAAAAGCTCTGGATTAGAGGAGCCAGGTACAGCAGAAGGTGAGGTTGGGGGAGGGGCCTGAAAGTGGGGTAAAGGCTTTCTAGAGACTTTGATTCCCATCCTGAGCAGCCTGGTGGCTACTCTTACCACACACAGCCAGAAGGCTGGACATTTTGTTCTTTTTTTTTTTTTTTTTTAGATGTTATTTTACTTATTTGTTTGTCAGAGAGAGAGAGAGAGAGAGAGCACAAGCAGGCAGAGGGAGAGAGAGAAGCAGGTTCCTCGCTGAGCAAGGAGCCCGATGCAGGACTCGATCCCAGGACCCTGGGATTGTGACCTGAGCAAAGGCATCAGCTTAACCAATTGAGCCACCCAGCCATCCCTGGAGATTTCTTTCATAAGAGACCAAACCAGAGAGACCCAGAAACACCAACCACACCTGGGTCTGAGACTGACTGTCTCCCCTGAGGGCCAAGAGATCAACTAAAAATCTATACACTGAATAGTAAAATTTCAGCCAAAAAGTCTCTTAAAAGGAGATTAGAGCATTCTCCTCAGAGAACCGAACAGTAAGTATTAATGTTTAGGGTTTTCCCAGCAAAACAAACTGCATCCCAACCAATCACTCCACAGTGAAGCTTAGTGGTCTCACAAGTCACATACATGTGCAGACCGAGTTTGCATACAGCCCTTTGGGGCCTCTCCCTTAAATATGAAGGGATCATCAGATATTTGAATAGAAACCCCAAATTGAAAAGAAGGTATTAACATAAAAAGAAAAATAATTTTTTGAAAAAGAAAACAGAGTTAATATAGGCTAAAGAAAATGTCCAAAAATTATCATTAATATCCTTAGAGAAATAAAAGAAGATATTAAAGCCATGAAACAAAAACAGTGAACTATTAAAAAAAAAAAAAGAACTCTGGAAAACAAGAAAGAATTCTTAGAAATTACAAGTAAGATCAGAAAAATTAAAAATCCAATAAAAGGATTGAAAATACATGAGGAAATCCCCCAGAGTGCAGGTAAAAGGAAAGGAGAACTTAGAAAAGAAAATTAGAGAAATATTCCAGTAGGTACAAGTAGCTACATAATATAAATGCCAGAGAAAACCAATAGATAAAGTGGAAAATAACACAAGAAAATTGCTTAGAACTAAAAGTTTTTAGATTGAAGAGTTCTAAAAAGTTCCCACACCATGAATATATGCACCTATGCTAAGGCACAGATTTTCTTTAACTAAAAGAGAAAAAGAAATTAAACCCATAGAGCATGAAAGAAGAAAAAAACCCACCAAAGTTTATTGAGAACCAAGTGAATTTGACTTCTCAACTGCACCTTTTGGAAGCCAAGCAGCAACCCAGAAATGCCTGCACCAGTCTGAGGTAAAAATTATTTCTGATCTAGAACTCCATACCCTGAAAAACTCTCGATCAAGAGTGAGGGCAGGAAGAAAAAAAAAAAAAAAAAGATATTCTCATACATGAAAGGACTCAAAGTATCTACCTCCTATGCACCCTGTCTGAGGAAGCCACCTCCTGGGAAACTTTTTCCAGTTGGTCATCTAAAAATATGATGTAGAAAAAAAAATAAAGAAATAATAAAAAAAATAAATATAAATATGATGGGAAAAAAGCTTATCCAAGAATGTGGTGGGTCCTGATATTCTTGAAATTGTTGTATGCTCTGTGAATTGAGGCATAAACCAAAGAATTTAGGAAGTTTAGAAAGTGGGGGAGAAAGATCACTGTGGTAACCACCAGCCCAGAAAGGAGGAGATGGGAGGGAACCAGGACAGCTGTCCAGTCAGAAACAAAGGAACTGATGCATGACTTGCTATGGGTAAACACCACAGAAGATATAGGGTTCTTTCGAGAAGTTTGTGGAAGAATTAGAAACTAGTCCACATACAAATTTTTTTTTTTTTAATGAGACTAATAATACAAGGAAGGAAATGTCTTCAGTAGCACACTGGGCGGCTCAGACATACATAAGATTTACAAAGTCAATAATAGAAGCATTTATGAACAATTTAAATAAAATTGTGATCTGAGCATACTGGAACAATGAAAGAAGGGATGCGTGCAGATGGGACAAAAGAGAATGAAATCCTCACCTTCTCACAGGAAACAGTTGAGAGAGATTACGAAAACACATCATTTATAAATAGAAATGTAGAATCCAGAAGAAACAGCCAAGGCGTCACAGCCGCTGTGGGGAACTGGGAGTATGGGAGAAACACAGAGAAGGGAATCACAGATTTGTTATAAGCCTGTGCTAGTTAACCATGAACTACGCCTTAAGCTATACTTACATACTTACTTTGATTTAAATAAACGTTATATCTACAAATGAAAACCAAAGTTAGTTCTAGTTAACTACGAGCTAGGCATTAAGCTACACTTGTGTACTACTTTGATTTAAATAAGTATTATATGCAAAAACTGGAACAGAAAGTTGGCTGACCCTCACACCTCCATGAGCACACCTACAAAATGATGTGTAACATTGGCAAACCTACGCTCCAGAGCTGTCAGGAGGAAATGTAATGACCCTGAGAAGTTCACAGGGTCTTCACAGCATTCCATGGCTGACGGCACACAGGGAATCTAGCATGGCAGTCATGTAGTAATATCTTGCATTTAGCTAGGGTTTACCATCTGTAAAGTGCTCGTGTCATTCCATTCAATCTCAACCCTTGTGCTGCGCAGAAGAGATCACCAGCCTCCTTTTTCAGATGAGGACCCTGGGCTTCAGAGGGAGTGAGACCTATCCTAGGGTTAGCAAGTGGCACACAAACAAGGGAACTCCAATTCCGAACACACACAGACACAGACACACACACAGACACACACACACAGGCACACGCGTACGTGTGTGATAGCAGTATTTCCCAACAGGGATAGACAATGAGACATTCACAGACTTAGTTTCTAATTTTATTTATGTCTTTGTCAATCTAGGACAGTGAAGAATAAACATTTTTGAAAGAAGGCTCTCAGGGGAAAAAAAAACACCCGAGGGTTACTTTATTTATTTATTTATTTTTTCCATTTAAAACAAAAGTGGCTCCCTTGAGTTAACATGGAGAGGAAGAGAAAGTTCTGCATGTTAGAGTTTACTATTATCAGTTCCCATTAGGACATGGTTGGGTGGTCTCTACATTATTAGCAAGTGGGTTAGCTGAAAGGTAGACAAAGAGAGTTTTCCAATCTTAATCGTGAAATTAGTTTGCAGGCTGTGTTCCCCCCACATCAGATGGGTCACATGGGCCCGTGGTCCTAAGGCTACTACTACTCATCATTCTGGGAGGCCTTGACCCAAGCTCCTACTCCTTCCTGCCTGTTAATATTACTTTGATCTCCATGTTGCTCTCTCTGCTACCCGATTTTTCTCTACTTTCCATTTGTATGAGAAGAATGATGATTTTCTGGAATGTAGAATGTGGGCCAGCTCTCAACCCTTGCAATGCAATGTACATAATGCAGAGAATGAACTGGGCATCATCCTAATCCTTCAGGAGCAGGCATGAAAGCCAGGGGACAGAATTGGTCACACTGACTTTCCGCCACAATGCTGCACTCATTTACTGCAGATTAGGTCTGAAAAGAGTGTGCAGTTTGCAGCTGAAAGCAAATCTTTCCTGGCTGCAAAATTATCTGTATTTCTATTAGCTGGTCCAGCCAATCCCTATTCATGTAATAGTGTTAGACAGTAACATGGTCCTCTGACAGTGAACAATGTTTAAGCTGTTCGACTACTGTTTTCGAATAAATTCAGAACACATACTTCTCTATTAATTTGTTCAGTGCTTTCTAGGTATTGGAATCTGGAAAAAAAAAAACTTTCCACTTCATTAACAAAATTTCAATGATGTGATTTGGGGAGTTTCTCCAGGCAGCTTAGAAAGAAAGCTCCCAAGGGAGGTGGGTAGGGGGATGGGGTTTAAAGAGGAGCACTGGGTGTCGTAAGCAGATGATGAATCACTGAATTCTACCCCTAAAACTGATATTACATTAGATGTCAACTAACTAGAATTTAAATAAAATCATGAAAGGAAAAAAAAAAAAGAAGAAAGAAACAAACAAACAAACCAAGTTCCCAGCTCTATGACACCCTAAACTCCCAAATTTTCTCTATGGTTTTCCTGGTTAGACAATTGTCTAGCTATTATAGTATTAACTAATGACATCAAATCTAACTACTTATTTACATGACTTTATGTAAAAATGGGTTTCAGTTTCAGGCGCTGAGTACATCTCACATTCTCCGTACTCGATCGTTCCCATATTTTCATGGATTCGCGATTCACCTTCCTTCCTCTTGTTCTCCTTCTTACTGTCGCAGAGGCATAAGAGGAACACGGCTCTCAGCCACTAAGGTCACCGCAGAGAAAACAGGAATCTCCCTCCCCTGTTCATGCCCTGAGAGAAGGAGGGGAGCTCTTGTCCACCCCAGAAGGTTTCATGGCTCAGGAGGGGACAGGTGTCACTTTTGCAGCAATGGATTCTGCAGAAATAACGGTGTCTCCAGAAAGAGGAATTAGCAATGGATCCAGGAAGAACCAGGACTTTCCCACATTTGGGTCCAGAACCTCACCTGTCTGTCCCCAAACCTCCAGCGGCTCTCTGTTAACTACAAAATTCAAATCCTTCTGATGGCATTCAGACTTTCTGTGACAAGTATTTAAGTTGATTTTCTTGCCTTACCTTTCACTATGTATCTCCACGCTCAAAGCCAAATTATCCCACAACAGACATGGCTGCGCCCACACATTATTCACTTCCACCCCCGAGTCCTTTCTCACACAGTCCCTGTGCCCCACTTGTTTCCCATACCTGCCCTTCTTGTGCCCTCTCTTCTCTTGTTGGAATCCTACCCATCATTCAAAGCGAATGTTTCAAGAAAACTCCCCAACAGAGCTAACTTCTCTCCCCGTCTCTGGCGTTTCTACAACCCAGAAATGACCATGTGCATCGCTTCATGCCTGCTGTTTACCTTTGTTCAAGCTGCTAAGTCTAAGAGGTACAGAGTAGCTGTAACTCCTGGTAAAGGTCCTTCATATGTGGATTTCTAGGTAGTAGAGCTTGATGAAAGCCTCCATGCCAAAAAATTCAAATGGCTGATTTCAGGGGCTGTTGAAAAGAGAGCAGAAGCAAATGGAACATGTCGAATGGAACATGTTCTAAAATTCTGCTTCCAGTTTGCCACTTGGAACTTAAGGGTCTGTTTCCTCCCTTGAACCAGGGATAAGAACAAATTCACTTAGACACCCCCCCCCTTCCATCTTGAAGGCAGGATTAGTCGTTATCTGCTCTAGAAGATCTTTTTCTACTCTTCCATCTGATGTAGGTGCCCCTCCTGTGGGACCCCCTGGCCATCCCTCCATCTTGTACTTACCACTCTATATCGTTACAGGTCAATTCCCTGTCTCCCCCTTGCCAGATCATAAATTCTTGATAACAGAACTTCATACATCTCTTTTATTGCTAGAACTTAGCATAGTATTTGGCACGTAGTAAGCACTCAACACATTTTTTATTTGTCTCCCCAATAAGTTACAATTGGTTTAAATCAACTTTAAGGTAGAAATCATATATTATTCGACTCTGGATTCCTCAGCAAGGGCTTGAAATAGTGTTTTGTGCATATAGCGTGTGAGTATTCCATATCTATTCCTATAAAATTGTTAAGTTTTTGTCCAGGGAACTGCTCCTGTTATAAAACATAGGTGAGAAAACCCAGTAATTCTCCCCTTGATGCCTTTTTTTTAGTACTTTTTCCTGATTTTCAATATCAAGACTTCAAAGAAAGCACTTGATGCGTGGGAGAGCCTCAGAGACCAGGGAGATTCATGTATTTCATTTCTCATGTTCTAAAGCTTCTCTTCTTTTCCATTTCTCATCATCCTCACAAATTATCTCACTCCCTTCAGCTGAGGATGCACATTACTCAGGTTATTTTTAGAACACCCTTGTGTGCAATATTGGCAGTTCAAAGCACCAGAGAGAATCCACACAAACACACAAGGAGTCTCCTGGGGTTTTTGCTTTGTCCTTGAAGCTCTTTTCCTAGTCTCCTAAGGTCTTTCCTGTAAGAACCAGGTGGGCCACATTAAGGGTTCAAGTCCATGCATTCATTTCCATACCTCCCTGGTGAATTACAATAAATATTTATTGAACATGATGAGAACTAACGTTAAGAATGAAACAGAGAGCATAATAAGCAATTTCTGCAACACAGAACCTGAAGCCACACATCCATATTCTGCCCTGCATCTTGGACATGCCCTTGCCAGATTTCAGGAATCTCCTGATGGAGAAGCAGTGATGCTCTTCCCCCACCCCTCACTCTGGCTCCAAATACAGTTACCAGCCAAGCTAAGTACTCTTGATAGCAAGACCGCCGGTCCACCCCAAATCCACAGGACTTGTTCCCTCCTGCACAGAGTTCTGTGTGTCTGGCAATTTGCAGGAGGATGAAGCTCACAAAGAGAAGAGAGGACAAATTTCCTGTCCTTACTCTTATGGAAATCGGTCACCACTGTAATGAGGAGGGGAGGAACATACGACAAGCAAAATGAAGAACACCAAGAATGACTTTCCTCTTTGCTCTGTTTTCAATGCTCTCTTCTTCCTACTTACCCCTCTAAAGCCTAACTTTGTAATTAGAGAACTAGACTTCTTAACCCAAGAACTGTATCCTTCGATGTTGTCATTAAAGGATGACTAGCTAGAGGTTTCTAGGGGGTTTGATAAATTCGTGTCTTGACACTAATCTCTCAAAGGACTGTTCGATAGACCTGCCCTCAGTGATAAAAATGGCTTATAACCGTGCTGTTCAATATGGTGTCTGCTAGTCACTGCAGCTATTAAGCTCTTAATGTGTGGCTAGTGTGACTGAGGAATTGGATTTCAAACTTAATGCATTTAATTTGTTCGGATAGGCACATGTGGCTACTGTCTACTATATTGGGCAGCCCTCATATCTGAAACAATGAGTGACAAATGAGTGATCTTGTGCCCACCAAATATAGGTTGAGTCAAAGCACAGATGGATTTCTTTATAATCTTTGTATCAAAGCACTAAAAGAAAGTTCACCAGGGGCGCCTGGGTGGCTCAGTTGGTTAAGCGGCTGCCTCTGGCTCAGGTCACGACCCCAGGGTCCTGGGACTGAGCCCAGCATCGGGCTTCCTGCTCACTGGGAAGCCGCATCTCCCTCTCTTTCTCTGACTGCTGCTTCCCCTGCTTGTGCTTTCCCTCTCCCTCTCTCTCTTTCTGTCAAATAAACAAATAAAATCTTAAAAAAAAAATGTTCACCAAAACCTCACAGACAAATAAGCCAGTTTTAGAAGGCTTGACCACAGGCATTTCTCCATCAGCAGCAGGGTCAAGGGGAGGGTGATGCGGGCATGAGTCTGAAACATTGAAACACAGAGATAATAGTAAATAGTTCTTAAGAGAGAGCTTGACATTTCTTATTTAGGAAAGAAGAGAGAAAGGGACTGAGGGAGGAAGGAAGGGAGAAAAAGAAAAGGAATCTGGAACATTCTAGAAGTGCTTGGTGTCTGAAATAAATATAAAACATGCCAACTAAACATTTAGCCAAACTGAAATGACAAACCTGAAGTGAAATGGCTGCAAACTAAACAAGGCCTTGGAAATTTCGTCAGTAATTCATTGAATTGGCAACCTGGATATTTGGCTTTTGGAATAAGTTTAACACCAATTGGTCTGAATCCGTGCAAATCCATACACTCATGGCAGCCAACGGCCACAGCAAGGGAGCTAAGTCCCTAGAGCCTCACCCATACACATGGAGGTTGTGCCCTGCATTCGGACTCCCAGAGGAGGGAGGCAGGTGGAGACTGAAACCCACCCTAAGTGTCAGCCACCACCTGCTGAGTTCTGGCTCTGAGCCTGACCGAGCTCAGGAGTAAAGGAGGATTTTTATTAAGTTGTCACTTAGACTTAGAGCCTGTTTCTAATTCGAACAAAGACACCACATGTGCTCGTGGTGGCCCTGGTTAGACCACAGTTTTAGTTTACTTCTCAATTCTTATAAAGAAAGCCATGGATAAACCAGGATGCTGTCGAGTTAGGGACACATGGAATAGTGGCTTTGCAATCAATCACCTTTAGATAAGGGATTAACTGAAGAATAAAAGTGGAGATGGTTTAGTCTAAAGAAACAGAGCCAAACAGAAATGTGAGACCTGACTTCACACACTCGGAGAGCTAGCATATAGAAAAAAAAGGGGAGGGTTAATCTGAATATCCCCCAGAAATGCACATGTAATACCAGTAGGCAAAAAATAAAGGAGTCGGGTTTGGCCTCAACATGGAGGCAACATGGCATCATGGGGAAATTTGTTAAGCCTTGGGTGACTTAGAACGGAGTCTGAATCCTCATCCCATCAACTAAGACCTCTTTGACTGGAAGCAAATTACTTTCCTTTGAGAGTCAGTGTCCTCATTTGTAAAATAGATAAAACTAATTCAGACAATTTGTGATAATTAAATAAGAGAACAAAATAGGAATCACAAAGTACCTAAGTGATGTTAAAGGTTCACTAAATGGTAATACCTTATTTTCCCTATAACAAAATCTTTACGACAATCAGAACTAAGCATAGCTTATCATCACGTTCCCTAATGTAGCCAAGAACTCCTGACGGGGAAGATACTCACCAGTCTCTGCTGATGGACCATTTGCCAATGACACGTTATCAGTTGGGGGCGGGAAGGTTTGGGGTTTTGTTGTTGTTTTGCTTTTTTCAACTTAAACAAAAAGGAAGTTCATTGGGAAGATGTTGGATTGTTTATGAGTAATCAAAAGGCTGGGGGATCCAGGCTTGGAATACACAGCAGCGAGGGCAGCAGGAACGGTCCTCAGGGCAGTGCTAATGGATATAAACAAACTGGCACTCCCTTTGAGAGCTTTTAAGAGGTCAAATCCAAAAAAGTCTGAATGTCCAGACTCAGGTCATATGTCCTAAGACAGTATCAGTGTGGTAAGAGGAGGCCAGCCATGACCGCTTGCAAAGACCTCATTGCCATGGTGCAGAGCCAAGTACCTAGATGTAAAAATCCCACAAGACTGCACACGACAGGAGAGAGGGGATTCCCAAGAGGAAAACGAGGTATATCTATACATTTATACTGGGATACAGCACGGGGCAATGTTCAAGTGCGCCGGCCAAGGAATTCTCCTGATGTTCAAATCCTGGCTCCATTGCTTGCTAGCTGTGAAGTGCTAAGAAGCTGCTTCCTTACTTCCATACCCTGTGCCTCAGTTACCTCTTTTGTAAAACTGGAAATAGTAACAGCACCTACCTCATAAAATCATTGCAAGAATTAACTGGAATAAAGTATGTCAATCATTTAGCACAGCTCCCAGCACATATAATGAGACTTGAAAAAATGTTATTGTTGGTAATTGGTAATATCACTATTAATATGGCTGAGAACACACCATTGAGCACCTCAAAGGTGCTTTTTCTGAAAGACACGGAGCCTCTGACATCTCTGTGTCTTCATGCCTAGAGAGAAGTCAATTATTCCAGTCCTCTCCTTTCCAGATCTCTTGACTCGACTTCCCCATTTAGATAACGGTTTCCTATAACACCAGAACTGCTTCCCTAAAGCCGTTTTAAGTAATTGTAAAAAGTGCACAATGAAGTAGATGAGAAGCACTAATTGCCGGGGAGATGCTAAAAACAACTCTGCTAATGAACCCACACCACAGTGGGAATAACTGTTCGCCATTTGTGGGTTCATCCATGTATTATTTCTTCTGAACATTACTTCTAGTTCCTGGAAGAGGTACTTTGCCATAAATGGGAGGGCAATTTACTGGAAGTTAAAGACCAGCTTCCAAGCATCCCATCTGCTCCCGGAAAGAGGTGTTCTCTCTCAAATGGCCTGGGGAGCGGACTGGGGAAGTTGTGGTGTGCAGCGCGCTCCTAGAAAACAACAAAGTTTGCTCCCTTCACAGTTCCCATAAAGCAGTTCGCTTAAGAAAATACATTTGTCTGGATACGCATAAATTTCACAACGATTTATATAAAGCTAGAGCAGAGATGGCAGAAATGCCTGGAAAAGCAGGGCCATGGGCTTGCCCACATGGATCACGCAGACTTCAAAATTAATGACAGTGCAACCTGAAAAAAATGCATCACCTCACAGCTCTGAAATTTGACAATCTCCTCTTCTACACACACATGGAAGAATCACACACACCCATGTCTTAGATACATGCCTTCCTCTCTACTCATATGCTTCTTGATTAAACTAAACACCAAGACTTGCGTGAGCCATGTACAGTATTTTCTTTTATCTTCATTTTTAAAAGCCTTCACCTGCCAGCAAAATCCCAATACAATGAAATCGTGCCCACGATCCAACTCCTCGCTGCAACCAAATTCTACTCTAGGCCAAGGTACTCCAAAAACTTCAAATTCTAAACTATCCAGAACATTCCATGGCGGTGTCTAACACGGCCTCCAAAGCATACCTGTTTGGCAGTCGTGTTTTCTGGAGACACTTCCAAATCCTTCAAAGTGCAAGGAGCTTGTAGGTGCTGCGCAACCGTGGTCACAGATCACGGGATTTTGGTTATTAGGGGATCAGCTAGATGGAATTTTCTCCACATACTCCACAAATGTGTTGAGGTGCCCACTTCTCCCCCTGAAATCCCTGAGCCACCGAAGCACACACTATATGGAGACATGAAATGCGGTTGCTGTAAAAATGAAATGCTCTTCTTGGAACACCTATGTCATTTCTTGAACCAAATCGCCTTTACAATGAAATGGCTGCTGCTTAGCAACTAAGGCAGAGGAAGAGCCTGAATATTTCTCTTTTTTTTCCCCCAGGAGAAGGAGCGTTAAACATAAACCATCCCGTGGGTGGCTTCACGTTTTTGAATCTACAGAAAGAGTAAGTGAGGTTGACAACGAGGTCATCTTCCTTGTCGATGTGATATGGATTTGAAATGCCAGCCACTGACTGATTCCAACTTTGTCCCTGTGATCAACAACGGAGATAAGTGCAAGTAAATAAAATTCACAAAAGAGAGAGGTTGCTATCAACCTTCCCGGGGAGCGGTGCACGGAAGCAGGGCCCCAAAGTGAAAAGAACATGAGATTTAATATCCAAAAGCCAGCCTAAGATGGGCAGGACCCCTGACTGGCCCGTGGCTTTGGATACTCCCTTAGAGGTCGTGACTGTTTCCTGAAATGTGCAATGGCTAGAAAAGCAGTACCTACTCCACCTGTTGCCCAAGACTCTTCTGAGAGTAAAATTAGATCAAGTACATGAAAGCAGTTTATAAACGGTAAAGCCCGAAAAGCGCCACACGCATTTTTATTATAAGTACTGAAATTTAGTCAGTATTAACAGTGTAAGAAATCTCCAGAAATCTGTCTTTAAAAAAAAAAGAAAATCCCTTAGATTTTGTTATAATTCCACACTGGCTCATAGAAAGCTTCTGTTTTAATCTTTAAATAGCTTTGTCGTTTATTTTTGAACTAGAGATTTATTTTGCTAAGAAATTCTGAAGGTTTTCTTCAAACGGGAAAGAATGACTCAGGTTTTTAAAAATCATCCTTTGGAACTTTCTAGGTGAGTATAACAGCACACATGCAAATACTTCTGGATTCTGAAGGGTGTTGTTCTGAATAAACTTATCCTGCAAGCGCTCACAGTCTAACCAGGCCCTCCAGTTAACACAGTCTAACCAGGCCCTACAGACTCAAGTCTCCTAAGAATACTTATTTGTTACAAAGTCCAGTGGTGCTTATTGTGCCATTTCAATCACAAATGGTACACATAAATCAGTCCTTGCTTCTTCGCTGGACCCCCAAGCCGTTGCAGCATTAACCACACCCCTCAAATTCCACTTTCCTTCCCAAAAATCACAAGGTCTTGTACTGGAAGTAGAATCTGAAATAGGGAAGATGTTCTGGGCTATAATCCCTGCAAATCACTTCCCCGCCCCAGGAACCTGGATTTATTCCCCCATCTCAGGCAATGGAAAATTCAGAGTTGTAGAAAGAGCCCCCTTGGAAAGCTGGATCTCAGCCGCCTACAGTTGCCAGTGCCATAGAGCTCTTCACAGAGCTGAGTGCGCCCTTGGACAGGAAAGAATTCTTGCTCTGTTGGCCAGTCAACCTGTCTCTGTGTCCTGGGTCAGGACTAGCTGGACCCACCAAAGTGATGGACCCATGGGTCTCCCCTCTTGGGAGATGTGAGTCTAATAAACCATCAGATAGTGAAAATAGGGCTGTTGGCACACAGGCAGTGGGAAAGGGTAAAAGAAAAACCAGTGTGAAAAGTTGCATTAGGAAAGCGATAGGCAAACAGGGGAATGGATATGAACTCTGCCATTAGCTTTCATCACTAGCTTTCTGAACCCAGGCCACTTGCTTAACCTCGAAGCCTCAATACACTTATCTGTAAAATGGAAGCAATAATAGTTCCAACTTCAATGAGGCATCAATGAAATACTAGCTATAAAATATTTAACAGCTCTTGGCACAGAGTAAACACTTAATAAAAATCAGGACCTTATATCGGCTAATAGTCACAAGTAGGTAGTTAAGTAAATTAACACTTGCAGTCTAAGTCTGAACCCTAAGAAGAACTTGTTTCTTCTCTTAGCTGCTCTGCACAAAAACTTCACAAGCTGGTGCCCTGTCTTTGCTGCCTTGGGGAATGGTCTGTCCGAGGCCACTGGGAAGGACAGGAACAAGTGGCATCTCCTGGTTCGTGGCCAATGTGAGCAAAGGCAGGGCAGAGCAGGAAAACTCAGCGGTCCCAGGGGTATTCACTCTGCCAGGGAAGATCACACTCTGAGGCTTCGGGGTTTCAAGGTTTTTCCACTTCCTGTCTAACTTCAGATGCTGAGGACAGTGCTTCAATTGGAGAGAGACAAAAATATGCTATAGCTTAGACTTTGCATGGAGAGGGGGCCGATTTAAAAGGAAGAAACCGTTTTAAATCAGGCTCTTTTCTCAAAAACCCCTACAGGGAATGCTCTCTGTCTCAGAGAGAGATTGCCTCAAACCCAGTTACATACATAAGGACAAGGATGAGAACACAGTCCTTTCAGTTTGAAGAATGCTCCAGAAGTTTGTCTCAAAAGTGACATGTGGAACCCTTTCCAACTGCTTCCGCATAAGCTTATATAAAGCCCCCTTTCATCTTTAAACAAATTGCTTTCAAGTGTTTTTAAAACAAAAATGTATTTTTCCATAGTATTTTTGACATCTTTCTGATTTACAAAGGAATGGCACATTTTAAAAATGTACCTTGGACTTTCCAAGGAGTCTATTTTCTGGCTATTTCCTGAAAACCTACATGATATACAAAAGCAACCAAACCACCTTTCCTTTGCCTTTTGTAGGAAAAAAAAAAAAAAAAAATGAATTAACTTCCTCAGTACTTATTCCACAGTCCTAAACCAGTTCTATTTGTTCAACAAATATTTAATAATCACCTACAATTTTAAAAAGTCAATTCTGTTGTTTGGCCTCATTGAGAAAATGGACAGAACATCCCAGAAGGCTGATCCTTCCATTTCTGAAATAATCCAGGCAGGTAGCATCTGGGAAGCTTTTTCTCTGATTGCCAGAACAGGGCAGTCAGCCATTGTCTGGACACACAGAGCAGACATCACTGACACAGGCCAGGAGAGGAATAACCCCTGTCCTGTGGTCCTTGGTGACAACTCTATTTCTAGGACGTCTGTCTTGATCTACTTATCTATTCCTGACATCTGAAGCTCTTGGACCCCTGTTACCCAATCCTCTAGGTCTGGCTTCCTGCTCCCAAATGACCAGTTTGGTTGGGGGCAGGGAGCACTGTGGCTCTGCACACTCGCCATGCCCATCTTCTCTAACCTTGGCTTCCTACCTACTCCAATTTCCACAGCACTCCCAGGCAGCTCGATCCCCTTCACACTCTCTGGTAAGAGTTAACTCATTTTTAATAAATTATGAAAGGCAAAGTGCATAGTCTATACCTTGGTGAATGCCAAAACCTGTAAACTAAATTTCCTAAGTCTAAAGCTATCTTATTTTCATATTATCTGAATAATTTCCTTGCTAGCTACTGACATTTGACTAATGTTTGACATTTTGAATAAAAAACAAATCCCCTTAATTGGACTTGAGTATGAAAGACACCCTTCTAACAAACACTTATGGCTTTCTTTGTGACAGGCAACAATTTGAGTATCAATCTTTCAATAATCCCACAAGCTGAAGTACTCCTACACTACCAGCTTATAGATGAAGAAAGTAAGACACAGAGAGATTAAGCAACTTGCCTGAGGTCACACAGCAGACAGAAATAGGCTGAGAACTGAACCCCTGTGGGAGCACTCTAGTCAGGGCTGTTACAATGCTATCTGTCTCTCATGACATTGAAGAGTAAGGACAATGAGATTTGATTAAGGTTTAATTATTACTGTTTTAAGCTTTGATTGTATCCCCACTCCATCCAGCAAGTCAGACCATTAATGTTATAGCTTAAATCAGAATTGGTTCTTATTGAAGCATTATTTCTTTTTCTATTTTTTTTAAGGTTTTTTTCTTCTTCTTCTTTTTTTTTTTTTTACAGATTTTTAAAATTTTATTATTTATTTGACAGACAGAGATCACAAGTAGGCAGAGAGGCAGGTGGGGGGTGGGGTGGGGCGGTGGGGAGCAGGCTCCCTGCTGAGCAGAGAGCCCAATGTGGGGCTCAATCCCAGGACCCTGGGATCATGACCTGAGCTGAAGGCAGAGGCTTAACCCACTGAGCCACCCAGGCGCCCCTGGAGCATTATTTCTGAATCTGAAAATGTAACAGCAAATCTCCACTTACGCAAAACGCAGGGAGGTTAAGGACCACAGAAGTCCCTGTCAGAAAGCTGTTGCCTTTAAGAAACAGCATTTCCTCCCTTTCAAAGACTCACAAAGCCTCAGGGCTGGAAGGAAAGACAATGAAAATTCATCCCGAAGGCCCTTTTTCCCACCTCTACCCAAGCATAGCCCCCTTCCGCAGCCAGTGTACACACACCTGACGACTGGGCTTTCTCTGAAAGACCACAGGCAGTGCTCATGCTCCCTCCCTTTGAACACTGTGGGGGTCAGGACCCTCACCAGCCAGCCTTCAAATGCTCTAAACATACATGAATAAAAAACAGCTGGCACTTTTGGGAAGGATCTGTTATTGAGTTGAGTGAAAAACAAAACCAAAGTTAAGAGTCACTAAGTTGACAAAGGAATTCTTCCTAAAATAACTTTTGCACCAAAGTCACTCAGGTGAACTACAAGGACGGAGTGAGGTAACACAGCAGGGAGTCTGCTGAAGTCACCACCTGGGGCTGGCCAAGAGAGCAGTCAGGACAGATTCCAGAAACTGGCAGGGGTGGGGGTGTTCTGTTAGAACTCTGCTGTTCTGAGTTCTAACCACAGAAGAAGTCCACAGAAAAACTCCCCGAGGAGGAAATCAATGATGCCCCCTTGGAAGGGGATGAGACAAGCAGAAAGAGAGCCAGAGAGCTAATTAGTGCTACTCAGAAGGCAAATTAAGGCCTTTTCTTTGACAAGCTGCAAATAGCTGGTTAAGGAAGAGTTCTGCCACCGCTCTCCAGCCTCCGTCAGCTGGCTACGCAGCTGATGCAGGTACTCGCGCAGGAAGCTGTAAACAGAAACACAGTGCTGGGCTGTTGGACAAAGTGTAAGCGAGAAAAAGGCAAACCTTTTAGTGGAAAGGAAAAATCACAACTGAGATGGACAGGGAAAATGGTAAGAGTAGTAGTTTATTTAAAGAAGGCAATTAAATTCCTTCATCCAATAAATATTTATCCAACACCTACTGAGTAATAAGAACAGGATTCAGAGATTCAAATGGTAAGGTGTAATTTGCATCTTCAGAGGAGTGAACGACCTAACAGGGAATAATAATAATGGGGAAAGTTAACTCTATGCAAGGCACTCTGCGAAGTCCTTTGCATAGGGTAACTGGTACAATTCTCATCACAAACCTCGAAGGTAGGTATTAGGACTAGCCCATTTCAGAGATGAACATGCCGAGCCTGAAAGGGCTTATCTAACATGCCCAAGACCAGCTAGAAGGTGCCGGTTCCAAATCCTAGCCTAATTCCCACACCAGAAAATTATAAGTCTGAACATTATAAGTTACAACTTATAATAAAATTATAAGTCTGAACATAGCTTTTTGAAAGTGCCATGTGAGCACGTGGGAAGACCCTACACCTATCACAGAAAGGGGACACTCTGGAGCTTACTCCTCGGAGCAGTTTGCCTGGTGAACAAGCCAGAGAGGAATTATGGAGGCATTAAGTGCAAGCAGACATAACTCAGCATTTTAATTTCTTTAATCTTCCTCTACATTGCATTGGTTTGTTACGCCTTGCAATAGGCATAACATTCCGACCAGTTCAAACAATTCCAACAGTTCAAATAGCTCCAGCCAGTTCAAACAATGTGAAATTAGTCCATTTTTATAGTTATTTCATGCAAATTAAAATTCAAAGAAAAGGAAGAAAGAAACCTGCAGCTCAGGCTTTGTTTCTCTCTTTACCTTCATCCCTCAGTTATCCACCTTTGATTTGGTGTCACTACTAGCCTAAAGCTAAAATTATAAGGTCTCAGAGAAAGTAATTAGGATCAGCGTTATCAACATAAACCCAAGTAAGAAAGTAAATGTCAAGTCAACATCTAAGCCAAGGTCCTTCCAGATGCTTCCAGTTTCACACAGTGAATGCCTCTGAGACCACTCCAGGAACAACTCAGGTTGCCGAAAGGATGCATATCCAGAGCCCAGCCCTGTCAGCAGCCTGGACCCCCGAAAGGATGCATATCCAGAGCCCAGCCCAGCAGCCAGCCTGGACCCTCACTGGGAGCCCTCGCTTTCTCCTAGTAGTGAAATGTTCCAAAGAGCTAGCTCTGCTCTCATTTAATTTGACCCCATGAGGCACTGCTGTGTTGCCACAGCAGAAATGAATACCAGCAAAACTCCTTTCACGTTCTCCTCTCCCTGGTACCTCAGGGTCCAATGCTGTCACTCTCCCACGATAGAACCCAAGGCTCTGAAAGATCAACTAGAGCAGATTACGAACTCTGGACGTTGGTTCAAGTGCAGTCTTGCCCCGTTGGTGTCCTGATTGAGGAAGTCTACACTTAGCCAAGTCCTAAGTAATTACTGAGGAAGAAAACATTATCTTAGAACCAAAGTTTTCATCCGATCCCGAAGGCTCTAAATAGTGAACAGATGTATAAAACATAAAATAAATAAAACTGCTTTACAAAGGAGGATGCCGTACACTGATACCCAGGAGAAGAAAACTTCCGCCACACACAGTGGATTCTCGTGCGAGGAGAAACAGTGCGCCTGCCGTCCTATTTGGCTTTCTACATCCCACTGGTCTTTCTTATAATCACATAATCTTGCTTTGCAGGACAAAACAAAAATGGAAATACTACGTTCTTATCATCAACTTATAAAGAATAATAAATCTTTTTTTTTTTTTTTTTTTTTTTTTACCAAGTTGTCTAGCCTAAGGACTTTAATCCTTCCTGCTGGCTCCTTCTATCTCATTCCAAAATCTCCCTGTAAGGAAGGTTGGGCAGTACCATTCCGGTGTATAAGCAGAGAAACTGAAGCCTACCATCAACATCGTAGAAGTAACGGTAGTTGTCCAGGCCTTCTTACCCATGAAATCACGCCCCATCATTTATTTGGGGAGGCTCAAGGAGGTACACACAGGCGGGTTCTTCACTGGATCTAGGTTCACCTACACTACATCTGTGTAATTTTTATTCAAAGACATCTAAAACTCTAACATGGGTATCTTCATAGTGATGGCAGGTGTCATGTCGGTGGTTCTGTGCTCAGAAGCAAAACCAATACATGTTTTGGTGATCATGGATTTATATTCCTTTTCTGAAATAGCAGAGGGATTCCTGAAAACTATATAGCCAAAGGATACGACCCAACAAGTGTAAGAGATAATATATAATGACCTGAGGCATAGGAGGCGAAAGGGCCGCTCACACTGCACACACACATACACACAAACACACACGTGTGGAAAGACTCTGAACCTGAAATGAATGTTGAGGGAAGCAGAATGTAGTCTAAAGAGAGAACACTTCAGAGTCAGATCTGGGTTTCCACTCCACCTCCCACCCCAGCTAGATTCCTCAAGTTAATTGTCTATAAAATAGAAATAACCACACTCACACCATAGGACTATCAAGACAAGTAAATAGGATGGCATATTCAATAATCATTGTTGCAGGGCCTGGCGCACGGAAGACAATAAACACCAGCTACCCGCTCCTTCCCCTCCCCTGTGTATTTCTGAGAGACTTCTTCTTCTTCTTCTTTTTTTTTTTTTTTTTTTTTTACTAACTTAAATGGGAATTCTTACAGCAGTTAAAAAAAAAAAAAACAGTTCCTACACATTATATAGTCGTTGGCACATACGTATCCTGTTGCAGCACCATAATTTGCAAAGAAAAAGGAAGTAGTAATTTTAAGAGAAAAGTACCAGCTCACTTGCACTGCCTTCTAAAACCTTTAGCTTTACAGTCTACAGAGACTATTTGCTCTAGGGGAGCAGACTCTGACATAAAGGAAAATTCCTCATGGGAAAATGGTTCCCCCCAAAAAAGCCAAGAAAGAAAAGATAATGAGGGGAAATCTAGGGGTATATAAAGGAGTTTATTTTACTTAACAAAGTAAAAGTCAAGCAAAATGAATAATCTGCCTCCAGAAATGGTTATTTAAAGGCTTTTTGTAAAGGGCTCCAGTTCCTAAAAAGACAGGAGTCACTGCATATGCCCACCCACTCCTCATTTATTTTTAAAATCTAGCTTATATGTTCCTTAGCAACAGAAGGAGCAGATGAGACCCCCTACACACACGCACATGCACACCCTCTCCCCAAGCCCCCTTCTTCTTTCCTGTCAAGTGTCACTCTGCAAATACCCATGTTCTTCAAAAGATATTTTTTACCTCCCGCACCTCTCCTATTTCCCCACCTCAGATGACCCCCCTTACACAAGCAGCCATACTACCTTCGCCTGGCGAACCCCTTCACTCAGGCTCCATCCTGTGAGGCATCGCCAACCTCCCTCCACGAACTCCCACCAGGCACTGTCCTCGGGTGCCCCCCGGAACTGACACGGTGGGGTCCTCCCTGCGGAGCCCAGGCCCCACTCCAGCCAGAACTGCACTTTCCTCCCAGACCACTTCTTAACCCACTAGCAAGATGATCAAGGCCCAGCTCCCCCTGAACCCGGCAGGAATGGCGGCCATGGCGAGTGGGGCGGCCATTCACCATGCCTCGAAACAAAATAATAATAAGAGTAATAAAAATGGAGACACTCTGCCGGTTACCCAGGACAAACATGGGCCAGATGAATTCACCTGTCTTTCCACTCTCTTTGCTCTGATGTTGTGACAACCTGGCCTTGTTTGGCTGGGCACTCTTCGAGAGCCCAAAGATCATTTGTTTAGCCTTTGGGGGAAAACAGGGCAGCAGTCCTCAGAAAGCAATGTACTTAAGCAGTGCCTGAGGAGGATGTTAGAAATTCCCACGCACAGACTGACTTTGTGAGCCTGGGGTGGCAGGCATTTTTAACGACCCACCTGAGGTGACTGATACAGGTGGTTCCCTCAATTAGAGATGGTAAAGGGGAATGTTCACAAAGTGGGATCCGCCTCTATGGATTGGAAGGCAAATGCAGTATTGTTGTTCTTATTTTATTAAAAAAATGCTTTGCCCTACGCTTGTGGGTGCACGCACTGACACATGCAGGTGTGAGCATGCAATCCAGGAAGCCGTGTCCCACTCACACAGTACCCAGGTCCAAGAGAGAGGCTCAGAGGATGACCCCTGCCAAGAGGCAAGCTGAAATGATTTCCCTTGCAAACGGGGGCTTTGCAGCCCTACCTGGAACAGGGAGGAGTCTGATGAATACCAGGAACTCGGGAGAATTTCTCAGCACAGGAGCCCAGACCCACAATGGGCTTAATGTAATCAACCCCTTCCAACTCAGGGTTCCTAAATTAGGCTGAATGTAGTCCCTGATTCCCTAAGGGCCAGGCAGGCCGTCATTACCAGGAAGTAGAACTGCCTGTGTCCTAGCATACCTCCCTAGAGCTACCCCACTCTCCAGCACCTATCTATTTTTAGAAACCAAAAAATATAAAGAGAAAGATTCATTATTTCCTCATCTATGTGAGTAACTAAAAGAGCAAGTCAAGTGGGAAACTCCCTCAACGCACAGCGAACAAAATGCACGAGAGGGATGCGGGAGCAACAGCCTCACCAGCAAGACCTCTTCCGAGTCATCGGAAGCCAACCAACACAGACACAGAGCCCATGCCCCAGTGTCTGGGGCCTCCTGTCCAGGCAATGCCTACGGGGATCCCAGTGATTCACACACATGCCCCCATAAACACACACACACACACCCTCACAAGCCCACACACCTCTGTCATCTGCTTTTGCTTACATAACAGCACATGGTGTGGCAGGCTTAATACTTTATATGGGTTTCTGGAAAGGACTGCTGGCTCAAGGGAGTAGGGTCACAATAATGTCTTGCCCTAGCAAGTGCAAATTTTGTAATTCTCTGCTTATGCAGGATCTTGACTTTAAAACTAACAAAGCAGAAACTCTCCAAATCTCTCAAAATCGTTATTCTTGCCTGGGGCTGGGGGTGGCGAGGCACAGCACGAGAACCTACCAAATCCTCACTCCTCATTTTTAGATCCTGAGCGATGTGGGGTAATCTTTTATCCTAATTTGGTGGCCATTTATCCTCCACTGTCCTTGTCTCACAAATGCATCCGTCCTCAGGGACGAGCGAGGTCCCACGCTCGCCCTCACCCCTGGCTTGCCAGTGGGTCCCCACCCCCTCCCGCTGGGCACACCCCGGGGAGGGGGAGAGAGCACGTGTGCGGGTAACCCCCTAACCAGCTGGGTGTCTACAGACTTAGATCCCCAGCGACCCTTCCTTCACGGGAGATTTCGGGGGCAGGGCCGACTTCCCTAAGGATTTCTCTTCAGTACAGCGCTGTTCTCTCCTGCCCGGAGGGCGAGCTCCACTATCGAGTTAGTGCCCAAGGTTCATCCCCGGAAATCTAGAAGGTAGGGGGAGTGGTTACAGATGACACCGGCGTAGGGACAACTTTGAAGACTTCTCTCAAGAACACTAGGCGTCTGCATCTGTGTCGGCAGCCCCCCCTCCGGCGCACACACGCATCTGTTGGTGCTGTTCTGACCTCAGGGACCCAGTCTTCGGTCCTGAGCCACAGGGAAGCCGGGCGCACCTCGCTTCCCTCCAGCCCAGAACGCCGGGCTGAGAAGAAAATACATGTCCCCACAAGGGGGAGAGAGGAAGAGAGAGAAGGAGAGCGCGCGCGAGAGCGAGCGCGCCAGGTGCCCCCAACTCCGGGGAAGCGCCTCTGCGAGGGACGAGAGCGGGTCTCAGCCCCGCGGCGGCACCTGTGTCCCCGCCGCCCCGGCCCCCGCGCCTACCTGTAAGAGACCTGCTTCCGGAAAGTTAAGTTCCTCAGCTTCTCCTCCAGCGCCTCGTCCTTCTCCTTCGGGCCGGCGGCCGCGGGCTCTTCCAGGGCAGCGGCCCCCACCGCCGCCGCTGCCCCCGCGCCCCGCGGCTCCGCGCCGCCCTCGGCGCCCAGGCAGCAGCTCCCGGCGCCGCTTCCGCCGCCGCTGCTGCCGCCCGTCGCCCCCTTCTCCTCTCCCGCCGAGGAGCTGGGGTTCATGGCGACCGCTCCGGCGGCCGCGGACGGAGCCGAGGCGGCGGCGCTGCAGAGGCCGGGCCGGCTGACGGCGCGGGCGGCGGCCGCCGCTGCCGGAGAGCGAGCAGGTCCGCGCGCCGCTGGCAGGGGCAGCAAATGGCAGCCCCTTCCCGCAGCATCCATCCGCGGCTGCACCGCACCGGGGCATTGTGGGAAACTCCGTGCCTCCACTCCCCCTCCCCGACCAATCAGAGGCCACCTCCCTCCGCCCCCCTCTGCCTCCCCTCTGCCAACCCGCGCCCTCCAGCCCCCCTGGCCTTTTCCTAAATCGGGGGCACGAGCCGGAGCTGAATCTGAACTGTGCCCTGAGGCGTCGGGCTGCAGGAGGGGAGGACAGAGGGAGGGGACGAGGAGCCGCCCGGGCGCGGGGCGCTGGGCACGGACCCAGACATCGGGAGAGGAGAGCCCCGGGAGGGAAACTCGGAGGGAAGCGTGCCGCGCCCCGGTTAATACACGAGAAGGCTGGGACCGGGACGGGCGAGGTGCCCTGCCCAGGCAGTCAGCCCTTGAGCGGCAGCACCCACCGTGGTCCCAGTGCCCTGACGCCCGATGCCCGATGCCCGATGCCCGGGGCGGCATTCTCTCCACCACCGCTCGCTGCTAGTGCGGAGCTGGAGCCAGGCAGAAGCCGCCCTAAGCGGGAAACCTTTGGGGGCTGTAGGAGCGTGCTCGGCGCGAACCCGGGAGAGAATTCCCGAGCAGGGTAAAGTAAGCGGTGAGAGGGAGGTCAAGTTTAAGATACAGAGGAAGCGCCTCCCTCCTTTCTCTCTGGGCAAGGGCTGGGACTTCTTCATCACTGCATCCCCCAGTCAGCCCAGAGCCTTCCTTACACGTAGCAGGCTCTTCCTAAACAGCTGTTTATTCAATTGAATGGGATCTCAGGAGCCCCAGGGAAACGAAAGGGCTGGGAGAATCCAGGAGGTAAACGTGAGGATGGGAGCGCGGGGGGCTTGTGCCTGGTCGAGCCAGGAGAGGAGGAGCTCACCCAGGGAGGGGCTTTGGAACACGTCAGCCCCCACTGCTAAAAACAACCCGAGCTTGCAGTCTCTATAGATTTAGTCATCCAGCTCTATGGGGTTTGAATGATGCGCTCAAAGTGTGTAAGCCTGACTGTTTTCCAAATTAGGAGTTTCCACCCAAGAAATTGCTGCTGTCAACAAATAGGGAAAAGATCCATTCTTAAGGGTAAGTGTAGTAACCAAAATATATACCTACATGTACCTGTGATAAAAGAACCAGACCAGCGAGGAATTTCAGGTCGACGCTGTGCAACCACAAACAGATTGTTTGATTTCTTCCGCTCTGTTTTCTCATAACTAGAATTAGGAGATTGAACAAGAGACCTCAAACCTCTCCAGAATTCCACATTCTGTAATTCTCTCCATATGCACATTGTAATAAGCCAAAGGTTGGGACATTTCCAGAATGGAATGAGGGCAGGTAATACTAAAAATGATAAAAAGAACTAGTGGTTATTAAGCTTTCATTTTTATAAGACAAGTGATGTGCTTCACACTTCACACGCCTCTCTCTCCATCTTCACAGCACCCCTCCAAGATTAGCAATTTCCTCTATCGCTCAGACTAATGCAACCAGAAACAGGCAGGACTAAGAATCGTACCCAGGCTGTCTGGTTGTAGGTGGTTGGTTCACCCCTGTGCAGTGTACCTCATCTTAAAGGGGACTGGGAGATTTAGGTGCTTCAATAGTAATGTTAAATGAGCTCTACAAATATCTAGTATATCACTAAGTCTGAGAAAATATCACCTTCCCTGAATTATGGGATGGGCTCCTTACTACTCACCATAACTTCTCCTATCAATTTTCTAGCTCAACCCCTAAGATACTTCTGCTATGTTATCCTCTATCTGAATATCTTCCAGTGATGTCATACTGTCATTAGGGCAAAGTTCAAACAACCCCTGAACTGATTACCAAGGCCGCACTAGTGGGGGAAGGGCCTGCCCTGCCCCTTCCCCTTCCTCCTCTTCTGACAGTGCCCCTCTGAACTGGGCTAGGCACAAGTCCCAGATGTTTTCTGCTTCCATCACTGCACACATGAGTCTGCTGTCTCTTTTTCCATATTCTTCCCAACCCCAGGGTTCACCTCGCTAACCAGTATACCTCCATTAGATTTGAGTTTACACGCCTCCTCCTGCTAGAAGCTCCATTGACCTCCTTCTGGACTGTGATCGGTGTGCCTCCAACAGGTTCCCATTATACCATTATACTAAAAACTTTGATCAATGTAACGGTTGGTCTTTGGTCTGTCTCTCCCACAGGTCTGGTGGAGGCTACATATTGTTTATCACCATATCTCTGGTAATGAGAGTAACAATTATGCATGTTGTAGGCTGCCATTAAGTGTTTATTGACTTAGACAAGAAAACCAAATGGTTTTCAATGTAAAAACAAACGTAAGCTCAAATTCACTCATTTTAAAAGAAATTCGATTTTAAACCATAATAAGATCTCATTTTTTAGAATAAACGGTTTGAAAATAGATGGTGTTGATGACGGATTAGGAAAACCAACACTTTTCCAAATTATTGGTGTAGCCTGATACAGTCTCCTTGATGGGAAATTTGTCAAGATCTATCAATACTTGGAATATACACCCTAATTAACCTAGGAATTCCACGTCTAGGAATTTGTCCTCTGATATTCTTATAGGTGTACACCAAGAATTTAAGACTGAAACAACCTAAATGTTAAGATAGGACTAATTACCTAAATTATTATTCATCCAAACAATGGAATTCTCTGTAGCCATTAAGAGGAATAAGGCAAAATGATACTTAATAATATAAAGAATCTCAAAAATGTTAACTAAAAAAGAAAAACAGAGCGGAATTTAAGAAACAAAACCGGATCATAGGGGAAAGGAGGGAAAAATAAAGTAAGACGAAATCAGAGAGGGAGGCAAACTGTAGAAGACTCTTAACTCTAGGAAGCAAACTGAGGGTTGTTAGAGGAGAGATGGGTGGGGGGATGGGTAAGTAACCCATTGAGGAAGGCACAGGGTGTAATGGGCACTTATATACAACTAAAGAGTTACTGAACTCTACATTTGAAATTAATGGTACGGTATATATTAGCTAATTGGATTTAAATAAAATAAGTTTAAAAAAGAAAAAGAAAAAAGAAAAACAGAATTCGGCGTATTTAGTACACTATACCGGAAAAAAAGAGGATAGCTATAGGTATAGTACTTCAGGGAAAATGTATAAGAAAGCAGTGACAATCAGGCAGAGTAGAATGGTCCTAGTAGAAGCTTGAGTTTTTATCTAATTAAATCAATAAATACTGACAGGAGACAGAATGTCTTCCAGGCTAACAGGAAAACCAGCCCCACCAATAAGCTGTATATGTGCATGTTTAAAGAGTTTATCAGCAAAGATGGGCTGCTAGGGGTGCCTGCATGGCTCAGTGGATTAAGCCTCTGCCTTCAGCTCAGGTTATGATCTCAGGATCTCCAGATCGGATAGGGCTCTCTGCTCAGCGGGGAGCCTGCTTCCCTCTCTCTCTCTGCCTGCCTCTCTGTCTACTTATGATCTCTCTCTCTGTCAAATAAACAAATAAAATCTTAAAAAAAAAAAAAAAAGATGGGCTGCTAAACAAAGGAAAATACGGTTAAGAAAATGGTCATTGAACACACGCCTTGATTTAATAGAGAGAAAGGGAGAAGCCCTACACCCAAGCAGTACAAATAATTCCAACATAAAACAAATGAGTTCTTTTTGTAGGTGGCCTTCTAAGAAGTTACCTAAAATAACAATTATTCTTTTTAGACAGTGTATTTTCCTTTTTGTTTTTCAGTGGTCACCAGGCAACCTTGTAATTACTCATTCATTTTCTTGGTTACCTTGACTCTAAAGTGGAATCCTTGGAAATGGGTCAGAAGCATTCTAATCACAGGAAAGGCAATTGTCATTCAGGATTAAAAATGCATCTTGTGTGACTTTGCATAACATAAGTACACAAAGAAGAGAACAAGCTTCTCTGGGTATGTTGAAACATCTTGGCTTCAAATCCCAGACCTCACCTCTCATCACTGGACCCAAAGCCATGGCCCATTAGGTGGGCTTCTTACCTCGTCTTCCTATGATAAGTTCCTCTTCATTCTAAAATGTGTATCATCCCTGTCCTAAAAACCAGCTGGAATCTCCAAAATCTAGCGTGGCCAAAAAGTCTTCAAGCATGGAATTTTAAAGAAAGAACAAATTTTTTTTTTTTTTTGAGTTTAAAAAAGACTGCAAGGCCAGTAATAAAGAGAACATTATAGCTGACATTGAAAAAAAAAAAAAAAAAGTTCGTAGTGACCGGGAATTTTCAGGAAATAACACAGAATCATGTTTGTTTGTTTTAAAGCAAGTAACACACATAACCGCCCACCCACACACACACACAAGATCTCAGTGATGTATAGACCAAACTAAAGGTAATAGCACTTTTGAAAATACAAAAGGGAAAAGCTGAGTTAAGCTGATGTGTGTAGGCTATTCCTGCCTTCCAATCTTTACACTTGCTACTTGTGCTGCCTGGAATGTTCTAACTCCGAGTTTCCTTTTTTTTTTTTTTTAATTTATTTATTTTCAGAAAAACAGTATTCATTATTTTTTCACCACACCCAGTGCTCCATGCAATCCGTGCCCTCTATAATACCCACCACCTGGTACCCCAACCTCCCACACCGCTGATTGTTTTTCAGAGTCCATAGTCTCTCATGGTTCACCTCCCCTTCCAATTTACCCCAACTCCCTTCTCCTAACTCCCCATGTCCTCCATGCTATTTGTTATGCTCCACAAATAAGTGAAACCATATGATAATTGACTCTCTCTGCTTGACTTATTTCACTCAGCATAATCTCTTCCAGTCCCGTCCATGTTGCTACAAAAGTTGGGTATTCATCCTTTCTAATGGAGGCATAATACTCCATAGTGTATATGGACCACATCTTCCATCTGTTGAAGGGCATCTTGGTTCTTTCCATAGTTTGGCGACCGTGGCCATTGCTGCTAGAAACATTGGGGTACAGATGGCCCTTCTTTTCACAACATCTGTATCTTTGGGGTAAATACCCAGGAGTGCAATTGCAGGGTCATAGGGAAGTTCTATTTTTAATTTCTTGAGGAATCTCCGCACTGTTCTCCAAAGAGGCTGCACCAACTTGCATTCCCACCAACAGTGTAAGAGGGATCCCCTTTCTCCACATCATCTCCAACACATGTTGTTTCCTGTTATGTTAATTTTGGCCATTCTAACTCCGAGTTTCCTAAACTTTCTCAGTTCACAGAACCCTTAGTGGCTCAGTAATTAATTTTCCTGGAAATCCCAGGCCAAAGAAAGAACCTCGCATTTCTGTTGCTTAGGTAGTTAGGTGCTAATAATTTAAGAAGCATTTATGTCTTAACAACTTTGATAGCTGTTTTTTTTTAAAAGATTTTATTTATTTATTTCAGAGATCACAAGTAGGCAGAGAGGCAGGCAGAGAGAGAGGGGAGGAAGCAGGCTCCCTCCAGAGCAGAGAGCTCGGATGCAATGCTGGGCTGGATCCCAGGACCCTGGGATCATGACTAGAGCTGAAGGCAGAGGCTTTAACCCACTGAGCCACAGAGGCGCCCTTAATAGCTGTTTTTTAAAGAAACAGGACACATAGATTGATAGGAAATCATGATATTAGTATCTTGTTCTTAAATAGCCACAGTTACTTATCAATGGGATAGTACTTATCAATGCGCACAACTTCTCAAACCTTGGAATCCCATTAGATACCACCACTTTCATTTCCTGTACATGGTCTTGCTTTTTATCAGAGCAAGCACTGAAAGCCCAGCTTTGCCAAGATAATGATGTCATTGAAAGAAAGTAGTGTTGATCCGGTGTTGAAACTGTCAACTTCCTTGAGCTAGTAGTTTGCGTGAGATGCTGAATAGCACTGTGTTTCCCTTGAAAATTTAAAATATCCTGAAATGCCCCTGTAAATTCATTGCAGAATCCTGAGCACTCCATGCACAGTTGGGAACTGTGGCTCTACCCACCTCCCCCCCAAATGTTTCCATGATGTTTGTTTTTGTGTGGATCGCCTAAAAACAGATCGTGGTATAAATCTCACAAGCCAAGGCTTTATGGGGAATTATAATCCCAGCCGTTGAGGAAGGGAAAAGAGAAGGCAGGGAAAATAAATTCAAGTTGGTGAGCTATGAAATGACTGCATCCTTACAAATAAACATACCTTGTTGCTTGGTCCCCAGAACTTCTTCCAAACGGGATTTGCACCATCATGGCAGCTGGGACCACTCTGTATGCTGGAGAAAGAGGAATTTTTCTGCCACTTTCTTCTTGTGTCCTGTGTCTCTCACTGGCTGAAGTTTGTTCCTTAAGGAATTAACTCGCCCTCACTCATTGACTGTGTTACTGGCTCATTATGGCAACTGCTGAGGAACCCAGACCTCTGCCCCACAGCAGGACTCCTCATCCCTTCCTGGAAGTAATGGGAGGAACCTCTAAGGATAGATACAGGTTGAGCCTGAGCACCATTCTGTTGAGTCCCCTGCCAATACCATCTCAGAGGAGGCTGTGCCCGAGTTCAGCCCACCTTGGAGAAGAGAAAGAAGGCAGGCAGAGTTAGGATAGGAGACAATGTCAATGTCAACGGAGGGAGCTCTTTGTTAGCCAGAAGAAGGGACAAAGGGGTAGGAGGACAGGTGGGGCCAAGCCATTCTGGAGAGACCCTATAAACCAGACCCTATATACTCTGCTGTTTTTCATCATTCACGTCTGTCTTCATGTATCACCTTTTCAGAGACGGTTCCCTGACACTCCCTAAAATGCCTTGCTCAGCCATAGCTGACATATAACTTTGTTTTATCTTCTCATGGCACTTCCCATTGTCTAAATTATGTTGTCTAATTAATTCTGTCTTCCTTCTCTTAGTAGAACATGAGCTCTCTCTTAGCTAATGTGTTCAACAAAACTGTACGAGCCACATAGTAGGTATGTAACAAATGCTTACTGAATGAATGAATAAATATTATCCAGCATTCATCTGCCTAGAAGGAAAATCAGAGAGCCAATCAGGAAGGTTCTGGGCTTGTAAATTTACCAGCTGATAAGGGAAGAAGGAGGGATCGACATGAGGAATGTGTGTTAAACGCCTGATTCTCAGGCTCACACCTTTGCCATCCAAAATATAAAGCCTGAGGAATTAGAATGGAGAAGAATCGTCAAGGTTCTACTGATAGGAATTGGTAGAAATTCACTAATACATCTATCTCTAAGCTAGAATTAAATAAAGGTAGAACTATGATATGTCCAGGAGGGACGGAATCTTTACAGCATTCAGTCCAGGCTTCCATCCCAGTACGGTGCTCCCATGGTAAACCTTCATATGACCCATTTTAACCTTGAACCGCTGAAGTTACAAGGAAGTCAACCCAGTCATTTTCAATAGGCTATTTCATAAGATTCTTCCCATTTAAAATTATTGTTCCTTATTCTAATTGTTGGCACACCCCGCTCCCAACTAATATAATTTATGGTGCTCCTGTTCCTGAGCAGCTTGTTTGGAAGCTGCACTGAAGAAATTAACATTTATTTCCATTAAAGTTCCTCTTGCTGTGAGCCGACTGTGATTCAGTCTAAATTCTTTGGAATCTCAAGTCTGTCATTCATTACATCCAAAGTCCCTCTTGGGTCCTTAGCCAGAGCAGGTCCGATCTGCAATATACTGTGACTTCACATATAAAGGTCCTAAAAAGGACAAAGTTGGGAATGCATGGTGTAGTCCCAGAAAACTCACTCTAGACGGACTGTCATTTGTTTTACAAGTAGTTACTAATTGTCTACATGGGACATACACCTTTCCAGACACTTAGCGATTTATCAAGGAAAACCTAAAGACTTCGCTGTCTTTGTGCTAAATATTCCAGTGCTCTGATCAATAACTTTTGTGAATAGTTACTAAATCCAAATTAAGACATCAAGTTGGATGTTTACTGAATCCATATTTCCCTGTTTCTCTACAAAGCTCAGTAGAGGGACTATGTCCAATACTCTATTTCTATGGCATTTCCCCTAGTATCAGGCAAGAAACCATATTAAAGAAACTGAGACTAATCTAAAATGACTTTTTAATGAACCTATCCTAAATTTCAAGGATCAAACCTTTATTTTTCAACATATTACTAATATTTCTTGAGCCTCTTGTATATGAACACTATGCTAATGCTTAAGATTCAAAGATGGATTCAATAAATTCCCTGAACAAGGAACACCTGGCTGGTCCTGTTGGTAGAGCATGTGACTCCAGATCCTGGGGTTGTGAGTTCAAGCCCCACATTGGGTGGAGAGATTAGTTAAAAATAAAGTCTTTGAAAAAAAATTCCCTGAACCAGTTTACCATTTAATTATAATAAATGAAGAACATGTATTTTTCACTGAAAGTAATGAAATTAGTTGGTCAACACCATGATCTTCTTACTCAAAAACCATTCATATCCCCTTCTATCCTCATCTTCCTAGACTACAAAGATTTTAAAAGATAAAATACTCTTTCCCAATCTGCCCTGCAGTGAAGTGTGACGATGTGACCTGGTTCTGAACAATGAGATCAAAGCCAAAATAACCAGATGGGGCTTCTGGGAAAGTGCTTTATTAGTACAAAAAGATAATATGCCACTTTAGTCCTTTATCCTTCTTTCTTCTTCAATTCAGTGCCTGGAGGTATAATAGCCATCTTGCAACCACGAAGACAAAAAACCATTACTAAGGATGGAAGAGTCAGATGTGATGGTCCTTGGTCCTCAGTGACTTCCTTGAGCATTTGCCAGCCTAGGATATCTCACCTACAACTAGACTTTTCATTCCAAGAAAAAATTAAACTCCAATCTGTTTAAGTCACTGTTGACTGGGTTTATTTTATTTTATTTTATTTTCATTTGCTTGCAGCCAAATGCATTTGTAACTTCTAGTTGGCACAAACGAGGCCAGGAAAGAAATTAACGTATTGATTGAAATATTACAATAACATAAACCAAATTGGGTAATTGGACTATACCCTGCAAAATTGTATTTTTGCAAATAATTTCCAAAGGTAACTATGAAGTTAACCATATTACTCTTTTACCAAATACTTTCATTCCTGAAAATGGATCCCAAGCAAAAGTCCTTAGTATGAAGATTCTGAGAAATGGAAGATATTTATTGTAGAATTGTTTATATCAATGAGGAGGTGATCTAACAAATCAACAACAGGAAGATAATTCAGTAAATTGCCCAATGTCCACTGAAGGAATATTATGCAGGTCTCTAAAATAATAATTATGAATCAATGTGGAAATGATAAAAACTGCTGATGATATGCTAAGTGAAAACAGTAGGATATAAAGTTGAATGACGTCATCATGGAAATTAGATAAAGTATGAGTATATGACACAGAAAAGAAATGCACAAATAGGAAAACAGTTGCTTTTGAGATGACTTCTAATTTTTTCAAAGTTATTTATATGGTCATATTATAATTGTAAGGCATTTTAAAGATAAATAGTATTAAATGCCATGTACTTTAAAAAATATCTTTTTGATTCTCTACCAAAGATAGAGGTATCTTAAACTTTTGATTTGGAGTTGCTGGAAATATAAACAGAGCTATATATTTAATTTAAATAAAGAACATAAAGAATTTTGATTCAGGAAAGTTTGGAACATTTTTAATATCAGGAAAGCTCATTAAAGTTAGAATGATTTTCTCAAGAATGAGCATGAAATGCAGAGTCAAATGAGTTAAAGAATTTGGTTTGAGTTTTGTCTTCCTTGCAAGTCATGGACAATAAAATTATGTTAATGATTAGATTGTCTTTTGCACAAATAAACCCCACAATAATGAGATGTCTGGGCTGGGAAGGATTTGGGAGATTATTTGTTCCCATCTTTCATTTCACAAATGAAGAAACTGACACCTAAAAAAGTTAAATGACTCACTGAGGGTCACATACATAGTTCGTGAAGAACAAGGAGTATAGTTCAGGTTTCCTTTAATGTTATTCATCCCTGAGCATAAATAATTATTCATCAAGTAAGCATTTATTAAGTAGATACTCTATACTACTATGTAGTGAACAATGTTAGAACTGTATTCAAAGATAAACTGGGGGGATGTCTGGGTGACTCAGTCAGTTAAGCATCTGCCTTCAGCTCAGGTTATGATCCCAGAGTCCTGGGAGGGAGTCCCACATAGGGCTCTATGCATAGAGCACCTGCTTCTCCTTCTGCCTGCCACTCCTCCCGCTTGTGCTCTCTCTCTGACAAATAACAAAAAAAGATAAATTGAGGACACATACTCCTCTTCCAGGGTCAGAGTCTTGTGGGAGGGAGCAACGCTGTAATAATAATTACAAGACATATTGACCTAAGTGCTTATGTACTACTAGATTTCAAGTACCTTAGAACATGACCTTGGAAGACATAACAATTTGTGTCTGAAGAGTCCCAGGGAAGAAGTCACTTTTGGTTTGTTTCTGAAGATTTGAGTAGAATTTCACCCTCCAAAACCAACACATTGCAAATGCACAGCAAAAATGAAAGATGTAGGTATGCTGCAGAATACCAAATACTTTGCTATGGGCACAGACTTGGAAGGGAAGAGTCAGGGAGAGGTAGAGGTAAAGGAAGTGAGGAGGGCGAGTTACAGACTTCAAGAACTCCTTCTATTCTATTCTGAGCATTTTGAACTTTGTGAAATAGGCAAATAAAAAGTACAGATTGTTCCTAGGCAGGGAAAATGGTATGATTAAATATAAATTTTAAAAAGCTATCAAGGCATAGAGGACAAAGCTAGACAGGAAGAAGCAGAAAAACAAGTGATGAGGTTATTGAAATAATCCATGCAAGAAATACCAGGGGCTTGAAGTAAGGCAATGGCAGTGGGCTAGGAATGGGAATACATATTGCTGAAATATTTGAGAGACATTACTGATATGGAGCCAAAGGTATTTAACAGATTAATTACAGAAAGTGAGGGAAATTATAGAATCAAGACTGAATCCAACAAGTAGTTCTAGGAACTTCAGTCAGATTCTAATAACACAAAGAACCTAATAAACCTTAACCTCTATATCATAAACACATGCTCAAAACTTCCACATCTAACACACCTGCTAATCAAACATGAGTTATGCAAGGTAGCGGTCAAATAAAAAATAATTGTTATATTTACCAAGACACAGCCATAAAGAAATAGAAAATCTGAGCAGACCTATTTAGAAATGAGATTACACTGATAATCAGAACACCCCCAAAAAAGAAAATCCCAGGACCCAGTGACTTCATTGGTGAATTCTACTAGACATTTATAGAAGAATTAATACCAATCATCCTCAAACTCTTGCAAAAAGTTGAAGAGAAGGAAATACTTGCAAACTTATTCTACAAAGCCAATATTATCCCGAGCCCAAAGCCAAAGATACTATAAGAAAACTACAGACCAACACTTCTGATGAATATTGATGCAAAATGCTCAAAAAATTACTAGTAAACATAATTCAACAACACACTAAAAGAACTATACTCCATGACCAAGTGGGATTTATTCCCAGAATGTAAGAATGGTTCAACATAGAAAAATCAATGTAATACATCATAATAACAGTATAAAGAGATTTAAAAATACACATAACAAAATAGTGTTGATTTGATACAAAAGTCATTTGACAAAATTCAACACCTTTTCATGAGAGAAAAAAAAAAAAAAACACTGAACAAACCAGAAGTAGAAGGAAAGTGCCTCAGTGTGGTTACAGTCACATGTAAAAATTCTATGGCTGTCATCATATTTAATGGTGAAATACTGAAAGTTTTTCCTTTAAGATCAGGACTAGAAAGAGATGTCCAAATTGCCACTTTTATTCCACATAGTATTGAAAGTCCTAGCCAGAGCAATTAAGCAAGAAAAAGAAATAAAATGTGTCCGAATTTAAAAAAGAAGCAGGGGTGCCAGGGTGGCTCAGTCGGTTCAGCATCTGCATTTGGCTCAGATCATGATCCCAGGGACCTGGGATCCAGCCCCACATCAGACTCCCTGCTCAGTGAGGAGCCTACTTCTCTCTCTCTTTCTTTGCCTGCGCTCTCCCTGTTTGTGCTCTCTCTCTCTCTCTGACAAATAAATAAATAAAATCTTTAAAAAAAAGAAAAAGAAAAAGAAGAACAAAGTTGGAGGTTTCACACTTGATTTCAAAACTTATTATAAAGCTACAGTAATCAAAACTGTGAAAGACTGATGTCAAGGCAGACATGGACAATAGAAAAAAAAAGAGATTTCAGAAATAAACTTTCCTATATATGGTCAAATGACTTTCAGCAAGGACAGTCCTTTAAAATGGTGTTGGGAAAATTGGATATCCACATGCAAAAGAATGAATTTAGACCCTTACTCTTGTAGTCAGCTCAAATTGCTAGAACAAAATAACAGACTGGATATCTTAACAGGCATTTATTTCTCACAGTAGTGCAGTCTGAGAAATCCCAGATCAAGGTGCTGAGAATTCAGTTCTTGGTGAGGGCCCTCCTCTTAGCTTTCAGATAGCCTTCTTCTATCTGTATTCTCACATGGTAGAGAGAAGTTCTGGTGCTTGGAGGGCCCTAATCCAATCGTGGGGGTTCTATCCTCAAGACCTCATCTAAACCTATTTGCCTTTGAAACGCTGGACCTCCTAATGCCATCATATTGGGGGTTAAGGCTTCAATATGTGAAACTGGGGAGAATACAAATATTCAGTCTGTTCACTCACCTTTCGCCATATACAAAAATTAACCCAAATGGATCAAAACCCAAAACATAAGAAATAAAACTACAAAATTCTTAGAAAAAAACAGAGGGGTACCTGGGTGGCTCAGTTGTTAAGCGTCTGCCTTCGACTTGGGTCATGATCCCAGGGTCCTGGGATCAAGCCCCGCATCCTGTTCGGCAGGAAGCCTGCTTTTCCCTCTCTCATTCCCCCTGCTTGTGCTCCCTCTCTTGCTGTGTCTCTGTCAAATAAACAAATGAAATCTTTAAAAAAAGAAAAAGAAAGAAAGAAAGAAAGAAAGAAAG
Source organism: Mustela putorius furo (assembly GCF_011764305.1). Taxonomy (NCBI): domain Eukaryota; kingdom Metazoa; phylum Chordata; class Mammalia; order Carnivora; family Mustelidae; genus Mustela; species Mustela putorius. Next base: position 91,184,969 of record NW_025421998.1, read on the forward strand.
AAAGAAAGAAAGAAGAAAGAAAAAGAGAAAGAAAGAAAAGGAAAAAAAAAGAAAAAAACAGAAAAGAAGCCTCGTGACCCTGGATTTGGCAAAAATTTTCTAAATTATGACACCAAAGTATAAGCAACAAGGGTAAAAAATTGACAAACTGATATAGAAATAGCCAATAAGCATATGAAAATATCCTCAACATCACTAATCATTAGGGAAATGGAAATCAAAACCACAATGAGTTATCACCTCAACCCATTAGGATGGTTACTATCAAAAGAGCAAAACAAAATGCCAGGAAATAATAAGAGCTGGGGAGAGTGCAGACAAACTGGAACACATGTCCACTGTTGCTGCCAGAGTAAGATGGAAGATACTGTAGAAAAACAGTGTGACAGCTCCTCAAAAAATTAAAAATAAAATTTCATGTGCCCCAGCAATTCCACTTCTGTGTACATACCCAGAAGAATTGAAAGCAGGACCTCAGACAGATTTGCATGCCCAGGTTCACTGCAGCACTGTGCACAACAGCTAAGAAGTAGAGGCAAACTAAGTGTCCACTGATGGATGAATACCCAAAATATGATACATCCATACCATGGGATATTATTCCGCCTTAACAAGAAAGGAAATTATGACACACGTGACAATACAGACGAAACCTCAGGACATTCTGCTAAGCAAAATAAGTCAAGCACAAAAAAGACCAATACTCTACAATACCACTTATATGATGTATTTAAAGTAGTCAAATTCATAGAAACAGAAAGTAGAATGGTGGTTGCCAGAGGCAGGGGGATAAGAAGAAATGGAGAGCTGTTGTTTAATGGGTACTAAGTTTCTGTTTCCCAAGATGAAAGCGTTCTGGAGGTCGCTTGCACAATACTGTGAATATATTTACCACCACCACCACTGCACCGTATACTTAGAAAGATGAAGTCGATAAATGTTATGTTTATACATTTTTACCGCAATAGAAATTTCAAAAAACCCAAAAACTTGTGGCAAGCCTCTGAACAAAGATAAAAACAAAACAAACTGCTCCCCCCCAAACCAAAAAACAAACGAACAAAACAATGTTCTGGGAAAAAAATAAATAAAAACAAATTATGCTAAGACCTCAAATGATTGAAGTCTGTCGGACTTAAAGTCTTAGAAAATGAGCAAGAAAAATAAATTCCCCTAAGACAATGAGTCCAAGTGAATAGAAGCCGGGTGAGGTAAGTGGCCAAGCAAGGGAGCTTGATGGAACTGTCTAGGCTTCAGGGCCAAGCCCTGCACCAGATTTCAGGGTGTTGTAGCCTGCTCTTCCCTCTTCATTAATCAAAGATAATGCAGGATTACAGGGTGGAGTGAAAGCCAAGGAGTTTTCCAGTTTCTGCCACCATGAGATGCTGCTGAGTGGAGAGGGAGAAGTTCCCTGAGGACATAATGCTCCTGTCTTAGGATCCGAGTTTGGCTTTGGCTAGAACCGAGCTCTCTCGGGAGGACTCCTTTTGCTATTGGTATTCGTGGTCCCTCTGGTGAGCAGAGGGCAATTAGCAAAACTCCTGCGGTCCAATCCAGCCTGCGGGAGCACCCCCAAGAATGCACATTTGCATTGCCCCCTTTGTTGCAAGTGAGTCGGGTCTTTACCTGAGTTGCAGTAATTTAACCTTCTTCGTCCAACATGGCTTCTGCTGGCCAAGGGACTTGAAAGCCGTTCCTATTACATTAATGTGAGCTCCTGTTGCACTGAGAGTTTCTAGGACTGTTTCTCATTATAAAACGGTTACTCCATCTTCACTCACATCCTGAACTCTCTCAAGGCAGAAAAAAGATTCTTACAGACGCCTACAGGTTCATTTACAGTCTTCCAATGATCGTTTTAATTGTTTCACAAAAACCAAGTCCTTATAGTAGTTACACAACCATAAAACCCCAGGAATTTTCAAATACAATACAAACGTACACAACCCAAATATTTGAAAATCACATTATTAATAGAGGATGGATAACGTTTTCCTCCAACTGAATCACCACTTCCAACAAAAATGTGGTCCTGTTTGCTCCGGGGCAATCTCTTTGGAGATGGGTGCCTTGAGTCTAGTCGGCTCTCTGGTCCTATTTCTATACTGCTATTACTGCAAAGCCTTGGCTCCTGCAGCCTGTCCGGAGGTCACTAGGCCTTACTTAGCACAAAGGTTTCATGTACATAGTAATCCCATCTCTCTTCTTTGCTCTGTAGCCAGCAGTCACGCTACTGGGTGATCAGGATAAACAGGGCTTCTAAAATCCCAGGCCATTTAGTATTGAGAGAATAATCTAGGTCATGAAGCACTGACATATACAATGTTAATTTTTAAGCTAACCTCATAAATAAAAGCAAAAATTTTAATTTTGAAGAGAAACAACAGAAGCTCTAGGTTCTTGGAATCCGTTGAGGGACGTTAGTCTACACCACACCTTCCTTAGCATCTACCTCATACTTCAATAAAGTATTTCATTGTTTCCTATTTATCTGTGCCTTGAGTGTCAGTAACTTGAGGGCCATAAGTCCTATGGTTCTAGGACCTCTCCGGTAGTATCCGATGAAACCACACCCATTGTCAACAACTATAATTGGCCAGTTGTTTCTTTGCTTTTGAGGTGGCTGGCAGACTAAGGTTTCCTGAGTATTTATTGCTTTCAAGTCTGCCCCAGTTCGTTCACTGGGTTAAAGAAGATATTCTTTTTATTATTATTACCATGCCCAGGAAATGGGTTTGGTTCTGTTTGACTCACCCCAGGTACTGCTCCAGTCAGACCACGCCTCCTGAGCACTCACACTTCCTTTCATTGAACTAGAGCACTTAGCTAGAAAATGGAACTGGATTTAAAATAGGGCAAATCTGGGGTTACCTGTTTGGCTCTGTGAATTGAATGGCTGAGTATGGGTTTCAGCTCCAGTCAGGATCTCAGGGTCATGAGATTGAGCCCCACACTGGGCTCTGCCCTCGGTGGAAAGTCTTCTTTAGATTCTCTCCCTCTCCTTCTCCCTCTGCCCCTTCAACCTTTCTCTCTCTAAAAACAAATAAATAAATCTTTTTTTAAAAAATAGGGCAAACCTGGGAAAACCTATGCCACACCTTCCACAGTCAAAGCCCCATTTCAAAAGGACTTTGTAGTGGAAAGAACGCTGGATGAGAAAGCCATGCCCTGCCTGCTCTGCCTTCATCAAGCAGTTGTGTGGCCTCAGGCAACTTCTAGAATAATTCTAACTTCTATACTAAGTAGTTTTCTTATTTATGAAATGAAGAAGTTGAAACAGAAATTCTCTAGGACTGTTTCTTACCCCAAGAATCCAATAACTATGAATGAGGTAGAAGCCGGAAAGCTGAGGTAGACCACCATCTTATCATGTTTTTTGTTGTCCTACAGCAGCCTGAATGGCGCCCTTACTAAGCAATTGTTTCATTTTTCTCTCACATCTCTCTCTCACTCTCTATTTCTCCTTCTCTTTCTTATTCCTCCCTTGTTGATCATCATCAGGGAAGAATGGGGAATGCCGTCAAGAACACTTCTCAAACTTCTTCAAGATACCAGTGTGTTCCCTTTCTCCAAGGAATAGATATGGATCCTTTTGATGTTTTTCTGTCTCAGAAAGTAATTTCATGAGCATGTTTGCCAATCTGCACATTGAACGATTTCCAAAAGATCACTTCATCAAAGCTAATGGATAAATGAAGTCTCGTAGTCAAGAGTTCACAGATGTGTTTCCTGCTCCATTACTCAATAAACATTAAAGAACAGAAATGATACTATTAAAACCACTCTGGATAAATTGAGACAGGAGGAAATAGAAGGGAAGAGGAGAGAACGCATTATGAAGAAAGTTGTAACTCAAACAAAAAGGATGTGTTTGTTCCCCACAGCCCCGGAGTTGCCAAATGGACTTGGTCATTTGCTTTGAATCTGAATGCTGATGGTTTTTAGAGAGTTACCCCAACAGCTGATGAGGTAGAAGCTTCTGCCATCCCATAGGGATATGTAATCACATTGAACACAGTAGCTCCATGGGGCTGGTTTAATTGTCATTACTCTTCGGAAGAAGATATGGGGAGATAAAAAGAATTCAGTGCAAATAATAGAGACTCCCCAAGACATAAAAATCAGGAAATGAACTGAAAATGGTTTTTGAGTTTGAAAAGGATAAAGCTATTGGCCAACAATTACTACTTTGTGGGAATGTCCACAGAATTGTCAGGGAACAAAGCAAAGGAAAATAAACATTCTTTATGTCTCTAAGAAAATTTTTAAATTCAGAATTGCTTTTGATGCCAGAAACTCTAATTTGTTGCTTAAGCAAATATCCTGCAGAGCTCTCATTACATTTTTATTAACATTGTCTTCAGTTCTTCCATAGAAAACGCCTAATCTCATTATTTAGTCTGAGTTCCCTTTTCCAAATATCTGTGTCTCCTTAAATGGCTAGTGATGCTTCTTTGTCTGCTTGTGCCAGCCAGCCTGTAGTAATCCTCAACAATGGTGTCGTCACGCTGTTAGTCCTCTCAGAAAGAAGTGGAGGGTCAAGAAGTAAAAGGTAAGGGTAGTATCATTTCTCCTACCAGTGGGTTTGCAGCAAAGAGACTGGTCACGAAGGGTAAACCCTGAATGTTCCTCTGATTCTGGGAGTTCTTGCCAGGGTAAGCAGGAAAAGGGAGCTTCCTTCCCAGCCAGCAAACTTCTTCAGCCTCTGCTCCAAAATGGTCCATTCATTCAGCCAGTTGGTTGCCCAAGGCACCTCAGAGGAATGCAGGTCTCCTTTGCAGCTTTCTGGTCTGGGGATAATCCCACCCGGTATAGCCATCTAGACTGTCCCTCAGGTTCCCGATTGGAGGAATCATCCAATATGGAATGTCCATCAAGCTCCAGTGTTTGGCCACAGGTATTTCAGTGGCTGCGTTGCCCAAGCATAAAGCAGAAAGGTCAGGGAGTCTGAAATCTGCGTGCACATTATCATATCCCTCAAACCTCCCAAGGCATGAATTTAACCTAAAGCTTGAGAAAATGCTGGGGAAATGTTATGATGGTTTTGCAGAATTCTTCGAACCTCTAGTTCATTTACTGATTTCTCTTGTGCTCTGTTCTACCCACAATTTCACACACCTATTTTAACTTCCTGGTGCTTGATTGGTGCCACTTACCTGTCCATTCAACACTCATTTTTTCATGGAAAAAGGAAAAATCAAACCAACAAACGAGTTCTTTTCTCTTCCCCACCTGCTCCTTCTTTTGTACATGTATAGATAGCTGTTCAGCTGGACAAGAACATTTGCATGTTTTAAAGTGTGTCTCGATGGAAGCATGTAATAAATACTGATCACTGACTTCACCCCACACCCAATTACTCAGACTCCACTGGAATGGAGCCCAGGCATCAGTATTTCGAAAAAAATTTCCCAGATAATTCTTACGTGTAGACAGGTTTGAGAACCATGGATCTGGAAGCTTGTTGCTTTCTCCTGAGCTCAGTAATCTTATGGGCACTTGCCATGAAGTGAATGTTAGTACCTAATAAAGTCGCATGGTTTTCCAAGGCCCTTGCAAGAGAACCAATGGTTGTTATAACTGTTTCCAAAGGGGAGAGATTTCTGGTGTATCTGGTGATGATGGAGTAATTAAGGGAAGTTTTGTGGCATTTGTGATAATTCAAAGAAGGTATAAAGTTATAGGTATATTTCTTCTACCCTGTGAACAATCTCTGTCTGGAAATCATACATCATCATCATCATCATCATCATCATAGTTGTAGCTAACACCTGGTGAATACTATGTAACAATCACTAACATATTGTTTATATTAACTCACTCTATACTCACAAAAAGCAAGCATAGGTACTATTTTAAATACCATTTTACACATGAAGGAACTGAAGCTGAGAGGTTAAGACCTTCCCAGGACAATATAGGTAGTGTATTGCAGAGTTAAGTGTTTTGAACCCTGGATGTCAGGCTCCAGGATCTATGCCTTTGGTAACTGTAAGATTATAGGTATCTCTCTTAGGCAGAATGTCATTATAGAACCAGTTAATTCATGTGCGATTCCTTAACCCGAGCTAAGCATTTTTCTTTTTCATCTTTTTTTATGGGTTCTAATTTTGCCTTTTTACGACAAATCTGTTTCATATAATGAAGAGCTCAGGTATATAGGACTATAGGATGTTAGGGCTGGAAAGGCCCCATATATCAACCAGTGTGGCTCTTGTATTTTAAAGATGGCAAAAATGAGGTCTAAAATGTTTGACAGGTTTCCAAGGTACACAGCTAATCGCCTTCATTCCTGACCATATGGTAGACTAGCTGTCCAAAGACATTTCCCTTGGTACAGACCACCTACGAACCTGAATAAAATATAGAAAGCATTTTTAAAATAAATGTCTGATTCACTCATTAAGCTGATCCCTTGTTAACTAGGAATGGCTGTTTAATGGATTGTGGAGTTGGAGGATAGAAGATAAAGCCTAAATAGGATGATAAGTTGGACTGAAGACCCACACTTACCTAAGAACCTGAAGTATTCCATTCCCAGTGGAAGGTCTAGGGGAAAAAAGCCCCACACCACAGGAGATTGTTAGGACTGACTACTAAGCGAATGCTTGGTGAGCAACAAAATATAATAAAGTAGGTGGAAGACAAGGAAGAGGAGGAAAAAAGGAGGTGAAGGAGGCAGCAAAGGAGAAGCAGTAGCAGTGGCAGTGGCAGTGAAGGAGAGAGTTGAAGGAGAAGAAGATGGTAGGAGAGAAAAGGGTAAAACTAGAAAAAAAGTGTCCTCAGGAAATTTCTCATTATATTTGTGTAGATTTGGGTTGAGAATTCATACTAATTATATAAACACAGCTAATTATATGAACACAAACACTCAGTTTAAAGTAGTAGCAGGTAGGTCGAGTCCTGGCACCTGTGAAATAAAAGCAAATCTTCTTTAGAGGCACAAAGTTCAAATCTAGTCCTCATAGAATTTCCAGCAAGTAAGTTTCAAAAAAAGACAAGTTCATGATCAAATATCACAACAGCTATAAAAAGGCAAGGTACCATGAGGAAGAGACCATAGGAAAATATAAAGCAGAATCATCCTGCAAAAAACCATCAGATCTGGGAAATACAAAAACAGAATATAAAATAATTGTGTTTAATATGTTTTGAAATAAAAGAAGATGTTGAAAATGAAATGTGATGTAAGAACAAATGGCAATCAAAACAACTAGGCATTTTCAAAAACAAAAACAAAACACCCAAAAAACAAATGGAGATCCAGGAAAAAATAATAATTGAAATTAGAAATGCAATGGACAGATTAAACAACATGTGGTAGACTCAAATATATGTGCTCAAGATGCCCCTTCAAGGAAGGACTTATCCAAATGTAAGAAGTGTGCTCATCAGATAGCCTCCAGGCATCAGCGCCTTCAGAATTTGCCTCAGATGCTGAAAGTTACCTTTCTCAAGGTCACTGGTGGAGCCCTGCATCCAGTGACAGAGTGATGAGGAATACAAAGACCCTGACTGTTCCATCCCAACGCAGGACAGCTCTGATGGGACATAGTTGCTTTAGAGCTCCTCAGTGGATTATCCAAAGCTTAGTTAGGATGCGACTGCTGTTTGCCTTATTGTTACATCTAGCCCTGATCTGTTCTCTCTTTGATCTCTAATAGACAGTCTATACCCAAAACTCAGTTCCAGCTTCCACTTTCAAAAGAATCCAACCTGTGACACAGAAGATAAGAGACAATTATAAGGAGATCTGTTAACTTGGAAAATAGATCTGAAATAATAGCCCACAGAAAGAAAATTTGCAAGTTAAGAATACTATAGCTAGAACCCTGGAGTAAGAATAGTCAGAATTCCATAAGGTGGTAAGAGAAGCAAAGCGGAAGAGGAAATACTTGAAAGGCTAATGGCAGAGAATTCCCAAAAGTGATGAAACACACCAATTCTCAGATTAAGGGAACACAATGAATCTCAAGTAGGATCAATACATACAACAAGTTTATTATTAGATAAAGAAAAGATCATAAAACAGCCAGAAGAAAAAAACAGGTAACTTTCAGATAATCAAGAACTAGAAAAGCTAGTTTTCAATAGCTCAATTAGAATTTTCTCAATAGCAAAATTAGAACCCTAAAGATAGTGGAATCAAAATATTGAGAGAGGATAACTGACAATCTAAACTTGTCAAAAGAAATGGTCATTATGTGATATGACAGAGATTTTGGCTATTGTGATAATAATATTGCTATATATATATAACTGTATCAGAATAATACATTGTACACCTTCAACTTATACAGTGTTATATGCCAATTATATCTCAATAAAAATAAAATAAAATAAAATTGTATACCCAGCAAAACTATCTTCTTTAAGAATAAGGAAGAATAAAAGACAATTATAGACAAATTCAAGACAAGACCTTTGCATAACCTTTTCCTGTGCAACACTTAGGTATTTTTAAAAATCTTCTGTAACCTCCTGATCTACAATGCTAACCTCTCTTGCAAGTTTAACATTTTCACACCTTGCAGCTTTTTGAAATGTATGAGCCAACAGCACTGGCTGAGAGGGGTTTAACATTATCCTGACCTAGGTAAGGTGACCATAAATTTCTTTGGCTTTCAACTTCATAATAATGCTGTCCACTATGCTCTTTGTTCGTTTCTTTGTTTTTTAATTGAACCTCATCTCATAAATATAGAAATTTAGCTGCTTTTCCATCTTTTCAATAGCATCATTATTCACTACAGATATCACTTAAACACTTTCCAGAGCAACCTCACATACATATCAGAATTTCCTCTTTCTTTTTCTGGATATATTGTATTGTTGATTTATTAGCACTGAGCTTACAGCCAACAGTACTATACCTCATGCCTGAATGAAGCTTATCTAATACATACTTTCTCCACAAGGCACATCACTGCTTTTTTACCCTTAGGAACACTAGACAGAACTACAACACTATGTTTGGGGGCCATTTAAACAGTAAGATCACCAACAGAAACACAAAAATGGAGGAAAAAATGACACCAAATAGATCACCAAAAGGGCAGTGTTGACAATAGAAGAGTTAAAACAGAAAGGCAGAGAATTACCTTGTCTGACCTTCACTGGGAACATGCGCATCAGGCAACTCAGATTTTTTGCTGTCCTGTTCAAGTCCATGAATTATCATGAAAGTGCTGTGGATATCAATTTCTGGGTTACAGATAAATTTTAATGAGTAAGCAAATTCACAAACAAGGTATCTGTGAAGAACGACGATCAACTTTACAACTAAAATACTTCACAGAAATTGAACGAAAACAGAAGAGCTGCTCAGAATTAAGGCATGCTAAGTTCTGTAGGTTGTTCAAAGGGAGAGTAAACACTAATTTCAAATGTTCAAGTTAAATGTCCAGGAAAAAATTTCAAATAATGTCCTTGGGAAAAAAACAAAAAGTGTATTCTACTTCAAACCTAACAACTACAAGATGTCATTTTATACCCATAAGACCGGCAAAAATTGAAAGAAAAAAATTATGCATTGGTGTGAGTATTGGGAAGCAGGAACACATATATTGGTGGTGGAAGAAAAAATTGATACAACCATTTTGATAAAAGCTTTTCAATCTTAAGAAGGTTTATGAGACATGTTTTTAAAATGTGGTAGCTAGACATGAATGGAACATTGCCCATGTGGATTAATTCAGGACCAAAACCACACCCGCTTCCTATGACTTGAGGCAGGTTCTTACTGTACTCAATTCATGACAGTCACAACCTCATGTACGAACAGAAACTTTGAGATACATTGCAAAGCCAGGGCTCCATGAACCTGTTATTGGAAAGGTCAGGTTTGGGACCTAAAAATAGGTATTCCATACACCAAGTAATCTGTATCTATCTACTGCCATCCACTTTACCTCTTAGTTCTGCCTGCATTGCTGCGGAAATCAGGTGTCCATATGGTCCTGTTGGGAGGTCCCCTCTTTGCCATATTATCTTCTCCCCCTTTTTAGCCCAGGGTATGTTCAGCTTCTAATAGACTTTTTATCCTAGCCTGAAAATTGTTTTAAATTTTGTGCCAAAAGTTCTAGCTCTTAGTTATGAATAACATTTGCTTTTAGACATGCAGAACCATTTTGCCTTTGTCTGTACAAAATTCAGACACCCCCTAGTGCAATGAACACAGCACAAGAGACCACTAAAGGCTTAGCAATGACAGGGAGATGGGAGTTGGGGCAAGGGAGAGAAAGACTCACTCACTCCTTGTCTGTGGTGCTAGCTAGTCCTTTACTACATCAAGTAGGTGATGGTAGGTGAGAGCAAGTACTGAATCATCTAGAAAATTCTTGGATGTTCTTTGAGGTGATCTAACTAAAACACAACTTAAGCCACCAGATACAGAAGAAAGCAGAAGTGAGGCATGGAGCCCAAACAAAAGGATTAATTAAACTCCAGTTCTCCCTGGTACTGTTCCCCATGCTGATCCATGAACACCTACACTCATCACATTCCTCAGGCAGGACTGAAACTTTGCTCTTAGGAAGCTTGAATGGTCCCAGATATTCATATGCTACTCTTTAGGAATTGTAACAACAACAACAACAAAAAAACTACCTTGTCATCTTATCTCCTTACAGAGAGAGGATTCAGTGAGGTTATTAATTTTTTTTTTTTGAGAATTTAAAACTTTTTTATTGTGATCCTCAGAAAGATATCTGTTAAGTTATAGCCCAAGATAATACTCAGATATATACACACAACACTGAAATTAAAGTTACATGGAACAGTGTTACCTCTATTAGGCACATTCTATTTTCTATTTTACTCTGTAATTTCCTTCCATCCCAACCCATTCTATTGCATTCCATTCTGTTTCTCTCTCTCTTTTTTAAATTGGTCAAAACACACTAAATTGATTTCCCAGTCCCTCCCCCCATTGTCTGAAGCACACCTCGGGAAAATAACCCTGACTCCCAAACTGAGAATAACAATCATTGTACATTGTAATGCATGTGAATGGACAATAGCCATTCAGATCTTTGAGGAAGCTTGATTATGGAAGAGAGACGGAGTGGGAAGAAAACGGGGAGAGAAGTATGTGTGTGTGCATGTGTGTGTGTGTGTGTGCTCTAGAGGTTGAAAAATTGTTATAAGCATAAGAATAACTAATAGCAACTGTCTATATTTGATATATCAAGTATTAATGGCATAAACTTGTTATTTAGAAATATAGAGAGGGGCCTCTGGGTGGCTCAACCAGTTACGCAGCCAACTCTTGATTTCGGCTCAGGTCATGATCTCAGTGGGCCCCACATGGGGCTCTTCAATTAGTATGGAGTCTGCTTGGGATTCTCTCTCTCCTTCTCCTTCTGCCCCTTCCCCTACTCGCGCTCACTCATGGTCTCTCTCTCTCTCAAATAAATAAAATCTTTTTTTAAAAAAAAAAGAAGTATAAGGATAAATGAGGAAAAAATTGAAACTGGTTCCTTCCAAGAAGTAGGACTGGTGGATAGAAAAGACATAGAAAAATGGACTATTTTTCTTTTTTTTTTTTAATTAAATTTTTTATTTTTTATAAACATATATTTTTATCCCCAGGGGTACAGGTCTGTGAATCACCTGGTTGGACTATTTTTCAATAAGAGCTTTTTAGTATCCTAATTTTTTAGCTATGTACCATATAACTGAAATATTTTAAAATTTGATTGTACTGTAGGAAAATTTTACCATTGATTCCAACAGCATTCTTTCTACCTCTTCTTACCCCCATTATGTCATATATATAGTCCCTACTCAGACTTTCCCTATAGCGCCCCTCCTAGTTCAACTACCGCCTTCCAGTTCTGATCCTGAGGTGGGTTTGCATGGAATTACGTGTGCAGTATCGGACATAGCACATCAACTATACTTTCTTTTCTGCATTTACTTACCATTTACACTCTCTCAAACGAAGTTTAAAAACTGTATCAACCCTTGAAAGCATTTAAGTAATAACTAAGTCAAACAAGGGAACATTTGGGGATTGAGGACATCTTTTCTGTCCTGGTGGTCTCTGAATATGTAGGTGGTTGTATTTTTACATTTGTTTCTCAGGGTGGGGGGTTTTCTTGGAACCAGCCCAAGCACCTGGACCGTCTCATGCACCCATCAGGAAACTCAACCTACCATCTGTTTTGCAGTAATACTGGGGAGGACATTACCGATGAACACTCTGGCAGCCCCAATTCCCAAATACTTTTCACTCAAGAAACATTAAACATTTTGAAACAGACTCTTGGAGAAGAGCACAACAGCCTCTCTGGCAGCTTTCATGGTATTCTTCAATGGTTATTTTTGTTCCTCCATCTAAAAACAACAGCAGAGAGGGAGGAGGAGAACACATGGGCTCCTCATGGGGCCAGAATGCTTCTTTTGAGTTGCCAAAAGATCTAGCAACAGCTGTGCCCATTGGAAGACAACATCAACTTGTGCCACCTGCCCAGGCTCACCAAATGAGGGGTCAAGTGTAACCAGCCTCTCAAACGGTGACTTGGATTATTTTTTAGGAAATGACTGAGATGAGCCATCTTCTCTTTTTTCCCCCCTCTGTAGAGACAGGGGATTTTTGAGGGAGATACTTTATCTATCTATCTAACCATCTATGTTAAAACTCCACCCTGTGAATTTCAGAAAAACAATATGGCAGTGGCACCTTGAAAAGCAATCCCACTGGCGGGGTCATCGGTGACTTAGATAACTTTGTGTCACATGCCCAGATGAGGCATAGCCTGGTGTCTCCCTACTCAGGCCTCTCAGCTCCTGTCTTTTGGGAACCTAGTTCTGTCATCAATTCAGCATCTTATCCTTGATTCCTTTCCCTGTGAATCCAGATGACAGAAGGACCCGGGAAGCGACGTACATGAGTGAACCAGCAGAGGCAGAGACATGTGGCCACCCAAGATGACCCATGCTACTGAACGCTCGCATTACTCAGCACCCAAAGTTAGTGGATCCTCCAGTCTTCTAAGGGAAGATAAAAATCTGGGGTTAGGAGAAATCTCTGAATGTTGAAAGTTAATGGGTAATTTTTAAATGTTTGAAACATCATGGGACCAAACCAGAAATATTTATGCACAAGCTGAAGGTCTGTAGTCTGACATAGGCTAACTCCTGTATTTTGACAAGTAAAAATCTCCAAGCTCTAAAGCACAGCACAGCATAGTTCGAAGACTCTGTACTCCGAGTTAGAGAAGAGCAAGGCTCACTTCTCTCATCTGTATGACTTAGAGTATGTTCCTTACCCTTTTCACATTCAGCTTTCTCAACTATGAAAGGGGGAAATTATATAACCTTCATAAAGTTTTTAGAGGAAATAAAGATCACAGATAATACATAAAGATCACCTGGTGCAGAATAGGTGCTCAGTAAATATCTTCTTTTCCCTCACAGCTAGCAAGTTGATAAAACTGTGCAAAAATCCATGAACGTTTCTCTCCTGTATCCAGCCGGTTTCTTTCCCCCACTGTATTTACCACTGTTTCCTTGCCTTGGTGGCTCCCATTTTCAGAGACTGGGGTATGTTTTTTAGCCTGGAACCTAAGCACAGGACTGGGCCTTTTGACATCTGCTCTCTGATTTACCTCTTTTCCTGGGAATGAGAACCACCACCCTCTACAGGTCTCACAGAAAAATATAAAGGCACGATTAATACAGAATGTTCTCAAATCAGAGTATTAGCCCCCTCCACTCATCACTGGGCAGATATCAGCATGTCAAAAGGGGGGCTTCCACAATCGGCTCCCAATATAAGAAGAAAAGAGGGAAAATGTGTTACTTAGAGCTTTTACAGGGAAAGGCCCCTTGTGTGTAAATAGAAGAGAAGGTCAAGGTGCTCAGAGGGGAAAGGCAGCAGGACACTAATGTACCCTTTGGCCCAAAGCAGGGATAGTCACGCTGCTTTAAAAAAAAAAAAAAGAAAAGGTACTTTTGTAGGTAAGCGCAGTCCATGGCCTTCATCTCTTAACATCCTGGGTACTCTTTCTGAGGCTAAATGAAGCCCCACTCTCTCTGAGTGGAGAAAATTAAATTTGAACGCTGAAACTGCAATGGAATCATGATGATTCTGCTTGAGTGTGTTGACCTTTATCAACCATTTCATTAGAATTTCTGGAGCACGACGCTGGGCTAGGCGTTCCCTGTGACTGTCCATCTGAAGAAAAAGCCTTCTCTCCTGGCTCCAGACCATCATTCCCAGCATCCCAAGATGGGGATAGCAGTATCAAATCGGAAGATTTCCGTAATCTAGTTAGTGCACAGTTGTAGTAGACAGTGAACTCAGCAGTCAGGCGGCAAAAATCTCCAGAGAACGCTGTTTTTCTTCCTGGGACTGACTGAGAAAACAATTCCATGTCTCCATATTCCTCCAATGGAGGCTTGGATTTCAGTCCTACATATCAGACAAATTGCCGTTGGAGGCTCTTCTGTCAGCTAGATAATCAGAAAAGAATGGTTAGGCACACATAGATGAAAGCCACGCTCCTTCGAAAAGCAAAATGCTTTCAAAACCAGATGAGCAGAATTTGAAAGACAGGACAACGTGTTACTAATTAAGAAAAAAATATTTTTATTCGCAAGAAATGGAAATACAAAAGCGTAACAATTTTTCGGTTCATTTTTTCCCCCCACACTAAGTACAAGTATCCTGCAAAGCTTTTTTTAATTCTTGGTATTTACTTAGCTATGATAAAGACTAAAAAGCCATTAAAAAAAACAACAACAGCACAATATGACAGATAACAGACTCACAATCTGTTTAGACTTAAACACTGCTGGCCTACAGAACTATTACAAGAGAGAGTAGAAAGTTCGGCCTGTCCGCATGGCCATTAAAGCTCACGGGAGAGACAGTCTAGAGTCTGCTTAGCATTGTTTCAGTAGGGTCCCTCACGATTCGCCAAGGTGTACTGGTGCTTTCCATAGACTCCTAAAGCATTTTCTCTGCAAGGGCGAGGCTCTAAGGAAGGCAGGCCACGGGTCCGTGGTGCAGAAAGTTTATGATCTCACTTAGCTGGTGAGCAAAGGACAGGAGCAGAGGAATGGAGTGAAAATCCCTGGTTTTTCTTTTCCAGGACGGAAAGCCTGCTAGTTGGAATTCACAGGGGACTAGATGAACAAGATAGGACATGAGTGTCGGGTGAGTACCTCCAGCAGAAAGCAAAGAGCTGAATGAATGCTCACACAGTGGCCCCAGCACAGGGACCGGACAACCTTACAGGATCCCAGAGAGGAATCTGCCCAACCGAATCCACATACTGTACTTTCCACATCTCTTAGAGGTCTACCTGTCTCCTGGTAACGAGTTGCCCTGTTTTCTCTATAAAATGGAAAGCCTCGATGTATTAAGCACAGTACCCAGTACTTAGAAGGTGCTCAAGAAATAGTATTTCTCTTCCTTCTCCAAACCAAGACAAAAATAAAGCATTCCTGAATTACGATGCCCAAAGTGACAACTTGAAACAACACGTAGATTTTTCCTGTGCTAAGCGTGGGCTCTTTGGCCACAGAGAGGCAGAACATTAATCCTTGAACGGGCCAAGTTCCTTGGCCCTGAGAAAATGTTCTGCTGTGAGGATTGATGATAACTTTAATCCAGGCTGGCCGGTTTTTGATGTGACTGCAGCTCTACAAAATGGGATTTTCCTGATGGACAAAACCGCATTTCTTTTCTCCTGATGTGCAAATCCGATCGTGGTTCATTTTTAGGAAACCGCTTTTGAAAAAAGTGGAAAAAGGCTCTTTCCCCACACTTGCTTCAGCCTAATACCACAAGGCTATCCGTAACATCTCTCAGGGACCAAGGAGTCTTCAGTCATCCTGGCGGATGTATATAAGGCACATTTAAGGCAGATATGTGCTGGAGACAAGGGGGACATTTGTGCATGTGTCAGAGAGAGAGAGGCTTAGTGCTTTTGTCTTTGAATAGCTATTGATTAATGAAACCTCCTCAGACCCCTGACTCCTCAACAATCCCTAGGGCTCCATGCAGAACTCTGCCTCCGTAAAACTGAAAAGCCTGAGGACTGACTGAGGGACTGATGGACTGACAGACTGATGGAACTGACTGACTGGGAAACCTGAAATCCATCTCTGGCTCCTTCACAGCCTCCCACTGGCTTCTATAACTGGCCTCCCAGAGGGGCTCACACTATCACATGTCCCCTAATTGTCTCAACATTCCAATGAAATGGCTCTCACTAGAGCGGTACCTGCTAATGGTTTCAGAGGTCCTGTCAGCACTTCGAGCAGGAGAACCGGGGTCTTTAATAAAGGTTTTGCAAAGGTTGCATTCGACGGAACCCAAGTTATGACTCATGCAGACCAGGGGGAGGCCAAAAACCTCCTCCTTCATCTCCAGTCTCCCCCACGTGAGCAAGACCAGCATGGAGGGTCCATTTCCTCCAACTAGAGTGGGATGTCTCCATTTGGTGGTCAGGCTCGAGGACGTGCCCCATAGGATGAGTGCTCGAGAGCTGGCCCCAAGATGCCTCTGATGCTCGCTTTGTGGTTTTCTTGGTCTGAGGCCGTGGAAGAAAGAAGCCATGAAGTGTTGAAAAATTTTAATGACACACATGTGACCAAAATTCTGGACAGGGTCTCACTGTGTCATGAAGCTGAATCACTTCAACACTCCCCGCTTCTATGGGCATCTGACATTCACGCCCTCTTTTGGCATTCAGGCTAAATGGAGAGATTGAGAGGAGGGAAAAAAAAACCTGGGAATGATAGTTGGTTTGTAACTAAGTTGAGCTAAAAGCTGCTCTCACAACCCACAGATTAGTTCTCCAAATCAAAATCATTTTTATTAACAAAAAGGTGATCTCATTTTGCCTAAGCTGATGTCAAATCTCTCCCCGCCCCACCAAAAGCAGCAACCTAGTTCAGCTGTCAGATTTTTACATAACACTCTCCTTATGTGACCAAGGCTCCAGAGTCCTAACACTTCACAGGAATTCTTTCTTAAACGGGCACCGAGGCCTTTCATCTCCAGTATCCTTTTCTAAGCGGAGTTAAGAGCTGTGTAAAGGGCCAAGCTGGGGGGTGCCTGGGTCACTCGGGGCTCAGCCAGTGAGCAAGCGCTTGTTCTCGGAATGTCTGCAAGACATCTCCTGCACCAGGGGAATCAAAGAGAAGGAAGAGGAAACGCTGTTTACCTGATGAAAACCAGAATTAATCTACTTATGAGTTGCCTATTTATTATTTATGGTTTATGGGGACGCTAACAGTCTCACAGACTTCAAAACTCAAGTTCGGAAGCCAACGTCTGCCTCTCTTTGAAATCTTCAGGGTTAACCAGGCATTACCGACAGGGGTATGGGACTGCTCTCTGGGGGGAGCAAAACCACCGATACCGGGGCTTAACCCCAGAACAGCAAAGGAGCACACATCCCTTCATCACTTGGCATTATCCAACTCTTTTGTGTCTTCTCGACCCCCTGGCATCCTCCTGAAGGGACAGGTGTTTCGTTCCCTTGACGTGTCCAAGTAGGGAGTGGAGGGCAAAGGCTGTGCTCAAAACAGCGGCAAGGTTGGTTCTTGGAACCCCCTTTAACGTGGCCATTGGAGCTCCCAGGCCGATGTCTCCTGTTTCCACATACAGCTGCAGTTCTGGAAGAACAGCTTCCCAGAGGAAACGGCCTGCTGTGTGGAGGTCTGGAGAGGGGGATGACAAGCAAGGGTAGCTAGGGAGAAAATAAAATCCTCAAGGTACTAAGGGGAGGTACCGGACATTTGCTGGCCTGTCCCTTCTCCTGCCTCAGTCAGGAGAGCGGGTTTCCCACGCTGGCTAATCCAGGAGGCTTCAAAACCTGATCTGGTTCCACCGCAGCAGGTCATTCGGCTGACCCATGCTCACACTTCTGCCCCCAATATAAGGCCTTTCCTTTCTCGTTGACCGAATACTACTTGAGTTCCTTCTTCTTACCTTTTTAGGCCCCCATCGGTGCCCTTGCCTGATAATTACAAGGCATTTTTAAAGAGAGGGATGGGTCAGCAGTAGCCCATGACTACCTGACGCCAGCCAGGCCCAGGAAGATCTGGAGGCAGAAGGGAAGGAGGGAATGGAGATCAGAGAAGCAAGGGGAGGAGGCACATTAGTAAGCCCTCTTCCTCCACAGCTCACACAGCCTCTGCTCTCCCTCCCCAACGCAGGGGACCCTGAGACGGTGGACAGCAGCCCCAATCCAGCTTTACACATGGCTGAGAAGACACCCTTGACATCTCCTGGTCCGGAACTTTCCACCACAGCAGAGAGAGAGAGAGAGAGGAATCACTCACAGGGAGCCCCAGATGTACGTAGGCAGACAGAACAGGGATCTGCTTATGAGGTACGATGGAAAAATGCTAATGACAGCAAGTCCTGCATCCAATATGAATGGAAGGCCCAGGCATGGGCTTAATCCCTTGTAAGTGCAGGTTTCAATGACAGTGTAGACCGCAAAGAGAGAGAGACAGAGACAGACAGAGAGAGGAGTTAAAGCTAAAGGTCCTTTAGCTACTACTAAAAATAAAATACAAAATGCAAGCAGATTTCTTAAACAAAATCTCTCCCAAGCTAGGGAAAAACACTTAAAGGGGATCTTCTACATTATACAATAAAAAGGCAATTTCCATTTCTTATTTGTATGAAAGAGGAAAGAATTTTTTCAACTACAAAAGTTACTTTTAATCATTAAACAAACAGACAAAAAAAAAGTAGGTCGGGGGGTTTAGGTTTTATCTCTTTGGGTAAGCTGCAAAGTAGCCAAACCTGACTATAAAAGGTAAGACTATGGATACACAAATGTCACCTACTCCGACCCCAGGCCTCAGGCCCACCCCTTGTGTTGAGGCAGAAGAGGAGGGTAAAGCAGAAGTGGGTGGTGGGGGTTGGGAGTGGGGAGGCGCTAGGAGCAGGCATGGAAAGGCAAGCCAGCAAGGTTGTCTGAAACGCCTGTTGTCAAGGACAAGGACTCCCTTCTCTTATGGGAACAGGACAGAAAAAGCCTCTGAACAGAGAGCCACAGACCTGATTAAGGCATTACTCCATCTTTCCCTCTGACTTCATTCTGCAGGAGGACACAAGCTTAAGGGGATTTCCCGATTATAATTAGAGGCCTCCAGTGGAAGGAGGAGGAAGAGGAAGAAGAAGCAGAAAAACACGGGAAAAAACAAAAATAAAAAAACACCATCTGGAGGATTGGGGAATCCCAGAGCTCGGGTGCCCTCCTACCTAGCTCCAAAGACCAGTTTGGAGGGAGACATTGGATCTTTTCAGTGTGGTTGCTAGCAGGGAAGCCTCAGCGAGCTAATAAATACTATTTACAAATGGGGAGGAGAAGCCGGGGAGGCAGGCCTAGGGGTATGTGGGGACGCCAGTTGTGGGGATGCCCTACAAGCAACAAGACGGGGCAGGTTCGCCTGGAGTAGAAAAGCCTGATTCTTTCAGGCATTGCACTTGCGGCCTGAGAATGGGGACGGGAGAGCCCTCGCTCCAGTGCGGGGAGGACGATCTGCGAGGGCTCTGATGGGGCAGAGTGGCTGGGGTGCTCACTGAAGGCGCTGGAACTTCCGGGGCTGTCGGGGTGCAGACACACCAGAGACCAAGGCTGAGGAAGGCAGGACGTCAGTCAGAGCTTTGCCAGATCCCAACAGGCATCCTGGAATTTTCAAGGCTAGAGTCTGGGGTCTCACATGAACAAGAGTCATCTCTTCTCCAAACAGATGGTCACATCCCATAGTGAAAATCAGGCAGTATCTTTTTGGCACTATTGGTAGAAACGGGCCTGCTTGTTCCAGCCCCAACCCTAGAACAATTTCCTATGGCGGTAAACAGGAGGGGGGGAGGGATGCTGGGCTCCCTCCTTCGGGGGGGCATGGGACGGAGGGAAGGTGCTCTCTCACCACAGGTGGGAATCCCAGGCTGTCCTCCCATCCAAAGCCATGACGGCTTGCCCATGTCTTCATCCAGATCAAAGGCAAAAAAGGAAAAGCTTATGACAAAGGTGGTTTGGGGACAGGAAAGCAGAGTGAAGAGAAAGAGGGAGGTGGACAGCCTCTTTAGAAAGTGGCGTTCACTCTTCTGTCGAGTTCTACAACTTTTAGTGTCTCGTTCCCCTCCAGTTTGGCGTTGACCCTGGAAAGATACCAAAAGGGAAGAGTCTTAGCTGACTGACAACTACAATTCTCATGCTTGGGAGTATGATATAATCATTCCATGACGGCAACTTCGTCAACTTTGAGGGCAGCCCCAAGCGGGTTCTCATTCTTTGCCCACCTACTAGAAATCCTCTGTTCCTACTAGAAATTCTCTGTAGTGTCTCCCGCTACCAGCCCATCGGCTCGTTCACATTCCTTCCTTTATCCCTACCCAAGAGGAGACATCCCAACCCAGAGGATAAGCATGGTTTGATGCTGATTTGTTATACATTGCTTTAAGCAAATATATCATCAGAGGATGAGTAACCCTATGCTACACTCTGGAAATAAAAGAATAAAAGGAAAAAGTCTGATCCCTGGTTTAGAATTTCAGATAAATTAAAAAAAATTAAGTTGAAATAACACTAAACATATAATAGAAAATAAACATGTTATTAAATTATATAACAGTCTAGAAAGTCTCTAGGCTCTCAGAGGAGGGCTTTGATGTCAGGGAGACATCTTAGAACAAGTGAGAGTTTTAATGGGGCCCCGAATAGTGGAGCCAAGAGGGGAGAGGACTTGGGGCATGAGCCACGTAACCAAGCAGTGGAGTGTTCCATAGCTCCCAATGGCACCTCTACAAGTTTCTCTGTAATGGAAATCATAACACCTAGCCTCTTAAAGTATTTAAAAGGATTTATAGATCACATTTGCATAGTACTTACGAGAGTAGGTGCAGTAAACATTCAATATGCATGTATCATGTAAACATACCAAGTACATGTAATTATGAACCTTTCCCACAGCTTTAGGGGGAAAAGCATTGGAATTTGCAGTTGAATCTTCAAGTGGGAGCCCTTGCATTGGAAGAGCATCATTTCTGGGAAGCACAGGGGTTAGTTCAGCTAGATCACCAACCAGGCCACACATAACCAGGAGTGTGGACGCAGACCCTCCTTCCTGTGCTGTCTGGCATTTTCAGGAACCTCCCCCAGCACAATAACACTATTTGACCATCCTTTATGCCTTTAAGTTTCCCAAAAGACTTTCCCCCCTAATGTCCTAAAAGAAACAACATACGGAGAATTGGAGCCCAGTGTTATTTTCCATATGGAAACCCATCTGTGCAAAGTGCCTCTCAAATGATGTCCCTCAATATAAATCTATAATTAAAATTAATACACATTTATTTGTATATAAATCATAAAACTCTACGCTGACATCGAGCAGAACATACACACATCTCTAGAGGGAGAAAGGGAGGGAAAGGTCCTGAGGCTGCGTCTGCATGGTAAGCGCGCCGCTTCGGCTGGGCTGTATTTTTTCTATATGAGGTTCTGAGGGGAGGAAGGAGGGGGTCAAGCCACCATGGCCAGCTCCCCAGTGACAAAGCAGACACAAGGGCAGCTCATCCTAGGTCCTCCACCACCACACTCCCCCCACAACTCCATCTCTGTTAAGGGCAGCTGTTGGCAAGTAGTAGCCTCTCCAGAGTCCCAGGTCCCGGAGAGAGGTCCTGAAAGAGCACAAGACCTGGACTGGGCCCATGGGTAAGTCGACACCCCACATTCCAGGTTGCCAACCCACAACCCATCATGCACGCCTCAGGGGAGCCAGATCTATGTGTACTTGACTCACAAGTGTTGCTGTAGCTCCAACAGCATGGATTTCTCCAGGCTGGTCTCATTGGAGATAATGAAATGGGGAAGATCCACATCAGGCCTGGTCTCCAGGCCTGATGCCCTGAGCAGAGAGGATCCTCGGTCCCAGTGCCCAAGCTCTCCAGCTGAGGCTGGGCTGGACGGCTCTTCCAGCGGGGAATGTTCCTCGTAGATCAGCAGATTTCTGGATCTCACTGAGGACAGAGCAAAGGAACAGGTGTTAGGGAAAGACCACAGGGTTTATCCTATCCCAGCGCCAGAAACAGATGCTAACTTGTGGGTTCTTTTGCCCAGAATGGAGGGTGCCTGTTGGTGCTGGCTTTCCATAAAGGCTTCAGGGTTTCAGAGTTTTGTGCAGTGAAACATTGTATCAATTATCCAGTGCTGTAAGAACAACAGAAAGCAAATAGACATGAAGCAAACCTCCATCCCCACAGCTTTGAAAATAAAACTCCCCTCCTTGCCCACCCATAACCATCTGAGGGGAACAAGTCATGAAGAATGGGAGTCAAATACTTGGAGAAGTCCAGACCAGCTAAAACAAGAAACATTTCCAATGAGTTGATCTTGCATGGAGAGAAGGCACGAGGGCAGAAAACTGCATTTTCATCTGGAAACCAGAGAGAAGCCCCAAAGCCAAAGCCATAAATCAAATGACAGAGACAGTTTCTTTGTTTTATAGGAGAGTTGCAGAGCTGGATGGCTCTGTAGCAATTTTCCACAACACAGAAACTCTGCTCTCATTGGCTTCCATTTAAATTTACAGATACATTCCCTTAGGGGGAAAAAAAAAAGAATTTCCCAAGAGATCACTGAAATTATGTGGTTGAAATGCTAGCATTTCTGTCATAAACCTGGCAGAGAGATAACCACCCAGGGAAGATCAGAGACGTTTCAGAACAGCAAGACTGAGCCTGCTGCCAATCTAGCACCCAATTCCACACTTGCTCTTATTAGTGTGTGCAGGTATCTGTGTGTATGTTATGATGCCCAAAGGCTACTTCATTATTTCCTACATACCTAAAAGGGATCATTGAACTAGGTGAGGTTATCACACTTCTAACACCTGAGTCTCTAAATTCTCTAAATCTTGGTCATAATGTGTTGTAAGACAGACCGATTCATTTCACGAACTCTTAACTATGGCAACATACAATTCCAATGAATAGAAGTAGAAACCCAGGGAAGTCCTTTAAAATGTCAGGGAAAGGGATGCCTGGGTGGCTCAGTTGGTTAAGCAGCTGCCTTCGGCTCAGGTCATGATCCCAGCGTCCTGGGATCGAGTCCCACATCGGGCTCCTTGCTCCGCAGGGAGCCTGCTTCTCCCTCTGACTCTGCCTTCCACTCTGTCTGCCTGTGCTCGCTCTCTCACTCTCTCTCTCTTACAAATAAATAAATAAAATCTTTAAAAAAAAAAAAATGTCAGGGAAAGCTTAATGTCCCCCCTCCACCTACTACTCCCCCCACCCTGCCAAATCTACCTCCCTCCCCCTTATCAGAGCTCAAAAAGGAGACCTCAGAATTTGCCTAGAGCAAGAATCTGCAAACTGTATTCTGCCATACTCTGCTCTAGAGAATTCCCAGTGGAGCCTCAGGCTGAGGCAGGAGGGGCACAAGAAGGGAGCCAGATGCCTGGGCACCAGACCCGCTGTGCCTTCTTCCCTCCCCTCAAGAGAGAAGCTACGCTTCTACCAGTTTTTAAAGATAAGACTTTCTCATAAGACCTCCCTCAGAAAGATGAGCTTCCAGAAAGCTCCAGACAAATGGAACAAGACACTTTACAAGTTGCCTAGTGCCATCTTACCGACAGAGGCTGTATACGGCTCCTGCAGAGAATGCTGGCTGGGCAGAGCCATCTTGGTGGCGGAAGGATAGGGCCCGTAGCCCTGAAGGAAGCTGCCGAATGCGACAGCAAAGCATAGCACGACCACCTGCAGGGGGGAGAGGGAGCACGGGGAGCTGTCAGTAAACGAGCCCAGAGCAAACCTCAAGCCCCGCAACAGCTAGGGAAGTGCAGGGACTCAGACTCCCCTTCCCCAGGCTGGACTGGGCCAACTGGTCAGCCCCGGGGAACATCAGAGAGAGCCACACAGCATCTCTAACCCCACGTGGACGTGGATGTGGCAAGTTGGGGATAGACTGGTGACTGGGGGCGGGGGGGGGCAGGGCACTTGCGGTGCTGTCCCTTTGGGAAACTCACCATGAGGCATGTGCCCGTCTGTGTGCCCGCCAACTTGCAGGTGCGCGAAACCTTGCCCATCACCAAAGTCTGAAGTTTTTGTAGTTGCTGCAGGAGAGTTCTGCAAACACAGCAAACCAAAGCATGAAGAGTCTAAGACAGAGGAGAGTGCTTTCCAGCGACCTCTGTCCCCAGGCTCCAGGGAAGCTGCCAGAGCTTCGCATCTCAATTTGAATGCAGTGTCAAGGGAGTCTCGTTCGGAGGGAGATACTACGGACCCCAGTGCCTTTGAGCCTCCGTGCGGCAGGACTCCCCAGAGTTTGGAATGTGCCCCTCACTTTGGCAGCCTGTCCAGTTCTTGCGCTGTTTTGTGTAAGAGCTGAATGCCCCAAGTTATCCCCTACAATGCTGGGACTTGTCTAACAGTCCCTGAGACAAAACAAAAAAAACAAAAAGAACATTTAGCTGGGTGGGTGATGGTGGAACCAGCGGATCTCATTTATCTACGAGAAGGGAAACGCTGAAGAGGACATAAGGAAGGAGAAACAGAGACCTGAAGGAGTGGCCAGAGGTGGTGGCTGTCACTGGAAATGGCGGCAGGATCCATGAGCCACGGTCACTCAGATGGCAAACTTGAGGAGGAAGAGAGGAAAACCAAGGATGACAGGGAGGCACACAGCCAGGGGCACCTCACACCTATGGTCCTTGCAGGCTCACGGCATCTCTACGGTCAGAAACAAAGCCAGACTACGACAGAGCAAAGAAGTCTGCCCGACTGGACGCATGCTCAGAGCCAGGGCTCTTGGGAACCATCCCCTCCACACACACTCTGCTCCTTCTCCAGGAAGAGACAGGGAGCAGAAGCAAAAAAGAGTTGTTCTCTCCCTAAAATCGGACAACTGTGCATACCCTTAAAAGGGAAGGTTTGGGATGAGAATCCTATATTCTGGTCTGTGTGACATCAGGTCACAGAGAGAGCAGATGGTGACATTCTTTGCAAATTCTGAACACTGCAAGCCGCAGAAAAGGATCTTACAACACAGCCTCCTGAATCAGAGCCTCTGGGATCAACCCGTGTGAGCAGCCGAGAGCTGAAGCTTCTTTTTGCTTCACTCCTTCCCCAAGCCCCGTGCACACGGCAAAGTGGAACCATTTTATAAGCAGATGCTTTTTCTCGAGTCTCAGAAATTTTCAACAAATTCATGCTGTGATGTCACATCAGAAAGCCAGACAAGCTCATTTGGAAACATCAGCAAATCACTTGTTTGCAGAATTCTGGGCTCTCCCGAGGAACCTGCCTCTAGACACAATCTACCTCCTGAAGAGCCTTCAAGTACTAGAAGGACAGGCTAGTCTTCTCAGAGTTTGCAGCCTCCACCCTGACAAGCACCAATGACATGAGTTTCTCCCAGCGTTAAGCCAAGCAGGGACAGGGTGGCCATAGCAGCTAGCTGGCTAAGATCTGGGGCAGAACTAGGGCAGTGCACAGCACACACACACACAAAAAAAAAACCCCAAAACCAAAACAACAACAACAACAACAACAACAACAAACAATGCTGTGTGGTCCTGATGAATTTAATTTAAGCAAAACAAAATCATTCATCCCATGAATCAGTATGATTAATTTAAATTCTATTAACATGGACGTCTTTTTAGTACCTTATGGTACATTTTGTTGTTGTTGTTCATTGTTAACCTAGAAGTATAATCAAACCATTTGGACCTGGTTTCTGTATATTCAGGCAACATGTTCTTTAAGTGTTCTGTTCCTCAAAAAGTTGAAAATAGAGCTATCCTACGACCCAGCAATCGCACTACTGGGTATTTACCCTAAAGATACAAATGTAGCGATCCAAAGGGGCATGTGCACAGGAATGATTACAGCAGCAACGTCCACAATAGCCAAACGATGGAAAGAACCTAGATGTCCTTCAGCAGATGAATGGATAAAGAAGATGTATACATATACAATGGAATACTATGCAATCGTGAAAAGAAATGAAATCTTGCCATTTGCAATGACAATGATGGAACTAGAGGGTATTATGCTGAACAAAATAAGTCAATCAGAGAAAGACAATTATCATATGATCTCCCTGATATGAGGAAGTTGACAGGCAGGGCAGGGGGTGTGGGGGGAGGGAGGGAAAAAAATGAAACAAGATGGGATCAGGGAGGGAGACAAACCATAAGAGACTCTTAAATCTCACAAAACAAACTGAGTGTTGCTGGGGGGAGGGGGTTAAGGGGAGGGTGGTTGGGTCATGGACACTGGGGAGGGTATGCGCTATGGTGAGCGCTGTGAATTGTGTAAGCCTGATGATTCACAGACCTGTACCCCAGGGGCTAATAATACATTATATGTTAATAATAAATAAATAAATAAACAAATAAATAGCTAGATAGCTGGATAGATAGATAAAAAGTATCTATATGTTACTCAAGGCTAAGAAATTCTGATAGTGTGATTACATTAAATTCCTCATACAGAGAGCCTGTCATTTGTGACAATACAGATGATGAACCTGGAGGGCATTACGCTAAGTGAAATAAGCCAAACAGAGAAAGAAAAACACCATATGGTATCACTTATATATGGAACCTTTAAAGAAAAATCTTCTTTTTTTTTTTTTAAGTTGAACTCAGAAGCAGAGTAGAAAAGCAGTTGCGAAGGGGTGGGGGGTGGGAGGCATAGGGTGAGGTTGGTAAAAGCCATAAGAGGATTTAACGTACAACAGAATAACTGTACTGTCGCACTGTATTGGATGACGGAAATTTGCAAAGAGAGTGAAACGAAAATGTACTCACTAGGAAATGCAAAACAAAAAACGGTAAACATGTGAGGTGAAGGATGCATTAATTAACTCGATGTCAGGAACACTTTCACAAAGTATGCGTGTTTCAAATCATGTCTATTTTGAATATCTAACAATTTTGTCAATTATACCTCTAGAAAGCTGAGGAAAAAGGGAAAAAAAGAGCTTGCAATGAAATGATCAGATAATGCAGCAAGTTCTTCTCCTCACGCCTTTTTCC
Source organism: Mustela putorius furo (assembly GCF_011764305.1). NCBI lineage: Eukaryota > Metazoa > Chordata > Mammalia > Carnivora > Mustelidae > Mustela > Mustela putorius. The sequence continues at coordinate 91,211,996 of NW_025421998.1, forward strand.
TCTTCTCCCAGCACTCTGGACGAGCCCCCTATTCTTAGCTGCTGGCATAGCTGCCTTTCCCAAACAGGGTGCTAAGTGACCTAATGCACACCCACTTCCTGGGGGAGCATTCGTTCTCCCAGCCCTAGGATGTGGCAGGCAGTAGCTTCCATTTTCTTGACTACCTCAGTGGTGCTGGCGCCAAAGCTTTCCCTGGGTTCTCCCTGCTGTATGTTGGAATTCTAAGACCTGCATTTGGCCATAGGGCACAACACTTTTCTCTCATATTCTGGCCTCCTTCTGTGGTACTGAGTCATGTGTTTGTTGCCCGCTAGACTACGGTTTCCTCACTTGCTTCTGAGGAGCCATCTTGAAGCAATGGCTGCCTTGGTGGGGGGGGCCAAGCACCTCAACTCCCGCGGGGCACCCCTGTTGCCTGAGCTGGCAGCCTGAGGTACTCAAGTTCAGCTGTGCTCTGTGCAGCTTTCCAGATGTTTCCAAAAACACTGTTTTTTGCTCCAAAGTCTTAAGGTGATTTTAAAGTGAAACCAATTCCCTCTTTTACCAACCAACCTTATTCACCCGCAATCATCCCACACTTCTTTCCTGCGAAAACCAAATCCATCAATTACTTGGAATCACTCCTCCCTTCAAATTTCTGGTTGCGATCACTAACCCTTCCCTAGACTGAAGACGCTCCATTGTGGCGCCTGAAAGCCGACCCTTCACAGACCAGACCTGCCTAAGCATGTCTACCGGTGGTAGGAGGTTCTTGCCTCAAGCTGGGACCCCTAAGGACAGAGGCAAAGTGCTGCAAGTGTGGAAGAAGGACCATCCAAGTCTGGCTGGGTGGGCAGGGAAGGCTAGATGTTTTCCAGTTGGGTGGAAGTTTACTTGGCATTCAGCAGCGCATCATCTCCCAACTCAAGATAATTATATTCTGAATCCACTGCAAATGAAAATAGTTGTTTAATGGTCCCTGATTTCTAACAGTCTATAATCCTTCTCTTTGAGATGAGCAAATGTGTAGTTTTAAAACAGAATTTTTTTTTTTTTTTTTTTTTTTTTTTTTTTAAGTTTGAGATGTTGGTGGAAAGCAACAGCGATCGATCATGTGCTGTTTCCTGCTGCTGCTTCTCCTGCTCAGGTCAGTGGGAGTAAACTGAGCTGATGGTGGAAATGATGACATTCTGAAGCCCATCAATCAGCAACTCAGAGTGATTTCACCCAAGGAAAGTGATGGAGGTCATCCATCCCCAAATCTAAACAGATTCCAAGGATCCAATCAAGTCTGAGAAACTCATATATATTCATTCCTACAGCAGAAACACTTATCTTCATCATAAGGAAAGGAAACTAAAAGGGAGCACCCGCTGACTGAGTTCTAGGAACCCCATATACTGAGAGATACCAAAGAACTGTCTCAAAGACATGTAATTCCTAAGTTGAAGCCCTCATATGTAAAAGCTGATTTTGTAGTTCATGGACTTTCCAATGTGCTATGACACATGCCCTTGTTGATAACCTAATAAAATCAAGAACCAAAATACCTCTCAGTTAGGTAGATTTTTCTTAAACCCAGTGACATTAATGTCATATCAACAATAGCCCAATGAAGAGATACGTCCATCCTTAGAAAAGACAAGGTTACTGTAGGGGCACCTGGGTGGCTCAGTTGGTTAAGAGTCTGATTCTTGACTTCAACTCAGGTCATGATCTCAGGGACATCAGATTGAGCCCATCAGACTCCTTCTGGGCATGGAGCCTGCTTAAGATTTTCTCTCTCTGCCTCTCCCTCTGCTCTTCCCCACATACACTCACTCTCAAGCTCACTCTCTAAAAGAAAAAAAGAAAAGAAAAGGTTACTATCAACAGGGGTCAAGCCACAGATGGCAGAGCCACAATAAAAATCAGGGACCCATACTAACAAGGTTTCTATGACAACGATACAAATAAAAACAATGACATGACATTGTTTGTCCTGTGGCACATCTCAGGCTATACCAAAGATGAAATGCCAAGTGAGAGGTTAAAGAATCAAGGGTGCTCCTTGACCTACGCCAGGTGTCTGGAAGTCAAACCTGGGCCCTGATTAGGAAAACGGAAACTACAAGACCTGTCCCTCCTTGAGACACTGCAAGAATGGACGGGGTGGCTTTAGAATTGGAGCATCTGCACTGGAACAGAGGATTGGCTGAGTTTAGATCTTGGTACCACTACTGCATAGTTTTAATCAAGTTATCTCAGTCCTGATTTTAGGTAGCCAGTCAAAGTGAATCCCTTTGACCTCCTCAGCTAATAAAAGAAGGAGAGAATTCCCCTTCCTGGAGTACTCTTGGTTTCTTGAAGCAAAGACACCCTTCCAGAGTGCCTGCTACCCCTTTCCATGGGTGACAGAAGCAGCCAGCCCTTTATAGGGAAGCTTGGGGCCTCCTAACTGAAGCACGGATCTGAGATGATGTGGGATTCTTCCTGATGCCCCTGGGACAGATGCCATGGCCTGTGACATCGGGAGTGTGGATGACGGACGTCACCCTGCTTGCACGAAGGGCTGGCTGAAGGAAAGGCAGCCATCAGGGGAAATGGAAGAATTATTTTTAAAACTAAAGCTATAAAAACCCAACCATAGGACAGACCCAACAGTGCATGCACAGCCCAGAATAAACTTTTTCTTTATTACTGTATTTTAAATCATCAGTGACCATGGCTAATTATGGCTTAATGAATTCTTGGGCTTCCGGGAGCAAGGTCTCAATTTAGAGAAAGGAGTACTCGTAGCAAACATTTATCTGGGCCAAGAGATTTTTTCACAACTTGTTAAATTGGAGTGTCCAACTCTTGATTGAAAATGCGGATTTTGTCCTGTGATAAGATGTAAAAATAAACTTAGTGACTGTCCTCACACAGCTCCTTGTAAAAGAGCAGTCCGAGGCAGCAGCCGGCCTCACCCAAAATATATCGTCCCCCTGTATCTTGGGAGGAGGATGAAGGGAAATCGGACAAAGCGCCTCAGAAGTCGCCAGAAGGGCGAGACATACTCTTATTACAACTGGGAATATATCAACAGCCTCGTGGTTTTGTCTTTCACTTAATCTAGTATTCTAAATTATGTTTAAAATGTTAAACATAAAAATTATGTTAAAATTATGTTAAAATGTTAAAAATGTTTCCTTCATTTATGAGACACAGAGAGGATGAGAGAGAGAGAGAGATAGAGAGAGAGAGAGAAAGAGGAAATGGTCATATAGTTATTACTGCCTTTTGTACTTGAAACATTCAGCTACCTGATTGCCCACCAGAGTAACAAACCAGAACCAGGGAAAAAGAGTAAACTGGGGGTTCCTGATAACTCGCTATGCCAGGAACTCTCGATAGATGTATTTTCCAACACATCTTCTAACACACCCGTAAGTGTAGGCACACGAACCACTCTCTGGAAAAGTCAGCCTCCTACAGAGATGCGGGAAATTTTTTTCCCTCCTTCCAGAACTATCAGAGCAGTGTTGTTTTCCAAATTCGCCATCATGAACCATTAGTGGGTTGTGGGAACACTTGGGTTGTCAGTGGTGAATTTTTTTTTTAAGATTTTATTTATTTATTTGATGGAGAGAGAGAGATCACAAGTAGGCAGAGAGGCAGACAGAGAGTGAGAGGAGTGAGTGATACAGGGTGACGATATATTTTGGGTGAGGCCGGCTGCTGCCTCGGACTGCTCTTTTACAAGGAGCTGCGTGAGGACAGTCACTAAGTTTATTTTTACATCTCATTACAGGACAAAATCTCTCCCCACTGAGCAGAGAGCCTGATGCCGGGCTCGATCCCAGGACTCTGAGATCATGACCTGAGCCAAAGGCAGAGGCTTTAACCCACTGAGCCACCCAGGTGCCCCAAATTGTGAATTTTTTTAATGAAACAACCAGCTGGAACACATGGGATTGGGGGCTATCACGCATCGTAAATAAGCATCCAGTTGTGAAGTTATGCGTGTGGGGTAGAGGTTCCCATGGGATGCCTGGGTCGCTACAGAAAATGCAAAAGGATCACTACTGAAAAGTCTAAGTGCCACTCAGCTGGTGCACCCAAGCACAATAATTATATATGGCTGCATATCAGGTTGCTTTATGACAGAAGAGCCAAGCACCTGTGTCCTTCTGAAAAAAAAAAAAAAAAAAATCCCACCTGAATCCTTCCCCAACCCCATGCCCACCCTGGTCTTTTAGAGTAATTGTCTCAGAATTTCTGAGGGTTAGGAGGAGGGTGTTCAAAAGCTAAACCATCTACTTCCAAGTCCTGGGGTGGAGACGGTGAGAAGCTGGGGTACAGTGGACCATGATTTAAAGTTCCACACGCTGCATAACGAGATGTAAGGAGACTCACGAACCATCTCCAAGACTTCTGAATACTGAAGCGTGACATATGCAAATAAATAACAGTCACAGGGCGCTAAAACCCTAACCTTTGCATAATATTTACGTATGATCTTTTACTTAAGCTTTGAGGGCTGTTCAAGGGGCTTTGGCCTCAATAGGAAAAAAAAAAACAAGGAAGCATTTTTTCCTTTCTCTTTCTGTGTAATCGCTGTATCACAAAGGGTTCGCTGTGCTGGGACCAAAGGATACTTGTGAGATATTCCATTACCTACTTGTGCAGGACCAGGAACAAGAGAGCTCTAGAATGTTCTCTGGGGCTGTGGAATGGCTGACTTTGCCACAGACTTCCAGTCTCTCTGGGGAACTCTGTCTGGTACCCAAAGGGAGGTTTGAAATATTAGAAAGCTTATACTCTTCCCACAACCAGAAGTCACAGATACCAAAGAAATGAAAGTGAATTAAAGCAAGGTGAAGGTCTGTTGAGTGGTAAGTCACATCATTCATCAGTACTCCAGTGGCCTCCCCGAGTAGGGCAGCAGGGGGGACTGGCAGTGACGGTCAATCTACAGAGAACAGGGGAGCCTGGGGAAGAGGGTGACAGTGCGTCATGCAAATGGGCACAGGCATAGGGGCCAAGTAGAAAAATGAGGAGAGGTGGAACACGGCGAAAGCCCAGTGCACATAGTTGGAAAGAGCTGTATCAGGAACCATGTGTAGATTCCAAGAACAAGACAAGTGGAGGTAGACAGAGAGGGTTAGAGCTGAGAGGACATGAACCCCATGCAGGACTCCAGGCACACAGCAGCCGGGTTCAAACTCCTGATGCACCAGCTTTGGGGATGGCCCCTGGTGGCTTGGTCTACCCTTCGGAGAAGAGAACTTGGGGTAGAGACCCACGCAGGCCCTGGAGATGACCCAAGGCCCCTGGGGCAGGGAATTCCAGAGTCCCAGGTTACCAGGGTGAGGACTGAGGGGGTAGAGTAAGAACTCCACATGCAAACATTGCCTTGGGCCTGCTGACTGTCTTCCCATGGACGGCTGTGTGGCTAGAGGTGAGCCAGAGCAGGGTCCCCGAAAACACAAGGCCAAAGCAAGGCCCTCCTATTCGGGTTTAAGTTAGCCCTGTGCTGGGCGAAGGCAGTGGTCCTTGAAAGAGAAAGGGGCATAGCAGAAGAAAAATGAAGATCTGTATCAATTTAAAACTTGAGTGGCTGAGGTTTACCGTTCTACCTCTAGACATTTGGATGACCTGAACCTCACGGTGCCTCAGGTCCCCCTCCAAAAAATGAAGTCAAATTAGGTAGTCTGTGCTAACGTGGAATTCAGGCCTAAGCTCCCACGCATGGCTCCACACATCGGGGCAGGAGGAGAGGGCCTGTGGCTCACAGCCTGACAGAGGCAAGGGACACAATATGGAACCAGAGGGCCAACAGAACCACCGACATGGGAAACTGCTGGGCTGAGTGGTGTGGGTCACCTGCACAGGAGTCCTCTGGAATGAGATGAGGGTAGGGCCGTCCAGAGGACCTGCAGCTTAGAGGGGTAAGGGATGGGCATGGGAAAGCCAGCATGATTGTCCAGCAGCCACACACACACACACACACACACACACACACACACATATACGCGGGCCTCACCCGGACCTTGTAAGTGAAAATGTATTTCCTGATTGAGTGCAGGAAGACAGGCCCCCTGGGAAGCTATCTCTCTCTCATCTCACACATCTCCTGATGGCACGCAATTAGTGGCTCGCCTCAGCAGTGCAAGTGTGAAGGTGCTTTCTCACGGCTTGGCTCTGCTCCGAGAGGCTCCGGGTAAGGCTGCAGAAGTGTTAAGAGCATTTCTTCATTTTCTCTCCCGTCCTCATCCCCTTCCAACTTCCTGAGCTCAGAGAAAAGGGTCTTTACACCTAGAAACCAACAATGCGCTCTACCAGGTGGCCATTGCTAAGTCCAGCATTAACCAAAAGATTCAGGATTGACTCTGAATTGGAGCGCTCATTTTTATCCAGAGAGATGGAAAAGTCCCTCTTGGGGTGTAACACGGAAGTGGGAAAATGAAAAAATCATCTTCCTTTAATGTGGTCAACAAGGAAATAGCCACTCACTTTCCCCACCATGTCAGGTCCCATGACATCATTGCGCCCGCGATCCCCCAGCCCACTCCAGAGATGTGGGATCCGGTTCATGCCTGGCTCTTCTGTGTCTATCCAGCTACCTCCAAAGGATGATAATCCAAGAAACAGGGCCAGGAACACAAACACAGGTGTGTGTTCATTAGGCCCAGCCCTGTACTTAGTTCAAACACTGTGTCACTGACGCAATGTTGTGTGAGCAAAGGGTCCAAAAGTCTCCCTTGCCACATGCCCAAACCACCACCTCTTCGGGACAGGTGGATGGCAAGAGACTGCCAAGGTTACAACAGAGTCACTGTGGTTAGTGCCGTGTCCTCAGAGCAAGGCGAGGCCCTTGAGGAGGGCAAGACGCCAAAGGGATGCAGACCCACTTTCCTTGTCTCAATGAGAACAGCCCTGCGCTCATGTCTTGACCTCTCAGGCTAAAACACATTAAAAATTACTTAGAAATTATAACCCCAGGAGTCCCCTGATAAGATTATCTGATAAGAGCACTGACTACAGGTCAGTCAACTGTCAGCCACAAAAGAAGGGTTGTCTGCCCGCAAGGTTGAGTTTTGAAGGCAGAGAATACAGGGCCGCCAAGAGACAGAGCAGGCCTGGGGCACGTTGTTTCTTCAGTGGAGGTTCCAACAGGCTAAATGCTGGGAAGAATTTCCACACAGTCCATGAAGAAGAAAAGAGGAAACTCATCATTGACTCACAGGGAAGAACATGAGATAGGCTGACCCCACGCTCAAATATACCATATGTTCCCGTAACTCCTGTTCCAGAATAACTAATATTATTGAAATCGCCATGGCCATTATTTAAAAAGATAAAAGTAATTGGCAAAACACAGATTGTGTTACACAGAATCAGATGTACCTTATGTCAGTGTTCCTCACACGATAGCTCTTTATCAGCTTCTGACAGAAATAAGGACTCTGAGGAAATACACTGATATGAAAATATGCCCACTGTGTTCTGTTAAATGGGAAAAGCTCTTAATGAAAGAGGATGTGTATATGTATAAATACGCACGTATAAAATATTACAAAATATAAATATCTCTGGGTGAAAAGATTTTAATTTTTTCTTTTTGAACTGTAGTTTCTAATTTTTTTCTGTGATGAGGAATATATTACATGTGTAAGTTGTTTATTTTTTGAGATACAGAGAGAGAGAGAGAGAGCGTGTGCACAAGTGGTGGGGGGTGTGCAGAGGGAGAAGCAGAGTCCCCATTGAGCAGGGAGCCCTATGCCGCATTTGATCCCAGAATCCGGGGAGCATGACCCAAGCCTCAAGGCAGACATTCAACCGAAAAAGCCGCCCAAGCACCTGGGTTGTCTTTTTTTTTTTTAAGATTTTATTTATTTATTTGACAGACAGAGATCACAAGTAGGCAGAGAGGCAGGCAGGGAGAGAGGAAGAAGCAGGCTCCCTGACGAGCAGAGAGCCTGATGCGGGGCTCGATCCCAGGACTCTGAGATCATGATCTGAGCTGAAGGCAGAGGCTTAACCCACTGAGCCACCTAGGCGCCCCACCGGGCTGTCTTTTTAAGTTTAAAAAATATGGGGTTGTCTGGGTAGCTTCTTTTAAGCATCTACCTTTGGCCCAGGTGGTGATCTCAGGGTCCTGGGATCCAGCCCCAGGTATGGCTCCCTTCTCAGCGGAATCAGCTTCTCCCACTCCCTCCCTCCCTGCCCGAGTACGCGCTCTCTCTCTCTCAAATTAATAAATAAAATCTTTTTTTTTTTTTTTTTTAAAATACGATACAGTAAGGTCATCCGGGAGAGGGGAGGAGAGGCCCTTTCTAGGAGAAGCGGGCAGCAGAGCACTTCTCATCCCAAGCACCCCGCTCCCCAAAGCTGAGCCCGTACTGCACCTCTGCTGCCCCCGTGTGGCTGCGAGAAGACCTGGCACCTGGAGCCCTTCGACAAGGACGAACCTGGATCAAACTCCAGGATTATCTTGGATACATTCTTCTTCCTCTTTCACCAGTTCATAATGTGAATTTGTCCCACTCGTGAACATGGAGCATTGTAAGTGCTAGGACGGGCGTTCAGGACGCTAACAGGTGGACACAGACTCTGGTAGGGGTTCAGGGCCCGGAGATCTACTACGGCAGGAGTGAAGTTGGAGGTAAGAAGGGGCAAAGCCTCAGGAGACTACTTGACCACAAGGAACCATGAAAACAGAGCCCTAAAGCCCTTTGCCGCAGGGGGTCAAGGCGAGAGCACCTGGAGCCGGGGGTGTTTATTGACTTCTCCCATCCTCTGTGGAGCACCTGAGGCAACTGCCCTCGACCTGCTGTTTGAGCACAGACGTTCCCAGAAACGCAGAGGGAAGTCCAGTGGGTTACAATGTCCGATGTTCCCACTGATGGTAGTTTAAGCTTAGGAGTAGACAAGCCTGCTGCCTAAGCATCGCACCATGAAGACGGGAGCCAAATTTAGTGTTATCAAATGACAGGCAAATAGATTTAACCTGATCTCTTAACGATTGCAAAATCATTATTAGGCATTAATGCTAAGCCTTGAAATGATTAAGTAATATTCTTCTTACCTAAAAGGCTATTTTTCTCGGCTTGCATTGTCAGATCTGTAAAAACTAAGGGCAACAGGATCCCCTAACAAATATTTTAATTTTTAAAGTGTAGTAGGCACTGCGTACACATAAACACATTCTAGATTAAACTCCCCAACTCTTAACCCTATACCTTAACCCCTTTTTCTTAATCCCATACCTCAACCCCTTTCTCTTGCATATGACCCAGGACAGCACTCAATACACTTCTCCTACATTTAGGCTCCAGAGCCAAGTTTCCTGCATTCAAATGCAACTCCACTATTTTCTGTGTGACTTTGGGCATATCACCTAACCGTCTGAGTCTCAGCGATCTCCTCTATATAATGGGGATATTAATAGGACCACCTCATAGGGTTGCTGGAAGGTTAAGGAGTTGACATCTGTGATGCGCTAAAAACAACACCTGACAAGAAAGGGCTAGAAGAGCTTGTTAACTCACTCTGTCCTACAGATTTTTTTTTAAATGGGTTTGAAATGTCATTAATTTTTATACACTGGAACTTAAAACAAACCTGGTGTCCTTTTTTCCTTTCACGAGTAAACACCATCTGTTACTAAGATTGGGTGACAATGAAGAGGCCAGTCCCTCCCGTCCACCTCTAAAGCTGAATGTCTTTTTCAGGAGAAACAAACCTACCATCCTTATTCTCCTCCAAGCTTCCTGCCATGTATTTTAGGAAAAGTAAAGAGAGTATGTGTGTGTGTGTGTGTGTGTGTGTGTGTGTGTATACAAGTGTGCGTGTGTGGAATATGGCCATCCCGAGTGCCTTCATACCTTCCTCCTACTCTAGTCCTGGATCTGCACCCCCCCCCCACTTTCCATTAGGCAGTTTCAACAGCTCTTCACGCTAGCGACACTCACCTATTGGTGTTCTCCAGAACCTCTACCTTCTTCCGAAGCTCCAAGTTCTCAGTTGAACAAGACTCCACCCTACAGAGGAGCAAGAGAGAAGACAATTAGTTGTACCAGTTGAGCGAATGCAGGTAGGGTTTGGAGAAGGAGGACTGGGCTTCAGCTACTCTAGGGAAGTGAGGGAGAGAGCCTAGCCAACCTCAGTTGGGAAGAAAGGTAAGAAGACAAAAGAAAAAGAGAGAGAGAGAGATGAGTAACACGTGCCTCAGAACAAGAAAATGAATAAGGATGGTACAAACTGTAAAGTCCTAGGGTGCTCTAACCTCGATTTCTTTTATTTCGTCCCTATTGCTCTCAATGTCCATCACTCATCTCCCTCATCTACAGGAGCCTGGATGCTGCTGGCTGTAGTCTTGGCCAGAAGGACTGATAGGGATAGACAAGGGGGTTGGAGAAAAACACAACGCCTCAAGACAAGGAATCCAGCTGCAGGAACATGCCTCCCAGAGGCATTAAAGACCATCTTGACCCTGAAGCCTACAGAAAATAATGGAACATCATGGGACTACTTCATGCTCCAACACCTAACCTAGGAACGTAGAGACACTAACTTCCAGTAGGAATGTCGTCTCCCCAGACACACAGGAAGATTCACTTCCGGGTCGGGGGCCTCATTTCCGGGTCAGGGGCCTCATTTCCATCTTAGACCATATTTGTTGGTCAAGTGGAGAACTGTATTTCTAAGGCTAATACAAAATTGCGTCTCATTCATGTTTCTCGACAGCCCTCCTGATATTCTGGACTACTCAGAAGAACAAACGATGCCTTCGAGTGTTTTTGTGGGTAGTAGCTAGCTCGAAGCATGAATGACAGTGGACGGAAAGTAAGGAACGCCGGCGGCACTGGATGCACGGCCAGCGCGCCTTCTCTGGGGCTGAGGGATGAATTAGCACTGCTCCTTTCGGCGGAAACAGTGCCTCTCCTCTGAGGAGAGTTCCAGGAACGGGAATGAGTGTTAATATTTGCACTTGTTTGCAAGGAAGCCTTCGAGGATTTACTCTGGTTAGAAATGCTGTGGTACCAACGCCTGCTAAGATTGCATTTTTTAACTTAAGGCCGTCCTTGTAAAGCCTCCCCCTCTCAAATCCACTAGGTGGCAGGCAAGATCTAGGGGATGGGCCAACCGGCTTTGATGGTGGCCAGAATGAACTTTATCCACTTTCCCTGAAAACAGAAGCTTGGCACACTCCCATTTTCCTAGGCAGATCACCCAGTAACACACCCAGTTTCGGCAGGAGGCTTACTTTTTCTCCAAGCTGTCCATGTATTCTTTCTTCTTTCTCCTACTTTCCTGGGCAGAAATCTGACACAGAAGGGGAGAAGAAAGGATTAACTTCCTGCGGCTCCGGAAGTCAGTTGTGTGTAAATGGAAGAGAGGAGTCTGTTCCGCACAGAAATCCCCAGAGTCCTGCTCATTTCTGTGGCCGTTCTTCATTGAGATAACCTGCTGGCTCATCTGTGACTCATCTCTTCTGACCTCCCTGGTTTCAACCAGCCTGTGTGGTCACTAGTTCCCACCAAAGTGGGCCCCTCATGGGAAGCCTGGCAGGCCTGAGTCAGAACAGAACATGTGGGTCACAAACCATCTATGTCATCTTCAGTAAATGACTTCAACTCCATGGGCCTCAGTTGGCTCAACTAGAACATGTACACCAAGGCAGTTGGGCTTGATCAGACATAACCCCCTTCCTGGTTCTGCACAGGGACGAAGAGTGGTAACTGAACTCTCTTTTTCTTTCTTTCTCTGTCTCTTGCCTTCTGGCCTATCTGTACCCTAGCCATGCCCCCTGAACTCACTAGTCCTGATTTTCCCTGTAGGGACCTAGGGCTAGGAGACTACTAAATCCAGGCATAGGATGGCAGATTACAGGATTTTTTTTTTTTAATCAAAAACCTAGTAAAAAAAATTTAAACACCCATAATGCATTTATATTAGTTTATTTATAAATTATACACATGCCCACGAGAAGGAAATACTACATACATCATAAAACAGAAACTTAAAAGGCTGATGTAAAAAATATTAATGGGAGTTCTAATGTTTTCCTCTTAGCCCGGAATGGATCCCCATGGGCACCAAGGAATAGGCACACCCAATTTGGGATCCACTGACACAGAGGATGGGTGGAGGGACTGGAGGAACACAGGGGTCAGTGGGGACTGTGTTCCTGCTCCCCACTGAGGGGAAGGGCAAGACTGAGCCTTGTCCCCCTTGTCCTCCCTCCATGAGATGGGCCAGTGTTGGCCACTGGGAAGAGGGGGATTGGGGGTACCCAGGCTTAATTCTTGTCATGGTCTCTGATCATAAAAGCACCTCGATTTAAAGGGCTCACCTTGTTCTTGATTTTCCTCCGAATCTTCTTCAAAGCCTTCTCCTCTGATTTTGTTAGAGGCAATTTGGTGGGGATGGGATAGCCCTCGGCGATCAGGGTCCTCTTCTCCTCTTCTGTCAGGACCAGTGGACCTGACCCTTGCAGTTTCTGTGCAGATTAAGGGGCAGAAAAAGGGTCAAAGCGGAACAAGGGGGCAACACTCAAGAAACATGCACAATTCAGGGGCGCCTGGGTGGCTCAGTGGGTTAAGCCTCTGCCTTCGGCTCAGGTCATGATCCCAAGGTCCTGGGATCCAGCCCTGCATCGGGCTCTCTGCTCAGCAGGGAGCCTGCTTCCTCCTCTCTCTCTGCCTGCCTCTCTGCCTACTTGTGATCTCTCTCTCTCGTGTCAAATAAATCAATAAAATCTTAAAAAAAAGAAACTTGCAAAATTCTGAGAGGAAAGGGCGCTCATATGCTTCAGGTGAGAGATGAGTAGTCTGAAGTGGAAGCAAAGATGGAGAACACAACCAAGGATTATCATTCAAGGGAAAGGGTGAAGAAACCTCCACCCATCAATTCCCAGAAGGTACCCCAGTGGGTGAAACATTACAGGATTCATTTCCCACATCTCGAGATTTCATGGCCTGGGAGTGATGGGGGATTCACTTGGAGCTCTTGGTGAAAGAGTGTCCTTGTTCTCCTGAAAACACAGTTTTGCAAGATGCTTTCCACATACCAGGAGTCACTTCTTGTCCCCCACTAAAAGCTAAGGGGCCAGGGCTCCCAGAAATCCACCTGCAGGCACATCTCATGGAAGTCTCTGGCTTCGGACAGTCCCAGATTGTCCATCAGCAGTGAAGACCCGGGACAATAGTTCATCTCATTTAGCCCATCATAGAATGATGAAGCTGAGCGCCAACAACATCTGAGCCCCATATTCAAGGTCATGGAACACTCCAAAGAAAAGGCATCTCTCAAATCATAGCTTGTGATCAAGACTGAGACTGAATTAATACACACGGAATACTGTAATACAACTCAAGGTGCATTCAGAATCTAGGGATAGAGACACATGAGTGTGTGTGATAAGGAAAGGCTTAAGGGTAGGAGGGGAGACTGACATTGGGTTTAAAAGGAAGGGGATGATTTACACAGAGAGAGGAGGGCATTCCAAGCAAAAGGCAGTATTCTGAAAAGCACTTGAAGATGCTGTCCTGTCTAGAATGGATAGGAAGTTGTTGAAACAGCAAAAGGTCAAGGTGCCCAGTATATAGTAGAAGTACTGGGGTTTGATACCAAGAGCTAATTAAGAAGCGCAAACAAGACACTGTAGGGGTGTGACACTGGGAGGACTTCCTAACATGGCCACAGATCCAGAACTCCGTGGGGCACACTGACTTTACACCGTCAAAATTATATTAACCGAGAGATGATTCTTACAAAATTTTTAAATATCTCATCTCATTCAAATGTTCTCTATGTGATATAAATTCAATACGGTTGATAATAATTTTATCATTCTTCAGATTTCATAGAAATCAATGAATTCTTCAGAATAGTAAAATGTTAATTCTCTGTCTCTATTTTTATCGGGGACAAGGTGCCCTTATACACATTAGGGATGAATGATGACTCGTGCTTTCGAACACAAGTCTCTGGGTTGGGAGTTGTACCACAGGCAAGAAAGGGTTAAACTATACTTTTGAGCTTTCAGCAACAAAACATTTCATCTCGGACAAAGTTTTAGGTTCATCAAAGACTGCTTATTTGAAAAACAAGTTATTTCCTATCATAGGCCACAGGATTACCAAAAGTGATGGTAAGTATCTGGGATGTGATTTTGAGGAGGAAGACAACACAACAGTGTGACCCCTTCTGCTCTGGCTGCGTCCAATGAAACAAACAAGCGGTAACGGGCATGTGCACCGGGAAAGGGCAGAGGATGGTGTTAGCATGGCGAGATCAATAGGCAGGTCTTAAAAAGTGTTCTTCAAGGTGGCTATCACCCTGCTTTAGCAACTAAACCTAAGAGTTCCTTACAAGAACAAGTGTCAAGTGGCCTTGAAGGACACCCACTCCCAGCGAAGCTCCAAGGGACCAAAGGGTAAGGGCTGCCGGCGAAATACTCACGTGAGGGGCCGTGAGGAGAGGGGAGCTGGACAGGGCCGAGGGGGCCCGCGCCACGGCTCTGGCAGGGCTGTGGGTCTGCGGCAGGCCGAAGGGGTGCAGGCGGGGGTTGGGGCTCAGGCTGCCCTCCGAGTCGCTGCTGTGGCTGCTGGGAGGGGTGGGGGGTAAGTGCAGGTGCTCCACGGAGGCTGAGGGAAAGAAAGCGGGTTTCATCCATCAGACAGCAATGAAGCAGGACCCGGAGGTGGTCAATCGGCTGCACGTCCACACAGCCCAACGCGGGTCAGCTGAACAAAGGGATGGAGATGCTGCGTGTGCGGATAGGGGAAGATCTCCAGTGTATTTTGTTAGGGGGGAGGGGGTAACATCAAGGTGCAGAACGGTATATAAAAGAGTCCTCCTTTTGTATGAAAGAGGCGAGCAGGTGAATACAGACTCCTATTTGTTTGTCTCTGCATAAAGAAACATGGGAAATACATAAGAAATCAATAAAATTCCGACCTCTTGGGGGCTGGGGGAAATTAGGGTAAACCGTTAGGGTAAACCGTGGCAGGGTGCATAACTTCTCACTGTATTTGCTTCTTATCATTTATATCCTTTGACTTGTGAACCACGTTAATGGATCAGGTGCTTAAAAAAAAAAAAATTAGCAAAACATGGAGCCCGAGAGCATTCCCAAAGGCTGCTTTGAGAAAAGCTCATTTGTTTCTGAAGGAATGTGCATGGCAGGGCCCCCAGGCAAGACGCCTGACATTCTTCCTTCAGAAAATCCTAAATCCATCTGTAGCTAGGTAGGGAGGCACTGGAAAAGCGGTGCGTGTGTGTCTGGGTGTCTGTGTGTGTGTGTCTGTGTGTGCGCGCGCGTGCGTGCTGGGGGAGCCTTGCTGCTCCACAGTCCCTTCGCCTCCCCTCAGGGAGTCACAGACAGGCTGTCTGCTGGAACGTGTGAGCCACAGTCGGTGTCATCAGTCACACATCTCCAGGGCAGCGGGGATGGGCTCCAGAAGGCACAATCCACTCTGAGTTCAGACTTATGGACAAAAGAGCTCTCCTTTTTCTGGTCTCCTTTCTATTCCTGCTAAGCTGAAGCACCTTGAGAGGCAGGCACTGGTTCTGAGCCAAGGGGCATAACCTTGGGTAAGCTTTTCACCCCACACTGCTTCGGGGCCCCCAGGACAACCGAGCCCTTTAGTACCAAAGGGGCAGCTCGGCCGGAGGAGAGCTTGGGGTCACAGAAAGGCTTCAGCCTCCTCTTCTCTCCTGTAACCAGAGACCACCTGAGGTGGGAAGGGCCTTCTGAGACACAAGTGACCCACCAGATCCCACCCAGAGCCAGTCCTGTGCCGCCCTCCCTGCTGTTCACAGCACACAGCTCTTTCTCTGCGCCTTCCTCTCTTCGTCTTTTTCTAACATAGTACCTTCACTAGATCCTTCCCCTTTTCTCTGACAAAGTCTTGCCAAAGAGCCCCCTGGGCTTTGTACAGTCTGCGGGCACTTCGAAAGCCAAGGAATATTCTAAAATAATCCTTGCATCTCTAATGCCAACATCGCTGCCAACGGTTCCAGGGGCCTTAAATATGCTTCTCCCCCCACCCTGCCCCTGCCCAGAACAGAGTCCTGAGAGTGTCAACCAAGGTGTCCAATGGCTTCAACAAAGAGGCCATTGGACCGAGGTGTCTTTCATGCTGTGGTCTATGTGAACAAACCAAGATCGATGCCTGTAGACACATCAAGGTTACCAAATTGAAACCCAAGGGCAACCAGTCATAGAGAACCAACTAGGCTTTAAACAACAGCCACTCAAGGATCTCCTAACTTTGCTTCCAACAAAGTATCAAAGTCTCTCCTGAGTGCCCAATGGTGGAAGACTCCCAACACCTTGTGGTTTGGCGCTGCCAATTTGAATACACTTTTTCTCCAATAAACTCCTAAAAATGTTAATATGCCTCAGTTTATCTTTTAACAATGGTGGGAAAAACCACCACCACCACCACTACCACAAAACCCAAGAGCAAAACCTATCAGGGGCTCCTGCTGTCTGCCACACCGTGCTGTTACATTTAGAACTAGCCAACTGCACCTAGAGCTTACTTGCCCCTCTCCCTTAGCATAGTCCAAATTATTTTAATATTTTTTTCTTTTCCAAGCAGAAGGTGCTCTACAAAAAAACAGAACTGGCACATCAGGAAAAGTGAGAGAAACTCAAATTTCCTTGTTCCTGCTTATTAAGAGCTTCTGACCTGGCTCTAGGTGCCTCGGTATCAGATTTCTAAATATCACTTGAAATACCAGTCTCAGATTACTTGAAAGGTCTGGGGACAGCAAGCTACTTTGCCTAGAAGCTCCACTGCTTCTAAGATATTGAATTTCCTCCTCTCTGTTTATCTAGGATAATGAGGAAGGACTGCCCGCCACTTACTTTACTCTTGAAATGTTTCTTCTCTAGTGATCCCTGAGTCTGAAGCCTGAACCATCATTGTTACAGTTAGGACACTTTCTGAAGCATATGGCAACATAAACTAAAAGAGCAAGATGTATTGAATAGTCTTCATGAAAAAGAAAGGAATTACTTTAGAACAGTTAAGTAAGTGGAAAGCACTAATGGAGACCACTCCGTGGAAAGATATAGCGTTTCTAAATGGGTTCTAGTCGATATTGTTAATTTCAAAAATGTAATCGTTTCTTACTGATAACAAAGGCAAATACCAGCCCTGATTAAACTGTCACAGATAAAATCCCGAGTTCCTAGCAGAATGAAGGGCGTTATGCTTTCAGGAGAACTGCTCATTTGTAACACCCACACATTTTCTATGACAAACGCAAACATGACTTTCTTGTTTGTCGACCACACTAACAAACTGTCCTAATCTCATCCAGAAGACATCAATAAAAAGATGATGGTAGGTCTGGAGGCACAAAATTTAAAGCACAGGGCCCACGCAGGGGTATCTCCATTTTTAAAAAGGCCAAAAAAGCCTCCTTAGACTTTATGACACTTGTTGGCGGGGGGTGGGGGGGTGGTCAGTGTTCAGGATTCCCCAGTATGGGCTTCATCTGAGAACAAGAGGGAGAAGTCAGAAAGAAACTGATGCAAAGAAAGAAAAAGTGAAAAGTATGACACCTTAGAATACGACATTGGAATGCATGAACTAATTTGTAACTAGGAAAGAGGCTCCTTGTAACTACTGTCCTCCAAAGCCAGCATTTAAGAACAGTGGATGATCAAATCATGGATTCACTTGACAAAGGGTTTAAACTGAGTTGCTTTAAACAGGCCAGGTGCCTTTGTGGCTATTTGTCTATTGGCCTCTACTGCGCAGGCCCGCAGAACAGAGAATGGGGCTTGATTCATACATTCACACCCAGAAAGGCAACACTTGCCTTGTTCACCAGCACCCAAGTCATAGCTGACCATAAAAGTTTGGGGAAAAAACACCTCTGCTAGGAGTAAAAGTAAAATACAAGACTTAGCATAAAAGCCTTAAGCATATACAAATATTTAGATAAAAGATTTAACCATGTGACACAGAGGGGAAATTAAAATTTAGCTTTCCTCATTTGTATTTAGAACCAAGGGTTTTGAGAGCAGAGCTATTTCAGAGAGCAGGCGATGCCTGTGCTACATGTGAACGCCAGCACTCTCTCCCACACCCCCTTTCTCCGCACCCCCCCATCCGGGACCCCAAGGAAGCCAGGAAGAGCAGACGGACCTTCTTTCGGAGAGAAGTTGAGGAACTGATCCACTTCATGGGGCTCCAGCTTGATCTTAGGTATAATGGTCTGGCACGAGGAATCAACCTAGAGGAGGAATTTCAAACAGTTTTTAAAAACCAGGAACAAACCTAGAGGGACACCAGGGGAGCGGCTTGTCATCCAACCATGTGTCTCCCTCTCTGGGCAGCCCCACTTCTCCGGGCTGAGCGCAAGCAGGCTCTTTCTCTGACAGGCAGGCGGCTTCCTTCTTAGACTTTCTCTCACCGCCTAACCTGGCTCTTCAGCAGACCGAGCGCTCGGGATTCCGAAGTTAAAAAACCAGGCCTTCTCTTTCTTTTGTTTTTATCATAATATAAATACCATAAAATAGTCTGGCAACTTTGAAAAGGGCCACAGGCCTCCAATAGTTTGTCCTACAGCAGGAGCTGCCTGAACCAAACAGTCTGTGATCCCCCCCAGGCTTCCTCGGGATTGAGAGTGTCGAACCATGAACACTCACTACAGAAGGAAGAAAAGGTCTCTGGCCTATGCGTGGAGCGAGGCCAAGACCCTGGCCTTGCTTAATTACACACTAAAAAATCAACCGAACTGACATCTCATGGTTCGAGAAGACTGAGAGGCACTCTCGAAGCCCAGTGCAATGAACAGAACCAGGCCGCCCATGAGAAAGGAATTCTAGAGCGCCGCTGTAGTGGGGCTCTGTCCACAGCCTCCCACTTTTCCCAGGGGGGTTGTAGAGAGCGCTAAGAACAAGTGTGCATGAAAGCTTTCTACTGCTTCTGTGTGACCTCTTCCTAAAAAGGCACAGGTAGATAGGATGCCTTGCTCAGAGAAGTTCTGACTTAACATCAGTGGAGCCATTGTTTATAAACCTTTGGCTTTGAACTTTAGGAAATTCAGGACTGGCTTTCAACATCTGGAAGAAGATGTCCACGTATGATTCTGGCCCACCACTGGACACTGGAAATGCCTGGAGAGAAGGTGGGGTAGGCATGTGGGCATGGAATCCAACAAGAAAGAAATGCCCAATTTAGGATGTTTTCCACGTGTAATACAATAAAAGCTGGCAGGTGGGAGATCCCCAAGTTGGGTCAGAGCAACTCCACATTGCACAAGGAGAGGAAATCATAACACAGGAAACAACACTTCCCTCAGCGCCGGCATACAAGCCAAGGATTGCATCATCATTTAGTCCCTCTCTTTCCACTGGCCTAAAAATCGATCCCATGAGGAGTTTGATTTTTTGTTTTTTCTGTTTTTTTAAACCATGGATATCGGTCTATTTATCTTAATTTTGTAACAGCAGTCATCGGAAAAATGAAAGCAGACTTGCTACCAGTTTTCTGAACAATGCCTTTAAAGGAAGTGGCATAATCAATGCCGATCCCAAATCAACACAGCCTTGATATATACATACACACATATGCAGCCTCTAGATCCCCCGAAACATCTAGAACCTGAAGCATCTAGAACCCCTAGCTCCAAAAATGGTTAAATGCCTTATTGGAGAATGAGGATGCATGTCTTTTGATCCAATGTGTGTGTAGGGAAGGAAAGTGAGCATACCCCAGTATTCATTTCCAGCGGGGGTTCCTCCTTCTCAAAAGGGGTGGAGATGGCTGTGATGGTCAAAGTGACGGAGGGAACAAGTCCTGGGGGCGGCTCCTCCGTAATCGGCTCTGTCTTGATGGTGGTTGATGGAAAGTCTGTAGACAGGTACCATTTCTCACTTTCCACTTCATCTGTGGGGAGAAGACAAGCACATGTATGAATCTGGTCGGGGGTATCAGACATAAGTAAAACAAGTGACCACTGACCCTGCTCCTCAGAAAAGAGCTCCAACCATAGGTCATGGAGAGTAGAATACGAGGAAATAAAGTGAGGATGTGAGAGAGGAGATAAATGGACAACGAAATGAATGGCCAAGGAAGAATCTACACTTGCATTCGTTGGCGTGGAAGTACGCCTAAAGGGAACCTCAAGGATCCACGTCAAAGAAACCTGCCTTCCTGGTCAGGGTCGGAAGGAGGCTGGGTGGACGGGAAACAGGACAGGAGGAAGAATCTCCATGTGTGATGTTGTGTACTTTTTGGTTTTCAAATTGAGTGACTGTGTTATCTATTTAAAAGTAAATAAGCACATTTTTAAAAGATTTATTTATTTGTTTATTCGAGAGAGAGCGTGGGGAGGGGAGGGTCAGAGGGAGGAGAGACACTCTCAAGCGGATTTCCCGCTGAACACAGAGCCTGACATGGGGCTCGATCTCAGGACACTGACACCAGGACCCGAGCTGAAATCATGAGTTGGATACTTAACCATGGCTTAACTGAGCCATGTAGGTGCCCCAATAAGTACATTTAAAATTAAGAAACAAATGGTGTGTAACCAGAGTCTCAGGAGAGAGGGCTGGGGACCATGGTGAGGTGGGCTCTGTTCTTCTCCCAGTGGACAGTTACTTGTTTTCTTTTTCTTCTCATGCCCCCTATTGTTGTCCTCTGGTTTCCCTACAATCCCAGTTATGCCTTAAGCTTGACCTAGACCTCCAGAACTTTAACTTAGCCCTCTGTGAAACTTCAGAGTTTGTAACAAACTTCTGCCTTTACTGAAATGGACCAAATATCTAGAGGAAAGAGCCGGAAGCGTGGATCTTGGCTTGCTACTGGCTTTCATAGTGATCACAGGCCTAGAGATCAGGACAAAGGAACAAGAACAGACAGAAGCACCTCTACAGTCAACATGCATTCTTCTAGGAGCTCATGTTCACCTGTTTCTTACCAAATTACTTCTGAGCCACTAGCCAAGCACAGCCCTGGAAAAAGAGGGAGACGGGCAGAAAAGACAAGACAAGGGGATTGCAAACAGGTGCAGAACAAGAAAAAACAAGTCAGAAATTCCCAAAGTCAGCATTCCTCACCTGAAACCATGTTTACTAAAATGAGGCAAAAATAAAGCAAAGATACATTCCTTGCTTTGTGAAAATGTTTAAACACACACACACACACACACACACACACACACAGGGTTAGTGAATGATTACTATACAGAAGAGCAAAGTTGTTCCCATTAGGAAATAATTCTACACTCAAGAATTGGACTCAGTGGGAACTCAAGCTTTCTTAAGGAAAGGTTTGTGAAAATCGTTTAAGAACTGCTAGACATGGGAAAAGAGTGGGCACAGAAGCGAAAAACGAGAAGTTCACAATTATTAAAATTGCGCTTCCTAAGCAACTTTCTTGAAACTCAAGAAAACATTAGATGCACATGTACAAAGGAGAATGATGTGCCCCCTTAAATTGAGTTTGTATCTGACTTGATTAATTATTCCAGCCCTGTATTTCCTGAGGCAAAGTAAAGATGGGCAAGACTTGTGTGGGCAGAAGATGTTTTCCTTTTGGAACTGGTTCTAAAAAGCTGCTGAATGCTATGGTGTGATGGGAGAATTTCCATCATTCGCAGGGGGCTCACCGCGTCCTGGCTGAGGGGGAGGGGGAGGAAACAAAGGGTCTTTTGATGGCAGCCAGAGGAGAGAGACCACGTTGGACTTGACACAGAATTCTGCTGGCCACATGGGCTCCCTGCACAACTTAGAGAAGCAACTGGATGAAGAGCCAAAAGAAGATTCTAATGCCTCTTCCAAAATGAGCTTAAGAACCAGAAAATTCTGTCACCAGCGAGGAAGACTCACTCAGGACAGACAGATCTGGGGAAGAGCTGGAGAGACAGAGGACACAGATTCCACTTTCTCTATTCGGCAATGACATGTGGATGCCTTTTCCTTTGTGAAGTCAACACTTACAGCCTGTTCACACGAGCAGCATTTATCCCTGCCAGAGACTGGAAGGGAGATAGCGAGATGCAATGCAGCCTCAGCGTATATTAAAATTAACAGTAAGGAGCCATCGCTGAGAAAAGGTCCCACCAGGAAATTGTGAAATAAGGCCAGATCCTCGGGCTGTGCACTTATGACTACTATAATGAAACTTACTTCACAGGGGGGGGGGAGGCAAAAATAAAAACAAAAACAATACAGAACTATAAGACAAAATAAAGACAGGTAATGCAATCAGTTCTTCTTGTGTAGCTAAGTCATCCTCAAACATGGGACAAGATAGTTGATATTCTTTTTTGTTGTTGTTGTTAGAGAGAGAGAGCGAGCGAGCACAGGCAGACAGAGTGGTAGGCAGAGGCAGAGGGAGAAGCAGGCTCCCTGCCGAGAGCCCGATGTGGGACTCGATCCCAGGACGCTGGGATCATGACCTAAGCCGAAGGCAGCTGCTTAACCAACTGAGCCACCCAGACGTCCCGATAGTTGATATTCTTAATGCTCAATGTCCTGCGAGCCTATTTTAAAATTACATATAATTTTAAAATAGGCTCGCAGGACATTTATATATATTATCTATAATATTTATACATATAGCTTATAGATATTATATATAATTTATATTCATATATAAATATATGTATATTTATATATATGTATAAAATCATTGCTATATCAGGAATGGAGACTGAAGGACAAACAATGATACTTGAACTACGAAGTAAAACCTCCTCTCTCAAAGACACTGAACTCTTCCAAGTGAGAAGCCCAGGCAAGTGGCCTCTCTTCCCGTGAGCTTTGTTGAGGACAAAACACCGGTGTTGCCTTTGTGCTTCCACTTCAATAAAGTAATTTATTACTCTAACTTGAAGATGATGTTTGAATTAGAAAGAAGGTTAAGGCCATCGAGCTCAAATACATCATTTTCTTTTTTTTTTTTTTTAAAGATTTTATTTATTTATTTGACAGAGAGAAATCACAAGTAGATGGAGAGGCAGGCAGAGAGAGAGAGAGAGGGAAGCAGGCTCCCTGCTGAGCAGAGAGCCCGATGCGGGCCTCGATCCCAGGACCCTGAGATCATGACCTGAGCCGAAGGCAGCGGCTTAACCCACTGAGCCACCCAGGCGCCCAAATACATCATTTTCTAATGAGGAAGTGGACACACAGATCCAGACTGCATGGTAAAATAGTGACCGTCCCAGATTTCTGCATTTCCAACCAGTAGTCCTTCCATCCAAGAAACAACTAAAAATGTAAATAAAGATTTGTGCACAGATATGCTTACTGTAGCATTATTTTAATCACAAAACACTGAAAAGAACCAAAACAGTAAAGACCAAGGGCAAGGTGAACAAATTATGATGCATCCACACGTGAAACATTTATGTGGATAATAATATTACACATGCCAAGTCTTTTTAATAACAAGGCAAAGAAAGATTTATTATAAAATATTAAGAAAAAATCTACATACCCCTTTATATATTATTAATGAAGAACTGAAAGGAAGCATATCAAAATGGTAAAAATATCTCTAAAGAATAATCCAGAACATGAATGACTTTTTTTCCCCCTTTAGATTTTATATGATTTCCCAGATTTCCTGTACCAGGATATACTGTTCCTGGATAATCATATTTGGATATGGCCTGCTTTCTCTGCCTGCTCTGTTTTATGACACCTTATGATGGTAATTATTAGATAGAGGCCCCAGTGGCTCAAGGGGGGCCCACTCAGAATCCCTTGACTCAACAAGAGTCAATAAGTACCTTCATGTTTGTTATAAATTGCATAATTGGCCTCAGGTCTATACTCACCTCTCTATCCATGACCACTGCCATGTAGTTTTGCAGTGCCTTCCCACTGTGGACTAATCCCCACCTCGGTCTGGCCACATGACTTGCTTTGGCCAAAGGGATGTTGGCTTCCTAACATAAGTAAGTCTTAAAATGCACTTGCACAACTGGACTTACACACTTGTGCTTTTGACATCCTAATTAAAGTATGTGCCAGGACAATCTACTGACCCCAGGAGAAGGAGGACAGACACGTAAAACAGCATTTGGCCCACAAAGGAGCCTGATCAAGATCAGCTAATTCCCAGCCAACTCAACATTCACTCAATTCAACATATGAGCGAATCTAGTTGAACCTAGGAAAATCACTCGACTGTCTTCTAGCTAAAGCAGCTGAACTCCAGCCAAGGCACAGATATATGAGCTATAATAACAAATGACTGTGGCTGAAGCTAGAGTCTTGGAGTGGTTTGTTACACAGTGACCTAGCTGGCTTATACAATCTAGCTGAATGTGTATACATGTAATTAAATCCATTACATCAGAACCCATTGCAACAAAAGAGCTGCACTTACTTGCCATAATTCTTCTAAACCATCATTTGTGAACCATACCAATAAATTTGTAGAGTGACTGATTAGATCTACCTACCAGTCCCATCATAAAATAAATGACTGCATACAGAACAAAGTCAGCCAGTATGAAGTTTGGTGAGAACAGCGTTTCATTGGCAGATGACATTAGAGAGAAGTTCATCCTAAACTACAAAGTGTTGGCTTGTTCTCTGTTTCTCCCTAAAAATAAATATAAAATCAGAGAACACAAAATGACAAATGTAACCTATGAGGCAGGGTGTGAACAAAGGGCAGAGTGAAAGGAAGTGAGCAGAACACATATTACAATTTTCCACATGATCTTATTCTTGTAGTTTGACTTTACAGGCAAAAAGATCAGTAGAGCCACCATGGCTTAGAACTGGAATTATCCTTAGATGTTCGAGTTATTGGCTAAACTACAAAAACAAGAGTCAATACACTCTACACTCCCTAATTTCTAAAACCTGAAGCTCAGATATTGAGTGGAAAAAAACCATTTTCCCCCCCTTAAATTGTGTTTACATTGCTTTAAAGTTTCACTTTGGAAGGAAAACATTACCCAATAACTAAGGTCAGTAGCGCATACTGCGGGAAATAAGAACAACCCCCATATCATCCGATTTTATTTATAAACAGCGTCCTGTCAAAGGTCAAGCTCAACTGGCACGTTTCCTCAGCATCACAACTTAGCTATCAGCAAGGAAATAAAAACAAGCCACTGTCTCCTGGTGGTGAACAAGTCCTCCCCATCCAAGGACAAAATGGCGCCGCTGTGAGAAATGGCGCTAGACTCTGAGACTATTCCCACAGCAGGGTGCCCAGAGGGGCTAGAAAAGACACGGGAGGGAAACCAATGTGGAGGCAATACCCTATTGCCCATTCTCAATCATTTCCATATATATTGTATAAACAACCGTAATGAACAGACCCTCATTCCTCAGGAAGAGGGGGAAGAAAAAAGATCAAACTCTGAATCAGGAGTGGGCAGTATCTTTACAAATATGTTACCTATTTTATGTTTATATACATATACACACATGTGTATATACAGTGTGTGTGTGTGTGTGTATTCTTAAAAAGCAAAATCCAATGGGGCCGATATCCCTTATAGGATATACGTCGAAATATCCACTGGCTATTTATAGAACAGGGCTAACGTGAAAAGGAAATTCTGTCAAGCCTGCCTCATCTAAATCCCTCAGCGTTTGATAACCTTGTTTGCTCTTTGACATTTTCAAAGGAGTTGGGAAATCTTGACGGGGTTTTTTTTTTTTTTTAAGGCTTTAGTGTCATAGTTTATTGACATAACAAATAAACTTATTTGCTCCCCCAATGGGAATCTTATGGAGGGTTTTTATTTTTTAATTTTTTATTTTTTATAAACATATATTTTTATCCCCAGGGGTACAGGTCTGTGAATCACCAGGTTTACACACTTCACAGCACTCACCAAAGCACATACCCTCCCCAATGTCCATAACCCCACCCCTCTTCTCCCAACCCCCCTGCCCCCAGCAACCCTCGGTTTGTTTTGTGAGATTAAGAGTCACTTATGGTTTGTCTTCCTCCCAATCCCATCTTGTTTCATTGATTCTTCTCTTACCCACTTAAGCCCCCATGTTGCATCACCACTTCCTCATATCAGGGAGATCATATGATAGTTGTCTTTCTCTGCTTGACTTATTTCGCTAAGCATGATACGCTCTAGTTCCACCCATGTTGTCGCGAATGGCAAGATTTCATTTCTTTTGATCGCTGCATAGTATTCCATTGTGTATATATACCACATCTTCTTTATCCATTCATCTGTTGATGGACATCTAGGTTCTTTCATAGTTTGGATATTGTGGACATTACTGCTATAAACATTCAGGTGCACGTGCCCCTTTGGATCACTACGTTTGTATCTTTAGGGTAAATACCCAATAGTGCAATTGCTGGGTCATAGGGCAGTTCTATTTTCAACATTTTTGAGGAACCTCCATGCTGTTTTCCAGAGTGGCTGCACCAGCTTGCATTCCCACCAACAGTATAGGAGGGTTCTCCTTTCTCCGCATCCTCGCCAGCATCTGTCATTTCCTGACTTGTTGATTTTAGCCATTCTGACTGGTGTGAGGTAATATCTCATTGTGGTTTTGATTTGTATTTACCTGATGCCGAGTGATATGGAGCACTTTTTCATGTGTCTGTTGGCCATCTGGATGTCTTCTTTGCAGAAATGTCTGTTCATGTCCTCTGGCCATTTCTTGATTGGATTATTTGTTCTTTGGGTGTTGAGTTTGCTAAGTTCTTTATAGATTTTGGACACTAGTCCTTTATCTGATATGTCGTTTGCAAATATCTTCTCCCATTCTCTCAGTTGTCTTTTGATTTTGTTAACTGTTTCCTTTGCTGTGCAAAAGCTTTTGATCTTGATGAAATCCCAATAGTTCATTTTTGCCCTTGCTTCCCTTGCTTTTGGCGATGTTCCTAGGAAGATGTTGCTGCGGCTGAGGTCGAAGAGGTTGCTGCCTGTGTTCTCCTCAAGGATTTTGATGGATTCCTTTCTCACATTGAGGTCCTTCATCCATTTTGAGTCTATTTTTGTGTGTGGTGTAAGGAAATCGTCCAATTTCATTTTTCTGCATGTGGTTGTCCAATTTTCCCAACACCATTTATTGAAGAGGCTGTCTTTTTTCCATTGGACATTCTTTCCTGCTTTGTCGAAGATTAGTTGACCATAGATTTGAGGGTCTATTTCTGGGCTCTCTATTCTGTTCCATTGATCTATGTGTCTGTTTTTGAGCCAGTACCATGCTGTCTTGATGATGACAGCTTTGTAATAGAGCTTGAAGTCCGGAATTGTGATGCCACCAATGTTGGCTTTCTTTTTCAATATCCCTTTGGCTATTCGAGGTCTTTTCTGGTTCCATATAAATTTTAGAATTACTTGTTCCATTTCTTTGAAAAAGATGGATGGTACTTTGATAGGAATTGCATTAAATGTGTAGATTGCTTTAGGTAGCATAGACATTTTCACAATATTTATTCTTCCAACCCAGGAGCATGGAACATTTTTCCATTTCTTTGTGTCTTCCTCAATTACTTTCATGAGTAATGGACATCCCTGTCATGTTCCTGACCTGAGTGGAAAAGCTTTCAGTTTTTCTCCATTGAGAGTGATATTTGCGGTGGGTTTTTCATAGATGGCTTTGATGATATTGAAGTATGTGCCCTCTATCCCTACACTTTGAAGAGTTTTGATCAGGAAGGGATGCTGTATTTTGTCAAATGCTTTTTCAGCATCTATTGAGAGTATCATATGGTTCTTGTTCTTTCTTTTATTGATGTGTTGTATCACACTGACTGATTTGCGGATGATGAACCAAACTTGCAGCCCTGGAATAAATCCCACTTGGTCGTGGTGAATAATCCTTTTAATGTACTGTTTGAATCCTATTGGCTAGTATTTTGGTGAGAATTTTCGCATCTGTGTTCATCAAGTATATTGGTCTATAGCTCTCTTTTTTGATGGGATCCTTGTCTGGTTTTGGGATCAAGGTGTTGCTGGCCTCATAAAATGAGTTTGGAAGTTTTCCTTCCATTTCTATTTTTTGGAACAGTTTCAGGAGAATAGGAATTAGTTCTTCTTTAAATGTTTGGTAGAATTCCCCCAGGAAGCCTTGATGGATTTTTGATGCAAAAAGCTCTTAAAGGAAGAAATGCTAAGGCTGGGTTCTGGAGGCTGGGAGAAGGGAAAGCATTGATTGAATGTGTTGGAATCCTATTAAACAGCAGCCCACCACATGTTGGAATGAAAGGTAGAGGCCTGTCTGTCCATGGTCCTCTCCCTGAGAGCCTTGACCCTGAAACAACCTTCAGTCATGAGTGATTGGATGAAGTAGTGAAAACAGTAAAAATAGCAAACACTCCTCTGTGAGTGTTTACTATGTGTGTAAGTATTGGTCTAAGAGCTTTACATATTTTAATGTAATCCTAAGAGCAGCCAGGTAAGGCAGGTGCATCTAATTACACATAATTAGAGATTAAGTGACTCACCCCAAGTCACCCAGTTGGTATGGGGCAGACCTGGGATTCTCACCCTCTTCTCTTTGTCCCTCTAGTATATTGCCAATCAGTGATTTTAATCTCCAGCAAAATTGAGTGTAGTCAATTAAAGTGTTTGGAGCCCATAATTAGCCACTACTAAAATGCAATATTGGTTCTTGCTATCTTCACCTCGGTTTGTATAGAATTCAGACCCCAGTGTTCCTGAGGTAGATTCCCAGGCTAAGACCAATGTTTTCAGTATTCACTAGGTGCCAGGCACTGTTCTCAGTGCTTTCATGTATCAGATGGACCTCTGGGATCAGCACGATTTCTCTCGAGCACTTCCCTAACTCTGTGTCCCTTCTGTGCCTGCGGATGGAGAACCCCTTTCCCTTACTGCCGTCATTCCTACGGCAGCCAGCTGGCGCGGTATATATTTAATTCTGCAGTCACCTGCTTAAAGGTAATAATATTTATTTGGTGGTTACTAACTGCCAGGCCCTGTTGTAAATATTTAATACACGTTAATTCATGGAAGCCCCACCACAGCAGTACGAGGCATGTACTAGTATCATTATTTTCATTTTAGAGATCAGGAAAGTGACACGAGAGTTGAGCAATGTGCCTAAGCTCACCCCATTAGTAAGTGGCAGGGTCCAAGTTCAAATTTAGACAGTTTGACTCTAGAGATGAGCAGGCATTCTGCATTGAGCAGCTCTGGTCCTCCTCTCAGACACCATGCTTAGAGTATGATATAAATAAATACCTGTGGAAGGCATGGTTGACTTCAAAATATTTAAGACACACAACAACCTCTCCTGTACACTTCTTTTCCCTAAGTAAAGTAATGACTCTCATGTGTGAATATCCAAAGTCATCTCAATTGCTAGATGAATGTCCACATTGTTTTCTGTTGCTATTCTAGCATTGCAGGGATTAGGCAAAGAAGTCACTCATTCATTCATTCTTTCTTTTCTTTTTAAAAGGGAAGCCTCATTATTCTTCCTGCCTATTAGGAAAAGAAAGCATCACCAAGATACAAGATCACCATCACCAAGAAGGGTGTCACCAAGAGCTTCTGTCATAAGCGCAGGGGCTGGACTCCGAGAGGACAAAGGCTCCTCTGCTTGTCCAACCCTACCTGAGTCTCAGCCTGCCCATGTGAGAGAACCTAGTTCCCCTCTGTGGGGAGATCAGCAACACAACTTCCTTTCTGACCCCTGAATCCACACGCACTACGATGGCTCTGATTGACTGATGCTCTCGTCAGTAGCTCGAACAAAATGTAATGAAGATACAGCTTGTTTGGTGTGTTTCTGTGACTTTCTTTGAGGCCCCACCTCCTTGGAACATCGCAACATCAAGATGTCTTCAACACTGCACGCTGCAAACCCGTCACTTATGACTCATCTCTCCCCTTTATCCCGCATACAAGATCGTGTGCTAATCGGGCCATGGGTTTCAGCCCAATTAGTCCAAACCCCATTACTTCTCTGCCATCCATGTTACACACCTCCCCTTTCCTCCTCCCGGACCCGGGTCCAGGCACACCTTCCGTGCTGTGGCCTCATCCGCCACGTGACATCATTTACTTCTACTCTTCCCCAAAACACCATCCTGCTTTCCTAAAAATCTGTTTTCCCCCAAACCCCAAGTCTCGGCTTCCACCAGGCTTCACAATTACCAGCAGCACTGCTCCTCTTTAGCTCACACACTAGAGTTTTCATTCCCACCTGTGAAAACAGCTCCATAAATTCAGGGTCTCCACACTAAGTCTCCCTACTCAGCCATCCCTTGCCCTGGCTAGCGTGAAAAGCCCAACTCGCTTAATCAGAAGGAAGATAATTATTATGTCCCTAGTCCCACCCTCTCTAGAACCTGGAACCGCCACAGTTACAGTTCCTTATTCCACCCCAAATAAAGCCCCCTCGGCTTGTGCGTGGTAGAAATCTTGTATTCGATCACTTCAGTGCATGTATTTTTTTTTTTTTTTTTTTTTTGCTGAGTCTGTTGGTATTTTATGTGCATTCTAATTTTGTTCTTATTCATCTGGGAGGATAGTGGCCATGTCTAGTTCTCTCTAAACAGACTTCCTCCAGCACTACTAAGCTTTTTCTTTAGGAAGAAGACTGAAATTGAAGAACAAAGCAAATGAGCACCTAGCATCCCGACTTAATTACAAAGGAAGACGACTAAAATAGCATAACTCATGACGATGCCTTCCACATGGTAAGGCACAAGACTTGGTCATTCAAATATAAGCTTTTTTTTTTCCCCTTTCAATCAGAGTATAAAAATATCCACAGACATTTTACTTGGATGTTTAACCTTCTCTCTCTCTCTTCTTCTCTCTCTGTTTTTGTAGAACACAAAACCCTGCCTGGCATGTGGTTAACAGCCTTAATCATGGGGAGAAATGAATGAGCTCAATGCAGGATGTCTTTCTGGTGGTTTTGAAGGCCAAGCCCACATTCTAAAGGGCTGGCAGTTGCGGTTGGCAAGCCCACATGAAGTTCTTTAGCTCTAGCGTTTCAGAGAAGTCTATCGTCAAATTCGGTCCTGAGGATAGATGATTCCTATGTAATCTTAGATCAGTGTTTCTCAACCTCTTGGCAGGCGGGGGTCGTGGTGTGTGTGTGTGTCACAGACTCTTTTGAGGATCTAAAAAAAAGGTATAAATGCTCTCAGAAGAAAAACTGACAAAAGTAGATAGAGCCCCAAATGTTGTATACAATTTTAGGGATCTACAGTCCATCTGAGTCCATGGTAAGTTAACAAGAAGAACAGCACTCACTACATATGCCCCATGGAACTGGCCTGGGGTTCAAGGAGGGAGGGGCGGGGGAGAAGAGAGAATAAGCACGGAGAAAACGAGGAAGGACAGAGAAGAAGGAAGAAGTGGGAGACCGAAGAAGAGACGGTAAAGGGGAGAAAGGGAGAAAAATCCCAATGAACCAGGACAGGGTACTCAGATTGTGTATCACTTTCTTTTAGGTTTAGAGGCAGCTATAGAAGAATTCCAGTTCATCTCAGGAAAACTGAAGAAGGAGCTCTGAATCACTGGCTTTCCCAGGTATAATGAAATGACGGCCTCACTATCCGTCGCTAGAAACAAGGACTCCTCGTTCTGCTTATGCTGTTTTCCCAATGCAAGAGAAAAAGGGTATTAAATTTAATGTGAACAGCAATTTTTTAAAGGCTGCCTCGTGATTCACTGCCTTAAACAGCTACCGCCCTTCTCCAACAGGGAGAAGGAGAGACCACAGACCACGTGGTACAAGGTGTTGGGGGGTCCTGGGGATTGCTCCTCCCTCGAGGCAGATGCAAACTGGGGTTCAAAGGAATAAAACAATGCTGTTCCCAAACATTCGCCCCTTCACATAAAACTCAGGAAAATACAGGAAGCTAAGACCTAGACAAAGCTTTCCCGGGCAAGTTCCCCGTCTACTCATGTACGGTGTTTAACTGTGATTTTGCGGTCCAAATAGTTACTCTCCTTGTTCACTATTCCCTACTGATACAAGGGCTTTTGCTGGCTGAGAAAGGGGGCTCTAACTCAGAGAAATACCAATATTTGAACATGAACGGTGGGTCAGAAACCCTTTGCAAAATATATTTGACTCACTATTAACTGTTCTCAGCAAATTACTAGCACAGGTCTATTGCAGCTCAGGATCTATAAATAGAACAAGGCAGGAGGTGAGGGCACTGAAAGGTGTGTGCTTTGGCCTAATGATAAGAAAGGCTTCCTGGAAAAGATTCCCTGATTCTTTTTCCCCAACACTATTGGCATAGACGGCATGGAGTTCCCCTACGTTGCATTTCTATCAATCACAATTAAAACACAAAGAAAGAAATCGTTTCATCATAGAAGAGAAGGAAACCTGCGTATTTGCAGTCATTTCGCTAGAGATCTTGCTTCAGAAGAATCAATGTCCTAGCCCTCAGGCCTCCCTCTGCTTCCCTCCAGTCACTCCCACTGTTTCAACGCTCCTCTACGCATCCAGGCCCCGGAAGCTCTGCCTCATTCAAGCAACCTTTCCTATGACCTTCCTTGCGCACGTGCTCCCTCTGTCCTGAACTCCTCCAGTTTCATTTCCCCTTGGGACGTTGCTTATATTCTGTCTGGTAAAGCACATGGGGCAGGTGGCATTTTCACTAGACCCTGAGTTACTTAGCGATAGGATCTAAACTTCACTGCTGTGTCCTTTAAGTCTGTAGGTCGGTGTTTGACACACAGCAGGTGTTCAACAAACATCCTCAAAACTGAGGGGAAAGTCCATCTGCCTCGATCATCGAGGCCTTCTCTAGCCTGCATATTCTAGAACAGCCAGGCCACCGAGGGGCTGACAACCCCACAGACACTAATGGTCTCACTATAAGTGTGGCTTTGTGGTTAGGACTCAAGTCACACGGCCTCTGCCCTCTGTTCTTGCTGTGTCCTCTGCCTAGAAGCCTCTTCCTGACATGTCTAGTTCTTTCTCTCATCTCCTGCTGATCTTTGCTCGGACCTTACCTTCCAAGAAGGCTCTGTCTCGCCTATTTAAGATTTCAGTTCCCCCTCCCCTGTTTGAAACCCTAATGTCCTGTTTCTGTTGAAACCCTAATGTCCCATGTGATGGTTTCAGGTGGAGGGCCTTTTGAGAGTGCTTAAGTCATGATGGAGCCCACACAAATAGAAACCATGCCCTTATTAAAGAGACCCTAGTGAGCTCCCTTGTCTCTTTCACCATGCGAGGAAAGCCCAGGAAGTCTGCGACCGGAGAGGGCTCTCACCCAAACCTGCTGGTACCCTAATCTGG
This sequence comes from Mustela putorius furo, assembly GCF_011764305.1. Lineage (NCBI taxonomy): Eukaryota > Metazoa > Chordata > Mammalia > Carnivora > Mustelidae > Mustela > Mustela putorius. The sequence continues at coordinate 91,245,165 of NW_025421998.1, forward strand.
GACGTCCAGCCTCTAGAACTGTAAGGAAGCAATTTCTGTTGTTTATAAGCTATCTAGTCTTTTGGGATTTTTGTTAAAGCTGACTAAACGGACTAAGACACCTGCCCACCTCCTCTAGCAATGCCCTACCCCTCCTCCCGGTTTATTTTTCTGTATATTACTCATCACCATCTAATAAACCATATATTTTACTTCGTTCCTTTTCTCATTTTCTACTCCACCCTTATCTCCTAGAGCGTAAACTCTACTAGGGCAGAGATCTTTGTTCACTGTGTTTGCTCTTTTACCCTCAATGCTTAGGACAGTCCCTGGCAGGTGAAGTACAAAGTAGTTACTGGACAGATCGCTATGACGTGAATCTGAAGAGTGAATCATAAAGCATTTATAAAATATCTACTTTTTCTTCCAATGTTTGCTTCTACACAAGACAGCTGCTAGAAGCCAAGAAATACCACCGGATCAAATGCACCCAGCCCAGTGTACCGGCATCATTAGAGACCTAGCAATGCCTGGAAGAAGAGAGCAGGTGTCTTCCCTGACGCCATCACCAGAGATGAGGAATGCGCTTCCTCTTCCGCACCTTCTCCCTTAACAACTGACTGCACAATTAACTCAATGAAGTAACTGCTCATCGGATACCTTCCGAGTGCCAAGCAAGTACCAGGAACACATAATCACACCTGCTCACAGCCGGCTCCAAATAGAGAACAGAAATAAAATAATGGCTGAAATATAAGGGCAAGTGTGACAGTCTCTACAAAAATGGAAAAAATGAAATAAACAAAAAAGGCGCTATGAAAACATAAAGGCTGACAACGTCTGGGGGGAGAGTCCGGAGGACACTGGGTTGAGTCTTGAGGGATCAGTGGGAATGTGACTAGTGGGGCTGACGAGAGGGCAAGAGAAGGCAATGGAAACTCCGAGTAGGGAAGGCCGTGTCCGGCGTGGCGTGGAGAAGTCACTGCCAGAGCCACACAGACGGGGAGCTATGGGACAACGTGGGGGAGGGAGGGAGGATGAGCCCAGCCCACAAAGGACCTCAAAAGCCACACTCAAAGGTTGGCTTCATTCTGCAGAACAATGGAGGACTGTTTGAGATTGTGTAATACGGAATGAATCTGAACAGAAGTGAATATTCTTCATGAATCGTTTCATACCTTCATCCCATCTAACTCCTTGGAGTCCTGACTTTATGAGTACCCTAACTACCAGAGAAATATTTCCACTCATTAGTCCCAGAAACCAGCTGCATTAGATTTGTAGTTTGTCCCTGCGCTCTTAAAGATTATAATCTCAAGCGCATTCGCAGAGTCTAACAGACATATGAAGAATAAACGAACAAAAAGAAAATAATCCCCCGTAAGTTCCACGGGTAGGAACCCACTATCATACGTCATTGGAGCACACGGCCTGGGAAGTTGAGAAATCCTCCCCCAAAATTTCCTGATCACCTAAGGTCCTGCCGGCCTCTTACAGCTCCTGGTTTGGAATAATAGGATTGCAACAGCAGCTAAGAACAATATCTTACTATGAGTTAGGCCCCGGGTTAGGTGCTGGTGCAGAGTTTCATGTTTAATCTTCGCAATAAGACATGGAGTCGACGCTGACTTGTCCTACTTTTATGCACAAGAAACGTAGGGTTTGACCACATGAAGTAGCCTGCCTCTAACTAGTCCCTGACATAGATCTTAAAGTGAGGTCTGGCTGCAGAATACATCACCTTCACCCCACCCTTAGCATGCGTTCAACAATTTTATTGTTGGTTGTATACATTTCTCATGTTCCCGAGAGGATAGGTTCTAGGAGAGCAAGGTGTACATTTTTTTTTCTTTCTATTTCCTTCATTGTCTCACCCGTGAACTCAAGAACCACTAGGTGAATGAATGGCTACACTTTAAGGCACTGATCATACGTGATATAGGAGTTCAGCCATGGAAGACAGTCACTTTCCAGACAAATGGGCAAACAGCTCAACACTCTAAAGCCAAGAAAACTCGATCTTGAACAAATATCATACAGATGGCACTGGCGATGGGCAAGAAATGTCACCTAGAAGGCTCAGTGCCCTGGGAACGCTCACCAAAATCTCATATGCATGTGGTCAAGGGACCAGACTGAATGTGGGTTGACAGGGTGCCCATGAAGGATCTGAGGAGAGGAGCGGTCAGAAAAATTCTTCTGAAAAATGACATGGAAAAAAAAATGACATGACCTCTTAAAATGACGGGCTTCCTGGAATTATCAACCAGAGAAGCCCACCTGATTTGCAAAAGGATGCCCTGCTGCCCCATCTACAGGGTCAAAGAAAGCCACTCAGTGACAGCAAGTTCCCAGACCACCCGGCCAGGGGTAGAGAAATGTCCCCCCCCCTTTTGCATTTCCCCACAGCCCCAGCCCCAGGCTTTACGTGGAGCACGTATGGGGCTAAAGTGGGGGCCGACAAGAGTGTAACACTCACTCCGCACCCCCGAGGAGCTCAGAGCCATGGTCCCCGGTGCAGCTCTTGCTCTGGATTTACCGTCATTGACGCTGTCGCCCGAGGTAACGTGGGTGAACGGTGACTGGGCCCGAGGCTCCTCACACAAGGAGTAGCTGTGCTCCGCCTGGATGAGAGGCGCGGGGGATGTTGGGCTCGGCTCCACCTCCATCGACACGCTCTTCTCTGAGAGGAAAGGGTCATTCAGGAGCTGACCCAGCACGTTCTGGGAAAACTCATCCAGGAGTTCTGAGAAGTGCTACGAGACACAAAAGAGGAAGAAGTCTTAACCATGACCTGAGAGTTACCCAACATCCTCGGGCAGATCCGTCATCTGCTGCTTCTGACGAAGTCACTGACATACAACGTCCAGTTACCTGTGGCTAGGGAGCAAACGACCCCAAAGTTTAGAGGCTTCGAGTAACTACTATTTATTATTCCGCACGACCCTGTGAACTGGCTAGGCACACAAGCTCATCTCATGTGAGCTCCTTGAGCTGGAAGGTTGGCTGGGAGCTATGTGGGGCCGGGCCAGCCAAATGCCTGGATCCTTCCTTCAGAGACTGTGGCAGGCTGACATTCTTCCCAGGATTCCAGAAAGGCGCTAACAGGGAGGAAAACCAAAGCTGACTGGCCTCAGAAGTCGCACATCAACACTCCCTCCACATTCTTTTGGTCAAGGCAAGTGACAAGGCCAGCCCAGAGGCATGGGCTGGAAAAATGGACTCCCACCTCCTGACGAGAGGAACGGCAAAATCACGGCAGACAAGTGTGGGTGAAGGTCAGTGCAGATCACTAGAAGCCATCACTGGAACTATCTACCACATTTTCATTGGGAATATTTTTAAACACACTATCCTGTATGTCTACAGCATGAGGGTACTATTTATAGCAAGGTGCCAAGTTCAAAGGCATCAGAGGCCGCTTCCCTCTGCTCTCCCCACCACCGAGACTCTGTTCCTCTGCAGTTTTTCCTTAATCTCTTCTCATCCTCCATCTCCACTGAGTCTCCACTGAGCCCAACACCACTGAGTCTCTAGCCCACACCATGCAGTGAACATGATACAGGAATGGTCTACACACACATTCACAGGGACCCCTGGATCCCCTGTTCCACAGTCCCATAGGTACAGCCCCAACCACTCTCCCTCATGGATAGGGGGATGTTCATGGTATGAGGGTATGCAGAACAGGGTTTTTTCAATCTCAGCACTATGGACATTTTGGACCAGATAATTCTTTGTTATGTGGTGGTGGTGGTGGTGGGGTTCCTGTGTTTTATAGGATGTTTAGCGCCTACTCAATGCTAGTAGCACTTCCCTAGTTTTGGAAACTGGAAATGTCTCTAGATTGCCAAATGTCCCTGGGCTGGGGAAATGGAGGAGGGATTCATCCTTGGTTTAGAACTACCACTACCGACTACATTAAAAATAATAACAACAATGTGATATGGTGAGTACTGTGAAGTGTGTAAGCCTCACGATTCACAGACCTGTACCCCTGGGGCAAATAATACATTATATGTTAATAAAAATAATTAATACAAAATAATAACAACAAAATTAAATTAAATACGAAAGTCCCCTTTGGCACCAGCTGCTAGAACCATTTTGTCTTTCTTAAGCTTCCTGAGTCACAGACTAATAGTGTCATCTTTATTGATTAAATTTTAGGGACACTTCTGGTATAGAAAGGAAGTTACAAAAGCAGATAAAACAACTGGAGAACTGATCGCAAAAGGTGATGCCCGGGGTAGGCAAAGAAAGCTCTTGAGATCCACAGGCATACTAAGCCCTACGACTGAAGGTCAGGGAAGGTGCTCTGAAAATGAACACACCTTCGGGATGGGAAGGAAGGAGGTTAGAGCTCTAAGATTATGGTCGTTCTAGGATACAACTTCTCCTTTAATAAAGGAGAGAAGGAGACAACAACAGAAGAGGCCCTTGTAGGCGAGGTCCTCAGAGTCGAGTTTTGCCAACATCACCAACATAAGTGGCTGCATCTCACTGGGACAGAATACAGGAAAGCCACGGGCTTGAGCACAGCCTGACAGATACCAGCCATCTACAAGAATAAGAGAGGCACTTGGGGATGAATGCTCTGCACACAAACACATTTATAACTGAAAAGCCCCTAGAAGCATCTCAGGCAAGAATTCCCAAAAGTCAACTGCCTGCATCAAAATCACCAGGAGACTTTGTTTTAGTCATTTTATAATGAAATATTTAAGACATTCAGAAAAATTATAGAAAACAGTACCACGAATAAGTACGTATCCTTCCTTTGGGGAAAATCTTATTTTTCCATGTTTCCTGCTGCAACTTTTTTTTTTAACTCTTTCTTTTTTAAAGAAATAAAACATGAAGGGACTATTAAAGCTTCCACCCATTTCCCTTCCTCCCTCCCAAAGTTAACCAACACCCTGAACTTGGTTATCATCCCCACTCAGGTCTTTACATTCCTCCGACATATGCGTATTTCCACTACATACATAAGAACACTTTAAACTTTAAATAAATAGTACCATCCCTCACACATCCTTCTGTACCTTTATTCCCTCCAAAAACATTTTTTAGATTCATTCATGTTTATACACGCAGCTCTATTTCATTCATCTGAACTTCTAATTTGTATTCCATTGTATTTACCTATTTCTTCTTTTTTAAAAGATATCATTTATTGGGGTGCCTGAGTGGCGCAGTCCTTAAGCATCTGCCTTCGGCTCAGGTCATGATTCCAGGGTCCTGGGATCGAGCCCTACATGAGGCTCCCTGCTCTGGGGGAAGCCTGCTTCTTCCTCTCCCACTCCGCCTGCTTTGTTCCCTCTCTCAGTGTGTCTCTCTCTGTCAAATAAAGAAATAAAATCTAAAATAAAAGATTTTATTTCTTTATTCGACACACAGAGAGAGAGTACAAGCAGAAGGAGCAGCAGGCAGAGGGAGAAGCAGGCTCCCAACTGAGCAAGGACCACACCTGGCAACTCAGGACTCGATCCCAGGATCCTCAGATCATGACCTGAGCTGAAGGCAGATGCTTAACTGACTGAGCCACCCAGACACCCCTTAATCTGTTTCTTCTCGAGAGATATCTAAATATCTCATTATTATATGTGATACTATAATAAACATTCTTGGAAATAATGGGAAATTAAAAAAAAATTACAAATCCTCTGACCCACCTTCGGAGCTTTTGAGTTGTTCAAAATCATCCGTATGAAAACCACCCCCACCACCTGTGATTCTAATGTTCACTTCAATTTTTCAACCTCCGAAGGGTGACCCCAACCCTACTCACCACCCCCACCCCCATACACCCCACTTTACAATTAGTTCCCTAGAAACTTACAATGTCCCTAGAGCCTGAGCTATACGCAAGTCAGAGGAAGACTCATGGCTTATTGAGCCACCATGTGTTAAACCTGAACTAGGTATTGGGGATACGAAATAATAAGGAAGACAACAGAAAGGCCGTGACTTTCCTGGGCTTGCCATTTAGGCCAGTGCTTCTCATACTCTGATGTTCCCATGAATCCCCTTAAGACACAGATGGTGACTTGCAAGTCCAGTGGACCTGGGGGTCTGCATGTCTAACCAGCTCCCCGTTAATGCTGCTAGTCCACAGACATGCTCTGCTGAGCAAGGAGCAGAATATCTGCAAGGCTAAGGTTAAGAGCCAGGTTTCCAGACTGTAAGATCACTCGAAGTCAGGGTCCAACTCCCTCAGCATGTCCCAAAAGACAAATTTCGTGGTTGCCTGATGGTGAATATTCTGCAAGTATCTGACAGAGTTCTTTCTGAGGCCAACATTCAGGGAGCAGAAAGAGAAATAAGTAACACAACATTAAAATGCAAACTCAAGAGCCGAACTCATAGTCCCTGTATTTCCCAGCCACAATTCGCTCCCCTGAGCGACAATGTCCACTCTGGCCAGCTGTGCTGACCCTACTACACCTCTGGAATCCTGTTCTACCCTGAGCCAAGGCTCTCTTTGACTGCCCTGCTTTCCCACGGAAGCTGCCAGGTTGGGCTACTCAGCGGACACCGTTTTCCTTCTCCTGAGCAGCAGTAATGAATGTTTTCGTGAACATCCCCCGGATAACCAATAATAAACCTTCTCTAACGCTGCTAACCGTCCCTGAACTCCCTCTACTTTGGGTTTTGTAGTAATTACTACGTTGCCGAACAATGTAGCCCTAAATGATAGACAGTCCTGAAGAACTTGCAGTCATTCCTGAAGGCAATATGCTAACCTCCCCTCTGGGAAAAGAACCTCGTTGGGAGAAGGACCAGCCAAACCTGACTGCCACCTGCACCTAGGAACTTGGCAAGGTGATGAGCACTGAGTAGGTCCCAGGGGAATATCTGTGATTGAAAAGATATTGTCCCAACTTGTCCCAGCCGGGTTCTGTGACTCAGCCCAGCTGATCAGTTCCTACTGGACCTCCATGGCAGCTGGGGGCTCAGGGGCTCAGCAGACAGGTCACCATCCCCCTGCTGGAACAAGGACGAGGCCAGAACCGGCCCATCATTCCTGGCAGCTGGTGAGAGGGGGCATATGGTCTTGGAGCGAAGTGAACCTCCCCAAACAGGGAGCCTTCCTGGATCCTGCAAACACTTGAGCAAAGGACCACGCATGTGAATCTGAGGGTTATGAAATGTTTATTTGCATGGCATAATAGCATTTACCATTCTGCCTAAGACTCTGGTCAAGCTGTCTGGATTTACAAGGTATTTTCATAGCTCTCCCCTCAATGAGTGCCCACAAGACCTCAGTCGCCTACTGTTTGAGCGAGGCCTTGAACTGAGGTCCTCTTATTTCAAATTGACCAAACTTGCCCCCAGTATTTCTTCCAGAAAAAGGTGCTGGAGCTTCACGATCCAAATGCAAGGAGAAGTTCCATCGGGTATAACACCAGGAAGCTGCCACCGATCAGCGATGAGGACCTGGATGGGACCAGGTGCCAGGCCATCTGGGGGAGAAGCGCTTCACCTATTAGACTCCCAGAAAGTGAGCGAGGAGCTCTCCTATCAGGCAGACACATGTCCATTCACCAGTGAGAAAATGGGGGTTCGGGGAAGTCAGGTGCATTGCCCAGGGTTGGGGTCACAGGTTTCGAAGTCCACGCACGTAGTTTCCACTACGGAACAGGGCCTCACTGAAGTCTGTCTCCAAAGCCGACCTGTCGCAGGGGCTGGAATTTCGAAACACTCATGTAGATTTCACAGACAGCCCATCCACTCGTCCACCACAAACAGAGTCTTCCGTACTCAGTACAGAAACATGCGGGGGAGTTTCTAGACGGGGAGGCTCCAACATCACTTCTATGGGACGCCAGCAGTAATGATAATGGTCAGGCCCTTGCCCTCGGTGCACGGTTCTGCCCAAGGGTTCCCAGTCCCATCACTGAATCTCTGGGTTGGAAGAAACCGCCTGACGGGGCTGAACCCCTGCCTCACGAGAGGAGTGTTCCTTGCCCACCTCAGTGAAGAAGGCCCTTGGCAACCTGCTTTAAGAACCTGAGTCAATGGGGCACCCAAGTGGCTCAGTCATTAAGCATTTGCCTTCGGCTCAGGTCATGATCCCAGGGTCCTGAGATCGAGCTCTGCATCAGGCTCCCCGCTTGGCAGGAAGCCTGATTCTTCCTCTCCCACTACCCCTGCTTGTGATCCCTCTCTCACTGTGTCTCTCTCTATAAAATAAATAAATAAAATCTTGTGTGGGGGGGAAGAACCTATGTCAAGGTCTCATCTTCTCCTGGTCTAATACCCAACATTTAATATCCTCCAGTCCGGCCTCAGCTGTCCTGTAAAGTCTTGCCTCCCTTGATTCTAAAGCCTGATACTTTTACTCCAATGCTACTCGTGCCCTTATGACCTTGGGTGATACAGCTCCAGAACCAGACTGCTCTGAGTTTGGATCCTGGCTCCTAGCTATATGGGCCTCAGTGCAAGAGGAGCTCAGATCCCTAAATTTCAGTCTGTTTCTCCTGTAATGTAAACAGAACAACAGTAGCAGCTTCCCGTTGTGAGGATTGAGTTAAATAATGCATGTGATACCCCCAACACTTCGCTGGCATAGCAATCAATTTTTTAAAAAGTTCTTTAGGGAAAAAGAAAAAAAAACTATAAAGATGAAAACAATTACATGTTGGCATCTGTACTTGCACACTGTCTTTTCACAGTGTTCTTTCTAGAATATCCTTTCATTTTCCTATCCATTAGGAAACTACCTAAAAAAAAAAAAAAAAAAGAAGAAGGAGAAGAAGAATCTATTTCTTTTACAAGTTATCCTAGACAGACATAGCTTCTTGGGAATATGTATCTCTTAATCAGACATATTTTTACTCTTCTTTGGTGTCCCTTTCATTGCCAAGTTACTTAAACCTTTTACCCTTGGGCCTTATAAACTCCATAATCAAGAAGTGAACATTTTCAGCCAGCTCCCTCTGAGCCCGGTACAGAGCACTGATCACATGCGCTCCCCAACTATCTCTTGTCTCAATTTATTATCATTCTACAATATCCCAGCCAAACTGTGAACAAATCTCCATCGAAACCTAGGCCTCCCTATAATCAAGAAAGAAGCGCTATCAAATGTTTAAAACATATATCCATGAGTACAGATCAGATCAATTAAGAGAAATGCTTAACCGGACATACATCATTTACTTTATTAAAAAAAAAAAAAATTCTGAAGCACTGACATTGTGTTTGTAGGTCATTAACCAGCTGTCAAAGGAGCACACAAGAGTGGTGTACAATCTGGGCGGCCTGCCGCCGCTGACAATTGCCCCAAGAACTGAGGTTATGGGGATGAGAAAAAGGGAGGAGGAGGAACACAACGGATTCATCATTCTTGAGCTCAAACAACTGGTTGCATAGAGCTGTCATCCTTGTACTTCTGCTCGCCACAAAGTTTTGCTCCTTCCAACCGATACAGTGAGTGGCTACCCTGAGCAAGGGACTCTACCGGCCCCTATTTAGAGGGTGAATGAGGATCATCTTATAAAGAGATCATGATCCTGAGATGCCATACGGTTACGTGAAATGGATATCCTGGGCCCCTCTGGAGCAAGGAGCTCAGAGAGCATGTTCAAAGCCGTGGTGCCCTCCCGAGGTGGGCTGGACGGCATCTTCTGGGTTCAAGCTAACACAAGCAACCAGTCCCTGCCTGGGCTTCTATGGCCATCACACCCTCTCTTCTGGATTCAGTTTCCGTGTGTGTGTGAAACTGTGTGTGTGTGTCTGTGTGTGTGTGTGTGTGTGTGTGTGTGTGTTTATGGGGGGGGGATCGTGAACAACTGGACTTTGGATTTGATTTCAGTGGTTTCTCCCCTCTTCTGATCTCTGTACCCTTTTGAAACTCAAATGAAAGCTTCCTACAGAAACTGGCCCACAGATGCAGATTCCTGGTGGCTCCCCGCCCCCTCCAGCCTGTCCAAGGTCAGGAGAGGAGGACTCCATGGATCTCCAGTTAAAAAACTCCCAGCAGGGATGCCTGGGTGGCTCAGTTGGTTGGGCGGCTGCCTTCGGCTCAGGTCATGATCCCAGCATCCGGGGACTGAGTCCCACATTGGGCTCCTTGCTCTGCAGGGAGCCGCTTCTCCCTCGGCCTCTGCTGCCACTCTGCCTGCCTGTGCTCTGTCTCTCTCTATGACAAATAAATAAATAAAATCGAACCTCCCCCCCTCAATGCACACACAAACCTCCCAGCACAGGTAATAGTAACACACACAAATAGTTAAAGGTCATGGCTATCAACACATTCTGCTCTAATACCCTATAATTTTCTAAAATGTTACAGGCAATACAAAATGCAAAAGCTTTCCAAAACTTAGGAAAAGGAGGGAAGTGCCCTCTTTCTGCTTCTTGGGCTAGTTCGCCCCATGTTACCCGGTCTAGGGCCGTGAAACTGAGGAGGCACAGGAGGAACCCAGCGAGGCAACAGCACCTGGAAGCTCCCTCAAGAGGTACGGGTGGGGGGTGGAGGGGAGAGTCGGGGGCAAGGCGTGCCCCGGGCTCCAGTGGATGTGTTCAACAAAGATTTTATTCTCCAGGCCTCCTGCCTGGAACAGGGCTGCCTTGGCTGACCGCATCTGGCTCAAGGCTCACTCTCAGGCAGGGGAAGAAGGGTTTTTAGTGCAAAATTGCAGCTAGGAGCTTGCCGGGAGCGCCGAATGCTTCAAAGACTTGGAGCCTTGGACAGACATAGGGGACGTGGTAGAGGCGAGCTGACAACCCCCAGAGCCTCAAAGAAATGCCGAGAAATAATTCTGAGGGCACAGCTCAAATTCACTTTGGAAACCAAGGTTTCCCTCCAGCAAAACACACAGTTGGCCAGTACTGGACAGGAGGGAGAGAGGGAGGAGAATAAAAGGAGGGAGGAGGCAGCAGGAAGAGGAAGGAGGGGGAGGCAGGATGGAGGGGAGAGAGACATGGCCTCCCCTGCCACTCTCCCGGGGACAACTTCAAGGACAGTGTCCTTAGACCTGCGTGGATCTTGACCTGCAAACAGGATACAGCCTGATGCCTAGTAGAAGAGAACACTCGCTTTTCTGTCAAAAATCCCAAGAAAATAAAATACTCACAAATCAAACCCTAATACAGTGAAACTTCAAGGGCGCTCAGTTTTTTGTTGGTACCAATATTAAGGTATAATACATATTTCTCTAAATAAAGAAATGTGGGGTTGAGCTTTAGAATTCCTTATTACGCAGTTTGAAGGGGTTTGTTTGCGGGGGGGGGGGAGTGTATTTTTTGTAAAGTGATATATGCTTCACTGAAATTTCACAAGCAGGAGCAGAAATTGTTTCTTAAAGAGCCAAAACACCCAGCCGTTGGTTTGTAGCACCCAGATGTCCCTCTCTTCGTAAAAAATAAAAGGTATGTGAAATAGGTCAGTCCAATTTTAAAGGCATTGGGGGATGTCTATGTAAAGAACCCTACTAAAAATCCACTGGTAGGGTATGTTCTATTTTTTGTAAAAAAGAGTCACCCCTAATTTATTTATTATAGAAACATTAATTTTTATGTGATATTTGTTTCCAGGGAGATGCACCAATACTAATCCCTTTTAAATGACATAATTTTTCATCATTAAGACAAGTAATGATGCATTTTCTCCAAATGCAATCCAATCTTGACGGCCTGTAGCAGGTCTTCTTGCTTAACGGTTGAGGTGAAAAACTTCATTATTTTATTTTATACAAGCAAATCAGCTAATGAGAGGAAGGGAGAAACACCCCATGGGTGACTTCTGGTAGGTGGCAAAGGAGAGCTCAGATTCAGAATTAACTAGCCCAAAGAAATTCAATCTGCCCAGTTCTTGGTTCATTTATATATATACCTGCAAATGTCTGCAAATGTGCTTCTTAGTTCTTCTGGAACCCAAACCAGCCTTAGGCTGGTAGAAGGCTTCCCCTTCTCTGGCTTTACAGTATCTAACCAGTCTCAACAGGAAGAAAAGTTGTAAGAAAATATAATTATTAATAATAATACGCCATGCTGAATGCACAGTGCTTTACACGGGACAAAACACTTCCACACCATTATTGTATCTGATCTCAACAAGATCCAGAATTATCTACAAGGTAGGGATGGGGACTGTGGAGAATGGGGGAGTAGGTCAGGATTCCTGGCTGCCAGTTCTGTTCCCTTTTAGTTTCAGCTTTGCCTGCTGCTCCCTGAACACAAACACAACCAGAACTCAGTAACCAGATTCCTGACTGCCAAACGCTTTTGGAATTGTAATTTGGGCCCGAGACCAGGACATCCCCTCAGATTGTGGGAGGAGTGCCTCGGGATCCTTTTAGAGCAGGCGGAGCTGTTCCAGAAATAACACACAATCCATATCAGATGGAGGAGTCCTCTTTGATTTAAGAAACTCAAACCATCCCCTGGAGTCCTTCTCCCTTCTCTTCTGTCACAACAGACAGTTGAATCTCCCCAAAGACAAACTCAAAATCATGATCAAGCCAACCATCCAAGGTGCAGGCAGTACAGAATCTGCCGTTTTGTTCTCTCCATCCACGGCGGAGCTGCCGAGAGCTGGGACGTGAGCGGGAGCCACCTTGACAGCCATTTCTTCCCTCACTCAGTCCCGAAGTCCAGATTCTGCCTCCGCATGGCCAGTGCGAGCACTGCTGACCGGGCGGGGCTTTCTGCCTGACCCATACCACACGCCAAAGCCAACAGGTTTACTTTTAACCTTCCCACACTTAAAAGGCCCAACATAATGCCATCTAAGTCCAAACTCCCCATAGAGTTAAAGTAGATTTAAATTTCTTATTCACCATCTCCCAGATTCTCCAAAGTTTCTTCCTAATTGATGTTTTGTCCCTTGTGGATATCCTCCTTCTGTGCCTTACCTTCAATTTGCGGTTTTTACCCTTTTATGTTCTCTTTATACAAGCCAGCTGGGAGGCTTGTTTTGGCCCGTCTCTTCCGACTATGTCTCCTGCCTCCTCCACAGACAACTCCTCCTCCCCTCAGGTGTCCTCCACTCGAAACAGAAAACAACACCATCTCTTTGCCCCACCATACACCTTCCAGTCTTCACCAAGAAACACCCAGGGCATTCCCTCAGGGCCTTCGACTTTGAGAAAGGCATAAAATATTCATTGTTTCTATTCTCTTTGGGTCCTACCCTAAACCTACTAAAATCTGGTATTTTGCCATTCCAGAAAAAATTTCTGATTATGACAACAGGCCCCAGATCATAGGTGGATGAAGCTTGAAGAAATACTGGAAATCATCAGGGCCTACCTGGTCATTTTAATTTGAGAAAATTGAAGTTCAGAGAAGTATGTGAAATCTTTACACTCTTGATTCTGTAACCAGAAAGATGGTGACTATCATTAAGGATGGCCAAATGACCGAAGAGTCCCACAGACTTTCTTCATGGAATTTTTTGGATAGGACATATGGTTTGCAATGGGACAATTCTGTCTCAAGCTAAGATCCAAAGCCAAGGATGTCAGGTGTGAAAAACTAAAGGAGCTATAAAGTTTTCATGAAAAAACAAAACAAAACAAAACAAAAAACCAAAAACAAACCCTATGTATTTCTGAGCCAGATATGTCAAATCAGATTACCAAGATCATCTCCTCCCTAGAATGCCACACTAGGAGAAAGGGAAAGTGCTTCAAGAGTACAAGATACTATCTGCCTTCTTGTTCAAATGCACAGGGAGTGACTCACTGCCAGGAGGTACCACTTCACCCCCAGATAAGAGCAACAGGAATCCCACAGGTTGCCAAACTAGGAAACCCAGGCAAGTTCTGGCTTAAAGCCACTTAGACTTTTGCTCTGTCAGATCTCACAAGCGTGCTCCACCTCCCTGCAATACTGGCCTAAGGAAACACACTGGAGACTCTTAACCACGTGAAGGAGGAGGGGTCCATCCCCTCGAGCCAGGAGTCGAAACACATACATTCTAGATCAGCTCTGTAATTTTTAGTAGTCACCTTGAACTATTAACCCATGCTTTCTACTTCAGCTGAAGTGAGGGAAAATGCAATCTGCCTTTCAAAATTGTCACAAAGATAAAAAAAAAATTCATGGACAGTCTGATTCCAATTTAATATGGGGCTATGGCAAATAAAAACTGGCTGAGAACCATGAAAGGGTTATGAACATGAGAGCTACAGTCAGCCACATAGTTATTTCTTACCTCCTTGACTGGCCAGTTAACAACTGTAAATATGGGGAACGTGGTACCTGTTGGACATCTGCACCTGCATGTTCCTTCCTCTTATGAAACCCAACCAGCTGAGGTAATGAATCCCCTTCTATCTCCAAATGCTATTAGAATCCAAGAGTCCAACACCTTGGTCAGGACAGAAATCTTGGGACTATGAGGAGTAAAGAACCACCGATTAGTTAGCTCTCTGATAACTGGTGAGATTGGAGAGACATTAGAAAGAGGAGCTCCATTATTTTTTTTTTAAAAGATCTATTTATTTATTTTGAGAGAGAGAGAGAGAGCAATGAGCAGGGGAGGCGCAGAGGGAGAGGGAGAAGCAGACTCTGAAATGAGCATGGAGTCCCATGCAGGGTTTGATCCCACGACCCAGAGGTCAAGACCTGACCCCAAATCAAGAGTCAGAGCCTTAGCCAAAGGAGCCACCCAGGGGCTCTAAACTCCATTATTTTAAATGAAGAAGCTAAAGTTAAGAGATATCAGGCTTGATGTTTATTCACTTAAAACAGTTTCTCTCTCTAATGAGAACTCAATAAATGCGGTTTCATTGTTATCATGACTATAAGCTTTATATTTCAAACTTTGAAATTGGGACAAATTATTAAGCATTTCTTTGATCTATCAGTCTATTTACACAGATTGCAAGGCTCATTTGTTCCTGGTGATCTCATATTAGATTCTAGTTTGTTCTTTCACTTACTAAGGGGCTCCGTGTCACTACATCAATTCCTAATTGATAAATCTTCTTCCCTTTTTGAAAACCAGGCCCACATCTCCAGTCTTAAACCTAGATAGTCCTCTACAGACCACGATTATGGAGAATCACGATGACATCCATGTTTCTTCAGTGCTCTTTCATTTCATGCCCCAAATTTTCATGGAAACTCCTCACTCAACTTTCTAAGAGGGAACTGGTCACAGACAAGCTGGATTATCAAGTGTTCACTTGGTGGGGCACGGACAAGAAAGGCCCAGAAAACTCAAAGTAAACCAATGAGAGAAGAAAGAGATCACCCAGGAGGCTACTGAGAAGCCATGACAGAACCAGCAGAAAGCGAGAAAAATAGGACAAGTTGGTTGTGAAAAAATGTCCTGGACGTGTTCAAAGACATCTCGCCCTGACTGTCAACAGCAGTGAGCCAAAGCTTCCCCGAGATGGATATTTTTAGGTTCTCAAGTCTTGCTCTGGAAATGGACTCCAGGTGCTCCAAAAGGTATGGGCTTTGGCCACCAGGCTGATGCTCCATCGAATAGCTACCATCCTGCCTCTCCTCTTCATTTGACCTCGGAAGGCTTGGAGACTGTCTAATAATGATGGTGAAAAAAAGGGAGCCTGAATTCTCTAAGAAAGACCATGAATGGAATGTAACGATCTCCATTTATCAGAATAAGCAAACTGAAGATATTTTGCTGTCCCTCTGGGAAACAACATGCAAACACATGTGAAAGCCTGAACAGCTTCATTTTCCTCCCCAAAGACAACGTAGGGCAATGCTTCTACAGTTTTTTTCATTATTTAACAGGGGTGGATGCTTGCTTACTGAGTCACAAACAGGGAGCATTTGCTCTCTGGTCATAAAAGGTGCTTTTCCCTTATATCTGAAGCCAGACAGGCTCAGAGATGACAGAAGGTCTGAATGTAATAAGGGTACAATGCTTTCGTGGGGGCAGGGAATGTTTTGGAAAGAAAGCCAGCAAAGATTCCTTAATAAATAAAATAAGAAGTCAAAAGGGCAACTGCTGCGGTGGTTAAAAGGGAAGCTCAATTTGGAATTAAAAGGTCTGGGTTTAGACCTAGCTCTGTCACAACCTGGCTCTGTAACTTCAGGCAAAGTCATTTAACCTCTCCGGGCCTCTTTTCTTAGAATACAAAATAAAAGAATAAAACCAGCTGGTCTCCAAGGCCTCCTGCAGCTCTGGACATTCTGAGATCGGTTATGAGGTAGGCGGCCTCCACTTCCCCTCACCGAGGGGAATAAAACAGCCTGAAAACAAATCTTAAGCCTGAGTCAGTGTTCCCTGCAACTCCTTCTCTCCAGCCTTTTCTGAGGCTCTTTTGGCAAAGAATTCGTACCCTTGAGGATGACTGCGCTAACAGCTGGATGGTCCTTGGCTAATTCCTGCCTTTGAACAGCTGGCCTAGGAGACAAACAACCAGACAGGATTTTATCAGAAAAAATGACTCAACTTTGGCAGGCCAAGTATAGACAGACAGAACTAATCGAAGCTAAAGAGGGCTGGACTGCTTTTCCGTGGGCCCCCACTACCTCCTTCCAGCCTCAGCAGTGCAGAACCACCCCGAGAAATGGGGGACAGAGAAAGGACTAGACAATTCCTAGGAAGCCCCAGAAGAATTCACGGCTGTCCTATCGTGTTTTCTGCTCCATTCCTTTGAAGAAACCAAACACTGTGAAGCGGTTGGAAGTTCTCAACCAGACCCTGTGGTTATTTTAGGTTAAAAAAAAAAAAAAAGATTCTCCATTGATTGGAAGTGTCCTGCATATCCCAGGGCCCCTGAACACAAAAGCTTCTCACTCCCCCTCCTGATGACAACCCAAAATCCACCACGGATTTCGAAAACCCGAAGAAGAGAACTTGTGATACGCAGACTCAGGCAGATCACAAAGGATGGCTATGTTCCTCCGGGGTCTTCCGTGCGTCTGTTTTCATTATTCACAGGAAACGCGGCATGGGGTCAGAAAGTTCTCTTGATGGCTGTCTGGGTCACTGAATTCTTTTCCCTCTACCACTCAACCACCTACCGACATCTGAGGGTCTCTCTCCTCAAGAATCCTCATACTCTCAACATTGGCAAAGCTCAGTTTTCTAGTAGGCGAAATCTCTCTTCTAAAGTCGGATCCTTGGCTTCCCTTTGTTTAAACAGATTAGTGCCACCAGCAGCCCCCAGAGAAGGGCAAGGGAAAAGAAAACAGCCGCTCACAAAGCTGCACACAGAGTCTGGGTGTGGAACGGAGGTGCCGCCGGGCACCTCGCTGGCTCGTGATGTCTGCGACGGTGCAGTAAAATTAGTAAATTGTGCCAGTGCTAATACTCCCGTCTCAACAAAGTGGTTTGTTTATTAGGGCTTCTTGCTCACAGAAGATGTATTTAAAAACTTTATGAGTAACCTTGGGGATGGACTAGGGGAAAAGTAAACATCAAGCCCAAGTTTTGCCTTTGCCAGCAGCCAGCCCTCCAGCAACGACAGGGAAGCCTGTAACACACGCAGCACTGGGTGAAAACAACACGATCACAACCTCCAAGAAGGATGTACTGATCAAAGGCAGATAACCCTGACTTGGTATTTATCATCTATCTGAAATGTGAGTTTGTTTCCAGAAATGAAGGTAAGTAAGCGATCTAAGTAAGTAGGTACTCAAAACGCTATTGCAGAAAGCTGTTTGTGAATCCATTAAAACATTAAAAAATACGTATGTGTATATATCTCAAAGAGCAAACATATTACAACTTTATTCCCTTTACTTTTCAGTTGTAGAGAATTATCTACAAATGCTTTAACATCTAGGGAGATATCTGACAAAATGTTGACAAGTTTCTGCTTAGTAACAGTAATGGTGTAACTGGTAATATGACACAACAGATGTGGGTTGTTTGTTCCTAGTTATATTTTCTACACTGAAAATCTGTGAGTTTATAATGGGGGGGGTAAGCATTTGTTTTTAAAAACAGACTCCATTTAATCAAATTAAGCGAGACCTGGATTAAATAGTCCTCAGGGAACAAAGAACAGTGAAGAGAGCTGACTAAGGACAAGCATGGTCTGCCCAGAAGGCAGATTTTCTCTATTTCATTCCTGATAAAATAAAATAAAATAAAATAAAAATAATAATAATAACAACAACCCACTGGTAGACCCAGGCTTACCGGATCACTGTGTAAGGACATAATATCCCAACTGGGTCCCCCCCCACCCCCCGCTCTGGCACTTTAAATGTTAAACACACAGAAATCTCTTCAATTTTGTCCTCCATTTTGATGACAATCAGGCCCCACCACTGGGCCTTTTGCCAACGAGTATGGCTACCTACTACAAGTGAACAGGAAGAGTTTGTTTGCAAAACCAGTTTCAATGGAGAGCTCTGTATGCCACAGAATCCCAAACGCTGAAAATGAGCTCCCTTTTATTCACCATCCCCTGACCAGGGTGGACCCAGAACATCTCCCAACTATGGGAGCTTTTATCCTTAGATTGTATTTAGTAGTGATTTCGGTTCTTCATGAATTAGGGCCACCAGTCATAAATCCCGAAAAATAATATCTTTCGGCCTTGCTCTTGCTCCACATCCCCTTCCAAAATTACAGTCTGCTACACGGGGAGAACAGACCAGCACTGGCCACTCGCTATCTCTCAGCCACCATGGGAGGCTGAATTCTAAGATGACCCCAAGATTCCTGCTCCCTGGTACACATCCTCTTAAGATCCCCTTCCCCTGAGTGTGGCCTGTATGACATGAGACTATGACGGCACTTCAGGGAAGGCAATTTTGCAGATATAATTAAGATCCCAATTCAGCTGACTTTGAGGTCATCAAAGCAGAGGTTCTCCTGAGTGGGTCTGACCTCATCAGGCAAGCTTTTTCAGAGAAGTTCTAGAAATCCCAAAGAGATTTTCCTACCGGCCTGGAAGAAGCAGGCCACCAAGAGTCCTACACATGTAAAAAACTGAATTCTGTCAGCAGGGGAGCCAGCAAAATTGCACCCAGACTCCTGACGGAGGGAAACCATGAAGGATACATGGTGTTTTCTAAGTAAATAAGTGTGTGGTAATTTGTTATGTAGCAATAGAAAACTACTACACCCACTCACTGGCTATGTGTCTGTCCACTCCCTCACCCACAATCTTCTTGTCCACATCTCTGAAGATGTTTTTGTGGAGGAAACGTCAACCCTGAGGATAAATGTGGGGACTGGAGACTCTGTTAACCTTGTAGTCAGCCTCAAACTGAAGAGGGTGGCCCTACCCCTGACTTGTCCAACGTGTTCCACCCCTGTTTCTTGAACCTGATGCTTTGCTTCACCTCCCTTGTTCGCTCCTTCTGGGAAGTCAGGCCAAGATGGCGGCTATGACTTCATACCTGGCCTCCCAGACCACAGATCTAGGTTTGGATAAGTCTCTTTTTCCTGGCCAAGGCAAAGTTGACTTTTTTCTTTTACAGAAACTTTTACAAGAAAACCAAGAGATGGAAGGAGAAAGATTTTTTGAAATTTAAAAAAAAAAAAAAAAAAACAGAAACATTTACTTAGGACCTATTTCTTGTACTATGTTAACTAAAGGCTAGTCACAGCCTGGGTTGGCTGGTGTAGCTTCTGGAATATTCATCTCCACATCCGCTTCCCTCCCCGGCCCTATCTTTGCAGGAGGTTTACAACTATGCCAGCTTCCCTCTGGCCTGACTTGCATTTGAGTTGGCACCTTAACTAGCTCTGGGGCCATTCCACTCTGCAGCTTCCCTCCCAGGCCCTCCTGCTCTGGTTTCTGGCTCCATGGATAACCAGGTACCACCCATCTGACTTCAACAATTCCTCTCCCAGGCCTCACACCGGGGACCTCACAAGATAACACTTGAGCGTCACTTGCTATCTTTGCGTCTCTTTGCTCCTATGTCTTACCCTTTTCTCTGACCTCTTCAGCTTTGACTCAGCTAAAATATGTTCAGAATTCACTGTCTCAGGCAACTGTGCTGAATTCTGGAGATACGGAAATGCTGTCATACAGCTCGAGGCCTACTAGGACTGCCTAAAACATGTTTAGTAGTCCACAGTTGAAGCTGGTACCACATTATGCCAAAACTCAATCCACAGTCAAATTATTTTTCTCAGTTAGTGCCTAAGCTTTGCCTTGCTAGTAGTCAGAAAAGCAGCATAATGGCGACCAAAACTTACCCTCAGCTTCTCTATCTCCTAAAAATAGGCACTATAGAGTTGGGCGAAAACCAATGTAATAGGATTTCAGTGTCTAAGTTCCATAGTAGGCTTCTCACTATTAAACTGTCTACTCATAGGTGCCCATTGTTAGTAAAAGAAGGAAACAGAATACTGACTCGCCTTAGGGCAACATGAATCAGTAGAGGTAAATACCTCTAAGAGGGTTCTCTTGACTATTCTAATGTGTGCTGGGCTCAACACAAGAATTCCTTAGTTTGAAGTCCCCTATGGAATCCAGAGGCATGAATATTAGTGTATTACTGAAAAATAACTTCATGAAAGCAAGCTGACCATCTACCAGCCACGTGTCTGTCTTGGACTGCAGTTCCCAGAAGGTATATCAAATGCATTTTGTTGTCTTTGTTCTGCGACCTACAAACATGATGAGGAAGTGGCCATTCACGTGCATTCTGGTGATGACAATGAAAATCAGCATGATCCCTGGCAACTGCCCATGTCAGCTTTGTTAACTCTGTCCCAGGCTTGAGCATCGCTGTGTATGAATCATCAGAAATATAATGGGACATTCACACAAGAATGAGAAAAAAATTTGAACAAGTTATACAGAAGATACCCTCTATCTAGTTGGGAAATGAGTCAATAGCTCACATCAGTGTCCAAAGATCACTGGTCCCAGGGTAATCTCAAAGGCCAAGCCAGCAAAAACAAATGTTTTCCCTCAAGGAGATACCTACTATCAAAGTTCAGGAAAAAAATAGCCACTTAGACAGCCATTTTAACCTCCAGATTGCTGACCCCATCTCCCCTACCACTGTGACCATCATGGTGACCTTATGAGAGTACTCCAGTAGTTGAGTTCCATCTTGTGTTAATGTCACACAGAAATTTAAAAAAATAATGCCAAAAAGATTCCACCTACACTGTACAGGTGTAAACTAGACCTCAAAACACTTTATGAATGACCTACATATTCTCATGTAATGGTAAAATTATCAAAATAAAGGGACTCTTTTTAGACTGCCCCCCCCCACCCTGGCCAATCCCAGTGAAGTGGACTCAAAGATTGAGAGCTTGGGAACACCTTCTCTAGTTTGGGGATATTACTGTCAAGTCACCTCTTTATATTTCACTTTTCCTATAAACAAAACAGGTGCCTGTGCACTAACCTTTCCTCACACGACTTGCTTTACCTGGGTCTGGATATTGGCAGGCCTCTTCTATCACTTCATTCAACAGCCAACATGACACATAAAGCTTATCAACATCCCAGGCAAGATGAGGGAAAAAAATCTAAGGAAGACTTCCTTAAGGGTTATTTTGAAACATTTGTATTTCTTATCCTAGGGGAGAGATGTGTTACAAAAAATTAAATAGTGACATGGGCTTAGGCACTTATTGATGTAGAAGCCAACGTATACTCTTATTTGATAATGGTGCTGGTTGAGGGTGGTGATCTCCAGGCAGAGTTGCCAAGAAGCAAAGGTCACTGTCAAGATTACTTATGGATTTTCTCTAAGGATCTATCTCCTTGTCAACATAATTCTCATCATCAGAGGCATAATGAGGAGAGTGACTACATATATTACTTTGTTAAATCTTCACAGCGAACCTGTGGATTACGTGATATCATTATCCCCATTTCACCAGTGAAAACATGCGAGCTCAGAGGGGGTCCGTAACTTGCCCAAAGTTGCACAACTGAGGAAGGGGCAGAGTCAGGAAATCAAAATCCGTTTCTCTGACTGTAAAAACTACATTCTTTCCAACATGCCCCTTGACCCTCCATCGTAAACATGTGGGTGGATGGTGTCTTGCATTTGTGGGCCATGTGGCTGCCACTGTGTTTTCCAGCGAGGGTATCGAGTCTCACAAAGCAGGCAGCGTTCACTGAAAGGAACCAGACTCACTCTCTGGGCCTCTGCTGAAGGCAAAATACCTGATAGTCATTTCAGAAAGACAGGTAAGGCCAGGTATGCTGACCATCAACCCACGTTTGGTTTTTTTTTCTGGGTAAATGAAGGGGACAGTTCCATCTCCCTCAGTGGGGCATTGTCACGATCAAATGACATAGACCACACCAAAGAACTTCGCAAATGGGAAAGCCCTGATAAATGGAAGGTGACATTATTTCCCTTATCCCCCACTAAGACTCAGAGGGCTATGCATCTGAGCTACTCCCCAGCAGGGCTTTTTTCAGGATTGAATTTGTTTAGGGTGGGGAGCGGGGAAGGATTATGAAGACTCCACCAACACCAGGGACGTGTGTTGGTGCCTTTCCACAGTGAGTCATTTACGGTTCAGTTAATCATGGCAAAGCCAGTCGGTACAATAGCATACACAGCCAATCCTCATTATAGGCAGAATTCCTATTTGCAGATCCGCCTACTGGCCCACATTTATTTGTAACCCCCAAATCAATACTTGTGGCACTTTCATAGTCATTTGCGTATATGCGCAGAGCGGCAACAATCTGGGTTTACCCAAGTGCACATTCTCAGCTGAGTTTGAAGCTCTGTCTTTTTGTTCCAGCTCTCATTCTAGAAGCAAACATCCTTTCCATGGACTATTTAATGCCACATTTTTCACATTTTTGTTTTCTTTCTTGGTGATTTTGCTATTGAAAATGTCCCCCAAAGGCAGGGCTGATATGTTGGCTTGTGTTTCTAAGCACAAGAACGCCATGATGTGCCCTATGGAAAAACTATGTGTTAGGTAAGCTTCATTCAGGCATGAGTTACAGTGCTGTTGGCTTGAGTTCAATGCTAATGAATTTTTAAAATATATTAAATAAGGTGTCTTTATACAGAAACACACCTAAAACAAGGTATGCATTATCGCTTAATGAAAATATTGGGACCAGAGGCTCATAGAAACCTAACCCTACATTTCCCCTACAAGCAATGATTTAGTACTCATTGACTCAGTGTTCACAGCAGCTTTATAGAGCGTAACTTCCCCCAACACAAGAACAGACTATATTTAGTCATTAGAATTTGTGAGCACAGAATATAAATTTGAGGAGGTGGGGGAAAACCGCCTGCTATGCATTTAAAGAGTCACATATTAACGATCTAAAATCATATATTACAAAAAAAAGACTGAGAGGGAATATACAAAGTAGGTAATAGTGCCTCTAAGTTAGCAGAATTAGAGAAGATTTGTTTTTATTTCTCCGACTTCACTCATGTTATTTTCATGGCTTAAAAATAAAATTCTAAGTGCAAAATAATTGCCCCCATTAATGTCAGTGAGAAAAATACGAAAGTCCTTCTTGTCAATTCTGTGACTAATCCAATATGAGGCAACACTTCCAAACGTAATTAAAACCATCTGAGGGACTGTTTGATTCACTTTTCTGAGAAACTTGAAAAAGATCTTCCTAACACGGATGGGACTTGGGGTCCAGCAACATCGAAGTTTCTCTTCGAGTTCTGATTTCTAACTCTACCCTATACTCAGCCTCCTGCCCTGCTTCCTCAGGGCTGATAGGACCCTGCTCCAAAGCCTCAGATTCTCAGTCCCGCACCTCAAATATCAGCCCAGAAAGGGAGTGCCTGTGCCTCCCTGACGGCAGTCACGGACCCTGTTTCATCACCTTCATGGCATTTGCCATTATCTTAAATTATCTTATTTATTCATCTGGTCCAGCTTGTATTGCCTGACCCCTGCCCCCTCCCTAGAATATAGAGCCTGTTAGGCTCATTGTCCGTAGCCACCTCACCCCCACCCCTCAACCTGGAAGGGCCAGATAGGAGGAGCTCAATAAATATTTGCTGACTTACTGACTCTCGGGTTTTCCTGATTCCTTTTTCTCCTTTGACCCCAAACCAGTGTTCAAACCAGTTATCTACCCATTATCTTATTCCAGGAGTCTAGGAATATGCCAGTCATCTCGTAAGTCCTTTCCACGTACACTCCTCTGTGTCCCTTGACTCCATCCCGACTCATTTCCTGGGAGACAGCAGGGTTCAGAGTTAAAGATTTCGTTCGAACTCAATGCAATTTATTCCAAGTGGGATTGGCCATTGGTGGTGTTTCGTTGAAGACCTGCTTATCGCTTGGCTGATTATTTGCTACTCTACATCACACATTCCTTCTTCATGACTAAATCACAGCAAAAGCCTCTAACTTCTCTGCACACACTCCAGGCTGGCTGAGCTTGAGGGGCTGTTGGAAGAATAATCACGTGTGAGAGCTGCTGTTGGTTTATGTTAATGTTCTCCTACCAGAGCCAACAATCCCCAACACATGACCCCCCCCCCCCGAAAGGGAGGTACGAGTGAGGTTGTGGAGGAGGGGGAGATGTGGGCTGGTGGTGAGCACCTGGAAATGTGACAATGGACAAATCATTTTATCTCTGTTGGGAAATCCTTTTTTCACTTACCTGTGTTTTAAGGCCATGAGGGGGATATACATTGAGCTGTTTGTAACGTCACATCTTAAATCAGAAAGCAGCTGTGGTATAGAAAAAAATGCTTTACCTAATCCTGTTTCCATGATGGTTTCTAGGCAACTGCCCAACGCTATGATCCTGGGTTTTCACACAGCCCAGTCACATCACACAGTCCTGTCACTTCGCCAGCAAGAAAAAAAAGCAGGGGTTTGTGAGCAGCAAATATGGAAGGGTAGATGGAACTTTCTTGATGAATCATAAGGAGCAAAAAATCCAGTCACTCTTAATGGAAAGATCAAAATCTTAAGAGGCCCCTGGCATGGGCTTCTGTCTGGGATTCTGCAGTTCCACGAGCATACTGGGAATTCTGCCCTTTGATTTGAGATACAGGTTGCATGTATTGTCCTGATGTATGAGGGATAGCTAAAATGACAACTAAAATTAGGAAATGACCTGTAGCATTGAACAGCTTCTGGGGACAAGAGTAGAGGATTACTTAATTTGCTCCAATTGTATATTATTTTCCTCAGGGGTAGGGGGAAAGACTAGCGAACTAATCCCAGGAACACAATCCACAGATTACAATGACAACTGGTCTCCCGGTGGGGACAGCTGAAAGCACCCAGGAGAAACAGGAGTAGAGCTGGGTGGGAGAGCTCATCTTGGGCCCACCCACGGGGCCTGCCGTGGCCCCCACCTGCAATTTCCATAAATGTTCAGCAAAAGGAAAAGCAATGCAAGGAAACAATCAGGACACCGTGGGTGGTGTCACCCTCTATAAAGACAAGCAATGAAACTGCAGTCCGAACTACTTCAGCAGCACCTCTGTTTCAAAACACACCTGTTCTGTTTTGCCCAGCTCCCCAGCTCTATCCCCTGGAATGCTGCACAAAGGTGCTTGGGACGCTCACTGCTTTCTGTGTGGCAGTGAGCGGAGGCAGCCGAGAGAGTCAGGCAGGGGGCCAGAGGGAGGTTGACCAGCTGCCCCAGCTTGCCCAAACGTCCCTGGTTTTAGCATTCCAAGTCCTGCATCTGGGGAAACTCCTCAGTCCCAGGCAAACCGTGACCATTGCTCAACCTACAAAGGAGTAGAAAGAAAAGTGCAGACATTGCCTAAACACAGGCATACTTAGTCATTCAACACCCTGAGTCACGAGGAATCCAGACTCAGGAAACCCTGCTCTGCAGGTCCCTGCTGTAAAACGGCAGTGAGCCAGCGTCTGGGATGCTGGAGCTTCCCCACCCTGATCCCCACGCCTGGGTTCTTCTTTGACACCAAATAAACTCTAAAGGGCAGCATTCCTCTAACAGCCCACTGACAGAGACAGCGGTCCTCCTCCTCTTTACCCTACATTTGGACGTGAATGGTAGATGGCCATGGTGAACCAGTTGTTCCCTGCTTGGAAATAAGTGGAAATGAAATAAAAAAGCAGCCATGGTAGGAAGCGCAGAGATGTAACCAGAAGCATCCAATTTCAATATAACTGAACATTTTCAATTATAAACAATCAGATCAAAAGGGAGCTCCTTCCTGTTCTCAGAATGTCACTTCCCTCTGTAGTTTCCATCTCTGGGGCCTTGACGATCTATCTGCGTGCCACGCCGAGTAGCTCTAGGGGATCCAAGGCCCAGAAATGCCATACGGAAACAGCACAGAATCACAGCAACGATTATTTTAATCTGTATCTCACAATCCAGGTTCTAAATGTTATGTCAGTACGGAGAGCACACTGCCTCGCTTGAGAAGTCGAACCATTCAAAAGGTGAACGAACACTTCCCCGGGGGGCTGGCGGAACCTAGTCATCTTTTTTTCTAGGAAAAGGGATCTGTCACTGGCAGGAAAGTAGCAAAATTCAATGAACCCGGTTGTTGAAGAGCTGCTTTTAGAGAACAGGTTTCCTTTTATAAAACGGAGGCCTTTCTAAAAGCAGTGTGTGTGAATTTAATCTAGTTTTCCACTGGTGTACATTCAAATTCTCAGAATGTTTGTCTTCTTTTCTTCCTGCCTGTGCCCTCGCTGGGCCCCTGCTCTGGTCCAGCCAGACTTAACGACATGGATTTCCCCCAACATGCAGCGCTCATCACTCCTCCTGGCCTTTGGACCCAGGGCCTGGCATCTGGAGTTCCCCCTCCTCCCCACCTCATAATCCGGCCTCTTCCCACATCCCCCTGGGAGTCAGGTTGCTACGCCCCCCAAGGGCACCAGAGCCTGAACATAACCTCCTCCTACTGCATTTATCACTTACTTTGTGCATTTTTTTTATCTATTTCCTTCTCTCTCTCCCTCTGGGTGCTCTCTCTCTCTCGGGTAAATAAATAAAATCTTTAAAAAAAAAAAAAAAGAAAAAGAAAAAGAAGAACATGCCTGGAGAAAGATAGACTGGGTATAAAAGGAGAATGATAAATGCAATGACCTTTACCTCTTTCCTCTACCAAAGTAATAACGGATCCATAAGTCAACACATTTCAGATGAGCTCTTACTAATTTTTGCTGTAACATAGGGAGGAATAATGATCATAATACAGCATTTCCTTCCAGAAAGGGAAAGCATCATGTTTGGCACGCTCTGTAGCAGGCCTGACCCACTGCCGTCTTAAGGAGCTAAAAACCAAACCAATAACTTGCCAATTTTCTCCTAAATCCAGGCCATCACTACGGTTAATTTCTGTGGTCGCTGAGAAGCAGACAGCTATCAGATCTTTCTTTTCTTCCCTGACCATGCAGTTCCCTGGGGTCAGCGGGAATATGGTTCAGTTTAATACTCATAGGCCAGAAGACAATTCCAGAAGTTCCTGTTACCCAAGGCATCTGGGCCAAGGCTATGGCTAACAGACTTTATGAACTAACACAAGTTAGAAGAGCATTCATATTTAAAAAAGGGATCCCATTAAGTTTGGGACTTGGAGACAAACCACTAAGATCTCTGGTGTCTGTGGAAGATGACTGGGATTTCTATTCCCTCAAAATAATCAGAAAAGAAATCCTTAGCTACTTAAACCCAGTCACTTGAGATCATCAGATGGATTAAAAAGAGTTCAAAACGTCTTTATTTAAGGAACCACCTTATCTGCCTAGCATTTGTGGCAATGCAATGTCTAAATGTTCGAAGACATCCAGTTAATTAAGTGGGGAGTCTCTTTTTCCGAATGTCATACCTTCCACATCAAGGGACAATGAGTAAGTTGCTCATAAGTCAGGACCCCTTGAGCTCCTCCAACCAGGTCATCCAACTGACTGTCCCTACTCTGCCAGCCCAATGCCTAGATTTGGGTGAGTGGATCTGGTCACAGACGAAACCCAAGGAAAGTCCTAGAGGGTCAAGGTCAAATCTCCAGTGCCCACACCATACAAACTTGAGCTCTGATGGAAATATAAGGGAAATAATAACTCAAGTATCTCTTTTCAGTCTTGCAAATATCAATTCATGGGGCACCTAGGTGGCTCAGTCAGTTAAGCATCTGCCTTTGGTTCAGGACATGACCACAAGGTTCCTGGATCGAGCCTCACATTGGGCTCCCTGCTCTAGGAGCTGCTTCTCCTTCTGCTTCTCCCCTGGCTTGTGCATGCTCTCTCTCTTTCTCTCTGCCAAAAAAAATAAACAAAACCTTAAAAAAGAAAAGAAAAGATCAAATCATGAAAAAAAAAAAACAAAAAACAAAAAAGATGAAAATTGAAGCCTAAGAGAAAGAACCTTGACTCCAAGGACTACAATTGACTTCCTAGTGAAGATCAGAGTCCTTACCTGGGGAGAGATGCAAAAATGGTCTCCATAGTGTGCAATCCCTGACATTAAGAAGTGGTCTCTATTTCTCTCCTTGTTGTTTCTAGAATAGCTTTTTGAGTTGTTTTGGCTAACAGATTATGGAGGAAGTGACTTTGTCCAAGTTCTGAAGCTGGGCAGAACGTGACCTAAGAGTCTTCAACACTCCCAATCTCCCCCACGGAAGTGAGCTGCCACGTGAATAAGCCTGGGCTAGCCTACGGGAGGATGAAAGACCCCAGGTCCTGTACCCCCACCATTCCCTTCCTGTTCTACTCCGTCTGATCACCAGCCATCCTCAGGAGCTACAAGTTGAGCAGCACCTCACCACAGACTCATATGAGTGAGCTCAGCTGACATCAGCACAAGAACGACCCATGTGAGCCAAGTCCAAATGGTTGGTTCACAGAATTGTGGGCTAAATAAATGGTTGTACGCTTTGAGTCACTAATTTGTCATGCAGCAAAAAGTCATACACCATTCCCCAAAACTTTCTGAAAGAGAAGAGATAATCATATGTCCAAATGGCATTCAATTCCTTGGAGACAGAAAACCAGACCAATAATTTCCCAAATACTCTACAAAGTAGGGCAAGTGAAATTATGATGAAAAATCAAATCCTAAAGACCGAATGAAATTATCATTTGGTAAATTTCATCCTTTACACTAAGGGAGGGAAGTGGACATAATATTTAGAAAATTTAAAGTAATTTTATTACTGTGCTTACTAGTGCAATAGAAAATAGAATGATAAAATCCTCACCCCAGTAACTTTCACTTCCACTCCCTTGCCTGTCACAGAAGTCTACTTATCCACATCGCAGGGTCCCAATTTTTATAATTCCCATTACTTTGTATCCCCACTATAGTCCTCTAGCAAAACCACAGAACAGCAGTAACTTCCACTGACAGAAATCCTTTACTGGGTGCTTTATACACACTATGCTTTGAATTTTCACAACCACCCCATGAGTTGAGTACAATTAGACCCATTTTATAGAGCAGTAAACCGAGGCTCGGAGAGGTTAAGTAACTTGACACAGTCACGTGGTCTGAATGTGCTGGAGACAGAATTTAAACCAGCATCTGTGTGATTTCGCAGCTCACACATTTTCCATGATGCAACACAGCCTTGACGGAATAGTAAGTGCTGGGCTCATAACATAGACTTCTCATGAGAGCACAGGCTCAAAATACAATGACTATAAATAAATGCAAAAATAAATAAATACACACACACGTACATACACAGGGTGGAGAGAGAAAAAGATGCAGCTGTGCCAATTGCAACTCTGCCCCAAAAGTTGGAACTTTATTGACTTTGGCCAAACCCTTTCCGAGACTGAGGGAAAGAGAGAAAGCAGCAAAAATATAAGATGGTTAGGATTAAATGCTTGTTATCCAATTATCTAAGAAAAGACATCGCTGAAGCAGTGGTCTCTGAACCCAAAGCAGACAGAGCGGAACTTTCTGAAATTCACAGAAATGCAACTGGCTAATTGCCCATATTTGTGAAAAGTCTCCCATAACACTACCACTACTGAAGTCAAACATGGGTTTTATTTACACAAACAAATAAATATAATCTTATTTATCAATTATTTTAAATTTAATAGTAAACTATTGTCTGACTTGTACTTAAAAGAGAAATGTAGCCTTACAAAGTACGCCGACTGTTTTTGTAAGAAACTTGTATTTTCAAATTAAATCTTTATGCTCTCCCTGAAATTCATTTCCTTCTTCCAAATTATTTATAAACCAGAAGAGAGAGACGAGAATTTAAAAATTTCAACTGCTCTCAATTGTTTCGATTTAAATTAATTCCTCTGATGGCCTGAGATCTGGCCAGCATATAAACAGGCAACGGTTTGAGGGAAAGTGTGTTAAGTCACCTGAATCAAAACTGGGGAAAGAACACCACCATTTTTTGCCAAAGCGAAGCAGAGTCTGATACTCTCTGGTTGGGTCAGCTGTCACTTCCTCCACCCAAGGGCCCCAGAGCTGGTGGTGGTGGGGGGGGGGGGGGGTCCTCTCAGGCCTTTCCTACTTCGCCTTCTCTGGAGGAGGTCCCTTCTTCCCCCCTTGGCTGTAACGGAACATTCAGATGGTTCTACGGCTGCTGCTAGGCCTCACCTCTGGCTGTGGTGTTCCAGAGTCACTCCTCTGTCACGCCACCCCTCCACTCCATTTCTACAGCAGGGGTCTTGCTCTCTGGTGAGCTGGTCCCTGGAGCCCTGATGACTTTCCTTATCTTGCCCAGGGACATACCTCATGAGTCCCACCGTGACTGCAGTCCCTACACTCTGTCCCTAGAAGTTCTCAGGCTCATCCTTCACTGTTTCCCCCAGCTGCTCCCGGCCAACACATCTGCCAGGTCTCTGTTGCTTCATCTTAGGAGGACACCCTCCTCCGACTCCCCGGTGCCAGCCTCCCATCCCCCGAGGCCAGACCCCCTCACTTCTCTGGGTGCTTTCCTCCGGACTCAGACGGCTTCTCCACGTATCCAGCCCTCCCTGCTCCTCCCCATGACCCCCTTCCTTCCCCATGTGCCATTCCACTGAAAATCCAGGCCGAAGTCAGGAGACTCTTGCTCCCCAAGGGGAAGAACCAAAATGTTCACATGAAAAGGGACGTTGGAGGTTTTTAAAATTTAAACCCGTCTCAATGCAGGGTCACTGCCTACAGCATTTCTGAAGATCAAGACCACACGGACCACACAGACCACCGCCGAGCAGCTAAGCGGTCACGTGCTCAACTAAAGCCGCCTCCTTCACCACGTTTGCTGGATGGCTGTGGTCTGGACCTTGGAACTTTCTTGAAGCCTGTCAGCATGGACTCTGAGTTTTTAATTCTCAGGTCTCGGCACTCACCTGGATGAACCACTGGCTCCCAGGCTCCCTCTGTGGGCCTTCACCCCCCATCTTCTCCAGCATCATTTCCCCTCATCTCCTGGCTCACGGGGCCTCCGCAGGCCTCCCCCGGGCCCAGCAGACTCCTTCCAGAACCACCTTCCCCACCTTCCCTGGGTTGAGGGCTGCCTGTAGGCTCAAATGCCACAATATCAGAGAGGCCTTCCCTGACAACCCCAGGTCAATGAGCCACCCCACCTGTTCTGTTCCCCATAACACTATCACCTCCTGAGAAATTACAGATGTGTTTGCTTTCTCCCTCCCTCAGCAGCACACGACACTCCAAGAAGGCTGGACCCTTGTCTGCTTGATTCCCTGCTGTATCCCCAGCACCCAAAATATAGTAGCTGGCACCAAGAAAGTGCTCCATAAATATTTCATCAATAAATTAATCCGCACTCCTTCCATGCTCGCCATCCCCATCACTCTCGTGTTTCCTTGCTCTCACACCGGCCTGTGTGCCCTACTTCCAGGGTGATTCTGCATATGGATTCTGACCGATGAGCAGTCCCTTCCTGCTTTGAGTCCCTTGGGTCTTCAGGCCTCTATCTGCTCCTTGACACCAGACACCCTCCCCTTCCCACTCCAGAACCTCCTACCCCAACAAAAGCCTGGAGAAGCACACGGCCTATGTCATCTTCTAATTTGCTAATAAGAAGGATGAACAGAGATAACCAAAGACTCCTCTCTTCTTCGATATTAAGCTAGAATCTACATTCTCTTGACTACCTCTTAGCCGCCCCACCCTACCGCAAGGCCAACACCGCTCTCTTCCTTTTCACAAAGGTTCTGTTCCATAATCAGCTAGAGATGCTTTCCAGACATTAGTGTCAAGATTTTCCTTTTCAAAAATCTATACTGTACTCATTGCTCTCTAGTTCTCTTGTAATATATGCTTCATTTTAAAATCCTTGGGGCGCCTGGGTGGCTCAGTGGGTTAAGTCGCTGCCTTCAGCTCAGGTCATGATCTCAGGGTCCTGGGATCGAGCCCCACATCGGGCTCTCTGCTCAGCAGGGGGCCTGCTTCCCTTCCTCTCTCTCTGTGATCTCTTCCCTTCCTCTCTCCTTCTGTGATCTCTCTCTGTCAAATAAATAATATCTTTAAAAAAAAAAAAAAAAATCCTTATACTGGGGGCGCCTGGGTGGCTCAGTGGGTTAAGGCCGCTGCCTTCGGCTCAGGTCATGATCCCAGGGTCCTGGGATCGAGACCCACATCGGGCTTCCTGCTCAGCAGGGAGCCTGCTTTCTCCTCTCTCTCTCTGCCTGCCTCTCTGCCTACTTGTGATCTCTGCCTGTCAAATAAATAAATGAAATCTTTAAAAAATAATAATAAATAAAATCCTTATACTTTTTTTTAAAAGATTTTATTTACTTATTTGAGAGAGAGAGAGGAGCAGAGGGAGAGGAACAAACAGACTCCACATGGAGCACAGAGTCCTATGTGCGGCCCCATCCCATGACCCCAAAAGCACAACTTGAGCCAAAACTAAGAGTTGGATGCTCAACCAACTGAGCCATCCAGGTGCCTCCTTACACTGGTTTTTAACAGTCCATGCAACTTTTATATTTGTCCTCCAATGGACACCAACGCTTCTATCTTCTAGATACATTCTTTTGCATTATTGTTTCTGTTTTTTATAGGTTGAATTTAAACTTTCTTCCAACTTCATCAACTATATATATATATTTTTTAAGATTTTTATTTATTTATTTGACAGACAGAGATCACAAGTAGGCAGTGAGGCAGGCAGAGAGAGAGGAGGAAGCAGGCTCCTCGCGGAGCAGAGAGCCCAACGTGGGGCTTGATCCCAGGACCCTGGGACCATGACCTGAAGCTGAAGGCAGAGGCCTTAACCCACTGAGCCACCCAGGCGCCCTCATCAACTGTATTTACAGTAGACTCCTCGTCAGAGAGCTATCTAATTTTTTTCCCCTGGATTCTTTGAAATCCTCCTCCCTAAATTTCTGATCCAGGGATAATTGTATTCAGGTGTTACTAGATTTGTTTTGAAAAACCTTAAAATAGAAATGGTCATTCCCCTTTTAGTTTTGGTAGGGTTTTGTTTTAAGCCTATTTTTGCTGCATGTGGCTTTTCTGTTGAAGAACAAAAGAAAAAATAAATATAGAGGAATGATAGCAACACCAAGGAAGAACTTAACACAATCTGCTTTCAGCAGAAACAGATCTCTAGAAAGTCTAAACATCCCGTTATCCCCTTTAAAGTTTACCACGTTAAAGAAATCCTCACTTAACCTACCATCAAGTCTGTCTACCTGGGCTCCCAAAGCACTCGTCACAACCAAAGCCATCAATGTTTGTCAACAGGGGAATGTTTTCCTCTGATGTTTATTCTTCCCACCACTCCACGCAAACACTGGAGCACCTGGGGCTACGACTCAACAAATACAGGAATTCTAAACCATCCAGAAAAACCAGATCATTGCAGTAGAGGGGAGGAGGGGATAACCATGATACGCAAAGGAGTTGGACACCGAATTATCTGGACAACCTGCTTCCCCTTCTTCCAAGGCTACCCTTTCTTTCCAGTGACGGAGAGTCACAAACCAGGAGTAAGTAAAATCAAGATCCACCCCAGAGATTATCCACTAGTGGAAAAGAGACACTGGAAAAGCAATGGCCTCCAAAACCAGAGGTGGGTCAGGGGACACTGCGGTGCCCGGTGCCCCACAACAGCTCAGGCTGTGGCTGACTCCAGCAAGCACATTCTCTTGAGATAACTCACAGTTTCCCTATAAATAGGAGCTTTGAAGGGTTCCTGGGTGGTTCAGTTGGTTGAGCATCCGCCTTCAGCATTGGTCATGAACCCAGGGTCCTGGGATTGAACTCCACATTGGGCTCCCTGCTCTACAGGGAGCTGCTTCTCCCTCTCCATCTGGCCTTCTCCCGAGCTTTGCTATCACCTGCTCTATCTCTCTCAAATGCATACATTAAAAATCTTCAAAAGAAAAAGAAGAAGAAGCAGCTCCATACTCTTCCCTCTCTCCCAACACACGTCGTATATACACACACAGCACACAAATACATTTATATTCTTGACAGGAGAACCAAAGCCATAAAAGACCGAAATCTGTGGAATTGTGCTGGTGTAAGCAATTGGGGTTTCTCTTCTAGAATAATTAAACTGAATCAATGACAACAGCTACTTGATTATGAGACTTTGGAGTCCACACATGAAATATTAGAATATTATTAATTTTAAAATATTAGGAGAACCCACAGGTGACTAGGCCACTTCGAGCGGTTCTTCTGAAATATTTTCTTGGAACACCTTAGGCAGAATCATGTCCTCAGAAAGCGTTGATTAAACAGTCTTTAGAGAAGGAGTGTGGCCCATGTCAGAAGCAAGGTGCCCAGAAGAGGAAGCCCTGGGCTCCCACCTGAACGATGCACTCTCTGCAGAGATTTAAGCCCAGGCCTCAAGCTCTCTTCCACGGTCAAGTGAAATGACCAGGATGAGACCTCTAAAGTCTCACTCCCCCAACCCTGTCCGATTCTGCATCTGAGGAGGAGCAAACTGAAATGCTATTAGTTATGCCAATATCAGCAATTGGGATATAGGTCCACTGACTCTACTTGCCTAGCCCCGGACAGAAATTCTGCAGTTATACCTTCAGGTCACTATACCAGGTCACTATACCAGAATACGGCCAACTGGCTGGCTTAACCAGTGACAGAAACTTGTTTTCCAGAGGCTGAGAAGTCCAAGATCAAGGTGCGGGCAGGTTCAGTGAGTGGTGAGAGCCCCGTTGGTTACAGACTGCAACTTCTTACTGCATCCTTACATGGCAGAAGGGACCAGAGATCTCTTTGGGGTCTCTTTTATATGGGTGCTATATCTTTTTTCAAGATTTATTTATCCATTTTAGAGAGAGCATGAAGCAGAAGGGGCAGAGGGAAAGGGAGAGAGAATCTCAAGCAGACTCCAGGCAGAGCACGGAGCTGGACGCCCAGTCAACCTCATGACCCTGAGTTCATGACAGGAGCAGAAACCAAGGGTCAGATGCTCAACCCACTGTGCCACCCAGGTGCCCCTACATGGGTGCTAGATCTTATTCACCTCGGGAAGGCTCTACCTCCAAATACCATTACATTGGGGGTTAGAACTTTCACATATGAAATCTGGGCAGACATAAATATTCATTCAGTCCACTGCAAACTTGTATCACTGGAGGGTCTGGTAAGACCCTCCATCACCTGGAGGATCTATTAAGACCCAGATGCCTGGGGCTCACTGCTGGAGTTTCTAATTCAGTAGGTCTGGGATGGCGCCAAGAAATATGCATTTCTAACCAGTTGTCAGATGCTGCTGCGGTCCATGGAGCAGATGTTGAGAACCACTGGTCTCCCGGGAAGGCACATGACATTCACTGATGGGATCGGGGACTTTGGGAGCTGAGGCTGGGAGAGGAGCCAGCCAACCAAGGCAAAGGAGCCAAAGAGGACACAGACCTAAGAAAGGGACAGCCATGAAATTCTTCCAGAAAGTGAAAGCACAGGGCTAGCTGCATCTTCTTAAATTAATATCCTAATGTATATTACCTTATAATTTGCAAAATGTGTTATTTTCATCATCTATCTTATTTCAATACTTAAAATATTTTCAATACTTAAAAAAAAAGTCCTAGTAGGTTGTAATCTGATGCTCTTTCAGAAAGCAGATAAAAACAAAAGCAAACTTAGTCAACAAAGAAAACTGGAAATTCGGGGTGCCTGGGTGGCTCAGTGGGTTAAAGCCTCTGCCTTCGGCTCGGGTCATGATCCCAGGGTCCTAGGATCGAGTCCCACATCAAACTCTGCTCGGGGAGCCTGCTTCCTCAAGAAAACTGCCTCTCTGCCTAATCTCTGTCTGTGTAAATAAATAAAATCTCACTGGAAATTCATTGATAACTCAGTGCTCAAGAGAGAGAAGGGGTGTGTCCTTGGTGTTGAATGTGAATATTTAAAAGGCACATGTTAATTCTAGTCCTGGCTCAGATAGAGAGGGGAAAGCTTGGAACAAGCTAATCTTTTGGAAAGAAGAGGGAGAACGTCTCACTTCTAACTACAGGAAGTTCAACGTGGAGATTTCACAAAGAATCAGCGGTAACATACTGTGCCTCAGCTTCATGCCTCTGGAGTAAAAAAGAATAAAAATCAGCAAGTTATAAAAAGAAAAATTGGAGGCAAAAGGGAAGCACCTTTGCAATCTGAGAGTTAGCTAGAGCTCCCCTGAAAACGGTTTTATTGACAAGCTGCAAGAACTGTGGTTCAGCAGCGTTGTCCTGCTTCCCGAGGCTACGTGTGAGCCGAGCTCTTCTCCAGGTGGCACCTCTCCC
Organism: Mustela putorius furo; assembly: GCF_011764305.1. Classification (NCBI taxonomy): domain Eukaryota; kingdom Metazoa; phylum Chordata; class Mammalia; order Carnivora; family Mustelidae; genus Mustela; species Mustela putorius. Next base: position 91,281,649 of record NW_025421998.1, read on the forward strand.
TACATACAGACTCTGAAGCATCTCGGGAATGGGAGCACGGAAGGAGGTTGTCATGGACTGAATATCTGTATCCCCCTAAAATTCACCTGCGGAAGCCCGGGCCATCAACGTGATGGTATCTATCTGGAGGTGGGGCCTTTGGCAAGTGATTAGGTTAGGAGGTCAGGAGGGTATGATCCTCCTGATGAGATTAGGGCCCTGATAAGAAGAGACCAGGGAGCACCACTCACCGGTGCTTGCTTCCTGCTTGCATTCTCTCTCTCTTCCCCTGCACTAGATCTCTCTCACCCTCCCCCTCTCTCCCCCCACATCCATCTCCTTCTCTTTTCCTCCCTCCCTCCCTCTCTCCTTCCTTCTCACTCTCTCCCCATCCTTTTCCTTCTCCCCCACTCCCTCTCTCTTTGTCCCCCCACCCTCCCCATCTCCCCCCATCCAATTGGGAGAAACGAGTTTCTGTTGTTTAAGCCATCTGGTCTATGTGTTTTGTTACAGAAACTCAAGCTAAGTCAGAAGGGGAGTGAATGTAGGTCAACCCAGCGGTTCGGGGCTCTGAACTCATAATCAAGGTATCATCGCCTACCTAGTGACAATTAATCGAACTTCAGGCCAAGTGTCCAGAAAGGATACTTTTTTAATATAATAATGTCCTTGCACTAATAGCAGATCTAAAACAGAATAAATGCCAGACTTGGTTTGAGTCCCAGCTTGCCTCCAGAGTGGCTCCACTCCCTACACCAGGTTCTGACCCAATGCTAATCTCAGACAAGAGAGGCTCTCTGTTTAACTCTGGAGCAGGACACCCTTGCTATTCACGTGAACCTGATGGGACAGTTTGGTTCTGGCACTTGGATTCTCTTCTAGATCCCAAACGCCATGGCTTCTAACTGGAGTTTGGCTTCCGACCAGTGTTTGCTGCCTACAGGTTCCCAGTAACAGGAGGCCTGCCTGAACTCCACTCCAAAGAACCTTCTTCCCCTGACAGCTCAGCCTCACACTGGCCACCTGCACGCACTGACCGCCCTCACCTACCCACGATTCCTTGCACGGTAGTACCCCATCCATTGGGTGCAATACCACGTGAATTCCTAATGGCTACTGTTGGCTGATCACCAACTATGTTGAAACGAAGGATTCTTGCTTTAACACGTGTTACGCCTCAACACAACACTGCAGGTAGATACTACTCTTCCCATTTGGAGGTGAAGAACAGGAGACTTAAAAAGTTAAATAATTCTTATAACTACACTCAAGTAAAAATAAATTAATACCTTAAAACATAAAACGAAAACCAAACAAACCAACGTTAAATAATCTTATCAAAATCATACAGCCAGTTAGTAAAGACTTGCAATTTTAACCTGCCTGCTTGATTTCAAAGTCTCGTCTTCCTACTATGCCCTAGTGCCATTTCCACCCCATCTTGGTGAACCCCATCCTTTCCCCACAGCTGATGCTTCGTTGGACCAGAGCTGGCCACCCTTCGAGCCACCCTCTCAGCCTCACACACGGAGCCATCCCAGCCTCCTCCAATAAGGTCCACAGCTAAGTCAGTACCCCTCCCCCATTCCCATATACCCCCTTAATCTCATTGCCTGATCTCTGTCCCAACCCATACGTGAATTTAGTTTGGCAACTCCCACCTGCTTCACCATCAATTTCCAAGTTGAAGCACAAAGTCATCAGGATGCATAAGAACAAGTCTTGTATATATCATATGGGGTGTCCCCATATCATAGGGACAAAGGAGATGACGGGAAAAGACAAAGGAAGGAGAAGAGAGAATAAAAAAAAAAAAAGCACTGAAGAGAGAGGAGGAAGAAAGAAGAAAGCCGACCACATGCTGCCCAGTTAAACAACACATGTCAAATAAGGACATTCATGAGGCTGCTTAGTCAGGAGGGACAGGAAAGTCTGGACCTGCAGCACAATCCCTGGTCTTCCCAGTCCAGCCAAAGCAAACTTTTCCCAGTCTGAGAAGAGAATGTGCCTGATATCAAGAATTACAAATCGTAAAAGCAATGTTTGATCTTTCATCAGACCCTAGATAGGAAAGGAAACCAGCTCTAAAAGACATTTGGGGGACAACTGGGGCAATCTGAACACAGACATATGAGAAAACAGTAGGGCATCCATGTTTAATTGTTTTGAGTGATAGGAAGCTGTTCCAGAGCACGTCTTTGTTCTTCAAAGAACATCTGCTAAAGTACTTAAAGATGAAATGTCATCGCGTCTCACTTTTAAAGGGTGAGCAATAAAACAACACACATACACACATACGGAAATAAGCTAATATGGTAAAATGTTAACAACTAGTAAATTTAGTTGGAGGATATATGTCTTCACTGCACTATTTTTACAATTTTTCACAGGTCTAAAATTTTTCGAAATAAAAAGTTTAAGGGAAAAAAAATACAAATTAGCCCCAACCTGAGAAAAGAAACTTCCATTAGCCTCGGGACATTTCCATTGATCCAGTAAGTTCCTCCCACTGACGGGGGATGTGGGGGTTAGGGGGGCATGGAGCTCTGGCTGTGGGCTGCCTGTGGAGAGACACCACCTACCATGGGTGAGCAGAACAAGCTCCCTAACCTCCTCAAACCTCAGTCTCCTCACTTGTAAAATGGGGCCAAATATAATACCTAACTCAAGGAGTTAAAGACTTAAATGAGACAATTCATAATAATTATGAAAGATAATTCATCATCATCATATTATTATTGATATGAGAAAGGACCAAAAAAACACTATCCCCACTTAAACTGCCAAATAGAATCCCGAAGGCTAGACCAACTATTTTGTTTTAGATTTTTTTTTTTCTCTTCCTCCTATGTAAAACACAGAGAAGCAATTTCGGAGAGATGGCATGTGCCGAAAACCGCAGATACTGGAATGGATCCATCTATCAGGCTGTAAAGGTGAGAACAGGATGACACCTCTCTACCAAAGCTTCCTATAAATGTCCTTGAACTTGACGTTCAGGGTAAAGCACTTGCAGCAAAGAAACAAACTGTAAGAAAGAAAACTGAGCCTCCTGCCGCTAAGCGGGGCCGTTCATGGAGCAGAGTAGAGGCTGGTGGGAAGCTGAAAGTCAAAACCGATTTCTTCTTTTGGCCAGAAAAGCTCTCGCTGGCCAGGACCCTGAGGGCTGGCTTCTCCCCTCCCCACAGTAACTGCCCTTGATGGCTGGGAGTGCGGCCCAGACAGAGTGCATTCCTCAGGGCTGGAGAGTGGGCGTGGGGCCAGCAGCCGTTAAACACCACTTTTGTATCCTCCAGCAAGAATGTCTGGAACCAACAGCATGTGCCTTGTTCTAAGAACAGATTTCTCTTCGAGCAATTTCTCCAGCATACAGAAGATCTGTTATACAGTATACATCGACCTATATCTGTGCTTACTTTAAAACTGTGTACTTCAGTGGGGGATACTCCGGAACATCCCTATTTTGTACAAGCCTAGACTAGGACATGCTTCCAACATCAGTAGGAATGGAGTCCCCGGATTCAGTTAGCAGCACCACGGAAACACCCAAATTTAAAAGAAAACAATGAAATCTACAAAGAGGCCCACAGTTGCCCATGTATTCCTGGAATTTGAGTTATATATCTTTAAAAAAAAAAAAAAAAAGGTTTTAGAAGACAGAGAAGTTTTTACACGGGACACGAAGGGGAACTGCAGACACTGTAGCACCCCGAACCCACTCCCTCGGGGACAAGGCTCTGACGTGTGGGAGCGCACAGAACATAAAGCCTTCTGCTGTGCATTCAGAAACCGGGGGCCTCCCTGCCCACGGCAAAGCCCCTGACCTCATGTTCTTCTGACCTTAATCATGGACTTCCCTGGAGAGTCACAAAAACCCATGGGCTGTTTATAATGTGTACTCCGGCTCTTTTTACCTTTCTAATATTATTAATTAAAAATTAAGCAAATCTTTTTAAAAGAGAAAAAAGAAGGGGTGACACCAAAATTCCAACACTGGAATATTAGTTAAGAAACACAAGAGAGGGGCGCCTGGGTGGCTCAGTGGGTTAAGCCTCTGCCTTCCGCCCAGGTTATGAGTAAGCCCCGAGTTGGGCTTTTGCTCAGCAGGAAGTCTGCTTCCACCTCTCTCTCTGCCTGCCTCTCTGCCTACTTGTCATCTCCATCTGTCAAATAAAAAAAAAAAATACAAGAGAGATGCATAATGAAGACAACATAAGCATTAAAAAGTGATAGGTAAGAAATAAAGAAAACAAACGCGTGGTCACCAGAAGCAAGGGGAGGGGGTGCGACTATGGATGAAACAGCTGAAGGGGATTAAGACTGCATTTATCATGATGAGCACTGAGTAATGGATAGAATTGCTGACTTACTATATTGTACACCTGAAATTAATATGACACTCTGTTAATTATGCTGGATGTTTTTAAAAAGAAGTAATAGGTAAATATTAAAATAAGAAAAATATCACTGGATGTTAAAAAATATGACACAAAAGTTATGAGGAATATTAATTATAGCTATATAAAAGAAAGACTCAGAAAATGTCTGACTGCTAATGCAACAGAAATTTACAGCCATTTTAGGGGGTTATAATGCGTTTTTAAGAGATGTCTCTTTTTTCATTTCTGTAATGGGGTAACATTCTTTTTGTAATAACAGTAACAGTTATTCTTGATTTTAAACAAGGAGAACAATGAATAAGGGCAGATTTCTGATTATGAACCTACAGTTATCTAAGGGAATTAAACACCGTACCCTTTAATACATTCAATCAATACATTGTGCATCGACCAACACAGGGAGTGTTTTCACACTAGCAAGTCCCCACATTCACACTCTGGCAACAAAATCCGCCTATTTGCTTTGGGGAGTGTCCCCAGTTGACAACACAGGGATAGAGGCTTTGGCATCTCTGCAAAAATATTTATGTATGAGAATACATGACACACACACACACACACACACACACAGAAAGTTAAAGAAATAACCTATATGAAAGCCTAAAATGATTTGAAATTCTGTAGCTAACAGTGGACTTCGTCACAGGGAGCCCTACTCCCATTTCTTGACTTGTTCAAAGACTTGGGTCCTCAGGGGTAGAGATCCTGGGAGTTCTCTGAATCCACAAGCTCACAGTGAGTGTGTGCTCAAAGTTGATAAGCTTTTCCCAAATCAGCTTAGTACCAGAATGAGGAACAGAGAACACAGTTTTCTAGACAGTGACCCACAGGTGCCCATTCTCTTTGAACACAGTGGAAATCCACGTGTCCCTTGGAAGCCAGAAGAATGCACGATGAGAGCCAAGTTAGTCTACTGTGGTCCTCAGAGGGAGTAAGCAGCCAAAGGTAACAGGAGATGCTTAGGGCCAAGAAAGTAGGAGCGTAGGGCCCATCGGCACCAGGTCCATTATTATGCCCAGAGACTCAGTATGGTATATCCGGGACATTGTAAGAGACAGGTTATTTTTCATAATGCCATGCAGGTGAAAAGGGACAATGGCAAGAGGGGTCTCAAGTCAGCCATGGCTTTCCAATTCAGTCTCAAAATGCTCCTCTGAGAAACCCACTTCCAATAGGTAATGATCCATATGGAGCTTCTAATTAATGACTCTCTTACCCATATTCACAGTTTAGTTCTCCACCAGTTAACCATGCAAGTTTTCACAAGATTACTAGCAATCTAAAAACATTTTATGAGTTGACATTGTAGGTTCTGAAGAGCATTTCCAGACCAATGATTGCCCATCATTGACTCTGCCGCAGCAAAGGTAGAATCCACTAGGAATGAGACATGAGAGGGAAGAAACTGTTGAGAGGCAGAAATACCCATATTATAAAATTAGAAATAAAAGTGAAGAAATAATAGAAATAGAAATAATTAGAAAGAAAAGTAAAATGCCAAGTATCAATCTTAAAAAAAATCCTCTTTTATTAAAAAAAGAAAAGTCCAATAAAAAGACTATTCCTATCTCCCCCATTGAATTCATCCACTGAACAAATATTTCTGCATGTTGGGTACTGAGGTATAGTGGTGATAAGAAGCAAACAGATCCTTGCTCTACTGGAACTTACACTAATGGATGAGAAGATGTCCATCAATCAAAATAATGAATAGAAAATATAAAAATGTTATAATCCCTCTGAAATAAAGGCAACCAGATCACCAAGAGCAGGGAGAGTTTCCATAAGACTCAAGCTCAGTCTAACAGATAAACAGCAGTTAACTGGGCAAAGGGAGAGGGCAAGAGTGTTCCAGACAGCGGGAACAGTATGCGTAAAGGCCCTGTTGCTGGAAGAAAAAGACGTTAAACATTTAAAAAAGGGAATGGAATTCTTCGGGCTGGAGCACAGAATGCCAGGGAAAAGGTGTACAGAGGTCAAGCCCCAAGGGAGATGCAGGACCTTATTAGGATTTTTTTTTTTTTTTAAATCGTTAACAATATAAAGCCATTGAGTGGCTTAAGAAATGACAGTGATTTGGGCAGATCTGCATTTTGAAAATATTTCTCCTAGACCTGGGGATAATGGGAAGGAGAAGACAAAACAGATGTGAGGAGAATGGCTGATCAGTTATGCAGCAGGTCCTGGTAAAAGATGGGGGCCGCTTTGTCCTAATGAGGCGGCCAAGGATATGGGAAGAAGTGACCGAGTCAAGGCATTTAGGAGGAAATATCTGCAGGAGGCGGCGCGACAGACTGAATACAGGGGCTTCGGGAAAGGATGACGAGGATGGCTGGGAGGAACCTCGCCTGCCTGCGTGATGAGGGCCTTATCCATCCCTGAGATGGGCAACAGGTTTTAGGCACGGCCTGGGGGAGAGAAGCATCTCAAGTTCAGTGTGTGACATATTTCACTGAGAAATCTTTGAGATAGCCCGGGGGAGAGGTAAGCTGGCAACCGGACAATCAGGTCTTCGAGAGAGATCCAGGCTCAAGATCTAAATTATAGGCCTATCATAACGTAGATATGGTAACTGAAGCAACAGAAGTTGCTCGAGCAAAGGTTACAGAGCGAGAAGAGACATTTAGGCATCACGCCCTGAGATAGGCAAACCCTTTTAGAAGATTGTCCGACTCAAAGGAGATAAGTGAGAATAACGTATTTTATAAACTAAGAAGCATTTATATTTATATTTATATTTATATTTATATTTTATAAACTGAGGAGGGCTGGGAGACTGATATTTCTCTGTATTTTATAGGTGTAGAAATTGAAAGAGAAGTTACAGATGAGGCTCGACCTGGCCATTGGTTATGTAGACAGACAGGGCAGGAGTTTAATCCCTATCAAAGCTTCAAAAAGTCCAGGAGAACAGACTGCGTTCTCTGTGAGCCCCAGAGGCTCTGGGAAGGGGGCTGAGAGGGACTCATAATCGACACGGTATTTCTTTTTGGGAACCCACAAACGAGTCCCACACTCTGGCCTCTGCAACACGCTGGCTGCCGCTCCCAGGGGGCCGCTGACACACTGTATGCTCACATCTGCAGGACTCCTGCCCCATCTCCCGTCCCTTAAAGGGTCTTTGTTGTTTGTTCCCCAACCCCACAGGCAGGACAGAGGGCCTTTGCTTCTGTTACTCCTTAAAGGCAGCACGAAGTTTGGGGAGCAGGGAAGTGAGAAAGAGACTTCATTCTGCACATTTCAGGGAGGACCAGGACCCAGGACTCAGGGGGAAGTAAAACCCGGGCAGCACACTCTCCTGGAGGCACGGCTCTCCTCCTGGGGCCTCAACACCCAGTTGTAAAATAGCAGGAAAAGAGAGAGGCAGTCAAGCCTTGCACAAAACAGCTTTTATTTTTCTCGGAGGAAAGCTGTTTTAAACTATATCCATGTGCTAGAATTAAAAGTGATTTCACCCTCAAAAAAGGGACCTTGGAATCACTCTTCCCAGCTGCACAGATCAAATGCAATTCAGCTCAGGCCATTGAGAAAGACACAGAGTGGGAGGCGCGACCAGATGACCCTCAACGGCTTCTCAGCTCCAAGATGATTCGGCTCCCACATGGAAGAACCAGATGTTCCTACAAAAGAATCAGCATCTTTCAAAAACATCTCTTTTCCTTTCTTTTTTTTCCCCCCTCTGCTAATATGTGAGTTAAAGGCACTCCGAATTTCAATTAATCGGCCTTGGGTTCAACATGGAAATTTTATCAGCCAGGAGTTTGTTCTCTCAACTACTTTCTCTCTGGGGCTTTCCTGGGGAAACTTTCCTAAAATTACAATGGCCAGTCAGCCACCAGGCCTGTGCTCAGACCTAGTGACCCAATACTCTTTTGCACAGAGCAGAGGCAGTCGCTCTCTGCCCATCTCAAACATTAGGCCTTGGGTGGCACTGACCCCAAATTAGTCATCTGAAGTGTGGGAGGTGTTTTTTTTTTAACTCCAACATTTTAATTTGAAAAATGTCAATCAGAGCAAAGTTGAAACAATTCTATAATGAACACTATATGCCTACCTCCTAGATTTGACCATTAACATTTTATTATTCTTGTCTTATCACAAATCTATCCCCCACTCTATCATGCATCACCTCATTTTATTTTTTATGCGTTATGTAACAAACTGCAGACTTTTATATAAATACAAATCTGATCTGAGAACTATTTTAAAAAACTCCAATGCTCTATCTTCAAAATATTTGACTCAGTTAGTCTTGAAGTGGGGGGCTCAGGCATCGGTATTTTTAAAAAATCTCCTCAGGTAATTCAAATATGTAGGCAAAGGGATAGGCAAGAATGCATCTGCTTGCCATGAGCCCTGATCAGTGGGAGTGAGACAAAAGAATTCCAGAAGCTATGCAGCTTGCAGTGCTCAGCCTTCTTATATGCACACACCAACACACACAACAAACACAAAGGGCAAAAGATACGGAGGTGGGGGTTGGAACAATTTGCTTTTATTGTCTCAGAACGAAGGCCTCAGCAAGGTGTTGGGGGGCGGTGCAGGGAGAATTTGGGTCTAAAGACACTCCCTGAATTTGCTTATACACTGGTACATCCCCTCTGCCCAGCTGCCTTCCTTCATCCTTGCCAGTTTCCTTCTCCTCCTTACAAGGAGGCAACAGGATGCCTCCTATCCACAGCAGAAGGCTGCATAGGAAGGGGCTACAGGTCTACTCGAAATCTAACAAAAAGAAGAAGAGGATTAGCAATAAACCCTGGCTAGGTTTCTCAGTCCAGACAACCCAGAAGGAGAATGCTATGGTGGCAGCAGCTGCTGTAGGAGCACCATCTCCCTTTTTGCTCAGAGACCCAGAGCACACACACGAGATAGCGATGCAACAACTTCAAGATAAAACTATAGGGACAAATAATACCTACAAGACTTCAGAAAAAGGAATGACAAGTAGTGACTATGAGAAGAACCTTGGTATAAGCCCACTGGGTATCTAACCAGAAAATTAGTAGCAATATCAGAAAAGCTTGGATATTAACTTCACGTTGAAGACAACAAACAGATCAATCATATGCAACAACACCAATAAACCTTGTCGTGTTTTGTTTAAGAAATACCAAAGCAGGGGCGCCTGGGTGGCTCAGTGGGCTAAAGCCTCTGCCTTCAGCTCAGGTCATGATCTCAGGGTCCTTCGATGGAGCCCCGCATCGGGCTCTCTGCTCAGCAGGGAGCCTGCTTCCCTCTCTCTCTGCCTGCCTCTGCCTACTTGTGAGCTCTCTCTCTCTCTCTATCGAATAAATAAATAAAATCTTAAAAAAAAAAAAAAAAAAGAAAGAAATGTTGAAGCAGTATCCTGCAGTGCCTTTTAATGTGAACTTAATACTCCAGAATCAGGGAGCACACTTAACATTTTCTAAAGTGACTCCACATTAAAAAAAAAAAAAAAAATCTCATTTAATCCTCATACCAACCCTGTGAAGTCAATGGGTATTATCACTTCACTTTACAAATGAAGCAAATGAGTCCAAGATAAATAAAATTAAATCAGAGACTACTGAGCTCCACAAACCCAGAAGGTAATTATCTGACTTCTAACCACATTTTTGTAATCTAAAAGCACTTTACAGAAAAACTGAAATCAAGGTCAGATAGAATAATCTCTTTTAAAGCAGACTGAGCAATGGAAAAGATGAGCTTGAAAAGTAGTCAGGTCACAGCAAATAAAATGTCCTGATACCATTTCTGGTTCTAATTCCAGCAACATTTCAGATGGGTGCAGAAACAGTACTCTTTTTATGAAATGCAGATAAGCCAGGACGCTGGAGAGCCGTGCCTTGATCTGGACAATCTCAGCACAGTCAATGTGCCTGGAGCACTCGTGAGATTTCTGTGGATTTGGGGAGAGTCCACAATTTATCTCTGAATGGCCTATAAAACATCTACTTTGGGAGGATCTCTTTATTTGCTAGATGGAATGTTGCCCAATTCATGAATCACTTAATAAAGACAGTGAGATCTTTAAAAAAAAAAAAAAAAAGATACCTACTTCATGTTTCTTGTTTTAATGTATTGGCAGAACAAAGGGGAGCAGTTTTTTAAAAGCAAGAGATTCACGCACAAGTCTTTATTTCTAGCTTCTTTTAAAGTCAGGTACCTGCCAACTCTGGGTCTAAATTCTTGTCTGTCAGCCTGGTGGGGCTGAGTGGCTGCTGCTTTCAGCGAACAGGTCCCACGTTCTCCCAGTCTCTGCAGTCCTTCCTGCTCCCCGTGACCCCCCCACACTAGTTTCACTCCCTGACAGCTTCACGCTCCATCTGCCTGAGCCCTGCGCTCAAGTCAACATGAGGGCTGATGGTCCAGAAAGGTGTGAATGGTCAGCCCGGATGCTGTGTGAGGGTTAGTAAGTCAGGTTACATTGTTTTCCAATAGCAGGGAATAGGCAATGAATGAATGTAGGACACTGGTCAGGCCTTGACATTGGGGAACAGGAAGCTGAATGGCCCAATCCACTGCTATTCCCACCAAATGATGAGGAATGATATCAATGAGGCTGACTGAGGAGGGCAGCAGGGGTGATGCTAAGTGCTGGGTCCCCACCAGTCTTGGGCTTCCCCACCTGGGCCGAGTGCTGCTCCAGAAAGACGCGTGGAATGGAGACAAGGAGGACAATCTCAGAGACACGAGCGTCTGGTTGACCAGTTGTCTGTGAGGGCCTAGAAAGAGCAGCAAAATGAGGCGTCTCAGAGGTTCTTGAGAACTCAGAAGTTGTACAGCGAAACAGAAGAGTCACGATACAAGTAGCAACCGATGCTACTGTGGGAAAAAGGAAATTCAGAATACTTGTACCTTAGGCGCACAATCTGAGGAACTGGGAATATTGGCCTCGAATACCCTTTTGAGAAAGGCTAGGGTCAAGTGCGAGCTGCAAAGGGAGAACCGCGGGGTTCAAGAGCAGGTGTCCACCGCAGGACAGGACAGCAGGGGGAAGAACGCCTTGGCTGCCGGGCACCCATCCTCTCTGGTCCAGTCATCCCAGCTCTAGCGTGTTTTATTCATTATCTTGAAACTTGAGTTTTTAGTTTTATTCTCCTAGTTCCACTCCAGGGTTAGAGCCGGGCAAACTCCGCCAGGGAGGCTAGGCAAAGTGCCACGAGGTCAAGCCAAGAGGCCAAGAGATCCCACAGCACAGGCTGAAGCTAGTCCCACTGGACCTTAATTTCAGAATAGGATTCCCGCCCAGACTCATGCACCCAGATGTGAAACTGACTCCAAAGGGGCTCACAGGGGGCCAAGTCTTGGGCTCTGTCTGGCTTGACCTGGCATTAGCACTTGGTGCAGTGTGGCAGGGCTAGGCTCCAGTCAGCCTCACGGGAAGGGCAGCAGGACACCTTGCCAATGGTTCTCAAACTGTAAGGTGCAGGGATCACCTGAGGAGCTGCAGATCTTCAGTTTATCACCCAGAAAGTCTAGAGTAGGGGCTGAGATAATGGGTCAGTGACAAGGTCCCAGCAAATGCTGATACAGCTGGTCCATGGACCACGCTTTGAGTAGCAAAGCTCTAAGCCAGAAGTTCTCAACCTTCATTTCATTTTGGAATCACTAGGAAAGCTGTTAAAATTTCCTATTGCCCAAACCTCACCCCAGAACCAATCAGATCTGAATCTCTTGGGCTGGGACCCACGCATCAATATTTTAAGCTGTCAGGTAATTATAACATGTACCCAAGATCAAAAACCATTGCTCTAGGCAGAGGGGTGGTTAAATGCGGAGGCTTGTAGTTCCAGAGTATTCATCTGGCCTGAAGCCTACTCGAGGGTGGGGTCAGCCACAGAAGTGACCAGAGGCCTAGTTAAGGTCTCAGCCTAGAGGGCCACACCCTGAAGCCTGGAGAAATACAACCAGAGAAATGGGAAGGAGGGGTTGCTGGTGCCCAGGGCTTCCCCCTAGCATTATAGACACATGTAAATAGAAAACCTAGATTCAAATTTCCCAAACGAGGGAGCAGGCTCCTAAAATATGTAACTGGCTCACTTATGTTTGCTCCAGAACTGGGAGAGCCACAGGCTGGAGGTTCTCAGTATTTCAACGGGGAGGGGTGAAGTAGAAAGCGGAGCGGAGAAGTAGAAAGGAAATAAAGCAGTTCCCTTATCTGGGACATGAAGGGGTTGTGCTCAGCCATACTGAAGGTCCCTATGAGCTCTATGATCCTGGAAGTTTGGGAAAGCATTATTTTGTAGTGAGGCACTTAATATTCATCCTGTCTTCACCACCTCACCACCAGGAATGCCCATGTTGTTCAGAGTAGCAAGGTGCCCGGCTAAACCACTCATGTTCCTGGACACTCTGTGACAGCGAAAGATAGCCAGCGAAACCCTGCTGGGACCCCATAGCAAGCCTTGGCTTTTCTAACACAGGTACTACCCCCTTCTGCTTTGCCATCCTACTTTCTTCCTGCCAGGGAAGCTGATGTAATGCTGGAGGTGACGCAGTCATCTTGTAGTCATGAGAAAAGAAAGGCAAAATAGGGCAGAAGTTTTCCACCGTTCCCAGGAACAACTGCTCAGTGATGTGTAGGAGTGACCAGCTCTTCTCTTGGCTACTCCTCTTTATTTATATACTGGCTCAGTTACTCCACAATGTAACCCCTCCTGGCTCCCTAACCTCCCCATACACATGGAAAGTCAACTCTGCAGTTTCCAATCCCCGCTTCCCAAAAGACCCTCCACAATGCACAGGACTGCTGGGACCACCTCCAGAGCCCACAAGTCCTTGCAAGGAGACAGGAGAATCTAAGACGAGATTCTAAACCCTGAGTTCGGGTCCACTTGCTGTCAGGACCGAGCAAAGCTCCAGAAACAGCGGCAGAGTCCGAGCACAGTCAGAGAAGAAAGGAAGGGCCTAGAGGAGAGAAAGAAAAAAGGACAGCAAAGGACACGGGACTGGGACCCCCCACGGCACCCAGGTCAGGAGTGAGCCAGCCCTCCACTAAGCCCAAATTCTAGGAAGGTCTCTGCTCCTAAAATGTCTTCATGTTTACCATGTTTCAAAAATGATTTCAATGGCTCAAAGGAAACCTACAATATTAGGTCAAATACAATTCAAAATGGATGTAGAGAAGAATCTGTGATGCAGGAGGATAAGAAGTTCGGGAGAACAAGGGAGGGGGAGCTAGTGTTAGCACCGGGTGTCATGAACGAGTATGTGGGCCAGAGCCCTCCATTTATGGTCAGAAAAGACAGCTTCAACCTTTGCCTGCTTTGAGTCAGTATCTTGAGAATACTACAAAATGTCTGTAGTAAGATTTTTTTTTTTCTTTTTTTGGCATATGATGTAAACCACTCATTTTTTATGCATTCTCCAAAAAAAACACTAGGCAGTGGAGGGAGGAGTTTGTTCCCCCAGAAGATAATACCAAAGGGTTAGGTTTAAGGGACAAACAGTGCTACTTGTAGTGAAGCTGTCTTTAGTGCCTAGGGGGTAAGCTCACCTGTCCGTGGTCAGGGTCTCATGAGTGCACAGCAGCAAGTGGGAGCCGGGCTTCCCTGGAACATTCTGGGGGATGGACAGCAGCACAGCAATGGTTCTCAGCCATGCACACAGGATGCTGGCAGTGGACACCCTGAGTACAGACCACCATATGCTGATGTCCTAAGCTCTAATGTGATTGTATCTGGGAGTGGTCATAAGGGTGGGACCCCCATGATGGGATTAATGTTCTCTGGAAAAGAAACCAAAGATCTCTCTCTCCACCGGGTGAGGGCACAGTGTAAAGAAAGCCAAGAAAGCCAGAGGAAGGATTTGCTAATCCCTTGATCCTGGACTTTCCAGCCTCCAAACTGTGAAAAATAAATGTCCATTGTTTCAGTCACCCCCTCTAAGATATTTTGTGGCAGCAGCCCAAGCTAAGACACCTAGAGACTCTCAATGCCAGACACTGGCCACCTGCTCTACCAGGGGGCAGGAGAGCCCGAAACACTGGTTCCCTCATTTTTCACCTCCTCAGCCACATGACCCCAAGGCAAGGATGGCGAATGCCCTCCAAGCACTAGCGGGCCCACAGTTCTAGCACTGAGGAGACAGGCCGGGCCCCCCAAAGAAGTGAGCTTCTTCCCAGCCCACTCACATTCCAGGTAAAGGAGAAGTCAGGGCAGAAAAGAAATGTCAGGGATCCCAGGCAGTCCCAGCAGAGGGGGGAAGGGAGGAAGCAGACACCGGAATAAAAAAAAAAAAAAAAAAAAAATCAAAGGGAAAGCGGCTACAGAGCTGGTGGGCTTTCACACACGTTCCAATTAATCTGGCTAACTTCATCCTCTCTCTGTGAAAAACCCATAGTAAACAGGGTCGCCTTCAGGCCGCTCTTCTAAAGAAAACACACCGGGCTTCACGCAGCCATTAGCCAATGGCCCCAGCCAGGCAATGTTTCTTACTCCCAAACCACTGTTTTTAGATACCACTGCTCTCCACCAAATAACACATCCCTGCTCACAGTCAGGTCCTCCAAACCGCCTTCTGGGCCTGGCTACTCCGTCTGCCCCGGATTATCTTGTTAGCCTGTGTCTCTGCTTGGTCTTCCACAAGCTGATTGTTCTGGAGGCCTTGCTAGGCTTCGCTCCTCAAGGGCAAGGCTGAGCTTCTATTTTTTTGTAATCATTCCAGGAGGCTAGATTCCAGGTTCTGTACCAGAGGCCCCCAGTAATTTCTGTTGGCCAGCTGCTTTTCCTGAGAAAGCATAATCAGACCTTTTGATTCCCATATACAAACCGCCTGTGTCCCTGCCTCTCTCCTCCCTGGTGAAAGGGACTTCACAGCCCACTCACATTCTGGGCACAGTTTATACATCTGGGATGAGCCGCTAGGCCCAGGGGTGCCAGAAAGCACACTTGGGGGGTTGGGGGCACATTGAGCGGAGAAGTAGAAAGGAAATAAAGCAGTTCCCTTATCTGGGACATGAAGGGGTTGTGCTCAGCCATACTGAAGGTCCCTATGAGATCTATGATCCTGGAAGTTTGGGAAAGCATTATTTTGTAGTGAGGCAGACTCTGCTGCTTGGCCACTTAATATTCATCCTGTCTTCACCACCTTACCACCAGGAATGCCCATGTTGTTCAGAGTAGCAAGGTGCCCGGCTAAACCACTCATGTTCCTGGACACTCTGTGACAGTGAAGGATAGCCAGCGAAACCCTGCTGGGACCTCATAGCAAGCCTTGGCTTTTCTAACACAGGTACTACCCCCTTCTGCTTTGCCATCCTACTTTCTTCCTGCCAGGGAAGCTGATGTAATGCTGGAGGTGACGCAGTCATCTTGTAGTCATGAGGCAATGCCCAGGAGGACAAAGGTCTACCTGCTAAAGAAGGCAGAATGAAAATGTGAGACAACCCTGGGACTCACTGGCACTGTTCACCCACCACACTGGTCCTGGAAAGCCTCGCTCAGGATTTCTTGGTTCATAAAGCTAAACTAATGTCTAACTTAGTGTATTCTGAAACTAAGGGACATATACAGTTCCAACTCTGAAACTCTGGGTCTTGTTCTTTTTTTTTTTTTTTTTTTTTCGAGAAGCAAATTTGGCACAGGTAACAGTTTCTTAAAAGGGCAAGGAGGAAAAGTAAATCTACCTACCAGGATATTTTTCTTTTGGTTGGCAAATCCCAAAGGACAAACTCGTCATGAAAGTCAGCAGCATCTCATAAAAAAAAAAAAAAAAAAACAATGGAGGGCTCACCAGTCGCCCAAGCAGCCAGCTGCTTTACAGGAACACAGCTCCATGGAGTAGAACCATCCAGTAACTCATTCAAATTTGTTGGCCTCTATAGCTAAGGATTTTCTCCCATTGGCATTCAGCCCCATTACCAGAAATTTGGGGGTGTTGTTGTTATTGCTATTGTTGTTGTTTAAAATAAAGACATATGACATCCAGGAAGGGTAGAGACACAGGTTTCTAGCAGGTCCCTCCCAAAGCCCCACTGCAATTGCCAAAATAATAACAAGGTATTACCGGAGTGGGTCCATTCCCACGCCAGAATCTCTATGGAACCTCTATTGGATAGGATGCTGGTTAGTCCAGATTAAAAAGTCAGGCAGAGAAGACTGACTTGGAACCTGCTTCCCAAGAAGGTGGGCTCAGTGTGGGTTCTCTGGCTCCACTGTCCTTATATCAATACTTTGAAGTCAAAGGCCATATGCAGTCAGTTTCTATGCCAGTTGCTGCAGCTTAGCAACAGCATTTGGGGGCTTGGGGGGGAACAAGCAGGGAGCCCTTCAGCCTTCTCCCCAGTTCTACAGCTGGCCCACATGGGGCTGCTCCCCCAGGCTCACTGTTCTCTTCCCACTCTCATGCTGATCGATCCTCAGCATCTCACAATTTGCCCCAGAAATGTTATCGTACGAGAAAAACACTGCAAATGATCTTAATATCCACTCAGAAATAGTTGCTTCAGGGAATGCTGAGGGGCGGGCGGATGGTCCAGACCCCTTTTGCCTTCCCTCTTGTGTTCTGAAAAATATTAACACCTGCCACCAACCACCTCCTGCGAAACCTCCACAAACAATTTCAGTTCTGCTGAAGCAGGTGCCTGAAAAATCCAAGTGTGAATTTAGTCCATGCAAATCAATATCAGGCCTTCAGCTTAGAAAGATTCAGGTAGGAACATTAAAAAAAAAAAAAAAGGTTAAGGTTTTTTTCCCCCCAAATGTCAGTCCCTATCAATCGGACCACACTAGGGTGAAGAGGGTTGAAGGTACAAACTTAAACAGTTGTAAGACAAAGGTTCTGGGGATGTGACGTACAAGATGATGACTACAGTTAATAACGCTGTGTTATATATTTGAAAATGACTAAGAGAGTAGATTTTAAAAGCTCTCATCTCAAGAAAAAGAATTTATAATGATGTGAGGTGACAGATGTCAGTGAAACTTACAGAGGTGATCACGTTGACTATAGACACACATCGTATCTTTACGTTGCCTGCCTTAAACTTATAATACAATGTCAGAGGTCAACTGCGTCTCAGTAAAACTGGAGAAAGTAAATAAATAACAAATACAT
This sequence comes from Mustela putorius furo, assembly GCF_011764305.1. Taxonomy (NCBI): domain Eukaryota; kingdom Metazoa; phylum Chordata; class Mammalia; order Carnivora; family Mustelidae; genus Mustela; species Mustela putorius. The sequence continues at coordinate 91,299,069 of NW_025421998.1, forward strand.
CCATACATACAATTAGATCACATTAGAGAGGCTTTATTTTGCTTTGGCATTTTTTCTCCTCTGAAGTTTAGATAGAGCTCAGCAAGGGTTTTCTTCCTCCGCATACTTGAAGTTACTGAAGAAAAAAAAAAATGGAGCCCAGGGAACTACTTTCTCCTAAGCAGTGGCCACACGCCAGGCGCAGGCACAGACGCATTATTCATATCGTGTCATCATCCTTGCTCATGGCCTTGTGAACCAGCTTCAGAAGGGTACCCGGAGGAGGGAGCGCCTGAACCAGACAAAGCCTGGAGTCATGGATTCCACTCAAGCAGCAAATATTTTACGGAGTACCTGTGTATGCTCAGCCCTGTTCTGGTAGCTTCCTAACCAGTGTGCCTAAGGAGTGCCCCAAGCAGAGGCTGCTGCCGACAGAGCCCATGGGCCGTGAGCCGTGAGCACTTCTCCTACGGCTTCGGTGCCCCCGCAGAAAACATCCACAAGTGCCTGTCCAACAAAGCTTGGAAGCAATGAATAAATGATTGCTTGCCGGTGATCAGGGCTATGAACCAAACCTTGTGCTAACTCCAAATCCCTGCCTTGTGTACCGACTCCCCGGTCCCAAGGCGTGGAGCCATTGGCAGACATTGGGACCTGCAGAATCCCACAGCAGAAAGAGCAATAAGCAAGTGGAACATTCATCCCGCTCCCTTACTCAACCATCCCGCCTCTCAGCTGGGCCAGCCTTCACTTCGGTTTCTCCTCTAAGTGTGTATTTAAATCAGAAGGAAACACTAGGTTTCGACCCGCCTCATGTTCCGAATATGTAAACACAGCTGAAACACCAAATGGTTTTCTGGCTGCTCTTTTTCTGCTTTCCGTTCGCATCACACAAGAAAGTGCCCACGTTCAAGGCCGCTGGAGCGGGTGGGTGCCTTCAGTTAGAACATGGTGCCCTGGAGCCCAAGGGCAGCAGGTTTGTGCCCACCTGGGTCCAGTCCCCCTTCTCTGCCTCCTCGGACCAGAGCGCCAGGCCTTCCAGCTGCTTCCAAATGGGGGGTCATGGGCTGCCAAGAGCCCTGGAAAGAAAACTTGCAAATCCAGAGCAGAACCAGAAAAACAACTCCTGGCCAGGCCTCAGAAATGAATACCATCTCAGGGTAGAAAGTTAAAAGTCACAGTTACAGAGCTGGGCTTTGGGCACTCTGGTTACAAAAAAATACGGTATTTCCCCCAACCTACTTTTCAAGGAACAGCGTCCAGTGCCTACACTGTTTGTAAATGGAAAGCTGGGGGTGGGAGAAATACCGCATTTTAACTTTTTCATTGTATTCTACTGAAATCCATAGGTCTGCTCTTAAATTGTTTGGAGTAAGTTTTTATTAAAATAAAACACACACACACACACACACACACACACATCCATTTAAGGCCCTCGTGGGTCATTGTGGCCTCTTGCTGGACTACAAAAGGAACCTTGTCTGTGACTAATTTTAATTTTTTTATTTAAATTCAACTAGCCAACACATTTTCAAAAAAAAATTCAAAAAAACCCCCCAAAACCACAAAGTTAAAATCCAAAGCTGCCACAGGTAACCCCAGCTTATGAATCCAAAAGTGTTTGGGAGTTCACAGCACATTCTGCTAAATTTTACTATGAACCTAAAGCCAGTCTAAAAAATTAAATCTTTTTTTTTTTTAATTTGTACACATAGGTGCTTCCAGGGCATAAGACATTTTGTTACTGAAATAGTGGATTAAAAAAATCATCCAGTTCCCGGTCAGCCAAGAGACCGCTCAAACCCACCCTGCAGCTGAATTTTCGGGGCGGCTCCCAAACGTCGTGTATCCTCCCAGGTGTCTGCTCTGCTGCCGGCTGAGAAGGACGGATGGCCGGCCGGCTTCCTCTCGGGGCAGCGGGGGAAGCAGGATTCTCCTTCCTTCCCACCCCCTCTTCCTTTGGCCCTCGGTCCTGGCTGCAGGGCTCCCCCTCCCATGCCCGTTTCTCCTCTCCCACGGAGGGCTGGGGGCCCTAGCAGGTCAGCAGAGACCGAAGGAGAAGCCGGCCCCAGCATTTAGGGGACAGGCCAGCAGCCAGGGGAGGGCCGCAGGGTGTGCCCTGGGAGTCCCTTTTGCAGGTCCTAAAACCCAGGGATTCCTTGTAGCTGCCCATTTGCTTTGAAACTGTGTCATTTATTTTAATGGTTCCTTCCCCTGGAAAACCCTCAGGCTCCCACTCTTACGACAGCACCATTTGTCCTCACCTACCCCTATTATATCATATAAAAATGGAGCCAATTCAATTAGCTTTTTTTTTTCCCTACTGAATATTGTGGCTGTATCTGTGATCAAATCCATCTTTGGCCACCAACGGGTCTACCTAGTACTTTCTTCGTGCGAAGAGTCAGAAGAAATAAAGGGAAATGTTCAAACTTTACAGGTATTTGGCAAACCCCAACACTCTCATACGGGTGTCGGAGGCCAGAGGCCAACCTTCTGCACACACCAAGGCCAGAAATGGCACATGCACAAAGGGCCACATGCACAGACTCCTGGTCGCCAACCAGAAGGACATCCAGGGACAGACGGACTCAGCCTGGAGAGAAGAATGAAGGACGTACCCTCATGAAAGGGCATGGGTACCCTGACAGTCTCCAAGGCCAATATTAAGGATTGCTGTCAGGTTTGTACAAAAACAAAGGGAAGAAAGAGGCCGTGTTGTTTCTCTTACCCACCGTGCCTCTTTACTCCTAGTTCTGGTCTGTCTGCCTTCTGCTCCTGCCTGGAAGCTAGGCCTGCCACGGAGAGAGTCACAAGCTCAGACCACAGGGAGGCCACTGTGCCCCCGAGACCCAGGTACTGTGCTGAGACGACACGCACACCGTCCTGGAAACCAGGTGAAATGCACACTCAGCCTTCATTATCTCAACCAGTCTGTAGCAACGCTCTCTTCTCTTGGATCCCGTGATGGGATTTTCCTGGATTTTGTCCACATTTTCCTGCCGGTTCTTCCTGAGTCCCACCTACAGATTCCTCTTCCCTGGCCAGCACGTCTAGGGCCCCGAGGGCTCTGTCCTTGGCCTTCCCTCACACTCACTCTCACCTAACCTCCCTGGGCCAGCTTCTGTGGGCTAGGGGCTTCACCGATCCCCTCCAGATTTGCAAACATCCCCAGTCTACACCTCCAGACCAGATCTTTCTCCAAACTCCAAACCCAAGTTCCCAAATCCCTTTGAAGTAGAGTGCCTGGGTGTCCCATGAACACGTCAGACTCAGTGTGTCTGAAAGTGAACTCGTGATTTTACCCACCAAACTCATTCCTCCTCTAATTTCCCCTTTCGGGTCACTGGAAGCACGGCCAACTTAGTCTGCCACTTCAGAAACAGGAGGTGTCCCATGTCCCCTCCAATCCCCCAAGGCCACCAAGTCTAGCTCCTAGCTCTTGCCTGATGGATGTGCTCCTCTCTGGCAGGTTCAAGGCCCTCACTGTGTCTTATACAACCTCGTGGGTGAAAAAGCCAGTCACAGATCGTCTTGCCACCATTAATTTTACCCTCCAATCCATCTGTCGTAATCCCCAGGGTTTCCTTTCTAAAACATATTTTTGCTCCTGTGTGTCTCTTGTTAAAATCCCTAACAGACTCCCACTCCACTGCCCACAAAAGAACATCCAAATGGGGCACCTGGGTGGCTAAGGTTAAGGGTCTGCCTTCTGCTCAAGTCATGATTCCAGGGTCCTGGAATCGAGTCCTACATCGGGCTCCCTACTCAGCAGAGCCTGCTTCTCCCTTTCCCTCTGCTGCTCTCCCTGCTTGTGTTCTCTCTGTGTCTGTCTGTCCCTCTCTGTCAAATAAATAAAAAATAAAATCCTAAATGAAAGGACATCCAAATGGTTAACAAGATATGCAGACCTTTCATGATCTTGTCATATCTCCCAACACTCCCCCACAGAGTACTCTCAAGGTATACAGAACTATTTGGGATTTCTAGAATCAACCAAAACATTTTGCACATTCCTACCTTGTACTTGCTGTTCCCACTGTCTAGAGAACTCCTATTTATACGTCAGGACCCACTGTAAATATCACCTGCTCTGTGGCGTGTTCCCAACCTCTATCTCGTTTGGAATTGTGATTCCTCTGTGCTCCAGAAATACTTTGAATACAGCTGTAATGCAAAATGTTCCCCAGGTATTTAATGACTTGTTTATATAGCTTCCCTCCCACTCAGCTAGGAAAGCCACAAAGTCAAGAATGTATATCCTCCTGCCTAGAACATACGCAGGTTTAGAAAAGCAGTTCATTAAGTGTCTCAAATTGGAGGAAGAACCGGCTATGAAAGACATTTCCCCAGGATGCATGGGCAGGAAGCCACGGGAAGGAAGGAGTTAAACAGTTCAACCTTTACAATGCTATGATTGGTAACCTTGGATTTGAATTTCTGTTTAAAGTAACTGGCCAGTGAGAAAGCACTTTCATCACAAATCCTTATTTCCTCCAAGTTTTCTAAAAACATCACCCTATCAGTTTGAATCCTGCAGGCTCCTTCTCAGCCAAAAGGAATTTCCCTTTAAACAAAAACTATTCAGACATTTCCAAGATATGAAATGTTAAAAACCAGGATTTTCCACTCAGACAACTAGGAAACTGTTTGTGGATTTTTTTTTTTCCCCAGACTCCTCTTATTTGCCAAGAAGTCTGAAGAGAACTTTTTTTCTGATGCTAAAAAAATGTTTCCTACCTCTGTGCCTCTCTGTTTTTTCCATTCTTTATTTTGTCTGGGTTTTACCGAAGCAAGATCTTAAGCTGGGAAGGAGACAACATGACATCTGCCAACTGGGTTGACCCAATGATACAGGCAACCAACTAAATCTCCTTGTTGGGTGTTTGAAATCATTTTTCAAAGCTGAGAGCCTTTCAAAAGTAGGAGCATGATACCCAGAACAGAACGATGGGGTTAAAAACAACCTTTGGGGCCGTGTGATACAAATGCAGTGTTTTACAGCTGGATAAAGGGAGACCCCGAATGTCACGTGACTTGCAGCACAACGAGTTCACACAACAAAATGACTTAAGCTCCAACAACAAACTCTCTTCCAAGAGCCGCCATTGAAACTTCTAACCAGAACCAGGCATAGGAATGTGGGTGGCTCAGAGTCTCCCATCTCAATTCTTTAAAAAACCCTCAAAGCTCTTTAGTAATGCCAGCACAGGTGAAGCTCAATAAATTACTCCCGAACAGAGCAATCTGGATGCAGGCAGTTGCATGGGAGCTTGACACAGCGGTACACAACCGAGGAATATATGGTACTTCTAAGAAGGTATGTCTGATTTTTGATTGACCTTCCATACAGTCTTAGAAAAAATTAGACACCACCCCAGAACAGCACAGAGTGTTTCTCAAGCCCATGAAAAACACAGCTTGCATCTGATGGGTGACGCTGACTCTAGAAGCATCCCAGTGAGCTTCTCATGGGTCTACACTGCAGGAGAGCTGAGCCAGTAAACATTCCCTGAGATACAAGAGGTGCAGTGAAAAGGGGGTTCAAAGTGTCCCCTGCTCTTCTTAGAGGGATGCTTCATGAAGATTCAAGGATTACCCAGTCAGAGCTCTACCAGAGCAAATGAGGGCCCAGAAGAATCTTGGGTTATACCAAAGAGCTCCCACTTTCTGTCAAGAGACAAATATCAGATACAAAGATCTGAGAACCAGCTGTATTGAAGGTGACAGAGGAGCCCAGGGGACCATACAGAAAAAACAGAAGGCCAAGTATCAAACTCATATTTAATTGGTGACAAGGAAGCCCAGGGAAGAGGGAAAAGCTGAGCCCACCAGACCATCATGGAAGCCAAAGCAAGAATGAGTTATGAGATGACCTTGTAGTCAATGCTGTGAAATTACTTCCACGAGGCCTAGTAGGTAAGGACAGAGAAAAGACTGGATGTAGGGGTCAGAGAGAAGTCAGAGGACCTTCTAGCAACAGAGGGAACCAGAACTGACAGGGTACAGAGGTAAGTAGAAAGGATGGAGATGCAGGCAGTAGGTCCTGACGACTTGTTTGAGAAAACCTGGCAGTAAGCAAGAGAGAAAAAAAAAAATGAGCAAGAAGGGGCAACAGCATCTGGCAAACATGTGGTCAAGGCAGAGACCTGTGTTTACAGCAGAAGGTAGAAGCTGGGGAGGGCAGGAAATGAGGATGTGTGAGACTAATAACAGGCCCCCGTGATTCCTGAGTGATGTCAGACTCCTGAGGTCAGGGCATCTCCTCCTCAGAGAGAAGACGGTTAACTTAGTGGAGAAGGGGGTTCGGGCTGGGGCGGGGAAGAGTACCTATTATGGGCCAGGCAGTGACATGTGAGGTCACCTGCCCAAGGTCACTAGAGAACCAGTGACCCTTGACACACGGAATCTGCCTGACCCCAAAGCCCACCCCTTTCCACACGCTGGCCTGCATTCCCATGAAGACTGGGGCTGTTCAACAATCACCCACATTTCCACCTTGTTCTTTATAAACTAAACAAGAAAAGATATTGACCCATGTCGCTTTCACACTAAATTTTCAGATTTCCAGAAGCATTTATGAGATTTCAGAGTTTAAAAAAATATATTAACCAAAGAGGTCAAGGCTACCAAGCTCATCTATTCTCCAAGGCTGCCTCACTCCACTCCACTTAATTAGGCATCAAGCAATAATTGTGCTTCTCTGAGCATTCTGCACTTGGCTAAGCATCTTGGGACTACAGAAAAGCCAAAGTCATGTCCCCTCTCCTCAAGGAGCTTGTCTTTCAGCTGAGCAAATCTTTACTCCTCTAGGCTTCAGATTCTTGGTAGATAAAACAGGCCAATGCCTCCTCTGTGCCTATAGGATTTGATTACAGGAAAAATCAAGGTCACTTAGAACTTCATTTGAAAGAGAGGGAGAACATGTGGTGAGCAAGGTTGACCCAAAGATCATGGGTCTCGTCATTTTCTTTCAATCCCGACTCTGCACCAACAGGGAACATGAACACCCCCCTCTTTCATAAAATTACTCAATTGGACAGTTCAGATGTCCTACAGCTGTAGGCCCCAAACCCTACTAAATGCCCCACCACGGCCTAGGGCCATTTGCCCTAAGACAGCAGACAAGTCAGAGCTATGCCAGTCTGAGGCAGGCCGCTCAAGGTGCCAACAGGCACACATGGGCTTATCTATACTTGAATGACCACAAGCAACGGAAAGAAACAGCTTCTTTGAAAACTGACATTCAGCTTTCCACCTGCTGATCTGAGGTTGTGTGGACCTCGAACGAAACAAGTCATTCTTGTCTTGCATGATAAGCGTGATTGCAGGCTTAGGTAGTTACCTCCGGCCCCAATATTTGACCTTGATACAGATAGGTCAGATAGTAGAGTGAATTCTACATTTCCTTGTTAGTGGGTTGGGACACCGCAGCACACCCTCTCTGTTAGCCTTTGTGTGCATTTCAGAGGTCAGTTCTGTCTAATCTTCCTTCACTGGGTGTTATTGGCACAGCTATATAATACTCTTAGAGCTTTGCAAGTGGCACCGGACTTGGTTTGATCTTTTGTTTCCAATGCTAATTATTGTGGATTTAAAAACATTTTCCATCGGCTAGCCCATCTCTGTGAGGGAAACAGCTACTGGTCCAACAAACACACTAAACAAAGGACTGCCAACTTGGACTATTTTTCTAATGATCAGGACAATGGCACCGGCTGACCCGACAAGAGCTCCTCAACCCCGGCTTGACTAATCTGAGCAGTGTAAATTCCTTTCCAGCCCTTGGTTTTAAAATGGTCAAGTGACCCAATCCTTGCTGATGACGCTCAAAGAGAAATCAGTTGGTGGGCTTCTGCAAAAGATTTCTTCCTTCCTAAAAAGGGTTACAGGAAGAATCAAGCTCTCTTTTTCCTCTGGAGGTCATTTTGAATCCAACACCGGAAACTCATGTAGGAAAGAGCTGTTTTCTGATGGCATCCAACCCAAAAATGAAATCTGCACATAGATGGACGGATGGCATTTAGAGGAGTCGCTGAGGAGCACCTCGGTGGCTCAGTCAGTTAAGCATCTGTAATTGGCTCAGGTCATGTTCCCAGGGTCCTGGGATCGAGCCCCGCATCGGGCTCCCTGCTCCACAGAGAGTCTGCTTCTCCCTCTCCCGCTCTCCCTGCTTGTGCTCTCTCATTCTCTGTCAAATAATTAACTAAAATCTTTAAAAAAACAAAACAAAAACAAAAACAGAGGAGTTGCCAAATCAGCCAAGCAAGGAGTTATACCCCTAGGCCTCTTATGACATGACATAATTTACTTATTGTACAAGCAGTCTGAATCCGTTTCACTTACTTATAGCTGCATACATTATAATTTAATTCAATAATTAATCTAGAGGCAATGCCTCGTTTCCTGCAAGAGCAACTTCACATCAGACCACCCTGCTTCCACAGAACGTTTACCTGGGGGTCTTTCAAGAAAGAGGGCAAGTACAAAGCTCAGTCCTGCCCTCTCACCTTTCAGAGCTGTGCCTGAGTCTACCTGCCCCCAACCTGTGTTATCACCATGAGAACAAGTTTAGAGACAAAAATATAATGGGTCAAAGAAATTTCACCAAGCCACTGAAAATCCTTTAGATCATAGATAAATTAGCAACATAGGTAACTGGCTGCCTTATGAATAAGGGCCCCATATCTAGAATAGAAGAACGGTGAGCACTCCCTCCACTCCCCGAATATTCCTTCCCTACAACCTAGGGATTGCCTTAAATTCTCCATTTAGAGATCCACCCTTTTGAGCTGATATAATTACTATTAAATCTAAATGCCCATTTAGGGGGTCATACGTTAAGCCTCACTAATAATTAAATATTCAGTGTAAGCGCATCAGATTTTTCATGAGAGCAAAATTTAAGAGGGGGAGTTAGAAAGAGAATACCATTACAGCCAGTACTTGGGGTCCAAGACGGGAGGAAAACATGAAAACAAAGTTCAAGAAAGGTGAAGTGAGGGCTTTGGAGACAAAGTCTATCTGCTTTGCAATTCTTCCATGAGAACCCATCATTCATCCTTCCGTTTGTGGAGATCAGGTGACAAGTAATGATCTTCTCAAGCCAGGAGGATCCCAGGTTCCCCCTCAGAACCTGGCCAGGGCCAACAACAGGAATTGTCCCCAAGGTGAACATCAACCGAAAAGCCTCAGTATCCCTCTGGAGCCATATGGGTCGCTGGGCCAGCCAGGAGGAAGAGGAGACCAGCAGCCTGTGAGATTAGCCAGCTCCATCCCAGCACTCAGTGGCAGAGGTGGAAGTCAGATGACCTTTACATCCAGACACCAGGCGGGTCCAACATCCCCTTAACTCTCCACCTCCCACTGTCTGGAACCGGTCATTTCACTTTGAACACCAACTAGATATAAAATTATAGTGCGAGGCCACCAAATGACCTTAACACGGTCCTGGATTTATACGAATAGCACTGAAGACAAGCAGAACGTCTGTCATTATCTTTGCAAAGACTTCAGAGTTCCTATTGCAGAGGTTTTTTACAAAGATTAAAACCATTGCAAAATTGGAAAAAAAAAATCCCTATTTTCCAGATTGTTAAACCGAGATATAAGAAAGTTGCCACGGTCATAAAGTTTACCAGAACCAAATTCACGGTTAACCCTCCATCCTTAGAGACCCTTTCCACCCAGAGCTGCTGCTTCCTCCTCTCTTCCCCCAAGGCCTCCACTGACTTGGGAAGTGTTGAGTTTTAATGGAGCATCAGATCCTCTCTTCTTCCCCTAAAGAGACTCAGGCTAAGATTACCTCCAGTCCAGTGTTACATGGCACCTTTAAGTTTTAATTTTACATTTTTTTAATACATTCAGGAGTCCAAGTCAGAACAGCATACAAGGAATAGCTTGTAAATAACTCCCTCACCCCTGCTCCCTCTCTTGACCTCCAATCCCCAGGTCCCCTTGCCAGAAACAATTATCCATTTCTCAAGCATCCTTCTGAATACGAACGGTGTATATACAAGTAGATAAAATGCATAGCCTGTTTTGCTCTTTAAATTACAGAACCCCACAACAAATTCCCAGAAATGTAATTTGCGCAGAATCTTAGAGGAACACGACATACATGTTAGAAACGCCCAACATCCAGGTAGGCTTGGGGGAAGGAACCAGGTTTCTCACAAGTATTTCAAACCAGAAAAGAGACACCACACACTCCTCATCTTTAGATCTGCCATCTTTTCTAAACCCACGTTTAGCCCGTACATGCTCCAGAAACAACAGTGCTCGTAAAAGGACTACTCGCTGATTTAAAATAATATATTGTCATCTGTATAGAAACTATTTTTTAAGCTCCAAAAGGAAGCCCAAAGCTCTCATAACCCAGGATCTAATGAGCAAATGCATATTCATTCTATCCACACACTTCATTATTTTGTAGACTTCTATCCTATCCCCCCGCCCCCCCCGCACCGCCCAAACCTTTGTCCTTCTGAACCAAGAAGACTTCTTCACAACTAACCAAATGAGAAAAACACTGCTCTTGATGGTTCACAGAAGTTGCCAGAGATGGTATGTCCCAGGTTCAGGCAACTTGAACCTTCTCTGTTTTTAAAATCAAGCAGGTGACAGGTTTTGCTAAAACAGAGCATGAGCGACCATGCATGCGGTAACTAAATCCCTATTTAGACCTGGAGGTCAGACTATTCCACATTTTGGACTAATAGCAATAATAACCAGCTCTGCAACTGGATACTCAACAGAGTTCAAGAAACAGATGGGAAAGTTATCTATGTTCACATCTCTGGCAAACTCCCCTTAGTTTAGAGGGAATATAATCCAGTTGTCTGTATGACTAAATCCAATACCTCTTTCAACACTAATTCATATACACAGTGTGTTGGCAATGACTTGTAGCAATGATGAGTGGCATTTTACAAGAGTGAGTTGCCCAGAGGAGAGACACATCCCTAAGTGGCAGACATAAAAGTCGTTTAAAAAAAAAAAAAAAAGTAGTAAGAAACATAATCACACATCACTGCTTCATCACAAAAACATTGAAAAACTGAGCTCTTAATACCAAAAGGAATGTAACGGTGCAGAAAGATCTTAACTAGAGCCAGTACAAATGGTTCTGTCTGGACTTAAAGGTCATAGTCACAGGTAGCAGCATCTCAAATCCTAGTCCGTGATCACACAAGTGCAAGTCACAGGCTGAAAGGAAACCTGTATGGCTGCGCGCGCCTAATTCATGCCACCAGCTGAAAGACAGGCCCAAAGCTATGGCATGACAGCTGCTGGATGAGACATTTTCACAGTATGTTTAAGTACAAAAGAGAAGAGCCGCCCACCCCCCCAACACAAATCCCATGTCAGCAGAAACACCTGGAGCACCCAATCACCAGAAGACATTTGAGGACCAAGGTGCTCTAAGCTCTGTGCTGACAACAGGAAGCACATCTGGGCCCTCAATGCAAATGCAGCCCACGTGGTCTCCTCAGGGGAAGCCTCAGTGAGCAAAGCCCAGATCCCAGTACACATCTGGCTTTTGCCCCAGCATGAACTACCACTCCCTCTCCACCCCGCACAAGCCATTCTCAGTCATCACAAGTGCCTTGGTGGGAATCACAGGGAGGCCCTCATCCCTTTTCCCAAAATAACGTCAACCAGAGGCAAAGGCCAAGGAGGGAGGTGGAGCCTACAGGCCATTTTGCCAAAGTTTCAAATATCCTGGCACTGACCCCCTTAGAAAAATCATGAAGGGGAAACAGCCAAGCTTCTCGTTTTCTCATTAGTGATCTCTCTCTCTGTCTCTCACTCTCTCTCTCCTCATTACAAACTTCTGCATTTCTAAGAAACAAAAAACAAACAGATCTCACATAAAATCATATTAACATTGCCGGCTGTTGGAAACAATTTCATTTCGCAAATGTAATACCAATGATTTGAAATTGAAACTTCTAAAACACATGGGCAGAATTCCTGTGACACTTCAATCCCCAAAGGGGTCCCTGAGGCATAAGACTGAACAAAGAACTGGTGAGCGTCCCACCTTCTCCAAAGCTTTTCTGCAATATGCGGCTGCCTCAGATTTTCCATACTCTGCAGATCTTTCCCCTGAAGAGAGAGGAAGCAGACTGCTTGGCTGTACAGTTAAAGAGCCCAAATAAAGCAGTCTCTCTCCTTGTTTCAAACGGGCTTTCCCAAACGCACACACACGCACACACACGTGTACTTCCTGAAATATAAACAAAAAGTAAAGAGAGAGAAAGAGTCTGACAGCGAAAGAAAGAAAATGCCACTTGGTTTAGCTTTTTAAAAACCTTCCCACCAAGTCAGTAGCAAGCTCGACAGTGGCGCATTATCCTCCACCACGACCCCCTTCGGCTTTACAGTACTGACAGCAAGAGCAAATGACACTGCGATGTGAAAAAGACTCGGGAAAAGACTATAAATTGCCAAAGGAATACGAACTGTCACTGCTGTTACCGAAACTTGCAAAGGGCCGGGGGCCCGCAGTTATCTCTTCGGATCGAAAACCACACCTCTCCCTAGATCTCCTCTGGGCTTGCCTGCCTCGTCCCAAAGACTTCCCACGTCCCTGTCCCCAGCAGTTCCCTTATTGACAGTGCTTCCCCCTCGCCAGCTGCCCGGTGCCCGCCCCGCGAGTCCTCACCGTAGGGTACATGAGAGCCTCGGTTTCTCCGGGCTCTGACAGCTCGCTCAGCTTGCGGTCCCACTGCAGGACGCTCTGCTCCCCGCTCTCCAGCACCTCCATGCTGGTCCGAGGGACGCTGGGCCGAGGATGCTGAGGGCAGCAGGGGAGCGGGCAGAGCCGCCTCGGAGGGTAAGGTCCGGCTCCGCGGGGCGTGTGTGCGTGGGTGCGCGTGTGCGTGAAGCTTATGCACTCCGGAAAAACCGTTCTCTGCTCTGCCCGAGGGAGGAGTGCTCAGGGCTCCCGTCCGGGGTCCTCGGAAGTCTGAGAAGTGCCGGGGGAGACAGGCTGTCCAGGGATCCGGCTGAAGGCTGCAGGGGTTAAAGCAGGGCGCGCATCCAAAAAGAAGGCAGGAGAGCAGCTCTCATCCCCCAAAAATCCCTTCGCAATATGCCCACTCTCCGCTACTGCTCCAGACACAAACTTTGAGGCTCCCCAGGGCTCCTCAGTTCGGCTCCAGGACCCAGCTATGACTCCACCTCCTTCTAGGGAAGCGACCAATCGGATACTCACCTCGCCCGCCCTATCCAATCAGAAGTCTGGCTTTCCTCCCCGTCCCGCTCCGAAAGGCTGGGCAGAGGGAAGTCTCTGCCCAGGCTTTGGAATGTGGGCGGGGAGAGCCTTTGACGTCACCGGGGAACTCCTTCTGCCTGAGCGCAACCAGCCACCGCTCTCTGAGGCAGCGGACCAATGGAGTGCTTGAGTCTGGGAGTGATGGACTGAGAGATTGGCCAGTAATAAAGGGGAGCCTGGGAGGAACAGCCAACCAAATAGCGACAAGAATACATTTCATAAAGGTGGGCGGGTGAACTCCGTGCCTTGGGTTAGAACCCATAAAAGTTCTCGCGCGCTTGTGGAGGGGAAGAGAGCCGCTGTGTGGGCAGATTTATATACTGTCTTAAATATTATATATGCTTATATAGCGTCTTAAATATTTTCTTAATGTATATTAGCTCCTATGAGTTTTGACATTTTTAAAAAATTAGTTACGTATTCACAAATATAAATACTCCGCATTGTGCGTGAATTTGTATTAGCGCATTCCTAGCAAATAGTCATTGTCTGTTCCTCACGTTTTTCTCCCTAGTTTTCTTATGCTCTTCTCCTGACACGTTTTTTATGGGCTTCATTTTTTCTTCTTTCAGTTCACTCTACAGACATTATTGATAAAATCAATGGCTTGCTTCATCAGGTCCTCAAGAGTTGTGAGTTATGACTTTGAATTCGGGGACACCAGGTGGCTCAGTAAGTTCAGCGTCTGCCTTTGGCTTGGGTGCCAGGGTCCTGGGATCCAGTCCTGCACCCTGGGATAGTGCCCTGCATTGGGCTCCTTGCTCAGTGGGGTGTGTGCTTCTCCGACTGCCCCTTCCCCTCCTCCTCTCTCTCAAATACATAAATAAATATTATTTCTTCACAGAACTTAGATCTCCGTGGAGGAGTCAGGCAATAAACAAAGGAAAAAGGGCATAATGTAAAAAAATTTTTTAAAGATTTTATTTATTAATTTGAGAGAGAGAGAGAGAGAACACATGGGGGAAGAGCAGAGGGAGGACAACCAGACCCATGCTAAGCCCAGAACCCCACTAGGGGCTCCATCCCATGATCCCAAGATCATGACCTGAGCTGAAATCAAAAGTCAATGAGTAGTGGCATGATGTACTTTCAGAAAGGGGTAACTGGTATAAAGAAAATAAAAGCAAGGTAAGGGTATGCGGCAGTTCTGTGCTATTGTAGATAGCACTCGGGGAAGCTCCTTCTTGGAAAATGACATTTGAGCAGGGACCTGGATGAAATGAGATTTGGGGAGGAACTGGTGTTTTGCTGACATATAGGGAGGCCCATATGGCTGCAGCAAGACTCGTCAGGTGTAGTGAGTGATGGGAGAGGAGGCCTGAGAGATGGGCAGGGACCCGATCACCAGGCTGCCTAGATTAGGGAAGAGAGAGCCTATTCTAACACTCTTCCCCCAACACTGTGATTTTTCTTTCTTTCTAGACCCCTCCCTTAAGGGAATCAAATTTGTTGGAAATATAATTTGCTCATTTTATTTTTAGCATTTTTTATTGGTTTGCTCATCTTAAATATAAAGGAGTCTGCGAGTCGTCTCAAGTTTCTTACAATGGCACATTCAGATATTAAGTATTACTTCCTCTCCTTTGCAAGTATTTCCCGGTGAGTGGGGTCAGTCAAAGGTCTTGGAAGTCTGTGGTCTTTAAACAGTGGATTATCATGTGAACTATTCCATTTGTCTGGTCCTATCTCCTGGGACTTTTGAGAATACTTTAAAACTTGAGTAGAAATTCCAGTTTATGGGCATGTACCATCTTTGTGTAATAAGTTTCTCACTCTTCTCTTGGTCCTTGGTTTTCATTTTTTAATCTGCTGCCCCCTTCACCACATCCTTTTAGCATAACTCTCGACATAAGTTAGAAACACGTACATTCTCCTTAATGTTGGAATACAAACCGTTATCAAGCATTTCTGCTTTTGATAAAATCAGCCCCTAGTTATGACCCATGTGGTAGGCAGCTTCAAAGATAGCTCCAGATACTCTGCTTCTTGGTGTTTATACCCTCGTGTAACTCCCTGACCTTCAGTGTGGGCTCGACTTCCTTCAAACACATAGAATATGGCAAAAGTAATGGGCTTTCAAGAAAGATTCTGGCTCCTCACTTGCTTGACCTCTCTTCCTCGCTTGCTTGCTTGCTCCAAGGAAAATCAGCCGCCATGCTGTGAGCTGCCCACATAGCAAGGAACTGAGAAAAATGTCCAGCCAATAGCCAGCAAAGAACTGAATCCCTCAGTCCAACAACACTTGAGCAGCTGCATCCTGCTAATAACCATGTGAGTGACCCTGGGAACAGATTCCTCCCCCCAACCCCAAGTTGAACCTGAAGATAACTGTAACATTATCAGAGACCCTGAACCAGGGGACTCAGCTAAGCTGCACCCAGATTCCTAGACGACATATACTAAAGGTAATACATGTATGTTGTTTTAAGCCACTAATTTTTTTCTTCCTAAGTAATATAATAGTTGGTACTCTAAATGTTTGATGAAATATACCTGTATTCCAAAAATACTGTCACAATCCCTAATGGTGAGTTTTTTCATCCGCCTTTGAGGATGTTCATGTTTCCTTCTTCCATTCAGTGTACACAAGACTTCACGCCAGCTCATTTCTCGTTCTACACTTGAGTCTAGCATCTGTCCCTTTCCATCTCATTCTTAGGATTGAGCAAGTGTGATGACTTTTTCCCCCCCCAGCTCTCTGCCATTCTTAAAAAGCAGCAGCACTTACTTCCCTGTCTTTTTTCTTTTCTTTTCTTTTCTTCTTTGAGATATAATTGACATATAACATTAGTTTCAGATGTACAACATAATAACTCAATATTTGTATATATTGCAAAAAGATGACGATCATGTCTGGCTGTAGTCAACAGGATGTATGCTACATTCCCAGGATGTAATTATTTTATAATAAGGTTGATACCTTTTGACCGATTTCACCCATTCTGCCTACCCTCTCCTGCCTGTGGTAGCCACCAATCTGAACACTTTGTATCTATACATTCAGTCATTCAGTTTTTTGTTTTTATTTTTATATCCCACATATAAATGAGATCAGATGGTATTTGTCTTTCTTTCTGACTTATTTCACTTAACATAACACCCTCAAAGTCCATCTATGTTGTCGCAAATGGCAAGATTTCCTCTTTTGTGGATAAATAATATTCCATTGTGTATGTATACCACATTTTCTTTATTCATTCATCCACTGATGGACACTTAGGTTACTTCCATGTCTTGGCTATTATAAATAATGCTGCAATGAACATGGGGCTGCAGATATCTTTTCTAGTTAGTGGTTTTCTTTCCTTCAGGTGAATACCCAGAAGTGGAATTGCTGGGCCATATGACAGCTCTATTTTTAGTTTTGTTTTTTTTTTTTTTAAAGATTTTATTTATTTATTTGTCAGAGAGAAAGCGAGCGAGATCGAGCACAGGCAGACAGAGTGGAAGGCAGAGTCAGAGGGAGAAGCAGGCTCCCTGCGGAGCAAGGAGCCCGATGTGGGACTCGATCCCAGGACGCTGGGATCATGACCTGAGCCAAAGGCAGCTGCTTAACCAACTGAGCCACCCAGGCGTCCCTATTTTTAGTTTTTTGAGGAACGTCCAAACTGTTTTCCATAGTGCCTGCACCAATTTACATTCCCACCAACGGTACACAAGGATTCCCTTTTCTGCACATCCTCACCGACATTTGCTGTCTATTGTCTTTTTGATAATAGCCACTCTAACAGGTTTACGATGGTATCTCATTGTGGTTCGCATTTGCCTTTCCCTGATAGTGATGTTGAACATCCTTTTATGTATGTATGTATATTTTAGACAGAGAATGCATAAATGCAGGGATCAGAGGGAGAGGGAGAGGGAGAGAATCTTAAGCATGCTCCGCTTAGCACAGAGCCTGATGCACGGCTCCATCTCATGACCCTGAGATCATGACCTGAGCAGAAATTAAGAATTGGAGGCTTAACCGACTAAACCACTCAGGCACCCCTGTTCTTGATATATTTTGGATATTAACCCCATATCAGGTATGTGATTTGCAAATATCTAATGCCGTTTGGTAGGTTGTTTTTTTGGTTCGATGTAGCCCCATTTGTTTACTGTTGCTTTCATTGCCTTTGGTTTTGGTGTCAAATCCAAAAAATCATTGCCAATAACAATGTCAAGGAGCTTTCAACCTATGTTTTCTTCTATGATTTTTTTGGGTTTCATGTCTTACATTCGAGGTTTTATTCCCTTTTGAGTTAATTTTTGTGTATGGTTTAAGATAGTGGTTTTGTTTGATTCTTTTCCATGTGGCTGTCCAGTTTTCACATCACCATTTTATAAAGAGACTGTCCTTTCCCCATTTTATATTCTTAGCTTTTTTTAAAATAAATTAATTGACCTTATATGATTGGTTTCTTTCTGGGTCTCTATTCTGTTCCACTGATCTGTCTGTTTTTATGCCAATACTATGCCTTTATAATACAGTTTAAAATCAAGAAGCATGATGTTGGGACACCTGGGTGGCTCAGTGGGTTAAAGCCTCTGCCTTAGGCTCAGGTCATGATCTCAGGGTCCTGGGATCGAGCCCCACATTGGGCTCTCTGGTCAGCAGGGAGCCTGCTTCCTCCTCTCTCTCTCTCTGCCTGCTCCTCTGCCTACTTGTGATCTCTGTCTGTCAAATAAATAAATAAAATCTTTAAAAAAACAAAAAAAGAAGCATGATACCTCCAGCTTTGTTTTACTTTCTCAAAATTGCTTTCCCTGTTTCAGGATTGTTTGTCCTATGTCTGTGAAAAATGTCATTTGAATTTTGATAGGGATTACATTGAATCTGTAGACCACTTTGAGTAATGTGGACATTTTAACAATATTAATTCTTCCAATTCATGAAGCAAGAAATACCTTTCCATTTATTTGAATTTTCTTTAATTTATTTCATCAATGTCTCAGTTTTCATTTACAGGCCTTTCACCTCCTTGGTTAAATTTATTCCTAGGTATTGCGTTCTTGTTGGATGCAATTGTAAATGGAATTGTTTTCTTAATTTCTCGTTCTGATAGTTCATTATTAGGGTATAAAAATCCAACAGATTTTGTGTGTGGGTTTTTGTATCCTGCAATTATATTGAGTATGTTTATTAGTTCTAACAGTTCTTTGATGGAGTATTTAGGATTTTCCAAATAAAATATTGTGTCATCTACAAATGGAGATGGTTTTACTTCTTCCTTTCTTATCTTGATGCTTTTTATTTCTTTTTATTGCCCAATTGCTGGGACTTAAACTTCCAGTACTATTTTGAATAAAAATGGTGAGAATGGTCATCCTTGTCTTGTTACTGATCTTTTCCCACTGAGTATGATGTTGGCTGTGGGCTTGTCATTTATGGGCTTTATTATGTTGAGAGATATTCCCTTTATAGCTACTTTGTGGAGAGTTTTTCTTATAAGTGGATGTTGAATTTTGTCAAATGCTTTTTCTGCACTTATTGAGATGATCATATGAGTCTTATCTTAAATTTTGTTAACGTGCTATATCACATTGATCTATGAATGTTGAGCCTTCCTTGTATCCTTGGAATAAATCCCACCTGATTATGATGTATCATCCTTTTAATGTACTGTTGGATTTGGTTTGCTAATATTTTGTTGAAAACTTTTGCACCTTTATTAGGGATATTGGTCTGCCACTTTTTTTTTTTTTTAAGATTTTGTTAATTTATTTGACAGAGAGAGATCACAAGTAGGCAGAGAGGCAGGCAGAGAGAGAGAGAGGAGGAAGCAGGCTCCCTGCCAAGCAGAGAGCCCGATGCGGGACTCGATCCCAAGACCCCGAGATCATGACCTGAGCCAAAGGCAGAGGCTTAACCCACTGAGCCACCCAGGTGCCCTTTGTGTGTGTGTGTGTGTGTGTGTGTGTGTGTGTGTATGTGTGTGGTGTCCTTGTCCGGTTTTGGAATCAGGGTAATGCTGACTTCATAAAATGAGTTGGGAAGTGTTCCCTCCCCTTCCATTTTTTGGCAAAGATTGACAAGGCTTGGTATTAATTTTTCTTCAAATGCTTGGTAGAATTCAGCAATGAAGCCATTTGGTCCTGGACTTTTGCTTGTTTGGTGGTTTTTTGATAACCAATTAAATTTCTTTACTGATAATTTGTCTGTTCAGATTTTTTTCTTTCTCATGATTCAGTCTTGGTAGGTGGTATGTTTCCAAGAATTTATCCATTTCTTCTAGGTTGTCCAATTTGTTGGCATATAATTGTTCATAGCAGTCTCTTATGATTCTTTGTATTCTTGTGGTATTGGTTGTAACATTTCCTCTTTAATTTCTGATTGTATTTATTTGAGTCTTCTCTATTTTTCTTCGGGAGTCTAGGTAAAGGCTTGTCATTTTTTTTTTTTTTAATCTTAAAAAGACTCTTAGTTTCATTTTTCCCCATCATCTTTTAAGTCTATGTCATTTACTTCCACTGTGATCTTTGTTACTTCCTTTCTTATCCTAACCTGAATTTCATTTGTTCTTTTTCTAATTCCTTGAGGTAAAAAGTTAGATTGTTTAGTTGAGATTTTCCTTGTTTTTTAATGTAACCATTTACTGCTCTACTGCCCATTTTGATGTAGGTCTTTTTCTTATTGGCCCAATGTATAGGAGTCGCTCGGCTGGTTTGGGGATTTCTTTCAGAAGAAATTGTTCTGTGTTTAGCTTCAGTGGGCCATGGCAGAGTGTAAGTTCAGGATTCTCCTACACTGCCATCTTGAATCAGAGCCTCCTGTCTGTTCTTGGTAAATAAATGGCATCTGAATGATTGGAGGTCATGTTTTCCCAAAACCAAAATAAAGTACAAAGCCAACAAGATTTTTTCCTGATTTTTTGTGATATTATTTCCTCTATTTCCATGTCCCAATCTATTTACCGTTTTGCTCTAATGTTATCTATGCCTTCATCCTAAACATTAAGATAAATGGTGTCCAGAATTGGGCACTTGACAGATTTCCACATCACAAAAATAAAACCCTCCTTACAGGATGGCATGGCCCAGCGCATCCACATGCTTTCAGTCTGAGTATTCAATAAATATTAGTCTCTTGATTTTCTCTCTTTTTATGTCCTATAATTTCTTCAGTTGATCCACAAGAATTTGTTAAGTACATTTTGAATTCCAGACATTATATGTATATATTTTCCAGGTATAAAATTTCCTCAAAAAAAGAAATGGAATCTCACCATTTACCCTTTTCCTAGACCAATGGCTAGGAGAAGAAAAGGCCATGTTTGGTCAAGTATGAAGAGGTAACCCAATGGCAGATGCATCCAGTCTGGTGTTTTCAAGCTTTTCTGGAAATCAACTTTTACCTCAAGGCTTAGCCAGTAGATGAATATCTCAGCACCTAAGGAAATTTAAGTTGGTGATAGAAAGATATGGTTGTTTGGGTCTCTGTCCTAAACTGTCAACTTTCCTCCATTTCCCACAAATCAGAAAAAGAGTTCAGTGACAAGCCTGTTGCCTTTCTTGGTGAGAGGAAAAATCTCCCCAAGCCCACAAGAAAAAGCTATACAGAATAATAAGCAAAAACATCCCTAGAGCCATGTCCTGATGGTGATACATGACACAAGCCTTGAAGAGTTGGTCCTCACAAATGAAATTGTATGTCAGAAAATATGTGTGAGACTGGATAGCAGTTGGCTTAAAAAGGTCTTCCTCATCAATGGTGAAGAAGAGGAGCAGGCAAGAAAGCTTGCCATCACAAAAAGTTGCCAAACTCTGTTAGTCTCCTATGGTTGCCCATAATAAAGTACCACAAACCAGGAGGCTTAAAGCAACAGAAATTGTCTCACTGTTCTAGAAACCAGAGGTCTTAAGTCAAGGTATTGGCAGAGCCATGCTCTTTATGAGACTCTAGATATAATCCTTCTTTGCCTCCTCTTGGCCTCAGGTGGTGGCTCTCCAACCTTGGTATTCCTTGGCTTACAACTGTGTCATTATGACCCTTGCTGCCAATGTCACATGGTATCCTCCTCCGTGTGTCTGTATCTTCATGTGGCATTCTCCTCCCTATTGCTCTTCTTTTAAGAATACCAATCATATTGAATTAGGACCCACACCACTGTAGTATGACCTTATTTCAACTAATTGGATCTGCAGTGATTGTGTTTCCAAACAGGGTCTTATTCTAAATTATTGGCAACTTCAACATATATTTTGGGGAACACATTTCAATTGATAATGCCTGTCTAGCCATCATCAACATTACCCCATGGGTTCCTAGTGCAAGCACATTCCTTTCTTGATAATTTTAATGCCCCTAAACGTGTCTTTGATTCTTTGGTAAAACTATCATAGCCCACCCCCCCCAAAAAAAGCAGACTTCCTTACATTTAGAATTTAGCATTCCTGTTGTTACTCTGCAAGATGTATGCTATGCCCTTCTACTCCTCTTCTGTCTTCTTTTCATACATGTCCATTCAAGAGCTCACCCTAGTACTCTCCCAGCAAACGCCGAGTCCTCCAAGTACAGCCCCTTTGCCTTTTGTATTGAACCGAGTGTGATTATATGATCAGATTTGGATTTTTGAGAACTTCTCATTCCTCAATTTCTAAGAAAGAGGACTATGAAAGCCCAGACAGCAGGCTAATAAAACCATATTGAAAATATAATAAAGGTGCCTGGGTGGCTCAGTCAGTTAAGTGTCTGCCTTGAGCTAAGATCGTGATCCCAGTGTCCTGGGATTGAGTCCTGCATGGGGATCCCTGCTCACTTGGGAGTCTACTTCTTCTCCCTCTGCCCCTCGCTGCTCCCCTCTCCCCCTTGCTCTTGCTCTCTCTTTCTCTCTCTCTCTCCCTTACATAAATAAATAAAATATTTTAAAAAATAAAATCTAATATAAAATCTGTAACCTCTTCCAACCTTAGTAAGATCAGAGATAGCAGGAGCCACCATGAACAATAGCGGTTGCACAGGTGTGAGGAGCTATAGCCACATGTCCTTGGCCTTGCTCTACCGTTGCTGTCCCCAGAGATCTTGATCCCCACCCTTTCAGTGCCACAAGGCAGCTTCACAATCGTGTTCTGAATGCACACTCACACTGCTTTGCCACTGAGACAGCCTGCCAACAATACACTACAGCTCCTTTTAGAATGTTAGAGAAAATTTTCTGAGTCAACTGGCTGTTTGAAAAAAAAATTTTATTCAATCCCTACCTTAAAACTTATATGGAAATAAATTTCAGATGGACTAAGGACAAAAGTATAAAATAAAACAAACCTATCTAGAGGAAATAGTGATAAAAGACATATAATTTTAGTGTGAGAAAGGACAACATAATATAAAAGGCAGAAAAAATATAGGAAAAGCTAGATTTACTTACACATAGATAGATGTGTGTGTGTATACACACACACACACACGTATGAATGTGTGTGTGTCCACACAGAATATGTAATTTGAATAAATTAAATTAAAATATTATCCATGTTCTTGCTAACCTGAGTGTTTTTTGGTGAAGGTCTTTTTAATTTATTTTTCCTGGTACTCCCATCTCATCCCAAGTATATGGTGTTAACAGCCTGGTGTGTACCTTTCCACACTTTTCTTTTTGTCTGTATAGTTTATACAAATACACATACAGAGGAGCTTAATCACTGTTGTGTTATGCACACTTCCCTGCATTTTGCATTTCTCACTTTACAATAGAGCTTGGAAATCTCCCAAGTCCTCTGATATAGATTTAGTGCATTCTTGTTAATGACTGACTGATAAAGCACCACTAAACAATAAACTAAGACTACTAAACATTTTAAGAGTTTATTTGAGCAAAAACCGATTGAGTCAGGCAACATTCAATCTAGCAAATACAACAGAACTCCAAGGAGCTGTACAAAATAAAAAACTTTCATAGGCAGAAGGGAGCAGGAACAAACAAGTTGTAAGAAGCCAAAAAGCAGGTTAGTTATGCAAGGTTACTATCCTTTGGGAGATGAGATGGCAGGGTCTATCAGAGAAATTATAGGTGCTGATCAGGTGGTTCTTGATCGATTCCATTTCTGGAAGCACTGAAACTTTAAGTTAAAAACTTGGTTTGGTGATGTGGGGCTTAGTATAAGCAACTCCATTTTGTGCCTGTTGTCCTGATTTTAACAAAATAAAGCACGTTTTATTTTCCAGTTGACAAACATTTACTCCATTTCCAAAATTTACTTCTGGAAACATCAGTCAGATGACGTGGGATAATATGCTTTTATCTTTTGAATTTCCCTGTAAGTGACCTTCACCCAGATATGGAAGATCAGGCTCAGGTTGTTGAATTTCACAGCCTTCAAGCCCCAGGTGCTTAAGGATTGGAGATGGGGTTCCAAGAATGGAGCTTAGTAAGGGGTAGGGTGCTGAAGTGGCCTGAAGGGCCAAGGAAGGGACATGGGCTACAAGGATATTCTTTGCCATGACGCAATTTTGCCTCTAACCAATGTAGGTCCTCACTCTAGGAAACTGTTCACACTGAGTCACAAGAGAGACCATAGATTACTAAAAGGAGGATGGAAGATAACTTGAAACTAAAGATCTGAAGTAGAGACAACAGGAACTGAAGTTTCAGTGAGAAATATGGTCATTTCTACAACACTGCCACCATGTGGCTGTGGAACATTGTATGTAGCAAACCTCAAGTTTGGGTTGGAAGAGTAGTTACTAAATAGAATCAGTTCTCATGTTCTATCTTAATTTGTACCTCCCAGGTCAAGGAATAAACGTGTCCACCAACCCAAAGAGTGTCCTTATGCTATTTCCAGTCAGTACCTCCCCATCATCATTTCCCAATTTCCATTAGATCTGCCATTCTTGAGCATTCTATAAATGGAATCCTATAGTACATACCCTTTTCTGTGTGGCTCACAGTGTCTTTAAATTTCACCCATGTTGTTGCATGTGGTCAATTCCTGGTTATTCCCAATAATGGGACTAAATTCTCCACAAACATTGAATTAGTGAATACTGGGCCATTGCTTCTAGGGGAAATTGGTTCTAGGGGAAATACAGCAGCAGGTTCCTGTGGGTCTCAGTATTAACTCACCTCATCAATACATATAAACAAATATACCAATATATACAAAGGTATAAAATCAAAAGCAAAAAAAGCAAAATCAAAACAAATACTTTGTTTATCTGTGTTTCTGTCTAAAGATGCCTTATCTAATGTATATCGTTGGTTCATTAGCTTTGAACTCACTGCCAACAGCACTATAGGAGCTATGTGTCTGAAAGAAGCTGATCCAACACGTATATTTTCTCTGTAAGGCAAGGCACAGCCTTCTTGCACTACACTTGGATCATTTTGAATGGTGAAATCACCATCAAAAAGCATAAAAATATGAAAAACATAGAACTAAATGGACCACACAAAGAATGCATATTTACAGTATGAGGGCTGAAACAAAAAGACAGAGCACGGCTTTCTTCATCCCCACTGAAAACCTGCCCACCAAGCAATTAAAAGTTTTTGCTACTCTGTGCATATTCCTGAATGGCCATGAATGCCACATTGATTTCAGGCTTACACATACATTTTAGCAAATAGGAAAATTCTCAAACATAGAATCCATAGATAATGAGGATCAATTATATCAATACTTTGTTCTTTTTTATTGCTGAGTAATATTCCATTATCTGTATAAAGCACTCTCTGTTTATCCATTCACATAGATGGAATTTTGGGTTGTTTCCTATTTAGGGCTATGATGAAGTAAGGTTCTATAAACATTCTTATAAAAGCTATTTTGTGAAACTGCACACATTTCTTTTGGAGGTGTGAAATTACAGTGCATGTTCAGTATTATTAGAAATTTTCAAATGGTTTTCCAGAGTGATTTGCTATTTCATACTCTCATCAGCAATATGAGAGTTTAAGGCATTCCACGTCTTCACACCTGCCACTGACGGTCTTTGTAATCGTATTTGTTCTTGTGGGTATACACTATGGTTTTCATTTGTATTTCCCCAATGATTAGTGATGTTGCATACATTTTTATACATTTATTAACCATCTGGATATATTTATGATGTTCCTTCTCAAATTGTTGTCCATTTTGAATTGGGATGTTTATCTTTCCTATAACTGATATTATGGCATCCTTCTTATATTCTGCATATAAATCCTTTGTCAAATACAGGCATTGTAGGGAGTGGGGGAATGGGATAACTGGGTGATGGACATTAAGGAGGGCACTGGGAATTATATAAGGTTGTTGAATCATTGACCTTTACCTCTGAAAATAATAATATATGTTAATTAATTTAATTTAAATTAAAAATGTATATATTTTTAAAATACGTGTATTATAACAAGTAATGTAATAATGTGACTATTTTCTCCCAGTGTGTAGTTTCCCTTTTAATGTACTTAATGGTGACTTGTGATGAGTGGAACTTTTACATTTCAATTAAGTCCATTTAAAAACATTTTTTTAAAATATTTTATTTATTTATTTGACAGAGAGAGATCACAGGTAGGTAGAGAGGCTGGCAGAGAGAGAGAGAGAGGGAAGCAGGCTCCCTGCGGAGCAGAGAGCCCGATGTGGGACTCGATCCCAGGACCCTGAGATACGACCTGAGCCGAAGGCAGCAGCTTAACCCACTGAGCCACCCAGGCGTCCCAAAAACATTTTTTATTTAAGGCTAGTGCTTTTCATGTCCTAAGAAATCTTAACTTATTCCTAGGTAATGAAGTCATTCTCTTATTATTCCTAAAAGCTTTATAATTTTACCTTCTACATTAAGGTCTATAATCCATCTCAAAATAGATTTTCTGTATGATGTAAGGTAGAGATCAAGGTTGATTTTTCTTCATATAGACATCCAATGGCTCTAGTGCTGAAAAACCTTCCTTCTTTAAAAGAAACTTGCATCATTAATTTGAGAGCTTTCTTCTTTTTAAAAGTGTACTACAGCTATACATTCCCCTCTTAATACTGCTTTTACTGCATCCCATATATTTTGAAATGTTTTATAGTCACTGTTTAGTTCAAATACCAAGATCTATTGTAAACTTTCCTTTTACCCATGGGTTACTTAGAGGTGTTTCTTCATTTCCAAATATGTTGGAATTTTCTGAATATCTCTTTAGTTATTGATTTTTAGTTTAATTCTATTGTGGTCAGAGAACATATTGTATAGTTTCTCAGTCTTCTGAGAATTTTTGAGGCTTGGTTTATTTTGGTGAATACTCCACGTACACATGAATGTGTTTCTCTCCCTCCCCATCTACCTTTCACCAACTTGTGCTCTCCCTCTCTTGCTTATCTTTAAAATACATAAATAAAATCTTTTTTAAAAATGGTAGTTCCTAGATCACACTGATATAAAGGTATGCTTTTCTCCAGGGTGATTTTTTGGCACAGTGTAAATTATCTCGTTGCCCAATATACTTGGAAGTAGAGCCAATCACTGTGATATTTACCTAAATCAATTATTTAATGGGAGTTGCAAAATGGTGATATTCTAATTCTTTCATGAATAATCTGCCTCCTTTAGTTAAGAAGCATTATCTCTCAAGTAGAAATGAACTCTTGTTCCTTGCCAAAGGCAGAATGAAAGTTTAATTATTTTTTAACTACTAATTTCTATTTTATCTTATATAATAATTGTCTGCAATGATCATCTGTAAATCTTTTCTGCTCCTCTTTTCTAATAACTTTGGACTTGTGAAGTTGTATTTGTTTATTGTTTTTATAATCACTAATATTTTTGATAATCAAATTGCCCCAAATTTTACCAATGGCAGCTTGAACAAACTGACTTCTGTCTTCTTGATGTCACCCCAGTAGTCTCTGATGCTTCCTTCTCTTTGGCACACCCAGAAATGACAAGCTCACCTTATCCTTTCCCAGCCCCAGTCCTCAACCATATCTCTGAAGAGTTCTAATTCCCTAGAGTGGAGAAAAGTATGTAAATACCTAAATCCGAGCTCCAGGAAGGCTCACTCCTAGAATGTCATTGTTTTTAGACCCTTTCAGTATGCAGAATATATGTATGTATTTTTAGCTTGAATTTATCCTGGTATATCCAACTCAGATTTAACATGACATGGCATGATTTTACATTTATAGCTCTCTAACACTGAAAATCTTGGTTCCTAATAATTTTACGATATGTATTTACTTGCTATATTGTAGATATAATACACTTTCAAAATTACAGTACCAGTATTACTATTAAAAATAAAACTGTTGACAGAGGAATACAGTTTATTTGTAGTTCCCTCACTCTCAAATTCCTTCTTTTTTTTTCTTTTATCCTTAATCTATATTCACTAAAGCTGTACAAAGTTCTGTGTAGAAAAGTCACTTGGAATAGTTGTTTTTTCTCTGAGATTCTATTATCAAGTGGATATATAGTTAGGTTCATTGGTTTCCTTTTTTTAAGGCTTCCTTTTTTCCTTTTATGATCTAATTTTTAATATGAAAAATACATACTTTCAAGGTAAAAATTATATTAAAAAACTATACTCATGGATTTGCTTTTATTCCAAAGCCTTTCACCAGGACTCCAAACTACCACCATCTCCACTAGAGGGAACTATTTTTACTTATTTCTTGTTTGTCATTCCAGTGTTTCTCTATCAAAACTTTTTCCTTAGCTTGCATATTATAATCAATGAAATGTAGAATATCTGTGCCAAGCAATATACATTTTAGTTCTGATGGCTTTTGAACTTCACAGAAAAGATATCTTACTATTTGTTGTTTTCTAGGACTTTTAGTCATTCAATATTCTATTATGAAATTTGTACATGTTCTGTGTAGCTGTTGTTTGCTCAATTTCGTTTGAGTTATATTATTCCATTGTGGAATACAGCACAAGTCATCTGTCCTTTTGTCAATGGCATTTGGTTATTTCTGGGTTTTCTTCCCAGAAATAACTGTGTATACTCTTGCTAATATTCTATTTCAGACAAAGTGGACTTCAGAGCAAAGAGGCATTTCATAATGATAGAAGGGGCAATTCTCCAAGAAAACTTAGTTCCTGATATGTGTGTACTTAACAAAGTAAGAATAACATTTTTAACAAAAAAGCCATAAAATACTTGATGCAAAAGCTGATAGAGCTAAGAAGAGAAAGGGAAGAGAAATAGATTAATCCACTATTATATTTGGAGACTTCAACACCCCTCTATCAGAAATGAAGAGATCAAGAAGGGAAAATCAACAAGAATATTTGAGCTGAACAGCACCATCAAACACCTGGATCTAATTAATAGTATGTTAATAATAATAAACATAGTCTATAGACTATGTCATCCAAAAATAAGAGAGTGCATATAATTTTCAACCTCACACAGAATATTCACCAAAAGAAGTCACAGTCTTGGGGTGCCTGGGTGGCTCAGTTGGTTAAGCATCTGCCTTTGACTCAGATCATAATCCCAGGGTTCTAGGATCAAGCTACATGTCGGTTTCCCGGCTTGGTGGGGAGTCTGCTTCTCCTCTCCCTTTGCCCCTTCTTCTGCTCATGCTCTCTCTCTCTCTCTAATAAATAAATAAAATCTTAAAAAAAAAAAAAAGAAATCACATACTGGGCCATAAAACCCATCTTAACAATCTTTTTTTTTTTTAATTCAATTAACCAGCACATAGTACATCAATAGTTTCAGATGTAGTATTCAACAATTCATTGCTTGTGTATAACACCCAGTACTCATGACATCACATGCCCTCCTCAATAACCATTCTTAAA
Organism: Mustela putorius furo; assembly: GCF_011764305.1. Classification (NCBI taxonomy): domain Eukaryota; kingdom Metazoa; phylum Chordata; class Mammalia; order Carnivora; family Mustelidae; genus Mustela; species Mustela putorius. The sequence goes on from NW_025421998.1 coordinate 91,328,036, forward strand.
TGAACAGAAATTACACAAAATATGCTTTCAGACTACAATGGAATTAAACTAGAAACTGATAACAGAAAGATAGCTGTTGACTTCTTGACTACTTGGAGATTAAACAATACATTTCTAAATAGCTGATAGATCAAAACAAAATCTTGAGAAATTTTTAGATATTTTGAAATAAATGAAAATGAAAATATGGTTTATCAAAATTTATGGGATGTAACAAGAGCAGTATTTTCTGGAAAGTTTATAGCATTGAATACGTGTTAGAAAAGAAGAAAGATCTAAGATCAATAAAATCAATAATTTAAGCTTCTACCTTATGAAACTAGAGAATAAAGAGCAAATTAGATTCGGGGTGCCTGGCTGGCTCATTTGGTGGAGGGTGCAACTCTTGATCTTGGAGTCATGGGTTAGAGCCCCATGTTGGGGGAGGGAGGTTGGAGATTACATTAAAAATAACAGGAGGCAAGATGGCAGAGGAGTAGGGGACCCCGTTTCAACTGGTCCCCTGAATTTAGCTGGATATATAACAAACCATTTTGAACACCCACAAAATCAGTCTGAGGTGTAAGAATATAAATCTGGATCTCTACAAGCAGAAAAACAACTGCTTTTTGCAAGGTAGGACATGTGAAGTTGTGAATCTGTGGGGAGATATCCAAAGATAAGTGGAAGAAGGAGGGAGCCTCCATTAGCTGGCTCCTGGAAAGTGACATAACACCAGAGTGCAAAATCAGAACCCTTGGAAATCTGCTTTAGTGAGATGCATCCCTCTCTGAAAGGGGCTCTGGAAATGAAAAGACAGAATTCTAGGTGGGGGAGTGTGGTCTTGGGATCCAAGGAGTCACAGCAAATGGGGTGCCTGAACTGGTAGAGTGCCCAAGCAGTGAAGTTGGGAAGCAGGTCATGGTCAGCAAGCCCAGGAGGGGATTCTCAACTTGGGTTACTATTAACTGAGAGTTCGGCCAGTCAAGAATTGCTCTTTTCCTGAGCAGCCTGAAAAGAACTGGAACCTGGGGGCCATTTGTCATCCCCTGGGTGGGGTGAGACAGCTGCACCCACAAATGGACAAAAGCTCACAGGGTGATAGCAACCTGGAAAGGGTGGCACCCAGACATGATGTGCATGTAAACCTGTGGCTACTTGTGACTTTAGAGTCACAAAGGGCAGTAGCACTCCTGGGCCCATGGGACTACCCCTGAAATAGTTGCAGTGGGAATGCACCATGCAGGTTTTGGCGCATACAGAAGCAGAGACTGTTTGTCCAGGAGGGCTTATCAAAGAGAGAAGACTGCAATCTTTCTGCACTGGGTCAGAGGTTTGGGCATAGCATAAGTGAAAATATAGAATCTCTAAGGGCAGAAATGAAATCTAATCAGGCCACACTTAAAAATGCTATGAGTGAGATGCTGTCTAAACTGAATACTTTAACAGCTACAGTAAATAAGGCAGAAGAGAGAATAAGTGATCTAGCGGATAGGCTGTTGGAAAGGAAGGAAATTGAGCAAAACTGTGATAGACAACTAATATCCCATGAAAAAAGGCCTGGAGAGATTAATAATGCCATGAAACATTCCAGTGTCAGAATTATTGGGATCCCCAAGGGGGTGGAGTGAGAGAGAGGTCTAGAAGGTATATTTGAGCAAATCATACCTGAGAAATTCCCTAATCTGGGGAAGGAAACAGCATTCGTGTCCAAGAGGCAGAGAGGACCTCTCCCAAGATCAATAAAAATAGACCCTGACATATAATAGTGAAGCTTGCAAATCTTGCAAACAAAGAAACTATCCTGAGAACAGCTAGGGAGATGCAGTTCCTTACATATGAAAGGAGGAACATCAGAATAACATTAGACCTATGCACAGAAAATGGCCAAGCCAGAAAGGGCTGGCAAGACATATTCAAGGTACTAAATGAGAAGAACGTGCAGCCAAGAATACTTTATCCAGGAAGGCTGTCATTCAGAATGGGAGGAGAGATAAAGAGCTTCCAGGACAGGCAGAAACTGTAAGAATATGTGACTCCCAAGCCAGCCCTACAAGAAATATTAAGGGGGATTCTGAAAGTGAAGAGAAATCCCAAAAGTAATATAGACTAGAAAGTAACGGAGAAAATCTACAAAAACAGGGACTTTACAGGAAATACAATGGCATTAAATTAATCTTCCTATAGTTACTTTGAATGTAAATGGGCTAAATGCTCCAATCAAAAGACATAGGGTAACAGACTGTACAAAATAGCAGGACCCATCCATTTACTGTCTACAAGAGACTCATTTTTAACCTAAAGTCACCTCCAGATTGAAAGTGAGAGGATGGAGAACATTTATCACATTAATGGACTTCAAAAGAAAGCTGGGGTCGCAATCCTCATATCAGACAAAATAAATTTTAAACCAATACTGTAGTAAGAGATGTAGAGGGACACTATATAGTACTTAAAGGGACTATCCAACAAGAAGATCTAACAACTGTAAATATCTATGCCCCACAACACAGGAGCAGCCAATTATACAACCCAGTTAATAACCAAAATAAAGAAACATTGATAATAATACAATATTAGGAGATTTCAACACTCCAAAGCAATGGGCAGATCATCTAAACAGAAGATCAACAAGGAAACAAGAGCTTTGAATGATACATTGGACCAAATGGACTTCATATTTACAGAACATTCCATCCTAAAACAACAGAATACTGATTCTTCTTGAGTGCACATGAAATAAATTTTCTCCAGAATAGATCATATACTGGGTCACAAATCAGGTCTCAATTGATACCAAAAGACTGAAATTATTCCTTGTAACTTTTCAGACCACAATGCTTTAAAACTGAAACTCAGTCATAAGAAGAAATTTGGAAGGAACTCAAACACTTGGAGGTTAAAAAGTGTCCTGCTGAAGAATGAATGGGTCAACCAGGAAATTAAGAATGTAAACAATTCACTAAAACCAATGAAAATGAAAACACATTGGTTCAAAACCTATGGGATACTACACAGACAGTCCTAAGAGAGAAGTACATAGCCATCCAAGCCTCTCTCAAAATATTAGAAAAATCCCAAATGCACTAGCTAACCTTACACCTAAAGGAACCTGAAGAAAGAAGAGCAAATAAAAGCCTAAACCAAGTAGGAGAAGAGAAATAATAAAGATTAGAACAGAAAGCAATGAAATAGAAACTAGAACAGTAGAACAGATCAATAAAACTAGAAGCTGGTTCTTTGAAAGAATTAAAAAGATTGATGAAACTCTGGCCAGACTTATCCAAAAGAGAAGAGAAAGGACCCAAATTAATAAAACAATGAATAAAAGGAGAGAGATACTGAAAGACCTGCGGATCCCCTTACCCAAGAATTCAACACTGCCACAGGATGCAAACAGCAAGAGGTTCTTTATTGTTACGCAGGTGCCTGCGGGTGGTCAGCAGCTCCTGCTAGCTGAGCACACCTGGCTGGGGTGGTGCAGGATTTTTATAGACAGGTACAAACAAGTCCCAGATGGCTGACAATTTGAACATTTGAAAAAAGGCATACTTGGTGTTAGCGGATTGGCTTTGGAAGACCCTGCGCGTGAAGAGAAAGGCGGGAAGGGGAAACAAAGAGGGGAAGTTTGACCTTATTACTCAGCAGAAAGACATCCTGTCTACGTGACTATGCAGCCCCCTGTCTACGTGACCTACGTGACCATGCAGCCCCCTTACCTATGTGACCATGCCTCGGCTATTAGGAGAAGGTATCTTGTTCAAACAGGAGACAAGTGTCATGCCCTAAAAGCCAAGCAGTTACAGAAAGGCAAAAGAGCAGTTACATTGAATTCAACCCTGGGGGAAGGGTCTTTTCACTGCAAGGGGAGAAGGGGTACTCTTACACAACAAAAGAGCAGTTAATTAGTTAACGACGGGGTGGGGGGGTCTTTCAATACAACTAATACCATGGAGATAGAGACAATTGTTAGTATTTATTATCATCAGCTATATGCCAACAGATTAGGCAACCTGGAAAAAAAAGATGTCTTTCTGGAAACTTATAAACTACCAAGACTGAAACTGAAAGAAATAGACGATCTGATTAGACCAGTTACCAGTAGTGAAATTGAAGCAGTAATCAAACACTTCCCAAAAAACAAGAGTCCAGGGCCAAATGCTTCCCCAAGGGAATCCTACCAAACATTTAAAGAATGAATGAATACCTATTCTACAGAAGCTGTTTCAAAAAATAGAAACAGAAGGAAAACGTCCAAACTTGTACTATGAGGCCAGCATTATCCTGATACCAAAACCAAAGACCCCGTCAAAAATGAGAATTATAGACCAATATCATTGATGAACATGAATGCCAAAATACTCAACAAGATCATAGCCAATAGGATCCAACAGTATATTAAAAGGATCATTCACTACAACCAGGTAAGATTTATTCCTGGGCTACAAGTGTGGTTCAACATTTGCAAATCAATTGACATGATAGAGCACATTAATAAAGGAAAAGACAAGAACCATAAGATCCTCTCAATTGATACAGAAAAAAACATGTGACAAAATACAGCATCCTTTCTTGATTAAAACTCTTCAAAGTATAGGTATAGAAGGAACATACCTCAATATCATGAAAGCCATCTATGAAAAGCCCACAACAAATACCATTCTCAATGGGGAAAACCGAGAGCTTTTCCCTTAAGGTTAAGAACATGACAGGGATACCCACTCTCACCACTACTGTTCAGCATAGTAATAGAAGTCCTAGCCTCAGGAATCAGACAACAAAAAGAAATAAAAAGAATTCAAATTGACAAAGAAATAGTCAAACTCTCTCTCTTCTCAGATGAGATGATACTTGATGTGGAAAACCCAAAAGACTCCACTCCCAAATTACTAGAACTCATACAGTAATTAAGTAACATGACAGGATACAAAATCACCAACACTAACAGTGTGACTGAAGAAAGAGAAATTAAGGAATTGATTCCTTTTACATTAGCACCAAAATCTACAAAATATCTAGGAGTAAACCTAAAAAAGAGGTAAAGGATTTATACTCTAGAAACTACAAAACACTTATGAAAGAAATTGAGGAAGACACAAAGAGATAGAAAAATATCTCATGCTCATGGATTGGAAGAATAAACATTGTTAAAATGTCTATGGTGCCTGGAGCAACCTACACATTCAGTGCAATCCCTACCAAAATAACATCAACATTTTTCACAGAGCTGGAACAAACTATCTTAAAATTTGTTTGGAAACAGAAAAGACCCTGAATTGCCAGGGGAATGTTGAAAAAGAAAACCAAAGCTGGGGGCATCACTATGCCTGACTTCAAGCTATATTACAAAACTATGATCATCAGGACAGCATGGTATTGGTACATAAATAGACACATAAATCAATGGAATAGAATAGAGAGCCCAGAAATGGACCCTCAACTCTATGGTCAACTAATCTTTGACAAAGAATATCCAATGGGAAATTGGATAATAAATGGTGCTGAGAAATTGGATAGTCACATACAAAAGAATGAAACTGGACCATTCTTATACACCATACACGAAGATAAACTCCAAATGGATGAAAGATCTAAATGTGAGACAGGAATCCATCAAACTCCCAGAGGAAAACATAGGCAGTAACATCTTTGACATTGGCTGCAGTAACATCTTCGACATCAGCCACATCAACTTCTTGAAAGACATGTCTCTAAAGGCAAGGGAAATAAAAAGCAAAAATTAACTATTGGGATTTCTTCAAGATAAAAACTTCTGCACAGCAGGGGAAACACTCAACAAACCTAAAAGGCAATCCATGGAATAGGGGAAGATATTGGCAAATGACATATCAGACAAAAGGCTGGTATCTAAGATCTATAAAGAACTTTCAAACTCAACACCCCCCCAAAAAATAATCCTGTCAAGAAATAGGCAGAAGACACGAACAGATACTTCTCCAAAGAAGACATACAAATGGCTAACAGACACGAAAAAAATGCTCCACATCACTACCTGTCAGGGAAAAAAAAAAATCAAAACTACAATGAGATACCAATATACACCAGTTAGAATGGCTAAAATTAACAAGACAGGGAACAACAAATGTTGGCAAAGATATGGAGAAAGGGGAACTCTCTTATATTCTTGGTAGGAATGTAATCTGGTATAGTCACTCTGGAAAATAGTATGGAGTTTCCTCAAAATGTTAAAAACAGAGCTACATTATTACCCAGAAATTGCACTAGTAGGTATTTACTTCAAAGATATAGATGTAATATAAAGAAGGGGCACATGCACCCCAAGGTTCATAGCAGCAATGTCCACAATAACCAAACTGTGGAAGGAACTGAGATGTCTTTCCACAGATTAATGGATAAAGAGGATGTGGTGCATATATACAATGGAATATTACTCAGCCATCAGAAAGGATGAATACCTACCATTTGCGTTGACATGGATGGAACTGGAGAGTATTATGATAAGTGAAATAAGTCAAGCAGAGAAAGACAATCATCATATGGTTTCACTCAAATGTGGAATATAAGGAATAGCACAGAGGACCATAGAGGAAGGGAGGGAAAACTGCATGGGAAGATATCAGAAAGGAGAAAGACCATGAAAGACTCTTGGCTCCAGGAAACTGAGGGTTACAGAAGACAAGGGGTTGGGGGATGGTGTAACTGGGTGATGGGTATTAAGGAGGGCATGTGATGTGATCAGAACTGGGTGTTATATGCAACTAATGAATTGTTGAACAGTACACTAAAAACTAATGATGTTTAGCCAACTATATTCTGGCTAATTGAACATAATAACAAAAAATAATAAAAGGAAATTTAAAAATAAATAGCAAATTAAATTCAAAATAAATAGAATAAAATAACAAAAATTAGAGCAGAAATCAATGAAATTGAAGATGAGAAAATCAATGATTTTTAAATCAATGATTCTTTAAAAACATCAATGAAAGTGATAAAACTGTGACCAGATTTACTCAGGAAAAAAAGAGAGAAGAAACAAATTACCAACATCAGAAATGAAAGAGGGGCCATCACTACTGATGCCATGGGAATAGATGCACTAGACCCAGGTGATTTCAGTGGTGTTCTCAAATATTTGATGAAGAAATTGTACTGATTATCTACAATCTCTTAAAGAAAGCAGAAGCAAAGCAAATACTTCCTAATTTATTTATGAGGTCAGAATTTCCTTAATACCAAAACCAAAGACATTACAAGAAAGGAAAACTACAGATGACTATATCTCACAAGTTTTAATGAAAAAATCCTCAACAAAATATTAGCAGTTTGAACTCAACCATATATAAGAAATTATATGCTATGACCAAGTGGGGTTTATTTTTTTTTTTATTCACAGGTATGCAAGACCTGTTCAACATTCAAAAATCAATTAATGTAATTTATCAGATAAACAAGCTAAAGAGGAAAAAGTATAATAGATATAAAAAAAGCATTTATGACCCCCATTCATGGTAAAAAAAAAAAAAACCCTCAGCAAACTAAAAGTAGAGAAAACTCCTCAAGTTAATAAAGAAGGTCTTCAAAAGCCTACAGCTAAAAAATATTTACTAGTGAGACACTAGATGCTTTCCTAATTAAATCTGGAACAAGTAAAAGATGTCTTCTCTTATTACTCCTGTTCAACATCTTATTGGAAGTCCTAGGTAATATAACAAGACAAGAAAAGGAAATAAAAGATATACACATTGTGAAGGAAGAAATAAAAATTCCTTTGTTTGCAAATGACATAACTGTCTGTGTAGTAAATCCCAAAGAATCAAATAAAAATCTCCTGGAACTAATAAGCAATTATGGCAAGATTGTAGTATAGAAGATTAATACATAGAAATCAAATGCTTTCTTATATACCAGCAATGAACACTTGGAATTTGATTTTAAAACATGGTAATGTTTACATTAGCACATAAAAAGTGAAATACTTAAATAAATATATGTATATGTATAAGTATAAACAATAAACAAATAAAATCCACAAGATCTATATGAAGAAAATTACAAAACTGATGAATGAAATAAAAATTCTAAATCTCCCTGATGGCTAGTGATGATGAACATTTTTTCATGTGTCTGATAGCCATTTATATGTCTTCATTGGAGAAGTGTCTGTTCATATCCTCTGCCCATTTTTTGATATGATTATCTGTTTTGTGTGTGTTGAGTTTGAGGAGTTCTTTATAGATCCTGGATATCAACCTTTTGTCTCTACTGTCATTTGCAAATATCTTCTCCCATTCCGTGGGTTGCCTCTTTGTTTTTCTGACTGTTTCCTTTGCTGTGCAGAAGCTTTTGATTTTGATGAAGTCCCAAAAGTTTATTTTCGCTTCTGTTTCCTTTGCCTTTGGAGATATATCTTGAAAGAAGTTGCTGTGGCTGATATCGAAGAGATTACTGCCTATTTCTCCTCTAGGATTCTGATGGATTCCTGTCTCATGTTGAGGTCTTTTATCCATTTTGAGTTTATCTTTGTGTACAGTGTAAGAGAATGGTCGAGTTTCATTTTTCTACATATAGCTGTCCAGTTTTCCCAGCACCATTTATTGAAGAGACTGTCTTTTTTCCACTGTATATTTTTTCCTGTTTTGTCGAAGATTATTTGACCATAGAGTTGAGGGTCCATATCTGGGCTCTCTACTCTGTTCCACTGGTCTATGTGTCTGTTTTTATGCCAGTTTTCAACATTTCCGTAGTGATTCGGGGGTCTCTTCTGATTCCATACAAATTTTTGGATTATTTGCTCCAGCTCTTTGAAAAATACCAGTGGAGTTTTGATCGGAATGGCATAAAAGTATAGACTGCTCTAGGCAGTATAGACATTTTAACAATGTTTACTCTTCTGATCCAAGAGCATAGAATGGTCTTCCATCTTTTTGTGTCTTCTTCAATTTCTTTCATGAGTGTTCTGTAGTTCCTCGAGTACAGATCCTTTACCTCTTTGGTTAGGTTTATTCCCAGGTATCTTATGGTTCTTGGTGCTATAGTAAATGGAATTGATTCTCTAATTTCCCTTTCTGTATTTTCATTGTTAGTGTATAAGAAAGCCATTGATTTCTGTACATTCACTTTGTATCCTGCCATGTTACTGAATTGCTGTATGAGTTCTAGTAGTTTGGGAGTGGAGTCTTTGGGTTTTCCATATAAAGAATCATGTCATCTGCGAAGAGAGAGAGTTTGACTTATTCATTACCAGTTTGGATACCTTTTATTTCTCTTTGTTGTCTGATTGCTGTTGCTAGGACTTCTAATACTATGTTGAACAAGAGTGGTGAGAGTGGGCATCCTTGTCGTGTTTCTGATCTCAATAGGAAGGCTGAAAGCTTTTTCCCATTGAGGATGATATTTGCTGTGGGTCTTTCATAGATAGATTTTATGAAGTTGAGGAATGTTCCCTCTATCCCTATACTTTGAAGCATTTTAATCAGGAACGCATGCTGGATTTTGTCAAATGCTTTTTCTGCATCGATTGAGAGGACCATGTGGTTCTTCTCTCTTCTCATATTAATTTGTTCTATCATATTGATTGATTTGTGAATGTTGAGCCATCCTTGTAGCCCAGGAATGAATCCCACCTGGTCATGGTGGATAATCTTTTTAATGTGCTGTTGGATCCTGTTTGCTAGGATTTTGTTGAGAATCTTAGCATCCATATTCATCAGTGATATTGGTCTGAAATTCTCCTTTTTGGTGGGGTCTTTGCCTAGTTTGGGGATCAGGGTAATGCTGGCTTCATAGAAAGAGTATGGAAGTTTTCCTTCTGCTTCAATATTTTGAAACAGCTTCAGGAAAATAGATGTTATTTCTTCTTTGAAAGTTTGGTAGAATTCCCCAGGGAATCCGTCAGGTCCCTGGCTCTTGTTTTTTGGGAGGTTTTTGATCACCGCTTCAATCTCGTTACTAGATATCGGTCTATTCAGGTTGTCAATTTCTTCCTGGTTCAATTTTGGGAGTTTATAGTTTTCCAGGAATGCATCCATTTCATCTAGGTTGCTTAGCTTATTGGCATATAACTGTTGATAATAACTTCTGATGATTGTTTCTACTTCCTTGGTGTCAGATTCAAATTAAAACCACATTGAGATATCACCTTACACCAGTTAGAATGGCCAAAATTAGCAAGACAGGAACAATATATAGCAACATGTGTTAGAGGGGATATGGAGAAAGAGGAACCCTCTGACACTGTTGGTGGGAATGCAAGTTGGTGCAGCCTCTTTGGAGAACAGTGTGGAGATTCCTCAAGAAATTAAAAATAGAGCTTCCCCCCCCCAAAAAAAATAGAGCTTCCCTATGACCCTGCAATTGCACTACTGGTATTTACCCCAAAGATACAGATGTAGTGAAAAGAAGGGCCATCTGTACCCCAATGTTTATAGCAGCAATGGCCACGGTTGCCAAACTGTGGAAAGAACCAAGATGCCCTTCAATGGACGAATGGATAAGGAAGATGTGGCCCATATACACTATGGAGTATTATGCCTCCATCAGAAAGAATGAATACCCAACTTTTGTAGCAACATGGACGGGACTGGAAGAGATTATGCTGAGTGAAATAAGTCAAGCAGAGAGAGTCAATTATCATATCGTTTCACTTATTTGTGGAGCATAACAAATAGCATGGAGGACAAAGGGAGTTAGAGAGGAGAAGGGAGTTGGGGGAAATTGGAAGGGAACCATGAGAGACTATGGACTCTGAGAAACAATCTGAGGGTTTTGAAGCGGCAGGGGGTGGGAGGTTGGGGAAACCAGGTGGTGGGTATTAGAGAGGGCACGGATTGCATGGAGCACTGGGTGTGGTGCAAAAATAATGAATACTGTTATGCTAAAAATAAATTTTAAAAAATAAATAAAATAAAACAGTTATAGCATTTACCCATTCAAAAAAAAATTATAAATCAATGATGAGTATTCCATGTATGTAGACAGGAAAACTCAATATAATCAAGATGTCAATTCTTCATAATTTGATCTAGATTCAACACAATCCCAATCAAAATCCCAGGAAGTTATTTTGTGGATATGAACAAAGTAATTCTAAAGGTTATATGGAAAAGGAAAAGACCCAGAATAGCCAACACAATATTGAAGAACAAAGTCAGAGGAAAGACCCCAAATAGCAAACATAGTATTGAAGGAGAACAAAGTCAGAGGACTGATACTGTCTGACTTCAGAGGTTATTCTAAAGCTACTATAATCATGACGGTGTGGTGTTCCCAACAGAATAAACAAATGGATCAACGGAACTAGTCTCTGACCTTTGACAAAGGAACAAAGGCAATCAATGAAGGATACTTTTGTAACAAATTGTGCTGGGAACAACTAGATAACTATGCATAAATAAATAAATAAATATAAAGACAGGTCTTACACTCAAAATGAATTCAAAATGGGTCATAGACCTAAATGTAACTGCAAATGAACTCAAAATGGGTCATATAGACCTAAATGTAACTGCAAAACTATAAAATTTCTTGGTTATAGCATAAGAGAAAACCTAGGTGGCAATGAGGTTTTTTTTTATACAACACCAAAAGTATGACCTACAAATGAAAAAATGGACTAAGGGTGACTTCATGAAAATTTTAAAACTTCTGTTGCAAGAAAGAGATACAGTTAAGAGAAAGAAAAAAACAAGTCACAGATGGGGAAAAACTTTTGCACAATGCATATGTGATAAAGAACTGGTATCCAACCCAAAATAATAAGAAGAATGCAAACTCATTAATAAGAAAATAAACAACCCAATTTAAAACAGAGCAAAATATCTGAACAGACACCTCGCCAAAGAAGGTACACAGATGACACATAAACATACAAAAAAATGCCCGACATCATATGTCATTAGGGAATTTCAAATTAAAACAACAGTGAGATACCATTACACATGTTAAAAGGCTAAAATGCAAAACACCAACACTAAAATGCTGACAAGGCTTATAGCCACACAAAACCCTGAACATGAATGTTTATAATAGTTTTATTTTTAATTACTAAAACTTAGAAGCAACCAAGATGTCCTTCAGTAAGGGAATAGATCAACAAACTGGTATCCATATACTGGAATATTATCCAACGACAAAAAAGAAATGAGCTAATAAGGCACAAAAGGATATGCACATTGCTAAAGAGTTCAATTGGGAAAGCCTACATCCTGGATGATTCCAACAATATGAAATTTTGGAAATGGAAAAGCCACAATGATAGAAAAATAAATAAATAAATAAATAAATAATGAGTGAAAGATCAGTGGTTACACAGAGGGTTGAAGAAGAAATGAATACAGTTGGAGCATAGAGGACTTTGAGGACAGTGAAGCTGATCTGTGGGATATGAGTGGTGGGTACATGTCATCATGCATTTGTCAAAATCCATAGACTATGCAACTCATGGTGAAGCTTAACATAAACTATGGACTTTAGTTAATATGATGTATCAATATTGGATCAATTATAACAAATGCATTGGTAAAACTGGGGGTAGAGGCTTAGCCTGGGAAATCTATATGCTCACTTTTGTGTAAACATAAAACTGCTCTACAAATAAAATACGTTCATTGAAAAAAGTTGTAGCCACTTAACCTGCATATTTCCAAATGTTTACAAAATTTATTAATTTACAATATAATTTTTGTCTGATCTTATAAACTACTTATATCATATAAAAGTAAAAGGCAGAGTTAATCTAGGTTTATTCTGATGATTAATTCTTTCCTGAATTATTGTTAATAAAACCCATGCTTGCAAACAAGAATAAAAATCCTTTGGTTCCACCACTACATGAGCCACAAATAAAAAGACTGTTACATAGAAAAAATCTGTAGGTAATTCATTAATTTATGGGTAAACAGTGTGATGATGAAACAACAGATAAGTAGAACAGAATCAAGAGCCCAGAAATACACATGCACAGACATGGTCAGCTGATCCTTGACAAAAGAGCAAAGGTAAATAAATGGCCAAAGGAAAGTCTTTTCAATAAATGATACTAAAAGAACTAAACACTACATGCAGGTGGAATTGCAAGGGACAATGAATAGCAAACACAGTCTTGGAGGGACACCTGGGTGGCTCAGTGGGTTAAGCCTCTGCCTTTGGCTCAAGTCATGATCTCAGGATTCTGGGATCAAGTCCCACATCAGGCTCTCTGCTCAGCAGGGAGTATGCTCCCCCCACCCCATCTGCCTCTCTGCCTACTTGTGACCTCTCTCTCTCTCTCTGTCAAATAAATAAGTAAAATCCTTTAAAAAAAAAAAAAAAAGAATCTTGGAAAAGAAGAACAAACTAGGAAGACTCATACTTTTAGGCATTAAAACTGGCCATGAAATGGCTATGAAATGGACATAGGACACAGGTTTGCTTTTCTTGCTCACAACACTTCCTCCAGAAAGTGGAAATTTACAGAATACTTTATCTATTGCAATTATTTAACAAACAACAATACCTCTGTCCAGAGATCACATTTATTGGCAAAGAAAGAATGGCAGTGGGCTCATGTCCACACACAGCATGGTCTAACCTTCAAGCAGAAGCAGCTGGCATAATTAAATTGTGGAATGCAGTACTAAAGACTCAGCTCTAGGGCCAGCAAATATAGTCTTTGTCAAATGGTTCTTTTGGATTTTTTCTAGTATTTTGCAAATATGAATAATTTATACAGTGAATGCTTGTGCACACATAATTTTATGCTTTTGCCAATGTAACTATGGATAGTTTCCTGGAAGAGGGATTTCTGGATCAGTGAGTAAATGCATATTTGATTTTACTAGGTAATGCCAAATTTCCCTCCCTAGGAGTGTACCATCTTGCATTCCCATCATCAAAGTGTGAAAATTCCTGCTTCCTCATATCTCCAATAGGACAAATTTTTTTACAGTCTAATATGTCAAAAAATAATGTTTCAATTTAGTTTTAATTTTCATTTCCCTTATTATGAGAGAGGTTGAACAATTTTTAACATGTTTAAGGGTCATTTTATTTTTTTTTAAGATTTTATTTATTTGAGAGAGAAAGAGAGAGAGTGTGCAAGCAGGGAGAGGGAGAGTGATAAGCAGACTCCACACTGAGTGGAGCATGATGCAGGGCTCAATTTCAATACCCTGAGATCATGACTTGAGCCTAAATCAACAGTCAGATGCTCAACCTACTGAGCCACCCAGGTGCCCTGATTTGATACATTTCTATGTTGTGTTATGATGGTCATTGTAGCAGACTTAGCACCTCTGTCACATCATAAAACTGTCATTTCTTATTTGTGGTTGGAATAATTTAAGATCTGGTCTCTTAGCAAGTTTGGTGATGACAGTATTACTGCCTATGGTCATTACATCTTTACATCATTACATTGCCTATATTGCATTACATCTCCAAGACTTATTTACGACTAGTTGCAAGTTTTTACTCTGTTTTTATGAGTTAAGCTTTTTTAGATTCCATACATGTTATATAGTATTTGTCTTCTTTGACTTCTCTCACTTAGTATAACATCCTCAAGGGCCATCCATTTCTTCTAAAGTGGCAGGACTTCCTTCTTTCTCATGTCTAAATAATATTCATGTGTGCGTGTATGTGAGTGTGTGTGAGAGAGAGAGAGAGAGAGAAATACATCACATTTTATCTATTCATACATTGATGGGCACTCAGGTTATTTATATATCTTGGCTATTGTAAATAACACTACAATAAGCATGGGAATGCAGATATCTCTTTGATACCCTGTTTTCATTTCCTCTGGGTGTATACTCAGTAGTGGAATTACTGGAACTGTAGGGTATTCCTATTTTTAACTTTCTGAGAAAACTCCATGCTGTTTTCCATAGAGGCTGTACCAGTATACATTCCCACCAACAGTGCAAGAGTGTTATCCTCACCTATGCTGGTTATCTCTTGTCTTCTTGATGGTGGCCATTCTAACAGGTGGGAGGTGATAGCTCATCATGGTTTTAATTCGCATTTCCCTAATGATTAGTGAGGTTGAGCATCTTTTCATGTAGCCGTTAGCCATTTGGCTATTTTCAGCATGTGTCCTTTAAACTGAGTTTAACAGTTTAAACTACCATCACATGGTAAACTTTCATTTCAGGGGATGTTAGGAGGGTTCAGAGTAGAAAGGGGAGGAATCTCAATTCAGTAGATATTTCTGTGATTTTGTGTACCTATTTGGGTTCCAAGGAGTTAGGGAAAGACTGCTCCCCTCTCACACCCTGCCATCTTGGCTTCCATCATTTATATTAACAGGTCCGTCTGTGTTCCAGTATGTGAATAATGCCTGGCACATTATGCTCTTAATATTTTTCAGAAGAATTAACCTTACTATTTTAGTACAAATCTTAGTATTTTGGTTCTTTCTTTTAATCGGAACATTCAATTTTGAAAATCACTTACTGTGTTATTACTCTTCTTCAGTTTTTAAACACTGTTCATTAACTAGGAATACTGATCCAACTTAAATGTCCTAAATGTCTGAACACATATTTTTATTATTATTGTCTTTGAATTTTGAATATAGGAGCGTTTTCTCTCTATATTTGTAAGGTCACCCACTTTTTTAAACCTTTTAAAACTAGTTCCCCTCACTCCTGCTCTTGAAGTGTTTTCCTTGCTACTCAGATATTTTCTACATGGTTTTTATAATCAGTTTGTCTGGCTACAAGAAAAAACACACATTTTTGTTATGAGTATACTAAACATAGAAAACAGGATAAAAAGATACAGTTGTAATTTCTAATACATTTTGTAATATTAGTTTGCAGTTTAAAATGTTGAATGATCCCTTTTTTTCTGGTGTGATTTTTGTATATGTTGATATTAAGCACTTCATTTTCATCATGTTCTTTTGACATCTCTCTATGTGGTTTGATTGCAATCCTTTTCTGTTGCTCATATTTAAGTAAAATGTTTTCTTCTATTTTTTGTCTGAGAAGGATTCTGTATTTAGTATTTTTATAGAGGGTGGGAGTAAGCCAGAATAGTTTTCCTATCTTTACTACTAGGGGAGGCCTCTGTTGTTACCATCAAGAATCCAAAAATAGGATCTTCCCATGAAGGCACTTCTGCAGTTCTGAGATCTGCTTTCTCTTGGTCCATTCCGCCAATAGCTGGAGCATTTTCCTCCCTTGTTCTCAGTGTTTTACTCTATTCTCAGCAGTATTTTCCTCAAAATATATTGCTTTTATTGAAGTGAGTTTTTCCTGGACATTGCTGAGGTCCTTAAAGAATTACAGTCCCTCAAGTCTTGCTGATCATCCTGCAAACCTTAGGGAGTATTCATGGACTTTTTGTGTTTACCCATATACTGGGTACTCCATTTCTCAGTTTCATTGGTTCTCTTCAGATTTGCTTCCTGAGGCTTCCAGTCAGATGTAGGTCCTCTCTTTAATGACTCAAAAGTTTTGGGGGGGGGGGCGGAATTTCTGCATTCTGGGGACACCCTCTGGATATCAGAACTTCTCTACCTTGCCCATCTGCAACTTCTACATAGACTAAATCTGAGTTACACAGGATCCTACATTTTTAGGGCATAAAGCCCCACCCACTGGTGTTCTAAGTTTCATGGAGTTTACTTTGTCACCAATTTTATTGAAGTTGTCTGTTCTTTTTTTTTTTTTTTTCTTTTTCCCTCCTGGTTTCTCTCTCTCTAGTCTGAGGGCATTTGAAAAGATTCAAACACTATACTGCCTTCATCATTTTCTCTTTCTAGACGTCTCTCATAAAATCTCAAGCAAAAAGGTATCGACCAAGAAAGAATTCACTGAAAATTAAAGGAAACAGGCATTTGGACAATTAGAATTGCAATTCAGGAAACATGGATTCAGATAGAAACCTAAATTTTATTACAAAGAAGACAAAGAGAGGGCAGGGTTATAAAAGCAAAAGGTTATAAGAGTAGTTCTCAGTCAGGTCCACTATACAAAATAAGAATTAAAACTAAGTTAACCAGGATGGTTGAGTTAATATGTAAATAGATCAGGGCTTCTTTAAATGTGAAGCATGCGAACAATTCAGGTCATGGTGAAGAGGGAGTTTAAATCCAGGCTGAAGGCTTGCAGTTGGCTAACAGGTCAAGCATGGTCCCTCTGATAAGACCATGAATAAGTTCCTTCTCCCATATGATCTTCTGACCCATTTTAAAAGAGACTCTTTTGACTAAACTTGCTTTTTCCATTGTGAAATCTCCTTTTAGACTTCCTCCCTTTGATCCAGATCTTCCTTGACAAGACAACACCAAAGATCAATCTTTTGGTTTTGGTCCCATTGTGTTGCCAGAGTTGTTAGTACCTGCTCTAGGTCCATCATGTCTCCCAGAGTGGGGGGTCTCATGTGCTCATATATCTTTAAGCCTGGGACTGCAGTTGTGTGACAAGGAAACCTTTTGGGGAAAGGAGATTTGGGCTACATCAATTGAAGTGTTGCTTTCTATTGTCAAAATATAGAGCAGATGAGTACTCTTCCTTGCTCAGCTAAAAGATAATCAGGGACTATTTTATTAAGAAGAACTTTGGCCAGAGAGTTTAAGGATCTTCTTTGGGCTGCTATTGCTTTAGCAGAAGATCCTGCAATAATTTCAAGAAATAAGAAGAAGTTGTTCATTATAGCCTCAATTACATTTACAACTAACCAGGGAAGTAAAGACTTACCAAAAAAGTGAATCCTGAATCATGAACACCTCCTTCTAGGTCCTTTCTAACCTAACAATATAAATTCAGGGGCGGGAGTTGACCGATGAGATTTCTTATTTTACTTTTGAAAATGAGGGGCAAAATTAGATTTTTCTCTTTTGTTGTTTAAAACTCCAGAGGTCACCACTGCTTAGGAATGATCTGGGAGATAAAGATGAGGGTATTATCTTCACAGGCCAATGCCAGAGTAAAGGCAAGGAAAAGAAGGAGAAAACGCTTTGATGTCTAGTTAAAGTATGAAGTCTTGATGCATTGTCTGGGGCAGAAGCAGTCTGCCCAATGTCAGATGTCAGCTGACAGATGTCAGAGATAGATGATAGCTACCTTGATGTCAGCTACTTCTCTTCCTGGTCAATTTGATTTAGGGATCTCCAGTGCCTGTACAGGACCAGCATTTTTCAACTGTGAGATGTGTACCCAAGGCTCAATACCTTCTAGTTTTGCAGCAGTGTCAGTGGTCAAGAACACTTGGTAAGGTCCCTTTCAGTGGGGCTTGAAAGCTGTCTTTCTTTGATGACATTTCTAAAATACCTGGTCACCATGCTCTATAGAACAAAGGCTTGAACATAAGACATTAGAGACTTAACAGTAGTTGGCCATAGTAGCACAAAACGCACAAAACAAGGGATCGGCAGCAGGTTGTATACTGACAGAATTCCAAGGGGATTGAAAGATTTCATTATGGTTCATATGATTTGTCCAGTGAAGTGGGAGACTCCATGACTGGAGACTGTGGAAGGTGTATCCCAGGTGGGAAACATTCTCTAGCAGTTTTTGTGGTGTTTTTATTGTTTGTTTGTTTGTTTGGTTGGTTGGTTTGGTTGGTTTGTTTTTTGCCATGAAAGAACATCAGGCAGGGGAAATCTTCAGCCCAACCAGAAAACATAAAAACAATAATTAGAACATCTCAATAACACACACTAAGTGACAATTGAAGTCCAGCTACAAGATGTTCAAAGGATCTAGAGGAAAGAGGTCTAAGGCTTCTGGGAACAAAGATAGCTTTCCCAGAATTATAGAATGCATGATTCCAACAACACTGAGATCAAGACCTGAGCTGAGATCAAGAGTCCAGATGCCCAACCAACTGGGCCATCCAGACACCCCAATCCTTAGTTCTTTTTGAACAAAGATTTAGTTTTTCTGAGTAGCCAAAATGTGATAAAGTGTCACTGAATAGGAAAAAATGTGAAATGTATATGAAAAGGTTATTTCAGGAGCTTGAAAAATAAATAGTTGCAGATAGAAGTGGGGGAAAAAAAGCAGAACTCATGTACCATTGGAGTCTCTCAGTATCCCTCAGCCATCAGAAAGTGGGCACCAGGGTGCAGACAGACAGAACTGTGGTACATCCAGACAATGGAATATAATTCGCCACTAAAAACAAATGAGCTATCAAGACAGGAAAAGACACGGAGCAACTTCTGTGTGTATTACTAAGTGAAAGAAACCAATTTGAAAAATTGTACAATATTCTGAAAAAAAGACAAAATAGGAGACAGGAAAAAGATCAGTGGCTGCCAGGGATTAGGAGGGAGAGAAGGATGAATAAGCAGAACACAGAGGATTTTTAGGGCAGTCAAATTATTCTGTATGATACAAGATACATGACATTATCCATCTTTCCAAACCCATAGAAGATACAATGTTAATACTGAATATTAATGGAAACTATGGACTTTGGTGGATAGTAATTTAAACAGGTACCTCAACTGTAGCAAATGTACTACTCTTGTGGGGGATGTTGATAGTGGGAAAAGTAGGGCAACGGATGGGACACCTCTGTACTAACTGCTCAAATTTGCTGTAAACCTGAAACTTCCCTAAAAAATCAAGTCTATCTAAGAAAAAAGAACTCACTGGATGGACTGAGTAGCAGAATGGAGGAAAGAAGAGAGAGGAAAACATTAGGAAACCTGAATATGTCGATGGAAATAATCCAACCTCAAAACAGAAATAAAAAGTATTTTTTAAAAATGAAAAGAGGAAGCATGACTCAGTGGCACAGCTGGTTAAGTGTCCAGCTCTTGATCTTGGCTCTGGTGGTGATCTCAGGGTCATGTGATGGAGCCCCAAGTCAAGTTCCATGTTGGGGGCGGAGACTGCCTGTCCCCCTCAAAATAAATGAACCTCTTTTAAAAAATGAAAAGAGGAAAGTAGCAGAATAGGGAACTCCAGGGCTCTGTCCTTTTAAACAACTGTCCTTTTAAACAACTAAATAAACAACTAATGAGGGGAGGAGGGGCAAGATGGCAGAGAAGTAAGTCCCTAAAGTGAGTTAAGTATCTACCAGAACACTCTGAACACCCATGAAATCAGCCTGAGATTTTAAGATTATACACTTCTGGATCCCCACAGGGGCGGATGCAGCAGTGGAGAGCTAGGGTAACTGAGACAGAAGATTGAATTAGTGATCTAAAAGACAAAATGATAGAGAAGAAGGATCGGGAGAGGCCTGGAAGAAACAGCTTAGAAGCCATGAAAACAGAATTAAGGAAATAAATGATGCCATGAAATGTTCCAATTATTATTATTATTATTGGAATCCCTGAGAGGGTGGAGAAAGAGAGAAGACTAGAAGATATAGTTGAGCAAATTCTGGATGAAAATTTCCCTAATCTGGGGAATGTAACAAGTTTTCGTGTCCTAGAGGCAGAAAGGACACTAACCCCACCAAGATCAGTGAGTCTAGAAAGACCTCCAGACACTTACTTGTGAAATTCATGAATCATAGTTTTAGACAAGAGATCTATCTTAAGTGCAGCTAGGGGAAGGGGTTTCTTACATACAGAGGAAGGACCATCAGAGTAACATCAGACCTGTCCACAGAAACCTGGCAAGCCAGAGAGGGTTGCAAGACATATTCAAGGCACTAAATGAGAAAAACATGCAGCCCAGAATACTTTATCCAGCAAGGCTTACATTCAAAATGGATGGAGAGATAAAGAGCTTCCAAGACTGACAGGATTTATGGTCACAGAGTATGTGACCACCAAGCTGGCAATACAAGAAATATCAAGGGGAGGGGTTTCTATAAAAGAGGAACCCAAGAGTGACATAGAACAGAAATTTACAAAGACAATCTATATAAACAAGGACTTCTTAGGCAACATGATGTCAATAAAAGCTTATCTTTCAATAATCACTCTCAATGTGAACAGCCTAAATGATCCCATAAAAGAGCACAGGGTTGCAGACTAGATAAAATGACAGGACCCATCCATATGCTGTCTACAAGAGACACATTTGGAACCTAAATATACATTCAGACTGAAAGTGAAAGGATGGAGAATCATCTTTCGTGCCAATGGGCCTCAAAAGAAAGCTGGGGTAGTGATTCTCTTATCAGATAAATTAGATTTTAAGCTAAAGGCTATAGTCAGAGATACAGAAGGACACTACATCATCCTTAAAGGTTCTATCCACGAAGAAGATATAACAACTGTAAATATTTATGTCCCTAATAGGGAGTAGCCAACTACATGAGCCAATTGTTAATCAAAATAAAGAGTCATATTGATATGGATACATTAATTGTAAGGGATCTTACCATTCTCAGTAATAGATCATCCAAGCAGAAAATCAATAAAGAAACAAGAGCTTTGAATGACACTTTGGACCAGATGGACCTCATATATATATATACACACAGAACATTCCACTCTAAAACAACAGAATTCTCGTTCTTCTAAAGCACACATGGAACTTTCTCCAGAATAGACCACATACTGGGCCACAATCAGGGCTCAACTAATACCAAAAGCTTGAGATTATTCCCTGCATATTCTCAGACCACAATGCTTTGAAATTGGAACTCAACCACAAGAAAAGGTTTGGAAGGAATACAAACACTTGCAAGCTAAAGACCATCCTGCTCAAGAATATTTGGATCAACCAGGAAATCAAAGAAGAACTTAAACAACTCATGGAAACCAATGAGAATGAGACATATTGGTCCAAAAACTATGGGATATGACAAAGGCAGTTCTAAGGGGGAAATACATAGCCATCCAAGCCTTACTCAAAAAAAAACAAAAAATTCCTAATATACCAACTTTCTTTATACCTTAAAGAACTGGAAAATCAGCAACAAATTAAGCCAACCCCATGCACAAAAAGGAAAATAATTAAGATTAGAACAGAGATTAATGAGTTAGAAGCTAGAGATATAGTAGAACACATCAACAAAACTAGAAGATGGTTCTTTGAAAGAATTAGTAAGATTGATAAACCATTGGCCAAACTAATCCAAAAGAAGAGAGAGGACCCAAGTTAATAAAATTATGAATGAAAGGGGAGAGATCACGACCAACACCAAGGAAATAGAAACAATCATCGGGAATTATCAAAGGATGCCTAGGTGGCTCAGTCTGTTAAGCCACTGCCTTTGGCTCAGGTCATGATCCCAGGGTCCTGGGATCGAATCCCACATTGGGCTCCTTCCTTGGCAAGGAGTCCGCTTCTCTCTCTGCCTCTGCCTGCCGCTCTGCCTGCTTCTGTGCTCACACACACACTCTCTCTCACTGACAAACAAACAAACAAACAAACAAATAAAATATTTTTTAAAAAAGAAAGAAATTATTATCAACAGCTATATGCAAATAGGTTAAGCAAACTAGAAGGAATGGATGCATTCCTGGAAACTTATAAACTTCCAAAAGTGAAACCAGAAGAAACTGACAACTTGAATAGACCAATATCTAGTAACGAGATTGAAGCAGTAATCAAAAACCTCCAAAAAACAGGAGCCCAGCACCTGACGGATTCCCTGGGGAATTCTACCAAACATTCAAAGAAGAAATAATACCTATTCTCCTGAAGCTGTTTCAAAAAATAGAAACAAGAAAAATTTCCAGACTCTTTTTATGAAGCCAGTATTACCCTTATCCCCAAACCAGACAAAGACCCACCAAAAAGGAGAATTTCAGACCAATATCTGGATGACTATGGATGCCAAGATTCTCAACAAGATCCTAGCTAATAGGATCCAACAGAACATTAAAAAGATTATCCACTATGACCAGGTGGGATTTATCCTGGGATGCAAGGGTAGTTCTACATTCACAAATCAATCAATGGAATAAAACAAATCAATAAAAGAAGAGAGAAGAACCACACGGTCCTCTCAATTGATGCAGAAAAAGCATTTGACAAAATATAGCATTCGTTCCTGATTAAAACTCTTTGAAGTATAGGGATAGAGGGAACATTCCTCAACTTCATAAAATATATCTATGAAAAACCCACATTGAATATCATTCTCAATGGGAAAAAGCTGACAGCCTTCCCTTTGAGATCAGGAACACGACTAGGATGCCCACTCTTGCCACTGTTGTTTAACATAGTACTGGAAGTCCTAGCAACAGCAATCAGACAACAAAAAGAAATAAAAGGTATTCAAATTGGCAAAAAAGTAGTCAAACACTCTCTCTTCACAGATGACATGATACTTTATATGGAAAACCCAAAAGTCTCCACTCCCAAACTACTAGAACGCATACAGCAATTCAGTAATGTGGCAGAATACAATGTACAGAATCAGTGGCTTTCTTATACACTAACAATGAAAATACAGAAAGGGAAATTAGAGAAACGATTTCATTTACTATAGCACCAAGAACCATAAAATACCTGGGAATAAACCTAACCAAAGAGGTAAAGGATCTGTACTTGAGGAACTACAGAACAATCCTGAAAGAAATTGAAGAAGACATAAAAAGATGGAAAACCATTCCATGGTCATGGATTGGAAGAATAAACATTGTTAAAATGTCTGTATTGCCCAGAGCAATCCATACTTTCAATGCCATCCTGATCAAAATTCTACCAGCATTTTCAAAGTGCTGGAACAAATAATCTTAAAATTTGTAGGGAACCAGAAAAGACCCCAAGTTGCTAAGGAAATGTTGAAAAAGAAAAACAAAGCTGGGGGCATCACCTTGCCCGACTTCAAGCATTACTACAAAGCTGTGATCACCAAGACAGAATGGTACTGGCATAAAAACAGACACATAGACCAGTGGAACAGAGTAGTGAGTCCAGATATAGACCAGCAACTCTATGGTCAAATAATCTTTGACAAAGCAGGAAAAATATCCAGTGGAAAAAAGACAGTCTCTTCAATAAATGGTGCTGGGAAAATTGGGCAGCTATGTATAGAAGAATGAAACTCAACCATTCTCTTGCACCATACACAAAGATAAACTCAAAATGGATAAAAGAACTCAAATGTGAGGCAGGAATCTATCAAAATCCTAGAAGAGAACATAGGCAGTAACCTCTTTGACATTAGCCACAGCAACTTCTTTCAGGACATGTCTCCAAAGGCAAGGAAACAAAAGCAAAAATGAACTTTTGGGATTTCATCAAGATCAAAATCTTCTGCAAGAAAACAGTCAACAAAACAAAGAGGCAACCCATGGAATGGGAAAAGATACTCGCAAATGACACTACAGACAAAAAGCTGATATCCAAGATCTATAAAGAACTCCTCAAACTCTACACCCAAAAAACAGATAATCACATCAAAAAATGGCTAAAAGACGTGAACAGGCACTTCTCTAAAAAAGACACACAAATGGCTAAACAGACACATGAAAAAATGCTCATCATTTTTTCTCAATGATGAGATACCACCTTACACCAGTTAGAATGGCCAAAATTAACAAGAAAGTAAACAACAAGTGTTGGAGAGGATGTGAAGAAAGGGGAACACTCTTACACTGTTGGTGGGAATGCAAATTGGTGCAGCCACTTTGGAAGAGTGTGGCGATTCCTTAAGAAATTAAAAATAGAGCTACCCTATAACTCTGCAATTGCACTACTGGGTATTTACCCCAAGGACACTGATGTAGTGAAAAGAAGGGCCACCTGTACCCCAATGTTCATTGCAGCAATGACCACAATCGCCAAACTGTGGAAAGAGTCAAGATGCCCTTCAACAAATGAATGGATAAAGAGGATATGGTTCATATATACAATGGAATGTTACGCCTCCATCAGAAAGGATGAATAACCAACTTTTGTATCAACATGGATGGGACTAGAGGAGATTATGCTGAGTGAGATAAGTCAAGCAGAGAAAGTCAACTATCCTATGGTTTCGCTTACTTGTGGAGCATAAGGAATAACATGGAAGACATCAGGAGAAGGAAAGGAAAAGTGAATTGGGGGAAAGCGGAGGGGGAGATGAACCATGAGAGACTGTGGACTCTGAAAAACAAACTGAGGGTTTTGGAAGGGAGGGCGGTGGGGGGTTGGGTAAGCCTGCTGGTGAGTATTAAGGAGAGCATGTATTGTGTGGAGCACTAGGTGTGGTGCATAAACAATGAATCTTGGAACACTGAAAAAATAAAATTTAATTTTTAAAAAAATATAAAATATAAAATTGCAAAAAAAAAAAAAAAAACTAATGAGCAGGCAAAAGTGTCAGCCTCGTTTTTTGCAGAACTTTGGAGTCTAGTCAAGGGTGGCTCAGTGGGTTAAAGCCTCTGCCTTTGACTCAGGTCATGATCCCAAGTCCTGGGATTGAGCCCCGCATAGGGCTCTCTGCTCAGCAGGGAGCCTGCTTCCTCCTCTCTCTCTGCCTCCTTCTCTGCCTACTTGTGATCTTTGTCTGTCAAATAAATAAACAAAATCTTAAAAAAAAAAAAAGAACTTTAAACAATCAGGGGTATGCTTAGTGAAGAAAGAAGCTGCTGCTTTTCAGTAAGAGAGAGTGTTGGCCTCTCGACCTCACATGGCTTGCCGACCATCCCCCACAACCCTGATCCATGGCAGCCATGAGGACTAAGCCCACACTCCTGGTACAGGATGCTACTGCCACAGGAAACAATGGAGATGTTATTCTCAAAGAATTGTCATTGTGGGTCTCAGCTTGTCTGGTGGCTCCGTGAAGGAACGTGCAAGGGTTTGCTTTTACTTTGCCTAACTTAAAACATTTCTAGGACAAAGGTAGCTGCCCAGGAGGCTTTTGTGGTATGCATTTAAAGACAGAAATTTTAGGGGCACCTGGCTGGCTCAGTCAGTGGAGCGTACAGATCTTGATCTCGGGGTCATGAGTTAGAGCCCCACATTGGGTGTAGAGATTACTTAAATAAACAAACTTAAAGAAAAAGAAAGAAATTTTGGCTCTGGCAGCCTGGGGTTAGTTGGGACAACCAATAGACTGAAAAGCTTGGGAAAGGAGATACGTGATGGTGGGGGGTAGAGGCACTTTAATCAAGAAGGCCACAAAAATGTCAGAGCTAGGCACGTGGTCAAAAAGGCCTGAGAAGACCCTCAGCGTTTTTTATCTAATAAATATATTTATCTCTGACTGGCCTTCAGGCTCCATGCACGCTGGGAGCAAAGACTAAGGCAGCATTGTAAGCAGTGGGGGTAAGCACTGAACTCATGCCCCGAAGAGGTCAATGTGCAAAGACTAAGAGAATTCTTTTTTTCTTTTTTGCTCCAAGTGTTGAAGGAAACCCTCAAAACACCAAGTGACCATGACTGCTAAATTCACTGAACACCACTTTCACATAACAAATAGTTTAGAGAAATGGTTAAAATAGCAACCAATAACAACCCACAAACAAGCAGTAGCAATAAACCCTGAGGAGGAGGAAATATCTGGTTTCCAGACCTGTCACACTGTAATATTCAAAATCTCCAGTTTTCAACCAAAAAACTATAGAGCATGCAAAGAAACAAGAAAATATGGCTCTTTCACAGGGGAAAAAAAGGAAATTACAAGTGTCCAGGATGTTGGGGCATTGGACTTACTAGACAAAGACGTGAAATCAACTCTCTCAAATATGCTCAAACAGCTAAAGGAAGTCACAGGGAAAGAACCAAAGGAACCAGGAAAACCCCATCCCACCAGATACAGAACATCAGTAAAGAGGTAGAAATTATAAAAATGAACCAAACTAACTGGAGAATTTCAACTGTAGATTTGAGACCGCAGAAGAATTAGGGAACTTGAAGATAGATCCATTGAGATCATCCAGTTTAAGAAGAAAAAAGAGAAAAGAATGAAAAACTAACTAAACCAAACTTAAGACACCTATGAGACACCATCAAGTATACCAACATATACATAATGGGAGTCCGGGATGGAGAGGACAGGAAGAAACTAAAAGAAGGTTTGAAGAAATAATGCCTCCAAACTTCCCAAATTAAATGAAAATCATGAATCTAAATATCCAAGAAATTCATTGAGCTTAACGCCAAAAGAGTGAATACTAGTAAAAATAGAGAAACATATACAAGCCAGCATCTAAGCACACAAAGATGTACAATAAGTATTTGTTGGATCAATTTACAAACGATGTTGAAGACCACCATTGCCCGTGTTTCACGCTGCCCCAACCTACTTTAAATCATCATATCCACTGGCTGGTCATGTGTATATAAACAAGAATGGCAGTTCCCAGGGAGAGGACAAGTGAATTCTAGGGAAACTTCAGCACACTTTCACCACCCTGAACACAGTTGTCCTTGAGGTCACTGGGTCCAAAGCTCACATTTTATACACAAAACAATCCTTTGGAGGAAGACTCTAATAAGCTTTTGTTAGTTGTTTCTCTACCCACTACTTCTTTCCTTTTCCTTAACAATCTCCAGATTCTACCCAGAGGACATTAACCCCAACTCTAAATTTAGAAATGGCTTCTAGTTGTCTGCAGGTGATCAATCTTTTATGTCCGCTTTGACCATCATGATCGGCTTAGAGAGGCATACATGAGGGAAGAAAAGCAGTAGAGACCAAAAGATCATGGCTAGGGTGCTGTGTGAGCAATGGGGAAAGTTAAAAATCTCTTTTTTGTGTAGGTTGTATCTGGGACCATGTCACTCTAAGGACCGGTCACCACTCTTTAACAGTAAGGGGTGAGTCTGCTGAGAGAGCAAGGAGGCAGAGACATGGACTGAAAGGTTACGAAACTGGTTCCAGGCCACCTCACTTATTCCTCCAGCCCAGTGTTTCCCAAACTAAAATAGGTAATAAAATCCCAGACCCCTTTTTAGTTCTGCTGCTTCAGAATCTACAGGCTAAGACCTGGGAAACTGCTGTAGTCTCACCTGAAGCCAGTCCTAATGTTGAAGCTTTCAGAAACATTAACCAATAAATGTCCTTTATAATTTAAGAGAATTTGAGATCAGCCAGTTACTTGCCAATGAAAGCATCCTGACTGGTAGAAGCCAGCTAGATTTGTTTCTTTTGGGGGTTTCCCTCTTTATAGAGAAGTAAGCATCAGCTCTAAATGGATTATGTTATTTACATGCCTCTGATAAAGTTCAAAGGACAAGCTCTGGCTTTTCACAACAACCTGGAAAAAAAACAGGTTGAGAAATACATCTGCTAATCTCTTTTCCCTCCCACTGCTCCTCCCTCTGGCTCTTCTTAGATTAATAGGGCCCTAGAAGATCTTTTCAAAGAGACTCCTCTAGAGGCATCCAGAATCAGTGCTAAAATTTGAAACCCAGAGTCTCTCCAGGATGTACCTCAGCGCTGCAAATCACCGCATTCCTCTAAGTGATGGAAACAGCATTCCGATCATCGGTCTTGGGACATACTCAGAACCTAAACTGGTAAATTTTTCTCTCTCTCTTTTATTTTAATGTTTTGAAACTCTCCTAGAACATAATCTTTAACTCATTTTGAGTGGATCTCATTGATTGACTTTTTATAATGAAAGTTATCTCCAGAGTACTATTTGGCATTATGAGTACTGAGCCAGAGGTTAAAACTCTATCAGTTTATAATTTAAAATTATCTTTAAGCTTAGAAGATGGGACCTTTCTTCTTCCTTTGATGAAATTTAGCTGAATACGGATTATTAGAATGAACTGAGGCACATGAAGTTTCTGAGTTTACCACTTGTGGGGTTTTTAAAACTTTTATTTGAGAATTTCCAGTTCAATCTAACAAATACTTAATAAAAATCTCCAGGTATGAAGCACTAGGCTATAGAAGCTTCAGATATGAAGGGAGCAGTGTCTGTGCTACCTAGGTATTAGAAATCAAATAGGGGAGGCAGATTCTTTAATAGCTAATTATAGAAGGATGAAGATAAGAATAAATGCTATCCTAGAACTACAGACTATTTCTCTGAAAACACTGAATTGTTAAATTTGACCTTCAGGAATGAGTGGGTTGCCATTTAAACACAGTTTCTACTTGTAAGAAAAATATCTTTCTGCTTTCCTCATTGCAATTCAAATTTAATGCTGATTATCAGAATGAACCATCGTATGTGTAGAGATGCTACCAGAATTGTAGCATTAGATCAGATTTGTGTGATCACATAGGAATGACCTCCAGAAAGCTAACCACGAGTTAGAAGGCAGAAAAAGAGAGCTGAGGCAGGGCGTTTGGGGCAAAGGAGAATTACAAAGGCACAACGATAAATGATATGTCCAGCAAAGGCCAAGCCCGCAGTGGCTGGCACAAGGAATTAGTGGTGGAAGCAACGGCAGCTAGCTCTGGAAATGCAGGTTGAGACTAGATCATAAAGGACCTTGAATGCCATGCCAATGAGCTGGACCTTCACTCTGTATAAAAGGAGGAATTATGTGAGGTTTGGAAACAAAGGAAAAGCATCATGAGATCAGTACTTTTGAAAGATAATTCTGGGGCAGCACAGAGAATGGAAGACAGAAAAAGAAAAATAAGCCTAGAGTAAGCAGTTAGTTAACGAACTCTCCTATCACAATCCCACATTCCATTGCAATTGCCCAGTCCCCTTGTTTTTGATAATGCGAGGGAAAACCACTATCGGAACAATTACAAGGATCTAAATCATTGGCCCCTTCCTCTTCTTTCTTTGCCCATTATCTGTCTTTGATCTCATTCACAACCTTGGCTCCGACCACATCCATGCAGAGACACCTATTTCTTTTTTTTTTTTTTTGGTTATATGTCCCCATACAACTGTGGACCGGCTACATCAGAACCCCTTGGGGATTAAAAAAAAAAAAAATACAGATCCTCAGGCTTCACCTCTGTTCTACTGACTCTGGATCTTAAGGGATAGAGACTGCATTTAACAAGCTCTTTGGATAATTCTGTTGGACAGTCAAGTATGTACTCTGTCTTCCTCAGACATCTCTAACTCAAAATGACAGAATTACACTATCCATCTCTCCTTCCCCCAGCCCCTGAAATACTTCTCCTCCTAGAAAATAACATTATCACTCTGAGCCCCCCAAGCCAGAAGCCTGACCATATTCCTACATTCTGCCCTCTTCCGCATGTTTCTCCTTGTCCACATTCTATCCAAATGATTGCTATTCAATTTATCTCAGAAATATGTTTTCAATTCATACCATTCTCTCTAACTCCTTTGTCACTGCCTTAGTTTAGGTTCTTAATTTATCAGTAAGTTATTCTCCCAATTTTCTCCCCTCCAGTTAATGATCCAAACTGGGGCTCTCAGGATCTTTCTCAGACCCAAATCTGATCATGTCACTTCTGTGCTGAATTATTTCAGTGGCTCTCTTTCAATTACAGGGTAGAGACCACATTCCTGACCTTGCACACTGAGCTTTCAAGGTTCAGACAAGATCCATCTGTCCAGCATAGTCCACCACCACTCTTCTACCTTTCCCTCTGGGTGTAAAACCCACCTGGATGAGTTCCTGGAACAACTCTCCCATCTCCATGCTCATGAACATGCTGCCTTCTACCTGGAACACCCTTTCTCTTGGCTTTTCACTTAGCCAACTTCTACTAAACCTTCAAGACTCAGCTCAAGGACACCACTCCTTAGAATCCCCACCCTCCATCCACCACAACTTGTCCCTCTTGTGTGTTCACATGGACTCTTTTACTTGACTCTACTGTAGATCTTATCACACTGGATTGTAATCCTTGTTTCTCTACAATCTGCCCCACAAGACTATGAAATCCATTATAAAAGAGATTTCAGTTCTGTATTTCCAAGGTAGTATTTAATAAGTAATGGATATTCAGCTGATGCTTTCCAATTAATTAGTTTATAAAAGGGGATCTCTATGTTTGTGAGCATGTGACACTAGGAAGATATAAATAGACATGACATAATAGCGAACATTTTGAGGACACTTAACATGCACCAGGAACTCCTTTGAGGGCTTCACATTACATGTATTTTCTAATGTAATCCTCAAGACATTAAGAAAGATACACCATGTGACCCCATTTACAGATGATAAAGCTGAAGTATAGAGAGATAAAATTGCTCCAAACTTACAGTGCTAGGGAACAGAGTTTGGATTTGAACAGATGTACTTTGGGTCCAGACCCAATATTCTTTTTTTTTTTTTAAAGATTGATTGATTGATTGACTTGACAGAGAGCGCGTGCACAGGCAAGGGATGTGGCAGGCAGAGGGAGAGGGAGAAGCAGACTTGCAGAGGAGCAGGAAGTCCCAAGCAGGGCTCTATCCCTGGACGCTGGCATCATGACCTGAGCTGAACTCAGATGCTCAACTGACTGAGCCATCCAGATCCAGTGTTCTAATCCCTCTACTCTATTGTCTGTTACGAATATATCTAATGTCAATGAAACTTCAAATTTCTATAACTTTCTGTGTATTTCTATTTATGAAAGTACATAGGAATATACATCCTGAAAGTATGTAGAATGTGTGTGTGTGTGTGCGTGTGTGTGTATCCTGAAACTCACTTGGGCTCAAAGTGTTGTACCTAACAATAAGTACTATTAAGTACTTTCTGGGTGTCTAGTAATATTCAATGCTATAGGTTAGAGACATTCAGAATCACATGTTATTTCCCCAAGAGTTATAATTCACTTCAGAAGATAAGACATACACCAGTTAGACAATATGATGTAAGAAGAATACTATGAAAAATGGAGGTCACGCACACACCAACTACATTTGTGATCAGAAAATATTACCAACTGTAAAATAATGAATGGAGTTAATGGTCTCACAAAATCAGAAACTCTGATGTAACGAAAAATATACCACATTTATCTGGAAGGTTTGTTGGGCTGCAGAGGGAGATGAGGGGTGGGAAGAAAGGATTATCTCACATAAAGCAGATTCATGGCTTTCTATTCCAACCTATATAAGGGCTAATTCCTTTATCATCTTCCCAGGACCGATGAGGAAGAGGCTAGAATTATCCGTGCCCAAGTCAGCCACCTTGAAATGAAAGTACTCAATTGGATTTAACTTCAGAATCAGTCTTAGTCCTAAAGGCAAAGTCTGATGCCAAAATTTAGTTTTCTCTACTTGGCATGCCTGAGAGTCTTTTCAAACCCTCATTCCACAACAAAGGGTAGAAGGCAAATGCCAGGCTGAGGTAACTCTTTACCTGAAATTCATTTGTGTTTTGTGTTTGCGGTCGTGTCAGTCTGTATCTGTCTTGGGATCCTGCTCACTTTTTACAGAGAAGTTAGACAGCAGGAGAGGGCCGGGGAAAGATCCAGTGACATCTTCAGGGGATTACTTCAGAATTCAATTCAGAATTACTTCAGAATTCAATTACTTCAGAATTCAGAATTCAAGGGATTACTTCAGAAAGAGTAAGAGCCCACATGAAAGGCCAAAGTCAGAAAGGCTAACAATGTCTCGAGTGACCTCTGCCCTGGTCAGATTCCACCAGAGCATGTAGGGACAGGAACTGGAAAAGCAACTTGGAGGAGCAGTACCATGAAGCTGTGTGAGGGGCCCCAGCCCAGCTTCTCCTGGCTTTCAAAAAGATTTTTCTTTCTCTGAATGTGCCCAAATTTCTTATAAAGGTGTTTCATGCCCATGGACTCAGAGAATTTAAGATGGAACCAGCACTTAGTGTCACCAATCACTCTGTGCATTACGCCACCTGGTGATGGCTAATGAAAACTAAAAACGTGCAAATTATCTAGGTGACTCTTTTCCTTTTGAAAGCTTCCCAGAACATTTTCATTCAGGAATGCAATAGTTTATAACAGCTTCCCAACAGATTTCCCTACAGCTCCATCTGAAAAGCTCTGCCACATGACAGTGTCTTATTCCTTTGGATCTCACTCCTTTTTTGAGTTTTGATGAAAATTAACTGTGTTTTTATGAACATCAGCCCATGGAGTTAATAGCCCATATTTATAAAAAAAAACTTCAGGTAAAACTCAAGAATGTTACCAGATGTGCAAAGGACACAAGTCCAGGACCACTGGTAAATATTTTCACAGAGAAAGAGACACATATGACTAAAATATAAGGAAAAGCTGAACTGCTTTAAGAGAGATGAAACTGGTTCAAAGTTAAAGTAGAAATGAGAGAATCAGTTACAAGGTAGATCAAGTCCTAGGAAGTGGAGTGGGGGTCGTAAATTGAGATTTCTGTAGCTGCAAGCAGTTTTCAGTCTGAAGAGTGAGCCGAAGGCTTTGTATCTGGGGCAAAGGAGAGGTGAAGTCCAAACCTTTCATGAGTACCAAGGGGGAGCTTTAAACATCAAGTACATTCTGCCCCTGATCTGGATGGGGATGGGAGGCACAGGCTTAGGACTGTTCTCAGGATTTTGCCATCCTTTAAATACCGCATGCTTTCTCCTCAATGCCCATCGAATCCTTCTCCTCTTCTCAACCCAAGGAACCTTGTTTCGCTTTGTTCTCATACCAGGCATATTTATTATACACTGGGAACCACATGTTAAAGGAAAAGAATAATGCAATGACACTTGTTATAGCTTGAAAAGGAGAACTTGATTCACAGGCACGTGCTGTCGTGATAGGTCTAGGAACCACTGTGATGGGATTTTGCACGAGGGGGTACTGAGAGTCTGGGCTTCGACTCTGAATACAGTATGGGCAAGTCGGAATTTACAGCCAAGGTCAGTGGCTGGAAAATTACTGAGAGGAAACATCAGGGATAAGGGGGGATTCTTGTGAGCCAACTAGACATCACCTGGGCTGGTGGTGGCAGATGACGACTCTAACTAGACAGGAAGGGGGAATCAGATATGGAGGGTGGGGGTTGTTCCTAAACAGACTTATCAGGATTCTTGCTGAAGTTGGGTGATGCAAAGGCAAAAAATCCTTGTCTTGTGCTGGTGGTTCTATAGCCTCTACCTAAAAAGACCAGGAACCAGGCAGGAAGTTCGATCAAGTGTCAGGGGAGCTAAGTCTATTTGTCTGTTTTGTCCTGCTTTTCCTTTCTAATAGCAGGCATGAGAGCAAGATTAAGCAGAACCAGAGGTCCACCGACCCGTCCAAGGATAGCGACTTTCTCCACTACAGCCGATTGTATGCATAAGCAAGGGTCCAGTGTGGCCTGATTTTCTAACAGTTTTCGGGAAATCTTATAAAGTAGTTATTAATTTTAAGTAATAGAAGCTCATTTAGAGTTTTGTGAAATGCTCTGTGAGCTAATATTCTGAGGGTCAAGAATTCAGTTGGTGTTTATTTTTACTTTTAATATAGGGTATGTTCGGAGGGTTTGTTTTTTTTAAATTTTTTCAGCATGTTCTGAGTTCTTTCCAGTACATGTGATCTCCTCACCCTCACACACCTGCCACAGAAGCCTTGGCTTTAAAAAATCAAACACCAAGAAATGACCTCTGCATTTTGTTTATATATGTATATATTACCTTCCTTCTATCTATCTTATCTATCTATAGATATATGGAATATGGTGTGTATGTATACACACACACACACACACCATTATATATACATATATACCATTCCTCTGCAGAGTTACTTAGTGCTGTACACCAAGCTACAGCACTGGTATGGGGAGAGGGAGCCATTGGGGGTAACAAAAACATAACAGGGTGTAAAACATAGGTTTATTTTTCAAAAATATTAACCTGCCCACATTACAGTGAATTAAAATGAGAAGAGACAGAACACATAGAGATCAGGTGAGAAGGCCTCCATAACAAATCAGGCAAAAAAGAACAAAGACTTGAACACGGTCGGTCGCTGTGAGGAAACTGATTTGGCTGGAGCCTTGGAAGGAAGTAACTTGGCTGAAGGCCACACATCCCTGGGAGAAGCTCTCCAAAGCTGGCGACCATTCGGATCTAGGCTAAGGAGAACAGATGGGAGACCCAAGGCCAAAAATGAGGCTTTAGACCAAAGTTCTTCAAATCTAAAGCTTTGAAACTTACTGAGTCACTTATCCTCTTATTTTTGATCTACCTCCTTTTCTTTTTTTAACAGTTAACATTTTGAAAGACAATGGACTTAAGGAGGGACAGATACTTAGATAGCTAATATTTCTTTGCGATAAGATCCAAAATGAGAGTGTACCAAACCCCAGAAACTCTGGGTGTGTCTTTTTCAACCTGAAAGCCTTCCTCCGTCACGACAGGATTGCTCTTCTAATTTTTATGATGATAATTTTCTTGCTTTTTTCTAACAGTTACACAACTGTAACATTTCTATACAATATTTGAACTTTATATGAATAGAAACACTGGACGTACTTTTTTTCTGCTTCTTTTTCTAAATATAATGTAAATTTCACCCATGTTATTAATTGTGGTCTTTGGGCACCTGGGTGGCTCAGTTGGTTAAGCCACTGCCTTTGGTTCAGGTCATGATCCCGGAGTTCTGGGATCGAGTCCCACATCAGGCTCCCAGCTCCTGGGAGTAAAATGGGGGTGCCTGGGTGGCTCAGTGGGTTAAAGCCTCTGCCTTCAGCTCAGGTCATGGTCTCAGGGTCCTGGGATGGAGTCCCACATCAGGCTCCCAGCTCCTTGGGGAGTCTGCTTCTCTCTGACCTTCTCCCCTCTCATGCTCTCTTTCACCCTCTCTCTTTCCCAAATAAATAAATAAAATCTTAAAAAAATCATGGTCTTTGACCATTTTTATTACTCTGTAATTGCTTAATTATAAAAATATGCCAGCATCCATTTTACTGTTTTTTTTTAAGATTTTATTTATTTATTTGACAGAGATCATAAGTCGGCAGAGAGGCAGGCAGAGAGAGAGGAGGAAGCAGGCTCCCTGCTGAGCAGAGAGCCGGATGTGGGGCTCGATCCCAGGACCCTGAGACCATGACCTGAGCTGAAGGCAGAGGCTTTAACCCACTGAGCCACCCAGGCACCCCCATTTTACTGTTGATGGACATTTGAATTGCTGCCAGTTTAGGGCTTTGCAGACTCTAGTGCTGCAGATTCCTACACAGGTCTTATTGTACACATGCATGAGTTTCACTAAGATGTACACCTAGGAGGGGGACTGCCATCCCATCGAGTACAGTATCTTCAATTTTAGGAGATGATGTCAATATAAAATAATTTCCAAGCTATTCATATAATTTACACTTTTTCCAGCAATGTATGAGAGTACCCCTGCTCCACATGCTCACCAACATTTGGTGTCATTTTAATTTATGCAGTTCTAGCAAGCGTGGAATGGTCTCTTGTTGTGGTTTAATTTTCATCTCCTTTACTCTAGATGAAACTGACCAGTTTTTCATATTTTTATTAAACATTTTGGTATCTTTTGCAAAGTGCGCCTTCTGTGCATTTTTCTTTATTGGACTTCTCTTATTGATTGTGGATTTGTAAACGATCTGGTATCAGTCCTTTGTCAGTTATACCTATGTGAAAATACCTCTTCCTATTTGTCTTTTTACACTTTTAATGATGTGTTGACAAAGGAGTTTCTTGGCTTTAATGTGGTCACATTTATCACTCTTAATGTATCATTAATACTCTCTGTAGCTTAAGAAATCCTTCTTTACCCTGGTGTCTTGGGTTGGCTACTCTGGAGAACAGCCTCTAAGAAGGAGACTTGCATGCAGGCGGCTTAGTGGGGAGTAGTCTCAGGAATCAGACCTGCAGGGGAGTAAGAAAAGTCAGTCTGTTTGGTGTAAAGAATTGCACTGTGATCCATTTGCTCATTAGTCCCACAGGGAGCTCTGGAATGGTGCTATAGGGTTGTGCTAAGTTGAGGTAAGAGAGCCTGGCTGTTGTGTCCAATATCATTCATAGAGGGGATCAGATGTGAGTAACCAGCAGCCAACCCTGCTGGCAGCTGAGCAAATGAGTGCCTCCATCCTGTGGTACACCGCGACAGCCACTACATTTTACCCCTGGTGCCAACTGAACCTACTGGCTTTGTATGCTGAGTTCACCCCTGGGAAAAGCTCTTCCAGAATTTTGCTGGGTCTGTCTCTTGGAAAAGTTTTTAAAGAGGTAGGTTAGCAGAATGGAGTAGCTCCTGTGACTAAAGCTGCCTTCAATTTGCAACTTCTCTCCCTCCTAGACTACCCATTCTAGATTTCTCTCCTCCTTAACCAACATCTCTTCTGATCTAGGTGGCTTATGAAATATCACAACCTAAATCCTTATCTCTCAAGTTGTCTGAGCCCCTGGTCCACTTCTCCTTCTCAGATCATAGCTGCTGCTTTTATCCATTAACTTTCAAAAGTGGGAAGAGGTATTGGATGGCCTAAGTGCCCAGTGTTTTCCTCCCTGGCTTATCAAGTAACAGTGAAGGAGGCATATCTCTTCCTGGGATATAGTTACTTACCCCTGCCGGCCAGTATGGCAACACCTTTCCGCACATACTGAACTCCTGAAATAAGGGGCCTGGGTTCCCCCTGGGAACTAAGACTAGAAACTACGATCCACAGAGCCTTAAATTCACGGGTGAGAAGTATTCATTTTCTAAGTGAGTCAAAGGGAGTAATGCTAAGCTGAACCACTTCTACTGTGTTTTCAGACTTGTGTATACTTACTGGGGACACAACACCGTCTAAATGGATGTTGACTAGGGTATGCGTTACAGCCTGGAAGATGGCAGTGCATCCTCTCCCCTTTTTTAAGTGGAGGAAGGGTGCTGTTGACCATTTTAGAAAACAGAATTCTTTATTTCACTGATATCATCCTTAATGGTGGGTCAAAATTTTGCATTTAAGATTCTACTATCATATCCTTTATTTAGGTCTCCGAATATGGTATTCTATTTGATCTTTCTGAGTTTTCCTTACAGTGAATTTTCTTAAAGAATCTATCAGAATGCACATACAGTTCTCTTGTGCTACATTTAAGAATTATAAAGAAGCATTTTTCTCACATCCATATTTCCAACTACTTCCTCCATATTGATTAGAATTAAGTCCAAAATAGTAATTCACCTCATTGCTGCTTCTGCCATATGAAGGAAAATATTTTTAGCAAGCAAAGGCTGTACCAGATATTCAGCTTTTAGAAAAGGCTCTTTCATGGTAGCTGAATAATAGAAGACTCTCACTACTATAACTTGCTTCTGTGCCGTGTCTTTATGAAATAAAGCATCATTCGTACGTTACTTCAGACTAATGGTTAATACCATGCTCCTAACTTAATCTTTGTCTTTCTCATCTTCTTTATCCTAAATGCTCTCCCCTATGCCTCTTGTCTTGGGTTGATCTTTGAAAACATGAGCATATATTTTAATATGCATTGTTTTGGGGGGGTTTTCCCCTTGTATTAAATCTATTCGTGTTCTATACTTACATTTACCAATTTCAGCCACAAAAATTTCAGTGCTATTTCTGAGATTGTATTTACCATTCCACATGAAGTCTTGTTCTTTCCATTAATACTATGTATATACTGATAATGGAAGTATATTTTTATCTTTTCCCTTAAATTTCTGGATTCTACCCCAAGCCTCCTCTTCCAGTATACTTTTGTTGTCACACTTGTTGTCGTCCTTAACATCTCATTTTACAGAGTGTTTTGCAGAGCTTTTTGGCCTCAATTTCTATTCAAGCTCTATTAATCATGCTGTCAATTAAAAAATCTGAAGAGGTATTTCTGACATTCCTGGAATGTGTCTCTTTTCCTAGCTATTTGATATTTGTGACTATGAATCTTATTTTCTAATACCATCTGTGTAGCCAATTTGTTCATTTTTCATATCCTCTTATTTTCCTAATAGTGATGACTTTCAACTGAAGTAGGGAAAGAAAATATAATTTATGCTTCCAGTGCTTTTTATTTCCAGCCCAGGACTATAAAGTCACTAGAAATGTACGAGATTTCTTGTCTCACTCAATCTCAATAAATCAACTTCTGTGGGCCAGAATTCACAGGTCTGTTGAGATTTGTCAAGCATTTGGTTAGAACACTGAAGATACAGAAGCAAGCACAAGTAGTTCTCAACATTTGTGAACAAGATCAGAATGATCACCATCTGAATAAGGGATCAATTAAAATCTACAAATAAGATTAACCCTCTCTTCCTTCACACAACCTAAAAGATGATTTAAACATTTTATTTGGCAAGCCTAGATGCTTGTCTTGATGGAAATATCCACCAAAGCTTCCATTTTTCCTTAAGAAAAAAATGTAAGTAAAATGAGACACATTCGGGGCGCCTGGGTGGCTCAGTAGGTTAAGGCCTCTGCCTTCAGCTCAGGTCATGATCCCAGGGTCCTAGGATCTAGCCCAGCATCGGGCTCTCTGCTCAGCAGGGAGCCTGCTATCTCCTCTCTCTCTCTCTCTCTCTCTGCCTGCTTCTCTGCCTACTTGTAATCTCTCTCTGTCAAATAAATAAATAAAAAATATTAAAAAAAATGAGACACATTCATGTTTATTTAAAACATGTTATGTCATGTTTAGTTATGTCATCATAACTAAAGAGCAGTGATTTATATGCAATCTGAAACATGGATAACTTAACACTTCCAGTGTCAAGAGTTTTTCAGGTTTTTTGGTTCTATCAACATCCGGGAGAGAGTATATTCATATGTTTCATGCAGGTTAATAAAATGAACAAATATTTGGCTACCAAATTTAATAAAAATATATCTTGAAAATCTAACATGCCCCCCAATACTCTTCTTTCTCAGTTAATTGAGGAATAATTGATATACAATAAACTGTACTTATTTAAAGTATTCATTTTGATGAGTTTGACTCATGTACACCCATGAAGCCATCACTACAATCAAGATGGTGAACATATCCATCACTGCAAAAGTTCCCTTGTGTTGTTTTATAATCCTTCCCTGCCACCCATGCCTGTATCCCCTGTCCCCCACCCCAGGTCATCATTGATCCGCATCTACACTATACATTAGTTTCCATTTTCTGGCATTTTATATAAATGGAATCATAATGTTTTTATTTTTCATCTGGCTTCTTTCACTTAGTGTAATTTTCCTTATAGTCACCCATGTGGCTATAGCAGTACTTCATTTCTTTTTACTACTGAATGATATTCCATCCTGTGCATGTATCTCTGTTTATCCAAAACTTTTTTATAATGGAGCCTTCTTCAATGAACTAGTGCCTTCCTATAACATAGATGTCATGCAATCTCTTGTCGGTGGTAAAACTGATCAAGTTTCATTTCTGAGGCCACAAAGCTAGGGCAGACTTGGTATGGAAGGAGTCCTCCACTGAAGGTGGGAAGGGAATTCCCTGTGAGGTCAGTGTCCTCAACCTCCCGACGCCATCTTCCAATCACAACATGGAATTGGGAACTTGTCCTTTGTTGTAAAACAATGTCTATGTGCAGAGCATCCTGATGAAGAATGATTAAAGGAAAGGTCCTTTTCTCTTCTTCCCCACCTTGCCTTTTCAGACCCCTAAGGGGACCTGTGCAAAGTCAGTGAAGATTGCCATCGATGTAGGGTACCGGCACATTGATGGGGCCTACATCTACCAGAATGAGCACGAAGTGGGGGAGGCCATCAGGGAGAAGATAAAAGAAGGAAAGGTGCGGAGAGAGGATATTTTCTACTGTGGAAAGGTAAGATCTTCCCTTCATCCTCCAATTCTTTATATTAATAATGGGTCTTGTATCACTTTTCTCTGTTAAAGAATGTTGGGCTCACCAAGAATAGTGAGTTCTCAACTCCTAAATTCCTCATTTGTGCCTAGAAGTCAGGGACTGATTAATTAGCTTGTTGAAGGTTAAGGCAATACTCCTTCTTCATACATGGGCATTGATTTAAGACAGTATGGGAAGAGCCAGAAAAAGAACTGGGGAGTCAAGGCAAGGGGGGGGTGTTGGTGGTGGTTCATATTACATAAGCATTTGCCAAAGCTTTCTT
Organism: Mustela putorius furo; assembly: GCF_011764305.1. Classification (NCBI taxonomy): domain Eukaryota; kingdom Metazoa; phylum Chordata; class Mammalia; order Carnivora; family Mustelidae; genus Mustela; species Mustela putorius. Next base: position 91,368,699 of record NW_025421998.1, read on the forward strand.
TAAAAGGGCAGCCTTCTTTTTTTTTTTTTTTTTCTATGCCTATTTGTCCATAGATTACTGGTTTTTTGGTTTTTTTTTTTGTTTTTTAAATTGAGCTACAATTCACATACCGTAAAGTTCACCAGTTTAATCAATGGCTTTTCATGTACTCACAAAGTTGTATAACCATCACTACTACCTAATTCCAGAATGTTTTCATCACTCCAAAAAAGAGCCCCATACCTACCAGTAGTCACTCCCCGTTTTTCCTTCTCCCCCTCCAGTCACTGGCAACCACTGACCTGCTTTCTGTCTTTATAATTTTCCTATTTGGGACAACTCATACAAATCAAACATGATACGTGGCCTTTCGCATCTAGCTTCTTTCACTTAGTGTAGCATTTTCTAGGTTCATTCATGTTATAGCATGTATGAGAATTTCATTTCTTTTTTTATGGTCAAATAATACTCTATTGTATGGATATGTGACATTTCATTTATATCATTACTTTTGAGCATTTGAAATTTCCAATGTTAGAAGTCACTATCCACTGAAGAGCAATCAGAAAGATAAAGCATCAAGATAAAGCCTGTGGAAATACAGGTTGCATATTTCCAAGCAGCTTTGCAGAAATTAAGCTGTACAACTTTGGAGAACATGTAATACAACTCTCCTGAGTGTTCTAAAAGAGAACAAGATACCGCTTCTGACTTCATCCACTCCCCAGACACCCCCTCCTCCTAGCTCCCTACTCAGGCTCTTTGCCAAGATCCCTAGGAGTTTGTGGTGCCCCAAGTCTCCAGCCACTTACAGATTATCATTCCAAGGGGCCACATATAGCCACTGTCCCAAAATATCAGCCTGAAGCTTTTTACTTTATCATAGCTTTATAATTTTGATTCCTTAAGATTTTATTATTACGGTCTCTCCTTAGAGTAAATACCAAAGATTAACCTGGTGCTCCCAAATATTTCTGATGAAAAATTTCTTGAACTCAGATCCTGAGAACTAAGACCAAAGAAGCCTGCCCAAAGTGAGGAATATTTTTGAAGATTTATGTCTTATTCAAATTTTTTTTCAGACTTTTACATCCCTCCCCATGATATATTCTTATTTGTTTCATTTTGTTTCAGGGTAAAAATTAGGTTTTTAAGTTACCACTGAGAAAAATAAACCAAAAAACTTTTCTTATCTCCCCTGGTAAACAGTTAATGTTATTGCAGTATCTATCATATTGGAAAAATTGAACCAAATTATGTCATCCATTTCATAAAGTTGCTAAGAGTTAACATTTACAAAGCACTTAAACATAGTACTTGGCTCAGAGCTAGGACTGTTTGTGTTTGTTGAATAAAAATAACATGTATAAGAAAGAGTTTTCAGCTCAATAGGATGGCAGCAATAACACACCAAATGGGCCCACAGTAATGACAAAAACACATTTTTCCACTACTCCTTCTACATTATTTTTGCTTCTTTATACATTTAAGGCAAGAAAAAAATTATTGTCCAATATAAAGGAAAATTAAATTTTACCAATTTTGCTTGCCCTTACTTATGACAAAAAGGGTACAGAAATTTCATTTTTTCCCCCAAAAAACACTTTGAACATATTTGATGCTCCAAGAAAATGTATAAACTTATCCCAAGGTTCGGAGGCTCCCTCAGTGCCCTATGCTTTTTAGACCCTGAGGGGATACACCTGACAGTTTGACAATCTAAGCCTTAATCTTTCATTATCTAATATTTTAGAGACTGAGAATTTCTTTTTCTTTATTTCTTTCTTTTGTTAAGCTAAGTTTCTTTTCTTTTTTCCAGCTTCATTGAGGTGTAATTGACATATAACATTTTATAAACTTAAGGGGTATACCATGTTGATCTGATACACTTCTGTATTTCGCAAAATGATTTCCACCATTGTGTTAGCTAACACCTCCATCATATCACATAATTGCCATTTCCTTTTTGAGGTGAGGACACTTAAGATCTCTTAGCACCTTTTAAATATATGATATAGTAGTGTTAACTATAATCACTATGCTTTATATTAGATTTTATTGTATATTTATATATCTCATATATAAATTAGAAAGTGTTTAATATAGTTAATTGAATGATATAAAATACATATAATATAAAATATATTTATTATATAAAACTAAATTAATAATATTTAGTTAGTTAGTTAGTTATATTGGATCCCTAAAATTTGTTTGCCTTGTCATTGAAAGTTTGTATGGATTGATCAACATCTCCCCATTTTCATCTGTGGATAGCTGTCAAATTATTGACCTTTATTGGAGAGGCCCAGGCTGGGTCCTTCACACCACTATTTTAGTGATTATTATTAGTTTAGCCAGAGAGCCAGTAATTTCATAGTATGAACTGGCAGAATTTCCCTGGGGTCTGAGTAGGACCAAATGAGAACAAAGGAGCAGAAAAAGGATATCGAAACGTTTGCAATAACTTAAAGTTTCACCAGCTTCTGCACCACCTGTCCCAAGGTGAAGGATCCGGTGAAGTCACTCACACAACCATATTTCTTGTCCACTAAAGCACATCTTTTATCACAGTGTCATGAAAATAAAGTGCTAAACCCAACCCTCTAGTGAGACCCATGTTCCCTAGCTACACAATGAGGAAAAGCAAAAGTAATGAAGGTCAATTCAGAAGTTAGCAGAGAGCAGGGCAAGACTTTGTCCCTGAACTAGGTACTCTGTGCTTCAGGTGGATTTTCAGGTCTCTGGTACTGTGTTTGGATAAAGTATATTCCAGGTGTCAAAAGTTGTATGAACTCATCCTATACCCAGATGACACTGCAGCATAAAGATATTTTTGTAAAATGAAAAGAGTGAATAATGTATAGGAGTGCTTTATTAAGAATAAAGGGCTGCATGGTTGTTTTAAAAAAAAGTGCAGATGTTAGTTAACTATCATCTTTTTATTCTTTCAGCTGTGGGCTACAAAGCATGAGCCAGAGATGGTCCGCCCAACTCTGGAGAAGACACTTAATGTCCTCCAGCTAGATTATGTGGATCTTTACATCATTGAAATACCCATGGCTTTCAAGGTAAGTGCAGATGCCTAGAGGCTAGGTCTCTGCTCGCTGGCAACCATTAGCCAGCAGCTGTGCTTGTGATGCTATGAAACCAGTTTATTACTTATCACCATAGAGTGTTAGGGTGTTCTGTTACTATAAATCAGATAGTACTGACCAACCCCAACAAATGCCTACAAAGATTATGTGTAACAGACTCAGTCCTGGAACCCTAGTTTCTTTATTCATAATCCAATGAACTTGCTAATATATCTGCCCTTTACAACTATAGTTTAAACCCTCTCCATCAAACCAACATGAAGTCTCCTGACTGCCCTCTATATTTTAGCTAGCTAGCATTCAGACACACCCTTCTTGTTCACACAGTCATGAAAATGTCCCTGCAGAACATAATGCAAGATAATATATACAACTGAAAACCTGCTCGCCTCCCACTCCCTCCAAAATGACATAGCTCAAAGAATAGTCAGGTTTTTGAAGCCAGATCCAAGGACAGATTATTTATGTGATATCTATTCTTCTAGTTCAAATTCACTCCTCCTTTGAACTTTCTCAGTCTATGGGCTTGTTAATTGAACTACCCACAACACACCTGTATATGCCCTGCTAAAGAGCTGTCACTGCATTAAAATTTCATTGAGGGCAGGAGAGATCGAAAAACAAAATTGGCCGCTTGTCCACAGGATAAATCAGATCCTGCTGCTAGTCAGGAAGAACAAAGACTCTGCCAGTACAGTGGCCAGAATTCCTTTATGTAGCCAACCTGGTTGCCCCTGTTTTGTTCTCTGGAAACATTTCCTTCTCGGCTATCTTCTGTGGTCACATCCAACATGGACTTCAGGAAACATTGCCCTTTTGCATCCTACTTCATGTACATATAGATTTGGGGACTTCATGATGGCCTTGGTAATCATAGACTTTCATAGTTCAGATTTCATGGACAAAGAAATATCCCTTAAAATGTAATATGCTTTCAGTAAATTCACATTCAGTCAAGTCCATGAATGAGCAGTTAAAACTAGAAATCTAATAGGGTCACATTTCCTGTATCTAACTTGTGGCCTATGGTTTCTGTCTCTTAGTCAAGAACTCCTTATTCTACTCACCTCCCCCATCTTCAGCTTACTGACCTTCATCTGACATGAAATAATATAAAACAGGCACAGTTAATGTATTCCTTGCACCCAGTCTGTACCTCATTGCATGGTGCACCTTTGTCCAGTAGGACATCTGTGGCCAGAGATCTTGGCTTCAGACACAATCAGAATTCTCCCAAAGTCCATTACTTCCCTCTAGGATTCCTACCTTCCTGCTTTGGCTGTCACTAACTTCTCTATCTCCTAAAGGCTCAGATCTGAACCTCTGTCATCTTGGATGACATCCAGAAGTACAGAGTATGCATATTAGAAAAATAACATCTTACCTCTCATTTTACAAGCCTAGTAGCAACAAATACATCTTTCTTCAAGACCTCCTTGAAGACTGCAAAAATGACCAACAAATTCTAACACCCAGTGGTTTTCTACTAAGTCCCCTAAAGCTCCAGTCTTAGTAGGCCCATTTGTTTGCATCTCAGGACAGAACAAAGCAACAATTTAACAGATTGTATGCTATTACAGAGCAGGGATTACCAGCAACTTGAGATGGGATTCTTCTCATGGTCCACAAGCCCATGTTGACCTCACCAATTTCCCATTTTGGGCCCACTACTTGCCATAGCCCAGCATCTTTGTATTAGTTAGAACTTGTTATAAATGGCAGAAATCCAACTCAAATTGGTGTTAGCTAAAAAAGGAGCTAAGAATTCCAAGGGGTATCTAATTCAGGCGCAGCTGGATCCTGAAGTTCAAACTATGTATTCACCCCTTCATCTCTGTTTTGGTTGGCTTCATTCTCAAAAATCCTTCTCTATATGATGGCAAAGTGGCCACTGTCATGCCAAACCTCCTTTGTCAGCACAATATGAGAATTCAGAGAAAGAGAGACCACACAGTAAACCTCATGTAGAAATACCAGCTAGCCTTCATTTGGTTGTGTACCTATTACTGACTAATCTTTGCTAAAGGCCAAATGAGTGACTGACTGACATCTATGACCAAACAACATGGAAAGAGCTCCTCCAGAGGGGACAGAGTAGGTATGATAGAAAACAAAATAACAGATATCTACTGTACTTAATTAGAGGCCACTTAACATAGCGGTAAGGAGCATGAGCTCCAAAAGCAGGCTGCCTAGTTTGAATCCCAGCTGTGTCATATACAGGCCAGATGACTTGGTCAGGTCATTACCTGACCACTTTCCACAATACCTAAACACCAGGCAGTAGAAAAAGTCCGTATGGGCTTTGGAATCATGCAGAAGGGGGAATGAATTTCAGCTTTATTATTTACTAGCAACAGTCACTTTGATCTTTCTTTCTTTCTTACTTTCTTTTTGTTCTTTCTGAAATTCAGTTTCTTTATCAGTAAAATGGAGACAATAGGCAACTACCTTGACAATTGTGAGGAGTCATTAAATTATATATGTGACATTGCTGGCACAATATCTAACATTTTATAGATAATAAATGAAAGATGATATTCTGAAATCTTCACATGGAAGGGAATGTTATTAATAAGATATCCCAATAACCTAATTTCACAGAAGAGAAAGTTGAGGCCCCAAACAAGGAAGTAACTCACTCAAGTTTAAAGTTCATTAGAATGGGACCAGATGGTGGGTTCCCTGATGCCAACCTCATTCTTGTTCTCTTACATGACACTGCCTTCTGCCTTGTCTTTCCAAACCTAGCAATCCCAATACTCTGTGGACTATAGTGATTTTTTTAAATTTCAGGTTCTTGGGACTTGTAACTTTAGCCCTTATCCTCACATAGCTAACTTCACTCATGTTCAAATGGTAGATTTCTAAGCTAAGTCTTTAAGATTTGGAAAGAGCCTATATCTAAAAGTGAGAAAATGAAATTTACTTCTCTGTGGCTGACCAATGATTTGTAAAATCTTTTTGGGAAAGATAAAGAATTTCCATTCCTATTCTCAGATGGGATCAAGGCTCAAGGATACAGAGAGACAGTAAAACTTTTAACAGTAAGAAATTACACAGTATAATGACATTACTTCTCACACGAACCTATAATTCCTATAATGGAGAAATCAATCTTTGTAGCCAAAATATCACATGCTTTTTGAATCTCATCATATTTTTAACAAGAAAACGTTCTTGCTAAAATATTTTTACACTTTAATATTTTTTAAATGTCAAGTTAACAAGCAGATACAATTTTAGAACAACAAAATTTTAAAAATCACAATAGGACATTTTTAAGGATTTTTTTAAAGATTTATTTGAGAGAGAGAGCATGAGTTGTGGAGGGGGAGCAGAGGGACGAGGGGAGAGAATCTTGAGCAGACTCCATGTGGAGCTGGACAAGGGGCTCAAACCCAGGACCCTGTGATCATGACCCGAGCTGAAACCAAGAGTCTGACATTTGATCAACTCAGCCACACAGGTACCCCATGATAAGACGTTTTGAAAAGAAAGAAGTTACTGCTGAGTAGAATGAGAGTCAGTAGCATGGGTTTTTATAGGGCTGGATTATTCTTCTAGCAATATCTTACAGTAAGGAGCAGGCATAGAGGACAAAGACAGTGGGTTTATCAGGATGAATGGATTGGTAAAGTAGACACAGAGGAAGGGAGGCATCATAGAAATATTTAACATGGGGACAGTCTTCATAAGGACTTAATTAAATCTGGAGAAGTAAAAATTATTTAACAGAGTTCATAATAGAGGCATAAAAAAAGCCATTTCAGAACAGAAGGAAAACTAGGAAATGCAAAAGGCAAGAAATATGGAGAAAGACTGGAATGAAAAATGTGGGTCATAAGTGTTGAGAAGTTCAAAGAGCTTAATAATCAGAGATAGAAAGGGTAATTAACATGAATGGTTATGGGGCATTGAGGAGAAATGAGCCCTTTTCCTGTTCTCAGTGATACAGAGGAATTGAGAAATTATTTTCACTAAAGAGTGTAATGGAGAAAATGTTATCACCGGGGGGAAGTTTCATTCAGGTGAGATGACAGAAGGAAAATTTTTCAAAAATTTTAAGAGTATAATTGATTTTTCCGGTTGCTTTTCAACAAAAAATTTCTATTATCAAGGTCTACAGACTTCCATCCTACCATCCAATTCTAAAAGACACTTGTCCCCATATTATCTGATCTCTTTCAATACAGGTGACTACTGCCTTTTTCTTTGAACATTTTCAGTTCATGGCTCTATGATAACACCATCTCAGAATGCTTTGACAGATTCTTCCCTGTCAACCTCCAAATGTCATTATGCCAGTACTCTATTCTTAATATTACCTTACTGGGCCACACCTTCTCTAAAGGTGATCAATCAAATGGATTGAACACCACTTTATATGCTGAGGACTTCCAGATTTGTCTACAGTCAAGACTTCTCTCTCAGCCTCTCTCAGATTTCTCTGTTTAATTGCCTCCTCAAATACCCAGTGAATGTCTAATTGCCATTTCAGTCTCAAAATATCCAAAACAAAACTCTTGGTGGCTAGCTTAAACTCAGGGAATGATCACCACCAGCCAGCCAAGGAGCCTAGAAATCATCTTTTATTTCTATCCTGTTTCCAAGCCCATAAGAGAAGGGTCCTATTTTTAGATAAGTGAAAAAGGAAAAAATCTGAAAATCAATGGTCAGTTTGAACTAATCCTTTAGTTGAAAAAGGATTACCCAAAAACTAGGTTTGATACTGAGATACTTTGTGAAGTAGAAAGCAGATGCTAAACTCCTGGAGGGCCCAGAAAAGAAAAGAAGAGAATCATTGGGCAGATTCATCAGAGCTAAGAAGTAATGGGCTGAGTTTTCCCTTATATGTAGGGAGCATTCCACTTATTAGCTACACTTTTCTTAGCTGAAGAACTTCCTCTCACCCTTCATGATGATCTTTGGTTTCTTATCAGAGTAAGAAATTTGCTGTTTTCAAATTTGGCAAGGGTTAGTGTTAGGTCAAAATACTGAACATAAAAGTCTTAATTCTCAACTTCTACTCCTTGTTTATGAGTAATTTTGTTATTAACTATTAGAGTGGCTGGTGGTGAGTGTGGCAAAGAATTGCACGAAGAGTAGAGCAAAGCAATAAACAGGACAGAGTTTATTCACTCTCCAAGGGAGGAAAGGGACGAGACATCCAGAGAAATGTTGGCCCCCAAGGTTCTGTCAGGCTGGGCCTTTTAAGGGACTTCAAAGGATCTGAGAGGGTTATAGCTGTACCCATTGCCAGGAGTGGGGGTTGGGGGGGTGGTGGTAGGGGAAGGGTTGACTCAGCCAGGTAGAGCAGGAGGCAACAGGTTTTTCAAGGGGCTCTGTCCAAGGCTCATCTGGGATGTGGGCTAGAATATATTTTGTAGTTGGTGTCCATTTTCCAAAAATGTAGGGCACCATGATCTAGAAAAACAGGGCAAAGTACTGACACCTGTGAGATTTGTCTGTATGTGTGGCTGGGGTCATTGTGGGAGCGGGGGAATTGAACAGATTCCTTTCATTACAAGAGAACATCATGGTTTAAGAACAATAATAATCTGTCAATAAATAAAGGAAAATGAATGCCTGGGTGAGATAATGAGACTAATGTGTCATATTTATTATATATAAATATAAAAATAATTAAAATTGAATTGCTTTCTCAGGGCCAGGCTATATGGTATAATGACAACTCAAATTCCATAATTTTAATTCCCAGATATAAATAAAATAAATTATACTCATTTTTTTTTTTTTTGTAGCCTGGAGATGAACCCTATCCTAAAGATGAGAATGGCAAATGGTTATATCACAAGTCAAATCTGTGTGCCACTTGGGAGGTAAGTTTAAATGGGTCTCTTTTCTTGAAGACTACATTTTTAAACTGTGATCTGACTATTCCTGTTCAATAAAGGGAGAGATGCAGCCTTTACTCCTAATGGAAAGTAATAGTAAGAGCAGGTATTTTTAAAAATAAAGTTGTGTAAAATTCTCACTTCTTTGCACTGAAAAATTCTTGATTTTGTTTTGATGGAAAAGAAAAATGCCAAAAGAGAGAAGTGTAGAAAGAAAAAGAAAGTAGAGGAAGTAAGTTCTAATGTAACTATAAATAAAAAATGTATAAATGGGATAAATTCACAAATTTTTGAAGTTTCTCAAATAGAATTTACAAAAATCAATAATATGTTTAAAAGAAACAAACTTAAAACAATTCATGAAAAACTGAAAGAAAACTCTGGTTCCAATTCTGAGCAAGCTCCTTCCCCAGGATCATCAGAGTAGGAAAACTAGGAGAGAGTAATGAGAAAACCTGCATGGATTTATGATTGGGGTGGGAGATACAGATATTTTGAACTGGTTTGTTTATGAGGTAATATGACAGCTTTTACCTAGAGTAGAAGGCAGCCCAATAAGCTGTAAGAGGATAACATAGGACAAGACCTTAGAGTTCTTTTTGCTGTTTCTTCTCTTCTGCTATAGCTTGGAGCAAATCTTGTCTGCTCCACCCGTGCAGAAACTTAAGACTCATGTTAAGATGACTTCAGGAATCAAATCAGAGTAGCACTAAAAACCTGCACTTGTGAGAGGGTGAGAAAAACCCAAGTTACTGTCTGACCTCTGGTAATTGTTTCCCTCCTTCTCCCATTCCAAACTCCAGAGGCTGGGAAATTGCACTTTAACAAGTACCTCTTTCTAATGGACTTCCACCCTATAAATAATAGCTGAACTGTGCAATTGTTTTGAAGGGTGAGGAGGCACTGACTGCATTTTCTGGTGCCTGGGACTCTCCACCCAACAGACCATAAACTCATTCTTGACCTCACTGTAGATGACTAGGTTTGGAGTGTAGTGTTCCCTTCCAAGTGACAGACTGATAGCATAGCCGGTATCCCCAGGAAAAAAAATGTGTTCACAGCCCCAAATTACAAGGCATTTATTTTACAAAGAAACTTCATATTTTATTTAGAGATCTGAACATAAACAGAACAGAGAACCAACAACTTTTAACTTTTTAAGCCAAATAATATATTCAAGGAGATAAGATATTAGCAATATGAAACAAGAACAAGAATACATCTTTTTAAAAAACAAGCAAAAATAATAATTAGAAAAATGTAAAAGAATGCAATCAATGGGATAATAATAGAATAGATACGGACAAAGAAAAAATTATCAGATTGAATATCAGAATGAGGAACACTACCACCCAATATGAAGAAGGAAAAGACAGGAAAATTTTTTTAAATATGAAGGAAAAGCTAAGAGATGTGAAGGATAAAATTGGAATTTCTAGTATTCATAAAATAGGAGTCTCAGGAAAAAAGGAAAGCAAAAAGTAAAAAAGGTAATATTTGGGGGGAAAAAAAGAGATAAAGGGCATGGATTGCCAAAGGAAAGAAAGAAAAGAAAACCCTTACCTAGACACATTACAGTGAAATTTCAGAATATCAAACATACAGAGAAAATGTTAAAACTTCCTGAGTATAACAAACAAGCCAGTAAGGAAAAAAAATTGAAGAAACAAAAATAAATCAAGGAGAAAACAGGAAAAGAAGAGAAGAGAGAAAATGAATAGATGGGAAAAATAAAAAACAAAGAGCAAGATGGGAGATTTAAACTCATTTATATTAATAATCACAATATATATAAATAGTCTAAACAACTCAGTTAAAAGGCAGAGATTATCAGAATAGATAAAAAGCAACACCCTGCTACATAAATTTTTAAAAAATCCATTTTAAATAAAAAGATACACACAAATAGGTTAGAAGTAAAAGCTTAAGGGAAAAAGTAAAAGTATAAAAAAGATACACTATGCTGACAGTAATCAAAAGATAGCTGGAGTAACTATTTTAATATCAGCAAAGACTTCAGAGCAAAATGTATTACCAAGCTTGGATAAAGAAGTTTGTTTTATAATAATGAAGAGATTAATCCTAAACATCTTTGTACTTAATAACAGAACTCCAAAATATATAACACTTAAATGAAGAGAACTAAAAAGAGAAAGAGAATAGTCTGAAATAATGGTCAAAGATTTTAAAACCTCTATCTCAATAATTGAGATAATAAGTAAACAGAAAATCTATAGAAGATATTTGAACTTTATCAACCACTTGATCTAATTGACATTTATAGAATACATTACCAAAATATAACAAAATGCTGTTTTTCAAGTGCACATAGAACATTTTAACAAAATTGTCTATGGTCTGAGACATGAAACAAATCTCAACACATTCAATAACATTCTTTATGCAAAGTAGGCTGTCTGATAAAATTAGAATTACATGCTCTACCAACTAAGATGGCCAGGTACCACTACTGAGAATAATTTTTAAAACTCTAAGTAAAAAGATATATCATGTTCTTTGATAGAAAGACTGAATACATTAAGATTTTAATTTCCCCCAAACTGATTGAAAGATTCGATGGAATCGTAGTCAAAATACCAAAAGAAATTGAAAAGTTGATTCTAAAATTTATAGGGAAGTGTAAATAGCATGAAGATAAAAGATTCAATTTACCAAGAAAATATACCAGTTTTTAAACACATATGTACCATATAAAATATCTTCAAAATATGTAAAGCAAAAGTTGATAAACTGACATTGATAAATGCTTCTAATATAGTGGGAAATTTCTTACATGTCCCTTTAAATTATTGAGAAGCCAGGAAAAGCTAGATCTAATTTTGTATATTGTGTGTGTGTGTGTGTGTGTGTGTATGAGAGAGACAGAGCAAGAGGAGAGAGATTTGTATCTAATAAAAGGAGATTATACATTTTCACACACACCAGACATTTTAAAAAATGGATCAGATACCATGCCATAAAGCAAATCTCAACAGATTTCAAGAAGTAAAATCATTCTTAATGGGCTAGTATACATTGTGAAAATTCAAAGGAAAGATAGGCTGTACAATATTTCCAAAACTAATTCAAGTATAGAATTCCTGTCTGTCTCTCCCACTTTTTTTTTCTTCACAGAATGTGTATTAATATATCCAAGGACTGACTTTCTTAAAGAATTCATCAACACTCTCATAAACATCCTCATTTGTTTTGAGGCTTTTTTCTAACCCATTGACCTTTACTCAACAGGCTTTGGAAGCTTGCAAAGATGCTGGCTTGGTGAAATCTCTTGGAGTATCCAATTTTAACCGCAGGCAGCTGGAACTCATCTTGAACAAACCAGGACTCAAATATAAGCCAGTCAGCAACCAGGTATAGTTTGCTAGGAGGTAGGAGGTGAGAGGGGGAGGGTGGGGTGGGGGAAGATTCCAATATTTACTTACCAGGAGAACCCTGGACTAGAAGTCAGAAATCTTGTGGTCACTCTACATATATCTCATCATAAGACCCTGAGAACAAGTCTTTTTATTTCTCTCAATTTATGTCTCTTAAAAAAAGAATTTGCAAGTTCAGATTCAGGCAAAAATAACCCAAAAATATTTTTGAGGAAAAGTGATGAGGAGAAACTAGATGCTAAGATATGCAGCCAGATGCTAAGATATGCAGAGTACTTAAAATTATGTAAGATTAGTGTAAAAACCAACAGATAACCAAATTAATAGAAAATAAGCAATACCTTAAAAACAGGCCCAAGTATAATAAAAACTTAATGTAGAAACGGTAACACAAACTAATGTCAACGGCAAAGAGATGAAATTTTCAGTAAATAGTTTGGAGGAAATGGCTAATTGTATAGAAACAAATACAGATCTTTGCCTCATGTCATACACCTAGTAGCTCTTCAATCAGGAGTTAAAGATAAAACAGGAAGTCACTTGTGAACACTACAAAATGGTTTTAGTTTTCTAGAGCTATAGGTAGAAACAAAGCCATTGGAAAATTATAAAAGAAACTGACATATTTAATAGTATAAAAACAAACTCTAAAAATATTGGAAACAAAGAATAAAAAATGGATAATTATATTTTTAAATATAACAGAAAGGGAGATCATGTCCTTATGAATTAAAGCTTAATAAGAATTAATGAAAAAAAACTAAAAATACTAAAACTCCACAGAAAAGTGAGCAAAAGAACTGTGAATAGAAATTCGAGAAGACAAATTTTAAGACTAGTAAACATATAAAAAATGTTCAACTGCGCTAGTAATTACAAGTATTATTTTGTATCGTATATCAAATTAGCAAAGCTTTTATTTTTTAATGTAATGTTCCATATAAGCAAGTGATAAAGTGCTGCTGGCAAGTAAAAATTTGTTTGTCCTTACTGGAAAGCTATTTGGCAATAAGTGTCAAGAGCCTTAAAAAATGTTTATAGTCTTATATTCCTAAGAATTTGACCTTGTGAAAAAGAAAATCTGAAAGCCTTCAGGTGTGTTTGTCACAGCACTGTTTATAAAGACCAAAAAAAAAAAAAAAAAGGAAAGGAAACAACACAAATATGAAAAATTAGGAGAATATTTAAATTATAAAACTCATATAATGTAAAATCTTAATTAAAGATGTTCTCGAATCATTTTTGAGCAAAAGAGCAATGGCCATAATATTAAGGGGAAAAACCAGGATACAAAATGTAATTCAATATTGATGTGAATATATTATTTAAAGACATGCATAGAAAAAATATTGGAAAGAATCAAAATACTAACTGTAGTTATCTCTGGCTGAGAATTACAAGTGAATTTTGTTTTCTTCTTTATGCTTTTCTATATTTTCCAAGTCTTCTGTAGGGCGCATATGTTACTTTTATAATCACAACAAAGTACTGTTACCCACCAGTTAAATGGGGATAAAGATACTCTAAGAAGCTACATTTAAAAAACGTTTTTTGGGTATTCACGTATTGGAGTTATGGTTGACTTGTTTTCTTGATTCATTGGTTTTAGCAACTCAAAACAGTCTTGAGTTCATAACGGAAAGAATGAATTATTACCTATCATAACAATTACCAGCTAAAAGACCGGTGTTGCTGTGTTTAGAAGTATTACTTCCTATGATACTTAAGCCAACACTATACCATGTGCTCTTAAGGAGCCGAGAGCAACAACCCTTGATTTCGTAACTGATCTCCATCTATCCCTTTGTTCTTACTCTAACCCTCACTAGCACGTCTCCCTCCTGCACCCTACAAGAATAATATTTTGTTATAAAAGGTTAAAATGATAAATGTTTCTTCTTACAAATATACTAAGAAAGATGGTGATTTTTGACCTCAGAATGAAAAATGAAATAAGAATTGCCGGTGTGTCTCCTCATGCCAAAGAAGAGGAAACTAAATTTCCCATTAGAATAAATCTGAAGTAGAATTTGCAAATTTTTGTATTTTTTCATAGACTTTATGAACAAGGGCCAATAGAATATGACCTTACTCTATACTCATTCTCAGAGCCTGAGTATTCCAAGCTTCCTTAGTACTATCCATGGTGTCTATCTAAACAAATGTGTCTCCAGGCTCCATCCCTGGCTTAGCCTCTCTGAAAGCCTTCCTGGTGGACAAGTTGTCATGCAGCATTCTCCCAGCCTAATTCAAAGTAGACTGTGGATCTACCTCGGGCCATTTAATCTCACACACCCGACTCTACTAACAAACGAAGGGAGGGAGGTGGGGAGAACGGTAAGATCTCCAAGTTCTTCAGTTTTTCCTAACCCTATTCATTATGCTGAAGTCATAGATGTTCTGATCAGAATCAATAAGTACTTTTTGAGTGACTTAATGAAATGGAAAACCCAACACCAATTTCTTTTTACAGAAAGACACAGGAAGGGGTTAATGTCTTCCTTCACAGGTTTTGTCCAGCTTAACTTCACCATGTGAGATTTTGGTATCTGAAGTTCTGTACTACCAAATAGTGTGGTAAAAGCCCCAGACCTGTCAAGACACTGACACGTGACATCAATTTTACATAGTATGCAAGAAAAAGTAAAGACTGCATCTCCATTGGCCCATCCACAAAGGGCTATACCCTGTCTGTAGCAAAGAAGGAGCAAGTGTGCTTAGATATGCTTCTCCTTGGAAATGAGCAAGTTCCAGGGCAATGATGACATCAAGGCACTGTGACAACAGAAACCATTACTACCCCCTACCTTAAACTGAACACCAAGCTGCAGTCCTGACAAAGCCCCTCCTGTAACAGTCCCCAGCATCACTAATACTTCCTAAGGTGCTAACTTGGTCCTCTCTGCATCATAACATTTTCATTCAACAGTCATTGAGCACCTACCTGCCCTAGGCCAGGCACTTTCCTAGGTTCTAGGCATGCATAAGTGACAAAAGACAGATAATGCCCTTCTTCTTGGAACACCAGCTGTCTAGTGGGGAGCACACATTAATCAAACAATCACAAAAGTTATCAATAATTAGAAACTGAGATAAACACTCTGAGAAGAAGGAATATGGTTCTCTGTGAATTCATAAGCACTTGGATCTTAGTTTATCCACTCCAACCCCCAGCATTTCCCTTACTGGTTGTCCCTTTAGTGATATGCTGTCAAATTTTTACCTGACAACTATCAATCCAAAGATTTATATGCTATTTTAAGTTATGTTGTTGAGTTTCTATGTTAACTCAAAAGCTTTTGTTGAGCAGAAGTTTCTAGTATGTTGCACAACACAACTCTCTGTGTAGTCCCAAGCTTCAGTTCAGTCACAGATCCTAAATGTGCATACCTATCTGTTTTACTTCTAACTGTAATAGACTCATTCCCCATACCTTCTGCCACAAGCCGTATGCGGTCTTTTTAAAAGGGTAGGTTATAAAACTGTTTGATGTGTATGTGAGCACACACATACGTATATATATGCATACATACTTCTACATATTTAATAGGCCAAAGACAAGCAACAGCACACCAATTTGATTAGAAAGGAGTCCTTGTGAGAAAATGAAATGTTGTGTTTGGAATGAGCAGGTGGCCATTAAGTTAGGGAACTCATACTTAGTTTCTAAGCAGTGGAATGATGTGATATACGTGTTTTCGAGAGACCAGTCTACCAATAATAGACAAGATTGGAATTGAAAAAGTAGGGAGCAATGTTGGAAGTCGAAGAGGGTTAAGGAAGGAAACACTAAGAAGTGTGATTCCTGCCTTATTTTAGTCTGTGTGTTACTTTGTAGAATTATTTAAGAAATGTTCCAAGGGGGAGAAATTCCACAAGTGTTTCTTAGGGTAAGGGAACAAGATTATGTCGAGGGAAAAAAAAAAAGCTAATCAAATTAGAGAACAGAAAGGAGACCCACCACGAAGAAGCCCAGTTTACTTTTTGCCATTTCATAAGCAGCATCTCCTTGTGCCTTCTAGAAATAAAACTTGTCAAATACTCACTATTCCAGACAATGAAGATAATAAATATATGCTTCAATTATTTCAATTCAGCCTTGGTTGATTTTGATTTAAAAAGAAAAAAAAGAATAGGTCAAAAATTATCATGGTGGTTAAGAAGAAACTTTGAGAAGAACTTTCTGACACGGTATTTTTAGTGCAGGAATCTTGCCAGTAAGATACTAAAGATGAACATAGGCCCGCACAGGGTGGTGTAAAGAACTCTTAGCCAAAACGACAAAATTCATCTTTAGATTTCATTTTATACATACTTTACCCCTTGTGAAAATATTCTTAGATGCTTGAGAGCTACAGGGAGAGGGCTTCTGCAACATGTCACTTCTACTTACCAAGACTGTAATCTGAACCTTGAGACTGGGTTTTTTTTGTTTGGTTTTTTTTTTTTTTGGTTACAGAAAATTGTATTTGTGGAATGGTGACTATAAATAATTAAGTCTGTTCCCTCAAAGTTTTAAACTATGATTACTTTACAAAATTGAATTTGTTCCCCACTCACTTACTTTAGAATTATTCCACAGATGGTGACCTCACTAACCTCATTTTAATTAATCTCCCCAACAAACAATGTAAACTTTCTTGTTAGGAAAAGTATTTAGCATTTGCCTCATTATCCATAATACTCAAAAGTGGGTTTTATTGAAAAACTTTTTAAAAACTGTGTAAAACTGCATTCACTACAAGATTTTAATTTTGTGTTCTGCTTTCCAATGCAACCGTGCAGGTTGAGTGCCATCCATATTTTACCCAGCCAAAACTCTTGAAATTTTGCCAACAACATGATATTGTCATTATTGCATACAGCCCTCTGGGTACCGCTAGGAATCCAAGCTGGTAAGCAATACTGAATGTCTCTTCAGCAGTGTTTCCTTCAGTGTAGAGTATGAGACTAATGTGAATTATTTGATTGGCATAACTATATGGCTCTGTGATTTTAAGAAAGTAAGTTAATCTCTTCAAGCCATTCTCTGTATATACAAGTTGGAGCTAATAAAACCTTCCTCACAAATGTAGTATAAGAATTGATTATACTGGGGCACCTGGGTGGCTCAGTGGGTTAAGCCGCTGCCTTCGGCTCAGGTCATGATCTCAGGGTCTTGGGATCGAGTCCTGCATCGGCTCTCTGCTCAGCAGGGAGCCTGCTTCCCTTCCTCTCTCTCTGCCTGCCTCTCCATCTACTTGTGATTTCTCTCTGTCAAATAAATAAATAAAATCTTTAAAAAAGAAAAAAAGAATTGATTATACTGGGGCGCCTGGGTGGCTCAGTTGGTTGAGCAACTGCCTTCTGCTCAGGTCATGGTCCTGGAGTCCCGGGATCGAGTCCCGCATCGGGCTCCCAGCTCCATGGGGAGTCTGCTTCTTCCTCTGACCTTCTCGCCTCTCACGTTCTCTCTCACTGTCTCTCTCTCAAATAAATAAATAAAATCTTTAAAAAAAAAAGAATTGATTATACTGTATGTATAAAATTACGTAACAGTGCCCAAAATATAGGAAATGTTCAGTAAATGTTAGTTTAGGTATTATTATTTGACAAAGAGTCTCCATGACCATATATATCCCCCAAATTTAGGATTTTTTGATCTCTGGATTCAAAGATAGCACTTCTGATGGGATGTGTTCCACAGACTTAAGTAGACATTTTTTACATGAAGATGACTCTAAGAGTTGTATGTAACTCTGTTTCTTCCACTTTGGTCTTCCTGCCTTCCCCTGTGCCTTCATCCAAGTCAGTTCTCTCTCTGAGACCCATCAAAGAAATACTGTTTACCCTCTGAAAGAGACAGCTCGATCAATTTGCCTCTCTTGATATTCTCATGCTAAAAGCAGCTCTTCACTGAGTACTTTGCTCCAGGAGAAATTGGTGATTGAGACCTGACCGTGTCCTGGTAGGGGACCAGGTGGATGGGGAGGAGATGAGGAGGGTGAGTGAGGATGATGTTCTCATTACTTGAGCTAAATATGATGCAGGTTTTGATTTTTCTTTTCAAGGGTGAATGTATCCTCCCCACCTTTGCTAAAGGATGAATTTCTAAACGCACTGGGAAAAAAGTACAATAAGACAGCAGCTCAAGTTGTTTTACGTTTCAACATCCAGAGAGGAGTGGTTGTTATTCCTAAAAGCTTTAACCCTGAAAGGATCAAAGAAAACTTTCAAGTAAGAGAACTGCTTCTGGGAATGTAGAAAGTTGAATTGTTTGGTTTTTTTGAGAACTTTCTGTTCAGATTAATAAGAAACTTGTGATGCCTTCATATTTTATTTTATACCTGCTCCCCAACCCACACTCTGTAGATGTGAATTAACTTTAGCTGAATCTGAGACAGTTCCCCGCACTTTGGGGATTGCTTTACTGCTTGTATATTACCTAGCTCCCTTATGTCTTCTGTTTCCTTACTTATTGACTCTTGGCACTACCTACTCAGTTCTCCACCAGCACAGCAGGAATGGAAGGTATAAAATTTGAAATTCATAATAGTAAACCTTCCACCTTCTTAATGTCCCTGGTAAAAGCTAGGGACAAATTTGGAAATTATTGAAAAGGATCGTTTGACTTCAAGAATGTTCATTGCCTTTATTTCCTCTATAAATAATCTGTATCAGCATCATAACTTACAGGTGAGAAGAAGCCACTAGACAAGGGAGTGATTAGTTTACTCTGCTAGTACTCAAGGTCAAACTTCTAGGTAAATACAGCTATAGAAAAGTACCATGCAAAATTAATTAATTACTCATCAGTTAATAATCTCAAAAAATAAGTTGTTATTATCTCAATTTATAAGTTTAATAATCTCGGTATTTAATAAGTTTTACTAAATAAAATAAAAAAATAAGTAGTTTAATAAGTTTAATAATAATAATCTCAATAAGTAAATTGATAAAGATAAGACAAGATTTATCCCCTCAGATAGGAAAATAATCAGAAATTGAATGTATATAAAAACAGACACTTTCATATACTCCTGTTAAAGATATTAATTGGTATATGATTTGAAGTAGCAGGATGTCACTTCTCCAGATCTATCAAAATTCAAGCCCACATATCCATTTGACCCAACAATCTTGATACTATATTTACACATTCATGCACACATATATGGATATTTACTACAGCATGATTTATTACTTTTTTAAAAAACTGGAAACAATCATTAGTAGAATGTAAAACAAATTATATTTGTACAATGAAATATTATACTATAGCTTTTTTAAAATAATAGAGTGAAAATTGAAGTACTGCCATGGGAAGATATTGATGATACTAGACAATTTATCTTCAGAGTTTTTGCTACTGCATGACAGAATGCAACTCAAACTTACAAAAGGGAGACATGATTTATTGGGCCACATAACTGGGAAGTCCATGGATAAATCAGGCATGACTGGACAGGAGTATTCAAATGATTTATGAAAGGACTGAGTTCCCTTCCCCCCTCTACACTACCTCCACCCAACCTTCTCTGTCTCCACATGGTGACACAACATGTCAACATGACAGCTCTAGGCTAATCTATAACTAATAATCAGTGAAGATGATCACAGGTAAAGCTTCTTATAACAATCTCTATCAATCCTTGATTGTCCCTTTGTGGGGCATGCACCATTCCCAGATTAATCACCGTATCCAGTGAGTAAGATACTTTGATTGGCCCCCTGGGCTACATCCCTAATCCTGTACTAGAAATGGATTCATGTGACAAACAGCCCTACTAGGTGATGGAAGAGAAGTTCATAAAAGGAAAAAGGGGATTCTGTTATTAGCAAAAAGAGGAAAGAATGATACATAGTTATATCACTACTGATAGCATTTTAACATGTAAGAAAATAGCTCTTACCAAAAGGAGTTGACACTGTTTTCAGCCATCTTAAAAGAATAAGATATCTAGATGGCTAATGTGTTAGTTCAACAAAAGTTAAAACAAGTTTTGATGCACCTGAAACAAATATTTTCATGGATTCCAAAGTTTATTATTCAGAAAATGAGAGTGGTTACTAGTGGTCCGTGTAATGGAAGATTAAAGCCTTTGGACTTTATGTTATTTAGTGAATCACAATTTTGTAGTAAAAGTACTATCATTCCTTTAAAAATTTTATTGCAACCATTTCTGTTATAGCCAATATATTTCCATAACCCTAATGATAAGGAAATGGAGTTCAGAGGTTCACATACCACAAGAAAATATGAAAGAGATACAGATCTACAAGGAAAATGGCAGTGGAAATCACAGCCAATTTTCACTCTATGGGGTTTGTATTTGCCCTGTAACCAGAAATTTTGTTGGGTGGTACAACCAAGAATTGACTAAATAAAAAATTATTATCTTTTAGAACTGAGGTAAAGTAATATTTTAAAAGAATGGGAAATAACCACAGAACATAAAGGGAAAAGGGAAAATTAAGTATGTTTACAATAAAAGAAGAAAAAGTTACAGAAATAAAAATTATGTAATAAAAAGTTAAATCATAAATTAAAAACAAAAACTATATCAAATTAAAGGTAAAAATGAAGAAAATTAAAAAGCAGGATATTTTTAACATTAAAACAACAAGAAATCAAATTTTACCACCCACCTTCTGCCTTGTTGCCATCACCCACTGACCCCCATTCCTTGAAGTTTTTATCTCTTGATTCACTATCCCTCTCTCTGAAGCCACTCCCATCACATTCTTGGTGAATTCAACATACATATGGATAGTCCTTCCAATAACATGGCCTGATAGTTCTTTAACCTCCTCGCCAACAATGATCTCGTCCTGTATGTTCCAGCTACTAGCTCCCATTGTTATTCCTGGGAACTACAGTTACTAATACCTAATAACTCCTTCATACCCCTCAAAAATACCCCTCTCTCTCCTGCATTATCTCTCCACTGCATAACTCCTATCAACATACAAATATGCTGCGATCTCCAGTCTTGGAAGCTATATTCCAGTCTAGACTCATGTTCCTCTACAGCTATTATCCAGTTCTTTCTTTCTGTTTACAGCAAACTCTTAAAGGAGAATTCTATTCTCACTACCTACAAGTCTCTTTCCCCAATTCTCCCTTAAACCCATTGAAACCAAGCTTTCTTGTCAAGTTCACCAGTGACTTCCACCTTGCTAGATCCTATAATCATGTCTCTGTCCTTGTCTTAGTAGATCTTTCAACAGCATTTAATACAGTTAACACTTTGTCTTTCTTGAGTCTCTACTACAAGAGAAGTAGATTGGGGGGTGGGGGAAGCAGAATATCAGGAACTAAGTTTGTGAGATCCTGAATAAGTGAGTAACTTTGGATAATTTTGGTCATAAAAAAATGATAATAAATCCACATAAAATAAAGAAAAACATTGCATAGAAAGAATGGAGGGAGAATTTGGATGTTTACCTTAAAATGAAAACTGAAGGGGTGCCTGGGTGGCTCTGTCAGTTGAGTTTGCAGAAAATTATGAAATAATTTTAATTATTTCATATTCAACAAAATTTAAGTTACAATTGTATATGTGTACTAAATCTTAGAAGAAATTTTAAAATATGCTTGACAAAATTATGTGATAACAGAATGTGGCATTCTCTACTTCACAAAGGTTTTTGTAAGTGATCATAAAAAGAATAATTATGGTAAAGTTTCACAGGGCTTCATCTGAAGATTATACATAGTTTGATTTTTTTTCCAAATAACACTCTTCTGATGTATCAACTAGCCTCTAACTGCATCAGATTCCTACTTGAAAAATATTTTGCCTGTAATTAAGGCAAACTAAGATGACTTTCATTGATTTAATGAAATCCTGCATCTTTGCCAAGATTTGCAACTTCACTTTATATTATATATTCACTGAAGACAGAAAATGACTCACCAACACTCAAAAAGTGGACCTAATGTTAAGCAAAAATAAAGTTTGAGTAAGGATTTATTTTATAAGTCATTGGTCATTCATGACTTTTTATGTAATGCAGACTTTTGACTCATGACACAATCTCATAAACTCAACACTTGGATAATAATCAAAGAAAAGCATTCCCTGAAAAGAACACTTGGAAGCAATCCATGGGGGTATGATTAGGTAAATCAGGTTACATCTATACTATGAATGCAGTGATTAAATTAAAGTCAGTCTATCTATTTTGATAGAAAAGAGTCACTGAGACATATTATGTGAATGAAAGTAAGTTGCAGAATAATAAAGATATGATACAATTATTGTATTTTGCTCTTAGTGTGTTGGATGTTTGGAAGGAATGTTTGGGAAGAAGAAAAATACTGGAGTGGTGGGTAACAAAAGGACCTTTCATTTCTTACTCCATGCATGTCCATATACTTCTGTAGTGTTTTCTTTCTCACAAAAAAGCATATATTTATGTATCACTTATATAATTAAAATTGATAAATATAAATTATTGAAATAAAATTTAAGGGATAGCAAATTAAAACAATGAAATAAGAGAAGATCATTATAAATAAACCAAATGTTAAAAATGTAAATAAGCTAAAATAAAATATTAAAATGTTAATAAAGGACAATTATAAAACCAGAGTATAAAATGTACAAGCTAAGAAAAAATAAAACAATGAAAATGCAATAGAATTAAAAGGTAGAAGATCTATTAAAAAAAATAGTGAAAGAAAAGATTAAGAGGATAAAACAAAGCAAATTCAAAGTTAAAAATATGCATAAGCAAACTTAGAGACTAGGGAATGTTTTTAAAAACAAGTGCACAAAGGCCATAGTCCAAAGTCAAAAGTTTAGCATCTCTCCAGCAACAATAAACAACTCCTCACTCTGGGATTTGTAGATGTCCTGAACATAGGTTATTATAGGTTATTTGGAATGTCCTGCAAGATGGCCCCAGCAGGAGTATCTCAAAGACAAAGAGCAGAACAGAACCCTGACTCTGCATAGGGATATGGCTCCCCAGCACCAGCCTAACTTCTCTCACATTTGCAGATATTCATAATTTTTTTTATTTTTTTACTTATTATTTATTTTTAAATGTATTTATTTAAATTCAATTAACCAACATATAGTACATAATTTACATTCATAAATTTTTAACATGAAAATCTTTTATGTGTATGTCACTAATTACAGAGCTTCAACATAAATGAAGAATTAAAACAAAATATCTGACAACTGAAAGAAAAAAACTAACAATTATTTTTTGTATCAATTTTTTATTTACATCCTAATTGGTTAACATACAGTATAATATTGGTTTCAGGGACGCCTGGGTGACTCAGTTGGTTAAGCAGCTGCCTTCGGCTCAGGTCATCATGATCCCAGTGTCCTGGGATTGAGTCCCACATCAGGCTCCTTGCTCAACAGGGAGCCTGCTTCTCCCTCTGCCTCTGCCTGCCTGTGCTCGCTTTCTTGCTCTCCCTCTCTTTGACAAATAAATAAATAAAATCTTTAAAATATATATATTGGTTTCAGGAGTAGAATTTAGGGACTCATCGCTCATATAACACCCAGTGTTTACTACAAAATGTGCCCTCCTTAATGCCCATCACCCATTTAGCCCATCCCCACCCCCCTCCTGTCCAGCAACTTTGTTCTCTATGGTTAAGAGTCTCTTATGGTTTAGTTCCCTCTCTCTTTAGTTCCCTCTCTCTTTTTCTTTTCCATCCCCTATACTCATCTATTTTGTTTCTTAAATTCCACATATGAGTAAAATCATTTGGTATTTGTCTTTCTCTAACTTATTTTGCTTTGCACAATATTCTCTAGCTCCATACATGTTATTGCAAATGGAGAGATTTCACCGTTAATTATGGCTGAGTAATATTCCATGGTATATATGTATCATATCTTCTTTTTCCATTCGTCAGTTGGTGGACATATGTGCTCCTTCCATAATTTGGCTATTGTTGATAATCCTGCTGTAAACATCTGTGTGCATATATCCCTTCAAATCACTATTTTTGTATCCTTTAAGTAAATATCTAAGAGTGCAATTGCTGGATCATAGAGTAATTCTATTTTTAACTTTTTGAGGAAACTCCATTCTGTTTTCCATGGCTGTGTAGAGTGGCTGTACTACCAGCTTGCACTCCCACAAACAGTGTAAGAAGGTTTCCCTTTCTCCATATTCTTGCCAACACCTGTTGTTTCCTGTGTTGTTAATCTGACAGATATGAAGTGATATCTCATCATGGCTTTTATTTGTATTTCCCTGATGATAGAATGATGTTGAGCATCTTTTCACATGTCTGTTGGCCATCTGTATGTCTTCTTTGGAAAAATGTCGTTCATTTCTTCTCCCCATTTTTTAACTGGATTATTTGTTTTTTAGGTGTCAAGGCCTTTATATATTTTGGATACTAAGCCTTTTATCCTGATAAAGTCTAATAGTTCATTTTTTATTTTGTTTCCCTTGCCTCTGGTAACATGTTTCATTAAGAAGTTGCTATGGACAATGTCAGAAAGGTTACTGCCTGTGTTCTAAGATTTTGATGGTTTCCTGTCTCACACTTAGGTCTTTCATCCATTTTGAATTTGTTTTGTGTTTGGTGTAAGAAACTAGTCCAACAAAACACCATTTGTTAAAGAGATGCTCTTTTTCCATTGGATATTCCTTCCTGTTTTGTTGAAGATTAGTTGACCATATAGTTGTGGGTTCATTTCTGTGTTTTCTATTCTGTTTCATTGATTTATGCATCTATTTTTATGCCAGTACTATACTGTCTTGATTACTACAGCCTTGTAATATAATTTGAAGTCCCGAATTATGATGTTCCTAGCTTTGTTTTTCTTTTTCAAGACTGCTTGGGCTATTTGGGGTCTTTTTTTTTTTTTTTTAAATATGGGGTCTTTTGCGGTTCCATACAAATTTAAGTATTTTTTATTCTAGCTCTGTGAAAAAATTGTATATTAATAGGGATTGCATTGAATGTATCGATTGCTTTGGGTGGATTTAACATTTAATAATATTACTTTTTCCAATTCATAAACGTGGAATGTTCTTCCATTTCTTTGTGTCATCTTCAACTTCCTTTCCTAAGCGTTCTCTAGTTTTCAGAATACAGTTCTTTTCCTTGTTTGGTTAGGTTTATTCCTAAGTATGGTTTTTGATGCAATTGTAAATGGGATTGATTCCTTGATTTCTCTTTCTGCTGCTTCATTATTGGTGTATAATACTGCAATAGATTTCTGGGGTCCCTGGATGGCTCAGTTGGTTAAGTGGCCAACTCTTGGTTTTGGCTCAGGTCGTGATCTCAGGGTTCTGAGATTGAGCCCTGCATTGGGTTCTTCACCTAACGCAGTCTGCTTATCCCTCTCCCTCTGGTCTTCCCCCACTAACACACTTTCTCTTTTAAATAAAATCTTAAAATAAAATAAAAAGAAAAAAGAAACCTAACAGATCTCTGAACATTGATTTTGTAGCCTGCAACTGTTGAATTCATGTACCAGTTCTAGCAATATTTTGGTAGAGTCTTGTGGGTTTTCTACACAGAATATCATGTTGTCTGTGAATAGTGAAAGTTTGATATCTTCCTTGACAGTTTGGGTGTCTTTTTATTCCTTTTTGTTATCTGATTGCTGAGGCTAGGACTTCCACTACTATGTTAAATAACAGTGATGAGAGTGGACATCCCTGTCTTTGTTCCTAACTGTAGAGGAAAAGCTCTCAGTTTTTCCCCATTGAGGAGGATATTAACTGTGGGGTTTTTGTATATTGCCTTTATGATATTGAGGAGTATGTTCCCTCTATCCCTACTTTGTTGAGGGGTGTTTTTAGGAATGGATGCTGTACTTTGTCAAATGCTTTTTCTGCTTCTATCAAAAGGATCATATGTTCTTATCCTTTCTTTTATTAATATGGTATATGATACTGATTGATTTGTGAATATGTGAACTACCCTTGCAGTCCAGGAATAAATCCCACTTGGTCATGGTGAATAATTCTTTAAAACATGTTCATAAAAAAAAAAGAAGGGATGCTTATACATTTTTTAAGGGCTCCTGCTGCTGGCCCCATTCCCTTTAACCCAGACCCACTCTCTACCTTCAATAATGTCTTTTACTTCTGTTATTTCAGATCTTTGACTTTTCTCTCACTGAAGAAGAAATGAAGGACATTGAGGCCTTGAATAAAAATGTCCGCTTCGTGGAGTTGCTCATGTGAGTATGGAGGGACCATTCATCAAGTACTGCCCAGTGGTATTAGATTATCCTAGGTCCATAGAAATCACAAGGATAAAGGCCAGTGGGCAGCATGTTCTGAATATTAAACAGGTCCAGGTAAATTACATTTATTCTAGGAAGTTTCTACAAGGTACAAGTTTTATTTAAAAGGTTTCTGACATTTATGACATCCCATGACTTAGGTTAGGGCATGACAGGCTAAATCACTTGATGAGAATTAAGTCATAGTGCATATACTAATACAAATATAGAACCTACCTAATTTTTCCTAAAAATCAAAGTGATGCACAGTTTAGGGCAAAATTATCAACAAAAAAGAAAGAGACATGGGAGCATAGTAGAAAGAGTACCACATTAGAAGCTAAGAACCTAAGATTTTAGGCAAATGCTTGCCTGTAAGATGTGCAGCTTCTAACCCCACCTATTGGCTGACTTCCCACAAGCAAAACTCCTTACGCTCCCTCAAAATGTTGCTAAATTCAGCTAATCAACTGAAGTAGCCCTTTATTCTCTAAATAGTACAGGGCCTTTAAAATAACAAAAGACTACAGTTCATACAGATATGATTATCGTATACATATGTATGTATACACTTTTTTTTTCTTTTTTTCATTACTATTTCCAGTTCTTGAAATCACCTGGATAGTAATCTGCTTGTAATAACTCTACGTGAGCATTTGGAAAATGCTCATCAGGGTGGTTCGTACAGTTTGAACACTTATCTTCCTGGTCCCCTATTTCTCATGAGTCAGAAAGTACAGTGACTATGCTAATATCAAATTTCTGAACCAATTTCTGAATTAATACAACAGCCTCCTAATGTGAATTTGCCAAGGATAAACATTATTTGGCATCAAAAGGTACCACCTAGCCTTGGGAACAAAAAGGTAAACACAAACACAGACCTAACCAAATACTTATTAGTTAATTAATAACTCTTGAAGATGAACTATTTCTATTGAATAAATATCATTAAATTAAGAGATAATAAGAGACAGCCAATCCACCAACATACTGTTGTTGTTGTTGTTGTTAAGATTTTATTTATTTATTTGACAGAAAGAGAGAGAGATCACAAGTAGTCAGAGAGGCAGGCAGAGAGGTTGGGTGGCGGGGGGAAGCAAGCTCCCTCAGCAGAGAACCCCATGTGGGGCTCGATCCCAGGAACCTAGGATCACGACCTGAGCTGAAGGCAGAGGCTTAACGCACTGAGCCACCCAGGCACCCCATTGTTGTTGTTGTTTTACAGTTAGTTGGTGACATTATTTAGTTTGACATATGACCTATTTAATACCTAATTCCCACAACACTGGGAAAATAACTCATGAAATCACTAGAAAGATCAGCAAGGAGAAACAAATAGTAGGCCACACTGATCAAAAAACTGAACCATTTAGGGATGCTAGGCCATGATTCTTCTCTGTGTTTCATCCAGTTGATCGTTGACATTGAAGAGCTTTTATTTATTTTATATTTTAACTTAAAGCTCATAGTACTTGCAGAGAACTGAATCTTAGACATGGTCCATGGCAGGCACAATACACGCCAGTCCTTTTTTATTGACTGTTCCATCACTGTTGTTTAAGGGATAGGTTCATTATCATCATCACTACTGTGGAAACTTACTTCACTGATCACCTTTCTAGGTCTCAAATTTTCAGTTATCAGGAGTCCAGTGAGAAGGGCAGGTAATAACTCTGAGAAGAGAGTGGTACTGATGGGTCATAGAAATTTAAAGAGAAATGTTTATGTGGATATTTAATATGGAAGGCAGACTGTGTCCAAACAGCAGAGGAGAAGAAGGAATTGAAAAGATGCATGAAAAACTACAGGCAGGCATTACTCATCTCCTGTGCTCTTTTTCTGAGCAAAATGTTGAGAGGGACGCAGCCAGCCTTCCAACACACACACACACACACACACACACACACACACACACACGTGCACATGCACTTACCCAGGGCTTCAGTAAAAGATGCTGGCTTGAGGGAAAACAGAGGAACAGAGAGGAAATGAATAAGGGAGAGAGGGAGGGGTCAGTGAAATTGTCAAAGGAGGCTAGTAACACATACAACTGTGTAATGCTTGCAGTGAACTTTTTCCCTTTGGGGAATTGTTTTGACAGGTGGTGTGATCATCCTGAATACCCATTTCATGATGAATACTGACTTCAGAATGCTCCTGAACTGATTTTTCCCTCCCATGAATGTCAGAACCTTGGGCCAGGTAGTTCCCCCAGATGAAGAAATTTTAAAAGTTTTACTATCTTTAGATAAAGTGATGAAGTTAACACGCTTAAGTTTTGTGCAGAGTAAATGACTTTGGCTTAGGTATATAAAGAAAAAATATGTTTAAATCTGTTGAAATAATTATTTGGAAATTATAAGCTAATATTTTATTAGATCAAGGTCTTCTGGTTTCCAGACCCAAAAAAAAAAAACCCAAAAAAACACTAGGCTTTAGAAAAGATAGCAGAGGCAATATAAAAGACAAATAACTCATGAATGTGAGTCCAGCTATTGGCAGTCTGAGGTCCTTACTTTAGCAGTTAACAGTGCAACAAAGAGGGTGGTAAGCTAGTGCGTGCAAGTGCTGTCAGTGACTTTGATGATTTGGACCATTGACTGTAACACACACACAGCCGAGATAAGATCCTCACAAGCATTATTAACAAGGAAGTGATTTGCTACACCTTGTGTAAAGAGAAAGAGCTAAGCATAGAAAAGTCTTAAAATAGAGCTAATTAAACACCACAGTGGTCAGCAAAGACATAATGATTTGGTTGTTGTTTGGCTCCATCCAGTGTGTGTTCATTTAGCTTCTGAGAGATGGCTAATTGCTGGTTCTCTCTTGCATGCTTTCAAGGGTCTGAGAATGAACATAACTGGTGAGCTATTTTTCCACTGTCTATCACTCTTGCCCTACTCATCATATATCCACCATTATGTGAAGTAGCTTGAGACAATCAACCGACACAAATAAAACCCTGAATCATTAAAAAAAAAAAATTCAAAGATGACTATTTTTTTAAAATAGCCTCCATGCTGGGAAACCAGAACTCATGACCCTGAGATAAAGACCTGAACTGAAATCAAGAGTCAGATGTTTAACTGACTGAGCCACCCAGGTGCCCCCAAAGATGACTATTTTAAAAGAAGGCATTTAAAAAGGAAGCCAGTCCCGGCTGGCTCACTTGGTGGAACATATGACTCTTAATCTTGGGATTGTGAGTTCAAGCCCTGTGTTGGGTACAGAGATTACTTAAAAATAAAATCTTTTATAAAAAATAAAGTTAAAATTAAAAAGAGATTTCATGAAATTATTATACTTAGGACTTTGAAAGTGTCATTGGAATTTCAAGAAAGTAGCAAGTTTGAAAGAACACTGGTAATTTTACTGTATGTAAATTTTTAATTTTTGAAAAAGAAGGTTATTAGAATTCTGCAATAGAGATATACCAATTGTCAATTCAACTAGAACAACGTGTTTTTTTCATTCATATTAAGTCGCTCTCATAGGGCAAGAGAGTTCGTCAAAAATTTTGTCTTTCCAAGACCAATTGCTTACAGATAACCTGCAGTGACCTGAAAGCATACACTTCTGAGAAATCAGCACTTTAATTCGATCTCTACTCACTGTATCCACTGATTCTAATGTAATGCTGTTCTCTGGAAAATATTTTGTTTACCAGAAATAATAAAGCGTGATGATTTATTGAACCACATGAATGTCCATTTTGTTGCTAAAGGCAGGGAAAGAGAAGAGTCATCTGAATTCAATTCAACTAAAGGACTTTTGATTAAGTTCTTACTGTACATTTAGCATTGGGAAAAGGGACGATAAAGGGTATCATAGTATAAGAACAGAAACTTAAGCCGTATTCCCTGTTATAAAACTTCTTCAAAATATTTCAAGAGGCTGGTGTGGAGGAGCGACCATACCTTTCAAACCATTTTTAAAAGACAGGCACTTGGAAAGAGTCCTACCACTTCTCAAAGGAAAAAATAGTTGTAAAGATTAGAGGAGGGGAACCCTATCTTAGTTATACAGAGATGAGGGGGGAGGAGTTGAAGACAGAAAACAGGAAGTCCAGGAAAGACTAACGGTCTGATATGAGCTTCTGCATGTCACCTCTCCCTCTGCTCTCACCCTTCACAAGCTTCCCATCTATTTTGGGATGAATTATGTCCTCCCCATCAAATTCAAACCTTAAAGTCCTAGCCTTTAGCACCTCAGAATGTAACCTTATTTGGAAATAGAGTCACTGCAGGTCATAGCATATGTAATTCATTAAGACGAGCTCATAATGGAGTAGGGTGGCCTCCAATCCAGTAAGACGGTACCTTATAAAAAGAGAAAATTTGGACACAAACAACATACAGGGAGAACACCATGTACAGATCAAGACAAAGATACAATGATGCTTTAAATTATTTGTTCCTTATATAAAACAACAAATATAAAGTAACTCACCGATAATAATGCAATAATAGTAGAAGAATGTAATACCCTACTTACATCAATGGATAGATCATCTAAGCAGACAATCAACAAGGAAATAATGGCTTTGAATGACACACTGGACCAAAGAGGCTTAGCAGATATATTTGGAACACTCTCTCCTAAAGCAGCAAAACACACATTCTTTTCAAGTGCACATGGGATATTCTCCAGAATAGGTCATGTACTAGGTCACAACAACACAACAGGTCTTAAGAAGTACAAAAAGATTAAGATCATACCATGCATCTTTTCTGACCACAGCACTATGAAACTTGAAATCAACCACAAGAAAAAATTTGGAAAGACCACAAATACATGGAGGTTAAAGAACATCCTGCTAAAGAATGAATGAGTCAATTAGGAAATTAAAGAAGAAGTTTTTTTTTAAAAAAAAATACATGGTAACAAATGAAAACAGGAACATGATAGTCCACACTTTTGGGAAGCAGCAAAAGCAGTCCTAAGAGGGAAGTATATGGCAGTACAGGCCTACTTCAAGAAGGAAGAAAAACCTCATATAAACAACCAAACTTCACACCTCAAGGAGCTAGAAAAAGAACAGCAAACTAAGCCTAAAGCCAGCAGAAGGGAAATAATAAAGATTCATGCAGAAAAAAAAATAATATAAAAACAAACAAAAACCGTAGAAGAGATCAATGAAACCAAGAGCTGATTCTTTAAAAAAAAAAAAATTAGTAAAATTTATAAACTCCTAGCTAGACTAATCAATAAGAAAAGAAAAAGTACCCAAATAAAATCACAAATGAGAAAGGAGAAATAACAACCAACACCATAGAGGTACAAACAATTTTAAGAAAGTATCAAGAAAATTGGGGTATCTGGGTGACTCAGTCAGTTAAGTGTCTGCCTTGATCAGGTCAGGTCATGATCCCAGGGCCCTGGGTCAAGGTCCATCCACATCAAGTTCTTGGCTCACTGGGGAACATGCTTCTACCTTTCCCTCGCTCTCTGTCTGCCTCTCTGTCTGCTTGCATGCTCTCTCTTTCTCTCTAATAAGTAAAATCTTTAAAAAAAAAAAAAGAAAGAAAGAAAGAAAGAAAATGTTATGGAAATTTCCTGCCAACAAATTAGATAACCTGGAAGAAATGGATAAATTCCTAGAAACATATAAACTTCCAAAACTGAAACAGGAAGAAATAGAAAACTTGAACAGACTGATAGCCAGCAAAGAAATTGAATCAGTAATCAAAAATCTCCCAAAAAACCAAAGTTCAGAACCAGATGGCTTCACAGGGGAATTAGACCAAAGATTTAAAGAAGAGTTGATACCTATCCTTCTCAAACCATTTCAAAAATTAGAAATGGAAGGAAAACTTCCAAATTCATTCTATGAGGCCAGCCTTATTCCCATTCCAAAACCAGACAAAGATTCCACTAAAAAAGAGAACTATAGGGGCATCTGTGTAGCTCAGTTGGTTAAGCGACTGCCTTCGGCTCAGGTCAAGCAGGGTCCTGGGATCAAGTCCCTGCTCAGTGGGGAGGCTGTTTCTCCCTCTCCTTCTGCCTACTGCTCTACCTACTTGTGTGCTCTCTCTCTCTCTCTCTCTTTGTCAAATAAATAAGTAAAATCTTTAAAAAAAGAGAGAGAGAGAGAGAGAGAGAACTACAGGCAATATCACTGATGAACAGGGCTGCAAAAATTCTCAAGAAAATACTAGCAAATCAAATCCATCAGTACACTAAAACAATCATCCACCACAATTGAGTGGAATTTATTCTTGTGCTGCAAATACAGTTGAATATTCACAAATTGATCAACATGATATACCACATTAATAAAAGGAAGCATATGAACCATATGATCCTCTTAATTGCAGAAAAAGCATTTGATAAAAGGTACAACATCCATACTGGATAAAAACCCTCAACAAGTAGGGAGAGAGGGAACGTACCTCAATATCATAAAGGCCATATTTATTGCAGCATTATCAACAATAGCCAGCCTCCTCCCCTCAAAAAATCAATAATCAAATTATGGAGAGCCCAAATATCCATCCACTGATGAATGGCAAAATAAGATGTGGCATATATATACAATATACTATATATATATATATATATATATACACACACACATACAATATACACATATATACAATATACATGTATATACAATATACATATACAGATAGTATATATGTATATTATACGGTATACAACATACATTTGCATACAATGGAATATTTCTTAGCCATAAAAAAAGAATGAAATCTTGCCATTTGCAACAACATAGATTGAGCTAGAAAGTATTCAAAGTGAAATAAGTCAGTTGGAGAAAGCAAATACTATATGATTACACTCACATGTGGAATTTAATAAACAAAACAAATGAACATGGCAGGGTGGTAGGAAGAGAGGCAAACCAGGAACACTCTTAACTATAGAGAACAGAGTTAATGGAGGGAAGGTGCTGGGGGGATGGGTTAAATGGGTGATCAGTATTAAGGAAGGCACTTGTGGGGGCACCTGGGTGGCTCAGTGGGTTAAGGCCTCTGCCTTTGGCTCAGGTCGTGATCCCAGGGTCCTGGGATCGAGCCCCGCGTCGGGCTCTCTGCTCCACAGGGAGCCTGCTTTATCCCCTCTTTCTGCCTGCCTCTCTGCCTACTTGTGATTTCTCTCTCTGTGTCAAATAAATAAAAAATCTTTAAAAAAAAAAAAAAAAAAAGGAAGGCACTTGTGATGAGTACTGGGTGTTGTATGTGAGTGATGAATCACTGAATCCTATACCCGAAACCAATGTTACACTGTATGTTAACTAGCTGGAATTTAAATAAAAACTTGAAATTTTTTAAAAAAAGAAGAAGAAGACATACAGATAGTCTAGGGACAGATGAAAAGATACTCAGCATCACTTACCGTCAGGGAAATACAAATCAAAAATACAATGAGATATCACCTCACAACTATCAGAATGGCTAAACTCAAAAACTTAACAATAGGTGTTGGGAAGGATGTAGGAAAAAAGGAACACCTACGCACTGTTAGTAGGAATGCAAATTGCTACAGCCCCTGTGGAAAACAGTATGGAGTTCCCTCAGAAAGTTAAAAATAGAACTACCTTACAATCCAGCAATCGCACTACTGGGTAATTCCCCAAAGAACACATAAACACTAATTCAAAGGGATACATGCACGCCTATGTTTATAGCAGCATTATTTACAGTAGCCAAGATATAGAAGCAGTTGTAGTGCCATTAATTAATGAATGTGGTATAGAGATGTGGTATACATATACAATGGACTATTATTCAGCCATGACAAAGAATGAAAACTTGCCATTTGCAAAAACATAGATGGAGCTAGAGAGTATTATGCTCAGTGAAATTAGTCAGTCAGAGACAGACAAATACCATGTGATTTCACTTACGTGGAATTTAAGAAACAAAACAAATGAGCAAAGGGAAAGAGAGAGAGAGACAAAGTTAGGAACAGACTCTCAATTATAGAGAACAACCTGATGGTTACCAGAAGGAGGTGGATGGGAAGACGGGCGAATTAGGTAATGGGAATGAAGGAGGGCTCTTGTGATGAGCACCCGGTGTTGCATGGAAATGTTGAATCACTATACTGTATGCCTGAAACTAAGATAACACTATGTTCACTAACTGGGATTTCAACAAAACCTCAAAAAAAATAAATAAAAAAACAATTATTTGTTCCTCAAGTGTTGGTGGAATTTACCTGAGAATTTCAGGTAAATTCCATTCAGGTAATTTCCATAGGGAGACTGTACGTTCTCTATTTCTTCTAGGGTCAATTTTCAAATTCATCTTCTCAAAATTTATCAATGTCATATAATTCAGCAAGGGTAAATATATTTGTTCATTTACTTAACAAAGGTTTTTGTGTGCCACTCTGCTGGGCTCTATCCTAGGCAGGTGGGATACATCAGTAAACAAAAGTCCCTCAACTCTGCCCTTACACTCTTAGACTCTTCTGCTCCCTTTAATTTTCAAAAATCCGGGCTTACTTCCCCCTTTCCATTCTTATTTTGTATGTCTATCTTTTTAATGTTTCCTATTACCTAATTAGTGGTCTATCAAGTTATTTCTGCTTTCTTCAGAATTTCACTTAGAGCAAATTTCCCAAAGGAAGAGAAAATTCATTAGTTTTGCTGTTTTTCAGTTTCCTAATTTATTAATCTCTTATTTTCTTTTACTGATCTCTTATCTATCTTTCCTCCCTTGTCCATAGATTTCTAACTTCTTAAGTTGAATACTTATTTCATTGATTTTTGGTTTGGTTTTTTTTTTGTTGTTGTTGTTGTTATTTATTTTGGTTAGTAATATAAATACTAACCATTATAAACATTAAATATAATGAACTTTACTCTGAGCAACTAACTGCTTTAGTTAAAATTTAATAAATCCATTTTTATATTTTTCTAGACATTCTGAATTTCGGTCTTTTCTTTCTTCCTTGATTTAGTCTTATTTACAAGAGTTCCTGTCTTATTCAAGTTCCAGTGTTAGAACTTTTTCCCCTGACACTTACATTCCACTTTTAATCATGCTGAGCTCAGATATCATCAATCAATGTTTTAAGTAATTCATGGGATTGTGACAAGATACATTCTATTTTAAAGTACTGAATTGGATATAATGGACATACAATTCTGTGTTACACATTTTTATCATCTAGTATTAGAAAAGCTATTTTGAGTAGTGGATCTTTTCTTTCTTTCTATGAACACAGAGGTTCATAACTGGAGGCAGTTTTATGCCATCCTCCCCTAGGGAACATCTGGAGACATTTATGATTGTCACAACTTGTAGGAAGTGAATGGAGGTGATAACTATTTAGTAGGTAGAGGCTAAGGATGCTGCTAAACATCCTACAATGCATAGGACAGCCCCCACAACAAAGAATTACCTGAGCCAAAATGTCAGTAGTGCCAAGGTAGAGGAACCTTGCTAACACCAGAGTCTTTCTTGCTAGATGTTAAGATGTGCTGATTCCTAATGCCATAATTTCAGCTCATTGTACATAAATTAAAGCTAATCCACTTAGGCTCATTTTTTACAGCACTTATAGTAAACCATCCACCCTTTATAATTTATCCATATCTTTTCTTTTGCATTTTATCTTCCCTCAGATTGTTAAACTAGTAACAGCTTTCATGCTTTCAGTATTTTAGTTTAAAGCACATGGGGGAAATAGTCCCAGTGAAAATGAGTTAACACAGGAAACAGAAATTTTAAATTATTTCTATGGCATGAGTCAAGAGAATTATGCTCTGATAAATAACAGACTGCTATTAAGAAATAGAAGCAATCTGAAAGATTAGATTAATAGTAATCCAATTTCCTTCCTGCCCTAAGTTTCTTGAAATAACTAAGCAGAGATCCAGTTCGATAGATCAAATCCACAGTATCTCTAGAATAAAAACTGGGTACCATCAGTGAAGAAAAATCTGTAAGGATAGAAAGCAAAAATAATTGGACTGACAAACAAGAACAGAAAACTGTAGCCCAAAGGTCTTGCACAACAGCAATTTCAGATATACCTTAAACTTAGTCAATAAAAAAGAAAAAGAAAGAAAGAGAAAAAGAAAAACTGGTGGTTCTAATGACCTCACATTCCATTAGAGCCATTCCCTCTGTGTACATGGTTCCCCAGGGCAGACAATAGCTATATTGTTCTTCAAGCTGAAACCCACTTCTTTCTAATTTCAGTGAATACTAGTCCAGAAAAAGGTAGGTCGTGACACAATATTGAGACTGGAGAGAAAAACATATCACAGTCTGGGGTAATTTCAAAAACCACACAACAGACAGACAGAGGGAGAGGAAGGAAGAAAAGAAGGAAAGAGAGAAAGATGGAAAGAGAGAAGGAAGGAGAACAGGCGGGCAAGCGCAAAGCCGATTCTGGCATTTACTTCCGGGATAAAACTATGGAGTGGGGCAGGGGAAGAGAAGCTGACAACAGAAGGAGGAAATAAGAAGACACATCAAGTCCCGTGGCTCTGGACCAGTGTCTTATGACTGAAGGACCCCAGAATTTGTTACTCCATAAGATCCCACTTTGACTAAGAATTATTTTAAGCCGAAGGCAACTGAGAAGAAACAGATAGAAGGAAAACTCTTTGCCCTCCTGCTCCCTAAAAGGAGACATCAATTTACAAAGGTGTCCTTCCTCTCTACCAAGAAAAACCAAAGTTAATCCCTGGGGACACCTTTAGATCCGTATCAGCCTGGAGATGGCACCAGAGGAATTCACACAACACCTTACTAACGAGCCTTTACCTTCCATTCGTCTCCCATATATTTGCCGTTCCACAGTTTGCTGCCCTCTGGAGACTCAGGATTCTTTCCCTTTGATATGTCACATCTCCAAAAATTTATTGTTCCTTTGCAAAGGAGAAATATAAGTCCAACTTCTAACCAAACCTTTGCATTACTTATTTCTGGGTACTCCTATGTGCTATGTGCACAATACACATGAATTAACTTCTGTTCATTTTTTTCTTGTTGTTCTATCCTTTGTCAGTCCAATTTGCATGCCCTGGCCAGAGAATCTAAGATGGGTAGTGGAAGAGATTTTCCTTCCCACAGGTGACTATGTCACGTATAAACTAATATTATCCTCTAACATCTTCCTGGGAGAGACAAAGAAGCCAAATATGTGAATGTCATCATCAAAACCATAAATCACATTTCTTGCCAACTCTGGGCCATCTGGGCAAGGAGTCTCTGAAAGGAAATTTAAACACCAGGACCAACTATAGAAGGCTAAGAAACAAGAACGGCACATAGGTTCTACCAGCCAGTGGCAAGGAAGACAGCAACAGGGTTTTACCTACAATGGCCGTGGGTGATTCAGAGTCTAGGAGGCAGGACCAAATGAATAGAGGCTCCAAATGCACAGGTGACATCCAGAATTCTAGGAGCATTCTTCAGAGGTGTGTGACATGAAGAGGTCTGCCCTCAGGCACAGCTGTCACACCCGCATCTAACTATATTAGCACCATCACTTCCCACCTCTCTTCCCAGGCTCTTTTAACAGGGAATAGCATTCTGCCCTGGTGGTAGATCTCTTTAGAATACTTCATATGTCCCACAGAATAAGTCTCTGAAGACAGATTTTTTACCACGTAATGTAAAAGAACAGCAACATGCTAATACCTATTGACCCCGCATGTATCCACACAGGCCGCAGAGACAAAGCTTGAACCACAGCTGATCCAAGTCTTGGCTGAACAGCCTGGATCCTCCCAAAACATGAGTGCATAGGAGGCTTGCGAAAAACAGCTAGAAGGCCATGTCACTCACTTCCCTAGGAGGCTGAGATAAAGCAACCTCCTCCCAGGCTCTGATGTGGCATGAGGCTCTCTGTCTCATCTCATCAAGGTACAGCTACAGGCTTAAGAGTAGCTTAGCAGGGCGCCTGAGTGGCTCAGCGGGTTAAGCCGCTGCCTTCTACTCAGGTCATGATCTCAGGGTCCTGGGATCCAGTCCCGCATTGGCCTCTCTGCTCAGCAGGGAGCCTGCTTCCCTCTCTCTCTGCCTACTTGTGATCTCTCTCTGCCAAATAAGTAAATAAAATCTTTAAAAAGAAAAAAAAAAAGAGTAGCTTAGCAGAATCATAGAAGCGGCTCTACAGAAGTGGAAAGGACCATTATACCTGCTGCAATTACCTGGGCCCTTTTGTTTTGGTGTTGCCCGACACAAGACACTAAAGAAAGGAGATTGTTATTGTAAGGGACTTAGAGACTGAAAAAAGGAGAGATTATGCTTCTATGTTCAGAAGAAACTCATAAAATTCCTTACATTTCAATAATAATTTTTCCCTGAGGGTCCTGCTAATATATAATTATATGTCTTTGTTTCTTTAATGGATCAATATTTTTATAAATACCAACATCTCTGTCTCTGTTCTGCTGTCTTATCACCATCCCAACTCCAACTTGCCCAAGAGTTGATAAAATTTCCCACTTTACAAATGTAATTTTTTTTTCAGGCAAACATGTATCTTATCTACCTCTAGGAAAAATAAA
Organism: Mustela putorius furo; assembly: GCF_011764305.1. Taxonomy (NCBI): domain Eukaryota; kingdom Metazoa; phylum Chordata; class Mammalia; order Carnivora; family Mustelidae; genus Mustela; species Mustela putorius. Next base: position 91,407,735 of record NW_025421998.1, read on the forward strand.
TCAAATTATAAGATTTATTAAAATTTAATGGAGCAAGTTCTTATTCTAATTATCTAATAGAAACAATATTAATATATCAAATATTAATATAAACATCAAGAGAAACTCAAAGATTTCCAGGAATTTTTTTTCTTTTTTATGCTTTAAATGAACTGAGTCTAAGAAACAAATGTTTTGATAAAGCAATAACTGGAAAAGTTTTTTTTTAAAGTTTAGCTATGAGTTCAACAGTTAACTAGTTGGTTAGTTGGAAACATGTCGAAAGCAAAAAAAATTTTTTTAAGATTTTATTTATTTATTTGACACAGAGAGAGAGAGAGAGATCACAAGTAGGCAGAGAGGCAGTCACAGAGAGAGAGGGAAGAAAGCTCCCTGCTAAGCAGAGAGCCGATGCGGGGCTCTATCCCAGGACCCTGAAATCATGACCTGAGCTGTAGGCACAGAGGTTTAACCCACCGAGCCACCCAGGCACACCAGCAAAAATTATTTTTTAAGCATTTTAAAATTTTACTATCTGACACATAGTTACATAGGGAAAAGTTTTTTTATAATAAGCAAGATGATTCCTTGGATGAGTTAGACTGGTTTAATACTTTTGGCTCAGAAATACCAATCACTTCTTTGATTTTACTAGTATAAAATTATTTAGCATATTTTCTTGGATTTATTTTCCAATAAAAAGGATAATGAATTTGTTTTCTAAATTTCCTCTACTGATTTTAATGGTCAAATAAGCTAATTCATATAAGATTATAAAATATTAAAATTACATGTCAAACTAAATTATAATAGATAATTTTTTATAAGAAGGATCCTTACCATACTATAAATCATACAGACTTACTATGCCAGCATAAATTATAACACCCAAATCCTTACTTATAAAACTTTAAACTAATATTAAATTGAGTTAATTATTGAGTTATCTTTAAATACCCAGAAATTTTCCAAGTAAGTGTTAAAACCAAGACAGCAGGCCCAAAATGGAGTCTCTGATGCCAAGCCTCACCTCACCAAACCAAGATTTAATTATAGTTTCAGCTCTCTCCGAAATGAAATCTTAAACCGGTCAGTCAGGAATCATCTGATCAGCACGAGTTAGGTAATCTGCCTCACACAACCCTGCCAAAGACAACCAATCCACTTTCTTGCCTACTACCACTTCCCTGTTCCTGTTCCCTTCTGCCTATAAAAGTTTTTCACCTTGTACAGCTACTCGGCCAGTTCCCTTTCCATCTGCTACACTGGATGCTGCCTGACTCATGAATAGTTGAATAAAGCCAATAAAATCTTTGAAAGATACTTCTTGAATTTTATTTATTTATTTATTTTTTTCAGCATAACAGTATTTATTTTTTTTTTCACCATACCCAGTGCTCCATGCAATCCATGTCCTCTATAATACCCACCACCTACCTGGTATCCCAACCTCCCCCGCCCGCCACTTCAAACCCCTCAGATTGTTTTTTAGAGTCCATGGTCTTTCATGGTTCACCTCCCCTTCCAATTTCCCCCAACTCCCTTCTCCTCTCTAACTCCCCATGTCCTCCATGCTATTTGTTATGCTCCACAAATAAGTGAAACCATATGATAATTGACTCTCTCTGCTTGACTTATTTCACTCAGCATAATCTCTTCCAGTCCCGAATTTTGTTTTTTAACCTAAAATAAAGCACAACACATTGGTCACTAAACATCACTTAATTTGCCCTTCTTTTTCTTACAAAAACTGTAGTAGGGTCATCAATTAGCAGATTAAAAGATGAAAATGCCTTTAAATGGTAATGAGGTCTATTTTTGCCAAGATAAACTTGATGACAGATAATTAGTACTCATGAACAAGCATAACTAGATAGGTCTTACTTCTCTGCCTTTTAATCTTCTCTCTCTCAGAAGGATACAAAAGTTGGTTGCTATAGATGAAGATTGCAGAAGCCATCTCTTAGAAGCCAGATCCTAAATAGATCTTTTCCTTCCTTAACAGATATAACCACAAACCCAACTTCTGGCAATTTGTAATGATGCTGAACCTCTTTCACTGTTCATAAACACTTCTGTTCAGATATAGTTACCTGACACCCAAGCATGACATGTGATCAGAGGCTTAAGAATTAACATCTATACTTAATAGCAGATATTGTGTCTTCAAAGTTGTATATGAAGTTGCCATGCTATGAAAATCAAGGACTTTCCCAATTTCTCTGTGAAACCAAATAAAATTGAAGATAATCCACCATCACAAAAAAAAATCTCATTTTTAAGCTTAAAACCAGTGAGGAAAATGCATTATTTTATTCCCACTAGTTTGTACCAAACAGAAAGTAAAGCTTTATGGTCAATAGAAAGGCAATTACCTAATCTGCATTCTGTAAGGAAAAAAACAAAAACAAAAACCTTAATTATTGTTAGAATCTTGCCTTATTCATAACTTTTATAAACCCCTAAAAAACTGAAGCTGTAAGCAAGAACTGAAACCTACCTAAACAATCATTTGAACACACACAAATGAATTTCATTTTATTATTCCAACCTTTGATATATCTCTTAATCATTATTTATAAATAAATGTTGTTGTTGGGACACCTGGGTGGCTCAGACATTCAGCATCTGCCTTCAGCTCAAGTCATGATCCCAGGGTTGTGGGATCAAGCCCTGCATCGGGCTCCCTGCTCAGCCGGAAGCTTGCTTCTCCCTCTCCCACTCCTCCTGCTTGTGTTCCCTCTCTCACTCTGCCTCTCTGTCAAATAAATAAATAAAATCTTTTTTAAAAAATGTTGTGGTTGAATTAAAGTAGTCTGTTGCCAGAAGACTTACATGCTAATACAAAAATTTAGTGGACTTTGTTTTCCTGCCCAGAAATATCTTCAATAATCAATAATGATGAAAACTTACTTTGTAGATAAAATTTTTTAATGTATGCAAAGTACTCATGTTAAACTGAAAAGCTCACATCATTCCCAAAGCTCTAAGAAGAAACTGAATATTCGATGAGAAGAGATGAGAAATTCATCTCACTGAGTATTAACTTATTTATGTAGTTCATTATATACAGCAGAAGTCAGCCACATATGCAAAAGGGACACAAGCAATACACCTCCACAGAGTAGCTAGTCTAGATGTACTACAGTTTGGATGAACCTTGAGGACATTCTGTTACGTGAAAGAAGCTAGTCACAAAAGACAAATACTGTATGATTCCATTTACAGGACGTTCCTAGAGTAGTCAAATTCACACAAGAGAAAGTAGAATTGTGGTTGCAAAACACTAGGAGGAGTGAGAGGATGGCAAGTTAGCGTTTAGTGGGTATGGAGTTTCAGTATGGAAAGATGCAGTTAGCGTTTAATGGGTATGGAGTTTCAGTATGGAAAGTTTTGGAGATGGTGAAGACAGTTGCCCAACAATGTGACTGTACTTAATGCCACTGAACTGTACACATAAAAATGGTTAAAATGATAGGTTTCACATTATATATGCCACAGAAAGGAGAAGGGGAGAGAAGAACTTAAGTCTACAACCTGGCTATACAAACTGGTTAGAGACATTGACCCTGAGGCCAACTAAAAGGCCCCCAAAACAGATCACCAACAAAGGAGACAGCTCCCTGTTTGAATTCTTTAATTCAAGAATATGTGACTCAAGATGACATCATCCTGCCAAGACCTTCAAATTATGATTCATAATCAGAATATAAGATTCACGTTTGAGCTTGTGTTCTATTTGTTATCTCAACTCACTTTTTTTCTTCCTTCCTTCCCTTTTTAGCATGGGTACCACTATCAATTTCCAATTGTTGAATTTATTTTCAGCCTTCCCAAGTATTTAAAACAAAGCCTAACATCAAAACTTATCAAAAAGGATCTAAGACTCTAGATTGCACTCTTTTCTACAAAGATTCTACTCTGATGAGAAGTTTCAAATCTGTGATCCATAAATTAGTTCTAATGATGAACCAAATAAAAAACTAGTCCATAAAAGCACACAGAAAATGGTTTATTTAAACTCAGGAAAGCTACTTTCCTTGCCAAACCATGGATTCCCCATTTTCTCTTAATATTTACGGTTATCCTCATACTTTTGTGTCCTTCCCCACTGCCTGATAGCCAGGCGCCAAGATGTTACTCCACAGGCATTCCATTATCCCAAGCTGACATCCATAAGAATGTATGAAGAAGAGACTAACTAACCCCTTCTAGCCAAACCTGCTCCATTTGGAAACTATTTGACTCAAAGTGGAGTTGAGAAATTCCTTTGAGCCAAGTGGTACCACCCTGGCCTAACTAACGGTAGGGCTAACAGAATGACCCAAGCAGACATTACACAGATTGTATGTGTATTATTGTATGTAAACTCCCAAATTCTTCTGGAGAATCCATGAACCAATGAAATTATCAGATACCAATAGTTGGCCTTCTCAAGGACAAAATACACTGACTGACACATAGACTAGCTGCCAACTAGAAACCTGATGGGAAATCGGAAGGATATTGCAATAATATTAGGGATATAGTGTTATTTGACAATAGTGACAATAGCCTGTTTTGAGTTAAACATACATCAGGGACACTCTAGAGCAACCAATTTAAAAAAAAGGGCTAATAAGTCAATAGTAGAGATAAATGCGATCACAAAAATATCAGTTAATCCAAAATAAGGTAGGAAAAGAAGAAAAAGATATCAAAGAATAGATAGAACAAATAGAAAGCTTATAGGAAGATGGTAGACACAAACCGGGTCAATATTCAGAATTACATCCAATGTAATATGAGAATTCAAATTAAAAGGCAGAAGTTGTCAGACTGAATAAAAACTTAAGATCCAGCTATAAGCTATCTTCAGGAGACTCACTTTAAATATAAGTTAGAAAACAACACAAACAATAATGAGTTCACATTACACCTGTTAAATTAGAAATTTGGGGGAATATTGGTTTTCATGAACTGCCGATTCAAGTGTATACTATCAGCACACTCATTCCAGAGAGCAATCTGGCACTTGCAAATTCAGTCTGTGCATACCCTATGATCCTTCTATTCCACATCTGAGTATTTATCCAAAAGAAATTTCCACCCATGTCCATAAGGTTGCATGCACAAGGATATTTGTGGAAGAATTGTTTGTTATTAGTTGGGTATAAGAAGTAAACTGGATGCCCATGCCTGAAGAGAGTGAGTAAAATATGGTAAATGAACACCATGGAGTACTATGTAACCAGAAAAAACAACAGGCTAATTATAAACATAACAATATGGATCTTTATAACATAGCACTAAGTGAGAGAAAAAAATAAATAAACAGAATGAGATCTAAAACATGATACAGTTTATGTAGGGAACATATATCTCAAACAGTATTACCCATTTAGAGCAATGCAAACAAAAGAACATGCATTTAAAATATCAGAATGGTTGCTTATATATGTGACGGAGTCAGAAGATAAAGAGGGATAAATGACAATACGTAAATGTAAATGTATGTATATTTAAAAAAAAAAAAAGGAAGAAGAGTCCCACCCACTAATAATAATGTGCCCATAGGGGCACCTGGGTGGCTCAGTCATCAAGTATCCACCTTCTGCTTGGGTCATGATCCCAAGGTCCTGAGATCAAGCCCCACATTGGGCTCCCTGCTTGGCAGGAAACCTGCTTCTCCCTCTCCAACTCCCCCTGCTTGTGTTCCCTCTCTCACGGTTTCTGTGTCAAATAAATAAATAAATAATTTTTTTTTTTAAATGTGCCATAAACTGAAGCATATGATTAACTCAACCCCCTGCACATAAAGTGCAACTTACATATAATATATATAAAATAATATGTTATATATTCAAAATCATTGGTATTTTCCTGTAGATTTTTTTACCTTATCTTCAAATTATTTAAATCACCTCAATTTTTTAATCAACCTGGTTGATTTATTCTTTGTTTTTGCATTTAGATCTTTATCTCATCTGGAAATACTTTTGTATTTGCTATGCAGTATAGTTATAATTTCTTTTTTTTTTTTTTTTATGGAAATCCAGTTGTCACAGTGCCATTTATTCATGAAACCATCCCTTCCTCCCTGGTATTAAATACCTCGTTTATCATATGCTTAACTTCCATATGTACATGAGTCTATTTCTGGGTTCTTTTTTATTCCTCTGATCTATTTGTTTATTTCTCTAGCAAAGCTACCAATTACCGTTGCTTTATAATGTATTTTAGTATGTTAGGTCTTCCCTCACTATTCTTCTTCAGCAATTTCTTGATAATTATTCTGTTTGGGATTGCATGAAATATATATATTACTTATATATGAGAAACATTGGCAGTTTTATTATATGAAATTCTCCCACCCAGAATCATGGTATATCTCTGTGTTCAGCTCTTATTTTATGTCCTTCAGTAAAACTGTGTAGTTTTCCTCAGACAAGTGTTTTGCCTTACTTGTTTAATTTATTCCTGAGTAATTTATAGCTCTGTTGCTACTGTAAATTGTTTTCTTAATCTCCATTTCTAACTGGGATACTATTACGAAGAAAGAAAATTCGTTGATTTTTTTACTGCTTTTTATATCTAAAGATCACTCTAAATTATGTTTTCCTACACAATAGTATTTTTCAAATTTTGAATATCTTGAATTTTCAAGTATCAGGTGATAGGTAATTGTTTTTCTTTTTTTTTTTTCAGAGCAAGCAAGAAAAAAATTCAGAGTCAAACTATACCTATTTTACACACATACAAGTGAGCAGAATATTTACAATATTGCTTAAAAACTGGAAAATTTTAAAGTATTTAGTTTACCACTACATAAAGTAAATTATGAGTAAATGTGTATCCAGAAGTAAATATAAACAAATATAAACATAATAAAATGAGATATTCAGGAAAAAGAAATGATCTATATGTAAAATTAAGCAACTTCTAAGAGCCAGGACCAACAGAAAAGATTGAAAGTCATTTTTAAAAAATATTTTATTTATTTGACAGAGAGAGACACAATGAGAGAGGGAACACAAGTAGAGGAAGTGGGAGAGGGAGAAGCAGGATTCTTGCTGAACAGGAAGCCTGATATGGGACTAGATCCCATGACCTGGGATCATGACCTAAGCTGAAGGCAGATGCTCAACAACTGAGCCCCTCAAGTGCCCCAAGGTTGAAGTTTAATGTAGAGAAGCATTGATAATATTAAATTAGTTTCAATAAGATGAGTGCACATAAATTTATACCAATAAACAACATCACATCAACTATAGGCAATCATCCCTGTGCATGTGGGACTTTAGAAAAAAGACCATGCAATCTGAAACAGCATAGCAATCTTACTAATCAACAGAAAAAATTAAAAATGACTATAATGTTCACAATTTTTGTCAAAACACTACTCTTGATTATAAATGTATTGCGAAATAGAGGAAGCAAGATGGCAGAGGGTAGGAAACTGAAATAGCCTTAGGTCGCAGGAGTTCAGCTAGATAGTTATCAAACCATTCTGAACACCAACAAACTCAACAGGAGATAGAAGAGAAGAACAGCAATTCTAGGAACAGAAAATCGACCACTTTCAGGAAACTAGGACAGACAATGAAGTGAATCTGAAGCCATGGGAAGATACACGACAGGGGGAGGGATGGCTCCTGGCAAGTGGTAGAGCAGTGGAACACAAAGACAGATCTTTTAGAAGTCTGCTCCACTGAGGAACACAGCTCCAGAGGCTAAGCGGGGGTGGAGCCCTTGTGGGGACAGTACGGTCTCAAGACCTGTGGGGTCACAGACCAGGGGTGTCTGAGTGTGGCAGAGCTTCCAGGTATTGGAGTGGGGAAGCTGGCTACAGAGACAGAGCTGAGCAGTGAGCTCTCAGCTCAGGGTTACCTTAAACCATGATCCAAGGCACAGTTAGACCACTGCTCTTTGAGCAGGAACCCCACAAGTGGCAGATCCGGGAGACTCACCTTCCTCCCCTGAGAGGAGAGGTGCAGGAGCGTGCTGCAGGAATCAGTTGGGTTTGGAGAATCCGAACAGGGTGTGCACCAGAGATAGAAATGCTCAGTCACAGGCCAGGTGAGCATGGAGTGCAGCCAGAGACCAGGGAGACAGGAGGGATTGACTGCTTTTCTCTGAGGTCACACTGAGGAGTGGGGCCCAAGCTCTCAGCTCTTGGGCCTGGAGATGAGGAGGCTGCCATTTTCATTCCTGTCTCCCAAAGCTGTATGGAAAGCATTCAGGGAATAAAAGCTCCAGACACCACCCACGCAGATTACCTATCCTGGCCCCTGGCAAGTGTGGTGCAATTCTGCCTCGGGCAAAGACATTTGAGAATCAATGCAACAGCCCCCTCCCCCAGAATATCAGCAAGAACATCCAGCCAAAACCAAGTTCATCAAGCAATGACAATGGCAGAACTCCAGAGCTAGGGGAAAGCAACACATAGAATTCATTGTTTTTTTCCAGTGATCCTTTAATTATGCAAAGTTAAAGTTTTTTTTAATTTTATTTTTTTTCTATTCTATTTTTTAACTTTTCCTCTTTCCTCTTTTAATGTTTTTTAACTATTTTATCTTATCCATACCTTTTTTAAAAAAATCTTTAAAATTTTCATTGTTATAGTCATATTTTATCCCTTCATTATTTTAACTTTATTTTTTGTATACATATAGGCTTTTTTTTCTTTAAAATTTTGGGATATAATTTCTCCTAATAGATCAAAATATACCCTAAATCTAGCTCAAGCCTAATCACATTCTCTCCTCTTTTCTTTTTTCTTTTCCCAACCAACTTATCTTATCAATTCTTTCTTAGAATCCTTTTTTAAATTTGCATCTTTATAGTCATATTCCATCCCTTCATCATGTTTACCTTTATGTGTGTGTGTATTCCTTTCTTTAAAATGTTGGGAGGTAGTTTCTTCTAAGAGACCAGAGTACACCCAAAACCAAGTATGTGGCTCTGTTCTATTCACCAATCTAATATATATATTTCTTTTTTAATTTTTTCAATTTTTCCCCCCTTTTTTCTCCCCCTGGTTTTGAATCTCTTCTGATTTGGTTAGCGTATATTTTTTCTGGGGTCTTTGCCACTGTTTTAGTATTTTACTCTCTCATTCATATAGTCTTATCTGGATAAAAAGACAAGACAAAAAAACTCACCACAAAAAAAAGAACAACAGGCAATACCAATAGGTAGGGACCTAATTGATACAGACATTGGTAATATGCCAGAACTAGAGTTCAGAATTACAAGTATTAAGGTGCTAGCTAGGCTCAAAAAAGGCATGGAAGATATTAGAAAATCCCTTTCTGGAGAAATAAAAGAACTAAAATCTAACCAAGTTGAAATGAGGTGCAATAAAAAATGGAGTTTCTTACCACTAGGATAAATGAGGAAGAAGAGAGAATTAATGAAATAAAAGCCCAAATGACACAGAATAAAGAAGCTGAACAAAAGAGAGACAAACAACTACTGAACCATGAGAGGAGAATTCAAGACATAAGTGATACCATAAGACAAAACAATATTAGAATAATTGGGATCCCAGAAGAAGAAGAAAGAGAGTGGGGGGGAAGAAGGTATATTGGAGCAAATCATAATAGAGAATTTCCCTAATACAGCAAAGGGAACAAGCATCAAAGTCCAGGAAGCACAGAGAACACCCTCAAAATCATAAAAATAGGTCCACTCCCGATCATCTAATAGTAAAAGTTACAAGTCTTTTTTTTTTTTAAGATTTTGTTTATTTGACAGACAGAGATCACAAGTAGGCAGAGAGGCAGGCAGAGGGAGAGAGGGGGGAAGCAGGCGTGAGAGAGCCTGACACAGGGCCTAAGCCCAAGACCCGGAGATCATGACCTCAGCCAAAGGCAGAGGCTTTAACCCACTGAGCCACCCAGGCACTCTGGAAATAAAGGCTTTAAATGACACACTGGATAAGATGGAAATCACAGATATAATCACAAAATTCCACCCAAAAGCAATAGAATACACATTCTTCTCTAGTGCGCATGGAACATTCTCCAGAATAGATCTCATCCTGGGTCACAAATCAGGTCTCAACTGGTACCAAAAGATTGGGATCATTCCCTGCATATTTTCAGATCAAAATGCTCTGAAGCTAGAACTCAATCACAAGAGGAAAGTTGGAAAGAGCTCAAATACATGGAGGCTAAAGAGCATCCTTCTTAAGAATGAATGAGTCAACCAGGAACCTAAAGAAGAATTGAAAAAATTCATGGAAAAAAAATGAAAATGAAAACACAACTGTTCAATTCTTTGGAACACAGCAAAGGCGGTCCTGAGAGGTAAGTATATAGTGATACAAGCCTTTCTCAGGAAACAAGAAAGGTCTGAAGTACGCAACCTAAGTCTATACCTAAAGGAGCTGGAGAAAGAACAGTGAAGAAAGCCTAAACCCAACAGGAGATGAGAAATCATAAAGATCAGAGCAGAAATAAATGAAACAGAAACCAAAAGAACAATAGAACAAATCAATGAAACTAGGAGCTAGTCCTTTGAAAGAATAAGATTGATAATCCCCTGGCCAGACTTATCAAAAAGAAAAGAGAAAGGACCCAAATTAATAAAATCATGAATGAAAGAGGAGAGATCACAACCAAAACCAAAGAAATACAAAGAATTGTAAGAACATACTATGAGCAATTATACACCAGCAAATCTGACAATCTGGAAGAAATGGATGCATTCCTAGAGACATATAAACTATCACAACTGCACCAGGAAGAAATAGAAAACCTGAACAGACCCATAACCAGTAAGGAGACTGAAGCAGTCATCAAAAATCTCCCAACAAACAAGAGCCCAGGGCCAGATGGCTTCCCAGGGGAATTCTACCAACATTTAAAGAAGAGTCAATTCCTATTCTCCTGAAACTGTTCCAAAAAAATAGGAATGGAAAGAAAACTTCCAAATTCATTTTATGAGGCCAGCATTACCTTGATCCCAAAACCAGACAAAGACCCCATCAAAAAAGGAGAATTACAGACCAATATCCTTGATGCACACAGACGCCAAAATTCTCACCAAAATACTAGCCAATAGGATCCAACAGTACATTAAAAGGATTATTCACCACAACCAAGTGGGATTTATTCCTGGGCTGCAAAGTTGGTTCAACATCCACAAATCAATCAATGTGATATAACACATTAATAAAAGAAAGAACAAGAACCATATGATACTCTCAATAGATGCTGAAAAAGCATTTGACAAAGTACAGCATCTTTTCTTCATCAAAACTCTTCAAAGGTTAGGGATAAAGGGTAGATACCTCAATACCATCAAAGACATTTCATTCCATGAAAAACCCACAGCAAATATCATTCTCAATGGAGAAAAAATTGAGAGCCTTTCCCCTAAGGTCAGGAACACAGCAGGGATGTCCAATATACACTGCTATTCAATATAGTACTGTAAGACCTAGCCTCAGCAATCAGACAACAAAAAGATACAAGAGCCATCCGAATTGGCAAAGAAGAAGTCAAACTCTTCTTCTTTGCAGATGATATGATAACTTTATGTGGAAAACCCAAAATACTCCACTGCAAAACTGCTAGAACTCACACAGGAATTCAGCATAATGTCAGGATATAAAATCAATGCTCAGAAATCTGTTGCATTTCTATACACCAACAATAGTACAGAAGAAAGAGAAATTAAGGATTTGATCCCATTTACAATGGGACCCAAAACCATAAGATACCAAGGAATAAACCTAACCAAAGAGGCAAAGAACCTGTACTCAGAAAACTATAAATTACTCATGAAAGAAATTGAGGAAGACACAAAGAAATGGAAAAAAGTTCCATGCTCATGGATTGGAAGAACAAATATTGTGAAAATGTCTATGATACCTAAAGCAATCTACACATTTAATGCAATCTGTATCAAAACACCATCAATTTTTTTTCAAAGAAATGGAACATATAATTGTAAAGTTTATATGGAACCAGAAAAGACCCTGAACAGCTAGAAGAATGTTGAAAAAGAAAGTCAACATTGGTGGCATCACAATTCCAGTCTTCAAGCTCTATTACAAAGCTGTCATCATCAATACAGTATGGTACTCACATAAAAACACACACATAGATCAATGGAACAGAATAAAGAGCCCAGAAATGGACCCTTAACTCTATAGTCAACTAATCTTCAGCAAAGCAGGAAAGAATATGTATGGTTTCAGCCCAGGTCATGATCGAAGTGTTGTGGGATCAAGACCAAAAACAGGCTCCGTGCTCAGTGGGAAGTCTGCTTGAGATTCTCTCCCTCTCCTCTGCCCCTCCCCCTACCTACTCTCTCTCTCTCCCTCTCTCTCAAAAATAAATGAAGAAATCTTTTTAAAAAATAATAATCTAGGCACCAAGGACCATATATTATATAATTCCATTTATATGAAATGGCCCAAATAGGCAAATCTGTAAAAACAGAAAGTAAATTAGTGGTTGTCTAGGGTTAGAAGAAAAGGAGAGTGACTCCTAACAGAGTTTATTTTGGGGGTGATTAAAATGACTCATACTTCTATCTGGAAAAGAATAGAAGCCAAATTCCCTGAAATTCCCTCAATTGATTTGTCTACTGAGATTGGGTCTAATATCCTCAAAAAAGGTATCCAACTATAGTCCTGATATCATCAATTATAGTGATTTTCAGATTTCTTTTTAGCAGCCTTCTATTTTGGGGGGAAAATTGCATTTGGGAACCCAACATATAAAAGAAATAAAAGCTATTTTTGATTGACATAATGCAGTTTACAACTTCAAATTTATAATATTTATTATAAAGTCAGTTAATTAAAAGTGAGGCTGTTTTGATGAACACCAAAATTTAAAAGCATATTAAATGTCATAGCAATCTCTAGAACAAATTTTTTTTTTAAATTTTATTTATTTGACAGAGAGAGATCACAAGCAGGCAGAGAGGCAGCCACAGAGAGAGGAGGAAGCAGGCTCCCTGCTAAGCAGAGAGCCCAATGTGGGGCTCGATCCCAGGACCCTGGGATCATGACCTGAGCCTAAGGCAGAGGCTCTAACCCACTGAGCCACCCAGGCGCCCCAACAAATTTCTTTTGTTTTTAGTTGCATAGTACTAAAATTCTTGACACAATGGAGAAATTGTAGTAAAACTAGGAGCTATATTTTTGTTATATTTTAACCATCTTATTTATTATGTTGATAACTGCTTCCTCAGCACTGATAAAAATGACAGCAAAATAACATATACAATTCTGAATGTTCAAATTGTTAATGTGAAATCAGTAATCACTTTAATAGCTCTCACTACTGGAAACAAAGGTAACCTGAAATGTCTATTACAAAGCTGAATCACTAGTAAAATCTAAATCTCTTTGGTGTCTTTATCACAAATATAAATATCAAACATGTAGTCCCCAAAACTTACAGTAAGAGCTGAAATTTTTAGATGATATTATCATTGTATAGTACGCTGTATTATTTCCCTACTATTGCATAACAACCACCTAATGATTGTGAACACTCTCAAGGAATCCCAAGACAAGTGCCCAGAATCTCTACCTTCCACTGTGGAACAATATAAAAGTTTATATAGATATTGTATTATAATTGATGCATAATTTATATTTGTATATTAAAATATCATATATACAATAATAAGTATATAAAATTCTATATTTTTATAACCAAAATTTGGACACAATTCAACATTAAAATAAAGTCAAACAGCTATTCTTTGTCATACAGCACTTTTAAAAGGACACAAGAGTACTAAATATTCTGGATGCCTGAGAATTGGTGTACTCTAATATTCAGCAACCATTGTACCCAACATTTTGAGTCTGTTGCTATTGCAATATTGTATGACAAAGCAGATCTGGGTAGAAAATTTGCTCTGAAAAGAGGACAAAGATTGATCTTTTTTTTAAATTTGTTTGTTTGTTTGTTTATGTATTTGACAGACATCCATCACAAGTAGGCAGAGAGGCAGGCAAAGAGGGGAGGGGGGAAGCAGGCTTCCTGCTGAGCAGAGAGCCCAACTCGGGGCTCCATCACAGGATCCTGAGATCATGACGTGAGCTGAAGGCAAAGGCTTTAACCCACTGAGCCACCCAGGTGCCCCAAAGATTGATCTTTGAGAACAAAAGTACGTATAGCAGTGTTTCCACGTGAGAATGATTTTTTAAGAGGGCATGGGTTTGTGTTTTCCCCAACTGAACCCCTGCCTTAAATGGTAATTCTATGGCACCCCAAATTTTCTGTCAATGGGTAAGATAGCACAAACACCAGACCGGTACTGTTTCTCTCAACAACTATGACCATCATAGCTCCATCGCCAATCTAGGACACCACAGACCTGCTTTTTCAGGCGAAGAACACCAGGTGGCATATGGTGGCTGAATCAGAGCCTTGGTAACCATGGCAACCAGCTACCATTCCAGCTCTGCAGCTGCCATCTTTTATCCAAAGCTGTGTTTTGTGCACACTGGGGGTTTTGCTTTGAAATGGTTGTACTATGTGCTTTTCATTCTTCAGAGAGTCAGGGTTTCTACTCCTAGGATGGGAATTCCGGTGTCAGAAATAGATAAAATACCTCGGGTCAGTGGCATTAATTTTATTTTCTGTACATTATTTATTTCCTCTACATAAAACAGTCTATGTAAGTGATATTTGAGAAGACCACGCCTTCCACAGCAGGCTTTCTTTAGGGAGGCTAGACTTCAATGAAGGGAAATGCATAATGGCGTGAGGGGCTCCTCTCTGGACCCAGGTTAAGAACAAATGTAAAAGCCCAGCTCAATGCTTGAAAATGGTTGTAGGTACAGTGACCCTCAGAGGTGTCTGTACCTAAGGGATGGCTGCTATAACTATCACTGATCTGTAGACAGAAGATGTCTGTTTGCCAACCTATTGGAAGCATATATTTGACATAAACAGTATCTTTTCACAAAATGTGTTTCATGTCTGCCATGCAATAATAAACCAAATATTTATAAATTGGAAACTATCCCTTTCCTTTTCTATCAGTCAAAAGCAATGAGATTCCCTAAGTTAATCGTCAGGCATTGCCTCTGGTGATTGGCAGTATATCACAAGCCCAGCTGCCAAAAGCCATTCTCTTTGTCATTGGGAAGAAAGCTGAAATAAAGAATGTTATCCAAGTATCTTCTGTAAATTCCAAAAAGGCTCTGTACAGAACAGGGACTCATTTATGGACATATCTATTTTAACATGGTGTTCTTTCTGGCTGTTAGATAGAAGGTCCATATCTCAAATGTGCATTATTTGGACGAAAGATCCTTTTCATAGAATTAAAGTTCTGTTAAAATTTTTTGTTTTGTGTCATATGAAAAATGAATTCACATTGTATGTATAATGTCAAAATATCCATGGAGGAAAGAGGAAAGAGACCTCTGCTTAGAAAATGAAAAGAAATACAATAAATATTAATAATTATGAGATTTTGAATAGATTTTTTTTTCTATTTTTCACATTTATGCTTTCTTACCTTTTACTTTAATCAGGAGAATTTATTACTAGGTCACAAATTTATAAGAAGCATTAAAATACTGTATTTGAAAATGTATTTTAATTTCATTAAAGCAATCTCACTGTTTTTATTTAACTTGTTACATGAATGTAACATGTTAAATGTAAAGCTTTTAACATTTTGAAAAAAATCATTTGAAAAATCATTTGAACTTCCCCCAAAAAATTTCAATTCATTTTAATTAGATAAATTATACTTTGTTTGCTCTAATAGAAAAAATATATTGCAAGATCTCTGAATTAAAGGATTATTTAAGGGTATCAGGAAAGAGGAGTTATTGTATCTGATTACATGTGAAACTCAGTTTCCTATTATTTTATGAAAATATCTATTGATGAGAAGGGTGATATCTATATTTATTGAGAAAGCTGCTTCTAATTAGAGAAAATTCATCATGGAGTTTTCACACATTTCCTAGTTTCATGCTATTGCATGTTTTTTCACCTTCTGCTTAAAAGGGAGGAAAAAGAAAGGTTTTGATGAATCTGAACCATAAGAGGCAGGCAATACTAGATCATGAGACACAGGCGCGCCATGCAGACTCAATATTTGTCCAGCATTTATCTAAAGGAGCCAGGGTGTATCACTGGGAGAGAGATGGAGTGTTCAACTTAGTCTCCTCCAGAGCAATGCTGTTGCAGTAGCTACAACTTCTATACCACACACAGCACAGTGGAATTCTGTTGGGCTATTAACAATTATGTTTTAGAAGCATAATTAATAATGTGGAAATATATTCAAATTATTTCATTAAGTGAGGAAAAATTATGATATTGAAATAGATGACAGATAGACACGCCCTCTAAGTGATTAAGAACCATCATCTCTGTCATCATTTAATTAGTGCAATTGCAAGTAATTAATTATTTTCTGACTTTTTCGACATTGAAAATATTTTCTGCCAGATTGTTGCTTCTTAACATTTTTCCCAATATCTTGTCAAACCTCAGTGTTTCATTTTTATCTAATTAAATCTCTGTCTTTGGTTTTTTGTGTTTTTTTTGTTTTGTTTTGTTTTTTTATTCTGGATTACATTTCAGAAGGCTTCCCTGCCCACAAGATAATGAATACTACTAGTTTCTTCTGTGATTTTTTAAATTGTTTATGTCTATTTCTTCAGTACATGGAGAATGTATTTCTATATACGCTGAGAGGTAGAGTTAATTTTGCAGTAGGAAAAAGTTATTATTATTGATGAAGAGTATAGAACATGCCACCCCAAAATATGCAACTTTGTCAAGTGGATTATTTTGAGCTAAAAGCAGTCAAGAACCAGCATGACTCAGAAGAAGCAATTAAACTTCCCCTTAATAGCTTAAAAGAAATTTCCCCATTTGTGGGGGAAATCTACATTAATAAAGAAAACTTCCTTTTTTACTTTTTAAAAAGTATTTATTCATTCATTTATTTATTTATTTGACAGACAAAGAGAGAGAGAGAGAACACACAAGTAGGCAGAGCATCAGGCAGAGGGAGAAGCAGGCTTTCAGGTGAACAGGGAGCCCAATGGAGGGCTTGATCCCAGGACCCGGGATCATGACTTGAGCTGAAGGCATCTGCTTAACTGACTAAGCCACCCAGGCACGCCTAAAGGAAACTTCCATTTGAAAGAGAACCTGACCAGAAAAGGAGCTACCATCAGAAATAACTTTTTTTTCACCTGAAAGACTGAAATGCATGAAAGGGTAACTTTTGTTTACCATACATTTCCTCTTCTCACCTTCACATGAATTTCATATGCCCTCCAGCCCTCAACTCTTATACCTTTCCTTAGCTAAGGATGGTGTAAAAGTCTCAATCTTCTGGTCACCTTTAGAGTCTCATATCTTTGTGTGGCTCTTACAAATACATATGTTATTAGGCTTGGGTTTTTTTTTTTCTCCTTTTAATCTGTTTTATATCGATTCTTATACCAGCTACTGAACCCCTCCCCTATACCATCATTACAATAATAATTATTTTCTCAGGTTTTTCTCTGGATTTTGTTCTTCCTCTAATTATACCAGATTCTGTGCATCAGGTACATACATTTAAATTCTAGTTGGTGCTATAAAGGAATAATATAAGAAGAAATTATCTTTAAAACAAATGCAAATTTGCAGATATTCATCTGGTTACTTGCATACATTTGTGGTCAAACACCATAAATGTTATAATGAAGGAACTGTGGTGCTGTTTCCAAGTACCTAAGCCAGTTTGGTCATACACAGGGATCAGTTGGTTTTTGATAGCTATCCATGGCTTCCAGTAATTAGAAGCAGGTGACAAATACAGGGTCCTCACTTCCAGATGGTATATTATAATGAAAGCAGTCTCAACTCTCATTCTGGCACATCTATAAATATTTAATAATCAGGCCCTAAAACTGTCAAATAAATGGTTTAGTGAGTTTGATGAATTCTTGGCTTTTTGGCATTAAGATGCTCTGGTGCACCCTACAGAAAACAGATGTAGGAAGAGCAATGTTGCAACTTTGGGGCAGGTCTGAGCTAATTCTCAAATCAGAGTAAAAAATCCTCCCATTATAATCCTAGACACATTATAACATTTCAAATATGGAGAGTTAATCCAAAATGTATAATCTGTTAGTCTGGCTTATTTTTTATTTATTTATTTTTTTTACCATTATATAAGTGCAAAAGTATCCCTAAAAACATTTTTTTTTTCTAATCCACATAAATTGAAACTCATTTCACCAAGAAGAAAACTTTTCTAATCTCATTATGCTCATAACAAAGCCCCTGGGATAAATGTAAGATTGAAGATGGCTAAAGCCATAACATAACCCTCTGAAATGTGGCTTCTGATTTGAAAATTTCAAATGCTAACCTGACATGCCTGGAATGTGTTTTCCCAACTAGGGATCTTCAAATGTCAAGCAACCATTCCTAAGAAGAAGATAAAGCTGACTGGAACGCATAATACTAGTGTTGGGGAGAAAAAAATTTCCCCTATCCTTCAAGATTCTTCTGGCTAGTTTAAAAAATTAAATTGACATAAGACAGGTTAACAGGGTAAAGCCAAACAAAAGTTTAATTATGTAGTATGGGTTATCCACAGAAATATGAGATATTCCAAAGACAGATAAGCAAAATACATGAAGAGGTGTAGGGGCTTGAGGATACAAAGGGGAGGAAGGCCATTCACAGGAAGAAGAGGAAATGTTTTAAAAAACAAAGTTGCCTGTAAGGGCCTATTTAGCCAGAGCAGTTCCACCTTGGTGGAACAGCTATTTTGTTGTTTATGCAGTAAAACTTAAATTGACCCTGCCCCCCACCCCCCAACCAGGGGAACTTACTTAAAAGCAAGTCCAGGAAACCAGTCCCAGGTAACAAAGCCCAAATACAAGGGTGAGTCAGGTCAGGTGGAGACATTCAGTCAGTAGAGCATGCATACAGTCCCCCTAACTACCAAAGATTGTGGGCCCCACCTTTTGGGCACCAATTCTGACCAAAGTGATAGGCTAGTTCAAATAGCTACTATGGGGTGAACTGTAATTCAATTGGCCACCTGTGTGTGACCTAGCCTGACTGTGCAGCTTTCTCTGTGTTACAATCTCATTGGTCACCTGTGTGTGGCCAGGCCCAACCACATGGCCTTTGCTCTATAAAAGTTAGTCTGTAAGGCAGGGGGGGGGGGGTCACCCTCTCTGTAAAGTGTGTCCCCGGCCGGTCTATTTGATGTTCGGTTTGATTTTAGATGCTTGGCTTGAAATAAGGCTTTGCTTGACCTTCACTTTGTATTAGTCTTGCTCCTTTAGTCATGGACCCATTATTGGGGGACCTTTCATTGCCGTTATACAGGTTAGTTTCTTAAGTAAAAAGGAACCTCCGGTAATAGTTCTCATCCTAGTATACAGACCCTGCTTTCCAATGTAAACTTAGGCTGGTAGGGGAGAGGTAAAGAGCTTTCCCTGAAATTGTTGGATTTTTATCATGTTGGATTTTTATCATGTTTAATTCAAAATAACCTTTGCCAAAATGGCATGTTTTGGGGAGACCTGTCCTGAACCCCTTCACCCTTTCTTTAAGTGTAAAGGTAATCTGATCACAAATACTCATTTTTCTCTCTTTCATTTTATATTTCCCAGTCTGACTTAAAACAACACAAGTATTTCAGTCACTACAGAAGATGAGGCTCATTACCTGACATTAAGAAGGCCATCTTTTTAAGGTCTGGGGATCACTAGGGAGCCCAAGTCCTTTTTTGTCTTATAAACAACACCCTCGTCAATATAGTCCAAGATTCTCGAGAGGTAGGGGAATGTTGGGGAAGGATGCCCTCCATGTTTGGTTTGTCAGAAATCCTAAAGAAAAGATCTCTCCATCCTGGTAACCCTCCCAGGAAGAAAAACTGCTACCATTTTCCCAAGCCCCACCCTTTTAGACTACATTTCCATGGGATTCCTCTCTGCATTCTGTATTTTACCATCCCCTTGACCCTAATAACAAAAGACCTTTGCAGTCTTACCATCACACTGCCTTCAGCCCAGGTTTAGAATCTCCTTAGCTCCTTTGCCCCAGGGCAGGTCTGCCTATTGCATCTAACAAAGAGAGAAAGAGTTGAAAAAAAGAATGTCTAGCCCTAAGCTTTCTTTTGCATCTGTATGCTTGCTGGTCTCTGAATCCCTGAAGCAATGAAAGGTAAATAAGCCTCTGGTCTATTCTTCCTTTGTTCTCTGAACTGGGACTTCACTCCCAAGATTTTCTTCTCAGATTAGACTTGAAGAGGTCTTTTTTTTCTCTGCTTAGATGATCTGAACTGATAATTTACATCTACAAAGGGAACTAAGAAATACTGAATGGCTACTAGTCCAATAGAAGACACAGTGGAGGCACTCCTTATGATAATCTCACCTCTACTTTTAAAAAAGAGGAGAGCTCCAAGTGAATAGAAACTCGAAAGCAAAATTTTCAATGCCAAGTTTTTTCTTATATTGCCTCTGGATGACTCTATGGTCAAACAGGTTTTAAGTTGCCAGCCCAAAAACCAGCACTCCCTCTCTCCCAGATAAAGGATCCAGATAATTTCAACAACAATAAACAAATAAAGGCATAGGATGCAAAACAAATTAATCTAGTATTATAAACAAAAATAACACAGGATTACAAACAATAGAACAGCAAGATAACAAAGGCTCCTGTGAAAATTTCATGCCACTCCACCTCCAATAGAATTCCTTCATAAAGCATAAGATTTCTTAATAAAATATACACAGTTTATTCTCAGCGAGGTAAAGCAAGCGATGCTTTCCTTTATTAAGCCAGAATAGACTTTCATAAGAGAAATAATATGACAAAACACACAAGAGCTGAAATAAAATAGATAAGATAAAGAGATGATAAAGGTGAAAGAAAAGCAGGCAGTTACCAAAGAAATCAGAATAGAGCAGAAACAAAATCAAATAACACACACACACACACACACACACACACACACACACACACTTCTATCTAAAGCAAACAGATAACGGATTGGAGAGATCACCATGTTATGGGGGAGGGGTTGTGAACAGAGAGCAGTGCTCACACATACCTTGGGAATAGTTTTAAATTCCAAACAAAGGCAGCAGGGACTCAGCCTGCCGCTTTCTACTGAAGAATTTATGAGGTTCTTTCACCCCTTCCTCTAGCTCACCCCTTCCTCTAGCACCTAACAACAGAGCCACCTTTACCTGAAAACTCTCCCATTTCCCTCACATACAACAATTATAAAAGGAGAGCTTTAGCCTTCAAGAAACACCAGATAATGACAGAGGTCTGCAGAAATCAGAAAGTATTAGCTTTGATGTTCTTAGACTGACAATAATGACAGACATAAGTTACAGTTATATTTAATAAGAAGCCTGATGAAACCTGAAATGCTGGGTTGGCGGTACAGTATAAATGAAAAAGAGTTGGCTAAATATTATTTACCTTCTGGTCATAATCATTAAACAGAAGAAGGAGGAGGAGGAGGAGATGACTGAGCTTTGGTGATGCTTCTCTGAGCCCTCTATACTTACACCTGCTGACCTTAGACTTACTTGTGTGTCTTTGAATTGCCTAATTTTGGCAAGAATCCTGTGAAGTCAGTTGGGCAGAGTCTCCCACCCTTGATATCTAATCACTCTGTATCTGATCAAATTCCTCATTCCCTATCAGCCCCCCCACTTCTCCTTCCCACCCCCACACTGGGGACTATCTTATCACCCTAGCTTGCCTTCAGTAAGGGTCCTATTAGGTCAGTTTTAGGGTGAACTGACTAAATTGACCTCTCCGTTGGTAATTTTCCAGCTCCAGACCCCCTCACCCCATCATTTCTTGGCTATAAATCCCCATTCTTCTGGTTGTATTCAGAGCTGAGCCCAATCCCTCTCCCTACTGCAAAACCCCATTACTATTGTACCTATTATGATAGTCCTGAATAAAATCTGCCTTAGCGTTCATAACAAGTGTTAAATTAGATCAACAAGGAGGCCATTAGACTGAGGTGGTTTCATCACCAGCTAGACCCAAAGACCTGGACTTCACTGCCCACCTGCTTCTACCCACTGACCTTTGTTCCATTTTTCCTTAAACTCTTCCTTCCAGCTTCTTTCTTAATTCAGGCAAAAGACCTGATAGCCATAGCATCCTGTGGTGAAAACCAAAACTACCTCAAGCATTAACAACTGCCCTGATGAAATGCTCTGACAACCAGACCAATTTGAGCTCAACTACAAGCCCATACTTAAACAAATGGACAGTGGAGTGGCAGGTAGTTACCTTTACCTCATTATAATACTAAAATCTCTGCCAAGGAGGAATACAATCTTCATTAACATCAACATACATGTACGTATAGGCATGTTTCCTTAAGGTCCATGTACCACCTTATGCCCACCTCTGCACACGATGACAAGGCTCCCTTTTCTAAATATTCATCCTAACCCTAAATTCACCTTTGTTCAGGAAGTCAAGGCTTTGGAAGTTATTCCCTTGACCTCCTTAGTTGCTGCAAAAAAAGTTTTCTTGTGTGACAACTCCACCTCGTATAGTTTCTGTCTGTAACTCATTGATGAGTAAACTTACTTAATTTTGATTTAATGGCTTTGTAGCTTACATAAGTGTTAGAAGGTGGAAGAGGGTCAGTAATTTATCCTTCAAACTGAGAAGGCACTTTAAGACTGAGAGGGGAAGCAAGCTACCCATACCACTCACACCAAGTTTTATTCAGAAACTTACTGACCAGAAGTTTGGACAGGGGATCCAGAGCTACCCAGCTGTTCTCCATCACTGTCCTCCACCCAGTCCAGACCTCAAGCCATAGCTTTTATAGAGGGAGGGGCATTGTGGTGAGGTCATGGATAGTTATCTAAAGTGGCACTACCTGTGTGCCAGTCATCTTTACTAGTTACCTAGAATGGGGCCTTCTGTGCACCAGTCAACTTCACTAATTATCTAAAGTGAAGCTTTCAGTGCATCACTTTAGGGAAGATCAAAACAAGTCTTTTCAGATTCTGGTCAGGATATACATTAACCACCACAGGGCCTGGAACACATAGCTCTGAGGGAAGTCATTGTGCAAGCATGAGCAAGATGGAGGACCAAAGATGAAGTCAGTGTTGTTAACATGTCTACAATAAGCAAACCAAAACCTAAGTCTAAAATGCCTAAAGGTTAAGAAATCAAACTAAGGACAACCAGTCACAAACAGCCAGCTAGTCTCTTCCAAATAAAATAAACACTTAAGCTATAACCACTCAGACAATTTCCTTGCTTTGCTTCTACCTCTTCCATATAAAAGTTTTCCACAGGTCCCTGGGTGGCTTGGTTGGTTGATTGGTTGGGCATCTGCCTTCAGCTCAAGATCCCAGGGTCCTGAGATTGAGCTCCACACAGAGCTCCCTACTCATCAGGGAGTGTGTTTCTCCCTCTGCCTCCCTGCCTCCCAGTTTTTGTGCTCTCTCTCTCACCCTCTCTCAAATAAATAAATAAAATCTTTTTTTAAAAAAAAAAAAGGTTTTTCCACAATTCCTGTTGTTGGAGGGCTCCTGACCACTTCTGGTTTTGTCATTGCCTGAATCTAATTGATTTTTGTTCAAATAAACTGTACAGAAAATTCGATGTGCCCCAGTTTATCTTTCAACACACGTGTCATGAATCATTTTTTTACTCTGATACTGGGTAGGGGAAAAACATTCCCAAATGAATATATGTTTGCCTTTGCTTATCCTGAAACTTCATTGAAGATAACAGTAAAGGAGTCCAAGTCATAAACAAAAAAGAGCAGGGGAATAAGAATGTTGGGAAGTGTTGGTGGGGGGGGGGGATGCAAATGAAGCTTTGGGAGGTAGAATGAAGATATAAATTTGTAACTGGCTTACCAGACCAAAAGGCACTGAAATCAAAGTGCCAGAAAGGAGTGTATGTGGGTATATGGAAAAGGAGAGGAAGCTAATAAACTGATTCACAATGCTGAAGCCCAGAGAGTCCCAGGAATTTGTGGCAACAAGACCTCATCCCCTTTTAGCTGGGTCTAAAAACAAGAAGATCAGTTGAAAGTCTGTTTTAAAAGTAGCTAGGAACATCGCCAAAGGCAAGGGAAGCAAGGGCAAAAATGAACTATTGGGATTTCATCAAGATCAAAAGCTTTTGCACAGCAAAGGAAACAGTTAACAAAATCAAAAGACAACTGACAGAATGGGAGAAGATATTTGCAAACGACATATCAGATAAAGGACTAGTGTCCAGAATCTATAAAGAAATTAGCAAACTCAACACCCAAAGAACAAATAATCCAATCAAGAAATGGGCAGAGGACATGAACAGACATTTCTGCAAAGAAGACATCCAGATGGCCAACAGACACATGAAAAAGTGCTCCATATCACTCGGCATCAGGGAAATACAAATCAAAACCACAATGAGATATCACCTCACACCAGTTAGAATGGCTAAAGTCAACAAGTCAGGAAATGACAGATGCTGGCGAGGATGCGGAGAAAGGGGAACCCTCCTACACTGTTGGTGGGAATGCAAGCTGGTACAGCTACTCTGGAAAACAGCATGGAGGTTCCTCAAAATGTTGAAAATAGAACTGCCCTATGACCCAGCAATTGCACTATCGGGTATTTACCCTAAAGATACAAACGTAGTGATCCAAAGGGGCACGTGCACCCGAATGTTTATAGCAGCAATGTCCACAATAGCCAAACTATGGAAAGAACCTAGATGTCCATCAACAGATGAATGGATCAAGAAGATGTGGTATATCTACACAATGGAATACTATGCAGCGATCAAAAGAAATGAAATCTTGCCATTTGCGACAACATGGATAGAACTAGAGCGTATCATGCTTAGTGAAATAAGTCAAGCAGAGAAAGACAACTATCATATGATCTCCCTGATATGAGGAAGTGGTGATGCAACATGGGGGCTTAAGTGGGTAGGAGAAGAATCAATGAAACAAGATGGGATTGGGAGGAAGACAAACCATAAGTGACTCTTAATCTCACAAAACAAACTGAGGGTTGCTGGGGGGAGGGGGGCTGGGAGAAGGGGGGGTGGGATTATGGACATTGGGGAGGGTATGTGCTTTGGTGAGTGCTGTGAAGTGTGTAAACCTGGCGATTCACAGACCTGTACCCCTGGGGATAAAAATATATGTTTATAAAAAATAAAAAATTTAAAAAAAAAAGTAGCTGGGGGAAAACAATTTTTTTTTAATAAATAAATAAATAAATGTGGTTGGGTAAAAGCAAGAGAGCCCAAAGTGAAGTAAAAGCCTCCCTAACAGGCTACCACATGCAGAGTTTCCCTCAGTTATAAGCTGCAATGCAATCATGGCTCAGAGCCACCTAAGAGATATCTACCATCTGGCAGAGAGCTACCTGAAGTTTGAAAGAACCCTAAACTCCTACTTTGAGCTAGTTAAGAAAGAGTCTTAGAAAACCACCCACAGATACTCTTTGAGACCAAGCTCTGCAAAAGGTGTCCTTGAAAGGAAATTGATAGGAAGATTTTATGAGCAAGAAAATACAAACCTGTCTGGTTTCTGTTCCAATAATGTAAAGAGTTTGGAAGTCATCACTCCCATCCTCAAAACAGAAAGTCTGCACAAAATCTATAATTTTTCTTAGAACCATCACAAAATTGAGTTCACAGAGCAAATTCTCATTCTAAAAATATATAGAGACAGGTGGATCATTGTTTACAAAGAGCAGAAGCCACTGGAGATGAGGCCTGTAAGAAAACTTAAAAGATTATTGACTAGTTCCTGGAAATTAAACAAGGACTGGCATGAGAGTTAAAAACTCCTTGGGGCCCTATCCTAGGATGAACCCTGATACTTTCATGAGTTTACTTCCAAGAGCCCCATCATCAGGTTCTCATGATGAAAATCATAGAAAAACCTCCCCATGCTTAGTGCAGGAGAAAGTAACCACTGTGAAATGTACCCAGAGAGTTCTGTTCTCCATAAACAATGTCTGCCCTCAGAAAAACTACTTACCAGAGCCCAATATGACTTAGGGGAAGGACAGTTAGACAAAACAGCCCCCTCTAGCTCTCCTGTTTCACATGAAAGGAGGGAGAAAGGCTAAAATAAAACTTCTGACAGTCACAACCCAGAGACAGTTCCATTTTTAAAAAACTGAAATGCAATTACAAGATTATAGAATGCTTCCTTTCTACAATATATTACCATCATATCAACACAATTCCAGTATAACAATAGTGAATTACAAATGACAGAGCTGCAAAAAGCAGCCTCTATTTAAGAAGGAGTCTCTAAGGAAGCCCAAACAACAAGGTAGACATAAACAAGGATCCTAGAGAAAATTGAAGTCTCTGGCACCTACAGCAACAGCAGGCATTAAACATAACCTAACTCCTAGCCAGATAAACATGAAACTTCACACTAAAGACCCATTTATCTCAGTTCTCATTATCATGTTCAGTTTTCAACAAAAAATTGCAAGGTATGGTAAAGGCAAGAAAATACAGTCTCAAGAGACAAAGCAAGCATTGGAACCAGACTCACATATGATAGATATTTTGGAATTAGTAGGCAGAAATTTTAAATTATTATGATTCATATGTTCTAATGGATAAAGTGAACAATATGCATGAAGGATAATGTAAGCAGAGAAATGGAACCTCTAAAGAGGAACAAAAAAGCCATGTTAGAAAATTTTTAAAAATGTAACAGAGGGGCACTGTGGTGGCTCAGTTATTGAGTGTCTGCCTTCCGCTCAGGTCTTGATCCCAGGATCCTGGGATCGAGCCCCACATTAGACTTCCTGCCCTCTCCCACTTCCCCCACTTGATTCCCTCTCTTGTGGTCTCTCTTTGTCAAATAAATAAATAAAATCTTTTTTAAAAAATAAAATAAAATGTAACAGAAAGAGACACCTGGGTGTCTCAGTCAGTTAAGCTGCTGCCTTCAGCTCAGGTCATGATCCCAGAGTCCTGGGATCGAGCCCCTCACTGGGCTCCTTGCTCGGCAGGGAGCCTGCTTCTCTCTGCCTCTGTCTGCCACTCTGCCTGCTTGTGCTCGCTCTCTCTCTCTCTCACTCTGATAAATAAATAAATAAATAAAATCTTTTTAAAAAATGTAACAGAAAGAGGATTGCCTTTGATGAGCTCACCAAAAGTGAACTTGAAGATGTCAATACAAATTTCCAAAACTAAAAATGCAAAGAGAAAAAAACTGAAGAAAATAGAACAGAAAATTCAAGAAATGTGGAACAATTACAAAAGGTGTAGCATATGCAAAATAGAAATACCAGAAGGAGAAGAGAGAAAGGAGCAAAAGAAAATACTTATAATAATATCTGAAATTTTTCAAAAAATTAATGACAGTTACCAAACCACAGACCCAGAAATCTCAGTGAACACCAAGCAGGATATGTACCAAAAATCTGTACTAGGAAACAAGACAAAGAAAAAGAAAATCTTGAAAGAAATTAGAAAGCAAAATACCTTACCTATAGGGAAATAAGGTTAAGAATTGTATCAGCTTCTCTCTAGAAACCAGTAGAATGAGAATCTAAAGGTTGAAAGAACAAAAAAACTCAAAGGCTTGCAGTTCTGTGTCCAGAAGAATTATCTCTCAAAAGTGAAGGAGAAATAAAGACTTTCTCAGACAAACAAAAACAGAGATTTAGTTACCTGTAGACCCACCTTTAAAAAAATGTTAAAAGGAATTCTTCAGAGAAAAGGAGTATTATTTATGTCATAAACCCAGATTTACATGAATAAAGGAAGAACAGTAGAGAAGGAAGAAATGAGAAAATAAAATCTTCTTTTTCTTATTATTGATCTAATATTTGATCTAATAGTTCATTTAAAATAATAATAAATATATATAATATTTATAGATATGTACCTATAATAAAATATATAAAAATATATAAATATATAAATTAAATTAAAATAATAAGAATGTATTATAAAATAATAAGAAGAATGTATTATCAAGGTGATCATAGTGTTTGCATAAGTGAAAAGAATAACAGCAATATTATGAGAGAAAGGAGTGAGAAAATGGTACATATATCAATTATTAAGTGGTATAGTGCTATCTGAAAGTGGGCTTAGATTTGTTGTAAATGTATTGTGTAAACTCCAGGTCAACCCCCACCCAATTTTTTTTTTTTTTAAGATTTTATTTATTTATTTGACAGACAGAGATCACAAGTAGGCAGAGAGGCAGGCAGAGAGAGATAGAGGAGGAAGCAGACTCCCTGCGGAGCAGAGAGCCTGATGCGGGGCTCAATCCCAGGACCCTGGGATCATGACCTGAGCCGAGGGCAGAGGCTTTAACCCACTGAGCCACTCAGGCATCCCCCCAAAAATTTTTTTTAAAAGAAGAAGCATAATTGATTTTCTAAGAAAGGAGAAAAAAAATGGAATCATAAAAAGATCATTTAAAGCCAGAAACAGCAGAAAAACAGGGGAAGACAAAAAGAAACTAAGAAACGGTACAATAAATACAAAAATTATAAATATGGTAGCTATTAATCCAACTATATCAATAACTCTTTCAAATGTGAATAGTGTAAATATACCAATGAAAAGACAGAAACTGACAGAGTAGATAAAAAATCAGACCCAAACATATGTTGTATAAAAGAAACCCACTTTAAATACAGAGATACAGAGAAACTGAAAGGATAGAAAAGGAAAAGATACACCTTGCTAACACCAATCAAAGTAAAGCTGGAGTAGCTATATTAATTTCAGACAAAGAAGATTTCGGAATAAGAAAAATTATCAGGGTTAAGGAAAGGCATTACCTAATGATAAAGAGGTCAGTTCTCCAAGAAGACATGGCAATCTTTTATGTGTATGTACCTAACAGTAGAACATCACAATATGTGAGATAAAACCTGATAGAGCTACAAGGAGAAATAGACAAATTCACTATTATAGTTCGAGACGTCAACATCCCTTTATCAGGAATTGACAGAAAATCAGTAAGAATATAGTGGAAGTGAAGAGCACCATCAATCAACTGGATCTAATTGACATTTATAGACTACTTCATCCAACAACAGCAGATGATACATTCTTCTCAAGCTCACATGGAATAGTCACCAATAATGACTAGGCCATTAAATATAATTCAACAAATTTAAAAGAATAGAATTCATACGAAGTATGCTCTCAGATCACAGTGAAATTAAACTAGAAATCAGACACAGAGAAGGAACTGCAAAATCCCATAGTATTTAGACATTAAAAAAAACACCTCTAAATAATACATGGGGCAAAGAAGAAGTCTCAAGAAAAATTTTAAATATTTTGAACTAGATGAAAGTGACAAAGTCTTTGGGTCTCTACATGTCCCTCCCTGCTGCCCATACACATAAAGGTAGGACATCATCCCTCCTCTACCCTGGCTGGAGACTGGAAATTTACTCTCTGGGTGTTGCCTTGAACTTTGAACTCAGGACAACAGACATAACTGAGGGTGCTACAGAATAAGGGAAACTAATATTCTACACACCGCTTTTCCCCTCTATTTCCCAAACCCCTTCTCCTACATGTTCTACAAAATAATAGTAACCGGAAATAGGCTCCTGAATAGGCAGCAGAAAAATCATCCCCCAAAGATGTCTAGATTTTAATCCACAGAACCTGTATGTGATGCTACATGGCAAGGGAAAGCTAAGGTTGCTAAAAACCTGGATTATTTGGGTGGGACCAATGTAATGAGAAGTGTCCGAATAAGTGAATGAGGGTGGCAGACATATTGGTAGATAAGAGAGGCAGCATGAGAAAGACTCAACTGGCCTTTGTGCCTTTGAATATTGAAGGGGGCCACAGCCAAGGAATGGGAGACAACGTTTAGAAAAAGCTAGAAAAGGGGCAGCTGGGTGGTACAGTTAGCTAAGTGACTGACTCTTAGTTTCACCTCAGGTCATGATCCCAGTGTCATGGGATTGAGCCCCAAAGTTGGGCTCAGCACCCAGTGCAGGGTCTGCCTCAAGTTCTTTCTTCTTCTGCCCTTACTGCTCATGCTCTCACTGTCTGTCTGTCTGTCTCTCTCTCTCAAATAAATAAATCTTTGAAAAAATAAAAAAAAAGAAGCTACAAGAAGCCAGAAAACAAATTCTTCCCTAGAGCCTCCAGAAAGGAACACAGACTTGCTGATACCTTGATTTTAGTCCAATGAGACTCTTGTCAGACTTCTGACCTCCAGAATTGTAAGATATAAATATATATAGTTTTAAGCCAGACATTTGAGGTAATTTGTTACAACAGCAATAGAAAATAGAAAATACAGTCCCCTTTCCAGAAAATGTAGGCTTCTTCTCTTGAAAAACTGTCCAGTCTAAGGGGAAATTGTTATACTTACTGACATCTTGAAGTCTTCAGGAAAATAGCCAAGGGCCTTGCTTGGTCATCCTATAGTGAACTGTCCCCCCTCCTCTTTAAAAAGCCACATTCAGCTAAGCAGTACCTAAATCTGAATATTAATGAACAAGATAAGGATCATTAGACCCTTGGGAAAAGCTTTTAACATGAAAAAGATTCTTCTAACCAATACACAGAAAGAAGAAATTTGAAGAAGATGGAGACGAATGCAGAGATAAAATTCATTTTATATTTTTTAAAAGATTTTTATTTACTTATTTGACAGAGATCCCAAGTAGGCAGAGAAGCAAGCGGGGGGGGGGGGGTGGCCGCAGGCTCCTGGATGAGCAGAGAGGCCTGTGCAGGGCTCAATCCCAGGACCCTGAGACCATAATCTGAGCTAAAGGCAGAGGTTTAACCCACAGAGTCACCCAGGTGCCCCTAAAATTCATTTTAAAACAAACATAATTGATATCCTCAAAGAGATAAAATACTGAATCTATGAAATGGGATGCTGAAGTGCCACATATGATCATCTTATCAAATCAGAGATCTTAGGATCTCAAAAGAATCACAGATTTTAGCCAATATCAAGATTTATTAATGATCTAAAGGATACAGATAATTTGACAAGCAGGCAAAACATGTTCTTTAGATTCTTCTTGTCACTTTAGGACATGCTTTACCCAGATTTAACTTCTAAGTTTCCAAGTTTTATACACAAAGCACCAGTTACCACCCAAAAAAAAAAAGCTATTTTATTCACATACACACACACACACACACACACACACACACAATCTCCTTTTTATATGCTGACAATTTCATACCAGACGCTGACATTTTCAAGTAGGCTATGCCCCCATATATCCACATATTCTAGACTTGCTTACCAAAACAACCCTAGCCAGGCCAGGTACATCCTGATAAAAAACATTCCAAAAATGATAATTCTCTGTGCTTGTAGATACCATCCCATTGGCTTGTTCACAAAAAGACTTGACATGGTCATTTTTTTCCCCTTTCTTCTGGCATTCCTAAGGAAGGTTGGATAAGTAAGAGACCAGCTGCTAACCCTTTTTCTTCCCAGATGGTATAAAAAGAAACATTCAGAAAATCTTGGAAATAAGGAATATGATAGTGGAAATAATATTTCGACAGAAAGATTGAAATATAATGCCAAGGCAATGGCCCCTAAGATAGGACAAAATATAGAGATGGAAAACAAAACAACAACAAAAATTAAATGATCGACCTAGGAGGTTAGCCAAGTAATAGGAATTCCAAAGAAAGAAAACTAAGTTTTAACATGAGGAGGTGATATTGAAATAGCAGCAAGTTTTCTTCCAACAAAGCCAAGTAAGTTTCTAGCTTGAAAGGGACCACCTAGAGACCCACATAATGAATTGGGGAGAGGGATTTTAAAAAGTCACATCCAAGGTCACTGTCATACCATTTCAGAATACCAAGGATAAAAAGAAGATCCTAAAGCTTCCAGAGGAAGGAAAGAAAAAACCTCAAATACAAATACAGGAATCAGGATAGCACAAGACTTCAACAGGAACACTGAAAGCCAGAAAACAGTGAAGCGATGACTTCAGAAATTCTTAGGAGAAATGTTGCAACCCACAGGCACAAGAAATATATAAGTATGAGGGTAGAATAAAAAGTTTTTTTACATGCCAAATCTTGAAGTGACTAGAGAAATCCATCCAAACAGAATACTACTGAAAATACGACTTAGGGCTTCGTAAACAGAGAATCCAGCCCGGAAAAGAGGCAGTGAAATTTTTGAAAATAATAATGAGGAGACCTCCTAAAATAACTATGAAACAAGAGAGAAAGTAAGTCACACAGAATAGAGAAGGAGTAAGGAAATGGTGGATTCAGAGGAAACACGTATGTCTCCAACTGGATGTATGGACGAATGATGGATGGATGGATGGTTGGAGACAGAGCAAGGGCAAGAGAAAGAGAAAGGCTGGTAAGTGAATCAGTATTTATCGAGTTTTATTTTAAAGGATAAGCTTTGTATTCAGATATATATATTGTTATGAATTATAATAGGTAGTACATTCATATGATTCAAGAAAAAGCAGATGAAGTCATCTACCCTGATGACCCCTTCCATATACTAATAACTATTTTTATTAGTTTCTTGCATATCCTTTCAATATTCCTTTATATAATGAGTAATTTTATATACTTCTCACTATGTAAATCTCAAGGATAACTTCTTATCAGTAGGAATTCCAGGTCAGGGAATAAACATTTTTTTAAAAAGATTTTATTTATTTATGAGAGAGAGAGAGAGCATAAGAGTAGAGAGGTCTGCAGGAGAAGCAGACTCCCCGCCAAGCAGAGAGCCTGATGTGGGACTTGATCCTGGGACTCCAGGATAATGACCGGAGCAGAAGGCAGCCACACAACAACCTGAGCCACTCAGACACCCCAGGGAATAAACACATTTGTAATGTTGATAGATAGTGCCAAACTGTCCTGCATAAAGATTTTAACATTTTGCACTCACACCAACAATGTCCAAGAGTGCCTATTTCCTCATAACTTTACCAACATCATTCATTGTAAAACTTTTAGATTTTTGCTACTCTGAGAAGTGAAAATGGTATATTCAGTTTTAATTTGCATTTATCAAACTATAAATGATATTTACTATCTTTTCATAAATTTCTTCACATTTATATTCTTTTCTGTGAAGTAACTTTTCCTGTCCTTTGCCCTTGTTTCCCTTGAGTCACTTTTTTCTCATTGACTTTTCTGAGTGTGAATGTATTGAGAGATCTATTCTGACAAAGAGTTTGGAAACTAAACAATATTATTTGGGATAGAGGGAAAGAAAATAATGTGGGGCACAAAGGTGGAAGGGTTCCAAGGACTTTTCCACAACAGGAGGTCAATAATTAATACCTAAAAATCCCAAGTTGAGAGATAGCATTATTCTGTTATTATAAACTGTGGGGGAAAAAACATTAAACAATAATTGGATGAGTTGAAAATGCCTTCCTCTTAAGAAAGGAAATTAGAGAGAGAGCAGAAAAAAAGTTGAGAATGACCTTGTTTCTTTAAGAGATTTAAAAGAGGAGTAATAAAAAATCCTTTTTAAAGATTCATATTTGCATGTTCTGTTTCGTTAGATACAAAATCCTCTTCCCATGTTTACTGATAGTTATTGAGAACTGATGTAGGTCGTTTGCAAGATATGTCAGTAAAGAAATGTATCTGAGGGCATGGAGATGGATGAGAGAAGTGGGTGTTGATAGCCAAAGAGTATAAACATTGTTGTAGATGATTACGTTCTGGGGCTCTAATGTAATGTGATGACTGGGGCTCTAATGTAATGTGGTGACTATAGTTATCAATACTGTTTTGTATGCTTGAAATTGCTAAAAGAGTAGGTCTTAAAAGTTCTCAACACACACAAAAGGAATGGTAACTATGTGAGGTGACAGATGTATTAACTAACCTTCCTATGGTGATCATTTTGCAATATATATGTACATCAAATCATGTTGTACACTTTAAACTTACACAGTGTCTTGTGCAAGTATATCATCTCAATAAAGCTAGGAAAAAGAAAGAAAGAACTGTATGTGACAGATCCAATTACAAATAGAGTGCAAAGACTCATTCTTCCATAGTTGTGAATCATGTCATCCAACCCCTCCTGTGAACTTTTTTTCATTCTGCTCTAATTCTCTGCACTAGTACAACAGTACTAGTACTAAGTACTAGTACTACAAACTGGGTAGCATGAAAAGTACTTAGTACTAAGTACTAATGTCTTTTTAAAGCACTGAGTACTTTTAAGTACTAAAAAGGTACTTAGTACTGAGTACTACAAACTGGGTAGCTTAAAACAATAAAAATGTATTGTCACAGACAAAGAGACTGTAAGCCCTACCGAAATCAAGGTGTCAGCAAGGCTCTAGGGGAGGATCTACTAGTTTCTGGTAGTTTCTGGCACTCCTTAATGCATCGGTTCAATCTCTGCCTTCATCAGCACATAGTGTTGTGTGTGTGTCTGTGTCTATGTCTAGATTTCCCCCTCATTATAAGGATGCCAGTCACTCAACTGGGCCCACCCTAATTCAGTATGACCTCATTTTATCTTGATTGCATCTTGTAAAGTCTATTTCCAAATAAGATGACATTCAAAGGTACCAGGCCTAGGACTCAAACATATCTTTTCAATCCACAGTACTGTCCTGGCTAATCATGTTGTTGATACTGAAGTGTTTTTCTTTCTCTTTTCCCAAAGACTTCCCCCCCCACCCCCCAGCTTCTCTGAAGCCAAACTAGGCTCCTCTTAGTAATACAATTGCTTTAACAAACACCTCTTCTGAATACTCCCCAACCCATCTGCCCCAGGAAACTGTCCACTCCATTGTGTTAGTTCCTCCAAGTGGGAGCTCCACAGTACTTAGTAGCTGCCTATTGGATTTGATATGCAAAGGATATAAAGATCCCAGCAAAAAATAGAAGAAATAGCATAATTAAAAGCGTACAGGATGTGGAGTCAGAAAATCTGAACTCCAATTCAAATACAGATACTTAAAAATACAGGAGCAACCCAGACCTAAATTTTAGTAAAATGTTCTTCCCATCATTTCATGGCTAGTCAGTCTTAGATTGTGCTGAATGCAACAATATCACCAAATTGGAAACTTCTGAGGGGAAGAAAGAGGAGGAGAAAGAAGGAAAAGGAACAACAAAAAGAGAAAGAGGAAATAGCAAAATACAGTGTCCACAATATGTGCTTCAACGATTGTTAAACAAATACACAGAGAAAAATCCCAAAGGCAGCCTGTCTCTGAGAGCTTCCCTAAAGATGAATGGAAAGACCTTGGCTGCAACCAGCATGTGTTTCATGCTATTTTGGTTAGAGAGTGAGTCATACATGCTGGGAGCGAATTTCTCAGGCTTTCAAATTTAAATGGGAGTAAATAGTCCAAGGCATTCATTTTAGCATGGAGTGTTTTCTCCTGAAGTTCACAAAAAGAATCCATTGTGTTATGACTGGGTCATGCTTGATCCACCTTAGAAATTTTTTCAGAGTCACAGAATATTTATTTCTCAGAGACTGCACCAAGGTTCAAGAAGTTTTGGTCAGCATCCTTGCAAAGCCCCTGTGATCCTAAAAAGGCTAAGGTAATTCCTCCCCTTCCTTTGTAGGCCCACTATTACGGTTATTGCATCTGCATTGGGTAATGACACCCACCTTTCCATTCTAAACATAGAAGGAAAGAGTAATTATTAGAGCCTAATTGCACTGAAAGAAAAACTTGTTTTTTTAAAATCTTGCTCCAGAATAATTGTGCATCACATGTGTTTCGAACAAAAATTTTAGACTAGAATTTAAGCCTAATATTCATGATAAATTGCCATTTTTTTCTCAACCTATCCTAATTAATAAATGCAAAACTCAAGCATTACATCTAAGCTTATTCATGTAAATGGATTATACTTCTGGAAAGAACCACCACGTGTGGTAATACCACAGTTCTTCGATGCCAAAACTTTCAAGGATTTGGTTCCTAAAAATCGGCAAATCTGGGTCAAAATCAGATGCCCTGAACTTGACTCCGTGGTTCTGCAGTCACAGTTTGGATTTACAGCTAACATACAAAAGTTAATTATTTCTTCTTAGATTTGTTGCTTTGAAGGGACATGGGGTGAAAGATTTTGGATGTGACGGAGTGGCAATCAGGTATCTGTTAGGGATTAACTTGAATAAAATGAACTGGTTGTTTTTCCCTTTCGAATATCAAACTACGAAAATTGACATCTTTCTTGAAACAGATAATAAAACAACTTTAAGGAAAACTTAGGTTTAATACTAGCAATTCACATTTTCAATGTTTCTGTATTACAGAAATTTTTTTTAGACAAGGAATTTTTTTTAGACAAGAAGTGTAATTAGGAATTTTTTTAAGACAAGAAGTGTAATTAACACGACAATTGACCTAAAGAGAAATATATATAGGGTTCCTTTCTTTTCATCTTTCCCTCTTTTAGAGGCAGATTCTTTTGCATATAGCAGCTAAATACCAAAAGAAAGTAATAACATTGTTCTTGGTTTTATAGTAATCAATAAAAAATATTTAGGGGTGCCTGGGAGGTTCAGTTGGCTGAGTGCCCAACTCTTAGTTTCAGCTCAGGTCATGATCTCAGGGTCATGGGATGGCGCCCCAAATTGGACTCCACACTGAGCAGGCAGTCTGTTTCTCTCCTTCTCCCCTTCCTCCACCATGCCCACATGTGCATGCCCTCTGTCTAATAAATAAATCTTTTTAAAAATATATTTAAATTTTGGGCGCCTGGGTGGCTCAGTGGGTTAAGCCTCTGCCTTCGGCTCAAGTCGTGATCTCGGGGTCCTGGGATGGAGTCCTGCATCAGGCTCTCTGCTTGGCAGGGAGCCTGCTTCCTCCTCTCTCTCTCTGTCTGCCTCTCTGCCTACTTGTCATCTTGCTCTGTCAAATAAATAAATAAAATCTTTAAATATATATATATTTAATTATTATAAAATTAAATTAAATATTAATACATTTTCCAACAAACAAAGTTCTTAAGGATTATTGCTAACATTGTTTTGCTAAACAGTGATTACAAAATAATGCTGTGAAATATAAAGGAGAAAGTTAAGTAAGACACCACAAGTGGACAGAGTATTTTGGTCAAAGCATAACACTGGGTATTTAGTTAAAAAGAAGTTGGGGGGAATGGGGGAGGAGACACTATGTCTGTGTCCATATACTGGTTTCTCTCTGTATATTAAAGGAACGGGGAGTGGGAGGATGAACGACTAAAGAAAATTAGTCTGGAGTAGTCAGGATGTTGTAGGAAGGTGAGTGGGTGTCTTCTGAGGGAGCACAGTCTGGAGTTATAAGGCCTTCTTTGTAGCACACATCTCCTGCCTGTTGTGGGACACAGCTTCCCAATATCCAGTGTTTTCAAGGGGACAAGTGAGTCCTTTACATGGATTGTTCCCATCAGTCTGTCAGAGTGACAGCCTGTGTCATTCTCAATACCTGTTAACTAGTTAATGATTCTGTGCTCAATTTTTCAGTGTGTTCTGTGTGTGTGTGTGTGTGTGTGTGTGTGTGTGCATGCGTGTGCTTTGAGGAAAGGTGGTGGGGGGAGGTTTCTATACCACCGAGCAAGTCACTGACACCAGCTGAGTGTCCTATAATTCAACTCAATTCTGACACTACATCCCTGGAGTTGGCTTCGGATCCAACAAGACCCCTACAGGACACGGCCCCTCACTTCAGATGCCAACTACAGGTCCAGGCTGTCACTTGGGTCCCATTAACATGCTAGAGTGGCTCATGGAACTCAGGAACAGTAAGCCCAGATTACTTACTAGATCACCAGTTTATTATAAACAGATATAACTCAGAAAGAGCCAGATGGAAAATATGCATGGGGCACACAGGGTATGCAGAAAGGGCACAGAGCTCCCATGCCCTCTAAATGCACCGATCTCCCCTAATTTCCATGTGTTCACCAACCCAGAAGCTCTGTGAACCCCATGCTTCTGGGTTGTTGTGGAGGTTCCATTACATAAGCATGATTGATTAAGTTATTGTCTACTGGTAATTAAACTCAATATCTAGCCTCTCTCCCCTCCCCAGAGGTCAGGTGAGTGGCCTAAATGTTCCAACCCTCTAACCACAAGGCGGGTTCCCCTGGCAACCAGCCCAGGGTGACCCAAGAGCATTCCAAAAGTCGCCTCATTAACATAACAAAGATGCCTTTATAGAGCTCATCTAAAAAATCCTAGGGTTTTAGGCTTTTTCTGGCAGCAAAGGGGACAAAGATCGAATACATACTTATTCTAAATCACAATATCATGCTAGCTTACTTCCTGTTCTATGCTTCCTAATTTGGAATGGTACCACAGAACCCACTTCCTCTGTGTTGGTTCACAGTCTGGCCCTGCCTGTACAAGAGGACATGGAGAGACTGAAGAGGCAAAGTGGCCCAAGGGAACTTAGGAGGCTTGTCTTGGGCCCTGCCAGAGGAGTAGATCTTCATATCCACTCAGCAGGATCTTAAAACTTTGTATAGAGGCTTTAACAGGGCTCAGTCGACATATTCAGGCCTCAGAATCCTTGCTCTCTCAAGGTGACCTAAGCCCTTGAATATGGCTCCCATTGTGGGAATGGTGGGCGAAAGCACATTCCAATAACAGGGGATGGTGAAGAGCCTCTGATTCTCCCAGTCCAACTTGCAGGTCACCCAGAGGTCATGTCCTCTCAATGACCTTCTAGAATAGCCTGCCACTTTCAAATTAATATGATCACTACTCTTTTCTTTCTTTGGGCTTTTCCTGGGCTGTGACCAGTGGCCGGTCCCTATAACCATTTCAAAAAATGGGAACCAGGACCACATTCAAGGAATCCACAAGCTGTACCCATGGTTAGTATTTTAAAATTTTAACGAGAACAATAAATTGTTAACATGTGTTAGAATAAGGTTTAAGGAGAGAAAAATTGCTACTAGTTACCTTTCTTTCAGTCACAGGATGTTTAAGTTGAAAGGGAGCTTGGTGATGAGAAAACAGGCACAGAGATGGGGTGGCATGTCCCAGCTCACACTGGGTGGGTTATGGAGCATCGATAAGGGCCTATTTAGTCAGAGCAGCTCCACCTTGATTGAGCAGCCATTTTGTTGTTTATGCAGTAAAACTTAAACTGACCCTGCCCCCCCCCCACCCAGGGGATCTTACTTAAAACCAAGTCCAGGAAACCAGTCCCAGGTAGCAAAGACCAGATACAAGGGCGGGTCAGGCCAGGTGGAGACATCTAACCAGTGGAGTGTGCATACTGTCTCCCTAGCTACCAAGGAGTATAGGCTCCACCTTTTGGGCACCAATTCTGACCAAGGTGTTAGGCTAATTCAAATAGCTACTATGGGGTGAATGAATTGTAATTCAATTGGCCACCCATGTGTGACCTAGCATGACTGTGCAGCTTTCTCTGTGTGTTACAATCTCATTGGCCACCTGTGTGTGGCCAGGCTCAACCACATGGCTTTTGCTCTATAAAAGTTAGTCTGTAAGGCAGGGAGGGGTTGCCCTCTCTGTAAGAGGGGACCCCAACTGGTCAGTTTGATTCTGGATGCTTGGCGCAAAATAAAGCTTTGCTTGACCTTCGCTTTGTATCAGTCTCGCTTCCTTTGATTACGGACCTAACACACCCAGTGAGTACCCAGCCTTCTAGCCGACTTTCCCATTGCTCCCACTACTCTACCCTCTGTCCCATCATTGCTCTGGATCTTAAACCCCTTCCTGTGTCTTCATGGCTTTAAAGGAAGAAAATAATCTTTTTTTTTTTTTAATTTAATTCAGTTTTAAAAGCCCACCAAAATCATGCTCAGGTCTTCACATTTAACTATTAAAGTAAAAAGATAAAAGAAAAAAAAAAATGGAGACCCATGTGGTGACTCAAGTCCATTCCTAGACATATATTCCTGAGAAAACTGCTCTCATCTGTATTAGGAAACTTCAGGAATTTTTTATGTCTTTGACAGGAGTCACAACTAACCAGTGTGTCTTTGGCCTCTGCTTCCTCTAGAGGAGACCACAGGAGTGTGCTCAGTCCTGAACCTAGCCACAGGTGGATCCTATAGCCTGTAGTGGCTACCAATCCTGGTTCAGGACACATCAGCTAATTTCAGCTCTTGGTTTTGGTAGAGGCCCTTATTATGTTCATAATTCATGAATTGGGCAACATCCCATCTAGCAAGTAGAAGGGAGCTCCTAAGTGCTACAGAAAGGAAACAGGTTTTAAAGGCAGAATAAGGAAGCCATCAACAAACCCAAAAAAGCATTATTTGGGGTGAGATCACCTTCCCATGAGGACAAAAGGGTCTTACTAGGTAGATTACCTCATCTTGCATTGGGGGATAGAGAGAGCCCAGGTGACATATGATGTTATTGGTGCTGACCAGAAAATTCCTGGCTGACCAGTTAAAACTACATTTCTAAGGGAGGTTGAAACTGTAATTACATTAGGGATTAAGCCCCAGTTTGGTGACTTGGCCTAGCCTAAGTGACTTCATTGGGCTGGTAGTTTTCTTTCTGACAAGGGAGACACGTGATCGTAGTGGCGTATCTGTGGGGATTGATAGTGTTGCAGAAATGCCCCAGAAACCATCTCTGACCTCTCTTGGGCCGGAATCTGGAAAATGTGGGAAACCATGCTTTACTGGCCAGTAATCATAAATGGTCTGTTTGTATTAACTTTCTGAGAAGAGATCCTTTGTTTTTCCAGTCGTTAAAGTGGCCTTAAGATTGAAAATGCCAACACGAGTGAAATCCTTTGTAGGTATTTGATTAACTGTTCCTTCTGCATAGGCTGTCTTGGTTATTCTCATAATTATTGCTTTATTGACCCCATTTGACAGTTCAGAAACAAAGCCTCAGGGAAATTAAGAGATCTACCCACTGCCACTTGTCCCTTAAATGGGCAGCCCAAAAAGAGAAACAAAGTCTTTTACTTACTTCTGAGTGTCTTTACTTTCTCCCTTCATCACTTATTCTATGTTTTCATGTAGCCAGGGCACCAGGGATGTCTAACCAACTGCCTCCAGGAGGTCCCAAACAGTCCAAGTTCAGCCACTCACCACTGACAAAATCCAAAGGCAGAGAGACAGTGGTGGTGAACCAAAGGGATTTATTTCAGGGAGGTCACCATTGGGAAGACAGAGGACTAAGATCTCTAAGACTATCTCCAAAATGCCAAAAAATACTTCCAGGTTTACATAAGAAAAATGGGAGACAAAGTTCAGTGGGTACCTGCAGGTGGGCAGTATAGGTCAGGAGGATCATTGTCCTGGGGTGAGTCACACTTGGTCTTGCTGGCTCAGGGCTCTCCTTATTGCTTGAGGAGGTAGCTTTGGTTCCCAACACAAGGTCTTTTTCCAACTTAAGAGGTAAGTTGGGAAGAACTTAATTTGAAAGTGTAGACTGAGGTCAAAATGGAGGTCATTGATGCTCACTTTCATCAACCCCATTACATTTATAGTTTACACTAAAGAGGGCTTAGATCTAGTAAAACTTCCCCAGACTCTCCAGCTTTTCTCTAGACTCCAGCCAACTGCTCAGCAAAACCATAGGGTCTCTCATCTTCCTCTGGTTCCTGGTCTACATACCAAACATTGTCCAGACAAACTGAAAAGACTCCAACTAGACCAGGATGATTTTTTTTTTAAGTGAGGAGGAGGACACAGAGCCCCACCTTCTTTTAACATTCATTCATTCATTCATTCATTCATTCCTTTGTTCATTCCTTTTCATTCATTCATTGACTCAAATAGTTCACTCAAATAATTGACTCAAATACCTATTTGAAAATTAAATAAGTATAATATTCATTGCCTGTCTTCAAGGAGTTTGCAATCCATCCAGGGAGTTTACCTATATACAAGATCTGTTAGCAGTATTGTAAGCAGTGCCCAGAGGTACAAGAGCTCCCTGATCCCCGGGGTCCAAACAGGCCAGGTTCAGCCACTCATCATTGAGAGAATCCAAAGGCAGAGAGATGAGTGGTGGTGAAACAAGAAAGGAATTTATTTTAGCATACTAGTATCCCAAAGGCTTTCTCCAAAATGCTGAAAGTAATTCCAGGTTTACATAAGGGGAATGCAGAACAAAGGTTGATGGGTATGTGCAGCTGGGCAATAAAGGTCAGGTTGATCATTATCTTGGGGTCAATCATGCAGGGTCTTGCTAGCTCAGAGCAGACCTTATTGCTTGAGGGGGCAGTTTCATTTCCCATCATGGGATGCTTTGCCTGCAAGGTCTTTTGCCTGAGTTAAGAGATGAGCTGGAAAGAACTTTATTAGTTAGAAAAGTACAGACTGAGGTCAAAATGAAGGTAGTTAAAGTGACAACTGTGTCCTATTTTAATATCTTGTACTTCAGAATGTATAACATGGAATTTTATTGGACATATGGATTATAATTTTTTTTCTCTTAAAGATTTTATTTATTTATTTGACAGAGAGATCACAAGTAGGCAGAGAGAGGGGGGAAGCAGGCTTCCCACCAAGCAGAGAGCCCAATGAGGGGCTCGATCCCAGGACCCCGAGATCATGACCTGAGCTGAAGGCAGAGGCCCCAACCCACTGAGCCACCCAGGCGCCACTGGATTATAATTTTTTAAAAAGGGTCTTCTCAGGGCACCTGGGCGGCTCAGTTGGTTAAGTATTGACTCTTCATTTTGGCTCAGGCCATAATCTCAGGGTCATGAGATTAAGTCCGGGTTGGGCTCCCACTCTGGATGT
Source organism: Mustela putorius furo (assembly GCF_011764305.1). Lineage (NCBI taxonomy): Eukaryota > Metazoa > Chordata > Mammalia > Carnivora > Mustelidae > Mustela > Mustela putorius. The sequence goes on from NW_025421998.1 coordinate 91,450,382, forward strand.
GGAGGGCTAGAAATTCTCTCTCCCTCTCCCCTTACCCTGCACCATCCCCCCCCCATGTGTTTTTATGTGCTCTCTCTCTCCAAAAAAGAGTCTTCTCAATGCTATTTACTGAATAATCTTGTGATGCTATCTTAATCTTAAGTTAAATATCCCTCTGTCTATAGTTCATTCATTTTCATTAATACATGGCATTTTATTGTTTATAAATATACCTAAGTGTCTATATCTTATTCAGAATGGATATTTGCGTTATTTCCAGTTTGGGGTGATTAGGATATAACCCAGTGCTTTCTCTTCCACTGCAGCTCTGATGTTGGGGTACACTCTCCTCATGGCTCTCTCATGCTCACTGAAATATCTGAGTGTGGATATTTTATACTAATTTTGCCAGTATAGTGTCGGCCCCTTAGAAAGAGAACCTATTGAATGGTCTGGCTTTGCAGATGGCGCTCCCACATCCACCAGCTGCCCAAGAACACTGGCTACACTGGAAAGAAGAATGTCACTGGTGAAAAGCTGTAACCCAATGGTCCAGAGTGTAGTTAGTGAGTGTGAGGAAGAGCAAACCATCTGAGCTGTTTTTGCACAAGGAGATAGAAGATCTCTGGCAGTTGTTAGGGAAATCCCTGCCATAAACCTCTCCAAGCTGCTCTTAAGACAGACTACAGATTTTTCCAGTGGCATTAACCTTTAACCTCAGTGCCCAACACTTACCAATAAGCTTTTATGTCTCAGCTGTGCATCATCAGAAACCATACCTCAGTGCCCCAGCCTAGTCTGTCACCAAACCCAAGTTGCCACACCAAAGAAGTCTCTGGATAATCTAGGGTTGCAGGACTCCTGGAAGTTGAATTGAAAGGACCTTTACCTTTGGACTTGATAATTGAAAAACAGCATTAGACCCACTAACTGAAAAACAATAGCCTGAAAGTGATGGCTTAAATTTGCCATAATGAAATATAATATTTAGGTATAATGATTTATAATTGACTATCAAAGAACATTTCTTTGATCTTTGATTGTTTGCTGTTTGTCACGCAGGCTTACGACAAATTTAAAGTCTAAAACTGTTTGAATTGATTGTTATGAAGTATAGTTTTAATTACTTTCCCAACTAATATGCTGATTGGGAAGTATCATAAAATTCAAAACATAAAATTTAGCTAGAGCACTGGCTAAAGTTTACATTTTACATTGTAGTTCGTATCATCAGCTATTTGCTTATTGTACTAGAAAGGCATTTTTGTGTTTTTAATTTAGATCTCATGAAAAAAAGAAAGGACAACAGATCCCAAATAGAGTCACTTGTGCTAAGGCCTATATCACTTAACCAAGACTTACTACCTAACCTAATTACAGTTTCAGCCCCTCTCAGGAATGTAATCTTAACCAGTCAGTCTGGAATTTCCTGGTCAGCGCTATTGAGATAATCCATCTGATAGATCCCTACTGTCCCCTAAAGGAAGGTGACCTTGCCTGCCATAATCCATTCTTTGCTGGTAAGTTCCATTTCATACCATTTCTTGAAGCTTCTTTCTACCTGCTAAATGAAATGCTGCCTGATTCATAAATCATTGAATAAAGTCAATAAAATCTTTAAATTTATTTAGTTGAATTTTGTTTTTTTCAACAATGTCTAAATTCTTTCATTATGAAATAAATCATTATGTAATAATTAATATTCACTTGCCATGAAAAATTCACAAAGCAGTACTTTATAGACGTAAATTTGGGGTCACTAAATGATTATCCATTGTATATTTTATAGGAAGTGTTTATTATGGAAATTCATCATTATAAAAATAACTACTATTAAAATTTAGGGTAATAACATTATTTTGAACTTAGTTTTATTTTTAAATAAGTGGTATTTAAACTATTACGAATGGTTTAAGAATTTTCTGCTCACACTTCACCACCTTTCCCTAATGTTAACATCTTACATAACCATTATAAATGATCAAAACCAGGAAACTAACATTGATACAATACTATTAACTAATCAAAGACCTTATTCAAGTATTTTTAAAAAGACTTTTATTTATTTATTTATTTATTTGAGAGAGACTGAGAGACACAAGCAGGGGGAGCAGCAGAGGGAGAGAGATAAATAGGCTCCCCACTGAACAAGGGGCCTGGCTCCATCCTAAGACCCTGGGATCATGATCTGAGCCAAAGGCAGATGCTTAACTGACTGAGCCACCCTGGTGCCCCAGACCTTATTTAAACATTACCAGTTGTCCTAAGATGTGTTTTCCTGGTCCAGAAATAAAGATCCAATCCAGGGTCCCACATTGTATTTGGTTATCATGACTCTTGAGTCTCTCAATACAGAACAGTTTTGTTTTGCTTTGTTTTATTGATTTTTCTTTCATGACTTTGACAACTTTTAAAAGCACAGGCCATTTATTTTGTGGAATGTCCCATAATTTGAGGTTGTGTTATAATAAAAATATATATAATTTGGTCTTTGTCCGCTGCTCTTGCCACTGTGCTCTTAAAACCTTTGGATTTCTTGAGTGGTAGCAATGCCTTATTATGTTAAAGTGATTACTTCTAACCTTAGGTTGGGGTTAGTTGCCAAAGAAAACAAAAACAAAAACAAAAAGCAACCATGTGATTAGAGGGTTAGAACAGCCTCTGTGGAGGAGAAAAGGTCTAGAGACTGAGATTAATCATCAATAGCCAATGATTTGATTAACCATGCTTACTTAATGAAGACAACAACAAAAAAACCACTTTTGAATAAAAAGGGTCTGGAAGCTTCTGGCTTAGTGAACACATCAGTGTGCTGAGGAAATGGCATACCTAGAGAGGGCCATACCTAGAGCTCGGCACTCCTCTCATCCACCCACCCCTCAATACTTGCCCTATACATCTCTTCTTGAGTTGTATCCTTTATATAAAACTGTAATTGTTAAGTACAGCACTTTCCTGAGTTCCATGAGCCATTCTAACCCAGCCCCTTAAAACCTATGGCGTCTATGTTAACTCCAGATAGTTGGTGTCAGAATTGAATTGAATTGTAAGACATACAGCTGATGTCACAAAATTGGTCTTGGGAAACAACATGCAGGATTATCTGATGTCTCCTCCTGATAAATTTAGGTTATGATTTTCTTTTTGTAAGATTACCAGAGAAGTGATGTTGAGCCCTTTTCAGTACATTATGTCAGGACGTACATGACACTGATATCTCATTACTGAGATGTTAACTTTGATCATTCAGTTGAGATAGTGTCTTCCAGGTTTCTATACTGTAAAGCTATATTTTCCCCAAACCTATTATTTTTAAGTGTTGCACATTCTAAGATAAAATATGAAACTATTCCTAACTTCTTCCCAGGTGTCAAAAATATTTTTTTTAATTAACAAGGATAAGAAAATAGAAATTCATTAGAGAATATCAAGAAATTTATCTGTATAACTGCATGACTTTTTGGAGAATACAGATGAGATACAGGAGGAGAATAAAAAAAGATCCAGAATTAATAGTTTCAGCAGAATGTAGCATTGAAACATCACTGATTGGACGGAAGCTAAATTTACTTTCTATCCCCATGTCAATCATAAGAGATGAATTGCCACTTCAACTTGAAGAGAAAAATCCCAAGACTCCACCAAACTTAATGTGCTTTCTGTGAATGCAAGTACACATCCATGTAACTTCAATATTCAGAGGACTAGTTGATAATTATCCACCTCAAACACAGATGACAAGGTTTGAGGGGACGTTACATACAAATTCTTCCAAATGACAAAAAAAACAGTGCTAACACTTTTTACTTCAAAGAAGTTTGTATTTTGTCTCTATGTTAACATCTTTGGGAGTAGAAAAAAATCAACTGGAGTTTGACAATAGTACAAAGATTGGCAGCATTTAGCGCATGCTTTTAGTAAAGATGAAGAAAATTAAATGCATATCAAAAAGAGCGTTAGGCATTTAAAATTGAAAATATGATTTAAAAAATATAGCTATAATTATTAATGCTACAAGATAGAACTATTTGAAAGTAAGGTCAAATAACACATGCAATTGTTAAATGCAATATAGATGATTTTTTTTTTAGCCAGCTGAACTCAATGTAGATGATACCAATTTTGTTGGCAACATCCAAAGAATCATAGTCAGGAGCCAGTCAAACAAACTTATGCCTTCTCTTCCTTGGGCCTGACCAGGGTGTTGACCTGGGCCACATCAATGTCATAGAGCTTCTTCACAGCCTGTTTGAAGTAGTGCTAAATGCTCTCACCAGTTTTAGATACTACTCCTGATATAAGCTATATAGAGATTATAATTATTATCAGATTTTTCGGATTCCAAAAAGATAAGACATGTCTATAGGTGAATATTTGGTGGGAACTTGTTCAGTAATTATGTGAATAGAAAAGAATGTATGTATTTTTTTTGTTTATTTATTTTAAAGATTTTATTTATTTATTTGGCAGAGAGAGATCACAAGTAGGCAGAAAGGCAGGCAGAGAGAGAGAGAAGGAGAAGGAAGCAGGCTCCCGCCTAGCAGAGAGCCCGATGCGGGATTCAATCCGAGGACCCTGGGATCCTGACCTGAGGCAAAGGCAGAGGCTTTAAACCACTGAGCCACCCAGGCACTCTCTATGTATTTTTAATAGTGTTGACTGCTGATGCCCTACAAAAACTTCCAGAACCTGCTGGTCAAGCAAAATCAAGTGTATTAGACTGAAGACAGCAAGGGAGAGTGCCATCTTCACAGTCTTAGTGTCTCAGCAGGGCAATGCTTTCGGGTCTGGACTCAGGTAATTTAAGGCAAGTCCTTCAAGGCCGGGAAATGGTGAAGATTGGCTGAAGGCTGTGATGTAATACTTTAGGATTGGTGAACACAGCAGGTCTTAAAACAAGTCTGGATAAACAAGTTTTTGTCCTGATAAGCAAGCTGTTTGTGCAGGTGAGCACACGGGGTTTTTTTTGATAAGACTAGCTGTTTGCCGCGATGAGGCAACTGTTTGCCTTGATAAATTGGTTTGCAGGAATTTCTTGAAGCAAATGATGAAGCTAGTTATTTATTAGTTTTCCATCTTATCTTCCTGGGCTAGAATTTCTTGGAGAAAAACAATTACGTTGTATTGACACAGATAATATCAATTCTCAACAGAATGTCTACAAAAACTGACTCTAGACAAAATAATTTGAATGACTAGGAGACAGGACAATGCCACAGATATACATGGGAAACAAAAGGGATTGCAACAGCAGATCATGAAGAAAATTTACAAAACATTCTATATTCCTTGTTTTATTTAAACTTGATAGAAAACATGCAACAACTTTTTTGACTTCTGTTAGAGCTAATTGAAAATGATTCTGTAAGATTAAGAGTCACTTGTGACTTGTCCCCTCCCAATCCCATCTTGTTTCATTGATTCTTCTCCTACCCACTTAGGCCCCCATGTTGCATCACCACTTCCTCATATCAGGGAGATCATATGATAGTTGTCTTTCTCTGCTTGACTTATTTCCCTAAGCATGATACGCTCTAGTTCCATCCATGTTGTCGCAAATGGCAAGATTTCATTTCTTTTGATGGCTGCTGGGTGAAGGGGGGTTGGGAGAAGGGGGGATGGGGTTATGGACATTGGGGAGGGTATTTGCTTTGGTGAGTGCTGATTCATAGACCTGTACCCCGGGGATAAAAATACATGTTTATAAAAAATTTAAAAAAAAAGAAAAAAAGAAAAAAGAAAATGATTCTAAGAAAGAGATTTGAAAAAATGGTGAGATTTTGAAAAAATGGTGAGAAAGTCAAGCTGAAGTTATCATGACACTAAAAACTCACTTAAGGTGGGGGCACCTGGATGGTTCAGTCATTTAAGTGTCCGACTCTTGAGTTCAGTTCAGGTCATGATCTCAGGGTCTTGGGACTGAGCCCCACATCAGGCTCCATGCTTGGTGGGGAGTCTGCTTAAGGATTTTACTCCCTTTCCTTCTGCCCCTCGCCCCATCTCTCTCTCTCTAAAAAAATAAATAAATCTTGGAAGGAAGGAAGGAAGGAAAAGAGAGGAAGACAGAAAGAAAGACTCACTTAAGGGAAGAAGGCAATGTTCTGTTAGAAATTATTGTGATGGGGTACCTGGGTGGTTCAGTCAGTTAAGTGTCTGTCTTGGGTTCAAGTCATGACCCGGGGGTTCTGGAATTGAGCCCTAAGACAGGCTTCCTGCTCAATGAGGAGTCTGATTATACCTCTACCTCGCAGCTCTCTCTCCATATGCTTTTTTCTTTTCTTTTCTTTTCTTTTTATTTTTTATAAAAATATATTTCTATCCCCAGGGGTACAGGTCTGTGAATCACCAGGTTTACACACTTTACAGCACTCACCAAAGCACATACCCTCCCCAATGTCCATAATCCCACCCCCTTCTCTCAAACCCCCTCCCCCCAGCAACCCTCAGTTTGTTTTGTGAGATTAAGAGTCACTTATGGTTTGTCTCCCTCCCAATCCCATCTTGCTTCATTGATTCTTCTCCTACCCACTTAAGCCCCCATGTTGCATCACTACTTCCTCGTATCAGGGAGATCATATGATAGTTGTCTTTCTCTGCTTGACTTATTTCACTAAGCATGATACACTCTAGTTCCATCACTCTAGTTCCATCCATGTTGTCACAAATGGCAAGATTTCATTTCTTTTGATGGCTGCATAGTATTCCATTGTGTATATATACCACATCTTCTTGATCCATTCATCTGTTGATGGACATCTAGGTTCTTTCCATAGTTTGGCTATTGTGGACATTGCTGCTATAAACATTCGGGTGCACGTGCCCCTTTGGATCACTACGTTTGTATCTTTAGGGTAAATACCCGATAGTGCAATTGCTGGGTCATAGGGCAGTTCTATTTTCAACATTTTGAGGAACCTCCATGCTGTTTTCCAGAGTAGCTGTACCAGCTTGCATTCCCACCAACAGTGTAGGAGGGTTCCCCTTTCTCCGCATCCTCGCCAGCATCTGTCATTTCCTGACTTGTTGACTTTAGCCATTCTAACTGGTGTGAGGTGATATCTCATTGTGGTTTTGATTTGTATTTCCCTGATGCCGAGTGATATGGAGCACTTTTTCATGTGTCTGTTGGCCATCTGGATGTCTTCTTTGCAGAAATGTCTGTTCATGTCCTCTGCCCATTTCTTGATTGGATTATTTGTTCTTTGGGTGTTGAGTTTGCTAAGTTCTTTATAGATTCTGGACACTAGTCCTTTATCTGATATGTCGTTTGCAAATATCTTCTCCCATTCTGTCAGTTGTCTTTTGATTTTGTTAACTGTTTCCTTTGCTGTGCAAAAGCTTTTGATCTTGATGTAATCCCAATAGTTCATTTTTGCCCTTGCTTCCCTTGCCTTTGGCGATGTTCCTAGGAAGATGTTGCTGCGGCTGAGGTCGAAGAGGTTGCTGCCTGTGTTCTCCTCAAGGATTTTGATGGATTCCTTTCTCACATTGAGGTCCTTCATCCATTTTGAGTCTATTTTTGTGTGTGGTGTAAGGAAATCGTCCAATTTCATTTTTCTGCATGTGGCTGTCCAATTTTCCCAGCACCATTTATTGAAGAGGCTGTCTTTTTTCCATTGGACATTCTTTCCTGCTTTGTCGAAGATTAGTTGACTGTAGAGTTGAGGGTCTATTTCTGGGCTCTCTATTCTGTTCCATTGATCTATGTGTCTGTTTTTGTGCCAGTACCATGCTGTCTTGATGATGACAGCTTTGTAATAGAGCTTGAAGTCCGGAATTGTGATGCCACCAACGTTGGCTTTCTTTTTCAATATCCCTTTGGCTATTCGAGGTCTTTTTTGGTTCCATATAAATTTTAGAATTATTTGTTCCATTTCTTTGAAAAAGATGGATGGTACTTTGATAGGAATTGCATTAAATGTGTTCATTGCTTTAGGTAACATAGACATTTTCACAATATTTATTCTTCCAATCCAGGAGCATGGAACATTTTTCCATTTCTTTGTGTCTTCCTCAATTACTTTCATGAGTACTTTATAGTTTTCTGAGTATAGATTCTGTGCCTCTTTGGTTAGGTTTATTCCTAGGCATCTTATGGTTTTGGGTGCAATTGTAAATGGGATTGACTCCTTAATTTCTCTTTCTTCTGTCTTGCTGTTGGTGTAGAGAAATGCAACTGATTTCTGTGCATTGATTTTATATCCTGACACTTTACTGAATTCCTGTATAAGTTCTAGCAGTTTTGGAGTGGAGTCTTTTGGGTTTTCCAGATATAGTATCATATCATCTGCAAAGAGTGATAATTTGACTTCTTTGCCGATTTGGATGCCTTTAATTTCCTTTTGTTGTCTGATTGCTGAGGCTAGGACCTCTAGTACTATGTTGAATAGCAGTGGTGATAATGGACATCCCTGCCGTGTTCCTGACCTTAGCGGAAAAGCTTTCAGTTTTTCTCCATTGAGAATGATATTTGCGGTGGGTTTTTCATAGATGGCTTTGATGATATTGAGGTATGTGCCCTCTATCCCTACACTTTGAAGAGTTTTGATCAGGAAGGGATGCTGTACTTTGTCAAATGCTTTTTCAGCATCTATTGAGAGTATCATATGGTTCTTGTTCTTTCTTTTATTGATATGTTGTATCACATTGACTGATTTGCGGATGTTGAACCAACCTTGCAGCCCTGGAATAAATCCCACTTGGTCGTGGTGAATAATCCTTTTAATGGACTGTTGAATCCTATTGGCTAGTATTTTGTTGAGTATTTTTGCATCTGTGTTCATCAAGGATATTGGTCTATAGCTCTCTTTTTTGATGGGATCCTTGTCTGGTTTTGGGATCAAGGTGATGCTGGCCTCATAAAATGGGTTTGGAAGTTTTCCTTCCATTTCTATTTTTTGGAACAGTTTCAGGAGAATAGGAATTATTTCTTCTTTAAATGTTTGGTAGAATTCCCCCGGGAAGTCGTCTGGCCCTGGGCTTTTGTTTGTTTGGAGATTTTTAATGACTGTTTCAATCTCCTTACTGGTTATGGGTCTGTTCAGGCTTTCTATTTCTTGGTTCAGTTGTGGTAGTTTATATGTTTTTAGGAATGCATCCATTTCTTCCAGATTGTCAAATTTGTTGGCGTAGAGTTGCTCATAGTATGTTCTTATAATAGTTTGTATTTCTTTGGTGTTAGTTGTGATCTCTCCTCTTTCATTCATGATTTTATTTATTTGGGTCCTTTCTTTTTTCTTTTTGATAAGTCTGGCCAGGGGTTTATCAATTTTATTAATTCTTTCAAAGAACCAGCTCCTAGTTTCGTTGATTTGTTCTATTATTTTTTTGGTTTCTATTTCATTGATTTCTGCTCTGATCTTTATGATTTCTCTTCTCCTGCTGGGCTTAGGGTTTCTTTCTTGTTCTTTCTCCAGCTCCTTTAGGTGTAGGGTTAGGTTGTGTACCTGAGACCTTTCTTGTTTCTTGAGAAAGGCTTGTACTGCTATATATTTTCCTCTCAGGACTGCCTTTGTTGTGTCCCACAGATTTTGAACCGTTGTATTTTCATTATCGTTTGTTTCCATGATTTTTTTCAATTCTTCTTTAATTTCCCAGTTGACCCATTCATTCTTTAGAAGGATGCTGTTTAGTCTCCATGTATTTGGGTTCTTTTCAAACTTCCTTTTGTGGTTGAGTTCTAGCTTTAGAGCATTGTGGTCTGAAAATATGCAGGGAATGATCCCAATATTTTGATACCAGTTGAGTCCTGATTTAGGACCGAGGATGTGATCTATTCTGGAGAATGTTCCATGTGCACTAGAGAAGAATGTGTATTCTGTTACTTTGGGATGAAATGTTCTGAATATATCTGTGATGTCCATCTGGTCCAGTGTGTCGTTTAAGGCCTTTATTTCCTTGCTGATCTTTTGCTTGGATGATCTGTCCATTTCAGTGAGGGGAGTGTTAAAGTCCCCTACTATTATTGCATTATTGTTGATGTGTTTCTCTGATTTTGTTATTAATTGGTTTATATAGTTGGCTGCTCCCACGTTGGGGGCATAGATATTTAAAATTGTTAAATCTTCTTGTTGGACAGACCCTTTGAGTATGATATAGTGTCCTTCCTCATCTCTTATTATAGTCTTTGGCTTAAAATCTAATTGATCTGATATAAGGATTGCCACTCCTGCTTTCTTCTGATGTCCATTAGCATGGTAAATTCTTTTCCACCCCCTCACTTTAAATCTGGAGGTGTCTTCAGGCTTAAAATGAGTTTCTTGGAGGCAACATATAGATGGGTTTTGTTTTTTTATCCATTCTGATAGCCTGTGTCTTTTGACAGGGGCATTTAGCCCATTAACATTCAGGGCAACTATTGAGAGATATGAATTTAGTGCCATTGTATTGCCTGTAAGGTGACTGTTACTGTATATGGTCTCTGTTCCTTTCTGATCTACCACTTGTAGGCTCTCTCTTTGCTTAGAGGACCCCTTTCAATATTTCCTGTAGAGCTGGTTTGGTGTTTGCAAATTCTTTCAGTTTTTGTTTGTCCTGGAAGCTTTTAATCTCTCCTTCTATTTTCAATGATAGCCTAGCTGAATATAGTATTCTTGGCTGCATGTTTTTCTCGTTTAGTGCTCTGAAAATATCATGCCAGCTCTTTCTGGCCTGCCAGGTCTCTGTGGATAAGTCAGCTGCCAATCTAATATTTTTACCATTGTATGTTACAGTCTTCTTTTCCTGGGCTGCTTTCAGGATTTTCTCTTTGTCACTGAGACTTGTAAATTTTACTATTAGGTGACGGGGTGTGGGCCTATTCTTATTGATTTTGAGGGGCATTCTCTGAACCTCCTGAATTTTGATGCTCGTTCCCTTTGCCACATTGGGGAAATTCTCCCCAATAATTCTCTCCAGTATACTTCTGCTCCCCTCTCTCTTTCTTCTTCTTCTGGAATCCCAATTATTCTAATGTTGTTTCATCTTATGGTGTCACTTATCTCTCAAATTCTCCCCTCGTGGTCCAGTAGCTGTTTGTCCCTCTTTTGCTCAGCTTCTTTATTCTCTGTCATTTGGTCTTCTATATCACTAATTCTTTCTTCTGCCTCATTTATCCTAGTAGTGAGAGCCTCCATTTTTGATTGCACCTCATTAATAGCTTTTTTGATTTCAACTTGGTTAGATTTTAGTTCTTTTATTTCTCCAGAAAGGGCTTTTATATCTCTTGAGAGGGTTTCTCTAATATCTTCCATGCCTTTTTCGAGCCCGGCTAGAACCTTGAGAATTGTCATTCTGAACTCTAGATCTGACATATTACCAATGTCTGTATTGATTAGGTCCCTAGCCTTCGGTACTGCCACTTGTTCTTTTTTTTGTGTTGAATTCTTCCGTCTTGTCATTTTGTCCAGATAAGAGTATATGAAGGAGCAAGGAAAATACTAAAAGGGTGGCAACAACCCCAGGAAAATATGCTTTAACCAAATTAGAAGAGATCCCAAATCGTGAGGGGGGAGAAAGGGGATAAAAAGAGGTTCAAAAAGGAAGAAAGAAAGAAAAAAAAAAGAAAAGAAAAAGAAAAAAAAAAGAAAAGAATTTTTAAAAAAAGAAAACAAATAAGAAAAATATAAAAAAGAAAATATATATATATTAGATAAACTGGTTAAAAGACGTTAAAAAAGAAAAAGGTAAAAGTTAAAAAAAAATTTTACCAGAAGGCGAAAAAAAAACCAAAAAATGAAAAAGTAAAAAATCAAATTAACTGCAAGACTAAAAAAAATCACAGGGAAAAAGCCATGAGTTCCGTGCTTTGCTTTCTCCTCCTCTGGAATTCTGCTGCTCTCCTTGGTATTGAAACCGCACTCCTTGGTAGGTGAATTTGGTCTCGGCTGGATTTCTTGTTGATCTTCTGGGGGAGGGGCCTGTTGTAGTGATTGTCAAGTGTCTTTGCCCCAGGTGGAATTGCACCTCCCTTAACAGGGCCCGGGGTAAGTAATCCGCTCGGGTTTGCTTTCAGGAGCTTTTGTTCCCTGAGTGCTTTCCGCTTTCCGGTTCAAGGTCACCCCGAGCTGCGAGCTTACTGTCGGCTCTGTCTCTGTAGCCGGCTTTCCCGTTCCAATACCCGCAAGCTCTGGGACACTCAGACACCCCTGATCCTTCTGTGACCCTGCGGGACCTGAGTCCACGCTGACCCCGTGTGGGCTTCGCCCCGGTTTAGCCTCTGGAGTGATGTCCCTCAGCGGAACAGACTTTTAAAAGTCCTGATTTTGGGCGCCGTTGCTCCGCTGCTTGCCGGGAGCCGGCCCCTCCCCCCGGGGTCTATCTTCCTGTCGCTTTGGATTCACTTCTCCGCTGGTCCTACCTTTCAGAAAGTGGTTGTTTTTCTGTTTCCAGAATTGCTGTTCTTCTCTTCGATCTGCCGATGGATTTTCAGGTGTTTGCAATCTTTAGATAAGCTATCTAGCTGATCTCCGGCTAGCTGAAGTAGTCTCAGCCTGCTACTTCTCCGCCATCTTGACTCCGCCTCTCCATATGCTTTTTTCTCACGTGCACTCTCTCTCTCTCAAATAAATAATTAAAATCTTTTAAAAAATTTAAAAACTTTAAAAAAGAAATTTTTGTGACATTGTTACATATTTCTGCAACACAAGTAAAAGTTGGTCTTGGAAACAGCCGTTTTACATTTATTTGCTCCGTACTGATTTGGCATAATAGCTTGGGTAAAATTTCATATTAGATGCAAAATAATGCAGGAAAAAAATGCAACGTATGTGATGCATTTGAAAGCATCAAAGGAATTACTCATTTTTTGAAGACAAAGCAATAACGTTTATGAAAAATATATTGATACTGAATAAACAGCTGAATCTCTTGACTTTGATGGCAACTCTCCCAGTAGAGGCACTACCAAAAAAGGAGGAAGAAGTGTCAACTTAGAATTTCATCTACAATCCAAAATCAATTCCAAATTTAATTTTCTTTTTTCTAAACTGGCTATAGCAATATCTTCTTCAAAGGAAAGTGTTAAAATGCTGAAAGAATATAATGGCGTCTCAGTGTTACAGATGGCCAGCATAGCTCAAAGAATTCCAGTGAAAAAGAGATATTGACTAATAGTTGAAATTGCCTGGTGATCAAAGTAAGAGAAATGATGCTGATGGGAATTCAACATATATAAAACTAAAGTCCGAAGTTGATTTCTAAAATCTACACTTAGCCTACTCTATTTGAACTATCACAATATATTTGCAACAATGATTTACACGACACATTTCCAATAATGTTTTGTAGCTCCCAGGATAAATTTCACCTTGCAGTTGCAATTACCAATGGACAATTTTATAGCTTTGTGAAAATAAAATTTATGAAATGTATACAATGTCATGAGAAAAACTGTTCATTTCTTTAGAAAACAAGACACTAAAGCCAATAGGCACTGAAAGTGCCATAAAGAATTTCATCTCTGTGAAAGCAAGACATAAAACTATTTTATAACTAATGATTAAATCTTACTGGTTTCTTAAGTATTCTAGTGAGTTATTATTATGATTAAAAATTTGTACTTCCTCTATTGTGTGCTCAATAATTTAATTTGTAAAATTTGTATGACCTCAGGCTTGCTGTAAATTTTATCAATAAAGAATAAATAATATACTATCTTCTAAAAATTGTACTTGAGGAAAAGAAACTAACTGTATTTAAGGAAAGGACACTTTTTTTCCTAATCCACACAAAAGGCTGCATATGGGTGCCAAAACATCATCTCAAAATGTTAAAAACATAATTCTTATATAAATAGATAATAAGCCCATATCAACAATTTATTAAACCTATTAATAAGGGAACCAGCAGAATGACAAAAACAGTTCAAAGGAGAATTTAAGAAACCGGAATTTTGACAATAAATGAGGAGAAAATTCATGCTGAAATAAAATTGCTAATTTAGACAAAGGTATACAGTGGTTAGAATCCTACAGGGTAATAAAACCATAACCTTCAGGTTTATCCTTCCTACCAAACAAAAAAGAAAATCATGGTCCCAAATCAGCTTTCAGAATTTTAAAATCTCTGGATTCTAATGAATTGTACAAACAAGCTTAAGTTCCCAGAGTCAGATGATCCTTAGGTGGGCTTGTTTGGAAATGTTCTTAGCATGACATTAATCACCCTTTGACTAATTTCCAAGCTGGGGATAATTTTTCTTCACATGGGCTAATTTTTCTTCACCCTTTGACTAATTTCCAAGCTGGGGATAATTTTTCTTCACATGGGTCCGAAAGATTTAAAGCTCCCTACTCTGGTCACTGCTTTGGGTCTTTACTTTCTTGTGAAAGCTCCCAGGTACATGTAAAAATCCAATGAAATGTATATGTTTCTCCTGTTAATTTGCTTTAGGTCAGTTTAATTTTCAGACCTAGCCAAGGATCCAAGAGATTGAAGAAAACTTTTTCCTCCCCTACAACACATTAAGATCCAAAATAAATGAATTTTAAATAATTTTTTTTTCTTTTTGTCACCATTGGTCAAAACTGACTGCGGCGTCCGGGTGGCTCAGTCTGTTAAGCATCTGTCTTTGGCTCAGGTCATGATCCCAGAGTCCTGGGATCGAGCCCCGCCCGGGCTCCCTGCTAAGCCGGGAGCCTGCTTCTCCCTCTCCTGCTCATTCCCCTGCTTGTGCTCTCTCTCTCTCTCTGACAAATAAATAAATTCTCAAAAACAAACAAACAAAAAAAAAACCTGCCTAGCTTTGCCTCAAAAAGTTAAATTAAAATTTAAAATAATAATTTTTTTAAAATAAGGATAAGCTGACTTGTTTCTGGTCACTCTTTCTGGAACACTGACTCTATCCCCTGCTTTCACACCCGTGATCTCATTCAGTAGGAGAGTCGATATTACCATAACCATTGAACAAATTAAGCAAGTGAGCCTCAAAGAGGCTGACATGCTATAGATAATAATAAATAGCAAGGCTTAGATGGGGATCCCCATCCTCAAATCCCAAGCCCAGAGCTGATTAATTGTTGCTCACCTCAGAAGGTATAATAACCCTTTTGCCCCGCTCATGTAAATCTATGAACTGGTGCTCCATCTATAGTGCTACTTAGAATCTGTTAACTATTTCTTCTACTGCAGGATTTCTTCATCTCAGCACCACTTTTTTTTCTTTTTTTTTTCCCCCAGGAGGCTGTCCTGTGCACTGTCAAGTGTTCAGCAGCATCTCTGGTTTCTACTCATTAGATGCCAGTAGCACTGGCTCCTGGCCTTCCCTGCCCCTCAACCCCTCCCCATTCCCTCATCCCCCCCCCATCCCCGCCCCCCTCACCCCCATCCCCCCACCACCAGTCATGACTCAGCTCCTAGTTGAGAACCACTTTTTCGCCATATGCTAAATTCCTTTGCAATCTGATCCCCCTGTCTGCCTTTCAGTCTGTGAGAACACATGGACTCGCAGATCCTGCGTGCTGATGTGGAAAACCTCCCTGCCTGTATTCTCTACTGGGTCCCTCTGGACTTCCGGTAGGCCCCATGCCTGCAGTAACCGACATCCTCATTGTGAGCCGTTATCTGTTCTAGGAGGGGGTCCAAAACCTACTCACATCAGCCTGATTCTGTGTGCTAGCTCATCCAATCTACTTGATGCAGTAGCTGTCCAAGACCAGGGGTTAAAATCGAATTGGCTGCCCAGGAATGATTTACTAGAGGCTTCTGGAAATGTCTCCCACAACTGGATTAACTATTTTGATTAATTTGACCCGTCAGTTTGTTGGAAAGGAAAGGCATAGTCATTTTATTTATTTATTCACTTAATTTATTCAACTTAATAATTTACTTAGATTCATTCATTTATTTACTTAACTAATGTTAACACTGAGAGATAACTTGCTTTGGACTAAATTAAACGGTTAAAATGATCAGATTAGGAGTCTTTTTGGACTCAACCTGACTGCCACTTCTCTCTCAGTACAAATTGTTTCATATCCTCTAGTCCCCAGAGAATATAGCTCTGTTAATAAATAATTGCAATTTTCAGAGGCTATTTCTAACTGCTCTCTTTTCTTTTTGTTGCAGAGGAAGAGAATTTTTTTCCTCAAATTTCAAAAACAATTTTAAAAAATAAATGTTTGAGAAACACTTGTGCTTGTACAACGATGGTTTTCAGGCAAGAGAGGGTATCATTCCCGGGTATGTACATAGAACTCAGTTCAGTAAATGTGTGTCATTGTACGTCCACAGTGGATTTCCTGTGTGATGGAGGGAAGAACAGGAGGAGACAGACCAGAGGGTTCACGTCACACTAGATTTCTTAGGAAGCTCGTAAAAAGGATTTACTGTATTTTGATTAATCCATCCTTCATCCACCTTGAGTGTCTCCATGGCAACCAGATATTTGTTTCCCAAAGATGGGCTTTCAGACTGTGGAAGGTTCATTCAGCTCTATACAAAACCCCCTGTATTCCTGAGAACCACATCTTTGAAATTCAGCCTGCATAGACAACCACTCCCAAACCCTTGTCTGCTACTAATCCTAATGCTACTATCATCTTCTCAATGACCAGGCATGATCAATTTTTTGAAGCATTTTCTCAGAACCAACAGAGACATCTGTTTCACCTTTATTCCTCAAAAACATCAAGTCTTTTAAGCCTGGCCGAAAGGAGGCTAGTTGAGTAGTCGTTATGAGGTTTTTCCTTTAATTGGTTCGTGTATTTCAGAGGACCCAGCAATTGATCAATCCTTTAAATAAAGATCATCTTTCATCAAAAATTAATGATCCCGGGTGCCTGGCTGGCTCAGCCGCTGGAGCCTCTGACTCTTGATCCTAGGGTCATGAGTTCAAGCCCCATGGTGGTTTCTCAAAACACAGTTATAAAGCAGGATATATTTGAAGGTAGATTAACACTCAAAGACCATGCATTTTATAATGAGGTTGCACACTAGTTAGAAACCAAGCTGAAATGAGGACATGGAGACCCAAACTTCCAAAGCACTGCTCTGTATACCCCACAGCAGGTCTGCCTTTCTTTGATCACAGGAGATCCTGAGTCATGCCCTGTTATGTGAGATGTGTGAGTCTTTCACTCCATGGGAATGGGAACCCCCTCTGTCCTGCCTTCTCCCCAACTCTCTACTTTTCAATATGGAAAGATGCATGAGTGGATGGATGGATGGATGGGCAAAATCTCTATATTGAAGATCTGGAAAACATATACCTTTCTGAAAAAAAATTATGTATCTAAAAATGTTATTATCTGGGGAAAATTTTGTTTTATGTACCTTGTATTCTTTTCTTTTTCATGACCATGAGTTACTGAAACACAAAACAATTCACAAATCCACAAAATCCACAAAAACAACTTTTTGGGGGGAAAAAACCTAAAAAAAGTGTTCTTCAAAGTTGAAATCTACCCCAAAGGAAATCTATATCTGATGTAAAACAAACAAAAAACCACTTGACCATTTGTGTAATTGTGATACAGTTCCTAGGGTTTGCACAATTTCTCTCATTCTTTTATTTTTTAAAAATCACCACATGGTTTGTAATGGCTTTATTAATGAGGAAGGTAATAAAATGGGGTTCTTTTACCCATATGACTAATAATTTAAACTTTTTTTTTTGCACACAAGTAATATTGAATGAGTCTGACACACAGTTGAGGAATCATAACTTGAATTATTGGAATTCATTTGGGAAACCCAGCCTCACTTAAAATTGCTGCTGTCTGCAGTGTAATAAAGGTGATCGATGGCCTTCTGCAGCGATGCCGTCTAGCTGCTCCTCCACTGCTGGGAGAGCCCTCTTTGTGTGTGTGTGTGTGTGTGTGTGTGTGTGTGTGCGTGTGTGTGCATGTGCATATTTCTTGAACATTCTGCAACCGTTTCCAACAGGAGCTGCTTCTGAGCCTCCTGTTCACAGTTATTTAACAATAGCCTGTTATTTTCCAATCACCACGGATCAATTTAGATTGCCTGTAGGAAAACGAATCTTGTTGAAGATTGATGACTTGTAAAAGAGTAAAAATACACACAGAGCCCTTATCCGTTCTATCTCACTCAGTTCTCTGTCATTTAGAGCTGGAAGGAAATACTGGTTTCTGCTGGAAACCAGAACTTTCACGTGATCATCAAATTGGGCAAATTAAAACCAGAAGACTTCAATTAGTTTCAGTGTTGTCTTTTAAGGACTGAATGTTTAAATAAACTTCCAGACAAAGTAAAAGCAGATTTTAGTCAATGTCTCCCTGCCCACCCAAACCTCTCTTCAGCATTTCTGATCCTGGCTCTCCTCTTTTCTTCCATTGTATTTATCACTTCAATGAATAATTTTAGGAACAAAATTCTCTGATAGACCTCTTGAGATTGGTTACAACTTACCTGTGTACAGAGATAAAGCAGAGAACTTAAATATGTACCTTGTGAGACATTTAGCTCATAAATAAAATCATTTCTCTCATTTAGTAAATTTATAGATATAAATAAACATGTTCAAAGAAAAATTGAACTACCCAGGGCTTTTATCTTAAATGCAATTATAAAACCTTAAGTCACAAACTTTTAATTTGGAAAATATTTCAGAGACTATTCTGTATTGGGTGAAACTGGTAGGTTGAGGCTGACAAAGCTGTACTGTGAGCTAGTAACAAATCAGACCCTCCCTGAAATCTTTCTATCCTACTATTCCGCTTTTCCTCAGCTGGCAGGTGAGGGGGGAGAAAGAAATATATAGAACCTTCCTCATTTAACACAAAAATCTTGTGAGGTGTGTATTATTGTCCAGATGGAAGTGATAAGGAAACTGAGACTGAGAAGTTACATAATTTGTCAAAGGTCACACGGCTACTAACAGAAGTGGAATTTGAACCTCAAATCATAACCTGATGAATTCTATGAACAGCTTCTGTCCTTACCCACATGCAAGTTCAGGCTATTGAGGAAAGGCATTGAAGAAAAGAGAATATTTTCCTGAAGACTGGGGAAAATCCATTGAAGAAAATTCACAGCATATATCACAGTAGACAAAAACTTGATAAAATTCCTTTGATATTTCTGTTATTTCCCCACAAAGTTTCTTATCCTCAAAGGCACTGGGTTTCTTTCCTATTTTGTTACAAGGAAAAAAATTACAACCGTTTAAATGATATATACTAAAGGCAAGTATATGCGGAAAGATTGCCTATCACCATAGCTGCATATGTAGAAATGCTGCAAAACTTCTACTTTAAAAAAAAAAAGAGAGAGAGAGGGAAAAAACATAGCTAAGCTCAAAGTAAAAACCCAAGGTGCCAAAGAGAGTGAAGTTTAAGACTAAGCAGCACAAAGACGCTGAAGCCAAGATGGAGTTCTTGGAGTGAGTGGAACCTTAAACGCTGGACCTAGAGGGAGGACACTTGCTCAGGAAGGAGGGGTAGCCCTCACCCTGTACACAGGGAGCTTAGCAGGGCCAGGTGCATTAAGCTAGGAGATTGGGAGGGCTGCTCCAACTCTGAAATAAACATTTAGAAACATAATCCAATAAAGTTGAGAGATGAGGGGCACCTGGGTGGCTCAGTTGGCTAAAGCCTCTGTCTTCAGCTCAGGTCATGATCTCAGGTTCTAGAATCGAGCCCAACTCAGGCTCTCTGCTCAGCGGGGAGCCTGCTTTCCACCCCCAACCCTCTCTGCCTGCCTCTCTGCCTACTTGTGATCTCTGTTAAATAAATAAATAAAATCTTAAAAAAAAAAAAGCTGAGAGAAGAATCTAAGGGAGAATATCTTTGTGACCTGAGGTGGGGAGCAATTTCACAAACAGTTAAAAAATACAAGCCATAGAGAAAACTATTGTTGAACACAATGATATCAAGACCAAGGATTTCTCTTCAATGAGGGACACCAGGAGTAAAATTTTAAAGGAGAATATGGGCACATATTTGTGTTGTCTATAGCAAGAAAGTTAAGCAGGATGTCGACAGTTCCATCCTCTCCTTCTATTGGGAGAAAGGGGGAGGGCAGAAAGAAGGCGGATGTCTAGGCCTAATCTCCTTGTGAAAATGCTAGTGAATATCCTAGTGAAAGAGTTCAAAGTATTTGCTAAGAGGGAAGGTCTTATCTTTGGAATGCTTTTAACAGAGTGAAACTGGTTGGTTGGATTGCTTATGGTAAATAAACCAGGAATCTATGGACTTATGTGCATAGCCCATGGGAAAATATCATGTAATGGATACGTACCTCTAAGTATATACTGGAGATGTTTCATGGCCAGGATGGCAAAATATTGATTTATTCCATTTCTAATGAACTTAACTTGATCATATAGTCAAGAGGGTGTCTATCAAGTTTCTCCACTATGAAGTTACTATGTCCCCTTCATAGTTAACATGAACTTATAAGGAGATATACTTTCAGATTATGAAAATGTCCTGTTTGTCATCAAACTCACCCATTCACTTCAGCCTCCCTTGACGAGTCTTTCCTAATATAACTGTTCTATGGTGGCTGCCAAATGACCATTTCTAACTGTTCTACATGAATTAGTTGACATTTTAATGTGAAGATGACCTTTCCCCTCTCTATTTGTTTATTTCATTGTTTACCTAATCAACAGAAACTCATGGATTCTTACTTTATTCCTTAAGTTATGATCTATTATTATCATTATTTACTTTGCTATGCAACTTTCCCCAGATTTGGCCAGTGGGTGTTCCTTGTTTTTTGTTTGTTTTTATAATAGATGAAATTACATAAAAGTTCAAAATAGAAAAATAATGATCCTCTTAGCTATATATCTTCAAAATATATAAAGCAAAACCTAACTAGGAGCTCAAATAATACAAAGTCATTGGAATTTTTTTTTTTTAACTCTCTGAATCTGATGGATGAAGCAGACCATGAGGACCATTATTAAGGGTGCAGAAGACATGAATAACATAGAGAGGAGGTTCATCTGCTGAATACAAAATACTACACCCAACAGAAAATTTTTTTTTAAAAACATTTAAAAACATTCTTTTTAAGGAAACATAAAACACTTTTTAAAGCTTTTTGTTTGGAAATATTTTAAATATACAGAAAGTGAAATACAGAAAAATAGAAATAGCACAAAGGACACCTATATAGCCTCTACTCAACTGACTTATTGTTAACATTTTACCATTTGTTTTATCATTTTCTGTGTGTATGTGTATGTATATGTGTTTTCCTGAATCACTGCAGTGTAACCACACAGTGTGGTCATTAACCCTTAAATACCTCTATGGGTATCTCCTAAAAATAAGAATATTCTCTCACAGTACCACCATACTGTTACAAACTTTATAAATTCTCATATTGATAATTTAATCTACCATCTACATTTAAATCTTATCAGTTGACCTAATAATATCCTTTATAGGACTCCCTCCCCTCCCCTGCCCTAGCACAGCATCCATTTTAGGGATAGGTATTGCATTTAGTTGTAATTATCTTTAGCTTACAATGAAATTTTTTTTAAGATTTAATATTTACTTGAAAGAGAGAGAGAGCACAAAGGGAGAGGGAGAAACAGATTCCCCACTGAGCAGAGAGCCCAACGTGGGGCTCGATCCCAGGACCCTGAGATCATGACCTGAGCCAAAGGCAGATGCCTAACTGACTGAGCCACCATGTGTCCCTACAATGAAATAGCTTTAAAAATTGACTGAATTTGTCCATAGTGTGGTATAATTCAACCTCAAACAAACAAAAAAGATAATTTCATACATATTTTGAAACAAAGAAACAAAAACAAAGAAACAAAACACATAAGACACTGTTAGGTTCCCCAATAATGGGTCCATGATCAAAGGAGCAAGACTGATACAAAGTGAAGATCAAGCAAAGCTTTATTTCACACCAGGCATTGAGAATCAAACCCACCGGTCAGGGCCTCTTTGTTTACAAACCCTCCAAGCCTCACAGACTAACTTTTATAGAGCAAAGGCCATGTGGTTGAGCCTGGCCACACACAGGTGGCTAATGAGATTGCAACACACAGATAAAACTGCACAGTCATGCTAGTCCACACACGGGTGGCCAACTGAATTTCAATTTACCCTAGTAGATATTTGAACTAGCCTATCACCTTGGTCAGAATTGGTGCCCAAAAGGCGGGGCCCACACTCCTTGGTAGCTAGGGAGACAGTATGCACTCCCCCTGATTGGATGTCTCCACCTGGCCTGACCCACCCTTGTATCTGGTCTTTGCTACCTGGGACTGGTTTCCCTGACTTGCTTTTAAGGAAGTTCCTCTGGGAGGGGCAAGGTCAATCTAAGTTTACTGCATAAACAACAAAATGGCTCCCTCTGGCTAAGTAGCCCCTTACAACATGATTTGGAAAGAAAATCAAAGTAAAAATTAGAAATATAGTGAAATTTAAGAAACAAACCAAATTAACTAACTAGCTCAAATAACAGAGAATAAGAGAATACAAAAAAAAGCAAGAAGATTAATTAAATAGATAACAACAAGGGAGAGATAAGCCAGGCAGCCCAAAGCAGAGTCATTAAAAATATGAATATAAAAGAGAATATTCTAAATAATCTGAGCAAGAATAAAAGGAAGGAGGTATATACGAATAATTGAATTAAATAAATGTCACCTGGGTGGCATAGTCAGTTGGGCATTAACCCTGGATTTCATCTTATGTCACTGTTTTCAGGGTTGTGAGGTCAGGCCTGGCCTGGGGCCGGTGTTCAGGGCAGAGTCTGCTTAAGCTTCTCCCTCTCCCTCTGCCCCTCCACCCCCATGTGCACACTCTCTCTTTCTCTCTCTCCAAATAAATGTCTAAATCTTTAAAACTATGACATTTTTATAGGTACTTTAAAGATATAAAAGAAAATAATAACTTTATTTTTTGTAAGATTTTATTTATTTATTTGACACACAGAGAGAGAGAGAACAAGCAGAAGGAGCAGCAGGCAGAGGGAGAAGCAGGCTCCCCGCTGGGAGCCGGTTTGCAGAACCCTGAGATAATGACCTGAGCCAAAGGTAGACATTTACTGGCTGAGCTACCCAGGCACTCTGAAAATAATGACTTTAAAAAAACCTTAATCAATGTATTTTAAACCTTAGATACAATGGCCAATTTTCTAAAAAACAACAACAAAAATACAAGTTAAAAAATTTGATAGAAAACAAAAGACAAATGAACTAATAAACAGTAAGAAGTTAGGGGTACCTGGGTGGCTCAGTGGGTTAAACAGTAAGAAGTTAAAAAGTTGTCAGTTTTCCCCTCCCTGTTCCACAAAACAATTTTTCAAGACAAAAATGTATATTTTATTAAGAAAAATACATAATCCCTATTTCATACATGTTTCATAAAAAATAGAGGGGAAAAAAAATCACCAAATTCAATTTACCTCAATGTCAAAAGAACATGGACTATATAATTTCACTTATGAACACAGATGCAAAAATCCTAATTTTCAAAAATAGCAAATCAAATTCTGTAGTATACTCAATCCTCATTATTTGCAGATTCCATATTTATGAATTCACTTACTTGTTAAAATGTATTTGTAACCCCAAAATCAATACTCAAAGTGCTTTCATGGTCATTCACAGAAATATGCTGAGTTGCAAAAAATTTGAGTTGCATGACTCACATGTTCCCCAGCAAAAGTTAAACGAGGCAACCTTCTCTCTTCTGCTTTAGTAATTTTGCAGTAAACAAGTATACTTTTTGTGGTCTATGTAGTGTCACATTTTCCATATTTTTGTGTTTTTTTGGGTGATTTTGCCAGTTAAAATAGCTTAGCACTAAAGTACTATCTAGTGTTCTTGGCACAAAAGGTTGTGATGTGCATTACAGATGACGAACTAGAAAAATAATGGACAAGTCGACAAAGGGTTTTGAGTCAACTGGATTTCCAAATGGGAAACATTACAAGATTTCTTTTCATACCACAGGTAGGATAAAAACTTCAAAAGAATGATGAACTTAATTGTAAAAATAATTATTTAATAATTTCAGAAGAAAAAAATAGGAGACTATGTTTATAGCCTTGGAATAATCAAGTATTTCTTAACAGCAAAATAAAGTTTTTAAAAACAAAGATCACAGGGGCCCCTGGGTGGCTGCGTGGGTTAAAGCCTCTGCCTTTGGCTTAGGTCATGGTCTCAGGGTCCTGGGATGGAACACCCCCCTCCCCCAATTGGGTTTTCTGCTCAGCAGGAGGCCTTCTTTCTCCTGTCTCTCTGCCTGCCTCTCTACTTGTGATCTCTCTGTCAAATAAATAAATAAAACCTTTAAAAAAAAAAACCAAAGATCCTAAAGAAAAAAACGTTTAAATTTTGGTACATCAAGATTGAAACTTCCAAACAAAATCAATGTCATAAGTACTATTACAAGACAAGCCACAAAGGATCAGTATTCAGAATATAAAAAGAACAAATCAATGAAAAGAGACAAAGAGACAGTGAACATTATTGGCTTTTCTTTTTTTAAAGACAAAGGATTGAGCAGGCAATTCACGATGAAAAATAATCAACAGACATAGAGAAAGATCTTCAAACCTGTCAATAACCACGGAAGTACAAAATGAAACAAATATTTTATATCTATCAGAGGGATAAAAATTAAAAAGTGTTTATAATATCAAGTGTTTATAAGGATACAAGGAAAGGGAAACATAAATTGCTAGGACCTGTTTAAAAAATTACTGTAGTAATAGCTATTAAATTGAAATTAGCATACTCTAGGACCCCCAAATTTCACTTCTTAGTGTCTCTGGTGCATGTATACAAGGAGACTTAAATATGCTCTTTTATTTGTAACAAGGAAAATGCTATTCAAACAGCTCATTAACTACCAGTTGGCAGATGGATAAATTGTGGCGTATTTATAGAGCAGAACTCTATATGGATTACCATTTCAATGAAACAATCTATGTGCTATCAGTAGATCTCAAAAGATAATGCTGAGCAGGAGAGGCAGGCTGCAGAATCATAAGCATACTATGATACCATTATGTAATTTGTAAGTCAGAAAATACAGTATGTATCTACAGAACGTGTAAAAAGATGGATTGACTCTACATCAGATTTATAGTAAGGAGATGAAGGGGAAAATAAAGTAGAATTCAACTATCCCTGTAATAACCTATTTCTTTTATTAAAATTTTAATTAAATGTTAATTAAATTTAATTTAAAAATTAAATAAAAATAAAAATAAATTAATTAAAAATAATAAAAATTAAACTAAATTTTAATTAAAATTATAAGAGGCACCCAGGGGGTGCCTGGGTGGCTCAGTTGGTTAAGCAGCTTCCTTCTGCTCTGGTCATGATCCCAGGGTCCTGGGGTCAAGCCCTCTCTGCTGAGCAGAGAGCTACTTCTCCCTCACCCTCTGCCTTCCGCTCTGCCTACTTCTGCTCTCTTCCTCTATCTCTCTGTCAAATAAATAAGTAAAATCTTTAAGAAAATAAAAATAAATAAAATTTTTGGAGAAAAACAACAAAACATAAGCATTGGTTAATTCTGAGTGATAGATAAAAAGATATTGTTATCTGGTATATCTGTACTCATGTCTATTTTTAGAAAAATTAATAAAAATTTAAACTTAAGTCGTAAGTGTTTAACTGAAATTAGACCAAATAATCATGTACCATCATCAAATTCTGTTTACCTACTCCAACTAAGTCCTTAATGGTGTCCAGAAATATCCCTTACTCCTGTTCACTTTGGGCTATGAAAATCTCTTGTCTTGTGCAGCTCTTGGAGCTCCTTTCTACCTGCTAGATTGGATGCGGCCCAATTCATGAAACACTGAATAAAAGCCTACTATATTAGACATTGTCTATGGGGATTTTCCTTCAACACTGAATAACTTGATTTTTTCCAATGGTATATCCACACTATAAACTATAAAGCAGTACTCAAAAACAGTTCAATGAAGTTATTAGTAATATGAAAAATACTAATGATTCATAATATTCAGTAAAAAAAAAAGCAAAAATTAAAAATGAGTATTTAGTAAGTTCTAATTTAATAAAAATACAATCATAAAGACAAATTGGAAAGAAATACAGTTCAACCAAAGGTGATTTATCTCTCGGCGATGTGATTCTGAAACAGATTTTTTTAATTTCTGATTCCTGTTTTCCAGTTTTTTATAGAGAAGGTATCTCAAAATCAGAACATATTATCTGTGTTAAAACAGTTTTTCATAAAAGCTTCCAAAATAAAGGTCTTTTTCAAGTTTGTCTTCTATTTTCTTTCATGACTAATAGTGAAATAGTATTTTGTCTTTACTATTCCATGTAAGTGATTTAAAAATTGAGGCCAAGTTCTATATTCTGGATCAGTCTTCACCTGGGATTTGGAAAATTGAAAGCTTTCGAAATAGAAATCTATTCCAGAAGGAATGACAGAACATCAGCCATTGTAAATATCTGTCTAATCTTGGGACATTGAACCTGTTTGCTGGTTTACAGAGTGGTACGGGGAGCCGGAGCCCAACAGGAATCCTACCATTCACTTGCTCTGAGTAACGGCCATCTGCTGGGGACTGGGAGGACCCAGCTCAGTCAATTAGACCGCCTCGGTTTGCATGATAAAGGAAGGTCACAGAAAGTCAATACGATTGAGAGCAACTCCCCAGGTGGCAGAAAGATCTGCAAGCAACTGGCAGAAATGGCTTGCATTTTAGGACTGCTGCTCTCTCTTTAGGGACGTTGCACTTCTCCAAAAGGATGCTACTTACAAAATAAAAGCGGTGTTCAAAAACAACACTGCGTTAGATGGGCTTAGATTTTTTATTTTTTTCCCTTCTATCATTGCGTGGAGGAGAGGCGTAAAAGAAATACGTAGAATTTCTTTTTTTTTTTTTTTTCTTTTTGGATCTCAGATACAAAGTTTACCATATTCTTCAGTTCATAGAACATTAACACCCTAGATCCATGAGCAGCTTTCTTCTATTTAATGACAAAAATATTTTCTCCTTTTGGTCCATTCGACTCCCTTAACCCTTTTTCTTCCTATTCTAATGTGTTGGCTGTATGTTCTTAATTAAAAGTGTTTTATCAATGAATAGTGAACCAAGCCCTTCACTTTCTATGTTATGCTCCTATAACAATTTTCTGGAATTTTTATAAATTAACGATATTCTGGTGGTTGGAAAGGTCACCTACCCATTTAAATTTGTCCAAATAACGGTATTACAGAGACCCTGGGAAGTAAGTCGGAGGGCGGAAGCTCTGCTTACTCCGAGAAACAGCTGGCTTTCTGTAGAGCCTGCCAACAGAATGGTCAGTCAGAAGCAAAACCAAGCCCATCATTCATTCATTCAAGAAATATTTATTGAGTGCTCCCTTTGTCTGACTGAGACAGGGCCTGGCGATGGATTACAAATCACGGTTACCATTCATGCTCTGCCACTACTAAGATGCATGAATTTGTGCAGATCACCTAAATCCTCTATAGTTGAAGTCTCTTTATTTGTAAAGGGTAAGAAATAAACCCCAACTTCCTTCCTTCCTGAGACTTTCAGGATAAAATAGAAGAGTGCCAGAGTACGCCACCCCAAAATACGTGTCTTTGTCATAAGGATCATTTTGAAATACTATTTTGAAGAAGGCAGACAAGGGAGAAGCTCTGAAAACAGAGTAAAAGTTACCCTTTGTAGGGGAAATTTATATTTGTAAAGGAACTCTCCATTTACAAAGGAAATCTCCAGTGTAACAGTGTCTCTCCGTGGGTACCAAGAAGGGAGCTACTAGCAGAAATAACTTTTTCTCCTCGGAGACTGACCTGCAGGATAGGGC
The DNA here is from genome assembly GCF_011764305.1 of Mustela putorius furo. NCBI lineage: Eukaryota > Metazoa > Chordata > Mammalia > Carnivora > Mustelidae > Mustela > Mustela putorius. The sequence continues at coordinate 91,478,091 of NW_025421998.1, forward strand.
ATACTTTGTTGACCATACTTTTTCTCCACTCACCTTCCTGTGAATTGCCTCACCCCACCTAAAAGCCCCAAACTTCTATCTCTTTTCTTAGTTCAGGATGGTACGTATATAAGTCTCCATTATCTGGTCACCTTTGCCAGTGGTTTATATCTTTGTGGTGCCCTAGTGTGTACACACATAATTAAAATTGGGGCGGGGGGTTCTCCTGTTTAATCTGTCTTATGTCAATTTAATTATTTTAGCAACTACAAAACTGAAAGAAGAATTCAACTGCCTTTATTTTGACCTCAGACTTTCCAGCTGGGTTCTTCTTTCCAGCTTGTCTTTTAGCTCAGGCAGAAGACCCTGAGGGCAAAACATCCCCTGATAGGAACTGAAACTAGCCCCTCAAGCATACAGACTTCCAGCAAGGCCCTGCCCATGACTGGCTCCAAGACAAAGATCAATTTGACTTCCACTGACCACCTGAGTGTACCCACTCAACTTTACTTCACATTGTTTTTTTTTTAAATATATATAAACCTTGAAGTGTTTTCGGCATTTTGGAGTTAGTCTTTGAGACACTAGTCTTCTCTCTTCCCCTTGTTGGCCTCGCTGAAAAAAATTCCTTTTCTGGTTTCACCACCACGTGTTTCTCTACCTTTGGATTTTGTTAGCCAGTGGTCAAGTCTGGTCTGTTGTGGACTCCCAAATCCAGGTTCTCTTACACGCCTCCGACCTGGGTACAGAACCTGAAAGAGTAGAAGGAAATATTTTTCCTCCCTGACTTCACAGGAAATCACATTGAAAATGTAAAATACTGGGGTGCCTGGGTGGCACAGTCCATTAAGTGTCCAACTTTTGGTTTCAGTTCAGGTCCTGATACCAGGGTGGTGAGATTGAGCCCCTCGTTGGGCTCCGCACTCAGCGCAGAGAGACCCTCCCTCTCCTTTTGACACTTTTCACTCTCTCGCTGTCTTAATAAATCTTTTTTTAAAATAGACTAAAAAAATATATATATATGTTTTAAAACTCTCTAAAGCCAAGTGAAGGGTAGCAGAATATGTCACCCCAAAATATGTTTCTATGGCATATGGATTATTTTGAGCTGATTATTTCTGAGAAAAGGCAGACAGAGGAGACTCTCTAAAAACATAAAAGTTCTGCTTTTGTAAGAAAACTTTACAAAGGAAATTTCCTTTTGTATATGTCTCTCTCTCTCTTTATACAAGGAAGAGAAGGAGGATTCTAAATCACAGGAGAATCTTGTCAATGGAGGAGGCATCCACTTAAACCTTACCCTTTTCCATTGTGCTTTCCTGGAAATTTCCCATAATTAGACTGTCCCCTTCCCCAGCATCTTATTTTGTCTTCAGCTGAAGATGGCATTTAAGATGGCAGCATGGGGGTGGCGCCTGGGTGGCTCAGTGGGTTAAAGCCTCTGCCTTCGGCTCAGGTCATGATCCCAGGGTCCTGGGATCGAGCCTCGCATCTGGCTCTCTGCTCAGCAGGGAGCCTGCTTCCTCCTCTCTCTCTGCCTTGCCTCTCTGCCTACTTGTGATCTCTCTCTGTCAAATAAATAAATAAAATCTTTAAAAAAAGAAATATGGCAGCATGGGCCATTCTGGGGACTCTTACTCAGCTTTCCTAAGTATCTCCCATGTATACGTGAAGTATATGTTATTAAACATGAATATTCGTTATTTTTGGCCAAGATTTTTCCATCCTGTATTAAAGGATAATACCCATCCTGGAAAAATCTTGGCCCCATCCTTTAATACAGGATGGAAAAATCTTGGCCAAAAATAATGAAGGGTACAGGGGAAATTATTTTTCCTTTCCTATAAAAATATCACTAATATTATTTTGTTGATGTTGCCAAAGGAGATAAAGAGTTAAAGTAGAGGCCAAAGTAAGTCAGCTGAGAAGACAGAGTGGAGGGGCACCTGGGTGTCTCAGTGGTTAAGCCTCTGCCTTCAGATCAGGTCATGATCCCAGGGTTCTGGGATTGAGCCCTGCATGGGGCTGGCTCCCTGCTCTGTGGGAAGACTGCTTCTCCCTTTCTCTCTCCTGCTCCCTGTGCTTGAGTTCCCTCTCTTGATTTCTCTGCCAAATAAATAAATAAAATCTTTAAGAAGGAGAAGAAGAAGATGACGACAACAACAATGATGACGACACAGTGGAGGAACTTTAGTCGTTTCTATGCTAGCCAGCTGTGGCCATACTTAAAACTGATAATAAAAGACTTATAAAGAACTGAAGAACCTGAAGAGATGGTTACAATCTTCATCTTGACTACTGATAGAAACTGTGACTGAATATGAAATGCAACTAGAGGGCAATGAATAGCAGGCAATCCAAATCTTTTTCTTAGCCCCAACTTCAAAATATTCCCTTCTGGGGCGCCTGGGTGGCTCAGTGGGTTAAGCCTCTGCCTTCGGCTTAGGTCATGGTCTCAGGGTCCTGGGATCGAGCCCCAGATCGGGCTCTCTGCTCAGCAGGGAGCCTGCTTCCCTTCCTCTCTCTCTCTGCTTGCCTCTCTGCCTACTTGTGATCTCTGTCTGTCAAATAAATAAATAAAATCTTTAAAAAAAAAAAATTCCCTTCTCAGATTTGGAGAGAAGGAATAAGATATTAATGAGTAATGTCGTCTGTTCCATCAGCCTATGGTCAAGAACTCTTATACTCTGGTTAGTGTTAGCAAACATCCACAGGAGCAGGGGAAAATTGTGGAGCGGGAGGTGGGGGGTAGAATAAAGCCCATGAAGAAGGAATATACCATAAATGTGTGAGCCAAAAAACAATTAAATTTTCTCCAAAGGAAGGAGAAAAAAAATAAAACTAATTGGGTCTATAATCATTTACTCCTTGTAATGAAAGATATTCCAAGCAAAATGAAACTGGAAAACATTGTTTCTCTGATTTATTTGTAAATGGATAGTAGACCAAACATTTCCCCCTGTATTTTAAAAAGAAAAAAAAAAAAGTGGAAATGAAAATAAAAAACCTCACTGCAACCTTGAAAACATTATGCTGATTTAAATAAGCTAGACAGTGAAAGACCAATATTGTATGATTCCACTTATGTGAAATCGCTAGAACAGGCAAATTCACAAAGACAGAAAGTAGATTAGAGTTTACCAGGGGCTGAAGGGAAGGAGAGTGGGGAGTTATTGCTTAATGGGTACAGAGTTTCTGTTTGGGGTGATGAAAGTTTTGGAAATAGTTGGTGGGATGGTGGTGATGGTGGTTACACAACATTGAGAATGTAATTAATACCACTAAATTGTACACTTAAAATAGGTAAAAAGGCAAATTTTATGTTACATATATTTTCCCATGATAAAAAGAAAGGGAAGGATAGCCTCATTGCACTAACTTATCTTGAAGTGGATTTAGACAAAATAGCAGATGGTAAAAGTGTGTAGAATCCCAGAATTACAGCTACGGGTGACATCTTTAAAGGGTATTGGTATCAAACTGACACAGCCTGAAGAACTGTCTTTCTCTACTTTAGAGACATTTCTGGCTGAGGGACCAGGAGGAAAGTATGAAAAGCTTGAGGAGGAGAACCTTGTCTTATGGATCTTTTATCTTTTTGATAACAGAATAGAATCTGTCATCCAATTGACAGTTAAATATCTCTTGAATGGGTTATCTGGAATCAAAGCTCTCTCATACATTTATTTAAAAATATTGATTGTGCTTCTTATCTCTTGCAGGGGACTAGGTTCTATAGTTCCAAGACAAACAAGACTCTTTGCCCTCCAAGCTCTCAGTCCACAGGGAGTACTGGGTATTAAAACAGGGGTACTGAGGTGTACTCAGGTGCAGAGGGTCTGAGGGGCTATAGGGAAGTCTTAGCTGGGAGAGGGACAGTGGGGAACTGGAGGGGTCTGGAAAGAGAGCAGACTGGAGAAGTAATGAAGAGAAAGAGCTCTGTGTAGAGGGTGTGAAATTTATCCAAAGAAAAGTGAAAAGATACTAAAGGGCTTCAATTCAAGAGTAAAGCAAGTAGATTTGTATTCTGAGAACCCTTCTTGTATTTATGAAAATACTAGTAAGATGTACTAGTAAATGGTTACCCAGGGGATTTCACTCAACTTTTACTTTAAAAAAAGAGAAAAAAGTGGCGCCTGGGTGGCTCAGTGGGTAAAGCCTCTGCCTTCGGCTCGGGTCATGGTCTCAGGGTCCTGGGATCAAGCTCCATGTGGTCTCCCTGCTCAGCGGGGGGCCTGCTTTCCCCTCTCTCTCTGCCCACAGCTCTGCCTACTTGTGATCTCTCTGTCAAATAAATAAATAAAATCTTTAATAAAAAAAAAAAAAAGAAAGAAAGAAAGAAAGAAAAATTGTCCATTCTGCTTGCATTTTTAGAAGCAGAATAAGCATACAGCATTCTTAGAAGCAGAACAATCAGCCAAGTTCTTTTCATTAAGAAGACATAGGAGGAAGAGAATGGAGAGGACATGGTGGAGGAAGAGAAAGAAAGCCCGGAAAGACCACTGGCTGCAGCGTGAGGAGATTCAGGAAGCCTTTTAACACCTCTATCAGACGTACTATTTTTAGGTCTAAGAGGAAGTCTGAGTAAGAGGAAGTTTGGGTCAAAGGAAGTGGGAAATTGGTAAATTCTGGTTTGAGCGCTTTGAGTTTAAGGTGTTTGACACATTTTAAGGAAACAGAACAGTCCTAGGAAGGGGTTCAGAATGAGCTACCCCCAAATGTGTTATTTAAGCATGTGGATAACTTTGAGTTGAAGTCAATCAAGACCCAAAAGTCTCAGAAAGAGCTTTTATCTCCCCTTTAACTGTTTAATAGAATTTAGATAAATGGCCTGGTCCAGGAAGAGAACTATCACCAAGATAAGTACAAAGAGTATGGGGTTAGCATGGTAAGCTGTGGGGAAGCTCAGCAGGTCTGCAGACCAAATTCTTTTGTGTCCCATTGTCTGTGTAGGGCATGGTGAACACTTGTTTACCAAATATTTCCTCTTCCCATCTTCCCGTGAACTGTCTTCATTAGTCATACCTGATGTGACTCACCTTTGGAACCACAACCTCAATCGCCTGATTGCCTGTAGATCTCATATTCTTATGTGGCTCGCATACATAGGTAAACAAATTTGTTTTTCTCCTATTAATCTATTTTATGTCAACTTAATTAATAGACCAGCCAAAAGAACCAGAACCTTAAAGAACAGAGGAAAAATTGTCCTCCCCAACATCTGCCAATAAACAGCTCTCTGTATTGTTGAAGAACGTAATTCTACTGGCTTTTCAACATTGGCTATTGGCTATTCAACATTCATGAATTGGGGAGCATTCAACCTAGCAGATAGGAAGGGGTTCTGAAGAGCTATACGAGGCAAGAGATTTTTATAGACCAAAGTAAACAGGATCAAGGAAGTTGCATTGGGCATTTCCTAACTGACACAGAGTTACTCCCTTCATATAAAGTAAAGGGAAGGCTTAGAGCCAGGTCATGTACCTTGTGTCAAGCAGGCAAATGCTGATTGATCAATCTGGGCCTTCCTTTTCTGGGAGAGCCAGCATAGAAACTTAGTTAAGTTTTGGTTTGCTGACATGGGGCTTAATGTGAGTGACTCCAACTTGGGCCCAATCTGTTTACTTCAACAGTACCAAAATAGAAGAAACAGAGAGATAATTGATTATTAAGTATGATTAGATTTACACATGGAAGGTAACATGAAAATGACTACAAAGTCTGGTTCAAATATCACACAATTTTACATAGCACAGTAGAAGAAAGACCAATGAAAAAATCTCTTACTGGGGCAACTGGGTGGCTCAGGTGGTTAAGCATCAGCCTTCAAGTCAGGTCATGATTTCCAGATCCTGGAATCAAGCCCCAAGTCTGGCTCCCAGCTCAGTGGGGAGTCTGTTTCTCCCTCTCCCTCTGCCTCTCCCCACTGCACATGCTCTCTCTCTGTCTCTTCCTCTCTCTCAAAATGAATAAATTGAAATCTTAAAAAAGAAAGTCTCTTATCTCCTTAGGAGATAAATGGATGTGCCCATGAGTGTCTCCACTTCCCTCCTAAAAGATTTCTGAATCGATTTCAGAGGTAGGTTTTTACAGCAGGCTGGAAGAAGTAATGAAGGGAAAAAGGATCACAAGGCCCTGATCTTGCTTTATAAAACCCAAAGATAAGGGCCTCATACGGAGCTTATTATGTTTTCATGGAAACACTCCAAGGAGGGGAGAGCAAGGTGGCTTCCCTCTCAAGAAAAAAAAGAAAAGAAAAAGAAAATTTAACCCTTATAATGTATACAAGTTGTTAGATATGTGGGACTGGAACTCCAGAAATGAAGTTGGGATATATCCTTATTTGATGTTATTCAAATGTTGGAAACATACCAGTAGAATCTCCCCCTCCACATTTCTATTTTTAACATGACTTAACAGTCACACACACACACAAAAAAAAAACCCAAAAAACAAAAAACAAACAAACAAAACAAACCTTTATTACACTTCCTCCTGTTTGAGTTTTCAAGATTGCAATTATTATTGTTCCCTTGTTTTTGAGCATGCAAAATATTCACTTTGCTCTTTTGTTTTCTTTACTAGAGTCATTCAGGACTATTCTCCAGGATGGATTATACACATTGGTAGAATATTCTCTGCCCTTAAGGAAAAAGTAAGTCTATTCTCCACGGTAAAGATTTAGGCCCTTCCTGAGAGCTATTAAGAAAGCAAATAAGTGCAAGGAACTTTTTTCTTGAGAACAAAGAAAGAATGGGAAGCACCTTACAGGACAGAGGTGATGAGGGGGATAGAGAAAAGTAGATGAAGGACAAGGCAAAAGAGAACTAGTGGAGTGATTGCAGAGCATGTCAAGATAAAGATTACTATAAGGACACAGGTTCTTACCAGCTTCACCCAATAATAGAGTTGAGTCTTCCATGGGAGAAGAAAATTCTTGCCTCAATATCTATACCCCAAGAACTAGTCACCAACGAGAGCAACTCCACCTGGACAGACGGGCTTTGCCCCACTGCCTCTTGTACTCTTAGAGACATTCTAGGTTCTCATAAGCCCAAAGGGAGTCCTTGTCTGACATTAGAATGTTGTGGGGGTACTCCTACTTGGAGGCATGGGCTTAACTACAGATGGGTTTAACTAAATCCTTAAGATCTGTGGTGAACTGAATAATGCAACCCCCCCGCAAAAGATGTCCATATACTAATCCCCAGAACCTATGAACAAAATCTTACATCAAAAAAGGGACTTAGCAGATGTGATTGTGTTCAGGATCTTGAGTTGGGAAGATTATTCTGAATTATCAGTGTGGGTCCAATATAATCACAATTATCCTTTTGGGAGGGAGACAGAGTCAGAAAGTGAAATAATGGTGGAAACACAGATTGCAATGATGAGGAAAGGGCCACAAGCCAAGGAATGTAGGTGATCACTAGAAGCTGATAAAGGCAAGGAAAATGATTCTCCCCTCAGAGGCTTTAAGAGTTCCACCAGCACCTTGACTTTAGGCCAGGGAAACCAATTTTGAACCTCTGACTTCCAGAACTGTAAGAAAATAAGTTCTGCTGTTTTTTAATATTTTTTAAGATTTTATTTATTTATTTGTCAGACAGAGATCACAAGTAGGCAGAGCAGCAGGCAGAGAGAGTGGAGGAGGCAGGCTCCCCACTGAGCAGAGAGCTGGTTGTGGGGCTCAATTCCAGGACCCTGGGATCATGACCTAAGCCGAAGGCAGAGCCTTTAACCCACTGAGCCACATAGGCACCCCAAGTTCTGCTGTTTTAAGGTACTAAGTTAGTGATAATTTATTATAGCAGCAACAAGGAAACTAATATCAGATCCTTCTGCCCTCTTTGAGACTGTAGCTATGGAATTTCTTTCATAGCTTACTCATTATTTATGTACAATTTATAATGAAAGCTTCTTCATATTAGTCTCAAAGTGTAATGCTTAAAATGTGATAACTACACCATAGAAACTTTGGGGAGGTTGACAAATACATTCATTATCTGGTGATAGTTTCATAGGTATATACATGTGTCAAAACTTAGCAAATTGTACACTTTAAACCTATGCACGTTTGTGTATGTATAATGAAACCTCAATAAAGCTACTAGATCCATAAAGTTAATGTATATAGAGAAAAGCCCAAAAATGAAAGAAGAAGACATAAATTCGATGGTAATGAAGTAAGTATTTTCCTTGGAGAAATAGAATGACTACAATTCCACACTGTCCTGCAAAGCAATAATATAATGTTTTATAGAATCCAAGAAAAGATCTTGTAGATAAAGCTATATTATACTTAATTACTAAAATATTTGAAGAAAAATGACTGATCACATGCAAAACCAAATAATGCAAGCAGCAAAACTTGCGGAATTGCAGTATTCAGGAAATGACTGAATACGGGAGCATAATTTTAAGAAATGTTGTCATCACCACTACCTGTGGGAAAAAAGAAACACCAATGACTCTGAGTTAGAAAGTGTCTTAGAAGAGTTGGCCTGTGACTATAAAGAGGATTTAGAAATTCCTCAACTAATTGCTTTCACTTATATTTCCCTTTCATGATATATAATAAAAAGCTATGCCTAAAGAAATCTAAGAGAGCTCTTTGAATAAATATGAAATTAAAATTATGCATTAGGAAAAATACTATAAACATACCTTCATACAAATAGTAAGCCCATGTCAATGTTTTGATCAATTCAGTAATGAGGGAATAAGCTGGGTGACAACGCAGGTTCTGGGAGGCTATGAGAAAGCAGACTAATAAGTGCAAGAAGGAATTCTTTTTTTTTTTTTAAAGACTTTATTTATTTATTTGACAGAGAGAGATCACAAGTAGGCAGAGAGAGAGAGAGGAGGAAGCAGGTTCCCTGCTGAGCAGAGAGCCCGACGCGGCACTCGATCCTGGGACCCCGAGATCATGACCTGAGCCGAAGGCAGCGGCTCAACCCACTGAGCCACCCAGGTGCCCCAAGAAGGAATTCTAAACATAAGATTGACAAATTGGATACAAAATTGATGAATGAACTACAAGGCAATAAATCCAAACCTTCAGGGTAATCTTTTCTGTAAACACAAAGAATAACACCTCCCTCATCATTTTTTAATAAGTTAATCCTTAACTTGACAGAATTGTAGAAAGAGATTCCAAGTCAACCTACATTACATTCTCAGAGACTGAAGACCCTTCAGTGGGCTTGTTCCTTAAAATGTCATACAAGCAGTTTTCTGCCCAATTTCCAAGTTTTAGATACTCCTGAACATCAGAGAGGCATTGCAACCATATAAGTCACATGTTAACAAAATATTTTCTTCCAACAGTTGGTTGACTTCTTGGAAGCTGTTGACAGAGGTTTGTGTAGTGAGGTACTTGGTAAGATGGAATTTTTTTCTGGCTAAAGAATGGTTATTTATTTAATATATTTTTTTGGACTAGTTTATTTCACTTAGCATAATGTCTTCAAAGTTTATCATTGCTGTAGCATATGTCATATTTCAAAATTTCCCTCCTTTTTAAGGCTGGATAATATTTTGTTCCGTCTGTAAGAGCACATTTTGTTTACTTATTCATCTGCCAATGGTACTTGGTTGCTTCTATCTTTTGGCTATCTTGAATTATAGTGCTATGAACATGGATGTACAAATACTTGAATCTTTACTTTCAAGTCTTTTAGGTATGTACCCCAAAATAGAATTTCCAGGTCAAAGAATGGCGTCTTAAAGATTAGATTTTACTAAGAAAGAAGGAAAGCCATTCCCAGAAGGGTTTTGAGCAAGGCAATGACATGATCTAGATGTGTTTTATAAGAACCGCTCTGGCTTTTTATGGAGACAAGACTCTGGGGACCAAAAAGGAAGTCACCAGACCCATCCCAGAAGTCCATGTTGGAAAAGCGAAGCTCCCCCAGAATGGGAGTGCAAGAGAGGTGAGAAATGTTGAATTTTGATTTACCGCTGAGGTGAAGCCAAATAGATTTGCTGATGCATTTCCTATTATTATACAAATGTAAGGCATAGATCCTTACATTTTGTTCTTTGGTTAGAGATGTTAAATGTTTAATAATGTATAAGGCTATTTCCTTGGAGTGCACATGTTCCTGAGGCTTGCAGAAAAGAGGATAAAGATTCCAATGGAAGTATAACCACAAGCACAAGCTAGGAGCTAAGGAATCATCTAGCCTACAGGTGACAACCTATAATAGTCTTAGCCAACTGAATTCTTAATTTCCTACTTTGCTGATAACTCTTGGCTTGGGGATGGTCCTTTCTTTCCCTGACTAGTTCTCAGTACTCATAGGGCCTTCTTGTCCTGACATTCCACACTGCCCATGCAGGCAATAGTCACGTAATGGAGAAGTCTCCATAAAGGTCCCAATCCAGAACTCAGGAGTCCATATTCTCTATTTATAGGTGCTGAACTTTAGAGGGCTGTAGCCACATCTCATGTGAAGCCTAGAAACACTCTAACGTGTAACATATTAGTAGTTTAAATTGCATGACTTGGTAGCAAATATTACACAGCACTACCATGTCATTTATATATTAAATAAAGTTACTGTGATACCCGGAAGAGATTCCACACATACTCAGGAAGCAAATGTCAAAGTGCTAGTAATTCCAGTCCTAAAAAGTGACCTAACACTAGTTGTAATTCTTTCCATAATTTTTCCAGTTATAAATGCATTTGCCATAAGCATATTCACATTCAGGTATTGAAAAGTCTAATGTGGTCTAAATTACATATTCAATCATGTGTCACATTCAAAGCCTCTTTCCACTTCCTAACTCTAGCTCTTTCCTAACACTATCTCTCCCTTCTGTGATTCTCACCTCCTGGAATTCACACACTTATACAATCCCTCCCACATAAAATACATCTGACTTGTAAAAGGGTGTTGCAGAAATGATGGCATATGACTTTCAAGGCCAAGTTGTAGAATATATTTTGGCTTCTAACATGCTCTCTTGATTGGCTTACTCTGGGGACACCAGCAGTCAAGTCTTACACTCAAGCAGCGCTATGGAGAGTTCCATGTGGTGAAAAACTATGGTTTCCTGCCAACAGCCAGCACTAATTCACCGGGTGCGTGAATGAGTCACCTAGGAAGCAGATTCTCCAGCCCCAGTCAACCCTTCAGATATCTGCAGTCCCAACCAACATCTAGACTGAAACATCATGAGAGACCCTGAGCCATGTATGAGTGGCTTCTTTAGGTATTAATGGCTTTCTTTAATGGCTTCTTTAGGCTTCTGGCTTCTTTAAGGTCAAGTTAGATGAGAAAGAATCAGAAAAGATGGGACTAATTACTTACCTAATTGGTACTAGTGTAATTTGGCTGGCAGTGCATCCCAAATACTGGCTTTCTTGTTAGGATGCAGGTTATGAGTTTTTTAAGAGGCTCTGCTCAGACCCTGACACAGGCAACATACTGTCTGCCTATGCTCTTGTCATGCTGTTCCCCCTCAACAGTTGCCCATGGTGGTGGGACTCATGGTCTCCTTTGGCTGAGGTCCCCTCACCCTAGCAGGCTTCTCTCTGGGACAGGCTACTTATAAGATCACCATGAACCCAGTTATCACACTTCAATGTCCATTTCCTAAGGGGAACACTTATAAACTTGCAGTGCAAGGTAGTAGCTATGTAGGCAGCCACCCATTGCCTTCTGGTCTCTAGTAGAGAAGGAAGCACCAGCTTCTAGGCTCATGGATGATCCCAGACTCAAGGGCACATGTATCAAGCTCTCCCAAGAAACTTCTCACCAATCTATAAACCAGGCTTCAACAGGCTAGGTCCATTAGTCATCAGGCAGGGGAGGGAAATGTCCTTTTCCCCTTCTTGTAGAGACCCCTAATCCTTCAAAATAATCTTGCTAAAGCCCCCTTCTGTTAGCCTGAAGCAGAGCTAGTAATCCTTCCTTCTTTTAGCTTGATGTGTAGGAAAAGATCTTCAGAGACTATCTTTGCTGGAAGTTTGCATAACAGAACTTAGAACTGTAGCTGGTTTGTCTTCAGAAAAGTGTTTGTACTCCTACAATAATGCCTATAACTTACTGCTCTTGGTCACTGGTTGGTATGTGAATTCAAATGTAAATGGAATCAAGGGAAACACTCATTGAACCTGGAATGTTTTGGACGATTTGTAGATATCGCTCTTATTTTGTGTGAGGACAAAGACTGCATAATAGATTCCTTTTACAAAAAGTATTAAATCAATTTCAAAATATAATATAATAAAATACAAAACTAAAATTTTGTCTTATAATCATGCTACCTTTATATGACAACTAGATTCTTTGTGTTCTTGTTTTTTTGTTTTTTCTTGTTTGTCCTTTCCAACTTTGGAAAAGTACTCTTGGGAAAGGAAAATACGTAAGATTTTAAGTCAGACAAATCTGGATTCAAAATATGTTCTCCCACTTGCTTATTAAATTAACCTCAGTTCGGGGCACCTGGGTGGCTCAGTGGTTTGGGCTGCTGCCTTTGGCTCGGGTCATGATCTCAGGGTCCTGGGATCGAGCCCCGCATCGGGCTCCCTGCTCCGCAGGAAGCCTGCTTCCCTCTCTCTCTCTCTCTCTCTCTGCCTGCCTCTCTGCCTACTTGTGATCTCTGTCTGTCAAATAAATAAATAAAATCTTTTAAAAATAAATAAATAAATTAACCTCAGTTCTCTAAGCCTCTTATTTATTATTTGGAGACAATAATGTCTATTTTGAAAGATTTTTATAAGGATAAAAGATCAGGTAAGGTGCTTAGAATGGCATCTGGGAAAGAAAGCACTCAACAAAGTGTAGCTAATACTAATTATTGTCACTAGGAATGTGTACAAAGATTTTATACAGTTGAATTATAATGCAGGTTAATTTTGAGTTCTTTTTTATTTATCTAAACTTGTTTCAAAAGTGTTTTCCATGTGTTCCATGACAACCATGTTTTTTATATTAATGACAAAAATATTCCAACATATTGATATTTTATAATTTATATGCATTTCTCTGTTCCTTAAAATTTAGGGTATTTATAGTTTAACACTTTTTCATTTTTGGCAGTTTCAAATTATGTGCTATCAACATCTTCATACATATACCTCTTTTTTCTTATTTTAAATAATTTCCCTTAGACAAAACTCCAGTTGTGGAATTACCAAAGTGGGTCAGAGTGCATGAATATATTTATGGCTCTAGATATGTAATCCCTGCTGGAATATAGGGCACTGTTGAAATTATTTGTCATTCCCAGGAGACCCTTCTGTTGGCAAAGCATTCTCTGGCTCATTGTTTATTTGGCAGGAATAGCTGCCAAGGACAGAAAGCGCCACCATGCCATAATAAGTTCCATCTGTATCTGAGGACAGGTTGTCCTTCAAGTGTAATTGGCGGTGTTCAATGCCATCACTGTGAATGGAGCTTCTTCAGGGGAAGATCTAAATTGAATTGATGCAGATACAACATCTTCTTGGTCAGGGTTCTAGCATGTGCCTTGAATTGCTCCTGTGTACCCACGGGGAAGTAGTGGTGGGGGAGAGGTAAGAGATAGGATTGGAGACGCAAACAGGAACAAGAACATACAAGGCTCCCAGGCTTCTAGGCTTGGTTTTATTCTGCACATGCTGTGGACTAAATTGCGTCCCCCTCCAAATTCACAGTGAAGCTCTAATTCTCAGTGTGACAAGAGATAGAGTCATTAAGAGGTAAGCAAGGGTGAATGAGGTCTAAGGGTGGGTCCCTAATCCAATAGGACTGCTCCTGTTCTGAGAATGGAAAGAGATCTCTCCCTTTCCAGCTCCCTCTCCACACTTTAGAGGAAAGGCCATGTGAGGATTTGGCAAGAAGGCAGCCATATGCCAAGAGAGCTCTGACCAGGAAGTGGATCAGCTGCCACCTTGATCTGGGAATTCTAGCCTCTAAAACTGTGAGAAATGAAATTTCTGTGGTTTAAGCCACCCTGTCTATGGTGCTTTGTTATGGCAGCCCAGGCTGACCCAGGTTGTGTCATAATAAGTTCTTGAAAGCAAGCAAATGGTGGGACTGATGGTCAGCCAGGAAGCTGCTACCACTGACACAAGGCAGCAGATGAAATCAGAAAGGTGAAGGAATTCTACATTTATGTAAGACCATGTGGGACCACCATAAGGAGGGTTTTGAGTAGAGAAATAATGGGACATGACTCAATGGTTGAATAAATTAGCTGGAGGACCAGGCAAGAGGAGAAGCTGAAAGAACACAGTTAAGCAAGATATGGTATGTTCTGGACCAGAGAAATAGCAGATTTGGCACACCTACCCCATCCTCAGGGCTCAAATCCATCACCAGCTTTTTCTGCTGCATGACAACTCCCACACCTATACAAAATGAAAAGCAAGTTCCAATAGTACACTCTTAATGCTCTGTTCACCACTGTATACCCACTGCCTGCTTCCTAATGTATACAAAGCATTCAATAAATATTTGTTGAATGACTAAACTGAGGAAAAACTAAAGGGAGCTAAATAAATAGCCAGAAAATCACCACTGAGGAAAAGACTGTGTCTAACCAGTTATCTGACCTTGATAAATTCTACTGGCAACATCTCTATTGTTGACTTTAGATTCCTATAATATGCTCCTGGCTTCTCCTTATAACCAGCATGCCCTAGTGGCTAGTGGTTTGGCACAGACATCTCGATTTCTAACCTGATGCCCAGACTTTGTATGTGCATTCTGCAGTCTCCTCCAGGCCTTTCAGTCCTAGCTAGCCAACAGAATTAAAGCAGGTCCCTAAAAGGCCCATGATTCTTCTTATATCACTGACTTATCACAAGCTCTCTCTTTCCCTGAAACTTCTCCCCTACCAAGCCATCTTTGTCAATCTACACTGGCTCTATTTTTTATTTTTTAAAAAATATTTTATTTATTTATTTGACAGACAGAGATCACAAGTAGGCAGAGAGGGAGGCAGAGTGAGAGAGAGGGGAAAGCAGGCGCCCCACTGAACAGAGAGCCTGATGCGGGGCTTGATCCCACGACCCTGGGATCATGACCTGAGCTGAAGACAGAGGCTTTAACCCACTGAGTCACCCAGGTGCCCCTACACTGACTCTTTAATCCATTTATCTCTTACAGGAAGGCTTTCTTAATCTCCCTGATAATATTAGTTGTTTCTTCTGTTTCTTCTGTGTTCTGTTAGGGTCTCGCTTGTGGGGTTAATTTTCACATGGCCATTTATCAACTCTTATACCTTTCCTTATGACTCAATTCCCATGAGGAAAGTACTATAATTTATTTGTTTCTATATCCTAGAGTCTAGCGTAGTACCTGGAACAGAGAGGATACTAAAGGAAAGATTATTGGAATGAATGAATGAATTTTAACTACTAATGCAGACCATTATGTAAACTAAGCAGCTTGCAAACTGGAGTCTATTTAAACCAAAAATTTGTTGCAATCATGAGGACCAGCCAAAACACTATTTAAAGAAGTGGGAATAGGACCATTCTGAGCTGTGTTCAGCCAGATGGTGGCATCAACCCTATATATGCTGAAATGCTTGGCCAGGGGGTTTACAGATCAAGAAACACTGAGCAGGAACTGGATTTCAGAGAAACCCAGGAGCCCACTTGGGTGAACTGACTGATGGCTTTCACTTACCCTTTTCCCTAGGAGCACAGGGAATGCTAAAATCTGGCTTCCCAGTTGTTCCCTGGAAAGGGTACTCAAGATTTTCAGCATCAGAAGTTTGTTTTATTTTTATTTTTTTGAAGATTTTATTTTATTTCTTTGAGAGAAAACAAGAGAGAAAGTACATGAGTAGGAGGAGAGGCATAGGGACAAGCAGACTCTTGGCTGAGTGCAGCAACCCACTCAGGGCTTGACTCCAGGACCCAGAGATCATGACCTGAGCAGAAATCAAATGTTTAACCTACTGAGCCACCCAGGGGCCCTCAGAAGTCATCTCTTTTAAAGAACTTTACCTCTCACCCATGAAGCTAGCGAACTCCTTTTGCCATCTCTTTAAAAAAAAAAAAAAAAAAAAAAAAGGGAAAAAGAAGAAAGAAATGTAATACATGACTCATGGATGGAAAAGGGCACAAAATATAAATGTATATGGTATAAAGAATATTTAGAAAGCGAAGTTCCAGGTAACTAACAACTCAGGTCAAGACAGACAACATTGCCAGCACCCCCCATCTTCCAAGAGCCCTTTCCTGTTCATACCACCTTTCAAACCCCTCTCAGAGGTGACCTCTATCATGATTTAGAGCAACCATTTCCTTATCTTTATGTATAATTTTTACCACTCATATACTTGCATTTGTTTGCTGTTGCTAGTGTAACAAGTTACTACAAACTCAGGAGCTTGAAACAATACAAATTTATTGCTTTAGGGTATTGTAAGTTACAAATTCAACACCAGTCTCACAAGGCTAACATCAAGGTGTCCCCAAATTTGTGTTTCTTTCTGGAGACGCTAGGGGAGAATCCATTTCCTCGTTTTTTTTTCCAACTTCTAGAAGCGGCCCAAAGTCCTTGGCTACAGCTCCCTTCCTCCATCTTCAAAATGAGTAATGTAACATCTCTCTGACCCTCCTTCCATTGTCACATCTTCTGATTCTTAATTCTTGATGCAGAGGATGCTTGTGATTATATCAAGTCCACCAGGATAACTCAGGATAATCTCTTCCATCTCAAGGTCTATAACCTTAATAACTTCTACATAGTCCCTTTCCTGTCTAAAGTAACCTATTCACAAATTCTGAGATTAGATTGTGAACATCTTTGGGGGAAGGGGACATTATTATGCTTATCACAGTAACCATCCCCAAATCCATAGTTTAGTGTTAACTGATTTTGTACTTTACATAAATGTACAAAAGAGACTGTTTCAGTCTCTTTGTATTCAATTGCGTCTTGCTTCTTTTGTTCAACATTGTGTTTATAAGATTCACCCATATTTCCTGTGGCTATAATTCATTTTCATTGTATGAATATACAACGAATAAGCATTTGGATTGTCTCCAGTTTGGGGGCCATTATGAACTCCACCATGAATATTGTTATTTATGTATACTTTACACATGTGCATACATTTCTCCGGGGTACATATGCAAAAATGAAATTGCTGAGTCAGTGGATATGGGCACCTTAAACTTGACTAGGTAACGTAAAAATGGTTTTCCAAAGTGGTTATCCAAAACTGTATTCCCATCAAAAGAGTATCAAGGTTCTACTTGTTCCACCTTCTTGGTCAACATATTATTGCCAGATTTTCTGTCTTTGATCTAATGTGTATATAAGAGTATTTCTTTGTAGTTTTACCTTGTGTTTTTCTAACATTGAGGCAGCATCTTTTTGTGTGTTCATTGGTCATTTGCATTTCTTTCTCCTAAAGGAATTGTCCAAATATTGAACCCGTTTTTAACTAAGTTGTTTTTTTCCTTATTAATTTGTAGGAGGCCAAAATAACTTCAAAGTACAATTCTTCTGTTGGTTATAAGTTTTCAAATATTTTATCTAATTGTCTTTTTTTTTCTTTTACTATCTTTATTGTGTTTTTGATTATCAGAATGTCTTCATTTTAGTGTAGCTTAATTTATCAATTTTAACATTAATGGTTAGTGTTTCCTGTTTAGGAAAACTTTCCCAATGCTGACGTCATGAAGATTTGTTTTTGTATAACCTTCTAAAAGCTTTCCAGTATTGCTTGTCATGTTTGGGTCAATAATCCTACAATTAAATTTTGGTGTGGTGCCATGTATGGATTCAATTTTATTTCTTTCTTTTTTTCTTTTCTTTTTTTTTTTAATAGATAGCCAATTGTTTCAGTCCTATTTATTTAACAGGCCAATTCTGTAGTGCCAAGTTTCTCATAAATCAAGAGTTTGTATATACAGGAATCTGTTTCTGGGTTTTCAGTTCTATCTCATTGTTCAAGTTTTCTGCCTCTGTAGTAACACCACATTATCACAATTACTGTAGTTTTATAATAAGTAATGATATCTAATGACAGAATTTTGTTCCAATTTTGTTCTTATTCAAAACAGCATTAGCGGGGCGCCTGAGTGGCTCAGTGGGTTAGGCCTCTGCCTTCAGCTCAGGTCATGATCCCAGGGTCCCGGGATCGAGCCCCACATTGGGCTCTCTGCTCAGCGGGGACTGCTTCCTCCCCTCTCTCTGCCTGCTTCTCTGCCTACTTGTGATCTCTCTCCCTCTGTCAAATAAATAAATAAAATCTTAAAAAAACAAAAAAACAGCATTAGCTGTTCTTATCCTTTCCACATTTTCACAAAATTTTTGAATCAGATTATCAACATATGTAAACATTGCTCTGAATCTGTAGATCAATTTAGGAAAAATTGAACTTTTATGATTTTAAGTATTTTATTTTTACTTTTAAATTTATTTTAAAGTAATCTCTATATTCAATGTGGGGCTCAAATACAGAATGCTGATATCAAGTCACTTGCTCTACTGACTGAGCCTGCCAGGTACCCCCAATATCTAATATTTTAAATCATGAACATGACACATCTCTTCATTCAAATAGATTTAATTCCCTCAGTAAAGTTTTACCATCATCCCCATGGAGTTCTTGCACGTCTTTTATTAGATTTATTCCCAGGCTCATGTTGTATTGTGATGCTTTTACAGTACAGGGTATCCTTGTCAAATTTTGTTTCCTGATTTTTGTTATGACACAGAAATACATTTAATTTTTATGTATTGATTTTGTTTTCAGCAGTATTGATAAGCTGTTACTAGTCCTAATATTTTCTTTGTAGATTTAAAAACTTTTCCATATACACAATTAGATTACCTCAAAGTAATAATATTCTATCTTATTCTCTTATCCCTCTTCCTCCTACTTCTTTTTCTTGACCATTTCACTGACTAGAATTGTTAGTATTTAATAAAAGTACTAATAGTATACTTCATTTTTTTCTGATTTCAAAGGGAAATTTTTCAATATTTAACTATTAAATATGATTATTATTTTTTCTTTAATAGATTTTTCTTCATAATAAGGAAGTTCTAGTTAAATAAGTATTTTTACAATGAAATATTGTTACATTTTACCAAATTTGCCTATATTGATGAGATCATGAGTTTTTTCTTTCCATTTATTAACATGTGAAATACAACAACTGATTTTCTAATATTAAAACAGTACAAAATTCTTGGGATTATACCCAACATATAGTTTATATTTATAATTGCTGGATTTTAGCTAATATTTTGTTTAAAATACTTTCACATTTTTAAAAATTAGACTTGTGTTTCTGGTTCCAGAACAAGATGGTATAGATTCACTTTTTAAATACAACTTTTTAAATACAACTAATTATCTGGAAAACATATGATGATGAAAACACTGAAAGCTTTGTAGAAGGTATACTGAATGAGGACCTCAGGACTTGAGAAATGACAACATAGTAAATTCATTGTGCTGTTGTCTTAATCTCACATACACCCCAGACTAAGCATCAGAGAGACCTAAAACCCACAAGCACAAAGGCATTGCCCCTAAAAAGCTCCAAAGGACCAGCAAAGGCAAAGCCGAATAAAGACCTAGTGGAGGGACCCATCCTCTGCTCCAGCACCAGGATACTGGTGGGTGGTCCACTCAGCCCAGACCAATAGAAGCAAAGCCTCAACCACAAATTGGCATCAGAAGGAAGTCCAATCTGTTTACAGAAACAGCAGCAAAGCCCCATGGGCAACACATTCCTTCTTCAAAACCAGAACACCACAGAGAATCAAATTAGCCTGCAGTAACAACCGTACCAAAGTACCAGGCTGTTCCAGCCCCCTGTCCACAACTGGCACACAGGCAGGCAGACTAATATGCTCAAAGTAGCAGCAGGGAAGCCCAGACATGCTGACTGTACACCTGTTACATACCTGTGAAAACAACAGGCAGGCCAGTCCACTGTTAGAAAGTAGCAGAGGGTCAGTAAAGCAGCCTCCAGACAGAGAAGACACTTCAAGACCAAAAAACAAAGCAACCCATTCCTTACTGTTTACACAGTTTTGTACAGGGTAACTTACTGACAGGAGGTATTTAGCAGACAGATGATCCTGGTGCCACGTGGCACTCTCCATCCCCCATTCTTCACAGCTATTCTCCATCAAAGCTGGAGAGCAAGCCACAGCTTTTATAGAGCAATAGGCATGGTGTTGAGGTCCTGGGGTAGTTATCTAAAGTGGGAACTTCTGTGCACTGGTCATCTCTATAGTTATCTAAAGTCGAGGTTTCTGTGTGCCACTTTAGGGAAGATGAGAACAAGCCTTCCTTCATTCCAATTAGGAATATATATTAACCTCCACCGGGCCTGGAACACATAACCCTCAGGGAGGTCACGAGCAAGATGGAGAGCCAAGGATGAAGTCTGTGTTGTCAGCACTCCTACATTCACCTGTAGGGCCATATCAGGTAAACGCTATGCCCAAAAGCCCCCACAAGCCCCCACAAGCTCTCCATTCGGTGGCATAGAGAGATCTAGGGCCAACCACTTGGTATCATCAACCAAGTAGTTGATAATGTCATTATCTATTTATCCAAGTATTGATTTTGAAAGGAAATCCCAATTATAAGGCCAGGGAAAGAACTTGGCTTCATGCTAATAAAAATCTCCAGGTTGATATCCACTACTAATCAGTAAATTCTGGGTATGGTTGATTAACCAATTACTAAACTGACTAAATGTATCAGTGTTGAAATATTACTGTAAGTTTTTCACAAAAAGGAATTCTTTGCTGAAATCAAGGTGAAGTCCATAAGCAAAATCTCCATTTCTCTACAACCATGCCTACAAATTGGTCAGAGTAAAGCATTAGATGAAGCTGATACATGTTTTGGGGCATCTCATTTGATTTCAATGACTAGTACTTTCTTGCTTAATTATTGTTTTTTTTAAAAATATTTTATTTATTTGACAGAGATCACAAGTAGGCAGAGAGGTAGGCAGAGAGAGAGAGGAAGGGAAGCAGGCTCCCTGCTGAGCAGAGAGCCCAACGCGGGGCTCAATCCCAGGACCCTGGGACCATGACCTGAGCTGAAGGCAGAGGCTTTAACCCACTGAGCCACCCAGGCGCCCCAATAATTTTTTTTTAAATAAACTGTTCTCAAATATTGTTTGGGGTTAATTAAAATGCTGCTAAGTAATACACAACACATAGTACATCTCCTCTTACTATGAACATTTAAACATTTCCCATCTTAGATCTTCTCATCGATTTAATTACAAGTTTTTTAATCATTCAAAATAGTTGAGTAAGGTTTTAATATTCATTCTAGATCAGCAAGATTCTCTCAAAATCTTTACCCATTTTCAATTTTACTTTTCTCCTACCATTTTCCTAAAAACATTCATCACAGAAAACAAAACTAAAACAGGATTTGAATTCAAATTTCTTTTTGTCATCTTCCAATTTGATGCTATTGACCTTCAAACAACAAGACTTTTTTTTTTTAAATTAATTAATTTATTTGACAGGGAGAGAGAGAGACACACACAGCAAGAGAGGGAACATAAGCAGGGTCAGTGGGAGAGGGAGAAGCAGGCCTCCCACGCAGCAGGGAGCCTGATGTGGGGCTCAAACCCAGGACCCTGGGATCATGACCTGAGCCAAAGGCAGGCACTTAATGACCAAGACACCCAGGGACCCCATTTTTTTTTCTTAATAGTGAAATTTTTCCTCAACATTTCGGACAAACCTTCAGATATCCCCTTAAACTTTCTAAGAAGAAACAATTTGATTTTTCAGGCAAGGAAGTGAGGTCTACATGGGTAGACTTGATAATGGAGCAGGAAAAGAGACAAACAATAGATTGAAAGAACAGATAAAAAAGCTAAAGTTGACTGAATGTGTTATTGGACCCATGCCATCTGGTTTCCTTCTGCATTTGGCCAATGTGAGACACTGGCAGGAAACTGGAGGTCAGAAAATGGGGGAGTGGATGGGAAGGGTAGGGAAGCTTGAGTGTATCTCCTGCCTTTTGCAGGGTACCAGAATATGCAGCCCCAAAATGTGTCTCTTTGGCATATGAGTTATGTAGAGCCGAAGGCCACTGGAAATCAATAGGTACAATAAAAGCTCTTAAAAACAAGGCACAAGTTTTTCTTTTGTAAAGGAAACTTATATTTTTAAAGTGATTTTCCATTTGTAAGGCTGCCTCTTCTTCCACATCAGGAAGAGAAGAACTCACAAGTCTTACCAATGAAGAAGGCATGGACTTAAATCTGCATAACAAATTTTACTAAACAATTCTTGTTACCAAACTTTTCCTGGTCACTTCCCATAACTTGTCTCTCCTGCCCAGAATCCCAAATCTCCTTCTCTTTTATTGATACTTAAACCCAAGTTCTAGCCACCCTGTTGAGTTACTCATCTCTGGGTACTCCCATGTGAAAGCACCACACACATGCTAATAAACTTTGGTTTTTTTTTCATTCATCTGTCTTTGGCCAGTCTAACTTAAAGGGCCCCAGCTGGGGGTGCCTCGTTGTTCAGCCTATAGAACATGTGACTCTTGATCTCAGAGTTGCACACTTGAGATCTATGTTGGGTGTAGAAATTACTTAAAAACAAAATCTTTAAAGGAAGACTGGGTGGCTCAGTCAGTTAATCATCTGCTTTTAGCTCAGGTCAAAATCTCAGGGTCCTGGGATTAAGCCCCAGCCTCTACCTCTATCAGGCTCCCTGCTCAGCAGGAAGTCTGCTTCTCTCTGACTCTCCCTCTACCCCTACCCCACCCCCACTCGTGCATACACATTCTCTCTCTCTCAAATAAATAAATAAAACAATAAAACAATAAAATAATAATAATAAATAAATAATAAAATAATAAATAAATAAAAATAAATAAATAATAATAAAAATATTTATTTTAAAAATAAACAATAAAAAATAAAATTATAAACAAATTTTATAAATAAAAACTTAAAAAACAAAACAAAAATGGGGCAGGGGGGATCCCAGCTGGAAGGCCTAAGATGTGTAGAAGAAAGACTTTTCTCCCCTCTCCTACAGCTCTCTCTACCCACTGCAGCAGTTCTGGCAGTGGCTTCATTTCTGTGTCTCCAAACATGGCTGCTACAGTTTCCACTCTTACAGGATGACCACAGAACAAAAGAAAAATTATACACCAAACACTTGTTTAAAATAACAGGGCACATTTTATTCAAACTACTGCAGTAGGGGAGAGAGACTTCAGTATAGAACTGAGCTCAATTCCAAGTTCAGCAAAGATAGCTAGGGATATATAGCGAACAAGCAGAGCAAAGGGGTGAATGAATGGAAAAGTACTGAAAGGAACTTGATTAGAATCAAGAGTAGGGGGAATTCTTGCTCAACAGGCTTAACAGGATTTTTGCTAGAGTCAGACCAAGGATTTAGATATCAAGGGTAAAGAATGAGGAATTTGATCAGATATCAAGTGTTGGGGGGAGGGTTTCGCCAAACTGACTTGACAGGATTCTTGATAAAATTGGGCTCACCTGGCCAGATATGGGAGAGTAGGGGTTGGGGGCAAGGAGAGCTCAAAGGAGTCTGACTGGAGTTCATAACTGGACGCCAATAATATCACTTTCGTCCCTCCAGTCTTGGAAAGATAGTTGCCTTATGTTGTTGCTGATACCTGAGTTACCAACCTTTGTTTAGTTTTTAACTCCTCTCACCTATGTAATCAATTTGCTGCATTAAATTCCTTCTATTTTATTGTTGTTATACTTGATAATGAAGTGTAACACCCATACAGAAAAGTACAAAATCTTAAGCCTGATGAATTTTCAAGTGTACACACTCCCATAAAATTATCGCCCAATCAAGAATCGCAATATGAGTGACAACCTAGGAGCCCCTAGCTTGTCCCCTTATAGTCATTACTCTGTAAAGGTTATCTTTCTAAGGTTGTAAATTGGTTTTCCTGTTTTGTATTTTATATATGTAGAAAAATAAAGTTTGTACTTTTTTATGTGGGACTTCCTTGGCCCAACCTTATACCTGTAAGATTTGTCATTGTTGTGTCTATTTTTGTAACTTGTTCATTCTAGTTGCTGTAGAGTATAGTGTTGGGGAAATATGTCATGTACCCATTCCAATGGGTCATGAACATTTGAGTAGTTTCCAGACTTGGTCTTGAACAGTGTTACTATAAACATTCTTGTATGTTTCACCTGGTGAACAGAATATGCATTTCTTTTGGGTATATGTATCCAGGACTGCCACTGCTGAATCACAGATGTGCTTATGTGAATATTGGTATATGCTGCTACTTTTATCAAAGTGGCTTTACCAGTTTATATTCCCAACAACAGTGATGAAATCTCCAATCACTCCACATCTTCACCAATATTAGGTCTTGCCTCCCTTTTTCATTTTAAACATTCTCATGGGTATAAAGCCATATTACATAATTATTTAAATTTGCATTTCTTGCATAACTAATGAGGTTGACCACCGATTTATATTATCTCATTGCAAATACTTATCTCATCCCTTTAGTTTTAAGTACACATCATAGTTGTTTTTTCTTGTTTGATGATTATACTAAAATAAGGAATAATGACTTTCCTATTGTTTTTTTCTTTTTTCTTTCTCATCCCTTCTCTACTGCTGATACTAGTCAGTGTTAACTTTTTAGCATATGTGCTATTTAAAATGCTTATAATTTCATTATTTGATTTGTCACTCTTAAATTATATGTGTCAACTTCTAGTGAGCATAGATAAGGTAATCACTGAACTTACTCTACTTCAGAATTTATTCTATCTCTTCCCTTCCCCTCCAAATTTGTTATAGCTATATTATTTCCAGAGTGTATACTGTTTACATTCTTACCTACAATTCTAACCTCCATATTTTGTTTAACCTCCATATTTCTTTTAGTTTCAGTTCTAGAATTGAATAGAATCAATGTTTCTTGTCAATTCATTTGTAATAGTTCTTTCAATCACATTTTGGATGTTTAAAATTTATCCTCTGGAAGTCTCTTTAAGAAACTTTTCACAACCATAATATTTCTTGAATTATTGAATGTTAAATCATCCTCTGCTTTTAGGCTTGAAAGACAACATGATTGGATTTAAAATCTGGTTTACATGCTTTCTTGTCATGTTTCTTTGAAGATGCCAGCCCAATAACTTCCTGGGTTGAATACTGATAACCCAATTCACTCTTCCACTGTAACCTCAGAGACACACAGCTCCATGTAAAAATGGTGACTACTGATTCTTTCTGTTTTCTCAACTACTCTGCTCCCTAATCAGCCTTGTCCCACCACGTCTTCTACCACCTATTCATCCCTGCTGCTTCACTCACTGCCAAAGATGACGGGTACATTATTTGACTTCAGGGTGGGCCTCTCCACATCAGGATGGGTGTTATTGCTGGTGTATTCTAAGATCTGCCCCCACTGGGCTCTTTTGAAATTCATTACTCTTCTTCATTTTTTTTCCTGAGGGTACTGCCAAACTCAATTGATTTTGAAGGCTTTACATGTATTTTGGAATATGCAGATTTTTTGTGTCTCATATTGTCGCTGAAAATTGGATTTGCAGGGTTGGTTTTATTCTATTGATTTGTATTATTTTTAGGATTAAAAGGGCACATATGTGATTTAAATCACCGTGTTCATACCAGAAGCCCAGGAATAGAAATTTTTAAGGAAACTGAAGTTCAGGTTTCAAAATAAAAAGTGAGAAAAAGAATCTTAACTTCATCTTCCTAACAACATGTTAGGGAACCTATCAATGTGTTCTATGTAAAGACAAGATTAATATCTCTGATAAAAACTCAATGTGAATTTTTTGGTGTCCTCAAAGGTAACTTTTTATAAAAAGATTATTCCAGGGACCATTTTGGCTTTCAATACAGTATTTATTTTATTGACTTTGCAAATTCAAAACTTAGTTCTTTTTGAGGCTTAAATTTTTAAGTCTTATACTATTTATAAATCCAAAAAATTTCAGCAATTAAGAATTTTTTAAGTACTTAATATTGTAATCATTTCCACTTTCTTCTCATATTCAGTATATTCCATTTTCATCTTAATTATTTTATTATTTTTTAAATTTAAATTCTATTAGCCAACATCATTAGTTTCAGGTGTAGTGTTCTATAATTCATCAGTTGTATATAACACCCAGTGCTCATCACATCACATGTCCTCCTTAATGCCCATTGCCCAGTTACCCCATCCCCCTCTCACCTCTCCTCCAGCAACCTTGTTTGTTTTCTATAGTTAAGAGTCTCTGATGGTTTTTCTCCTTCTCTGATGACTTCTAATTCAGTTTTCCCTCCTTTCCCCTATGATCCTCTGCACTGTTTCTTACATTCCAAATATGAATTAAGCCATATGATAATTGTCTTTCTCTGATTGACTTATTCTGCCCAGCATAATACCCTCTAATTTCAACCATATGAATGGAAATGGTGAGTATGCATCCTTTCTGATGGATGAGTAATATTCCATTGTATATATATATATACACAATGGTATATATATACCACATCTTCTTTTTCCATTCATCTTTTGATGGACATCTGGGCTCTTTCCATAGTTTAGCTATTGTGGACATTGCTGCTATAAATATCAGGGTGCAGGTGCCCCTTCAGATCACTACGTTTGGGGTAAATGCCCAGTGGTGCAATTGCTGGGTCATAGGGTAGCTCTCTTTTCAACTTTTTAAGGAACCTCCATACCATTTTCCAGAGTGGCTGCAACATCTTGCACTCCTGTCAGCAGTGTAAGAGGGTCTCTTTTCTCCACATCCTCATCAACATCTGTCATTTCCTGACTTGTTAATTTTAGCCATTCTGACTGGTGTGAGGTGGTATCTCATTGTGGTTTTGATTTGTATTTCCCTGATGCCAAAGAATGTTGGGCATTTTTTCACATGTCTGTTGGCAATTTGGATGTCTTCTTTAGAGAAATATCTGTTCATGTTTTCTGCCCATTTCTTGGCTGGATTATTTGTTTTGGGGGTATCAAGTGTGATTAAGTTCTTTATAGATCATGGATACTAGCTTATTATCTGATATGTCACTTGCAAATAACTTCTCCCATTGCATAGGTTGGCTTTTGTTTTTGTTGACTGTTTCCTTTGCTGTGAAGAAGTTTTCATCCTGATGAAGTCCCGGTAGTTCATTTTTGCTTTTGTTTCCCTTGCCTTTGGAGACATGTCTAGCAAGAAGTTGCTGTGGCTGAGGTCACAGAGATTTCTGCCTGTGTTCTCCTCTAGGATTTTGATGAATTCCTGTCTCACATTTAGGTCTTTCATTCATTTTGAGTTTATCTTTATGTACTGTGTAAGAGAATGGCCCAGTTTCTTTTTTCTATATGTGGCTGTCCAATTTTCCCAGCATCATTTATTTAAGAGGCTGTCCTTTTTCTACTAGGTATTCTTTCTTGCTTTGTCAAAGATTAGTTGACCATAGAATTGCGGGTCCATTTTTGGGTTCTCTATTCCGTTCCATTGATCTATGTATCTGTTTTTGTGCTAGTACCATACGGTCTTGATGATTACAGTTTTGTAATATAACTTGAAGTCCAGAATTATGATGCCTACAGCTTTGGTTTGATTTTTTTTAAGATTCCTGTAACTATTCAATATTTTTTATGGGTCCATATAAATTTTAGGATTATTTGATCCAGCACTGTAAGAAAAGTTGATTGTATTTTGATAGGGATTACATTAAATGTGTAGATTGCTCTGGACAGCACAGATATTTTAACAATATTTATTATTCAAATCCATGAGCATGGAATGTTTTTCCACTTCTCTATGCCTTCCTCAATTTCTTTCATATGTATTCTGTAGTTTCTAGAGTACAGATCCCTTTATATCTTTGATTAGGTTTATTTTTGGTATCTTGTGGGTTTTGGTGCAATTGTAAATGGGATTGTATTCCTTAATTTCTCTTTCTTCTGTCTTGCTGTTGGTATGTAGAAATGCAACTGATTTCTGTCCATTGATTTTATACCCTGTCACTTTGCTGAATTACATATAAGTTCTAGCAATTTTGGGGTGGGGTCTTTTGGGTTTTCCACATCAAGTGCCATTGCTTCTGCCAAGTGAGACTTTGACTTCTTTGTCAATTTGAATGCCATTTATTTTGTTATCTGATTGCTAAGGCTAGGACTCCTAGTACTATGTTGAACAAAAGTGGTGAGAGTGGGCATCACTGTTGTGTTCCTGGCCTTAAGGGAAAATCTCCGCTTTTCCCCATTGACAATGATATTTGCTGTGGGCTTTTCATACATGGCTTTTATGATATTGAAGTAGGTTCTCTCTATCCCTACACTGTTGAGAGTTTTAATCAAGAAAGGATGCTGTATTTTGTCAAATGCTTTTTCTGCATCAATTGAGAGGATCATATGGTTCTTGTCCTTACTTTTATTAATGTGATATATCACAGTGATTGATTTATGAATGTTGAAACACCTTTGCAGCCCAGGAATAAATCATACTTGGTCGTGGTTAATAATCCTTTTAATGTACTGTTGGATCCTATTGGCCAGTATCTTGGTGAGAATTTTTGCACTCATGTTCATCAGGGATATTGATCTATAATTCTCCTTTTTGGTGACGTCTTTGCCTGGTTTGGGGATCAACCTAATGTTGGTTCATCGAACAAATTTGGAAGTTTTCCTTCTGTTTCTATTTTTTGAAACAGCTTCAGAAGAATAAGGATTAGTTCTTCTTTAAATGTTTGGTAGAATAACCCTGGGAAGCCATTTGGCCCTGGATTCTTGTTTCTTGGGAGATTTTTGGTTACTGACAATTTCCCTGTGGATTATGGGGCTGTTTAGGTTTTCTATTTCTTTTTGTTTCAGTTTTGGTAGTTCATATGTTTCCAAGAATGTGTCCATTTCTTCCAGTTTGTCTAATTTGTTGGCATATAGTTGTTCATAATATGTTCTTAAAATTGTTTATATTTCTTTTTTAAAATAAATTTTATTTATTTATTTTACAGAGAGAGAGAGAGATCCAAGTAGGCAGAGAGAGAGGGGGAAGCAGGCTCCCCGCTAAGCAGAGAGCCTGATGTGGGGCTTGATCCCAGGACCCTGAGATCATGACCTGTGCTAAGGGCAGAAGTTTAATCCACTGAGCCACCCAGGCTCCCTGTTTATATTTCTTTGGAGCACTCCTCTTTCATAATTTTATTAATTGGGTTCTTTCTCTTTTATTGCTGATAAATCTGGCTAAGGGTTTATCAATCTTATTATTTCTTTCATAGAACCCAACTTCTAGTTTCATTGATCTGTTCTACTGTTCTTTTGTTTTCTATATCATACTGGGTTTTTGTTTTTTTGTTTGTTTGTGTTTCATCTCTGCTCTAATTTTAATTTTTCTTCTCCTGCTTGGTTTAGGCTTTATTTGCTGCTCTTTCTCCTGTTCCTTTGGGTGTAAGGTTAACTTGTGTATTTGAGACTTTTAAAAATTTTTTTAGAAAGGATTGCATTGCTTTGCACTTCCTCTTAGGACCACCTTTGCTGTATCCCAAAGGTTTTGAACAGTTGTGTTTTCATTTTCATTTGCTTCCATGAATTTTAAAATTTTTCTTTAATTTCCTGATTGACCCATAGTTCTTTAGTAGGCTGCTCTTTAACCTCCAAGTGTTTGAGTTCCTTCCAAATTTCCTCTTGTGATTGAGTTCAAGTTTCAAAGCATTGTGGTCTGAAAATATGCAGGAATGATCCCAATCTTTTGGAACAGGTTGAGTCTTGATTTGTGTCCCAGTATGTGATGTATTCTGGAAAATGTTCCATGTGCACTAGAGAAGAATTCCCTCCAGAAGAATTCTCTCTCTATATATATCTGTGAAGTCCATCTGGTCCAGTATGTTAGTCAAAGCTCTCGTTTCCTTGTTGATCTTCTGTTAGATGATCTGTCCTTTGTTGTGAGTAGGATGTTGAAGTCCTCTACTCTTATGGTATTATTATAAATGTGTTTCCTTAATTTGGTAAGTAATTGGTTGATAAAGTAATTGCTCCCAAATTAGGATCATAGAGATTTTTAACTGTTAGGTCTTCTTGTTGGATAGACCCTTTATGTATGATGTAGTGTCTGTCTTCATCCCTTACCACAGTCTTTCATTTAAAGTCTAATTTTTCTGATACAAGGATTGTTATCCCGGCTTTCTTTTGATGTCCACTGGCATGATAAATTTTTCTCCAAACCCTCACTTTCAATCTGGAGGTGACTTTAGGTGTAAAATGAGTCTCTTATAGACAGCATTTGAATGGGTCTTGCTTTTTTTTAAATCCAATCTGATACCTCGTGTCTTTTGATTGGAGCATTTAGCCCATTTATATCCAGAGTAACTATTGAAAGATATTAATTTAGTGCCATTGTATATCCTATATAGTCCCTGTTTCTGTAGCCTGTTTCTTTCTGGTCTATGTTATATTTGGTCTCTCTATTCACTTACAGGAACCCTTTTGATATTTCTTGCAAAGCTGATTTGGTGACAACAGATTCTTTTAGTTTCTGTTTGTCCTGGAAACTCTTTATCTCTCCTTCCATTCTGAATGATAGTCTTGATGGATGAGGTATTCTTGGCTGCATATTTTTCTCATTTAGTACCCTGAATATATCATGCCAGCCCTTTTCAGCCTGCCAGGTCTCTGTGGATAGGTCTTCTGCCAGTCTAATCTTTCTCCCATTGTAGGTTATAGAGCTCTTGCCTCAAGTGGCTTTCAGAATTTTCTCTTTATTTCTGAAATTTGCAAGCTTCACTATTATATCTCATTCTTTTCTTTTTCTTCTTTTTTAAGATTTTATTTATTTATTTGACAGAGAGAGATCACAAGTAGGTAGAAAGGCAGGCAGAGAGAGAGAGAGAGAGGAGGAAACAGGCTCCCCGCTGAGCAGAGAGCCCGATGCGGGACTCGATCCCAGGACCCTGAGATCATGACCTGAGCTGAAGGCAGCGGCTTAACCCACTGAGCCACCCAGGTGCCCTCTCATTCTTTTCTTATTGATTTTGAGGGGCATTCTCTCTACCTCTTGAACTTGATTGCTTGTTTTCTTCCCCAGATTAGGGAAGTTCTCAGCTATGATTTGCTCAAATACTCAATCTCTCTCTCTTTCTTCTTTCTCTGAGACCCCAATAATTCTAATATTGTTTTGCTTTATGGTATTGCTGATTTCTGGAAGCCACCCTCCATGGTCCATTAGTTATTTTTCTCTCTTTTCTTCAGTTTCCTTCCTTTCCACCATCTTGTCTTCTTTGTCCCTGACTCTCTTCTGCCTCATTTATTCTAGCTGTTAGAGCATCCAATTTAGACTGCATCCCAGTTAAAGGATTTTTTATTTTGACTTGATTAGATTTTATTTCTACACTAAGAGATTCTCTAGTGTTTTTATGCCTTTTTAAGGCCCAGCTAGCACCTTTATAATCATTATCCTGAATTCCAGCTCTAACTGGAATTAACTTTATTTATGTCCATATCAATTAGATCTGTTGCAGAGTATTACCTCTGGTTCTTTCCTTTGTTTTGAATTTCTCCTTCTAGTCAATTTGCCTAGAAAAGAATGGATGAATGAGAGAAGAAAATAAAATATCAACCACAACCCAAGCAAAATATACACTAGACATATCTGAAGATAATATCTGAACACTTTGGATATGTTCAGATTCTTGGTAATGCTTGGGAGTTAACCAATTATTCTGGCAAGCACTGCAAACTATCCCAGTTCCCTGAGCAAAAGAGTGACCATACACACAATCTCACAGATGTAAATTTTGTCAGAGTGTCAGGGAAAAGGGATCTGCTTCCTCTGCAAAGACTTCACTGTCTCTTTCTGCCTCAAACAGTCATTTGCCTGGACACTGAGTTCTCTTCTGGGGACTAGAGCTCTTGGGGAGAGGTACAGGTGGGCCAGACTCCCAGTGGTTGCAGATGACTTAAGGTTGTTCCATAGCTTATTTTATTGTATAGGTTATAAGTCATATCTGGATAAACCTGACTTCCTTGTTTTAGCAATTCATCCAGTAAATAACTTTAGCACATACACAATAGGGCTTTGTGTACTTTCCTGACATATCTTTTTCGAGTGATAGTGTAACATGAACTAACTGTGCAGTTTTCTTCCACAGCTTCTCTAAATCACCTCTCACAATCTCCATTGTTGCCTACTGGGATGCACTGAAAAACAATTCTTTTAGGAATAGAGATGAAAAAAAAAAATTGTCCTTGCCCTTGAGAAGCTCCTATTTTGTGTAGTGGGCAAGAACAGACCAGAATAGCTAATACTATAAGGTACATGCTATAATAGAGGTATCATAAGAGTACTATAAGGAAATAGAAGAAGTTGTGATTAATTGCATACAGGTAGGGGATGATGATTATCAAGATATTATTGTGGAGAGATTATATTCAAATAGGATTTAAAAGGTTGTCAGGATTTCTATTGCATGAACAAATATACAGACTCCATGAAAGGACAAACATATTTGAGGGTATGTTTCCTAAATCTGCAAGCTTTAAATTTTTATTTACTCACAACATCAAACTATCAAACTGTACATATCTATCCTGTTCACTTTCATCATTTCCCTTTCATTGCATATAGAGACAATAAAAGATTAATTGCAAGAAAACTATGCAAGCATCTTCAGATTTAGTAAGAGAGGCAACGACAGGTCTAAATTTCAGGACAAACTTTTCATGCTCTGACCAGATTCTGAAACACTGTCTCTTGCATATCTTGTACAATCATGTATCAAATGACCTAAAGTCTGTGAGAATCTCAGGAAAGACAAAAAGGATCTGATGCTTGAAAAGCAAGAGGGTTGGGTATATTAAATAAGTCTGGTGCCATTCTCCAGATTTCATTTATGTATTCTTTCATGAAACCCAGAATTCTTGAAAGCAGTGCTTCAGATGTTGGGTAGAGTCTGAAAAAGAAGGATGGGATTTGTGAGGCCTTGGAATCTTCCCAGAGATTTGACTTTCTCCTGCAGGCACAGAATGGTCATCCATGCCTTTTTAATAGGAAAGTTATCAAATATGTATTTTAGAAAAATATCTGTGGCAGCAAAGCTAAGGATGAAATGGTAACCACAAGCAGAAAGGATAGTTTACCCTACTTTTCTCTTGGAGTCTTTGCAACTCTATTTTTTAATGCATTGCCCTGTGATAAATATTTCATCTTGTTGTTCCATTCTGAAAGATACTGAAGTGTAGTGAGTAAGCATAGAAACAGAAATGAAGAGAATTCTGCTTCTAGAACTGCTTTTGCTATCATGATGGATAGAACACAATTCCCATTTCCACAATAAAGAGTTTGAGCATCATCAATTGAAAACCCATTAAAATGCATTTTTATTTCAATGAAACTATTCTGATATTAACAGATTTAATTTTCCCTGTGCTGTACAACTTCATGCAACACAAAGTTCCTATTACTGGAATCAAAGAGTAATAAGAAGTCCAAGAATGTTATGAAATGACCTATTAGTCATTTTATCAGTGAGGGAAAGAAGAGTAGAACAAGAATATGCAAGGTATATACGTTAACTAACTAGAATTCAAATAAAAATTTGGAAGAAAAAAGAAATTAGATGAAAAATTTATATCTTAAAAGAAAAAAATAGGGGCACTTGGGTGGCTCAGTGGGTTAAAGCCTCTGCCTTCAGTTCAGGTCATGATCCAAGGGTCCTGGAATTGAGCCCCGCATCGGGTTCTCTGCTCAGTGGGGAGCCTGCTTCCTCCTCTCTCTCTGCCTGGCTCTCTGCCTACTTGTGATCTCTGTCAAATAAATAAGTAAAATCTTTTAAAAATATTAATTCCTAGATGACCTCAAGTAAGTTTATCTTGAACCAATTTTTATAGACAATTAAAAGAATTCAAATGAAATATTGCTATAATTTTATTGTGAAAAATACATGCATGTTAAAGTGAATTAAAAAACTGGGTTTTAGAAAATAAACATTATAAATGGGAAGCATGCATTTAGGAAATTGACAAGGTTACTGGTCTATGAAGAAACCACTCAGATGAAACTATGGGTTTTTTTTTCCTATCAGGTATATTTGTACAAAAAATATATCTGAGAGCCCCTGGGTGGCTGTGCTGGTTAAGCAGCTGCCTTCAGCTCAGGTCATGATCCCATGGTTCTGGGATCTAGCTTCAGGTCACGCTCCCTCCTCAGCAGGGAGTCTGCTTCTCCCTCTCCTCTCCCACTCATGCTCAATTGCTCTCTCTGTCTCACTCAAATAAATAAAAATTTTTTTAAAAATTCTGAAAAGTTGTGATAGCTCATAGAAACCACTTTCCAGAATTATAAGGGAGAAGCACCCATATGTGGCCATCTGCATTAGGAATGGCAATGAATGCATATCATAAAGGAGGCAGGCGTTTAGCAGTCCCATAGACATCTGTGGTTACCTCCCTCCAGAGTCCATCTCCAGAGGAGGCACGTATATTATTGAGGATACAATAAACTCCCCTACAGGACTGGCTTCCAAATCCTCAGCTCCTGTACTACTTCCTAAAACTGATCCATACCTGAGAAACCACCCACAGACATGATCAGTCTACTTTCCTTTTCACCATCTTCCTTCTCCAACTTTCCAAAAGAAAGGCTGATCTAAATCTGACTCTGGTGTAATATGCTGCAGTGTAGAAATCTATGGAACACCTGGCAAAGGCACAGTTTGTAATACTGGCATTGGTAAAGGCTGCTTAGGTAAAGGCATGATGAATCCATAATAGGGCATCTTGTCTTTTCTGGTCTTATAAATGTATGGTAAAGCAGAAAAATGGTGTTAGAAATGGGGTATTTGGGCCCATGCTGGGATGCTTTTGAAGAAAACCAGAATATGTCACCCAAAAATACACCTCCTTGACTTAAGAATTATTTTAAGCTAACTGCAATTAAGAAGTAGAGAATGTGGGCGCCTGGGTGGCTCAGTGGGTTAAGCATCTGCCTTCGGCTCAGGTCATGATCTCAGGTTCCTGGAATGGAGCCCCACATCGGGCTCTCTGCTCAGTAGGGAGCCTGCATCTCCCTCTCTCTCTGCCTGCCTCTCTGTCTACTTGTTATCTCTCTCTCTGTCAAATAAATAAATAAAATCTTTAAAAAAAAAAAAAAAAGAAGTAGAGAATGTAAGAAAAGCTCTCCACCTTCCCCCATTTGAATAAATGCAGGACATAAATTTACAAAGGTGTCCCTCCACCCCGGTCTAGCAGGAAACATGTTAATCCCAAGAGACAACTTTAGACCCTTCTTGGTCTGGAGGTGGCACCAGAGGAATCTACGTAACAAATCTGACCAACTAGTCTCCCCTCTATTTGCCTTCACAATTTGTCCTCAGAGACTCAAGGCTCCTTTCCTTGGTCTCCTCACTTCTCCAGAAATTGATCAGTCCTTTGCTGAGAAACAATATAAACTCAAGTTTTAACCAAACCTTTGAGTTCCTCATCTCCAGGGACTCCTTACATACGTGACACACGTTTGTAAACTTCTGTTTGTTTTTCTCTTCTCAGTCAGTCCAATATACAGGGCAGCTATAAGACCCACAATGGATAAAGGAAGAGATTTTTCCTCCCTCATGCTCTGAAATCAGATACATTGCAAAACAGAATGTTAGGAATAACTTTGATATTTGTTTAATGACCTTGCCTTTTCCTTCCTCCAACTATGATTTTGTCAAATGTGTCACTTCCCAGGGAGAGGACATTGAGAACAAAGACAATGAAATATGGAATAGTGAGTGCAAAGGTGCATTGTTTCATCCAGGCATCAACTCATGGCATGACCCTGTACACTATCTATTATATATTAAGAAGTTTTTGTTAGTTTTTAGGTGTGGTGATGTTATTGTGTTTATGTAGGAAATTTTTTTTCTAGAGATATTAATAAAATAAATAGAGGAGAAATTATTTGATGTCTCCATTTTTACCATAAAATACTTGAAAATATTAAGCAAAGATGGCCAAAAATTAATTATTAAATCCATGATGGACACATAAATGTTTATTACAGATAGTAATACAGTGTTCAGATGTCCCGCAGTAGTATCATTTTGTAGAATGAGACCATTTTAGACAACCAAAAAATTATTAATTTGACCTAAATTTATTAACAGCCTATGAGTAAAAAAAAAATCCTGAAATGCATATTTTTCAGTTATGGCTTATTAAAACCCTAGTTTCCTTTCCTTTTAGCTCAGCAAAGCAAGGCACCTCTAAGTTACTAACAGTAAGTACATTATGTAGTCTCTGATAACTCTCAGGAAGGTTTTTTTGGTATGCTTTCTAGTAATTGCATAAATGAATGCTTTCAATAAGTAGATCAATCTTTTTTGCAAGTCAGATGATTTCCAATTATTCCCTAACAAAATTGGGATTTAATTGAGTTGCCAGCTGATAGCTTATCAAAAATAATTTTCAAGGAAGATAACTATATAATTTTTCAAAAACAACTCAGAAGGCATCCAAAGAGTTGATTGGCATTGCTATAACAAAACTCCTTCCATTTTCATCTACATATTTATGTAATCACGTTTTCTTAGTATTTATTTCTAGAAAGATGAAGAAATAGAAATAGGATGCATGCTGAACCCTCTCTCATTCTAGTAATAAGTAGCAATTTATAAATGAAGTAATTGGGGGAGGAGCACCATCTATCTTATTTAATAGATGCCTTCCCATTAATGTTTTATTTTTTATATTTCATTATTATTCATCAAAATATAAAATATTTATGTTGCTTTGATTAATTATGAATTTATGGTTGTTGTAATAATCTAATCAAGAAGAAGTCTTTTAACATTTAGAGCCAAATTTGTCAGGAAGTTTTAAAAAATACGTATGTATGTATATATGTATAATGATGAGATCAATAAAAGGCTTTACAGGTAAAATAGATTACATTAGTACAAATTCTATGGATAATCTTGTTTCCATGAAGACATAGAATGACAACAGGAGTACACGGAGAAAAAGGGAGTGATTTAATATGTCTGAATGTTACAGAAATGTCTGGCCTTATATTTTTTAAATGAATGATTTGGTACATTGAATTGCAAAAGATGTTTATATTTTATTGGATATGCAGTTTTTTAAAAGGTAATATAAATGTTCTTCAAAATACTAATATATAAAGCATGCTGGGGGGTTTTTCTTTTCTTTTCTTTTCTTTCTTTCTTTTTTTTTTTTTTTTTTTTTTGGCGGGAAGTGGGGGAAGGGGGCACAGGACAGCTGAGTGTTCTTGTAGCTGTTTTGCACCAGCTGTTGACTAAGGTACAGTGAAGTTACCAGAAAAGGCACTGCATCACACGCTCAGTTTGACACCCTGCCCTTCACCCCTTTCCCTGAGTGCCTCATACCCCCAAAGGTGGAGGAGAAGGAACTAAAACAGGAAGGAGAGAAAGAGTGAAAGAGAAGATCCCACTGTCTCCATTCTCCAGATCCCTCACTCTAAAGCTAGGTTGAAAAAGACACTAATTTAAATGAAAGATGAGATTGAAGTTTCTACCTGTACTAGACTTGATTTAATAACTGAAATTGAAAAGAAAATTATATGGTCTTTCACGGTATTATTAAGGGACAGGACAAAAGGCCTTAACATACTTTGGGCAGGATTTATTCAGCAGATCCATACTGCTGAATAAATTGGTTCCCTAAATATTTCCATATATACAAAAACAATAATACACTGAGACATTAATAATAATCCCTATATAATAATAATTTTCTTCACTGGGCATATATATATATAAATATATATTTTATATATATACAGATTTATGGGTTTTTTGAGAAAGAGAGAGAGCAGGCACACATTGAGCGGGGAAAGTGTAGAGGGAAAGAATCTCAAGAGACTCCCCGCTGAGTGTAGAGCCTAACCCAGGGCTCTATCTAAAGACACGAGATCGTGACCTGAGCCAAGATCTCAACTTGGAAGTTTAACTGACTGAACCACCCAGACACACCTAATTTTTTTTTATTTTGTTAACAAATGTACTACTTTTCCAGAGAGAAAGAAAAATATTTCTATATTTTTATTACTAAGAAACGTTAATCTTAATTTTAATATCTATATACATGAATCTAGGGCAAATTTTTTTATATTTATAAAAGTATTACACATAAGTAACTCAGAAATTCAAATCATACTAACAGGTTTATATATAGCCCAGCATTTCCTTATTCCCCTCTGCCTTTCTCTCTTTATCCCACTTCATAGAACAAAATACTTTGGATGCAATTAACTATTTCTTCTGGTATCTATGTCCATATTTCTAAGTAAAAGACACTTATCTACTTGTGTTCTCCATTTTCAACAATATCCATGACCTCATATTATAATAAAGATTTAATTCATTCCTAATTTCTTTTCCTCCCCCTCCTCTTCCTTTTATAATTTTTATCTCCATTTTCATGTTTTCCCTCTTATGACTATGACTATGTACGTATTGTTCCATGAGGTCAGAAGTAGATCAAAAGTATATTTTTGTGGAGCCTAAGTGGCACAGTCGATTAAGAGTCCAAGCTTCAGGTCATGATCTCAGGGTTGTGAGATGGAGCCCCATATCGGGCTCTGTATTCAGTGGGGAGTACACTTGATATTCTCTTTGTCCCTCTCGCTGTGTCCTTCCCCCTGCCCCTGAGCAAATTAATAAATTATTTATTTATTTATATTTAAACAAATAAATAAATCTTTTTTAAAAAAGTATTCTTTCTTCTACAATTTTCTATTTCATCTGGAATTAATTTCCTAATTTTCTTTGTATGTCTAAATCTTCTTACGATTTCTAATAGTTCTGTAGAATACTTTCAATACATTTTTTTGTGTGGTTAACCAGCCCCTCTTTTGTTAAAGCCCAGATCTGGTGCTCAAATCTAGACTGGTTGTCCTTTAGGTATGAAGTACAGCTGACATCCACTTGCCTCTTTTGCACTGACTCCCATGTTTCTTGAATCTTGTTTTTTTCTTGGTTTTTATAGAGAATCTTTTAGTATTTTCTTGGAAAAGTTTACAAAGGAGATACTTTTTTTTTTTCCAGATTTTTCTACTTTGAAAATGTTTTTATTCTACCTTCATTCTACCTTCATACACAACTGATAGTTTGGAGGGTGTGTAAAATTCTAAGTTAAAAATTAATTTCACTCAGAATATTGTGGCTACTGTATTATCTTTAAGCTTTCACTGGTGGTGCTGAAAAGTCTGATGACATTCTAATTCCCATTTCTTGGTAAGTGATTTAGTTTTCTTTTCTCTCTGAAGTTTCTACTCCTTGTTCTCCTTATTGTTTGGGGTGATTTTCTAGTTGAACAATTCTGACTATAACAGGATGTGTGCAGCCCATACCTTCTCGAATTTCTTTTCATCCTCAGCCCAGGGACTCATGCCAGAGGTCAGAGGACAGCTGTTTCCCCTAAAATCTTTGAATAGCAGTGAAAGTGCAGGGAATCAGCTCATTTGCCTGGGTAAAAAATGGATAGCATAAATAGAGGCAAGAGAATCTTCTCCCTGTGCCAGTCGTCTTCTGCTGTATAACTTCCGTAGATAGAATGTTTTTGTCCCCTCTCTCCCAAATACACATGTTGAAATTCTAACCTCCAAGGTGATGGTATTAAGAAGCAGGGCCTTTGAGAGGTATTTAAGTAATGAAGGTTTAATGCCTTTATACAAGAGGCCAGAGAAATCTCCCTAGGCCTCTTCCACTGTGTGAGGTTACAGTGAAAAGATGCTGTAAGAGCCAGGAAATGCACTCTTACCAGACACTGAATCTGCTTGCACTATGATCTTGGACTTCCCAGTCTCTAGAACTATAAGGAATAAATTTCTATTGTTCAGAATCCACCCAACCACCTACTTTATGGCATTTTGTTAGAGCAGGCTGAATGAACTAAGGTAGAAATAAACCACCCAAAACTCAGTGGTGTACAACAACCACCATTTCATCATGCTCATGATTTTGTACATTAGGAATTGAACAGAACAAGTGAGAATAGCTTGCCTCTGCTCCACCATAACTGAATCTACGGGTGGCTCAAATGACCAGGGAGAGTTGGGATGGGGTCACTTGTCTGGGGCTTCAGTTCTGTCAGTTGATTCCGCAGTCCCTCTCCATGTTATAGCTGCTGGAGCTGAATGGCCAAAATGGCTTCTTTGTTCACGGTCAGTGAGTGGGCTGGTATGGATGGAACATACTAAATATATATTGGACTGTGGAATACAGCTTCTACATGAACAATGAGCCAGAAGAATCTAAGTTTGAATTAAGAAGCACCAAAAGGGAATATCACCACAGCAGGTAGAAAGCAAGGAAAGAAGATAAGAAATGGAGGATACCAGATTAGAACTGAGAGAATATGTCTCTGAGGACCCATTGCAGGAAATGGCGCCTTAGAAGACTGCACTGAACAGTACATACTAGGCACTCCCTGGAGAACTCCTGAACATGTGTAGAGAATTTGAAATAGTTCTTAGTATTCTGCAAATAAGGAAGGACTCAGAGAAACAATACCCTTTTATTATCATCATGACCTCATTTCACACATGTGCATGCACACGTGTGCACACACACACACACACACACACAGAGGAATGGCCAAAGGAAACATCTATTACAACAATAAGACATCTGCAGTGACTGTGTAACTTCTTGACTGTAGAATGATGTTCATGTCATGAACCATTCAGTCCCCCTATAAAGAACACATCATCTGGAATTGGTGCAGCCCATACTTTGCAATCAATGGATATTAAATATACTAAGGAAATTACAAATCGATGTTTGTTTTGACATCATTCATACACTGGAGGAGGAATATGCCAATAGCTCTTGTTGATACAGTAAGTAGTTCAGAATATAGCAACTGAAGTCATGCATCTAAATGCCATAATAGACAAAAGGAGAGATTTGGAAGACAATAAATATTCAGAGACTGCAGGAAGCACACAAGGTCAAGAAGAATTAATGCGTTACCTGTACCACTAAAAAATAAATCTTTAATCTCTCCTTAAATGGATAAAAATGGTTCCTTTTTTTAAAAAAAAATCCTATCTTATGAGAGCTATCTATTGCTTGCACCCCAGCCTCTTCTCACTTTGTCATTTGGATAAAAACCCCTTTGGATGAACTAAGTTCTCCCACAACTGTCCCATCTCCCTCTCTCAATTTCATCCCCAAAGAACATTTCAGAAGCTGCTAGTATACCATAGACTATTCAACTCTGATGAACCAGTCCCATTCAATCATGTTGCTATCACCCAAGTAGCATATGGCAATGCATGACTTAATGTATACTGTTACATTTTTCCAGATTAGAATTCCTTTTCCAGAATGTGACAAGATGAGGTTCTAAATGAAAAGATTTTACCCTCCTGAGCCGTAAGAGTTTCTTCCTTAAAGGTCCTAGGTTTTTAGACTGTCAGTTCATTTATTTCTAAATCTTTAGTTAGCCATTTTGCAAACAATATGACACACTACTTTTTGTTTCGTTTTGAGTATGGTTTGAGAAATACTATTTTAGAAATAGCTGAATAAATAAAAATGGAAAAATTCCTAGGGCAATTTATCCATAACATAACTCACCAGAACCTACTAATGTTGTGAATGATTACTTCATAGAACATAGATCAAATCTATGGAAAATGTGATGTTTTCTAACTAAAGATCAGTGTTGTTTGATGGCTACTCTTTCTTTACTCTCGTAATCAAAACAAGTATCTGAGGTCTTCAAAGAAAGTGACCACTTCAACTTCATCCCTACTCTAAGTTTAATTTTAGCTACTAAACAATTGTAAATGGCAAAAGGGGCTCTTTAAACTTATAAATAGTCTTTCAATCTCCTAAAGAACTTTGGATGCTTCATTTTCAAGTAGCTCTAAATGAGTTTTCCCCATAATTCCTAATGGCAGAGTACTTACAGGCTGCTTCTGACTATTTCACATTAAGGCAAATATGTCAACCTTCTAGTTCTTTATTTTAGAAAGAAATACTCAGAAGCAAATGAAAGAAGGAGGAAAAGGGTAAGAGAAAGGAAAGGAAGAAAAAAGGAAGAGGAGGAAAGTAGTGTGTCAGATTGTTTACAAAATGACTATCTACATAATGTTTCACAAAAGAACCACAATAAGTCCTCAGATCCCTGTCCCCACTCTTTGCAATATGACTTTGGGGGTCCTCCCATTAAGAGGTGGAGGCTATATTTCTATTCCTGAACATAGGTTTGTCTATATCATTTGTTTCAGTCAGTGGGCCATCACGAATGTGATGCAAGCAGAGATTTGTGCTTTGGGAATTGCCTTCTCTTGCAGCTCTGGAATCCTGATCCTACCATGTGAAGAAGCCCAGACTAGACTTTTGGTAAGTGGAGCCCATGTGGAGCAGACAGGAGCCAAATTTCTTTATTTTCTTTATAATTTATTGGTTACAATTTATAATTTATTATAACTTATTATAATATTATTAAAATGTATTGATTTCCTGCAATAGTAGATGAAGATTAACCTCTATCCAATCCATATGTCCCGTGAACTTGAAGAGATTCAAAGAATGTGAAACTGAGACTTCAAAGATGGGACATGAGCATTCAACGTAGAAGCAACAAAGATGTGGAAGACCCTAAAGCTGGAATGTGTTGGAGTGCAGTGAGTAGGGTGTGGTGGACTGGAAGAGCATAAGGTGCAATGGAAAAGGTAGACACGGGCATGCAAGACCATTAGAACAGGAAAAACTTTGCAACCCAGCAAGAACTAGATTTTATTTTGTGTATCTTTTTTTTCTATCAGATTCAAGGAGGGTTTGCTGTTGTTGTTGTTGTTTAAAGTAGTATGCAATACTGATGATACATGGGGGAAATCAGGGGGAGAGACTCCAAATAACCCAAGCATTTTAGAAGGCAATTTGGCTATACAAATCAAAGGACTTTTTGCATGCCCTTTAGCCCAGAAATTCCACATTATTTTAAGAAAACATAATGACTCTGCAAAAACATTTTTAAAAATATGTTCATCTCACTGTTTTTGATAATAGTGAGAAACTGGACATAACCAAAATGCCTAATGTAAATTGATTAATGAAATAAATTGCAGTATCTCATAATGGATTACTATTGAGCCAT
Source organism: Mustela putorius furo (assembly GCF_011764305.1). Taxonomy (NCBI): domain Eukaryota; kingdom Metazoa; phylum Chordata; class Mammalia; order Carnivora; family Mustelidae; genus Mustela; species Mustela putorius. The sequence goes on from NW_025421998.1 coordinate 91,521,144, forward strand.
TAAAAATTATCATAGAAGTCTGTATATATGGGAAAACATGGAAAAGGGCAGGTTACAAAGTAGTATATTTTATATAATCCTAATTACCTAGAAAGAAAATTGCAGGGAAATATATGAGAGAAAAAAATAGAGAGTCCAATGTTATATTGGTTATATTTGTATATAGAGTTGAGCGTTGCAGTAGAAAATTATTTGGGGAAAAATTTTTTAATCCCCAAAGGTCTCAAATCTTGTATTCTCTACATTCAAACATGACTGCATGTCTGGGTCAGAAATACTGTACAAAAAGCCTTTTTGTAAATTTCAGGTATTGGGTGTTAAAATCAAAAAAGAAAACTGCGTCAGTCAAAATATAGAGATTACATACAGTATAAATTTAGCTCTGTAACAGACTACATGAAAACGATTAGGAAAAAAAATATATATATATGCTTGCCAAAAATTTAAACCTGAGTCTAGAACTAAGAAAGTACTGTAAGAGAAAACTACTTGCAGTGCCAAATTAAAAGTCAAATACATTGAGTCCAGACTATGGCACAGGCAGAAGGAGATGGGCAAAGACCATTCTTCCACCTATGTGAGGATCCAACAGCCACCCGATAGCCTAGGCTTCTCCCTGTCACATCAGGCGCAAATCAAACCCGTTAAGAGGAAAAAAAAAAAAAATTAAGCACCTCAACATTTTGGTCCCTATAAAGTGGAGCTCCTTCACAAACTACCTTTTTCTCTTCAGGATTCCCTGAGAACACCCAGCCAGGTATGCTCATCTCCTCAGAAGTCTCCAGACTTAGACTTGGGATTTACCTCCCTTTGGGAAAATATCTTTATCTTCTTTTGTTGATATTCTCTGTGTAATTAAAGGGGAGAGAGGATGTGGATTTTTAAAATCTTAAATAAGAAACAAAACAAACAAAAAACCTTTACTTTTGCATATTATTGTCTTTCCCTAAGTAGCCTTACAAGGGGGAAGAAAAATGTATCTGCCTTTAAGAAATTGCTGTGATTCTTAATCAAAGTTTTTTGAAGTTCAAGCTCAACATTGCTGGTTTTATTTTCTTCTTTTTACCTTGTCTCTATTTTCTCAACTTTCTTCAGTGAATATGCAATTATTTTCAAGGACAGAAAAATTAATATTATTAATTTCTTTTATCTCACTACCAATTTTCTTGCTTTATTTTTAAAAAGAAAAAAAAAAGTCTCAGGATGCTGAAGTCCCTGGGTTTGAATGCTAGAACTAATAATAAAGGTCGTTTGGCAGTTGCTGTCACCCAGAATATGAATTGGGTAAAAAAAAAAGTTCTCGCACAGATTTCTAACAGTGTTCCTAAGGCTTATTTCTCCTAACTTTATAGGCCCTGGACAAATGCCTGCAATTTTGTAAACTCTCACAAATAAAGGAAAGAATCTAAAGTTCCCATAGAAAGTGTCGGGGCACATAAGGATTTCCATTTGTGGATAGAAAAGACTATAGCATATTAAATCAGAACGCTTGGAAAGTGGATAATTGTAGCAAATTGCATTTCCCCAAAATTGCCACAGCATTATCTCCCACTCCTCAGGCTCATCTACAATGTGACCTTGACATTCTTCCCACCATGACATGGGTCTGCTTTTCCTCCCCCTTACTCTGGGTAGATGTGTGACTCACTGGGGACATTTGTAACATTCTATTTAGAATCCAATGGAAAGGAAGCCACTTGACTTTCAAGGCTAGATCAGAAAAGGCACTGTGACTTCTGCCCTGCTCACTGGAATACTTGTCCTTGAAGCCTGCAGTTGCCATGTAAGAAGTCCAACTGTTCTGGGGCCCAGACCAGCCCCAGTGAGAGATTGGAGTCAGACCCCAAGACAACAGGAAGAGGAAGAGTTGCCCAGCCAGCCGCCAGCTGCTCTAACTTTCTGCTGTCCCAGCTCCAGTCACTATGTGATGGTGACCTCATGATGGACCCCAAGCCGGTGAGACCCTCCTGTATTCCTTACCCACAAAAACCATATGTGTGCCCAAAGAAAAGTACTAAAGGATGTCAAGGAATATGATTAGGCCATCTAACTCTGCTAACTGGCCCTATCCTTCACAGTGATTACGTTAAAAATAAAGAAAGAAAGAAAGAAAGAAAGAAGAAAGAAAGAAAGAAAGAAAAGAAAGAAAGAAAGAGTGAGTCTCCCAATCCTTGAGAAAGAAATTGCTGGGTTGTAGAGGATACATATACATCACAAAGAGACAGAGAAAAGATTTATAATAGCAAGTTTTCTACAGCAGGTTCTCGAAGGAGAGGAAAAAACTGGTTCCTATCATAAGGTTTTGGCTGGAAGAAACAGTTCATTCTTTTGGCAGCCTTGAAATTTTTCCAAGCTGGAACTTTAAGGGGGCTGTGTTGTCCCAAGGACAAGCTTTAGTCTGCTGGAGGCCATGTAGAGCTTGGTCAAGTCTGTGAGTGGGGATTCTGAAAGATGAAAAAGAGAAGGCAAAGTGCCTAGCGACCTCAGGATTGGAAGAACAACAAGGCAATGATTTCCCTGGGTTTTCTATTTGTTTCCCAGATATCTCCAAATGAGCATTGGCGAGAACTACAGGCTGGAACTGCCAAGCGTCATTGATCAAAAAGAAGTCCCAAGAACAGCTTTCTCCTGATGCAGGTAGACCAGGTTCACGGAACTGGAGGGGGTCCCACAGGACGAGTTGAGGGGGTCTTTGGCTTCATGCAGGATGGAAAGCAAATGTGAGCCAGCAGAAGGGGAAAGCAGAATTATATTGAGGATATATAGAGAGAGATACAAATGGAACATGCAGAAGACTCAGAAAGGAAAGGAGGGAGGCTCGCCCTTGCTGATGGTGGTCTTGGATTTTTATTGGTGATTGTGGTCTGGTGATTGTGTCCTCTCAGGCATCCAAGAACTGGTCAAACAAGGATGAGGGCTCAGGTGTCCTCTATAAGCCACTTATGTTCTAGAGCCAATGGTCTTGGCATCAAAGTTTTTGGACTCAGTGGTCTTGAAAAACATTCACAGCAACTTCACCCACACACTCCTTAAATATTATCTATTGTGCTAGGAGACTCCAAAGAAATCATTAACTCCTTGACCTTTATAACAGGGACATACATTAAGACATGTGTAAGGCTAGGGGTTCAGGTCCTAATAAGACTAGAGGCAGGAGAAGGAGCAAAGAAAAAAAAAGTTTTCTTCATGGAATCTCTTCCGTTTCCCTGTCTCACTCCCTCTGGCACAAGGACCTGAAAAGGGGCAGGCCAGCAGACACCTGGCAGGAACCTTGCCCATTGCTACAAACCAACGAGCAGCAGGCCAACACCTTCCTGGTCCTCCAGTTTGGGCAGAAGGTAACCCAAAGGAGCCATTTCACAACCTCTTTTCCCCTGAAGGAAACCACAATATGGCACCCCAAGATAAGCCTTTTTGACATAAAAATTATTTTGACCTGAAGGCTATTAAAAAGCAGCAAAGACAGTGAAAGCTCCCTCACTTTTGCCTAAAGATGTAATTCATTCACTGAAGACAGACTCCTCTCAGCCCAGAGACAAACCAGAAGAATGTGCAAACAGATCTCTTCTATTGGTTTCCTCCCATATATTTACCTTCCACGGTTTGCCACCCTTAGAAAATTAAAACTGTTCCTCTTTGTCCTTTCTCTACAAATGCATTCTTTATTTATAAGCTGAAATTCTAAACTGCCATTTTAACTTATTTCTATTAAGTTTATCACACCATGATATGCAGTGCACATATTAATAAACAATTTGTCTCTTGTTAATCTTTTTATTAAAGAGTCCCAGTTAAAGCTAAGATAGGTAGAATTGGGTTTGCCTCCACTATATCATTGTAGCACAAGGTAAATCAGGTAGGCTCTTCCCTGCATGAGGCACCAAAGGAGATCAGGTGAAGCCCACAGATAACTGGCAGCCCAGAGGGCAGAAGTAGGAAAACACTCTCCCTCCCATGGGGGCCCAGCATCCTCCACCCCCTGTCTAGAAGTAATGGTAGGCCCAAGGAAGCACCGTTACCCCCATCCATGGCCCAACAGAGATTGAGTGGAATCCTGCCAGCACCAGCCAATCCAGGGACTGCTCTCTTTCCCTGGGGGCCAGTGGGTTCCTCTCCTGCCTACCTAGAAGCACCAGAACCAGAGAATGGTATTGGGCCTCAGCAGGAAGCCCCAGTAGGGACAACAGGAGCTCCAGCAGCCTCAGGTGAACTAAGAAGACAAGAATAGCACTCTAAGAGCTCTAAAAATTAAATTGTCATTGGAACCACAACCCACAAAAGTAAGCCAAGACCTACATCTTAATTGCCTGCTAAAATATAAGATTTAAATAGGATTCAGAGCCTCCTAACAACATCCCAAATGCCTAGGATACAATAGACAACACTCATCATACCAAGAATCAGGAAAACCCCAAATTGGATGAGAAAAGACAATCAACTGCCAATACAGAGATGAATCAAATGTTGGAAAGATCTGACAAAGATTTTAAAGCAGCTATCATTAAAAAAAAAAAAAAAAAAAAAAAAAAAAAAAAAAAGCTCTTAGAAGCATTTACAAGTTTTCATGGAACAAATAAAACATATAAAATATCAACAAAGAGGGGCACCTGGGTGGCTCAGTCGTTAAGTATCTGCCTTCAGCTCAGGTCATGAGCCCAGGGTCCTGGGATAGAGCCCCACATCAGATTCCCTTCTCAGCACGAAGCCTGCTTCTCCCTCTCCCACTCTCCCAGCTTGTATTTCCTCTCTCTTTGTCTTTCTCTGTCAAATAAATAAAACCCTGAAAAAAAAAAAGGAAATATCAACAAAGAAATATTAAGTTTTAAAAATGGAAATTATAGGGGCACCTGGGTGGCTCAGTGGGTTAAGGCCTCTGCCTTCGTCGGCCAGGGTCATGATCCCAGGGTCCTGAGATCAAGCCCTGCATCGGGCTCTCTGCTCAGTGGGGAGCCTGCTCCCTCCTCTCTCTCTGCCTGCCTCTCTGCCTACTTGTGATCTGTCAAATAAATAAATAAAAATCTTTTTTTTTTTAAAAAAAGCAATTTTATTTTTAAAAAAATGGAAATTATAGGAGTGCCTGAGTGACTCAGTCAGTTAAGCATCTGAGTCTTGATTTCAGCTCAGGTCATGATCTCAGGGTCATGAGACTGAGCCCCGTGTTGGGCTCCACAGTGGGCATGGAGTTTGCTTGAGATTTTCTTCCTCTGGCCACCACCTCCCACCCTGCCCCTGCTCACATCCTCTCTTCCACTCTCCTCCCTGCCCCCCCACCAAAAAAGGAAATTACAAAACTAAAAACTATAATGACTGAAATAAAAACTTACTGGGTGGACTCAGTAGTAGGAGGCAAATGACAGAAGACAGAATGAGGACACCAGCTACTAGAATTTACTTACTGAGCAACAGAGAGACAAAAGACCTGGTTTGGGGTTGGTGGGGAGGGGAGGTTCTAAACAGAGCTTGAGGGACTCATGGGACAATAACAAAAGATCTAACTGCTGGATTCCCAGAAAAAGATAAGTAATGGAGGGGGCTGAGGAAACAGTCAAAGAAATAGTGGCAAAAACTTGCCAAGTTTGAGAAAAGACATAAATCTACAGATTAAAGAATTTGGGTAAATCCCAAGTGAAAGAAATCCACACCTAGGTACATGACAATAAATTCTGAAAACTGAAGTTAAAGGTACTATGGCTAACACGGTATCATATAGGCATGGAAATCTGTAATTACATTGTGACACACAATGAAAATCCAGAAACAGACTCATGTATATGATAATCGAGTATATAAATGAGTAGATTATATCCATGCATGTATAAATACTCACGTATGTAATCACTGAGTGATGAATGGTGGCAGCTCAAATAAAGGAAAGGAGAAAAGATCAATCAATCGATCTACAGTTGAGGACAATGTCTTTCTATTAGAAAAACAAAGTCTGACCCCTCTCTCTCACATCATAAAGTATGATCAAAAATTAATTCTGGCCAGATTAATATGTTAAACATAAAATGTACACAATATAACTAAAAAATTAAAAAAATCCAGGCAAATGTTTGTCATAATCTTGGGATGAAGAGCTTTTTAAACTTGAAACCAGTTCAAAAAAACACTCAAAGAAATTTTGTTTCATTCTCCATCTGACAGAAAGTGAGTGGCAAGAATAGAGCATTTCTTGAGATTGCTTTTTAGCTCTGTGAATTTTCTTAACACTTTTCCTCAGATAATTTAAAGAGAATTTATCACCTATATCATGTAACTAGGGTCTTCATATTAAAGTCTCTGTGAAAGAGGAGTTCAGCCGCCTCCATTTTGACCTCAGACTTTCCATTTGGGTTCTTCTTTCAAGCTGGTCTCAACTCTGGCAAAAGACCCTGCAGCATCCCTTGATGGAACCTGAAACTATCCTTCAAGCAGTCAGCACTGCCCTGAGCCAACAAGACTGTGCCCATGATTGATCCCAAGGCAATAAGGATCGACTTGATCTTCACTGCCCACCTGCACTGACTCACCAACCTTTGTCCCACATCTTCTTTATATAAACCTGGAAGTATTTTTGGCACTTTGGAGACAGTCCTAGAGATGCTAGTCTACCCTCTTTTGGGTGGTGGCCTCACTGAAATACATTTCTTTCTTGTTTCACCACCACTCTTTTCTCTGCCTTTGGATTTTGTCAATGGTGAGTGACTGAGCCTAGTCTCTTTGGGCCCCCCAGAGCCAGATTCTCTTGCACTCCTGCCCCCCAGCTTCAAGGTATTTTCAGCCACATCTATCCCTGTCTTAGTCTGCTTGGGCTGGTATAACCAAAATGCCACAGAGTGGGTGGTTTTAACATTTATTTCTCATAGTTGTGGAGCCTCGGAAATCCAACGTCATGGCATTGGCAGATGTGGTGTCTGGTGAGAGCCCACTACAGATGGCTATCCTCTAACTGTCTTCACACGGTGAAAGGAACAACATTGCTCTCCGTGGTCTCTTTTATAAGGGCACTAATCTTGTTCACCGAGCTCCACCCTCATGACCTAATTACCTCACAAACACCTAACATCATTATATTGAGGATTTGATTTCAACATATGAATTTTGGGAGGATACATTCAATCTGTAGCATTCTCTTTCATCAGTAAAGTAATATTCTCTATGTTACATCAACCAAACTGACTATAAGATCAAGTGAGATTAAAAAAGTCAGTAATTGGGGCACCTGGGTGGCTCAGTGGGTTAAGCCTCTGCCTTCAGCTCTGGTCATGATCTCAGGGTCCTGGGATCAAGCCCTACATCAGGCTCTCTAGTCGGTGGGGAGCCTGCTTCCCCCACTCTCTGCCTGCCTCTCTGGCTACTTGTAATCTCTCTTTCTCTGTCAAATGAATAAAATCTTTAAAAAAAAAAAAAAAGAAAGAAAGAAAGTCAGTAATTGGCTTTCCCAGTCTCAGTAGTGGAAATTGCCATGAACTGTCTGCAACCAAAAATGCGCTGAAATCACCCTTAAACTGTTGTGTACCTTGGAAAATTAAGCTCTACCCCTACAGGAGGAGACAACCTAATGTCATTTTCTTTTGTAGTCTCATGTTAAAGTGCTTAAAGCTTCTGTTTTCTTTAGAGCTGTAGTTCATTTTGTACTTCATTAACAGGAAGTTAATGCTTACAATTATAGCCAAGTTGAATCTGTTGGTCAAAGATTCTGGGCTCAGCTCCACAAACTTCTGTTACCTCATGGTACTGCTCCTCCTTGGAACCCTGTGGCAAAATTCAAACATTTTGTCTTGTATTTCAATTTTTTAACAAAAAATATAAAAACAGGAAAGACAAGACTATAAAAGAAGGGTGGTATAGAGCAATAACAGGATAGACTTTTCTGTAATTTTTCCAGATAGTGAAATTTAATTTTTTTTTAAGATTTATTTATTTATTTGAGAGAGAGAAAGCATACACACATGTGTCCATAAGTTGGGGGATGGGCAGAGGGAGAGAGAGAATCCCAAGCAGATCACCCCACTGAGTACAGTGCCTGAGACAAAGGCTCAATCTCACAACCCATGAGATCATGACCTGAGCTGAAATCTCAAGGGGGACATTTAACCAAATAAGCCACCCATGAGCCCCATCCAGATAGTAGAATTTAATATTAACAATTTCAAAGAACTATAGGGACAGAAAAAGTTATCAAAATGGTTGTATAGTAACTCTAGTATTCATTTAATATTGTTAATAATAATAAATACCATAATGTATTTTTAGCAATAAAGTATCAAAAATACCATATTTGTAAGCTATTCTTTCTCTTTTCCCACCCTTTAATGAACTAATTTTACAAACAAGCTATGAGAGAACTATACCTACCACTTCCATTTTTATTTAACGTTCTTTCTGTCTACAGTGTGACTTAATTTGGCATTTAGATTCTCACATGACATCATTACCAAAATCAATTCCAGATGGAATAAAAACCTGATATATAGAATGTCTTATAAAGAACAGTAATTTAAAAGGTTTGATCCCAAAGCATGAATAAACAAACAGATCAAGAGAACAAAATATAAACTATAGAAACAGATATAAATGTATATGGGAATTTAGTAGAGGATAAAGGCAACATATCAAATTGAGGAAAATTGATTTGTAATAAATGGTGTTGAGACGCTGAGAAGCCATCTGGAAAAAAATTAACTTGGCTCCCTATCTCATTCTTTCCGCCAAAATAAGCTTTACATGAATCAAAATTTTAAATGTAAAAATGAAATCTTAAAATTTGTAGGAAAAAAATAAATTAATCTTGATATATATATCTATATCTGTATATCTAAACAAGACACAAATCCCAGAAACTAGAAAGGAAAAGATTGGTAAGTTGGACTCCATAAACATTTAAATTTTCAGGACAGCCAAAAGTACCACAAATGAACTTTAATGACAAATCGGGAAAAAGTAATTATGACATTATTTGGTGAATTTCTAATTTTCTTAAGATAGAGAGGGTTCATAATAAACAACTGTTTCAACCCAGCAATTCAGGTTTTGAAAATTTAACCATTGGTTTTCTTACATACATATACAAAGACATATTTACAAGACTATTCATTGCAGCCTTCTAAGTAAACCAGTACACTGGATTCATGGTTGTTCATTCTGAGATGTTCAATGAAAAACTTTGTAGCTATTTTTAAAAATGGGCTACGAATCCACAGACTAATCTAGAAAGGTCCTCAGTATATCATTAAGTAAAAGAAACAAGGGGCAGAAGACAGTTGATAATAGGCTAACAGTGCTTGAAGGGTATATACCCATATGTGTATAGAATATTCTAAAGGAGTACTTGAGACCCATTGATGTGTCTGGAGACCTGGGTTGGAAAGGAATCTTACTTTTCACTCTATATTCTTTTGTACAATTTGACTGTATAATTTGACTTTTTTTTTTTTGCACACGAATGTAACATATATGTACGTATTTCTTTTCAATTAAAAAAATTTGTGTACAAATTAAATAAATAGTGACCAAATTTCTTAAGTGTAAGAACTCTAAGAGGAAAAGCAACAAAAACAATCAGGGGGAAAAAGATCGATCAATTTGACAATGTAAGATTAAAATCATCTCTATTATAAAATATAAAAATTAAGCTGCAAAGACAACTATGCACAAGAAATCTGACAAAGTTTTATATCCTAACCATATTATTAGCATAAATAAATTAACATGACAAACTCCAAGAACCCAAGATAAACACTCAAAAGATATAAATAATTCACAAAAGCACCCTTACATTTTTCCTTTAGAGCACTTAGCTCAATTTTAATGATATATTATTGTGTAACTATTTGCTTAGTGTCTGTCTCAGATCTCTGAGGGCAGAGTAAATCTGTTTTGTTCACTATGGTGACCCCACAACTGGCACGCTGCTTGACACATTGTAGGAACACAACAAATATTGATGTACTGGATTAATCACTTCCTTTTCTCCCACTTGGTGAGGGAGGGCTTCCTGCCCCGAGGGTCATGAAGATGGCTGAAGATACAGCTTCTGACCCTGGACACCCTCCTTCCACCTGGACAGGTGATCCTGACAGCAGTTTTACTAGTGTCACATAATCACAGTCTAGAGAAGGAAGACACACCAGGCAAGGACCACACAGGACTTGTTCTTGGGAACAGTGAACAACAAGATGCCAAAGAAGGCAGACTTTGCAGTATCAAGAGGGAGGCATGCCTCTTGGTTTCTGGGGGAGGATGTAACTGTCTTCTAAGAATAACTCCACTCACTGGCAGGGAACTAAAGCCCACTACACAAGGAGATGCAGGAATTGCACCTAGTCCGCCTGCTAAGGAGGGTTGTTTGGCAAGAGGACCTTATCCTTGAGAGCAGAATGGAGTTGGGAAACTTGCACTTAGTCCATGGAAGGCCATCCAAATTTCATCAAATTTGAAGTCAGCCCATGGTGCTAGACCTTAATTTTAGGTCCACATTTAATATATGGAATACGTAAAACTTGAAATGTGTTTGGGGCACCTGGGTGGCTCAGTTGTTAAGCGTCTGCCTTTGGTTCAAGTCATGATCCCAGAGTCCTGGGATCGAGCCCTACATCGGGCTCCCTGCTTAGCAGGAAGCCTGCTTCTCCCTCTCCCACTCCCCCTGTTTATGTTCCTGCTCGCTCGCGCTCTCTCTCTCTCTGTCAAGTAAATAAATAAATAATCTTTTAAAAATTTATTAAAAAAAAACTTGAAATGTGTTTAAACTTGAGTAATCTGAGCTTAATTTTTTTACAGTATTTATTGTGTTATGTTAGTCACTGTGTAATATATCATAAGTTTTTGACGCAGTGTTCCAAAGTTTAAAATTAAAACAATAAAATACTACTTTCTTCCCCTGTTGAATAAGCAAAGATTTCCCAATTACAATAATATTTAATGTTAGTCTCGATAAAAGGGTTTCATCACACCCATGCATACTAGTGACATTTCACACTTATGAAAGTGTGGTCAGTTGATGCATTAAAAAGCTGTCAGAAAACCAGGGGCACCTGGGTGGCTCAGTCGGTTAAGCTCTGACTTGGGCTCAGATCATGATCTCAGGGTCCTGGGATGGAGTCCTGCATCAGGCTTTGTACCCAGCAGGGAGTCTGCTTGTTCTTTTGCCTCTGCCTCTCCCTGGCTCCCCCTCCCCGCACTCCTCTGTCCCTGCTCCATGCTCTCACTGTCTCTTTCTCAAATACATAAATAAAATCTTTTATTTTTTTAACTGTCAGAAAACCCTATTAGATCAAGGGAGATAATTTCATTAGACTCACTGCAATGAGGCAGAACATGACCTTGCTAGAGTGTCAGCAGTTTCTCATAATGGGAGATTAAGACAGGATATATTTAGGATTTTAATGCCTGGACTGGAAGATGTTTAAAGTAGGCCTCACAAGATGGGGAACTATTGAGGACCGGGCATAGATTATCACATAACTTTGGACTGTCAGGTACAGTAAGGCAAGGGAGTCTTGATCTGTTGTGTGTGGTTGTTTTCTTGTTGTTGTTGGTTTTTTTAAGATTTTAAGATTTTATTTTTAAGTAATCTCTGCACCCAAGGTGGGGCTCAAACTCACAACCTTGAGATCAAGAGTCACATGCTCTACAGTCAGGTGCTCCTGATTTGTATATTTTAGTCTTAAGAAACACTTACTTGATGATTCATAAAGTATGCCCTAGAACAAGCAGCTAAGTTGTTTTTACTTATTTTCGGGATTAGTTAGCAAGGAGATGAGTATATTCCTCATCCTAGAATTGTTTAGCTCAGGAAGAGGAAGTATGTTGATTCTCAGAACTGTTTAACTTGGGGAATGGAAAGTATATCTGTCCAAATACTGTTTAACAAAAGGACAGGGAAACACTTGGATTTCAATCTTTACATCAAATATACCTGATTTGATAGACGCTTGGGATGGGGCTTACATAGTCTCAGCCCAGTTTTTATCTATGCTACTTATTACTATGGTAATGTGAGACAATGTGGCTTCTTTTGGGATTCTATACCAACAGTGTTATTCAAGAATTAAAAATTTTTAAATGAATAAATCTATATTCCCCATGCTCAAAATGTACATTGCAATAGTGCACTGTGTACTTTCCATTATTTTTGGTCCGCCACAGAAATGATATTCAAAATTTAATAACCAACAGAGCCTGGGCATTGAGTAAGCAGAATGTGAATAGGCTGTAATAAAACCAGTTCGAGTATATTAGGAAAATATCAACCCAGCTCTCCCACAGCCAGACACCAAATCCAAAAATAGATGGGAAAGATGATTTTACTTTACACTACAGAATCCTAGTGAGCTTAATACAAGAGTTATTTGTCACTAATGCTACACTTCCATTGAGTGTTTATAGGCTCTGCTTTAGGTCAACAATGTCCTTAGGACTCAGACTGATGGAACTGCCATTATCTGGAAGACTAGTCATTGTGCAAAAATGTTAAAAAAAGAAGTTTTTGAGGTTCTTGCATTAGCAATTACATGTCACTTCTGTTCACAATTCATTTGTCAGTTCTAGGTATTTGACCCCAATCACAAGGGAACAGCAAATGTAATTCTACTCTATGCCTGGAAGGGGAGAACAACATGCAGTGAATAGCACTAGTGACTACCACTGTATACTTTATGGCTGTTAAATACTTAATTTACTCTTCCTCATGCACATTCACCACATCCCCAAATTAACAACCCAAAAGTCTCATCCAACTATATTATCAAGCTCAAATAATGATAGGCCCTGCATTTGGAATGATAACTGGATTCGTACATCATATCCAGATGTAGCTTCTCTTCATGTAAAGAATTAGTGTATTAGTCAGCTATTAATGCAATAATGATGTATAATAAATCGCTCCTAATCTCAGTAGCTTAATGCAAAAAACATTTCTGTTTTCACTCAAGTTTGACTTGGTTCTGTTCCAGGTGTTTCCACATTTTCTTGGTCCAAGAGATATGCTCGTTCTGTGACAGTTTATAGGAGTACAGGAGCACAAGCCAAATGCACAACATTTGAAGTCTTTACAGATATTATATACATTTACATTCCACTGGCCAAAGCAAGTCATATGTTCACATGTTCACAAATCACACAGCAAGGCTTTGTGTTCAAAGTCATTAGGACAGGGAAATATACACCCTCACAAGGGAAAAGTGGAGAGGAACAATTATTAGATGAGCAATAATCAGATTCACTATATCTGTGAGTTAAAAGTATAAACTTCTTACCCATTATACACCCACTATACAATGGTGAATGGATATAGCATACAAAGAATGTATTCCCATTTGAAAAGGGAATGAGTAGGAGATATATGGCAGATACTGGTCCATTTTAGCATCAAGTAGCTCCTTGACAAGGTTTACAGTCTATGATTTACGATGACCCTTGATTCCACCCTTTTGAATTTCCTTCCTTTTCTATTTGTCTCCTTAGCTATGTTTGAAAAGATCATTGGAGAATATGCCTTCCTTGGGGGCTGAGTAGCTTTCTTAACCTGTTTCCTGCTGACATAAGGCTGGAGACTAAGGATGAGTTTATATTTTATCTTTTAGTCTAAGATGGTACTTACTCTACTCAACTTCTTAGCTATTTGGTCCAGTTAAATGAAAACACCAATAATCCCATCACATACTTCTACTTATACTTTTCAGGGTTTTCTATATTTTTTGGTTGTTTTGTTCTATGATTCTGCTGACCTTAACTGATCATTCCTAAGTTTATCAAGCTCCAGCAGGAGAACCACACCCATAATATCCCTTCCCTCCCCCACCCCACCATTCCAGGTCATTTGGTCTAACTAAAGGATTTACTTGCCTTTGCCTTAATCCATTAAAAGGTTTTACAAAGGGATATGATGGTCACACCCTTAATTTAATCCTTGCCAAGAGGATAAATTCTTACTGGCCTTGGTCACACAAAGGTTCTCTGCATTTTGTATTGTGGGTTGGGCCCGAAAAGTAGTTCCTTCTTCCAACCCTAAAAATTGTCAAATTTTTGGACTTTCCATTCCCTTTCATTTTGGCAGGAACACTTGACTACCACGGAGAGTATCACTGTCATTTAGTCTAGCAAAGGTAGTCAGAGCATGCAGTGGCTTGAATATGTAATTTGACTATTTATCTGTCTTTCAGGAGAAGGGAGCAGGGCTGTGGGGGCAGGAGAGGTGGTGAGTGTTCTCTTCACTATTAGAATTTTTTAATGAAAATTTAAAAAAAGAAAAGGGAAAAAACCCTCACCAAGAAGGATTGCGGAATAAGTACAGGTAACTTCTGTTTATGGCTTAACATTATGTTTAAAAAATTGCCTTCTGAAAAATCCCTGTGACTCTTTGAATTCTGAATATTCTCTGCACTCTCTTATGAGTCCATTACTTTCCTGTGTAGGGAAAGGGCATGGAATCACTCTGTTCTTTGTCCAGTTATCACTTCGTAACAGAGAACACAAGGATGGCATATCCAACTGGGAAAGAATCAGTATTTAATACCAAGGTGACAATGAATGCAGTAGAAGTTATAGTCATATGGGTCTGCCTATAAGAAATAAAAGAAATGTTAACTGAGTAAGACCCATTATCAAAGTCTACTACCACTGCCTTCCTTTCTTCGTGTAGAAATACCTTTCTACTCTAGGCCCCCTTCCCCTTCTGCTGGAATTCAGACCAGTTATTTCTAGTCAACTGCATTTGCCTTCAATCTCTACTTATTTCAATCTCTCCTAATATTATTAGGGCAATGTGTACCTCAAATGTCACTTTCATTATTTCATGAAGTTACCATTATATTCTACTCTTAGTAGTAGTTTTTTTTAAGATTATATTTTTAAATAATCTCTATACCCAATGGGTAGCTTGAACTTACCACCTCAAGATCAAGAGTCCCATGCTCTACCAATTAAGCCAGGCAGGCACCCCAATAGTAGATCTTTAAAGGCTCTTTGCATTTACCATCATGTTGTAAATTTGAATTTCACATCTTAGTTAAGGCTACTATGAGGAAGTATTCACAATACTTTAAAAAAGGGGAAAATACAATATAAAAGTGATCCCTACTTATATTGTTCCTATAGAAAAAATTCTTGGACAAGTCACTTAATCTCTCTAAATTGCAATTTTTAAAAATCTGTAACATGTAAAAGAAAAAAAAAGTGGGTACCTCCAACCCACCCCACCTCAGAATTGGAAACAAGGAAAATCTTTAGTATAGTGCCACACATATAGTAATTGCCAGACAAAAGTTTGCTATTTAGAAATTATTTAAAAACTTAAAGATTAATTATTAACTAATATCTGTATAAATATAAAATAAAATCACCTAGGTGCCAATAATTACTTTCTTAACAGTCTTAAACTGCTTGATCTAGTGATAGTCTATATCCAAGGGAAAATACTTACTTTGATACCCATTCTTGATTCCCATAAGTGAGGTCTATCTGCAGCTGGGGGTTAAAAGTTCTTGAACTGCACATTCCAATAATCTAATAGGAATCTTATAAGTGATTATGCCTCACTTTAAAAGGCCATTTCCAATCAACTTTGGCCCATTTTCTTTCTGTTTGCACTTAAACACATTTAGAGCCACATGGCCCTCTGGTTCTAAATTATATTCTTAAATAGCCATTCAAAAACTCTTCTTTCTTAGAGCCAAGCGAATGGAGAGTATATCACAAGAGAAGAGATCACAGCTATACCAAGCCTAGGTTTACAATGTATGATTGTCCTCTTTCAATCCTGAGAAGGTTGTCCTAGCAACCAGCTTTACTAACTTGCTTTATTTTTCTCTCTTAAAACCTTTGAAGATAATTTTTCCTTCCTTCCAGACTTTGAAGTTATTCTGAAAAGAAAACTAAAGATTATCTATTAACTGCCCTAGCAGATTTCTGAACACCCCAGAGTAAACTGGGACTCCTTCCTGAGCCACAGTCACTGCCATTGGTACATGGCTTCATGTGATTATAGCCCAAATTCTAAGGTGACTAACTAACCAGCCAACCAGAATTTCTTGAATACTTTCTATTTTCTAAGCACTATAGTAGGCTTTACAAATATAAGAATGAAATGAGGACTCTGACCTCTATAGATTCATTTTAGTGTTGTCTAATCCTCTAAACCTGCCCTATCCAATACAATACCCATGGCCAGACATGGTGATCGAGCATTTGAAATGTGGCAGGTCTGAATTGAGGTGTACTATAAATGCAAAATACACACAGGCCTTTGAAACAAAAAATGTAAAATATCTGATCATAATTTTTAAGTTGATTGCATGTTGAAATGATAATGCTTTGAATATACTGGATTAAATAACACATAACACCAAAGTTAATTTTACCGATTTCTTTTTACTTTTTTTTTAAAAGACTACTCAAAAATTTAAAATTACATATGGCTCACAACACATTTCTGTTGGATAGTGCTGTTCTAAACATATTCATCAAAATTATTTGAAAAACTTGCTAAAATGTAGATTCCAGGTCCCATCCCATATCTATAGAATCAGAATGTCTGGGTAGTGGAGTCCAGGAAAAAGAATTTTCAACAAATGTTCTAGGTGATTTCTTATGCAGACATAAGCTTAAGAATCACTGATCTCTTGACTAGTATACCAGGAGCCACAAGTTATTCTTATTTCAAATAAACTTATTTTCATTGTTTTAGCAGATAATAAGGCAGACAACTGACAGTTAAGAGAGGTTTTCTCCAGTGAGTCCAATAGTGGTTTTTGGCACAATTCCAATAAAGCCGAGGAACAAAAACAAAGCACTCTTTAGCTGGACAGTCCATTGCATAATCACTCTTGTGTACATTATCTGATGTTATTATGCAAGAGGCAGGCATTTTGATGAGAGAAAAAGAAAATATACGCTTGGTTTACAGGCAGTCTAAGCACTGTCTTAACCACATGGTTTTCCAACTTGATGGGTTAAATTGAATACAAAACTTGAAAATATAACGCCAAACTTTTCATTTTGTTTGTTTTGGGGGAAAAGGGGGAGTGGAGGGACAGGGATAAAGAAAATACCAAGCAGGCTTCATTTCCCAGCACAGAGCCCACCACAGTGCTCCATCTCACAACCCTGAGATCACAACCTGAGCTGAAATTGAAAGTCAGATGTTTAACAGTCCAAGCCACCCAGGTGCCCCCAAACTTCTCATTTTGAACTTTCTGTCTATGCACCCAATTTCTTCCCCAAATACTGAGGTTCTACTGCATTCCAGGAAGTGTGTGAAATGCCATTTATGGCTGAGACTGACAGATGGTTGCCATTCAATATCTGTCCTCATCTTCTTTCTTGGTCACAGATTTCCATCACAAATAGCCAACCAGAATATGAAAAAGAATTCTGC
The DNA here is from genome assembly GCF_011764305.1 of Mustela putorius furo. Classification (NCBI taxonomy): domain Eukaryota; kingdom Metazoa; phylum Chordata; class Mammalia; order Carnivora; family Mustelidae; genus Mustela; species Mustela putorius. The sequence goes on from NW_025421998.1 coordinate 91,538,500, forward strand.
ACTTTTCACATTTATTTTTCAACTAGATGTTGGCAACATGACTAAGTTCTAACTACTGGGTTTAAGAAGTATTGCATAGCAAATCACAAGAGCTTCCCTTAAAAGATAGTTAACATTTCTGCTTTGTCCATTCTTGCCTTTTTCTATCCTGCTACCCTCTCTATCATTCAGAAAATGAATGGATCAATAGGCTTCATCTTTGATCATGAGTTCAAGGTTACCATTTAGATATAGTGGGGCAGAAAGGTGGAAGTAGCTTGGGTTCCAGAGGCTTTTGTGTAGAGCCACCATACCAACACTAGACTGCCTTCCTTTAGATAATGATATAAAAATACATACATAAACTTGGTACAGGTACTATGGAAAACAGTATGGAGGTTCCTCAGAAAACTAAAAATAGAAATACTATATGATCCAATAATTCCACTACTTAGTACTTACTCAAATAAAATGAAAATACTAATTCAAAAAGATATGTGCACCCCTATGTGTATTGCAGTGTTATTTATAGTAGCCAAGATTTGGAATCAACCTAAGTGTCCACTGATAGATGAACTGATAAACAAGATGTGGTGTACATAGAATCTGGCCAAAGACCAAACACTGCAGGCAAGGAGAGCCTCTGCTGATGACTGGCCTAAGGGACAGAGCAGCTAACACACAATAGCAGAATGTACACAGCACACACCAAAGACACTCCCTGAGGTTCCAGGCCCTGGACACTACATGATCTCTTCTTCATAAAGTCATTACTTTCAGGGGAAAGAAACATAACAAGCTTTTCTAATGCACAGAACAAGACATAGACTTAGACAAAATGCCAAGAGGGAGGAATTCCTCCCAAGTGAAAGAACCAGTTAAGGTCATGGCAGAGATCTAAGTGAAACAGAAAAAGTAACATGTTTGATGGAAAATTTGAAGGAAAAATCTTAAGGATAATCACTAGGCTTAAGAAAAGAATGGAGGACTTCAGGGAGGCCCTTACCACAGAGTTAAAAGAGTTAAAAAAGAAACAGTCAGAAATGAAAAGTATAATAACTGAAATTAGAAGCAGATTTGATAGACTGAACACAAGGTGGGAAGAAGCAAGACTTATCAGAAAGAAAAGAGAAAGGGCCTAAGTAAATAAAATCACAAATGAGAGACTAGAAATAACAACCAACACCACAGAAGTACAAACAATTATAAGAAAATATGGGGGCGCCTGGGTGGCTCAGTGGGTTAAAGCCTCTGCCTTCGGCTCAGGTCATGGTCCCAGGGTCCTGGGATCGAGCCCCACATCGGGCTCTCTGCTCAGCGGGGAGCCTGCTTCCTCCTCTCTCTCTCTCTGCCTACCTGTCATCTCTATCTGTCAAACAAACAAATAAATAAATAAATAAATAAATAAAAGAAAATATGAAAAACTACATGCCAGCAAATTAGACAACCTGGAAGAAATGGATAAATTCCTAGAAACATACAAACTACCAAAACTGAAACAGGAAGAAATAAAAAACTTGAACAGACCAATAACAAGCAAGGAAATTGAATTAATAATAAAAAACCCCCCAAAAACTAAAGTTCAGGGCCAAATGGCTTCACAGGTGAATTCTACTAAACATTTAAAGAAGAGTTAATAGCTATTCTTCTCACACTATTCCAAAAAATAGAAATGGATGGAAAACTTCCAAATCCATTCTATGAGACCACCTTTACCTTGATAGCAAAGCCAGATTAAAGACTCCATTATAAAACAGAACTACAGGCCAATATCTCAGGTGAACACAGATGCAAAAATTCTCAATAAAATGCTAGCAAATTTAATCCAGCAGTACACTAAAAGAATCACTCACCATGATTGGGTGGGATTTATTCCTGGGCTGCAAGGGTGGTTCAATATTTACAAATCAATCAACAGGATGCATACATTACATTAATAAAAGAAAGGATAAGGTCCCTGGGTGGTTCAGTTGGTTAAGCATCTACCTTCGGCTCAGGTCATGATCCTGGGGTCCTGGAACCAAGTCCTATGTGGGACTCTCCACTCAGAAGGGAGCCTGCTTCTCCCTCTGCCTGCCTTCCTCTCTATCTGTCAAATAAATAAATAAAATCTCTTAAAAAATAAAAATAGATAGAAGAAAGGATAGCAAACATCTTTTAATAGATGCAGAAAAAGCATTTGACAACATCCATTTATGATAAAAACCCTCAACAAAGTAGTGTAGAGAAAACATACCTCAACATAATAAAGGCCATAAATAACCCACACCTAGTATCATCCTCTTGTCAGGAACAAGACAGGGATGTCCACTCTTACCACTATTATTTAATATAGAACTGGAAGTCCCAGCTTCAGCAGTCAGACAAGAAGGAAAAAAATCATTCAAATCAGCAAGATTTGAAGAAGTCAAACTTTTACTATATGCAGATGACATGATGCTATATATGGAAAATCTGAGAGACTCTACCAAAAATTACTGGAACAGATACACAAATTCAATAAAGTGGCAGGATACAAATTCAATATATAGAAATCCGTTGCAATTCTATACACCAATAATGAAGTTGCAGAAAGAGAAATCAAGGAATCAGTCCCATTTACAACTGTACTCAAAATGATAAGATACCTAGGAATGAACCTAACCAAAGAAGTAAAGGATCTGTACTCTGAAAACTATAAAATACTAATGAACAAAATTGAAGAAGACACAAATGGAACAAGATTCCCTGTTCATGGATTAGAAGAACAAATATTGTTAAAATGTCTATATTACCCAAAGTAATTTACACATTTAGCACAAGCCATATTAAAATACCACCAGCATTTTTCACAAAGCTAGAACAAACAATCCTAAAATTTGTATGGAACCCCAAAACACCCCGAATAGCCAAAGCAACCTTGAAAAAGAAAAGCAAAGCTGGAGGCACCATAATTCGGTACTTCAAATTATACTCCACAGCTGTAGTGATCAAGACAGTATAGTACTGTCATAAAAACAGACACAAAGATCAAGGGAAGTGAATAGAAAACACAGAAATGGACCCACAACCATATGGTTAACTAATCTTCAACAAAACAGGAAAGAATATCCAATGGAAAAAAGACCATCCCTGAATGGAAAACTGGACAGCACATGCAGAAGAATGAAACTGGACCACTTTCTTATACCATACATAAAAATAAATTCAAAATGGATGAAAGACCTAAATTGAGACAGAAAACCATCAAAATCCTAGAGAAGAACATAAGCAGTAACCTCTTTGACATTGGCCATAACAACTTACTTTATATGTCTCCTGAAACAAGGGTTACAAAGCCAAAATAAACCACTGTGACTTCATCAAAATAAAAAGCTTCTGCACAGCAAAGGAAACAGTAAACAAACTAAAAGTCAACCTAGAATGGGAGAAGATATTTGCAAATGAGGTACCTGATAAGGGGTTAGTATCCAAAATATATAGAGAACTTGTAAGACTTGACACCTAAAAAACAAACAACCAGTTAAAAAAAATTTTGACAGAAGACTTGAATAGACATTTTTCCAAAGAAGATATACAGATGGCTAACAGACACATGAAAAAATGCTCAATATCACTCATCATTAGGAAAATACAATTTAAATCTACAATGAGACATTACCTCACACCAGTCAGAATGGCTAAAATTGAGAACACAAGAAATAACAGATGTTGGCAAGGATGCAGAGAAAGGGGAACCCTCTTATGCTGTTGATGGGAATGCAGACTGGTGCAGCCACTCAAAAACAGTATGGGGCTTCCTCCAAAAGTTAGAGATAGAACTACCTTGTGATTCAGCAATTGGACTACTAGGAATTTACTCAAAGGATATAAAAATACTGATTTGAAATGATGCATACACCCCAATGTTTATAGCAGCATTATCAACAATAGTGCAATTATGGAAAGAGCACAAATGTCCATCAACTGATGAACGGATAAAGAAGATGTTGAATATATATACACAATGGGCTATAACTCAGCCATAAAAGAGAATGAAATCTTGCCATTTGCAATGATATGAGTGGAGCTAGAGTCTATTATGCTAAGTGAAATGTCAGTCAGAGAAATACAAATATCATATGATTTCACTCATGGATGGAATTTAAGAAACAAAACAAACGATCATGGGGTGTTGGGGGGAAGAGACACAAATGAAGAAAAAGACTCTAAACTATAGAGAAAAAAACTGAGAGGGGCCTGTGCAGCTCAGTCACTTAAGTGTCCAACACTTGATTTCAGCTCAGGTCATGATCTCAGGGTTGTGAGAGCCTCACATTGGGCTCAATGCTCAGTATGGAGTCTGCTTGTCCCTCTCCCTCTGATCCTCCTTCTGTACATGCACACACTCTCTATCTCAAAAATAAGTAAATAAATAAATATTTAAGAATAATAAAAAAGAGATCACACTGATAGTTATCAGAAGGAAGATGGTTGGGGAATGTGTTGAATAGGTGATGGGGATTAAGGAGTGAAATTTTGATGAGCATCAGGTACTGTACCTACGTGTTGGATCACCAAACTGTACACCTGACAATAATTTTACACTGTATGTTAACTAACTGGAGTTTAAATAAAACACACACACACACACACACAAACAGATGTGGTGGATACATATTACATATAATGGAATATTATGTAGGAATATTATAAGGATATCCCATAAAAAAGGATGAGACTTTCCATTTGTGACAACATGGTTGGACCTAGAGGCTATCAGGCTAAGTGAAATAAGTCAGACTGAGAGTGACAAATATCACCATATGATTTCACTCATATGTAGAATATAAAAAGCAAATGAGAGGGAGGAGAAAATGGTGGAGGAGTAGGAGACCTAAATATCATCAGGTCTCAGAAATTCAGCTGGATAGTTATAAAACCATTCTGAACACCTACAAACTCAACAGGAGATCAAAGAGAAGAATAGCAGAAATTCTATGAACAGAAAACTGACCACTTGCTGGAAGGTAAGACGTCCAGAGAAGTGAATCTGAAGTGATATACGGGAAGAGGGACGGTGGGGGGAGGGGCCGGCTCCTGGCAAATGGTAGGGCAGCGAAGCACAAAATCAGAACTTTTAGAAGTCTTCTCCACTGAGAGACATTTCTCCAGATGCTAAGTGGGGGGATGGAGCCCTCTGCAGGGACAGTGTAGCCTCAGGACCTGAGGAGTCACAAAAAGACCAGGGGTGTCTGAGTGGGGCAGAGCTCCCAGGTATCAGAGCAGGGAAGCTGGCTGCAGAGATGGAGCCGAGGAGTGAGCTCTTAGCTCAGGGTTACCTTAAACCATGATCTGAGGCACAGTCAGACTACTGCTCTTCAAGCAGGGTCCCCAAAAGTGGAAGATCTGGGGAGACTCAACTTCCTCCTCCAGGAGGAACAGCGCAGAAGTGTGTGGCAAGAATCTGCTGGGTGTGGAGACTCCAAATGGGCCTGTGGGCCAGAGATTGAAATGCTAGGTCACAGGCTGGGTGAGCACGGAGAGCAGCCGGAGACCAGGAAAATGGGAGAAATTGATTGCTTTTCTCTGAAGGCGCATTGAGGATGGGGGCCCTGAGCTCTCAGCTCCTCCAGGCGGGAGAGTAGGAGGCTGCCATTTTCATTCCCGTCCTCCAAAGCTCTACGGAAACCATTCAGGGAACAAAAACTACCAAGAGTAAAACCCTGCAGATTACTTAGCCAGGACCCTGGCAAGGGCGGTGCAATTCCACCTCAGGCAAAGATATTTGAGAATCACTGCAACAGCCTTTCTTTTTTTTTTTTTTTTTTAATATTTTATTTATTTATTTGACAGAGAGAGATCACAAGTAGGCAGAGAGGCAGGCAGAGAGAGAGAGGAGGAAGCAGGCTCCCCGCTGAGCAGAGAGCCCAATTGGGGACTCCATCCCAGGACCCTGAGACCATGACCTGAGCCAAAGGCAGTGGCTTAGCCCACTGAGCCACCCAGGCGCCCCTGCAACAGCCTTTCTACTCTCATCTTCACTTAATAAACCTTCACTTCACTTAAAAAAAAAAAAAAATCACTGCAACAGGCCCCTCACCCAGAAGATCAGCAAGAACATTCAGCTGATACCAAGTTCAACAATCAATGAGAACTGTGGAACTCCAGAGCTGGGGAAGGTAACACATAGAATTCATGGCTTTTTTCACATGATTCTTCAGTCTTTCAAAGTTAAATTTTTTAAAGTTTTTTTTTATTCTATTTTAAAAATGTTTTCCTCTTTCCTATTTTAACGTTTTTTAATTCTTTTATTTTATCAATACCTTTTAAAAAAATCTTTTTAAATTTTCATTGTTATAATCATATTCTATCCCTTCATTGTAATTAAGCTTATTTTTTGTATACATATAGGTTTTTCTTTCTTTAAAATTTCGGGATACGGTTTCTTCTAATAGATTAAAATATACTGTAAATCTAAAGCATGGTTTTGTTCTAGTCTCTAGCCTGATAGCATACTTTCCTCTTTTTTTTTCTTTTTTCAACCAACTTGCTACCTTATCAATTCCTTTTTTAGAATCTTTTTAAATTTTCATCTTTACAGTTATAGTCCATCCTTTCATTGTGTTTACTCTTATTTGTGTGTGTGTGTATGTGTATATATATATATATATATATATATATTTATATTTATCCTTCTTTAAAATTTTGGGAGGTAGTTTCTTCTAACAGACCAAAATACACCCAAAATCAAGTGTGTGGCTCTGTTCAATTTACCAGTCTAATATATATAATTATATATATATTTATATTTTATAATATAATATATAAGTATATATTTATATAAATTTATATGTATTTATATTTATATATAATTATATCTTATATTTATAAATATATATTTAAATATAATACTTTTTTTTCTTTTTTCCTCCTTTGTTCTCTCCCTGGTTTCAGGTCTCTTCTGGTTTGGTTAGTGTATATTTTTCTGGGGTTGTTGCTACCTTTTGAGTATTTTGTTCTTTCATTCATCCATTCTTATCTGGATAAAATGACAAGATGGAAAAACTCACTGCAAAAAAAAGAACAAGAGGCAGCACCAACAGCTAGGGACCCAATCAATATGGACATTACTAATATGTCAGAACTAGAGTTCAGAATGACAATTATCAAGGTGCTAGCTGGGCTTGAAAAAAGCATAGAAGATACTAGAGAATCCCTTTCTGGAGAAATAAAATCCTTTTCTGGAGAAATAAAAGAATTAAAATCTAACCAAGTTGAAATCAAACAAGTTATTAATGAGGTGCAATCAAAAATGTAGGCTCTTACTGCTACGATAAATGAGGCAGAACAGAGAATTATTGATATAGAAGACCAAATGATGGAAAAATAAAGAAGCTGAGCAAAAGAGAGACAAACAACTACAGGACCACAAGGGAAGATTTCAAGACACAAGTGATATCATAAGATAAAACAATATTAGAATAATTGGGATCCCAGAAGAAGAAGAAAGAGGACAGAGGGTGTATCGGAACAAATTGTAACAGAGAATTTCCCTAATTTGGCAAAGATAACAAGCATCAAAATCCAGGAGGCACAGAGAAACCCCCTCAAAATTAATAAAAATAGGTCCACACCCCATCATCTAATAGTAAAACTTACAAGTCTCAGTGACAAAGATACAATCCTGAAAGCAGCTTGGGACAAGAGCTCTGTAACATACAATGGTAGAAATATTAGATTGGCAGCAGACTTATCCACAGAGACCTGGCAGGCCAGAAAGGACTGGCATGATATATTCAGATCACTAAACGAGAAAAATATACAGCCAAGAATACTATATCCAGTTAGGCTGTCACTGAAAATAGAATAAAAAATAAAAAGCTTCCAGGACCAACAAAAATTAAAAGAATTTGCAAACACCAAATTAGCCCTACAGGAAATATTACTTTTAGGCTCACTCTTTGCTCTCTAAGGGCAAGGGTGGTGCAATTCCACCTCAGGCAAAGATATTTGAGAATCACTGCAACAGCCTTTCTTTTTTTTTTTTTTTTTTTTTTAAAAAGAGTGAGCAAAGAGTGAGCCTAAAAGTAAAAGACCAGAAAGGAACAAGACAATATACAGTAAAAGTCACTTTACAGGCAATACAATGGCACTAAATGCTTATGTTTCTGTAATTACCCTGAATGTAACTGGGCTAAAGGCTCCAGTCAAAAGACACAGGGTGAACCATGAGAGACTATGGACTCTGAAAAACAACCTAAGGGGTTTTAAGTGGTGGGGGGGTGGGAGGTTGGGGGAACCAGGTGGTGGGTATTAGAGAGGGCACGGACTGCATGGAGCACTGGGTGTGGTACAAAAACAATGAATACTGTTATGCTGAAAATAAATAAAAAATAAATTAAAATAAATTAAAAAGACACAGGGTATCAGAATGGCTTAAAAAAAAAAATTGAAATAACGTCTGCAAGAAACTCATTTTAGGCCCAAAGTCACCTCCAGATTTAAAGTGAGGAGGTGGAAAACAATTTGCCATGCTAATGGACATCAAAAGAAGGCTGGGGTGGCAATCCTTATATAAGATAAATTAGATTTTAAGCCAAAGACTATAATAAGAGATGAGGAAGGATACTATATCATACTTAAAGGGTCTGTCCAACAGGAAGATCTAAAAATTTTAAATATCTTTGCCCCTCACATGGGAGCAGCCAATTATATAAACCAATTAATAACAAAATCAAAACACATCAACATAATAAAATAATAGTAGGGGACTTTAACACTCCCCCTTACTGAAATGCACCAATCATCTAAGCAAAAGATCGACAAGGGAATAAAGGCTTTAAGTGACACACTGGATGAGATGGACATCACAGATGTATTTAGAACATTCCATCCCAAAGCAACAGAATACACATTCTTCTCTAGTGCACAAGGGACATTCTTCAGAATAGATCACATCCTGGGTCACAAATCAGGTCTCAACCAGTACCAGAAGATTGGAATCATTACCTACATATTTTCAGACCAAAATGCTCTGAAGCTAGAAGTCAACCACAAGAGAAAAGTTGGAAAGAACTCAAATACATGGAGGTTAAAGAGCATCCTACTAAAGAATAAATAAGCCAACCAGGAAGCTAAAGAAGAATTGAAAAAACTCATGGGAACAAATGAAAACAAAAACACAACTGTTCAAAATCTTTGGGACACAGCAAAGGTGGTCCTGAGAGGAAAGTATACAGCAAGCCTCTCTCAAGAAACAAGAAAGGTCTCAAGTACACAACCTAAGTCTACACCTAAAGGAGCTGGAGAAAAAACAATGAAGAAAGCCTAAATCCAGCAGGAGATGAGAAATCATAAAGATCAGAGCAGAAATCAATGAAATAGAAACCAAAAGAACAGTAGAACAAATCAATGAGACTAGGAGCTGGTCCTTTGAAAGAATTAATAAGATTGATAAACCCCTGGCTAGACTTATCAAAAAGAAAAGAGAAAGGACCCAAATTAATAAAATCATGAAAGCAAGAGGAGAGATCACAACCAACACCAAAGAAATACAAATAATTATAAGAACATATTATGAGCAACTATACACCAGCAAATTTGACAATCTGGAAGAAATGGATGCATTCCTAGAGACATATAAACTATCACAACTGCACCAGGAAGAAATAGAAAACCTGAACAGACCCATAACCAGTAAGGAGATTGAAGCAGTCATCAAAAATCTCCCAACAAATAAGAACCCAGGGCCAGCTGGCTTCCCAGGGGAATTCTACCAAACATTTAAAAAAGAGTTAATACCTATTCTCCTGAAGCTTTTCCAAAAAATAGAAATGGAAGGAAAACTTCCAAACTCATTTTATGAGGCCAGTATTACTTCAATCCCCAAAACGGACAAAGACCCCATCAAAAAGGAGAACTATAAATTAATATCCTTGATGAACACGGATGCCGAAATTCTAACCAAAATACTAGACAATAAAATCTAACAGTACGTTAAAAGGATTATTCACCACAACCAAGTGGGATTTATTCCTGGGCTGCAAAGTTGGTTCAACATCTGTAAATCATTAATAAATGAAAGAATAAGAACCATATGATACTCTCAATAGATGCTGAAAAAGCATTTGACAAAGTACATCATCCTTTCTTGATCAACTCTTCCCTACAGTGTAGGGTTAGAGAGTATATACCTCAATATCATCAAAGCCATCTGTGAAAAACCCACAGTGAATATTATTCTCACTAGGCAAAAACAGAGCTTTTTCCTAAGGTCAGGAACATGGCAGGGCTGTCCACTATCACCACTGCTATTCATCATAGTACTAGAAGTCCTAGCCTCAGCAATCAGACAACAAAAGAAATAAAAGTCATCCGAATCAGCAAAGAAGAAGTCAAACCCTCACTCTTTGCAGATGATATGTTACTTTATGTGGAAAACCCAAAAGACTCCACTCCAAAACTACTAGAACTCATACAGGAATCCAGTAAAGTTTCAGGATATAAAAGCAATGCTGAGAAATCAGTTGCATTTCTATAAAGCAACAGTAGGACAGAAGAAAGAGGAATTAAGGAGTCTATCCCATTTACAATGTGACCCCAAACCATAAGATACCTAGGAATAAACTTAACAAAAAGCATGGAATTTGTACTCAGAAAACTATAAAGTACTCATGTAAGAAATTGAGGTGGACACAAGGAAATGGAAAAATGTTCCAGGCTCATGGATTGGAAGAACAAATATTGTGAAAATGTCTATGCTACCTAAAGCAGTCTACACATTTAATGCAATCCCTATTAGAATACCATCAATGTTTTTCAAAGAAATGGAACAAATAATCCTAAAATTTATCGGGAATCAGAAAAGACCCCAAATAGCCAGAGGAACATTGTAAAAGAAAACCAGAGTTGGAGGCATCACAATTCCAGACCTCAAGCTCTATTACAAAGCTGTCATCATCAAGACAGTATGATACTGGCACACAAATAGACAAATAGCTCAATGGAACAGAATAGGGAGCCAAGAAATGGACCCTCAACTCTATGGTTAACTAATCTTCAACAAAGCAAGAAAGAATGTCTAATGGAAAAAAGACAGTCTCTTCAACAAATGGTGTTGGGAAAATAGGATAGCCACATGCAGAAAAATGAAACTGGACCATTTCCTTACACCACACACAAAAATAGCCTCTAAATGGATGAAAGACCTCAATGTCAGACAGGAATGCATCAAAATCCTTGAGAAGAACACAGGCAACAACTTCTTTGACCTCAGCCACAGCAACTTCTTCCTAGAAATGTTGCCAAAGGCAAGGGAAGTGACAGCAAAAATTAACTACTGGGACTTCATCAAGATCAAAAGCTTTTGTACAGCAGAGGAAACAGTCAACAAAACCAAAAGACAACTGACAGAATGGGAGAAGATATTTGCAAATGACATATTAGATAAATGGCTAGTATCCAAAATCTATAAAGAACTTACCAAGGTCAACACCCAAAGAACAAATAATCCAATCAAGAAATGGGCAGAAGACATGAACAGGCATTTTGGCAAAGAAGACATCCAGATGACCAACAGACACAAGAAAATGTGCTCCACATCACTCAGCATCAGGGACATACAAATTAAAACCACAATGAGATACCACCTCACACCAGTCAGCATGGCTAAAATTAACAAGTCAGGGAATGACAGATGCTAGTGAGGATGCGGAGGAAGGGGAACCCTCCTACACTGTTGGTGGGAATGCAAGCTGGTGCAGCCATTCTGGAAAACAGTATGGAGATTCCTCAAAAAATTGAAAATAGGGCTACCATATGACCCAGCAATCGCACTACTGGGTTACCCTAAAGATACAAATGTAGTGATCCGAAGGGTCACGTGCACCCAAATATTTATAGAAGCAATTTCCACAATCGCCAATCCATGGAAAGAACCCAGATGTCCATCAACAGATGAATGGGTAAAGAAGATGGGGTATGTATATATATAATGGAATACTATGCAACCATCAAAAGAAATGAAATCTTGCCATTTGCAATGATGTGGATGGAACTACAGGGTATTATACTGAGCAAAATAAGTCAATCAGAGAAAGACAATTATCACATGATCTCTCTGATATGAGGGATTTGAGAGGCAGGGTGAGGCAACATGGGGGCAGGGAGGGAAAAAGTGGAACAAGATGGGATCAGGAGGGAGACAAACCATAAGAGACTCTGAATCTCAGGAAACAAACTGAGAGTTGCTGGGAGTGAGGGGGGAGGGATAGGGTACCTAGGTTATGGACATTGGTTAGGGTATGTTATGGTGAGTGCCGTGAATTGTGTAAGAATGTGATTCATAGACCTGTACCTCTGAAGCAAATAATACATTATATGTTAAGAAAAAAAAAATAATAATAAATAAATGGCAAATGAGTAAATAAACAAAAGCAAAAGCAAGCCTATAAATATAGAGAACAAATTGATAGTTGTCAGAGGGAATGGGTGATGGGATCAGGCAAACAGGTGAAAGGAAGTGGGAGGTACAGATTTCCAGTTATGGAAGGGATGATTAAGTCATGGAAATAAAAGTTACAGCATAGGGAATATTGTCAATGATATCATAATAACATTTTGTGGTGACAGATGGTAACTTCACCTGGGTAAGCATAGCAAAAAGCATAGGGATATTGAATCACTATGTTGTACACTTGAAACTTAGGTAACATTGTGTGTTCACCTATAAAGAAAGAAAGAAAGAGACAAAGGAAGGAAGGAAGGAAGGAAGGAAGGAAGGAAGGAAGGAAGGAAGGAAGGAAGAAACTAACTTAATTTTGTTTAAGTCAATGTTTTGGGGGGATTTTTCTGTTACCTGGAGCTGACCTGAATTCTAGTTAATAAATATCTCAATTTAAAGCTATAATATTATAAAGCTGCAATACTACAAATTTATAAATACTACAAATTTTCCAGACCAATGCTTTGATTTCAGCCTATAATTCTGATCACATTTTTCTTGCATCTCTTCTGTGGAGATCTCCAACTCTTATTCTCTATGTTTTCTAGTTTTCTAGTTTTATCAGTTAATCACAGAGATTGTTAACAATCTCTCCCAAGCTTATCTTTCTGTACCAAATATTAAATCTTCTCACTGTATGCCCTCTGTGAATGTCTCCTTAGATTTCTTGCAGTGTTGTTAGATAATGTTTCATATTTTTCTAATTAAGTTATTAGATGCAAACAAGAAGTGTACATGAAGGTTATGTGGGATTTTTTTGAGTTATAAACATAAGTGACCCTTTTTATTTTTTCCCTTTTGCCTTGTTTTCAACTTTATCTGATAAGTATATAACAACACCTCCATTCTTTTTTTTTTACGATTTTTCTTTTATTTCTTTTCAGTATTCAGTAACAGTATTCATTGTTTTTGCACCACACCCAGTGCTCCATGCAATCCGTGCCCTCTCTAATACCCACCACCTGGTTCCCCCAACCTCCCACCTCCCACCCCTTCAAAACCCTCAGATTGTTTTTCAGAGTCCATAGTCTCTCATGGTTCACCTCCCCTTCCAATTTCCCTCAAATCCCTTCTCCTCTCCATCTCCCCTTGTCATCCATGCTATTTGTTATGCTCCACGAATAAGTGAAACCATATGATAATTGACTCTCTCTGCTTGACTTCTTTCACTCAGCATAATCTCTTCCAGTCCCGTCCATGTTGCTACAAAAGTTGGGTATTCATCCTTTCTGATGGAGGCATAATACTCCATAGTGTATATGGACCACATCTTCCTTATCCATTCGTCCGTTGAAGGGCATCTTGGTTAAAAAAAAAAAAAAAACACCTCCATTCTTATGTTACTTTGATTTTTTTTTTTTTTTTTACTTGCTGTATATTTACCCATCAGTGTTCCTCTATTCTTCCCCTTTCTACACCTGCTTCAGGAGGCTGAGCAATCCTCATTGGTCAGTTGAGAAGCTGATCACAAATTAGGACAGAGAAGAAGCAGTCCAAGCATTTACTGCCCTGACTCCCACCCTGCAAGTCACTAAAAATTTGATCAGAGCTCAAGATCCTGACAGGTGTCTTCTCTGCTCCACTCTCCCTCTCTGTCATGAGGCCCTTGTAGCCACTTCTCTCTTTTTGCTAGATTTAGGTCTCAATGGTAACAGGACCCTGAACTTATTATTCCCAGGGTGTTGTGGTTTCTCTCTACTTTGTCATCACATTTGCAAATAGTCCATTTATACATCCTTCTCAAATTATCCTAATTTGAGTGTGACATCTGTTTCCTCCTGGGACTCTGAATGACAGAATTAATTGGTGCCAGGAGTGACCCCAGAAAACATATCCTCAAAATAGACTTCTAGATTAAGTTCACTTATGTATTTAAGGACGACCTCCTTGCTGTGGTGTGGGAGGCAGGGCCAGGACTAGAATGAAGCACCCAGAGGACAAAACTTAAGGAGATGTTCACACTCAAGGTCAGGCCAATTGTGAACATATCTTAGATGTCTCACATGCCTCCCCTTAGTCCCATCCCTAACATGGAGAAGAGTGGGGGATGGCAGGCATAGGACCCACATAATTCATTGCATGCTATGGTATCAAATGACTCAAATTATCACCAATGGTAGATTGTGATTAATTAAACAAGAAAACCATTAGAGGTGACTCTAATGCCATGCCAGTGTATGTAAGCAAACCAAAATCTAAGCCCATAAAATGCCTCAATGTTGCAAAATCAAAACACTAAGGACAACCAATCACAAAGAGCCAACTTGGCTTTAAGTTATGGTCAATCAAATAATTTCCTTTCTTTGCTTCTCTATTTTATCTACATGTGCCTTGTGCCTTTGGGTAGAGAGCTTTTAACCACCTCTGCTTTGACACAGCCTGCTTCCAATCAATTTTTACTTAAATAAAAAAAATTTTTTTAATCTGAATATGCCTCAGTTTATCTTTCTACAAGATGAATTCAGGTGAAGAAGGGAAGGGATTGGAAAATCTAGTGGCTTGGGTACTTCCTTATTATGATGACAATAATGATCATAAAGATAATGGAGATACTAGGTATCTTTTGATGCCAGAAAATAAATGAAAAAAAAAATGAAAAGTTATGCATAGGCAACGAAGAATACATATAGAGAACTAAAAAGCCTTCATGACAGCTTTGAGGAGTTCTCCTTCACAAGTGACTGCCAAGGACCAAAATGATGATCTAATCAGAAAAGTTACAGTCTGGATCTTTCCACTAATCAAGGACATTGATGGGGAATGAGGGAGATCCTGAGATAGGATATTGGGGCAATTGGGCATATATGGATGAGGGTAGAATTTTTTTAATATCAGAATTCTAATCTTCTCTTATCAGAGGAGACAAGTCTATCCCACTATTGAAGGAACAAGCACTTTTCTGCATAAAAGCCTTTCAGTGTTACTCTCAATAAAAAAATTACAGAAAAATACTATATCACCCTATAATAAAAATAATTATACCCGTTCTTATCACTCCCATGGTCTTGGCTAGTATGCTCTGACATTTTTGTTCCAGTTCATTATAATAATATACCATTACACCATACAGAGTAACATTTTTTTTCATTGATTCATACAAATATTTATAGGGCATTTACTATGCTTTTTAGGATACAACAGTAAACCAAATCTATGAGAATCCCTGCTTTCACCCATTCTTACATTTTCTCAAAGTCATAACATAGCACTTTCTGTCTTACAGTTAGACAAGGTCCATATAGAAGTGCCTTAATTTCACACATCCCCTCATTTTTTATAACTGTTTCTTCATTCATGTGTTGTTGTTTTTCTTTTTGATTCTTCATCCTGTTGTTGGGATATGTCAGTTAGTTTGTATTGAAGAGCAGAAAATAAGCCACTCTAAAATGTGCCTCTTTAGCATAAAGATTATTTTGAGCTAATTATTTTGAGAAACTAAAGACACAGAAGAAGCTCTGAAAAGAGAATAGAAGTTAATCTTTTGTAAAGGAGATGTAAATTTATAAAAGAAATCTCCATTTGTGTTTCCCACTTTACTAGGAAGAGATCTACTCTAAATCACAAGAGAATATTGTGAATAGAGAAGGCACCTATTTAAATCTCCATATCAACCTTTTCCTTTTTTACTGTACTTTTCTTTTATTTTTTAAGATTTTATTTATTTATTTGACAGAGAGAGATCACAAGCAGGCAGAGGCATGCAGAGAGAGAGAGAGGAGGAAGCAGGCTCCCTGCTGAGCAGAAAGCCTGATGTGGGGCTCGATGTGGGGCTTGATGTGGGGCTCAATCCCAGGACCCTGGGATCATGACCTGAGCTGAAGGCAGAAGCTTTAATCCACTGAGCCACCGAAGTGCCCCTACTGAACTTTTCTTAAAAAGCTCCGATAACCATCCTCTCTCCTTCCCCAGCATCTTTCCTTTGTTCTTAGTTGAAGATGGTATTTAAGGTGGTGTCTTGAAGCCATCTTAGGGAGTTACTCAATTTTCTTGAGTATTAATTGTATGTATGGATGTATGTACGTATGGATGGATATCAATCATATGTACGTAAGGTATATATGTTATTGAGGCACATGGCTGGCTCAATCAGTTAAGCACCTGCCTTCGGCTCAGGCCACGATCTCAGGGTCCTGGAATGGAACCCCGCATTGGGCTCTCTGCTCAGTGAGGAGTCTGTTTCTCCCTCTCCTTTACCCCTCTCTCTGCTCATGCTCGTGTTTTCTCTCTCTATATATATCTCTCTCTCTCTAAAATAAATAAATAAAATCTCTTTTTTAAAGTATATATTATTAAACTTCTATTCATTTTTTTCTTGCTAATCTGCCCTTTATTATGGCAGTTCTCAACCAAGATTTTAGATCTCAGAAGGGCAGAGGGAAAATTATTTTAAATCATTTATATAATAAACATTTATTACATAAATAATTTAAATAAGTTATTTAATTTTATTACCCTACAACATGTTTGGGTTTTTGTTGTTTGTTTCTCTAGGAAAGGTTCTGGGGGAACTTTCCAGAGGATTAGCACACAAGAGAATGTCTTCCTAAAATAAATATATAAGAGAATGTCTTCCTGTTGCTTTTATAAATAAATAACTCCTGAGCAGAAAAGAGAATCCTTTTTTGGAATTTCTAATGTCTTCAAATGTTACTTCAGAAATCTCAGTCCAATCTGAAGGATTTCCATATAAGGTAACTTTTTCCGCTTGGCTGCATGTAGAATTTTTTTTTCTTCCTTGGGAGTAATTTAATTGAGAAGATAGAAAAAACAACAATAACTTCAGCTTTTTTCTTCTTTCTCAAGATTGCTTTGGCTACTCAGGGTCTTTTGTGGTTCTGTACAAATTGTAGGATTGTTTATTCTAGTTCTGTGAAGAATACAATTGGTATTTTCATATAGATTGCATTGAGTCTGCCGATTGTTTTGGAGAGTATGGACATTTTAACTATGTTTGTTCTTTCAATCCATGAGAATGACATATCTTTCCATTTGTTTGTGTTATCTTCAAACCCTTTCATCAGTGTCTTACAGTTTTCAGAGTAGAGGTATTCCGCCTCCTTAATTAAGTTTAGACCTAGGTATCTTACTCTTTTTGATGCAACTGCAAATTGGGCCATTTTCTTAACTTCCCTTTCTGCTACTTTGTTACTAAGGTGAAGAAAGGGAGAAAAAAATTCCCCAAAGTTGATCCAGGGTCCAGGTCAGGCTTCCTTTCTACTCCATAAATCTCTTATTAGAAAGAAATTAGGGTTAAGTAAGTCTAATAAACCCAATGGAATTAAAGACATCTTCGGAAAAACTAAGTATTCATCTAATCAGTTGACTATCGGTTAATTTTCTGAAGATCTTTAATCATTCTTTTTTACTTATCTATGGATGATTAGATGTTATTTAACCATTCCCTTTTCTTGTAGAATGTCACTACTAAGAGTAAAACTTTGGTATATTTAGGTCACTTCTTTTATGACAAGTATAAATAAAAGTTTCACAGCTACACATAACTAAATTATCAGGAAAAAATAACAAAAGCAAACCCAAAGAAGGTTCAAAGAAGCAAATAAAGATAAACAGATTTTGATTTGCTAAAAATTTTTAAAATTAAGGGGGTTCCTGGGTCACTCAGTGGGTTAAAGCCTCTGCTTTCCGCTCAGGTCATGATCCCAGGGTCCTGGGATCAAGCCCTGTGTCAGGCCCTTGATCAGCAGTGAGCCTGCTTCCCCCTCTCTCTCTGCCTGCCTCTCTGCCTACTTATGCATCTCTCCCTCACTGTGTCAAATAAATTTTAAAAATCTTTAAAAAAATTTTTTTAATCAAGGTAACAAAAAAATTGACAAATCCAAAAGCTAATAATTTGAAGGAGAAAGAAAGAATACTAAAACTGATTTCTCCGGAACTCTTTAGTTAAAATAGAACTCACTCAGAAAGGAGTACATGAGAAGAGATTCATGTGCACTTTTACAAAAAACTCCAGTGTTAGGAATATATCCTTAAAAAAAAAAATAATGAGAGATGTCAAAAAGATTGATGTATAAGAATAAGCATTTCAATACTATTTATAAAAATAGTGGAAAAATTGGAAGCAACTAAACTGTTCCACAGAAGTCAAATTAATTTTTCAATTAATAAATATTTCTTTAGTATTTATTGTGTATTGGGAAATGCTAGATATGGAAATTATCAAGAAAATGCACTATGGTAAATGATTGAGCCTATTATGCAATCATTGAAATTCATTTACCATTTACCCATATATATTAAAAATGAATAAATTGCTTCACCCAACATTCCATTTTTTTTAAGCTTTATTTAAGTAATCTCTCCACCCAGTGTGGGGTTTGAACTCACTACGTTGAGATCAAGAATTGAATGCTCTTCTGACTGAGCCAGCCAGGCACTCCCCAAACAATTCTATTTTGAGAAATATACCTCAAAGAAATAATCATAAATGAATGCAAAGGTTTATACAAAAAGATCTTTACTTATAGTAGTAAAAATTTATACTTTTTACTTATTGTTGTAAAAATGTGTCTATGATAAGGAATTGTATGACACCACCATATACAAAAATAGATTTTTAAATGGTGTATAATTCATTTTGTGTTAATTTTTTAACATGGTATAAGGAAGAATTTCAAATTCATTCTATTGTACGTAAATGTCCAGCTGTTCCAGCACCATTTATTGAAAAATCTATGTTTTCTACAATGGATTATTTTGACATCCTTTTGAAAATAAATTGATCCTTACTGTTTAAGTTTACTTCTGGACTCTCAGTTCTAGTCCATTTATCTACATGTCCCTCTTTATGGCAGTACCACACTGCCTAAATTGTGATTGTGAGCCTAAATATAAGAACTAAAACTATGAAAATGTTGGGACACCTGGGTGGCTCAGTCCGTGAAGCATCTGCCTAGGGTCCTGGGATCGAGCCCTGCATCAGGATCCCTGCTAAGCGGGAAGCCTGCTTCTCCCTCTCCTCCCTGCTTGTCCTATCACTGGCTCTCTCTGTTGCTATCTCTGTCTCTCTCTCTTAAATAAATAAATAAATAAAATCTTTAAAAAAAAAAAAAAGAAAGAAAGAAAACAATAAAACTGTTAGAAGAAAATCTAGGGATAACTTTTTGTGATCTCAGATTAGGCAAATCCTTTTCAGATATGACACCAAAATTACCAGCAAGAACAACTAAAAAGAGGTAAACTTATCAAAACTGAAAACATTGTGCTAGTATGGACACATCAAGAAAGGGAAAAGATAACTCACAAAATGGGAGAAGATAATTGTAAATCATACATCACATAAAGCCTTGTTTCCAGGATATATAAAAAACCTTTATGACTCAATAATAAAAAGACAGGGGTGCCTGGGTGGCTCAGTGGTTTTAAAAGCCTCTGCCTTTGCCTCAGGTCATGATCCCGGGTCCTGGGATCGAGCCCCACATGGGGCTCTCTGCTCAGCAGGGAGCCTGCTTCCCTACCTCTCTCTCTGCCTGCCTCTCTGCCTACTTGTGATCTCGGTCTGTCAAATAAATAAATAAAATCTTTAAAATAATAATAATAATAATAATAATAATAAGACAAATAATCCAATTAAAAATGGGCAGTGTCTGAGAGACATTTTTTCCAAAGGACATATACGAATAGCCAATAAGTACCTGAAAAAATGTTCTGCATTATCATTCATCAGGGAAATGCAAATGAAAACCATACACACCCACTAGGATGTCTATAAAAAAAAATGAGAGCTAGTAAGAAGTTTTGGCAAGAATGTGTAGGAAGCGAATCCCTCATACATTGTTGGTGTAAATGTAAAATGGCCAGTTCCTTTTGACAATAGTATGGCAGTTCCTCAAAATGTTAAACACATAGTTACCATATGATCCAGAAATTTCACTCTTAGCTAGATATCTATCAAGATAAATGAAAATATATGTCCACACAAAAACTTATCCACAAGTATTCACGGCAGCATTATTTCTAATAGTCAAAAAATGGAAATCTCCCAAATGTGTGTCAGTCGACGCATGGATAAATAAAATACAGTATATCCATACAATGGAATGTTATTCATCAATCGGGAGAAATGAAGTAGAGCTACAATGTGGATAAACTTCAAAAAAACGTCACGTTAAGTAACAGAAGCCAGTCACAAGAGACCATATAATGGGGTCCCTGGGTGGCTCAGTGGGTTAAAGCCTCTGCCTTCGGCTCAGGTCATGATCCCAGGGTCCTGGGATCCAGCCCCACAGCGGGCTCTCTGCTCAGCAGGGAGCCTGCTTCCTCCTCTCTCTGACTGCCTCTCTGCCTACTTGTGATCTCTATCTGTCAGATAAATAAATAAAATCTTAAAAAGAAAAAAAAAAAAAGAGAGACCATGTAATGTAAAATTCCATTTATATGAAAGGTCCAGAATGGGAAAACCCATAGAGACGGAAACTAGATTAGTCCTTGCATAGGTCTGGCAGGGCAACAGGCCGGTGGCTGTTGAAAGGTATGGGTTTCTTTTCAGCCTGGTGAAAGTGCTCTATACTTGGACTCTGCTGATGGCTGCACAACTCTATAAATACAGTAAAAACCACTGAATTGATATATTTTAAGTGGGTCAATTGTATAGTGTGTGAATTACATCTGAGTAAAGCTGTTTAAAATGTGATTGAGACATTTCTAACAAAGAGTAGAAGAAATTGCCATTCTCTGCTCAGTAATCATCCAAAACAGGGACTTGACAGTGAATTTTATGCATTTTGTTTCATCACGAAGGAGTAAAGACTGGAGTGAGTTTAGCAGCCTTCTCTGTTCCATGCTCCAGTACCTACTAATCTGACTTGGCATATAAAAGGAATTTTCTGCTGTCCCAGCTACAAGTAGTTAAATATACATAAAAAAAAAAAAAAATGGTTAGAATGTAACGTGGAAACACGTTCACAGAGATGGTATCTCTGGTTGATAAGAGTTGTTCTATTTCTTCCTTTTTTTTTTTTTTAAGATTTTATTTATTTGTCAGAGAGAGAGCACAAGCAAGGGAAGTGGTGGGGAGAGGGAGAAGCAGGCTCCCTACTGAGCAGGGAGCCTGATGTGGGGCTTGACTCTAGGACCCTGGGATCATGACCTGAGCCAAAGGCAGACACTCAACTGATAGAGCCACCCAGGCAACCCCTGAGTTGTTCTTCTTAAATGTTCTTGATTTTCCATTTTAAGCAGCATGTCTTATTTCATAATTGGTAAAAACATAAAGTTATTTTAAAATTTCATAATAGGAGATAGCAGAATTTATCATCGCCTCCTGAGGAAGTTTTCTGCATCTATGAAGCCCAGAAACCAATCTTCCCTTTCAATATTCTTTTTTTTTTTTAAGATTTTATTTATTTACTGGACATGGGACTTGATCCCAGGACCATGGGATAATAACCTGAGCCAAAGGCAGACGCTTAACCAACTGAGCCATCGGGGCGTCCTTTCCCTCCCAATATTCTTATCACAGATGTCAAACCTGGCCATCTGCATAGGCTGTCTTGACCTGAAACAGTTCCCTCAAAATAACAGCCACTTTGCCCTGAGAATTATTTTGAACTGAGGTCAAATAAGAATCAACAAGTATAGGAAGAGCTCTCTACCCTCTCCTTATCTACCTGAAAGTAGTACATAAATTTCCCTTGGAGAGAGCTGGCCCCAACTTTCACCAAGGAGACTCTTATTATTGAGGACAGGAAGTCAACACCACCATGAGTTTGCATAAACAGACTTACTAAAATAGCCCTTTTATTCTATTAGATCCATCATATGTTTCCTAGTCATTTTCCCACCATTTATAATCTCCTGAAGCCTAAAACCTCTTTACTTTGTTAAAAGGGTATATGAGTTGATGAGTCTAATCACTTCTTTGGGTTTCATTTCTTTCCTGTGAACTCCTGTGTATGTAAATATTAATAAAAATCATGCATCTTTACACCTATTAATCTTTTGTTAGTTTAATTTGAAAGGTTCCAGAAATAAATTTAAAAAGAGGAAAAATTTTTCCTTTCAGACAGTCCCTTGTGTTTTTTAAATTTTGTTTATATTTAGCTTTCTTTGCATAAAAATGTTTTAAGAACTAAAATTTCATCAACACTGGTTTTTATGACTTATATGTCTGGTATCACATAAAATTCATTACATTTTTATGTGTGCTTTTTCTAGATTCTAAGCTTGAGGGGAAGACTATGTCATCACATAATATGGATGCTCTAGCTCCCTTAAAATAGTCTTACGCAGTGTAGGTAATCAATAAACAATTTTTAGACCCTATTATAATAAAACATTTTTTTAGTAACAAAAAGCATGCACTGAAGGTTGCTTTACATAAATATCTTTACCAACCATTGTGTTCCAGATATTTATAGCTCATTTTATTCTATGGTATATCACTGTTAATAAATCACCATTTCGTTTTTATAGCTTATTTTTAAATCGCCTTTGAATTTTTGATTTTTTTTATAAAAGTCATTCTATATTCTAAAAAAAAATTACATACTTAAATTGTAAGTGTGTTTTCACACACTTACAACAGATGTACTATGGTACATCTTTCTTGTGTCCCATCTTTCCATATCTCATTTACCCAAGCTTGGCTTTGAGTAGATTTTTCTGATTTCTTTAGCAGAATTTTACAGGTCTTAAAATCAAAAGAAAACTTTCTTTTTTAACTTAAACAATGATTTTATGGAATGTATTTAATAGTAATCAAATATCCTTAAAAGCAAACATTCCTCATAATTAAAATGTGCTGTTCTAGCTCTTAACTCTCCTTGGACAACCCACCACATATGCAAAAGATTATCTTTCATTCTGTCTTCAGATTACCTGCGAGAGGTAATCCTTACGTTCTATCATTTGGCTGAGCAGAAAGGCTAACTCTTACAGATTTCTTATGAACCATCAGACCCACATATGATAGTATGTTCCTGATCATTCTTTTCCCACGCCCCCTCTTTCCTTTCTCACTCCATTCTACCCGTCTGCCTCCATTCATCCCCTCTTTCAAACTATCACCAGATCAAGAGTCGATCAAAACTTCCCTGTACAAACAAGCAGAGAAAGCAGGAGGCCAAGTGAGAGGGAGAAGCAGGATCCCTGCTGAGCGGGGAGCCCAATGCGGGACTTGATCCCAGGACACTGGGATCATGACCCGAGCCAAAGGTACAGCAGCCACCCAGCTTCTCCCCAGATAAATGTTTTTAATGGATTATCAGTGCCTGGATAAAGTCCACTGTGAAAACCAAAAGAAGGTATGTGGTGAAGAGGAGGCCATGGACCCATAGCTGGCTGGTCAAGATGCTATTTGCCTGCAGTCATCACTTTGATCATGGGTCTTCGTATGAATGAATTTTGTCAAATTGCCCAAAGTCTAGGTTCATTAAAGTAACAGAAAATAAGTAAACAACATTACCGATGTATTTAGCTACAGTGAGAAATTGAACTGGCAAGACAACTGGCTATTCTGACCCGTCGATGCTGCATCCTTAGAGAGAAATGTGCAAGAAACTATTATAATCGAAATTATGGCACTTAGAATCAGGGCAAGAAGTGGTATGTTTTTAATACATGTTGGCAATAAAGTCAATAATTCAGTAACAGATTCATACTGTACATCAAAATCTTATGTTGCCTAGTGGACCACTAAATAGCTCTTCTTCAAACAGACGCACACTTTCTTTATATATGACAATGTTATTGATAAAGATAAGAGACATAGTCTTTCATTACTGGCTTCCCAACCGCAAATCCTTTGATCTCTGAGACACCTCCAGCACACATCTGATAGCTTACATCTGACCTCGTCTCATCATTTTACATTCTCAGTCTCAGATTCATTTGTTTTGGCTCAGGCTACGGTGAAGTGAGAGCAAAAAGATTGTGTATGACCACTACTAACTACATAGCATTTGGGCTCACTGCGAAATGAAAAAGTGGGGGAGACCCTTGTTTAAAAATTACTAAGAATTTCAAAACAGTGACAGCAGAGCATCAAACCAAGGGCAGGGCCCTTCTGAGCTCAGGTCCGGAAGCACTGCTGAGGTCCCACACTAAAGAGGTCAACCTACATGAAGCAGCCCTCCTGTTCGAGAGTCATTAAACTACCACCCGCAGCCCAAATCCAGCTGCTCCCCATTTCTGTAAGTGAAGTTGTGTTCGAATATAGCCACGCCCATTGGTATTGTCTATGGTGGCTTTTGCTTTATAATAGCAGTCTGTTTGTTAATTTAAATAGCAGAGTTCTATACTCACTACAGAGACTCTATGGCCCACAAAGACTAAAATATTTAAGAAAAAATTTGCCAATTCCCACTCCAGTGTCTGACAATAGACCTCTGTTTCTTATTTGCTATGCAAAATGAGCACTCAGCAATCTACAGTTTGAGCCCCTCTCGTCCTAAGAAACCTCGTAGGGCGCATGGAGAGCCTGTAGCTGTAAATCAGAAGGATCCACAGACTGAAGGGCCAAGAAGTTCTCTGATGCTGTAGGACAGCAGCACCCCGATTCTCCATGCAGATTCTCCGTTCTGCAAAGCTACCTGATCAATTCTAGCCAGATTTCTTGGGTGCTTAGGTTTTCTCAATATAGTTGCTACAAGACCACCTACCACTGCCAAATCCCAGTGAGAAAACTGGCTCTTGCCTAGAGTCTTGTGGTTCCATTTCATGACGGATTAGACTTAAGAACTGCTCTTCAATGGCTTGAAATGAAAACTGTGAAATCCTCTGGCTCCGTATCTGGCATTTCCACCCCACGATCTCAATTTTCCAGGACTAGGTGCCCAATAATCTTAATACTTGAGCTTGGGACCCCATGGAGAACTTTAGAGGATCTGAGATTCTACTGTACATGATATCTAGTTAGCCTGCCATAGTTTCATGGACACTGATAGAAGATTGGAGACTCCTGGGTTGCAAATGGAAGACTGTGTAGTACTTATGGCTAGTGCAATAGCCTGAATAATAGCATTTTTGCACCATTTCACCATGTCTTTATTCCCATAGGGTGACACAAAGTTCAGTTTATACCTACACACGCAGTGGGTTCTTTTGCAGGAAAGATACCTTGAGTCTAGGAAATAAGAATTTTTTTTTCTTTTTTACAATGCCCTATAGGATTGTAAACACGTGTGTCCTTTGCTGCAGCAAACATTATTTTTCCTACACTAGACAGTAGGACAGCTTGTTTTTTGCTCTGAAGGGACACTCTATCTTCCAAGGTAATTTGCTATAGAAGGATCCCTGAAAACACAATTCAGAACATAAGGCAATCAGCACCCTGGTTGCAAGTTGTGCAGAAATGAGGAAACTCTTGGAGAATGGTCTCTCAGCTTCCCCTATTTGGACTTGATCTTTCGTGGTGATTCCCCCCAACCATCCCCATAGCTATAAATGAATCCCCCTTTTCCGATGAGTGAGTTGGATTTTTACTAATGACTTTCCCCCAGCTTTGATTCCTTCTCTTCTAGTTCACAGCTGTAGACCCGGCACTTCAGAGAAATACACCCCACTTACTGCCCTAACACCAACACAGAACCACCTGTTCTCTCCTGTTTTGTTAACTATTCAAGCAGAATTTTATCAGTTGTCTGTACAAAGTTGCACAACTTCAAGTACCTTACTGTGTTTAAAGCACTTAGTCACTCCACCAGTCGACCATGCTCTTCTTAATTTCCTGAAGGTTCGTGTGTGCAGTGGTACCAAAAAAAAAATATATATATATATATACACACAATAAAAATATATATATACACACACAATAAAATATATATATATATATATATACACACACACATATATATATATATATGTGATATATATATATATATATATGATATTAAAGTTGAGTGCCAGAATATTCCAGCCATTATACCAAAAAGTCGGGTTGGGTACTGGAACCACGATTAGCATGTTGTGTGTAAGTCATCTACAGGGCAACTGAGAGGCCAGACAAGAACGGATGTGAGGGAACAGGAAGAAGATTCAGGAACTGACTCCAAACAAAAACGCCATCCGGAGGAAACAGGATAAGCCTGTCCAGACCCTGGAAACTACAATGAGGAAGGAAAAAGCAATTATCAGAACAGATGGGCAGAAACGGAGCGACTAACAGAGGTGGAGCCATGTTTATTTGTGTCCTGAGATTTGGGGTACTGAACGGAATTTGTGCTCATCCTCCATAGCCCCCTGGGTCTATCATGATACTATATGGGCAGACACCTCACGGGCATGCATGAGTTCCTATAAACAGTCAAGGTGTTTCTTAAGCCCGCGGTTCTCTGTCCCTTGTGACTTCCTACCTTTTCTTGTTGGTGGTGTATGTTTTTATTTTAATGGATACTAACTTGATGCATTAGCTTCCCACTTGCCAAAATATTCAAAATATTTGAATTCCTAGAGAATTGTACAAGGTTATGGAGATGATTGGAAAGGATATTAAAACCAGGTCTGTCCTAGAAAATACGGGACAGATGGTTGTGGGGCATTAAAAAAGAGAACTGGTAAGCCGACAACGCAGTATCTTATTGTCTGCTGTATTTTTTAGAAGCTTGCAGAGCGAGGCATATGTTATTGTTTCATCTCTTTTGATATATCTGAATTCCTTCAAACACATACAATTAAAAAAGAATCCACTCTTGAGTAAATTGCATGTACGTGAATAAAAATGCAATCCCTTTTAGATGAGTTTTGTGCTTCCCAGCTGTCCCTGAGATTATTATGTGTAATAAATTATATACTCTGTACTCCGCCTTCCATCAGAACTACAAATGAAAAGACTTAGCCACTTTTTTTTAATTCCTTATTGAAGTAAAGTCCTCACTAATTATTCATCAGCTATAAAAACTTTATAACTGCTCAATATTTTGAGGTGTTTTGGCATATAAACTAACTCTAATTTTAATAGTTTATTCAACTAATTGCATGAACAAAGAGGGCCTATTTCTTTCATATTTTTAATGTCAGATGCAATGTTTTAAAAACAAGAAGAATCATTGAAGTTTAGTGTTAGAAAATATTTAATTTTCTCAAGGTAAATAAGAAAACTGAGACTCTGTGACTGCCCAAGCATTATACTCCCAGAAGATCCATTCAGCTAGACGCATATCAAAACCACCTTTTCAGGCACTTAAGGATGCATGCTCTGTATAACATGCAGACTTTTCTGTTTGTGGTTCTTTTTTTTGTTTTTTAAAGAGAATCTTTTTTTTTAAATTATTATTATTTTTTAAAATTTATTTGACACAGAGAGAGAGAGAGATCACAAGTAGGCAGAGAGGCAGGCGGGGTGGTGGGGGGAAGCAGGCTCCCTGCTAAGCAGAGAGCCCAATGTGGGGCTCGATCCAGGACCCTGAGATCGTGACCTGAGCCAAAGGCAGAGGCTTAACCCACTGAGGCACCCAGGCGCCCCTATCTGTGGTTCTCATAGGGTGTTGATTCTAAATGTATTCAAGTAAGTAGTACCTGGACGTATTATTGTGTATCTCTTGTCATCTGACCAGTGGACATTTCTTTTTTTAGTCAATTCCTTTTTTAAATCAATTTTTTATTCAGTATCTGTATCTATTGCAAAATGATCACCACAATAAGTCTAGTTAACAACCATCACCATAGAGAGTTATAATTTTTTTTCTTGTAAGGAGAACTTTTAAGCTTCTAAGTCTATCAGCATCTTTCAAATATGTAATACAACATTATCAACTATAGTCACCATGCAGTACATTACAGCCCATGCCTTATTTTTTTAATAACTAAAAGTCCGTGCCTTTTGACCCCCTTCCCCCGTTTCACCTACCCCTAACTTCCTGACCCCCCCGTCTCTGGCAGCCATGAATCTATTCTCTGTATCTATGACCTCTATGGGGTTGTTTTTTTTTTTTTTTTGAAGGGGGGGCTGTTTGTTGTTTGTTTAGAAACTAAATACAAGGGATGCCTGGGTGGCTCAGTAGGTTAAGCAGCTGCCTTCGGCTCAGGTCATGATCCCAGCGTCCTGGGATCGATTCCCACATCAGGCTCCTTGCTCAGCAGGGAGCCTGCTTCTCCCTCTGCCTCTGCCTGCCATTCTGTCTGCCTGTGCTCGCTCTCTCTCCCCCTCTCTCTCTGATAAATAAATAAAATCTTAAAAAAAAAAAAAAAGAAAGAAACTAAATACAAGTAAGATCATATGGTATTTATCTTTCTCCGTCTGACTTATTCACTTAGGTTAATACCCTTGAAGACCATCGTGTTGTCACAGATGGCAAGATTTCTTCTTTTCTTATGGTTGAATAATATCCCCTTGTATGTATACACTACATTTAGTTATTCTAGGATTTTATTCCATTTTAGTGTTTCAGAGGAATATTTTAAATTTTTTCAATCATTCTTATAATAAGAGATAGGCTTTTTTCTTTGGGGGGTAAGTCTATTTTTCAAGTCAAAATGTGAGAAGTTGAAGAGCCATATTGAACAGTTAAAACTTAAATTTTATCATGTTATGTGGCCAACAGCCCCTGATGGTTTTTCAAAGTCTCCATAGAGCTTGGTGAAAAAAACTCCACAGTGAATGAATTCTATTACTTATCATTATAATGTCTTCACCTTGGATGTTTCTGGAATGTTCGTGAGCCTGAAATACTTAGAACTGTCCATTTGGTTACATTTTGTGATATTTTCCTCTTTTCATTATTCTCATTAAATTAAGTGTGGTTTTGTTGCTATTGTTTTTAGGATTACAAATCCTTTTGTGGAATCTTTCACAAATAAAATTTCTTCTTTATGTACAAGGAATTCTAAGGGGCGAAAGTCTCCGCTTCTCTGTATCGACAGCTTTCTTTGTTGCCAAACCAGGCTTTGCTGCCACTTTTCCCTAAGGAGTCTGCCACACATATTTTCAAGTACTACCTTGTGTTCATGTAGCCATTATAAAGTGCTATTGTGTCTGTCTTCCATTAGCGATTTTTGTTTTTGTTTTTGTTTTGAGGAAACTCCGTATTCTTTTCCATAGAGGCTGCACCAGTTTACATTCCTACCGATAGTATAAAGGGTTCCCTTTCCCCTACATTCTCAAAAAATCCCATTATCTTTTCTACGTCTCCCCCTCCTCCTTCCCCTTCTTCTTCCCCTTCTTCTTCTTCTCCTCCTCCTTTTCCTCCTCTTCCTCCTCCTCCTCCTCCCCTTTCTTCTTCTTCTTGATAGCAGCCATCCCAACATATAAGGGGATACTTCATTGTGGTTTTGATTTGACTTTCCCTGATAATTAATGATGCGAGAACATTTTCATATACCTGCTGGCCATCTGTATCTCTTCTTTGAAGAAATACCTATTCGATTCCTTTTCCCATTTTTAAAATCATTTGTTTCATTTTGTTTTTGCTGTACTTTGGGTATTAATCATTTACCAGATACATGGTTTGCCAGTATTTTCTCCTGTTCTGTAGGTTTCTTTTTCTTTGTGTTAATTGTTTCCTTTGCCATGCAGAATCTTTTAGTTTGATGTCCATTGCAAAAAGAATAACTAAAAAACTGTAGCTATATTATACAATATAATTATGGAGCATTTTAAAAGGAGGTAGTTTGGAAAACCTGGATGACTCAATCAGCTGGGCATCCAACTCTTGATTTCGGCTCAAGTCATGATTTGGGGGTCATGGGATCAGCTCCAGATCAGCCTCCAGGCTCAGCACAGAGACTGCTTGTCCCTCTCCCTCTGCTCCTCTTCCCCGTCTTGTGCTCTCTTCCTCCAAAATAAATAAGTAAAGTCTTAAAAAAAAAAAAGAAAAAGGAGGTAGTTTTATATATACTAGGTAACATTCATCCCAGTCTACCCAGTTTAGACTGGATCTCCAATTCATGCTCTAAAGTACCCCATTGGATAGATCCTATTTTTGAGTGGTGGGGGGGGGGAAGCAGGAAACCCAAAGCTACAAAGTGGGTGGCTTAAAATAACAGAAATTCATTGTTTCGTAGTTCTGGGGGCTAGAAGTTCAAAATCAAGGTGTCAGCAGAACTATGCCCCTTTTGAAAGCTATAAGGGAATCCTTCCTCCTCCTAGGGGGAATATGCTTCCTAGCTTCTGGTGGCTCCACGTGTTCTCCGCTTAGGGCAGCCTAACTCCTGTCCTCCATCTTCACGTGACAGTCTCCCTGTGTCTTCACATTGTCTTCCCTCTGTATGTGTCTGTCTCCATGTCCAAATTTCCCTCTACGTAAGGACACCAGCCCTACTTTGGTAAACCAATAAATATTTCTACCTCTTAATTCTGTTTTCAGAAGAAACCACTGTTTAACTATTAGCTGCATCTCTTAATACTTACCTTTGTTGATTTAAATAACACACTTAAGGAGATGGAATAATTTCTGCCTCATAGCATCACTGAGAGGAGCAAATGAATTATTCCATGTCAAGAACTTAGAACTGTGCTTGGCACATTAATACTTAATATAGGTTGGCTGTTAGTATTTTCATTATACTATTGTTTTGTCACTTATCCATTTTAGACATTACTTATTGACTTCAGGAGAGATACCACTCTCTCCCTCTCTCATCATCTCAATTGTTTAATCTATTCAACCACTGATTAACTCAGTTTGAAGTTCTTCCAAGTTGTTGTAATTCTCCCATTGCTTCAGCTTCAAACCCACCACTACCTAGCAGGCTTTTGTCAGAATTACTGCCCTAAAATCTGGAAGAGATTCCAGTTGCCTTGATTGTGGAGAAGTGGCTTTTAATTTATTGCAAAAGCTCCCTCTTTCTCGGCTTTTTCTTTTGTAAATTGAACTAGATAGACTATTACTGTTCTATTCTGTATCCCTTCAGCTTCTAGAGATCTAGTTTCAGAGTACTGACCTAAAGGATACTGTCAACAATACATATCTGTTACATAGGGAATATAGTCAACAATACTGCAATAACTTTGTATGGTGTTGTGTGGTAACTAGGCTGATTGTGGGGATCGTGTCAAAATGTATAAAAATTCTGAATCACTGTGAAGTACACCTAAAACTCATAAGATATTGTATGTCAATTGTCCTTGAATAAAAAAATAAATATTTGTTGATGGACTGCAGGCTCTTTTATTATTGTTTTTACTATAATGATGTGTTTTAGTCTTACTAAGCTACACTTGAACTCACTGTGAAAACCTACTCACAACCCACATATCAAGTTATTACATTTCCCATGTGCAAGTTATTCTTCACAACACTGTATGGGAAGATCTAATTTTTTTTTAAAACAGAGCTTTTTAAAAACAAAATTTATGTATTTGGCAGAGAGAGAAAGATCACAAGTAGGCAAAGAGGCAGGCAGATGGGGGTGGGGGTGGGGGGCGAACTCTCCATCGTGCTGAGAGCTCAATGCAGGGCTCAATCCCAGGACCCTGAGACCATGCAAGACCTGAGCAAAGGCTTAACCCACTGAGCCACCCAGGCACCTGGAAAATCTGATATTTATAAGACCTCTTTATTTTAAAACATTTTATTGTGGCTTAAATATATACAAAATAAGAGAATAGTATAATGACCTGGTACTTCTCTTATCACCTTGATTAAAAGTATATCGACATATAACCAATCTTATTTATATATAATCCTGTATACTCCCCTTCCCAAACTGGTTTTTTTATTTACTTACTTAATTTATTCTTATTATTTTTTTCAAACTGAATCATTTTAAAGTGAATTCCAGATTTCACCTATGGATATGTAGGAGATCAGAATATGCCACCCAAAATATGCCACTGGTAGCACGAGGATTGAAAAAGACACAGGATGAACTGTCTGCCGTCCTTCTATCTTCCTGAAGCCACCGTAGATCCTCCTTCCAAAGATGCATGCCCCTTTCCCATACCAGGGAGAGAATAACAACCTGAGGAGAAACGGCAGCAAGAAAGAGTTTATACAAATAAACGTTGCACCTTATTTTCCACTAGTTTCCCCCATTTACTTGCCTTCCTACAACTTGCCACCTTTTTTTTTTTTTTTTTTTTTAGATTTTATTTATTTATTTGACAGAGAGATCACAAGTAGGCAGAGAGGCAGGCAGAGAGAGAGAGGGAAGCAGGCTCCCCGCTGAGCAGAGAGCCCGATGCGGGGCTCGGTCCCAGGACCCTGAGATCATGACCGGAGCCAAAGGCAAAGGCTTAACCCACTGAGTCATGCAGGTGCCCCAACTTGCCACTTCTTGAAGCTCCAAACCTCTTTCCTTTGTCTTGTCATTTCTCTTGTAATTTATCCTCTCTTGGCAGATTAGTGCCTCCAAGCTTACCCATTTCTTGGGGGGGGGGGGTTCTTCACTCTACACAGTCCCTCTCTCATGCTCTGCAAAATGTTTAACATCAAATAAATGTGTGTGTCTTTTGACCTGTTAATCTCTCTTTTTGTCAGTTTATTTTGCAGATCCAGCTGGAGAATCTAAGAGTTTAGAGGGAAATTTTCTGCCCCAAAGAATTTGAGTTTGTATTTCTAAGATCTCCTCTCTCTCATTCTCCCCTTTAGCATCGCCAAAAATCATTTACCATATTTCCTTCATATCGTTAAATAATATAATATCCAATCAGTGTTTCAACTTCTATCATCTCATAAACATTTGTTTTTTACAATTTTTTTTTCTAAAGGATACAAACAATGTCTTCTTCCTATTGCACATGGTTGATGTATTTCTTAGGTCTCTTTTAACCTATAGTCTGCCTTTCTCTCTCTCTGTCACTTTGCTGCTGATGTTGAAGAACGTAGGTTATCTGTGTTTATACTTCCCATTTTCTGACTATTAGCCAGTTCTCTACCTCCACCCTACAATGTTCTTCAATTTTCTGAATTTCCTATAAACTGGTTAGATATAGAGCCTTGATTATCACTTCTGATTTTTCCCCCCAAAATAGTTTATTGGTGGTAATATACGTTCTACTACCTCCAGACACATGGAATGTAATTGATGTTCTTTCTTTCTGTGATATTAAGATTGACCTTTGGTTTCTAGTATCTTTTCTTTATAAAGTTGCCCACCAACTTTTCACCCAATGATTTTCACAGCCATTAACAATCAATTCCTAGAGCTATTATTTCATTAAGAGATGTGTGGTGATGTTGTAACTGTATAAAACGTTCTGTACTTCCAATCTAGAATTCGTCTACAAGGAAGAATTTTCGCACATGATTTCCCCGAGGTACAGTTCTTATGGAGAGGTGGTGTCGGAGGCAGGCCCCTGGCCAGGGCGGCCTCCGCCATTAAAAGATGGCGCCTGGCTAGTTGCCAGGTTAGGATTGCCTCGTGAGACTAAGCAGAACGCCCAAAGAGGAAGTAAACAGCATTGGTTGCTAGCGAAGTTGTTGGTTTAGGTGCACAGCCTGATTCGCTCCCTGCTGTACCCTGCTTGCTGATTGGTCATGTAAGCGTATATAAGTGTGTAGACTTGTGGAAATAAAGAGAGAGAAGAGAGAGAAGATGCATCCGAACCAGGGTTCTTGTCGTCCTTGTGCGCCGAGGGCGATAAATGGCGCCGGACCCCGGGAACTAAATAAAGGAATCTTGCAAGGTAATCCGCAGGAAAGCAGGGAGTAAAGGTCTGCAGGTAAGCGGGGACATTAGCCACGTTCAAAAGTGGGAATTCCGCGGTAAAGCGGGGAGTAAAGGCCACGTTCAAGTGGAAATTCCGCGGTAAAGCGGGGAGTAAAAATAGAAAAACCTTGCAAGGGAGAAGTCAGCAGGTAAGCTGGGTAAAACCATGACAAAGGTGGTAGGAAACTTGTACAAGTCCGCAATAAGAAGCGGGGCGGCCTTAGAGCCGGGATTTAGCGGCGAGTCTTTAACGTCTGCGTCTGTTGTCTGTGTGTTCATAATGGGATCTGAAGTATCTAAAGTGCGGTTGGAAGGGTCTTTAGAAGACCTGCTGAAAGCCAATGGAACTCCACT
Source organism: Mustela putorius furo (assembly GCF_011764305.1). Classification (NCBI taxonomy): domain Eukaryota; kingdom Metazoa; phylum Chordata; class Mammalia; order Carnivora; family Mustelidae; genus Mustela; species Mustela putorius. The sequence goes on from NW_025421998.1 coordinate 91,572,839, forward strand.
AAAAGCAAAAACTGCTGGGCCTTTTTGAATACAGTGGAAAAGGCGGCTCCATGGTTCCTAGATGAAGGCTTGCTAAACATACCTCAATGGGACCACTTAGGGGAGGATTTGAAGAAACAGGATGCTTGAACTCTTCGCCTCAAATTTAACATAACAAAAGCACAGGCACGGGACATAGTAGTCTCCTGCAGAAATTGCGTGATCTTACTACCTGCACCGTCCTTGGGGGTTAATACCAAGGGTTTGTTACCTAATCATATATGGCATATGGATGTCACATATGTTTCAGAATTTGGAAAGTTAAGATATGTTCATGTCTCTGTAGATACCTGCTCTGGAAAAATTTTCACCTCAGTGCATACGGGGGGAAAAATCCAGAGATGTTATCGCCCATTGCCTACAGGCTTTCGCGGCATGGGGAAAGCCACGCCAATTAAAGACAGATAATGATCCAGGCTACACCTCACAACCCTTTAAAGCCTTCCTACAACAACTTGACATTCACTTGATACATGGAATACCCTATAACCCACAAGGACAGGGTGTTGTGGAGCGTGCGCATCTTACAATAAAAAATGCGCTTTATAAACAAAAAGGGGGAATAGGGGACACCTTCAGGTCCCCTAAAGATAAGCTCAACACCATTCTCTTTATTTTGAATTTTTTAATGTTGGACAAAACGGGTAAATCAGCTGCAGACAGACATGCAAGTGATGCTGCTGCTTCCCTTAAGCCTTTAGTACTTTGGAAGGACATCCTCACAGGAAAGTGGAATGGACCAGATCCAGTGTTAGTATGGAGTAGGGGGTCTGAATATGTTTTTCCACAGGAAAAGGAGGCTCCAATTTGGATCCCAGAGCGGCTGGTGCGTGCAGCCTTGCTTCCAAACACCAGTCATGATGCTGAAGATGCTGATGATAACTCTGGGGATGCTAAACCTCCTGCGGCAGACTCAAGCCAGAGAGCTGTGAGCAGTGGTTAAAGCATGGCTATATCCTTTACCAGTGACTAACTCTTCTCTCATATTCCCTCCTCTCCCTTTGATGCATGGCAGGTCTGTAACTTGCTAGGAGCATGTACTGATATCTCAGCAGTGTCCATGTTAAATGGTGGCAAATTCCTCAACTGTTCTTATAAACAAAATGACTCTAGTATCTTTGAGACAACAGTTAATGTGTCTTGTCCCAATAATATTACTTATCAGCCCACTCCCATATGCGTCTGGCCACCGTTCCCTTTCCTCGTAACAAATGCTAGTGAGCTGAATGATACGTAGAATTGCACTAAGAATTGCTATCTTTCCCAGTGCTGGAATGTCATGGCCTTCAAGCTGGCTGTGATTATGCGTATCCCTACCCATGTTCCTATCCCAGTTTCCATTCCAGAGGACAAGTTACCGGTGGTGCTATCCAGAAAGAAGAGAGATTTTGGTATCACAGCCGCCATTGTGACAGCATTGGCTATATCTACAGCAGCTGCCACGGCAACAACAGTCTCGCTTGCTGCAACTATACCCACTGCAGAAGCTGTGAACACCCTTGCAGAAGGAACGGCGGCTGCCCTTCAAACACAGACTCAGATCAATGCACATCTGCAAGCAGGAATCCTGATAGTCAACCCGAGAGTGGATTTGGTTCAAGAACAAGTGGACATATGGGGGGCCCTATTGGGACTGGGATGTATAGTACCCTTCCCGGCAATTTGTGTAACTCCCATAGCCTATACTAATATGAGTGACTAACAGAATGTCTCCTGACAGCTCTCCCAATACTTGCGGGGGAATTAGTCCGCAGAATTCCAAAACTATACTCAGCACCTGCTACTAGGCATAACAAGGATAAATAACACCAGAGTTGAGCTTGCAACCCTCCCAGAGATAATCAAAACATTGCAAGATGTGTTAACCTTTACGAAACAATGGGCTAGCATAATTGGTCTGATGACAATCCTCGTAGTGGGCTTGATTCTACTAGTAAGGAAACTGCAAATTTGGAGGCGACAGCAACATAGGCAACAGCAAGCCATGGTGCAGGCCTTGTTAGCCATCGAGGCTGGAACATCCCCCCAAGTGTGGCTAAGTATGCTGGATCGGTAGTCAACGACGGGTAAGATTGGTGGGGGAAATATACCAACCTAAGACAGGATGCAGATCATTGATATCTGCCGTCTGATGATGGGTAAGGATATTCCCCGCCACTGACAACCTAAGACAGGCACAATCCCTGCCATAAAAGAAAAAAGGGGGAGATGTCGGAGGCAGGCCCCTGGCCAGGGCTACCTCCGCCATGAAAAGATGGCGCCTGGCTAGTTGCCAGGTTAGGATTGCCTCGTGAGACTAAGCAGAACGCCCAAAGAGGAAGTAAACAGCATTGGTTGCTAGCGAAGTTGTTGGTCTAGGTGCACAGCCTGATTCGCTCCCTGCTGTACCCTGCTCACTGATTGGTCATGTAAGCATATATAAGTGTGTAGACTTGCGGAAATAAAGAGAGAGAAGAGAGAGAAGATGCATCCGAACCAGGGCGTCTTGTCGTCCTTGCGGGGCGAGGGCGATAAGGTGGGATAACTTTGGTTAGTCGGCAAATGAGTTGGTTCTCTGGCATCCCCAAAGATGTTCAGTGTGATTTAGTGTTAACTATATATGAATACTTAAGCTTTCATACCTGATGATATGTTTAATTCATTGTGGTTATCATTCTCCTTCTTAATGTTCAAATTATCACTTTTGTCAATGGAAGCCTCTTCAAGTTGGTTCCTGTATTCTTTTGATGTGACCAACAGTAGTCTTTCACAGTTTCTTTGCTTTCTGGTTAGAACAAGATTTTCTAGGATCATTTTAGACATTTCCTGCTCTAAATCTGAGATCAGTCATTTCTCCAAGGAGTCCTGGCTTAAAGAGCCTAACCAAAGTCTATCAAAAAATTGCTTAAAACATTTTCTTAGAAATGCTAGATACTTCCCAGAAAGTGGTTTTATTATTACATCACAATGAAGTTCTACTCTAAATCACTTTTTTTTTCAAATTTGATACATTTTTATTTCCCTTAAATAGTAAAATGTTTCATAAATTATTTAAAAAGCTATATAAAATATAGACTTAAAATTATGCATGGTCCCAATGTTTTAAAGAAGATGTGATTTAGAGGGCCCCTGGGTGACTCAGTTGGTCAGGGGACTACCTTTGGCTCAGGTCATGATCCTAGAGTCCTGGGATAGAGTCCCACTGATCTCTCTCCTCTCATGCTCTCTCTCTCTCATTCTTTCTCGCTCTCTCTCTCAAATAAATTTTTTTAAAAATCTTAAAAAAAAAAAAAAAGAAGATGTGAGATGAGATTTAGAGAATAAAAAGAGATGAGCAGAATAGAGATGATTAACAAAATCAGGAGATTAGTTACTGAATCTACCACTTGACCCAACATCAGTACCTATGCTTTGACTTTCTCCCCTTTTATTTCTTATGTATTTATCTGTACTTATTTTAATAAACTTTCATTTTTAGAGCAGTCTTAGGTCACAGCAAAATTGAGTAGAAGGTCCAGAGACATCCTATATACTCCCTACTTTCACATATGTATAGCTTCCTCCGCTATCAACATTCCCTACCAAAGTGATACATTTGTTACAACTGGTAAACCCACAATGACACAGCATTATCACCCAAAGTGCATAGTTTACATTAGGGTATGTTCAGGGTTGTTTTGAATTTTTTTTTAAAGATTTTATATTTATTTATTCATTTGTCAGAAAGAGAGAGAGAGAAAGTACACAAGCAGGCAGAGAGGCAGGCACAGGCAGAGAGAGGCAGGCTCCCTGCCAAGCAAGGAGCCTGATGTGGGACTCGATCCCAGGACTCTGTGATCATGACCTGAGCCGAAGGCAGTGGCTTAACCCACTGAGCCACCCAGGCATCCCTTGAATTTTTATTTATTAAAATCTGTTGCCTGATTTTAAAAGAAAATTTATTATCTAAAATCTTGGAAAAGCAGAAAAGCACATAGAAGATAATAAAAAGCACTTGCACTCTTACTCAGGAAAAGACCACTGAAATATAGACCTCTGGTATAGAGAGATTTCAGATCTTTCCTTCCTTTTTTCCTTCTTTTTTTTCTTTCTGTCTTTTGAAACTTAGTTGGTCACCTATTGACAAGAGAATATTTTAAGGCTACATAGTATTTCATTACGTGGTTGCAACACAATTTATTTATGCAAACTTAGTACTGGTTTATAGGTTATTTCTACTTATTTGACTATCATAATCACTATTATTATTTTTTAAACTGTACATATGCAATTATTTACATGTGTGCAAACTTTTTCATAAAATAAAGTTTTAATTTGGGGGGCAAATTTATACATGCAATTAAGATTTTAGCTATAGGAATGCCTGGCTTGCTCAGTGGGAAAAGCACGTGACTTTTGATCTCAGGTAATGTGTTGGAGCCTCACACTGAGTGTAGAAATAATTTAAATGAATAAGTAAAAACTAAAAAAAAAAAAAGATTTTTGGTACATATTTCAAGTTGAACTGATTTATACTCCCACTAGTGCACTCCTATTTTTTTTTTTTTTTTGGCACTCCTACTTCTATAGTGCCATGCCTTCATAAAAAGAAATGGCAGATAGCACCTTCTGGTCATGTGGTCTAGAGAAACTAAATTGATATACTTTTCCAATTCCAAGGAATGAGTGCTCACCAGTATGAGGGTCAAACTGGCATCATTCATTGTACAACTCAGTAAAAAAGTGCCTTGAAGCTCTAAAAAGTTCTGAAATCAACTATTCTGATAGAAAACAAGACTTCAAATTGCATATTTTATTACCAAATCTCATTTGTAGTGATTCAATTCAAATATTTATGAGCAATGAATAATGAATTGAGTGTAATAAATAGTTCTTTCTCTTAATGATTGAAGTGTGATCAGACCTCGGGATTTCAACATTAATTTGTTTTTTCCTATGCAACAAATTGTAGGAAATCATGGTTTGAGAGAACCCTTTCCCTTACTTTGAGGGAGGAGAGGTGTTGGGGAGGAAGTCTGAAATAATGGAAAAGTTGTTCAACAGATTTCCAAAGATAAAAAATTACTCCAGGTGGAAGAGCATTCAGCTCATAGCTGTTGAACCCCTACCACGTTCAAGGTCCTATGCTAGGCAAGCGGGGGTAGTGAGATGATTAAGCTGAGCTTCTGACCCTTAAAATCTAATGAGGAGACAATTAATCATAACACAAAATAAGTCACATTGGCGTTCTGAAAAGAAGAATGAATTCTCCTTGGGAGGCAGGTAGGAGAGGGGGCAGGGCTCCTCAAGGAAGACCTCACAACTTCCCAGGGCATCCTGTCATAAAGTCTGTCACAGGCAACACTTCACAACGATTATAATGTTAAAAACAGGCCAGAGACAGTGTTCCCATGAGATTACTTTTTAGGCTTGTGAGGGGTTAAGAATACATATAATCACAGAGCTATGAACTGATGTTATCTTTTTAAAAATCAAGTGAATACTATGGATACAATTTCAGGATTGGTAATATTTTTTCCTTATAATCTAACGGCTCTTTCCCCATTGTCTTGTAGCTTCCCATGTGGCTGTTGGGAAGTTTGATTCCATCAGACTCACAGGCCTTTATATCTGAGCTGTTCATCTTCTCTTTAGAAGCTTTGAGGATGTCTAGTTCCCTCTTATTCTAAGTTGTACCCCCTTCTCTCCTATTTCTGTATTTTAAACATGGGCATGCACACTTCCTTCCATTCCCAATGGTGACAGCTAAGACATGGCTGGAACATTGAACAAGACTTAAATGCTTAAAGATTTCAGAATGGAATTCAACACATCAGGCTAAATTTTTTGAATTTATCATTCTTGACCCATAGTGACTATTCAGTATACTACAACTTTTCACCACAATAGCTATAATGGCACTTTTCTGACAAGTCATGTTTCCAGTACAGCATATTTTCACTCAAAAACATTAAACAAATATTCTACAAACAGCGGTATTTTGACATTATCGTTTTAAACAAAGACCCACTCACCAATTCACTTGACACAACAATTTCTAGCTAAAGAGTATCATGTGGATACTCTTTAATGTGAATTATGTGCTATGTTTGACTTGTATTGTGTGTGTTTTTCATGTCCATTAAGTGAGAGGGATTCTTCAGTGTTTTGAAGTGCTTTTCTGCTTAGCCTTCATTTTGTCCTAAAGGGTCTTTCGTATTACAACTTTATTTTTAAGAGCATCACAAGTACAAAGCAGTATGAGCCTTCAAAATGTTCAAATATTGGTGGAAAGGAAATGGTACAGAAAGAAGAGAAGAATGAGAAACTTAGCCATTCAGAAAAGATGGGTGTGATAAGCAAAATGAAAAGGGAGAGAAGGCAACTCTTTCTGCCCAGGGGTCCTGTTCCCATGATAAAACCACATTTCTTTGGGGGGAAAAAGGAGAAAGAACAAAATACTTCAAATGTTTTTAAGGGGGAGTTCATCATATTGGGTATGAAATTTTTGCAAATTATGAGAAGATTAAGTCTGAATCAGTCGTATCTTCTGGGAAATCAATCACGTCCACAAAAGAAACCATTTCTAGTTGTAGTCTCAAGAAAGAGAAAATTATTATCAAGTGTGTCTCACTCTGATCTTGAATGTCTGGGTGGAAGTTTCCTTAGGTTCCCCCGCTTCCTCCTCCTCTACCCACCACGAGGTCCTTAATTCATCTGTTGGCAAGTACATTAAACCTTCATTACATTATGCTTTACACACAAATCATGTTCATTTATTTTCAAATTGTTCTTTGTTACTTATACAAATTTGTATTATTTAGTTGTTCTATTTTTCTGCAAAAAAATATAGGATCTGGGCTGGGATTTAAGGCATCATAATTCTTCCCTTTAAAACAAGTGAAAATTATTTTTTTGAAAATGGATTTTTAATTAGCACCCGTGTTTCGGGGAATGAGTTAAAGATGTTCAGTAAAAGGATAGTTGTATCTGGTATTTCTCAAACTCTGTAGGTCCAAGTCCTAACTGGGGTCTTACACTAGGAGTCTCTGAGCCTGGCCACAAGCCAAACTGCAGGGCTAGTTTACTGCTCAGTAAAAGGAGTGACCTTGAACTAGAATAACCAAATATTTATTGTGCAAACTAGACACTTGTCAGCAGTGAAGGGGGAGCTATTAATACTTACATCAGGAAAATGGTGGTGTAATGAGACTGTCCCAGGCAAATGAGGGATGTGTTTGAGTCCATCTCTTTTACCCGGAGTCAGTAATGTGTCCATAGATGTTGAACAACTAACTCTCTAGGGGGCGAGAAGCCCATTTCAGTGTTTGCTTTTACCTGCTAGAAAAAGCCCATTTCGATGTTTGCTCCTATCTAGTAGATTTCCATAGTGCAAATATTCCCACCAGGGCCAATTTTAAGGTACTAACAGTCTAACAACCAGCTTGCAAGACTCTTGAAAACTTGGCAGCCGTTTTATGCCAGCCAAGAACCAGCACAACACAAGCCAGATACAGTACACCAATGCCTGGAGTGCAGACATTAAATTATTTGCAGTTCAGAGTAGAATTCCTCTTCCCTTCATCTATATCCTATATTCCTGTTTCCTCTCCGTGGAATTCTTCCTAGCAGACTAGAAATTCTATTATCTTCAGAGGAATCCCCATTCTCAGCCACAGACAGGGTCTTGCTTTTTCATCCCTCCAAACATCGTTTACTTAATCTATTCAAGAAGTGTTTCATGTGTTTTCAGTACTCTGGGGTATCGTGGTATATAAGAAGACAGCAACCCAGTATCAGTCGTGTTATCAGAGTCCAGGATATTCCATCTTGAATGAAATCATGTGCTATCCACAGTCCAGTTGGTGTCAGGCAGCATCAAGATCAGCATGGTTTGGGGCAGGTTCCTGGGTGGCTCAGTGGGTTAGGCCTCTGCCTTTGGCTCAGGTCATGATCTCGGGGTCCTGGGATCAAGTCCCGCATCAGGCTCTCTGCTCGGCAGGGAGCCTGCTTCCTCCTCTCTCTCTCTGCCTGCCTCTCTGCCTGCTTGTGATCTCTCTATCAAAAAAATAAATAAAATCTTTAAAAAAAAAAAAGATCAACATGGTTCCTTGAACAATTTCTCCTGCACCATTTATTATGCACCAGGCTTGCATAATATTTCAGGGTTTTTTTTTTACTTCCTGTGGGCAACTAATGGTATAAATGGTCTAACTACAGATATGGCCCAAGAATGTGCAAAAGTCATTACATGGGACAATTGGAATCCGGGAAGCAAACGTTTCTCTAAACGAGAATATAAAGGAAACACAATATTCAGACACAGTTCTTTCCAGCTAGAAGACAAATGTTATAGAATTATGAAGAGTGCTTTAGCTCCTAGACCACAGCTCCTTACTTTACTTTGCACAACAGAAGCAAAATTAGGTTTACCTAAACTCGTGGATGGTCTTCCTCCACGTACATCAAATCTCTCCTTCTAGGAGACAGATGCTTGTTTATACATTTTAAGCAATGATTTTTTTTTTTTTTCAGTTTTCAATGTCTACTCCTGCTGGATCTCAGTCTTAATATAGCCCACCTTCTTATATATCAAGTACGTTCTCTCTCCTTAATTATATCCCAGGACTTTGGGCTGTATTCTTGGCACTGGGCTGCAAAGAGAAGCGAACACAAATACTGTCCCCAAGAAGTTCACACTTCTATTGGGGAGAGAGAGACAATTCTATGTACCATTAACCATAAAATAATAATAATAATAAGAGAAAAATAGAGGTACAAATCAAAGACAGAATTAATGGTCAGGACATAAACTAAGGACATAAGGATCATAAATTCATTCTCTACTACCCATTAGCATCTATGTGCTGTCTGCTTTGTCTGCTTTCCAGTGTGCACACATTCACTTTGAATTTTGCATCAGACCCATGTATTTCCTGTTCAAAAATACTTTATTTCATTTTTAAAAATCACTACTAGGTTTTTTATGGAACTTGACAAACTGATCACAAAATGTACGTGTATGGTGATGTGGTATTTCCCTGACGGTGTGAAGTTTACGTTATAGATCCTGACTAGAATACATACGATTGTGCAAAACAAAATTTGTATTCCTATTCAAATTGCTTCCGAGAAGCGAAATGCTAAACACATTATGGAAGGTAATAAAGATACTTTGTTTCCTTGCAGAAACAAATATGTGGAATAGTAAATATATAAGAATAGTTTAAACAATTTGAAAAGAGAAATAAGAGGGAGGGTGGACTTACTCTTAACAATCCATTTAATAGAGATGTAGATAGTATTCAGAAAGAAACCAATCAATCTCTGAAATAACATCTGAAACAGATCCATGCATATACGGAAATCTGGCATCAACTACAGGTAGCATTTCAATTTAGGAAGAGATAGATGAACCATTTAATGATTGTAGTTGGTCATCCGTAGAGAAACAAGAATGAATTTGCTTTTCCTTTCCTTCTAAATAACAAACGTTCACGTCACAGAGCTGTTACCACATTATGTGGTTGTTAAAAAGAATGAAGTACATTTATGTGTAAAAATATGAAATGATCTTCAGACTATAAAGTAAAAAGAGCAAGTCATAAAAGCAATTTATATAACACAGTCTTATTCACATGTATTCGGGTGGGGCGGGGGTTGACAAACGTGAAACCTGCGATACACACATATATATGAACACACATGTGTAGAAAAAGGGTCTGGAAGTATATACAACCAACTACTACCATGGTGACACAAGGAGGCGTATAAGAGCAGGCTTGGGATATCTGTGGGAACATATTAGTCTTTATTCCAAACTTCCATAACTGTTTAATTCAGAAAGAAATAGTACTGTGAAGCAGTCACATGGAAAAGGCTATCAAAATTACAAATCACTAAATAAGTATGTAATTATTGAAAAAGAATCTGTTCAGCTAGCTTTCATGCAGTCTTCCCTCTCCTAGTAATGGGCTGGCTCAGTGGTTTTCTAATGTGGTCTGGGAACTCCTGAAGGTTTCTAGTGCCATCTCAGGGGGTCCATGAGGTCAAAACCATTTTAAAAATAAAACTTTTTTTTCCCCCCTTTTTCTGCTCTCCTGAGTTTACAGTGGACTTTCCAGAGGAGGAGGAAGGTCATGGGGTCAATGAGATTGAAGAGGCCAGATCGAATAGCAAGATTTTTCACTGGGTAGTTTTATATTTTTGTTTTCATACCATACAAATGTGTTACCCATTAAAATATATATCTTAGAAGATAATATTTGTATAATCTCTGGATGGGAGGCATTTCTGATTATGCACAAAACTGAAATCCAGAAAGCCAAAAAACAATACATTGGACTATATGAAAAGTTAACAGTTTTGCCTAGCAGAATAAGAAATCTGCAAATTAAAAGACCAACGACACATAGGCAACTTTTTTTTTTTTTTTTGCAAGATATGGTGTGTGAAAAACAACAATCCCTTTCAAATCAGTAAGAAAAATGATGAGCACCCAATGGAAAAATAGGCCAAGGCCATGATCAGGTAATCTCAAATGAAAAAGATACAAATGCCCCCATATATATGAAGATATGTTCTGTCTCAGCGTTAATCAAAGATGAAAATAATATCAATACTGGGTTACTTTTTTTTAGACATTCAGATTAGCAAAGATTAACTAGAATAATGGCAAAGAGGTAGGGAAATTGGCATTTATGTAAAACATTGGTAGAGTGTGGTATAAATTATTCCTGAAGGGCAGTGTGGCAATAAATACAGAGATATTAATTGTGCAACCCTTGTTCTAAGAGTTTCACTTCTAGGAATTCAGGGTAAGGTCATAGAGATAAGTGAAATGCTGAAAACAATCATATGTTAGATTACTAATTTTTGTCCCCATCTACCCAGATCCAACTTTCCCTTATCCCTTTACTAATAGAATGTCTACTTCTGCTGAGTTTTTTTGTTTGTTTGTTTATTTATTTTATTTCTTTTCAGCGTAACAGTATTCAGTGTTTTTTTTTAATTTTTTATTTTTTCAGCGTAACAGTATTCATTGTTTTTGCCCCACACCCAGTGCTCCATGCAGTCTGTGCCCTCTCCAATACCCACCACCTGGTTCCCCCAACCTCCCACCCCCCACCCCTTCAAAACCCTCAGATTGTTTTTCAGAGTCCATAGTCTCTCATGGTTCACCTCCCCTTCCAATTTCCCCCAACTCCCTTCTCCTCTCCATCTCCCCTTGTCATCCATGCTATTTGTTATGCTCCACAAATAAGTGAAACCATATGATAATTGACTCTCTCTGCTTGACTTCTTTCACTCAGCATAATCTCTTCCAGTCCCGTCCATGTTGCTACAAAAGTTGGGTATTCATCCTTTCTGATGGAGGCATAATACTCCATAGTGTATATGGACCACATCTTCCTTATCCATTCGTCCGTTGAAGGGCATCTTGGTTCTTTTTTTTTTATTTATTTTTTATTTTTTTCAGCATAACAGTATTCATTATTTTTGCACCACACCCAGTGCTCCATGCAATCTGTGCCCTCTCCAATACCCACCACCTGGATCCCCCAATCTCTGCTGAGTTTTAAGATGTATGACTATTCCACTGAAGAGGACATTTCCCAGCTTACCTTGAAGCTAGGTGTGGCCCCGTGACAACATAGTGTGAGTGGAAGCAAACTCCCAACTATTGTGTTACCTGATGGAAATTGCCAGTTCCTCTCCTCAGGTGAAGACATAGTACTTGTGGGCCCAATCTGGCCATGTTGACAAAGACACCATTTTAAGGGATGACAAAATAACAAGCTAGAAGAACTGTTGCTTTGAATGATTGAGAAACAGAGCTGGGGACCTACAGTGGGGCATAGTACATGACAGAAAAATTAACTTGATATTGTTTGAGCTGCTGGAATTGTCATACCAGCTCAGCCCATAATTTAATTAATACAGATTTAAATGTCGGTCAATATAGTCTTTTAAACATAAATTTTGTTATAATGGAAGCATAAGCAATCATTAAAAGTAATTTCATAAATCTTTAAATGTCTACCTGCATTGTTGTGGTTTTTTAGGCTTTTTTTTTTTTTTAAAGATTTTAATTTATTTATTTGGCAGAGATCACAAGCAGCAGTTTGGGGGTGGGGGGTAAGCAGGCTCCCTGCTGAGCAGAGAGCCCAATGAGGGGTTCAATCCCAGGACCCTGAGATCATAACTTGAGCCAAAGGCAGAGACTTAACCCACTGAGCCACCCAGATGCCCCCTTTTTAGGCTTCTTGAGCTGCTATAATAACGTACTATAGATGGAAGGATTTAAACAACAGAAACTTACTTCTCACAGTTCAGGAGGCTAGGAAGTATAAGATCAAGGTTCTAGCCAATGCAGTTTCTGATGAGAGCTCTCCTCCTGGCTTGCAGATGGCCGTCCTGCTAGGTCTTCACATGGTCTTTCCTTGTTGTATGTGCTAGGGGGTGGGAGAGGCAGGGGAGGAGAATGCACTCTGGTCTCTTCCTACTCTTACAAGGACACCAACCCAATCAGACTAGATCTCTACTCTGATGACCTCATTTAATCTTAATTAAGTCCCAAGGACCCTATCTCCAAAAACACTCACATATGGGATTAGAGTTTAAACATTTGAATTTAAAGGACGACACAATTCAGTTCATAGCATTGATTTTAAAAAATTACTAAAATCATGTGTATTATGACTCCAGTTATGTCAAATTATATATGTGTTGGTGTGTATGTATGGAATATGTTTACATAGATTCCGAAAACATGTGCCTCAGAAGCAATAAATTCTTAGGGGGGCTATGTCAGACACCTTTGGGCTAAATTAAGAACAAGTTATAGAAAGGAAGAACAGGCAGAGCTAAAAGTAGTCCTTGATACACATCACATCATAAAAGCAGACAAAAAGCTATGTAACAAATGAAGATTTGTTTCATATGGGGTAAATGTTAGGGGGAAAAAAAAACCTCAAAAGAATGACAATTTCCAAAAGTACAGATGTGTACCAGGAATTCTATTATCACATGAAATATTTCTTGGGAAGAAGAAATGGCCTCTGCTCTGTTTGTGTTTTATGTCGGGTTGTGCTAGGATACATTTTTTATAAGTTATTTCTCGGAATACACCATGTCATCAGTTTCAGAGTTCTTTCAAATCCCCACTGTGGTCCACCCACTCATTTCTCACCTATTTTCCCCCTTTCCCCACAGAGGGTTATGAATCTCCTCATTGTCTTTCCAGCTGCTAGCTACTCCACTTTTTCTTCTCTTGTTATCTGCAGTTGTTACTCCTTTTTCCTTTTATTCTATTTGTTTTCTTTCATTTGTTCCCGTATTATCTTCTTTGTTCTCACCCTCTTTTTTTTCCCCCCTTGGTCATCTGATTGACTTGCACTTGATCTATGAGTTTTCTGTTGCTTCTTTCTTCTTTTTCTTCTCTGCAATTCTTAATCTCATAATAAAACCCGAAGTGCTTCCACAGAGCAGGCAGAATATTAAAATGTGGGGCTGCTCTCTGCTCTTAGATATTCCCAGAATGGTCTGCAGAGGTATTGCTCCCAGCACCTAAGTTAACTTGCTCCAAATGTCTGTAACATCTCAGTCCACTAAATTTCATGAGTCAATATTCAGTTTACAGGCCACTTCATTGCTCTCGTCCATCAGACAAGGGAATAAATGTGCCCCTTTGCCTGTCACTCCCCAGCCCTTCGGCGACTTCTATTCCTCCACACTTCATGTTCTAAAACCAACGTTTACCTAAAAAAATGACTACAGGAGGGAGGTAATTCGGGGAAAGGGAAATCACTGCAGTGACCTCTCCCGAGCCTTCCTCTTCAAGCAAATGGCTCACAAGAAGCAACAAACAAACAAACAAGCAAACAAAACCATTGAGCAAAGGAGCTATAATTGAGGTTGAAGCAAAGGGTGAAAGGAAGAAAGCAGGAGGAGCCAACCTCTAGATTTTTTGCTTCCAGGCGATTTTTGGGATATGAAAAGAATACGAAAGAGAAGAGTTGGTTCTTAGTCCAAAGGAGTTACAATCTAGTAGGAGAAATGGTATGCCCTTTGTCTTGGCTGTCCCCAAGACCACCTCCGTTTCAAAGATCTGCTGGAAGGATTCATAGGACTCAGAAAAATAGATCCATCTCTATCCCAGTTACTAATCATTATGGCAAAAGGATACAGATTAAAATTAGTAAAGGAAAAAGGCACATAGGCAAAGCCCAGGAGAAACCAGAAGGGAGCCTCCAGGAGTCTTCTGCCAGTGGAGTCTCACCAGAGGGCTTAATTCTCTAGCAGTTTTGTGTAACGACATGGGTAAAGTTGCCAGCAAGGGACAGACACCAAGTCTTGGTATCAGGGATTTTAACTGGGGGTCAGTCACACCAGCATGGAGTGCCCAGGTGACTGACCTTAACTATTTAGGCTACTGCCTTCACAAGGTCAAACACACTGTGACCCAGAGATTCAAGTATATTTAAAAAAAAAAAGTGTGAGCATAAGTCATATTGTTAGTATAAATTATGATCAAACTGTTAAGAGTGTAGGGCTAAAGCCTCAGGCATACAGCAACACTTTTATCAGGTAGGATAGAGGTTCAAAGGGCATCTCCCAAGAGCCCATTAAGGACCAAGTCTTTCTTTGGAATGTGCAGGATTTGAGTTACCCATGCTCACTGGGTTAACCCTTTATCCTGATGGCAGAAAATTTAACCTAATCCTATTCTCAGTTTCTTCAGGTTTTGTTTCCATTTTGGTTTTGGTCATCATTTTGGATTTTAAATCCATCAATATCATATTCATTTACCTTTCTAGGGCCATTTTGAAGATCGAAGGGTTTAATAGGCCATGGCATATGTGGGAAAGACAGTGGATCTAGGACATCCGCTCATGATGGCATACACAGAATGTGCCTTGCTTGCATTCGTACTCGATTGCTGAGACCGCCTTCGGTCCCTGCACAAGGCGTCCTTGTGCTAACAATGAGGTTGCAAGTTATCCAAGCCTCTCAGCTACTACAGAAGGTGCAGAAATCTTTTCCTTATTCCTCTGTGGCTATAGAAAATTAGGTAAAGGGGGCTGTTTCACATCCTCCTTGCCTAGACATGTATCATAACCTCGAAGAATACTACTCAAAAATGATTTTGTTAAAGTCTCCTGGGAGACTGGAATTTCTATTCATCACTACCATGGAAGGGGTACACATGAGAGATCCTCACTGGCCTCAAATGTTCATGCTCTCCTTGCAGAGCCCTTTCTCTTCTAGCAGAGACAGATATTACCCCCCCTCTCTCAGAGGGATGATAGGGGTGGTGTTGGTGCAGTTTAGAAAATCACAAGCCATCCAGTTAGGCTGGAACTTAGAGTAGATATGGGCCAGCTGTAGGACCAGGCAGGGAGATCAGATAGGGCTGAAATTATGGAGAGCCTTGGATGAAGAAGGGAGTCAGAGCCATTATAGAACAAGAGTGGGAGAGAGATGAGAGTTATAATTAAGGAAGAATCATCTATCATAGTGTGGATCCCTGTGAAATATTTTTGCAATGCACTTGGGAAGACAATACCTAGGTAAGAAAGGCACATGATAAAAACAGTTAAAACAATAAATCCCTTTTCTGGAATTAAAAAGATCAGAAACCATATATAGTTGAACAAACTAAAACACACGATTGCTTTAACTACATGAGACTAGGAAGCCTAAGAATATGGAAAATAAAATTTTCTCTAAAACTGATTATCCATGATGATTTAAGAAACTAATCTAGGGAGTTGTTATCAAATTGTGTGGAATTCTCCAAAAACAAACTTCCACAATTTACCCTCATTTTTTCCTTCTGTACCACCATCATCAAAGGGAATAAAAGGCACTTGTCTTTAGTCTGCTTGAATCCTGTATACCATCTCTGTAATGAATTATTAGCATATTAAATCATTAATTTATAAAGCAGAATCTGCTTTCCTAGGATATAAAGATTTGCAAGGTGCAGCTACAAAAAGATGGGGTACAGAATGAGTACTGGGGAAAGAATGATGAACTTCATCTGGGGTGGTTTAGGGAGACAACTGGTAAGTCTGATTTTTAGGGAAAAGCATTCCAAAACAAAGGGAACAGCATGTGCAAAGCAGGGAGGTATTAAAATTGCTGTGTTATGCCCGAGTTTTCGTGTCTGAGAGACCACCAAGGAGCCAACACTGATGTAATCACACGAGGGTTTATTTGACAAGCTTAAGCTTGGGCCCCAGTATACCCGATGCAGTGGAGTAGGGACTTGGACCCCGAGCTTAGTTAAGGCATGGGTATTTATGGGTTCCTGTTACTAAAGCAGGGTGGGGATTCCTGGAACCAAAGCAGGGTGGAGGTCTCTGGAACCAAAGCAGGGTAGGGCTTACTAAAGCAGGGTGGGAGAAAGTTCAGCCCTGAGATGGCTGCTGGAGCTAAGATGGCTGTACCTACACTAAGGCTAAACCTGAGGTGGGATGGCCTTGATTTTTCTCAGCCTCCACAGCTGGTGCATAAAGTATGAGAGTAGAGGGAGAATCAGCTTGAGAGGTATAGGAAGGAAGAGGGATGAAATCATAGAGGGACGACGAGGGACGTTAGGTGGGTTAAGAAATTTGAGATGGCCCCTATTTTCCTAAGGGTTGTCCTGGATGGACCAGATCATAGTCACCAGATGCATCTAAAATTGGAATATTTGCTTTTAAGTAAGCTTGCCAGGTGATTCTTATGCAAACTAAGGTTTAAGTAACTACCACGGTACAAAATAAATAGATAGCCCTTGAAGGTCTTTAAGAAGGAGAACTTCACTCTTGGAGACCTACGGTGATTGGATTTAGGATTTGTTTGGGAAAGAGGCTAGTGGAAAAGGTAAGGAGAGTCAAGTTGCTCACCTTCATGCGTTTTTTTCTCCCAGGATCGTTCAACTTTAACAAGATCTTCTGACCCTATCCCACTTTCCTCAATGATCCCGCACTATTTCATTTGTATTTAAAATGGCACTTACATACAATTTTTTTACATGTGTGTGCAAAAGTTTGCCCCCCCCTTTTCTATACTTCAAGCTCTGAAAAAATAATTTTTTTTAGTCTCCACTCCCAGTATGGGGCTTGAACTTACAACCTTAAGATCAAGAGTCACATGTTCTACTGACGGAGACAGCCTGGCACCCCAAATTTGGCCATTTTTTGAGTGAAAATGTGTGTCCCTTCTGTGTAAGTCTGTGTTTTGGGGGGCAGGACGAAAAAAAATTTGAAGGAATTACTTGGACTTCAGTACTGAGATTTATTTTTATTTCTCAAAGTGATGCCACATTCATACAATAAAGACAGTTTCAAACAATCTTTATATATGTTTCTTGGAGAAAGAACCATCTTTATTCATTTGAAAAGCAAATCACTGACTTTAAAAATTAATTTCACCCTTTTCACTGGGGGGGAATCCTTTAAATTAAAAATCCCCGACTTTGCAAAAAGAACCTCCACCCTTATTCCTCATGTTCCCTCATTTCCTAATGGAGAAGAGTGAATTCAGGTGGCACATCCATGCTGTGGACAGCATCTTTCTCACCAACATTTCTCCATTTATAAAATTCTTCCCTTGTTTGCTCTTCACAATCTCTACTTCGTCATCCTTTGACCCTCCCACCATATTTACTCTTCCTACCGGACCCGGGTCTTTCAGCAGTAAAACGAGACTTTTCGGAGCAGTTACTTAATTAACCGCGTTGAGTACACACGGTGGAGCTCCGCCCCATAGGAGGGGCTAACACAGGCGGACCGAATTAGTCGGTCTGTCATTAACAAATGATCCCTTAATCTTTTCAGAGGAGCGAAACACACACAAAGGCCCAATCAGAAGCCGCGGCTCTAGGAGTTCGGTGGGGGCGGGGCTGGGCAAGCGCCTTCCCACCTCCCAGCCTCCCGCCGCGGCCGTCGGAGCCTCGCGGGCTCGGGCAGGCCCCGCCCCCTGGCCAGGCGCGGCGGCTATTGGGCGGCGCGTTCCTTGCCGTCGCCTCAGTTGCTGGGAGAGGGTGGGTGGGGGCGGGGCTTGAGGTGGGCCGGGGGCCCAGGGAGAAAGGCGGGGAGACGAGGGCGGGCTGGGCGGATTCGACGAGCGCCGCGGCGGTTGGCGAAGCGGACGGGGCGCAGCCTTCCCGGTGCGAGGAACGGTTCCCGCTGACAGATCCCCTTCTTCCGGCCGCGCCACCCGGGAGGCGGATCCCCGGGGCCTGAGGAGGCTTCCTCGGCCCGGCCCGGCCTCCCTCCCTCTCCCGCGGGTCACCCGAGCGGCCTGTGAGGAGGAGACGGAGGAGGTCGTCGGGGGCGGCGGCAGGCGGAGACCGCGCTCCCCCTTTCCCGGCGGCGGCGGGGGCAGGACAATGGAGGTGGCTGTGGAGAAGGCGGCGACGGCGGCCGCGGCGGCTTCGGCGGCGGCCGCCGGGGGGCCCTCGGCGGCGCCAAGCGGGGAGAACGAGGCCGAGAGTCGGCAGGGCCCCGACTCGGAGCGCGGAGGCGAGGCGGCCCGGCTCAACCTGTTGGACACTTGCGCCGTGTGCCACCAGAACATCCAGAGCCGGGCGCCCAAGCTGCTGCCCTGCCTGCACTCCTTCTGCCAGCGCTGCCTGCCCGCGCCCCAGCGCTACCTCATGCTGCCCGCGCCCATGCTGGGTTCGGCCGAGACCCCGCCGCCCGTCCCCGCCCCCGGCTCGCCGGTCAGCGGCTCCTCGCCGTTCGCCACCCAAGGTGAGAGCCGGCCGTGGGCGCGGGGGAGCCCGGGGAGGGGCTCGGGGAGGCGAGCGCCCTTGTGCGGCGCGACCCGCTGTCATGTCGCCGCCGCCCGGGGTGCGCGGCGGGGGAGGGGCGAGGAGGAGGGTCTGTGTTGGCGGCGGTGACATGGAGGGCCCGCGCGCTCTGCGGCGTGCCGCGCGCCCCGCGAGCAACTTCCACGGGTGCCGAGGACTTGGCGGCGCCGCTGCCGCTCCTCCTGCTGCTCGGCGTTCTCCTCCGGGGTTGGGTGGCCCGGGCGACCCGCACTTTTGAAAACCTCTGTTGGAGTGGGCTCTAGTGGGTATCTCGGATTCTTTGCCGACTGCATCTTGTTAACTGCTACCCTCTGCCTCCCCAGAGCTTTGTCCGGGTCCATATGATCCTAATCATC
The DNA here is from genome assembly GCF_011764305.1 of Mustela putorius furo. Classification (NCBI taxonomy): domain Eukaryota; kingdom Metazoa; phylum Chordata; class Mammalia; order Carnivora; family Mustelidae; genus Mustela; species Mustela putorius. The sequence goes on from NW_025421998.1 coordinate 91,591,997, forward strand.
TCGTGTATACCCACGTTATTTGAGCTGGAGGGGGGGAAGGGAGGGATGAAGATGAAGTGATGGTGACTTTCTTCGGTGATTGATTACAGGTCGGATGCCGTCTGTTTACTATCTTGCCTGTTTCAGGTTCTTTACCTTAACGAGTCCCCGATTTTACTCCCTTCTGCTAGGGACAAAGGAACCAAAAGAAACGGCATTTTGTTGTCTTTTCTCATTGGAAGATTTTCTTTTGAAACGGTAAAGGGTAAAGAGAAACAGAACAAAGTGACTTGGGGGGCAGGCTTTTCTTGTATTTCTTAGAGGACAGCTAGAAATGTTGAAGTTGCTGTTCTCTTTGTGGTATTTGTTACGGTATAATGAGACTTTTGACAGGTAGTTCCCTTTGCTAACGTTAACAGGTTTGAAACATTTAAAGTTAGTCGAAGTAAGTACAGTAGTTATTCTGGAAGAATGCTTGAGGATTTTAAATTGTAATAGTGCAAATATTGGAGCACCCCTTTTTTTAAAAATAGAAAGTAACTGGAAAAGGGAATAATTCATTTTTAATACATACTTTGTTAGAGGGTCTAGTTGATTCGAGATAAAATGCTGATTAAATAATTGAAGCTGGGTCAAGGTGTATATATAAAATTGATGCATAAATAGTGGTTTTAGACTCTTCATTTGATTATATGTTACAAACAGTATCTAGTTGAGGGAGCCAGTTTTCCATGGGTCGCTCAGTTTCTGCAGGTCATGCCAGGGAGGTACTGACTGCCCTTTGTTTCTATTTTTAGAAGATGTTTCTGTAAGGATCAGCCTTGAAAGATAGAGATAGTGTCTTCCACCAGAGCAAAGATCAGGCATGCACACGGTCCAGTTAATGTCTACTGGAGTTAAAGGCCGGCATGCTTACTGCCCATGATAAAAGATTGGGCTTCTCTAAGCTTAGGTGTCCTCCTGTGTAACACAACCCACTCCTCTGCAGGTGTCAGCTGGCCCTTTTCACCTTGTCTGGTGGGAAATGGAATTCTGGCAACCAGTGCAAAAATGTTGATGCTCTGGCTTATGTTATTGCGAGTAACTAATAAACTGCCCCTTGTCTCATCCCTGAGTCTTTGTATCTTGTACCAGATGGTAAGCTAGCTTGCAAGTAGGCTGAAGTCTCAGATCTTTCACACTGTTTTCTCTGATGTGGCTCACCTGTGGAAATTTCGTGTAAGTGAAACTTCAATCTTTGTTCTTAATTTTTAGACACATTTTAAGGTTTCTTTTATTTATATTTTAACTGGTCAAGCAGGCTGGTAGCCAATTAGGATCTGGGTTTTGCATAATTCTAGAATTAAGACATCATATTCCTGGCCATGATGCTTAGACCTGAATGAATGAGAACATGGGTTCTCATTAATAACTCTGAAAACATGTTTTCAATTTCAGATTTCTCAAAATGTTCTGTGTAATTCTAGTCTCTCAGTGTATTTTATCTTAGTGTTTGTATTATCAGCAAGAGTTCCAAGAAAGCATTTAAATTAGAAGGTAATGTTTTTGTTTTTATACTAAGAAAGACAAAGTCTCTAACAATGGTATTTTAAATATAGTACAAGAGAAGTTAGGGTTATGTTCAATAAATTAAAGATACATCTATCCTGAATCTTACCGACTTGAATATATTCTCCCTTCTCTCCTTGCAAACTTATTTTAATACTAGCTGAAGTAAAACTTGAGCCAGTACATTTTATAAATATATAGGGTTCATTTGATCACCTGTACTGCCTTCTCCTAATGAAACTGGATAGTCATTATGGGTCAGTCTTTAATACCTGCAGGAGCTAAGCTAACTATCTGAGTTAGAGACCTATGATCTTGGGGGTGAAATAATAGGAATGAGGGGGAAGGGAAAGGGAGAGGAAGCAAACTAAGCTCCAGCAGGTTGTCATGCAAGAGAGGGGAGGACCAGTATTAAAGGATATATATATATATATATATAATTTTTCTTAATGAGAAGTCTGAAGCCCAGATTTCTGTGAGAGCTTTCTCTAGTATTAGATATTGGCAAGTAAATTAAAAAAAATAAAAATAATAAACATGCACACAGGCCCATTCTATAGGTCAAACAAAACAAGTTTTGTGGAGGCCATAATCATGTTGTAGTTACACTCTTCCCTTTTAGATTTAGATAGTGGTTTTCAAATTTGTAGCTGTACTAGAGTCATTGGTGTATTTGTTAAAAATTTAGATTTCTAGAGGTGACTGGGTGGCTCAGTTGGTTAAGTGTCTCCCTTCAGGCCAGGTCATCATCTCAGGATCCTGGGATCCTAGCCCCTACGGGGTAGCGGACTCTGTGCTCAGCAGAGAGCCTGCATCTGCCTCTTCCTCTGCCCCTCCTCCCTGCTTTTTCACCCACACTCTCTCTCTGAAATAAATAAAAATCTTAAAAAAATTTAGATTTCTAGGCCCACCCTCCAGAGAGCTTGGTGTATTTGTAGAATTCTAGAGTATAGTATTAAACCCTAGTATTTCTTTAGTTCAAGCAGTATTATATTCCAAAATAAAATGATCATAAGAGGATTCTTTAGGAAATTAAGACCAAAATTCAAGGTATAGAATAATAGTTTACTATCAGGCCGAATTTTTCTATTTAGTAATTTTTGGTGCTCCCTGTTAATCCTAAATGAAATTCATAGAAAATAAATCCTTCTAAAATATTTTTTGTGAAAAAGAAATAAGGCTCACTTATAATAACAAAAAGATATATATTATAATTTATAAATGCTCAGACACAATTATGCTAGTTCCCAACACTTCATTGAGAACATGGGTTGAAACTGTCCTTTGTAAGGCTGCCAGTTGGAAGGAATGAGGTTGAGTGACCACATGCTAAAAGTTGGATGACTACCTCAAGTGTGACTGTCATTTTCTTAGTGTGAGGTTATATCCAGGAAAGAGGGAAGAGCTTAGAAAATAGATTTTCTTTAGGTACATTATAGGTACCTGAAGTCAGAAGACGAACTGATCTTAAAGAAGTGTTAAACATTGTGCAATATTTTGTGGCATTCGTGTAGTGTTCAGTAAGAGTTGCAAGCTCTAAGCTATTTTTTCCTTTTAAATTTTTTGTTTATATTAAATTAGCCAACATATAGTACATCATTAGTTTCAGGTGTAGTGTTCAATAATTTATTGGTTGCCTGTTACTCCCAGTGTTCATCACATCATGTGCCCTCCTTAATGCCCATCACCCAGTTACCCCATTCCCTCACCCTAAGCTATTTTTACAAGAATACTGGGCATACTCTTGAAAAGGGTCACATTATTTGCCCATGGAGAGTAAAAAATAGGAATCCATCAGTTTTCTTACACTTTTTTTTTTTTTAAGATTTTATTTATTTTTCTGACAGACTGAGATCATAAGGAGGCAGAGAGGCAGGCAGAGAGAGAGAGGAGGAAGCAGGCTCCCCGCTGAGTAGAGAGCCCGATGCTGGGCTCTGGGATCATGACCTGAGCCGAAGGCAGAGGCTTTAACCCACTGAGCCACCCAGGTGCCCAGTTTTCTTACACTTCTTAACTGGCAGTCTATAACATGTAACTGTCAATTCTGGGATATAATTTTTTTGGGTTCTTGGTGAGAGGTATAAATCACCTTGTGAATACAAGATACAATGTCAGAGAATTAATAGTATTTGAGACAGATCCATATTGCCTACCAGTTTTGTACATAAACAGTTCTATATATGGTATTCACCTGTTAATGGAAATTATACTATTGTTTTGAATTGGGGGCTATTATGAATAAAACTGTTACAAATATTTGTAGACAAGTCTTTATGTGGATGTGTTCATTTCCTTGAGTAAATACTTAGAATTGGAATTTCTTGTTTGCATCATAAATGTGTATTTACACTGGTTGTACTGTTTTGCATTCCTTCCAGCAACGTTTGAGAATTCCAGTTGGTTCATATCCTCGCCAGTTTGGGTGTTAGTCTTTAATTTTATTCATTCTAGTATGTGCAAAGGGGAGTCTCATGGTTTTAATTTTCATTTCCCTGATGAATAATGATGTGCTTATTAGTTATTACAGCTTTTTGGTAGAATTTCAGTTTGTCTTTTGTAGATTTTTAAAATTATGTAATTGGTTACATTATTGAAAAGTAAATATTCTTGATATACATTCTATAATCTGGTCCTTTGTTAGATGATACATGCACATATTTACATCTGTGGCTTGCCTCTTCATTTTCTTAATAGTGTCTTTTGAAGAGCTGAAGTTTTAAATTTTACTTAAATCTGATTTGTCATTTTTTTTTCTTTTACAGTTAATTCTTTGCCTACCCTAAGTTTACTAAGACTTTGTCCTTTCAGCACTTTTATAGTTTTGGTTTTTATATTTAGATGTATCCTCTATTTGAGCAATTTTTGTATGAGGCATAAGAGTTGAGGTTCATGTTTTCAACCATATGTTAAAGTACCATTTATTGAAAAGGGTACTTTTCCCATTATGTCACTTTGGCATTTTTGTTAAAAATCAGTTTAACATATATGTCTGGCTCTATTTCTATACACTTTTCTGTTCTTTTGAGCTATCCGGTCAATAATAAGTGGGTTTTTTTTGTTGTTGTTGTTTTTGTTTTTTTGTTGTTTTTTTTTAATTGGTGTAGCTTCTTTCTTTCTTTCTTTCTTTTTTAGATTTTATTTATTTATATGAGAGCACCAGAGAGCACATGGCAGCATGAGCAGAGGGAGGGGCAGATGCAGAGGGAGAAGCAGAAATAGACTTCTGCTGGGCAGGGAGCTTGGTGTGGGGCGCCAGCCCAGGACCCTCGAATGGTGACCTAAGCCGAAGGCAGCCGCTTAACCGACTGAGCCACCCAGGTGCCCCTGTTGCCATAGCTTTTAAAGTAAATTTTCAGTTGGACAGTTTTGTTATTGTTTTGCTCTTTGAAGTCCTTTACATTTCTTCATAAATTTTAAAATCATCTTGTTAATTTCTGCTACGATTTTGATTAGAATTGCATTAAATCCAGATACTACTTTGGGAGAATGATCTAACAACATTGAGTATTCCTATCTATAAACATGTTTTATCTCCTATTTAGATCTTTAATTGCTTTCAACACTATTTTATCATAGTAGTCTTGCACAGTATTTTAGTTTATTCCAAAAATATTTTATGATGTTGTTTAATGATACCGGTATTTTTAGGAAATATCATTTCTAATTGTTGATAGCTAAAATACAATTTACTTTTGTTTATTGATTGTATCCCATTATCTTTCTAAATTTGATTATTAAATCTTAGGAGTTTTTATTTTAAAAATCATAGTTTTTTTTGTCTATTAAGATTTTCTTCTTAGACTATCCTGTTGCTCACAGGTAGATAGTTTTACTTCTTTCTTTCCTAATTTCTGTTATCTTCTTCCCTTATTAAACTAAATAGGACCTCCAGTTCAATATTGAATAGAAGTTTAATTTCACTGTTAAATGAGAGGTGACATTCTTGCCTTATTCCTGATCTTAGGAGGATAACGTTAGTTGTTCATCATATGTTAGAACTATTAGCTTTTTACAGTTGCCTATTATCAAAATTAAGAAGCTCCCTTCTGTTCATAGTGTGCTGTGGATTTTAATTGTGTTGGATGATGAATTTTGTTAAATGCAGTTTCTGCATCTGTTAAAATGGTGATCTGGGTTTTCACCTTTTTTCTGTTAATGTCATGAAGATGTTAAACCTATCTTGCATTCTTGGGATATGCTCTGCTTGGTCACCATGTATTATCCTGTTTGTGTACTTATGGATTTGATTTGCTAATATTTTAAGGACTTTTTATGTTCTTGGGGAATATTGGTGATAAGAGTTTTCTTGTATCTTTATCTGATTTTGGTATCAGGGTAGTAACTGGCCTCAAAAACTATATAAAGTGTTCCATCTCTAGTTTTCTGAAAAAGGTTTTGTAAAATTACTATTAATTCTTTAAATATTTGACAGAATTCAATGAATCCATTTGGGTTTAGAGTTTTATTTATGAGAAGGTTTTTGATTAGGAATTCAGTGTCTTTACTTGATAAAGGGCTGTTCAGATGTTTTATTTCTTCATGAATCTGTTTAGATAAATTGAAAATTTTCTGTTTCATCTAATTGGTACATTTTTAGCATATATTTGTTCATACATTCCCTTTCCCTTTTAATGTTTTCAGGGCCTGAACAATGTCCCGGACCTCCTTTGTTTCTATTTGTAGTGTTTGCTCTTTTTCTTGCTTGCTATTCCTAAGGGCTTATCAACTAACTTTTGGCTTTGTTAATTTTACTTGTCTCTGCTTTAAGGGTAGAGTTTTTCTCTCTAAGCACACACGTTGGCCACCTCAAACAAATTTTGTGTTTTTAACATTCTATTAAAATATTTTAAAATTTTTCTTGTGATTTCTTTTGTGACTGATGGATTGCTCAGAAATGTGTTAATTTAAAGTTATTTCGAGGCAGGGTGGGGGAGGGGGTTGCGCCCGGGTGGCTCAGTGGGTTAAAGCCCTTGCCTTGGGCTCAGGTCCTGATCCCAGAGTCCTGGGATTGAGCCCCGCCATGGGGCTTTCTGCTCAGCGGGGGGCCTGCTTCTTCCTCTCTTTCTGCCTGCCTCTCTACTTGTGATCTCTGTCTGTCAAATAAATAAAATCTTAAAAAGAATTTAAAGTTATTTGAGGATTTTCTGTATCACTTATTTCCATTGTAGCAAGAAAAAAATACTGTTTTTTTGCTAAGTCTGTAAGACTTCACTCTTTTAAAGTTATTGAGACATTTCATTTCCTAATATATTGTATTGTATATTGAATGGTCTGTGTGTATTTGAAAATAATTTAAATTATATCCATAGTTGTTTGGTGTAGTTCTGTGCATGTCAGTTAGGTCAAGTTGTTTGAGATTGTTGTGAAAATCTTTGTTTTGGTTTGGTTTTCTTTTTTAGGGGGGTAGTTCTAATTGTTCTATCTGTAATGGAGAGAAGAATGTTAAAATCTCATGGTTGTTGACCTTTTTATTCCTTTAATGCTGATTTTTGCTGCAAGTATTTTGAAGCTTTATCTAATTGATTGTCTGCCTTTTGAACACTATGAAATGTTCTTTCTCTCTCATACTACTTTTTCATGAAGTCTTCATTGTCTTAGGTTAATACAACTATACCAATTTTCTACCTCTGTTTGAATGGTGTATTTTTCCATTCTTTTACCTTTTAACCTTTCTATTTAAAGTAGGTCTCTTGTACATAGTAAATAGTAGTGTCTTGCTTTTTAAATCCAACCTATAAATTTTTGCTTTTAATTGTTTAACCATTTACATTTTAAGTAATTATTAGTATGGTCAAGTTTAAGGCTACTTTTTAAAACTTTTTCTCTTTGTTCCTCCTGGGCCTTTAGTATCTTTGTTTTTCTCAATCCCTTAGCTACTGTTCTCTGGTAAGCTTCGCAAAGTCTTGCTGTGCACATGCATGGTATCCTTCAGCCAAGGACTTGGAGAAACCCTGGAGAGACAGCGGGCACCCTCACTATTTGGGGCTCTCCTCTGTTCGGTGTTTAATTTGTTTCAAGCCCTAGATCTTTCTCAGGCTTTTTAAGCTATGTTCTATTTAGGCTCTTGCTGCCTACATTATGGTTGGGAAATGGTCCCCAGGCAGAGAATCAGGACATCTTAGAGTTCACCTCCTGAATGTCCCCTTTTTCAGGGATCACAGTCCTCATTGCCAGTTGTCCAATGCCGGAAGACAGATGCGTCATGTATTCTTCCCAGTTACATACAGTTGTTTATGGTAGACAAACTTGTCTTGTTACTGGTTACACTGTCCTGGTGGAAAGTTGATGTCAAAATACCATTTTTAGATTGCATTGCTCCTTTTTAATATACTTACATGTGGGTAATTTGGTTCTTGTGTCTCTAGGTCTCACCAAGTTAAACTATCATCCTAAATGCATGAGCCCTACATTTCTTCTTATAACCTTGACCCCTTTCTCAAATTTACATCTTCATTTTCAAGTACATACCAGACCAGTAGTCTCCAGAATGGGATGTGTGTCACACATTATGAGGTAACATAATTCATTGAGTTGAAAGAAAACATTAGAACTTTTTAAAGTTAAGCTTTAAAGTACTTGATAAGTGGAATGTCACATGAATAAGCATGGATAATAAACATGAATAAGCATTAATGGTCACATGAATAAGCATGTCAAATGGCTACATTTTGCATATAGCATACAGAGTATTCTAAGGGGGAGGAATGAGGGCTGCTGCAAGTCCAAAAGGTATCTTTGACAGAGTTAGGAATACCTGTCCTCTTGGCATATGTAGCACCAACAACTACATGGCATAAGAAGTAGAATGCATATTAATCTTTATTTGCCCTCTTAAATTAAGTAGTCCCTTGTGCTGTACAACCAAACTTTCCACAGCTGCTCTGGAGGTAGTAGGATTTCTATACTGCAGACCCTATTATGATCCCCACTCCACCCCTAGCACACATAGACATGTATTGTAACAATTTACATGTTCTTGGATAAGTTGGCTTATAGTTTGTAACCTCTATTTTTAACTAAAATGACTGACAAAAATTGAAGATCATGATAAGCCCTTACCAGGACCCTGACATAAAAAACCCTGTAATCTCAGTTCCTGGGAAATTCCCATATGGAGGCCACTTGAAAAAGCCCCTCAGTTTCAGCAGCCTGGAGAATCCCTAAGTTGTAGGATGTAGGGCACATGTGTAATGGCAATAAAAAGTGGTCCCCAGCTTCAATTAATAGAACAGAGAGTTGCATTTAAGTCTGTCATCAAGGTTGGATGCTGATAACTTGGCTCCTCTGCAGTTTAGGAAAATAAAGAAAGCTCCTCAGGGCTTCCCATATTTGATGACTTCTTTAGTGTCATGTACAGGGATAGGTATTTGTCATTTCCTGGCACCTGAATATGCAGTCAGTGGTGGTTTAGCCAGCAAGGAAATCTGTCTTCTATAGAAAGCTATAATTGTTGCTGCTCCATTTTGTTTTTCATTTTATTAGGTGTATGGACTTGATAGGAGTCATGATTTTCCAGCAGCCCTAAATTATCTGAATCTTTGAAGTCTCATTTTCAGCTATGATAAAGATAATACTAATTTGAAAGTATGAAAGCATTGGAGTGGCAGAACTGATAATGTCATAGGTTCTTTTTCTTTTTTTTTTTTTAAGATTTTATTTATTTATTTGACAGAGAGAGATTACAAGTAGGCAGAGAAGCAGGCAGAGAGAGAGGAGGAAGCAGGCTCCCCGCTGAGCAGAGAGCCCAATGCGGGACCCGATCCCAGGACCCTGAGATCACGACCTGAGCTGAAGGCAGCGGCTTAACCCACTGAGCCACCCAGGCACCCTGTCATAGGTTCTTTATCAGTCTTATTGTGAGGTTAACAGAAGTGATTTTCTAACCAAATCTAATAATTGGGCCTAAAAGTTTCAGAATTATTGAGAAGACTCTTTGAAAATGACTGACATCCTCTATATTAATGGCAAACTGCGCCTAAGTGTGTATTGTATCTTGTACCATTAGAGAATATTGGTATGAAGCTATCGTGATTAGCAAGGTATTTAAAAATATTTAACCCTGATTTTAGTCTTCCAAAATGTCTTGTTTGTGTCATATATTATATACGGGGTACACTAGTTTTGTAGTATATATACATAATAAATAAATATATAGGTGCATGTTCAAATACTTGTTTTTAAGACAACATGTGAATATATCTATCAGCTGACTTGCCTCAGTGTTTTTCTCTGTTTACTTCATCTTTAAAAATGGTTTTCATATCCTCTTCTAAGTTGTAAAAATAGAGGATACCTAAGAAAACTTTATTCTGATTTCTTCTAAAATAACATAGTCCATAGGTACTCTTGTCATGATACAATAAATTTAAAAGAAAACTGTCATTTATAATAATTGGGAATCATAACTACCAGACGATCTCTATTTTTACCTTGATTATGAATAAATCAAGGATCTCTGGGATCTTTTGACTGTCTATATTCAGCATTAAGGATAACCAGGAGGAGAGCCTCTAGCACATGACATTCCTAGTGTCTGTCTCTTTGTACTGGTGCATGTTGATTTATGTTTCTTCTGGTCCTCATCAGTCTTCTATACTTGACTTGTGTGTTGTATGCAAGTTAGCTCTTACTCATTTTCTCAGCTCACTTTCTCACCTATCTTTTGGTATTAAGATTTCCTCCCACTTCGATAAGATTTCCTCCCACTTCTTCGACCCTTCGTTTTTGGTCTTTTGTCCTCTGTTCCTTTCTCTTCTTCTCTGGAGATTAGAGTGAGTAGATTACCTAGGACAGGACTTTAGGAAATCAAACATGTAATGGGTATGTAGGATGGAAACCTAGAAAGGAGACTGAGAATAGGTAAAGAAAACCAGGAAGATACAGTGTCACGGAAGGCAAGGAAGGAAAAGCAGTGGTGCTTCACAGTGTGGTGTTCCTGCAAGGTCAAATAAGAGGCCAAAACCATTTTGAGTGTTAGAAACATGGCAGTCATGCAAAAGCATATTTTGGTGGAGAAGTAGAAGGGGATACCCCAATGGGTGGGTTATATGATGGGTGGGCAGTTAAGACCATTCTGGAGAAGTTTAAAGGGATAAGGAAATATGTGGGGAGAAAAATTGGGAGATAGGGAGGGTTTGTTTATTGCCTAAATCGGAAAGGCTTAAGTATGTTTATGTGAAAGTGAAAAAGTTCAGTCAAGTGAGCTATTGAACATATCAAAGAAGGGATTTGTAAGTGAGTGTGTGAGGGTTCTGAGAAGGCAGGTTAGGAATGATCCAAGGCATAGGTGGAGAGGTTGGTGACTTTGGATAGGAGAGAGGTTTTGTTATCCACAGGGGAGAAGGCAAGAATAGGTGTATATATAGAAGGTTTGTCTGTGTGTTCAGAGTGGATTGCATTTCCCAGTAAAATGTAGCATGACTGCAGATCTTGGTGAGGCCCACTTGCTTCTAGAGATCATACATTTATAGTGATACCTATCTGCCTTCTTCTAGAGCTACCCAGCACCTCTCTAAAAAAGCAGAGTATTTTAGAGCAGTGCTATTCAAAGTGTGGTCCACAAACTGCTAATCGGGTTTGAAATGAGACCGTTTGCTGCCCAAAAGTACGAGGGAGGCCGGGACAGCCTGGTTCCTGAGATGAGATTCTTAGAAATATTCAGTCAAAGAACAGAGCTCCACACTGAGAAGAAACTGCTGCAAATAAACAAAAGTTGATGAGAGTAGGAATTTGGAGGCAAAGAAGAGAAAAGGCTCAGATACCTGTGGCAAGGGGGCATGGAGGAGGCGGATCTTAGAAAATCTTAGGGAAGTAGTTACGCTAAAGTACCATAGATTTGAATGCTTTGTGGTAACAGCATAAGAGGAAACCTTACAACTCAATCTAGGAAAGCTATCTTAGTCTTTTTACAGATCGAGTATAGGAAAACCCCTTCTACTATGATACGATTTATAGAAAGTACTATAATTTAATTGAAAGATAGTATAAGAAAAAAAAGTCTTCTGAATAAAAGATCTGAGGAAATGAAGGTAGCAGGATACTTTGGTCTCAAAGCAGAGATATAATGAAACCGATTTCTAAAAAATGAGCTGGGAAAATTAAACAGTATGTTAGGAAAAAAATATAGATCGAATTAGAAAGTTTAGAAATAAGCTCCTATGCTATAGAAGGTCATGAAAAGAAAAAGTGACAGACTTGAGGAAGTAATTAGAAATTTTTCAGAAATGAAGATGAATCAGAAAAGTTCTTGAATGAGTAGACTCTAGAAAGTACCATGAAAGAAAGAAATGATGGAAGGAAAAGAACAGGTGAAAACAAATCAAGTAAAGAGATAAAAGAAATTTCATGAAGTGACAAGAAGATCTTATATGCATATGCACATAAATATATGGACATTAATAATAGTACCTGGAGACTATTTGGAAAAAAGCAAAAACAAAAACAAGAAAATGTTAAAAGATAAACATTTGTATTATAAGGGTTCACTGTGTGCTTAGAAAAGCTGAAACAACAGCCACCACTGAAACATGTTCTAGGGCTTTAAAATTTTTAAAAAAGTAATACTTTGGGCGTCTACACAAAAAGACTACATTAGTTAGATGGAAAGAATGCCAAATTATCATTAGATTCTCCAACATTAGTACTTGAATCTGGAAGACTGTGGAGTAAAGGTTTTTAAGATTTTCACAGAAAAAAATGTGAATTGAGACACATACTCAGCCAACTGATGTTTAAGCATAAAGAACATATGTAAGAACTTCAAAACTACTGTTCCTGTGAGCCCTTTCTAAGGATACTAGATTTTGCTGCATTTTCTGTATTTCTCACTTCAGTATACTTGGTGTTATTTTTTCTGATTTATATGGGAGCAGGTTGTAGACATGAACCTTGAGCCCCAAATATCTCAATGTGTCTCTGAAGTACAGATTCTCTTTTTTAAAAAGTTTTGGTTTTTTTGTGTTGTTTTGTTTTGTTTTTAAGCTTTACTGAGAAAAGATTAATATACAGAAAGCTGCATGTACTTAAAATGTACAAGTTGGGGCACCTGGATGGCTCAGTGGGTTTAAAGCCTCTGCTTTCGGCTCAGGTCATGATCCCAGGGTCCTGTGATAGAGCCCAGCATTGGGCTCTCTGCTCAGCGGGGAGCCTGCTTCCTCGGAACACTCTCTCTACCTGCTTCTCTGCCTACTTGTGATCTCTGTCAAATAAATAAATAAAATCTTTAAAAGAAAATAAATAAAATGTACAAGTTGATGAGTTCTGAGATGTGCAAGGATAATCCTCTGTAACCACAGTAGAATTACCAAATTCAGGATATTTGACAGTAATTCAGTGCTAATAAGTAAATGTAATAAGTAATCTATATTCAAATTTTGCCAGTTGTCACAATAATGTCCTTCACAGCCCCCTTTCTTCCCCGGTTGATAGTGGGAGAAATCCAGGACACAGATTGCCAGCATGTATCATAGCATAGATTTGTGGACAAGTTCCAGAGGGTGAATTCCAGCAAATCCCAGGGATACAGCACCAAAGTGTGAATGATGGGTGTTATCTTTTCTAACAAGGTCTCTTGCCACCTCTGAAGAGAAAGTTCTTCCTTGGGCACTGTGTTCTAGCCTTAGAGGTGGTGGCTATTATATATCATATTTATGATATCGGCTATTGTACTTAATATTCTTGAGCATTGTCTCCACTTCTTACTAGCCAGTCCTTGTTATCCTAGTTCCTTGATGTAGTTAATGATTATTTATGTCAAACGTTTTTTCAAACCTAATGTTTGTTTTCTCTCCATATTGTACCCAGCCTGATTCATCATTTTTGGCAAAAGTAGTGTGTCCCCTCAGGTGCTTTACATTAGGAAACCGTGATGTCATTCTGTCCCATTGTTGTTGGTGTTTGGCTTTGATCACTAGTTTGAATAGCCAGATTTCTCCACTTTACAGATATTTTTCCCCCTTTGTAATTAATAAGTAACCTCTTGCAAGATACTTTGGGGCCTGTGTGCCTGCTGTTCCCAAAAGCCGCAGCTAGTATCCACTGTTGCTTCTTCCCCTTTATCATTTATTATTGTGGTGTTGCAAAAATAGTGATTTTTCCGCCATTATTTTTCTGCTTATTAGTTGATATTCTACTGTATGGATGAGATTTTCCGTTTCCATTTACTTATTATAAACCATTCCTTTCATTATTTATTTTGATAACCACATTGTTCCAGTCTGGGCAATAGAAATCCCTTCAAGTTGAAATCTTATCCTTTGACATGCCCCTGTTGACTTTTGAGTACTTTTTACTTTCTGCCAAACCAGAGAGGTTCTAGGTTCATCTTTTACTTTTCTGTACCAGCCTTGGTTGTTTCTCCAAGGAGCTCCAATTCCTTATTTTAGTGAAGTCCAATTTATCTTTTATGAATTTTTCTTTTGTTTGGTATCTAAGAAATCTTTATCTAACATAAATGTCTTCTCCTTGGACTTTATAGTTTTAAGTTTAGATCTGTGATCCATTTTGAGCTAATTTTTATATGAGATATGAGGTGTGAATCCAAGTTCAGTTTGCATGGAGATACTTAATTTTTTCACCACTGCTAGTGAAAAAGCCATCCTTTCTCCTACTGAATTGCCTTTGTCAGTTATCAGTTGTTCATGTGTGTCTGGGTTTATTTTTCTACTCTCTGTTCTGTGGAACAGAGTTTGTTTTTATACTGATAACCATGCTATTGAGTCTTTATATTAATGCCAAGAGATCTTTTAGTAGGAAAACAATAGACAAGATGTTCAGAGAATTTTTTTTTAAGTTTTTAATTTCAGTATAGTTAACATACCATGTTATATTAATTTCAGATGTACAATATAGTGATTCTTTATTTCTGTACATTGTACAGTGCTCATCATGGTAAGTATTCTCTTTGATACTCTTTGTAGTATACTCTTTGAAGTATACTACTTTGAAGTATACTTTGACCTGTTTCACCCATCCCCCTACCCACTTCCCTTCTGGTAACCATTAGTTCTCTTTAGTTAAGAGTGTGTTTTTTGGATTGTCTCCTTTTTTTCTTTGCTCATTTGTTTACTTAATTTTCACATATGAATGAAATCATACGGTATTTGTCTTCCTCTGATTAACTTCTTTCTCTTAGCATTATATCCGCCAGACTCATCCATGTTATTGCAGATGGCAAGATTTCGTTCTTTTTTATGGCTGAGTAATTTTCCAGTGTGTGTATATGTGTGTGTACCTTTTCTTTATCCATTTATCCATTGATGGAAACTGGGGCTGCTTCTGTAATTTGGCTATTGTAAATAGTGCTGCAGTAAACATAGGGTTTGATATATCTTTTCAAATTAGTGTTTTTGTATTGTGTAGGTAAACACTGAGTAGTAGAATTACTGAATTATAGGGTAATTCGGTTTTTAAATTTTCAGAGACAGTCCATACTGTGTTCCACAGTGGCTGTACCAATTTGCATTCCCACCAACAGAACACAAATGTTCCTTTCTCTCTACATCCTTGCCAACACTTGTGTTTTTTATTTTAGCCATTCTGACAGGCATGAAGTGAAATCTTATTGTGATTTTGATTTGCATTTCCCCCATGATGAGTGGTGGTGAGCATCTTTTCAAGTATCTATTGGTCATCTGTATGTCTTCTTCAGAGAAATGTGTGTTCATCTCTTCTGCCCATTTTTTGAATATTGAGTTTTCTAAGTTCTTTTCTTTTGGACACTAACCCTCTATCAGTTATGTTGTTTACAAATACCTTCTCCCATTCTGCATGTTGCCTTTCAGTTTTGTTCATTGTTTGCTTTGCTCTACAGAAGCTTTTTATTTTGATGTAGTCCCAACAATTTATTTTTGCTTTTGTTTTCATTGCCTCAGGAGACATATCTAAGAAAAATGTTGATATGGCTGATGTCAGAGAAATTACTGCCTGAGCTCTCTTTTAGGATTTTTATGGTTTCCAGTCTCACATTTAGGTATTTCATCCATTTTGAGTTTATTTTTGTATATGGTGTAAAAAGTGGGCCAGTTTTATTCTTTTACATGTAGCAGTCTAGTTTTCCCAGCACTCTGTGCGAGGAGTGTTAATTATGAGGCATCTTTTGAGCTAAACGTCATTGATGCTTATTTTACGATGATGTGTTACTATGATGAATATTCTGATGCATCTGGTTATGTGCTCTTTTTCCAAGACCAAGCAGTGGTGAAGAGAGAACATGCAAAGCAGTTCAAAAAAATAAAAGACTGTCAGAGTAAAATCTGCCTTCCGGTGACTAAGAGCCCTGACGTAGACTACTGGGGAATTGATCTGCAAGCTATCAAGCTGAAGAGCTTGGCTTCTAAGAATACTGAAACTGATCTCTTAGAATTCCTGAAAAAGTTCTTGAGTAAACAGAAAAGGAACGTAAGGTATCTGCAATTCCAGCATAGCTATTAGGAGAAATTAGGAAGGCTGACTTGGAAGGAAGGCACACCTGAACTGTTTGTGGAAACATGGGGCCAAGAGGCTTCAACATCTGCAGGCTACACAGCAAGTCTTCCATTACAATAGTTCTTGAGGACAGCTACTTAAGAATCTTGATCTCTGTTTGACAGAAGACTGCTTTCCTTTTAATCTAGTATCCCAGTCTTCACTGTTATGCATGGAAATAAATTTGATTTTGCATTACCAAAAAAAAAAAGACAGTTGTTGAAGAGACAGTCTTTTTGCCCCAGATATTCTTTCTTGCTTTGTTGAAGATTAATTAACCATGTCGTTGTAGGTTTATTTCTGGGTTTTCTATTCTGTTCCATTGATCTTTGTGTCTATTTTTATGCCAGTACCATAGTTGGTTGTTTACCTCAGCTTTGTAGTGATACTTCCAATTTTGCTTTTCATTTTCAAGATGGCTTTGGCTATTTGGGGTCTTTTGTGGTTCCATACAACTTTTAGGATATCTTGTTCTAGCTTTGTGGAAAATACTGGTATTTTTGGTATTTTGGTAGAGATTGCATTAAATCTGTACATTGCTTTTGGTAGTGTAGACATTTAACAGTATTTGTTCTTCCAGCCCATGAGCATAGAATGCCTTTCCATTTCTTTGTAGTATCTTTGATTTCTTTCATCAGTGTTTTGCAGTTTCCAGAGTGCAGATGTTTCACCTCTTCATTTAAATTTATGCCCAGGTATTGTTTTTAGTGCAATTGTAAATGGGATTGTTTTTGTAATTTCTTTTTCTCTGCTTTTTCATTATTACTGTATAGAAATGCAACAGATTTCTGTACACTGATTTTGTGTCCCGTGACCTTACTGAATTCAGTTCTTATTGTTTTTTGGTGGAATCTTTAGGGTTTTCTATATATAGTATCACGTCATCTGCAAATAGTGAAAGTTTGACTTCTCCCTCACCAGTTTGGATGCCTTTTATTTCTTTTTGTTGTCTGATTGCTGTGGCTAGGACTTTCAGTACTGTGTTGAATAAAAATGGTTAGAGCAGACATCATGGTCTTGTTTCCAACTTTAGCAGAAAAGCTTTCAGTTTCTTCCCCATTGAGTATGATATTCCCTGTGGGTTTTTCATTTAAGGCCATTTATTATGGTGAAGTAAGTTCCCTCTAGACATAATTTGTTGAGGGTTTTTATGGAGCATGGATGTTATACTTTGTAAAGTGCTTTTTCTGAATCTGTTGAAATGATCAGATGGTTTTTATCCTTTCTCTTAGTGATGTGATGAATCACATTGATTGATGTATCATGTTGCAAATATTGAATATTACTGGTTGCATCCCAGGAATAAGTCCCACTTGATCGAGGTGAATGATTTTTTTAAGTATTATTGGATTCAGCTTGCTAATATTTTGTGGAGGATTTTTGCATCTAGTTCAGCAGAGATACTAGCCTGTACTTCTCTTTTATTTTGTGGTATCTTCATCTGGTTTTACTATCACTAATATTGGCCTCATAGAATGAATTTGAAAGGTTTCCTTCCTCTTCTATTTTTTTGGACTAGTTTGAGAAGAATAAGTGCTAACTTTTTATTTATTTGTTTGTTTGTCTGTAAAATAAAATAAATAAAGAAACAGAGACCACAAGTAGGCAGAGAGGCAGGCAGGAGGTGGGGGAGCAGGCTCTGGGCTGAGCAGCTCAATCCCAGGAGGGATTTAACCCACTGAGCCACCAGGCGCCCCAAGTGTTAACTCTTTCAGTGATTGCTAGAATTCACCTGTGATGCCATCTCTTCCTAGACTTTTGTTGATAGAGGGTTTTCTGATTACTGAGTTAATTGCATTGCTATTTATTAGTCTGTTCATTTTCTTTTTTTCTATTTAGTTTCGGTAATTTCTGTTCCTAGGAATTGATCTACTCCTTTCAGGTTATCCAATTTGTTGGCATATAACATCTTATAATGTTCTCCTATAATTGTGATGTTGGTTGTTATTTCTCCTCTCTCATTTGTGATCTTATTTATTTGGGTTCTTTCTCTTTTCGATAAGTCTGGTTAGAGGTTGATCAATTGTATTAATTTTTTCAAAGAACCAGCTCCTGGTTTTATTGATTATTTTTTGTTTAGCTGTCCTGTCCATTGATGTAAGTGGGATGTTAAAGTCCCCTACTATTATTGTACTACTATCAGTGAGTTCCTTTATGTTTGTTGTTTTATATATTTGTGTGCTCTTGTGTTCAATGCATAAATATTTGTGATTGTTACATCTTCTTGTTGGATTATTCCCTTTATTATTATATAGTGCTATTCTTTGTCTCTTGTTACAGTCTTTGTTTTTTTTTTCTTTAAGATTTTATTCATTTATTTTACAGACAGAGATCACAAGTAGGCTGAGAGGCAGAGAGAGAGAGGAGGAATCAGGCTTCCCGGTGAGCAGAGAGCCTGATGCGGGGCTTGATCCCAGGAGCCTGGGATCGGGACCTGAGCCAACTGAGGCGCCCCACAGTCTTTGTTTTAAAGTCTAGTTTGCCCCATATAAGTATTGCTGCTACTGCTTTCCTTTGATATCATTTACATGATAAATGTTTCTACATCTCCTCACTTTCAATCTGCAGGTGTCTTTACATCTTAAAGAGTTTCTTGTAGGCAGCATGTAGATGGGTCTTGTTTTTTTAAAATCCATTCTGTCACCCTTTGTCTTTTTAAAGATTTCTTTATTTGGGAGGGAGGCAGGAATGGAGTACAGGTAGAGGGAGAGAGGAGCTCAAGGAGACTGTGCTAAGCATGGAGTCCAACATGAGGCTCAATCTCACAACCCATGAGATCATGAATTGAGCCGAAACCAGGATTCATTCACATAAGCAACCATCCGTGCCACCAAGTTGCCCCATCCTGTGTCTTTTGATTGGAGTGTTTACTCCATTTCCATTCAAAGTAATTATTGACAGATGTACATTTAGTGCCATTTTATTACTTGTTTTGTAGTTTCTGGAGATTTTCTTGGATTCTTTCTTGTCTTTCTCTCTGTGTTGCAGATTTTCTTTAGTGATAATATTTGGAATTCTTTTTATTCTCTGCATGTTTATTAATGGTTTTTAATATATGAGGGCCATTAGGTCTATGTATATAGCATCTTCTAAACTCAGCAATCTATATTAAATTGGTGGTTGTTCACGTTTTAACCCATTCTTCTCTCCACCCCATGTTTTAAGTATATGTTATACTTTATATCCTTTTTTGGGGTGAATTCCTTGACTGATTTTTACAGAAATATTCATTATTACTGGTTTTGTGTTTCCTGCTCTTATACTGTTACTTTTGGTCTTTCCTTTCCACTGGCAGAGTCCCCTTCAATTATTTCTTGAAGTGCTGGGTTACAGTCACAAACTGCTTTAAGTTTGTTTGTCTAGGAAACACTTTATCTCTCCTATTTTGTATGATTGCCTTGCTGGATAGAGAATATTCTTGGCTACAGATTATTCCCACTCAGCACTTGGAATATATCATGCCACTCTCTTCAGGCTTGCCAAGTTTCTGTTGAGAAATCTCCAGCTAGCCTTATGGGTTTTCCCTTGTAAGTTAAGGACTTCTTTGGTCTTGCTGCTTTTGAGATTTTTTTTTTTTCTTTGTCACTGTATTTTGCGATTTCAATTTCAATATGTCTTGGTGTTGGCCTGCTCTTATTGATTTCGATGGAAGTTCTCTGTGCTTCCGGAATCTGGATGTCTATTTCCTTCTTCAGATTAGGGAAGTTTTCTTCAGATTTCTTCAGATTAATTTTCTGCCCCCTTTTCTCTCTCTTCCTGTTCTAGAATTCCTATAATATGAATATTATTAACCTTCGATGGAGTCATTGAGGTCCCTCACTCTGTTCTCATGTTCCATATTTCTTTCTCTTTTGTTCAGCTTGATTAATTTTCATTACTTTGTCTTCTAGGTCATTCATTCATTCCTCTGCTTCTTACAGCCTGCTGTTCATTGCATTAAGCATGTTTCTGACCTTGCTTATTGCCGTCTTTGTCTGATTGATTCTTTTTTAACTCTTTTATCTCTGTGGTAAAGTTCTCACTGATATCTTCCATTCTTTTTTCAAGCTCAGTGAGTATCTTTATGATCATTAATTTAAATTCTCTATCAGGCATGTTACTTTCATCTGTTTCACTCTGATCTCAGAGCCTGGTCTTATCTTATTCTCTTACTTGGGATAAAATCCTCTTTTCTCTGTGCCCTTCTCTGTGTTAGAAAAGCCAGTTATTTCTCCTGTTTCTGAAAGTAATGGCCTTACGAGGAAGGTAGCATGTAGTGCCCAGGGCCTGGTGCTGCAGAAAGTGTCTCTGGTGTGTGCTGCATGTGCCTGCTGTTGTCTGGCTGCTCTACCCTAGAGGCTGTCTTTACCTGCTGTGGGCAGTATTTGGTTCCTGGCCTGAGTGTGCTGAGGTTTAACTAGGTGTACTTTGATCTGCTTGTGAGATGAGTCCTGTTACCACCTCCACCAGAATGGAAGTCCTGCAAAACTCTCTCGTCAGGAAGGATGGCACGGGCTGGGGTTTGCGCTGGTCTTCAGAGGGAGGGGCTAGCCATGCTGGGACTGAGGCAATTGTGACTGAGAAGGGCACTTCCACCGGGGGTTGATGTTTGGCTTAAGCAAGTTAGGCAACCAGTGTTGGCACTTTGTTGCTTTCCACATGTGACTGTTTATTTGGGGATGGAGGGAGGTGGAGGGGGGTGGGAGGGTGGAGGGGGTGGAGGGGGGTGGGAGGAAGGAAATGAAACCAGTCAGCTCCTTCGTTATTTGAGAGATGTCTCTGTGAACTCCCTCTCAGGGACCCTCTCTGAGAGAGAGGAGCAAGACTTCCCCTCCTGTATGCCCCAGGTACTCTTCTGATTGATCGCTTTTCCCACACTGTGTGCTCCTGGGTAGTTTGCCTGCCTTCTCTCTGGGAGCAGCACAGTGCCCCCTGGGGCTCTATCATAGCAAGCCACTGGCCTTTAAAACTCCCAAGTTTTAGGCCCCACTGGTTACAAAAACTCATGAAATTCAGCCCTTGTTTTCTAAGCCAGTGGCTTGGTGGAAATGTTCTCTGTATATTCCCTGTGTGTGTTCCACTCTCTCTCCCTCTGTCTCCCTCTCCCTCTCTAATTCTCTCATCCTTCTCTGTCACCATGGCTCCCTCCCCTCTGCAGCAGCCATAATGTTTCTCCTCTAAATCACATCTCCACACTTCTGCCTTCTTCACTGTGGCCTCTTCTCTCCCTTTAGTTATGGAGTTTGTTCTGTCAGGCTAAAAGTCATATGCTGGGGTATCTAGGATGATTTGGTAGTTAACAAGTTGTGTGCATGGTACAAGGTGAGCCTTGGATCCTCCTACTACACTGCCATCTTCTCCTTTTCTGTGATTTTCCTTTTTTATACTACTCTGATGAGCTTTTTTTGTAGAGTTATATGAGCTTCATAAAAATGAATTGGAGAGTGCTAGTTTTTCAGTTCTCTGAAAGAGTTTGTGTAAGGTTGGAATTTCTTTCTTGAATATATAACAGCATTCAGGGCTTGTGTTTTTCTTTGTGGGAAGATTTTTTTCTGGATTCAGGTTTGTAAGACTCTTCAAGTTTTGTTTCACTTGAGAAACTGGTAGTTAACTGATTTTCTTGTCATTTACTTGGGTTTACTATACTATATGGGTACTATGCCTTACCAACTCTTCAAGTATTTCTCTTATTGTGGCAAAATATACATAATGTAAAGTTTACCATATTAACTTTTTTGTTGTTGTTGTTTAGAGAGAGAGAGAGAGTGCGCGCGTGCATGGGGTGGAGAGGGAGAAGGAAAATCTTAAACAGGCTCCATCCCCAGCTTGGAGTCTGACTCAGGGCCTAATGTCACAACCCTGAGATCATGACCTGAACTAAAATCAAGAGTCACACATATAAGCTACTGAGCCATCCAGGTGCCCCCCATTTAAATCATTTTCAAGCCTGCAATTTCATGGCATTAGGTACAATTATTATGTTGTGTAACCATCACCACCATTCCCAGAACATTTTTCATCGTCCTAAATAGAAATTCTGTACTTATTAAGCAATAACTCATATCCCCCTCCCTGTCCTTGGTAACCTCTGTTTCACCTTCTGTCTTTCTGAATTTGCCTGTTGTCAATACCTCATATAAGTAGAATTATATATCATTTCCCCTTGTTTGCCTGGCTTATTTTATTTCGTATTTTAAAAGATGATCAGTGTTGTGGCATATATCAGAATTTCATTTCTTTTAATGGTCAGATAATACTCTATTTTGCAGCTACAAAACATTTTGTTTATTCCTTCATCTGTGATGGATGCAGCCACCACCCCACTGTTGTGAATAATGCTGATGTGGACAGTGGTGTACAAATACATGTTTGAGTCCTGTTTTCAGTTCTTTTGGGCATATACCTAGGACTGGAATTTCTAGATCATATAATTATTCTATGTTTAACTCTGAGAACTGCCAAACTCTTTTTTGCTACAGCAGAATTTTATCTGCTGTATGCCACCTGCAATGTATGAGGGTCTCGTTTCTCCACATCCTCCACCCTCTGCAACACTTATATTCCTTTTTGGAATAATAGTCATTCTTGTGGTGTGAAGTGGTATCTTACTGTGGTTTTGAGGTACATTTCCCTAATAACTAATGATGAGAATCATTTCATATGCTTACTTGTCGTTTGTGTATCTTTTCTGGAGATGTGTCTATTTCAAATCCTTTGCCTGGTATGGAATTTTTGTTGTTGTTGAGGTGTGGGGTTTCTTTATATATTGTGGATATTAAAGTCTTATTAAATATTTGATTTGCAAATGTTTTTCTCCTGTGTATTGTCTTTTCACCCTCTTGATAGTGCTGTTTGATGTACAATAGTTTTAAATTCTAATTAAGTCAAAGCTCCATCATGCATAATAACACAGTAGTACTTTGTAGGGATCGTTCTTTTCAGTGAAATAACCAATAACCTGGAGAAAATTACTAGAGTCAACTATTTTAAACTCTGGACCTTGGTCAGACTCAAAAGAACCAGGAGAGAGTTTGGTTGAAGGGAGGGGGTGTTGCTCTTTGGTGGAGGGCTCCAAAAACTTGGGGTTGGGTGTTTTGATTGGTCTGACAGATTCCTGAAGACTGAACATTGATGTTTGCTGAAATTTAAAATGTCAGTACCTCCTTTACCTTTTGGAGCTAGATATTTAAGGAAATCTTTGTCAGGTTACCAACTGGCCACCAGACAGCGTTGAACAGAAACTTCAGTGACTACATTCAACAAGGAATATATACATACTTTGCAAAATAGTTTGGAAAAGTCACAAATGAACTATTTCCTCCATCAATAAGGAAAAATCAGCAATCCATGAGGAGTGAGACCATCAGAGTTCCCTCCCC
Organism: Mustela putorius furo; assembly: GCF_011764305.1. NCBI lineage: Eukaryota > Metazoa > Chordata > Mammalia > Carnivora > Mustelidae > Mustela > Mustela putorius. The sequence continues at coordinate 91,615,345 of NW_025421998.1, forward strand.
CTCAACTCCCCTGCTTCTTAGATTCTTTAGTGTCTTTCATTACATTTAGGAGGTGTTCATCCATTATTTTTTCAGATTATCCCCACAGGTCCTTCAGGTTCTGTTCAGCTTTCTTCATCATTATTTTCATTCTACTCTTCATACTAGATTGCTCATTATTTCTTCTGCCTGTTCATACCTGCCATTTCTGTCAAATTCTTGTTTCCTATGAGTGAATTATATTTCTTGGTTTCTTTAAATGCTTTCTAATTTGTTTGCTGAAAAGTGGACATTTCAAGTAGCATGTTGTGGTAACTCTGGAAACCAAGTTCTCTTCAGGAATTGATTTTGTTGCTTATTGAGGTCTTCAGTTGTCTGTTTATATAGTGACTTTTCTAAACTGCTTTTGCAAAGCCTTCCTTGTGCTTATTACTGACCTGTTACCTTGGCACTCAGCCTGTGACATCTCAGAGGTTTTTTGTTTTCTGTTTTGTGTGTGTGTGTGTGTGTGTGTGTGTGTCTGTGTGTGTGTGTGTGTGTGTGTTTTAAGTGTTTATGCCTCTCTAGGTGTTCCAGTAGATGCCACTAAAGAAGGTGCCATTTCCTGGGGATGCTAAATAAAGCCAGACATCCTAGCTGACCCTCAGGGAATGTTATACTACCCAAATTACACAACTCTAGAATTTTAGAGTACAAGATATTTACTGTCCACCATGAAACCAGCCAGTCACTTGAGGAATGCAGGCTGCTGTCCCGCACATTGCAGCAGGATTAAGGAAAGATGCGTAGTCATTGGTTTACCCAAGCAGCTCTTTTACCAAAAGTTCAGTAGCCTCTGTCTCCATTAAGCATTTCTCTTGATTTTTATAAATGTCTGAGTAAGCTCCAGAGTTCTGAAGTAGTACAGATAGTGTTTTTCCAGCTTAATGTTTGTTTTAGTGGACAGACCAACCCCAGAAGATATATTTGAGAGAGAGAGAGAGAGAGAGTGCATGAGCAGGGAGAGTGAGAGATGGAGAAGCAGGCTCACTAAGCAGGGAGCCCAATGTGGGGCTCGATCCCAGGACCTGAGATCATGACCTGAGCTGAAAGCAGATGCTTAATTGACTGAGCCACTTAGGTGCCCCATTTTTACTGCTATTTAAAAGTAAATCACAGATTTCATTTGGCATTTCATCCTTAAATACCTAAACTTGAATTTCCCAAAACAAGAACAATCACCTGGATAATCCCATATCATTATCATGGGTAACTAAAATAGCTATTATTTCTAATGTTCTAAGACAAGTGGGATTTCACGTTTGCCTTCTTGTACTCAAAATGCCCTTTATGGCTGTTTTGTTCAAACCAGAATGCAGTCAAGGATTGACCACATTAAGTTACTATGTTTCTTTCTTTTTTTTTTTTTAATTGTTTGTTTATTTGACAGATCACAAGTAGGCAGGCAGAGAGAGAGAGGGAGAAGCAGGCTCCCAGCTGAGCAGAGAGCCTAATGTGGAGCTCAATCCTAGAACCCTGAGATCATTACCTGAGCCAAAGGCAGATGTGTAACCTACTGAGCCACCCAGATACCCCAGTCATTGTGTTTCTTAAGTCTTTCTTGATGTAGAAGAGTTCCTTCTCCTATCCCTGTTTCTATTAATTTGGACTTGGAAAGAACAGGTCATTTGGAGTGATAAAATGCTTTGCATTCTGGGTTTCTGTGGTATTTCTTTATATGCTCTTTACGTTATTCCTTTCAACTAGAAGTTTAGGTAATTAAATTCAGGTTTAACCTTGTTAGATAATAATATTCCATAGAAGATGCTATATTCTTCATGCATCACATCAGGAAGCATAGAATGTCAATAAAGATTTGCTAGTAGGGTAGTATTGAGGTTGATTGGCCAGATTATATATTATAAAGTTATTTATCTCTCATGTAGTGCATCATAATTGATCTTTAAAGATATTTCTGCTGGATTTAGAGGTCTGGCGAGGCGATTACTTTTGTATTTAACACTTGGAAAGATGTCTTTCTACTGTCTTCTGATTTCCATTGTTGCTGATGAGAATTAGGTGATTAGTATTACTTTCATTCTGTTTGATGATAATCCATTTTTTTTTCTTTGCTTTGAAGATTTTTCCTCTTGGTGGGATTTATCACATCTACAAAATTCTTAGCTGTATTTGTTCACAGTCCTTCCTGAGACGATTAAATACTTATTTTATATTCTATATGTATATGTCTATTTCTGGAGTTCATTCTGTTCCATTGTTTGTATTTCTGTTCTTAGATAAATACCATCCTGTCGAGATTACTGTGGCTCTATAGTAAGTCCTGAAATCAGATCACATAAGTCCTCCAAATTTGTTATTTTTCTAATTGATTTTGCTATTCTCAGTCCTTCTGCATGTTCGTATAAATTTTAGCATCAGTTTGTCAGTTTCTACAAAAAGCCTGCTGGGATTATAATTGGAATTGCACTGAATCTTGAGCTAGTTTGGAGAGAAGGAGCATCCTACCCATATTGAATGTTCCAATCTAGGGACAAGTTTAATGTCTCTTTTAAGGGTGATCATTAATTTTTGTTTCTTAGTTTTCATTATACAGGTCTTCATATAGTTTGTTAAAAGTATATCTAAGTATTTCATGTGTTGTTTTTGTTTTGTTTGTTTTTATGTGTGTATGCTTTACAATTTTTTACATAGATGATTGTTTCCTGTAACTTAAAACAATTTTACTTCTCCCTTTCCAACCTGTTCATCCTCTATTTCTTTGTGTTGATTTATTTTGTACTAACTAAAACAGCTTGGAATAGAAGTTGTGAGTGGAAGTCATTTGCTTTCTTCTGAGTCACACTGTAAAGCATTTACTGCTTTACAGTTTCATCATTAAATACGTTTCTACTTATTATTTCATCATTAAATACGTTTAAGAGTTTCATACATTACTTTTGTCAGGTTGAGGAAGTTTCCTTCTGTTCCTAGAGTGCTTAAAGTTTTTATGTTAAATGGGTGCTCAATTTTTCAAGGATAATCATTTAACTTTTTCTCCTTTATTATGTTAATATAATGAATTAGTTTAATTAATTTGAATGCTCAGCCAGCCTTGTATTTCTGTAATAAACTTAACCGTGGTGTGTTATCCTTTTTATATATTTCTGAACTTGGTATTCTGATATTCTGTTAATGATTTTTGTTCATCTTTGTTCATGAGACATACCGATCTCTACTTTTCTGTCCTAGTATTGACTGCAGCTGATTTTAGTATCAGGGCATTACAGGCCTTATAAAATGACATGAGAAGTGTGTTCTTTCTCTGTTTTCTAAGAGTTGTGTAGATTTGATATTATCTTCATTAAATGTTTGTTGAATTCACCAGTGGATCCTTCTAGAGATAGGCTTTTTTCTGTGGAAAGTTTTTAGGCACAAAATCAGTTTCTTTGATATAGGGCAGTTCCATTTTTCTGTATTTTTAAGATTTTAGATAATTGTGTCTTTCAGAAAATTAACACATTTAATCAAGTTGATCACAATAATCCTATACTACTTTTTTAAGGTCCACACTGTCTGTACAGTGACCTCTATTTTTCTTATTTTTATTATTTTTTTGATCAGTCTAGCTAGAATATTAATTTTAACAACCCTCTCGCCCTCCTGACCTGACTTCAGTTTCATTGACTTGTTTTCCTTTATTCCCATTTTCTTTTCTCCACCCCCCCCCAGTAGTTTCTACTCATTATTTCCTTCATTCTACTTTCTTTGGGATTAATTTGCAATTCTTTTTCTAAATTCTTGACATGGAAGCTTCCTAGATCATTGATTTTTTTTTTATGCCTTTCTTCATTAACATGGAAATCAGTTGTTTAATTTCCACAGATTTGGGGATTTTCCAGTTCTGTTTCTAATTTCCAAGTTTATCTCATTGTGGTCATGGAACGGATTGTGTGTATATTTAGTTCTTTTAATTTATTCATACTTGTTTTGTTGCCCAGCATATGGTATATCTTGGTAAATATTCCAAACACACTTGAAGAATATATATTCTGCTAATGTTGGGTATTCTTTAAACATCAGTTATATCAAGTTATTTGATTCTTTTGTCCAAGTCTTTTATATCTTTCTAAATCTATGTCTTACTGAGTTGTCAGAGGAAAGTTAAAACCTCTATCATGTGGATTTGTCCGTTTTTCTTTTCAGCTGTATCAGTTTTTACATTGTGTTATGAACCTTTGTTAATTAAATGCCTGTGCATTTAGGATTTATAGTCTTTGTAAGGAATTGACCTGTATATTATTACACATTGTCCCCAAATTGTATCTGTTAATGGTTCTTGTTCTGTTGTGTACTCTGATATTATTATAAAGTCCTCCAGATGTTATAGGCTTATTGCTGAATGTGTATCTGTTTCTGCCCTTTGATTTTTTTTTTTAACCATGTAACCATGTATGTAATTGGGTGTCTTGTAGGTAGTATTTAATAAGGTCTTTTGTTATATACATGTGTATGTATGCTTAAGTAGGAAGCCATCAGTGGTATTGATAGCACCATGGACAGAGCATTATTTTGTACGGTATAGATCCTCTACCTTTTTTTTTTTTTTTTTAATAGATTTTTATTTAGGGGCGTCTGGGTGGCTCAGTGGGTTGGGCCTCTGCCTTTGGCTCAGGTCATGATCCCAGAGTCCTGGGATTGAGCCCCGCATCGGGCTTTTTCTGCTCAGCGGGGAGCCTGCTTCTTCCCTTCCTCTCTCTCTGCCTGCCTCTCTGCCTACTTGTGATCGCTGTTTGTCAAATAAATAAAATCTTTAAAAAAATTTTTTTTTAAATAGATTTTTATTTATTTGTCAGGGAGAGAGAGAGAGAGAGAACACAAGCAGTCAAAGTGGCAAGAAGAGGCAGAGAGAGAAGCATGCTCCTCACTGAGCAAGGAGCCCGATGCAGGACTCCATCTAAGGACCCTGGCATCATGACCTGAGCTGAAGGCAGCGGCTTAATCAACTGAGCCACCCAGGCGTCCCTAGATCTCTACTTTTTAGAACTCCAGTGGATGTTGAACTATAGATTCCTGATTGGTGGTGATCCATTGCATGGTCCTATCATTCAACTCACTTGTGTCTCTGATCCACAGTGTTTAATAAGAGACTTTAAATCCACATATGTCTCTTTTGTGGAGATGAGTAGTCAGAATTGCCAGTCATTCTTAGTACTTAATGTCAAAACAGAAGCTCTGCATTATGCTTAGGTTTAGAAACTAAAACTTCACAAAAAGGAGATAGCAGATAATATTCATATCTCCAGAACCCAAAAGCTGTAAACATTTAATTTGTAGAAAAAAGAATAATACCAGTAGGTTCATTTTAATTCTACCTGCTTTTGTAAGTGAATAATTTCATAAGTGTATAATCCTGTGACTCCTGTTTTATAACCTTATAGTTATCCATGTTTCATGATTTCATTTAGCATAGAAATTTACATTTAGATAATGAACATATAACTCCAATAGTCCTTTTCCTTTAAAATGCAGAAAAATATAATACTGAAGTATTATTTCAATAAATAGGTGATTTCCTCATTTAGCTTCTTCCCAGGACATTCTCCATATTCTTACTTCTGGTATCAGCTAAGAGAAGCAATTTATAGCATTTATGAGATCCATTTGTTTTATTCTTTCTTTTAATTATAAAGTTGACTTCCTGCTTGTCTTTTGGATTTCAATTTTTCCCATTCCAAAATGGGATGTGAATTGTTTTCACATTATTCCCAGTCTTCCCAGAACAGTGTGTCAAAGGAATCACTTCCTTCATATAGGTGTCAGCTGTTTACCCTATGATATGCAATGTCTGGTTTTTCTTATACTCATAATTGTGAGCTTAGAATGAAGTTTGGGTGGAGACACAAATTTAAGATACACCCAACATTTATTCCCTTTTGTTACTTTTATTTATGTATTTGTTTTCCTGTTGTAACTTTTAGGTAGAGGTGCATTTATGGCTCTGAAATCATATATAGCATTAGTAGAGCATAGTTTGAGGGAATCAGACAAATGAGGTCATGCTGACCCTTTCAGAAGGTATCCCTTAGTACCTGGTTTTAGTTGGAAGGCACAAAGTTTGTAATGCACAGGTTTATCAGCCTGACATCAGTAGGCCCTTTTTGTACATTTATTCATATAATCCTTATTACAGTCCTGCCTCATATTTGTGCTAAAGAGTGTGAAGCATTTAGCACAATAACTGGAACACAGCAGACTCTCAATATGGTCACCATTATAATTTACTGTTGTTTTACAGAAGAGGAAATAGAAGCTCAAAAGGATTTAAGGGTTATAGAGCAATCAGTAAAAGGAACAACCTAGTTCTATATTGTTTTAAACTCCATATTCTATCTCTTTTTATTTAAATGAGTTCCATGTAGAATGTGTACAAGATGTGTCATTAGGCAGGATTCAAATCCCACATTTGCCACTTAGTAGTTTTATGATCCTGGGCAAGTGATGGTGGCCAGTTTTCTGATCTGTAAGATGGGGATTTATTGATTTGCTAGAGGATTACTAGACATCTAGTAACTAGTCTAGCGTTAGAAGAGAGCTCTGACAAAAGCCAGCAGGTCTTTCACTGGGCCTCTGGTCTCATTTGCACCCATTCATCTCCCCTTGCTTTTAGGCCTTGGAAACAATTTAGTTCAGGAACAATGGATAGTTTGAAGTTAGTACTGGAGAGGAGCTGCTGCTTCTCTCTTTCCTAGGCCTAGCCACTCTCCAACTTGTGTGCTAATCATTCCCTTGGCTTTTTATAGTTCATTATCTATGTATGCTTTCCTATTTAATATTTTATTTGGATTGTATTGGATTTTTTAACTTAAATGGTCAGTATTCTTCTAGGACTTCCTTTCTTCACTCAATATTTTTTGGGGATTCAGTCATGTTGATATCTGTAGGTTAAGTGGATTGATTTCATTGCTGTAAAGTATTTTATTATTCAAATATATCACAGTATTTTGTTTCTACTGTTGATGGACATTGGATTGTTTCCAGTTGTGAGCTTTTATAAGAAATGCTATGATGAACATTCTTGAACATACCTTCTCATGCTGAAGTATAAGAGTTTCTCAGTGTTGGAATTGTGAATCATATGGTATATGTATTATTAAAGGAGTTTATCATTTACCAAATACTTACTGAGCACTATGCCAGGGATTAATTCATGGACTAATATCCTATCTGTCAAAATGACATGATCTTTTAACCCATGGTTTTCTAAACATACTTGTAAAGTATAGCAGTACAGAGCCTGCACTTGGGTCAGTCAGCCAAGGGTTCAAATCATAATTCCAATGATGTGTGACCTTGATCAGATTAGCTGGAGTTTCTGATCTGTTTCCTCATCTTTATGAGGATAATGCAGTACATATAAGGAGAACACTGAAGAAATGTTAGTTCATTTTAGGGTGTTTTTGTTCTGTTTTGTTTTTTACTTTTTATTTTGAAATAAATAAAAATAGGTTGATGGGAATTTACAGAGAGATCTAAGGTACCCAGTTTTTCCCAATGATTACATCTTCTGTAACTAGTACAAATCAAAACAAGAAAATTAGCACTGATAAAATAGTGCCTATAGTTCTTTACCATTTTATCACATGTGTAGATTCATATATCCATCATCACAATCAAGATACTAGCATTCTTGTTTTATTCCATCATCACCAAAGCTCTCTTTGTAGTCATATCTACCCTTTCCTTTCCCCATACTCCATCCCTAAATTCAGGCAAAGCACTAATTATTTTCCATCTCTGCAGTCTTATTTTGAGAATGTTATGTAAATGGAATCATTCATAAGTGGCCTTTTGAAATTAGCTCTTTTACTCAGAATGATACTTTTCATGTGTTTTGCCCATTTTCTAATGGAATGTTTGTTGTTTTCATTGTTGAGGTTTGAGGGTTCTTTATATATGGGAGATATGAATCGTTTCTCAGATCTTTGCTCTTTTAGTTTTTTTCCTTTTCCACGTAAATATTGTAATAACATTGTCTATACTTAAAAAGTATATACTTACTTGTTTAGGATTTTGATAGGAATATACAGGTCTGTAGGTCAGTTTGGAGAGAATTGACATCTTTACTGCAGTGAATCTTCTAATCCATGAACACAGTATATCTCTCCTCAGCATTTTGTACTTTGAGTGCTAAGATGCTTTTACACATCTGTCAAAAATGAATTGGCCCTACTTGTGTGGATCTATTTCAGTTGTCCTGTTTTATTCATCTTTGTCTATCTCTTAATCAGTAACAGACATTCTTGATTATAGTAGCTATGTAATATCTTGAAATTAGATAGAATAGTTCCTCTTTCTTGTTTTCAGTATTGACTTAGCTACTATTATACATTTGCTTTTCTATATAAATTTAAAAATCTTGTCTATATCTACAAAAAAATGTTGCTGGGATATTAGGAATTGTGTAAAAACCACAGCTCACATTAAGGAGAATTGGCATCTTTACTACACTAATTATCTCTATCCATGAACGCTCTGTGTTTCTCCATTTATTATATGATTTCTGCTTGTTCTCATCAGCATTTTATAGTTTTCGGCATATAAGTTCAATACAGGTTTTGCTATATTTACACCTAAGTGTTTCGGTTTGTTCAGAGCCAATTTCCAAATGGCTTTTCAAAACTGGGTAAGTCATAGTAGTTTGTACTTTTTGAGTAATCTGTTTTACTTGCATTGTTAAATTTCTGTGACAAGTGTTAGTATTCCTCTATTATCCTTTTGATACCTGCATCATCTGTAGTGCTATTCCCTTTTTTTAATTCTTTGGTAAATTGTGTCTTCTCCTTTGCCATCTTCAGTCTTGCTGAAGGTTTGTTAACTTTATTGGCCTTTTCAAATAACCAGCTTTTTGTTTGATTGACTTCAGTTATCAATTCCATTAGTCTCTGCTCTTATATTTATTATTTTCTGTCTCCTTTAAGATTGAAATTGAGTAGTCCGTGTTTCTTATGCTGCCTCTCTTAACATCTGGAAGAGGAGGGCCTCCTCCTTACTACTGGTGGATGGTGTTGAAGTCTCTTGTTACATCTTGATACCTCCCTTGGTAATAGGGGCATGGGTGTCTGTTCAACACTTCCCATTGTTCTTCATTGACGTATGGAAGGAGTGGGGACAGAGGTTACTGGTAGGCAGTAGTAAAAGTTCTGACTATCCACTAGTCTTTTTCTAACACCAACCCAGCACAGAGGTAGAGGAGTACTGCATTACTGTCCTGGAGGGGCAAAATTCAGGCTCTTCCCATGATCTCCACTAATACTGCAGGGGGCCAAATTAGCACCCAGTAAGGATGAAAGCCACAGCTCCCTACCAGTCTTCTCTGACAGACACAGCAGTGTGTGGTTGGGGGTACTTGGTTTCTTCTTAGCCAGGGTGGAAGTCTAGGCTTCCCACTGGACCTTTGCTCGTGGGAAAAAGAGCACAATTTTATCTGTTGTGTTTGGCTGGAGCAGAGCAGTTATTGTCTAGAAGTTTTGTCTTGGTGAGCTGCCCATTTCCTGGTCCTTTGGATAAAGAGGAGCAGGTTTCTGTGGGATTTTTTTGTTTGTTTATACCTGTTGATGTACATAGGATGGTGATTTCATGACTGCCTACTTTGGAATATATGAGGCTAAAAGAAAATCCAGTGAACTCATCACTGTGTCACTCTTTGGGTCCTGAGGACTCTAGCTAGTCTTCTTATGATTGTTTTGTATAGACAATCTCTCTTTCAGTCTTCTTATGGTTGTTTTGTATAGAACACCCAGAGGTTTTAGCTGATAAGGAAAAATATGTTTATTCAATCTTACTCTTTTGTGAAATGCTTTGTCACATACTTTGCAGATTGTTGTTATTAATTCATTGTTAGTAGCACATATTAGGTATATCTTTCCCAGGTTGGGCATTGTCTTGTTACTTTCTTCATGGTAATCTTTTGACTAGCTGTAGTTCTGATTGTAAATGAAATCAAGTTCATTAATCTTTCCCTTAATATCTCAGTTTTTGTTTCTTTAGAAATTTATTCCCGCTCTAAGGTTATACAGATGTTCTCTTATATTTCTTTGGAAAGTTACAATGTCCTTAATCTTTTGAAAGAACTATTATTTTTAACTGGGTAGCGGTCTAATTCTTCCCCCTCCCACTTTGGAGAACTATAGCACCCTGAAAAGTTCATCCCTTTTCGCATTGATCCCTAATGTCACATCTATCCTGTATAAAATGTACTTACATATGAGCCTGTTTCTGGTATTGTGTATGTGTATTCTGTTACACTTTTTTTTATCCTTAAATAAATTTTACACCATTTTAATTACCATAGCTTTAGAATAAGTCCTTTACTTGGTAGGCATATCCCCCCAGCTTGTTGAAATTCCTGTTAGGATTATTAAAATTGCATTGAATCTATAGATGCATTTGGGAAGAATTGGTATCTTTTACCATCGTGAACAGGTTTTTCTTTACTTAGATATATTTTAATATTTCTAAATACAACTTAACATTTTTCTCCACAGTGACCTTATATATTTAAAGCAATTATTTCCGAGTACTTGGTATATTTTTGTTATTGTTGTAAAATAGATTCTTTAATTTAAAAAATTTGTTTTTTGCTTATATATACAAATGAAATTGACCTTTGGATTACTTTATACTCATTCTTATGCATTTCATTTTACAAAAAAATGTACCTGGGAACTTTATCACAGTCTCCTTGGTAGAAATTACAGCATCAAGTGAATATTAGATTTTTAAAATTTTAATCAATTTAGATTTTAATTCATTAATTAGTTATTACTTACTGTTTTACGAAGCACTATGAAAGATTATTCTCCCCCACCAAGACACATATTTGCCCTTGTTAAAGAAAACACAATGGTGTTTCTTAATCTCACATGGAGATTTTAGGTAAAACAAGTAGGTTTGTACTCTCCTTTCAGAAATCCTGATTCTGTAGGTCCAAAAAAATTTGGAAGTCCCTTTTTAAAAACTCCACACGAGATTTTGAAAACCACTGCCAAGGGGAGTTGCTAACCGATAAGAGAGTAGCCCATGGGGTTATTAGAGGGTCATCTCATTGAAAATAATGAACTTTTATTCATTATTAAATAAACTAGGTGTGGGATATGTCTATATGTGTACATATGTGTATACATATAATCCATATATGTATATAAACTGGATTGTTTTGTATTAAGTAATAATAGATATGACTTTGAAGAAAGTGGGCATTATAAAAGAACCCAGTTACAGTTGGAATGAGACGTGCTTGTTTGGTGTTTACCGTATTTGTATTAAAACTTGGGATGAGAGCTCATGGATATAGAGAACAAATTGGTGGTTGTCTGAGGTGTAAAGGGTCATGGGTGGGTGAAAGAATGAAGAGGGTCAAAGAATGAAGAGGTACAGATTTCCAGTTATAAAATGAGTAAATCATTGGGTTGTAATGCACAGCCTGGTGACTGTACTTATGCTGTATTGCATATTTGAAAGTAACTAGAAGAGTGGATCTTGAAAATCTTACCACAAGAAGAAAGCTTTTATAAATGTGCATGGTGACAGATGTTAACGAAACTTACTGTGGTGGTCATTTTGCAGTTACATACAATCAATCAAATCATTATGCTGTGCAAACCAAAAAAACTTAGAACACAATTTTGTTTTCCCCAGTTGGAGTCATTCGATGTCCAGTTTGCAGCCAAGAATGTGCAGAGAGACACATCATAGATAATTTTTTTGTGAAGGACACTACTGAGGTTCCCAGCAGTACAGTAGAAAAGTCTAATCAGGTAAGTGTACTAATTAAGTCTTAAACATTTTGCTTCTTCTTAATGAGGTGGCCTGGATTGTTGAAGGACTCTAAAATAAAAGGTGTCTGACTTTGACCATTATGTCTGTCCAATTATGTAATATTTTAAAAGGTAATAGAGTAATGAATAATTCATCTTAATGAATAAAATAGTGCCAATTCAGAAGCCTTGTTTGTACCCCCACCTTCCCTATCCCTTCAGAGAGAAAACCACTATTCTATACTTGACAGTATCTCTTTTTTTTTTGTAACTTTACTGTGTATTGACGGGTTTTTTTTAATTTCAAGCCCAACCTTTTTCATTTTTTTCTGTTTTAATGATGAACTCTATAATGATACATATGAAACATATGTATCATTCCATAACCCACACATAGAACATTTTTATTGCCCCTTTAAATCTAAATTCATTTGATTCTAAATGAACTCTATAATGATACATATGAAACATATGTATCATTCCATAACCCACACATAGAACATTTCTATTGCCCCTTTAAATCTAAATGGCCAGTCGCTGGTGGGTGAATTATAGTGCTCTGGTGGAGGTGAGCTATGATTTAATTCTGTAGTGTACACTAAAGTGTAGTGTATTAGTGTACTTTTGAATCGTGATTCATTGATGATTTTTCTAGGCATTTCCTTAAAGTTGGAGCATAGTATCTGTGAAGGAACAGAATCTGACAATGGAAAAAAAATGTTCATTAACCTAACATGTAAAAATTGAAAAGGTAATGTTTATGACACTTAAGGAATCACATAGCAAAGTTTCCATACTTTTCATTTTCAATTTTTTATTTCATGAGGGAACTGAGGGAATTTAGGGTTCACTTAAAATGAATATAGCCATTACTAACTAAAATATCCCTTTTGGGGGGCACCTGGGTAGCTCAGCTGGTTAGGCAGCCATCTCTTTCTTACGGCTCGGGTCATCATCTCATGGTTGTGTTATTGAGTCTCGTCTGGGCAAGGAGGCTGCTTGGGATTCTCTCTCTTTCCCTCTCCATCTGCCCTTACCCCCTTCCGTTATGCACACATGGGTTTGCTTGCTCTCTCCCTCAAAAAAAATTTTTTCTTTAAATACTGCTTTTGTTTCAAAAATATCCATAGTTCATCAGAGGTCAAAACAGGGCTTGGTGCAGGGAATAAACTTTCTAGTTGTGAAACTGGTTTTAAAGCATGAAAATATAATTATTTATGTGAGCTACAGTGTCAAGTACTTAACACCTCTGAAAGTTTCCCTGTGAATACCAGTGATTTTTTTGTCTTCTAGAGTGTCAGGTCACTTTGCTTCATATGTGATTATATTTATACTAGATATACTTTGTTGGTCATATCACTCACTCATTATGCTTCATCAGATGAACTCTAGCAGTGTGTCTGAGTGCTCAATCCAGAAAATTCAAAAGCAAAGCAGCATAAATCATTAACAGGATGGAGTTCAGATCCTCTATGAATTGATGGTGATAAGAGATGAGTATTGAAGGGATTCTAAACTAAAGGACAAATTTAAGAGGCTGCTTTATGACTCTGTATAATCAGTTTTTGTAAGTTTACTCTGTTTTTTCCATAAAACATAATAGGAAAAAGTTATAAATTAGAGATAGTTCAAATTGACATCTTCATTTTAGATAAGTGAGGATAGGAAGGTTGTTAAACATGGTTCAGGAATAGGGTAATTGGAGGAATATTTGGGAATGAAGACAAGAGAGATGATAATGGTGGATGAAGGAAGCACTAGGCAAGAGGTAATGAGAGGGGCGCCTGGGTAGCTCAGTGGGTTAAGCCTCTGCCTTCTACTCAGGTCATGATCTTAAGGTCTTAGGATCGAGCCCTGGCTCTCTGTTCAGCAGAGAGCCTGCTTCCCTCTCTCTCTCTCTCTCTGCCTGCCTACTCTCTGCCTAACTTTCTCTCTTTCTCTCTCTCTGTCAAATAAATAGATAAAATCTTAAAAAAAAAAAAAAAAAAAGAGAGAGAGAGAGAGACTGAGAGCTGAGTTGAATTAGCCTGGTAGCAGTAAGGAGAGGGGAAGGTTTGATATACCTGCTTGGGTATGGAGGTGAGAGGGACCTCACTAACAGGACGTTGGTGCTTTTCACAGAGAGAAAGGAGGTAGCAAAGTAGATAGAGAATTGGTTTTGAATATGATTGAGTTTACCTATAAGATTAAAGTAGTGTCACCTATATTCAAACTAGAACTCAGGATATTTTATAGCTGAAGAAAAATTCTCATTACAGATAAGTTTAAGCATTAGAGGAAAAGGGACGGTTTCACATAACGGACTCCCATATACATTACCTCACTTAATAGTCGTAAACTCGTTTTATGTTTAACCTGACACTCCCTCCGCGCCCACAGACACACACTATATTAAGTTGAAGTTATTCCCAGGCATTATATCATCTAATCCATAAATCTTTCAGTACTCCTATAGAAAAATATTTTTTTTATAAACATAACCACCGTATTTTCATCTGTAAAAGAAATTTACAGTAATTCCTTAATATCATCAAAAATCCAGTGATAATGCTCTAATTGTGGTTTCTTTTTTTAAAACAGTGGTTTGCTTTTGTAAGGATCCAGTAAGGCCTACACAGTGCATTTGGTTGATTAGTCTCAACCCTATCTTTTAATCTCAAATTATCCCTTTACTTCGCTGGCTTTCTTTTTCCTCCCTTTTCAACATTTGATAGATAAACTTGGTGTTAATCCTATACAGTTAGCCTTATTCTGCCTTTTGCTGGCCATCTTTGTAAAGTTATTTAACATTCTTCTGTCTCCTGTATTTTGTGTACATTGGCAGTAAAAATGTAGAGGCAGGTTTAGTTTCAGGTTCCATTGGGTGAGAGAATACTTTTGATCCATATGTCTGTGTGGAGGCATAGGAGTTTGGTTGTCTTTCTTTTTCCTGATGTCAGTGGCCATTAATGACCATTGCCATGCTCCCATGTTACATTACAGCCTTGGAAAATTATGACAGTCTCATTCTGTCATGCCCCTATATTTCTTAACTGGCTTCCTTCATTATTCTTTGTTATAAAGGAAAGGTAGGTTAAACACTTCTTTTCCTTTAGTTGCTAATTTTTAGTAGTCACTTAGTTTCTTAGCATTCTTCAGATGTTGACTAATAAGTGGTGTATGTGTGTGTATCATGAATTCATGGATTTTTTTTTTTTTTTTTTTTTTTTTTTTTTTTTGGACAGATCAGAAGTAGGCAGAGAGACAGGCAGAGAGAGAGGAGAGAGAGAGGAGGAAGCAGGCTCGCCGCCGAGCAGAGAGCTCGATGCAGGGCTCAAGCCCTGAGATCATAACCTGAGCTGAAGGCAGAGGCTTAACCCACTGAGCCACCCAGGCACCCCAAATTCATGGATTTTTAACATAAAATGTGTTACAGTAATTGTTGTTATTGATGCTCCACTTGTGCCATCTTGGCAACAGGAGCCTCACATTGATTCCTGAGTCATTCTGATACAATCGCAGTCATCACTGCTGTCTCCCCTGCCTTCTGTTTTGACGTATTGTTAGATGTTTTGGTTCCTTTTGGTCGGATATGGTATCTGGAGACCACAGTATACGTGTGGGGTTACTCATCACCATTGGTTTGGTCATTTTTCTAGGCCTTGCAGGAGAATGATTTAGCAAACACTCTTTATTCAAAAAAGAGAGTGACTCCACTTACTGTGTTGAACACTGCATGATATATAGAATTTTCAAATCCTAAAATTATACACCTGAAACTAATATAACACTATGTTAATTACACTTGAATAAAAAAGAATAAACAAGTCCATCTGTCTTGATCTTGAATTTAGGCCACATAGTATCTCTTGGGGCTCAGGCAGGATTCCTCTCTAAGGCATCTTTTTATTAAGAAGCTCATCAGCCAGGTATCTGGGTGGCTCAGTTGGTTAAGCGACTGTCTTCAGCTCCGGTCATGATCCCAGAGTCCTAGGATCAAATCCTATATTGGGCTGCCCCTACTTTGCGGTGACCCTGCTTTTCCCTCTCCCTCTGCCTGCCACTCCCTCTGCTTGAGCACGCTCTCTTTCTTTCTCTTTGTGTCAAATAAGTAAAATCTTTAAAAAAAAAAAAAAGAAGCAGCTCATCAACCTCAAACACGTGGAATTATTATAATAGAATCTTTGAAATCTTTTTTTTTTTAAAGATTTTATTTATTTATTTGACAGACAGAGATCACAAGTAGGCAGAGAAGCAGGCAGAGAGAGAGGAGGAAGCAGGCTCCCCGCTGAGCAGAGAGCCCGATGCCGGGCTTGATCCCAGGACCCTGGGATCATGACCTGAGCTGAAGGCAGAGGCTTTAACCCACTGAGCCACCCAGGCGCCCCGAATCTTTGAAATCTTTATTAAGTGTCAGGGAAAGGGATAAACAGAATACAAGTGATAGAAAACTATTAACCTTAGTAAGGAAACTAGTGTTTTTAAGAAGGCTAGGATTTTAGAAAAATAATGGGTGCAGATTTGTAACAGAAAAGCAACCAAGTTTAGTATTAATGGTCAAAATGTGTTTACCAAGTGAACAAATTTCTGGAGCAAAAAATGTGAGAAATGATCCCAAAACCTCAGGCAGCAAATGGCTATTCTCTACATCAAAAGAACCCTGAAACTGCATCCCCCTCGTGACAGAACCACCAGATGATAGCGTAAAAATTCAGTATATAGATATTTGATCTGTAGGATACCAAATGTCTAACTGTCATGTTTTGTTCCTGTTATATTTCCACCAAACAGATAACTTGACCTGGTATGCTACAGAGTATGTGAGAAATTAGGGTTGTAGCCGTGCCTTCTGGGCCATCCCGTAAGATGACCAGGATCATCTCCAGTGCAGCAAGTCTTTGAGGCTCTATCTTGACCCTGCTGAGGATCACAGAAGGCTCCCCTTTTCCCTTCCCTTCCCTGCCCTGTCATTTGAATAGCACCGAAGAAGACTGATAACCCGCTCAGTTATCAGGAGAGTTGTGGATCTGCTGAAAATTCAAATTCAGCAGAGAGGATCAAATCTGTGATTATTAAATGTGGCTGTGTTCCACCCCTAAGCAAACTGAAAGCCTGACTGGATGCTCATGAGAAGTTACTGAGGGAGGATGTAACATCTATCTCTAAGATTCCAGTAGCTAGAAGACTTTAAGAAGAGAAGTAGATTTCATTTGGCTCAATAGTGCACTCTCCAAAGTTAAAATATGCTTCTGTATGAGGTAATGGGTGCCTAATTGTTGATAATATACAAGCAGCAACTGTCTAGGAAGGAAAAAGCAAATACACCACAAGTATATATTGATATTTATAAGTCCAATTTAGATTTGTAGATCTTACTTTTTAAATTTTATGTTTATCTCACTTGTCTGACATTGGAAATTTTAGTTCGTAATTACATTGACATAATTATTTATTTTCTCCAAATATATATAATTACGTTATAGGGTATATCATCAGTTTTGGTATAATCAGGAGCCATCTTAATTCTTAAGAATTAACTAGATATAAACTTGTTTACTGAAAGGATAAGTAAAAAAATACTTAAAGTATCATATGGCAACTATAAAGATGCAGCTCAGAGAACAAAGAGAAAAGGTTGAAATTAGGCAAAGTTAGAGGAAGGGTCTTGTGGAACATCAGCTCAAACATCTGAAGAGAGGCAGTGCTGTTTGTCCCATATTGGTGTCTGAGTGTTTGGCCTTGGGATTGCAGACCTAGGAGGAGCGGGAGTAGGCCTGTGGTGTCATTATCTCCAAAGCTGATTCCATGAGGATTGGAAAAACTGCAAACTAGAGCTAAGTGCTGCTCCCAGGGTGAAGTAGCATTGATTGGCATGATGTTCACAGAAAATGCAAGCAGATAGCAAGACAACTAAGATGAAGTACCTTCTTCCCTCTGGCATTGCAGTCTCCCCCCAGCACCATCTGTTGTTAGAATCTAATGTGGAACCAGGTCATAAAGCATAAATACGGTTTGCAGAGTCAGAGTAAGGAAGAATAGAGTTGGGACTGAAAGTAGAAATTATAGTGCTGTTTCTGTCAAAATAGAAAGCAAGGAAGACAGTAATCACTGCATGTATGTACTGGAGATAGTGAATCAAATCATAATTTTTTCCAAGTTTTTATATAAATTCCAGTTAACATAGACTGTAATATTTCGAAGTTACTTGAAATAAATAATTCTTTGAAGTTAAGCCACCCACTTGATAGGCATATTCATTTGTTTCACTTGCTTTTGGTTTTTAGGGATTTAACTTTTTTAATTTAAATTTGTAGGACTACATATAAAACATTCCTATAGTTCTAAAGTAAAATCCATAAAACACAGTGTGTTGAGAGAACTCGAACTTCTTTTGCTGTTTAATCTACCCTTATACCTTATTTCTTCTCTACCCTATAGGTAACTATTTATTTTCCTTTATTCTTTCATTTAAAATATTTTACATATAATTTTAAGTAATTTTATATTATTTAAGAAATATTAGCAAATGTTATTTCACCTATCTCCATCTTTCTTAGAAGAGCAGTAGCATGATACGCTTGTCCACTTTACCTTTTTCATTTTACCTCATATACTATAGATACTGTATTCTTTCTTGTAGCATAGTGTGGAGATTAAATTTTAGGTGATATCCTTAAAGACAAGATAGTTGAAGCTAAGGGAGTATGGACAAGACAATCCCCAGATCTAGCAAAAATGTACAGAATTGGAGGAGGAAGGTGGGGTTGGTATCCGGAGGGCAATCAGGGAGATAAGAGGATCTGGAGGTATCAAGGAATCAGAAGTAGGAAGTAGGAGTCAATAATGTTAGAAACGTTAGCTGATAAGAGCTGAGAAAAGGCAGTGTTTGAATTAATGAAAATGTTATCTAGGTATTTGGAATTTGGCTACCATAAAGTGCTAACTGAGGGGGACCCCCCCCCCAAGCTACGGAAGATAACATGAGGACTGCTTACATGTAACTTTAATATCTTTTCTCAGAGAAGAGTGCCACCCTCTGCACAGTTACACACACTGGCAACAGAGGAGCTGTCCCTCCTTCACCCCCCATATCCAGGGCATCCTCTGAACCAGTTTTACCATCAGTCTTCCTCATTCATTCCCATTTCCACCTAAACCACTGGAAAAAACCTCTTGTCTCCGCAGAAAGTACTTGCCCCTTTTATAATCTGTTCTCTATATTACAGTGACAGTGATTTTTTAAAACTGCAAGTATGGCCATGTCACTTACTAAAAAGCTTTTAGAAGACTTCTTCAGACAAGGACCCAAATGGCCATGTGATCGTGCTTGATCCGGCCCCTCTGCCAGCCTTGTCCCTAGCTGCTTCTCTTGCCAGTCTTTCCTTGATCTCTGCACTTCAGTCATACTTTCTGTCAGTTCTTTGAACCTGCTGTACTCTTCTTGCCAGAGGCTTTTGTACATGGTGTTCTCTCTGCCTAGAAGTCTTTTCATCAGTAATTGATGACTCAACTTTCATATCTTAGTATTAATATGACCTCCTTAGAGAAAGCCTTGCCTGGGTAATCTCTGCTTTCTCCAACACTCCAGCCCCATTAAAATGAGATCAGTTTCCCCTATCATGCACTTTTATAGCTTCTCATACTTTTCCCTTATAGCATTTCTCAGTTTGTAATTACGTATTGGTGTAATTCTTCCACTAATGTTTGTGTGCCTCACATTTCATCTCAGCACTACTCAACAAAATCTGTTACTAACCGCACTTTAAAGATGAGCATTCTAAGTAACCTGACCAAGACTACCCAGCTAGTAAGTGTGGAATGGGGATATGAACCCACACTCCCATCTGTGAGACTCCTGGTATCATAAGAGCAGGAACCACATTTGCTTTTCCACATTGTTAATCCTCAGCACTTAGCATTGTGTCTGGAGTATTTGATCCATTGAGTGAAGGACAATGCCATATTTCCATTTCATATGCTTATAATTTAAAACATGTCAGTTTAAATTTATACAAACTGTTAAGATAACTGTGATAGAGCAAGTATGATTTGTATATCATTTTTATATGATTAATTGACCACCTTTTCCTTTTTCTTAAAACTTAATGTGACTTATTTCTCTTATAGGTGTGTACAAGCTGTGAGGACAATGCAGAAGCTAATGGGTTTTGTGTAGAATGTGTTGAGTGGCTCTGCAAGACCTGCATCCGAGCTCATCAAAGAGTGAAGTTCACGAAAGACCACACTGTGAGACAGAAGGAGGAGGTATCTCCAGGTACTAAATTGGTTTTAATCTCTTTTTGTCTCTTTCCATCCCACTCTTCTTTCTCTTCCTCTACTGACTTTGTTTTGATACAATTGTAAGCATTAAATACACTCTTGTTTTTTTAGTACAAGGAGGTCTGTATTGTAACTGAACTTTGGAGACTTAAAAATATTGTTAAATATGAATAGATAGAGAATCTTTCTGCCTTACATCCATACTCCCAACCCCCTCTTCTGGAAATGCTTGAATTTGGTGTAAATGTATAGCAAATGAAAAAAAAATGCTTTTTAAACTTCACTTGTCTTGATTCTAAGGTGACAAGAGGTGGGCTTAACCAAAGTTTTATAACTCTTTCCCCTCTGATATTGTTGTGGTAAACCTGGTTCATGATATTTGATATGTAGATAACTAAAGAAGCTCTGCTTTTTATGTAATATACGGTTTCTGTTTTTATGGTATTGCTTATAATGTGAAGTTTACTAATGTATTCTTTTATTGTAGTAAAATATTGTAGTAAAATGCAAGCAACTTAAAAACTTGCCATTTAAACCATTTTTAAGTGTACCACTCATTAAGGTGCATTAATGGCATTCACAATGCTATGCAGTCATCACCACTGTGTGTTTTCAAAGCTTTTTCATTATCACAGAATGAAACCAAACCTAATAAGTAATAATGCTTATTCCCCTCTTTCCTCTGCCCCTGTGAACTTCTGATCTACCATGTGTCTTTATGACTTTGCTCATTTTTGCAAGTGGAATCATATAGCTTTGTCCTTTCGTGTCTGGCTTGTTTCACTTACCACAGTATTGTCAGGGTTTATTCATGTTGTAATATTTATCAGACTTCCATTTGTTTTTATGGCTTATTTGTATATTTTTGTTTAAAAATTACTTTATTGGTTTTAATTCAGGTCAACCAGTATTTGTATATCTATTCAATATTCCAGGAACTTTGCTAAGCATTAGAGATGTAAAGTGAATCAAACAGTTCTGCCCCACAGAAGCTATAAGTATGATGAAGGCTACAAACAAATTAGCAATCATGGTTTGGCCTCCTAAGTTCTATAGGAGCACATGAAAGAAGCACCAAACTCATTGGGGATTTAGGTTGGAGGCCAGATCTGGGGCTTGAAGGAGGAAAAGAAGTTCATCACAGGAAGAAGGGTGGGGGAAACTGAAATACATGCCCAGATTTCCAGAAGGAGACAGTTGAGTGTAGCTAGAGAGTAAGATTCAGGAGGAGGAGGAATAATATAAGGCTAGGAGTCTGGTGACACAGGAAAAGGGGATATAATTTCTGAGGACACTAATGGGGAAAAGACAAAAAAGAAGACACCAGGTAGAGATTCAGATAAATTGAATAGTGCTAGAAAGACTTCTCTTTTTTGTGAATTCAGTCATCTATTGAAAAGTAAAGCAGAGGAAATAGGATGAAAAAGGTCAGGAATGTGTGGGATACTTGAAATAACTCTGGTAAAAGAGAGCTCCAGCTTCAGAAACAGATTGTTTGGTAGCATCCAGGTTACATTTGATGTATAGGCCTTAAAACTACCTCCATCCTGCGCATCTGGGTGGCTCAATTGGTTCAGCATCTGCTGTTTGTTCAAGTTGTGATTCCCAGGGCCCTGGGATCAAGTCCCGCATCTGACTTCCTGCTTCGTGGGGAGCCTGCTTCTCCCTCTGCCTCTTTCTCTGTCTGACAGGAATAGATAAATAAAAACTTTAAAAAAATAAATAAAAAGAAAACTTCTCCATTGGGCCTCAGCAGTGTGCATGTGGGTATAGAGAAGAATTTATCTTACTTAGGGTTTGGGTTTAGCTGCATACACCTTGCAGAAGTTCAGTAGAGTAAAAGGTACAAACAATACCATTTACTAAAATGAAGGATTTTTTTTTAACTGTATAAAGGAAATGAAGTTGATAGTGTCAGTTGATAGAGTGAAAGAATTATTAGGAACCTAGAGATCCTTGAGTTACATTGAGAGTAGTTAAGAATTGGAAGGTTAGGAAGTAGAAGTTACTAGAGTGGATGTTTGAATTTATGATTATAGAAATGGCATAGTTACGGACAATCAAAAGTCTAGGGTGGGACCATGATGTGAGGAGCTAAAATGGAGTCTAGGTCTCTGGAGATGAGAAAGTCTGAGAGACTTGTTTTTATGTGGATTTCTGAATCATCCAGAGTGATGGTGACACTGAAGACTAGGAAGATGACTGAGTTAGGATCTAAATTCTTTGATAAGTCAACGAAGTCCTTAAAGGGGGCTTATGATGTTCCAATTCCCTAAACCAAAAGCTCTATAGTTACTGTTGAAGAGTGGACACAAACCCAGAATGTCCTAAGCCAACTAAAGATGTATGGTCACTCTATCTACCATGATGCCCAGATGACATGCACACCAAGGAGAAGGGTACAGGGGAGCTGTGAGGATATTCACATTACTGATACGGAGCCATTTTTGTTGCATTGCTAGAATTAATTGCATTTGGTCTTGATGTGTTGTGCTTTTAATAATCTTTTACCATATTGCTAATTTTCTCTAATTATTTTCCTCCTTTCATAAGAATTTTAAGCATTTTTGCCTGGATTTTGATGGGACTAGATAGTAGGTTATTCTCTTGTTTTTCTTCACAGAAGAAGCTTTGAAATTTATCTGAATATCCTTTATATATTTTTAGTTCGTTATTTTTAATTCTCCCAAAATTCTCTCCCAAGAATTTTTAATTCTTACCCTTATTTTATTTTAAAGTTCTATTACTAACTTCTTTGACATAAATACTTGATAATTTATTTTTATCTTTTGTAGAGTTGTAAGTGTTTAAAGCTTGATATAATCTGTCACTTAGATTTACTATTTTACTATTTTTTTAATATTCTGCGTGTAGGGGGGCACCTGTCTGGTTCAATGGGTAGAGCATGCAGCTCTTGATCTCAGGATGGTGAGTTCAAGCCCCACATTGGGTGTGGAACCTACTTAATTTAAAAAAACAAAAACAAAAAACTAAGTATTCTGCATTTATGATTACCATGCAATTGAAGATTTATGAATTTTTGCATTTGTTATTTTCCACTTTGGTAGGTTATAAATCTAATGATATGGAAAGAAGGCCATGATGTATATTAAATGCAGAAAGCCAAGTTGCTTAACAGTGTGGTTATTATGAAGCCAAGAATTCATTGAAAGGAAAAAGAAAATGTTCCCATTGCTTGGATATTTTTGTTTCCCGTTTCAACTTTGTAGTTTTATTATCAGAAAATGTGAGTCTGTGAACTCATTCTATGTGCCGACACACATGCAAGGTTTTGTAAATCTTGATAGTACAACTGATCTTGAACAGCATGAGACTTAGGGGTGCTAACCCCTGTGTAGTCGAAAATCACATAAACCTTTGACTCCCCAAAACTTTACTACTAGTAGCCTACTATTGACTAGAAACCTTACTGATAACAGTCAATTAATACATTTCTTTAAAAATTTTTACTGATTTGTTTGGGAGGGGGAGTGTGAGTACACATACACGTGCAGGCGTGCACACGTGTGGAGGAGGCAGAGAGACCAGCAGACTCTCTGCTCAGCAGGGAGCTTAACTCAGGGCTCTGAGATCGTGAGCTGATTTGAAGTCAGATGCTTAATCAGCTGAGCCATTCAGTTGCCCCAAAATACATTTTGTAAGAAGTGTGTGTGGTTGTGTGTGTGTGCGTGTGTGTATTGCATACAGTGTTCTTACAAAGTAAGCTAGAGAAAAGAAAATGTTAAGAAAACCATGAAGAAGAGAAAATACATTTATAGTAACCATACTGTGTTTGTCAAAAAGAAACCATGTATAAGTGGACCCATGCACTTAAAACCCATGTTGTTCAAGGTCAATTGTATATGAAATGTCAGATAAATATAAAATTTATATTAAAAAAAGAAACCATAAAATTTCACTATAAGAGAAAGAAAGTTAACACTTATAATTAGGAAGAAGCCTTTCTAGAAGCAGTTCTCTAAAACTAAAAAATTAATTTTTCTATAAAATGTTTCAAGGATCTATTGGAAAAATACCATAAACCAAGTCAGACTGGAGAAAATATTTGTAAAGTCTTTGGCAAGCAATATATCAAATGTGTCTACAAATTGGTAAGAAAGACAGTTGGATGGAAAAGTTGTAGAGTTATGAACAGACCATTCTTTTTTTTTTTTTTTTTTAAGATTTTATTTACTTATTTGACAGACAGACAAAGTGAGAGAGGGGACACAACAGAGGGAGTGGGAGATGGAGAAGCAGGGAGCCTGATGCAGGGCTCAATCGCAGGACCCTGGGATCATGACCTGAGCTGAAGGCAGATGTTTAACAGCTGAGCCACCCAGGGGCCACATGAACAGACAATTCCTAAAAGAAATACAAATGATTAATGAATGTGAAAAGTTGTTCTATCTCAATTATTAAAGAAATATGTCCAAAGATGGTGAAATCTTTTTTTTTTTCCCCTACGAGATTGGCGAAGATTAAAAATACTGACAAAACACTTAGTAAAGTAGGTAACAGCCACTCTACACTCGTAAGAGTATGAATTGGTATAATTTTTTGGAAGATGATGTACTTACGTTTGTATAAATCACTTTTTGACCCAACAGTTCTGCTACTTGGAATTTATCTGTGTAAACATTCAATGACTTACAAATTTCATATGTTTATTTTAGCATTATCATACAATATTGAAAAATGAGAAATCTTCAAATGTTCACAGCAGAGGTTGTATTCATTTGATGAAATACTATGCAGTTAATAAATAAGTTGATCTGTTTACTCACTGAAAGGTTTCTAAGAGGAGTGCCTGGGTGGCTCATTCAGTGAAGCATCCGACTCTTGATTTGGGGGCTTGGGTCATGATCTCAGGGTGATGAGATTGAGCCCCATGTCTGGCTCCACACTCAGCGCGGATGGTCTTGAGATTCTCTCTCTCTCTCTCTGCCATTCCTCCTGCTCGTATGTGTGAGCCCTTACACCAGTACGCTCTCAAACTAAAATAAAATAAGAAAGGTATTTAAGAGTTAAGTGAATAGATCTTACAAGACAGTGTGTGTAATAGCATTTTTTAAAATTTTATAAAACAAAGTACCTACTAATGTATATAGTTATATATGTAGAAAAACAACCAGAAGAAAACATACCAGGTTATTAATAGTGGTTATTGCTGGAATGTGGAATTATTTCTGAAATGTTTGGGTTTTTCCTTTGATTAGTGAAATAACTGATATTTACTGTTGAAGCAATCATTTGTATTGTGATTTTTTTAACTTTAACATTATAACATAAGCGTTGCTCAATTTTACTGTCACTCTGGGTAACCATTAAGAAGTTAGTCAAATGTCTGGGGTGCTTGGGTGTCTTAGTTAGTTAATCATGGACTCTTGATTTCAGCTTGGGTTGTGGTCTCAGTGTCGTGAGACTCAGCTCCCTATCCTGCTCCATGTTGGGCATGGAGCCTGCTTGAGATTCTTTCTCTCCCTTTCTTCCCACCACCACTTGTGTGCTGTCTCTTAAGAAAGAAAGAAAATTAAAAAGAAGTTCCATGGAGGACTATAGTACATAGTATAAGCTAATTATTT
Source organism: Mustela putorius furo (assembly GCF_011764305.1). Classification (NCBI taxonomy): domain Eukaryota; kingdom Metazoa; phylum Chordata; class Mammalia; order Carnivora; family Mustelidae; genus Mustela; species Mustela putorius. The sequence continues at coordinate 91,640,963 of NW_025421998.1, forward strand.
ATGTGTTAATGGGTACCCTCTGTAAGGATTTTTACAAAAGTAGGAAAACAACTTTTTCATCACAGTTTATACATGTTATTAGATTCTCTGAGCTCCATTTAAAACTGTTTCCACCCATATTTGGAGTAGAAAACATCTAGTTGGTTCACACTCACTTACCTGGGCTATTTTCTTAAAGACTTTTAAATTCCATTAAGCATATTTTTAACTACATACTTTGTTTTTCTCTTGAGTTAATTTGGATTTCTGGAAAGAAAAGCATATTTATTTTTTCCTTCTAAAATGCTAGGAATAGTTAATATTTTATTTCTTCTTTTCTTTTCTTAATTGAAGTATAGTTGACATAATGTTACATAAGTTTCAGGTGTACAACATAGTGATGTGACAAGTCTGTATAATATGTTGTGCTCACCACAGGCGTAGCTGCCATCTGTCACCAGACAATGCTATTTTAATATATATAAAGACTAGTAGTAGTGATGGTGTCAGAAACTGTTATGGCTCTTTTGTATCTTTTTTTTTTTTTTAAAGATTTTATTTATTTATTTGACAGAGAGATCACAAGTAGGCAGAGAGGCAGGTAGAGAGAGAGGCAGAAGCAGGCTCCCCACTGAGCAGAGAGCCTGATGCGGGGCTTGATTCCAGGACCCTGAGATTGTGACCTGAGCCAAAGGCAAAGGCTTAACCCACTGAGCCACCCAGGTGCCCTCTTTTATATCTTAATGGGTTCAAATTTAAATGAATAATCTAATAATTATATAGTATTCAATTACATTAATTTTCATCCCATTGTTTCTACAGAGGCAGTTGGAGTGACCAGTCAGCGACCAGTGTTTTGTCCTTTTCATAAGAAGGAGCAGCTGAAGCTTTACTGTGAAACATGTGATAAATTGACATGCCGGGACTGCCAGTTATTAGAGCATAAAGAGCATAGGTACTGGCATCTTTAATTATATATTTACATATGTAATAAACTTTATGAGGAATAGAGGACTGCTGGCGCCCCAGCCAAATGACAGTTAGCAAAGTTTTGTTTGGCCGGCCGTATGTTGGCTTGTTCCAGGATTTTTCAACTTGGGCACTATTAATAGTTGTTGTGGGGGGGCATTTCTGCTGCATTGTATGGTGTTTGGCTGTATCTTTGACCTGTATTCACTAGATCCCAGTAATATCCTCCCCATGTAACAAACAAAAATGTCTCCAGATGTTGCCAGATGCCCTACAGAACAAAATCACCCTGAGTTGAGAACCACTGGCCTACACACTATGTGAAAATAAATGGAATTTGTTGCCAAATTGTTGTGTGTAAAATGAGGAGATTTTAGATTAAGAAAAAAAAAATTAGATCTTTGGGGTTTTGAGAAAATGAAATCTGTTATGGCTGTGGGCCCCTTGCATGTCAGCATTCGGATGGAATTCATTTTCGTGTTCTGTAGAATGAGGCATGCCTTTCCCAATTCATCATGATTCCTACTGAAGCTTACTTTTAAATCTGACTTCCCATAGGCAATTGAGTTAGCAACCACTGATTTATTTAAAATAGTAGGATTCTGATTGATACAAATAAAATTGCTTAAAATAGTCTAGTCTCACAAACTGATGGTTATCAGAGAGTAGGGGGAGGGATGGATTAAATAGGTGATGGGGATTAAGGTGGGCACTTGTGATGAGCACTGGGTGTTGTATGTAAGTGTTGAATCACTAAATTGTACACCTGAAACTAATACTATTTTACTGTATGGTAACTAACTGGAATTTAAATAAAAACTAAAAAAAAAAGAAAAAGAAAAAGAAAAAAAAATTCACCTAGAGTTCCAGTAATGGCAGACTAGGCAATTTAGACCAAACAATATCAGTGAGGATAACTAGAAAACCTGGAGAAACTACAGGAGTCATTAATAAAAAATTTTAGATCTTATTAGTAAAGAATTACTAGATGGGGTTGGAATGGGGACAGAGTTATGATAGGAGTTTTTTTCCCCATTGAGGCATTTACCAGATTGGGGAAAACTTCTGCTAGGCCACAGGGCTGGGAAGATAGAAATTGGAGTTCAGGGGTTACAGGGGTTGAAGGCTTCACCTTGCCTTGATTTGGAATCCTGAAAGTCTACACTATTACAGTAAAGACAAACTAGCTACAAAGAGTTCCTGAGTGGGACTGAAGCCTTAGCATCAAATTTTTTCAGTACCCAAAGACAGAGTAAATGGAAATCATACTGCTGGTGCCCCAAGGCATAAATCCTTCCTGAAGAGAGAAAACATCATCTTCTGCCTTAAATTTATTCAGTAATGAATTTTGCAAAATGATCCAACACATAATTAGAAGTAATCAAGTATTCTAGAAGATTAAACAATGTGAACAAAACCTAGCAGATACAACAAATAATATAAAAAGACGCCTAGGGCCACATCTTTACATATTAAAGATAAGAGACAAAAATAGAAAATTTGAGTAGAGAACTGAAAACTATAAAAAAGAATGAGAACTGAAAATTACCGTAACAAATTAACTCATTAGTGGCTAGAACAGATTTGGCATGCGGGAAATGAGTATTAATGGACTAAAAGAAAAGTAAGAAAATAGCCAGAATGAAGCCTGGTAAACAGAAGGATGGGAAGTAGAAGTAAACCAGGGTGTAACTGGGGCCCAAGAAGGAGAAAAGAGAGAGGGAATGGGAAGGAAGCAACATGTAAGGACAGAATATAATGGCTTAGAATATGGTAATACTGAAGAAAGATGTCTAGCCCATATTTAGGAAGCCCCATAAATCCCCAGCAGGATCAAAAGAAATATTTTTAAAGTACAAAAAGAAAATAATTTATACTTGGTGAAAAATTTTTAAAATGAAGATTAATGAAAGATGTTTTCAGACAAAATAAACTAGAATAATATATCCCCAGTAAACCCTCATTAAAATATACCTTAGGCAAAAGAGAAATGGTTGTTAATGCATGGTGGAAAGAAGAGCAGTTAAAAAGGTGCATATGAGTAAATCTAAGTAAATGTTGACTTATGAAACAAATAGGTCTTACTGGTGTGTGTCGTGTGTGTGTATTATACAACAGACGTGTTAGGATATGGAGTTCGTGTTCTAGGATTCAAGAGGGTAAAAAAGTACAAATTAATTTTAGATGGTAAGTCCAGAGCTATATTTTGTTATGTTTAGAGTAATCACTAAAAGAATAGTGAAAGTGTCTATGATTATCAGAGTTAACAGAGAGGGGAAGTGGAATAATTAATCCATCTAAACACAGCCCAAAAAAGACAACGGATGGGCTTGAATAAGGTCTTGGTAAGTTGGTAAATCTATAAGTGTATTTGTAACTATAATAAGTGTAAATGGATAAAATGTTCCAAATTAAAAGATTTCACCCTGGATAAGAAAGAGAATAGAAAATCTGCTATTTGCTTTTTATAAGAAGAACAACTAAAACCTAAGTATATGGAAAGAATAATGGGAAAAGATGTGCTACACAAACACTAACCAGAGGCATGCTGTTATATCACAGTGCCTTGTTTGAGATAAAGAGGGATACGTTATGCAATAGAAGGCTGTCTTCATTTAAAAGATATAACAATTCTAAATATATATGTGCCCTTAGGCTTAAAATATATAACAAAAATGACAGAACTTAAAAAAGACAAATCCATATAGTGGGAAATTTTAACATACTTTTTTCAGTAATTTACAAAACAGATTAAAAATCAGGATAATTCAGTAAGATTCAAATAATCTGATTAGCAAAGACTGAACATTAGGAACACTGCACCTAATAATACATACTCTTTTCAAAGAGCAAAAAAAAAAAAAATTTAATTGACTAAATGTCAAGGCAGTCTTAAATTTCAGAGGGTTAAAATCATACAAAGTCTTGCATAAACTCAATACAGTTAAATCTAGAAGGTAAGAATAGATGAGACAATTCTTCAAAAACTTGAAAATGAAGAAATGAAATTCATAATGAAAGCTAAATGTAGCAATGAGTGATCCCATACTGCAACCTAGACTAGAAGAGAGAAAGTGATCGAGAGAACATGACTGAAACAAATGATGTAACTAGAATATGATGTGTAGAGTAGGTGAGAGTATTATCTCAGTGTCCATTTTCTTTATTATACTGTGATTGAATAATAATACTATGTGTTTAGGAAATGCATACTGATTATTAAAGTGTTAAATAGCTATGAATCAATATTTGAAAAACCAAGCTATGTAAAGGTATAGATCTCTGTACCATTGTAGATTTGACTTGGAAATTATTTCAAAATAGGCAATTAGAAATAAATCTACATAAAGCAGCAAAGAAGAAATCCCAGTGGATATCAGAAAGTATTTTTATCTGAATGATAATGGAAATAATATCCTAAATATATTGTTAAGGCCATGATGAAAGGTAAATATGTATCATGAAATATATATAGTAGATAGTAAGGATAAAAAGTAAAAGTAGATAGTAAGGATAAAAACTAAACATTTATCTCAAATTAGAAAGAGTATATTAAACCTAAAGTAAGTGGAGAAAAGGACATGATAAGGGCAGGCATTAATGAAGCAAAGTCAAAAATCCGATCATTCTGAAGACTAGTAAATTGACAAATTCCTTTACAAGTGACTGAGAACAGACCCACCTGATGGATGCCAGGAGAAAAGGGGGGCATCAATACATCTCTAAAGACATTTAAAATTATGAAAAGGATATCTGTCAATAGATACGAAAATTTTAACCTGAAAGAGGATAATTCTTAGAAAATACAACTTACCAAACTAGCACACGATAAGCTAGAAAATCAGAATAGCCCTTTAATGTAAATCCGTAATTTTTAACTTTCTCACAAAACTACAGACCCATATGATTTAATTGATGTATCAGCAACATAGGTGTGGTAAAAAATAACACCTTTAAGTACATACAACCTTGCAGAGAACGATGAAAGAATGAATTCTCTCCGACTTGTTTTATGGGGAATAAAAATAGAAAATGACAGACTAGTCTAACCCATGAAATGAATGTGAAAATTCTAAGAAATGAAGTAGGAAACCAAATCCAATAATACTGTGCGTTTCGGGCAATATAACTGCAACCAAGTTGGCTTTGTTCTAGGGGTACAGTTCATTTAACATTTGAAAATCTTCCGTGTAATTCATATCAAGAGAATAAAGGGAAAAATACATGATGATTTCAGGAGACAGAAGAAACATTCTGTAAATACACACACACACACCTGTGATAGAAGATCTTAGCAAATGAGGAATAAAGGAAATTTCCTATATCTGGTAAAAATTATCTACTAAAAGAACTAGAATATTGGAAATTTTTAGATTGAATTTAGGAACAAGATAACAATTACCATTTTGACCATTTCATTTAACATTACACTGACCAGGGTCCCAAAGAGTGCATTATGTATGAAGGAAATCCAACAATTATTAACTATGTTCCCCTTTTTTTCTAGTGCTGGCAACGCTGTGTATAATACTGATTTAAGTGTGCTTGCACTTTTAAATCATACTATGTAAAATACTGTATTTTATGCATCTTATGAAAAATTAGTAAAACTGGTAATCTTCTATATTACTGTTTCCCTGGAGCTACTCTTGAGTTATCTGCATAGTTTGTCAGAGGCTCTCACCTCGACTTCCAAGTTAAATTTTTTAAGTGCTGTATTGTATGTTGGTTAAAGCATTATTGCATACAAGGCATAACATCAAGAGTGTTTCTTATTCTTCCATTTTTCCCAAAGGCATATATTTGTGCCCTCTGTGGCATGACTACCTAATGTTTAAAAGTGATCTTTATGTTTATAGTATCAAACTCTTATAATTGTAAAAATGCAAAATAGTAAATAAATCTACTTAAATATCTGTGATTACTTTTTGCCAGGTCAGCCAACTGAACTGTCTAAGACGCTAAAACTATGAATGGTAGATGTGTATCTTCAAGTTTCCAAAGTAATTTAAGAGTATCCATGACTAATATCTGTAACAACTCCCTTTTTCTTAGGGAAAACTTTGAAAGCATGAAAAACCTCCCTTCTAGGGACATTTAGAGGTTTGTTGTGTTTTTTTGTTTTTGTTTTTAAAGATTATTGTTACTATGTCTTTTATAATCTTAAATAGCTTCTGTGTGGTAGCTTTTCCTCATTTTAGATACATTAGCTTGAAATAATTGGCTTGTTTACTTGTCTTTCCAGATATCAATTTATAGAAGAAGCTTTTCAGAATCAGAAAGTGATCATAGATACACTAATCACCAAATTGATGGAAAAAACAAAATACATAAAATTCACAGGAAATCAGATCCAAAACAGGTAAATTTACATTTGTGGTGTTATTAAAGTCATCTTTATATAAGATATTAAGTATATTCACTTTGAGAATAGACATTTTACTTAGTTCATGGTGAAGTAGGTCCAAGTAAGCTTGTTAGATGGCTCTAATAACACATAGCTTAGAAGACTTCTCCAGAAACTTTGGGTTTCTGGAAACTGGGCTGGAAAGCATTCTTTTCAGCCATGAAATTTCAAAACTGTTACTGTAATAAACTACATTGAGTAATGGCTCATTTATCTGGCAGATATTGATAATTTATAATTATCTAGTGTTTCAAATTTTGAAGAAATGCCAGGATTTAAAAACAAAATCAGCTGCTTTTGCCAGTATTGTTAAATACTTTAATACTTGATTATATATATATATATATATATATATATATATATATATATATATATATCAAATAGCTTTTTTAAGTGTTGGCAAACTTTGAGATGCCTTCTCTGGGGTGTCAACTTTTAACTGCAATAAAGTGGAGATCTTAGGACACCAGGAAACAGGGATCATGGACCAGTTTCACACACCTTTTGTTCCTTATCAGAGACAATACTGACATCGTTTCTGCATATTAGCCTTTACACGTTTTGGAGTCCTTCTCTTCAACTGTCCAGAGGCTCATATATCACAATTCGGTGATTAGGGGACTAAATCACTAACCATGTGAGGAGTTGGTCTAGCCTCTGCATTTTTTTTTTATCACATTTGGAACCCAAATTGACAGATTTACAACCTTTACAACACCTGTGAAATCCTGTATCTCCCTTCTTTTGTTGTTCTGCGTACAAAAGAAACCTATCATTATCTAAATAAATCAAGAAATGCTTTTTATAAAGAGCCTGAATAAGAGAGTCCTCACAGGGGATTTGAATGCTACTCACAGAGAAAAAGTCTTTTGTGGCTCATCTTCCTTAAGACCAATCATCATAATCTGTTATACTTATCATTTTGGATCATGGCTATGGTGGAAATTTTTTCCAAGGAATTCCCTGGTTTAATTCTTTTAAAGATATTCTTAAATTTACCCTCTTCTTGGTGCTTCAGTATTATACCCATTTTTATTTATTGTGATAATAACAGTTCTATTGTGTATCTTTTGTATTTATTATTTTTATCAGTTCTCATTTCATTTTACCTTTCTTTTTCACATAACAACTATGTTAACCAAATACTGTTTCATTTACCATATTCTAATCATAATACTATTTTTGCCAAATAGAGTAAGTGGTGGGTTTAAAAGTTTCTGAGTAGTTGAAAATTTGTAAAGGAATTTATGGAATGTTGAAGAGAGAGGGAGTTCTGGGTGCTTCTAAATGGCAAATGGTAGCAAGTGTAAAATAACTAATTTTGTGTAAAAGATCCACCCTTGACAGACTGTATTCTTGACTTTTATCTTACTCTCTGATGTACATGGTGTGAGCTATAAGCCAAAGTTCACTTTTTTGTAACATACAGATGTTCATTTGTTCCTACACTTCTTTTATTTTGTTATTATTGCTTTGATTCCTTTGTAGAAAATCAGTTGACAACATATGTATAAGATTTCTTCTGAACTCTGTCTGTTCCCTTGTGTTTTTCTTTTTTGCCAATACACCCCCACTTTCTTCATGACTGTAGCTTTTTATAGAAAGTCTTCAAATCCGGTAGTGTGAATTCTCCACATCTGCTTTTTTGCCTTTCTATTAGTGGTTTATGCTGTTTTTACAAAGTCATACATTATTGAATGGAAGGATTTTGGTTTTTGAATTGTGCTAAGACTTAAAGAATCCTTGGATTAGGTGCTAATTGCTCATCTCTATATAGATTACCTGATTATAAAAGGATTCCATTTACGGGTATGGCTTACTTTGGTATTAATTCATTTTTATGCATGTGCAAACACAGCATTGCTTGTCCTTTTTTCATCATGTTCAACCATCATGAGGATTTATTTTTTTTATTTTTATTTTTTTTTAAGATTTTATTTATTCATTTGACAGAGATCACAAGTAAGCAGAGAGGCAGGCAGAGAGAGAGGAAGGGAAGCAGGCTCCCTGCTGAGCAGAGAGCCCGATGCGGGACTCGATCCCAGGACCCTGAGATCATGACCTGAGCCGAAGGCAGCGGCTTAACCCACTGAGCCACCCAGGCGCCCCATCATGAGGATTTAAATTAGTTTTTTGGGGTTTGTTTTGTTTCAGGGGATTGTTCACTTCCCAGATCTGAGTTTCTTAATCTTCTAGCCAATGTTGGTGCTAGTTAACTACCTTAAAGAATTTGCAAAAGAGTATAATCTATGCCCTATTGGTTTTAAGTTTCAGTGGGTAACTATTAGAGAAGCATACTGGAGAAATGAAACTTAATTTATCTCAAAATGTTTAGTGGGTGTCCCATTTTTCTTTTCTGCTTCTATAAGATAGTCTGGTATGATGCTATGTATTTTCTTTCTGTCTATCTCAATCTCCATGAAAACAGCTTTCCATTTTCTCTAATCAAAGGAGAAACTGTACATGGTAGTTGATGAAACATAAAGTTGTATTTAGCTGCTTATTTTAAGACAAATGTGTTATTAAAAGTAGCAAACTACTGTTGTTCTCTTTGCCTCTGTGCAGGTATAATGAGTGCGTAGCTGTTCAGATGACTAGGGGTGACCCATTTACACTTTCCTAACTTCTTAGTTATAGTAGATATAATCGAACACTTTCAGAGTCATGGTTTTCTTGTTTATAAATCACTTTTTTGTCTGACCTTTTAGGCCAAGTATTGATTTGCTTGGATGATTTTCATCATGACCTTTCCAAACCATATTTTCTTAAAATGTGTTCATTCTCTTGCAATTTTATACATTTTGGTTTTAAGATTGAATTAAGTGACTGTGTCTTTCAGAAGAATTACATTTCTGCTATGTCATCTTCAAGAAAGTCAATTTAAACTGAAGGACCCTTAGAAACAGCTGAGCTTTTTAGAGTTGAAAACATTTTGGCCTAAATTACACACTAAAAAATCAATTTTAAATATTGTAAAACAATCTTCTGCCTTAGATTTTAGATTTTTCCCCCTTTCATTTAATTTTCAGGATAATTGAAGTAAATCAAAATCAAAAGCAGGTGGAACAGGATATTAAAGTTGCTATATTTACATTGATGGTAGAAATAAATAAAAAAGGAAAAGCTCTACTGCACCAGCTTGAGGTAAGTTACTGTTAATGGGACAGTATGTTATAGCAATTTAATATAGTATTTTCTCATGTATTTGTGAATTTGGAATCCCAGCCTTTTTCATATAATTGTTTCCATTTATGACTCAATAATACTTCTCCATTCCCGAGTTTTCTTTTGCTGAATTCTGCATTGTAGCTCAGAGTTTATGGCTTAGTGTGTACTTGGTAACACAAAGCACAATGCTTCTTCAAGAAAGAGCTCTGTAAAATGTTGAAGGGATTAATCATTTTAGATTCATTGAAATGACAGTTTTGGATCCCTGAAGCAGTACAATTGAGCAAAAATTTTTAGAAAGATAACAAGGCTGTATTTCATTTTGAAACATAAACATTTAACCTGATGAGAAATTAGATAAAAGGACGTGTCTCCTGCTTTTCAACGTTTTACAGTCTTGACTGTAAAAGCAGTATGTAGTGAGGGATGCTCAAGGCACTTAAGATAGTTGTTTCTCACAATGGGAAGAAAGATATTATGGTCTTCATGGGCTTTATTACATTAATGAAGGTCAGGATCCAAAGTCAGTGTTTGACTCCAAATAATATGAGGTTACAACTTCTCCGTGGTATATTAACATAATATTAATTGCATGGTATTTTAGTATTCTTTAGTGTATTGGTGCAGAAAGAATTCACAGTAAAGCAAGCAATTTACAATGATAAGAGAATTAGAATTCTGATGTTTGAAGATGGGGGGGAAACCACTCCTAGAAATAATTTAGTTCAGACTCTTTATTTTGTAGTTGACAAAATTATAAGGTCTTTGTCCCATGGAGTCCTATCCCTCCTGGGAAAGCATGATCATTCCCATGGCTTATCAGACATACAGGAAACAAAGACTAAAATTGCTGTTCTTTTGAAAACAGATACTTATTTAGTGAAGAAGTGTTCTGTCCAGACAGCCTTATTTACAGAAACTATTTTTTTCAAGGTTCTGTGATTATTTTTTTTCTTTAAAGAACCATTTTAAACAAGGTTTTCCCAAGTTCCGCTTAAAATGAGACCTCACTTAGATTTGCTTTCTCAAAGATTAGCAGTGCATGCATTGCTGTGGCTCTTTCCAGACTTCTCTGTAAATAAGAATCACTTGAAGATAACAAAAGATAACCAGATCCCAAATCTCTAGGAATGAAGAACCTAGTCCTCAGCATTATTTATAATCAACTTTATTGACTTACAGTTTTTATAGCACCTTTTAAATATGCCTCTGGTCCTCATATCCATTCTCCTGGTTCACAGAATCCTTCTTAAACAAATGGAGCCACTTTTACCTAAGAATCCAGAAATTGGCTCAAATAGTTGTTACCATAGAAGACCCAAGTAACTAAGGCTTCTTATTGTCAATGTACAACCTCTCCCAAAGTCAACAAAACTTACATTCTTTCTGGTATGTCTCTAAAGAAACATTTAGGCTATTTCTGACCACTGTAAAAAGTAAGTAATCTCTAAACTTGACTAAAATTGACTGTCATTGCAGTTTTTCCCTTAATTCACTTCAGCACCTGTGTATTTTCCAAATTTGAAATTGACTAGGCTCAGGATCTAGGTTCATTTTTTAAAAATGAGAATATAAATCCATATTGGAGTATAGCAATTTTTATTTTTAAACTTAAGGATCAGTACAAAACTCTATTGTTTTCCTCTTTCCTTAAAAGACTTTTGGATAGAGAATTTTAAAATAATCCAAGTTCAGTACTCTCTCCTTTTTGTTTTTAAGATTTTATTTATTTATTTTAGAACATGCACATATGAACAGGCGAAGGGCAATGGGAGAGAGAAAGTCCCAGGCAGACTCCCCGCTAAACACAGAGTTGGATGCAGGGTTCTATCCCAGGACCCTGAGATCATGATCTGTGCTGATACCAGCTAGACGCTTAACTGACTGAGCTGCCCAAGCACCCCCAGGGCTCTCTACTTTTGATTAATCTGTGTTCTTGCTTGTGTGCTTCGCTTAGAGATATTCTTTATTCTGCTTTTATGTAGTTTTTCTGAGAATGCTTTGGAACTTCTAGTCATTTTATCAATTGGCTCCCAAGGTAATTCTCAATAGACAAAAAACATACCCCTTTCTAACTACATACAAAGTATAAATGTTGTCTACCATATGGCAAGAGTGGCCAGAAAGTGGTTGCAGTCAAGACTAGAATGCCTGAAAAGGCGAAACCCTGTGATTGCACAAATCGTGTGATCTGGTAATTTTATTAGATTGCTGGATGATACATCTATTTTATTTGTGAGTATTGAATTTAATAGGCGTTTACTATATCGTAGTTAATCCATGACTTTTGTCCCTTTTTGGATATTAGAAGTTACATGAACAGAGACCTAAATTTGCAGAATATGTCCAACTACTAGACCAAGGGTCTGGAGTGGGGGTGCGGGGGCAGTGATAGCAGTGGTGATGGTGGCAGCAGCAGAAGCTCCACAGTGTTTGGGGCACAGGTTTTTGGGGCAATGAGAGCAATCCTTCATACCGAGGGAGAAAACCACTAAGCATATTTTAAGTTTCTATCATTTGAGTTCTCAGAGGTGGTATTTGGTAATTTGGTAATCTAAAAATGACAATTAAAATATGTTATATGCAAGACAAATGTTGAAATTTTCTTCTTTTCAGAGCCTTGCCAAGGACCATCGCATGAAACTTATGCAACAACAACAGGAAGTGGCTGGGCTTTCTAAACAGTTGGAGCATGTCATGCATTTCTCTAAATGGGCAGTTTCCAGTGGCAGCAGTACAGCGTTACTTTATAGCAAGCGACTGGTAAGATAGACTGAATAATGCATTTCGCATACCATCAAAACACAGAGAAACAGTGGCGGTATTAGAATATTTAACATTCAGAAATGTTCGTTAGTCTATTTGTACTTCATTGCCCTTTAGTTCTATATTTTTTACCTATTTCTAATTTTAATCAAAATATTTTGGTTTTAAAAAATATATTAACTGCCATGGTTTAGGTGTGACTTCAGTTTTAATCTACCATAGTCATTCCTGTCTTACTCTTTTCCAGGTTTTCTCTCAGTGGCTATTACACTTAATACCAAAACCAATGATAATAGTAAATGTTTCTTGATCACCTATAGTGTGTCAGACACTAATTCCAAGCATTTTTCATGTAATATTTCATTTAAACTTTTGCATCATTTTGGTGGTGGGGTGTGTGTGTTTGTTTGAAGTTTTTATTTAAATTCTAGTTAATTAACATATTGTGTAATACTGGTTTCAGGAGTAGAGTTTAGTGATTCATCAGTTACATGTAACACCCAGTGCTCATCAGGACAAGGGCCCTCCTTAATCTGCATCACCCATTTAGCCCATTCCCTGCGCCCTCCCCCCACCATCCACGCTAAATTTGTTGTAATTGGGAAATCTTTGCTTATTTGACAGGGAAAACAGTAGTATTTTAGGGGCGCCTGGGTGGCTCAATGGGCTAAGCTTCTGCTCAGGTCATGATCTCAAGGTCCTGGGATTGAGCCCCGCATAGGGTTCTCTGCTCAACAGATAGCCTGCTTTTCCCACTTTCTCTGCCTGCCTCTCTGCCTACTTGTAATCTCTGTCTGTCAAATAAATAAAATATTTTTAAAAAACAAATAAAAAACTGATTAGTAACTATTTCTGAAACTATTCCGAGTCATGCATTGTATTCACTCTTAGAATTTTTTCTTTCATAATAGTCAATGATAGAATCTTTCTTGAGTCTTTTCTTTTTTAAAGTGCTTTATTGATATAATGAAAAACAGCTTCTATATAGACATCTATCTTCTCTGTTTTCCGGAATATTTTTCTGAAAGTGTAACAGAAAAAGAAAAGTAGAAAATGAGAGAATTCTTTTTTCAATTACGATGAAAAATTAGGATTATTGAATATTGTTACTATATATGTTTAAGACATTCATACAGATATTCAATCTCTTCTGTTTAAAAATTTCTCTAATTTTATTCTATGATTTTGTTTACAATTATAATAGAAAACAATAAAAATAGAAGCTCAATTATTTAGTTATGTTAATGATTTCTTGACATAGGAGAGAAGGAGATTGTTTCATTTTATATATAGGAGAAAATGGGCTCAGCAAATTATAAGGAATCAGTTATAAGGAACCAATACCTAATTGACTAAATCATTTTTTTCCTAGTTTTTAAAAGCCTGTGCAACCCAAGTGGGCCTCAAGGCATTACCAGTAGCCAGTGTGGTTAATAAAATAATTTGCCTGTAATGCCTACAGAGCTAAGGCTCATGATTATCTGTAAACACTCACAAGGGTTTCCAACCTCGAAAGCTTTGAAAATTGCTACATTCTACACTAGTTTTCATCATTCTTAGGCTTGTTTCCTGTAGCCATGTTTACTCAGGTTATCCTTTAAGTGATGGCTTTTATGTGCTTAAAAAAATAAGAAATCTCTTGCAGGTCTGAAATTTCAAACTTGACTTGTAATTCTCAGTTCATCTTTTTGCTATAGGAATTATGGCTAATAAACAAAACCCAATGCAACAGTGGAATCTTTTCAGAAGTCCAGTTTTAAATATATTGAAACATTTTCACAGTATTTCCTCAGGGTTCATCTGTCAGCATGTTAACACTGAATTTATTATTATGTAATTTAGAAGGAGGGCAAGAAATATTGACAGAAGAAAGACCAGGAGAGTAAAGCACTATCATCCATTTTACTAGCAATAAATATTTCTATAATAATAGCAATTAGGAAACTATTAAGTTACAAAAGAAATTTTACAATCTCTTCTTTTTCCTCTGCTCCCATCTAATTACTCTTTGAAGACCCTCTTTATGTTTTCCTGAAGGTGTCATTGGCAGCACCTTGCTTCTATTCCTTGGAGCTCCCAGTATATGATGCTTCTTGCCTGGGTACTGGTACCCTTTCTTAGAATGCCTCTTCTTTCCTGAGTAACTAATGTTCATCTTTTTTAAAGACTGCCAGCTTCAGTTTAGGTTTATCTTCCTTTCCTTTTGGCAGCCTTTCATGACCAAAACTGGATTGAATTTCTGTTCTCTGTGCTTGTAAATCCTTTGTGCATATGTTCATCATATTATTACTGACTTTTATCTACTATTGTATTTGCATGTTTTTATGACTGTCATTAGACTTTATACTTCTTAAAGGTAGGAATTTTGTGTTACTCACTGCTTGATGTATAGGAATGAAACAAAGATTGATGGTGAAAAAATGGCAGATAAAACATCTTTTGTCAGAAATTCAAAGTATAAACAAAGCTGCGTGTTAATTTTTACAGGATTGGAAATTCAAATATTAAATCTCTTCTTTAAGTTTAACTTCAATAGAAAGGAGACAGTATACAGTATTACTATCTTGAAAGCTGTTTTCATATCTTTATATCTTAAAAAACTTTTTTCATCTTTTGTTTTTTTAAGTTTTCAGTGTGAAACCTGAGTATATTTAAGTTCAGATACATCTGAAAGGATTAACAAGTATACTTCAGGAACCACTGGGGCACCTGGTTGGCTCAGTCAGTTAAGTGTCTTCCTTTGGCTAAGGTCTTGATCTCCAGGTCCTTGCTCAGTAGGGAGCTTGCTTCGCCCTCTCCCTCCGCTGGCTGATCTCCCTGCTTGTGTACTCTCTTTCTCTGGCTCAGAAAAAAAATAAATAAAATCTAAAAAAAAAAAAAAGTATATTTAATAAACCATTATCTTCTACACTAGCCAGGCTTTATGACCTTTCAAAATGATCTAAAACATGTATCAGGAGTTTTGACAAGGTTTACATTTTAGATGGGTAGTAAAATAATTTGACAGAAGAGCTCTTACATCTTGACAGCAAAGTACATCATTATTTAATGAATAGAGTTTGCCCAAGTTTGATAATATTTTTAGACCTTTGCACAACTTAATTAGCAAATAGATACTATCTGAGTTGTAATTAAATTGTGTCTTTTAGCTTTTCAATAGCAAAAGAAAGGATTTTACAGCATAGTACCTGAAGGGGGGAAAGGTATATCCCGGGGATTTACGTCATAGTACCCTTTATTTAACAGCTGATTTTCTTTTAAGGAAGTGCTCACATTTCTGATTTTAATCATTTTTTCTACAGCAATGATAAAGAAGGGAAAAGTTTATTTCACAATGTAAATCAATAAATGTAAAAAGAATAGTAGATAAGCAGCACATTTCGGTTACTATCGTAGAGGTAATTAAGGAGTCATCAGAGTACACTAACCTAGTGAATAGAGAATTGATGGAAAAGGATTTCAGTGTAACCCTAGAGTACCTCTTTGCAAAATACTAACCAGTTACAAAGGGGGAAATCCAATGAATTTAAGGTGGAGAAACTGGGCGACAGAATTGCCAGGTGATGAGGATTTGTATCAGCAGTTATGAGACAGATTGACATCCTGAGTTTCCTGATCTGATGCGCTAAGAAATGCACATTATCTTTGTGTGGGATTCCTGACAAAAAAGCTTTACTAAGTCTGATCAGGAGGAACTACACTCAGACCTGTGTTGTCATCTTGCAGAATATAAGCCCCAAACTCTTCAAAGCTATCAAGGACAAAATGACAGGGAAAGATGAAGGAACTGGAGAGATGTGGCAACTAAACCCAACCTGTGTTCCTTGATGGCATTCTGGGAAGTGACACTGTTGCGAGAGTTGCCATTTGAATGAGATCTTTGGATTGGAATGTAGTGTTGTGACAAACCTGCTTTTGGAATTTGGAACTTGCCACTTATGTTAGAGGATCACTGTTTTAAGATATGCTCAGTGGAGTGCTTGGGGTAGACAGAACCTCATGTCTTCAACTTGCTGTCAAGAGGTTCAGAAAAAGATAAGTAATAGTGTATGTGTGCAGAAGCAGTTGGGCAGGCACTGGAACAAATCTGCTAATACATTAACAGTTGGGAAATCTGGGTAAAGAGTTCTTTTCCGTTTTCTACAATTTTAAAATTATTTCAAAATGATCAAATTTGGGAAATGATTAAACATGAGTGTATTAATGAGGGAAAATTCTAGGAATAATTACTTTGGTTAGCATTCTTTCAGTGAGAACTGTTACAGGATGTAAAAATTAGAGGGAGAAAAACTTAGGGAGAAGAACACTGTGTTGAGTGCTGTTTGTTACACACTGTGCCATGTGTTCCGCATAGTCCCAAAATAAGTTCAAGGTTTTTGACTCAGAACTTATGATAGCTGTTGGAAATAATTTAGCAACTGAAGCAAATTTATTTACCCAACACTTAGTTATTGAATACCTGCTATATATTAGGCAGCATTCTAAGCACAGGGAAAACGGAGTTTGCCCAACCCAAGGAGTTGGGTTTTAGTGGAGAGCGTACAGAAATAAGTAAAATATGTATACTGTTACATGGTGTTAAGTACTCTAGAGAAAAGTAAATTAAGGAAATGAGTCTGGGAAGTTTGGGGTAGGGATTGTAGTTTTAGATACATAAAACTATCTAAAAAGGGTGATATTTGAGCAGATATGGAAGGACGTGAGGAAGCAAGCCCTGTTGGAAGTAAGGACTCAAGGGAGAGAAATTTTGGCAGAGAACACAACAAATGCAAAGATAGAGGTGGAAGTTTTTGTGGTACGGATACAAAGAAGCCCGGGGGGGCCAGAAGGGTGAAGGAGCAGAAAGTGGTATGAGTAAGAGAAGTAATGCGAAGTCAAGTAGCACAAGCATTATAGTTCATTATGAGGACTTTGGTTTTTAATCTGAGTAAGATGGGGACCCATTTGAGAGGGACTTGAGAAAAAGAACAGAATATGATTTATATTTTAACAATCACTGCTATTGAGAGCAAAGAAGAAATAAAGGAGACCAGTTAGAATCTTACTACAATAAGGTGGTTTTCTAAGGTAGTAGGAGGAGAATTAATAGAGTTGATAGGTAGGGTTATCCATGTCTTTTAAGGATAGAAGCAGTAGGATTTGCTGGCAGATTGAATGTAAGGCTTGAGAAAAAGAGGAACCAAGGACTGACAAAGTGGTGGAGAAGTAGTGCTGCCAATAGTGGAGATGGAGAAGATTATAAGACAAGTAGACTTGAAGAGAAAGATCAGAAATTCTCTTTTAGACATATTAAATTTGAGGTGCCTGTCAGACAAGCAGGTGGAGATGTTGACTTAGCAGCTGGACATGCAAATTCAAAAGAGAGATCCAGACTTGAGCTACAAATTAAAGAGTAATTTAAACTATGAGACTATATGAGATCACTAAAACTATGTGGGTATAGGAGAGTAGAGGGCAGTTGCAAGACTGGAAGAACAAACACTGGAGACTGGGATGGTGCATTGGAACTGAAACCTATTTTCAGTGGCTCTGAAAAATAGCAGTCTGTAAAATAAAGGCAAAACCATGAGAGTATAGTATGCTGAAAGCCAAGTGAAAGAAATGGTTTCACAAAAGAATGGGAAGAGGGGAACAGGGAGCAGTAAAAATAGATGAGTTTTTTAAAGAGTTTTCTATAAAAAGAAGAGCAGGAAAATGGAGCAGTGGGTGTCAGAGGAGCAAAGGAGCCAAGAGTTTTGTTTTCAGCTGGGAAAAGTTAAAACACATTTATAAGTTGATAAGAGTGATCCAGTAAAATGAAAGCCTAGGTGATAGAGGAGAGGGAAGAAAATTGCTGAGCAGTGTCTGTGAGTAGACAAGAAGGGTTGGGTTCTGTTGCACAAGTGGAAGGACTGGCTTTAGAAGTATGGCCATTTAGGAGCACCTGGGTGGCTCAGTCTTTTAAGCTTATGACTCTTCATTTCAGCTCATTTC
Source organism: Mustela putorius furo (assembly GCF_011764305.1). Classification (NCBI taxonomy): domain Eukaryota; kingdom Metazoa; phylum Chordata; class Mammalia; order Carnivora; family Mustelidae; genus Mustela; species Mustela putorius. The sequence goes on from NW_025421998.1 coordinate 91,659,225, forward strand.
AGGTCATGATCTCAGGGTCCTAGAATCAAACCCCACATCACTCTCCAGGCTCCAGGGGGAGTTTGCTTGATATTCTCTACACCCACCACCCCATTCCTCCCTCTGGCTCCGGGTATATGCTCTCTTGCTTATTCTCTGTCTCTCTCAAAAAAACTCTTAAAAAAAAAAAAAAAAAGGCCATTTAATCCATTGTGATAAGAGGGAACACTTATACTGACAAGTAGTGAGAATTTGTAGAAGGTCCCTAATTGTTCCTTGCTTTCTCAGTAAAATTATAAGCAAAATCATCAGCTGAGATTGAGAATGGAAAAAGGAAGGAGGTGCTAGAGATTTGAGAAGAAAATTTGAGTAGTTATTTAGGAGGGTAGGGAAGTAAGGTACCAGAAAAATGTCAGGATAGCCGGTCAAATTTAGGGGCCTACCTGAAGTAAATTGTAATGTGTTTATTAGTCCATTTATATCTGGGCAAACGTTGGATATAAAACCAGGGTTGTTTTGTTTTGTTTGGGGAAAAGTTGAGAGGGAAAGAAGTACATGTGCTAGAGCATGTGAGAGAAAGAGATACAAGGGTATATCCAAGGTGATTTTGGTGATTGACCCTGGGCTTTCAGTTGGAAAAGGTTAATGGTGAGGTGAGCTCAAAGGACAGGGGAAAATTTTAAGAGCAAACACTGATAGGACCCTTAAGGTTTATACCATTCTTGGTACCTGGGACTAGAGGCAGCTGGAAAGAAGGATCAGCTGGTTGGATATTAAAATCACTAAGAAGTAATGACAAGAGTAATGTTAGAGATGGTGATCATGAGCCAGGAACTAAATTCTTCAAGGACTGAGGGAAAATGACCGACTACTCACTGAGAACTACAATGTGGAAGGAGGTGGGGGATATGGTGTGATGACGTGATATCCCAAACATAGAAGCAAGGAGAACAATCCCTAGCTGAGATTAATTTGTACTTACCATAACTCATTAGCCCCGTAATATAAATGTTAAATCCTTCTTTAAATGAGTAAGTAAAATAAAAGAGCAAAATGTGTTAGGATTTATTTTACAAATACTTAATTGGTGCTTCTCTGAGGTTTTATTAATTCAAAAAACTGACTTTAACCTATCACTTTAAGATACTTTTCAGTTTTGTATTCAGTAGTATAGCTAATCGAATTATATCTCAAAACTTTTAACATGTTTAAAAATAAAAACCTGCTTTCCACATTGATAACTTAGAGAGGATTACTTATTTTGTGTTAGCATACATACCAGAGATCATTTTTGTGTATTTACTGGGAACTTAATGAATTATTTGCCTGATTAAAGATGCCAATGTTTAGTCGTCTCTCCTTTCTTTTAGATTACATACCGGTTACGGCACCTTCTTCGAGCGAGGTGTGATGCTTCCCCAGTGACCAACAATACCATCCAGTTTCACTGTGATCCTAGTTTCTGGGCTCAAAATATTATCAATCTAGGTATGCCCTTCTGTCCATTTTTCAACATGCCATTTGTTTCTGGAATTCTTAATGATTATGATATGTTACTGAAAATGTATTCCCTTCTACCCCCAAAGAGTTTTTATTACCCTGTTTTGAAGACCTGGAATTTTGCTAGTTTTTTATTAATGTTATGTGTCTGCGTGACACATGCATGAATACAAATACACATGTAACTAAATGGATGATATGAACATCCTTTATATTGACCCACAGAGTAGACTTCGGGATTTAGAAGTTCTTTTTTCCATACAATCTTGTTTGTACTGTAGTTAGTAAAACTTTTGACTCGTGACTGCCATCAGTACAGGATTTTTTTACATTTGGAATGTTTTCTGATGAAATAGTATGTCTCCTATTGGCTTACTTACTCTTAATACCCAGTTATGACGTGCCTAAAGGTTCATTTGCTTGATCTTGCTAGGGAAGACTTCTCATTTTTAAATTCTGTCTTTTATGTAATAACTATATATTTTTAAACTTCCTAATTAGAGTGTAACATGCACACAGAAAAGTGCCCCAGTTTTAAGTATTAGAGCCCACCGAATAATCACAAAGGGAAACTATCATTTTTGGTCAGTTCACATACCTTCGCAGGCAGGTCAGCAGAAAGTAATTACTTTCATTTCCCTATATTATTTGCTAGTAGAAAAAGTCTTCACTTCTTTGCTTCTTAATTTCTCACAGGGAACCTATAGAAGTAGAAATTTAAGAATTCCCTATACATTCTTCATTCAACCACCAATGTATTCCCTTTGATGACAGTTTTTGGTCTCATTGACTATGTTTCGAAGACATCAAAGATAGTTACCCTTTCATTTCCTAGGCTAGATTCTGGGTAGGAAAGGAAGAAGTGGCTAGAAAGAGAGACAGTGCTGTCATAATATACCAAGAAAGAAAGCAGTAAGCTTACACAGATCTCATCCATACAACAGAAGAACAAAAAGGATGGTGATAAGATGACCCCTGAGGCTTAGTTTCAAAGTGCATGCAGCAGTGTATTTATTATTGGTGGGTGACAGGCAACTGGAATCACACATGATCTCACCTCTATTACTAAAAAGAAGCATCTTAATACAAAGTGTGTTTATAAGTAACTATCTGTTATCCTACCCCACCAAACCACCGTACCTTTAGCTCTACAGAGAACCTATCCACATAAATAGTCACATACAGAAATATGTGTACTTACAAGCATATTGCTTACACTATAAACCACATGATGTAGACGTAGGTAAAATTAAGAGTATGTGTGTAACTATACACACATAAGTGGATATAATTTTACATGAATCTGTATCAGCAAAAACAAAATAAAACAGCATCCCTATTTGTGAAGTTTGTGCAAATCCTGTAAAAAAATTAAACAGTATCGTTTACTATAAGACTTCTCAGAGCTATCATTTACAGTTGTATAAATTGTCATTTACAATGAAGTTTGTGTCTTAAATACTCTAACAAGGAGACAAGCTTTCCTAAACTTGTTTATCCATGGCTTCTGAGAAATAGAAGAGTACAAGGGAAAAATTGATCTAGGTGAATGTTCAGTAAATGTCTTAGTGAGTTTGGGTAAGTTGTTGAATCTCTCTGAACCCTTAGATCCCTTGTCCAAAGAAAGGACTTAAACAAGGATATGCATAGACTTACTATCATATTGCCTGCATACAATGAGTATTTAATGAATGATAACCACATTTTTTTAGGATGTTTTTGCTTAGTAAATCAGAAACATTTGATTCTGTACTTTTGAAGAACTCAAGCTTTGGCCTTGTGCTTTAATCAGATCCAGTTAGAGGCACCTTTGAATTCTAAAAGTGTAACTGTAAGCCAGAGTATTGTCTCTCAGAGGACTGATGTAGTGTGCACTGTGAAGATATAAGGAACTTGAAAGGTTACGAATTGCTCATACTAGAGAATCAGAAATATATTGTGGGAATTTTAGAACCAGTGTGAGGTTTGCTTGTTTTGTTTTGATAAACAACAGCAGTTCTCAAGATACAGTATGAGGCTGTTTTAGGAGACCACAAGGACTCCCTTTTCCAACTACATGCCAGTCTGTGGCCAGATATTTTTCTTCAGATATTTCAGATATTTCTTCAGATATTTCAATCCAAAGTATAATGACAGATAATGCAAAAACAGAAGAGTTCAACTTTTAGGCGAAACATGTAGAGGAGACTTTTAAAATAATAAGACAATGACACTCCACTGATTTTTTTTAAAAAATTATTTTTCATAAAAATATTATGAGTTTGTTATTTTTAAATGAATTGATAGGTAAAAAGTGCTTTTAATGGGTTCTAATATGGTAAAATTTGATTAGAACTTATATAAACAAAAGCTCTTTGGGGCCTTCTATTTTTAAGAGTCTGAAGTGTTTCTGAGACCAGAAAATTTCTGGGCAATTTGAAGCTCAGCAAAAATAGCCTTATTTTACTATCAGAAAAACTTTACAACTTAACTTTTTCTCTTTGATTAGGTTCTTTAGTAATTGAAGATAAAGAGAGTCAGCCACAAATGCCTAAGCAGAATCCTGTTGTGGAACAGAATTCACAGCCACCAGGTGGTTTATCTTCAAACCAGTTATCCAAGTTTCCAACACAGATCAGCCTAGCTCAATTACGACTCCAGCATATGCAGCAACAGGTAATGGCTCAGAGGCAACAGGTGCAACGGAGGCCAGCACCTGTGGGTTTACCAAACCCTAGAATGCAGGGGCCCATCCAGCAACCTTCCATCTCTCATCAGGTAAATTTGGAAGCAGGCCTGTCCTAACTTAGATAATTATAGTACAATTGTATTCAGCATCTTTTAAAATAACCAAGACATCTATCATCTATGATATAAATATATGAATTTATAAAAATTTATCAAAGTATCCCTGATTTTACTCCTAGTTTTTGGTCTTTCTCAAAAAGGAATTAATGGTTTATTTAGCCGGTACAACTATTTTCATCTACTCTTTGTTCTCTTCAGTTATAACCGAGGATAAATGTTTGCATTCCTAACCAACTCCTGCCTATGGCTGACGATACAGTTGTGTATCTGTAACTCATCATTCCCATATTAATGCTTCAGAATGATTTCTACTTCAGTTATCTGGTCTTTGCGGGGATGCAGTGTTTAGGAAAACTGCAGTGCGTCTTAGAAATTAGGGTAAAACGAAAGAGAAAAAGGCTGGGGAGTGGTTCACTAGAAATCTCCCTTCTTCAGACTCTGAGCAGGTATTCCATGAACATTCTTATTTTTGCTAGCTACAAAGTATTCCATTTACTTTTAATCTATTTTTGAAGATAAGTTTATATGCTCTGTTAAAGAGTTTTATCCCGCTCAAGTGAGATCTGGATATGCTTAATAGTTTACTCAAGAATGTAAAGTCTGATTAATTCATACAAATGTTATTTTACAGTTACATTTATTTATTTGTACTCTTCTATTTGTAAGAAGGATTTGAAGTAGTATACTTTAAATGGATTGGCACAAAGGAATGAAATAGAACAAGGCTTAATAAGAATCAAAAGTGTGCAGAACTAGGTTAAGAATTCCTTTACTTGAGAACAAGACTTAGACGAGAAATTTTTTCACAACCAAAGAAAACAAGAAACAGATGTAATATCTATATTATTTGGTAAAAAGGAAACATGCCAGTTAACTAGGAAAGAACCTTTTAACTAGTATTTTTCCAGTGCTAAGGAGGAATGTATAATGTGGTTCTTTATGAAAAAGTAATTAAGAATGGCATAATAATACTTTTTGTAGCAATTTTACAAAACAGGGAGTTTGTCTTCATAGGGCTCTTACTTACCCTGAATGAAGTTATGGACATGTATAGATCCTGATTTTGTTAAGTTGCTTCTGTGAAGACCTAAAGCAATTTATTTCAGGCTTATGGCTTTCTAGTAATTTGATTAAGAAGGCATATCAAATCCAGGGGAATATTAATGTACCCAGTAGATTATTCCTCTAGAACTTTGTTTTAACTCATGTTTCACAGGAAGTAATTAACAAAGAATTTAAGACGTCTTTGGTGGGTGTTCCATGGGAAAAAACTTTGTACACTTTAGATACCAGGAGCACAACTGACAGAGTTGAAATTTTAAGAAAATTGAGGAATAATTTTATCATTACCTCTGCAGATTGATACAGTGCAGATAGACCTTAAAAAGTACCAAAATATTTGTAAAGATAAATCTGAAGAGAAGAGAGAGTTCAGTGCCTAGTGCTAAGCATTTTCATGATTACTATTTATGTTAAGTGTCTGGGAGATTGAAAAGTGATTTTTATTTAAGTTTATTAACATGAAAAAAGATAAATTCATTATTTTTGTTAATTGCCTTTTCACTAAGAAGTAAGAAACTGAGGCATTTAGTAGATACTATGTGACTTGGTCCCTCTATCATTGTTATTTACAAGGAGTCACAAAGAAAATGACGTCTCAGCATTCGCCTACTTATCTCAGAAATTTGCTTTTGATCTTATTTTTTTCCTCTCTAGGATTTACTGCTGTATAATCTATATAATACACAATTTCTATTCTGAAACCTAGTTTTTCCTCATAGAAATAAAGTAATTTTTACATCTTTTGGTTGTTCCCTCACACAGTATTGTTTTTCTACTACTCTCAGTGACTCCTGAATCTTCTTTCACACTCATCTCTCATTTTTATGTGTTCTCTGCCAAATACTCATACATTTTTCACGCATCAGTCTGTCCTCCATAAGCTTTTACAGTGCTCTGCCCAGCTATATACTTAGTTTTCTACCAGTTTATTTACATATAAGTGTGGGAAGGTATCTGTCTATAAGGAGGTTGTGTGTGCCTCTGGCTTTGTGGATATGTTCAAATCTCACCCTATATCTGTCCATAGGACACAGTTAAGTTTAAAGGACTGCTTATAAAAATTGCTTGCATGAGAGTTCCTTATTTCTTATTCCTTTGAATATTAGCCAGGTAGTCTGCATGGTTAAAGAGTTGTATGGTGCAGAGGTAAGACGGAACTAAGTGTTACAAACCTGGTAGACAGTGCATCTGTTTATTCAGCAATATGCAGTCTATTTCAGTGGACAGATCACACCTGGTTAGAGAGCACTGTCACCTGTTATTTTATACACACTCCACAGCAATGCTTCTCACTCCTGAGTCACATTTACTGCTGTGGAGATACTCTTGCTCATGTGTATACATTAATTTTCCTGAACAGTGAATAGATGTTAGAAGGACATCTGCTATCCTTCATGGTTATTATGCGCAGTTGGGAACTACTGACCTAAAATACAGTCAAAACCTATAATCATAAAGGTACTTAGAGTGAGGGTGAAGATAATGGTGTTTATATGTCAGTTTGCTTAAGCGCTCAATTATCTCTCTTTTTTTCTTTCTGTATCGTCCTTGCAAATTAGTTGATTCCATTTAATTAAAGTTGCACTGGTTTTGGTTTTTCTCTTATGAGCATAACTAGTTCCTAGTCCTATTCTTCAAAGTTGCCTCCCCTGTCTAACACAATCAACTATAACAGTTTAGGAGAGGGAAGAACACCTGACGTCTTACCAAACTGTGAGCTCTTTGAGGGCAGGGCTGACACCATTCTAACACCAGTTGCTCAGACTACATTACTCTAGCGCCAAGTGTCGTTCCTTGACTGTATCAATGTCTAAATCTGAGTGTGGCTGTGAGAGTGGGGTAGCAAAGGACTAATGGAAGTTCCTTCATTGTCTCTTAAGGACCGTTTTGGATGATTTCCCACTCTTTAAAAAGTTACCTCTTAGATAAATTAAGAACTTTTTCACTATTTCCACTGTAATTCCCCAGTTGTTTTCTGTTAACGTTTCTCTGCTACAGAACTCTTCAAGCCACAAAACTTGAAAAATCAAAGAGAATGACTATGGCTTCAGGCTTATGCATCTGTACAGTTGTGACATTTTCTCTAATACTTTTCTCTTCTTCACCCACAGAATTTCCCTTGTATTGAAACAGTATCTAAATCTATTTTTGAGTCTGTAATTGCTGGCCACTCTTGAGAGTTGTTACCCAGTGCCAACTGATTTGTAAGAGTGGGGGGAAAGAAGTATTTACCCAGGAAAAGAGAGTAAATTCCACAAATGAGAAAGGAAAAGTAAAAATAGAGGGCAAAATTAGAGCTACCTTTTATAGCTCTCTCCATCGGAGGACCGAAAGTTAAGGTGCTGTTACTTCAGCCCTGTACATTTCACGTTTGTCTCCTTGTGAATATGGAGGTTAATACTTCCCCTTCTGAGAAGTTCTAATCACATACAGTTGAGAGAGCTAAAAATAAGTACTTGCTTTACAACAAATTGCCAACCATAGAATTGGTTCACCATGAGACTGCGACTGGCATATAAGGTTACCTTTTTCTAGAACACTGGTCTCAATTTCCAGGGCTAGCATTTCTGCACAAAGTAGGCTTGCCTTCCCAGCCCTTGCCCTATCGTATAACCCACCATTGTTGTCCTTGAAGCGTTTCCATTTGAAATCTATTTTCCTTTAGGGAAATTCATCCTCTCAGCTCTAATTAGTACCTTAATCCACCCCCAGCTACACACCAGCAGGTGTTTTGGTAATGACATAGCGGAGTAGATTTGGATGAAAGCTCTAGTGCTGCCTTTCACTAGCCGTGTGACCTTTTTCAAGTTCTCTAAGCTTTCTAATGTTTAGTGTCCTAATTTGTAAAATGAGGGGAAGATAATAATGAGGTAACTCATGTAAAATGCTAATCATAATGCCTGACATATGGTTTGACCTCAGTGAGATCTAAAACTCATTAATTTTTAAATGTTATTAATAACAACTATTTTCATAATTCATGATTTATTGGTTAGGAGTGCAGACCTTGGAGCCACAGTGCCTGAGTTCAAGTTCTAGCTTCATCTTTAATTATCTTCATTAATCTGGGGCAGGTTATTTAACTTCTCTATACCTCGGTTTCCTTTTCTCAAAAATGAAGAGAATTCCTACCTCATAGTATTGTTGGGAAGATTAAATGAGTTAACTCACATAAAGTCCTTAAAGCAGTACTTGGCATGTAACAGCTGCTCAGTAAATGCTAGCAATTACTATTCTACCATCACATTACTTGAGGACATCTGAAGAGGGCAGTTCTTTGCAAAATGTAATCATCAGAGACTTCGAAGTATACCAAACACAAATTTTCCCTACTTCCTTAACATGGCCTATGTCCAGTCCTTTTTTAACCTGCTTAAAGTTGGAAACCTTACCCCAAGGCTCTTTCCTAATAAAACTTTTCACATAGTTATACACATTCTAGAAGGCTGCCTCTTTCCCCCATACCCATGCTATAGTGTTAATAAGTTATTCATCTGTGACAGAGGTGCTGTCTTTCTGTGAAAGATTTGTCTTTCAAGGGATGATTTTTACTAAATTGGTTTAATTTCTTTTTTCCAGCAGCCCCCTCCACGTTTGATAAATTTTCAGAATCACAGCCCCAAACCCAATGGACCAGTTCTTCCCCCACATCCTCAACAGCTGAGATATCCACCAAACCAGAACATACCACGACAAGCAATAAAGCCCAACCCACTACAGATGGCTTTTTTGGCTCAACAAGCTATAAAACAGGTATCCATATTTGCTTTCTTTGGCTTCTTGTTCTGCTTCTCTATTTTTAGATCACATTAAATTTATAGATAAAGCAATGAAGAGCAAGAGCAAGTCCCCCTGCCCCCTGGATTGGTTGATTTGAGAGAGAGAAAGTGCATGAGTGGTGGGGAGGAGCAGAGGTAGGAGAGAGAATCCTCAGGCAGACTCCCTGATGAGTGTGGCTTCTGATGTGGGGCTCAATCCCAGGTCCCTGAGATTATGACCTGAGCTGAAACCAAGGGGTTGGATACTTAACTGACTGAGCCACCCAGGCACCACCGCCCCCCCCTTTTTTTAAATAAATGTGAGTTACCAGGTTTTATTATACACAGACTAATAGAGACAAAGCTAAGAGAAAAGGTCTTGATTTGTAATTAACAAGAAAAATCAAGCCACTTATGTTGATACTGGAGTGAAGTCCCAGAATAATCAATGAGTCATAGTATGAATTTTGGCAATACTGATAGGTGTAGCTTTTAGCTGAATTCATTAAGACAGAAATATTCTAACAAATACAGGTTATATTTCTGCAAAAGAGAACGTAAATGAATCTTTAAGTTGTTATAAGGAGACTTCTTAAAAACAAACTTAAAGTTTTAATATGAGGTACATAAATATCTGATTAAGCTTAATATTTACAGTTATAAGTCCAATGAAGTTTAATATTTATATTCTTAATGTTTTGGATAAAATTATTTTTTAGATAAGACATTACTTTTTAATAAGTAAAAGTTCTCTTTGTCTTCTCCAAGAACTTGTGTCAGCAGTCTTTCCAGCTTAACACTTATAGATTGATTTCAGTTTTCAGGTTTTTTTGCCAAGACCAAATTAAGGAATATGCTATTTTCATAATTCTGTGATATTTGTTTAATCAAATGATCTGAAAATTCTGTTGTAAAAAGTACATACACTATAAGTGTGTGTGTGCGCGCGCGCGTGTGTGTATAATTAATTAGGCTTTATTGTAATACCACTAAATTTTCTTAAATAGTATTTTACAAAAATACTTTTATTTAAAAGTCATACCTCTATTTCATCAGTAAAGGGAGGTGCAAAGGGCCCAAACTACAGTTTAGCCTTAAACTTTCCTAATAATTTTGTGACCTTGTGCAAGCTTAATCTTTTAAATGTCATTTGCCCAAACTATGCATTGAGTACCTTGTAGAGTTGTGCTGAAAGTGAATGCTAACATATACAGAAACATCTAGCACATTCTGTGTATACAAATGTGTACTTTCCTTCTTCCCCATTTATTATTTTTAATGGGTAGACACACACTCTAAGAATGTTTTTTAAAATGTTTCCTGGTCAGAATGTAAACATGAACAAATAAATGAACAAACTAAGAGAATATAGATAGTGAGGAATTGGTTTTCAGTTGGTTAATGTAATAAACTGTAGCATACTTGCACGGTGAGAATACTTTAACCTATTGAGAAAATGCGGTAATCTATATGTGATTATGTTATATGGGAAACGTTCTAGAATTTTTGTGGGGCATTACCTCATTTTCCTGGTTGTGTATCTGTTTTATCGTATGTGTGACATATATGATTTATATTTACATCATATGTATATGACATATATGTATGATATATATGTATATACATGATATATAAAAACCTGGAAAAATAAAAACATTATCTATAACTTTGATTATTCTGTGGAAGGGAAGGAGGATTAAGGTCCAGAGAAAAAGAAAAAGATGGATGATGGATGGATGGATGGATACATATGATGGGTAGGTGGTGAAGAGAGGACATTCACAGGTTTCTTTACACAGTATTTTCAGTAAAGAATATAAATTAGATTTTTCAAAATTGGAATGCTTTGACACTATCAGTCTTTATAGTGTAGTCTGTATATAAACCTTGTGTTTGGAGATCTTTTTTTCCCTTGCATAGTCTTGAGATGCCTCTCAGTTGATTTCCTTTTATTTTATATTTCATTGTTATATTATGAAAATTTTCAAACACAGCAAGTTGAAAAGTTGTATAGGAGACATATTGTTCTATTTGCCTTCTCATTTATTATTCCATATACCTATCTATTCATCCATCTACCAATCAGGTGTTTTTATTTTTTGACAGGTTTTGAAGTCATTTGTAGAGAGCATCATGGTTCACCTCTATACTTCTCATTCCTAGTATTCTCTGGATTAATGTATTTGTCTCAGCTTTAACTGAGATTTAACTTAAATAACAAAAATTTTCCTCCAGTGCTTGTTGAGGTTTGATTATCTGTTCATATTTAAGAAGTGGGTTAAAAAAAAAATCCTAAAAGCCTTGGGCTAGAGCTAACGTTTGATGATTGAGATTTCATGCTAGATTAAGGCTATGAGGCAGATTTATTGGGAGAATTCCGAGTGTTGCCATTTTTAAATGTTAGGCTGGCCCAGTTCCCAGAGGATCTTCCTGTCCTCCATCTTCAAGGGCCTGGCTGCTCCTTGAAGCCACATGGGTAAGAAGAATGGTAGGGTGCCAGTGGCAGAGTGTGAGGGAAGCTCAGCATTCAGTTTGAGTATGGTTTCTTAATCTTTGTTTTCAGTGCAGTACTTTTCTTCCTTCTCCTGAACCTGGTGCCTTTCAGTCAAATGACACTGTTTTACCTATTTTAGACAATAAACTTCCAGCCTTCATCTGTGGAGATGGAGGAAGTCCACATTATCTTGGGGTAACTGCAGGTAAAGAAGGAAAGGAACATGGGCTTTAGTGCTTCTTAAACAGACTCTCAGCAGATCTTCCTGTTTTCAGCCCCAGATTCACCTTTCATGCTTCTAATTTCCAAGCCCATAAGGGTTCTGCAGTATATATTGACTTCTCTGTTTTCCGCACTGCCAGCTTAGGTTTCAGCTTTAGCAAATTGACTAAATGATTTGCTGTTCGTCCATCTTCTTTACAGCTTCCAAAATGGGATTTCTGTCTTCTTTCCTATGTTCTTTGAGTCAAAATCCTTTTTTAAAAATTCCCCATAACCATTACTTTAGTTTCAGATGTGTCAGGTAGGGACTGAAGAAAATGTATGTGTTTAGCCCTCCATCTTTACCTCAAAGTTCCTGTCTATGTATGTATTCCTTTTGCAATATATATAAGCTTTCTGAGATGGGGTATTATGGTTTTCTGGTTTAAAAAAAATCAGTGCTTTTAATTTTTTTTATTTTTGGACAGGATTAATGATAATTTTATATATCTGTCCATCTCCTCCCCTTCCCCCCGCCTTTCAGTTGAAATTCTAGTTGAATTCAAATAGCAGAATGTATCTTCTACTTTGTTTTGTAACAGAGGAACAGGGATTAGTTGGACATTTTGTGTTTTGGCCTGCTGATAGACCACCTTTCTCCTCTCTCGCTACTGTAGTGGCAGATCAGCAGTGGGCAGGCTACCGCATCAACTGCCAACAGCACATCCTCTACTCCTTCTAGTCCCACCATTACTAGTGCAGCAGGATATGATGCAAAGGCTTTCGGTTCACCTATGATTGATTTGAGCTCACCAGTGGGAGGTTCTTATAATCTTCCTTCTCTTCCAGATGTAAGTATACAGAAGATTTATACTAAGAATCTTTTGATAATTTTTAAGTGAACTTAGATCTGGTAAAAAGCCTTGAGTTAGTCAGATTATAGGTTGTGTGTTTGGTTTTAGAAGTCATTTTTATTCTTTAGAAATCTAACAGGAGGAAAAATAAAAATGCTAAGCATTTAAATATACTATGGAATATATTTCATGGCACTGCAGTTAAAGGTGTCTGTGAATGAAGGATTACAGTGATGGAACAGGGAAAGCAGGGAAGTGGAGGATCTGAGAAGAGGTACTGGCAAGTTGAATTGCTGGAATGTGCTCTTTTAGAGTAAGGCTGGCAGGGGAGACTAGAATTGAAGACATCAGAAGAGGTGGAGACAATTTTAACAATGGAAATGAAAACATTTCCTCCCAGATCATACTGGCCAGTGCAGAATTACCTCTGATTTATTTTATATTTAAATTAAATACATGCACTTGCTATTTTTGTAAATATGACTTTTTAAAAAATCTCCAAAGGCAGAAAATCCAACATTCTATAGACAGATCTCCAAGTATAAGTTGATACTTATTTTACCTTATCTTAACCCTGTAAGGTTAGAAAATTGTGACAGAAACATTACAAACTTAAAAGAAATATCTTGTCAGATTGTAAAATAATTTTTTAATTTTCATTTAGTTGGTTTTTCAAGTTATTGAGATCAACTAATACTTCAATGTTAATCTTACCAGAGTTTCTTAATTTTTAAAATAATGGTGTATACTTTAAATGGGTGAAGTACATGTATTTTTCATACTATGATACTTCCTATGTGGTACATAGCAAAGCTTCTTTTGTCTCATTCCTATAATTTTATTTTAGCTTTTAGGATTACCTTGCAATGTAAATAACTTTTCTTACATTAAGAGCCAGTAGATCCAGTCACATTGCAGTATGTTTTACACTCTGAAAAGTATTGGCCAAGGTATTGCCCAAGAAATATTAAACATAATTTAACATAAAGGTGTGCTTACTACCTACCCTAAAGAGGACCCACAGAAAGTAGAATTGTCCTTCTGCTCTTTTCTCTGCAGTCCTCAGGTACAGGTGACACTTTGTCTCCCAGGCTTGCTCGACTGAAATTCTTTATCTGAACCATAGAATAAAGAAGCTTTTTCTCAGTCCTCTCAAAGATGGTTCATAACTAGCACCATTCTAGATGGAAAGTTGAAAAGTAAATTTATCACACACAATCTGTGCCCTAGGACCATAAGACTTAAGCCCCTCATAGAATCCTGATTGAAAAGGGCTGGAACTATGTTAGAGAACTGAACTTGAACTTTAATCACAAAGACATTTTGGGGAAATAACTGGTCTATTTAAGTATGATAAGTATTTGCATCTAGAGAATTAAAGTCTTACTCAGTAGAAATTTATCAGTATTTTAACCAAGAAGTCAATTAAGAAAAAAGTGTTTCCTTTATACCTATTACATTAAAGCAAGAATCTAGAGAGGATCCATTCTTCCTACCAAATAGTAGTAATGTACTTAAATGAGTTAGTGTTCTAGAAATGTGTGATGTGTGGGCCTACTTGATCTATGTAGTCATACCAGAGCACCAGTTCTCAATGTGAGCCAAAGACAGTGGGGGTTGGGGGCTCCACAAGATCCTTCCTTTGTAAGGCCATATTTTCTTCATATTGTTCAACCAAAACCACACAGCACAACAGATTGTGTGCGGAAGCAGATATAAGAATCTAGTTGGCTGTTAGTAAGCCAAATTAAAGAGGTTTGCTAACATGTAAAACTGTGCTGTTTTTCTCATCACCTTTTTTTTTATTGACTACCATTTGTTATTTTTAAATAAGTATTTTTTGTTTCAATTTTGATGGGTTTGAATGACACATGATACTCTTATCTTTGCTGATAACTTCTGAACTACTATGTCCTCAGCATATTTACTAAGATGGAACATTAAGAAGAATGAAAGCTTTTTCAAGATTGTTTATGGGGAAAATATGCATCAGAACTTCTCAAATAGGATATTTACATATTTTATTATTTGATAGTAATTATACTATTAAACTTTTCTATTAAATTTAAAGTAGTTTTTAACTTGCAAAGTCAGGATGCCGTGAAATAAATTTCTTTTCTTATAAGATTGACTGTTCAAGTACTATTATGCTGGACAATATTGTGAGGAAAGATACTAGTATAGATCATGGCCAGCCAAGACCGCCCTCAAACAGAACCGTCCAGTCACCAAATTCATCAGTGCCATCTCCAGGCCTTGCAGGTAAAGTGGGCTTCTTTGGATTTTGTGAGTGTGTCCCATTTTTTAACTCTACTTGCAATGACCCCTATACCCCTTTTTGTTGGATGATTAAAATGAGTCTTGAGTTTTTGGCACTATTTAAAATTAATATACTTTCAAAGTGGGAAGCAAAGGTTAAACCTCTGTACCTTTCCAATTTCAATAAAACTTACAGGCATTAGAGCATTCCCAAGAGGAAATTAGTATTGTGGTCTCTTTTGGGGTGTAAGTTGCCTAGGGTCCAAATTTAGCAGTGTCATTCACTTCTTTGGTGGTTTTGGTGGTTTTGTTATTTAATTAATGTTTACAAACTTTTTAACATACCTATTCATTTCCTTTAAAGCACTCTATACCTACCCCCAGAGACCTTGGCAAAATAGGTACTCTAGAACAAAATAAGGAAGGAGGAGAATTTCTCAGGTCATTCAGCAGTCACACAACAGTAATGAGGCAGTTACACAATTTAAAAGGAAATGCTTACTTAAAACATAAACTGGAAGAACACTGTTGGCAAAATATGGCAGAGAAAATGTTTAATTATAAAACAAGTTTGTACAAATAAATAAGGCAAGTACTCAGTATTGCCAGAGGACATGAGTAGATAATTCCCTGAAGAGGAAATACAAATAGCCAGTAACTTGGGGGATTAAGTCTCACTAGTGGTCATTAAAAATATCAAAACAAGACATAATTTCTAACTGTTAAAGTAGCAAAGACTTAAAATAGTGAAAATACTCATTGATAAGAATGTGAGAAGAGAATACTCCGATACATAGCTGGCGGGAATGTAAGTTGACAAAACATTTCTGTGAGCCATTTTTACAATATTACTAAAGCTAACATTTATCCATTGCTGACTCTGTGCTAGGCATTGGACAAAGTATCTTAAGGTCATTGCCTGTAGAATACTTGTTTCAGTATCTCCATTAATTGGTCTCTGTGTGGCTTTCTTACTTGGACTGCTTTTATATCAGCGCCTGCCACTTTTTATTGTCTTCTGTAGCTTTCACTGATGCTGGTGTCCTCACTGACATTTTACCATGGTTATTCTAACTTGGAACATTTGACAGTGTTTGGAAACATTTTTGGTTGTCACATCCTAGGTGGAAAATACAGAGGGATACTGCTAAGCATCCTACAGTGCACAGAACCCTGCCCCCCCCCCCAAACAAAGAATTATCTGGCCTAAGATGCTAACAATAGGCTGAGACCCCTGTTAGTCTAAGGGAGTTAGACTTTGCTGGGAGTCCAACAACTGCTTACTGTTTTCTATTATTTAGTTGTGTTCCGGTTTCAATGTAGTATTATGTCAGCACATTCAATAGGAATTTAATACATAATTATTAACTCATTTTATGAATGTGAATGATTTCCTCTTCTTCAGGACCTGTTACCATGACTAGTGTACATCCACCAATACGTTCACCTAGTGCCTCCAGTGTTGGGAGCCGAGGAAGGTAAACTGACTCAACCTTTATTCTCTCATATATAAATCTCCAGTTAGATTTCTCTTGACTGTTGTTCCAACGTGCTCTTTTTTTGAACAGCTTCCTTTATTTTTAACTTTTAAATTAAAATGTTAATAATTATTATATATTAATTTGATAAACTAGTGGATCAAGTAAATAAAGTGCAGTTTTGTCTTTAAAGGTACAGAAATTGGGATGGGGGTTAATATGTTGAAAATAAGAAAATACATTTGACTTTGCCTAATAGCAAGGAAAATTTAAATGAAGTAGGTATCACATGCTGTACTATATAGGAATGTATATAAATACAAGCTTAGGGGGAAAAGAAACAATAACTTTATACTAACTTCAGTGTTCTGACTTTTTTTAAAGCCAAACATTAATTCTGCCTTAAAATAAATGAACTCATAATAGTTGAAATTCTATCTCAGCTTACTGCTTTGCTCCTCTACTTCTTATACTTGCAAATTTCTCCTAGATAATGAACCCAGTTCTTAACTTGCCTAATCATATGGAAGAAGCATTCTCTGCAGAGAAAAAGGTTGCTTTTAATCCCCTAGAACACAGTGGCTATCTGTAAAAGGTTTTTGTCCCACTACACTTTTAAATAGCAAAACACCAATAATTTATGTCTCTAGTTAATTGTCTTCACACTTCGTGACAGTAAATCATTAATGGGAGTCCAGGGTCTCTGTCACTGAATAGAGAAGGAAATGGGACATGGGAAAGCCTAAAAAGAAGATGCTAGCTCTAAGATACTGAGTTTCAGTTGTAGAGCTTCAAAATATTGAAGCCAATTTTCTTTTAATTCAGATTTTTATTTAAATGTATTTAAATGTCTTTCCAGAAGTATAATGTAACTATTTAGATAGGCTAATATATAAGACTTTTTATACATGAAGCAGTTGCTCTTCAGTTATGTATCATTTATTGATAATGGAACATAGTAACCATTGCTGTGAAGATATAGCATTATTCCTAAAAGCAGTTGTTACACTTTGTCTTGAAATGTTTAAGGTGGCATTCTTTGATTTTTTTCCCCCTCTTTCTTTCTTATAGTTCTGGCTCTTCCAGCAAGCCAGCAGGAGCAGATTCTACACACAGAGTCCCAGTGGTCATGTTGGAGCCAATCCGAATAAAACAGGAAAATAGTGGACCTCCGGAAAATTATGATTTTCCTGTTGTTATAGTGAAACAAGAATCAGATGAAGAATCTAGGCCTCAAAATGTAATTATATTAATTTGGGGAATATTATGCCTATTTGGGGGATAGGATGAAAGAAACTTTTAAATAGCAGATAGGAGATTATAATTTGTTATATTTGAAAACCAGGAAATAGTCAACCAGGGTCGAAAAATTTAAGGAACTCTCTCAGTAAATTAAAAGAAAAAGATGGATAAAAAACAGAAGAGTTTGAGAAATCAGAGGCTCAAACAAGGAGGTTGGGCATTTGAATAAAACAACATGGAAGATAACTGCCCAAAAAATAATACAAGGAAGCTTACTGTAACTGAAAAGTATGATCATCTGAGTTGAAAGGACCCATCAAGTACCAGAACATTAAATGAAAAAAGGACACAAGTTACTACCATAAGTTTCAGAATACTGGGATTTCTAAAAGCCTCCACATGGAAAAAAAAACATACAAAGGAGCAGACATCATAATGGCACCAGGTCCTCAAAATGGACACTTGAATCTGAAAGATAGTAAGGAAATATCCAAATTGTGAAGGGGAAAATATTTCATAGCCAGAATTCTGTATCAATCATGCATAAAGATTAAATAAGCATTTTTTAGACATGTATGTAGGGTCTCAGAAATTTTAACTCTCATGCATTCATTCTCAGATATTTGAGAATATGCTTCATCAAACATGATTGAACCAAGAAAGAAGGCATAAGATCCCAGAAATGGGATCTAACACAGAAAAGAGTAGCTCCCAGTACAACAGCTTCTCTAGTACACCATGTAGCAGAGGACAGAAGACTTCACAGGGGTGTATGTAAAGGCAAAAATGTTTGGCAGTATTGAAAGGCATTTTATTGCCCTATGGAGTTTGTAAGAAAGACTTAGGACTAGAAAAGTAAGCAAATGAAAGGAAGGAAGGGAAGCAGGAACAATTGAACCATAGTAAAAACAAAAAGACGAAAGAGGAAGTGTAGTCATAGTACATTGTGTAGTTATGTAATGAGCAATATTTATAGTCCTAATTAGATAAACAGACACCTGTATTACACAAATTTGACTAAAAACGAGATCTGATCAGGATATAACCTGAATACACATTTAACCAAAAATTGAATTTTTCAGGATACTTAACCAGTGCAACAATGATAGTGACATGGAATCGATGTTGGCCATAAAGTTACACTGGTACCTAACAACTTAAAAACAATTAAAAAATAAATAAATTGGTCCTTAATAAAGCTTAAGAGGGTGGCATGAATGGCATGTGTGTGTAGGGAGGGGATGGAGAGGCAGGAAAGATTAGAAAAATCTAATCTTCGATACTAAGGAATATATACATATGTTTAAAACTGAGCATGACCTGAGCTAAAGGCAGATGCCTAACTGACTGAGCCACCCAGGTGTCCCAAATTTAGATTCATCTTAGAATTATCAATGATTTCTGCAGAAGTGAAATTCTAGGATTTAAAGCACTGTACTTTTCTGTGAATGATAAAAATTCAACAGTAGGCATAGTTTGTCTGAGTATAATTTGAACTAATAGCTCAGTGTATTTACAATTCATATGGTTGACTCTCCACTACACACCTATTCTCCCATTTCTGTAGCTGTCAGCAAATAAAAAGAGATTTCTTATATTATCCACACTCCCATTCTGCTGATTGTGTATTTTGATGATAGTTTTTAGTAGAGGTTCATGTTTTTATCCCTGGGGACTCCTATAACAGCAATAAACCTGTCTCTTACATTTTTACTTCTTCATTACTTCCTTTGAAGTACCCGGGTGCCTATGAGAGAGGATTCTGCAGTCCAGAATTGTAATAGTACAAATAAAGTCAGTTTTGAGAAATAAGACCTATTCTTCTTTCCATTGCAGGCCAACTACCCAAGAAGCATACTCACCTCCCTGCTCTTAAATAGCAGTCAGAGCTCTACCTCTGAGGAGTCTGTGCTAAGGTCAGATGCCCCTGATAGCACAGGAGATCAACCTGGACTTCACCAGGAAGGTTCCTCACATGGAAAGTCTGACTGGCTAGATGCCTCCCAGAAGTCACCCCTTCATGGTGGAGAGACCAGGAAAGAGGATGACCCCAATGAGGACTGGTGTGCAGTTTGTCAGAATGGAGGGGAACTCCTGTGCTGTGAGAAGTGTCCCAAAGTATTTCATCTTTCTTGTCATGTGCCCACTTTGGCAAATTTTCCAAGGTAAGACGGTATTTGCTTCCCTTTCCCACATTCTTTCACTATAAAGAACAATCCCTGATCATTGTAATGTAACATGAAACTTTAGAAATGTAAATAAAAGTCCACTTCACACAAATGCATACTCCAAAACCTTCAACATAGGGTTTTCAATACTCTGCTTCCCATTGCCTGTGCATCTCTCAAAAACCTAGACTGTTGGGACGCCTGGGTGGCTCAGTTCGTTAAGTGCCTGCTTTCCCCTCATGTCGTGATCCCAGGGTCCTAGGATCGAGTCCCACATCGGGCTCCTGGCTCAGCAGAGAGCTTGCTTCTTCCTCCCACTCTTGCTTGTACTCTCCCTCTCTGTTAAATGAATAAATAAAACCTTAAAAAAATTCTAAAAAAAAAAAAAAAGAAAGAAACCTAGACTGTTAAGAAAGAAAAAAAAAAAATAGCCAGTCCTTCAAATTATTACAGGTTCTTAACCTAAAGAACAATGATCCTGGTACATAATAATTGCCAAAATACTCCATCGTATTTGCCAAGCATTAAGCTGTATCATTTACAAATATGTCAAGTACATTTTCAAACCAGCCCTGTGCGATGCTGCTGCTGCTGCTGCTGCTGATCATGATGACGATGACGTCGAACAGCAGCCACTGGGCTGATCTCTTCAGTTCTTCAAAAGCTATACTTTTTAAATTTTAATTTTACGCTTAAAGTTGTAAGAATAGTACCAAGAACATTTCTTTTTCTTGAATCATTTTAGGGAAGATGCCAGTTTTGCCTCACATCAGCCATAAATTAATGTGTGTGTGTTTGTTTTATGTGTTTATTTCGCATATGTGTTTCATGCCTCTTTGACTAGACTAATAATTACGGCTTTGACCCTCGCGCTGTATTGCTGCTGAAAGGCTCTCCCAGCATGGTGCTATGTACACAGTAGTTATGCATGCAGTAAACCCTCAGTGATTACAGTTGATGCCCAACAAACAAATCTGTACCGTAGATGGTGGGGAGGAGTGGGAAAGGGAGATGGTGAAGCGAGAAATGATGCAGTAGGAATTCAGAAGTACTTTATCCCCCAACAGTGGAGAATGGATTTGCACTTTCTGCAGAGACTTATCTAAACCAGAAGTTGAATATGATTGTGATGCTCCCAGTCACAACTCAGAAAAAAAGAAGACTGAAAACCTTGTTAAATTAACACCAATAGATAAAAGGGTAAGTTTTTTTTTCCCCCAACATTTCTAACATACATTGTTAGTTAAACAGGTTTGTTTTTGTTTTTGTTTTTGTTTTGTTAGATGGGGATTATTGTAATGCCAGTGTGCCTTTCATTAGAGAAGTGTATATTCAATCAAATTTTACACTGGCCTCTTTTTCTTTAGTTTTTCTTTAAGAGTATAGAAATCTTGAATAATATAACTTACAACTTTTTCTGGTTAAAAATAATCACATTACTGCCTATACATTTTCTAGAAGCTTAAAAGACTGTACTGGAGCAAGGTAAAACATGTATCCTCTATGTGGTCAAGAATTGTAGTTTACCTTTAGTAAACTTGTTTTATTTCTCCTGTAAATAAATTTTCTTCCTAATTTGTTGAGAATCAGCAGGAAAGAGAAGGGCTTTTCTATTTACTCTTCCTGGAAATAGTTCCATTCTTTTACCAGATGGTACTGGGTTTATACCTCAAAGCCAACTAATATAGTTAAGTGTAATTGACATTTAAAGCTACTACACCAACACTTCTTTAGTAGTTAAAGAAGTTCTTTGCTAAAATATTGAGTAAAACAATCAGTATGAAAGTTACTGTGCAAGAGGGGGCCCAAACACACACTGCCAGTGCTACACAATAGTTACTGGGATTAAACCCTCAGCAGAGAAGTAGCCAAGTGCCTGGATAGCACCATGTGCATTCAAAGAAGCAGCCTTAGGACTAGACACACCATAGAAAAGGGTCCCTCTGTGGATCTCTTAACATACATATACCCTTTTTTATTGACTATTAATAAATCAGTATATAAATTAGAGAGATAATTGGAAATTTGTTTTTAGAAAGAGCTTTAGGTGGGTTTCATATGATACTGCTTTTTGTTCCTATAAGAACTGCTCTCCTATATCACATACAGCCCAAACTGTTAAACAGTAGAATTCAGTAAATGACTGAAGAGATCAGAACTCTAAGTATTGATATTTTTCTGGTATTCATCTGGTTTTAATTTTTATTGTATTTTGAGACCCATGGCATTGGTATTAAAAATAAGCTGTGACTTCATTATTTTACTATATTTTTATTTTTTTGCTCAGAAGTGTGAACGCCTACTTTTATTTCTTTACTGCCATGAAATGAGCCTGGCTTTTCAAGACCCAGTTCCTCTAACTGTAAGTATTAACATCATTTTGTGCATTTTTACATAGTTGGATGATTTTTGTTGTTGCTTTTTAGAGTGCACACTAGTGGGAGCAAGGGGGTGGTATAGGGAGAAAGAATCTTAAGCAGACTCCATGCCTAGTGCAGGGCTCAGTTTCATGACCCTGAGATCATTACCTGAGTCGAAATCAAGAGTTGGACCTCAGCCACCCAAGCACCCCACAGTAAGATGATTTTTCTAAACTTGATTTGTGAGAATGTGGTTTTTCTAGCATTCTGTGGTAGTTAGTTTCCTATATCTAATCCAAATCTTAAAGCTTTATTAACACAAATGGAATACTTTGATCTTGAATACACTTTGATGTTCACAAATTGGCCCCAAGCTTGTATTCATTTCTCATAAATTTTCATGTATTTTACCCACTACTCTCTGCAGTGATTTCTGTTAATCTCTTTCAAGAGGCTTAGGCATATAGCCTAAGCTATTGGGGAAAAACCTATAACTTAAGATAAATTCTTTGTACATATTTTGATTTACACAGGTCCAGACTTCAAGTACTAAGTAAATTTATAACAGTAGAGGAAGGGGTGTCTGTGTGTGTGTGTGTGTGGAGGGGGTGGTTTCTTTATCAGTGACAAAATAGTACACGGAAAAGCAATGAGAACAATCTGAATTTTATTTTCCTGCTTGCAAAATGTATTTAGGACTGGTAGAATTTAGTCTTTTTATTAAACCATCTCATTTATTTTGAAAGGTGCCTGATTATTACAGAATAATAAAAAATCCAATGGACTTGTCAACTATCAAAAAGAGACTACAAGATGATTATTCCATGTACACAAAGCCTGAAGATTTTGTAGCTGATTTTAGATTGATCTTTCAAAACTGTGCCGAATTCAATGAGGTAAGAGGAAAAAGAAAAAAAAAGGGAAGAAGAAAGAAATAAAAAACCACAGCAATGGGGAGGTAATATTAAACCAAACACTTTCTCAGCAAAAGAGATGAAGATCTATAATAGCATAAATTTCTAGAAGTTCAAGTTTGTCAGGTAATGAAAGGTAATTAGGAAGACTATGTCCACATTCCTATTATTCCTTTTCAAAGGTTTCTTATATGGTACATGGAAATGCAAATTATAGCTGACAACTTGAAAACAATTTAGAAAATATTTTTATCTAGAAGCAGCCTTTGTTATTCCCACCTTTATTTCTTAAAATATGGCACTTCCAGACTAAAGTCTTCTTGATGCTGATCTTGAAATATTAAGGTTGTGGTCTAAATAGCTCTGGTATTTAAGTTTTCTCAGTTTTTGATCTGTCAGTTGATCTGAACATCTGTCAGACTTACAGACTTTTGTTGATGGTTTGTTTCTGTATTGGTTACTTGCTCCAGAGATCCATATTTCATTTAATTTGCTTTAAAAAACACCCGTTCCGTGATTCTGTGACTATGGCATCTCTTTGATAATCTCAATTTAGTAATACAGTCATATAGCTATCACTACCTTTAGAAAAATCCAGATGATTCCAAGCCTTTTTTTTTACTTACTTGACCTTCTCTAGACTTTGCTAGCCCCAGACTATTACTTCCTTTATATCAGTGATGATGCATAAACATTTTCCCAAACTTGAGTTAAAAGAGAAAATGTGAGAAACATACTTTTTATTGACTGTCTGAAATATTGGTGTTTGTTTTTAATTCATGTTTTTATTTTTATCCACAGCCTGATTCAGAAGTAGCCAATGCTGGTATAAAACTTGAAAGCTATTTTGAAGAACTTCTAAAGAACCTTTATCCAGAAAAAAGGTTTCCTAAACTAGAATTCAGGAATGAATCAGAAGATAATAAATTTAGTGATGACTCAGATGATGACTTTGTACAGCCCCGGAAGAAACGCCTCAAAAGCATAGAGGAACGCCAGTTGCTTAAATAAGCAACACCATTGGTGTGTGCTGGTTTTTAGATTTTTGGGTTTTGTTTTTAAAAAACATTTTGTCGGTAATTTTAACATCATTACAAAAAGAGTTTGTGACCACTCTGATCTGTACGTTTTTGATGTTTACTAGATTTTGATTTCCTTAATAAACCATTTCTTTTAATCTTCTTATTAAGAACAAAAAAGAAGGGAAGTAAGGAAAGGAGTAAAAGGGAGTCGGAGAAGGGTGGCAGGAAGGAAGGGAGGAAGAAGCATCAACAACAAAAAGACATGCTTCCTACTTCTTGGATTTCAGAGCTACAGTTGGAGTGATAGCAACTATAGAAAGGAAATAGAGTATGTATGAACTCTTAAGTTGAAAATTTAATGTGGTTTGGATGTGTGCATTAACCGATTTTTAGAAAATACCACTACCCATTAATTATGGCCCAACCATGAGTTTAGGTGTATGGTACTTAAGAACAGTACTCCGCGAACATGAGTGGTAATAAGAGTTCTATCCTAGAATGCTGACTGGTACAACAAAAAAGTAGATTAGATGCTATTAAGAAGGCACCTAACAGTATATCATGTAAGATGGCAACTGTATTAAAGAAAAAGCAGGAAAACAAATGTTTGATTTTTGTTTTGTTTTTCCCTTGTCTGTAGAGGTGTTTGGTATAGCAGGTGTTCAAAGCCATTTTTCGTACATTTCTAAATATAACTTCTTCCACTGAAGAAGTAAGTGTACACGTTTAGTTTGCTGTGTGTGTCTGTGTGGTTTGTTGTTTGCTTTTTATCTGTGCAGGTGATCCTTTTATAACGACTCATTGTTTGCAGTATGGCTGTTAGTGGAACTACCAAGAACATAAAACTACAGCAGTGTGTGCCATGTTTGATGTGAGGATTCTTCAACATATACCCTGGGCATTAAATATAAGTTCCCCTAAAAGGGACTAGTTTTGTGGTTTTCATCTTTCTTTATAATTTGGAATAAAAATCTGTTCTGGAATTTGGGAGCAGGCAGTTGGAGGGAATTACAATGAAAATTTAATTTTTCCTGAAGCTTCTGTTTCCTATTTTTAAAGTCAGTACCCGAAATTGAATCTTTTATCTTACTTGATTTTGAATTTCATTTTCATCCTCCCGATAGAGATACAAAAGACCAATCTTCTGAGAGTAAGCACAGTGCTAATGAGCCAGACCTCACTAGTTAAACTGACATTCATTTATTCCTTTCGCTTGTTCAGTGTCAAAGAAGGAAACTAAATTTAGAAGAAAAAAATTGTGCCAGTCTAACATTTGACAAAATATTTACACATAAAGTTTTTCAAAGTAACCTTTATAAAACATTAGTTGACTGAGGGAATTTTTCTCTCTAGGCTGATAGAATAAAAATAAGGCTGAGGTGAAAAAACCTTAAATCTTCTTTGGATGGTTTCAACTTCCATGAATTACACCTAGAGTCCTTGCTTTTTTCCACAAGGCATTACTTCTTAAAATGGACAATTTGAAAATATCCTGGGGCTAGTTCATTGTTTTCATCATTGTTGTTAAAGATAAAATAGAAAACTTAGGAACAATAGCTTCTTGTCGTAGACTTAGGTCTTGTCGATAATATGTCAATTACTTATTAATGGTTAAGAAGTCTTAATCACTTTTCCAAATATGTGTTTCAGAATAGTTGTTGTATTGTGAATATGTGTTAGACATTTATTCTCCAAAGTCTGAACAAATTTTAATACCAGTGCATATCCCATTTAATTTTTTTTTCTCTCTAGCATTTTTAGCACAGCAGCTGTGGAGGTTTTGCTAGTAAGTTTATTGTTATCTCAGAATTCTCTTCTTCTGACCATTTGTTCTTCCATACTTGTTTCCCAAGTTAAAACAGCAACACATAAATTTTGAGGAGGGTACAAAGGGAAATAGCACTTAAGGGAGAAAAATATGTATATATAATTTCTTAAATGCATCTGAGCCAGAATTTCTTCTATTGTGCCCAAAACTTTCATTGTTACATTTAGTCATCATAATCTTTTAAAAACAGTATTTCACCTTTACTTTTTTTTTTTTTTTTGCTGATTGAAAGGTAGTGTTAAGAACCATCTTTCCTATAATCACACATAATATAAATTACATTAAAACTAGTATTTCTCTCTCCAAACAACCTTTTCATAATGGTCTTTATTAAAGTCCTGTGACCTTATTAACAAGCACCTGTGTCTGGGTGGATCCCAGTTTAGTAGCTCTTATGAGGTGAGCCTCACCCATAGTTCAATGTGATTCAAACAACCTTGACCTAAACTTAAAACACTCCAGTGTTTACCTCTGATCAAAAACTCCAGATTTCCTTCTAGATTTGGAACCACGGCCCAGTGTCATAGATGTAAGACCCTGTAATACTAGATGTGATAACATGATGACACCTTTGGCCAGAGCTTGTGAATTGAACAGACCATGTGGGAGCTAGGATTTACCTAATTCTGGCTCATCAAAAGCTTTTGCATGTATCAAGCATCTGATATTTTTGGCTTAAGGAAATAATGTATTCAGAATACATTTGGACATGAGCATCTGGCAATGCAGTTATTTTGTCCTTTCAATTAATAGGCCTTGCTTGTCTTCTCTGAGTGGAGGGGTAAGAAGTCGGATGTGCTAAAAGGAAAATGCCCTCTTGGTAGTTTTACTTGCTTTTCCAAGCTAAAGAACAGGCTCCACATTTTACTCCTACGCCATAGGATAAATGCAGTATAACTTAGGAATACTTCAAAAAGATTCACTCCACAATCAGAAGGGTGAGTATACAGTTGATTGCTCCATTTATGAATTTGCATTTCAAATTTCTGTGTTGTTACGGTGCTTAAACTTTCAAATTTGGGTTCCATAAACAGACTAGTTAGAAATGAAAGGAGGAACCCTTCCTTTTGCTGAGGCCTGATCCATAAATTGTGAATCCCTAAAGTTGCTACATGTGAGCAAAAGGTTTGTAGGTGTAAATAAAAGATGTGCTTATTTTCTGTTATGAATGAGAGAAATTGATCGGATTGGTTATTATGGACATGACTATGAGTTGGACCATCTACTTTCTTATGGAAGCCCTCCTTTTAAGTAAAATGTACATATTTTTTAAAGTATTTTGTAACCTCATGTAAATTAATAGTTGATATCTTTTTACATATATTGCCCTTTCCTCTTGGGTGTGAATTTAGTTAAGTCATAGTTCACAAAGTGGTAGCTCGTGTTCCTTAGTGAGAATCATGCTGGCCAGTCAGACCACCGGTTATTTTCCCCACAAAGATTCGCTTATTGTGAAGGACCTCATAGGCAGCCGTCTTTGTTGTTTGGTGTTTTGTTTTGTTTTGTTTTGTTTTAATTTGGGGGGGAGGGGCAACTGGTGCTTTGATTTTTAATAAAAATTAGCTTTGATGGATTTTAACTGTGAATGTTTTACCACAAGGAATTTTAATGGAAAAATTACACTATGTCATTCAGTAGAATCTTAACTAGTTTGAGTCTCTCTTCGTTACTGCCTTTGTGTGTTCCTCTAAAGAAGTGATGCATATAGGAATGAGCTACTAGTCTGTAAATAAGAAAACTTTCTTAAAAATTCTAACATGTATTTCATGAGCCTTATAAGCAAAAAGTAATTTTACAAACAGGAAGGAAGGGGGTGATAACTTTAGTTGCTGATTCCCATCCCCCTCAAAGTAGGAAAACGAAAGATGTCATAAAAAATTTTTCCTTGTCTAAAACCTGTTGGAAGAGGAGGGGAAGACAGAGTAGGGACTTTTACAGGTCACTTACAAAGTTTACTTATGTTAATTTCACCTATAAACTTTAAAAAGTTTTAATTCTCAGAAATTATGACTTTTTAAAAACTCCACTATTGGATATGGCACCTGGGTGGCTCAGTAGGTTGGGCAACTGGCTCTTGGCTCGTGATTTCAACTCAAATCATGATCTCAGGGTCCTGAGACTATGCTTAGCAGGGATTCTGCTTGAGAATTCTTTCTCTCCCCCGTGCCCCTCTCCCTACTCAGACCTGCTCCCTATTTCTCAAATAAATCTTTAAAACTCACTGTTGGATATTAAACATCTTACTTTGATAGGGCTGAGAATAGCCTTCTGTTTGAGTCTTGAGTTTTTAAGTAGAATAATTAAGTCTTACTTTGAATCCTAAAAATGGCCCTTACCTAAAAATTCCAAGTTAAAAATTTAGCAAAATTCTGTTTCTCCTATCTTCAAATGTAGATGTGGAAGGAAGTCTAACGTCCTCTGCCATGTATCTGGATACTTGTGAATTCCTTACCCATGCTCTCTAATGCCTTTAAACCTAACACAAATGCACTAGAGAATTCAGTCCAGAATCTCTGCATACTACTGATTAAAGCCAAGTTATTGGGGGGGGGGGCAGGGAGTTGGGGATATAATATATAGATCAACCAGGGTAAGCACTTCTCAACCTTGGAATGGGAATGTATGGACCTGAGAGGTAGCATTTCTCCAAAGAAAATCAGGGTATTAAGAGGAAAGAGGAAAACGCCAACAAGACAAGAATGAGGTACCATGCTTTAACAATAATGCTAGTTCTCTAATCTAATTGATTTTAGGGATTTATTGATGAGGGTATATGCTGAGAAAGCCCAAAATACAAAAAGTTTAAAACAAAGGTTTCAGCATTCATATTACAGGACGAGTTTCTGCCATTGTAGACTATGCTTTAACGAGACTTAAATCTTGGGGCACCTGGTGGCTCAGTCTCTTAAGTATCTGCTTTCGGTATAGGTCATGACCCCAGGGTCTTGGATTGAGCCCCGCGTCAGGCTCCCTGCTCAGCAGGAATTCTGCTTCTCTTTCTACCCTCTCCCAATTCATGTTCTCTCAAACATCTTTTTAAAAAAAAATTTTTTAAGGACTTAAATCAGTTTCTATATATAAAACTATTAGGTTTGGGGTGACTTGAAATTGACCTCCATTTCTACTAATGACTAACACTAGTAGGGAGGGTAAACAATACACTTGAGTTTATAAAGGATTTCTTGAATTTAGTATTCAATTAAAATCACGTTAATAAAATTTTCTGTAGACTAATTCAGTATCTTCCTGGGAGCCTGGGTATTAGACTGGTGGACAACATCGTAAAGTTACTTCAGCCCGGATACCTCCACAGGTACCAAGCGTCCTGAAATTCTTAAGAAGGTACTTGAGCATCAGCTTTTTCCTTGTTGACTGTGATCGTCAACCACTACTATCCTCTGGTTTTATTATATTACTCTTGGGCTTAATTATAAGTTGCTAACACCAGCATCTGGATTTTCAGTTATGATTGGGGGTGGGTTGTTTGGTTAACCCTCTATGTGTAGCCTAGACATCTTTGCATCAGAAATATTTGGGTCTGGGGCGCCTGAGTGGCTCAGTGGGTTAAAGCCTCTGCCTTTGGCTCAGGTCATGATCCTAGGGTCCTGGGATCGAGCTCCGCATCAGGTTCTCTGGTCAGCAGGGAGTCTGCTTCCCCCTCTCTCTCTGCCTGCCTCTCTGCCTACTTGTGATCTGTCAAATGAATAAATAAAATCTTCTAAAAAAAAAAATTGGAGCCTACAATTTTTAATAGCTGTGCCAAGGTAGGCTTGTAAACTTTTAAAAATGACTGAAGAAAACAAATCAGGAGATTCAAACAAACACTTTTTGACGTAGGCAGTCTCCATTCTCAAGGGTCCAGGGAACTGCAGAACTGCGGTAGAAGGCAAGAAGCTTTCATAGGATGAAGAATGAAGAACAAGTAAGTATTAGAGCCCAAAGGTGGCTTGGCACTTGGGGTTTGGCCGACTGGATATATTATGTGTCTGACCAAGTGGAACATTTATAGGGACCTGGACATGCAGTTGTGGTTTGCTGGTGGGGACACAGCCTGAGCAGAGCAGTTCCATCTTGGACCTAGAAATTTATTTCTGTAGCCCTCTGTCCCATTTTTAATCATCCTTTTGACCATTTAAGAAATTTGATCCAAAATAATGTGACTCTCGGTGTAGTATTCAGAAAAGATGTCAGGCTTGTATTGTTGGGGCTTGGTAATGTTCTTGGATTCTCTTGTTAAGTGCATGTGAGCAGCCACTGACTAACACTTAATGAGAGAATACAGCACATTAGATACCAATGCTTAGCAAAATATTGCCTATGGTTTACATAGTGCTCCCGGGTCAAGGTTCCAACTGATGTGGGGTGGCAAATGAACAGTCAAGGAAGAATTCTTAAGAATTTTTTTGGTACAAAAAGGTGCTTTTATTAGAGCACAGGGACAGGACCTGTGTGCAGAAAGAGCTGTCCTTTTGCTGGTAGTTATATGCCTGGTGCTCAAGGGGTAAGGGGTGTGTACAGTATTAGATCACAAATATCTGAATTTCTGTTTGTAAAATTACTTCCATAAGATTCAGCTCATTACTAACAGTGAAATGTACAGGCAATCATAAGACCCTTGAACGTAGCAAACAGTACGTATTTGATCCTTATCGAAACTATGCGGGCTGTAGGTCAGTCTTTTGGGCTAAAGGTGAACATCCTTCTGCATCTCTTCCACATCACTGTATCCCAAACCAACTAGAAATCAAGGAATGATATAGAGAGGGATGTTTCTTTAACCCTGTTGGCCCTGCTTATGTATCTCATCTAATTTTCTGCTTCCCTAGAAGTGTTTATACAGTGAATTTGTTTCAGAGAAAGTGAAGGACTGGAAATTGGGGAGAAGTTTGTGACAAGTATAAAGAACTACCAAATCACCAGCCTCCCACCAGATACAGTAATTAGTTGTAGGTTGGTTACCCTCCTTGGTAATGACCTGAGATACTTATATAATCGTATCCTCCTTACCGGCCAAGGGGAAGCAAAAGATGGACCCAAAAAATCAAAGGATGGTCAGGAAAGGGGGTGGGCGGATGGACTAGTTCTTGGTGTGGTGTCCTAGGAGGAAACACTTCGTTTTAATGTCTGCTTTTCTTCCTAGTCAATTTGATTTTGAATCTTAGGTGTTTACATAGGACCAGATGCCAGATGGAACCTTCCTTAGTTGTGAAATATGTACTCAAGGTTTAGCACTCTAAAATTTGCTAGGGCCCTTTGTTCTCTCTCCTTATTAGAAAAAAAATCTTTTGAGATGTGCCAAGGACCCTCTAGAAACCACCCATTAGTTCAAAGTCAAAAAAACTTTGTTGAGAATTTGAGTTGGGGGAATTTTGTCAGAGGTACCCCCCCTTTTTTTTTAAACATTTTATTTGACAGACGGAGATCACAAGTAGGCAGAGAGAGAGGAGGAAACAGACTCCCCGCCGAGCAGAGAGCCCGATGTGGGGCTCAATCCCTGGACCCTGGGATCATGACCTGAGCCGAAGGCAGAGGCTTTAACCCACTGAGCCACCCAGGCGCCCCCAGAGGTACCCCCTTTAACCAAAATAATTCAAAGGTAAATAACAAAGTTACATAGTTATTTTTTTAAAAAACTTAGTTCTTGTAATAATGAGAAGACTGGGTTAAATACTGGAAGACCTGTTAAAGACAACACAAAGCATGGTCAGTTATTTTGTTAAGACATAAATTCTTTAATCTGCCTAGAAAGCAAAGAAACATGTTTATTTACATTATTTTAAGAGCAGACCAATAATCTAAGAAAACTACTCTTTGAGCAGAAAACCAAATTCTAATTTTGTACCAGTGTATTTTTTTTTTTTTTTTAAGATGGTATTTATTTGACAGACCGCAAGAGCGGGAACACAAGCAGGGGGAGTGGAGAAGGAGAGAAGCAGGCTTCCTGCCAAGCAGGGAGCCCAGTGTGGGGCTGGATCCCAGGACCTGGGATCATGACCCGAGTCAAAGGCAGATGCTTAACAACTGAGCCACTCAGGTGCCCCTGTACCAGTGTACTTCTAATATCAAAAACTTGCTGTATTCTAGGTTTAGAGCTGTTTGTGTTTGGCTCCTATCTTTGTATAAATTTCACTGAATCTAAGGGAGAAGACCTAAAAAGTTCTGTTAGGCTCTGAGTATTTCCTTGCTATTTGGCCATCTTCTGGCCATGGGGTACTATAGAGTTACTTTAAAAAAAAAAAATCCTTGTGGGGCACCTGGGTGGCTCAGTTAAAGCCTCTGCCTTCAGCTCATGATCCCAGGGTCCTGGGATCGAGTCCCACATCGGGCTCCCTGCTCAGCAGAGAACCTGCTTTTGCCCCTCCCACTCCCGCTGCCTGTGTTCCCTCTCTTGCTGTGTCTGTCAAATAAATTAAAAAAAAAAAAAAAAAATCCTTGCAACACTACCTTGCCAAGTTTCAGCCAGCACAAACAGTAAATATTCCTGACAATATTGAACACCCCCAAAAGATTTTTCCCTGATAAGATCCGTAACTCCTCCCAAAGATAACCAAAAGAAAAAAGGACCTTAGCAATTCCCTGAGAGCTAGCAACATTTGGTAGGCCCCTAGCCACAAAAAGGGAGCAACCCACATTTTTGTACAGCCGTCTTTTAGTGCCCCGACCTGACAATTGAGCTGCCTACAGACACAAGAATGAACAACCTATAAGCCCCAGCAGGGAGAAAGCCACAGTCTCAGAAAACAAAGTGAAACAAGATAATTACTACCATCCCTGGGTGAGAAAGGATCAATAATCCATGGGTTTCCTAAAACCAAATTCCTAAGAATCTGATTTGAAAAGGAAAAGACAATGTGCAATTTCTCTTGAACAGGCATTACAGTGGTCCGGAAGAGCTGACTTTGGTAAGAATTCTCACTCTTCACCAGCTTTTGCCAGTTTTATCAGGAGCCCATCTACAGGCTTCACTGAATGGCGTTTAAAATCGAGTGTAGCTCTCAAGATTTGATAAGGTTTTCCATTAATTTTAAATTTCCCAGGCGCCTGGGTGGCTCAGGTCATGATCTCGGGGTCCTGGGATCAAGTCCCATATCGGGCTCTCTGCTCGGCGGGGAGCCTGCTTCCTCCTCTCTCTCTCTCTCTGCCTGCCTCTCTGCCTACTTGTGATCTCTCTCTGTCAAATAAATAAAATCTTTAAAAAAAATTTTTTTTAATTTCCCTTTGGCAGTTTGAGGGAATAACTGGCAGTAACTTACAGGAAAATCCCTTGAAGTTCCATCAACCCTAGCACCGTGGAGTGGGTGGAGGTCTTCTCAGAGTAGATAGGGGGATACTCAAATTTGATAAAAATCTTCGAGGACATTTTTTTCCAGTGTCCAAGTTGATTGCAGTTTGTGGGCCAATGTTTTAGATGATGGACCCCCTAGGACAGATGTGACAGAGGAGATAGAGCTGTTGTCTTGGGTTTCTGGCCTTGGAATTGTTGCTGTTTTAAGGCTGCTAACTTACAGGACCTTTGCCTTGGAAAGACAATGCAGGTCATGGAGGAGTAGACTGTGATTGCTCAGGCCAAGGAAGATAGAGGGGAGTTGAAGGTGTCCGATCATTTTACAGTCTTAAGTATCTCGGGTATCTTAAACTTTATTAGCCTTTTGCATTGAATCAAACTATCATCGGATTTTGAAACTTCTTAGAGACTTCTACGTACCAATTAAAATTGGTATCCCCTCCTGGTGGTTGATTTGGGAACCCTTACTTTTAAGTGCACTTCTTGTAGGTAGATCTAGCTTCCAAGACCACAATTCTTGGACATTAAGTAGGTGTGCTGGAGATGCAGAACTCAGTTCTTTGAAAGTTGAAGATCTTATTTAAGTCTTGGTGTTTCTCAGAGCCAGATTAATTCCCAAGAAGGCTTGGGGATTTTGTGATGTTTTCTGTGTACTGTTTTACACAGAATTTTGAGATTGCCAAGTGACTTAGTGTCAGTCTACCTTGTTCTGTAATCAATCCATGCCCACCAACTTTGCATCTTTGGCGTCCAGAACTCCCATTAGCAGTGGCTTTCAGTAGTCTAGCTTGTACACATTTAGATTTTGTTGTGCCATTGGTTAGAACAGTTTAAATATCTTCCCCTATTTCCCTAAGTCTCCCAGCAGTTTATGCAAAGGATGCACCTCAAGAGTTTAGGAGTTGCTAACTGCTGCCACCCCTTGCAGACTCCCAATAGGATTGCTATGGTACCTTTCTGGGAACTACATTTTACATACATAAATACACACACACACACAGAGTTTTATATATATATATATAAATCTCTAACACACAGTCCATTTAGATCAGAGAGCGACTTACAAAGCCTAAAGTAACTTACCCACGGCCCTTGGTTTTGATGAGAGGAACAGTGAACTCAAAGGGTTCAGCAGGCTCCTTGCCTATTATGTGTCTTATTGGTCCACAGGCCATTAGCAGTCTGCTTCAGATGCTCATCCTTACTGCCACAACGAGTTAAAAATGCTTTAGGTGACCCAAACAAACCTTATTTGACACTTTATGGAGTGGGCAGTGTCCATTCCCAAGAGTCCAGAGAACTGAAAGCTGGCGTAGAAGGCAGGAAGCTTTTATTGGATAAAAATAAGAGGCTGGAGTTGGCTTGGTGATTGGCACACTGAACACACAGTTTCTGGCCCAGTGGAACAGTTACAGGGCCATGAAGGTTATTTCAGTTTGCTAGAGTACCTGGGTGGCTCAGTGAAGTGTCTGACTTGATTCTGGCGCAGGTCATGATCTCAAGTGGTCAAGATCGAGCCCCACCTTGGGATCTTCAGGGAGTCTACTTGAGATTCCCTCTCCCTCTGCCCCGAGCTCTTAACATTCTCTAAAATTTCAGTTTGCTGATACGGCACTCTGGGCAGGAGCTATTCCATCTTGGATCTAGAAATTTATTTCGACACATGGTCTGTTAGCCAAATTTAACCTCTGGCACTCTTTTACACAGTCTAAGAGATAGGGATTTTTTTAAGGCTGAAAGGGTGATGGAGGTATGTGGCAGAGACCATATTTAGCTCACAAAGTGAAATATTTACTGTCTAGTCCTTTACAGGGAAAATTTCCTGATTTTAAGCCATTTTTGTACCTCTGGTTCAAATAGGAAGGATTTTCACCCCTATTGAAGCAGGTGTATAAACCCTCTCCTACAGAGTTTCCACTGCAAAGTATGGATGGGAGTAGTAGACGAACAAGCCGTGGGGTGCCCAGTTTTAGAGATGTCTACAACATGCCTAAATAAATAGCAATAAAAGATTACATCTCAGCATAAAAGCCTTAGGTGTTTTGTTTTCTACACCGTACCTAACCTAGTATAGTGATATGCACGGGTGTGATGTTCCGCATGCAAAGGGCAGGTAAGTGATTGCATGATATAGAAAAGCTTTGTGCATTAAATTTTTTTTTTTTTAGTCTCCCATAAAGTCATGAAATAACACTGAAACCAGGATCTGGGAAAAAGTTTATTCCCAGCTTTTTCACAATTATATACAAGAATCATGCTAATGTAAGCATACTACATAAATAAGCAATTTTCATCAATATGGAGGCCACAATTTAAATAAATACAAATTTAAATTGTGAATGTGACTATTTTGAAAGGCTTAATGATGCCCTTAAGTTCATGCCTTAGCTACCAAATTTCAGGCCAACTTTTTGCTACAAACCTCATGGGAAAATATCAAATATGTATACATTTTCTCTAGGCAACTTTAACAAACGATATCAAAGAAGAAAAGCTACCTTCCCCCCTACCCATCTCCCATAAAAACCTTTCCAGTCTTAAAAGTATATTTTTATAGACATTCTCATAATCTCCCAAGGTTATCAATATAAAGTTTACCCACCTCATTCTCTTATGCCGTATTTTTGAAAAAATAAGCAGTTTAATTACCAAGTAGTGTACAGAAAATAAACCAAATTTTTAAAAATGTGCCACAACTCTTCGTAAAGACAAAGTGTGT
This sequence comes from Mustela putorius furo, assembly GCF_011764305.1. Classification (NCBI taxonomy): domain Eukaryota; kingdom Metazoa; phylum Chordata; class Mammalia; order Carnivora; family Mustelidae; genus Mustela; species Mustela putorius. The sequence goes on from NW_025421998.1 coordinate 91,695,135, forward strand.
TTTTCTTCTCTGGTAGACATTGGTTTACAGGTCTTCATTTAATTTGCTGGAATAAGAAGTGATTCAGTAGATCAATACACTTAATAAAAAGAAAGCCTTTTCCATTCATCCTTAGTGTCTGGCACTCAAAACTAGTACGAGAAGATTTGTTAATAAACTTTTAAGTAACTAAGACCCTACCATTTACCCTTGTGTACCTCACATTAGCAATGGTAGCTTTAGAGTTAATTCTAGTGGGATAAAGACATCATTCAGAAAAATCACACTCTAAGTATCCTCTTTCAAGAATGCTAATTTAAGCATACTACCTAAATAAGCCTTGGGTGTTTTGTTTTGTCCCTGTTAGCAAAGATTTGGAGTAAACCCTTGGTTACTTTAGTTTCAGTGCTGCTCCAAGTTACATGCAAACAAACTGGATACCCAGTTGTTTTGTTTACTGGAACCCATTAAGCAAATACCATGTGTTAGCACACACCTGGATGTCAGGTCTGCTTCAAAGAAGAATTTCCAGACTCCAAGTTAATTCCCGTTGGTCCGAAGATGGTAGTTAAGAATACTGAAGTGATGGGGCGCCTGGGTGGCTCAGTGGGTTAAGCCTCTGCCTTTGGCTCAGGTCATGATCCCAGGGTCCTGGGATTGAGCCCTGCATCGGGCTCTCTGCTCAGCAGGGAGCCTGCTTCCTCCTCTCTCTCTCTGCCTGCCTCTCTGCCTACTTGTGATCTCTCTCTGTCAAATAAATAAATAAATAAATCTTTAAAAAAAGAATACTGAAATGATTTCTGCATCACTTACCTGCAGGGCCCGTCCTTTGGTCTCAATGGGGAGAGTAAATGCAGAAATGGCACATACAACACAGACCGATGAGAAAAGACACAGGGCCCCCAAGAGTGAGGCATTCATAAGAACCTGCAGGTCATAAGGAATGACTCAATTTATTGTGCCCAGTCACTTCTAAAGGATTTTTTTGTCATAAGGGGAAATCCTCTCTCCACCTACATGAGTGAATGTCCTTTGCAACCATTCTATAAATTGTGCTTTCCTGACATCTTAGGTCTTTTATTTGGGCCCAGCTACTGTAGGCATCTTGAGTGACCCTGTGAGTTAGGACTGACATTAACACATACTGGCCAGGTCAGACCTCTCTGCACCCACTTCTCAGTATCTCCAGAGCAAACCAGTATCTGGGGAATATAAGAGATCTGGTTCCCCCCACTTTCATACCAGTCTAGTTTGTTCAACTTCTAATTCTCATTGTTAGTCATGCAGGAGTCCTCTGCCTAACATCCACTCGTTCCCCTTCAGTTCTGACAGGATGGATTAGGAGGAAGTTTATTTAGAGATGTAATCTACAGGTCTCTGAAAAGATAGAAATGGGTCGTCTATGGTCATGATGCTTCATGTGTGACTACTTTCTGTTCAGTTTCCATTTTCCACATTCAGAGTGGATTTCTGCCAGTTGGCCAAGACCACGCTCTGTTTTCTGGCTAGTTCAGACATTCCCCTCTCCTACATCTGTTAACCCAGGGCTGCCTCAAGTTAGCAAAAAGCCAAGCTCTTGGTAGTTGTCAACTAATTTCACAAGGATGTTTAAATAAAGTGACAGAACAGCAAGGTTCTCTCCAGTCACAGAACACTGCAATTTTTGGACAGGTCTAGAAATTAGCAGGTCTAGTCCAACCTAATGTTACCAATGAGCCTAAAGTAAGGAATAAGTGATGACTTGTCCAAAGACACATGTAGATCCCTCACACAATCAAGTGCTATTCAACCTCTTAGGTTCCCCTAAGATACAGAATTGGAGAGCCCATCTTGCGTATAAAGCCTATTGCCTTCCAAAACAGTAAATAATTACACTCACCATGTGAACAACCCACGATATTTACTCCCTGTTGTGTACTCACCCTAGCAAGTATTAGATATTATTTTCTAACTTATCTCCCAAAAAAAGTTACAATTTTCCCCAGAGAAAATCCAGGCTCATAAAAGGGGAAAGGTAGGAACCAAAAGAAACCAGGCATTTGAACCATGACCAAAGTGTGCCACATTTAAGCTTATGTGTCTAGATACATCTGCCAATCCTGCCTTTTCTGTCCTCTAAAACCACAATTCACACCACCAGCAGCCATATTCCTCCCCAACCTTTGCAACAGATTTTAAAGTCTTAGGTGGTATGAGACCTGATGGTTTCAACTGAGGTTACATAACTGCTCTACTACCTAGGATCAGAGAGAGCAACCCCCACCTGGCTTCCCTACAGAAATACCAGTCTGGGCTTCATAGCAGGACTCTAGCAATCCAGTAGATGTTACTGGATATTCTTTCAATAAGAAGTTCCTTTCTGCCTAAGTGAACCAGAGTCAATTTCTGTTGTTTTTAAGGAAGAAATCTATTGCCTGATGATAAAAATCATCTCAGAATTTTGTTACAACATAGATTCGCAGGCCCATCTTTGATTCACTGTATCAAAAAGATCAATCTGTTAATCTCTACTTCTAAAAATCAGCCCAGACCAGGGAAAAAGAGGGACATTACACAGTGATGAAAGGTTTATCCACAAAGACACAACCATTCTAAAGGTTTACCACAGAGCTTCAAAATATATTCAGTGAAAACAAAGATCTAGGTAAATCCACACACAGTTGGAGACTTCAATGTCCCTTTCTCAGTAATTGATAGAACTACTAGTCCGCAAAATCGAGGACTAGAAGAACCTTACAGGCCATGAACCAACAGGGTCTGACATTTACAGAACACCTTACCAAACAGCAGAATACACATTCCTCTCTACAGCCCATGGAACATTCACCAAAATAGACCATGTTCTGGAGGCATAAAATGAACCTTAAAGGATTTAAATCCTAAAGGCACCTGGCTGGCTCAGTCAGTAGAACATGTGACTCGATCTCAGGGTTGTAAGTTTGAACCCACATTGAGTAGAGAGAGAACTTAAATCTTTAAAAAATATTTAAAACCCTAGAATATATTCTGACTGGAAGTATCAAACTAGAAAACAGCAACATCTCCACGTACTTCTAAAATCCAGGAGTCAAAACCTCATGAAAAAAACAATGAAAATACAGAATATTAAATGTGTGGGACACAGCTAATAGGAACAAAAGTAAAATACTTAGGAATAAATATGTAAAATACATATCAAGAAAAATAACTAAAGAATATGTAAAATTGAGTAAGTCTATTTAGTTCTTAGAAAAATGGACTGTGAAAGTACTTCTCAAAATAATCTGTAATTTTAATGAATTCTCAATCTCTATTCAAAGGATTCAAAATCCCAGTAGGAGAAAAAAAATCCCAGTAGGATTTTTGAGTCAATTTGGGTGGGAAATTGATTTTAAAGTTAATTTGAAAGAATGAACATATAAGAAAAACCAGGGAACTTCTGGGACCATGTTCGGGTGAAGGAACTTGAGGGAAGTTATTAGCCTAAGTGGTAGTAAAGTTGTAATCATTAGCAGTGTGATACTGGTGCCAAAATCTGTAAAACAATGAATTACAAAGTAGCTCTAAGTATGGAAATTGGGCTTATTATAAAAGCAGTATGGTAAATCGATTGAGAGGAGCCAGACAAGAGGATGATTAATGGCCTGGGGACAACCAGGTAGGTGTTTTGTTGCTTTTTAAAGCCGAATTCTTACATCTGGCCTTAGACCTTAAGTATAAACAAATTGTGAAAAGATCAAAGAATTTAATGTTTTAGACGAAACACTAAAAGCCTTTGAACTTGCAGTCTCATAGATGCATGAAGGATGCAGGCCAGTAAGCATGATACAAAACACGAGCTCCTTAAGTGAAAATGCTTGGTAAATTGATGACCTAATAATTTTAAATTTTGTATGCCAAAAAAATTGATAGTAAAATCAAAAGACAAACTACAAACATTGTAGTATAATAATGGCTAAATGGCCTGCAGGAGAGTTGCTAATCACATAAATAAGCAATTTGTCAAAAAAAAATATACAAATGTTTAATAAATCTATGAAAGATGTTCAGCTTTACTCATAATGAACTAAGTACAAATTAAGGTATAATTTATTGTCTACCATATCAAAGGATTCAAAAAATTTTTACCATCCTTTTTGATGAGGAAGGAAAGAACACAGATACTTAAGAATGTGGGCACCTGTGGTTCAGACAGTTCAAGTGCCCCACCCTAGGTTTCAACCCAGGTGCATCATCTCAGGGTCATGGGATTGAGCCCCATATGGGGCTCTGTGCCCCACGTCGGGCTCTGCACTCGGCACAGAGTCCGCTTGGGATTCTCTACCTCTCCCCTCGTGTTTGCTCACTCCATCTCTAAAAATGAAGAAATCTTTTTTAAAAAAAAAAAAAGATTTTATTTATTTATTTGACAGAGATCACAAGTAGGCAGAGAAGCAGGCAGAGAGAGAGAGAAGGAAACAGGCTCCCCACTGAGCGAGAGCCTGATGTGGGGCTCAATCCCAGGACCCTGGATCATGACCTGAGCTGAAGGCAGAGGCTTTAACACACTGAGCCACCCAGGCACCCCAGAATAAATCTTTTTTAAAAAGTGTTAATGTTATATCAAGGACTGTGTATTTTTTAAGAGAAGACAGTTTGACAAGATCCATCATAATTTAAGATACATACACATTTTGACTTAAAAATTACCCAACAGACTTTTTCTACAAAATCATGCTTTTTCACTCATATTCCATAGTCATTCCCACATCTCTCTGCGCTATTGTAGGCAGGGAAAGGGGTGTTCCCTAACCATCTAGCTAGCAGACCACCCCCATCACTATCTCCTTTCTCCGTTTTCTATGTTTACATAGCATTATTCATACCAACATATTAGTAAACCATTCGTCCCTTGTCCATTCTCCACTAGAATGTAACTTTAAAGAATGTGGGACCTTGATTGTACAGTATAACATGCAAGAGCTCAGTGCTATCCTATGGCGAATACAGCTGCTCCCATACAGAGCTGTGTGCATGATGGTCAGGGTGCCATTGTTTGTAGAAGCAGAACACAGGAATTATTTGTTCACCCACCAAGTAACAGCTAGCCCTGGCACAGCCATGCAATGGAAACCCATGCACTTACTTGAAAGAATGAGGTTAATTTACATTTACTAACATGAGAAGATTACGAATGTGAAGGCAGCTGCAATATGCAGATATGTGTGGATAGATGGACAGTTTGTGTATGTGTGTTTACATACGGGCCTAGCTACACGTACACACACAGATGGACATAAACTGTAAAGAGCAGTCGGGACTATTTGATGACTGCTGTGAGCCCTTAAGCCTCACCCTTCCCTTATATTCTTCTGCCCCAAATTCTGAACTGCCAAGAGAGCCTGGGTGGCAACGAAAGACCCACACCACACAAGCCACCACCCTACGGTGGGACCCCTCACCCTGGCCACACTAAACATCCCAGCCAGCCAGTCTCCTTGCCTTGCCCTCTCAAGGTCAATTCAGAGCTGCTTGAGAAGGCTGTCCTGCTCTCCCATGAACCTCAACTCTGTAATTAAGTTAAAACAAGACCTTCCCATACCCCAGTGACGTGTGTACACATCATCAGTCCTGACTTAACGACAAAAACATGGAGGGTGCTCCATCCTTCTCCACAGGTGCCTAGAACATGGACACAGAGAAATGTAGATAGAAAATGCACATATTCATGGAAGTATGTGTACCTACTTATATCTATGCATCCAAGAATATACAAATATTACTTATGTACAACACCCAGAGAGACAAATACATGCATAGAAAAGAATCTGGAAGAATATGCCGGAAAACTCCCACTCAGCGGGGACTCTGCTTCTCCCTCTGCCTCTACCGCTCCTCCCCCTGCTTCTGTGCTCACTCGCGTTCTCTCACATAAGGACTTTAAAGATATATGTATCTAAAAATGATGGTAAGCCTTGTTAATAAAAAAGAAAAACCCCAAACTATACATCTGACTCAAGAAGTACCTGAGAAACTAGTGTAGAAATTCAATAAAAACAAGCCTAAATGAATGTTACAAATCAGAAACCAATGGACTTGATAAATGATGAATTATAGTGGAAATATATAAAGGTATAGAATGAAGAAGGTAAAAGAAGAAGTAATCACTAACACAGAGGAAATGTAGGAAAAAACCATAGAGACTACTCCCCAGAGTTCTTTGTTAATAAATTTGCATAAATATTCAATAAAAAATTTTTCCTGACATTTACTCAAGATTTTAAAAAAAGAGAGAGAGAACCAAAACAACAGAAAAACCTAGTGGCCAAAAAATGCATCCTCAAAAGTGCCAGATTCACTTTCACAGATCAGTTCTTTTGAATCTCCAAGGAAGGAAACACCCAGGGCAAGAAAAGCTTCCAATTTCTTTTTTATGAAACCAGAGTGACAGCAACTGCAGAACTTAACAAATACACACAAAAACCCAACTGCCCTCTCCTGTGTAAGTGTTGATTCAAAAATTATAAATGAAATACTGGTAAGATAAAACCTAGTGGTTTACTGACAAAGCAAAACACCCTGGCTAATGGGATCCTCACTGCTGTCACCTGCCCCATGGCTGAGAGGTTTCCCTGCACACCCCCGCTCCCTCCCTCATTTACCCTGCCAGCTCTTTCCCAACTAATAATCTCTTACATGTGCAATTGTTAGCAACTGCTTTTCCAAGGACTCAAACTGACTCAAGCTATTTCAATGGAATAGTTGGATACAAAATCAAGATTAAAAAAAAAAAAATTCAGGGTGCCTAGCTGGCTCAGAGGAGTGTGTGACTCTTGATCTTGGGGTCAGGAGTTCAAGCCCCACAATGGGTGTAGAGATTACTTAAAACAAAAAATTTATTTTCTATCTAGAAAAAATACATTCACAAAATGTTTCAATGCCCACTACATGCCAGGCACTGGAGAAAGAAAGAAAAAAAATGAGCAAAACATGCCCATATCCTTGTCCTCTCAGGGCTGCAAGTACTGGAAGAGATGGAGTTTGGATAGACCAGCACACAAATCAGCAACTACAATCTGATAATCAATATGAAGGAAGATTTCAAGGCTGCATAAGAGCTCACAGGGAGGTCACAGCAGGGAGACTCCGGTTAAGGCCTCAGGAGGACTTCCCTGAGCAGAGAGTTCATCATAGCTAACTGGAGATGGTGACAGGGTGGAAGGGGAGAGGGTTTCTAGTCCAAGGGAACAGCAAGTGAGAGAATCCCAGAAGGTGGTAACTGGGTCATCAACTACAAGCAGCAGACTGTTCAGAGCTAAGTAAACGGGTAAGAGCACCGGTGGGAACCTCACTGGTGGGGACCTATAAACCAAGTTGAGGATTTGGGTCTTTACCTACGAAGAAGGGCAAAGGCAAGACAACAAGAACCGCACAGATTCGCATGGCTACTGGGAGGAGACGTTGAAGGAGAATAAGAGCTTGCAGAAGGAAAGTGGTCCGATGTTCTCTTGGCAGCCCAGTGAGAGGCTAGGGTTATCTGAACCAGAGTGGTGCCAGTGGTAAGAAAGGAGGAAAGGTGAAGGATGCAGGACCTGTCCTAGGAGGGTAAATCCGCGTGGTGGGGATTGACTAGGATGAGAAGGGAGAAGAGAGGAGAAGGACAACGCCAGATTGGCAGTGATGGCATTCACTGACGGGGACTGGAAGAGGAATGGATGTGGGGAAAGATATCCCAAGATCGACACTGAACATGCTGAATTTAAGATGATTTTGAGAAATTCGGGTGGAAATGCCAACTAGATAACATGAATCTGGAGCTAAGTAAGCCCTAGTCCAGGCATACAAAGTTGGGAGTTGGGAGCATCTGGTTAGTAATTAAAATCATAAAAAAAAAAAATGTGTGAAATCACCTACATGGAGACTAATATAAAAAAATGAGGGTCTAAAAAATTGAGCACTAAGAATTCCCAACAATGGGGAAAAAAAAAAGGAGAGTAAGATAAACCACAAGGAGATGGGGAAGGAACAACCTGAGATGCAGGAGGAAACCCACAAGTGCGCCAGGTGATGGATGCCCTGAGAAGGTGAGAGAAAATGAGGATATGACCACTTGTCCTTAGTTATAGTAAGGGAGAGGTCGACATGGGAGATTAAAACAAGGTTTCAGTGTAGAGGCATGGAGGTCATCCGAGATGCTATCGAGAATCATTCTGGTGGAATAGGGAGGGCTGCAGCTGGGTTTGTGGGGTGGGGGAATTTCTGGGGGAGGAAGTGAGGACAGTGAGGGGAAGGAACCCGATGAAGTAGTTGGGCTGGGAAGCAGACGAAGGAGAGCCAATGGGAGTGAGTTTATCACATGTAAGCTATGGAATCTTAAACACATTAAAATGTTGACTGGAAGGGTTCCACCTGGAGGAATGGATTGAAATCATGAGACAGATGTGTTATAAACCTAAAAAACTCAAAAGGCTCAGATGAAAAACCATTAGGAATGAGGAATGAGTTCAGTGAGCTGGCTGTTGGCCAATCAACAGCCAAACACTCACTAGCCTTTGCAAATACAGCTCATGCAAACTGTGAGACTAGAATTTATAATGTAAGAAAACAATCCATTCACAACAACAATGAAAAGCCTTAAAATGCCTAAGAATACACTTAACAAGATTTTCAGGATCTCTCACAAGAAAACAGTAAAATGTCAGCAAGGAGCATAGAACAAACATTGAACAACTGGAGACAAACTCTGCTCTTAAGAAGATAGTATTAGTGAAAAAGTCACTTTTTCCTAAATTAATGGATATATTTAATGAATTAATAATTAAAATCTTAAAAGGGTTTGGGCGGACAGGGGAGGCTTTGCGGCTTATCTGAGAAAGAATAATGAGGTGGGGCTCAGGCAGCCAGTTTTGCAAGTGTACTATAAATATCATTCAACTAACTAGAAGACTATGACAATGACGAAACCAGAAAGATCAATGGACTAAAATAGAGCGAGGCTAGAAATAGAACAAGTAATTGTGAAAATGTAAGCAGACAGACATTTCTAACTCAGGAGTAAAAAATGGGTTATTAAATCAAGTGTGTGGGGACCACTGGTCCACCAGTTAGGAAATCACATTAGGCCTTCTACTGCAGTATCCCAATGTCCTGGTCAGGATTTTCTGGGTCAGAATCTGGGATGCATTCACTTCGTGAAGGCTGAGGCTTTTACATGCTATACTTCAATAAAATGCTTATATATCCTCTCTCCCAAAAAGAGAAGATTACAAAAGGGAAAGGTCTATTTTCATAATCCTAATCACAGACCACAGAAGTTGTCAAGAAAACATTGATAAACGTGAGTGTCTATTGTAAAGAAAACATTGATAAACATGAGTGTCTATGGACTTACAAAGCAAGGAGAACAGAAACAAGAATGAAAGACAAATGGAAAATTGGGGCAATATTTGCAGTATGTCAGAAAAATGGTTGAAATCCTTTATACATACAAAGGATTCTCACAAATCAATGTTTTAAAGAATTGAAAAATGGGAAGGGCCCTAAATGGACAGGCTAAAAAAGATAAAATACCCAATTAAAATGTGAAAAGAGCAGTCAGTCTCATTACTCACCAAAGAAAGACTAATTACAATGACAAAGAGATATCCTTTATTGTCAGTGAGATTTGCAAATACAACAAAGACTAACCAAATGGCTGACAAGTGAAGCGGCAGGACCGTCCTCACTTGAACAACCTTCCCAAAGTGGGTGTTAGCCCGGTGTATCAAAATGGAAATTGAGCAGACCCCCTGACCTACCTACCAATCCAATTTCTAAGGAATTTATCCTAAAGAGGTAATTGCATAGCTGGATAAAAATGTAAGTGCAAGGCTGCTCATTACTGTTATTTATGACAGAACAATATCAAGTAGTCTAGACCTCTAACACACAGAACTGATAAATTAACTGAAAAGTTACTTTTTAAAAATATTTTATTTATTTATTTGACAGAGAGAGAGAGAGAGGGATCACAGGCAGGCAGAGAGGCAGGCAGAGAGAGAAAGGGAAGCAGGCTCCCACCAAGCAGAGAGCCCGAAGCAGGGCTTGATCCCAGGACCCCAAGATCATGACCTGAGCTGAAGGCAGAGGCTTAACCCACTGAGCCACCCAGGCGCCTCTGAAAAGTTCCTTTTGGAGTATACATCTGAGAATATATTTTTCAGCATGAAGAGAGGGCTTGACTTTTTATGGATATGAAAAATGTCAGCAACATTCTGTTGCATGCAGAAAGTAGGCTATAAAAAGTGTATGGAAATTTCTATTCAAGATGGCAACATAGGAAGATCCTAAACTCACCTCCTTTCATGGACAGATTGAATCTACAGGTATATATGAAATCATTTCCTCTGAAAGAAATCCAAAAACTAGCTGAGCGACTCCTACAGATAGGGCAAACAAGAAAGAAAACTCACATCAAAACAGTCAGAGAGGCTGAGACACAATCTTGCCCTAAACCCCACTCCTGGTGCAGCCATCACAATCAGGAAGGAACTTAAAACTCCAAGCTCCTCCCCAAGGAATTATGGGTATGAATCCCACATCTGACACCCCAACTTCTAAGACATGCACCAGAGAGATGAGCCCCTACAATATCTAGCTTTGAGAGCCAAGGGGTCCGTGTCCATGAGGTCCCCACAGCCCCAGAAAATGAAGAAACCATTCTTAAAGGGCTCAAATGCAATTAACCTGGCCAACTACTAGCCCCCTAATCCCCTCCACACACCCCTCCCCAGCCAGAGGCAGAGACAGTCTGGTCAAACACATGCAGTGTTTTTATGAAAGAGGCCTGTTTGCTTAAAGCATCACCCTTGAACACACAACTACTTTGCTTAAAGCACCACCCTTTAACACAAGCATCTACTTGAATACACAACTAGGAATCTACTGAAATACTCTCCAAAGATGGAGGCCAGCAAGGAACAACTCTGCACTCTCCCTCAGCCTTGCTCCAGAGATCTGGTTTCTTGAAGGAAGGAACTCGTGCATATGTCTGGTGCCCTAGTTTTTGTGGCTATTGCCCAGGGGATACCTCCTGATCACCTGGACGTGATGTCTAGCAGGGCTGACCTTCCACAGGACTGTAGTAAAGAATTCCCAGCCAGCTACACTGCAGGACTTAGCGGGGGAGAGCCAGCAAGCCAAAACTCCATCTTTCTGGAAACAGGAGCTAGCTATTAGCTTGTCTTCATAGGTTCTGCCTGAAGGTAGACTCCTAACTAAATACACATCTAACCACCAACTGCCATCCTCTCCAGACACTTCGGGGGATGGGTGCTATCTTCTCCCTCTCGCTCACTCCAGGTCACCAGTATCTCCTGGAAAAGAGCTTAAACATATGTCTGCTCCAGTTTGGGTGGCTGCCAGCCAGGGGGCACCACTGAATCTCCTGGTTCTGGTGGCCAACAGAACTTATGTTCATAGGTCTCACAGGACTGCAACCCATAGAGTTCTAAACTGGCTATCTACCCTCGGCCCCCACCCAGAGCACAGCACCCACAACAGACTGAAACACAACTCCGGTGAAAGACGCCTATTCATTTATCTTCAAGCTGTGGCCTGAAGGGCACACCAAACAACATTTAGAGGCTGATTACAATGCTGTCCAGAGATGGAGACCGGCAGACAGCAGCTTTACCCTCTTCCTCTGCCTCACTCTATAAGTAGTAAAAGCAACTACAACAATTGGTTAATGGATACTCAGGATAAAAAGATGTTAACCATGACATCAAAAACAGAATGTGGAGGGGAGTAATGAGTTCAAATTTAAATTATTATCAACTTAAACTTCTTGGTGAGTCCAGCTAAAGGTTTGTCTTTTTGTTTTTTTTAATAGCTCAGTTTCATTGATATTTTCTATGGTCTTTTTAGTTTCTATTTCATTTATTTCCACTTTGATCTTTGTTATTTCCTTCCTTCTACTGACTTTGTATCTGTTATATCTGTAAGAAATCTAACATAAGCCTCATAAGTCACAAAGCAATAACCTAGAGTAGATACACAAGCGATAAAGAACCCAAGTCTACCAGTACAGATAATGATCACATCACAAAGAGAAAGCAAGAGAAGAATAAGAAGGAACAAAGCCAGAAAACAATGAATGAAATGGTAGTAAGTACATCAGTCATTACTCTAAATGCATGGATAAGGGCATCTTGGTTCTTTCCACAGAGCCAAGATGCCCTTCCACAGACAAATGGATAAAGAAGATATGGTCCATATATACAGTGGAATATTCTGCCTCCATCAGAAATAATGAATACCCAACTTTATCAACATGGATGGGACTGGAGATTATGCTGAGTGAAATAAGTCAAGCAGAGAGAGTCAATTATCATATGGTTTCACTTACTGGTGGAGCATAAGGAATAACATGGAGGACATTGGGTAAAGGAGAGGAGAAGGGAGTTGGGGGCAATCGGAAGGGGAGATAAATTATGAGAGATTGTGGACTCTGAGAAACAAACTGAGGATTTGGGAGGGGAGGGGGAGGGAGGGGTGGGGGAGCCTGGTGGTGGGTATTATGGAGGTCACGTATTGCATGGAGCACTGGGTGTGGTGCAAAAACAATGAATCTGGAACACTGGAACACTGAAAAAATAAAATTAAATAAGTCAATAATAAAATAGATAAATACATACATACATACATGGATAAGAAAATAAGACCCTTCTGTATGTTCCCTACAAGAGATTCATTTCAGATATAAAGACACACAGACTGAAAGCAAAGGGATAGAAAAAGATATTCCATGAAAATAAAAATGAAAAGAAAGCTGTGGTACTTAGATTTTCTCAAACAAAATAGACTTTAAAACAAAGACTATGATAAAAGACATAACTACATAAGGATAAAGGGATCAATCCAATGAAAGCATGTAACATTTATAAATATGTACACACTCACCATAGGAGCACCTACATACAAGTATTAACAGACCAAAGGAGGAAACAGACAGCAATACAGTAATAATAGGAGACTTTAATATCCTACTTCAATGATAGGTAGATTGTCCAGACAGAAAATCAGTAAAGAAATATTGGCCTTAAATGACACCTTAGACCAGATGAACTTAACATGTACAGGAGATGCCATCCAAAAGCAAGAGAATACACATTTTTCTCAAGCATACACAGAATATTCTCCAGATTATACGTTAAGCCACAAAACAAGAATTAATAAATTTGAGATTGAAATCCTATCAAGTACCTTTTCTGACCCAAATAGTATGAACCTAGAAATCAATTATAAGAAGGAAATTGGAAAATTTCCAGATATGCTGAGATTAAACTACACACTACTGAACAGCCAATGGGTCAAAGAGAAAATCAAATAAGTCAAAAAAAATTCCCTGAGGCAAACAAAAATGGAAATATAACATACCAAAACTTATGGATACAGCAAAAGCAGTGCTAAGGAAGTTAATAGTGATAAATGCCTATATCAAGAAACAAGAAAGGTCTCTACTAAAAAACTTAACTTCATACTTCAAGGAACTAGAAAAAAGAACGAACCAAGAATGAAGTTAGTAGAAGGAAGGAAATAACAAAGATCAAAGTGTAAATAAATGAAATAGAGACTAAAAAGACAATAGCAAAGATCAATGAAGCTAAGACCTACTTAAATGGTTTTTTTTTTTTAAAGATTTTATTTGTTTATTTGACAGAGATAAATCACAAGTAGATGGAGAGGCAGGCAGAAAGGGGGGGGGGGAAGCAGGCTCCCTGCTGAGCAGAGAGCCCGATGTGGGACTCGATCCCAGGATCCTGAGATCATGACCTGAGCCGAAGGCAGCGGCTTAACCCACTGAGCCACCCAGGCGCCCCTAAGACCTACTTAAAAAAAAAAAATAGTAAAACTTTAGCTAGACTCACCAAGAAGAGAAAAGATCCAAATTAAATCAGAAGTGAAAGAGGAAATGTTACAAGTAAAATCTTTTAAAAAGGGGGGGGAGAGGGCACCTATGTGGCTTAGTTAAACATCTGCCTTTGGCTCAGGTCATGATCCCAGGATCCAACTATGGAGCGCACATCAGGCTCCCTGCTCAGTGGGGATCCTCCTTCTCCCTATCCCTCTGCCATTCCCCCTGCTTGTGCTCTCTCACTGTCAAATAAATAAATAAAATCTTAGGGGGAAACAAAAGAGGAAATGTTACAATTGATACCAAGAAACATGAAGGATCATAAGAGATTAGTATGAACAATTATATGCCAACAACTTGAACAACATAGAAGAAATGGATAAATTCCTAGAAACATACAATATATTAAGACTGAATCATGAAGAAATAGAAAATCTGAACAGAACAATTACTAGTAAGGAGATTGAGTCAGTAATCAAAAACTTCCCAACAAACCAAAGTCCAGCACCAGACAACTTCACTGGTGAATTCTACTCAACATTTAAATACCAATCCTTCTTAAATTCCTTCAAGACACAGGAGAAGAGGGAGCACTTCCAAACTCATTTTACAAGGCCAGCATTATCCTGATTCCAAAACCAGACAAGGATGTCCAAAGAAAACAATAGGCTAATACCTCTGATGGACATAGATGCAACAATCCTCCACAAAATATTAACAAACCAAAATCAGTAATACCTTAAAAAGATCATTCTTTATAATCAAGTGAGATTTATTCTAGGGTTAAGAGATGGTTTAATATCCACAAATCAATGTGATATACTACACTAAACAAAATGAACAATAAAAACTGATTATCTCAAAAGATGTAGAAAAGCATTTGACAAATTCAGCATCCATTTATGATAAATTCTCAACCAAGTGGGTATAGAGGAAACATACTGCAACATAATAAAGCCTGTATTTGACAAGCCTGCAACTTACATTATACTCAATGGGGAAAAGATAAAAAGCTTTTCCTCTCAGATCAGGAATAAGATGAGGACACCAACTTTCCCCACTTTTATTCAACACAGTATTAGAAATGCTAGGCAGAGGAATTAAGCAAGAAAAAGAAATAACAGGCATCAAAATATCAAAGCATGGTGCAAAACTGTCACTGTTTGCAGAAACATAATATGACATACAGAAAATGCTAAAGATGCCACCCAAAAATATTAGAATAATGAATTCAGTGAAGCTGTAGGATGCAAATATTTAAAAATATGTTGTGTTTCTATACACTACCAACAAATTTTTAAAATATTATTTATTTGTTTGAGAGAGAGTGAGAGCTTGAGTGGGGTGGGGTCAGTGGAGGAAGCTTAAAACCAGGACCCTGAGACCATGACCTGAGCTCAAGACAGAGGCCAAACCAGCTGAACCACGCAGGTGCCCCAAGAAGAATTAATATTTTTAAATGTCCATACTACCCAAAGTAATCTAGAGATTCAGTGCAATCCTTAAAAAAAAACTCAAATGGAACTTTCTTCACAGAAATAGTACAAACAATCCTAAAACTAATATTAGAACCACAGAAGACCCCAAATAGCCAGGGAAATCTTGAAAAGGCATCATCACATTTGCTGGTTTCAAAGTAGATTGCAAAGCTATAGAAATCGAGACAGTTTTGGTATTGGCATAAGAACAGAAACAGATCAATAAAACAGAATAAAGAGCCCAGAAATAAACCCCTGTATATTTAGTCAATTAATTTACAGCAAAGGAGCCAAGAATATTCGATGAAGAAAGAAGAGTCTCTTCAGTAAGTGGTGTTGGGGAAATTGGACAGCGATGCACAAAAGAATGAAACTGGACTACTATCTTAACTCATTCATAAAAATCAACTCAAAATTGGTAGAAGACGACAAGATTAAGACCCCATAAAACTCCTAGAAGAAACCAGAGGCAGATTTGATTTCTTTGGATGTGATACCAAGAGGAAAGGACATGAAAGCAAAAATACACAAGTGGGACTACAAACTTAAAAGCTTCTGCACAGTAAAGGAAAACCATCAACAAAATGAAAACACAACCAACAGAATGGGAGAAAATATTTTCAAATCATGTATGTCATAAGGGGTTAAGAAAATATATAAGCAATTCATACAACTCAGTAACAAAAACCTGGAAGAACCTCATTGAAAAATGGGCAGAGGATCTGAACAGGTATTTTCCAAAGAAGATGTCCAGTTGGCCAATAGGTGCATGAAAAGGTGTTCGACATCACTCGTCATCAGAGAACTACAAACCAAACTCTCAATGAGCTTGTCAGGATGGCTATTACCAAAAAGATAAAGGGCACTTGGGTGGCTCAAGCCTTTGCCTTGGGTCCTGGTCCTGGGGTCCTGGGATCGAGCCCCATGTGGCTCCCTGCTCAGTGGGGAGTCTGTTTCTCCCTCTCCCCCCCTCATGCTCACTCTCTGTCTCAAATAAATAAATAAAAGTAATGAATGGTTGGCAAAGATACAGAGAAAACAGAACACTTGCTTACTGTGGGTGGGAATATAAATGGGATAGCCACAATAGACACCAGTACGGAGGTTCCTCAAAACATGAAAAACAGAACTATGCTATGACCCAGTAATTCCACTTCTGGTTATTTATCTAAAACAACTGAAAACACAAATTTGAAGAAAAATATGTACTTCCATGCACACTGAAGGGTTATTTACAACGGCCAAGACCTGGAAACAACATGAGTCCATTGATGGATGAATGGATAGAAAGAATATGATATACATATACAGTGCAATATTATTCAGTTAAAGAAAAGAAGAAATCCTGGCCCTTAACACCAGCATCGAAAGACCCTGAAGGCATTATGGTAAGTGAAATAAGCCAGAAAGAAAGAGAGAAATACCATATGATGTCATCTGTGTGTGGACTCTGAAAAAAACAAAAACCCCAAGCTCACAGAAATGGAGAACAGATTGGTGGCTGCCGGAAGCAGGGGGGTTCTGGTGGGGGGGGGGGTACGATTTGCAAAACAGGTAAAGGGCATCAAAAGACACAAATTTCCAGTTATAAAATAATTCCTGGGGATATAATGTACAGCATGGTGAATATAAGAATACTGTTTTGTATATTCAAAAGTAGCTGAGAGAATAAATCTTAATTCTCATCACAAGAAAATCTGTGATGGGTGTTAACCACACTGTGATCATTTCATAATATATACATACAATTATAATGTTATACACCTGAAACTAGGAAGTTACATGTCAATTATATCTAAATTTTATTTTATTTTATTTTAAAGATTTTATTTATTTGACAGAAAGAGATCACAAGTAGGTAGAGAGGCAGGCAGAGAGAGAGGAGTGTGTGGGGGTGGGGAGCAGGCCCCCTGCTGAGCAGAGAGCCCAATGTGGGACTTGATCCCAGGACCCTGAGATCATGACCTGAGCCAAAGGCAGAGGCTTAACCCACTGAGTCACCCAAGGGCCCAGTCATATCTAAATTTTAAAAAGTATATGAATTGTGATCATATTTGGGTAAAATGTATATACATGTTCATTCATACATACATATAGTTAGAGATCATGAAAGAACTTCATTAAAATATTTGTATTTGTGTGGGCACCTGGGTGGCTCAGTGGGTTAAAACCTCTGCCTTCGACTCAGGTCATGATCTCAGGGTCCTGGGATCGAGCCCCACATGGTGCTGTCTGCTCAGCAGGGAGCCTGCTTCCCTTCCTCTCTGCCTACTTGTGATATCTCTCTCTCTCTCTGTCAAATAAATAAATAAAATCTTAAAAAAAAAAAAAAAAAATATATATATA
Organism: Mustela putorius furo; assembly: GCF_011764305.1. Classification (NCBI taxonomy): domain Eukaryota; kingdom Metazoa; phylum Chordata; class Mammalia; order Carnivora; family Mustelidae; genus Mustela; species Mustela putorius. The sequence continues at coordinate 91,712,793 of NW_025421998.1, forward strand.
TATATATATATATATATATTTGTATTTGTGGGGCACCTGGATGGCTCAGTTGGTTAAGTGTCCAACTCTTGATTTCAGCTCAGGTGACGATCTCAGGGTCATGGGGTTGAGCCCACTATCAGGTTCAGCACTCAGTGGGGTGTCTGCTTCTCTCACTGTCTCTTTCTGTCCCTCTCCCCAGCATGTGTTGTACTGTGTACTCCCCAACATGTGTAAATAAATCCTTTAAAAAATAAAAAAATAAATATTTGTATTTGTTATCTCAGATAAAATATTTTAGGTAATGACATTTTAACTCAAATTTGTAACTTTTGTGTTTTTAGCAGAGAAGAAAAATCACATGGAAATCAAATTACTGAAAATACAATAAACACAAGGCTAGTTATGACCCTATGTCAAAAAAAAAAAACTGACAAACACCCTCTCCTAGACCAAACTCTAGCTAGACGGCTCTAAGCCTCTTCTCACCCAGCCCCAACCTTGGTCTATAAAAGACCCAAACCAACACTAGACTGGTTTCCAGCAGCTGAGGGCCACAGCCCCAAGATGACCCTCCGTTCCACTTCACGTGCCTGCAGGAGAAACTCAAGTCCGCCCCTTTGTGCCAGTCAGCACCTGGAGGTACAACATTTGTACAGGCTTCACATGGGCCAAACCCCTTGTTTCCACTTTTTGCAATTTTTCACTTCTCTTGGTCCACCACCCCACCCCGACATTCTCCCTGTAAAATGCCAGCCACCCCGGCACGAACCAAAGTTGATTTCCATTCACCCTGGGGTCTTCCCTATTGCAATAGTTACTACTGACCAAAATACGTCCTCGCCCCTTTAGTGTCCAGCTTGGTTTATCTTTCACGATACACACGTAGTTACTCGGTAAGTATACTGCTTATTAGCCGGGCGCCTGGGTGGCTCAGTCAGTTAAGCATCTGCCTTCAGCTCAGGTCATGATCCCGGCGTCCTGGCGTCCAGCCCCGTGTCTGACTCCCTGCTCAGCAGGGAGCCTGCTTCTCTGCCCCCCTCCCCCATGCTAACTCAAATGAAAACTTTTTGAAAGTACTGCATATTAGAAATTACTTAGGAAAAAATGAAATGTGTATTTTTTTCATCCCCATTAACTTGCGAAGTGCGGTCTACAATCTCATGCATTGATTCACTGGGATTCCACGTAGCCAGTCAGGGATTTGACAGGACAACGAAGTCACTACTTAGCTGGGGCAATGGAGTTCAAGCTTTTTGAGAGCCCTGAAAGATAAACATTTGGCTTTCATTTTTATTTATGGTAGATTTTTCTTTTTTTCTGGGCAGAAATTTAAATTTTTTATGTAGTTTCTTCCTTGACCTAAGAGAAACATCTTCCAGAATTCTAAAATCTCTTTTCACAGGAGTAGGACATGGCAACCTGAGATTAAAATCTTACCATAAACTTGTTCTACCCTGGCCCTACCCAGCCCCACAGTTCACTAAACAGCAAGCAGAGCGCTCTTTTCAAAATGCAGAACTGATCCTGCATCCTGCTTAAAACCCTTAAATTATTTCTCACTATTCTCAGGACGAACTCCCAAGTCCTCACGATGCCTCTAAGGCACTTTCTCTCCCAGCATGTGTCTCCATTCTGCGTATCACACCAAGTTTCTATTCCTGGAACACACCCATCTCTGGCTTCTCCAGCTTCTTCTGTGCCAGCAGGTATCCTACTGGAAATGTTTTTTCTCTGTCAGTTGTCAACTTCTCGTATTTCAGGTTTCAGCTCCAATGTCACCTTCCCAGAGAGGTTTTGCCTAAAAAGGCCTGTCAGCACTTTGACTCACTATCATATTACCTCCCAAGCCCTTCTAGAAGGTGGAATTATCTTAATAGTTAGCATATTGATAAACTCCCAACTTGAATGCCAGTCTCTTGAGAGAGAGAATCTTGTGGTGCGCCGCCAAACGCTTCAACAGCCTTTCCCCAAAAAAGTCCCACTGCTACCAGGTGCCAATGTCCAGGGTCCAAATACTACCACTCTGGGTAATTTTATGATCTGATGGGACATCAACCAGATCGCAGAACTGCTTGAAAATTTAGAAGTTCATTTTCACAAGGCAGTGCAGGCCAGTTCCCACTCACCCCTGGAACCTCGTCTGGCTTCTTTACAGACACTAAAAAATGGAACTAGAACAATCCAGCCACAGAGTAAGTGGGCAACAAATGGTGACTGAAGGTTGAATTGGAATAAAAGAATTCTCAATTCTACACCATCAGATACTGTAGCTTGGTGTGTGTGTGTGTGTGTGTGTGTGTTTTCTAACTGCCAAACTGTATGTAGATTTGCAGGCAAGTACTTTGAAGTCAACTTGTTAAATGGGTCATTATAAGAAGTTCCTAAATAAAGGGCAAAAAGAGGAGGAGGAAGGGGAAGAAGGTTGAGAAGGGAAGGAGGAAGAGGAAGAATTAAGTGAAAGCAAAGCTTCTCTCCCAGTTGTTATTCCGCCTGTGGATGGCCTGGCCTGAAGGCCGTCCACAGGCCAGTCTCAGCAGGTTTGCTCTGAGTACTTGTTAGAACGACCCTGGTGGTCCCTTACTCAGCCTCAGTCTCTGGGTGGAATCCAGCAGTCTTCTCCTTATCAAGTCACGCCTCGTAATTCTGATATGGCACCCAAGTTTGAGAAGCTTGTCCAAGGGAAGGCGCAAGGTCGGATTATCAGCTCCCGAGAGTGATGGGCCAAGGGCTTCCTCTCTGCCTGGAGCAGCTCACCCCACCCCACCCCAAACCCAAGCAGATATCCTAGGAGCCAACAGATCTGGGATTCTGACCTCCCATCCAAACCCGTTAAGAAAGCAAAACATCCCAATTGCACCGTGTTCAAAATACTGGATTTTTAAAACCTGTATTTTTGTTATTGAGAGATATTTCTTTGAAACATTTAGCATTTGGCCTTCATTATTAGTGATCATTGCTATTAGGTAACATCTATTCAGTGTTTACTATGTGTCCAAAGTTGGGCTAAGTGTTTTCCATGTATTAATACTCAGAACAAACCTATGTGGTGGGTACTGTTTTGATCTTTATCTTACAGACGAAGGGGACATTGCGAGAGGAGCGATTTAACTGTAAAAGGTTGCGACCTTCCTGGAGGTCACAAGGAGGCTAAAGCAAGTCAGAGCCTACGGCCCCAGAAGACCGAGACACAGTTGGTGATCTTTCCCGATCCACAAAGCCACAAAAAGCTGTGTGGCCTCTAGGGAAAATACCCACGAATACCCAAAAGACAGGTTTCAAGTGGCTGAAAAACAGAGAGATGCAATTTCTACTTAAAGTTCAGAAAATAAGCTAGACCAGAGCTGTATCATCCAGAAACAGGATTCATATCTTACTTCTGTCTTTTATCACTGTGTGTGGTTTTTTTTTTTTACTGAAAATGGGGAAAGCAGTACAAAAAAACCTTGAAAATCACTAGACAAGAGCTACCCTCATTTTTCCTTAAGGTGAGGGGAGAAAACATTCCCCAAATAGTTAAAAACAAATGAATAATAGCCTAGTGGGGGGGAAATGTATTAAATTATAGGAAATGCTTGTGACTGTCTGTTCGGCCCACAAAACCCCTTTCCTTTGAAAACTGCATTTCCCCAGCTGCATTTGCGGATCACCTTGAGCTCCGGCCACAGCTGATTGAGCTCGAGTATGACCATCTGACCAGACCTGGCTAGTGACTGTCCCTTTTCTGGGAGGAAGAAAGAGTACACCATGTTTTCTGCTGGCCGGATCTAAAGATCCACGTTTCGTACTCCGGGGATGGCCAAGTACACAGGCAAGTATAGCACACTGGCCTTCAGGGAGAGGTTCGTAAATCTGGAATTCTCAGAAAGGTGAAGGAATGACCACGGACCCAGACAAACATGAGGAAGAAAGGGCCTGGGTCCCTCCCCTGCCTGGACCAGAACCTCCCACGGCAGCCAGCTCAGGTAGATTTCCAGAGAAGGACCAGTGCAGGCAGAGATCAGCCCTTCGAGGAAACACAACCACCCTGGTCACCCTATCTGCCTCTGTTTCCCTCCAGAAACAAGGGTCCATCCATGAGTCCAGGCCACCTCTGGATTTTATCCTAGCGCCTGGTTTCCCCTAGCACTAGACGTCCCCTCCCCGCCTTTCCATGCTGTGCTTCTCGATTGTACCCCTGGACAGGGTCGTGCTCAAACCCACTCATATTCAATTGCTCAAGCTTCTCATGTCCTCCGTTTCTTTTCCATCTTCCTGCAACAACGTGCAACAAAATCCAAATCGTGCACGCAATGAAATACATGCTACTGACCAACTACAAGGCTGGAAACATTTACTTAGCCTCTTTCCCTACCCCAATTCACCCAACAATGGGAAAACAACCCTCAAGAAGACTCATGACGTCAACAGAAATTCCCTGCTTAAACCTTTCACTTGAAAGAGCCCGGTGTCCCGCTTTCCCCTCTCCTTTAGACGGATACCCCCCCCCCCCGCTACAGAGACTCCTGGGCTGTACCTGGGATATAAACGGTGCCACCATTGCTCCAATCCGACACAGGGAGCCACTGGTCCCCATCCCCAAAGCGCGCATCATGGTGGGGTAGACCTGGAGGGGGAGCATAGGAAGCATCGGTTAGCTTGGGCTCCTGCTTTTCCGAGTCCCCTGCCCTTCCTCCCCCAGCCAGGCTTCCGTATATAGCAAATACCAGCTGTTCCCGACAGGTGTGTAGGCTATGAAAATATAGGACATTCGTGTTCTCAGGCACCACAACATTGAATTTTTAAGTATCAGAAAAATAAACACTTAGAAATGAGCCTTTAAATGACCAAATTCCAAAATGTGTTTTTTTTTAATTTTTTCTTTTTAAAGATTTTATTTATTTACTTGACAGAGATCACAAGTAGGCAGAGAGGCAGGCAGAGAGGGGCGGGGGGAAGCAAGCTCCCTGCAGAGCAGAGAGCCCGATGCGGGGCTCCATCCCTTAACCCTGGGACCATGACCTTAGCCCAAAGCAGAGGCTTTAACCCACTGAGCCACCCAGGCACCCCTGCAAAGTGTGTTTAATTGAATATTCCAAGTATAATTTCAAACAGTTAAGCTCTGGAATCAAACAGAAGACTTCCACTTTAGAGCTATAAATGTATAAAGTAGTCCTACTGAAAGTAAAGAAAGTTCTCCCCCAGGGGCACCGGGGTGGCTCAGTTGGTTAAACATCTGCCTTCTGCTCAGGTCATGATCCCAAGGTCCTGGAATCGAGTCCCGTATTGGGCTCTTGCTCAGTGGGGAGTCTGCTTCTCCCTCTGCCTGCTGCTCCTTCTGTTTGTGCTCTCTCTAACAAATAAAATCTTTAAATAAACAAGCAAACAAACATAAATAAATAAATTGGAATTTTATGGCATAATCTACCTTTTAAAAAAGATTTTATTCAAGAGAGAGAGACAGCATGAGTTGGGGGCCGGTGGACAGAGAGAGGGAGAAGCAGGCTCCCTGCTAAACAGGGAGATGGACATGGGAGCTGGGATCCCAGGATCCTGAGATCATGACCTGAGCCAAAGGCAGACGCTTAACTCAATGAGCCACCCAGGTGCCCCCATAATCTACTTTCTCAGTACAACTTTCTCACACTTATTATAAGACTTCTTTGTTCTGAACTTCCTTAATTCTAAATTCTTCTAGGAACTGGCAGAAGTTTAAGAAGCAAGCAAATAGTACTTAACAATTTATAGGGAGAACGCTTTATGAAAGTATGGTTTTTCAAAACTCGAGAATTCTCTTAAAGCTCTACAATACCCATAATTTTTAATCCATTCACTAAAGCAAAGCACATTGCCTCTTTACTTGGTCACGTTTTATTAAGCACCATTTGTCCAGTGTAAAGTCAAGAAGCTGTCTGGCCTCAGCAGGCATTGTTGTATTTTTATAAGAAGGTCTGGGAGTGGAGTGCCTTTTTCGGGAGTTTTTTTTTTTCTTTTTCTGGAAAATGAGACTGCTGGCTATAACTGAGAACAATGGATTCAGACACATAGTGGTGATATCAGAGCAAAGAAAGTTTAAGTCCTCTGAGTGGAGTAATAAAAGACAATCATCTTTAGGTACATGCCTTTGATTTTTTTAGACAATTAGTATCAAAAAATTTACTTAGAAATGACCTTTTAAATGAATTTATTCCAAAATATGTTAAGTTGGATATTTCAAACGTAACTTCAGAAGCATACTGGATTACACAGATCAACTATGTCAATTCCTATTTTTTTATCACTATGGGGAGAAAAGAATATTTTTCTCTGTGACTTTAATGATTTGCACAGACCCTATCTGTAAGCTGAACAGATTTCCGTTTCCGGAGATGAAAACAAATGCAGCCTCCCCCACTGCGCTCTGCTGGGATTGCCCCCCTTGGGCAAGTGTGCCTCTGGCCCAGTGCAGTGGGACCCTTCTGGAGAAGACCAGTGGAAACCGCCACCCACAACACATCTCCTGACCAGGGAACTCTTGTGGGGCTTCAGTTCTAGTGGAAATAGCCTCAGGTCTCATCTGACAGGCAGATCGGAGCACACCCAGTTAAAACCCACCACATCCTGGTCAAGGACCAAACACTGCCCACTGCAGGTATGGAGCCTCTACAGGCGACTGGCCTGAGGGACAGAGTAGTCAGAACACAGCAGCAGAGTGCACGCAGCACACACCAGAGACACTCCCTGAAGCCCCAAGCCCTGGACACCATAGAACCACTTCCTCATAAAGCCATTACTCTCAGGAGTAGGAAACCCAACAGGCTCACAGAAGACAGAGATTGCTAAAATGGAGGAATTCCTCCCAAATGAAACAAGTTAAGCGCAGGGCCACAAATCTAAGTGGAACAGAGATAAGTGACATGCCTGATGGAGAATTTGAAGCAACAATTTGTAAGGATACTCGCTGGGCTTTAGAAAAGAATGGAAGACTCCAGGGAGCCCCTTACCACAGGGATGAAAGAGTTGAAGAATCAGTCAGAAATGAAAAATGCTGTAACTGATAATAGAAACAGACTGAATGCACTGAGGGCTGGAGAAGCAGAGGAATGAGTAAGTGACACAGAAGATGAAAGAGAAAACAATGAAGCTGAACAAAAGAGAAAAAGAAGGGGTGCCTGGGTGGCTCAGTCAGTTAAGCGGCTGCCTTCAGCTCAGGTCATGATCGCAGGGTCCTGGGATCGAGCCCCACGTTGGGCTCCCTGCTCAGCGAGGGAGCCTGTTTCTCCCTCTCCCTCTGCCTGCTGCTCTGCCTGCTTGTGGTCTCTCTCCATCTCTCTAATAAATAAATAAATCTTCAAAAAAAAAAAAAAAAAAAAAGAGAGAGAGAGAGAGAGAAAGAAGAATTATGGATGAGAACAGACTTAGGAAACTCAGTGACTCCATCAAATGTAGTAACATCAGTATCCTATGAATCCCAGAAGAGGAAGAGAAAGAAGGGGGGCGGTGTGTGTGTGAAAATTGACTTCAGGAATTAATCACTGAAAGCTTCCCAAATTTGAGGGAGGAAATAGGCATCCGGATCCAGGAGGCACAGAGAACTCCCATCAAAATCAAGAGCAGGCCAACACTAAGTCATACTGTAGCTAAATTTGCAAATACAGTGATCAAGGAAAAATCCTAAAAGCAGCAACACAAAAGAAGTCCCTAACTTACAAAGGAAGACCCATAAATCTAGCTGCAGATTGCTCAACAGAAACTTGGCAGGCCAGAAGAGAGTGGCATGATATATTCAAAGTGCTGAGTGGGAAAAATCTGCAGCCAAGAATATTCTCCATTCAGCATGACTGTCATTCAGAATAGAAGGAGAGAGAAAGCACTTCCCAAACAAACAAAAACTGAAGAAGTTCATGACCACTAAGCCAGTCCTGCAAGAAATACTGAAAGGGACTCTGAGTGGAGAGACCAAAAGCAACAAAGAAAGGAACAGAGAAAAACTGCAGATGCAACCACAAAACAATAAAATGGCACTAAACATGTATCAAAAATTACCCTGAGTGTAAATGGATTAACTGTTCCAGTCAAGAGACACAGGGTGTCAGAATGGATACGAAAACAAGAGCCCACAAGAGACGTATGTTAGACCTAAAGACAACTGCAGATTGAAAGTGAGGGATGGAGAATCATTTATCATGTAAATGAGTGTCACAAGAAAGTCAGACTAGCAATAAGTCAGACAAACTAGATTTTAAACCAAAGACTGTAATGAGAGATGAAGGGCATTCTGTCATAATAAAGAGGTCTAACCAACAAGAAGATCTAACAATTGTAAATATTTATGCCCCCAAAGTGGGAACACCCAAATATATAAAACAATTACAAACAAAGGAACTCACTGATGATAATGTGGCAGCAGCAGGGGATGTTAACACCCCACTTACATCAAAGGACACATCATCTAAGAAGAAAATCAACAAGGAAACAATGGCTTTGAATGACACACTGGATCCGATGGACTTAACAGATACATTCAGAACATTCCATCCTAAAGCAGAATACACACTTTTTTTCAAGTGCACAAAGAATCTTCTCCAGAATAGATCACATTCTACGTCACAGTCAGGCCTCAACAAGTACAAAAAGACTGAGACCATACCATGCATATTTTCTGGTCCCAACTCTATGAAACTTGAAGTCAACCACAGAAAAAATTTGGAAATACCATGAATATGTGGAGGTTAAACAACATGCTAGTAAACAATGAATGGGTCAAACAGGAAATCAAAGAAGAAATTTAAAAATACATGGAAACAAATGAAAATGAAAACACAATGGCCAAAACCTTTGGGATGCAGCAAAAGTGATCCTAAGAGGGAAGTACATAGCAGTATAGGCCCACCTCAAGCAGTAAGAAAATCTCAAATAAACAACCTAACCTTATACCTAAAGGAGCTAGAAAAAGAAAAATGAGGCAAGCCGAAGGAAGGAAAAAATAAAGATAAGAGCAGAAATAAATGATAAACTAGAAAAAAATAGAACAGATCAATGAAACCAGCAGCTGGTTCTTTGAAAAACAAAGTTGATATAACCCCAGAGCCAGACTTATCAGAAAGAAAAGACCCAAATAAATAAAATCACAAATGAGAGAGAAGTAACAACCAGCATCACAGAAGTATGAACAACTACAAGAGAATATCATGAAAAACTCTATGTCAACAAATTGGACAACCTAGAAGAAATGGATCAATTCCTAGAAACATAAAAACTACGAAAACCAAACAGGAAGAAACAGAAAACTTGAACAGGCCAATAGTCAGCAAAGAAATTGAATAAGTAATTGACTATCACCCAACAAGGCCAAGTCCAGGGCCAGATGGCTTCATGGGTGAATTCTACCAACACTTAAAAAAGAGTTAAGGGGTGTGCCTAGGTGGCTCAGTGGGTTAAAGCCTCTGCCTTCAGCTCAGGTCGTGATCCCAGGGTCCTGGGATCCAGCCCCGAATTGCATTGGGCTCTCTGCTCAGCAGGGAGCCTGCTTCCCCCTCTCTCTGCCTGCCTCTCTGCCTACTTGTGATCTCTCTCTGTCAAGTAAATAAATAAAGTATTTTAAAAATAAATAAATAGATAGATAATAAAGAGTTAATACCCATTCTTCTCAAACTATTCCAAAAAAAGCAATAGAAGGAAAACTTCCAAATTCATTCCATAAGGCCAGCATTATCCTGATAACAAAAGCAGATAAAGACTCCACTAAATAACAATACCACAGGCCAATATCCCTGCTGAACATGGGTGCAGAAATTCTCAATAATGTACTAGCAAATGGAATCCAACAGTACATTAAAAGAACCATCCACCACTATCAAGTAGGATTTATTCCTGGGCTGCAAGGGTGGTTCAGCATTTGCCCATCAGTCAGAAGGATACACACATCACATTAATAGAATAATAAGAACCACATGATCTTTCAACATCTATTCATGATAAAAACCCTCAAAGCAGGGTTAGCGGGAACATACCTCAACATAATAAAGGCCATATATGAAAAACCCATGGCTAGTATCATTCTCAGTGAAGACAACGGAGAGTGTTTCCTCTATAATCAGGAAAAAGACAGGAATATCCACTCTCAACACTATTATTTAACACAGTACTGGAAGGCCTAGCCTCAGCAATCAGACAACAAAAAGAAATAAAAGCCATCCAAATGGGCAAGGAAGAAGTCAAACTTTCACTATTTGTAGATGACACAATAGTCTTTATAAAAAACCCAAAATACTCCAACTAAAAATTGCTGGAACTGATACACAATTTCAGTAAAGTGGTAGGATTAAAAAAAAAAAATCTGTTGCATTTCTATACACCAATAATGAAGAAGCAGAAAGAGAAATCAAGAAATTGACCCCATTTCTAATTGTCCCAAAAAGCGTTAGATACCTAGTAATAAACCTAACCAAAGAGATGAAAGACCTGTACTCAAAACTATAAAACGCTGGTCAACGAAATTGAAGATGACACGGAGAAATGGAAAAATATTCCATGCTCATGGAGTGGAAGAACGAATATTGTTAAAATGCCTATATTACCCAAGGCAATCTACACCTTTAATGCAATCCTTATCAAAATACCACTGGTATTTTTCACAGAGCTAGATGAAATAATCCTAAAATTTGTGTGGAACCACAAAAGATCTTAAGTAGCCAAAGCAATCTTGAAAAAGAAAAGCAAAGCTAGAGGCATCACAATTCTGGACTTCAAGCTATATTACAAAGCTGTAGTGTTCAAGATAGTATGGTCCTGGCACCAAAAAAAAAAAAAAAAAAAAAAAAAAAAAAAACACCACATAGATCAAAGGAACAGAATAGAGAGCCCAGAAATGAACCCACAACTATGATCAATTAATCCTTAACGAAGCAGGAGGGAATATACAATGGAATAAAAGATCATCTCTTCCACAAATGGTGTTGGGAAAACTGGACCGCGACATGAAGAAAAACAAAAATGGGACCGCTTTCTTACACCATACACAAAAATAAATTCACAATGCTGCAAGCCTTAAATGTGAGACAGAAAACAATTAAGATACTAGAGGACACAGGCAGTCACTTCTGATATCAGCTTCTTACTAAATAGGTGTCCTGAAGCCAAGGAAACAAAAGCAAAAATAAACTATTGGGACTACATCAAAATGCAAAGCTTCTGCACAGCAAAGGAAGCAATCAATCAAATTAAAAGACAGTCTTCAGAATAGGAGAAGAGGGGTGCCCGGGGGGCTCAGTGGGTTAAAGCCTCTGCCTTTGGCTAAGGTCATGGTCCCAGGGTCCTGGGATTGATCCCCGCATCGGGCTCTCTGCTCGGCAGGGAGCCTGCTTCCCTCTCTCTCTCTCTCTGCTTGCCTCTCTGCCTACCTGTGATCTCCGTCTGTCAAATAAATAAATAAAATATTTTTTTTTAAAAAGTAACATTAAAGAATGGGAGAAGATACTTGCTAATGACATACCTAATAGTTAGTATCCAAAAGATATGAAGAATTTATGAAACTCAACTCCCAAACCAAAATAATCCAGCTAAAAAATGGGCAGAAGAATAGACATTTTTCCAAAGACATACAGTTGGCCAACAGATACATGAAAAGATGCTCAAGAACATTCATGAGTGAAATGCAAATCGTAACCACAATGAGATCCCCACCGCACACCTGTCAAAATGTCTAAAACTAACAACACAGGAAACAACAGGTGTTGCGGAGGATGTGGGGAAAGAAGAACCCTCCTACACTGTTGGTGGGAAGGCACACTGATGCAGCCATTCTGAAAAACAGTATGTAGGTTCCTCAAAAAGTTAAAAAGAGAGCTACCCTACGACCCAGCAATTGCTCTACTAGATATTAACCCAAAGATACAAAAATACTAATTTGAAGGGGCACCTGCATCCCAATGTTTATAGCTGCCATGTCCACAATAGCCAAACGATGGAAAGAGCCCAAATATCCAGCACCTGATGAATAAAGAAGATGTGGTCTGGATCTACAATGGAATATTATTCAGCCGTCAAGAAGAATGCAATCTTGCCATTTGCAATGAGGGGATGGAGCTATAAAGAAAATTACGCTCGGTGAAATCGAAGTAGCTCGCCTTGCATGTCTTGGGAGTAACCAACCCACAACTGACCTCAGCAGTGTAAATGTAGATGGTGTTGAAGTTGGCTGCCACCAAAGCCCTCAGCATGAAGAGGAAGCCAATCAGGCCAGCACTAGGGAACAAGATACCAGAAAAGTTAGAAAAGGCAGCATGGAGGGCTTTCCATGGCCTTGACAGGTGCTCACATCACACAGCTTAGCATTACAGATGCTAATACATGCCCACAGATAACCATGTCCTGGAGAGGTGCTGCTCCTCTCCTGGCCTGACTGTGGGGTCCTAAAGTAAATGCTGGACCCCAACCTTCAACCCAACTCCCCATCTGTCCTTCCCACCCCCCCCCAACACGTGTGCCGTTCCAGCCTGGGGCCCCAGATGAGCACCCCTTCTGCTACTACCCTTTTTGGGAAATGATGTGGTTTGCAGAATGATAGAGATTACAACTGAGGACATTCTAGGATTGCAAATGGAGAGTGAAACGAATTTTTTACCCTACAGGTAGGTTACCTGTTTCCCTGAGCTGTCATAACAATGGTCCAGATAATTTGGAAAACAACTAGAGTCCTGGGGTTCTACGAAGGTTGGCATAAAGATCCTAATATCTCGGTGGGTGGAATGACTGCGCCTACGCTCCCACCTGTTTCCTGGGAGCGCAGAGGCGGGGCTGGGTCCGTAGAAGAGAGAAGGGGGAGTGGTGGGTACCAGAGAAGACCATTCCAGTCAAACCAGGAGCGCATTCACTACTCCCCAGGTCAAAGGGGTTTGCCCTGATGCCCACTGAACGCTATGGGTCAGGAAACCACAACTTAAAACCACCGCACAAACCTAGATTATTTTCAAGCAATCAGAGAGAAAAATACCTTGATGTGCAAATATTGAGGAGAAGGAAGAATAAGGCGGTGCATCCCATGGTGATAGAAAGGCTCAGCCGTCTTCCCAGGAAATTAATGCCCAGGATATTGAGAGGATTCACTAAAAAACAAACGACAGTGACAATTTCTGAAACCTCGAAAGCAAGTGGCATTTACCAAGGATTCCCCGTTGTCATTTCAGAAAGAGGCAACTTCATCCAGACCTCATGTGTGTTCCAGCCCAAATCCAGTCCCATGGCCATCCACCTCCTGACTTCTTCGCCAGGCTTTTCCTCGTGGGTCCGAGGACGAGCACTGGTGTGTGCAGAAAGGGTACTTTCTGCCCAAGAAGCTTCTTAGAACATGTAGGTCTATCGTTAATTGCAAACCTTCTAGATCTGTATTTTAAATGATTTATACTGTTTGCCATTAAATTCATGGCACCACTGATTTTTAAGTACTATTATTTTATGTCCACTAAAATGCAAACAGTGCTGCAAATCGAAATTTCAGGAGCCACGGTAAGACACATCTCAATTTCAGAGACTTCCAAAGTGGTGGTGGGGGGAGGGGGGGGGATGCAGCTTAGAACTGATAGGATACAGTAATTCAAAGCTCTAGTCCTGCACACTTCTCCCCACACCAGTCTACACTGGGGACACGTGAGCAGGGTGTGGGGACTTGCCCAGCTCTGCCCAGGCAGGAGCCACGTCTAGGACAGGGCCCCCCCCACCCACCCCAAACAGACAGGGACCCAAAACACTGAGGTCGACATTTACAAGCAATTTCGCCAGCGGTGCTGATAATCATGGTCCTGTAGTCGGAGGGGGCAAACATGTGGCAGTGGCAGGGGCTGTGGCTCTCCTCTGTGTCCGGCAGGGTTACGGCCACCTGGGACTGGGACTCGGACTTGGCCCCCGAGCCACACACCAGGTCCCGCTCCAGCAGCTCGGCGCTGGCCAGGATGACCCCGTAGTAGGCGAAAGAGATTCCCAGCCTGGAAGGGAGAGAAGCAGCTCATTCGAAAAGCCAGCCTGAAGGAGGGGCAGCGCCAGCAGAGGTGGGGAGAAGTGGGGGGAAGGGGAAGTGTGGTCGGGTGGGAGCCCCGGGTGCAAAGGGCTCCAAAGACTGGGCGCACCTATCCTGGGGAGCCGGAGGGAGGTGTGCAGGGGAACCCTGGGTGGGAAAGGGCTTTGCAGGCGCAACCTGCGGCTGGACCCGGGAGGACCCCACAGGCAGTGAAGGAAATTTGAAGCGTGGACTCACTTTCTGTCTCCGCTCTAACAAATTAGCATCAACGTGGTTGCTTAAAACAACTCACATTTATTTTCTCCGTTCTGTAGGCCCGAAGTTCTGTCCTCAGGCAGTTGAGACTCTCAAATCTGAGTGGGTCTCTTGAGGCCTTGGTGGGGGTGGGGGGCGCAGCATCTGCCCCGACCCAGGCACAGCCCAGCTCCTTGGGGCTGGACAATGCACGTCAGTCTCCTTGCTACTGCTGACCTGTCGCTCTCCCCTTCGGCAGGCAGGCTGGCTGCCTCCCGCCCTCCCCACTTCTTTCCTTCCTTCCCCGGGGCCTTCTGCCCAGCAATCTCTCCGCCCGCCTCACCTCGTGCTTTCTCTTCTGCTCTGACTCCGTTTCCAGCTGGAGAAATCTCTCTACTTTGAAAGACTCAAGTGACTGGATTGGGCCCACCTGCCTAGTCCGGCATAGGCTCCCGATTTTAAGGCGGGTAACCTTAATTACATCTGTGCTCTCCCTTCACACCGGCACCCAAATTAGCGTGTGATTAAATCAACTCCTGTTGGTAATCTGGGGGGGTGGGAGTGGAAGGGGGTAGTAATCTTTTTTTTTTTTTTTCAGATTTTATTTATCTGACAGACAGAGATCACAAGTAGGCAGAGAGAGAGAAAGGGAAGCAGGCTCCCCGCCAAGCCAAGAGCTCAATGCGGGGCTCCATCCCAGGACCCTGAGATCATGACCTGAGCCGAAGGCAGAGCTTCAACCCACTGAGCCACCCAGGCGCCCCCCGTAGTTATCTTTAGAATTCTGCCGGACCCGAAGCTGTCTCGAGCCGGCCATGAGCAGCCCTGGGAGTTTTCCCTTTATATCTACTTCTTGTCTTTTTTCTGTCTATTCTTTAGTAAATACTTGGGTTGAGATAAAATTATAATAACATACAGAAAATTTCATGTGTCAAAGTCAAGGAAAGAAGCATCAGCCCCCCAGAAACGCCCCTGGAGCCCCTCTCCGGTTCCCAGAAGTGGTTTGGAAAGTCAGCTGTGCACCGCGTTTACAGGGACAGCCGGGGCGATCGCCAGTGCTGCGGGCATCAGCTGATACTAGTGAGATCTGCGGGCATCAGCTGATACTAGTGAGATCTGCGGGCATCAGCTGATACTAGTGAGATGATTGTTTGGCTGTTAATTACAGGAGTGGAATCATCTAAGAAAATGTCCTCAGGCAGTTGAGACTCTCAAATCTGGGGATGAAGGGTCACAGAGCCTGGGCTTGCTTCCAAGTAGGCCCTGGAAAACAGAGCCGAGGCAACCAGGAGTGACTACCAGTGACTGTCAGTTATGGGGGACAGATCAGTCGGAGGTCACCATGGTATCCTCTACTTCAGTGTGTGTTTGAAAATTTTCATAAAAAGTATCAAAAAAAAAAACACAAACCAGTAGTTACAATACTTCCTTTCGTTATTAAAATAGCTTTAGTTTGGGGCACCTCGGTGGCTCAGTCAGTTAAGCATCTGCCTTCGGCGCAGGTCATGATCTCGGTCCTGGGATCCAGCCCAACATCAAGCTCTCTGCTCAGCAGGGGGCTGCTGCTCCCCCTCCCACTGCTGCTCCCCCTGCTGTGCTCTCTCTCTCTCAAATAAATAAATAAAATCTTAAAAAATACAGTAATTCTAGTTCAATTTCCAAATATTGAGAGTATTTTAAGATTTTTATTTATTTGACAGAGACAGAGAGCTCACAAGTAGACAGAGAGGCAAGCAGAGAGAAGGGGAAGCAGGCTCCCGGCCAAGCCAAGAGCCCAATGCGGGGCTCAATCCCAGGACCCTGAGATCATGACCTGAGCAAAGGCAGAGGCTTAACCCATTGAGCCACCTAGGCGCCCCTAAATATTGAGAGTTTTTTAAAAATTAAAGTCTTAAAAGGAAACATACCAGCCTGTTAATAATGATTTTATCTGAGAAAGGCAGATAGACACTTTCCTGAATTTAAACCCTATAAATTAGTTTTGCCTGCTTTCTATCTTTATATAAATGGAATCACAGAATATATCTGTGTCTGGCTCCTCTGCTCGTTACGATGTTTGTAAGGTTCAGCCATATTGAATGTAGATAACTAGTTTTCTCTTTCCTGTTATTGTAAAATATTTCATTTTTTTTAAGTACTTCATTTTTATGAATGTAACACAGCACATCCATTATACTGTGAATGGACATGCGGCTGGTTTAGAGTTTGGGGTTTTTACAAATAAAATAATGCTAAGGACATTCATGCAAATGTATTTTGGTAAACATTTACACATTTCTGTTGGATATAAAGCTACGAATGGAATTACTGAGCCATACACTATGCATATTTTCAACTGTGATAAAAACCTCTGAACCATTTTCCAAAGTAGTTTTACTTTGAACTCCAGTCAGCTGTGCGCGAGAATTCCTGTTACTTAACATTATTCCCAACACTTGCTATAGTTAATCTAATTGGATAGTTAATTGGCATAATTAATTAAATTTTAACCATTCCAGTGGATTTGTAATGGGTCTCTATGGTTTTAATTTGCATTTCCCTGGTGATTTTAAGGTTGAGCATGTTTTCATACATTTTTTTGATACAATTTTGGTCAAGTGCCAGTTCAAGTCTCCTGCCTATTTTCCTACTGGTTTCGGTATCTTATATATATATATAAGAATCATACATATAATTTTATATGTTTATAGTTGTGTATATATATAAAATTTAATTGGACACGTATTTTAGAAATTTCTTCTCCCAGTTGGTAACCTTACCTTTCAGATTCTTCATGATCTCTCATGGCACAGAGTTCCTCATTTAATGCAGTAGGACTTTGTGTATCTTGTTTAGAAAATATTTGTGTACTCAAGGTCATGGCTACAGAGAAGTGGGACACAAAGAAAACCACAAGAGTCTATCCGATTGAATTCGATTATTGGTGACTTCAAAGGATCCCTTTCTGTCATGTGGCGAGAAAAAAGGCCAGACTACAAAAGGTTAGAAAGTGAGCTCATATGAAAAATAAAAATCTAGTTGTAGATTCTTTCTTTCTTCTTTAAAAAAAAATGGTTTATTTATTGGTTAGTTGGTGGTGGTAGCAGAAAGATAAGACATTGCTGGAGTCAGCCTTGTGGTTTTACTCCCCACTGGCACTGAGTGGATTTACTTAAGTCAGCTCTGTGTTTATTGAAAAGTCATTTTAAAATAATTACATTCTTACCATATGACCCAGATCTGTAATGTGGTCCGTAAATATTTAGCATCCAAGAGGTCTGCAAATCTTCCTCTTTTTTCCTGGGATGGTGAAAAGGGACAGGCAGATTAGGTTTAGTGGCTCACAGACTGGCAGAGTCTTCTCTAGCATTTTAGAGAACAGAAAGTAAGAACAGTGTGGGAATGTAATGGGGTGCCCATGAGCGCACCTCGCCTAGCCCACAGATCACTGCTTCCACTCGTCCATCTCGGCTAGTCAGTCTTTGCATGCTTTTTATTTTCACTGGCAAGGTCCAGCCCATAGAAGTGAAGATTCTAACCCTTTCCCTCCTCCTCTTCTCACCAGTGCTGGTGAGCGGTGGGATGAAGCACAGAAAATAGTAGGATATAAGAAAAGCATAACCATAAACCGGTTGGGAGAGTCATTTAAACTTCACATTAAAATGAAAATCTAGCATTGAAAAAGAGCATGAGAATTGTGTATGAAAAAGAACGGCATACATTTGGAAAGAGGATAGAATGCCCAATTTCTTTTTGTGTCTTTAGGGTCATGAGCAAAAGCTCTTATGCATAGTCAGTGCTATAACCAATATTTTGGAGAAAAATAAAAATGGGTTATACATGATTGAGCAGTGATGGATTTTTATTTAAAGTTAGGAACATAAAAAAATAAAGCTAAGAACAGTGTGTGTGTGTGTGTGTGTGTGTGTGTGTGTGTGTAGGGGGTACTCAGTTGAAAACCAACTATTTTTTTCTCACAAATGGACTTGGAATTAAAGCCCCCCTTTAGATAGGCCAGGAGTGTGATCCTAGGTGTCCTGGATTTTGTGGTCACAAAAAGTTAAATTTGAAGAAACTTGCTCCAGTGACTTTTTTTTTTTTTTAAGTAATCTCTACACCCATGGTGAGGCTTAAATTTACAACCCCTAACTCTACCAACTGAGCCAGCCACATGCCTTGCTAATCCAATGACTTTTAGGCTCAGTTCGTAGAGGTCACTGTGGGCAGAGCTGACTGTCCCCTTTCATCTGCTTTCCATATTGGGGCTCTGGTTAGACATCACTAGAACACCTCTGAAGTTGTCCTAGCCTCCCATTCTCCAATACAGACTATATGACCCAGAGAGGGTAAGTGACTTGCCCAGGGTCACAGAGCTGTTTGGAAGCAGAGCCAGCCTGGTGTCGGGTCTCCTAAACACTAGTCCTGAGTCTTGCCCATCTATGTCCCTGACTCACCCCCTAGAGTTTGGATTCCCCTCTCCAAGTGTACCTGGAGATTCAGAATACTGAGTTTGCAGTGAATCACAATGAGTCATAAATTATATTCAAAGAAATTATGTGGTCATGAACCTTTGTCTACAATCCAAACTGGTGGACTCATTCACTCATTTATGGTGCGGCCCTTTCTTAGCTGGTCCCCAGACCTACTCATCACTGCATGTGTGCAGTGAAGGTACAGAGGCTGCTCTGGGCATCCAGTCTTGTCCAGCCTCCTCGGCATGACGTTCTCATGGCACTGACATGACCAAACCCACTGCACATTCCTTCCTCTCTGGTCTTGACTCACACCACTCTGCTTCCTTCCTCCCCTGAAGCTGCCTCTCCTCTGTGTTCAATTTATGCCTCAATTATCCCCTCGGAGAGGCTCTGCTGCCCTAGTGCTCATCTCTCTGCTCTGATCCCATGTGCTGCTGCTGGTACCACTCACCCGGTTCTCACATCTGGCTGCTGTGTTAGTGACTCATTAACTGTGTTAGTGACTGTGTTAGTGACTGATTCTTTGCTGTATGAGCCTCATCTCACTAACAGGCTGTAAGAAACTTGAAGGCAGTTGTGTATATATATAAAATTATATATATATATATATATATATATATTTTTTATATATATATATATATATTATAGCTCTGTATCCACAGGGCCCCCGCATGAGAGACAATCATAAAGGAGAAGGCCATCAGATGGGCATGTGGACGGAAGCTGTAAGTTGCAGGCAAGGGAGGAAAGCAGGAAGAAGATGAAGGGGGAGAGAGGAGAAGGATGTTGGGGGGTGGTGGGGAACGTGAAGATGGAGACTAGGCGGGGGTGGAGGAGGGAAGGTTCTTGTTACCAGAATTGAGTCTCCCCGATTTAGGAAAGTAACAATACTTCATCATATATTTTGAAGTTGTTAAGAGAGTCTCTCTTAAATGTTCTCACCACAAAAAAAGGAAAGAAATGGTAATTGTGTGATATGATGGAGGTGTTGACTGACTCTAGGGCAGTTATCATTTTGAAATATACAAGTGTATCAAATCAATACACTGTACACATTAAACTTACACCATGTTGTGTGTCAGTTACAACTTAATAAACCAGGAAGGGGAAAAAATGGAAGAACAGCCTCCCCCCACAGGCAAGCCAGCCCTGGTGAGAACCTACAGCTGCTGGTGTCCCTGTTTATGTCATCCCCCATCTCTTTGGAGATGCCTTTCGCTTGGTCATATGTCCAGCAACTTTGTATTTTGTCAATCCTCCTCTTACCAAAATCTGCACTTAGCCACTGATCTAAGGAGGCAAAGGCTGATTGATAAAGACTGTGGAAGACCTTCAATGTCAGGACAAGGATTCTGGGCTTCACCCACAGTCAGGGACTGAGAGGGGCAGCGTGGGGTGGGCACTGACGGGTCCTGAACAGAAGGGGTGGTATTGGCACTTGAAGAACACTTGGCTGACAGTGTTGTGCTGGATGACATCACAGGGCTTGGGGCAAGAGGTGGCAGCATGAAAGAAAGAGACTGGGGTGCCTGGGTGGCTCAGTAGGTTAAGCCTCTGCCTTTGGTTCAGGTCATGATCTCAGGGTCCTGGGATCGAGTCCTGCATCAGCCTCTCTGCTTGGCAGGGAGCCTGCTTCCTCCTCTCTCTCTCTGCCTGCCTCTCTGCCTACTTGTGATCTCTCTCTGTCAAATAAATAAATAAAATATTTTAAAGAAAGAAAGAAAGTAAGAAAGAGAGAGACTGGATGGAAAAGCCACTATTATCCAGGGGGACTGGCAGGTGACTGAGCTTGGTGGCGCAGAGGTTTGCAATGTCTCAAAGGGGATGCCACCATGAGATGAGCATTAATGAATGCCTGTTTCAGGCTGTAATGTGAAATAAGCCAGACACAGTACTGAGTAATTCCCCTTATAGAAAATAGAGAATAGGCAAACTCATAAAAACAGCTAATAGAAGTTTCCAGGGATTGGGTGTGAATAGGAGTGAGGAGTTACTGCCTAAGAGAGTGTCCATTCTGGATGATGACAATATTCTGGATGTATTTAATACCACTGAATTGTACACTTCAAAATGATGACACCAGCAATGGAATGATATCCATGCTCATGGTGATCAGGAGGAAAAATATTGTTAAAATGTCTATATTATCCACAGCAATCTATAGATTGAATATAATCCCTACCAAATATCAACATCATTTTTCAAAGAATTAGACAAATAATCCTAAAATTTGTATGGAACCACAAAAGACCCTGAATAGTCAAAGTGATCTTGAAAAGAATAAAACTGGAGCTATCACAATCCCCAATTTCAAGATATACTACAAAGTTGTAGTAGTCAATACAGTGTGGTGCTTGCAGCACAAAAATGGACAGATAGATCAACAGAACAGAATAGAGAGCCCAGAAATAAACTCCCAATTATATGGTCAATTAATCTTTGACAAAGGAAGCAAGAATATGCAATGGGAAAAAGTCTTTCAACAAAGGGTGTTGGGGAAAATGAACAGCTACATGCAAAAGAATGAAACTGGACCACTTCCTTTCAGCATACACAAAAATAAGCCCAAAATGGATTAAAGACCTAAATGTGAGATAGGAAACCATAAAAATCCCAGAAAAGAGCAAAAGCAGTAATTTCTGTGACATCAGCCATAGCAAGATTTTTCTAGATATGTATCCTAAGATGAGGGAAACAAAAGCAAAAATAAACTACTGGGACTACATTAAAATAAAAAGCTTCTACACAGCAAAGAAACAATCTCCAAAGATGACATCACTACTAGGTATTTACCCAAAGAATATGAAAACACTAGTAGTTTGAAAAGATATAGCACCCCTATGTTTATTGCAGCATTATTCACAACAGCCCAATTATGGATGCAACTCAAGTATCCATCCATAGATGAATAGATAAAGAAGTACTGGTGTAAATATATGGTGGAGTACTAGGTATTTACCCAAAGAATATGAAAACACTAGTAGTTTGAAAAGATATAGCACCCCTATGTTTATTGCAGCATTATTCACAACAGCCCAATTATGGATGCAACTCAAGTATCCATCCATAGATGAATAGATAAAGAAGTACTGGTGTAAATATATGGTGGAGTATTACTCAGCCATAAAAAAGAGTGAAATCTTACCATTTGCAACGACATAGATAGAACTAGAGGGTATAATGCTAAGTGAAAAAGTCAGTCAGAGAAAGACAAATACCATATCACTTCATTCAAATGTGGCATTTAGGAAATTAACGCAAGGATTTTCAAATGCATGGGGAGTCAGTATCCCTAACCCCTGTGTTTTTCAAGAGTCAACTGTACTCATTTTAGAATCTTGGATTCCTCCCTTTTCTTTTCTGAGATCAGTTTCTTTTTTTTTTTTTAAACATGTTATTTATTTATTTGACAGACAGATCACAAGTAGGCAGAGAGGCAGGCAGAGAGAGAGGAAGGGGAGCAGGCTCCCTGCCGAGCAGATAGCCCGTTGCGGGACTCGATCCCAGGACCCTGGGATCACAACCTGAGCCAAAGGCAGAGGCTTTTACCCACTGAGCAACCCAGGTGCCCCCTGAGATCAGTTTCTTAATTTGACAAATGGAAGTACCATATATTGCCTAATTGGATGTAAATATTTTAAAAACTTTTAAAAATATATAAATAAAATGCAAAAAAAATAACAGTATTTGCCTACCTCATAGGATTTCCCTTAAGTATCAAGTTAAAAATGTACATTTAAAAAAAAGAGAACAAAAATAGAGATAAAAAACATATAAGGAGAACTCTCCCCTCAGGAAATTCAGTCTTCCAATAAAAGTTTTTTGTCTTGGTTTTGGGTGTTGTTGTTTTTTTTTTTTTTTTTTAATGTTGTTGAGGAATATAAAAAGACTTGAAGATTAGGAACATAGTTTTATCAAAATAAAAATATTTAATATTATAAAGGTATCAATTCTCTTTAGGTATTAACTAATAATTTCAACACCATCCCAACTAAGCCCTCCTAGGTTTTAGGGGGAAATTAAGAGATGTTTATGAAGTGACTTCAAAGTTGTTCTAGAAAAATAGTACTGTGAAAACAACTTGGAAAATTCTGAAAAAGAATTTTGACAAGGGGGACTTACCCTACTAGATATAAAAAAATACTGTAATTAAAAGTGTCACATTGAACCAACAATTAAACTGTATCCTTTTCCCAAATGCCCTCTTTATTATATAAGTCCCCATATATACATGAATCTACAAATATGTCATTAGAACACAATAGAGAATTCAAAAATAGACTCAAATATACAAAAGATGGATTATTCAGAAAAATATATGAGTGCCACTGGTTAGGCATTTAGATATGACAAAGCTAGACCATGTTTCTTATATTCAATTAAACCCAGGTAGATCCAACACTTAAATAAAATGTATGAAACCAAATTAACCAATAGAAGGGAGAAGGATGCCAAAATGCTGTAAAAAGTAAGTTTGAAACCACTGAAAAAGACAAATCTAAATCTATTTTTTTTTAAAGATTTATTTGCTTATTTATTTGACAGAGATCACAAGTAGGCAGAGGAGGAAGCAGGCTCCCTGCTGAGCAGAGAGCCCGATGTGGGGCTTGATCCCAGGACTCTGAGATCATGACCCAAGCAGGAGGCAGAGGCTTTAACCCCCTGAGCCACCCAGGCACCCCGACAAATCTAAATCTAAAGAGGTACCTGCTTAGAAAATAATTTCTAATCTAGGGAAACTTATGAGCAACATGAGACAAAAACAGAAGACAAAAATAATCTGGAAGATGAGACTAGGGCAGATCAGAACATCTTCAAGGGCTTTGTATTGTTCAGATGGCAAATAAAGATACAAATAAAGACACTGTGGGTACACATTTTCAATATTTAAGGGCTATAATATATTCTTATAAAACAATAATAATAATAATAATATATAATAAAAGAAAAAGAGTGAACAAATTCTAAACCGGTAGAAGAAAGCACAGGGAGGAGGGGAGAGAAAAGCAAACTGATTCACTCTAATAAAGGGTAAGGAAGGAGAGAATGAAAGAGATGGTTAAGAGGAAATATAAAATAAAATGGCAGAAGTTAAGTCCAAATATGTGAGTAATCACAATAGATATAAATGGATCAAATCCATTACTAAAAGACACAGAATAGCAGACTGAGTGAAAAAAATAAAGATCAGCTATATATACACAAGAAATGATTTTGGGGGTGCCTGGGTGGCTCAGTGAGTTAAAGCCTCTGCCTTCGGCTCAGGTCATGATCCCAGTGTCCTGGGATCAAGCCCCGCATTGGGCTCTCTGCTCAGCAGGGAGCCTGCTTCCCCTCTCTCTCTGCCTGCCTCTCTGCCTACTTGTGATCTCTGCCTGTCAAATAAATAAAATCTTTAAAAAAAAAATGAAATGATTTTAAAGCAAAGCAACAGAAGAAAGTTTAAAATTAAGGTCTGGAAAAAAGAGACATCAGGAAAGATGTTAACCTAACCTAACCTCTTATGTCAATATATGAACATAAGAGAAAACAAAATTTAAGGCCCAAACCAGTATAAAATAACAACATAATAAGGTTAATCCATGAGACTAAGCCAATCATATGTTAAGAAGCAACAAGAGGGGGCACCTGGGTGGCTCAGTGGGTTAAGGCCTCTGCCTTCTGCTCAGGTCATGGTCTTAGAGTCCTGGGATCGAGCCCTGCATCAGGCTCTCTGCTCAGCAGGGAGCCTGCTTCCTCCTCTCTCTCTCTCTGCCTGCCTCTCTGCCTACTTGTGATCTCTGTCTGCCAAATAAATAAATAAAATCTTTAAAAAAAAAAAAAAAAGAAGAAGCAACAAGAGATCCTCAAAATATCTGAAGTAAACTATCATGACTATAAAGAGGAAAGAACAAAGCCATCATCTTATTGAAAAACTGTTAGCTCAGCCAGGCAAAATCTAGCACAAGTGTCAGAGATTTATATGGCATAATTAACAGTATATAACAAAACATCTATATTCAATGAGAATACATGCTTTTTAAGCACACATGGAACATCAGTGAAGAGACTATGTAGAGAACAACAGAAAAATCTCCAATATTCCAAATAATTGAGAATATCCTCTGACCAAAATGAAATTAAATTAGAAAAAAAACAATAAAAAGGAGTGTTAATGGATAACTCACTGATTAAAGAGAAACTCAGATCAATTACCAAAGAGAAATAAAATTAAAATTACTCTGTAACAAAGCTTGCTAAATGCAGCTGAATACTTCATTAAAAATAAAAAAAGACTGACCATAAATGACCTAAGTACAGAACTCAAGAAGCTAGAAAAACATAAAAAGCTAAAGGAGAAAACAAAGAGTAGAAATTAACGAGACCACACACATACACAAAATCAATAAAGAGAACAACAACAAAAAGAGCCCTGTTCTTTGAAGTATTTTTAAAAAGACTTCATTTATTTATTTGATAGACAGAAATCACAAGTAGGCAGAGAGGCAGGCAGAGAGAGGGGGAAGCAGGATCCCCACTGAGGAGAGAGCCTGAAAATGTGGGGCTCCATCCTAGGACCCTGAGATCATGACCTGAGCCAAGGCAGAGGCTTAAGCACTGAACCACCCAGGTGCCCCGTTCTTTGATGTTAATGCACAAACCTCTTGTAAGAGGGCCAAGAAAAAAGAGAGAAGTCACAATACACAGCATGAAAATGAAAGATGGGACATAGGCAGCAGATTTTTGAAACTCCTAGGAGAACACTGGGAACAACCTTGTATCAACAAATTTGAAATTTGAAAACCTAGATGAGCTGGACAATTTTCTAAAATATATACACTACCAAAATGGATTCAATCAAAAGTCTTAAACAAAAGTGGACTCTAACCTTTACATAAATTAAATCATAGTTTAAAAACTCCTCCATATAACACCCTTTTGTTATCCCCCACTGCTCCCCTCAAAATAAATATTTGGCATAAATGACTTCAGGGGCACGTTTCACCTCTATAACCACACTCCAGCCACAACTAAGAGATGAATTTCTATCTTACATAAAGTGTTGCCGAGTTGGCGGGACAGGTGAGGAAGGTACCACTGGGGCCTGTGATTGACCCACCTATAGGTGCGTGGTCAGGGCTGGTGTAAGAAATGATTTCAAAGTGACGTTAAGAGCCCTGGGCCCAGTAGAATATAAATGCCGAATTGTGTCTTAAGAAATCTGTTAGGGACTCTTGGGTGGCTCAGCAGGTTAAGCATCTGCCTTTGGCTCAGGTCCTGATCCCAGGGTTCTGGGATCGAGTCCCACACCAGGCTCCTTGCTCAGCAGGGAGCCTGCTTCTCCCTCTCCCTCTGCCTGCTGCTCCCCCGGCTTATGCGCCTCTGTCTCTGACAAATAAATAAAATCTTTAAAAAAAAAAAAAAAAAGAAAGAAATCATTTAATGAGGTTTCCTAATTTGAGATCACTTATGATTTACATCATTTATAAGACCAGTACAAGAAAATAAAATTATAAAACAATCTCTCACCTGGAAACAAAGATGCTAAGTCACGTGACTAGCTCTGCAAGGTAGATATTATTCCCATTTCGTTGATGAGGAAAGCTAAGGCAGGTAACTTGCTAGGGCCACTGGCTCTCCAAGGAGCTGGATTTAGTCCAGTTCTGCACTTCTCTCTTGTCCCCTTGGGGTGGGGCTAGAGAGTGAAGGTCCCCTCCCCTCTGCCCTTCTAGGACTGAGGGGATTTCTGGTGGGGGAGAGAAGCCCTCCCCACTGGGAACTTACCAGGATGGGCTCCACCAGCTTCCCCTCCGGCATGACCGAGCGGTTCATCTTGGCGATGTGCTGCAGGGTGGCAAGGGCAGCCTGAGTGTTCCCGGTGGAGACATTGAAGCGAGCGGACTCGGGAATAAACTGGCACAGAAGGAAAGAGCATCAGAGTTCAAGTGCTGCGGACCCCGGGGGGTTCCATGATTACTGCTGTATAGTCACAGGCCCCAGTTTCAGGAGACAGAGGAGCAGCAAGCTGCTGGTCTGGAACAAACAGGGTCACGTTCCCCTTACTGTAGGCCCGTCTTGATGGTATCGCACCAATACTGAGCCCAGCCTAATACTTACTGCAAGGAAATGCTACATCCACTTGGCAAACAGCTGCCCCAGGGCCGCTCTACTGCCCTGTCACCCCAGCCTGCCCCCAGGCACCCTGCGATCTCCTACACGCGCCAGCCCACAGCACGACCACGGCAGGGACCCAAGCGCCCCCGATGGCGGAGCACCACTCCTGACAAGCCAGACCCCGCCACCCACTGATCACTGAACGCTGTACTCGGACTACACTACAGGCTGGTGTGCCTGGGCGGCTCCGTCAATTAAGTGGCTCAGGTCAAGATCGTGGGGTCCTGGGATCAGGCCCCATGTCAGGCTCCCAGCTCAGTGGGGTCTGTCTGTCCCGCTCCCTCTGCCCCTCTCCCCGCTCGTGCTCTTGCGTTCTCTCAAATACAGAAACAAATATAAATACATACATACCCACCTAACGAGACAGGCCTCCATGGAGACTGGGGCCTTGAGAATCACCTTGAACCACTCCCTGCCCTTCATGCTTCGATGGAGGTGGGCGGGTTCTTCCTCAGAAAAGCACCTCCCGTGGCGGCACCTGCTCACCATCCCGCGCCCAGCAGCCCCTCATCTCCCACTGGGATGATCCTGACTGCTCCCCTGGCTTTCCATGCACACAGGCTCCACGCAGCTGCAGACCAGCTTCCCAGCACACAGCCAGCACCCCCTGCCTCGAAGGCCCTCATAATCTGGACACAGGCCTGTCAGCGCCTCCCATCCCCCGCCCCCCACCAGCACCCTTCATTCCAGCCTACCTGCTCTCCCCCAAAGATTCTGCATTTCACACCTTCATGGCTGGGCTGACACCTGAGCTCTGCCCACATGCACTTGCCCCACTCTCTGGCCCTCGTGGTGCGGGCTGTTCCATCCCCCACGGCCAAATTCAACAGCATCGCCCCACTGGAACAAATCACTCTCTCCCCGAGCACCCACAGGATGAACGCTGTGACCGCGCTTACCGAGTCCCGTGGGCACCATCACCCTTTGTATTCGTATCTATCTCTTGCCCACTGACCGGCATGCCTTGACGGCAAGAACCATATCCTATGCATACTTTTAGCCTCAGAACCTCGTGCGGAGCCTGGTACATACTCGGTGTGAGTGTCCTCAATCCAAAGACAAGGCTGATATTCAAAATAATAATTTTTATAAAGGCAATAACATAGCTGTGTGGCTCACACATGTTGGACACTGTTCGTGTTCCAGGTTCATGAAGAGAGTCGTGTGCATTACCTTGTTTAATCTTCCACACGGCCCTAGGAGATATGCCCTATTCATGGCGTGGAACCACTCGTCCAGGAAAATGGGGTCAGGACCGTCTGTTTCTAACTGCACCGGCCAAGGCAGGCAGGCTGTTCAAGGATGGCCTGGGCCCATTAAGCCCCTGGAACCAGGCACCTACCGCTCTGGGTGGGACATCAAGCAACAGTTCGCTGCAGAGAAGACACGGACCAATGGGCTCATCCAGAAAAAAAATAGACAGGGCTCTGGGATCAGGTGTCGGGAGAAAGAGTTGAAGGTCATGGTGTTGCTTCATTCAAAGAAGGAAAGCTCTGATTGGGCTAGAATTTCTTAACCATTTGGAGGGATATCATGTAGAAGCTAGAACCTCTGGATTTTCAGAGAGAACTATTAAGACTGCAGGTAAACCCATGAGGAGGCAGGGTCCCCTCCACATCAGAAAGGACCTCCTAAGAACTAGGCCTGCCTACGGATGGACATAGGATGTCATCTATTAAGTCTTGAGTCTGAAAGTGTCCAAAGCCGGAGTGTTCTGGATGTGTGCTTGTGGTTGGGGTACGAAATACATGCCCTCCGAGGATGCTTGTGAAATACGAAATTCTCTGATTCTGTAGTGTTAGCACACACACACACACACACACACACACACACACAGCCCCGTCTTTGAACAATGAGGGAAATCCAGCAGAACCTAAGGAAGAGGTTGATTCTGTGGATTAGAGGGAGAGCAGAAGGACAGAACAGCTGGCCTGTAGTGGCCCGAGAATGTGCGCCAGGCGTCAGACTCCAACCACTAAAGGTAAGAGAAGGGTCAGCTCAAGTGGGGTGTCGCTGTGAGACGAAACTTCCAGCAATAAACGATCTGAGGCAGGCTAACGGAGGGGAGGGATGAAGCGGATTGAGACAGTCTTGAGTGAAGGAAAAAGGCAGAGTGAGGCTGATACATGTGGGGCAGAAGGACCCCTGGGCCAGCTGGAGGAGAGGACCAGAGGTTGCCCATGACCGAACAGCTCACCTTGAAGGCCAGGATGAGGATGATGCCTGGAATGGAGGCGATGCGAATCAGCCAGCGCCACCCGATGGTGGGGATGACCACGGAGGCCAGGCCGATGATAAGCAGGGAGCCAGCCAGCCAGAAAACCTGGGGAGAGGATGAGAGGTTACAATTCCTCCCATCAGGGCATTTGCCTGGCTCCTTGGTGGAGTGGGTGACTCTTGATCTGGGGTTGTAAGTTCAAGCCCCATGTTGGGTATAATAATTTCTTGAAAACAAAACATTCACAATTCCCCTTATCAAGTGTGCTCAACCCTGCCTCTCTCAGGAGCATTTCAGTATAAGAGGAGAGGTGAAAGAGGTCTTTAAGGAGCCCAGGTCCGGGTTCTACTCCCAGCACTAGCTCCAGGACCTGGATGAACAGGGAACATCACCCCACGTCTCCACGGCTCAGTTTGCTTGTCTATAAATGGAAGGCTCAGCTCAGTACTGTCACCACAGTTTTAAAAATTGGAAACATTGACATTTTCCCCCATTGAATAAATAAAAGATTAACTGGTTCCTAACTCAAAAACCACAAAGGAAAACACTAAAAATACTCTTTTCCTCTCCTGCTTCTTTGTCATCCAGTTCTCTTCTTAGAAGAAACCAATATTACCGATTTCTTGGGTCCTCCCAAAGCTGTTCTAAGCATATATAAGCTAATAAGGATATATCTCATTCTCTTTTTTCACAAATGGTATCATAGTATAAATATTGCTTTTTGTCCTGAAAAATGTATCTTGAATATCACTGTATATCAACAAACAACATGGCAGCCCATTACGGCTGGGCCTGTTGGTTTTGGGAGCTAGAATGATTCCAAATCATTCCAATCAAACTAGAATGTTAGCCTAAGCATTCTCTCCCTACTGGAAGATGACACCTCCATTCCACCTCAAGAAATGGAGAGAAGACAATAGAATAAAAGACCTTTTGTGGGCAACTAAGTAAGGGGTGACAAAGGGGTGACTATTTTATCACTAAAGATTTCAACTACAAAAACCAAACAGGATTATTTCAGAAAGCACTGAGGGCTATGACAAAAGAGTAATGTCATGGGGAGTGACCAGGGATGTGCCTTCTGAAAAGGCAACAAATAAGAAGACCAGCAGTAAGCCGTTGTGATCGACCAGATGGCAGGTGACAGGTCACTGACAAGAATTTTAGTAGGGACGGCGCCTAAGTGGCTCAGTGGGTTAAGCGTCTGCCTTCGGCTCAGGTTGTGATCCCAGGGTTCTGGGATCAAGTCCCCCATCGGGTTCCCTGCTTCTCCTTCTGCCTGTTGCTCTCTTTCTCTCTGACAAATAAATAAATAAAATATTTTACAAAAAAAATAATTTTAGTGGGGAAGTGGCAAAAAAATTCTATAACTGGTGATTTGGCACATATATTAGAGGTGAAAGTGACAGGGTTTGCTGATAGACACTGCAGTTGGGGGTCCATCAATAAGCGATGAATGGGCAGGACGTGGTAAGGATTGAATGGGGATGATGGCACAGGAGGGGTCCGGGATGGCTCTTGACCTTGTGGCCCAGATGACCGAGGGGACCATGTTTACTACTAGCTGAGAGTGGAAATGTGGAAATAAGACATTTCAGGGGGAAATGAGCAGATGAATTCTATCCACGTTGTATTTCTGAAGCGATAGTCCAGGGATTCTCCCGTAGGCTATTGGCTCGATCTGCGTCTGAAAGTCAAGGGGATGCTCTTGGTTGTAGGTAAAGATATTAGGGTTTACAGACAGAGGTAACTAAACCCATTGGAGTTCATTAGATGATCCAAGGAGAGGAGGAAAATAAGACTAGCGAGGAGAAGACACGACCAGGAAGCATGCCATGGAGTTAATGGCCAGTAGAAGAGAAAATGTCCACAGATGAGCTTGAGTAGGACCACGCCCATGTAATACGGTTAAGGATAAAATCCAAATAAGTCAAGCAGAGAAAGACAGTTACCATATGCTTTCACTCCTATGTATAGTGTAAGGAATGGCATGGGGACCACAGGGGAAGGGAGGGAAAACCGAAGCGGGGGCGGAATCAGAGAGGAAGACGAACCATGAGAGACTATGGACTCCAGGAAACAAACTGAGGGTTTTGGAGGGGAGAGGAATAATTCAGTCGGATGATGGAGGGCACGTGTTGTGATGAGCACTGGGTGTTATATGCAACTAATGAATCTTCAACACTACATCAAAAACTAATGAGGGGCACCTGGGTGGCCCAGTGAGTTAAAGCCTTTGCTTTTGGCTCGGGTCGTGGTCTCGGGGTCCTGACTGGGATCAAGCCCCGTGTCGAGCACGGGGCCTGCTTCCCCCTCTCTCTCAGCCTTCCTCTCTGCCTACTTGTGATCTCTCTCTGTCAAGTGAATAAATAAAGTCTTAAAAAAAAAAAAAAAAACTAATGATGTACTATATGGTGGCTAGCAGAACATAATAAAAAAATAAAATAACACAAATGCAAATTGGTGCAAAAAGAAGGATAAGCTCCAATGCTAAGTATTAAATGTGTCTGCATCTGTCTATCTTAACAACGATCAAAAAAACAGGAGAAATGCAAAGAGTAACAAACAGCGTTTGTTATGTTCTTTGTCATTTTTTGTTGCCTTCATGGAGTATTGGAAAATTTTAAAATAAATCTTAAAAGTATTCTCCTACTGCTTTATTTATTGCTAAATATATATTTCAGTGAGAAGAGCTTTCTTTTTGGTGGGCCCCTGAAATCAGGGCTTTTGGACACTGATGACATCAGACATCAAGGACTCCTAGATTGATTGACATAGCTTCCGATGCCAAACCTCTCCTCGGAGACCAGCAGGGCCTGCGGCAGTCTTGGGAACATTCCAATCTCCTGGATAAATGATTCAGCTGAACAAGGCACTTAGGGCATGTCCCCACAGTCATGGGCCAGTTGTGGCCCCGAAGACCATAGAAATCCTAGAGGGGAGATAGGCTGCCCTAAAGAGGCTAGTAGGTATGTCCCCCTCCTGAAGACTCAGGGGGGGAAGAGTAAGTCCATTCCAGATGCATGCCTAAGCTTCCATCATTCCACTGAGACCGGCCACCGGAATGTTTCCTGGAAGAGGCTACTGTGTTCTAAATGCTACTGTTGGGTGACAAAAGTCCTAGCCTCTTGAAATGGGACCCCTGGCATCCAGCCTTCCCAGTGCTCTTTAGTTAACACCAAGATAGAGTGCTAACCCAACAGACAACCAGCCAGAAGCAAAACCAAGGGCATCACATCCTCTAGGATCAGAAGCCCACGTAGAATTCCTGTTTTATCTTACCTGAGACAACGGGAGCATGTAGCCTCGGTATTTTGTAGGCAAAAATTCAGTCTTTATGATTAGCCTAAACAGGAAGGGAGGGGGAACAGAATAATTGTGTTTTTATCAAAGAAAATGACTTGAAAAATCATAACTTTTCTTGTCACAGAGATAAAAAATGAAAAAACATAGACTTCATCACTGTGAAATAAATATATGTATATACTCCTCTCAGCTCCTGGTTCCTGCTGATATTTGGTCTTTGACCCCAGTGTCTGACATAGAACACCTAGAATCCTTGGGCTTCCTGGTCCAAAGGAGCATCCTTTATTCTCAGGAGATGGCTTTTGGTGAGTGCCTAGATGGGGCCTCATCTTAAAAGACCAAACCATGATTAGAATCTTGGAATGTCCAACCCTGTCCTCCAACCCCTGGAGAGAGGAGAGGGATTGGATAATGATTTGATGCCTCCATGTCTCATGCCTCCATGAAGAGGCCTCCATAGAAAGCTCGAACATACAAGGTTTGGCGAGCTTCCAGGCTGGCAAGCCCATCTGTGTGCTGGGAGGGTGGTGGGCCACAGACTCCATAGAAACAGTAGCTCTTGTTCTCAGGACCCTTCCAGAGCCTGCCCTGTGTATCTCTCTTCATCGGGCCATTCACCTGTTTCCTCTAAAATCTCCTTTGAACTACAGCTGCAGTCATAGGTAGACTGTTTGCCTGGGTCCTGGGAGCTGCTCTGGCCATTCATTGAGTCCACAGAAGGATCTGGGGTAACTTGCATTTGTAACAAGTCAGATAGAAGGTGTGGATAAGCTGGGGACCTGCTGCTTGTGATTGGGGTCTGAGGTGGGCAGTAGCCTCTTGGGACTGAGCCTAAACCTGAGGGTAGGGGAGGGGTCTGAGCAAACTCCTGTTAGGAAGAATTGAACTAATCTGTAGAACAACCAGCTGGTGTTAGAGAATTGGCTGGTGTGTAAATAACCCGCACATTTAGTGTCCGGAGTGAAGATCTATCGGGTCGCCTGGGTGGCTCAGTCGGTTAAGTGCCCGACTCTTGATTTCAGCTCAGGTCATGAGCCCAGGGATATCAGATGGAACCTCACACGGGGCTCCAAGTAGAACCTACTTAAAGTTCTCCCACTCCCTCTGTCTCCTCCCAACCCCCCTGCTGGCGCGCGCTTTCTCTCTCTTAAGAAAAAAAAAAAAAGTGAAGCTTTGTCACAAGTACTGAGTGTGAATGTGTAGAGGAAAACAGAAGTTTTTCCTAAACAATTGTGTTTTGCTGTATGTTTGTGAACAGCTAAAATCCACATAAGAGAATAAGAAACTTGCAATTGCCCTTCTGTTTACACGCTTCTTCTCAAAGTTCTTTTCAATCTTCCACCATTTAAGAGATATCATTCCCTCCCTCCACCCCCAAAAGTGAAAAGTGTTTTTGCCAAACCCTTTCTAAAATATACTTGGGGGGCCCCTGGGTGGCTCAGTGGGTTAAGCCGCTGCCTTCGGCTCAGGTCATGATCTCAGGGTCCTGGGATCGAGTCCCGCATCGGGCTCTCTGCCCAGCAGGGAGCCTGCTTCCTCCTCTCTCTCTCTCTCTGCCTGCCTCTATGCCTACTTGTGATCTTTCTCTGTCAAATAAATAAATAAAATCTTAAAAAAAAAAAAAATATATATATATATATATATACTTGGGAAATTAAAATACACCTGGAAGGAAGAGAATCGATGCCCAGAGCGAATGGAGGCAGTCGAAGCACAGGCTTCTCGTTAATTTTGTGAATAGACAAATAAATAGACTCCTACTCCCTTCCGTTTTCTAATTACTCTTCCCTGTTGCAATTATTAGCCAGGGTTTGGGCTTTCTTAACATATTTATCGGGCTGGTTCCTGAGGGTTGTTGTAAATGTCAAGCTAACTTCTACTCCTGTAGGGCTCCAAAGCTCAGAGCAGGCTTAATTTATGCCCCGGGGAGGGACAGTCTTTCCGCAACACATTAAGGTAATGATTGGGTGCTTTGATATCTCCTAATACATCCTAAGGGTAAACGGCTCCACGGCACCCAGGAGAGAGTCGGCTGAGGGCTCTGTGAATCTAAAGGAGGCTCCGGAGCTGCTGACCATTCAGCGGACACCTCTCCAGGCACGACACATTGTGCACTTATCCTAGGGCAGAGAAGGACCTGCAGCCGCCATCTCTCTCAGTGACCTCCCCCTGCTTTGCAAATGGGCTTAGACACAGTCCTCCGTCACAGGGCAATGGCATTTTATTTTTTTTTTTTTTTTTTTAAAGATTTTTATTTATTTATCAGAGAGAAAGGGAGAAAGCGAGCACAGGCAGAGGCAGAGGGAGAAGCAGGCTCCCTGCTGAGCAAGGAGCCCGATGTGGGACTCGATCCCAGGACCCTGGGGTCATGACCTGAGCCGAAGGCAGCTGCTTAACCAACTGAGCCACCCAGGCGTCCCAGGGCAATGGCATTTTAAAATGGCTACTCCTTGGGCAACTGGGTGGCTTACCCGGTTCAAGGTCATAACCTCACAGTCATGGGATCAAGTCCCGCCCAGGGCTCTGTCCTCAGTGGGGACTCTGTTTCTCCCTCGTCCTCCACCCCTCCCCCTGCTCATGCTTGCTCTCTCTCTCTCTCTCTCTCAAATAAATAAATAAAATCTTTAAAAACAAATAAATTAATGATATGGTTATTCCTCAATGTTACAGGTGGTTCTGGTCAAACAACTCTTCCAACACATTCTCAAGCAATGAAAAGACCGTGTTACCCACCTCCTAGGGCACTTTTGCTTGGCATTTAGTCTAACAAAATAAAGATCAACCTTAGGGACAAAAAAATTTTAACGCATTCACCTCTAGTGCCCTCTGCTAGCCTCACCACAAAACATCATTTTGTTTTGTTTTGTTTTGTGTGGGTTTTTGAGTTTTTAAATTTTTTATTAACATATGATGTATCATTAGCCTCAGGTCATTT
Source organism: Mustela putorius furo (assembly GCF_011764305.1). Lineage (NCBI taxonomy): Eukaryota > Metazoa > Chordata > Mammalia > Carnivora > Mustelidae > Mustela > Mustela putorius. The sequence continues at coordinate 91,748,045 of NW_025421998.1, forward strand.
TGATCAGCAAATAGCTCCTAGTGGAATTAGCTGCCATCCCTTCAAGAAAAATAAAAAAAAAAAAAAAAAAAGCTAAAAAATAATTAGCAGAAGTCAAGTCTTATGCATTTACAGCTCGTTGGTGCTCTTGGCCCGTGAACCAACCCCCCACGTCTGTGTAAGTATCTGGGGGTATAACGCATTCCTCTCTCAAGCCTCCTCTCGGTGAGGTCTTTACCCTTGTGCATGGCCAGACACGCCACAGCCCACCATCGTCCGCAGGAAGACAAACCAGATGTAAGACGGAGAGAAAGACGTCAGCAAGGAGAAGTAGGCTCCCCACAGGAACGAGATGAGCAAAATCTAAAGCAACCAAGGAGACGTATTAGTGACCCTTGCCTCTCTGGAAGAAACTAATGGGAGACCATTTACCTTCTAAAGGCGATTTTTAATTTCCATCCGGAGGTTTGCTTCTCAGAGGAGCTAATTCTACAGGGAGCTCACCGATCTCTCACCATCATCAAATAACACAGTCCACACCGCTGTGCTGCCTGAAAGCCCAGACATCCCAAATTGCAACCGTTCTTCCACACTGCCCCACTGCATCCACCCGAACTTGTAAATCAGCTGCCCAAACTTGTAAATCAGGATGAAAAAACCTGCCCTCATTAGGAGCACAGGAAAGTGTTGTGTTGGGATGCGGATGAGGAGAAAATTTAAGGTATTTGTTTTTCCCCTAATTATAAAACTAATACAAATTCACAGAAGAGAATATGGAAGAAAAAGAGAAAAACAAAAATATTTCTATCTTGCTTGATTTCCCTACCCCAGAAAAGACTTGTTAACATACTTTTATCCTATTTTATTTTTTTTTAATTTTTATTTTATCCTATTTTCCTTGGTCAAAAGGGAAAATATATTTTTCGTGGCTATAAAATATTCCAGTGGTACTGTAGTGCGGGTAATATTATGCATAAGCCCTTCCCCTGTGGCTGAATGATGAGGTTTTCTCATGGTGGCAGTTAGCTATGGCAATGTACGTAATCTCTGTGGTTCTCTGATGCTCTAATCGGGCTAGATTTCTGGTATGAAAGAGATCAGACTAGGAGAATGGGTGTTCCCCAGGTTCTTGATTCGTCCTGCCAAACTGATGGTCAGAAAAACTGGACCAATACAATATGAAGCTGTCTCTACCCTTGTAGCCTTCTCCAAAGAGAGAACAAATCCTTATGGATTTGATACCCCCAAATTCATACCTTCTAATATTTTCCTTTCAATTGCTCCCACAATCAAATGTTTTTCAAGAAATGTTGACCATTTTTATTTTTATGTAAAAATGTCTTCTTGTGCTTTGTACATTTTTTGACATACTTGTGTTTTCAGTATGAAATTTATGAATGTCTATGATATTTACTTCATGTACTTCAAAACATAAAGCCAAAGCTGTAATTATTTTCCCTTGGGGCTTGTCCCCTTGTGCTTATGCTTAAGGAGGTCTTCCCTACCAGAAACGAGACAAGTGGAAAAAAAAAAAAAGAGCGAGACCTAGGCTTCTAATCAGAAGACATAGGTTTCGATCTTACTGTTTAATCTTAGTAGGTACGTGACCTTGAGCAAGCGGCTGAGTTTCAAAGCTATACCAAAGTTAACTAATGTGAAGCTGCCTCTGTTTCTATGTGTCAGTCTCTACATTCTAAGATTTTCTAACTGTGCACACCCATCAGTTCCATTCCTGGACAACAGGGACCAGGTAGGAGGAAGGATACGCCAGGAAAAGACAAGAAAGCACAAAGACAAGCCTGGCATTGGGGCATATGGTGTCAGAGAAGGACATTTCCACCCATTCTGTCTGTAACAGACAGAGAAACGTCCACTAAAGAGAACCAGTGGTGACATCATCATGAAAGAAAATCCCACATCATTCTTCAAGGCCAACCTACCTTCCAGCGGCCATATCTGTCAGCCAGGAGGCCAAAGAGGATGCTGAACACCATGTAGCCAAAAAACACCATCTGGAGATGGAGTGAGAAAAACATTATCCTGTAGGCAGTCCTAGAATACACTGATGAGCTGCATTTCCCATTCATTCATCTTCATGAAAAGTCGACTGGGAAGGGGAAAGGGGCGGAAGCTGGAGAGCGGCTTTTCACAAAGCTCTCCCACCTCCCTTTCCCACAGTCTGGGATTCAGAGGCTGATGTTTCCCATCGATGCCCGCCCCACACCCAGAGACGCTACCCCCCAGTAGAAACAGGGATTGGAGGAACAGGAAGCTGTTTTCCCTCTGATCCAAGATGGTGGCCCTGGTCTCGTTCTACTTGGATGTATAGTTGTGCATTTCCATTTTAAGAATAATTTTTTTTAAAAAAAAGCTCTATTCATTCATGACCTGCCTTATCCCACTTCTAGAAGCAATTTTCCTTTATGTTTTTACAGGTAAACATAAACTTTAAATAAACACCCAAACCAATCATCCATACAGAAACACTCTTCAAAACTAATATAAATCCGTTTCTTTTCCAACCTTGTTCTCACAATGGATTATCCTACGCTGATAAAATTCAAGAACCTGTGTATGATACCAGCATTTTAACTCAGTCTGAGCTGTGATCTGCTGTCTGTGCCTTCGGGCTACTTATTTTTTTCTTTCAAGTAGTTCCAAGCTTCACTTGCTTTCCTTTCTAGTAAGATCTCCGACTGATTGACTCTAGGGTAATCAAAGGAAAGATGTTAGCTTGCATTTCTAAGACTATTTCAATAAGAGAACTGGTTCTCTCTGCTGCCTGCTTTGCTTTCTCTTTTTTTCCCCCTTCCTTACACTTCATAAGGAAGACTCAAACGTATTTCTTCCACAGAGAACCATAAGAAAAAGAAAAGAAAAAAAAAACCCATCACGTCTATTCTTGAACAACAAAGCCATGCTTTTCTTCTGCACTGTGCTTTCCAGGATAGAAGGGGAGGGGGAAAGAAGCCAGTGCTTTCTAAATGCTGGTCTTGGGACAGATGCTGACTGATCATGAAATCTAATCAGTGCTGAGAAAAACAGTAAAAATAAGGTTAATGTGATATGTTTTGAATAAATCTAAATTTATTAAATACTAAGAGCTCTTGTTATTCTGGAATAATTTTCTGATTGTTGATATGAACACGCCCCCCCCCCTTTGAGAGATGATGGTAGTCAATGGCAAGATTTTTTACCTCTTTCTTGTCTTCTAATGGCCTTAATTATCATATATATATATATATATATATATATCATATATATATATTTTTTTTATGTAAAACCTATGTCAGCCACTCAATTAAAAAAAAATCATTTCAGGGCACCTGGATGGCTCAGTGGATTAAGTGTCCACCTTCCGCCTTCCACTCAGATCATGATCCCAGGGTCCTGGGATTGAGTCCCGCATTAGGCTCCTTGTTCCACAGGGAGTCTGCTTCTCCCTCAGCCCCTCCACCCCCGCCCCTCACTTGTGTTCTCTTTCAAATGAATAAATAAAAGTCTTTCAAAAAACTTTAAAAATCATATCAGTGTGGGTTTTGATTTAAATTTCCTGATGGTTAATGATGATGAACATTTTTTCATGTGTCTGTTAGCCATTTGTATGTCTTCTTTGGATAAGTATCTGTTTCATGTCTTCTGCCCATTTTTTGACATGATTATCTGTTTTGTGTGTGTTGAGTTTGATGAGTTCTTTATAGATCTTGGACATCAGCCCTTTGTCTGTAGTGTCATTTGTGAATATCTTCTCCCATTCCATGGGTTGCCTCTTTGTTTTGTTGACTGCTTCCTTTGCTTGCAGAAGCTTTTGATCTTGATGAAGTCCCAAAAGTTCATTTTCATTTTTGTTTCCTTTGCCTTTGGAGACATGTCTTGAAAGAAGTTGCTGTGGCCGATGTCAAAGAGGTTACTGCCTGTGTTCTCCTCTAGGATTTTGATAGATTCCTGCCTCACATTGAGTGCTTTTAACCATTTCGAGCTTATCTTTGTGTATGGTGTAAGAAAATGGTTGAGTTTCATTTTTCTATACACAGCTGTCCAATTTTCCCAGCACCATTTATTGAAGAGACTGTCTTTTTTCCACTGGATATTTTTTCCTGCTTTGTCAAAGATGATTTGACCATAGAGTCGAGGGTCTGTATCTGGGCTCTCTACTCTGTTCCACTGGTCTATGTGTCTGTTTTTGTGCCAATACCATGCTGTCTTGGTGATCACAGCTTTGTAGTAAAGCTTAAAATCAGGCAATGTGATGCCCCCAGTTTTGCTTTTTCAACATTTCCTTAGCAATTCAGGATCTCTTCTGGTTCCATACAAATTTTAGGATTGTTTGTTCTAGCTCTTTGAAAAATGCCAATGGAATCTTGATCAGGATGGCATTGAAAGTATCGATTGCTCTAGGCAGTACAGACATTTTAACAATGTTTCTTCTTCTGATCCATAAGCATGGAATGAATGGTCTTCCATCCTTTTGTGTCTTCCTCAATTTCTTTCATGAGTGTTCTGTAGTTCCTCGAGTACAGATCCTTTACCTCTTTGGTTAGGTTTATTCCCAGGTATCTTATGGTTCTTGGTGCTATAGTAAATGGAATCAATTCTCTCATTTCCATTTCTATATTTTCATTGTTAGTGTATAAGAAAGCAACTGATTTCTGAACATTGATTCTGTATCCTGCCATGTTACTGAACTGCTGTATGAGTTCTAGTAGTTTGGGGGTGAAGTCTTTTGGGTTTTCCATATAAAGTATCATGTCATCTGCGAAGAGAGAGAGTTTGACTTCTTCTTTGCCAATTTGAGTACCTTTTTTCTTTTTGTTGTCTGATTGCTGTTGCTAGGACTTCCAGTACTATGTTGAACAAGAGTGATGAGAGTGGGCATCCTTGTCGTGTTACTGAACTCAAAGGTAAGGCTGTCAGCTTTTCCCCATTGAGAATGATATTCACTGTGGGTTTTTCATAGATGGATTTTATGAAGTTGAGGAATATTCCCTCTATCCCTATACTTAGAATCATTTTAATCAGGAACGGATGCTGTATCTTGTCCAATGCTTTCTCTGCATCAATTGAGAGGACCATGTGGTTCTTCTCTCTTCTCTTATTGATTTGTTCTATTACATTGATGGATTTGCAAATGTTAAACCACACTTGCATCCCATGGATAAATCCCACCTGGTCATGGTGGATAATCTTTTTTTTTTTTTTTAAGATTTTATTTATTTGACAGAGAGAGACACAGCAAGAGAGGGAACACAGCAGGGGAAGTGGGGGAGGGAGAAGCAGGCTTCCCGCTGAGCAGGGAGCCCGCTGAGCAGGGAGTTCCATCCCAGGACCCCAGGATCATAACCCGACCTGAAGGCAGACGCTTAACAACTGAGCCACCCAGGCGCCCCAGTGGATAATCTTTTTAACACACTGTTGGATCCTATTAGCTAGGATCTTGTTGAGAATCTTGGTATCCATATTCATCAGGGATATTGGTCTGAAATTCTCCTTTTTCGTGGAGTCTTTGCCTGGTTTGGGGATCAGGGTAGTGCTGGCTTCATAAAAAGAGTCTGGAAGTTTTCCTTTTGTTTTCTATTTTTGAAACAGCTTCAGGAGAATAGGTATTATTTCTTCTTTGAATATTTGACAGAATACTGCAGGGGATCTGTCAGGTCCTGGGCTCTTGTTTTTGGGGAGGTTTTTGATCACTGCTTCAATCTCATCACTAGATGTTGGTCTATTCAGGTTGTCAATTTCTTCCTGATTCAGTTTTGGAAGTTTATAGGTTTCCAGGAAGGCATCCATTTCTTCTAGGTTGCTTAACTTATTGGCATATAACTGTTGACAATATTTTCTGATGATTCTTTCTATTTCCTTGGTGTTAGTTATGGTCTCTCCCTTTTCATTCATAATTTTATTAATTTGGGTCCTCTCTCTTTTCTTTTGGGTTAGTTTGGCCAAAGTTTTATCGATCTTATTGATTCTTTCAAAAACCCAGCTTCTAGTTTTGTTGATGTATCCTACTGTATCTCTAGTTTCTATCTCATTGATCTCTGCTCTAATCTTGATTATTTCCCTTCTTGTGTGGGGGGTTGGCTTAATTTGTTATTGATTCTCCAATTCTTTAAGGTATAAAGAGAGCTGGTGTATTCTGGATTTTTCCATTTTTTTGAGGGAGGCTTGAATGGCTATGTATTTCCCCTTTAGGATTGCCTTGCTGTATTCCATGGGTTTTGGACCTAAAATTGGTCCATTGGTCCTAATGAATTGTTTAAGTTCTTCTTTGATTTCCTCATTTATCTAAACATTCTTAAGCAAGGTGGTCTTTAGCTTCCAAGTGTTTGAATTCCTTCCAGACTTTTTCTTGTGGTTGAGTTCCAATTTCAAAGCAGTGTGGTCTGAGAATATGCAGGGAATATCTCAGTCTTTTGGTATCAGCTGGCCCTGACTTGTGACCCATACAGTAAACAACATGTGTTGGAGAGGATGTGGAGAAAGGGGAACCCTCTTACACTATTGGTAGGAATGCAAGTTGGCGCAGCTACTTTGGAAAACAGTGTGGAGATTCCTTAAGAAATTAAAAATAGAGCTACCCTATGACCCTGCAATTGCACTACTGGGTATTTACCCCAAAGATACTGATGTAGTGAAAAGAAGGGCCATCTGTACCCCAATGTTCATAGCAGCAAAGGCCACAGTCGCCAAACTATGGAAAGAACAAAGATGCCCTCAACAGATGAATGGATAAAGAAGATATGGTCCAGGGGCGCGTGGGTGGCTCAGTGGGTTAAAGCCTCTGCCTTTGGCTCAGGTCATGATCCCAGGGTCCTGGGATCGAGCCCCTCTTCGGGCTCTCTGCTCAGCAGGGAGCCTGCTTCCCTCTCTCTCTGCCTGCCTCTCTGCCTACTTGTGATCTCTCCCTCTCTGTCAAATAAATAAATAAAATATTTATTTAAAAAAAAAAAAGGAAAAAGAAGATATGGTGCATATATACAATAGAGTATTGTACTCTCCATCAGAACGGATGAATACCCAACTTTTATATCAGCATGGACAGGACTGGAAGAGTTTATGCTGAGTGAAATAAGTCAAGCAGAGAGAGTCAATTATCATATGGTTACACTTATTTGTGGAGCATAAGGAATAACACAAGGACGTTGGGAGATGGAGAGAAGTGAGTTGGGGGATATCAGAGAGGGAGACGAAGCATGGGGGACTGTGGACTCTGAGAAACAGAGGGTTTCTCAGAGGGTTTTGGAGGGTGGTGGTTGGGTGAGCCCAGTGGTGGGTATTATGGAGGGCATGTATTGCATGGAGCACTGGGTGTGGTACATAAACAGCAATTTCTGGAACACTGAAAAGAAATAAAATAAAATGAAATGAAAACAAAACAAAACAAAACAAAACCATATGAGTTGGTGAATCTCAAAATGTGGGTACCCCTGAACTGAAGCAATTTTTATTATGGACTTATCAAACTCCCTCCAAGAAGGAAGAAGTAAACTAATTTTTTTTTCTTTTTGACCTGACTTGAATAAAAAGAAGCAATCACAGACTGCCCAGGGCAGGAAGGAAAGTGGCTCTTTGGATTTAAAATACTTCCGTGTATTGAGATGCTATGTTGGGTTAATGGACCTAATTACACCTGGATTAAGCGTAATTAAATGATTAATAAAAGTGAAGCAAAGAGTCAAATAAGATCAAATTTAAAGTTTACCCTGTTCTTGCCCATAATTGGCAGATGTTTTTATTCTTTCTGGTTTTCTGTCCATTCAGTGTAAAGACATGACTTTCCGAAGGCTGAGTTGTTTATTTTCAAGCCTGTTTTGGAGCACAAACCTTGACTGAATGCCTGTGTGAACCCCAAAGCTTATGAATGCTATTCTTGTTTGGAGAATCACACAGAGTGAAGACATAAACTTTCTCCACCACCACCCCCACCTTCTCTCTGTGTCTCTCCCCCCCACCTTTGGAGGGTCTGCTTTTCCTGCAGGTACTTATTTGTAACATAAAAATTACTCTTCTATTTCTGTTTTCTGCACCACACGAAGTTTGGTTTCTTCAGTGCTCTCAGTCACAGAACGTGAGGGACTGTAGTTCATACACAGTCATCAATGTTAAGAACCACTCAGACCAGTTTGTCCTGAAGGTGGCAAGTGGCAAGTGGCACTGGGGCTGGGGAATGGGGAGCCTGGTCAGTGGGAGTTGGTCAAAATATGGCTTCTTGGCTGAATCAATCTGAGCCCCTCCTGGTGGCAGAGCTGTGGTCGGTGAGTCCCGGGCACAGGTGCCAAAGCCAGATGGGCTTCACAGCCAGGATGACAGACACTAAAGGATGGCAGGCAGCCAGGAACTCAGAACAAGAAATAGGCACATCTGGGGTGACTTGAATTCCCTAGAAAAAAGTCTCCTGAGCCATGACTCACCTGACAAGGAAGTCACGTTACTGGTAGCATCAAAGAGCCTCAGATGCCACCAAGAAACAACATAAACGCAACCAATAAATTTCAGTTGTAAATACAGAAAGTATACCATATGATAATATAGTTTATGGGAGTGACAGATGCAAACACCACAGCTGGATGTCCCGACATCCTCAGGAATAGGGACGTGCACATCCCCAGGCCCACTGGGGTTTGGTGCCATTATAATTACACGGAATGTTACAGCAGTCATTCTCCACATACACAATGGACAAGGAATGCTTTCCAAATTGCAACTGCATTTTAGAGATAGAAAAAAATGGAAAATAGCTGAGTCACTTAATTACCAGCCCAGGGAAGGTCTTTAGCTATTTTTATTTATACCTCTTCCCTCTTCTAAAAGTGTTAGAACGTTTTTAAAAAAGGAATAAGGGCAACAAAATTAATAAAGGAATTTTAGAGAGAGAAATGGATGTCAGAAAATAAGCAGGCTGTATGTTTGCTGCTGGGACTGAGTCCAAAACCAGGCTCCACATTTCCTGGCCTCCTTGACACAGACAGAAACACAACCAGGCAGATCATATACATTATCTGAGAGGAGAACTCATCAGTTCCTTATGGGAAGAGGAGGTTCCTGGTTCCCAACACAGACGAGAATTCCCAGGTTAAGTTTGCTTAAGGCAGAGAGTGAGAGGTGGGGACACCCTTTCCTCTCTGCCCATAACCCCCAGAAGGCTAGGGGTCTGGGGAAAACTTCCAGCATTCTCTATGGCTAGTTTCAGACCGTAACTCTCTCTTTTAAAGCTTTACCCTCTTTCAAGGCCTCCACCAACTCACTGCCTCCTCCAGCCTTCTCTGCCTACCTGCCTCCCAACACCCCCATCTCAGTGAGGATGTTGGCACCTGGTTCATCGTAGTTCTCTCTGTTAAATTCTGCCTTCATGAAAACCAGCTTCAATCTCCAAGTAAATCAATTCTCCACTCCTCAGCTTGTGTTTCTCTCACCTCCTTGGCTGATGTGACCTCTTAAATGCTTCCAAAACACACTCCTTCCCCACCATACGCCCTCCCACTTTATGACTGCTAACATATCTACCTTCCAATCTCATCTCCCCAGGGCACTTGGAAAGCTGACCATGTCCCTCTTTAAAGCCCCTTAATGGCTCCCTGACACCCATAGTGTAGCCTCCAACATTTTTAGGTAAGAAGAGTCTCTTTTAAGATTAAAAAATAAATAAATAAATAAAGATTTACCAAAGCTCCGCATGATAGGGAGTGTATTTTAATAACCATTTAATGAGAAATACATAATGACTATGTAGTCAATGGTGTGCCTAAGTGAAATTGATCTTTGTTACATGAATGAATAATTTGGAGAAACTGTCATGTAGATCTGAAACAACTATATGTTGCATGGTGGGCTTGCACGTGCTGACCGAAGTTGGGGGGCAGGGGCCTACAGTGGTCTCCAGAATGGAGTCCATGCACGGACTCCAAATTGCTTCTGATCCCCACCTGTCTCCCATTGTTCCCTCTTCCCGACTTCCTATTCACGCAACATGGAGTTACTATACTCCCGCCAACACAAGCATGCACACACAGCCTGCTGGTCATTCACTGGTACTTAATAAACACCTTTCAAAAGAATGTTGTAGAAGATCCTTAATTCCACTCTGTAGCAAAACTTGGTGTACACTTCATAAGGTTACTCATAACCATCTTTGAGAAAAGTTGAATGCATTCTGTGAGCACGATTCAGTGATTGCATAAGTCACTATGGTCCCACTAATTTGCAGTCAGACTCGAACCATAACTAATCCCAAGACTTAAGGTCTACTCTCTCTGATTTGCATTTGTCTCTTCTAGCCTCTTGCTGGGGGCTAGAAAATAAGCAGTTCAAGGTCATGCTCTCTACAGGAAAAGAGATAAATGAGAGAAAGACCACAAATAGTAGTTTCGGCCTTCAAAGCCCATGAGCTTTGGAAGCAACCACCCAAAAAGCGAGGTCACCTTTGGCTCTTAGCCCTGTGGGATGGGGAAAGGAGAGCCGGAGCCCTGGGTTTTCAGTTGGTTCATTCAAAACACCGGAAGCAAGCACTCACCGTAGTCACTAATGCCACCTGCCAGTTCTCCAGCTGCCATTCACAGCGGATGACAGGAGACACAACTGCTATCAACATGATCTCCATGGCCTCGACAACCTTAAAGAAAGTGGGAAACACTGTGTCTTAGTGCTGGTCTCTCATCAGTTCTTCCCATGTGTGCCTGCCATCATCCTTTTAATCCTAATCTCCTCCTTCCCCTCCTCCACTGAGGGAGAACCTATAGTGTACCCATTCAACATTGCTAGTTGGGTAAAGAAGTGTAGTAGAACTTTGGGTTTCATGGATGCAGTGTTCGTGGTTTGAATAATTTGAGAGGATTCCTACAGATGTATGACATCTATTTTTTTGCGATGTTGCTGACCCATGCATTTGCCCTATAGCTCTATGACAGTATTATGTGTTTGTTTATGTTGGGAGAGTCACTTAGGCAGTGGGTGACATGACTAACCACCAGCATCGCCATCAACCTGGCTCTGTTGCTTCATACTCATCACTGTCAAGGTCTTAGGGCAGAGCCTTTGCAATTGGGATTTGTGAAATAGTCTCTGATCTCAAGAAGCTGAGCTGGAAGGCAAGCTTCATGAAAACTAGAAGAGAGGAAACAGGCAAGTACAAAACAATGAGTTCATCACCAGGAAACAAGGTCTATTTGGCAGACCTAGTGTAAGCTGTGCTACTAAATATTTCTTTCAATAGGAAGTTTGGATATCATCCTCTACCCTATCTTACAACCCATTGTAGCTTTAGTTTATCTCCCAGGGAAAGGAAGAAGTAGATGCTAGAAAATAACTGATATTTGTATGGGTTACATATTATAGTACTATGTATAGATTTATAATTCAAAGGTCTGGGATGAAAAAAGTATAGTGGTGTTAGCTACTATTTGGGAATTGGAAAGGTGTCACAAAGCCTTGTCTCCTCTTGGAAAGTACTTTAGTCATGTTTAGAATATAGATAGCTAGTATGCTTTAGCCCAAAAAGTATAATAAATAAGGGACAGTGTGACATCAGAAGGATGTGTCAGTAATATAGAGCGGTTGGGTCAATATTAACCAGGACTCTACTCCTTTAAGTGGTCTTAGGAGGAAATAAGCCAGTAAGGGATAAGACTTTGCCCCACTCTGATATAATAACTTAAGGGGAGAAGGACACAGAGGAGCAGCAGTGTATAAGATTTTAGAGCCCTCAGAGAACATTAGGATTCAGGATGCCTGGTCACAGACTGAGGCTGCTTTGCTGCTGTGCTGTTATTACATACACCTTGGTCACGTGAGGCCCCAAAACCCAACTATTGTTCTGACTGCCCCTAACCAAGAACCTTAACAGACCATGGCCAGAAGGAGCCATGTCCCTCACTGTCAACACACCTATTCTGATGAGAACATCCATCCAATGCAGACCACCCTAAAGCCAGGGGAGGGATTTGGTTACCATACCCAATTAAATAGTTCTGGGGGTAGGTAGAGGCAGGGAGGAGGAGGAGGTCTGGTAAATAACCCTTCCTACCTAATGGGTTGGGAAGAAGTGAAGCAGCTTATAAAACACTTGAAAAAGACCAGAAGATATTTCACAAGAACATCAAGTATAAATGTGGAATAGACATACAGTCTCCACGGATGTGGGTCTGGAGATGGACATCAGGAGTTGCCTATACAGTTGATACCTACCCTTTGGAAAGGGGGTACAGCAGCACCATCTTTCTAATACAGATCATAACTAATAAAGTTACACTCCCTTTGTATAAGGTGATTTGGTTAATTTGGGAAGGTAAACAAAAAAAAAATTCTACATATTCTTTTCTCTTGCAAGAGGACTATAAAGGAAGAAAAGACAGGGTTCCCAACATATCTGAAGGTAAAAGATGCAGAGAATTGAACAGTGTTTAAGTGAAGGGGACCACGTAACGAAACCAAACTGGAAACCAAATATGTAAAACAGAAGTGAAGATGTTCTGGTTGAAAGTAGAGGAAAGTTCTGATAAAACCCTCCCCAATCCCCAATTACACCCACTTGCCCCTTGAAATATAGAATCTTAACATTTTGGAGACTAGGTAAGACATTACTTCCTAGATGAAGAAATGTTCTAAATTGAACTGTTGATTATTATAAAAGCAGGACCAGGACGCATCTTGCTTTTCTCTCCTTTACTGGACTACCTCCAGAGAGCACAAGGCTTTGGAGCACTGCATCAGAACTTGCCAAGTGGTCCCTCCAGCTCACATCACTCTTTGTCTCATACTATTTAGCTGAGGGTGAGGGTCAAGGCTCTCTATTATTTACTCAATTGTGTCCTATTGGCTATCTTTATGTCCCGCCTTAAATCATTGTCATGTTGACCACTTTTCTCAGATTTTGCCTTCTGTCTCATTATCAATATCATATTCCTAACATATTCTCACTGCACCTACAATAAAAGGAGGAAGCAGTAGTGGTCTCTTGGGATAGACCCACTGTTGGTCAAAGCCCTGGGATTGAGCTATCACTCTTCTTTTCTCAAAATAGCTGGTGGTAGATAGCAAACCCTCATAGGTGCCTCCTAAAGGTTCTGGAAATCTGTAATGACAACATGTGTCCCGTGCAATTCTTATGCACAAAATATTTGAGGACCAGGTGTTTAATTTTACTTAGAATGATACTAGTTTTCTCCCCCCTTCCCAGAGAAGGCAGAGATTTAAACCGTTTTTTTTTTTTTAATGAATATTGAATTCCCAGAACATAAAGACACAGATATGTATTTGCTCATAACCAAACACCTGGCAAAGGTAGATGAAAATTATTTTTGAATTAACCCCCCTCACAGGGGTTAATTCACTTTCACTCCCTTTCACTCCCCTCCCTGAATGGACAGCCCAGAGCTGGAGGTCAGTGGAAGACTCTACATATCCAATGATGAATTTGATTTAGAGAGTCAAATGATCTCCAAAGAGAACTCACCCCCGTGCTGCCCATGATCAGAAAGAGGGCAATGTGGAAACGTCCAAATCCAATGGTCTCCACGGCATCTTCCACGGTGAAGGTCTTTGACTCTAACAAGGAAGGGCAGAGTGAGAGGAAATGCCTCTGTGGGAAGGGAATATATGCGGATGATTTCTCACTAAAAATGAGGAGGAAGATGTTGGGAAACCAATTCATCATTGTAAAAATTAGTAAACACAGGAGGGAATTAAGCAGCAGCTAGAGGGTCCGAGACATCTGTGGTCATCTTACCTTTTGGCTGGGACTCTGGGGTCTCCAGGCTCAACTTCCGGAGGCTAATGACGGTGACCGGCTCGGTTTGTTTGGTCACCATCTTCTAAATGGTCCCAATTCCTCACACGGCTTCCCTAATAAAAGTAGGAGAAGGAAGAAAAAAATATATAAAAGAGTGCTCATCTTCCTTTCATCTTCACAGAAAGTCTGTGAGGTCAGTATTCTTATATATAAGGAACATGAGACATGGAGAGGTCAAATGGCCAATGAGACAATGGGGTTCCAGTGACCAGTAATCAACCCTTTGTCATGGGCCAGGTGAGTTCTGGACCACTTGGCCAATAGCATCCTCTAACTGGGAGTGAAGATGGCCTTTGCTACAGACAAATAATCACATGTTCCTGTGGATCATGAGGTTTATAGTGTGTTTCTATGTAACATTTTCATTTCACCTGACAGAAACCCAGGAGCACTTCTTTTTATTGGCTCCCTTCCCCTTCATGCATTTAGCCTGAAGAAGGATTCTTAACTCAAGAAATCGAAAGCAAAATAAAATGAAGAAATCTGAGTATCAACTTAGTGAAGAAGTTTTTTTCCAAATGACTTGAAGACATGGTCATTTAAGTCTACACCCCTAGCGGGATGAATAGAAATCATAATCTATTCTCAGTAATTAGATTTTTAGTATTAATATTGGTATCATTATTTTGATGCTAGTACATACTGTAGGATAAAGCAAGTAGCAATTGTATTAATATGGTTAGGAATCAAGCTTTTGGATATAAGAGGAAAAAGATAATAAAATCAGAGAAGTTATATAAAAATCTTAAAATCCTAACTTTGAATTGGAAATATCACTATGAATTCACTATGTACTTCATATATGCGTATCCTAAGATTATCCACTGGAAGAGTCTGGGGAAAAAAGGACTAATGAGCACTCACAGAGCCCAGATTGTTTTCTTTCCTATTTCCCATTAAAAGAAACCCCAGTGCCTTAAATAAATGGCTAATTTTGGATCTGGGACAGGAAATGTGTAAATTGAGCCTGGAACATCTTGTCATACCAGATAGCAAAGGAAGATATCAAACACCTCTGGGGTTGTGACAAAAGATTACAAGATTCAACTTGAAAAGGCTCCCATCCATCAAAGATGGGGACCATGTAAGCATCAAGAATAATGACTGTAAGAATTGAAACACATCAAAGATATCAAAACCCATTGTTCATAGCAACACTGAAACGAAAATCTCACTGATCATCTTTGGAGAATACTAAGAAACCAACTCTTTATTCTGGAAACTAGTAAATATCTTGTCTTTCTCACACAAACTCTTTGTACTTTAGGGTAACCAAACAGTTGGGAAAGAAAATTGTTTGTTTGTTTGTTTTTTATTTCAGCTAATACATGCAGGGAAAAAAAAGGAAGAATGGAATTAAATTATCATGACTTCACAACCTGATGAAATAATGGATCTAGGCAATGATTACCAATGGCTGATAAACTCCTAGGTGGAAGGCTGATGAAGAAATGGATAAGAGCTGGGTAAGACTGATAATACTTGTAGACATTGGCAAATCTTATGCCACCAAAAGAGAGACCATCAGATGTCATGTGGTCCTGATGAGCAGCAATAAGAACGGGAGTATATATCACCTGTGATGCATTCTCTTGAGATTTAAGTTCAAGCAGAATCTGGTCCTCTAGCTCTACCAATTTATACAGGAGATGACGAAGAAACTCATTAAACCGTACCATGTGGCTGCAATAAGAAAAAAACCACAATGTGGGAAGTTGTATAAGATAAATGACCCAACGTCTTCAATGAATAAACGGCAAGATGAAAAGAGGAAAAGGAACTTCCAGTTGAAAGAAAAAGAGACCAATCAACCAAATAAATGAGTTGATCTTATTTGGATCCCCATTCAAATAAACCAACTGTAAAACAACAACAGCCAAGGAAATGAGAAGAAAAAGAGATGAGAGGAAAGTCAGGAAAATGTAAACAAGTGCAAAAGTTTAATGATAGTAAGAGATGTCTGATGACATCAGTAGGTGTGACCATGATATGACTACAGCAGAAAAAAAACAATCCTTCCATAGTAGAGATATATACTAAAATACTTAAGAGATGAAATGATGTCTGGGATTCGTTTTAAAATAATTCAACGGGAGGGCGTCTGGATGCCTCAGTCAGTTGAGTGTCTGACTCTTGATTTTGGCTCAGGTCATGATCTCAGTGTTGTGGGTTGCAGCCCTGCAGCCCCACCCCCCATGCTCAGTGGGGGGTCTCCTGAAGATTCTTTCTCTCCCCCTCCCTCTGCTTCTCCTCACACCCCTCCTCAAATGGACAAATAAATAAAATTTTTAAAAGAAATCAATGGTAGTGTGGAATATGATGCATAAGAAATAGATGGGCATATATAGAATAAGGAATGGCCATATGTTGAAAATTATTGAGAATGATGGGTGCATTTGGGATTCATTTTACCATCTGCTTTTGAAGATGTGTAACATTTTTCAAAATTGGTAGTTCAAAAAGCGAGGTTCTGAGATTTTAAAATAACTTTTCCAATTTCAGACCACTAGTAAATAGCAGAATCAGAACTCAAACAGAGGCATTTTATTCCCAGAATATAGAGATAGCCCCAAACCAGTCTGTAGCAGCATGTCAAGGTCATTAATGTTTGCTAAGGGCCAGCTCTGTATCTTGTATTGTGTGGGCTCCTGTGAAGACTTGGAAGGAACGTCTGACATGTTCTCTGCCCTAAGGAGTTTTTATTCTAGTTGGGGACACAAAAGATACACATCAAAACAACTCTTCCATAATGTTGATATTATTTGTTTTCTTAAAACACTGTCACAGAGGCACAAATATTCCCAGATGAGAGATAGGTCAATAATGCTCAGAAGTAAGTCCATGAAATCCTCCTTCCCAAGGGAGAACATGAAAAGTACAAAAAGCTGTTATTTTCCCAGAGTGGAAAAAGTGAAAAATAATTGGCCTCTCAGCCCATCTGAGAGCCTGAAAATCACGACGACAGACTGCTCTAGAACCACCACTCCCTTTCCAGACATTGTCCAAACACCCCTTGGAGAGGTGTTGTTTATCTGGTAACTTTTTAAATGAAAAAATTAACAGATTATTTTGATTATAAATTTACTTTTGATTATAAAAAGGACTTCTAGACACATTAAAAATTGGCTATGACAGTGGTGCCTGGGTGGCTCGGTCAGTTAAGCATCTGACTCGATTTCTGCTCAGGTCCTGATCTTAGGGTCCTTGAGATCAAGCCCCGTGTCAGGCTCCCTGTTCAATGGGGAGTCTGCTGGAGATTCTCTCTCTCCCTCTCCTTCTGCCCTTTTCCCCACACGTGCTCCTTCTCTCTAAAGTAAATAAATAAATCTTTTAAAAAAATCTTGGTTATGACTTTCCCATTTCAAGATAGGAAGATGAACTAGTAACATATTTAACTTCATCAAAATTTGAAAACAATACCATTTGTGAGAATTTGATAATGGTGAGGATTGTACAACCTGAAATTATACTAAATTATACTAAGAGTCCCCAGATTACATTCTTTAAAAATGGTAAATTTCATTGCATGTAAATTATATCTTTTTTCCCCCCCTAAAAAGTAGTAATGCAAATGACGACAGCAAACTTAACCAAAAGTGAGTCTGGCCATTTAGAGTCTTAGAGAGTAACACCATTTAGTTGGGTGGGAAAATAAGTTTTTCAATCCCAGTAAGTTCATTTTGAGTTCAGTTACAAATAAAATGCTTAACAATAAACTCAATCCTCTATCTTTAATCAACATTTAATCTCTCCTACAGTCAAGTTTTACAACATCTCCTAGCAATCAAAACATGTTTACAATTTTAACAATCATCAAGCCTTACGTTTAGAAGAGTAATAAAACAACCTCCAGCAGTTCTCCTTTTGGTAGTGAGTGGCAAAAAAAAAAAAAAAAAAAAAAAAAAAACCAGGAAATGTATCATTTACTATTGAGCAGAGCAAGTTTTAGTTCTTCTGTTTTAACCTGAGTATGTAGTTCTATGGATCATAAATATCCTACATTCCTCCCTTTTCTTATCAGCAAAGACAAGCAATACATCACAGAGGATCTGGCAGAAGGTGTTGGGTCCAAGGTAATTACTTCACAGCTTTCTTGAATGAAAGCTGATCCCAGTAAGGGAGACTCACATTTGTGAGTTCATATTTTTTTTTTAAGTATTTTTAAGTAATGTCTACACCCAGTATGGGGCTCTCATTTACAACCCTGAGATCAAGAGTCACATGCTCTTCCTTTTGGTCATGACATTGGACATCAAAAAATAAATATAATCTTCACATATAACATTTGGCCCCAAGTGAGAGATATGGACATGGTCATTAAAAAAAGATACTTTTAGAGTCAACATTTGAATAAAATACATAGACTTGATTGTGCTTTCAGAACTGACTGGAAATGTTGATTCCCTCAAGAATGAGTACAATCATCGATGCCAAACAAGAGCTGCGAGTCAGGAAGGATGGAGGCATGGGCAGGCATTCCACCTCAAGGACCTGCCTACGAACCAGAGCTATAAATATAACATTTAGAACCACAAAAATATAAGAGAGTAACAAAAATAAGAGGAAAAAAAAAAAAAAAAAGAACAAGAACAACCCAACAGCTTCTGTAAGATGAAAATCCATGCCCTAAAACTGACCATTTTGTCATTTACATAGATGCGTGAAAATTCCATGACTGTGACCACCTACACGGCAAAAGGAATGAGAGCTTGGGATGTGGGCAAACTGGAATGAAAGAACACGTGCATATGTAAATGTACGCACAAGAGGACGAATTGCATGCTGGGTGCTACAGTGCTCCATGGGAGCTGCTGAGGGCCGACCGCACACATCTCTTCCCACCTCTGTATTCAATAACATCACGTTGGTAATTTAAAACCAGCCGTGGTGGGAACAGTTACACCAGGGAAATCAGCAAACACTATACACATCAAGGTACCATCCCCCCCATTATTAAACACACCACACCCCAAAGCCCCTAGTCTTCCTTCCTTACCAGTGACCCTCGACCTCGAGATTGTGATGTGGAGAACAAAGGCAAAAAAGAAAAAAGTTGAATTTCCTTACAACTTATAGCTTATTGGCAAGTATTGGGATAGGCACGATAGCCTTCCTCAAGGAATTCAATGCTACAACGTTAATACTTTGCTAGAACACCAGGTATTATGTAAGACTGATGAATCACGAAACTCTACCTCTGAAACTAATAGTACAATATATGTTAATTGCATTTAAATTTAAGAAATAAAATCTAAGTAAAATAAAATCTAAAAAAACAACAAAATATCTAAAAAATCTAAACAACAAAATACTTTGCTAGAAGCAAAAATAGCTTGATATTCTCTGAACCTTCATGATCCCATGTCTTCTTTAACATATAAAAATCCCTTTGGAGATTTCCTTTATCTCTACCTGTCCTCCACCCCACACCAAGATATATATTAGCAAACATCCTCCAAGCCTATGGCCCACCGAGAATACATCTGAAGGGTCTCGTGACTAAGGTTTTACTGGACAGCAGTAAATGACCTTTTCCTAACAGCTAGTTTCTCAAGGTCGGTGAAATCTTGCTTCCAAATTCCTTAGAGATTTACCCGGATCCCTAACCCCCTCCCAACTAGAAAGTACACAATCAGTCACTCCCCATAACGTCAGTGCAACTCTTTCAGCACCGCCCGCCCCACCCCTGTCCTATCCCCCAGCTTTAATAAAAACCACCTTTTCTTGCATGGAAGACGTCTCCAGAATTCTTTCTTGGCCGTTCACTCCCGGACCCCAACATTTCTACATCAGTACGGAGTGAGGTGGGCGGCTTGAAAATTTTTTCCAGGTGATCCTGATACACTGAACCCGACCTATCCCCACCTGAAAACCATTATTCCATGCCTTCCGAAGAGTCTGTGCTGTTTGGCAACGTAGCAAAAGCTTTAGAAACTGGTTTCATCTGCACTGGTAATCCCAGCTCTAACAGTTCATCCCAAGGACGTATCTCAAATGTGGAAAATGCTCTCTATATGAAGAAAAAAAATTTTTTTAGGTTTATTCAAGTCTATTTTAACAATTAACAAATTGGCAACAGCCTAAGTGTAAAGAGGGAATGGTTATATAAACTGATAATACATCCCGCATTTATAATTATATTTACATAGTGTTTTTAATAACATGACAAACACTCGCTATTGTTTTTTTTTAAAATGCTTGTAAAATATTGAGAAAATGGCAAAAAGGATATAAGGACCTAAAATCATCATCTTTTGTCTAAGTCGTGAATGATAGATTGATACTGTTTTAAGTTGATAAACTAAGAAATAAAATACAACTATGTTGTTTTAACTATAAAGATAATTACCAGAAAAACTAAAAAATAAAAAAAAATTAAAAGAAATGTCTCTGGGGATGAGGAAATCAAGTCAGGTTGTTTATTTCTGTTATAAACTCATCTGGCAACTTGACTCACTGCCACGGGCCCTGAGTGCTTCAATCTAAAAATTATAAAATTCAATAAAGGTAAATAGGCTATCTACAACGTGTGTGTTTAACAAAGGCTCATGTAGGTCAGGAAGGAAATAATGGAGAGGGCAAGATGTGAGGGAGGAACACAGAATACACCCAGTGGCTGATAAGTGGAATTATGTGCAACCTAACTCGTCACCATGACTTCAAATTAAAGAGTTAGCACTTTCCCTTAACAGATTCACAAAAATCTTGAAGACTGATTACACCCTGTGAAGGGAAATGAGCTCTAGAGTCATCGCTGGGAGTGTATGTTGCTACATTTCCAGAAGGCAATTAGGCAGAGATAAAAGAATATTGACTTAGCAATTTCACTCCCAGGATTCATCCTAACGGGGTAGTCTAAAGGCAGACAAAGATACACAAAGAAGGGCACCACTCAGTTGTTTCAACAACAAAAGAACTGGATACAACCAATGCCCACCAGTAGAGAAATGGCTAATCAGAATACCACTTAAAACCACTCAGGGAGGGGTGCCCCCATGGCTTCAGTGGGTTAAGGCCTCTGCCTTCAGCTCAGGTCATGATCTCAGGGTCCTGGGATCGAGCCCTGCATCTGGCTCTCTGCTCAGCGGGGAGCCTGCTCCCCCCACCCACCCCGCCTCTCTCTCTGCCTGCCTCTCTGCCTACTTGTGATCTCTGTCAAATAAATAATAAATAAAATCTTTAAAAATACAAAACACTCAGAGAAAACTTATTTAGTGTTGAGAAGCACGTTCCAAGAGGTGTTATACATAGTGCATGCGTATCCACAACGTATAGGTATGTGTATACTGATCCCAATTTATAAAATTTCATTTAAATATGTATCTACATGGAGATTTCAGAAACCGTGTTTTGTCTTTCAGCACATATTTGTGGAGCACTTCTATGTCTCAGTCAATAGCATATAATGAAAGTGTCCCTGGCCCTGAAGGACCTCCAGTCTAACGGGGAGCAAAGGTAAGGGGTCAGCGGGGAGCGGCGTGGTCGCAGGGTAAGTGGGGGTCGCTCTGGTGCACGAGGTAGGGCCTCTGCTCTATTGAGTGCTGAGACCAGGGGAGGCTTCTATAGGCAATTCTGAGTGCAGCCCCGAAGAATGAGCAGGAGCTGGCCGGGTTGGAGGGTGGGGTGTGCACAAGGGAGAAGTCAGTGAGGAGAATGTAGGGTACTTTCCATTCTTTCTTCTTAAAGCTTATCTCATTGTTTGGATGTTTAAAAAGGCGAGTTCTCTTACCATAAAAATTCTTTTTGGGAAAGCAAACCAATGGAGAGTTGACACGTTGCTCACGGTGCTGACCAGGCCACTGTCCTAAGCAGGCCTGAGCCACATGCTCTCCACTGTCCTCCATCACCACCCATGACCTGTTGGGTCAGCGGTAGGTGCTTCACCCAGACACAGTCAAACCACTGGCTGGCTGGGAGTCCACAGGCTGGCCGGCACCGGAGGCCCTGTTCAATCACAGCAGTCATGCACAACTTTGTAAATTACACAACTAAATACCACAAGGAGCACCGACGTGGCTCAGTGGGTTGAGCGTCTGACTCTTGATTTCAGCCCAGGTCATGATTTTAGGGTCATGGGATTCAGCCCCATATGGGGATCTGCAGTTAGCAGGGAGTCGTCTGAAAATTCTCCCTCTCCCTCTGCCCCTCCCTGTGCTGGCACACACTCACTTTCTCTTTCTAAAATAATAAATGAATCTTTAAAAAATGCCACTGAATTTTTCACTTTAAAATTGGTATAATGATAAGTTTTAGGTTATTGGTATTTTACCTCAAATAAATGTTGCCGGTATATATTAACCAGAAATTACAAGAAAAATATTAGTTTCCAATAGATGGAGGGGCAGATTATATGAACAAGCAATTCACAAGAGACTATATAAGTTGTAAGCAAAACTGGAAAATTGTTCATCTACTGTAATAACTAACAAAATTAGAGTCACAAAAAAATCCTTAGGTATCATTTTATACCGACTAAATTAACAAGCATAACAAAGAGGAAAGGACAGAGGGAGGAAGAAGGCAAGAGGGACTAGAGGTGGCAGGGGGGAATAGGAGGGAGGCAGGGAGGGAGTAAAAAGAGGAAAGTCAGCAGACAGGAGACTGAGATTGAATGGATTCTGTCTTCTATCTCAGTTCTTTCCTTGAAAGTAGAAATAATACCTCGCTAGCTGTGGCTGAAGAAGCTTGCTGCCTTCCCAGGCAAGTCCTCCTTTGTACTTTGCTGAAGAGCCTGGTCACCCAGAGGCAGGTGGTGGAGGCTGGGGGTGGGGGAGGGGCGGTGCATCTGAGAAAGCCCTTTTGCTCCTCCCCCTTTCCTCCTGCACCTTGGCAGGCATCTCAGGTCATGATGCAAAGAGGGACACTTTGAGCCACGTCTGGCAGGGTGGAAGCTAGCAAGACCCTGGAACTTCTCCTACAGCTGTAGACTACTTACCTCCAGACATCTATGTGGGAAAACGATTAAGCTCTCTGTTTAAGACGCTGTTATTTCTGTTTTCTGTTCCTTGAAATTGTGTGCAATTTTTTTATTTTAGGCTAGTCAAGTGTAGCAGTGTGAGAGAAGGAACAAAAAAACTCCATAATTGGCTGTGATCAATGAATTGTAAACACCAGTGCACTCCTACCAGCCAACTGTGTGTAATCTTAACTGATAAGTTTCCTTCTTCGGTATGTTACGAGAATTAAATGGGACAATGTTTGCATGAGGGCACAGTGCCCTTGCAACATAAACACCCGTGGGAGTACTATTCCTCATCTCTGAATAAAAGTATCAACTAAATGTCTAATATTTCACCATAATCACAAATCAAATACACACAGGGGAAGTTTGTAAGTATTTTCAGTTATCAAACATGTATCTCTCCAAAAACATTTATTACTGATATTCTGCTAACATTAGAACACCCTGGGCTCAAATAAAAATTACCTAAATGAAAAAAAGAAAAAAGTGACTTGTTTTCTGAAATAGACTGACCTTATTTCAAGGGTAAACCTAAGTGGTATTAGGAAGCCATCAGATGTGCTGCATGCCTACTGGAAAATAAGATCTCAAAACCTCTCCCGCCAGTTGTATGACACTGATACCATCCAAATGAGTCACCTCATCTTACTTATTAAAGGCACAACAAAATGGATGACTTTTACCAAAAATGATCTGTTGTTCTACATTACTTTTTTTTAAAGTAGACTCCACACCCAGAATAGAGCCCGACATGGGGTTCAAACGCACAACCCTGAGATCAAGACCTGAGCTGAGATCAAGAGTTTGGTGCTTGGGCGCCTGGGTGGCTCAGTGGGTTAAGCCACTGCCTGAGATCAGGTCATGATCTCAGGGTACTGGGATGGAGTCCCGCATCAGGCTCTCTGCTCGGCAGGGAGCCTGCTTCCTCCTCTCTCTCTCTGCCTGCCTGTCTGCCTACTTGTGATCTCTGTCTGTCAAATTAAATAAATAAAATCTTTAAAAAAAAAAAAAAGAGTTTGGTGTTTAATGGGCGGAGCCACCAGGAGCCTGTTCTACACTACCTTAAATGGTAAACTCAGTATATTTTAGAGGGGGGGAAAAAAACCTTTCCGAATTCCAGTTTGGAACAGCCTCGTGGGCGTAGGGATGAAGAAACTATGAAAGAAAGGGGCATCAGTGATGTGTGCCACACTCAAACTCCACTCAGAGAAGCAAGCCTAGCCCTCACCCAGCCACTGAAAAGTATTGATGCTCTCCACTGGTAACACTGATCTTTCTAACGTCCCGCCCCTGAAGACGGTCAAGGCCCAGGTGGGTTCGCAATGTCAGGGCTTGTTGCCAAGGGATGGAAGAAACGAATGTACAAATTACCTGCAGCAGAGAAAGTTCCCGTTCCTGCCCTGTTCAGTTATTATAGGGTCTTCAAATAATAGAATGTCTTCGGTGGGGTATGTAGGGTGCTGGGCTGCAGACCTGTTGATAGGAGATTATCAGGATTTGGGCATTCACAGCTGTGCATTACAAATGAGCTTACATCCAAGTCATTAGGGAGACTCTCAAGTATTAACGCCAAGTTAACACACAGGGGAGTATTCTCTTAGTATTTTCTAGAATTTCAGACAAACGTTTCATAAAGAAAAAGTTTTCATAAAAAGGAAGATGGGAGTACCTGTGTGGCTCAATCAGTTAAGTGTCCAATTCTTGGTTTCAGCTCAGCAGGTGATCTCCAAGTCATGGGATCGAGCCCCACGTGAGGCTCTGTGCTCAGCGTGGAATCTGATGCAGATTCTCTCTTGCACTCACTGTCTCTCTCTCTCTTAAATAAATAAATAAATAAAATCTTTAAAAAAAAAAAAAACAGAAACAAATAAGCAAAAAGGAGGACAAAATGTTCCACAGAAATAGGTATGAGGAACACTGCAGATAGAGCCTGTAACCTTAACTCTATAAGAGAGTGTTGGAGAAGCTGAAATGGCATCTTCTGCCATCTCTGTAAACCATTCTAAATCCCATTTAACTCAAGAAGAGGATGGATGGATGGTGGATGGATCATTAGACAAACCAACTCAAAAAAAGAAGGAATAACATGGGGAAGAATGTTGCCCACCTCTCACATTCAGTTCCTCAAAAACTATAATGGGAAAGCAACCCATGACCTAGCTTCAAAGAATCTATAAGAACTGAGCTGCTGCTGGGAGTCTACTCTGAAACTCAAAAGGCTCACCTGGCTTTCAAGCTTTATTAAAACAGATGGTAAAGCACCAATGGGCTTTTCATTCTACTGCATTTTGCTATACTCCATTTTTTAGCCGGAAATAACTGAGCCATGGTAGAGCTTTTTAAAAACCGATCATGCTTGTGTGCGTGTATGATGCAATTTGTTTTGCAATATCATCAATAAGAGGAGCGAACTGTTCATAGCCCATGAGCCTTCAGCCAAGTTCGAATGGTCCAAACCCTGTCCCCATCCCGGCCACCTCCACTTGAAAGCAAGAGAAGTAAATCCAGATCCACGTTGCCCATCAGAGTTTCTTACCTCTGTATATCCCTTGGAAAGCTTTCTAGTTTCAGGCTCTTTTGTTCACACAGCAGTTAGATCACGGGCGGCCCCTGGAGGGGCTTCTGGACTAACCTGCTCAAGAAGCCAGGCCCCTAGGTCTTCTCCTCCCTCTTTGGCTCAGTTCTGCCAACTGAATTCCTTAAAGAGCAACCTTGTCTCCTGAGCATGTGAGTGACAACCCGGTCACACCCCCTTTCCTGTAGCCCTTCACCCCATCCCTTTTTAAAGGGGAAATTACATTTCTCATGAGATGGAAGGAGGCTGTCAAACCTTGGAGAAAACTAACAGTTCTCAGGAAGGCCATGGAGACTTCTAGAAGATCTGGGGTCTAGGCAAGGGGCAGAAGGAAGCTTTGCCCTTTCGAACCTTTTCTTCAAGCCATCATTGCTTAGAATTAAAGGGCAGAAGAAGGCTGGTGATCTATCTAAGCATAGCATATTTCTAGATAGTTGGTGAGAAGTGCACGGTGAGCTGAGAACCTTGAAACTGCCCAGCAACCTTGGCTTCTGCAGACTTACAATGAACATTTTCATGCTGCTTTTGTCTGTTCTTCCTTTTAGGTGATGTCATTGGCTGAGTACCTGGTCCAGGCCCGTGCTTGACACCAGCCTTCCACAACCCAGAGAGGTGGAGATCCCCCCACTTCCTGCCCGAGGACACACATGAGTGTCAGAGTTGGAACTCAAAGATGTCAACTCTCATTCTTAGATTCATCTTGCTTTAATCTCTGAATATTTGTGGAGCAGCCTGTTGTGCCTTAAGTTGTGCTAGACAAGTCATGACATTAACATAGAAGGGGACATGGACGCTTCCTTGGGTATGAACCATGACACTTCCATGAGCACCAGCCAACTCCACTACATAGAGGGACAGGAAAAATAGATATCGGTCCAAAAGGTAAACTTGGATTTGCTCAGATCTTCTGGAATCTTAAGAACTAGATATTACATAGAAAGTGCCCTGTGGGGTGCCTGGCTGGCTCAGTCATAAGAGCATGTGACTCTGGATCTCAGGGTTGTGAGTTTGATCCCCATGTTGAGGGTAGAGTTTATGTTAAAAAAAAAAAAAATGGATCAATAATTTTTTGGAAGTGCCTTGTAAACTGTAAAGTGCTATACCAATGTTAACAATACTTAATTCTACTGCTATATTGACCATAAAGACTATGATTAACCTGAGTAGTGGTCACTCAGGCTGAATAGTTGATGACACACATATTACTCTGCCCCTGGCTCTCAGGAATCTGCCAACCCAGGAGCCTTAGAAATGACTTCAGGGCCCACAGACCCAGAGAGTAAGCCTGTCTGGTGGTCTCCTTTCTGGCAAGCTGTTTTCCAGAACTTTCTCAAGCCTTCAGATCTCTTCCTCCAGTTTTTCATGTGGTCACCCTTCATTCCACAGGATGTCACAATGCAGAGAGCCTCATGGCCCACATCCAGAGAGAGAACATGACCCTTTCTTTCCCACCTGTGGGGAAGATTCATGAGAAAGTTCCTAATCTTATAAAGCTTAGCCCCAGGCAAAGAGAAGAAGTATCTGAGGAACCAGGAAATGAAAGACTAAACTAAACATAATCCTTTGGGATTAGTTTGTGTACTTCCATTGCTTAGCTGTGACCTGTAATTATCAGTACTAAATTATGTGGGATACTTTTACACAAAGACACCTCGGAGAACAAGGGAATGGCCCAGCAGTTTATTTCTTTATGAATCATACTTACAAAATTGCAAGAAAACATCAGTGAAGCCCTCCCCGTTTTAGGATTTGACAATTACCACCCAACATGAGATCGGCTCCTCTATGACATGATGAAGTCATATTAGATCCCAAGGCTTGGAAATAAAATGATCATGGCTTCCCGCCTCCAGCGAGCCCAGAACAATCATCCCATTGGCCTGCTGGGCCAGGCCAACAGCGAAGACAAGTTGAACTTCTCTCCCAGCAGCAGAGACTGAAGCCAGAGGCCACGGCCGCCCGCCCGCGGACCTGGAGCTACTCCTCGGCGGAACCATCCAGGATGCATTTAAAGGAGAAAGGAGAAAACTTGTAACCAGCCCCGACGTAGAACTTGTTCTGGAACTCCACCCTGCATGGGGGGTGGGGCACAAGAAAAAGTTAGATTAAACACATAAGCTAGAGGCCAGCAGCCAAAGGGAAGAACACCCAGAACCTTGACTTTAACACTCTTATGGCTTCTATCACAGACATCACATGTCATCCTTTATGCCTGATGACATCACAGAGTTCATTTCCTCCATGAGGGGAGAGATGACAATATAACCTCTGGGAGAGGCTGTGATTCTGTTCTCTCAGTACATGTAGTGTCAACACCTTTCTTTATCAACAGCGGGCATAGAGGGGGTGAGAAAGCATCCGTGAAAGCTGAAGACAGCCTGTGGGATGGACAGGCGCGCACATGCACTCGAGATTCTTGGCAAAGATTTCACTTGAAAGAAAAATGGAAACTTCAACAAATGTTTTCGTGTTTGTAAACCTAGTGATGCCTGAGAGTCTGCAGACACATCTGTGAATGTCAAGGGCGTCCTGCGAGCGCCTTCCTTCTTCCGGGTACCCTCCGTCTGTCTGCACTTTGTAGAGGTCAAGAGCCTATGCCTTGGTGTGATTCCTGCCCTCAGCACCATGGGCCAAATGTCTCCCATGAGCTCAGCGTGCCTCTAAGAGCCTCTCTCAGATCTGTCATCTTACCAGCTGCTGGAGGGGTCCCTTACCTTGAAGCCAGTTGTAATACAACAAATGAACATTTAAGAGAGAACGAGTAAACGGGAACTAACATTTATTATAAGGCAGCCATTATATACAGGTACACACACACTCACACGTACACACTTATATACACATGTGCACACACCTATGTGCACACACACGCAGTGCACACATACACACGCACACCTGTGTGCACACCTGTGCACACATAGACACATATGCGAAGCACACTCATGTGGGTACACATGTGCATATACTTACAAACGTGTGCATTGCAGGGGGAAACACACAAATACACACACATTGTCATGTAATATTACACCAGCAGGTGACTGAACGAGGTCAGAATCTGAGGCCAGCTGGCAGGTCCTGGCCCCCAACCCCTCTCCAGCTCCTGTGGAGTCCCTATGGGGCAGCCACGCTCACCAGTGCAGTCGCAGGGCGTGCAAGAATGCAGAGAGGCCCTCCATGATCAGAAGGATGGCAACCGTCAGCACGGCAAATACGGCGAAAATGATGAAGACCCCAATGAGTCCTCCCCAGCCTCGCAGGCGAAGGCCAATGTTCATCACCATGGTCCAGAGCACCTCAGACAGTTCTAGAAAAGCAAGAGAAAGAGTCTCAGCCACAGGGTTATCTTTCCATACTCTTTTCCTGGGTCTGCACACCCTAGAATCCCGAATCTCGGGTCTTGGGTGGAAAACAGGCACGTGTGCCCTAGGGCACCTGGACAAGTCGGTCTATGGCAGCTTTGCTCACAATGGAGCAAACTATAGCTCCCAGCAGCAACATGAATAAATGCCAGTAACGTCACGTTATGCCACAGAAGCAAAATATAAAAGAATTCATACAATATGATTTGATATGGACTGAATGTTTGTGCCTTCCCCCCAACAAATCCATATGTTGAAGCCCTACCTACCTAAGTGATGGTAGTTGGAGAAGGGATCTTTAGGAGGTCATTAGGGTTTGATGAGGTCATACGGGTGGGGTCCTCAGGATGGGATTAGTGCTCTTATAAGAAGAGATAGCAGAGAGCTATCATTACATTATTGGTTTGAGATGAGTGTACCCAGCAGAAAGGTCACAGGGGCATGGCCCAGAGAGATCAAGGCCTATCCCTTGCACCTGGCCACGAGGACATGACAAGAAGAAAGACATGTGGGAGCACAAGGAGGAGTCCCTGTTTCTGTACTGTGCCCCCTTCCCGCCCCCAAGCTCTGGCTTTCAGCTGGAGTAACACCTGACTTTTCCTGACTTTTGAAGCATGTGTCCAAATGCAGCCTCTTTCAACTTAGGTCTCAACCTGGCACCAATGGACACAGATGTGCTCTAGTAGATCGCCACTGTTTCAAGCTACTGAGATCTGGGGATTGTTGTTATTGCAGCACATTCTAGCCTAGCCTGACTAACAGAGCAGGCAAACTACCAGAACGACACAGAAAAGCCAAGGCACACACAGGTTAAGCTGCGGCCTGAGTTACTGAGCTAAAAGTAGTATATGAGAAACTAGAACAGAATCAGTATTTATTACCACTCTACTGAACTACCTCTTCAAGCAAGTTCATTAGCATGAAGAAGGCGGCACCCATGGGAACTAGACATCTCAGGGAGTTCCAGAAAGACCCAATGGGTGGACCATGCCAGGCAGCTGTGAACCATATGGTTTTTGGGGAGTCAAATTACATCATCAGTGAGCATGGGCTGGCCAGAGGAGTCCCTCCTGTCCTATCTAGTTGTGACCTGAGTCCTCCAAACCACATCTGAGATGGAACCTAAAGACTGACATTAATGCTGCTGATCACACAAGCTCAGAGATCCACTTTGGGTCCCTGGGCAACCGTTTCGCATGGGTACATGTCAGTACACAAGTACACACATGCGGGGCTCGGGGTGTCTGGATGTAGATGCTTACAGGCCGCGTGTATGCATCCAAGGCCCTGTGTGCCTGCAGAAGTGTGTACGTGTGTATGTGTGGGAGATGATGCAAAATGAACATGGCCAGAGCAGTGAAGACTAATGATAAGCACTTGCATTTCTGCTATAAATTAACAAACAGGCTCACTTTCATTGCTTTGGCTTCTATCCTGCAAGGACACACTTTGGCTTTGTTTCTCGGTTCCAGGAATAAAAGATGGGGATGTTGCTTTCCAAGAGCTCACAGTCTAGTAGGGAGACAGGCTGATTACAACAGAATTGTAAGCACTGCTAGGACAGGGCACTCCCAGAACTCAGGGAAAGGGAACCTTCCAGACTGGGGACCAGAGAGGAAGATTTCCAAGGGTGGTGATGCCATCTGAGTGAGTTATGAAGGAAGAATTAGATACTGGGTGAGGAGAAAGTTCAAGAAGAGAGGAATAGGGGTGACTGGGTAGCTCAGTTGGTTAAGCATCTGACACTTGATCTCAATTCAGATCTTGATTTCAGTCAGGGTCATGAAGCCCACACTGGGCTCCACGCTAGGCATGCAGCCTACTTAAAAAAGAGAGAGAGAAAGAGGAATATTTCAAGCAAGTGGGCTGCAGGGCAAGCACACAGAAGGGTCCAGAGAACATGGTAGCTTCAGGAGCCTCAATGCAGGTCCTTATAGCCCTGTCTCCTTAGAAAAGGAAACTGCTAGAGCTTCTAGAAGGAGCCTAACCCTGCTGATGCCTTGGTTCTCGGATTCCAGAACTGTAAGGTAGTAAATTTGTATTGTTTAAAGCTGCTAAGTTCGTGGTAATTCATGACAGCAGCAACAGAAAACTGATATAGAGGGTAACCACTCTAAAAATATAAAGTCAGGCCTACAGAAGAAAAGTCACATCTTCCTAAGAAAGAAGAACCAGAAATAACCCAGGAAGGCACTTCTGCCAACAAGTACTTTGATTCTGTTTCCCAGGGGCGATCTGACCGTGACCATGAGGTCTGCTCACTCACGTGCATGAGCCAGGCTGAGGGCCCAGAGCCGGAGGTACGAGGCTGTGTTTGAAATGCAGCCCAGGCAATATTCGATCGTGTGGATGGCTTGATGCACAAAGATGTCTCCGAAATTGAACTGAAAGAGAGAGTTCTTTATTCTACTTTCATTAAGAATTCCCTCCATGAAAGCTTTCATTAACGGTGCACGGGTGAATAAAACATGGCCTCCACCGTATATCACATCCAGCGGAACTAGGGGAAAACAAATATTAATATATTTGGAGGAAGAGAATTAGCAGCACAAAAACGGAGATATATTATAGAGGGCACAGATTGCATGGAGCACTGGGTGTGATACAAAAACAATGAATACTGTTATGCTGAAAATAAATTTAAAAAAAAAATTAAAAAAACAACAGAGATATAGTACGTGTGCAGTAACATCTCCCAGAAAGAGCTGAAAAAAGTCCAGAGAGGAAGAGAGAACGGTTGCTAAGGCATCACGGGAGGTAGATGGCAGCCGAAGGAGCGGGAGGCATCCAGAAGGAGAGATGAGGAGGACCGTTCCTGCTGAGGGAAACGTGTCCTGGTAAGGAAAAGGCAGGTGGCCGGGAACACTGGGAAGGCAAGTTCTGGGGGAAAACAATTTGGCTGGAAGTGGGAGCTTGTTTGATGAGGAGTAGAAAGGAGAGGAAAGTTCCAGGAAACCGCAGAGTTGAGAAAATAACCTGGAGCCCATGAGGAGCCATAAAAAAACATCTGAGTAGAAAGTGGCCAGGGGAGAGGGTGGGAATAAAGCAGCACAGGGGGTGGGGGTGGGGGATTAATCTGGTGACAAAATAAACTGGCATAAACTGGCAAGGGCAAGGCCGATAAGCAAAAGAGCCTCTTTGTTGATTAGCTCGCTAATCCAGGGATCGGGAGGAGGAAACAGCGCACAGATAGCGGTAACTTGTTGTCAGGCTTCATGCTCTCTGATGCTGTGGGGACAACAGCCCGACTGGCACCATCCCAGCCCTCCAGTGGCTCACAGTCTAGTGGCGACAATGTATGTGAAAAGTGCAATAGCCAAGAATCAGCAGGACAGTGGGGACACAGAGGGCCTTTCACCCAGGAGGGGCTGGGACCATCCAGGGTTCCGAGGCTCTTGAGTTTGAGGAGCTGAAAGAATGGCCCTGACAGAAATGAAAAATGGGGGGAGATTAGTTGGGATTTTCAGACGCGTGGCATTTCAGGCGACAGCTGGCCATACAAGTAGAATCTTCCAGCACACAGTGGTCGAGGCAGGACAGGCTCCGAAGAAAAGTCTGGGCTAGAAATGGACACCTAGGAGGTCACCGGTGGGAGGAGGGACAGTGGGAGGTAAGTCAGCTGGAAAGATACACAAGGCGAAGAGCACGGAGAGAAGAGCTCCTAGCTTGGAATACATCTTCACTGGGAGGTGAGAAAGAATGAAACTGGTGATGCAGAGACAAGGTTCGAGAGGAGTCTCCAAAAGGAGACCAGGAGTCGTCACAGGGCTGTGGTCAAGGTCGGAGAGATACCGAGAAGGAATGGGGGCTGTGGCCACCCGGGTCAGGAGCTATGGAGAGAAGACAGGAATCAACGTCTCTGATTCAGCCACAAGAACAGTTGGGAGGAAGCCAAGGGCAGGAACGGACAGAGAAGGAGACCCCGGAGAGACAGAGAGTCACGGTAGAAGAGGGTTGTGTAGAGAAGCATTAACCCCACCCAAAGAGAGGGCTGGCACTGAACTAACATCTCCCATGTGAGAGAATTTTCTTCATTATTCATGGTGAGCCCCTGGGACCACATCTGATCGCTTCTGTGGTTGGAAGGTTGAGACATGGAGCGATGTGTTTCCGGTCCATGTCCATGGGGGTGGGAGGCGGCTGCTGGAGACCGAGTACAACCACTGGGCTGCAGGCCCACGGAATGAAACTCCAATCAAACTTTGGACACTGGAGCTCAGGTGGGCTTCCCGGGCTGGCAGTGCTGTGCAGCTGTTGCCACATGTCGATGCTGGGAAAGGAAGGCCTCCCTAAGGACACAGAATTCTGGAATTTGGGATCTTCCCAGTGTGGGATTCTGCCTATCTGCCTCTTCCCCTTCTGACTTCTATATTTGTGCTGCAGTAAAACTCCAGTTGTAAGGCTCACACTTTACTGAGTTCTCCAAGCTGTTCTACAAATTATTGGCCCTGAGAGAATGCGAGGGGCCCTGAACTTGTAACTGACTGGTCTGAAGAGAGGGTTGGGTGGTCCTGGAGATCCCCAAACCTGTGGCTAGTGTCAGGAGTCTTGGGAGGACTTGGCAGTCTGGAGAACTGTGTCCTTAACCCTGAGTTTGGCCAACACCTGGTGTGGAGAGAGGTCAGAGAGGACTTTGAGGGGACAATGTCCTCAAGCCCGTGTTTGCTTTGCCACGGGAGACCACCCCCCCATGACGGCACTTGGGGGAAGGAACCTACGAATGGTGCCTGAAGTCGCCCAAACAAAGACAGCTCGTTCACTGCAGAAGCAGGAGGGGAACCCTGACTGGGCAGATCCTGAGGGCAGGAGAAAGAGGAGAGATGCTGTACTGGACACGCTGGGACTGGATGAGTCAGACGATGTGTGGTCTGGATTCTAGAACATCCCAGCATGTCTGACAGACTTAGTAATATTAATCACCACCAATATGGGTTACTCTCTGTACCTGGAATCTTGTTGGAAACATTTGATCCAGTTTCTTTATTAATTCTAATGGGCCACCCATTAGTTTAAATGAGTATTATTATTATTATTAGTCATTAACACCACAAAGGGAGCTCCCTCTAGCCTCCCTCAGGCTTCACAGGGGCCCTGTCCCCATCCCAGGATTGGAAGAGAACTCCTGTTAAAACCCCACCCACTTGAGGCCTACGGGTGCTGCAGGGTTGGGATAAAAACAGCCACCTGCTTCATCGGGGAAATGTGGCACATTCCTGAGGGGGAGCGGCTGTCCTTGAACAGAACCGGGCAGGGAGGGAGGGGGAACGAAACAATTCCTGAATTCACAGGCAGGCAGATAATGTTACAAAGATAGGTCAGCGAAGTCCCAGCAGAGCCAGGGTGGGGACAGGAGAACAAAGAGGGGATGGTGGCAGGGCATGCTCGCGTCCAGGAGGCGGGCTGGGAAGAAATAACCCGCCTTTGACTTCAACAATAGGGCCAGATTTGGACTCAGATCTCATGGGTTGAGGGGCGCTGATTGGACGGCTCATAATAAATGTAGCCGGAGACAAGGAGGTCTCACGAACATGGATGACCTCCTATGCCAATAGATCTGGAGGCTGACACCTCACACTCACAGAGACAGCAGCACCTGGGTTATAATGTTAAAACACTCCTAGATTGGTTGGGGAAGAGCTGTTGTTCTTTCCTTTTTTTTAAAGATTTGTTTATTTTAGAGAGACAGAGTGAGCAAGAGATGGGGCAGAGGGAGAGAAGCTCTCATGACCTGAGCTAAAATCAAGAGTTGGACACTTAACTGACGGAGCACCCCCTCAGGCACCCCGAGGAGCTGTTGTTCTGATCCTATAGGCATTCCCCCTCCCTTGGGACCTCCCCAACTTCCCACAACTCTGTGACTACAGGGCTGCCACCAGCACGGTCCTCCCAACCTTCCCAGCTCCACTGCCCAAGTCCTTTCTGATGGGCTGGTGGCCACGCCCTACTGGTAGCCACACCCTACTGGTGGCCACGCCCTACTGGTGGCCATGCCCAGTTTAAAATATTTTGCAATCATCCTTGATGAGATCCCGCATCTAGACTCTGTGCAAACTGGGAAATCTTTGTCAACTATCGAGCCCCACATACCTCTTCTTCGTGGTCATCCTGACCCCCGTGGGCACCTGCAGAAGCCCTCTGGCCAGCACTCACAGAAGGACTGGAGTGGTCACCTTCAGTGTCCTCTGTGGCTTCTTCTTGGATCATGGAGGCCTGCAACTGCCAACAAGCAAGGAAGTGAAGCACTAAATTCACCCTTAGAATTAGAATTACAATTTATTCTACACAAACTAAAGGCTATCATTAAATATTAACTACGGACCAGACACCATTCTAAACTCTCTCTGTATCACCTCGTTTAGGCTTTGTGACAGTCTTTTCATATAAGCACAGTTATCACCTGGTTCTACAGAGAAGAAAACTATAGCACAGGAAGGTTAAGAAGTGCACCCGAGGTCACACAGCTTGTAAGGCTAGTTAGTGGCAGAGCCAGGATTCAAACCCAGACAATCTGATTCCAGAACCTGTTTTTCTCTATGGTGCTCCAGAATGTGCCAAATTAATCCATCTTTGCAGTAAACCAGTGCATGTATAAGAGTACCTTTTATTGTGTGTGTGTGAGTGTATATATATATATATATATATATATATATATATATATATATCCTATCATAAAATTATTGTACCTTGTGACCTGAGCAGCTAGATTTCTACAGGCAAAATTAATTAAGAGAGATTAATGACGGCTACAATCTGAAGGTGTGTATCTCCCCTAGTTCTTATACTGAAATCCTAACCCCCAAAGGGGATCGTAGTCAAAGGTGGGGTACTTAGGTCATGAGAGTAGAACCTTCATGAACGGGTTAGTGACTTTATAAAGGACTCCCCAAGCGACTCCCCTGCCCCTTCCACCATGTGAGGCCACAGTGAGAGGGTGGCAGCTAAGAACCAGGCAGTGGAGGGCCTCACAATGGTGAACATACTGGAGCCTGTGACCTTGGACTTTGAAGCCTCCAGACCTGAACAATCAGTTTGTTGTTTAGAAGTCACCCAGCCTGTGGAAGTTTGTTCCAGCAGTCCAAAAGGACTAACATAAGTACTTTTTCAACACTAATATCCTTTTTTAAAAGTAAAAACATCACTTTATAAAAATAGCTAAGAAAAAAATTCCGAGGCAAAAATCTAGGTGTGATCAGCATGGAATTTGGCCTGGTTTTATCCTTGAGTTTGTTTGTTTATTGCAGAGTAGGAGAAGAGAAGACCCCCTGGCTCAGAAGGGGGAAGCAGGCTCCACTCTCGGGGCAGAGCCTAACATAGGGCTCAATCTCATGACCCTGAGATCCTGACCTGAGCCAAAACCAAGAGTTGGACATTCAACAACTGAGCAACCCAGTCACTGTGAAACTTAATGTTCCATGTCCAAAGTGTTTCCTAGAATGATTTTATGGGTGGAGTATTACAAATTAGGCATTAAGGTATTTTTATCTTTCTTTCTTTTTGTCCTTTTTTTTTTTTTTAAGATTTTATTTATTTATTTGACAGACAGATATCACAAGTAGGCAGAGAGGCAGGCAGAGAGAGAGAGACACGAGGAAGCAGGCTCCCTGCTGAGCAGAGAGCCGGATGCGGGGCTAGATCCCAAAACTCTGGGATCATGACCTGAGCTGAAGGCAGAGGCTTTAACCCACTGAGCCACCCAGGCGCCCCATTTACCTTTTTTTCTTTAGTGGGTCTACAATCTAATATGTGCAGAGCCCTAGGCAAAGGTAAAAACAGAAGTCCACATGCCATATAATAAAATATTTAAGAGTTATAAATCAAGCCCATGGACCCCTAAATAAGATATGTTCTAGTCGGGATGCCTGGGTGGCTCAGTTGGTTAAGCCGCTGCCTTCAGCTCAGGTCGTGATCCCAGAGTCCCCAGATCGAGTCCCACATCGGGCTCCTTGCTGAGTGGGGAGCCTGCTTCTCTCTCTGCCTCTGCCTGCCACTCAGCCTGCTTGTGTGTACTCTCTCTCTCTCTCTCTGACAAATAAATAAATAAAATCTTAAAAAATATATATGTTCTAGTCTCCTATCTTGATAAATCAAGCAAACAAGCAAGCAAGCTTCATAGGAGCTTGAAAGGCCAGGTTCAAATTTGGAGTCCTACACCAGGACATGGCAGCACAGCCCTCCACCGTGGCACGCCACCCTATTCTTCTCCCTTCAGTCTCATCCCATAGCACGAGGGCCATGTTGTACACACATGGACACTCCCGCCCGCGGTGTCCATGTTCCACCTACACTGCCCAAAAAGATCTGCCCCCTGGCATGTCAGGGTCTACTGGTACCCATGTCACTGTGTGGTTGGCCCTTTTTAGGGCCTGGAAGTGGACTCGAGTCCATTTGGACAAGAATTCCAGGGTGCCAGGTCCCAAGAGGGAGCTCTGGGTAAGCCTTCCTCTTGGCCCCATAGTTCTTTGAGCCACAGTAAAGGATACGGCTCATGTTAACATGACTTTCTCTTCCTGAAATCCTATTTTCTCTCACCCTTAAAATACCTAAACTATAGCCTTTTCTGATTAAAATGAACATGAATAGGGGTGCCTGGATGGCTCAGCCATTAGGCATCTGTTTTCGGCTCAGGTCATAATCCCAGAGTCCTGGGATCAAGCCCCGCCAAGGGCTCCCTGCTCAGCAGGGAGCCTGCTTCTCCCTCTCCTACTCCTTCTGCTTGTGTTCTTTCTCTCACTGTCTGTCTCTGTGAAATAAATAAATAAATAAAATGAACATGAATAATTTTGCAGAAATATTAATACTGGACTTTGTAAACCCTAGTGCCCATCTTCTCCGCTTACTAACCTTCTCACAATGATTAAGCTGAGTGCCCAGTGAAGTCAAATGTACAACTCAATTTCAAATTAGTTACTGACAACTTTCTGAAAAAACATGTACTGAAAGACATGCACAAGGATATTTACAGCAGTATTATCTGTAATCACTAAAGCCAGAGACAAGCCGGGGACTTCCAGGGAAGATGGGCGAGTAGGAGGATCCTAAGCTCACCTTGTCCCTTGGATAGTCCTACATAACACCCACATCCGTGTAAAGAAGCCAGAAAATGACCCAAAGACTGCCAGAACAGACTCTCCACAGCTAAAGGTAGAGAAGGAGCCACATCAAAAAAACAAAAACAAAAACAAAAAAACAGCAGGAAGGGCAATGTTGTGGTTAGGAAACAAACTGACGCATGACACCATCCATGGGAAGGAGGGACACACAGGCATGGGGAAGGGAAAGGAGCAGATTGCAACCAGGCACCCCAGGCACAGGGGATCCACACTAGGAGGACAAAGCCCATATCATTTGACTTTGAAAATCAGAGTAGCTTAACTTTGCAACTTCTTACAATCAATGAGGTTTAACACAGAACTGAAAATCAGCAGCTTCCACCCTGGGAATGTTGGAGGATGATAGGAAACTGAGTCCCCACCTTTAAAGAAAGGCATAATAAATAGCCCTGCTGAGATATAGCATAAAAGAAGCAGTTTGTAAAAAAAAAAAAAAAAAAGCAGGGGGAGGGGTATATAAGGGAACTCCTTCCCTTATATACTTACTTACTTGCTAATCTCAGAACCAGTGCTGGAGGGGGGCAAGGCTCTTTGAGTTCTCCGAGAACAAAAGAGCTGGCCCAGGTATTTCCTTCCTCCATTCCCTAGGCTAGCCACACAGTCACCTACAGGAACCAGTGCAGCCAGCAAACATTCTCCACCCACCTTGCTAACAGTGATCCAAACCCTACCCTACCTCCCACCATGCTTTTCTGCCAACCACCCTTGGCAGGAGTCCATCCAAAGCAGCACCACAAGTATGGCCTTGTGCAAGCAGCCTCTACAGCATTCGGCACCATTCCAAAGTGACTCTTGCCCTGGGGAGAAGGGAAGATAACCACTCAAACATGTTCAATAGTGGCCCCAGCAGTAGGACTGACTGTAGGCCCAGCCCACCACAAAAGTTTCTCAAGGACAACATAGGGAAAGTGCCCTGCAGTTCAGTCCTACTGCATCTCTGGCAAATGCCTAGTCTGACCCAACCTGAGCCCAAACTGGCTCATTAACTACACAGGGACCAAACCCTGCCCACAACAGGCAAAGAGTCATTGCAGATGACTAGACTAAAGACAAACACAGCTCAGCCACAACAGTAGGACAAACACAACACACCCAGGAGATGCCCCCTGAAGACCAAGATTTTGGTGAACAGAGGACACTACAGGACCTCTTCTTCATAATACCACCACTTTCAAGAGCACAAAATATAGCTGACTTTCCTAATACACAGAAACACACAGAGAATTAGACAAAATGAGGAGACAGAGGAATATGTCACAAATGACACAAGACAAAATCCCAGCAAGAGAGCTAAATGAAATAGAGATAAGCCTGATAGAGAATTTAAAATAATGGTCATAAAGATATTCACTAGACTTATGAAATGAAGGGAGGACCTCAATGAGACCCTCAGTAAAAAGACAGAAAACTTTAAAAAGAACCAATCAGAGCTGAAGAACTCAATAACTGAAATTAAAAATACACTAGAGGGAATAAAGCCTAAATTAGAGGAAGTGGAAAAACGGATCAGTGACCTAGGGGAGAGAGTAATAGAAATAATCAAAGCTGAACAAAAGAAAGAGAAAAGAATAAAAAAAATGAGAAAAGGGGCACCTGGGTGGCTCAGTTGTTAAGCATCTACCTTTGGCTCAGGTCATGATCCCGGGGTCCCGGGATCAAGCCCCGCATCAGGCTACCTGCTTGGTAGGAAGCCTGCTTCTCCCTCTCCTTCTCCTGCTTGTGTTCCCTCTCTCATAAATAAATAAAATCTTTTTAAAAAATGAGAACAGATTAAGGGAACTCAACAACACTATTGAGTGTAATCATATTCATAGTGTAAAGATCCCAAAAGAAGAAGAAAGAAAAGGAGGCAGAAATTTTACTTGAAGAAATAATAGCTGAAAAGTTCATGAATGTGGAGAAGGAAACAGAAGTCCAGATTCAAAAGGTACAGAGATTTCCCCGACATAATATGTCCAAGGAGGCCCACACCAAAATACATAGTAATTAAAATAATAGTGATACAGAGAGAGAATTTCAAAAGCAGCAAGAGAAGAGAAAACAGTTATGAGGGAAGTCCCATAAGGCTATGAGGGGGTCTTTAGCAGAAACTTTACAGGCCCAGGAAGAGAGAGGCAAGACATTCAAAGTTTGGAAAGAAAAAAACTTGCAACCAAGAATACTCTCTCCAGCAAGACTATCATTCAGAATGGAAAGAGAGATAAAGAGTTTCCCAGACAAACAAAAGCTAGAGGAATTCACTGTCACCAAACCAGCCCTACAAGAAATATTAAAGGAGACTTTTCAGGTGGAAATAAAAGATCATAAGCAGAAGTAAGAAAAGTAAGAAGCACAAAAGAAGTAAAATTAAGTTCATCTATAAAAGAGAAAACGTTTAGTGCTTTTAGAATGGGTTCAAACTTAAGTGACCATCAGTTTAATATAGACCACTATATGTATAAGGCGTTATATGTATATGTAATGGTAACCAAAAATCAAAAACTGGTAATAAATATGCAAAAGGTAAAGATAAAGGAAACCAAGTATATCACTAAAGAAAGCCACCAAAAGGTGAGAGAAGAGAGCAAAAGAAGAAAGGAACAGAAAAGAATTATAAAAACAACGAAAAACAAGGAACAAAATGGCAATAAGAACATATCCATTAATAATTACTTTGAATGCAAATAGACTAAACACTTCCATCAAAAGACATAGGGTGATGGGATGGATAAAAAGCAAGACCCATTTCTATGCTGCCTACAAGAGTCATATTTCAGACCTAAAGCCACATGCACTTTGAAAGGAGAGAGATGGAAAGATATTTATCATGCAAATGGAAGTGAAAGGAAAGCCAGGGTAGCGATACTTGTATTGGACCAAACAGACTTTAAAACAAAGACTATAACAAGAAACAAAGGACACTATATAATTACAAAGGTAACAATTCAACAAGATATGACAATTGTAAATAATATGCACCCAATAGAGAAGCACCCAAATACATAAAGCAGCTATTAACAAGCATACAGGAGTCAATCAATAGTAATACAATACTATTAGGGGATTTAACACCCCATTTACAGCCAAACAGAAAACCAACAAGGAAACAGTGCCTTGAATGACACACTGGACCTAATGAATCTAACAGATATATTCAGAACATTACTTATTAACACTGCAAAATACACATTCCTTTCAGGTGTACATGGAACATTCTCCAGAACATATCACCTGTTAGGCCACAAAACAAGTCTCAGCAAATTCAAAAACACTGAGGTCATACTATGCATCTTTTCCAACCATAATGCTATAAACCTAGGAATCAACCACAATAAAAAGTTTGGAAAGAACACAAACACATGGAGGTTAATTAACAGCCTACTCAACAATGAATAGGTTAACAAAGAAATCAAAGAGGAAATCAAAAAACATATGGAGGCAAATGAAAATTAAAATACAATGGTCCGGGGTGCCTGGGTGGCTCAGCTTGTTGAGCAACTGTCTTTGGCTCAGATCATGATCCTGGAGTCTTGGGATTGAGTCCCACATAGGGCTTCCTGTTTGGCAGGGAGTCTGCTTCTTCCACTGACCTCTCTCCTCTCATGCTCTCGCTCTCTCTTATTCTCTCTCTCTCGTAAATAAATAAAATCTTAAAAAAGAAAATACAATGGTCCAAAATCTTTGGGATGCAGCAAAGCTATTGTAAGAGGTATAGCAATATAGCAATACAGGCCCATCTCAAGATTCAAGAAAAACTTCAAACAAACTAATCTCACACCTTAAGGGGCTAGAGAAAGAACAAATAAAACCCAAAACTAGTACAAGGAAGAAAATAATACAGTTTAGAGCAGAAATAAAATAGAACCTAAGAAAACAACAGATCAATGAAACCAGGAGCTGGTTCTTTGAAAAGATGAAAAAAATTGATAAGCCTTTAGCTAGACTCATCAAAAAAGAGAGAAAAAGAGAACTCACAATCAGAAATGAAAGAAGAGGAATAACAACCAATACTACCGAAATACAAAGGATTATAAGAGAATATTACAAGTTGGACAACCAAGAAGAAATGGATAAATTCCTAGAAACATATAACTCCACAAAACTGAAGCAGAAAGAAAGAGAAATTTGAACGACTGATGACCAACAAATGATGAAATTAAATCAGTAATCAAAAAACTCCCAATAAACGAAAGTCTAGAACCAGATGGCTTCACAGGTGAATTCTACCAAATATTTAAAGACTTAATACCTATTTTTCTCAAACTATTCCAAAAAACAGAAGAGAAAGGAAAGCTTTCAAATTTATTCTACAAGGGCAGCACTACCCTGATAAAGACCCCACAAAAAAGAGAAAATTATAGGCCCATAATGTCTGATGAACACAGATGCAAAAAGTCTTCAACAAAATACTAGCAAACTGAATACAACAATATATTTTTTAAAAAATCATTCACCACAATCAAGTGGGATTTACCCTGGGATGCAAGGGTGGTTTTGTAGTCACAAATCAAACAACATGATATATCACATCCACAAGAGAAAGGATAAAAACCATATGATCATTTCAATGGATGCAGAAAAAAAAATTCGACAAAATATAACATCCATTCATGATAAAAAAAAAAAAAAGTGCACAACAAAGTAGGTTTAGAGAGAACAGACCTCAACATAATAAAGGCCCCTATGGGGCACCTGAGTGGCTCAGTGGGTTGAGCCTCTGCCTTAGGCTCAAGTCATGATCCCGGGGTCCAAGACTTGATCCTGGGATCGAGTCCTGCATCGGGCCATCTGCTCAGCAGGGGGCATGTTTCCTCCCCTCTCTCTGCCTGCCTCTCTGCCTACTTGTGATCTCTGTCTGTCAAATAAATAAATAAAATCTTTAAAAAAAAAAAATGTCCCTATGTGAAAACCCCATGGAGAACATCATCCTCTGTGGTGAAAACTTGAGAGCTTCTCCAGCAACATCAGGAACAAGACAAGGATGTCCGCTCTCACCACTTTTATTCAACAGAGTATGGCAAATCCTAGTCAGAGCAGACAACGAAAAGAAATAACAGGCATCCAAATGGGCAAGGAAGAAGCAAAACTTTCACTATTTGCTGGTGACATAATACTGTAATACTGTATACAGAAAACCTGAAAGACTCCACTAAAAAACTGGCATAACTGATCAACAAATTCAGTAAATCTGCAGGATACAAAATCAATGAACAGAAACCTGTTGCAGATCTGTACACTAAAAAGGAAGTAGCAGAAAGAGAAATGAAGAAAACAGTCCCATTTACTATTGCACTGAAAAGAATTAAATACCTAGGAATAAACTTCACCAAGGAGGTGAATGACTGGTATTTCTGAAAATTACAAAACGCTGATGAAAGAAATTGAAGATGACACACAAAAAATAGAGAGAGCCCGTACTCATGGACTATTGTTAAATGTCCATACTACCAAAAGCAATTTTCAGATTTAAGGCAATCCCTATCAAAATACCAACAGCATTTTTCATGGAGCTAGACCAAGTAATCCTAAAATTTGTACAATCGCCAATCACAGACAATCACCAAGTAGCCACGGCAATCTTGAAAAAGAAGAACAAAACTTGAGGTATCACAATTCCTTATTTCAAGTTATATTACAAATCTGCAGTAATCTAAACAGTATGGCATCAGTACAAAAAATAGACATATAGATCATGAAGCAGAATTGAAAGCACAGAAATAAAGCCATGAATATAAGGTAAATTAATCTTTGACAAAGGAAGCAAGGATGTACAATGGGAAAAAAAGAGTCTCTTCACCAAATGGTGTAGGGAAAACTAGCTACATGTGAAAGAATGAAACTAGACCACTTTCTCACACCATACACAAAAATAAACTCAGAATGGATTAAAGACCTAAATGTGGAACTGAAACCATACAAGTCCTAGAAGAAAACACAGACAGTAAGTTCTCTGGCATCAGCCAGAGCAACATTTTTCTAGGTATGTGTTCTAAGGCAAGGAAAACAAAAGCAAAAATAAATTACTGGGACTTAATCAAAATAAAAAGCTTTTAAACACCAAAGGAAACAGTCAACAAAACTAAAGGACAACCTACTGAGTGGGAGAAGATATTTGCACATGATATATTCAGTAATGGGTTAGTATCCAAAATATATAAAGAACTTATACAACTCAATACCAAAAGAACAAATCATCCAATGAAAATATGGCCAGAAGACATGAATAGATATATCTCCAAAGAAAACAGACAGTTGGCTAGCAGACATGTGAAAAGATGCTCAACATCACTCACCACCAGGGAAATACAAATCAAAACCACAATGAGATATCACCTTACACCTGTCAGAATGGCTAAAATAAAAAACACAAGAACCAACAGTGTTGGAGAGGATGTAGAGAAAAAAGAAACCTTGCGTACTATTGGCAGGAATGCAAATTGGGGCAGCCACTGTGGAAAAGAGCACGGAGGCTCCTCAAAAAAATAGAAATCGAACTACCATATGATCTAGTAATTCCACCCTGGGTACTTACCTGGAGAATACGAAAGCACTATTTTGAAGTACCCCTACGTTTATCGCAGCATTATTGACAACAGT
The DNA here is from genome assembly GCF_011764305.1 of Mustela putorius furo. Lineage (NCBI taxonomy): Eukaryota > Metazoa > Chordata > Mammalia > Carnivora > Mustelidae > Mustela > Mustela putorius. Next base: position 91,792,386 of record NW_025421998.1, read on the forward strand.
CAACTTATAGAAGCAACCTGTCCATCAACAGATGAATGAAAAAAAGAGGAAGTGATGTATCACCCATGTCATTGCATGGCTGAATGCTCCGCCATAAAAAAGAACGAAATCTTGCCATTTGCAATGACATGAATGGCCTAGAGGGTGTTGTGCTAAGTGAAACAAGTCCATCAGAGAAAGAGAATACCACATGATTTAACTCATGTGGAATTTAAGAATCAAAACAAACGAACAAAGATAAACAGAGACAAACCAAAAAATAGACTCTTGACTCCAGAAAACGAACTGGTGGTTACCAGAGGGGAGGTGAGTGGGGGGTGGGTAGACTAGGTGAAAGGGATGAAGAGTTCATCCTACTATGATGAACACTGGGTAATATAAAGAATTGCTGAATCACTATCTTGTCCATCTGAAATGAATAGAACACTGTATATGTTAACTATACTGGAATTTTAAACATATTTTAAAAATTAATTAAAAACAAAATAAATCAATATATAATAAAACTAGAACAAGTTAAATAACCATCAGTGAGCAAATGGATAGACATATTGTGGTATATTCATACACGGTGATACCATATAGTAATTACACACACGTGCATGTCTGTACATATCTCTCGAACGTGACACCGGACAAAGGAAGCCAGATCCAGAAGAGGGCATGTGTATGATCCCCCTTACATAACATTTAAGAACAAACGAAGCTAGTGTTCCTGGCTGGCTCAGTTGGGGAAGCATCTGCCTTCAGCTCAGGTCATGATCCCAGGCTCCGGAGATCAGGGCCCACTTCAGGTTCCCTGCTCAACAGGAAGTCTGCTTCTCCCTCTCCCTCTGCCCCTCCCACCTGTACATGCCCCCCCCCCATCAATAAATAAAATCTTTTTTTTTTTAAAGATTTTATTTATTTATTTGACAGAAAGAGATTACAAGTAGGCAGAGAGGCAGGCAGAGAGAGAGAGGAGGAAGCAGGCTCCCTGCTGAGCAGAGAGCCCGATACGGGACTCGATCCCAGGACCCTGGTTAGCGGCTTAACCCACTGAACCACCCAGGTGCCCCTAAATAAAATCTTTTTAAACATAAAATAAAGTTTAGCATAAAAGGCACATGTAAATATAAAGACATTGAGTAGAAATGCTAAGCTACATCACTGTGACCTGAGATACGGGCGAGAAAGGAGTCCTGGGTCCAGGAGGGCCAGTCGAAGGGGAGACAGAATGTGGAAGGCCGGGCTGTCCGGGGAGGAAGGTGTGCACTCACGGGCTGGCTGTAGGGTATACGCCACAGGGGCCATAGCACAGGCGACCCGCTAGTGCAGGAGTTTCCAAATGCAGGGATCCTGAGTGATAGGGTTATAGAGGAGCCTGAATACAGGGGACCCCTGCCCATATCCCCAAGACCCAGCGGAACACTTGGTTTAGAATCTCTCCATGCTGGGTTTCCTTAAAGTTTCATAGAGGGAACTGGGAGGGGGGCCAGATGATGGTATTTATGGAATCATCTCTTGGATGCAGGCAGTAGAAATGTTTCTAACATGAAAAATGACCACCAGGGTCCTAATCAGCAGTCAAAAAGCCAACCAACAGCTACGCATTTTGAGGAGATCCCAAGGAGACAGGCCTCCACACCATCTTGGGGAACTCCTGCTACCCAGAGTCGGGTTAGGGGGTATCATCCAAGAGGCAGACTAAGAAAACCTTCTCTGACCCCATTCCCTACTGGGTAAGTCATCGTGGAGAAAAGGGAGAAAACAACTATGCTGAGATCAGCAACTGTTTACACCTTCTGTGGAGCAAAGAGCAAGGCAGGAGTCGCAGGAGTCAGCTGCTCACTTACGGGCTTATGGACTTAAGCTCACTGCATTTATGGACAGGCTGAGGTTCTAGAAAATAGAGTGGCGTCTCTGTCGGCAAACAGCTCTTTGCCACCTTCCTTTGAAACCCTTGGTCACCTCTAGACCACTTCCACCTCCGCTGCCCTTTATCAGCTGGGTCTCTCACCAATTAACCAAACAATAAACAAGTATTCTTGGCTTCGTCTTTTTTCTAATTCATCTCCGGCTTGAACGGTGTTTATCAGACAAGCTTCCTAACGGAGTCCACACAGCGGGAAGAGAAGCAGGTGATGTAGAAAGAGGGCGCCACCTAGGGACGGATCTCTGGAACTCCAGCCTCAGCTCGCTCCTGCTCCCTGACTCAGCCAGGTCAGCATCCCACAGATTGGAGAAAAGGAAGTATTTATCTGAAAATATCTACAACCACTTAAAACATGTGTAATCTCAGCACATTCCACTTACTCTTTTGCACTGATGTACATACAGACCGCGAGACTGATCATCTCAAACAGCGCTGTGTAGATATCTAGATTCTGATGTGCCCTGGGAGGTCAATCTTCCCAAATCCTATTTGATTTAGACTGATAGTAAACTCTTCTTCACTCCCCGGGTAAACGCAAGGCTCAGGAGCATTTCAGACAAAAGGAGGAAACCGACTGAATGGGCTATTTGCCAAAAGTGAAAAAATCACTAGTAAACGGAAGCTGGCTTATTTGTATTTCTTCACTCCTGTACTTGCACACTCTACCATGATATAGTAAAAGCTCACAACTGAAAAATCTGATAAAAACAGCTTTCAATATTCATCAACAAGCTCAAACTATAGTAGAATACTTTTACTTTCAACTAATCACACAACCATGTTAAGACTCTTATAAGTCATTAGCTACCAGGAGACTTGGTGTACACACATACCTTGAGCAAAGTTTGCAAAATGTAAGATTTAAATGTGTTTTCCCTTAATAGAGCATTGTTCTGCAAATCAGAAGGCCCTCCAAGCCCAGCACTCTGTAGAAAGTGCAAACTTCTATTTTCAGGGAACACACGCTCCTACCCACAGTGAGAGCTTGGCAACAAGTAGGCACTTACCAGCGATTTTCGATGATTGGCTCTAAGAATAAACGGCTTAATCAGGAGCATCCATGGGACAGAAATCAAAGCCATAATAACAAAGAAACTCTGGACTTCTTGCTATAAGATCAGAATGGTAAGATCCCATCATTTCAAGGTGATCACACAGTGTAACTTATATGATAAATATCATAAATATGGATCATTTTAGTGGTACTTTATTTTGAGAGAGCGGAAGCATGTCAACGTATCCATTCACCTTTATGTTTTGGAATATTCCCACTGTAGTCCAGTAGTGCCCAGCGTCAATCCAGGGTGGGCACTGGAAACTCACTGTCTTACTCCTTACTCTCTGAGTACCCCCTTGCTATCCACCCAACCCATATGTGAACAAGAAGTACTCATGAGGCACATTATAAGGGCAACTTGATTTATCCCTTGTCCCGCAGGAATAGTTAGCCCCTGGCCCTGCATGAGAAGTGTGGCAGGCCCCATGACTTCACTGGTCACTCTGTAGTCGCCAAAAGTCCTTGGGTCACTTTAAGTCACAAAGATGATCTCAATTAACAATCATATATTCCCAGGACTAGATAATTATCTGTGCTCTGGTGCTCTCTGTCTTTCAAGAAGACACATAAATAAATAAACAAACAAACAAACTAACTTCCTCTCAAAAAGAAAAAAAAAGCTTCCTCTCACTCTCACTGTGGGTGAGTCACCCGGTGGGCTCTGGGGCAGCCATGTTGAACTCTCCCTGGCTGTCTCTCTTACAGCTCCCCCTGGGCTGAGGCAGTCGCAGTCTTGATGCTTCTGTCAAAACTTCGAATTCGACTCACCTTATCATCCTGCTACACATTTCCTTTCATGTCTTCATGTCCCTACCTCTTATTATATACCCTTTAGTCATCAGTCTAGAGGAGTGACCCAGAGCTGCTGTTATCAAAGAACCAGGAAGCCCGGGGAGCTACCAGAAAGGTGTGGTCACTGGTGCTCAAGGGGGGGAAGGAAAAACATTTGTTAGGCTTTCACTTTTCTTCTACTGTTCTGGCCAAGCTCTCAGTGAACACCAGGAGACGATTTTAATGCCAGTCGTAACAAGATTCACCCTGCTAACAGCGGGGACATCTTATCTGCTCCATCTTCTATCCTCCTCCCCTCTGAAATGCTCAGAAGATGGAGGGGAGCCTCAGAAACACACGTCATGCTTGCCAGTTCCTGTGCATGAAGCTACCTCATCACCATGTGTTCATCTTTAGAAAAGGTTTTCCACCTCATGATGTACACAGTAACCAAAAACGTGTATTTATCTGTTGCCCTTCTTCTTTGATATTCAAACATGGCACCAAGATGGCCACCGCGGTGTTGGGAAGGGTCTGGGTTATCCACTTCCATTGTCTCTTCCCGTTGCATGGCCCCAAAATGAGGTTATGGAAACTTCAAACAGGGTCATGATAATTCATCTTCAAAATAGGGCACAGGAAAACTGGCCAGTTCCCAGTAAGGGTTTTGAAGGGGAAAAAAAACTGGAAAAACCATTCACTGTGCCAAATTCAGTGCACATTCCAGATGAGATGAGGACTTGAGTCTCTATGAAGGGAGTTAGCGCATAAAATAGTTAGTGAGCCTGAATCCTTTGCCTAAAAGAGAAGACTTGTTTGGGAAATCCAAGGAAACTTTCATTCAGACTCCAGCACTGAGTAAACCAACCTTCCAAATAGGTTCATTTAGTGTGCACAGTCTGGGGTGGTTCGTATACCATTCACTGAGGTATAACAAAAACGTTACAATTATAAAGTAGGTCACCTCAAAAGAGCTTTCAGTGGTGTAGGTCTTCTCTGATTCTTATCTAAAATCTGAATTATCTTTATTTTTCATAAAAAATGCCCTTCCACAAGGCCTTTTCTTCTTATTTGCTGTTCCCATAAAGCAGGAGAATACAACTAGGACTCAAACACAAGAGGCCACATGTGGCCACAGGAGGGACAGAGCATGTCTTCCGTGAGGACATCCAGGGTGAGCAGCCACTGGCAAGTGAAAGGAGCAGCAGAGGGTCACATTGGGAAAATAGCCACCAGGACTCAGGAGATACAAGTGTGCCCTCCCTGAGTGACAATCAACGTTCACACAGTATTATCAAGTTAGTCACTGGGAGAGGCGAGAGGAAAACTACTTGTGGTACCGAAACACAAGTTTTGGTAACACAAGGCCTGGTTTCTGTCTCCAGCTCCCATGGAGGATTTATGCTTTTTAAAAATAAAATATCAAGTTAGTGATGAGGCTGACCTGCTAAGTTGGTGACAAATTGCTAGAAGTGGAAGAAAAAGACATGGCAGTACAGTCCAGGTGTTACGAGGGATGGTTCACAGAAGAAGAACCAAAAGGAAAAATGAGAAGGCACCCTAAATCAGCCATGGAAGCTCACAAGAGAGCGTGAGTTTGGACCTTGGTTTCCCGGGAGCCCCTGACCACATGAACAGAGGCACTCACTCCCTCTTCTTGACTCTCCAGTTGTCTTTCTTGCCCACCTTAGTGCTTATATTTAGAAAAAAACAGTATTACATCTTGAGGCCCCGTTGAGATCATTTGTAGTTTCAGTCCAACGAATTTGAAGGACTGGGTTTTTTTTTCTTTCGCCGCAAATGATGGGCAAGCCAATTTTCGATGGTACAGATTGTCCCATGTCACCCAAATAGGAGCGGCTAGACACCACACCGCCATGTTGCCCTAAGCACCTGTACGTTCACCCGCTCTCATGAACACCTTCTGAAACGCAAAGAACCTAACAGCCTTGAGTGGGTGCTGAGAAGGCTCAGTCTTGTAAAAAACTACTTTCTGCAATACTCAAGAGTAGGAGATGGACGTGACATCCTCAAGAGCATGAAAGAAGAACAAAAACACATCGATACCTGATGTTTGTACAGGGGAGGATTGGAAGGGTCGTTGTAGTTAAACAGAAACATGTTGATGAAGTGGATGAGGATGCTGGGGGCGCGCTGGGACGTGCTGACGTCATAGTGGCACCACTTGAAGATGATCATGAAAACCAAGTATCCGAACAGACACAGGATAAAAATCATCTCAGGAACGAACTGCAGAATGATGTTGAGAGTTCTTCGGAAGTATCTGCGGGTGGGAAACACACAGGAGAGACGGAACAATGAGTCAACATCAAGAATGAATCAATTGTCCCGAAGCACAAAATGTCCATTTTCACACACCATATTGACTCCCCGAGCGAGCAGCAATGACGCAGGGATGAAAAAAGAGGAAGGAAGGATTCGAGAGAACCAGGGTCTGGAAGGTAGAGTCCGAAGCAAAGGGCAGGTCTGCAGGCAGAGCTGGTGGTTTGACCACAACTTCACCGGCACACCTCGCTCGTATGGACACATCCGTGGGCACAAAGATATAGAAGGACGACTACGAAGCTTTTTCTCCTAAGACAGGGGTTGGAGAGCTAAGGTTTAAGGGCCAAACTGAGCCCGTCACCTGTTTTTAAACTACACACAATTTGAAAATGATTTCTACATTTTTCAATGTTGGACCGAAACACTGAAAAGAATGGTTTGTGATAATGATATGCAAAAATTATATGCAATTCAAATTTCCGTGTTCCCTACTAAAGTTTTATTAGGACATAGACCCACTCATCCATTGACAGATTGTCTGTGGCAGCTTTCAAGCTCCAACATCAGGTCTGGGTAGTTGTGACAGAGATAGTCTGGCCTCCAGAGCCTAAAATATTTATTCTCTGGCCCTCTAGAGAAAAAGTTTGGCCGCTCATGCTCTAAGATACAGAGAGAGTCCCACAAAGCGAAATTGAGGGGCCCCAAGTTAAAATGTCAGAAAAGGCCCCCACTCCCTTTGCTAATTGCAAGAGTTCTCTGAGGGAAAAGGGAGATCTCACGATAAAACAGGATTCCTGCATCATTGAGGCCAGCCTGACACACAATGAAACCAAGGACAGACTGCTCCGGAAAATACTTTCCGGGATCATCTCTCATTTAATTCTCACGGCCCTTTCAGGGAGGCAATGGTACCAGGGTCACTAGTCACTAGTTGTCACTAGTTGACTCATTAACTGTATCTGACTTTTCGAGTAGATCTGCACTGGTGTGGGCTTTCCGGTCAGAGGGCACCATGGGGCTGGCTCTGGCCAATGGAACAGAAGCAGTCTGGGTCCCTTCCGAGGGGAAGCTTAAGAGTTCATGCGTAATTGACTCTTTCCATGTTTTCATACATTAACACCTTTAGAAAAATCGGTTTGAGAAGTATTCCGAGATAGTCCAAGCAAGAAGCTGCTGTCCTTTGAAAGAAATGACATCGTAGAGGACTGAGACTCTGAGGGCAGGTTGGCCCAAAGCTACTTATGTCTCCATTTGCCCCCTGGTGGGAGCTAATCCTGAAGATGGCAGTGACTGAGGCCTTTCAGGTTGGGGGACACAAGGTGGTATGGGTTTGCCAGTCTGTTTCTGGACCCTCAAATATTTCAGAGGTGAAAAGTGCCTCTCTACTGGAGTGACCCAGCTCAGGAAAAACAGAGGTCCCACTTCTGCCAAACCAGCTTCTCCTGGCTCAAGCCAAGACACATGGCAAAGCATTCCCCATAGGAAGAAGAAAACTCTTGCACAAAAGGACGTGGGGCCACACAGGTGGCTCTGTCACTGCTCCTCAATGACAGGGTCAGACCAACAGGCAGCAAGTTAATCATGAAAACTTACATGTGATTGAAAAGGCTGAGAATGACACCAAAAACCATCTGGACAATTCCCAGGATAACTGACATCTTCATTTTGTAAGAGTTCAAGAATGTTAGTTTGTTTGAAGCCAAGTTCCAAATCTGGATGGGAAACATGACAAGAACTGCATGAGACCGGAGTCTGGAAGTTCTGTCAGGAGTGACAGCAGGACTTTTCCTGAGGAAGTCACTGTAGGGACCACGTTTTCAAATTTTGATCCCATTTAATGCATGCATTTTAGACTCAGAAAAGGAAAAAGAAGAAACCCCTCATCAATGCAACTCTAAAGACAAATATGTCAGAACCATCAGGGCCATTCGTGAATAGCCAGTGGCCGGAAAAAAGAAAATCCTGCATGAGTTTTCCTCCTAAGGGAAAAGACATTCAGACACATTGTGGGGAGCTCTCACACTTGCCTCAGGTCCACTTCTTAGTGGTGGAGATTTCTGGCCCATGAATGTTTCCAGTTTCTTCTTGGTAACACCACCTTTTACTGTGAATGTAGTGCTTCACATTACAAAGCATTTTCCTGGGTCCATCTCAAGAAGCCACTCTTATAGCCAATATGTATTAACACTATGGACAAGACATGGTCCCTGCCTTCTCCACGGTCCCTGTTTTAAACAGAGCTGCCAGGCTTGCAAAGAGAGGGACACATGTCCCTGTCCTCCTGACAAGACTGACATAGAGCAAGCACTCAGAGGGAGGCTCGGGGGCTGGTCAGGTTTCCATGCTTGCTAATGGCCCCATGGTCTCCACTTCCCCTCCAATGTAAATGGTTCAAGTCTTTGCTCTCACTCCTAACCCCTCCTCAACTCTAGACACATCCCCAGGCCTCCTGCTGGATATGTCCTAAGGATCTGCTATACTGCACCTCAAAGGTAATAGAGCCAGGAGGGTCATCTCATTCTCCCTCCTACAATAACTTCCTCCTCCGAACTCCTTTGCTTCTGTTAAGGGCTCAAAGCCCTCCTGGGCACAGTGCGAATGTACCCTGCCCCTACCCCAGGTACACATACAGGCAGGAACCATATCTCACTGATTCTCTCTTTACAATGTCCTGAGCAGCTGCCAGCCAGTCAACCACCAAGAAGGCTGCCAGGAAGGCAGGCAAAGGATCTCTAGTAACAGGTGCCCAGACACCAGAGGCATCTTCTCTACCTCCCCCATCTGCCTGGTATTTCAGCACCCCCAGGCCTGCCCTCCAGCCTCTGCTTTTCCCTTTGCTTGCCTGCTTGCCCAGTCCCTGCGGGATCACTTAACATGGTTAGGACCCATTTACCAGCACACTGTAGACCGAGCCAAATCTGATAAACTTAAAATTAAGTACCAGACACCTACTAAGCTCTTTAAGTGTACTATCATTTAATTCTAACAAAAACCCTATGATATAAACATAAATATTCCCCTTTTACACATAAGAGAATTTTATCTCAGTCTTGGGGAGATTGAGTTCTTTACTCATCACAGGAAGAAATACTATTACAGCAAATGGGGTATCGACCCTACTTACGGACCAAAGTCTGTTCTGGGTGTTTTATGCATAAAAATCATTTACTCTTTTGAGCAACCCAGTGAGTTAGAGCTGTTGTCATACCTATTTTGCAGATGAGGAAACAGAGGTGCAGTAGAGACACAGAGGTGTTAACTTGCTCAAAACCATAGCAAGGAAATAGAAAGGGCAAGATCTATACACAGGCTGTCTGACCCAAGAGCATAGGCTTTAAGCCATTTTGTTATGTTCATTTATTACAAAATGTCTACAAACACTTTTACAAAGACAGCCAAATATTTTGTGATTTGATGCTCAAAAAAGGTGTTGCACACAGTCAATAAATGCACCTGTAGAGGTTTACATTATGTGAAAAATCCAACCCCTCATTAATAGAAGTGAGTGCTGGGCCACCTGGGTGGCTCAATCCTTTGAGTAACCAACTCTTGGTTTGGGCTCAAGGCATGATCTCCGGGTCATGAGATCAAACCCCAGGTAGGGCTTCACGCTCAGCAAGACATCTGCTTGAGCTCCTCTCCCTCTGCCCCTCCCCCTGCTTGCACATGTGTGCTCTCTTTCTAAAATGAAAAAAATAAATCTTTGGGCACCTGGCTGGCTCAGTCGGTTAAGCATCTGCCTTCAGCTCAGTTCATGATCCCAAGGTCCTGAGTCAAGTTCCCAAGTCCCGTGTCAGGTTCCCTGCTTGGTGGGGAGTCTGCTTCTCCCTCACCCTCTCCCTCTCGCCCTCAACTTGTGCTCTCTTCTTTCTCTCGTGCTCTCTCTCCCTCTCAAATGAATAAATAAAATCTTTTAAAAAAGTTTTTTTTTTTAATATGTAAGTGCTAACAGAGACACAGAAATGTTCTGTTATCTCTGGGGGAACAGAATTTCCAGAACAGGAGAGAGAACTCTCTCTTTTTTATACTATTTTGTATTTATTGGATTTTTAATCTCATGTATGCCTTGTTTTATAATAAAAAGACCAGAAATCTCAAAAATGTCAAAAATCAATGCTACTAGGAAAAAAGCGAATCCTTCTCAACCTCCCACTTCGCTTCCACCCTCCCCTTTTTCCTGCCTAACAGGTGGGCAGAAGACAAAACCGCTTTCCTGATGGACACCATAGCCCAGTGTGTTCTGAGCCGTGATGATGCCGTCCTTCGTCTGAGGAGCAGAACCAGGCAGGCAGGATCTGCTGATGAGTCAGGGGTGGGCTGGGAAGCGAAGAGAGGACAGTAGTGGCAAAGAGTTTCAAAGCCAAGGAAGGTCGACCAGATCCTAGGATCGGCCCACTCTGGACCCCTCCACACCACACTCCCCCACCCCCCTGCCCGGGCTAATCATGAAATTCCTTGGACCACAGACAAAGTCTTTCAATCCACAAAAATAACAACTTGTGTTCGTTTTTGGCACTTGCAGTTCACAAGCTTTCAAGGACTTTACCTCTTGGGATGGCGCTTATGATGGGAGCGCCTCCGAGTGCAAAGTACAAACAAATCCTGGGTGATACTTTGTGTCTTCCTAAGGGAAGGGAGGCAGACAAGCCCTGGGGAGGACTCGGGGAAACTGAAGAGACCACCCATAGATAGGAGAGTATAGTTTTAGGGCCGGTACTGTTTATTCTTAACTGTCAGCAACCAAAACCAAGGTCCCGAGATCTCTCCCACAAAGAGGGCTTAGAAGAAACATTTATTGAGCGCATCTGCCAAGTTCGAGTCTGGCCTGCTCAAGCTCATCTGGGGCACAAGGCTGCCACCTGGTGGCAGTTATGCGCCGGGCCATCAGGCGTAAAGGGCTTCAAGCTAGCTAACAGGCTTGGGAGCCTTCTCGAAATCCCTCTATATCTAAAAGGCTAGGCGAGGAAGCGCCTCTTTGTTTCGCTTGGCTCAAATCCAACGGAGATAGCTATAACCACCATGCAAAAGTTAACGCACCCCTTTTCTTTTTTAAACTTATATCAATTCTATGCGATAAAATAAAGCAAAAATAAGAGCAAATCCACACTTTCCTAGGAAAAGGGAGACGTTATTCACGGCAAGAAAATGCCAGAGTAGGCAACTTGACTAGGATGCTAAATGACTCCTCTAACAGGTATACTTTCCAGGCAACCAAGGGCCTTTGAAAGAAGCAATCATTAACCACCAGGGGTATAAATCATCAGAGAAAGATGTTTGAGCAACTATATGGAAAATGACCCAGGGGCTAGGGAAAGGGTAAAGGTAGGACACTTACCTACCTCCTGCTCAGTGTCATAAAACCCTCAGCATGTGTAATTCTATCTCAGCGTAAATTTGTTGATTCGACAGCCGCGGGCACTTTCTTCTCCTCTACCTAGAGATCTTCTCAGCAAGACATTTTACATGATAAATATTTAACCCAAGAAGACATTATTACCGGATCAATCCCAAATGGGTATGGATTTCCAGAGTACACTCCCGGAATGGCTGGGTCCAGCTGTAAATACGGATTTGTTTCCATTACGTGTGTGCTACAGAGGGAGAAAGGAAAAATAAAAACAAAACCAGTGATCAACCGGAGGTAGAAAAAGTATACAATAGTGTCCTTGGTCATGAACTTGTAAGCCAATCAAACCCACACTGTTGGTGCAACTCCCCCTTTGGCTCATTCAATCATTCCATGAGTGGCCACTGTGGGCCAAGGATCGTGCTGGGTGAAGCTACAGACATTACCAACTGGCCCCTGAGACGCTTCACGGTCTGAGTCGCCAAAGGGCTCCTACCCCGCTGGAGTATTGTAAAAAATCATAAATAAATAAATAAAAATAGTTAAACCACATCAGAAAATAAGTCAGGCCAGGGATGAAGGAGCACAGAGTAAACAAATCTCAGCCCAAGGACAAGCCTGCAAAACCTCCCAAGAGAGCACGTGGGCTCATCCTGGAGGAATGAACTGGCTTTCACCCATGGGCCCTCATCTCTGTGAAACTTAGCTCTCAAAAGTTGTGGTCCATTGAATGCCCTTTTTTTTTCTTTTTAAGATTTTAATTATTTATTTGACAGAGAGAGATCACAAGTAGGCAGAGAGGCAGGCAGAGAGAGAGAGGGGAAGCAGGCTCCCCACTGTACAGAGAGCTGGATGCAGGGCTTGATCCCAGGACCCTGAGATCATGATCTGAGCCAAAGGCAGAGGCTTACCCCCACTGAGCCACCCAGGCGCCCCCCATTGAATGCCTTTAAATCAGTCTCCAGACTTGGCTCAGAAGCATGAACATTAGTGGGTAGGGATTTCTTACTCTCTCTGCAAGGGGGGGGGGGGTGTGTGTGTGTGTGTGTGTGTGTGTGTGTGTGTTTAACAGAACACACGTCTACAGAGGGGCCAAGAAGGAGTAGTGAAATGATGAGGAACAGAGTTTTGGCAACTTTGCAGGGCTACCTAGAGAGAGACTCCCTCCCTCCTCCAGCTGAGGCGCTAGAGGGCGTCAGAGAGCAGCCGGGGGATCCGGAAGCCTGATCAAGCCGCTCAGCCCCTCCAGATGCGTGGAAGCAGCTGTACCCACTGGCCATCTCAGACTCGCACCCTCCGATGCCCCACCCCCTCCCCACCCCACGCTAATGGCATGCCTCAGGACAAATGGTTGCACTGAACTGGCAGAGACTTGTTTGTATGTGGACAAAGAAGAAAGTCACCCGGGATGAGAGCCTATGGCGAAGTCACGTTATCTGCTGTTGAATGTAAACAAGTTCACAGAACACCAACATCAGACAGAGCCATCCCGGGACCAGGCTGGATCCAGACACAAACAAGACTAGCCCTCAATCATATGTGATATCAAAATATGGACATAGAAAAGCAAGGACAATGCCCAAACCCCCAAAATGACCAAATGTTGCCCTCCTGCTTGGGGAGCCAGCCCTGGGAAGCCCCTTCCCACGCCCCCTTGTTGAGTGGCTCAAGCCCTCCACTGGTCCACCCCATCCCCTGAGTCAATAAATTTGGTGTGGGGGACGACGGCAGGCTTCTGGTGGTCTTGGGCTGATGAGCATTGTGCCAGTGCCCCCAGGCAGGTGTCAGGGAAAGCAACCCAAGACCTGGCTTGTGACTGGTGACCGAAATTAGCTTGCTCCGTCCTCTACCGTTCTGATGGATGACAGCAATTCTCGTGTGTCTCTCAGTCAATGAGGTCCCGCTTCACACAGTCAGTGCCTGGGCATGTGGAGGAACAGCCCTCAGACTGGGCTTGGAGTCCAGGAGCACTGAATTGAGCCGGAGATCATTCATACGTGCATAAAAGAACATTCCAGGGGCGCCTGGGTGGCTCAGTGGGTTAAGCCTCTGCCTTCAGCTCAGGTCATGATCCCAGGGTCCTGGGATCGAGTCCCGCATCGGGCTCTCTGCACAGTGGGGAGCCTGCTTCCCCTCTCTCTCTCTGCCTGCCTCTCTGCCTACTATGATCTCTCTCCGTCTGTCAAATAAATAAATAAAATCTTTTAAAAAAAGAAAAAGAAAAAGAATATTCCAGCCCACATTTGCAGAGTGACAAAAACCAGTTGACTCAGACCTCTCCCAGTCACATTCCTGGGCAAATGAGATTTCATATTGGTGGTTTGGTGAAATGATGCTGATTCAACAAGTTTCAGAGCCCACCGTTATGCATAGGAATTTTAATCTAAAGAGCAAAACTAAGTAATCTGCCTTTAAGTCTATGAAAGCTTTGTTCTCCTAGGCATCTCATCAGGGCGCTAATTGTAAAACAAAAACAAAACCAAAAACCCTTGTTAATATAGCCATCTGTAATTCTGGGAAATGTCTTAATCTTCATTTTAATTCATATATTGTTTGTTTAACATTCCTGTCCTCCGCTGCAAGGAACTTAGACCCAGCAGAGAAGCTAAAGAGACACACTGACCCTCCATGACACAGCCATCCACACTCTTACCATCCATCCAAGCTGTGGTTTATGGGCATCGAGAGAGCTCCCAGGTCTCTCTCTTCTGCACCCATGTCCTCACCAGCTACCCCCACCCCCACCCATGCCGCCCTACCCGCCCTCCTCACCGCGTCACCCATCAGGCAAACACAGGGAACCACTTTTGCTTTTGATGTTGAATCAAGCTTCTCTGAAGCTGTCAAAAAAAAATGCCCTTCAGGTGAGTCTGGGGCCTTGAACATGGGGAACCAATAATTCATATAGTTCAACACCCACATAAGCCTCCTCTCCTCAGCACCTAGATGCCCTAATTTCACTGTTTTCAATTCTTTGCCAGAACAAGGCCTGCTTCAAAGCCTCCTTCTCCTCTGGGGAATTGGTTTCTGTGACTGATACCAAGATGCCCCATTTTTATCTGCTCTACCATTAGCTTTCACGGTAACACTGTGAACTCCATGCTATAGAGTTAATTGAAATTTTAAAAACTATTTCCATGTTTTACAGTTACCAGTAAAGTTACTGAGGGGTGGGTTTGAGGTCTCTCACTCTTTGTTGCCACTGAGGTCCCCCGGACCCATGTCAGCCTATAAACTTACTTCCACGTGCCGTTTCTGAACATGGGCCGGACACTCCAAGAAGAGCCAAAGATGTTGAGAGACTTGGAGAAGCAGTCATTGTAAATCAAGCCCGTGTAGATGGAGAAGATACCCATGAGGAGAATCAGATAGCGTCCATGGAAGAAGGTGTTCCAGATCTGGCCTCAGGGAGACAGAGAAGATGACGGTCAATGGGGTTGGCAGCAGACCCCAGGGGTGGGATGTATGTCACCAGATGTCTCCAGCACCACCAGAAATAGCCTTGGCAAGGTATGCAGGCCCTACACAGAGGGGCCATGGGACAAGTGATCCAAATGGAGCACACACATCATTTTCCGGAGCTTCTATCTATGAATCGGGAAAGTCCTAGACTGGAAATTGTTATTATAGAAGCAAAGCCATATAAGCCCCATATTCTTGAAGTGATTATTGGTTAGGAAACATAACTGAGGCACAAGCTGAGGCCTCACGTGTCAGAGAAGGGACATGACAGTGGGCAGCCATTGTCTCAAGTGCTTCTAGAAGACAAGCGCAGAGCAGGACTCATATGGCGGCTCAGTTTCACAGCAACTCAAATCCACACTCATTTTGGGTCTTGTCATTGCAAAACCGAGTATCTGTCTAAGCACATTCACTAGGAAGACTCAAGTGCTTTCTATAATATGGAATGATGTGGGTTGATCATTCTCAGACCTGTTAAAGTGTATCTTTGGGATGTCAAATATTTATTATAGGCAACTACAGTTGTTAAAATGCTGGTCATGCAGAACTCTACTGGCCAGCGGTGGATTTTCCCACAAAGCTTGCTGATGATTAACCCACTGTGACATCACTGAACTAGCTCTAGTTAAGACAACTTGTAATAAAAGTTTGCAGATATTCTTAAAATGCAGAACACAACTAAAGGCATGTTTCTAGCTTATAAAATGGATTACAGTGAACATAATGTGACCATAGCTAATTAACTTTGAAAGACTGTAGACTCTTGAGTTGTCTCAACCTTCACAACACAGACAAGTCACTTCACAATAGGTATGGACACTTCAAGTGTCAAAGGGAAGATGCAATGTTCAGGGTTTCTTGGTGTTTCATAAGAACACTGGTCATGGACTGATTGCAGGAGAAGGCCTCAGCCATGAAAAAAATATTTGTGGTTTGTTTTTTTTTTTTTAGAGAGATAGAGAGTGTGCACACTAGGAAGTGGGAGACAGAGAATCCCATAGAGTACAGAGCCCAACGTGGGGCCCAATCCCAGGACCCTGAGATCATGTCCTGAGCTGAAATCAAGAGTCAGACCCCCGAATGGCTGTACCAACAAGGTGCCCTAGGAAAAGTATTTGTGGTATTAAAAAAAATGAAGAAGAAGAAGACCACAAATTAATATGCACTATTTGATCTCAGTTTTAAAAAACTGTGTACAAGCACAGAAAAAATTGGAATGATACATAAAAACATTGGTTGTGATTTTCTCTAGGTAGTTAAATTATTGTAATTTTCCCAATTTTTAAAAATAAACATATATTGCTTTTATAATCAGAGGGGAAAAAATCAACGTTAGGGGGAAAAACTTAAAAATAAGATCAATGCCTTGTCAAGCAATGTACAAAAACCAAAAATTCTTAAAGGAACCGCACCACACCAGCCCAAGTATTGAGCTTTGGACAGGAATTTCTGTGTTATATTTTGGCCCTTTTCTACTCTCTATCTTCTGCTTTTTGTAAAATATGTTGTTTCTATGGTGAAAGCAATATACACATTTTTCATATTCTACCTATTACCTCGAGGAAATGAGGCAAGATATTCAGTGGACACCCACCTCGTTGTTCGTCTTCTGGGAGAGCAAGTGTCTCTCATTCAGGACCATCCAAAGGGCTGCCAGTAGCATCACGATCCCATGACCACAGTCTCCAAACATCACGGCAAACAGGAAGGGGAAAGTGATGATGGTATAGGGAGCTGTAGAAGCGAGACCCACAACGGCCTGAGTCCTTCCCACAGCCGCTGCATCCCCATCAAAGATCTGTCCATCACATCCCATGCCACACAATCTGGTTCCCCTGGAGCTTTCTGGTTTTGTCTTCCCTCCCCATCCCCAACCCCAGGGCTTGCTTAGCTCCCACATACATCAGCTCATTGATAAGTAAGCATTATTATTGCCCATTTACAAATGAGCTGAGTTTTCAAGATCACAAAATTTAATGGGATTTAAAACCAGTGTCCTGAGCGGTGGGTGGTGGGCACTTGGTGGCTCTGTTGGCTAAGGGTCCAACTCTGGATTTCAGCTCAGGTCATGATCTCAGGCTGGTGAGATCAAGCCTGGAGTCAGGCTGGGCATGGAGCCTGCTTAGGAGTCTCGATACCTCCCTCTCCCTCCCTCCCTCCTGCCTGCTCTAAAAAAATAAACAATTAAAACCCCTTTTCTGTCTCTGAATGTTTTGTATATTGTTCCACTACCATTTTTGGTCTGTTTCTCCAGCATTCACATGCACCAGGCACTTCGAGCAGTCACTCACAAAATACTCAACCTATGGGGCCCCTGCATTACAGGTCACAAGATTAGGACACAGGCTGGAGGAGAAGAGCGTTGTAGACGACATGGCTGAAGGGCAGCTGGTCTACCCCTTTGTTTTTACAGACCAGGCAACCAACATCACATAGTTTATAGCACTAAGAATCCAGTCTTCTGATTCCAAGTCGTGTATGTTCTCATCACACCCACAAAACAGCTACAAGTCTGTGAAGATGCCAAGACATGACCCTCATTGAATTGGTAAGGGAAAAAGAACTGAACTTTACTGCCTAGTCGGGGTATGGTTTAAGGGAGAGCAGGTGAAATCTTGACAAAGAACAAAGCTTTCACTAATCGCCGCTAATGCAAGACAACACAGGACATCGGCGAGTGAAACAAGATTGTAGGGAAGTCACACTTATAAGCAATTCACCTCCTCTGCCCCCCGAGAGGTCAATCTTACCCACTTTTCATTTTCAAGCTGTCCCATTATTCAATGCATCAGACCTTTTACCTGGGTTTATTTCCCGGTAACTGCCCACACCATATGCATCTACGATATTCTGGAAGCCGGCCGTGAATTTATTGGTCCTGTTAAATGTGGGAGGAGCTGTTTTAGATTGCACTGCGTTCAGGATGGGGACCATGGAGGAGCCGCTTAGTTCCTACAAAAAACATAGACAAAAATGTAAGAAAGCTTTGAGCTGAGCGTCAGCACACGGATCACTGTCTGATTCGCGCCATCCTTTAAAGGTGAACTTGGGACAATTTCTTGACCTCTGTGAGACCCATGACCACATCTGTAACAATGAAAACCTTCCTAATACTTATCTAATTTATCCGACAGGAGAGTCGTCAAAGCAAGTAGAGTTCTGGCCATTCCCATTCTCCTGCTCCTGCAAGTGGACCTGTTGAGTGCAGTTCTGGGTCCTCTACTTTTCTGTTCTCTCTGCTCATTCCCTCAAGAGTTTACCCACTTTCCGAATTCTGCCCCATTGTTCCAAATGGCCCTGACCCTCCTCTGAATTCTGCTTTAACTACCTGCCCAGGCTTTCAAATTCTCATGGCTCAGCAACCCCACAGAACCCAGGAGCCTAACACCAAATTCAACAACTTGACGCAAAGGCCTCAATGTTCCTTCAGCAGACTCCGTTTTCCAGATCCCTGAGCCTCTGGAGTCCTCAGACATGTCCCTTCTCCTGGTTCAATCACTCCATGCATCGATCACCAAATCTTGCTGCGTGTCCCTTCCAAGTCTCTCTTCTTCTTGCTCCCATCCCTACCAGCCGAGCCCCCAGACTCTCCATCCTCCTCTGTCTCTCTCCCTTCCATGTATCCTATCCCTCAGACAGCGCAATCCTTCTTTGAGAAGAGAAAACAGAGAAGACTGCTCCAGTCACGCTACCCTCCTACACAAAAACCTTCCAAGGCCTCTTATTACCTAAAGAATGAAATCAAAACTCTTCAGTTTTGCAATCAAGACTTCTTCCCAATATTGACTTAGACTCTCTGCGCACCCCCACCCCCATCCTACCTTTCTACAATGCAAACTGGATTGGGTCGCTCCAGCATGGGAGTAAAATCAGACGTCTTATGCCACTAGAAGTCCTTCAGGACCATGCCGCAGCCTCTCCCTGATCTTCCTCCCTCCCATTCTTTAAGCTCTACCCTCTCTCCAGCCCGTGACCTTCAGGTGGTGACCTGCTCACTGATCACCCAGACACCACTTCCTCCACGAAGCACCACTGCCCTTCCCAGTCTGAGTGACGTGCTCTTCTTAAGTGCCCCATTTTTGGTCATTATTGGAGTATGATATGGGGACATTCAAATCCTGCCTCCTGGCTCCAGAACCAGGATCAAGTTCCTTCTACTTTCTGGGCCTCAGTTTCCTCATTGTACAACGGGGATAAAGGTAGCCCCCAGCTCCTAATCCAATCCCATCTCAAGGCCTTTACTTTCAGACCCTCCACCTGGAAAGCTCTCCCCCCTACCCCACCGCCCACTCTTGCTCCAAGCCACCTGCTCGGAGGGGCCCTCTCCAGTTACAGCCCTCGAATGGTATTAGGTACAGCCCTCAAATGGTATTATAGGACTTAAAACTCCAAGGGCCACCTTGACATCTTCAAGTCTCACAGGGTCCCAAAGGCCAAACCATGAGTTCCTCTGCCCTCGCGGGATTTGCCAGCCACCAAGCAGGAAGGGCTCCCCACCCATGGCCAGACCAGCTGCACCCTGCCTAGTCCTCCAGCTCCCTGCCACCCCAGAAATGTACTCAAAAAATCTCCTCACGTCCTTGCACGGAAACGAGGGCCACTTCTTCTTGTAGGAGGCCGTCCCGCATCACCCCTGCTGGCTCATTCTGCCCCCAGTGCAAGCCCCAAGTACAACCTCCATGTGGCCCTCTGCAGCATGTGGTGTCCTCCTCCCTGTGGCTCTAAGTGTATGTGACTCACCAGCTTCTGCCAGTCTCATGTGTCCAGGAACGGGTGGTATGTGCTTGGCCATTGGAGACACCATTCCCTTCTTCCCCAACAGGGTGAGTAGGTGATCAGAGCAAAGCCTCCCTCCCCACCCCATCCTCCCCTGTCCCCCGCTTTACTGCCTGCTCACCACCATTGCTGCCTGAAATCACATTAGTTATGGATATGCTTACTATCTGTCTTCCTTTCTAGAAGGTCTGTTCAAGAAGGGTCTTATCCTGCCCACACAGCCCTAGATCCGTTCCTGGGACACAATGACCATCAGCAGAGGTGAAGGATAAAGGTTGTGACCTCCACTAGTGCTGAGCACAGCTGTGGGCACACAGCGAGCACAGGTGTCTGGTTATTGGTCTTCCCAGCCAGGCTGTGACCTTCGTGAGGGAACGGACGGACCCACAGCGCATGGACTGTGGAATCTACAGTCACAACCTGCAGAGTGACTGGCACCTCCATGTCCAATATGCATTTGCTGAAGATCAAAGAAATGTTGACTATTGGCCTGAAAAGGAATTTCTGATGGATGCCCAGGCCTGGACTAAGAACTGAAGATGCGTAGATGAGTGAGACTGTCCTTGGGAAGTTCACAGGACGTGGGAGGCTGAGAGCCTCTGAGTGCCTGAGGGGGCGCTGCTGAAGCTGCACGTGACACATCCCTCCCCCTCCCTGCTCCTTCGGCCACTCACCATGCCTTGCTCCAACGCCCTCTTGATGCGCCCAGTGTCTGCCACCGGGAACCAGATCTCGGCGATGGCACACTGCTGGGTGACGTCAATGTTGCACATGTTCAGGATGTGGTAAATGGCCTTCATCTTCTGCACTTTGATGGCCCAGGAGTGCCAGTTGGCAGCTGCTTCTTGCAGGAGGCGCTGGCGGTGAGACTCTGTTTGTGTGATGACCTGGACCGGCAGCAACACACAGAGAAACAAGGAACACTCACGCGGAGCTCTGGCACGGTGGCAAGACGGAAATCCTTGGCCATCTTGTCTCCTCCCGCCCCAGGCTCCCTCCTCTGGCCTGATGCCCTCCCCAATCATCCACCTTCCTGAGCAGTTTATCTTCCCCTGTTGAGGTTAAAATGCGTGGGCAAAGACTGTATCTTCTTTTTCTTCTAAATTCCTTAGAGTACTATTTGTCCTGGATTGAACTGTGTCCCCCAAAAAGGATATTGAAGTCCTAACCCCTGATAACTATGAATGTGACCTTATTTGGAAACATGGTCTTTGCCGATGTAATTAACATGAGATCATACTGGAGTAGGGTGGGCCCTGACCAACACGGTTGGTGCCCTTATAAAAAATTTGTACATCTAGAGGTGCCAGGGTGGCTCAGCCAGTTAAGCATCTGACTCTTGGTCTCCGCTCCAATCTTGATCTCAGGGTTGTGAGTTCGAGCCCCATACGGGGTTCCATTAAAAAAAAAAAGTGGGGGCGCCTGGGTGGCTCAGTGGGTTAAAACCTCTGCCTTCAGCCCAGGTCATGATCCCAGGGTCCTGGGATCGAGCCCTGCATCGGGCTCTCTGCTCGGCCGGGAGCCCGCTTCTCCCCCATCTCTCTCTGCCTGCCTCTCTGCCTACTTGTGATCTCTGTCTGTCAAATAAATAAATAAAATCTTTTTTAAAAAAAGTAGAAATTTGGACATCTAGAGACACAAGGAAGAATGTTTTGTGTGATTCAGGCAGAGACTGGAGTGAGGTATCTATAAACCAAGGAACGCCAAGGATGGTCAACAACCACCAGACATGAGAGGGGTGTCTTATTCTATTCGGGCAGCTATCATACAACACCATACCAGGTGGCTTGAACAACAAAAATGTATTGTTCACAGTTCTGGAAGTTGGAAGTCTGCGATCAGGGTCTACTGTCATAGTGAGGCCAGGATCTTCTTGGGTTGCAGACTTCAAATTCTATCCTCACGTGGAAGAAGGGGCAAGCATGCTCTCTGGGGCCTCTTTTATCAGGACACTAATCCCATTCATGAGAGCTCTACCCTCATGACCTAATCACCTCCCAAAGGCCCCACCTCCAAAGATCATCATCTGGAACATTAGGTTTACAACATATGAGTTTGGGAGTGGGGGTGACACGCATTGGGACCATAGCAGAACAAGGGAGGGAGGATCCCTTCCTAGAGCCTTCAGAAAAGAGGGGCTCTGCTAACACCTGGGGATTTCAGACTTTGACGCTCCAGAACTGTGAGAAAATAAATTTCTGTTGTTGTAAGCCCCCCAGTTTATGGTAATTTGTTACAGCAGCCCTCGGAAATTAATACATCTATCAAAACGCTTTATATGTATAATGCCTTCGGTAAATGGCCAGTGAATTAATGAAGGAGAAAATGGAAGAATTTGCCCACAGAGAATTTATTGAATGGGATTCATTTCTATTTAGTGCTACCAGTGTACCATCGCAGCATCTTCACCAGTGGTGCCCCAGGTCATATTCCATAGGAACATAAGTGTGGAGTAACTTCTTTTCCTCATGTAACTCTCATAAAATCTAGTATGGAGTGCTTGGGGAAAGAAGTTCAAGGGTAATTGCGTCAGGGAACCACAATCTCCTGGACAAGTGACAAGGAAGGACTAGAGGGGATTAAGGAAATTAGGCATAGATTTTTCCGGGTAGGCAAAAATGTCTGTTATTCTAAGAGTTTCACAACACACACACACTCACACACCCCATCTCTAAAGATACTCCCTGAGGATCCAGAACAGTGCTAACAATTGATACAGTGGCCATGAACATTTTAAATTTAATTAAAATCAGTTAAAAATAAAACTCAAGGGGCACCTCAGTCAGTTAAGCATCTGACTGTTGATTTTGGTTCAGGTCACAATCTCAGGGTCATGAGATCAAGTCCTGCATCAGGCTCTGCACTGGGCGTGGAGCCTGCTTAAGATTTTCTCTCTCCTTCTTCCTTTTCCCCTCCCTACCTCTAAAAAAGAATTTAAAATAAAATAAAATAAAAATTCAGTCCCTCAGTTGCACTAACCACATTTCAAGTGTTCTGTGATTACGTGTGGCTCGTGGGCACAGCACGGTGCTCGCAGGTTAGACAGCATGTCCACAGAAAGTTCTACAGGACAGCGATGAGCACAGGAAGCAGCGTGATGCGGGCCCAGCTGCTTTTAGGGGATTCCTTTCAAAGCTTTTTGAAGCAAGTGCACCAATCACATAAGTGTTAAGTGCCACCCAGGAAGACAACTGACTTACAAGAGGCTGTGAATTTGGAGTGGGCTCACGTGGTGATGCTAGCCTCACTCCCTGTTCTTACAGAAGTAGTTGGTCCACTCCAACAACTGGGTGAGTCAATGGAAAAAGAATCAGACTGGCTGTGGCCCAGGCCGGGCTCACCATAAAGGGCTCCTTCTATCGGACTGGGCCGGCCACCCAACAGCTCACTGGGGCTGCAGTCCATGCCAAGCCCAGGCAGAGCCGTCCTGACATTCGGAATCACCACCCCCAGCGTACTGAACGCTCTGTTCCAATGATGAAATCTCCCGTCCTGATCGCTGGGAGAGCACAGCTGACATTCCAGCCTGCCTGGACGTGAGGGCCCTGGGACACGGGACTTCATGGAAATGACAAAGGTAGCCCCCCTCGCAGCCCCCACTGCGGTCACGTGCCCCGGCGCCCCACTCACAGTGATTAAATCCTCCAGCTTCACGTTGACGCCGGCCAGCATCTCTCTGCGCTCTGCGGCAGGCTCCGGGCAGGGGTAGATGGTGGCTCGAAACCTGTGTTTTGGACATTCTGAAGGTCACCGGGGGTGACCCCTAGAAAGCATGCCCCACGTCGCCTTCAGCCAAAGCCATCACTTGTGGCCTCTGGTTAGAGGACCACCTTTTTCTAGAATAATTGTCTCTTCGGCAGTCGGAGAATGAGTCCCCATTCTAAGAGTTCCCAAAGCCTTGCTCGGTGCTCTTTAAATTCAAGCTATGATTCCCTTATCTGAGTGAGCACCCTTCAAACTGAAGAACCTGGGAGCTTTTAGGTAAACGAGACCACAGAATATATTACTGCAATAACAGCTTTGTCTACCGAATCATTTCTGCTACGGTAAATGGATTCTGTAGAATCAGAAGCAACTCAGCATGAGGTGTGCCTGCTTCTTAGCGGCTGATGGAGGGCGTGAGAGGAATGCACGGATGTGGTTATAATGTCTACTTCTAGGTCCTCTCCGCCCCTGTTCCCATGGCTCTTGAAGATCAGTCTCATATTTAACGCTATCTGGTCAAATGCAGGAGAGTTGCTTTAAAATCCTGAGGGACCTCCAAGGAACCCCCAGTCAAGCGTACTTTGTCTCACACACCTCTCTACCAGATCGTGACCCGCATCACTGATGGAAGAGCCACGAACAGCCGCTTACCCTTCACAGATCTTCTTGATCTTTTGCCTGAGTTGCTCTCCTTGATAAAATATGATGAATATGTTCTTTTTAATTTCTTCTTTCTGGAAAATCAGAACAGTAAAAACTATATAAATATAAATAAAATATAGTTTTATCTGTATATTTTATCTGTATAAAACTATATATTATATAATATATATGATAACATATATATATAATTTTATATAAATGTACCAATTTTTTCTTTTTGGTTATAATGTAATAGAAATATAAAATCCCGTTTTTAGATTTTTTTTTTTTTTAAATTTAAAAATTACAACCAGAGGGGCGCCTGGCTGGCTCACTTGGTAGAGCATGTGATTCTGGATCTCAGGGTATAAGTTTAATTTCTATAAGTATAGAGATTACTTAAAAACAAATTTTTTTAAGATTTTATTTATTTGAGAGAGAGAGAGAGCAAAAGGAAGAGAGGAAAAGAGAGAGAGCGTGAGCAGGGTGAGGGGCAGATGGAGCCCAGGGCACAACTCGATCCCAGGACTCCAGGACCATGACCTGAGCTGAAGGCAAACGCTTAACTGAGTCACCCAGGGACTCAAAATAAAAAAATTTTTTAAAAAGATTACAACTGGAAAACGTCAGCTTCTCCTCGTTGATCTAAGTTTATACTTCTTTATGGTTGAGGGCAAGGCCACTGAGAGAGGCCAAGGCAGCCTTAAAACAACAACCCCACTACTGGCTACACCAGCCAGACCACAGCCAAGCCCGTATTCAGCTCTAACACTATACTTAAGAGGTGGGTTCAGAAACAAGAAACCATGCAGAAGAGAGAAACCAGGTTATTATTATAAGGCTTAAAATGAAAAAAGCAGACCTAGCTCACCAGAGTTAACTCACACGCAACATTTACATTTCCAGGGTAAGTGGATGTTTAACAAAGGTAAAGCCATGTCTAATTTTTGATTCATTGTGTGTCCATAGGAACTCTGATTAAAATGCGATTTTCAAGTCCAAGTTTGATAATCCACAAGAAAGAATATATATTTTCCAACCATATATGAAATTGTTCAAGCAAAGAAATGTGCTATTTTATACTTACTTAGTTTGGGGTAGAGGGCGGTAAAGGCAAAATAATGAAATCCATTGTTGGAAAAGTTACAACCAATCCAGTGTGCCCACCACATGTCACTCAGGGCACTGGGATGAGGTATGGTCCCACTGAAAAGCCAGCTATCAGCTATCATGACCAAGAGTCATGAAAATGCCCACACCTTTAGGCCAGTAAACCGATTTCCCTGAATGTATATCAAGAAAGTAATTCAAAAGAAAATAAAAATGACATGCATGGAGATGCTCATCATAGTGTCTAGATTCTGGAGAAAACTTGGAAACAAAGTCCATAAGTAGATAGACAAAGTCACATGAACTCACTGGAGATCTTAGGCATCAGTTGCAAAGAAGAAAAAAATGAATCGTTACATTGACAGCTGCTCATGGGAACCCCGGGAACACTATTTAGGATTGGGGGTGGGGGCTGCAGCTTTACATTATTTCCAAAGGTGCATTCTAACAAGATGCCCAGGTTGCTTCTGCTCAGGTGCACACTGAAACTTGGGGCGCACTGACCAAGCCCAGTTCTTAGCTCTTGGTGAGGAAGACCCAGCGGCCGCCTCATGGGGCAGGAGCGCTGCTAAGTTTCCAGGTACAGCTGCGTCTTGGAAGCATGAACAGTTGTGGGGTGTTCACAGCAATGTAGGGTATTCACAATAATCAATCCTTGAATTGACCTTTTATACTTTTTTTTTTTTTTACAAAAATTGGGGGAAGAGAAAAGCCAGGAAAAAGAAAAGCAATAGCTATTAGCTTCACAGAAGTGAAGACCCTGCTTCAGAGAATCACCCCCCCCCCCCGCCGCCAAGATGAGGGCCCCAGGACACTGAGGACACAGTTCCCCGCAGCCCGCAACACCCACCGTGACGGGGTCCTCCAGAGTCGTGTCCATCTCACTGAACTTCAGGTAGATGTTCCCTCGGCACACTCGCCACAGCAGCCTCTCAAAGGAAGCCATCCGCTCCCTGTTGATCACCCCAGCCGTGAACCTGGGCAGTCAGACAGGGAGGCATTGCTGAGGTCCAAGGAGCGGGGTGCAGGGAGACGGCCCCGTAGGACCTGAGGATGCACCAGCATGACATGGAGACCCACTACCCTCTGAGAACGAGGAGGACTCCCTAGCTGGCCGGGGTTCCAAGACCACTCGGCAACCCAGCCCCTACTCGCCCCAAGTCCCTTTTGGCCTCCTGTTTCCTCTTATGTGCTAAGACTTCCTTAATCACCCCGATACTACAAAGTCACTTACTTGCAATTAGAAATAGGATAGCCCATCCGTTAGGGCACCCTAGCTAAAGAAAGGAACTGTTCCAACTACTCAACAACGGGCTCTGTGCATTTTTACAAATAATGTACTAGAAGTGAAACAGACATACTGATTTCCATTTATCTCTACTTTTAAAAGCATCCTGGTGTCTAATTTCCAGTTGAAACTTTTCATAGTAACTTTAAAATGGTTACTTTCTTGGTCTTTTACTTCAAACTACGCTGATCCTTGTTTTCAATGCATAACCATCCATTGTACTTGGACACTGAATGAAATCCCACCGTTTTGAATCACCACACATTTTAATACCGTATTACTCCTTCTTATGGACAACGTGATCATATAACTACCTCATTGCCAATTGCACTTCAAACAGCAAATTTCAAATCTGTTTTATTGCCAACACAGTATTTCCAAGAGAAGGAAGCAGGGACCCATTGAGAAAACCCATCTAAATAATTCTCCCCACAACCTCCTCATGTAGGAACAACACAAACTTTGTAGTCTTCAGGCTCCCAGAATGTTAGTTTCACCTTTAACAAGAAGGTAACACTACCTTCCACTGCACCAGCCTGAAAAGGTTACTCTTGGGTTTATTACTGTGGGGAAGTCTATATTTATGTGAAATAGCCCTCTTTCCAGTGGCATGTTCATTCATTCATTCA
Organism: Mustela putorius furo; assembly: GCF_011764305.1. Classification (NCBI taxonomy): domain Eukaryota; kingdom Metazoa; phylum Chordata; class Mammalia; order Carnivora; family Mustelidae; genus Mustela; species Mustela putorius. Next base: position 91,819,374 of record NW_025421998.1, read on the forward strand.
CTTGCTCAAACCCTCAGGGAAATCTATCACACTCCAGGCACTCAGTCGGGGACCAGAAACCCATCCACATGTAACTTTCAGAGCAGAGTTCCACTAACCCCAGCTTTCCTGACACGTAGGCAGGCGTCACTCTTAACTCCAGGAGACCCGAAGTATCTTCCGTAAAGAAATCATCAGCGAGGTTGGTTTCCGTCTGAAAGTCAAAGGAAACCTGCTTTCTCTTAAATGTATTTAGGCAATCTTCAAAGCTCCCTACATCGCAAAGGTTTGTCTATTTTTAACAAAACTCTAATTTTCCACAGATGGTTAACAGAATTCAAGAAGTCGAGGGGTCTTTGCCAGATCAAGAACTTCCCCAGTCTTTCACTACCGAAATCCCAAATCAGCCCAAACTCACTGTTGTGCTTTGTTCTCACTTCCACATTTATTGGCGCATTTAGGGCACATATTTCCTAACAAGCATCATAATATTTTTGTGTTTAGTTCAAATTGGCACCACGTTTCACCCAGAATGCCCACCCCCCCCGTCACTAACGACCTCAATATGGCAGAGAAACAAGTGTGATTAGCATATTCCAAACCAGCCAGTTTTCCAAATGGAAACTTGAGGCTCTGGGGGGAAGGTCTCTTTAATAAATAGTCTCCAGATAATAACCTCAAAGAAGTCTTGGGTTTTCTTCAGGAGATGTTTGAGTTCAGTCAGTTCTAGGAAGCTTTTCTTCAAAGCCTGCTGGTTCTGGTTGGCTTCCTGTAATTCTCCTTCTAGTTTTTCTAGAAGAGTCTATGCAGAATGGAAAAAGAAGGGAAAGCAGGCAAACGATACTGAGATATTTGCTGTACATTAACCAGTACAAATGACTAAAGATTAAAGAAGAATTCAGTGTATCATAATGTAGCCAGAAGTCCAGTGGCATGTTTAGTCCAACTAGAAATAATTGTAGAGCTATAAACTAGATACATTTTTATCAAATAGGAAGGATTAGAAAACACTCTGGGGGAATGAGAATTAGCTTCCTGAAGAAGCCAAGGCATTTCAGCAAAATTGAATATCTCTCCCCCATTTAAAACACTAAAAAAGGGAAGCTGGAGTGAATTTACATGTTGAGAATTCCTTCTGCCTCAAATACACTGTAATGATGAAAGATAAAAAGAGGAATCTCAAAAAAAAAAAAAAAAAAAGAGGAATCTCTAGTTCTAGGTTGGAGTCTGGAGAACCAGGTACAAGCAAGTAAAAAAAGCTGTAGAGAGAAATGTGACCATAACAGGCAAGAAGAAAAAAACAATCTTCCTTCCAAATGAGCAGCAAATGAGCATAAAAAACAAATCTCAAGAAGAAATCTAATGATAAGGAAAATTTAAAAAATAAACAATCAGAACACAAATTTACATTGGGTGAAATTATTTTTATGGATTAGTCTAAAAAAGAATTTAAGGCTTTTCTTAGAAAGCTCAAAGAGATAAGAGAAGGCATCACTTAAACACACACACATTCACACACACCAAGAAATTATTAAACCAACATGTCCTAAAATGAAAGAAAAGTTAAATATAAAAGGGGAATCATTAAGAAATCTTAGAAAGGTAAGATATAGGTATTGAAATTCAAAACCTAATAAGTAAAGATCAAGTCTCTATTGGACACAATTCATGAATGCACTAAGGTTTGGTATATAATTTAAAAATATGAACGCTCATTTCTCATTTATCCAAATGCCCATCAACAGTAAATGAATAAAGTTCCATAAAATATGGTACATGCAATAAAAGAAACACTGCCCAACAGTAAAAACAAATTAATTTCAGACACATGAAACAACACGGTGTCTTAAAAAATAAAATGATGTTAAAAAAAAAAAACAGCAAGTTGCAAAAGAAGAAACATTATGATTTCATTTATCTAAAACTAAGATGTGCAAAGCTAAATCATATGCTACTTAGAAGACTAAATATGTGATAAAACTATGAAGAAACAAGGAAAAGAAAAATACAAAATTCAGAACAAGATAATCTCAAGGTTGGAGGAGGGGGAGGGAAAAGAAGGGGGAGGGGAAGGAGGGGGAGGGGAGCACAGAAGGCTTTAAGAGCATCACCATGGTCAACTTTTACGTCATATAGGGTGATGGCACTAGATGTTTGCTACATCATTATTCCTTATACCTTACCCATATATTTTTTTTTAATTCTACTCTGTCAACTCAATATTTAACAAAGACAATTGCCAGTAAATCAGCAACCACACTATGTGAAAATGGATTAAGGTCACCTAGTCAAAGACAGATATTAGTGGCGCCGAGTTGGGGGGGAAAATGAAATCTCCATTTCTTAACCATTTGTTCTATCCATTTAATGATTCTATTAAAAATAATGCTGCCTTTAAAAACATTTTGGAGAATCATGCATTATTTAAAAAACAGTTTATAATACAATAGTAAATGCAAAAAGGAGAAAATTATAATGTAGATTATGGACATATAATAATTACATAAATATATAGCTGATAAGGACAAAACCTGAAAACAGAAAAGGCATTTTTTGCTGAGATGATGGATTTGTGGGTAGACTTTTTTCTTTTTTAATTAATACTTCATCTAGGATTGTTATGAAAGCCTCTTTAGAAATTCTGCAAGACAAGGGCCCAAAGCTAACTGTGTACTCCAGCCAGAAGGACACTCCTCCCTCGGAATGCCGGGGGAATACCCCACTAACTGCTACCGCAGTCGAATCAGTCTGTCCCCTTGATCAATGGTTAGACAGATATTGTTACTCATAAGCTCGTGTTGTTCTAATTTTATCTTTACAGTAAATAATATCCAGGGGTGCCTACACGACTCAGTCAGTTAACTCTTGGTTTCAGCTCTGGTCATAATCTCAAGGTCGTGGGATCTAGCTCTGCCTCGGACCCCACACTCTGCGCAGGGTCTGCTTAAGCATCTCCCTCTTCCTCTGCCCCCAACACCCATTCTCTCTCCCCCTCCAAAACAAACAAATAAATCTTCAAAAGCAACAACAATAAATAATACCCAAGAGGAAAATACTGAGTAGGGACTGTTGGAACATATCCAATTATACCTTATCTAACTGGTTATGACTATGAATGTATGAGAGGGTAGAGTTTCAAAACCAACCAGTAGGCCAATACCAAATGCACTGATTTTTTTTTCTTTTCTTTTCCTTCTTTCTCTTTCTCACTCTCTCTTTCTTTTTTTTTTCCCCCAGTGGAGTTGCAAGTCTCATATCTCTGTTAGAGTATCTTTATTTATACCACTAACAGCTTCAAAAATGTCAAGAATCTGAAGTTATCTTAAAAGGAAAAAACAAACCCAGGCAGAGATAAGGCTTGGCAGTGAAGCTTCCCCACCTACCTTCCTGCCTCCTTCAGTGGGCCCTTCTTCTTCTGAGGATAAAATATCCAATTTTTAAAATCAAGCTCTGCAGGGCTTCCAGGATCTGGCTCTGCCTACTTTGTGACATCCTCTCCCACTGCCCAGCCCTCCCTCCTTCCTCCACTACCAGCTCTAGAAGCTTCTAGATGGCACGGCCATGTTTTCTTTCTCTCTAAGGAACCTTGTACATGGCAGTCAGTCAGGGTTTTAGAAAAGGAAGTAGAGAGGAAAAGAAAGAGGGAAGGCTGCCGGCTAGAATGTTCTTGGCGCAACCTACCTCCAGCGTAATCATTTCCCGAGGAAGAGGGGTCGGTGGAGGCCTCTCAGGCAATTGAGGCACAATCTCATTTTGCATCTCATCTTCCAGAAAACCTGTGGGATGAAACCCCCACCAGAAGGCCCAAGGTGATTGTGTTTTCTTTTTTTTTTTTTTAAAGATTTTATTTATTTATTTGACAGACAGAGATCACAAGTAGGCAGAGAGGCAGGCAGAGAGAGAGAGAGAGAAATAGGGAAGCAGGCTTCCTGCGGAGCAGAGAGCCCGATGCGGGGCTTGATCCCAGGACCCTGAGATCGTGACCCGAGCCGAAGGCAGCAGCCCAAACCACTGAGCCACCCAGGCGCCCCGGTGATTGTGTTTTCTAACCTGAGAAATGGATCCAAGCAGACAACCGACTTTTAGCCGGCTCAGCTGCCCCAATTGTTCCCGGGACCTGCCACAGCATCTGGGTCCCAACCCTCCCTGCCCTACGCTGTCCCAAGAACACTTTGCCCCTATTCACATAGGGACATGTGGGTTATAATCCATTTCTGCAATCCAGTTCCCATTTAGACAGTAAACAGAAAATTGGCTTACGGAGGATTCTCTCCAGGGACTCACACCTCCTCACTTCATTCACAAATTTCCTTTGGAAGCTGTTCACATTCACATTCAACTAGAGTGGGGAGAAACCATAAGACCGTCGGTATCAACAGCCATCAACGTGTTCCCTTTGGTTTATTTGTTGTTGTGTTTTTTATTCTGTTTTGTTTTTTGTTTTTTTAATGCTGGAAAATGTTGCTGGAATCACTTTAGGAAATATTTCCATGCACAAGACGTGAGTTACGGGCAAAAACCTTGATAGTCTCACATCTCCAAATGTAATTTGGAGTTATTCTTAAATGTTCTTAAATTCTTAAATGTTACTCTTAATCCCCCAAATGCCTCAGCTCTAGCCTTCTTACACTTCTAAGAGACAGTCCTCCCACTGACACGGTTTCCTTACTTTAAGCGGCATTTATATCCCAATGAGCCTTGAAAGCCTCAGTGGAATCATGAATGCGAGAGGCTCTTGAAATTGCATAGCTGCTTCCAAAATTACCACAATCATCAACAAAACAGCTTCCTGCCCAGTAAATGTCACTAAGGAGCTACCCCTCATCGGGTCCTATGCTAGGAACTCAGGATGCAAAGACCAAGTCATAACCCTTCCCTGCAGGGGCTTAGTTTTGACCGTGATCTTGGTGAGGAATTGGCAAAGAGTCCAATTTTCTAAATCAGATTCAAAAAAGCTTGGTAAGGAAACCACTTCTGGGAAGTGATACCCCAACATCACACTCAAGACCATGTGGCCCTAGGATAACCACCATAGAGAGACGGTGCGCCGCTGGATACTTCATCCTCAGACTGACTAATTAGGAAGTCCTGGTTTCTGTCCTTGGAACAAGGTTTGGTAATCTACAGGCCCATCGGAGAGATCAAATCTTCGAAGACACCCCTTAGGAAAGAACGTATAATGCCGTCTAACAAGTACTGACTGTAGTAGGGCTTCAAAACATTTCTAGAGAGGAGATACATATGCAGGAAAGGAGAACAGGTATGCAAATCACTTGCTCAATGGTATCCCACATCTTAGCCAGAACAACTAGAACCAAATGGAATTCCATCTACCCCGGCTCATGGCTCTGCTCCCTGCACTTGGTTCACTACGAAAAAGTGGTGTGAAAGTGACATTCTAAGAACGCAGCACCTACATCTTTGAACTGAACCAATCCGAGCTCCCCAAGCTCAGCCACACAGCAATAGGCAGCCTCCACCTGGAGAAACAGCTGGGACAAACACATCTCCTCACTGCGAAACACGGACGCCATCTTGACACAGCCTTGGTCTGCGGGAGAAAAAGATGTTGGAGAGAATAAGGGAGTAGAAACCTTAGATCGAAACTGGCTTTTGTTGCATTATATTCATATCCAATGTGAAAAAAAAAAAATCCAACAGGAAGGGCTCCTAATTTTTAAAAATATAAACAAAAACAAGATAGCACTTTTCACTACCTACTGGATTGGCGAAGGATTAAAAAATACGATTATAAACTCCTGTTGTAGATGGTACGAGAGAGCAGGCATTTTCATACACTTAGTACTTGAAGTGTAGGTTTGTGCAGCTTTTTCGGAGGGCAATATGTCAGTGTCTATCACATTTTATATTACTCATACCCATGACCCCGGATTTCCGTTGCTCCTCATCCAGACCAACTTGGAGATATATGGGAAAATGGATGCACAAGGATGTCTCTGATAACATCGTATATAATAATTGTAATAAATGAATCTAACGTAGATATCCATCACCAGGAAAGTGATTAAGCTGACCTCCAGAACCCAGTGCAGTCAGCCAGAATGAAGTAAATCTGTATGTCCTCTATAGGGACATCCAAGGTCTTCTCATCCAAGACCCTCTGGACTGTGCTGCCACTGCCAAGACAAATTGTTTGCCCCAAAGACTGACCTTCCGGAAGAACCAGCACACCTCCAGAATGGGCCCCCTTTGCTCATTTCATTTTATAATGTATACAGTAGCTACTGTTTGCCAGACACTGGGTTTATCCCTTCCCTGCTTTAAGTTTTCTATTATGTCTATTTCTCATAAAATAACGCTAAAACCCTCATTTTGTCCAACAAAAAGGCTGCATATCTGGCTTCTGCCTACCCCGCTAGCTTCATTTCTCTTGACATTGCTCTCCAGACACACGGAACTTCTCCCAGAGCTCCCTCTTGCCTCAGGACTTTTGTCCACGCTTTCCCCTAGATCTGGAACCTCACTCTGCCCCCTACCCGTATCCCACACACCCAACATAATCCTGTCATGGGAGCCTCCCACACACCCAACATAATCCTGTCATGGGAGCCTCCGTGTCAGGACCCTCTTCCTCCATAAGCCCTTCCAGACCACCACCAACACTAGGTGAACCAAGCACCCTCAGAATAAAAATCCCAGAATATAAATCGCCAGCAATTACTTTTTAACATTTGTGTTGCCCACTAGCTAGTAAATTTCATGAGGTTAGAACGACGCCATGTTTTCCATTCTGTCACCAGCCTAGCTCAGCCACAAAGCCGATGCTCAGAAGCTAGCTCCCAATGTACTGGTTAGAACCCAAACATCTGGCCTTCACCTCCATTTTTTGCCTTTTGACACCTAGATGAATTAAAACTTTTCATACTCCCCCCTTCTGGTAAAGAAGGCCATGTTTCCATAGAAGAGAGACAGACATACATTAGCACCAAGCTGACCAAGAACCCAGGGTGAAAAGCCTTCTTACCCCAGCTTTGTCCCAGCAGGTCCTAGGCAGGCATCTGCAGTAGGGCTGCCGCTCTCAGTGCTTCCTCAGACCAACCCCCTCATGCCGCCCTGGACCAGAGGTGTTTGGTCAGGGCTTGTGAGTGGCAGGCCGGGACCAGCCTGGCTTGGGGGTTCCTCAGGTAGCTTCCCTGCGGCCACCAGCCCCTCCCAGGACTCCTCCTCCCCAGGTGCTCCCGAGCCCAGAGCGAGCTCTGTTGTATCAACACCTGCCCGTGGGCGAGGACAAACCTGCCTCACCGGCCAGCCCTGCTCAAACCCCCTCCCTCCCCCAGCCACCTGTGCCCAGGGCCATGACCTCGGGGCCCCACCTGGAAGCGGTGACTTTCTTCTCTAAGGAAAATAACTCACCCGGCAGCCAGCAGAAGTTTTGGGAAAGGTTTCTAGAGGCCTTCGAAGGGCGCCTAGAGACGACCTTCCAGCGTGTCTATGAAGCACACCAACCACTCCTTGTCACTGGAAAAAATGAAGTCGTTCTGGAAACGAAAAGAATATCGCGCCCCCCCATCCTCACCATGTCTTCGAAAACACTTTACTTTTAAAAGAGAATCCACCGATGACAAGTCCGTAGCGAAAAGTCACACTTCGGGCCTGACCCAGGTAAACAGAGTCAGGGCCACACGTAGGAGTCACCCTTCACTCCTATTCCTGCCTTCCCTGTTTAGCGGGGTGGGCGGGGGGCTAAGGAGCGAGGGGTGAAGCGGGTACAGCCACGTCTCCTGGTTCGGGGTAAGTTCCTCTGCAGAGGTCACTTCCTGCCCATTAATGAGCTCGGCACGGGGACAAATCCCCACACGCACCCACCCGGGGTGCCTGGAAGAGGTACCCTAGAATGAAAGGGGGGCTATTTTTTGTTTGTTTGTCTTTGACTTTTTACTGGGAAAAAACTGAAGCCCCTGCGAGAGTACAGAGAACTCGAGAAGGAAGCCCCACGGACAGCATCGCCTGTTGAATTCTGTAATCCAGTGCACTCACCCAGGCCAAGTTCTGAAGGCTGAACTCAGGAGCGACAAGGCAGAGCTGAAGGGTTAGCACGGAAGACTACAAGGAGAATGACCAACGCTCGTTCTGCCTCTCTCGTCAGGGGAAGTTGAGGCAAGGGGGAGCCCCCCACAACCGATGCCCCTGCCCCTTCCCCTACCCACCTCTCATTCTGCTCTTCTGCCCAGCTGGGGGTCGCTGTGTCTCCCCCTCTGTGGATGGGGCAGCTGTCCTCAAACGTCCCAGGGCCCAGGAATCACTGAAGGACACAGAGAGAAAAAGCACATCTTGAGGGTTAAGAGCAGAGTTTAGAACCAAACTGCCTGCACCGGGATCCCAGCTCGCATTAACCCTGTGCCACCCTGGGGAAGCAATTTAACCCCAGGTTCCCAGTGCCCTTCTCTGCAAAGTATAACAGAATATTAGTTATTGTGAATGTGGAAGTATAGGAGGGAGACTGTATTTCAAGGCTTGCTTTTTTTTCCTCCTAAAAGCCCTAAGTGGAGGGTACAGATGTGCAGCACATTCATAGGACTCCTCCCAGACAATAAATTAATACAATCTGTCAAAAAGGCAATTTGCATATCCTCAGACCCAGTGATCCCACTTTAGGAACTTCATCCTATGAGAAAATTTTTAAGGTGGTATAATGTCTGTTGCAGCATCCTGTGTCCTAAGTGTGTAACCATAAATGACCTGAATTCTTTCATCCATCCAATAAATATTTATTGAGAGTGTACTATGTGCCGCTCTGTTCTGGGCTCTGAGGATAGGGCAGTAAGAGACAAGGTCCCTTCCCTCATGAAGCTCGTGTCCAGAAGGAAAGAGACAAACAGTAAACAAGTAATAAATTAGCAAGATATTGCAGATTATGAAAAGAGCCAATTATAGAAGGCTAGGCTTCAGAGAAAGGAGGAGAGGCTACTTTAGATTAGCAAACTCAGCCCTGGAGCTGAGGTTTAGAGGATTAAAATGAGCCCGGCTTGCAAAAAAGGAGTTGGGGGAAGGGAGCCAGGCAGCAAGGAACAGCCAGCCTTGCAGGAGCTCATCCCCATAGCTAAGGTATCTCTTGAGTGGCCCCCTGTCCCGCTGGGCATTGTCCCTATGCCTGCAGAGCACATTTCATTACTTTACATGTGTGTCAATCACGTCATCTTTTCAATAACCCTATGAGGTTGGCGGTGTTCTTAGTCTCAAGTCACATACGAGGAAACAGAGGCACAAAAAGGCTAAGTAAGTGGCAGGAGGTCACACAGCCGCTCAGGACAGGTCCTCTAATGGCACAGTCCCTGTTTGCACCTGTGCAAGGTGTTGTCTCACAACATGTTCAAGCAACGGAAAGGAAGCGTGTGGCTGGGGCAAGTGTGTCAGAGCAGAGCAGGAACCAAGCCAGGGACTGTTCTGAGGGGCCGATAAGAAATTTGGATTTTATTCTATTCACACTGGGAAGCACTTAGAAATTTTGAAGCAGGGGAATGACATTCCTTACTTGATTCGCTTTTTTAAAAAAATCTCTGACTTCTGCTTCTGGAAAGATGGAGTCGAAATACTTTTTCTTCCCGATAAGTAAAACAGAAAATTCTGAACATTATATACATAATAAATATTAGAAGGCTCTGATAGGTAGAGAGAAGACCTTTTAGGAAACTCAGGGTCTGAGAAATGACAGAGGTGAATTCTCTAGGGTTTCTTTTGCCTATTACATTCTAGGCTTACAGCAAGATATGCAGATAGAAAAAAAAATCCCAAATAAAGCCTGTTCTCTCTAGCCAAGGGATAAGGAAAGGGACAGCCTAGCAAGAAAGAAGACTTCCAGATAATAATCACTCTAATTCAGACGAACACCACAGAAAAAACTGTGGTCTCATGCCCCCTCATGCCGGCAAAGCCCAAGTAGAAAGCCCAGACTTCTACCCTCACCCAGATGAACCAACGTGACACCCCTAGTATTATGTCAGAGAAGGCCAAGTGCAGAGTCTGAACTCCCAGTCCCACCCTGTGATAATAAGGCGCCCCTTCTTAGCCTCATTGGGTGGTATCAGAAGAGATCTAATGAGGGCGCCTGGGTGGCTCAGTGGGTTAGGCCACTGCCTTCAGCTCAGGTCATGATCTCAGGGTCCTGGGATCGAGTCCCGCATCGGGGTCTCTGCTCAGCAGGGAGCCTGCTTCCTCCTCTCTCTCTCTCTGCCTGCCTCTCTGCCTACTTGTGATCTCTCTCTGTCAAATAAATAAATAAAATCTTAAAAAAAAAAAAAAGAAGATATCTAATGAGAACTTCCCCGACTGTCCATCTGTAATGGGACCACCCCCTCACTGGGGCATGGAGGTCTTGTGAAGAGGAATAACCAGGCACTCCTCTCCTCCCAGAGAGGGTCATATCAACAGAGGCCTATTGAATAGAAGAATAAAGAAGGAGAAACTACTCAAGCTGATTTCAAGACTTACTGCACAGCTGCAACAGTCAAAACTGTGGTTCCGATGGAAACATAGACACACAGTTGAATGCAAGAAAATAGAGAACCCAGAAATAAACCCACAACACAAGTCAGGTCAACTGATGTTTGACCAAGGTGGATGCGTTTCAGTAGAGGAAGGACCACCTTCTCAGCAAATGGTGCTAGACCAACTGGACATCCATGGGTTAAAAACAGAACCAAGACCTAAACCTCATACCCTCTACAAAAATTAATTCAAAACGAATCATAAATTTAAAACGTGAAACTAGGGGCACTTGGATGGCTCCGTCAGTGAAGCATCCCACTGCTGATTTTGGCTCAGCTCATGATCTCAGGGTTGGGAGATCGAGCCCCGAGTCAGGCTTCTTGCTCAGTGGAGAGTCTGCTTGAGATTCTCTCTCACCCTCTGCCCCTCCCCTCCTCCACGTGTGTGAAAGCCCATGCTCTCTCACTCAAGGAAGGAAGGAAGGAAGGAAGGAAGAGAGGAAGGAAAGAAAAGAAAATGTAAAACTATAAAACTGAGAAGAAACATAGTAGAGCATTTTCAGAACCAAGGGCTTAGTGAAAAATTCTTAGATAAGACATATAAAATGCAATCCATAAAACAAACCAAAAAATGATACAAAAGTTTTCTATGCAAAAGATCCTGTAAAAAGGATAAAAAGAGGGGAGCCTGGGTGGTGTCGTTGGTTAAGCATAGACTCCAGGCTTTGGCTTGGGTCATGATCTCAGGGTCATGGGATTGAGCCCCAGGAAAGGTTCTGCAGTCACCATGGGGTCTGCTTAAGACTCCCCCTCCCTCTGTCCCTCCCCCTGCCCTCTCCCCACTCACATGCTTTCTCTTAAATAAATAAATCTTTTTTTTTTTCTTAAAGGACAAAAAGACAAGCTAAAAGACTGGGAGAAAATATATGTAAGCCACATATCTGATAAAGGACTCAACTAGATAAAGAAAACTGAAGTTTTCAAACTTCAACAGTAAAAAATCCAATTGGAAAATGGGCCAAAGCCATAAAGAGACATTTCACCTAAAAGGATGCACCGATGGTAACTAAGAGATATTCAACATGACTAGCCATTATGGAAATACAAATTAAAACCATGATGTGATACCAGTATATACCTATTAGGACAGCTCAAATAATAAATTGTGACAATTCCAAACACCGGCAAAAATGTGGAGAAACTGGATCGGTCACGCGTTGCCAGTGGAAATGTGAAATGCTCTACTCTGGAAAACAGTCCAGCAGTTTTCTAAAAGGCTAAATTGGCATTTTCCTTAGGACCCAGCTGTCACACTCATGTCCTTTACCCCAGAGAAATGGAAACTTACATTCATCAAAACAAAAACCTATATATCAATCACAGCAGCTTTTTTGGTAATAGCCCAAAGCTAGAAACAACCAAAACTTCCTACTTAGGACATATCCATATGTTAGAATATTACTCAGCATGAAAAGTGATAAATTATCAATAAACACAACTTGGGTAGATCCCAAGGTGATTATGCTAAGTGACAAAAACCAATCTGAAAAAGTCACGCGGTGTATGATTCCGATCATATAACATTCTCTAACTGACAAAAATGATAGGGATGGAGAACAAACTAGCCGTTGTTCGGGATTAGGACCGCTGGGAGTGGTGGAGGGGGATGGTGTGTGTGCACAGGTCTCTGAAGGGATAATGAGGGAAATCTTCACAATGACAGGAGAGTTCTCTGTCTTGATTATGGGGCTGGCTATGTGAATTCATGCATGTGATAAAAATGACATAGACCCATATACAAGCCTTATATCATTGTCAGTTTCCCCGTGTAACCAATGGGGGAAGACTGTGTGAGGGGTATAGAAGATCTCCCTGTTCTCTTTGCAACTTTCTGTGAAATCTATAATTATTTCAAAATAATTTTTTTATTTTATTTATTTTTTTTTTTTTAAGATTTTGGTAAGAGCAAGGAAGACTTGTGCTTAGCTGTCATTACACCATGGAGAGAGGACAGAGATCAATCTCTGGAGATGTGTGTTCTAAATCAAATTAGCCCAAGAGATTTGAGCAGCCCCGGGGTGGGGGTGGGGACAGCTCCCCATCAAGAGACTAAGTTTCTTTACTGCCAAATGAAGATATTGAGCCAGACTGGTGGTTTTCAGACTGGTGCACAGAACCCTGGAGATTTTGCAGAACCCTGTTCAGGGACCACTTTGCAGAAGAAGGGAAGGATAAGGGGGTTAAAAGTGTGTGGTAAAATACAGGGTAGCGGGGCACCTGGGTGGCTCAGTGGGTTAAGCCTCTGCCTTCAGCTCAGGTCATGATCTCAGGATCCTGGGACTGAGCCCCGCATCAGGCTCTCTGCTCAGTGGGGAGCCTGCTTCCCCCTCTCTCTCTGCCTGCCTCTCTGCCTACTTGTGATCTCTGTCTGTCAAATAAATAAATAAAATCTTAAAAAAAAAATACAGGGTAGCTATTAAAACAGCATGAAAAGCATTCTACTGACAAGGAAATGCGTTTTTGGAACACTGTTGAGAAAATATTTTATGAAACAGTGTATATATAGTATCATTGAATATTTTTCAACATGAATATTCCGCATAGAAAGATGTGGAAGGAAATACACTGAAAGCATAACAATGGGTTGGGTTTGGATCTAGATTTATGTACTTAGTCCTTTTGTTTATTCTCTGATATTTCTGTAACAAACACATAATGCTTTTGATACAGATCTTAAACCTTGGGGACAGATGGCTTGCAGATTTCAGAATGTTCTCTATTTAGAAAGTTAAGCCAGATACAGATGATATATTATATCCCTGTGGGTCTTGGGGGCAGCACCCTGTAGTCAAAGCATGTTAATCCTTCTGTACTTAAATATTTACATTCTTACTATGAATAATCAATAGAAATCATACCTGCCTCATGTTAATCAGGTCAGATTGTGCTGCTAAGTCCATAAAAACTGTTTTTGTTTTTAGAGTTTTATGGATTTCTGCATTGCAAATAATAGTTATTGTCCACAAAGAGAAAAACAATACAAAAAATTCTTTGGGGGAAAACTTGTCAGTCCTTAGTGATACAATGATACAAAATGAAATGGCAACTTGAGCGGGCTTCATATTCACAGCTGGGTAAGCTGTAAAATGGATATGGAAACTGATCAGAGAAGAGACAGAAGATAACAGTTGTGCAAGAGCAAAGATAGAAATAGGGCGCATTTCATTTCCATTGAGCATTACTGGTGCTTTGCCAAGCCAAAGGCTAAGCATCTACAGAAACTTCCAGAAGCATGTCTTGATGTAACCACTTACTCATTCCGTGGTTATTTTGGAATATGTCAGGCTCTGTTTTAGGCACCACGGTTATTTGGGGAGTACCTACAATGTGTCGGGCTCTGTTTTAGGCTCTGCAGAACAGCTGGAAACACAACCAAGCCACTGCTTTCGTGGAGCTTGCATTTTAGTAGAGGAAGGAGAGACCATATCTAAAGCAGTGGACAAGTCAATAGATACTGTCTAAGGCAGAGAAATCAAGAATAGCAATGGCAGCTTATTATCTAGAGATTTTGAAAGTAACCACAGGAAGAAAAAACTAGACAAAAGTAATCCTAAGGGAACAAAATTGCACATGGAGGGGAGCAATTTATCGTTATTTTGATAAACTCTTTGCACCACTTGATTTTTTTTAAATTGGCCTCCGTTGACTATTTTATTTAATTTTTTAAGGATTTTATTTATTTATTTGGCAGAGAGAGAGAGAGAGGCAGGCAGAGAGAGAGAGGGGGAAGCAGGCTCCCTGCTGAGCAGAGAGACTGATGCAGGGCTCGATCCCAGGACCCTGGAATCATAATCCGAGCTGAAGGCAGAGGCTTAACCCACTGAGCCACTCAGGCGTCCCATTTTATTTATTTTTTTAAGATTTTATTGATTCATTTGAAAGAGAGAGAGCAAGAGAAGGAACACAAGCAGGGGGAGGGAGAGAGGGAGAAGCAGACTTCCTGATGATCAAGGAGCCCAATGAGGGGCTCGATCCTAGGACCCCGGGATCATGAACTGAGCCAAAGGCAGCTGCCTAACAACCGAGCCACCCAGGGGCTCCCCCATTGACTACTTTAAAGAAAATCAAACATTTAATTAAAACTAAATTTTCATTGACAATAAAAGAAAATCATCTCAAAAGTACTGAGTAACTATGATGTGCCAGACAAGGTACAACATGAACAAAACTGTTCCTGTTCTGGTGAAGTCTAGCAGGACAGTCAAACATAATAATCCTAATTTCGATGGCTAATACCCAGATGAGGTTTTCTATGACCTAATGTAAGACAAAGCCCGAAGAGATAGATATAATTTAAATCCTCATTGTTGTGATTTACCTGGTTTACAGATTAGGAATCTGAGACAGGTGACAAGTTCAAGGATGCTCAGCTAGCAAGTGGTAAAACAGGGACTTGAACCCCGATAGCGCGGCTCCAAGAGCTGAGACACTCTGGGCTCAGTAATCAGATTATTAAATAACCACAGGGACAAATGTGTAATAACTGTGATGTGTACACAGAAGGAGAAAACACAGCTCTCTGGGCTGCACAACCAACTTCTTCGTTGGGGAAAGAAGTCCGGGTAAATAGGGCAGAGAGAAGGAGTGCGGGGGAGTGGGATTGCACTGGCACAGCAAGCCCAAGGAGGACAGCCACAAGCCCGGACCCTATTAAGGACTGTGGCTTTATCACAAGAGCGGCTGGTGCCCTTGATGGGTCCAGAGCCAGGGGCGGGGGTGGTAAATGCAGAGCAGGTGGGGAGGGAGGCAAGAGCCCCAGCAGGCAGAGCTGTGGTCCGGGCGAACCATAAGATAATATTTTATTTTTAATATCCTGGGGGACAAAACGGAAAGCACCCAGAAAGCACATCCCTGGCATATGAAGTCAGGAGAACGCTGGTGTGAGTTGTCAGCAGAATGAGCTGCTCTTTTCATAAACACCATCTTTACTTGAAGGAACAGCTGACAAGTGATGCTTATTCAGACAGAGGCATTTGGCGGATGCGTTCTCAGAGCCAATCCAAACGATTCTGTCATTTCAAAGGAAAACAACCGACATTGTTTGTTGCCAATGATGAAATTCTAACTTTCAAACCACAATTAAAATTTTAGAAAAACTTTTATGCGCCAACAGGAACTTGACAGCTTCTCAATGCAGAAAACTTTTCTGATGAGGATATTTCTGTGGGGGATATTTATAAATGTGATTTTTTTTTTGAAGTGGTTGTATGATGAAATGTGACAGCATTTGCCAGATCTGCAAAACCCAGGGAACCAATATTTCCCAAATGCCCAATTCATGATGTTATACAGCCACATTTGGGCAAATGATCCATGGAAATTACACGATTAGCCAAGGGATTGTAATGAAAAGGTCAATGGTTTGGTTTCTGATTCCATATGGCACCCATGCTTTTAAAAATGACTACTTGTTAAGTTTCAGGAGAGTATCAATGAAAGATATACACAACTCCCTGAAAAGACTAGTAACATTTTTCCATTCTTTATTTATTTTTACTTTTTTAAAAGATCTTATTTATTTGTCAGAGAGAGAGAGAGAGAGAGCACAAGCAGGGGGAGCAGCAGACACGGGGAGAAGCAGGCTCCCTGCGGGGCAAGGAGCCCCATGCGGGACTCCATCCCACCACTCTGGGATCCTGACCTGAGACAGACACTTAACAAACTGAACCACCCAGGCATCCCCCTTTTTCCCTTTTTTCAAACTACATATTTATGTGAGGCGAGATTTTCATCACATATCTCAACAAAAAACATATAGCAACGAGTCCGAAAGTAAAAATAGATATGCAAAAGGCATCCAGCTGTCTCCTATTAAGTCAACCATTAAGGAAACTTGCAAAATAAAGCAATCCCTGCTATTCTTTTCACTAAATTGTTTTGGAAAATACTGTATTTTCATAAAAATAGGTATTGATACTAACAAAGAACAGGTTATTTCCAAGTAAGGTCACGTTCTGAGGTCCTCAGGTTAGAACGTCACCCTATGGAAACAGGGAGTGGGTGAGAGGGACACAATTCAGTTCACAATAAGGGGGAGGCAATGAAGTCTGGCCCCAGAGTGGGAGAGCCCAGAGGTCTGAAGGCAGGACAGAGAAGATGGACCAGAAACAGAGACCGAGGAGGACAGTCAGAAGAGAAGTCAAGAGAAGCAAGTGTCTCGAGAAACATGGGGTGCTGACTATCTGTCCTCTGGAGGTTACTGGTGACCTTGATGGACCTCCTGCAGGGGCAGAATTTAAAGAAGCAACTAGGGAATTGGGAAGTCAGTGGCCGGTGACGAATGCCGGATACTCTCAAACTCTCTCAAGATCTCAGGCTGTGAAAGGGAAGGAGGGAGCGGGACAGGAACTGAGGAGAAAACTGGCACCATGAGAAGACTTCACTTATTTTCTCAAGGAAGAGACAGTTGATAGTCCAAGATAATTCTGTTAGCTCCAGCTGCCCAGCACATCGGGAAACCGGCATCTTCTACCTTTCCTTATCCATTAAGTGCCTGTGAGACAATCACTTGGAATCATACAAAGATGGCTTTTACATTTCCCCGCAAGCCAGTAGTTTTCCTGTTGGTCATTGAGCCTCGTTTTTATGAGTTCTCAAAATTCTCAACCCAATACTTTAAAGGAAATTGACACCTTTGGCATCGGGTCTTGAGAAAAACAAACTTCTTAGAACAGACTCAGTTCCCTCTATTATCAAATGTTTTTGACGCTTAGGCTTTAGTGCCAATGGTCCCATTCTTTAGACAAGGCTGGAGTGCAGTGCCCTTTGGGGCCTCTTTATACTTGTCTATGCAGATCTCTGGCGAGGCACTTCTGTGCCCCGAGGACTTTCTATAAAATGGCTCTTGAGGAGCCAAAGACGTGAACACTCCACTTACACCTTCCAAATGGACATTCTTTTGAACAAAGGGCCTCCTTTGTTCCCACGTCCCAATAGAGGGCATTACAAAGGTACTCTGCTCGACCACAGGTTCAGCGGTACAAGATCACCTTACAGGAGATCATCATAATTTAAAAAACCAAAAGGGATACATGGAGAGCAAGCTAACACACTCCCAAGGAATTTAATCCAAAAATAACAATCTAACTGCAAAAGTAACAACCTGTTTTTCCAAAAACAGTGTCTAATTTTTCTGAACTGAATTCCGGCCAGATCACCTTCATTCGTGTAATGGATTGTATCATCCACCTGCCTGGCACACTTCACCGTCTGCCACACACTGACCCCGCGCCATCCACAATCCTTCCTCAGATGCATTCATAGAGGGAAAGTGCTAGAGACAGAGGGGATGATTTGAGGTTGCTAAAAAGAGAGGGAATGACATTCAACGTATACACACACGAGCAGAAAGATGCTATTTGTTGACAGTAATGTCCAAGAGCTCATGTCACTACAGCACACTGAGGTCAGTGTGATGTTTGCTCAAACCAGAATCTTCTCCTCCGAGTACTTCCCTGTCCCCTCCTGGCCGTGGACCCTCTCCAGGGAGTGTCGCGATGTACAATGGTGCCCTCCAACATCAGTCTGGCCCTCAGAGTTGTTCTACAACTCAACTCTACAACCCAAGATTATTCCCTAAAAAAGAAAGAGTCCCCTGACAGCCACATTCTCCTCCCCTGCTCCATTTCATCTTACCTCCCTCTCCTCAGCAGGCGGCCGCCTCACTCCTCAGGAGAAAACCCTCCATCATGGAACCCTCCAGCTTCCTTGTCCTCCACCTCCACGTATCTTGGCCTCGTCTCTCTGCGTCTCCTTTCTCCAGAGCGGAGCTACTTCACACTCCACTCCTTTCTGTCTTCACTTGCCAAGTCACAGACCGACTGGCAGTGAGATATAGGAAAACAAAATTTCCTCATGAAGAAAACAGAATGCCTCACCGATGCATTTTACCTTTCAGACCTCCCCATTTTGCACTCAGGAGCACCTCCCCACTTAGTTGCCTTTTCCATAATAATATTTACTCCAAACTCCCTTGGGGAGGCCCTTTGCCACATGATGGCCGCCTCGACTTGCTTCTCCATTAACTATACTCTGTTGAACACAGAGTCACAGATTTGTACCTCTGGAGGAAAATGTAGAGATCATCGAGTCCAACCCCCTTGCTGTAGGGATGAGGAAATACCCCAGGGGGTGAAAGAATTTGCCTAAGGTCCGCAGGCGAATTAGTGGCTAGAAGCAGAATACGGGCTCTAGACTCTTAGAGTCTCTTCACAGCATCACTGCTAGTTTCCTGTTTGTCTCTCACAGGACAAAACATCCCTTTGCATTAGGCAATACAGGTAGCAAAACCCCTAGTAGGGATAACCTAGCTTATCTGGAGGGTCCTGGGGACCCCAGATAAAAATTTTCTCACAAAGGATTGAGGGCAACATTTCCCTGGATTTTCCCCCATGTGTCTCTCTCCCAGAGAGCTCCCACCACCTCTCTTGGGTACCATCATCACCAAGGTTACGTGACCTCCCCCAAGGTCACACAGAAGAAGACAACACGAACATAGAATCTGGGACTCCTGACTCACAACTGGTTCTCCGGGCCATGGGTAGCCCAGACAAACGACAGAGAGTGAAGGAAAGTTCCAGAAGCAGCCAGAAGAACACAGCCAGAGGGAAGAAGGCCCAAAAGTGTCTGACTCAGCTCTCTGATCCTTTTTAGTTTCATGTGGACAAACTGGAAAAGAAAAATGGGCTGAGTGTTTATCACAAACATGCAGTTTATTTTCCAAAAACCTTAGCTTAAAATTACTCTTTGAGAACATACATCTCTGTTTACCAAACAAAAATGAAGCTGACCACAAGCACTGTTGGGCCAACAGAAATATTTTGTACAAACGGTAAGGCTGGGAATGAAGAAGCCAGCAATTGCCAATCATAAAATTTTAGAGCTGGACAGGCCCTCCCCTCCCACTGTATTAACTTTACCTTAAAATGCCCTTACCTTTTTGGTGCTAGTAACTCACTAACATTTCCAACAGGTAGCGCTATCCCACAGTGGAACTGGCTGCCTTAAAAATTAGAAAGAAACAGGAGTGCCTGGGTGGGCAGTCGGTGGTGTCCGACTCTAGGTTTCAGCTCAGGTCATGATCTCAGGGTCATGAGATCAAGGCCCACATCGGGCTCAGCACAGAGCCTGCTTGAGATTCTCTCTCCCTTGCCCTCTGCCCCTCCTGCTCATGCTCTTGTGATCTCTCTCTCTCTCTCTCTCAAAAATAAATAAATAAATATTTAAAAAAAACAATTAGTAAGAAACCTGCTACGTGAGTCATTGTAGCAGAAGTCCAGTAACAACCTCGAGAGGCAAGAGAGGTCAAATACAGCCTTACCAAGCTCTCTAACATACTACTTTCTTTGGAGGAGAACATTCTTACTAGTTAAGGATTGGGCCTGATGGCCTCAAGGTCCCTTTCCAACATTGAGATTCTACCTTTTTTTCTCTGTCCCATTTCTAGTCTTCTTTATGTCCTGAACACTCTGGAGTGTGACCTTCTGTTATATACCTTGGGCACTCCAAAAACAGAGGCTGTCTGTCAATAAGCAATTATCTACACCACATACAACTTGACATTTAATTAGGTTTTTTTTGTTTGCTTTTTTGGTGGGGGGGTGGTTGAGGGGAGCACCTGAGTGGCTCAGTCAGTTAAACATCTGACTCTTGATTTTGGCTCAGGCCATGATCTCAGGGTTGTGAGATCAAGCCCCACACTGGGCTCTGTGCTGGGCATACAGCCTGGTTAAGAATCTCTCTCTCTCTCTCTCTCTTTCTCTCTCTCTCTGTGTGCCCTTCTCCTTCTGCCCTCCCTGCCTTTTTCTCTTTCTCTAAAACAAACAAATAAATAAATAGCACCTAAAAAAATTTTTTTTATGGAAAAGAAGATTCCTTGACATTGAAAATTTTCCCAGGCCACCTGATAAGTACTGTTAAATGTAGTCTATCTGCTCTATTGTAATTATATTGCTTTCTTGTGAAATACTCAAGATTCATTTATTTATTTTAGAGAGAGAGAGCACAAGCAGGAGAAGCTGAGGGAGAGGGAGAGAACCTGAAGCAGACTCCACACTGAGCACAGAACCTGACAAAAGGCTTGATCTCCCCACCCTGAGATCACGACCTGACCCGGAACCAAAACTCAGATGCTTGACTAGCTGTGCCACCAAGGTGCCCCTGAAATATTCTTTTTAAAAAAATGTTTTTTTTTTTAATTGAAAACAAACAATCAGGGAGTGCCTGGGTGGCTCAGTCTGTTAAGCGTCTTCCTTCAGCTCAGGTCATGATCCCAGGGTCCTAGGATCAAACCTTGAGTCAGGCTCCCTGCTCAGTGGGGAGCCTGTTTCTCCTTCTGCCTCTGCCTGCTGCTCCCCTTGTTTTTGCTCTTTCTCTATCAAATAAATAAATAAAATCTTTTTAAAAAAGAGTTTAAGATGTATTAATTTGATTTTATTGCCTGATTATAAGAGTAATACATATGCAAAAAAAGAGGAATATGCACTCATTGCAGAATATCTGAAAGACCTATAAAAGTGTAAAGAAGAAAATAAAATTTGTTGCAGTGTTAATTCTAGTTACGACCACTGCCAACATCTTGATAGGATGCTTCCCAAGCTTCTTCTTTGCATATGCATGTGTATTACAAAACTAGAATTCTACTAAATATATAGTTTCACATCCTGTTTTTTCTGCTTTGTATTATACAGCAAGTGTTTTTCCAAGTAATTAAATATCAGTGTAAAACAGTGTTTTAAAAGCTATCTTTTATCCCATTATATGCTGCTTCTAAGCTCTCATTTTCATAAATATTGTAATGTTGAGGTGGAGAATCTTGGATATGCATTTCTGTGCTCATCTCTAATTACCTTGGTGAAAAATTTTCCAAAGAGCTGCACATAGAAGGAAAGGTTACCAAAATAAATTAACCCTTTCAAAGTCAACAACTTAGCTATAAATATCTCAGCATTGGAGACTAGACACATTGTGGCAGATTGTTGTTGGCCCCCGACTGAAGCTACCAAACCAAAAAAAAAACAAAAACAAAAACAAAATAAAACAAAAAAAACAACCATGACTCATCCTAAGTCTCAACTTATTTCTACAAACAACTGTGTGTAATTGCAATTATGCACACAATAAAAATAACCAGGTATACAAGGAAACACAGTGATATGAATGAAAACCAACCAGGAGAAATAATGGACCATAAAAAGAGATCAATGGGGGTGAACAAATATCGATGTTATCAAGCAGGTTTTTTAATTATGTTCACTCTGGTCATGAAGATGGAAAATGAGACCATACAACAAAAAGCTATTTAATAGTCTACAAAGTGGAAATTCCAGAACTATAACTAAAACAACTGAAATTAAGACTCCTATGGATAATTATAAAAGTTTATTAGACACAGATGATAAGAGATTTAATAAAAGATAGGGCAGAAGAAATATTCAGAATAAAGCCCATGAAAACCAAAGGATGGAGAATAAAGAAGAGGGTTAGAGTATTAGAGTCTACAGTGGAAAAGTCTAACCTATGTGTAATTGGAGGACCAGACAGAGAGAGAAGAATGGGACAACAGTAGTATTTGATGGCTGACAACATCTCAATACTGATGAAAGACATCAAACTCCATATTCTATTGCCTACAAACCCCAAGCAAAAGAGATAAAAAGAACCCATACTTAAACACATTGTAATAAAACTTCTGAAAACCAAAGGCAAAAAATGTTTCAAACAACCAAACTAACGAGAGACAAATTACTTAGAAGGGAGCACAGTTAGCGGATAGTCAAAAGAAACGGTGGAAGTCAAAAGAAATAGAATGATATCTTTTATTTATTTATTTATTTTTTTGATTTATCTGACAGACAGAGAGATCACAAATAGGCAGAGAGGCAGGCAGAGAGAGAGAGGAAGGCAGGCTCCCTGCTGAGCAGAGAGCCCAATTCGGGGCTCGATCCCAAGACCCTGGGATCATGACCTGAGCTGAAGGCAGAGGCTTTAACCCACTGAGCCACCCGGGTGCCCCTAGAATGACATCTTTAAAGCACTGATAGAAAAAAAGCTAAAATTTTGCTCTCAATGACAATAACTTTCAAGAATAAAGGAAGAAGAGAAACATATCCTAACAAACAACTACTGAGAGGATTAATCACTCCAACATGGAAATACCTGAAGATCCTCTTCAAGAAGAAGAAACATAGCTGGAAGACAAGACTTGCAGAAAGGAATCCAGAACAATCAAGTGGCAAATACATGGATAAATTTAAGTAAACATTCACTGTATAGAATAGTAATGGTGAGTTACCAGGATAAAAAATATATGTGTGTATACTTAAAATACATAATTGTAATGATACAAAAATTAGGAGTAGACAAGTAGTATTAAAGTTCTAAGCTCTTCATATTGTTTGGGAAGATGGTAAAAGTGTCAATATTAGACTTTGAAAAGACAAGAATGTCTGCAGTAATCTCTTTAAAAAAAAAACCAAAAAACAGGATAAAAAATGCAATCCAAAAGTGGTGAGGAAAAAAAAAGGGGGATGTCAAACAGATGGGAAAACCAGAGAGCACTCTGTCAGAAGGCGATTCAAACCTAAACCGATCGCTATCGATACATCCCACGTACACAGGTTACATAGCCAAATTAAAGACAAAGATTCTAAGTCCAGGTTGTGTTGTTTTGTTTTGTTTTTATTGCTTCCATAAGCTGGCTATTGTAAATAATCTAAGGCCAGCTTTTAAAAAATAAAAAATCCTACACTACATTTTTGTGAGGTATACATCCAAAATAGTCAGAATTCAGAAAAGTTGAAAGAAATGATAGGAAAAGGCTCAGCATGCAAAACAAAGTAAAAAAACGGCGGTTTAGCTGTAGTAACGTCAAAGTGAACTTGATGGCACAAAGTACCACTAGAGATAGAGAGGGATACTACAAAGTGATTTTTTTTTAAGAAGGTTCAATTCACCAGGGTGTCAATTAGGCATGAGGCCTAATGACAGCCTCAACTACTTAATGCTAAAATAGGCAAAACTGCAAAGAAAAGAGAGAAATCCACAGTTATCTGTCTCAGTATTTGACAGGATAAGCAGACCAGATTTTTGAAAACAGGAAGGATACAAGAGATGTAAGCCACACAATTAACACTAATGGACTTACATGGAACACTGAACCCCACAACTGTGTGACACATTCTTTTCAAGCACTGCCAAATGTTTTCCCCAAATGGCCATATGATGTGTCTTAATGAATAACAAAACATAGAAATCCTCAAAGTATGTTCACAGATTGCAGTGCAATCTAAGAAGATGGGAGGGAATGAGATCCAGGGCCCACATGGAAGATGGCCTTCGCCAAGAAGAAATCTCCTCCATTTGTTAACCTCACTTCTGTCTGGTACCATCCCCCCCACACACACCCCTCGTGCAATAATTGAATGAATTATCCTGGGAACCATTCAGAAATGCTTCCAAATGGTGGGCCCAAGACCTTGTTCACTTTGTTGCTTCGGTCACCCCTATGGCGTGATCTCGGGATTGAACTTCATTTTTCTTTCTCACGCTCTCCAAATTATAGACCCATAACTGAGCAGCAGTGGGCGTGGTTAATTTCCCCCACAAACCAGGTCCTGATCAGGGGAAGCTACATGTCTCAGTCCATGCGCAAACGTAGACTGCCATTATCTTCAGAAAACAGAGTGTGACAAAGCCCGCTGCTGAAAGAGACATGGGCCCATGTCTGGTCAGAAGTTAGGGCATAGCAGGCAAAACTGTGGTTAGGGCCATGCTTCTCTTCAGAATGGGTTCATTGGAAATGAAACCCCAAGTTCAAAGCCAGTGGTCTCTTCCCAGGGATGGAAGGGACAGGAAAGGGGCCTATCAGAATCACAAGGGAAGTTTCCTTCTCATAAAGTATCCCACCTATAGGCGAACACTCCAGCCCACAGAATGCTGGTTTTCAGTCTTTCACCACAGGAAACACTGTGCCCCGCTCCTTTTCTTTTTCAAATGCAACTTTATCAAGGAAAACATCAAACTGGAGGCAGTGAGGGCCATGAAACTCCCACCATCTCGGCCAGTCCCATCCCAAATGCCACCATGGAGGCTGGCCACATTTTAGCCTGGACTTTTTTTGAAAGGTAACCAAACACTTAACTCAACCATTAAAAAAAAATAATCTTGAGGAAGTTCCCAGAAAATGTCTAGCTTTGAGCAGCACAACTTCCCGGTATGCTCTCCAAAGCAAACCTAATATAAAATGTATGAGAGAGTTGCTAGGTGAGGTAACCATCTGCACAGAGTTATTAAGTACAGACCTGTTTTTTTAAAAAGGCTCATAATGGTGATATTTGTAAGAATATCTGCTATGCAGCCCAGACTTGGGGAATTAACAAGGTATTAGACACCAGTCAAGCCCATATTATCCTATTTTAGGATAAGAAAATCCTCTCATCTGTTAAGAGAATGTTTGTCTTTCCATTGATTTGCAAACTCCTAATCTAAAACAGTCCAGGATCAAACCACAGTGTATTAAAAAGAAAGAGACAGGGGACAGATTATTGTCCTTGCTCTCTCTACTGCTACTCCCAGAATTGCTTTCCCTGGTATGATTCGATAGGATGCTGTCAGCTTAGATCAGTGGGTGCTACTCAAACCACCATCAACAATGACCCTAGGCAGGGCTGTTTCAAATCTCTGCACGTCCCAGGCTGTCACCATTTCAGAGGGACAAGCACATCCAACGTACTAAAAAGCACCCAACACCCTACGTCCATTTCTGCTTAAAAGTTGAAAACAAATTGTATGACTTTGCTTTTGAAGTCATCTTTTCCTTCTGAATGCATGATCTGTTGTTCATATTTTGGAGCCAAGAACCTCTTTTCAGGTGTCCTGCATTTTCGAGACCCTCAAAAATGTTGTCGAACTCCAGGCACTGCTATCATCTCTAGCATTCGTGGGATAAATCAGCCCTAGTCTCTGAGGCTTACCGCAGGGTTTACTGTGAAGGAAACATCCAGAATAACGTACGTCCCATTAAGTCATGTCATCTCTGTGGAGGACCCAAGGAGAAAAATGTCTCTTATTCTGGTATCAAGAGTGGTTGTACTCACTTTGTTGTTTTTCATCTTCGGAGCCCATGAGTCATGTGGGTAACCTGTAGGCAGATGACCTATCCTCTTCCCACGGGTCAATGCAGAGCTTAGAAAACATGTGTGCCATTTTGTGCTCTAAAGTCACTCAGAGATCCCTCTTCTATTTCCTCCCCTAGCTTTTCCTTTGCCTCATTTCTTCCTATTCATTTTAAATTTATTTTATCTGGCTTAATTAATTGTAGGGAAGCTTCCTTCAACTCTTTTTGGACCCACGTAGGATATAAATAAGTCAGCACATCGATTTCATCATTTTTTCCAGAGGACTACCTCCATCCCACATTTTCTACTTAAAGATCCTTCTGTTCAAATAAGAGTTAACATTGACATTGACAGAGTGTTTACTACCGCGGGCTCGCAGCACTGCAGGGAAACCGGTCACGTGGGTCACTTCATTCAGGCATCATAACAAGCCATGAGATGGATCTTAGTTCTTGTCAGATAAAGAACCTGAGGTATAAAGTAACTTGCCAGGGCCACTCAGCCAAGAAAAGCTGGGCTGGAATTGCACCCCAGGCTGACTCCATGGCCACCCACCCGCCCCAGCTGGAACCTGGGGAAGCCACTTCCTGGGTTCCCTTCTGTTGATTCAGCCAGATAAATGCCTCTTAATTCTGCTCCCTCTTCTCTATCTTCAGTCCAGCTTTTTATTTCAGGGCTCTTTGGATCTCTGTATGGGATTTTTTTTTTTTTTTAAAGTAAGGTTTACGCTCAACATGGGGCTAGAACTCTCAATGCCAAGATCAAGAGTGGCATGGTCTACCAGCTGAGCCAGCCAGGTTCCCTGTCTGGCTGGGATTTTTGCAAGAGTGTCTTAGAGCAACAGTGTCTTAGAGGACCTCTCTGAATCCAGGCCTGCCCTCTGTGGATCTATCTTCCATGTTTCTGAAATATTAAGTTGTCCACATACACAAGTTCCCTAAAATGTGCCCCAGTGGTAAAATAGAGGCCAGTCTGCTTTGTCTGCTTTTGTCATAAATTTGGGACCATTTATGATCTGTTCTTAGTCAAACCAGACACATCCTCAGCCCACTTCATGCTCCCAAGGCAGTGACTACTCCCCCGGACAAGAGGCACGCGTTCATGCCTCACGGGTCTTGCACACGCACTGTCCCCTTTTCCCGTGCCTGACGGACCACACAGATTTCAAGGATCAGGTCAAAATGCCTTCCTTATTACAAAATGTTCACTGAACCCCCTAGTCCCCAACCCTCCTCCATGATTTTCCCGTTCTTCGTCCAGACTTCCTTGCCACACTTATTTTATTGTGTTGTCATTATTCCTCTCTCTCTCTCTCTCACCGGGCCCTGAGCTCCTTGAGGACAAGGACTGTGGTACCTGAGCCACTTCAGAAGCCTCTCCCATAGCGAACACCCAGCACACAGCAGCTGCTCGGTAACTGAAAGTTCTACCAAGCGGTATGTCTAACGTGGATGTGCGTGCCATCCCCTGCAGGTTAGTCTTCTTTTTTTTTTTTTTTTAAGATTTTATTTATTTATTTGACAGAGAGAGATCACAAGTAGGCAGAGAGAAAGGCGGGGGGTGGGGGGAATCCCTGAAATCCCTGCCGAGCAGAGAGCCCGATGCGGGGCTCGATCCCAGGACCCTGGGATCATGACCTGAGCTGAAGGCAGAGGCTTTAACCCACTGAGCCATCCAGGTGCCCCCAGGTTAGCCTTCTTAAAGCACCTCTGCTCCCAACCCTCCAACCCCAAGACTATAGGGCCACCACTCATTTGTACTTTTGGGCAAATTAGGAAAAAATGCCTCCTCTGGGCTGATGTACTCCAGTAAGACACCCGAGATGACACGTGGCTTACATGTCCTTCCACAGAGCTTCAAACCACCCAGACTTTATCCCTCACTCTCTTGACCAGGCCAGCTCTTGGGCACGAAGACAGCATTCTTATCTATACATGATGGGCCCGCAGGCCCCCAGACAATCCTCTTTCCCCTGTGTGGGCTGCCCCATCAGCTCCCACCTGTGTATGCAAACTTTAATACCCAGCCCAAATGTCACTTCTCCCGTGAATGCGTCGCCTGTACCTCTCAGGCAGGTTGAACCACTCTCCCCGGAATGGACCACTCCCCCCTTCTACTGTAGAAGACACCCATGTTTGAGTCTTACCATACTGCATCACACATCTTTCTTTATGGCTGGTCTCGCTGCTGGACCATGAGTGGGATCAAGAGTAGGATCATGTTAGGCATTGTTGGGTTCCAAATGCCTATGGTGATGCCTTTCATTATAAATGGGGGGTGTTCAATAAGTGTTACTCTTTGGTTCAAAATCTTCACAAAGACTTTCTTTTGCCTCCTGGTTGTTTCAAACCCCCCCACCACCGCCCCCGCCGCCCAGCCTGGCACACCAGTCTCAGTCCCATGGCTCGCTGGTCACTTCCCCCTCTCCCGCTCCTCTGGTCCCGTCCCATTATCTGTGCTGCAGTGGACTCACGGTGGACTCCTGAGCACCCCTTACCTCTGGCCCTTGATTCCTCTGTCCCTCCAACCTACAGTGCCCTCCTCTTCTCTTTGTGAAAATTCTATTCACCCTTCAAGGCGCAACTCCAACCCCATGTTGGTCTTGAAGCACCCCATCTGCAGATGTAGCTTCTTGCTGCCAAGAACCCAAAGCACTCTGTCCTTCCCCAGTCATGCCTGAAACACTGGTCTGTGTTTGGATGACATGCGTGTGTACTGAAAGGACTTCGAGGGCGGTCATTCCCAGATTCTGGCATAGTTCAGTACACATAGTAGCTGTCAGTAAATACTGGACTAGAGAGAATCAAGGATCCAGGGCTACACCGGGCAGATGAAAGCGGCAGCCAACTCAACCGCAAGGAGCTGGCAGGGCACAAAACTCTGCTCTGGCCCCCTCTTTTATCAGCAGGGATAACCAATGAACTCAAGGCAGAATTGCATAAATTACCCCTCCCTTCCTCCCCCAGCCAACATAGCTCAGCTTCCCTCCTGAAGAGGTAAGAGCGAGGAGTGACAGCTGGTTCCTTTTGCTCCACCCCCTCTCTCTTCCCCCAAACACAAGCAGAAATTCACCTCTGACAGCACTGCTTTCAAGCTCCCGCAGGACACGGTCCACACGGGACACATGAGGCACAGCCCTCGGCGCACCTCTGCAGGGATAGTGCGGACAGACGCCTCCCTCTCCCTCTCCCTCTTCGGCATGAAGCGCCTCACCTCTGCACCCTGGGCTGCCCTGGCCCTCGGCCTGGTCTTTGCCTCCTTCCACTTGGCTTGCTTGGCAGGTAGAACTGTGGGCTTTATTCTTGGCCACGCTGGGGAGGGGGAGGGAGAAGAGGAGGAGGAGAGGGAAGGAGGGAGGAGGGAGGAAGAGGGTGGGAGGAGGGAGAGGGCAGGAGGAGGATTCTTTGGCTAGGGCTGGTCCCGCACAAAGCAAAGAGCAAACAGTTCTCACCTGAAGGATTAGACAGGAGGTGGCGGGTTGGCGTGGGGGGTGTCCGATGTTTACCTGAGCCCCTGATCAAATGCTGGGCACCTCAGCTTGGACAGGATTAGCCACCTCGAGCGGACTTTGCCACAAAGAAAGAGGAAAAAGCAAAGTACCCACGGTCCCTCTCATCCAAGGACTGGTCTGGCCTAAAGTAACATTTTATTGGTTTGCTATGTTTCAATGGTTCCTTCCCCGTGTCCTTGGCTATTATGGTTTGCAATTCCCGCTTTGTACTCCTGATCCTGCCCTAAGGTCTTTAGTCTCTCCCTTGATCTTGTGCTTCCTTTGCAACTTTCTCAAAATCCTCAGACAGGAACGCTGCCCAACGCTGTCTACAATGCTCCCACCTTCCCTGAGCACAGGCGATGTTGAGCTGTTGCCCTGTCTGTTCCCAGACAAGAGGGGTTGGTAGCAGCCCCTGGCTTGCTCTCTCAGGCTGGGCTCTGCACCCCACGCAGGAAGATATTTCTCACACTCTTTTGCTCCTGGCTGTGGCCTCTGGCTTTCATCTCTTGCTCTGCAGCTCCTGCCCTGTCCTTGACAGACTTCCCTCTCTCAAAACCAACCCACAATGAGCCCTCAGAGCTCTGTCTCCCTTATCCTCACCGCCTCTCCTTTGCAGATTCAGAGCGTGAGCTCTAGTCACTCAGCCTCAGCTCAAGTCTGGCTTCCACAACTTACAAGCTGTGCAACCTTGAGCAAATCACGTAACGTCTCTGCGCCCTAGTTTTCTTATTCATACCGTGAGGATAATCATAGCGCTTATATATATAGGGTTGTCCTAAAGATGAAATGAGACCACTGCATATAAAGAACTTTTAATAAATCAGCACAGGGTAAACAATGAATGTTAGCATGTTTTCTTTTCCAATACCGCTTCCCAAATAAATGTTTCGTTTCTTTTGTTTGTTTACCCTCATAGTGACTCGCTCATAATGGGCTCTCAAAAAGCTTGACAAATTTAATTGCACTTAATTGTTGGGTGTTTCCAGCACCCAGTACTTTGGAAGTGACCCTAAGTGGGACTAGTCCCTGACTGGCTGTGCTTATGAGGGAGGAAGATGAGGTTTAAATTCTTAGAAATTATTAACTAGACTATTCAGTTCGAATCATACAAAATCACTGATATCGAAAAAAATTTTGACCTATCGAAATGGCGATTTCAAATGTTTTTGCATAATACCAGCGACTGATTAAATAGGTTTTTTCCATCCACTTGCTCTAGACAGGGACGACTCCCATTCGAGGGCAGAGGGGAGATGAAAGTCAAGGCCAAGGAAGTTAAGGGAAATTAAATGTGGAGGAATCAATTTCTCCAAAACAAATAAAGACCAGGTTCTAAGCCATTTAGTTGTAAATAATTTACAGTAACAATCAGATTTTGTCAAGGTAATTACTATACTTCAGGCAGGACATTGGAGTGGCTTGGTGGGCAGGTGGCATAAAATTAGTCTGAGCAGCAATTTCATGGCTTTGGCTAAACAAGGAGTTTCTTCCCAACTTGTCCTGCGGCATGACAACAAGCTCCTTTGAAGGACACGCTGCCCTAGAAGGACACGCTGCTCTAGAGTCAGTGGGGCCTTGAGAGTTTCCAAAGTACTTTTTTTTTTGCATCCTCAAGGAAGCTGAACAGCATATAATTAATTTCCAGAACAATTCTTTGCAATTGACCTCTTGGTCTTGACCTACCTAGACTAACACTAACACTATCTAACACTAAAAATTTTTTGATGATGGAAGTTGTGGGGTGTCCCAATGGGGTGAGAGCCAGCCGTACCAATAGTGAGAGAATTTCCCCCAAGCAGAACATAGGAGATAGAAGTTGACTGAGTTCACTGCAAGGGGCAGTGGGCAGGACAGCCAGGGAGAGACTGCCGCGAGGTGGTGGTGGCTGTAGTTACAGGGCAGAGCAAGGGAGCGTGGGAACAGAGAAATTCCCCTGTTCCAGGGAACTGTGCCTGGTTGGAATG
Source organism: Mustela putorius furo (assembly GCF_011764305.1). Classification (NCBI taxonomy): domain Eukaryota; kingdom Metazoa; phylum Chordata; class Mammalia; order Carnivora; family Mustelidae; genus Mustela; species Mustela putorius. The sequence continues at coordinate 91,850,431 of NW_025421998.1, forward strand.
GGTCAGGGAGGGCGGCTATTTCGAGGCTTCGTGACCCTGTTTGCTTTCAGCTGGAGGTTGCTGTGGACCTTTTTGCCCTGATCAAGTTTCCAGAGCTCATGCCGGTCGTCTGAAAACGGCCTCTACAGAAATGTTCAACGTCTGTGCTGTGTTTCCAGGATGGTAGCGTTCCGGAATGTGGTGATCCAATGTGGTAACGGAGCGCTTGACATGTGCCTAATATGATCAGGAAGTTGAATTTTTAATAAATTTAAGTAGCTACAAGTAGTTGCCATATGGGACAGAGCGGACCTAGATCATCTGTCTTCTCATTCTCAGTCAAGAAAAGGAAAGCAGACAATGGCTTCCCATGCTTGGGCATCTCCATGTTCATCTCCACAGCTCCACTTCACCCCCACAGTCTGACAGAACTTTGAGAATTCCCACGAAAGTTCTTTTTGCCTTTGTGCTCTTTACTTCCTGATCAAGAGGCAACTCTAGTGGCTGCAAATCCTAGCCACCTCTGGACTTGGTTGCATACTGTTGGATTTTTTTTTTTTTATAACCATCCGCCTGAGGTATACCAGCATAATCATTAGAAGTCAAGAATCAAAGTCAGATTTCAACATTCAGTCGTTCAAAATTTTTTTTAAAGATTTTATTTATTTATTTGACAGACAGAGATCACAAGTAGGCAGAGAGGCAGGCAGAGAGAGAGGGGGAAGCAGGCTCCCTGCTGAGCGGAGAGCCCAATGATGCAATGCGGGGCTCAATCCCAGGACCCTGGGATCATGACCCGAGCAGAAGGCAGAGACTTTAACCCACTGAGCCACCCAGGCGCCCCTAGTCATTCAAATTTTTTAAGGGAATTGGAGATCGTTATGAGAAGACATTGGAGCTTGTTAAGTGATCGTTCTCAAATAGATGAAAGAAACCATTTCTACACGTAGCTCTTTGCATGGGAAATAGCTAAAATAGAGTGTTTGGAAAGCTATTTGCAGCAAGCCGTCAGCCACTGAAGGGTGAGATACGCAGGAGATGAGCTGTGAAGCCCTGAATCCATGAGACACGCAGATAAACCGTCTCTGAATGACAATAGTGACAGGCAAAGGGGCCTGTATTTCTTTGTTGCCGTAACAACATACACAGACTCGGTGGCTTAGACAACAGAAATTTCTTTTTTGACAGCTGTGGCGACTCCAGGTGTCAGCAGGCTTGTCTTCTGCTGAAGCCACCTTCTCACGGTGACCTCACCCAGTCTCTTCTCTGCAGGCGCACACCTGGTGTCTCTTCCTCTTCTCGCAGGACATCATCATACAGGATGGGGACCCACCCAGATGACTCCATTTAACCTTGATTTAACCTCTTTAAAGGCCCTTTCTCCACAGGCAGTCACTACCATGGGTTAGGACTTCAGTGAACTTGGACGGGACAGCTCAGTCCAGAACAGAGGGTTAGCTTTGCTGCATGAAGTCTTAAAGTACCTAGGCCGGGACTTCTATAATACTTTTTTGCAGTATCACTGTGAGTTCACAAAAAAGATTTCAAACGCTATGCCTGGAGATGAATTTTCCTACTGCCCGAGACCCTCTTTTGTCTTTTCTTCCAGAAACGAGGAACAGCAACAACTCAACCTTGACCACCCAGCACCCAGATCCCGGAAGCCTGGAGCAGTGCCCCAGTAAGCTTCTCCTGGCTACTGGCCTCACCCCAGAGCTGGCCCTGAATCTGGGAGGGAAATTGAAGACTGCTTGCTTTCTCTTGATGGGGGTCTGGTGGCACAGTGCCTGCCTGGCCTTCCTGTTCCCTGGTGTGATTTGTTCATGGTCCCCAGAACTTCCTGCCTAGCACATTGAAAAAGCTATCTCAGCCTTGGCCTTGATGTAGGCTCACCATCTTTGGTACAGATGGCTTTCGTGACCCATCCACAGCAGAGCAACCAAAGACACGTTAGAAACTTAGAAGGCGGAAAACCGTAAAAATCCGCCAGTCCAACTTCTGCCCAATGCAGGAGCTCTGTTTTGACACTCTTTGCATATTTCTGTCCATCCTCTGCTTGATTACTCCCAATGGCGAGGAGCTCAGTACTTCCTCAAGCAGGGAGCATTGTTACCCTGTGTCCAATTCATAGACAGTGTTGTTTCATTCTATGTCTGGCTCCCTTTCTGCTGCCCTCCCTGGATGACCAAATGGGTTTACCTCTGGGCATTTCCAAAGGAGGGGTACAGGTAGATAATAGGTAGAGATTAAGTTCATGGCTTTGGATTCCTTCACACTTGGGTTTGAGTCCTGGTCTGCCATCTGGGGACCTCTGGCGAGTTACTGCCTCAGCTCCTTCATGGGAATAGTCGCTGTCCCTCGCCCCGGTGCGGAATGAATGGGGGAGCGTGTGGGAAGCACCTGACAGTGTGTGGCATCCTTTAGTGAATGCTAGCCCTCCTATGACGCCCTGTTTGTTCTCACAAACCTCGGAGGAGGAGCTGGGTGGGCGGGTGCCGTGCTCCCTGCTGTTCTTGCTCTCCCTTCCCCCCCAGACGTGGACTTCTGCCCCCAGGCGGCTCGGTGCTGCCACACCGGCGTGGACGAGTACGGCTGGATCGCGGCGGCCGTGGGCTGGAGCCTGTGGTTCCTCACCCTCATCCTGCTCTGCGTGGACAAACTGATGAAGCTCACGCCGGACGAGCCCAAGGATTTGCGAGCGTGAGGCTTAGACCCTGAGCCCCGAGCACGTGGGTCGCCACCCAACTGCGGGTCACTGCGCGGGACCAGGGGAGGGGTGCAGCTCCAGGCGTTGTCACCTCCGCGCTGCGGTGACTTCCACAAGAGAAGGAAGAAGGAAAGAGAGATCCGAGGAAGGAAGGCCAGTGCTGCCCCCCACCGAAACGCACAAGGCGTTCGTGCGTGCAGAGCCCCGACCGTCTCTGTCCGGATCCCCTCGCCTCTCCCCAGGGCTCCCGCCCGCGGGCCGCGCGACGTGACTTTGACTTTTGTCCGCACGTTCTTCGGAGCTAAGCTCAGAACCTTCTCACCCCAAACAGGCCATTGTGTGCCGTCTCTCGTCTCATCCAAGGGCATCCCTGGCCTTCCGAAATACAGGACTCGCTTTGACCGGCCCAGCGTCCTCCCCCCGCCCCACCCCCTCGTGCATTGCTTCTCCGGCTCTTGCTCTTTCTTCAACCTTGTCCTCCACGGCGGTCCTGCCCCACCGTCCCCGCCCGCAGCCCGGCTCTGGCCTTCCTACATCACCCCTGCCTTGCCTCAGGCCTTTTCGGTTCTGTCCTCACCACGGCCCAGCACGTCCTCCCCACGAGATCCTCCCCACGGGTCCTCCCCACGGGGTCCTCCCCAGGGCCGCTGTCAGTGCGGTGCTGTCACCCCCTGCGGATGACCTTCTGTGAGGCCTCACCCCCGAACCTCTCACAGGGCTGGCCTTCCACTCTCCTTCCCAGGTCTGTCCCCCCGCGCCTCCGGGACCAGGCCTCCAGGGACCCTGTCCTTGTCCCAACATCTCCCACTTCCTGCTGTCAGGCCCTCCGTCTCCAGATGGAAGCGCAGGCCTCAAAGTCCAGCCCAAATGCTTTCTCTGGTAGCCTTGGGGGACCCAGAGCTGGTGTTCTGGGTGGGGGGTGGGGGCGTCTGCTCCGCCCTGAAGTGCAGTCCTCATGAATATACAGTCAGTGGATACTCTGTCCTGCTCCTGGGGCAAGTTCCTCCTAATGTCTGTCCCACCAACGAATGGTGAATGAATGAACAAACCAATGAGCAGGTCCTGGCCTGAGATGAATTTATGACACTCATTCCGTGTAGAGAACTTCACTTTTCTAGAAAGGGTTGAAATAACCCATCTCCACGGAAGCCAGCGGGTTTGCTTCCCGCTTACCCCGCACAAGGATGTTACTGGTCGCTGGGAACATGGGGGGAGGGGGGTGTGGGTCAGAGGAGAGGAGAGCGGGTTCATGAGAAGGAAGGAAGAACAAAATGACTCTTCTTATTATGAGACACGTGTATTTAGTCTGAACCACCAAATAATTATGCACAAGAAAGTGAGGGGCCCCTGAAGAAGCATTTCCTAGGTGCTTTCAGAAAATCTAAGTAGATTTCCCCGACGGTGGGAACTGAAGGAATTTTGCCTGGCTTAGTCTGCTCCTTTCTGACTCTCCGTGGTTTAATCAATAAATTGGATGGCTTTACTGTGCCCCTGCGCTAAGTGATGGCGTGAACAAGTGTCTGCGTGACGCCCCGTGCGATGTTATGAACACACACGAGCAGGTTCTCCTTTTTTAGCTGTTTGAGAAGAGTTTCCACAGGATGTGATGGTTGAAATCCTTAGAGATGGAAAGACTCAGTAAGGACCCCCTGGGATTTAACATCTGCAAGCGCTTTTGAAATAAAACAGTGTGACCTCGTGGTGAGAACATGACCTTCGAAAAGCAACAGAAGAGAAGGGAAATGGAGGTTGATGGCTGGCCAATGTGAACAAAAATGAGTCACTTCACCTTGGGGAATGTCAGCTTCCTAAGTAGAGAATGTAGGAATCAGACACAGCCGTGATTACAGACTCAGTTGCCAAAGCCTGGAGGGCTAGCTGGGGGTGCCGCGCGGAAGGGGTGGGCGTGAGGCCGGTCCTTGCCACCAAAGCAGCATGGCTCTTACCTCCTCTAGATACCAGACCTCCCCAATAATTTCATTTGCTCCTTCATTATTATTATTATTATTATTATTAGAGAGAGGGGGTGGGGGGGAGGGGCAGAGAGGGAGAGAGAATCTCCAGTGGACTCCCCACGCAGGGCTCGATCTCACCACCCTGGGATCATGACCTGAGCTGAAATCAACAGGTGGACCCTTAACCAACTGAGCCACCCAGGCGCCACCCCCCCCTCATTTGCTGCCATAGAAGCAGAAAGCCGGAACCTCCCCTCGGATCTGGGCAACGTGTTGAAGTTACTTAGACTACACTGAGGTGAGTAATACATAGCTGCTGTCACTGTCACATTCAAATACAGGCGTGTTGTGAGTTGCCTCCCTTTCCTCTGTACCAGAGCAAGGACAGACCAAATCCAAATAATCGCTCTTTTCTCTGAGACTAGACCGAAAGACAAGTTACGTAATTTGATGGCTAGTCTTTCCAGATGCCTCATCTTAGCTCTTCCCTCTGCATGGGATCTCATCACTCTATCCAAGTGAAGACTTGTCAATAAATTAAAAATGAAAACCTGAAGGGGAAAACCAAGTACCAGCTTCCGGGGACCTAGGAACTCCCTGGTATAAAGCAGTAGGCAGGACCCACCTAACAGCAGATGTGCTTTTCATCTAAGATTTTTGCTTTTAGTAGATGGTGTTGCCCCCAGAGGCTTGTCACAGGCTGGGTGACACAGAGTCCACACTGCTTGGGGCACCTCTGTACCAAAGTGGCCTGCGTAGAAACAGAATATTAAACATTAAGGTGCGGCACAATTATCTGACTTTAAAATCTATTCCTTTTTATAGATGCATGATACCCAGGGACAAATAAATCAAATATATATTTTTTTTTATTAAAAATAAAATGTTAGGAGCGCATGGATGGCTCAGTCAGTTAAGCATCTGCCTTCAGCTTGGGTCATGATCCTGGGGTCCTGGGATCGAGCCCCGCATCGGGCTCCCGGCTCATTGGGAAGTCTGCTTCTCCCTCTGCCCCTCCCCCTGCTTGTGCTCCCTCCCCCCAACCCTCTCTCTGGCAAATAAATAAATTAAATCTTTTATAAAATAAAATAGTATACCATGCAAGATTCATCAACAACAAGTCTTAGGCTACCTTTTCCATAAAAATACATGTAAATACATTTTTTTAACTTAGAGAAATAATAATCTAGAATTGTTTTTGATGAAGAGCAACTTTCTCTGCCTGAACCCTGACGTCTATTTTAAGATCATGTATACAGAATATGGTGTGATTGCATTGGTTTTCATCGGTGTGTGGTAGGAAGGCCTTACAGACAACCTCTGTCTGGCATCTCCTTCCAGCCTTACCTGATCGAGCCCATCCTTCACACTTTCTTCCAGAACAATCTTTCTAATACCTAAATAAGTGATCAAGGCACTCCCCCGCCTGAAATCCTCCTGTGACTCCTGACAGCTGACAGAGTAAATCTGTACTCTTAGGATGACCCCTAAGGCCTTCTGGGATTAGATCCCCAGGTATTTCTTTAGCTTAACGTTTACACATCCTTCATGCAAACCCAGCTGTGAGTTATTTCAGTTCCTAAACATGCCAGGTCTTTTCTATCCTCCCCTTCTTTGTTCTTGCCATTCACAGGGCCTGGAACATACTCTTCCCAGGAGGCAGATTTCTCATGAGCCAAGAGAGGCTTGCGCTCACTTGCATGTTCTCCCGCCCCAGGACCACTACCTAATTTTGTATTTCTAATTCTGTATTTTTTTTTTAAGAGGGCCTTTTGTACACATGTGAGACCCCGTAAACCTGAACCTTGTCCTTCTGTGCCCCATTTCCTCTTCTGATTGGACTCATTTAGGTTACTGGATGTGGTCTTTCCAGTCCGGCTGACGCTCGTCCCTGGATAGAGGGACACATGCACCACCTCAAGGGCTTGTGCTCACCTTCAGGGCAACACAATGACAAAGTGTTTGACCAAACTCTAGCCAAGCTCCTTTTGATCCCTCTTCTCAACCAGGCCTCAACCCTGGCCTAGAAAAACCACAGAATCTCAACAAAAACCATTTTGTCTGCCTTCTTCCCACATATTCAAAGACTTGAACGAACACTAATATAGCTTCTAACAACTCAAGGCCACATCCCCAGGATGACCCTACTCCCACCCCCTTAAAGCACTTACCTGAGAGTGCTCAAGGCTGACAAAGGGATTGACCCTTTGTTCTAACTGATGTCTGACAGGAGGCATCTGACCACCTTTTCTTAGAGCTTTTACTAAAACTGACTTACAAGCATAAATTCTTCCTTTGACGCTTTGAAATATATGTACCTATTTCGACATCGACATATCTACCTATATATCTACCATCTATATATCTGTTACGACCAGGATCTGGAAGCTATTCCTTTAAAATGTAATCATCAGGAAGGACAGGATCCTAACTTTGATGACTGACAGCTGGCAGACACAGCTGGACTAATCATCAGCGATTACACTGACCAACTTTTTGCATTTCTCACTTCCCTGACTCTACTGAGCCCCAGCTCTCCCCACTCCCTTCCCCCTCTTTCCTCTGTAACACACCCAGTCACTCTGTACAAATCAAAGTTGAGTTCATATTAGACCCTCTTTCCCTACTTCCCTACTATAATAGTATATTATGATTAAAATCTGTTCTTAACCACATCGGTATGTGGCTTTTTTTTTTTTTAAATCTTTGACAATGGCGCATGTTAGAGTATAATATCTACCTAGTCTTTCTCATGGGTCTCTTGGAAAACCCATGTGTCTTTAACCTCAGATTCCTTCCACCTTCCCAAGGCCCAGATGTACAGCACAAACTCAGTAAACATTTGATGAATTAGTGATTCAGACAAGACCCAAGAATGTGACCTGTGCCAACAGCCACAGTAAAGAGGTAGAACTATGAAGACAGAGGAGGAGGCTCTTGGGCAAATTTGGTGTCTCAAGGTTGGAAAAAAATTTTAATTATTTTTCCATAAGTTTATAATAAACATATATTTAAGTCATTTGTGGAAATGAGTAATGGGCAGGTCTACCCACCAGTTCTGTGAGGAGAGACAATGGACAAGGACCAGACTGTGTATAAAAATAGAAATTTGACCCACAATCTGCAGCAACCAGCCCAAGAAGCCAAACCACTACCTGTGTAGGAAGGTAGTCTCGGACACCAACTAGTCTAGGAAGTCAGACTACCATGTGTAGCACCCAGGCCAGGAGAGCAAACAGCTTCCATAACAATCAGCCCAAATAGCCAAAGATTTGGTGAATAACAGACAGCTTCAGTTAATTTTCAGCCCTGTTTCCAAGTCTGGACCATCCAGGGAAAGTGAAATGTGTACCCCTAAGCAAGCACACAGGATGCCCCAGTCCCAGTCAGCCCACTGCAGCTGACCCCTGCCAACAGTCCTAGTCAGGGCACCGGGAAGATCGGGAGCCTTCCCCTCTTCCGCTGTGAAGCTTTCCCACTTTCCTGCCTGCCTCCCAGTGACTACCAGATGTAAGGGATGGAGGCGGACTCCCTGGCAAGAGTAGACTCTGAATGAATAGCTTTGGCTTCCCATTTGGGTGGCCCTCTTTCATTTCCACGGTGACATTTTGTTCAACTCTTTGTTGAAACACCTGTCCTGTTCTTTATACCTTGAAGGAGAGATCTTTTTACCTAGGAAGTTCCTGTTACCCCATCAAAGGAAGGAAACCACCAAGAGGGATAATTATGGGCTGCACTCTGTCCCCTGCAAATGCTGATGTTGAAGTCCCCAGGACCTCAGAATGTGATCTTCTTCAGAAGTAGGGTGCTTGCTGGTATAATTACTTAAAGTAAGTCACACTGAAATAGGGTGGGCCGCTAATCCAGTCTGTTTTTATATAAAGGGGAGATTTGGACCTAGACTTGCCCACCAGTAGAAGAGTATGTGCTGAAGGCAGAGATCGGGATGACATATCTACAAGCCAAGGGGTCCCAAAGGTCACGAGTGACCCAGCGGACACCAGGGGAGAGGTCTGGAATGGATTCGCCCCCTCAGCGCTCAGAGAGGGCCAGCCCTGCTGACATGCTGATTTCAGATTTCTAGCCACTGAGCAGTGAGACCCTCCATCTCTCTCCCTCTGTCCGTCTTAGTCACCCAGTTTGTAGCACTTGTTACAGCAACTCTAGCAAACTAATACAGAGCATGAGTTGTTGAAAAGAGCAGTTTCAACTTGAAACAAAGTGCAGTCTGTTTTCAAGTGCCTATGATATACAGACCACAGACATGTGAGCAACTAGATAGGTACGCAGGAGGCAGTGCCCAGGGAGTGTCCAGCTACGGGAGTGTTCAGTGATTCCCCGTGCACAAGACACCCGGGCAGCCTGCCTGCCCCTCCCGGCGTGCCATCACACCACATATGACCTGCCCAAGAACAGGGCAAGAGGGTGGAGACTCTCCTTGGGAACTGCTATTTCAGGTGATGGATGCCAACCCCAGGCTCACACACTTTCCCTGCGCCCTGCCAAGTCAGGATTCCATCCGGACTTATCTGTGTGAGAGCTGGGAGCAGGAGGGGTGGGGAATGAAGCAATGCAGGTTTCTCATACTGGTCCTGGGGCAGCGGGAATCCCCTTCTGGTAAACCCTTCTAATAAGCCCATGCTGTACACACAGCCGTGCACACACTTGCAGAGGGCACTCACCAGCACCTTATCCCAGCCCCACTCTGGGGGCCCCAAGCTCGCTTCCCTCCTCCCCCCTCCCCCGACACTGCTGAGCCTGTGTCCTCACCTGTCTCTGGATGGCAGAGAAAAGGAACATGCATTGTTTGAGAAGCTAACACGGGGCACCCTGGAGTCCAGGGTGCACCTGATCAGGAGGGCGATGGGGTCACCAAGGCTGCTGCACCCTGGGGCCTAGAAAACTCTTCTAGGGTAGCTCAGGTTGTTCATATGCACTTACTCCATTTTTCTTGAAGAATGGGCACCTTTTATCATTTGCACAGAGGTGTCCTAGGAGCCACCAAAACCTAAGAGTGGGGGGAAAATGACACATAAGGTAAAACACATGGTTTCCATTATAGGCTTGTCTGGTACAAATTCTCCAAAACTTTGTCTTGTACAAAAACCCCCAAACAAACTTCATATTGTTATGAGCGATAGATTAAGTACAGAGAATACTCAATTATACTTCCAAGATGCTCAGATAAAATATTCTTTTGGAAACTGATTTACAAGCTAGGAAGCCATGAAAAGACATGGTGGAAACCTAAATGTGTACTACTACGGGAAAGGAGAAATATTACTACGTGAAAGAAGCTCCATACTGTATGAGTCCAACCATAGGACATTCTGGAAAAAGCGAAACTATGGAGACAGCGAACAGATCAGTGAACAGATTAGTGGGGAGACAAGAATGAGTGGGAGGAGTCTATTTTTTGAAAAACCCATTTACAAGAATCTGGGAGAATCTTATTGCTCAAGAGAAAGGTGATAATGTATGCATCAAGTTAAATACACTTGAATTTAAAATATTCAACATAGGACTACTAATGGACGGACGCCTTCTGTATCTCATGCATTAGCACCAAACTTTAATGCCAAAATTAGCTCACCAAGTCCATTCTTAGGATCACTGAATAGATTAAAATGGTAAGTACCCATTTATTCTTAAGAGAACTGTACTCATTTATTTATGGATTTGGGGAAAATGTATGCTATATTCCCAGGCTTAGCCCCAGCCTTCCTCAAAAGTTTAATTCATTCATTGCCTACATTTTCCTCCACTTTTCTGCTTGTCTGTGTGGGGAGGTAGCTCTGACTCTATCATCAGCAGCCAGTTCCATTCATGTTACTCCTCAGTCACCTTTATCCCCCCCCCCAGGCCTCTCTCCAAGTCTCCAACTCCCATTCCATAAGACAACCATAGGGATCCCTCTCTGTGCTCTTATGGATTGGGAGTTATTTTAAGTTCAGTTGTTTTGAATTTACATAAACTAGATTTCATCCTGCCTCTTTGCTCATACAAGAGTAATGTTTTTCAGATCTTTGACCCTACGTCCCTATGTCCAGAGCCTCTGGCTGCCCGCACTGTGTTCTGCATAAACCACCACGGTTCACCTCTCCCTTCTCTGGGAGATGCACTCCTAGCTGGGCTCAAGCCCCAATCCGGCCCTGCACCACCATGAAAATCCTTACCTTCTCCCATCATGGGCCTGTGAATGTACTTCCTTGGGAAATATTGCCAGATACAGTCATGCTGGGTCACAGGAGAAATATATTCTTAATTTAAGTAGTACGGGATAACTTGCTTTTTAAATTGGCATATAGATATTTCATTCAATTGTCCCAGGAATTGAAATTGACTTTTTATTATTTCTTTCTACCTGCCAGTTCAGGAGAGACATCAATCATGCCCTTATGTTTTACCCAAAGATAACACGCACAGCATTCCCACTATTAGATATTGAATTCAACTTACTGAATTCAATTTTATTTTGACTCTGAAGATAGAATTGCTATTGATTTGTATTAGAGTGAATATTTTTCTTTTTATGTGAGAGTTTTAAAGGTGGGCTGTAAATATAATTCTAGGCCAGTGTGCATTTTGCCTGATTAAAAATAAAATTTGTGGGGCGCCTGGGTGGCTCAGTGGGTTAAGCCGCTGCCTTCAGCTCAGGTCATGATCTCAGGGTCCTGGGATGGAGTCCCACATCGGGCTATCTGCTCAGCAGGGAGCCTGCTTCCCTTCCTCTCTCTGCCTGCTTCTCTGCCTACTTGTGATCTCTGTCAAATAAATAAATAAATAAATAAATCTTAAAAAAAAAAAAAGACGATTAAAAAAATAATAATAAATAAATAAAATTTTAAAAATAAAAATAAAAATAAAATTTGTGGCCCCGTTACCAGATTCCTGGCTCCAAGGCAGTCTTTTCACCCTCAGATATGCCAGGATCGTGCCAGGTTTAGGGAAATGCCTTGTTCAAAAGAGTAATTCGGCAGTTGACTTTCTGGGAACTATGCGTGAGACCACACCACACCACAGGGGGTTTCTGTCAGAATGAATGAAAATGTATACACTACTGGTCAGTTCTGTAAGTCCACCCTAGCAATGAGAACAAACAAAAGAGCAGATCCTAAAACCCAGGTTTTGTGTTAAGATGCTGAGAAAACTTTCAGACATCATGACCTGTGAGGTTTATACAGAGGATATTTTGGTCCATTGTTATTCTTTTTTAAGATTTTTAATTTTACTCATTTGAGAGAGAGAGAGAAAACATGAGAGCATGAGGAGGGGTAGGGTCAGAGGGAGAGGGAGAAGCAGACTCCACACTGAGCAGAGAGCCGGATGTGGGGCTCGATCCCAGGACCCCAGATCACGATCTGAGCTGAAGGCAGACGCTTAACCAACTGAGCCCCCCAGGTGCCCTTTTCCATTGTTATTCTATAAAATGCTAGAATGTTGATACCAGGGGCCAGGTATTTTTGTAATTTAAAAAAATTACTTTTAGTATTTTAATATAATTTAAAATACTGGCTGGCCCAGTCAGAAGAGCATGTGACTCTTGATCTCAGGATCATGAGTTCGAGCCCCATACTGGGTGTAGAGATGACTTAAAATAAATAGGCTTTAAAAAAATAAAATAAGATAAGATAATTTCCACAGACTTGCTACACCATTGCAAGTGTTAAATTCTTCAGAAGACAATGACGTATCTGAGTATCTCTAATTTTCTTTCAGAGAGAGCAGCTTTCCAAGCCATCCTGGATAAAGCCACATGGAAGGCAATCAGCTCAACAGGAGCAAACAAGCCTCTCACCTCCAGTTTCCCAAGGGTAATTCCCTTAGAAGAACCCTGAGGTATGTGGGGTGGGCTGGCGGCAGGGAGCCAGGTGGACAACATCTATGGGGCAGGAGGAATTTGCATGTAAGGTAAATCAGGTCTCCACAATGGTCCAAAGACAACAACATTAATTTGTTTTTAATCCAGAGACGTTTAAGTTAGCATTTAATGTGATTTACATGAACTACCTTTAGGGCATCTATGGCTTTCAATGAAACCCAAGGAGATAATGTAAGTTGGCTGAAGTCACATTAGTCTAAACAGCTCAGCTTGGATTAAAAACAAACAAACAAAAATCCGATCCTCTCCAGGTCTGGAGTTCTTTAAACCCTCATCACCAAGACTGCCTTGGATGCTGGACAATATAGGGAGTCACAAAATCAGAATTAGAAGGGATCTTAGAGGCCAGTGGGCTCCATTTCTCTCCTCCTCCCCCTCTCTCCTTCCCCGCCTCTCTCCCTCCCTCCTTTCTCCCCTTCCCTCTCTCTCCCCCTGCCCCCGACCTCTTTCTCTCATACACACTCACACACACACTTTTTAAGGATGTGTTCTTGCTCAGTGACTTCCAGTAAATGATGTTTAGCACATTATAAGAGACCTCCTTAAAGTCCATATGTAATAAAAATGTCCACAATTTATGACCTATTGCTGATAATTTGTCTCACTAAAAAAATAATCCAAAGACAAACAAAGGTAGAAAATAGTCTGGAAAATAGTTATTTCTAATATTTTGCTATGAAAGACCCCTCCCCTAGAAGATAGATAGGATAACTAACTGCTTGTTTCCTTTTCTGTGAACCGCTGGCTTTTAGGCGTAAATTAGGTTATTAATTGCTCTTTTGCCCTTCTGTAACCACTTGGCTTATAGAAATAATAGAAGACGCCATGATGGCATTCCTACCTTCCCCCTTCTTGTTCCCCCTCCCTGCCTCTCCTCCCACGCGCGGGCCCTCAGAACCAATCAGCTTGTTCCCCCTTCCCGCCTCTCTCTTCGCGCGAGCGGGTCCCCAAAGCCAATCAGCAAACTCCACTAAGGCCTTTTTCAAAAGTTCTAATTGTCAACCAATCAGTTGCGCCCCACCCAAAACTTGTTTGTACCTGTTTATAAAAACCCGGCGCCACCACAGCCGGGTGTGCTCAGCTAGCAGGAGCTGCTGACCACCCGCAGGCGCGCGCGCTGACCACCCGCAGGCGCCTGCGTAACAATAAAGAACCTCTTGCTGATTGCATCCAGTGGCAGTGTTGGATTCTTGGGTAAGGGGATCCGCGGGTCTTTCAGCTATTCTACATAATGTAACATATTAGAACACTAACAAAAAACAGGGCTAAGGTAAGATAATATTACTGTGGGTTATTAGAGAGATATAAAATGATAACCATGAGAACTACGTGGAAACCTTTTTTTGGTCAAATTATAAAGTGTTTAAAATATAAATATAGGGTGCCTGGGCGGCTCAGTCGTTTAGGAACCTGCCTTTAGCTCAGCCAATGATCCCGGGGCCCTGTGATTGAACCCTGCATTGGGCTCCCTGCTGGGCAGGGAGTCTGCTTCTCTCTCTCCCTCCTCCTGCTCATTCTCTCTCTCTTTCTCAAATAAATAAATAAAATCACACACACACACACACACACACACACACACGTATATGTATATAGTTTTATTTTATCAACACTGGTAAGAGGATAATAACATGTATTCTCAAAGTAGACATTAGGAATATAAATTGGCCCAGGAATTCCAAAAAATAATATAGAAAAACTCTCTTTAACTCTACTCAGACCATTCACCTCAGTAATTTCACTACTAGGCTGCTATAAACTTTGGGGTACAGATGGCCCTTCTTTTCACTGCATCTGTATCTTTGGGATAAATACCCAGGGGTGCAATGGTAAGGTCATAGGGAAGCTCTATTTTTAATTTCTTGAGGAATCTCCACACTGTTCTCCAAAGAGGCTGCACCAACTTGCATTCCCACCAACAGTGTAAGAGGGTTCCCCTTTCTCCACATCCTCTCCAACACATGTTGTTTCCTGTCTTGCTAATTTTGGCCATTCTAACTGGTGTAAGGTGGTATCTCAATGTAGTTTTAATTTGAATCTCCCTGATGGCTAGTGATGATGAACATTTTTTCATGTGTCTGATAGCCATTTGTATGTCTTTATTGGAGAAGTGTCTGTTCATATCTTCTGCCCATTTTTTGATATGATTGTCTGTTTTGTGTGTGTTGAGTTTGAGGAGTTCATTATAGATCCTGGATATCAACCTTTTGTCTGTACTGTCATTTGCAAATATCTTCTCCCATTCCGTGGGTTGCCTCTTTGTTTTCTTGACTGTTTCCTTTGCTGTGCATGCAATGGCCATGGTCACCAAATTGTGGAAAGAACCAAGATGCCCTTCAATGGATGAATGGATAAGGAAGATGTGATCCATATACACTATGGAGTATTATGCCTCCTTCAGAAAGGACGAATACCCAACTTTTGTAGCAATATGGATGGGACTGGAAGAGATTATGCTGAGTGAAATAAGTCAAGCAGAGAGAGTCAATTATCATATGGTTTCACTTATTTGTGGAGCATAACAAAAAGCATGGAAGACACGGGGAGTTAGAGAGAAGGGGGTGGGGTAAATAGGAAGGGGAGGTGAATCATGAGAGACTATGGACTCTGAAAAACAATCTGAGGGGTTTGAAGTGGCAGGGGGGTGGGAGGTCGGGGTACCAGGTGGTGGGTATTATAGAGGGCACGGATTGCATGGAGCACTGGGTGTGGTGAAAAAATAATGATACTGTTATGCTGAAAATAAATAAATGAAAAAAAAATTTCACTTCTAGGAATTTATTCTAAGGAAGTAATCTGAAAGTCAGACTACTTAAACACAAAGGTATTTAGCCCACCATCATTCATAACAGCAAAACATTAGAAACAACCAAACATTAACATTAGGGAGATGGATAGGTTATGGTAGATCCATAGAAGGAATATTATGCAGAAGAAAGTACCTAGCCCCTTCCACCATGGGAGGATACAATGAGAAGTCTGCAACCTGGAAGACAGAGGCACCTCACCCTACCAAGCTCACACCCTGATTTCCAACTTCTTCCTCCAAAACTAATTATGTGCTTCCTATTTAGCCAAGAATGATGAACAAATCAGCAATTTCTTTGCTGAAATGTTAAAAGAAATGGGAGTGCCAACTACAAAATTTTTAAAAGAAACAAGTGTAATTAAGTTGCCAAAGGAAAAAATGATTTCAATAAAGAAATGAACTCAGGGGCGCCTGGGTGGCTCAGTGGGTTAAGCCACTGCCTTCAGCTCAGGTCATGATCTCAGGGTCCTGGGATAGAGCCCCAAGTCCAGCTCTCTGCTCAGCAGGGAGCCTGCTTCCCCCTCTCTCTCTGCCTGCCTCTCTGCCTACTTGTGATCTCTGTCTGTTAAATAAATAAATAAAATCTTTTTTTAAAAAAATGGAAGCTATAAGATAAACAAATGACAAATTACACAAGAATCTGGGGAAAAAATGTCTCTATAGACATAAAATGATGGACAAAAATGAATCTTTAATGATACAAGAGAATGTTTATGACCATGCTAAAGAAGGAAAACAGGAAAAAATATTGTATATATAATATACCCTTCTACTGGGTATAAGAAAAGGCATAGGAAAAAGCCCGGAAGGGATTTCACTGAAATGTTGAGGGCTGTCTGAATATATTGCATAGTAAATTTGAACAACATGATGAGGGAATGTGTATGGGTGGCATATTTGTAATATGTATTTAATTGTGAATTAGATATACCAGGTCTTGCAATTGTTTAGTCCAACATGTAAAGAGCTTGGTACTCTGCTATGAAGTCCTTATACTACCTATGAAGCAGTACAGTATTATTTGCAAAAGGACTTGGATTAATCATTAAGGTATATTGCAAAGTCTAGGGCAACTGCTTATAAAAGCAAAAACTTACATGCTAAGAGAGGAGAGAAATGGAATGATGTAAAATGCTAATAAAACTAGAGGAGGAGAAAAAGAGTGGAAGACCAAAACACAAAACAAAACAAAAACCCCAAAACAAAGAACAAGGTCTATAGATGAAACCAGTTAAAAATAGACCAATAATCACTTCAAATGTGAATGGTCTAAATACCCAAATAAGAGACAAAGACTATCAAATTGATTAAAAAAACAAGACCCGGGTGCCTGGGTGGCTCAGTGGGTTAAGCCGCTGCCTTCAGCTCACGTCATGATCTCAGAGTCCTGGGATCGAGTCCCGCATCGGGCTCTCTGCTCAGCGGAGAGCCTGCATCTTTCTCTCTCTCTGCCTGCCTCTCCATCTACTTGTGATTTCTCTCTGTCAAATAAATAAATAAAATCTTTAAAAAAAAAAAAAAAAACAAGACCCACCTATACCTATCTACAAGAAACCTCTTTAAATATAAAGACAGATAAAAAGTAAAGGGATGGAGGAAGATAGACCATGCTAACGTTAAAAGCTGGAGTAGCTATATTAATTTTAGAGCAGGATTCGGGGCAAGAATATTTATCAGAGATAAAGAGAAGCACTAAAAATGATAAACGATCAAATTTTCCAAGAAGACATAACAATCCTTAATGTGTACACTCTTAACAATAGAGCAACAAAATATGTGAGGCAAATACTGATAGAACCACAAGGAGAATCAGATGAATCCACTATTACAGTTGGAGACTTCAACACCCCTCTACCCATAACTGACAGACCCCGCAGGCAGAAAATCAGGAAGGACATGGTTAAATTGAACAGAACCATCAATCAACTGGATTTAATTGACATTCATAGACTATTCCATTCCACAACAGCAGGCAACACATTCTTCTCAAGCCCACATGTAATATTCACCAAAATAGACCACATTCTGGACCAAAAAACACACCTTAAAAAATTTAACAAAATAAATACCACCATGTCACTCAGTCATTATGTTAGCCCAAATAATAGACACTATTAATCTGAATGTATCTTACCAGCCATTGAAAATGAACCAGAGTCCATCTTTAAGCAAGCACAATTTAAGCAAATTTATCATGAAATAAAATAATGTTTTGCTACTAAAAAAAAAAAAAAGAAAGAAAAGAATCCCTGAACTTCTAAATCAAAACAGGGGCACCTGGGTGGCTCAGCAGGTTAAGCATCTGCTCAGGTCACAATCCCAGGAGCCCCACGTCAAGCTCCCTGGTCAGAGGGGAATCTGCTTCTCTCCCCTTACCCCTCTGCATCCCCCATTCCCCTGCTCATTCTCTCTCTCTCAAATAAATAAATAAAATGTTCAAAAAAATAAAAGAAATGGTAACATACTCACTTGGAATTTTTTTTTTCAGAATCAAAAATTCAATGGGGCGCCTAGGTGGCTCAGTGGGTTAAGCCACTGCCTTCGGCTCAGGTCATGATCTCAGGGTCCTGGGATCGAGTCCCGAATCGGGCTCTCTGCTCAGCAGGGAGCCTGCTTCCCTCTCTCTCTCTCTCTCTCTGCCTGCCTCTCCATCTACTTGTGATTTCTCTCTGTCAAATAAATAAATAAAATCTTAAAAAAAAAAATTCAATGACCTGGATCTGTGCTATGCTCTGTTTTTCTTCCTTTACACAATAGAATAATATCCCTGCTCTTCTGAAGGTTAATTTCCCCATTATACTCTGAATCCCAGAACCTCTCACTTCCTTCTCTGTTTTCTGTGTTATCAGTGATAACCTCCCCCACTCCATGGGTCAACCCCATCAGCATACAACGTATTCAGTGCTGGTCACTTTAAGGTTTCCAATTAGCAAATAAAAACCAGACACCTAGGTAAATCAGTGTCAGATAAACAACAAATAATATTTTAGTATGTGTGTCTCATGCAATATTTAGGACATACCTAAGCTAAAAAAAAGTATTCTTTGTTTATCTGAAATTCATCTTATGGGTGCCTGGGTGGCTCAGTGGGTTAAAGCTTCTGCCTTCAGCTCAGGTCACGATCCCAGGGTCCTGGGATCAAGCCCTGCATCAGGCTCTCTGCTAAGCAGGGAGTCTGCTTCCTCCTCTCTCTCTCTGCCTGCCTCTCTGCCTACTTGTGATCTCTGTCTGTAAAATAAATTTTTAAAAAAATTATAATGAAATTTATCTTAACTGGTTTCCCTGCATTTTATTTGGCAACCCTTGTCATCTACCAGTTACCACCACATTTCTCTTTTATCCCTTTTCGGCCAAGTATCTGAAAAGAATTTTCTAAATTCACTGCTCTCTCCATTCCCATCTCCTAGTCCTCTGTCAGCCTCCCTCCAAGCTAGCTTCTTTCTCCAGCATGCCCCAGAAACTGCTCCTGTCAAGGTCCCCCACACCCCCATGTTGTGTATCTGTAACTCCCCATTTGGAGCAAGGGATTTGTCTGTCTTATTCCCCAGTATATTACAAATTCCTGGTGCCTACAATAGTATCTAGCACATAGCTGGCAGTCAATAAATCCTTGGGGATGCATTCATGCATCGGTAGTATGACCATACAGTCTAGTCCGTTTTCAGTGAATATATTTGCTGTTCCATGAGGTTCATGGAATTAAAATTGTTTGCTCTTATGCACAAGTGGTATACCAAGTTCTAACTGTATAAGTACATGTGTAAACCATTATTCATAGCTAGTTTCCCAAGACATACTAAACAATAGCCTCCCCTGCCCCCAGCCTAATGGAGAAGGGGATGGAGTGTTTTTCCATTGTACTGATTCTGGAATCTTAGAAAAGGAGTGTGTGAGCTGGAAGACCTCAACGCCCGGACATGCCCACCCTTCCACTGGAGGCCATGTGATGGACAAGCTCATTGCCATGGGAGACAGGTTCTCACCAGGGGCCAATGGGAAGGACTTGCAGAGAATGGCTTTTCTGTGTGGACCTATTAAGCGTTAAGTTCCTTCTTTTAATGGGGCCAAGATCTACTTTCTACAAAATGTTAGTTCTGTCTTCTAGCATACCATAAAGCAAGTCAATCCCTGTCCTCATGACACCAGTTTGGATATTCGAAGACAGCTATGCTTCCTACAAAGCCTTCGCTGCTCACGATAAACACCTAATTTCTTCATTTCTTCCTCAAACGACATGGATTCCCATCTCTCCATTCTGGCTCCTCTTCTCCCAATCTTTCCATCCAATTCATAAGCATTCCTTTCAAAATAAGGCACCTATACTTTTCAAATAACAACCAAGGGAGATGGAAATTCTTATATCCCCTCACTGGGACAATATATTTCTATTTACAGTGTCTAAGTCTGGACTGATCTTTCAGATATGCACAGCACTCCTAACATGTCTGTTAACACCCTCAATTCTGTTCCTATAAAGTGTTGTTAGACCCTACTCCCTTTATTCTATATGCATATTATAGATTTTTTAATCCTAGAAGTAGAACTTTAAACTTAGTAAGAATAAATGAAATTTTGATTTTTTTTTTTTGTGGCCTGTGAGGTAGCCTGTTAATATCATTTAACTTTTTTTTTAAAAAAAGATTTATTTATTTTAGAGAGTGCGAGCATAGGGAGGTAGGAGCAGAGGGAGAGAGAGAATCATAAGCAGACTCCCCACTGGGTGTGGACCACGATGTGGGGCTTGATCTCATGATCCTGAGATCATGACCTGAGCCAAAATCAAGTGGGATGCTTAACCAAGTGAGCCACCCAGGAGCTCCACATTTTGACTTCTGATTACCGCCCATCACAATACCATCCTGCTAAATTTTGAAAATATAAAAATATAAAATTTGGTAAACCACTCTAAACTCATTTATGTGAAGAGCAAAGAAACTCTAATTTCTGAGGTCCTGGGCCCAGTAAACTCAGAAGGTGAAACCTTAGTTATCCAGAAAAGTGTCGAGGCACAGAGGACTCTGTCATGACCCTGTGGAAACAGCTGAGATGCTACTCCTCCTTCATCTGGGAGGACACAAGTGCCAGCCAGGGAAGGAAATGCATTGTGCAGAGCTGATGTTTATGTCTAGTTAGCCAGTTAAGGAGAGCCCCACCATCAAGGAAAAGACATTGAGGCACACGCTTTTCACAAGGGTCCCTCAAACACAGTTTGTGTACTGAAGTCTTTAAGTTACCAAGCGTTAAGGCTAAGGGCCAGAAACAGACTATTACTCTCCGGACCAAAATAATACTTACTTTCTATCCATGAAGTCCTCTATCTCCAACACCAAGCAGGAGGTCCCTGCAAAATTCCAGGAGATGGGTCAGGGGGTTTGTTGGGCAGCACCCCCGCTGGCATGCAGATAGGCAGAAAGGGTTGGGCCTCTCAAGGTCATGGTGCACTTTTCCTCTAGCAGTTAGAAAATCTGCTGCTGAAGGTCTTCGGACACATCTCCCCATCCTTTCCAGATGACCTCCAACACCAACTCTAATCCTTCTGCCCTCCTCCCAGCCCTCCCTCTGTCCTTGGGTGCTTTGGAATCCAAACCAATAGCTTATTGTAAAATCAATTAGAAAGCAAAGCATTCTCAGCAGTCCCAATCACAAGATTAAGTTGGTGGAGATTTCTTTTTTAAGACCAAAATTCACTAAAATTTTGATGGCTTTTGCTTCTGATGGTGGAGTTGTTTTTATTTTATTTTCTTCTTTTTTTGCTAATCTGCTCTTTGACCGGGAAAGACAGAACATAAAAAGGTTAGGGATACCTGGTTACATATAGTAACAGGATATTCTGATTTAAATTTGGTTAAAATTATGTCTTTTTTTTTTTTTTAACTTTACTCCTTTGTGTATAAGATTCATCTCACAAGGAATCCAGAAATAACAGTACTGGGGAAATGTAAGACAGCAATCTGAAAATACACTGGCTCTTGACCTTCAAACCCAGGATAACTCCCATCCATCACAGCTTTAGGAGGATCTAAGGGGGAAGAGATACTTCTGGATTCTGCTAAAAGTAGAACGTCCTTGCTGCTCTTCAAAAGCAGGAATGGTGCACAATACTGTTGGGGAAAAAAGACCAACATTCACTGTTACCTAAATGCAGCAACTCCATTTCTGCTTTTAAGTCTCTCTCTCTCTCTCTTTCACTCTTTGCATTGTTTGCTTTAGAACAATCTCAGAATTTCAAAATGCTGGATGAAGGAAACCAACCACTGATATCATCACATCACAGAATCGAAACTTAAGTACTTACACTAATGCAGATTTCAAGACACTGGTACAAGCATCCAAGACCCAGCCATTCTAGAACAAGTTTATGGTAAGTTTTCCAGCTATGTTCTGTTTTAGGCTTCTGTAATACTATCCTTTAGTACAACAAAAAATAGTTTAACTACACAAATGTGGGTTACCTGGACTTGTGGTTGTAATTTTTCGAGTCCTTAACCCTAGAGGGGTATAGCAAGGAATGTTCAGGAAATCTTTAAAGGAAAGAAGTTACTAAACAAACAGTGCATGGTCCAACAACAACAAAAACATTTCATTAATTTGATTATCTAATTCAGACCAAAGGCTCCAAGGACCAAAGGCTCTTTCTTTGTATTGCTACTATTTCGTGTTTTCTTTTTATAGTAAGCGGCACTTGGCAGGTGCAAAGTATAAGGGGAGGCAGAGGGAAAAGAAATGCCAATCATGGTTTAGACTCATATTCATGTCAACTCCGTGTTCAGGCTCTGGGCGTGGGACCAGCCTGACCTTTCTTTCACAACTTAGCTACTTCCAGTAACTCCTTGTTCTTCTATGGTTTTGAATCTATTTACGTGCAGAACATATAAAATCTCTTAGGGGAACCAGTTGCGGCACTTAGTCTACATTCTATCTTGCTTGTTCTTTTTTTTAATCTAAAGCTATGTTTATTAAAACATGAGGACATATTAATTAAAACTGCCAGCTATGTTGAAAATACTAGAGTACATTTGTTTTAAAATTCCCTTATTTTTCCATCAAGGATTAATATTTGGTTTTGTCATTTAAAACATACTTTCCTTAAGGTCTCTTTCTTTTTTCTGATTTTTAGGTCCAAACTCTCCTTTGGTTGATCCTATGACTTCTCCTTCATGGAGGTTTATTTTCTGCCAAGACTTGGCCGTTGTTAACTGTGGTTCCAACTTCCAATAGGAACCAGCTGCTCTGAGAAGCATGGTAGGGGCTGAGTGGTGGCTTCCCCCAGCAGGCTCACATGAGCCTCTCTGCACAGGGTCCGGCAGCCTCCTCCGTACCAAATTCGTAAATTTTTAAACCATTTTAGATGTAGAGAAAACTGTAAAAGTAGAGTGTTTCTGCATGTCCTCTGAGAGAAGTCTTAGTAATCACAGTGAAGTTAGCAAAACCAACAAATTAACCTTTGTATAATACTGCCAACTACCCTATGAACTTGATTTGGGTTCCGTTACTTTTTCCTCTAATGTCATTTGTTATTGTTCTTGTTGTTCCCGGATCCTATCCATGTTTCCACATTTGATGCCATTGTGCTGTTGGCCCGCATTTTGTTCCTTTCGCTTTTCTCAGTTTCAAGGCATTATTGTCTTGGGTTTCATAAACAACTCCAGGTTTACCCTATGCCCCTCCAAGATTGTGCAGACTTTGATCTTCTCCTTTATCAGTCTAGATTGTAGAGACCTAATCCTTTAATTCCAAAATGAATCTTCTCTTAGTGGAAGCATCAATCTGATTAGTGGGAAGCCGAAAAGCAAAACACAGTGGGCAGAAGCAGGTGGTACCAGCCAAGGGAGCAATGAACAGTTCTGCAATTTGCACCAGCAGACTAGATTCATTTCAACTTAACTCCTTAGAAGATGAAGGTCCTAGGTGTTCTCATCAGGGACACAACCATTAGAGGAAGAGATCATTTTCTTCTACGATCACACTTTACAAATGAGAAAATCGCATTACAAAGGAAATAAACAGAAAAGATCGTTTGACACCAATTATAGCATTTATTGACATTTCCATTTAAAATGCTAGGAAAGCAGTATAAATTGTAAACATGGAAACCAAACACTTGCATAAATTATTTCAAAAACTCTACAGCACATTAGAAAACAGGGCGGCTAATCGAAGGGTAGAAACATAACTGACAAACAGAAGGGAGGGTTCGATTACTAAATCATATACCCACGCTGAAATTTAAGTGCCCATTTGAGACCAGCAAACCATGATTGTCAAGTTCAAGTTGCAGTATCGATGCCACAGATGGCCTCAATTTACTCTGCATATTTTCGTACATTACCACTCACAGTCCAGGAATGAGAGCAGGAAGTCTGAAGAACATGGACCTTGACAAAGTAGGAGGAGACAGGTGGGTATCCCAAAGCAGATCTGCTGAGCCAGGTAATGAACCCAATCTTCATGCTCCCTCAAGGATTCTCTGGAGGAGGGCCAAGCTGAGTGTTTACCCCCCCCCTTTCTGAAATGAGCCCTCTGGTGTTTAGAGCGAGTGCATTCATCAGTGGAGTCTCCATCTTTCCCCACATGAACAAGAGGAACAGTACAGGGGGTCTGGATTAAACTTGGTCCTGTACTATTCCTAACTTGCACACTTAGGAAGTCAAGTCATGAATGCCTAAACCGGGGGCATGAGACCCTTCATGATGCTCCAAGATGTCCAGAAACGTTTCGGTGGAACCAGGGACCGAGTGACTCAAATCACTGCAATTTCTATCTCTGTTTCTTCTACCATTCACTCTTTCTTGAAATGTGAAGTGGCCCCAGAGCAGAAAAACTTGGAAGAAGAAGGAAAAGCAAGGATCCTGTAGAACTACCCTGTGGGAAACTACTTTGGGCTAGACCACCTCAGATTAAGACATCCATTCCTTCTCTCACTTGCTCGCTGGTTCCTAACTTTGCTTCGTATTTCCAAGGCATTTAATATTCTTTTCCTAAATTTCAATGCTGCTGCGTGTTCTTAAGATAAGTTCTTAAACGTACTATTAACACGCATGAGCTTGGAATTAGGATCGTACCGTGAGGTTTCAGTTTTCAAGTCTTTTTAATACTAGGGAGGGGAGTCCTAAACACTCAAAGTCACTTCCAAGAATATCAAAAGAAACCTAAAATATACACACTCCTTATTCATTAGGTAGTAAGTATGAGCCTATTACATTTTATGAGTATGTTACAGCAGCTGCTCTTAGAGACCCCTCTCACCTGTTTTAAGAATATTCATTCATGTGTTGGATTAAATGTAAAAATGAAGTCCAGGTTACCATTCCATAAAAACATGTTTTGTGATCAAATGGTCAGTGTGCATGTCTAGAAGTGGACTCCTTCACACTCCCGTCAGGGACAAATGTGGATAAGCAGGCTCTGGAGACTGGCTTTGGAGGTAGAAATGGAATGGCTAAAGCTCACCTTGAGCTGAAGTCGGTATGGCCGTTAAGACTGGAGGCCCCCTTCTCACCTGCCCAGAACCTTAACCAGCTTTCCTTTCAACCAACAAATGCATTCACGTCTAAGAATCTAATATGAAAGGGAAAGAGAAGTGTATTTAATGATTAACATGTGAATTACTGCAAATGCAAATCGGTGTCCCAGTGACTGGTTTGGCCACTGGAGCACTAAGAAGGGCAATGCAGTAAACACTGACCCTGTACACAATTAAATGGGAGGCTCATAAAACACAGAATTACCTGTTTTGGCCCAAAGCCTTCAGGTACTCCGTCACCTATGCTTTGAATCACAGGCCTCAGGCCCTGAAAAATCTGGCTGGCAAAACCTGCTTCGTCTGGTGCTCAAAAGCCATGTCCCACCAAAGTCAAAACATACTCTGAAGTCAAATAAAATTTGGAGAAAATTGTGTAGATAGCTACACAGAAGTGGAATATGTTTAGTTATAACCTACTATGCTCCACAAAGGACTTAATGTGTTTGAATGGCTGACCACTGAGAGCTGCCCTAAGCAGTAAACCTCGGTGGAATTCTTACAATATTTTCATACTTTACAATTGGTCCTTCAGCAGTTCTTGGTACACTTCTCTTCCCTCCTCCAGACTGGATCTCTTGCTGTGCAGACCTTCTTCACAGACCCAGCCACTGTCTCACTGTATTCTTGCAAACACATTCTCACAGCCCCATTTCCTCCTCTTGTTTAGAACTCCCTATATGGTGCAGTTAGGGATCCTGTATCCATATTGCAGTAGATCAAGTTCATTTTCAAGGACAGCTTCATCCAATTTCTCCATCCTTCGCCATGCCCATTCCCAGCTCTTCCCTTGCCATCTCACCAGCTCCCCAACCTTCGTTAAAGTAGCTTTTGAAGTGGGCTCCTCCCCAGGAACCCCTGGTTTCCAAATGTGCAACATTCCTTCTCCTGAGTACCCAATGCACTTGCGTACTTTCAGTGAATCTTACTGATGTTCACACCACATGGTGTATCTGTAGCTTCCATCTTTTATACCCAGCTATGCTATCTGATTTAAATTCTAAGCTCTAAAAGACAAGAATAATGTTGACATTTTTGGTGCTAGAAATGGCAAAAATTCGGGTGCAAAAAGATGTTTGATAAATGATGTTTTAAAGTTAAGGATGAAGGAAGTGAATTTCAAGCAAATAGAGAAAAAGGAAGAGGAGTCACATGGCGCCCTTAGTTTTGCTCTGGTTACCTCCATGTGAAGTCATTCACTGGTAGGTAACAGCATGTCGGACTGTCCAATACCAGTTCAATCATACAGATAACATTTTACATTTCACCAAGATTTATGCACCCTCCTCAAGGGTTGTTTGCACACAAGATCATATCTGAATCTTGAAACAATCAATTCTGGGAGTGGACAGAAGAGATCTGTCCTCATCTGGCTGATGAGGAGAAGAGGCTCAGGAAGGTACCTGACATAGCAAGTTGGTGACTAAGTAGACTCTGAAAATGATCTCCAACCCCCTCTGAAATTCTGACTCAACCTAATGGCTTGCATGATTACCACTAGAACTTTTTTTTTTTTACTATTATTTTTTTTAAATCAGAGAGAGTGAGCACAAGAAGGGGAAGTGGCAGGCAGACAGGGAGAAGCAGGCTCCCTGCTGAGCAAGAAGCCCGATGTGGAATTCGATCCCAGGACCTTAGGATCATGACCTGAGCCGAAGGCAGCCGCTTAACCAGCTGAGCCACCCAAGTGTCCCACCACCTGACTTAAACTAGGAAAAGAGAATAGACACAAAATTTGACTTTTCATTTTAGAGTACTTCAGTTAATGGAACTCCAAAGCCACACAAGATCAACATGAGAACCTTTCTTTTAAGTAGATCATGTTAACCGAGTGTCCAAAGACCCACTTGGGTGTGGTGCTCCCAACAAAAGTCAGTCTGTCCTGAGTTTGGTGACAGAAAACTGCTGTAGGTGTTCAGAGGGAACAGTTGCAGAGTGTGCTTTACAATCAAAACAAGAGTGCTGGTGATCCCATGAGCCTGCCCACACCACATCACACACTACAGGTTATCCTATGTTATCTTTGGTCATGACATTAGTTGAAAAGTCTATCAATTCTAAACATAACAATACAGGTGGAATCCTTTTATACTAGTCTGAAAGGCATCAAATCACTACTGCAGCCCTCTGGAAAACAGAAACACATTCCTGGGATGTACGGAGGAGGTAACCATTCTTAGTACACTGTGTGCAAAGAGGACACTGAGCAGAATGGCAGGAAAGGGCCTACGTTTACTCCATTTGCTGTCACACAACCTGAATTTACTATAAGGTGTCCGTAATAAAATTCTGCTTGGCTATCTCAAATTCCTAACATATTCAGGTAAGCTGGTATTTCCCGAATACTGGCACAGAGGAAGAAAAGGCTACATTTAACTTCCCAGAAGAAATATTCCCTGTATCATCAGACTGTCTGACCAGCTTCATTAAGGAAGCGCTAAAACATGATTGTGGCCCCCAATGATTACACTTCAGAAACCTATTTTAGCTGTTTCAGGGTTCTTAAAATTTGTTACAGATTTTGATTCATCAGAGCTCCAAATCTGTTTATCTGTCGTTCATCAAAAGTATTAGCAGATCTAATAAAAAAGCATTCCTAGTGGAAATCTGTTATGGTTTTCCTCTGTGCTTCACTCAGGTATCAGAAAAAAGAATGGCCCTAGTTATTATATTCCTTACTCTAGCTGGGGAAGTAGGGAAATGTTTACTTCAGTAGTGAATCTCAAGACAGATGGTACCCTCTGTCAGGCCACAAGAACACAAGATGGTTTTAACAGTCACTCAGTGGTCGTGCACAATAAAATCGGAAACCAGGAGCAACTCTTGCCTTTCCCTTGTGGTCCTCAAAGCTCTTCTTTACATTTCTTGATTTATTACTGAGAGGCTGGATTGAACTCTGTTCCATTTCCAGGTCTTGAACACAGAGAATGTGATTACTAGAAATGTACTTGTGAATAACAATTTGTTGGCCCCGGTAGTTTTGGTAAATAATTTTTTTTCTCATTCAAACATAATTTCTGAGCAACTCATCAGCCAAGTGCAAGGATTGGTTATGACCTCCTGAAAGCCTCCTTCTATAGGTCTGACCTTAATGATGGCATGCACCGAAATGGGATGTTGTTGGTACTTGCATGCGCCCAATTAATAAACAGCAAATACAATTAAGAATGTAAATCTAAACTTCAATATGTATTTTCAATAACCAAATAAATATTAAACTTTCCCCCAGGCCCCCACCCCACCCCGTTTGGGAGGTTGGTTGTTTTTTTCTTTCTAGAACAAAACGAAATCTTCAGCGTGTTCCTACCACTGCAAAAGCCAAAGTTGCATTTCACAGACATAAAGGTGGAGGGGCCCTCGGAGCTGTAGCACCAGAAGAAGAAGGAAAAATGCAGATGATGGCTTCTTTTGGAATCATCAGGCTCTACAATCTATCATTTGGTTTCTCACTAGTAGCTTTTTTAATTCCCAAACAGTCTTAGTATTTTTGTTGTTAATATGACTATTAAAATAAGTTCCTATGGAGAAAAAGAGGGAAATCAAGCTGTTAATAAAATGTCTTCAAATCTCTTTTCTCAGAAAACAAAGCAGCAAGTTCCCCATACAAACCAGTCTG
The DNA here is from genome assembly GCF_011764305.1 of Mustela putorius furo. Classification (NCBI taxonomy): domain Eukaryota; kingdom Metazoa; phylum Chordata; class Mammalia; order Carnivora; family Mustelidae; genus Mustela; species Mustela putorius. The sequence continues at coordinate 91,878,896 of NW_025421998.1, forward strand.
AATCACACCTTCCCACGGAAATGCTCGATTCTGTTCATACCTATACCATCTACACATTTCCACCTTTTACCTTTAAAAAGGAGACGAATTTAGTGATTTTTTTTTTCGTTAGCTTAGGTTTGTGGTTTGCCTTCACAAAATGCTGCTGGCTTTTGGCCAAAAGTATGTACATGTCGAATACAACCCAAGTGGTCAAAAAACTGCCCACTTATTAAAAGCATCGTGAGCAGTCCCGTGACTTATGGCATCTTCTAACTTTGCCGCTCGCTCCCTCCCACGGGCACCTAGCCCAGGAGAGGCACGTTCTCTCACCAACACCCATTTCATTGATTTCCGTTTAGTCTTGCTTCCACGGGAAGCAGATACTTGGCAAATCTGCAAGGTGATGCCGATCAGCTGTGGAAGTTCTGCACCGCGGTCTGTTTCTGGGAAAGCCGGAGCAGCTCCTCGCGGATCGCTTTGATGAGTGAAGCTGAAGAGTGGCCGGGCTGGAGGTCTTCCGTGGAGCTGGTGGTGTAAGTCAGCCCCGCGCCCTGCAGCCCCCTGTGTGGGAGGTTCCCGGGAGGAGCGGAAGGCTCCCTGCCTGAAGTCCTTGGCACCTGGAACAGCGGTGAGTTAGAGTACTCCTGATGTCCAAGCACGTGCGTCTGAAAAAACACGGCAAACGTCACTGGGCTTCCCAGGGAAGCGCAGGGGGGATAATCCCATTCAAACTGGTGGTGGGTGTGCCCCTGGGACTTGAACTCCTCCTGCCCACCTCCCACCGAACGGGGCCCTCCAAGAAGGCCCCCGGGATGGAATATAGAAACTGCTGGAAGAACTGCTGGAGGGAGAGCAGTACCAAAAAACAAGCCCTGAACTTAACAGGTGCCTATTCAATACTGACTTAAAGGCAGACAGAAAGAATGATGAGGTTGGCCAAGTCTCAGTGTCCCTGTGTGTGCAAGGGAGGGGCCCACTGAGAGAACAGGAAGGGACCTGGACAGCTGGGGTGTCCCGTGGAGGCGAAGGGTCAGATGAGAGTATCTGAGAGTTGTAAGGGACGAGCAAGTACTTGCAGAGAGATTGACAAGAACTGCTTTGCTCTGGGACTTGAGCCCTGGGAGGGTGTGCGTGTGACACACACAGGGACCGCAGCACGTGCGGAATGTCACAAAATCATTTTCTATTCTATTTATGTGCATCTACTGACTCTTCTGCACAGCCTTTTCTTTAAAAAGTTATCTGTACTAGGACACACAACAGTTTTGCTTATATTTGCATAATATAAAGTACTTGGGCATTCATCGGACTAGAATTATTGTACTCAGTGATTTTTTCATATTTTTTCAATGAAAAATCTCTCTTTAGATAATATACATGAGTACTAAATCTGTGGTTTCCCTGATGTTAAAAAAGTCTCCTGGTAAACATGGCATTCAAGCCCTCACGTTTCCAAGTAGTGATAAAGTGTCAGTGTCAAGTAAACACCGGGTTTGATAGGAAAATCCAAAATACCGTATGAAAATAAGTTAGGCACAATGAAGGCAGAAAAAGCTCAGCAATGTAAAGCAGACACCTAAAATTCAAAGTATTACAATGTATCTATTAGAGGAAAATTATATTCTCAAAATAATTTTCTTTCACTGAGTAGTAGAAGCCTCCAGTTAGGAAAATAATTTAGTGCATTTGCTGGAAAGACATGTAAATGCATGTAAAATTCTTGAGAAAAACAAAGGACAGCATCTATGCCTATATTGATCCTATTCCTATAAAGGAGTGATCAAAGGGATGAGAAGCTTCCAAGAGAAAGTGTGCCTTGGGACCCCCAAATTGTGAGCTTATGGCTGAAGCAACTCCGTGGGGGTTCATAAGGGAAATGATGTGGATAAACCCACAACAAACCATAAATGGGGAGCAAGTAGGTATGTAAGATCATGCAAATGTACCCAATAACACCAAAGATCAAGTCCAGATTTTAGTCACCTACAGGTTCAAATTCACTACTTGAAAGTCAAAATCAGAGTCAGAAAGTACAACTGTGGTTGCCTGCAGCTGGGGTTGGGAGGGGGGAGGGCAAATGCACTTAGTGTTTAATGAGCAAAGAATTTCCACTTTATATATGAAAAATACTATGGAGACAGATGGTGGAGATAGTAGCGTGACATCGTGGATGTACTTAAAACCACTGAACTGTATACTTGAAAGTGTCTAAGATGGAAAATTTTATATTATGCGTCTTTTACCACATTATATAAAAATTAGAAAAATTTTAAAGGTAGCTGTTACTTATAGGTCTCTGTCCAGATTTTCTGTAATGAGTATCACTTTTACTATCTTTTTAAAAGGTTATTTTCAAAAATTCACTACTTTAAGCCTGAAATCTGCCTCATGTAAAATTATATGCTTTCTATAAGTACAGTGTAATTACTCAGCCACCCTGGGTGGGTGGGAATTTACTACGTAAAAACTGCAAGCAAAAATACACTCACAGAGAAAAGGGAAACAGGTTAAAACTTTTTTTTTTTTTTTTAATGTAGGTTTTAAAAAGGGATCCTCAAAGCAGAAGCAGCTAAATTTAATGATTATGTCTGAGTTTTCAGTGATGACCCAAACACAAGATACTCACAGCCTCTCTTCGGCCAGCTTCATCCTCCCCATATGAAGGCCAGCCGGGTCCCCCATATTGGCCGCCTCTGCTGGGTGGGATTTCCACTGGCTGGGCTCCAATTCTGCTTGCAATTCCCACCTGTGTCAGATGCTGAATCTGGGAGCCTGAAGGAACACAGTGGGACAGGCTGGTCACCACTTGCTGGGAAGTGAGGCTGCCTGGCAAGACACTCCAGTTTTTTGTTTATTTTTTGTTTTGGTTTTGTTTTTAGATTTATTTATTTGAGAAAGAGAGGAGGGGCGGAAGAAAAGGGAGAGAGAGAGAGAGAAAATCTCCCGCAGACTCCCCGCTGAGCAGGGAACCCAACATATGGGCTCAATTTCACAACATGAAATCATGACCTGAGCTGAAACCAAGAGTCGGACACTTGTGCTCAAGACACTTCGGTTCTGACCACAGCTCTTCCTTAGGGACAAGGGATACAAGCAGTATTCAAACATGGCACCAATTCTATCTCCAGAGAACAACATTTCCTACGGAAAACAGACCGTGAGCTTCTAGGTTCATGGGCTCTTATTTCCAATACAGTGATGTTCTTATTTTCCTGGCTAGACATCAAAGGACAGGGTATAATGGCTATAATAGAGGGCCCTTCCAGTCATTTATATAGAGGTTACAAATAAGGATGATCTTACTTAGAAAAAACGAGTGAAAGGTTTTGGAATCATAAAGAAGATGTAACCTAGTTCCTTCTTGCTCGTGGCGTTGAGACTCACAAGGAGAGAAAATACAATATGCATTTTTTTTTTTTTTCTTAAAAGGCAGGGTGCCTCTTTCCTTTCAGAATGTTTAAGTATATTTATTTTCACTATACTCCTATTTTTCCCTAACTTGTCTATGTCATAATTAAAAATTTAAGGCCCCCCTCCCCCCAGCTTCCCCAGTGAGGTACACTGATGGCTAAAGCCAGGAGTCTCTCTAGAGCTCATGCTCCACACGTAGACATGCTGTAGTCTCAAGTAGCTATGAAGGCTGGGCTATAAATGACATATTTTCTCCTCCATCAACTTCTGGTATATGGATATATCCCTATTTCATAGATTAAGGGAGGAAAAAAGTGATCTTTAAGCACTGTGAAATAAAATACTTGTATTCAAAAGCTTCTCAGATCATAAAATACATCTGTGTTGTGTGGACCGGTCCTACAAGGTTCAAAGATTTCACAGAGGTAGGGGAGGTGGGCCTCTCCACCTTCCAGTTCTCTCCTACTCGACCTATCAAATTTACAGCCTCTATTAACCAAATACATTAAAGAAAGAAAAAGGAATACCACAGTTTTATTTGGATATCTAATAACTAAAGGTCAGAAAAAACCTGCCAGGCTCCTATCAGAGCAATGTACCCTGCAGAAACTCGTGCCAGGTACTGAAGTTTTACATAGTTATTAAAATTATTAGGACCATCAGTACTGTTTGCCCAACACACATTCAGCAAATCCTGCAAAGAACAAAAATGCAGCACACTGTTCTCCAGCATTTACCAAGGTGCAGACAAGTACGTAGACAGAAAAGCATACCTTTGTGTTAAAACTACAGTGGTGGTTGAAATCCTAATTGAGACACAATTCTATATCTTGCTTTGTTAACTTAATGTTACAGCACAGGCTTTTCCCACGATGCAAGTGGGGCTTCACATGCAGGAAACCTGGGTTTGCATTCCAGCCCCGCCACTGTGACCTTGGGCAGCTGCCTACCACTCCCACTGAGCCTTGATGCCTCAATTCTCAAATGGGCATAAAAAATTCACTTCATGATGTTATTTCAAGAACTGAAAGAGATAAAATAGGTCAAGTACCATAAAAGTAAGAGGCAATTGGGAAATCTTAAAACCCTCTTTTTGTTTTATTCTTTCTGAGCTCTTCATTTTAAATAGCTGCACAACCGGGGACTTCTAGGGAAGATGGTGAAGTAGAACCTTGAGCTCACTTCATCCCACAGATACACCTAGAGAACACCCACATCAGGGTAAATAATCCGGAAAATGACCTGAAGACTGGCAGAACAGACTCTCCACAGCTAAACATAGAGAAGGAGCCACATCAGAAAGGGTAGGTAGGGCAGAGATGCAGTCGGGAACCAAACCAACCCTCCAGACTGTCCTCAGGAGGAGGGTCACTGCAAGCACAGAGAAGGGAGAGGAGAGGCCTCCAACCCAGGCACCCCAGGCACAGCGGGCCTGCACTGGGAATACAATCCCCGTATCATTTGGCTTTGAAAACCAGAGGGTCTTAACTTCATGAATTCTTATAATCAGTGGGGTTTAAGACCTAGAACTTTAAAAATGAATAGGCTCAACTCTGGAAGCCAGAGAGTGAGAGGAAACTGAGTCCCCACCCTTAAAGAGACAGCGGAAAAACAGCCCCACTTTGATACAGCATAGAGGCAACAGTTTGTAAAACGCCTGGGGTATAGAGATGCCACTTCCCTGCCCACAACTGCCAGCCTACATATAGGTGACACCTGCAGGAACCAGCACAGCACAAATACTCTCCACCTAGCTCCCTAATGGTGCCCTCTGTCCCCACACACTTCTGTGGAACCACCCCCTCCAACCTGTCCTTAGCACCTCTCCAAAGAAGCTCCAGGTTCCTCCCCAGGCAGAACTGAGAAGCTCTGCTAACACTGGGCACACTGTTCCTGTATCCTCCTGCAGACACACTCCCTCCAACCCACCTTGGTAGGAACACATACAAAGAAGTGTCACAGCATGGCAGTAAGCAACCAGCCTGACCGAGATCAGCACCACTCAGAAACGGATTCCTGCTCTGGAGTGAGAGGAAGATAACCACATGCACAGCAGTCCAACTGGGACCCCAGCAGTGGGCTGGGGGCAGGCATCTGTTGTGACTGCAAGCCCCACTAACCAAGGAAAGCTTCTAAGGGGACAACACAGGGAAAGTGCCCTGCAGTTCAGTGCTACTGTATCTCTGGCAAACACCTGGTCTGACCCAAAACAAGCCCAGTGGCCCCAGACAGCCCACTAACAACAAGGGTCCAAATCTTGGCCACAACAGGCAATGAGAGCCATCACCAACAACTGGACTGAAGGCAAAAGTGGCACAGCCACAACACAGGAGGCTCTCTCACACAGGAGGTGTTTAGGAGATACCCCTTAAGCACCATGTTCTGGAGAACAGAGGACACTGTAGGGCACTACAGCACCTCTTCTTCATAAGACCACTACTTACAAGAGCAGGAGATATAGCTGACTTTTCTAACACACAGAAACAGACACAGAGAGTTAGACAAAATGAGGAGACAGAGGACTATGTCCCAAATGAAAGTGAGGACAAAATCACAGCAAGAAAGCTAAATGAAAGATAATAAGCCAGATATAGAATTTTTTAAAAATATTTTATTTATTTATTTGACAGAGAGACAGAGACAGTAAGAGAGGAAACACAAGCAAGGGGAGCGGGAGAGAGAGAAGCAGGCTTCCCACTGAGCAGGGAGCCTGACACGGGACTTGATCCCAGAACTCTGGGATGCCTAACAACTGAGCCACCTAGGTGCCCCACCAGATAAAGAATTTAAAGTAATAATCATAAAGGTACTTATTGGATTTGAGAAGTGAGTGGAAGATCTCAGTGAGACCCTCAACAAAGAGATAGAAAACATAAAGAATGAATCAGAGATGAAAAACTAAGTCACTGAAATTTCTGGAGGACAGAGTAGTGGGAAACAATCAAGTTGAACAGGGGAGAGAAAAAAATAATCATAAAAAATGAGTCTAGATTAAGGGAACTCAGGAACACCATCAAGTACAATATTTGCATTATAAGGATCCCAGAAGAGAGAGAAAAGGGGGCAGAAAATATATTTGAAGAAATAGCTGAAAACTTCCCAAATCTGGGGAAGAAAAAGAAATTCAGATCTTAGAAGCACAGAGAGCTTTCAATAAAATCAACCAAAGGAGGTCCACAACAAAACACATAGTTACTAAAATGGCAAGAAAATTGTGATAAACAGAGAGTTTCAAAAAAGAGCAAGAGAAAAGAAAACAGTTACATACTAGGGAAGCCCCATATAGCTATCAGTGGATTTTTCAGTGGAAACTTTGCAGACCAAAAGGGAGTGACATGACATATTCAAAGTGCTGAAAGAAAAAAAAGCCTGCAACCAAGAATACTCTAACTATCAAGGCTATGACTCACAATACAAAGAGAGATAAAGAGTCTCCCAGACAAACAAAAGTTAAAGGAATTCATCACCACTAAACTAGCCCTACAAGAAATGTTAAAGGGGACTCTGAGTAGAAATGAGACCATAGCAAAAATAAGAACAGTAGGAAGCACAAAAGCAGTACAAATTAAGTATATCTATAAAAATCAGTCAAGGGATTCACATCAATAAAAGGATACGAAGTATGAAACCATTTACCTGAAACATGGAAGGGTGAAGAGTAAAAATGTAGTGCTTTTAGAATGGGTTCAAACTTAAATGACCATCAAGTTAAAATAGACTGCAATATGCATAAGATGTTATATATAAGCCTAATGGTAACCACAAGAAAAAATCAGTAATGGATCTGAAAAAAATGAAGAGAAGGGAATTCAAGTATATCACTAAATTAAGCCAGGCCACCATGAGATAAGAGAGCAAGAGAAGGGAATAGAGAAGATCTACAAAACAACCATAAAAGAAGTGACAAAATGACAGTAAGTACACATTTATCAATAATTATTTTGAATGTAAATGGACTAAATGCACCATTCAAAAGACATGGGTGGAGGACAGAATGGATTAAAAATATATATATATGCTGCCTTCAAAAGACCCATTTCAGACCTATACTTTCAATCTGACACGGGACTTGATCCCAGAACTCTGGGATGCCTAACAACTGAGCCACCTAGGTGCCCCACCAGATTGAAAGTATAGAAATGAAAAAATATATAATCATGCAAATGGAAGTGAAAAGAAAGCTGGGATAGGAATATTTATATCAGATAAAACAGACTTTTAAGACAAAAACTGTAACAAAAAACAAAGAAGAACACTACATAATCATAGAGGAAACAATCCAAAATGAAGATATAACAATTGTAAATATTCATGCAACCAATATTAGAGCACCCATGGGGCACCTGGGTGGCTAGGTGAGTTAAGCCTCTGGCTTTGGCTCAGATCATGATCCCAGGGTCCTGGGATTGAGCCCCCAAATTGGGCTGTCTGCTCAGCAGGGAGCCTGCTTCCCCCTACCTCTCTGCCTACTTGTGATCTCTTTCTCTGTCAAATAAATAAAAATAAAATATTAAAAAAAAGAGCACCCAAATATAGAAAACAGCTATTAACAAATATACACAAAGTATCGACAGCAATCCAATAATCATAAGGAACTAAAACACCCCACTTACATCAATGGATAGACCATCCAAACAAAACATCAACAAGGACACAGTAGCTTTGAATGACACATTGGACCCCTGGGATCTAACAGATTCAGAACATTCCATCCTAAAACAGAATACACACTCTTTTCAAATGCACATGGAACATTCTGCAGAACAGATCATATGTTAGGCCACAAAACAAGTGTCAACAAATTCAGAAAGACTGAAGTCATACCATGCATCTTTTATGACCACCATGCTATGAAACTAAAAGTCAACCACAAGAAAAAAATATGGAAAGATCAAAAATACATGGAAGTTAAATACAGTGCTGCTAAACCATGGATGGGTTGACCAAGAAATCAAAGAGAAAATAAAAAAAACACAGAGAGACAAATGAAACAAACAAACAAACACAATGGTCCAAAATCTTTGGAAAGCAGTGAAAGCTGATCTAAGAGGGAAGTTTATTGCAATACAGGCATATTTCAAGAAGAAAATCTCAAACAACCTAACCTTACACCTAAAGGAGCTAGAGAAAGAACAAACTGAACCTAAAAACAGTAAAAGGAAGAAAATAAAAAAGATCAGAGCAGAAATAAACAAAGTAGAAACTACAAACAAACAAAAAACAGAACAGATCAATAGAAACTAGGAGCCAGTTCTTTGAAACTGTCAACAAAATTGAAAAACCTTTGACCAGAATCATTAAAAAGAAAGAAAGAAAAGACAAGACTAGACTCAAACAAAATGATAAATGAAAGAGAAAAAGTAATAACCAACAAATTGGACAATCTAGAAGAAATGGATAAATTCTTAGAAACATATAACCTCCTAAAACTGAATCAAGAAGAAACAGAAATTTTTAACAGACCAATTAACAGTGATGGAATCGAATCAGTAATCAAAAAAATCCCAGCCAACAGAAATCCAGAACTAGATGGCTTCACAGATGAATTCTACCAAACATTTTAAAAATTTTTTTAAAGATTTTATTTATTTATTTGAGAGAGAGAGAGAGAGCATGAGAGGGGTCAGAGGGAGAAGCAGACTTCCCATGGAGCTGGGAGCCCAATGAGGGACTCGATTCTGGTACTCCACAATCATAACCTGAGCTGAAGGCAGTCTTTCAACCAACTGAGCCACCCAGGCACCCAAACTTTTTTTTTTTTTTTTTTTAAGATTTATTCATTTATTTGAGAGAGATGGGTGGGGAAGAGCAGAGAAAGAGTAAGAATCCCTAGCAGACTTCCTGCTGAGTGTGGGGCTCAATCCCATGGCCCTGAGATCATGACCTGAGCCAAAATCAAGAGTCAGACACTTAACTGACAGAGCCACCCAGGTGCCCCAAATTCTACCAAACATTTAAAAAAGAGTTAATACCTATTTTGTTCAAACTATTCCAAGAAAACAGAAGAGGAAGGAAATCTTCCAAATTTATTCTATGAGGCTAGCATTACCCTGATAAAGACATCTCTCTCTCTCTCTCTCATACACACACACACACACGCACACACACACACACACACAACAGTCCAATATCACTGATGAACATGAATGCAAAAATCCTCAAAAAATATGAGAAAGCCAAATCCAACAATGCATTTTAAAAATAATTCACCACAATTAAGTGTGATTTGTTCTTAGGATACAAGGGTAATTCAATATTGCCAAATAAATCAATGTGATACATCACATCAACAAGAGTAAAAAACAATATGACCACTTCAGTAGAGGCAGAAAAAGCACTGGATGAAGTACAACATCTATTCCTGATAAGAACCCTCAAAAAACTATATTTAGAGGGAGCATACCTCAACATAATAAAGGCCAGATATGAAAAACCCACAGCTAACATCATACTCAATGGTGAAAAACTGAGAGATTTCCCCCTAAGATCAGGAGGAATAAGACAAGGATGTCCACTAACCACTTTTATTCAACATATTACTGGAAGTCCTAGCCATAGCAATTACACAACAAAAAGAAATAAAAGGCATTCAGATTGGTAAGAAAGAAGTAAAACTTACACTATTTGCAGAGATATGATACTATGTATAGAAAAACCCAAAGACCCCAAAAAACTACTAGAACTGATAAATTAATCAGTAAGGTCACAGGACACAAAATCAGTATGCAGAAATCTGCTGCATTTCTATATACTAATATTGAAGTATCAGAAAGAGAAATTAAGAAAACAATCCCATTTATAATGGCACCAAAAATAATAAAATACCTAGGAATAAACTTAACCAAAGAGGGAAATGAACTGTATTCTGAAAATCATACAACACTGATGGAAGAAACTGAAGACGACACACTAAAATGTAAGATAGTCCATGCTCATGGATTGGGATAACAAATACTGCTAAAATGTCCATACTACCCAAAGAAATCTACAGATTTAATGCAATCCCTATCAAATATGCCTATCAAAATACCAACAGTACTTTTCAAAGAACTAGAACAAATGATCCCAAAATTTGTATGGAACCATAAAAGACCCTAAATAGCCAAAACAATCTTGAAAGAACTGATACAACTCAGTACCAAAACAAAAACAAAACAACACAAAAAACAAAAAAACCCACAAATAATCCAATTAAAAATGGGCAAAAGAAATGAATAGACACTTCTGCAAAGAAGATATCCAGACCCAGGAAAAGATGTCCAACATCACTCATCATCAGGAAAACGCAAATCAAAACTGCAATGAGATATCACCTCACACCTGTCAGAATGGCTAAAGTAAGAACAAAAAACAAAAAACATGAAGCAATGGGTGTTGACAAGGAGACAGAGAAAAAAGGAGCCCTTGCACACTCTTGCTTGGAATGCAAACTGGTGCAGCCACTCTGGAAAATAGTAGGGAGTTTCCTCAAAAAAATTAAAAATAGAACTACTCTACAATCCAGTAATTCCACTAGTGGTATCTACCCAAAGAAATGAAAACAGTAATGCAAAAAGATATATGCACCTCTATGTTTATAGCAGGAGTATTTGCAATAGCCAAGTTATGAAAGCAACCCGAGTATCCAACCATAGATGAATGGGTCAAGAAAAGGTGGTATTAAGGAGGGCACGTATTGCATGGAGCACTCGTGTGGTGCATAAACAATGGATCTTGGAACACTGAAAAGAATTTTTTTAATTAAAAAAAAAAAGAAGAGGTGGTGTGTGTATACACTGGAATATTACTTAGCTGTAAGAAAGAATGAAATCTTGCAATTTGCGATGACATGGATGGAGCTAGAGGGTGTAATGCTAAGGGAAATAGGTCCATCAGAGGAAGATAAATATCATACAATTAAACTCATGTGGAATTTAAGAAACAAAACACATAAACAAAGAAAAAAGAGACAAACAAAATAACAAATTCTTAACTATGGAGAACAAACAGATGGTTAGCAGAGAAGGGAGGTGGGGGATGGGTGAAATAGGCGAAAGAGATAAACGTGGTTACCATGATGAGCACCAAGTAATGTACAGAAATGCGGCATCACTATACTGTATGCCTGAAACTCATATAACCCTATATGTTAAGTATACTGGGATTTCAAAAAAAAAAAAACTAAAATGAAATTAAGGAATTAATTAATAATAAATAAATCGATCCACAATTTACTCACTGATTCCCTTATCACTAGACATTTAGGGGGCTCACCACTGTTCACTATTATAAATAATGCACTAATAAATATCTTTGCACATGTAGTTTTTTTCCCAGTGTTTGGATTTCTTTGGGAAGGAGAATCCTAAATTCTCAAAAGTGGAATTACCAAATCCAAAGTTCAGTAAGTCGTGTTGCCCAGCTGCTTTCCGAATGTTCAGTGGTTTATACCACCACTGAAAACATAATAATTGTAGCTGATATTCACGGAGAGTTTACAACATGCTAGGCACTATTTTGAGCCCTTCATATCTTTTCTCTTCTGTAATCCTCAAAACAATGACAGGAGGTAAGTACTAACACATTACGTCCATTGTACAGAGCAAGAAATTGGATACTAATGTTGTCACGCTATGTTACTATGGAAAAATAGAACACTGAAACTGTGTCTCACCATGGTTTTAATGTGCATTTCTTTAGTAATTTTCAAAACTGGGCATTTTTCATATGTTTACTTTCATGTGACACACACCCCACACAAATATTCCTTCTGTGAATTCATTCTTCCTGTCCTTTGCCCATTCATGCTCTGAAATCTGCCCACTTATCAATTTATACAAGTCATCCTCTAATAAAAACACCTCATGGACCTATGTATCTGCTAAATACTTCCCCAGATACTATCTTTATTTTGCTTTTACTAATTTTTAGACATAGACATATTTGACCATTTTACACAGTCAGAAAGTACATCTTAATATTTTCTATCACAAGTTTTTATATAACTTAATCTCTTATTAGAAATTATTAGGAACAACATCCTTTTCAAAGGTTCTTTTTTTTTTAAGATTTTATTTATTTATTTGACAGAGAGAGATCACAAGTAGGCAGAGAGGCAGGCAGAAAGAGAGGAGGAAGCAGACTCCCTGCTGAGCAGAGAGCCCGATGCGGAACTCGATCCCAGGACCCTGAGATCATGACCTGAGCCGAAGGCAGCGGCTTAACCCACTGAGCCACCCAGGCACCCTCAAAGGTTCTATATGTATCATTTCCCTATTCTTCTAGAGTAAAGATGGACATGTCTGAATTTTGTTTGGGATATATAATACACAACAATGTTCCAATAAATAATGATTAGCAGGAGAAACAAAACTGACTGTAAGCATAGCATGTGTAGAATATATGAAATCCTGTTGGACAACCAGATATATTATTTGTTTGGTTGACTGATAATGCAACATACAAGAACTTCCAAAGAAGCCATAATGGGTAATTATTCACCAATTATTACAAGTTTCAAATTGGCTTAAACTGGTTCCTTGATGACATTATAAAGGTAGGGATCATCCAGAAAGATAATAGTAAAAAAAATTAAAAAAAGATAAGCTATTTAATATGTCATGGCTCCTCACTAAAGCTTCCAACATGAAGGTGAAGAAATGAAAATAAAATAAAAAGGAAAACAATAGGGGCACGTGGGTGGCTCAGTGAAGCCTCTGCCTTCTCTCAGGTCATGATCCCAGGGTCCTGGGATCGAGCCCCACATTGGGCTCTCTGCTCAGCAGGGAGCCTGCTTCCTCCTCTCTCTCTCTGCCTGCCTCTCTGCCTACTTGTGATCTCTGTCAAATAAATAAATAAAATCTTTTAAAAAAAAAGGAAAACAATAGAGAGACTTTGAGCCCTTGGAATAAACATAGATAGGTAACATGAAATTTGAGGATTTTTCAGAGTATGCTGAGCTGTATTTTAAAAAAAAAGAAGAAAGGGCTTAGAATCTTAGAAACTCCACAGATGCTTTGGGAACCATGAACAGCCATTCATAGTATCAACAGTTCTTAAGATGGGGTTCCACGACACGAAATAGCTATTTCAATTAATTAATTAATTAATTAGATTTAATTAACAATTATATAATAATTAATGGTGATTAATTAAATTTAATTAATTGATAATTAATTACAAAGCAATTTTTAATTCTCAGGTAAACTGCTGGGGCAGACCAGCCCAGTGCCATGTAGGAACCTCAGCTCGGCCCTGCTGGGCCCCGCCTGTCAGCTATGAGCAGCAACCCTCATCACGAGGAACAAATGAAACAAAATCTCCCTCAGGTCACTGGCCAGCAACGTCCAGAGCTGCTTATCACAGCAGACATTTAGGGGGCTCACCACATTTAGGGGGCTCACCACCAAGAGCCCAGCCAGAGATCTTTCAGTGTACCGTGAGAATGTAGGAATGTCTTCCCTGGAAGAGTTGTGCCGTGAATTCCAGGTAAAGGGACAGCTTCTGAGACACAGACCCAGGAACAACCCAGAGGGCGTCAGTCCCAGGATCTCTCAGCCGCCCTCTCCTCCCACCCCCCTGCCTACACCTCCACCAGGATCCAGGGGAAGGCGGCTCAGACCTGTGGAGGAGGTCACCGAACACGGGGACACTGAAACACCGGGAAGTCTGACATGGCCTCTGCCAGACTGTGGCCGAATGCAAGCTAAACAGCCCCATGTACCTGTAGTGCCCCCGACGGGCCGTGGCCGGGCCACCGATGGCACATCCTCCGAGTAGATCCCTCGGGCGGCAAACGGGGCTTCTGCCGACGTCTGTGGCTGCTGGGGCTCCGGCGGCACGAGCTCCGAAGACTGCAGCAAACCGGGCCCAAAACCTGGTCTGAAGGCAAAGCAAGCCCAGGCATCAGGACCACACATCACCCCGGCTCTACAGAAAAGGAAGACCTCTCTGCCTAGCAGTGTTATTATCTGTCTCCTTGCCTGGAACACAAGCTCCTTAAGGGCAGAGGCGTTTTCTGTTTGCTCAAGGACATATCTCCAGCGCTAAGAATAGTGCCTGGGATATAGCTGAAGCTGGAGACATCTCTGCCAGATGACTGAGGAAGAAAGGCCTTAGCTCACAGACCCCATGAACGTGCAGGCGAAGTTCCAGGGCCGGAGCCTCTCCAGCATGGGACTGAGTGGTGGTTCCCAACCCAGCTGCACAGTAGTATCTTTTACAAAACCCCAATGTCCACGCTGCACCCTAGTCCAATGAAAACAGAATCTCTAAAGGTAGGACCCAGAGTTCCACTGATGGTCCTGATACTAAAGGCTGAAGACCAGTGCTTCAGGTGGGGGTTCTCCTACTTTTTGGTCTCAGGACACCTTTATACTCATAAATTACTGAGGACTCTTGAGAATGTCTGTTTATGTGGAATATATCTACAGATATTTTTTGCATTTGGAATTAAAATGAAAATGTTTTTAAATACCTATGCCTAAAATTAATTTAAAAATCACAATATTAAGCATCTCACCCGTTAGTATTTTCTCACGAAATCAATTATATTTTCTAGCCCCTCACTCCCCAAACAGTAGTGAGAAGAATCTTTTTTTTCAAATCTCCTTAATAGAAAACATCTGGGTTTTCATATACTTTGTATTCAATCAGTTGTTGTCAGTTAGAAATCCCACTGATTTATTTTGCACTTTGAACAGACCCATGCATGATTTTATGACATAAGTCATTTGGAAAATATGGGTTTGTTGAGTTTTGCAGACTTCCTAGATATTGATACATTTCATTTGGTAGTATTTTAAAAAATTAATTCATTAATATCACCACTGAGCTCAGCAAAACAGTCTTTTAAGCACTAGGAAGTTGTCAAGTGCCCAGTGGCAGACAAAAATCAAATTTTCGCTTGAAAGCTCAATTTTATAATTCACAACAAATCCTTTCAGTTATTTTTCTTGAAGTGACAGGCTCACTTCCTTCATTCTCAAGACAGTGTCTGCCAAGCAGGGCAAGTCTGAATAACGATGTCTGCCAAATGACAACGCAAACGGAAAACCAAGCAGCAGTACAGATCAGTTCTCGACATAAACACCTGAACAGGTGCTTATCCTTCAAAATTCCATACTGCACAAAGCGCTTTATATGTATTTCCTCTTTTGCCCTCTTTTGTGATTAAAGACTCAAGGGTTTACTTTTAATAAAATTAATAATTTGTACTACTTCATCAAGGACACGCTAACGTAACTAACAAACTGGCATTTTTAAAAGTCGGACTGCATGGTGGTAAGGAATATGAGGACATTCCGGCCATTTGGTGCCTCTCTGCCTTGACTTGGGTTAAGGCTCCAGCAGTTTCATCCACCACTGCTTCTGCCCCTCAGTATAGGAATCAACACAATTTAAACAAACAAACAAACAAACAAACAAATAAATAAAAGGTCAAATAATTCTTTAATATTATTACGAAACACAATTTTGACTTCATAGACCCCACCCACCCAAAGGGTGTTGAGGACCCTCTAGGGGTCTGAGAATTCCACCTTGAGAACCATTCTTCTAATGAAACTCGAGAATAAAAAAATATGATAGTCTAATTACAGCTCTTTGCAAATGACAGTCAACCAGTAATTAACGGATCAAACTAGTCTGACGAGAACACAGACTGGTTTGCCCCAACTCTATAGTCTTATTTCTGGAGTACCTCCTGTCAACTGAAGCCCGAGCTATTTATATTGCTATCTGTAGATCACTGCTACTGTTTTAGGTTGACCTCAGAGAGAGATGCCTGACATTTCTGACCTTACGGATCTGAGAGCGTTAACATGAAGGCATGCTTCTCCTTCCGCATCTGTATCCTGCAGTTCACCTCATCGAATCATAATCTCTTGACCATCTACCCAAGAACTAGCTCTTGCCCTTTAGTGATTTCTACTTTGCCCAGTTATCCACCTCCTGGCTACATGTACATCCTTTTATCCTAAATTGTGTGTACACAGTTTAGTTGGATCCCAATCCCCCAGAATCCTTTAACTTGAGTAACCATAAAATTGGCCATCCAAACCAGAATGCCTTTGAGAGTCCAAGTGATTAATAATTTACACTAAAAAACAGGTGTATACTGAACTGGGCAAACCAGATCAGATCACCCCCCATCATTAACTTCTGCCCCAGATCACCTAATCTTCATGCACTCTCTTTACCTTTGTTGTTTTTGGACCATGAAGCAGTGCCTGCACTGGGGAGGGCTTTGGGGGAGAATAAAACAAGCCCCTCTGAAAATGTGGGCAAAGAAAGAACAGAAAAAAAATGAGGAAGCAGGTAACATTCCTACTTCTGTGTGATATGTGGTCATTGAAAGAATAGTTGAGTATGACTTCTGAGATTAACTGGTTTTCTGCAATTCCTTCTTTGTAATAAATCACTTGTCCACTCCTGTGGGTCTGCCTATGGACTCTATTCTGTTCCTCTGGTCTATTCGTCTAGTTTTACGGTGATAGCACAATGTCTTCATTACCTTATAGTAAGTTACAACCTTTAGAACAGTCCTCACATATTATTCTTTTTCTCAAAGTGTCTTGAGTATTATAGGCCCTTTCCATTTCCACATACATTTTAAAATCAGCTTGTCAGTCTCCACATATTTCTTCAAAGACAACAAACTACGAGGATTTTGAATGGGATCAAAATGAATCTGTGGGGCACCTGGGTGGCTCAGTGCGTTAAGCCTCTGCCTTCAGCTCGGGGCATGATCTCAGGGTCCTGGGATCCAGCCCCACATCAGGATCTCTGCTCACCAGGGAGCTTGCTTCCCTCTCTCTCTCTGCCTGCCTCTCTGCCTACTTGTGATCTGTCTGTCAAATAAATAAATAAAATCTTAAAAAAAAAAAAAAAGAATCTGTATATCACTTATGGGAGACTGATATTTTAAATACAGTGAGTTGCCCAATCCATGAACACTTTCTTTAGAGGGCTTAGCTACCTTTTTTGAGATTAATTCTGAGATATTTTATATTTCTTAATGCTATTTTGGGTAGTATCTTTAAAAGTTTTTATTTTGTCTGTTGCTCATAAACAGAAATAAAACAGATTTTTGTATGCAGATCTTATATCTAGCTATCTTGTAATTTATCTATTTTATTAAATTCTCTTAATTCTAACAATTTATGTGTTGACATTTGAGGATTTTCTTTCTTTTTTTTTTTTTATTAACAGATAATGTATTATTAGCCTCAGGGGTACAGGTCTGTGAATCGCCAGGTTTACACACTTCACAGAATTCACCATAGCACATACCTTCCCCAATGTCCATAACCCAACCCCCTCTCCCTCCCCACCTCCCTGGGGCAACCCTCAGGTTGTTTTGTGAGATTAAGAGTCTCTTACGGTTTGTCTCCCTCCCCAGTCCCATCTTGTTTCATTTTTTCCTTCTCTACCCCCCAGCCCTCCACTTTACCTCTCAACTTGACCTTTGGGGATTTTACTTAAAAAAAAAAAATCATTTAAGAATAATAAGAGTATTATTTCTTTTCCTGAATTCATTAATCTTTTTCTTTCTTTCTTTTTATTTGTTTCTTTATACCATCTAGACCCCCAGGGCAATGTAGACCCCCCATGGTAACAGAGGTAATGGAAGCAGCTATCTTTGTCTTGTTTCTATTCTCAAAAGGAGAACTTTCAACATTTCAATCTTAAGTCATATTTGCTGAGATAACTCTTATCAGATTAGACAAGGCTGCTACTACTCTCTGCTTGCTAAGATTTTCACCACTGAATGGATGATGAATTTTATCAAATGCTCTATTTAGTGAAATGAGATTTCCCTCTTTTTTTCTCCTCAAGGTAGTGAATTAGATTGGCTGATTTTCTGAAATGTTAAATTGCCCTTGCATTGTTGGAATAAATCCAGTTTGGCTGTGATATGATATCCTCTCATATACAATGCTGGATATGTTTGCTAATATTTGGTTTCAAGTTTCTGCATCTATGCTCCTGAATAAAACTCATGAACCTTTAATGTCTTCTTTCTTGCAATTTCCCTCTCCCTGTCCTTGATATCAAGGTTATGCAGTCTTGGGGCACCTGGGTGGCTCAGTTGTTAAGTGTCTGCCTTCGGCTCAGGTCATGATACCAGGATTCGAGGATCAAGTCCCTCATTGGGCTCCCTGCTCAGCAGGGAGCTTGCTTCTCCCTCTGCCTCTGCCTGCTACCTCCCCTACTTGTGCTTTCTCTCGTGCTCTCTCCCTCTCTGTCAAATAAAAAAAAATAAAAGATAAAGGTTATGCAGTCCTTAAGAATGAGGTGGGGAGCATTCTCTGTTCTTATATTCTATAAATAATTCGTAGGACACTGGCATGTTTACTTCCTTTCGTGTTTCTGGTAGAATTCATCATTAAAGCCCAAAGTTTTCTTTGTGGGAAGAATTTTAGGAATGATTTCAATTTCTTTAATAGTTATATGACAATTCAGGCTTTCTTTCTAGAAATTTTCCCATTCATCTTATTTTGAAAAAAAATTTTTTTTCAATTTAATTTATTTCTTGATAAGTTCTAACCCCAGCATGGGCCTCCTACCACAACCCTGAGATCAAGGGTCAGATGCTCACTGACCGAGCCAGCCAGATGCCCCAGAATTTTTCCATTTAAGAATTTTTTTAAGATTTTATTTATTTGAGACAGAGAATGGGAGAGAGAACATGAGACAAAGAGCAAGCACAAGCAGGCGGAAGGGGTAGAGAGAGAAGCAGACTTCCTGCTGAGAAAGGAGCCCAATGCAGAACTAGATCCCAGGACCTGATCATGACCTGAGCTGAAGGTGGATGCTTAACTGACCTACTTTCCATTTTAAATTTAACAAAAGTGAGTTCATAAAATCTTCCTAACATCTGTGAAGTCTTTTTAAAAATCCGTCAAAATCTTTTTTGTTTCTGAAAGATCTGGATTAATATGTCCTTTTTCAGGGCGCCTGGGTGGCTCAGTGGGTTAAGCCTCTGCCTTCAGCTCAAGTCATGATCTCAGGGTCCTGGGATCGAGCCCCGCATTGGGCTCTCTGCTCGGCGGGGAGCCTGCTTCCCTCTCTCTCTCTGCCTGCCTCTCTGCCTACTTGTGATCTCTGTCTGTCAAATAAAAAATAAAAAATCTAAAAAAAAAAAAAAATGTCTTTTTTCATTCCCGTCAGTGATAATGATATGCAACTTACTTGATCAAGCTCTCCAGGGATTTACCAATTTTATTAGCTTCTCTCAAAGAACCAACTTCTAGTTTTGTCAATCTCCTCTATTATGGTACTTGTTTTTCTATTTCATTAATTTCTTTTTATTTATTCTTTTTTTCGATTTTATTTATTTATTTGAGAGAAAGTGAGCAAGAGAGAGAGAGAGAGCGCGCACAAGCAGAGGGAGAGGGAAAAGCAGACTCCCCTGCTGAGCAGGAAGCCCAACATGAGGCTGGATCCCAGGACCCTGGGATCATGACCTGAGCTGGAGGAAGATGCTCAACCAACTGAGCTACCCAGTGCCCCTTTCTTTAATTTCTATTCTTATTTTTATTATTTCCTTCCCTCTACTTACTTTAGGTTTAATTAGATTTTTTTTTTAAACATTGAGATAGATGCTTAGATCACTGGTTTCCAGCCATTTTTCTTTTCAAATATATTTTGATTCACTTAAGGCATCAAACTCCCCCCCGAGCATGCCTTGAGATGTATCCCACAACTTTCATGTCGAATTTTCAAGACTCCAAGCTGCATGAGTCTGTCCAAAGTCCTGCTCACTTTCTCAGTCACATCCTTTGGAATCAGCAGGGGCCCCTGGGAGAATTTTCGCCCAAAAGGCAGGGCTCATCTCTCTGGATTTCCTGGACCTTGGCCCCATGCCACTTCACTGTCCTGTTAGCTATCTGGGTTTGGGTTTGTTTTATTTTAACATCTTGTCTAGCTTTTCTAGTTGCCCTCAGCAAATTATCTAGTCTGTCATTATTGGAAGCAGACCGTAAATTCCACCTTTTTTCTCCTCTTCAGATTAGTCCAAGAGAACACACAACTCTGAAGTTTTTATCTGCTCTAAATATTAGCTCAAAAAAGTGAGTTTACAAAATTTTTAAAAGTTTATGTGAGGGAGTCCTAATGCATTTTCTCCTAAAAACTTTACCTCGGCAATGGGCCTGATGGGGGAGTCATTCCATAGTCTTCATATCTCTGGAAGAAAACCACAAGAAGATGAAGATTAACATTCCACATTTATTAGAAAGTGACAATAGCAAACACACAAATTTGGGTTTGCAGGATTGACTCTCAAGAGAATTATTTTCTCATAAGATAGCTGGCATGTCATTTAAGCATTCTGCCATCAATAATGCCAGACGTTTCAGCCTGGGGAACTGAAACTATCATGCTTTTAAAAAACCCACACAACTCATTTCTAGACCTTTCTTTCTTTTTTGAAAATATGAGTAACAGCCTTCTGGCCTCTGTTTTTCCCTACAGGCGTATTCTCTACAAATCTGTACCTTCTGCTAAAAAGATAGGCCTTTGTGGTCACACTGAGTACAAATGACTCTACCCACATGGGCCATGATGGTCACCACAGCCAGCGGGTTTCCAGCAGCAATCCAAACACACCCACAAAACTAAAGTACGTGAGTGTTGTACTGTGCTGTAGAACATTGTGAAAAGGAAAAGAATAAAACAAGAACCAGAAATTAGACATATGCTTAAAGATGAGGTTAACACCTTCAGTTTCTTAAAGTTTTCTGGCTCCAAGGAGTCCCAGCCGTACTCCTGCCCATATGTTTTGCCCCAATGCCTATATCCTTCAATCAGCTCTTTTTACTTGAGTTAATCTCAGCTAACCATGTGTTCTTTGGCGAAAACAATACTAATATGGCATCCAGTTTAAAGAAACATGTATCTATGTTGTGTTCCTCATGATATCAACACATCCTGACTCTACATTCATGGGACTCCTACTTCAACACTCCTTTCAACAGCTGTGAGTCGATATTTGGGTATCAGATTTAACAAGCAGAGACTGGACTCTGGCCAGAGTCCATCCAACTGCAGTCAGCTTGAACCAACTGGTTGTCCAGGATCCATAGCTTCAAGTGAAGTTACTAAGTCAGACTTGCTTCTGGACCTGCTCTCATATTAGATATATTTTAAGTTGCCATTTAATGAATTAGTATTTTGGGGTAAGCACGATGAGTGCTGACTCCAGCCCCAGTAACAGAAACAAAGGGCTCACTAGCTTCGTTTTATAGAAGAAATCAACTCACAAGGAAGTTAAGTAATTTCCTCCTAGTAAGTCTTTCTGACTCAAGAGACCAGGTTTTAACCACTGCATGCAAGGCCCATGGTTTCCAAACCAGATATACGCCCCTTGAATAAATCTCTTCTTTGGGAAGAAAAGTAGAGGATTTGGAGTTAAACAGACTAGCCAAGCTACTCAACTTCCCCGGGCCTATTTCGTGATGCCAAGGAGGATAGAATGAACCCTATACCTCATACAGTTTGAAAGGATTATTATGTATGAAACTGTGCTTAAATTACTTCATCTTCTGACCCTCCCTGCTTCCATCTCCTTGGCGGAGGGAGGGAGAAGAGAACCTTGTACATTTCCCCATTTGAGGTCAAACAGGCAAAGGGGATTATGGAAGAAGGGAAGAATAGAAGGAAGAGGAGTTTCTATTCCTTCTCAAATAATTAAAGGGAAATCTGAGACCAGATAAAGATTATTCACAGTGGTCCCTGTGTTTTTCAGCAGTCTTGATTTTTTAAACATACTCATGTGCAAAATAAAACAAAACAAAAAAGATCAATATTACATATCAGGATTTCAGGAGGTCCAGTAAGTGATAAACTAACAGAAGAGTGAAAACGAGCTGTCTACCCCACCTGTTTTGTTATTCTGGTACGAGGGATTTCAACTCTATTGTAATCAGAAAAAGGAAGTGATTTTTTCAGTAGTGCAGGCCCCAGTGAAAAGGATTAAAAAAAATCAGAGACATAATGACAGGTGTTTAAGTGGGTCACAGCTATATAAAACTTTGGGCAACATAATAGAATTTTAAGGTTTCAACCAGCGATGTCAAATAAAAATCCCATTTTAATGAATCCCTTCTTTCTATTCAGTATAAAACAGGCCAATAGAGCAAGAAAGACATGTTAAATCGTCGGTGGAGACTGGGATGGGTCTACTTATAAAATGTCCTGCTTCAGACATCCATACTTGGTACTCAGAAGACAGCTCCAGGGAGGTTAACGTTACTCAGGAAAGCAGAAACACCACCCATCACCTATTAAGTAGCCTTCTCACCAATGCAAAACTAACACCCTTACACTGGCAAAAAAAAAAAAAGATTAAAAAAATGTCATTAGATGGTAAATAAGGTTCACGTGGTAACTGAGGACATCCTGAGATCTACATTATTATGTTTTTACTGTAGTCAAAGGAGGGAATAAAGGGTGATAAGGTTCCTCCTGGCAACAAACAGCAATTTATGACCAATTTATAAACATCATCAAATTATATTAGATATGCATATATATAGCCAATGATTTTGCTTTTCACTAGATTAAACAGCTATCATTATCAAAACAAATAAGGGTAATATCCAAGGTCCATGACAAGAAAACCACTCTCTTAAGAGTGTTTATAAAAATCTTGCTATGGATTTGAGTTCTTGGTTAAGATGGTAGATTAAGGGGGCGCCTGGGTGGCTCAGTGGGTTAAGCCTCTGTCTTCGGCTCGGGTCATGGTCTCGGGGTCCTGGGATCAAGTCCCGCGTTGGGCTCTCTGCTTGGCGGGGAGCCTGCTTCCCCCCTCTCTCTGCCTGCCTCTCTGCCTGCTTGTGATCTCCCTTTCTCTCTGTCAAATAAATAAAAAAATAAAATCTTTAAAAAAAAAAAAAGATGGTAGATTAAGGTATCATTGTGGAATTGTTCATCTCCAAAACCTAAGAACAATGAAAAAATAATAAAAATAGTAACACAAATCAATCAAAAATTATTGCTAAAATTCACCAGCAGAAACCAAACAAGCAAAGAAAGAAACAGATTCATGCCATAAACTGAGAGAACTAGCAGCCAAGGAATAAAAAAGGACTGTGGCTGCATAATGGTAAATAGTAAGAATAGCAAATACTTTTTTTAAGTTCAAAGATGATATGATAAACGAATAGAATAAATGGAAATGGGAGACCAGAAAACTGAAATAATTTGGGACCTAATTATTGATGGAAATTTGAGGACCGAAACAATGCCTTTATGACTTTAAGAAATCAACTAGTGGGGAAAAGAATAATATGGCTCCAAATCAAATCAATGCCACAGACAAAAGGTCCATGATAATCATAAAGAAGGCAGAGAAACCAGGACAAAGTAGCTAAAGCCATTAGAGAATGAAAGGATAGGTACAGAAAACAAAGATGAGCCAACACGAAGATAATTGGTATCTTCGACTCCAATAAATAGAAGAGAGTAAGAAAATTGATTTAGATATTAAAGAAAGCTTCCCTAAAGTGAATGAAAAAGCTGAATCTGAAGATCAAATGGACACTGCCTACTCATGGAGGAAAATGATTCAGAAAAACTAGCTGAGTGCCCCAAATTATTCAGGGTTCCTAGCAGGTAGGGTACGTATAAGCCCTTACCAGGAAAAGGGAAATTAAGATGGTCACAGATGTGTCAGCCTCTCCACTCCCCAGCCTGCTCAAGAGCAATAAATGGCATTTTACAGGTCAGCCACCACCCTCATATCCTACATCCAAGACTGGAGCCAGAAAACAATCAGGAAGTCCCGCAGGGGTGGTGAGAGATGAAGGTGGATCCAACCTACATGATGCCGAGGACGCTAGAGGGAGAACCTACAAAGCTGCAGCATGTTGAATGGACCCCAACTCCCTGTCTTTGCCCTACAGTGTATGATCTACTGCTACTTCAATGGCAGCCTCTCAACAACTTTTTTTTTTTTTTTTTTTTTTTTTAAGATCTTACTTATCTGAGAAAGACACAGCAAGAGAGGGAACACAAGTAAGGGGAGTGGGAGAGGGAGAAGCAGGCTTCCCTCTGAGCAGGGAGCCTAATGTGGGGCTCGATCCCGGGACCATGACCTGAGCCAAAGGCAGGCACTTAACAACTGTGCCACCCAGGTGCTCTGCACCCTCTAGTCTGCGCATCTCTTGCCCCTTGTCCTTTCATCACGTTTGCCTGAGAAACCTCTACTCTCGGATCAATCCAACTGCCCATCTTCTCCTTGTCTCCACCTGCGTATCCAAATGCTGATCAACAAAAATCCAGAACTTTAATTCGTGCCACTATAATTTCGTGACAGCCAGTCTCAACAGGAGCTTCAATGCCACTAAGTAATTACTCTTATGTCCCTAAATGGTCTTCTTCCATTCTCTACAAAAGGTATGCATAATCTCTGCTCTCCCTTGAATCTCTGAATCTCTTGAATCTCCCTTGAATCTCTTGCCCTGCCACACTTGAATCATTCTCACTAAGTGGCTCTGCTTTCTCCACTGTGAAAAACAGAAGCCACAATGAGATGGGAGGTCCCTCAACTTCTCGTCGCCCACTACAAACATGATTATATCTGCACCCAACTCCTCCCCACACCCGCTATTAAAATGCAAGAAATATACCCCTTCATTTCTAAAGACAATTCCTCCTTCAGTACTCTGGATTCCCCTTCCTATAGGCTGGCTCAGGGCCATTAGCAATTAAACACACTAAGGACATGAAGATTCTTCCTCTGGAATCCATTCACTGCATCATGCTAGTTGGGGCCACCAACATCACTCACCAAGATTACTATGAAAACTTTCTAAATGTCTCCCTGCTTCTGGTCTTGCATTCTGACAAACCATTCTCCAATTTAAAATGAGAGCAATTTGTCAAAAAGGCACACTGAATTATGTCTTTAGAGTGCTCAAAACTCCTCAGTGTCTGACCATTACCCTCAGGATGAGGTCTAGGCTCTGTCCCAAGAGCTTCCTGCTTTTTCTCTCCTGCCTCATGTCTCACCACTCCTACTTCTCACCCTGTATTAGTCCCTCAGAACCAATTTCATTGTTAAAAACATTTTGGAGCAAAAATTTTCACAGCCTTCATTTCATTATAATTGACACTCAATGAACTGTACATGTTCAAGTATACAAATTTTTAAATTTTGGCAAATGTTGGTACCCACAAACCATGTTCATAAACCAAATAATGAACATATCCATCACCACCCAAGCTTCCTGGTGCTCCTCTGTAATCCCTCTGTCCCATAACCTTTCCCAAATTCACTCCATCCCTAGGCAACCACTGATCTGCTTTCTGTCACTATAAAGTAGTTTGCATTTTCTAGAATTACATATAAATGGAATCATACAATATGCACTTTTTGGGGGTGGGGGGGCTCCTTTCCCTCAGCATAACTATTCTGAGACCCAACCATGTTGTCATATGTATAAATAATTGTTGTATGTATAAATAATTCATTCCTCTTTATCAATGAGTAGTAGCCCACCGTATAAATACAGTGTACTCTTTCTGCTCTTCTTGGGTAAAGCCCTTTATAAATGTCAATTAGTTCAAGCTCATAATCAGTATGAATGCAAGACTTGTTCAATTTTTCTCTACCTTAATGATTTTCCATATACTCATTCTATCAATTATTGAAAGAGAAGTGTTGGAGTCTCTGCCTATAACAATGGCTTTATTTCTGTGTAAAGTTCTATTAGTTTTTACTTACCATATTTTGATTCTCTGTCATAGGCACAGAAACATTTAGGATTTTATGTCTTCCTGATGAACTGACTAATATATTACTATAAAATGATCCCTGTGTAATATTCTTTACTATGAAATCATTTTGGCTAACATTAATAGAGCCACTCCAGTTTCTTATGATTAGTGTTAACAGAGTTCATCTATCTCCAGGCTTTTTTTTTTCTTTCTCCATACTTTTAACCTATTTGTGGCTTTATATTTGTGTCTTGTGGGCAACAGATAATTAGATTGTGAGTTTTATTCCACTGATAGTTGCCCTGTAATAGGAATATTTAGACCATTCATATGGATTATTGATAGGGCTGAATTTAAGTCTAACATCTTGGTGTGTGTTTTCCATTTGTCTATTCTTTTAAAATCCTTGTCTACTACTTCTGTGTCATTTTCCTGCCTCTTTGCTTATCTGGCTAGTTTTGATTAGATTTCAGACCTTATTAATTTTAACTTGTTGAGTGCTATGTATTTTTTGATTTTTATACATATTTTTGAGGTTTGTTTGGGTTCACGTATTGTTTTTTGCTTTGTGAGGCAGAACTAGGGAAGCTTTAATCTGGGGCTCATTTTGTCCCACTACTGAAGCAAAGTAATGTCCCTTCTGAGTAACCTAACTGGTGCTCCATGAATTATGCAGCTTTCTGCTCTGGAAGGAAAGGAACTGTAATCATCAGCTTGGGCTGTCCTAACAAAATACCACAGAATGGGTGGCTTCAGTAACAGGAATGTATTTTCTTGCAGTAGTTGGTCTGAAAGTCCAAGATCAAATCTCCCGCAGGGTTTGGTTTATGGTGAAAGCTCTCTTTCTGCCTTATAGACAGCCACCTTCTTGCTATATCTTCAGATAGCAGAGAGAGCAAGCTCTGGTGTCTCTTCTTCTTATAAGGGTGCCAGTTCTATCAGATCAGGGCTCCAACCTTATGACCTCATTTAACCTTAGTCACCTTCTGAAAGATCCCAGCTCCAATATAGCCACAGGGGGTTTATACTTCAACATTTAGATTTGGGGATACACAATTCATTCCACAGTAGGGACTTATCTCCACACCTGTGTGAGCTCTGAGGACTGTTCGCTTTAATCTTTTTAGGTGGTTCTTTCCCCAGGCTTGGGTAATTTCCTCATACCCTTAAACTGGTCAGTATTCAGATGAAGGTTCCCTGCAGATCTCTAAAATTCTCAGCTTTCTTGTACTCCCTGTTGTGAAATCTAGCTATCTTTTCCTCCCTAGTCTCCAACTCTATCTTTCTCAACTCAGAGAGAATACAGCGCTCTGCCAGAGGGTCTCCCTCCCTACACCGCAGCTAGAAACTCTCTCAAGATAATGAACTGGAATAAGTGTAGAGCTCAACCCATTTCTTAGCAAGCCCTCTCCTTTGCTGCCTAATGCCCAGGGCTATGAAAACCCACAGATATGTATGTGTGTATGTATATTTATATATATTTTCCCTCCTTGTTATCTTAGTTGTTTCTGGAAGGCAGGTAATCCCACATTGTTCTTCCATCTTGTTCAGAAGAAGCTTGTACTGGATACTTTTAATTCTGTCTCTGCCATGTGTCTCTACATTAACTAACCTTAGACTTCGCTTTGATGCCGTTTTAGCCACAGAATCCTTCTAAACACCTGACAGCTCAGGCAGGTGCTCCCTGACTGTACTCTACCCCTGCCAAGGCAGCCACCATGCAGTTTTAAAATTACTGCTTCAATTTTTCCACATATCCCCCTGCTGTAATACAGAAGTTGGAGTTGTGCCTTGTGCACTGCTGTACCCCCAACACCCAGCAGAATACCCAAACACAGCAGTTGCTCCATAAAGCTCCCTGGATGTATAAACAAGTGAAAGAAGCTTAAAGTGAAGGGACAGCAGCTGAAGCCACATTCGCTTTACCAAAGAGTTCGTTCTGTATCACTCATTTCCTTAAAGGTTATAAACTACCAGTTATAAATATGAAGTAGTTAATATTTATAGTTGTAACATTAAAAACAATGAAATGGAATATTTTTCACCACATGGTAGCAGTTATGGAAGGGAAGAATCTATCACTAACCACATACTTCGAAAATTCAAAACAATTTCAGAGACGACGATTCCTTTAACATGTGTTCATGACCACCCAATTTCACCTTAATATGGGTAGCAAAATCAGACGACCCGGTATAAGCACTCCTTGAGAAACTGGGTCTAATGAACTTCCCTCCAGAGTTGAATGTTTTAGTTCAATCATCCAATCTGGAATTAGCAAAACAATACTTAATTTTACATCCTTCAGTTTTACCCCTTCCCCCATGTTTTGAGAAGACACACTGGAAAGGACTGAGGGATTATGGGAAAAAAAAAAAGGATAACAATGGAAGATGAAATCCTGATATTAAGTCCTAAGATGGAAACCTGATATTTGGAATGGTTGGCCTTGCCTGCCTGTGGCCTAGCTGCCCATACTCCTGGAGCCTTGAGGACCACTCCGGTCCCAGGTGGCCTTCTAAGAAGAAGCCTAATGACTTGGTACATTCTAACTGCACCTTTATAAAGACATCAATGAGAATATGCTTTGACACTTACCCCATCTCCATTTCATGGCACTGAAGGGAACCCAGGAAGAGACTCCCATTAAATACCAGAGTTGCATAAAAGGGTGCTTCCAACATTAAGAATTAACTTGGGAAAAAATACTGAAAACTGAGACACCTCAGCCAAGCTTTAATTCTTATCAAGTGAAACGAGTGTTACTGCAGTGATTCTGAAACGGAGGGAGACAGGCAACAAAGTTCCAACATCTGGCCCGTCAGAGACTTCTAGAAGGCCAGTAC
This sequence comes from Mustela putorius furo, assembly GCF_011764305.1. NCBI lineage: Eukaryota > Metazoa > Chordata > Mammalia > Carnivora > Mustelidae > Mustela > Mustela putorius. Next base: position 91,907,839 of record NW_025421998.1, read on the forward strand.
TTACGCTACATGGGTTGTTGGCCGTCTGAGCAGAGCTGTAGAAGGACCCCCACTGGGTGACTCGCCTCTCCTCCCGGGAAGGGGTGCTGTTCACAGGCAGGACGGCTGGGACCCCAGGGCCTGGGACCGCAGTGCTGGCAGGCTGGCTGCTGGGGGCCACGAGGGCAAAGGCGTCGTCCAGGAGGGAGTGCATGGTCTGGCGCGCCTCCTCGATGGACGGCTGGGGCGGGATATACTGGGAGGCTGGGAAGGGCAGGCCTGGATACCTCCCCAGCTCAGCTGAGGACGGTGTCTGCACGTCGGCCGGGAGGTCGGGATCGGACTGCAGCAAGGCAAAGAGCAAAGGGAAGGAGGATCAAGGTGAGCTCCTGTGATGACGCAAAAACGTGACCACAGGGCCCAAATGGAATTTAAGAATTTTCACGGACACTGAGGAAAAAGTTTACCGTAAGAATTTTTTACATAACAGCTATAGGGTAGCTAGCAGTGGCAAGGGGAGCTTAAATCAGGATGAGAGAAAAAAGTGAAAATAGTCAACAATCATTTGGCCAGCAAAACTCAACCAACTATCTGGGGGTGCCTGGGTGGGTCAGTGGTTGAGCGTCTGCCTTTGGCTCAGGCACTCCCCCTGCTTGTGTTCCCTCTCTTCACCGTCTCTGTCAAAAAATAAAAATTTAAAAAAAAAAAAAAAAAAAACCAAAAACAAAAGAACTCACCCACTATCGGAAATGCATGTCAATACCTGCAAGTATGTATTTTTATTAAATGCCCCTAAGAAGCCACAAAATGTCTCAGTCTTATATACTAAAATACCAAGTCAACTTTTCCCACATACCAAAAACTAAAGCAGTCTATTGACTATGGCAAGAAAAAGTTGCCCTACATACCACCCAGAAGAGTTCAAAGTCACCACCATATCGTGCCTGTCTGTGTATAAACAACTCAAATACTTATTATAACAACTGCTTATAATAGTAAATAGAAAGTGTTGATTCAGAAACCCCATGTCTTTCACGTCTTTCAAATGGATTTACCTCTGGATAACATGAGTCAACCCAGAAAGGTTTAACTTATATTCTACACCTACTGTCGAAGAGTCAGGGATAAAAGTAACAACTAAGGTTTCTTAAAATCTTATTTCCTGATACTGCTTTATGAGCAAAATACTGTTGTCATATACACGGAGTCAACTCCCAAGAGACAAAGAGGACACTAAAGTAAGGAGAGGCCTTCCCGGTGTCACCGGTGCCGGAAGCGCACCGTCACAGTCACTGTCAGTGACACCCTGAGAAGAGGAGGGGCTGGGCATGAGGGACTGGTGATCCTGCGTCTTCCATGAGGAAGGGTGGGCGCCTTGTACCTAGAATGCTTCGCTCATCCAGCTGGCCCAGTCCAGCTCAGCTGGTTGGAAGAAGACATTCCTGTCTGTATCAATGTTTGGATCAATAACTTATACAGAAAAATCTCTGTTCCACAGACATACCCTTACTCTCAGACAACTGTCTAAAATTCTTCCTCACGGGGCACCTGGGTGGCTCAGTTGGTTAAGCCTCTGCCTTCAGCTCAGGTCATGATCCCGGGGTCCTGGGATGGAGCCCACATCGGGGTCCCTGCTCAATGGGGAGCCTGCTTCTCCCTCTCCCTCTCCTGTTCTTCCTGTTTTTTCTCTCTCTCTCTGTCAAATAAATAAAATCGTAAAAAAATAAAATAATAAAATGCTTCCTCATGATTAGGTTCCGTCCAACGGGTAATCCATTATTATCCAAGCCAGCACTGAACACTGAAGGGCAGCAGTTGGTTAACTCCAGACAGAAAACCAGACCACGAACTGGCACACTACACATGGCCCAGAGACCTGTTTTGCTTGGCCTGTGCCATCTAAAATAAATAAAGAGTCAATATTTCTTAAAATCTGAAAATTTCATACTAAAGCTCAGATTTCCGGATTCTCCTGGCTGATTCTGAACCTGTGGCATCACCAGGCCCCGACTCATCCACAGAAACCACTGGCCTGAGCCGGGACTGCCCTCCTGAGATTGGGCGGGTGCCTGCCCCTCCCAGCAGCGAGTGGGCGTTCTCCCTGCTGGAGGCGGGACCCCTTGGCCCCAGAAGTCTGTTTCCTTAAAACTAGGCTATGCCAGGGCGCCTGGGTGGGTGGATCAGTGGGTTAAAGCCTCTGCCTTCAGCTCATGATCCCAGGTCACAGCTCAGGTCATGATCCCAGGGTCCTGGGATCGCGCCCCGCTTTGGGCTCTCTGCTCAGTGGGAAGCCTGCTTCCCTCTCTCTCTCTGCCTACTCATGATCTCTGTCTGTCAAATAAATAAGTAAAATCTAAAAAAAAAAAAAAAAACTCATTTAAAAAAAAAGGGGCTATGCCAGGAAAGGTTCTACTAAGTGACATTTGTCAGCTACGAATTCTAAGTACGGATTTGGGGCCCCAAAAGGGGATCTATGACGAAGCCCTGGAAGAACTCTGTGTTTTTTTCCCGGTGAGGTGGATAAAAGGTCCGTGTGCAGGCCTTTTTCCCACTCTTGGGTTTTCCTAGGGAGTAGAGGCGGAAGACTGCGGCCAGGAGTGTGTCATCAACCTAACAGGAGGAGTAAGAGGATAAGTGTCCCTGTAAACACATCCCACTGGTAAGTGAATGAGTCTTTCCAAAGACAGAAGGGATGCTCCCAGCAGTGGTTCCAGTAAATGACTGCGCAGCTGTTCTTCAAAAAACAAAAAAGCAAGCAAGAAAGCAACGACGGACCGGCCCCGAATGGAGTCACTGCCCCCAGAGAGCAAAGCAAGACTTCCAGCCTCTCCCAGGAATGTGACCTTTAACCAGTCGATCTGGAAATTCCTGATCAGCCCTAGTGAGGTAATCTGCACAACAGACCCCCCCTTTTTCCCCCAAAGAAAGGTGACCTTGCCTGAAACAATCCACTCTTTGTTAGAAAGCTTCCTTTTTCTGCCCCCTTGAGTCTCTAAAAACCTTGCATTTTGTACTGCCCCCCAGAGCTCTCTTCTACTTGCTGGGTGGGGACACTGCCCGATTCATGAACTGCTGAATAAAGCTAATGAGATCTTCAAATTTACTCAGCTGAATTTTGTTTTAGAACACCACGTGGCAAGGAAGGGAGCGTGCAGCCACATAAAACACTGCAAGCCTGAACTGAGAGTCCAGCGGCTTAACGCTTATAGCAAGAAACGGGCTGTGATGCTCTGAAGATGGGACTCGTGAATCCCGCCAAGAAAGGAAAGAGCTACAGGGCCACAGGACGTCAGAGCTTCTCGTTCTTTCTTCCTTCAACAGTCTCCTCTCCGGCAGGCTCCACTGCCAGCACCTCCCAGACCAAGAAGAGGTCTTGTTCGTTTTTCTAAATCCTGACATCGGCACAGCGTTTCACAGACAGGTGGTACTGAATTAACAAATGGATTAACAGTGGTGGACGGATGTTAAGATTTACCCAGGGTCCCTGTTGGAATTTGAATTCCGCTCTTTTGAATCTCAGTCTGATAATTTCATTACGAGTCGATCTGTTTCCCTTGCACAGATATGCATCCACCTGTCATTTCTCAGAAGAACGTAGGAATTTCTTCTTTACCTTCAGTCATCGGAAAAGATGTATCCTGGTGCTATCGGGCATCATTTGTCGGTATTATAAGAGAGTGACCTGGGATGGCCGAGGACAATCTCAGCCTGTGCCTGCTGTCGCCACAGAATCATTGATAGAGCCTTCTACCACTCTCAGGTTTGGGTGACAAAGTATCGGGGTAGACAAACTTTTTCTGTAAAGGACCACGTGGCAAAATATCATAGGCTCTGAGTCACATAGTCTCCGTTGCTGTTACAGAACTCTACCACTCGAAGAGGTAGTCAGGGAGAACATGCAGATGAACAAGAGTGATGGTGTTCCAACAAAACTTCACAAAAACTGGTCGCTGGCCAGATCTGTCCTGAGGCCCGTGGTGTGCCGAGGCCTGAATTATAATGGTGACCCTAGTGGCCAAGAAATAACGGGAATATTTCTTCCACCCTAAGAGAAAAGAGCTCATAACGAAAAGATATTTTGAGGGCCAAGTGTAAAATTTAAGAAAAAACATATATGTGTTGTGAAATATTCAAAATTAAATACTACCTAAAAAGGGGGGGAGGAGTTCCACAAAAAGGCACTGCATGTGAGAGCACGCGCTTCAGAATTTTTGCAGAAAGTAAAAAGTCCATCTGAGAAAAATTTCGTTTCAGGGAATCTCTGAAAAATGAAGCCGGTCAACTGCGGTGGTGCTCTCTGGGGAAGGGTTTCTTTCCACCAGCTGAAGGAGGAAACCCTCCACTTGCTGCTAAGAAAAAAGCAAGAAGAGAAAAGATGATCCCAGTTCCCCCAGCATCCCCCAACCCCCACCGCCAGCAAAGGCAGCATGATTTCAGATCACTGAAGAAGACAAATGGAGAGACCCAAGGGCCTCAGATGACAGAACTTGGAGCTACTTTAAAAAAAAAAAAAAAAAAAAAGAGGGGCCAGGATTGAGCTAGCACTGGTACAGATTTCTTTTGAGGGAAGGAGCCAGGCTGACTAGGGAAGTAAGCAGCAGGCGTAGGGTAGGGGGGAGAAGGAAGCCCCCCTTCTTCTAATCACTGGCTTCACACATCAGGCCTACAAGTCCTGTGGGAGACCAAAGCCAAAGCTTCAAGTGACCACTGTGGGGAGCCAAGGGGACCGTCCTCCCAGATGAAGGCAAACACCGCAGATGCCCAGACAACCACCTGTCCAAGACAGGACAGCAGCACAAGAGCTCCATCTGCTGTGAGAACGGCCAGCAGCTCCCCTGTCAGAGGCATTCACTCGCGCCTTCCCCACCGGCTGGATTCATTCCAGGCAGGAGCAAAGCAGTCTCGTCTGGAGAAGCCTGCGCCCTTCAGGACCGCACCCATCCCCATAAGCAGGCGCTCCCAGTCTTTAGGACACTAGAAAGACAGGAAGCTTCCAGGGAAAAGTCGGGTTCTTTCAGATGATCATGATTTAATGATATAGAGCCCCAGTGTCATTACGGTGTTTGGCATATGTGTGTAATCAGGCTTCGCATCTTTCAGGGTTAGTTATTTGTGTCAATAGGAGACAAAGGCTAAGGGCACACCAGCTCTATCCAAAGTGATCTTGCATGTCACAAACCCCTTCTCCAAGGATGTGAGGGTTTATTCCTGATTTCTCGCTAAACAAGGATGCCCTCTGTGAGTGTCTCTGGAAGAAGGAAGGGGTCTTGTGCAACAAGACAGCCTTGCCCCTGGCACAAAGCTCCAGGTGTCCACTGTGCGTCTAGCGCTGATGGAGTCGGCCACATCTAGAGCTCCCTCTCTGTCTGGGGGTCTCTCAGACCCTTGGGGAGGCGGTCCCTTTCTCCCCGGCTCAATGGGGTCTGTGTATGTGTGCCTTAATGCCATCAATGTCTGCCTTGAACACTTCAAGCAATTCGGAGTGGGCCTTTCCTTTCCGTTCGAAAACAAAAATATCTAATTCTGTATTTCATAGTTTCCGTTAAGCTTTCTCTTCCATTCAGATCACACACACACACACACACACACACACACACACAAATAAAATATCTTCTTAGCCCTGCAGGAACAGAAGGGAGAGACAGAACTCTAAATATCCCTCCTATTACCAAGGAACCCAAACAATTATCTGACCAGGGGAAGATAAAAAACAAAACAAACAAAAAACCTTCTCTTTTCCAGTTAACCTCAAGGAGTACCTACCCCGAAGCGTTAGAAAACGGGCTTGCATACAGAAAGGACCAACGCGAGAGTTACACTTCCAGGGGGCTCTCTTGGCAGCCCACTGGGCTCTGTGACCCACCGGCCGCCTCCCCCCATGCCTCAGGGCCCAGCTGGCAACACCATCGCACAGGGCCACAGCCACCACGGTTCACTCTCCTCCCCCTAAGAGCCACCCACCCTGATCCCAGAAGCAAGGGGCGGCATTGCATACCGGGCAACCGATGTAGGCAGAGTTGTGCACCCCGGGGGGCCTTTTGTAAGTGCCGTCGCTGTCTGTGGTGATGAGTCTGTCCTTCTCAGCATCGCCGGGACAGCCATTGACCTGGTGTTTCCGGCGTGGTTTGGGAGATCGCTTTATCCTGGAGCTTCCGGGGGGAACAAAAAGGTTATCTTCATAGGAAATAAACCTTCCTGCCCGTAACTTATCAACTACACACTAAGTATTTTCTGAGCCTCTGGGATATGCTGGCCACTGTGGTAAACACCCCGCAGGGTACAAACAGTGTGTGAGACTCGGCCATGAGGAAGCTACGGTCCACCTGAGCATATTAAACGCATGGAACAAGAGAAAAGCGCAAGGTCAGCGTGAGCTACGGATAGCACGGCTGGCTCTCCGGCCGAGACGGGTCTGGAAGAGCAAGCGGGATCTGACGGAGGGGAGGGATGCGGGGAGAGGGCAGGACGTGAAGGCTCCACCACCCTGAGGGCCAGAAACAGGAAACAGATGAATGTGGGGGGCAGTGACACTGTCCCCACTGCGGGATGGTGGAAAGCAGCCAGCGTGGAGAGGCAGGGCCCCGCCTGTTGCAGAAACACAGGCCCCACAGGTAACCAAAACCATGGCAGGTGTTGAACAGAGCAAGACGTGAATGAGAGCAGTGATGAGAGAAAATGCGGTGCCTTAGGGACAGGGGTCTGGAAGACCCAGAGACCAAGACTCTGAGGGCAGCGGTGCGAAAAGAAAGGGACCTGCCCATGCCGCAGAGGTGGGGGGCACGGAGGACGGAAACCAGGGGGCAACCATCGGAGAAACTAAGAGTGACTGCCGATTTCAACTAGCTGAAGTCCAGGAGGCAGAACACACCCAGGAACAAGATTCCGTGGCAACTGGAGGGGCCGGGGGAGGGGGTGGCGAATGAGAGCAGCCCCAGTGGGAGCAGAGCCCTCGGGGCCTCTGAAGGCAAAGCTGGGGGGGCCTGCTGGGGAGGCGCACCTCTTCCTGGGCTCTATGAACACAGAGGGCACGCTGGCCGTGGGGTCCAGGATCTTGTCAATCTGCATCTGTGCCCTGCGGTACACGCGGTGCCGCTCCCGCGTGTCGCCCGAGGACAGGTCATCCACCACCGGGAACTCGTAGTGACCGCGGCGCTTGGCACGGAGCCGGATCTTGTTCCGATGGTGCTCGATCTCGGACTTGTGCCGCAGCGCCGTCTGGATCTGCACCGCCAAGGGGAGACAAGGGAGACACATGGAATGTTTTGGAAGCTTTCTGGCCCCCATGCGGAAACAGCATCTTGGGAAGGCATCCCTTTCCCCCAGACAGCCGTCCCAGGATCCTGCGAAGCTGCGAGGGGTGTGACACGGACAGCCACACCCACACACGGGGGCAGAGAACCTGCCACCCCAAGGGCTGGCTCCCATAGCCTGCTATGCATCAAGAACTACATTTTAAAAAGAGAGGAAAAGAAAAACATGGCAGTGTATGCTATCAAGTTGTGGGGCCACCGGCCTGGTGAGCACACGCCCTTCCTTTTTTCCAGCAGATGGAGAATCCGCTCTAAGGCAGGCACAGAGGCACGTGCAACTGGAGATGCTGGAGACAGGTCTAGGTTAGGACGGGGCTGTGCAAGGCTGGGGCTCCCCAGCGTTGGTGAGCAGAGACTGCGCACACCACCCCATACCCACAGCGCACATTCTCAGCAAGAAGGAAAGATCCTTAAGAACTCTAGAACTTCTGTAAGAGCATCTACTTTAAGGATCACCTTTAAAGCAGGGAGGGGGTTGCAACTGTACCAATTCTCTACTACCTCATCCTGGCAGAACTCACAGCTATAGTTCTCCGTAGTTCTCAGAACACCTGCTGGTGTTTCTTAGAGGCAGGAAATGGACAAACATGGAGCTGCCTTAGGTGCAACCCTAAACGGGCTTCACTCCACTCACTGTCCAGCCCAGGACAAATCTCTCAAGGCCCAGTGAACAGTGAATTGGCCTGGCCTTCTGGTTCCCAGAATCTTAGGAGGAACGTGGATCTAACTCACTCTTCCAGGATTCAATGGAATAGGATTTTACAAGGTATTACTGGATCCTTGGGGCCAGTGTGGATCTATCAAGGATCATAGTCTATCAGGATCTATCAGGGATCAAAGTCTACAGTGGTCCCAAGATCACCCCAGGTTCAAAGGTTCATTAGGAAAACTCATAGGACTCAGTAGCTAGTCCCATTTATTATAGCAAAATGATGCAAATCAAAATAAGCAAAGAGAAATGGCATGTGGGGCGAAGTCTGGAGGAAACCAAGAGCAAGCTTCTCGGAGGCCTTCCCCAGGAGAGTCACACAGAACAATGTCGCTTCATTCCTCCAGCAATGATTGTGACAATGCATGTGAAATGTCCAGCAAGGAAGCCCATTAGAGATGCAAAGCCCAGGATACGCGTACTTGGGGCCGGTCCAACAGGCTCCCTCCGCATACCATGCGCCAAAATTCCACAGTCCCGGAAGGAAAAGAGATGTTCAGATAAGTCATACTGTTTGCATAAACGATCTGGGCGCGGTGAGCCGCTCTGTTCTGGGAATAGTGGGAATGTTTCTGAAATGTAAATTCCCAAACACCAGCCAAGGGCCCCAGCAGGACTCCTGAAGGACAGCGGGCTTTGCTATGTCAACTCTCTGCACGTCTGCCATACGCCTGCCCGTGTCCTTGAATGGCACTGGATCTAAATAAAAAACTCAGCTTCACACTGAAAACGGAGAATACGTGTCAGCAGCTCCTCGCCTCAGTAACCTTCCGACGCTGCAACTCCCACCTGTTTTTAAGCACTGACCCAATCAGAATGTGAATGTTTAAAAATATAAATGTGCTTTTGGAAAAAAGAGCAAATACCTCTTTGTTAATTTTGTTGGTTTCAGCCACCCGGTCGGCCAGTCCGGGGTGCTGGACCGGAGGTGCCGGGATGGGCTGCATGGCGATCAGCTGTATCTTACTGGGGACCCGCCGGCTGGCCTCCGAGGACCGGGACAGCCTGTCCACGTGCTCGAATATGGAGGCCGACGAGTGCTGCTCATTTCCCGAACTGGGCGGTGGTGGCCCTGGAGCAAAAGGGGAAGCAAAAGCACAAATAAGTAAAGCCATCCTAAAGAAACAGCAAGTAATCGGTCCTCACGCTACTTGGTGCCAAAACTTAGTGCCCTGTTTTGCCTAAAGGTGTTTCAAAGTCTTTAGGAGGAGAAGGGAAAAGGCAGGAGCTGCGCAGTGAGTCACTAAGCAGCTCACGGAGCTTTTAGAGAAACACGGACAGCAGCTCTGACCTCCCGCTCTCATCTGGAAGGAGAGAAACGTAGTCACCAAGGCAATGATACTGGGAAAAAGACCGGGGATGAGGGGAGTGTGGGTCTGCAGGTACGGCCTCTGAGTCTGCGTCTGCGTCTGGCCTCTGAGTTCTGGTTCACCAAGAAAACCAAGGTGAAGACCCATGAGAAGGAAAGGGTCCTACATGTGGGGGATTTGTTCCCACTTTAAAAAAAGAAGACTAGTACCCCTAAAAATCGTCGAGGGGGCTGTGTGGCTCAGTCAGTGAAGTGTCTGCCTTCAGCTCAGGTCATGTTCTCAGGTCCTGGGTTCGAGCCCCATGTCGGCCCCCCTGCTCAGCAGGGAACGGTCTTGTCCCTCTCCTCCTAGCTCATGCTCTCTCACACTCTCTCTGTTTGTCTCTCTCAAATAAATAAAATCGTAAAAAGATAAATAAAACAGGACAGATTTGAACAAAACAGTAGGAAATAGGAGCAGCTATTTGACATAAGGAACGCACACACATCAGTGGTATGTAAGTCTTTGTACTTCCTCTCCGTGTGAATTACATTCATTCGTTACCCCACAGGATTAGAAATGGTTGTTGCAACTGTGAATGAATGACGCCTCTGGTAGCGAGGAGGCAGAGTTGTCTCGATTCAGGCTATTCTGGGGCTTTCTTTCTCTGCCCTGGGCAGGGAGGGAGCCTATCTGTGCAACACAAGCACAGCTGGGCACCACCATTCATCTGGCGGCCGCTGCTCAAATTACAGACAGGATGCCTAAAAGGAGGTAATTAGCTTCTCCACATAGTCTAGCCTGGCTAACTGAAACTTAGCCTTATAAGAGAACTTACAAGGTAGCAGCAAATGTCACAAAGGGGAGGGGGCATTAAGCTACTGACACTTAAAGGTGAGACTGCTTTCCTCCAAGAGGGTGAAAAGACCAGGACACACAGATGACAAAGGAAGAATCATCCCCGCAGTGCTGTGTGCCTGCCTGGGTACCTGCGAGCTGCAGGCCTGGGACCAGCTCCTGTCTGGGCCCTGTTCCAGCCCCCAGCCGTGGTCATGGCTCATGGCTCTAGAATTCACCACTGCACCCAGAGACACACGAGAAGCCCAGAAAATCATCAAGCTTCCATACTGCTCAGAACCTAGCCTTTCTAATATATATATTTTATAACTGGGTTATTTTTATTGTTTGCCATGTACTGCATACTTTAAACACACACACACACACACACACACACAAACACACACAAAACATGTGGACAACAATAACCAACAGCGAGTACAACTGGAGACACAGATTCATGGGTGCGAATCTGCCTTAAGGTTAAGTTTAGAGACTTTGGATAAAAACCCATTTCTATTCAAATATTACAAAACAAAATTGTAATGATAGAAATCAGAGTATGGGATACCATCGATGGAGCAGAGTGACAGAGGGAAGCGCAGTATCCGCTGCTAAAATGCTGAACCAAGGGGCAGCTGGGTGGCTCAGTAGGTTAAAACCTCTGCCTTCAGCTCAGGTCATGATCCCAGGGTCCTGGGATCGATCCCCGAGTCGGACTCTCTGCTCAGCAGGGAGCCTGCTTCCCCCTCTCTCTCTGCCTGCCTCTCTGCCTACTTGTGATCTCTGTCAAATGAATAACTAAAATCTTTAAAAAAATAATAAATTTAAAAAATAAATAAATAAAATGCTGAAGCAATAGGACACTTCCAGAAATACGAACTTCATTATCTGTGGGTGAATACAGCCAGAGGGCATCAGCACCAAGGCCCAGGGCCCCCCAGTTACTATCCGGTGAGGCAGGGACCCCATCTCTCCCTCCCACTCCATCCTGTCCCAGCGCCTCGGACTCCAGTCCCAGAGCGCACATCTGCTGAACACAGGACTACACGACCAGTCACCTCAACTAAGTTTATAAAATGTTACCCCAAAGAGACAAAGAATTCTAATTTATGACCTCAGCTCGTTTCATAAATAAGCACTCCACAATGACCTGGAAAACTCTGATGTGACAGACACTCAAAACAGTTGCTGTGCAATCTCTCTAAAACTATGAATTTGTGTTGCAAACCTTTTTTTTTTTTTTTTTCAAGATTTATTTATTTGAGAGAGAGAGGGCAAGCGAGCAGGAGCGGCAGACGGAGAGAATCCTCAGGCAGACTCCCCGGCCGAACGCACAGCCCGACTCGGGGCTCCATCCTAGGACCCTGAGATCACGACCTGAGCCGAAACCAAGAGTTGGAGACTCAGCAGACCACACTTTCCTGCCTTGCCTACTCTTTCACACGTGCCACAGTGGATGTCCGCTCAGCTCCAGCTAAGAATTCCATTCTAGAATTCGGAATTTGTGCAAAGCTTATTAATGAAGTTCCAACTACTTCAAAATCACACCCTTGCACACGCGAGTTTCACAGTCCTTACCTACTGGCTGGCATCCTGCTGACAGAAGTGTGGGGGATGTGGCATTGCACAAGGACAGCACAGTGGGGGCACAGTAACACTGTGAATGCCACCGCCTTCACTCGAGGAAGGTGCGTCACCTCCCTATCTCCTCTCGCTCTCCCCAGCTCTGCTAAAGGGAACCCCTGGTAATGCTGTGACTTAATCTAAAACCATGACACAGTGGCATCTGAGTCAGTAACCTCATAAAGGTCTATCCATGGACAGTCCTGTGTGCATCATGGTCCAGCTGCCTTCCACAGACCGTCAGCTGGGAAGGAATCAAGCATGACCTCTAATGGACCAAAACCAAAACCATGCTCTTTTCTCAGCGATCATTGCCATGTAGGTCTTGGAAATGTCAGATGACTTGTGACATCCATCAAAAGCCTGGCCAAGGAGTGGGAAGGGACCCAGTGGCCATACCACCTGCTGGGATAAGAGGGGATGCTGGCCCCAGGGCAACATGGAGGAGGGACCCGAATGGTTCTCAAGCAACGGACTTGCCACAGAAGAAAGACTTTCACATGTTTACCAAAAAAATTCAAAAGCTAGGATTAGAAACTTGCCATCTTTTCTCTAGGCTATTTAATTAAGTTCTATGCAAGCAATAAAATGCCTTCACGGCAGCTTTACAGAAATAAAGTGAATTGATATTTACAGTGAGAAAATCATCTTTCTAAAACATGAAAATAACATGCAGACTGTGGTGTCTCTCCAAATCGTAAGAGCAGCAGCTAAGCTTCTAGAACTCACAAAAACATCGAAGCCAATTGCCTCCTGCCACAGGCAACTCAGTCCCACACCTGACATGCTCACTACCTGGATTTTGAATATACGAGGATGGTGACTTTTGATTTTTGTTACCCACGCAGAATACACCAAAACTGTTGGGAGTTAAATGTAAGAACAAAAAGTAAGATTTTCTCAGATAAGCAATTAACAGGAAGAGAGAAACTCCAGAGCAGATTCTTGCCCCCCCCCCAAATATTTCCTTCCTGGGATCAAAATTAGATTTTAGTCCTGTCTATCTGAAACCGAGCACTTGTCTTCACGGTGCCAGACAACTTCTAAGATTCTGTGAAACTGAATCCAAAGAAAAAAAACTCTTCCCTTATTCTAAGGGGGTTTTCTTTAACATCAAGAAGGAGCGGGAAGGAATTTCAAAAATGAGCTAGTTTAGTCCCACAGAAGCCCCAAAGGCTGAGGGACTCACAAGGTTACACACATGACAGTGACAGATCAGGCCCTCTGGCTTCCAGCTAGAATCTGTTCATTGACAGAATATGGCTCATTCTGTATTGCATTTTCAAACAAAGAAATTTGCGATGACAGATGTTTAAGTCTAAAAATTAGCATTAAAAATGATATCTGAGGGGCGCCTGGGTGGCTCAGTGGGTTAAAGCCTCTGCCTTCAGCTCAGGTCATGGTCTCAGGGTCCTGGGATCGATCCCCATGTCGAGCTCTCTGCTCAGCGGGGAGCTGCCTCCCACTTCTCTCTCTGCCTGTCTCTCTGCCTGCTTGTGATCTCTCTCTCTCTCTGTGTCAAATAAATAAAATCTTTTAAGAAAAAAAATAAAAATAAAAAAGTAAATAAAAAAATAAAAAATAAAAATGATATCTGAGGCATCCCATTCTTCTCTGCATTACTAAAAGAGTCCTGAGATATAAATTAAACTCCAGCAAATGTAAGAGCACACTCATTAACAGAATCTGTGAAACTAAAACCAAACTACCTCGCCATCACACCAGAAAGTGTCCCTAAGTCTAGTTAGAACCTGTGGGCCTAGTCTGACCATAGAGCATGAGGTCTACAGTACAGTCCTTTGGGGTGGACATGAAGTTCATTCCAGACCTAACAAGCCGCAGACTACAGACACAAATGCGCTCCACTGTTGGACCCCATGGAACTAGCTGCAGGAAGAAGGCTCTAGCAACAGGACCCAACAGGATGCACTTGGACCCATGACAAATAAAGGGCCTTCTGGCAGTGACAGCTGAGAAAAATCCAGAATTGGATCACAAGAAGGTCCCTAAATGCTGGAGGTAGTTTTTGAGACTCTGGTTTTCATTTGATTTCTCCTGTTCTTCGGGGAGGAAAACCATTAGGACTCTAAACTAGAATGGAACGTGGCTATTAACCTCAAAACACACTTGAGCGATCCCCTAACCTCTGGCACGGTGTCCTGCCTCCATCCAGACACCAGTTCGACATTAGGCAGTGATACTCAATGCGGAGAAATTCACCATATGGATGATGAATATTCCCCTGCAGACTTTTTTTTTTTTTTTTTTTTTTTAGTGTCTAGCATTTGAAGTAGCATAAAACCTGATCCTCTTGGAATCTCATAATCCCTACGTTTACCACGGAGAATGGGAAGAGTCACCGACCGCTCTGCGGAGCTCTGTGGGGCTGGACATCGTTCACCGCTCCCGGTGTCTTGTCTCCAGCGTCCCTCTCGCCGGACTCCTCGCTTACGGTAGAGTCAGCATCCGAGGGAGAAACTCTACAGTCACAAAACAAATGCAAACGTTAGGGGACGACGACACAGGGTGGGGGTTGGGGAGAGGTCCCATTAATTTAGATGTGGAAGTCAGGCTTCTGGGCAAAACAGACCGAAACTAGACCGTTCCCAAAAACCATCTTCAAGGATAGCACATGGTCCCCTCCTGAAGACAATATCACACGGCTTCTAGGGCTCAGCAGGCGGCATTCCAACAAATGCTAGGAAGCTAGCTAAAGGCCGGCTGGAGGACGGTCCCTCAGTTACCAGAGCTCTGGACTGGCAGTCTGAGTCTGGCACAGATTGTATCATAAAATCTGTATTCAGGCCCAGTTCCAGGTCAATGGGGACTGCAGAATCCCAAAGAACCCAGGATGGTCCTATCGTCAACCCCACAGAACCCCACAGCTCTGGGAGAAGTCCATACTTACAATACAAAAGCAACGATCTCCCCTGAGCTTTGATTCTGCCTATCAAAAGCAAGGGTGACACAGAACCAACTTGCACGAGGCTAATCAAAGGCCTCAACCAGTTAGCACCCCTTCTCTCTGGGCCCCTGAGGGATGCTAAAGTCCTACATTAGCCATGCAGACCACTGAAATGTTGCCTCTAAATGTTTAGGATGAGATGACCAAGGGAAGAGGAAAAAAAAAATGGCAAAATTATACTAACATATTCAACAGTCTTTAATGATTTGATTTAGTCTTAGCCAGCAAGATGATTAAGCAAATAACATCTCTCTACATAATTCATTTTCTTTTGTAAAGATCGTGGTGTAATATCCGTTAAAATTGTTAAAACTAGGCCAGAAGCCCCTGGGGTAGGTTTTCTGGGAAGTCAGAAATCGTGACAGCGTTTCAAATGTTGGTATGATCACACACTTCTTCCCTCTTTGCAGGAAATCAAGATTTGGAGTTCAAAGCTCAAAGGCAGGCTGATAATTTGAGGCTTCCATACCCTAGTGTTGATTGTGCTGAGATCTGAAGGCAGCTGCATAAAACCTGACTCCGAACTTTCACCCAGCTACGGCCCTTCTCCGAGGATCAGAGGGCGATGGGGGACTTCCAGGGGGCATGTTAACATGCAACCCTCCGCCTGCTTCCCTTTGATAGGAGGAATGGAAAGACACTAGGGATGGGGAGTGGGACAGGGAGGAGACGGTGCCGAGTCCATGGAAACATGCTAACGAGGGTGACAACACAGGCGGCCAGAGGGAAAGCAAGCAAAGAAAAAAGGATCTGATGAAAGTCCCCCGCAGGCAAAGCAATGAAGGCAGAGCCAGCCGCTGGCACAGCAGCAAAGGCAAAGCCAACCACTGGCTGCGTGCCTATGATGTGCAGTGCACTTTTTAGACATTTCTTCTGATACCATCTCCAGAGGGCCCAGAATGATCACCCCAGAATATACCCACCAGGCTAGGCAAGAGCTAATCAAGTATCGAGGTGCGGGGCAGGGGGACACCACCAAAGAATCTGGCCACCTCTGGTGGTCCCCTGGCGTGGATCAAGAGCCCTCCGGTTCGTGGACTTTGGGCAAGCTGCCGCCAGTGTCCTGGGCTGCGAACCCAAGGAATACTCACCATCAGCTCTTGGGACACTGGAAACTGACAAAACTGAGGAGGGAAACATGCTCTGCAACAGGGAACAAGACAGAAAGCCCGATAAGAACCTTCCTCTGTGACGGACGTTCTTGGAGGGGATCTTGGCCTTGGGGCTCGGCACGTCTCCGTTCTCAGAGGGCGTGGTGTGGTCCTTCACAGGTCCGGGCAGTGGTGCTGGCTCGTGAATCATCAGGATGTCGTCTTTATTGTGCTGACCCAGATGCTGCTTAGCAAAGTCAAAGCCCTTCACACTAGGGATCTGCAACTAAAACACACACACGTACACACACAAGTGAAGACCGTCAATCTGAAATCTGAGGACTGTGAGAGCTGGTAAGACTGCTGAGCGCTGACTTCTGACCTGAGATGGTGCCTGCCAGCCCATCATTCTAATTCAACAAGCATCGCTAAATCATTAACCGTGTGCACAGTGCCGTTCACACGTAGGGTTTGCAGAAAAGACAGACCCTGGCGAAAGATTAAAGAAGAGTACAGGATCAAAGAGCTAGACCATAATGCAAATCGTATCACAAGACGATACCTGACCCACTGTCACAGTAGCGCGATCACATGCTAGGCGATTCCGGAGGGAGTGGCACGAGCGAGATACTCTTTTTGTTTTTTTTTTTTTTAAGATTTTATTTATTTATTTGACAGGGAGAGAGAGATCACAAGTAGGCAGAAAGGCAGGCGGTGGGGGGGTAGCAGGCTCCCCACTGAGCAGAGAGCTGATGTGGGGCTTGATCCCAGGACCCTGAGATCATGACCTGAGCCGAAGGCAGAGGCTTAACCCACTGAGCCACCCAGGTACCCCCGAGAGAGATATTCTTTATAGAGAAATGGAGACTTGAGCCAGGATTCACAGGACAGGTAGAACTTGGAAATGAAAAGGGGCAGGTACACAGAGAATGTTCTAGATCATGACCAGAGAACACTTCTGGGCTGGGAAGACATTCCGTCAGCTGCCCTAGAAGGGTCAGAATGTGGGGAGGGGGAGAAGAGGGGGGCCAACGCCAAATGCCAGTTTCTAGAGCAGAAAACCATGAAATATTTCTGAAGAGGCAGATTTCTAAAATCCAAGCAGACAGGACACAAAGGGCTGTCGGAGGGCCAACGGTACCCACGCAAGAAATGACAAAAGCCTGAGCCCCAAACCCTAGCAATGGAAACGGGAAGGAATGAATAGATCTAGAGACCGGACTGAAGGATCTGGAAGCCAAAAATAGACGCAGGAGGCAAAGGAGGGAAAGCAGCCAGTGATGACTTCAATGACTTCTAGGCAGGCGTCCTGAGCAGGGAAAGGGACATTCATCATGAAAGGATGCTAACCTGAGGAGATAAAAAGACGGGTTTCACTTTAGACACGCTTAGTTGGAGATGGCAGAAAAAGCTCCAACGGAGAGTAGCCCTGTGTGGCTGGACACGGAGGACAATAGCTTGGGGGAAATTTCGGGCTGGAGACAGGACTTTGAGAGAATCTGTACAGAAGAGGACAGGTAGGGAACCTGAGACTTTTCTCTCTTTTTTTTTTCCCCCTCAGATTTTTCAAGATGAAAACAGAGTCTGTGGATAAAATGTTGGGGAACATCTAATAGTTTGGGGCTCCAAGGAGGAAAAGGAGGCAAGGAAAAAATAGATAACCTCAAAGAAAAGAATTTGTAAAGTTTGATGTAACAGAAGGCAAGATAGAGAATTTCTAGAAACCAGTGGCCAACGGAAGTCCTGGGGGGCACAAGGAGGAAGGAGAGAGGGGTCTTCAAAAAAGCCCCACCTCTCACACTGGGGGTCGCAGAAGTCCTACAACCCACCACCCAGAGCTTCCCACTCGGCTTCCAGCTTCCTGCATGAACACAGGAAAGGTGCTAAAAAGTACAGAGAACTGTGGGCAACAAAGGTGAGGCTCCCTTTGTGCGACACTAAAAGTGTAGGGGGGAGGGGTCGTGCGTCATTAATTTGAGCTTGCAGGTAGAGGAAACTCAGCTGCATTTCAGGAATTGTCCCAATGTCCTCCTTGGAAAGAAGGCCACAGCACAACCGAAACCCTTAGCCAAGCTGCATTCCACCCCTAGAGACCGTCCATCCGTCAAAGACAAAGGCCAAACCAACCTAAGGAGTTATTTTAGACAATGTGTTATAAAGAAGCAAAAGGTTTTGCCATATCTGTGTTAATTTTATGCCAAATGAGCACCAGGGGCTTCTGTTGGTGATCTCGAAGGTCTTTTAAGCACCACAAATCTACTACGATCAGTGAAGAGAAGGGAAGGAGTCTGCAGTGATGACTTCTGCCAGCAGAGGGGGACAAAACTTACTAGAAGTGCGGTCTACACAGATGTTGCTTGGAAACAAAAGGTAAAGACCCCATGTGGCTGTATTTTCTAAATTAATGATGTCATGTGACAAGGCCAAGCGACTCCACCACAGTCCTTGGCTCAGGAACACTCTTCCATGAATATGAACCCAAACCTGCCACCCTCTGGTTCCCCGTCCCTTCCAACCACTCAGGATAAGTCAATCTCCTCCTCCACAGACTGTGACCTTCAGCAGGGTTCCCTCAATCCCTGGGGGTGTTCGTCTTCCTAGGGGCATGCAGCCACTTTGAGACCGTCAACATCCAGATGGACAAGCTCTGTGTACTCTCTTTACCATCACCAGTGATTTTCCCATCACCAGTGTGCCTGTAGTCTAGGCATCCTGTTCCCTGCTACTGCCCCCACCCCCCATTCTAAGGGTCCTTCTCCTGCTTTACAGGAGAGAGGCGCCCCCTCACCCACACAGGAGCCTTTACCCAGCCGCACCTCATGGCAGCTCCCTAAACCAGCGGCCCCTGAAAGAATCACAAGCATAATAAATGGTCGCCGAGTCAACACCATCAACGCCATTTAAGAAAACATGGTATAATCTTTTTTAGTCTATTTCCCAGCAAGAAACTAAATGCCTCCAATGACTAAGAGACAATCAATGTTGTAAGGCAGATGGTCTGCTTTACCAAAATTGAAGGAGGAGCCGCAGATCGCCTCCTCCAAGCAGAGGTCTCCAAGTGAATGAGGGAAAAACAAAACAACTCTGCCTCTGTGTGCAGTCAGCGTACCCGAAGCCCAGGAGTTAATACAACTGGTCTACCCTGACAAACGTGCCAGGGTTCATGCAAGAAACAAGCGTATGTATGTGTCAAATGCTTCATTATTTTGGCTGTTGGCAGTTATTATAAATACCTACGCATTCTTGGCTATCAGATAAAAGCTATGACATTAGATACAAAATTTTATAATTTAGCAACAGGGTGTGACACATGGTAGACCATCTGTAAATACTGGATGACTAAATGAATTTTTAAAAGTCAACTGAAGCTTCAAACTTGCGGCTCTTGTGGAGAGCCATGAAAAAGGGTATACGTCATCAATAACTATATGGCCATCGAAGCCCTGTGGGTTTACTGTTGATTCCCACTAACATCATCAAATATCTCCATTAGATCCTTGCAATTCTCACCAGCAGGGTAAGTCTCCACCTTCTACGACAATAGAAATGTGGCGACTATTCGGTGCTTCTGCACGAAACAAAAGCTATCTTAGAACACCCAGAAGGAAGAAATTAGAGAAAATCTTGCCCTCTCGTGGAATTAGCTCCTTTTGTTTCATCCTTACTTTCCAGAATGCTTTTTCTAGCTTTTCCATTTCTTTAAAAAAAAAAAGAAATCTAGTATTAAATCTGGCTGTATTGTATCCCCAGCTTCCACATGCAGAATAAGCTTCAATCAGTATTTTATAGAAGAAGAGCCACAATTAATTAGTGCCTTCGATATTTCCATTAGGACCCCTTATTTCTGAGGAAAGGAGGCTCTTTTGTTCCTTCTCTCTTTAATATGTCACAGAGGGGACAGCCCGATTGTCCGTGCCCCACTGGAATAACGCCGCCACCAAGTCAGAGCGGGCGGGTAAAGCAGGTCAGCCGAAGAACAGGAGAGATGCCTGATGAATTCTAAAGCACGTGAGCTGTGAACATACTACAGCCCGGGCGGAACAAGACGGAGCGAGTCTCCAGCCCTCCAGGGAGCGGGAGGCCCTGGGAAGAAGCAGTTAAGACGACAACAGAAGTCACAGAGCAGACCCCAGCCGCGCCGTCTCAAAGACAGCGGCATTGTCTTCCCATTTCTTACTGGACGGATGAGATCCGTGGACGTCTCCACAGTCGCCGCGCTGCTTCCATGCGGAAGGCGGGGGCACGGTGTCGTTACTGCCTGTGTCTGCCGTGCCGTCGGGCCTCGGTCACCCTGCAGAACCCCAAGACTCTGCCGCCCCCGGGGGCTGCAGCAGATCGCAGCCGAGGGACCGCCGGTGAACTGAACTCTCCACGTATTAGGTGCCACGGGGTCCCTGCAGACACTCAAAGGGCAACCCGGCCACGGGGGACGAGATGAACTTGGCTGAGATGGGAGAAACGCCCGTGGAGCCTCTCTCTTCAGTCAGCTGTCCACACGGCCTCCCGACGCGGTCATTCGGACATAAATGTGTTCAAGCTGCTCTCCCTGCTGAAAACCCTTCTGTGGCTCCCCACTACCTACAGCACCACTGCCCACCGCTGATGTGCCCGACAGCTCCTCCCAGCCTGGCTCATGCCTCCTGTCACCTTTGGCTGTGCCCTTCCAGACGTTTGCTCCATCATGCCCGACGTATGGGCCATCCCCTCCACCTGGGCTGGCTCTCACCTGGCTTCACCTCTACTTCTGAGCTCCAGCCCCAGCCCTGCCTCTTTCCAGGAGGCAGAGGCAGCCCCCCACCCAACGGCGGGGTAGGGGGGTGCGGAGTGGGTCTGCCCCTCCTCCCTGCTTCTAAGATAGCCTAGACAGACTTCCACTGCTGTGTGTCCTTCTCCTTCCGGAAGCCCTCGAACCAGGGACTGCACGTTGCCGGGGCTTGCAACCAGCCTGGCCCCGCTTGGCTCAGAGAAAATGCTCAGTGTTTGCTGAACGGATACGCAGTGACTAAGGCAGCTCCGTGTGGCTGCCCGCAGTACCCACTGGTCAGGAACCATGGTCCCACGACAACCAGAGATCGGACTGTCCCCACGGGAAGGAACAAGTGTGACAGGACCAGCGGCATCTAGCCAATGCCATTCCTCTCTTCAAACAGAACCTCAACAGGGCGATGTGGGTCCAGCTGCCGTTTTCCTGAGACCAGTAAACAGGGATGACTTTAAAGAGACTCCAGATGAAAGAGAAGGGTTAGATTTGGTTTTCTAATGATTGGAAATAAAAAAGGACCCTGTCTCAAAATGTGAGAGAACGGCCTCTCCTTCATACCATATGATCAAACTAATCCACTCCCCAGCCAATCTGAAGAGGCTTCCTGCTCATTACAGGGGGCGGGGGGGGGGGGGTGTTGGTGGGCACGTGTACTGTCTGCGATGTTGGTAGCTCTGGGATTACTGAGCTCGAGGAGCAGTGAGGCAGCAGCAAGGGGGCAGGGTGAGCAGAATACGGAGACAACAGAGAGCTGGACCAAAGGAAAAAGAAGTCTTGAAGTCCCAGGGGAAACTAGCACCTTTTCAGACGAGATCGGGCGCGTTCAGGGTGGTATGACCGTAGACAACTAGCACCTTTTCAAATCGTCCCAAGGGATGGGCTGGATCGAGGCCCTTCACTACTGCCGGGTAAATCTTAGAAGAAACACTGGTGAAGGAGAAATAGGACTCTCAACTAAACAGAGATCATCCTTTTCCCATTATAAACACACAACAGAATCTATACGGTAGTTTCCTGTGCCAGCGAAGCAAGGACCACCCTTCTGAAATGCCATGGAAGTTAGGCCCCCTCACCCAGGTCAGAAGACGCAGACTCCCCAGGGACTCTGCCACACAGAAAACCTTCTGACAAATAAGTTGTAAAGACATGCACAGATCCTCCAACACACGCAAAGCGAGAGCAACCCCAGGGCTGGAGTTCTATTTGAAACTCTGTCCACCTGATTTTTTTTTTTAAGGATTTTATTTATTTATTTGAGAGAGAGAGAGAGAGACAGCAAGAGAGGGAACACAAGCAGGGTGAGTGAGAGAGAGAGAAGCAGGCTTCCTGCCGAGCAGGGAACCCAACATGGGGCTTGATCCCAGGATTCTGGGTTCATGACCTGAGTCGAAGGCAGACACTTAACGACCGAGCCACCCAGGTGTCCCTCTGTCCATCTGATTTACAGCAACATCTGGTGCATGAAGATATTTCGGCAGAAAAGTAAGAGAAGGAGAAAACTTGGGGAGCATCCTGTTTTGAACTCAAGGGATGCTGTCCTCTGACATTTGCATGAAGTAACAGATGACAGATGGGCTTTCCCAGGGAGTGTTTAAGTTAGGGAACCTAGAACATGAAACACCTGAATCCATAACCATCTACATTGGGCATCGCTCTCTGCAACCACACTCTTTCACCAGAACAAAAACATTTCCAAACTCACTGTTGATCTTACTAAAATGAAATTCACACTATGAATGATTTAGTGCCTCCAACACTTTTTCCAGGGTTTTCCACGGCACTATCTTGTCTAAGAACAAAACAATCTTAGCACACTCCGTAAATAATAAATGGAGATAGGTAATAAATATAATGTTAATGTACAAAATGCTTCCAATACACTTGATAACCATCCACTTCCAATTTAGTCACGATTTTGCAATTTTACCTAATTCCTAAGAAAAGGAATACTCTTCATTTACTTTTACAAAGTACAATAAATTCAGAATGCTTACTTTTTTTTATTCAGCAGGTGTACCTTTGTAATGGGCAGAATTTTTTAGACCCAGACAGAATAAAGCTAAAAAGTTAACAGACAACCCTTTATCTCTTGTTCTCTCTCTTCCTTGCTTTTTCTTATCAAAGTTCCTGAGTCAAGTACGTTCCTCTAAATGTGTGAGACCCACGGAGGGGGCACATTCACACACAGTGGACGATGACCACTTTCCATCCCTGTGGTAATGGCCTGTCCCCTGATATACTAGAGGTGAACGGCTACTGCATTCTCTTCCAAGGTTTGTCAGGTTTCTTTCGCTCACACCAGATCAACCAAAACTCAATCCTTACCAAAACCTAATGTCTTTGCTCTGAAGCTGGTACGTGACAGTTCAAGATTGCAGAAATCACTGAAACATAAAAGTGAGAATTGCTAGTATTATGAAAACTAAATGGGATGCTTCGGTACGACATGAAAAAGATGTTTAAAAACACACTGCTGTCAAATTCGGTGTAAGTGAACAAGCTCTAGAAGATTACAGAGTTGGGGTGGGATCGGGGAAAAAAAAAAAAACGGAATTTTACAATCAGGTTGCTCGTTTTTCTCCAAAGAAACCCACACTGGAAACTGCATTTTGGTGTTGTTTTTTAATTTTTTTAATTTTAATTTTTGTTTTTGAGAGGGAGAGAGAGAATCACAAGCAGGCTCCGTTGGTGTCTCGGGTGTGGGACAGAGCCCGATGTTGGTATCCCTGATGTGGGACTCAGTCTCACGACCCTGAGATCATGACCTGAGCCTAAATCAAGTCAGACACGTAAAGGACGGAGCCACCCAGGTACCCCAGGTGTGTTGTTTCTTATGAGAAAAACCAAACAAAATCCTCTGAGTAAACCAAGAGTCCAAAAAATAAAATGTTAAAAAAAAAAAAAGGACTCAGGGGCACCTGGGTGGCTTAGTCATTAAGCATCTGCCTTCAGCTCAGGTCATGATCCAAGGGTTCTGGGATCAAGCCCTGCATTAGGCTCCCTGCATAGTGGGGAGTCTGCTTCTCTTTCTCCCACTCCCCCTGCCTATACTCCCTCTCTCACTGTCTCTCTCTCTCTGCCAAATAAATAAATAAAATCTTTAGAAAAAAAGAAAAAAGACTCGAGGTACATCAAAAGACTGGTGAATACAGACCCACTCATATATTTAAATTAAAATATTTAAGGAGTATAGTATCATTTTTCTAATGATTAGTTGGTCTTGATGAAGGCACACAGTGGCTTTCTGATACAGTGGACAGAAACTAAAGGAGCCGTCCAGTGGTACCGTGTACAAAAGAGACACACAGATCTGAGACAACCTCCTTTGGCTCCTGTTCTTTGAAAATATCCAGGGTGACTATAGATCAGAATTCATACAAAAATGGATGTGATCTTTGAATTAACCATTTCGTAAATAAAATTACAGGAGAACTCAGCACTCGTGACACGGCTAAGCCTTGATAAGGGCTTCATCTTCGCGGCCTATAATTAAGAATACAGAAGAATCGTGGTTCCAGTAAGCAAATGTGAGGCAAAGAGATACCACCACTAAAGCCAAAAAAGTATCCCTCTCAGCTTTCCGCCCCACTGCTGAGCATCGAGAGCCTGAGCTCGGCCTACCCCAGCCCGTGAGACCACCTGCGTGCAGACTGGGGCTCACCCTCTCACCTTCTGGCGCTGCTGGATGCTGGCCACCGTGTCAGGCTGGAAGTCCAGCTTGTCCGTGCGGCAGAGTTTCCAGTACAGGATGACGACAATCACCATGACCACCAGCACTGGAATGACCACGCCGACAATGACCCAGAGGTTGCTGCTCTGGGACTCGGGGGACGGCCTCTTCACTCTGTCCAAGGCTGCAGGGAGGGAAGACAGGCTGTTCATTAACTGTTCTGCACTCACCTCCCTGACGGCCTGTCTGTGCAGGGAACGTGGCTTCTTCTATGAGAAACCTGGAAGCTCTTCGTCATTTCAGGTTGAGGCAAATGGTTAGACTCTGCAATCTCCTGATGGCCAGAAACACTGCCTAGAGGGACCTTAACGCCCGAGGGACCAGGGTGACATACGGACAGGTCTAAAGGAGCACGGCTCATCTGACGGCAGGGCTAGGTTAATTCCAGGTCTCCTGAGTCCCGGGTACCCCACTGGCTCTGCCCTAATCTCACTGCAGGAACGTTTCCATACTAAAAGGCAGAAATCCCCATAAACGGTCTACCTTACGGGGTCTGCCTTAATTTCTTCACCTGTGTATCTCTCTAAATTCCTGAAACAAGATTTAAGGTACCAGGTGTCAGTTTAAACATTATATGACCTCCAACTTACTTACTCAGAGTTTGCCCCTCCCCACCCTCCTGATCACCTCCCCCCTAACCCCGACCCCGACCACTGCCGCAGCCTCCCAGCTTCCCTGGCCTTGGAGGAACTCGCTTCAAGTGCTCTGCCTTTCTCTCCTTTACCAGCTCCTTTCCTAACCTCCCCTCCTGGGCCTGGGCCCTCGTCTTCTTCATACCGCGCTCATCCTCTCAAAGGACTCAGCTCCTCTTAAAGCTCAGTTTCCAGTTACCAAAATGTCCCCCTCCCCTCTGCCCAACCTTCTCACCCATTATCATCACTTCATAAAAACTGCTCCGTGAGAAGGCGAGTTTCCTCCTTGCCTAAGTTGTTCTGTCCTGGAGGCCTTTGCCTTATAAATGGTACCTTACTATTTTCTTTTTCCAAAGATTTTATTTATTTGAGAAAGAAAGAGAGAGACCGAGCAGTGGGGAGGGGCAGAGGCAGAGAGAGAAGCAGACTCCTGCTGAGCAGGAAGCCGGATGCTGGGCTCAATTCCAGGACCTGGAGATCCTGACCTGAGCTGAAGGCAGATGCTTAACCAACTGAGCCACCCAGCCGTCCTGGTATCTTACTAATTTAAAGTGCATTTTATTACATAAATGTTGTCATCTCGATACAGTGCACTTTAGTCATTAATACGGTCGTGACTCTGAGTCTTGTCTTTTCAAATACAGTTCAGTCTCCAGGGGCAGGGGCTAAGTTTTATGCTCTTTTCATATTCCATGATGGTTAGCACCTGCCATGGGATCAAAATGATTCTGCTCAAAGATGTAACAACAGGAAAGATTCTCGGCGCTGGTGTACGGGTGGGTTCCGGCCTCTGAGACACCAGGGAGCCGAGCAAGCAGTCCACAGCTTGAGTGCCATGGAGGAGGCACAAATTACACAGCAGAGACCACACGGGAAATGGAAAAAGGGACAAACTATTAATCTTATCTTTAAATTTGGCCTGAAGAGCGTCTATACACGTAGCTCATTTTGCATGAAAACGGACAACACGGGAGGGACAGAATCAAACCAAGGAGCTGTGACAACCGGATGCTCTTCTTAGTTCTGACCTAGGAACACCCAGGAGGGGCCCAGATGGACCCAAGCAGGCCCGGCTCCCAGGGTCGACAGCTGCCCGGGGCTGAGCCTGACGCCGGCCGAGGCTTCCAATCCCTTGGATCTTTATCCTGTGGTTTTTAGCAGGAAACTGAGGGAAGAGAGGTGCAAACAACAGAGGGAAGGAGCTTCAAAAGCTAACACCCTAGAGTAACTCATCTTCTTTCAGAGGCTTAGCTGGACTGGGGCACCTCTCCTACAATCGAGACGTCCTCGACGAAGACATGTAATAAGTGCTTCGTTATTTTTTTCTCACTGCTTTGAAACAGAACACACTAATACACTATCATATCTCAAATACACAAACCACCAATGGACTGTTTGCTTAGACTCTCCGCATCATCATCTGTGAATGTGACAAAGCGTGCCCTTGAGCCCTGGCCCTGCTTAGATTCCAGGGACAAGGACAGGGGTCACAAAGAGCCTTCCGTTACCGAAGATCACCGTGAAGCTGTCATTTTATAAAGGTGCCTTCGCGGCCTACGTGTTCTTTGTAAAGAACTTTTCAGTATTTTCTGATGCTCTATTCCTTCTAAACACTTACTTATCCCTTTAATGTTGGGAGCAAATATGGCCGAGCTCCGACAAGGATTGCTCTCTGGCTCACAGGCAAAAGCATCCACGTCAAAAGAGCCATCTGGGGCGCCTGGGTGGCTCAGGGGGTTAACCCTCTGCCTTTGGCTCAGGTCATGATCCCAGTGTCCTGGGATCGAGTCCCGCATCGGGCTCTCTGCTCAGCGGGGAGCCTGCCTCCCCCCCCCTCTCTCTGCCTGCCTCTCTGCCTACTTGGGATCTCTCTTTCTCTGTAAAATAAATAAATAAAATCTTTAAAAAAAAAAAAAAAAAGCCGTCTGGTTCATAAAGGAACAATTAGAGAAAGACACTCTTCTGTGTCTCTCCGTTTTCTTAATTTTAAATGCCCAGAATCTGGGAGTTGAAAACTAAGGCACTGGGAGCAACCGCTGCCGGAGGCAGGAGCCAAGAGTCTTCCAACAATAATACAGAAATATCAAAATACCTCTTTCTAAATTGTGAAGTACTGCGAGGACCGGGAGGGAGAGAAACAGCACTGAACCCGGTAAGGATCAAGGACTTCTTTGTGTTGCAAAACTCAGCAGGAAGCCAATAAATGCAGAGGGCACCTCCCAGCTTCCTGTGTGACTAACTGTCCCCACCAACGTCAAAATATGACAGGCAAGATTTCGGAATAAATAGAGAGAAAACAAGTTATTTTAGGTAAGACAAAATTTTTTAAAAAGAGACATAGTACAGGAGTAGGGGGAAAATTGTTACAGTTAACTTAAGGTAACTCACTCTAACCCTGGAGATACAAAATGCTGGGCAGGGGAACAGCTGTGCAAGCTACAAGTACAAGCAGTTGAAATAAAGGACTTGGCAAGTAAATTTTAACAACTGACACTGCGGGGCACTGGAATGGCTCAGTTGGTAAGGCATCTCAAGGTCCTGGGATGAAGCCCTACCTCAGGCTCTGGAGAGGGGGCTCTCAGCGACTCTCAGGGGCTGGAGGGGGGAGGGGCTCAGGGGGCTCTTGGAGAGGCTCTCTGGCTCTCTGCTCAGTGGGAAACCTGCTTCACCTTCTCCCTCTACCCCTCCCCCCACTCATGCTCTCTTGCTTCCTCACTCTCAAATATATAAAAATTCTTTTTAAAAAATGACATTTTAGGGGCCCCTGGGTGGCTCAGTGTGTTAAAGCCTCTGCCTTTGGCTCAGGTCATGATCTCAGGGTCCTGGGATCAAGCGCCACATCAGGCTCTCTGCTCAGCGGGGAGCCTGCTTCCTCCTCCATCTCTCTGCTTGTCTCTCTGCCTGCTTGTGATCTCTGTCAAATAAATAAAATCTTTAAAAATAAAATAAAAATAAAAAATGACGTTTTATTCAAGTGCCACATAATAAATAATAAGGGTTTAAGACATTACTCTATGCACACAAGAATGCTTTAAATTCAGATTTCATTGTTAGGGAAGAAACAACCACCAAACCTGGCTTTTGATGCCAGCACAGCACAGAGAGCACTTAGGGTCTATGTGTCACACACTTACGTTGGGCAACAGCACCTTGAATGCGGTAACCCAAGATAATGGCTGCTCTCTGGATATCTATCTTGTTAATCAGATCTGAAGACCTGACTGCACTGAGTCTTTCTCCATCTTGATCCTCCACAAAGTAGATGAGCTGCACAGGATTGTCTTCTCCCTCTAGCCTTGACACGTTGACCATCTGAAAGATAACAGAAACCATTAGCATTTTTGAAGCTCCTATTTCCAGATGCCCTGGCTCAGGGCACCCAGTCTTGACTGTGTTATTCAGGATTCATTCCAATGCTCATAATGAGCTTGTGACACCATTCTGGATCCCAGAATCCCCACAATGCTCTTTCAATGGGAAGAGGGACAATGAATGTTACTCTGTACGGAATAACAAATGTGCCTCATCTTGCTCAAAATAATCCCTGAGACAAATGGGCAAGTAGGACAGAGAGAACACAGAGTTGGCCAAGGCCACGCAGTCTTTAGCTGAGACCGACCACGTCCAGCCTGTTATGGGAGAATGCTGCTGTTCTCCCAACATGAATCATAAGGGCTGTGTGCATCCCTGGTTCTCAGAAACTATTCCTGGTTTCATCCAATCTCACCCTGAATCAGCATTTTCTCTTTTTTTAAGGCACAGCTTCTCAACCTTGGTACTACTGCCATTTGGGTTCAACAGGGGGCTATCCCAAGTATCATAGGATATTTAGCAGCATCAATGTCCTCTACTTACTAGATGCCAGTACCAACAGCCACACCTCCCTCACCAGCTGTGACAACCAAAATTGTCACTAGACATGCCAGATGCACCGGCAGGGGGCATAAAATCACCACCACTTGAGAACCACTGCTCTCGGGATTATAAATTCTTCAACACCCCACTCTCAACAACGGATTAATCACAAAGATGGAGAATCAGTAAGGAAACAGCAGACTATAGACTAAAGGAACCTAACAGACATTTATGGAACATTCCATTCAGTATCAACAGAAAACACATTCTCCTCAAGCACCCATGGAACATTTTCTAGGATATACCATATGTTAGGCCACGAAACAGTCTCAACAAATTCAAGACAACAGAAATTATATCAAGTATCTTTTCTGACCACAACAGTATGAAAATACAATCAATAATAGGAGAAAGTTGAATATTTCACAAACACATGGAAATTAAACAGCACACTCCTGAAAATACCATTAGACCAAAGAACAAATTGAAAAGGAAATTTTAAATATATCGAGACAAATGAAAACAGAAATACAACATACCAAAATTTATGGGATATACCAAAAGCAGTTATAAGAGGGAAGTTTATAGCTATAAATGCATACATTAAGAAAAATGAGATTTCAAGTAAAAAACCTAGGCATCTAAGAGACTCAGTCAGTTAAGCATCCAACTCTTGATTTCAGTTCAGGTCACGATCTCAGGGTTGTGGGATTGAGCCCCACATCAGGCTCCATACTTAGTCGTGAGCCTTGAGATTCTCTCTCACCCTCTGACCCTCCCTCCTCTAGTCTGCTCATAGTACACGCTCTCACTCCCTCTCTAAAATAAATAAATAAATAAATCTTTAAAAACAAAAAACAAAAAAATAACTTTTACACCTCAAGGACCTAAGAAAAAAAGGAAAAACCTAAGTCCAAGGTTAGCAGAAGGGAGAAAATAATAAAGATCAGAGCAGAAATTAATAAAATCGATAACAGGAAAAATTACCAAAACTAAGCATTGGCTCTTTGAAAAGAAGCAAAATTGATAAATCTTCAGCTAGACCAAAGAAAGAACAAAGAAAAAGGTGGACTCAAATGAAAGTTATAAATGAAAGAGGAGACACTACAACAGGTAACAGAAACATAAAGGATCATAAAAGAATACTTTAAATAATTACACAACAACAAAATGGATAACCCAGGAGCAATGGATAAATTCCTGGAAACATACAACCTACTGAGACTGAATCAGGAAGAAACAGAAAATGTGAACAGACCAGTAAGAATTATGAAGGCTGGGGACACCTGGGTGGCTCAGGGGGTTAAAGCCTCTGCTTTTGGCTCAGGTCATGATCCCAGGGTCCTGGAATCGAGTCCCACATCAGGCTCTCTGCTCAGCAGGGAGCCTGCTTCCTCCTCTCTCTGACTGCCTCTCTGCCTACTTGTAATCTCTGTCTGTCAAATAAATAAATAAAATCTTAAAAAAAAAAAATTAAGAAGGCTGAATCAGTAATCAAAAACTTCCCCCCCAAAAAACCAGGACCAGATGGTTTCACTGACGAATTCTACAAAACATTCAAAGAATTAATACTAATCCTTCTCAAAAGTTTCCAAAACAATAAAGAGAAGAGAACATTCCCAAACTCATTTTATGAGACCAATATTACCATGATACCAAAGTCTACTAAGGACACTACAAAAACAAAAACACACAAACAAACAAACAAAAAAACACCCTACAGGGCAATATCTCTTACGAATTGGATGCAAAAATTCTCAACAAAATACGAGCAAACCAAATGCAAGAGTACATTCAAAAGATCATGCAACATGGGGCTCCTGGGTGGCTCAGTTGGTAAAGCACCTGAACCTTGGTTTTGGCTCAGGTCATGATCTCAGGGTTGTAAGATCAAGCCCCACATCAGACTCCAGGCTCAGCACAGAGTCTGCTCAGGATTCTTTTTCTCTCCCTCTCCCTCTGCTCCTTCCATCACTTGCACTCATGTTCTCTCTTGCACACTCTCTCTCACGCTCTAAAATAAATAAGTAAAATCATAAAAAAAAAAATTGTGCACTATGATCAAGTGGGATTCATCCTTGAAATGCAAGGATGGTTCAACAAGTCAATCAGTAAGTTTGATATATCACATTGATAAATAAAAGATAAAAATCATACAATCATCTAAACAGATATAGGAAAAGTATTTGACAAAATTCAATTTCCACTCAAGATATAAACCAGCAACAAACTGAGTGTGGAAGGAACATATCTCCACATAGGAAAGGCCATATATAACAAACCCAGAGCTAAAACTGAAAGTTTTTCCTATATAATCAGAAACAAGGGGTGCCTGGGTGGCTCAGTCATAAAGCGTCTGCCTTCAGTTCAGGTCATGATTCCTGGGTGCTGAGATCGAGCCCCACGTCAGGCTCCCTGCTCAGGAGGAAGCCTGCTTCTCCCTCTCCCACTCCACCTGCTTGTGTGCTGTCTCTATCACTGTGTCTCTCCCTCTCTCTGTCAAATAAATAAATAAATAAATAAATAATAAATAGAATTGGGGGGGTATAAATAAATAAAATCAGAAATAAGAAAAGAGTGCCCACTCTCAGCACTCCTATTCAATACAATACTATCCTAGCCAGTGCAATCAGACAAGAAAAAAAAAAAACAAAAGGCATCCAAAGCAGAAAGGAAGATGTAAAATCTGTCACTATTTGCAAGATGACATGATATTATACATAGAAAACCCAAAACACTCCACCTTCAGTAAAGTTACAGGATACAAAATTAATATATTAAAAAATCTGTTGTGTTTGCGGGTGTGTGTGTGTGTGTGTGTGTGTGTGTTTAAAGATTTTTATTTATTTATTTGACAGAGAAAGAGAGAGAGATCACAAGTAGGCAGAGACAGCGGGGAAGCAGGCTCCCCACTGAGCAGAGAGCCTGATGAGAGACTCGATCCCAGGACCCTGAGATCATGATCCGAGCTGGAGGTAGAGACTTAACCCACTGAGCCACACAGGCACCCTTGTGTGTGTGTGTGTGTGTGTGTGTGTGTGTGTGTGTTTTAAGATTTTATTTATTTATTTGACAGATAGAGATCACAAGGAGACAGAGAGGCAGGCAGAGAGAGAGAGAGGGAAGCAGGCTCCCTGTTGAGCAGAGAGCCCGATGCGGGGCTCAATCCCAGGACCCTGGGATCAT
The DNA here is from genome assembly GCF_011764305.1 of Mustela putorius furo. Lineage (NCBI taxonomy): Eukaryota > Metazoa > Chordata > Mammalia > Carnivora > Mustelidae > Mustela > Mustela putorius. The sequence goes on from NW_025421998.1 coordinate 91,939,810, forward strand.
GACCTGAGCTGAAGGCAGAGGCTTTAACCCACTGAGCCACCCAGGTGCCCATGTGTGTGTTTTTTAAGTAGATTCCATGCCAAGTGTGGAGCCCATTGCAGAACTTGAACACATGACCTTGAGATCAAGACCTGAGCTGAAATCAAGAGTCCAATACCCAACCAACTGAGCCACCCAGGTGCCCTTATGTTTTCTCTATAATAATAATGAAGATTTTGAAAAATAAAATAGTACCATTCACAACAGCATCAAAAATAATAAAATACCTAGGAATAAATTTAACCAAGGAATTAGAAGATCTGTACACTAAAAACTATAAGACACTGATGAAAGAAATTGAAGACACAAATAAATGGAAAGATACTTTGTGTTCATGAACTGGAAGAATTTGTTAAAATGTCCATATTATCTTGGGGTGCCTAGGTGGCTGAGTTGGTCAAGCATCTGCCTTTGGCTCAGGTCATGATCCCAGGGTCCTGGGATCAAGCCCCACGTTGGCCTCCCTGCTCAGCAGCAAGTCTATTTCTCCCTTTCCCTCTGCCCCTCTGCCTGCTTGTGCATTCTCTCTCTCTCTCAAATAAATAAATTTTTTTTTAAAAATGTACATACTACCCAAAGCCATCTACAGACACCACCTCTGTAGCCATCTAAATTCTAATGGCATTTTAGAAATAGAAAAAATAATCCTAATATTCATATGGAATCACAGAAGACCCTGGTAACAAAGGAGCCAAGAATACTCAATGGGAAAAAGCCTCTTCAATAAATGGTGATAGGAAAACTGCATATGCACAACCAAAAAAATTAAACTGGGTCCCTATCTTATATCACTCACAAAAAATAACTCCAGGGGCACCTGGGTGGCTCCGTCAGTTGAGCATCCGCCTTCCGCTCAGGTCATGATCCCACGGTCCTGGGGTGGAGGCCTGCATTTGGCTCTGCTCACGGGGGAGCCTGCTTCCTCCTCTCTTTCTGCCTGCCTCTCTGCCTACCTGTGATCTCTGTTTGTCAAACAAATAAATAAAAATCTTTAAAAAAAATAAAAATAACTCCAATGGAAAGTTTTAAATGTAAGACCTGAAACCATAAAACTCCTAAAAGAAAACATAAGGGAAAGGCTCCTTGACGTTGGTCTTGGCAATGACTTTCTAGATATAACACTCAAAGCACAAGCAAAAAAAAGAGCAAAAATTAACAAGCAGACTGTATCGAACTTAAAAGCTTCTGCATAGCAAAAGAAAGACTCAATGAAATGAAAAGACAACATATGGAAAGGGAGAAAATATGCAACAAATCATATATCTGATAAGAGATTAATATCCAAAATATATAAGGAACTCATACAACTCGAGAGCAAACAAACAAATAAAAACACACCCAAACTCTTTGATTTAAAAATGGGCACAAGAGCTGAACATTTTTCCAAAAAATACACACAGCCAACAGGTATATAAAAAGGTCAAAATCACTAATCATCAGAGAAAAGTAAACCAAAGCCACAATGAGGTATCACGTCACACCTGACAGAATGGCTATCCTCAGAAGAGATGGGTGCTGGGGAAAGGGAGCCCTTGTGCATGGTTGGTGGGAATATAAATTGGTGCCAGCATTGTGGAAAACAGTATGAACTTTCCTCAAATAATTTTAAATGGAACTTCCATGTGATCCAGGAATCCCACTTCTGGGTATACACCGAAAGGAAGTAAAATCCACTATCTGAAAAGATATCTGTATTCCCCCAGCCCTGCCCCTGCTCACTGCAGCATTATTTACAACAACCAAGACATGGAAGTGACCTAAGTGTCCATCCATGGACAAACGGATAAAGAAGATGTGATGTGATATGCACACACATGTGCACACAAACACACACACAAACACACACACACACACACACACGCAGTATCATTGGGTCATAAGAAAGAAGGAAATCCTGCCATTTGCAACCACATAGACCTGGAGGGCATTATGCAAACCGAAATAAGGCAGACAGAAAGACAATCACCGTATGCTCTTGCTCAGGAGAAATGGGTGATGGTGGCCAAAGGGTATGAACTTCCAGCTGTAAGATGAGTAAGTTCCAGGGGTCTAATGCATAGCATAGGGCCATAGTTAACAATACTGTTTTATATATACTTGAGAGGTGCTGAGTATAGATCTTAAAAATTCTCACCACAACCAAAAAAATTCTTACCACATCCAAAAAATAGTCATGGATGTGTTAACTAATGTTATTGTGCCAGTCACTCTGCAATATATACATATATCAAATCATCAATTGCACACTTTAAACCTATATGGTATCATATCAAGTATCTTTCAATGGAGCTAGAAAGTTGTACACAAATTCACAATCACCTAGTCAAATAGTGCTTTGATTTGTCTCAGAACTGATCTCCCTCTGGTGCCCTCTCATATTAGGACTTCAGAATCTGGGATCCTTGCTGTATCACAGTTTTACATAAATATATGTTTCTATTTTGTTGCTGTTTCTCTAATAATATGCAACAATTTTACTGCCCCTTGAGATTCCAGCAAAATGCAGGACTACTGTCAACAACGAGTCCAAGCCCTCTATTTTGCATAAGCAATTTGAATTTTTGGTCTCTACATTTGCCATTGGCAAAACGCAGCTGCTACTTTTCTAGCCACGTGTACAGAATTGTAATACGGCCCTGCGTTCTGTACACGGCTGCGGGACTCCTTCTTCCCCACTGGAAACTTCTGGCAAATCAACAACTTCATGATTTCACTGTGAATGCCTTCTTCCAGATAATTTTAAAAGATCCTTAACAAACAGGTCCAAACTCTCATCCCTGGGGAATCTGTTCTCCAGGGGAGAAGGACTCATCTATCCTGCCCTTTGTTTGCTATGTCTAGGCTCACTCCCTGACCACTTCTACTCCCTAACCACCTACTCGCTCCCCAAACTGGGCGGTAATGATTAATTTTTTATTAGCCCTGAGAATGGAATACTATCGAAGGACTATGTGAATGTTTACTACACTGAAAAAGTTTTGATACCTTTTAGAAATGGTTTCACCTGGCAGTAACCAAGTTCCAATGTATTGGGGTATATAATTAAAGATTCTATAAACTCATCCAATCTAAAAGCAACAGTCAGTAAAATCTAATTCTAGATCCTTTCTAGATGACTTCTTATCAGATTTATATCTGGAATCCATACAACCATAGTAGGATGGAGTCATTATTTTGGGCAACGTTTTCAATTTCATTTTTAAAAATTATTTTCTGATTCAAATCACATGTTCACTGTACAAATTACATGCTCATTGGAGAAATTCTGAAAACACACAAAATGTGTAAAAAAAAAAAAAGATGAAAATCACCTGAAGTTCAGTCAACCAAAGAAAATTACTATAAACACTGTGGCATACTTCCATTATTTTTTTCATAGGTTTCATATCAATATTCAGATGACAGCGCATGCATTCTTTGGTAATCTTTGTTCACCATATCACTCAATAATTTATTAATTTATGTATTTTGAGAGTGAGAGAGAGTGAGTGGGGGAGGGGGCCAGGAGGGGAAGGGCAGAAGGAGAGGGAGAGAGAGAATCTGAAGCAGGCTCCACATTGAGTGTGGAGTGGGGCTTGGTTTCTCCACCCTGAGATCAAGACCTGAGCTAAAATCACGAGTCGGATGCTTAACCCACTAAGCCACCCAGGTACTCCTCAATAGTTTGGTTTTTTTTTTAATGACAATGGCCACCTAACATTCCAACATACAAAGATTCACTATAATTTATTTACTCATTCTCCAACTGCTGGTCATTGAGGTTGCTCTCATGTTTTCCCTTTTACAGATGATATTTCAATGAAGAGTCCTGAACTGTTGCACATGAATCCTTGTCTACGTCTCCACATTGGGTTACCCTAAGGGGGGGGGAAGATGTGGGGCGCAGTCCCAGTGCAATCCGTCAGGTGGCACCGCTGGCTAGGGGTGGCTTGGTTCACTTCCACAGACCTCACACTCCTACCTGAGGGAAGTTGCACAACTAACATAGCACTTCCTTAGGTAGTTTAATGAGGTCTCTGTTTTATGTGCATAAATTCGCCTCCACCAAGACCTTGAACTCTACGAAGCCAGAACTGCTAAATAAGGCAAGGCTTTTACAAGTCATTTTAATTTCTTCTTTGTTTAATGCTTATTTAATGTTATTCACAATTTTTCATTAGTTTTTTAAAATTTCTCTATACTCGACTATAGCTGGCAAAGGAACGACTGTGGGAGAGGGAATCCAAAGCAATGCTGACGGGGAAAACTTGGTAAGAGGGTCACAGGACAATGACGCCAGCTCAAGGCAAACTCCCGCCACCCCCATCCAAGTCAGATGCACACCTTTCCCTTTGATGCCCCTGCACCCCCGGGTTTCACCAGCTTTCCTGTCTCTGCGACGCCTTAACTTTAAAGATTTTTTATTTTTATTTATTTGTCAGAGAGAGAGCACACAGGCAGGCAGAGTGGCAAGCAGAGGCAGAGGGAGTAGCAGGCTCCCAACTGTGCGGGGAGTCTGATGTGGGACCTGATCCCAGGACACTGGGATCACGACCTGAGCCGAAGGCAGCCGCTCAACCAACTGAGCCACCCAGTCATCCCTCGACGCCTTAACTTTAAATATCCCGTTTTCCTAGCTCTAGAGGTCAGCAGTCAATAAAGAAAAACATCCAAAACATCAGAATTCACATTGAGATGGGAATAAATTACAGCCCCAATCTCCAGCTCTCTGTGTGCACTTGCATTTCTGATGGGTCACTTTTGGATTCAAGTGGATCTGTTTTCCGTGGCCTTCCTGCTAGTTTACAAAATGGACTATAGGGTGACGGATGGTAACTAGACTTCTTGCGGTGGTCGTTTTGGAGTGTATGCAAATATCAAATCATTTTCTCGTCCATCTGAAACTAACATAATGTCACATACCAATTTTATCCCAATTGAACCAACAGCAACAAAGTGGAGATAGTTGGGTAACATGAAACCACCTGCACTGGCTGGAGGCAAAGAGGATCAAGTGCTCAAGGGAGGACACAAAATTCTCCTCTCTCCGATCCCTTAAGGTCTCTTGCAGAGGGATGATTTATAGCTATGATGTGATTAATAATACTTACCACTGCATTAAATTGACTACGTTTTTGGTGATTAAAAACTACTCCAAAAAACAAGGTCATGTTGATGGCATGGCAACCCAGTGACACAATTTTCTTGCCGTGCTCCCCACGGGTCTACGTGTCTACGTGTCTAGACTCTGGTCGAACTGAAATGCTACCACTCTCACTTACTACCAGATAGAGTCCTCCGTCCCCATTAGAATTTTCTCATAGCATCTTCCATTTGCGTGGAAATTCCGTGTGTTTTTAGACAAATCTCTGCTCCCTCCTTCCCTCCTCCCTTGGCCTTCTTAAGGAGTACCTGCACCACGCTGTTCCCGGCAGCGACGGTGGCCCTCCTCCACATCCGCCTCCGCGTGGACACCTCGCTGAGCAGCTGGGCCAGCTTGCGTTCCATCTCGGCCTGAAACACTTCATTCTGGAGCTGCTTCTCCACGACGCCCAGGAGAACTACATTTACAAAATGAAACACACACAGGCCCCGAAACAAGTTAGCAGCGGAGGAAAAATGAGCGCGTGCGGAGGACAAATTAACATAGGATTCCTATCACGTGCCCCTGCCTCGAGAGGAGATCCTAGGGAGAGAAAGTGAACATGAACAGGGTCCTGGGGAGCCAGGAAGTGCTGCTCAAGGGTCTTATTTACAGTTCCAAGCTCTTACACAGACTGGTGGCCAGAAGTCCCAGGAACTCAGCGGCATAGAAGCTTTGGAGCTGAGAACTCCCATACACGGGCAAACATTTTATCCATCCTTATTTCAAAACTTCTGGGGGCGCCTGGGTGGCTCAGTGGGTTAAAGCCTCTGCCTTCGGCTCAGGTCATGATCCCAGGGTTCTGGGATCGAGCCCCACATCGGCTCTCTGCTCAGCGGGGAGCTGCTTCCTCCAATCTCTCTCTCTCTGCCTGCCTCTCTGCCTACTTGTAATCTCTGTCTGTCAAATAAATAAGTAAAAATCTAAAAAAAAAAAACCTTCTGGAAATGCTCTAGTTCATATCTCGTCTAGTCTCAAGACTTAGATGCACAAACTCACCCCAGATAAGGGTGCCTGTCTGAAAAATATCTGCTGTAAACAAGATTATCAAACAGATAATGGGCTTGTCAGCATACGTCGAAGGAAAGACCCGTGGGCTTTGCAGCCAGAACCGGCTCAAATCCGCCCGGAGATAGACAAGGGACGAGTCTCCTAAGTGCTAGGAAAACGATCTGGAAAATGGGGCCACTGCACCATGCAAAGAAGTGGAGCCTTTGCACGGGATGTGAAGCAAGGAGAACCGACAGGGTCTGAGAAACCACAGCCGGTGACCGCCACCACAGCACACGGTTCTCTCCGTGACCAGCTACTTACTGTGCCGCTCACACACTGAGAACATAGTGAGGGTGTCACTATCTCTTGGGCTTTGGTTACCCAGTTAGAAAGCCTTTATCTGCAATGCCATAGCTATAAATATCTGACCCAGGCCCACGAGACTTTTTAAAAAACCTTATTTGCTCACCAAGTTATCTTATTCGTCCTCATAAAACCAAACAAATAAGCCTTTTTAGAAAAAAAAAAACACACACACACACACACACACAGAGAAAGAGATCCTTGCTTTGGAACTCTATCCTGCTTTGGATCAGAAGACTGTCAATTCTTGTTAGACCTTCCCCTGAACTTGATGTATGAATTTTAAAGAAAGCCAATCCTTTTTGTGCCATAACTCAGCGGGACATATTCCCACAGCTGAATCTGAATTCCCTTCTCATTCATTCTTTGCCAAGAATTTAAGGGACATGGCGCCCTGAATTTAGGACTCAGACGCACGAAAGTTGACATCACGCTCAGTACACCTGCACAGACTTTTTATTCTTACAGCTGCCAAAGCATTATGTAAGTCCAACATACCTGTTCTCACCCAGGAGGATTTCAACAACTGAGATAAGTTCAGCTGTGGGTACTGGAAGGCTATAAAAGGCAAAGGAGGGAAATCCGTAAGAACATGTTTGCACGCATCAGAAAGGTAAGTCTAGGGAGTACCTGCTAAGTCACAGTACTTTGCCTTTCCACAGTATTTCGCCTTTAGTGCAAAATGTGTTAGAACAAAATGCCAGGCTGGTGTGAAGGCGAGGACCACAGGCAGTTTCTGAGCACAGGAGTCTCCAGGAGAAAGGCAGAGAAGGAGAAGTGAAAGGCTGGCTCGAGTGACCCAGTGGGACACTGCTTCACACAGAGCCCACCCACCCACATGATCCCCTGGAAATCTCATTGTTCCAGAGCAATGAGATTTCACACTGTGTTCGCTGGGACCCCAGGATTTCCCAGCAATGACTCCAGGTAAAGTGACCCTATGTCCTGGCTTGCCCGGGACAGACCCGGGCTACCCGCACTCTCATCCTTACTCTTTTCCCCATACCTGCACAGCACAGAACGAACGGCGCAATGTGTAAAGAACAATTTCTATCCCTGCCTACTTTTGCATCTGACAAGTTACCCTTTTTAATTTAATTAACCACACACGAAAACACATAAAAGTCATTGGACCATTTGGCTGTTCCATTTTTGTAAAGGAATTTGATGCATTTTTTGGCCTGACTTCAACCCTCAAATCTACTGTTTTTTGAAGTAAATGTTTACCCCACCCCCAGCCTGCTCCATGTGCACCGTGATTCTAATTGCTTCAGCCAGGAAGAAAGGTTTTGTTTGTTTTCATCTATTATTCTTTTCTCAGTTTTGTGCGTCCATGCAGCAAAACTTACTCTTTTTGGTGTACGGCTTTATGGCTTTTGACAAATACACAAAGTTGCATAACCGTCACCACATCAAAGATACAGAACAGGCTCATCAACCCCCAAAAGTTGCCTTCTGCTACTCTTCCGCAGTCTAGCCTGCTCCCACCCGTCACCCCTGGCAACCACAGGTCTGTTTTTTCTGCCTCTGGTTTTACCCTCCCCAGAACGGGTGCAGTCTTTACTAATGCCCTGTACTCTCAAAGGACAATAATAAAGCAAGGCCCGTGGGTGAGGAGGGCTCCGGAGGCCCAGCCGGAATGGACTCTGAGAAGCTCTGACTTTATCTGATTTACACTCTGGACTTCAGCCAAATATTTCAAAAGAGGTCCAGCAATGAAAACACTTGTGGCCGCTTTCCCAGCGTTTGGTGAGAGCCATACTCACGTTCTGCGATCTGGAGCACGGGGTACCCCAGGTAGAAACTGAACTCCACCACGCTCAAGTTCCTGAGCAGCTGGCTCACTTCTGTCCCATTCAAAAACCCCCGCGTGCCTTTGACCGCAAAAATGATATTGACCGGGCCCCGCCGAGGGGCCGGCCTTGAAGCACCCACGGTGATATTCAGGATCTAAAGAGAAGGAAGGTGGGATCAGCCTCCAAAAGAAAGCGAAACACTGAGGAAAAGCCGCTGGTTTCTCCCTTAAACTTTCTCTCACTGATTTTTTTTTTTTTTTTTTTTTAAGGAGAGAACATTTTTTTCAAAGGAACAAACCAGCTCCACCACCTGGGTCCCGTTTGCAATACTTAAAATTCTCGGTTTACTGAAAATGTTTTTCACATGAAGCGATGAACCCAACACATGTAGGCACGGTCCCTCCCCGCCCCACCCACACCAAATCCCACTGAAATAACAAGAAGCTGAACAAAGGGGAGTAAATCCACAACAGCTCGGAGAATGGAAGAAAATCAGAGATTCTGTCACATTCCTGGAAGATGGAGACAGGATGGGATCGTAATGATATAAACCAGAACGGAGGGAACAGAGACCCAAATCATAGCCAGGCCTGGCGCGCAGGAGCAGAGAGCCAGGAGGGCTCTGCAGGAACCGACCCCAGAGGAGGCCATGAACAGCAATCAGTACAGTTATTCAAAGCCCACGTACCAAAGAGCTGAGCTGACTTTCTCCCTCCTTCTTCCTTCCTCATGGCCACGGGCAGGCCAACAAAGAGGGGCTGGCGCAGCCACACGGGCCCCCTGACCAGCCCAAGGAACAGCTCCATAAGGAAAAGGAGCTCCTGGTCAGAGCAGACTACAAGGCTGTGGGTTTAGCCACTAGGAAGGAGGGTAGAGACTCCTACCCACCAGAGCACACGAGAGACAGAGAAGGGAAGAAAACGAAAGAAAAGGCAGCTTTGCTGTGAAGCCTTCCATCCCCCAAAATCCTTGTCCTGCACTGGGGCAGGGGTTCCAGTCCGCCCCACCAACTTCATCCCCTGCCTGGGACCCAGTGCGCCAGGGAGTCCTCCCATCGGGAGACAGGGCGGATGTGGCTACAGACGCCACAGCTGAAGGGGTGAGCTGCCAAAATTAACAACCTGCTTCTTCACTCCTCATGGCGACTAACCAACAGTGTCCAGATAGTTTATGGAAAACTAGGAGCCCTAGCGCCAAGGACCAAGATCAACAAAGAACAATGGCTTGGGAGAAAACACAAGGTGGGAACCGGAAGGCAACTTTTTAAACAAATGCTCGTTAATATCCTCAGAGACTTTCAAGGTGATATCGCATCACCAGTCAAGATAATCCTGCGTCTTTGCAGGAGAAATGAGAAAAGAGCCAAGAACAACAGAAAAAGGACAGTTGAAAGCAAAGTCAACAGAGGGACTGAGAAACACGATGCACACAGCTGAAGACGAAATTAATGACTCAGGGAACAAAGTTTAGCACATGTGCAGGGGCGCCTGGGTGGCTCAGTGGGTTAAGGCTCTGCCTTCAGCTCAGGTCATGATCTCAGGGTCCTGGGATCGAGCTCCACATTGGGCTCTCTGCTTACCGGGGAGCCTGCTTCCCCCTCTCTGCCTGCCTCCCTGCCTACTTGTGATCTCTTTCTCTGTCAAATAAATAAACAAAACCTTAATAAATAAATAAATGGTGTGCAAAAATGGGGAATTTAAAAAGAGATGGTATTACAAGAAAACATACGAATTACGAAAGGTGGCTCCAGGTACACAAAAATCTATTTGCTGTAAAATCTAGAAAGAGAGAACAAAGAATACAGAGAAAAAATATCAAAGAAATATAACAACATCAGTGATTTCCATACAATACACACAAAACCTGTTCATCTAGAGTGGCTAGATTCTGTTTTGTAGAATGAAACACTACATTTCGTGGTACCCCATAACACGAAATACCAGTATGCTGAGGCACTCCCCCCATTTTGGGGGGGAGGGCGGAGTTAGGTTGATACTGTTCCCTCCTAGAACATTCCTGTGTTTCTGGCATATGCTCATCTCTGTCCAGCTCACCACATCTGAGCTCCGTGGTTATCCTGCTGCTCTGTAATCTTCAAGTACTTGCCTATTCACGCCCGTGAACTCCGTGCCCCAGAAAGAGATCGACCCTGATTCACGTGAACTGAATTTCTTCCATGAGATGAAATGAGGAAGAGTTAATTGTGCCCTCAACAAGACTGTGAAACAAGTTCCTCTTCAAAGGGCAAAGCTCCTTGTTCTGCATTCAGTGCTATTCTCACCTGCACGGTGAAGTTATGCGTCCCCTGGTGGTGTTTTCTCACTTCAGAAAGAGCTATCATCAGGCCCTTCTCGATGTGCTGGGTGAAGTTGCAGAAGCCGGTATCCACACTCTGAGGCACGAACTGAAGAACTAAGAGACGGACAGCAGTCACAAGCCCATGAACCAGGTGCTGGCTTAGGGCTGAGGACGAGGAGGTGAAAAATACTATCTAACTCCGAGAACGCTCCCCCCAGCACAGGATTAAGTATGGAGACGGAGCAGTTAGCAGCCTCCCAGCAGGGAAACATACAAGGCAAACTGGCACCAAATGGATACATGCAAGTGAAGGTGACTTGTATCATGGAAAATGAAAAAAGGTAACAGCGGGAGCACCAAAAGATGCAACTGACAGAAACATTTCAAGTGGAGAGTGAACACACTCTCAATTCCTCAAAAAGCACGGTGGGGGGTGAGGGGCCGCCTGGGTGGCCCAGTGGGTTAAGCCTCTGCCTTCAGCTCAGGTCATGATCTCAGGGTCCTATGGGGCTCTCTGCTCACCGGGGAGCCACTCCCCCTCTCTCTCTGCCTGCCTCTCTGCCTACTTGTGATCTGTGTCAAATAAATAAATAAAATCTGAAAAAAAAAAAAAAAGAAAGAAAGAAACACACAGTGGGGGACAGACAGAACAATGGGAAAATGTCAATGGGAAAAAGAACAATGGGTAATTTTTCAGGCGTGGATATGTGTGTGAGAGTGTATTTAATAAGCTTCATCTCTTGGAGGAACGGGCTGAAATATTTATGGGTGGGCTGACATGATACCATATCAAAATAACGTGGGAGGAGGGCACGTAGGTGTCACAAGACAGACTCGGAGGTGAAAATTGTTGGAGCCATACGATGACTACGCAGGGGCTCATTCAAGTATTCTGTGCAATTTTGTATATGCTACAAGTTTTCTGTAATGATAAAGGCTTTTTAAAATTTTAAGTTAATTTTTTAAAATCCTCCCCCGATGTTTTAACGATGTAAAAAATAAAAATAAAATTTTATATACAAATCAATCAAAACAACTATGCTCAGTTTTCTCACCCGTGTGAACTTGGAACCTGGACTCTGGCACAAGGAAGGAAGGTTTCACAGCCAGGATTAAAGGAGTCTGGTCACGGACAAGTTTACTGTTTATAAGTACATTTATCACTGATATTGCTGTGTAAACGAAAGGTCCAGATGTGACCAAGAAAGTGAAGTCAGCGAATAGTTCATAAACCTATGAAAATTAAAAAACACAAAAGACAGCAATTATCAAATTGAGAGGACTGTAACTCAAAATTAAAGGAAGTTGCATGAAGTAGAAAAATAACAGAGCAAGTGAGGTGAAAAACAGGTAGCTCTAAATGAAGAGGGAGGGCTGCAGAAACAATCCATTTTATTTTAGTTATCCATTTTTATCCCTTTTGCAGATCTGCCTGCCTTCTCAAAAACAGCACAGAAGGGACGCCTGGGTGGCTCAGTGGGTTAAGCAGCTGCCTTCGGCTCGGGTCATGATCCCAGCGTCCTGGGATCGAGTCCCACATCGGGCTCCTTGCTCAGCGGGGAGCCTGCTTCTCCCTCTGCCTCTGCCTGCCATTCTGTCTGCCTGTGCTCGCTCTCTCCACTTCTCTCTCTGATAAATAAATAAAATCTTTAAAAAAAAAAAAAAACAGCACAGAATAACAAGAGCAAAGGCAGCAAGAAACAACAGCTGATAATAAGAACTGAGTAATGAATAATGGGGAACTGAATGTTGTTGTGTCTAATCCACATGTAGAGGAATACTTAATCTGCTGAGTAGGGCTGTCCAAAAGAAATCCATGAGCCCCCATATGCAATTTTTAAAATCTCTAGTAGCCACATTAATTTTATTTAACCCAAGACATCTGAAACAGCATTTCAACATGTGGTCGATGTAAAAAAAATTATTAATGAGATCGTTTACATTTCTTTTTTCACGCGGCCCTTGAAATCCTATGTCAGTGTTACACTCACAGCACATCTCAATTCAGACAAGCCCCTTTCATGTGCTTGGCAGCCACATGCAGGCCTAGAGTGGGGCTTTCTGACCTCATCAGGGAGAGGAGGAAGGAGGCATTTGTCCACTGAAAAACATACAGAAATCAATCTCTAGCCCACTGAGTGTACAGAAATGTGCATAAGCACTCACTCTAAAATATAATTAAAATTCAAATCCAAGTCCTTTCTTACAAATCAAAGGAAGCAAAATCATCACATCATCATGCCCAACTCTGGTTTTAGAGCCTTTTTGTTCCAATTCTGCCAACACACCCCTCCAGTGCACTACACCTGGCCTACGGTGGGATCAGGGCTTCCCTGACGAAGTGACGTTTGAGCAGCTATCCCAGAATGAGCAGGCATTCACCAAGAGGAGGAAGGAGGAGAGGAGAGAGCGAGCGTTCTAGAACCATGACAGGCCTTCAGACTGAGCTCCCGCGCCACAGGAACCCACCTTGAGCTCCACTGCACGGTTGAAGTGAATCCTCAGCACTTCTTTGATGGCCGTGATGATGTACTCGTGCACGGCTCTCCTGGCCAGCACTGCAAACCAAAGCCAACCACCAAACGCAGTTTAGTTTCATTACGAATAAGTGGACTGCACATTTCTGGGCCCCAAGGCAGTGCTCAGCCGAACTGTGACACCAGCTCTGAAAATCATTTTGTAAAATGAGGCCCAGACTACGAAAGAACAGAGGAACAGCAGTAGATCTGGACATTCCTGGGTTTTTTGTTTTTTGTTTTTCCCCCTCTTGGCTATGCCCCTGACAGTAAAACACAAAGTTTTAACTCTCAGCCATAATATTTTAAAAGGCTTTAAGATGTTACTCGGCAACACTAGATGACATCTTCCCCTATAAAATGAGGTCTCCTACCACAATTTTTCAATGCGATAAGGGAAGGGTTTTCACCACTAATAACAGGGCAGAAAAGATTTTCACAATCCTCGTGTATTAAAATTTTATGTAGGAAGTAAAATATTTCTTGTAACAAAGTCTAGCTATATTTAACTCTCCTTCCACATCTGAGAAATTCTATTTTAAAATGTGTAATGAGAGAGCCTCTTTCTCGGTATTTAGTAAACATGTCCTGCTGCTCCCCTTTCTTTTCCCTATTATTTTTTTCTTTTCTCTTCCAAGATCTCAGAAGTTAAACTTGGGGAAGGGAGAGACAGAATGGAGAATCAGAGACAGAAAAACCCAAAAGAGGAAAGGAGGAAGCACACATTGTAAGTAGCCCCATCTAAAGGGAGAACCAGCCACATACTACTCTCAATAGTCTGCACGGCCCACCATGAAAACCTACACCTTTTCTAGTTAATCTGAGTAAGACCTAAACTGTAACATCAGGATATGAGCACAAGGGTCTTTGGGGGAAAAGAGTCATCAGCAATAACTATCTTTTTCTCTAGGTATCTGGTATGGACCAGGAGAGGCAAGAGACCCCTGCCAAGGAGGCCAGGGTCAGGCAGGTCCTGGGTGGGAGCACAGCCTCACCCCTTAGAGGATCCACAGGATGAAGGGTTCTCCAAACAGCCCGCCACAGATCGACGGAGGGCTCTTACTTTCATGATACGGCTCCATAAAAAGAACCCTTTCAGAGGACAAGAGATCAACCCAACCCTTTCTCTCTGATAATTCTTAAAAATAAACCACGGCCAAATCCAAATGAAAATTCTAAATGAGGTGATTCTTCCTATGGCTCAAAGATAACCACTGAAAGCAAAAGACAGCTGTCCACTTAAAAATACAATGTAACAGTAGGGTTACTTATGTACAACTCCACATACTTAACAACTGAAGTGTACATTTACAGAGGGTGAATTTTACCCTAAAATTGCAAATACACAGATCTCTAACAAAGGACACCAAATTCATTAAATGTATATCCTCTGCGACAGTTAATCAATGCTGTATCTATCTGATATTCTTAGAGATACTTCTAAAAATGTTTTCTAATTATTTGTAGAAAAATGTGAAAAGACGCATTATACCTCCAAGTATCACAAATGTCACGAAATCCAAGAAATAAAGAAGCTTTCAGTAGTTCTTTTAATAAGCTTCTTTTAACTGACCACTTCGTAGTTACTATGTAGTAATTTTATAGAAAGGGAGAAAAGTATCGTATCTACCAGAAACTCTTCTCCCTCCTCTGGACTGCTGTTATATCACAGACAAAAGTTCACCACTTCCCCCAGCCTCATCCCATTATACTGTTGTTGGGCTGTCCGACCTCTCCACCTGTGTGCACACCTTCCACCAGGAGGACCCTTCCCTCCACCTCCAGACAACAGCCCTCTCGAGTGTGTACCTCCAATTCAATCCTTCCAAACCCATCCCTCATCATCCCAAAAGTCGCTCTTAGAGAACTCTCTCTCAACCATTCTCACCACAGCTCCCAAGAAAACATATCTTGTGTCTACCCTACTAGAATCTAAGTTCCCTGAAGGTCAGATCTGTGTCCTTCATCTAGATAACCCTTAGACCTTCTAAAGGCACCTGCACATACTGAGTGCTCCATAATTATTTGTCAAATGAATTGATAAATGGTACCTTATTTAGGGGAGGGAGGGAGTTAGGAGAGCAAAGGCTTCAGCTTCTCTGCACCAGCTCAGAGAGGGGAGGCACCACCATGATGGGCAGAGGAGGCATGGCCTACCTCACAGCACGACCTTCTTTTTCCTCAACTTACCTTTCCCTGTTCTTCTCCTTCTCTACTCCAGTCCATTCCTCCTTTACTTCTACCATCTTCTGTCTCCCTCCTTCATTTCTACCTTCCATTCCCACCAAAATCAACACAACAGAGCCAGGCTTGCAGATGCGTATGATACTGCATTCAAGTACATTACCAGGTCGTAAGACTTAACACGCAGCCTGTCATTCCTGATGAAGAACAAGCTGGAGAACGCGGCACAGCAGGCCACGGTCACTGGACCTATACAGACATGACGTCAAACATGCTCTCATTTCGTTAGACTAAAGCAGCTGGGCAGGTACAAGGGAAGCTGCTGTTTGTCATCCTGTCACTTGGGCTGTGGACCAGGGCACAGATCAAAGTTTATAATTGAGATCAGACATTTAGCCGCTCCCTGTTTCTTTCTCGGATTCTCGGGATCTAAGTGACATTTCCAGGAACACGTAGGAGCAAAGTGCTCCTTCCTTTCAAGGAAAGAATAAGAAATTAGTAAGAAATTGTAGCAGTTGCCCTTACACATTTGCACAACTACCTGCTTAAACGAAACATGAAGGTTTTTGTTCTAACCATGCCATCTATGCATCTACCGGGATAGGAGTTTCAAAGACAAAGATCTTAGCAAACACTCCTAAGGCTCCATTTAAAACTTTTATTTGCTTCTTAACTTTATTTATTTTTATTTATTTTTTACTTTTTATTGATAACCCAACGAAATAGGCGGCACAATCATTCTTGTTTGATAGCTGAGGAAACCAAGAAGTAGAGCGACTAAGGGAGAACTATCCAGAGAACTCACAGGAGAAAGGTGAAGGGGTGAGGGTTCCCTGGGGCCAAAGCCCATGCTCTTTCCCATGATGCTCCACATCACAGAGGCATTCCATACAAGCACCTTAGAAAGATCACCCCAACCAAGAGGTGACTTGAAGCAAGGCCTTACCGGTCGTGATCAAATAGGCATCAGGAACCGTAATATCACACACATATGGCGGCTTGGTGGTTACCAGCGCTGGAGTGTCAGCCATTGTTTCAGAAGTGGAGGTGGGCACAGGATGAAGGGATGGCGGCGGTCGGGCCGAACTGTTCTCCGGGGGGGTCTGACTCGCAGTGTCGCCCCTGCTGCTCAGGGTGCTGTCAACAGTACGATCAGGGGCAACACTGGTGTTGGGTGAGTTCAGTTCCATGGTGGTGTTCACTGGTAAATCTGTGGGTGGGAATGACGGGCCCACAAACATTGGCTCTGTAGGGAGAGGAGAGGGGATCGCCTCAGGAGCCAAGGAGGATGCTGACCACAAGTACCCATCAGTGACCAGGAGTGTGGGGCTAGGAAGGACTTTGGAGAAAGAGGGCAAGACAGGTGTGTGGTCACCCATAGCACTGACATCGTCACTGGGAGGTGCTGGAGTCGGAGACGGAAGGAGAGAAGATTCTGCTAAAATGGGTGTTGTAGGAAAAGCAGTCCAAGGTGTTGGTGAGTGAGTCCCAAGAGTCAGAATGTCAAGGGGGGGCTCAGAACTGGAGGGCACCGGCGTGGTGACCGCAGATTCACGGGCCATGAGCGACAACTCAAAAGAGAAGGAGGTAGTTGCAGTGAGGGCTGAGGTAAAGTGGGCACCGGGACCCGTCGCGGAAACCGTGGCTGCTTCAGAGAACTGGAGAGAGTCAGAAGGGAAGCCGGAGAGGAGCGACCCTTCAGAGTAGCCACGAAGGAACGTGAAGGTGCTTATGAGAAGGTCTGAACTCGGCCAGAGCTGGGAAGAGCCAGAGGCTGTGGAATTGGGAAGGGAAAGCGGCGTGGAGGGCCCGCGGGGAGCGTCCGACCAGGCCAGCGTCTCAGCCGAGGTGGAGAAGGCCTGAGCGGTGACGGCCGCCGGGTCGCCCGCGGGCGCCACAGACGGGGCGGACGGAGAGGCCAGCGCTTCTGAGGACGAGAGGGCCAGGCTGCTGAACTCCAGCGGCGGCGTTGAGAAAAAACCGGACGAGGACTCCAAAACCCCGCCAGTGTGGGGCGCGGAGAAGCTGCCAGGTTCGAGGTCAAGGAGCCGCGAGGGCCCCGCCGACAGGCCCGGGGCGGAGGACCGGGAAGGACGTGCGTCTGCGGCCGCGGGCGGGCCTCGGTGCTGGTCGGCTGTGCCCGGGACGGAGGCGGCGGGGAGCGCGCTGCTGATGACCCAGGGGAGCCCAGATGCCCCGCTCGATGGTGACGGCGCTCCCGATGCTTCGGGGACAGGGGACCAGCCCGAGGGAGCAGGATTGAGCGACACGGGCGTGGAGAGGTGGCCGCCGGCAAGAGGCACCCGGGTGGTCCCGACTCGCCCCACACCCCCCTCGGCGGCCGAGTTGCCCCCGGAGGGAGAGGAGAGGGCAACCACCGGCCGGGAGGGGAAAAGCGTATTGAATGGCTGGGGCTCCTCTCCGAATTCGAATTCGGAGAAGTCCGCCACTCCACGGCTGGGCGGAGGGACGCCGCTGGCCTGCGGGGTGGTCACCGACAGGGTCTCGGCGCCGTCCCCCGAGCCCACGTCTTCCCCCTCCGGGAGGCTGGCTGACGCGACGGGCCGAGGCGACGCCACGCGGCAGGACACGCACCACGTGTAGGGTCTCCGAGACGACCCCGGGCTCAGGACCCCAGGGTCGTCCACGAGACTTGGGGCCACCGCCGCCTCACCCGGCAGCTCCGACAGCTCCCTGGAGCTGCCGGGAAGAAAGGGGTGAAAAGAAACATCGGCTGATTGGGGAGAAAAGGACACGGAGGCAGGAGGAGAAAGGGACAAAGCCGAATTGGGGCTGCCGCTGCTACAAGCCAGGGCTGTCCATGCCAGAGCCTCAGCAGGGTCTGTTCTAGAGAGGATGGTTCCTTGTAGACTGGGACTCGGAGCGGTGGTTGCCTCGGGGTATCTGTCGGTGCCTGTGGCCAGAAGATCCTCTGCAGGCGGTGGGACCTCCGCCCAGGAGGTAAACGGCTGCCGAGGAAGGCTACTACCTAAGAGCAGAGGCCCTGCAGACAGAGAGCTGGAAAGAAGGGGTTCTGCCTCCCCCGTGCCTGAAGCCATGATCTCCGGCAAAGTCCTGCTTGCTGAGTGCCCATAAGCATCAGTAGGATAAAGCACCAAGTTCCTACTAGGAGTTGGAAGTATGCCCCCAGATGTGGGAAAAGCTGACGGAAAAGCACTGAAATGACTAGGGGATTCAGTGTACGTTGTTGGCTGTTGCACTGTATGTTGCCAGGCTGATGTCATCTGTTCGTCTCGTAAAGAAGTAATGGGTGAAGATGGAGTCGGCACTGGTGGGCTGAGCGGGAGATACTGGATCGGAGAAACAGCGCGGGAAGTGGTCCAGGGAGCTTCTGGCAAAAAGTTATCCATTTCATCGTCATCTCTGACCCCCGCGTTGCTCATCATCGACATATAATTGGCCGCCAAGATGCTGTGATCGGCTATACTTTGGGTCAGTGTTCCTTGGTTAAAAAAGATTGTATCAAAAATAGTGGCAGATGGAGAGGATATGACATGGAGAGAACTGCTTTGCTGGGACCCTGGGGCAGTTTCTGTTAAGGCCACGTGTGCAGTGCTGTGCACGGTGCTTTTCTTCATCATGAGCTCTGCAGAGGATAAAGAGAGGTTTTGCTGTTCCAGGAAGAGCTCATCTATAAGGGAAGTAAA
Organism: Mustela putorius furo; assembly: GCF_011764305.1. Taxonomy (NCBI): domain Eukaryota; kingdom Metazoa; phylum Chordata; class Mammalia; order Carnivora; family Mustelidae; genus Mustela; species Mustela putorius. Next base: position 91,958,789 of record NW_025421998.1, read on the forward strand.
AGCTGGGTTAGTTGCAAGGCAATCAAAGTCAAACTACCGACACTTTGTTTCAGATAGAAAAACAGACAACAAATATCCATTCAGTGTGAATATGCATAACTCACAATTAGAAGTTAAACAGCTAGCTGGGAGCCAGAAATTGCCAGAACTACAGTCACGGTAATATCTGCCAATATTCATAACCATGACCTCCACCTTTACTTAAGCTTATGTGTAAGAACCCATTGACGTTTTTTTTCTCTTACTTTCAAATGACACCACAGAATACCAGAAGTGGAGGAGGTTCTGGTACGCTGTCTAGTCCATTCTGTCTCATTTACCACACAAGAAAGAGAGTTCAGAGAAGGTAACTACATCAGTTACATGATCACCCAGACAGAGGTGGAGTGGAATCTCAATATAAGCCTGCCTTGATTCCCAAGCCCACGTTCCTGCTCTTCCACAAGAGCCAGCTGAAAACATGAGTAAGGAGCAAGAGACCATATAAAAATTGCCAGAAAGGCTTGAAAAAAGAATTAAAAGAATATTTGGAAATGAAAAAATAAAGTGGGGGGGGGGCCCTAGCTGGCTCAGTTGGAGAAGCATGCAACTCTTGATCTCAGGGTCGTGAGTTTGAGTCCCACATTGGATGCAGAGATTACTTAAATAAGTTTTAAAACTTTTATTGTTTTTTAAACATTTTATTTATTTATTTGACAGAGAATGTAAGAGAGCACAAGCAGGAAGAACAGCAGAGGGAGAAGCAGGCACCCTGCTGAGTAGGGAGCCTGATGCAAGGCTCGATTCCAGGACCCTGGGATCATGACCTAAGCCAAAGGCAGACACTTAACTGACTGAGCCACCCGGATGCCCCTAAATTTAAAACCTTTAAAAATATATATATAGCAGCTAAAATTTTGAAACTCAATATGCAATACAAAATAAACAGTGAATAGCAATTTAGACATAGCTAAAGAGAGAGTTAGTGAACTGGAAGATAAATCCAAAAATTACACAGTATGGAATACAGAGAAAGAGAAAGATGAGAATATTAAAAAGAGAAGTTAAGAAGCATGGAAGATATGGGGTGCCTGGGTGTCTCAGTCAGTTAAGCATCTGACCCTTGATCTCAGCTCGGGTCTTGATCTCGGGATTATGAGTTTGAGTCCCACTGGGCTCTGCACTGGGTGTGGAACCTACTTTAAAGAGAGAATATGCAAAGAAACAGCACTAAAAATTGTCCAAAATTAGTAAGAGACATCCTTCAATTCAGGAAGACAAAGAAATCCCAAGCCAGGAGAATTTTTTTAAAACCCATATCTAGGGGCACCTGGATGGCTCAGTCAGTTAAGTACCCAACTTTGATTTCAGCTCAGGTCATATCTCAGGGTTGTGAGATTGAACCCTGCGGCAGGCTCCACAGTGGGTGTGGAGTCTGCTTAGGATTCTCTCTCCCTCTCCCTCTGCCCTCCCACCAAAATAATAAATAAAGAAATACTCATATCTACACACATGATGATACTATAAGAACACCAAGGACAGAGAGAAACTGTAAATGAGTCAGAGGAAAGGACTGGCAATTACACCATCAGATAACTTCTTCCCAGAGCTAGGAGCCAAGTGACAGTGAAATAAAAATTTCAAAGTGTTAAGAGAAAATATCTGACATCTTAGATTTGAATAACCGACAATACTATTTGTTAAAATAGGGACATTTTTTGATAAACAGAAAGTGATTATACCAACTGAAGACCTTCAGTAGAGGGGCCTCTCTAAACAAGCATATACTTCAAAAGGAAAGGTAATTACCCCAGAAGGAAGATCGGAGAAGAACAGAGGATAAATAAATGATAAAAATACAGCTAAATCTAAGCAAATACTGTGGGTATAAATGAACAATATTAGGTTAGATAATTTGTAAGGTTAAAAAACATACTACAGAATTTATATAGCTTACTATGATCCCACAGAAGCTGAAAGAGGGCATCCAGAGGTTATTTGTGACTCGTTAGGAGAAATGGAAATCAAGATTAAGACCAAATTCTGTTAATCGATTTTATGTATATCCTCTAAAATTTGTACATGATATTTAGCTACATGTTTATTTAGACAAAAGATTTCTAACTGGTTCCATTAGCATTTGAAAGTCACAAACTTACACCAGATATAAGCTACTTATTTAAACAGGTCATACTCCTTTTTATGGAATGCAACTTTAAAAAATGAATAAAAGAAGGAAAGCATTTCTTAGAGATTTCAATACTATTAGGCATCTGTTGTCTTCCTTACAACCTTCCTCACAACCTAGCTCCAGGATATTTTGCCTATATACTTTACTATTTACCTATCACATTCCAAGCATAGGCCAAAAAGTAATCACAATGTTTCTCACAACCGCAGCCAAGTAAATCACAGCTGGTTTTTTTTCCCCAGTAAAGGATAAACAGTTATAAATCTATTTATAATAATAAAAGTAATAAAATCAACATTCTGTCCACCTACATAACATATAGATTTCAAAGTTTTTCTAAGGACAAATCATTTTATGTGTGCTTTAAAACTCTGCTAAGATATAATCTATTTTGAAATAGAAGATCTGAAGAGAGAGCATGATCCCTTTTAAAATGAATCAGAAACATATTTGAAAATGCACCAGAAGACTACAAGAGATGAAACAGCAAAGAAAAGCAACAGTTTGGGGCTAAGTTATAAGCCCGAGTATCTGATGCAAGTTAGAATTCAATTCACTCTGTTTACAAAGGACATGGAAGAGGAAAAGCAAAGCAGCCAAAAAGATGAAAAATTCTCTCAGTGGTAAAAAAGAGGAACCAACACTTCCCACTAAGAACTGTGAGGTACGCCAAGCTGTGATGGGGTTTGTGGTTCTGGGGTTGTTTTTCTTTTTCCCCTGCTTTTTTGGCCAGGCCCCTGAAGAGAGAGAAACCAGCTCTGAAGAGACAGCAGCTGAGATGCCATGGGAATAACTTCTGCAGTTAATTCAGGAAGAGGTTAGAAAACCCAAGTGAGTCTCTCCCAGCCGAAAAGCCTTCATAGACTCTAATTTCAAGCCCTGGAGATCAATTTTCAAGCTCTAAAGCATTAGTTCACCTGAGCGAAAGGCTGTCTCTGTGCCAACAGAGAGAATGGCAGGGGGCTGGAGAGATACCCCTGCTTCTCAGACTCCATGTTCACAAATGGGGGGGGGGGGCAGTAGGAGGGTCTTGATAACAGGCAGGTGCTGTCCCAGCAGGGCTGCGGTGGCACTGAGTTTCTGTGTCGCTCTCAGGCGGTGTCAGGTCTGCAGCCACCCTGAAGAGCCCGTGTTGAGGCACTCTCTCCCATGGAGACCAAGCCACACAGACGTACTGGGTGCCTACCTTGTACTTCGACCTGGCCTCCAATCTTGCCACGCTGTAGGTAACAGAGCTGGGCCTGTCCTACTGTCTGCAGACTCACAGGGCTTAGCAACTCACAAGGCAAACCCACAGAACGTACAACAGCAAGCACGAACCCTCAGGTATAAACTACGGACTTTGGATGACAAATGATTTGTCAACATAGATTCATGGTTTGTAACAAACATGCCGCTGGGTGGATGTTGATGGGGCGAGGGGGAGGCTATGCATGTGTGGGAGGTACAGAACATAGAGGAACTTACACCTTCTGCTCGATTTCGCCGTTCAGTGAACCTAAAACTGTTCTTTGAAAAAACAAATGCTTTTAAGAATCTCTTAGAAAGCTTTTTAGGATGTTTTTAGAAATCCACGAGGGAGATGCCCAATTGTCTCTAGGAACTTGTTGGTTTTACCCAAGCAAGATAATTTTGTTTTCTTGGTTTTAGTCATATTGTTCTATCTGGAAATCATCCCCAAATAGAGTGGTCGATCATGGAATTGTGGACCTCCCTACCTGAATGGGTCCTTTAAGACCAGAATTGATCCCATTACGTTGCAAAAGGAGGCTCAAAGAGTTTAAGCTGACTTGCTTAAAATAGCACCCAGGCCCAAGGCAGCCTTAGGAAGGCAGGTTCATAAAAGCCCAGTGACTGAAGGCGCCTCACACATCACAGCACCCTTACTCAAATCAGTCCATTTAATTACAATTGTTAGTAAAGAAATTATATTGGAAAACATGCCAAGTTATATGACATCATAAAGGAGCTGAGAGCATATATTATGATTCTGTGCTGCGGAAGCCCGTGCAGAGCTGTGAGGCCCCACATCCACCTGGGGACAGCTCACAGGTGCAGGCTCAGGTGCCAGGAGAACAACACATGCTGGGAGGGCTGGCCTCGGAAACCCAGGGGCAAAAGCCTCTAAAGAGCTTTAATCCAAATAGAACCATTACTTTTGCTTCTTTGTGAAATTGTGGAATTTTCAAAGCATAGTGAGTCATCTCAACTCTGGGTGGAGGTTAACTCAACTACTAAACAAGGACCCCCTAGGGTTTCTAAGAATTAAAACAGAAAAGCAGATAGTTAAACTAGTACCCAGTTCAGTTGGTGTTTAGCAACTTTTATTCGTTTTGCAGGTCTCGGGTTACCCTGCAGCTTTTAGTGCCATTATTAAAATCATCCTCCGGGGTTGCCTGGGTGGCTCAGTCGGCTGGGCCTCTAACCCTTGATTTTGGCTTATGGCATGATCTCTGGGATCAGGATACTAAGCCCCACATGCAGCTCTGTGCTCCCTGGGGCAGTCTGCCTGGAATTCTCTTCCGCTCCCTCTGACCCTCCCCCCTCCTTGCGCGCGCACGCTCCCTCGTGCACGCGCTCTCACTCGTGCACGCTCTCTCTCTCTCTCTCTCTGTCTCTTTCTCTCTGTCTCTAGGATAAATCAGCAAATCTTTAAAACAAATACCATCCTCCCCCTGCCCATTTTTCTCCCTGGTTTAGAAAAAAGTATCTTCCTTCCCTTTCCCTTTTCCAAACCCAACCACATACTAATACCTTCTAAATTAGTCTCTCTTCCAACTGGTACTGGTTTTATTATCAAATTATCAAGTACGTAAGAAATACTATTTATAAAAACATATTTGCCAAGTAGACAGACAATTATACAAAGAACATCCGAGTTCCTATCACCCAGTTTAAGAAAAAACAGATTGCCCTTTCCTCTGACACGCCCTGGGGACCCCTCTCCCCTTTCCCTTCCACCGAGAGAATCACTCTTGAACTCTGCCTTTCTCAAGTCTTGCTTTCCTTCTAGTCTTACCACATGTGTGTATCCCTGAAGAGTACATATTCTCTCGTTTCCTGTGTTTTCAAACTTCATCAAAATGAAATTATATTGCATGTGTTCTCCTGCAACTTATTTTTCACTCCTTTTTTTTTAGATTCGTCCAAGTGTATTTTTTTCAGGTACTTATTCCCACTTCGACATGAATTCCATGGTATGAATATACTAAAATTAATGTATCTATCTATAGTTTTTGTGTTTTTTTAAAAGATTATTTATGTATTTATTTGTCAGAGAGAGAGAGAGCACAGGCAGGCAGAGTGGCAGCAGAGGCAGAAGGAGAAGCAGGCTCCCTGCCAAGCAAGGAGCCTGATGTGAGACTCGATCCCAGGACGCTGGGATCATGACCTGAGCAGAAGGCAGCGGCTTAACCAACTGAGCCGCCCAGGTGCCCCTATCTATCTATTGTTGGCGAACAGTTGGACTACTGTCTATTTTGTTAATACAATCATTTCTTATTTTTAAGATTTTATTTTTACTTTTTGATAGAGTGAGAGAGATAGAGCATGAGCAGGAGGGAGAAGAGAGGGAGAAAGAAGGAGAAGGAGACTCCCCACTGAACAGGAGCCCAAGGCAAGCCGTAGTCCCAGGACCGTAGGATCATGACCTCAGCCAAAGGCAAATGCTTAACTAGTTGAGCCACCCAGGCGCCCACCTTTTTTTTTTTTTTTTAAGTAGGCTGCATGCCGAGGGTATGGAGCTCCACGTGGAGCTTGAATTCACGACCCTGAGATCAAGACCTGAGCTGAGAGCAAGAGTCAGAATGCTTTGGGGCGCCTGGGTGACTCAGTGGGCTAAAGCCTCTGCCTTCAGCTCAGGTCATGATCTCAGGTCCTGGGATCGAGCCCCGCATTGAGCTCTCTGCTCAGCGGGGAGCCTGCTTCTCCCTCTCTCTGCCTCCCTCTCTGCCTACTTGTGATCTCTGTCAAATAAATAAATGAATAAAATCTCCAAAAAAAAAAAAAAAGAGTCAGATCTTAACTGAAGGAGCCACCCAGGCACCCCAAACATTTCTGACATGAACTTTCTTACTCATCTTTTGGTACATAAATGTATATATAAAATATAGATGTTCATATGAGTACATATGTGTACATGGATGTGTGTATTGTATATGTTTGTGTGTGTATACCTGTGTCTTAAGAACATGTGTGCATGTGTGCTGTGTATGCATGCATGAGAAAAGAACTGCTGGACTGGGAGGGATTAGGTGGCTCAGTTGGTTAAGCATCTGACTTTGGCTCAGGTCATGATCTCAGGGTCCTGGGATCGAGTCCCATGTCAGGCCCCCTGCTCAGCAGGGAGTCTGTTTCTTCTTTTCTCTCTCCCTCTGCCCCTCCTCCTGCTCATGCTCTCTCTCTCTCAAATACATAAATAAAATATTTTTTAATATTTTCAATATCAATATATATTAATATTATATATTATATTTTTATATATTAATGTTTATATTGATTTTTTTTATTAAAAAATATGTTGGTCAAAAGAGATATTCACATGAAACTTTACTAAATGATGCCAAGTAATCTTTCAATGTAGTTGAATCAGTTTATACTCCCACTCCTGGTTGCTACAAATTGTCATCAATACTTAGAGACTCCTATGGGGCGCCTGGGTGGCTCAGTGGGTTAAAGCCTCTGCCTTCAGCTCAGATGGATCCCAGGATCCTGGGATCGAGCCCCACATTGGGCTCTCTGCTCAGCAGGGAGCTTGCTTCCCCCCTCTCTCTCTCTCTGCCTGCCTCTCTGCATGCTTGTCATCTCTGTCAAATAAATAAATACAAATCTTTTAAAAAAAAAATACTTAAAGACTCCTAGACATCCACATTTTTACTAATCTGGCTAGTGTGAAACCTTATAGTTTTAAGGTTTTCATTTGCATTTCCCTGATTATAATAGACTGAGCACCTGTTCCATATCTGTTAGCCATTCCTGTTGCCTCTTCTGGTGTCTTTTCAATTCTACTACCCATTTTGCTATGGGGTTGTCTTTTTCTTTCTGATTTAAAGGCATTCTTGATATCTTCTGGACACTAATCCTATGTCAGTTATAACTTCTCCCAGTTTTGTGGCTTGTTGTCTGACTCTCTTTATGTGGCCTTCTGATGAACAGAAGTTCTCAATTTTAATATGGTCAAATTCAACAATCTTTTCTGTTATTGCCTGAGGGTCACAGGCATTGCTCTTAAGGTATAAGAAATCCTTCCCTACATCAAAAAGCTTGACAAGGGCACTAAAAAGAAATTTTTAAAAATTTTTTTAAATTTAAAAAAAAAAAAAAAGGCTTGACAATGGCCTTAGACTGTCTTCTCAAAGTTTTGAGGTTTTGCCTTTCCCATCTAAAGCTACATGTGCCTGGAGGTATACAGTCTGTGTGCACATGTGTGTGTATGTGTGCGTGCACACAGTATGCAGTATGAACACGGACGAGAGTATCTCAGACTGATACTCAAAGTGGTTGCACTTTTCATTACTGGCCTGTGATGAGAGAAGTTTCTGGAGTCAGCATGTAAGATGCACGGCTTCTTCAGAGAGTAGGTCATGATACAAAAATGTCAGCTAACGAGAAAGCATGCTCTCCATAAGGGGTCAATTTGTGCTCTGGTCTAAGTTCCTTGTCCCATTTTGGATGGAAGACAAGACTTTGCAGGCCAGCTCATTGCACAGTATCATCTGGGCAGAGGATGTGGGATCTCCAGAAGGTCCAGTGGAGTGGGACAGGTGGAGGAAGAACTGGTAAGGCAGCCCACTGAAGAACACAGAGAAGAGGAGTGTGTCTGGGAAGGAAGGAAGGAAAGATAAAGTACCCAAAGATGGAGTCAGAGGGAGGTAGGGCATCAGAACATTCAAGGCTTGGAAGCCATGATGTTGAGGAGAACGATTTCATAAACGCAACGGGAAGCCATCGAAGGGATTTAGAAACATGACAATGACTTGACCAGAAGAATGGTTTTAAAATTCCCTCCTGCTGCAGTGTGCAGAGCAGGTGAACAAGGGGCAGGAGGAGATGGGGAGAGACTGGTTATGTGCTCACAGTAGTCAAGGCCTGAGATGATGGTGGCTTACAGTAGAGTGGTCTTTCCAGAACTCTGCTACTCAGTGTAGCCTTTAGACCATCAGTGGGGATGTTTCAGAAATGCAGCCTCTTTGGCCCATCAAGACATCAGTGGGTCAGAAATTGCTTTTTACAAGATTCCCGGTGATTCATGTGCTCGTTAAAGTTTTTGTTTTATTTTGTTTTGGGGGGGGGGCGATTTTTTTAAAGAGAAACCACGTGGAGCTATCAAGTTTGCAAACAGACATATGAGCCTGGAGATAAACCTGCAAAAGTCAGGAGAAATCTGAGAAGCAGGGGGGACCAGGAATGTGAGATGACAAGCCGACAGAAAAGTTGTTTAGGAGTCAGGAAGGGGTCACCTGTGCTGAATGACCCAGAGAGGCCAAGCAGAGGAATACGGGGGGCACCACCTGGACAGGATAACTGGTCTCTGGCCTTGTGGTAGCAGAGCCAGGTTGGTGTGGGTTAAAGAGTGAATGACAGGTGAGGAGACAGAGATTATACGCAGGAACTTTTTTGGGTTTAGCTGTGTAGGGAAGGATCGGGAAAGGAGGGCAACTGGAAGAGCCCAGGGGAAGTCGTTTCTCAGAGAGTGGGTAAGAATCACCCAGGAGATCATTAAAGGTACAGGTTTCCAACAAAGCAAATGCCAATCTAATCAAGAGAAGATGTTAGACAAGCTCAAGGACATTCTACAGAAGACCTGACCCTTCAAAGATCTCAAGGTCATAAGTGATCAGGAAGAATAAGGAATGGTCACAGACTAGAGAAGATGAAGGAGAGGGGACAACCACATGCAATATGGGATTCCGGACTGGATTCCAGAACAGAAGTGGGAAAACTAGTGAAACCCTACGAAGTCTGTAGTCTAGTTAATAGTGTTGTAACACAGTTAATTTCTTAGTTTTGATCACTCTACTATGATTATATAAGATCTTAACCTTAGGGCAAGCTGACTAAAGGGTATATGGGAACTCAGTGTACTAAAATAAAAACTAAACTCACGTTCTCATTCAGTAGACCAGGCACGGGGCTAAGGAATTGGAGGGTGTTGTATTTGCTGCTGTTCTTGCTGTTTTAGAGTCTACATTTTGAACCAACGCCATGGGTAATTCTAATACAAGTATAGAGACCTTCCTTTGAAAGGTACTGGACTAGAGCAGTGCCAATGGAACAATCCAGAAAAGAGGAAGAGCTGGAAGGTGCAGTGGATAAGTGAGGAATCCCAGTGGCTGAGAAGGAAGAAGAAATGGCATCCAGAGGGGAAGTGGCCTTTGATGCTCAATTAGAGAACAGACTAAGAGGAGGAGAGCAGAGACAGGTCAGTTGTACAGACATGCTGGCGACAACATAAGGGAAGGACAGAGCTAGCATAGGGCCGACTACACCAGGACAGTGGAACACCAGGACATGTGTGAAAAACACATGGAGTGGGGAGCAAGGCTGCCTACAGACATGAACAACACCGCCAGGCTCTCCCATAGAGACACAGCAGGTTTCGTGTCCCGTGTGAGGAAAAGCTGCTGTTCCCAAATCAGCATTTTAGGCTAGAGCTGGATATGGGGACTCCCCCTAAGAACAACCACTGATGAGCTCTCAGGGTGAATGTTAAGAACCCGGCTACACAGTCCTGACACTTGAAGATCTCAACACTGTGCAAAACTTTTAGAAATCTTCCTTTGTGAGTGTGTGGGTGGCTCAGTCAGTTAAGCGTCTGCCTACTGATTTTGGCTCAGGTCATGATCTCGGGGTCATGAGATGGAGCCCCACATGGGGCTCTGTGCTGAGCATGGAGCCTGCTTCAGATTCTCTCTCTCCTCCCTCAGCACCCCCAACATGCTCCCTCTCCCTCTCTTTAAGAAAGAGAAGAAAAGGAGAAAAAGAAAAAATATTCCTTTGATATTTTTGTTGCTCAGCTTTTATCATGTCACAGACGACATCAGAATGTCCATATTTCTTTCCATATTTCACATCTAGAATGGGCTAAATCGTGAGGCCCCCCCCAAAAATTCATATGTTGAAGACCTAACCCCCAATAAGGCTGTATTTGGAGACAGGCCTTTACAGAGGTAGAGGCGGTTAAATGATGTCATAGGGGTGCAGTCCTGGTCCTGCAGAACCGGCGTCCTTCTGAGAAGAGGGAGAGACACCAGAGCTCGCTCATTCTCAGCACACTGGCACAGAGGAAAGGCTACATAGGAACACAGCAAGACACCATCTGTAAGCAGAAAGAGGCCTCCCAAGAAATCAGCCCTGCCAGCACCTTGATCTTGAACTTCCAGCCTCCAGAAATATGAGAAAATAAACATCTGTTGTTTAAACCACGCAGTATGTGACATTCTGTTATAACAGCCCAAGAGGCTAAGAGACAATTTCCCCTCCTGACTCAAACAAGAGGCGCTCGGAAGGGGTAGGCACTACCAGAAACAAGAGACTGTGGGCTTTGGACTTTACCCTGGTCTACCGCAGTTAATTAACTGCCAACTTTGTGTAACTCAGGTCACATTCCTGGGTCTCAGTTCCCGCTTTGGCTAATAAGATATAGGATTCCTGAAAGTCACTACTTGAAAAATGAGCACTCAGGGGTTGACTTTCTATGTATAAGCCCGAAATAGGGGCCTCGGCTTATGCTGTAGGTTTTCTCAGTCAGGGTTCTCTGTTGTTTGCAGTGACAACAACTCTGACCGCAGAAGCAGGAGGAAAGTTCAGTGGAAGGATACCAGAGGGTCTACAGAATGGACAAGGCAGCTCTGTTTCAGAACACAGACAAAAGCCAGGGTCACCTGGGTGGCTCAGTGGGTTAAAGCCATTGCCTTCAGCTCAGGTCATGATCCCAGGGTCCTGGGATCAAGTCCCACATTGGGCTCTTTGCTCAGCAAAGAGCCTGCTCCCCCGCCCCCAACATCGTCCCGCCTGCCTCTCTGCCTACTTGTGATCTCTCTGTCAAATTAATTAATTAATTTATTATTATTTTTTTTTTTTTTTAAAGAGCCAAATGAGACTGGGCAGCAGAGAAGCCCACGGCTAACAGTGTCCGCTGATGATGTCAAGTCTCTCCACTGGCCCAGCTGCCAACAGACCTGCCATTCCTCTGCTTCATGGCAAAACATCCTCAGAATACAAAGTCCAGCTGGGAGGGTCCCACTGGCCATGCCTAAATCCCATGCCACATTGCCTCAACCCTGCAGTCCTCTGACCCTCACACAATGAAAGATTTCCTGGAAAGGGAAAGGGGAGGCTCCCAAGATGACAAATAGCCACTACGTCAGCAATGGAGGGAGCTTCAGTTTTAGCTAAGAAAAAGCACAGCCCTTCAGCACCGGTGGAATACAATTCCAGTCAGAGAGGGAGACAATAGGGCCAAAAGCTCCAGAACATTCCACAGAGAAATGGGCCCTGTTTTACCTCAGACCTGCTCAGGTTCCCTGGAGAAATCCCTTATAATTAGCCACACCTTCCATTTCCTCCTCTAGAGATGGGGACGCAGAACAATTTGTGGCTTCGCTAAAACATGGCGAGAACGAATGAGTAACTTCAGAAAATAACTAACACAATACTGAAGAATGGTAGCACAAAGCTTCTTTAAAAATTGACACTATTACAATTAAAATCAACAGTATACTAGTCCCCCCTCCAACCACAGTTCTCACTCCACAACTGCTGTTAGCTGCAGTCCAGAAGCAAATGATCCTCCTTCTGATGGAAGCTCAGAAGGTCAACAGAGACCTAACGTGACTTCACCATACCTATGTCACTCACCTCGCTTCACCTTGTCGGGGAGGCATTTTGTCATCTCACATCAACCCAGGAAGGCTGAGGATGGTGTAATAACATATTTTGAGAGAGAGCAGATTCCTGTAACTTTTATTATAGTATATTGTTATAACTGTTCTATTTTATTACTATGTATTGTCGTTTCTCTCTTACTATGCTCATTTTTCAATTAAACTTGCCCGCAGGTATGTGTGCATAAGAAAAAAGATACTATATATATATAGTCTTCGGTACTAGCCACAGTTTCAGGGATCCACGGAAACGGGACGTGGAATGTATACCTCGTGGATAAGGGGGGGCTACTGTATGGGCTTTGTGCTGGGATTTAGGGACTCTATTTCTTTGCATGATTTTCTCATTTGAGCACATACAGATCTTGAAACGTTGGCTTAATTCAAAGCCTGGTACAGAGTATTAATCGGAAGATGCTGGTTTGCTTTGCTTTCTCCTTTCCGAAATAAAACGCAATCCTCTTACCACCCCGCGAGACAGGACCATCAGCACTGCAAGCCACAAAAACCAACCAAACCAAACTCTCCACTCACTTAAGAACAAAGGAAAAAATTCTCAGTCAGCCATCTGTTTCTAAAATAATTTAATTCAAAACACAGTCCCATAGCAACAGGGAAAAGGACACCATCAGCTTCGAGATAATCTTCTGTCTCTGGTTACACTCCGGGCTGGAATGGCGCAGGACATCCCATGACTCAGCAGGAAGAGGCACTTTCCCGCCCAAACACAGGAGCCGGCAGCCACCCCAGTACCCGTGTCCACACAAATGCATGAGCCCTTAACTAAGTGACCAGGAGACATCACCACCTCCCTGGATGGGTCTAATTCCAACAAACAGTGAAGAGCTTATGCTACGGGCTGAATTCCTTAATTCAGCTCTAAATTAAGCTTTTATATTATATCAGGGGAGCAGGAGGCTTAAAAGACAGAGAGGAGCCATTCTGGCTGGAAGCAGCAGCGCAGACAAAAGGCTCCACGTCTGCACAATGTGGGATGTGTTTGCGTAACAAACAGTCGTGGCTCCCACCGGTTGGAGAGAATACTAGAAAAGTTGGCTAAGGGACGTGAGAAAGTCCCCAGACAATGGGGATCCATTGGGTTATTTTGAGCAAAGGGGCCTTTTTAGTAGTTATTCTGCAGAAAGCACAGCCGGCAGAAGCAGGAGACAGTGACCCTGAGCGCAGGTACGCAGCCGATGGGACAAGCAGTAACAGAGCAGGGTCACGTGGGAATGGAAAAGATGGAAAAGAAGCCACAAGTCAGAGAGACGCACAAATGTAAAAGCTGCAGAACTCGGCAGCTGGAGGGATGGACCGGGAAGTCCAAGGTGATTCTGAGTCACAGATTCAATTGCCCACTGCGGACAACACCCCGGAGTATCTGTCGCTAAGAACCCCCCACCCCCACCCTGACCAGCTCTCCTTGCCAGCTAACACTCATTCTCACACCACGGTCTTTCCGAGAACTCCCGGATTCCTTCATCCCCATCACGCCTGCCGAAGAGTTTGAGTCCTTATCACCGCTTGCTCAGAACTCTACCAAGACAGAAAGGTCCCCCTGCTTGCTCAGGGACGTCACCGCGGAGGAGAGGAGACAGGAGTTACTGACTCAACTCAGAAAGCTGCTAAGGAAATAAGCAAGATGCTGGCGACCCAGAATGATGGGCAAAGGTCAGGAAAATCAACTCTGAGGAGTTGTGTCTGAGCCAACACCTGGAAGACGAGAAGCCAGGAGTAAGAGAGAGCGGGAGATTGCTCCGGGCGGCAGGGATGGCGCGTGTGCAAAAGCCTGAGGCAGGAGAGATGTGAACAGAGCCGGTGTGCGGTGTGCACGGCACAGAGCTGGGGAGGGAAGCCCGGCTGGAGGCCGGTGCAGAAGGCAGGAAGCCAACCCCGGGTGGGTAGAAATGTGATTCTAGTGCTCCAAAGAGCCACCGGGGCTGGGGAGACAGATTAGGTAATTATCTGCGGAAAGATGATGACTGAAGTCAAATGACCCCATCAAGGAAGAGAGAGAGAAAAAAGTTCAATTCCCGTAACTCTAGTTCATTTCAGGGGTGGCAAAAGAACCCAGTTTTCTGCAGCAATCAGAAGGGGCGACCTTTAGCGATCATACCAGACACAGTGGTATTTACATACCCTTCCACAATCCAATTCAGTCAAGCACACAAATTACTCTCATCCTTACTTAATTTATTTCCATTCACTGACAATCTTTCCCCAACCCCCTCTTCTGCCTGCTTATTGGTATGAAGAGCCAACTGATTAGCAATTATCCGTAGCATTAACTCTCTAAGTATCTATAATTATGACTTCTCTTAGTTTATTTGAGGGCTCCGTGGGACTCCAGGATGAGGAATAACATGAAGTTAATGTAAATACTAATTTGCCAAGAAACTAACCAGACCAAATAGGCAGATAAGCCAAAAGGCAATTTTCCAAAATTGAGGCTTTACCAGTGTAGAGAGTTCTATATTTGTTTTTGCTATTTTAAAGTATCTAAATGCCACCACTAAACCAATTTCAGCCTTTTAAACTTTTCATTACGAAATTTTCAGACATACATGGAAACGGAAAGACTAGATAGAACCCATTCCCAGGCTTCACTTCAATCTCAACTCAATTCCTCTATCCCGCACTCTTTTTTTTTTTTTTTAACCAAGAGTAAAGCCAGTCACACATACTATTCATTTCACCAATAAATACTCTGGTATCTCTGATAAAGACTTAAAAAAATCATAACCACAAGCATTATCACAACCAACAAAATTAAAAATAATTCATAATATCATCTAATTACACGTTCCATACTTAGTTCTCCTTGATGGCCGCCAAATATTTTTGCACAATTGCCTATTGCAAATCAGGATCCAAACCAAGAACACACACTGCTTTGGGTGATGTGTCTCCTAAGTCTCTTTTACTCTATAAGAGTTTCTTCCTCCTTTTTTATATCTTCAAGCTCTCACAATTGACTTGTTAAAGAAAAAGGTCATTTATCACCATATTTGGTCATTTATGGCCAGCCCATATTCCGTATTTGGCTAACTGTATTCTCACAGTGTCATTTAACGTGTTTTTCTAACCCCCAAATTTTCTATAAACCGGTCATTACATCGAGAGCCTTCATTAGATTCAGGATAAATATTTTTAGCAAGAATATTTTCTAGGTGGTCTTTTGTACTTCCCATGGCAACACTTCAGGAGGTGACTGGTACCTGGCTGTCCCATGTTCAGTGAGTCTCAACCTGATCAGGGGTTTTAGGTGGTGACAGTCGGCTCTACGCATGAAAAGACTCTTCACCAACTTGTCACCTAATGATGAAACAGTCATGACGATTACTGCTTACATCCCTTATTTCATTAGGGAATTTGGAAGTTGTTTAAGCCTGTGTTAATTAAAAGATATTCCTAACACTTCTGAGATATACTCACAGAAAGAATAGTAATTATTTAGTGTCTGAAACAATAACATGATTACATAATAACATATCTGTGTGTGTTTGAGAACATTTCTTAAGTCACCTGGTTAATTCAATACAAAGATGTTCATTTCTGTACTGTTCTTTAGAAAGATTACAGATAAATTACTGATTCAGCACGTAATAGAATAAAGCCTTAGGTCTATCTGACTCGCTCTTAAATTCCAAGTTCCTAAAAGATAGTGAATAAAAAATAAAGGAAATCTTGGAAATTATGAGAATTATGAAGGAGGAAGGGAGGAGGAAATAAAACGTCAGAATATCTCAAAGCAGTACATTTATTTGAGTCCCTTCCCAAAGAAGAGATGAATGGAGCACTAAAATAACTTTAAGACATCATGGTCAATTTCACTTTTCTCCCCTGAACTGGAGTTTCGAGAAAACAGCAAAAAAGAACCTGAATCTTTTTTTTACCCTATCCCATACTCAGAAGTTAATAAACAGTGTAATGCCTCTGAGAACATAAGAATCCTCCCCTCCTCCAAAACTGGACACTACTTAATACCTTCTGTGGAATCATTTAATGACCCCGAGAAAGCCTCTATTAATAGCTAAGCCTTCCAGGCCAGCCTGCATTTCCCCCTGGGGCAGGGAGTCTGCAGCTCACAGGACAAGCCTGCGGGAGCCCCAAGTAGTAGGGGAGGGGCTGGGGAGTCCTGCCATCAGGCGTGGCCTCCAGGGATGATGGGAAGGGAGGCTGAATTCCGCGAGTAAGGAAATGTTTCAAATGTTGCAATGAATGCCACAGAGCTGTATCCTCAAAAATCATTAAAATGGTTTATTGTATGTTCTGTGTGTCTTATTGCAATAAAGAAAAAACATTGCAATGACTGGTCAGCTGAGCCCGTAAGACTGTGTCCGCAATCACCACCCCTCTGTGCCAGGTGACCCCGACCCCTCTGTCACCAAAACCCGCTGCTCTCTCCACAACACCACACCGCCTCTCTGGGGAGGTGGATCTTAAATTGCACCTAAGAGTTTTCAAGGGAAAGCTCCAGATTATCATTCTTGAATAACTATGTGCAAAAGTCTTTATAATTACACGACAAACAAGATTTCTATATATTAAAAACAACTTCCCGGGGTGCTTGGGTGGCTCAGTGGGTTAAGCCTTTGCCTTCAGCTCAGGTCATGATCTCAGGGTCCTGGGATTGAGCCCTGCATCAGGCTCTCTGCTCAGCAGGGAACCTGCTTCCCCCTCTCTGCCTGCCTCTCTGCCTACCTGTAATCTCCCTCTGTCAAATAAATAAATAAAATCTTTTTTAAAAAAATGTTTAAAATAAAAATAAAAACAACTTTCCAACTTGAAAACTGTGCTCACTGCCTCCCAACGCAGGCCTGTACATTACACAATATGTAAAAGAATAACACAGCAAGGAGAACGTCTTAGACCCTGTATCCATAGGGGATGAAATAAGCTTCTGGGGTCAGCTCTGCATCTTCCAGGACCAGGACCAGGACCGCAGAGGAGTAATGCCACAGGAAGACCCAGTACTTGGCTAAGGATGCTCAGGCCCGTGGGAAGGCCCAAAAAGGGGATCCGTGAAAAGGTTGAGAACTTTCCTAGGGATGAGCTTTCCCAGGCACTGTGCCCATAATACATTCACTGCCTTACCTGCAAAGGGAAACGGGAGGTGGGGCCCAAAGCAGGAAAACTCAAGCAGGAATACAAAGGCCCAAAACACCTGCTACCCCCAGCAACTCAGAAATTGGTCCCAGGGGCCTCGCACAGTGGACTGACAACAAAAACGTGCCCCTCGGGGAGGTCTCTTTTCAGTCGCTGAGGACTGCTGTCAGACCCACAAGAAAGAAGCAGGGATCTAAGAAGAGATGCCCTCATCTGTGAAAACGATGATGACAAAGGGCTCCTAGACACTTTACACGGACCTGTAAAGTGTAGAGCCCTGCCGGGAAGGTAGGGAAGGTCCCGTCAGAGCTTCAGCAACAGGAGGGCAGGCGCGGAGAGTTCTAGCAAGACAATCAGGACCCTGGGCTGTCCGCGTCTTCAGTCACAATATACCAAAGGACTCCACTGCATGACACAAATAACACCCATCTGAATACATCGGAACTTAAAAGCAATATAACTGCCAACAAACACAGGAAACGGTGGTCAATGTCATCAGCCATTAGAGAAACCACAATGACATCCCAATTCACACCCATTAGGAGAGCCCGATTTTATTTTATTTTTTATTAAAAATTTTTTTAAAGATTTTATTCACTTACTTGACGAGATCCCAAGTAGGCAGAGAGGCAGGCAGAGAGAGAGGAAGCAGGGTCCCCACCCAGCAGAGAGCCCAATGCAGGGCTTGATCCCAGGACCCTGGGATCATGATCTGAGCCGAAGGCAGAGGCTTTAACCCACTGAGTCACCCAAGCGCTCTAAAAAAAATTTTTTAAGATTTTTATTTATTTATTTGACAGAGAGAGATCACAAGTAGGCAGAGAGGCAGGCAGAGAGAGAGGAAGGGAAGCAGGCTCCCTGCTGAGCCGGGTGTGGGGCTCGATCCCAGGACCCTGAGATCATGACCTGAGCGGAAGGCAGAAGCTTAACGCACTGAGCCACTCAGGTGCCCCGAGAGCCCGATTTTTTAAAAAGTGTTAGGCAAAGTGTGGAGGAACTGGAATCCTCATTCACTGCCTCGCCTTGGCTGTGGATAAGATTTTCACGGTGCTCAGCAAGTTAAACAGCACAGAATCACCATAGGACCCAATAATCTCCCTCCTAGGCAGAGACCCGAAAGAACTGGAGAAGGTGTTCAAACAAAAACTGGTACCGGAATGTTCGCAGCTGCACTATTAACAACAGCCAAGAGGTGCAAACCACCAAAAAGCCATCAACAAATGAAGAGACTAAACGCGGCCCATTCCTACAAGGCAGTATTATTATCCAGCCACAAAAACAAATGAAGTACTCATACATTCTCTGACTCAGATGAACCTTGAAAACATTATGCTAAGTGAGAGCACACTCACACACAGACACACACGCACCACATATTGTATGATTTCATTTGCATGAAATATCTAGAATCAGCAATCCAGAGCAACAGAAAGGAGATTAGGGGCTGCCTGGGGGTGCGGGACGGGGGGGGGGGGGGGGGGGGGGGGGGGGTGTGATGTTTGCACAGCACTGTGATTATCCCTGAAACCACCGAATTGCACACTTTAAAATAATTAAAATGCCAAGCTTAGGTTATGTGCATTTTATGATAATTTTTTAAAGCAATCAATTCAAGGGCTCAAATACAAAAAGCTCCTGGGTACTGGGGTACAGGTGAAACACCCTTATGCCCATTTAACTTTGGTGAGCTTGCTATCCCCAAACTATCTTTCCTATCCCTGCAGTGTTGTTCCAAGGGGTCCTGCTCCCAGAATCTCCTCAAGCTCTTTTAAAAATATGGATTTCCAGGCCCTTCCCCCGACTTTCCAAGAGGATGGGACCCAGGAACCCAGAGCATTAGCACCGCCTCTGAGACGCCCACCCTTGTCCTTCCAGCCAATTCCCAGAGCTTCTCAAAAGGAAGGTGTTGATCACTTCCTTCCTATATGCTGACAGCTGCCGTCTGGGTATCCCCTCCGAGCTGGAAGCATCTGCTGTGTGAGCGCTCAGTCGCATTTGCTAAGTCAAGCACCTCCACCGGGCAGAAGCCGACCTTGACCCTGCTAACTAGGTGCAGCCCTGGGCCGTTTCTGGTCCACAGAGGTGGCTACCCTGCTTTTGAGACTGATGAGACTTTGTTGGTTTTCTACATTGTACTTTCATCTGTTAATTTTATGTACTTAATTTTAGGTACTCAAAGCCTGAATTCATACGTGCCATCTGACCCAAAGACTGTGATTGATTTCTGACCATCTCCACTTTAAAACCTAAGATTACTAACACAGTTTCTTCTAGACATATTATAATCATCCTTTAAGCGGCGCCTGGGTGGCTCAGTGGGTTAAAGCCTCTGCCTTCAGCTCAGGTCGTGATCCCAGGGTCCTGGGATCAAGACCCACATCGGGCTCTCTGCTCGGTGGGGAGCCTGCTTCCTCCTCTCTCTCTCTCTTTCTCTGCCTGCCTCCCTGCCTACTTGTGATCTCTGTCAAATAAATAAATAAAATCTTTAAAAAAAAAAAATCTTCCTTTAAGATGAACCAGTTTTTAAATAAGATTAGAAATTTTCTTATGTGAGTGGCAACTGTGACAGGTACCTCCAGTCTGGGTCAGCAGCAATCCTGGCAGTGAACGCTCCGTAAGCTCGTCCCCCATCTCTTACTAAGGGCCCTCCCCCTGGCCGCTTCCCCATCTCTCCCCATCCTTCCCCAGCTTCTCCCCAGTGCTTGTGTTCTCATCTGCCTCTTGTCTTCTCCCGTTCCTCCACTGGTTTAACACAAGAATATGAAACCAAATAACCTATTATAGTCATTGTTACATTTACTGAGAGGGGCTTTTTATTCTCTGCTTTTAAACACTGATTGTAATTTGTTCTTTTAAAAAAAAATTTTTTTTTTTTCCTGCTTGTATGGAAGCCTTGGTTGATTTCTCTTGAGGAATCCGTGGCCTCGGAGAGAAAAAGGGTCTTGATTACAGACACCATTTAAAAAAGGAACACAGGGCATCCTCAGTGAGAATTTTAAACCACTCTACTGTCATGATACAATGACTCCTTCTTTTGCTGGGCTGTGGGGACAGGAAGAAAAGTCTCTCACAGACCAAAGATATTCTAAAACAGAACTTTAGCTTACAAATAAATAAATAAATTCAGGCCTTACAGCAGTCCTACACAGGGACATGTAGAGGTCCCCAACTGTTTGGAATCCCCGACCCCACCAGCTGTTTGTAATGTGTCCCCTATTCTGACAGTGACAACAAATGCCTTGCAGGTGGCACTCCCCGGCTGAGAACCACTGTCGTACCTGCCCCTTTACTGGGGCAGCCTGGGCAGAGCAGCTGATGAGGACAGGTCAACAACCCCAGGTCGCCCCTGGCAGCCCCACTCCCAGCCGGTACAGAAAACCCACAGTAGTATGTTCAGTTAGGTTTGCTGACATGTTCACACCAAGCGGGTGGCACTAAAAGTAAATTCTTCCACTCCCTTCTACACGATCTCACTGTTTTTAAGTCAGTACAGAATCACAATTTATCCAGTTGTGTTTCTTGTGTGATTTGTGGCCCCCAAGGGCTGAGCAGTTTCCTTGCAATGAAATGAAAGGAGACAAAACCCCACTTATTAACATCAGTGATGGATAATATTTCTTGACTGTCTACTGTAAGCTCAGTTTCGTGCTAAGCACCTTTCAGGGATCATAGCACTAACTTTTCCCAAAAACCCATTCTGCAAATGAAGAAACTAAAGCTGGAAAGGTAAAGGAATCCACGGGGGCCATGTGATACTAGGATGGGGAACAGGAATCTACACATGGGTTTGCCGGCCTCCAGCTCTGTGCACCTGCCCCCACTGGTCAGAGAGCCCAGGCAGTGGTCTCCAGACTGGCAGGACACACACTCCATTAAAAAATTCCCAAGCACACCTCCACTCATATGCTTTTATTTCTTTTTTAAAAGCCCCACACAAGGGTGCCTAGGTGGCTCAGTCATTAGGCATCTGCCTTCAGCTCAGGTCATGATTCTGGAGTCCCAGGATCTAGCCCCACACTGGGCTCCCTGCTGGGCGGGAAGCCTGCTTCTTCCTCTCCCACTCCCCCTGCTTGTGTTCCCTCTCTTGCTGTGTGTCTCTCTGTCAAATAAATTAATACAATCTTTAAAAAAAAAAAAAAAGCTTAGTGTTTTAATATTATAAATCTTACAAATCATACACATAACCACATTTTATATTTTAAGTAGTCTCCACACCCAGCATGGAGCCCAACACAGGGCTTGAGCTCACGACCCTGAGATCAAGACTTGAGCTGAGGTCACAAGTGGGATGCTTAACCAACTGAGCCAACCGAACACCGCACCCATAACCAAGTTCTAAAAGAATGATATGAACATGTGAGAAATGACATTATTCAGTGTCAATATTCAAGGGTCAATTTCTTACCACATCTGATAAAATGCCCCTGTGGGTGGAATTGTGTCCCCTGCAAAAAATATGTTGAAGGTCTTACCCCCAGTACCTCTGGACATGACCTTCTTGGGAAACAGGTTCTACAGCGAGCCAGTACATTTCTGTGGCTTTCAGCCACCTTGGGGTACCTTGTGTGGGCAGCCCTGGGAGACCACAGAGATTCGGCCACTGTCTGCACAGCGACCAGGCTGAAGAGCTCAGCTGGGATCAGGAGCTGCGTGGGTTCGGCCAGACCTGCTCACCTACCTGTTCGCACTGGTAAACTCTGCTTTGCCAGTCCCCACACCCTCCAAAATACCAGTTTAAGCCACTGGTCTACCAGGGAAATTTTGTTTATATATCGTTTGAAAACCCCTTACCAGAGCATTCACACACCTCTGTCCACCCCAAGCCACTGAAAAACAGCAACACGAAACAGACCCGCTGCCATCGCCTCCCTCCCCGGTGACCGTGTACTCTGTGCTCCGTATGTGACGCGAAACCCTCTGTCACACCCACCAGATGAGGGCGTCAGGCTCAACCCATACACGACCTATTAGAAAACATCATCTCGAATTTTATATACAAAATAGGTATTTTTTCTTTTTTCTTTTTTTTTTTTTTTAAAGATTTTACTTATTTATTTGACAGAGAGAGAGAGCACAAGTAGGCAGACCTACGGACAGAGGGAGAAGGAGAAGCAGGCTCCCCACGGAGCAAGGACCCCGATGAGGGGCTCCATCCCAGGACCCCAGGATCATGACCCAAGCCAAAGGCAGCCATTTAACTGACTGAGCCACCCAGATGTCCCCATAAAATAGAAATTTTTAAAAAATAAGTAAATGTTCTCCTATTGTTCTCCTGCCCCACTCTGGAAACCACAAGTCCACACTGCTCTCTCGTCATATGGTAAAGCGAGAGACCTGTAGAACCCCTCTCACATCTTAACTCCCAAAAGGTCCACCAGCTCCAAGTAAATAAAGGTCAAATCATCTAGTCTCATTGGGCCAATGCTTGTCTACTGAGTATCTACCAGGCACCGAGTAAATTATTAGATATCCTACAAACATTAAAAAAAAAAAAAAAAATCCAGTCACTTTCAGGCACTTGGCAACATTTGCACATAGTTTTTAAAATGTAATGCCTGGGGGTCCCTGGGTGGTTCAGTGGGTTAAGCCTCTGCCTTCACTCGGGTCATGATCTCAGGGTCCTGGGATCGAGCCCCGCGTCGGGCTCTCTGCTCAGCAGGGAGCCTGCTTACCCCTTCTCTCTATGCCTGTCTCTCTGCCTATTAATGATCTCTGTCAAATAAATAAATAAAAAATATATATATATATATATATATATATATATATTTTTTTTTTTTTTTTTAATGTAATGCCTAAGGGCACCTGGATGACTCAAGTCAGTTAAGCGTCTGCCTTCAGCTCAGGTCATGATCCCAAGGTCCTGGGATCAAGCCTCTCATCAGGATCCCTGCTCAGCAAGCAGCCTGATTCTCCCTCATCCCCCTGCTCCTGCTGTCTCTCGTTTTCTCTCTCTCTCTCTCTCTCTAATAAATAAATAAAATATCTTAAAAAATAAAATAAAATGAAGTTGTAATGCCTAAAAGGGCATTCTCCACCGGCCCCACTCTTCCCTACTGTCCTTCGACTACTGTGCCACCAGCCTGCTTCATTTATTTATTCTCTGCCTGGCTCCCCCCTGCAGGCATCTGAGTTTGTGACTTAACCTTTTAAACTTGGAACCAGGTGAAAGTAGGACCTATTCAATAAACATTCGATTAATAAAATATTTAAAACAACAAATACCATACCCTGTCTGCCAATTCTGGCTGGAAGCTTGTGATCCATGATTTAGATAAATATATTTGCTGAAAAATAGTTACGTTGCTCAATACCGAGAACATTCTCAATCAAACTTAACAAAAAATTGTAACATTTCCTGAACTCCTCACTTTGCAACCTCTGAATGCTCTTCAACACAAGCACCTACAGGAGGAAGAAAGACGCCCAGGAGTGACTCTACAAAATACGGGGTGTGAGGTCAAGTAAAGGGGGCTGCCCAGAAGCATCCTCAGCATGGGGCCACGGTTCATAAAAGTGGGCTCAGTGAGGCTGAGGATTCTGACTATCCTATTACCTCAAGATAAGACTGAAATTTACATTTTGATGCGAAATCTCTCCATTTTTAAATGTTAGAGATTCTTGTTATATTTAAAAATAAGGGGCGCCTGGGTGGCTCAGTGGGTTAAGCCTCTGCCTTCAGCTCAGGTGGTGATCCCAGGGTCCTGGGATCAAGTCCCGCATGGGGCTCTCTGCTCAGCAGGGAGCCTGCTTCCCCCTCTCTCTCTGCCTACTTGTGATCTCTGTCTGTCAAATAAATAAATAAAATCTTTTAAATAAATAAATAAGTAAGTCTGCAGGCCAACAAGCCCACTTCTTCAGGCTCAAATTCAAAACAGGAGCACCAGGAAATGTCTGCCCTGAGATTGAAGAGTTCTGCCCTCCTGCACTGTTGAGGGGAGGCAAACCGTGCAGCCACTGTGGAAAACCATCTAGAGATTCCTCAAAACATTAAAAACAGAATTACCCCATGATCCAGTAATGCCACTACTGGATATTTACCTGAGGAATATGAAAGCACTAATTTGAAAAGATCTTTGTACCCCTGTGTTTTAGGCACAGCATTGGTCACAAGAGCCCAGTTATGGAAGCAGCCCAAGTGTCCACCAACAGACGGCTGGATAAAGAAGTCACACACACACACACACACACACACACACACACACATACACACACACAGAGGAATTATTACTCGGTCGTAAAAAAGAAAGAAATCTTGCCATTTACAACAACATGGACAGATCTAGAGAGTGTAATGCTAAGTGAAATAAGTCAGGCAAAGAAAGACAAAAGCCATATGATTTCACTCGTATGTGGAATTTAAGAAACAAACAAATGAACAAAGGAAAAAAGAGAGAGAAACTAAAAACAGACCCATTACTGCAGAGAACACACTGATGGTTACCAGAGGGGATGCGTGAAACGGGTGAAGGCGGCGAGGCGCACGCTTCCCCTGCTGAGCACTGTACAATGTGTAGAACTGCTCAATCTCCAGACTATATGCCCAAAACTAATAGAACACTGTATGTTAACTATGCCAGAATTAGATTTTTTTAATTTAAAAAATAATAAAAATATTGGGTGCCTGGGTGGCTCAGTCATTGAGCGTTTGCCTTAGGCTCAGGTCATGATCCTGGGGTCCTGGGATCGAGCCCCATGTTGGGCTCCCAGCTCGGTGGGGAGTCTGCTTCTCCTTCTCCCACTCCTCCTGCTTGTGTTCTCTCTGTGTCAAATAAATAAAATCTTTAAAGAATAATAATAAATTAAAAATAATAAAACTACTAAGAGTCCCTAAAGTCACCTAACAATCATTTGTGTTTCCTGAAATGAATGCAGAGGCCCAGGAGCACCGGGGAGCCAAGACAGACCCCAGAAAGGGCTGTAACACACTGGGCTCCCAGAACCCAGGGATACGTCACACACACTAAGCAAACATGCCTAAGCCCTACGAGCCAGCACGGGCACTGGGGGCAGCTTGCGCGAGGTCAAGAGGGTACTGAGCAGAGCTGAAGTCAACAGACTGTGCCAAGCCACAATCCTCCTAATTCATGCCACATTTTCAAGAAGACGGCTAAAGCCATCTTATTTTAGGATCTGCACTAAAACGAAGTTACCCCAGCCACATAAGCTAACACTCCGGTGGTCTCCATCGCATTCAAATGTGTATCTGAAATGATTACACACACTAATTTAGTGCTTGGGTTGTCAGAAGTCAGGACAAGGATTACCTTGCTGGGAGGGGTTTGAGCCTGGAAGAACAAGGCATGGGGGGCGGTGCATTTCTGAAGGGCAGGGAATGTTCTGTTGCTTGATCTCAGTATTGTTACACAGCTGTATTCAGTCTGGGCAAATTCAGAGAGCTATATACTTAAGAGTATATATATATATATATGTGTGTGTGTGTGTGTGTATACATACATACATAACATATATAATAAAATAATATATAACACCTCAAGATACAAGTAAAAGGTGTAGAGATATATAAAACTTCAAAAACTATACTTCTATCAAAAACCCTTAAAACACTTCTAACAGACCCACCAAACACTCCAGCTAAGCTGGTTAGTTAAAGCCCTCAACTAAGCTGTTCGGAAAAGGGAAAGGTCGCCTATAATCGTCCTTCCAGCCTTCCTAGTCTTCCAGAAAAGAGAAAATGCTTTGTGAGCCTTAATGCTTTGATGAGATGAATTCTTAAAAACCTGTATGGAAACCACCTCTGGAATCTGAATTATATTTAAATGCCTTAGGGGCCTCTTATCATCTAAAGATTGTTTAGCACAAGAATATTCACTTCCAAATTACCTTCAGGGCTGCTCTTGCCCCACCCCCCTTATTGCACTGATGAGGGCGGAGGCGACCACCAGCTCCCTGAATCCCCTTCCTCCCTGGGGCTGCTGTCCTCCTGCTCTGGCAGGGGCTGAAACCACCCCCTCTCACGAGATCAGCTCTCCTGCTTTGCTCAAGTGTCAGCTCAATTATCTCCCACGAGGTCCCCACCACCTTCACCCTGACCTTGGCCCATCTGGGTCACCAGTTACCTCCCTATGACCCCTTCGTCCCCCAAGGTCAGGTGCACCTCTCCCCTCCCCATCTACCTATACATCTTCCTCTCTGAACCCAAACACGGCATCTCAGAATGCAGGCTCACAGGGACCTTTCCTCCAGCCACAGCTTGTCTCTCTTCCTCCTTAAATTCTTCTCTCCTTCAAACAACAGACACAGGTCCTTAACCCTGTTGCTGCTCCCACCCAGCCTCTACTTCTTTCTTTTTTTTTTTTTTTTTTTTTTTTTTAATCCCTGGCCCTTTCCTTCCCCAGGCATTTCCTGGAAGGGGCGATTAGCATCTCTTCTCTGCATTTCCTCTCTGGTGGGTTTACACTCACAAGGCTAACCCTTGGGGCTGTTTCTGTCCATCCCTGGGGTTCTGGGAGCCACTCAGATGAACAACTCTCACAGGCTCACTCCATAAACCCATGTCTTAGACATAACACTGCTCTCTCCACAAAACAACTGACCGAAGTATTACAAACAGAACAAGTCATTCCTCCAGGATCCTTCAGGACCATCTGAGTTAATAAAATACCAATTTGGTGGATACTTCGGAGCCAGCGGAAATTTAATACATCCTGAAGAGCCCATCACAAGAGAAAAGAACACAATATAGGCCTGCATCAATGGCCAGGACTTTGAAACTACTCGTGAAGTGATGGGTGAAGAGTTACCTTTATAAATACTGCAGAACATAACTGCTTCAAGTTTTTTTTTTAATGTGATTTTTTTTAAAACTTTATTTATTTGTCAGAGAGAGAGAGTACAAGCAGTGAGAGCAGCAGGCAGAAGGAGAAGCAGGCTTCCTGCTGAGCAAGGAGCCTGATATGGGACTCGATCCCAGGATCCCGGGATCACGACCTCAGCCGAAGGCAGACGCTTAACTGACTGAGCCACCCAGGCGTCCCAATAATTGCTTTGTTTTAATGAAACAATCTGGTGCCAATGCATACCTAATAGGTATGGAAAGAACAGTCCTCGGTATCTGACAGACTGGGTTTGAGTCTCCAGTAACGCTGGGTCACTCAATCCTGTCCTCGGTATTTCCGTCCATAAAATAAGGAAAAGAATATAAGCCTCACAGCGTTATCGGACAGATTAAATGAGATAGTACACGGCAGGGATATGATGCCTGGGTTCCGCTCTGAGATCCTAACTGCAATTGTCTGGATATGGGCTGGAGGTTGAAACTTTCCCAGGTGATTTAATGTGCCCAAGGTCAAGAGCCACTGAACAATAAAGAGGCGAGCTTTCAAAACACATGCCAGCTCTTTGTATAATTATTAATAATATGCCCTAGAAAAAAATAAGAATTCAGGATCTGGGTGTAAACAAGATTAGGCACATAAAAGAAATCAAGCTAAGGCAAGTGAGTTAATAATCAAGAAGTTTTAGCAGAAATAGGTTTGAGGGCCCATAGAAACAAAAACACTTTCTTGTTCCTGCTCTTCTCAGCAGTGTAATTTAAAAAGAAAATGTAGTTCCCAGGAATAAATTAAGGACACACTGTATCAAGGGGTATTCACTGAAGGTTACCCATAGTTAAGCAGTAGGTAGGAACTGTAAATTGCTGATATGAATTCCCAGGACCTGAAGATCCAACCAGGTGCTAATATAATCATCTAATGGGCCACTTTAGCAAAATATTCATACTCTGAAAATGCATTTTTCAGTCACTGAAATTTGCACTTGACATTAAAGACACTAACACTTGCTCTTATCACTTCTGTCACTCTGTGCTAATTGTAAGACTCTTTGGGGCCCTGAAAAAAAATACTCTAGAGGTTTCTAGGAGGCCTTTAAAAGAAAGATCACCCTTCCTACAGGAAACATGGCAAAAAAAAAAAAAAAAAAAAAGAAAAAAGAAAAAGAAAAAGAAAAAAAAACACAACCCAGAACGAATAAACTGAAAATCTGTAGTAAAAAACAAAAATATGATGGGATGCCGGGGTCGCTCAGTGGGTTAAAGCCTCTGCCTTCGGCTCAGGTCATGATCCCAGGGTCCTGGGATTGAGCCCTGCATCAGGCTCTCTGCTCAGTGGGGAGCCTGCTTCCTCCTCTCTCTCTGCCTGCTTCTCTCCCTACTTGTGATCTCTGTCTGTCAAATAAAAAAATAAAATATTAAAAAAAAAAATGAAAGAAACACAAGTGAATCAAAAGAAGGACAGCCACTTCAGGAAAGAATGGAGTGCTCAATTCAAAAGGGAACGTTGTGATTTACATCCTCAAGAAGAGAATGAGTGGAAATTTATTCAAGAATTTTCACAAAATAAAATTTTATTTTCCCTATAGTTGCCTATAATATCTATAAACGTTCTCACCCGTCTTTCGCCTAATGCAGATACACACAGAGAAACAAAACATGAAACAAGCATTTATTTCTTGCTTACTGAGATTCATCCATTCAAAAATACATTTTTTCACATTCTAAGATATCTGAAATTAGGGTGCACTTGGAACCAATGATGTGTCATGGCTTAAGTGGCAGTGTTTTTTGATTCATGATACTGCTTTCTCAGAGGTGCAAAAAATAAATGGCCCATCACGCTGCTGATGGCATCTTAGCTTCAATGAACTATTATATCAGTCATCAGCAGTAATATTACAACATGCAAGGCTTTATGCTAGCCGGGAGCGAATCATCTTAGCAGGGAAACAAGATGTATACATAAAAACTCAGATTGAGAATAATAAAAATTTGATCCTCATAAGGGCAAGTGAATGAAGTAGACAGAAATGGCTAAAAGAAGAGGAAGGAGGGACGGGTGGGTGGCTCAGTAAGTTAAGCATCTGCCTTCGGCTCAGGTCATGATCCCTGAGTCCTGGTATTGAGTTGGGAATCCTTGCTCAGCAGGGAGTCTGCTTCTCCCTCTCTCTGCCTGCCGCCCCCCCTGCTTGTGCTCTCTATCTCACCACAAATAAATAAATAAAACCTAATTTTAAAAAAGAAAGAAACAAAGAAAAGAAAAGGAAGCAGAGGGCACTTGTGCTGTCTAATTCCAGGACAGCGGAGTCGGGGAGCTGTGGGCAGGGCGGACAGGGCCATACCCAGCAACAGGGAAGACCCCAAACCGTAGAGCTGGGCCTCCCAGGGGGCTCCGCCATCTCTTCTGTCAACACCGACAGGCTGCTACTCTGTGCCACAGACTGCCCCAGATTTCTGGGATCTGGAGACACGGTCCCTGACCCTGAACTGCTCCGAATTAAAAGTCACTGGGAGAGTTTCGGTAAGAAATGGTAACTTCTGGAGTTAGCACACAACAGCATGAGTGCGCTTCATACCGCCGCACAGTGCCCATAAAAATGGTTCCATGGTAGATCCTGTGTCGTGCGTATTTACCTCAATAAGCGATCAATCGATCAGTCACTAGTATGACCACCAGTACAAAGACAATGGAAAGAGTTGCTGCACAAAGGAGGGTCACCGCTGGGTGACGGCAGGCGGGATGCCCCAGAAAAGGGCCTAGTTCTCCAGCGCCCCTCCTCTCACCTCTAGATCACACCATCAGGCCCCAGGAAACAACATCCCACATCCCCAGTGTGGCCAAGATTCCCAAAGCCAACACCTTCTGTCTCCCGGGCTCTGGATCTTTAAAGGCGTGCATAGGGTGGGGACCCCCTTCTGGGGAAACACCTGCTCCCAATGAGAGATGACACAGGACATGACCACACAGCAGGGCTGGGAAAAGCAACAGTCCCAGCCAGAGAACTCCTGTTCTGGAAAACAGCTCAATAACATGAACCATAAATCTATTTTGAAAATCCCAACAGAGAGGGCATATTTTGTAATCGCTCTTCTGCAGTGCATTCTGGTTTACACAGACACACGAGATTTTTTTCTTTTAAAGCCTACCCTTCTTGACCCGGTTATTCTTCTTTGATAAACCCATCCTAAAGGAAATAACTAGAAGTCAAACACCTATGTACAAAGTGGTTCATCGTAACATCGTATATAATAGCAACAATAAGCACCAATAAAGATACCAAACAATTAAAGAGTGACCTGAAAAATTCTGCTCTATAAAGGAATACTATGCATTCCTCAAAAACATTTCAGAGAGTATGTGATAGCATGGGAAACGGTTGTCCGGAAGTAAAATTTACAAGATGCGAGATTACACAGATAGATCTCTCATAGATCTCATTTTATGGAAAAGTCAAGTCTTTTCTACATTTGCATACATGTATGCACATTTCCTAGAAGACTATAAAAACATATATCAGACATTTTACAAAATAGTGAGGTGGTAGAAATAAAGATCCTTATTTTCTTCCAAATGTACTTCCCATACTTCACAAAGTATATGTAAATGAGTATTATTTGCCATCAGAGACAAATAAACCTTTCTTGTCCCACACAGAAAGAATGGGCATGCCAGGAAAACTCAGACTCAGAAACTACTTAGTTTTCAATGACAATCAACTCCAGGGGTTTAAGTTAAGGTGTAGTTTTGAGGTTCAACCACATGAGTAAGATCTTCAAGTAAGAACGGGGGATATGAAAAGCAGCTCTGAATTATGATTCAAGAGGAGAAAACAGGTCAGAAGCAGCAAAAAATAAAAGGAATTCCCAGCTTTATGAAGTTCAGGTTACCAAACTCACCAAGTCATTATTTATTCTATTCATTTGCTCATTTATACAATCATTCATTCATTCACAGAATCGTTCTTTCAATCATTCATTTAACAATTCAACAAATGTTTATTGAGGACCAGGTACAACATTAGATGGTAAGGATACAAATATACATCTCTACCCTCCAGAAGCTTCCAATCTGGTTAAAAAACAATTATAGCGCAGAGTGGTTAGTGCTTTAATAGGGATGCACATGGAGGAATGGTGTCTAAACCATTCTGGGATTTCTGGAAGGCTTCCTGGAGGAGGCAACATCTGGCCTGCGATTTTCCAGAGAAGAGTAGAATGAGGCAAATGAGAAGAAAGAGCATCCCAAGCAGAAGGAACAGTATAGGAACAGCATGTACAAAGGCATGGAAGCATAAAAGAACTCAACATAGTTCCCCTTATGGGAACAGCCACACAGCCAGGACGGTAAGGTAGGAGCAGAGGAAGAAACTGAGGCATGAAAGGGGGAAGAGGCTGTTCCATTAATACAGGCAGAACAAGGTAAATGAAGGCTCCGCGGGGAGATTGCCATCTGTGGCATCACGTTGCCCTTCTGATCAAATGAACTTAGTGGATACAGGAACAGGGACCAGAGCCAAGAGGCCTAGGAAGAGCACAGGCAGAAATCCAAAGCCAGTCTATAAATCTTGACCGACTACTTGGCGAAAGCGTGGCACTCTGCTGCCCCCGGACTCTCTCTCCTTTATCCGCCCTCTACGATGCAGCCTCCTTTCCTCTGCTCATTTTCTCTCCAAGCACCCACGCACGTTGCCACGGGCACGTATTCGTAAGTGGGTCTGCATTTATGCATGTATTTCCACGCGCCTGTCTATAGGGGCATCTCTGTACATGCCGCTACTGACCTACACCCTCGTACACACGATGCATCTTTATATACTCACGTGTCTTCACGTATTTTGTATGCGTGGAAATGTCTGTTAATGCCTATTTCTGCCTCTTCTCATCTTTGCATGACTGTCTTCCTCTGGATACACAGGCGTGTTTCTCTCTGATTATGGGTCTGCACATTTGCACCTACATGACTCGCACATGCAGGCCATGGGAGTAGACATTGGTTTCGGTTTCCCCCAGTCTTGTTTTGGGGACGATCCCTCCACCACGGAGCATGATCTAAGTACATCTGTCACCCAAGAGGCCCACGCTCTCCTGCCCAAGGAAGGGGCAGCAATCCTAAGCCGCAGGCTCTCTCCCCAAAACTTGAATCTTGACAGAATAATAAAAAGGCTGAAATTCATCCTGTTGGGTGTGTCCTAAAGGAAGAGGCTCCAACTCCTACAGTCTGGATCCTGGCGGTGCAGGCCCTGGGGCATCTTGTCAAGGCCACAGAAGTAGAAACTGACATATATAGAGATAGATGAATGATTATTTATATAACTCCCCAGCTGAAAAGTTCCATGACTCGGGAACTATTTTACAATCTATCACATACTTCCCATGATGACAACTCTGCCGGGGACTGTCACTTAAGAGTATTTCTCTCATCCCAGTTCCCTTTATTGTTGCTCCATTATCCCCCATCAGCCACCTCCCTCTCCCAGGTCCAGAAAGGACCAGCCTAGCAACCCCCACCCAGTGTGGACGGCAGACCCCACTGGATCTCTCAGCAACGATCCAATGGGACCCAAACAATGTGGTATGATTCAGAAGCTGCTCCTGTCCAGGTAGGTGCACAAGCTACCCTCTTAAGGAAATGCAGATTTGTTTTCGTACTATTGCTAGAAGTTCTGATGCATAATTTTTGAACTCAACAACCCCAATAGTATTACAAAAACCTGGTGTATATTAATTCATTCCCTCTCAGCAACTGACCAACCACCAAAACCAAAAGACGACCACAAATCACGACCATGAACAACTAGAAAAAGGGCCACTCACGCATTCACTCACTCATTCGTCTGCCTGTACGGGACACTGAGTGGGCATCATGGAATAAAAAGATCATATGAACGGGGTTCCCACTATGGGAAAAAGGGAATAGGTGAGGTTCATGGTGCAGAGGCCCAAACGGCACAGGGTAAAAGGTCTTTCTATTTAATTCCCATAAAAAGCCTGCAGTTCAAACCCGGATTTTATAAATGGAGAAAATATAATCATTGTTATGATGATTTTTAACCCTGATGTTGGTTATCAGTTATTTCAACATGAAGTAAGTCTTGAAAGTTTTGTTGTAAAATAAGATTTAAATTTACATTAAGGGGCACCTGGGTGGCTCATTTGGTTAAGCGTCTGTTTGCCTTCAGTTCAGGTCACGATTCCAGGGTTCTGGGATGGAGCCCGGCATCATCGGCATCATCGGCATCATGGAGCTCCCTGCTCAGTGGGGAGTCTGCTGCTCCCTCTGCCCTCCCCCATCTTGTGAGCAAGCGCGGGGCGGGCGGGCTCTCTCTCTCTCTCACAAACATAAATAAAATCTTTAAAAAAAAAAAATTTACATTAAGTTTGAGACATTGATTTTTCTTGATTAGAGGATCCATTAACAAATGTCTTTATTCAGTTATGTAAATTCTACTGTCAAAGAGTCAGAAGTTGGTTAAATTCCAAAGAACTGACTTGCTGGGTCAAGGGAAATGAGCCAACCCCACTTGTAAGGATCACAGAGCGACTGCAGGGAGCCGTGCCTCTGAATTAGACATGACCCTTCTTTAAACACCAGTGTTAAGCACTAACCATTTTCAACTCCCAATGTCATGGCCTCATGGTTTCAGGTCCGTTCTCTGGACTACAGGGCAGAGATGGAGAAGACTGCCGGTCCTCTGACGTGGATAAGATCTGGTCCAGTAGGAGGCTTTAGCTCACACCACAGAACTTAATCCAAGATAGACAAATCAAAGCAGGAATTAGAGTGATATCCCCACTCCAACTGGCTGAAGGCTTATTGGGCCACTGGGGTCCAGGAGAAGTAGAATTTGTCCCCTGGAGCCCTATGGCTTAGGAGATAGTATAATATGTCAAAAAATAACAGACTAAAATGTTTCTAATACTAGCAAGTGGATCCCAGACACCCAGAACCTCCCAGGCACCCCAGGCTGGAGCCAAAACTATAGACTTCGGCACCTCATAAGAGTTTATCTGGAACCTTCTGGGGTAAAGCTGTTTCTTGCATATTAAGTGTGCTTTTTGCAAGATATGCTTTTTAGGGGCTCCTGGGTGGCTCAGTGGGTTAAAGCCCCTGCCTTCGGCTCAAGTCATGATCCCAGGATCCTGGGATTGAGCCCCGCATCGGGCTCTCTGCTTAGCGGGGAGCCTGCTTCCCCCTCTCCGTCTGCCTGCCTCTACCTACTTGTGATCTGTCAAATAAATAAAATATTTTTAAAAAAATGAAAGAAAGAAAGAAATACTTTCTAAAGCCCTGTGGGACTAGAAAGACATGTGGAGGTACCTTCTGAATTTTCCAAAGAGATCAAATTATTATGAAAATAGACTCCTATGATTCAAAGTCTTCAAGAATATAAGTGGTAAGCACTGGGAGACTGCAGCAACACCATAGATCCCACACTGTACGAGCAAATAAAAGGGGTGGATGGGACCCAAAGCGCAGGCTCTTCCTCAATCCCCAGCATGACCCCTTCCTGTGCAGTCCTGTGGAAAGACGGGCCCCTTGCAGGCCATCAGTGTGGCCTATGGAATGGGAGCCTCACCCTGAGCTGGGTAACAGTCAATGCCCACATGCTTCACCCCACCAAAAAGAGTGGCATCTCTTCTGGGAGCCTATTCTAAGTTGTCCCAGGGGCAATCTCAAGACTTGACATTTGACACTCGGTACGTGGAACAGGCACCCAATGCAAAGTCAAGGAACATTTGTGGGATCAACACAGGGAGTCACCTAGCACTCTTCTTTTCAAATCTATGATGGACATGCTGCTTTCTGAGAGCCACTGGGCAAATCTTGTGAGGCGAGACAGTCACAGCAGCCGGAGAAAATATAGATCTAAGAGACTTTTATGATGGGTTCAAAGAGCGGCTCTGGGATCAGCCCCACCGTGTACCTTCTCCACCTGACATATCCAGCCACAGACACCCCCACTGGGCCAAGGGAGGGTGCTGCTGCTGCACACACCTCGACCACTCAACAGTCCCTTTATAGCTCCCTGCTCTGCCCCTTCCGCTATGATGCACAGATGTTACAACCAGAAACAACTTTTTTCATGGAGCCCAAACTGCTTCAGCCCCATCACACTTAAGTGATGACCACAACACAATAAAAAAAAAAAGAGTCAATCGGACGTCGGCTTCCTCAACAGCATGACCCTCCCACGCGTACCTGCACCCACCACTCCTTCCTTCCCACCTACCTCAGTGGAAGAGACGCCATCCCTCCCGTCCAAGGAGCCTGAATTCCTCCGCTCCCAGCTACTAGATGGGCGATCTAAGGCAAGTTACTTCACCTCCCTGTGTATCAACTTCTTCATCTGAGAAAGGGAGTTAACAATTGTACCTGACAGAGTTGCTGTCAGGATTAAATAAATAAATACAGTGAACACATGCTGAGTGCACAGAGAATGCCCTGCATATGGCAAGGGCACAGTTAGTGTGAGTTTGCTGTTATAATGCCTGTTGTTACCACTTATTCCCTCAGTCCACTCTGAGAACTTGCTCCAGCAATTGTCTCCTTTCCAGCTCCTCTCCATCCGGGATAATTCTGTGCTTGTGGCAGACGATCTCCAAAGATGTCTACCATCAATTCATATGCTATTCTATCCATCAATGGCGAGCTCCTGTCCCCTCCCAACCCTTGAGTCTAGGCTGGCTTTGTGACTTGCTCTAACCAACAATATGCACAAGAAGCAACATTCTCATGGCTTCCTTGGGTAAATTTCAAGCCGAGGATCTTAAGAGAACTGGCAGCTTCTATTTCACCCCTCTTGGAAGCCTGTAGCCTAATAACAAATCCTACTACCCTGAGACCACTATGCTTCGATAAAGCCTCAGACAGTCATACGAGAAGGGGGGGCATATGGAGGAGCACCAAGGAACCGGACACATCAGTGAAGCCCTCCTAAACCTTCCAGCCCAATCCCAGCACCAACCATAGGCAGCCAAGTGGGGGACCTCAGTAGTGACTATATGGAGAAGAATCGCCCATCTGAACCTTGTCCAAATTCCTGACCCAGAGAATCATGAGAAATAATATATCACTATTGTTTCATATCATTCAGTTTTGGGGTGATTTGTTATGCTGTCATACATAACTGAACAATGCTCCCCTTCAGCACTAAAAGAATGCTCCAATCTTACCTCCCATCTTAAAACAAAATATCCCACACAGTTCCTTGATCCTACATCTGCAACCAGTTCTTGCCTTCTTTGTATCATCACTGTCGTCCTCTAACACGGCACCGACCACTCTGTTGTATAGTTACTTATGTATAGGACTCTCTCGCCTTCCTGACAGAATTCCTTGAGGGCCATGACTGACTGCCATATTCATCTTCATATCCCAGCTTCTAGCACATGGTAGTGAGTGCTCAAAAAATGCTGGCTGAAGGGGCGCCTGGATGGCAAAGCTGGTTAAGCATCCAAATCTTCGTTTTGGCTCAGGCTGTGATCTCAGGGTCTTGAGCTCTGCGTCAGGCTCCACACTCAGCATGGAGTCTGCTTAGGATTCTCTGTCCCTCTGCCCCTCTCCCCCTCCAAAAAATAAATAAATCTTTTTTAAAAAATAACATGTTAGCTGAAAAATGCACACATGCACGAATGAATGGGGCCTTCATATAACTGGTCTACCTTCAGGCACTCATTCTGGCACTGGAAAACCCAAGACTAGGATGGAAAAGCAAAATTTCCAGAACCACACAAAATCCAAAAGGTAAAGGAAAGAGACAAAGGGAAATATCAGCATGGTGGAGTCTTGAAGCCAAAAGGTGAAACCCACTGAGAGTTGGGGTTGTTTCTGCAACAAAACGAGTCTATCCTGATTGAGAGAATACATATTCTACATGTGGCTTTCCTCTCGGTGGGACTTGAACCTTGAATTGCAAGAGGGAGAAGAGAAACTTGAAGGTTGTCAATGAGTAAAGTCAATATAAACTGTGAGGGAACAAATAGAACAGTTTCAGGCCTAAGATTTCTGGAAATTATTCAGAAGGTTAAACTTTAACACCAGATCCAGGCAAGAACTCAAGGAATTAATACACTGTGTTTTACGAAGAACTAAAAAGGCTCAAGAGGCACATAAAACAATGGAACCAGGACAGCGAGTTACACTGGTTGAGTCTCGAACAAGGTATTTATTTTATGGCATTGACTTCCTCCCACCAAAATTTCAGAGTTAGTGAGAAATTGATTTTAAACCAGTGGTATATGCCAATTTATTAACAAAGAAAATGTATTCCAACCACACGCTCTGCAGTCAGAAACAAACCACAGGAAGATAGTGTAGCCGAAACAAAGAAGAAATATTATCAAACCCACAAGGATATGGCCCAGCACATAAGAGAGGAAATGCAGTACAAAAATGTTACTTGGTATTACAAAAAATGTTATTCTCCGTGTGGGAGGACAGGGACTATAGGCTCGAAAGATTAATTTTAACTTTCTGAATTTTTTTTTTTTTTTTACTTTTAAAACTTTAAATTTTTAATCTGCTGGGATCAAACAAAATGAAACCTCAATGACACACAATACTGTAGTTTTCACATGCCCGCTTCCTTCATTTCTCTTAACCAAGATAGTGAGCACCTTCTACGGGAGACAGTTAGGGACCACGGGCACAAGCCCTGAGTGAAAGCCATTATGCACACGGGACACTATCATTATCACACATGTTTCTCTCAGAGCAGGCCCAGGACACCCAGTCACAGGCAAGTCGGACTTAAAATAGAAGCCGCGGCTCCAAAAAGCACCAATGACCTGCCTCAGAGGCGAATATCCACCAATCAGGATGAGGCCCTTCCAAGCAATCAGGAGGAGGGAACTGTCTCTATACAATCAGGGTCTCCCCGCCTGTGCCCTGTCTCTCTTCCACTCGAGATGTAGCCCTAATAAAGCCTTGTCTGTGCCTTTGACTTTGGGGTCCAGTTTCATTTCTATCATTGTGTGGGGCCCTGGGCGAGCCCTCACAGCCAGCCAGGGCTTCTGACACACACAGGGGCCACAGAGGACCCTGACTGCAGAGCTCTACCCAAAGAGTTCACTCTACCCAGCAAGCAAAACCTGTGAGTGGGCATCTAAATGGTAGAGATTATAGACTCATTCACTAGTATGGACCAAGAGCCCGGGAGGCACTGGCTGAGGTACAACCCCCACCCCAACCTTGAAGGTAGGAAGACTCTTGCTAGTTGTATGACCTTGAGCAAGTTAGTAACCCTCTCTGATCTTGGTCTTTCTAATCTGCAAAATGGGGATAATAATAGCTCTTACCTCCTGCGGTTACTGTACAGATTTAAAAAGATATATTGTGCCTCCCACAACGTTCGGCACCTGGCTAGCTAGCGCTCTGTAATTACTGGGTATTATGACTCCCAGGTCAGCCTGGAGATTTCTGCAGGAGAGAACCAAAGAAGGAGAGCAAAGGGGGCCTCGATGACAGGCCCGACTGCCAATTAAGAGCCAAAGAAATGCAACTTTAAAGCAGCTATTTGTTACCTAGGAGTTTGGCAAAGATAATGAAGATTGGTAACAGCCAGTCAGATGAAGGGAAGAAGCAAAACGGCGCTCTGATTCATTGCTAGAGAGAATGCAGAGTGCTTCAACCTTTCTAGAGAGCAATTTGGCAATATGCATCAAAATCTAATGTATGAATACTGCCTAGTCCAGCAATTCTATTTCTGGGAATTTATCCTAAGGGAATAATTAGAAAAGTATGGAAAGACAGAAAGACAAAGATGTTCATAGCAATGTTCTTTGTCACAGCAAAAGCTGAAAGCAATATAATTACCCATGGACAGAGAGCTGGTTAAGTAAAGTATAGAACATCCAGAGCATCATACCCAATCATAACGTGGATCCACATTTCCTGACAATGTAAAGATTCAATGATAAAGTGTGAAGTGCAAGAAAGCAAGTCAGCAAACAACATGGCGAGTATGACACCATCACTTTGTGTGTATGTGTATGTGCTTGTATGTGTGAACAAGAAGTCTGAAAAGAGAAACACCAAAATGTCATAATGGTTATCTCGGAGTGGTAGGATTTGGGGTGATTTTCACTTTCTAACTTACATCTTTTTTACCATCTGAAGTCATTTAATGTGCAATAAATTTTACATTTTAAGCTTCATCATATCCCTCCTCTGCTCAAAACCCTCCAACCGCTTCCCACCTCACCGGAGTGATGCCAACATCCTTAAGAGGGCCTCTGATGCTCTGCCCCAGCACCCACTTCCCCCTACGCCCAGCACCCACCTGAGCAGCCGCTGACCCTCATCCCTACCCGCTCCGCTTTGGGCACACTGGCCTCCTACCCCTCCGCCAACACCAGGCAAACTCCCACTTTTATGCTGCCTATTTCACCTTCTGGGAACGCTGTTTCCCCAAAGGCCTGCTTGGCTCACCCCCTCACCTCCTTCAAGTCTTAGATTAAATGTCCCTGTTCAGGGTGCACCATGCCCTCCCCCCGACCACCACCAAATTCATATGTTCAAGTCTTAAGCCCCAGTACCTCAGAATGTGACCTTATGTGGAAACAGGGTCACTGTAAATGTCATTAGTTAAGATGAGGTCACACTGGGGTAGAATGGCCCTAATCCAACATGACTGTGCTTATAAAAGGGGAAATTTGAACACAGACACGCACACAGGGAGAAGGCCACACGGAGATCAGAGTTGTGCTGCACAAGCCTAAGGAACTACCAGAAGCTCGGAGACACGCTGAGAACAGACCCTTCCTTAACGCCTTCCGAAGGAGCACTGCCCTGCTGACCTTGATCTGGGACTTCTGGTCTTCAGAACCATGTGACAGTAACTTTTGTGTAAGCCACTCAGTTTGTGGCGGTTCGTTACCGCAGCCCTAGCATACTACCATACTCGCCTTCTCCGTGAGGCCTACCTAACCACTCAGATTAAAACTTCAATCCCTCACACCCAAGCCTTTTCTCTGCCCCATTCCTTCCTGGCGCATATGGCCTAGGAACCCAGCATACGGGTAAGCGGGTTCACCCATGGATCGGAAGGGCCCACCACAGCGCCGGCCCAGAGCAGTCACTGGAGAAAGATGGGACAAGTAAATGAGGAAACAACACAGAAGAACACAGCTGGCGCTCAGGAAGCTTACTGTCTCACGCACGCCGACAGGGAATAAAGAGACACGCAGGAGACGGTGCTGAGCGCCACGGAGGAAACTGAGGCAGAGTCTGGAACAAGGAATTATGAAGGAGGTCACTGTATTTTTAAAACTTAGTTAGAGGAAGCTTCTCTGACCACATGAGATCTGAGCAGACCTGAAGAAAGCGGGTAGTAAACCGTGTAGATAATATCAGAGATTAAGAATGTTCTAGGCAGAAAGAATGGTACACCCACATCAGTGCAATGAACACATATTATTTTCCTAATCAGGAAAAAAACCAATAAAACTATTGTCGTAGTGAAAATGCATAAAAATATTTAAAAGCACCATTCCAAGGGCTAGGAAAAAGAATCTGATTTTATAAATTCCCCAGACTCTATTCAGCCTCCCCAGCCCAGTCCCCCAGCCCATCCTCCATCAATACCATGAAGATGATGAGGTGAGGGAAGGGGTGAGATGAGAAGTAAAGGGGGAGGGGTGAGATAGGACGTGAGGGCTGAGGTTAAGGGTGAGGTGAGGGGGAGGTGAAAGGTAAAGGGTGAGAGGTGAAGGGTGAAGGATGAGGTGAGAAGGGAGGGACGATAAGAGGGGTGAGGTGACGAGTATGAGATGAGAAGTAAGGGGTGAGGTGAGGGGTGAGGTGAGAGGTGAGGTGAGGGGTGAGGTGACGAGTATGAGATGAGAAGTGAGGGGTGAAGTGAGGGGTGAGGTGAGGGGTGAGGTGAGGGGTGAGGTTGAGAGGTGAGGTGAGGGGTGAGGTGACGAGTATGAGATGAGAAGTGAGGGGTGAGATGAGAAGTGAGGGGTGAGGTGAGGGGTGATGGGTGAGGTGAAGAGTGAGATGAGCGGTGAGGTGAGAGGTAGGTGCAGTGAGTCGGGGGCGGTCAGGGTGAGGTGAAGCAGTCCTGAGGCAGACAGGCCTAGACATCCTAGCTGATGCCACAGGCCAGGTGCAGGGGCTGTGACTCCTCTCCTGGCCACCAGGCTCTGACCTGCCCCTTCCCTGTCCCCATGCAGATCTGGCCTCTGATGGTCTGCAGAAGCCCTTGCTTCCCGCCTCTCACCTGAGCCCACGGAACACCTGTCGTGTGCTCCTGCCCTGTCCCCAGACTGTGGCTCCCAGCTCTCCGAAGCGTCCACTTCTGCTACCCAACCAGCAAGCCCCCACCCAGCTTCACTTTGTTTTGATTAATAATTGTGGTTAAAAACACACACACACATAACCGAAAGTTCACCATATCGACCTCCCACTTCTGCGCGCACAGCTCAGTAACATTAAGTATCTTCACACCCGTTGTGCAACCAACCAATCTCCAGAACACGTTTCGTCTTGCGGAACTGAAACTCTGTCCCCATCGCACACTACGCCCCCATTCCCTCCTCCACGCAGCCCCTGGAGAGCACCATGTCCCCGGGATGCTGACAACTCCAGATACCTCGCTGAGAGGACTCATGCAGGTTTTGTCTTTGGGTGACTGGCTTATTTCACTTGGCGGAATGTCGTGGTCCGTCCATGCTATAGCGTGTGTCCGAATTTCCTTCTTTTTTAAGAAGGAATAATTCCATTGTGTGTATAAGCCGCATTTTGTTAATCCGTTCATCTCCTGACAGACACCTGGGGCCCTTCCACCTCTACCTCAGCTTGGACACCTGTTTGCCTCAAGGAGCTCCACGTGTTCCCGCAGGCCTCCACAGCCAGCCGCCCTGACTCCTGCTATCAGGGCAGAGAAATTAAGGGCAAGAAAAAAGGCTCCCAAACACACTCGGGCCCCATGGGGGTTGGGGAGGGGGTGTTCTGTGGGGAGAGGCGGAGTGGGACCAGCGCTCTGACTCGCACGTCCAGCCAGACACCAGCTCAGCTCTGAACCGACTACTCTGCTCCTGCTCCTTCCCCCGGTTTGCCCAATCAACTTAAAATCTGGGGTGGATTTTTACAAGGTAAAAAAGCCTCCTCAGTAACTGGGTAACACCCTAAAATCTCTGAAATGCACCCAGCCTCAAGGAGACACAGCCTAGGCCGGAGCATCTCAAACCTTAGTGCGCGCACAAATCCCGGGTGAGGGGTGGTCAGAGGTGAACTCTGGGTAGACGTGGGGAGGGACCAGACTCTGTGCCTTTCTAACAAGCTCCCAGGGGCTGCTGATGCTGCTCGTCTGTGGACCACACCTGGAGCAGCAGAGGCCTCTGACTTGGCCACCAGTTCACACCTGTCTCCCGGGCTTTGCCCAAGTTCGCCTCAAAGCTGGCTTCAGAAGATGGTTTGTTTTGTATGTTTGAGGCTTCCCCCTTTGAAAGCTCCCCAGCGGTATTTACCCAGTGTTTTAAAGCCCTTTAGGCTGTCTGGCTCCGAAGTTAATCCTAGCGCCCAAAACCATAGTGATGAAGGGTCGCTTCCGCAGGCCCAAACAAGAGACAGGAGAACAAAGACAGAAGCAAGGAGTTTTCTAAATGACTCCGCACGGCTGGGCAACCCCCCCCCCACCCCATCATCAGGAGCAGGAGCCTCCCCAGTCGGACCTCGCACCAAGACTTGCCAGGAGGTAACCCAGGAGCACAGTCGCCCGCTCACTGCCCGCCAAGGCTCTGGGCCACCCCGGGGGCTGCTGTGGGGCAAGCAGACAGCAGGCGCCTGACAGCTGAGGCTGCTGTCTCAGTTGTCTCGGGAAACCAGCTGTATTTTCTCGAGCCCCCAGGTCCTCCCCTGCTTGCCGTCCTCCCAAAAGGTCATCTTGTCTACCTCTCTCTACAAAACTACCCTCTCCTCAATGCTTCTGTCTGCAGGTGAGCCCCCCCATTTCTCCCTCCTGCCCCCCTTCCACCTCCTTGAGCCCCACGCGGTGTTGCCGTGCTCCTCTCTACTTCCTCAACTGCACAAGTGGTCCCTACCTTTCCACACCCTCTTTTACCATCCCCTAACATTCTGCCCTATTTCACTCCTAGCACAAACACAGCAGCAGCACCACCACCCCATCCCGGCCCAAAGTGACAGATGGCCCGCAATCAGCTGCTGGTCTGTCACCAGGAAGCACACCCTGAGGCTGAAAAACCTGTGTGGGCTGACCCTCCGTCTGAGGTGGGTACATCTCAGTCTTCAAAAGTTGAGTGCCTGAGGAGGACAGGGAGGCCCCATGGACTTGGAGAGCTGGGGATTAGCAGCCATCTACCAAGTGGTAGGGCCGAATTTCAGTATTTTCACAACCAGCCAAATGGCCATAATGAATGAATGGGTTAAAAATTAGGGTGGATCTAGAGAATCATATTGTCCTGAATTTGCCTGGTCAAAGGCAGTAGGGCTCTTGCACACTA
The DNA here is from genome assembly GCF_011764305.1 of Mustela putorius furo. Taxonomy (NCBI): domain Eukaryota; kingdom Metazoa; phylum Chordata; class Mammalia; order Carnivora; family Mustelidae; genus Mustela; species Mustela putorius. The sequence goes on from NW_025421998.1 coordinate 92,002,212, forward strand.
TTCACACAGACTCAGTCCCTAAGGCAGGTGCATCTCAAGGTCCCTGAAGATCTGGAAGGGCTCCAGAGTACTGCGGGCTGACTCAGGCCCCGGGGATCCAATACCACTTGCTCCCAGATGGTTGGAACAGGAGGCACCACATCTTGGCCCAGTGCTTCCCAAACTTCAGGTGCATGTTTGAAATCACCTGAGGAGCTTATGAAAATGCAGATTCGGACTCAGGAGGTTCGGGGTAGGACCTGAGATTCTGCATTTCTAACAACCTCTTCTGACACTTTAAGAATAAGTAAAAAGTTTAGATTTTCACTAACGAGGAGAAGCAATGCCTGAAGCCACCTGAAGCATTATCAGTGAAAATGGATAAAAAAGGAAGAGACAAAAAGAAAATACAAGAGAGCAAAGTATGGGGATGCAGGAGGGGAGAGCAGAGGAGGATATTTTTAAAAACAAAAAGAATTGAGGGGCGCCTGGGTGGCTCAGTGGGATAAAGACTCTGCCTTCGACTCAGGTCATGATCTCAGGGTCCTCGGATCGAGGCCCGCATCGGGCTCTCTGCTCAGCAGGGAGCCTGCCTGCAGGGAGCCTGCCTCCCTCTCTCTTTTCCTGCCTCTCTGCCTATCTCTGTCTGTGAAATAAATATATAAAATATTAAAAAAAAAAAAAAAAGAATTGAATGAACTGCCTTCGGCAAGTCACGGGGCTGGAACATCTACAGGACAGGCAGACATTGACACAAACATTCAATAGAAACAGGACTGTCGCTGTCTGTAACAAGTGCAATCCAAGGTATCCAACATGTGGACTTGAAATATAAGAGGTAAAAGGAATTCAGAGATCATCTCAGCGACCTCTTCTGACACCGACAAAGAAACCCAGAGCAAGGTAACTCGTCCATACTCAAAAAGCAAGTTACCAGCAGAAAAGAACTCACTTGGGTCTGTGAGCTCACAGTTCAGTGAGCTCCCCCCAACAAATCATGCTGCTTAAGACCAAGAAAGCAACCACGTCACTGTGAGCTACGCAACATGAAACAAATTGGATCGGTTACAGCAGCATCTTCTCATCTGAATCAACTTAGTGTAATTTTAATTACAGTAACTAGCTGCCTCTAGCACCCAGGGCACACTGATAGAAAACCTTTGGCTCCTAGGTCCCTGGTGAGTTTTAACAACTCCCTGGCTGGGTTCTGTTTTCAGGATTAAGGGAGGCATTTCCTGACAAAGATGGCAGCCACTGTTCCCCAGTGAACAGACTGAGAATTTAAAATGAAGTCCTCTACGCCCTTTGATTCCCAACCAAAAGAAAACCAAGCCAACAAGATAGAACAACAAAAACAACAAAATTGCAACGTCACAATTTTGACTCAACTGTTCTAATCATGAAAAGACAATTGTGAGATATTAAGCAGTGTGTCCCCAAAACTTCCAATTACTGGGTGTACAGTCTCTGGATCAGTGGTTCCAAAGTTTAAAGGACCTAACAATCAACTATGACCTTGTTAAAAATGAAGATTCCCAGGCACCACCACTGAAGACTCTAATACAGGTCAAGGGTGAGACCCAGAAATCTACCTTCTTAACAAGCACCCCCACATCCCTTAGTGATACTGAAGCAGGGGGCTGGAGAATCACACTTTTGAATCATTTCAAGTCTTTGTTTATAAGATACTAAACCAAAAAGTACAACAAATATTCACCTCAAAATGGCTAATAATAAGTACATTAAGATAAAAATTTAACACGTCGAGAATAAATGCAATGAAAAAAAGTTACAAAAAGAAAAGCAGAACAGCAGATTTTGCTAATCAAAATAATCAAAACTTCTGAATTTCTAAATTGTATAAAATGGAAAAGAAAACCCATTGGAAGGGAGAAAAGGCAACCAGCAGGAGAGAAATGGTTGCTATCCTTAACATAAAAAGATTTAAATATATACCAACAACATACATGTGAGCAAAAACAGAGAGAATTCACAGAATACAAATACAAAATAAACCAAAAATAGCCAACCCAAAATAAAAAAAACTTAAGCGGTGGGTTACAAATTTATTCTATGAGAGTTTTTTTTTTTTTAAGATTTTATTTATTAATTTGACAGAGATCACAAGTAGGCAGAGAGGCAGGCAGAGAGGGGGAGGCGGGGAAGCAGGCTCCCCACTGAGCAGAGAGCCCCACGTAGGGCTCAATTCCAGGACCCTGAGATCAGGGCCTGAGCCAAAGGCAGAGGCTTAACCCACTGAGCCATCCAGGTTCCCCTCTATAAGAATTTTTAAAATAATATCCAATGCTGATGATGATGAAGTGAAACAGGCCACTGTGTAAGTTATTAAGGTTTATTTCAGCATCACGGCCATACAGAACAAGTCAATTCATTCAACAACCACTTACAGAGCACCTATTAGGCACCCAGCACACTGAACACGCAAAGATTCAGCCTGGTGGGTCTTAGATTTAAATTGCATTCTAATTCTCCCTTTAGAAACATATGCTAAACACACACACACACACACAACTATAAAACCTTATCTACATAGCTATTCATCGTAGCATTATTTATAACAGCCAAAAAAGCTCGAAATAATAAAAGAATAATTAAGGAAATTATTAGGATGAAACAGTTTCCAAACAATATTTAATGAATAGGAAAATGCTTAAGTTAAATATTGAGTGAAAAAAGTAATAAATGTAATGATGCCTATAATTCCATTTTCACCTTTTGAATGTTAACAAAGAAAAGACTATTTACAGTGCTATCTGTGGGCTGCAGGGTCATGGGTACCTGTTTTCTGTATCTTCTAGTAATTTCCAAAATCTCTGCAAAGTTATCGATTTCATAGTAACCATTATTTTTAAGAAAGACTTATCCATGAATAAGATGAATAAATGGAGTGTAATTCTTTCTTTTTATATTGTAGATATAGGATCGCCTAAAAAATGCAATCAAAAGCAAGTCCAAAGTACTTCACATTGTTTCCACAACCGTGAACAGTCAAGACCAAATTTATAAATGTTTAAACAAACAAAAAAGGGCACATTCAAGATTCTGAATGAGACAGAAAGAGACAAGAAATCAATAAAACACAGAAATTTAAATAAAGACTGAAATAAGGGGACCCACTGAAAGGTGGATTCCATTTAACAGAAGTTAACAAGGAAAGAGAAGCCTGCCGAAGGAGATCATTTTCCATCAGCCTTGAAAGGGACTGCTGCCTAACCCAGGAAATCCCACACAGGATTAAGACATGCCATTTTCTGAATCAGGCTCTTTAGAAACAGAACCACTGCGGCAGGGATCGGCAAAGCCTCCCCCATCCCCACTCCGATGGTGAAAAGGAAACACTCAGGACTGGGAGCCAGAGAGTCCTAGTTGCAGAGAGGAGACACCGGCCAACTGAAATGCAGCCTCTTCCTAGCACCAATCAGCACGCACTAGCCCATGTCTTCTACATCAGGAAGGGACCCTCCACCACTGTGGATTGTCACAGCCTTCGAGAAGTGGGTGAGGGGCTACCTTAAAGATGTTTTTTCTCGAAGGAACAGTCCATGCACGGATCTGCACCTGCTTTGAGTTTCCAACTGGAACTCTGGGGACAGACCCAGGGTCCTCTACTTCTTCAGCTGCTATTCTATCACCTGTTCTAGAAGTAATTGTACAAACCGGTGGAGCCCAAAACACAAATTACTGAAAGGAAGACGTCTCCACCTCTGTGATGTCAGCTCCAGCACAGAAATACACTGAATTTCATGTGTCCAGGGTGAATATTTGTATCAGGGGTTGATGGGAAACAGGAACGACTAAGAGAAGAAACTTACAGAGGGACAGTGCAAACATCTCCGCTATATACCTTAAGTTTATCAAAAGAATTACTTATTCTCTGCACAACATCTGTGGTATATGCACATGGGGAAGCTGCGCAGAAGTTAAATGCATAGAGTCTGGAATCAAACTAACCTAAACTCCTGAAGTCTTAGTTTCCTCATCTGTAAAATGGGGCTAATCCCGCCCAACTCGCAACGGGACTGGATCGTGTCTATAAAATGCAGCACCTGGCACCGAGAAAGCACTCAGTAAATGGAAATGATTAACGTCGGGTCCCTTCACAGATGAGTCCATTAGTATCAGATGGGCTTTCTTTGCAGATGAAAGCCAAGGGCACTCTTCATGATTATCTCTTCTCACAGAAAGCCCTGATGCTCCTCTCCTCTGGACACGCAGGGCTGGAACAGACAGAGGGCGGGACTGGGACCTGAGCCGCTAGGTTAGGAAAGTTGTTTGCACTCTGTATACTGCCTGCAAGAGACCTGTTTTGTCGCCCCAGCTCTGGCAGGGCTCCCTGAGCCAGGGTTCCACCCAGCCACGGGAAATCTTTGCAGTAGCCTCAGGTGCCTATAAGCCTACAGGTCACAGGGCAGCAGGGGGTAACGGAAAAGCAATGAGTCTGCCCCAACTAGCCAATGACCTTGACCAAGCCAATTTTCTATCACTCTCCCCTGTAGTAAGAGGAGAGGTTTCACTCTGTGATCCCCAAAGTCCCTTCTTGTGTTTCTATTGTACCATCCCCTGCAGGACACTGGTTATAATTCTGACAGTGATGTCCCAGGGACACCTTCAAATGTGTTCCATTTCCTTCCAAAGCCACTTGGCAGTCCTTCGGCCCTGCCGCCACGAAGGGAGCGTTTGCAGGAGCTTCCATGGCTCTGTTTGTGTTCACTGTGCAGCCGCTCTCCACCCAGAGCTGCTCATTCCACCTCTCCTTCTCTGCCCCAAAGTGGTAGAGGGTGTGTGCTGGGGCAACCACTGGTTTACCGGGTGTCAGCTCAGAGAAGCTTTCCAGAGCATCCTGTGTGTGTGCTCCGTGTGGACAAGTAAACATTTCAGAGAAGCAGTATGAATTAAATCATTTCAGCAACAAAACCCGCCCACATGCTCCTTCATAAATGATGCCTCTTAATTCCAGGGTGACGAACAGTCAGTAAACTGCATCTATTATAAAACAACCCTTCCTCCTCTCATGCCCGGACACTGAAGAATCACAATATTTTCCCCCTCTATTGTACTGATGCCTTTGCAGAAGTAATAGCACTAGCTATTTCCCTGGAAAGATCCATGGCCAGGGCGCTTTCCAAGAGATTTTCTTTGAATGTTCTTTGTGTCCTGGTGCACTGGGGGACACCGCCAGCCTGCCTGCATCTGGGGGACGCCGGGCCGCTCGGAGTAACGCAACACTGTTTTAAAGCCCACACACCCAGGCTACCCCTTCGCCCCTACAATGAAGTATTCCCGAACATCTGACACGCCACACTGGCACAGCCATGAACAAATACAATTCCAGTGCCTGCGTTTTGCAGAGAAAATAAAGGCACCTTTGGAGAAGCCACAGACCCGCCTCGGGCTCCGTGGATAACAGGGGGGCTTTGCAGACCTTTGGCAAGACTGGCCAGAATCCGTTCGCTTTCTCGGTGCATTTTCGCCGTGCCTTTTATTGGCCGGGCCCGAGAAGAACGGAAAAGCATCTCAAGAAAGGAGGGCTAGGGAGCCGTGGAGAATAAAAGAGGGTGGGCGGGGAAAGCAGGATTTTTTTTTTCTTTTTTGGAAAATAACAGCAATAAAAAAAGGCAGGGTCGCGGCCCGAGGGTCTCGGCGGTGCTTACCTGGGGCGCACGAGGCCGGCCGGGCCAGCAGCAGCAGCCAGAGGCCGGGGAGCAGCAGCCCCGGGCGGCGGCGGAGGCGGCGGGCGCGGCGGGCGGAAGGCCCGCGGCCGCTCGGCCCCGGGACCAGCGCGACCCCGGCGCGGGTCTTCCCCTCCATGGCCGCGCCTCGGCGTCGGCGCCGCGCCCCCGGCAGTCCCGGCCGGCGCCCCGGCCCGGCCTCGGGGCTCGGCGCTGTCGGGCCCGGGAGGGGCGGCCGCTGCGGCTGCGGCTGGGACGGGGCGCCGCGCACCGGCGCGGAGGGAGGCCGGCGAGGCGGGGGCGGGCCGGGGGCCGGAACCGCGGACAGGGGCCGCCAGCCGCACGCCGGCCTCGCCGCTCCGCCCCCTTCGGAGCCTCCGAGCGGCTGCTCGGCAACGCGCGGGCCCGGGCGCGGGGAGGCTAGCACCACCTCCCGGCCGGCCCGGCGCCTGCCTGCGGGGCTGCCAGGCGGCGAGCGCGGGGCTCGGGCGCGCCGGGGCTGCGCCGCGCGGGGCCGGTGCCGGGTCTCCCCCAGGTCCCGCCTCCCTGGAGGGGGACTCCGAGGGGCGCGGGGGAGGCGCGGGAGGCCTGGGCCGGGCCGGCGGCCGGTGCCGCCCCGCCTCGCACGGAACCCCGGGGCCCGCCGCCCGGGTGGCCCCGCGCGTTCCACTCCCGGGGGCGCCGGGAGGGAGGGAGGCCCGCGAGGAGGGGTGAGAGCCGGAAAACCTGGCCGGCCCCGAGAGCGGCGGGCCTCACGCTCCTCCTCCGGCGCCTGGCTTCGCTCTGCTCCGTTCCGTGCGGGGCAGCAGGTGTGAGCGGGGCGCCTGCGCTCGGAGGACAGCCTTCGGGGCTGCGGAGGGGACAAAGCGAAGCAAAGGTCGGGCTCCCTTCCCGAGAGCCCGACGTGCAGTCGAGGAGGCGGGAAACGCGCGCACACAGCTCCACGCATCCTTTCTCCCTCCAGAGGTTCTGCCTCCTGTGTGGGTCGTTCCGGAACGACAGGACGCTGTGGGCCTGGGAGGCCCGCAAACCCCGCACGTAGTAGGCCTTCAGAAGGCGCCTGCTGAACCGAACCGCCGCAGCGCTGGAGAGAAGCGCGCCCGTCCAGGCCCTCTTAGGGAAAGCAGCTATCTTGGGCAGGGGAGAGAAGGTCGGAAGATAAGCGTTTGGGGAGTCAGAGTTTGGGGATGAGGGGAAACGTGGAAAGCCAAGAGGGGAGTTAACATCGGTCAAATAGCTGCTACGGGCCAGGCGTCTAACTCCGAACACACCTGGTGTAAAGGTCTTGGAATGTGAACTTGGCAATTTTGCATCTTTGCATCCTTTTAGAAGGCTTGCACCAGGCAGGGGACTAAAGGTGTGAGTTGGAGACACTATCTCATTGCCTAGGAAACTGTAGTGGTTAGTGGAAAATGTGACTCATCTCCATTGATAAAAGGATCCCGGTTGCTCTCCAGTCTGGCTCCCCTGCTAGACCCAGCCTGGCGACTCCAACCCACCTGGGCACCTTTCCCCCTGGCGAGATGACTGGAGAATCAGTAGTAGTCCTTCCTCTGAAGAAGGCTGAGGCACCCTTCTAGAAGTACCTACCTGTTACTTTCGAGGAAGATAATTGAGAATAAAGGATAAAGTTAGCTTTTGTTGATGTTCCTAATTTGTTTTGTACTTCATTATGCCTCCAATCGTAAACAGTGCTATGTTAGTAACAATTGATTCCCCACCAGCTTCCAGAGGGTTCTGCATACCTTGCCTTCAGCTCACAATCTCCAGGTGAGTTCCTCTGGGAAAACACTGCCTATTCAGGCATGTCTGGCCCGGGATACCTTGGCCCGAGATCTAGGATCTCTTGTTCAATGTCTTTCTTCACCCTCTGAACTCACTGTGTAAACATGTCATTGGACTACAGACCACTGCCTTGGGGTGGTTCTTAAATCGTCTTGTCCTCAAGTATTAGTTTATCTTTTATAAATGTATCCTTTGCTCTCTAATCAAATTAGTATGAAGTTCCAAGATGATGTTATCCAGCTTAGGGATCCCCATAGCACCAGTAAGTCCTCATTATACATTTGTGGTCTTGAACCAGAGTATCTACAGGCCCAGGGAAGCGATTCAAGCTTTCAGATTTGGCCCCAGCCTCCAGAGAGCTCCCACCTACACTAGTACCGGGGTTGTTAGAGAAAGAAGTCTCCCTCTCCGTTCTCAGCCAATTTAAAGAAAATAAAATGGTTGCCGAGCCATTAAGAAGGGTTTGACATCAGTGGGATATAAAAATTGCAACTTAGAGATATTAGAAATGACTCAAGGTCACCAACTCTCTATAGAAAGACCCCTAGGGTCTCCTAGATTCCAAGCTCTGAAGGCATAAAACTGAATGTTACCTCTGTTAGGATGTAATGCATTCTGCCTGAGTGTCTAAGAAAAAGTCTCCTGGGGCTCTAATCATCCAGCTAGAAGTTTGTGTGACTTGGAAGTCCAAGGCCAACCGGGTGGTAGGGGCACTTACGTGTGTAATCACACACACACCCATGCACACTTGTGCCTGAGAAGAGATCAAGACAAGGCCTCAGAGCATTCATACCAAATGAGGCAGAATAAATCCAGCAAATTCTTCTGAGCACCATACTATAACGTGTTAGTGCTGGGGGTGGGGGGAGATATAAAAGAAGATTAAAATAGTGATTTTGGATATTATCTCATGCAATTTTCATTGTATGGAGAAAGAAACCAACCAGGCAGGTGAGTTTATTTACCTAGGGCTGACCCTCAAGTAGAATCCCCATCTCCTGTTTTCCAGTAAAATACAGTCTCTGGGGTGGGGTGAGGGAAGAATTAGCCTGGGTCCTCAAAAGGTTTGCTGTCTGATTTGGGGAGGGAGATAGGATCAGTGCCACCCTTAGACCTAAGCACAATGGGCCCCAGTTTACAGGAGGGCCCCAGAGTGGGCTTCCTCCAACTGTACCTCTCCCCACAGGACAAGGAGTCTGAGAAGCCAAAGGAGCACCCCAGCAGGAGCCCACATTCCCCCATGGTCTGGTACCCAGGCCCCCAGAATGCCCCACCAGTCGGCCCCACGCTCACTTTCAGGGCCCCTGTGGCCTCTTCTTCCCAAAGGGTGAGTGAGCCAAGGTATGTCTGGTCCCAAGGCAGCCATGGGTAGTTGTTTGCCGGGGAGTGAGGGAACTGAGATGTGCAGGTAGGATGAGATGAGCCCACAGAGCCCAAGTGAATGAAGCCAAGAACAAGGAGTGGGCAGAGAGGGCGGAACAAGCTCCATATTCATACTCATATGGCTTGGCTGCCGTACTACTCAGAATTTCAAAGAGTCTGGGAATTCTGCTTTTGGTTTGTTGTTTTTCTTTTTAAAGATGTTATCTGATTACTTGAGAGAGAGAGCACCGAGGCAGAGGGAGAAGCGGACTCCCCACTGAACAGGGAGCCCGACACGGGGCTTGATCCCAGGACCCTGAGATCACCACCTGAGCCAAAGGCAGCCGCTTAACCAACTTAGCCACCCAGGAACCCCTCTGCTTTTGAATCTCGCCTACCAGGTCATTTTGAAGGTATGTTCGTCAAGGAAGGAGGAGAGTAATATTTAATAGGTTGCTTGCGTGGCATATAAGTGTCTAATATTTCAACGAAATACGTGTAAACCTCCAGCTGTATTTTTGACCTAGGCCCCTTCATGCTGATGAGTAGAATAGAAACAGGAAGGACAGACTGACAGCCTGAAAGTTGGAGATGGCCAGAAGGCAGGAGGGAATGGAACAGAGAGCCCTGGACTAGGAATGGGAAGAGCTGAGTTCTGAGCTCTGCTCTCTCACATAAAACCTTGTCTTCTTGGGGAAAACTTACTCTCAAACCTCAGTCTTTTCTTTTCTGATGATAGGCCTGATTATACCCACCTTGCCCAAAATATACATGTAGCAAATCATCACATTGTATACCCTGAACTTGTACAATGTTATGTGTCAACTCTACCTCCAAAAAGGCTGGAAAGAAAAGGGAGTAAGAACCATTGAACTAGAGGTGTAAGTCAACATTTTCTGCTAAAAATAAGAAGACAGTCATAGAGAAGAGAGAAAGTAGGAGCTGGGGTAGAACAAAGACTCAAATATCTGGATAAAGGGTCTGGGCATAATTTTCTAGGCAGTGGGGTATCGTTAATAATTTTTGTGAGATATTATTAGAACCAGGCACAAGAAGGATTACTCTATTAACATTATATAAGATGATTTGGAGAGAGAATAGACTGCGAGTGGAGAGACCAATTAGGACAAGATCTTAACTGTGCGTGCCTGAAGTATCAGGATCATAACATTTTTCACCATCAAATAGACAGAACTTTTAAAAAATTGATTATGTCCATTTGTGCCATAGCATGGGGAAATAGGCACTCTTGGATTCTACTCATGGAGGTATAAATTGGTATAGCCATTTTGGAGGACAATTTGGCCTTATCTATCTAAATTTAAAATCAGCTCACCATCTGGTAAGAAAATTCTGTATGTAGATATGCTTTTGCGTGTCTCTCTTTCTTTCTTCCTCGGTGTTTCTTCTTTTATTGTTATTGTTCTTTAGTTAGGCTTACTTCAGACAGGTAAATTCAGTCCAGTAATTCCATCAGATAAAATTCACTGTTTTTAAAATTTACACTTCAGTGGGTTTTGGAAAATGTATGAAAAATCCTAAAGCCCCCACAATGTTCAATATATAGAATGTTTCCATCACCTTCAAAAGTTCCTTTATGCCAGCTGGCAGTTTACCCCCTGCCTCTACCCCAGTCCTTGATAACACTGATCTAATTTCTGTCTCTATAGCTTTGCCTTTCCCAGAATCTCCCATAAATGGAATGATACAGTATGTAGCCTTTTGTGTCCACTTTCTTTTACCTATTGTGTCTCTAAGATTCATCCACCTTGTTACATGTATCCATAATTTGTTCCTTTCTACTGTTAACTAGCATTCCATTTAATGGATTTACCACAATTTGTTTATCTATTCGCCAGCTGATGGACATGTTGGCTGATTTCAGTTTATTGTTTGGGGGGGTTGTTTTGCTTGTTTGGGGGCTATCATGAATTCAGCTTCTATAAATGTTTGCTTCTGTGTGAATATATGTTTTCATTTTTCTTGGGTAAATAGGAATTAAACTCCAAAATTATGTAACAACTGTATATTTGACTTTATAAGAAACTGCCCAATTGTCTTCCAAAGTGAATGTAATACTTCACATTCTCATCAGCATTGTATAAGAGTTCCAGTTGCTCCACGTAACTGTCAGCACTTGCTTTTGTCAGTTTAATTTGAACAGTTCTAGTAGGTATGCAGTGCTATCTCCTTGTGGTCTCATTTTGCATTTTCCTAATGACTAATAACATTGAGCATCTATTCATGTGCTTATTTACCAGTGATATTTCTTTTTTGGTGAAGTGTCTCTTCATATCTTTTACTCATTTTATAATTGGATTGTTTGTCTCCTTAGTATGAAGTTGTAAGCATCATTAAAAATCCTGCATACCAAATCATTTTGCAGATAATATTTTGAAAATAATTGCTCATATTCTGTAATTTATCTTTTCATTCTCTTGATGGTATCCTAAAAAAAAAACAGAAGTTTTTAAATTTGATGAAACCCAGTTTTTATTTTTTTCTTCTTTATTTTTTTGACTCTTGCTTTTTTGAGTCCTACATAAGAAATTTTTACCTAACCCAAGGTCACAGATATTTTTTTCTATGTTTCCCTCTAGATATGTAATTTTTAGCTCTTATGTTTAGCTCTATGGTCCATCTGAGTCAACTTTTATATTTTTGTGAGATAAGGGTTGCAGTTAATTTTCTTTTTTTTGTATATGTCAGTTGTTACAACACCACTGGTTGAAAAGACTCCTTTCTCCACTGAACTGACTTTACACTTTCTCAAAATTAATTGCTATGTTTGTGTAGGTCTATTTCTGGACTTCCTACTCTGTTCCATGGAAGATCTATGTATTACATGTGAGAGAAAGCAAGACACTGTATTGTGTAATCCCATTAATGAGAAAAAATGTGATTATAAATCCACTGCTTTAAAAAAGTATAAGTGTGGGACGCCTGGGTGGCTCAGTTGGTTAAGCAGCTGCCTTTGGCTCAGGTCATGATCCCAGGGTCTTGGGATCGAGTCCCACATCGGGCTCCTTGCTCAGCAGGGAGCCTGCTTCTCCCTCTGCCTCTGCCTGCCTCTCTGTCTGCCTGTGCTCGCTCACTCTCTCTCCCTCTGTCTCTGACAAATAAATAACAATCTTTATAAAAAAAAAGTATAAGTGTATCACTGGGTGAAGAAACAGAATTTGGAGAGAGGGTTGGGGAGCAAATACATGAAAGGGAATGTTCACTTTTATGAAGAGAATCACTTGCTTTTTACTCCTATATTAATCCATATAATTATAGTAATATTATATCATTTGCATTTTTAACACAGGCGTGTACTACTTTTGTATTTAAAATTTTTTGAGAGAGAAAAAGCACAAGCAAGCATGGAGCAGGGCAGGGACAGAGGGAGAGGGAGAGAGAGAATCTTAAGCAGGCTCCACACTCAGCACAGAGCCCCACAGTGGGCTTGATCTCACGACCCTGAGGTCATGACCTGAGTGGAAACCAAGAGTCAGATGCTTAACTGACTGTGCCACCCAGGCGCCCCATGTATTTAAATTTTTTTTAATAAAAACTTTGTGGGTTGGAATGGAAATTAGAAAATAGATGAGACATATTCTGGATCTTAAATCAACTGATAAATACAAGGGGAGAAAAAAATAAAGGATTGACAACTCGAGGCTCTGAGGTCATTACTTCTCGGCCTTTTGGTGAAGATCAAGTGCAGAGAATCTGAGGCCGTATATGTCAGGATAATTAAAGGCAAGTCGGTTGGAGGGTCCAGGTTAGAGGGCAAGATCCTTGAGGTCAGAGTGGTCGGCTGTGGGAGCCCGGCTAGCACCCAGGGAGCAACGTTAACACAGAGTGCGGTGAGGGTAAGAGCGTCAGCTTGGGAAATAAGGCAGGTAGGGCTCAAAACACAGACACAGAAATCATTTGCTCAAAGCTGTTAGCTGCAGATGTGAGGGTACATGACTGTGTCTGGGAAGAAAGGAGAGAAGAACAGAAGAGGGCTGAGGACAGGCCCTCACGGAAGAATTTCATCACAGAAGAGCTGAAAGGGAGTGGAAAAAGGCAGAGAGACTTTGAGGAGAACGCTGAAGAGAACAAGGGACGTGTAGTGTCTTCAAAGGCCTGGAGGGAAGCTTCCAAAGGGAATGGTCGGTGTCAGGGATGACAAGGACTGAGAAAATCTCTTTGGACTTGATGACTGGTCATTAAAAAGAGACTTTCCACTGAGATGGTGAGGGTGAGAGGCAAACAAAGGAAAAGAAAGAGCTGCTTGTGAAATGCTGGCTGCCAAAGAGAATGGTACCCAGTAGGCTTGAGACCTATTTTAGGACAGGGAAGACTAAGCATCCCTGCCAAGAGAAAGAGAAGATGCCTGAAGATGGTGAGATGACAAAGTGCAAGAGAAGGTTCATTGAGTCCATTCTCAGAGCTTAGAGGAGACGGACTCAAGAGCAACATGTACGTCTTTTGAAAAGACAGGGCCAGTGACCCTATGTCCAGTATGAGGAGAGCGGCTTGATGGAATCATATTCCAGTAAGGAGGGAATGTGTGCTTCTGTTACAATGACTGTGAAGACACGTAGGGCGTGTTTGGGTTATAACGTTAAATGGGACCAAAACGAAATATAAAATGGTTTGTGTGTTAATATAAAGGACTAGAAAGGAATTGTGCAACATTTGAGATTGTTGCGGTAACGTAAGGATTATGAGCATGTGACCCTTTGAGGTTGTTGATGGATTTGTCTTTTCCATAAAAAATGTTGGGAATGTCTTCCTCCAAGAGAAGACAAGGACTGAGAAGGAGGTTTTAGGTGGTCTCCAAAGCGATTTCTCATTCTTCCAACAGCAGACGTCTCAGTGTTAGATGACAGGATTTGGACTTGGAAGTGTGAAAACCCAAAAAAGGAAAAGATCGGCATGAACTACAGTAGGTAGGGAAGGTTTCACAGACCGGGTGAGGCTTAGCTGGGTCTTGAACAATGGGAATGAGGGAAAACATCTGTTAAAGAAAGAGAGAGAGAGAGAGAGGATTATTGCAGAGAAAAGAAAAGTAGAAGGGCAAAACAAGAGGGTAGAAATGAAGAGAATGTGGGCAGCGACCACTTGCCTCTCTGGAAGAAAAGCCATCTAGAAGGAATTTGGGGACAAAAGAGCAAATACATAGAACGTGGTGAGATTGTAGCAAGAATTCAGGTCTGCCATGGCCTAAACTAAATACGGTTTCCCCCACTATTTGAAAGTAGGCCTAGCTATGAAACCTTTCTCCATTGGAAATGGCACAAAGTGGAGAGTAAACCCCACTTTCAGAAAGTTGGAAAGATGTACATTAATACAGGAACAACTATTTTCATAAAAGTGAAAATCTTCTTTGGATTTCTTTCCATTAGCAAAAACAGGTGCTAACACAAGTCTTTGGTAAAAACCAGTTGGCCTAACATGAACCTTCAGAAAGTGTAGGATACCTGTCATTACCTTAATTTACCTACAGAGGAACTCCTGCCTATCAAAGGGGAAGCCGGCGGGTGGGGGTTGGGGGCACGCAAGTGACATTGTCAAGCACTGATCACCACAGCTACAATGTGTTTTCTTTATTATTATTATTATTATTATTATTATTATTATTATTTTCGTGTGTGTGTGATCTCTCTCAAAGGAGAGGGAGAGGAAGAGAGACTCTCAAGCAGACTCCCCACTGAGCACAGAGCCCAGTGTGGGGCTTGATGCAGGGCTCAATCCCACGACCCTGAGATCAAAATCAACAGTTGGGTGCTTAACCAACTGAGCCACCCAGGTATCCCCAAACACACAAGGTTTAAACCAGGATCTTGTCTTGGAAACGGGATGGACATGTCTATCCTTGCACAATTTAGTGGTAAGTGAGAATGTTCCTAAGGCACAGTCCCAGACTTGCCTTCATCCATTGCAATTTGCCTCACCACCTTTCCCCCAACTCCTTCCCCCCCAACACATGACTGCCACAGATCCACTGGCTTAGTCCTCTGCCCACACTCTCCATGGTCATTTCCCACTATAGCCCCAGACCCAGCATGCTCTACTGAGGCATGCCAAAAATCCACATTGGAATCATGGCAACAGTTGGCGAAAGCTGTTTTTAGAATCACTCTCATTCTCTGGCATTCTACTAACTCCAACTCACATATGACTGTGTTCTAAAACTCATCAACGCTGGCTCAGATTCAGAATGAGAATAATGGTTGTAGTCTAGCTCAGTGTCTTTTTCTTCCATCTTGTCATGAGTTCCGATCAATTCCATGAATCAATAAAGCCAAACCCACACTAACTAGGTATCTGTCTTGATCACCCTGATCCTCTAGAAAACTCCTTCTTCACTCACAACCTTCAGTGGACACCCTTCCTGGGAGAGATCTCTGCTTCTGAGCCTCTTAGAATTGTGGGCAAAGCATCCTCCAGGAAGCCTTCCGTGGTCTCCCAGAGGTGATATGCCCTCCCTCTGAGCTGCCCGAAGTCCCTGGGATGCCTCCATCACGGCACTGAGCACACACAATAAAACTTCACTTGTCTCTAAGTTCTTCAAGAGCAGAGACCTTCTTGTTTTCATCTCTATTCCTCAGTGTCTGGTGCAGCGCTTGGCAGATTACAGGGCTCAAGTAATGCTTGTTGAATAAATAAGTGGAAATATAGGGGCACCTGGGTGGCTCAGTGGATTAAAAAGCCTCTGCCTTCGGCTCAGGTCATGATCTCAAGGTCCTGGGATCGAGCCCTGCATCGGGCTCTCCACTCGGCGGGGAGCCTGCTTCCCTTCCTCTCTCTCTCTGCCTGCCTCTCTGCCTGCTTGTGATTTCTGTCAAATAAATAAAATCTTAAAAAAAAAAAAAAGAAATATAAAAAATATGCTCCAAGCCAGACTCCTCCTTCACCTTATCTCTCCCTTCTCCCTGATGAACAATTAACCTAATTAGCTAATTAGGTTAACTTAGCAACTTAGCCTAAGGGGAGCATAAGTTTGCCCACAGTTCTTTGGTGCCAGGCCCAGGAGGGAGGCGCTGTGTGGGATCCAGGTCTCTACCCTCACGCTGACAGGGGACTTCTCAGACTTCAAAGTCTGTCCAGAAATGCCAGATATCCCCATGATCCGTGATGAAACACCAATGGAGAGCACATGAAAAACGGAAAAGGTCACCTCCAATATGACACTCCCTAGGTCTTACACAGAGTTCGTAAGCTACAGTAATTGGTGCCAGCAAACATTTACTAAATGTAGTGAACTTAGACTCTTCCCCGAAGTAGAGGGAAAACACAATCTCTGCCCTTTAGGAAATGACAATCTCCAAACAATAAAATATGCTCACAAAATTTGAATTTCATAGGCTCTGGATGAAAATTTTGAGAAGCTGGATAAAATTATCTGCCTACAAACAACTCTGGGTGGGGTGCCTGGGTGGTTCAGTGGGTTAAGCCTCTGCTTTCGGCTCAGGTCCTGATCTCAGGGTCCTGGGATTGAGCCCAGCAGGGAGCTCAACAGGGAGCCTGCTTCTCCCTCTCTTCCTGCCTCTCTGCCTACTTGTGATCTCTGTCTGTCAAATAAATAAATAAAATCTTTAATAAAAAAAAAAAAAGTAGGGGCACCTTGGTGGCTCAGTGGGTTAAAGCCTCTGCCTTCGGTTCAGGTCGTGGTCCCAGGGTTCTGGGATCCAGTCCCACATCGGACTCTCTGCTCCGTGGGGAGCCTGCTTCCTCCTCTCTCTCTGCTGGCCTCTCTGCCTACTTGTGATCTTTCTCTCTGTCAAATAAATAAATAAAATCTTAAAAAAAAAAAAAAAAAACAAC
Source organism: Mustela putorius furo (assembly GCF_011764305.1). Lineage (NCBI taxonomy): Eukaryota > Metazoa > Chordata > Mammalia > Carnivora > Mustelidae > Mustela > Mustela putorius. Next base: position 92,018,831 of record NW_025421998.1, read on the forward strand.
TGTGGCCTTTAAAAGGGCAAGTTACGAAGTTTCTGGACCAGTGCTGTCCAGAAGATGGAACCTTCTGCAACAGTGGAGAGGCTCCATACGTCTGTGCCATCCACGAAGTAGCCACTGGCCATAAATGGCTATCAAGCTCTTCATGTGGTTAATGCAACCGAGAAGTGGTTTTAATATTTTTAAAAATTTTAATTAATTTAAAGTTAATTGTCCACCTGTGGCTACTGACCACCATACGGGACAGCAAAGCTCTGAACCATGGGGAGAAAAGTGTAATGAGCCCAGAGTGAGAAAAGTGTAATGAGCCCAGAGTGTAATGGACCCTGAGATCATGACCTGAGCTGAAGGCAGAGGCTTTAACCCACTGAGCCACCCAAGCACCCTTACAAAGTAATTTTCTGATGTTCATTATTCATTCTGTTGACATGATGAATATATTCGGAGTTCTGTGATCTGCCAGTCTTATATTTTTGGAGATAAGTTCTACAAAGCCATGGTGTAGTTTGGAACATTGGGACTTTATTTTTTTTTTTTTCAGACCTTACTGTAAATACTGGTTTACCCCTTAATAACCCTGTTAACTTTGGTTGTGACTTTTCTGAGCTTTGGTTTCCTCACCTAAAAATGGAAATATTAGTAGAATTCCTACTTCATAGTGTTGTATGAAAATAAGTTAAAAAATCAAGTAAGTCACTCAGTAGTATAATTGGCACTAATAGTATACCATGATAATTATTATTGTTCAATTCTTCATTGGAATTTTATTTAAGAATTCTGTAATTATATTCAAAGCTGAAATTGGTTTCTAATGGAATTTTTAAGGAATTTTCCTTGTCAGTGTTAAGAATAGCACCTACTTAACTCACAGAATTAATGTGGGACCGTGCCATAAGTCTCATTTTTCTAAAAAGAACTTTAATTTTTTATTACACATTGTAGAAAAGGTAGGATATACAGAGAACCAAAGTTGTAAATATTAAAATTATCTGTAATCTCACTTGCCCAAAACAGACATTGTTAGCATTAGACTATAAGCTCTCCCAGGCATTTTTTTTTTTAAAGTATTTATTTATTTGTCAGAGAGAGTAAGAAAGAGCACAAGCTGGGTGAGTGGCAGGCAGAAGGAGAAGCAGGCTGAGCAAGGAGCCCTATGTGGGACTCAATCCCACAATTCATGACCTGAGTTGAAGTCACAGTCTTAACCCACTGAGCCCCCCAGGCATCCCTCTTCCAGGCATTTTAAATGCATAAATGCATACATACACATACCTACATATAATGCTGATAAAAAGTTGGGATCAGACTGTACCTAACATTTTGTTGCACTCAACAATATATTATGAACATCTTTTCACCTTAATAAATAATACTCTCAAAACATCATTTTTAATGGTGGCATTGTATTCCAAGATCTAACCCTATCGTAAGTTGTTCAGCAAATTCCTATTACCCTATGGTTCATCATATACCCTTCTCCACCATGCTGTTTGCTTCAAGAAGCTGACCTTTGCAAGACTGCCTCCGTGGGCTCCTTCCCCCTCTGGCTTCCAGTGCCTTTGGCCAATATGGAAGGGGGGTCGTGGAGAACACCAGCAAGAAAACTGGTAATGGAAAAAAAGGAAGGCAAGGGTATGTATTGCCCCAGTCCTCACCCTGAAAAGACTACTTGTTGGCTGTGTCCTCCAACATGAGACCTTGAATGCATCTGGTGGGAGGTTCTCTCATGTGGTCACTTCCCCTGGGTTCCTGTAATCCCCACCCCTTATACCTTCATGCCTATCATGGAATGGTGTCCCCATCACTGCTAGCCTGGGTTACAACCCCAACCTTCATCGGCTTCCCTTAACCCTGCCCATTTCTTCAGAGATAGTCCTTCATTAAATTCCCTCCATTTATCCTTTTAAGTGTTTCTTAACATGTTTCTTGACAGGACCTAGCCAACAGACACAATTTTATAAGTAAATCCCTCTATACATCTTTTATTATTATATGATAAATTTCTCAGACTGGAATTTTTTGATCAAAAAGCATGTATATTTTTAAGACCTTTCACGATACTGCCAACCTGTCTTCCAAGAGACCAATCCTCCAGCAGTGCACGAGAGCATCTGCCCTCAGACCCTGGGTCCAGCTGGATGTTGTAACTTCACATCATCTTTTGCTGCATTCGTAAGCACTGAGACACGACAGAGATCATCTCATCTATGAAATTCTGTGCTGGGACCAGATTACCCAGTAATCATCGCAGTCTGTTTGTTTCAGTTATTCTTGCATAACTTCCTTGGTGTTTTCTTCTGCTATTAACTTTCACAAATTGACATGTTAACCAATATCTGGCTTTTGAGATTTCATTAAAAATACACCCGACATCATCTTATCCATTTGTAAGGGGACCATCTCTCCCCCAGGTTCTGTCAAAGTATGTCTGTGTCACACCTTTCTATACAGAACCTTGTCACTCCTTGGAATTCAGTGAATTGGACTTATGACCTGTCTCTTTTGGGCTTGAGAAAAGTTACAGTTTTATAGGTTATCTGGTTTTTCTTGCAGTTTTCTACATCCTCAGCTGAAGTCTAACTCCTCAATTGATTTTTTTGAAAATGTAACTAAATCAAGACTATTTTTGTAAGGGACATAAAACCGTATGTCCCATACCACATTCGATGTGCACATTCTTGCTAATGGAAGAAATTGAATCCTGTCTCTCACATGGAAAACTGCTTCTGTGTAAATATTAAAGAATAATATCAATTGTTTAATGGTACAAAAATATTCCCCCACTCCTGTGTGTACTTGCAGCAAATACTATACAATTTGTGGGTACCCCCAGAGCTACTGATTAGGAGACAAAGAGGAGGGAAAATGCACGCTGGAAACCACTGGGAAAGATATTTCATTTTGTAAGAATCTATTATGTCCACACTCTCCAAAAGATAGGCCTTGACAAGTTAATTTGTTTTTGCTTACCCACTTGTTTCCACCACAGAAACCCTCCACGAAGTCCAAAACTGTATCTGTTTCCAGCGATGACAGTATTTCAAACCACAGACCTGCACAGGGTTCAGAAGCAATCAGGTTTTACGCCCTGAGGATATAGGATAAGAGAGGCGGAGAAGCATTTACCTGAGGTCTGACTGGTGTAAATCATGAGCAGAGAAAACCTTTTAAAGCAGAGGCCCAAGTTAGGCCCCTCTTGCGTAGGTCAAGGCAGTACTGATTTATTTCACCTCTGTTCTGATGACGAAACAAGGTAGTGTGTTTAAAGAATTCAGAACAATACTACACAATGGTATTATAGGGAATTACTACTACTTTCTGAATACATTCCTGTATTTTCCCAAATTTCCACAATGATGTGTTATTTTATTTTCCAAAAAAAAAAAAAAAAAAAAAAATATATATATATATATATATATGTCTCTTTTGGAAAAAATATTCCTAAATAAGAATAGAGAAATTCAAGGATATAGTAATACATTTTTTTAAAGATTTTATTTATTTATTTGACAGACAGAGATCACAAGTAGGCAGAGAGAGAGAGGAGGAAGCAGGCTCTCAACTGAGCAGAGAGCCCGATGTGGGGCTCGATCCCAGGACTCTGGGATCATGACCTGAGTGAAGGCAGAGGCTTTAACCCACTGAGCCACCCAGGTGCCCCAGTAATACATTTTTTTAAAGATTTTATTTGTTTGAGAGAGAAAGAGTGCACAAGCAGGGGAAGGGCAGAAGGGAAGGGAGAAGTAGGCTCCCCGCTGAGCAAGGACCACCCCCCCCAATGTGGGGCTTGATCCCAGGTCCCTGGGATCATGACCTGTGCTGAAGGCAGATGCTTAACTGACTGAGCCACCCAGGTGCTCCAAGTAAACATTACTTTAAAAATAAAAATGGGGGCGCCTGGGTGGCTCAGAGGGTTGGGCCTCTGCCTTCGGCTCAGGTCATGGTCTCAGGGTCCTGGGATCAAGCCCCGCATCGGGCTCTCTGCTTGGTGGGGAGCCTGCTTTCTCCTCTCTCTCTCTGCCTGCCTCTCTGCCTACTTGTGATCTCTCTTTCTCTGTGTCAAATAAATAAATAAATCTTTAAAAAAAATAAAATAAAAATAAAAATGAATATAAGGTGATAGACATGTTAACTAAACTTACTGTGGGAATCATTTCACATGATATACATGTATCAAATCATCACCTTATCGACCTTAAACTTACACAATGTTATATGTCAAATAATACCTCCATAAATCTTGGGAAAAAAATGTAAGACAATAATGACACTATAATCAATTTGTAAAACTCAGAACAGGATTTAGAATAAAATGTATACTTTGTGCATATAGCAATACAAATAAAAAGGAAATTACTACATACACATATAAAATATAAATGAATTTTATTTATTAATGTATTGATGCACATAATTGTAATAAAAATTACCAAAAAAGGGAAAAGCAATACATTGAAAGAGTATATGCCATAGTCAAGTAGAGTTACTCAGAATTTAAAATGTTTTAATATAGTAAAACCAGTAATATAATCACATTAGGTGATTTAAGTGATAAAAATTACATGATTATGCAAAAGATACCATCGTTACTAAAAGCTTCTAACAAACAATAAATGTAATTTCCCTTATTAAGTAGAGAACATTTGTTTAAAATGAACAATTAACTTGATATTTAATGAAGAAGTATCAAAAAATATCTTTTCACCACAATTTTATTTAACACAAGACAAAATAGAAATCCATAAGAATAGCCAAATCTTTTTGCAGCTATGATTTTATATTTAGAAGAAACATAAAGGCCGTCTAACACTGTTAGGACAAAGATAATTCAACAAAAGACAAATATTTTAAAAATCAATAGAATTCTAAAGACAGAGATTCCCATACAGAGTAGCAATACAGATGTATGTAGTCAAGAAAAAAAATCAATATAATGAGGGATATAGAAGGCTAGACAAAAATAAGAACAAATTATAATGAAAGAAATCAAGGAACCCATCAGCAATGAAGAGACTTAATTCCTTGATGGAAAGATTAGTATCAAGAGCATAAGTCTTAAACAGTTAATTTTAGATCTAGATGATTCAAACTGAAGTACCAAAAAGATGTTTACTTTAAATAACACATTCCTTAGGGGAAAAAGACTTTTTGAAAATGGAAAATATCAATGTGGGGAGAAGAACCATGAAGACCAATATGATACTGATTCCATGGATTCACAAAGTTTGATTCGTTATATGCCAAAAAAAATTCTTTTTGGAGACTTGTCCAAAAAGAAGAAATAATGGTTTTGTTTTTGCTCAAGGCTAGGGAACAGAAGCAGAAAGCATGGCAGAGTAAGTGTTGGGCTAGAACGCTGAGAACACTAAGAGAACCACCCTTCCTGGGGGCAGAAAAGACTAACTTAGCATTTTCAAAGAATCTGATTTTGCCAGGTTTTGAGGCAGGAAGAGGGAAGGAGTGGCACTTACTGGGAACATCATTTACAAGCACAGAGAGTCATACAATAAAATGGCACATTCCAAAAACTGCAAATAGGTCAGCACACACAATATTGGTCTGCATTTTTAAAAGTCAGTCAAAAGCCAGTATTTAAAAATCTGAAAATGTATCAGAAAATCTGGATCTGGCTTCCTTCGACTAACTGAGAAACATGACAAAAATGGGCTCACACCCCCACATGAGCACAAGAGGCAGGGGCCCCACTCAGATGGGACAAATTGTTATGACACTTGCTCTTTTCCCCCATTTCTTCTACATCCGGCTCACATCGTCCTGGTCAGCTCCCCCTTCTCATCCAAGAAGGCGTCTGAGTTTATGCCTCCTACTTGCCTTATGGGGACCCATGAAGGTTATGGCAGAACAAAGCAATGTGATCAGGTCTGCATTTCGAAAGATCCACCAGGCACAGGACGGAAGGCAGGGAGGTAGAAGGGTGGCAAGAGATCAACGAAATCCATAAAAAGCCCATTTGACGAAAAATTTAAAACGGGACTGCCATCACGGAAGGAGAGCAGGGGGCCACCTAGCACGTCCTATAAAAATACTCTCACGAGACACGACTGGAAAACCAGTGAATCGTCCATCTGTGCAACAGATGCAAGAGGCGAAGGGGGTTAGAAAGAAGGCGGTGTGTCCCGGAGGGAGAGAAAGAGGCAGAGGAGGATACAAATTTGAGATTCTTTGAAGGGAAACTAATCTCCAACCCTGAGTAATGGGTTTGACCCCAGGAACCAGGAGAAAGAAGAGGACAGGGCACTTGGCAGAGTTTTGGGTTAAGTCCTAGGTGGTGACAACTCCGAAATAAAGCAACCAAAGGAGGAACAAGACTGTAGGAAAGGTCATCATTTCCCGTAGGGTATGTTGGACCTGCGGAGCCCACAGATGCGCAGCTTCACCTGCGAAGCCTTGATAAATGACCAAAGAAAACCACCTCCCCCAATTCCAATGTGAAACCATTCGAACAGCTGAATCATGAGATGAAAGAGGGTCAAGCAGGGTTATATGAAATATCTTTACAGAATGCATACTAACAGAACTAAGCTTTAAATGGACTATTAGAGAACTGAAGAAAACATTGCAACAAAAATTACAGAGGGTCGTTTTCATGCATATAAAAGCATAGTAATAAGATACATAACAAGAACACAAGCCTGTAAAAGTCCACCAAGTCTCCTAATGTCCAGGATATACATGTGTACCCTATCTGTTCCCATTAAGAACTAAACATGGCTTACAGAAAAAATACACATGGTAAAAGAATAAAATGTGAATAACAATAAAATATTAAAATAATTTTTTAAAAGATTTTTATTTATGTGACAGATCACAAGTAGGCAGAGAGGCAGGCAGAGAGAGAGGAGGAAGCAGGCTCTCTGCTGAGCAGAGAGCCTGATGCGGGACTCGATCCCAGGACCCTGGGATCATGACCTGAGTCAAAGGCAGAGGCTTTAACCCACTGAGCCACCCAGGTGCCCCGTCAAAATAATTTAAAAAAAAAAAAAAATTAGCACCAGGAGAAATCAGAACTAGGAAAAAGGAAACAAAGTATGCAAAACCTAAGGGCTTTCAGAAATACTGTTGTGGATGGCAAAGGTGAAAAGGTTCACAGAAGCAGCATGATCTTACTGCCCGTAGGAGAAAACACAGCAATTTCTCACTTTGCAAAGGATATTTTGGCCCACCTCCCCCCAGCAGGGAAGATAGCATTTCGTGATAAAATATGGTTCTACGCTAAATTAATTCAGCTTTATGCAAAACTCACTCCCTCGTTCCTATTTCTCAGATATTGTGTTATTGCAGGAAAGTCAAAATGTAAAAAAAAAAAAAAAAACCACTTTACACATCAACATTTGGGAATATCACAAAAGCAAACACAGAAAAAGATGTCATAATGCAGCTTCTCTGCGGTACCCTTGGTTGAAAACAAAGAACCAAACATCCAAGTGTAGCTGGATGAAGAGAGCCAGGTGGCGGGGACAGAGAGAAGGAAGGAAAGTCAACATGAGACAGACAAGGTCTACAGGTTTCTGATAGTCCCCCCAGATCCGCAGAAAGAATGGATACAACTTTGAGAAATGGATGAACGACCCTATCACAAGGGGGGTGTTGGCGAAAATTTTAATAAGAAATGCAGAGTAGACACAGTGAGGTAGAAATCTTTGGTGAGCACTCGACAGTTACACACTTTGTGGTGCGGCTGAGGGATGTACTCAGGAGAGCTGGGTATCATGTGAGCACGGTACGACTCATATCCTTTCATGAAAATTAAGGAACCTAATTAAATGCCATCCCACATCAGCCCCAGGAGGGCAGGCACAAAATGCACACACACACACACACACAGAAAGCACACATCCTGGAAAAAAATTCCCTTGCATATACTTAAAGAAATGCAATCACTTGATCTTAGCCAAAAGGCAATATCATTTAGCACCAACAAGCTAAGCAAAAGAATACATTTAAAAATTCAATATTGCGAGGATTTGAGGAAGAGAGTTCCATTCAAAATTGGTTAGAAAGAACAGAAACATCCAGAATAAGGGAAGTCGTTAAGTAAATGACTGTATGTTAGTGTATCTGTGCATAAAAATGATTATATACGATAAAATGTGAATAGGGAAAGAGGCTTATGAAATGTTAAGAACAAGAGGACTAAGTGTCCATATATGGTCTCTGACAACCACTATGTAAACCGTGTATGTGGGTGCAGAAAAACACTGGCCGGGTCATGGAACAAGGCAGCCAAAACCCGCTCCTCTTGGAGCTCCCGCCAGCCTAGGGGACCTGACAGGGACTACAGGCAGAATCTGCCATCTTCAGAGTTAGCCCTGGACTGACCCCAACCGTACTCACGTCCTCCCCTCTCTGCCTGCTCCACGTCCCACCACACCCCAACCACCCATCCCCAATGTCATCCACGCAACCTGATGCTCTCCCCTTCTCCGTCATCTTTAATCTTTATAGCAACGTGTGAGGTAGGTATTACTATGACTGTTATTGATAAGTGATTACACGAAGGAACTTAGAAATAAAGCTCAACAGAAGCTTTGTTTTCAGACCTTCTGACTGGACAAGCGTCTTATTTCACGGACATCCTTTCCGGTTTCCCTGTGTGTGGCTTCTTGGCTGACGGAGCAGGGATAGGAGCCACAGGACCAGCCTCTGCAGCACCAGCCATATGTCCGCCTGGCTTCTGGAGGCCCTGGGAATACTCAGCAGGAGAAGCGGCATTACCTAAAAAGAAGAGGAGAGAGATGAGCTTTCCTGAGACACCCTTTTTAGAGCTCTCAATTTCATTTTATGTCAGCAGCATCAGCCCTGCTAATCAGATCTCAGACAAAAGTCCCAACACTGTGAATTTAGAGAGTTTTGTGTCCTCTGGATTTATTTGACACACACACACACACAGAGCAGAAAGTCACTATTTCAGTGACTTCAGCTAAAAGAGACTTCAGTTATGAGAGACTCACTAAAGAAGACCAGAGGAAGGTAATGACAGGCCCTGTGCCAGTATAGATAATTCCTGCCACCATTTGGGGTCCTCTAGACAGCTGCCTGTACTCCCTCCAGACCACCTGTGCAGGAAGTCAGCCACTACCATCCCAACATAAGAAAACTCCATATTGAGGGGCGCCTGGGTGGCTCCGTCGGTTAAGCATCTGCCTTCGGCTCAGGTCATGATCCCAGGGTCCTAGGATGGAGCCCCGCATCAGGTTCCCTGCTCAGCGGGGAGTCTGCTTCTCCTTCTTTCTCTGCCTGCAGCTCCCCCTGCTTGTGCTCCCTCTCTCTCTCAATCTGTCAAATAAATAAATAAAATCTTTAAAAAAAAAAAAAAAAAAAGGTAAAATAAAACATATCAAAAGCTTAGAGATATTGGCTTTCCTGATTTGGTTTTCCCATCAACAATTCCCCTAAGCCTACCTGCCACTGAAACGGATTTTGAGCTATAAGCAAATCTAATAAGTTAAGCAACCTGAATGCACTGTAATTAAAAGTACACCAGACCACAGTCAGCAGACCTTAAAAAATGAGAGACTATGTAGCAATATGGGAAGATGTTTATGAAGTGGTATAAAGTGAAAATTTAGATACGAATGCATACTGCAACCACAAATGGACCAATATTTGTAGAGTAACAGGAGGGAAGGGCCTGACGTTAAACGGTACTTATGATTATGGATAGAGAGAGTGGAATCATAGGCAATTTATATCTCTACTCTCTTATTTTCCAAATTTTTCTGTCACATGGTTAAAATTTCTTAACAACTGAAAAAGAAAATACTTTTTTTTTTTTTTTTAAGATTTATTTATTTATTCCAGCGAGAGAGTGAGCCTGAACACAGAGCTGGACCCCATGGCCCTGAGATCACCACCTAGTCAGAACCAGACGCTCAGCCAACTGCACCATCCAGGTGCCCCCAAAGAAAATAACTTTCTTAAAAGTTCTCATTATAAGAAAAACTGTGTAACGATGGACGATGACAGATGTTAGCTCAACTTAGTGCCATCACTTCGCCATGTATACAAATATCGAACCATGCTGTACATCTGAAACTTACATAATGTTATATGTTAATTATCTCAAGAAAAACAAAGAAGAAGAGAATGCTTTAATTCAAATTTAATAAAAGAAAGCTATTCCTATGTCTTCCTTCCCTTCTTGTCCACTGGCCCACCCCCCTTCTCTTTCTTCCCAACAAAGCCGTGAGGACAATTGTATCTACTTCCTGGCCCCCAGCTTAGCAAGGAGCAACACTGTTCAAACCCTTGGGCAGGTGCTATTGGCTGTCAGCACTGAAAACAAACTCTATCCCGTCCCTCCTTTGGTTAGAAGCACAGTTTTCTATCATAAAATGTTGGTGGTTCTGCTTCCCCAAGGACAGAGCATGAGCTGCCACCCCCTAGACTGACTTCCAGGTCAAAACGACATGTGCTAGTGCTCTGTCTCCCTCTGATGGTCTCACCTTGACTTTCAAGCATCTTGTGCAGCTTCATGTGCTTGTAGGTAGAGATGATCTGAAAATTTACGACGCTTGGAATATTCAGTCCTTGGTCCTGCAGCAGCTGCAGCGATGTGGCATGAATGAGCTGATGGGACCGTTTGCATTTCTGAAGTCTGCACTCCCCTCTGACAAAGGATTTGCACACGTGAAACTTGTTGCATTTATCCTTGAGGTTGCAGTAGCCATAAAGTGCTTCACCTTTGTTGTACAGTAAACAGACCTGGTCCAGAAATGAAGCAAGACTTAACACATTTGTTTTCACTACATTTCTTAAGGCAATTGATTGGAGAAAAATTTTTTTTGTTTTAAGTCATCTTTACAACCAGCGCGGGATTCAAACTCACAACCCTGAGACTGAGTTGCATGTTACACCCACTGAGCCAACCAGGCACCCCAAGAAATAATTTTGAAAAAGAAGTGTAATGGGCACAGAATCTTGTACCATCATATATTATAATACTTAAACTACATATATTAAAACTACTTAAACAGTAGGATACTGATTTCAGAATGCATAGGAGATCAAGAAGAGGAGAACCCTAGACCTAGTCCCCAAATCAAAATAATCCTTTCCTTAAAGATTTCATAGAGTTCAACAATAAAACTATATGAGCCTAATGTTTTCTTGTAGAAGACATTTAACTAATACTCTAGTTTTGGGGTGTTTTAAAATTTTCATCTTAATGCTTCTGTTGTTCAAAAATAAAGACTATTCTGGCTTTCTACTTTTTTCTTGAATCAGTTTGGGATTTTTTAAAGATTTTTAAAAGATTTTTATTTGACAAAGAAAGAGCACAGGCTGGAGAGGCGGAGCAGCAGGCAGAGGGAGAGGGAGAAGCAGGCTTCCCACTGAGCAAGGAGCCTAATGCAAGGCTCAATCCCCAGATCATGACCTGAGCCAAAGACAAATGCTTAACCAATAAGCCACCCAGGCCTACCTTCACTCAGTCTTGACGGGCTATATTTTTTCTAGAAATGTGTCCATTTCATTGAAGTTTTCAAATGTATCTGTATCACATTGTACGTATTTCCAATGTGTGTTTCTTTCAACACCACCAAGTAATTCTCAGTGGACAATGACCAGGTGTCTCATAAATTTTAATTCAATCTTAATATTGTCTACCTGGAGATAAAGTCAGATCCCATAGGCTAAGGGCTCAGGCCAACCAGGCTGCCCCCATTTGAGATGCCCATCGCGGGTCGAGGCTGCCATCCGCCACTGGCTGAACTGCTACAAAGGTTCTCCCCACCTCCTCCTCTGTTAGATTAATGTGCTAGAACAGTTCACAGAACTCAGAGAAACAGTTTACCTACTAGATGACCAGTTTATTATAAAAGGATATAACTCAGGAACACGCAGATGGGGGAGATGTACAGAGGAAGGTAAGGGGGGAAAGGTGTGGAGCTTCCGTGACCTCTCCTGGGATCCCACTCTCCCAGCACCCCCAAGTGCTCACCAACCTAGAAGCTCTCTGAAAGTCTATCCTTTTGGGGTTTTATGGAAGCTTCATAACATATCCATGATAGGTTAAATCACACTGGCCACTGACGAATGAGCTCAATCCCCAGCCCCTCTGCACTCCCAGGAGATGGGAGAGTGGGGGGCAGAGGGATAAAAGTGACAACTGTCTAATCACAAAATTGGTTCTCCTGACAACCAGCTCCCATCCTTAGGTTACCTAGGGGCTTTCCAAAAACTCACTATTGACTTAACAACAAGACACTATTACGGCCCTCATCGTTTAGGAAATTCCAAGGGTTTGGGGAATTCTTTGCCAGGAATGGGAATGAAGACCAAATATGTTATATTTCTCATTATAAGTCACAAGATCACAGTGTCTGTCCCTACTGTCTTTTTACTAAGTGGTATATCTGTATTACATACTGTGTCTTTTGGAGGGTGATGAGAAAGGGTCATGGGGCATTTTCATACCGGAGATGTGAGGCACCATTCCTGCCTCATTCACTGTGCTTGTCCACGGTCTCTGCTACCTAAGCGGCCATGCTGCGTGCCACATGACATACACCTCTCCAGTCCTGGGTGACGGGACCAGGAGTGGGCTCCTGCCGTAAATACAGCCAACCCACTGGCTGCTCACAGAACACGGCGGTGGGCTGACATGACAAGATGAGGCTGAACCCAGACAGGAGGGAGAAGCCATAAAGAAAAGCGTTCAGTAAGTTAAACAACGTAATGATGTTAAACTTCTGCAAGTTAAATAATATCTTAAAAACTAAAAGGTTGTAACTACTAGAAGTGTCACTGCCCCTTCTCTCTGAGAGATGAAGGACCGGACCCCGCTGCAGCCTTTCTCCTCTTTCTTCCTGCCAATAACTTGCTCCGGATGCTGCTCGGAGTCCTTTTGGCAGTATGGCTGGAATGTATCGGTTTATGATAACCATGACTGACCAAGCCTGGCTTCAAAGTCTGAAGAATGAGAAAAGACATGGGTGTCAAGAACAAAGCTCTTAGCTCTTAAGGCTGACTCCGGTGCCGCCTTCTGTATATGGATTCTGCTGTCCTGCTGCCCTCTGACCCTAAGGCTCCAGCTCATTCCTCCAGCCTTGTGACTCCGTTCCCTTCCAGGGCCTGAAATACCTTAGCATTAACAGGGGCCACAGTCACAAACTACCCTCGATTTTCCCAACAGCCTCCCTTCTTCCCACTGCTCTCCTGGCAACTTGAGTGTCTGAGACAGCATCACTGTGCTAGAGCAGAAGATTCGTTCAGCTGGTGGGCTCCTGTAATATTGTCTTCTGGGATTCCTACTATTTTGCTTTTAAAAGTTCTTCGTGTAGGGACACCTGGGTGGCTCAGTCGGTTGTGCATCCAATTCTTGGTTTTGGCTCAAGTCCTGATCTCAGGTTGTGAGAACGAGCTCCATGTTGGACTTTGGGCTCAGTGCAGAGTCTGCTTGAGATGCTCTCTCCCTCTCCGTCCACCCCTCCCCCTGCTCTAAAATGAATAAATAAATCTTTAAAGAAAATTCTTTTTGTGTGCAGCTAAACAGATACAAACATGCTAATTTCACCAGGATAGCAATTCTAATAGGCACTTGTGAAGCATGTGGAGCTAAATCATTTCAAAACAATTAAAACTAATATCTAAGGCCCCAAAAAAGTAAATGGGGGGACATACTTACAACAAATGTGACCACAAAAGGGATTGGTATCATTAAAGACATCTTATAAATAGAAAAAGACAAATGCCTCAACATCGGCAAAAGCATACAGGGGCAATTTGCAAAACATCGGTTTCACAGACAGACCTAAATTCAAATCTGCCATGTACTTTGTGACCTGGGGCAATTTAATGCATCTGAACCTCAGTTTCCTCACCTGTAAAATGGGGACACATTATTAACGAGCTGAGGTATATGGATGGCTTAGCATTCAGTAAACAATAAAAAAACCAACAGCTATTACCATCATTTCTTTATCACATGTGTCCATTACTCCCTGCGTATCAAACCCTGGTAAAATCACTGGTAAAATGACCCCACAGAGGTCGACCCTGCACCATTACCTCCACCTAAACACCTGCTGCCCTCTGTAAACAGACCTCTGATGTTCTCCAGTGAGTTCTTCCACTGGGCAGACAACATGAGGGCAAACTCTTGGTAACTCACCTCTGGTAAAAGGCACGGGTCATTCTGTAAAAGCAGGATCCGAAGCTGGGCCTCATTGAGGCCAAAAAGCCCATGGTTTTTCAGTACTTGGATGTTGACAGGTGTGTGGATGTCATGGGAAAGGGTGCAGGTAGACCTAGGAGAACACAGAGCTCTGGCTCAGGGGCCCAGATGAAGAAGGGACTGGTCCCCCAAATTCCTTGCCTCTGGTTGCTTTCAATTCACATGGAAGTTAAACAAGTTTCCATGACCCCACAGATACTATATCCTAATAAGTAAACATGGATACTAAGGCAGCTCAGTTGAAGCATCTCTTCTCCCAAGGTCATTTTCATTTTAAGTTCGGATACTTTAAAGCCAAAGGTACCCCCTCCTCCAGGCACCGACCTTGCGGGGCAGAGGATGCCATCTGTTGTTCTGAAGGGTGGTGCACTTGCCTTCTCCCCCCCAACAACTGCCCACCCCACTGTCCACCCACGTTAGGAGGAAAGCGGGCCCACACCCCGGCTTTGGGGAGCTTGAGTAAAACCAAGGAAGCCTAGAGAGACAGGAGGCGGCCTTACAACACCTCGCCCAAACCACCCAGCCCTCAGGTTCCTGGGGGATGGTTCTAGATCGGGCTTTCTAAACCTGGAGCGCACAGACTCGCTGCGGTAAAACTTTGAGGTTACGCGTGGAAAGAAAGGGCACCCTCCATAAAGGGCCCACGGACCTCATGGGTCCGCAGGAAGCCCCCAGTGGGACCCCTGGAGTAACTGAACTCCAAAGCCGCGGTCCTGATTTCCCCGCCGAGGTGCGGAGGACCCGCAGGGGCTGAAATCCGAGGGCGAGCCGCGGTGGAGAAATCCGGACTGCGACGGCTCTGGGCCTCGCTCCGGGCCTCGCTCGCTAGGGGAGCTGGAAGCTCCGGGGAGGCCTCGCCTGGAGGACCCTCGCGGCCCCTTCGCGAGGCTTCCCTGCCGCCCTCGGTGGGGGCGGCGGGGGGCTGCGGGGGAGCGTGCAGCCCCGACCCAACCAGCCCTGTTCTCACTTCTCGGGGAACCCGCTTCCCGCCGGGCGCGTCAGGCCCGCGGCCCCTCGCGCGGTGACCGCCCCGCGCCGCCGCCCCCGCCGCGCGCCCCGCCGCCCGCCTCACCAGCAGTCGCGGTTCGGGCACTTGCCCAGCATGTGGCGGCGGCAGAGGTGCAGCTGGTCGCAGGCCTGGCACTCGCCGCGCTGGTAGCGGGCGCACAGGCGCGCCGAGGACACGGCCACCACCCGCCAGGCGCAGGGGCCGCCGCCGCCGCCGCCGCCCGCGCCGGCCGCCACCTCGGCCTCGGCGTCCCAGAGGCCCTCCCTCATCTCCACCTCCTGCAGCAGGAAGCGGTCGGGCCCGGCCTGGCGCAGCACGTCCCGGAGCCGGGCCTCCGACAGCTCCACGTTGCCGCGCAGGTCCTGCAGGAACATGCGGCCGCCGTTGGCGCACAGCACCTTGGTGAGGAAGGAGCACACGGTGGGCTCCGCCATGGCCGCGGCCGAGCGCGGAAACCTGAGGCGGGCAGACTCCTCCCAGTCACGTCCACGACTCCGGCCCCGAGCTCCCCGGCCCGGCCGGGCCGAGAGGGGGAGGGCGCGCCGCGGGGACGGCGGCGGCGGCTGCAGAGGGGCGCCCGGGGGCGGGGGGACACCCCGGGCGCGGCCGTGGGGGTTGGGGGGGACTGTACTGGCCGAGGGCCTGCTCTGTGCCGGCCCCGGGTCAAGGGCGGGGTGTCCTGGCCGGGAGAGACGTGGAGAGAGTGGGGGAGTCGTGACACGCCAGCAAAGGAGAGAATCGGGGTGCTGCGGAGATGAAACAGGGTGACGAGGTGGAAGGGGCGGGCTGGGGCGCCCGAGGGAGTTGAGGGGGAAGGATTCGGCCAGCCTTGAGCCGCAGGTGGCGTCGAGGCTTTGCAAGGTTGACCAGCTGGACCTGAGATTCGCTGTAAGGGTGAGCTACACAGCCTGGATTTGGAAGATTTAGGATGCAAAGGCTCTCATGAGTGACTTGGTTAGTCATGCTCCACTG
Source organism: Mustela putorius furo (assembly GCF_011764305.1). NCBI lineage: Eukaryota > Metazoa > Chordata > Mammalia > Carnivora > Mustelidae > Mustela > Mustela putorius. Next base: position 92,035,006 of record NW_025421998.1, read on the forward strand.
GGGCGCCTGGGGGGCTCAGTCGGTTCAGCGTCTGCCTTCTGCTGGGGTCATGATCCGGGGATCCTGGGATCTCGCCCCACATCAGGCTCCCTGCTGGGTGGGGACCTCCGTCCACCCCGTTTCTCCCTCTCCCCCTGCTAATCCATGTCTCCCCCTGCTCCTGCTCTTTCTCTCTCCGTCAAATAAATACAATCTTTCAACAAAAAATATGCTCAATTGGTGATATTTAAGTAAAATGTCCTTACAATTTAATCCATTTCTTTTACTTATCTAATGTAGTATGAGAAAATGTTAAACTACCTATGGGGCTCACTTTATTTCTGTTGGACCGCACCAGTCTAGACCTGTCTGCTCAGCAGCCATCCTTTCTGCCCAACACCTTGCTCATTTCGTGGACAGTTTTCGAGGCCCTGCTAATGCAGCGACAGAGTATGAAGTCGGGTAAGATCCGATGGAGGACTCAACCAGCTGTCTTACAGGGTGGTTGTGAGGATGACGTGAGTTGATGTTATGTAAAGAAGCTAAAGAGGAAGGCGACTGACTGGCCAGGTGCTAGAAGATCTTCTCTGCCAGGCTTAGAAATTTGAGCTTATGTGCTGAAGACGCTGGGAAACCATTGAAGGAATTTCAGATGGCAGTGGAAGGATCCCTCTGCCCAGAATGTTCCCCCCTGCTATAGATGTCTCCCTTCTGTCTTTCATCTCTGAGCATAAATGTCTTCTCTTCAGCAAGACTTTTCTGGACCTCCCAATGAGAGTAGTTCCCTAGTCTCTACATGGATTAGCACTGACAGTTTCTCTTTTTCTTTATTTCTATATTGTAGAATTCAAGCAGTAAAAGCAGGAACCTGGTTTGTCTTGTTCATTGATTGCTCTGTCCCCAGATTTACAAAACAGTGCCTGGCCATACTTAGCAGAGGTGTTTTATTTTTATTTTTTTTTTTTAAGATTTTATTTATTTATTTGACAGAGAGATCACAGTAGGAGAGAGGAAGGGAAGAGATCACAGAGAGAGAGGAAGGGAAGCAGGCCCCCTGCTGAGCAGAGAGCCCGATGTGGGACTCGATCCCAGGACCCTGAGATCATGACCTGGGCCGAAGGCAGCGGCTTAACCCACTGAGCCACCCAGGCGCCCAGCAGAGGTGTTTTAAAAAGATTGATGACTATGAGAAGAATGAGCTATGAGCTATGAGAAGAATGGATTTCTAGAAAAGCAAGACAAGATAACAGAAGAGGATTTGAGGGACTCTAACCTCTTTTTATGGTGTCCGGTCTGCACTGGACAATTCAAGGTAAGATCCCCGGTAGGCAGTTATGTATATAGATGTAGAGCCGACAAAAGATGAAGGGAATAGACATCAAATTATTCGGTAATTGAAGCTGTGAGAGTTCCTAAGCACACCCAGCAAAATGGAGAGTGCGTAAAGCAAATGTGAGACAACAGAACCTTGAAAAGGGGGAGGAAGAGAAAAACCAGAAAACCAGAGGTAGCTCGTAATGCTGTGCCTAAGTCTTGTGACACTCAGCATTTGCACCTGGATTTTCTGCTCTAAGTTCTTTCTCCCCACTGAAGGTGCATGCTTGCCAGCAATTGAGGTAGGCTGGAATTACCAAGGTATTTACATTCCAGAAGAGTCCTTGACTAGTGATGTTCAGGAATTAGTGGTGTGGCAGCCCACTCAGACCCCCAGAGTTAGTATGAAGATTAAACTAAAGACATTTGAGATTCAGCAAAAGCAGGAAGAAGCTCTCTTAGAACTTCCCTTATTTCAGTGAAAAGCAGAAAGTTCTGGAAGTGAGGCGGCCATAGATCTTCTCTCTGGGGCAGTATTATGGTCATGAAGAAAAAAATAAAATGGAGATCACTGGCACTTGCATAAATAAACATTATCACAAACTTCCATATCTTGTTCTTTCCTCCAGAAACCCATTTGCTTTTCCCAGAGAAGCCTTTTCTCCCCCTTCCTCTCCCCTATTAATATAAATATGTAAACCCCTTTCTTTAACCATTTAGGGAGACACTTCATTTCCAGATGCGTGTGATGAACTTAGGAGGGTTTTTTTTTTTTTTCTCCTACTAATCTGTTGTTTGTTAAATTTGCACTCCAGAAACTGAACCTAAAAGAATAAAGGAAGAGTTTCTCCTCCCAGATAGAGGCTCAATATCCCAGGGCATTATTTCTCAGGCAGAACAACTTCAAGGTTGTTCCATAGTCTCCCAGAGGTCCTTCAGTGGCCTTGAGACAGCTGTAACCCTCTCATTAACAAGCACTCTGTTGCCTTCCTTTCCCTGTCTCACTCCCCACTTCTCCACCTGTGTTTCCTGGAACCACCTCCCAAATAAACTGCTTGCATTCGATCCTTTTCTGTTTGCTTCTAAGGGAAGCCAGCCTAAGACATAAACCTGTAAAGAGAGGGTAGAAGAAAAATCAGAGTTATTCATGGACAGAGGAAAAACTTTCAAGGTGAAGATGGTCAGCATTATAAAATGCTATATGGGAAGTTGCCCTACAAGGGTGTTGATAAATTAGGCAAGTTTATTTTGGAGGTATAATGAGAAAAGGCAGATTTCTGTAGACTAAGAGCAAAAAAAGAATAGAAAAGTCCAGCTTTTTAAAATAAGTTATCTGGGAGGCTCAGTGGGTTAAAGCCTCTGCCTTCGGCTCAGGTCATAATCTCAGAGTCCTGGGATCGAGCCCCACATCGGGCTCTCTGCTCATCAGGGAGCCAGCTTCCCTTCCTCTCTCTCTACCTGCCTCTCTGCCTACTTGTGATCTCTGTCAAATAAATAAAATCTTTAAAAAAAATCTTTAAAATAAGTTATCTGAAAAGGTAAGGTAGTGATAAAATAATGATTAAAAGAAGACGTAAGATTGAAAGCGGTGTTTTATTATAGGAGAGGCAAGCACAGTTCCATGCCAAGTGAACAAAGCCAGTAAGAAGGGAGAGTTGAAAATCTGGCTGAGAAGAGAGAGAATTCAGTGGGAGATTTTCATAAGGCAACTGGGACAGGATGGGACACTGGAAGAATGAACCTCAGGAGAAACACCTCTTCCATTTAGACAAGAGGAAAAGAAGTAAGGGTGAGTATATAAAAAGACAGGTTTGTAGGCTTAAGACGAAGTAGAAAAGATCCAATAGCCATCTGTGGTGGTGTTAAGGGAGAACGGGTGAGGCGGCTGCTGGAGGTTTGACACAGCTGTCTTGTGGGGATGGAGCAATGTGGATGGGGAGGCAAGTGGGCAGGCAGGGAGCTTTGCCAAATTTGAGCACCAGGCATGCACAGTGCTATTAATCCAAACCGCTGATTCTCTCCAAAAGTACTCAATGTTAAAAAATAAATAAATAAAAATGAAAATACTCATTGATAGAAAGAGAATTTGATGAACCCTCTGCTAGGTTTGCCAAACGGATGAGACATCAAGTCAGCGGTTCTGGGTGATCGAAAGTTCTTAATTGAAGGAGTGGTCAGGTACAGAATGGCCTCGGGGCAGGTAAGGAAGGAATCGGAGCCCAAAAGGGGCTGATGTGTGTGGAAAAAGCAGATGTAGGAAATGTGAGATGCAAATCCAATGTGTTTCCACCTTCACTTGAATCAAAGTTATGCTGCCATCTAGGGTTCTTCCTCTTTCTTTCCACCCGAAGCTCTGTGATTCAAAAAGAATGCACGGAGAAGGGCTTTTGAAGGAAGGACTGGTAGGGTCTTTTTAACTTTTATGCTTTAGCCAGGCCCTGTTCCCACTCCTGGGGCCAAAGGAAGAAAGGCATCTTCACAGCTTCCAGCTTGCCCTTCTCCAAGCCCCGAGACAGAAGATAGGCTGACCAACCACGGGCTATGCCGTCGCCACCACCCTGCTTCTTACCGATAGCTTTCTGGTCATCAACTCCTGGAATGAAAAAGCCAGAAGGGGCAAACACATCTTCTAGCCCCCACTGAATAAATTAGTGTCTGCCGCTGATTTCCTTTTTGGAGATACCTAGAGATAAATACAGTCCATCCAGACAGCAGGGTAAAGTTAATGTTTCTCTTTATTGATAGTCTCAAATTACACTTGAAGAAGAAATACAAATCAAGGGCTGGAATGTAAACATCTGAGCTTACTTTAGTTAACACAGTGTATCCAAGGGATTCACATGTCAAACACACAGCCAAGTATCAGGTATGGTACAGTGAAGACAACGGGTTTACGGGTTGACTCAGCCCTCAAGGAGCTTACATTCTAATGCAGAAAGCAGACAGCCACAAGTTGGGCAGATGCTACACATGAACAAAGGCAGGCACACACACTTTTAAAAACTGGGGGCTTGGAAAGCAAGAATCTTATCTACTACTCCACAGAAAGACTCCTTACGGAGGTAAAAGTAAGCACATCTGAGGATTCTAGACATTAACTAAGTCAGTGGTTCTCACTGTAGTATTTTGGAAATGGATGCGTTGTTGGCTTCATCATCGGTGGGCACTATTCCTGGCCACTGAGTGGAAGCAGCCAGGGAGAACGGCTGTGCTACAGTGGATGGATTAGTCCCACACAACGAAGACTTATTCTGTACCCTATTCACCTCTTTAATGTCCCGCCGGACATTTATGTAGGACCTATGGCTCGCCAGAGGGAATCCCATTCATTTTTCCCTTGTAGACAATCTATTATCCTTATACCATGAAGGGAACTCTGCTCTTTCCCTAACCACATACAGAGAAGGTCTGTGGTCTGTTATGACTCGCCCTAACACTGATTCTCATCCCAGAGTCACCCACACCTCTCATCTGTCATTTTCCTGTACTTATCAGAAGTAGCTTCCTAACGACTCTGAAATTCAAAGCTATTCACTGTAAGTAGGAGTAGATACCTATTTCCTGATGTCGTATAGATAGCATAATCATGCCTGAGCATTTACATACAGAAACTCCTTGTATTTTAATTAGAAATGTCTTTCCTTTTGTGTCTCTATTATAAGACAGCTGGGGTGTTTAATAGGTTTTTAAAGACATTCACGTGTGTAAGGAGACTGTATCACCTCGGAGTCCTCTCAGACCAACAAACGGGATGTGACAAAATGTGATTGCCCTGGAAAGGGTGAACAGATCTGATGGGGGCTATGTTGCCCTATACCTGGGGGGAGGAGAGGGTGCTATTGGCACTTAGTACAGGAGAGCCAGGTATGCCGAATACCTTGAAATATACTGGACAGTTCTTCACAATAAGAAATTATTCTGCACCCTACACGAATTTTGAATGTCTCGCTAGACATTCTTGTATGACCTACAGCTCGTCTGCAAAAAATAGACTATTTCCTCATTTTCTCCATGTCGACAGTTTATAGATTTCCTTGTATAGTATCTTTATTTCAATGAGGGCTATTTCGATATATCTCTTATAAATACTATCATATGCAAATAAGTTATGCATCACTAGTTTTTTCCCTAAGGTCCACTCCTATCCCTGCTTTTTCATTTTCCTATACTTTGTATAAAGTCAATCTTGATCTTCTACCTTCTTGTAAATTTGCCCATTATGAGTAGATATCTGTAAACATCTGATTACTTAAATCTTCTAATATAGTCGTGCCCAAGTAATGTACCTTTTATTTTCCTTTTATGATAATGCTAATTTTAATTAATTTTAAATTTATATCTGAAATTATGTATAGGTAGAGTATATTACCACTGGATTACACTTTGAGGATAATAAAGCAGATGTTACAATGTATGTGTAAAAAAAAAAGGGCAGGCATGTTCATTGAGAACCACTGAGCTAGGGGAAAACGTGTATCAAAGAACTAAAAGTAAGCCAGAGTGGCTTAGGTAGAAGATAAGAAATGACAGAGGGCAAGGAACAGAGAAATCATATGGGGCTATAATAATGATTTTGATCTTTATTCTAAAGGCATGGTCAAATTTGTGTTTTTAAAGATTATTATGTAAAAAATGTTAAAATATGACCATTCTTACTGCTAAGTAAAGAACTCAGAAGGGGACAACGAAATATTTGAGAGAGAAAATTAGATTTGGGAATAGCTTGGGAGAAGGAGAGGAAGAAGTCAAGGATGACTTCTGGTACAGAACACTCCGGAAGAAGGTGATTCGTTTAAAGGAGGCAGATTGAGAATTCCATTCAGGACATGTTGCTTTACGGGTGTCTGTGAAATATCCAACCAGAGATGTCTAATGCGTGGTCAGAGTTGGACAATTTGCATCTCTGAAAACGTGAGAACCAAGATCAGGAAATAAAAACTGCAAAACAGAAGTACCATTAAAAAAAAAAAAAAAAAGGCAAATGAGCGTACCTATTTGTGACAAGCCTCCCAGAAAATAATCCTGCCCTAAAAAATTTCTATGCATTTGTTACTTGTGGAGTACTTTAAACCAAGGGGTTGTGGATCTACCACACTGTAGACTGTACTGATTGTACAACCTACAGTACAGATTGTACCGATTACTACCGACTAATATAAAATTACCTCTAATGCTAATTAACTTTTATAACATGTCTGCTGGCAGGAGATGAACAGAAAATTTTGGTAAACGGTATAGAATATGGAAAAGAAAAACTGAAAGGAAAAATCTATTTCCTAAGAAGGAAAGAAATCTTGGTCCAGGAACCTCAACTGCTTTAAAAACTGATTGTACTTCAATTCCATACAATCCGTGATATTTAGTAAAAAAGAAGCCCCTTACAAGTGTACCTGTTTGAGGCATTGTTCTTTCTGTTCGGATTACATGATCACGGGGAAACATATCTCGCCTCCTTAAGGGGCCCATCCTTCAGTAGGGATGGCCTGGCTCCTAATTCTACAGTGAGCCTCACCCACTACAGCGAACGACTACAAGAGCACTCAGGTTTATCAGTCATACTTCTGTGAGTTTGGTTACTGCAACTCAGACCCCCCACAATACAGACATTTCATCAAAGTCCAACCTGAAAACCTTCTCTATAATCATATACTAGAATATAAATATCTACTCTGTTATAATTATATAAAGAACCCAAATGGGCAATGAACTCCAGCTGGCTGCTTCTCTCTGAGCCCCACTTTGTGGCTCTTTTCATTGCATTCCAGAGAACCAACGTGGATGGAGCCCCTAAATGAACGCAGAGATAAAGAAATGTGTGCCCCAACTCGGTTTTATCACAAAGATATAGTACAGTCATATCCGTGATGGTATTGAAATTACCTTTTCTGCCCCCCCAACCCCCACCCCTGGATTTTCCTAAAAATTCCCCCCACAACTTTCCATAATCTTCTATCCAAAGCAGTACGGTCTTACTTCCACAGGCATTTTTAGATTTCTCTCAAATTGCCCAAATTACTTTTCTTTCAACATAACCAAAACCAAACCATGTCCTACAGTAAACGAAGAGGAGCTGGGAGAGAAACTTGTTAACAGACGTTTTAGAAATCATCTTTCCCAGTTATACCTTAAGACAGTGGTTCCCAAACTCTAGGACACATTCAAATCCTTGGGATTTTAAAAAATACCACTGCCCAAGCTCTCACACCAGAAACAGTGATTTAGTTGGCATGGGGTACGATCTGAACACTGGACTTGTTAGAAAGCTTCCCAGACAGTTCAAATGTGAAGCAAAGTTTGGGGACCACTGATCTAAGGCGTTTGATAACTAGATGAGAAATGTAAAGTAAAAATGTTACAATCTGGGGCAATCTGGCTCTGTAAGCGAACAGAAGGGTGATGCCCTTCTTCTTTTTTTTTTTTTTTAATTTTATTTATTTGAGAGAGAGACAGTGAGAGAGAACATGAGTGAGGAGAAGGTCAGAGAGAGAAGCAGACTCCCCGTGGAGCTGGGAGCCCTATGCAGGACTCGATCCCGGGACTCCGGGATCATGACCTGAGCCGAAGGCAGTCATCCAACCAACTGAGCCACCCAGGTGTCCCGGGTGATGCCCTTCTTTATGACACTGTATTCTTGACTCCTAACTAATCACGCAGCCTTTGTCTAGTTCAGTATATTCAATCACATATTCTGGGTAAATCTGATCCTTATCGAAGATAACAAAAACGGAGGGATTCGACCTTATATCCACATAGCTGTTATACGGCGGTGGGGGAGGGCTAATGCTTCCCATCTCTCCTTGAGTAAAATCTCCAACCAGGACTCGAGCTACGAACATAACGATGTTTTTGGTATCACACTGGCAATTTTTATGGGCATGGATGGCATCTTTTGTGAAGTAAATGCCTAGAAACAATCAGAAAAAGAGAAAGGGTAAAGAATTATTATGAAAGAAGGCATGTAGTTTGTAAGATCACTTATGTAACATCAGATGATAGGCGTTCCCTAAGCATGTGTTAGCAACACCTTATTGATGATACTTACCAACTTTCCTTTGTACCGAAAAAAATGTTTATGATGCAAGTAAATCTGAATCTACTATATAACCCTACTGAAACAACAGGCATGACACTGTGCAGCGGCTCCCAGGGATGGTGTGAGCAGCCCAACTCGTGCAAATCATGCAGGGTGAGCTGACTTGGAACTTGTTGGACCAAAGATCCTTCAGCAGAGGCCGTTTTCTGTTGTGTACATTTTAAGGAACAAAGGTCATTCACTACTGATGGGAAGGTCTCAGAAAATGTGAAAGAAAGCACAGCATGGGCCAGCAATGGACCCCGCAGACCTTTCCAAACCAGTTGATCTATCGTCCACAACCTTAGAACAACCTCTGTATCACTGAGGTCTCTGGCTCTTTTTTTACACTGTGTTTATTTATTTGAGAGGAAGAGAGAGGAAAAGAGTACACGCGCATGCGTGTGTGCAGCGGGGGGAGGGGCAGAAGAAGGGTGAGCATCCCGAGCAGGACTCCTCTCTCAGCACTGAGCCCAGGCAGGGCCCCATCTCACAACCCCAAGATCATGACCTGAGCTTAAATCAAGAGACTGAGGCTTCACGGACTGAGCCATCCACGTGCCCCTGCATCACTGAGGTTTCTGTACTCAGTCGATCAACAACGATCTCTTGACAAACTGAAATTTCCTATTTTAATGTTTGTCATTGCCAGATGCTTCTCTCTCTCTGAGATTTATTTATTTGAGGGCACCTGGGTGGCTCAGTTGGTTAAGCAGCTGCCTTCGGCTCAGGTCATGATCCCAGGGTCCTGGGATCAAGCCACCCATAGGGGTCCCTGCTCCCTGGGGAGCCTGCTTCTCCCTCTGCCTGCTGCTCTGCCTACTTGTGCTCTCTGTCAAATAAATAAATAAAATCTTTAAAAAAGAAAAAAAAGACTGATTTATTTGAGAGAGACAGCATGGGGGGTGGAGGGTGTGAGCAGAGGGGAAGGGGAGAAGCAGACTCCCTGCTGAACAGGGAGCCTGACACCAGGCTTCATCCTAGGACCCTGAGCTCATGACCCGAGCTGAAATTAGCTGCTTAACAGACTGAGCTGCCCAGACACCCCATATTTCTCTGTCTTTTTGAAAGAAATGTGGAGATACCTGGGATGCTTGATCAGTTAGGCATCTGATTCTTGATTTCAGCTCAGGTCATAATCTCAGGCTCAGAATTTGAGCCTGCTCAACAGGGCTCCCTGCTCAACAGGGGAGTCTGCTTGAGATCCTTTCTCCCTCTCCCTCTGCCCTTACCCCAACTGATCGTGCTAAATAAAATCTTTTTAAAAATTAAAAAAATGGGGGGGGGGCGCCTGGGTGGCTCAGTGGGTTTAGCCGCAGCCTTGGGCTCGGGTCGTGATCTCGGGGTCCTGGGATCGAGTCCCGCATGGGGCTCTCTGCTCCGCGGGGAGCATGCTTCCCTCTCTCTCTCTGCCAGCCTCTCTGTCTACTTGTGATCTCTCTCTGTCAAATAAATAAATAGAATCTTTAAAAAAAAAAAAAGTCTCTAAAAAAAAACATTAAAAAATAGGGGCGCCTAGGTGGCTCAGTGGGTTAAAGCCTCTGCCTTCGGCTTAGGTCATGATCTCAGGGTCCTGGAATTGAGCCCCGTGTGGGGCTCTCTGCTCATAGTGGAGCCTGCTTCCTTCTCTCTCTCTGCCTGCCTCTCTGTCTACTTGTGATCTGTCTCTCTGTCAAATAAATAAATAAAATCTTTAAAAAAAATAATAAATAAAATTAAAATTAAATAAAAGAAATGCATATATATTTGTGAATTCTGATTTTCTATGCAAAAGTTAATTAGTAAAATGAATTTATTTTATTTATGGTAACAAGTGCTTAGTATTTTTTCATTTACCTTATTTATTTTTTTTATTACTGATTTTCTAAAAAAATAATTTAGTTGTTTGAATTCCAGAACTACTGCTTATCCCGAAGAGGTCAGATACTGGATATTCTGGGTAAATGACGTTCAACTCTATTTGGAATAAGAAACAAAAGTCCAGGGACGCCTGGGTGGCTCAGTGGTTTAGCCTCTGCCTTCAGCTCAGGTCATGATCCCAGCATCCTGGGATCAAGCCCCACATTGGGTTCTCTGCTCAGCGGGGAGCCTGCTTCCTCCTCTCTCTGCCTGCCTCTCTGCCTACTTGTGATCTCTATCTGTCAAATAAATAAGTAAAATCTTAAAAAAAAAAAGAAAGAAAGAAACGAAAGTCCACTACACTGACCTGCCATTTCCTGACCTGCTGTCCCTCCCAAACACTGACTTGGTGGGGCTTCTCACCTGTTTCCAGGCATTTACATACATATATAACACATTTACTCTGGTACAGTTTAATGTTTTTCACTGTATGAACTGTTCTGCATTTTTTTAACACTTTAGTCCTAGAAATTTCACTGTCACCCCATTTAACCCCACCTCATTCTTTTTAGTGGCTGCACAGGATTCCATTGTATGGATGTATCATAATTTAACTCTTGTATTGATTAACATGTAGGTTATTTTCAATTTTTTGCCATTACCAAGAACACTTCTAAATAAATGCTTTCAAAACATCCTAGTAAATATGCCTTTGAGAGCCTGTGTAAGTATTTCCATGGAACAAACTAGAAAACTGTAGCAGCTGAGTCAAAGGACCTGGGCGTATTACACTTTGACAAATTATTACAAACTGCCCTCCAGAAGCAGTCCAAAAATCTTACCAGCGATGGAGAAACTCCCATTGCTCCAAACCTTGCCAACATTGGATATCAACTATCCTTTTAATTTTTGTCAATACAAAGCACCAAAAAATCTGATTGTAATATGCATTTCCCTTAATACTAGTGACATGAAGCATCTTTTCATAGGCTTATTGGCATACTTAATATGCTCTTTCTTGGAACAGCCTGTCTACATCTTTTTCTCCTGTTGTACTTTTGTCTTTTTTTTTTTTTTAACTGATGTGTGACCAAACAAGCTTATATTTCAAAGACAGTGACCATATGGACCTTTTTCTAATCTTACAAAGTAGGCCAGTAGACAATTGGAAAATGACCAAGGACACAAATGACAATCATCATCCTACCACAATTCCATTGGGCCACCTACTCTACCTCTGTCACTGCCAACAACCCTCCTCCCCAGCCAGTTTCAGCTCCTGTTTTACCAGACGACCTACTACAGATATATTCTATACCACTCTGCTATCCCCTGATTACAGAGGCTGTGCCTTCTTTATTACACTGTTATTCAAAGATTTTATTTATTGGGGTACCTGGGTGGCTCAGGGGGCTAAGCCTCTGCTTTTGGCTCAGGTCATGATCTCAGGGTTCTGGGATCGAGCCTCACATCACGCTCTCTGCTCAGCAGGGAACCTGCATGCCCCTCTCTCTCTGCCTGCCTCTCTGCCTACTTGTGATATCTTTCTCTCTCTCTCTCTCTCTCTCTGTCAAATAAATAAAGAATACCTAAAAAAAAAGATTTTATTAATTTATTTGAGAGAGAGAGAATGCACAAGTGGGGGGAGGGACAGAAAGCGAGGGGGAGGTAGAAGCTGACTTCCCACTGAGCAGGGAGCCTGACTCAAGGCTTGATCCTGGAACCTGAAGATCACGGCCTGAGCTGAAGTTAGACACTTCACCAACTGAACCATCCAGGAGCCCCTGTACCTTCTTTATTTTTATTCTCTCTCTTTTGATGGATACCCTCCACAAACTCTGTATCACATTACCCGGCTCTGTGCATCATAGTATAGTCACAAGTCATTTCTTGGTGTCTGCAAAGAGCCATTCCTCATATGTCAGTTTCTGGAACTTCTGAACAACTTAAGCTGTTTTGTAAGAAAATCTTTCTAACACACATACATTTCTCTGATGTAAAAAGCAGAACAAGTCATTTTGCCCTTTCTTGTCCTGATGCATCAGATGTAGATATTAATTCTGATATATGGTGTTACATTATAGGGACGCCCTGTTGAGTTACTAAGGGGGATGGAGCCATTTACTCCTATACTGATGGTCTATGCACAGCACGGAAGAAAAATGTTGTTTGTGTCTTGCAGATCATTCCCCCTCTTGTTCTCCACCTAAAACTGCTAATTTTCTTCTCGCTGCCTGCCTCTAGCGTCTCTTTACTCCCACTCCACACTTGCTGGGCTGAGGGGGAAAAAAAACCCCGCTGTTTGGAAATAAGACTAAATGTTTCTGAGAAGCTCCCAAGAAAAAACATACACAATCTTCAATACAGGAATTTTAAGAAAACAACGTAGGCTACTCATAACACAGTTGTTCACTCTTTCCAATTCCAAGTTGTCTTTCAGAAAGCGAATCTTTCCAGACAAGTGAACTCCACTTACGCATGTAAAAGGTGTCAAATAAATAGTATGGAGTTACTGGTAAAAATATATTTGACTTAAAGCAAATGGAATAAAGTCAACAGACAAAAATTCCATCCATATTTTTCTTGAGTGTGCATTTTTTTGGTTGAGTGTGCATTTTTATTGCTTGACAAAGCCGTAAAAACCTATTTGCAACATTCAGAGATAGTTGTACCTATTTTAATGGCACTGAGTTACTTTTGTTATTTCTTAATTAGTTGTTTCTGTTTTCTAATTAAGTCTCAGTACTGATTTGATTACTCAGCTATTTTTTTTTTCAAGATTTATTTATTTTAGAGAGAGAGGAGAGCACACACAAGCAGGGGATGGTGGGGGGAAGAGAGAGAGCCTCAAGCAGCCTCCACACCCAGAGAGACCCTGACCTGGGGCTTGATCTCACGACCCTGAGTTAGTTGAAGTCTAGGGCTGGGACATTTAACCGACTGAGCCACCCAGGTGCCCCCAGGTTGGTTTGTTTGTTGTTTGTTTTAAGTAAGTTCCATGCCTAATGTGGGGCTTGAGCTCACGGGCGCCCAGAGATTAGGAGTTGCACGCTCTACTGCCTGAGGCAACCAGGCACCCCTATTCAGCTATTTTTGCTTATCAGTGGTAACCAAATGAAAGATAAGTGAAGCCAATGATAACATACATATATAGTTACATTTATACGGTTACTCTAGGCCTTTGGAGGGAATCTTTATCATTTCCCATTCAGAAAAGAGTAACTATTACCATAAAGAACTGATATTTAAAATGGATCATCAGGTGTGTTTTTTTTTTTAATTTTTAATTTTTATTATTTATTTATTTTTATCATCAAGTGTTCTTAAAAATCACTTTTATATAATCTAGAATCTACATTTGCTTAAGTGAGCCAACCTGAAGAGCCAACCTTACAGCCCACGCTCCCTAAACCTCTTATGAGTGACAGATTCCCTGAACCCCAATATCCTCTTTATCCCTTCATCCTTCTCCTTGGATCTAGGCTGCCCTCATTTCTGGCCTGAACTCTTCTTCTTCTTCTTTTTTTTTTTTTTCAAGATTTATTTATTTATTTGGGGGGCAGTGAGCAGAGGGAGGACAGAGTCTTATGCAGACTGTACACTGAGCGCAGAGCCCGAGGTGGACTTCGACCTCAGAACCCTGAGATCAGGAGCCGAGCTGACCTCCACCAAGAGTCAGCTGCTTCACCAGCTGAGCCATTCAGGCACCCGATGGCCTGGACTCTGGAAATGACCTCCCTACCTACTCTCTCTCCCCCTATAGGCTTGACCCTGCCTATCCTTTCTTATGTGTAGCCCGAGTCCTGGTACTTCCTTCTCAAAGTCCCTGGTGGTTTGTGATTGCCCTCTGGATTAATTCCCTCCCCTTCGCATGGCCTGCGAGGTGTGTCAGGATTGGATCTTGACCTCCAGCTCCAAACTTCTTTGTCATTCCTACCAGACTTTAAATGCCCTGTGCTGTCTACAGCCCTCCTGGCCTTCGTCAATTTTCAGCCTTCATAAACACTATTCTCCCAACTGTTTTGGTTTGGTTTGGTTTTTGCCGAGTCTTCACAATATGCTATCTTCCTATAATCTATTTTATTCATTTTTTTTCATTTATTTAGTATAATTGACTTAATGGGATAATATTATGCTTTTTTTTTCTTTTTACAATTCTTTATATTATCACCATCTTTTATTTTATTTATTTTATTTTTTTTTAAAGATTTTATTTATTTATTTGAGAGAGAGACAGTGAGAGAGAACATGAGCGAGGAGAAGGTCAGAGGGAGAAGCAGACTCCCCGTGGAACTGGGAGCCTGATGCGGGACTCGATCCCGGGACTCCGGGATCATGACCTGAGCTGAAGGCAGTCGTCCAACCGACTGAGCCACCCAGGCGTCCCTCCATCTTTTATTTTAGCCAGATATATTCTTTGCCTCAGAGAGAATAAGAACCACTGAAGGTTTCTTAAGGAGAAAGAAAGAATTATAGTCAGCTTTTGATGACCAAAAAAGGATCTGGATACACACTGCAGAAAATGGGTTTTGTTAACTAGAAAGAACTCTGAATAAGACCAGGGAAAGGAACCTTGTTCTAGGCTGGGAGTCCAAAAGGGTCAAGTTGGCTCTCACTTGCATCCAGGCTCTAGCTTGCTGGGCCTGTCAGGGATGACCGACAGGAGTCCAGTGGCTGGGGAATGCATGTGTCCCATTTTAGGGCTAGAATACCACCATTCCAATTCTCCGTAGATTCTTTTTGGTTTTCTACGTAGACACTCATATTATCAAAAATAACATTTTTGGTTTCTTTATTTCCAACCACTGGGCAGTCCCTGGGTTGCAGAATCTCGGCAGATTTTATAGCCGTCCATATCTGCAGCACCCTAGATCCCAAAGATGTTCTGAGGCCTTATATGCCCATCGGGCCTCTTGAATCCAGTCTGTCACCAGGACCCCTCCTTCTTTGCATAGCTCCACCCCCAAACAAGTGCTTCTGTTTCTAATTTCACCTTGCTTCCATTTACTATCCAAATCAGAGTTTTCATCATCTCCTCTGACTGGGAGGTTGAGTGGCTTTTCCCTAACTACTGTCCTTCTCAATACAGACTCTGCTCAGGTCTGCTCCGCTTCCTGGCTCTTAGCAAGTCTCCTCCTGACCGGTCTTCCCCTCCAATCCCCTCCCATCACACGCCCTCTTCCCGCCTCCAATTTATCAAAAGTAGCCCAGAGCCCTCCTGTCTTTCCAGGCGCTTCTTACTCTCCTGATACTCTTCTTAACACAGTCACATAGGCAGAGAACAGCCTAGGGAGAAGTTTCATGGGTGCAAAAGGGGGGCTCTGTTTTCCCTTAGCGGGGAGCAGTATGTCTGAGGTCCGCTGCTTGGCCTCCCTTAGGACAACTGCCTGAACTTTTTTTAAGATAATGGGCACCACGGTTCATACCCGCCTATCTAGCCGGGACTGGTACCATCACGGGTGATGGCAGTGGCAACCTGGTATGAAAAATAAATACAAACAAAACACCAGGGCATCTGGGTGGCTCAGTGGGTTAAGCCTCTGCTTTCAGCTCAGGTCATGATCGTAGGGTCCTGGGATTGAGCCCCGCATCGGATGCTCTGCTCAGCAGGGAGCCTGCTTCCCCTTCTCTCTCTGCCTGCCTCTGTGCCTACTTGTGATCGCTCTCTCCATCAAATAAATAAATAAAATCTTAAAAAAAAAAAAAAAACACTTCCTAACTCTGGGTAACAGGAGACAGGCTGAGTAGGAGGATCACCACCTTCTCAAGGGAGGGTGGCATGAGAAAAAGGGGCACAGTTCCCGGACAGACACCTTGCCCGTCGGTGAGAACCGCAGACCGCATCTCTGCCTGTGTTTTCTTGGCTATCAGGAACTCTCTCCTCTTTTATCAAGCTAAAGGAAAAGCGATAGTAAGTAACACTATCAACTATCAAGATTTATTTCAGAGGATACCAGTGCCCTTTCATGTACAAAATAGGAAAAACAGACTATCCGCCCATGCATGTCACTATCAGAACCAATTAGGGCCAAAACTGAAGAAAACGTGTACCATATTTCCATTTTCTGCAGTAAATTTTCCTTTGAGTTCTAACATAAGAGAGACCTGTTTCACTCAAGGTGGCCATCCCGCTTTCTCCGAACTTTTCTAAGTAAGTTTTTAGTGAGGCATTTTTTTTTTTTAAGTTTGTTTATTTATTTAACTAGTCTCTGCACCCAACATGGGACTTGAGATCAAGAGTCGCATGCTCTTCCAACTGAGCCAGCCAGGTGCCCCTTCATCCATGCATTTAAACTTAATACACATGAAATTCTCATCAAGTCATTCCCCCTTAAGCTCCTTCATTAGCTTCCCATGCCCTCAGGGTCAAGTTTCAACACCTTCCTGTGGCGCCTTGCACCACTTGTTGCTCACTCCCCACAAGGACTCTGCAGTGTAGATGATCCTTCCTGTGCCTTCCCTTGGGAACCGCTCTCCAGCCAGGCTAGGTGTCCACAGAATTTGTTCACTCCCTCTACAGTAGTTGCACATTTGCCATCATTTGATTAATTATGTGAAGTGATTTTGATGGGGGCCATGTCTACTTTGTTCACCACAATATCCCCCCCATATCTAGTGTATAAAAAGCACTCGAAAATATTTTTCGGCTGACTGACTGGCTTCTTGCTTTCCGAAGTGTGTGTGAATTTAATCTTCCTTGTATGAGTTGAGCCCACTTTGAAACTTGATACACTATTTGTTGTTCTCTTAAGATGAGTGATTCGTGGTGTTTGCTTGTTTTGGGAATTACATGGACACTATGGACACTACAACCCAACACCAAAAAACAGTCTTATTTAAAAATGAGCGGGGGGGGTCTGGGGGGCTCAGTCAGTTAAGGGTCTGCGTTAAGCTCAGGCCATGATCCCAGTGTCCTGGGATCAAGCCCCACATCATGGGGCTCGGCTCCCTGCTCAGTGGGAGCCTGCTTCTCTCTCTCCCTATGCCCCTCTCCTCTGCTCACACACTCTCTCTCAAATAAATAAAATCTTGAAAAAAAATAAAAATTACAAACCATCAGTGGCAATGGCAGGCTACTTGTAGTGGCTTCGCAGGATTGGACTTAAGTCAGACAAGCCACTGGTAAAAGTGAGCAGTAATGGTAGACAATGTAGCCAACAGTTAGAAGAGGTCACAAGCATGTACGAGATGCTTCCATCCTTCTACCTCCCAAAAAACCCAAGACACGAGCAAGGATACGCTATGGCAATCAAGTCCCAAATCAACATACCCCTATAATTGGGGCAGTTAAGGTTGATATGAGCTGAATTCTCCAGGCACCCAAAAGCCCACACACGCTGGTTAGTACGCAATCATGGCTCCCACCTCGTAGCAGAGCCCAAGTTAGGACTCTACTGGTTAGGCTTCTCTATGCCAGCACAAACCTTTTCCATATTTGGGTTTACCAGCTCCATGTAAGAGCCAGTCAAAATTATCCCTGCAGATAGAATCCAGATGGACGTGGTCTGTTGCATAAAACAGGATTTCTTCCTTTCTGTTGTTCATCTTCATTTTTTTCCTAACAGAGGAAAGGTGAGACTTAATACCCAGAGCATTCCTCTCTCACTCTAGTTAATGACACTAATCCCGATAAAGTCTAATCGTCTTAAAATGGGATTCCACCCATTTTCAGAACAGAGCTCCTAACATGAATGCCCCAGGTGCTGAAAAGTAAACTTATGAGGGCCTTTAAACGACAGATACATTAAATCAGAGAATCCTAACACCGAAGCTGAGAGAAGTTCGAGTTTACAACATGAAAAGAACAACCAGTCACTGAAGAAACTCTTGACTATAAAATAAACCCATAAATAGGTTTATTTTTTTTTCCTTCCCGCCTCCCCCACTCCCGTCCCAGTGAATAGGTTTTAAACCACAGCACTTAATTAATCCTTTCAAAACTCTGTGTTTAAAAAAAAAAAAAGAAAAGAAAACCCCAGAAGGTGGCCACCAACCTTTCAAAAGCACTCAAGAGCTTTGTGTTCTTGATCTTCCTTATCCTTTCGACCTTGAAATTTTTCATGGAAGCTTTAAAATAGGTATCTATCTTGATATATTCCAGAACCCGACAAGGGATATCTGACAGCTAAAAAATTTGAAAAAAATATGTAAAATGGGAAAAGCATGTACATCCACACACGTGACCCCCTATACCATGGAGTGTCCTTGCCAAGCCTCTGATAGCAGGTGGGATAAGCTGGCTTAGGATCTCCACATCTTAATAATGAACTAGCTGGCCCTGGGCCCATCTATGCAGGCTGACTTGGGGCTAGCTTTATGCTTAAAGGCAAAGGGACACCCCCCTGAAGGTGTCAGATTTACTTGAAGGACCCGGTGAGTTCCTTGCCTAAAGCTAGAGCAAGGCACCCAAGTAGAGAGGCCTGCATCCAAAGCTGGAGCATGACACCCAAGCTAAGTGATCTAGAAAGAGTCCTGCCCCATCCAAGGTAGGTGATGAGGTGAGGCAGTGTGTGGGTCCCACAGAAGCCTGCCTTTGAACTCCAGCTAACAGACAAGGATTTCCAGTGCTCCCATCCATGAAGTGGAGATGATAATGTGTATGTCAGAAGGTTGTTGTTAGGATGTGCGGTAAGAGATGGTGTGTGGCTGGATGGTGAGGTACCCTGTGGAGGGCGGTTGTTCTCTGGGAAGGTAACACCGTTACCACTGGGATGCCACTGAATCTTGACCAGAGTTTTACAGAAACCATCCATCCTTTCATCCAAACAAATATACACATTGACAGCTAAATGCTTTCCCCCTGCCTTTAAACAATTTATACACCAGAAGGTAAAAACCAAGTACCTCATAGCCATCAGATCCAAAGTCCCACTGAGGAAGCAGTGCGGGGGATAAAGGGTCTGACCGGGGCGGTGCCAGCTGATAGCTACAAAGAAGAGAAAGAATTCACTTCGTTCCCTGTTCCATATGCCCAAGTTCTATCCCCCAAAATTCCAGCCCCGAAGCAAGGGTTTCCCAGAGAATTCTTTCTTTCCCAGAGAATTCTTTATTTGGGGTTATATTCCTGCATATTCCTGGTGTAGATGTACTAGTAATCATGCTTTTAAAAAAAAGTCATTATTCATAATTTGATAAATTAATGTTATTTTCCCACTGACTTAAAATGCAAAGCACTCATTCCTTTTTAGATTTCTGCCCAACCTTCAGAGAACCTAATACGTGAGCAATAAGATATCTTACAGCATCTATGCAAAACAATCAAGACTGAGGCCCCAGGATCAGGGGGGCGATACGCTGAGGCACGGGGGAAGAATTCTGCTGTCTTTCCTGTAGGAACTGTATTTCAGGGTATAGTTATCCAGGAGGAAAAAGTCTTCTTTATAGACAATTCATAGCTATTACCTGCAGAATTGACAGGATTAGAAAACCACCGTTTTGTAACCCTTAGTGAAATAATGGACTGAAACAATGACCCCCCCCCCATTAGCTACTATAACGAGCCAGTGAGAGATCAGATGCTGAACAGAGGGGTCACACTGGACCGACCTGAACCCCTCGGCTCATCTCCATCATTAACAACAGGACAACTAGACATTACGTACTTCTTACTATAGTGTGGCAGGAAGCAAAGTACCACGTCTATAGCTTTCTTAACCAAAAATGGAGCCTGAGTCTGTCTAATCAAGCCTCTACACCTAACCATCAACTCACAGAAATTACTTATCAGATAATTACTTATCAGATGCCCCCACGGGCATACAGTTTGATATATTTTGAATCTGGGAAATTCTATAAGGATGAATCACCCGATTTCTTAAAAAAAAAGAAAGAAAGAAAGAAAATGAGGGGATGTAATAGATTAAGAGGTTTAAGAGACAAATCTACCCAAATCCAATGTACATACCTTGTTTGGATAAAAATTTATATAAATCAACTACAAAAATGCCATGCTTGATTTTCCACCTGCCTTGAAGTCTGTTTTACATAACCACATTATTCCCCGGGGTGGGGGGGAGAGCCCATCTCCACCGTGTAACAATGTAGATTTCACTGAGTTTCCGGAGCAGACAGAGGAGGGTGACACTGAACCCCCACAGCAAAGTGTCCTTTAAACAATCCCCTTTCGTCTCATGTATCATTGTCCAAATCTCCTCCCTCAGGCAGCTAACACATCCCTCTCTTCTTCCATTTCTTTCTCTGCCGCCTCCCCTTGTTAAATCCACTCAGCTGCACTAAAGACACACAGAAGAACCCACAACAAACAAAACGCCTTTAACTGTGCACTTGACTACTCCCGAGGCTCACCCCATCGACCGGGCCATTCACGGTGAAGAAGCTGGGACCCCGGCATGGGAGGTTTGCCCCACGTGCCCTGCGAATCCCAGGGAGATGGATTTCCTGCTCGCCCACCCTTCTGGGCCCCCTGTACTGCTTCACGAGCGCAGATGATGCAAGAGGAAACCACGGTGGAATGAAAGCAGGAAGAGTTCAAGAGCACACGTTGGTGAGATCAGTGGGTGACTGTCTTGAGAGCCTGCCAGGCGCAGTGTTTCCAAACACTTACCTGAACCCACTTTTAATCTGCTCCACATCCTTGTACGACATAAATTTTGGCCTTCTGACCACACGTTTTTGGGTCCTGGAAGCTACGTTTGTCTGAATCATGCCTTTAGAGAGAGAAAGGAAAACAAAAACCAACAATTAGTCCTAGAAAATGATGTCCTGTTATTTTTTTTTTAAGATTTTATTTATCTATTTGATAGAGATCACAAGTAGGCAGAGAGGCAGGCAGAGAGAGAGGATGGGAAACAGGCTTCCCGCTGAGCAGAGAGCCCAATGCGGGGCTTGATCCCAGGACCCTGGGATCATGACCTGAGCCGAAGGCAGAGGCTTTACCTACTGAGCCCCCCAGGCACCCCTCCTGTTATTTTCCTTAGGCTAGTACCACAGCAAATATGCATGGCTGAACTGTAAAAGGTATGAACAAAGAAAATCTTTTCAGATGGGAATTGCTCATGATTAAAGACTTGTATCCTTCCCTGCCCTTCTGATAAGACCCAGGAAACAAAGAGGCAATGAGAGGAGCAGTCTGCAATTAATCTAATCTGTAAATCAAAGTCAGAGAGTAAAGGGAAGGACCAGCGCAGCCAGATAACAAGACATCCTCTCGGTAAGCTGCCCTAAACCAGGCATCAGTGATTCTGGGTTGGAATGTGGTAGCTATATCTTGAAGGATCTTCAAGTGTGAAATGTCATTGTCTGTCTTTTTTTTTTTTTTTTTAAGATTTTATTTTATTTACTTGACAGACAGAGATCACAAGTAGGCAGAGAGACAGAGGAGGAAGCAGGTTCCCCGCTGAGCAGAGAGCCTAGGGTCCGATCCCAGGACTCTGAGATCATGACCTGAGTGGAAGGCACAGGCTTTGACCCACTGAGTCACCCAGGTGCCCCGAAATGTCATTTTCAATTCATGCACCTTGTTGACCCAGGCCCAAGTTGCAGCCAGAGGGAGCTCTTTACAAAGTAAATCTTCTGGGTGTCTGAGCATGTGATTCTTGGTTTCAGCACAGATTGTGATCTCAAGATGCTGGGACTGGGCCCTACATCAGGCTCTGCTCTCGGTGGGGAGTCTACATAGGATTCTCTCTCCCTCCTCCTCTGCCCTTCCCCCGCCTACACACTTGTGCTTTCTCTCACTCTCTCAAATAAATAAAATTTAATAAAATTTAACAAAATCAATTTAATTGTATTAAATTAAGTTTAAATTAATCAAAAATTGATTCAATTATTGAATTAATTTAAATCCTTAATTAATATTTAAATTATTAAATTTAACAAAATTAAATTGATTTTGTTAAATTAATTAAATTTAATTAAAATTGATTTGATTTAATAAAATAAAATATTTTTAAAAAAAGAAATCATCTTACATTGCTAGTGAAAGTATAAAATGGAACAAACGCTTTGGAAAACAGTTGGACAGTTTCTTACGAAGTTAAACACAGAGTACCTACTTGATTGAGCAATCCCGCTCTCTTGTACTTAACCAAGAGAAATGAAAACTTACACCCACACAAAGACTTGCATTTAAATGATTCAAGTGGCGTTATTCTAATAACCAAGAAGTGAAAACAACCAAAAAGGGGTGCCTGGGGTGGCTCAGTCATTAAGCGGCTGCCTTCGGCTCAGGTCATGATCCCAGGGTCCCACTTCCTACTCTCTGCTCAGCAGGAAGCCTGCTTCTCCCTCGCCCACTCCGTCTGCTTGTGTTCCCTCTCACTGTCTCTCTCTCTCTCTCTATCAAACTAATAAATAAAATCTTTAAGAAAAAAAGAAAAGAAAAGAAAAAAAAGAACAACCAAAAATACTAAGTATGAATAGATAAAAACAAACCATGGTATAGCTTTAAAATTAAGCATGACTCAGCGTTGAAAAGGGAAGAACTACTGTATGTGCAATGACACAGACGGGTCTAAGAAACATCCTGAGTGAAAGAAGTCAGCCCCATGCAGAGCTCATATCATAAGCTGTTCTTTATATGATGTCCTAGAATAGATAAAACTAATCTACAGGGACAGAGAACGAATGGGGGTCGGAGGAGACCGACTGCAAAAGGAGCGTGAGGAAATTTTTGGGACTGATGGGAATGTTCTAGAGCTTGATCAGGAGAGCAGTTGCATCCATATGTCAGTGCTCACCCAATTGGACACTTAAAATGGATGCATTTGGGGCGCTTGGGTGGCTCCGTTGGTTGAGCCCTGCAGTGCTGGGACCAAGCCCCGCGTCTGGCTCCCTGCTCAGCCGACAGTCTGCTTCACCAGTCTGTTCCCTCTGACCCTCCCCTTAGCTGTGTGCTTGCTCTCTCTCTCTCTCTCTCAATTAAATAAAATCTTAAAAAAAAAAAAAAGGAAGTATTTTATTGAAGCAATTATGCTTCAGTATAGTTGATGCAAAGTGAACAAACATAGCAATAAAAAGATAAAATGAGGGGCGCGTGGGTGGCTCAGTGGGTTAAAGCCTCTGCCTTTGGCTCAGGTCATGATCCCAGGGTCCTGGGGATCGAGCCCCAGATCGGGCTCTCTGCTCAGCAGGAAGTCTGCTTCTCCCTCTCTCTCTGCCTGCTGCTTTGCCTACTTGTGATCTCTATCAAACAAATAAATAAAATCTTTTTTTTTAAATTATAAATAAATAAATAAGATAAAATGAGATGGTGTGGGGAGCCCAGGTGGCTTACTTGGTTAAGCATGGGATTCTTGATTTCGGCTCAGGTCATGATCGCAGGGTCATGGGATCCAGCCCCAGTCTGCCTGTGCGATCAGGCAGGAATCGGCTCTACTCCCTTCTCCCTCTGCCTGACCCTCTCTGCCCTTGCCCCGCTCATCCACATCCCCCTCAAAATAAATGAATAAGTCAATGCCCTGGTGGCACGACTCCGTTCCAACCCTTGGTGCGGCTCTCGTCTCTTACAGACCTTCTCAGTGTTCTTTGAAACCTCCAGCTTGTCCGCCGTTCACAGTCTTAGTTCCAGCCCTTCCCTCTCTTGGGGGGGGCTCGCCTTCCCCTGTGCACGGGCTGCGGCCTCCCTACCAAGGGTTCCTCCGTGGACAAAACTGGGTGCTCTCCTAGGGACTCCTCCAATTCCCTGGCTTCTCCATCACACTGCTTTGTTTTCCCCAGAGCTGTCATTACTTTCAGAAATTGCCTGAGGCCCACACCCAGAACAGCGCCTAGCAACAGAGCTGGCACGCCAATACCAGTTTAAGGGATGTCAGAATATAAGAAATAAGAAAAAAATCACCTAGAATACCACAAACTGCTCTGAACTAGTTTCTATGAACCAAGTGAACAAAACTGCAGTTCAAATTTCTCCAGGTTTGGGAACAAGGTACATTGCTGGTTCTCCTCCCGCCACCCCTTTTTTTAATTGCCAAAACAATAGGATAACCACCAAAGAAAAAAAACTTTTTTTTATTTAAGCCATTCTTAATTTCACCATCGACAGAAGAGATTTCTGTTTCTTCTTATTCCCTTCTGGCCTTGGTCCACGTGCATACACTGTTGCATTTACCATGCATATTAAATTAAAAAAAAAAACAAAAAACCTCTCATTTGAAAAAAAAAAAAAAACTTTTCATTTGAAATGCAACACCTCAAGAGAAAGGCACGAAAGTTTAAATTTGGAGTTTCTGCCTTTTTCATTTAACAACATTAAATTTTGGTTTGGGTTTTTTTTTTTTTTAAAGATTTTATTTATTTATTTGACAGACAGAGATCACAAGTAGGCAGAGAGGCAGGCAGAGAGAGAGGAGGAAGCAGGCTCCCTGCTGAGCAGAGAGCCCGCTGCGGGGCTCGATCCCAGCACCCTGGGATCATGACCTGAGCCGAAGGCAGAGGCTTTAACCCACTGAGCCACCCAGGCGCCCCCTAAATTTTGGTTTTAACTGTGCAGTTTTCATAATCATATTTTAACCAGTACTCCACCAAAATTTAATACCGCAATTGGTTTGGTCACTACAGGGCTAACCTACAGGCTGTTTCTCTACTGCAGTATGTCAAATAGGGGCTTTACTAAAGATCTTTATGCTCATTGCTTTTTTTTTTTCCCCCTCCTGGTGAATTATTTCCTTAGAATGATTCTCAAGAAAATGAAAAAGCAGGCTTCATGCCCAACATGGGGCTTGAACTCATGACCCTGCAATCAAGAGTCACATGATCTACTAAGCCAGCCAGGCACCCTAGAGCAAGCATTTTTTACTATCTCTTGATATGGAGAACCAGACTGCTTTCCAACATACAGTAATTGGTGTAACGGCCTTTCGAAGCTACATTCCTCAATCACAGTAACTGATATAGGGTACAGATGTCAGGTGCCACCTGGAATGTCAAGGACCTGACAAAGTCTTTACCTCTTTCAAAGCACCTGCAGGGTGCCCCGAAAGGGCAACCATCCGACCATATGCAAGAAAGTGTCCCAGGGGTGCAGCCGATGGGACAGTACCTTCAGAGGGAAGGCCGTTCCTGCCCTGATCTCTTACTAAACGCAACAGACTGATGGAAGCTAAGCGGAAGGTACAGCAAGGTTCTAGAGTTCTGAAGGCACCAGTGGGCCCCAGCAAAGTCTCTGCTGTTGTCAGAGCCGAGGCTCTCGGGCACAGGTCTCCTGACAGCCGCTGGCTGCCACCCCACCGTGCTGCCGGCCTTGCTGAAAAGCACGGCCTGCACCTCCGCTCTACTGCCACCGCCACGTGGACACCGCATGCCACATCCCAACAACGGGCATCACTGCCAAATGCTAAGTCTTACCCGCGAAACTCAGCTCGTAGTTCTGGGAGCCCACGTGGAATGCCACAACACCCCTAGGATGGCCCAGGAAGAAGGACTCCAGGTAGGAAGAGTCGATGCTAGAAGCTTGGTGACTGTCAGCCTAATTAAAAAAAAAAAAAAAAACAAAGTTAAAGACACTTCAGGCTAGGCTTTTGAGAAACCTCAACCATTATATCTCACACAATTGTATTTTAGCCATGGGATTTCAACAGGAATGCATCTTGCCTCCCAAACCAGACTGCAAAGGCAGCCGGCTTGGGGCCACGTCACATGGTCTCGTGGTGTCCCCATCACGGGGCTAGAAGAGACCAGTCTACTTTCAGAAACGGACCCTACGCTTGGGGGATGCCTGAAAAACAGGGTTCTTTACAATGTCCTTTTCACACCTTCTATAAAATAAGACCCAAGCATACAGAGCCCCCCAAACCCACGGAACAGAAATCATGTCTGCCGTCGCTGTCGAACAGAATCTAACACTCAGGCATGAAGTCAGACACCGTAGCTGTTTTTAGCCCATCACGTGTGAGGAAGCAGGCTGGAGTTGTCCTAAAAGGCAGGGAAGCTCCCATGGGCCCACTGTGGTCCCAGTGTAGACGACCCACCCCTTCTTCTCTGCCCTGAACCACAGTGAGCAGATAAAATGGACCACCCCCTCCCTCCAGTCGGTCAACAACATTGAAAAAGCACTTGGATTTGCCTCTCACTGGGACTGTGTAATGAACGAAGAAAGGAGCACAGCCCCCCAACAATGTGAAGACAGAATCTGGTCTCAAGGCCTGTATGAAGGGTCTGAGCCTCAGAATGAGTGGAGTAAAGGGAAGTGTGTTGATTCTGGTCAGGAGACGAGCCAGGCCACCATTCCACTGTCCACAGCCTGTGCCGGGGTGGCAGACCAGGGCGGACTGGATGTAAGCCCGAAAAGCAGGGGTTCCCAATACGTAATGGTGAAGAGACGCTTGTTCCTTATGATCTAGAATGGAGGAGCTAATGACAGATAATTCCCAGCCGGTGGCAGGGAGGGTCTCCCCCTCTCTTTAAGGACAAGACCTCAGCTACACCCACCCCTTCCCCCTTCCCCGGGGAACACACTTGCTGGATGTAAAGGGAGGGGCCACCTCAAAAGCCTCCAAGTAAATCCTCCTGGATGGAGAAGGGCCTGAACTAGGTCTCTTTAGCCTGGAGAGGACTACGGCGAGGTCAGGGAAGCTGGGTTCGGGTATCCGCACACGGCCCAAAGCGGGAATAAAGAGAATGAGGTTCAGAAGCTAGAACCAGGACAGAGGGCTGGAAGTGGCACAGAGGCAGAACTTCCTGAATGACAGCATCCAACCATGAAGCCACACCTCGAAGGGGTTTGTTGCACCAGCTGCTGGGACATTACCCACCCAGGTAATTGTACAGGAGATTGCCACCAGCAGTGGGCAGGAGGAAGTGAGACTGCCACGATTCGATGAGGGGGGGTGAGTCACATGCCCCCTTAGGATCCCAAAGAGCAGCCAATGTGGGCAAATGCCTACGGACACAGAACACAGAGGCTGGCAAGGCAGATCTGTCACCTCTGGGGACCCTGGTCTGCCACCTCGAATCTCTGTCCTAACCTCCCATTCTGATAGATGAAGTCCTGGGTCCTTCCACCACCAGCTCAGCTCAGCAGGACCCTGCTCCTGGCTGGAAGGAACCTCACATGCTCTGGGCCAGAGCCTTTCACACTTTAATTTGTGTGTGAATCATGGTGGGCGGGGCGGGGAATCCTGTGAAAATGCAGACCAAGGGGCGCCTGGGTGGCTCAGTGGTTTAAGCCGCTGCCTTCGGCTCAGGTCATGATCTCAGGGTGCTGGGATCAAGTCCCACATCAGGCTCTCTGCTCAGCGGGGAGCCTGCTTCCCTCTGTCTCTCTCTGTCTGCCTCTCCATCTACTTGTGATTTCTCTCTGTCAAATAAATAAATAAATAAATAAAATCTTTAAAAAAAAAAAAAAAAAAAAGAAAATGCAGACCAAGATTCAGGGAACAGGGTTTTTAATTCTGCTTGTCAGAGGGCTCCCGTGGTGCCCATGTTGCTGGTCTGGGACCTGACTTCAACTCACAAGGCTTTGGGGTCTGCACCCGGGTTGTCTGCTGGAACTTTCTGGAATGTTTCCCTGAAAATGTTTTCTTGCGTTTTCCTGTTTGATAGACACTAGCTACAGGTAGCTGTCTGGTACTGGTGTGACCAAGGAAATGAAGTGTTCATTTTATTTGAATGTAATGAATTGAATGAAAACGAAATAGTCACCACAAGTGGCTAGTGGTTGTCCTACTGGACAGAGTGAGGCAATTTCTGTGTCTGAGTGTCTGAACAGCCCAGTGTGCCTCCCACTTGGTCCACCTGCGGGTCCTTTCCTCACACCGTACTCCAGTTCTGAGTAAGTGAAGGAATGAATGAGCAACAAGACCTTCAATGATTTATTCTCTCAAAAGACTTGAATGTGTACCTCCATTTCCATAACCGGGTCCTGGCTTTTGCCCTGCGCCCACATCACTGCCTTGGCTTCTAGAGCGACGGCGTGCCTTCACTTTGGGTGATGCACCAACCCTTGGGTGGCCAAAGCCATTTTCCTAGTTTCTACTAGAGAGACTCCTAACCCAGAAATCTGAGTTGCCCCAACTTTTATTAAAAATTCAGCTGCAAGAAATAAAACCTGTAGGACTCTCCCCATCTGAAGGCTATACAGTCCATTCTTCTCTCCAAATAGTCTAAACTCTACACTGGATCAAACCAGGCCATCAAAGAGCTACAGACTTGACCCATTTTTACTTCACCTGGACAGACAGCAAGGAAAACATCAAACCTAGGGCCTATTTTCCTTCGTTTTTTAGTAACAGAAGAGCCGAGGGCACCCGGGTGGCTCATTCGGGTTGGTGACTGCCTTTGGCTCAGGTCATGATCCTGCGGTCCCGGGATCAAGTCCCACTTCAGGTTCCCAGCTCCACGGGGAGTCTGCTTCTCCCTCTGACTTTCTACCCTCTCATGTTCTCTCTTATTCGTTCTCTCTCTCAAAATAAATAAATAAAATCTTAAAAAAAAAAAAAACAACAGAAGAGCCAACTCAAGTTATATAATGATGGGTCTAATTAATATGAGGGAGTCATAATTTATTCACTTCACCAAGAACATATGCCACATATTAAAGGAATCCAACAACCTTCTACATGTTTGCATAAAGTTCCAGGTTACATTCCAGAACCCTGCACTTAACGCAGACTGAATGTCCCAAGGAGAACTTCGTATCAAGAGGTTCTATCAGACAGGACTCCTGGGTGGCTCAGTTGGTTAGGTGTCTGCCTTTGGCTCAGGTCATGATCCTGGGAGGGGCCCCGAGATAGAGCCCCACACAACAGGCTCCCCCCTCAGCTGGGAATCTGCTTCTCCCTCTCTCTCTGCCTCTCCCTGCTGTTCATTCTATCCTTCGGCCACCTCCCCGCTGCTTGTGCTCTCTCCCATTCTCTCTCTGACAAATCAGTGAAATCCTTTTTTTAAAAAAAAGTTTCATCAGAAGTTTCTTGGGGCACCTGGGTGGCTCCGTGGGCTAAGCCTCTGCCTTCAGCTCTGCCTTCAGCTTCAGCTTGATCCTGGGATCAAGCCCGGCATCGGGCTCTCTGCTCAGCGGGGAGCCTGCTTCCTTCTCTCCCTCTGCCTGCCTCTCTGCCTACTTGTGACCTCCGTCTGTCAAATAAATAAATAAAATCTTTAATAATTAGAAAAAAAAGAAGTTTCTCGATTTCTTGATGTTTTACTAGGGAACATGAGCACTGGAACTTGTGTACATTTAAATGTCATCTATTTCCCCACTGACAGTCCTCCTTGGCTTCTGGGACCCCTGATGACCCTAGAATGCAAATCGTTTCCAACCCTCTTCCCTCTCTTACCAAAAGCCACAAGTATTTGACATAAGAACCACTGAGGCCTACGGTTTATTTTTATTTTAACCAAGGCTAATTAATTTGAGTTTGTCGTACCTATTTCCACAGTCAACTCACAGAATCACTTTTACAGAACTGCACTTTGACATCAGCCTTGGCTGGACCATGGAGAGAACCTGGACAGTGGTTGGCATCACAGGGGTTTTCACTCCATCCTGTTCTACAAGCCACCACGGAACAGAGAAGAGTGAAGGAGACAGAGACCAAGAGACAAGGCTGTGAGCCCCTCTCCTATTTCCACAGGGCAGCTCTGCTCTACCCCCCGATCCTTCGTTTGGGTTCTGTGAGCGACGGTTTGCTGACACGGATCTGCTGCAAAGCCAGCAGGGAAACCACTGTACCACAAAGAGCGGAGCCGGGAGGGCTCCTGGGGAGGCCCTCACAGGCTGCTCCCCTCTCTGTGGCCCCAGAGGAGAGGGTCTCCTCAGGTTCCATTGACAGAAAAAAAGCAACATTTCTCCTGAGGAACTGCTGTGTTCTCCCTGGGGAGGCACAGCTGATCCTGTGACAGACGGTGCTTCCCCTCGTGCTCTGGGTGTGAGGCCGCTCACAGCCAAACTCAGGGCCCCTCGACGTCTATGCGGAATAAAACCTTTCGCTGGCATTTCATTGTCCCCACTTTGGCTCTGGCTTCATTTTTTTTTTTTACTTGTTTTATTTTATTTTATTTACTTATTTGTTTGTTTATTTTTAAAGATTTTATTTATTCATTTGTCAGGGAGAGCGAGCACACAAGCAGGGGGCAGACAGAGAGGGAGAAGCAGACCCCCCGCAGAGCAGGGAGCCCTATGTGGGACCCAGAATCATGACCCCAGCAGAAGGGGGTCAGGTAACTCCCCTATCTGAACTTCTACCATCTGTTTCCAAGTCCCTGGGGTGGGGAAGTGGGGAGGTACACCTGCTGTCTTCCAGGTCCGGTCCTGCCCATCCGCCTGATTCCAGACCCTGCCGGGATCCTGGAGACCAGCCCTCTGATCTCTCACACCCTGCCTTCTCCACGGGCTGGAAGTAGGAGTCTCTGTGTGTTTACAAACTCACACAGAGGAAGCTGGCTCAAGGTTCCACCTCAGTCCCTGATCGTGAGGAAAGAAGGGTGTGGGCCTGACTCAGGTCTCAAGCGTTTCCTTGTAAATAATTCACAGATGCTGTTGCTTCTGACAACAGAGTGTATGCTTGCTAAGAAAAATGCAAATACAGCTGTGGGGAACATGAAAAAGCACTATTGCCACTACCCTGTCCTCTTTTTTTTTTTTTTTAAAAGATTTTATTTATTTATTTGACAGAGATCACAAGCAGGCAGAGAGGCAGGCAGAGAGAGAGGGAGGAAGCAGGCCCCCTGCTGAGCAGAGAGCCCCATGCAGGGCTCGATCCCAGGACCCTGAGATCACGACCTGAGCTGAAGGCAGAGGCTCCAACCCACTGAACCACCCAGGCGCCCCTACCCCGTCCTCTCTTGCGTCAAACATTTTATAGTGATTTTTCTGAAGATGTCAAGAGCCTCCATGAGGAGAAAGGTACTCACCTCTTCTCCATATTCAACCCATTTGTCTGACTGACTCTTCCAGTACCAAATCCATCTCGTGGCAAAGACAAAATTGGTCAGCACTATGACAGACGAAGGCGTGGATATGCGTCGGATAGGATTAAAATTACAAGTCATTTTCTGGAAATCGATGTCTTTATCTCCAATAGAAAAGCTGAGAGAGAAAAGCTTAAAGTTAACAGAATATTTCAGCGACCTCCATCTTCTAAAATCTGTTCTTCCCTAACAAAAGCAGGGAATTAAGATTTTCGAGCTGACCGGGATCTTTTAATTTTTTTTTTAAGATTTTATTTATTTATTTGACAGACAGTGATCACAAGTAAGCAGAGAGGCAGGCAGAGAGACAGAGAGAGGAGGAAGCAGGCTTCCTACCAAGCAGAGAGCCCAATGTAGGACTCGATCCCAGGACTCCAAGAACATGATGTGAGCTGAAGGCTTTAGCCCACTGAGACACCCAGGTGCCCCTAAAGTTTCTTTATAAAGCTCCAGGTCATACATAAATAAGAAGAAAAAAGCTAAAATGCAGATAGGGTAGGTAAGTTACCCACCCCATATAGTTAATGATGTCACAAAATATATTCTCTCCTCAACAAATACGCCAGAATAAAGTGGACCCACAAAAAAAAAAAAAATGATTGGCTCAATATCAGAAACTCCCATTAGGTCGGATTTTTCAAGAATTATTATTTAAATAGCTACAGGAAGCCTGGAAGGTTAAAGTTCTTTTCATAATAATATTAAGACATTATTTTGCCTTTTTCACTTTCATACTCTCCCAGGTGCACAGTGGAGTTTTCCAGAGGCTACAGGATGTGTGATTCTACAACAGATTAAAGAGATTTTTCAAAATATAAAACAATGTCATTCATCTGAATGACTTTTTCTGTTTCGCTTTGGAGAACAGTATTATTTAGTTATACATACATATATATAGTTATTACATGTAACTATTTATAGTAATTATATCTACTTACAGGTAGATGAAAATATGGTATTTATGTTACCATAAATGAGTTTATTGTTATTTTTCAATGAATCCATAAATATTGAATTCTTTTCAGTTTTGATTTTAATATGGTAAATATTGACAGCTATAAGTCACATAAACAGAAGTTCTTTGGGATCTTCAATATACCTGAAGACTGTAGAGGGGTCCTGAGACCAACAAGGTGGAAAATTTATTGCTCTAAGAAACACCTCCTAAATCAGTGGTTCCCAATAAAGAAGTTTTATCCCCCAGGGAACACACAGCACAGTTGAAAGACATTTTTGGTCTACAACAGGAATCTAGTGGATAAAGGCCAAAAATACTGCTTAAACAGCCCCCCAAAACAAATAATTATCTAACCCCAACAGTGCTAAAATTTCGAAAGCCAGCTTCAGATTTACCTGGGGGGGGCGGGGTAGAAACACATCTCCAAACAAGAAGGTAGCTGATGCTGCCCCCTAGTGGCAACATGCAGTAACACAATCTCCACCAAAAATTCACTCTAAGATGATGGCATGTAAACCATTGCCCCACCCCACCCCACCCCACCTCTACCGCCGCAAAGAATTTCCTTATAACAGAAAGGAGGAGGAGGAGGAGGAAGAGCGGGAGAAGGAAACAGAATCATAAATACAGAAAACAAATCGGTGTTGCCAGAGTTTGGGGTGGTGTTGGGGGATGGGCAAAATAGGTGAAGGGGAGTAAGAGGTACAAACTTCCGGTTATAAAATAAGTCACAGGGATGAAAAATACAGCATAGGAAATGAGGGGGGGAAAGGAGTTTCCTTAATAAAACTAGGATGCACCTTATAAATATGGTCATGAGAGCTATCACCCAGTTCAACCCCTGGCAGAAACAGAAATGTAAGGTATCCTTTTAGATACCTCCAGGATAGAGAAAAGAGCAAACATAAAAGAAGATATGAAATGCTCAAGTAGATAACAAAATTCTGCACTAGAACTATATGAAATTACTCAACTTGTGTTCCACAGCTATGAAATTAAGCCAGAGGCTCTTCTGAGCTATCATCACTGGTCCTAGTGTGAGTTCAAAGGAATACCCACCGACCTCTGCAAAGTGTGTGTGTTGTTTGTTTTGTTTTGTTTTGTTTTAACTTTTTTATTTTGCAATGTGTTTTTCTGCAGGACACAGTGATGGTAACTGTGTCACTGCTTATATCACACGAGTTAGCAAACAGTCCCAGAACCCCTAGTATTAGCCAGGCTCTTTGTGACTTCAGATCTAGCTCATATTTTCCTTCATGAACTCAGCAGGCATCTGCCATCTTTATCTCAAGAGGTACCAGAAACCTGAGTGCGATTCTGAACGAAAATGGTTTTTCTCTTCTTGCCATGAGCGTAGCACCATGCTTTGTTTTGATGATACCATGGACCTCACAAGCCAGAGTCTGGCCACCAACTTACGTGTGGATTTGGGGGTCACAATAGGCCTTCTCGATAGTCTCCATGGGCTGGAAGTCCATCCAGGTGTTTCCAAGCCACATCTGCCACCGGTAGGGCAGGTGGAAGTGAACTTTGTTGCAGCTTTCTACAAAGACAGAGAGGAGGTCTGAGGGCCTCTGAGTGGGGGCTCTTACCAATTCAACCAAGTTCGCTGCTGACTCTCCCCACTGAAGGCCTGCCTTTCCCTCTCTGCCCGACCTGCATGCAAGCACATTTCCAGCGTACGCCTTCGCGCACACTGGTTCCTGCCCACACGGCCCCATATCTGTATCTTCAGCTTCCCTTGTCACCAATAGAGAGACTCATCAGAACACAGAAATTCCCCGCTCCCCAAGGAGTCACTTTATCCACATGGAAATCTGACGTCATCGTAAATGTACTAGTACTGCTTCTGGGGTACATCGTAAATGTACATCGTAATAGTACATCAGAAATGTACTATTACCCCTTCATGGTACCAAGGGGTACCATGGAGACAAAACGCTCTCTAGCGTCCACAACTGTATGCATTTCCCCGAAGCCCAGGCCTAAGATACGGCTCTTCCAGAAGGATTCCCTCACTCATCTCACTCTGCTCTGATCTGACTCGTACTTTGCATTCCCTTAGCCCTAACTCCGTCCCCAGCTGATACTTCTGTTACTTACGCATTTATTTATGTCATGCGGTTTTCTCATTAGTGGATTTTTTTTTAAGAATTTATTTATTTGGCAGAGAGAGATCACAAGTAGGCAGAGAGGCAGGCAGACAGAGAGAGGAGGAAGCAGGCTCCCTGCTGAGCAGAGAGCCCGATGCGGGACTCGATCCCAGGACCCTGAGATCATGACCCGAGCCGAAGACAGTGGCTTAACCCACTGAGCCACCCAGGCGCCCTCATTAGTGGATGTTTTGATGCGCCCTCCACCACAAACTCACAGAAAAAAAGGCCTACCCCATTGCGTGGCTTTCGTCCCCTCCACATGACTGGCACAGGGCTCTGCATAGACAGCTATGAAACGAGTGCTTGCTGGCATTAACATCAGAAGCCCGTTAACACAGGAATGCAGAAAGTAGTTCTGTCTTTAAAAATCTGCATTCTCTGAGGTTTAAATCATTTTGAAATGCTCAAAACACATGTGATTACTTTAGTATTTTTAAGATTTTATTTTTAAGTAAGCTCTACACCCCATGTGGGGCTTGAACTTACAATCAGAGATCAAGAGCCACACGCTCCACTGACTGAGCCAGCCAGGCACCCCGGCATGTGATTACCTTAAAACCAAAAGAGACAGGGGGTGCCTGGGTGGCGAAG
This sequence comes from Mustela putorius furo, assembly GCF_011764305.1. NCBI lineage: Eukaryota > Metazoa > Chordata > Mammalia > Carnivora > Mustelidae > Mustela > Mustela putorius. The sequence goes on from NW_025421998.1 coordinate 92,069,780, forward strand.
CCAGTTAAGCCTCCAACACTTGGTTTCAGCTCAGGTCCTGATCTCAGGTTGGCAAGATCAAATCCCCCGACAGGCTCTGCACGTGGCACGGAGTCTGCTTGAGATTCTCTCTCCCTCTCCCTCTACCCCTTCCACTCACACTCAATCTCTCTCTCTCTCTCTCTCAAATAAATAAATAAAGCCTTAAAAGTGAAATAAAATAAAACCAGAAGAGGCACACTGAAAACTACAGAATCATTCATGACAGTCCACATCTCATGCCCATTCCAATGACGGCTCTAAAACCAAAGCAACACAAAACAAAAGCATATGTTGGCAAGGAGAAGGAGAAACTTGAACCCTTGTGCACTGCTACAGAAAATGTAAAAAGGTATAGCTGCTGTGGAAAATGGTGTGGCAGCTTCTTGAAACATTAAACATGCAATCATCAAAACAAATTGTTTATTTTTTGAAAAGATTTTGGTTTTTTACTTATTTGTTGGAGAGAGAGAGATTTTTAAAAGATTTTATTTTTTTACTTATTTGTTGGAGAGAGAGAGAGAGAAAGAGCACAATCAGGTGAGCAACAGGCAGAGAGACGCCCTGCTGAGCGGGAAGCCCAATGCAGGGCTCGATCCTGGGACTCCAGGATCATGACCTGAGCTGATAGCAGATGCTTAACCAACTGAGCCAACCAGGCGACCCCCAAAACAAATTTTTTGGATAAACACCAAATTACCATGATATCCAGCAATTCCACTTCTGGGTGTATATCCCAAAAGAAGTGAAAACAAGGTTCTGAGCAGATCTCGCACACCCAAGCCGTTAGCAGCATTATTCACAACAGCCAGAGGGTAAGCAACTCAAATATCCATCACAGACGAATGGATAAACAAAATGTGGCAAATACGCACAATAAAATATGACTCAGGTAATTCTCACACAGGAAATTCTCTTTCCTGTGGATGAAACCTGAGGACGCGACACAAAGTGAAAACAGGGCAGCATCACAGAGACAAATCCTGTGGGACTCCCCTCATGAGGGGCTTCTAGTCGTCCTCCTCAGAGAAACAAAAATTAGAACAGCGGCTGCCAGGGACTGGAGACGGGGGAATAAAGAGCTGCTGCTCAAACAGCAGTAGAGTTTTAGTTTTGCAAGACGAAAAAAGAGTTCTGGAAATAGGTTGAAAAATAATGTGACTCTAACCCTACTGACCTATATACTTAAAACCGGTTAGGATGGGGCACCTGGGTGGCTCAGTCGGTTAGGCATCTGCCTTCAGCTCGGATCATGATCTTGGAGTCCTGCAATGGAGTCCTGCCTCGGACTCCACTGCCCAGTGGGGACCCTGCTTCTCCCTCTTCCTCTGCCCTCCTCCCACTCCCGGGCACACGTGCTCTCTCTCTCTCAAATAAATAAATAAAACCTTTTTAAAAAATGATTAAGATAGTAAAATCTATGTTAAGTATATTTTACCACAATTAAAAAGGAAAAAAAAAGCACTTAATTTAAAGACTTAGGATTTCTAGAACACAAGGCCAGAATCTTCCTTTTCTGACACCAGGTGTTGAATCTAAGACCACTAAGGGGTCCAACAGAGGAGCTCCAGGGGATGCCGGGGCCAGGGACAGAGGCGTGAAAGTGAGCAGGCGGTCTCAGGCTACAAGGGCTGCCATCTGTCCCAGACACAGTTCCACGGGACGCAGCTCTGTAGGAAGCCTGGTGGGAGGGGCCAACGAACAAGTGTGGCTCCCAGACTGTGGCATGCAAGACTCTCAGTACATGTGTGAGAAATGGCCACAGAGAGCCCATGGCCCAGAACAGACATGGTGCCTAAAGGACAGGACATGAACTATGGAAGTGTGTCAGCTGGGACACTTTTATTTTTGGATTTTTTTTTTATTTGTTTGCTTTTTGGATATGAAAAGAGGGTCCCTGACAAAGTATATTTCACCTAAACGTGAATCGCAAAAGAAGGAAGTATAATACCACACAGCGATTGGGAACACAGGCTCGCTGGGCAATTTAGAGTCAAAACCCAACTTGGCTACTCTAACCTCTCAGTGCCTCTAGTTTCCACATCTGTGAAATGGGTTAACAACAGAACCTGCTTCTAGGGTTGTTGTGAAGTTTAAAGATGATGCACCTACGTTTCTTGGCAATGCTCCTAATATATAGCAAATGCTCAGTAAATGTCAGCTCCTAGAAAGTCCTTAAGTTACTTACCAACTTGACAGCCCCTACACAGATGGTCAAGACAAATTTCCTTTGAGCCACAATCAGCCATCCTGGAAGAGCTGGTGCTCTCAACGTCCGACGCAAAATCTGTGAAAAAAAGATGATGTGTGGATGCCAATCGTAGGACTTAGACCAAAAATCAAGATACCTGATCTCACAATGGGAGAGTGTATGTAACTGGCACCTTGTTCAAGAAAATTCCAGATTCATGTGTTGCTCATGAGAGCCGAGACAGCCCCTCCATAAAAGCAAACATGAATGTTTGGATCCTGTGAGAGGTATGCTTACTGTTTAACCCATGACCCAACTCCTCCCGTCCTCAGGAAACATGGCGGCGTACCCCACATGATGCAACTATTGGTACTTGTGTCTTCACATCAGTCTCCTCACCAGGACCACCTCTTAACCAAACCCTCTAACTCTGTGCCCTTTAGTAACTACTAGGGAACGTCCCCAGAGAAGCCACCAGCCATAACCGCTCTGCTGCCGACACAAGACATGGCACCTCTGTTGTCCTTCGGTGACTTACATGGAGGATATCTTGGGGTCCTCGCAAGCTCACTGGCGGGGCTAACCAAGACAGGGGCAGAGTTCTGACCATGACTTGCATAAACTGCGCTTTTGTCACTTGAGGAGGATGTAGAGGATGGCACCTTGGACGGAGTACGGACTTGTGGTGTGGGGACAGTGGTCTCCCAAGGTGTCGGCACGACCTCGCCTTCCAGATTCTGACTTCCAAAGCACGACGCATTTTTATCCCCTCTGGATGGCAATGTGAAGTCAAAACCAGCGGCCCCGGTTTTACTGACTCTGAAGGTTTCATCCGCAACCTGACTGGAGCTATCTGGTGTGCCGTGGACAGAGTGATTAGCCCACACTGTCTTCTCTCTGCATGGACCATTCACAGATGCCACGGCAGGGTCGTCGCCACCTGCAACTTTGCCAGTGGTCTGGACATTACCGTGAGTGGTTCTGGCGTCCTGACTCCTAGGTAGCGATTTTTCCCTCTGTCCACTGGTTGCAGTTTTGTAACTGAAAGATCTTGTGGAAGTTGTATCTGCGGCCGTTCCATCAACATTATTATTAAAAAGTGGGCCATACTGGACATTCTGCTTCCCGCTTCTGCCCCCGGCGTTCACACCGTCAGAGGACAGCAGGCCCGTGTTCTTCCAGGCCGTCATGGCATCAGGTGTCTGTGGAGAACCTGGAGGAGAGCCAGAGGCAGCCTGACTCTGGGAAAACAAACTCTCTCTCCCGGTGCCTTTGCCATTCAACGACGATGCAGGGCCCTTCTGGCTGGAAGCAGGCTTTGAATCGGAAGGGAGGTAAACACTACCTTGATTCCCATAAAACAGATCCTTTGGGCTTCCATTCTCGGAAAACCGCTGGCTTCTTCCCACTTGACTTCTTCCTCTGACATGATCCATCTGAGGCGGGACAGGGGAAGGCTGAGGGCCATCCTGACTTCCCAGATGCACGAACTTGTGGGCCAGGTCCTCTACAGGCACGTCCTCCTGGGGAAGCCTGTGGCCAATCTGATCTGCAGCGGCCGCGCAGGACTTCTGAGTAGAGGCTGAAGCCGACGGAAGAAATTCCATGCTGCCGTGAAAGGATCGGTCTCTGCTCTTGCTTCTTCCTCGGTAGGCCGGGTCTCTGCGGTAGGCCGGAGGACCTGGGGAAAAAAAGATGAAACCAGGAAAATGAGCACAACCAAGTGAGGGTTCTCACCATGGTTCCTCCTCAGCTTCTCCAAATTTGCTATCTGAGTTCTGTCAAATTAGTGTCCCCATCTAGTGTGTCTGCACCTTGAGAAGGGTGTTCAAGATGATGAAGAAATCTGTTGTTCTGCTGGAAGGGCAGGAAACACCACCCCCACGGCCTAGGTTGAGACTCAGAGTGACCCTGGATCTTCTCGACTTCTCTCCAGGGCCTCAGATGTAACCCCCAACCCCCCCAGACTCTTAGGTAGGGCTGTCTACTGTGCTTTGGTTCAAAGTCAACTTTCACCACTCTGACTGAGGGAGATGCACGTGAGTGCAAGTCAGGGGGGACTCTCCACGTCATTAAGATTTTGCCCATATTGTAACAAAGGTTCCCAAACAAATTAAAGATTCATCAATCAACCAATCAATCAATCAATCCACTGTGTTAAGGTCTGATTCCATTTAATCTGGTAGTTTTTCCAGAGTTCTTTGTCTCATCGCCAAATGCCCAAGCTTAACTGAGAAACATCAAAAAGAATTAGCCTCTCTCAAGAAATCGCATGAGTCACACTCCCTGGGAAGAGGAGGGAATGAGGGAGCATGCGTGTTTGTGAGTCTGTGTGAAGAGTGTGTGGGGGAGGTAGGTGTGTGTTTGCATGTGTGACATTTGTGTGTGGTGTGTATCATGCTGGGTGTGTATGCACATGTGAGGGGTATATGTGTATGACATATGTGTGGTGTACATGTTTGAGGGCCATTGTATATGTGAAAGAGATACACGTGTGTGATACGTTGTTGGTGTGTGAGAGGTGTCTGTCAGTAAGATGTGCGTGTGTGGTGTGTGTGGTGTGAGGTATGTGTGCATGGTGAGAATGCATGTATGTTTGTGTGTGGCATGTACAAGCGTGGGGTATGTGTGTATATGTGTAGTATGTGTGTTGTGTGTACCTGTGTGTGGTATATGAGCCATGATATTGTGTGTGGGAAGGGGGAAAGAGGGACTTTTCTCCTTCAAACTCAGAGAGCAGCAGTAATAGAGTGGAAGCAAACATCCTTCTCTTGCCAACAAAATAGTTAATTAAGTAAATTAACCAGGAGGGATAATAAAGATCTCTCTCACACACAATGTACTTATTTTGGGAAACTATGCCAGAAAACACCCCTCCAGGGGATCCCCTGTTCAGAGAGCATTGCGATGTAGGAGAAAAAACACCAGAGAGGGGACCAGAACACAGAAGCTCTGCTGTGAAACCTTGGAAATATCCTTATTTATTCACAGTGAAAAACGATTTAAGACTGCTTGTGATAAAAGTCATTTAAAATTTCTGAGACTCAGGGTGCCTGGGTCGTGTACAGTCAGTACACATCCAACTCTTGATTTCAGCTCAGGTCATGACCTCAGGATCCTGGGATCAAGCCCCGCATTGGGCTCCAAGCTCAGCGTGGAATCTGCTTGAGATTCTCTCTCTCTCTGCCCCTCCCACTCATGCTGACTTGCTCTAAAAGAAATAAATAAAATCTTATAAATAAAGAAAAAAATCTCTGAGCCTTGGCCTCCTTATCAACTAAATGAGGTTAATAATACACCTTCCTTTTTTCACAGCTTTGCTGTCAGGAACAATGATGAGATATTTTGGATGAAAAATCCCTGGTTCATAATAAAGCCTGTCTCAAATATAAGGAGGTGTAATGGTTTATTACGTATTCTAGAATCTAAGAATTATGTATTCTATTTGCTTTATAACATTCACCTCTTTCACATCCATTTCAGAAAGACTCAAAAAATTGCAAGGGTTAATATCATTGAACAATGTGAAAATGATCACAAAATGGAACTGATCCCTTCACACCCATTAAGATGACTGTTATCCTAAAAACCGAAAATAACACGTACTGATGAAGAGGTGGAGAAAATGGAACCCTTGTGCGGTGATGGTGAGAATACAAAATGGCGGAGCTGCTGTGAAAATGGGATGACAGTTCCTCAAAAAATTAAACCGAGCATGACCACATGACCTAACAACTCCACTTCCGGGCACATACCCGAGAGAATTGAAAGCAAGGCCTCAAGCAGGTATTTGTAGACCCATGTTCACAGCAGTATTACTCACAACAGCTAAAGGTAGAAGGAACTCGAGTATCCAACCAGGGATGAAGGAAAAAACAAAATGGGGCATATACACACAGTGTGGAGCGTTACACAAAGCAAAATAAGCCAGTGTCTCAGAAAGACAAACCCCATACGATTCTATTTATATTGGTCCCTAGAGTAGTCCTATTCATGGAAACAGAAAGCAGAATGGTGGTTCCCAGGGGCTGGGCAGAGGAGGAAGGAGGTGTTGCTTCACAGGTATGCAGTTTCAGTTCTGCAAGATGAACGGAGTCTTAGAGATTGGCTGCAGAACAATGTGAGTGGACTTAATGCTGCGGAACACTTAATAATGGTTCATACATTTCCTGTTCTTTGAAACATATGTTGTATTCACTCTTGTCTGATATCACTTACAGCAAAAAGATGCAATTTATAATTTTTTACTTTTATATAATGCTGTCCAATAAACATTTTTATCTTTAAAAAAAAAAAAAAGGTTCAGATGGGGGGCACCTGGGTGGCTCAGTCACTAAGCGTCTGCCTTTGGCTCAGGGTCCTAGGATTGAGCCCCACATCGTGTGCCCTGCTCAGTAGGAAGCCTGCCCCTCCCCCACCTTGTGTTCCCTCTCTTGCTGTGTCTCTATCAAATAAATAAATTAAATCTTCTATTTTAAAAATGGTTCATATGGTAAATTTTGCTAGGTATATTTTTACTGCAATTCTTAAATTATATATAATATATATATATATTCCTTTTTTTGAAAAGGAAGGATATACTAGGACATGGGTTGGACGAACCTCAAAGACATGAAATGAAATGAAATAAGCCCATCACAAAGTATATATCCTATATAACTCCCCTTCTATGAAAATGTTGGAGAGGTAAAATTCATAGAGACGGAAAACAGAATGGCAAGTTGCTAGGCGCAGGCACGGGAAGGAATGGGGTTATTGTTTACTGTCTACAGAGTTTCAGTTCCGGAAGATGGAAAAGTTCCAGGGACCGATGTGGCGATGGCCAACAACAGTGTGAACATAATACCATGATGTACACTTAAAAATGGCTAAAGGAGGGGGGGGCGCCTGGGTGGCTCAGTGGGTTAAAACCTCTGCCTTCAGCTCAGGTCATGATCTCAAGGTCCTGGGATAGAGCCCCTCAGCGGGGAGCCTGGTTCCTCCTCTCTTTCTCTGCCTACCTCTCTGCCTACTTGTGATCTCTCTCTGTCAAATAAATAAATAAATAAATAAAATCTTTTTTATTTATTTTTTTTTTTAAAGATTTTATTTATTTATTTGACAGACAGAGATCACAAGTAGGGAGAGAGGCAGGCAGAGAGAGGGGAATACAGGCTCCCCGCTGAGCGGAGAGCCCGATGCGGGGCTCGATCCCAGGACCCTGGGATCATGACCCGAGCCGAAGGCAGAGGCTTTAACCCTCTGAGCCACCCAGGTGCCCCTAAAATCTTATTTAAAAAATGGTTAAAGGGGTCAATTTTATGTTCTCTTATCACAACTTAAAAGGTAAAAATAAATACATTTTTAAAGAAATAGTATTAAGGACTGTGAATTAAATTGTGTTTGCTTTGCATTAATGCTAGACTTCCTGCATTAATTGTACTGTGGTTATGGAAAAGAGTGGCTCTGTTTTAAGGAAGTGCATGCTTCTATACACAGGTGTACATGCTTCTATACACAGGTGTGATGGCTCCTGAAAGCAGCGTACTCAAACGCTCTGCCCACAAAAAGGTTATGTGTGTGCGTGTCAGTGTTGACAGGTGCACAAAGATGGAAAGAAAGTGACAAAACAATGGCCACAAAACGCTACTGGGACAAAACGATAATAGCTGGGGTGGGGGGGAAGCTTTTGAAAAACAATAGGGACCCCTGGGTGGCTCAGTCCATTAAGTGGCTGCCTTTGACTTGGGTCAGGATCCTAGGATCCTGGGATGGAGTCCCGCATTGGGTTCCCTGCTCAGCAGGGAGCCTGCTTCTCTTTTCCCTCTGCCTGCCACTCCGCCTACTTGTGCTTTCTCTCTGTCTGACAAACAAACAAATAAAATCTCTTTAAAAAAAGAAAAGAAAGATGATAAACATTTGAGCAAACTGGGGGGTGGAGAATGCTTAGCATGCAAATCAAGTTGCAGAATTGCATATATGCTATGATTATAACGCAGTAAAAGTATGCATACGTACAGACAAGGTCTGAAAGCAGCAACAGTCTCATGTGGGGAGGTAGAATGATTATAGGCAAAGTCACACTTCCCTTGTGATTTCAGTTTGTTTCTGTTTCCTCTGTTAATGGAAATGTGAAAAGTGGAAAGCAGTTACCTCTGTGCCCGGAGTGTTTCTTTGGGCTGTGTTTGCTGTTGCAGATGTCCTGGATGTTCTGGACCACGCTGGAGCTGAGCCCGTGCTCCCTCATGATGGCCAGCACCCTTCTGTCCATCAGGTTATGGGACCTGAGGCAGTTGGGGTAGCCGCAGTTCCCTCGGGTGAAGTGCTCGCAGATGTGGAGCCTTTCACACTGTGGATATTTGTTGCAAGTCACTTTTCGACCCTCTCCCTTGTAATTTTTGCATATCTGCAGAGAAAGAAACAGACAATAGCCAGGGACATTAACCCCTTCCCGCATCTACCACAGTCATTAAGGAAAGCCTAAGTCAACAAAAATGTTGGCGGTGAGCAGAGGTACACCGAAGGAAAAAAATACATGGGGTCTTTCGCACTCATTAGATTAGTTGCATTCAACCAATAATTAATTTGGGGTAGAAGAGGACTGCCAGCTGGCTAAACGAGCCGTGAATTTAATCACCCTTTGGAAGAATCAAAGTAAGATATGGCCATGGCCAGCTGCAGAGAGGCCCAAACAAGACCCAAAAGGAGCCCTACATTACAAAGGAACCCCAAAGAGGAAGGTTATCGAGTCATTCTGCAATTGAGGGGGAGACCTGGCTAGCTCAGATGGTAGAGCATGTGACTCTTGATCTCAGGGTTGTGAGTTCGAGCCCCACATTGGGTGTGGAGATTACTTAAAAATAAAAATTTTTAGGAAAAAAAAAAAAAAAGAAAATGACCTGTGGGTCTCCCTTGCAGCTGTTGTCCCTGCAAGGCAGAACATGACCAGGGTTCTCAAAAGGTCAACTAAAGAAGGTAATTTTTCTATTTCTATGTAAATAGCCCTGCAGACATGGAGTTCTTACTGAAAAGAGGGCATACGGATTTCTCGCTGAGGTATTGTTGTGGAGGCCGGACCGTACGACACAGGACAAGAAGCAGCGGATTTCAAAGTCCAAAGCCCCAGCCCTGGACCCAGCTCTGTGACGTCACCTGAATTACCTACTCCCCGCGCCTCTGTCTCCTTTGCTGTGAAGGAGCAAAATATTTGCTCTGTCCTCCTAACCCAATGTATTGAGTGGATTACATAATAAAATATGTAAATGTCCAAAATATAAAATGCACTGCCCATGTTTGAATCGTTACACAAAAGAATCCCAAAGATCAGAACATTTATAAACTGTTCCAACAGATGGAGCAGGCCGGATCCTCCTGGTTCGCTGCGATCTCTCTGGGAGGCAAGGGCCTTCAGACTCTAGCAACGACAATTTAGGTACGCAGACAATTTCGAAAACCTGATTCAAGTAGCTATCACTGCTCTCATGCCTAGTATTCAGATTTTAGACTCTAGACCAGCAGGGTTCTAAGTGGGGTCCCTGGAAACTTGCTGGAAATGCAAATCCCCAGACCCATCCCCACGTCTACAGTCAAGACCACCCGAGGTGGGGTTCAGCACTCTGATGTAACAAACCAGGTGATTCTGAGGCTCACTACAGTTTGAGAACCAGCGTCCTCAAGGCTCTGGCAGAAAGAGAACGATTCGCAACTTCACAAATGACACCTTGGTTAATGATCCTAGGACGGTTCTAATGAGTAGGTAAGAATGCTCCTGGCCTTGATTAGGACAGGACCAATGACAGCATTTCTACGTTTAATAAGCACATTGACATTTTACAAGCTTATAAACCAGGAAGTCAGGTTTACCGGATGCTTTTATGTTCTCACAAGGCAAGGCACAGCGAGGAAGTGTGAACTCTCAGAGGTCTTGTCCACTGCTGCCTCCAACATTTAATTCAGTGCCCACCATTTGCAGGCTCCTAAATGTCAGTCGAACGAATGCACAACCGCAAATGACGTTGAGACCCAGAAGGAGTCCCTGCTTTGTGCCAGATCACACAGAGTCAGGACCGTGAAACTACTCAGCTTACTCTTGTTAAGAAAATATGTATGGACAATATGCAGATGAATGAGTGTGGCTGGGTTCCAATAAAACCTCATTCTAAAACCAGGTGGCAGGCCAAATTTGGCCCCTAGGCCATACTTTGATGAACTTGGATCTAGACTGTCAAGTGACAGAGAAATAAAATGACATTTCATTTGAATCACTCCATTTTGAGGTTTCATTGGTGCAACAGCTTTGCCTATAATCCTCAACCAATATACCCTATTGTCTTCCAAAACCTCAATTCAAAGACCATCTCCTTCCAGGAAGCCACCTAGATGGACAGCATCCCCTAGTCCTTTATCTTCAGGTCACTTCAAATAGGAAGGAAATTGCTGGAATCTTTAGGTCACTGAGCAACAGTCACCTGTTGACTGCTCTCTGCAGAGCCTGGTGGTAACTTTGAGTCCTTTGTGCTCCTATTCCAACACATCCATGACCCAACACGGCCGCTCAGACCCTCCTTGCTACTTCAACTAAGGAATCGTAACTTACCTCAGGCATAAAAAATGGGTCACTTTGGAGGAGGAGCACAGCTAATTCCTTTTGGTTCAGTCCAGAGAGCTCATGGTTTTTCAAGACCTTGAAGTTCTCTTCTGAGAGAACATTGTGAGAATATTTGCACAAATTCCTGGAAAAAGACAACAATCGTCAGTGTTTCCATGACACAGAAGTAAAGAAAACCAAATCATCCAGGGAACTCTCAGCTATTGGTGCCCACATCCTTTGGTAACTAATCCTGCTTAGAGAACACGTTTTAAAAATATAAATTGATGAAACAGTGGGGGTACAGGGGATGTATTTTTAAAAGATTTTATTTATTTGTTTGAGAGAGAGGGAGAGAGTGTGTGTGTGTGCACACTCAGGGAGGAAGACATGGGGGCTCGATCCCACAACCCCAAGATCACAACCTGAGCAAAAACCAAGAGTCAGACGCTCAACTGAACGAGCCACCAGGTTCCCCAACACTGTATTTTTTCCACAAATTATACACATCTGTATTTCAAATTGCTGCAATGCTTCTTTAAACAGTATCTCCTCCAATATACATTATTAGGGGGAAAAAACTGACAAAGAAACGAAAATCAATTTATTGGAAATGATTGCCCACTGAGGGACAAAGATGAATTAGGGAATACATCTATGGACTTGGGGCACCTGGGCTGGTTCAGTCCATAGGGCATATGACTCTTGATCTCAGGGCTGTGAATCTGAGTCCCATGTTGGTTGCAGAGATTACTTAAAAATAGAATCTTAAAAAAAAATATGTGTATGGACGGACAATAAAAGTGAATGAGAAACGAGATTCCATTTATCAGTTTTTTAATATTTTATTTATTTGAGAGAGAGAGAGCATGAATGGGGAGGGTGGGCAGAGGGAGAGGGAGAAGCAGACTCACCACTGAAGAAGAAGCCCAATGCGGGGCTTGATCCCAGACCCCTGGTATCATGACCTGAGCTCAAGGCAGACCTTTTAAAGATTTTGTTTGTTTGTTTATTTGTCTGTTTGTTTAACAGAGAGAGAAAGAAAGAGACAGCATGAGAGGGGGAAGGGTCAGAGGGAGCAGACTCCCCACTGAGCAGTGAGCCCAATGTGGGACTCGATCCTGGGACTCCAGGATTGTGACCTGAGCTGAAGGCACTTGCTTAACCAACTGAGCCGCCCAGGTGCCCCTACTTATCAAATGTTTTAATGATACAAAATTATCCATTGCTTTCTTTCTCCTATGTCTTATATACCAACGTATACTTATATGATCTGTGACTACAAAGAAATGGAACAAGCTCTTAGTTGCATGTTTCAAAACAACTCTACAGAAAAAGAAATAGAAATCCCTGCACTTTAAATCATCAACAGCCTAGCTCCGCACTGTCCAGGAGAGCACACTCTATGATCATGGAATTGTTCTATAATCTGAGCTCTCCGAATATGGCTATCAAGCATTTGAAACACAGCTAGCAATGCTTCAGAACTAAATTTTCCATTTTACCTTATTTTAATTAATTTAAACTCGAATAGCCACCTGGAACTAGTGACTACCATCCCAATGGCAGAGACCTAGGTCTTCAGTGTTCAAAGTGTAGTGGGAGAACCAGTAGTATCAACCATGGCCACAGAGCTTGTCAGAAATCCAGAGTTTCAGGCCCCACCCTAGTTACACTGAATCAAAATCTGCCTTTCAACAACATCCCCAAATGACTTAATGACATTAAGGTCCTTAGATCATTGAGAAACCCGGATAGTCATGTTGTTTTCATTAGACAAAAGTAATTGGGCAGTTATCAGTGTCCACATAACAAAATAATTCCAGTTTTTGACTTACATACACTACCCACAATTATAGCCAACGTCCTCAGCTTTATGGTTTTAATAGTTATTAATATGACAGATATTAATATTTTCTAGTTTGTAAAACCATCATCAAATTATCAGGTGGTTAAGTATGGCTGGTTTTCACTATATAAATAGCATGGCTACAATTACCTTTGTACAAATAACTTCCCATCTTCTACAATATTCTCCTGGGATTTATTCCTTTTATTCCTTTGGGACTATTGCCTCAAAGGACAAAATAATTTTCTTGGCAGCTTGTTTCACTTTGATCTACTGCTCTCCAGGAAACATACCAGCAATCTGTGAGTGTGTCTATTTCCTGCAAGCACATTAACAAGGAGTTTTATCACCTTTGCTAGTTCAGTAGGTATAAAATAGACTTGTGCTTTAAATTTGAAATTTATTTATTTAAAAGACTGAAATATTACCAAATGTTGGCTTGATGTTTATAGTTCCTTTCCCTTACTTCCTTACTATTTGTTCATATTTTTTAACTGTCTGTAGTAGGGAACGGTTACTGACCTACAGATTTGTAACTGTTCTTTATACTTTTAAAAATTATTACCAGCTTGTTTATTTCAAATAGTTTTGCATTTTTTCTCTTTTTACCAAGAACTTTAATTAAGGTTGCTGTTGCTAAATTTTTATGTGATCAGACCCTTCCAATTTTCTTTCATGGTCCTAATAATTTTTTTAAAGAATTTTTATTTATTTATTTGACAGGGAGAGAGAGAGACAGAGAGAGAGGGAACACAAGCAAGGGGAGTGGGAGAGGGAGAAGCAGGCTTCCCACTGAGCAGGGAGCCTGACGCAGGACTCAACCACAGGACCCTGTGATCATGACCCAAGCTGAAAGCAGATGCTTAACAACTGAGCCACCCAAGGGCCCTTCTCTTTCATAATTTTAATAGTTGAGGTCTTAATTCCTCCACTATAGTAGAATAACTATAGTAAACCATTTTGTTTCACTTGTAAAAGAGATATCTTCAACTATAATTCTTTAAAACATCTGGAGCTTATTATGACAAATTGTGTCAGAAAGGGAGAGAAATGCTTTATATCAACTTTTCTGAATAATAATCCTATTCTTTTTTTTTTTTTTTAAGAGGGAGGGAGGAAGGAAGTGACAGAGGGAGAAGGAGAGAGAAAATCTTAAGCAGGTGCCATGCCCACCCAGCACGGAGCCCCATTCAGGGCTTGAACTCACAATCCTAAGATCATGACCTGAACCAAAATCAAGAATCAGATACTTAACAGACTGAGCCATCCAGGTGCCTCTCAATGATAATTGTATTAAACAGGATTCCTCTCGTATTATTCTGTAATTCTGGACTATTTTGTGTTAATCTTGTAACTTAGAACTCTTGGAATCTCTATTGGGATTTTATCAATCTATAGTTCTGCTTTAAATCTAATACAACTTAAATCTCCTTTGTGCCATATTTTAAATATTAAAGAATAATTTATCACATCATTGGCTTACTCCTTTTCCAAAAACTCTTTAGTGTGCTTACCTGTTATTTTCTCTATATAAATTTTACTAAGGTTTTGTCAATTTCCATACAAATATCATATTGAGAATCTAATTTGTGTTAACTCCTTAAATTAGATCAGATATTATGTCATCTTAACTACGTTAATCTTCTGGTTCCAAAACAGAAACACTCTCTCCATTTATTCAAGTTTTCTTTTTCTTTTTCTTTTTTTTAAGATTTTTTTTTCTTTATGTAACAGAGAGAGAGATCACAAGTAGGCAGAGAGGCAGGCAGTCGGGGGGGGGGGGAGGAGGGGGGTGTAGGCGGGGAGCCTGATGTGGGGCTTAATCCCAGGACCCTGAGATCATGACCTGAGCTGAAAGCAGAGGCCTTAACCCACTGAGCCACCCAGGCGCCCCTCAAGTTTTATTTTTCTTATGGAGAATTACAATCTTTCTTTTAATAGTTTTCTTTCATTTCCCAAATATTAAACATTCATCTATTGCCACTATTTTTTAGTTGTTTGTCACCCATAAGCAGAAATGCAAACAACTTTGCAAAACCATCTTAATGAAGCTGATAATTTTTTTTTACGGACAGAGATCACAAGTAGGCAGAAAGGCAGGCAGGGGGCGGGGGAAGCACACTCCCTGCTGAGCAGAGAGACCCATATGGGGCTCAATCCCAGGACCCTGGAATCATGACCTGAGCCAAAGGCAGAGGCTTTAACCCACTGAGCCACCCAGGAGCCCCATGAAGCTGATAATATTTTTAATGTGACCATCTAGATAAAAGTTATTCTCTAAAAATTAATCTTTAAAAGTCACTTATTCTGGGGTGCCTGACTGGGGCGCTCACTCAGTAGAGCACATTTGAGCCCATGTTGAGTATAGAGATTACTAAAAAGTGGGGGGGGGGCACTATTCAAATGCTGGTCTGGGTGTAAGGCGTTTCTGAAACCCTCTGGAGTTGCCTTCAGATCTAGCTATGGAACTGCCTTCAGAAAAAAAAAAAAAAAATCACAGAATCAATGATTGTGTCTGCTACCCTCTAAGCCCTCAAGAACCAACCGGCCCTCCCATGCACTTTCCTTCATAGAGAAGTCCAGGGCAGCTGAGCAGGCTCCGGTGACAGCCTCTATTCTAGCCATTTCCTCAGGCGGGCCTTCTGCGTCTCTGGCACTCCTTGATAAAGCTGACTTCAGCTCTCTCAGCTTGCTTTGGGGTTCTGTGGTTTCCGATAAAACTGCTCCCAGCAGTCCCCACCAGGACCCTCTGCAGCTGGGCTACAACTCCACCTTATCACTCCTCCCACCCGCCATGGGAGGGGGGAATCTGGAGAGAATCGACATTGAGGGGGAGGGGGTCCTCGGCCTCCAGTCCAGGCAGAAAACCGCTCTATCACCAGATGAATGGGAGACTCCTTAGCTAGAAGGCCCCTCACTCCACTGGCCAGAGCCATTAATGATCCCCCCCCCTTGCTACTGATGAATCACAGAACTCTACCTCTGAAACTAATAATACACTGTATGTTAACTGATTGAATTTAATTTAAAAAAAAAAAATGATCCCCTTGCTGTGGAGCTGAAAATGACCTCGGTGAAATAAACACCCCACCACTGGACAGGTTTCACCCTCTGTCTCTGAGATACATGACAACTGTTCCTGGAAAGGAACTGAGAATCTTTGCTTTCTCTTTAGTCTCTAATGCAGACGTTGTCCGACCACCCTTGCCAAGACGATGGCCCCTCTCTTATGGCAGAATCAGAATCACGGAAGAGGACCCAGCCCCTCTCCAGGTCACAGCTAGATGCAGCAATGGTCCTACCTGTCCTAGCTGAGAAGAAGTAGGGTACTTCCAAGTTCCCCGAAGTCAACATTTCCTGTAAATAACTAGAGGCCACCAGGCAGCCTAATGGTTCTATCCAGAACCCCGAGTCTCCAGACTTTCCGTGCTCACCCAAGACAATCACGTCTGGCACTGAGCTGGCCGGGTCCTTGCTGCATCCTGTCTGAAGGAGGCTCAGTTTCACCATCACTTTTCACCTCTACCCTCAGGCAAACTGCTTACTCCTCTAATGTCCTCTGGGACACTCACTCTGTACCCAGCTTCAGTCGGCAACAACTACGTCTAGCCTTGGTCTCTAACCAACAGTGTCCTCCTGGGGAAACCCTGCTCCATTTTCCTACATTCCCTGGGCTGCTCCCCACTTCTCAGGGGCTTTTCTCTTTGCCTAATTTTCCCTTTGCCTAATTTCATACTGGTCTGCCACGAGGGTGGGGCAGTTCGTGCTCATCTCCTCCGGAGCCAGCCAGGGAGGACGAAACTGACGTTTATTACATGTTTACTAAGTGACAGGAACTCTCCATCTGATATTTAATAAGTAACATGGTACGCCTATGAGGAAGCAGTTTACTTTTTACTTTGGGAAACTGAGGCTGATAAAATGAGAAATCAAAAATGAAATAAAATGAGGAACTCCAAGGTAACTCAAATAAGAGGAAGATCTGATGAGTGAACCCCCATCTCAAAACAAAACAAAACAAAGCAAAAACACAGAATCTGGAAAAACAAAAGCAGATCAAAACTTTTCCAAACCAAAAAGGTGGGAGAGGAGAAGGAAAAAAAAAAAAAAAGCCCATCTGGATGATTTAAAGCACTGTTCCCAATGCACGTGAATCTGTGAAGGGTGGAACTAGGCACACGGCACGACAGAAACTACTTCTTAGGACTGGTGTTGGGGAGACAAGTTCAGCAGAACCCGCCACTATTAGGGCTTGACGGAGATCGTGACTTAGGTTGAAGGCAGCAGAAGCTTCCTTCCCACCTCCTGCTCATCACTAAGCCAGTGGTTCTCCAAGTGAGGTCCCCAGACTAGCATCACTGGGAAGTTGTCAGAAGTCAAATTCTCAAGCCCCATCTCAGCTACTGGCTGGGTCTCAAACTCTTGGGGTGCGTCAGAATCTTCTAGAAAGTTTGCTAGGACACAGATTACTGGGCTCCACCCCCAGAGTTTCTGATAGGTGGGTGGGTCTGGGGTGGGGACTGCGGATGTGCACTTCTGACAAGGGCCCAGGTGATGCTGCTGCATGTCAGGACCAGGGCTCCACCTGGGAAGATGGAGACTTGAGCTGCCTTCTCCGGGGAAAGGCAAGTGAGCGCACAGTGGCAGGGGCTCCCCCCTTCCCAATTCCCTCCCAACACCCGCCCCCAGCCTCATACAGAGAAGAGCTCTCCTACAAACCATTATGAACTGCCCAGGGGAAAACAAGGGTTTGCAGAATTCTGCCTGCACTTGGAGCAGATAAACTTCAAACAGCATGAGCTGGGATAGGAGATGATAACTTAAAAAAAAAGGAGCAAAGATGGCCTTGGAAGAACATAATCGTCTCCTTTTCAAGAATCTCTGGCCAAAACCTAAAAACAAATGACCTTTTTACGTTTCTCTTCCAGTCACAGAACAAAATGTTATTTTAACCCAGGCAATAAATCCTCCCCCACACCTTGGAGGAGGGCTGGGCAGCAGAGTGGCTCTCATCCCTGGCTACACATAATAATCAACTGGGGAGTGTTTAGAAACACCTAAGCCTAACCCTCGAAGACTGACTTAATCGGAGAGGGGGGACAGGTGATTCCACCGTGCAGCGGGAACTGAGAATTGCTAGTTGGACTCGTCCGATCAGAGTCTGAGCTCGGTTCCAGAGCTAGAAGGTCACCTCGGAGCCCTTGTGCTTCCCAAGCTGGTCAACACAGAGCCAGCTCTGGGCTCCATAACCAGACCAACTGGGAAAAGATAACAATCTTGGGGGGTGGGTTTGACAGTAATTTGTCTCAAAATACCCCTCCCCTTCTCCACTCACTCCCTCTGCTCCCCAACACCTTATGGACAGGGGCTGATAAAAACAAAGATAGAGTTGATTTGTAAAGAAAATAGGAAACAGGAAACAGCTCACCATGCTATAAACCAGGGGGGAAAGGAACCAGGAGGTGTAAAAGATAAAATCTAGCAAATGCTGGCCTAAAGAGGAAAATGTCACTGATCAAAAACAACCGTAATGAAGTATTATTTCAAAGCCATGAGACTCCCGTTCCCTATGTCTGTACTGCCGATGTTCAAGGTTAAACCGCCAGGCTACTAGAGATAGGGGTGGCTCTGTGAATCTGGGAGTCCTGGGGAGAATTGGAGTGGGCCAATAGAGAGCACCAGAAGCAGGATAAGGGACCGTGTAGGGAAAGAGAAAGCGTGGGGCTGAAGAAAGGAGATGACTCTAGCCACGACTGCGCTATCCAGAACCTACAAGGTGCAAAGAAGAGCAGGCCGGCCAACTGCGGCCACAGAGCGAACTCCAGGTGCACCTGCTACAGACAGGAATGCACCTCGTTGGCTGCAAGACTCTGGGCAGCAGAGGGCAACAGGAGAGGACCACGCCTACAGAGGATGGGGGTTGGAAGGAACCAAGGACCTGCATGTAGTCTACTGCACCAAGAGTGGGGCACCCAGAAATCATCTCTCTGTCACTGCAGAGAATGCCTCCCATCCCCAGTGCTCCAAGTTAGTGTTGCCCATTAGAATCACCTAGGGAGGGGCGCCTGGGTGGCTCATTGGGTTAAAGCCTCTGCCTTCGGCTCAGGTCATGATCTCAGGGTCCTGGGATGGAGCCCCACATCGGGCTCTCTGCTCAGCAGGGAGCCTGCTTCCTCCTCTCTCTCTCTGCCTGCCTCTCTGCCTGCTTGTGATCTCTCTCTGTCAAATTAATAAATAAAATCTTAAAAAAAAAAAAAAAAAAAGAATCACCTAGGGACTTCTAAAAAAGCTCAGTGCCCTCGTCATACTCCAGACCCAATAAATTGGAACCTGTTGCGGGGGAGGAGCCGGGCTTCGGGATTCTTTTTAAAGACTCCTCAAGTCATTCCAAAGGGCAGCAGAGTCTGGGAACCATCTCCCTAAGTCCACATCAGGACTGAGAAAAGGCGTAGGAAGCGAAGAGTAAAGGGTTCCGGGGTGCTGGTGGTTTTGCCAGAATCTTGATGATTAGACAAAGGGAGCCCCCAAGATCCTCTCCTCACAAAGGTCCCTTCCCTTCTCCTCCTGCCGTACTTCCTCAACATGAATCCTTTTGGAAGTAAAGAGAAAGATTCAAATAGACTAGAGAGAAAGACTAATAAACTGGTTTGAAGATTCCTTTCGCGGGAAAGAAAGGGGCAGAAGCCTCTAGAACAGGCTGTTTGCCACAGAGAGCATGTGCTCAATAAGTATTTGTTGAGGGAGTGGCAAGAATGCCCCACGTCCCCGTGTGTCCTGCGTCCCCGTGTGACCAGTAACAGGTCACCCTAACCTTGGAGAAAGCAATCCTTTTCTTCAACTCCTGTTTACTCTGCACAAAAGAATCCATCCCACTTCTCTTTTATGCCCTCAGAGTCCGAAGCACATATAACCCCGCTTTTGCAATCTGCCAGGAAGCACACCCCTGCAAAAGAATCCTAGGCGAGGCCGAAAATGCAGATCCTCAGGCCCAATCCACCCTCCCCAACCACCCCCCACCGCCGCCACCGCAAAACTGGAATCTTTGATGTGGGACATGGAAATCTGCGTTAAGTAAGCTCTCCCCCAAGTGATTCAGATATATATCAAAGTCTGAGACGCACTGCTCCAAAGCTGGTTACCTACCACACCCTAGGAGCTATCCAAAACTGATACCTCAGGGTACAGCCAAAAAAAAAAAAAAAAAAGTTACAACTCTTTATATACATTTTTACTTAAAAAAAGTAAAAAATTATTGCCTGAGCTATAAGAGACAGAGACGTAGGGAGGATAATCGGTTAACTCAGAAGGTGCACAAGATGACCTTTAGAACAGAAATTTTCTTTTTCCTTTTTCTAATAGAAATTGCCTGTATCCATTGGTGTATAACCAATGGGGTATATCCATTCATCAAGACTCTTCAGCCTGGAGATGCTGGGGTGTCTCATTCGGTTAAGCGGCTGCCTTCGGCTTGGGTCATGATCTCAGCGTCCTCAGATCAAGTCCCACATCCGGCTCCTTGCTCCGCAGGGAGCCGGCTTCTCCCTCTGCCTCTGCCTGTCACTCTGCCTGCTTGTACTCTCTATCTCTCTGATAAATAAATAAATAAAATCTTAAAAAAAAAAAAAAAAGACTCTTCAGCCTGGATACTTTTAAATGGGTTCGTTCTACTGTATGTAAATCATAGAAAGTTGATTTTAAATGTTTTTTAAAAGATGAAAACAAGTGAGTCAATATTTAAGATCCAAATTAAGAATTAACGTTAGTTATGTGATTTTTAAGTAAATACATACATAATCAGAGTACATGCTCAAAATGTTCTCTACGGAGAGGGCTTTAGAATCAAAATGTTTGAAAACTATTCCCCTAGGTGACCTGATGCTCTGAGTGGGTGTGAAACAGATGAAAAACTTTCTCAGGGAGGAGGAGCAAAAAAGATGGCAAAACAGGGCTCTGCTCTCTCCTCAAAACCCAAGTCCAGCTCCTCTGCTCCGACTTAGTGAAACTGACTCTTCACTGGGCCTGAAATCCTAAGTCTTCCTGGATTCTTTTACTCCTTTTCACCCTCATTCTGGGGCCTTGCCAACCCCAGAGTAGCCTATATAGGTAAAGATCAAAGACACCTGTTTGGAAGTAAATATGGCCAGGAACTATAAGCAAATTAGAACCCTTTTACAGAAGGAAAACAACCCTGCATTCATTTTCTCTGTTCACTTTGGCCATCTCTCCATTACGTAAAAAGTAGAAAGTATTTTGTTGGCAGATGCTTCCTTGTCCCTCACTCAACATTTCATCAAGATTCACACTATCCTATCACTCATAATGTCCTTACGTCCCTTAGCTTAATTTCTGCAGAAAGCGGCAGGAATTGAAAGTCAGAATCAGCCAAGTGAAAATAAACATGAAGCAAATCTAAAAAGGGAATAGAAATTCCCAAATGATTCCGATGGGGCACGCCCCCCTCTGGGCCCTGATACCGCCATCAACCTGACAGCTAGACTTGGCGGACAGAGCACACTCAGTAACTGAAGGGACTTCCGGGAAGACTCCAGCTCTGCAAATACACCACACAGATGACATGTGACATGCAAAAGTAAAAGGCAAACCTTCAAAACAAGTGTCAAAACTGTGTCTGGCTAGACACAGTAGGACAAATACTGTATGATTCCATTTGCAAGAAATATCCAGAATGAGGCAAATCCATGGAGACGACAGGTAGATTAGAAAGGGGTGGACAGGAGAGGGGAGAACAGGATGACTGCTGATTGGTGTAGGGTTTCTATGTGGGCTGAGGAGAATGTTCTGGAACCAGAGAATGGCAATGATTGCATATCATGAACATACTTATCGCCATTGAACTGTATGCTTCCCACCCACCCCCCCCCCGCCACCACCCAGTCTGGAGGTCATTCTTCTTTTTTTTTTTTTTTAATTTTAATTCCAGCATAATTAATACACAGGGCTATACTACTTTCAGATGTCTGTTTAGTGATTCAGCAGTTCTATCCATTTACTCAGTACTCATCAAGATTAAGTATGAACTATGCACTTGGAAATGGCAGGGGGAGTAATACAGGGATACTGGTCAAAGGATGCAAATCTTCAGTTATAAAATGAATATATTCTAGAGACCTAAGGTACACCATGGTGGCTATAGATGATAATACTGTATACTTGAAATCTGCTAAGAACTCTGCTACTTTCTTAGATCTTAAGTGTTCTCATCATCATCATCAAAAAAAAAAAAAGGCATAAACTTTCTTAGATCTTAATTGTTCTCATCATCATAAAAAAAAAAAGGCATAAACAGATGAGGAGATAGATAGGGTAATTAGCTTGATTGAGGACATTATTTTACAATGTACACATATATCAAAATATCACAGGGGCACCTGGCTGGCTCAGTCCATGCAGCATGAGGCTCTCGATCTCAAGATCTGGAGTTTGAGTCTCACTTTGGGGGTACAGATTACTTTTAAAAATAAAAACAAAATACCACATTGTATACCTAAGTATATACAATGTTTCTTAGTCAATGGTACCTTATAGAAGCTGAAGAGAAAAAAAGAACAGTATTTACCTCTATCACCTCTAAGATGGGGGAGATAATCAAGAAAGGGAATTCAGGCGTGTCTGGGTGGCTTAGTCAGTTAAACGTTGGACTCTTGATATCGGGGTTCAAGTCCCATGGCAGGCTCCACACTGGGCATGGAGTCTACTTAGAAAAGAGAGAGAGAGGGGCACCTGGGTGGCTCAGTGGGTTAAAGCCTCTGCCTTCAGCTCAGGTCATGATCCCAGGGTCCTGATCAAGCCCCGTATCGGGCTCTCTGCTCAGCGGGGAGCCTGCTTCCTTCTCTCTCTCTGCCTCCTCTCTTGCCTACTTGTGATCTCTGTCTGTCAAATAAATAAATAAAATCTTTAAAAAAGAGAGAGAGAGAGAGAAAGAGAGAATTCGGGGGACAGTTAAATGAGTAATATTGTATTTCTGAAGCTGATTCATGTGTACACAGGTAACTCATTGGATGCTTTATATATTTTCATAAGAGTTAAGTATCACAGGGCGCCTGGGTGGCTCAGTGGGTTAAGCCGCTGCCTTCGGCTCAGGTCATGATCTCAGGGTCCTGGGATCGAGTCCCACATCGGACTCTCTGCTCAGCAGGGAGCCTGTTTCCTCCTCTCTCTCTCTCTCTCTGCCTACTTGTGATCTCTCTCTGTCAAATAAATAAATAAAATCTTTAAAAAAAAAAAGAGTTAAGTATCACATAATAAAAACTTTAAAGAGAAAATTCTTTTAAAAATTAGAACATTAACATATCATTTTATGGCCTTGGAATTGGATAAACTAAAAAAAATTCTGATAATGCCAAGTGCCAGCCGGCATTATCTTATTATATTATCTTATTATATAAGATGGGGAAACTGGGACTCTAAAACAGGAAACTCTTTGTCAGAATCTGGAAAAGTTGAAGCTGTGCGACCATTCAGCCCAGCAATTCCATTTCCTCATGACCTAGCTACTCTGGAGAAGCACCAAGAGACATGTATATTCTTGACATCAGGATTTTCTACAGCAAAAAAACTGGAAATATCCCAAATGACTGTTCCTGGGGTCACAGGTACTGAACTATGCCAGAAATCACAGAATGAAATACTATACAGCCGTTAAGATGAATAAATTAGATCCTTATGTATCACTAGGGATATATCTCCAAAGCATAACATTGAAAAAAATTCTCAAATATATAAAACAATACTGCATTTTGTACAAGGATACAAACATGTACATGAGGAAATCATAGAATTCACGGAGGGGCAGAAGACACACCATAAATCCTGATAGAGGTTGCTTCTGGGGAGAGAAAGGAATGAGACTAGGAAATAGAAAATAATATTTGGCCTGTTATGGCTTTTATTGTATCTTAAAAGAAAAGCAAAATGAAAAGCCTAAGTATTTCTTATTCTGGGAGGTGAGTTGTAAGCTTATTTATCTTGTATTTTCTTTTATATAAATTTTGTTATGTTTTTAGAATATAGATTAATACTCTGATGCTTGTTATATTATTCTTTGCAGGGCACCTAGGCAGCTCAGTCAGTTAAGCGTCTGACTTTGGCTCAGGTCATGATCTCAGGGTCCTGGGATCGAGCCCCATATCCAGCTCCCTGCTCAGCAGGAAGCCTTCTCTTTCTCTCTCTGCCATTCCCTCAGCCTATGCTCTCTGGCTCGCTCTTTCTCTCTCTCTCTGTCAAATACATAAATAATTTTTTAAAAAGAATATTATTCTTTGCAATCTGCTTTCCCCCCCCCCAAATGTATTAAATAGTCAATTAAACCTCTTCCATCTAACTACACCACCCAAAGTTACAAGTAACCAAACAGGAAAGGCATACAAACAGGAAAGAGCCCAAAGGAAACACCCACATTGGCAAAAACCGCAAAGCTAGTTGAAAACACTAGAGAGCCTGCTTCACACAGTTAAACGGTCATGCTTGGAAGGAAAAAACAAAAAAAATACAAACAAACAAACACAAAAAAAACCCAGAAAACAAAAAACCCACTCAACTTGAATTAATGGAAGATCCTACTTCACAGAGTTACTTCCCCACGTTAAGTAGCTTGTTAAGTAATCGTGCTGTTGGATCTGGGTTCAACAACTCTGCCAGCTATCTGCTCTGTGGCCTTCTGGAAATTTCTAACAGCTCTGGGTCTGAATTGACTTCTATTAAGAAAGGATTTATAATATCTACTTCCAGAGTCATGGAAAAGACCATCTTGGACACCATCTCTAAACTGCTTGCCATCATGCTTGATACGTAGTTATTTGTTCAATAAATGGTAGTTAACTGTTTGCATCAGAACTGGGATCAGAACTCCACATATATGTGGGCATATATTTTGGCAAAGCAAATGGAAACATCCCAACTGATGTACCAAAACAAGGAAATACCCAACACTGAAGCAAGCATGTTCACTAAGGTGTACAGCTAAAAGCATTGTGAGAG
The DNA here is from genome assembly GCF_011764305.1 of Mustela putorius furo. Taxonomy (NCBI): domain Eukaryota; kingdom Metazoa; phylum Chordata; class Mammalia; order Carnivora; family Mustelidae; genus Mustela; species Mustela putorius. Next base: position 92,094,401 of record NW_025421998.1, read on the forward strand.
GGGCACTTGGGTGGTTCAGGTCATGCATGATCCCAGGGTCCTGGGATGGAGCCCCCGCTTCAGGCTCCCTGCCCAGCAGGGAGCCTGCTTCTCTCCCTCCCTCTGCCTGCTGCTCCTCCTGCTTGTGCTCTCTATCAAATGAATAAATAAAATATTTTTAAAATTTTTTAAAAAATAAAACCCATGTAAGAAAGACTAGAACTACAGGATAGATAGGAGAAGTCCTATCTATGAATATAAAGGAATTTTTATATAAAACAGTATAGAGGAGATTTTATAAGTCCAGCAAAATGCAAACTGTCCTCAGGCAACTGATAGAAGTATCACTTGGTCAGCAGATCCCATTAACCTGCAGGAAGTCCTTAGACTCCTACATGTCAAGTTTTAGATTTTATAAATTTCTCAGAAGGGGGAATATTTCTAAAACACACTTGGGGGAAAAAACATATTTTTAAGTTTTGAGTTTAAAAAAAAAAAGTTCTCCCAAGGGCCCTATTATGAGGACAAAATACACTTTAATGGATAAAAATTTGTAATTCTAATTCAAAAGTGATGAAAAAGGAAATAAAAAAATACAACTAGATGAATACATTTAAGAAGTGAAAATTTATCGCTTCACTAAAAGAAAAAAAAAAACTTTAATGAATTCCCCAGAGGAGCCATCCAAATTTGAAAGACCGAATTAGCCCTGTATCCTATCTCTCCTTTTAAAATACATAAAAGTCCTGGTTAACAACCCAATTATAGGAGTTTAAAATGGTTTTGATGTTTCAAACCACACACACAAAAATACAATAATATCCATAAAACAAAAAACTAAAGTTTCTAAAAAAAATAAAGTGTCTAAACATATTGTGTATAAGAAATTGCAAGTTTCTTTACATATGGGTATGTAACATATTTAAACAATTATGGATTATATCTTTGTAGGTTTCTTCCTGAAAATGCAAGTCCTATCATAAGACCATCAGGGAAATTTGAATGCCAACCATATATCAGATTATATTAAAATTGTAATTGCAAAAATTTGTGATTGTTATACTATAGTTATGTTAATAATAAAACAGAGTCCTTACCCTGTAGAGACACTAAAGAATTTACGGAACACATAATCTCCGGGATTTGGTTTAAGATAACACATTAGGCGCTGGGGACAGGGATGGAGGGGGAGAAATAAATGAAACAAGACTGACCATATTTTGAAAACTGTTGACTTGAAATGATGGGTACCTAGCACGTCATCATTCTCTTTTCTGTAATATATTTTGAAACTATCTAGAGTAAAAAATTAAAATATAACATATATATTTAAAACTAAAAGCCAACACTCGTTGAATTTTTAGTAACAGATCAGAAAAGCACCAAAAAAAAAAAAAAAAGGAAGAAGATAAATCCCTTCAACTCTGCTGTTATTCAGGATAGTACTAGAATGTTCCTTCCCTTTCTATCCTCCACCCCCTGCCCTCTTCCTCCTCCCAGATTTCCTGGGTCGCTGTGATTTGGCGGATTCCCTCTATACTCATTCATAATTTACCAAAACTTAGAAACCAACTTTCAATTTGGTGCTTCCCAACATATTCAATAAATATATGTTTTTTCAATAATGGAGCACATTCAGCACTTTTTAAGAAGTTTCACCATTTTGTCCTAAAAAAAAAAAAAAAATGTTTTATCTCATCTACCTCATCCATTTAAAACACCAGTCTTGGGGCGCCTGGGTGGCTCAGTGGGTTAAACCCTGTGCCCCCGGCTGGGGTCATGATCTCAGGGTCCTGGGGTCAAGCCCCGCATGGGGCTCTCTGCTTGGTGGAGAGCCTGCCTCCCCCTCTCTCTCTGCCTGCCTCTCTGCCTACTTGTGATTTCTGTCTGTTGGATAAATAAATAAAATCTTTGAAAATAAATAAACAAACAAACAAATAAATAAATAAAACACCGGCCTTTTGTATGCTTTCCTACACACATACTGGGGTGAGTAATCCAAAGGTTTTTGCTAACAAGCACAAGATCAAAAGAGTGATGGCCACTATTTTGGACACCAAGACACCACTTAAAGTTTTTAAGGAGGGGCCAAGTGTAGAAAGTGGTATATCAAGAAAAATGATTGAGCAAGAGTGCACAGGGACAGAAAAGATGGGGAGAAAGACTATGGTCAGAGAGAATCATTCACTAATTGAACAAGCATTCAATCACAAGTGGGATGGATGAGGGAGACCCAGCTGGAAGGGGATAGGAGCCCTCAAGGAAAGGGCTCGGTACTGTGAAGGGTGAAGAAGGGATTGGGGCAGTGCCAGACACCCTCCCCTGGAGGAAAGAGGATGAGTGTAACCGGCTGGCAGCACATCCAGGTACAGATGTTGCTCGGACACTGGGGAAAGAAGAACCCAGAGGTAGCAGGAAGGCGGAGGCAGCCCATATACTCATGGGAGCCATCTTTGTAGATGTGACAGCTGAACCCAAGGGAGTGAGCTCTCCTCGGGAGAGACTGGGAAGACAGGTCAAAAGGCTTAACCCAAAACCTCGGGGCACACTATACTAAAGAGGCAACAAATGAACAAGTGGAAACCCAGAAGCAGCTGCCCGGGAGAGCCGCCGCACTCTTTCAAAGCGGTCCCAAGAGCGGGCAGTCACCCGCTCAAGCCACCACGGAGAACTTGGGGCAGGAGCGCTGGGAGAAGACACTACTTCATCGGTAACCTCGAAGAGGACCATTCTGGCCAGGTGGTGCGGACTAGCCTCAGAGATCAGGGAGGTAATAATGAGGGGCATGGAGGGGGCTGGGAACCGAAGGCCAAGCGCAGGGCCAGCTCGCTGCGGCACAGACAATCCGGGCGCGGAAAGGGACGACGGTAGCACAGAGGGAAAGACTCACGATTCCACACAGGGGAGGCGTTTCCCTTCCTTCCCAAACCTGCCTCTGAATGCTCTAGACCCAGGCTGACCCAAAACTACTGTATTCCTCTGGGGGTGGGGAGATGAGCGTGGTCTTCCCCGGGGCGATGGGGAGTTAGCCAAATCGAGGACAGGTGTGGAGGCGCTGGGCGCAAAGGAACCGCCAAGTGCAGGAGCGCTGGCGGGGCCGGGGAAGCACAGGCGCGAGACTGGAGGTACGAGGTCCCCACGAGGGCGCGCCCCTCGCGGAGCAGCACCCCTGAGAGTGCTCCCAGACCTGAGCCTTGCGAAGCCGCCACCCCCTCCCTCTCATGCACTCACCGATCCGTCTGCGTATAGTTGCACCGACCCAGCAGGTTGAGCTTGCAGAGGTGCAGGTCTTCGCAGGGTCTCTGGCAGAACTTGCGACGGCAGACCCGGGCTCCCGTGGTGGCCACCACGGACCGGGTGATCCCTTCCCTGCCGCCCGTCTCCAACAGCACGAAGCGGTCGGGCCCAGCCTCCTCCAGCACCTCGAGGAGCTGCCCCTCCGGGAGCCTTATCTCTTCGAGCAGCGCGTCCAGGGCCATGCGGCCCCCGTGGGCGCACAGGACTTTGGTGATGAAGCAGCACACCTCCGGGTCCGCCATGGCGCGCTGCGCTCTCCGGCCGAGACGCCGGACTCTGCTCCGGGGAGAATCGAAACTTACTGGAGTCCGGGGGCGGGCGCGGGCGGTGCGCGGGCGGTGCTCGGGCGGGCGCGCCCCGGGCCAGCGAGCGCGCGCTCCTCGCCGCCGTTAGCCGAACCAGGCGCTTTCGCTTTCCTGCTCGGCCCGGGGTCGAGAGGCCAGAACTCACCCACCCGAGCCCGGTGGCAGGCTGCAGGTCACCCGCGACGGCCGCCGAATGCGAAGAGAGTGGACGGCGCGCGCCGATATGCGGGCCACCGCCGCGACTGACCGACCCCTCGATCGCTTCTGGGCTCCGCGAGGGTGACGTTCCCCAGCTGGAGCCCGCGAGGCTTCTTCCGAAAGAAGAGAAACTAAAAGTGATCTGGGGCTCTGGTGGAGTTTTTATAAGCCAGCCCAAGTGGCGAATGACGCGCGTCTTGGGAGCCCCCTTGAGGAGGTTTCTGTTCTCCACCCCACCCATTCCGGGAAAGCACAGAACGCAGCGCGCAGGGCTGGGCACCCTACCTCCGTTAGAAGCCAATCTTCTCTACGACTCCAAAGCTTCGATGCTACGATCCTCGATCTGTACTTGGGGAAGTAATGCTGCGATCCTCGATCTGTACTTGGGGAAGTAATGCTGCGATCCTCGATCTGTACTTGGGGAAGTAATGCTGCGATCCTCGATCTGTACTTGGGGATGTAATGCTGCGATCTTCGATCTGTACTTGGGGAAGTAATGCTGCGATCCTCGATCTGTACTTGGGGAAGTAACCTGAGCAAACACAGCCATCAGGGTGGAACCTGCAGGCTACCCGAGGTTCCCCATATCGGGCCCCCACACCCCAGATCGTGATCCACCCAGCCAGGACCTATGTGCTCTTTCTCCCCCAGCACCATGCCGTCTTAAAGAACAGCGACGAGTGCTCTTCCTCGTTCGTTTTTGTTTTTGTTTTTTGCCTTTTCAAGGGCTTTTAGAAGAGACACTTGATGTTTTCTTGCCTGCCGTGGATCGGTAACAGGGGGGCCGCAGGCACCGCTTAATTCCCAAAAGCAAACGGTCACAGGCGTGCTTAGACGTATGCCAAGATCTCAGGTAGGTCTCTCTCTCTTCAGATATTTGGACAAGGCCTTATCCCTTGCGGAGACCCTCTTGGACCCCCAGGATGGGGATAAAGATTATTTTAAAAAGAAGACATTTGAGCTACAGAAGACGCAAAAAGAAATTTTATCTGAAATTCTCTTAATCTGAAAGCGGAGCCTCCCGAAGATACCGCTACCATTCACCCCCTTCAAAGGGAGCTTCCTGCTAATTCAGCTGCCCGGAAGAGACAGACTGACCCATTCCATTAGCATCAGAAAGCCCAATAGAACTTTCTATACTCTCCCATTGAAGCCCTAAAATAAACTCTTTTTTTTTTATATATATATATATATATATATATATATATTTTTTTTTTTTTTTTAAGATTTTATTTATTTGACAGAGAGAGAGAAATCACAAGTGGCGGGCAGAGAGAGACAGAGGAGGAATCAGGCTCCCCTTGGAGCAGAGAGCCCGTCGTGGGGCTCCATCCCAGGACCCTGGGATCATGACCTGAGCCGAAGGCAGAGGCTTTAACCCACTGAGCCACCCAGACGCCCCAATAAACTCTTTTATTAAATTGACTTAAATAAATTGACTTATTAAACTTATTAAAGTTTATTAAACTTACTTATTAAACTTATTAAAAATTAAAATAAATTGACTTATTAACTATAAATTGAGGTATATAAACGTCAGCTATTCCAGGACTTTTCCATTACTGGGAGCTCCTCCCAGCTCCCAAAGTGAAAATAAACCTCGTCCTTTCCCTGTTGATCTGTCTATTGTTAGTTAATTTGCAGATCCCCAACCACCCTATCCAAGTTGGAAGAAGAAAAAGGTTTTCCTCCCAACACTCCCAGGTAAAATAAATGGGTCATTGATCAGATAGTTGTGTTTTTTTAATGATACATTTGATTGTCAACTTAGAAATTCTTAAAAATGGGAGTGCCTGGCTGGCTCAGTTGGAGGAACATACAACTTTCTTTTCTTTTTTTCTTTTAATATTTTATTTATTTATTTGAGACAGAGAGTACAAGTGGGGAGGAGGGTCAGAGGGAGACGGAGAAGCAGACTCCTCACTGAGCAGGGAGACCAATGGGGCCTTGGATCTTGTCCTGGGTTCATGACCGGAGCCAAAGGCAGATGCTTAACTGACTGAGCCACCAAGGTACCCCAAGCATGCAACACTTTTTTTTTTTTTTTTAAACATATAATGTATTATTTGCTTCAGGGGTACAGGTCTGTGACTCATCAGACTTAACACAATTCACAGCACTCACCATAGCAAATACCATCCCCAATGTCCATCACCCAGCCACCCTATCCCTCCCCCTGACCCCCAGCAATCCTCAGTTTGTTTCGTGAGATTAAGAGTCTTCCAATCCCATCTTATTTCATTTTTCCATCCCTACCCCCCACGACCCACCTGCCCTGCCTCTCAAATTCCTCATAACAGGGAGATCATATGATAATTGTCTTCTCTGATTGACTTATTTCACTTAGCATAACACCCTCTAGTTCCATCCATGTCATTGTAAATGGCAGGATTTCAGATTTTTGATGGCTGCATAGTATTCCATTGTGTGATTGATATATATATACACATAGATAGATATAGATATAGATATAGATATAGATATAGATATATCTCACCTCTTTATCCATTCATCTGTTGATGGACATCTAGGTTCTTTCCATAGTTTGGCTATTGTGGACATTGCTGCTATAAACATTCAGGTACACCTGCCCCTTAGGATCACTGCATTTTTTTTTCATGTTTGTCTCTTTTATTGTCCTTACCGCAATGATAAGTACTAATTAATTTAGTTATGTACATATTTTCTTTTCAGTGTAACAGTATTCATTGTTTTTGCACCACACCCAGTGCTCCATGCAGTATGTGCCCTCCCGAATACCCTCCATCTGGTTTCCCCAACCTCCCACCCCCCACCCCTTCAAGACCCTCAGGTTGTTTTTCAGAGTCCATAGTCTCTCATGGTTCACTTCGCCTTCCAATTTACCCCAACCCCCTTCTCTCTAACTCCCCGTGTCCTCCATGCTTTTTGTTATGCTCCACAAATAAGTGAAACCATATGATAATTGACTCTCTCTGCTTGACTTATTTCACTCAGCATAATCTCTTCCAGTCCCGTCCATGTTGCTACAAAAGTTGGGTATTCATCCTTTCTGATGGAGGCATAATACTCCATAGTGTATATGGACCACATCTTCCTTATCCATTCGTCTGTTGAAGGGCATCTTGGTTCTTTCCACAGTTTGGCAACCATGGCCATTGCTGCTATAAACATTGGGGTACAGATGGCCCTTCTTTTCACAACATTTGTATCTTTGGGGTAAATACCCAGTAGTGCGATGGCAGGGTCATAGGGAAGCTCTATTTTTAATTTCTTGAGGAATCTCCACACTGTTCTCCAAAGTGGCTGCACCAACTTGCATTCCCACCAACAGTGTAAGACGGTTCCTCTTTCTCCACATCCTCTCCAACACATGTTGTTTTCTGTCTTGCTAATTTTGGCCATTCTAACTGGTGTAAGGTGGTATCTCAATGTGGTTTTAATTTGAATCTCCCTGATGGCTAGTGATGATGAACATTTTTTCATGTGTCTGATAGCCATTTGTATGTCTTCATTGGAGAAGTGTCTGTTCGTATCTTCTGCCCATTTTTTGATATGATTATCTGTTTTGTGTGTGTTGAGTTTGAATAATTCTTTATAGATCCTGAATATCAACCTTTTGTCTGTACTGTCATTTGCAAATATCTTCTCCCATTCCGTGGGTTGCCTCTTTGTTTTGTTGACTGTTTCCTTTGCTGTGCAGCAGCTTTTGATCTTGATAAAGTCCCAAAAGTTCATTTTCGCTTTTGTTTCCTTTGTCTATGGAGACATATCTTGAAAGAAGTTGCTGTGGCTGATATCGAAGAGGTTACTGCTTATGTTCTCCTCTAGGATTCTGATGGATTCCTGTCTCATGTTGAGGTCTTTTATCCATTTTGAGTTTATCTTTGTGTATGGGTATCACCACATTTTAATCTTTAGGGTAAATACCCAGTAGTGTGATTGCTGGGTTGTAGGGTAACTCTATTTTCAACTTTTTGAAGAACCTCCATACTGTTTTCAGGGTGGCTGCACCAGCTTGCATTCCCACCAACAGTGTAGGAGAGTTCCTCTTTCTCCACATCCTTGCCAACAGCTGTCATTTATTGACTTGTTAATTTTAGCCTTTCTGACTGGTGTGAGGTGATATCTCACTGTGGTTTTGATTTGTATTTCCCTGATGCCGAGTGATGTGGAGCACTTTTTCATGTGTCTGTTGGCCATTTGGGTATCTTCTTTGCAGAAATGTCTATTCATGTCTTCTGCCCATTTCTTGATTGAATTATTTGTTCTTTGGGTTTTGAGTTTGATAAGTTCTTTGTAGATTCCGAATACTAGCCATTTATCTGATATGTCATTTGCAAATATCTTCTCCCATTCTGTTGGTTGTCTTTTGGTTTTGTTGACTGTTTCCTTTGATGTGAAAAGCTTTTGATCTTGATGAAATCCCAACAGTTTATTTTGCCCTTGTTTCCCTTGCCTTTGGTGATGTTTCTAGGAAGAAGTTGCTGCGCCTGAGGTCAAAGAGGTTGTGCTGCCTGTGTTCTCCTCAAGGATTTTGATGGATTCCTATCTCACATTGAGGTCTTTCATCCATTTAGAGTCTATTTTTGTGTGTGATGTAAGGAAATGGTCCAGTTTCATTCTTTTGCAAGGGAATGTCCAATTTTCCCAGCACCATTTGTTGAAGAGACTGTCTTTTTTCCATTAGACATTCTTTCCAGCTTTGTCAAAGATTAGTTGACTGTAGAGTTGAGGATCTATTTCTGGACTCTCTACTCTGTTCCATTGATGCATGTGTCTGTTTTTCCGGTACCATACTGTCTTGATGATTACAGCTTTGCAATAGAGCTTGGAGTCTGGAATTGTGATGCTGCCAACTTTGGTTTTCTTTTTCAACATTCCTCTGGCTATTCGGGGTCTTTTCTGGTTCCATTTATGTTTTAGGATTATTTGTTGCATTTCTTTGAAAAAAAATTGATTGTATTTTGATAGGGATTGCATTAAATGTGTAGATTGCTTAAGGTAGCATAGACATTTTCACAATATTTGTTTTTCCATTCCATGAGCATGGAACATTTTTCCATTTCTTTGTGACTTCCTCAATTTCTTTCATGAGTACTTTATAGTTTTCTGAGTACAGATTCTTTGCCTCTTTGGTTAGGTTTATTCCTAAGGTTATTCCCTAAGGTTTATTCCTAAGGTTTATGAGGTTTATGCCTCTTTGGTTAGGTTTATTCCTAAGGTTATTCCCTAAGGTTTATTCCTAAGGTTATTCCCTAATAGGTTATTCCCTATAACCTATTCCTTAGGTTTATTCCCTAAGGTTTTGGGTACAACTGTAAATGGCATCAACTCCTTAATTTCTCTTTCTTCTGTCTCGTTGGTGGTATATAGAAATGCAATTGATTTCTGTGCATTGATTTTATATCCTGACACTTTACTGAATTTCTATATGAGTTCTAGCAGTTTTAAAGTGGATTCATTTGGGTTTTCCACATAAACTCTCATATCATCTGTGTGAGCCAAGCACACAACTCTTGATCTCTGGTGGTGAGTTTGATTCCCACAATGGGTGTAAAGATTACATAAATAAATAAAATCTTAAAAAGAAGAAATTCTTGAAAATGATCAACAGAAACTCTGCTTGGTAATTCATGGTAGATGAATAGTGTTTCTCAGGAATAGAATACTTTGACATGAAAGTCAGCCAAACATGCGGCCCTCACAGGATAATCTGACTTTTTGTTCCCTTTAGCTATTACTTCCATAATTGCCTTTAATCCACTTGGCCTTATTTGTGTTCTTTTTTTTTTTTTTTTTTTAATTTGACAGAGAAATCACAAGTAGGCATAGAAACAGGCAGGGGGCGGGGGAAGCAGGCTCCCTGATGAGCAGAGAGCCCAATTCAGGGCTCGATCCCAGGACCCTGAGATCATGACTTGAGCTGAAGGCAAAGGCTTAGCCCACTGAGCCACCCAGGCGCCCCCCCTTATTTGAGTTCTAACAGGTTCCCAGGCCTGGGATTTCATTTTCAAATAAGTTCAACATAGCATTTTCCATATGGTCTCTACGTTAGGTAGTCACTCTGAATATGCAGAAGTTAAATTTTATATATATATATATATATATATATATATATATATATATATTTCTCCTGTCCCCCCAGAACTTTTATTTGGGAAGAATTTGGGAAGATACAAAAAATAGTAAAACATAAGGGAATCAGTGGTTAAATGCTGCAGTGGGTATATAGGAGAATGGAGAAGGAAGATTTTGGAAGAATGGAGAAGGTAGGTTTGGCTCAAATGTTTGGGAAGAGAGGTCTAAAATTTTACTGAATTTGAATCCATGAAAAACAATATAAGGGATCATGAGAAGGGACAAGGGAGACTTCTGGGGAAATTTTAAAATGCGTGCTGTCACAGTTTGGGTTTCCCAGAAGGAAGATACTGATAAGGAATTAAGAGTACAGATGATCCCTGGGATGTAACCCTGGAGAAAGTCAAGGGGAAAAGCAGAATTTGTCCCAGAGAGCAGTCAGCCAAGGATACAGGCCTGACAAAGTTGGCCAGCCTGCCTGGGAGCAGGAGTCTAGCACTGGGCAGAGAAGCCTACAGCCTTGTACCACAATCCTGCTCAGTCATGGCCAGGGGCCACTGAAAAGTGCATGACTTGAGCTCAAACCCTGGAGCAGATCCTGAAGGAGCTAAAACTGGAGGCTTTCTGTTAAACACATCTTCTGGCAGTTGGGCAACAAGCCCTGACTTGATGGGGGCATCTGAGTGACACACCATGTCCACTCTAGTCTACCTTGCATACTGCGTGGATCTATTTCTCTGTCCCTATCAGGGAACATCTCTCTCAGGGCTCTCAGAGGCCACCCTCCCAGTGAGGGAACTTAGAAGAGGGAATTTCATGGGATGAACTCTAGCCTCTGTCACTGTAGTTGGCTACAAGGCCACAACTGGTCCTCATCATAGCTCTCCACAACTATCTATTCTAATTCTCCTCATCCTTCGCTCCCACCTTAGCTTCCCTGGGCGAGTACCCCAAGTCCCAGTGCCTAAGGGGTCCAAGCACCTTCTCAGGCCACAGTTACTATTTTTGTCCTCATTCACAGTCACAGGTGGGCCAACGAGTGCCAATTGAACCCAGAAAATTCATCAGAGTCCCCACAAAATCCTCTTTGTTCCCACTGTCTAATGGTTGCTCAGCCTCCCGCTGATGGGGTCAATGACCTCTGATGAGGCAGGGATTCTTTGTTTTACCTGCTAGTCTCTGACCGTTAGGAGGCCAGAGTGCTTGGTAGCAGCCATAACTTGTAGTCCAATGGGAACTTGCTGTGCCCCAGGTAAGAACGTGCCCCTTTTGGCGACCAAGTCCTCTAACTCTGCAGAACCCAGAGTTGTAGGGACAGAGAAGCCCACTGGGTCATTGGAATGATGCTAACTGGGGCCACTCATGGATTCCATTCCTTGTTTCCCAACCTATGCATTCTTTCTGTTGAAAACACAGCAACATACTAAGTTGTCTGATGGAAGGCACACACCATGATGTCCTGGGGGAAACGTCATTATTGCAGCTGGAGCTGTGACTACATCTTTAATTGGCCATTCCAATACTTTATCTATCCAGCAGCTTCTGGGTTGGTAAGGGATGTAATATGACCAGTGGACTCCATGTACATGGGCCCACTCCACGAACTCCTATGCCATGAAGAGTGTCCTCTGGTCAGATGCGAAGCTATGTGGGATTGCATGTGTGTAGATCAGGTGATATTTAAGCCCCCAGAGAATGTTGCCGGTGAGTGCCTGCAGCCAGGAAAGGCAACCACATACCTAGAAAGAGTGTCTATATCTGTGAGAGCTGGACCTTCCAGAAGAAAAGGGGCCCCATGTAGTCAGCCAGTCACCAAGCATCCTCTTGGTTTCCTGAAGGAATACAGCTTCACATTGGTTTTTACAGCTGGCAGATTAGACATTCAATGGTAGCAGTAGCTATATTTTGGTAAATGACCATCCATCCTGTTAGGTTTTTGTATCATCTCCATCTCTGCCATCATGGTTTCTCTGTTCAGGGGCCAATATGCAACAGTGAGGGTAGAGGGGCTCAGAAAAAGGTTACCTAGATTAACTGGCCAAATAATTTTATCTAGTTGGCCCATCTTCTGTAATAGATACTTACCCATGGGCCTCAACATGTGATACAAACAACTTCCCATTTGTGTCCACTCCTACATGTTCATCCACATACCTCTATTCCAGATTTTCTTGTCTCAGATTTTCCAAGGTCTGTCTTTTTTTTTTTTTAAGACTTTTTTTTATTCATTTGACAGCAAGAGAGGGAACACAAGCAGGGGGATTGGGAGAGGAGGAAGCAGACTCCCCACGGAGCAGAGAGCCTGATGCAGGCTCGATCCCAGGATCCTGAGATCATGACCCAAGCCACAGGCAGATGCTTAAGGACTGAGCCACCCAGGCACCCCTTCAATGTCTTTCATTGTGATGCTCCACCCACCAGCCAGGTGGGTGGACTCATGACCACACACCTGTTCTAACCTTGGGCTATTTTCCTGCCACACAAAGTGAATGACTAGGCGCACATCTCAAAGCTCCTCCCCCTGGGGAGAATTTCCTTCACCGCTATTTCTCAAGACCTCCCCCAAAGCGAGACACCACCACAGCCACCATTTCCAGCTTGTACTGAATCCTGAGATGATTCATTCATAACCTCCAACTTGGGCTTTTCCCCTCTTCCTTTAGCTGGTTATGTGGGACCTCCTCATGTGATCACAGGTGTAAGCTAGGAGTGGGGTGCCGGGCCAGGCACAGCGAGCAACTGGACAGGAGGGCTATGAGGGCTATGGACTCATGCAGCTCGCCTGTGCCCTCTGGTCCTGCTTGAGCTCAGTCCCAGAGAGGCCAGCTTTCTCTGATGATGGCTTCAATGCTAGGCCTGCCTGACTTTATGACTCGTCGTGTCCATTAGGACCTAGCTGGTGACAATGCCCTCTGAACCCATGATCATTTCTTATCTCTTCCAGGGCCCAGTGCCAAACTAGGAGCTGCTTTTCTGAAGGAGTGTAATTCTTCACCGCAGCTGGTATGAGCTTGTTCCATAACCCAAGGGCTCTACCTGGTGATTCTTCTACTGGGACTTTATAAATGCCACACTTACTCCATCACGGACCCCTCCAACATTACAGGCTATGGTAGATGATACAGTTCAAATAGAAGAGATGTTTGTATCACAGCCTGGATCTACTGTGGGGCTTCTTCCTGCTCTGGGTCCACTTAGAGCCAACGGCTTTTCATGGAACCCAGCATGTGGGCAGCAAGAGTTTTCTTAGGTGTGGAACGTGTTTCCTCAAGAATCCAAACATTCCTAAGAGGCTTTGGGCTTCCTCCCTTCCAGGAAGGGATAGGAGAGGCAGCAACTTGTCTTTGACTTAGGACATGTCCCAGCATGCTGCTGACCGTCAGGCTTCTAGAATCTTTGGGGAAGTGGCAGGTCACCAAATCTTGTAGGATCATCCTGCCTGAGCAGCATGGTATCATCTATGTAATCTGTCAACATGATGTTACATGGGAAGTCCAAATGCTCTAGTTCTCTTCAGGCTGTATCACAACAGAGGTCTGAAGAGTGAACGCAGCTCCATGGCAAACTGCAAATGCTTGTTAATCCATTCTGAGGGAATGGGAACTATTTTTTTTTTTAATATATATATGTTATTTATTTATTTGAGTGAGAGAGAGAACACACGTGAGCAGGGGGAGGGGCAGAAGGAGAGAGAATCTTCAAGCAGACTCCATGCAGAGTGCGGAGCCCCACAAGGGGCTCGATCTCACCACCCTGAGATCACAACCTGAGCCGAAACTAGGGAGTTGGAAGCTTAACTGACTGAGCTACCCAGGGGTCCTGGGAACAGGAACTATTACTGATCCTCTCCCCTGAATGGGATGGCAAGAAGACATTTGCCATATCAATGGCCACAAACCATGTATCTGAGGCTGCAAAGCTCTGCTCCAGTTAAGACCCCACACCTGGCACAGCTGGTATGGACTGGGATTTCTTCCTCCCAGTAGCCTGCAGTCATTCTTTGGGGTCCGTCTGGTTGCTGCAGGGTCAACACTGGGCAGCTAAATAGAGATAAGAGAGCAAAAACATTTCTTCGTCTTAGCAATATTTAAGAGTGGCCCTAATCTCTGCCGCCCCCCACTCCTGGAATGCAGGCTATTTTGTGGATACCATATTAACCTGGTGTGGGAGAGGTGTTGAGCGAGGTGTGGTGTCAGCTGCTTCCTCTTCACCTTCCCTTCTGTGATAACTCTTAAGCTACATGACAAGGAAGTAATGTGAGGGTTAGTCCAACTTCCAGGAATATCAATCCCAACTACACATTTAGGGATGAGGGAAATGGCAACCAATGAGTCTAGGGGCCCAGAGGACTCATCACGAGTTGGTTCTTTTCAGGAATCCATTTGCTCCCATTCTAACAGAGGGGCCTTGAGGTCCCCAGGTATCAGTCGACCTCTGATCTTGTGCACAAAAGTCATCCCAGTGTTGGGCGCCTGGGTGGCTCAGTGGGTTAAGCCTCTGCCTTGGGCTCAGATCATGATCTCAGGGTCCTGAGATCGAGCCCCATATCGGGCTCTCTGCTCGGCGGTGAGCCTGCTTCCCTTTCTCTCTTTCTCTCTGCCTACTTGTGATCTTTGTCAAGTAAATAAAATCTTTAAAAAAGAAGGGGAAAAAAAGTCATCCCAGTGTCTGCTATGGCCAGAGTGACTCTACCTGTGGCCTGTGATCTTAACTAGGCCAGTTCAATGGCCATTCCAGCACCCCTTGTTTCTGGCCCTCTACAGAATGATGTACATTATGTGATCACATCCTGCCGGAGAGCACTGGGAGATCTGTCATGGTCCCCAGCTCACTAACAGAGATACGAACTTCGATAACCTAATTCCCCCCTCTTGAAGCGCAGAAGATGCCAGGAACATAATTACTGTAAGCAGTTAATCATCTTCATGTATTCACTTTGATCTTACTGCTATGCTTTCCCTCACATCCTCTCTCTTTATAAAACCTGTGAATTAAACCTCAACTTCACAGAGAACAGCTGCTCAGCCTCGGATCCCCAGCAGCCCGACCCCTCGTCTGCAAGTTAGCCTGCATGCTACTCTGTGAACCATACGGGGTTGCCTGCTTCATGTTTTGGTCTTAAAGTTTGGAGGTCACTTCAGGGTTCCTCCACTCTTCACAGTCTCCCCCAGTGTTCTGTCACCCACATAAATGTTGAGATCTCTTTGGGGAAGGATTGGATTATAGTTCATTCTTGCCATAGTGTTTATAGGTTCTTCTCCCTGGGGATGGGGCCACGTCTTTAGTCACTGGCTCCTGTGTGTGAACACCATTCAGGGATGGAAACTGGGCAAGGAATTGTTACCTTTTATTGGGATGACTGTCTTCCTCCCTGTCTTGCTTATTAATCCTTGTCATCAGAAATTCCATTCTGTTCAAAGTCTCTGAAGTTCTCCACCAGTCGGGGCCACTGGATGCCACTCTGAATTTATAAACCTTTGGCTTCTGCCATTAAAGGCCATCAAGTGGGGGTATTTTATATCAAGGTCATATCATCCCCATTACTATCAGTAAGCCAAGTCCTAGAACAGCCCCTCCTTCCATCACTCATGTCCTATGGGGAAAGCACCACTGAGCTTCTTAGTGATGTTAGTGTCCCTCTCACCAGTGCATTCCCAGTAGCCCTGATAAATAGGATTCCACCTCAATGTCCTCTGAGTCTAATCATCTGCTGGGTCTTCTGCTGACCTAACACAATGGATCTATTCTGGAATGTCTATTTCTCTGAATTTTTTTAAAGATTTTATTTAAAGTAATCTTTACTTTTATTTAAGTAATCTTTTATTTAACTAATCTTTACATTCAACGTGGGACTCTAACTCACAACCCTGAGATCAAGAGTCACATGCTTCACCAGCCGAGCCAGCCAGGTGCCCCACTTTTCTGACTCTTTCAATCCTTTTATCTATTGTATGCCACAAAAATTTAGGCATGTCAACATCACTCTTCATGGGCTATCACTTTCCTCCCTGCAAGCTTGCAAGTGCATGCTCTCTCTCTAAAAAAAAAAAAACAGGGGCGCCTGGGTGGCTCAGTGGATTAAGCCGCTGCCTTCGGCTCAGGTCATGATCTCAGTGTCCTGGGGTCGAGCCCCGCATCGGGCTCTTTGCTCTGTGGGGAGCCTGCTTCTCTCTCTCTCTCTCTGCCTACTTGTGATCTCTCTCTGTCAAATAAATAAAAATCTTTATTTTAAAAAAAACAGAGACAGAGAGCTCATTTTATTAGTTGTTTAAAGATTTATTTATTTGATTATTTATTTAGAGTGCAAGTGGGTGGAAGGCCAGAGGGAGCGGGAGAGAGAATCTCTGGTAGACCATGCTAAGTACAGAGCCCGTACAGGGCTTGATCCCAGATACCAGAGCAGAAACCAAGAGTTGGACGCTCTACCAACTGAGCCACCCAGGCACCCCTAGATAGCTCTTTTTAGAGGATTGACAGGAAAGAAGAAAGAAGTTGGGAGGAGATGGGGGGGGGAGTGAGAAATCACTCAGGTAGCCCGAGAGAGAGATTTTTTGTTTGTCTGTTGACTTGTTTATTGCTGCTGTCTTCCTGGAAGATCTGGGTAGATGTGAACATTTCAAAGAACTAAATCTGGGGAGAGTGCAAAGCTGCAGTTGCCGGGGCATATTAGCGTGATATCAGGCTACGTGAAGCATTTGAACACCAAGCAGAGAGGGAAGCAAAACATACACCAGGCAGCGATGAGTCAGCTGTGCTAAGTCATAGAAATTAAAAGTGCATAAACATCAGAGGGCTGAGTCAGGTGGAATGTCCAAAGTCCATGGCAAACAGATGTTCTCTGTGAGATGTAGGAAGTCAAGGGAGGCATTAGTCAGCCAGACAGGGGAGGGCAAAGGTATGGAGCAAGCAGAGGGGAGTTCCCTGAACTGGGAGGGATGGGCTGTAGGTACAGGTGGACGGGTCAACCTGAGGTTTCTGACACCCACGTACAGAAGTTCAAGGCAGAACTGTGCATGGCAGGCAAAGAGAGGCCCAGCACTAGGCTGTATGTGGGTACCTTTAATGGCCTGGCTTCTTCCTTGGGTACAAGTCCACCAGGGATGGAACATGACTGAGGCAATGCCCTGAATCCCAAGGCACTGAGTGACAAGACCACCAGGTTCTAAGCCTTTACTATGTGTTATGTGCTTGAAATAATATGAAGGCTTAAACAAATGTGGCAAGTCCATACAAAGGAATATTATTCAGCTGTCAGGAGGAGTGAAGTACTACTACATGTTATAATATGGATGAGCCTTGAAAACATGCTACATGAAAGGGCGCCTGGCTGGCTCAGTTGCTAGAGCATGCAGCTCTTGATCTTGGGGTCATAAGTTCAAGCCCCATGTTAGGTGCAGAGTTTAATTTAAAAATAAAAAGTAAAAGGCTGGGCACCTGGGTGGCTCAGTGGGTTGGGGCCTCTGCCTTCGGCTCAGGTCATGATCCCAGGGTTCTGGGATCAAGCCCCACATTGGGCTCTCTGCTCAGTGGGAAGCCTGCTTCCTTTCTTCTCTCTCTGCCTACTTGTGATCTCTGTCAAATAAATGAATAAAATCTTTAAAAAATAAAATAAATTAAATTTTTTAAAAAAGTAAAAGGTGAAAACAGACTTTAAAAAAAAAAGTGCTAGGGCGCCTGGGTGGCTCAGTGGGTTAAGCCACTGCCTTTGGCTCAGGTCATGATCTCAGGGTCTCTCCCTCTAAAATAAATAAATCTAAAATATAAAAAAGCAATTACTATGAATTTATATGGGAAAATTTTGAGTTCTGCCAGATCTAAATAATCACCTCTCAGGCCTTTCTGATACTTTGCCAACAGATGCACAGAATAAATCTAGATAAAGCACAGATGCTTATAGACACAATTCAAAGCTCAGATGGCTTATTGCTGGGATGCTGAGTGTGGTTCCCAGGAAAGGAGCCTGACAGTGCCACTCTTCACTGCTCAAGCGTGAGCTGCCCCTCTAGATGCAAAATAAATGCTGCATGCTAGTTCCCCTTTTCTTTGTAAAAGTGAAAACACTCTTCAGATTTCTTTCAGTTGGCAAAAGCAACTACTAATGCAGCTTTTCCATAAAAGCAAAGGAGCCAAACTTCAACTTCCAAAAAGCAGGGAATATTTGTGCTTAAAGTCAGGGAATTATGTGCTTTAAAAGGATGAGTTCAATATTTGAATGACAGTGGAATAAAGCAATTACAAAAATATGTAGACTTCTTTAAAGAAGAGCTTAAAAATAATTTTGCTTTAGGGGCACCTGGGTGGCTCAGCGGGTTAAAGCCTCTGTCTTCCGCTCAGGTCATGATCCCAGGGTTCTAGGATCAAGCCCCACATCGTGCCCTCTGCTGGGCAGGGAGCCTGCTTCCCCCTCTCTCTCTGCCTGCCTCTCTGCCTACATGTGATCTCTTGTCTGTCAAAAAAATAAATAAATTCTTTAAAAAAATAATTAAAAAAATAATAATTTTGCTTTAAATCAACCAAAAGTAGACATATTTCTAACATTTGGAACCAAAAGAAATATAAGTATAGTGCTGGTGAATTTGTGCATTTCTTAAATCTACGCATGTTCCTATCTCTGAATATAAGGACCTATACAAGAGTGTATGTATCAGTGAATTATGGCATGTAGTCATTTACTTATTCTCCAAGTGATGTGTGGTAGGAGACAAGGGCTGGAGCATGAGGAGGATGCAAAAAAATCTAGGAAACCCCATGTGGCCTTTTTGAGCTTACGGTATATAGGAGTCTCTACAGGGCCAGTTGTATAGAGTGGCCTGTGATGTAATTCAGCTATGCCACAACAACCTATACACTTGGGAGAATACTCCAGATGTTAGTTCCTTAGTCTGCTAATTTTCAGGGTGAAACGTGGGATGCAAGCGCTGACAGACCCTACAGTTCAGACATATTGCTCCCAGCTGCCTCTGACTAGAGTCATGTAGTCCTTAGGCACTGTTAAAGAAACCTGTAAAATTGCCTCAGGAAATAATGTAAAGTTGCCTCCCAAAAGGTCAGTGGGATACTGTTCTGCCTGAGATAACAAACATAATGTGACATGTATGCAAGAAGAAAAACAATAATTTGCAGCTTAGCCGAAGTTACGGGATGTAGAACTTTCGCCTTTGTACTCTAGAGATGACATCACCAGTGCAATCTGCTCAGAATGTCTCGCAGTTCCAAGCCCCTAAAGCAGAACGACCAGGCCCCTGAAGCAGAACGACCACCTCGCTACAATCACACCGAAACCAGACTGGGAGACGCCAGAAGGGATAAGATGATCAAGAAGGGAAATATTATAGCTGGCCTAACCCGTAATCAACCACCATGACCCAAGGCCCTGAGACCCTTACCCTGGATTCTCGCCCTTTGAAAAACCCCTGCTTGTAAGCCACTGTGGAGCTGGGGACTTTTGAGCATCAATTCCCTCCTTCTCCGGGGTGGCGCCCCATCAATAAATAGCCTTTCTTCACTTCTGCAGAAGCTCCGTGTCCGTTGTTCCTGGCTTGCTGCCCGTCGGGTGGACGAGCTCTCGTTCGGGCGCGTTACAAAGTTCGCACTGCGTGTCCTTTAAGATTCCTTCCAGCGCTGACATAACACGATGCGATGGTTTCATCCTCCTGCAACCGCATGAACGCGGTTCAGGAATAAAGTCGATAAATTAAGTCGTCCAATCAACATGTATTTACTACAGTTCCTTATTATGTTTACGTAGGTAGATAAGGAATTGTATTTTGGTGAACTCCCGCCTAGAAACGCCAACTCCTCGGTTCAGCGATACTTTCTAAGCTTCTCTGAGTCCCGAGGCCCAGGATCACGTGCCAGTCAGCGCCGGGTGTTGCTATGGAGCCCAACGCGGTCCAAATCGGAAGTGGTCCTTCAAAATAACTTTCCCCGGGAACTCGTATTTGAAAAAAGGAATGCCGTTCGAATGCGTTTTTTCTTAAAGTAAACCCGTAAGTAGAGAAACAAACTTTCCCTCCCAGAACCCAGAAAGACGCCTCTCCTCCTTCATGAGAAGAACTTCCACTGCTTCAGCGACGGAGTCGGGCGGAACCAAATAGCCGCGGGCACCGGTTCTCCTGAGAGTGCTTCTCGTCGACGAACCAAACCCCACCCTCGCAGGGTTGCCGTGGAGACGAAGAGTGCTGTGTGCCTGCCTGAGGCGCTGAGGCTGGGCCTCTCCTGTCTGTCGGTCCCGGGAAGGGGCTCCCCGAACCAACGCCAAGATGGTTAGTGGCTCTGAACAGTGAGGGAGAACCTTGAGTGGAACCTAGGACCGGAGATCGGAGGTTCCCAGCACACGTCTGGGTGAAGTCTAGGAGTGTCAGCGGAGGATGCTTTCCCCGCCTTACGCCGGTTCTCACGGGAGACCGGGATGCAACTGTAAACACCTCGCAGCTTTCTTCCCTCTGCTTCTCTGTCTCCGCGCGGGGGTGGAAAGCAGATCGAGGAAGGGCGGAGATGACAGAAGCTGCGCGAAAGCCTCGCTTAGCCCGCGCGAATGAATTGATCAAGAAGATTAGGTGTGGTAGCCGTTGGGTTCCGCTCAAGCGCAGGGTGACGGCCCTTTTCGGTAAAATACGTGATCCCGAGAGCTTGAACGGGTTTCCCTGAGGTTCCGTTGGTAAAAGTTTGACTTGCAGATTCTGGGGCTGTCGCCCCAAGTTTAAAACTGACGGTCGGAGTTCGATGTCACTGCTGTCTTCGTTGCTTCCTTCACAGATGCTCTCAAGGGCCAAACCGGCTGTAGGCGGGGACCTACCGCACACCGACAAAAGAAAGAAGAAAGGGAGGAAGATTCCGAAACTAGAGGAACTACTTTCGCAAAGAGATTTCACTGGAGCTATTACCCTACTGGAGGTAATGTGCAAAGAAGGTTGCTTCTTAAAAGGGGGTGAATGCTCGGGCGAATGCCGCTTGTTGTGCTCTTGGAACAGGTGGGCGCTTTGGAGGGGGCCGGGGGGGGGGGGCTTCCTGTAAATTTAGTCAGGCACAGACTGCTGATTCCGTGTTAACGATAGACCTGATTAAAGATGAACTAAGAAGGGGCGCCTGGGTGGCTCAGTGGGTTAAAGCCTCTGCCTTCGGCTCAGGTCATGATCTCGGTGTCCTGGGATCGAGCCCCGCATCGGGCTCTTTGCTCAGCGGGAGCCTGCTTCTCTCTCTCTCTCTCTCTCTCTCTCTGCCTGACTCTCCGCCTACTTGTGATTTCTCTCTCTGTCAAATAAATAAATAAAATCTTAAAAAATAAAAATAAAATAAATAAATAAATAAGTCAATAAAATCTTAAAAAAAAAAAAAAAAAGATGGGGTGCCTGGGTGGCTCAGTGGGTTAAGCCTCTGCCTTCGGCTCAGGTCATGATCTCAGGGTCCTGGGATCGAGTCCCGCATCGGGCTCTCTGCTCAGCAGGGAGCCTGCTTCCTCCTCTCTCTCTGCCTGCCTCTCTGCCTACTTGTGATTTCTCTCTCTGTGTCAAATAAATAAATAAAATCTTTAAAGAAAAAAAATAAAATGAACTAAGAAGACAGACCTACTTCTTGAAGGACACTTTGGGTTACCTCTAGTCCCACTATGGTGAATTCAGCTAAAACTATGGCGGGACATTTAAAATAGCATCAGTTCGCGCAGTGAACTGATGCTATCCCGAGTGCTGACCAACTTATGTTTATTCCTATTATATGTTATAAAGTCTGGATCATTTATATAATACCACCATGCTTCATGCTTCTTGTCTAGAGCACTGTTTCTTCAGAAAATACTTCAAATCTCTATGGCAGTAGTTCTCAACTTCTGATACACATCAGGACCACCTAGGCTGCTTATTAAAATGTATATTCCCAGACTCCTGCCTTAGGGATTCTCATTCTTTCCAAATCGGTCTGCAGTGGTGCTCAGGAACCTGCATTTTTGACAAGTGGCCCAAGTGCTTCTGATGTAGGTGATCCAAGGATACTACGCTTTGAGAAGCTGCCTTGTGGGAATCACACGTTGTTGGGGGATGAAGGGGCACACCAAGGAATGAAGAGAAGAGTTTTGACAGGACAATCTGGTTGTGTGGTGCCAGTCATTTCTCCAAAGCACTACTCTGGCTATATGTAATCTTTCAGTACTTGTAATCTATCAATAATAATTGTTTTAATTAGTTTTATATATTCCTCAGTCTTCCATGTACAGTCTTCTGTTTCTCATTAGCTCTGCTATCGAGAACTTTGTTTGACTTTTTTGGTGTCAGCATTCTCATCTTCAAATTGGGGAAGTTGGGGGCACCTGGGTGGCTCAGTCGGTTAAGAGTCTGCCTTTGGCTCAGGTCATGATCTCAGGGTCCTGCGATGGAGCCCCATGTCGGACTTCGTGCCTGACAGGGCGTTTTCTTCTCCCACTCCCTCTTTCCCCTCCTTTGCCCCCTCCCAACTCATGCTCGCGTGCGCACGCTCCCTCACTCTCTCAAATAAAGAAATAAATAAATAAAATCTTAAAGAAATAAATAAAGTGGGGAAGTTGACTTGGAAAGACCTTCTAGCTCTGTAAATCAGTGGACTAAGTGGTCGTTATATATCTAATTTGTATCAGTCCCCTTTCTCTTCTCTCTTGTCTTTGAGATGATGACCACATTTTCCTTCCTGTGTAATCCCACACTGCTTTTAAGTTATCAGGGAGGCTCTGTTCTATGCTTATTCTTAGGTGAGTGGTTAAAGAGCCATGGTGTATAGGAATGGGTACTGCTGTGCTTTGGGGGAGGGGGGCCTCATGAGCTTTCCTGTGGTTCCAGGCAATTCCTGAAGCAAATTCAGGGAGACTTCGAATAAGAATTTCTTCAGACTTAAGGCACTGTCCTCAGATCCACAGCGTTTTGTGTAAGGAAGACTTGTAATGTTACGGTGTTAACTTCAGGAGTAAGTTCTTATCCTAGAGCAGGAAGTATTAATGGTTGTCTTCATCTTGTAACAGTCAAGGCACCAGTGTTCTGTAGGAATGCTCTATAAATAGGTGTTCGCTCCCTATTTAATTTTTTTTTAAAGATTTTATTTATTTATTTGACAGAGAGAGAGAGAGTGAGAGAGGAAACACAAGCAGGGGGCGTGGGAGAGGGAGAAGCAGGCTTCCTGCCAAGCAGGGAGCCCGATGTGGGGCTCGATCCCAGGACCCTGGGCTCATGACCTGAGCTGAAGGCAGATGCTTAATAACCGCGCCACCTAGGCACCCTCCCACTTCATTTTCTTTTTAACCAGTTTTTTGTGTATCAGCCTGTAGAATGGAAAACTCTCACCTTATCATGGGAGTTCAAACTCGTCCTTCAAGGCCTCATCGCTTTCCTCCAAAACAGGACTTCCGTTGGCTGGGATATTTTTTCACAATGCACATAAATGAGGCCAGTCTTCTCAATATCCTTAATTCTTATAGGCCCTGGTAAGCCTATTTAAGAGTAACAGAATGATTTAATGGCTTATTCTCAGTGAAAGGTACCCGTATGTGTGCGCTAATGGGACAGGTTTGATGTGTGCGTTGGAAGGCAGTAGAGCATGGAGGGTGAGAACACAGGTGATGGAGTCAGTGGACTGTGGTGGTCCCTGCTACTGCCCTCCCTGGCTGTGGTGGTCTTGAGTTCATTGCTTAATCTCTCTAACCTTCAGAAACTTTGCATAAATCTTGAGTTTCTTAATAGCCCCCGGAATTGTTATGGGGATAACTCTTAAATACTTTCTGGAATAAGATGTCCATTAATCCAGGAAAACAAAGGTGAAATATTTGAAAATATATGTTTCTTTCAACTGGAAATATTAAGTGAACTAGATTTTTCATCTTGTGAATATCTAAGAAATAATCTGTCTGTGCTATAGTTTTCTTGAGTAATGTACAAAGCAAACATTGAAATTCTTTTCATTCCTAACATTGAAAAGAATTGAGACCATCGGTACAGTTACACACATTGTTTCAGTATAGCCTGTTTCAGTTGCTCTGCAGCAGCCATTCTTCTAGCATTTGATGATACTTCCTGGAATAAGTGGAATGTATATTCTGTTAGTTTTTGCAGCATTCAAAAAAAAATAAACGTTTCTGTGACAATTAGAAGGAAATTGTGCTGGGGCGCCTGATGACTCAGTCAGTTAAGCATCAGACTCGATCTCAGGCCAGGTCTTGATTGCAGGGTCATGATTTCAAGCCCCGTAAGTTCAAGTTGGGCTCCATACTGCGTGTGGAGTCTACTTAAAAAAAAGTTTGGGGGGGGTAGTAATGGTGCTGAGTTCCCTAGGTATAGGCTTAATTAAACAGTATTGTCTTACTTCTGTTACTTGCAATTTCCTTGCTGATTTGTTATTGGTAGTTTAACATAGTAGTGTTGTTTGTTTTTAATTTTTTTAAAAATTTTATTTTTAAGTAATCTCTACACCCAGTGTGGGATGCAAGCTCACAACTCCAAGATCAAGAGTCACACACTCCACTGACTGAGCCAACCGGGTGCCCCAACATAGCAGTTTTTTAAATAGATGGTTTATTCAACGTCTGTCTGTCTTTCCCTCCCTCCCGTCCTCGCTCCCTCCTTCCTTCTTTTTTCCTTCCCTCCTTCTTTCTTTCTGTCTTTCTTCCTTTCCTCCCGCCCTCCCTTTCTACCCCCCCTTCTTTCTTTCTTTCTTCCTCCTCTCTCTCTCACTCTCTTTCTTTCTGAAATTTTAACCTGAAGTTCAAACGTCACGTTGGGGAACAAGAAGAGGATACTAACCTGTGGATCGGATACTGTGCTTTTCACCTGGGTGACTACAAGAGAGCTTTGGAGGTTAGTTAAAAAAAAAAAAAAAAAATGCAACACAAGGATTTTGAAAGTTATTAAGCTTTGTATTATAATGATACGTGCTCCTGGTAAAATTCAAACAATGCAGAAGGAAACAAAGTAAAAAGTAAAACATCCCCTCTTTGCCTTCCACAATCCTATTTCTTTGTTAACAGAGGCAACCACTGGCTCTTGTTTGATGTATTACTTCAGAAATCTTCTCTATAAGTTCAAATATATATATAGATATATACATATATATCAATATCTTATATATCTTGTTTACTCTTTGCTTTTAGATATATACTAATGATATATATATTAGCATTTCTTAGGGAAATTTTCAAAAGAATAGAAATAAACCCTCTTGATAAAATTTCCATGATGCTTCTCTCAAAAGAAGTTCATTTTCATTTTGCTTGATTAATTTTATGCATAGGAAATGTTATCTTTATGTTTGTGCAAGTTGAGTTTTGAAAGTTGTTTTTCTTTGTTGTTGTAAACAGCACCTATGTAATGAGCAACCTATAGGAATATGAATCTAGATAAAATTATAGTTCCCGGGGCGCCTGGGTGGCTCAGTGGGTTAAGCCGCTGCCTTCGGCTCAGGTCATGATCTCAGGGTCCTGGGATCGAGTCCCGCATCGGGCTCTCTGCTCAGCAGGGAGCCTGCTTCCCTCTCTCTCTGCCTGCCTCTCCATCTACTTGTGATTTCTCTCTGTCAAATAAATAAATAAAATCTTTAAAAAAAAAAATTATAGTTCCCTTTTGTCCAGCAGTTTTTAAAGCATGGATGAAGTTGTTTAAACATTTCCACGTATCCTTACCCCCAACTGTAATCCAAGGATATTTATAGAGCATGCATAACCAAAATGAAAGTGTCTAAGATCACGTAATGAGGAGGTATGACAAAGAGCAAAAACAGCAAAATCTGTGAGGGCAAAGAGAAGATGTGAGGACAGAATAGAAGCTGGTAGAATTTGTGAAAGATATAGAGGAGAGAGCCCCAATGTAGTAAGAAAAAGAAACAAAGCTATTTGGTATGGACTGGTAAATAATAAGAGTATATGGAAAACATAGTTGACAAAGGGAATCTCAGAAGGTGTTCTTGGCAGGAAGAAAATGTCTTTTTAAAATGTAAAGCCAAATAAATAAAGCCAGAAAACAATTAGAATGAAGTGATATTTGTAGTATATTAAGGTTATTAGATTTTAAGTTAACTGAACCTCTGCATTTCTTGTGAGGTATCCTGCTTTCCTTTTTTTCTTTAATTAAAAAAAATTTTTTTAAAGATTTTAAAGATTTTAAAGATTTTGTTTATGGGGTGCCTGGGTGGCTCAGTCACTTAAGCGTCTGCCTTCAGCTCAGGTCATGGTCCCAGGGTCTTGGGATGGAGCCCCGCATGGGACTCCTGGCTCCATAGGGAGCCTGCTTCTCCCTCTTCCTCTACCTGCACCCTCACTCTCTTTGTCAAATAAATAAATAAAATATTTTAAAAACTTTAAGAAGTAAAGATTTTGTGGGACGCCTGGGTGGCTCAGTTGGTTAAGCAGCTGCCTTCGGCTCAGGACATGATCCCAGGGTCCTGGGATTGAGTCCCACATCAGGCTCCTTGCTCGGCAGGGAGCCTGCTTCTCCCTCTGCCTCTGCCTGCCATTCTGTCTGCCTGTGCTCACTCTCTCCCCCCCTCTCTCTGATAAATAAATAAAATCTTAAAAAAAAAAAGAAGTAAAGATTTTGTTTATTGATCTGAGAGAGAGAGAAATAGCGAGAGAGAGCACCAACAGGGAGGAGAGGGAGAAGGAAGCAAACTCCCTGTGAGCCGGGAGCCCAACCTGGGGCTCCATCCTAGGATCCTGGGGTCATGACCCCAGCCCAAGGCAGACGCTTAACGACTGAGCCACCCAGGCATCCCTCTTTTTTTTTTTTTTTTTTTTTTAAGATTTTATTTATTTATTTGAGGGGATGGGGTGGAGAGGGAGAAGGAGAGAGAATCCTAAGCAGGCTCCATACTGAGCTCAAAGACAGATGCGGGGCTCCATCCCAAAACCAAAAATGGAGGTTTAACTGACTGAGCCACTCAGGCACCCCTTGTTTATCTCTTTAAGTTAGCAAAAATAAAATATTTCAGTTACTTTTCATTTCTGCAGTTTATTAGCCCATATCACTGTTAAAAGGAGGGGGCGGGAACAAGTTCAGCGTGGAAAACAGGTGCCTGGGTGGCGCAGTCAGTTAAGGGTCAGGCTGTGTTTCAGGTCATGATCTCAGGGTTGTGAGATCGAGCCCAGCGTCCAAGTCTGCACTCAGCTTGCTGTCTGCTTGATTCTCTTCTCCTTTTGCCCTTCCCCCTGGGTGTGCATTGCGCGCGCGCTCTCTCTCTCTCTTTCTCAAATAAATAAGTAAATCTTAAGAAAAAAAAAAAAAGGTTTTGTGGACAACAGCCCCACTCCCCCACCCACCATGGGTAGAATTGATTTGTAACTTTAGTATTTAACCTTAAAGGTACAGGATAGTGGAGCTTACAGGATTCCCTAAATGTGAAGTTGCCCAATCTCGGTAAGAAATTCTGTTCCATTATAGAGGAATGGGTCCTTGATTGCTTTACTGCGGAAGTGAGATCCCTGCTTAATATATATTTCAGGAATATGAAAATGCGACCAAAGAGGAAAATTGCAATCCTGAAGTCTGGGTGAACCTAGCCTGTACCTACTTTTTTCTTGGAATGTATAAACAAGCTGAAGCCGCTGGATTTAAAGGTAAAATGGCCCCTTTAATATCCAGGATTTGTCACTAATGGTATGAGTTATTTCGGAGATTTTAAAACATATTTAATTCCTTTTTTTTACTGAGGAAAAACCAGTATAATTAGAAAACTAGAAAATAGGGACACCTGGCTGGCTCACTCGGTAGAGCGTGTGACTTTTGATCTTGGGGTTTGTAAGTTCAAGCCCCATGTTGGGTGTAGAAATTACTTTAAAATAAAATTTTTTAAAAAACTAAAAAATAGGGGCGCCTGGGTGGCTCAGTGGGTTGAGCCTCTACCTTCAGCTCAGGTCATGATCCCAGGGGCCTGGGATCGAGTCCCGCATAGGGCTCTCTGCTCAGCAGGGAGCCTGCTTCTCCTCATCTCTCTCTCTGTCAGTCTCTCTGCCTATTTGTGATCTCTCTGTCAAATAAATAAATAAAATCTTAAAAAAAAAAAAAACTAAAAAATAGATTTAATCTTCAAAGAACATTGAATCTGAGCGATTTTACATTTAAAGAGAGTGTTAATCTCTGGGCTGCTTTCTGTCCCCACCCCGCCTTCCCAGAAGCTACAGCAGATAAGCAGAATGAAAGAAGCAAAAGAGCAAGTTCTCTTTCTTAGGCCCCCTCATGGTGTAGGATATTCATGCTGTTGTAGGAGTTGGAGGTAGCTGTCTAAGCCCTAGGGATGTGGATGTTATAGCTGTTTTCCCTGCTTCTGAATGAGAAACCAAGTAATTTCGGCTTGAAAAATCCAGACTAGTTGTCGTTTGCTTTTCTTGTCCTGACAGCTGTCTAAGAACTGGACATCAACTTGCAAATAAGAACAGGGCAAAGAGAAACAGGGGAGGAAGGATTAAGAATAATGAGAGTGTGCATCAAATTAAATTCACAGAAATGTAGAGAAACTGGCAAGGGACTGTTTGTTAGGAAATTTGTTAGTGAAGAATATATTCCAGGATAGAATTCTTAGAGAATTAACAGATTCATACATATTTAGGAACTATTCCAGTTCAAATTCAGGGATCACATGAAACTTGGACCCTTTCTTGATTTGTACCCAAACTGTGTCCGTGTTCTGATACAGTTTTTCTTAATGTAGTTATATAGGCCTGTAAGTTACTTATTTTTCTTATGTTTCTAGACTGTGTCTGTGCCTATAACATTGTCAGACACACAGAAAGTGATCACGGTAGCTACCTATCTTGCCATATAATTTTTTTTTCTTTTTTATGCTTTGAAGTATGAGTTTTTTCTGTAAGAAAAAATAAATAAATAAATGGGGGCGCCTGGGTGGCTCAGTGGGTTAAAGCCTCTGCCTTCTGCTCAGGTCATGATCCCAGGGTCCTGGGATCAAGCCCCATGTTGGGCTCTCTGCTCAGCGCGGGAAGGGGAAGGGGGGCTGCTTCCTCCTTTCTCTCTGCCTGCCTCTCTGCCTGCTTGTGATCTCTGTCCCTCAAATAAATCAATCAATAAATAAAATCTTTAAAAAAATGTAAGGTTAGGCATCCAGAAAATTCTTCAGCAGTGCAAACGGGATTTGTAACTTGAAGTGTTAACCTTTTCACCTGGTTGAGTGTTTAACTGTGGCCGATGATCATGCTCGAAGATCTGTGGAGTAGAGATTGAGCTAGTATCTAAGGAAATATGGCTGTATAACTGTAGAAAAGGAGATTTCAGAAGGAATTGACAAAGAATACTTGGAAGAATAGCTAATGACAGGGATTTCTACATGAATTGGGATAAATATAACTTTATTTTCAGTGTTTGGTCAGTGTGTGAGTAGCATGGTGGTGGGCCGCTACCAGAACTGTGTGTGTGGCGTCCTGTGCTGTGGGTCACCATGATAGAAGCTAGTAGAACAAGTGCTGGGGAAGGAGCGAACTTTTTTTTTCTGGTTCCTGATGCAGTTGCTGCTTCTGCAGGTAGAGACCAGATGAAAATAATATATATTATAGTCGGGACATATCAGGGTCACATAGATAAGGATTTGGGAACATTATCTGAGTCTCATATTATTCTTGTAAAGGACTAAGTGCCTTAGACAATTAATAAGCAGCTTGAACGTCTTTTTTACAGCTCCAAAAAGCCGACTTCAAAACCGCCTCCTTTTCCACTTGGCTCATAAGGTATTTATGTTCTCATATCACATTTTTTGTTTTAAAATATTTTTTCATACTTCTTATTAAGAACAATGGTGAAAGATAATGAACTAGAAATGCTTATTAATAGTATTTCTAGAACAAGTAGAATATAGGTATTGACTTTATAGGATTTTCTTTTCTGAGTGTTCTTTACTAATAAGAGATGTTAGATTTTAGGTTTTTTTTAAGTAGTAGTCATTTCAGATTAGTTTGTTTCAATGATCCTATTGTCTCTTGGAAGCAGACTCTAAGACACCTTAACTCCTAGAAACACACACTTTTCAGAATTGCCTTATAGCAGCAAGTTTTGTTTTGTTTTGTTTTTAAGAGAGAGAACACACTAGCGTAGGGTGGGGGAGTGAGAGAGAGCATCTCGAGCAGGTTCCATATCTGGTGTGGAGCCTGATGCAGGGCTCGATCTCACAACCCTAAGGTCATGACCTGAGCTGAAATCAAGAGTCACATGCTTAACTGACTGAGCCACTCAGGTACCCCCTTTTTAAGTTTTTGTTTATTCATTTAAGTAAATCTCTGTACCCAACAGGAGACTCGAACTCACAACCCTGTGATCAAGAGTCACAGGTTCTTCCAACTGAGCCAGCAAGGCACCCCAAATTTTCTTTTCTTTTTTTATAGTAAGCTCTACACTCAATGGGGCTTGAACTCATGATCTCAAGATCAAGAGTCACATTCTGTACCTTCTGAACCAATCAGGCACCCCGGCTTATAAAATGGTTTCTTAAAAATAATTTTCCATATTATAGAAGTTACACATTAATTCTATTAAATAAAATATAAGTAAGCAAAAGTTGAAAGAGAAAATAAAATCTATACCCACTAAAAAGGAGAATTACAGGCCAATATCCCTAATGAACATAAATGCAAAAATTCTCAATAAAATACTAATAAATTGAATTCAATACTACATTAAAAGAATTATTCACCACCATCCAGTGGGATTTATTCCTGGGCTACAAGGGTGGAATTTGTAAATCAATCAATGTGATACGATTTATTAATAAAAGGATAAAAACCATATGATCCTGTCAATAGATACAAAAAAAGCATTTGACAAAATATAGCATCCTTTATTGATTAAAAAAAAAAACTTAACAAAGTAGGAATAGATAGAACATACCTCAACATCATAAAGGCCATATACAAAAGACCCACAGCTAATACTATCCTCAGTAAGGAAAAATTGAGAACCTTTCCTCTATGGTCAGTAAGAAGACAAGGATGTCCACTCTTACCATTACTAATTAACATGGTACTGGAAGTCTTAGCCTCAGCAGTTAGACAACAAAAAGAATAAAAGACATCCACATTGGCAAGGGAGAAGAGAAACTTTCACTATTTGCAGATGACATGATACTCTACATAAAAGAAAACCTGAAAGACTCTGCCAAACAATTGCTAGAACTGATACATGAGTTCAGCAAAATCATAAGATATAAAGTCAATGTGCAAAAATCTGTTGGCATTTCTATACACCAAAGAAATTAAGGAATCAATCCCATTTGCAATTATGTCAAAAACAATAAGATACCTAGGAGTAAATCTAACTAAAGAAATAAAACATCTGTACTCTGGAAACTATAGAGCATTTACGAAAGAAATTGAAGAGGGCACAAAGAAGTGGAAGAGCATTCTATGCTCATGGATTGGAAGAACAAACATTGTTAAAGTGTCTGTACTACCCAAAGTCATCTACACATTTGATGTAATCCCCATCAAAACACCACCAGCATTTTTCACAGAGCTAGAACAAATAGTCCTAAAATCTGTATGGAGCCACAAAACACCCTGAATAGCCAAAGCAATTCTGAAAAAGAAGAACAAACTTGAAGGCATCATGATTCCAGATTTCAAGCTTTATTGCAAAGCTATGGTGATCAAGACAGTATGGTATGGGAACAAAAACAGACACACAGATCAGTGGAACAGAATAGAGAACCCAGAAATGGACCCATAATTGTATGGTCAACTAATATTTGACAAAGCAGGAAAGAAGATCCAATGGAAAAAAATCATTCTCTTCAAATGGTGTTGGGAAAACTGGACAGCATCATGCAGAAGAATGAAACTAGACCACTTTCTTACATCATACACAAAAATAAATTCAAAATGGGTGAAAGACCTTAATGTGAGGGACGCCTGGGTGGCTCAGTTGGTTGGACGACTGCCTTCGGCTCAGGTCATGATCCTGGAGTCCCGGGATCGAGTCCCGCATTGGGCTCCCAGCTCCATGGGGAGTCTGCTTCTCTCTCTGACCTTCTCCTCGTTCATGCTCTCTCTCAAGTAAATAAATAAAATCTTAAAAAAAAAAAAAAGAAAGAAAGAAAGACCTTAATGTGAGACAGGAAACCATCGTGATCCTTGAGAATATAGGCAGCAACCTTTTTTACCTCAGCCATAGCAACTTCTTGCTAGATTCCTCTCCTGAAGCAAGGAAAACAAAAGCCAAAGTGAACTATTGGGACTTCATCAAGATAAAAAAGTTTCTACAGCAAAGAAAACAGTCAACGAAACTAAAAGGCAGCCTACAGTATGGGAGAAAATATTTGCAAAATCTACAAAGAGCTTAATCGAACTCCATACCCAAAAAAACAACCCAATTGAGAAATGGGCAGAAGACATGAGTAGACACTTTCCAGAAAAGATACCCAAATGGCTAACAGACACATGAAAAGATGCTCAGTATCACTCATCATCAAGGAAATATATATCAAAACCATGATGAGGGGCGCCTGGGTGGCTCAGTGGGTTAAGCCGCTGCCTTCACCTCAGGTCATGATCTCAGAGTCCTGGGATCGAGCCCCGCATCGGGCTCTCTGCTCATCGGGGAGCCTGCTTCCTCCTCTCCCTCTGCCTGCCTCTCTGCCTGCTTGTGATCTCTCTCTGTCAAATAAGTAAATAAAATATTAAAAAAAAAAAAAAAAAAACCATGATGAGATACCATCTCACATGTCAGGATGGCTAAAATTAACAACATAAGAAGCAACAGGGGTTGGTGAGGATGCAAAGAAAGGGGAATTCTCGGGGCGCCTGGGTGGCTCAGTGGGTTGGAGCCTCTGCCTTCGGCTCAGGTCATGATCCCAGGATCCTGGGATCGAGCCCTGCATCAGGCTCTCTGCTTAGCAGGGAGCCCACTTCCTCCTCTCTCTCTCTCTCTGCCTGCCTCTCTGCCTACTTGTGATCTCTGTCTGTCAAATAAATAAATAAAATCTTTAAAAAAAGGGGGGGGGGATTCTCTTGCACTGTTGGTGGAAATGCAAACTGGTGCAACCACTCTGGAGAATGGCATGCTGGTTCCTCAAAATGTTACAAATTGAACTTCCCAAGGGCACCTGGGTGGCTCAGTTGCTTAGGCATCTTTGTCTCAGGTCATGATCTCAGGGTTCTGGGATAGAGCCTAGAGTCAGGCTCCTCCCTCAATGGAGAGTCTGCTTTTCCCCCTCTCACAGCCCCTCCCCCACTCATGCTCGCTCTCCCCTCTCAAATCAATACATAAAATCTTTTTAAAAATACAAATACAACTACCCTATGATCCAGCAGTTGCACCACTAGATATTTACCCAAAGGATATAAAAATATAGATTCAAAGGAATATTTGCACCCCAGTGTTTATAGCAGCATTATCAAGAGTAGCCAAACTATGAAGAGAGCCCAAATGTCCATCGACGAGGCATGGATAAAGAACATGTGGTGTATATGTACAGTGGGCTATAACTCAGCCATAAAAATAGAGTGAAATCTTGCCATTTGCAATGACATGGATGGAGCTAGAGTCTATTATGCTAAGTGAAATAGAGAAAGACAAATACCATATGATCTCACTCATATGTGGAATTTAAGAAAGAAAACAGATGAACATATGGGAAGGGGGAAGAGGGGAAAAAAGGAGAGAGGGAAATAAGTCATAAGAAACTCTTAACGATAGTGAACAAACAGGGTTGATGGAGGGAGGAGGGTGGGGGATGGGCTAGATGGCATCACTTCTGTGACAGTCCAGTGAAAGCAGATAACCTGGATCTAATCCTAAGGTAGCAGCATCAGGCAGTCTCAAATTGAGCTCCATGAGCTAAAACCTTCAAATGTACTTCAGTCTACAGTAATCTTAAAAAATGTCAAAGAAGGGTAGGGAACTATTCTACATTTAAAGAGACTACAGAGATAGTCTGTAGTGCCCCTTAAAGGGGGCACTTGTTACGATGAGCACTGGGTGTTTTAAGTAAGTGATGAATCACTGAATTCTGCTTCAGAAACCAATATTGCACTGTATGTTAACTACCTAAAATTTAAATTAAAAAAATAAATAATAAAGGAAACTGCATTTCAGTCTTTTGTTATCTTATATCTCCATTTATTTTTTTTTTTTAAGATTTTGTTTATTTATTTGTCCGAGACAGAGGGAGAGAGAGCGAGCGAGCACAGGCAAACAGAGAGACAGGCAGAGGCAGAGGGAGAAGCAGGCTCCCTGCCGAGCAAGGAGCCCGATGTGGGACTCAATCCCAGGACCCTGAGATCATGACCTGAGCCGAAGGCAGCTGCTTAACCAACTGAGCCACCCAGGTGTCCCTTATATCTCCATTTAAGATAATTATTTTTAAGGGGTGCTTGGGTAGCTCCATTGGTTAAACATCTGCCTTCAGTTCAGGTCGTGATCCCGGGGTCCTGGGATCGAGCCCCATATCAAGTTCTCTGGTCAAGTTCTCTGCTTCTCTTTCTGCCTCTCCCCCTGCTTGTGCTCTCTCTCTCTCAAATAAATAAAGATAATTATTTTTATACACATATTTATATTTTGTTCATTTTTCTGTTTTGAAGAATGAGCCTTATACCAAATATATGTTTTTGTATTCTGCCTTTTTTTTTTAAACTTAACCTTTATACAATGAGCATATCCCTGAGTCACTAAATAGTCTTTAAGACTGTGCCTTTTTTTTTTTTTTTTAAGATTTTATTTATTTTTTTGACAGAGAAAGCGATCACAAGCAGGCAGAGAGGCAGGCAGAGGAGGAGGGGGAAGCACGCTCCCTGCCAAGCAAAGAGCCCAATTCGGGGCTCAATCCCAGGAGTGTGAGATCATGACCTGAGCTGAAGGCAGAGGCTTAACCCACTGAGCCACCCAGGTGCCCCAAGACTGTGACGTCTTAAAATGGCATTTATAACATTTCATTGTATGCGTGTATCATAATTTAATGTTTCCTAGTTATTTGACTTTCAGATTGTACATATGTATGTATATGTCTATTTCTTTATTTTTAATTTTTTAATACTTACGAATCCTTATCACGTATTTAATCCATCCCCCTACCCACCTCCCCTCTGGTACCATCATTAAGAGTTTGTTTCTTGGTTTGCCTGTCTCTCTCTCCTCATTTGTTTTATTTATTAAATTCTACATACGAGTGGGCGCCTGGGTGGCTCAGTGGGTTAAGCCTCTGCTTTTGGCTCAGGTCATAATCCCACGGTCCCGGGATCAAGGCCATCGGGCTCTCTGCCAGCTTCCTCCTTTCTCTCTGCCTGCCTCTCTGCCTACTTGTGATCTCTGTGTGTCTCTGTCAAATAAATAAATAAAATCTTAAAAAAAAAAGATTTTGAAAAAAAAATTCCATATATGAGTGAAATCATATGGTATTTGACTTTCTCTAACTGATTTATTTCACTTGGCATTTTACTCTCTAGATCCATCCTTTTGTCCCAAATGGCAAGATTTCATTCTTTTTCATGGTTGAGCTATATTCCATGTATATAACATACATACATATATATATATCCATATGTATACACACACATTTTTACACATGCACAGATTCCCTCTCGCTCTAAATAAATAAATATTTTTTAAAATCATTTGAAATTAAATTAAGTATTTTAAATTAAAATATTTTAAAAATTATTTTAAAAAATATTTTTAAAAATAAATATTATTTTTAAAGCTTTTAATTGATATTTCTAAATTATTTTATGGAAACTTTATCAAATCATCTATAGGCAGTATATGAAAATGATTATTCTTAGTACATTTAAAAGTTTCATAGTGTAATTATCCATCTCTGTTTGCTTCTTTCAGTTTTTGCATTACATGTTTTTCAGACTCTATCAATAAGTACATACAAATTTAGAATTGTTCTATTCACCAGTGGACTGAAACATCATTGTGCAATGTCTCTATCTCTAAAAATTTCTCTTCACATAAAGTCGGTTTCGTTATATTTGTATACCTACACCACTCTCTTTTGTTTGGTGTTTGTCTATTATATCTCCTTATATACTTAAGATGAGATGCCCTAGTGCCCCTCTCTTCACATACTTTTAAACTTTCTACCTTAATGTGTCTTTATTTTTTAAAATGTGTCTCTTAAAAACAGCATATAAGAATGATAAAAAGACATAGGGGAAAAAATAGAAAGGAAGGGGGGGTCAAGTAATTAATATTAGCTGTGACTCAAAGGCTTTGCCTCCAGAGGCTGTTTTCATTCTTACTCTGAAGGCGAGACAGGAGAGAAGACAAGGAACTGAAGGAAAATAGGGAGAACTGAGAGACCAAAACGGCTAAAAGAGGGGGAGTTAAAATCTCTGTACCGTCGGTGGTGATTAACTGTACTCTCATGAATCTTTACATGTCTTTTTCCCTCTGTCAATTTTAGTTTAATGATGAGAAGAAGTTGATGAACTTTCATCAGAATCTTCAGGATATCACAGAAGATCAACTCAGTTTGGCC
This sequence comes from Mustela putorius furo, assembly GCF_011764305.1. Classification (NCBI taxonomy): domain Eukaryota; kingdom Metazoa; phylum Chordata; class Mammalia; order Carnivora; family Mustelidae; genus Mustela; species Mustela putorius. The sequence continues at coordinate 92,130,661 of NW_025421998.1, forward strand.
TCAATCCACTATATGCGATCTCACTACCAAGAAGCTATTGATATTTATAAGCGAATACTGCTAGATAACAGGTCTGTGTCCTTTCATGGCTACTCCAGATCTCATTTTGTTAGCTTTTTCTGTAACTGATTTGGCTGAGGACCTAGTGTTCTTTCGACCTATTATCACCATGTGTTCAAATCTGTTTAGCTAATAATGTGATCCAATTAAGAACTCCTTACTCTCTAGATCAGGGTTTCTCCACTTTTATTTCACTATCACCCTTCCAAGGAGTCTTTTTGGTCTTTCCCCCACCCCGTGAAATTTTAAAACCACAGATACACTGTATGTCCATGTATATACTGAATGTATATCTATGCTTTATACTTAAAATGAATACAATTTTCCACTTCTTCATAAGGATCTTTACCCCTTTGAGGATGATATGGCCCCTGTTGAAAATGCATGGTCTAAATTTGTCATTTCAACATTGTATTAGGTTGCAGGGAACTTGCCGACAAAATTAGAAATAAAACATTCTGAAGAACTAACATTCCAACTTTATCACTGACCACTGGGTATCTCTCCCACTTCCCAAAAATATCTCATCCACCTGCCTTCTCCCCTTTTGCTTATCTGCACCCCACCCATTCCCCTTCCTAGTCATTGAGTCTGCTTGCTTTGTGTGTCTGTCCTTTGTCTGGTACATACTTATTTACAGTTTCGCCCAGTTAGAGCATGCGTTAGTTTGGTCTTTTTAACATGAACTGGTAGGAGTTGAATGCTTCCCTTTCTCCTTTAGCTGTCATCTCTCTGTCTACTTAAATCACAACATCAACATACTATAATACAAAAGAAAAATATTGCACTGATGATACCTTGCCTTCTTTATTCAAAAGGCAAGTTCATGTCCTCCTCACCTGGCTGTCAGTTTGAGCCATTAAAGATGTCTTTGTAGTTTGACAACCTTACTATGAAGTAGACTTAAACTGTTAACCTTAATTCTTTATCTAATAGGGAATACCTTGCCCTCAATGTATACGTGGCCCTATGTTACTACAAGTTGGATTACTATGATGTGTCTCAAGAAGTTCTGGCAGTTTACCTTCAGCAAATTCCTGATAGCACCATCGCACTCAATCTTAAGGCCTGTAATCATTTTCGCCTTTACAATGGCAAAGCAGCTGAGGTAGTGATGGAAATGTGTTTTTTAATTTATTTAATTCCACTTTGAATAACCCTATACTTTTTGGGTTATTCATAAGACTCTATTATTTGTATCTCCTAATTAATACAATATCCCTTTGTTATTGCCAGGGTGATTCTGTAAGAACCAACCATATATTAATATTTATATTGATTAGATATTCTTAAAAAATGTTGATTTCTGAATTCTGTGTGTCTAATGTATTGGAGACGATCTTTACCTAGATGCTTTACGTTACCTTAAATATGTTGAAAGTGGACAGTTGTTCTTTTTCCTCTAAAATAGGTTTGTGGCTCTGTGGTTCATTGTCACCAACATGTAAATCCCATCACAAACCTAAGATTTCCATCTGTCTTTTTCTTCAGTGCCCCATCTAAACATCTACCAGTTCCTCTCAGTTCTGCATCTTAGCTATCTCTTCTCCTCTACCACTGCTCTAGTCTGGGCACTCCTCATCTTTTATTTTGGTTCTTTAAATAATTTCCCTGCCCTAGTCTGCCCTCTCCCGTCTAGCCATTGATGTTATTCCACACACCATGCTTTCCTGCTATCGTAGCTTTGCGTATACCATTCTCGTTTCCTGGAAGGCCTCATTCTGCTTGGTACAATTCAGCATCTCTTTAGGGTTACCCCATGAGGCAATAGTGGTAAATGTTTTATAAATACTTAGAAGTAAGCTAACTTCTAGGCATATGCAGAATGGTTTGTATCTATTATTTAGTTTCTCTGGCAATTCTGTGGATAAATTCTGCTACAGCTCTCTTTATATAGGAAACTGAGAGTGCATAGTAGGCCATACAAGGGACCCCCTTTTATTTAATGTTATACACACACACACATACATAAGCATATATAGAGAGAGGAAAAAAAGGAGGGCATATTCTATACTATATGTATTTATAGCTATTTATTTATTTATGTGATAAACAGGTGATTTTTTAGAAGGTTTTATTAAGTACTGTCTGCACCCGACATGGGGCTCAATCTTATAACCCCAAGATCAAGAGTCACCCACACCACCAACTGAGCCAACCAGGTGCCCTATGTAGGCTATTTTTAGATTAACAGTGTGAGAGGGGCCGTGGAAATTACTTCCTCAACCATTATTTTAGTTGATGTCAGAAACCATCAAAATTTGATGTAAAATTTGTGCATGTGTCAAAATTTTAAAATCCCACCCTTGTCCAAAAAACAGTTTCAGCTGGTATCATGCCACTGGGGGAGGATGGAAAGGAACTGAAACCAGCAAACTAACTCTATCAAAGCAAAATTCACTATGTAAATGCCATAGCAAGGGACATTATTTCCATATTTTAGCTGACAGCAGACTCAGCTCCTGAGTGAAACAGTGTTTATTAATTGTGGGAGGGGTGGCATGGAAAGCATGTGCCCTTAGCATAGGCCCAGATTGACTTTTTGTGGCTTATGTTGATAAAAGTGATCTGTTGTGGCAATACAAATGCCCACCACTTCAATTGCTTAGTATGCAGTCGAGCAGTCCATTTATATGTTATGTACAATACATTCTTGGGTGTACTCACTGCAACTACAAAGTCCCCCGGGTCTGCCTAATTGGCTAATTTCCAGCTCCAGCAGTTTAATAGTAAACTGGTAGAGTTTATGGTCTTTGGTAAGAACAAATAAAAGAAATATATTCTTGCCTTTCTATCTTGAGTTAATCTTGGGAGTTCTTCCAAATTTTTTCCAGTCTATTAAATGTTTACATTTTGTCTGCACATGTTCTTTCCATAGTCTAATATGGGTAGCATGGTTAACCATATTCTGGAGGTCTAGCATGATGCAAGTTAGGGCACCAAACTGTATTACCTGTCACCCAAAAGACATGCTTTTTCATTTGAAATGGTGTCTGTGCAGGTTGCATATTAATTTTATAATGTATTTCAGCAGTCAACAACAATGTCAAATGTACCCTGACAAACTTTTTTTTTGGGGGGGGGGTGTTAGCAATAGAATATAGTTTGTGTTTGCCCATAATTTTATTAAGCCACTTAAAAATCAGGCATTCCTCCAGGAATTTGTATAATACATCCAATATTCTATGGCTCCTTCTCTCATAAACACCAGTAGCACTCTGCCCTTCTGTAGTAAGCATGACATAATGTGTAATGATTCACTTAATTCTTGAGGTAATTTAAATAACTTGCCCAAAGCTTTACACCTAACAAGTGACAAATTCAGATCTCAAACCCTTGTCTATGTGACCCTTATGTCCACAGACTTGACTGCAAATTTAGGGCTACTTTCTTCTTTTCTCTTATGTCTGATTATATATAAATAGATGAATGGATAGATAGACAGATACATATAGGTATATTTATAGATATATATATAGGTATATATACATACATAAAATAGCATGCGTACTATTTGATAGTTGCCTAATTATCTTTCATCTAGACAAGCTCATTGAGTATTGAAACTGTGTCTTTTGACATGTGTGTCCTGGTACCTGGCACAGTGCACACACAAAGCTCTCATTCTTTTCACAGATATGTGCAATCATCAGCTCAGTTTTAGAGCATTTGCATTACCTCAAAAAGAAACGCCATGCTCCTTAGGAACTCCATCAACCCCCGGCCCCCTATCCCCCCAGCCCAAGCAATTGCATATCTGCTTTTTGACTCTAGATTTGCCAGTTCTGGATATTTCATATAAAAGTAATATACAACGTGTGAACTTTTATGACTGTCTTCTTTTACTTAGCATGTTTATAAATTTCATCATGTTGTAGCCTATAATGTACTTCATTCGTTTTTATGACCAAATAATATTCTATTATGCGGATACAGTACATTTTGTTTTTCCATTCATCAGCTGATGGACATTGGGTCATTTTCACTTTGGGCCTATTATGAATAATGCTGTTATAAGCGTTTGTGTACATGTTCTTGGGCATGAGTTGAACATGTTTCCATTTCTCTTGGTCTTATGCCTAGGAGTGGAATCAGTGGGTTATATAGAGTTCTATATTTAATTGAGGAACTGCCAGGCTGTTTTACAGAGTAGCTACACCAGTTTACATTCCCACCAGCAGTGTATAAGAGTTTCGATTTCTCTACATCCTTGCCAGCAGTTATTATCTGACAATTTTTATTGTGGCCATCCCGTTGGATGTGCAGTGGAATCTCATTGTGGTTTTGATTTGCATTTCTCTGATGACTAATGATGCTGAACATCTTTTCGTGTACAGTGAGTGCTGCTTTCAGTTCTGTGCCCTAGGCATCTCACTTGGCCAGCCGGAACTAGGGCTTAAATAAGAATTGTCCTTATGATATAAAAGATTTTGCCTTTTCACTTTCCTTTGCTCAAGTGTGCAGTGAAGCTTTCCAGAGATAGCATATTTCAAAATACATCAAATGCAGATAGAGACATACTAATCTAGCTGTCCTCTTTTAAGCCAGACATTAAAGAGATTTGCAAAAATATAAAACAGTACTATTCTTCTCACTAAGTTTTTGTTCCATAAATGCAGTTTTCTTAAATGAAAAATATTTATGTTAATGTGTAGTGGGCTTCTTCTTATGTTTGATTAATTGAATACTTTAAAATTTCTTTTTTAACTTCTAATACAATATATATTATACTATGGGCTATTTATATGGGCTGTAACCCACGTAAACAAAAGCTCTTTGGGATCCTTAACAATTTTTAAGATTGTAAAAGATATCCTGAGATCTAAAAGCTTGCAAACTGCTGATCTAGCCTAATATTTCCAAACACTTTAGAATTGCTGCTGTGGACAAGAGAAGGGATTAATGAAAATTTTGCTGAGGGGGTGCCTAGGTGGCTCAGAGTTAAGCCTCTGCCTTCAGCTTCATTCATAATCTCAGGGTCCTGGGATCAAGCCCCACATCAGGCTCTCTGCTCAGCGGGGAGCCTGCTTCCCCCACCCCCACCTGCCTCTGCCTACTTGTGATCTCTCTCTCCCTGTCAAATAAATAAATAAAATCTTTTAAAAAAAAAGAAATTTAAAAAATAAAAAGTTTGCTGAGGTAGATGCTCAATTCCATATGTGATCAAACAGAACACGTTTGTAGTGGTTAGTGAGAACAATCAAGAATTTAATTATTTTATCCTGAGAAACTTAGCTACCTAACTGATGGAAGTAGAAAAAGGAGGAAAGGAAGATAACTCAAAATTATAGATTGGCGGGTAGGAATAACAAAAAGCTGAGGGAGGATAGGTGAGTCTAGGGTATTAGCGAAGATGCTGGAAATGGCTGGCCATTTGTTCTACAGGGAGTGAAGGGGGTGAGAGAATACAGAAGAGATCTGATAGGTCTAATAAATGATAGAAGCTATTTTAATTGTGCTATATAACAGTGCAACTGAAAAGAGGTACTAAGAGAATTTGAGATGGGTGGAATGGTCAGATTGAAGAATCAGCCCCAGTTTTAAAAGTTTAGCTCCTTAATCACCTTTGACTCTGCAAGAAAAGATTAAGTAGGAGTCTTCAGACGTGAGCTCACCCATTTCAAACTTGCTGCTTTGTGTAAGTTTCAAGTCATTTATTGTTTATAAGCCTCAATGTTCTCATCTGTAAAATGAGGTTAACAATCACACTGACTCTTCGAGTCCTGAGGAACAAATGAAATACGAATGAAATGGCATGTTAAATTCTGTGTAAACTATAAAACATTGTGCAAATATGTGGTATAAGTACTATACACTTGTCATTTTCCTAAGCCTTTCCTTTTTTAATTTCAGGCAGAACTCAAAAGCTTGATGGACAACGCTTCTTCTTCCTTTGAGTTTGCTAAAGAACTCATCAGGCACAATCTGGTGAATAGCAGTTTCCTGTCTTGACTGAATTGAGTCTTATAGTCCATTTTGGTATATCTCAGCAGTTAGAAGGGGGAGTGAAGGGAGATATTGCAAGAAATACTTCTCTACTCCAAGTAAACTCTTGTTATGGAGAAAAGAAAAACAAGTTTCAGATATCAGGTTCTTAGCTCCAGGAAATCCTTACTGGGAGGGCAGTAACACATGCATAATGTTTAGAAGTGCAAGGCAGTGCAGGGCCCAGGTGTTCATTTTGTTGGCAAAGACCAAGAAACATGTATCCTTGTAGGCTACAATAAATGGGAAGGATTTTTCTGGTGAGGTCCAACTCGGGTTCACCTTTGAAGGATGGCTGAGATTTAGAGGGTTCACGGAAAACAAGGATATGGAATTAGAACAAAAATGACATAAAAGAAAAGTCATGAGCAGGCTAAGTTTACTAGAACAGGAAGTGTGCCTGCAGTATAGTGAAAAGGAAAATCTTAGTGGAGAAGTAAAAAGGCGGTCAGGTTGAAAGCTGGACTGTGATGACCATTGATTAAAAAAAAAAAAAAGTGTTCGTATTCAAGTTCAATTTAATTGATCATGCAATATTGTGGATACGGAGCCCCTTCTTTCAACTCGGACACCTGGGGACACTGGGAAAATGCCATGATATTGCTGAGTTTCAGATCCCTCATGTGAGAATGGCATCAATAATAGCTACACCTGCTCCTTCTGATTTCTCTGTTCTTTTTTTAGCACCAGTTCTGCTTTAGGCTCTCTCCTCCCCTTCCCCTCTGATTTCTGCTTGGTCACTTAATCCTGTTGATTCTTTCTTGGCAAAGTCTTATATTTATTCCATTCCTTCTCTAATTCAGGCCTCTATCACAGATATAATTTTTTCTGGATAATTTCTATTATGAGCTTCTGCCTCCTTTCACTTCTCATCTAGTTTATCAACTTAAATTTTTGTGGAGAGTGATGTGTTAGAGATAGTAGTCTGGAAATCAAGCTTGGAGAGAGATCAAGACTTGAGAGCAGATTTAGGAGTTTTATAAGAGAAATGATAGCTACAGTCCTGACAACTAAACATGGAAGAAAGCGAGTAAGTTGACTAGTGTACTGGGAATAGGAGTTAAGCAGTGAGAGAATAATAAGCCACAAAGTTTTGAAGTGTGGCATTAAAAGGAAAGAGAAAAATAGGGCACTCTCCAGGGGGAACAGTACACCAAGAGAAAGATTTTTCAAGAAAGCAAAAACACTTGTGTATGTTTAAAGCTGAGAAGTAGGACCAGGACTAATGAAGATAGAATAATTAATAGAGAAATAAGATCCAGATTGAGTTAAAAGTTATGAGATCCATGGACTGGGAGAACAAACATTGTCAAAACGTTTGTATTACTCAAAGCAATTGGGTAGTACAAGCCCAATATCCAATTAATTAATTAATTAATTAACCCAATTAATACCCAATTAAATCCCAAATAGGGATTTAATGCAATGCCTATAAAAATACCAGCAGCATTTTTCACAGAACTAGAGCAAACATTCCTAAATTTGTATGGAACTATAAGAGACCCCAGATAGCTAAAGCAATTTTGAAAAAGAAAAAAGAACAAAACTGGAGATAGCACAATCCCAGATTTCAAGATAGAATACAGAGCTATAGTAATCAAAATACTGTGGTACTGGCATAAGAACAGACAGAACAGAATAGAGAACCCAGAAATAAACACACAATTATATGGTCAATTAGGAAGCAAGAATATGCAATGGGGAAAATTCTCTTCAACAAATTGTGTTGGGCGGACTAGACAACAACATGCAGAAGAATGAAACTGAAACACTTTCTTATAACATACACAAAAATAAATACCAAATGGATTAAGAACCTAAATGTGAGACCTGAACCATAAATATCCTAGAAGAGAGCACAGGTAGTAATCTTTCTGACATCAGCCATGAAACATTTTTCTAGATCTGTCTTCTGAGTCAAGCACAACAAAAGCAAAAATAATATTGGGACTACATCAAAATTAAAAACTTCTGCACAGCCAATGAAACAGTCAACAAAACAAAAAGACAACCTATTAAGTGGGAGAAGATATTTGCAAATGACACATCCCATAAGTGGTTAGGATCCAAGATGTATAAAGAACTTAAACAACTCGGGGTGCCTGGGTGGCTCAGCTGATTAAGCGTCTGGCTCTTGATCTCAGTTCAGGTCTGGATCTCAGAGTCATGAGTTCAATCCCTGCCCTGCACTCTACACTGGGTGTGGAGGAAAAAAAAGGGAAAAAAGAACTTCTACAACTCAACACCAAAACTCCTGAATAATCTAATTTAAAAATGATCAGAAGACATGAACATTCTCCAAAGAAGACAGACATAGAGATAGCCAACAGACTATGTAAAAATGTGCAACGTCACTGATCATCAGGGAAATGCAAATCAAAACCACAATGAGGTATACCTCACACCTGTCAGAATGGCTAAAGTCAAAAACACAAGAAACAACAAGTGTTGGCAAGGATGTGGAAATAAAGGAACCCTTGTGCACGATTGGTGGGAATGTAAACTGGTGCAGCCATTCTGGGAAACAGTAAGGAGGTTCCTCAGAAAATTAAAAATTGAATTACCATGTGATACACTAATTCCACTACTGGGTAATTACCTGAAGAACTTGAAAACACTAATGCAAAAAAATACATTCATCCTTATGTTTTTTGCAGCATTATTTACAATAGCCAAATATGGAAGCAACCCAGTGTCCATCAATAGATGAATGGATACAATAGAGTCCAATGGCTACCGTGGAATACTATTCACCCATAAAAATGAATGAAATCTTGCCATTTGGGACAGCATGGATGGATCTAGAGAGTATAATGCCAAGTGAAATAAGTCAGTTAGACAAAGACAAATACCATATGATTTCACTCATACATGGAATTTAAGAAACAAAATTAAAAAAGACAAACCAAGGGACGCCTGGGTGGCTCAGTTGGTTAAGCGGCTGTCTTCGGCTCAGGTCATGATCCCAGCGTCCTGGGATCGAGTCCCACATCGGGCTCCTTGCTTGGCAGGGAGCCTGCTTCTCCCTCTGCCTCTAGCCTGCCACTCTGTCTGCCTGTGCTTGCGCTCTGTATCTCTCTCTCTAACAAATAAATAAAAAATCTTTAAAAAAAAAAAATAAATAAATAAAAAAAAATAAAAAAATAAAAAAGACAAACCAAGAAACAGACTTAACTATAGAGAACAAGCTGGTGATTAGCAGAAGGGAGGCGGATGGGGGTAGGGGGAAGTCGGTAATGGGGATGAAGATTACACTTACCATGATGAGCGCTGAGTAATGGAGAGGATTGTTGATTACTATATTGTACATCTGAAATTAATAGAACACTGTATATTAATTTGTACTGGAATTAATTTTTTCTAAGTCTGGAGATCAAGAAGACAAAAAAATTAACCTTAGCAAACGAAGGGAACGTCTCAGACAAAGAAGAATCAAGAAAGCTGACCAAGTGGATATTTTTTAGTTAGAAAGGAGAGATTAGGTAGTTCATATCTGATGGCCTTGATTTCTGTATATTTACTTGTGAAAAAACTTGCTATGTGCTAGACACTGTCCTAGGTTCTGGGTATACAAGAGCACACAAACCTGCTTTACTGAATGGTATTTTGTTTTAGCTTTTCTCTATAGCATTTACTGTCAAATGAAGTAATACTTATGTGTTTGCTGTTTGAGGCTGTCTCCCCACTTGAGTGTAACCTATATAGTGACCGGAGTGATTATTCCTGCTGTAACCCCAGTGCTTACTACAATCCCATGCATACAGTAGGTGCTAATGAGTGTTTACTGTGTTAATTAAATATTACCTACTATGTACCACACATTTAGCCCACTTTAACTCATTCAACCCTCATTAATAATCCTGATAGGTAGGCATCATTAATGCCATTTAGAGATGAGGAAACAGGCTCAGAAAGGTTATATAAATTCCTTCATAGAGTTTGTTCATTTGTCTTTAGAAAAAAAGAGACAAGAGAGCAGGGAGCGCCAGAGGGAGAGGGAGAGAGAGAATCCTTGGACTCCATGCCAGGCGGAGTCCGTCGGGCTTGATCCTACAACCTTGAAATCATGACCTGAGGCAAAATCAAGAGTTAGATACATGGGGAGCCTGCCTTTGGCTCAGGTCCTGATCTAAAGGTGCTGGAATCAGGCTCTCTGCTCAGCAGGGAGTCTGCTTCTGCCTCTTCTTCCTCTGCCTCTAACCCTGCTTGTGCATGCACGGGCACATTCTCTCTCTCAGATAAATAAAGCCATTTTAAAAAAAAGAAGAATTAGATGTTTGACTGAGCCACCCAGGTGCCCCATTCTTGGAGCTTTTGATACAAAATATCTGTCTAGAAAAATGTTTTATTAATTTTGGGGTACTTTAAAGAGTTTTCTGCAGTTCTTATGAAAAGGAAATGTATACAGGAGGCTTATGCCTTTGTTCTGTTTTTTACACTTACTATAATTAAGATAATAGCCTGCTTTCAATGGGGTCAAGGTGGTGTCTATACTGAGAGCTTCAAAAATATATTGAAAATATAACTGAGTACCCAGTTATAAGTGGCAATTCCTTAATTAAACTTTTCCACCAATAAATATATTCATACTTACTGCCACAATAACTGACTTTCTCTATCTTTAGGTTGTTTTCCGAGGAGGTGAAGGGGCTTTGCAGGTTTTGCCTCCCCTGGTTGATGTCATTCCTGAAGCTCGGTTAAACTTAGTGATTTACTACCTTCGTCAAGGTACGAAAAATTTGTCTTGGTCTTGCTTATAATGAGATATTTTAGAGCATTTAACCTCTAACTGAACTACTTGCTTAACTTGAAATCCATAATACTTCCAAAAATATATTTGCAACAGGTTCGTAGGAGAGAACAAATTTATTGGTGCTTATTTGTTATGTCTTTTCTCTTTATCCTCTCTCTCCTCTTCTTTTGCTTCCAACCTTCTCCCTCATTGTTTTTCTTTCTTCCTCTTCTTTTTCTGTCCTTTGTTCTCTACCCATTCTATTTCAGTTTTTCTACTGTTTTTCCTTCCCCTTCCTTGTGGTTCTTTTTCTTTGTATAATGCACATCCACATTTTCTTGAGTTTTTGTTTTTGTTTTTTAATGGTGTTTGCTCTAATTGTCTGCCTTTCTGTTTCTTTGTACTTCTGGCTTCTTATGAGAAATACTCTGATTCAAAGAGACTGGGATATTTACTCCCCCCAAGTAAGGTTAAAATTGTTAGACATGCACCTAAACAGTCTTGGCTCTAACAGTGTTGAGTACAGGATAGGAGCTAACATGCATTGGTGGTGGCACTGTGTTGTGGGCCCTGGACTAAGAGTGTGGGCCTTTTTAGGTGCCCTCATTGAGGAAAATGTAAGTGTATATTAAAATAACATGAACTTGCAAAGAGTTCTATTTGATATGTAAGCACAAAGAAATAGGCATTTGGACCAGAGTTAAATATTTTATATATTTCAGAAATTAATTATTATAAACAATTTTTCAAACTAAGCAAAATACTATGAACACACAAAATAAATCATTCCAGATTCAGCAGTCTTCACAATATTGCCATTCTCTCATCCATCCTGCCTGTCCCTTTTTACTGCTGAAATGTCTTAGAGCAAATCCCAAACTTCATGTCATTTCACTTCTGCATTCTTCATATATATTGTCTTTTTTCAAAATCAATAGTTTTACTTATATAACTACAACACCATTGCTTTATAATACTCAGACCGTATTCTTAGCTTGAACATTTTTTTAGGTACTTCATGACTTACAGTTTTCCTAAGATACTTGGTTATCTTTAGGATAATTATTCCACATTGACCTTGATGGAAAGTTAGAGGACAGATAAAACAAATCATACCTCCCATGAATGTTTGAATGCTGAAGGATCTTTTCAGGACTGTTTCAGAAGGGTTTGCTGTGGAATATAGACTAGTATAGCTACTTATTTCTTGCATTTCAGATGATGTACAAGAAGCTTATAACTTAATTAAGGATCTGGAACCTACTACTCCTCAGGTAATTGAAAATGTGTTACCATGTTGCTAACCAACTTCTGTTGAAAGTACAATTTCAGAAGGATATCAGGAAGGCATGTTAGAGAAGATTCTGACTTGTAGAATCTCAAGAAAGACCATATATATTGATTTAGGAATGTCCTGTGAGACTTTCAATATGAGAATGAACATTCTGCACTTTTTCATGTTTTTAAATTCCCTTATATGTAGTCATTTCCTCTGAAGCGTTGAGGTTTGAAAAAACTGAAATCTAAAATGCTGATGGAACCAACAAGATATCAAAGCTTATCTCACTGGTATAATTGCAGCCTCTCTTTCTCTCCTACTAGATTGTTAGTCTTTGCAGTCAGGGCCTGTGTCTGTATTTCCAACACTGTGTACACTAAGCATGTAACAGACATTGCACTTACTAAATGAAAGACTGAAAATTTTCCAGACCCCATGAAATCTAAACAGATATATTTCTCAAGTGTATTAAAAGTTTCAGCATCTTTAGTACTGCTCTTTTTATGAAACCTCTTACATAAAAACAGTACCTACATAAAAAATTTATAAAGCTGCTAAGGAAGGTGTCTGTTAAAGAATAGAGCCAAGTCTGAAAGCAATAAAGGTGAGACTCCAGGGCTCCAAAAGAGATAATATCTTACAAGTGGAGATCAGAGGATACTTTTTTTCTTTAGGAAAAGGATTATTAGCAAATAAAAGTTATTATATGATTAGAAGTGGAAAATGATATATATGATGTGGTTATAAAGAATGGCAGTGGCTAATAAAGTGATAAAAATTATTACATAAATGTTTTATTGTTAATTTTTTCCATTGAGTTGAAATAAAACTTAACTTCTCGAGGTTTCCATTGAGTTTTTCTGCTTAAGACTTTACAAATTTACCAGTGTGGTGAATTTACAAATATGGCGAATTCTGTTATATGGACACTTTCCTGAAAACCAAATGAAATTCTCCTCATTCTTTCATTCAAGCCAGGGATGGATCAGAGAAAAGTGACTCTGGGTAACTTTTGATAATATATGTAAAGTAGCAAGTTGAAATTTATTTGAAAAAGATTTCATAGCTACATATTCTTTGGGAATTAATTAGTGTTATTCTATGTTGGCAGGAGTATATCCTCAAAGGAGTGGTCAATGCGGCCCTTGGCCAGGAAATGGGTTCGGTGAGTATGAAATCACTGGTAATCTATAGTTGCAGTTATAATGTATGGAAAATATCAAGATGAATGTTCAAGTTTAATCAGCAGTGAGCTTAAAAATAGGCTTATCTGCAGTTCCTTTCCTTTCTTCATATTCCCCAACCCAGGTTCCATTATAAAAAGAATTATGTTATTTAAAGACAAAAAAGAGAGAGAGAGAGAGAAAGCTTTAACCCTAAGAATTGCTGCTTCATCTTTTAAAAGCCCAAATTTTAAGCAGCATTTATATCTAATAATAATTGAAAATCGTTGCATAGCTTCATTCTTATTTTTAGTGAGTTTGGTTAACCTTGCAGATCCCTGAGCTATAATTTTGGCATCTGTAAAATGGAGATAATTGTTTCTTTGGCAAATACTTTATAAATATTTTAAAACGCTGTTTAAAATTAAGTTCTTATCCATCTGACTATGGCACATTAAGTCCTTTTGGGAACAAAGTAGATATAAATAAATATTTTTATGTTTTGCTCACTCTGCAGTGCCTCATATAATGGATAGGCACTAAATAGTTATTGAATAAGTGAATGAGTGTATTGAATTAATAGTCCTTGTTACAACCATGGCTCCTACCACAAGATCTGATGTATGATCAGATCATACATACATACAAAGAACAGTAAGTAAAAAAAAAAAAAAAAAAACAATAAGTATCTGTTGAATGTGTGAATGAATGACTAAATGACTGAGTCCTTTAATGAAGTTACTTTTTGGGATAGAGTTTAGGGAATCACATATTTTTTTCTTCTTTTTTTTATCTGACCCAGGGTAGGTTTAAATTTAGTTTCAGGTTATGATTCTCTAGTGCTTATGCTAATAAGAGTTTATTTGGGAGAGGATGTAAGACAAGGATGTATCTTAAATCCTGGCACATATTTTAAAACTATAATGTGTGATACAAATAAAACATTTTCACCTTCTGTCAGCTATCTCAGCTCTGCTTTGTTTTTCAGAGGGACCATATGAAAATTGCCCAGCAGTTCTTCCAGCTGGTGGGAGGGTCAGCGAGTGAGTGTGGTATGTCTGAAATCAATACTCATTCACATGATTCATAATTGGAGTTGGTCATATATTGACTGGTGAAGTCTGAATCTCTGTTCAGGGTTACATGTGTCAGCCTTGAAAGCAAAGTATCAAAGTATCAAGTAGGAAATTCTGTGGGAGAGACAGAGGAGAGAAAATTGGGTTAGCTCTTCTCAACATCTCAGCTCAAGTGGGATGAGAGATTGTATAAATAGAAGAGAATAAATGTAATCTTTACTTCATGTGGGTTTTTAAAATTTGATTCTGTTTTTTATTTGAAATTTTAATTTTTATTGATTTTTCAAGAGCTCTTTATATATTCAACTTTCATCATGTCATGAATATTTTTTCGTGGATCATTTGCCTTTTAATTTTGCCTATGCTATCTTTTCAGATATAAAATATTTAAATCTTATTGAAGCTTATCTTTTTTTTTTTTAAAGATTTTATTCATTTATTTGACAGACTGGGATCACAAGTAGGCAGAGAGGCAGGCAGAGAGAGAGAGGAGGAAGCAGGCTCCCCGTGGAGCAGAGAGCCCGATGTGGGGCTCGACCCCAGGACCCTGGGATCATGACCTGAGCCGAAGGCAGAGGCTTTAACCCACTGAGCCACCCAGGTGCCCCGAAGCTTATCTTTTTAAAATGATATTTTACATTGGTATCTATTTTAGAAAGTGCTTTCATGCCCCCACAGTTATATAATCTTCACTTATATTTTCCATCAGTAGTTTGTTGCTTTATTTTATTATTAAAGTATTGATTTAATCAGTCAAGATTGAGTGTAAGATTTCAGAAAAGGCTATTAAAAGGGCTGATAGCGGGGCGCCTGGCTGGCTCAGTGGGTTAAGCCGCTGCCTTCGGCTCAGGTCATGATCTCAGGGTCCTGGGATTGAGTCCCGCATCGGGCTCTCTGCTCGGCAGGGAGCCTGCTTCCTCCTCTCTCTCTCTGCCTGCCTCTCAGTGTACTTGTAATTTCTCTCTGTCAAATAAATAAATAAAATCTTTTAAAAAAAAAAAGTGTTGATAGTTAGCCAGTATGAACTGGTATGACTGTTTGTACCAGTTGTCTAGGGCCAGCATCTACTCTGATGAACAGTATTTGTGGTGAACTAGTTGTGAAACATTTTTATCACCCCTGGATATTCATTTTCTTTCAGATGTTTCACCAAAACCATTTATTGAATAATACTTCCTTCTTCATTTGACTCATTCATACAACAAAAATTTATTGAAGTGTTGGGAATATAGTAAACAAAATAAGTCTTCCATCCTTGTAGACATACAGTCCAGTTGAACAGACAATAAATACAATAAAGAAAGCAGTTATATAGTATATCTGACTGTGATAAGTGCTACGGGGGGAAAATTGAACAGAGCAAGAATGAATAGGAGTGCCAGTGCCAAGGGTGAGGGGCTATACTCATTCTCTACTATCTGAAACAGGAATCTAATAACAGACAGAAAGTTGGACCAGATGGTTCCGTGACAAATGATTTCTCCATTTGAGACTGGAAGTGCTAAGTTGTCTTAGATGAGTGATGATGGAGACGAAGACATGATAGTTGAATGTGCATGTGTCAGAGTGGGTAGGAGACTCAAAGCCTTGGAAGAACATCTGAGGAATACTGTAGTCTGCATGGTGTGTGTTCATTCTGGAGTCTGTGAGTTAGCCCCGAGAGAGATTATTGGTTACTCTCAAGTACAGTAACCTCCATTATATTGAGGTTTTGTCCCCTGAATAGAATCTATAATTTCAGAATCTGGAAAGATGTCTTGTAGTACATTCCTATCTCTAAATTATAAAGTAACCAAAATTTCAGCCAAAGAGAACTTTCAGTTTCATGAATATACCTGAGTAAGTTTAATAATAAGTTTCTTTTCCCATTCCATTTCAGATACAATACCTGGGAGGCAGTGCATGGCTTCCTGTTTCTTTCTGCTGAAGCAATTTGATGATGTCTTGATTTACCTCAACTCATTTAAGGTTAGTATAGAATTTTTTAGATGAGTTTGTCTACAAAATACTATATATAATGTGTCAGAAGTAAGATATTTTTAGAGGGGGGGGCGCCTGGGTGGCTCAGTGGGTTAAGCCGCTGCCTTCAGCTCAGGTCATGATCTCAGGGTCCTGGGATCGAGTCCCGTGTCGGGCTCTCTGCTCAGTGGGGAGCCTGCTTCCCTCTCTCTCTCTCTCTGTCTGCCTCTCCATCTACTGTCAAATAAATAAATAAAATCTTTAAAAAAAAAAAAAAGATATTTTTAGAGGGATGCCAGGGTGATTCAGCTGGTTAAGAGTCTGCTTTCGGCTCAGGTCATTATTAGTCCTGGGATCAAGTCCCATATTTAGGATCCTTGCTTAGCAGGGAGCTTGCTTCTCCCTCTGCCTGCCACTCCCCCTGCTTTGTGCTCTCTCTCTCTCCCTCTGATAAATAAAAATCTTAAAAAATAAATAAATAAATAGGGGCGGCTGGGTGGCTCAGTGGTTTAAAGCCTCTGCCTTCGGCTCAGGTCGTGGTCTCAGGGTCCTGGGATCGAGCCCCACATCGGGCTCTCTGCTCAGTGGGGAGCCTGCTTCCCTCTCTCTCTCTGCCTGCCTCTCTGCCTACTTGTGATCTCTTTCAAATAAATAAATAAAATTTTTAAAATAAATAAATAAATAAATAAAATCTTAAACTTTTAGAGATGTCCCTTTTACTTCAGTGTCATCGATGGTGTTAGCTAATTCCTTAAAATTATTTTTGAGTTTGTCTAGTATAACTGATATGTTATATTGGTATGTTAATATTCAATGTGACCTATTCTTGGGATGTTTTTCAGAGTTACTTCTACAACGATGACATCTTTAACTTTAATTATGCCCAAGCCAAAGCTGCCACAGGCAACACAAGTGAGGGTGAAGAGGTGGGTACATGCTTTTGATGCATTCAAATGTTTCTATTTAAAAACATGATTATCCTTTAACTTTTTGAGGAATTCCCATACTGTTTTCCAGAGTGAAACAAAATAGATGAACATAGAGGAAAGAAGAAAAAAGAGAGGCAAACCATAAAACAGTCTTAACAATAAAGAACAAACTGGGGATTGCTGGATGGGAGGGGTGAGGGATGGGCTAAATGGGTGATGGGAATTACGGAGTGTACTTGTGCTGAGCACTGAGTGTTGTAAAGTGTTGAATCACTAAATTCTACAACTGAAAGTAATATTATACCATATATTAGCTAACTGGAATTTAAATAAAAACTTGAAAAAATATAAAAACATTTTTATCTTTTTCTCACTGAAATAAAATGTTCAGGGGCAAATGATTATGAAAAGTTCCTTTGTCCTTAGGTTACATTAAGAAATACAGTGTGAGGGACATATAGATTTTTTAACCATATTACTATTTTCCTTTTTCTGCTATATTTTATAAAAGCATAACATACATTGAGAAAAGTATCCAAATCAAAGTATACAGTTTGATGAATTTTTAAAGTCAACATACCCAAATAATCCATCCTTAGATCATGAAACAGTATTACCTTAACCCTGTAAAAACCCTGTCATCTTACTGTTTGAGTCCGTCCCTTTCTCCCAAGGCTAATCACTATGACTTCTAACTCCATGAATTGATTTTCCTGAATCATTCAAAGCAATTCCATTGAATTATTCAATTAGATTTTGTTATTATTTAGCAAGTTTTTCCTTTTATTATTCAAATTCTAATTTTTACCTTACATTATGTCTTCTTTGTGAGTTATTTTAAAATGTGTGTCATAATTTTCAAATGTGTCCCAGACTATTTCATTTTGATTTATAAGTTAATCATATTGTGGTCATCCAGTGTGCTCTGTATTACACCAGTCCTTCAAAATTTGTTGAGACTTGCTTTACTGCCCAGTAACATGATTATGTGTCCTTGAACAAAGTAGGTGTTATGTGGTTGTTAATTATTCTGTTCATATCTTCTTTATCCTTACCAAATTTCTTCAGCCAGCTTCTGAGATCAGTAACTGAGAGTGGTGTGTCAACATCACCACAGTTTTGTCCTTTTCTTAGCAGCGTGAGGAGAATTTGACCATCTGGAAGGCAACACTAAGTATTAACCTAAGGCAAGCCGATAAGGTATTTTTACGACAAAAATATCTTCATATTTATTTCTTTTCTTTCTTCTTCTTGCAGGTTTTCCTTTTAATCCAAAGTGAGAAGATGAAAAATGATTACATTTACCTCAGTTGGTTGGCTCGGTGCTGTGAGTCTTCTTTTAAATGTTACAGAGGAATCCTCTTTTTCTTCTCTGTTGCATAATCTTCTGGATGGAAATTACAGTGAAGAGTTCTAATTTTGTTTTGTAGAATGAGTAAACCCTGAAATTGAGCATTGTTCATGCTGCTCTGTGAGGATGGTCCTGTTCATGTATTATGTACATTTACCTTGTGATTAGTTCTACCATACGATGTTGAGCTAGCATGAACAGTCCTGAAAGATGCCAAGTTTTTCTATCAGCCCTGTTAAAGTTTCCAGAATGTCAGTTTACAGGGTTCTTTGTTAAGTGATACTGTTGCTAATTTTACCTTTTCGTTATGAAGCAGGCCTGAGAAGTGATAAAATGTCAAAAACATAATATTTTGTATGTTTCCCTGTCCCTTCATTATCTTTTCTTGCTTCTTTTTTTCCCCTTGCATTTCAAATGTTCACAGAGTGTTTAAAATCAGGAGCAAGCAGCAATTGGTGTTCTAAGTGAGGCTGAAACTATATAAGTAGGATTGAATGAATGATACATGACTTTTAAGCAGATGAGCAAAGGGACCAACTGGAAATCAACCCAGTCTAGAAAGATATAATTATGTAAATCCTAACTTAAGTATTGTACATATGGTAGAGTTCTGGTGGAGAATCAGCTTAATGCTAACATTGCAAACTTTCTACGTGAGTGATGTTTACCATTTCTCTGTCTGTTTGGAAACTAAAACCAAAGCCAAAGAATAGCAAGATGCAGAATTAGATTTCCTATACATTTAAGAGGCAAAAATCTTTCCGTCCTTTTGTAGATATCATGAACAAGAAACCAAGACTAGCCTGGGAACTTTATCTTAAGATGGAAACCTCTGGCGAGTCGTTTAGCCTCTTACAGCTCATTGCTAATGACTGCTACAAGGTGAGTCTGAGTGAGAGCTAAAGGGAAAACTGAAGATCAATGTCACATACTACACTAATTAATTATTAGGGAGAAGTGTCCTAGAGATTAAATGGCCATTGGTAAGAGGATTCACATAGAACTACCAGAAATGTCATCCCTGGGCTCTAGCTGGCTCAGTTGGAAGAACATGGGACTCTTGATCTCAGGGTTGTGAGTTCAAGCCCCACGTTGGGTGTAGAGATTACTTAAAAATAAAATCTTTGGGGGTGGTTGAGTGGTTCAGTGGTTCAGTGGGTTAAAGCCTCTGTCTTCGGCTCAGGTCATGATCCTGGGGTCCTGGGATCGAGCCCCGCATCAGGGTCTCTGCTCAGCAGGGATCCTGCTTCCCCCCCCACCCAGCCCCACCACCTGCCTGCCTCTCTGCCTACTTGTGATCTCTGTCTGTCAAATAAATAAATACAATCTTTAAAATAAAGTATTAAAAAATAATAAAATAAAATCTTTAGGGGCACCTGGGTGGTTCAGTTGGTTTGGTAGCTGACTCATGATCTCAGCTCAGGTCATGAGCTCAGGCCCGTTTTGGGCTCCATGTTGGGAGCTTAAATAAATAAATAAAATTTTTTAAAAAATGGAATGTCATCCCTTTTATGAACAAAATGAGCTCAGAGATAGCATTTCAGGGTTTTACATGTATATCAAGTATGTATACATAAAAATGAAATATGAAACAATATATATGAAACAATGATTTAGAGAGGTGGTTTTAGATTTCTAAAGGTCGTGTGTGAGTCTTTAGATACCATCCAAGTAGAGATATTCATCTGGTAGTTGGAAACTTGGTTCTGAAGCTCAAGAAGGATGTCTCCTCACATCTAGAGACTTAGATTTGGAGAACTCATCAGCATTTCAATAGTAATTAAAGCCCTGGAAAAAAGATTACCCAGGTAGGGTAGGAAAGTGAGAAGAGTATAGAGTTGCAAACCAAACCTTGGGGAATACTTAAGTGCAAATTATAGACAGGAGAGACAAAGGAACTAGAAAAAGAATAAAAAAGCAATCAGATTTAGTAAAGGACTGGGACTCTATGTGTGTATGCGGGAGTGGGTCTGTGTATGTGTGTGTGGCGGTGGGGGTGGAGTTGGCAAGGAAGGGAGAAGGAGGGAGGACTTTTGGGTCCTAACCTATAGATAAAAAGCTTTTTGACAAATTAGCCTCAAATTCTGGAGCTCAGGTATTCATGTGAAAGGTCAGGGTTAGAAATGTAGTTTTAGAAGTTAATAGGGGCACCTGGATTGCTCAGTCAGTTAAGCATCCAATTCCTGATTTTGGCACAGGTCATGATCCCATGGTCGTGGAATTGGCTCCGCATGCTGGGCATGGATCCTGCTTAGGATTCTCTCCTCTCCTCTCCTCTCCGCCCTCCTCTCTGCCCCTCCCCTTTCCCCACCCATGTGGGGAAAAAAAAAAAGAAAGAAAGAAAGAGAGAGAGAGAGGAAAAAAAGTTAGCAGTAGTTAATGGTGGAGGTGGTGATAGTACTAGGAGTAATAGGAGTAGCAGAAGCAGCAGAGGATGGGAGAGAATGGAGGTTAACCAGTAAATGGGATGAGGAACCACATGGACACCAGTACTTAAAGGATAGGTAGAGTGACAGAGACAGAGGGTGAAGATGGACTTAAAAGAAAGAAAAGAACCAGGAGGGGGAGAAAAGTACTCTTCATTCCTGTTTTTCTTGTTCCTGTTATATCAAAAGCCAAGGAAAGAGGATGTCAAATATGCAACCTGATGGAGCTGTATGAGATTTGAGAAAACAATAGTGGGTAGAGAAGAGAATGAGATTAGAAAGCAGATTCAGTGAGTATAGACCACAGTAAGGGAGAAATGTGTTGCTAACTTAAAAGGGAAAACAAGGTTATGGGTTTGGGGTTGGGAAGTATTTTTGCAGGTGGAGGGAGAGTTTTTTTCTTTTAGAATATAAGTTCAGAGTGTATCTTTATGCAGAGGAGCTGTTGAACAGTGAGTTTAAAGATCCAATAGAGTAGGAACATTTCTGATGGAGGAAGACCCTAAAAGAGATGAGAGGAAGATGAGGTAAAGATCAAAGGAAGATAACGACCTTGAAAAATAATTTAGCATAACCTACTGTCTCGGTGGTCCCATGGCCACCCACTGCTTTGGTGAGTCACTGGAAGGGTTCACATGACTCAGAGTTACACTTGTGGCTAAGACTTATTATAATACAGAAAAAGCAGGAAAAAGACATGTATAGGAGAAGACTGGAGAGGTCAAGCCTAGACTTTTTTGCCCTTCCTCTCTGCTAATTGCACAATCACATCTTTCTCCAGCTGCAAACTACAGAGACATGTGCAAGATATCTAGGAAAAACAGAAAAAGCAAATAGGAAAAAAAAAAAAGGCAGAATTAAGTCCTAACATGGCAATAATTGCATTAAATGTAAATGGTCTAAATATACCAATTAAAAGACAGACATTGACAGAGTGGATAAAAAACCATAACTAATCTATGTTCTTTTTACAGAAACTCACTTCAAATACAATGACATAGGTAGGTTGAAAGTAAAAAGATGAAAAAGATAATATACTGTGAAATAGGTGGTTTTGTTAACAAACAAACATATGCTTAACATACGATCCAGCAATCACTTTCCTGGGCATTTATCCCAAAGAAATGAAACCCTGTGTCTGCACAAATACCTATTCCCAATGTCAACAGCAGCTCTATTTGTAATAACCAAAAACTGGAAGTAATCCAAGTGTCCTGCAGTAGTGAATGGTTAAACAAACTGGTTTGGCATGGACTACTATTCATTAATAAACAGGAATGGTGATGATAAGCCTGACTCCATTTCTCGATGTTTGACTGTTGACAGCTTTTAAGCCTCACCCTTTCCTCTTCCTCTTGTGCCCCACATCTGGACAAAGTGATAAGAAATGCTAGTCCCTTCTCTGATGACATCAAGTGGTTCAAACCACACAAGCCCCTGTTCCTGCTTGGGAACCTCATCCCAGCCCCACCCCCAACCACAATAAAAACCCAGCCAGTCTTCTTGCTTGCTCTCTCAGGCCATTTTGGACCTGCTTGAGAGGCCTGGCCTACTTTCCCCCACGGGCCTCAATTATATAAGTAATAAATCTTTCCATGCTCTCTGGGTGTGGCAATATCGCTCTTGGCATACAAACCAAACTTTAGGTGGAGGTCCCACCTGCTTTTTCAGAGTTATATAATAGGAGCAAACTATTGGTACACACAGTAACTCGGATTTATTTTTTAAAGATTTTATTTATTTATTTGAGAGAGAGCACCAGTCAGGGAGCAGCAGAGGGATATGGAGAAGCAGACTACCCACTGAGCAGGGAGCCCAATGCAGGGCTTGATCCCAGAACCCTGGGACCATGACCTGACCCGAAGGCATATACTTAACCAACTGAGCCACCAAGGCAACCCCAACTATCTTTTTTTTTTTTTTTTAAAGACTTTATTTGTCAGAGGGAGAGAGAACGCACAAGCAGGGGAAGCAGTGGGTGGAGGGAGAAGCAGGCTCCCTGCTGAGCCTTATGTTGGACTCTATCCCAGGACCCTGGGATCATGAGCTTAG
The DNA here is from genome assembly GCF_011764305.1 of Mustela putorius furo. NCBI lineage: Eukaryota > Metazoa > Chordata > Mammalia > Carnivora > Mustelidae > Mustela > Mustela putorius. The sequence goes on from NW_025421998.1 coordinate 92,153,673, forward strand.
CTGAAAGCAGACACTTAACTGACTGAGCCACCCAGGCATTCCGTAACTCAGATTTTTTTTAACTGAAGTATAGTTATACACAATAGCACGTTAGTTTCAGGTGTACAACATAGTGATTCAACAACACTATGCTCACAAGTCTAGCTACTATCTGTCATCATACACTCTTATAAACCATTGACTATATTTCCTATGCTGTGCCAAAATAACCTGGATTAACAAGGAATAACAAGGACATTATGCTGAGTGAAAAAGCCAATCTCAAAGGGTCCCGTACTGCTTGATTTCATATATATATGTATATATGACATTTGTGAAATTATAGAATTTTAGAGATGTAGAACAAATTGGTTATTGCTGGGAGTTAGGGCTGGTGAGCAGGGAGGGGAGCACACATGACTGACTATTTACAGGTAGCACAGCCTTGTGGTGATGGAATAGTTCTGTATCTTGATAGCAATGCTAGTTACGTGAGTCTGCACATTTGATAAAATGACAGAACTATATGCACGCACTGTAGCAATGTCCGCTTCCTGGTTTTGATCCGGTGATATTGCACTAATGTAAGCTATAACTGGGGGAATTGGGTGAAAGGAACATGGGACTTCTTTGTACTATCTTCATAATTTCCTGTAAATCTAGAATTGTTTCAAAATAAAATGTTCTAAGAAATGAACCAACCAGAGTTATATCCAGCAATATAGATGCATATATATGTTAAGATATTACATCTTAACATATGTAAGACAAAAAAGAATATTTATGGTATTCTTAGAGATAAAATTTTGAGAGGCAAAATTTAATTATATTGTCTAAAGGTATATACATAAAATTGTAAAAAAAAAAAACAACAAAGATTTTGACAGTCAAAAACTGATGACTATAAACGTTGGAATAGTAGTTGCTTCTGGAAGGAAGGAGAAGGTTGTGGTCTGGAAGGGAAACACAGAGCTTCTGTTTTGCTGTCAAAGTCTTGTTTCTTGACCTAGGTGATGGTTACATTTGCATTCAGGTTATAGGCACTGAACTGTACATTTGTGTTTCATACACCGTTCACATTGTTATTTTACCAAAAGTAATTTGAATAGATCATAGGAAGAAACCTTGAAAAGTAATAAGAACACTTCTTCCTGTGAAATGGGCAGAAATGAGGGAAGGATCAGTGAGAATACAAATATAACTTGAATTGGAGGGAGGAAAGTTGTGTTTTCCCTGAAAGAAAAACGCTAAGAGTACAATAGAGATTTTCAGGAAATTGGCAAAGGTTTAGGACAACAGTTTACAGGAATGGAGAGGTGATTCAGCCACCCTGAACAAAAGGGATGGCCTAGTAGTTTGAAGCCTTCAGTGAAATGGCAACACTACATTTATAATGGCTGGTCAACAAAACTCATCTAGGGGCGCCTGGGTGGCTCAGTCAATTAAGCATCTGCCTTTGGCTCAGGTCATGATCCCAGAGTGATCCCAGAAACCCTGCATCAGGCTCCCTGCTCAGCAGGGAATCTGCTTCTCCCTCTCCCTCTGCCTGTCACTCCCCTTGCTTGTGCTCTCTCAATCTCTGTCAAATAAATAAATGAAATCTTTTTTAAAAAAGAAAGGAGGAAAGAAAACTCATCTAAAGAGAATTTAGTGGTATTAGACATGCACTATGAGGCCAAGGAAATGTGTCATGTATTTGGGAAAGAGGTCTGTCAAAATGAATTAAACATTTAGAAGATTTGGTGTTTAGTAGTATCCATCTAGGCATTTTGAGAATTTAGGAACAAGGTCAGGGAAAATCATGTTCTCTTGGGTTGAACATGATCAGATTAGCATAAAATGAATGATAGTAGTTATCTACAGAATGTATGAAGGAAACTGGAATGATACCCTGCTCAAATCACAATTATCACTTTATCAAGATTATACTATAATTAGAAGAAATGATACATGTGTTGATTACAGCATAATTTGACTGTATGTAGAAAAAAATGTTATATTGTTGAAAACTGGATAAAGGTAAGTTGGTGTAAATCGAACCACGTCTCAAATTGTGAGTTTCCTTTTTGTTTTAATAAGAAATTGAAGTTCTATCTAGTTTGCTAACTGATGTTATCACTAACCATACATTTTTTATACTGTTCTTTTTAAACAGTATCTTTACATTTAGTTTCATTCCATGCAATCTTTTGAATATAAGTATTATCACAATATTTTCTTTTAATCAGATGGGCCAGTTCTACTATTCAGCCAAAGCTTTTGATGTCCTAGAGAGGCTGGATCCCAACCCTGAATACTGGGAAGGCAAGAGGGGTGCCTGTGTGGGTATTTTCCAGATGATCTTAGCTGGGAGAGAACCCAAGTAAGTAATCAGACAAGAGACACTACCTCTGTTCTTTTGCAGGTTTGTAAAGGAAAAGAATTGCTTTCTTGGATGCCATCCTCTAAAAACCCAAAGCTATAATGATGTTTATGATGAACAGAAGATTAAGATGTTTCATATTTCTATATGACCTTTTTGCTCCAGAAATTTTTCATGTTGTAAAATCGGGTCATTCTTAATCATATGTACTAGGGACATTGAACATACTATGGCTTTCAAATATAAAAGCAATATCTATATTTGGATCCAAATGAATTGTCATTTTCTTTTTTTTTTTTTTTTTTTTTTTAAAGATTTAATTTATTTATTTGACAGACAGAGATCACAAGTAGGCAGAGAGGCAGGCAGAGAGAGAGGAGGAAGCAGGCTTCCTGCTGAGCAGAGAGCCCGATATGGGACTCGATCCCAGGACCCTGAGATCATGACCTGAGCCGAAGGCAGCGGCTTAACGCACTGAGCCACCCAGGCGCCCCTGAATTGTCATTTTCATAGAAGTCTTTTTCAATCTCTTCTATTCTTTCCTTTACCTATTGGCTTTTTCATGTCTTTTAATTTAGGCTTCAAAGAATTAGGGATGGAGTGGGTATGGTTGATCATTCTTTTTTCTTTCACCTTCCCATATTCCAGGAAGTACCAAGACAGTAGATTATATAAAATTAAATAGCATACAGCTCCATTTGTAACAAAAATGAAAATACTTAAAACTAAATTTGTTTTGTTTTTTTTTTAAGATTTCATTTATTTATTTGACAGAGATCACAAGTAGGCAGAGATGCAGGCAGAGAGAGATGGGGGAGAAGCAGGCTTCCCGCATCGGGCTCTCTGCTAAGCCGGGAGCCTGCTTCCCTTTCTATCTCTGCCTGTTGCTCTGCCTACTTGTGATCTCTCACTCTCTCTGTCAAATAAATAAATAAAATCTTTAAAAAAAAAAAAAAGAAAGAAAGAATTCCTGTTTTACTATGCCACCATAAAAATGGAAGGCTTGGAAGTTCATCACTGGCTTGTGAATATGTAGTGACATAGTCTATCACCGAAGACGTCCTGCTGGAAGTATGTGAGGAACAAGTACGAGTTCATTTTTCCTCTTAGTTCACACGCTGTATTGACACACTTTGTCCTTTCAAATCTTTTCCTCAGAGAGACCCTTCGAGAAGTGCTCCATTTACTGAGAAGCACGGGTAACACCCAGGTGGAGTACATCATCCGGATCATGAAGAAATGGGCCAAAGAAAACAGAGTGCCTGTCTAAAATAGCTCCAGAGTCTGAGGGAACCAGTCACCACTTGGATGTGTAAATGGAAAGCATTTTCCTCACGTTTAATATGAAACGCAGGGCTGTTCTCTGACATTTTCTTCCTTGCCCCTCGACCCTCAAGATCAGTGACTGACTTGCTTAGAACTAGCCTCCTGGCTGAGCTAAATGCCATGGTCTGCCCTGTGGCTCCTGTATGATCCAACTAGCAATAAGACTTTGGACTTGTCTGGTGCCTTTCTTCCAAAAATACTCAGAGAACTCTTACATAATTAACTGACTTTAAGGAGAATGGAATAATTTTTTTTTTAATATTGGCATTCTGGCATTTTCCTCTGGCTGCAAGGACAAATGCCTTTAATGCTCAAGAGTCACCATCATTCTGTCGTCTTCATCTTAGCCATCTGTACATTATCCCATTTTACTGGGGAATTCCATTAAGAATTTCATGATGCATTTTTGAATTGGGAGAGCAAAGGTTATAAATAGCGCTATGATTCTAAGAGGGCCAGTAAGATCCTTTATCAAACTCGTTAATAGATAATGGATTCTGGGGATTACTCTTGCAGTAATTCTGATGATAAATAACATGTTACAGTGGTAACAGGAGTAGTGGAGTTTTTTAAAAGGTGAGTACTATGAAAACAGTCTGTGTGGTACATTGAAAGGTATTCAAGAAATAGTATACAAATTGCATTAGTCACTTCTCCATTATATTTTAGGGAACAAAATAGGGACTTTTTTCATATATTGTGCTGAATAAATATCAATTTTGAAAGGAGGGCTACATAGATTATATGTATGCAGTGTGGCTGTTTATTAATGTAATGATAACTAAGCGTGAACTCTGCAGAGCTCTTTGAGGAAGGTCCTCATGGCCGGACTCTATCCTAAGTCATGGCATGTTCCAGCCCCATGTTTCGGAGCTCTCGCAACATATACCTATTATACAGCTGAGCAGTTTTAGACTCAACAACTGATTTTTCAGAAAATAGACATACATGTTTTTCTGTACCGGATTACCTTTGTTCCTACACCATGTATTTTGTTCCTATGAGTTTAAGGTCCGCAGAGTTACAGGTGTACCAAGTATAGAGCCATCCCTATCCACCGTGGAACTGAAAGTCCGTCCTAGTTCCTGGAGCACAACAGACAGCTTCGAGACCTCACGTAAGCATTGCCTCGGTTGTTGGACCCACGCCGCGGCATGCTCTGTGGCTGAGCTGTACAGAATGGGGCCAGGGACAGGGCCAGGGGCAGCTCAGGAGACATCAGTGACTGCAGGTAGCCTCTACCTTCTGGACATTTGCAAGGGGTCCTTTCAGTTCCTGTCTTTTGTCTTAGACCCAGTTCTAATCAGTTCAGAGCACAAGTCAAAACAAACTGGCGTGAATAACTGAATTTTAGAAAACAAAATTACATTATTTTTTGTATGCCAAAGCTTCTACTTTCTCATTAATGTTGTTCCTACTTTTTCAGTAGTTGGTTCTCGGCATCTAAGGTACTTGGTGGATCAGAGCTGGGCAGAACCTGCTCTAATTTTTGAATTATCTTGTGATTCTTACTTAACGCTCACTTAAAATACTAGTAAACATAGTAGTGGAAAAAGATAGAACACCTCTGTGGCTTTTGGCAATAAAATTTGTCTTCCGGTTAATTGCGATTATTTTCAAATCTCCTATACTTGATAAGCTTTTCTACTGATGGTGATTTACTTTTAAATGAGCTTTTGTTGAATTTAACACTCTAGCATCTCCCAGCCATTTCCCAGTCTTTTGAGAAAAGCAGATACTCCAAACATAGCAATTCCTGGAATTTTAAACTGATTTTTAGAAAGTGTTTAATCTATAGAAGTGAGCCAAAAAAGCATAAGGACTAGTTTAAGAGGGATACCATCCAATTCTGTAGTAAGGATAGCTACTCCTGAAACATGTTGGCAGAGTCTCAAGATTGCAGAGCCGTGTTGCCTGGCGGTTTTATTCTGATACGTGATGACTGGGCAGAGAAGAGGGTGAGGCTGAGAAATGTAGCGTCATGTGTACAGTTCAAGACATCCATGTTCTATTTATAGTTGGTAGCAAAGATGAATTGCAAATGGAAAAACATTTTTAATTATTTTTGTACTTTAAAAGAATTATTATATTGTACTGTAATATACTCAAATTAAAGTTTATTATTTGGTCTTATTACGGTATCCTGTGGAGTGCGTTGAATGCAGGTCCTGGGTGTGTCATGTGCCTTCTCCCCTTTCTTGACCCCAGACTGGAAGGAAAAAAAAAATAAAGTCTGGGGGCGCCTGGGTGGCTCAGTGGGTTAAGCCGCTGCCTTCGGCTCAGGTCATGATCTCAGGGTCCTGGGATCGAGTCCCGCATCGGGCTCTCTGCTCAGCGGGGAGCCTGCTTCCTCCTCTCTCTCTCTCTGCCTGCCTCTCTGCCTACTTGTGATCTCTCTCTGTCAAATAAATAAATAAAATCTTTAAAAAATAAAAAAAATAAAAAAAAAATAAAGTCTGGAGCTCCACAGGTACTCCTTATGAGAGAGGAAAGTAGGTATTTTTTTAGGAGCTTTCCACTAAGGCTGTGGTTCCTGCTGGGTCATATTAGGTTTGGCTGTCTGCTGAGTCATAGCTCATTTCAAAAGTGTTCTAGCCAGTGCGTGGTACGACACCTCACACAAGAAAGCTCGCTGATACTTGGTCACTGAATAATCAAGCATACCGTAGCTGGTGGAACAAAGGACTTGTGAGACCTGACCTCATGTAATTCTGACTCATCTAATTATTGCTTTATTGTGTGCCAAGCATATCCTGGGAGTCAGGAATGCAGAGAGAGATAATGAAAGTCCTGACTTAAGGAACTCAGTCCAACTGGACTATATACAACTAAACACAATAGTGTGTGCTTGTTGTCGGCAATAGGAACAAAGCTTTGAGAGAAAATAAGGCAGTGGGTTGGGGCTCCTGGGTGGGCCAGTCCGTTAAGCATCCAACTCTTGATTTCGGCTCAGATCATAATCTCGGGGTTGTGGGCACATCAAGCTCTGTGCTCAGTGCGGAGTCTGTCCTTCCTCTGCTGTTCACTCTTGCTCGCTCTCTCTAAAATAAATAAATAAAATCTTAAAAAAAAAAAAAGAAGAAGAAGGCGGCAATGGAATGTTTGTGTCCCTTATAAAGCGACACCTCCTGCTTGTGTATTGAGTGTGTAGTGTACAGCCTGATTGATGCTTTTTGTTGCAACAAAACCATTCCTTGAAATAAAATCTGGATGCCATATACAACTAGGAGGGACCACCTTGGTGGTTGGGGCAAAGCAGGGGAAAGAAGCAGATGTAGCAGGGCCCCCACTCAGGCTGCCCCTCTCAGGGTGACACATAGACCATATATGGAGTGAGGCACCTAAACTGTGCCTAAACTATGGCTACATCTAATTTTATTCATCATAGTTTTTGTATATCCATTCATGTATTCATGTATTTATTTGGTAAGTTACTTACATCCCACTGTGTTCCAGGAAAGGTTGGTGATAAATTACCAAAATACATGCTACAGAGTATAAATAGAAGGCATTTGAGAGTAAAAGAAGCCAAGACTAGAGTTCATACACAAAAGGGCATACCAGAATCACTAGAGATGGGCCAGAAGTTCACCTTTAGGGTTCCTACTGACTAAAGCAAAGAGTGAAATATAACCACATAAAAAACTCACAGTCCACCTATATGAATGAACTCCCTATTGGGAAGAAAAAGTTGGATTCTCAGTGATCTCTGATTGTTTATGGGATTCTAATTAGGGTTTCTGCACTCTGAGACATGACTACATACTTCACAAAAATTTCAAGGGAGTCCTATTGCTTCCTGAAATGTACGGGTCATTCCTACTATGTACAATTAAATAATTACACTTGCCCTTGTTTTTTATTTCCTCTAGAAACATATAATTATACTCTCCTTTGCCATTTTTTTTCACCAAGGAGTAGTTATTAATATGGTGGAGCTGAGACATGTTATTCACATTTTTAAAATTACAAGTTGGAGTGCCTGGCTGGCTCAGTTGGTAGAACATGTAACTCCTGATCTCAGGGTCGTGAGTTCAAGCCCCATGTTGGGTGTGGCGCCTACTCGAAAAAAGAAGAAATTACAAGGGTGTGTTGGGGTGAAAATGTGGGTAACAGTGACCTAAAGAATAATTGCAAGGTACTGTAGAAGCAGTGGAATGATGGGATAGTGTAACTTATACATTTACTGAGGGGATTCAATAAAGAAATTTAGGGGGGCGCCTGGGTGGCTCAGTGGGTTAAGCCGCTGCCTTCGGCTCAGGTCATGATCTCAGGATCCTGGGATCGAGTCCCGCATCGGGCTCCCTGCTCAGCGGGGAGCCTGCTTCCCTCTCTCTCTCTCTGCCTGCCTCTCCATCTACTTGTGATTTCTCTCTGTCAAATAATAATTAAAATCTTAAAAAAAAAATCTTAAAAAAAAGAAATTTAGGGATATTTGTTTTCCCTCTTGTCATGTAAATAGCTACATAATATTCTCAACTTTGCCTCTTGGCCTGCAATGCTTAAAATATTTATGATCTGGACCTTTTCAGAAGAGGTTTTCAGTTGAGCTCTGCTCTAGAATATTGCCTTATGAGCCTCAAGTGAAACTTCTTGCAGTGGAACATTTAAGAAGACAAATTGTTGGGACATAACTGAGCTGCCACACTCTATGTGCCCACTGACATGAAGTATCTAAAGTGTCAAATTAAGGTTGCCTGGGTGGCTCAGTGGGTTAAAGCCTTTGCCTTCAGCCCGGGTCATGATCCTGGGATCGAGCCCCACATCAGGCTCTCTGATCAGCGGGGAGCCTTCTTTCCCTCTCTCTCTGCCTGCCTCTCTGCCTAATTGTGAACTCTGTCAAATAAATAAAATCTTTAAAAAAAATAAAGTGTCAAATTCACAGAAGCAAAAAGTAGAATGGTGCTCCCCAGGGACTGAAGAGAAAAGGAAAAGAGAAGTGGTTTAAGGGGTATAGTTTGAGCCCTCCAAGATGCAGAAGTTCTAGAAATCTGTTTCACAACAATATGAAGATTGATTAAAACATGATTAAGAGTGGCGCCTGGGTGGCTCAGTGGGTTAAGCCGCTGCCTTTGGCTCAGGTCATGATCTCGGAGTCCTGGGATCGAGCCCCGCATCAGGCGCTCTGCTCAGCAGGGAGCCTGCTTCCCCCCTCTCTCTGCCTGCCTCTCTGCCTACTTGTGATCTCTCTCTCTGTCAAATAAATAAATAAAATATAAAAAAAAAAAAAACGTGATTAAGATGCTAAGTTTTAAGTTATGGGGTTTTTTCAATCACAGTGAAAAAGTAAAGTTATGTAAAAATCTATGCCCTACAAATACTAGTTTTCCAGAACAAAGGTGGAGTGACTGGCTAGCTGAAGAAACAGACAAAGACGACTCCAGAACAAAGAGCCCAGGAAACCACCTGAATCGTTCGCCTCGGTTTTCAAGTATCAATGTTACTCCCAATATCCCCGGCTCTTTGAACAACTTTTCTTGCCAAAGGCTAATTTATTTTCTTTGGATACTTTCATCAGCTGCTGCAAGCCAACAGAATTTAATTAACTCACCATTAGTAAAAGGCTTTCCTTGCTTGTTTAACAAAGGAACTACTCAGAACCGGGAAGCAATTCCGTTGTGATTTTTTTGACCTTTGTTTTCCTGTGAGTTGGGATGGCTGTAATGAATGCTTTGTCTAGTCACGTGGCCTGTACTGCATTCTCTCCCCACTACCACGGTGTCATTACCTAGTAAGTAAGATGGGTCGCCTCCTAATTGGATACAAAAAATACTTCACACCCCACAGTGCCTTAAAGGTTCTACTACCACAAGATGATTACTGGAGTTTCTCTAATTATCAAGTGTGTGGATCCTAATTATATATTAAATGAAGGGAAAATGTCCACTAGAGAGATCTGGGGACCCATGAGGGGTTGGCCTTTGGCCAGAACTGTATTTATTACCTGGGGCCCCCACTCCAACAGTGGGGTCATGGCACATTCTAGGACCCTGTATCTCGGAGTCCTCAAAAGAGCTGGGGATTCCTTAGTGTCCTGTCACCTGAGTAAATGGCCAAAAGTCCTTTGGGGGAAAGGACTGGAAAAATCGTGAAATATACATGCATATATGAACTAACAGTTCTATGAGTTTTAGCAAATGCATACAGTCATGTAACAAGCACCAGATAGATAGATAAATGATTTGGTGTTGTACAATAAAGTTATTTTTAATAAAGAAACCCAGATTTAAGTTTATGCTCACTCTCTAAGGTCACAAACACTATTCGGAGACTGGGATTTGACCTGGGCATCTTTCCAGGGTGGCAGAGGAACTAAAAACGAAAATTAAAGGAACGCTGATGACAAAGAGAACTAAAGCTGGGGCCGGTGGGGGAGGTGGAGACAAATTGAGAACAGTCAAAACTCGAATCAATTAGAAAAAAAAATCTGATCGATAAATGGCATTGGACTTCTCAGCAGCAGCTCTGGAAGCTATGAAACAAAGCTGCAGTGCCTTAAGAATTCAGAGGGAAAATTATTTCCAACTAGAAATTGTCATTTAAATATGTAGCAGAGGGGCGCCTGCGTGGCTCAGTGGGTTAAGCCTCTGCCTTCGGCTCAGGTCATGATCTCAGGGTCCTGGGATCGAGTCCCGCATCGGGCTCTCTGCTCAGCAGGGGGCCTGCTTCCCTTCCCCTCTCTCTGTGATCTCTTCCCTTCCTCTCTCCTACTGTGATCTCTCTCTGTCAAATAAGATAAAAATTAGGGGCGCCTGGGTGGCTCAGTGGGTTAGGCCACTGCCTTCGGCTCGGGTCATGATCCCGGGGTCCTGGGATCGAGTCCCACATCGGGCTCTCTGCTCAGCGGGGAGCCTGCTTCCTCCTCTCTCTCTCTGCCTGCCTCTCTGCCTACTTGTGATCTCTCTCTCTGTCAAATAAATAAATAAACTCTTCAAAAAATAATAAAATAAAAAAAATAAAATAAAAATTAAAAATAAATAAATAAATATGTAGCAGAACAAATTTCTTTTCAGACATTCTTTTCAGACAAAAATTATCTCCTGAATTATGTGCTAGACCAAGCACATGCGGGGAAAAAAAACAACTAAGGAAACAAGAAGACACAGCGTGTAAAGAAGTGAGGACTCCAGGTTAAGAGCCGGTGAAGGGAATGTCCAGGGTAAAGACGGAGACATACTTCAAGATGCTGGGCAACAGTCTCAGAGGTCAACCAGTATAGACCGGAGCAGGTCAGAGGCTCCAAAAAAGACTCATTCAGGATTAGGGGTGCCCGGGTGGCTCAGATGGTTGGGTGTCCTCCTTCAGCTCAAGTCATGATCTCCAGGTCCTAGGATCGAGCCCCACATCAGGCCCACCCACCCCATCAGTCCCCCACCCCCCGACCCCCCACCACCCCGGCTGGCTCAGCAGGGAGCTTGTTTCTCTCTCTCCCTCTGCTTCTCCCCCTGCTTGTATGTTCTGTCAGTCTCTCTCTCAAATGAATAAATAAAGTCTTTTAAAAAAAAATACCTCATTTATTACCATAGTGAGAAGAGAGTTTGGAAATCAGCTCCATAGAAAACAAAGCAAATGAGACAATCATTATTCAAATATGCAGGGAAGGAAAAGTAATCATAACCGACTTCATGGGTCAGCTGTAAAAAGCATTTATAGGTCATAAAACTATAAGCACTGAACACCGATCCAACAAAAAAATAGATCCAACAGTTTTAGGAGGAGAGGGAATAGAAAGTGACCATGTATGGGGAGGGGTGGGGGCGGGTGTGAGGAAAAGCTGGCTTCATATCTCATTGCACAAAGATAAAAGGGAAAAAAAGGCTATAATTTAGATCTAACAAGCAGGGGAAGTCAAGCAAACCAAAGAATCACAGAGATGAGTCATATTTGCAGGAAACACCGTATAATTTTACGGTGTAGCTGAGAAGATATCATTGAGAACTGAGCCACAGCTGGTCATGAAGGAGAAGAGTAAATCCAACCCTCCAGGTTATGTGCTTAATACCTGCCAGACCGACACATAGCCCTGGGGTCCCCGAATATACATACATATTCACCAAAATAGCGGGTCCAGGAAAACGCATCTTCTTCAAAGACCAGTAACTCATTGGGCACCTCAGTTGTTAAGCATCTGCCTGCAGCTCAGGTTATGGTCCCAAGGTCCTGGGATGGAGCCCCGCATCGGGCTCCTGGCTCAGTGGGGCATCTGCTTCTCCCTTTGTCTCTCCCCGCTGTTCATGCTCTCTATCTCTCTGTCTCAAATAAATAAAATCCTTTAAAAAGTTGTTAAAAAGAAAAAAGATGAGTAATTCAAACGAATGAATGGACAACACTGCTAAGGGTCTACAGAAAAATAACACAAAAGAAAAGGAAGGAAGGAAGTCAAATGGTAAACAAAAAATATCACCAGAAAATTGGTGAAATGTACATGAAAGCTGTAACCAAATACTTTGCTCTGACAGAAAGGTAGAAAGTAGTAGTAATTCACTGATATTTCATCTTTAAGGCATCATTAAAGGGAATAGATCAAATGTTACGTAACTGTAGTTTACAGTTCCAAACCAAACAAAGTATAGGGGCACCGGGTGGCTCAGTCGGTTAAGCATCTGCCTTTGGCTCAGGCTATGATCCTAGAGTCCTGGGATCAAGCCCCCCATCAAGCTCCCTGCTCAGTAGGGAAGTCTACTTCTCCCTCTCTCTCTGTGATCTCTCTGGCTTTCACTCTCTCTCAAATAAATCAAGTCTTTAAAAAAAAAAATTAAAATAAACATAAAGTGGAACAAAGAGAAAATACTGGGGTACCTGGCTGGCTCAGCAGTTAGCGCATGTGACTCTTGATCTTGAACTCCATGTTGGATGTGGTGATTACTTAAAAAGTAAAATCTTAAAAAAGGGAGAGAGTAGGGGTGCCTGGGTGGCTCAGTCGTTAAGCATCTGCCTTTGGCTCAGGCTGTGATCCCAGGGTCCTGGGATCAGGCTCCCTGATTGGCACAAAGCCTGCTTCTTCCTCTCTGACTCCCCTGATATGTTCCCTCACTCTCTGTGTCTCTGTCTGTCAAATAAATAAAATCTTTAAAAAGAGAGAAAGAGAAAATATTAAATTTCATCCTTGGTCATAGTATGGAATTAGAGACAATGTCAAAAAGAAATTGAGGATTAAGCGTATTATAAAATGACCTTATTAGAATAAAAATACAAACCTTCCAAATTATCAGAAGTAACATACATTAAACAAAGCAAACAGATCACTTTAAGGGGGATTTTTGAAGAGGCTTAAAGGAGAAAGCATGATAGAAAATAATGTGTCAGATCTATGCTCAAACATACCTCTCGTGTGGAAAATGTTAATGGGCTGCCCTCACCTATTATAGGAAAACGATTGGCAGATTAGATCACAAAGCAAAACCTAATGCTGCTGTTTACACATAAACATTGATAATAAAAAGATGGGCAATAGCATAATTGGGCAAATGCAAATAAAAGAGAGCAGGTGTCACAACCAAACAGGGTTGAATCCAGGTCACAATCATTAAGCAAGTCAAAGAAACACACAAATACACTTTGAATGACAAAAGGCCCATTTCTCAATGAAGATATAACAGTTACGAGAATAAGCAATGAAAGAAATAGCATCAAAAAAAAAAAAAAAAGGGGCTTCTGGGTGACTTAAGTCAGTTAAGCCTCTGATTCTTGGTTTTGGCTCAGGTCATGAGCTCAGGGTCCTCATCTGAGCCCCAGAGCGGACTCCCCACTCCCAGGGAGTCTGTCTCCCTCCCCCTCTGCCCTTCCACCGTTCATGCACATGCTCTGTCTCTCTGTCTCTCTCACTCACTCGCTCGCTTAAATCAATCAACCTTTAAACAAACAAAAATGATAAGAGCTAAAGATTCAATTTGTTGTAAAAGATTCCATTTCACAGCAGTTGAAAAGGAAAAAAATGTGAATAAACCATATAGGTGGGGCGCCTGGGTGGCTCAGTAGGTCCTTCCGCTCAGGTCATGATCTCTGCTCAGCGGGGAGCCTGCTTCCCTTCCTCTCTCTCTGCCTGCCTCTCTGCCCACTTGTGATCTCTGTCAAATAAATAAACAAAATCTTAAAAAAAAAAAAATAAAAGCATATAGGTAACTTATGTGTCACAACTAATAAAAAATATTGTTAATATAGCTCATGCCTTGAAAACAGAACCACTTCCTTTTCAGGGAACCCTAGAACATTCAGTAAAGCTGACTGTAAATTAGGCCACAAAGCAAATAACATCCATCAGTTATGTAAGGGCTTACCATGTTGCAGTTACCCATCAAGTCACGTCACATATATTAACTCATGTAATTTCGAGAACTTTAAAAAGTATGTACATCATCATTTCCATTTTACAAACTACCTCATGGAATGCTGAAGTTGCTTGCACCAAAGTCACGGAGTTAGTAAGCACATGTCTGGAGAATAGAACCAATGTAGAGGTTTTAAATCACAATGTTTTAAGTAGAAGTTACCTGCAGAACTAAGAACCCTGCCACCTAAACATCAAAAAGGAAAAGAAAAAACAATTTAACCAACCAACTGGGGGGAAAAAAAAACCCAAATAGCAAATTAAAAACCTAGACAAAAAACCCTCTCTTCATTTTGGGGTGAGACTCTCCAGACTGTTTTCATTAGAGATAAAGCTCAGAGGACAAGTGAAGGTCTTGAATCCTTATTATTAATAAACAGAAAAAAAAAATAAAAACAAGTGATTTAGCATCTTATCAAGGAGTAGGAGCACCTGGGTGGCTCAGCCATTTTAGCATCAGACTCTTGGTTTTGGCTCAGGTCATGATCTCAGGGTGCTGGGATGGAGACTCACATCTGGCTCCCTGCTCATTGGAGAGCCTGTTTCTCGCCCCTCTGCCTGCCGCCCCCCCAGCTTGTGCTCTCTTTCTCTGTGTCAATCAAATAAAATCCTTAAAAAGTCGGGGGGGGGGCACCTGGGTGGCTCTTTGGGTTAAAGAGCCTCTGCCTTAGACTTGGTTTGGGGTCCCAGGGTCCTGGGATTGAGCCCCACATCAGTCTTTCTGCCCGGCGGGGATCCTTCTTCCCCCCGACTCTCTCTGCCTACTTGTGATCTCTGTCTGTCAAATAAATACATAAAATCTTTAAAAAAGAAGAAAAAGAAAAAGAAGAAGCAACATTGAAGTAAACATAAGGACTCCACAGGAAAAAACTAGTCAACTCTGAAATTAATTAATTTAAAACTAGAAAAATGGCTACCACTAATAAGTAAAGGAGTTGGTTGGTTGAAAAAAAAGATTTATGTTTATCTAATGAATCCAAGTGAGGGTTGGGCGTTGGTGGTATAGTGGTGAGCATAGCTGCCTTCCAAAGTGAGGGTTGGGGTGGTGAACCACATACATACAAAATATTACAGGTCTTGTATAAACTCATAGAAGTGTAAACACGAGGGTGAAAACAGTGTATACTAGTATTTTCTCACAGACGCTGCTGAATTGCCAGCCGCGGACGTTTTGGGGACTCTGGTCTCCGCTAGCAATGAGTGAAAGTGATCATCTCCCTGTTCCACAGAAGTGCAGTTTGGTATTATCCATTCTGTTTCAAGTGTGTCATCCCGAGAGATGGAAAACAGTATCCCTGCTTAGATTGTTAGTGTTTTTTTCTTTCTTTCTTTTTTTTTTTAAGAGATTTTATTTATTTATTTATTTATTTTTAAAGATTTAATTTATTTATTTGACAGAGATCACAAGTAGGCAGAGAGGCAGGCAGGCAGAGAGAGGAGAAAGCAGGCTCCCCGCCGAGCAGAGAGCCCGATGCGGGGCTTGATCCCAGGACGCTGGGATCATGACCTGAGCCGCAGGCAGAGGCTTTAAGCCACTGAGCCACCCAGGCGCCCCTATTTTTTTTTTTTTTTTTTTTTTTTGACAGAGAGATCACAAGTAGGCTGAGAGGCAGGCAGAGAAAGAGAGAGGAGGAAGCAGGCTCCCTGATGAGCAGAGCCTGATGTGGGGCTCAATCCCAGGATGCTGAGATCATGACCTGAGCCAAAGGCAGAGGCTTAACCCACTGAGCCACCCAGGCGCCCCAGTGCTTTTTTCTTTTGTGGGTTGGGTCTTTGCAGGATGTGGAATCAGTTTTGCTCCAGTCCTGAGAAGGAGCAGGAAGCTTTTCTCTTGTTCTCTACATTGTACCACTTTAAGTAACAGCAAACCTGTTGTTCTACAAATGCGTGGTAGAGTTCCCCTGGGAAACCGGCTGGTCCTAGGCTGTTTGTGTTTTTGAAGTGAGGGTTAGTTCTTTGGGGATGTTCTTGGTTTCTTCTATGGCGATGGAAGTGTCTGGATTTTTGTCATTTCTGGAATTACTTTTGTTATACGTGACACTTTTTTTTTTCCTCTCTCTCTCTAGGAAGCCATCACTATGATTCGTGGTGATTTTACCACAAAGCATCATCCACAGTTTTGGTCCGCGGCTTCATGACGTGGACATCACGTGGACTCCCGACAGCCTCCTTACCCTTTCCCAGAGCAGTGTCCTGTCTCCCTTCTCCATCTCCAGCTACCTCATCGCGAGTTCCTGGTAACCGCACCTTCTTCACAGTTGATGGATCTGGCGGTGGGCACCTGACCCAAACGAGGCCAGTCAGAGAATCCTCTCTACAATTTTGGAATCGAGTGGAAAGTTTTCCTGTCTTAGTCTGGGCTGGTCTCTCAAACAACAACAACAACAAAACTGGGGGAAGTATAACGAGGCCATATTTTTAATCAGATACCTTGGGGAGCCAGGAAAGCTGGTCACAGAGAGAGGAAGGCAGAGTGAACAGATCTGAGAGGGAAGGAGAAAGGAGACAGAATACGACCCAGGAGTCCATGCAGCTTTTCTAGTCCCTGGAACTAGCATCCTGGTTCCAGCTTCTTGGGGCCCGATTGCATTCCTTCCTGTGGGTTCTAGGAGATATTCTCCCATTGGCTTTACAAACTTCTCTGTGTATTCAGCTCACCTAGGCTGATTTCTTTCATGAAACTTTAAAATGAAAATTCTCTTATTATTCAGTTCTGATCCCCAATGCCCTGCTTTTAAGCTTGTTGGGGCAAGACAGCTCGCTCCATCCTCCCAGGGCATTTTAGTCTGCCCTGAAGGCTATGGTCGTGCCTTCCCTAGTCCTATGTATCCACATCCTCATCATCCTTAAGAAGTAAATCCCTGTTCCTGCCATAAAATTTTCCTAACTATTCCAGACCTCCTTGATTTCTTCTTTCTTTGGATGTCCGTGTACCATTTGTAAATTTGGGGCAAAACTAAAAAAAAAGGCTGGGCTGTGCCAAATAACACCTAAAGTCTTTTCCAACTCAAGTATCTGACTTTCACGCAGAATTGTATGGTTTTCCTGCTTCTGCAGTGTGAAATTTCCACAGCCCAGCCTCGTGGTTATGAGCTCGTGTGTTCGAGACTACATCTGCTATTAATAGGTTTAGTATTTCATTATTTAAAGCACAGTTTGCAACAAAACTGATTCTGCCCAAGGGAAGCTTGCAACATAAATTCCATGACACTTCCCTTAAAATTGGAAAAAGAAAATGATTATACTTTATAAGCATAAAAGCTGAGCATACAGAAAGTTCATCAATACATTCACTGGGTAACAAGTTGTGGTATATTCTTAACTGAACATCTGACAACAAGAAAAAAAAGAGTAAACTATTGATAATATGCAATAACATGGGTGAATTTCAAAACCATTATGTTGATTGAAAGAAGTCGGTCATAATATATATGAGTACATATTGTGTCATTCTGCATAATGTTCAAAGACAGAAAAAAGTAAATCTAGGACGGGTAGAAATCAGAATGGGAATTACTTCTAGAGGATACTGAATGGCAAGGGACATGAAGTACCTTTCTGGGGTGAAGGAAATCTTAGGACTCTTCAGTGAGTACTAGGGCAAAGGGCTGTATACAAAAAGAAAAGTTCATCAAGTTGTATACATTTTCCTGTATGTTAAGAATTTCTTAATTTAAAAAAAGATGCAAATTTTTAGTTACCAGAGGTGGCTTCATATCACAACAGGCACATACAGACTGTCTTCAGCTTCTGTAAACCTCTTCTGTTTCTAAAACTGGCCATACAGCATCTCTCCTCCTATCCCTTTTTAGTTTTGTGAATATACACCCAGGGATATATTATGTATATATAAATAATACATTATTTCTTCCTTTTAACACAATGTTCTTCTTTTTACACAAATGGTAGTACACTGAAGGTTGTTTTACATATTGCCTTTCTCACTTAAGAGTAGATCTTAGTAATGAGATTTTTGGAAGAATTCCATTGTATGGCTTAACTCATCATAAGGGAGATGTATGCTAAAATCAAATAAATATATCTGTTTAGGGTCGCCTGGGTGGTTCAGTGGGTTAAAGCTCAGTGGGCTAGAGCCTCTGCCTTAAAGACTCGGTCATGATCTCAGGGTCCGGGGATCGAGCCCCACATTGGGCTCTCTGCTCAGCAGGGAGACTGCTTCCTCCTCTCTCTGCTGCCTCTCTGCCTACTTGTGATCTCTGTCAAATAAATAAATAAAATCTTTGAATAAAAATAAATATATCAGCTTGGCAAACAAAGATCAAAAAGTCTGATAACATATTGCTAAGGGTACTGGGAAATAGGAACCCTCATACGGGGGCGCCTTTGTGGCTCAGTAGATTACCTTTGGCTCAGGTTATGATCCTGGAGTCCCGGGATCAAGTCCCATGTCAGCTCCTTGCTCACGGGGATTCTGCTTCTCCTTCTCCCTCTGCTCTTCCTCCCTTTCTCTCAGTTACCCCTCCCCATCCACTCATGTGTGCGCCCTCAAAATATCTTTAAAAAAGAACAAAAAATCCTCATACATTGCTAGCAGAATATACATTGACACTTCCCATGGAGGGCAATTATCCAATTCAAAAGACACATATTCTTTGATTCAGCAGTTGAGTCAGGTTGAGCACATTGCATTTGCTGAACAGTTGCTTCAATTTCCTTTCCTGTGAGCTAACTGTTGATATCTTTCTCCACTTTTCTATTAGGTTATTATTGTTGTTTCTCCTTGATCTGTAGGCGTTCTTTATAGATTAGGGAAATACACCCTGGGTGAAATATGTTGCAAAATTGTTTCCATTTTGTCATTTGTTTTTGACTAGTGCTGTTTTTCTGTCCTGCAGCAATTTATTTTAAATAGTTGAAATTATCAATCGTACTTGGACTTTCCCTAGCATGAGATTATTTTTTTCAGTCTCGGCAGATTTCTTCTTAAAGTGTTTAGTATTTCATTTTTTACCTTTAAAACTTTGATTCACTAGAAATGTATCCTTTCGTAAGGTGTGAGATACAATTATCTTCTTCTGTGGATGGCTACCCAGTCGCCTTAAACTCTTCTTTCCTTACTGATTTGAAATTATTGTACATTCAAGAGACAGGAAATGGAAAATGCACAAGTGGAAAATGATTACAAAGAGGTAATTTACAGGAAACTTAAAAAACAGGTTATATGAAGCAATGCTCAACTCCCTTAGTCAAGAGAGGGATGCAAATCAGAATAATAATGACTGGTTGGAGCATCTGGGTGGCTCAGTCAGTTGGGCATCTGCCTTGGGGGCTCAGGTCACGATCCCGGAGTCCAGGAGTCCCAGGATCCAGTCCTGCATCAGGCTCCCTGCTCAGTGGGGAGTCTGCTTCTCCCTTTATCCCTCAACCTGCTCGTGCTCTCTCACTTTTTTCTCAAGTAAATAAATACAATTAAAAAAATAATGACTGGCAAAAATTAAACTGGATTTGATGGTGGTGGTGGAGTAGAGGGCTGATATAACATAGGAAGTCACATGGACTCATGCAGCCATTCTAGAAAGCAGTCCCTTAATGTGTATGTGTGTCCTAGGACTCAGTGGTTCTCACCTGAGCATATGTCTCCCAGGAATTTTCACACAGATCCAAAAGGGGATATGAGTGTGTTCATAGTTGCACTGTGGGGTGGGGGGTGAGGGAGCAAGAGGTATTATGAGTGTTCATCATTAAGAGAATAGGAAAACGTGCTACTATAGATTAGTACTCTAAAGTTGTAAACCAGTGGGGCACCTGGATGGCTCAGTTGGTTGAGCAACCAACTCCTGATTTCAGCTGAGTTCATGATCTCAGGGTCAGGAGACTGAGCCCCTCAAGTTAAGCTCTGTGCTTAAAAGGGAGTTTGCTTGAGATACTCTCTCTCCCTCTGCCCTCCCCCTGCTCTCTCTCTCAAATAAATAAATCTTTAAAAAAAAGTTATAAACTGGTGTATTATTACAGACAGCAAACATGGGTGGATCTTAAAAATACAGTGTTGAGTGAAAAAGAAACAGAATGAGATGTATAATAATAAATTTACTATTAAAAATATTTGCATATAAAAACCACATATTTACAAAGTCACATAGAAACAAAAAATGAAACTTTATAATTCTGTCACTGGAGATAAGGAATGATGATAAGGTGAAATTTCAGAGAGGGGCAGGGGAGAGAGAGAGAGAGAAGAGTCATCAATGATGACAATGGGCCACAAACCAAGTATGAGTAATTCAATCTTCTTTGCCCAAACCAAACCAAACCAAACCAAACTCAAGGTTACCAATAATCCCCGTTTTGCCAAGTTTTGCCAAGTGCGGGAATCATCTCCCTGTCCTCATCATATTAGACTTGGTAGCATTCAACAGATAGTTGACAAGCCACTTTCTAAGATCATATTACTCTTCTACTTAAAATTTTCCAATGGCTCTGGTTTCAAGTATAATAAAATCCCAACTGGTTACAACATTCCATGTAAGCTGATTCCTATCTCCCTCTCAGATTTGTCTCTTCTATCTGTCCCCCTATTCACTCTGACCTTTCTTCTAACTCACCAAGTTTGTTCCCTTCACAAACTTTGCACTTGCTTTTCTTTCTCTGTTATATTCTTCCTTTGGATCTTCCCAAAATATTCTGGTCTTGACTCAAATGTGCCTTCCTCTGACAAGACTTAACATAAGAAGGATTAACATAACATTGAACTGTGGTCCATTTTACCTTTCTATGTTTTCACTGTTATTGCCAATTAAGCTTTCTCCAATTGTTCAACTCCAAAAGGCAACCATCTTACTACATTCATTTTGAGGAAGATGGGAAACAAGAATCTGGGGACAGCCCTGCTGTTCGGTCTCTAGGATAAAACATTAAAGGAGAAGCATTAAACAGTGGGGTTGTTTTTTACCTTTTCTATAAGTATATGTCTCCACAGGTGCAAGATTACCATACCCTGGGTTGAACATTAATCTTCAGCACAAGATTTGAGAGTCTGTAAAATTATAAAATTGTTGTGCTGAAGATGATGTGGATAGTAATTTTTCATGAAAAGGGTATGGAGCAGCTTGATCTCACAGGAGTTTTATATTTGTTGTATGTTTTATATAAGAAAACAAAATGGCTGATCTTATAGAATTATAGTTAAATAATGTGACTATCTTAGATATCTTTGATAATCTAAAATTTAAGGGATGCCTGGGTAGCTCAGTTGGTTAAGCAGCTGCCTTTGGCTCAGGTCATGATCCCATCATCCTGGGATCGAGTCCCACATTAGGCTCCTTGCTCAGCAGGAGCCTCTGCCTCTGCTGCCACTCTGCCTGCCTGTGCTCTCTCTCTCTCTCTGACAAATAAATAAATAAATAAATAAAATCTTTTTAAAAAATCTAAGATTTAAGACAAAGATATTCTGACTTCGCACTCAAGAGGAGTTGACTTTGACCTCTTCACATCCTCCTCAAAGGCCCTTAATATTGAACAAGAGTATTTAGGATTTCTCGAATTCCCAAGGTACAGCATAGATAGATATGCTGTACCCATAAAAAGTCCCTAAAGCAACAGAATTAATTTTTCCTCACCTATTCAGTCTCTAACTGTTATGGTGGCTATCCATTCAAACCGGTGATTGCAACCAGTGAGAAGCTGAAATCAATTTTTTTTTAAATATTTTATTTATTTATTTGACAGAGAGAGAGAGATCACAAGTAGGCAGAGTCAGGCAGAGAGAGAAGGGGAAGCAGGCTCCCCGCTGAGCAGAGAGCCCGATGCGGGGCTTGATCCCAGGACACTGAGATCATGACCCGAGCCAAAGGCAGCGGCTTAATCCACTGAGCCACCCAGGCGCCCCTGAAATCAATTTTAAAGGTCTAAGCAGCATTTTTTAAAAAATGAAATAGGCTACAACAGAATTTAATTGGGTTGAAAGTATCAGGGCACCTCCCTAATTCTTATTCAAGGCTCAAGTCCAGGAGGGAGAGCTAATATACCGGAATTTCTGGGTAGAATTTTTGGGCAGATAACATTGTACAGTCTAATTTTATTTCTCACAACTACTTCTACTTGAGATTTATGAAATTATGTACAGGGGAACTTTATTGCTGATAGAAAAATCCAGACTTTTCAACTGAGTTCCAATGAAGGACTTAAAGTATGTTTGGGGGAAAGGCGTGTCATCATTTATGATGTATGAATGCACTAAACTTATGGTGTGTGTGTTTGTGTGTGTGTGTGTGTTCTATTTATTAATCAAATCAGTGTAAATTGTTCCAAAGAAGTTGCTTTGTTATTAGAAGGAAAAGAAATAATAAAGTGAAAAATACAGGAACTGTGTTCAGGTGTATCTGCTAGATTTGGAAGTGCAGTGAAAAGACTGAGAAAAAAAATCTTCCTTTAATAATCGGAAAATAGGCTTTACATTTCAAAGAAGGAAAAGGTAACGCATTTCTGGCAAAGGAAAGATGAATATCTTCAAAATTAGAGGACATTTGAAAATATAACATTTAAGTCCCTAAACTAAGTTCTTAAAGAAAAAGGCATAAAGTTACTGGCACAATTTCTCAGTTGCTTCACAAATATTAATGAAAAAGACAATCTTTATGTTTAGTTGTGGCAGAAGAAAAATGATTCGCACTAAGTGCTAAGAAACTGCTTCCTCCAATATGTTGGTGCATATGTTTTTGGTGGCAAAGAGGCTGATAAACTCAAAGCTATGATTCCTGGCAATAGCATAGTATCAACTCAATTATCACAGAACACTGAGAAGAATCAATGATTATCATGCAGTTACAGTCCAACTTGATGGGAGTACTAATACTACAAGTTGTAGTTTTACACCAGATATGTGTAGCAAGCCAATTTTATAGAGGAGTTATTTTCTGTATGGAGAAAAACATATTCACAATAAGAGAACAGCACTTAAGTCAATAAAAAAACCATTGTACAGTTTATAATGGATAAAATATGTTATTCATTATATTAATGGATAATAATATAATGCACAAAAACCTTTATAAAATTTGTAATAGAATTGCAAGTGATAGGACAACAAATATGGTCAGGAAATTGTAGAGATACAAAAGAATTATTGAAAACTACTAAAAACAGAAGATAATTTGAAATATGAAATGAAAATCATAGTAAGATTCATTTGGTTTTCAAAACCTTAAGTAATTGAATTAAAGTTGATGTTCTATGAAGAGAATAAATTGTTGTGGTTTAGCACCTCATTTACACAGAAAAATGATTGCCATACATGAAATCTATCATTATGTTGGATTAAGATTAAAGATATTACCGCTAAGAAGAAAGTGGATTCATGTTACTATCCACAATGCCTATGTGAACTAGGATGTTCAATTTGACCCATTTTAAAAATAAAAAAAGATCAGGCTCAAGAGTAGACCAGATGTACATGCGGCATTGTCCTCATGCATTCTAGACTGGAATAAACCTATGAACAGGCAGAGACTTCCATGGCTTTAAATAAAATCTTTACTAATTTGCTTCTGTACCACTTATATTAAGATTGCTTTCCAAATTGTATTATAAAATACCTTTACATTGTATTAATTTTGTTCTTACTTTATTTTACACAGAACGTTTTGTATAGCTTGTATTTCAAGACATGTATGTGTGTGTATACCGGGTTTCAGTGTAGAATCTATCTCTCACTGTGAGTTGTGGTTTAAAAGTCAGAAAAACACTCAATGCTTCAGAAGTTCGAAGAGGACTTTGGAAGAGTAACACACCTGCAGAAGGATCTGGCCCACAGACCACCTCTTTGCTGTCTGAGCTAAACTGTGGGTGATACTGACTATGCATTCTATATGAAGTACAGAATTTATTTTGTAGGTAAGTTGCAGCTAGGACAAATACTGACATGATAAAAAGTGTTTTAGGGACACCTGGGTGGCTCAGTCAGTTAAGTGTCCCACTCCTGATTTCCGCTCAGGTCATGGTCTCAGGACTGTGGGATTGAGCTCGCCGCTTCACACCCCCACCCCAGCTCTGTGCTCAGTGCAGTTTGCTTCAAATTCTCTCGCTGTCTCCCTCCCTCTCAAACAAAATCTTAAAACAAAAACAAAAAACGTGTTTTAGAAGCATTAATATAGACCCACTGCAAGACTGGCAGGAAGAGAATGGGGACAGAAAATTTACTTAAATGCTGCTAAAACAACCTAGAAATGAGGCCACTAGTGCAGAAGCAAAATGGAAGCAACTGCAGAGAAGATAAGGGAGATAAAACGGCGCGCCAAGGAAAAATGATACCAATTTAGAGCTGGGAGGGACCTTTGGAGACATCCATCCCATCAGTATCTTCATACAATTAGTAAAAGTAACAGTAAAAAATTTTGAGAATTTATCTATGACGTCATACTGACCTAATCAAATAGTCCTCAGTACGTGTTAAACACTGTT
Organism: Mustela putorius furo; assembly: GCF_011764305.1. Classification (NCBI taxonomy): domain Eukaryota; kingdom Metazoa; phylum Chordata; class Mammalia; order Carnivora; family Mustelidae; genus Mustela; species Mustela putorius. The sequence goes on from NW_025421998.1 coordinate 92,178,083, forward strand.
AATCCGGTTAATGAAATCAGCAGAAGGCATGAGTTCTCTTCAGGATGCAGAGCGCGGGCCCTCGAATTTGCTTTCTATTTAATGGATTAAAATGGGCAATAACTCCGGTCCTTTAAAATCTGAATTCCAATTAGTTTGCCACGGGTGTGCCTACAAGGCTTCCCCCGTCAAGGCTCCCCTCCAGCCCGAAATGGGTCGTGAAAGTTCTACTTTCATAGAGTAGGTTCCCTAAAGTACCACCAAATCCTCCTGAGACGTTTTCTGCTAATTTCGGCAGTTTATGGACGAGCCCAGAACTATTCATTTACTGTACTCGTTCAATCACCCAACTTCAAACCGGTATTGTGCCTTTTACAACCGCGCCCCACACCGTCCCCACCGCGGCCGGGCGAGAAGAACAGGAGCCGGGCTAGGACCGGGAGGCCTGTGGGCGTCAGTGCGGCGCTCTGCGGAGAGAAGCCGCAGGGCGAGTCCGGCTGCAGTTAGCCATTTCCTTTCTTTCCCCGACACTTCACCGGCTGCGGGGCGCCGGGCGGGCAGGCACCGCGGCTGGTCCTCGCGTCCGTCACCCCTTTCTCCGTATCCGCCTCGCATAACCCGCTTGACAACCCCGATTCTCTAGAGCCGAGGGCGGCAGGCGTGAGCTCCAGCGCCATGATTAGGTCAGTCCCAGGCACATCCAGACGCTCGCTCCTAGCTGAGCCCCACATGCGTCGCCGGTTTCCGGGTGCTAGTGGGAAGCTCGGGAAACCCCAGACCCCTCCCTTTTAGGAAGGGCTCAGACGGCGTCTCCGTTTCCAAGGAAACTGGCCCTGCCACAACGTCACTTCCGCTGACCTGTCTGGACTCCAGACTGTTGAGAGGAAAAGAGGAAAACTGAGCCACAGCCACGACGGTGGACGCGAGCGTCTCCTGTCTGCGCATGCGCCCGCTCAGCGGCCTGCTTCTATTTATGTGGGGGATCCAACATGGCGGCTGCGGCGACCCTGGCGATGGCGGTGGAGCCCATCAGAACATAGTGGCGGGGAAGGGGGCACGGTCCGCACTCACGGTGGCGTCGGCAGAGACGACTGAGGGCGGTGGAGGGAAGAAAAGCGACGGAAAGCGAAAGGAAGGGCGGGCAGGCAGACAACTCGGCGTAGAACCGAGCGCCGGCTCGAGCGAAGGCAGAGGGCCAGAACAGTGGGGATGGCGGAGCCACGCAGAGTAGCGTTTATTAGCCTGTCACCGGTGAGGCGGCGCGAGGCCGACTACCCGGGGGCCGAACGCGAGCCCGAATACCCTCGCGAGCCCCCCCGGCTGGAGCCGCAGCCGTACCGCGAGCCGGCCCGGGTGGAGCAGCCGGCCCCGCGGGAGGCTGCCCCCCGGTCGGACGCGCAGCCCCCGCCGCGGGAGAAGCCGCTCCCCCAGCGCGAGGTCAGCCGCGCCGAGCCGCCCATGTCGCTGCAGCGGGAGCCCCCGCGGCCCGAGCCGCCGCCGCCGCCGCTCCCTCAGCTGCACTTGCAGCCGCCCCCGCCACGAGAGTCGGCTTCCCGGGCCGAGCCGCAGCAGAGGCCGCCGAGGGAGACAGTGCGCCTGGAGCTAGTGCTCAAGGATCCCACCGACGAGAGCTGCGTGGAGTTCAGTTACCCGGAGCTGCTGCTGTGCGGAGAACAACGGGTACAGAAGATTCTCCCTCACCCCCCAGACCCTGGGAGCCTCAGGACGCGTCCGTTTCTCCCAGTGGTTCGCACCTTCCGACGCCGGCTTTGCGCGTCTCGGGTCGCCTGGGAGGGTGGGCTGGAGGGGGCAGGGGCCGGACGGGTGGACCAGTGGTTGGTGCTGCTTTTCCCCTGCTCCCCTGGGTTGGCCAAGGCTCCCACCCGGCTCTACACCCCTCGCCCTCCCCCCCCCCCCCGCCCCGCCTCGTGCGCCCGCTCCAGTTGCCGCTCGGAGCCGGTTTTCCTCTGCACCTTTCGAGACCTCCGAATTTACACCTTTCTGCTCCCCGCACAGAATTTGGGGGCTCTGCAAGTTACGTGGCTGGGTTTTCCTTGTGGAGCTCCAGCAGTCGTTCCAGTAGAAAGGAAGAGAAAACCTTGGGGGACACGCCCCCCATCCGAAGCAGGGAGATAGTGTAACCCCTCCATATCCTCCTCCTCTTCATCACTATATGTTATGCTTGGCGCTGAGATGTGCTTAGGAGCGTAGGGTATTTCTCTTAATTTAGAAGTGCATTTGAAAGTAATCTAAAAATTTTCAGACTAAGGATTCCACTCTAGGAATGAAGAAGAAGCGGCTTGGTTATTTGGTTACTTATTTTTCTCTCTCATCTTGGTATTGGTACACCTACTTAGCTTTGTTTTCTCTAGAATTTGTTTTTACTGTAATTGAATGGGAAGGTGTCTCCTGTTTTATTTGGCGCCTGCTGTCATACTGTCTTATTTGAGTGTATATCATTAGTTTATAAGTCTAGGTTGGAGGATGTTGCACTAGCCATTGTAATTTTTGGAGACCGATGAAACACAGCTTTGAATTTTTAGGAACTGGTTGAAAATATATAAGTATGCCTTTGGTGGAACCGGTGAACATCAGTGATAGGAGAGAGGTTTGTTAGTAATTGTAATTTTTATTGTAGGTTTGGTGATCTTTAGAAGTAAACTAGAGAGGGAAATGATAGAGTAACTAATAAAAGAACAGTTTCCTCTGTTGTTTAGAGATTACGCTCTTAGGTTTTGCTCTAGCACAGGTCTAATGGACTCCAGAAGTCATTTGTTTTGTTTTCATTCTCAACTATCTTTGTACTTGGATGATTCTTAAGTTTAAAAATAATCATATTAAACAAGTCACTGGATTTTGTTTATTTTAAGGCCAATTAATCTTTTTTTTTTTTTTAAAGATTTTATTTATTTATTTGACAGAGAGAGATCACAAGTAGGCAGAGAGGCAGGCAGAGAGAGAGGAGGAAGCGGGCTCCCTGCTGAGCAGAGAGCCCGATGCGGGACTCGATCCCAGGATCCCGAGATCATGACCTGAGCCGAAGGCAGCGGCTTAACCCACTGAGCCACCCAGGCGCCCAAGGCCAATTAATCTTTTGATCATTATTTACAAATACTGCTGTGTGGCCAAATCACTACTATATGTTTGCAGCCACAATGAATTGTTAAGGGTAGAGATCATTTTGGCCATTTTCACAAACATTTTGTCCTTCAGACTCACTTTAGTGCCACTACTATTTATAAATGTGATGTTAGTTTTTTTTCCAAAAGCATTTTGAAAATACTAGATTGGAGCATTTTTCAGATTTGATCTAATCCAAGTGAGTGTGCAGTTTTACTCCCTAACTTTCTTTATAAATTACAGATGAAAAGTATCGTATTTGGGTAAAAGTACATTATGGTAGCCAACATCTACTAAATTCTTCCTATGTGTGTGCTAGACACAGTACTAAGTAAGGTGTATGGCTTATATAATTTAGTTCAGCAGTGCTCCTTGAGATTGGAACCATTATATCTCCACTTTACAGATGAGGAGGCTAAGGCACAAAGTGCTTGTACGTAATTTTATTAGTACTTCTTCCTGTACAAGTACCAATTCTTAGTAAAACAAAATTTCTTAAAATTGTATAGTTTAAATTTGGAGGATCCTGCCAAAATGGACTAAAATTAGAGTTACAGTAGAAATACAGAGATTTCTATTATCCTCCTAATGCTATGATATTCATGTCGTGATTAAGAATAGATATGTACCTTTTAATTATGGCAAAAAACTTAAATTTGACACCCTTGCTTGCTAATCTGATAATATCAGAACTACTAGTTTCATATAATAGGAGAAAGATAAATAATTCAGTTTCATTTTTCTGTTTATACTATCAACTTAGAGGTATATTGGTTGAATTTTCTTGTATATTTAGCTATATATCACTTGTATTCTGAACAAAAAAAAACCCCATTGTTTATACAATGCATCTTTGCGACCGAGTTTTGCCAGATTTACTAATGATTACTCCCAGTGAACATTTATTACATGAGGAATTGTAGAAGATATTTCTCTAAATGAAGTTGTCATATTTCCATGAAAGGAAATCCTAGTAGTAGAAACCAACAAAAAGCTAAATGAGATCAACAGAATTGATCTGCAGCGTGGCAATTCCCAAATTTGGTTTTTCTTCCCCTGAAGGAGAGTCTAGTTATTTTTAAGGATGTTATAATATTTTCAAAATAGTCTAAACTTTGAGTTGTTGTAATTGAACAACGTGTTACAGAGTTTGAGTAGAAAGGGGAGAGAAGGAGATGGTATAAAATGAAAGCAAAAAGATTCTGAATTTTGAAATAGCCATCTGTCACTGAATTAAGATTTTAGTTGATAGGTATAAGTATAAATCTGTCGCATGTGAATACCATCTATATTGGGGTGCATTTAAATCACCCCCTTCATAAATATGAGTAGTAAAACCCAGGTTAACTGAATGCAATCAGAATTTTTTGTATACTCTTATTATTTTTTTAATGAGGAAAAGCACAGTTAACTAAGTGTATGCTGGCAAGAACAAAACCCATTCTTGTCAGTTTGTAAGGACACAGGTTAGCTAAACTTTTAATCTTGTTATCTCTCTAAGCTACTAAGCTCTGATTGAGGTAGTTCAAGATGATGACTGGGGCACTGCCATCCTCTCTATCCTCAAAGATTAATTTGTTCACCATTTCTGGCTAAAGAGAAATAGCACAGTTTAGTAATAAGTTCTGGCAGTAATTGATATGCAAATAATTTTTGTTTGACTCATAGTAAATCAGAGAATCAGTTAACCAGAACATCCACTTGTGAATGTGATTAATTGAGCATTTACTATAAAAAGAATAAGTGATTATAGTGTCAGTGTAGTTACACTGTTCGAGAATTCTGTGTTATTCCATTGTTTGTCATACTGCATATTTTTTATAACATCTGAAAGATCTGAAGATGGTGTTAATGAGTTAATATCAAAGGACAAAATTACAATAATGTTATTGCCTATGGGTAGTTGGCAATTTTGATATTTACTGATTTGCAGATTATCTTTTCACATGGAAAACATAAAGCTCACTTAGAGCCTTGATTGTGGGTAGGAGTTTATTTCTTAACTATGAGAGAAAAGTGAGTCATTTTTCTTAACTCTGTTTTTATAGACTGTGAAGAGTAAGAGATTTACTCTTGATTCCTCTATAAAGTCTATACAGAATGTTATATAATGACATTTAAGGTAATTGTTATTAAAAAATATATGTCCGTGTGTTTACACTTCACATATGAAATGGGACAGCTCAGTAATAAGACTTCACAGTGACATGAAGTAACAGTTGATAATGTCAAGGCATGGGGGTTGCACACTGTCCTTTAGTCTTAAGTTAAGGCGATCTCTTGAACATGCCTAGTATTTATTTCATTATCGGTCTCTTCCCCCTAATTTATTTATTCTTTTCATGTCATATATATTCATTCCAAGGGTAACTCCAACTGGGACAAAGGATTTTGTAAATACATTACTTATTACAGTAGTTAATTTAAAACATTGATTCTAAGATTAATTTTTTTTTTAAGATTTTATTTATTTATTTGACAGAGAGAAATCACAAGTAGATGGAGAGGCAGGCAGAGAGAGAGGGAAGCAAGCTCTCTGCTGAGCAGAGAGCCCGATGCGGGACTCGATCCCAGGACTCTGAGATCATGACCTGAGCCGAAGGCAGCGGCTTAACCCACTGAGCCACCCAGGCGCCCCTAAGATTAATTTTTTTAAGCTTTAAGAATATCCCTTTAGGGTGCCTCGGTGGCTCAGTTGGTTGAGCAACTGCTTTCAGCTCAGGTCATGATCCTGGAGTCCTAGGAGGAGTCTTGAGTCCTGCATCGGGCTCCCTGCTCAGCAGGGGGTCTGCTTCTCCCTCTGACCTTCCCTCTCTCATGCTCATTCTCATGCTCTCTCTCTCAAATAAATCAATAAAATCTTCAAAAAAAAAAAAAAAAGAGTATCCCTTTATTCTAATACTTTAGGTCTGATGAATTGTTTTGTATTCATTCAGTTCATATTTTTCTGTCATATTTTTAGACTAATTGTATCTCAGCTTTCATATCCAGGATGAAGTGTGTCATTTCCAAAGTGTGCCGATCTTTGTCCCCTCTGCATTTTTTTTCTTCAGGTTCAGCCAAACCTTTATCCAGTATTTCAGTTTTTTTTTTTTTTTTAAGATTTTATTTATTTATTTGACAGAGAGAGATCACAAGTAGGCAGAGAGGCAGGCAGAGAGAGAGAGGGGGAGGAAGCAGACCCCCTGCTGAACAGAGAGCCCGATTCGGGACTCCATCCCAGGACCCTGAGATCATGACCCGAGCCGAAGGCAATGGCTTAACCCACTGAGCCACCCAGGCGCCCCAGTATTTCAGTTTTAATATTCTTTATTTTTAATTACTTGAAGAAGCTACTTCATAAAAACACCTAGCCAAGATTAACTTTCTAGTCAGTTGTCCATAATTAGACACAGGTAGCATTTTTATTCATATGCAGCTCCTTGTTTTCCCTTTTTTTGTATTGAAAACCTGTGTGTGTATGAAAGGTGTCTGCTAAAATAGTAAACTTGAATAAAGGTTGTGATTTATCTTTTTGTTTGTTTTAGTAAATAGATGGTAAATGTGGGATCCTACCTGTGTGTGTGGTTTTTTAAAACCATGTATTATGATAAATTTTCATTCTCCCCTGCTAGAAGGAAGCCATGGGAATGTAGTCTATTTGCAACTTTCAGTTTTCTAGCTTTGTTTAAAAGAAGTATGTACTCCCTGAAGGAATACTGATGGACAAAAAGGAGGTGATGTAGACTGAGGTGTTGATGCTGGGCCTCAGCAGAAGGCTATAGCAGCTGCAGATAGCCTCGTGGTAGCTAGGGCATATGGTTCAGGGTTGATGTCGGTTAATAACCTGGAGAGCCTTTGAGAAGCATTTCCTGACCAAAGCAGTTATTTTGAGGGGAAAGATCTCAAACCAGAGTTATAAGTGGGATTTTCATTTTTACCTAATTTTTCTTGGGGCATTTTTGGCCTTTTTATTTTGGATGGGGTGTCCATAGATCATTTTGTAGGAGGAGACAATTTGATTTGTTGAGTTATGAACCAACGAAAACCTTGAGAGTGTGTAAGAACCCATTGAAACTGCAAGTATTTTTGCTACGAACCAACATTTCTTTCTAGTTTTAATGTGTCTAACTTATTTGGTTGTTTTTTTTTTTTTTTTAGATTTTATTTATTTATTTGACAGACAGAGATCACATGTAGGCAGAGAGGCAGGTAGAGAGAGGGGGAAGCAGGCTCCCTGCTGAGCAGAGAGCCTGATGTGGGGCTTGATCCTAGGACCCTAGGATCATGACCTGAGCTGAAGGCAGAGGCTTTAACCCACTGAGCCACCCAGGCGCCCACTAACTTATTTGTTAATATTTGGAAAATTTGACTCTAATTATTAAATTTAAGGATGCATTCAACTCTGGTTAAAGTAATATTAATACTCACATTTCTTTTCCTATTTACTTTGAATCAGAAGAAGCCCATTCACACAGAAGACCCATTTAATGATGAGCATCAAGAGAGGCAAGAAGTGGAAATGTTGGCTAAGAAGTTTGAAATGAAATATGTGAGTATAATATATTCTTCATTTAGATAATTTTACCTTACTGATTTTTGTTTTCCCCCCCTCTTGGTGACTGGTTGGGAAGGCTTATAATATCCATTGCCCACCTTGTTTTGCTCTCATAAATTGAACCCAAATAAATGGTTAGACAAAGATTTTGATAGGTTTGTGGTGGCTAAAATAGTAACCGTCATTTATTGTACCCCTTCTAGAGCCCAGGAAGCTTGCTTAACATATGTTATCTTCCATCCTTCCTTCCTAAAACTACATAGTAAGTAATACTGACCACATTTTACAAATGAAGAAACTGAGGCTCTGAGCTCAAGGTCACACAGTGGCAAGAACCAGGCTGCATAGCCAGGTCTGTCTGCCTCTAATCCTTTGCCTTTTCTGCCTTTGAGAAGGCTGCTTTAATTCCTTTGATGTAGTATTTCTTAAGCCTTCCTGCCTCTTTTGAGTTTAAGAAAATGAACATGTATATTTCTAGCATACACATTCTGGGATCGGAATCAATCCGCAGCAGCATGAAATTTCTTTGAAAGTATCTTGTTTACCTTAAACATTCATGTACATTTTATACCCTATACCATAAGTAGATTGATACTTGTTTTAATACAAAAGTGAATTCTAATTACCTGATTGTGAAGTTGCTTAACATTTTTCTCACATTTTCTAGCATAATTGAGTTTATAGGAAAGCTCCCTCTTTCCCCATCTTTATCCTATGGCTTTATTTCGTGGCACTTTACTAAAATACAGCTCATGAAAAGAAAGACAACTTCTGCTTCCTGTCTGAGTAATGCGGAGTATCTCACAGAGATAGGAGGTCAGCTCACACTAGCCCTGTCATTCTTGTTATCTTCCCTGTGCAACTGGGATCTTGGTTGATAGGTGTTGGCTCCTGGTGCTAATGAATCTGTTTGGGGTCGGGGAAATGTATGAGAATACTTTGGAATGGAGGTCAGGTTGTAGGCCATACTTTGCCATCTACAAATTGTTCTTTGGTAAAGTTATTTAACCTTTTTGGGCCCCAGTTTTCTTTTTTTGAAAATGTTTCAAGTTTCCTTCTGCCTTTATATTCTGTGACTATATAAAAATTTTAGGGATGGATTGGTGGGTGTTTTGATGGAAAGAGTAGCAAAAGTTGTTACTTAAATTGTAGTGTTTAATTACAATAAAATGTTTTGCAAGTTCTAAATCCTAACGTACTATGGCTTTTACTTTTTTTTTAAGGACTTTATTTATTTGACAGAGAGAGAGAGAGATCACAAGTAGGCAGAGAGGCAGGCAGAGAGAGAGGGAAGCAGGCTCCCCGCCAAGCAGAAAGCCCAATATGGGGCTCAATCCCAGGACCCTGAGATCATGACCTGAGCCGAAGGCAGAGGCTTTAACCCACTGAGCCACCCAGGTGCCCCACCCGGCTTTTTCTTTTTTAAGATATTTGTTTTTAAGTAATCTGTACACCCAGTGTGGGGTTTGAACTTATGAGCCCAAGATGAAGAGTCACATGTTCTATTAACTGAGCCACCCAGGCACCCCTATAGCTTTTTTATATAAGTTAATAAATACATTGGTTAAATTTAATGTTTTAAGCAGGCAATATATTTTCGTGGTTCAGAACTCAAAAATTAGAGAGGGAAAAATCTTTCATTCTGTTGTTCACCCACATAATCTCACTTCCTAGAGGCATGTAATGTTTTGGGGATCCTTTTAGAAATGTTTAGGTATATCTATGTATATCTCTGTGTATACGTGTATTAACCCAACCCCCATATCTCTTTACACATTACAGAAGATGCAGTTCTGGTCTTTGCTTTTTTTCTGTTACTATAACTTGGAGATTTTTTCATATCAGTACAAAGAGAGCTTTCTTATCTCTCTCTCTCTCTCTTTTTAGGGCTTCATGGTATTCCATAATATGGACATACCACATTTTATTTAACCAGTCCCCAGATGATCCAAGTTTCTAAAAATTGGCTTTTATAAGTAGTGCCACAGTAAATTACTTAGTAGCATGGCATTTCACATATTTGCAAGTTTATCTCTTGGACAGATTCCTAGAAGTGGAATTTTTAGGTCAAAATATTTATGCATTTATTTAGTTTATTTAGTTTGGTTATATTTTGCCAAATTACCAGTTCCTAAGTCACCAGTTTCCATTCCCTCCCGCAGTGCATCAGAGTGCTTATTTTTCTATAGGTTTTAAAACTAAGGATTAGGATTGCCCTTTGCAAATGGAAAAATTCCTATCATATGATCCTATAAGTAATGTGATTCAGTATGTGATCTACTGCCTCAGAGTTAGCATTAAATCATCTTGGGGAGCCCTGGAATCATTCTTGGCATGGAAAAACCAATGTTCTGAAGAAGTTGGTTGATGTGTAAAATGGAGCTCCAAATAACTGTGATATCTCCAGGCACTGCCATTGTGCAGGGAAAGGTGTTGTTCTTGTTATAATTTAAATTAATGGGCTGTAATTCTTCTGTAGATTTTTATTTTGGCTACTCTCTTATTTCCATTCTAAGCAGAGATTTTAGATGTCCTGTGTCATGAAGTCTTTATATGCCATGAGTATTATAGGCATTAAGTGTGTATATTATAACAATTATAGGCATTATATGTAACAAATGATTTGGACCCTTGTAAGAAGGCCATCCAGCTAAAAGTGACTGGGAGACAGATGATGCTTCATCCAGCTCTAGGCTCTGGGGTGTCACAAAAGACAACTCCTAAACAACTAAGGGTTTTTTGGTGTTCTATATGTTTATTTATATTTATGCATATATTATATGTATATTTATATTTTAAGTAAATAGGCTTTTAAATGCTGCATTTAAAATCTTGCAAAATGTGGGATGCCTGGGTGGCTCAGTTGGTTAAGCAGCTGCCTTCGGCTTAGGTCATGATCCCAGCGTCCTGGGATCGAGTCCCACATTGGGCTCCTTGCTCAGCAGGGAGCCTGCTTCTGCCTCTGCCTGCCATTCTGTCTGCCTGTGCTCGCTCTCTCCCCCGCCCCCGATAAATAAATAAAATCTTAAAAAAAAAAAAAAATCTTGCAAAATGTTAACGCACCAAGGTTACATTTCCCTTAGAAATTTTTTTTTTGGCAGTGATAAAAAGAGGACTTCATTCTTGGAGACTTATAAAACATAAAACTAGCCACCTTTTCCTCTTGCTTTTGTTTCCTTCATATTATACTTTAGATGTTCTTATCATTATTTCTGAAAATCACTTAAGGTTGCTTCTAAGTCATTGTTTCTTAGAACAAGAGGTGCAGTTTTTGGTTAAGTTTTGTGTATAAAAAAAGATTTTGAGCATTTACATTGGACACACAAAGGGGCATGATAGTCGCTCTCTCCTGGAACTTTCCAATTAATTGGGAAAATGAGACATACATATGACTCACAAATGTAGTACCAAGCAGTGTCTATGGAATTGAAAGACTCTGGGGATTTGAAAGTGCATAGAAGGGCCAGTTGAGTCTTGAAATTTGAAGGAATTTTGGAGACTTTGGTGCAGAATCGTTGAATGGATTCTTCCAATCTCCTGTGGAACCACATTTCTCTGTAATCCCTGGAATAGTTTTTCTACCCTTTGTAGGCTATCCAGTGGATAAGAGGCAGCAACAATGTATTGTAGTGGAAGGAGCACAGGATTATGAGTTAACATAGCTGGATTCTAATCCTGTCTTTGCCATATTAACTAGCTGGGTGACCTTAGTACAGGCTCTTGGCTTTTTTATGCTTTGGTATCTGAGGGGAGAACACTATCTGCTTAGCCAACTTTATATTTATAGCACAGGGGTTTTGTCAACATCAGATGAAAAAATAGATTTTTAATGTCGGAAATATTTAAAGTGCTATCTGAATATGAAATACTGTTTATTTAAACATATTACTCTTGTAGAGAACTGCTTGTATTCTATACATGTCATAAATTCTTTTTTTTTTTTTAAAGATTTTATTTATTTATTCGACTGACAGATCACAAGTAGGCAGAGAGGCAGGCAGAGAGAGAGTGAGAAGCAGGCTCCCTGCCAAGGAGAGAGCCCGATGCGGGGCTTGATCCCAGGACCCTAGGATCATGACCTGAGCTGAAGGCAGAGGCTTTAACCCACTGAGCCACCCAGGCGCCCGTCATAAATTCTTTTTAACATAAACATGTATGGGATTTTTTTAACCTCTATTAATTGACCACCCCTTTAATTTTGATCTTTTAGTTTAGTTCAGGCATTCTGTTCCAAATGGCCTTTTTTTTTTTTTAGTCCTTCAATCACTATTTACAGGTTCTTCTTAATTATTAGGGTCTTCTTAAAGACCACAGTAAATTACTTGGAATCCTTTAAGAAACTCGTTGGGCCAACAGTGATGTGGGAGAGTACACTTTGTCCAGTGCTAGGCTCTCACAAAAGATCACTCGTAAATAATCACTGACGATCTTTATTGACGATACTTTACTGTCTAATAGTTCCCTTTAGTGTTCTCTAGTTCAGGAGTAGCAAAGTCAAATGACCCCAAGATGCCCACCAAACTACCAGTGAAGCAGGCCAGTTGAACAGTAAAGTTGGGGATTTATTTGAACTAGGGGACAGCTGCTGCCCAGCTCCAGCCTTTGTCACTTCTGAGGGACCGGGCTAGGGTTGCCAAATCTTTACATTTCTCAAAAGAAGGCTGAAATATGGATTTTCTTCTTTTCTTACTTTGAAATGTTGGCTTCTAGGGAGTCACATCCAGCTCTCAAGGTCTAGTTGGAGACATTGGTATACTTGCTTCACTATTTTTTTTCTTATTTAACTCATCAGTCCATCTGTGCCATTCTCTGTCTCTCTCTCTCTTTTTTTAAATTAATATTTATTTATTTATTTAATAAACATGTAATGTATTTTTAGCCCCAGGGGTACAGGTCTGTGAATTGCCAGGTTTACACACTGCACAGCACTCACCATAGCACATACCCTCCCCAATGTCTCTAACCCCACCCCTCCTTCCCCCCTCCCCCCCAGCAACCCTCAGTTTGTTTTCTGAGATTAAGAGTCATTTATGGTTTGTCTCCCTCCCTATCCCATCTTGTTTCATTTATTCTTCTCCTACCCCCTAACCCCCCACGTTGCATCTCCACTTCCTCATATCAGGGAGATCATGTGATAGTTGTCCTTCTCCGATTGACTTATTTCACTAAGCATGATACCTTCTAGTTCCATCCACGTCATCGTAAATGGCAAGATTTAATTTCTTTTTATGGCTGCATAGTATTCCATTGTATATATATACCACATCTTCTTTATCCATTCATCTGTTGATGGACATCTAGGTTCTTTCCGTAGTTTGGCTATTGTGGACATTGCCGCTATAAACATTTGGGTGCACGTGCCCCTTAGAATCACTATGTTTGTATCTTTAGGGTAAATACCCAGTAGTGCAATTGCTGGGTCCTAGGGTAGTTTTTTTTTGTGTTGGTTTTTTTTTTTTTTTCTGAGGAACCTCCATGCTGTTTTCCAGAGTGGTTGCACCAGCTTGCATTCCCACCAACAGTGTAGGAGGGTTCCCCTTTCTCCACATCCTCGCCAGCATCTGTCATTTCTTGACTTGTTAATTTTAGCCATGCTGACTGGTGTGAGGTGGTATCTTATTGTGGTTTTGATTTGTATTTCCCTGATGCCGAGTGGATGTGGAGCACTTTTTCATGTGTCTGTTGGCCATTTGGATGTCGTCTTTGCAGAAATGTCTGTTCATGTTTTCTGCCCATTTCTTAATTGGATTATTTGTTCTTTGGGTGTTGAGTTTGCTAAGTTTGTTACAGATTTTGGACACTAGCCCTTTATCTGATATTTCGTTTGCAAATATGTTCTCCCATTCTGTCAGTTTTATTTTGGTTTTGTTAACTGTTTCCTCTGCTGTGCAAAAGCTTTTGATCTTGATGAAATCCCAATAGTTCATTTTTGCCCTTGCTTCTGTTGCCTTTGGCGGTGTCCTAGGAAGGCACTGCTGCGGCTGAGGTCGAAGAGGCTGCTGCCTGTGTTCTCCTCAAGGATTTTGATGGATTCCTTTCTCACATTGAGGTTCTTCATCTATTTTGAGTCTATTTTTGTGTGTGGTGTAAGGAAATGGTCCAATTTCATTTTTCTGCATGTGGCTGTCCAATTTTCCCAACACCATTTATTGAAGAGGCTGTCTTTTTTCCATTGGACATTCTTTCCTGATTTGTCGAAGATTAGTTGACCATAGAGTTGAGGGTCTATTTCTGGGCTCTATTCTGTTCCATTGATCTATGTGTCTGTTTTTGTGCCAGTACCATGCTGTCTTGATGATGACAGCTTTGTAATAGAGCTTGAAGTCCGGAATTATGATGCCACCAACTTTGGCTTTCTTTTTCAATATTCCTTTGTCTATTTGAGGTCTTTTCTGGTTCCATATAAATTTTAGGATTATTTGTTCCATTTCTTTGAAAAAAATGGGTGGGATTTTGATAGGGATTGCATTAAATGTGTAGATTGCTTTAGGTAGCATAGACATTTTCACAATATTTGTTCTTCCAATCCAGGAGCATGGAACATTTTTCCATTTCTTTTTGTCTTCCTCTGTTTCTTTCATGAGTACTTTATAGTTTTCTGAGTATAGATTCTTAGCCTCTTTGGTTAGGTTTATTCCTAGGTATCTCATAGTTTTGGGTGCAGTTGTAAATGGGATTGACTCCTTAATTTCTCTTTCTTCTGTCTTGTTGGTGGTGTAGAGAAATGCAACTGATTTCTGTGCATTGATTTTATATCCTGCCACTTTACTAAATTCCTGTACAAGTTCTAGCAGTTTTGGAGTGGAGTCTTTTGGGTTTTCCACATGCAGTATCATATCATCTGCGAAGAATGATAGTTTGACTTCTTCTTTGCCGATTTGGATGCTTTTAATTTCCTTTTGTGATTGTCTGATTGCTGAGGCTAGGACTTCTAGTACTATGTTGAATAGCAGTGGTGATAATGGACATCCCTGCCGCGTTCCTGACCTTAGTGGAAAAGCTTTCAGCTTTTCCTCCATTGCGAATGATATTTGCAGTTTTTCATAGATGGCTTTGATAATATTGTGCCTTCTATTTGATAATATGTGCCTTCTATCCCTACACTTTGAAGAGTTTTGATCAGGAAGGGATGCTGTACTTTGTCAAATGCTTTTTCAGCATCTATTGAGAGTATCATATGGTCCTTGTTCTTTCTTTTATTAATGTGTTGTATCACATTGATTGATTTGCAGATGTTGAACCAACCTTGCAGACCTGAATAAATCCCACTTGGTCATGGTGAATAATACTTTTAATGTACTGTTGAATCCTATTGGCTAGTATTTTGGTGAGAATTTTCGCATCTGTGTTCATTAAGGATATTGGTCTGTACTTTTTTGATGGGATCCTTGTCTGGTTTTGGGATCAAGGTGATGCTGGCTTCATAAAATGAGTTTGGAAGTTTTCCTTCCATTTCTATTTTTTGGAACAGTTTCAGGAGAATAGGAATTAGTTCTTCTTTAAATGTTTGGTAGAATTCCCCCGGGAAACCGTCTGGCCCTGGGCTTTTGTTTGTTTGGAGATTTTTGATGACTGTTTCAATCTCCTTACTGGTGAGGGTCTGTTCAGGTTTTCTGTTTCTTCCTAGTTCAGTTGTAGTAGTTTATATGTCTCTAGGAATGCATCCATTTCTTCCAGACTGTCTAATTTGTTTGCATAGAGTTGCTCATAGTATGTTCTTATAGTTGTTTGTATTTCTTTGGTGTTTGTTGTGGTCTTTCCTCTTTCATTCATGATTTTATTTATTTGGGTCCTTTCTCTTTTCTTTTTGATAAGTCTGGCCAGGGGTTTATCAATCTTAGCAATTCTTTCAAAGAACCAGCTCCTAGTTTCATTGATTTGTTCTATTGTTTTTTTGGTTTCTATTTCATTGATTTCTGCTCTGATCTTTATTATTTCTCTTCTCCTGCTGGGTTTAGGGTTTCTTTCTTGTTCTTTCTCCAGCTCCTTTAGGTGTAGGGTTAGGTTCTGTATTTGACACTTTCTTGTTTCTTGAGAAAGGCTTGTACCGCTATATATTTTCCTCCCAGGACTGCCTTTGCTGTGTCCCACAGATTTTGAACCGTTGTGTTTTCATTATCATTTGTTTCCATGAATTTTTTCAATTCTTCTTTAATTTCCTTGGTGACTCATTCATTCTTTAGAAGGATGCTGTTTAGTCTCCATGTATTTGGGTTCTTTCCAAATTTCTTCTTGTGATTAAGTTCTAGCTTCAGATAATTGTGGTCTGAAAATATGCAGGGTATGATCCCAAGCTTTTGATACCAGTTGAGACCTGATTTAGGACCCAGGATGTGATCTATTCTGGAGAATGTTCCATGTGCACTAGAGAAGAATGTGTATTCTGTTGCTTTGGGATGAAATGTTCTGAATATATCTGTGATGTTCATCTGGTCCAGTGTGTCATTTAAAGCCTTTATTTCCTTGTTGATCTTTTGCTTGGATGATCTGTCCATTTCAGTGAGGGGAGTGTTAAAATCCCCGACTATTAGTGTATTATTATCGATGTATTTCTTTGATTTTGTTATTAATTGGTTTATATAGTTGTCTGCTCCCATGTTAGGGGCATAGATATTTAAAATTGTTAGATCTTCTTGTTGGACAGACCCTTTGAATATGATATAGTGTCCTTCCTCATCTCTTATTATAGTCTTTGGCTTAAAATCTAATTGATCTGGTATAAGGATTACCACCCCAGCTTTCTTCTCATGTCCATCAGCATGGTAAATTGTTTTCCACTCCCTCACTTTAAATCTGGAGGTGTCTTTGGGTCTAAAATGAATTTCTTGTAGGCAACATATAGATGGGTTTTGTTTTTTTATCCATTCTGATACCCTGTGTCTTTTGATTGGAGCCTTTAGCCCATTAACATTCAGGGTAACTATTGAGAGATAGGAATTTAGTGCCATTGTATTGCCTGTAAGGTGAATGTTACTGTATATTGTCTCTGTTCCTTTCTGATCTACTACTTTCAGGCTCTCTCTTTGCTTAGAGGACCCCTTCCAATATTTCCTGTAGAGCTGGTTTGGTGTTTGCAAATTCTTTCAGTTTTTGTTTGTCCTGGAAGCTTTTTATCTCTCCTTCTATTTTCAATGATAGTGATAGCCCAGTTGGATATAGTATTCTTGGCTGCATGTTTTTCTCGTTTAGTGCTCTGAATGTATCTTGCCAGTTCTTTCTGGCCTGCCAGGTCTCTGTGGATAAGTCCGCTGCCAATCTAATATTTTTACCATTGTATGTTACAGACTTCTTTTCCCAGGCTGCTTTCAGGATTTTCTCTTTGTTGCTAAGACTTGTAAATTTTACTATTAGGTGACAGAGTGTGGACCTATTCTTGTTGATTTTGAGGGGGGTTCTCTGCACCTCTGGATTTTGATGCTTGTTCCCTTTGCCATATTAGGGAAATTCTCTCCAATAATTCTTTCCAATATACCTTCTGCTCCCCTCTTTCTTGTTCTTCTAGAATCCCAATTATTCTAATGTTGTTTCGTCTTATGGTGTCACTTATCTCTCGAATTCTCCCCTCTTGGTCCAGTAGCTGTTTGTCCCTCTTTTGCTCAGCTTCTTTATTCTCTGTCATTTGGTCTTCTATATCACTAATTCTTTCTTCTGCCTCATTTATCCTAGCAGTAAGAGCCTCCATATTTTATTGCACCTCATTAATAACTTTCTTGTTTCAACTTGGTTAGATTTTAGTTCTTTTATTCCTCCAGAAAGGGCTTTTAACTCTCCAGAGAGGGTTTCTCTAATATCTTCCATGCCTTTTTCAAGCCCTGCTAGAACCTTGAGAATCATCATTCTGAACTCCATATCTGACATATTACCAATGTCTGTATTGATTAGGTCCCTAGCCTTTGGTACTGCCTCTTGTTATTATTTTTGTGGTGAGTTTTTCTGCCTCGTCATTTTGTCCAGATAAGAATATATGACGGTGCAAATAAAATACTGAAAGGATGGCAAAGACCCCAGGAAAATGCGCTTTAACCAAATCAGAAGAGACCCCAAATCGTGGGAGGGAGAAAGGGGATAAAAAGAAGTTCAGGGGGAGAAAAAAAAATTTTAAAAAGGAAACAGATAAAAAAATATAAAAAAGAAAAAAATATATACATATTAGATAAATTAGTTTAAAAACGTTAAAAAAGAAAAGGGTATAAGTTTTAAAAAATTAAGCAGAAGAAAAAAAATTAAAATAATTAAATTAACCACAAGACTAAAGAATCATGGGGAGAAAGCCAGGAGTTCTGTGCTTTGTTTTCTCCTCCATTGGAATTCTGCTGCTCTCCTTGGTAGGTGAACTTTATCTTGGGTGGATTTCTTGTTGATCTTCTGGGGGAGGGACCTGTTGTAGTGATTCTCAAGTGTCTTTGCGCCAGGCGGAATTGCACCGCCCTTACCAGGGGCCTGGCTAATTAATCTGCTTGTGTTCGCTTTCGGGAGCTTTTGTTCCCTGAACACTTTCTGTAGAGTTCAGGAGGACGGGAATGAAAATGGCTGCTTCCCATTCTCTGGCCTAGAGGGGCCGAGAGCTCGGGTCCCCACTCCTCAGTGCACCCTCAGAGAAAAGAGCCCAATCACTCCCGTCTCCCTGGCTTCTAGCCGCACTCTGAGCTCACCCAGCCTGCGACTGGTTCAAGGTAACCCCGAGCTGAGAGCTTACTTCTCGGCTCTGTTTCTGTAGCCGGCTTCCCCACTCTAATACTTGCGACCCCTGCGACACTCAGACACCCCCAATCTTTCTGTGACCCTGCGGGACCTAGGGCCACGCTCGCCCCACGTGGGCTTCACCTCTGTTTAGCCTCTGGAGCGATGTCCCTCAGTGGAGCAGACTTTTGAAAGTCTGGATTTTGTGCTCCATTGCTCTGCCGTTTGTTGGGAGCCAGCCCCTCCCCCTGTGGTCTATCTTCCCCTCGCTTTGGATTCACTTCTCCGCCAGTCCTACCTTTCAGAAAGTGGTCAATTTTCTGTTTCTAGAATTGCTGTTCTTCTTCTCTTTGATCTCCCGTTGAATTTGTAGGTGTTTGCAATGGTTTGATAAGCTATCTAGCTGATCTCCTGCTACCTGATGTAGTCTCAGCCTGCTACTTCTCCGTCATCTTGACTCCTCCCTGTGCCGTTCTCTTCTGTGAGCAGGGTGGTTGGTACAAGTGGGAGGGCATGCCATTTCCAATGTGGAGAAGAATGCATTTTCAGGAAGTTTCAGAGAACTGAGCAAGTTAAACTCCATTGGGGGTTTCCAGATACGGGGACAGATACGGTGCAGTGAGGGGAGCCTGGGTCTATAAGTGATGTTAGCAATGAATTGAGTGGTTTGTTAGAGGGCTGGGAGGCCAGTTTATGGGCTTCTTGTGGTCTCAAGTATGTGTAGCCATTGCTTGTGCTGGAGAGGAGATGTGTGAAGTGGAACAGCCTCCACTTGCGGAGAAGGAAGGAGAACCGTGGAGCTTAGGACATGTCCTTTCTCTTGCAGCAATTGCATGGGGGAGAAGGATTGAGACAGTCCTGGTAGTTGAAATGCAGTAATAGAAATTATTAAAAATAACACCCTGTATCGAATGGGGTTTTTTTGTTTTTGTTTTTGTTTTTTTCTCCCCTCTATCCTGTCCTGTTTTTATTGCCTATGCCTTGTTTCCTCTTATGTTACTGTTCAGGTAATGTGACAGTGCATGTTCACCATCAGTTGCTACATTTTTTCTTGGGAAAAGAGCAGTATAACTATTTGGTACTTAATTTTACCTGGAGCATACTAAATTGGTTTGGGTACATAAATCTTATTACAGAACTAAGTCCAACTTTGGACACTTCTCCATAGGCTCCAAATTGTTCTTGTTGGTTACTGTAGAAAGGAAGCAGGATACAGTTTGTAGAAGCTTGTGTTCTTTTCCTCATTGGCAATTTTAAGGCTCCAAATGTTTAGGCTAAATATTCTACTTTCCTGGATAGCCTGAATTTTCAGCTCAGTTTTTAGGTGATTTCTAGGTTGTGTACCCTTTTTCTGAAGCCGTATACACCATACATAGCTCAGTGTAACAAAAGCTGTTCGCACTTGTTCTCAGCCTTCTAGGGCATAGGGTAACCTGTGGTGGGTGGAAGATTTTTTTTTTTACTGATTTTTCTCACTGTTGCCCAGCCATCTTGAAACCTCATGCTATTCTGGAATTGGATTTAAATTCAGTAATCTCAATGAAAGTGCTTAGCGTAGTATCTGGTGCCTAGCAGTGGCTCAGCTAAGACTGTTTGAATCTGAATGACCTATGGTATAGGAAGACATGTGTTCTGCCAAGCATTTATTAGCATTTCTGAAATCATATTATGACTTTAAAATTCACTTACTTTACCATATAGACTTTGAATACCACATTTAATGCTTAATTCTATGTGATTTTAAACTCTTAGAGCCCTAATAGCTTCATATTTATTTAAAAAGAGAGGGTAAAAGGTATATTTGATGGTATAAAGTAATTCTGAGCAGTCTTCTAAATAAAGCAGTTCAAATGGAGTTATTACTGTTTTAAATCAGAAACAAAGTATATTTATAAAACGTCGATTTTCTTGTTTTTCGGCTTTTAAAATTGATTTTTGTCCTGATAATGTTTTAAAGAATGGCAATATTTTTAAATTTGATTTTATTTCTAGTATAATTAACAGACAGTGTTATGTTAGTTTCAGATGCACAAAATGTGATTCAACAATTCTGTACTTTACTAGGTGCTCATTTTGATAAGTATGCTCTTAATCCCCTTCACCTGTTTCACCCATCTTCCCTCCACCCCCACCTCTGCTCTGGTAATCATTAGTTTGTTCCTTTATGCTTAAGAATCTCTTGGTTTGCCTCTTTTTTCCTTTGTTCATTTCTTTTGTTTCTTAAATTGCACATATAGTGAAATCATACAGTATTTGTCTTTCTCTAACTGACTTTATGTCCTCTAGATCCATCCATGTTGTCCCAAATGGCAAGATTTCATTCTTTTTTTATGGCTAAGTAATATTCCTCTGTGTGTGTGTGTGTGTGTGTGTGTGTGTGTGTGTACATACACCACATCATCTTTATTCATTCATCTACTGATGGACACTTGGGTTTCTTCCATAATTTGGTCATTGTAAATAATATTGCAATAAGAAAATAGCAATATTTGGAATAACTGATAATTTCCAATGAGTGACTTCTTCAAAGTAAATACTACTCAATTGAGTGGAAAGGAAATATGCTTTTACACTTGAAATAATTCTGGGTTGTTTAAAAAGTGTCCTCAAATATGAGACTGACACAAGTGGATGTGAGAAAACATTTATGCGATCTTCCTGGGAGGTTTAAGAATTCTCTGGTTATTTATATTAGATGATCATCTACAGTTGGTGAGGGGTTAGTGCTTCCTTGGGAACTTCCTTGGCTGGTTTTCCTCTGTATGTTTTGGCCTTACGTTAGGTCTGGTCCATAAAGATCAACATGGTAGGACTTCGAGTAAAACAGGTTGGATAAATAGTTGTTAACACCCCCACAAAGTAAATTCTACTTAATGAAGCACAAGTACCAGTGTACTTAGCTTTTATAGGGCAACTACATTACTATATATAGAGTGATACTACACATTCAGCAAAAACATCATGACCTTTTCAAACAAACTGAGGTTAGGGGGTTCTTAAATACAGTACAGGGGAAAATTCTTAAGTAATAGCTTTCTCTTTTGCAGTTATCAGTTGTAATCGCTTGCCATGACATGCCCTTTCAGTTCCTTGCCCTCTTTGAGTTGAATAAATTCTCTTCAACTTCCTTAAATCCATTAGGAACAATCGAGAATCAGCAGTTTTAGAGTATTTGGAAGGAAGGCCCTGTATCCTAACGGGTGATTAAAGAAATCTGTTTATTCTTTATCTGTGCTGTTAAGTCAGCTCTTGGCGCTCTTTTCACTGACTTAAATTTGTCCTCTTTTCCATCGGTAGGTTAAGGAAATCAACGGAAGTGGAGGATAAGGTTGTCACTGGGCTGGGACAAATAAGGAATCTTGATGACCAGGAGATGTTTTCTTCTCAGTTATAGGACTGGAGTCTTAGCATTCAGTATCATGTTTCCCCTGTCTTCCATAGGTGATCAATGAACATTGCTTATTAGTTAGGTTTCTTATTACCTGGAGGCATCTGCTGGGGGAGGGGGTGTCCTATACTAGGAACATCTTGTTTTTCTTTCTCTCCTTCTCTCTTTTCTTCCTTTCTAGATTATTTATTTATTTTAGAGAGAGAGAGAGCAGTGAGTGGGGAAAAGGAAAGAATATTCAAGTGGACTCCAATGAGCATGGGGCTCAGTCTAACAACCCATGAAATCTTGACCTGAGCCTAAATCAAGAGTCGGATGTCCGACTGATTGAACCACTAAGGTGCCCCTTGTTTGTTTTCCAGCTAGTGTTATAGTGCAATCAGGCAGCATTGGCTTGAAACACTGATTATCAGGTTAAACAGGTACTAATGAGTCAGTAAGTCATTTTCTTTTGAGTCATAGTAAACCAGTACCCTAGGGGAATAGATTTAAAGGGGGTTGTTTTAGGTGTAGCAAAACTCAAGGTTTTCTTTTTTAATTTGGAAAATAAGCTTTGTGTTTTTATCAGAGGCATTTATCATGTAAACTGTGGAACATCAACAACTGCATTGGTCCAGGGAATTTATCAAGTTAAGACTGTGATTCTACTGCAGGCAGTCTCCTTGCTAAGGCTGCTGGAAAAGAGACCAGTCCAAAACAGGCCTAGTGGGGAGGACACTATAATACGATCCTTTGCCAGTCCATCTTGAGTTCCTTTAGGTGAAATTTTAATATTTGTGAATAGTCTTTTGGGCAACTCTCCAGCGTCTGGTTCCAGTTCATACCATTTGCATATCACTGGACTTGAGCATAATTGGGAAGCTAGAGAGTGGAGAATAGAAAAAAGGAGGTGCGGCAAAAAGAGCAAGCCAAGGCAGAAGTGTTTTCAAGATGGCCAGGAGATGAGGAGAAGTAAATTGAGGCCAGAAAACTCTACTCTGCTGGCCTCTCTGATGAAGGAAGGGACTGTAATATGCCTGACAGTAAATGCTTTGGCAGAAAGCCATTGATAGGTAGAGGAAAGGCTATTTAACCCTGGCTCTTGGGGAGGAAATTAAGAACGAGCTACTCAGGAATGAGTGTGTCAAGTACAGCTTGTCCAAACCTTTTTCCCCCACCATTGGACTAGGAAGCAGAACCTAATTTGGAGTAGGGACTAGTAAATCCCCAACATGGGTCTAGGAAGCGTAACCTATTTGGGAGTAAAAACCCGAATGGTATTGAACATTTGGTGATCCAGACCTAAGAAAATAAAACCCTTGAATAGGTGATATGTACTTAACAACAACTCAAAAGGTACAGAGGGAATATGATGTGAAGTAAATCTCCCTCCTGTTCCCAACTCCCAGCTAACCAGTTCTGTCCTCAGAGATAATAATCACTGTTGGAGTTTATTTTCCTAGAGATAGATTTATGTAAGGATTTACATATTTCAAAGATTTTGTTCAATATAAAAGAATATATAAATACAGATAAATGGAAGGAAATAAAAATCACCTAATCTGTAATCCCATTGCCAGCCATTAACCACTATTAATGGTTGGATGTATATCCTTTCAGGGTTTTTAAAAATGATTGTATGCTGGGGTGCCTGGGTGGCTCAGTGGGTTAAAGCCTCTGCCTTCGGCTTGGGTCATGATCTCAGGGTCCTGGGATCAAGTCCTGCATCGGGCTCTCTGCTCAGCGGGGAGCCTGCTTCCCTTCCTCTCCCTCTGCCTGTCTCTCTGCCTACTTGTGATCTCTGTCTTTCAAATAAATAAAATCTTAAAAAAAAAAAATGATTGTATGCTTACAGATGTGCTCTCTAGAACTTAAAAAAATTATTTTTAAACATCCCAGTAATACATGGATACATTCCTGTTATTTAAAATGAATTCAAAGTGTTACAGCTCTTTTACAGTTTGTCTAGGAGGTTTCCAGTTCCTGAACCAAAGGGGAAAAAAATCCAAATAATACATATTAAGACAAAATCTTCCTTTACCACTGCCTCCAATTGTATCCCCTTCCCTATTGGTAATAACCATGTGATCTGCTTGTTAGAATTCATTGAGCATTTTATATACATCTATAGGCACATATTGCTATGTTGTGTTTCTCATAAATGAGATCCTTCTGTTTGTATGAGAATTAAAAAAGCAAGATCTTACTATTTTAATATCATCTCCACAATTACCAGTTAAGTTGAACCCTGTCAAATGCTTATTGAATATTACCTTTTCTGTGTCTAGGCTAACTGTACATAGCATTTGGTAATCTGCTTTTGTTGCCTTCTGTATTATTGAATATTCCTCTTCCGCCTTATTTTTAAATGGCTATTAACGTTGAATGCATGTGTCATAGTATATGTAATTTATACCTTCATTATTGTTATGATGCTATAATTGATAGGATGCTTGGTAAAGATCTTAGACCTGTAAGATCCTTTTTTGAAAGAATTATTATTGAGAGTAATACTGTTACTATTAAGTGAAGCTTTAGCCATTTTGTTTACTATCATTGATTCACATTTACTTAATTAGCCATTTCATTGCATATACTAGATTATGGACTCATAACTGTTAATAGCAGCTACACTTTCCAGTGGTAACTGCTGATCACCTTGACTAGACTTAAATGTTCCTGAATCTCTTTAGTTTTGCATTAAGTTATTTGTACTTCTGCGTATGTGTGATTGTGCCCATTCCAAGAGAACCTGTTTGCATTTTAGTTTTCCCTAGGTAAGTCTTACAGGCAGCTAGTTATGCCTAGAAAAAAAAATATGTTAGGAGAGCAGAAAAAGATCATTTTGATTTTAAGTAGAAAGCATCAAGGAGAAAAGGTTTAAAACTTACTAGTTAGGAAAGGTGGGAGAATTCAAAGAGGAGTAAGAAATTATTCACAGTAAGGGGAAGGCAGAGGAAAGATAAGCGTAAGTGTGTTTAGGAGGAGAATGGACGGAGAGATTGAATGGATCAAAGTGTTCAAGTTGGAAAATTGTAAGAAAAAGTTGGAAAGGTAGTTTAAATCAATATGTAGAAGGCATTTAATTAATGCCATATTAAGTGTTTTGGATTTATTTTCTAGTTGAGATGCTTCTGAAGCATTTTGAGCAGGGGAATGATAGGAACTGGTATTTTATGATTATATTATGCAGGATAAGTTAGGATAAATGAAGGAAGAGAGGCTGATTAAGGCATTCATTGCATTTAAGTGAAAAACAATGGCTGACATAGCAATGACAGATGGAATGGAAAGGAAGTTTTAGATGTGAATGTTTACGTGAACAAAGGTTTGTGGGGAGAGAGTTGAAGTAGAAATCATTTTGAGGGGTTCTAAAAATCAGAACTATGGAAGATAATTTAAGTACATACAATTAATTCATTTTAATTGTACAGTTTTATGGATTTTGACAAATGACAGTCGTATAACCACGACTAGAAACATGTAGTACGATTTCATCTTCCCATAAAGTTCCCTTTTGCCTCTCTACAAATAGTTCTCTCCCTTTACCCCTGGTCCCTGGCAATCTTAGATCTCCTTTGTGTCTGTATAGGTTTTTGTTTTCGTTTTGCTGTTTCCAGAGTTTTCTAAAAATGTGAATCTTAAAGTCATTTGTGCCTGGCCCCTTACACTTAGCATGAATCCAGCCTTGTGTTGCATGTTACCAGCAGTTCCTTCCCTTGTATTGCTGCGTAGTAATCCTTTTAAATGGATGTGGCACAGTTTATCTGTTCACTGGATGATGGATATTGGGTTGTTTCTAGTTCTTGGGTGCTATGAATAAAGGTGCTCTGAACATAAGCATACAGGTCTTTGTGTGAACATATGTTGTCATTTTTCTTGACTAAATAATAAGAGTGGAATTGTTAGGTCATATGGGAAGTGTATGTTTAACTTTTAAGAAACTGCCAAACTGTTTTCCAGAATGGCTATTTCCATTTTGCACCAGCCATGTAGGAGAGCTTATTAGCTCCACATCCTTGTTAACATTTGGTATCATCAGTCTTTTTAAATTTTAGCTAATAGTGGAGTAGTAAGGCAGAAAAATAGGATGAATAAAGTCGGAATGTCAAGTGGGAGAAGCTAATTTGGAGGTGACTTATAGTGGGGACACCAGTTTCAGTTTTTGGTATTGAGTTCAGGTGTCTCCAAGTGGGAAAATGACCCCAGAGGTGCTATAACTTCTCTTATAGAACTTAAAAAAAAAAAAAAAAAAGATTGATTTAGAGAGAACAAGTACGAGTAGGGGTGAGGAACACAGGGAGAATCTCAAGCAGACTCCCCATTGACTGCAGAGCTCCCTGCTTGGGGAGCTCAATCCCACCACCCTGAGATCATGACTTGAGTCAACATCAAGAGTCTGACACTCAGCCGACAGAACCACCCAAATACCCTTCTTTTGTAGAACTTTTAATAGAATGACACTTTGAAGTCAGATAGTCATGAGCTTGAAGATTGGCTCAGTTACTGTCCCTATGGTCTTAGGTTATTTGCCCTTTCCACGCTTTAGCTTTTCCCATTTGCCAAATATGAAATAATAGGTAGTTACACTTAGAATAGGTGCTAATGCGGGGCACGTAGGTGGCTCAGTTGGTTAAGCATTTGCCTTCAGCTCAGATCATGATCACAGAGTCCTGGGATCAAGCCCCGGTTGGGCTCCTGGCTCAGCAGGGAGCCTCCTTCTCCCCTCTCCCTGCATTCTTTCTTTCTCTTTCTCTCTCTCTCTCCCTCTCTCAAATAAATAAATAAATAAAATCTTAAAAAAAAATAGGTGCTAATGCAAAGTTAGCACTTGATGAGTAGTAGCTGGCAGCATCATCATCATCGTCATCACTGGTACTTAAGTATACTTTTAATCCCCCTGTAACTTAGGACTTTCTTGCAAATCTCTTGAATCTTTTCCCTGCCTTACTGATTTCCTTCCTGTCTGTGTTCATTCCCCACCACAACAGTGGGATTCATTTTGTCAAGCACAGACCTTGTCAGGTTACTTCGCTGTTCTAATCCTTTCAGTGGCTTCCTCAAGTGATTACTTCCGTTCATCTTTATCTGGGCATCAGCATCTCAGGAAAGCCTTGGTTAAGTCCTCTGTTAAAAAGATCTAGTACTAGCTATATTTTCCTTTCTACAATTTATCATTACTGTAATTATTTGTTTAATCTTTTTCCTGTCTGCAATAATATAAAATCCATGAAGAGTGGCACTTGGTAGGCACTTAGTTAATTTGTTGATTAGGTTGTCTTATTTTAAGTTTCTTCAGGATGGGAATTTCATACTTAAATTTCAATTCTTTTTTCTATCGATATATTATATTTTATTTTTATTTTTCAAATTTGAATTCTCATTAGTTAACATACAGAGTAATATTGATTTCAGCAGTAGAATGTAGTAATTCATCATTTACATACAATACCCAGTGCTCATCACCAGTTCCCTCCTTAATGCCCATCACCCTTTAGCCCACTTCCTACCCACCTCCCTCCATCAACCTGCAGTTTCTCTGTCATTAAGAGTCTCTTACAGTTTGCTTCCCTACATCTTTTTATCTTAAATTTAAATACTTTCTGATATTTAATATATTACTTTTTTTCTTTTAATTTTAGTTATTTAAGTAATCTCTACACTCAGCATGATGCTCAAACTCGTGGCCCCAAGATCAAGAGCCATATACTCTTCTGGCTAAGCTAGCCAGGCACCCCAACATACGACTTTCTGTAGCATAAGTTCTTAACAAATATTGTTGGATCTAAGTAGTGGTTCAAAATAAGCTTACATAGAATTAATCAGGTCAAATAAGGTAAAAGGTTTTAAAAATTATTTTAGTATATTTCCATTATGACATTAGTACTTCATAAGAAGTTTGGAAAATAAAGAAGCAAAAGAAGAACATGTGAGAGTATGGCAGAATTCTTGGCAGATTCTTTCAGATTGCTTTCCAGAAGAGTTTCTGGTATAATGTTAGTAGCAGTACTTGAGCAGCCCTATTTCTTCTCCAATTTACCAGAATTTAAAAAGTTTATAATTTGTTAGATGATACAAATATCTTTAATTCCATTTATTTGATCTATTAATTACTCTGCACTGAGTTGTAATGTTGCCTTTCTCATGTTAAATTCTTACATACTAGGGTAAGTTTCTGAACATTGTTGTGCATCTATGTTTATTCTTATATTCTTGGTATAATGATTTTAACTCCCATAATTTATTTTTAATTTAATTTTTAAATTTTAATTCCAGTATAGTTAACTATATAGTGTTACATTAGTTTCAGGTATACAATATAATGATTCAATAATTCTGTTTACTGTTCAGTGCTCATCAAGATAAGTGTACTCTTAACCCCCTTCACCTATTTCACACCCCTCCCAACTCTCCTCTGGTAACCATCTGTTTGTTTTCTATAGTTAAAAGTCTATTTTTTGGTTTGTCTCTCTCTCTCTTTTTTTTTTTTTACCCCTTTGTTCATTTCTGTTGTTTCTTAAATTCACATACATGTGAAATCTTATGGTTTTCGTCTTTCTCTGACTTATTTCACTTAACATTTTGCTCTCTAGATCCATCCATGTTGTTACAAATGGCAAGACTTCATGCTTTTTTATGGGTGAATAATATCCCTCTGTGTGTGTGTGTGTGTGTGTGTGTGTACACACACGTACGTATACACTACATCTTTATCCATTCATCTACTGATGGACTCTTGGGCTGCTTCCATAATTTGGCTATTATAAATAATACTGCATCAAACATAGGGGTGCATATATCTTTTTGAATTACAGTTTTCATGTTCTTCGGGTAAATACCCAGTAGTGGAATTACTGCATCAAATGGTAATCCTATTATTAATATTTTGAGGAACTTCCATACTGTTTTCCAGAGCGGCTGTAGCAGTTTACATTCCCACCAACAGCGCACAAGGGTTCCTTTTTCTCCACACCCTTGTCAACACTTGTTGTTTCTCATGTTTTTTATTTTAGCCATTTTGACGGGTGTGAGATATACGTCATTGTGGTTTTGATTTGCATTTCCCTGAAGATACATGATGTTGAGCATCTTTTCACATGTCTGTTGGCCATCCCTATGTCTTCATTGGAGAAATGTCTGTTCATGTCTTATCCCTTTTTTTTTTTTCTTATGCCCATTTTTAAATTGGATTATTTGTTTTTTTGGTGTCAGGGTTTATGAGTTCTTCATACATTTTGGATAGTAACCCCTTATTGGGTATGTCATTGCAAATATCTTCTCCCACTCAGTAGGTTTTCTTTTGGTTTTGTTGGTTGTTTCCTTGGCCTTGCAGAAGCTTTCCATTTGGTTGTAATCCCGATAGTTTGTTTTTGCTTTTGTTTTTCTTGCGTCAGGGGATACATCTAGAAAAATGCTGCAGTGGCTGATGTCAGAGAGAATATTGCCTGTGCTCTCTTCTAAGATGTTTATGGTTTTACATCTCAACACTGTCTAATCCATTTTGAGTGTTTGTGTGTGGTATAAGAAATTGGTCCAGTTTCATTCTTTTGCATATTGCTGTCGAGTTTTCCCAGCACTGTTTGTTGAAGAGATTGTTTCCCACTGTATATTCTTGCCTTCTTTGTTGACGATTGACCTTATAACAATGGGGTTTTTTCCTGAGATTTCTATCCTGTTCCATTGATCTATATGTATGTTTTTGTGCCAATACCATACTGTCTTGATCACTAGCAGTACACAGCTTTGTAATATAACTTGAGATCTGGGACTGTGATACTACCAGCTTTGTTTTTCTTTTTCAAGTTTGCTTTGGGGTCTTTTTGGGCTTCTGTACAAATTTTAGAATTATTTTTTCTAGTTCTGTGAAAAATGCTGTTGGTGTTTTGGTAGGGTTTACATTAAATCTGTAGATTGTTTTGGGTAGTATAGATCTTCTAACAGTATTTGTTCTTCCAGTCCATTGTTTATCTTTCCATTTGCATCATCTTCAATTTCTTTCATCAGTGTTTCATAGTTTTCAGAGTATAGGCCTTTCACTTCCTTGGTTAAGTTTATTCCCTGGTATTTTATTATTATTGGTGCAATTGCAAATGAGACTGTTCTCTTAATTTCTCTTCATACTGCTTCATTTTTAGTGTATAGAAATGCAATGAATTGGGGTGCCTGGGTGGCTTACTTGGTTTAGTGTCCAACTCTTGGTTTCAGCTCCAGTGGATTTCATGGGTCACAAAATCAAGCCCCCTGTCAGACTCTTTGCTCAGTGGGGAGTCTGCTTGAAGATTCTCTCCCTCTGCCCCTCCCCCCATTTGTGCCCTTTTCCTCACTCTCTCTCTATCACAAATAAATGAATAAATCTTTTTTAAAAAAGAAACAAAAAAAGGAAATGCAGTAGATTTCTGTAAATTGATTTTATTTCCTGAGATCTGACTGAATTTGTTTATCAGTTCTAATAGTTTTTTGGTAGTCTTCAGGGTTTTCTTTTCTTTTCTTTTTTTTTTTTTTTAAGATTTTATTTATTTATTTGACAGAGAAGCAGGCTCCCCTCTGAGCAGAGAGCCTGATGCAGGGCCTGACCCCAGGACCCTGAGATTATGACCCTAGCCGAAGGCAGAGGCTTAACCTACTGAGCCACCTAGGTGCCCCTTCTTCAGAGCTTTCTATATATAGTATCATGTCATCTACAATAGTGAAAATTTTACATCTTCCTTACCAGTTTGGATGCCTTTTATTCCTTTTTCTTGTCTTAACTGCTGTGGCTAGGACTTCCAGTACTATGTTGAATAAAAGTGGTGAGTGTGAATTTCCTTGTCTTGTTGCTGATTATAGGGGAAAAGCTCTCCGTTCTTCCTGTTGAGGATGATGTTAGCTGTGGGTTTATCACATGTGGCTTTTTTCATGTTGCTAACTCCCATAACTTTAAATATATTTACTATGTGGCAGAGCTAGTATTCTTCATTTGTTTTTGTATTTTTTCATGTGCTAAGATATTTTTGTATTAGTTTTTATGCATCTTTGGGTTTTTGTATTCTTTTTAGAGCTCACTCTCTGTTTTTTGGGTGAAACAGTCTCTCATGTACTTAATTGCTTGTATGTGACTTTTCTCAACAGAATAACTCCTGTCCTAGAAATACCTCTTTCTGTCCCCTGACTTCTGATTTTGGGTTTTGTTGGAAGGTTTCTTGTTTTGTTTTGTTTTGTTTTATTTCTGATTCTAACGGTAGTTCTATAACCTAGTTGTAAGGGTTCCAGTTTGCAGACCTGACAAATGGGAAATATAAGAAAAATTTATTATGTGTGTTGCGTATAGGCACACACATGCTGTGTATATGTGTGTATATGTATATATATTACATATGTGTCTATATGTTTAAGGTTGCCAACTAGTATTTCTTAAGAAGGATTATTGTTGTGAGCTTATGTCTTTAATGACCTTGCTTAGCAAAATGAAACCAGGGTTGTCACCCTGTGTCTGTCTTCAGAATTGTTCTTGAAATGTACCTGACTTGTAAAATCAAAAACATGGGAACCCACTACTTTATCTCACACCATAATGACTTTCTTGGTGGTAATGATCTAGTGTTGTTTTGTCCCCCAGAAAGAATATGATGAAGTCATAGCTTATGGGGGTTAGGTTTTTTAACATCTGTATGTAACACAAATGTAACATGTAGTCTGAAATATTTTTACAAATTATTGAGAAAGGGATGGTTACCATGTTGGTGACATCTCTCAGCAGGTCCAGCATAACCATTTTTTCCATCAAACACTGAAGCAGATTATTTCTTTTCATGGAAAGAAGATAGAGCAGTTCTTTTTCTTTTTAAAAAAGATTTATTTATTTATTTATTTATTTGGCAGAGTGATAGAGAGCACAAGTAGGCAGAGTGGCAGGCAGAGAGAGGGGGAGAAAAACGTTCTCTTCTGAGCAGGGAGCCCAGTGTGGGGCTTGATCCCAGGACCGTGGGATCATGACCTGAGCTGAAGGCAGCCGCTTAACCAACTGAGCCACCCACATGCCCAGAGCAGTTTTTTATTTAAGGGCCGTGTTGCACACAACTTAACCCATCTTTCACCATTAGAAGAAAGACACACTGAGAATTGAAACTGAGTAAGAGATTCACATCTTTCATCCCATGCTTTCTGGTGGACTTACTCTGGTTCCGTGGTGATATGTTGGTAGACAGAATCCTTACAGCTTACTACTGTTTTCTCTCTTTCTGAACATCTTCTTCCCTGTGGCCCACTACTGTGCTAATTTAAAAAAAAAAAAAAAAAGTCAGGGGTCAAGGGGTGTTAGGGAGGAGATGCTTAGAGAGTATAGTTAAATTCAAGTGAGTATATTTGAATATCTACATTAAGTCTTAAAGATAGAACTAAGCACTTGTTTTAGTAGTGCCACAATAATAGTCCTGCTCACTTAAACTACTTATAACAAGCTTATATATAACTTTTAGCCTACGTGTAACATTCATACCTAAGATAAAATGAGTTCTTTGTAAATATTGTAAAGAATTCTAAACTATGACATGAATAGGGGTGCCTGGGTGGCTCAGTTCGTTAAGTGTCTGCCTTCAGCTTAGTTCGTGATCCCAGGGTCCTGGGATCAAGTCCTATGTGGGGCTCCCTACTCAGCGGGAGTCTGCTTCTCCCTCTCCCTTTGCTGCTCACCCTGCTTGTGCTCTCCTGCCTGCAATCTCTCAAATAAAATCTTTAAAAAAAAGTGGGACATGAATAATGGGATGTACCGTAACAGGCTCTTTTTGTTTTGTTGTTGTTTTACTTTATTTTATATATTTATTTATTTAAAGGTTTGCTTATTCATTTGAGAGAGAGAGAAAGAAAGAGTGGGGTGACCAGCGCAGAGGGAGAGAATCCTCACACTCCCTACCGACCATGCAGCCTGTCACAGGGCTCAATTCCATGATCTGTGAGATCACGACCTGACCCAAAAGCAAGAGTCAAACACTTTAAACAACTGAGCCACCCATTCGCCCTTATTTATTTATTTTTTAAGTAGGCTCCATGCCCAGCATGGAACCCAGTGGAGAGTTTGAACTCACAATGGTAAGATCAACACCTGAGCCAAGATCAGGAGTTGGACATGTAACCAACCGAGCCACCTAGACACCCTAAATTGTTGTTTTTTTTTTTTAAAAAGAAAAATTTCTTTTAGTTTTCATTTATTTATTTAAGTACTCTACACTCAGTATGGATCTGGAACCCATGACCGTGAGATTAAGTCACACATTCTACTGACTAAGCCAGCCGAGCGCCCCTAAAATACTTTTATTTAAAGAGATTATAGGGGCACCTGGGTGGCTCAGTGGGTTAAGCCACTGCCTTCGGCTCAGGTCATGATCTCAGGGTCCTGGGATCGAGTCCCGCATTGGGCTCTCTGCTCAGCAGGGAGCCTGCTTCCCTCTCTCTCTCTCTCTCTCTCTGGCTGCCTCTCCATCTACTTGTGATTTCTCTCTGTCAAATTAATAAATAAAATCTTTAAAAAAAAATAAAAAAATAAAAAAAAAATAAAGAGATTATAGACACAGACCTGTACCCCTGGGGATAAAAATATATGTTTATAAAAAATAAAAAATTAAAAAAAAATAAAGAGATTATAGACTCACGTGAAGTTGCACATATGATACAGAGAGGTCCAGGTCCCCTTGTACCAATCACCCAGTTTCTCCCAATATCTTACATAGCTGTTGTAACCAAGAATAGGAAATTGACATTGGTACAATACAGTTAACTAGATTTCAGATCTTATTCACGTATACCATGTACTCATGTTTCATGAGTATATATATACTCGTGTATATACATGTACTCATGTTTCATTTTCTTTTATGTTTAATGTGTATAATTCTGGGAGTTTAAAAAAATTTATGAGTAGTTTGTACAGAAGAGTTACAAAGATAATACAGAGACTTCCCATATATTTCTTACCCACTCTCTCCCATGATATCTTAGGTTTGTATAGTAGATTTGTTACAGCTAACAAAACAACATTGCCATATTACAATTAATTAAACTCCATGTTTTATTTAGATTTTACTGGTTTAGCCCTAATGTTCTTTTTAGGTACTGAATCTCTTTCAGAATACTGTATCACATTCAGTTTTTATGTCTCCTTGAATTCACCTAGACTGTGACAGTTAATCAGCTTTCTCCTTGTTTTTAATTATCCTTATAAGCTTTGAGGAATACTGGTCAGTTATTTGTGCAATGTCCCTCAGTTTAGTTTGCCTGTTTTTTTTTTTTTTTTAAAGATTTTATTTATTTGTTTGACAAACAGAGATCACAAGTAGGCAGAAAGGCAGAGAGGAGGAAGCAGGCTCCCCACTGAGCAGAGAGCCCGGTGTGGGGCTCGATCCCAGGACCCTGAGATCATGACCTGAGCCAAAGGCAGAGGCTTTAACCCACTGAGCCACCCAGGCACCCCTGCCTGTTGTTTTTTTTTTTATGGTTAATTTGTATGATATTTTCTCATGGTTACCTGGGCATGTAGGCTTTTGTGAGAAGACCACAAAGGTGCCATTTTTATCGCAACATACCAAGGGTACAGCGCTATCAACATGACTTACATGATGTTGTTGCACTTGATTACCTTGCCAAGGTCATGTTGGCCAGGTTTTTCATTATAAAGTTACTTTTTCCCTTCCCTTTCATACTCTACTCTTTGAGAGCAAGTCCCTAAGCACAATTTAACATTCAGAGTGTGTGGGGGGGTTAAATTCAACCTCTTGGAGAGGGGGATTATCTATAGAAATTATTTGGAATTCTTCCGACAGTTATTTTTTTAAATTTATGGAAACAGCATGAATACTGATATCAGTCTGACATATCTGTTTTTTGCAGGGTGGGAAACCCCGTAAACATCGGAAGGATCGGCTTCAAGATTTAATTGATATAGGCTTTGGCTATGATGAGACAGATCCATTTATTGATAACTCAGAGGCTGTGAGTAATGTATCTTTAATATAGCAGCAATTCTTTGTTTGGGGTAGAAGTCAAGGATAAAGTTACTAAAATAGTTCAGTATTTGTTTTTACTAACCAGTCCTTTGTTGATGTACATCTGAATTGTTTTCACTTTTATGTGCTTACAAACAGTTGAGCATCTGTGTATGTTTATCTTTGTGTACTTGAGTAAATATGTAAGATTAATTATAGAGTGCAAATATACGTATAGGATAAATTTCTAGCAGTGAGATTTATTGATCGAGGGTATTTACATCTTGAATTTTTATTGATATTCCCAAACTTGGGCAGGTGTATTTTCTTTCTTTTGCGGGGGGCAGGTGTATTTTCAAATGGCTTTTAGATAAGAACCACATGAACTTGAAGATTGGAGCTACTAGGTTGAAGTTAATCTGGCAGACATTTTTAAAATGTACTTCAATTTTGTTGCTGCTGCCAGCCCTTTCTGCACTGGTGCTGATTGAATGCCAGCCTTTATTGCTGTCTGTTTTGATCAAGCCCTACAGCTTTTCCCCTGGAGTCCTCTTTCTCTTACAAAATGAAGAGGAATTTAGGAAAGCATTTAAGGACTGTAGCAGTCCATTGATCACATAGCAAGTGAAAGTAGACGTACTGTGTTTGGGAGTAGATAAGGTATATGTTCTTACATTCTTCTCAATGCACTAGAATAATCTAAATCCTGGACTTATGGTATCCTCTGCATTGTACAGTGATTTCTTAGAATATACAGAAAGTGACACCAGGGTAAGCATTATAGTACTATCCACAAATTAGTATTTCTTTTTCCTGTGACTACACTGCTTGGTTATACAGATGAATACAAGGCATTCAGTAGTAGGAAAGTGATAGGTAGAACTTCCAGCAGGAGACATCATGGGTACCCTATCATATTCATGAGTTACTTTAGTGTCCTGACATAAACTGGTTTACCATACCAGACAGCCTGGTCTATAGGAGTAAAATACTGACAATGCTCTTTGGGGTTGAGAAGTCTTGTTACCAGAAAAGTTGACAAACCTTTTTGTAGGTTGAAGGATGGAATGTTTTTAAGAGTTTTGACCTTGATATGAAACACAAGTCAAAATTCCTAGATTCTAGACCTGACTAGGTTTCTAAAGATTTCTAAGCAGATCTTTTAACATTACCCAATTTTCTCTGCTATGGTCGGAATATTTGAATAAAGTGTTTTTTCAGACTGATTTTTGCAACCCATAATTGGATTATGTATCAATTTATAGAGAGTGTGGCCAGTATTTTTAATGAAAATGAAGTAGACTAGAATAGGAGCTATCATAGCAAATCATAGTAGATTATGTGAGGTTTTTAATGTGTGTGCGTGTGCATGCACTGGGTTTTGATGTGTATTTTCCTCTTGGGTGGTGGTGAAGAGAATTTGAAAGCTACTGCTTTAATAAATAAGGACAAAGTTTGTAGGTATAAGTTGTTTAAAAATTTTAGAATTAATTGTTGACATTTAGAGGACGAGATAGTTTCCTGTTTTGTAAGAGGAAATTGAATTAGAATACAGCCTGTTTATTGACTTGCCAAATAATTTTGTATTGTTATCTTTAACAGATTATTGGGTTCTTTTTATGAGATAATTCAGACAGACAATTATAATCCAACCAAATGATTTTTTTGTTCTTTTCATTGATTGTATTACCAGTAAGCTTTCACTGTTTGTCATTATTTGATAGAGAGTTAAATAATCTGGTTCTAATTAATTGTCAGAATCATGCACTACTTACTGCTATAAATACCTGAAAATAAATTTTTTTGAAGATTATTTTTAGTCTTACAGATATTGCCAGATTCTCTAAAGACTGAAAGAAAATGTTTTTCTTTATTATTTAATAAATTATAATACCAGGCATGAATAACACTTTTATTTAGGTTGTTTCTTTTAAATTTCACTAGAACTTTCTGAAGTAAGTAATGTTGTCACTGTTACTCAACCCCAAAGTATTAATGTTAAATGATTTCCTCTGGGTCACAATTGCCGTTCATTGCCAAAGGATCTAAATCCAGGCCTTCTGATTTTCAAGTTCAGTATTCCATTGCCTCTTAACGCATTCTACTTAAAGGGCTAAATTAAATATGCATAAAGAGCTTGTTCTCCTGAAGAGTGTTCCGATAGGGGAAGCTTAGTAAAACACTGCAGCATACAGATATGGACAACACCATGTTGCCCTTTAATGTAGTGATGAATGTGTTTCCTGTCAGAAAAGCTGCTTGATATAGTGGATAGTTTGAAATACAGCCAGAGTCTCTACTATAAGCTTTAAAAAATTATTCTGGCAAGGTTCTTAACCTCTAAATTTGGTTTTCACTTATAAAATGGGAATAATACTTGTCTTTTTTTGCCTCAAAGGTATTAGGAGGACCAAGTGAAATAATTTATATGAAGAAGCATTATAAATTATAAAGCAGTGTAAACGAAAAGTACAGATGTGTTTGTCGCAATTACACATTTCCAGAAAATAATTACTACAGAGTCATTTCACTTTTCATTCTCTACTCTTCACATCCCTTTTTTGCTTACAGATAGTACTGGACTCTTTCTGAAGGTTTTACCCATAGATCTTTATAGTAGCCCATCAAATGAAGCAATAAGAAAGCAATTCATTCCTTTTTTCCCCCCTGCTTCATTTCTCTTTGATTCAATGTGAGTAACTGGAAATTCTTTCTTTTTCTATTCACTATTTAATTGAAAAGGATACAAGTTAAAAGCAAAATTTTTGTACTTAGCCTTAGGATTCTTAGAGTAACTAGTACATGCTGTATATTCCTTGTCCATGGCAAAGGATTCTCCTTAAAAATCTGACTTTCTTAAAAATACTAAATATGAAGAGCCTGTAAGTAGAGTTTTGGGGTAGCAGGTATGTAGCTCTGTTAGATAAGTAGTTCCTTTTTTCTCAACCACCTAGGACCCCATTATTTGGTGAAGATTGACCTTCATTTAATGTTTGCTTTTGTCCATTTTCATCAGGTGAGAAGTGATAAACTTTAAAATCCAAGCTTAGAGGACATCAGCTTAAGTGATATTTTAGGTCAGACCTTCAGTCTAGTTTAGGTAATTTTCATCTCTTGCTCAAGCCAAGTACCTGGCTCTTTATACTGTATGCTTAATGAACTGGGCAGTTAGTTTTCTCCTTTTTTAAACACATACTCTGCTGTTTTTGTTTTTAAAATTTCTACCTAATAGCTTAGAGCTAAGACACAAGAAGTAACTTTGTTATTCTTTATAATCTTCTTATGAATAAAATTATATACTGATATGTTGGGAAATGAAATTTATTCTTTGCCTGAATGTTTAATCATCTGTTTTAACTTGATTTAATTTCTCATCACAATCATTTGTTCTTGGGGTGCCTCGCTGGCTCGGCTGGTAGATAGAGCATGTGACCCTTAATCTCTGGGTTGTGAGTTTGAGCCCCATTTTGGGTGTAGAGCTCACTTAAAAAATGCATAAGTAGGGTGCCTGGGTGGCTCAGTGGGTAAAGCCTTTGCCTTCGGCTCAGGTCATGATCTCAGGGTTCTGGGATCAAGTCCTGCGTTGGGCTCTCTGCTCAACAGGGAGCCTGCTCTCTGCTCTCTCTCTCTGCCTGCCTCTCTGCCGACTTGTGATCTCTGTCAAATAAATAAATAAAATCTTTTAAATATATATATAAATAAAGATTTATAAAACAAAAAAAGAATAATTTATCATTAAGAATAGTAGTAGTGATCTTTAAATTTTTCTCAGCAGATGATAGAATTTGTGCTGTTATTCCAGAATTTCCATTATTTATAAATACTGAGTAATCCAGGCTCATTTTTATCTCAGATACTAACTTTTTCTCAATTTATTCCACCAACATCCTCATTGTATGCAGTTTTGTAGTTAGGATGTAAGGAAGGTCCTGACAAGTGATTGATTCTTTGATACATTTATAGAATTAATAATAGGATGTATCTGGGGCGCCTGGGTGGCTCAGTGGGTTAGGCCGCTGCCTTCAGCTCAGGTCATGATCTTGGGGTCCTGGGATCGAGTCCCGCATCGGGCTCTCTGCTCAGCGGGAAGCCTGCTTCCCCCTCTCTCTCTCTCTGCCTGCCTCTCCATCTACTTGTGATCTCTCTCTGTCAAATAAATAAATAAAATCTTAAAAAAAAAATAATAGGATGTATCTGAGACCTTTTTTTTTTAAAATACAGTATGACGAGTTAGTTCCTGCTTCTCTAACAACAAAATATGGAGGCTTTTACATCAACACTGGCACACTGCAGTTTCGCCAAGCTTCAGATACTGAAGAAGAAGATAATACAGACAACCAGAAGCACAAGCCACCCAAAGTAAGTTTATCCAGCATTGCAGTAGTAATGAGTGTTCAGTTAATAGGGTGTACTTTTTTATTTACTTGTGAATATAAGGAAAAATCAAATGCTAACCATTGTTTAATGAATCTGTAGTTATTTACATGCTTTAAGGTAAAATTATGTAGTTAAGGGGAAATTGATAATTACATCAAAGGAGAATTGTATTCTTTTAAAACTTCTCTCTCCATATGTGGTCTTATAATCTGCTGTTTGGGGGATAAGAGTAAGTTTCTAGGATAAGTTAAGACTTGGTATAGAAATGATGAAAAGCGAAAACAAAAAAAAAAAAGGAAGAAAAGAAATGGTGAAGAGCTATTACCTTTTCTAAGATGTCTTTTATAAAGCTAATTGTATGGAATGTATACCTTGTTACAGGAAATGAAGAGTGTCCTCAGTTAAGTGTTTTTTTGTTTGTTTGTTTATAAAGATTTTATTTATTTATTTGACAGAGATCACAAGTAGGCAGAGAGGCAGGCAGAGAGAGATGAGAAGCAGGCTCCCTGCCAAGCAGAGAGCCCGATGTGGGGCTCCATCCCGGGACCCTGGGATCATGATCTGAGCTGAAGGCAGAGGCTTTAACCCACTGAGCCACCCAGGCGCCTCTAGTTAAGTGTTTCTTGAAGTGTGATCAAAGGACTTACTTGTACCAGAATGACCAGAATGTTTGTTAAAAACCACACAGTGCTCGTATACCCCAAGAATCTGCATTTATTACAAGCACTTGTAATGTACACTGAACCTTGAGAGAAAACTACCCTGGATGCTATATTGATACCATCAAAAGAGTAAAGCATTGATACTCAGATAAGTGATACATTCTTCTATCATTTGCAGATTCCCAAAATAAAAGAAGATGACATTGAAATGAAGAAGCGGAAGCGGAAAGAGGAGGGGGAAAAGGAGAAGAAGCCAAGGAAAAAAGTACCCAAGCAATTGGGGTATGTAAAATTAAACATCATAGGGTCATAGATGACCAGCTGCCCTTTTAGAAAGATATATTTAGCATTAATTCATTCAGCTTTGCTGGGTCTAATTTAATACTCTATTTATACATGTCAATGATTGTTAACTTATATTTAATAATATTTATATGTATTTGATATAAGTATTAGTAAGTAGAAAGTTTTATCATCTTAGGTTTTGGGGGTGTTTTTGCACATGTATTCTTTACTAAATTTTACTAGTATTCTTTAAGGGGAAACACACAGACAAGTACATTGAAGAAATCTTATTTTTATAAGAGATTTAAGAAGCCTTTAAGATATTTCCAGGTATTTAAAAAAAAAAAAAGAAAGATATTTCCAGGTAATATCTTCAGTGATGCTTCTTATCTTTATTCTTGGACTCCAGGTAATATTCAGCTCCTACAGCTACCACAAATGCAGCAAATCCCCATTTGAATTCTTTTAATAATGCACCAACAAAGGAAACATTGTTTGCAAAAGCACCGGTGTATCTCCAAGCTTCATTGCGGCCCCATGGGTCCGTGCAGCCAGCTTCTCCTGGACAGTTTCTAATGGTCTTCCTTCTGTCCTCCATTGTTTATAATCTGGAAGTTCCAGTTTGCTATGGCCATGTTCCTGCCCATGTCTGTGGGCCATGTCTGACAGCAGTTGGACCTCTCACGACACTCAATATTCAATCTGTCATCTTCAATTTTAGTTAATTAATATTTATTGATTGATAAGTAGAAGGGCTTAGCATTTTAGAGATTCACAGTGCTTTAGATCAGAGTTACACATTCATTTATTAAGTATTTTGCTCATTACAACTTCTTACCAACAAGAATCAGTTTGAAAAGATGGTATAAGCCGTAAACAGTTGTTTTGAACTTTCTGTGCTAAAACTAAGCTTATTAGATGCCTGGGGATTGAGGATTGGCAGTAGTCTTTGTGTGAACAATTTATAGTTGTTTTACTATTTAAAAAGGCATTTGTTTAGCTCTTCATGCTTATAATTTGAGGTAATGATACTATCTCTAAAAATCAAGTAGAATTTCTTAAAAAGACTTAAGTCATAAGAATAAAATGTTTATACTATGCATTCATAAAATTACCATTTGCTCTTGCTTCTCTATGACTCTTTTTGGAGAACTAAGGGACAGAAACTACGAGAGGCTGGATTT
Source organism: Mustela putorius furo (assembly GCF_011764305.1). Classification (NCBI taxonomy): domain Eukaryota; kingdom Metazoa; phylum Chordata; class Mammalia; order Carnivora; family Mustelidae; genus Mustela; species Mustela putorius. Next base: position 92,219,227 of record NW_025421998.1, read on the forward strand.
TCTTCCCCTCCTTGCCAGGGGAGGTGCATCTGCATTTTGGCCTATCAGTATTCAAAAGATTGATGTAGGGAGGTATTTACCCTCCTGTAAAATGAGATTTTAGTGACTTTGGAGTCATTAAGTAATTAAGGAAAAACATACAGATTACTAGTGAATATATTAAAAGGTCGTTATTTACAAGTAAACTTCTTTGGGAACAAAGTCTATAATGCCTTTTATTGAATTTGTCATTTTCTCAAATTCATAACTTATACATGCAGCAAATCTTTATTAAGTACCTGTTGTATACCAGGTATTGTTCTATTTGTATTTGGAGTATGTAACGGTTAATGAAACATGGGCTTGCCTTGAAAGTACAAATCATCTTTTTGATTCTGTAGTGCATATAGAAGCATATAAGCCATAGAATGTAGGAAAGATTTCTAGAGAGAGTAGTAACTAAACTGAAACCATCTTTTCCCCATGGTTTCTCTAGGGAGAACATTGTCACAGGAAATTACACGTATATGATTGCCTCACATGGCTAATCCCGGAATGGAAAGTGAAAGTGATCAGAACGCAGCAGCAGATAGAATAGGGTCTAGAAAGATTTTGCATTTCTTTGGCAGCTTGTAGCACAAACTACCTGGAGTATCAGTTTGAAGTTGTACTTGTGTGAGCTTCTCTGGTTGTAAGGCAACTCTGTTTTCAGCGAAAGTGCATTTCTTTACTTGGTTTATTTCTTAGGCGACCACTTTATAGAAGTGCTTAAGAATGTGAACATTCCAAAAACAGTAGTAAGTTTAACTTCATATTCTCTAATAAACCTGAGCTACATTCTGATTTGTTTCTTTGGTTAACTTCAGTCCATTCATTTTCTTCACTCTGATGACCATTTACCTGTCGACCTTTCCTCAGTGCCCATCATCCAGATGATGAGAAAGACGCTTTGATAAAAGGATAATTTAATAAGAAATTTGCTCTCCCACATATCAAATGATTGTTTTAATGATCTATGCCTGCTTATTTATATGGGGCTTTCAACTTTAAAATTCTACATAGCTTAATGGATGACTTTTTTCTTCACAGAGTTGTGGCTCTAAATTCCCACAAGTCTGAAAAAAAGAAGAAACGTTATAAAGATTCTCTTTCTCTAGCTGCCATGATACGAAAATTTCAGAAAGAGAAGGATGCATTAAAGAAGGAGCCTAACCCCAAAGTCCCAGTGAACTTAACATCCTCCTCTCTGAATAAACCCCCCTCCACTGCTGTAGCATTGGGAAATGACGTCTCGGACTTAAATCTGAACAGTGCTGATCCGGACCTCCCTATTTTTGTTGGCACAAATGAACATGAACTGTTTCAGGAAGCTGAAAATGCCCTAGAGATGCTAGATGATTTCGACTTTGACAGATTACTGGATGCTGCTTCTGATGGTAGCCCCCTCTCCGAGTCAGGGGGAGAGAATGGAAACACCACCCAGCCAACCTATGCCTCTCAGGTTATGCCCAAGGTGGTGCCTACACTCCCAGAGGGTCTACCTGCTCTTCTTGAAAAACGCATTGACGACCTCCGTGTAGTAAGTGTAATAATGCCCTTGTTTCTTATTTGCCACGTAAACTTAACAATAAATGCTTTCTATAAGACAAAAGTAATAACCCACAATCCCAGCACCCATATAAACAACTTAGAATTTTCTGTATTTCCTTTTAGGCATTGGCTGTATGTATAGGTCTTAGATTTGAAGTAGGAATAGTTACAGCAACATATATGGGTGACTGTTTTATTATTTTATTTCATCTTAAAATTTTTAAAAAGATTTATTTTAGAAAGAGTGAGAGGATGCTTGCAGAATTGAGTGTGAGGGGGAAGGAGCAGAGGAAGAGGGAGAGAATCCTCAAATAGATTCCAACTGACTATCCTGGGGTCATGACCTGAACTAAAATCCAGACTCGGACACTTAGGGGCGCCTGGGTAGCTCAGTGGGTTGAGCCGCTGCCTTCGGCTCAGGTCATGATCTCGGTCCTGGGATCGAGTCTGGCATCGGGCTCTCTGCTCGGCGGGGAGCCTGCTTCCCTTCCTCTCTCTCTGCCTGCCTCTCTGCTTACTTGTGGTCTCTGTCTGTCAAATAAATAAATAAAATCTTTAAAAAAAAAAAAAGAGTCGGACACATAAAGGACTGAGCCACCTAGGTGCCCCTTATCTTATAAATATTTTTCAGCATGGCTTTCATAAATAACAATTTTTATTGTTAAAAAAAAGTCACATAAAGACAATAGAGGGAAGGGAGGAGCAAATAGTAACATTACAAAAGCATACCTGAACTTGGTCCAAACTATCAACATCTAGTTATTTTTTATTTTATTTTTTTTTATTTTTTTTTAAAGATTTTATTTATTGGGACGCCTGGGTGGCTTAGTTGGTTAAGCCGCTGCCTTCGGCTCAGGTCATGATCCCAGCGTCCTGGGATCGAGTCCCCCACATTGGGCTCCTTGCTCCGCAGGGAGCCTGCTTCTCCCTCTGACTCTGCCTTCCACTCTGTCTGCCTGTGCTCGCTCTCGCTCGCTCGCTCTCTCTGACAAATAAATAAAATCTTTAAAAAAAAAAAAGATTTTATTTATTTATTTGACAGAGAGAAATCACAAGCAGACGGAGAGGCAGGCAGAGAGAGAGGAAGGGAAGAGAGCAGAGAGCCTGACGCGGGACTCCATCCCAAGACCCTGAGATCATGACCCGAGCCAAAGGCAGCGGCTTAACCCACTGAGCCACCCAGGCGCCCAACACTAGTTATTTTTTAATTGGTTTTTTCAGCTAATCACATTTAGTAAGCGTGCATTGTGTTCCTATTAGGCCAAACTTGAGGGCTGAACCTTAGCATGTCACATTAGATACCTCTCTAGGTTGACTTGGATTCATAATGTTTCTTTAACTAGCTGCAGATCCAGATAAGTGTCATCACACTTCATTTAATCTCAGGGAGATAGTATTTTGACTTAAAATAACGTGCCAGTGGACGCCCTGGGTGGCTCAGTTGATTAAGTGGTTTGCCTTCAGCTCAGGTTCCTGGGATCAATCCCCACAGCAGGCTTCCTGCTCAGCAGGGAGTCTGCTTCTCCCTTTCCCTCTGTCCCTCCCCCTGCTTATGCTCGCTTGCTTGCTCTCAAATAAATAAAATATTAAAATAATATAACATGCCCAACCTAGCTTAAAAGGCCCTTCTTGAGTACTTTAACATCTTTTTTTGAACCCATGCCATATTTTAGTCCTCATTTTTTTTCTTGACTACAAAAGTAAATTGCACAGTATTAAATGTATTTTAAATGTACATAGGGAAAAATCCCCCATAATCTGACATTCCCCACTCCCAGCGGAAATAACCACTATTAAATTTTTTATTTTTTTGGATTTTAATCCATTCATTTGCAAATGTTATAGCATTATAAAAAATAATTAATGGGATGATAATGTATGGACTATATAGCTTGCTTCTTTCTCATGGGATTGTAGTACCCAACTTATGTCACATTTTAAAATTTACTAATCATCTTTATATTGTATTTATTTTTCATAACTTTTCCTGAAATTTAAATACCTGATTATGGGAATATTAGATTTATCTAATTTTTCTAGTAACTGGCCTACAGATTTTATTTAGTAATTCTATTATTTTTTTCCAAATTTTTTATTCTTTAGCATTTCTTCTGAAGTTGTGACTTAATTTTGGCTCATCTGTATTTTTACTTATTTTAATGTATTTCATGTTGGGTCCATGGTCAAAGGAGCGAGACTGATACAAAGCAAAGGTCAAGCAAAGCTTTATTTCATGCCAAGCATCGAGAAACAAACTGACCAGCCAGGGCTGTCTCTTGCAAAGAGGTGACCTCTCTCTCCTTCACAGTCAAGGCTTTTAAGGGCAAAGGCCATGTGGTTGGGCCTGGCCACGCACAGGTGACCAGTGAGATTGTAACAGAGAAAGCTGCACAGTCCTGCTAGGTCACACATAAGTGACCAATTGAATTACAGTTTACCCTATAGTAGATATTTGAACTAGCCTGTCACCTTGGTCAGAGTTGGCGCCCAAAGGGCGGGGCCCATACTCCTTTGTAGCTAGGGAGACAGTATGCGCCCCCACCGATTGGATACCTCCACCTGGCCTGACCCATGCCTGTATTTGGGCTTTGTTACCTGGGACTGGTTTCTGGAACTTGTTTTTAAGTAAGTTCCCTGAAGGGGGCGGGAGCAGGGGCAGTAAGGAGCAGCTGCTCTGGCTAAATATTAGGCCCTTACATTTCATTAGTATGGAATTTAGAGAAGTGTGTTAAAATATCTTATTGCCAATATTTCTTAGGTTATGAATTGTGTTTACCATCATTTTTGCTTTATTTCCATGCTGTGTTGTTTGACCCATAAAATTCTTGATGGCTAGATCTTCTTTGTGGTGATTATCATTTGAAGGTGACTTTTTGTGCTGTTACTGCATTTTACCTTGAATTTAGTTTTGTCTGACTTATTGTAGACTGTTTTCTCTTTATTTCTACATCGTAGTTTTTTTCATCATTTACCTTCAACCTCTTTGATTTTATTTTAGCTCTTTTTCTTATAGATAGTGTTTAATTTCTTTATTGGCCTCATCTGAGTCCTTTCTCTTTTAACAAATGATTTTATTTTTTTACAGTTGTAATAATTATATAATTGATCTTTGTCATTTTATTTTTTATCCTGTTACTTATCTCTTTTGTTTTCATTGTTCTGCTATTTTCTGTGCTTATTTTTTGAAAAGTATACAGTCTGTAGATTCGGTAGTAAGCAGTTTTTATTTAATCTTCTCAGCTACTCTGCATAGGAAATATAAGTATTATTTCCTTTGTGTGGTTAAGAAACTTGAGGTAGGTTAAATAGCTTGGTCACGTCTGTGCAACTAGTAAGTTGTGGAGCCAGATTTTCGCCACAAGGGTTCACCTAACTTCAAAGTATATGCTTCTTGCTTTCCCACGTTGCCTATCTCTAAAACCTTTAGTTTCTTATATGTTTTAAAAAGTGTTAGTGATGTGATCCACATTTTGCAAGATATTATTAATAATAATAGTTCTTGGGGTGCCTGCATGGCTCAGATGATCTCCAGGTCTTGGGGTCGAGTCTCATATCAGGCTTCCAACTCATTGGGGAGCCTGTAACTCCCTCTCCCTTATCCCTCTCTCTCTGTCTTTCCCCCTGCTTGTGCTCTCTCTGTCTCTCTCTCAAATGAACAAATACAGTCTTTAAAAAAAAAAAATAGCTCTTGTTCATTTAGCAGAAACCTGTACTCTGTATTGAATGCATTGTTTCTGTGTCTCACATAGCATTTACCATTCGGGGGACAGTACCCTGATTGGGTTTAGTGTGCTTTACCTACTGTGTAGTCTGATCCTCCAACAGTCACGTGAAGTAGGTAGTGATCTTCCATTTAATAGATGAGGAAACTACGGTTCAAAAGGTGAAGTGATTTGCCCAAGGCCACATAATTTTTAAATGGCTGAGCCATGATTTAAGGTCAGCATTTAAAGGCAGGACTGTGGAGTTCCATTGTAGGCAGTCTGTCTGCTATGTTATATGCCATTCATTTTTACTTAACTAAGCAAAATTGATTAGTAATGAGTGTGGTACAGTCTTGTAAAAGCTTTGTCATATCTTATATACCAGAACGTATTTCTCTTTCTCTCTCTTTCTTAATAGTCCTGCCAGGGTTAATACAGGTGCTCCTTGACTCCTTGGTAGGAAATCATCAGTAAGAAGTTTGATTTCACTTGCTGGTATCTATGACTTCTCTTTATGTTTTATTTGAAATATGAGTATGGTATTTTTTTCTTTAGGAGGTGAGAAGTCATCCTTAGCTTTAAATGCTTGTGTCTGTGTGAGAAGGAATTGCGTCTTGTGGCTCTTTTCTTAACTTTGTAATATTCTTCCACTGTTCAACCTCTTGACTTTTTATTATTTTTCTTGAAGTTTAGTTTCCCTGTGCCTTTCATATATTTCCACCCCCTACACATACCCAGTTTTCATGCTAAGAAGTACTGAAGCACATCTTAGAAATTTTCTTCTACTTATTACATGTAAAGTCAAGTAACTTGGTGTGATGGCTGAGTCAGCATATGGCTTGCTCAGATTATTAGATCAGGCTTCTTGGTGTTTTATACCTCATGGACCTCAAGTACATTGTTTGTGATTTTCCCAGTATATTTTCCTTTTGGTGGGTTTTGCTGATAACTTGGTTTCCTGTCACCTGGTTGAGGTGACAAACATAGCAATGAAATTAATCTCATTGTATTAATTTTTGCTTATCCCTTGATAATTACCTTGCCTACGTTTTTTGGTTATAAGTAATTAGGTGGAACCTAAACAGGCTGCAGGAAGCCAGGTGTCTGTACAGGGTGACGGTGTTGTGCAGTCGAAGTCAGAAAGCTTGTGTCTGAGTCCTGGATCCACCACTTATTAGTGGTGTGATTTGGGGGCATGTCATGTAACCTCTGACAGATTTAGCTTCCTTGTTTGTAAGTGGGGGCAGTCATGCCAGTGTCATTGGCATGGTATTAACATGGTAATTTAAACATGATAATGAATATAACCTGTAGAATATCAGGTAGATTCTTTGTAGACACTCAGTAGAAAGTGAGACATCTGCTTGTTGTTATCCTGGAGATCACAGCAATAATTAATAAACCTGTGGATGGTCAAGTACACAAGATACCCAAAGCACTAGGAAGTCTTGTATGTATAATTTTGTTAATTTAGTTAGGATTAAGAAAAATTAAATACAGAGGTAATAGGAAACATTGGCATATATGCTAAATTTGTTACACTCTAATTTCCTACTCACGCCATGTACTAAGCTGGGTATTGAGGATACAAAGTGAAGTAAATCACAGTAGCCCCACCCTCAAGAAGCTTATCCTTTAGTAAATAAATATGGAAACAATGTGTTTATTAAAAGTGATTGGTGGGCGCCTGGGTGGCTCAGTGGGTTAGGCCGCTGCCTTCGGCTCAGGTCATGATCTCGGGGTCCTGGGATCGAGTCCCACATTGGGCTCTCTGCTCAGAGGGGGCCTGCTTTCCTCTCTCTCTCTCTGCCTGCCTCTCTGTCTACTTGTGATTTCTCTCTGTCAGATGGATAAATAAAATCTTTAAAAAAAAAAAAAAGTGATTGGCAGGGCACCTGGGTGGCTCACTTCCTTAAAGGTCTGCCTTGGCTCAGGTCATGATCTCAGGGTGTTGGGATCGAGCCCCACAGCCGTCTCTGGCTTTCCCTCTGCCTGCCACTCCCCTTGCTTGTATGTGCACACTCTCTGTCAAATAAGTAAGTAAAATCTTAAAAAAAAAAGTGATATTGACAATCTTGTGTTTCTCTAGGCTGCCAAACTTTTTGATGAAGAAGGAAGGAAAAAATTCTTTACACAGGATATGAATAATATTCTTCTGGAGTAAGTAATTCTCTTCTTTAACTAAAAAGCCTAGAAGTTATTTATACTTTAATTCATTTAAACATACAGTTGGTTACAGCTTTACAGGTTGAATATTACTTTAGATTTAAATGTGGTTTTTTTTTTTGTCACTTTGTATGAAAATGTCTTTCTGGAACAGCTCTGAGTATTCTTATTAAATTGGTATAATTTTCCTTCTATTTTCATTCAGATTTGAGAAGAATAATTCCATTGGCATCTAGCAAAATTATTTCATACAAACATTTTTAACCAAATGGAAAGTATGGTTTAATGAAGAAATTCTGGTTGTGAGGTAGGAGAGAGGCAGTGTGGAGAAAACAAAAGGAAGAATGGAAAGGGGAGGCTGAAGGCTAAAATAGGATACAGATTATTTAAATTAGTGAGTTTTTCCTCTTACCTGGTATTTGATGCTAAGGAAGCTGCAGGTTCTAAGATTGTGGTCCCCTAAGCTGTTCTCGTAAACCTATTGGCTTTTAAATTTTGACCATTGGTTTTAGAAGTGGAGTGTATAATTGGCTGCAGGCAGAACTGGGTAAAAAAGGCAATCCTGGAGAAAGCAACAGATTTTACTCCTCTCACGTAAAAATAATGTGTGCCTGCTCTTGGTGGTTTGATAGTATTATATACAAAGAAACAAGCAGTGTTTCCAATACTGTGTGTTGAGTCCTGTCTTTTAAATGTGTGTTGGGGGTAGTTTCTCATAAGACACAAAGAATGATTAATTGGTTTGCTTTCATAACTATTTTCTTTTTTGTTTGTTTTTTCCCTCTCCCTTTTGATTATTGTTTGAATTAAGTGCAATCTCTCTTTCTCCAGAATACTTAAAAAATCTTTTTGGTCCCCTGGAGACCCATGAAATATTTAACGTAGTATGCTACTGGTTTGGTGACAGAGGAATTTCTTATTCCTATTCTTTATTTTAGCCAGAGATTTTCAGATTGATTCTCTCTGCCTGGAAGCAAGGCAAATGCTTCCTGCCTGCGCCAGCTCCTTTTACACCCCAGATTCAATAAACAGTGTAACCAGAGCTGTCCCAGATTCCCTAATCAGGAATCTGACTGGCTGCTTTTTCTTTCTACCGGGAGAGCCCCAAGTTTACTGGATCAGGTCCTTTTCCTATGATTAAGACAGTGCTTTTTTATTTTACTCTTCTGTAAGAGGGACTGACTTTTGTCCCCTGAGAGAAAGAAAGGACCATCCTTGGGACATAACATCTCAGATAAGCAGAATATCAGCATTCCACTAACAGGCTTCTTTCTTTCTTTTTCTTCTTCTTTCTTCTTTCTTCTTCTTCTTCTTTTCAGTAATCTCCACACCCTACAAGAGTGTTGAACTCATGACCCTCAAATCAAGAGTCACCTGCTCTACTGACTGAGCTGGCCAGTTGCCCCTCCTGCCCTCTAAAAACTGTTTTTATTTTAAAAATTTACTTTATTTATTTTAAAGTAGGCTCCATGCCCAGTGTGAGGCTTGGACTCATGACCCTGAGATCAAGAGTTGGATGTTCTTCCAACTGAGCCAGCCAGGCATCCCTCTGCCCCAGCAGACTTCCCTTAATCTTCCCTATGTCTATCTTAAATCCTTGAGTTTTGTTAGAGCCCATCTATTTTTTATTTCACAGAGTGTGCCTCCAGTACTATAAAGCTGTAGTGTTCAGAGTTTAATGTTTTCCATTTTAATCACTTATCTATGCCCTTAGCCTCCGTTTCCACTTTCCTAAACAAATATTCCTTGTTTCTCTAGACTGAGAGCCCACGGTACATGATTATTTTGGGAAGTAAATTCTTAAAGAAATTATCCAGGTGTATTGGCTCTGCCTCACCACTGCCTCATTATGCTGGGCAGAAAGGGGTGAATTTGTTGGAATAGGAACACTTTCTCTTTTTGCTTAATTGATTTTGACTTGGATCAGCAAATATACAATTTGCCAGCTTAACCTCTTTTCCCTGTTTCCTCCTTTATCTCATGCATACATTGCTAATAAAATCTTGATACTCTTTGCCCATGATCCCAATCCAACCTGAGTTGTGTTCAACAGATACTCTTAAGTTGTTTAGGGTTAGGAGGAATTTACTTCTCTCTTGTGTGTTATCAATCAACAGGGTTTTGAATTCTTGCTATAAAATAAGAACTATTTTGGATTTTGTATTTAGATTACTGCTCCCTAAGTCCTCAGTTACTGATTTTCAGTGGTTCTGTTATGTGGACAGTGTTGGTAAGATATATGGAACACTAGAGGAATAATTCAGGAAATTAAGTATTCACTTGGAGATAGTTGGCTTTTCTTTTGCTAGTATTTTTAAAATGATTGAATGAGATATATATTCTGGGTTTCTTTTTAAGACTTTATATATTTATTTGAGAGACAAGGCATGAGTGGGACTGGGAGGACAGAGGAAGAGGGAGAAGCAGACTCCCCACTGAGCAGGGAGCCTGACTTGGGGCTGTAGCCCAGGATTCCGAGATCATGACCTGAGCCAAAGGCAGACAATCAACTGATCACCCAGGAGCCCCTATATTCTGTTTTTTAAAAAGAGGGAGAAGGGTGCCTGGTTGGCTCAGTTGGTAGAGCATGTGACTTGATCTCAGTGTCATGAGTTCAGGCCCCACGTTGGGTGTAGAGCGTACTTAAAAAAATAATAATAAAAAGAGGGTTGATAGGATAGGAAGATAGTCATATATCAACTGTGGGGAAATGACTGTTTCTGGAATTCTGTGTGAAAATACAAATAAGACTAAGTATTCCTGAGCCAGAAGAATATTGTTTATAAAGTTGACCATTGCTTGAGCTAAGGATTCCTATGTTTCATTTCTTGGAGGCTTCTTCAGAGGCAAGTGAGAGCCTTGTAAAGAGAGAGATATAAAAGTGGGTTTCAGGGGCGCCTGGGTGGCTCAGTGGGTTAAAGCCTCTGCCTTCGGCTCAGGTCATGATCCCAGGATTCTGGGATCGAGCCCCGCATTGGGCTCTCTGCTCAGCAGGGAGCTTGCTTCCTCCTCTCTCTGCCTGCTTCTCTGCCTTCTTGTGATCTCTGTCTGTCAAATAAATAAATAAAATCTTTTAAAAAAAAAAAGTGGGTTTCAGGGTGCCTGGGTAGCTCAGTGGGTTAAGGCCTCTGCCCTTGGCTCAGGTCATGGTCCCAGGGTTCTGGGATCGAGCCCCGCATTGGGCTCTCTGCTCAGCGGAGAGCCTGCTTCTTCCTCTCTCTCTGCCTGTTTCTCTGCCTACTTGTGATCTCTGTCTGTCAAATAAATAAATAAAATATTTTTTTTAAAAAAGTGGGTTTCACATACCCGTTTGTGGGTTACTCAAAACCCAATGTTTGTCCTCTAATGCATTGTCAGCAGATGGTCCCAGTATATTTTTATCTGTTTAGAACGTGTAGCGATCCATGTGTTCATAATTTATTATTAGAGGTTTGAGACCCATCCGTCATAACTTCCATGCATGGATATTTGCTTTGGGGATAGACTTCACTTAAAGAAGTGAAAGAACCTGGTAGATAGAAGGAGACAGGCTCAGGGAAAGTTTGTTGCTTTAGGGGAACCTTTATTTTTTTGAAATGTGAAAATTACTGAAATTCAAACTTTTCATTACCATGTGTTTTAGGTACTTCTTAGACCTTAGAAGATTGGAATTCTTAGTGAGAAAAAAAAAAGTTAAATGTGTGAGGGATGTGTGCTAAAAATATAACTGCTCTCAGGTAGGAATTTGTATATATTTGTGATAGACCAATGTTTTGGTAACCTTCAGGGATAATATGTTTCTCTAATTTTTACCTGGTATTGGCATAGGAGCAGGGAGTCAGCTCTTTGTGTTTTTGAGTTTCCCCTCTCTTTGGAAACCACCGATTTTTATAAGTGTATATTGAGTCACTCTGTTCTTACTTGGAATCTCTTATTACTTGGAGTTTCTATTTTATTTTCAGCCTTAATTAATCTTTAATTATGTCCAAGCCTAGAAAGCCTCCTACCCAGAGTCTAGACTTTTAATAAAGATTCCTCCTTTAATGTTATTTAAACCAAATGTTTATACACAGAATTCATGACCGTAGTGATTGTATCCCATATGATCCTCTGCATTTGACCTTCTGGTTCTTATAGATTCTAAACATGTTTCCATTCATCTATGTGTTTGACTTCTCTAATACCAAGAATTTTTATTGCCAGTGCTAAGAGCATAGTTCTCCACATTTTGTTGTTTCTGAAATTGCAGTGTATATTGTAAGTGATGGATATACTTGATATGGGAGGGCTTCTTTCCTTCCCCAGATGCTGTTAATTGACTCTTTGGATTCATCTTATATTTGTGAAAATTATTTATTAAATATATCTGCACCTTCTCCTATAAAAGAATGGGATGATTTGGACATAGTTTTTGCCAAGAGCCCCAGTTTGGTCTTGGCCTTCCAATCAATATGCGTTCCTACCTTCCTACAATAGCAGCTGCCAGATAGATACAGTGTCTTTCATCTTAGTAGAAACCTCAGTTATTGATTAGTAGACTTGTCCTGCTGAGAATATATATGGTGGCTGTTAAAACTCTTCTCCTTTTCTTATTTTTTATTTTTTAATAACTATTACATTAAATATCCATTTAACAATTTATTTTTGGTCTAAAAAACTAATTTACAAATGGAAACAGGAAATGAAGAATTGGAATAAATTGAACAAACTACTAAATATCTAGCTTATGCAGTGCAGGCATAAAGGAGGAGACAAAGATGGATGAAAAACAGTCTGTATATGTATCCCGAAGGGTTTCACCTCTTCCAAATCTGAAATTTTTTTAAACACCTGTAAGGAAAAAATACTCTAAATTCATCAAAACTGTGTAACTCTCTAGCGTAGCAATTGCAGTGAGGGAGAGAGGATATGAATATCTATCTGAGGGAATAGCTTTTGGTTAATTGAGTTCCTGTGCTTTATCCCAAAATGTAGACTTTACCCCTGTTCATAAAAAAATTATTCACCCGTTTATTGTTGTATAAATTCTTTCTATATTTTCTCCTTGAAAAATACTGTTTAGGAAATCATGGAAAGATAAAACGAGGGAAGAGTTACTGCCTTTGCCTCCTTGCTTGTGTCAGTACCTGAAGGAAGCTCTGTACTATTTATTTGTCATTGTTTTTGTTCAGCATCGAGTTACAGCTACAGGAACTAGGCCCTGTCATCCGTAGTGGTGTCTACTCCCATCTTGAAGCTTTTGTGCCATGCAATAAAGAAACACTGGTAAAACGTCTAAAGAAGTTACATCTCAACGTCCAGGTAAGACAAGGAATAATAATATCCATATCTCAAGTTTTATAACCTATAAAGAGACTGGTTTCTTTTGGGGGCTTTTGTCTGTTAGGTGCTTTATAGTCTTATTGTACATATGGAATAACTATAGGAGTTGTCAAAGGCATATTGGATCTCTTGAAAAAACTTACATTTTTTAACAGTTGATAAGTCTAGATGAGAATGTTTTCTAAGACATAGATTCTTGGACTGGTAAAATAACTTCAGTTCCACAGCTGATACAGTTTTGCCCTCAAGAAATATATGACAGATTTAGAACTCCGTTTTTTCATTACTGAGCTGGATCTATGCAGATATGTTCACACCTACTTTACACAAACCAATGGAAAGAATCCCAGGGTAAACTTAGAGATTTTTTGGTGTAATCATCCATGTTTTGCTTAGAGTCTCCTCCCCTACAACCTCACTAGGTAATTGTCTAAGTTTGAATGCTTCCAGTGGTCAGAAACATATTTCATTGTAATATCAGAAAATTCTTCCATGCACTGAGACAAATCCAGGTGCTTTCTACCCCATTGGTCCTAATTCTACCTTTGAGTCTATTCATAAATATAATTGTCACCTTCACAACTTTCATGTTTTTGAAAGCTTGTATTGTGTCCCCTTCTTCACTTCATGTAAAATGGTTTTTAGTATCTTCATTGCCCTGATTACACTTCCCTTAATGATTTATTTGATTATATATTTTAAAAATATTTATAACTTGCAAGTAAAGGAAAAGAACTTAAATGTAATTTAAGACCAAAAATGACATTTTTTCTATTAATAAAGGTATTTCATGGAATTAAAAATACAGCCAGGAAGGGATGGGAACTAATAATTTAGATTAACTCTTATTTCTCTCTACGTATCTCCCCATGTCTCATTTTTATCCTTGTAAGTCATCTGAAAATAAGATTACTTTTTTTTTTTTTTTAAGATTTTATTTACTTAACTGACAGAGAGAGAACACAAATAGGCAGAACAGCAGGCAGAAGGAGAGGGAGAGGGGGAAGCAGCCTCCCTGGGCCTGATCCCAGGACCCATGGGATCTTGATCTGAGCTGAAGGCAGAAACTTAACTGACAGAGCCATCCAGGTGCCCCTGAAAATAAGATTACTTTAGTCTCAAGGTTTTATATTACAGAAAAGCCACACACAGAGACTGACTTAGCCCTCTCATCCCAATCCAAGTTCTTGGGTCAGAAAATCTGATTATACTATCTTGGGTCAACCAAAACTTTTCTGGCCAGAGGTTGGGAGTCACATAGCACAACATGGCTGTCTAAGGCCCCCCATGGCTCTAATGGGAGAATGAATGTGGTGCCCTGGACCACTTGTAATGTGATCTGAGAGACATAGAACTGTTTATTATAAGTATTATATAACTGTTAATAAAACAGCCTGACTCTTGGTTTTGGCTCATTTCATGATCTCAGTGTTTTGAGATTGAGCCCTTCATCAGGCTCTGAGCTGGGCATGGAACCTGGTCAGGATTCTCTCTCCCTTTCCCTCTGCCCCTCCCCAACTCCCCATATGCATGCGTGTGTGTGCTCTCTCTTTAAAAAAAAAAAAAAAATCTTCTGAATTGGGAAATCTTTCTCAGTTTAAAGCAGAGAAATAAACAAATGAAATGTACTTGAGATCACATATTTTGTGTCTGTGCCTGGCTCCTTCAGACACTGGCAGTTGGAGCTAACTGCCATACATTCACATGACAGAGTGGGTACCAGTAAAAAAATATCTAGAGGCAGGAGAACATTATCAGATGTTTTCTAAGGAACATATCAGATTTGATATTTGATGTTATTTAGTATTCCTCTTGGCTGTAAAAGAAGACATTTATCTTAGCCCTTGCTTTTCTTCATATGGTTTTAGCATGTGTACTTTTACTCCCTAAGTACCATATTGTTTGATTTTATATATTTTTGAGCTTCGTATAAATGGAGTCACACTGTCTCCATACTTTTCTTCTGCGACTGACTTTTTTTACACTGAACATTATGCACCTCAGATTTATCTGTGTCTTTACATGTGGTGAACTCCCATTTTTGGAGTACATTTGCTGTACAGTGTGTTTGGTGTTCCATTCTATAAATACATCCTAATTAATTTATTCATGTTACTGTTGATGGATATTTGGGTTGTTCCAGATAGTCTCAACTACATAATTAAGAAGTGATCACCTAGGATCCATGATACTGGATGTTTCACATTTTTTTTAATGGAATTTTTATAGCAAACAGTGTCATATTGCTGTTATATTTATTAATTGGTATGTATGAAAATAGTAAGAGTCTTCCAGTTTCCTCTTTGGCCTTGACCTTGCATTTTTGCTTGCAGCATAAGTCATATTTAGTAACAATTTTAAATGAAAGAACAGGATGCCAGCATCCTGTTTGTAGTCTCCCAGATCGAATCCTATGTTCCAGTGTTGCAAAGCAATATTTCCACTTATGGTACTGCTTCCTCTTCATAATAGTGATCAACCAGTAGTAGTCTGCATATAGATTTTGATCTGTATTTAATCTTAAAGTGTCCATATAATTTATTGGCTGGGGCATTTTTAAGACTGTAAAGGAATAAATTGTGTGTCAACTAAATTCAAATAAATCTTAAGAAAAAAATGTCAGGAACACTTAATTATGCTGGGGGTACCAAGCAAAAACTGGGATTCTCGTTGGCGGTCTGGGAAGTATGGTCATCCTAATTTTTTATCCGGTGTGCATTATGAAAGGTCAGTGTGGTAGGAGAAGCATCCACATTTAAATATGTTTACATTAAAAAAATGGGTTTTCATTTCAAATCCATAATCAGTGTCTTTTGTGGATCTGCTTTAATTCTCGTAAATGTGTTTTAAAAAAACTTTTAGTATACTTTCTCCTCAGGATGATCGTTTAAGAGAACCTCTGCAAAAACTGAAACTGGCTGTTAGCAACGTGATGCCTGAACAGCTATTTAAATACCAGGAGGACTGCCAAGCTCGTAGTCAAGCTAAGTGTGCCAAGTATGTACCTCTTCTGTTTGGAGCGGCTTTTGCATTTGAGAAATATTTTTAGCTCTGAAGGATTGGTCCTACGTAGATGTTACCACCAAGTAGAAATCCACATGTACCACTGAAGTGGTGTAATTGAGTGTTTTCTAAATGACACAACACTCCCCCATTCAATTGCTTTTGTGTTAAAAGCAAAAGGTCTCTTGATTTAGTGTATGGGAGTGATCAAAGCAAGAGCTGGCACTGGTCACTCATTTCACACATCAGCCAATTTGGCTGAAGTTGGACACAAATATTTTCTGAACTGAAATATAAGTATTCATGGCCTTATGTTACAGTTTGAAAACCTTATATACCAAATCACCTTATAACACATTTCAAAGTATTACATATAAGGTAGATGTCCCCTTCACTTTCCCCTTTGAGTTAATATTCAGTTAAGCAGTTTATTAAGTGTTTCTGGAGCATATCATAGGCACTGTTGGGCTAAAACTCCGCCTCCCAGGACACCTGGGTGGCTCAGTTGGTTAAGTGTCTGCCTTCAGCCCAGGTGGTGATCCCAGGGTCCTGAGAGTGAGTCCTGAGTCGTCTCCTTGCTTTGTGGGGAGCCTGCGTTTCCCTCTGCCTGCTGCTTCCCCTGCTTATATGACTCTCTCTCTCTGACAAATAAATAAAATCTTAAAAAAAAAACAAAAACTCTGCTTCATAAAATCTTTTTCATTTTTAGGTTGCAAACAGATGAAGAACGAGAAAAAAATGGATCCGAGGAAGATGATGATGAGAAACCAGGGAAACGTGTCATAGGACCAAGAAAGAAATTCCACTGGAATGACACCATCAGGTAAAATTTAACCAAAGCCTTCACTTTTAACCAAATAGATAATGCAGAACTAAGGTTTCTAATAAAAAAGAATATATAGTAAATGAAAGAGTAGATTGGAAACAACCAAAGATTAGTCTGTAGGAAAAATTCATTCAAAGGAAGATTGATTTGATCCTAATATTCTTAGAGTGCTCTCACTTTTATTTTCATATCCTACTTTTTATAAGCTAATCTTCTAATAATTAAGTCATACTGGTTTCAGAAGGTGAAGTACTCCATATACTTGTTTAATCAGTCATCTTTTTTACCAGTATTTCTGTACCCAAGTAGAGGGTTTGGCTACAGGACTATCCCTTTCAATCTTTGGTGCCTAGATGAAAGGTATCAAAGGAAATTGTTTCATATTGGGGATTTGGCTGTAGTTGCAATGAGTGATGTGTATTGGAAATTATTTATCTTCATGTCATCTGAATTCTTGAGATAATAGTCTTTATTATTGCTGTCAGATTTATGTGCTTTTAAAAAAATCTGTTTCAAGCTTAATTTTCCACAATTTTGCAGTCAGATTTATATATAAATATATATTTTTAATCTGTTTAGAACTTTGTTATGTAACCTTGTTGAGATCAAATTGGGATGCTATGAGTTAGAGCCAAATAAAAGCCAGTCCGCTGAGGATTATCTTAAATCCTTTATGGAGACAGAGGTGAAACCATTGTGGCCTAAGGGCTGGATGCAGGCAAGGTAAGAAATATGACATCCTAGATTTTACTTTACTTTTCTTATTATTGCTATTATTAACGATACATATATACGTATATACACCCACACACACATATATGACATTCATTTTACAAAGAACCTAGTCATCTCAGATGACCTCTGCTTTGAAAACTTCAAGCACTTAAAAGACAAAATAGTCACATGGATGTGGAGATACAGAGATAGACATGATGGGTGGTTATTTGTTTTTTTTATTTTTTATTTTTTGGCCAACTCCTTTTTCTTTTTTGCACCTAAATTTGCTAATAGAGAAATGGGAGGAGTAGAAGATGGTTAGGAACTTTGGGAGGGGAACTTCACATGGGTATTGTGAAGATCAGGAACTAAATACAAAATGGAGAGTGTAGAAAAGGCAGTCCCAACCTTAGGTTCTGTTGAAAATAGTCAATGTGGAGTGGTATCTCAGAAGTTAAGAGTAGTACAATTTAAAGTTTAAAGAGTTAAGAATGTTGAAATTAATAGATGTGGCTATCTCTGTCATCTTAAAGCATTCCATCTTCAATTTAAAAAAAGGTCTGTTAAAGATTTAAATAAATAACTGTGCTATAAAACTGACCATAAAATAGATTTTTGAATTTACTGTGCCATTATAACTTTCATTTGATAAATAAGCGAGTAATAGACTGCTGAAAAACCGTGTAACTAAAACGACAAATTGGCTATAAAGATCTGTTACACAAAAATAATCATGTCTTTTTAACTTTTGCAGAATGCTTTTTAAGGAGAGCCGGAGTGTACATAATCATCTTACTTCTGCTCCGTGAGTAAAACAGACTCCAGATTTCTTCATTTATTTTTGCTCACCTTATGTGCTTTAGTAAACAAGGGCTGGTGAAATAGTACTTAAATGTACATTTGAATAGTCTCCCATTTTACTACTGCCTTTAAAAAAAAATCATTTTTACTATTTGTGTAAACCTGAGAACACATTTATTATCCAGAAAACTGAATGTGTGCTGGCCCAAGATTTGTTAGGTAGGAGCCATGTAAATAGGAAGGTTCTGATGGTTTCCTTTGTTCCTGGGCCTTCCTCCCTCCAGTTCTGTGGTCCTTTTTCTTTCTCTCTTAGTGACCATTCATGTAGCTAACCTATAGCCTTGTGCATTCCAAGATGGTTTCCTATACATACCTACCCTGCCTTGCCTTGCAGAGTGTTTCATTCCACAAAAAGTAACTTATTCTTCATTTCTTTCCCTTCTCTTCAAAACTGGGTATTTCCTTAGTGATGTGAGTACTAAAGAAAGGTCTCTTAACCTAAGAGGGAAAAGTAAAAAGCTGGAGTTTTCGTGGTTATATTTTTGGGTGAATACTGGTTGACTTCAGGAATTTTATTTTTACCTACAACTTAGAGCTATTTCTCTGTAGCATAGAAGTATAGCAATAGTTAATAAAATATTAAATTAGTAAGTTGCTAAGAATTTATGGATCACTGTATTTCAGTATTCTAAGAGGTCTGGCTAACAGCTGGGTAACCTTACAGAACTCTCCGTCTCCTTGCATACAATCACAATGGAAATGTTTGCAAGGCTTAGGAAGGACACTTTGTTAGCATACTGTCAGGGTTGTATTGGGTTGGTTATGGCTTTCAGTTCTTGCCATTCTTGTTTATTGCTGGTGGTTTAGTTATCCTGGGGCAGGGGATACATATATATTGGTGTGAGTAATATTTCTGGGCTTTAATTTCCCCACTGTTATAAAATCAAATTTATTACAATTCAGGGTAGAAATAATTAATTCCTTTAAACCTAAAACTGATGTTTACGTAGATCCTCTTCCCCAGTTTTTTTTTTTTTTTTTTTAAAGATTTTATTTATTTACTTGAGAGAGAGACAGTGAGAGAGAGCATGAACGAGGAGAAGGTCAGAGAGAGAAGCAGACTCCCCATGGAGCTGGGAGCCCGATGCGGGACTCGATCCCGGGACTCCAGGATCATGACCTGAGGCGAAGGCAGTCGTCCAACCAACTGAGCCACCCAGGCGTCCCCCCAGTTTTTTTTTTTTTAAATAGCTTTATTACTATTACCAACTCGTGTTTTTAATATCAGAAAGTGGAAATCAATGGGATATGTGGGCCCCAAAGGTCTTTATCAAAAAAACTTTGAAAATTACTGTTCCCTTAATGAAGTTGTATATTGACCATTTTAATCATGATATTTGTTAATTTAATGGATGACATTTCAACTCATTTTCAACTCAGTGAAATGGAAGTACTCAGTGTGAGGTATTTTGGCTTGTTAACCCTTTAATTCAACATTGAATACTTCCTCTTATTATGGAACTGTAAGGTTTTTTTTGTCTTCAAACTTTTTCACACTGGTTCCCAAAGGTTTCCAGGCTCCATGGTATTTTTCTTGCCTTTTTTTCCTGTCATTTTGACATTTTTAATTGGAATTTGTATATTAAAATAATTTTCTCTAAAAACAAAGATTTGTTTTGTTTTTAAAATGTCATCTCATTTACAACTTCTTGGCAGTGGTTCTCCTCAAATTATGGTTTAATTTGAACTGAAAGTTTCTTGAGGCTTTATTTTCCTATAAATAATCACAAATTCTTACCAGTTGTTTGAAGTGAGTCTCTTAGGAAGCTTTGTTACCCTGTCTTGAGGGGTTTTGTTTTTGTTTTTGTTTTTAATTTTGAGCATTTACATTTAATTTTTAAAAAACCTTTGTCTATAATTGGTATTTTGCTAAGGGTGTGGCCTTTCTTCCAGTTGACTGAAATTAGAGGAAATGATACTGTATATTCACATATAAACTGAGCATTTAATTATAGTTCCTTCCTTCATAGAGTTTTCCAAATAGCATAAGAAGTTACCCACGTAATGACAAGATTATGTTATAATTTCCTAATGGTGACCTTTTTTTTAATCTCTTGTTTTAGGGCAAAGAAAAAGGTTATTCCTGCACCTAAACCCAAAGTGAAGGTAAATATTGAACCAAATCTTAATTAATCATAATTGGGGAGTGTTGAAATATATTCTTAAAATGCAAAGAATATATGTATTTGGCACAGGTGGATAGATTCCATACTTTTAAGAAGGGTGTTTTTAAACTTTGTAAAACTCCTAGAACCATTGTATTTCAGAGAATTAAATTGTAAGAGTTAACCTAATATAAATTAGAAGTGTTCTGTAAAAACAAATATCCTTTAATATAACAAATATGCTTTAAATGCATAGTTGAGATTACAGAAATGTAAGAGAAATCCCTAAGGCCTGAAACAGAGAAAAAGCTGCTGGAGTGTTAATCTGTCACTGAAACTTCGGTTGCCTTTAGGTGCATTTGCTGATTTTCATCCATCACTTTATGGTTTATTTTTAAATTTCTTCTCAGACCACAGCAGATAGGGGTTTCTTGCCTTGCATAGGTTAGGAATTAGACTGAAACTCTGCATAAACCTGGGACTTTCAAAGGATAACATCTTTAATAAAAGGAAGGACTTGAAAAAAAAAATCCGTTCACCAGCAGAAAGATTAAGAAACTTGGGTGTCTTGGCCCAAGTTCTAGATTAGGGGAAGGAAGTCCTTCCTGAGAATTTTCCCTGGTTTAGGAGTTTAATTTATACTGCTTCTGCAAGATCTGGGGAATCCTCAAGCGTTGAAAAGAATGCAAAGGTATTAGATTAGTTATTAACCCAGGGCAAATGGCTTATCAAATTCTCTCTGGAATAATGCAGTTTCATCCCAGGCCCCAAAGGCTTACCACATATATACCATGTCAAATATGAGTTTAAAATATGAAAACACGAGGAAATAAGTTGCTATGAGTGAGAGCCAGCGGAAACATCTGACAGAATTAGATCCTTGAGAAGGGCAAGTGATGGATTTATTGGGTTTAGAACATAAAGGAATTTAACTTGTTTAATATTTAAAGAAGGAGAAGGGACAAAAATACCAAATAGACAAAGCAGAGTTGAAAAAGAATCATGTATAATCTATAGAAGTGAAAATTATAATCATGTGAAAGTAAAATTGTAAAGAAAGCCAACAGCCTTTAGGTTTTAGACTTTCCCCATAGCTTTCATCTTTTTTGAATAGATGAGTTTCTTGGCTTATGAGGTTATGGCCAGTAGGTCAGTATTCGTTACTCTGTGGCCTTCTTAACTTTTAGCATTAGAGGCTCTTTGAATACAGAGTAAATAGTCTTTTTTCTTACCTACCTCATTTGTCTTCTAATCCAAATAATAATGAGCCAGTATTGCATCACATGTGTTGAGTTCTTGCTTTGCTTTGACACTTTATTTGTACACTCCTAATACTCGCCATAGAGTATTGGTTAAATTTTGATACATCTATTCAAGCATATGTTTATCCGAATTCTGATAATGACTAGGGTGGTGTAGGGGAATTACCTATTTTGTTTGTGTCTTTGTGATTAAATTACTGTCCTTTTTCCCAAATAGAAAAACTATATTGCTGATTCGTGTTTGCCCTACCACCCCTCAAATACCTATTTTAGTTACAAAGGTAATATAAGGAAATACAGTAGAAAATGGAAATACAGAACAGTAAGGAGAAAAGTAAAAGTCTCCAGGAAAAAAAGCTCTTCCTTTCTGGTACACAACCACCATCCCTCCTTCTGGACCTCTGTCCCTGCCAGCCCGCCTTTGAGCCATCCAAACAGTCATTCATTTATTCAGATTTAATTACCATTTTCTAAACGGGATAACCTGCTTTTTAGACTCATTTATATACTCTCTGGACAATTATCTCTGCTAGTATAAATTTATATAGTATTCGTGAGTAGATTTAACATTAGAAGAAAAAAATTAATTTAGGGGCACCTAACTGGCTCAGTCAGAAGAGCATATGATTCTTGATCTCAGGGTTGTGAGTTCAAGCCCCACATTGGGTCTAGAACTTAAAATAAATAAATAAATAGATAGATACATAGAAAGGAAGAAAATTAAAAATGAAACCAGTTTATCCTTAAAAAAAAAATGAAAAGTTACTTTAAAAAGCAGTGTTCTATTGGTAGTGTTACCATTATTATTCCAGGACATTCCCCACCCTCAGTTTCTGTTCTTTCTAAATAAAAATGGTATTTTCACTAATCATAACTTGGATGGATGGCATGTCAAAGCAAACGTGTCTCATATGTATTACCCATTCATCTTAACAGACAATTTTGAACTTAATGCAGTTATACTACAGAATTCTGAGAGGTAGTGGAGTTTTCCATCAGGGCTTTTAGAATAGCAGCTTAGAAAAATTGCTGAGGAAGTTAGAGTTTAACAGCCTTCTTAACAGCTTCTTTACTGTAATACCTTAGAGGGTGATGGTAAAGATACTCCTCTCCATTCTTTCCCCACTATGGTTAAGGTAAGTGCTGTGGTTATATAAACTGATGTGGAATTCAAGACTTTGGGTTTAGGTTTACTTGGATTTCTTTTTAAGAAACTAATCAAAGAAATTTTGAAGTGGTTTTTATGTAATAATTGTATTTCTTCATTATCTTAAAAATGACATGAGTCAAATTTATATTTGCCTTTTAAGGGAGACAACTTTTTTTTTTTTTTTTAAGATTTTATTTATTATTTGAGAGAGACGGAGGATAAGGGAAGGAAGTGCAGAGAGAGGGAGAGCTCTGCTCTGAGCTCGGAGGCCCATGCAGGCCTAATCTGAGGGTTCTGAGATGGGAACCTAAGCTGAAATCAAGAGTTGGAAGTCCATCCAACTGATACATTACTCCCAGGCACCCCGAAAAAGTTACTTTTTAATTCTTTTGCTGTTTGAATATTTTAAACTAGGTTCTAATTCTCTTTTCTCTTCCTTGAAACTTAAATGTTTTGGAAAAAAAAAAAAATTATCTTAGGTATTCAGAATTTTGATTCCCATAACCTTGTTTTCTTAGTGTACAGTGCCTTGCTCATAGTAGATACTTTAGTAAATATATGTTGAATAAATTAAAATGACCATAATGAATAGAAGACATAGTTGAAGTATGCTTGGATTGAGTCCCAGTTTGAATGTACCATTTTCTCTATGTATTGGCTCTGGGTGGCTAGGGCACCCATGGACAGGGCATACAGCGGCAGAAATACAAGGAGCAGAAAATGTGGGTCAGTATCCCAGCAAAAACCATACTACATTAGGAGGATAGAGTCTTAGGATAAAGGCAGAATTTCTCCTAGGTACGAGGAGAATAAAAAGAGTATAGTCCCTGAACAGATGGATTTGGATCAGTATCGGATGCACGCAGGCTGGGGTGAGGAAGGATTTCACCAGTGATGCAAGTAGTATACGAACGTTCCTTTGGCTTGGTTTCACGGCTTCTTAGAAGAGCTCACTAAGGTATGGCAGCTGTGTGCAATGTATCAGATGCTTATGGCCTAAGAGCTCTGTCCTCAAAACCGTTTCGGTTTTTTCAGTCTAAAGATTTCCAGTAGAATTTTAATCATTGTGAGAAGTTCTTTGTCCTTTTAAGACTTACACTTAGTAGTTTATTTAGACTATACTTAGTAGTTTAGTTTATTAATCATTTAATTTGTTCCACTATAATGCTGTTTATGCTAGGAGTATAGTCCAAAAAAGGACCAGAAAACTGCATCCTTGGCGGCTTCCATTGGTGGTCCCTCAGTGAGCTCTAGCACATCTGCGGTGGCCTCTGCCAGCTCTAGCTCTACACCAGCCCAGGAGACCATCTGCCTTGATGACTCACTAGATGAAGACCTTTCTTTCCATCCACCTGCACTGGATCTTGTTTCTGAAGCTTTAGCTGTTATCAACAATGGGAACAAAGGCCCTCCAGCTGGCTCAAGGATAAGCATGCCAACTGCAAAACCTCGCCCAGGACTGAGAGAAGAAAAATTAGCAAGTATCATGAGTAAGTTGCCGCTGGCTGCTCCTAAAAAACTAGATTCTCCTCAGACTGCACATTCATCCAGTCTTATTGCCGGTCACACAGGGCCAGTACCAAAGAAACCCCAGGATTTAGCTCATACTGGCATCTCTTCAGGCCTTATCGCTGGTTCTTCAATTCAGAACCCTAAAGTTTCCTTGGAACCTTTGCCAGCCAGGCTGCTTCAACAAGGACTACAGAGGTCGAGTCAGATTCATGCTGCTTCCTCTTCACAGACCCACGTGTCCTCTTCTTCCCAAGCCCAAGTTGCTGCCTCCTCTCATGCTCTGGGAACACCTGAGGCCCAGGATGCTTCTTCGTTAACACAAGTAACAAAGGTGCACCAGCATTCAGCTGTCCAACAAAACTATGTGTCTCCATTACAAGCAACCATTAGTAAATCACAGACCAACCCAGTGGTGAAATTAAGTAATAATCCCCAACTTGCCTGTTCATCCCCGCTTATTAAGACTTCGGAGAAGCCACTCATGTACCGCCTTCCCTTATCGACTCCCTCACCTGGAAATGGTTCTCAAGGGTCCCATCCCCTGGTTTCTAGGACAGTACCCAGCACCACTACCTCCAGTAACTACTTAGCCAAGGCTATGGTGTCACAGATGTCCACGCAGGGTTTCAAATCTCCCTTCTCAATGGCTGCATCCCCCAAACTTGCCGCATCTCCAAAACCTGCCACATCTCCTAAACCCTTGCCCTCGCCTAAGCCTTCTGCCTCGCCTAAGCCCTCTCTGTCAGCTAAGCCTTCAGTATCAACTAAACTTATTTCGAAATCCAACCCTGCTCCCAAGCCTCCTGTACCCCCAAGCTCTTCCAGTCCAAATGCACTCGTAGCCCAGAGTAGCCACTCCAGCGGTAACAACCCAGTCCACAAACAGCCCAGTGGGATAAACCTCAGCAGACAGTCGCCCACCTTGAATTTGCTGCCCTCCAATCGCACTTCAGGCCTTCCAGCCACAAAAAATCTTCAGGCCCCTTCAAAGCTCACCAACTCCTCGTCCGCTGGAACTGTTGGGAAGAATAGCTTGAGTGGCATCGCAGTGAATGTACCTGCCAGCAGAGGTAGCAGCCTAAACTCAAGCGGAGCGAATAGGACTAGTCTCTCTGGGGGAACAGGAAGTGGAACACAGGGTGCTACTAAACCGTTGTCTACTCCACACAGACCATCCTCTGCCTCAGGGTCTTCAGTGGTAACAGCCAGTGTGCAGGTATGTATGTTACATACGTTCGTGGGATAAAGTGTAAGATTGTGTGATCTTCCCTTTGAGTCTGTTCAATAACTGTGCTTATGGGTTGTCCCTAATAGCTTATTACAGCTTGTGGCCAAGGAATTTCCTGATGTTGACATCACAGTACTGGGGATAGTTGGTGGGTGAGGTTTTTGTTGGGATGTGGATTTTTTTTCCCCCCGGTAAAGTAGCACATACGTACTTCCGCAATTTTTGAAAAACACATAATGCATAGTTAAAATGATATGTTGTCAGAGTCCAGAACAAAGCAGTAACTTACGAAGTTAACATACCCTCACTTTCTTCCTCTCTCTAGTCCCCTTTCCCCTGCCAACTTTTTGATTTTTGTATTTAATCAAATTTGTACATACGGGTTTTTCTTCTTTAGCCATTTGTCTTCAAATAAACTTTTTATTTGTCATGAATTTTGCAGTTACTCATATATAATTCTTTATGTCAAATTACCATCAATAATCCTTTTATTCCACCGTTTCCCCATTTTAATTTGTTTATCTCACAGTTAGAGGGAGTGCCTCACTCAGAGTCTTTTCAAGAAGGCTAACACATACCTATTTTATCTTAGCATTAGCATACCTGATAATTTCTGACTGTCACCCTTAAGTATATTGACTTCTTGGGTTCATTAACTGTCTCCCTCCCTATGTTGTATAAATACTGTTCCACGAACCTTTGCTTAGTATTGAGGATTATAGGAAATCTGAGGCCATTCCAATATTTGTTCCCTTGTTTGTGTTTTCTGTGCCTAAATGCTAGTAAGGTTTTCTCTTTTTCGTTGAATTTCAAGTATTCTCGAATTAGGCTAGATTTTAATCTGTAAGTTTATAGCTGGTGGCTTTTTCAGCTCAAGAATATTTTTTTCAGTGATTGTTTCATTATCATTTCTGATCCGTTTGCCCTAGGTTTGTTGAGAACTCTTTATCCTTCATGTTTTGTCTCTCTCCTTTCCATGTCATCTTCTCTGCCATTGTTTTCATCTTTCTGCCACTCCCTGTATCCTGAGACTTGTCAGATTTGTCCTTCATGTGACCAGTTTTTTTTTTTTTTTTTTTTTTTTTTTTTTTTAAGATTTTTTTATTTATTTATTTGACAGAGAGAAATCACAAGTAGTCGGAGAAGCAGGCAGAGAGAGAGAGGGAAGCAGGCTCCCTGCTGAGCAGAGAGCCCGATGCGGGACTCGATCCCAGGACCCTGAGATCATGACCTGAGCCGAAGGCAGCGGCTTAACCCACTGAGCCACCCAGGCGCCCCCATGTGACCAGTTTGATTCTTAAAGATTCTTCTTCCCTGTCCCCCATCCCAAAAAGTAATACATATTCACGGTAGGCAAATACACAAAAAAGAAAAGTCCCCCATTCCTGGTACTTTTTTGGATTCTTGTCAAGAAAATGGGTTTCACATAATATGCTGTTTCATAACAAGCTTTTAAAAAAAATACATAACATGTTATGATGTGTTCTTACGTTCCAAAGTGTTTTTTGAAAACATGACTTTTGTTGATTTGTGGAATTCCGTTGTCTTAGAAAGTGTTCTTTTTACTGCTTCCTGTTGATGTGGAATAGGAACATCTAATGAAAGAATTTTTACCTTGGTGTTTATAGATGTTTTCTGCTATTGAGTACAAACAAAGCATTAGTATTCATAAATATATGAAACCCAGATCATTACTCTGCCATTACGGTAGGCTTAGTAATGAATTCATTTATTCCAGAACTCTAATATTTTGTTTTTAATATTTTATTTATTTATTTGATAGAGAGAGATCACAAGTAGGCAGAGAGGCAGGCAGAGAGAGAGGGAAGAAGCAGGCTCCCTGCCGAGCAGAGAGCCTGATGCGGGACTCGATCCCAGGACCCTGAGATCATGACCCGAGCTGAAGGCAGAGGCTTTAACCCACTGAGCCACCCAGGCGCCCCTCCAGAACTCTAATATAAAACAAAATTCAGTTAACTGTTACTTTACTAGTTGGAATCTAGTACTCACTGATGTTTTATCTGTGTAATTTTACTTTCATCAAAAATGAAATAAAAAAAAAATACTGATTAGGGATTGTATGTAAAATTTAAGTTATAACTAACGTCTGGAAGTTAGTTCACATTCCTTTTTGTATCACCTTTATTAAAATGTTGACCATGTTTAACGTTAATCCTCAGTTTGAGTAAAGGAGAGAATTATAACAGAAATTCAGAATTATAACATTCCTGCCACATGGGTCCTCCTTCCCAGCATCAGTTACTTCTACAGTCAAATGCTCTACCCCTGAGCTATACCGCCAGGTATATCAGTTACTTCTAATTCTCATAGCTTTTTCTGTGTTTTTAAATAGTAAGAATGAATGGAAGACAATTATTCATTTTACTATTATCTCTTGTCATGATAAAGCTTTTAGCTGTGTTTATACCTTTGCCATTCTCCTAAAAGAATAAAATTACAACTTTCGGTTAAATCCATGACTATGTAAAGTATTATCTCTGTTGAGTTAAACCATAAACTGTGGTTTCATTTGCTTTCTTATTTTAAGTTTTTGGCTTTTTTCCTCAAGAAAAATGCCTTTTTCCCCCCTTCACTTTGAATTGAACGTTAAATCTTTATCCTTTGTCATCTCCAGAGTCTCTGAGTTCTGTTCCCCCCCTCTGCTGCCACCCCTCACCCTTCCCTTTCCTGCCAGTCCTTCTTGTATTTGATCATCTACCCCAGGAGAACCTAGATGCTTAGCATACCAATTCATTTCAGCAGGGAACCTATATGGCAAAATTTGTATTTCCAAAAAGTTAGCTCCTTCCTTCTGGTTTTCATCCTTTACAAAATGACTATGATTTGAAGGCCTTATTGATCCTGCCTTCAGATCTGATCCTTTTTGTTCTGTCTTACTGGTTTGACTGAAGAAAAGATCAGTAATTGAATAAGGTTTTTTATAACTTTGGGAGAACCTGTGGTTTGTTTTTTGTTGTTGTTGTTTTTGTTTTTTTAACATAGCCTCTCATTGAAACCTTTTGGTCTCTAGATCGTGTCTCTCTAGAACTCTAACACTAAAAGAAGATTCCCTGTCTGTGCCGGTAAAACATTCAGCACCTGTCTGAAAGACATCTTCAGCTATCTGTTGTTCATTTGCGGAATGAAAAGGACAGGTTTAACAAGTTAAAATCTTTCCGGGTTCAGATTATTACCTTTCCCTGCTTTGTATTTAATAACTTCCTGCTCAAGGCTTTCCTCTTCTTTCTTGCCCTTCAGCTTAACTGATGTTCTGTGAATCCTGTCTTTGCCACTTTATAATTCCCAAAATAATTCACTCCTTAAGCAAATGTTTCTGAGGTATTTACTATGTGCCAGGCACTCTTCTAGGTGCTGGGGAGCTAGGGTAAACCCCATACTCAAGGTCTCTTCTGTCAGGGAGCATATATTCTAGGTAGAAAGATAAAAACAAATTTTCTTTAAAAATGTTAAGTGTTATGAAAAATTAAAACAATAATATGGTAGAGTGTGATTGCTGCTAACATAGGTAAGGGATTTGGGGACAGCCTCTTTCAGGTGATAACATTTGAGCTGAGAATTGAATAAACAGTCATTTGGAGATAGGAGGGAACAAACAGTCCAGGCTAGAGAGGTGGTAGGTGTGAAAACATGGAGATAGGAAAGAGCCTGACATGTAGGTATGCATGGCTGGACTAGGGAGAGATGGATAGGTGATGGGGTCTGAGATCAATCAGAACCATGTGATGGAGGACCTTGCAGGCCACAATAAAAACTTGGGGTTTTAATCTGTGTGCAGTGGGAAGCCATTGGAGGGTCTTCATAGATTTATATTTCAAAATATCTCCCTGGTTTTTGTAGAGAATGGGGAGGTGGTTTTTTAAAATTCTCTCTCTCTCTCTCTATATATATATATGTACCTGCATATATATATATATACACACACATATACATCCATGCATAGATATGTAGAACACCCACCACAGGAAGAGCATGGTTTTCCTTCATTTTTTTCCCTTGGAAATGAAATATGTAGGTCATGGAAGTATGTTTGATTATGGAGCATTATCCTGAACTGTTTGCCTGTTTTTGGTTGGCAGCTTCTCCTCTAGGCTTCTGGATGATATCAACAGTAGGATACCCGACCGACTTTTGAAAGGTCTCCATCTTATAGGGAGAGAGAAATTTATGAACACTATGTAATATTTAGATAGTCTGATGTTTCATTTTGGATTTATAAACAAAAGTGGACATGGGAGTTTTTTGAAAATACAAACTGTTACACAGTTATGGCATGACATCATTTTTGATTACTCACTTAATTTGGAAAGTTGCCCTAATTTACATTTTCCAGCTATTTTAATACTTCACTTAGCCTTCTCCAGAAAAGCTTGAGTTCTCCTTCTTAGCAGTACTTAATGTTCCTCTGTAGGGGCCTCCACTTGGGGCACATGGTCTTGGAGTGTGTGCTTCATCTTATCCTGAGATTACAAGAGAATTATGATTTAAAAAAAGTTTTAATTCTTAAATTGATGCAGGATCCCTTCTATCTAAGTTGCTTCAAAGTGTCCTTATTTCTAATTTAGTAATTCTTTCCAGTGAATCCATTTTGTATATCATAGTTGGCTCACTAAGGGAAAGACTAGAAAATAGAATAGTGTCCAAGTCTAAGCATAAAGTAATGAAAATTTGTACTTAAGTGTTGGAGGAAGTGGTGGTTAAAAAAAAAAAAAGAAAAAGAATGGGTATGTTGACAGTAAGTTCATCTTGTCCATTTTTTTATGATGTCTAAAAACTAAGGTTTTAAGCCCTGATGCCCAGAAAGAACGAGACTATTAATGATAGCTGTTGAGCTATAAGGTGGGGGTCACATGATTACAGGAGCTGCTGAGTTCAGTTGTTGATGAGTGTTCCATAGCCAAGTGCCATTCCTCCCTGAGCTTTTAGATTTACAGAATTGAAACCGAGATGAGGATATAAATTTGAGAGCTAACAAAGGAAATAAAGGAAGGGAAGGCTATTAGAGAAAGAGTAGTGAAACCAGATTTAAAGCCTTCCGGAAGGTGTTCTTCATTTTTTGTTTAGCAGTGGCATGGACTGTTCAGTATAAGAAATATATATGCTGTGGCATATAGGTACGGGAGGATCACTTAAATTTTTTCTCATATATTAACTAAGAAATAAAATGATAAGCCCTTTACTAGTAATGTTTACTGAAGAGGAGTGAGCACACAAAATAAACCTGATGATAGTTAACATCGATTACTGACTAAAATTCGAAGAATTCAGTATTCTTGACGGAATTTAGAACTGTAAAAATTTCGGCCAGGGAAACTTAGAATTGGTAAAATAAGACTACAAAAGAAAAGTCACAGTTGCACAAACAATCATAGATAATATCTGATACTGAGACAATTTTATTGTAACGTTAGTTGATAAGTACATGTAGAAAAGAAAGTCAAAATGGGAAAAGATTATTGCTGAATAGAAAATTGTTCAAAGAATTAAATTAGCTTAAGGAAGTGTACATAAGTAATTTCTTAGGGAAAGTTAGTTAATGTTAGCGTATTTCTGATTTAAATGTACTTTTCTTACACATGGCATCAAAGCCCAGATAGAGGAGTGTTAAAACACCTTTTACTGTAAGGAGTCTTTATGTTCAGAAAAGTAATAACATGGAAACCAGCTTTCAGGGGTTAAGGAGAAACTAGGTAATGTGGGGAATGGAGGGTATCATTTAGTAAATTTGATTAACAAAAGGAATACAAATAAGGTTGTTTCTAGGGGGTGAGGAACAGCCAGGAGTAACTGTGGTTGTTTAAAAAAAAAAAAATGAGGTCTCTGTGTATGACAAGACAGAGGCAACTTGGAGAAAGGTATAATACTCGATATTTGTACCAGAAAGTTCAGCATAGGAGGATTCATGGCATAGGTCAGATGGTTAGTTTTGGAGGAGAGGCAGTTAGAGCTAATAAAGGAATAGGAAGAACATCTGGATGGCCTCATTTCTTTAAGGTGTTATGATGAAAGCAGTGGGTATTGTGTTACAGGCTCTGAGAGGGTCCTCATCTAGAACACTAACCCCATGAGTTGTATCAGGAAAGATGGTAAAACAAACAGTGAAATTACCAAGCATTTTCAAAGACCAAATTGAAATTGTTATGGAATTAATGACCCATAGTTCAGATGGAGGGCTTAGGAGCAAAAGTGGAAAAGTGGAAGTCTGAGGTGAGGTATGAATGAACGAGTGGTAATACTGGCTTTAAAATAAGGAGTTTAAACTGGCAATGAAGAGCCGAGTAGAGAATGAATTTCTAAACCAATATGGGTAGCTCTTAGAAATGTATTTTTCACCTCAGTCTTCATTTTCTGTCTCCTAACGTTTCTGTTAGATATAGGACACAGTCTTGCGCCCATAAGGATATTAGATAAAATAAATCAATTCAGGTTAAAGATTTGATTTCTTATGTATTTTGACCCCTGGTTTCTGCAGTCCACAGCAGGAGCGTCATTATTGGCTAATGCCTCACCTCTGACTCTCATGACATCACCTTTGTCTGTAACAAATCAAAATGTGACTCCTTTTGGGATGCTGGGTGGCCTTGTTCCAGTGACCATGCCCTTCCAGTTTCCCTTGGAGCTACTTGGCTTTGGAACGGACACAGCTGGAGTGACAACCACCTCGGGATCTACCTCAGCCGCTTTCCACCATAGCCTAACTCAGAGTAAGTGGGGCTCTTGGAGTTACTGGGCTTCCTAGTGTGACAGAGCAGGAAACCTCATGACTATTCCCATTGAGAATAGTCCATGTGGAGTTAGTGAAGATGACAGAATTTTTTTTTTTTTTAAGAAATGCAATTTATTTCATTTATATGTAAGTCAAATTACTGGAATCAGATTTTATTAACAGTTCTTAAACGAACCATCTATACCACATTTCTATCTTAATGAAACTACTAATAAAAGGGAGTCGTAGTTGCTGGGTTATTTGCATACACATATTTTTATACATATAAATTTTTCAGTGTGCTCTAGTTTAAGAAAGACTCTGAAGTCAGGGGCTATATCGTACATTAGATAAATATCTTTATTTTTGATCTAAGAGGGCTCAAATCTTAGGTTGAAGATTACTGACAGGTCTGTTTTTCTCTCAGATTTACTAAAGGGTTTACAGCCAGGAGCTCAGCATGCAGCAACACTTTCCCACTCACCTCTGCCTACACATTTACAGCAAACATTCAATGGTAAGAAAGCCACCTATTTTTTCATCTTTTAATATTTATATAGATTTATAAATCGGATTACATACCTTTTCTGAAAACTGAATGAGATGACAAAGGTTGGAAAAAACAGATTTTCATATGACTAAATCCTTATTAACAACAAACTCCTTATAAGAAAAAGGAAATAGGTATGAGACCTTTCGTTACATGTGGGAAAAAAAAACCTTTTGAAGACATGTGTTTGCTATATGGAAATGAGGACAAAGAAGAGGATTCCTTAAACAGTGTACAAAAGTCATGTCCACTGATTATAATAATTCATATGTATCGAAGGTTTACTAAGTGCCAAGTGGTCCTGTGACTACTTAATGTATTAGCTAATTTAATCCTTCTAACAGGCCTGTGAGTGAGCTAATGACAGCCCCCAGTTTTATAGATCAGGATAATCCTAGGAAGTGAGCTGAAATGCAAATCTGGACAGTCTGACTTGACCGTCTGTATTCTTTTTTTTTTTTTTTTAAGATTTTATTTATTTATTTGCCAGAGAGAGAGAGGGAGAGCGAGTAAGCACAGGCAGACAGAATGGCAGGCAGAGGCAGAGGGAGAAGCAGGCTCCCTGCCGAGCAAGGGCCCGATGTGGGACTCCATCCCAGGACGCTGGGATCATGACCTGAGCCGAAGGCAGCAGCTTAACCAACTGAGCCACCCAGGCGTCCCGATGGGCTGTATTCTTTTTTTTTTTTTTTTTTTTTTTTAAAGATTTTATTTATTTATTTGACAGAGAGAAATCACGAGTAGATGGAGAGGCAGGCAGAGAGAGAGAGAGAGGGAAGCAGGCTCTCTGCTGAGCAGAGAGCCCGATGCGGGACTCGATCCCAGGACCTGAGATCATGACCTGAGCCGAAGGCAGCAGCTTACACCACTGAGCCACCCAGGCGCCCCCGATGGGCTGTATTCTTAACCATTCAACTTTTCTGTCTTTTAGCAGTGATTCAGTCTATATGATCCAAATTGTATGCATTAGATACTTGCCGGCCAGCTAGATCCGTGTAAATCTGAGATTAGGGATTAGACGCTGGACATCACATATTGGCCTCAAGGTTCTTGCTTTCACCAGCAGTTGACCTTGGTGGACTGTTGATACTATTCTTGAAGACTATTTTCAGGATCTTTTGAACAGAAATAACTGTTCAGCTTTGGGGGTTGACTGGGACCTCACTATTCTTTTTGGACACTGCATTTAAAATGATCTTTGAACAAGTTTATGGTTGACCACATGCAGAAGTGGGAGCTGTGTGGCAATCTCAAGGCAGCGGGTTATAATTAATCCTGTAAAAGACCTAAGTGGTAAGCTGCCCCAGACTCAGCCCTTGAAAGAATGACTATAACTTTTATATAGTCTTTTTATATAGCATATAAACTTCTTGTAAAAAGGCCTAAATAGTAAATATTTTAAGCTTTGCAGGTCACGTAGTTTCTATCACAACTGCTTGACTGTGCCATTGTAGTGCAAAAACAGCCGCAGACAAAAACATCAACATAAGTGTGGCTGGGTTCCAGTAAAACTAGAAAGCAGTGGTGGGCCTCATCTGGGCCTTGGGCCAAACCTTGGTCTAAAGAATCTCACAGTTCATTTAATATGAATGTTTTATTTTGCTAATTTACCAATACCTCTTTGAGCATAGTCCTTCCTTGCCATTTTAGGAATTTAATTTTATATGTCAGGTCAAAATTATTGTCTCTACAAACACAGGCACATAATATCTCATTATAAATGGAAAAGCCAATTCCTTAGATGTCACCAAAATTATTTTAATAGTGTTCCATTTATACAGCTTTTGAAACAGTTATCCTGTCTCATTGATCTAGCTTTTCTTCAATAGAGGCAGTTTTTTGTTTTGTTTTACGGGAGTAATTTAGATATCACATGAATGAACCTAGCAATGTGACTTTCATGGTCTCCTCCAGCCTTAGGACAGATCTTACAGTACGGTAATTTATTCTTTCTCACCTGTGTGTTTCAACCATTCATGCCTTCCCCCGACTTTTTCTCTCAAGCCTAGAAGAGGGAGGCTTCATTGTCCTTGCTAAGGCAGGACTTTTTTTTTTTTTTTTAAACATTCTGTTAGCTCTCAAGCTTACTGCGTCCTACTCTCGCCCAGTTTAAAAAGAGTAACCAACATCTTCCCAACAAAAGTTAAAAAGCCGTATGTAAACCTAGAAACCATTGTTCACAGGAGCAGACTTTCCTTATCACTTACAACTCTAGCCCAGTTAGGACCAAAACAAAAGCTCAGCTGGATTTTTGCAGTGTGTTGCATTCATTTATGTAAATAATTGGGAATTCATTATCAAATGCTGTGTCATGGCAAGAAATTTAATTTCACTCACAGGAAAATGGAATTGGCCTTGTCTTCTAAAGGGATTGAAAGATGTGGTAGGTTCCTTAAACATGAGGATTATGTCTTTTATATTCCTTTATAATCCTCACAGCATTTGTCGAAGTTGGCTCCGAGGTCAATTATAAATACTTGTTGAAAATAGTATTTCAGCTGAAAACCAACTAAACCATAGTCACTTGAGATAAGAGGATCATTTTTGTTGAGTTAATTTATCTCCTTTATGTTACGTTTCTCAACCTAATGCTGTACCATGTAAGATATTAAAGGTTATCTTTTTAGCAATGTCCTTCACATGCAGATTAAAAGTTAATTGTTCTCTTTGTTTTATCTTTTTTTTTTTTTATAACATGCCAACCCATGCCAATTAAACACCTCTTTTCTCAGATGGAGGCCAAAGTAAAGGGGACACTAAATTACCACGGAAATCTCAGTGACTTCCCAGCAAGCAATGGAGATGAGACATTCAGCTGGCTGATGGAATCTACCTGATGGGAAAGTCCTCTTGTGGTCATAGGGCTGCTGTTCTGTCGATGTTTACATTCTCTCGTCCCAAGCACTGTGGTGAGGAGGAAAAAAGGAAAGAGAACGTTACTTGAGTAAAGCCAGGTGCAGGAGGAAGAAATGCATTCGTGCAAAGTTAGTGACCTTTGGTCTCCTCTAAAGAAAGACAAAGTTATCATATTAACTGACTTGAAAGAGACTCAGTTGTCAAACCCACAGAAGTACAAATTTGATTTTTTCCCCGGCGGGGGGAGGAAGAAGGAATCTGAGGATTTGGGTATACTCCATCCATCCTGGGGGTTGGATCTGAACACTTGTAGATATAATTGCATAATAAAAGGCAATATATCTGGAATTAGGCCAGTTTGTCAGGAGTAACAATCATGTCTATTTGAGTGGACTATGCAGCAAATGGCCACACAAATTTTAATGACCCTGTGTCTGATACAGACAGTAGCTGAGTAAATATCATACCCTCACACAATCCTGAACAAACTTGAATCTTCTCCAGTGTGTAGCAACTCCCCGTGTAAATCAGTGGACTAAAGAGGCTTCAGGAAAGTTATTCTAGCACAGTGATATATATTATTAAATCATCAAGATTTTTAAAAGTCAAGAAATTGAGCCTGTTGCTCTTAACAGACGAAACTTAGATGCCCCCTTTTTGTAAAAGGGTCAATTTCGTCTTCCATTCAGAAGCAGGTACTTAAGTCTTCTTCAGGTGATTTGTGCATCTGGTATTGACTGGTTAATTCTTATTTCCATTCTTGATGTTAAAATGTGACTTTGTTCACATTTTTCTCTTCAGAAATGGGGATCTTTGACGTAGGGCTGCGACTTTGGTGCTCTTAGCCCTTGCAGGCCTACCGCTCTGAACTGTAGATTTCCCCAGCTTCCCCGCAGTTCACAACTTCTCCTGGTCTTTTAGCTAGTGGTACTTCAGGTGATATAGACAGGTGTAAGTGTGTACTGCACATGCCTCTTCATTGGTCATTCAAATGGCATATATTATATTTTTGGAATTTTTAAGATAGTATTTTAAAGGGAGGAATTACATTAGATCATGTGTACAAGGGATTATTTTTTATAACAATCACAATGTATTTTTACTCCCTGTATCCAGTGTAGTGAAATGGATTTGGAGCATTTGGGATCTTAAAGCTTTATTAATATTTACTGAGAATATTGATACATTAGTAAACCTGCAGACAGTAGTAAGACTGCTTAGTTATCATCGCTTCCTTATGCAAATACATATTCAACAAAGGATGTTAAGGGAGAAATTTATGGTTCTTTTTGGATACATTTGATTTTTTTTTCATCATCATTGGTCTTGTCTCTATCAATCTCTCTCTCTCACTCTTTTTTTCTCCCTATTTAGACTTCTGAATGTCTTTAAACCGTACCCAAGATTGGTGTAAGCTTGATCCATTTATAACAAACTCACCTAAAAAACGGCATCAGATTGGTAGTAGCAAGATTTTCATGTTTTCATTACAAGTCACCCTATACCTTCAGATTTATTTAAATAAGTGCATTAATGTGGCCTTTTTTTCCTTTTTAAACAAAAGTCCCAAATAACCTACAGGACTGAATGAGTTACCACAGATCTGTTCAGATCTGTGTTACCTGTATTTTGACTTCAGAGTCACATTGGCTTGCTTCATAGTAAAAAGTTAATAAGTAACTGAAAACTATTTCCAAAATGTTACAGTAAGGCAGAGGACTGTTTCAGAGAAATCATTGCTATAATTACTTGCCTCTAAGAATTTAGTTTACCAGTAGAACAAATAAGAATGTTGTGTCCACCCCAGAGGATGCTTCCAAAGGATATTGCGATGTTGCCTAGAGGTTTGACTTGAATTGAATATGTTTGATTAAAGATTGTTTGGTTTATTTAATTAGGGAAGCTTACCCAATTCTTGAGTTATTCCAGTGTAGTATACCTGTTGCTCTTACCTAATGTGGGGGAAAAAAAAAGTCTTTGCTAATACTGTCTGTATAGGGAGTTTGCCTTTGGGAAGCTGACCTTGGTCTCACTTCCCGAACCAAGAGTCAGAGTGCATATTAATCTCTCTTCCTGCTGATAGTTGTGCACGTGTTCATCTGTGTGTATAAATAAATTTATTTCTGTATAAAAATGCATCACTAGTTTAGGTCAGGGAATAATTTCAGTTTCTGAAATCCATCAGTTCTGAATCATGCCATGTGAAGATCCCTGATGATTCTTTTGTCTCCGTTAGAGAAGAACAGGATTATCAATTCTTCCCCCAAGTATTATTTTGTAACTAACCAGTAAAAATATCTGAAGGCCCTTGGCTCTGAGAAGTCCATATACAGGGAGGTGATATTCTGTTCTCTTCGGTCTTGATTCCGTGAGGACTGCTGCCAGCTCCTGCCCTCAGCCCCATACCACATTTTCACTAACTTACGTCCATTTCAATCAAGTCTACCCTTTTGTGTTGTACAGATGAAACAAGCATCCTTTTATTTCTAAATAGATAAGTATGATCAGAGAGCTCCTACCTGTAAATACAGAACTATTTCTTTTCTAGATCATAACATTGAAAATGGTGTCCATACTTTACCGGCACCTGTCTTTACAGTTTTTCTTAATAAATACAGACATATAAATTGGTTATTTTTTAGCCCAGAGACTTGTGACCCATACTGTATTTTTGCACTTAAAAGTCAAATTATGTTATTTTTTAAATGGTGAGTAGTCAGAAAGGATATAGAGCAACGTGTATTTCTGAAGAGCATTAGCAACATCCCAATGCAAAAATAATCAGCACACTTGATTATGTCCCACTCGGCGGGACTCTTGATTCAGGAAAATTAAGCTGTTCGTTTTCAACTGTCTTGTATTTAAATTGCCTTCACTGATGTATAAGCTGTTACTGTACATACAAGTTAATCCTCAGTATTCACAAGCAATAACGGTCAGCGGAGTTGTCTTCAGAGACAGCCATGCTGAGCCTCGGTTGGAGACTGTTTGGGAGCAAAGTGTCAAGCTCATTCAGAGCCTCCAGAATCAATGCAAGCAATAATTCCACTATAACTCAATGATAATTCTTTCTCATATGCTTCTGAGATCAGAGGGTAAAAGAAATCAGGGGTTTAAGATCAGCCTGAAGAAAAACGTTTGGGAAAAAGAAGTGAAGTTAATCTGAAGTCGCAGAATCCTGATATTCTGAGGAAATCAGAGGCTCGTGTTCATACATTCTTTTATGCCTGCCACCCCTTTGATGGATGTTGTTAGCCCAAATTACGTTTTTTTTTTAATATCACAGAAGTTGAGTAGGGTTTCTTGCATCACCAAGGTAGGAGGAAGAACCGGGCACATACTTGTTTGGATACTGTGGGTTTGACACCTGTTGAAAACAACTTACTGGAAAAGATTTTTAACCCAGGATTTTTTTTTTTTTTTTTTTTTTTCCCTTCCCAAAGCAGATCTAAATTGTTTACTACCCAGGGTTGGCAAGGGCAGGCCCCTCTAGTCTTTCTTCCCCGGTTGCCCTTACCACACCCCTTCCCTCCTCTACTTGGTTCACGACAGTTTCTGAGATGGAAACTCTACTGTTATTCCAACTGCCATTGATTGTGAGAACTCTCTGTCCCTTGGGACAGTCTCCTAGAACTCCAGTTGTCTATCATATTTGCTGCTACACTTGTATAATGAACTTTGCCTGTATTGGTCGATTATAATCTGATTTACAGTTCTTTATCTCTAGGAGGTTTTGTCATATAACTTGACCCATACATAGAGTTAGGATACTTTATTTTAGGAGTGTACCATAAAAGCACACTGGTCCCGGAATTCTTTTTATTATCATGTAGGTTTTGAATTTGTGTTGGCTTCTTTTCTTGTTTGTTGCTGTTTTGTTTCTCTTTGTTTTAAATTAGAAATAGCAGAGTGAGAAAAATCTATAATCAGGCCGAACTTGAGACCTTTCCCTTGTGCTTCAGCACTGTAGTTTCTGCTGACCGTATGTTCTCAAAAGGGGCTCTTGTACTTTCTATTGTGCATGTATGATTGTTTTGTTTTGTTTTTTTGCTTTTGTAATAATGAAACAGAAATGCAGTAGTGGGTAAATGACCAATTACAAACATGTTATACAGTTTTATTTCATAAAATTGAAGGGGAAAAGTTTAACTCTCTGTAAATCATTTCTTAGCTCTGGTCAAATGCTTATATTACTCCTCTAAAACATGCTCAATTCAGGCCTTTGTCTTTGTTAAGTGCCTTTTTTTTCTTTCTTTTTCCCCCTCTTAAAAGTGTTCTCAGATATCCTAAGTACAGGCTTATAAGTCAGGGGATTCAGGAGGAAGAATCTCAAACTTGCCAACGTCATGTCATGCTGTAATATTCTTCCTTTTCTTTATATGTATAAGGATATATGTGTAAGATACATAATACATATATATGTGTATATATATGTATACATATGTAATATATATATATATATATAACTAGTAGCTGCTGTACCATTGCATCCTTTCCAAACACAGCCCTTTCGATGTTTGCAAAACTTCTGGCTTGTTTATTCCATTGCTTTTAGTCAATTAAAATGGGTAGATTGGGAAATTGTCTTTACACAAGATGCTATCTTCCCCCTTTGAATATCTGTTTGTAGACATTAACAAAAATACATAAATAGAATAAGTCATTTATTTCAATTTAAGTAAATTTAGTGGACTCATTGACTATTCCTGGATGTAACCATCTGCTCTCTGCCCTTCAGACTTGGCATGAGTAATCCTGGAGAAAGCATTGGAATAATAAGAGTCTTTTGAGGGTCAGGTTGATAGAGGTGCACTGTGGCAGGCAAGTGTAAAGACATGGGGGAGCCAGAGTTAGGAGCTCGGTGTTCTATCTGAGTACATTTTGAAGGAAGTTGGATACTGTGGGTTTGACACCTGTTGAAAACAACCAGCTTTGTCCACATTCAATGTGCATCGTATTTGCTTCTGGAAAATGATTTTCGAAGAATTCATACAGCTGCATATCTGTGAAAAGGTTAATAAACAGACTTCAGATACTCACGTAAACATTCACATAACTATAGCATTCTTGAGAGGTCTTCGGTTTTCTTTTCATTTGCCAGATAATTACATTTGGCTTAATCTGATTTTATAGCTATTTAGAGTTCTCCCTGGAGTGGAATAGTGTAATCTTCAGTATCTAAGATTCATCTGTTTCTTGTTGAAAACAGATAGGACACACAAAGGGAGACTAAGCTGAACCAATCCTCAGAGACCAGTACAAATATATCTAGTAAGTGCCCCCTTTTAAAGACATTTTAATTGGGAAGAGGAGACTGGTGGTTAACAGAAAGCAGTGGCTCCTGGTAGAGTCACTGGATAGCAGAAGCACTATCAGGCAGCCTCAGCTCAGACGCGTTACTCTGTAATTACTGTATTTAACAGGGGGAATATCATTTAACCTTCGTGCCTCAGATTACCCATTAGAAAATTGGGTATAATATTCACCTACCTCCCAGGGATATCAGAGACTTTACTATTTCAAAAATACTTTGAGTTTTTCTAAAATGTCCTATGTAATTAAAAAAGTATTACCATCTTTCCACAGAGGCTAAAAAATGTTTCCCTGTGATGGGTATAAAAGTACCATAAGATTTTTAATTTTAAAGAAAAATCACTGGAATTCTACTTTAGATGCATATTATTTAAACATATTTGTGGTGGGATTAAAATGGTTAGTTTCAGGTTAACAAGGGTTCGGGGGAGTAACACTAAGTTTCTTAATTATAAGTAGGTTTGGGGGTTTTTTTTTTAGCCTTTTATGATGTTAATACACGTGTGATTTTTGCCAAGGTTGTGGAGCTACAGCTAGGTAAAGTTTGGATGATTGGCTTTTGGATTGATAAATGATCCTGCAAGTTTTAGCTGCCTCACTTTTCCATCTTCGCAATTTAATTTCCTTATGTCACTTGTCTGGTGATGGACAGCCAAGCTTTTAACCTTCGAGGAATGAATGCGCGTCTCCTCGTCCTTGTACATCAGAGACTGTGCACTAATCCTGTCACTACAGGTTTATCCACCTTTGTGCCGTTGGGGCAAGCACTACACACAGCTGGGGAGATACTAGCTGGTCTACCTTTGTGTAACTCCGGCTTCTTCCACCCCTTAAAGAGTTAGAGCCATCCACTGCTCAGGTTATAGGAAAATAGGAGAGAGGAGGCAGGATTCACTTCTTAGCTGGGACGTGGGCTGGGAAGGGGAAGGGACAGAAGGAAGCGTGTTTTGCCCGTCTCTAAAGAAGAAATGAAGCTCCCCCTCTTGATCCCCCTCTCATCCTGGCATGTTAGGTAGTGATACTTAGAATTTTCCTTTATCGTTTCAACAACAGCAACAGGAAAAAATGGATGCTGTGTTTGTAGTTCGTGCTAAATGCTAAGCAAAAATTATTAGAGAGTGTGTGTAGATTTAAATTATAGCACATATTCAGGGTCAGGAAAGAGAATGTAGAGGATGAGGAACAAATTACCCAGCTCAAGTGAGTCCAGAGAAAGCCCCAGGCCCAAGCAGACAGAGCATCTGTGTTAATTCCCACAATGGGCCAAGGCCCATTTAATCTAGTGATAGGATGTTTTTGTCTTAAAAATCACCTTTTGGCTTTTTATTGCTTTTTTCAAGATAACGCCTTAGTTAGTAACCTCTAAATATCAACTATGCAGATAAACGTACTCTTTATTTTCCACATTTTCCCTCTTTTTCCATTCTTCAAATACAACTGTTAAATGACTTCTACCCAAAGAAATAAGGCATAAGGGTTTATGTGTGTTTGTTCCTCTAGAGAAAATTAACAGAAGCGTAAAACAGATATTTTGTGTGTTCATCTATCCTGAAATGTGAACTTTATATTGAAAAACTTAAGTACAGATCCTTTTACTAGTGCAAAACTGTAGTGAGAATCATGGAATGTCTTTGGGTTGTTAAGAAGAAATCATCCCAATGTTCAGTTCTGAGAAAGTTCTAGATTCTGTGGCACAGTGTTCAGGTTTGTAGAGCTGAACAGTTGGTCAGACTCTAATTAAAAATGGCTTTGAATATTTAATGTTGAATTCCTTTCTTCCTTCTTCTTACCTCTAGTTTGAGCCCTTAAGTTAACCATTTCATCACCCAGTTGCTAAGAGTCCCGAGAGGAAAGACTAGACTTTCACGTCCTTTTCTCACTCACTCTGGCAGTCTTTCCTGGGTCTCCACTGCATTCAGAAGTGAAGACTGCAGGCACAGTCCAGGACAATGTTCCTGTCCTCGCACAGACTCAGACAGGGACTTGATGGAGGCTTATCATCAGACTGCCTTTGAACAACTTTGAAATGAAAACTTAACATTTTTCTCAGATACTCCCAAAGTATCATTGGCTTAAAAGTAGCTATTTGTGATCTTTATTTAATTTCTTCATACTGTTATTCTTTAACTTCTCAATCTTTCTTACATATTGCCATTTATGGTGAACCATTAGCAGTTTTCCAAACTGTATCCCCAACAGGTCAAGGATCCTTTCAGAAACCTCAGTAGTCTAATTAAAGGGGATTCTATGTCCAGGATTTGGCATCAAGTTCACTGGTGACTGGAATTGTTTTTTTTTTTTTTTTCTTCTCCCTTGTATTAAAAACTAGCTTTCTCTACCACTATACCTTGTGGTTGCTACAATTCATGGCTTCCTCTTGATATTTTTCAAGGTCATTCAAATGAGATGCAGACCTTTGTTAAGGGCTCTTATTTCTCATAATACTCTGCCTTGCTTATTTTCATATCCTTCCCCTGGAATAAACCTGCTTTGCAAAGGTCTGCTTCACACGGGCCATATAATTTCCTAGAACCAGTTTTATGTTCCTCAGAAAACTCTGTATGTTATTTGCTCCCATTTTGCTAATGATAATATAATTCTATTTTATCTTAAATCTAGTTTTAAAATATTTTA
The DNA here is from genome assembly GCF_011764305.1 of Mustela putorius furo. NCBI lineage: Eukaryota > Metazoa > Chordata > Mammalia > Carnivora > Mustelidae > Mustela > Mustela putorius. The sequence goes on from NW_025421998.1 coordinate 92,262,708, forward strand.
TAATAGAGCGCTAATGGAAACCTAATTGAAATATAAAAAAGATAACTATTACTCAAGATAACTTGGAAATACTTCTGTTTTTGAAGTTAACAACTCCATCTACCCTCTAAGCACATTTAAGAGTCAGCAGTAACCAAGACCAGCCAGTCAGCATGTTTTTCTGTGACAACCTGCCCTTAATTTGTCAGACCTTGCCTATCTTGTATTTTCTGTCCTTGTGGCCATAACCTTTCCTCATTTTTTTGCTGTTTTGTGCTGTTTGCAAGGTTAGTGTGCCCTGGACTGGCACATAAGAGTTTTTCTTTCCCATACCTGCAAAACTACCAAGGATTACCCTGATTTTGGCTAGGGGCACTAAAAGACAAAGAAGTTATTCTCAGCTGATAAAATCTATTGCTGTTTTATATAGTTAGTTAGAAAGTTGGCCATCTTTGGCCGGCTTTTTAAATCCTGGCTCTGCCTACATAATTAATTACATATACCATCTGAGACCTTCCCATAAGCAAGGGGCCTTTTCCACCAGCAGAGGCAGGTTTCCAGCCTACAAATAATTTCCTCTGATCTACATCCAGCCACAGAAAAGATTCAAACTTTGTATTGTCCTTTTGTTGGCTGTCATTAAAAAATTACAGAAAGTATCAAAAATCTCAAATTGTCCTTAAGAAAGGTATGTTATCTGGGGCTTGCCCTTGTGTTTTGCTCACGAAACATTGTCAAGCTTAAAAGGAAAAGGAAAAGAAATCTCTGGCTGGTGAGAATTTTGTGCCCCAAATAATATGCTAATCAGAGTTTACCGAGGTAACTAAGGGATGGGTGTTCTCGCTCTTTATTACAAGCAAGAACGTTTATTTGCAGTTGTAAAATTATTGTGGAACTGCAGATCTTTTTGCTATTACTGATTGGGTATAAGGATTCTGATTTTTAGTCTGGGTGAGCACATATTTCCAACACGTGGGGTATGAATTTTGATAAGGGAAAGACTTTTGTTTGGTAACAGAAGGAAAAACAGGACTTAACCAATACAGTGAACGTTCACTCTCTAGAGGAACTTCCCTCCAGGTACACATCTTCCTCTTTAGCCGCCTCCACACTTGACAGAGATGCCAACAGGTTCCACAACTGATCTCGAAGGAAGGAGCCTAAAGAATTGCAGCTCCTCTGGGTAAAGGGCACTGATTACTGTCTTGCATTTGTTTCTAGGGAGGTGCGTTTTTGCTAACTTGAAGGGATATACTGTATTTTAAATAAGTGTGTGACTTAATATTTTGGGATTTTTTTTTCCTCCTTTAAAACTGGACCTGAACACAGCTTTGAGTTGATATTTGTAATAATCTCAGGACCTGAAAGATTGTAGCATTTAGTGTGTCTTAAAAATTATGTACTGTACCAGCCATGGATTTTTGTAAATATACCTGTCTCCCTTTTTTGTATTATTTTAGTAAAAAAAAAAAATAATAAATTTAAATAAAAGGGGGTGGTGAGGACATGTGAATGGGTGTGGGTATGTATGTGTGTGTGTTTGTATAAGGCTCTTTTGAGACGAACTGGTGCTTGTTTAATTTCCGGCTCTACTTAGAGCAGGAATATGGACAAACTGCTGCTACTGACCCCTGCACTGAGCCGAGGTATTTCCATTTTGTCTTTTCCACGGTGGATTGAATATGGGCTGCCAGGACATGACTGAGAGGTTAAATTCTTCCCACTGCCATCTTGCCTTTGCATTCTCTGTTCTGCACACCCTCTGAACTTGAATGGTAAAGCTTTCCAAACTCTGGGTGGTTTGGTGGTCTCTAGTTTTTAGAGAGTTCTTGTCACTGTTTTCTAAGCAGAAAGAAGGACAGGTAAATTTTTTTAACCAAAAAAATAACCACACATTTCATAAAACCCTGATGAATTTTGGATATGTGAGAGGGCTTAAACATTCCTAAATATGGATCTGTGAATTTAGTAAATTAGCCCTATGGATATACCCCTTCAGTGCAGGGAATTTTTTTTCTTTTTTTTTTCTTTTCTTTTTGTTTTTTTGCAACAGCCTTGCTCATATTCCAGGTATAGCTAGCAAACCCCTGTTTTAAAGCAGGAGCCTTATTTGATTCAGTGTAGATGTTTCCTGTCTATCCTTCTGTGACAGGACCTTTTACATGAGTGTTTTTTTCTTTTTGTATGTGTTATGTGTTGTATTAAATAAAGAGGAATGTACATATTATTCTCGTGTCCGTTGTATTATTTGGTTAACTTGGGTTTTAATACCTCATTCTAACAGTAGGGTTTGAGGATCTGTTGTCTGTATTGTACTGTGCCGGGCGCTATCAGAAACAGAAGTAAAGGGCAGGGTCCCCACGTCAGTGTATTAACAAACACTTTGCTATCTCATGACGAGTTAAAAGATTACAGTTCAAAATTTGTCACAAAGGTGTGATCCATTGCTGCCTGACATATGAGTTTAGAGCAGGGGAGAAACAGGACTGGAGAGAGCTGAGAAGACTTTGTCAGTTGGATGGCACTTGAGCCGGGTCTCGGGATACTGGGATTTGGCTAGGAAGAAGGAAAAAGGAATGTCCTGAGCAGAGTGAGCAGAGTCAGGAAGAAGCAGGAAAGAGACTGGTCTGGTATGAGGTGTGCACTGGGATTAGTAGAAGCCAGGCTGGAAGTCCTAGAACACAGGCCCACTAGGTTCTTCCTTCAGGCTATAGGGCGTGTGCATACATGCATGTGCGTGCGTGTGCGTGTGTGTGTGCGCGCTGCCAGGCTCAAGGTTTGAAATGTAGACGTGAGAATTATCTGCAGAAGTGATCTTCCATGGGGTTGGTTGGCTGGCTGGCTCAGTCGGTACAGCATGTGACTCTTAATCTTGGAGGAGTGGGTTCAAGTCCCACAACGGGTATAGAGATTACTTTAGAATTTTTAAAAAAATAAAGACCAAAAAAAGGAAGCGATCATTTAAATCCTTACTTGTAGAAGACTTCTAAAAAAAGTGCTAGTAAGATAAAGGGTGGAAAAAGAAGTCAACCTTAGAACTCTGGGGAAGGGGTGGGGAAAGGATAAAGAGATAGAAAGGAACTTGGTGGAGAAGCAGTTTGTCATTTGTGTATGTATATACACGTAGAAAATCCGAAAAAGGACATATACTCCAAAATATATAAAGAGTGGTTATATAAGTGCTTTTTTCTTTTTCCTTATACTTACATGTATTTTTGGTGCTTTATCATTAACATGAACTTTTAAAAGGGTTGGTCCTTGTGCATGGAGAATAGGCTGCAGTTGTTTTTACTAAAAACATGTTAAGGACAGACTTGCCAAAGCCAGTTCTTGGGAAGTAATAACCCTAAAGATAATTATTGTTATTTGACTACACTCAACTATGTTGTCACTGTCTTGTAAATGTGTATTAACACGTTAAAGGTGTTATTGTAAGCAAGATTTTTTTTTTTTTTTTTTTTTTTTTTTTTTTTTTTTAATGTAGGCTCCATGCCCAGTATGGAGCCCGATACAGGGCTTGAACTCATGACCCTGAGATCAAGACCTGAGCTGAGGTCAACCAACCAAGCCACCCAGGTGCCCCTGTAAGCAAGATATTTTTAAATCTATAATTTCCCCAAGCTTATTTGACCACGGAATTTTTTTTCATGTAACTCCAATTAACAAATTATGTAAGGCCTGTAAAGCACCCAGCACAGTGACCCAGGAATCCGCACCAGGAAAGCTTAGCTCTTACCATTCAAACTCGTTCTGTTTTATTATGTATTATATTCTGTGGTTTGAAAAGTTTCTAAGAAGATAACCTAGCTCCAAGAGTTAAGGACTTCAGAATAACCTTTAGAGAGCCAGCAAGTAATCAGGTAGAGAAATGCAACCCATCTTCTAGAGTTGAATGAAGGTCAAGTGTCTGGAAGGTAGGGTTTTTCAAGGGAGTATAGAAAGATATATGGAGCAGGAACTATGTTTTACACTGTCCACGTGGGCAGGAAATGGTGTCAGACCTGAGCTTTAGGATGGGAAAGTGGTTGTCTAGGACATGGACACAGAACAACCACTACAGATGGAGCTCTAAGGCCAAATTAATGGGCGGTAGAGTTACTTTCCTTTTATAAGTTGATTCTAAGGGGGAAATGGATTGTACAAAAATTCTGTGCAGGGACCCCTGGGTGGCTCAGTTGGTTGGACGACTGCCTTCGGCTCAGGTCATGATCCCAGAGTCCCGGGATCAAGTCCCGCATCGGGCTCCCAGCTCCACGGGGAGTCTGCTTCTCCCTCTGACTTTCTCCTTGCTCATGCTCTCTCTCACTGTCTCTCTCTCAAAAAAATAAATAAAATCTTAAAAAAAAAAAAATTCTGTGCAATGATGTAAAAGTTTGAAATAGTCTAAGGCCATGTTAGGATTGGTTAAGTAAATTAAAAATATATTAAATAAAATATTTTTAAAATAAGAAATGGCAAAGATGTCCAGGCATTAAGAAAGAGCCATTATATGTGTAAATGCACATAGGCAAGGAAAAATAAATAGAAAAACTTAACACTCCCCAAATTTAAAGAGTGGTGGTATGAGTGCTTTTTCTCCATCCTTTTACCTGAAAGTATTTTCAACAAACATGGATGACATGAGAAAGGGTTTTTTTTCTGTTTGTTTTAAAGAAACAAACAGGTGGCCTTGGATGAAGAAAGGGAGAGAGATGGGAAAGAGGCTCTTCCTTGTGTCATCACTGGGAGAAGGGAAAAGAAAAGACTGTATTTCTTCTACTCAGATCCTATTAGATCCCAAAATTGGATCTGTTTTGGAGAGAAGACAAAATGAACTGCTTGATTTAAGATAAAGAGTTTTGGGGGCACCTGGCTGGCTCGGTAGAGCACTGGGTCACTGATCTCAGGGTCATGAGTTCAAGCCCCACATTGGACATGGAGCCTACTTAATTTAAAAAATAAAATAAAGGGCGCCTGGGTGGCTCAGTTGGTTAAGCGACTGCCTTCGGCTCAGGTCATGATCCTGGAGTCCCGGGATCGAGTCCCGTATCGGCCTCCCTGCTTGGCAGGGAGTCTGCTTCTCCCTCTGACCCTCCCTCTTCTCATACTTTCTCTCTCTCAAATAAATAAAATCTTTAAAAAATAATAAAATAAAATAAAGATTTGGGGGGGGCGGGAAAAGATTATCCTTGCACTTGGGATAGGAAAAAAAAAAAGTACCAAGTACATAGGCATACAGTGAGTACAAAGTATGTCTTTCGAAGCCATGGTTCTATATCCTTTTCTCAGAGGAGCCAGTGCTACCAATTTTTTCAGTTAATAAATATAAATACATACCTGACTCTTAAGCATAAATTTAGCAAATGTACTTTTTTTTTCCCGTTATTTTGGAGGTTATTCCACATCAGTACATGGGGGTCTGTGTCATTCTTTTTGACAGCTCACAGTATTCCAACTTGTGGTGTCATCACTATTTATTGTATCTGTTTTTAACTGATGAGCATTTAGATGACCGTCACAAGGCTGACTGTGATATCTGTGGAGGCATATAGAAGTTCATCCTGGTGTAGGTAATAATGACCTGACGTACTAGAGGTGAAAGTCAGTGTCTCGGATCTTTGACGTTGCTTCTTATCCAAGTAAAGCTTTGAGAAGTACTTGATAAACCATTTTTTTTAAGGGTTTTGAAAATTGGAAAGCGAAGCAGAAAAGCTGATTCTGGGTGCACCAAGGGTTGAATTACATGGCAAGTGAGATCATGTGATTTTTCAAAGGACGGGTCCCTCTGATGCCAGTATGCCCCGGTTTGTCATGAGGATCCTTACCTCGAAAATGATGCTCTCCCCCATCGGTGTGTGCCTTGACGTGGCTTGTTTTTTCTGTCTGTATAATTACCTCTTCTGTGTCTCTGTGTCTGTCCCTCTGCCATTTCCCCACTCTTTTTTCTAATAGGTGGCATAGCATGAAGGAGAACACGCTGACATTAGACAGATGGGTTCCCAAGTCCCTACTATAAAGCCCTAATTTAGACAAGATGCTTAGCTCATTTTAGCCTGTTTCCTTATATGTACAGTGATGATAGCCAATGGTGGGGGCGTGGCTGAGTTAGAGACTAGATAGGGAAAGCACCTAGCATAGTGCCTAGCACATACAAGCTAATGAATGGTGGCTATGTTATTCTCGCTCTCTGCCTTTTTTCTTAAATTCATTTCTTAAACTCATGCTTCCTCTTGTTCTCCTAACTTCCAAAACTGCAGAGGTGAAGCCGTAGTGTTTAAAAAAAAAAAAAAATCTTTCCCTTTTTTAATACTTAAAGTACAGAAGTGGATAAACATCAGAATTCTTTGATCACAGGTGTCAAACCCCTGGCTTAACAAAGAGAATCTTCTCTAAAAACTAGAGTCTGTTAAACAAAACAGTAAAGGGCATCTTTTGGTTCATGTAACTAATAGTCTAGAGGTGAGCGTGGTGTAGGTGAAAGCTTTACCCAGTGGTTCAGTGTCCTCAACACTGTCTCCGCGCGGACAAAGGGTCAGATTCCACACAGTCTGACTTCAGGCTCTCCCTTTGCAGCCACATGGCCACTCCCACTCTAAACAACATGCATGTGCTATGTGTAGTTTATTTTTGCTTTATTGTACCTCAAATGCAAAGCAATGCGTTAATCAGGGGCCTCAATTCATAGCACATGGTCATCACCACTCAGTACAAAAACTCATTCCCTCTCTTTATTATATAAGATTCAGTTTCTCCTTCCTTCCTTAGTCCCCAGTCCCCCGTATCTCATAGGTGCCCACTTGATACATGGCCCTTCCCATCCATGTATACTTCTAAAATAGTGTTATTTTGTGTGTGTACACCTTTAATTCATACAAATGGTCTGAGGCTATAAATCTTGCTGTTTCCTCCTTTTCTCACTTTTCTTAGATTTGTTTGCGTTGCTATGTGGGCATCCTGTGTGTTGCTTATCTCTGCATGGTTTTCCATACTATATATCCACCACAGTTTTCAGAAATTTCTTATTGGCTACGGATAGTCTTCTGCGAGGTGCCTGTTCATCTCTGCTCATCATTCAATTGCATTTTATCTTTTTGTTGCAGATATTAATCTCTTACCAGGTTGAGATGTGTTTGATATTTTCATCTATAATCTCTCTTTTAACTTTGTCCATGACATCCTCTGTTGAACAGAAAATCTTTATTTATTTTTTTTTCATTGTATTCTTACTTTATTAAATCTTATTTGTATTTTTTAAGGGAAAAACACACAGAGTAGGCTACATTGAAGAAAGCTTATTTTTATAAGAGAGTTAAGAAGCCTTTAAGATACTTCCAGGTACTATCTTCAGTGATGCTTCTTTTCTTTATTCTGGGACTCCAGGTAATATTCAGCCCCTACAGCTACCACAAATGCTGCAAATCCCCATTTGAATCCTTTTAATATTGCACCAACAAAGGAAACATTGTGTGCAAAGCCACCCATGTATCTCCAAGCTTCATTGCGGCCCCATGGGTCCCTTAGCCCTCGTGCAGCCAGCCTCTCCTGGACAGTTTCTAATGGCGTCCCTTCTATCTTCCATTGTCTGTAATCTGGAAGTTCCAGTTTACTATGGCCATGTTCATGCCCATGTCCGTGGGCCATGTCTGACAGCAAATCTGACCTCTCACAACACTCAAGAGTCAATCTTCCAGCCGGCGCCAAGCGGAAACCGAAAATCTTTATTTTTAATGGTCAAATTGATCCATTTTTCTACAGATATGTGTCGAGGGGTTTGTTAGGAGATACTTCCCTACCCTTGGGTCACAAAGATCTCCTCTTACACTTTCTTCTATTAACTTTATAGTTTTAAGTTTGATCTATAGAGGTATTGTTCATGCATTGATTCTGGGTACTCTACAATTGCTTTTATGAATGGCACGCTATTCTCCATTATACACTCTAATAGTGTTCACTAGTATCAGGGAATGCTACTGATTTCTGAAAGTTGAGTTTGTGTTCAACAATGTTGCTAAACTCTCTAATTCAAATAACTCGTGATTATTTTATTAGCTTTTCAATGGAGATGATCATATCATCTACAAAAAATGACAGGGGGTGCCTAGCTGGCTCAGTCAATAGAGCGAACAATTCTTGATTTCTAGGTTGTGAATTCAAGCCCCATATTGGGTGTAGAGATTGCTTAAATAGATAGATACATAGATACATAGATAGATAAGCTAGGGGGAGGGGGCAGTATAATTTCCTCTCCCACTTCTTTCACTTTTGTCTTATCTTAGATCATTACACTGGCCCTTCAATACAGTGTTAAAGAGTAGTGGTAAAAGCAACATCTAAAAAAAGAAAACAGTGACATCTTTGTTCCTTACCTCTATTTTCTCCGTTAAGTGTGGTGTTTATTCTAGATTTTTCGTATATAGTTTTTATGAAGTTAAAGTTCTATTCTGGGATGCCTGGGTGGTTTAGCTGGTTAAGTGTCTGCCTTCAGCCCAGATCATGATCCCAGGGTCCTGGGGATCAAGTCCCAATGGGGTTCCTTGCTTGGCAGGGAGTCTGCTTCTCCCTCTGCCTGCCACCTCCCCCTGCTTGTGCTCTCTCTCTCTCTCTCTCCCTCTCTGATAAATAAATAAATAAATAAAATATTTTTTTAAAAAAATCCTAAAAATCGCTACAATAATTCCTAAAGAGCCCTTAAAAAATTCCTATTCCTGGGGCGCCTGGGTGGCTCAGTGGGTTGAGCCGCTGCCTTCAGCTCAGGTCATGATCGCAGGGTCCTGGGATCGAGCCCCACATCGGGCTCTCTGCTCGGCTGGGAGCCTGCTTCCTTCTCTCTCTCTCTGCCTGCCTCTCTGCCTGCTTGTGATCTCTCTCTCTCTGTCAAATAAATAAATAAAATCTTTAAAAAAAAAAATTCCTATTCCTAATTTTCTGGGAATGTTGGTCATAGGTATGAGTTGGATTATATCAGGTGCTTTCCCTATAAGACCAATAACATGATCTACTCCTCCAGAAAATTTCTTAGAAATGTATTCATAATTTTTTTATTCTTATAATCTTTAATGTATCCTTGATTTCCTCTTTCATTCTTGGTTTTGTTTATAAGCATCACTCCCTTTTTCTCCTTAAGTCTTGCCAGTCTTATTCAATCTTCTTCAGTCTAATTTTTCAGGAAACCATGAATTTTATTGGGTACATCCATGTTCATTACGGTTATATCTTTTTGATTTACTGTTTTTTCCACCAATATATAATGTCTCTCATTTTTCTTTATGATGTGTTTGCCCGATTGTTGTTTGATATCCCAGGTATCTATATTCTGAATAATATTCCATTGTATGAATATATCACATTTCTATTTATCCATTTATCAGCTGATAGACACCGAGGCCATTTGCATATTTTGGATAGGATGAATAATGCTGCTATAAACATTTTTGTACCGTAGTTCCCCCTTATCCAAGTGGTATATGTTCCAAGACTCCCAGTGGATGCCTGAAACCACTTTTAGTACTGAGCCCTACATATACTATGTTCCTATCATACATACTTAAGATAAAGGTTAATTTATAAATTATGCACAATAAGAGATTATCAATAATAATGAATAAAATAAAACAATTATAATAATATACTGTGATAGAAATTATGTGAATGTTGTCTCTTCCTCTCAAAATATCTTCTTGTATTGTACTCACCCTTGCCTACAAAATGCCTACATGATGAGATGAAGGCAGGTGAATGACATATGCATTATGATGTAGCATTAGGCTACCACCCACCTTCTAACGCTGTCGGAAGGGAGATCATCTGCTTCCAGACCATGGCTGACCATGGGTAACTGAAATTGTGGGTCAAGGGGACTACTGTACAAGTTTTTGTGTGGATGTATGTTTTCACTTCTCTTAGGTATGTACTAATAATATCTGATTAGGTGTGGAACTGCTGGGCCATATGGAAACTCTCTGTTTAACTTTTTGAGGAACCACAAAACTATTTCCCACAGTAGCTGAAACATTTTGCATTTCTACTAACAATATAGAAGAGCTTAAATTTCTCTGTGTGCTTGTCAACACTTGTTATTTTCCATTTTTTTTATGAGGGCTATTGCAGTAGGTATAAAGTGAAACTCATCCTTTTGATATGCATTTCCCTAATGACTCGTGGTGTTGAGTATATTTTCAAGTGCTTATTAAGTACTTAGTATATTGGTATAATTATAGTAGATAGCTAAGTATATTAAGAATAAAAGTACTTCTTCAAGGAGAGTTTCCAAACTTTGTGACTTTGTACTGTAACCTTTCTCAGGCCTTGCATGTTTGAACTTACCATTTTTACCTCCTCACATTTATAGACTAGTTTAGCTGGATATAATATTCTAAGTTATTTTCCTTCAACATTTAGAAAATATGACTCGATTGCTTTTTTGTCTCCAGTGTTTGTTAGAAAAACTAATGTCAATCAAATTCTTACTCTTTGGTGGACTATCTGCTCCTTCTTTTAGAACTTTGTTTTTGTCTTTGGTGTTCTTTAATTTCACTATAATGTGTCAAAATTTAGTTTTGCCATATTTATTCTGTTTGGTGCTCCATGAGACCTATGTATTAGAATCTTTTTTATCTTTAATTTTTGAAAGCTCTTATGATTTCTGTAAATATTTTCTTCCCTAAATCTATTTTCTCTCTTTCTGGAACACATATTGTACAGATATTTACATCATCATTTCTTCAATGTTCTTTCATATTCCCCATCTCTTTCTAGTACCTTCTGGGAAAATTCCTTGAGCTGATCTGGACCATTATTCATTTTTCAGCTATGTAGCTGTTCTTGTTTTTATCCAATCTATCCGGTTTATTCACTATTACATATATCACACCCAGTATTTCCATTTGGTTCTCTAGAGCTGCTTATTTGTCATTATTGTCCTCCTATCTCAGGAAGGATCTTTACTATGCTATCTTAAATTCTTGATTTGTTCCATTCTGGTTTGTCTAGTACAGTTTGTTCCAGTTATTGTCTCTCTTGGTGTGACTCTACTCCTCAAATATCTGATTATTTTCACTTGTGAGGTTGTTTTTTCCAGGGTTTATAAACAGCTTTCTTAGCTGGGAATGTATACTAAGGACAGAGGCCAAGGTGGGGCCCTAGCATGTGCTTTTAAGAACCAGGATGGGAGCCTCAGAGGGCATTTCTCAAGGCCAAGTCCCAAGCACCAGAGTCAGATCTTGACCCAAACTGTAGGTCCAGTCTTGTTATTGTTTTCTGCTAACTTGTTCACAGTGGCTTATCTTTGTGTTCAGTGATTTTTTATTATATATCTCTGCACTTTTTAGCTTCATCTATGGGCATTCTTTGAGGCCTAGGTTTAAAGTATGTCCCTCTAAAGAGTATTTGAGTTTGCTTTTTCCTCGCTCCTAGGAACATTACCAACCAAGGACCACACCAAACTAAGCGTTAGCTTAAGGATTTCAGGGCCTCAGAGACAGGATGAATTTCAGCCACTAAAGCATGTGACAGGTTATTGCTTTTGGTTAGGAACTCTTACAGAAGGTTCTCCACCCTGCTAGCCTACCCTGAGCTGAGACTAAGACAGAAAGGTCTCGGGGTGTCTGCCTGGTAGAGCATGTGACTCTCAGTTTCAGGGTTGTGAGTTTAAGCCCCATGTTGGGTGAGTGTAGAGATGACTTAAAAAATAAAATCTTGGGGCACCTGGGTGGCTCAGTGGGTTAAAGCCTCTGCCTGCAGCTCAGGTCATGATCCCAGGGTCCTGGGATCGAGCCCCACATCGGGCCCTCTGCTCCGCAAGGAGTCCGCTTCCCTCTCTCTCTCTGCCTGCCTCTCTGCCTATGAATGATCTCTGTCTGTCAAATAAATAAATAAAAATCTTTAAAAAAAAAAATAAAATACAATCAAATCTTAAAAAACAAAAACAAAAACACAAAAGTCTCTTCTTAGTGAGATCAGGGATATTTTTTTCATTCCCACCAATGAGGTCAATGTTGGGGGTTCCATCATTTTGTAAGAGTTTTTTAATAATTCATTTAAAAAAATATTTTATTTATTTATTAGAGAGAGAGCAGAAGCAGAGGGAGGAGTTGGGGGAAGGGTTGAGGGAGGGGTATGGAGGGGCAGGCTCCCCACTGAGCAGGGAGCCTCACACAGGACTCCATTCCAGGACCTTGAGATCATGACCTGAGCCAAACAAAATTGGTGCCCCAATTTTTAAGACTTTTTGATCTGACCTTTCCCATGCTAGTCTGAGGCCTTCTTTGCTTCTGATGGCCTATGGCAAATTGAAATCCAGACTCTAGGCCATCAGGGAATCAACAGATCTCTTCAGGGCAAATGCTGCTTCATACTCACTCTCCTATTCCTCTTCCTTTGCCATCTCTGGCTATTCTGACTCCTTTACTGTCAGCTCTGTCACGCTTTGAAAAAGTGTTTTTTTTGTGTGTGTATTTGTTAAAATCTCACCCAGCGCTTATGGTGTTTTATATTTAGAGAAGTCTCTGCACATCTCATCTTTCATAACGTCAAAAACAAAATCCTATAAATATTTTGTATAAAATAGTTTATATGTAAATATGTAATATGTACGTATTAATATTTAATATAAAATTATATATGCTCTTTAGTATTTAATTCTCTATTAACTGTACCTTCACAGCCCAGTTCATAAGTCAGACTGTTGTCTGTCACCCCCAGTGCATCAGGTCTCCTGAGGAGAGGACAGGCGTTCCATGAGGAGGAGGGGTTGACCATAGCCACTTCACTTACTAAAATAGGACTCTTTCTGTGTCAGTTTCACCAGAAACCCCAAAGGCTGAGAACAAAACAGTAGGCGCCAAGTCTGTCCACATTCTAAAGAGAGGAGGAGCTAGGTCACCTATGCCGCCCGTGCTAAGAGACTGTGAAATGGATCCTGGGAAGCACTAGCTCACTATTGGGAAGGATTAGCTCGGCATCCACCCCAGGAGATGTAAGAGAATGTAAGAGGATTTCTGTGGACATCCTTGTCAGTATGCTGGATGTTTCCCGAAGTCTCCCCAACCAGGAAAGGGTGGGGCTGCTTCCTCTTTGCCTCGTGCCAAATGAGGGGGCACTTCAAGAGGACCGTTTGAAGAGCTTGACACATCCTGTGGAGTCTGAGGGACACAGGGACCGGTGTCTGACTCCCTCCTAAAAGCCTAAAGACAACCCGTCGGTGGCCAGCTCCTTGAGAAGACGAGCCTGGGTTCAGAATGGAATGGCTTGCACGCCCAAAGCTGCTGAGTTCCTGTGGGCCTGATGTAGTTCTCAAGAAAGGAGTGAAGTTCGCTCATTTTAAGAAGGAATCCAGCTGAAGGGAACCTCTGGAGGCTGGAGATGACATCAATGGCGGGGAGCCTGGGGTAGGAATCCGAGTAACTAGAGAAGGTGTGGCCTACAGAGGAACTTCAGGTGAGAGATGGTGGGGTTGGATAGAGTCTGGAGAACCCAGGAGGAAGCACGTGTGAGGAAAGCTCCTCCCAGAGGACACTAGCACCAGATGGCAGGTCTGCCACTTGAGTAGGGACAGCAGGCCCAGAACAGCCGCCGCTGGGAAGAGGAAGTGTGTGTGGCAAATCAGAATGGCGCTGACCGTGACCCCCGCCCTCCCTCAGATGGGCCATGCTGGGGAAGGGGAGAAGTTGGAAATCAACTGACATTTGAAGTTTTACTAGATGACTGGGTGAGACTTGCCAATGCCCAGGAAGAGAGGCTATTTCTGAAATGACGAGGGGAGGCTGGTCTCTTTTGCAGAGGCTGGAAAAGCCGGAGCTGTCATCCAGGCAGAAGGAAAAAACAAAGCATCACAGCAGGCTTGTAGGGGCGCTCTTGAGAGCATAAAGTGGCTGTCTCTTGACCCCTGACAAGTCTAGCTTGTTCCACAAACAGGCCGTGTGTGAGGAGCAAAGAGCAGATCAGGGAGACGGAGAAGCTGGCCGTGTCCTCCACCCTTCTTGGCCCGGGGCAGCCGCAGCCGACAACGGGGAGAAGTTCTATGGGTGAAGTTTGGAATTTTAAATGTCATACAGCTTGGATTTTCTTAAAACCAAAGAAAAACAGCTAATCGTCCTGTTAGCTCTTGGAATAGCTGCGTGAACCATCACAATTTTATGCTGGCGAGGAGGAATTCAGCCAGGAGGTTTGCGAGCCACGGTGGGGAGAGGAATAGATCGCTGCGCTCTGCCTGCATCGAGCATGTCGGCTTGCTTGTTCATAGTCCCACTTACTTCTTTTACAACATACTGCAGCTTGTAGGCGACAGGAGGTGATTGGTTAGGTTAACGTGATGAAAAGTAATACCTTTCAACAGAAGACATTACTATGTAATGCAAAGTAGCCGTGAAAATCCTATAAACTGCCAAGAGACAGTGATTATCTTGTTGGGAAGTATTCACAGGAGTTTTACAACTGAAAAATTAATTGCTATTTTTCTTTTACAAGAGAGGCAAGTGTTTCTTAATTGCCTTCCTTTTCCGTGAGGATGAGACACGATCAGGGGGACGCTCCTGCGGGGTCCCCAGTCTTTTGTTAGCCAGCATTCACCCCCGCAGCTGTGTGTGTGGCTCTCGCTCTCCGTGGTCCAGGGACCGGAATTATGGGAATGATGCCTCCCATACTCCTTTGCCTTCAAGGTTCTGGATGTACTTTCTTTCTGCTGGTATATGCAGGTGAGATTTTTGTAGGTGGGAGGAAAAAGTGGTATTACTTTTTTCTTTGGCAGCACCTAGCAAAATGGGTAGGTCACGGTAGACTTCAAGTTCTCCTCTAGGGTCTAGTTGATCTGTGAGCCCTCATGTTGGCGACTGGGGCAGATCTGATCAGCAGTGGGGGTTCCTTGCATTTTTCTGACCTGGGTGACCGCCCCAACCTCCTAGTAACTGCTTAGACCTGCTGAACCGTGGTGGCAACTTCCCAAAACTCGTCCAGTCCTCCTAAACATGCCCTAAGCTTCTTAATGCCCTGTTTGCTTGGAAGGTCTGCAGCGGGCTCTCTCTTGCTGATGGACCCCTGATGGTCACAGCGTCTAGTAGCTGGTATTGTGAAGGAAATGAAGCTGAATGGGTCCCTTAAGTTAGAAGTCACTTTTTAAAGCTACAAAAGAGGTATTAACTGCTTTTTTTTTTTTTAAAGAAACGTATGAGATGAAGAGAGAAATTTGAAAATTGGTCTTTAGAAATACTTATCACTATGTGATTCTGTTGCCCTAAATGATGTGTTAAACCAACATTTTCAAAATACTGAAAAGTACTGAGTTACATTGTTTTCAATAAAATAAACACTACTCTTTCTTTGCTGAGAGAACGTAGGACTTTTTTTTTTTTACCGTTAGTAAATAAAATAAAAATATTTTCCAACTGTTGTGTATTTCATTTTTAAAAACAGCCTTTTAATTCTATTTTGTGCATATTTTTAACATATGTACTCTATGTCTCAGTAGTGCATGTATATAGTTTAAAAATAAATGCAAACACTTATGGGGTAGATGCAAGATTTTTACCACTGGCCACCTAATCAAAAAAGTTTAGGGGGGCATCTGTCTGGCTCGGTCAGTGAGCTCAAGCCCCATGTTGGGTGTAGAGTTTAAGTGAGTAAATAATGAAATTATCCTCATTAAAAAATGAGATCACCGCTTTCAGACACACATCTAGAGTGTCACAAGGGATGGAACCAGGGCCTTCACGTGTATATTCTCTTAGATATGCCCTCTTTCATTAGTCCTGGCGCTTTCCCACCAAAAACTCCCCCAGATTCCCATGTGACTGGCCAGGTCGCTAAGTAACTGCTGTAGTTGGAGAGTTAAGACTGAATCCTCTGGGTCTGTTCCCTCAGTTTCACTGAGCATAGAACACTTGTCCCAGAGCACCTCCTCTTCCCTTATGGGGCTTGAAGGACAGAATGGTGGTCTTGTGATTGTTGGGAGAGTGGAGACTGGGTATTTCTACTTAAATGTACAGCCACTGTCCCACCCTGACATATGCACACACACAGGCTCAAGACACTGGATCCTTCCATCAGCTGGATCTCTGCCCAAATGTCACCAAATCGGCAAAGACAACCCTGAATGTATATGAAGCAGGAGGTTGCAATCTGCTGCCCTGAACTTTCCTTTTCTCCGTAGCACTCACCACTGGTTGATAAATTTGATGTTTGATCTGATTACTGTCTCTTTCTGAATGGAAACTTCACGAGTATGGAAGTTTCACTTTTGTTTGCTTTTGCTTCCCTAGCATCTAGAAGAGTGCTTGACTCATAGCAGATGCTTAATAAAAATTCACCGTGTGATCAAATAGTTGCTTTCCCAACCACCCTTGACCAAAACCTAGGAATAGGATCCAGGCCATGCTAATGAGAAGTCCTCACCCAGAATGTGGCGCTTAGGTAAAGATGTTATCTGTTGTAGTCCAAGTAAAAGCACAGAAACCACAGGCTATAGCCAGTGTCCTGGAGCAGCAGCTCTGGTGTCCTGGCACCCAGTTCCTGTCCACTGTCATTGTGTCTGACTTGCAAGCTATTATAGCAGTTGTTTTCACTGGATCGGATCGGAAGCAGGATTCTGGGTGAGATCTTTGTCTGTGTGGCTTCTAAGTCTGGTCTCTGGCCTTATCAGGAAATTCTGAAAATTACCCTGCATCGTTTTAATAAAAATCCATTTTTTGCTATAACTTAAAAAATATATTTTTAAAAATACACTTTGGTGTTAGATTGCCTGGAGCCAAACACCAGCTTTCCACAGACAGTTGATCATGCTGACTAAACCACGAAACTATTCTGAGATTGTTCCCACATTTGTAAGTGGATAAAATGAGATACTATCTCATAGGATTGTGGTGAAGGTCAAGTGAAACATTGCCTGTAAAGTGCTCCGGGATGTCATCATTCACACACTTGCAATCCTAGGTTATATAAGGCCAACAGAAGGGTTTTATTTGATAAACTTTTTAAACATGATCAGTAACATTTAAGAGTTAGGGCATTTCATAAAAATGCTGGATTTAGGGGCGCCTGGGTGGCTCAGTGGGTTAAGCCGCTGCCTTCGGCTCAGGTCATGATCTCAGAGTCCTGGGATCGAGTCCCGCATCGGGCTCTCTGCTCAGCGGAGAAGCCTGCTTCCCTCTCTCTCTCTGCCTGCCTCTCCATCTACTTGTGATTTCTCTCTGTCAAATAAATAAATAAAATCTTTAAAATAAAAAAAAAAAATGCTGGATTTACAATTATTGAAAAGTCAGTGGCTCTGGCAACACTTTCCTACTTTGCAACAGAGATTGAGCTGAAAAGCAGCTAGCTCCTTTGCAGGATGTAGGAACCCATCTGGCCAGTTTTACATTTGTATTACCCGCCTGGTCTCTGCTGTAGGGTTTTGAGTTTGTAGCCTTGCAATTAGGAACCTAAAGACTTTCCAAAGCTGCAAAACTGAGAAATTTGGCTAAATTGTTCCCACAAACTTTTTCAGACTGATTTGCTGTTTTGTTGTTACAGAGTACTTTCAAAACTTAGCGGAATCATTCCCAAACAACAGCCTCTTATCACCTTTAATGATTCTTGGAGTTAACGGGGCTTAGCTGGGCAAGTCTCTGCTCTATCTGGCAGAGACTGTGGTCTTTGCAAGTGCTGCTGGATTAGGAAATTCAAGATGGTTTACACATGCCTTTCTTGGGGTGCCTGGGTGGCTCAGTTAGTTAAGCAACTGCTTTTGGCTCAGGTCATGAGCCTGGAGTCCCAGGATTCAGTCCCACATCAGGCTCCTTGCTCGGCAGGGAGTATGCTTCTCTCTCTGACCCTCCCCCTTCTCATGCTCGCTCTCTCAAATAAATAAAATCTAAAACAAAAACAAAAAAACTCAGCAGAGAGCTCACTTGGTGCTATCTCAGTACTCCTCCACAGGCCTTGGGGATCTTGCAGCCTGGTAGCTAGACAAGACGCAGAAGTGAAAGTTGCTAGTTTTAAGGCCTGGTCTTGGATAGATGGCCTAGAATTTCACTTCTGCTGTATTCTGTTGGTCAAAGCTAATCAGAAGGCCAGCTCAGATTCAAGAGGGGGAGGGGTGGGTGGGATGGTAAATAAGCTTTACCTCTTTTTTTTAAACTGGTGAAATTTTTTTTTTTTTTTTTTTTTAGATTTTATCTGTTTATTTGTCAGAGAGAGAGAGTGTGAGCACACAAGTAGGGGGAGCAGCAGCCAGAAGGAGAAGCCTTGCAGGGAGCCCAATGCAGGACTCGATCCCAGGAGATCGTGACCTGAGCAGAAGGCAGACACAACCCACTGAGCCACCCAGGCATCCCAAGCTTCACCTCTTGATGTTAGGAGCAAATTATGTATAAAAAGAGAAGACTCTTGGAAGCCCATCTTTGGAGGCTAGTGGCTACAAATAGCTAACATTTCATGATTATTTACTCTTTGTGTAAGAATGGCTTAGAGCAGAAGAAAAGGGCCTCTTGGCCATTTAGTAAAAAGGAATTGAGAATTAGTAATTACTCTGTACCACAACATATAAAGTTATAGAAGGCCTATTTCCAATAAATTCTTCCACTTCCTCAGAGCTGGCTCAAATTTGCTATATCTTAGCTGGTTAAACAAATTTATAGTTTAATAACAAATATTCAGCTGACTAAATTTGAAAGATTTAATTGGCTTTATTAATCAAGTCATAAAACAGGTAGCATCCCATCCAGCAAGTATAGGGGAGCTCCAAAGGGCTACAGAAAACGAAAGGCTTTTTAAAGATAGAAATAGTTACAAAAAGGGAATTATTAGCTAAGAATCCATTGTTTTAAGCAATGCTGCCTTCCTGAGGGTAATGGAAGGAGTCTATCAATTTCCTAGTGCTGACCAGTAAATTTCCATACTGACTGGTTATAGGTTCAATTCCTTTTCTTTCTTCTTTCTTTTCAAATTTATTTAACACAGAGAGAGAGATCACAAGTAGGCAGAGAGCGAGGCAGAGAGAGAGGGGGGAAGCAGGCTTCCCACTGTGCAGGGAGCCTGATGTGGGGCTGGATTCAAAGACCCTGAGATCATGACCTGAGCCAAAGGCAGAGGCTTAACCCACTGAGCCACCCAGGTGCCCCATAGGTTCAATTTCTGAGGGTTTCTAACTGCAGTCAGGTTAAGTGTTAATTCTTGGTTTACTGACTTGGGGCCTTAATCTAAGTGAGGCCATTTTCAGCCTGTGGTTTTCTAGTTAACAATATTAAGAAATGAATAACTGATAACATTCTCCCCAAACCCTAATTCATTCATATTAAGTCATTCTAGTCTGGTCTCCTCCTATGTTCATGCTGTAAGTGTCAGGATTCTAGCCGGATTATGAACTGTTCCCTCGAAACTGGCCACAGCTAAATCTGGTGAACCCTGACAAGGACCCAAGAGGAGGGAGCTGTTAGAAATGGGAATTCAGGGGCGCCTGGGTGGCTCAGTGGGTTAAGCCACTGCCTTTGGCTCAGGTCTTGATCTCAGGGTCCTAGGATCGAGTCCCGCATCCGGCTCTCTGCTCAGCAGGGAGCCAGCTTCTCTCTGGCTGCCTCTCTGTCTACTTGTGATTTCTCTCTGTCAAATAAATAAATCTTAAAAAAAAAAAAAAAAAAAGTGGGAATTCATTATCTCAGGGGCTGGGATCAATCCCCCCAGTCAGGCTTCCTGCTCAGCGGGGAGCCTGCTTCTCCCTCTTCCTCTGCCCCCTTCCCTCCACGCTCTCCTTCAAATGAATGAATAAAATCTTGGAAAAGGAAGAAAAAAAAAAAAAAGTGGGACTTCAGGAATCTGACCAGTTGCTTCTTGGAGAGGAGACACAGGTATCCTATGTGTAAGAGGTGCGATTCACACACCCTCCAGAAGCGCGGAGGTTTTAACTTGACCATACTACCCACAAAGGCCTAGGGCAGTTCCTGACCTAGACTTGAAAACGAGGAAAACTGGAAGCCCAAAAGGTAAATAGGAATGTTAACACAAAATGGTTCAACCTCCGGCGCAGAGAGCAACAGGAATGGAGGAAAGACAACGAGAGAAGCTGGGGTACCAGGCGCAAAGGCGTGAGGAAACGAGGAGAGATGACGGTTACGACACAGGAAAGGGTCCGAAAGTTTCAGGGGCAGGAGGGAGCCACTGCGAGATTTTAAAAGAGGAGTTAAGGTTGCTGATAATGAGAGGTGACTTGCCCAAGCTGCACAATTAGGACCAGAGCCGGAAAAAAGAGGTCCTAATTATTTCGGATTAGCTAATTTCCAGCGAATTAATAAATCCCCGCTGTCCCACGTTTATCTTACACCCGGCAACTCTAAACGTAACACACACGTCCCCTACTCGCCAATGGCTTTGCGGAAATGGCCTCAGCGCTTCAACCGGAAACAGAAAGTGACCGATGCGGACGCCACCTAACGGCGGGTTGGGGGCAAGCGAAATCCGGAAAGCCGCAACACCGGAAGGGGCCGCCTGTTTCCGGTAAAAATCCGACGCCGGAGAAGCTCAGAGGGCGAGTCTCCGAGCTTCGACCAGTGTACCCAGCGCGCTCTGCTCCGCGACATCGCTTGCCCACTTTTGCGCAGGCGCAGGGGTACGGAGCAGGCAAACGCGGACGCAAAACCGTGCGCGCGCCCGTTCTCCGTCCGGCTCAGCGGTGCTGTTTCGAGGGTAAAGCCTTTGGAGCTGGAACGCGGGCTCTTGTTCGCCGAACTACAACTCCCAGCATGCCTCACCCCTCATGTTGGTACTAGGTGTGGTGTCTTAGGATAGGTTAAAAGGCGTCCTAGATGACGATGACGTACCAAAGAGGAAAAAAGAATTGAATACGTTGCTGGAGCAACTCGTTCACAGAAGCCCCAGTGGCCTAATGGATAAGGCATTGGCCTCCTAAGCCAGGGATTGTGGGTTCGAGTCCCATCTGGGGTGGTTAGCTTTTCGTCCTCAAAATAACTTTTACCGTTTTTAGAGAACTACATCGAAATATGCTAACTTAATTTTACTTTCTTAAAAATGGGAAGGATATGTGTGGTTTTCCTAGGTGATGGGCTACAGTTTGAGAGAATAAGAATATTCCCATTTCCTTCTTCCGAGTCGTATAGTGCCGTGAGATTTCTGGGAAGTCAGTACTTTGAATTCTGCTATCCCCTCTAGGTACCAAAACGTATCTTTCGTGTTATGTTTAAAATCAGCACCCACTCCCACCAGACGCACTTACTCTCGAGACTCAGCGGTCAGCTAATGACGTTTTAAATGACGCAGTCAGCAAAGAACCTTTCCCCTAGCCCAGCCTTTCTCGCTTTTTCTTACGGACCCGGTGAGTCAGTTAAACTCGGCTTTCGTTTGCTTTTCCCTTAACTCCTTAGGATGCCACTCGGTGTTTGATTAGTAAGGCCCCGCAGAGAAGGGAAGTGAGATACTCCACTACTCTGCATTCGATGGGGGGGACCCAGTAGTCAGCGTCCGATTGTACCATTTAGCGGCTGAGCTGGGGGGGGGGGGAGAGTTAGAGGGGGCGTAGGGCGCCATTGGGCATCGCGCTCCGAGGACGGGAAAATGGCGGCCCTGGGGTCCCCTGCGCGCACTTTACGAGGTCTTCTACGGGAATTGCGCTACATGAACGAGGCCACGGGCCGACCCTATCGCGACACCGCGGCCTATCGGTACCTCGTGAAAGCTTTCCGTGCACATCGGGTACGGAAGCCTGAGTCGGGTTCCTGAGTCCAGCGTCCTTTCCACTGGGGGTGGGAGTGGGGCTGGGGGTGGGAGTGGGTGGGGAGTATGGGCAGGGGTTGGGAGCACTGGGGCTCAGCGCCTGCATTTCATGGCAGCGACCCTCCCACCCAGCCCGGGTTCTGGCCAAACAGATCCAGGCCCTAGGCCGGGTCTCCCAGGAACTAACCAAGGACCAGCCGAACAGGAAAGTGGCCGTGGAATGGAGACGTCCCGAGGATTTTATTGGCTGGGCTTCTGCAGGTGCGGAGGAGAAAGATCAGTGAAGTCGGAGAGATGGGGGAAAAGAAGAGACGTACTTGGAGAGTGTAGGGTTACTAGCTACAGCGTTTATCCACCATTCTCCTCGCCCTTCCTCTAGTAGTTATTCTGAAAACCAGTGTTTGATGCAGAAAAGAGAACTGTAATAAGATGAGGAATAGTAGCTCGGCAGACACTGTTGTATCCCGTACCCCATTTAAGGAAATGGTGCCTTGTAGAGCTGAACTAGAAACCTGCCATGAGATTGTGCTGCCCCAACATTAACGTGATTATCTGACCAGATACATTTTTTTCCTTACATAGCAGATAAATTTGAACATATGGGAAGCCATCCTTGGGAAATTCCTTTGTGAATCCCACACTCCATATTCCCCTTAGGCAAGAGCAGGTGGAAGCGATTTTATTTTTCAAGTGGGACAACTGAGGCTCAGGGACACTGACCAGTGAGGGTACGTGCATAGGAACAGCTAGAACCTCCGTTCACAGATAGAGTTCTTTCGTTTAATTGTTGCCTGTGGAGTTTTGGATCAGGCTTCGAAGGAAGTTGAAAGGAATCTCTGAAATATAGGTTAGAGAGTCACTTTGCGCTCTAGGGTAGGTAGCCTACTGTCATTTGAACAATGTGGGGAAAAAGGAGAACCAGCATCTCGCTCAATCTTTTGAGCCATGGAAGTTAGAGTGCAATATTTTATTTTATTTTATTTTTTAAAAAAGATTTTATTTATTTATTTGACAGAGAGATCACAAGTAGGCAGAGAGGCAGGCAGAGTGAGAGGGGAGAAGCAGGCTCGCCACCGAGCAGAGACCCCGATGCGGGGCTGGATCCCAGGACCCTGGGACCACGACCCGAGCTGAAGGCAGAGGCTTTAATCCACTGAGCCACCCAGGCGCCCCTAGAGTGCAATATTTTAGAACTAAAATTCAAAAATTAAAAATAGGCATATATTTATGTGGGTAAACTCTATGCCCAACATGGGACTAAAATTCAAAATTTTCCTTTTTCTTAAGATTTATTAGAGAGAGAGAGTGGGCAAGTGGCAGAGGAAAAGGGAGAGAGCAAGAGTCTCAAGCAGACTCCACGCTAAGTGTGGAGCTGCCACTGGGCTTGATCCCGGGACCCCAAAACCATGACCTGAGCTGAAAAACCAAGTCTAATGCCTAGCTGACTGAGCCACCCAGTCACCTCTAAAATTCAGAAATTTTTAAAAGGCCAAAATGGTAGGGACTTTAGGAACTTGCCTAAAATTATGAATAAGATGCACATGAATCCTGTCTTTTAAGACAAAGCTTGCAGTCCAACTGAGGAGCCTTACAGCAAAGCACTTAATAAACAATAGGAGGTCCTCCTATAAAGAAGTAGTGGGATTTCAGGAGGAAAGTCAAGGGTGGGGTTGCGGGGCAGAAGGAGAGAGAGAGAAAAGAGAGAAGCAGACTCCTCACTGAGCAGGGAGCCGGATTCAGGACTTGATCCCAGGATCCTGGGATCATGACCTGAGCTGAAGTGGATGTTTAACTGACTTGAACCACCCAGGCACCATCATTCTAAGATTTTTAAGGTGACATGATTATAGTTGTACTTTCTGGAGGCAACATTATTCCCTTGAGAGGGGCTTGGTAATGGCTCTCAAATTCCTTGGAAATACATTTGAAATTCATGCCACAAATTCCAGAAATGCATATGAGGCTATGGGGGATGCTTTCTGTTTCTGCTGGCTCAGAGCTAACTCAATAACCATCTACACTCATTTTCTTTATCTTTTCTTAAACTGAAGGGGTTCATTTAGGGAAGAACCTCTGCTTTCTCCTTAGAGAAAATACAGTTTTCTTTTTTTTTTTTAAAGATTTATTTATTGGAGAGCAAGCGAGATGGGACAAGCAGGAGAGGGAGAGAGATCTCAAGCGGCCTCCGCACAGAGCAGCACTCTATCCCAGGACTCTGAGATCATGACCTGAACTGAAACCAAGAGTTGGGTGCTTACCTGACTGAGCCACATAGGCGCCCTGAGTTTTCTTTTTCATTTGGTCTTTTTTGGTCCTTTTTAGTACTGTGTATACTTTTTTTTTTTTAAGACTTTTAAAAATTTATTTTTGAGGGGCGCCTGGGTGGCTCAGTGGGTTAAGCCGCTGCCTTCGGCTCAGGTCATGATCTCAGGGTCCTGGGATCGAGCCCCACATCGGGCTCTCTGCTCAGCAGGGAGCCTGCTTCCCTCTCTCTCTCTCTGCCTGCCTCTCCGTCTACTTGTGATTTCTCTGTCAAATAAATAAAAATAAAATCTTAAAAAAAAAAAACAAAAAAAACCAGAAAGTGGAATGCCGAGGGGGCTTAGTGGGTTGAGTGTCTGCCTTCAGCTCAAGTCTTGATCCCAGGGTCCTCGGACTGAGTCCTGCATCCGGCTCCCTGCTCTGTGAGGAGTCGTCTTCTCTCTCTCAAAAATAAATTTTTATTTTATTTTATTTTTTTTTTTTAAAGATTTTATTTATTTATTTGACAGAGAGAAATTATAAGTAGATGAAGAGGCAGGCAGAGAGAGAGAGGAGGAAGCAGGCTCCCCGCTGAGCAGAGAGCCCGATGCGGGACTCGATCCCAGGACCCTGAGATCATGACCTGAGCCGAAGGCAGCGGCTCAACCCACTGAGCCACCCAGGCGCCCTCCACTTTCTGTTTATATTGTTGACCCTTCACTTCTCACTCATGATTCAAGCTCAGCTGTGTCAAAATCTGTGTTCTCCTACACTAGTGCAGAATTGCTGTTTCAGATCCTATCAGTTGGGCTTATATAATAGACATGGATATTACCATTTGTTGATATTTGACACTGGTGTTGGTTGCTCATAAATTTTTAATTATAAAAAGTTAAATGATTAAAGATGAATTCTTTTCTCGAGCAGTTGGAGTGCCATTTTCACATATGTGATCTGCACATCTCTGTGTGGGCTCTTCAGATCTTAAACCACAACTTTCTAATTTTCAGATTTTAACCCTACATATTCAAATAAAGAAACGTGAAAGACAGGGGTTTGCATAGGCACTGGTGCCCAGAGATTAATCTGCAGTTAGATATACACGGGCCTCAAGTAACTTGAAGCCATGCACACATCTGTTTCACCTTTCCTGCCCTCTGCTCACAACCTCAGAACACAAAACTAGTCAAGTAAAGGACAGTGTACTAAATCGAGATTAATTATGAAGAAGAGAAAACAAGGTTTGGAGTCATTGGGATCTTCTGAAAGGATATAGTTTCCAGCTACTTACGGTCATTGGAATCTGGATTTGGCAGATGGATAAGTATATAGAAAGTATAGAAAGTATATATAGTAAATTATACTATAGTAATATAGTAAATTAAGTAAATATAGTAAATTATAGAAAGTATAATTAAGTGGCACCTGGGTGGCTCAGTGGTTTAAAGCCTCTGCCTTCAGCTCAGGTCATGATCCCAGGGTCCTGGGATCGAGCCCTGCATTGGGCTCTCTGCTCAGCGGGGAGCCTGCTTGCTCCTCTCTTCTTTGCCTGCCTCTCTGCCTGCTTGTGGTCTCTCTCTGTCAAATAAATAAAATCTGAAAAAATAAAAGAATAAGTAATATAAGTATATGCATATTACTTTTATGTATAAAACCTTCATTTTGTTACTGTTGGGGACAAAGCTATTATTTCCAGACAAAATGGTTTTACTTTTCAGTGAAATGAAAGACCTATACCACATTAACCAAAGTCAGAAATATATAAAGTATACTTTCATTTGAAGAGCAGGAAGTTCTATATTTTATTCCTTAGGTGACATTAATGATTATAGTTCCCCATCTCTGCCAGTGGCCAACCATTGAAGTCTCTCTGGGCTTTAGTTTCCTTATTTGTAAAACATTTGCAAGACAAGGGAGTTGAAATAACTTTTTTTGGGTATTAAAATCTGAGGACCTCAAACTCTTCAGTGATACTCCGCGTAAAATTCCTCTTCAATTAATTGGAGGTCAGCTTTCTCAATCAACTACAGGGTGTCTCTACATATGTAATTAGTATACACATACACATGTTGATATTTCCTCTCTGCATTTACTTTCACTCTAGAGAATGCTTATGAAATCTTTGTGGCCATGTATCTTGGCTGGGCTGCTAATAAAGTCTGTGACCTTGCTACTTTCTAGGTTACCAGTGAGAAGCTGTGCAGAGCCCAACATGAGCTTCATTTCCAAGCGGCCACCTATCTCTGCCTCCTACGCAGCATTCGAGAACACGTGGCCCTTCATCAGGAATTTCATGGCAAGGGTGAGCGCTCAGTGGAGGAGTCCGCTGGCTTAGTGGGTCTCAAGTTACCCCAGCAGCCTGGAGGGAAGGGCTGGGAGCCATGAGAATGGAGAGAGTCCTTGGATGCTGCCATCATACAAGAATTTAATCATCTTTCAATATGTATTTATCATTAAATTTTTGTTTAAGTTTAGGGTTTTTCTCTGTAATTTTGGTGACCGAGTGTTTCTTAGGGAGGTTTCATCCTTTCAGTGAGTTTACTGAACTTCTTGTATTAGGCTGATTGATGCTTCTGATCTACATTTAGAACTATTATTTTTATTTTCAAAGTATGCAAACTTACTGTTTTAAGTAACTCAAATGGTACAGAATATAAAATAAAAGGTGTCTTTTTTCTTATCCCTTGTCCCTACGCTGTTGCATCCCCATTACCAGGTGGAAGCTGTTGCTAACAGTTTGGTGTGTATCTTTCCAGATATTTCCTATATACGAGCATACAATTATATACGTACATACATGCATACATACATATATACGCTTTATTTAAAAATACACAAATATATGTTTAAGGTTCCAACAGAAAGGAGTAACAGATAGGGTTACTGCAGGGAGTTAATGAAGGGGTATATATAGAAAAGTGTGGGCTGAATTACAGTCAACAAGTTGTGAAGCCTCCAGGGGCTAGCACCATTTGGGGACTATTACCTCCACAGGGTGACAGAATTGACCCTTGTCAGTATAGGAAGATGGCCACCACTCAGGCGGCGGGGAGGGAGTCTACAGAGAGGGAGATGGACTGAGCGTACTGACTTCTGCCTTCTAATCTGTGAAACTGCTCTTCCTCTTGAATTGTCTGTCAGTGTGAAAGGCTCTACCATGCCCTTGGCTGACCAAGTAAATGCTGACTTCATTCTGTGTTCTTGTCCCCCTCCTCTCCATATCGAATCGGCACTTTCTGCTTCTGCGGTGTCCTACTGTCCTTTCCCCCACCGGTCCTCATTGCCTCTCTCCTAGTTCAAGCACTGATGATCTTTTGGCTGAACTATTACACTGTTCTCCTCAATCTTCTCTTTGCTTCTAACATCCTCAAACAGAAATTACTCTTTCTGTCAATCAGCAGCAGGCTTTGTACCCACTTCGTGGTCCATGTCAGTGTCTCATAGGCATGTCTTAAGACTTCTTTTTCCCTGGACTGCAGGCTGCTAAAGAGTAAGGATCATGTCTGATTCATCACTGTGGTCTCCAAAGCACCTTCCACAGTTGACTGTACACGTAGTATTTTGAATACACGGCTCAGTGAGTACTACTCACACGGAGGCGTCCGATCTGAACGGATCTATTCATAAAGCAGTTCAAAACACCATACGAGATTAAAACGAAAACAGCAGTATTATGAGGTCAAACAAGCATTTATTCAATTAATGGATCAAAAAGATAGAAATACTTAACATTTTTTCACTTGCTTTATTTCATGGGCATGAGTAGAATATTATCTGAAGATGTTTTACTTTGGTAAAATGAAGAAAGCAGGAGGATTAGAGTAGGTTGATGCTTTGATTTCCTTTATTTTTTAAAATTTTATTTATTTATTTGACAGACAGAGATCACAAGTAGGCAGAGAGGCAGGCTCCCTGCCGAGTAGAAAGCCTGATGCCATGCGGGTCTCGACCCCAGGACTCTGAGATCATGACCTGAGCCAAAGGCAGAGGCTTTAACCCACTGGCCACACAGGTGCCCCATATTTCCTTTATTGTTACAATATTATATATACAATAAAGATTTGGAGTGAAATAGCCTAATTGGCATAAGATATCATGGGTCTGAAGTAACAGAGATTTAGGTTTTAATCCACTTTTATAATTTCCCAGCTATATTATCTTGGGCAGGTTAGTTGACATGAGATTATTTGCTCTTCTATAAAATGGGAATGCCAACAAGATGGTTGCAATAAATACATAAATAAGAAAATCTTACTATTTTAATCATTTTACCTCACTTATTTATCTTACTCATTCTTTAATCATGAACCCTTAAACCCTATTGCCATCTGCCTTCTGGATTATAGACAGGTTTTTTTGTTTTGTTTTTATAGTTTAAATAATTTGCTCAAACCATTTTTATTCATATATATTAAAACCTGTGCCTCTTATGAATGGACTTACCAAAAAGAATTAGCTGAACTCAGTTTTAGAAATACAAGGAAATGATTGGGGCACCTGGGTGGCTCAGTCATTAAGCATCTGCCTTTGGCTCAGGTCATGATCCCTAGGCCCTGGGATCAAACCCCACATCAGGCTCCCTGCTCAGCAGGAAGCCTGC
The DNA here is from genome assembly GCF_011764305.1 of Mustela putorius furo. Lineage (NCBI taxonomy): Eukaryota > Metazoa > Chordata > Mammalia > Carnivora > Mustelidae > Mustela > Mustela putorius. The sequence goes on from NW_025421998.1 coordinate 92,291,197, forward strand.
TTCTCCCTCTCCCACTCCCCCTGCTTGTATTCCCTCTCTTGGAGTCTCTGTCAAATAAATAAATTAATTTAAAAAAAATAGAAGAAAATGATTTTGGAACATAAACTATTAAAGATAAACTTTCTATACTGGGAAGTTCCGAGAACTAAGGTTTTGGCACTGTATTAACTTACTATAGTTAGTCTTTTTTTTTTAATCCATTTTAGCGAACACAGGTGAGTGAGAGGGGAGAAGGGAGGAGGGAGAGAGAGACTCTCAAACGGGCTTCACACCCAGCGGAGCCTGACAGGTTCCTGAGACCATGACCTGAGCTGAAACCAAAAGTCGGATGCCCAGTCAATTGAGCTACCCAGGTGCCCCTGCTATAGTTTTTGATGTGGCACATGCTTTATCACATTCTTTCATTTGCTGTCTCTTTTACCCTCTTTCCTTTGATTTCAGCTACTTTCTCTTGCTTAATTATAGTAGCATTTAAACAGTCTCAAGGCAGGGCACATGGGTGGCTCAGTGGGTTAAGTCTCTGCCTTCGACTCAGGTCGTGATCTCAGGGTCCTGGGATCGAGCCCCACGTCAGGCTCTCTGCTCAGCGGGGAGCCTGCCTCCCCCTCTCTCTGCCTGCCCCTCTGCCTACTTGTGATCTCTGTCAAATAAGTAAATAAAATCTTAAAAAAAAAATTAACTGGCTCAAGGCTCTTCCATCTCAGTCCCTCGTGCTCAGAGCAGAGAGAATCTGAGTTTCTCTCTCCTTCACCTTCTGCCTCTCCCCACCGTGTTCTCTCTCTCTGGAATAAATCCTCCCCCTGCCTTTTTAAAAAAATATTTTATTTATTTAACAGAGAGAGAGAGAAACAGAGAGAGAGATCACAAGTAGGCAGAGAGGCGGGCAGAGAGAGGGGGAAGTAGGCAGAGAGCCCTCAGGCTCAATCCTAGGATCCTGAGATCATGACCTGAGCTGAAGGCAGAGGTTTAACCCACTGAGCCGCCCAGGTGCCCCCGCCACCGCCTTTTTAAAAGATTTTATTTATTTATTTGAGAGAGGGAGAGGAAGCAGCAGACTCCCTGCTGAGCACAGCACCCAACTTTGGGCTCAGTCCTGGGGCTCCAGGATCATGACCTGAGCTGAAGGCAGACGCTTAATCCACCAGGCCACCCAGGTGCCCCTCTGGAATAAATCTTTTTATAAAAAGATAAAGATGCTTGGGTGGCTCAATTGGTTAAGTGTCTGACTCAGCTCAGGTCACAATCTCATGAGTCATGAGATGGAGCCCCCACACTGGGTTCCATGCTCAGCAGCGAGTCTGTTTAAGGATTCTGTCCCTCTGCCTCTCCCCCACTCTCTCCCAAAATAAATAATAAATCTTAAAAATAAATAAAAACACTCAATTTTTTTACACAAATACCTTTACAGCTACTACCTCTTCACAAATTAAGTCATTTAATAAATTGTACTCATTTTCTACGTTTTCGTGTTTTTTAAAAGTTTTTTATTTAAGTAATCTCTTCACTCAACATGGGGCTTGAACTCAGAACCCCAAGATCAAGAGTCACATGTTTCTCTGACTGAGCCAGCGAGGCACCCCTCATTTTCTGCATTTTAAAACATGAAATAGGCTGTAGTGACGTATAATTTATATAATAAATATACCCATTTTAAATGTGCAGGTTAGTGAATAAAGACAAGTGCATACATCTGTGTAGCAACCCCATTAAAACTATAGAACATTTCCATCAGACCAAAAGTTGCCCTGTGCCCCTCTGTCGTCTATTCCCCTTCCCCACCCCTGGTTGCTGTCAGCATAAATTAGTTTGGCCTGCTTAGGAATTTCATCCAAATGCACTCTATAGTATGTACTCTGGAGTAGACTTCTTTTGCTTAACATACTAATTTTGAGATTAATAATCCGTGTTGCATCATTTTCTGCATTTTTCACTGCCCAATCATCCTCAGTCCACTGTAATCTGGTTTCTGCCCCTCCACTCTACCTGAACTGCTTCGCAAGGTTACAAATGACCTTCAGGTCATTAAACTCAGGGATCATTCCTTACCTTGCTTGATCTCTAGGAAGGATTTTTTGTTTTTGTTTTTTAATAAACTCTACCCCTATGTGGGTCTTGAACTCATGATATCGAGCTCAAGTGTTCAATGCTTTACTTACTGAGCCAATTCGGTGCCACTCTAGGAAGCATTTGACACTACTGACCATTCTTTTTTCTTGGCTTTGATGACATCACATTCTTGTTTTCTTCTCTTGCTCTAGCCATCTGTCTTCAGTTTACGCTCCTGCATGTCCCTAATATGTTTGCATTGTTCAGGTTCAAGTCTAGGTTGTTACCTCACACGTGATATGCTTTCCCTGGGTGAAATCACCTCTACTTCCCAGGCTTCAATTATCATGAACAGGCTACCTCCAGTCCAAGCCCTCCTCTAGCCCTCTATGTCCAGCTGCTTCAAAGACAACACCACTTAGATGATTCAAAGGCATCTCAAATTCAAAGCATCCAAAATGGAACCTCATCATCTTCCCCTATAAGTCTCCTCTGATACTGACACCTGTACTCAGTCGTTCAAAGCAGAAAACAGGGTCATTCTTGACTGCTTTCTCCTTCATACCCTCAGTTAAATAATCACTGAATTAATTAGATTCTACTTCCTAAGAATCCCCTGAATCTCTCTAATACTCTAGTCCAGACCTCTTATCTCTTATTCCTCTTCCTTGAACCACTTGCTTGTCCCTTGTAAATGTAGCACATAAAGGCACAAATTTGGCTTCAGGGCACTTGCCAGTTGTGTAGGTAATAGCTTTGTATTGAAACTGAGCTACACTTTTGGTGGGTTTTTAGGGTTAACACAAAGTCTAGGGCCCACCAGGGTAGGCACTCTAAAAAATCCGCATCCACTTGAATCTAGAACCCTGAAGTTCACCCTCAAAGATGAACTGTAAGTAAAAAAATCCTTGCCAGATTCTCTGCTGATTTTTTTGTCATTTTGATGGTCAAGAGGAATTGAGGCCTTGAACCTGTATTACAGTGGTCCTTGACTAGTAAGGTCTACAGTTACCTATCAGAAAAATAAAAAGCTTTGGAGGAAGATAGCATAATATCCTACCTCGATTTGTATTATTCCTGTATGTAATTTTTAAAAAAGATTTATTTGTTTATTTATTTGACAGAGAGAAATCATAAGTAGGCAGAGAGGCAGGCAAAGGGAGAGGGGGAAGCAGGCTCCCCACTGAGCAGAGAGCCTGATGCGGGGCTTGATCCCAGGACCCTGAGCCCATTACCTGAGGCGAAGACAGAGGCTTAACCCACTGAGCCACCCAGGCACCCCTCTTATATGTAATTTTTCAAAAATATGGCTCAACATATAAAGATAACCAGACATACAAGAAAACAAAGAGTCCATGAGTGAAAACCAGCAGAAACAACAGGCAACAGAAATATAACTACAAAAAACTTCAGATAATTGGATTTAGCAAACTCAGATTACAAAGAAATTATGTTCAATAGCGTCAAAGAATAGCCAGGCTTGGAAATTTTACCAGGGAATCAAAAACTATTAAGAAATGACATAGTAGACTTGAAAAAGAAACCAATAAAAATTCTAGAACTGAAAAAATAAATAATTCAGTTGATCCATTTAACAGCAGACTAGATACAGCTGAAAGGAGACTAATGAACTATCACATTTGTCATAATATCAAGAAGACAGCTTGGCAAGACAAGGTAGAAAATGGAGACTAAAGAGATTACAGTGAAAACCGTCTAATAAACACTTGGAGTTTCAGAAGTGGATGCGTGAGAAACAATATTTAAGAATAGCTAAACATGGGGTGCCTGGGTGGCTCAGTGGGCTAAAGCCTCTGCCTTTGGCTCAGGTCATGATCCCAGGGTCCTGGAGTCAAGCCCCGCATCGGGCTCTCTGCTCAGCAGGGAGCCTGCTTCCCTTCCTCTCTGTCTGCCTCTCTGCCTGCTTGTGATCTCTGTCTGTTGAATGAATAAATAAAATCTTAAAAAAAAAAAAAAAGCTGAATGAACCCTAAAAGCAGAAAAAAAACTAATCCACACCCAGATACACCATAGTAAAATTGCAGGATACCCAGAGTAAAAAGAACAGAATTTTAAAGCAGCCAACTATCTGCAAAGGGGTGACAGACTTCACAGGAGCAATGGAAGGTAAAAGGAAAAAGAAAGGTGGAATGAACCCATTTAAATTCAAACCTAGAATTTTATACCCAATAAAAATACCCACCTAGAATTAAGAAAGGGAAAAGAAAGATAGTTTCTGATCAACAGGAATGGGACAGTTTCCCATTAGCAGACCAATGTAAAAGCAAACTCTGAAGCAGATTAGGCAAACTTCTGTAAAAAGCCAGATAGTAAATATGTCAGTCTTGCTGGCCATACAGTATCTGTCACAACCACTCAATGCTGTGGTAGTGCAACTGCAAAAGCAACTAGAGACAATAGTAAATGAATGAGCCTGGAGGCAGTCCAATGAAACTATTCAGAAAAATGGGCAGTGGGCTGGATTTGGCCTGTGGACTGTAGATTGCTGACTCATGTCCTAAAGTTTAAACTTCAGACAAAAGGGAAGTGATCCCAGATGGAAAGGCAGAGATTCCAGAAGGAATAAAGAGGAAAAAAAAAGTGGCAAATGAACAGTATATGAAGTTGGGTTTTAAAGAACATAGAACTAAAACACATGATAATGGATACATAACTTCAGGAAAGGTTAATTGGAGTTAGTTTTCTAAGTTTTTTGTATTATTTGGGGGAAGTGAAAAGGTACTGGTTAAGAATGCCTATTATAACTTTTAGGGTAACTACTAAAATAAGAATAAAACTTCCAAACTACTAGAAGGGCGGAAAATGGAATGATTAGAAAGCAGACAGGAAAGGAGAGAAAATTGAATTGTTGAGACAAATAGACAAAATGAACTTTAAGCCCAAACATGTGAGTAATTACATGGATATAAATGAATAAATTCAATTATAAGTGAATATCGGATTAAATTAAAAAAAAAGTATGCTGTTTTTAGGAGACCCATTTAAAATGTAAGCAACCAGAAAAGTAGGAAGTAAAAAACTAAATTCTCTTCATTAACACATTATTCAACGTGTGGCTCTGCTTTTCACCTAAGGATATTGTCTCATACTGTATATATGTATATATACTATACCTCTCTCTAGGACAGAATAATCTGTACACTTTTATTTTTATTTATTTTAAGATTTTGTTTGACAGAAACACAGCGAGAGAAGGAACACAAGCAGAGGGAATGGGAGGAGGAGAAGCAGGCTTCCCACGGAGCAGGGAGCCCAATGTGGGACTCAAACCCAGGGCTCTGAGATATGACCTGAGCTGAAGGCAGACGCTTAAGGACTGAGCCACCTAGGAACCCCAGTTTACTGTAAATTGTTTTTAATGATATTAATAGTTTTGGAGTTGTTGGAATTTTGAGTTCTTTGAATAATTGGAGGGAAACTATTTTGTCAGCTACAAAAGACAACGTAGTTTAAGAAATTTTATTGGCCCAATATGCATTTTAGTTATTTACTTTTTTATTTTTCCCCTAGTAATCTCTACACCCAATGTGGGGCTTGAACTCACAGCCCTGAGATCAACCTCTGAGTCAGCCAGGTGCCCCTTGGCCCAATGTGCATTTAAACGGATCTTGGGACTACAACTATTACTTTGTTTTTTTCTTGCTAATAGATTATAAGTTCCAGGTTGATGCACATAAATTTTTTTTTAATATTTTTATTTATCTGACAGCAAGAGAGGGAACACAAGCAGGGGGAGTAGGAGAGGGAAAAGCAGGCTCTAGGCCAACCAGAGAGCCTGATGCCATCCCAGGATCCTAGGATCAGAACCCAAGCCAAAGACAAACGCTTAACGACTGAGCCACCCAGGCGTCCCTGATGCACATAAAAATTTTTTTTTTAAAGATTTTATTTATTTGACAGACAGATCACAAGTAGACAGAGCAGCAGGCAGAGAGGGGGAAGCAGGCTCCCTGCTGAGCAAAGAGCCCAATGCGGGGCTCAATTCCAGGACCCTGAGATCATGACCTCAGCCAAAGGCAGAAGCTGAACCCACTGAGCCACCCAGGCGCTCCGCACATAAATTTTTTTTTTTTTAAAGATTTTATTATTTATTTACTTGAGAGAGAGACAGTGAGAGAGAGCATGAGCGAGGAGAAAGTCAGAGGGAGAAAGCAGACTCTCCATGGAGCCGGGAGCCTGATGCGGGACTCCATCCCGGGATTCCGGGATCATGACCTGAGCCGAATGCAGTTGTCCAACCAACTGAGCCACCCAGGTGTCCCTCCGCGCATAAATTTTTATAGAATTTTTTTTTTTTAAGATTTTATTTATTTATCAGAGAGAGAGGGGGAGAGAGCGAGCACAGGCAGACAGAATGGCAGGCAGAGGCAGAGGGAGAAGCAGGCTCCCCGCCGAGCAAGGAGCCCAGATGTGGGACTCGATCCCAGCACGCTGGGATCATGACCCGAGCCGAAGGCAGCTGCTTAACCAACTGAGCCACCCAGGCGTCCCCGGCACATAAATTTTTAATGAAAAAATGTTACCATTACTTTTCCAAGTATCTAGGAAGTACCTATGTCTTATTTTAAGTAATTAATATTTTATAAAAAAGTCAAAATATCAAGCTCAGCATTTTCTGTTAGCTTATTTAGTCACAACAATGTTATGAGGTATGTGTGTTTAGATCTATAAATACGAGATTAAGGAATAAATTGCTTAAAGTTCTAGTTAGCAATCACTTGACTAAAATTTTAAATCCAAGGTGATGGCAAGCTATGACCACACAGGCTTTTTTCCCCCACTGTCAGTGCTGCCAATACACTGAAAAGGCCTTATTCTTCAAACTTATCTTTTAAGCAGGAAAAAGAAACTTTCTACAAAATCACCTTTCCTGAGGATACTGCTGAATTTTTATAGTTCCAAATTTAGCCCAACAGCTTCCCGTTAAAAATGATCATAATCAGTCTGAATGGGTTAGATCATGTTTCCTAGTGTATTAATTTCAGGTGATATTTCCTGAACTTAATTTATCCTAATGGGGTGGGGAGTGCTGTTAAGCCTCTATGCATAGAGGAAGAGAAATGACCCGGATTTCACAACTCGAGGGCTCCTTTTGGAGGAGGTCAAGGCAGCAGTGAGGAAACGTGGAGCGTCCAGTATTCTGGGTGAGCCCCTGAAAACGAGTTAATTGGGCAGCGAATAATCATTAGAAATACGCCTCTATTAGCTACTAAGACTGCTAACCTCAGTCGAACCAACGGGCAAGGTCTCCACGCACTTTCGACTCGGGATAGCCCTTTGGCACATTTGCTAATCTGGGTCTGTTTCGGCAGCACAGCATAGTGCCGCGCAGCCCTGGCCCACTCGCAGCTGGTAGCGTGAGGTTTGCAGCCTCGGGCGGATCCGGCTCGAGGGTCGTTTGATAACCAGAGTCTCGCGAGATCTGGGGGGAAGGGGCGGGAGAAGTTCGCGTGCACGCGCCCCAGAGCCGTTAGGGTGGAACTCTCTCCTGGGCGGGGCGGGTGGAGCAAATACAGTTGGACGCCAGTTGGTGGAGCCCCCGCGGGAAACAACTAAGCGCGAGGAGCGTGCGCGCTCACGTCCCGACGACGGCGGCGGCGAGCGGCGTCAGAGCTTGAAGGGGGGGCCGACGGCTTCTGGCGGGTGGCGGTGTTGGAGGCGAGAGCTTGCTTAGCACGTACCGCTTCTATCCCAAGAGCCGACGGAGAGTGAGGGAACGAGGGCTGCTTTCGGGGGCTGCTGCCTTCTTCTTACACATCGTCGTGAGGAGCGCAGTCGGGACTCTCCTACAAGCCCTGCGGCTCCCTTTCCACACGCCTTGAGGCGGCGGCGGCGGCGGCAACTGAGACAGCGTCTCACCTTCCCCCACCCCTTCCCCTGTCCCCCCTGCCCGAGAGGGCCCGGTCTGCGCCCCACCCCCGCCCGCTCGCTACGCCGCCGCCATGTCGGCGCAGGCCCAGATGCGCGCAATGCTGGACCAGTTGATGGGCACCTCCCGGGACGGTAAGTGTCTGCCAGTGCCCTGGGGGTGGGGGAGGGGACGGGGAAAGCGAGAGGAAGGGGCTCCTCGGGCGTACCTGGGCTTGCGTGTGTGGCTGAGTAAGGGGCTCCCAGATTGGTAACACGAGGTCCCGGCTCCCGTCCCATCCAATCAGGGCTGGGCAGGCGGGCTTGGGGGGCGGTGACCGAGCGGATTGGCGGGAACCGCTGCCAATGGGGTCAGGCGGGGCCTGGAGGCAGAAAGGAGAGTTTGAGATTCAATGTTGACTTGTCTGGGACGGCAGAGCCCTCGTCTCTCTTGGCGTAGTCGGTCATCCCGTTTTGTGGCTGATTAGGTACCGGTGAACCGCTAAGGCCTCCTCCCCCTGAATTCCTTAAGCCTGAGCTTTGGGATCGTCCCTCGCCGCCGCCCTCCAGAGCATGCGGAGAGAATTGCCCCACCCCATCCCCCCGCCCCTTACCTGGGTCCGGAGAGAAGCTTCACTAGGAACCCAGTCCCAGAAGTGTACTCTCGCTCCCCACAGAAACAATCCTTCTGGAAAAATCTGACCCAAACCATGGTTTCTTGAAGTGGGTGTGTTTGGCCCCATTTTGTGAAAAGAAATGTTACGGCTTGTTTTTTTCCGAGAGACCTCCATTTTGTTAGAGAATTTAATAAAAGCTTTGTTCAGTAAATATTGACAAATCTTGCATGTGCCCCCAAATAGAACCATTTTGAAAATGTGCCCAGTGAAATAGAATTGAGGGAAACAACGGTCCTTTTAGACACTTAGGTTAGAATTTGTGTAGAAAATTACTAATTGCGGATATTTTTGTCTTAAAGAGAATTTCTAAGTAAAAAGATGAAATGCTTTTGCTTTTTTGGTGATGATGACAATGTATTATCAAATTGAGCTCAAATAATGCTAATACAGAGGAAAGGTCTAGTTCAGTACTTTCTTAAAAGCAAAACACTTGCTTATTTTTATGTTGCTTGTTTAGCAGATCGTTTCTTAGCCATTAAACAAATGCTTTTTTCTTGAAAAGTTACTTAAATTGCTTGGCGTAAGAAAAAAGGCACACTTATATTTTTAAGTTGCTCTTGTAATTTTCTTGAATACTTTGCAGCAAAATATGTGAGTAGATTTAAAAAAATGTACTGAATTGAGGTATTTTTCGCAGTGCATACAGAGAATGGCTTTTCAGGATTCACAGTTCAGTTTTCATAAAAGCCCATATTGGGAATTTGTCTTAAATAGGACGTACAGACAAATAGGTGGAGTTGTGGCAAACCTACTTGTGGTTGTGTAGAGAGGAGGGGAAATTGGGAAGGAAATGAATTTTGTGTAGTAAACCCTTGAAAGTTAACATTAATTAAAATTGCCCCTGGAACTTTTTACATGTTCATTTTTCACTGTTAGATATCTAAGAATGGTTATTTTGTAACTACAGCATGTCTTAACATTGCTCCTTTTCCATAATGAAGACCATATTGGGAAGGGACCTAATTCAGGATTTTAGCCGACAGAGTAACTAGTTTTTGTAATAAAAGTAAGAAAATCATTTAAGATTTTACATGAATCTTTTAATCCTAGATGGGTACCATTTTTGGTACCTTCTGCATGGATTGAATTTTCTAATTTCACTGGGAGGGTAGTTGGATCAAAGTAATTGCTGTCACCTGATATCATCTGATACATTTCCAAATGAGGTAGCCAATCTAGTATTGCAAAGCTACATTTAAAAAAAAAACATATATATATAAATATATTCTTGTGTGTGTAGTCAGCAGAAACATGGATTTCTTAAAATCCATTCTGCTTTGTATACAGATAAATTTACTTTTTTTATGTGAATGTTACCGGATTTTTTTTGCCTCCAGACTAAGAGGATTTACCAATGAACTCATGTTAACGAGTCCACGATATTATTTAGCTGAAATGACTGGATTTTCACTGCTGTGTTGGGCCAGAAGTAAGAAACCTACTACTTTGAAGGAAAAGAAATGAATGTTTTTTTAGATACCCATATTAGTTCTTTTATGTATACAAGATAAGAATCAGAACATTCTTTTCCTGACCAGATAATGAGTTTACATATTTCATCTTACGATTCAGGACCTTTAAATAATTAGGATTGTTCTTCTTTAGCATACAGTCAACTTCAAGTTATCCAGGGGTAGGAGAATACGTTCCTGAATAACACCATATAATTTTAAAACCATAAAATGGAAAGCTTTGTATTGGACAAAGGAACAGCTTACAGGGAATGCTGTTGGGTGTCTTTGGCACTAGAGGTGAAAATGGGGATCCAAGAGGTGGGAGAGAGATGGAAAAGGTAGGTAGGGGAGGGTGTGTTTAAGGCAGTTATGCTCCCCCCCCCCCTTTAAAACAATCATTCCAGAGACTGACTATAAAACAGCTACTGTCTTCTGGGACTGTGTGACTCAAGGTTGTAATAACCCCTCCTCAACCTTTAGTGTCCTGTCTCTGAGGGAATCTGAAGTGGCACAAGAGGCCTAGGGCACTGGGAAAACTTTGTTTCCCTTTCACCTTCCCGTCTCCTCCACCAATAAAAATACTTATTCCTTCTTCCCTTCTCCCAACTCAGTTTTTATTAAGTTCTTTTTTAAGCTCTTTGGAGATGTAAGTCTATTAAAAGTACCTTATTTTGAGTTACTTAATTCAGCTAATCCTGTAGATTACCTAATCTTTATTGAAATTCTCAGAAATAGGAATTTTAGTGTCAGGGAAATGGAGAGGTAATTTTGGATCACTGGGCACTCCCAGAAAGGACAGTCTTGGGTGAGTGGTGGAAGTGGGGGGCGTTGGACACCAGAGGGCAGCATGATGGTGCTGGGAGGCTGGGCAGGGGGTTGACCAGGTGGTGGGAGAGGAATGCATAAGGGTGGTGGGAGGGCCAAAGACAAACTTTGCCTTCTTTGCAATTTTGCCTAGGGCCCTGGTGGTGGCAACCGCCTGTGTGCCACTGAAAATCGTGCCGATGCCTGGCATACTGCATAAATGGAAGCAGGGTACCGCGTGAGTTGAAACATTGGTCACACTATATAAAGTTTGTATATGTGAATCAGTGTAACTCATACCCATGTAACTGGGGGTCTGACTGTATTTGGATTTTTCTGATAAGGCATCATGGGCTAAGGAAAAAGAGTCCTGGGCTGAGACTCAGGAGACCTGGTTTCTAGCCCCAGCTGTACCTCTAATTGTAACCTTGGGTAAGTCACTTAACCTTTTTTGCCTCAAGTTAAATCAATAATCTGTTAAATGGGAAACCAAATAATTTCCTATGTTACACTCAAAAAATGTTGAAAAATAAGTATATTTTAAGTTTCTTTAGGAGAGAGGAACCATAAGTAGATATAAATTAGTATGTTATTTTATCTGAAGTTCGAGGTAAATTAAACTTTATAAATACCTTTTTGTTGTAGTTGTTGGCATTAGTAGAAGGGAGAGGGATAATGTTTTTTTTCCCTGAGTATAGTCCATTTGAAAGGAGGGAGGATCAGCAAAGGAGAATTCAAGCAGCAATTTGAGAATTGTCTATGTGACAGTTGGAGGAACTCGTGTCCTTGCATAGACTAGTTATTTTTTCTGAGTTTGGTTAATTGCAGAAATGTCCCTTAGCTAAAACTTTTGCCAGCAAATAGACTTTGGTTATAAGCCTCTGGTCCTGACCCCTAAAAGGCCTGGCAAGGTACAAGGGAGAGGAATTAAACAAAATTGTGGGCATGAATTTAGATTATATCCTAAGTTTAGAAACCAGGGAATTTAGAGAATTAGTTTGAGGACTCCATATTTTTAAATTACTTACAGCCTTTAAATGGCAGAGATCATCTTGGAAAGGTTAAAACAGGCCGGGAATGACAATCATCCCCAGCATCTTCCCTTTCTGTAGTTCATGTCCCAAGCGACCAGTGAATTAATAGAATGTGGAAAACAATAGAATTTTATTGCAGTATTAGTTGCCCATTATGGTTAGGGAATGTCTAGGGCAAGTTAAAGCTTTCAGATAATTGTACCTATTTTTTAGGGTAATCCTTCTAAACATACAGTGATGTGTTTCCTTAGTTAATAGAGTACATTTAGTCATAATTTGTCAGTTACATTGTATAGTAGTTTTATAGAATGTAAAATAAAAGGTACTACTCATCCTAGGAGGTAACCAGGAAAATAAAGTTCAGTAAATCATTTACTTGTTCCTAATATAAGTTTAGTGATACGTAACTTGAACCTGTAGGATAGTATGACATTGCTGCCTTTCTGCAAAATAAATCATTGAATCAAAGATAGCAGTGTTATCTTCAGTGGATTTTCTTCATAAAGTCATCTTTACTGTAATCTGTGTTTCTTGACTTGTCATCAACATTGAGAGCATTTTTTTTTAAATTTTTCTCATTAGCATAATGAGCCATATTTATTTCTTGGTCAGTTGTATACCATTCTATTCCACTTGGATTGTTCATTATAAGTGAAGGAGGCATAGCCTTTAATGTATAAGCACACATTTTAAAAAATAATAATGGGGTATATCTTACTCCAGAGCTTGTAATTCTTTTAACTTAAGAAATTTTGGCAAAAATAAGGTTAAACAGTAGTTAAACATCAGGCTAAATAAGAGTTCTGCTGAATATTTGACTTAGAGGTTCAGGCATATCAAAGCAGTGAAAGCCCTGTTAACATCCATATGGTGAGTCTATTTTAAACAAAGTTTAATTCATTTTACATTTTGAACTCTGAATATTTGTCTGCAAAACAGTCCAGAAAATAGTAATGGTATCATTTCATGTAATCTTGTTTTCTTCTTGGATTCTCTATAGTCATTTAGCTTTCCTCAAGGAAGCCTATGCTTGTGAGGTATTCTTTTGCTTTGGGTAAAGAATAAAGAAATAAATGGAAACCAAAGAAAAATCATTTTGTTTATCACTACATAAGCTCTGTAAGCAACAAATAAATGCTTTGATTTGGATAAGTGTTACATGAGGAAAAATGGTGGTGAGCTGCACGTTCATCATAGGTAGGAAAGGTGTCATGGATCATGGTCTTAATGAGTCAGATAGTGGTGTTGAGTACTCGGTGGTTTATACAGACATTAAAGCTTGAAGTTGCTAAGAGTTCAGGCAAGCAATGGGGTTGCAAAGATAGGTAGATGGCTTAAAACTGAAGGTCACCTAAGTGTGGGCAAAACTAGATCAGTGAGGGAAATGCTCCTCAAGGATGGAATTCTAGAAAGGTACATGAAATGGATTGAATCCTACAAACCTGGGGCTATTAGTATAGTCTACAAGGAAGTACCTTATAAACGAATAAACGATTGTTTTAACCACTCAGTCAGTCAACTAAGAAATTGTAGACAAGTTGAAGAAAGTTGGAACATTTTGCTGGAGAAGGAATGAGGGAGTAAGAGGGTACATTTCTGACAGGAATCTTGTGAATTCACCTGCAGAAAAGTCATTCTGTACCTTTTTGGTTTAAATTCTCATGCAGTAGTAGCCGCTAGGGTAAAAATTGGAAGCAAGGCCAAAATACATCAGTTAATCAGTTTTTGTAAGGTGACTGAGGTTATAGAGTAGTTTTGTAAAAACTGAGTAAATGGGGACGCCTGGGTGGCTCAGTGGGATTAAAGCTTCCACCTTCGGCTCAGGTCATGATCTCAGGGTCCTGGGAGCCTGCTTCCACCTCTTTCTCTCTCTCTGCCTACTTGTGATCTCTGCCTGTCAAATAAATTATAAATAAAATCTTTAAAAAAAAACCTGAGTAAATGTATTTTGCTCTTTTAACATGGGCTAGCGAAAGGGGTCTTTAAAAATTTTTTTTATTAAAAAAACAAGAAAGTTCACTAGATATTGATCCATATGTTCTAATTTAGTTGTGAACCATGTGCATTGATGTTTGACCTGTGTGATTCAACATGAAAAGAATTTAACCAGATGCCCTTGCTGAGTCTTTTGTCATGTCTCTTGAATGCATGGTAAATTGTTTTGTTTTTATCTTCTTGAGACTTCAGTTTTCTCTTTCAGAGTAAAACTTTCCAGAATTTTACCTTTTAATAAAATAAGTTGGATATTAATTGGTTATTATCTATGGGATACTTAACTGTTCACTGCCTCTTTATTTTGTCCTGTTACTAGATTACGCAGTATACCCTTTTTTAGTTATTTGAAGGTATATTTTAGATCAGGATTAGTACTGTGGCCCACCTGCTTTTTGTAAATAAAGTTTTATATGAATACAGCCATGCCCATTTGTGTACCTACTGTCTTTTGCTGCTTTTCCTTGAAACAGCAGAGTTGAGTAGTTGCAAGAGATCTCTATAGCTGGCGAGTTTGAAATGTTTGCTGTCTGGCCCTTTAGGAAAAAGCTTGTTGACCACTGTTTTGGTGAGTGATTCTCAAAATGTGGTCCGCAGACTTTAGCAGTACCTGGAGACTTGTTAGAAATGCAAATTCTTGGGCTGACTCCAGAAATTCTGGGGATTGGAGCCAATAATCTGTGATTTAAACAACCTTCTACCTGATTCTTATGTGCAATAAAAGTTTGAAAAACTCTGTTCTAGATAAGTGTTTCCCAAGTGTTCGTCTCACATACCACCTTGACTGTTTTTTAAACCCTATTTTCTGTTTTTTAATATTTTCTAAACATAAACTCACTTTCTAAAAACTTAATTTTAAAATGAAAATTTATGTCACCAGAAAAATACAAAGAGAACAACATGATATTTTTTAAAATATTTTTTTTCAAGATTTTACTTATTTATTTGACAGAGAGAGGGAATACAAGGAGGGAGAGTAGGAGAGGAAGAAGCAGACTTCCTGCTGAACAAGGAGCCTGAAGCAGGGCTTGATCCCAGGACCCTAAGATCATGACCTGAGCCAAAGGCAGACACTTAACAACTGAGCCACCCAAGCTCCCCAACAATATGATGTTTTAAGAGATAAAACTTAGGCTCAAAAAAATTCAAGAAAAAGCTTAGACTCTGTTGTCACACATGTTAAACATTACCCTATTAGAGGTATGGACTTGATCGTGTACTTCTAAAGTTAATCATGATGATAATCACTAAATAATTCAGTGGTGCTTAAAATGTTGGTGAAATCCTGTTGGTGAAATTGGATAACACCTAAAATCATCTTTTGTATAAATCTCATGCTTTGAAAAATACCGTTCTAGTGAAAGAAAAAGCTGTTTTAACTACATACCCAAGCCCTGAAGTAGAAATGACCAGAAGAAGCACATACCTGTGAGATGGAGCGATCTAGTATCCCTAGAGGTTCGTCTAGTCCTCAAGGGTGAAATTACTTTATTTAGCTTGAATTCTCTCTCCTCAGTAGTGGTTTGGCCAATGGTAGCCAGCAGTTCTGCAGGACTTCACCAACCTGTTTCACAAGGGGCATGTGGAAAGGTGCCTGGCTCTGGGAAAGGCTACTTATAAAAGATTAACCCCTGGACTAGAAACTGTGGGTGAGGTGGCTGTGGTTTTACCTTGCAGATAGGGGAACAGCAGGACAAGCTTGCTAGAATAATAGTTGATTCTGGAAACCATGTGGTCGTATTTTGAGAAATTCCCATGTTATTTTACTTTCCTCATGGTATTAAAAGGATACTTCCCTGGACATAGTGTTCTCTTTATTTACTGGCTGATGTGTTTTAGAGTATAATAATTGTTAATAGGAATAGAATCTTTCTTTCCTGAATATCCCCAGGTTGCTGATTTGCTTTAGTTACTTCTTTTCCTTAGAGATTATGGACACATGGGTTTCTGTTGTCTTTTGTATCTGCAGTAAAGTAGTGATGTAGGACTCTAAACTGACAGGCTAGTGGGAAATGAAGGTTTACACATGAACAATTATGTTTATTTTTAATTGATGAATTCTATGGTGTTGATTGTATGGGTCTTATTTGGCAAAAACTTAAAAAAATGCAGAAGACTATCAGACACCTATAGGAGTGAACAAGTGTTACTTTGTTCAAACTAAAAACAAAATATTGCAAATGAGGTTCTTCTCTCCACTTCACAGTCACAGTTCTTTCCCCAGAGGCCATCCTAGTGAATTTGGTGTGTATTCAGCGTGACACAGTATTTCTGCTGTTGTTTCAGTAGTTGCAAGGCTCAGTCTCCTTCATTGTAATCTGTTTTTCATTTTAACTTCCTTTATCATTGAGTTGTCTGTCACTTCTGTCCTTTGATATTCTCATTTCTTTTCTTATTTCTTTCCTTCACTATTTTTTGATTTGGGGAGGCTAAGCCTTGGGGAGGCTTAGCTTTTATTGCTATAGCCGGCTGACAAGAATTTGTCTTTTTGATAAATCAACCAATCACTTTCTCTTTGGTTCTTTTCAGCTATTTCTTCATAGCCAGAGATAGCTTTCATTACTTCTGGTTTTGTGTATAGAAAGTTCTGGATGATAGAGGGCACCAGATATTCCCAGTATAAGTGTTACTGTATCAGAATTTGCAGCTCTGCAAGTAAGTATCAAAATGGAAAATTTAGCAGGCTGCAGCTTTTTAATGACCATCTTTCCTGTCTGACATATATCATAAAACACATTCTATATAATCTGCTTTTAGAACTTCATTTTTAGGTAACAGTTTATTCAGGCTTTTCTGATATATCTCTTATATCTAAAAGGAGAAACATGTTGATAGGTATCGTAAAGTGCCTTTCCACCACCAGCCCTGCTGTGGCCAAGAGTCTTTGCTTGTGTAATGAGAGAAGATTAGGGGTGGAATAGAACCCTTGGAATGTAGCTACTTTAGTATTCCTGTTCTCACATCTCCATCACCATTGTTAGTTCTTAAATATCCTGTAAGCTTTTTCACCTAATATCCTGGCTGTTCCTCTGTCTCATTGGTTACAGTTCTGTTACATGGTTATTCTTTTCTTTCTTTTTAAGATTTTATTTATTTATTTTTTTGACAGAGAATCACAGCAACAGAGGGAACAGAAGCAGGGGGACTGGGAGAGGGACAAACAGGCTCCCACTGAGCAGGGAGCCCGATGTGGGGCTCCATCCCAGGACCCTGGGATCATGACCTGAGCTGAAGGCAGCCGCTTAATGACTGAACCACCTAGGTGCCCCTACATGGATTTTCATAGATAAGCAGGCTGGTAGATTTAAAAAGTTAACTTTAGCATTATTAATCTTTGATCATATTCAGTAAGAATGAACTTGTTCTAGCAGTTTCTGCAATGGGCATTGCAGCTCTACAGTGGGCATTGCCTGGGTGTGTTTTGGGGGTTCTCATAGGGGTAATAGTAGTACTTATTTGTGATTATAAACCTACAGACCCTATGGAAAGATTAAGAGGGATAGCTTTCTGGACCATATAGTACCCTTATTTTTGCATTTTCTGGGGAGAAAATAAATTTGCTACTAGTTACTTGGTATGGCTTTGTAAGTTCTGTTAGATAGAAGTGACTTAATTTGGAAGGGACAATGCCATAATTGGTTTTTTCCCCTGCCATCTTTGAGTACATAATAAATACATTCCTGAAGAGTTTGATATGTATCACGTTGTGTTAACTGTTTCAAAACCCCTCTAGTCACAATATATTAAGACATGGTAATGAGTCATTTTACAAAACAAATTGTGTACTTTCAACTGTATAAATATTCAGTGAATTAAACTAAGTGTGTAAACAATGCATGGAATAATAGGTTTTTTTAAAAGGATAATTACAGATCATTCTTATAGATGAGCTTTAGGCTGAATTCTAAAGGAACAGCAAAGGTAGGTGAGAGAAGTTAGTGGAATTGATGTGAAACTTTGAGAAGACTATAAAAGTAATCACATGGGTTTTTCAGTGTAGCAGTCATGGTGCAGCAGGAATCTCCTTTCACCCCTGAAGACAAGGGCTTCCTGGGACAGGCTTCCTGCCCTGTATGAGACTAGAAATTGGCCACCAGTCTTTATAGAGTTTCTGTGTTACTAGGTGGACTCAGTAGCCGATATATTACAAGAAGTGGTAATAAGAGGGTGAAACATTTCTCTACATTCGATGATTCCGAGGGCACAGGGAAATGAGAAACTAAGCTATCGGTATATACCTCTTTTTCTTGCTCTCCTTTCCTTTCACTGAGGGGTATGGATTTTATTTCAGAGGGAATGTACCTATCCTGTCTTAACCCAGTGGTGACACTTGGCTCCTAACAATTGTACCTGTGGGGAGGGGTTTGGTTGTCACATTGGAGAATATGGGAGGGCTTTCTCTCTCCTGGCCCCATTTATAAGCTAGGGGTTGCTTCCATTTGCTTTGTGTGCTATTGAGTTTTTCTCTGTTTTCCCTAAGCTAAGTTCTAAGCTAATTCTATACGAAAGAAATACTAATTAGTTGTTTTTATAAATTGCTTGCCTTAATGCCTGATAATATGCAGTAAAATAAGGATTCTGCATACCATTATATATGTCAAATATTACAGAGTTTAAGGTTCTTTTAATTACAATACTAAACTCAGTTCACTTTTGCTTAGCCTTCACAGTTGTTGATCACATAGCATGGTCATCCACTCACAGCTTAAAAAAATACAGGGAGCATCGGAGAGAATGGGTAAAGTAAAATTTTGATGTTTTTAAAATAGCACCTAAATCTATGAAAGTTTATTTGATTTATTGTTTGTATGGGAGGGAGAGGGTGGTGGCACTGGGAGGGGGGTGGGTATTGGGAAAATAGCATGCACCATGTAAAATGATGTCAGATACCATCTAGGCTGAAGTTTTAAGTGTTACTACTACTGTTGAAGTCTAAGTCAGTTTCAAAAGAGACAGGACCATAAAATAACAGTGTTGGGATTTACAGTGGGCTTATTTTTCTCTCCCAACAAACTGAAGAGGATTTTGAGCATAGCAGTATTTGAGTACATTCTGGGCTGGAGCTGCCTTTTCAGAGTGGCCTATCTGTATTCTCCAAGTGAAACTGCTTCAGTACCATGTTAGGCCCTGTTAACTCATGGAGAAACTTTGAGAAGAATAATAGGCATTCCAGTTTTTGTTGGTATACTTGCAACTCAGGTATTCCCAAATACAAATTACAATGTATGAAACTCATGAAGGGGTTGAAGCAAAGAGAGAACTAAAGAAAGTTGTTAGTCTGAAATTAGTTGCTTAGTAGTAAGTATTAAACAGAAATTTTGATGCTTTCAGTCAAATGAAGGACACTTTGCCTACCAAAGTTCCAAATCAAGTTACTAATTCTAAAAACTTGGATTGTAGTTATGTACAAAGCCTAATTAATAATTGTAGAGGTTACAGGGTAGAGAAACCTCCATGTTTTTATGGGTAGGACACTGTATTGCTGTAACTCAAATAACTTGGTTTAATCTCTGTCCTGTTATTTTTAAACTTTTAAAACTTTGTTTACACATTAAACATCTGGATTGAAGAAAAAAATTAAATCAGGTTTTACTCAGAAAATGCTATTCTGGCCCTAGCTTTGCTATTCCTCCACATGTAGCCATTTGCCAAAGCCAAATTTGACTTGGAGTATTTACTATTCCCTAAATCCTTCTGCCTACATAAGGTTTGTTAAAGATAATACTCCAGTTTGAAATGTTCTTCTTCTTTCTTGTGGTCTGAGTCCTCTATCTTTTCTTTAAATTTTGGCTTCTGCTTTTTGTATGAAGCCTTTTCTAACCTCTCCATCCTTGGTGGCCATTCTACTCTTAGAATTCCTGAAGTACTACTGTTAGAGACATCCATTTGGCTCTTGGGTCATGCTACCTTTATTACTTGTTATTTCATTAACTGTCCTGTTTCTCTATCAACATCATGGACTCCTTGAAGGTAGAGAGCTTGTAATTATATGCCTATTTGTAACCCCATTGACTAGCACAGAGGGGGTATGTGCACTAAGAGGTTTGATTCTATCATTTGGATCCAGTGTTAGTGTAAGAGGGTAACTGTTTTTTTTTTTTTTAACTCAGGTTATTTTTATATGAATATGTGCCCAGAAAATCCAAAGATAAAAGATTTGAATTCATAAAGTGATTCTTTTTATTAAAAGATTTGGTTTATAATTATTTTCTATTAATTGTAGTCCCCCCCCTTTTTTTTTTTTTTAAATGGGCACTGCTTTACCTAGTTTCTTTTGAAAAACATGGTTTGGGCCAGATACCTTGATAGAAACCAAAATTACCAGTATTTTTATTTTAAAATTCTTTGTTGGTTTAGCTAAATTAAGCGTTTCATGGCATAAGCCCAAATAAGTTTATTAAGTACTGCATGGTAATGTAGCCAAATTATTTTAGGATGTTAACCTTAAAGTCTCTTAAGTAAAACTTTAAAAATATCATTTACCAGATACTTAGTTGCTAATCCATCTTGGGATATTTCTGTATCTGAAATTATTAGTGGTTTTATTATTTCTTGGTCTTAGAGGTTTTCGTAATATGTAAGCTGATATTTGATAGCTGTATTTATTGTGTTTGCACTTATCAAATGTTTATAGAGCAAGCACTCTTTTTTAAAAAATATATTTTATTTATTTGACAGACAGACGGAGAGAGATCACAAGTAGGCAGAGAGGCAGGCAGAGAAAGAGAGGCCCCGCCAAGCAGAGAGCCCGACTCGGGGCTTGATCCCAGGACCCTGAGATCATGACCTGAGCCAAAGGCAGACGCTTAACCCACTGAGCTACCCAGGCGCCTCTAGAGCAACCACTCTTAACGCTGTGAGAAGTTACTTTAAAATGCTTCTTGACATTTATAGAAATAATGCTTTTTGTAAGAGCTCAGTAGGGATAATGTTTGCTAAATTCGTATTTGGAATTGTTTATATTGTACCTAATAGCTGTGTCTTCAGGGCACATATATCTTAATGTTAGACTTAATGTTGTGATTTCTGAAGCAAAAACAGTCACCCTACTTCATAAAATGTTTGACTAGTAAAACTTCTAAGAACCTTGGTATTATTCTAAGGCCTGGTTTATAATATTACTGAGCCATTAGTTTGACATAGCATTGAAATAATATTGTTGTTGCATGCTAAAAAGCTTAGATATTGTAGTAGTTAGAATCCTAGATATGTAAGGGTTTTTTTTCCCCCTATTTAAAAAAGTTACATCATCTTTAAAATTCTTAACATAATTTGGGTACAGTTTAAAAATAAGACATTTTTTCTTACATACCAGTAAGCAAAAAAAAAAACAAAAAAACCAAGACTCTAATATATAGCATTGCCCTTATGGTGCTACTTATCATAGTACCATTCTAACGTGAACTTACGCCCGGCCCTCACCAAAGTTTTAATGACATAAAATGTTTAAAAATGCATTTTTTTAAAGCCCCTCTTGGCCCAGAGACCATTTCCCAGAGTTTCAGCATTGGACTTTTTCCTATGGTCAGTCATATTCTTATGTAGGGTTACACTTGTTAAGTCAATATTTTGAAAAAACAAAACACCCTGATTTTGTTCACTTTTGTTTTCATATACAAGAATCTTTACAGTCAACATGTACTTCTAGATGCTGTATTGAAATTGCTGGCAGAGTCTATTCTATACAAACTGAACAATCTGGCCCCTTGTTTTATTTGTAAAGGTTCAATGTATCTATGCCTGCCTACTTCAATCTGCAAGGGAGTGTCAGAAAGGCCCCGCATTCGCCGAGCCGTGAGTTATCACTAACTTTTCAGATGTGTTAATGAATGTGGAACAAAAGCAGTTGTGTTTAAAAGGAAAAAAGGACCATCAAAATAACCTTTATTATAGTAGCAGGCGTGAACACTAAATGATTTATTCCAAATTGTGGTGTCAAAAATAACCTACTTTAACTAGAGATTAGCCTCTAGAAAACCTATTGTTGAACTGCTCTGAAGCTATCATTTTAGCTATAAATTACTTTTCTTAAATTTTATATACCGTGATTACAAATGAGAATTTTCTTTAAGTCTTTTTAACGGAGTTAAAACAATTTGAACAAAATCTTACCCCACCTAAAAATGACATATTTAGTTGACTTCGCATTAAGTTCTTCAAAGTAATGTCATGTCCATGTGAAGTAATGTCAAAGTCCATGTGAAAGGGGCAAAGGTTTAACCTTTCTGTTATTCACATGTGAAAAACAAATTGATTTAAATAATTGAATCACTTCTAGATGAGTTTTTGGAGTGCCTCAAGCATCATGTTAAGTACAGAGGTATTTACAATCTCTTTTGGTACCAACAGTTCTCGCTTCAGTAATTCATCAGTAGGTTTTCATTCATCAATGATGATATCAATTTAAGGCTAAAATAAAACACCTACATTTCTTAGGGCTTATCATTCTACATAGAAAAAATGTCCTTAAGAGTTTTTTTTTTTCTTTTTTTCCAAAGAGATTCTAAGCAAAAAAATTGTAACTAACATCTATATATTGTTACTAGAGCTAGTTACCTTTCTTTTTCTTAGACTCTTTAAAGTTTGAGTTAGATAGGCATATTTGACTAGGAGCTTGGATGCTTCTGTTGCTTAGGAGGTGTATTGTGTTACATGAAGACAGAATAAATTTAAATGTACCAGGTTTGGCCATATGTAGCACAGATCACCTAAAATTTGAAGGTATGGTACCTTTGGAGGCATTAAAGTTAACGTTTCATTTGGGCAATGTGCCTTTGTCTGACTGGTGTGTAAGTCCTTCTTCCAGGTTTGTACACTCTTAAACATGCTATTCTACCCTCTCTAACTCATCCCAGCAGCAAAAGGGAGACACTTCAGCTGGAACAAAATAGTGGAAGAAATGGCGTCTGGGGTTCAGTGGGGATTCGCAGTGTGTATGCAATGTTTGCAAGATTACTTTTTATGTTTTTCAATTAATGTAAATAATTACAAAATAAATCTATGCTTAGCGTCAAGTAGGGAACCCTGTATACCAGTAGAAACTTCCTTGTGGGTCTGCTGCAAGTCACTTAACCTCTTGGGGCCTCAGTTTCATCATCTGCAATGTAAAGGAGTTGGACTCCATAATCTTAAAAGTCCATTCCTGCTCTGTATCCTATGCTTTCCTGAAGTACTCTGTTTAACAGAATGCATTGCTTTCCCACTTTGACTATTTGAATTACATGTGCAGTACACATACTGCAACTGCATGTCTAAGATAGTTTTTCTGTAGGATATTATATAAAAAACTAATCCCTCTTGAGCTGATTTATAAATAAATATATGTGTGTATAGCCACACAGAAAAAGCTAGCGATAGTAGGGCTCTCAGAAAATAAGTATTTTCTAGTTGTCTAACCTTGAATGTTATTAACTTTCCTATATTACAGGAGATACTACTCGTCAACGAATCAAATTCAGTGATGACAGAGTATGCAAGAGTCACCTTCTCAACTGTTGTCCCCACGATGTCCTCTCTGGAACTGTACGTATCTATTAAATTATACTGTTTGATTATTGATATCCTACAGAAATGAACTACTTGAAAAAGACTTAATTCCTTGTCACCTTTTAAAAAGGTTTATAGGAGGGATTTGCATCTCTTATATTGTTTATTGAAGTTGATGATTTAAATCTGCAAAAATGGAATTCCTCCAAAAAGTCTTGTTATCCTTTGCTTTATAATTATTTCAATTCTTCAGAGAAATTTTTGAAAAAGCACTTCTTATTTGGAATATAGAGGCAATTTTTATGCTGTAGTTGCACTTTCAGTTCTGAAATTATAGAAACAACTTTTAAAATAGTTTTCTTTACTGTTGATCAGAATAGACTTACGTCTAGCGCATTACATGTTTAGATTTGTGCACATTATATATTGTGGAAGTCAGAGGGGAAAACGTCGCAAATTCATACAACTTAATTTGCTAGTAGTGTCACTTAAAATGCATTTATATTTCTGACTCCTAATAATGTAAAGCTTACTTAGATTCTATATCTAGTGATGTTGGTTGACCTTGGAGTATTGTCATTTTAATTTGAAAGATAAATCACATGGTGATGGACCTATTTAAATGGAAGAGAGGATCTGATTTTCTGACTTTGGGGTTTGGTTGAAATGATTACTCAGTGCAAGAGCTTTCCTTCACAGGCTACATGTGGTGGTGGAGGAAGACTAGTAGGAGCTAAACATTTAGCTGGTTTTATTTCTCATTTGCCTGGAATGACTGAAATGAAGAAAAGATTTCTGGTCCATTTTCAGACATGATGAGTTCCTGTAGTTAAAGTATTCTAAATGAGTGGTTTCTTCTGGATAGGAAAAGTTAAATAGCTCTAACAGAAATCAAGGGCATATACAATAGGAAACACCTCTGTCTTTTTCCAGTAAAACTGTATTAGGTTAAAAGAAAGAAAAGAGGGGCGCCTGGGTGGCTCAGTTGGTTAAGCAGCTGCCTTCGGCTCAGGTCATGATCCCAGCGTCCTGGGATCGAGTCCCACATTGGGCTCCTTGCTCCGCGGGGAGCCTGCTTCTCCCTCTGCCTCTGCTGCCACTCTGCCTGCCTGTGTGTGCTCGCTCGCTTTCTCTCTCTCTCTCTGGCAAATAAATAAATAAAATATTAAAGAAAGAAAACAGCCCTGCATTTAAAAGTATATGTGATAGCTAATTTTTTTTCTAAGTGCAATAACGTAACCCAGATTCTGAGTACTCAGCTTAGAACTATGATAAGATAATTGACCCTAATTTCTACTCTATTAAGAGTGTATTATTGAGTGTCCATAAAGTATTTTCTGCTGTACTTATAAAACATTTGAAATCTGTAAAATGTATAATTATCTGTAGTATACTTTGATTCTCCACATTTACTATTAAATTTAACAGTCATTTTAGTTAATGGCTAAATTATCACTTCAAGTAATTTTTGAGAACAGGATTAATTAACAGAGTGACAAAGTTAGTTTTTTTTTATTTTTTAAAACTATAAAACCAGCCATAGCAAGTGTTATATTCTTCAGATTTGCCATTAATAATAAAAATCTGACATTACAGTAGTGCTTTATGTTTTATAATGTACATATGCATTTATGCTCATTTCTTTCTTTTTTTTTTTTTTTTAAATTTTATTTATTTGAGAGAGAGCACAAGCAGGGGGAGGAGCAAAAAGGGAGAGAGGGACAAGCAGACCCTGCACTGAGCGCTGAGCCCATTGTGGTACTTGATTCTATGACCCTGAAATCATGACCTGAGCCAAAACCAAGAGTCAGGTGTTTAGGGGCACCTGGGTGGCTCAGTTGGTTAAATGTCCAACTCGGGTCATGGCACAGGTCATGATCTCAGGGTCTTAGGATTGAGTGGTGCGTCAGGCCTGGTGCTCAGGGCAGAGTTCGCTCCGGATTCTCTCTCTGCCTGTCCTCCCCACAACCACACTCCTTTGCTTGTGTGTGCGTGCATACTGTCTCTCTAAATAAAATAAATAAAATCTTTTTTTTTTTTCTTTTAAGATTTTTATTTATTTATGACAGAGAGTGGAGGGAGGGAGCATAAGCACAGGGGAGCTACAGAGGGAGAAGTGGGCTTCCCGCTGAGCAGGGAGCCTGATGCAAGGCTTGATCTCAGGATGCTGGGATCATGACTTGAGCTGGAGGCACAAGCGTAATGACTGAGCCACCCAGGTGTCCCAAAACAAATGAAATCTTAAAACTGTTTTGTTTTATGATCCACAGTTAGCTTTAATGATAGTAGATGAGTATTCAAATTCCCATAGTTCTATTGATTTAAAGTTCAATTGGGACCAGACCCAAGTTTTACTCATCATGTTTTCTACTCTGTAGGGAATCCTTAATTCTTTATTCTTTTAAATGAAAAAGGATGAGTGATTGGTCTTAGACTTTCCTTCTTTTAAGTTCTTGCCTGGTGGATTTATAAAATGCACATTTTCTCAAATCTAACATCTCTGAAACACACATTTTAAAATGATAGAAAAACATTAATTGGTAACATTTTCTTATGGTACAGAATTGAATGTTGTGGCTTAAAATTGTCAGTGCTTGGATTATATTAAAAACGGTTATTGAAAACCCTTTTATAGGCACTATGCCAGGGAAACTCTGGATGAAAATACCTCCTTTTGTCAGTGTAATAGAC
Organism: Mustela putorius furo; assembly: GCF_011764305.1. Classification (NCBI taxonomy): domain Eukaryota; kingdom Metazoa; phylum Chordata; class Mammalia; order Carnivora; family Mustelidae; genus Mustela; species Mustela putorius. Next base: position 92,317,249 of record NW_025421998.1, read on the forward strand.
CTGAGATTGCCTTATGTAAAGATGATATTAAGAAGTTATGAACCTCTGTGAGAATTGAAGCAGAGCTTGTAGAGATGGCTGTGGGGCTTTGTTAAGACTTAAGTGTTAGAGAGTGGTCTCCTTGATAACTCAAAACCATACATGTTGTTACTTTCTCATGACCCTTATTAGGAAAAAGCTATAACAGTTCATCCTGTGTACAAATGGTTTATAATTACAGACTTATGACTTAGCAACCAGTCTCTCTAGGACTACTTTTTTGGCACAGTCTAACAGTTCATACCTCTTTATGTTGAAATGTCTGTTTCTCTTTTTCTTTCTTTTTTAACATGATAGATGAAAAGAACTGAATTGTAACTTGATTTTATAATGTTTTTTTCTTTGTTGTATAACTAAAGTTTACCCTTTTCCTGAGATCTGTCACTTCCAGCAGAATATGACTCACCAATACACTAAATTATTTAGCAGAAGAATACACAGAAGTGTATTTTCTGGCATTTTTGGAGATGGAAAGTCTGATTTCTAAAAATGCAGTCATGACTAACTATTGTATGAAGTATTTTTGGAATTCAGTTTGGTGAAAAATGCTCCATAATATTTTACCTTTTCATTAGTCTGATACTCTGGTATAACTGACTCATAAGTTAATAAGTCAGGAGGTTAGATATATTAATAGAGATTGAAAATAATTGTACATATGTATTTTTGGGTTATGGTTTTTATAAGCACGACTTTTCTTGTAACTGAGGAAGCTTCTTTATTTCAAAGGCTTGTGTTATTCCCTTAGTCATTGAGAATATTGTTTTAAGACTCATTCTTCTCCTCCTTTTGGCACACTTAGTTTCTTATTCTAGTCACTGTGCAAAAAGTAGGTAGCACCCCTTTCAGATTTAGCTTCTTGTGATCTGGGAAAAAGGTATGTAGTAGTAATATAGTTATTTATTTATTTATTTATTTATTTTTAAAGATTTTATTTATTTATTTGACAGAGACCGACACAGTGAAAGAGGGAACACAAGCAGGGGGAGTGAGAAAGGGAGAACCAGACTCTCCACTGAGCAGGGAGCCCAATGCAGGGCTCCATCCCAGGACTCTAGGATCATGACCTGAGCCGAAGGCAGACGCCTAGCAACTGAGCCAGGTGCCCCTGTAGCAGTAATAATTTAGAGGCATTAAATATAAAGCAGAGATCGTAACAGAAGCTTGAAATTGAGGTCTGCAGAGGTGAAAATGTATACTCTCATGATGTGCCTGTCCTGAAATCAAAAATGGCCACTACTAATTTTATTACAGCCTTCATCAAGTATAATTGGAGGGTTGACAGACCATCATGTATTGTAATGTAAGGTCATCATTTCATGGGTGGGAAAAATTAAGACTCAGAGAAATTGTGCTTGTCAGATGTCTTACAGAGAATTACAGTATATTATATAACACAGGAATCTTAGAGGTATTTAAATCTAAATACTTTAAAAAATTGTTTTTGTGGCTTTTGTTAGTTTTTTAGATAGCACAGTTACTTAGGTCAGTGACTTTCAAATGTTTCTGATGCATCCTTGGATGTATTTCATGCCTTACGGGGACTGGCCAGTCTTTCCTACTTTAATAGGAATTTTACACATTACAGGTACAGGGATTTTCCATGAAATTTTGTTTAAAAAGAGATTCTGCTGCTCAGAAATTGAATTTGAAGTTTAAAATTGAGGGACACGTGGGTGGTTCAGTCATTAAGCATCTGCCTCTGGCCCAGGTTATGATCCCAGAGCCCAGGGATTGAGTCAGGAAGCCTGCTTCTCACTCTCCCACTCCCCCTACTTGTGTTCTCTCTCTCACTTTGTCTCACACCATCAAATAGCTTAATAAATAATCTAAAAAAAAAAGCTATAAAAAAAATAAAGTTTAAAATTGAGAAATCGAGACAAAGATAAAGTAAAAATTTTTTCTGCCTTTTTGAAGTGATTGAGTAGGAATATTAGTTGTCAAAAATTCTCTGTTGATTTTATGTTGCCCTAAAAGGTTCTAGTTTTTAGCTGAAGTGCAGTTTTTACTAACTGTTCAAAGACTCTTATTGTTTCTCTAAACTATTCTGTTTAAGGGCTGGTCTAAAATCGGTTACTTGGATACATACAAGCCTGAACTTTCAAACTGTTGGAAGTCTCTTTGCTAGTACATATGTAAAAGAGCCGTGGGAGTATGGAGAAGCAGAATAAGTATAAGAAAGAAAGAAACCACAGAATTTTCTCAACCAGACCCTAGAATGTAAGTTTCATAATAAGAGCAGGCATATTTTGTTCAGTGCTAGGTCCTCAGCATCTAGAACAGTGTCCCTCCGTTGTGTTGAATGAGTAATCAGTCCACCCAAAGTAAAACACTAAATAAGTCTGTTATAAAACTAACCTGGGTTTGAAAAATTAACCATTGTTAGTGGGAAATGTGTTACTTTTTTAACACGTAAGGTGCTGGAGAGTGTCTTGGGTTTGTTGAGTTGCTTTTCTAATAATGACAGCAGTAGGGGTGCCTGGGTGGCTCAGGGTTAAAGCCTCTGCCTTTGGCTCAGATCATGATCCCAGGAGTCTGGGATGGAGCCCCACAATCTGGCTCTCTGCTCAGCAGGGAGCCTGCTTCCTCCTCTCTCTCTGCCTGCTTCTCTGCCTACTCGTGATCTCTGTCTGTCAAATAAATTAATAAAATCTTAAAAAAAATAATGACAGCACTAGTTCCACATGAAGATGTGAAAAAATTAGTCTTTAGATACTTTCAACTCAGAATTTCTTTCCCCAAAATGGCTTGTTTCGGGCTAATTTGTTTTTTGTTTTTTAAGATTTTATTGATTTATTTGAGAGGGAGAGAGAGAGAATGAGAGGAGAGATATTAGTGGGAGAAGCAGACTCCCTGCTGAGCAGGGAGCCAGATGTGGAACTCCATCCCAGGACTCCAGGATCATGACCTGAGCCGAAGCCAGTCGCTTAACCAACTGAGCCACCCAGGGCCCCTATTTTTGTATTTTTTAGCAGTTCTTAGCATCAGTCCAGATAACTGGCTTCATTTTTTTTTTCCTTTTCAATTTACATGACAAGTAAATTTCCAGAGCCCCTCAATTTGTAAAAATGCCAGTTTTTGTTTTTTTTTTTAGTGTAACAGTATTCATTGAAAAATGCCAGTTTTAATGCACCCTAAGTTTTACCAGTTTTGGCTTTTTTTTTTTTTTTTAAGATTTTATTGTTTTATTTGTCAAAGGGAGAGAATGTGTAAAAGCAAGGGAGCCCCAGGATGAGGGAGAAGCAGACTCTCCGCTGAGAGTCTATTCTAGGACCCTGAGATCTGACCTGAGGCAAAGGCAGACTCCCAACTCACCGATGCCACCCAAGTGTCCCTAGTTTTGACTTTCGAAGTATATTTTATGTCCTTTTATTAAGCAGATTTTGTAATTTGTGTTTTATTCTTCAGTTACAAAAATGCATTCCTTTAATAAGCATTTCTAGAGATTAATTAAACCCAAACACCTTTGGTGTCTAGGAAGTCGGAGGCACAGAAAAAGCTTCCCAGTGAGTAATTAAACTTTGCTGCTAAATGTTAAAAACCAAGCCCTCAACATTGTTGATAGCATTGTTGGCAAATTGGCACACAAATACCCTGAACTGTTCAACGTAGGGTGCATATGCCTTTGGGAAACTTTTTTCTGCCCTATCAAATAATCTTGTAGTCATTCATTTTATATACTTCAGGCTTATGGAAGTGATATTTTTAAAGGTTTTTTTTTATTTTTTAAGATTTTCTTTGTCAGAGAGAGGGTACGTGCTTAGGGTGCACACAAGCAGGGAGAGTGGCAGAGGGAGAAGCAAGCTCCGTGCTGAACAAGAAGCCTGATGCCAGACTCAGCACCCTGGGATCACGACCTGAGCCAAAGGCAGACCGCTTGATGATTGAGCCACCCAGGCACCCCGAATCTTTAATTTCTGTAATAGAAAGTTTTGACTAGAAGTAGAAGTAGAATTGTATAATGAACTTCATGTACCCATACACCAGCTTCAGTAAATCTTGACCACAAAGCTACCTTATTTATAATCACTTAACCTCCTTGTTTGGTATTTTGAAGCAAATTTTAACTCTTGGATCTGATAGATGAATCTGGAAACAAAATAAAATAGTAAAGACCAATTACTCCCAGGCAAAGTAGAATAAGTTCTGGAAGTCATTGTTATATAAGGCAGATTGTTTTTCATAGTTTGGTACTTCATTAACATATTTTGGTGTCATATTTGTTTTTCTGTACAGTGATTCTCAATAAATGCTCATTACCTGAGAACCTCAGATCGTCCTATGAGTATTCCCAGAACTCTTCAGAACTGTTTTAGAGATGCATACAGTTTTATAAACTGTGTTTTAACAAGGCTGAAGAAACTAGTATGTCTCTGAGGCTATTCAGTGAAAAAGAGAGAGTGGAGTAGTTACAAATGCATCATTTGGAGGATGTAAACAATGAACACAGAGCAAGCACATGATAATAAACGAAACCTTAAAACAAATATTTTTTGTTACTGTACTCAAGCAGAGTCCCAGATTCTCTATCACTGGGAGATTTATTTATTTATTTGACAGATATTTTTAAAAATATTTTATTTATTTATTTGACAGAAATCACAAGTAGGCAGAGAGGCAGGCAGAGAGAGAGGGGGAAGCAGGCTCCCTGCTGAGCAGAGAGCTGGATGTGGGGATTGATCCTAGGACCATGGGATCATGACCTGAGCTGAAGGCAGAGGCTTTAACCCACTGAGTCACCCAGGCGCCCCTGGGTATATTTTTTAAACTGATGAATTTTACCTTGATGTACAGGTGGCAAGACAGATGACTTACTGAAATACTTTTTAGTTTGATGATTCTCACTCATTAAGGAAACTTTTATTTTGACCCATATACAGTAAAACATTGTGAATGTTTATTGTCCCATAGACATTACTAGTCTGTAAGATCAAAAAATATAGGCATTTATATTAATGTATTTGGATAATGTAATTTGTAAAATTTCCACATTTTCGTTTTCATGGTTTTTTTTCCTTTTATGGTATTTATTGTAGTGTTTGGAATAATGAAATTTAAGTAATAACAAAATTAAGAAATTGAAAAAGAAGATGAGGAAGGTAGGCTGAATGGAGAAAGTAAAGAGAATTCACAGTAAAAGTTAACAAAGAATTTTTCTTCAAAAAGTGATTTGTTTGAGGTGCCTGGGTGACTCAGTGGGTTAAGCGGCTGCCTTTGGCTCAGGTCATGATCCCAGGGTCCTGGGATCATCAGGCTCCCTACTCTGCAGAGAGCCTGCTTCCTCTCCCCCTGCCTGACCCCTCTCCCTCTGCCTGCCTCTCTGCCTATTTGTGCTGTCTCTGTCAAATAAATAAAATCATTTTTTTAAAAAAAGGTGATTTAGTTTTTCATCTCTTTGGGAGTGGAACTGATGGTTGAGGTCAGCATTCATTGACTCATTCACTCATTCATTCATTCACTTCACAAGTACTTAGGACCGACTGTGTGCTGTGTTGGGGACACAGAAGTGAACACAGGTTTTTCCTTTAAGTGGTGGGAGCTAGCATTCTGCTGTCAGAGACAAACAACAAAATAATGTGATTTCAGGTCATGATTTAAGTTTCTAGGACCAAAAAAAGCATGGTTAGGTAACTTAGGTAACACCTGAAAGGTGTTAGGTAACACCTGAAAAGGTGGTTCAGGGTGGTTAGACAAAACTTCTGATGAAGTGACATTTGAAACTTAAGCCAGTCACTTCTGAGCAAGAATGAACTTATATGTTGCTTCCTTAAAAAACTTTTGGTGTTTTCCTACTTATTGTACATATGGCCCCAAATCCAAAATCCTTAGTCCATTCTGCCTCTTCCTTGAATGAATAAATCCTTGAAAAATTCCTGTTTTTTACCAGACTGATTTATTCATTGTTATCTCACTGTTTTCCTTCCCTAGCATGATTGTCCCTAGCATGATTGTTGTTTTAGGTTACCTCTTTTTCTCTTGCTGAAGTAACTTTTTTCTTTTTTACACATTTAAATCCTGTCTGGCTTGCTATATGTGATTGTGTGAGCCTATATAGCCTTTTAGCCTCTGAACCCCAGTGTAGCGCCTGCTCTCCGTCCTACTGAATAGGCATTCGTTACTTTTACTTTTTCTTGTTTATATATGTGTTCTCTCTCCTCACTTAGCATTGTCTTTCTAGGGCAAGGACTTTTTTTGTTTTTTTTTAGATTTTATGTATTTGAGAGCATGCAATGGAGAGAGCACAAACTGGGTGGAGGGGGAGAGGGAGGGAGAGAGAGAGAGAGAAGCATACTCCCCACTGAGCAGGGAACCCAATGCTGGGCCTGATCCCAGGACCTTTGAAAGACCAAGCCAGGGGCGCCTGGGTGGCTCAGTGGGTTAAAGCCTCTGCCTTCGGCTCAGGTCATGATCCCAGGGTCCTGGGATCGAGCCCCATGTCGGGCTCTCTGCTCCACAGGGAGCCTGCTTCCTCCCCTCTCTCTCTCTGCCTGCCTCTCTGCCTACTTGTGATTTCTCTCTCTGTGTCAAATAAATAAAATCTTAAAAAAAAAAAAAAAAAAACCAAGCCAAAGGCAGATGCTTAACCAACTGAGCCACCAAGGTGCCCCAGGGACGACTTTTGTTTTAATGTTATCTAGGTATCTTTGCATATCTTGGTTTGGGATGAATAAGAAAATATCTCATGCTGGGCGCCTGGGTAGCTCAGTGGGTTAAGGCCTCTGCCTTCAGCTCAGGTCGTGATCCCAGGGTCCTGAATTGGGCTCTCTGCCAAGCAGGGAGCCTGCTTCCTCCTCTCTTCCTGCTTGTCTGCCTACTTGTGATCTCTGTTTTGTCAAATAAATAAGTAAAATCTTAAAAAGAAAAGAAAAGAAAAGAAAATACCTCATGCTATGTTCTTCAAAAACAATATTAAAAGCTAGAAGAAGAGCTTTATTGTTCTTTATCCACTCAGGGGAAAATGGACTTGGAAGTGGAACATATAAATGGGAATGAGCAGTTAATAAATGGGAAGTGGCAAAAAGCAGGAACTAATCTCTTCATGCCCAGTGTGCCGGTTTTCCTCTTCATCCATCATTTGTGTTGGACTTGTTCATTTGAATGCCAGGATTGGAATTAGGAAAGAAATACCATAATTTCTACTTTAAGACAATGTGGCGGAACTTGAATGCGTACTCAGGTTTTATTATTTCAAGGCTTTTTCCATATTATATTGGGCTTTCTCTTGTTACTGAGCCCCAGGCTTGAATCAAACATTGAACATAGAAGAGAGATTTTACAAATAGGAGGAAAGTTAATGATGGCAATAAGTGAGAATTAAAGTGTGGGTGACTTGTGATTTAGAAAATAGCATTGGCTTTGGAGGGCATGTGGAAGGAGTCGTCGCGTGGTCAGCCAGGGCTTTGTATTTCCCATGCTCTGTCATGTCATTGTTGTCATGTCATTGCTGTCATGTCATTGTTTCACTTTTTCTCCAACTGGTTGCATTCTTTTTAGTACTTCACTAATATTCACTATCCTTCGATTACTTGCTATTTTTGTACTGTGTCTAAATTATTGTTGTATTTTGATGTCTTTCAACCTTTTCTTGAGACTCTTAAAATAGTGTAAGAAAACAATAAAACAGCATATGGGAAGAATGATTCTTTTAAATAAACTAAGCAGTATAAATAAATAAATAAAAGAATTAGGGGCTCTCTGCTCAGCAGGGAGCCTGCTTCCCCTCTCTCTCTGCCTCTCTCTCTCTGCCTACTTGTGATCTCTCTCTCTGTCAAATAAATAAATAAAATCTTAAAAAAAAAAAATTATGGGCGCCTGGTTGGCTCAGTGGGTTAAGCCGCTGCCTTCGGCTCGGGTCATGATCTCAGAGTCCTGGGATCGACTCCCGCATCAGGCTCTCTGCTCAGCGGAGAGCCTGCTTCTCTCTCTCTCTCTGCCTGCCTCTCCATCTACTTGTGATTTCTCTCTGTCAAATAAATTAAAAAAAAAAATTAAAACCAGGTTAGAGAACAGTGAAACTGTTGCTCTAATGAAAGTGGTTTTTAGATTTTAAAATTATGAAGCAGTGGAGTATGTTTTTTGTTTTTTGTTTTTTTGTTTTTGTGGGGTTTGTTTTTAAATCGTAAATATGATAATAGGAATTTATACTGTTCCTCTCAAGTATTCTTCCTCATCTTCACCCTCATTAAATTTCCCTCTGGCAGTACACTGTGATCTTACAGGTGGTACTGTTCTTTAAAAATACTTTTCTATTCTTTCTTTCTTTCTGTCTGTCTTTCTTAGGTTCTGTTTATTTGGGTGACTGGGTGGCTCACTTGGTTAAATGTCTGCCTTCGGCTTGGTCATGATCTCAGGACCGTGGGATGGAACCTCACATGGTGCGGGCGTGGGGGGGGTGGTCTTTGCTCAGCAGGGAGTCGTCTTCTCCTTCTCCCTGACTCTCTGCCTATTTGTGATCTCTCTCTAGGACAAATAAATAAAATCGTTTAGAAAAATACCTTAAAGTATTTCCATTGTTAATAAATTGACTTAGGAAAGTCAGATTTGGGGTTCCTGTATAATTTGTTAAAGAGGGGCTCCTAGAAGAATACTCGAGCTGTAACTCTATAGAGAAATATGTAAAACTGCTTGGAAAACTTAATTGGATAAAGCAAGCCTTTACTGAATGTAATATTATATCTACATATATCTATATATTATATCTATATATAGGATTATATCTACATATATGCCATACTGGACACTGGTGCTTAGATTTCCTGTTGTTACATCACCTTCAGCATGTCCAGAACAAAACATTTCCTTTACAGACCAACTCTTCCATTTGATTTAGTCATTTCTCTTGGTGGTGTCATTGTTTGCTCATGCTTGAAGTACTCCCGATCTTTTTCCCTCTGCACTTCATTTCCAGTTAGTTAATTGGTTAGGCAATAGTTCCATTTAATTAGTTGATTGAGAGGATATTGAACTATATTAAGGACTGGATTTAAATTTTTACTCTGCTCCTGGGTGGCACAGTGGGTTAAGCCTCTGCCTTTAGCTCAGGTCATGATCTCAGGGTCCTGGGATTGAGTCCCACATCGGGCTGTCTGCTAGGCGGGGAGCCTGCTTCCTCCTCTCTCTCTCTACTTGTGATCTCTCTCTGTCAAATAAATAAAATTAAAAAAAAAAAATTTTTTTTAAATAATTTTTACTCTGCTCCTGCCTGCTTATAATCTTAGACTTGTGATCTTATGACTTCTCTGAGCCTTGACTTCCTTGCTGTAGAAAGGTGGTGGAATTAACGATTTCAGAGATCTTCCCATCTTTAAAATGCTTTCATTATTCTGTAGCACTCTGTTTTACCTCCACCTGCTTTCTTTTTTTTTTCTTTTTTTTCTGATTTGACCCTATGACTTTATTTCTGGCTTGTCCTAGTAGCCTGTTCTGCCCTTGACCTCTTTCTTCTTGTCAGTCCATCCAATAATATGGTGTTAATGCTTCTAAAATATAGATTTCATCGTATAGATTTCTGCCCAAATAGTCAAGCATTCTTCTTTGCCTTTAGAGAAAATTCTGCATATTGATACATGTTCAAAATCTTTAACAATCTGGTCAGAATCTGTAATTTGATTGGTGCAGCAGTCCTGAAATATTTGAGAAAAGAGAAGTTCAGAGAAATTAAATGAATTTCTCAGAGTTAAATGGATAATAAGATGTTAAGGGAGGTCTTCTGAGTTGCTAAGTACCCACTCTGTCCTTACTTTATTATTTAGACAATAAAGTTTTCAAGTAAAAGTGGAAAAAGCATAAAACATGAATATTTTCCATTATATATCATCCCCCATCCCAGACATAAAGCCTGTCAACAATTTAATTTACTTTTCTACTCCCCTTTCTGTGTGTGTGTGTGTGTGTGTGCATGTGCAAGTTTTAACAAAGGGTATTATGTTTGATTTTTTTTTTTCACTTGTCTTGGAGAAGTTTCCAAATCAGTGGTTGTTATTATTATTACAAAATAATATTTTGTAATATGGCTGTTTCCTAATTTATTTATTCAGTGACTATTATTGTGTTAACAGTTTTTGGTTTTGGTGCACAGTCTGGCAATAAAATCTTTGCATGTGCATCTGTGTTATGTATTTGCAACTGTTAGTTTAATGTCTCCATTTTTTTCATTGAGAATATAAACTCCTTGATAACAGGGATTATCTTCTTACCCTGTTTTATAATTCCCTTTAGGATCTAGCTCATTGATCTGAGTAAATATAACAAAGCAAGAATATTTGCAATTTTTGAAGTAGTTATAATGCCCAGTTTCTATCATTGCTTTATTCATTAACATACTACTGCCAGTAGTTTATAACTGGCAGTACACTCAAATGTGTAGGTCAAGCTTTTGATTTGGTGTACTCTAATACTTTACTTGTTGATTTTGATTTATAATTTCTGCATGCCGCTGTTCCGTTACTTAATTTTTTTCCCTCCAAAATCAAGTGGCTTTATTGATATTTTTTTTGAGTGTAAGAATAATACGACCAATATCAGACCAGCTTCACAGCAGTGTCTGTGCACGAATCTGAAAATCTGTACCTGAAAAAAATGGCATTTTATTATGTTTTTCTTTACTCTCTATTTTCTCCGTTTAATATCAAGATGATAATTTCTAACGGCTAAATAATGTGTTGTAGGACTATTCCATGATTCAGTTAAAATCCTATGCTCTAAAACATCATTGTTAAAGTTTTGTCCATTTACCTTTGTATACTGTACTTCATTGTTTCTTCACGTTCTTAGAAGTAGAATTCCTTGGGGCGCCTGGGTGGCTCAGTGGATTGGGCCGCTGCCTTCGGCTCAGGTCATGATCTCAGGGTCTTGGGATCGAGTCCCGCATCGGGCTCTCTGCTCGGCGGGGAGCCTGCTTCCCTCTCTCTCTCTCTCTGGCTGCCTCTCTGTCTACTTGTGATTTCTCTCTGTCAAATAAATAAATCTTTAAAAAAAAAAAAAAAAGTAGAATTCCTTAGTTAAATCATCACATTTATTTAGTAGTGATGGGTTGTTTAAACCTGGTCTTTTATGTAGGAGGGAAAAAAATAAGAGAAACTATTTTCCTTATGAAGCTTAAAGTCCAGTTTGAGAAGATAATGTTCATTTTTGAAATTTCAAAAGAACACTTAGAAAAGTGCTTAACAGAATCAGCTTTGTTAAACAGTAAAATGTAATACAAAATGCTAAGAGACTGTAAGAGAAGTTTTCAGAATTAGATGACTTCACAAGGGAAATATATTTAGGATGGAGAAGACAAAAATGCAGAACTGAATTTTTCCAATTAAAAATAAACATTTTTGGGGCACCTGGGTGGCTCAGTGGGTTAACGCCTCTGCCTTCAGTTCAGGTCATGGTCCCAGGGTTCTGGAATCGAGTCCTGAATCAGGCTCTCTGCTCTGCGGGGAGCTTGCTTCCTCCTCTCTCTCTGCCTGCCTCTCTGCCTACTTTTGATCTCTGTTAAATAAATAAATAAGTAAATAATATTTTTAAAAAATAAAAAAATAAACATTTTTGGGGTTCCTGGGTGGCTCAGTGGGTTAAGCCTCTGCCTTCAGTTCAGGTCATGATCTCAGGGTCCTGGGATCGAGCCCCGCATCAGGCTCTCTGCTGAATGGGGAGTCTGCTTCCTGCCCCCCACCTGCCTCTCTGCCTACTTGTGATGTCTCTCTCTCTCTGTCAAATAAATAAGATCTTAAAAATAAATAAATAAATATTTTCCCCATTTACAATCTAAGAATTTAGATGTCTTTTAATTAAAATGCCATAAATAAACTTGTAGGAAGAATGTAATTATGAAGTAAATTCCTTCTTAAATTTAAAAATTCAAAAACTCTCCCTGTGACTTTCATTAGAAATAGAGCCATTATAAGTTAAATAGCCAAACATTGTCTTATGTTCTGTTTGAAGCTCATTTATTTTACAAGAGAAGCAGCAGCAAGTATCTATGCACTGAGTGTTCAAAGCACTACTTAACCGTCAGTGATAAAAGTCAGGATTGATTAGGCTTTTGAGGATTGGTCCATAATTGGTCATAGTGTGGTTCTATCATGGTTCCCTTTGTGGTGGCTTTTTAATTAGATGACCGCAGTCTTGAAGAGCCTTAACACGGACACACTTACCCTTCCCTCACTTTTTACATTGGCAGGTAGTTGTGTTTACTTTGGCTTTCTTGTTCTTTATTTTATTTTATTCTTTTTTTAAAGATTTTTTAAATTTTTTTTTAAAGATTCCATTTATTTATTTGACAGAGATCACAAGTAGGCAGAGAAGCAGGCAGAGCAAGAGGAGGAAGCAGTTCCCCGCCGAGCAGAGAGCCCCATGTGGGGCTCGATCCCAGGACCCTGGGATCATGACCTGAGCCGAAGGCTCAGGCTTTAACCCACTGAGCCACCCAGGCTCCCCATTGTTCTTTATTTTAAATATTCCCTGTGTTTATGACAGTGCCAGAGTATGTGTTTAGTCGCGGTGGTATGGACAGAGAGGAAAATAGATGGATGACCAGTATTTAGAATTCTGAAAATTTGTATATACGTACTGTCCTGCTAAATCCCCAGTGAATAAGCACTGAGGCTATTCCAGGCCAAAAGAAAAAAAAAATTATAGCTAGGCCCTTCCTCCTAGGATTTTGGTGCCCTGCAAATCTACTTTTGTAAACTAGTCTAGACTGGACTGCTGCAGAGCTCATGGCCCAGGGTAGTGTCAAGTCCATGGAGGAGAGTAGCATAAAATACTTAGGAAGGAAAGAAGTCCCAGCAAGATTGATAATCCATGGAGAAGTGAAGAAGACCTTCCCCTCCAGAACTCAGATCAGTTTTGTACTCAGTTGGATCTTGACCACACTTGCTTGTTAACCTCAGGGGCCAGTATGCCACATGTCGTTTGGCCTCTTTTACCAGTTTGAGTCTTTCAGCAAATACGTCTTAAACATCTTGTATACCAGGCAAACTACGCATAGATAAAACAAACAAAAAAAAACACTTTGGTCTTTGTGGAGCTCACATTCTGGTGAGGTAGTAAAACTTTCGCCCTTGTGAAAATTCCTCTCCAAGGCATATATCCACCCTCCCCCTCTAAATTTCATCCTCTTACCAAAACTCCACCCTTAACATTAGTGGTATAATTGTGAGTTGTGTCCTTTTTGGTGTTCATTTTGTTCTTGACCCAAAGAGTTGAATTTTTCCCTTTGGTTGGTTGTATGATGGAAGTTTAATGGTAAAGCAGAGGAAAAGCCTAGAATTCCTGCCAGTATGGGTGGGCAACAGTAATGTTTAGGTTAAACAGACAAGATTTATATATTCCTTTTAGAGTTTTGTTGTTGTTGTTGTTTTAAGGTTTTGTTTATTTATTTGACAGAGACACAGAAAGAGAAGGAACACAAGCAGGGCAAGTGGGAGAGGGAGAAGCAGGCTTCCCGCTGAGCAGCCTGGTGATGGGGCTTGATCTTAGAGGACCCTGGGATCATGACCTGAGCCGAAGGCAGACACTTAATGATTGAGCCACTCAGATGCGCCCCTCCTTTTAGTTATTTTATTATTATTATTTTTAAAGATTTTCTTTCTTTATTTTGACAGAGATCACAAGTAGGCAGAGAGGCAGGCAGAAAGAGAGGAGGAAGCAGTCTCCCCGCTGAGCAGAGAGTGTGATGCAGGGTTTGATCCTAGGACCCTGGGATCATGACCTGAGCCAAAGGCAGAGGCTTTAACCTACTCAGCCACCCAGGTGCCCTCCTTTTAGGTTTTTATTGAGAACAGATTGGAAATCTAGTTAAGCAGGGGATAAAGATAAGGGAGTTAACTGGAGGAAAGGCAGTTAGACAACTGCTTTGGGTATCTATGTGCAGAACAGAAGTCATATCTTGTGTTACACAGAAGGGGCGTTAGACCTAGAAATCAGTGTAAGCAGATTTCCCAGTAAGTATCTGGAATAAGTGTCTTTCTGGGCTTCGGTTCCTTTGTCTGTAGATTAGGAATAAAACTAGATCAGTGAGTGGTTCCTAACACTGTATATTAAAAACACCTGGGAGGCTTTTACAGCTCTGTCTTTGGAGGGTAGGCTTGGATCTATTTCCAGAAGCTTGCATCAATATTATTACCCTGGGTCTAGGTTAAAAACCACTGTATTGGATCAATGGCATTCCCAACTGGCATCATAACATTTTAGGAAATGAGTGTAGCTTCCCATTACCAACTCTAACTATAGAAATACATGTGTAGAGGGAGTTGTTGGAGAGAGTATTAAGATACCAATGAAGAGACACACTTGCTGGGGCTACTGGTTGGCTTCTGTTGGTAGAGTATGTAACTCTTGGTCATGAGGTCATGAGTTTAAACCCCACTTGGGGCATGGAGCCTACTTACACACACACACACACACACACACACACAGGCTGGTAGCAAAGATGGTAACAATGTATTTTGCAACTCTTTCATTACTATCTTATTTTCCTGCATATTTTAGGAGCATTACATTTTAACTTCTTAAAAATGTTGCTTAATAAGCAGTTTTGAATTTCCACACATCAATAGCAAGTTTCACTTGCTGCTTAATGTCACTGGAAGACTTATTTAATCCATAGATTTATGAGAGGAAGGAGTGGGGCCCGAAGGAATCTCAGCATACTCAGCAACAGTGATACGTGAGAGCCATTAGAGGGATGATAACTTATAATACTGGGGAATATTCCTTATTATTCCCAAAGGATAACTTTGAAGACATTGTCTATATTCCCACATTCATTCTTTTATGTGATTAGTAACCCAGGTAGTAGAGTTTAACAGAAAAACTTTTTATTTTTTTTATTTTTTTTAAGATAATCATAAAATGTCAGAGTTGGAAAGAGGAAGCTACTTTAGTAGTTCAGTTCTTTGCTCAGTGTCTTAGAAAAATGGTTGTCTAAACTGTACTGGGATCTTCCAGTTATCTGGGAATTCACTAACTCTCCAGGAAGTGTATTCTGTCTTTGGAAAGCTTTGATCATTAGAAAGTGGGTGGGGGTTTTTTGTTTATGTTTTTAATTTGAGAGAAAGTTAAAATCTGACTTTGAAGTCCCTTGGAACAATATTAAGATCTGTTTCTGCTTCATGTTGAAAAGTTCTTTAGTTAAAAAAGAAAGAAAGAAAGGAAGAAAAGTTCTTTAGTTGTTTGAGGTCTAGGTTCACATTTTGATTTTTCTTGGCTAATTGCATCTGTCCTCCGGCTTTTTTTGTATAGCTTGGTTTTGAAATACTTGGTCTAACTTATTTATATCCCTTTGAAATGTGTAGCACACAGAATGTATCTTTTGGAAGAGAGGTGTTTGCCAGCCTTCAGCAAGAGATTCTTACTTTGTTCATACTATGTCCTGTAAGTTAATTTATCTCAATCATGCCACATTATAACTCTTACTCTTGACTAGTATGTTTTCAAATTTGTCTTAATTTTCTGCTCATAGCTATTTGTAAATTTGTCTTCTTAGATATGACTTCATATTTTTGAGAAATTTGATCTGATCTGTCAATTCTTTTGAATCTTAAAATTTTTTTTGAAGTTTATTAAAGTAATGCCTACATATAACTTGGGTCTCAAACTCACAACCCTGAAATCAAGAGTCACATGCTCTTCCAACTCAGCTAAGATTCTTTTGAATCTTAATCCAGTGAATTCACTTTTTTTTTTTTAAAGCTTGGGATATTGTACAAAATAGACTTTCATATCCTTTGTTGTATCCAGGTTGTTGGCCAAAAAGTTAAGACAGAGTCATTTCTAGGTACTTACATAACAAAGCTTAAGGCCCAGACCTATGTGCCAGTGATTGTCCTATTCTGTTTTTTGCTGCTAGAAACATCCCTCTGCTTGACACTGGCTTTTATTTTTTTTTTTTTTTAAAGAGTAAATCTTCTGTAAAACCTCAAGGATTCTTTTCTTAGCTTTTCCCAAGGTTAGTTTGCTTCCTCACACATCTTAAATCCAGTTTAAATGTATCCTCTTCAGAAAGACCTCCTCTGACCTCCAAGCAGCCTCCCATCATAATGGGAGGGTTCCTGTTTTATTAAACCTCTTAACTGTATTCAGAGACACAATCATGGTTAATTACTTATTTCCCCTCTTCTAAATGTCAACTCCATGAGGTCAGAGACTGTATGTATCTGTGTCAGTTAGCTCTGTGTCCCTACCACATGGCATAAATGGGTACATAGTTAACTGAAGGAATGACTTTACTACTATGTTTGTCGTACTTTATGCATAGTTTGTATAACAAAACCAAAGGCCATATTTACTGTGCCTTTTCAAATTATTGTATTCTCTTTTTACCAACTTTTGAGCAGTTCTGAGACATTCTATTTGATAGGATAGCATACTTGCAGTTGGAAAATCTGTTTTATTTGGATCTCCATTACAGATATCCACATCTGTAAATATCTTTGCATTCAGCCCAATTCCCGCCCCCCCCCCAATTTTCCCCTTAAAGGATTTCCTGAAATATCAGTTGCCCAGATAATGTAAAAATGGGTGGATTTTTAGGAATTTTGGTCTCAGGAGAAAACCTAATTTGGTTAAATAATGTCTAATTGGAATTCTAAGTAGGAGGATCCTAGGTTCAATGGGAGTATATTTTAGATCCCTGATACATGCTTGTAAATAGGATTTTAATTTTTTGTAAAATTATATTGGGTGTTAATAAATTTCTTTTTGCTAGTTCACCTAGAGTCTTATCTGGAATCCTTATCAAGTTTAGTGGTCTTATGTTTGAGAACTCCATCTTTATTTGAAAATCAGAACGTTCAGAGAATATTGATATAATTCAGAAATTTGATTTACATATTCTTTTAGTTAATTTTAAACTAACGTTATCTTTTCTGTGTTAATAGGTTAAGTGAAATTTGATTTGATAAAGAAGCCGGAAGCTTTTTCAGATTTTTAGTTTTTCTTGTCTGTCTGTTCTTGCTGATCTCCGGCTAGCTGAAGTAGTCTCAGCTTGCTACTTCTCCGCCATCTTGACTCTTCCTCCTTGTCTGTCTGTTCTTAAGTACGAAAGTAATCACTGTTGCCATCTGTTGATAGACAGAATTGATGTGGATTTTTTTCTGACATCAGCTTTTATGCTTGTCCATGAAATTTTGTAATTTGAAAGTCCATAAATAAAGAAGCATCTGTAAGACTTAATATGTATTTTGAAGAGAACTGTGGCGATTAATGAAGTTTTGAAAAATGTGTTTACTGTTTCAATAATATGTCTTTTTTCTACCCCCCAGAGAATGGATCTTGGAGAATGTCTGAAAGTTCATGACCTGGCTTTAAGAGCAGATTATGAAATTGCGTCCAAAGAACAAGATTTTTTCTTCGAACTTGATGTATGTAATTTTTCTTTAATGGGTTAGATTATTTTTTTGTAGTAAATGTTTTGAATGTGGATTAATATCTCTATAGGAAAAGGCTCTTAGCAAGTTATCTTCTTTGTGTTTATTTGAAGGACAGTTCTAAAGTAAGATCCTGAATTTTCTTGACTAACAATATTTTTTTTAAAATATAAGGTGAAACTGGGTAGTTTAAAAAAAATGTGTAAAAATCCTTGCAGTGCATATAATCTTTTGAAAAACTGTTCCAGTAAAGTTGTGATGATAAAGGAAACCTCAATTTAAGCACATGTAAACAACAAATTTCTAATGTATTTTAGGCCCTTAAATAATCTACAGAACTTTTATGTTCATTTTTGTTTGTATCTATGAATATGTATAGAGGGAAAGAGGATATTGAGTACAGTGTTTTTTATGTAAAACTGATAGGAGAAATATTAAAAGGTACCACTTACATATCTTAAAGGCCCAAGATCTGATTTATTTATACAAACAGAATCGTTCATTATAAAAATAGGGAAACTTTTTTTATATTTATATAAAACTTACCAATTAGTATTACATAAAAGATACTAATGAACACACATCTTCTGATTGTTTTTACAGTAAGGTATAATAGGTATATTACTTGGTTTGGAAGGTAAAGCAGTCAATAGGCACCTCCATCTACTTCTCTCCTAAGAATTTCTGCTAATAGAAATGAAAATTAGGAGTGCCTGGGTGGCTTAGTCAGTTAAGTGTCCTACTTGGTTTTGGCTCAGATCATGATCTCAGGGTTGTGAGATCAAGTCCTGCATTGGGTTCCATGCTGGGTGTGGAGCCTGCTTAAGATTCTCTCTCCCTCTCATTCTCTCCCTGCCCATGTGCATTCTCTCTCTCTGTCAAACAAAACAAAAAAACAATATCACCTATGTAAACATAATTTAATATGGGACTGGAACAGTTGGGGGAGACATGTTAAATCAACTAGATTGATAAAAAAAAATAAAAAGGCTTAAAATAAAAATAGATTTATTTTATCTGGGCATAAAATAAAGCAGAAACCATCACCTAGATATAGGGATATGGATAATTAAGTCATTTTCCATATTTAACTGTTTTTCTTTAGTGGTTGTGGGCCTTGCAGAATGTTTTTATACTCGTCTCATATATCAGTGCTTTAAAAATTTCTAATGGGTTAATTCAAAAGGGTCTTCCTTGTTCTGAGGTGTTGAGAGTCTCTCATGGTTTCTCCTGGTATTTTTTATGGCTTCATTCTATACACTTAGATCTTTCAAAGAAGTTAAATTAATGCTGGTCTAAGGAATTGAGGTACAGATTTAGCTTTATTTTTCCAGATAGCTACTTGGTTGACCTAACAGTACTGATGAGTACATCTTTTTCCTCTGACTGCTTTCAGATCCCCCTTTAAGCTTCCCATAAATAAATTTTAATAGACCTATCTTGTGAATTTAAAGATGAATTTTAAATTAAAAGAGCTAAATAGGTTTTTGTTTTTTTTTTTTAAGATTTTTATTTATTTGAGAGAGCCTGCACACACATGAGCAGGGTGGGTGGGGAGGGGCGGAGGTGGGTGCTGGTTGTGGAGAAGCAGACTTCCTGCTGAGCAGGGAACCTGACATGGGGCTCTGTCCCAGAACTCAAGGATTATGACCTGACGGCAGGCAGACGCTTAACCAACTGAGCGACCCATTTGTCCCTAAATACCTGTTTCTTTATCATTACAGATAAGAGCTTTTAAATGAACCTGTTGCTTTTTATTTCTAAGAAATTCCTAGAATCTGCTATGTGCTGAGATTTTATTTTTAATTAAACATTTGTATTTTAAATTAGTTCTCTTTCTGTACAGTAAGATATGAAAGTCCAAATTGCTTGACTTGGGAATAAACCTTTAAAGTTTACTTTTAAATAAATTACTATTTTATTATAGACATGCTAATACATGCCTGACAAATGTTTTTAATGTATTTATTGAATTGGATTTTTACAATGTAGATGTTGCTAAAATTCTCAGTGGTTTATTCTTTGAAAAGAAAGCAAGTTTTCCTGATTGTAACATTTTCATTGTGGAAAATCTGAGAAGCATGGAAAAACTAATTATTGAAAATTTTGCATATACTCAAGAAGAATTGCTAAAATTTTATGTATGCTCTCCTTTTTTTCTGTGCTTTTTTTTTTTTTTTTTAAAGATTGTATTTATTTATTTGACAGAGCTCACAAGTAGGCAGAGAGGCAGGTAGAGAAAGAGAGGGAGGCAGGTTCCCTGCTGAGCAGAGAGCCTGATGCAGGATCCCAGGATCCCAAGCTGAGCCGAAGGCAGAGGCTTTAACCCACTGAGCCACCCAAGCGCCCCTTTTTCTGTGCTTTATTTTACAGAGTTGGGATTTTATGGCATATGATACTGTGTAAAATCCTTTTTATTTACAAATCATGAACATTTTCTTGTATCATTAAGTATTAAAACCTTTTTTTATTGGCTGAAGATCAAAATTTCTACATTACCTAGGTATTTAGGGTATTTACAACTTAAAAATAACACTGTGAGGAACATCTTTGAATATTAAGCCTCCTGTATATCGGATTATTTTCTTAAAAGGTATTTCTGGAAGCAAAATTACTAAGTCAGGAGACATTTTTAAGTCTTTTGATACCAGTTACCACGTTGTCTTTTTTAAACACTGCACTGTCTCTTCAGCGGAGTATGAGAGTGGTAGTTTCCTTACAGTTTCACTTTTCTGGGAACTGTTTATGTTTACTCTGCTAATTTAATAGGTGATGAAGTTGTATTTTTGATTCATAATTGAACGTGCTTGCTTTTGTTTTTTTACTACCCTATTAGCACTTCAAAAAATAAAGTATGGGGTCCCTAGGTGGCTCTGTTGGTTAAGTGCCTGGCTCTTGATCTCAGGGTTGTGAGTTCAGGCCTTGTATTGGGCTCCATGCTGGGTTTAGAGCCTCCTTTAAAAAATAAGAAAATTATGTATAATTTTTGAGTGAAGATATTCCTCAATAAAGTTGATTTTTCTAGCAGTAATTTTCTTTTAATTAAATTTTGCAGGCTATGGATCATCTTCAGTCATTCATTGCAGATTGTGATAGAAGAACAGAAGTGGCTAAGAAAAGATTAGCAGAAACTCAAGAAGAGATCAGTGCTGAAGTGGCAGCAAAGGTAAGAATTTCGGTTATTTCATTAGTACTACAAAATACTGTTTCAACTCACTAATTTCTAACTTTTTTTTTTTTTTAAGATTTTTATTTATTTATTTGACAGAGAGAGATCAAAAGTAGGCCGAGAGACAGGCAGAGAGAGAGGAGGAAGCAGGCTCTCCGCTGAGCTGTCTTGTGCAGGGCTCGATCCCAGGACCCTGAGATCATGACCTGAGCCGAAGGCAGAGGCTTAACCCACTGAACCACCCAGGCGTCCCTAATTCTAACTTTTTATTTTGAAATAATTACATCCACAGATTGCAGTCTTTGTAGGGAATTCTCTGAGCTCTTCCTCTAGCCTCCCCTAATGTTCACATTTTTTTCTTTTTTAAAGATTTTATTTATTTACAGACAGAGATCACAAGTAGGCAGAGAGGCAGGGAGAAGAGGAAGCAGGCTCCTCGCTGAGCAGAGAACCCGATGTGGGGGGCTCGATCCCAGGACCCTGGGATCATGACCCAAGCCGAAGGTAGAGGCTTTAACTCACTGAGCCACCCAAGCGCCCCTGATGTTCACATTTTATACGGCTACAGTACACAAGGAATTGATACTGGTCCAATCATGACTTTTTACTCAGATTTTTTTTTTTTTTTAAGATTTTATTTATTTATTTGACAGAGATCACAAGTAGGCAGAGAGGCAGGCAGAGAGAGAGGAGGAAGCTTCCGGCTCCCTGCCAAGCAGAGACCCCGGTGTGGAGCTTGATCCCAGGAGCCCAGGATCATGACCTGAGCCGAAGGCAGAGACTTTAACCCACTGAGCCACCCAGGCGCCCCATTTTACTCAGATTTTGCCATTTGTGCGTGCACTTGCATATGTGTATATATCGCTCGGTGCAGTTTTATTACATTTGTAAGTAACTTGGGTAGTTACCACCATAGTTAAGTTACTTCACTATAACATCATGATGAGAGTCCCTCATATTACCCTTTAGAGCCACATCTATTTCCCCTTTCTCCTGTCTTCTGGAAACCACTAATGTATTCTCTGGCTCTATAATTATGTTATTTTACTGAATATTACATAAATGGAATCAGGTAACCTTTTGAGATGGTTCTTTTCACTCAGCACAGGTTCCTTGATTCATATAAGTTGTTATGTGTATCAGTTCATTCCTTTTTGAGTAATATTTCATGGTATGGCTATGCCACAGTTTAACCACACATTGAAAGATGTTTAGGTTGTTTGCACTTTCTGGTTAACACCAGTAAAACTGCAATAAATATTTCATTTCTTCGGGATTAAAAAAAAAAGGAAGGTAGTTCGGGGTCATGTGGTCATATTATAAGTCCATTTTTAGTTTTGAAAGCAGGTGTCAAACTTTTTTCTAGAGTGGCTGTATGAGATTCTACCAGCAATGTGTTAGTGATTTAGTTTCTTCACATCTGTGCCAGCATTTGGTTTTCATTTTCATTGTAGCCATTCTTAAAGGTGTGCAGTGATATTTCTTGGTTTTAGTTTGCATTTCCCAATGCCTAATGATGCTGAACATATTTTTGATGTGTTTATTTGGCATTTAGGTACCTCTTTAATGAAATGTCTTGTCTTAAACCCATTCTCCAGATGGACTACTCAATTTTTTTTTAATGTTGATTTTTTAGATGTATGTTTTACCCTCTGTTTTTAAAAAGTACTTCTTCATGGGAACATGTGGTGGCCTGAGTTGATTAAGCATGCAAAGGCTGATCGCTCAGCTCAGGTCTTGATCTCAACAAGCCCTGTGTTGTGCTCTATGCTGGGTGTGGAGCCTACTTAAGGAAAAGAAAAAAAATTTTTATATGTGAACTTAAAAACAAAAAGGGGAAACAGGGGTGCCTGACTGACTCAGTTGGTAGAACATTCAATTCTTGATCTCTGGGTTGTGAATTTGAGCCCCATGTTGGGTGTGGGGATTACTTAAATAAATAAATAACGTTTAAAAAGACAAACAGAAAACTGGAAAGAAAAGTACAATAAATCCCAGTGGATTCATAGTTTTTTGCTCTTGTTTCATTGTTCTATTTATTTATTTAAAAATTTTACTTACTTGAGTGAAAGACAGAAATGGAGCAGGGGAAGGCGCTGAGGGAGAAGGAGAAGGAGACTCCTCACTGAGCAGGAAGGCAAACATGGGGCTCAATCCAGAACCCTGGAATCAAGATCTGGGCTGAAGACAGATGCTTAACCAGCTGAGCCACCCAGGCGTCCCTGTTTCATTATTTTAAAAGCAAATTCCAGATGTCACATCGTTTCACCTCTAAAGCATAACCATAATAAATCACATCCAGAAAGTTAATAATTTTTTAACATTATCTAATATCCTGAACGTGTTCATTTTTCCTATATAGAGTTGGTTTGTTCTAATCAGAATCTAAAAAAGTCCATTTATTGCATTTTGTTGATTTGATGACTTAACTACTTTGAAATATTTTGTGCTGTTCAATATAGTTTTTACATTTTTTAAAAGATTTTATTTATTTGACAGAGATCACAAGTAGGCAGAGAGGCAGGCAGAAAGATAGGAGAAAGCAGGCTCCCTGCAGAGCAGAGAGCCCAATGTGGGGCTCAATCCCAGGACCACACACAAACATACACAAGTATGTTCATAAGAGTGTCATTAAAGATAAAAAGATGGCGCAAAGGAAGATTTGGGTCTCTGCTTACGTTTAAGTGGGGGTGAAATTTGGTGACTGATCAAGAATGTTTCACAGAATAGTTGAATCTTGTTGAATGAATATGCATTCATGAGTTCAGACAAGGGAGGTAAGGGACAATGTCCGAGGAAAAGGGATGACATCCCTCTGCAAAGTCACAAATGCAGAAAACAAGAGTAAATATGGGAAACTAGCTATAACTATAGATTGTGTTGTGAAGTGGGGGAACACAAGAGATGGTTTGCCAAGGTAGATAAGGGTAGATAGTGGAAGATAGTGGAAGAAACGGTATTTTATGCTTGGAATACATTGCCAATGCAGAGGTTGTAAAGTAATAGTTAAATTGAGGTCAGTTGTATTTCCTGATCTCCCTGTAATGAGAGGGCAGGTAGGTTTAAACACCCTCATCCCACCAGTTCATTTATGAAATGCTCAGAAAGCATTATTTATCCTCATATTGCCTTGAGTCTTTTTTGAGCATTTATGAAATATTTTGAACTCTGATAATTTATTCTGCTTTTTATTCATGATCTTTTCTGTTTCTTTCTAGGCAGAACGTGTTCATGAGTTAAATGAAGAAATTGGTAAGTTGTTGGCCAAGGTGGAACAACTAGGAGCTGAAGGAAATGTGGAAGAATCTCAGAAAGTAATGGATGAAGTAGAGAAAGCACGGGCAAAGAAAAGAGAAGCGGAGGTAATACAATTTTTAATGGTAATATGTTCAGTCTTACTGTCAAAACATACTTGATTGGAAATTATTGAAAACTTATTGTTAGTACAGGAAATTTAAACTAATTATAAAATTTAATTAGTCTATCCCATAGAGATGGATTATATATCAACATTGGGGGGTTTTTGTTTTTACTTTAGAGGCTTTGATCTGTTGAAGTTTTTAAGTAGAAAATGAAATCAACTAGACTAGCTGGTCATACACAGCAGTCACATACAGAATGCATTTATGCATTTCCTGTGATATCTTCCCTCCCTTGACTTTACCATCATGCAACCATAGCATTCTCTCTTCACTTCACATCTCAGTACAGTTCTGCTAGTACTTCGGGAGCCTTCTCTCATTCTTTCTCTGTAGTAGCACAAATCAAAATCTAATATCCTACAGCCAAAATTCTATTTTGTTTGGCCCACCTCGTGTGTTCTAAAAAATCGGATGCCTTCAGATGGGGTTGTATTCTCCCATTTTGCCATAGTCTCCATTGCTCTTAACTGTATCACACCTCTGTTTAATTTGTTCTTATTCTGCCCTCTTTTAAAATGGAAGCCTAGATAATTGATTTTAGCCCATTTGATGCTACAGATTTTCTTCTGGCACAATTGTAGCTGGATCCCACAGAATTCCATATTTTGTTCTTATTTTCATTCAGTTCAGATATTTTCTAATATTCTTTGTGATTTCTTCTTTGATCTATGAGTTACTTAGGAGTGTGTTTTTATATATTTGGTGTTTTTTCCAAGTAGTTTTCTGATTTTAATTTACTTCTGTTGCAGTTGGGAGAACATTTGTGTGATTTTAGGTCTCTTAGATATTATCAGTACTTATTTTGTGCCCTGCATGTGGTCTTGGTGAAATGTCTGCCTTAAACCCATTCTCCAGATGGACTACTTGTTTTTGTTTTTGTTTTTTTTTTAACATTGATTTGGAAAGATGGAATGGTCCATCTGCATTTGAAAAGAATGATACTCTGCCTTATTAAGTGGAGTGTTCATAAATGTTAATTGAGTCAAGATAGTTGATTGATTAATCAAGTTCTCCATATCAGATTTTCTGTTCTATTTACTGAGAGGGGTATTAAAGTCTCCATCTCTAATTGTGGTAGACTTAAACCCAGTGTACTGGTAATTAAGTTAAATGTAAATGGTCTAAACGTTCCAATTAAAAGGCAGAGATTGTGAGACTGGATTTATTTATTTTTCTTTTTTCTTTTTTTTTTTAAGCAAGACTTAGGGCACTTGGGTGACTCAGTTTGTTAAGCACCTTCTGCTCAGATCTTAAAAAAATAAAAGCAAGACTTTACTATATGTCAGGTACTTTAGGAGCACCTGGGTGGCTCATTAGGTTAAACCTCTGCCTTTGGCTTGGGTCATGATCTCTGGGTCCTGGGATCGAGCCCCACATTAGGCTCTCTGCTCGGGGCGGGGCCTGTTTCCCTCTCTCTGTGCCTGCCTTTCTGCCTACTTGTGATCTCTCTGTGTCTAATTAAAAAAAAAAAAAAAAAGAGCTACTTTAAATACAAAGATGGATCAAAGGTAAAAGGATAGAAAAAGATACACCATGTAGCCAATTCTTGTTAATTTTATTTAATACTTAATACTTAGGATTTCTTTAAATGTAATTAGTATCATTCCAGAAAGTAAACACTATGAATTTTAGTATTTTTAAAAATTTTTAAGACTTTATTTGTTAGAGAGAGCACTAGAGAGAGAGAGAGCAAGCATGAGTAGGGGGGAGAAGGAGTAGTAGGCTCCCTACTGAGTAGGGAGCACAACGTGGAGCTTGGTCCTGGGATCATAATCTAAGCTGAAGGCAGACCCTAATTGACTGAGCCAGCCCTGTGCCCCTAAACCCTATGAATTTTAAAATGCAGTGTATTTTATAGCTAATTTCCTAAAAGACTCAAGTAATGAACCTTAGTAAGCATTATTACTTGCATATTTTGCAGTTTTCATGAAGTTTCATATTTATGTATTTGAAGATTTTCTAGCAGCACACAGTGTCTTAACATTTTTAGCCTGTTACATTTTATTATCAGTTGATTTTTAAGACGGTGCACTAAAAAATTTACTTGCTCATTGTAGATTATGTTCAGGTACACATAATAAAGTCTTAAATGGCTTAACCAAGAAAGGGTTTTCTTTTTTTCATTTATTAAGTAATCGTCATTAGGGAGTCTGGGGCTGGTACAGCAGCTCCATAATTCCATTAAGTACACAGACTCTATTTCTGCCATCCTTACTACATGGATTCATCTTTATACTTACCAATTTGTGTTGGCAGTAGAGCTACCATGTGTAAAGCGTTTTCTTTATACGTAACTAGAAAAAGGAAGAAGAATAACAAGACACTAAAATTGAGTTGACTTGTCTCCTAGTGTCATACATTTGTTTTTCTTTTCCTTTTTTTGTGTGGTTTTATTTGTGAGAGAGCTCAGGAGAGAACATGAGATGGGGGTGTTGGGGGACAAAGGTAGTGGGAGAAACAGAAGCAGATTCCCCATTGAACAGGGAGCCAGTGTGGCTGACCCCAGGACACTGGGTTCATGACCAGAGTCTAAAGGCAGATGCTTAACCCACTGAGTCACCCAGACACCTCTGGTTTTCTTTTTTAAAAACTTTTATTTTGAAGTATCTTCAGAAAGATTTAAGAAATAAAGAATTCCCCTGTATCCTTCACCCAGCCTTGTAGTGTTAACATTTTACCATATTTGCTTTCTCTTTCTCCTCTTGTGTGTTTGTGTGTGTGTATTTGAACTGTTTGATATTAAGTTAGAGATAAGATGCCTCTTTGTCCCCAGATACTCCCATGTGTGTATTCTTTTTTTTTTTTTAAGATTTTATTTATTTATTTGACAGAGGGAGATCACAAGTAGACAGAGAGGCAGGCAGAGAGAGAGAAAGAGGGAAGCAGGCCCTCTGCTGAGCAGAGAGCTCGATGCGGGACTCGATCCCAGGACCCCGAGATCATGACCTGAGCCTAAGGCAGCGGCTTAACCCACTGAGCCACCCAGGAGCCCCCCATGTGTGTTGTCTAAAGACAAGGATATTATATAGCCGCAGCAGAATGATCTGAATCATAAATTAACACTAATACAATACTTTTATGAAGATTTTCCCAATTGCCACAATAATGTCATTTTTATTAAAAAAATTTTTGTTATTTGTTTAAGGCCCAGTTCAGGATCATGTACTGCATTTAGTTGTTAATGTCTTCCTAGGGTCCTTTAATCTGGAACTTCAGTCTTTGTCTGACATGATCTTGACAGTTTTGAAAAGTACAGGCTTCATTTTATAAAATGTCTTCAATTTCTGTTTGTCTGATTTTTCCTCCTGGTTAGATTTTTTTTTTTTAAGAGATTTTATTTATTCATTTGACAGAGATCACAGAGAGGCAATTAGAGAGAGAGGAGGAAGCAGGCTCCTTTGCCGAGCAGAGAGCCCGAATCGGGGCTCAATCCCAGGACTCTGAGATCATGACCTGAGCCACAGGCAGAGAGAGGCCCAATCCACTAAACCACCCAGGTGCCCCCCTGGTTAGATTTTTGACAGTACCGTTCAAGTAATGTCATATCTCATTAGTAGGCACATGTTAGTGATTTGTCCCATTTCTGATGATTGGCCTATTTTTCTACTGTGAAGTTAGAGTGCTTTCTTTTTGTAATTAATAAGTATCTTGGTATTGACATTTTTGAAACTGTAAATATTGTTTCCCATCACTTTCTCATCTGTAGGTGATAGCAGCCATTGGTGATTTTTTTTATTTCAGTCTGTTAACTCCCTTTGAAAGGACTTTCTATAGATTCCATCCAGCAATGTCCACTTGAATATCTCCTTAGCCAAAGGTCTGTGGAGACTTGGGAATGTAATATCTTTTAGCTGGACATACCGCTGGCCTCAAACAAAAGGAGTACAGTGAATCCACAAACCCACTAATACTTGTTATTTCATTACTGAACTTAAAATCGTTTTGTGTAAGACCTCTTTTTCTCATTAAGGCACCTTTCATTGCTTATCTTACAGAACTATTCCTCTCAGTAGAAAGAAAGTCTTATCATTTATATGCCCTGTCCACATTTTCAAAGGAGGAGAAAATGATCTGTGGGAGAGAAGGCAAGGAAACTTAACAGTATCAAAGACATGCATTCTTTCTTTCTCTGCCAGTGTGGGTGACTTCTTCCTTGGTCCTTCACTGATACACAGTTTTGGGGTTGCTGCATCTCATTTTTAACAAAAATCATAGAAAACAAAGCATTGTAGAACACTGAGAAAATTTTTTCCAGAAGTCATATTCTGTGGTAGAAGTCAGAATTCATGGTAGAATTCTTACAGTAGTTCTTCGCAAAATGCACTTGTGTCTTGGATCTTTTACCTCTAGTAGAAGAGGTCCCAAGGACGGAGGATGAGAATATGAGGAGTCCATCATTTTTGTGACAAAAATAGCCGTACTTTAATTATTCATTAGAAAACATTTTTTAATATAAACATAATGTATTTTGTGTAGCGGTATGACTCAGAGATTTATATAAACATTGTTTTTCTCACTCTTATTTAGGAAGTTTATCGGAATTCTATGCCAGCTTCCAGTTTCCAACAGCAGAAACTTCGAGTCTGTGAAGTCTGCTCTGCCTATTTAGGTCTTCATGATAATGATAGACGACTGGCTGATCATTTTGGGGGTAAACTGCACCTGGGATTTATTGAAATAAGAGAGAAGCTTGAAGAATTAAAGGTACATTGGTAAATTAATATCATGTGCTCTAATTTCACCACTCATTGTTTTGATGTATATTGGTTGGCTTTTTGTGTAATTTTCTTAACTATGATTCTGCTAACAGTTCATACTGAATAGTATAGGATTATAAATGGAGATAGTAACTGGTTTAATGGGTGATGTTTGAGAAACAGACTTTTAAATAATGTCCCCCTTATTTTAGGAGGCAGTATTTTGTGTTGAACATGTACGATATTAAATTAGGAGTCTTAAAAACTGGGTTCTTTAGTCTTAAAAACTAATTCTTTCTGGGGTGCTTAGGTGGCTAAGTCATTAATCATCTGCCTTCGGCCCGGCTCATGATCCTGGGGTACTGGGATTGAGCCTTGTGCCAGGCTCCCTACTTCTCCCTCTCCCTCTCCCCTCTTCTTCTTCTCCCTGCTTGTGTTCCCTCTCTAGCTGTCTCTCCCTCTGTCAAGTAAATAAATAGAATCTTTAAAAAAGAATAATAATAAAAACTGGGCGCCTGGGTGGCTCAGTTGGTTAAGTGACCACCTTGGGCTCAGGTCATGATCCCGGAGTCGCAGGATCAAGTCCCGCATTGGGCTCCCAGCTCTGTGGGGAGTCTGCTTCTCCCTCTGACCTTCTCTCCACTCATGCTCTCTCTCTCTCAAATAAGTAAATAAAATTAAAAAAAAAAATTCTTTCATATAAATTCCCCCCAAATTTTTATTTTCTTTGAATTAAAATTAACAGTATTAGTATAATATTATTTTAAAGGAAGATTGAGAAAATGAGACTATTATTTATTTGAAGTATTTTGCAGTTCTTCACTAAATAGCAAGCTTGTATGTAGATCTCTAGTTCTACTTTCTCTTGCTTCCATCTCAGAAAGGAACTAGAATGAAACCTATCTTTTATTTTTTATTTTTTTTAAAGATTTTTATTCATTTTATTTGACAGCGAGATCACAAGTAGGCAGAGAGGCAGGCAGAGACAGAGGGGGAAGCAGGCTCCCCGCTGAGCAGAGAGCCCAACGTGGGGCTCGATCTCAGGACCCTGAGACCATGACCCGAGCTGAAGGCAGCGGCCCAATCCACTGAGCCACCCAGGCGCCCCTGAAACCTATCTTTAAAAAAAAAAAAAACCCACATATGTGGCTATTATAAGAAAGCCAGTATACAGTTCTTACTGTATCATGTGCTGAATTCTTTTGAAAAGATAAGGAAACAGCATAGGGTATTTCTAAAGATGTAAACAGAATTAGTAAATGGATATAACCAGTTCCTTTCCAACAGTCTGATGTGGCCTAATTTTTTAAAAAAATTGCGGCACTGTCGCATTTTGTTGTGAATGAAAGAATGGCTCAGCTATGGCAAACACTAGATAGTGACTTTTATTGCTGAAATTAACCCAAGATCTGTAGTTTGACATTTAAAATAATGAGTCAGAAACACGTAGGGATGTCTCCATATTTATATCAACAGTGAGGTCTTCTAAGAATTCTGAGTAGCTAGGATAATTTTGGGTAAGTTTTTATTTAAAATGACAAAGTAAGGGGTGCCCGGGTGGCTCAGTTGTTAAGCTCTGCCTCCGGCTCAGGTCATAATCCCAGAGTTCTGGGATCACCCTATATCAGGCCCTGCTCAGCAGGAAGCCTGCTTTTCCCTCTCCCACTCTCCGTGCTTGTGTTTCCTCTCTTGATGTGTCTCTTGTCAAATAAATAAAGAAAATCTTAAATAAGTAAATAAAATGACAAAGTAAGTTTCACTTTATCATATGGTTACTGGGCCCTGAATTAAAACTCAAAAATGGTACCTATTTGGGAATCTTTGCAGATATAGACCTAGCAACAAGACTTTTTAGCATCTTCCTGGTATTTTTTGAAGCAGTGGAATTAGGATGGTAATTGGAAATGACAGAAGACATTTTCATTTTGGAAATCAGAGAATAGAAATTTAGAGTGATTTATAATGCTTAATGTCCTTTAAAAAATACAAAATAGGTGCACCTTCCTGGCTCAGTTGTTAGAGCTTGTACCTCTCGTTCTTAGGGTTGTGAGTTGGAGCCCTGCATTGGGTATAGAGATTACTAAAAAAAAAAAACTTGAAAAAATACAAAATAATGTTAGAAAGCATTCATAGGAGAAGATCTTACAGAAATGATTTTGGAATATTAAGTCATGAAGAAATATGAATTTTTACAAGTGTTCCCCAGAAGGGGGAAAGATTTTGGAAATTAGACTTGTAAGTGTAATGATTTTACCCAGCAGAACTTTTAATTAAGTTGTTATTAAATAGATTTTGATGTTTTTTATACTGTATTGGGAACCAGATATGGTAGAGTTTAGAATAATTCTTGTTAATGGGCCCAATAAATAATGCTGCTCATTTTTTATTATTTGGCCTGTCATTGTCTTTTATAGAGAGTTGTAGCTGAAAAACAGGAGAAAAGAAATCAGGAACGCCTGAAACGAAGAGAAGAAAGGGAGAGAGAAGAAAGAGAGAAGCTGAGGAGGTATGGAGTGATTCATTGAATAGTCCAAGTATGTGAAATTGAAGGTCCCTGGCTCTAAAAAGAGATGTGATTGATAGAGGATTCTAGGTGTTAAGAAATCTAGATATGGGAGATTTGTTTGCTTTTGAAAATATTACCAATGTGAAAGTGTTTATACAAATACATTAAGTTATGGCCATTTAAGTCAAGGTGATTTCCTTCAAAATGTATGGAAGGCTAAATAAAGAGTGAGTCACATCCTTATTTTTTGTGAGATTGACTACAAAGCTTTTCTAGCCCTCTGATTTTCATAACAGCTAGATTTGTACTAGATGGGTATAAAACTTCTCATTTTTGTGATGTATTTTATTCTTGATGAAAGATTTGAGTTTTGGGGTACCTCGCTGGCTTAGTTGGTAGAGCATGTGATTCTTAATCTCAAGGCTATGATTTGGATCTCCACACTGAGTGTAAAGATTATTTAAAAATAAAATCTTAGGGATGCCTGCCTGGGTGGCTCAATGGGTTAAGCCTCTGCCTTCAGCTTAGGTCATGATCTCAGGATCCTGGGATCTAGCCCTGCATCGGGCTCTCTGCTCAGCGGGGAGCCTGCTTCCTCCTCTCTCTCTGCCTGCCTCTCTGCCTACTTGTGATCTCTCTCTGTCAGATAAATAAGTAAAATCTTTAAAAAAAAAATAAAATCTTAAGATATTTTAATCATACTTTGATTTTGTAATTCTTCAATTTTAGAAGCTATAAACTATTAAAATTGTATCAATAATAGCCAAATGTATGCAATTCTTTTTATATTGGTATTCATTAGGTGATAAATTTATATTTTTCATATTTAGAATGCTTAAATGTTCTGAGTCACTTTTACCCATTGACAGTAAATTGTATGGCATCATGATGGCAATCTTCTTTGAACTCAAGTACATAACTTTTTTTAACAACCTTACAATGGATAGCTATGCCACAAAAGAATTAACCTGCAGTTCTAATTTATAATGTTCCCTTAATTGTATTCCACATTTCTGAAACTTAAATACTTTATCCCCAGCAGATTTTGTGCTTAGTTAAAACCCTTTATAATATGTGACTTGGTCACACCAGCTTCCCCTAAGATTCGAGCATGTTGTATTTCTTCTATTTCAAAATATTTAAACTAACTTTGTTACATGGCTTGTAGCAGGTAATATTTTTGTAGTATAATGAAAAATTATTTTCATGTGGCTATTTTGCCTTTTTAGGGGAAGTGCTGTCTTACATACATTGATAAATATGTTCTTCATTTACCATAAGTTTTACCTCATAGCTTTATCAGTATTCTCTTTTGTGTACACTGAGTTTCTTTGGGAATAGTGCTCAGCATGGTAATATAAGACCATATAAGGGGCATTAGAAACCTGTTTTTTAAAATTCTGTATGTAGTGCCACTGGTTTATATGATTCAACTGAAGTGATAGTTGAATGAGAAAGAAAAAATTCTTTGCCGTGACTACATTTTCAAATCTATAGGTGACAAGAAAGCATATCACTTTTATTCCTTTGCTGTCAGCTGACAGATTTCTTTTAACATTGGTTATAAATGCAGTGTTATTTCAGAAATGTGTTTAAAATTATTTTTAAACTTGTGAACTTGAGGAAGTAATATAATATAACCAAGAATGAAAGATGAAGAAATTACAAGCAAGTACAGAGTTAAGCAAGGTGGGATTCCAACTATGGTATTGAAAAAGATAGTGATAAAAATCACTGTCACTTATTTAAGTGCCTATTATGTATCAGGCATGGTGCTAAGAATTTACCTACATTAGTTCATCTAATCCTTATAATTGCTTCGTGAAATTTCTGTTACTGTCCTTCTTTGGCAAATGACAGGGAAAGCTTAGAGAAAATTTATAATCTGTCCAGGTCACAGATAGTGGTGCAGCGAGAGTTTTAAAACTTAAATCAGGCAGGGGCGCCTGGGTGGCTTCGTGGGTTAAGCCTTCAGCTCAGGTCATGATCCCAGTGTTCTGGGGTCAAGCCCCACATCGCATGGCTCTCCACTCTCCAGGGAGCCTGCTTCCCTTCCTCTCTATCTGCCTGCCTCCCCGCCTACTTGTGATCTCTGTCAAATAAATAAATAAAATCTTAAAACAACAACAACAAAAGCTTAACGTCAGGCTGAGTCCAGAGCCATCCTTCAGTTGTGCTTTATATTCACCACGGAAGACACCTGTTTCCTAGTACCCATAATGTTAGCCATTACTATTTATTGAGTGTTAATTATGTGCTAGGAAATGTGAAGAATGCTTTAATAAGGGAATCGTGTCTTGTTAAGAAACAGATGTTGTAAGACAGAATTGGGTGTTCTAGGGATTATACTATGAGGTTGCTGTTTGAAAGTGAATACGTGTTTAAAAAAAAAAATACATCTCAGAAAAATTTTTTTCTCTTCCCAGAGGGAAAGAAGAAGTAACAGATAAAAATAACAAATAATCTCTCCCAGGTTGGGAAGTGATTTCTGGAGAATTACTGAGTGGTGATGTACCATGTTCTAGTCTCCTAGGAGCATATTCATTTTTAAGAGCCAGGTATCTTACTTAGGGGGATCTCCTATGCCAATCTGTATCTCCTGGAAATCTGTATAGTTTATGGTGTATTTTGGAAAAATTTGTGTGCATTTATATGTACCTTATATTTATAGAATTAATAAAAGGAAATCAGGAAGAGTAATTTTAACAGTACTTTATCTCACTTAATTCTTTTTTTCTAAAAATAGATATTCTTTTTTTAGGTCTCGATCACATAGCAAGAACCCCAAAAGGTAAGTATACACAAAACATATGAGTAGTGAAGTTGGTTTGTTCTTCAGAGGTAATCTTTATATAAGATTAAATGTCTTTTAAAAATGAATGAGAATTGCTAGTTTAGTACTTTTTAAATTCTTTTGTTGTTCCAAGTTTGGGCATTGTGTGTTAAGATGTAACTGGTTAGAAGGTACTTATGAGGGGCGCCTGGGTGGCTCAGTGGGTTAAGCCTCTGCCCAGAGTCCTGGGATCGAGCCCCATATCAGACTCTCTGCTCAGCAGGGAGCCTGCTTCCTCCTCTCTCTCTGCCTGTCTGTCTGCCACATAAATAAAATCTTAAAAAAAAAAAAAGGTACTTATGACTATATTTTATCAAGGATATATACAGTACTCTGGAGGTAAGGGTAAAACTGAAAATACTGGGGTGCCTAGCTGGCTCAGTTTGTGGAGCATGCAACTTCTTGATCTAGGGGTTGTGAGTTCAAGACCCATGTTGGGTATAGAGCCGACTTAAAAAAAAAAACAAAAAACCCTTAAGAATATTTAAAAAAAAATCTTTAGAAGCACAGGTTAACTATATATAGAATTTATTTATTTATTTATTTATTTATTTATTTTTTAAAAGAATTTATTTTTAAAATCATTTTGGGTGGTGCATGTCAGAGATACAGGTCTAAGAAGTTAATATCTGTTGAAAATATAAATAGGTTAAATAGTTGAATAAGTTTTTGAAAGATTTTATTTATTACAGAGAAAGGGCATTGGGGGGTGGGGCATAGGGCAGAGGCAGAGGGAGAAGCAGAGCCCTCCACTGAGCAGGGAACCAGATGAGGGGCTTGATTCAGGGACTCTGGGATCACAACTTGAGCTGAAGGCAGACATTTAATGACTAACCCCCCCAGGCAGCCCTAGTTAAATACATTTTTGAAAGAGGGATCCATAGTGGGCTGTTGAAGAGAAACTTAAATGTTTGTTAGTTTTACATCTTGATCTTCACTTTCTTTCTTTTTTTAAATTTTAAATTTTAAATTTTTATAAACATATATTTTTATCCCCGGGGTTACAGGTCTGTGAATCGCCAGGTTTACACACTTCACAGCACTCACCAAAGCACATACCCTCCCCAATGTCCATAACCCCACCCCCTTCTCCCAAACCCCCCTCCCCCCAGCAACCCTGGTTGATCTTCACTTTATTTTATTTTATTTTTTTAAAAAGATTTATTTATTTATTTATTTGACAGAGAGAGAGAGAGAGAGAGATCACAAGTAGGCAGAGAGGCAGGCAGAGAGAGAGGAAGGGAAGCAGGCTCCCTGCTGAGCAGAGAGCCCGATGCGGGACTCTATCCCAGAACCCTGAGATCATGACCTGAGCCGAAGGCAGCGGCTTAACCCACTGAACCACCCAGGCGCCCCAAACACGCGGCGGGTGATCTTCACTTTCTATGAGTTTATTACTTTATTCCTTGTACATAGATGACAACTTGAAAGGGGCACTTACAGCCCTAGTGAGGATAGAACAGTTTCTTTTGACTTGTGGCATTAAAATTTGAGGGCTTTTTGAAGATTTTCTTTACAGTTTTTACTAGTTTCTGGTAATTTTTTTCTGAGAAAGTGGGGAGACATGGTGTACGTCATCATTTTTAATATTTCATGTGCAGTTCCCATAAGTCCATCCCCATCTAGAATGTCCTTATTGTCAAGTGCTACCATTTTCCCTGTACAGATCTTTTTGAACCCTTCAAAGTACTCTTACCTCTAAAGAGTATTTATTTCTCAAGAACTTATCCCTATAAAACTAGAGCATTTGTTATGAAAGAAAAACCTGCCCAGTTGTGTCAGCCATTTTATATTGTTGTTTCTGACATCTAGGATGAGAAGTAGAACCATTCGGGCACCTGGGTGGCTCATTTGTTAAAGCTTTTGCCTTAGGCTTAGGTCATGATCCCAGAGTCTTGGGATCGAGCCCCATGTCAGGCTCCCTGCTCAGTGGAGAGCCTGCTTCTCCCTCTCACATTCCCTTTGCTTGGGTTCCTTCTTTCGCTGTCTCATTCTGTCAAATGAATTTTATAAAAAAAAAAAAAAAAGGATACATTAATTGGTGATACTATTCTTATTTACCATTGATTAATACAAATTAGACCCTTTGTTGGTTATTTAAACTGTGTACCTAGAACATATTATTACTATTATTGAGGCCAGAAATCTAATTTCTACCGTTCTGCTCCCAGCCACTTGCCTGGTGATTACAATAGCCTCTTCACTGGTCTCTTAATTTCTGTACTTGCCCAGTTCCCTTCTCCACCTCACTCTGGTTTTTATGCATCCACCAGAATGAGCCCTTTAACAAGTGAAACATTACATCAGCCTTCTGTTCAGACTCTCCAGAGGTATTCCATTTCACTTAGAAGTGGAAATCCTCCCAATAGCTTTTAAGTAGAGTGATGGATCTGAGAGTTGGGGTAGTTACCGGTTTATGTCTTGGGTCAGCATATTAAAGCTTCCCCGTGCTCCTCATGTAATTGATCATTGACAGGATCCTGGTTTGAATTATAAGGTATTTGGTCATCCTGCCTGTAAGACCCCTGAATTATTCCCCTTGTCACTTCATTCCAGCCAAGCAGCTCTCTTTTAGTCCTTCAACATTCTGAACTTTCTTCTATCTCAGGGCCCTTGCATCTGTGCTCCCTCTATCAGAAGCATCCTGTTTTGAGATGGCTGATAGCTGATTACCTTCTCTGTCATCTTCGCTTAAAGGCTGTTTTACCAGAAAAGCCTTTTCTACCTATTCTTTATAAAAATTACCATCTCATTTCTGTCCATTTATAAGATATAATTTCTTAATATATAATATATATTATATATATAATATATGTAATATATAAATTCTTAATATATAATTTCTTTACTAGTTGATCTATCTTTGTTGACTGCCAGCGTATCTGTGGACTTCTTTCTGGAGTGTAACTTTCATGAGGTTAAGGATTTTGCTTTATTAGCTGCTCCGTCTGTTTCTAGTACTGCAGTGTGCACCCAGTAAATACTTAAATTTATTTGAAAGGAGAGTGAGCGAGAGAGCAGGAGGAGGAGGAGAGGGAGAGGCAGATTCCCCGCTGAGTAGGTAGCTGATGAGGGCATGACCTGAGCCACCAACTGAGTCACCCAGGTGCCCCTAAGTACTTTTAAATGAGTAATTGTCTAGAATTTTTAAAAAGATGAATGAAATTACACATTGAAAGACAGATTTATTGTAATTGCTCAAAATGAGTGACTAAACAAAAATACCGTTTAATAAAACTTGAATGAATTTTATGTCTGTTCCTCTGTTGGTTTTCAGAGATACTGTATTCAGTTGTTGAAATACTCAACTGTGCTTGGTGCTGGGCCCACTAATTATGCTTTCTTTGAATATAATGTTGACATAAGCTGAATGCTTTCAAACTTCCTTTAACAAAATCATCACTTGAAAATGAGCTGTTTGTAAATTGTATCACCTGAATATGCTTTTGAATTTATCAGATTATGAGAAAATATCACATTCTTAACATGACTCAAACTTTTTAACAGCTTTATTAAGGCATAATTTACATACCATAAGTTCACCCATTTAAATTGTACAAGTCAATCATTTTTAGTGAATTCAGAGTTATGGAATTATCAAAGTCAAGTTCAACTCATTGCCATCACTCTTAAAATGACCTTGAGAAAAATGTTGCGTTATCTTCTTGTTTTCTCTCAAATGTCTTGTGTCTCTGCAAGTGCCATTCCAACCCTCAGACCACACACACATCGTTAGTTTTGTGACATAGAGGTGGCTAGGCAAGTGTTTTTCACTTGCTGCTGCTGCTGCTTCTTCGGAACGTTTTTCCTTTTCTGTATTCATACTTTTTTCAACTCCAATAAAATTCTCTAAACTGACTTATATTAGTTTTTTCTCCCAAATTAAGGACTGCTTTAATAGAGAATTCTGTGTTGATCATGACTAAGCATATTATGGGTATTCAGACTTACTCTGCTGGTCCTGTCACCTTTTTAATTCAATTAGTCACTTACAAACAATACTCTGTCTTCTGCCTTACTTTTATCCATGTCCATCAGGTACCTACTTTGTTTCTGAAGTATCCCAGAAATATTTGAAGTTTAAATGAAATACAAATCCATAAAACATCTGGAGAAAACAATCCCTAGCATGGAGTAGTGGTATGGATTGTTGTAATTTTTGTAATATTCTTGATGTAAATCTGTGCAATATTGATTGGGCCCTGAGACTAGTGTTTCATTTGTATTTTGGAATTTCAGTATATAGCTAATATGCCAGCATTTTATTTTGCTGTAGGTTGAACTGGCATTAAGTCATGTTACTCAGATACCATAAAAGAGAAGGCTTTAGTAAAGGAGAGTGCATTGCTGAGCAAGCTAAAAACTAAAGCAAATGTTTTGTTGTAGGTCCAGGTCCAGAGAGCATCGCAGACATCGGTCTCGCTCCATGTCACGGGAACGGAAGAGGAGAACTCGATCCAAATCTCGGGAGAAACGCCATCGCCACCGATCGCGCTCCAGCAGCCGCAGCCGCAGCCGCAGCCACCAGCGCAGTGGGCACAGTTCTAGAGACAGGAGCAGAGAGCGATCCAGGAGGAGGTACTGAGGTGTCCATAAGAGGATATGGAACTACCTTTATGGTTTAGAGTTCAAATACTATTGGTTTGAAACTTGCATCTGGTCATATGTACACATTTGTGTGTGAGTGTATAACATTTTTCCCCTGATTATATGGGTAGTTAAAGAATACACTTAGGAGCCAGAGTAAGAAATTGGAACCAATATGTGCTGCAGAGGCTATTGCTTTTTCTCTGCTTAGTGTATTTTGAAAAAAAAGTACTTTGTGGGCAATTTTAGGTACCAGTACTCCATTTTTTCAGTATGTATTGGTGGATTAGGGGTTCTGAGAAGCCCTTTCATTTAAAGAGTTTAGCTTTGCTTGACTTAACTGTTTTCCAAACTTCTTTGAGCTGGTGCACTTTTTCAGAGCAGACACCTTCTGGTATATTGTTTTATCTGCACTATAGGTATACATTGCTACATACAGTTAACTTGGTGGGGCGGATTCAGAATCTTGAGGTTGGACTTTCTCAGCATGAAAATTTGAAAGATGCAAGGAGCGCAGATCTAGGGTGTGGTACATTGCAGGACCTGAATATTTTTTCAGGACAAAGGATTAGAATGTGTGATAGCCTTAGCACTCAAATCTACATTGACCAAGCTCCCAAAACTTCTCAGGTCACAAGATGGTCCTTAAGCCAGTTCATTTCGATGAAACCTATAAACCATGCTTATAATTGCTTTTTTCATTACAACTCTTCTTAAGCATATGTGTAATCTTTTTTGAGTGCCTAGCACCTACTAGTCTTAAATTTTCTATCAATTACTCTCCATAAAGCCCATGATAGAATTCACAGAAAGCTGATAAAAATCTTTTGGCGGGGGTGGGGGAGAGGAGGGAAGCCTTTCCTTGAAACCACGCACACGCAGAGTTGGTGAATAGGGTTTCACTGAGTATTTTCTTTATATTCTTGCCTTGTTCCAAGTAGATCCTTTTCCCTCCCCCAGCTTTACTGAGGTATAATTGACATTTTAAGATATTTAAGGGGTACTTTGTGGTGACTTGATATATATATAGATAGATATATCTATATATATATATGTGTACACACACACACACACACACATTATGAAAAGGTTCCTGCCAGTGGTTAATGAACGTATCTTTCACTTCAGGTGTTTATCATACCCCGCTCCCTGCCCCAGAAAACATTTATGTTCTCTTAGTAGCGAACTAGTTCAAGTAACTCTAGTAAGAATTGTATACTTGCTTCAATACTAGGCCTAGTAAAAAATAACCAAAAAGTATATTATAGTTGAGCAACTTTGTTGTAGTTGAGCAACTTTATTCATGTTAGAACATAAGACTAACATCTTCTATAATAAACAGACTGGTCTAATACTTAAAGTGCTACAATGCACATCCAGAGTAGTATAGAAGTTTAGATGAAGGAAATACCAGAGAAATTAAGAAAGGCTTCAGATAGTAGGTAAAACCAGGTAGTAAAAAGATAATTCAAGGTGGAGTAACTATCACAGACCAATGCAGAGAATGAACAAATTCCCTCTGAGATTTACCTGCACTGTGTATTTTGAGAGAGTCACACTACTGATGAATGGAAGGTATGGAGAGTTTGTTTGTGAACCTGTCCACAGATCATTGTTTCTGGTATCTGTGAACTCTCAAATGTCTTTATTAAATGGTGGTGGGGGTGGAAGGGAGGGGCGTGTCGCCTCACCAGGGTTATGTTATCCTAGTCCCTAATGGTTCCTGCATTTATGAAGTTGTAGAGGAGATACTTCTGTCCTACATGACACACTTAATATTTTCAGCATGTTTATAAGCAGGTTTATTTTTGTAAAACTATTAAAAGTTTTTGCTTTTCTCAAGAGCACTTATAATCTCGACAACTTATTCTCTTTCAAAGCAGCCTTCTGTGTTTTTACCAAAAATAAGTAGGCAATTGCTATATATTTCAGTTTAAATTTCAAGGTAAAGATCCTAGTCACAAGTTTCATGATTTTCTTTTTCCCCAATTGTGAAATATTGGTCTGATATGATTCTGTTGGTGACATTTTTCCTGGCAACAGTTATCTTAATAAATGAGGACTTAACTTGCATTTTTCTACTTCCTGGTATGTTGAAACACCTAGTGGAGTCTTGAGAGTCGGACTACTTGGGTTTAGTGGCCTCGGCCAAGTAATCTCACTATCCTGTCTTTCCCCCCATCTTCGAAGTACCTCTGTTAGGATTAGTGGTAGTTTGAATGACATAGTGTAAGTAAACTGATTGGATGGGACATTGTAATCCCTCACAGAATCGTAGTTGATGCTCATCTCATGGTTATTTTCCAGTTAGTACTGACCTCTGAGACTTACCTGCAATCGTGTCCTTAATTCTTAGGCATCATCTCTCTCCATACTCTATTCTTAAAAAGATTGTGGAGAGGATTACACTGTGATTTTTTTTTTCTCACATCTTTTTAAAATCAGTAGAACATGCTCAAAGCTGATACTAACTTTTGAACCTTTCTGCTTGAATCCTCCTTATTTCTAAAACTGAGTATCATATTTTTTTCCTGCCTTAGAAGTTCAAAGTATTACTTGACCCATGTTCAGAATTAGGATCTGAGGCCTGGTTAAGTGAGATTATATAAAAAGTACCATGTCACTTGTAAAGAACCAAATAAATGTGATATATATTACTGATTCATTCTAGATGTTAAAAGTATAGATTTTATATTCTGATCCCATAATAGCCTTTGATTTTCCTTCTTACTGAATCTCTGCTGTGAGCCTGTTATCACTTAACCTTTCTTAAAGAAACTGGGAATGGAGAGATAGTATCTAGAAACGGTTATGGTTATGGTTAATCAAGATATAGGGTGATGATCATCTTTCTGTGTCTTCCATTCTTATTTTTCTCTGTAAGCTGAATGAGCTCACTCAGGAAGAGTAAAGAGGATTCAAAAATGATAAATGATTATATAAAGCCATGTCATTGACTGGTTCTCTAGTATTTTTAAGTCG
Source organism: Mustela putorius furo (assembly GCF_011764305.1). Taxonomy (NCBI): domain Eukaryota; kingdom Metazoa; phylum Chordata; class Mammalia; order Carnivora; family Mustelidae; genus Mustela; species Mustela putorius. The sequence goes on from NW_025421998.1 coordinate 92,358,844, forward strand.
TGTGGGCAAACTGTTGCCTGCAGGCCAAATCCGGCCCCATAGCCTGTTCTTTGAATAGCTAGTGAGCTATGGGTGGTTTTTTTCAGTGTTAAAGGGTTGATAAAAAGAAAAGGAAGAAGAATACCCCCTAAGTAATTAGTCTCTGGCCAGACAGCAAAGAAAAAGAGGTTTGCTGACCCCCATTCTAAGTTCTTAATTTCCACCCAATTGGGAACCTGTACTGTTTTTGTTTTTGTTTTTTAAGAAAAATTGAATAACACTTACCCTTTTTAAAGGTATTGTCTATATACTATTTTTTTTATATTAAACACATTTGCCATGAATTGGAAAACCTTTATGATTACCTCTGAGATAATAAGAACATACTCCATTAAGTCATTATTTTAGCTTATGGTTTCTGACCCTTAATTTGTTTTCACCCATCTCCCTTGTCAGATTGGGTAATGCTCTTTTTGGTCAGAAAACTGGCTCCTCTGTCTTCCTTGGATGTATTCTGTATAACTTCAGCTGTCCGTACCTTAATATTTATCCGATTCTTTCATTTGGATATTGGGTTTCCCAACACATTTTGCTCCTCAAATTAATATTTTTCAGATCCTCAAAAGAAAGATTCAGAGACCAAGACTTAGCATCACGTGACAGAGACAGGAATTCAAGAGACAGATCACCTCGTGACAGAGATCGAAAAGATAAGAAGCGGTCCTATGAGAGCGCTAATGGCAGATCAGAAGACAGGAGGAGCTCTGAAGAGCGCGAAGCAGGGGAGATATAATTAGCTGTGTATATATCCTCAATCCTTAAGCTTCCTATGGAGTTACATACTATTGTTTAGTTTACAGCTGTTGGGGGTAACAGTGAGCAGTTCCAGACTCCGATCCAAATAGGCTAGATGCGCAGTATCTAACTTGATCTGAACTGAACTTGTTTCCCCGATGAAGCCTAAAACTACATCCATAGTTTCTGGTGAACCTGTAATGCGATTCTGAAAGTACAGTTTTATATAATAAGATGCTGATATCTTTATTCTTTCTAGTAGGAGTGATAGTGAACGAATTGTGTTGCTTGCCTTGGGATTTTTGGAACATTTGTAAAATGCTGTCTTCCTTTCTAGTCCACAAACAACAGCTTTCAGGATTTTTCTTTTTAATTCTTCTTCCTCTGACTTTTGTATCCCCTAATACCTCCACCCTCTATCAGAGAAAGGGGGAGCAGGGAAGCAATATAACTTCTGTTCTAAGGTTCTGTTCCCATTTATTACTAGCTGATTACAGAGCATTTATACTGGAAAGTGTGCTGGAGAAATTTAAATACTGAGAGTTTTTGTTTTGTTTTACGGTGCCTATTTAGAGTTGGAAGTTGAACAGCTGTTGCATTACCTACTTTGCTTTTTTTATTGAAATTTTGAAATCAAACGTCTTGATTTTTCTGTTCTATTGAATTGCTATGTTCAGGATGTTTTGGAAAGGGGGGTGGGGGCAGGGACTCTTTCATAAGCACTTGTTTTATTTTGTGTGTGTGGAGTATAAAGGCTACAACCTTATTGTAAAAATTAATAAAATGAAACAATCACCACCACCATCATTAAACTGTAACTTGTCTAGTAAATTGTCACTAGAACTATTTGCTGTGGGCATTTCTTCCATTCTGTTTTATCATTATTAGTTCCTTACCGTGCAAGGCACCAAAGGAAATAAACACATACTTCCAAGATGAGCTGTTGCTCCAACGGGCCCCGTGGTGACTGTATTCCAGCTGCTCCAGGGCTAACAACTGCTATGGAGAAGGACCAGACCTGCAAAAGAAATTGGGTTTTTCTGTGTTGATTTTTTTTTTTTCCATTCAGCAAACTTAAAATAAAAACATGGTGTAATCAATGTAACGAGAACAACTTCTCCACTGAAGAACTGTGTACCTACTAGGGATTTTAAATAGTAGTTGGGAGGCATCCCTTTGTGATTCTAGAAAATATAGAAACAAAAATACTGCAGGAAAGTTAGTGTCTGTTTAACTAACATCACCTTCTAAGAATTGTCTTTGGACCCCTGAGTGTGACAACTTTAATATGACTGAGGTACATGGGCCACAGAGGCAAAGAGAAATTAATTCCAAGTCACAAATTTACATCTAAAAAGGGACACTCAGCAAGTTTACTAAGCTGGGTATCATTAACGGAAGGTTTGCTGCCATATTTAGTTCCACACACTCCAGTTTATGCAGAGTTCAGGCTGAGAACCATTACCCTCAGTGGCCCATTTTCTTTTACTCTTGGTTTCTAAGGTTTTTTTGTTTTTTTTTATAAACTCCTTTGGATTTAGTACCTTGGGGTGTGGAGTAAGACCAAACAGGTTAAGTTGGCAGATAAAAGGAGACTGTGACCAAAAACTCCAAAACGTTGGAAAATGTCTTCACATTGTTTAAGTGACGCTCACTACCTCTCTGCCTAATTGCATAAGTACTTATTAGCTGTTAATGCAGTTCTGATTTGTAGGGCAGCACAGGCTACACAACCATCAGCAGGTTAGCAATAGCCAGTGAAGAACATCATCATCTGTGGCTGGGCTACCCTGTTAGAGTGCTTCAGCTGCCTGGCTCTCTAAAAATCTCATTTAAAAAACCCTTTTAGAACAATTCTGTTGCTTAGGTACATCTAGTATTTGGACTTTGGGATAAGCAATCTACATTTTTAATCATCACCCTTAAGCCAGGGCAGCTACTCTGAATTAGAATAACCTTAAAATCTATCTGTAAGAAGGTGGAAGAGTATCTTCTATACTGAGAAGGACTTTATTGTTTAAGGTTTTGTCAGAAGGAAAGTGTGCACAAGCAGAGGAGGGATAGAGGGAGAGAAGCAGGCTCCTGCTAAGCAAGGAGCCAGGTACATTCTGAGAAGGATCTTAAGACCGAAGGTGATCAGGGCATTGTGCAGCTGTCTTCTGCCTCTCTTGTCTAGGCTGTGTTTTCTGCAGCTCTCTGGACCTTAATCCCGGTATCTTCAGGAGCAAGGAGCATGAAGGTGAGGTCACAGCGTAGTTACCTAAAGTAGTACTCCTGGTACGGAGGGGAAGGCAGAGGACCCTGGCTTCCCTCCCCCCACAAATCCGACTATCCATTCATCCTTAATTCCCCCCCCCAAATCAGCCGCAAGACTGGCAGAACAGACTCCACAAATAAATCCAAAGCATAGAGATGGAGTTTGTGGAGAAATGGGTCCTGGCAGCTGCAGAGAGGAGGGAACCCTGGTTATGGAGAAGGCTGAGAAGGAGCGAGAGAGAAAGGAGCACATAGGGGAACGGTAAACGACAAGGTTTCCTCATAGCCGTTGGTTTGGAAAGTGAGAGGAGCTGAATTTGAGTTTGCAGCCAGTGAGAGTTAAAGCCAGAAGTTCTGTTAGCAGGCCGGGCTCCTGCAGAGCCCAGTCTGGAAACATGCAGCTGCTGTTGGAAAGAAGGCAAGCAAACAACCTGGGGACAAATACCTCAATCTCAGCAGTGCTAGCGGAAACGGGGGTGGGGGGGATTATTTTATCTTCTCCGAGTGTGACCAAAGGCAGTATTCACTGTAGATCCCTCTCCAAGAACAAAGAAGCTGGCCCTGCCCTTGTCTGCACTTGCCCTCCCACGTCCCTCAGCATGAACACAGAGCCACCTGCAGGAACTGGCTGCCTAACTTGCTTACAGTAAGCCCCATACCTCTGCCTCAGCAGAACTGCCCTTCTCAGTCAAGCCTGCTCTAGTCCCAAGTGTGGTGAGCCCTCTCATTGAGAAAACCAGCACACACACACACCCACCCCCCGTCCATACCACGTCTCCCAACCAGAGCGTCATTGAAAGTTTCATCTCAAGCATATCAAAGCCCACGCAACTAAAATTCGCCAGCTCAAAACATTTCAGGCCAGGCACCAAACACTGCCCATGGCAGGGAAGGAGAGGTTCTGCAGATGAAGGACTGGAAGGATAGAGGAGCTGAAATAGAACAGCAGAAAACATGCAGCGCACACAGAGACACTCGGGGAAGGACCAGGACCGGGGCACTATAGGACTTCTTCAGACCATTTCTTCGGGAAGCAGGAGACCTAATTGGCTAACCCACAGGAGCAGGCAGAGACTTAGACAACATAAGGCAGGTGAATTTATCCCAAATGAAAGAACAAGATAAGGCCATGAGATCTAAGTGAAATGGAAGTAACATGCCCGATGGAGAATTTAAAGCAATGATTATAAGGATACTCATGGGGCTTGAGAAAAGAATGGAAGACATCAGTGAGACCCTTACCATGGGAGTCCCAGAATAAGAAAAATGGGGACAAAATTTACTTGAAGCAGTAGCTGAAAACTTTCTTACTCTGGGGAAGGAAACAGACATTCAGACACAGGAGACAGAACGGCCAAACAAAACAAAAACAACAAACCCCACAAAAGCAGGCCAACACCAAGACAATTAAATTTACAAAATACAGTCATAACATCTTAAAAGCACTAACACAATATAAGACCATTTCTTATCAGGGGAAACCCATAAGGCTATTGGCAGATTTTTCATCAGAACCCCTGCAAACCAGAAGGGACTGTGGCATGATCTATTCAAAGTGCTGAGAGGGAAGAATCTGCAGCCATCAATACTCTACCCAGCAAAGCTAACATTCAAAGTAAGAGAAAAGAGTTTCCCAGGCAAAAATTAAGGTTCGTGACCATTCAACCATCCCTGCAAGAAATATTAAAGGAGAAACAGAAGAAACAAAAGGTGAGAGTATGGAGGTAGGAAGCAAATGCAGTAAAAATGACTTTATTAAAAAAAAAAAAAAATCCTTCAAGGAACTCAAAAAAGATGCAAAATATGACAACATATACCTAAAATGTGGGGAGGATAGGAGTCAAGGGTCGGTTCAGATTTAAGCAACCATCAACTTAATACAGACTGCTGTATGTAGAAGTTATATGCAAACCTAATGGTATCCACAAATCAAAATAGAAATACGCTAAGAATAATGAGAAATTCAAATTGCTTTAAGAAAACCAGCACACCAAACGACAGATAAAGGGCTAGTATCCAAAATCTATAAAGAACTTAACCAAACTCAACACCCAAATAACAAGTAATCCGATCAAGAAATGGTCAGAAGACATGAATAGACATTTCTGCAAAGAAGACATCCAAATGGCCAACAGACTCATGAAAAAGTTTTCTTCCTCACTCAGCATCAAAGAAATACAAATTAAAACCACAGTGACATTCTACCTCACACCAGTCAGAATAGCTAAAATTAACCAGTCAAGGAACAACAGGTGTTGGAGAGAAAGAGGAATCCTCCTACACTGTTAGTGGGAATGCAGGCTGGTGTACCCACTCTGGAAAACAGCATGGAGGTTCCTCAAAAAGTTGAAAATAGAGCTACCCTATGGCCCAGCAATTGCTCTACAGTATTTATCCCAAAAGTAAAAATGTAATGATCCAAAGGAGTGCCTTCACTCCCAATGTTTATAGCAGCAATGTCCACAATAGCCAAACTGTGCAAAGAGCCCAGATGTCCATCAACAGATGAATGGATAAAAAAAGAGGTGGTGTGTGTGTATGTTTCAAAAAATATTATGTAGCCACCAAAAATGAAATCCTACCATTTCCAGTGACGTGGATAGAACTAGAGGGTGTTATACTAAGTGAAATAAGTCAGAGAAAGACAATTATCATATGATCTCACTGTGGGGTTTGAGAAATAAGGCAGGGGATCATAGGGGAAGAGAGGAAAAAATGAGACAAGAAAATAGACAAACCATAAGAGACTCTGAACTCTGGAAATAAACAGTCATTGGAGTAGAGGGAGGTGGGAGGAATGGGGCAGCTGGGTGATTGCCACGGGGAGAGCATGTGTTGTGGTGAGCACTGTGTAATTGTTTTTAGCTGACTAATCACAGACCTATACCTTTGAAACAAATACATATGTTTAAAAAAAACAAACCAGCAAACCATAAAAGAAAAAGTATCAGAGAAAGTCTCCCACAAATCACCACAAGACAGTAAAATGAAAAGAAATGGTTGTCAATAATTACTTTGAATGTAAATGGGTGACAGAGCGGATTAAAAAACAAACAAAAAAAGCAAGACCCATCTATATATTCCTTCCAAAAGACTCAAAAAATTTTCTAAGATTTTACTTTGAAGTAATCTCTACATCCAACACTGGGGTTGCACTTACTACCCCTATATTAAGAGTCCCATGCTCCACCGAGACAGCCAGATGCCTCAAAAGACTCTTTGAGAACTAAGGACACTTGCAGATTGAAAGTGAGGGGATGGAGAAACACTCAAGAGGATGTCAAAAGAAAGCTGGAGTGCAATATATCGGACCATCTGGGCTTTAAAACAAAGGCTGTAATGAGACCAAGCCACTATATAATAGAGGGGAAAATTCAACAAGAACATAGGACAATTATAGATTTTTATGCATATAACATGGGAGCACTGAAATCTATAAAACAAAGAAAGGAACTAATGAATAACAGTATCAGGTTAGTAGGGGACTTTAACATCCTAGATCAACTGACAGATCATCTGAACAGAAAATCAAGGAAACACTGGCTTTGAATGATACATTGGGCCAGAAGGACTTAACAGATAAATGCAGAACATTCCATCCTACACCAGAATACACATTACTTTTAAGTGTACGTGCAACATTCTTTAGAACAGATCACCTATTAGCCCACCAAACAAACCTCAACAAATTCAAGAAGCTCCGAAGTCCCACCATGCACCTTTGCTGACCACGTTATGAAACAGGAAGTCAACCACAAGAAAAAAGTCTGAAAAGATCACAAAACACATGAAGGTTACCTAGCATGCTACTAAACAATGAAGGGGGAGAGAGGAAGGACAATGAATGGGTCAACCAGGATATAAGAGTACATAGAAACCAAGTAACGTTACACCTGAAGGAGCTAACAAACAAATGAAACCAAAAAACAGCAGAAGAAAGGAAATAATAGAGATGAGAGCCGAAATAAAGGATATAGAAACTTAAAAATCCCAGTAGGACAGATCAGTGAAATGAGGACTTGGTTCTTCTAGAAGAACAACAGAACTGTAAACCTCTAGCCAGACTTAAAAAGACAAAGGGCCCAAATAAAATCATGAAAGAGAGGAGAAATACTAACACCACAGAAATACAAGAGAATACAGTGAAAACTATTCTCATAAGAGAATACAGTGAAAAACTACATGCCAACAAATGGGACAACCCAGAAGAAATGGGTAAGTTTCTAGAAACATCAACTGCCAAAATGGAAATGAAAAAATAGATAACTTACAGAAAACAGACTAATAACCAGCAAAGAAACTGAATCAGTGATCAACTCCCAACAGACAGAAGTCCAGGGCCAGATGGCTTCATAGGCAAATTCTACCAAACACTTTAAAGAAGATTTAATACTTACTCTCAAACTATTTCTAAAAATAGAAAAGGAATAACTTCTACATTCATTCTATAAGGCTAGCATTACCCTGATAGCAAAACCAACACTTAAAAAAAAGAGAGAAAACTACAGGCTGATATCCTTAATGAACATATATACAAAAGTCCTCAATACTAGCAAACCAGATACAACAACGTAGTTTTAAAAGTGACCACAATCAAGTGGGATTTATTCCTGGTTTGTAAGTGTAATTCAATATTCACAAATCAATCAACATAATATACCACATCAGTAAGTTCAAGAACCATATGATTATTTTGATTGGTGCAGAAAAAGCATTTGACAAAGTACAAACATCCATTCATGATAACAACCCTAAACAGAGTAGCTTTATAAAATCCATATATGAAAAACCCACAGTTAATACCTTCTAAATACAGAAAAATTGACAGCTTTTTCTCCTGGGTCAGGAATAAGACAGGGATATCTACCTCCACCACGTTATTCCACAGAGTACTAGAAGTCCTAGGCACAGCAGTCAGATAATAAGAAGTAAAAAGCATACACATTGGTAAGGAAGAAGTCAAACTTTCAATATTTGCAGATGACCTGCTCCACTATGCCGAAACCCGAAAGACTCCTGAAAAACTGCTAGGAATGATAAATGAATTCTGTAAAGTCGCAGGACACAAAAATCAGCGTACAGAAATCTGTTGTAACAAAGAAGCAGAAAGAGAAGGAATTAATCCCATCTACAGTTACACCAAAAATAGTAAGATACCTAGGAATAAACCTAACCAAAGAGGTAAAAGACCTTTACTCTGAAAACTCTAAAAATACTGATGAGACAAACTGAGGCTAACACCAAGAAATGGAAGGACCAGCCCATGCTTACAGGTTGGAACAAATTTTGTTAAAATGTCTATACTGCCGAAAGCATTCAACACATTTAATACAATCCCTGTCATTCAGCATTTTTCATGAAGCTAAAACAATGCTAAAATTTGTATGGAACCACAGAAGAATAGCCAGAGCAATGGTGAGAACAAAGCTGGAGGCATCACAATTCTGGACCCTGAGTTTTGTTTTATTTTTAAAGATTTTATTTATTTGGGAGAGAGCAAAAGTGGCAGAGATCACAGAGGGAGGAGAAACAGGCTCTTCACTGAGCAGGGAGCCTGATACGGGGCTTTATCCCAGGAACCCGGGATCATGACCTGCATTGCGGGCAGATGCTTAACTGACTGAGCCACCCAGGCGCCCCCGGGCTTTGAGTTGTTTTAGAAAGCTGTAGTGATCAAAACAGGATGGTGCTGGCAAAAAAAACCAGACACATAGATCAATAGAACATAATAGAAAGCCCAGAAATAAACCCACAATCCTCTGGTCAGTTAAGCTTCAACAAAGGAGGTGGGAATATTCAGACAGGAAAAAGATGGTCTCTTCAACAAATGATGTTGGGAAACCTGGACCAGCAAGGGGCAAAAGATGAAACTTGACCACTTTCTTAACATCGTACACAAAAACTCAAAATGGGTTAAAGACCTAAATGTGAGACCTGAAGCCATAAAAAGCCTACAAAAGAGCACAGGCAGTAATCACTCTGACACTGGCCATAGATAGCAGTGTTTTTCCAAATAAGTCTCCAGAGGCAAAGAAAAACAAAAGCAGAAATAAACTACTGAGACTATATCAAAATTGAAAACTTCTACACAGCTGAGGAAACAGAACTAAAAGACAACCTACTGAATGCGAGAGGATATGTGCAAATGACCTATCCTATGAGGGGCTAGTATCCAAAATTAATAAATAACTTATTTAACACCCCCAAAATAAATAATCCAATTTAAAAATGGGCAGAGGACATGAAAAGGCATTTCTTCCAAAATGGCCAACAGAGGGGCACCTGGGTGGCTCAGTGGGTTAAGCCTCTGCCTTCGGCTCAGGTCATGATCTCAGGATCCTGGGATCGAGCCCCACATCGGGCTCTCTGCTCAGCGGTGAGCCTGCTTCCTCCTCTCTCTGCCTGCCTCTCTGCCTGCTTATGATCTCTCCCTCTCTCTCTCTGTCAAATAAATAAATAAATGATTTTTTTAAAAAAATGGCCAACAGACACATGGAAAGATGCTGAACATCGCTGTCAAAGAAATGCAAGTCACAGCTACGAGGAGACAGCCCTTCACACCTGCAGAATGGCTACAGTTAACAACACAGGAAACAAGAACTGACAAAGGTGTGGAGAAAAAGGAACCCTCTTGCGCTGTTGGTAGGATTGCAAACCAATGCATTGTGGAAAATACTATGGATGTTCCTCAAGAAAAAAAATAGCACTATCATTGGATCCTGCGATCTCACTACTGGGGATTTTCCCAAAGAATACAAGGACAGTAATTCAGATGGATACATGCACCCGGTGCTTATAGGAGCATTATTTACGAAGGCCCAATTACAGAAAAAGTCTGAGTGGCTATCGATGGATGAATGGATAAACAAGATGTGGGACAATGGAATATTAGCCATAAAAAAAATGTTATCTCCACCACGCGCAATAGCATGGATGGATCCAGAGCGCAATGCCAAGTGACTTAAACGTAGTCCCGGACAAGTACCATGTAACTGCACTTTTACAGAATTTCAGAAATGAACCAAGCAAAGGGAAAAGGCAGGGAGGCAAACCAAGAAGCAGACTCTTAGCTGTAGAGAACAAACTAATGGTTATCGGAAGGGAGTGGGTGTGCGGATGGGGTTAAGCAGTGTACTTGTGAGGAGTACTGGCGGATGTCTGGGAGGGATTATGGAATCACTGTTATTCCATGTGTATGGAAACTAATAGTATACTATGTTCACTGAAATTTAAAGATTGATTTATTTTAGAGAGCAAGCAGGGAGGGAGGGGTGGGTGGAGAGGGAGACTCTTAAGCAGACTCCATGCTGAGCGTGGAGCCTGGGCAGAGCACTTGACCTCATGACCCTGAGATCACCACCAGAGCAGAAACCCAGAGTCGGATGCCTAAGTGACTGCACTACTCAGGCACCCCTAGAATTTATTTATTTATTTTATGAATTAATTTGTTTTAGAGACAGCGCAAGCAGTGGGGAGGGGGAGAGAGAATCTCCAGCACACTCTACACTAAGCCCAGAACCTGATACGAGGCTCGATCTCACAACCCTGAGATCATGTCCTAAGCCAAAACCCAGAGTCAGACACTCAAACTGACTGAGCCACCCAGGCATCCCATGTTAACTGGATTTAAAAACAAAACAAAACAAAACAGTGTTCCTGCCTGTGCGCCAGCAGACAGTGCAAGATGGAAGGCCAAAGATGGAGTCAGTATTGTCAGCACTCCTACACTCCACTCCCAGTATCTTTATGGCCTGTGTAACATCTGTGTGCCATTCTTCTATGACCCAAGAGCCAGCTATGGGGAAATGAGTTCCAGACCTAAGCCACAGCAGCAGTCTGAACAGCAACAGGAGATGCCCCAGCCACCTGATGAAGAGGTCCTCTCCGTACCCACCAGTGGGAGGGACTGTGAACTTCAGCGTTAAGTGGTGATCCATGACAGGAAGATGGTTCCTCATGTGACAGGAAGACGTTTCCTGATGTAAGAGGAAGGAACATCCATGCAAGCCTAGGGACACTAAGACAAATGTCTTACAGGGGTGCCTGGGTGGCTCAGTGGGTTAAGGCCTCTGCCTTCGGCTCGGGTCATGAACCCAGGGTCCTGGGATAGAGCCCTGCATTGGGCTCTCTGCTTAGCAGGGAGCCAGCTTCCCCCTCTCTCTCTGCCTGCCTCGCTGCCTCCTTGTGATCTCTGTCAAATAAATAAATAAAATCTTTAAAAAAAAGACGAATGTCTGAGTCAACAGACCTGGCAAATCTTTCTTGAGCAGCAACACAGTAAGTGTTTGGTCCTCATTAGTGAATACCAGCCCTGGCTTTTCAGCACATTCTTCATTGTTGAGGGGTAGGGGCTATGGCCACTCTCCCTCTGCTGGAAAGGGGCACCCATAGGATTTGACAAGCGAAGCTGCTGCCATCTAATTGCAAACATTCCCTAGTACTAACTTGAAGCCCCAGCCTTCGTGGAGCCATTATTTCGGAACTCTGATGTATAGACTGACCATCTTCTGCATTTCAGAAGGGAAGTCAGTTCCTAGTGGTCTCATTTCCGGAGGCTGTCCTGCCAGTGGGCTTTCAAAGTCCAGCCTGTCATGTGCAACTGGGTAGAAAATTAGCCAGATCTGCAAAGAAACCAGAGGAATTCAGGATCCAGCCTCATTTTATAGGTAATCAATCATTCAGGGATAATCAGAACTAGAATATTTCTCCCATAAAGGCGTTTTACTTTACTCCCACTCTAAACTCTGTCAGAGGTACCTAAATTAAGAATTTCTTATTTGTGAAGCAAATCGTCTTAACAAACTTGGCCCAATTACCTATGGAAGTGCAGCAAGAACAGTAATTGGCCATACAGGTTCCTTTAAATCCAGTTTGCGAGAGCATCTCCTAAAGAATTTCAGATTATGCCTGTAACAGCTTAAGAGCCAAGCCACACACTTGCCGTCAGACTAGCCTATCAGACTTGCCTATGAATACCTATAAAATTGGGTTATATTCTTCTCGAGGTCCCCAAAATATCCTTAAATTCCCGAGCCTGCCAGGAAGTGACAATCTTACTCATCTGGTAGGGCTCCGGGGGGTCTCTGTAATAAGCAAGGTGCCAGACCCATTATTTCCACGGGGCTTTGTGGGTTCCATAAAGTCAACCTTAGTTCCTTCATGCTCTCTGGTCATACTTGAGCCTATGCAGGTCTCTCTCAAATAGGACATTCCAGTCAAAGCCTTGGTCATATAACCAACATTTCTTGTGGTGTCCTTTTATAGAGCGAACATATTCTCATCAGATTTATTCGATTTCCTGTTTGGTCATCACAGCAGGCCCCAACCAAACCCTTCTGGATGTTAAGTTCATGTAATTCACAGCTCACACTGGGCATAAAAGACCCCTAGGGTCTAGTTGTTTGACTACGATTTTTTTCTTCAAGGAAGCCTCTTTTGGGGGGGCGCCTGGCTATCTCAATGAAGCATGGGACTCTTGATCTCAGGGTTTTAAGTTCAAGCCTCACATTGGGTGTAGAGATCGCTTAAAAATAAAATATTTATTTATTTTTAAAGGTGTTATTTATTTGACAGAGAGAGATTACAAGTAAGCAGAGAAGCAGGCAGAGAGAGGGGGAAGCAGGCTCCCTGCTGAGCAGAGAGCCCGATGTGGAGCTTGATCCTAGGACCCTGAGATCATTACTTGAGCCAAAGGCTTAACCCATGAGCCACCCAGGCACCCCTTAAAAAAGCCTCTTGTTTAGCAACCCAATCCAATTGGCTTCCCTTCTTAACGAAGGCATACAAAGATTGAAGATTTTTTATTTATTTATTTATTTATTTATTTTTAAAGATTTATTTATTTATTTGACAGACAGAGAACACAAGTAGGCAGAGAGGCAGACAGAGAGAGAGGAGGAAGCAGGCTCCCTGCTGAGCAGAGAGCCCGATGTGGGGCTCGATCCCAGGACCCTGGGATCATGACCTGAACCGAAAGCAGAGGCTTTAACCCACTGAGCCACCCAGGCGCCCCGAAGATTTTTTATTTTAAAGAATAAAAGTTTTATTTTTTTATTTTATTGAGCTCATGATTCGCATGCTCTACCAACTAAGCCAGCCAGGTCCCCCTTAAAGGCCTTAATAACGGCATCAGCTGGGAAATGCAGGGCCCCAGTAACCCAGCAAGCCAACAAGCCTGCAATCCCTTTATTGTTGAGAGACTGGAAAGGTTTGTATTTTATTGATGACCACCTCAGTCGCACTTTTGCCTTACCCGACCAGGTGATGGTCAGGAGATTGACTGACGCGCCCATCGAATCCTGTCGGTATTTAGCTCCCATCCTAGCAACCAAGTACGCAGCTGCTTGGGACGGAAGATAAGTCAGCACAGGTTAACGTCATCCACATAAGGATGAAGCCCCAAAGCCTGGGCTGTGTGCATTCTTCTTCCTCTCTAGGGAACCAGCGGCTGTATAGCACAGGTTCCCATTTTGCATGACCCACGAGGCTCGATTTCACTACTCAGCTACACAACCAGAATTCACCTGTTGTCTTTAGAGACCGGTCAGGAATGGGGGACATATGTGCAAGAAAGCACGGGGGAGGAAGTCTGCTGATCTTGGAGGTAGAGACTAATTTGTTTGACCTTAATAACTTGTTCCTCCTAACTATCAGTACTCTATTTCTCCCCCAAATTTCGAGGGGTTTCCGTACAGATTAATGTGTATTTAGCCGTATTGTCTATTAGAGCATGGTCTGTTTGTGCTAGACCAATAAATGGTTAATTCATCCTGGGGTCTCTGGCCCACACCTATTTGGGCACCAGAGGACAACGCTAGCCTAATCCATACCTCTAGGGATAGAGGGTTAGCAGAGGGACAACTGGCGACACCCCTGGCTTTTTTGAGCCTTCCTTCTAGGGAGTAAACTACTTTCTTAGGCAGTGTGTCCTGTAGGTGTAGCAAGACTGAATTGGGTTGTATTTTCTCTTGGAGTACCAGATACTAGATCTTGCCACAGTTGTTCACAAGCAACCTGATGGCACTCCTCTCCGCCATTTTGTCATAGGCACACGGTTCTTTTGTTTTCACCCTATTTCCTTTGGGGGTGGGGGATTCTTTCAGTTTCACTTAAGTCAGTCACCACGAAGCTACTGGGAAAAGGCGCTGATTAATCACAGCGGCCAGGGCAGGCGCCGGAGTCCTGTACCATATGTCGCTGGGGCCGACTACCAGACCCAGCCCTCCATGCCAGAGGAACACTCTTCAGCCTCTGAACGCTGGGCGAAAATGGCACGTTGCGTTCCCGCCTCACCTGTCATTGCTTCTTGTAGTTCTAGTGAGCCGGGTTACCTTGATTCTAGTGTTTATCTGAGCAAATTAGCTAAGTGCCTGCAATCCTCACCCATGGCCTGGAGCATGTCTTCCATGTTGCAAGACTGGTTGAGCAGTGACTCGCATTTTTTTTTTTTTTTTTTAACTTGGCAAACCCAGTTAACATACAACCGTCTCCCCCAGGGTCCCACAGTCTGACACCCAAGCTGCCACCCCTTCCCAGCTCTTCTGCCTGCCCCCCATCTCAGGGAGTGTACCTAACAACTCCTTGGGAGTTTTTTTTTTTTTTTAAAGATTTTATTTATTTATTTGACAGAGAGAGATCACGAGTAGGCAGAGAGGCAGGCAGAGAGAGAGAGGAGAGAGAGAGGAGGAAGCAGGCTCCCCGCTGAGCAGAGAGCCCGATGCGGGGCTCGATCCCAGGACCCTGGGATCATGACCTGAGCGGAAGGCAGCGGCTCAACCCACTGAGCCACCCAGGCACCCTCCTTGGGCGTTTTTAAGGTGTCCCCGAACTCATGCGCTGGTCCGAAATGCTCCGAAGACCTGGCCAGGTCGCCCCACGGGGTCGCGGCTGGCCAGCGTGGGATTCTGAACCAGCAGCCAGGCCTCCTCCAACCCCTGCCGGCCCCCGTTCCCCCCGCCCCAAGACAACCGGCTCTCCCCCAGCACAGACCCTTAGCTGAAGCTGGTTTTGTCTTCAGTACCCTGCTGACTAAAAGTGACTTAAAGGTGGAGGAGGGTCACTAACCTAGCCTCCAGCGTCAGAAGACACTGTCAGACCGAATAAACGAAGCAAGCCACCGAGGTTTCCGCAGGCCAACTCAGAGACAGGAGGGCGTGCAGAGGACCACGCAGCTCTCCGCGCGGTACTCCTGCGCTCCAGACCTTAATCGCCAGTGTTTACGGAGCGAGGAACGCGAGGAGCGTGCGGGGGAGGTCCCGGGGCGTGGAGCCACCTGTGCGCCCGAGGGCGCCCCCCCGCCCCGGGAACAAGATGGCGGCCCAAAGATGGCGCCGGTGCTGCCAGCGCGCCCACGCCATCTTCCTCCTCTACAGTTCTCCGCACTGCTGTGTTTTTGTTTTTTTAAGATTTTATTTATTTATTTGACTGACAGAGATCACAAGTAGGCAGAGAGGCAGGCAGAGAGAGAAGGAAGCAGGCTCCCTGCTGAGCAGAGAGCCCGATGCGGGGCTCAATCCCAGGACCCTGGGATCATGACCTGAGCCGAAGGCAGAGGCTTTAACCCACTGAGCCACCCAGGTGCCCCCGCACTGCTGTGTTATCTGGCCCGTGTGGCAGAGGGTGTAAGTTTAGTCACATTCGCAAAAGCCTTCGGTCCTCTGGGGACATCATGCGCAGTGTTTCCTTCCTTAGGCCTTTGTTCTCCTGTCATCAGGCATTTCCTCCAAAGCTGAAGCGCAAAGGGGGAAAAAATCCTCTTATTTCTAAGTAGGCTTGTTTTTTCCAGAAAGACTTCCTCACTCCTCTGATAACCCTAAAACTAAGGTTTACTTTTCTTTATCATTTCCAAGTTCTTTTTTCTCTCGAAGTCTCATTTTAAGCATCTACTTAAAAAAAAAAAATTCTTTATTTTCAGCGTAACAGTATTCATTGTTTTTGCACCACACCCAGTGCTCCATGCAATCCGTGCCCTCCCTAATACCCACCACCTGGTTCCCCAGACCTCCGCCCTCCGCTCCCCCCTCCCCCCTCCCTTCAAAACCCTCAGATTGTTTTTCAGAGTCCATAGTCTCTCATGGTTCACCTCGCCTTCCAATTTCCCTCAACTCCCTTCTCCTCTCCATCTCCCCTTGTCCTCCAGGCTATTTGTTATTAAGCATCTACTTTTATAAACTGTTTAATAACAGCTTCCAGCATTACCCCACTGGGCCTGAGCCAAGTGTGTGCCGCCATTTCAACGCTTCCATCAGTCACTGCTAGTTTGTCCTTCCGGGTGACAAATGAGGTAATTTCTCAGTCTGTGTGGTACCTTGTAAAAATGAGGGTTTTTTTTTTAAGATTTTATTTATTTATTTGACATACAGAGATCATAAGTAGGCAGAGAGGCAGGCAGAGAGAGGAGGAAGCAGGCTCCCCGCTGAGCAGAGAGCCCGATGTGGGGCTCGATCCCAGGACCCTGAGATCATGACCTGAGCTGAAGGCAGAGGCTTTAAGCCACTGAGCCACCCAGGCACCCCAAAATGAGGGTTTTTTTAAAAAAGATTTTATTTATTTGACGGAGATCACAAGTAGGCGGAGCAGCAGGACGGGGCGAGGAGGTGGGGGAGGGGGGGAAGCAGGCTCCCCGCTGAGCAGAGAGCCCAATGTGGGCCTCCATCCCAGGACCCGGAGATCATGACCTGACCTGAAGGCAGAGGCTTAACCTACTGAGCCACCCAGGCACCCCTAAAAGAGACAGTTTTAAGCAATGGCCCATTTTAATGATGGTAAGTTTTTAGACATGTTGGTGACAGTTTTAACAATTAGAATTCTTTATAGGATTTTTAGCATTAAAAATCCAAGTAAAGGGGCACGAGAGGGAGAGTGCCAAGAGAACTGGGTTTTCATGGCAGAGGCGATGCGGGGGGTGGGTGGGGCACCAACCAGGCAAGGCCCACCAGCAGCAGGGTGCAGGGACCTCAGGTAAGAAGGGCCTTGTGGGGTGCTGGCACCAGCGTAAAGGATGTCAGATGTTCTGGATCTACAAGTCCATAAGGAGATCAGACCAAACTCCTGGCCAGCATAGCAGGGCTGAGAGTGAGGCACCCAGCCTCGTGGAACGGGGCTCTCCATCAAGGAACCAGCAGGACGAGGCCACACAGGAGAAGCCAAAGGCTGGCAGCAGCACCAGAGTCTCCTCCAATAGGGTTTTGGAAGAGTGGCTCTCGAGGTCCCCAGTCAGTGCTATCCTGTAGCTGGAGACTACAGACCATCCGTAACATAACATCTGACTCAAATGGGCTTAAACAGGGGTCTCTTGTTGGCTCCTGTGACTGAGTTCCAAGTGACAGCTCCATCCCCGGGTTAGCACGTAAGCCTTACACCCAGATGAAGGGAAACCATTCTATTCTGGACCTCAAAAAGCAAGGCATCTTTTTCTCCCGTTTCTGTTACACAGCCTGGGTTGTGTTTCCACCTGGGATCTAAAGTGAGCAGAGCCAGGACGTCCTTGACTGGCTGGGCTCTGGAACCCAACACTGGCCAGGGGTCTGGGACTGACTCCTTTGCTTGAACATACACTGTGGAGTTGGCAGCCGGATCAAATGCTGGGGTAGAAAACAGACCTTGTTTTCTGTGTCCTCCCATGAGCCCGCTGCAGAGACACAGCCGGTGTGCCATAAACGTGGAATGAATGAAGTGCCTCTTTAACCAACATGATTTCAGTGGATTCATACATCACTTTATCGTATCACTACAGCCATTTTACAGGGTAGGAAGCTCAGCCATGCTAAGTGACTAGTTGAAGTCACAGTGGGAGGCACCTGGGTGGCTCAGTAGGTTAGGCGGGAGACTCTTGCTCTCAGCTCGGATCTTGATCTCTTGTGAGTTTCAAGCCCTGTGTCAGGCTCCATGCAGGTGTGGAGTGTATTTAAAAAAAAAAAAAAAAAAAAGCCGCAACAAAGTTGACACGTTTCTGTTGGTGAGCCTGAGGCTCCTCTTGGCCTAACATGACAGGTATGTCCTGGGCTGGGAGAGGGAAGAGAGGACGAACCAACATCCCAAGAGGGAGCAGAAAAGGCCCAAGCAATCGAAGGTGAAGTAATACACAGCCCTAGGTATAGGACTGTGTCATTTCTGAAACCCTTTTCATAGTGTCATAGTCTTATTTTACTTTGATACTGCCTCCAAAGCTGAGACTAACCAATGACAAGCCAAACTGGGATATACAAATTTGGTCCCCTGAATTTTTTGAGAAAATTTTGGTACAAATTGCTTGAAATCAGTGTTAAAAATCTATCGAGTGATAAATTAAGAAGAACCCAGTGTCACAACCTATTCCTGTCGAAAATGTTTATAGTGAATCTAAGCCTAACTCCTGCAGCTTACAGAAAACGAGAGAAATCCAGAATATCTGTCACTCTACAAGACAACTGGCCTTGTCTATTCAAAAAGTCAGTGTTTCAGAAAACAAGTTCCAGGTTTAAAGAGATTAAAGGGATCAGTAACAGTGCTAAGACCCTGGCTGGATCTTTGTTTAAAATACATTAGTGAAACAAGCAGGACTATTGGAACATGGACTGAATGTGAATTTAACAGTAGTTTCATTAAGTGTAATAATGGTGGAATTACAATTTCACAGAAAAACACACCTATTTTTAGGAGATGCGTGCCGAAGCACATAGGGATGAAGTGTTGAAGTCTACAACTTATTTTCAAATGGTTTAGCCAATTTATACACACACACACACACACACACACACACACACAAAGAGTAAATACGGCAAAACGTTATTTCGTTAGATCTGGGTAGAAAGCATACAGGACTTCATCCTTTTTTCAATACTCCATTTTGAAAATTTTCACAAAGTTGAGGGATATCTTTAGGTTTTCCATTTAAATCATCACTTTAGGGGCGCCTGGGTGGCTCAGTGGGTTAAGCCGCTGCCTTCGGCTCAGGTCATGATCTCAGAGTCCTGGGATCGAGTCCCGCATCGGGCTCTCTGCTCAGCGGAGAACCTGCTTCCCTCTCTCTCTCTCTGGCTGCCTCTCCGTCTACTTGTGATTTCTCTCTGTCAAATTAATAAAAATAAAATCTTTAAAAAAAAATAAATAAATCAT
This sequence comes from Mustela putorius furo, assembly GCF_011764305.1. NCBI lineage: Eukaryota > Metazoa > Chordata > Mammalia > Carnivora > Mustelidae > Mustela > Mustela putorius. Next base: position 92,377,969 of record NW_025421998.1, read on the forward strand.
CACTTTAAAAATGCTCTGTCCTTCAGGCAGGGTTTTAAAAAATATGGTCTCTCATCATCAATAGGAGAATCACAAAAAGAAAACAGAGAAATGGCCAACAAGCAAATGAAAAGAAGCTCAATGTCAGGCATCCAGCAAAGGCCAATATAATTATAGACTTGTGGTATCACTGCCATGTGCTGAAACTAATGGGACGTGTGTGTCGATGACACTGGATAAAAACAAACGCGAACAGAAACCACACGGAGCCAGCACTACACACCCGCGTGAATGGCCACACCGAAGGAGACTGGCAACCTCGGGGCTGATGAAGGTGTGGAAGGAAGGGCGGGAGCTCAGCTCACACTGTGCCGGGATTATAAAATGGTACAGCTACTTTGGAAAACAATTCAGCAGTTTCTTACAAACATAACCTTACCACACAACCCAGTAATCCTCTTAGGTCCCTAGAGAAAGGAAAACCTACCTCCAAAGACCTGTATGTGAACGTTCATAGCAGCTGTATTCCTAACAGCCCAAACCTGGAGATGACTGTGATATCACCAACCAGAGCAGAGAGAAACTGGGCTCTATACATGCAGAGCAAGCAGCTACGGACCCCTACGGCAACGCAAGCAAGTCTCTGAAACCAAAAATACATACTACACGCCTCTTTTTTTCTACGAAATCCTAGAACAACTTCAGCATACCTGTAGAGACAGGCCACATATTCACCTGGGACTTGAGGTCAGGGAGGATTGGCTGCAGAGGGACACAAGGGAACTTTCTGGGGCCTGTGGGACCTATTCTATATCTTGTTTGGCGGTGGTGACACAGGCAGCTACATTTGTTGGAAGGTACCCCCAAGATCGGTAGATTTTCTTTTGGGCAACTCTATCTCAATAAGTTGATTTATTTTTAACTTTTTAAAAATATTTTTATTTATTTGAGAAACAGAGATCACAAGTAGGCAGAGAGGCAGGCAGAGAGAGAGAGAGAGAGGAGGAAGCAGGCTCCCTGCTGAGCAGAGAGCCCAACGTGGGGCTCGATCCCAGGACCGCAAGATCATGACTTCAGCCAAAGGCAGAGGCTTTAACCCACTGAGTCATCCTGGTGCCCCTCAATAAGTTTTTTTTTTTTTTTAAGATTTAATTTATTTGACAGAGATCACAAGGAGGCAGAGAGGCAGGCAGAGAGAGGGGGAAGCAGGCTTCCTGCTGAGCAGAGAGCCCGATGTGGGGCTTGATCCCAGAACCTTGAGATCATGACCTGAGTCGAAGGCAGAGGCTTAACCCACTGAGCCACCCAGGCGCCCCAATAAGTTGATTTAAAATAGGTTTACAGATCCACCCCCCCCCACCTCCCTGCCCCACCATGGGCTCTTTTAGACAGGGTTTCTCAAAATGTAGCGTCTGGACTATATGCATCAGCATTAAAAATGGTAAATGGTAAAAATCTGATCCACTGAAGCAGAATCTCTTGATGTGGCGGATGAGGAGTCAAATACACCTGACACTGGTGGCTCTTCCACCACTGGATGACCATCTGAATGGACCCCAACCAGTGCCGCCAGTGACACGATGATGTGTGGATTTGACACACTAGCAGCTGGTGGCACCTGGTGGGAAGAGAGACTAGAGAAACTCCTCAGGAGGAATTCCATGCCGTCCAGACTGCTGTGTCATTTCCCCAGCTTCAGTTTTGTACAAAGAGAAAGATGCACTCTGAACGCCTGGCTGGAACCTGTGAGAAGGCCCCTCAGCAAATGAGGTAATGGCAGGCTGCAAAGAATGGTGGCCCCAGGACTCACTTCTGGAGCCAGCAATTCTCAAGCTGGGCTGTGCATCAAGATCTTGTGGACTTTTTAAAAAAGTCTAAATCTTCTTTTCATCATAGTAGTATATAAATACGGGCTCTTAAAACAAACAAGAAAACCAACCAATGAAAACAGCTTTAGTAATACTAAAGTACACATATTTAAACCACAAAGATTGGTCCCTCTGTAATCTTATTCCTGCTCCTTGTAAACACTGGAGTTTCTTAATCTTAAGTATACAGCTTGATGAACATTTATGTCTGTGTCCACCTGACCCTGTCCAGATCCAGACCACTTCCAGCACCCGAGAATGTTCCCTGGGGACCCTTCTCAGTTTATATTTCCCCACATAACTCCTATTCTGACTCCAGGCACTATCAGTTAGTTTTAAGGCAATCACTTTAAATTATTTTTGCCATTTCTTCTAGTACTGTTTCCGTATTTCTTTTTCTTTTCTTTTCTTTTTTCTTTCTTTTAAGATTTTTATTTATTGAGTCACCTGGGTGGCTCAGTTGGTTGAGCGGTTGCCTTTGGCTCGAGTCATGATCCCGACATCCTGGGATGGAGCCCCTTATCCGGCTCCTTGCTCGGCGGGGAGCCTGCTTCTCCCTCTGCCTCTGCCTGCCACTCTGCCTGCTTGTGCACTTGCTCTCGCTCTCTCTCTCTGACAAATAAATAAATAAAATATTTTAAAAAAAGGTTTTTATTTATTGGGTGGGGAGAGGCAGAGGAAGAGGGAGAGAACCTCCACAATGAGTGCGGGGCCCGAGGTGGAACACAATCTCCTGACCCTGAGATCCTGACTTGAGCCAAAACCAAGAGTCAGTCATTTACCTACTGGAGGTGCCTCTCCATATTTCTAAATAATATGGTTACACTGCTGTTTCTTGGTCTGCCTACTTTGGACAGGAACTAGTAGCTTCTTAGGACCTAGGTCAAAAGATCGCTCTTGTTCCAATTCCTCACCAGGTGGAGCCTAAAAACTTTAGGACTTCCAGGCTTTGGCACCACCCACCACACCCTGGCCATCTGTACCCCAGGTGTCCCCCACCTGTGGTTCCTGGCCTTGAGCTAGGAGCAGCCAGACGGCTGCCAGTGTCGGACACACCTAACGAGCCAGGCTCAGGACCTTGCTGAGCGGGACTGTGAGGTGTGAGTGGAACATGTTACCAAGCTCTGGGGTTAAATGGTAGCGGGAGTGAGAAAGCCAGGAGGAACACCAGAGCGTTTCTAAGATTTTTATTGCTTGTCCAGTGTAGGACCCCACCCCTCTCCGCCAGCCAGTCCGTGCGTTCTGTACCAGAGACTGGTGTGAACGGATCAATAAAGGTTTCTGTTCAAGAGGAAGCTGAACGCATGGCCTGCCCCTGACAAGGGAGGTCAGTGGGCCCAGGACAGTCACGTCGAGTGCTTGGCACCAAGGGAACATGCAGGTACCGCCCCGGTCACTGGGAGAGAGATCTGGACAGCCTGCACAGACTAAACCAGTCCTCCGGCCCCCCCGGCCACTCCTTCTGGCCTGAAGGCCCCTCACTGAACCCCAACACAGATATCTTTGGGCTGGTGTCCCCACACCTGTCAGGGGAAGAGCTGCCTCGACCTCCCCACAATTCTGATTTCCTTCCTCTGGACCCTGTGCTTTGCAGCTCCCGGGTTTTCCTGCCCGGGGCCAGGGGTGGGGGTGGGCGCCGGGGGGCGTGCTCTGCATCTTCCCAGCCTTGGGCATCAGCTGCTCAGAGGCCCCGCCAGTGCCACACACTGTGAACCTTACCCTCTGCCAGCTCGGGGCCGGGAAGGACACCCTCCTCTTTCCTCCGGGGACAACCACTTCTCACTTGCCATCTTCCAGCACTGTTGGTCAGCGGTGTCGGCCGTGCACCCAGCTGCCACATTCCAGCCTCGGTCCCTGCGCTCAGGGGAGAACTGCCCGGCAGCACCTGGGATCGCTAAGGCCTCCCGGTCCTCCAAGACTTGGGGGCGGGGGGTGTGCAGATGGAATTTAGCAGGTGAGGGAGAGGATGGGAAATGGGCATTTTAATGAGGGAGAAACCTAGGCTCAAAAAAGCGAAAAAACAAAACCAAAAACAAAACCACACAGCATCCCGAGGTAATCGAACAAATCTGCTCCAGAAGCTGGACGCTCGCAGAAAGCCTCCTTTCCCTTGGACGTGACCCGCCTGAGCCGGAAGTCCAGTCCCTTATGGCTCAGAAAGGGCCCCTGTTGAGCACAGAGCAGGGAGACCTGGAAGTCTGGGTCCAGGGAAGAGGCTACCCCAGCCGGCAACCTGGCTTCCCCTGCGGTGGCTGCAGGCCCCCAAGTCTCAGGATGGGTGGAAGCCAAGTCACTTGGTCCCCTTGGCGCAGACCCACGGTCTTGGAGAGGCACAGTCCAAAGCCACCAGCTTGCCTCCCTCCAGGCCCCCGCACTTGAGATCTGGCTGGTCCTCCTCTTCCTCTGGGAGTCTGGGGAAGGTGAGAAGAGGGGACAGAGCTCAGAGTGACGGCCCCTGCTGGCCTGTGTGCCTGCTGCCAACGCTGGCGTGGGTAACGCTTCATCCCTGTCCCTGCACGAGGTCGGGGGGTCCGGGAAGGGGCCTCAGATGGGAGCCGTGAGGATGCGCCATAGCACACTAGAACCACCCAGATCTCTCTGTGCAGCCCCCTCGTCTACAGAACAGGGCAACGATCCTGCCTGGGTAAGTGCTCTGGGGGCCCGAGCAAGGGATGGGGTGACTGGGACAAGTGAAACTAAGGCTCCAAGCCAGACGGGCCAGGAGGGTGGGGGCAGAACAGGGGGCCGAATCTGGGAACACGTGGAGGCTCCAGATTGGGGTGGGGGGTGTCAGCAGAGAGGAAGGCCCCAGCCCCTCTGTGGCATGTGCTGTGATGTCATTCTGGTCGTACTGGAGACAGAGGGGCCACCCATCCCAGCCCATGGTCACTCACAGCTGGGGCGACAGTGGGGCCCCGTCGATCCACTGCCAGCCCTGGGGGCCTCGCCGGGCTCCTACCCAGGAGTACTTGGGGACTGGGTATCTGCTCAGGAAGTCCTGAAGGAGAAAAGCAGCGGGTCACCCTTCTTCGGACACTAGTAAGAGTCACCTGGGGCTTCTGTGGCCCCTCATCCCCGCCGGACCTCGGGCAAGTTCCCAGCTCACCCAGCTGTCCCCAAACACCAGGAACTGGAAAGCTGTATTGGATGCTTGCCGGTTGCCAGACACTGGGGACGGGAAATGGGGGGATCCCCGCTCAGCCTCAAGGAGAGAGAGCATGATAAGGCCAGTCCCCACCAAGCAGTGTGGGCTGGGTATGGAGGGGACAGAGCAGAGGGCCGGCAGGGCACTGATCAGTGACATTGTATCAGCTCAGCACGTTATTAAGAATATTTTTTAAAAAGATGAGAACAAAGACCATGGAGCCATAAGAAGCAAGTTAAGGGACATCAAGGGTTATGGTGGGTAAAGGTGGCACGAAGGTGGCACGATTACAGTCACGACAAAATGTGTTCGCACAAGAATGCAGATGCACAAGGGGAACGATAAAAACCCCAAGGATGTCCGAGAGCTGTTAGAGATGATCTTCCTCTTCAATATTAGTCCTTGATGTCACACATTAAAGGAAAAAATGGCATTTAAAAATGTTTAACTTGGAAAAAGATGTTTTAATGTTGTACGTCCCGGCACGAGGCCGCGAGGCTGGCGCGGTTTCAGAACTTACTTTGCTGCCACTTTGCACACAAGGTCACACCCTTCTTTCCACTCCCACGAGTGATTCCACTTTGGAGAATAAATCCAAGAACATAAAGGGGAGAAAATGAACTTACTCAAAGATAACACAGTGCGATTTAGAAAGGAAAAATGGAAACCACCCAAATGCTCGGCAATCAGGAAATAACTGGGCCCGTTATGGGATATCAACATGATGGAAAGTTACAATGCTGTTCAGGATGCCAAGTACGTAGAAAATGTAACTATGAAATCACACTGAGTGAAGAAAAGCAGACCGCACCGGGAAGTACACTTTGCTCACAACATCCAGAAGCCTCTATTCATGAGCGAAAATTAGGAGACTGTCCTATGTGAGTTTAGGGTTTGACCAGCTCTTCACAAGAAAACTTGTTTAAGTTGAGAAATCCCAAACCTCGCTATTTAACCCTGGTTCTTAGAAAGTAAGCACGAAAGTAATGCCTGTCCCCTGAAGGGACGTGTGCAGACCCCATGTAAAGTGAGCTGCCCTAACCGGACTCCGGAGTTTGGTGCACAGCGTGTCGCTTTCCCAGAATCTGGCGAGGACGGGGAAGGCACACCCACGGCCACACGTCGGGCTGGACTGCAGGCCGAGGCCCGCCAGCAGGGCCAGGCACAGGGCTGTGCAGGGGAGGACAGGGAACCCGGAGGCGGCTGGGAGCCGAGTCAGTGGGCAGAGTAGCTCTGGGCAATGGCTACAGCAGAGGGGGGCCCCTGCTGGCCGGCACCCTCCTCCTGGGAACGGGGAAGGAACACCGGGGCACAGGGCTTCTCCCAGCACGGGGACACCTCCTATTCAAATTCTGGTCCTGGGGGACCTTAGGCAAGGACACCTTTCTGAGCTTCCATACAGGCCTCTGAAGTCGGGGCACGTTGGGAAGGAGACCCGAGAGGATCTGTATAAAGCCAAGGGCATAGCATACACACTCACTACAGGAGAACTCTGCGGTCTGGGCCGGAGGGTGTGCAAACGCAGCCCCCAACAAGTTGCCAAGAAGCCCCTGTCCTCAGTTCTGGCCCCAGGCCACCTGGCTTGCCCTGATTTCCACCTCTGGGCCTCTCCGAACAGGAGGCACGGCCCGTCCCTGAACACTCACTCCTTTCCACCCTTCCTTCCTCGTAGTGCTGACGCCGTGCACTTGTTCTCACAGCTAGCAAAAACGACGGTATGGGAAAAGCATCATCCACAGATGGAAATTCCAGAAATTCAAGAATCACTTGAGTTCAAATCAATGCTCCCATAATGATGCCGCCGGCATCCCGGGGCCTCCACGGCCTCCAGAGGGCGCTTCTCCAACTTGGCCACGGATGTCGGGGCCCATGGGAATAGGATCCCGAGCAGAATGTACTTGAAATCCCATATCTGGCATCTTCAAGTGGAGGTAAATTATCTGCTCTGTCCTCAAACATTTCTTTTTTTCTAAAGTTGTGGTAAAATACATATCATGGAATTAAGCACTTTCACCATTTTTAAGTGTCCAGGTTGGTGGCATCGCGGTTGTCCACGCTGTTATATGACCATCAGGGCCGTCCGCCCCCGGAACTACCTTCCTCGAGGGAAACTCCCTGTACCTCCAACACCCACCCCCCAACCCTACCAGCCCCACTCTGCTTTCCGCCTGTGTACATTTCCGCTTTCATATGCAAATGATCAATTAGTTAATTGGCTTAATCCTAGGATGGGTATTTCTTCCTGTCTCTTTTCACCTTCCTGCAGTGGGTGCATGAGGCTGACAGTCATGTGCGCACCTGGAGCTCCCTGCACCCCAGGAGACACAGCTGTGTGAGACCAAGGGCACCGACAGCACCTCAATTTTCTCCCTTTTCGCTAATCTGGAGCAAACCCAGCTCTGCAGGAGGATGAGACCTGCTTCTCCAAGGGCTGGGCGAACCACTGGTACCACCAAAATGTCCCCGGGTGTGTGTCCCAGCTCCTGGAGCCTGGCCTTTGCCCACTGCCCCTGCCTGCCTCGCCCTGCCCCAGTGCCTCCTGGAGCGTCTGGCCCTCGTCCAGAGCGCGGAAGGATTCCAGAATTCCGGTCATCGTATTCCAGAATTTAACTGCCTGGGACCCAATCCTCTTTAGTAAGGAACTTACTCAGACACGTATGTCCCAAATAATTGATCCTGAAAGCTTAGTTTTGAAAGACTTCTTTATCTCAAGCTTGCAGTTTGGTTGGGGTAAGCCCATCTGCCCCCTGGAGGGTGCACCTGCCACGGACCAGAGGGCTGAGGTCATTTTGAACTGAACCCGTGTCCTCAGGGGCTGGAGGGCAGAGGCAGGCTTTCCGAGGATGCTTGCTGGGCTCGGTGGGTCCCTGCCAGGCTGGGCCCTCCCCCAGCGCCACCACTGTCCAGGGACCCACCTCTGCTCCCGTTCCCACTGGCTTTCATTTTGCGCACGCCAACAGGGAGGGGCCTGGGAAGGTTCCTCAACGCAGCCGGTTCTTATTGGACAAGTATAAGAACTCCAGGCCTGCCCCAGGCCTCTGGCAAAACCTTTATAAACTGATCTTCTTCATAGGCTACTGTCCCTCTGGCATTTCCTCCAAATTATACACAGCACATATTATTTGCAGAACATTTAGAAAGTTAGAAAAAGAATAATTAAAACTTTAAGGAAGAAGAAGAAAAGACCAGTCATAAATCTTGCCCCCAGGGGTAACCACAATTAGAATAACGAGTATACATATTTCCTTCCTGTGTTTTTTCTTTGCGTGTATCTTTTTATCATACTAAGATCCCAGATTTGGTGTTTTTCAATCTACACTGTATCTTTTTCATTTCCCCATGTTTTTTTGAAACAGAGTGTTATTCCTGATGATCAAATAACTCACTGTATTTCCCCACTCAGTGTTCTATCCACCTCCAGGAACTCTCTCAGAGAGAGAGAAAAAGGCAGGGACCCTCTTCCCTGTTGTATGGTGCAGAGTAGCTTTCAGGTCAGGACTGGGCAGAACAGTCCAAGAAAACCAAATGTCATGTATGAGAAGTCCTAAGTAACATATTAACAAGTCAAATCCAGAAGTCCTGGGGGAAGAAAAAATCCTGGCTAAGTAAACCATCACAAGAGCCCTAGAATATTTAAAAACAACAACAACAATGTAATTCACACAAAAAAGAAATTCGGGAAGGAAACAAAAAGATATCATCTCAACAGACACACAAAAATCCATCCAATGAAATTAAACTCATTCATGTTTAGAACTTTTAAGAAAACAGGAGTAGAAAGGAATTTCTTGAAATGATAACAGAATGGGAAAATAAGATACCAGCACGGGAGATGATAGCAATGAGAAATTTCCAGAGCACTTGGGCATCTGGACAGCCGTGACGGGCTGAGCAGCCCCAAGAAAGTGCTGCGTTTTTTTTTTCAAGGAAAAGGTCAAGTGAGAGGAAGCTGAGAAAGATGCCAGTCTGAATTGAGAAGTCCCCAGATGCTCAAATATTAGAGGCGACAGGTCCTTCTAGAGGCCAAGATACAAGAAAGGGGCCTGGAAAAGTCTGGTGACAAGTCTATAAAAGCAGCAGCGAAGGCCCCTCTCCTACCTCTTCCCACAAAATCCACTCACCCCTCCCATACGGCAGGTCACCAGGAGAACTGAGAGAGAAACCACAGGGGACCAGGGACCCAGAGCACCAAGTCTGGCTGAGGGTTGGAGGAAGTTAGACTAAAAAAGGAGAGGGATTAAGTGCTGCATTCCTCCAAGTGAAACCTTGGCTCTCTTTCCCCACTGCCCCTGGAATGCTGACATCTTAGCACTCACTTAAAAAAAAAAGAAAAAGAAAAAGAATAGTTGAGGCCCAGTGTGATGTCCCCATTGCAAAGCCTGCCCCTGCTAAAGCCCAGTGCAGCCCCTCCCCTCCACCCCCCCACAGAGCTTCTAGCCTGTTCTCTAGTGCCTCACTCTGGATTATAACAGCTAGGGGTTATCAGACATTTCAGGACATTTTCTGACATGAAAAGACAAAAATCCCCCACAACTCAGTACATAGAATAAAAAGTACTGGGACACCTGGGTGGCTCAGTTGGCTAAGCGATTGCCTTCGGCTCGGGTCATGATCTTGGAGTCCCGGGATCGAGTCCCATGTTGGGCTCCCGGCTCAGTGGAGAATCTGCTTCTCCCTCTGACCCTTCCCCTTCTCGTGCTCTCTCTCTCTCTCTCAAATAAATAAATAAAATCTTTAAAAAAAAAAAAAGAATAAAAAGTACTTACAGAAAAAAAAAAAACAGATATAGCACAGGGAGCAGAACAAATTCCAAAACAAAGTTAGCTATATCTATTATCTATAATGAGATAAGAGAGAGGCGCCTGGGTGGCTCAGTGGGTTAAGTGCCTGCCTTCAGCTCAGGTCATGATCCCAGGGTCCTGGGACTGAGTTCCATGTCGTCCGGCGGGCTCCCTGCTCAGCAGTCTGGTTCTCCCTCTCCCTCTGTGTGCATGTGCATTCTCTCTCTCAAATAAATAAATAAATCTTTATAATGAGAAAAAGAAGATATTGCATCCTTGAAACAAATAGGACACCATAAAAAAGGATATTTGAAGAATATCCTTCTTCAAATTTAATTTTGAGTTCTCAAAATTAAAAATAAGGAAGAAATAAAAATGAAGAAAAACACCAACAAAGGGATAGGATTGTTCAATTTCAGGACAGAGGGAGAAGAAAGATGAAAGCCCTGAAATTTGGAGTTGGGGGGAGTTACACACAAAGGATCAGAGATCAGACTTATTAAATGGTAACACTGAACACTGGAAGATAATGAAGCAAAACCAGCACAATGCTAAGGGAAAACTGTTTCCACCCTAAAATTCTATACCCAGCCAAGCTATCAATCAAGTGAGGTTAGAATAAAAGCATCTTCAGACATGACAGGTCTCAAGAAATTTACCAGGCACACACTTTTTTCCAGGAAATTTACTGTGTATGTGCTCCACCAAGAAAAGGCTATAAACCAAGAAAAAGTCTTGAGATCTAGGAACCAGGGATCCCATCTAGGAAAGTGTTAAAAGCATACCAAGGACAGAGACAAGACTCCAAAACAACGTATACCTTGAGCACTGTGCACCTTCCCTCCCGAAGACAGATCAATATAGATTAAACACACATTTCTGTGGTTTCTTGATTAACGCCTGCCGCACTCATGGCTCTGTTGGCCATGTAAAGGTGAGGCCGGGTGTTCCAGCTTGTCCTTAGTCCCCAGTGTCAAACACAGTGTAGGTGCCTGACAAATACTTATGAAAGCACCGGCAGAAGGAATGCTCCCTGTTAACTGCTTGGCCACAGGATGGACAGGACCGTCCCTGCCCCCATCTTCCCTGCTCCGCCTCTACTTCTTGGAGGGAAGAGTAATTTGAAGACCTTGGACCCCTGAGGTCTGGTCCTCTCGCATGTCACGTTATCTCCCCAGGCCTTGGTGATTTTCTCTGTAATGCAGAGATGCACTAGATCTTTGCCAGGAGTCTGTGGTCTGTGACGATACCCACATCCTCCCACTGCCCACCGCCTCCGTCTCACCTGGGTGTGGCTCAGCAGCGGGAGGGTAGCCTGGTGAGCTGAGCAGAAGGCCTGGCTGGCCTCCCAAGCCTGAGCTTCGGCAGAGAGGTAGTAGCAGTTCTCCTCCAACCACATCCAGCCCCGGGGACATGGCCGGCACCTGGTCCCTGCAAGCAGAGAAACCACTATAAAGAACTGAATGTACACACATGAAAAAAGTCAAAATCTCGGGCTCAGTCGGTTAAGCAGCTGCCTTCGGCTCAGGTCCTGATCTCAGGGTCCTGGGATCGAGCCCCCATCAGGCTCCCTGCTGAGTCCTCTCCCTTCCCCCTGTCCCTCTGCTGCTTCCCCTGCTTGTGCTCTCTCTCTCTCTCTGGCTCTCGCTCTCTCTCTCTCATAAATAAATGAAACTCTTTAAAAATATATATAAATAAATAATCAAAACCTAGGCACTGTTTTGAGTGAGAGGGCCAATCTGGAGTGTGGAACGGGTGAGCCCTGGGAGAGCAAGCAGGGTGGGCAGGGTCCCGGGCGGGCTGTGGAGTCTGTGCAGGGCACAGACCACTCCCACAGGTGGGGTTTTGCCAACCCCCTGCTTGTTAGAGCACAGGCTGTGTCCAGCGGGAGGTAGGAGCTCTTTGTCCCTCTCTTTGCTCAACAAGCCCGGTGGGGATGTCATTTTCTAATTCTCACAAAGCTGCCATAAGGAGGAGACGCCCCAGGGGTGGACAGGGGAGGAGAGGGACCGGGAGGAGGCACCACACCTGTTCTAGACGCCAGAGCCACGATGGCGACTGCGGACATGGCCAGGAACACGGCCATGACCGCCAGCGCCCAGCGCAGGGACTTCATGTACATAGGCAGCCCTGGAGGAGCAAACAAGCGGGAGAGACGGGTTAGAAGGAGACGACCCAAGCCACACCCGACTTGGAACCACACTGACTCACATACCAGCACCCAACCCCTTGGCCCAAGACACCACAAAAAAACCCACTCAATTTAGGACAGAACTTCCTATTTGGGAGAAAAATGCTTGAAGATATTCTGCTTCTTAAATAACGAGAAGACCTAAGAGTCTGTTCAAGAAAGGGAACAAATGAGTGGCTGACAACCGTGTGCTGAGCACTGAATGGGCATGAGACACAGGGCACAGACCCCACCAAGAACAGGGCCAGGCCTTTGCACTCATGGAGCTAACGGTACCGGGATCTACCCCTCCAAAGAGAGGGATGCGAGTTCCGTTGCAGCTTGGACAGACCTGGGTTCAGGTCTGGCCTCCACAGGGCCCCCCAATGTGTTTTCAGTTTTTTCTCATTTTGCCAGTGAAATCACCTGCCTCTTCTATCTCCCTAGGTCACTGGAGGCCACAGTGAAACATTGTGCAGGGCGTGCTTTGCAGGCAGGAGAGCAGGAGACAGGTGTGAGGCTGCCCGTAGCTCACCCGAGAAGGGCAGTGAGGCTGCGGGGGGGGGGGGGTTGGGGGGGGGTAGGGGAGGAGCTCCGGAGATGGAGCAGGGAGGGAGGAAAGGCAGTGGCAAAGGCTCGGAGAGAGAACTTGTGCGATTGTCAGATGCTGCCCCGATGACAGAGTGACCGTGGAGACCAGATGGGAAAACGGGAAGAAGAAAACACAGTAAATGGTTAATCACAGCCATCGGCGGTTGTAAGCAGCTTTCCACCCGGAAACATCTAAAGTAACTGAGCGCTCCTGAATTTGATCTCTGCCTGGACACAGAGGTATGAAATCAATTAATGCAAAGAGGCCTCTCTTTAGATGCGAGTTCAATTTAAACTTCCCAATTTAAACACCCAGGTGTCTGGGTGGCTCAGTCGGTTAGGTGTCTGTCTTCAGCTCGGGTCATGATCTGGGGGTCTTGGAATCGAGCCCCACGTCGGGCTCCCTGCTCAGCAGGGATCCTGCTTCTCCCTCTCCCTCTGCCCCTCCTCCTGGCTTGTGCTCCCTCTCTGTCAAACAAATAAAATATTAAAAAAATTTTTTTAAAAAAAGATTTTATTTATTTATTTGTTAGAGAGAGAGCACAAGCAGGCAGAGTGGCAGGCAGAGGCAGAGAGAGAAGCAGACTCCCTGCTGGACAAGGAATCTGATGCGGGACTTGATCCCAGAACTCTGGGATCATGACCTGAGCTGAAGGCAGCAGCTTAACTGACTGAGCCACCCAGGTGTCCCAATAAACAAAATATTTTTTAAAAATTTAAGAAATAAACTTCCCAGACACCTGCTGCCAGGGGCTGGAGGACCCACTCACATCTCGGGGCCAAAGGCTGGGAAATGCCACATGTCCAGGGTAAGAGTCCCAAGAACTCAATCATCATATTTTTGCCAAAACTCAGAACAGCAGAGGTTAATTCTCCAGCAAATATTTTATTATTTTGAAGAGAATGATTCCATTTTTCAAACCATATGCCTATTCATATGTACCTCCATATGAATACACACAACATGTACACAGAGAAAGCTGGGACACATTTCCAAGGTTTTTCATAAAACATGTTTTCAATCATAACTCAACTCTAAAAGCACTTTTGAAGTCCTTGATTTCCAATTTCCATTAGAAAAAAACACTTGCTTCAAAGACTGAAAAGGGAAGTGTGTTACACAGATATATTCCATCTGTGACCTTTTTGGAGTTTGCTTTTTTATTTTTAATTACATAATCTGCTTCTTAAAGGGGTTTGACCCAAATTTTCATCAACTGATAAATGGATAAACAAAATGTGGCATATCCATACAGCAGAACATTCAGCCATAAAAGGCAGGGCTGGTGGGGGCTGGGCTGTGGCTGAACAAGAGAACTTTATGCCAAGTGAAAGAAGCTTGTCCCAGAAGGACACATATGAGTCCATCTATGAAATGTCCAGAATAGGCAAACCCACAGGGACAGAAAGTGGCTCAGCGGTGGCCTGGGAGAGGCTGGGGGTGTTGGCAGCTCAAAGATACAGCGTTTCTTTTTAGAAAACATGCTAAAACCACCTGTGTGATGTGTGATGACTGTGCACATCTGGGAATGTGAAGACCACCAGACCACGCGCTTGGAGTGGACTGTGCGGTTACATGAATTATAACTTGATAAAGCTGTTACCAAAAATTAAAAAAAAAATGACTTGAATATGCTTGGAATCAAAGACACATATAAATTGAGAGTCTTACAATAAAAGCAGAACTAAAAAGCCTGGAGAAGAAAAGGAACACAAATCTACCAGTCCTCTCGGTCAATGCAACAACCGTGACTGTGCGCTCTGGCCTTTCAGAAAAGAATGCGTAAAAGAAATAGAGCAGGTGACACAGACCCACCCACCTTCTGCTCAGGGCTGCATGGCTGCCCTTGGGAATGGCTCCTGACAGAGCCAGAGTCCTCCCAAATTTCCAGACAGAGGAAGTCCCGCCTACCCCTTTCCAAGGCAATTCCTTTCTTTTTTTTAAAAGACTTTATTTATTGGAGAGAGAGAGAGCGAGTCAGAACGAGTGGGGGAGAGGCAGAGGGAGAGGGAGAAGCAGACTCCCCATTGAACAGGGAGCCCCACGCGGGGCTTGATCCCAGGACTCTGGGATCATGACCTGAGCTGAAGGCAGCCGCTTAACTGACTCAGCCACCCAGGTGCCTCTCCAAAGCAATTCCTAATTACACATGTAACCCCCAAACATTCTCCTTACAAAAAAAATGAAAACACACATAAAGCTAAAGCCCCTCTAAACCTGTCTTCACCCCACTTCCAATTCTGGACCCCCTTAAACCGAATCCTCTCGTGTGTGCAAACACACCCAGTCCCACGTGGCAATAACAACACACACTCCTTTCTCTCTGGCACCTTCCCCTCAGCTCCACTCTCTAGCTTCCACCCAATTCCCCTTCCCCCATCCTGGAATGACATCTGTGATGTCACATCCTCTGTTCACTCTCCAACTGTGAGTCCCTCTTAATCTGCCACAGTTCCTACCCGCCGCTGATGCACTGTCTGCTTCCTCCTAGTCAGATCCAGTGGCCTGGGCTGGAACCAGGTTTTGTGGGGCTTAAAGGTTATTCAATTTGAGGGGGAAATCTTAAAAAACAAAACAAAACAAAACAAACAGAAAAGAAAAGAAGAGAATGGAAAAAGAAAACTTCCAAATACAAAGCTCAGAATAGGACTGACTCAGAGGGCTCATGCCCATGAGTGTCCCTTTTGTGTCACTGCTTCAGGTAAAGCTGTTACAAACGTCCCTGCCCCTCCAGCTCGGCCTGACCGTGCTGGGCATCACCCTTCCGGGCCCCATTTCCTCCAGGTCCCCAGCGCCGAGTACATTCTTCCTGCCCATCCCACCAAAATTCGAACTACCTCTGGACTTCCGAGGCCGCCCCACCTTCTCCAAAAGACACCTCCTGGGGCGCCTGGGTGGCTCAGTGGGTTGAACCTCTGCCTTTGGCTCAGGTCGTGATCTCAGGGTCCTGGGATCGAGCCCCGCATCGGGCTCTCTGCTCGGTGGGGAGCCTGCTTCCTCCGCTCTCTCTGCCTGCCTCTCTGCCTACTTGTGATCTCTCTCTCTCTGTGTCAAGTAAATGAATAAAATCTTAAAAAACAAAACAAAACAAAAAAGACACCTCCTCCCCCGGCCTCTGTTCTCTCAGCTCTAGAGTCCTCCCTGCCCAGACCCGTCTGGCTCCAGCCCAGGCTGACCTGTACTTGTACTTTTTTTTAGTCCTAGACTCTTTAATTACTCCGACAAAAAGCTGTAAACTCATTGTGGTGGAGAGAATATCGTCTGTCCTTGCCCCAAAGATGCGCATGACTTAATCCCTGGAACCTGTGAGTAAGTTAGGTTGCATGGCAAAGGGCATTTCAGGTTTTGGTTGGAATTAAGGCTGCTTATTAGCTGACCTTAAGATGAAGAGATTTTCCCGGGTTTTCTGGGCCCAATGTAAACAACAAGGGTCTGTATAAACAAGGAGGCAGAAGAAGAGGAAAGTCAGAGAGGGCAGCAGAAGGAATCAGCCCAACATTGCTTGCGGGCTTGGAATATTCTGAGGGGACTGAACTAAGGCATGCAGCCTCTTCTAGCTCCAAAAGGCAAGGAAACAGAATCCCCCCTTGAGCCCCCAGGAAGGAACACAAGGCTGCTGACAGCTCAGCTTTAGCCCCTCAGACTTCCGACCCACAGAACTGTAAGATAATAAATTTGTGTTGTTTCAAACCACTAAGTTCGAGGCAATTTATTAGGGCAGCGATAGGAAATACATCTTTGGGGAGCCTGGGTGGCTCAGTGGGTTAAGCAGCCGACCCTTGATTTTGGCTCCGGTCATGATCTCAAGGTTGTCAGATGGGCCCCATGTGGGGCTCCACACTGTGCCTCAAGCCTGCTTGGAATTCCCTCTTCCTCTCCCTCTGCCCTACCCCATTTTAAGGGAAAAAAGAAAGAAAGAAAGAAAGACAATAACCATTATTTAGAAAATGTGCTCACGCCAAACTGCAAAATCCCAATCCCGAGTGATTTGTGTCCCTGAACTCTCCCGGATACTAAGATATGGCAGAGCCCCTGAGGCTTTGGGGCCTGTCTAGCTGGCCTGGCCTTCCTCTAACCTGGCCAAACTCTTGGCACACTGCCTCCTGAGCTTTCCAGTTGGAAGGGGCCTTTGCCACCCCTGAATCCTACTCACTTTTCAACGCTTATTCCAGGAAGCTTTCCCATGCTCCCAAGCTCACCAACCACTCCCTCCTAGCTCCTGGTCCAGGATTGTTTATGCTCCTTCATTATTATTATTTTTTTAAGAGAGCGAGGAGAGGGAGGGGAGAGGGAGAAAGAATCCTAAGCAGGCTCTATGCCCAGCACAGAGCTGGGGAAGGGCTCCGTCTCACCACCCCGAGATCACGACCTGAGCTGAAATCCAGAGTCAGGGGCATCACTGACTGAGCCGCCCAGGCGCCCCTCCAGGCTCCTTCTTGTCCCCTGACGAGCCCCCCGCCCCCAAGACGGGCCCCTCTCCGCCACACACCGCCTCCAGCAGTCTGGTCCCCAGTCCCCCCGCAGTAGCTGATGAATGGGGGAGTGTTCGGGGCCCGATGCTCCTCAACAGAGGCGGAGAGAGAAGGGGACCCGACCCGGTTCCCGGTTCCCGCTCGAGCCGCCAGCGCCGTCAGGTGATCCTGGAAGACCTCCCTCTCCGGGAAGCCCTCCCACCTCTGCTTCTCAGCCACGCGGCGCGCACGAAGAGGGCAATGTGGAAGTTCTCGCGCTGGGGAGGCGGAGTAGTGGCGGAAATAGAGGTTTTATTCTCTGGGCGCAGAAGAACGCGGTACAGTTACCTAGCCCCAAATGTTACGGATCCCAGGCCGGACAGGCCAGGTGGGGCCGGGGCAGCGGCCGCAGTGGCCCCGGCGCTGGGCGGCTGTGGGGGGCGCTCAGGCGGCGTCGCCCCCTGCCGGCCGCGCGGGCTTACCTACGAGCTGTATGGCCGGGGGCAGCTTCTCGTCGCCTCCGGTCTCGGCGCGGTGCAGCAGCGCGCCGGCCTCCTCCTTCTCCAGCCCCAGCTCCCGGCAGCGGCCGCGGCACGTGGGGGAGCCCGGGCTCTCCGAGCGCCCGTCGGCGGGGCTCGCCCGGCCCTCGACGTCGAGGCCGCGCTCGGGCCGGGCGGGGGTCCGCGGCAGCAGCGGGTGCGCGGGGAACGCGTGGCGGGAGAAGGCCGGGGACTCGGGCACCGGCACGGTGAGGAAGCGCGGGGACGGCGCCGGCGAGGGCGCGCGGCTGCCGCCCGCTACGCCCACGGACTTCACGCGCACGTCCACCTGCAGCTCCACCGGGGCCCAGGCGCCCTGCGGCGGCTCCCCCGGCACCAGCTCGGCCCCCGGCGCCTCGCCGGCCCGGGGCTGCTCGGCTGAGGCGGGGCCGGGCGACGGCGGCTCGGAGCCCGCGGACACCTGGCGGCGGAAAGCGCCGTAGCCCAGGCTGGGGGGCGGGAGCCGCAGGAGCGCCGGGCGAGGCGCGGGCAGCTTCTTCCCGCCGGAGAGGTCCTGGCCCGCGCCCGCCGCCTCCTTTGCGGCGCGGGCCAGACTCGGGCTGCTCTCGGGACTCTCGAGCTGTCGCTCCTCTGCGGGGACCTGCGGCTGCTCCGGCGCCGCGACCTGGCTCTCCAAGGGCTCCATTGGGACCTCGGCTCCAGGTTGGTCTCCTCCGGACCCTGCTTGGGCCCGATCCATCCGGTGAGCAGAGCGACCGAGAGACGCAGAGCGAGCGCACCTGGGTGCAGGTATGGAGTCGGCTTCACCAACTGGCTCGGGATTGGTCCAGCCTGGTCCCTGAAGTTTTCAGGCCACGCCCCTCTGCCCCGCCCACCCGAAGGGCCCCGCTGGGATTGGCAGTGGTTGGGATTCTGTTGGCCACGCCCGCTCCGCAGGGCTGCGGGAGAAAGGAGCAGAGGACCCGCCCGCGGGGTTACCGAGAAAGAACTGGAAGCAGAGGCAAGGGAGAACCTAGAGTCCCACCTGACTCCTTCCTCCTCTTTGTCCCCAGTTCCACGGTCCTCTGCCATTGCGCTGATTTTGAAAATTACAGTTTGAGCTGAGAGCGGTTGGCCAAGTCTATGAGATGCTGAGACCTCAGGAAATCAAAACAAAACAGCGGGGCCAAAAGAAATTCTGTGGCCTGGGGAAAAGTAGCAGAGCTGGTTGTCCTGCTAGTGTAGTGGGGGAAGAGACACCACACCTAAAAGACTTCCCTACAGCAGAAGTCCCAGGGACAGCCGCTCTGGAGGGATGACTTAGTACCCTAACTCATTAAAAACTGAGGGATGGGGGCGCCAGGGTGGCTCAGTGGGTTAAGCCGCTGCCTTCGGCTCAGGTCATGATCTCAGAGTCCTGGAGTCGAGTCCCGCATCGGGCTCTCTGCTCAGCAGGGAGCCTGCTTCCCTCTCTCTCTCTCTCTCTGCCTGCCTCTCCATCTACTTGTGATTTCTGTCAAATAAATAAATAAAATCTTAAAAAAAAACAACACAAAAAACCTGAGGGATGAATAAGCATGCCCGCTCGTTTTCACAGGGAGAGGAGCCTGGCCCCAGTCAGCCGGTGTGGTGCAGTGCAGGGTTCCCAAACCTGGCTAGTGATCTGAATTCAAATCTCAAATTTGAACCGCCGTTGGCACCAGCATCGACCAGGGCTGAAAGTGCAGCCAGCACTGGCAGCAAGAAGGGGGAGCAGAAGCTGCAGTGGACCCAAAATGTGGCCCTGGCCAGTCCCTCCAACCTGCTTTCTGGATTCTGTCCCCTTTGTGTGCGGTCACACTTTGATTTCACAGACACTTAATGAGCAGGGTCCCTAGCCCGTGGGCACACAACTGGTTCTTTCCCACCATCAGTAAACAGGAGCAGGTGGTAAATGCCTCCTTGGCCTCTCCTCCTCCAGCGGACACTGGTTTCTTCCTTGTACGTCCGACCTACTAGCGCACTTTCTCCACTCCGCCGTCACATCTAAGCCCTCCTTACACCACCGCAGTGTTTCTCGACCCGGCTAGTCGGCCGACATTTGCCTCACCAAGGCCACCACACACCCTCAAATCCCGCACATGTCTTCAGTGCTTGCTTTATCTCGAGGAAGCCACGCATCTGTGGCTCTCCTCACGTGCACTCTGCTGATTTTATCATCTGCTCCCAAAGGCTTCTCACTCCCCATTAGGTCATGGACCGTGCAGCCTCCCTCCAGCCCAGAACTTTCTCTGGACCTGGACCGTATGTAATAGGCCGTGGGGTGAATTTCATCTCTCCACCCTGCCCTGCCCCGAATTCATATGTCCAAGTCTTAATCCCCCAAGCCTCAGAAAGTGACCTTCTTTGGAATTAGGCGGGGACTGTGATGATGTCATCCCAGAGTAGGCGGGTTCATAATCCAACATGACTGGGGTCCTTATAAAAAGGGGATATTTGGACACAAACACACACACACAGGGAGAACACTGTGTGAACATGAAGGTAGAGATCAGGGTGATGTGTCTACTGGCCAGGGAAGGCCAAGGATTGCTGGCAAACCACCAAAGATAGCAGACAGGCCCAGGGCAGATTCTCTTCCCACAGACCTCAGAAGGAACCAACCCTGCTGGCGCCTTAACCTTGGACTTCCTGCCCCCAGAGCTGGGAGTTAATACGTTTCTGTCAGTTAAGCGGCCCAGTGTGTTACCTTGTCACCACAGGCTGCCACAGCAAACAAGTCACCCGTCCAAATGGCTGCCCACCCTGGCAACGGCTCTCTGGACGGATGCAGGTGGTCTCTGTGTCCCCGCTCTGGACCCCTTCCCCCACCGTGGCTGACACAGCTGGGCCAATCCGATTCTCCCTCGCAGGAATTTTGGCACTTGATCTGAGAGACTGAGGGCGGGGAGGTGTCACAACTCCAACAGGGCGGCTCCCTGGAGAGAAGACCCACAAACCCCTCTTCAGGTCCCTGGCGGTTCCCTGGTCTCAGCCCTTCCTGAAGCCTGCTTGTTCATGTGTGTGGACTTCATGATCACACGATCACATGATCCTTCACGGGATCTCTCCCCTCCCTCCCTCCCTTTTTTACCTCAAGTTAGGATATCATTTACCACTCTGACTGCAAGTGGCAGAAAACCCAAATCCTACCACTGGCTGCCTTGGGCTCTGTGGGGCTCCCTTTGGGTGAGAGCTGGGCTCTGTAGCCGTCTCCATTGTGCCTTCCATGGCGAGCCACAGTGGCTCGGTGGTCAGACGGCCACTGACAACTCTGGGAGACGCTAAGGCAGGTGAATTCTCCAGCTGTTTCAAGATTTATCTCCCAGCTGCCCCCAGAGAAGAGCCACTATCTGCTGTCATTTTTCCTTCCATCCTTGTCTCCCACTTTAAATCCTTATTTTTGTTTTCTGCTTATAACAGCCATGCTGTAGAAAGTGATTTCATGCCCCAGACATCCCCGTTGTTAACATTTCAATATAGAGACTTCTGGACTTTCTTCTATGCCTATATTATTTATATTGTTATTATGGGTACATATATTTTATTTCTAAGACTTTACTCATATTATACCCATACCCATACATCACTTACTTAAGCAGTTTCCTGCTGGCCAACACACGGATAGGCAGTCCCCTTTCCACAAAAACCAATTATAATTCAGTGCCATCCTTTTGCCTTGTTTTTAAAAACTCAACTGATGACATCTCTAGAATAGCTTCATCAAAACGGAAATGCTGAGCCAAAGCATGGTCACGATTTCACATTTGATGGACAGTGTCAAAGCACCCCAAATTCTCCATGAGAAGCTGAAGTAACCCCGGCAGAGGGGCCGTTCCCCACAGCACCCCAGGTACCGGATGTCTTTACCAATCTGATGGGTGAAAATACATTTTCCTGCATTTCTTTAGTCATGAATGAAGTTCCATTTGTGACCTGTGTTACTGGGCAGTGTCTTCACCCGTCTCGGGGGCTGTGGAAAGGGCTGCCTCTGGGGCCAGTGCCAGATCCCGGGCTGCTTCCAGAAAGTGTTTCAGCAGGCACCCTTGTCCCGTCTTCCTGCCCCCACGCCATGGAGTTCACTGGTCCAGGGAGAGTGAGGGTATCTGACTTGTCTCAACAGACCCAAGAGTTACAAAAGCATAAACCAGAGCATGGCTGGTTTCTCCCAGGGAGGAAGCAAACACCCTCACCCCCCACCACCCCCAGGCTCTTGGCTGATGTCCCCTCTGGCAACCCGAGCCTTTCCAGGGCTCCTGGCCACACAGGGAGAGGAGGAGGGGTAGTTTCTGCACAGCCGGCCCCCTGGCACAGTCCATGCTCAGCTCACATTCCACCTGCTTAGAGGCTCGGAGGCGCCCCCACCCCCTCGGGTCCCCTGTCCTTCACCTGGGGACTGTCTTCGTAGCACATGAGCACTAGCTTTGGTTACCAAGTTCACATACTTGTTTTGTTGTTTAATGTTTGTCTCTGAATGTTTGTCTCTGAATGTTTGTCTTCTAGAAATCATTGCTATGTCCCCAGAACAGTATCTGGCCTGTTCATCTCTGGTTCTTGGCTGACGTCACCCTCAGTGGCTTAGATAAAGACTGGGGCACAGGCACTGCGTAGGGGACTTGGCCTATCTTCTCATCTATTCCTTTTCTCCCCCATTATCAATGCATTTTATTTTTTTTTATATTTTTAAAAAAGATTTTATTTATTTATATGCCAGAGATCACAAGTAGGCAGAGAGGCAGGCGGGGCTGAGGGGGAAGCAGGCTCCCCGCTGAGCAGAGAGCCCGATGCGATGCGGGGCTCGATCCGAGGATCCTGGGATCATGACCTGGGCTGAACCCACTGAGCCACCCAGGCACTTCTTTGACGCATTTTAAACATTAGGAAGAAACGTTAAGAATAAACCATGAACACGTGCACCCTTTCCTCCTCGCTTCAGCAGTTAGCACTGCACCGTATTTGCTCTTCATCTCCACACACACACACTTTTGGTTGCTGTTTCAGTGCGCTGCAGACCTCAGGAAACACGCCCTCAAACACTGTGCTGCGCGTTTCCTAAGAGTTCAGGTTGTCCTAAATGAGTATACCATTCTCAAACCAGCAAATGAACAGTTAGTCCATACTAGATGATACCAAAGAGATCCTACTTCAATGTCCCCGATTTTTTTCAAAGCAGGATGCAATCAAATTCGTCCGTGGCATTCGGCTGTCGCGTCTGTTCACTTTGTCATCACTGGGAGGGAGGCACCAGAATTCTGACTGTAGTGGTGAAGAACCAGAGTCAGAGAGCTCGAGGAGCTTGTCCAGGAGCCCATGCCTCCTGAGTGGGAAGGCCAGGATGCCGTCACTCGCCCCTGACTCCCAGACTCCTCTTTTCTCCCCCTTTCCTGCATCGGGCTCCCCTAGTCCATCCCTCTAGGTGCCCTGGAGGCTTCACTCCCAGTCTCTAGCTGATCTGGTCCATGCGAGTCATGCGCTGGGCTGAGGTCGAGGTGCCTCCCAGTTACTCAGCAGGCCAGTCCCTCCAGCCACACACCCACTCCGCACCCCTGGGCTTGTCTCCGTCGCTCTCGGAGACCTCAGCCAACAGCTGCGAGTGACAGGCAGTCCTGTCCCTGCCCTCATTCAGTGGCTGATCCACTTGCAGTGGCCTGGGCAGAGGAGAGACCCCCCACGGCTCCCGTGCAGGGACAAAAGGTATGTCGGTACAGCCACAGGAATCAGGAGAACATCCCGCCCGGATGCGTGCAAGCTCATCCGAGGAGACTTCGAGAAGAGCAGACAAACATCTCCCTGAGTCACCCGCTGTTTGCTTTCTGCAAGTCAAGACAGATCCCCTCTTGCCGGGAGCCCCACCCAGAGAACCATTCCTGTGGAGAACAGTGCGCGTGCTGGATGACGAGTAACTAGTGTGTCTGTGCGTGTGTACATATGTGTGTACACGTGTGTGTGGGGGGGGCAATAGACAGACCCAACTTAGTAACATCTGAGGCAGAGCTAGCTCTCCCGTGGATCTCAGCCCCTCCTTAGCTGCTCTCCATGCATCCGGGGCTCAGCATTTGAAACAATCTGCAAGGGGGGCTGGAGGAAGTACCAGGAGACCAGGGGGAGACAAGGCAGGTGGGGGACACGAGACTCAGACAGGCAGCCACCGTCACCTCACATCACAAGCGTGTGGAAGACTCCATCAGGCTGAGGGGAGACCACCATCAGCAGAGTCTGAGCAGCAGATATCCAGGAACACCCTGGTGAGGGGGGCCCCAAATTTGGCCTGGGGGATGGGTCTCTGGCCTGCTGACTACGGATCTTGGGATTTTTTGGCCTCTATCATGGGGGGGGCTACTTCCTTAAAAGATTGTAAATTACAGAGTATCTATCATTCCTTTTAATAGATATAAGGAATTGGCTCACCCGAGTAGAGAGGCTGAGAAATTCTAAGACATCTCCTATTGATTTGATTTCTCTGAAGAACCCAGACTAATTCAGCCTTTGTGTGACAGTCACGGACTCCTCCTCCCGGCTGTCACTCCCCAGCACACCGCACTGAGGCCGCTTCCGCACATCATCTCGTCCCCTCCCCAGTGGGACGTCCTGCCCCTCTTCCTGCCCTTGGGGAGCTGGTCTCTGGCACTGTGGGGACACCGGTCCCTGCCCAGTATCCTCCATCCTTGGGCTGTTCTTTGGACTCAATCCAGAGACCTCCTCTATTCCAGATCTCCTGTGTTATGATTATTTTATAAGCCTCGGCTTTTAAAAATAAAACACTCAACTCTCCCTTGGGGCTAGGAACGCTATCATTTTCAGGACAAAAAGTCCAACTGTCCCGAGAAGAGGAAGAGACACAAAATCCCTCTTTTTCGGTCATGAGTCAGTAGGAGAGGAAGGTGGCTAACTGGGGATCGGGTTAGTCCTACCCACCGGCTTGGTTTCCTCACCATGGTCAAGAGCAGGCCTGACGAGGTGCCCCGCTTGAGGGGGCCTCCATCCTCACTCGAGTTAGAGTTGAGGTGAGCGGAGACCCTGGGCTCAGCCATTCCCAGTCCGCGCTACTGGTGCACAGCCTGGTCAAAGGCCCCGCTGCTGGACCCTGTGCCCGGGGCCCCAGTGGGTGACTCGCTACAGAGAAGAGGTATGGCGTCTTTCCGCAAGACCCCGACTACCCGCTCCAGGCCGGCCTGTGCAGAGCTCAGTGAAGCCAAAGAGCCTGAGGTCCTTTTAACCACATTTGATTCTGGTTCCACCTGGATCTAGAAAATGGGTCCTCCCAGGGAAGATGGGTTGCCTGATGCCAGGCTAGACAGCCGTGCTGGAGCCAAAGAGTGATGCTGGGCTGCTTGGCATGAAGGTCAGACATAAGGCCTTAGCAGCCGCATCGCCAGCTGTGGGTCGGTCTCTCCTGATTGTCCTGGGCCCTGAAATTGGTCTGTCAGAAGTAAACTGACCCGGCTGCCTCTGCCTGTCCAAGGCATGGGGTCACCTGTCTGAGGTGCGACGTTGTCTATCTGAAACGTGGCCCTCCTAGGCCTTGGTCCATCTCAGTCCTGTTCTGCTTCTGTGATGGCTCCCCCTCACCTGCCTCTAACTGTTCCCTCAGCCTCCTCTGCTCACCTCAGTGTAGGTGGGTCTGCTTCCTGAGACCTGCCTCAGAATGTGGAAGGGCCTCGAACACTCAAGGACTTGTCCATGTGAGAGAAAGGAGGGTGCTTCGTGAACACTGTGACTCCCCAGAGATGCCCTCTCCTCTCACAAGGGAACAGCCCCAGACTTCAGGGATTCTCCACACGCTGCTCGTACCTCCCCCCGTCCCTATCATGGCCACTTCCCTGCCAGCCCTGATCTTCCCTCCGGCCTGCATCCAAACCATATGTCCCTCTTCTCTAGGGCCTCAGGAGTCTGACCCCATTTCTCACCCACAGACACAGTCATGCCTCAGGGGCCCCAATGACCCAAGACTGGCAGGAGCAGGGGAAGCCCACAGCTGGGACATTGCTTTACCATGGACATTTGTGCCAGCCTCTCCTACACCCGTTGGGACCGCCCCCAAGGTGTAGTCTCATCCCATCTGACCAAAGATGGCCCAGAAAGAGCCTGAAATCCCCTCACCAACAAAGTGGGAGTTGTAAGAGCCTTCTGTGGCCCACGCTGGCAACACAGGTAATGAGCTTGGCACTTAACGGAGACCAGGAGCACCAGACAGTAACATACACTGATGCTAACACTGCCGCAGGAAGCTTGGCCCGGTCAGGGGTGTCATTAGGCCCCACCCTTGGTGCTCTTGTGCAAACGCTTTC
Source organism: Mustela putorius furo (assembly GCF_011764305.1). Classification (NCBI taxonomy): domain Eukaryota; kingdom Metazoa; phylum Chordata; class Mammalia; order Carnivora; family Mustelidae; genus Mustela; species Mustela putorius. The sequence continues at coordinate 92,403,740 of NW_025421998.1, forward strand.
CCAGCAGCAGGAATAATTCCCCAGACGCTATACAGTCCCGCATGGTAATGAGCGTGATTGCCAGACTGTCAAATACAAGGAGAGGGAAGGCCAATGAGAGATGGTCAGAGCACACGGTAAGGTGGGGATCTTCTCGGGGCACTGTAGGTGTGTGATTGAATGACCCACGCTTTCTAGATGACATTAAAGAGAAAATGCAAGCAAGTTGAGAAAAAGAAGCTTCTCTCCCCAAAGTAAAAGCCATGTCCATCAGTTAGTGCAGAAGTGACCTCTACGGGCACCTGGGTGGCTCAGTCATTAAGCGGCTGTCTTCAGCTTCGGTCATGATCCCAGGGTCCTGGGATTGAGGCCCACATTGGGCTCCCTGCTCAGTGGGAAGCCTGCTTCTCCCTCTCTGCTCCCCCCTACTTGTGTTCCCCCTCTCTCTGTGTATTTCTGTCAAATAAATAAATAAAATATTAAAAAAAAAAAAAAAAAAAGAAGTGACCTCTGCAGGGGAGACTACTGATCTCTGGCTGTGAAGGAAATCTACTAAAGAAAATAGTTTTAAACAGTTTGTTAAAACTTCCTATTTTACTTCTGTAAAAGTTGATATCCCATTGTCCTTTTTATAATGCGGACAGAACTTTCCCTACTATGTACCATGACTATTACCCATTATCTCTATCTGTAGATCTATATCTATTCTCTCTGTATGTAATAGGGTAGAGTGGTGGAGGAGGGTCAGACAGATGGGAGCATGACTGAGAGAGAGAGAATATTCGATGAGATTCTGTCCTAATTATAAACAGGTGAATCCTTTGGCCACACAGAAGCCACGTGCCACTCAGCTCTAGCTGACATGAACAAAAACCCTCCACAGAGGGGGAAGGGCCTTCCATCCCTAACAATCTTGGGACCAAGTCCATGGGCTCCATCAAGGTCCCTGCTTCTCCAAAAAGAATAGGCACTTCTATTAGAGGGACCCATCAGAGACTCCAGGCCACAGGGGACCACATCATATGCCAATTCATGGCTATTAGAACCTAGCCTGCACACGCCAAATTATAAGTCCATATATATAACCTTGTGAGGAAATTCAAGGTCCAAACCAGGAGATGGACCACGGTCAAGTTTAAAGGTCTTGCTCCCTTTGCTAAAAATTCTCAATTTCATGATGAACTTCTACATGGTAGAAGAAAACGGAATTTATTGTTTTAGCATAAAGATGTGTGAGAGGAGGAGAGGTCAGTAGCTCTCAATCGGTTTGTATCTAGCTTCCTCTGAGAATGCAACAAAAGCCAGAATCCTTTCCCTTTTGTAGTAAAATACACACATTCTGCAGTTTTCCATTTTAGGGGTTCAGAGATTACAGGCCACCCACAAAGGGCAACGTAAGGACCTCTGGGCTACAGGCTGAAGGTCTGACCAGCGGCTTCCTGATTCTACCACATCTTTGCCCTTGAAGCCTCCCCAGGCCGTCAGTGGCTGGCTCTTCCCCAACTACCTCACCAGAGCCCCAAACTGGGATGACGGATGACTCTGTACGTGACAGATTTAAGTAATTCAAATGCCATGATTGGGATAGCACGACAGCCCCTCCAGCCACAGTGCTGGAGACTTAAACACTGATTTGCAGCCAGAATTAGGACATTTCTGCAAGCAAAACCCATCAACTGAAACAAGCATTTAAGTTATGGTTAACCTTAAGGAGACCTTCACGATGATGATTAAGAGAACTTATGATTTGAAAAGCCAAAGGGGCAAAGGGGCTGTGAGGTCCATGACAGCTTGGGCAGGCCAGGTCTGTGAGGCCCTCTAGGGATGAACATGTCTCTGGCTACCGAGGCCGCTCACAGCCTCTTCTGGTCATTGAAACCTCCCTCTCCCTTATGGTCTGGGAACACATAAGGAAGAGACTGTCTGGCTTATCTGCCTGTCTTGGGGATTTGTTTATCTGGGGATGAGACACAATCCTGATACAAACCTGAGGCAGAAAGAAAAACTTTTTTGCAGCTTTTATGAGCTGAATGTCCCCTCCCTCCCACATCCCTTTTCCTGTCACCAAGGCAGTGGGTAGATGCAGGGGCAGGGGGGCTTTACTGCCATCTTGTTTTTTTTTTTTTTTTAAAGATTTTATTTATTTATTTGACAGCGAGAGATCACAAGCAGGCAGAGAGGCAGGCAGAGAGAACGGAAGGGAAGCAGGCTCCCTGCTGAGCAGAGAGCCAGATGTGGGACTCGATCCCAGGACCCTGAGATCACGACCCGAACCGAAGGCAGCGGCTCAACCCACTGAGCCACCCAGGCGCCCCTTGTTTGGGGTTTTTAATGGTATCAGTTGAATTGTGTCTTCCCAAATTCAGATGTTGAAACCCTAATCCCCAGAAGCTCAGAATGGGACCTTCTCTGGAGACGTCATTAGTCAACGTGAGGCTGTTCTGGGGGCCTAATCCAGTATAACTGGGTGATTATGAAAAGGGGAGATCGGGACACAGACACGCATCCTGGGAGAATGCCACGTGAACACAATGGCAGGTGGGTGTGATGTGTCTACAAGCCAAAACCCACCAGAGATCACCAGCAAAGCCCTGGAAGCTGGGAGAAAGGCCAGGAGAGCCCTCAGAAGGCGCCAGTCCCGATGACTGGTTGATCTTGGACTTCTCGCCTGCCCCCGCATCTACCCACTGCCTTGGTCCACACCACCCAGGCTGTAAGTACTTCCTTGCAGCACCCTGAGGAAATGTGTATGTTTCCCTGGTCCTCTGGTGGGCCAGGATGAAACACCTCACCCTAACCACCTAGATTTTATAGACCAGATGGAAGAAACATAAACCCACCTTTGGGCCCTCCTTAACATTTGTCTGCTGGGATTGTAACGACCTTTCAGTGTAGAGATGTGTCTTTGCACCTAAAGGATTTGGGGAACAAGAGAAACGAGGGCACGCTGTTCACAGCTCGGCTTAAGGAAACAGACCAGAGTCAACAGAACAGTGCAAATACGTGTTTTTTTTTTTTTACCTGAAAAACCTTACAATCAAAAACCAGGCTTCTATAAGTGCACTGGCATTGTGCCCCACCAGTGCCCTGATGGAGACCACAAATACCAGAAAAGGTCTGGCTCTCCCGCTAACACACTGTGGACCTCCAAGGGAGTTTCTACTTGTGGGAGAAGTAGGTGATTGTGGCCCACAGAAACCAAAGAATCCTGGGCTGGGGCTCCACACAGGAGCCTTTTCTCCAAAGACAGCCACCTAACTCCCCAAGGGTTGCAGCCTGCTCCTCTTTGTGCCTGAGAAGGAAAAGGTAGCCCCTGTAGATGGGCTCACGGAGAGCAGGTGAATCTGAAGAGGGCTCCCCTTCCTCTGGGCAGACACAGCCCTTGCCAGGTTGCACGGCTCTGTGATCAGGTAAGAACTGAGCTCCGGATCCCAGTGCCCACCCCTCTACCACCACCAGGTGCCCTTGTGCAGTGAGCAATTTGCACAAACATACATGGCAGCTATGCTTGCTCTCTCTGTTCGTGGTTTGCATCTGCTTCTATTAAGGCACTGATCACATATGGGTGGGAATTTGTCCTGTTGCCCAAGAACGGCAGTGAAGGTCCAACACTGGGGCTAAGAGGTGCTAAATGCCCCATATTCGAAAGCGAAAGAACCCCAGCAGGCCGACCAAGCCAATCTGCAGGGCTCATTGAGTGGTGCCTACTGAGAACTTTCTTTCCCTCCCAATAGAAGATCTTGCAGGGAGGGAGGGCATCCGCCTTTGGGAGTACAGTGCTTGCAGAGAGAAGCTAGTCCCTTAAAGGGGGTGGGTGCCTTTGTAACAGCTGGCCAACCGGTCTTAAGGATTACCTTCCTTCAAGCATATGCCCTCCTTGCTTGCTGACCTAAGTCCCTTGGTCTGTAGTAGGACTAACTTTCTTGGAGATTTGCAAACCACTGGCCTTGGGGATGAAGGACCAGGCTTTCCCAGAAGGTCAGCTGCCGCAGATGCCCACAGGCCTGTTCCAGATCATGCCAACAACAGGACTACACCCCTGCACACCTAGTTTTCCACATGCAGCTCCCTTCTCTCCCCTCCCCTCTTTCTGTCTAAAACCCTCTGGCTTTGCTTGGACGGAGAAGATCATCTTTGAGACATCAGTCCGCCAGCTTTCCAGCTGCTGACTTACCGAATAAAATCACCTTTCTTTTCTTACCATCACTTGTTTTGAGGGTACGGATTTTCCAGTAGCGAGCTCCCCAACCTGAGTTCAGAGCCCGTACTGTCCGGTAAACCTTTCCCTCCACGAAGCCAACCTGGAGGGATGCAAGAAAACCCCTAGTGAAGTTTCGGGGTGATACAAATAGGCGACTGGAGTCTCGTCCCCACTTGTGCTGCAGAGCGCGCTGGTTCCTTGGGTCTGCGGGGCAGCCAGGGCAAGTGGGGGGAGGGGGGAGGCCATTTCAGGAACCTAATTTTGCCCTGAGCTGCCGTCCTCTGGAGGTGGCACTTTGGGAGGGCAGGCCTGTTGGGAGCTGGTGCAGCTAGCGCAGCTAGTGGAACCCCACCTCCGTCCCCTCCGTCCCCCTGAACACCCTTCCCCGCTCCGACAGAGGGTGGGCTTTCCTAAGCCAGACCTACTTGCACACAGGCCGTCTGCCAAGTGTGGGCTCTCGGAGCGAACCTCACTGGCGCCGCGGGCACCTTCTTTTGAAGACCTGTTCACACGGGGCCTTCCTTAGATGTGGCCCAGGCCCCCCCTTCCTCTGCGTTGGGGCCCCGGGCTGCGGGGTGCAGACAGGCGAAGGGCCACCAGTCTGCCTCCCCCCACAGGGCCTGGGAGTGGGTCCAGTCCCCACCCCAAAGCGTTCCCGCACTAACCAGAACGTTCCAAACTTGGAACGTCGGCGGGTTTCCCGTCTGAACGCAGCAGTATACCCTGCTGTCACTAGAGGGCGACCCTGTGTAAAGGGAGCGCGGGAGGTCGCGGCTCCGCGTTCCCGGCCGGGATGCCTGAGGCGGAAAGGGGTAAGCCGGACGCCTTCCCGGCGGCGGGGTCCGCGACTGGGACTGAGCAGGCGCCAGGCGGCTGGGGCGGGCGCCGGCGTGGTCTGGGGCCCCGCCCTCGGAGGCGTGGCTCTGGGGTGCAGCTCCGCCCCCGGGCCCCCATGTGTGCTCCGCCCCTGCCCCTGCGCCGCGCTACCCGGGTGGTAGTCGGGTTTTAGATGAAGCGCTAAGTCCCGGCAGGACGCGAGCCCTGAGAGGAATAGAGAGCAGGTCCCGGCCGAGCAGGGCTCCTGAGGCACAGACCCCGGGCTCAAGGCCACCCCCAAGGCGGGAGCTGTGCATGAACTGCAAGACTCGACCGCAAGAACAGTCTCCTGGAAGCCCCCGAGTGGCTCCCCACCTTGATAGGTTTACTGTCCGTTTACTGTCGGTCCCCACTCCCGCCCCCACGCACACTCCAGCTTACACCGCCCGAGCAGGTGCTCAGTAAATACTTGGACGACGCAGGAAGTTTCCTGTGATTCTCCACACCGGCCCTCACCTGGGGTTTCTCCCTCAATCTCCCTCTGGGTACGACCGCGCTAGAGTCTGCAGTTCTCTGGAAGGGTTCCCTGCAACCACACGCTGCTGCTCCAGAAACCAAGTTCTGGGGTTCTTGTTTGTGGGGCTTCTGGTCCTCCGAGGCCGCTCCCCTTCCATACTGGCTACTCCGTCTGCCCCGTGGTAACTGAATTCAGGCCCCAGGGCAGGATGAGGAAAAATACCAAGTAATAACAAGAGTCCGAAGTGGTTCCTGCGGTCAGGGACAGAGTCCACAGCGGCTGCTTGTCTTCCAGAGAGATACTGCCCAAGAGCTGCTTGAATCTCCAAGAGTTCAAAAATGACAATAGTTCAAGAGACATTAATGATGGTCACAACTGTTTGGGGTTGCTTGTGACATCTAGTGGATAGAAAGTGCGCAGGACCCAACCCTCCAACGCCACCGCCTGACAAGAATCTTCCAGACCAAAAAGTCAACAGTTTGGAAGTTGAAAAACCCTGGACTATAGGGATGTTTATTTGGTTCCTGTGTTGTTCCTTTAAAAAAAAAAAAAAAAAAAAGTCTCAGCCCAGTGCTTTTCCTGTGCTTATTCTCATTCCAGAACCACATTTTCCTTGTCTGCTGTTTTATTTCTTATCTCAGGACCCTCTTCCAAACAGTTGTGTTACCTCCTATCACTTCTGGAACATTGCTGACTATTCAGTGATGTTGGGACAACAGCAAAAGTGCAGTGAGAACTGGCAGCCAGGCTCTGCTCACTAGGTTAGGGGAATGTTCTACACCACTGTCCGAAATTTCACCCGTACACGCCTGCTGACCGTGGACCTTTGGTCACTCACAAGAGGAAAACACTAAGACATACTCAGACTCACTAAGACTCACCCAGAGTCTTATTGTGGTATGTTGTATTAATTTTATTTAAGAAGAGGTTTCGACCGCAGATACTTCTGGGTGAGTTTAAGAATCAGCTAGAAACTGACCACCCCAGCTCATTGCCTAAAGTGGCAGAGAGATCAGTGCCGATGGGTGAGCACAGGTGCTGACATCCAAAGGCCTCCTGGGGGCGCTGTTCTCTCTTCAGAACTGCACTCCCCAGTTGAGGGCTGGTGCTTCCAAGTGTCTCTGGCTCTGTGTGACCCAAACTCACGTGGCATCCACTGATGTGTTCAGTTCATGGCTAATCCTGATGCTGACATCAAAACTTCTCTCACGTTCATGCCAGGGGGACACACCGACTCAGGAATCCGGCTCCGCTGATTTCCTGTCCTAACGAGGAAACCAATTGGAATATTTCCGACCAGGCGGGCCCAACTCCACAAAGCACACCCTTGGGCAAACTTTACAGGTTACTCTGAATTATTAATCCTGTCTATTATTACGCTCTGATCTGCAGACTGTCCGCTTACACAGTGTTCTTCACCTCAAAATCAAGTTGAACCATCTCAGAGAAGTTTTGACCCACTGATTCCACTTCTAGAAATTTCTTGCACAGAAACACTCCTACAAGGGCACAAGATTGTATGTATTAGAATGTTCATTGCAGTGTTGTTTGTACTATTAAAAAATTAGAAACAATTTCAGTGTCCACCAATAGGCAAATAATGAAGTAATAATTTTGATACCTCCATACTTTATGGAATTCTATGTTGCTGTTAAAAAAGAATGCAATAGGGGCACCTGGGTGGCTCAGTGGGTTAAAGCCTCTGCCTTTGGCTAGGGTTGTGATCCCAGGGTCCCGGGATTGAGCCCCACATTGGGCTCTCTGCTCGGTGGGAAGCCTGCTTCCTCCTCTCTCTGCCTGTCTCTCTGCCTACTTGTGAGCTCTGTCTGTGAAATAAATAAATAAAATCTTAAAAAAAAAAAAAGGAATGCAATAGAGCTATATGAAATGACAGAAGAAGCAAGCTGCAGAATATATTAACTCTACTTTTGTAAAAAAAACTATAAGTATTTATTTTACATATATTAAGAAGTACTTAGGAGTACACACTGTATACCAAAGTTTAAAGAAAAGTCATTTTTTAAATGTATACATTGTTTGCATGAAAACATCCTACTTAATCATTTTACAATAGAAAAAGTGTTTATTTTTGTCCTTGTAGGAAAAAAATACAAAATCAGATTTGGTTTTTTTCCCCAGCCTGTACTGGTTTAGTTTTCTGTCACTTGCTGGTTCCTATTACCCTCTAGGGAGCGGGCTAATGCATGAGGCAGTGGTTTTTGGCAGGATCATTATTGAAGACATCATTCCCATCCCAAAGCCCATCTTTTGGCCAAGACCAGCTTTTCTTGACTGCAGACTTTGGTTCCATCAGGCAATACTAAACATAGTTGCCTTGTCACTCTCAGAGCTGGTATCCGGGGCACTCACCCTCGTGGTGAATGAGACCTGGTGGTCTCTCACTCAGGAGTGACCTGAGTCTCTCTAAAGAGAAATAGAGACCACCAAAAGGTCAGCTTCTACCTGCTGGTGGGGCCCTTATCAGGAAGTTCTGAGGGCCAGGACTGGACACACCGTCAACTTCTGTATTCCCAGCCCCCACACAGCTCCCAGTAGGTCACTGATGGTCAATAATTGTTTTTTTAAACCTCACTGAGCAGGAAGCTCAACATGGGGGCTCGATCCCAGGATCCTGGGATCATGACCTGAACTAAAGGCAGATGCTTCACTGACTGACTGAGCCACCTAGGTGCTCCACGGCTCAATAAATGTTGAATGAATTTAAGGAGGAATTTTTTATTCCCGTTGACTTGATTTTCATGTATCATGGGGAAAATGGGTGTCTGTGAATACGGCTGGCAGTTCCTGGATGGCGAATCAAGGTTGTCTCCCCATTTTGTAAAGTTGTGAGCAGGTAGCCTGAGTACCTGAGTGGCACCTGGTGGAGTCAGAACAGAGGAGAGCCCACTGTCCCTGGACTCAGAAACAACACCATGGAGTTGATCTGACACACCTTGGTGATTTGCAGAATGTGCCCGCTACGCATTAACTAGATATAAACAGTAATCGCCCTATACTGATAAGTGGTGTTAATGGCCTAAGCAAACTCCTTGGGACCAGGGTGCCAAAAAAGGGCCCCGGTGGGCTTGCAGCTGCCCTGAAATCCCTCCAAAGACCCTTTGCATCCCAAATCTAGGCCCCCTCTGTTTCCAAAAAGGGGTAAAGTCCCCCGACTTGCGCTCTCAGAGCCAAGCCCTCTGCTTCCCTCTCCTTCTGAAGGTCTTAGCAGCCTCTGCTCCTGACCAAGGCGCATGGAAGTGAGCTCTGCTTTGCCCAGACTGGGCTAGCCCAGGCAATTGCCTCTCAGTCAAAACCTCAGCCAGGTCACAGATTACACGCACGCAGCCATCATCCCATGAGGCAAAAATTCTAACACGGATGCACTGAACGCAACTTAAAGGTGCAACCTTGTTGGTGGGTGTTTAATGAAAATGTGCAGGTACTCAATTAAGCTTTCAGAAGGACAGAAAACAAATAAACAGAGACTTCTTTCCACCATCCACACCCCAGTGCCACTGTACAGAGATAAACACCTGTTCACTGTTTCTCGTGTATTCTTGCAAAAATGTTCACACAAGCACACACTCACACACATCTTGGTAGACGCAAATGAGTTATACATTATACACACTCTCCTGCATACTGCTTTCTTCTAACTTAATTTATCTTGGAAGATTGTTCCCAATCAGCATATGCTGACTGACCTTATTCTTTTTAAACAGCTGTATACTATTCTAAATATACAGCATATAATTGTTTGGTTTTCTTGCCAGCAGGCTCTCCTCTTCCTTCAGGAATATCAGCCTACCTTTCCTTTGGGGAATCATCTCTTCCTCCCTGTCAGTCCTGTGACTTGGATGGGGATGGTTCTGACCCCATCTCTGGCTTGGACATATGGCCTGGACCTTACCGTAATGATTGAGTCAGTGACGGACACGTGACCCTTGTTAGGGCAATGCCAGCCATGGCATGGACTTTATTCAAACTGTTAAGGAAAGAGAAGTCAGTAAGAGACAGAGATAGGACTGTGACTTGAGCAGTAGATGGTTTTGTGACCATTCCACTGCCTTAGAAGCGCCCCCAAATCCCAAGGGAATTGTGTTATCAGAGACACTGGCATGTGACTCGCAGTGGCTGGTGTGAGCTAACCCCCTCCCTCTCCCCTCCCTGCCATCTCCAAGCCCTGCTGCACCAATGAGAAGCAGACTGTGCCTCGGCCCCCCGGGTGCAGAGAAGATGATGTGGGGATTCACCAGCTACCGCCTTGCCCCTCCTTATTGCCGTGGTCACATCCTTTAATTCTCATGGATTCTCATCCTTCCTGAGGACAATCTTTGGAGTAGCTTAGGAAAACCCTGGGCTGTGCCAAAATCTTTGCTGCTTCAAAGATTTATTCACCATTTTTTCACATCTTTTGATGTACGCAGCCTGCGGAGCTAACCAAGGGCGGGCTCATTTCCTGGGCCGTAGTATCATCGGCGGGGTGTCTCACATTCGGCTCTGGGATTGGAAAATCTCTTGCCCAAAGTATTTTGATGATCCCCACTATTTCCCACTCCGAACATTCTATTTGTGTGCTCCACTTGGGGGTCACAGATATGGGCTAGATATTAGGGCATGGCTGAGGATGAAAAAGATTCGAAGTCATCACCTGGCCTGAGAAGGGGCTGGTGGAAGACGCTGGATCACAGGCATCACTGGGAACCTGTTGGTAAAAAAGAGGGGGCAGGGCAGGGGAAGTGGTCCTTTCCTGCTGGGAAGACTTGTTCCAGCAAGATGAGCCATGGGCCAGAGAGAAACACTTGACAGAAGGGAGGCTCTGCCTCAGCAGAGAAACATTGCTTCAGTAGAAAGATACCTGCCCCCCAACCGGGTCCCGCTGCCTTCCTGAACCCAAAGAAGAAGGACCTTGAAGACCCCGTGGCTTGAGCGGAGTAGCAGTGAATCGTACAGCAATACTCACATGGACTTGGCAATGAGAATTTGATTGTTGACAGCCAAGAATAAACTCTGTGAAGGAGACTATGCCAAAATACAACCATGCAACAAAATATGTTCAACTACCAGTATTTAGTTTTTCTTCTTTTTGTGTGGTTTTACAATTTTTCACTTTATTCACTTATGTAAAGTGAAATGATTATAAATAATCCGTTCCTAGCCCTTTTTCTGCCAAGACCTAGGACCTCCCTGGTGTCCCACAGTGATGGGCATTCTGGCTGCAGATCTTAGGTGATTTTGTGGACTTGTGGGCGTGCACCAGTGTGGTGGGAAGGCAATTTGGTTTCTCAAGCCCAATCCAACGGAATAAACCGAGAAACCTACAGCTTGTACACAGATTAAGCTCTCATTCCAATGGAAAAACAGGAGTTGAGGATGAGGAAACAGATGTGGGATTGGGATGGGAGAGGGAACATTCAGGGGAAGGGCCTCAGGTGACTGTTTGTCAGTCAGGGAGGGAGAACAGGTGGAGTGAAGGTCATTGAGGAAGCCTGGGCCTGGGAGTGAGAAAACCCACCGTCCACACACCTGCCCGATGCAGCCTTCAGAAATGCCCTTGACTTCCAATTTTCAACCTAAACCGGGGAGGTGGTCAGCTCATGTCTGTAAAAGTCCCTGGCGCTTGGGGTGCCTGGGTGGCTCAGCGGGTTAAAGCCTCTGCCTTAGGCCCAGGTCATGATCCCAGGACCCTGGGATCAAGCCCCGCATCGGGCTCTCTGCTCAGTGCAGAGCCTGCTTCTCTCTCTCTCTCTCTCTGCCTGCCTCTCTGCCTACTTGTGTTCTCTGTCAAATAAATAAATAAAAAATCTTAAAAAAAAAAAAAAAAAAGTCCCTGACTCTTAACGGATGCTCTCCACCCTGAAATGTTGCCCCACCTGTCCCCATCAGACCTTTGCTCTCTCCTTTGTCTCCTGGGTCAAGGGTCTGGGCCAAGTGACAGCCCTACCCCTCTGCTCCAGCTCCAGGACGCCAGAGGAAAGCCCCTCATTTTCCTGAAGTCTCGCTGCACCATCCCTGTCAACTTTATTTCCTTTTTACAGAGGACAGGCCGGAGGCTGGGAGGGCCAGCCGGCTTAGAGGACAGGTCTCCGGGCTCCAGGATCCGCGCTCCTCTCTCTGCAGCATCTGGCATCCCGCCGAGGGCGCGGGTGGCCGGCGGGGCCGTGGCTGTGGGGCTGTCCCTGCTCCCTGGCGCCTCCTCCCTCCCCGTCCCCCACCCGCACCCCTCCCTCCCTCCCCGCGCCACCCCGCCACCCCCGCTACCGCGCACCTCCACCCGCTCCTCCCCGTGGCCCGGCTCTGCGCGGAAGCTGCGGCTCGGCGAGGGCAGGCGCGGCGCGCACGGCCGGCGGAGGCGACAGCGACCGGACACAGGGCGTCCGGCGCGGGGAACCGGGCTCAGCCCCGGCCTGCGCGAGCCGCGGCCCTCGTCCACCCGAGGCTGGCCTGGGGGGCCCGCAGGGCGCGCGGAGCGCCGAGTGCGCGTCGGGCTGGGCCCCGCACCCCGGCGCAGGAGCGCGGGCGCGGCGCGGCGGAGCGCGGGGCATGGAGCCGGCCCGGGAGCCCCCCGCGCGGACCCGGCCGCCGCCGCCCCCAGCCGCCCGGCCCGCGCCCGCCCCCGCCGCGCCCAGGCCGCGCTCGCCTGCGGAGGTGGAGGGCCGAGGTCCCGAGGGGCTGCTGCGGCGATCCGGGTCGGGTTATGAGGGCAGCACCAGCTGGAAGGCGGCCTTGGAGGGTAAGAGCGGAGCGACCCTCCATCACCCCCCGCGCCCACCCCCGGCCCCTTGGCCTGGGGACCAGGGTACCTGGGGACCTGGGAGGCGGGTCAGAGTCACCTTGGCCAAGCTCCCGGAGGGGAGGGCGGAGCGCCCGGGGGGATTGACTTCAGGGCCCTCAGATGCCACATGGTGGAGGGAGTGGGGGATGTAGCTAGGGACCACCTATGGTTACAACCTTGACCCTACCTAGACAGCTAACTTAGCTTTGACCTTGGGAGCAGGTTTCATGCTCTGAGCCCCAATCTCCTCCAGAACTAAGACGGGGTGTCAGCTACTGAGCGGCTCTCATCTGATGGGCATGTTGAGAGGGCGGCTGAAATCTGTAGTAGTGGAAAGGTTTGGGCAAAGTGACAAAAGCTCTAAGCCCAGAGATGGTGCCCATGCCCCGTGGGAAGTTGGGTGGGGGGAGGGTGCTGGTGGTGATGGGGACACATAGGGAGGGGAGATGTCGAGAACATGCCTTAGGCTCTTCCTTGCAAGGTCATGAGTGCCACATACCCCTTCCAGACAGATGGGCTGAGGGAGTGGCCCCTGGCTAGGGGGTCACTAGTACAGTACAGTTACTAGTACAGTACACTAGTACAGGGAGCAATAACCAAGTGGAAAATGGATTTCAAGTTCATGAGTTCTTCTGGAGAACTTTGTGGCCCCTGGTGGTGTGTGGTGTGGGAGATGCTGCAGCTGGCCTGGGAGAGTGCTGGCCTTCTGGGTCCTCCTGACAGCCCCAGTCCAAAGGCTGAGGATCTGGGCAGTATTAATCAGGGAAGCCCAGAGCCGGCGTCACCCAACCCACAGGGACAAAGTCTTAGAACAGGAAGGCTTCCTGGAGTAGGTGATGTCTTAGGTGTGGAGAGAAGACAGGGTGCGCCAGGCTCAAGGACTGACACGTTCAGGGACCAGGGTCCCGGGACTAGCCTGTCCCTTGTGTCAAACCGAACTCTGGAGTACTAGGATGGGGGGAGGGGTGCGAGGAGATGCATCTGGAGATGCATCTGGAGGGCCCAGACTGTGGATGGCCACCCAGGCTTTGCCAAAGAGTTTGGACTTTGTTCGGCAGGCGGTGTTGAGAGGTTTTAAGCCTAGAGTGAGCCAGTGGGTTTGCCCTTGGAAGAGTGGCCAGGTCGGTGAGGAAGGTGGGGTGGTGGTTGGGGGTGGGGGTGGTCGAGGTGGGCGAGGCCTAGCCATTACTTGCCAGCGCAGGTGCCTTGTCGCAGAGGGAGAGGTGGGCACAGGAATGCCAGCTTTCCACCCAGAGGCTAGAGGGCCAAGGGTGTGGACAAACTCTGCGCTGACTCTGGAGGGAGGGGCAGTCCCACGCCGGGATGGTGATCCCAGACAAAGGAAGCAGAGATGTTGGATCACGGAGTAGAAGAGCCGTTGCAGGCTGGGAAGAGTTGAGCTGAATAAAGGTGGACAAACCCCTCTCTCTGCCGGGCATTGTTGGATCTGCCTGTGATCCCTGCTTCCCTCCCGCCCAAGTTCTTTCTTGAAGTTGCTCACACCTTTTGCCCGTATGTCTTCATTCACTCCTGAGCGCTCCTGCAGGGTCTGCCCTAACCTAACGCCAGCCCCGTGACGGTTAGGACCACTTCAGGGGGGATGTGGCCTCTTTCAATGCCTCTCTGGCTTGCTGGTTCCTATTTTACCTCCTGCCCCGACTTTGACCCATTCTGCTTCCTGCTCCTCACCGGCGCTGGGCCAACCACCTGCAGTTAGGCTGAAGAAGGCAGGAAAATGGCCCAGTGACTGGCTCCTCCACCCCAGCAGAACCTAGCTGCTCCGTGCTTCATGCTACTTGTGTCCAGCCTTCCAGCCTTGTCTTGCCTGTCCCGGTGCGGCTCTTTACCAGGTCTGGCTCTGTGTCTCTTGCCACCTCTGGTTCTCCCCTTGGGCTCCCAGCAGCTGCCCACCCTTGATGCCTGTGGTCCTCGAGGGCTCAGCATCTGAAGCTTATGGACATTTATTTACTTTTTTTTTTTTCTTAAGTAGGGTCCGTGCCCAGCTCAGAGCCCAACATGGGGCTTGAACTCACCACCCTGAGATCAAGACCTGAGCTGGGATCAAGAGCCACCCGGCATGCCACACCCCAGCGCCCCCCAACCATGGGCTTTTTCTACAGTAGTTTTAGCATCTGGGGTCCGAGTCCAGGGTGTTCTCCTCCACTGGTGCTCTGAGGGTCTGCTGGGTGTTCCCTTGACCCTCCCATCTCCTGCCAGAAGAGGGGAGCTCAGGGACCGGGACTGGTCTCTCCAGTGTGTCACCCTGTGGACAGAAATCACAGGACTCGGACCGAGGCAGGTTGGTGAGGTACAAAGAACACAAAGTCTGGAGCTGGGTAAACCCACCTTCCGCCACCATGGGCTAGCAGCTTCTCAAACTCATTTGAGCCTCAGTTTCCTTATGTACCAAACTCGTTAATGATTTCTGCCTCTCAGGGCCACACAGAGGGGTAGGCTGTGCAGGTGACCCCTCTCGCCTGCTCTCTGAGCCTGTGATGAGGGAGCTCAGGTGAAACACTTGGACTTCTGGTCTACCTACCTTGAGTCGGCTTCCCCACTCCAGTCTGAAGTCCGTGTAATGAGCCCGGTCGGCTGACACTGAGAAACACCCGGGTTGGGGTGACGGGTCTGCGGGTCTGGGAATGAACGGCTGTGTGGCCCTTGCTTAGCCAAGTACCTGTCTTGAGACAAGTGGGAGATTTTTGGACTTGACCAAGCTAAACATTAAGGGGCCCTGAGCTCCTTTATTTCCAAGCAGCTGACATCGCAGAAGCATGTGTTACGCCGGAGCCCGGGCCGGGGGCTTTCACGATACTGTCCCATTTAATCCTCACACATACCCTGCTGGGGCTGGTGAGTGTTCTGCAGGTGAGGAAACAGACTCGGAGGGGCCAAGTGTCTTGCCCAAGGACACAGGTTCGTTGCTAAGGTGTGTCTGCCACAAAGGCCCCCTGCCCTGAGAGTTCTTGTTTCATCCCGCGTGGACCAAGGATTCTGGGCTTCGTGAGGCTCGTTGGACAAAACTGAAGTGTGTTTGGAACACGTGTAGCTCTCCTGCCCGTGCTCCCCTGCCATCTCCAGCCTGGACATATTTTCCTTCCTCATGGGTTAAGTGAAATGGAGAACTTCTTCAATTTAAACCGGGATTAGAGCTCAGGACTCCATGACTTTTCTTAGATGAACAATTAGCTCTATAAATAGAAAAACAAACAGAAGTTCTCCTGACCAAGACTTCTCTCCTGGTGGCTGTTCACTTTTCCTTCCACCTGCCCCCCAGCCGAGGGGGAGGGGCTGGGAAAGATGACCCAGCGCTTTGGCCTGGGTTCTAGAAAGACTGGGGTGACTGGAGACGGGGATATTTCTGGTATCAGGGGTGGGATGGAGAAGAGTGGCCTGGAGGCGGGGGGTATGGCAGGGGACAGAGTGATTCTGCATATCGCCAGGCTATAGATTTTCCAGGGCTCACCGATTCTGAATTTTTAATGTTGAAAGTTTCTTGATTAGGCATCAACCCACAACTTCCTGATCAAAACCACACACATGCATTTAGCAAAGTCTTTTAAAAATTTAAAAATTACCAAACTCTACATTTGATAGTTTCAAAGAGTCACGACTATGCTCACCAGACTGTGGCTCTGATAACTGAGAGAGGTCAGTGGTGAGTCTCTTCTGCGCCCTGGATGTGAGGGTGAGGGGTCATCTGTCTGGGTTGGGAGCCAGATTCTCAGCGGGCCCTGCTGACATGACGCTTACATCGCCTACCTTTATAAACACAAGCTACTGCGTCCTCCAAGTCCGACTCTTGTGGACCATTGCCTAGAAGGAATGATAATTGAGTTAGACACATCTTTTAGCTTGAACAGTATCTCCCCCTGCTCTCCCAAAGAGCTGTGTTGAAGAAGCTGAACCACCAGCTCCTGAGAATGGGACCTTATTTGTGAATATGGTCACTGCAGCTGTGACCAGTGAAGACAGGCTCCTGTTGGAGTGGGTATGCTCCTAATCCCACAGGACTAGTGTCCTTATAAGATGACAGTCAGATAAAGACAGAGACACCCAGGGAGAAGGTTGTGGGATGAAGAAGGTGGAACCTGGAATGAGGGGACCGCAAACTGGGATGAGGAAGGTCACCAGCAAACCCTCCGAAGCCGGGAAGAAGCGAGCAAGGACTTCTTTCGTCTTCGGAGGGACTGCGGCCCTGATGGCGCCTTGACTGGGGACTTGTGGCCTCCAGAAGTGGAAGACAAGAAATTTCCGGTGTTGTGAGTCATCTAGTCTGTGGGGTTTGTTACCACAACCCTAGGAAACGAATACGACCTTGTTTTGGATTGTCCGGCCCCACAGCCATCTTCTGCGAGGGCAGCAGTGAGCAACGAGATGGGACTCCCTCGAGTGTCCTTTTTCTGTCCCCGGTGCTGTATCCAGAGCAGTTGTCCCCAGGAAAGAATGAAGAGCTCCTGGGTTCTGGTGGTGTTGGAGAAGCACATGCAGATTCCCAGCACATTTTTCCTCTTTCCTTCCGGAAGCCCGCTGATACGACAGTAAAGGGATTTTTAAAAGGCTGTAAGGACAACAAGAAGAGAGAAGACAATAGCAATACAGTTGGGAGTTAGGCATCGAGGAGGAGTAGCAACTGCTCCCACTGACCTGAGAAGGCTCAGAAAGCCAAGGAGCAACCTGAGTCACATGCAGGGGCCCCCGAAGTATGGAGATGGGGGGCCCCAGTCATCATGGCAGTGAGTGAAGAGAGGTCTGGAACAGGAGGGCTGGTTGAACATTTTAGAAAGGGTTCAGTTGCCAGGTTCTCTTCCCAGTCCTGGTAGGAGCATGGAGCTAAACTTGAGAGAGGGTCTCTAGAGGACAGGACATTTGGGGACAAGAAATTAAGGGGACATTTACATAATGAATGCTTAGGATGACCTCTCAGCCTCTCTTGGTTAAGCCCACACTCTTCAGGAGGGAAACAGAAGAGTCTTCTCCAGGAACTCTGGCCCACCCGAGAAGAAAAACCCCAGAAGGTCAGCACTCACAGCACCTTGAGGACCAGCCCAGCCTGGTCACTCTACTGACACCCCACAGCCGATAAGCCCCTCCCCGGTCTCGGAGGCTCCAATGGACTCTTTCCTCCTGCCTTAACCAGGAGCAAATCACCAAGCATCTCCAGACATCTGAGGAACCTCGATGACATGGAAACTAGAGCCTAAAACAAATGAAGAGAAACAAAACAAAACAAAACAATTTAGAGGGAAAAAGAGACTACGCAGGGAGAAATAAGCTTTCTGCCCACCTTTCCTCTCCTCCCCCTCCAAAAAACCATCAGTAATATCCTCAAAGAGATAAGAGAAAATATGGCATCATTTTTGAAAGAGATTTATTTATTTACTTTAGGGGCAGTGGGGCGGAGAGAGTCCCAGGCAGACTGTGCTGAGCACGAGTGTGGAGCCCGAGGTGAGGCTGTGTCTTACTGCGCTGAGGTCAGGACCTGAGCCCAAACCAAGTCAGACGCACAACTGACTGCACCACCCAGGAGCTCCAGTATGGCGTCATTAGAAGCAGGATGCTGGGGCTGCTGGCAAAGAGAGATTCTAAGGTGGCAGCGAGCTAAGACAAAATCAGACCGTCGCCGCAGAAGGTTCTGGGGGCCGCTGCTTCAAGAACATTGTTATGGACTGGACGTTCATGTCCTGTGTGTCAATCAGCAGATGAATGGATAAACAACAACAGTAAATACACATATATGCATATATACATATGCGTATATTCATACAATGGAATATTACTCAGCCATAAAAAGGAATGTCATTCTGACACACGGTACAACATGGATGAATCTTGGAAACATTAAGGGAAATAAGTCAGACACAAAAGGACAAATATAGTATGATTCCACTCATATGAAATCTCCAGAATAGGCAAATTCACAGAGACTGAAAGTAGATTAGAGGTAACCAGGGGCTGGGGGAGATGGGAACCAGGAGTGAAAGCTTAATCAGCACCGAGTTTCTGTTTGGGTGGGTGGTGAGAAAGTTTTGCAAAGAGACAGTGGGGATAGTCGCACAACATCATTAATGGAATTAATGCCACTAATTGTGCACTTAAAAATGGTTTAAAAAGGGGCGCCTGGGTGGCTCAGTGGGTTAAAGCCTCTGCCTTCGGCTCAGGTCATGATCCCAGGCTCCTGGGATTGAGCCCCACATTGGGCTTTCTGCTCAGCAGGGAGCCTGAATCTCCCCTCCCCGCCGCCTGCCTCTCTGCCTACTTGTGATCTCTGTCTGTCAAATAAATAAATAAAATCTTTAAAAAAATCATTAAAATGGAAACTTTTAAGTTATGTCTATTTTATGACAATAAGAAAAACCTAAATAGGGGCACCTGGGTGGCTCAGTCCATTAAGCGTCTGCCTTCTGCTCAGGTCATGATCTCAGGATCCCGTGGTCAAGGCCTGTGTGGGGCTCCAGGCTCAGCAAGGAGCCTGCCCCTCCCTCTGCCCCTCCCTCTGCTTGTGCTCTGTCTCTCTCTCTCTCTCTCTCTCTCACTTGGTCTCTCTCTTTCAAGCAAATAAAATCTTTTAAAAAGAGAGAGAAACTTAAATAGAGCCAATGTCTAAAATCTAGAAGGGTTCTTCATTAAAAAGAAAATAAAAATTTTCAGTGATAACAAAAAAACATATAAAAATTAAAAAGGGAGAAGGCAAGGGATCGGGGGAGGTTTTGTGAAGAGGATGGAAGGCGGGGGGCGGGGGCGCGTGGATTCCAGGGGTAGCAGTGGAGGAGAAGAGCTCTGGGGGCAAGGACCCAGCCCCTTGGTCTGTGAGGACGGGCCGGGTCATTTCAACGTGAAACCGGGAGCAGGTAGAGAAGCAGCAGGAGGCAAGAACTGGAAAGCTCTTCGGCCCAGAAGGCAGCGAGTGCAGAGGCTCAGGGGAAGGGTTGTAGGCTACAGGGGCATAGATTCTGACCTGCCCCCCCCCCCCCCAGAATGGCGGCCTGGCTTCAGCCAGTGGCAGATTCCCGCGGTATCAGGACCTGGGGCTTGGCAGTGGGGCGTGGTGGTGGGGTGGGTGGCCGGACACTGAACCGCTTCTTTCTCTCCTCAGACACCACCACACGTCTGCTGCTGGGGGCCATCGCGGTCCTTCTGTTCGCCATCCTGGTGGTGATGAGCATCTTGGGTGAGCATGTGCAGGCTGAGAGCACCCACCCCAGCAAACTCGGGTCTCCCTTGGTAAAGAAAGGTTCCAGACATACCACATATTCCGCGGGGCCCAAAGCCTAGAAAACATTGTGCCGTTTCTAGGTGAGAGTTTAGCCTAAGATAATATATTCACATGACAACTCTCTGTGTCCCCTTTACTAAGTCATGTGGGGGCGTGGCTGGGTGGCTTCAGTACCATTCCGTACGTGCTGCGAGGATGCAGAGCCAACTTGAGGTGAGACAGGCCCTGCTTCTTGGAGGAGACGGTTTGGGGACAATGCCGGTAAAGATCACGGTCATTCGTTTAACGCACATTCGTGGAGCCCTGCTGTGTGTTAGGCCCCCTAAATGCAGAGGATAGAAAACAAAAAAAGAAAGGATGAATGGGACACCATCTCCCCTGCCCAGTAAGGAGGTGTCACGGGTAGGGGGCTCCCCATGGGGGGACCGTAAGGGAGAAAGGAATAAAAGAAACGGAACCCTTCAAGGACAGGCAAGGCTCTAGGACTGGGAGATTGGGCTGCTTTTTATGGATTCAAGTCCAAGTGTGTGGTGCATTCCGAAGGGTTTGCAAAGTGGTTTCAGTACCTCTGTCTTTAATCTTTGAGAAGCACCCAGAGGCGGGCGCCGTGGAAGGGGAGAGAAGTCCAGTGGCAGCTTTAGCTCCCACCAAATCCTCCCCTTCGGGCATGCACATTAATCAGAGGATCTATAAGTTTTTCGAAAAGAATATGGTGACCACCGGTGCCAGCTTGGATTCATGTAGAATAATCACGACAAATTAAATGGGTTTCCTTTTGTCCTCACGCTAGGTTGGGGAGGTCAGAGCAATGCGAAGAGAGAGTGTATTGTGATTTTCACAAAGCAGCTGAAATGTACCCATGCCATGGGCAAGACTCCCAGTGGTCTCGCGGCTCACTGAGCAGACAGGCTGGACTGTCGATTATTCGATTGGTGTCGGTGTGGCTATAGGTCTCTCAGGGCTGGGGTACCACGGGCCGGTTCTTGGCTCTGTCCCTGTCTACACTGTAATCAAACACATGTATGGAAACAAAAAGATACCGATGGATTTTGTCGGTGATACAAGGATGCTCAGGGTGACAGATGAAGGGTGCTTAATATGAGAGGTGGGAAAAAAATCAAGACTATAATCTATCTTTCAAAACGCAAATGAGCCAACGTGAATGAGATAAAGGTGGAAGAAATAAAAATAAGACCTTCGGACAGATTTAAAAGGTGACTGATACCTGTTCTGGACACAGGGGAGAGCTGGCTTGGAAACAGATCCCATGAAAACAATCGAAGGGTGTGTTCCGCCCGCCCAGGGAAGTGCACGTCTGCACGTACCCGCCGATTCCTTTCCTGGAAGCGGTCTGCAGACTGGCAAGCCGGCAGCCACTGGAAGGAGTGTGGCCGTCACTGTTGCTGGGCCTGGGGCCACAACTGGCATGTTCCAGTCTGTTCTGGGGGCAGCATTTGGGTGCCGATGTGGACACATCGCAGTGAGCCAGGCAGGATGGAGAAGAGTGTGGACAGTTCCCCTGCAAGAAGCTGTGGAAGAGAGGGTGTCTGTTTAAACCTGGACGAGGGGAGGCTGGTGAAGGTGGGCCGGGCTTGCTCTGGGTCACTCAGAGGCCGATCCTAGGTCTGTATGGCTGCGTCCCAGAGAGGCAGGTAGGACTCAGACCCGAGAAAGAACCTGACAGCAGCGCAGTAGTGGACCAGGTTGAACTGTTAGCTAATGAGGGTGTGGCCAATGAGATCAGACCCTCGGAACCTGCCGAGGGTTCCCACTGTGGAGAGCGTGTACACGTGGCCTCCAGGTCCTTCCTAAATCTGTGTTTCTGGGCTTACATGCCCCCAGGGAGTCTGGGGAGAGAGGGGAGGTCTTGACCCAGGGCTGAAACTGCTGGCACTTCCCCTTGGCGGTCACGCCCCTGCCAATCTCCCCAGTTTCCCTGTTTATTGGGTCACCAACCTTCTCCCCCCGTTGGGCACCGTGAGAGGGGCTCGCCTGGGGAGACGGCTGCACCACGCACCCCCGGAGGGCACCAGCGTTTGGCAGGTGGAGGGAGCGTTGGGTCACCGAGTGGGATTCCTGAGGCGGGAGCCAGGCATGCTGTCAGATTTGAGTCCGTCCCCTCACCCCCGTCTCCCCTTCAGCTTCCAAGGGCTGTATCAAGTGTGAGGCACCCTGCCCGGAGGACTGGCTACTCTACGGAAGGAAGTGCTACTTCTTTTCTGAGGAGCCGAGGGACTGGAACACGGGCAGGCAGTACTGCCACACCCACGAGGCTGCGCTGGCTGTGATTCAGAGCCAGAAGGAGCTGGTGAGCACTGGGCCGGGGGTGACCTCTGGGGACAACCCGACTCCTAGGGTGTGGCGTCCCTTGCGACATGTTTCCAGAGCATGCGCAGCATGGGGTGTGCTGGTGAGCTCCGTGGGGTCCGAGCACGTCTCCAAGGGGCTCCTGTTTCCACCGCCATGTGAAGGCCAACGATTTCAATCCAAGGCTGGCTTGCTGAGCCCAGCTCAGTATCCTAAAGTGTGAGCATCTCCAATTATAAATGCCCTTGTGAATGAGGAACACACTGGCACCTTCTACGCGTCCAAATCAGGGCGTGAGCTCCCGCTGAACACCCAAAACAGTTTTCTCAGTAGGAAAGCGCAAGAAACACAATGAGTCTGTTGATCTGTTTTGGATTTTGAGGGTAACAGTGGTATGGAAATTCAAAGTTGCAGGTAATCGCAAAGTCACTTCTGCTTGTCTCTGATACACAGTGTAGTAGTATCTCCCTGCTGCAGAGAAGGCGGAGAAGCCAAATGAGTGTTGCAGTCTGTCCCAAATAATCCATTAAGTGGGCAATCCCAGGCTTCCTGCCAATCAAGAACCCTGACTGGTTGGCTGGACCACAGAGCTAGGAAGACAAACCTTGTCCAAGGCTTCCTGGTCCAGTGGGCACGCTCGCAACTGCTGGGAGAGGGGTCAGCGTGAGTGCTGGACGCTCGGTGACCCCAGCTCCTTGTTTGCAGGACGCAGTGAGGGATCCCCCTTTCAGGGTCTTTATATCCCGGGAGCCAGTCTTCTCAGCTGAGGTTAGTCCAGGGATGTATGAACAGTTAGGAAACCACAGATGACTGGGGTTTCCCTCTTTCCTTGATACAGGAATTTATGTTCAAGTTCACACGGAGGGAGCCCTGGATTGGCCTGCGCAGAGTCGGGGATGAATTCCACTGGGTCAACGGCGACCCGTTTGACCCGGACACGTGAGCTGAGGCTTCATCTTCTGGCTGCTGATCTTAGGCTAGGGGAAGCCTGGCCCCCCGGACACAGCCTCATGAGGGAGAACCAGTGGGTTTGTGCTAGCTAGAGCTCTAACCTCCAGGGTCAGCAGCGTGTGACCGAGAGAATGATAATGAAGACGGCTTTACTTCTCTCCCTCTCCGCTAATGTCCAGCCTGGTTTGGCAGCTCCACTGTATGTAATCATCAGAGCTTCCTGCTGCGGGGCCCAGGCTCTTTCCATCTTGTGGCTCCCCGTCTGGGGAGCGGCTCGTCTGTGTGGCTCCGTGTGGCTCAGAGGAGAGAGAAGACAAGACCCAGATGTCCCTTGGCGTTGTCCAGAACTTAGCCCCATGACCACAGCTGCCTGCTGGGGAGGGTTGGGATGGAGCCTCTATTCTGGGCAGCCGGTGTTGCCTAAACATTAATCTTATGGAAGAAAGGGGCTCTGACGCCGGGGTACCGTGAACACTCCCTTAGAGAAAACAGCACCTGAGGATGCTGGCGGTGTGAGCAGTGGTGGGATTGCTTGTGTGGCCCAAGGGATGTGGACGTGAGAGTGTGGTGGCATGGCAGGTGTGCGATGACAGGGACTGATTTGTGGAGTGCTGGTGGCAGGGGACGTGCGTGGTGGGGGTGGTGACTGTGTGTATGGGGGGAGCAGTCCAGGCTTAGGGGAGCACGGTGGGGGGCATACAGGGGAACAAGAACCTCAGTTTCTAGTCCAGCCCCGAAGGCTGGAAGCATAGGCCCGGAGGAGCTGAGGGGCGGGGTACAGCGGCTCACCTGAGGATGATGATGCAGGAGGGTCCCCAAGGCAGGAGAAGTGGGAGGCACCCAAGACCCCCAGCCCTCCACCATGGCTGGGAGCTGGTGATCAGCCACTTTCCCATCCAAGGCGGGCTTAGGGCTTAGCGTTCAGGCGATGAGCAATCTGTCAGTGTCTCCCTTCTGGCGCCTGTGCCCTTCGCTGTGCACCCCTCTTCGTCCTCATTCTTCCTTCCTTTGTTTCCTTTTCCTTTTCTCCTTCCTCCCAGATCTATCCTTAGAGCTGCTGAGAAGTCTTGCACTTTCTGCCTCTCTCTCTCTTCTTCTGGAAGCTTCCTGCTCCCTGAACCTGGGAGAGCCCTGGAGGCTGGGGTCCCCAGTGTGCTCACCATCTGCCAACCAGAGGACCGTTAGGCGTGTTGCTCTGGCACTGTGGTGGTCCTGCCTGGCACCCCCTCTTGAGGTCATTTTGGTGTCCTCTTGTGAGACCCCGGCTCCAGCCCTGGCAGGGATGTCAGGTCAGGGTGACTAAGGTTGAGAAGAAATCTTGTAATTCAAAAGGAAATGATTTTAGGTAAAAAGAACCCCCATCCCCCCATCTACTGATGACGTCAGCCAACACCAGGGTGAGTCAGGTCCGCTCCTGTGAGATAGCTTCATTTGGCTCGTCTCTGCTGGGCTCTTCCTGTGCTGGACGCTGGGTGCTGTAGGGGAGCCCAGATGAGGGGGCATGGAGCCCACTGTGTGGGTGCTGACCGCCTGGGGGACAGGCAGGGACAGACGGACACAGGCCTCCATGTCCCACGGTGCCGGCAGCTGCTGTGGGGAGGGAGGCTGGGCAGAGGGTGGTCCTGACCCAGATTCTGACTCATGGGACGAGTGAGCTGACTGGAAGGCTGCGGAAGCAGGATGGGAAAGCGCAGGGCGTGTTCAGGAGACGTCTGTGGGCATGCTCAGGATGGCTGGAGCTGTGGTGCACACAGCAGGCAGACAATGGGGGGACACATTAGAAAGTTCTGTAGGGGCTAAAGGTATTAGAAGGTGGATCCAGAGGGAGGGACAGGTCGCAGGGCCTCCAGGGCCACCCAAAGACGGGCTTCGTGTGCCAGGTTGTAAGCGCCTGCTCTCTTGTCTTCTGGCCGCAGATTCCCCATCTCGGGCCTGGGAGAGTGTGTCTTCGTGGAGCCCACCAGGCTGGTGTCAACCGAGTGTCTGATGACCCGGCCCTGGGTGTGCAGCAAGACGGCCTACACGTGAGCGGGGTCAGGCCAGAGGCGGGCCTCCAGCTGCGCTCCGAGACCGGCCTGGCCCCAGCTCATCTCCACAGCGAAGCAGTGGAGGGTGCCCTCCACCCCCGGCCCCTGGTCCAGGTCCCACAGCCCTGGCTCCTCATCTCCTTGGCCCCAGGCAGGTCCTGCGGCTCAGCTGTTAAATCCCACGTGCTCAGTAGTGTAGGCATTCCCAAGACACACACACGCACACGTATACACGCCTGCACAGGCATGCACACAGTCCCTTCTCAAGTTCAGAGTCCACTCTTGGTCACCCCAAGTCCCTCCCTGGCCCCGCGCTGGAACATGTCTCCCCCACGCGGCCCTGGTGCTTGGAGGAAGGGTGGGCGCTGACGCAGACCGCGTTTCTGTCTGCACCGTCACGTCTCCCCTGGGATCTGGGGAGGCCAGCAGGCGGGCTTCCCCGGCCCCCTCTATCCTCCCTCTCTGCCTGGCCCGGGGTTCTCAGGCAGGCTCCTGCTGTGTCTGTGGTGCTGTCATGTTGGTCACTGGCAGAATAAAGAGAAGACTGGCATCCAGAGGAATCGGCTGCCCTTTGTTCCAGGGTCATGGGTTGGGGGGGTGGGGAACAGAGGCACACATCTCTGGGGGCCTGTCTGCGGGGAGCCACCACTGAGATGCACCCGATCTAGCATGGCAGGTGATGACGTGTAGGAGCCGAGGACCAAAACCCATTCTGTGGCCTCAGGACCACTTAATGTGGCGGGGCTGCCGAGTTATTCTTAGAGGCTCGGGGATGTGCTCCGTCTGGGTCCTTCATCACTGTGCAACTCAAGATGACAAATTAATTCACATCACACTTACCATGTGCCATAAACCACGCCACGCGTGGGGAGCAACAGCTTTATCCCCCAAGGAGCCCACAGGGAGCAGAGGCAACAGCTTGGGAAGCACCAGAATGTTCTAGAACACACTTGAGGGATGGTTTATTCTGCCTCAGGGGAGAAGGAGGGTGAAGTGAGCAGGAGGATTAGCCGTGCAGAAAAGATGGTGTTCATGGTGGGGGGGGGGTAGGATAAGAGCATGTGTAAGTCCTAGGGCCTCTGATCTTCCTTGATCTGCCTGGGGAGGAAATGGGGGTCCAACGTTTCCCCTGGGCCTGTAGAGGCTCCAAGTGCCACCACCCCAACATACACACACACACCTGGAGCCCCAAAGCTCACCCTAGTACAGCCCAGGCTTCCCCAGCCTCCTGTCAGTGCCCCGGGCTGGCTGCCCGCGAGCCGCGAGCCGGTGAATTTGGGTCCTGGCCCACTTTCAGAAAATAGCTCAGAGGGAAACCAGGTCCTGCTCTGCTCTGCTCAGTCCTTTTACTGCTGGGTTTTCAGACAAAACTGTCAGCTTGGTTTTGTTGAACTTTCTGCCTGCTTTCCAGATATCTTAGTAGAATATGGACATTTTTGTGATTTCGTCTTTTGTCTTTAGTGGGAAAGCAGTGAGGAACCTGATGTAGAATAGAGAGGTGACAGCGACTCAGCATGGGGGTGGTGGGGCCCCGTGGGGGTGGCAGGAAGCCCACCACCTCCCCTGTGCATGTGGGAAGCCTGTCTGGGGGCTGAGGACTGAGGAAATGGTCAGCAGCAGCATCGGCTACTGGGGCGTGGGGGTTGGGGGAAGTCTCCTTCCCACTGATTCTCAGTCATGCACAGGCCATGGTCCCTCTTCCCCTCAAAGATGGCGAGGCTCAAAAGCCTTGTAGGTGGTACCCACAGAAATGTCCGAGGCAGGAAATGCTGCCACAGGGGGCGAGGGTCCCTAGCAGGGTCCAAAGGTCCGGAGGAGGGGTCACGGCCTGCCAGGGCTTCTGAGCTGTGCCCTTGTCCTGCGGTGGGGTGGAGGGGGCGCTCCGGTGGGGAGAGCTGAGCAGTGAGGGGGGCTGGGAAAGGAGCAGCGGGATGACAGGGATGGTGAACCCGTGGTATTCACATCCGTCGTCCAAAGCCTGCCACCAGCGGCTTCCAAGTCTGCACTGCCAGATAAGCTCTTCTGACCTTGGGTTTGTCCTGGGAACACACCACAATTCTAAATCAGTTTAGTGGCTAAAGGAACACTGACTCGGGGTCGCCAAGGTTTTCAGAGTTTTCCCATCAGGTGCCTACTGAGGAAGGAAGCACGAGACAAAAACCAAACACTGGCACGCCAGAATCCAGAAACCTCCTTCCCAAGGTTAGACAGCGGCCAAGCTCCTCACTCCCCTACGTGGGCTGAGCCCGCGGGTTTGCGCGGCTGCGGGGCCCGGTGCTGTGCTCTTGGCGGCCACAGGGGGGCAGCACCGAGGGCGGGCACCCCGCCGGTTTCCGACCCTCCCCCAGCCCTTCCCGCCCCCCACCGTCCCTGTCCCCCGCCTTCCCCAGGCCCCACTCCCGAGCCCCGTGCGAAGGTTCTTCCTTGCCGAGGCGTGCCCTGGCGTTGAGAGTGTGCTCACCTTGGAGCCCGGGCCGCCGCTCCCTGGGTGGATGTGAACCCAAACGCCAGTCCGGTCCTCGGTGACGCCCCGCAGCGGGCAGGGCCCCGTAGAAGGCTGAGCACTCACAGCAGGCACTCCTCAGACGGTCTCTGCGGAGACGGAGGGCGACAGGGAGGACTGGGTGAGCGTGCGGGCGCTGGGCCGCCAGGTCAGCCGGTGTCCCCCTCGCGCGTCTCCTGCCCGCCCGCGGTTACAGAGAGGAGCAGACTCAGAGAGGTTGAGGGGCTGCCCCGCGTCACACAGCCACGGGGTGGTGGAGGCAGGGTTTGAACCTACCCCCACCCCAAAGGTCCTTGGGAAGCCACTTGTGTGGCGGGCATGTCCCTTGCCCAGCCCGCTCTGAGGCCAGCTCTGGCGAGGGAGGGTTGGGAGGGTGTCCGTGTGGGGGTGCGGGGCCACCCTGGCAAAACACAGGCAATTCTTTCTCGGGACACTTTTGTCTCCTTCATACGATTTCATTCAAATTAAC
The DNA here is from genome assembly GCF_011764305.1 of Mustela putorius furo. NCBI lineage: Eukaryota > Metazoa > Chordata > Mammalia > Carnivora > Mustelidae > Mustela > Mustela putorius. The sequence goes on from NW_025421998.1 coordinate 92,431,501, forward strand.
CACAGCTGGTGGGGGTGAGGCAAATGACTTCTGTCCTTTTCCTTCGTCAAGGTCGGGCTGGAGCCTCCCCCAGAGGCCTTGGGGGAACCACAGCAGCTCCCTTCCCCCAAACCTCCAGCACTTTAAGACTGAGCATCTCCCGGGACCGGAGTCTCCCGGCCTTGTCGTCTGTGACTCCTCTCTGCACCATCTGACTGCGCCGTCATCTGATTGTAAACCGCTGGAGAGCAGGGATTGTGTTGGTGGCCTCTCCTGCCACACACGGCACCTGCTCCGAAGATGGTTCCCATGACAGCAAGATTGCCCACAGCGCCTGGAACCCGTGTGCCACCGCCAGAGGGGGCAGAGGCTGGTGTGGTCACTGTTCTTTAAGCTTTGGTGGCTATGCTGTGGTTTTAGAGGGACAGCAGAGATGAATCTTTAATATGCTTTTTTGTAGATGTTTTATTTATTTGACAGAGATCAAGAGTAGGCAGAGAGGCAGGCAGAGACAGAGGAAGGGAAGCAGGCTCCCTGCTGAGCAAAGAGCCCGAGGCAGGGCTCGATCCTAGGCCCCTGAGATCATGACCTGAGCGGAAGGCAGAGGCTTAACCAACTGAGCCACCCAGGCACCCCTTTAATGTCTTTGCTTCAGTTAAATGAGCTCACTCACATTCCCTCAGCGTGCGCGTCCTGCCTGGGCTGGGGGGTGGGGGGTGGCCCAGTGCAGTGAGGGAGAGCTGCCTCAGCCTCCAAAATGTCCTTCACACACAGAGTCCGCAATGGGGACATGGCTGAGTGGAAACCAGGCTGACTGGGCTTGGCCGCTGAAGGTTCCTGGGCCCGCCAGGATAACCGTGCTAATGTCACTGCATCATTCTGTAAAACATGACCTGGTTTTCAGAAAGGCCCACTGTCTGCTGAGTGCTCACACCAGGAGGGGGTGGAGGTGGGCGAGGGACCTGCCCTTTCTCTCTTCTTGGTCTGTAGCGTATGGGACTCAAGGTGGGGGCAATCTGGAAAGCCTCCTGCCACCTTCGTCAGAGATCCCTGCTCTCTGGAGGGGCAGCCTGGAGTGGACACATGCTGGATCTGGCTCCTGAGACTTGCCTGAGACTAGTCTGGGGCTGCCTCTACCGACCAGGAGGTGTGGAGCCTGGGCCACATTGCTAAACCTCTCCGACCCCAGGCTTCACCTCCCTAAAGTAGAAATCGCACCTGCCCTGTATCCCTCACAGTGTTTTGAGAATTGTACGGGTTAGACTTTCAGGGGTTAGAAATTATCTACCCCATTCTCACCACCCACGAGGCCTAGAGAGGTTAAGTAACATCTCCAGGGTCACACAGATAGTGGCAGAGCTAGAACTCAGGTCTGTGGCCCTCCTGCTCCCTGTTTATCCTCTTATCATTGCACGTGCCCTGCTTTATTTGTTTACTTGTTCATCTTCCTTGCAGAAGTGTAAGTTCCTAGAGGGCAGGGGTCCACTCTCACACTCCTTTGTTTCTGCAGCATCTGGTACATACAGACGGTGCTCAATAAATATGCGTTGAACTAAACTAACCTTGACTGCTAGTTCCAGCGCTCTTTCCTCTACCCATGCTGTCTCTGATCTTAGAAACCTGTACTTCCAGCTCAGTCTCCCACAAAGTATGAAAACTTGCAGATGTGTTAGAAAGATGCTCAACCACCTTCCCCTTCCCATTAGGGTCCTGTGGTTCATAGCACAGAATCCATCTGAGCAAATACATACACATAAGACAAAATTGGAATAAGGGTAACAACTAACATGAATAGAGAGGTGAGTAGGGCCAGGAACTGTGTTAAGTGTTTCATACATGAAGTGCCAGCCCCATGGTAAGTGCTTAAAAAAAGGTACTATTTGAGCACCTGGGAGACTCAGTTGATTAAGCCTTTGACTCCTGATCTCAGTTTAGTCCTTGATCTCAGGGCTGTGAGTTTGGGTCCTGCATTGGGCTCCACAATGGGCCTGGAGGCTACTTAAAAAAAAACAAAAACAAAACTATTACTATCTTCTTTAACTATAATGCGAGTTGAGAAGAATATTAGAGTATGCTAGCAGCTTCTGCCAGGATGCCCAAATTTCAGAGGTTAACAAAGTAAAGATCTTTTTTTTTAAGCTCATGCCATAGACTAAACGCATCAGTGATGGGGAACAGCTTTGCTCTGTCTGGTGCCTTTGGATGTAGCGGTTCACACTGGATGTGTTTCAGAAATTGTGGTAGATGGGAATGCCAGCATGCCTTTTCACTGTCCTTCTGGGCACACGGAAAGATTGTAGTTCCCAGTCTCTCTGCAGTTAGGTATGCAGTGACTTGCTTTAACCAAGAAAAAGCGACACATGTCATTTCCAGGTGAAAGCATTTTTTTTTTAAACTTACTTTTTAATTTTTTATAAACATATATTTGTATCCCCAGGGGTACAGGTCTGTGAATCACCAGGTTTACACACTTCACAGCACTCACCAAAGCACATACCCTCCCCAATGTCCATAACCCCACCCCCTTCTCCCAAACCCCCTTAAAAAACTTACTTTAAATTCAATTAATTAACATATAATGCGTTATTTGTTTCAGGGGGACAGGTCTGTGATTCATCAGTCTTATATAACACCCAATGCTCCTTACAACACATCCCCGCCTTAATGTCCATCACCCAGTTACTCCATCCCCCTTAGCCCTCCCCTCCAGCAGCCCTCAGTTTGTTTCCTATGATTAGGAGTCTCTTACGGTTTGTGTCCCTCTCTGGTTTCGTCGTTTCATTTTTTCCTTCTCTTTCCCTAAGATCCCCTGCCTTGTTTCTTGAATTCCACATATCAGTGAGATCATATGACAATTGTTTTTTTCTGATTGATTTATTTCACTTAGCATAATACCCTCTAGTTCTATCCACGTTGTTGCAAATGGCAATATTTCATTTTCTGATGGCTGAGTGATATTCCATTGTGTGTATATAATATATAGAACATAATGCATCTTCATTCATTCATCTGTTGATGGACATCTGGGCTCCTTCCATAGTTTGGCTACTGTGGACATTGCTGCTATGAACGTTGGGGTGCAGGGGATGCTTCAGATTACTACATTTGTATCTCTGGGGTAAATATCCAGTTGTGCAATTGCTGGGTCGTGGGGTAGTTTTATTTTCAACTTTTTGAGGAAGCTCTATGCTGTTTTCCAGAATGGTTGCACCAGCTCGCATTCCCATCCAGGTGGGAGCATTTAAGAACCAAAGCAGGGGCGCCTGGGTGGCTCAGTGGGTTAAAGCCTCTGCCTTCGGCTCAGGTCATGATCCCAGGGTCCTGGGATCAAGCCCCGTATCTGGCTCTCTGCTCAGCATGGCAGGGGGCTTGCTTTCTCCTCTCTCTCTGCCTGCTTCTCTGCCTACTTGTGATCTCCATCTGTCAAATAAATAAATAAATAAATTCTTAAAAAAAAAAAAAAAAGACCCAAAGCAGACTTCTTCAAATGTCCCCTCCTTTCCCCAACCATGACTTATTTGGAAGCTTCATAAGGTTGAGACATCCTGGAATGCTAAGCCGCTATGTAGAGGATGGGTTTCCTGGACGGTTCTCGATCTGCAGCAAACTGTGTGTGTGAGAAATCAAGCCTCTGAGACTTGCGCCGACCATAGCCTGTCTTCCCCTCCACAAGCCAGGGGCCAGCCAGGAGGTGGCACGCACGCTGCCCACAGACCACTGGCCGGGACAGTCGTGGGAGGCTGAGCAGGGCAGTCTAGTCGATTCTGTGCATTGGTGTCACCGATCAATTTTGGAAAATTCTTCACCTTTACCTAAATAATTTCTCCGGCCTCACCCATCTTTTCTTCTCTCTTCCCGGGACTCCAGCGAAGGCTGTTGGATATTATCACATGGGTCTCTAATGCTTTATCTTTTTTTGTTTGTTTTTTTTGTCACTTGTACCAACAAAGCCGGGATTACACTGGATCTGTAAATCAGTGTGGAGACCTATGCCATCTTAATAATGTGACTATTCCATTCAACAGTGTAGATCTCTCCATTTTTAAAAAGTCTTTTAAACATTTCAGAAACTTGTTACAAGTTTTAAGGGTGGAATTTCTGCATATATTTTTAAAAAACTTATCCTCAAGCGTTTTCAGGTGGCCAGGAAGATGGCAGACGTGCAGGCTGAGCACATCAACTGAAAGCAGTGAACCATCTTTCAAAATAAGAAGTGGGTCCTGCTTGGAGGAACTGGCAAGGAGAAGCTCCTGTGATCCTACAAAAACATCGGTTTGGGCTCCAAGATGCCCAAGGAGGCCACTGAGAGCACCTTGATGAGACAAGAGGGACAAGAGACGCCCCTTTCCTGGCAATGTCTCCATCCAAGGGTGGATTCTGTCCAGTGTGGTGACCACGGTGAAGACACAGAGGACCTCTGTCATCTGCCGAGACTACCTCTGCTACCCCCAAAACTACAAGCTCTTTGAGAAAGGACATAAGCGTATGTCTGTGCACCTGTCCCCTGCTGCAGGGATGTCCAGATCGGCGACATCATTGCAGTGGACGAGTGCCGGCCCTTGAGCGAGACTGTGCATTTAAAGGTGCCCAAGTCACCAGGGCTGCTGGCACCAAGAAACAATTCCAGAAGTTCTGAGATTAGACATTTGCCCACATCCCCAAAGAAAATAATTTCCCAACTAAAAAAAGAAAAACTTATCTTCAAATAATTTTTTCATGCTTCTACAATTAAAAAAAAAATATTTCACAGTCCAACTGTTTGTCACTGGTATAAAGAAATAGAATCAATTTTTGTGTATTGACCGTTCCTCCTACAGTCTTGCCAGATTGACGTGCTAGCTTGAGTAGATCTTTTTGCAGACTGCTTAGGGTTTGTAATGGCAGGATTATGGCACGTTTTATTAAAGCATAACATGGGGCATCACCTTTCCGGCTCCTGAGATCAATTTCCCTATCTCTCTGTCCAGCTGCTAAGCCAATGCTATGTATTCTCTCTGGTTTAGACGTTACAGCAGGACCTCGCTTTCAGGGACTGGTGTCTGTATGAATCGGGATAGCTTAGTTGTTACAATAAACAACCCTAAAATTGCAGAGTCTTAAATATAATAATAATGCTCGTAAATCTAGGGAATGAGCTGAGGTTGCTGGCGTGGGGGTGGGTGGGGGGATGGGGCCACTGGGTGAGCGGCGGTGAGGACGACACGGGATGTGACGAGCACTGGGTGTTCTACCCAAAGGATGAATCACCAAATTCTGCCCCCAAATTAAGAATACACTGTAGAGGGGCGCCTGGGTGGCTCAGTGGGTTAAAGCCTCTGCCTTCGGCTCGGGTCATGATCCCAGGGTCCTGGGATCGAGCCCCGCATCGGGCTTTCTGCTCAGCGGGGAGCCTGCTTCCCCCTCTCTCTCCGCCTGCCTCTGTGCCTACTTGTGATCTCTGTCAAATAAATAAATAAAATCTTAAAAAAAAAAAGAATACGCTGTATGTTAACTAACTTGAAATAAAACAAAAAAGTTATAAGACCATTAAAAATCTATATATAACAAAAATACTTATTTCTTGCTCTTTTGTGGTTTTGTCCCATGTGGGTTTATGAGGCGGTCACTCAGTGTCCTGGGCTGCTTCTGTCTGGAGGCCCCACCGTGTCTAGGCCCTCAGAGTCCTTCATTGGATCTTCCTCATCTGGCCAGAAATGGAGGGAAGAGAATGTGGATAAATGCGTGACCGTTTTTTTAGGGCCCTGTTCCGGTCATATTTTTCTGCAGAGCAAGCGAGGATTTATAATCTAGCTGTGTGTTCAGTAAGAGGAGGGACTTGGCTTTGGGGTTTATGTGGCCAGTCTTTGCCAGATGTAGTATTAAGGCCATTTTACAGTTAAGGAAACTGAGGCTCAAGAGAGTAAGGAATTTCCCAGCTTTCACGGGTCATGGACAACAGCTCCTGGAACTGAGCCCGAATACGGCAGACTCCCACGCTCCCGAATCCTATGCTGTCAATACAACCTTCTCTCTTATGCCTCCCTCCCCGGTTCCTGGGCTAGCTTTCTTTTCTTTTCTTTTTTTCATTTTTAAAAAATGTTATTATTTTTAATTTTTTATCCTTTCTCAAGTTTTCATTTAAATTCCGGGTAGTTAACTTACAGTGTAGTATTAATTTCAGGTGCAGAACTCAGTGAAGCTTCAGTTCCATACGACACCCGGGGCTCAAGGCCTGTGCTCTCTTCAGACCGGAGCTGTTTCGATTTCCTCCCAGCTCGGCTTCCTCCCGACGGCCGGGTTTTCCTTCTGGCCTTTGAGCTACCTGCTGGTGCTTTGTGTTCTCCCGAGCAGCCGGGTCCACAGGCTTAGTCTGCAATGGGTAAGGATCCTGAGAGCCACTGTAATAAAACATAAGACATTTAAACAGAACAGAAGAAGACACAAAAGCTGATGTCAAGTGTTATCCTTCCAGGAGTACCTGTCCTCCTGCGTTGTTTCAGACGTGCTGTCACACGCCAAAGTCTCGTGAGAAAGGACTGCGGGGCTCCTCTAGATCGGCACCTGTAAAACCACAGTGGAAACCTGGAGTTGGATGGTCTCACGATACAGGCTGTCCAGCTCCTCGATGTTTCTTCCCTACGGAATGGGGATTAGGGTTGTCGCTGGGCAGGAGGTTTTTTCCAACTTCAAGCGGTGCCAGAAGCGTAATGGAATTAGATCTTCTGAGGGAGATCTGCTGGAAGAAAACAGATCTCCCAAGGGGAGCTTTGCACGGCCCAAGTGGGACATACTGTGAAGGCGGGGGGTGGTCCAAGGCATCTGCTTTGAATCTCAGTATGGGGGCACCTGGGTGGCTCAGCCGGTTAAGCATTTGTCTTGGGCTTGGGTCATGATCCCATGTCCTGGGATCGAGCCCTGCCTCAGGCTCCCTGCCCAGGGGCGTGTCTGCTTCTCCCTCTCCCTCTGAGATCTTTCTTGCTTGAGCTCTGTCTCAAATAAATAAATAAAACCTTAAAAACAACAAAAAAAAAGCTCAGTCCTGACAGAAAGGAGGGACTGAACAGGTAAGCTCAAAGGTCATGAGGTCACGAGGCCACCATCCCATTAGTGTCATATCTATACTTTGCCTTTAGTGTATTCTCTGGTTTTCCACATATTTAATATTTGCTGAGGCTTAAGTATTCTAGGTGATTGTTCGAAAACAGTGAAGTCAGACTCATAAAGAACATATACCTGGTTGTTTGGGGGAGGCTCCTGGGTGGGCATGACCTCCATGTCTGATCCCTGGTGGTGCGTTTCTAATTTAAAACTATATATTCTGAGCCGAACTATGGAAAGAGCCTAGATGTCCATCAACAGATGAACGGATAAAGAGGATGTGGTGTACATATACAGTGGTGACTGTGCCCAGGGGCTCCCTGTAGTCAGGGCCACAGGGGGAGTGGGAGGTTTCCGACTAGTCACAGAGGGAGCTGACGAGATCAGATGGCCGGACGAGGTCCAAGAGCGTTCCGGGTCTTCTCCGACAGCTCGGGAGCTTGGGTGTCAGAGCAGAGCCGTGGGTGGTAGGACAGGTCCAGCAAGCAGGTGTGGCAGGAGCACGGGCGGCAGGAAGCTGAGGGTGCAGGTGAGAAGGTGGATGCGGTTTAGGCCGCTTGTGAGCTCGTGAAAGCAGGAGGCTCAGCTAACAGGGGCTGGGAGTGGGGTGGTCCTGAGGTCCCCCCGACCCCGGCAATGGAAGGCAGGCTAAGAACGACGGGTGAGAACCCCAGATCCCTGCGCATGGCTGTTGAGAATGCAGAACGGCAGAGTCGCTGGGGATAGTTGGGCGGTTCCGCAAGAAGTTTCCAGATAATCCAGTAATTCCACTCCTAGTGCGCATCCAAAAGAACTGGGATTCCTATTTCTGTACTGATGTCCACAGCAGCATTAGTCACAAAATCCAAACACACACACACACACACACACACACACACACACAGAACAATAGACGAATGGATAAACAAAATGTGGCATTTAGATACAATGGGATGTTACTCAGTCTTAAAAAGGAAGAAGAATCTGATGCATGTTACAAAATTGAACACCTCGGAGAAGACGGGGACAGGAAATAAGCCAGCACCAACAAGTAAAGGGCAAATAGTGTAGGATCCCACTTCCAGGAGGTACCCAGAGGCAGAGAGGAGAAGGGTGGAAGTCACGCCTGGGGGTGGGGTGCGGAGGGGAACGGGGTGGGATTGCTTAACAGGTGCAGAGCTTCTGTTTGGGACGATGACAGTTCTAGAAACAGCTGGTGGCGACGACTGCCCAACGGACCAGGTGGGCCCTTCTCGGGAGGCCCTCTCTCTACAGGCCTCCATGGTCATCTCGGCCGACCGTAGGTGTGGTGCTGTGTGATGAAAGCGTTCAGGGTTAAAGGACTTCTGAAAGGTTAGCTAAGTCCCCAACGGTGTTACTTGGACCAGGAACCTCTTTAGTCTTATAGAACTAGTCTGGTTCTAGAAGAAATAAGCATGCCAGGCCAAGTTTACAGTGATTCCAAACAGTTTAATGTAATTCCAAGACAAAGTGTGATTACATTTCTACACATATACAATATGCATATGTGAGTTTACAAATTTTAATTAATAACTCGTTTCACCTCAGAGACCGAAAAAATGATCAAAAAGAAACTGTGAGTAACAAGCTATAACATAGTTCACCACAACGGGACCCCCCTTTCTCACCCTACAGTTAGTAATATTACAATTAAAATAACTATATTCTTCTATAATTTTTTTCTGTTAAAATCATCTCATAAATTTACAATGCTATTATTAGTTTCCAAGACTAATATAAATTCACTCCATTTTTCTACAACGAAAATGATTATTAATTTAGAAGCACACGACATCATGATGAAAAACACAAGCATTTTAGTAGCAAGGACTTGATCAGTTAAGAATTATTTTTCTTGTAAAACATTCTAAAGCCAAGTAAAATATCCATTCTTATAACATACCTATAATATGAGACTAAGGAATAGGTTACATAGAGGTCTACAACACATTGGTTTGCTTTTTTAAAAAAAGTAGACATTTATAAATAAAAAAGAAAAGAGGGACAATTCACATAGGAAAAAGAGGTACACGAGAAAATACTGTTGCACGCAATAATTTTCACAAAGATTAACATGGATTAACACTTTTCATTACAGAAACCGTACAGTGAAGGAACACAACAGACCGGGGCTTTCATAGGGCTATTGAGCTGAGATGACCTGGTGGAGGAAGATGTAGGCAAGGTGACCTTGGGGAGGGAGCCGTGTTCCTTGGACTGTTGACCAATCACCACCGGGTCTCCTCTTCCCGGCTCTCATTCTGGGGAGTGAGTCTTTCTATCCAGTGTCCGGAACTCATGGGCAGTTGAAAGGTAAACATTTCTACACATCTGTTCTCTTTCCACTCTAATGGATCCCGCTCTTGGAAACGTGATATCGTATCAGAGGCTGCAGCTCATTACATATGGTCAACACAAAATGGGATGGAAAATTCCAGTCGTTCTGATATGCTGCCCCCCCCCCTCACTCATCTGTGCCCTGGAGGCTGGGGACCCAGAGAGAGTGGCGGCCCCCCTCAGGGCCACCTGCCTCTGCTGTGGTGAGGTGGGTGACACGAGAACCCCGCACCAGGCCTCGGGCCCACCTGGGGAAGGGGCAGCCTGGGGCCGGCCCCCCGGCTCGTGGACGACGCCATCGCTGCCTGACTTCTGAAAGCTCCTCTTCCTCCTCATCCGTAAAGCTATACTCGTCCTATCAGAAATTTGGTTTGATATATATATACACTAACATATATATCACCATCTATCTCTACACAGTGGTTCTACTAAACTACAAAGTCTCCTGCCCCAAAGTAGGACTTTCTGGTCTACTTCATTTGGTTACAAAACGCACACAAAGAGGATGAGGAGATGCTTTGGGGGCCAGAAATGATTGTGCCCTGGAAAAGCCACGGAAGACAGCTTTAAATGAGCAGTAACACAAAAGTGAGAGGGAGCGTGGAAGGGTGGGGGGGAGACCCGGAGGCAGAGGCAGCGCCCACGGGACGGGGGGGGGGGCTGCTTGGAAGTGAGGAGAGGCAGTGGGGTGGGGGCCGCTTCGTGTTCCATTCAGAAGTCACAGAAAGCTACAAAGGATGGGCATGGTCAAGTCACTTTCCACTTCCCAAGTTCTTTCTTATAACCTGAGCCGAAAACTATTAAAATAATAATAATAATAATAATAATAATAATTAATAATAATGATAATCATAATGATAAATCCATTGCCCCTTCCACCAAGCAAGTGAGTATCTAACAGGGAGGCAAGACCACCGCTCACGAGGCCAAGTGGGTCCGTCTTCCTGGCTCTTGAGAGCATCCTGGGAGTCCTAGATGCCTGCGTGGGGGGCTGTGGTGGCAGCAGGGGGTGTGTGGGGGTGGCCCCGGAGACACTGACCCGGACAAGGAGTAGGGAGGCCACACCAGGAGAGATCTGTGTGGAGCAGTTCAAAGGACACTAGAAGGAGCCAGTTTCAGATGCAGCGTCCTTTTTTTTTCGAAGCTAATTTCTATGCTTCTAGTTTTTAAACATATGGTTAAGCCCCAAAGACAATGACATAAAATTAATTTGATGAGTTTCAAGCAAAGGAAAAGACCAAACAGAGGGAAAGCAGGAGTATTATTAGGAAGAGTGAGATTTAAAAAAAAAAAAATTTTTTTTACCCTAATGTTTCTTACAAGAACCTGTCAGTCATGAGAACGTACGGTCCACAGGGGTCACAGGGAGAACGCGAATGCATTCAAATGAACACACACAAACAGTTCCCTGGTCCCAGGCGTCCTGCAGTTCGCAAAGTCTTATCTGCTAACGGAATGCCCTTTATCACAGCAGGTCCTCTGCACTTGGGTTGTGGTAGGAGAGAAAACAAGAAACAAACTAAAACTCTTAGGGGAACCAGCATGTTCTAGGTTGTTCCTAGGAGACAGTGGAGCCCACTCTCTGAAGTGTCACAGGGACCATCTCTACTTCGAGGGTCTCAATGACTCACACTCCTCCCCCAGCTGCCCCTTGGTTCCCCAGCCTGTCCCCTGCTCAGCAGCACTTAATAGTCTGGAGGGAGGAATCTAGTGTCCCCTCTCCCACCGACCTCGGCTTCAAATCTGAGTTTGACAAAGAGTAAAAAGTAAACACATCCTTCTGCATTTATTTTGTTTTAAAGGAGAAAAGGAATGAGTGACAGCAGGTATGTGGAAAGCCCAGCCGAAGTATGTGGGCAGAGGGGCGGCTCCCCTTGCAAAACACCGATCAGAATATTGCCAGGGGCCCAGAAATAGCAGCTATACCTTCAGGGCCGCCTAAATCCCAGTGTCTTTTACTGCCTGGTGACTGGAAGTCAGTGGATCAATAGAAATTAAACACTCAGATCAAGACAAAATCAACAAACCGGGTATCTGTTCTCTCTGCCTCTTCCAGGATGTCAAAGAGAAGGCCTCTTTGGAGACAAGCATTGATACAAGGCATGAGGTCTTCACAGCTGGCCCAGGCTACGGACTCACCCCCTTCCCACTCAATCCAGAAATCTTTCACATTCTCTCGCGTTCACATGGAAACCAGTAAGTAACGTGGAGGGAAACGCTCGTGTTGGGCTACACAATGGTACGGGTAGAAAACACCTGCCTTGGAGGGGCATGGCCTCCAACTAAAGAGGCGATTGCTGGGGTCTGAAGATGTCAGTTAGAAACAGAAATTTTCTTTAAAAAGTACCAGTTCAAATGTAAACTATAAAACACTTTAACTATAAAACGTAGCCAGAAATATGCTTAAGTATCCACAGTCAATTACTTAGTTTACGCATTTAAAATGTGGCTCTCTTGATATCTTAGAAGGCTAACAGCATTTTACAGTAGCTAAAAACATATATACTTAACATGTGCATTTGAATATCACATTTCATTACAACACACAAAGAATAATCTCTTCCTTGGTTTAATTTTTGATGTAAAGATCAGCTATTTTCAGAATTCACTTAAGCAACAATGACCAGGGTGTGCATTAATCATTATTTTCAGCCCACACAGAGTTCATAGTCTTTTAAATCCCAAGATCAAGCTGGCTACATGATTTCAAAAAAGGCTAAAACCAGGATGAATGCCCACATTTGAGGTAATTATTGCCATTAGGTCACAGTTTGTGTAAGATAATGTATCTAAAACCTTCCTTAAAAAAAATCTTTAGGTGTTCTGTCAGAATTCCAGAATACCTATTGAAACCAACCAGGATCTCAAATTCTGATGAGCTGGGTTTGCTTCCAATGGAGTCAAAGTTCTAGAAGGTTCTAGAACTCATGTAAACTACCTAAGAATTTAGGCAAACAAGCCTGGAGCCAGTCAATAGAGAAGTTTTTTTTTTTGTTTTTTTTTTTTTGTTTTTAAATAAAAAAGAAACAAAAACCCACCCAACACAACTGAGGAGATGTTTCATAACACATGGTAATAGTTTTCTAAAAAATTAAAAATCTCATCATAAAGCATTTCTAAATTCTTATCACTTTCAACCAAATTAAAAATGCTTCTGCATTACTATTAATCTCATACTGCGGCAAGAGACTCTCCTTCTTTATAACCTAAAAGCTGGCTGATTTTTCTGTTTACATGACCGTTCTCTCCATTTCTTTGAGAAGAGTATCTCCAAAGAAACCCTTATCTGGTTCCTCTAAGAGTCATCTTGGTTTTTCTCCTTCTCTCTCTCTCTCTCTTTTTTTTTTAACACAAAGAAAAAAGTTCCTGGACACCAGACCCACACACGGTATTTACAGATTTGGTGTGAATCCCGCATCTGGTTCTACCCAGAGCTGAAGAGTGGATCGATTATAGAGACCAGAGTTGTCATGATATTTATCAGTGCAGTAAAAAATAGCATTTTAAAAAAAATATATACCTTTAGTATTGCCTTTCTAGAATTAACTATAAGCAAGAAAAAATTTATTATTTTTTTTAAAAGAAGAAAAGAACACTTTTTTTCTTCACTCCTAAGTTTGTTGTAGCAGCACTACTAAAGCTAGTTGGTACACTGGAAAGGAATCGGAAATGAATTCTACTGTGAATCAAAAGAAACGCCCCTAAGATTTTCTCTAAAAGTAAAACGGATTCTGCCCCTTCTGCTTGCATCCAAGTCAGGGCTTCCTCTCATTCAGACCTTCTGCTGGGTTGCACGCATGGGGCAGGGATGGGGAGGGGTGACATTCCTTCAAGGCTTTTCTTTCCACACATACTACACACACACTACACACCACACACACACACACACACACACACACACAGGAGGTGGCCGAGGAGGCTGGTGGCTGCGAGCTCAGTTCTGGAGCTGGGCAGACCCAGGTTCAAGGCCTGCTCCCTCACCAGCCGTGTGACCCTGGTCATGTCACCAGCTCTCCAAGCCACATGCCTCACCTGGAAAGGGACAAATGGGGCCCCTTTCACACCGTTATTATGGAGACTAAACAAAACAAGGTAACCAGTGAGCAGTTTTGAGCACAGTGTTTGGCACACGGTAAACAGAAGTATCATTAGATGGTTTGTCAGAAGGCATGAAGCCACTCATTGCTGTTAATTAAAAAAGTGGAACAAAATGGTATCTCAGTGAAGTCCTGATGAACACAAATTTCACTAGAAACTTGGGAGATTTTGGACCACCGTCGTATTTCCTTTCCTTTAACGCGTGCTTTCTCAGAGCGTTGCTTCCTATGGGTAAAGAGGGCGTCCATGAGGGGCCCATGCGATAAGCTCATCCGGGGCTTGGCCTGGGGCCCTGCACACTGGAAGCATTGAGCAAATGCTGCCTCCAACTTCCTGGAGGGACACTGCACCTTTTAGCAAACGGGCGACAGCCAACACGCGGCTCCAGTGCAGCCGTCTAGGGTAGGGGCCCTCAGAGACCTGTGGGGAATGAGGAAGATCTCTGACAAAGCATCCTCTGCAGGAGGGTCACTTCTCTGTAAACGCTCACCACATCTCACAGGGGCGACTGGCTTGGAGCTGGCTCTCCTGAACTTCTGGAAGCTGCGAGAGAGATGTGATGGACTGCTACTGGCTTGGGCCATCCTGGGGTGCAAGGGTGCCAAAAGCCTTGGGAAGGTTTCTATTGCGTTTAAGGGTCGTTTTGCCATCTTCCATTCTCTAGCAGCCCGACTGGGATTTGACAGAGTCTAGTCTGTGGAGATTAGGAGGGAGAGTCCTAAGGCATCAAAGTGGGAAAGCACTGACACGCCCAGCGCAGCCCCGCGTGCACCCGACCCCCCGAGCTTCAGTCAGTCTCTGGGACAACGCGCCATCAGTCAAGCCCACGTGTTCGCGCGGTGCCTCCAGCTTCCCCAAGCAGCAGCATGTAGGGTTACTGATCTCCACTTCTCTTAAAAGATGAATGCAGTTTGAAATCAATGCAATAATAATAATAAATAAATACAAGTCAGGAGAGAGGTCAAAGAGAGACACGTGGAATCGCATCGCTGACGATGTCATTATTGCCCGGAAAGGAAAGAGGAATGCCATTTTGTCCCTATCTGGAGGTGTCTTTGAGAAGGGTTCTTTGGCTAAAGAAAGGAACAGTTACACCTTCCTCTCCAATTTGTTAAGGACAGCTCTGGCCTGTTCAGTTTTGAGGCTTCCCCATCCGAAACTGGCGAGACACAGCAGAGCCAGAGCAGCATGCAAAGTGCTTCCGGGGCCGGAACGCTTCCTGGCAAAATGGCTCACGCTAGTGTCGTGAAGTCCCAGGCCAGGCCTGCGGAAGGGTCCTCGCCTCCCTGCTGAATTCCCTCTGCTACCTGAGAGCACCTCGTTATCTTCTTTCTGTGATCTGTCCTAGCAGCTCCTGGGCAGGCCAGCGGGGGCCCCACTTCCCGACCCCTGGTCCCAGCACCCGAGAGGGCCTGGGATGAAAGCTGGGGCCAGCTCACGGACACACCTCGCTTCACCGACCACAGCCCGTCAGCAGTAACTCCTTAAGCCTCCTCATCTCCTTCCTCCAGTTTCCAAGAAAGTCTGCTCCACTCACGCACACACACTCACACAACCCAAATCCTCCACCATAAGCTTGTTCAAAAATGAGTGTTCGCCCTTCCAGAGATCTGGTCGAGGGAAAGCAGCCTCTCGGCCGCTGTGCTGATCTCCCCTTCCCTTCCTTACATCCAACAGTCTGGTGTTCGGGCGGGTTGACTCTTCCAGGGTGAAGAGTGCAAGGCCAGCTGGCTTCCCCAGCCTGCAAGCCCCTCACCGCCAGTAAGGCCAGAACGCAGCTTCGGTCCAGGAGACAGCCGCTGGTTCGCCTCAACCCTTCCTCGCCCTCTGAACGCGATCAACCACATGCACCACTTCACAGTTTTAACTGGCATCAAGCCTCAGACTCTCCCACCGGTCAGCCTGCTCACCTTCCCTTGGAAACAGCCAGAACGCCACGAACGAGGCACTAAGTGCAGAAACATGGATGTGCACGCCCAGACGCATCAGCGAGAACCCCTGGGGCAGAAGCACATCTCCCCGACTTCCTGAGGCTACAGACAGCTACATGGTTCTCCTTGACCTGTCCTTCCCAACCTTCCCCTCTTCCGCTTTGCTATGCCTCTTCAACTAGAGGTGGTTGAAGAACAGGTGATGTTCTAGGTCATTTATGGTCTCAAGGACGAGGTTGGCATCCCTCTACTTTAGAGAGCTTGGTCCTAGGGATGGGCAGGCTTTGGTTCATCCGATTTGCTGGGGTGACTCAGAGCCTGGAGCAAGGTACGGGAGATCCGGGCAAGTGCTACGGAGGGCACGAGGGGGCTGGCCTCGCACACGGGGGTCTTTTGATTCTGCAGCTCTGTGCTGGGGACCCGAAGAGGAGGGTGCTGGGGGACAAGGGGGGGATGCATTCCTGTTTGCCGGTCAGCACCAGGGCTGGGCACGGCCTGACCTCAGCCTTGGTAAGCCTCAGTAAAACCAACAGTTCAACCTAAGGCCTGTATTTCTGGGTTGGGTGGGCAGTATGTGGGCATCTCAAGCCAATTTTAAAAAGCCCATCACAAACTAGGTATAGTGCACCAAAGGGATGGCTTTGAGGCCCTGCTGTGCTCCTCTGCGGGCCGACACTTTCCGGAGGCCCTGCCTGCCGGTGTTGGAGGAGCTGCTTGACTTTGTCAGTGCTCCTCTGGCCTCTTATCATCCCTCCACCTTTTTTCGGCTCCTAGTTTTGTCCCTAGAATTGCACGCCGAGAAGAGGTACTGGGGGCGGGAGGGGTAAGGGGGAAGAGATTGGAGAAGTGGGCAGTATGGTTGGTGAGTGGGAGGAGGGGGAGTGAGGCGGAAGGTACCACCTGCCTAGCACCCTTACATCCGCTCATTCTAGCCAGTGGCTTCTAGGAGGAGACAACCTTGTCTGCACTGAAGGAGATAGGAGCCACACCTCCGGGACACTGATGGGAAAAGGACATGTGGGGCAGCCCTGGGCAGAAGGGCTTATCTTTTGCATGACAGGTCAGTATCAGATGTGAAGCAGGCCAAGAATCTAGTTAGCGGATTCTAGAAGCACACGAGAGCACAGGGAATGTGGGAAAGAGCCACAGCGGAGGGCCGGGCCCTGGAGGTGCCGCCTCACAACTCTGCCCAAGCCACTGCGACTCTGGGAGAGTACGGCGTCGATGGTAATTGTGTTGTCAAGAGTCCAGTCTGGCCTGTGCACAGAAAAGGTCTTGATTCCTCTTCCAACTTTTGTTCTGTGGAGGATCTTTCTTAATAGCTCTTTGTGGACTAGAGATGACAGAAACAATTTTCCTAATTCCTGGATCTTTCCTTTTTGTCTTTTGTTTTGTTTAACAAAACTGGACACTGCGTGTCCTTCCTGCCTACTCATACACTCACAGATATAAAAGTTTAAATATTAAAGAGAAAACACGAAGATACTGGGAATAAATGTGCATTTAAAACCCCAGCTAAAATATCAACATGATGATCTTGATAAAAATTACAGTGGAGATAATCAGAACAATTAGGACAATAATATTATCTTTAGGAGCAGCATGGAACGTTCATTCCTGATCTGGAAGAAAACAAAGAAAATCTCAGGTGAAAGAATGAGACTTCCAACTTAAGTCGACAAAGAAATTTTCTTTCAAATGGAAGGCTACGTTGTCTTTTCCCAGAGGAGATCAGATCTAGGAAGGGCTGGGAGTCAGCTATATGAGGGGACCCGGATGCCACCCAGCAAGGCCGATGCGGTCTCACGTGCAGCCAAGACTTCTGTCGCTGGTCAGGAGGAGACGGGACGGGGCTCTGCTGCCATCTGGCTGCTGCCAAGTCAGGACAGGCCGGTTTTCCAGGCTGGCTCTGAGAGGGCTCTGGCTCATGTGTCCTCCAACGACTTTTCTCCCCCACTGTCTCTGGACTGGTCTTAGGGAGATGGCCCTTCCCCATGTCCCGGGAAAGGAGCATCCATCCATCGGTCAGTTGGTGGGTCCCCGAGGAGAGTGTCCTGCCCTGGGGCGAACCTCTTGCAGGCTCACTGGCCAGGGCCTGGGGGCTGCCCGAGCGTGTGCCTCCGGTGGGTCAAGGTGTGTTTCCTTCCGGCCTCAGGCCGGCACTAAGCTGGTTCCAGTTCGGGGATCTATTTCTTTGAAAGACGAGCAGAATTCATGGTTGGGGAGGAGGAATTTCCAGAGTTATTTCACAGCTAACAGCTAAGGTGATGGCCTGGCTTTGTTACCGAATTAAGGTGATCACGATAAAACCATTGTTCACAGTAGATGGTTGTGGGAAACGGCAGGGGGCAGGGAGCAGGAGGTCAAATTGCCCCAACTGGGAGCCATCTCTTTGCACCTTGGAGACTCGGCTTTGGGATCAGTTAGGACTCAGTATCAAGAATCAGACAATTAGGGCCACCCTTTTAAGCCCCATCTAAGATGAGAGTCTCCCAACATTCATGTACTCAGAGTAATTTTGCTATGAATAGAGATACCCCCCCCCCCCCGGCAGTGTTCAAAGCCTGAGAAAACTTCCAGAATGTATCAATGGTACAAAGAGGGCAAGGGGCAAATTTCTTTGGAAACTTAAGCGCCTGTGGGAGTGTTCCAAAGTGCAGTGTAAGACCCACTCGTCACCCTCATAAACGTCTCTCTGACCTTCTGCCCACCAGACCCCTCTAACACCAAAAACGAAGTCGAGTCTTGGGCAGGCCTGGCAACGTGGGGAAAGACGCAGCAGCAAACAAAGGTTGATGGTTGTCTACGAGGGAAGGAGCCAGCAGAACTGGGAGAGCAATATGCAGTCGGCGCGATGAGAGGACAGGGGTGTGCAAGAGTGTGGGGTCGGGGTGAGGGCCTGGGGCGGGCTCCACCTCGCAGACAGCAGGAAGGCTGTGCCAAGCCCGGAGGTGGCAGGTGGCCTCCTCCCCCCTGGGCTTCCGTATCAGGAAGGAGGCAGCCACCTGGCAAGGCCAACATTCCGACAACACGGGGGGACCTCTGCCCCCACAAAGGGTAAGAGCTGGGCCCCCCAAGCAAAACGAGGCAGAGTGGGGGGAGGTGCAGGGTGGGGAGTCTCTCGTGCTCTCGGTCTCCAAAGTAAAAGTCAAGGTTGGTCCACCCACCCACCCATCTCCCACACCTCTCTTAAGCTCCCGGGGGCACCTGCCCATCCTGCCCCCTGCTCCTGTCGACTCCCCGACACCCCCCTGCTAGCAGACAGCTCAAAAAAGACAACAGGTATCAAAATTAACTTAAATTAAATTAAAGTAAAAAGAAAAGAAAACAAGGAAAGACCAGAGTAAAATGCTGCAACAGCACGAGAGAAGAGCTGAGCTGACGGGACTCGCCTCAGTGCGCGTCTTGGAGTACCGCGGAATCCCCCTCACCCCGCGTCTGTGGGTCGGTAAGGCACTAGGAGGGACCGGTGTCAAACCCAGGATGCGAGAGCCGTGATGGCGGCGCCGAGGGACACACGGGGAGGGCGGCATCCGCGCTCACACCCGCACACACTCGCCCACGCTCACACACCTGGACCACCACACTGCTTACATGCCTATGTTCTATCACTTTTTTTTTTTTTTTTTTTTTTGTGCAATTACGTTGAGGAATAGTCTATTGGTATCACTGGAGTTGAACACAAAGTAGAAAACGGGGGTGCTGACTGCTACATTCTACCAGGGTGTCGGCGACGACCGCTAGTCCTATGCTACGTGACTAGGGATTGGTTCAAAGAGAAAATAAACCTTCAGGAAAGGAAAAAAAAAAGAAAAACCCTAAAGTTTGCAACACACAATACTAATGACACTGGAGGAGTAGCATTGCTTAGGGATTTATCCAGAGTGCTCCGGAAGAGAAATGTGCCCTCCTTGCGGTGGGGAGGCGTCCTTCGGCCTGGCCACCCCTACCCCAATCAGTCCTGACACACGAACCACAACTGGGCTTGGCCAACCCCACGCAACCACTCCCCGCAATATCAGCCTCCTCAGGCCACGGCCTGACCTTCTAGAGGGCTGCTGACCCTTCAGAGTTCTGGAAAAATCCCTAATTCTTATGTTCCATCATTAAAAATCTATTGGATTTCCATATCAGGTGTCCCCGACAGCAAATTCTTAAATGTCACTTGCCGCCATATGAAAATAATCTTTGAGAAGTTCATAGATAAAGTTCTTTCAAAAACTGGGGCCCCCCCCCTTCCAGAATCTTCCGTCGCTCTCTTCTCCTCTCCAGCTTGGTGCAGAATGGGTTCGTGAGCTGTGTTCTTTGTTACTGATGCTTTCTTTTTTTTTCTTTTTCTTTTTTTAAAATAAAAAGCATAGAATTCCCCTTCCTCAATCCCTTCTTTTTTAAAATGTTCTCTTCTCTGCTCTAAGTCCCCCACCTCCTAGTTCAAGTTTCATTTGTATCCGTCCCTGCCCCCTGCCCCCCCTGCCCCGTTGCATTGTTTGTGTGCCGCATCTTCAGTATAAAAAGCCCAGCTCCCGCCTTGCCCCTCCGCCCTCCTCCCCTCTGGCCATCCCCCCTCCCCTCCCCTCCCCTTCCAGTGTTTATATGTAAGGGTACTGGTTGACCTTGGCGGGGCTCAGTGGGTATCCAGTGTAGACGGTGGAGGCTGGAGAGGCGCTGATGTAGGTCTGGTGGGCAAACTGGGCTGGATACTGACTCGGGTGGATGGTGGGCGAGGGCAGGACCCGGGGGCCCATGCTCACGGGGACCTGGTGGACGATGCTGGCCGGGTAGGCAGTGTGCTGCACGGTGTGGCGTGCCGAGCCTTGGGAGGCCACCAGGTGGGCCACGGTGCCAGTGGAGCCCAAGGCCGCGGGTGCCGTGTAGGTGTAGAGGTGGGGCTGGGTGGGGAGGTGGGCTGCTGCGGCTGCGGCGGCCAGGTGGGGGTGCACAGTGCCGTGGCTGGGGCTGTTGTGCGGGAAGGAGTACGGGGCCTGAGCCATCGTGGGGGTGATGTAGGCCTGCTGCCGGCGGTGGCTCCCGGCGCGCTCTGCGGTGATGTGCTGCTGAGCCTGGAGAAGGAGAAGCACCAGGAGAGGGCTGCATTGGGGGCCAGACACGCGGGAGGAGAGACAGGGGAGCACGAGGACAGGAAGGGGAGGAGGGAGAAGTGGGAGGGAGGAGGGAGAGGAGGAAGAGAGAGAGAAGGGAAGAGGGGAGCGGGGAGGCAGAGGAAGAGGAGGGAGGGAGGAGGGAGAAGTGGAGAGGGAGGAGGGAGAGAGAGAGAAGTGAGAAGGGGTAAGAGAGGAAGGGGAGGAAGGGGAGGTGGCAGGTGGCAGGGGGGGACAGGGGAGTGGGGAGGAGGGGGAGGACAGGAGGGGAGGCCAGAAGCCACAGGAGTGAGGGAAGATGCCTCTCTTGTAGGCTGGGAAAGCAACATCAGCCTGGCCTGAGAAAGGAACGCTTTCCCGAGTCCCCCGAGTCCCCAAAGTCCCCGGCTGGATGACACACAGACCAAGCCAGCCTGAGGAGGTAAGAGGAGACAGGATGTCTCCTAATGGCCTCCTCTGGCTGGGAAGTGTCAGAGGAACCTCTGAGCCGCAGCTGCTTCCTCCCTCACCGGGAAATCTTGTTCCCTGAAGTCCCAGGCTCTTGGGAACTCTGCTGTGGGAAGAGCCTCTCTTCCAGAGACCCAGGGTCCTGACGACACAGACACGTGCCCTCAGTTTAGCAAGCGGCACCCCTTTGGACAAGGGGTTTTGGAACACAAACTCCCCATTGACTTCACTTCCGTGGCTCCTGTGGAGGAGGTCCCCGAGGCCACTCTGTGGGCCAGACGAGACGCAGACCCTGCGCGCGCACGGGCCGCTGTGCCGTGGAGACTCTGCTCACGTGTAATTCCCCCTCAACGCCACCCACTGTCTCCGAGTCCTCTCTGCCCTCCACTTGGGGTTCCCCATGTGTGGCCTGGTCTCCCTCACGGCAATGGGCCAGTCAGCCCGCCGTTGTCAGCCTGAAGGTCCTCCCCAGGCATCCTGGTCTGACGGGGCCAGGACGCGGTGTGTTAGCCTCTGCCTGGCTGGGAGGGCGAGCTGGGGGCCATCCTGCTGTAAGGCTCTGACACCATGCCACTGAGTGCTCTGTGACACGAGACAACTGACTGTACTCGAGGCTGGCTCTCTGGGACCCAGGGAGACGTACTTCCCCCAGTGTCACCCATGGTGGCAAGAAGGCAGAGGTCCCTCGGGACCCATCCGGCCGCCAGGGGAATGCAGCCCACTGAGCCATGGCCACCTGCTGGGCAGCTGAGGCCGGAGGGGACTGCGGTGATCCCAGATGACTTGCAGGCCAGGGCCGGGCGGCACTCACCTGGCTGAGATTGAGAGGCTGTTGCTGCTGGAAATGCGGGCCTGGCCGCTGCTGCCGGTAGGCGATGGCTCCGGACGAGCTCCCTGAAGAGTGACCGCTGGTGGAGGTCACGTTGCTGGAGGACTTGGACTTGTAGGACGAGTGCTGACTGGTGGTGACTGTGTGGGGAAGAGCCATGGGTCACAGACGGGGGTCATAGGCCCTCCACTGCCCAGAAGACCCTGCCCTCTAGGAAAGCATGGCTGCTCTGCCAGGAAGGAGCTCGTTCCCGGGACCAGCCCTCAACATCAGCAACATCTCAACATCTCCCTGAGACCCGGTGAAGAGTCTACCGCGACGCTGGACTGACCACTGGGCTTTGGAGCAAGTCCCAGTTTGTTGGACTTGGGACTCCCTGTCTGGGGACATTGAAGAGCTCAAAGAGGGTCTAACGGAGGACAAGAGGAGAGGTCTCTGTAGCTCTTCGTGCCCCGTCCAGGGCTGTCTGCTGAGATCCGGAGACGCGGTGATCGGCAGGGTACAGGAAATGGAGCCTCAGGAAAAGGGCCACACACGTCCTGAGGGAAAAACCGCCCGTGGTGGCTAGGGGACAACAGGCGAGGCTGGGCCAGAGGATGCGAAGTATGAATGAGGCTCACATCACAACGAGCAGGCCCTTGACGGAATCGGGTTGGAGCAACTCTATTACGAGTCCCAGGGTAAGGAGATCAAGTCAGAGAGGAGACGGCTGGGGCCGGCAGGAGAGAACACTGATTAACTGCCGAGAGAAACGTGAAGACTGAAGGTCTGGGAAACTGGCCACTTGGGGATGGTGGACTGGGGTGCACAGTGAAGTCCATGGGGAGCCTCCCGGCCCCACGGGCAGCAGCCCCCCTCCAGGAAAGGGAGAGCTGCCTCACGGTGAGGGGGAGCCACAGGGTCCTCACAGAGACCCCCAATCTGACCGTGCATTGGCGCGGTCCTCCCATGCCAGTGGGGGTCCTCCCATCCACCCACCATATCAGAACACCAGGGGAGGGGTGTCTGGGCATCTCTATAGCAACAAGCACCGCAGGAGAGGAGCCTGGCCTGCCAGGCCCTGGAGTATGGAGGCGTGCAAAAGCCAAACCCAGTCAGACTCTCCAAGGCCCTCCGAGAGCTGGAGGGTGGAGGGGTTTGGGGGGACGCTGCCGGGTGAGGGATGGAGAAGGAGTCCTTGCTCTGTAGCAGGTCACAAACTGTGCCGCCGTCTGGGCCCCAGCTGGGGATGCTGTCTCTCTGCTCCTACTTCAACTCTCTGGACATTCTGTGGTAATGAGCCTGAGCTCAAGGTATGCACAGCCTGAGACTGTAAGAGTTAGGAGTTTCAGATGAAATGGTGAGAGAGAGCCCAGCACGCACCTGCTACCACCACTGCGGGGACAGGGAATGGGGCCTGGGTTAGAGCACGAATAAGGACCCCCTGGCTCAGAGATGAAGAGAACCATTTCCTCCTGCTGAGATGAATAAAGTGCCAAGGACAGCAGAGGGCAAGTGCTGAAGGTCAAGCCCAAGGTGTGGCTTGGAGCCATGAGGGACATGCTCTGGTCGAGCCCTACCTGGCTGTTCTCAAAGATCCGCCACCCTGTGGCTCCCACGGTAGCCCCTGGGGGTCCTGCCCGCACTAGGTGAGTGGGAGGGTACTGCAGAGTGTGGGTGGGCTGGGGAGCCGGGCTCTGGCGAGGTCCAGTGCCTGGCCTCAGTCGAGTTAGTTAACCTCTCTGTGCTTCCTTTTTCGTATCTGGGAAGCTGGGGGAATAATGGTAGCTTCACGGAGGGTTGTCTCGAGGTTCACATACGGGACTGTACATGGACCGCTTAGTACCTGTCACATTACGCTCTTAAAAGCGTTAGGTGTGTTAGCTACTGCTAATGTCTTGATTATTGAGCCCTGTCCCCCAGCTAATGCTGCTCAAGAATGGGTGTCCACTCCAAGCTGGGACAACCAAGTCCCGTCTCCTGGAAACGGACAGCTGGGAGGCTGGGAGTCGCTGGGCCAGAGTGAAGCAGTGCTCCGGGAAGCAGGCGTTGGGCTGCCAGTGGCCCGGGTCCCGGGAATTCTGGCTCCGGCCCAGCCTGGGACAGGGCTGCTGAACTTTTCCCTCGGCCTTCTTAATTTCTTCCAGTAAATTGTGTCTTAAAGCAGTGTAGAGTTCATTCTGCTGCCTTCCAGAAGAACCTTGACTAACCCAGAAGACCTGAGAAGGTGGCAGGAGAAATTCCCAGGGCTCCTTCCCGAGCTGAGAGCCACGGGAGGGGAGAGTTGTGCGAGGAAAGGGCCTGTGGCCCGCACAGCATTCTTCCTGACCCGGGCCCGGGGAACACCCAGACTCCAGCTGGGGTGCGGGTCGGGGGCAGCGCTGCAATATGGTCCCACCTTGGCCTCTCTGGGCCAACTGAGCACCAGGACCCCGAGGAAGGCTGCTTTCCTGCTTTTTCTGAGCCCGGGATGATGCTGGAGCGAGTGGTACAGTGTTGAGAAACCGCCCAGGCTGGGGACCAGGAGGCACCAGCATGAAGTTCCTTCCTGCCTCTTGCCCGTCACCAGAAAGACCGCGCAGCATGTCCTCCCGGGGGAAAACGAATCTCTCTCTGTGGCAGAAAATTACACCGCGGGCTTCCCCAGAGACAGCAGCGCCTGGCTGCTTGGAACCAGTAGCCGTACTGCAAAGAACGACCTTCCCCCCTGTTTTCTCTTTTTGGTCAGAAACAGCCCTCAGAGACTCCCAGCCGTTCTTGGGGGAAGGCGGTGGGGTAAGTGCTCAGAACGGCCCCCTGCCCATGTGGAAATGGTTAATGGACCTTGAAAGGCATGAAATACGGTTCCGCAAAGCTGTCCTCTCCCGCCTTTGTGGTTTCCAGACCCAAGGCTGCTGTCATGCCGGCAAAGCCAGCCCTCGGTCTCTGTGCTGCTCTTCACTCGGGGTCGGACTAGGTGGTCTTATAGTTTCAGTTACTGTCCTCACAAGGGTGTCACCTTCCATGGAACGGAACCAGCACCACAGGCGGACGCAATTCCAAGGCGGATTTCTAACCTGTGGATTCTGGCTCCTCTCTCATGCTGATTTAAAAGGCTAAGAAAAATTAGCAGCAACCACCTTTAAAAAAAATTAATTCTAGGGCGCCTGGGTGGCTCAGTGGGTTAAAGCCTCTGCCTCTGGCTCAGGCATGGTCCCAGGGTCCTGGGATCAAGCCCGGCATCGGGCTCTCTGCTCAGCAGGGAGCCTGCTTCCTCCTCATTCTCTGCCTGTCTCTCTGCCTACTTGTGATCTCTGTCTAATAAATAAATAAAATCTTAAAAAAAATTAATTCCTAAGTGACCTCAAGAAAGTCTATCTTGAACCAATTTTTATAGATAATTAACCATATTTTAAAGGGAATGTGACTGTCGCAGCCTCGAGGGGTCTCGGAGGGGCACTCTTGATGTAACAAAACCCACGGTCTTATGCTGTAGGTCTCAATCCCTGATCTAAAATCCTTGGAGTCACACATTTTTGAAATTCGGAATTTCAGATTTTAGAAAGGTTCAGTATGTTAGATTACTCCCAGCACGGCCTTGGGCACCAAACTGTAATCAAAGCCAAGAACATTTCTGCCCCCAAACCCAGGGATATTTTATGAAGCGACACAGAGGACTATGACAAAGAGACTGTCATTAGCCCCTTGCTAATTCAGGTCAGGCTTCACCACCACTGAGTTTGCTGTAAACTTAAAAATTTGGATTTAGGAGGGTTGTTTTTTTTTTAACTTAAAAAAAAATTACATATTAGAGAGAGCATGTGCACACGTGCACACAAGTGAGCGGAGGGGAGGGGCAGAGGCAGAAGCAGATTCCCCACTGAGCTGGGAGCCCATGGGATCACGACCTAAGCCCAAGGCAAATGACCCGAGCCCAAGGCAGATGCTTAACCGACTGAGCCACCCAGGTGCCCCGGTTTTTGGAGTTTTTAAGACTGCAGGACTAGCTCAATAAAAGGGCCAGACTTCCTTAAGGGTTTCGGCAACACAGTCTTAAGACCTTTACTGTTAATTAAGCGGGAGAGCCTTTCACACCAAGCTACGTGCATTGCAACCTGCTATTTAAAAAAATTTTTTTTTTAAGATTTCATTTTTTCTAAACTCATCTCTACACCCAACGTGGGGCTCAAACCCATAACCCTGAGATCAATTGTCACACACTTTCCTGACTGAGCCAGTCAGGCGGCCCCTCGCAGGCACATGTAGGGCTTCCTGAGGACTGGAAAGTATGTGGCAGTAGAGATTTAAAGGGCCAGTCTCCAGATTCTGAGTTTGCAAATGTTATCTTTTCCTGAACGGATTCACCAGCCTTAGCATCCGCTGGTTTTCCTTTCCCACCTTCTCTCTCACATCCATGTGCCTCCCCTTGCTTCTCGCTCTGGAAAGCGGACATGGTGCCCCGCCTCCAGGTGTGAAAAAGCTGACGGACTCCTGAGGGACGGAGAGTCCCTCGCTAGCAAAGCCAGGCTGTCTTGGGTAAGAAACACCGAAGGCTGCCCAGCCTTCCCTTGTTCAGGCTGCAGACGCTTTGGAAACTCCCTACTCCACTGCACGAAACAAAATTCAGAGATGAGGAGGCTGTCACAGGGAAGCCACTTTTGACGGAGGTGAACTAGCTTGGCTGCCCGGCTGATGGCAAGGAGTGACTGTTCATGAGGGGACAAGGCAGTGTCCCCATGGACTGGATGAGTTGAATCTGTAGTTCCGAGGCTCTGACACACATATTCGAAGTACTTCAACAGTGACAAGACATACAACATGACAGAAATGACATCCTTTGCCAATATTTAAACTTAAAAATATGCGATAGATATAGTTTCAAGCAATTACTTAAGGGATATATGAGTAGAACTGCAAGGGCCACTGCTCTAAGGAGTCCTCTCAGTTCTTCTACTCATATATCCCTTAAGTAATTGCTTGAAACTATATCTATCGCATATTTTTAAGTTTAAATATTGGCAAAGGATGAACAACTCCTCAGTGAACAATTCTGTTTGCCTTACAGGTTCCTTTGGTTCTAGAGAATGTTTCTTCCTGCCGAGGTTTCTACTAAAATCCTTGCCTGGGTAAAGAAGGCTCTGGAAAGAGATGTCCTTGTGTCCCACACTATGTAGGCTGGCCTATGGCACTGGGCTAGAAAAGTCCCTAGAGACCCCACCCTCTTAGAAGGTCACTCTCAGTGACAGAACCTGGTGGGCTTATGTGTGGTGACCACCCCAAGAAGGTTCCAAGGCCTCCTGCAGCACATGACTTAGACGGGGGTCCTTCCTGACAAACGGCTCCCTGCATCTGAACAAAATCTTCTTTGACAGTTTGTGGCAGAAGAGCAGATGGCTTCTGGTTTACTCCCTAAATTCTTCCACTGGTGAGCATGAACAAGGAAGTCGCTGAAGGGAGACTAGCAAATCGGGGGGAGCCGCTAAGTGTATTGGAAGGTTATGCCTCAGCCTTCATTCTAGAGCCTAGTTTTCAGGCCTTCATGAGAGGTGCTGGTAAGGAGACAAGCACACTCACTATGACCTCTCGTCCCAACAGCGAGCTCTGAGGGGACGCCAAGGGGAGCCTACGTCACCCTCACCCGCCAAGACTCAGAGAAGGTTCTTTCCACACGGGAAGCTGCTCTGCTTGGTCAGGAACTCTCTAAGCTGGCGTCATACCAGACAAACAAGGTGGAAGCTGGGTGGCTTTTATTTCCTATCTTTATCAGGCTCATCAGTGGGGGAGCCACTGTAAAGGCAGCGAGGTAGTCTTTACAGAAACAAAAACGTTGAAACAGCTGCTTCTACATGGTGGTAAGCAGAATCCTACCCTGGCTA
The DNA here is from genome assembly GCF_011764305.1 of Mustela putorius furo. Lineage (NCBI taxonomy): Eukaryota > Metazoa > Chordata > Mammalia > Carnivora > Mustelidae > Mustela > Mustela putorius. The sequence goes on from NW_025421998.1 coordinate 92,459,132, forward strand.
CCTGAGTGAAATCCTTGGGTTAGGAGCTACAGTGGCCCAGGGCTTAGGAGTCTTCACACAACACGATGCTCGTCGCAGGACCCAAGGAAAACCGTGTGCGAGAGGCAGAGGGGTGTCCCGGCCCCCGATTACCTGGCACCAGGCTATCACACTCCACCAACACTTCGCTGGCCTGGGTTTTCAGGGGTGGCACGATGATCGTGCGGGGGTTCCCGGTGCAGTGGGTCTCCAGGCCCCCCTTGGTGTCAAAGGTGTTGGTGTGGTGCCCAGCGCGGTGCTGCACAGAGTAGGGGCTGGTGTTGCTGGAGGAGTCGGAGTAGGGAGAGTCGTGGACCGTGACACAGCTGATGACGTTTTTTCTCTGCTTGGAGACAGTGCTGAAAACAGAAAGGGAGAAATCAGAACCGTGAGGCGGCTGTGAAGTGAGATACAAGCAGCATTCCAGAACTGGCTGTGTGAGAGGTCCCTCTTGGTGTTTGAGACAGCAGAGGTGAGCAGAGAGGGGAGAGGGGAGTTGGAGAGGGGGCAGGAATGTGACATCTGTCCTCTAGACCCTCATGAGGAGACGAGGCACACAAGTGTCACCCGTCCAACCAGCAGTGGGAGGAGGAGGGGGCTCATGAAGACAGGAGAAAGGGGCTGGAGCTGGACCCACAGGTGCTTCTGGAACCTAGGAGAAACTTACAGGTAGCCCTGGGCTCTCCCCCTGCAGCAGGGCTTGGCAGAACTGCAGGGGAGGCACCTGTAGCCCACAGCTGTGTGGCAGTACCCTCTGAGCCACTGGAAGGGGACAGCTCTGCAAGCAGAAAAAGCCCAGCAAGACCCTGCAGCCTGAGGTCCTGGGCTGGGAGAGGAGCACCGTCAGCTTAGGCTCAGGCCTTGGAGATCTGGTGAACGCAGGCAGGAGGGAGCGAAACATCCAGGAGGACGCAGGATGCAGAGAGAGGGGTGTTAAAGTGAGGCTCTGAGAGGCTGACCGTACACAGCCCGGGTCAGACACTCTGGGAGAAAGAAATCGGGAGCTGGACAGGACACCCTCAGCCACACCTGTGCTGTGTGGTCTTACATGCAATGACTTTGTGGCACGGGCCACTCAGATGTCTGAGAGTCTCTTCCTTGCAGGAGGCCTGGCCCTCCTGTCACCTTGCCCCCAGCGAGGGCCAAGGACCAGGGAAGGGACAGCTTTGTGTCTCGGGGAGGTCAGAAAGGCTCCCACGGGGAGAGAGTTGCTCAGGATCTCTGGTTTTCCTCTTGTATCTGAAACTTTGTTCTATGCTGATAGAGAGGAACGCGCTCGGATGGCTTGTGGCCAGCACATTTTCTCTCCCAAGATATTTATGTCGGTGCGGCTCCTCTGGGAACCAATTCTGTCTGCCTCCAGGACACGCTGGTGGGATGATGGATATGGGATTTGTTGCTTATTGTGAAGGTTTTAAAAATGGATTTACATCTATTTTTGTATATTGATCATCTATTTTTAAGAAATATCGACTGCCTACGTCAGATGGTCAGTTTCCAACTAATTTGCTAAGAGAAGAAGCTGCTATTTATGGAACGCTTAATGGAACGACCATACCTCCTCCCCCAGGTGTCTTGCCCAAGGTCACGCGGCCAGTCACAGGCCAGACTCTTTCCAAGACAGATCCCTGCCACCCTAAGGGCAGCAGAGATGTGGGCAAGCTCGAGAGCCCTGGACAGCCAAAGAGGGACCTACAAAATGCTGGGAGGTGAGCCCACATAAGGTCTGAGGCCCCTGCTCCCCGAAGCCTGGCACGACTGACATTTGGGCTGAAGATTGGCCACATATTTTGTCCTTCTTGGTTCAGGGTAGAAGGGTCCCTCCCTAACTGTGTCCGTGGCTCAGTACATGGGCCCTGCGGCTAGCACCTTCCGTACCTGCTGGCTGTGTGGCCGAGGGGAGTTAGCTACTCAACCTCTGAGTGACTGTCGCCTTCTCCGTCCAACGTGGGTAACGACAGTACGTACATATACAGGCTGACCTTGAGAACTGAGAACATACACGGAAATGCTTTGGACAGCAGACGGCATGGGGTAAGCGCATACAAGTCAGCTGTTATAATGACCATTCTGGGTTGTGTTACCTCATTTAACACACGAAAACAGGTTTGCAAAAACAGACCCAGGCAAAGTGGATTCTGTCGAGGTACGGATTGGATGGAGAAGTTTTTAGTCTATGAATAAACCAGAAGATCGATATGAAAGGAACGGAAACTCATTAGTTAGCTATCTTGGAGATCTGTGTGACGGTGTGACGGGGGATTCCTGCTCAAAGAGCTACAACGTGTGCCTCTGCCCTTGAGATGATTAAAACTGCAGTGGGGGACTGTATAAAAACATGACAAGTTAAAGAGCAAAAGCTTTAAAATAATCGGTTAAAGAGAATAATGGATGTCACAAAGGCTTCTGTGACGAGCTGTCAAACGAGTTCTGCTGATGACAACTGTTAGGAGCTCAAAGGGAGGCGACGAATGGATTGACTGCATAGACTTACAGCTCTTCACGTTAACTTTGATAAAATAGATACACTTTAATTAATGAAGACCTATGCTTCCTACTTTTAACAACTGAAATGCAAAAAGCCCATACGCTTGTTCCTCAAAAAGCTGAACACAGAATTACCCTAGGACCCAGCAATGTCACTCCTAGGTACCTGTACAAAGGAACAGAGAGTGGGGATGCAGAGAGACACTCGTAGGCCAGCGTTCACAGCAGCAGCACGTGCAAGAGCCCAGAGGCGGAATTAATGCAGGGCCCCTCTTCCGCCATGCATACACCATCACCAAACGGTCCCAGGACCAGAGGAAGAGGCCCCGGAGGCCAGGACTCTGTAGAGAGCCCAGTTCCAGAGCGCTTGAGGGGAGATGTGTCGCCCTGTCCTCCATGCTCTGCCATAGCCAGGTCTGTGTCATGAAGACACATACTGTGTCACACAGTATGCCGCTGTGTCATACACGGTGAGGCGGAGGTCATCTCGCCACACAGATACGTGTTCTGCTGCAGGTGCGCGGACCCCGCGTGAAGAACAGAAGCTGGTTTCCAAATGTGTCCTGGGAGCTGGTGTTCGAGTCCTGGTTCCACTGTCCATTCACTGGTGTGACCCGGACAGTGGCCTGGATATTAGTGTGACCCAGGACATCCCTCCACTTCAACCTGCTTTGAAATCTGTCAGGGAAAGTGCTATGAAAGGATCTACTGGGCGGGTCCCATCAAGACTTATTAGTGAGCTTCTGGACTCCGAAAGATGGCTTGCCGACAAGAGTCTCTCAACGGCTGACAGCTCAGTGTGAATGAGCTGTGAGACTTTAGGGCCCTCTCCTGATGGAAACCCTGGTGGGACTTTCCCTCAGAGGCTGAGGATCCTACATGTCAATGTCTTGCTATCTACAAGGAGTGTGGGGTTAAACATCAAGAAATAGTTCATGGGTCCCGCCTTTTGTTTTCAGAGCTCACTATGCCTAATGAGCAAAGAGCCAACAACACAGCCCAGGGCTAATTTATGTATCTTTTTGGGTTTGCCTATGACAAGCGGAAAAGGTGAATTGATTTGATAGCTCTGTTTTTAATCTCTCCTACTGTTAAAAATCTCTGCACTCTGTCCAAATACACTATGCAGATTTGAGGACAAATGGGAAGCTGTTAAATGAGTCACTTTAAAAATGAGCACACATTTGACATCACCACTACGGATTCTTCTGGCTCAGAGGTATTGATTCCACAGGGGTTCATTCCACTACAGTGTCTAATTATTATCGATAGTTTATTAATCTTGTTACGAATTGGGTAATACAATGGAGAGAGAGAGGAGTAGAATGAGAAACATTTCCTTCAATGTCCTCGGCAGAACACCACTTCTGAGTAAAGAACAAAGCTCCCAGAGTTCACAAATTGCGTTGTGTTGTCATGGCAACAGCTGATTTTCATCACTTTAAAATGATGGGAAGAAATAAAGATCTTGGAAGTACAGAAATCAGCCCCGATGGAGGAACCCCTGCTGGAGGAACGGACACAACCGTGGGGCTCCTGCCCTGTCAGGCCCTTTCTGGAATGGGTTTCTGATTTCTATTTGCCAGTCTCCATCAACCCCATCCTTCAAGACCCAGGTCAAAACTCATCTCCACAGATAAACTTTGTGTGACTTCCTCCGTTGCTCTGCTTCCACAGTCAGTGCTGTAGGGGAGAAACAGCACTCTTCTCTAACTACAACACTGATTAATGACCGCAGACAACATTTATTTGATGTACAACTGCTGGTCAAAGTGCTTCGCAGACGCTGTCCCCCTGAGGCTCACTGCAAGACTGCACAGTGAAGACTGCACAGTGAAGACCATTACGCTACCGGCTAGAATACCTAACAGGAGATCTATTCCCTTAACAAAGTCTTAAGTGCATGGTACAGTGCTGCTGACTTTGGGTGTAGGTGTCACCTAACTCACGCCACCGGCCAGGGAAATCCCACTGTTCAATTCTACGAACTTGACTATTTTAGAAACCTCGGGCTAAGAGCTTTTTGCATATTGCAGAATTTTCCTCTTTTTAAGGCTTGACTAGCATTCCACTTTGCGCACGTGCTGCATTTCCTTGACCCATTCTTCTGTCCGCTCATCTGAGGGACACATAGGATGTTTCCACATCTTGGCTACTGCGAATCATGCTCCGGTGAACGCAGGAGTATAGATACCTCTTCGGTCCTGGCTTCGCTCTCCTGGACGGACACTCAGAAGTGAGGCTGCCGGATCGACAGTAGCTCTGGTTTTAATTTTTTGGAGGAACCTCCATAGTTTCCCGCTATGGTCGCATCGGTTTGCGCCCCATTCCTCCCGGTCTGCCCGCATGCTTGTCCACACCTTCTTTGCTTTTGTTTTTTTGGTAACAGCCATGCTGACAGGTAGACGGTGATACTGTGGTTTTGATTTGTGTTTCCCTGATGATGAGTGATTCTGAGCATTTTTTCACAGAGCTGTTGGCCACTTCGAGTTTTCCTTAAGAAATATCTACTCAAGTCCTTAGTGAACTTCGCAGTCAGGTTACGCTTCTCTGCTGTTGAGTTATTCTGGGCTTGCACTCAGTACATCACTCTGCCGCATCATCTCTCTTATGCTCCCCCTTCCTGCCTACAAGCACCAAAAATGCTAACTAAGTGTAACTCCTCCTTCTGGTGCTGGTGACAGTGGTCTTCTCTAATGGGGCACGGGGCTGGCCACAGGGACGGCTGTCTCAGCTGACGGAGATGAGAGCTGCTGACCACCCACCTTCATGGGGGACGCATGCAACTTGCTGTCCTGTTTCCATTCCCCCTCCACCCAGTTAGAAGCACACGGCTGGGTGCCTTGAACCTAGTGAGGAGAGAGGCCAGAAGCCGATGCCTCTAGGCTAATGAGCTCTTTCCAGTGCAGTACACAGCTCTCAACTTAAAGTCATTAGTGAGGCTACAAAAATCTCCATTTTAAATTTGGTGCATATGTTCTATTCAAGTTACATTATGCACACACTGATATCTGTGTGTACCTCTCTCCTTCTCACACACACACGTACGTATTGCTAGGAAGACTGTCATATGTGACCACCTTCTAGAAAATCAGAAGCAAGGCATGGAAGGAGCCATGGTCCCCCCAACCCTCACCACAGAAGCAGGTGTTCGTCCTTCTTCTGCTTCCTCCTGTAACGGGGCCACTGAGCGCTGCTCCGCCTGTGGGACCTGGCCCTTCCCGCCTGCTCCTCCTGCGGACCCACGAGGCTGCGACTGCACAACCCAGGTGGCTCTGACACACGCTGTGGTGTCAGGGCAGGCTGCGGGGGAGCCTCGGGTGTGGTGTCTCTTCTTCAAAATGCAGCCCCTCCACACAGCACTCCCCCCGCAGGGGTGTTTCGAAGGAACAGAGGATGCGGTGAAGTCCGCTTGACTAAACATCCTTCCGTCTCCCCAGAGGAGTCGGACGCTGGGACTGTCCCTCAACCTGGGGCTACACTGTGACTTAACGCTGCAGAACAACACAGCCCCTGCAGTGACACCATGCGTCAGGCTCCCGCTTCTTCACTCAGGCCTACAAACGAGGAGGGGAGGAAGGAGCGGTACGGTGGCCGGTGACCGGCCAAGGGCATGGGGTCCACTCTGCGCTGACCTTGCCCGTGTAATCATAAATGTCTGTTGCCCTCTATTAGGCTGATGTCCATTTTTCAGGCCCAAGTCTTCGGCACAGAAGTTTAGCAGTGTCCTCACTGTGCCTTTTTTTAAAAAGATTTTATTTATTTATTTGAGAGACAGAGATCAGGCAGAGAGGCAGGCAGGAGGAAGCAGGCTCCCTGCTGAGCAGAGAGCCCGCCGATGTGGGGCTCGATCCCTAAGATCATGACCTGAGCCGAAGGCAGAGGCTTTAACCCACTGAGCCACCCAGGCGCCCCCTCACTGTGCCTTTTAAAGAGAGTAATCGCTCGAGATTTTCAATTTCGTATAAAGAACATCATTTAGGGTCAGATTCCTATTTAAAATACCGAGTGACAAAAATGAATCAACCTTCTTAAAGTTTACACTCTGGCAACCTTGGTGCTGGCACTCGGGATCGGCCGCTCACACGCCAAGTGAGGCCGAAAGCGGCTGTGCCCCGACGACCTCAGGAAAATCAAACCTGTCTTCCAGAAATATCCAGAAAACTGAATGAACGAATACGTGAGAGAATAAGAAGGCCGGACAAAATGGTTTCTACCAGATCAGCTGACACGAGCTGCTTTGGTGACACACTTTAAAAATTACCCTCGTGACCGGAGGCTGTGTGGTACAGCCCCTGAAGGACAATTTAGGCAGGAGGCAAGGCTGGCAAAGGGTCTGAATAGTAAGGCACGCACCTGCAGATGTCGTCCCAGGAGATTTCAAGGGAGAGAAGATGGCTTATTCAGCACAGTCAGGTGCTCCTTTAATCAAAATCATTTGTAAATATTTAAAATAGGACTGGTTCTATTACCCCATCCTGGGGGACCCAGAAAAATTCCAGTTTGGTTTTTCTCTCTCCAGAACAATTCTCCAGCCATGCCCATGGGGCCGCCTCTTCCAACAGCAACTCACTGAGGAAAAGCAGGTGGTGGGGTTTGATTGGCCTCCTCGCTTTAAAACATCTTCTCAAAGAATCAGAAGAGCTGGCCTCTGCCCTCTTCCTGGGAGAGCTCCGGGTCGGGGCTGGGTGGATAGACCGTGGACATGACCGTGGGTGAGCACGGTGGTGGTCGGAGGATGGGGCGGGGTGCAGTTTACCGCTGTCAAATTAAGGACTGAGGAGAAATCAGTTGTCTTTGCCAATCATCAAGACTGCCGTCTTTTCAACGGCATGGGACCTGATGCCTGATTCTGCTACTTAGAACCTTCAATCAGTTGGGGTAAGTCATCTACCTTTCTGGCTTTTAGCTTCCTCGCCTATCAAATGAGACAGCTGTGTGCCTCGTCCACCCCATCCAATGATGCACGGGACAATGCAAATGAGAATGCGCAGCCAAGGTTTGTCAGGATACCCCTCACCCTTAATTTGCTCACACCCAGCCTGCGCCCTCCTCGTCTGGGGTCCTCCTCACAAAGCAGGAGCTGCTGACCATCCCCGCGCTCCAGCAACCAACAGTGCCGAATATTGGGGGTCGGGAATCATAACTCTGCCTCGGCATTCCTCTAAAAATTTCTAGGCAATGTCATCTGGTCCCAGAGATTCCACGACACCCTCAATCAGGTCTAACACAGTGGGTCTGCCTTGATTGATCTCATGCTGCCTCTAAAAGCCACTGGCAGCACAGGCGACTGCCACGAGACACTGTGCTTACTGTCCCGGTGAGTGTCGTCGGCCCCCTCCCTCTCGAGCTGCCGTGCCAGGTCACATTAGCAGAAGCAGTCAGCATTTTCGACAGAGTCAGGGCGCAAATCCTGGGGTGAGCAGCAAATGGGAAACGAGGCTGGGAACACAGGAGATCAGAATCAAGATGCTCACAGCGCAGGAGAAAGTGGGTTTGGGAACAAGCAGCAAAGTCTTGACTGTTTGAAAGGGAACACTGGTGGGTTAGAAACTTCCGGCCAGTTGAGGCCAAGAGGCTCCCTGACCTGCATGTGCGGGTGCAACCTTGTTTTCCCAGCACGGAAGCCTTCACGTGCGCTCCTCGGTATCTCCTGAAGCAGACCACCCTCACCGAAGGGGAGACCCTCCAATCCCCTTTCTATTCTGAAAGTCCCTGTCGTCCCGGCCTTGCCCTTGGATCCACCTGCCCCGCTGAGCTCCGGATCCTTCCGGCCTACCTCTGAGGCCCCAGTGCCGCTGGGGCTGGAATTCACAATTTCACCCCCTCTCCTGCTTATCTACACCCTTTGGACCTCTGACCTTAGAAAGTCCCCTCTTCCCTGCTATTTCCCCAAGCTATTTTCCCTTTGAACAGCCACAGTACTCTTCTGGTTTTTACGGGGGCTGATATTCCATTTTGTGTCATGATTTGTATGAGTCGTATCTCACGTATTACCCTGCAAACGTCCCAAGGGCAGAGCCCGTCTACCTTATTTAATGACACCTGCACTGCCTAGCATAAGGTCTTACTCTGGTGAGGCCAATCAATATTTACTATGTTAAGCTTTATGATAATTCTGATTTCTAAGAACAAGTAATCATATATCCTCCCCCTTTTCCTCTCCAAAAGGAAGTCACAGTACCATGGACACATTATACAGTGGTTTCTCTATAAATAAAATAGCTATGGGCTTCTGTCTGATCCCACTCAGACTCAAATCCACTTTCCTGTCTTCTTGGGTCTTAACTTTTTTGTTAAGGCAACAGTCATCTGACCTCTCCAGAGAACATGATTTATGTCTTTCTGCAAGCTTCCCGTCATAGCTGGACAGCTGGAAGCCTTCTCAAGAACTCCCCGGTTCCCGTGTTTGGTGTAACGTTGCAGGTGGGCCGCTGCATTTTCCCGTTTACGAAGCTCTGGTCCTCAGCAGCCCACCGTCAGTCACTTACTGGTACTTGTCCCTCAGACGAGAGCCCGCCCATCAGCTCGTTCCCAGCCCTCCCCCATGTCTCAGATGATTCACAACGAAGTCCTTACATTCTGCCAAGAATTTCAGTTCTGTCTTTCTGGGGCCCTGGGGAGCACTGGGGGAGAAGTCTATGCTCAGGCCTGGCGCAGTGCTCAGCCAGGCAGCCGTCTGATAGGTGGAGAGATCGCTCTCTCGTTCCTCCCTCCTCCTCAGACACGCTGTTCTCTCCTGAGCACATAAGTGGAGGCTCCGTTGTCAATTCGAATCTCATACTTCAAAAACAATAGGCCCTTCTAGTTGATTGTCAGATTTTTAAATTGCTTTTTCTTTTTCCCAGTTGCAGCAAAGGGCTGTGCGGGGCTGCTGGGCCTGTTTTATGGCCCACTCTACAAACTCAGGGACAGGCTGCTGTGGGCTGGGAGAAGCCTTTCTCTTTGTGATGGGACCACCTGAGCCCAAGATATTCCTGGGCTGGGGGAGGGGGATGTGAGACATTGGGGAGGACAGAGTATTCAATCAACGTGGGGATGTTATCAAGAAAGGGAACCGATGCCAGTCCCAGAAGGGCTCTATGACATTCTTTTCTGAGACACACTGAGGACCAGGCTGAGACACTAAACAGGCAGAGAGGACACTGGAATGAGACATATACTAGCTCTCTCATGAAAAACAAAGCAAAATACTGAGTTCCTTCTAAAGACGGGAAGGGGATAGCCTGGGCAGGAGTAGCGACAGCGAGAGGGTTTTAATTAGCCTATCTGTACATTTGGTAATGATTTCAGGTGTGAGAATTTATTATTTCATCAAGAAGATTTGTAATTACTAATTAGTGTCATTGTATTCAGTCAGGGATTGATAACGGGGGCCTAACTGTGATCGTTAAGCTTTGCCTCGGGTCCCAGGACACGTGCTGGCCACCAGCGCTAGACTTGGCAGTGCTCGGCCTTTCCCTTCCCTGCCTCTTGGTCCAGGGAAAGGCTGGCAGGTTGGAGCCGGGCTTGCGAGGCTTTGGGATCTACAAAGCCCCGGGGCCCCCTGGGCTGCAAAAGGCCAGGAGACCGACTGTTCCAGAGGGACATGGTCCTGGGGCTCGTCAGGCAGCCCAAGTACAAACCGCACTCTATTCAAGTCTGGCTGGAAAATGTAGGAAAAGAGGCTTTGGCACCAGGGCTAACAGTCTTACAGATATAATAAATATTCCTTTTCCCTTCCCAGGAAGCATCCACAGAGTAAAATGAGTTCTTACTACTTTGGAATAAACAGTAATGCTCTCTGGGTTGAAGAGCCAACTGGCAGTTTGAAAGATTGGGTTAATCAGACACCGAGAAATTTCTGATTAATTGGACAATTATTTCAAATTCTGAGAGAGCCAAGGCGATGCTAGAGAAATATCCTGACCAACTGGGAATAAATTCAACGGCCCGAAGCAGAGATTTTGAAGCCTACAGGAGCTGAAATACGCCGGCATTGCGTACCATTGCTTTCAGGTCCCCCAGATGTATAGGGACTGTAACTATTTTTCATGACCAAAGTGACTCAAACTTCTTTGGGCACTGAACAATTATGGAAAATCTGTCAGACATTCCCTTGAAATCACTTCAGGACTCTACACCATGGCAAAAACAGAATGTCGGGGCCAGGAGACTGCGATCACCATGTCCGATGATGGGAAGGGGCCCAGTTCCACAAAGCACTGTCTGTGTGAGCCAGCAGCACATGGTGCACCCCGGCCCTGCTCCCTTCTGGCAGGGGGTGGGGGGGACTCACCTGGTGGGGGCATGCTTCTGTTCCTCCTCCTCATCTGTGTCGCTGCTGATGGTGATGACGCTGACTGTGGGGCTGGGGGTATCAGGAATGACAATCGTCTGCCGCTGTCGCTCCCTGGTGGTGCTGGAGGCCCCGTCACCCCAGCCGCACGTGACCGAGGAGCTGCAGGCCGGGCTGTTGTGCACCAGGGCGCAGCGGGGAGGCGTGTTCTCTTTGACGCGCTTGGACCGCTGAGGGGAGCTGACGGCCTGTGAGGAGGACACTTCGCAGGTGGAGACGTTTCTGGAACGACAAAGGCCCATACGCTCAGGGAGGCCCCTGTGGCTCCTCCCAAGGAGCCCAACTGTCTAGGGACACCGGCTTTGTCAAACCTCTGTTACCAAGTGAGAAGTTCAGGGCACTCAGATGTTTTCTGTAACTGCAGAAGCGGCTGCCCTTGGAGCTCATTCATTCAGTCACTTGCTACACACACGACAGCAGAGACCTGGCCTTCTCTGGGCTCTGGTCTGGTGCCACATGCCTGTTCCCAGTGGGAGAAAGGGAGCAGCCAGGGGCCTGAGAAGAGGGAGAGGGCTTGTGCCCAAGGACTGGGCTGGTCTCTGGGGGCAGATGCAGTGCCCAAGGTCTCAAGGTTGTCTGCCCACCCTCCTATCTTCATGGTCAAGGCCTCACTTCCTGAGCTCTGTCCTGTCATTATGCAAATGTACATGGGTCTTGTTTTGAAGGGAGTTGAAAGAAATGTTATTTGCCACATAGAGCCTTGGTTTTCTTGCTAATGGCTGTTTTGCAACTTATGAAATGAAAACACTCACGTCTTTGACACCTGGGCCTCACAGGAAGTTTACCGTCTGTTTGAACTGTAATGAGAAAAACTGGGCAAAATGCAAGAGGGAAAGGTGTACTTAAATAGGGACCTTTTAATCTTGTCTTTGATTGGCTCAGAACTCCTTATCAAATTAACAAATGTAGTGTCTGCTAACTTAAGGGAAAAAAATACCTTTCCCTCTCCCCTCCCCAGCAACCCATGCTGATCTTAGTTTTATCTGTATAGTGAAGGCCCAGTGAAATTTTTAAGACTCTTCTATGTCCTTAGAGATTCTAATACTTCCTAGCCAAAAGGGAGACACGAAGATGAAAATAATTCTGTAGATTTATTTAATTTTCTATATAGCTAGCGTCAGATGTGTTGCTTGCCCCTTTCTGGGAGCTGGCAGTAAGTTTTACTGATAAGATTGTTCCACTGTTTGCACTTAGCATAAACCTATACATTTGTTATTGTTACTGTGTTGCAATTTTGAGATGATGTTTTCACTACCTCAGCAGTTAATGGATCTCCATTTGGCACTGTTAAAGAATAGGGGGCCAGGCTGTACCACCCAACAAGGGAGAGCCTTCTGTTTTCCTTAAGACATTGGTCTTAAAAATAGGCAAATACAAAAATTTCAGTATAATTATATCGATCTTGAAAAGTACTGGCAATGAGCCTTCATAAAGCCAGATGGGTAATGAGTGGGCAACAGGGAGGGGCTTGTCCATGGGTGGGCAGGCTAAGAGTTCTTACTGCCCCTGCTTGACAAGGTGAGCCTTGAGGATGCTAAGCTCAGCCCAGGGTCAGCCTAGTGTTCCGTGTGACCACCCACACCGCTGGGCATGACAGAGCAAAGGGCTGAGATGGTGGCCCCTGTTGCCAGACAATCTAATAATGACACAGCTGTGTTGTCACAGGGCTGCCAGAGATCTGAGATGAATTTCCCAGAACTGTCAGAAATACTCCAGTGAAGAATCGTGAAGAACGACAACTCAAAGGAAGTCAGCTCTTAGGTTAAACTTCAAAGGAGAATGACAAAAAGGCAAGCCTAGTTTCTGGCACCTGGTTAAGCGAGGAAGTAGGAAACCAAAAGTCACTGGACTATTTTATGTACCGGACTTCTTTCTCTTGAGCAGCCTATTCTAAATAAGCAATTAAGTGCCTCCAAGTCAGTGACTCTGGAGAAAAATGTAGGAGCAATTCTGCACCACACGACCTTGATCGCGATTTTTTTTTTTTTTAAATTTGGAGATCTTTTTAAAAGACAAGTTTATTGAGGTATAATTTACATTCAGTAAAAGTCATCCTTTGGAAGTGTTGGGTGAGTTCTGACAAAGGTACACATAGCCCTGCCAATCCAGAGAACTTTCCTGGAAAGTTCCCTCAGGCTCCCTTTCTGTCAATCCCTTCCTCTCCCACCCAGTACTCCCTGGCAACTCCTGATCTACTTTTGTCTTTTCCAAAATGCCATCTAAATGGGATCATGTAGTATATGGCCTTTTCTGTCTTATTTTAAGAGTTCACTGAGGTGAAACTGGATTGAAAGGGACTGAAAAAGATTATTCTGCTGGTAATATCTATGATTAACCAAAATTATTGCATATTTTTAAAGAAGCAGCTAAGTGAGATTGATTTTTGACCCTGGATATCAAAGAAAGAACATTTCTCTACCGTTCATTAAAAAAAAAAAAAAAAAAACAGTATTATGATTTCCAAAGTGCAACTTCAGAGGCATGTCTGGGTGTTTTATGCAGAAGAGAAAGGGCACAAAGGGCTTCAGATGAAGGCGCTGGACACTGGAAAATCCCAGGCCCTCCCCGTGGGGAGCGGGCACCACAGCGAGGATGGTAAGGCAAGTGGCAGGTTAGAGAAGTGAGACTGAATGTCGCCTTCAAGCCCTAGTGCTGTGCAGTGGTAGGACACATTCCGAAAACATTCTGCCGGCCACTCCCTGTCCCATGCCTGGGACTCGGAGCACATGCCGGAGCACAGGCTGACACTCCTAACGCTAAGAGATCTCCCCGCTCCAGGGCAACTCTCACCACCTACCTCGCAGAGGACTGGTGCTGCTTACTCTTCCGGGAGGAGGTGGTGCTGGTTGGCTGCTGCCGCATCACGTGGGCCACGCCCACATTTAAGGGCTGGGCGGCTGGAAGGGTCACATGACCAGTCAACAGCGTAGGCTGCTGCATGATGGGATTGTAATGGCTGCCGTGAGCGTGGGTGTTCCTGTGTGGGAAAACAATGGTTAAACAAGGAACTTTACTGGTTTTATAAATATGGAGCTGATTTTTTTTTTTAAGGTTTTTAAAATTTATTTGACAGAAACAGAGAGGGAGCACAAGTAGGCAGAGCAGCAGGCAGAAAGGAGAGGGAGAAGCAAGCGCTGTGCTGAGCAGAGAGCCTGATGGGGGACTGGACTCCAGGACCATCATGCCCGGAGCCCAAGGTAACCGCTTAACCCACGGAGCCACCCAGGTGCCCCTGGAGCTTCTTTTTTAGGATAAAGGTTCCTCCCCAGTTAAAAGCCAAATTAAAAAAGTTGACTCCCACGAGCTCATGGGGTTGTTGAAGAGATGAGCTCATCAGATCAGCCTCCCAGGTGCGATGATGTTTAAAGGAGTGGGCAGAAACCCAGTTTGTTGGTGAGTGAGAAAGAGGACATTGCAACTGGGAAGAATGTTGCAAGATCACCTTAAGTTCTGGGGAGAGAAGATAAATAGTCCCTCTACCTTTTAAAGTCCCCAGACAGGTGACTGTGTGTACATTTTTAGAGTTTGTGAGTGACTTTAATGGGTTATCACAGTCTGTGAAGTAGGAGATAATGGCAATGCTATTTTATAAATGAAAAAATTGTAGCTTATATTAAAAAAAAGGAAACAACTTTGAAAACTAGACATTGTACGTTCTTGCTGTTTGGAAATGTTAACATTCTTTTGAATTCTCTCCTGGCTAGCACAATGCTCAAGCATGTAGCAGCTGATCAATTAATTACATGCTTGCTGAATGAACAATTAGATTAACTGAAGGTTGACTAGACGTGTACAGAATTTGGTACTAAGTCAAAATTAGGAAGACACATGTTGATAGAGGTACTACTGGTAGCCATTTTCCTGAAAATGGGTTATCTTTCAAGAGTTCTTATGATCTGGGTTGTGTGGAGCGCAAAGGCTTATTTTTCCACAGAAAGATTAAAGGTGGTGATTAATTCAGAGACTTGCCCTTAAAAGCCCATTCAGCACCTAATAGAATTAAAAGTTGAAGGAGAATTTACTTGAATTTAAAAAACATTATAAAAATCATCTTTGCAACTTGGGGAAAAGGATGAATAGGAAAAAAAAAGGACTATACAAGAGTGTAGAGATTTTGATAGTGTTTTTGGACATTTACACTTAGAAACTGATGTTATGGCTTCTTGAGTTTGTAGCTGCTGTTTCTTCTACAGACATGGC
The DNA here is from genome assembly GCF_011764305.1 of Mustela putorius furo. Classification (NCBI taxonomy): domain Eukaryota; kingdom Metazoa; phylum Chordata; class Mammalia; order Carnivora; family Mustelidae; genus Mustela; species Mustela putorius. Next base: position 92,474,175 of record NW_025421998.1, read on the forward strand.
ATTCTTTTGACACAAGTCTAGCACCAGTACTTCTCTTTAATTTATTAGCCATGGTTATAGATGTTCTTTGGCCCACACATGAAATGGAGAAGAGACTGGAAACAAAGTGTCAGCTTTAAGCGTTTCCTGTGGTAACCAGGTAAGAGCTATGGAGGTAGGAGGAAGAGGAAAATCTATATGAGTGAGTATGTGAGTTTTGCTAAAATTAAATGAGCTATAAATGCTGAAAGACACAGGAAAAAGTAGTACAGCATATATCTGTGGTCTTTTAGGAGAAAAGGGGGAGAGAAAAAAACCAATTGGTCAGACAGCTTTTCCACTTGGTTGCTGTTCCTAATGAGCTGGAGAGGGAAGACAGTCTCACACAGCACCAGCCAGTGTGAATGGGGGGAAGGGAAGATAACAGATCTGTTTATTTATTCATTGCCTGTCCTACAGCAGATGCTAGTTTAATACATGTTAAATATAGGTCAAGTGCTTTGTATTTTATCTTAATTTAAACCTCCTAGCCATTCTATGAAGTAGGGATTATTATCCCCACTTTACTGAAGAAGAAACTGAGACTCAGGTTAGGTAACTTTCCCCAGGTCCTGCAGAACCAGAACCGAACCACTGCTTTGAAAGTGCTTCCAGTGAGTGGGGATGGACTAGGTGGGTGTTGTCAGTGGGAAGTGAGTCGGGCTGCAGGAAAGAGCCTGTGTCCTCTCTTGTTTCTACCAGTCAGAAAATTAAATGGAGGAAGAGAGGAAGCTGCCTTTGAGGCTTGGCTGGTGGGTGGGGGTGGGGAGGAGGGTTCTGTCTCCACGTCTTTTTGTTATACTGAGAGCGCTTCAATCACCATAGCCTTTTGGATCCGAAAAAGAACCTCAGGGAGGCTCCATGGTTGGTATGGAGTCTGTCCGAAGGTGGAGGGATGCCCTGATGTTTGGGCTGAGAGAGCCCAGAGGGCCATGGGAAGCTGGAACAACCTGGGGATTGCCATTTGGCTCTGCTCCGGTGAAGGGGGCAGTGGTAGTGTTGGGATGGAGAAGCGGAAAGTGGCCATAAAAACAAGAGAGCAAGGTGCTGGTGAGAAAGCCAGTGCATAGGATGGGCGGGGTGCTGGAATCAGATACAGGGCACAGTGGGCCGGTGGCTATCAGCTGCGGGCCTCTGACATCTGTGGAAAATGGACTTTGGTCTATCAGATCTCACTATTAACTGAAGAGACACATTCAGCAAACATGCCAGAGTTTACCATTCCAAATAAAGCCCCATTCTGTCAGGCTTTCCCCTGAGAGGTCAAATTCAACTCCAGTGTGCCCATGTCTCCAAACACCTTGAGAGCACTTTCTAGAATTGCTTTGGAGCCTCAAGGACTCCCTGCTGCATTCTTTTACTGCTGACACATCTTTGTTCTCTGGGAGTGGAATTTAATTCTGAGAAACAAACCAAAAATCATCCAGAGGCAAGTCTGTGAATTACACGTGTGACCAAACGATGTAACTGGATTTGGGGTCGATGGCGGCCAACTGACCTTAAGGTAAAGAAGCTGATTTTCTTGTGTCCTGGTACAGTTATTGAAAAATGAACTCTCATTACACTGCAGTCGTATTCCACATAATCTTCCTTTTACTTTAAATAGTTCTCTCTAAGCCATGGAACTGACAGCATGGGCCTAACCAGGAGCCCTCTGAGTGAGCAGTGGACATGCCTCTCATCCCAGATATGCCTGCTTTCGTGCTTACCTCCAGTCGGCCAACTGCTGGGTGCCTGCCATGGTCTCGGGAATGACAGTCGCGTGCTGCACAGACGTGTGGGTGGCCACTCCGGTCAGCTGCTGCCATGCCGGGGGAAGCAGGATTTGCTGGGTCCCACTTGGCCAGGCCTGCTGCAGAACAGAGGACGTGTGCCATCAACACGTTTGTTAATCACACAGTCTGTCTGCCTGAGTCAAGTCCTGATTGGGCCTGGGGCTGAGCTGGACCCTGCAATGGGTGTTCAAGGGGAGACCCAGTCTTTGGCCTTGAAAACTAAGTTAAGGGGAGATCAAATCGGTGACCTACACAGAAGATAGTAAGTACACGGGCACAGAGTCATATGGAAGGGATTTATTCGCGTGGAAGAATGATTTGTTTAGAAATTCGCTCTAAGAACAATGCTCAAGGTTTCCCAAAGTTCACTTCTGATTTGTGCTGGTACGTAGCTATGTGCAGGAGACCGAAACAGCTGCCTTGGGCCACACAAAGGTAACTTTCTGCCCTCAGGAAGTTTTCCATCTCATATCCTTTATTTTGCCTTTTGTTTAGGAATTAGAATCTAGACCTCCAACTTGTGTATCTTCTTAACCTAAAGTAACATAATTCTGAGATCACCAGACACTTGCCCACACCTGAGAGCAAGCATGAAGTAAAAAATTCTCAGCTGGGGACTTAACCTTCACTGAGAATTACCCTGATCCACCAAAGCCAAAATGACATATAGTTAAGCAAGACACTGCTTGATTCTTCATAAATTTTAAGCTTTTTCTAAGAACTCTAAAATGAACTTTCCCGATTCTTCCTTAGAGTCACTGGCGGGCGGGGGTTGGGGGGAGTGGTTTGCCTGGTGTCTGCACTTCCTGTATTTTTAGTCACTCTTCTGCTTACCTTTGGTTAGTAAATGATTCAGACTAAACACTGTTGTCCAGAGTTGGACACCTAAAGGAACACCGCTAAGGTAACATACTTCTTGGGCGGGTCAAGAATTTAAAGATTCAGTTACATGTTGTTCTTTCCAGTGGGCTGGGTATCACTGACATTGGATAAATTCTCGAATACAGTGCTCCACTGACCTCATCTTTAATAGGTGCATTTTGGCTCTTATGTACAGACAAGCACTTCTGGAAGGGAATCACGAACTTGAGTCAAAACTTAAGAAACAATGATGTGTATAAAATGATGCAACACACTTTAGATCTGAGTGGATGGTCCACCTGGTCCATCCTTTTCACTGTGCAGATGAGGCCAGTGAGATCGCGCCTACCTTTTTTACACTGCCTCTTTGCTTACTGATCTGTTTTGATACAGGCAAAAAGCTTAGGGACCACAGTTTATACAGTAAGTGTTTAATAAATGTTTGTTGATAAAATGAAAGAAGCAAATCTACCAAGGTAATTAATTATCATTAACTATACTCCACGTTTAATGAATTCAGACACGGCAGAAAAATAATTTAATTGATTAAAACAGTTACAAGCTCAAAAAGTTAAATGACTAATAATTTTGTTGCAGTAAGGTTTATACTGACTTGGAGGCTCATTTCAGCTTACCAGAAAAGCATGTGTTTTGACTATTACTTCTGAATTATAAATCTTGATATTAAGTCAAGGATATCATTTTCCCCCTACATTCCCCAAATGGATGTTAACGTTTTACCTCAAAGAGACAGGGTGAAGGCTGTATTTGCCGCCTTCCACTGAATGACAGGTTCAGCTCATGGGAGATGAACTTCACTCTTTTATGATTACTTGTGTACACTTCTATAACTTATGCTTTAGTACTACTTTATAATTTATAAGATTAGAGCTAATATTTTTTTTAAGAGTCTATTTATACATTTGAGAGTAAGTGAGAGAGAGAGAGAACACATGCTCTCACACACGAGCGGGGGTGGGGGGCACAGGGACAGGGAGAAGCAGGCTCCTGGCTGAGCAGGGAGCATGATGTGGGGCTTCATCTCGGGACCCCGGGACCATGACCTGAGCCAAAGGTAGACACTTAACCAATGGAGCCACCCAGGCGCCCCTAGAGCGAATACTTCTTGATGCATACTGTGTGCCAAGAACAGAGCTAAGACCACAGATAGGTATCTGACTTCATCTTTGTGTGTGTGTTACAGATTTTATTTATTTATTTATTTGAGAGAGAGGACAGGAACAGGGGAGAGGGAAGCAGGCTCTGCACTGAGTCCAAAGCCAAACGAACGTGGCGCTCAATCCCATGACCGTGAAATCAAGAGTTGAACGCTCAACTGTGGGGCCCCCCAGGCACCTCAAGTTTCTGACTTCATCTTTATACCAGTTTTGTGAGGTAGGGACTGTTATTTCTCCCCATTTCTCAGACAGATAAACAGAACTACAGAGATGCTAAATCACCTGCCAGAAATGTAGGAAATGAAACATTTATTGCTCTCTTTCTTTCTTTTTTTTTTTTTTAAAGATTTTATTTATTTATTTGACAGTATTGCTCTCTTTCTCTAAACCCAACTGAAATGATAGTGAAGGAATAAATAATATAGAGATCTGTAAGGACAAAGACAACAGAGGAGACAACAGTTAACAAGATCTTAGAAACTGGAAAACAGACGGGCAATTACTGAGTTATCCGAGGTCAAGTCTGTGAGAGTCCTTTACCTTTCAGTTTGCAGACCCAAAGTAGGAGGCTGGAGGATTCGCTCTAGGAAAACTGACTAGTCCAAGAGGAAAAAACTACAGATACTTTGGAGGATCAGGGAATCTGCCAATGAAAATGCTGGGCTCAGTCCTTATCAGACTAGAGAGAAGCCTGCATTCAGTAGTCCGTCCTCACCCTCCTGTAGCTTTCAAATTTAGTTTTTTAGTGCTTCAGTCTTAATATGAATGAACAGCCGGGGCGCCTGGGTGGCTCAGTAGGTTAAGCCTCTACCTTCCGCTCAGGTCATGATCTCAGGGTTGTGGGATTGAGCCCTGTATCGGGCTCTCTGTTCAGCAGGGAGCCTGCTTCCCACCCCCCTCTCTGCCTGCCTCTCTGCCTACTTGTGATCTCTCTCTCTCTGTCAAATAAATAAATAAAATCTTAAAAAAAATACATGAATGAACAGCCAAGGACAACCAGATATTAAAGGAAGCTTCTAACATGAGTCTAAAACAAGAAACTCAGAGGAAACAAAAACAGTGTAGAAAACAGAAGAAAATTTCCCAAACCTTAAACCATCCTCACAGAGTTAAAAAAAAAAAAAAAAAAAGAATTATACACACACACACACACACACACGAAACATGATCATATACAGGAATATATATCTGTTTGTCCATATCTGTATTCAGAGAGTAAGAAAGAATTCTTAGAAATGAGAACTGTTAACAGAAGTTAATTCCATACAAGGTTTTTAGAAAAAGCTGAAAAAGACCTCTTGGAAAGAAGCACAGATAGAATATATATAGAGAAAATAAAAGATGAAGATCATTAGATTCATTCAAAAGCACCAACATCCAATTAGGAAGAATTTCACAAAGAGGAATCAGAGAAAGTGCTGGCTTTGGCGGCACACATACTGAAATTGGAACAATATGGAGAAGACGAGCGTGGCCCCTGCACAAGGATGCCATGCACATTCTCGAAACGTTCCTTACTGAAAGAAGAGAGAGAGAAAATGGAGGGGAAAAACTTAAAGAAAAAATAAAAAACAAACTTTTAGACTGAAAGGGCAAACAGGGTCCAAGACAATGTATGAAAAAAGACCCATGAGGAAGCATATAGTCACACAATTTCAGACCAGTGTGGACAAGGAGAGTCTTAAGAGGGAGGAAACTAAGCCAATGGAAAAATGAAACCACCGTTAACTCCAGGACAAACAAGCTGCACAGGAAAGGAAGAGAATCAGAATATATTATGAAGCTCAGCAGAGAATAGTATATACAACTGAAGATAATAATTATGTAAATAATGCAGAGTGGTTCAAAAAGAAACTTCCTTGGGAAGAATGGGAGAGCGGAAGAGCGTGAGAGAGAGAGACAGAGGGAGAGGGACAGTGCATGGCTGGGCAGGTGCTGGGGGGATGGGGTGGTCTGGGGGCCAAGTCTTCATCTTCCACAGTAAGACGGAAATTCCAAAATGGAAATGTCAGAAAAAAGTAGTTTAAGCATGCTATTTAGAAACTTGGAGTTAAATGACAAAACAGTGAAAAGTTATTTTTGGGGGGATCGGAAATTGGGGATGGGATGGAGCAGGGCACTATTTTCTTGTAAGTTTATTCACTCATTTAACTTTAAAAATTAGGTGCATGTATTATTTTGGAAAAAAAAAATTAAAAATAACTTCCCTAAAGTCACATAGCTGGCAGATGGTGGGACTGGCCTCTGACTTGTAGGCAATCAAATCCCAGAGCTCCTGCCCTCAGCCACCACACTACCTCTCTTCATAGCAAGGATACACAGAAACGATGCCTCTATTGAAGATCAGGGACTCGAGGTAAATGCATGAAAGTAGCATGGAAAAGCCTTCCTTATTCATGAACAATTCAGACACCAAGCAAGACAGAAGCAGAGAGCAAGACAGAAAGGTTAGACAGACTCATTGCTAAAAATGTTACTAGAGGAGGTTTTGAGTGAGAAGCAGTGAAGTTTTAGATTTTGGACAGTTTAAGAAGTTCCAGCCAACTGTTTGTCCTTAGGGGAGCATTTAAAGGGATTCAGATAATAGGACTTGACTGGCTAGAAGGCACCTTAGTCGTGAAAGGCTGTGGTCTTCCATGAACCTCCATATTTTGGACAGGGGTGGGGGTTGGGTGGGGTGGGGTTGGGGGGATGAGAGAGAGCTCCAAATTCCTGTTCCAGCCTTGTTGGAACAAGTCGAAAAGGGTTTTGGACCCCGCCATTTGAAAAGTGAGATAAATTCAATACTGTCTAATCTGAGCCCGTATTTCCCGCCTCTCTGTCTTTACACACTCGTTCCCAACTTCTGATGGTGGTCTGGGTGCGAGCTCTGGTTTGAGGCCTGAGAGGACAGAGGTGCCAGCCGCCGCTGGGCGGTACCAACAAGGCTGTACTGGTAAGAGTCTGGGAAGACCACTCCCAGATCACTGACACAAGAGGGTGTGAGTTCACTCTGGCCTTCGGTGCACATGTCCTTGCCCCCCCCCCCCACCCCCCCAGAGAGACGGTCTCCCTCTGAAGGACGTGAGAAGCGGCTGGAAGGTGGGGAGGAAAAGGCAAAGCAAACAAAACGAATGTGAGGACTGGACTGAGAAGACTCCGTCTCTAAACTTTCACAAATACAATCCTTGGAAAGGTTTAAATATTTGTAAAAAGAATGATGCCCACTTGCTGGATATACTTAAGGTAAGGAATAATATTTGGGAAGCCTCTGCCTGATACCTAGAAATTTACCCAGAGGAACATGAAGGTGCTAGTTTAAATGTTTAGTTACTGCTTTTTTAAAAAGCCACCAAACGAGTTTTATAAGTTAGCTTAACTTTCATCCTTTGAAGGCACCAATTAAAAATACCAGGAGAGCTCTACCCTTCTAGGCTGACATACCGCTGTAGATTAAGTGAACAGAAACAACCAATGGACAGAAAGACACACGGTGACACTGGATAGTACAGGAAGTTTTTTTAAACCTAATATAAGAAATCTTTGCATGTCGAGACACATTGGTCTACCGTGGTTTTTTGTTTTTTTTTAAAGATTTGATTTGAGAGAGAGTGCATGAGCGGGTTGAAGGGTAGAGGGAGAAGCAGACTCCCCGCTGGGCGGGGAGCCTGACTCAGGGCTCAATCCTGGGGCTCCAGGATCATGACCTGAACCGCAGGCAGACGCTTAACTGACTGAGCCACCCAGGTGCCCGTATCGTGTCCTTTTTAATGGCTACATGGTGTTCCATTTTATGCACACACATCAATTTACTTAACAAATCTATGATGAACATTCAAATTGCCCCTAGTAGTTCCGTGTTATAAACACTGTAGAGACTAAACTCTTTGTACAGGTATTTTTTGTTCCCTCTCCCAATTAGAGCTTTAGGTTAAATCCACTTGGAGATTTACAGCACTCTAGGGACTCTCTTTCAAGTAGGCAAAGGTAAAGCTCTTCCCTGCTATGATTAAAGGACAAGCAAATTCAGAAATGCTGAGCCTACAGGTTTTCCCCAAACCGAATAATGAAGAATGACTAGGTTAGCTAATAAGAATGCTAATTATTGTTTCTTTCAGAAATGATTTCTGGCTTGCCAGGGTTAAGTGGGCAAACAAACAAAAAATCTGTAAGTATGTGCAAGTTCTATAGGTTTTGGCTCACAGAGGAGGAGCACCGGGAAGCTGGTCTGGATTTCTGCCAATCAAAGAAAATAAGAACAAGATAGTTGGCCCCTGGAGTGAGCTTATAGTTCTTTCTCTTGATCTTTCTTGGCCTTTTCCGAACTCCCCCCTACCAAACTGTGTGAGCAAAAGGAAGCTCTGAGGACTGGTGAGCGAGGCAGAAGTAGGCGGCCTACTTTAAATATGGAAGGTTCTCTGTTTATAAACTTCCAGCAACACAACTCCGTAGGCCATCAGAAAGTGGTGTCAGTGGTCACTACAGGGCCATTTTGGACACAAGAACAGAGATGAAGAATGATACATATCCACCTTAAATAAGTTGTTCCAGAACACAGAAGAAGAGGGTAATTATATCCAGCATACTATACTGTGTGAGACTGGGATGACCTCGAAGCTCAAATTAGATAAGGATTTTGTAAGAGAAAGAAATTATAGGTGACTTCTCACTTCTGAATATAGATAAAAAACACTAACCACAGTATTTACAAACAATCCAGTATTGTAAAGCGTAAATGCGAATCAAACACACGTGATCAAATGAAGCTCATCTCAGAAATACAAGGACAGTTTAACATTAAAAACCTGTTAATGCAACTTGTCATATTAGCAGATGAATGAACAAAAACCACATGAGTATTTTAATAAATGCATAAAGAACATGTGATACCATTCAAAAGGTAGCAAGCTTGGTAAAGTTTCTGTCAAATACCAATGGCAAACAAAGTATGGCAAACTGAAGAATCCTCTAAAGTTAGGTACCAGTCAAGGATGTCCAGCGTCCACACTGTTGTTGAACGTGGCTTGAGGTGCTGCTGCACAGTGGTAGGAGGATTATGGAGGAAGAAACAAAGCTAGTAAAAAGGTAGAATCCATAAGAAATCCACAGGAATTCACAGAAACAACCAGAACTACTCAGAGTTTAGAAGGACTGCTAGATAGGGGCACCTGGGTGGCTCCAGTCATGATCTCAGGGTCCCGGGATCGAGCCCCGTGTCAGGCCCCCTGGTCAGCGGGGAGCTTGCTTCTCCCTCTCCTTCTGCCCCTCCCTCTGCTTGTGGGCACACATGCGCACACGCATTCTCTCTCAAATAAAAAAATAAAATTTAAGAAAAAAAAAAGGACTACTAGATATAACAAACTGAGTAGAGCCAACAGGTTTCATCCTGGAAACCAAAAGCAAATAATCAGAAAAGAAAATTAATAGAATTATTAATAGTGACAAAACCTGCTAAATATTTAGGAATTATTCCAAAAAAGGGAAACTTTTAATGAAAAGAGTAAAGGATAAATATACAGCTATGCTCTATTTTGTGCATGAAATGACTGAACACCATAAGGATATCAGCTTTTCCTCAGGTAAATACAAAATTTAACCCAGGTCCAGCAAATACAGTTCAGGGCCTTTTGTTTTGTAATGACAGTTGCTCAATGCTGTGTAACTCTGAGCCAGTGATTGTTTTGTTTGTAAGACTGATAGTTAAGTTCATATGGGAAGTGAAGGGACAAAGCTGACAAGGAAATTCTGAAGAACAAAAAGGAAACGAGGCTTTCCCAGACAGCAAGAAGGGTGCCAGCTTTAACAGACAAGACAGCGGGGCCATGAGAAAGGCCAACTGAGTAGGGAGCCCAAGCACATCTTTGCAATTCTGCTACATTAAAATTAAGCCTGGAAACTTCTATTCAACAGAAGATACCATATATGAACTGTCTGTAGGAACACTCTGAGAATAGGCTTTGGGAACCTACTTTATTTACAAATTAATGTGCTTCTAAACTAACAACATTTGGGTTAAGCAATCCTTGCTGTCCAACAATGGAAACGATTCTGTAGAAGGGTTTGTGTCCTGATGCTCTCACCGGATAGCTATGGGACTCTGAGGCAGGGATTGTGCCTGTTTTCTCTATTTGTCACCTGGAGACAGATACCTTACTTATCATGCTGTTGTGGGGATTAAATCAATTAACAACTATAAAGTGTCTGGCATAATGATGATGTATTTGTTTGAGTGCCGTTAAAGACGGATGACTGTTATTACTGCGTCACTCTGTTGCCTTAAATTTCCACAACATGTTACACATTTTCAACCACATTCACCTCTGTGTTCTCATTCTGCCTTCAGAGTACCTATGTGAACAGATAAGGAAGGTTCCAGCTCACAGCTTCTGTGATCCTGGCTTTTCAGCTCCGTATGAAATAAGGAGATAATCTCTAAGGTTCTTTTTGGCTCTAAAAAATCATTTCTATTTTATAAGAAAGAAATTCAAGGCAAAGAAATGTTAACTGACTTGCCTTAGGTCACAAAGTTATTAGCAGAGTTAGGATTAAAACCTATGTCTCCCATATTAATTTGCATTATAAAGCTACAATAGTAATAATAATTTCCCCAGACTCTCCCTGTGTCTAAATTTCTTTGTGGAATTATAAGCAAGATACGTAGGAAGGTGATTCACCTGGGGATCATTCAGAATATTACTGATCTATTCTAATGAGTCAAAGCACCTAACTCATCGCCAAAGAGGGAATTAGTGGAGATCTATCTCTTTTGTGAACAACATTAACACGGATAATGGCAGTACGAGTAATAATAAAGAAAGAATTACCTGGGCGAGCAGACCTGGTTGGATCTGAAGAGGCTGCGCTCCTGGGGCTTGAGTGACGATGGGCACGGCATTCTCCATTCGCACGGAATAGCCAGCGTGCTTCGAGGGCGAGGCCTGCAATCCTGTTCCAGACCCGGGGAAGGGAGAGAGGGGTTGTTGGGGGGTCAGAAACTGCTGGATGTGAAGAACCTTCCTAGCCAGCTGGTTGGGTCTCCTCTGCCCCGCCAACTCCAGTCCTCACCAGCTGTCACCTGGCTCTTTGCAAGTCTCCCCTTTAGTTTCTAACTTAAAAATTTAAAAGCCATAAAAAACCCAACTTTGAACATTTTTGGAGATCAGAAGGTCAAATTAAGGAGTCTGTAAAAGCCTGAAGGGGAACAGTTATGCCAACAAATCACAGTAGAAAAATGGTTTCTAACATGTAAATACACTTGGGGTCTGTCAGAGCCAGGGGTGTCGGGAAGAGTGTACGAATCCACTGGAACGGCATCGACACTGGAAGGGCACCGACTCTGAAACTGAGCCACCACACACAGGTGTACACAGTCGGGGGAGCGGAAATAAACACTTGAGATTTCTGGATACATGGTAACCTTGTGCACCTCAACTCTGGCTTCTTCGAGCTCTCAGAAGAGCATTGGGGGTTGTGTGGCTCATGAATCATTTGGGGGACCAGCCTAGGAGGTACTTTTCAGGGAGATTTGTGTTTTGCATGAGAAAGGAGGCTACACTGGCGGGCAGAGTGGCAACTCTTTCCAGATAACCGCCCAGAGGATATTTTATCGGACGAAACATAAGCTGACATCAGCTTAACAACAGAAGCGCAGACAACACGCTCCTTTAGAGACAGCTGGCCAGGGACCAAGACACCAGCAAGGTGGGGAGAAAAACAACTTGGTGCTGAGGCTTAAGTCCTCTTGTTTCTAGGCTGGCTGAAGCAGGAGAGGGGCCCTCAAGTTCAGTGATGCCAGCAAACTGCGGGTACCAGGGCCCTGGAGGTCCCGCAGTAAGAAGCAGGTGAGGGGCCGCGTCTGCTGGTCCTCACCTTGGAAGCCGGGCGGACACACGATGAGAGCTTGCTGGAAGGGGTCGGGCCGGGCACAGATCTGGGCTGTTCCCGTCTGCAGCGGCATGCTCCGCTGGGCCACTGCGGCCATGGACGCCGCTGAGGGCTGGTAGAGTGCAGATTGGTAGTTTAGTATGGAGACTTCGGGATTGGCTAAGGAAAGAGTGGCACTGGTGGAGGTGGGAGCCTAAAGGAGTGATGGGGATTAAACAAAAATAAACAAAAATAAAAAATGAGGGAGGTGGTATGTATGCTGGGAGCCACGAGTCTAAAGCAAATAAATGAACTCAAAAGAAGAGCAAACGAATAAAAACCAAGAGCAAAAAAGCAAAAACAGAAGGGGGTGGAGACACTGCTGAAGTCCCAGGGAGAAGCGGGCACCTGTAGCCACAACAGAATCACCCTTGGTGCTTCCACTCACGCCAATTCCTAACATTGGCGGGGCTCGGCCGAGAGGGCACACTGAAGCTTGCGTAACGGAGGTCTAAAAATTGCAAAGTTAAAAACCAGGCCAGGAACTATTTATGTTCTGCCTTTCTGCTTTGACAGATGTACTTCACAACTACCTAGAAGGCCAGGTTTGAGTTCAGGACTCTTAGATTGCCTGGGTTCCGCACCGGACCATGGTGATGGGGTGAGGAATGGGCGAGGGCAGGGGAGGAGACGAGAGCTGACCTCCTGCTTCCCTTCCTGCCCCAGCTCCATCCCACAGCTTGGGTGCTCTGGGTGCACGTATGCGGACCTGCCAGCTCACACGTGCAAGCTCTGTTCCCCCTTCCCATGGGGCTGGTGGCACAGTCTGTACTCAGGAGGATGAAGCAGGAGGAGGCCACCTGCAGGCACAGGCACAGAAGCGCGCACACACACACACACACACACACACACACACACACGGAGGAAGGCTGTGGGAGGCCTCGGAAGGGGGCCCTCCTGCTCGGGCCTAAGGCGAGTACTGCTTACAGAGCTGCTCAGACGGCTGCAGAGCATGTAACTGCAAATTAACCCGCTCTAGAAACAGCCAGGGAGAGGGACCCACTGAGCCTGGGGCTTCCTGTTGGAGTCTGGAGCATTCTTACAGTAGTGTTCGGCTCCGAAGGCTGGAAGCCAGAGGGGAGAGGGCCGGTGGGTCAGGAGAATTTAAGTGGGGAGGAGTTAAATAAACTCTGAAATTATGTCCTCTCTCCTGCATCTTTCGGAAAGAGACATCATTTAAGAACGAACGTCCGTGGGAAGCATGGAAACGCAGTTCTGAACTGGAAATTCTCTGGCTTTGCCCCATCTCAGCCTTCTTCACGCTGATCCCGCACACGCTAGGGGGAGCAGGGCGTCTGCGTCCTCAGATTCAACATGGCTTACAAGTTTTGCTGCTAGAGCTTCCGGGGACTGGATAAGGAGGCAAGAGCCACACGGGTATCTTGGACACATGTAGAAATAGAATTTTAAGAAGGTACGTATACATCTCAAAATTGGTAAGAAGGATAAAATCTCACTTTACCAAAAAAACCCCAATTCATTTTACATTTTTATTTGTTTCAATACTTAGACTTTATGGTGAACTTTTGTGCAAAGCAAATTAATCTGTTTGAAAGTAATCGCTACGTTAGGTGACCTACATGTTTGGATTTTAAGATACGTGTTATCACAGTAAGTGGCTGTTTTGGGCTTCCAGGTAGCGTGACTGGGAATGTATGTGGGAGGCGTGTGTGTAAGCACCTGTGTTTCATAACTGCTGACATGCCTTATGTTTCCTCTCTGTTCTCTCTGTGCCCGCTGTCCTGGAGACCCTCCTCCTCATACACATTTCCCGCTGTCCCTTGGGCTTCCCTCCTTGGGGACCAACAGGCGAGTCCCACGAGGGGCAGCTGTGGCAGCTCCTGTGGCCGCCTCCTTCAACTCATCCATGGGACCTGACTCTCTAATCCCGACTTCTTTAGCTGGGGGTCTCTCTCTGGTCTCTCTCTCCTGGGCTCTGTTTAGTGAGTTCTGGCCTCCACTTTCCCTTTCCAGTTCTTCTTGGGGCTGAGGCTAGAACATTCTTTCCAAAAGACTACCTTGTGCCTGTCACCCTCTGCCCCCAAATCTCCAATTACTGTCTAATGAATACTGTCCACGCACTTCAGTCCGGCATGCCTTTCCCATGGTTTGGCCAAACCTCCCCTCCGAATTTATCTCCCTCTGCTCGCTGTGCTCACGGCACCAGCCAGAGTCCACTCACTGCGGGTTAGCGTGGTGCGAGCGCGGGCCCTGCTGACTCACACACAGCCTACGGCCCACAGCGTTCTCTCCACGCCTCTGCGCTTCAGGGTCTCACCTCTGTCCCCTGTGCCCTGCACTGAACCCCCCCCATCAATTTAAACGAACTTCTCTGTCCTATTAACCCATCCAGAGGCACCTGCGTGGCCCAGTCGGTTAAGGGTCAGGCTCTTGGTTTTGGCTCAGGTTGCGATCTCGGGGTCGTGAGATGCAGTCTGCTTGTCCCCCCTCTATGCTCCTTCCCCCGCTCACTCTTTCTCTCCTCAAATAAATAATAAAATCTTAAAACACCCCCCCCCCCGCTTCTGCCAGCTGATGTGATGGGGTTCTGGTGATGAAGGACAGAACCACGGTGGTATTTTGTCAAGCAGCTCATAGGTCTGGCTGTGGACACAGCCTGAGTGCTGGGCCAGGCCCTGGGGGGTGAGGGGCGCATTCATTTCTTTGGAGTTCAGGTCTTGGTCTGGCTCTTCCCCCTAAGGAGAGTCTTAATACCAATAGCCCTGGGGGTGGCAGTCTCCAGGTGGCCCCTCCTGGACATACACAGGGGGACAAAGGGCAGGGAAGAAAAGCTGGGCCTGGGCAGCTCAGTGTGCTGCAGGACTGGCCTAGAGACCCGGGAGGTTGGGAAGAGGAGGAGACCGGGGGCGGGGGCGCTGGTAGCTGAGGTGTTCGCATTTCAGGATTAGAACACAGACACTCCTTTCCTCTGGAGGGGTGTGTGCAGACACACACAGGAGTGTTGTGACCACTGCAGATTTGATAAGGCTGAAAAGAAATCTAGGAACAGTTAGTTCTTTGGGGAAAGTGGGAAGACCGGAATTTGGGAATAAAAGCAAAATTCTCTTAGATATCAGAGGCAACCTGGACTAGGATTTGGAGATTACTTACTCAGTAAATAGTTCCTGGGCATCATTCATATTTTAAGTAATGCGTGAGGTGCGGGGTTCTGCTAATTTTTTGCAAAAAGTTGGAAATGTGTGAGAAGAAAACCTTATGGTTCCAGCTGCTGGGATTCTGGTGACAGACGGATGAACTGATTTTCCCTGTGACTTGGAGAAAGGACGGGTTTTATCTGTCCTGGGAGATCACGTAGACCCCATCGTGCGGGGACAAGGGGGAGGGGTCTGTACTGCACGATCGCCAGCGTCTCTTCCTGGGCTCGAATTCTTTACTGGCAGATGTCAGACACAAAGCCATTAGAGCAGGAGGCTTTATGTTACTCCCACATCGGGACAGAGGGTAACACACAGAGGTGCCATCTCAGAAAGAGCACCCCAAGAGAGTCCTTTCTGGAACCTTTCTGTGGGACCAGCAGTCCATACAGAGTGCCTGGGTCCCTCAAAGGAAGTAAGTTTGGAAGTAAACACTTTCCGACATAGTAGAGGGATTCTGTGTATGACAGTGTCTCCTGTAGGTTTGGGGGGGAAATATGACCCCTGATGCTCACCGGTGAGCCCTGCCCACCTTCCCCTTTGCTCCCCACTCACCTGGTTGTGGACAGTGTTCAGCTGGTTGTTGAAGGTCATGGTCAGGTTGGTGGATGTGCTGGGGGCCACGTGCGTGATGAAGGGGGTTTTGCTCTGGTTCACCGTGTCATACATGTTCACCCGACGCTTGCAAATCTCCATGTTCTGGAAACATGATTTGACACTGTTCGTGCAAAAGGCAGAGGCAGTAGGGAAAGAGAAGAAGGCAATGGAGAGAGGGGAAAAAATGGAGAGAAGGAGAGAAAGGGAGAACATCATTAATGCAGTAAGGAAGAATGGGGGAAGCTTAACTTTAGTCTACATTTGCAAGAGTCCCCTTTACTCAGATGAACCGCCCCCACTGCCTTAGGCTCCCTTCCCCCATGGAGGACCGGTAATGGTTCTCCATAGCCTAAGAGACGTGACGGCTCTCGCTGTATTTTCCTTATTCCCCTGATCTTCTGAACTAACCCCACCGCGCGTACTTCGCCTTCAGGGTGGCTTCTGACTGGGGACATGAAATAGCAGCTTCTGACCAAAGACAACTTCTCGAGCTTCTGGGGCACCAGCGCCATCTAGGGGGTGGCCAAGGAAGGAGCCAGCCCAGCACCTTGTCCCTGTCGTCACTCTTTGACCCCCTGGGATTGCACGTGTAACAGGAACAGTAATGCTAGTGGTAAATAGTAATCGTGCTTAACACTGGTTGAGAACTGTGGCAGGTGTTTGCCAGCACTCTTTCTCTCAGTCCTACAACTACAAGGGAGAGGATTGCTGCCCCTGTCTTACGAGTAAGGATGAAGTTTTAAGAGAGGACAGACAGGTCATCTGCCAAGGTGAAGAGCTGATCACTCGCAGCCTTCACACGTGCCTCTACAGCCTCCTCAACCTCCCGACTCACCCTCCCTTCCGCTTTTCTCACTCTTGCCCAGTTACATGAAATAAAAATGATCTCCGGCACTCTCTCCCTCCAGTGCATCCGTGAATCAAAAGAGAATCCTAGTTAGGAAAGTAAAGTATACAACTGTTGCTGACACCAGCATGGAGGAAAAGGAAAGCCATAGTGGCTTCCACCACTGAGCTCTTGAAAACCCCCCACAGAGGATCCCTCAGAATTTATACATTGTTT
The DNA here is from genome assembly GCF_011764305.1 of Mustela putorius furo. Taxonomy (NCBI): domain Eukaryota; kingdom Metazoa; phylum Chordata; class Mammalia; order Carnivora; family Mustelidae; genus Mustela; species Mustela putorius. The sequence continues at coordinate 92,490,724 of NW_025421998.1, forward strand.
CTCATTCACTTCTGTCTTCTCATGAAACTTACTTTTCCTCCAATGCTCACATTCAGGATAGTGAAAGAGCACTTAAATTTCAATTTTAAATACTTATGTTACAAATAATGTAATAACTGGATATAAATATTCATTTTCTACTACTTTAAGATCACAAATGGATCCTATGGGTGTGCTAGATTTGGGGCCAACCAGGTGTATGTGGACTATCCCCAAATATCCTTTCCATGAACGATGTTTTGAACTTGGACGCGCTCAGAGAATCCTTCCTTTCTGAGTTAATGACTACTTACAATGGCCACACTACACACTCGGAATAAACACCTACTGACTGACGACCTGGAGAGAAAGGAAAACCTATTCTGTGGTAGCTAAGAGTTAAAAACTAGCAAGAATGCTGGTGATGCCAGCGTGCTTGAATCATCTACTAAGTACCAAGCAAACGGCTAAGTGCTTTCATGTGGAAGCTGAAAGAATAAAATGATGGGTTTTGTATTCTTTTTGGAGTGTATTTAAATGCATTATATGGTTTTGTGACAATTCTGAAGCTTTTAGACTATGAATTTTCTAACTGAAGTGGTCTGAGTTTTGAGTTTCATGAAGACAGGCAAGCACTTGCACTTTGGGTTAATTCTGTGAGAAAATGGCTTTTAAGGAATTTGTGCACTAGCCCCCCGGTATGGAGAAGGGGTCCCTTTCACCTATTAACCTAGATGTTGGGGCAGCTCTGGCCCAGCCCCAAGGTTGAGCGTGGTCCTCAGCAGTGTGGGCTGGAGGTTTCTTCTTGCCCTATAGTTCTCATGGTCTTCCCAGCCAGTACTAGGGCCCCTGAGGGGTTAGGCCTACTCTCAGGTGAGCTAAGGTGTGCTCAAAGACCTGTCTTTCCTTCTGGGGCCCATTTTCTGAATTCTAAATTGCCAGGGATCCTCTTGGACCTACACCGAATTCTGCACCTGAAGCTGATGCTCATGGTCTCCAAGCTTGGTCTTCATCGAGTACAATGAAGCATTTTATTCCCACTTCCTTCACAGGACCCAAAGATGGGCAGGGCCCTGAGGTCGTTCAACCACGCCACTGACTTTCTGTGGGGGACCATGTCATCATGGTGCAGACGGCTGATGGGAGCCTTCTAGAGAGCAGGACTCCACCTCCTGCCACGCTGTTCCACAAGTGTCTCACTTTGCCCCGAATACGGAGAGATTGATCTCACGGGAGCCCTATCCAGTAACTCACCAAGTGTGCCTTCCTTCTGTTGTACAGACCGACTGCTAGACTTACCCCTCCACCCCAAAAACAGGACAAATCCTGTAATGAGATTCTGCTATGGAGGGGTTCAAGTTCCTTCTTTGTACTAGAGGCTGGTTGTTTCAAACCAAGGAAACACTGGTTGTGGCAATGTGATCTGACTTACTCAGTGTCAACCGATAAGGACAAGCACTGAAATTAGAGGTGGTATGGAGGGGGCCACGTACTCATTTCTTGCCGCTCAGAGAGGGTCAAGTCTAGCCTGAGCACCGGCCGGGACGGGCAGAGGTCTCTCTCATGCTCAGCCTCCCCATGCATCCCTATGCCCTAACCCGAACTAAAATTGGGCACTCTCTCGAGCATATCACTTCTCCCCACACACACTCAGGGATGGGACTTCTTATTCTGTCACATCCCAAGAATCTCGAGGTTGAGAGGCTGAAGTGCTACCCCTCGTCACCCTCCGTTATGGGCTGAATTGTGCCCCCATCCCTGTGTTGAGGTGCTGAGCCCAGTGCTTCAGAATGGGCCTGCATTTGGAGACAGGATGTTTAGAGAGGTAAAATGAGGCCGTCAGGGTGGGCCTCATCCAGTTCCCCGAGGAGGAGGAAATCAGGACACAGACGTGTACAGGAGGCCCAGGGAGGAGGGGCGGAGGAGAGGGCCATCGACAAGCCAGGCAGAGTTGCCTTGGAAGAAACCAATGCAGCCAAACACCTTGCTCTTGGTGTTGGGTCTCAGTCTTCTGGAACACTCCCCTCATCCTGCCACCCCCTCTCGCCATCCGTCACCGTGGCCTGGGCTACCTTGCTCCTCCACTGTGCCCCAGGCCCGGCCCACTGGCGGAGGCTTCGGATATCAGGCACTACGGCTTCTCAGCTACTTCTCAACCCGGTGGCCTGCTGACAATGGCCTTGCACGCCTGGCCCCCATCTGGCCCCTCCGGGAACGTCTGCATCCTTCTCCTCAATCCCTCGCTCACCACAGACACCTTGTGCCAGCATCTGAAACTGTTCTAGTCTCTTCCTATCAGAAAACCCCCCTCGATCCCCTCTAGTCACTCCTGTTTCTCCCCCGCCCAGTCCCGTAATCGGCTAACCTGGCTGCTGCTTCCCCTCAAACAGCTCTCAGGCCACCCGCAACTTCCCCGTTGCCGACCCGGACGGGCCCTTGTCTCCCAGCTCCTCTGGCCTGATGGAGCAGCGGCGGGCGGGTCTCTGTCCAGCCTAACTCGAACCAGCCATCCCTTGCTCAGAAGTGCCTCTGTGGGACTGAAGGATGAAGATCCCCATCCTTAACACGGGGCCCTGCCCGGCGCATCCTGAGGCCTCTCTGCCCCCAGAACCCGGCCCCCTGCCATCCGCACTGGGAGGCCCCACGCAGGCAGTGCCCTTTTTGCCCCTGCCGGCCTCCTCCCTGGTGCCCTGTCGCCCGTCCTCCCGCAGTCACCCCGCAGGGGCTGCCCCACCCGGCCCGGACGGCAGCCTGCTTTCCCTGGTAACAGCTGCTTCTCTGGGGATCACGGGTTTGGTGCCTTTCTCTCACCTACAGGCTGGGAGCCCCAGTGGGTGGCGGCTCCCATCTGCTCTGCCCCACACAGTACCTGCCCGTGGCACAGCACACAGCCCGCCGAATGGATGAACGACTGAACCAACCGGAATCCCGGAAGCCCCACTAGACCGAGGCCACTCCAGCATGGTTCTGGGTGTGACCTGTGGCGCCGAAGGTGGCTCTGCTTCCTGGACGCTCACCTTCCGAGCACTCCCTTTACGCACAGGTCCCAGCAGCCGGTTCATCTCCCCCCCACCACGCTCTCCGGCCTCCACCAGTTCCTCCTTTTCAGTGTAAAGCGAAGTGTGGCCCTGGGCGCCCCATCTGGCCGCTGCCTGTTTTTACAAATAACGTTTGATTGAAATGCAGCCTCACTCACTGGCCTCCTGCTTTCAGCTGTAATGGCAAGAGCTACTATACAAGCCTAAAATATTTACCACCTGGGACTTTAAAGGGAACGTTTGCTGACCCCTGGTGAAAAGCACTGAGCAGGACACCTACTGTGTACTGTGGGGAAAATCGAGTAGGTGTGTCATGGTGACGAAGGGGTGGTTCAGGGTTTCGATTGGAGTGATTCTCTTATCAGCATCTATGGTCAGCATCTTCTTTAACAGGTCGATGAACTCCCGCCGGTCGGCCTTCTCCACCAACATGTCACTGCCTTCCAAATCTGTTGTCATGTTCACCTGGAGGGAAATCGGGACAGGTCACCAAAACCCTGCTGTGCCTCCCCCTTCCCCCGACCGCCCTTACTCTCTGCTCGCAACTCTATCTCCCTCTCACAGTCTCCCCTTCCCGATCCCCAGGAGGCTGTCTGTGCAGGGCTCCTGCCACCTGCATGGGCGGTCACTGACTATAGGTTGTGGCTGCTCCCTTTCCAGGGAAGGCCGAGGGAGGCCAGGGCGCAGGCTGCGGCCGGTACCCAAAACCACGCAGGAGTGACAGGATGTGCACTGTTCCTGCTTCCACCAGCTGAGTTGAAATGTACCTCACATTACACCTCACTGAAAATAATCCCAAGATGGAAAGACTTCTGGGCACTGGCTGCGTAGCAATGTGGATGTACTTGGTACTACCGAATATACTTGGTAGTACTCAATGTACTTTGTACTATTGAATGTACTTGATACTACTGATACTACTGAATTAGATCCTTAACAGTGGCTAACGTGGTCAGTTTTATGTGATGCATATTTTACCACAACTCAAAAACAGTAACTAAGTAGTAACCAAGTAGTAAAAAATGAAATACAAGAAAGGGTTATTTATTTAACCTGCAGAGGCCAATGTGACCTCTTCCTCTGTCTGTAGTGTTTGTGTCCTCTGGCAGTGCCCTGAGTTAGGGCCAGAATTAATTTCAGCCCCGTCTTTACGGGGCTTACCTCTGCCCAAGGCAAGGAAGATATCTGAACACCGGATTTTTCTTCCAAGAGCAAGCCTAGGGCAGATTTTGAAAGACTTGTTTTGTGGTCCTTTCTATTATTTCCCAAGGCATGCTCTGGAAAGCAATTTCAGTTTTCTCGGGCAATCTAAGCTTCTAATCAACCGACAAGTATCCTTTACTCAGTATCATGATTTTTGGTTACACTCACCTTCAGTAAGAAGTGTTCTGAGTGTTTACTGGTCTATAGCTTTACTTCTCATTGCTTTTAAGAAAAACTCTCTTTGGGTTGTCCTGATTTTAGACTGTCTTTCCACTAAAAATAGCTAACGTTCTAGAATTTTCTCTGGGCACAAAGGTGAGAGCCTGTGGTCCCTCTAGTGAGCTGAGAGAGACTGACTGAAGTGGGTTGAGTTGTGTGGCAGCACAAGATATGTTTAGGTCCTCATGCTCAGAACCTGTGAATGTGACCTTATTTGGAAACAGTGTCTTTGCAGATGTCAATCAAGTCGAAATGAGGTCATATGGGGTAGGGTGGGTCCCAAAGCAATGGCTGGTGTCTTCATAAGAGAACAAAGCGAGAGGTTTGGGTGCACAGATTAAGAGGAAAGCCAGGAATAAAGGCCCCACGAAGAAGGACAAAGAGGCCGGGGTGAAGCAGGTCCCCATCAGGGAACACAGAGGACCCCAGGGGCCAGCAGACACAGGCCTGAGGCACGGGTCCAAGGCCTCAGTTTCTCTCTAGAGCCTTTAGAGGGAGCTGGTTCTAGTGGTACCTTAATGCCAAGCTTCTAGCCTCTTGAAGTGTGAGAGAATAAATGTCCCCTGTCTAAGTCACCCAGGTGGTCATACCTTGTTACAACAGCCTGAGGGGATTAATACACTGAATCATGGGTGTGAGACTCAAATGTGCTCGGGAGCTTGAATTCTCCTCATGAAAACATCACTAAGATTGGCCAGTACTTTTTTTTTTTTTTTTTTTTAAAAACAAATGGGAACCAATCAACTGAAACTATTTTTAAAGAGCTAGTGTAAGGTTTTAAAAATGTTCCACCAGCCCAATGGTTTTCTTACTAAGAGTGGTGTGTCATTGTTCAAGGTCAAGGTCAAACACGGCAGTTCCACCTACCATCTTGTATTAGCAGAGTCTTGCTGCACTTGGTTTGTAAAGGGCTAATATTGCATACTCACCCATGGGGCTTACCTGGGCCATGTCATCTAAACAGTTGAAAATGTACTTTCTTGCTTCTTTTGACTTAATTCCCGTCTCTGCTTCATGGTCGTCTGGTGTCTAGTCAAAAGAGGCAAAAGCTGATTGATTGGTCATGTGAATTCTTTCCTCGTCACTGACTCCAACCCTGGAACTTCTGCTTCTCATGGAGAAGTCTTTTCCCTCTTTCAGAGGACACTTTGAGTCTTCTTAAAGTGACCTGCTCCTTCTCCACACAAACCCCTCTCTCTCTTCTCTCCTTCCCACAGACACCCAGCCTGGTACGATCCAGAGGGTTCCAACAAGAATATGCCCCATCCCCGATAACCTTCATTCTCTCCTGAGTTTAAGGGATAAGGTGAGGTTCCACATGTGGAAAAGCAGATGCCCTTTTCCACATGGTTCTATAAATCTCAATTCTATTTCTCAAACTCTCATCCTGAGGCTCTCATTGCATTCCAGGCACTGCTCTAAAGCCCATGAGCTCATTCCATATTCTTCACAATAATCCTAGGTAGGACGATGACCAACCCATGTTCTAGAAGGACAAAGAGGAATGGCAAGCTGAAGGAGTCTGCCAAGGAGACATGGCCAAGAGGTGGCAGCTGGCTGCAGAGTCAGCCTGTGGCTGGGTCATGCACATATGGTGCCTGTACTGGCCTTGGTCTTGGAAGTGGCTGTCTCCAGTTATTAGGGGTTTCTGGACTCATCCATGGATCACAGGTAATTGATCCTCCAAATCTCACTCAAGGATGCCACGCCTGGAGCTGCTAGGCTCTGATCCCAGAGAGGACTGAGGCTCCTTGCTAAGGCACAGAAGCAAATCCTGCCCCTGGCTGGCCTCACCCTCCTCTACCCTGGAACTCTTTTTCCCTGGACCTGACCTTGAGCAGCTCACTCTCGCAGTTGCCAAGTGCCAGCCCTCTCCTCAACAGCCTCAGAGTGTTGCTTAGCTCTCAAATCTCTTTTCTATATCTGCAACCACGGGCCATACTTTATCATTAAATCGTATTAGAATTCGGCTGTGGTTTTTGTCAAAAAAGAAAAAAAACCACACACAACCAAGAAACAAAAAACCCCACCTACTCTTTGCAAAAAAAAGAAACACCTAAAATGAACATAAAACTTCCTTAAGACTTGCATTCTTTTCTCCTTCCCAGGAAAATACATTAATTTTAATTACTAGGCACAGATCAAAGTGAAAGCAAAATATGTTTTCGTTAAAGTAAAACCACCCGAGAGTTTACGGTGTGCAATGGTGCGCTTTACCTCCTGCTGGCTGGGACCAACAGACCCTCCCTCGAGCCTTGGATGCCGTGTTGCTGAGGCTGTTTCCTCTGCCTGAAAGACCCTCTTCATCCTTTCGGGCCTGGCTCAAACGCTCCCTCCAGATCTTCTGTCCTAGGCAGTAGTCTAAGGCTCCCTCCTTATGGCCCCACACTCTGTTCCCACCAGAGACAGAGCCCGTGTGACAGCGGGGGTGGAGCGGAGGGGCTCGGGCTCGCCACATGCATCCAGGCTCCCTTTGGACTGGGAGCTCCTCGAGGGTAGCAGGTGGTTCATTTCTGTCTCCAGCACAAACCCAACAAGTTGTGGTTTACTGGGATTATATCCCAGAGTTTAGCCACCAGAATTTGGGATCTGAGCTTTGCAGGCAGCAGGCCGAGCCAAGCGGTGCTTTTGAATATCCGAATTCATCCATCTCACACATCAACAACGGTCGCCCCCTCTCCCATGCTGCTGACTGAATCAAAGCGAAAGCCACAATCTGTGCGCCGGTGGCCAAAGCTCCCCACTAACTGGACGGTGCCCTTCATCCCCGAGTGTCAGGCATTGGGGACGAGTGGAAGGGACGCTCTTCCTACCTTCAGCCTCCACAAAGGATATGGTGAGTCTGTGTCACGGTTGAAAAACCTAGTTGTCTTTGTCCCTGCGCTTAATAAATATTCAGCTGGCAAACCCTGTGTTTGTGAAATATACCGGATCTGCAAGAGAAGACGGGAACGAGGTCAGGGTGTTTCCTGTCGCTGTACATATGCTGTACTTGTGGCTCTGGTGCCTTTGAGAAAAAGATGACAATTTTATAGAGAAAGAAAGAAGTAACAGAAGAAAAAGGGGCAAGAAAGAGGAATAAAGAAAGAAAAGTGCTGTTCTGAGAAGCAAGGTTTGGGAGACAAGGAAACAGCCTACAAGCCAGCCGCGTGTCAGGCTGTAAAGGAAGGGCTTGGGACGCCTGCCCTGCCTGGACCCACCTGGTCGTACTCGGAAGCCCCCGGATAGAGCGGCCAGCCCAGGAACAGCTCGGCAATGACGCAGCCCAGGGACCACATATCAATTGCCTCACAAAACGGTAAACCAAGGATGATCTCGGGGGCTCTGAAAAGGAAGAATGGGAGAGAGATCATTAGCAATTTGGAAGTGCGGGCAGCTACTTCTACACGAACTCTCCATAAAATTCTATCTTTCAAACCCGGGGTGCCATGACTGCCCCCCTCTAAGGGACCTGTGGTTCTTGTACTGTGTGGGCCGTGACCCCTCCATTCTTGGGCTTGGTCCTCCCTGTAAGCAGGCAGTGTGGTCAGAGGGCCGGCTGAGATGAAGGGGAGGTCTAGAACAGACCTCCAGGGAGCCCCATCCATGACTTCATTGACATTATACTCCAACCAGATGAACTAGTAACCACTTTAGAAAGACTCACGCGTTATCTTTTGTAACTGAAGACCCAGGAAACCAATCTTTAGAGAATGCCTGGTTTTTACAAAGGAATTCTCAAATACAGGTGTTCTACTTTCAGTAATAGAGAAAGCAGGCCTCTACCCAGAATTAAGGGGATCCAACCCCAAATCCATTAATGCCAATGATCCATCTTCTTAGGAGCCTGAATCACACTTTTGTAAGGAAACACTAATTTTTTTAATCATCAGCTTCTAAAAAGGTAGTCTCCTAAAAAGTCCTCTAATAGTGTAATTACAGAACCCTGTTCCTGAATCCATAATCTGGGTACCAGTTCAAACCCCATTATAAACCCGTTCCTGACTGTAGGATTATGTCCCTTCATGTGGCAGACAAGGTTACCTGCTGGAGCTTCTGAAGGAAACTACCTAAATTCAAAGGGAAATTTTCACATGTAGTTAGTAACGAAAACCAAGGAGACCACAGAGCGCATTTTCATTTCTAAGAATGTGTCACGATTAAGCAGGGGTACATTTTGGAGAAAACCAGGTTCAAAGTATGAGATATGAACACAGCTTAAAAAAAAATGTGGCTCAAGGCACTCTGCTGATAATGAGATGCATTAGCCCAGCTTCTGTTTTCTCTGTAAATTTCCCACTTGATTAAGCAATGCCAGAAGACGGCACTCTCCGACCCTTTCAGGAGCCTGGAGTGGGAGCCGTGGGAGCTGCGGGTGGGAGCTGCGGAGACGGCTCCGTCTGGGTTATCCTCACCCAGCCAGCACGGGAGGAGAGAGCCAGAGTGTGCTCAAACCACCCTCCTCGTCTTGGAGTTCGAGCTGAATTCCCCCCACTTAAAAAGCATCGCCCCACCTTGCTCTTTTAAATTTGCTCTCATGGCTCATATTTTGTCTCCATATCATAGTGCTGAAGAAAACCAACAAAAACCAACACGTTTTGTTGCAAAGTCTTGATTCTTTGGGAGTAAAAAGGCGTTTCCTCACTTGCTCCTAGCTGGGGATTCAGCACCGCTGCCAGGTGCTTCTAGAAGGCCAGACTCCTCAGTCTGGGCTCAAAACATCCTCTTGCCAGAGTCGGAGGCCGGGTGGGTCTTTCCCGTTCCCTCAGTGCTGGCGTCCCCAGCTGCTAGGGTTCTGTTGGCGCCTCCCCCTCCCGTGGGGCCCTGTGCCCTCCAGTCCCGGTTGCTGGTGGCTCCTGTGCACGTGGAAGGACGCTGCTGTCCTCCGGCACTCGGGCATGGGGCGGCGGGGGGCGGGGGAGTCCTGTGGCTGCTTTAGGCACATTCCTGCCAGACTGCCCTGTGTCATGGGGCCTTCAGTCCTACAACAGGCCGAGGTCACTGTGTCTAGGGTTGCCCCCACACACCAAGGCTTCGTGAGTCCCCTGGAAGTCCCCTGGCAGTCACCTCAGGCCCCACGGTGGATGGTGTAAATGGATGAGATGACTGCAGGTTGTCTCTAGCGACGTAATCCCCTTATCCCGTATGTGTTGGAATCTGCCTGCCTTTCCATCTCCGTTCTAGAGCGTGTCCTCCCACACACACATCAGGCCTCTCCCTGGTGGGGGGACGAGCTCCTGCCCCGGTTCCGGCAAAGCTCTCTGCAGGCGGGCGGCTGCAGGATCACCCACCCCCACCCCTGTCTCCCCACCCCTGTCTCCAGGTTGGGTCTTGGGAACACACTGGTCTCACAGGGCCGGCTTTCCTAACTGATTAATCACCTTGCTCTCATGCTCCGGAGCAGGCCGTGTGAAACCTCTGGAAACCCATTTCCCAGTTTCTGTTCCCTGAGGATGTACAAGGCCAAAGTCAACATACAAGACGGGTGCAAGGGGGACTTTGGGCATGTTCTCTGGCAGGAAACACCAGATGGGGGTTTTGTCAACTGAAGTTACCCGAACAGGGTCTGTGAAGACCACTCTCAGTCCATTTCCTACTAGAAAATGAGGCGGCGGCCATTCGCCACGCCAGGACCCGGACAGCAGAACATGTTTCTTGCTGTGAACACGATGATCCAATGCTCAAGTGTCGGGCTACACGCCTGGGGGACAAAAGCAATAGAAGGCGGGGTCCTGTCCCCGAGGGGCTGGGAGGGCAACACGAGCCCACGTGACAAGGCAGGCTGAACACTACTCGTGTGCAACACAAACACGCAGACACAAAAACAGCTAATACTAGCGGACAAGCATGCTCTGGGTTCTCCCATTTCAAAAAATAAAACAGAACGTAAGCACAAAGCAAACTAAACACAAAACCAAACCCTTCCTCTATCCCTTCATGTCCCCACAGCCGTGGCCCCATTTCTCTGCCCCTCCGCCTTCACTCTCAGGCCTGCAGAGGCTCCCAGCAGCCCTCAGATGGAAACCTAAATCCCTCCACGGCCCACGCGACCTCAGCGATCAGGACCCTGCCCTGCACTGTCCTTTCAATTTCAGTTTCTGGAGGACCCCAGCTCCTTCTGGACCGAGAGCCTCCGTGCGGCGTTGGCTGCCTCCTCATCCTTCAAACCTCTGCGTAATTGTCACCGCCACAGACAGGCCTCCCCTGACACCAGTTAGTCTCTATCTCCAGTGCCATAAATGTCACTTTATAGCATTTCCCCAATAACCTGCGTGCTGTGTGTCTCCCCTTGCTCCGTCCACAGGGTGGCCTAGCATTTGGTAGCCACTTGATCAATAAGGACTTGTTGATTGAATAAACCTTCGTTAAACGTAAGGAAGTGCTAAAATATGCGAGTCAGGCGGCAAGTTCTCAGGCAGCACAAAGAGGCGAGCAGAAGGGGCAAATCTTCGTGAGGGAACCGAAGCTGGGCACAAGGGGCGGGATGTCACCCGAGGAACAGCTGGCCTCCGTGCGAGCAGGAACCCTGGGAGTGGGGCCAGAGTGACAGGCAGGCTCACCAGTGGGTTCCGACACAAAGTCCAGAGAGAGCGGCAGGGCTTGGCCGGGGGTTCCAGGGTCCTGAGGAGGCTGGAAAGGCCTCATGGCTCAGGCCTCCCAAGCCCATCTCTTCTGAACTCTCTGGAAGCCAGCGCCGCCTTCCGTTTGCTCATGGTTCTTCAGTCCAGGACCCCAGCCCCCTACAGGCCACTTGCCTTTGGTTTCGATCTTTTCCAATCCTTCCTCAAAAGTCTCCTTCACTCCTTTTCTGGCGCACGCAATACCCTGATCACATCTCTGCGACAGCTGGGCCCTCCCCACCTGCTTCCTCTGCAAACCCACGCTGCCCACCCTCCCCGTGCCGGCCACGCTGGGGATGAACTCAGGACTACCAACAACCAGCTCGGTCCAGATGTTCTGAACACACCTTTGCACACGGGCCCCCCCTTGAGCCTCCTGGGGGGCAGGCGGCTCTGGGTCTCGCGTGCTCTGCGAGCGCCTGCTGGACGTCTAGGCCAGGAGCCCTCAGCTAAGGAAGGTGCTTTCCTACCTGGCTGTCCGGAGTCCTCTGGGGACTGAAGACCATTCTGCTGTGATCTCACACCCGCCCTGTTCCCTGCACTACCGGTCCATACGGCTCTGAGCCCCTGGAAGTTCAAAGTGAAGCCTCAAATCTGTTGCACGTCTGATGGTGGCTGAAGCTCATTTACTCCTGACTGAAGTGAGAGCCATTCTCGCCAATGGCTGGTGTGAGCGAGAAGTTGGCTCAAGCTCCGCTCATTCACTCAATTCCTCTCATGTCCAAACCACCATGTCCTAAGTGTCTGTCGTGTGTCATGCACTGTGCTGGAGACCGAAAAATAAATGAACCCGACCCTGGTCCCTCCAGGAGCTCACTGTCTGGCTGCAGGCGAGAGCATGCCAACGGCTAGCATATAAGGAGCAGAGTACGCGCCCAGTGCACAAGGCGGGTAATGCCAGGGGGTTGGGGGAGGGGCAGAGCTGGGAGGGCTTCCTGGGAGAAGTGTGAGCTGCGTCTTGGTAGGTGGACAGGCGGTGGTGGCCTCTGGGGCATAGGGCAGGGTGAATGCAAGCCCCACGCCCGCCCTGTCCCCACGGCATGGCTGTGTCCGCGGCACGAGCACAGGGCCCGGGCGTGGAAGAAGACATGCTCCTTACACGTCTGTAGGAACCTTTCTGTTCCAACCCTACATCCCCAGCGGCAGCAGCTTCCCCTGAAGCTGGCACCATCTCTCTGACGACAGGCCCTATGACAAAGGGCACACCTCTTGGCCTTTTTGCTTCAAACCTGACACACTTAAAAACAAAAAGAAAATATTCTGGTTTCTTCCATGGACGTGGTTTCTGTTCTCGGCTCAGTTCCACAGCAGGTAGGGCTGCTGGCTTGGGAAACGGGCCTTCCCCATTGGGCTCCAAATCACCCAGGTTCTGTTAATGACTCATCCTTCATTTGCCGCCCCACGGAATCATCTTACAAGTCTCCTCGTTGCTATTTTGGGACACCCAGAATACTTTAAACATACATGAAATGCCACATAAAATTTGTACCTAAGAAAGAGAGAGATTGTTCCTTTCGAACATTCCCCCAGCAAGACACAGAAAATTCTATTTTTCTTATAGGAGGAGAATAAACAACTGTCATTTTCAACACGTGAATTATTGAAGCTTTGATATTTTACTGCACTAGCTTTCCTCGCAGCACCCGAGAGGATAGGGTACTCCCAGATCATGCCCAGACCACGTGACCCCATGAGGCAGTGACCACCGCCCCCTACAGAAGTGTGGAGACCACACGAGCTGAGTGGGAATGACACAGGCTTGGAGGCGGCATCCGGTGCCGGCAGGCTCTAGCTGTGTCCTCGACTTCCTGACACTGGTACGAGGCTGAAACGAAGCAGAGCACCATCGTAGGACGCACCTAGCAGAGCGCCTGGCAGAGAACAGGCAATCGGAACATATTCAGTCGCTTATCTGGAACGTGTCTGTTCACAGCAGTCGAATGAAGAGCATCCCTCTTCCTCATTTTTAAAGCCCACTTTCTTCCTTATAGGTGGAAACAGGAAAACTGCCTAAATACATTAAAGCACACACATGATACATTTTTGTCTCATTTATTTCTATAAAAGGCACAAAAATGAGTATTGTTTGCTGTAACCAACAGCCAAATACCTACCACCTCACTTCAGAAAGAAAACTGCCTGGCCACAGACCCCACACTTCCCCTTGGCACAGGGAGATGCTGTCCCGAGCCTGCCTGCCCTTTCACAGTACCATTTCTGGCTCACCTGGCCTCCCTGGCCATGTGGACGCCCAGAGTCGATGTCTCGATCATTTTCACGGTGCCTAGTAAAATAAGTGCAAGGTTCACGGCCACTTCCAACTTGGGCAATAAATCTGCAACACTAATCAGAGAGCCCCGGAAGAACTGTGCATTTCTGGAAAAATGTTACTCAATTTCTCTGAGTTTTTATTTCCCCATCTGTGAAATGTGATTATTAATCTTTTCTTCTCTCAAGTCTCTATAGCAGCGTATGAAGATAAATGATGGTCGGTGGAATTATAAAGCAGTTTGAACTCCTTGGAAGCAAGACACTCTATTAGTCCATGGTATTTTATAATCACTGATATTATAAGGTGTACTTGAATTGAACTGCAGTGAAAAAGCCCGTTCCCACAAATATATGTAGATTGAAAGTAACCTCAGTGTGGCTGGGGCAGAAGCAATCAAAATGTAAAATTGTATTTCAGATGGGTTGTTCAATCTTATGTTTCCACTGCAAATATAAGGGGACTCAGAAATGCTGACATGAGCTCTGAGCCACTATTTGTGCTGGTGACCCGGGGTGGGAGGTAAGGGGTCACATCAAAGCAACCCAGGACCCAAGAAACAGCAGAAATCGGAGGACTGGAAGGAGGCTATTTTAGAGAAATTGAACGGCAAAGCTCGAGGGATCCACACAGAAGACAGCCTGCGGGGTGAGTGCAGGCGAGCACATCTCAGGGCGGCCAGATGGAGAGAGAACCCATCCTCCGGTCCCCAGTGGGCTGCTAGAAAAATGGGGAGCAGCATCCCTGAAGGATGTCTTCATACCACGTCTGGGGTACCCACGAAGGTCCCGTGGAGATCGAACTAGTGATCGAGGCCTGGTGAACCCAAGCCAAGGCCAACTTGGGATTTGATTTTGAGAAGGACACAGCTTCCTCAGTGAAAAGGACATGTGAGAGAAATGGCTTCGTCTTTGACTGGGGAGCTGGGTAGATGAGAACCACAAGAGGACCAAGGGATAGAGCTTCAGGGACAAGCCACAGGGTGAGGCTGGCCAGAAGCCCACTTGTTACGCTGGCTCGCACTCAGCCACGGTGACGAGGAGTCTGGCTTGCAATGGCCTGACCAAGCACTGTGGAGTGTTGAGATTTCTAGACACATTCCACGGAAGTAGCTTTGCCCTGTAATAAGCTGAGGATAGCACCGTGGTGGAGGGCTGCCCTAGGGAGCAAGGCTCTTATTCTAAAAGGAGAGCTAGCAAGGACACCCAACTCATGCTGGGGCAGTGGTACTCATGCAGCAAAGTCACTGCACGGATGTTCTCGAAATTCTACCTCAGGCAACACTGCTGATGTCCAAGACGCTGTGTGCTGAGGAGGATTAGTTCAAGACTCTCGCTGGAGATTCTGTTCTAACTGAATGTCTCCAGCCATCATCAAGAGAAATGCTCAAGACATTAGAACAATTCATTACATCCATATGGAAGGCTGATTATAATAACCACGGTCTGGTCTAGATGTTGTCATTTCTCATGTCACACTCGGAGAGTCTCCCAAAGGAAGCTGGCTTCTTTGATTCAACTGAGCACTTCCAGGGTAATGTCAGAATCAGTGACAGTTTTTTGATCTGTATGGGCAATGAACATCTTGGCTGTGAAGGAGACTTTCCTGGTATACACTCAGTACCTATACAGCTGACCCTCGAAAAACATGGGGTTGGGGTTCCAACTCTCTCTCTGCCAAGCAGTCGAAAATCCACATATAACTTGACTCCCCCAAAACTTAAACTACTTGTTGACTGAAGCCTTACTGATAATTAGTTGATTAACACATTTTTGTACATTATATGTATTATATACTGCATTTGTACGGTGAAGTAAGCTAGAGAAAAGAAAATGTGATTGAGAAAATCGTGAGGAAGAGAAAATATATTTATAGTACTGCATCGTATTTATTTTAAAAAGATAAAACCCAAAACAAAACCTGTGTATAAGTGGACCGTGCAGAGTGCAGCACCAAAATCTAACTTTCCTGCTTACATTCCAGAAGAAAAGGCTGGATCTGGAACTTAATCCCCGAAGCTTCTAATGGTGTTGGTGTAAATTCAAAACCAGGACTCAGATGTCTGGAGTACATTCTGATGATAGCCTTGAAATTCCTTCTAGATCTCAATGAGAAAGGTCCCTAACAAAGAAATCAGCCGAGACCCCACGATGGCTCGTTTCACAGATGCTCACACCGCCCTGTAGTTCCTACTCCGCTGACATACACTGCGTCTGCTTTGCCCGTACCTCCCAGTCTGGTCTCTGGTGCCTCGACCAAGAAGCCAGAAAATGCTGCTGGAAAATGCCTGGTCCTGCCTCCCAGCCCCCACAGGACTATAAGATCATCAGGTTTTATGCTCTCACTTTTTGCCAAAGTATGTGCTCGATAAATGTCTGCATACGCGCCCATCAGCCAGGGAAAGAGAATCGCAGGTTTCTGCACGTATCTACCTAGACCGATTCTTCTCACTCATATGCTGCTCCAGGTTCTTTTTCCTGATCTTTTTTACCTTTATTAAGTTTTTTTTTTCAAAGATTTTATTTATTTATTTGACAGAGATCACAAGTAGACAGAGAGGCAGGCAGAGAGAGATGGAGGAGGAAGCAGGCTCCCAGCTGAGCAGAGAGCCCGATGCGGGGCTCGATCCCAGGACCTTGGGATCATGACCTGAGCCGAAGGCAGAGACTTTAACCCACTGAGCCACCCAGGCGCCCCTATTAAGTTATTTTTTATTGTAGAAGATAAGACACAAAGAAGTACACAAAGCAGAAACACAGAGCTCAATGACTTCTCAGAAGGTAAGCACCAGGGCTCCCCACCTGCCGGGTGAAGACCCAGAGCGTGGTCAGCGTCGCAGAGCCCCGGCGCGTTCCCTCTCATGCGCCACCTGTGGTGGCACCGTGTGGCCAGTGCATCAGTGGGCAGCGTGCACACCAGGCCTCAGAATGCGGGCTCCCCAGACAGGTGGGCTAGAGGGCGGGCTCAGCACCAAGCCCCGGAGCTGGGAAGACGGAGCCGGCTGAGAGAGAACGGAGACACGGCCTCAGACCGTCCTTTTAGTCCCTTTTGTTGATTGTTTTTCTTCTGCTTTGTTGCTAGCCTGTTGACTAAAACTGAGGGTTGAACTGTGCATTGAGAGCTTCCCCGGGGAGCCTGCCCATTCTCAAGTCCCACTGCCACCTGCGGCCACCTCTCAGCTTCCAGAGGCGGCTCCTCTTCTCTTGGCACCAGGAGGGAGTTCAGAATTTCAGTTCCCGGGGATCAACTGCAAACACAGCTCCCCCACTTGATTCAGAGGGTGATGTGTCACCCACCAGCGGAGGGAAAGGAGAGGTCAGGCCAGGGGGGAGAAGGCTGGTCTCTTTCACACTGACAGTCAACTCACGGCTCACCCTCCACCCCGGCTACGAGCATGGGGCGAAGGTAATATCACTTACGGGCAACTTTGCCAATTTAAATGTCAGTAAACATTTGGTTAATTATTTAGCTTCAGCGGGTTCATAGTGAGTCCTCCAAGATGTTTGCTGGATGGACAGATGGACCCACATGGGGCTGAAGAACCCACGATGCTTTCCTGCCAGGGGTTTCTGGGCTCGCCCTGGAGAGGCCCAGGGCTTCACCGCTCTTAGTGAGTGAGCTGAGCTGTAACAAAAGACGAGGCTCATCCTCAGCCCGTTTCCTTTCCTGCCAGCACCATTGGATCCTGCGGTGCATGGGGCTGAATCACCAGGCCTTCTCCACAGCCAATGGCCAAGGATTAAGAAACAGGCACTGAAGATGGAAACCTGGTCCTTCTTGAAAGGGAGATGCACCGAGGGTCACCGAATGGAGATACAGCATTCGAGAGAGCAGAGGCCGGAGACCTGAGCTATGAAAGGGAATCCCCTGAGTAGAGATGCCAAACACAGACGGGAGGGTCAGTTTCCACTGTGGCTATGGGGATGCTCCCACACCTTCCGAACAGGCCTCCCTCCCCGTGTGGCGCTCTGGGGAAAGAATTACCGAGCAAGAGGAGCTGACGCCTGCTAACACACCACCCGACCAGTCTGCAAATAAGGCCAGGAGCTGTGCTGGCCAGTGGGGCTGGTTCTAACCCCGGAGTACAGCATCAGTCCTGTCCCCAAGCACGCTGGCGTGACGGGGGCAGTGGAGCCCGGTGGACAAGGCAGGCCTTGCTCCTGGGGGGCGGGGGGCGGTGCACTGCATGCTGGCCTTGTCAGGAGACCAGACCCACAGAAAAGGGCAGAGGGTGCAGCCTTCACCCAATTCGGTGTCAGGAGAGGCCACAGGGTGGGCTTAACAGTAGCCTGTTCGGACCTGCCACGGTCAGGACAAGGAGGGAGCACCCTAGGCAGGCTGGTTCATCTTCCAGCAGGAGTTTTGTCAAACAAAATGGGCATAAATTTTAGGTCTCCAGCCAAGGGCAGATTATTCAGGGAAACCCTTCCAACACTCAACTTTTCCTAAAGGAGCTGAAACAAAATAGAACAAACAAAGCCCAAGTTGGCTTTCTTGTGTTTGTTTGGGTCATGGAGGGAAAAGCTCCACCGGCTCTTTCCAGCTCACACTAGGGGGTGCTGGAGCGCAGTGGACTCATGCTTGGACACATGCTCGGGAAGGCCTCTCCACCTCCAACTCCCGGGGCCGGAGGGGAGGGCATCCCTCTGGGGAGAGCCGCTGCGCCTCACGGTCAGCACCGCACAGCCACGTGTGGCGCACAGGGGACGTTTCTGTGAGGGGAGGGGGGTAGTGCCCCCCAGATGAAGATGCCACCGCCCTATCATCCCCTTAGCTGCTTTTCTCACCCTAACAATGGGGCTCTGTATAACCCAGAGCCGGTCTCTCCCGCATGCCTGCGAAATGTAGCAGCCTCCAGCGAGAGCCACTAGCATGTTCCTTTTGCTCTCTTGAGCACCAAACACTACTTCAGCCAATGAGCTAACCAGCGCCTGGAATCGGGGAGATGCCACGCATCGGTGGAGTTCAAGGCACAAGGTGAAAAGAGAGGAAGGGGGAGGGAGGCAGGGACTGAGGCAGAACCGTCCAGACTCACCCGAGCGGTCAGGTGGGGACAGGGACCCTCCCCCCCCCGTTGCTCCCAGTTTGCCTCTTTGGAAAGCACCTCTTCTGGCTGCCCCCTGAAGCCTTCAGGGGCCCTCCACAGGAAGCCCGCCTCTTCCAGAAGCTTTCCCTGCCCGGGGAACCCTCCTGCTCTGGGTTCCTATAGCACACCCACTGCCCGTTCGGCTCTTCCACTCGTGCCTGCGCCGATACTCATGATTGTTTAAAATAGGCTTCTCAGTGAGACTGGAAGCATCTCGAAGCGGCAGGTTGCGTTCTTTATCTCTGTGTGCCCCACGGCACCCAGCAGAGTCCAGGGTCCTCCACAGCCGTCCGCTGTCACGCTTCACGCTCAGGGGCTAGGAGAGGCTACGGCTCCATTCTCTCTCCCGGACCGCCAAGCACCAGGCAAGGACAGAGGAAATGCTGGATATGCGATGTCTGTTGAACTGGACAGATGATCTGAGGATGAAACTTACTGTCTGCTTGTTCATTTTAGGGAAAGAGAAGAGGTAGGGAGCAGGCAGCTCTTCTGAGTTCTTCTCTGATAATGGGGATTTCCATGGGGAAATTTGAACAGAAACCAATAAAACTCTATTTATTTTTAATGGGAGAATCTTGGCATAGGAAGTTTGTTATCTTTACAATATATATAAGCAGAGGAGAGGTGGGTGAAAAGGAGAAACTACTTATCTCTCTGGAGATGAAGAAACAAACAGCCAGAGAAAATGCGAAGAAGAAAGGAGGCAGTTACGGAGATTTTTTAGATTTTCAACTAAAAAAACCCACGAGCAATTAAGCGGATGTCTGAAAGCATGGCAGTGATGACTGCTGTGAAGAGCTCAGTTTCTTTTTGGCCAAAGAACAGGAGTTCTGAGACGTCACTTACAGCCTCCGGGTGCCTGCTTGTCATGCTTGCCTCTGTGGCGCGCCGGGTCTATAAGTAGGTCTAGGTGTGCGTGCATTTAGGCCTGCCCTGGATTCCCCCAGGACAGCAGAAGTTCCTTGAGGAGAAAGAACCCATATTTGCTTCCTTCTGTGGGTGGAGGCTGGGCACACAGCAGGTGTTCAATCAACATTAACCGGCTAACCAGAGCTAACCAAATCCTGTCCCTGGTCTGAAAGGCCCTGACACAGAACTGTCTAGTTCCTTTTCATTTGGCCTCAGAAGACTTGGTTTTTCAAGAAACAAAAACAAACCCAAATACCCCCAACATTCAACTCAAGAGTCAACTGCAAGGCTAAGTGAAACTCTTCCGCTGCCTCTTTAATGATGCTTATTTGTGTGAAAAATCAAACAGATCTTCCTTCTTTCTCTCTCCTGGGGTTCCCTGACTTCACAGAGGCTGACAGCCCTCAGCTGATCCCAGAGCCCGAAGTCAGGGGACATCACCAGGGAGTCACAGTTGAGACCAGGAAATCGACAGCAGCAGAGAGGAGGGAGGAGGACACAATGCTGAGTATGACAGGTCACGTGGAGGAAGGGAAGCTCGCAGGGCACACGTTCCCCAGCCCCGGTATTCCTTTCCTCCTAGGATCGCACTGACAGCTTAAATGTGAATGAGCATCATCTCTGCGTGCACGTTAACATCTGGCTGAAATGCCTGTTCTGCAAGCGGGAGCCTGCCGTATCCCTGGCTCCATCATCTTCCTACCAAACAGCCACGTCCCACACATTTCTCGCTGGTCTGCCTGCGCCGTTACCAAGGACCACCCTGCGGAGCGCCCCGCTTGGCCGGGGTGGGGTGGGGGGGCGGACGGAGAGAAAGGATGTTGCAGGGCGATCTTCTTTTCCTGTACGGACTGTGTTCAATATGGACAAATATTTGTGTAGCCTCTGTGTTTACCATTAATACTGGGACAAAGTAATTAGCGGCTACATTCTTCTTTGGGAAGCAGCAAAGCATGGTGGGGGTGGGGGATGGGCAGGGGAAGCAAAACCCCGAACGGAAGAACAAAAATGCTAAAAGCTGGCATCTGAAGGTATTATTCAAAAACAATATGGGAAAAGGCAGAACTGTATTTCCTCTGTTCTTCTAAGGGGAAGTTCAGAAAAAGGTCAGAAAGAGAACAATGCCAGCCATCTATCACAGCAGCCTCTAACCTAGAAAGGTTACTTACAACACTGCAGCCTCATTTCTCAATTCCGTAATTACCACCCCCCCTTCCACCGATCGCACACCACCTCGGCCTTATGAATCATACATTTCATTTCCATTTACCAACGCCCTGACTTGGGGACCACCATCAAGGCGCAGTGGGAGGGGCTCGGTGGTGCTGGACCCCTCCCCAGGTGCGCCCGCGAAGGCTGCACAGCCCCTGCGCCCCAGGGCACACTCCCGGACTCTGCTAGTGTTGACCGTCAACTCCCAGCCTCAGGTTTTGTTTATTGAACAAATAAGCACTAGCTACCAGTGGGGATTTTCCTTGGGGAAATCACGTCAGGGCACCTTTCCTCCCCCTTAACATTTTCATTCAGGTGAAATCTGGTTAAAATGATTATTAAGGATGGTTCTTGAAGAAGGCAAAGGTAAGGTGCAGCCTGGGGGGCGTGTATGTTTGTGTATGTGTGTGTGTGTTCGCACGTGTGTGTGTGTTCGTGTGTGTGTGTGTTTGCGCACGTGTGTGTGTGTGTGTTTGCGCGCGTGTGTGCCCGCACGCGCCCCGGCAGCACCCACTCAGTCCTGCTGCTTGAGCTGGGGTGGGAGGCTGGAAAGGAGGTATCAGAAACAGATCCCCCGACAGGAACTGGAGGAACCCCTCTATCTGTCTGTAGCCTCTGATTAACTGGCGCCCACCCCCCACTAAATTCAGAGGGCCCCAGGGAACCTCTGAGGGCTATTTGTCTTCACAAGGGCTATTAATATATCAAAGGGGTTCTACTCTTTATTCAGGACGCTACTTCTTGGGGATTTTCCTTTCAAATCCTTAAAAAAACGTTAGGTTCAGTAGGGAAGTGTCATTTCAGGCACCTGGGAGAATATCAGAACAAGGCACGCCCCTCGAAGCAGGGAGAGGCAAGCAGTAATTGAAAGGGTTTCCTTGAAAAGCAGCTGGTACATTTAAGTCTATCACTCCAAGTGGTGACACAGGTAAGTTTCCAAAAGTATTTTAAAAAATGAGTTGACACATTTAGGGAAGACGGGTCTAGGATGGGCTATACAAACAGGATACTTAGGGGCGCCTGGTGGCTCAATGGGTTAAGTGTCTGCCTTTGGCTCAGGTCCTGATCCCAGGGTCCTGGGACTGAGACCCGCATTGGGCTCCCTGCTCAGTGGGGGGTCTGCGTCTCCCTCTGCGTCTGCTCCGCCCCCATGCTCTCTCATATGCGTGGGTGTACGCTCTGTCTCTCAAATAAATACAATCTTAAAAAATAGGATATTTAATTTCTGAAGCTGATCCCAAAGACACAACAGTAGATGGGGTAACTGTTACATAACTGTTATTCCCTTAAAATTTTTTGAAAGACTACTCTCAGTGTTGGATCGTTTGTTTACGAGGACTTCCTGAGGGTCCAGGCAGCTGGCCTCCAGGACGGCTCCGCATGATGCTCACCTTCCAGTGTTTTCAACACCAAACAGGATTTTGCAGAAATGAGGACGTGTGACATGGCAGATGAGGTCATAAGGACGCAGCGGCTGCCCTGGTCAGGGAGAAGCCCGTGCCATGCTATGAGGACAACCACTCAAGCAGCCCCATACAGATGCCCACAGGGCAAGGTCGCCAGGACGGCCTGCGGGCCGTGAGTGTGGGCCACCGTGGCGGGTCCTCCAGCTCAAAGGAGAACCTGGGCAGCATCATCCAGTCCAGCTGCAGCACGTTCCCGGCCCACAGGAGCTGTGAGGGAATCCATCCATGTTCACCGTGGTGCGAAGCCACGGAGTTTTGAGGTCATTTCTTGCACAGCCATAGCGGACGCCCAGCTGTGTGTGTGCTTCTAACCGAGGACGGAGCGCAGAAAGGAAGGTGGGGCTCGATCTTTCCTCAAGCCTTAGCTGAGCATCTGCTGGGGACCCAACATTGTAAGAGACACTCGATTTGGTCCCTTCCCTGCAGCGGCAGAGGCTCTGGACAGGAACGAATTGAACCCCCTTAAAATGGGTGGAGGCCTACTGAAAGTGATAAGGGGTAAGGGGGGGGTTTCAAGTGCCCACAGGCAGCAAGGCCTAAAGGGATGAGACAAAGGTTGCCAACGACCCTCCCCCGGAAAGCATCCCACACAGAGCCAGAAACTGTTTGGGCCGCAAAGGATTTAAGTTTTTTTTTTTTAAATTAGTTACTAACATTTGGAAATCAGGTGGTATTTCCTAAAAGCCTGGATTCCCAGCTTCTCCTGAAAATCTAAAGCCCTGGCAAATCTGGGCTACACAAGTGCGCTTGGCAATAATTCACCGAGGCCGACTAGTGCCACCCCTGCTACAGCCCCGCCAGCTCTCCGACGGCACCAGACCGGACCTATGGGCCCTGAGGTCTGAGACCCATGAGGGAGAGACAGAGGCAGGAAGATGAGCAGAGCAGCGAGACAGAATTACCGTTTTAGCAGTATACTGGGGACTTCTGTGGGGCATAAAACTAGTTTTCTCTTATTAAACTACCCCAGAAGCAAGGGACACTTTAGAACTTAGAAGGCCTAGGAAACAATTATTCCGCTTTACATTAAACAGCATGAACTTTAATAGGAGAGATCCCACATTAAGTTTATGCAATGTTTGTTTACGAAGGTCTTCATTATATAAGACCTCAGCTGAGAGGAAGTGCAATGCCAGAGTCTCACTCTGCTGACTTGGCTTTCTACCCTAACAATAATTTACAATAACAGAAGAAAGGAAGGCTCTGGCGCCATAACTCAGCGACTATCTGCCGGATTCTCCCCTCCGACGAGATACAATAATATACCCTTTTTGGCCTTCTCCCAACTCTCCATTTGAAGCAGGATTATAATCAGTTTTCAAAGTGGCTTACTCAGGAATTAACTAGCCAACCACTGAATGAGGGAGTCGTGAACAATTCTATACAGCGCTTTGCAAATTTTTAGAAGAGGAATATAATGTTAGCAGCACCGTGCTCTTAATATCCTCCCTAAAGGGTCAAGGGCTAGACGGGAGGAGGGGCACACTTCTGCTTGCTGAAAATGCTGCCCTCGGTGGTTCTGTATGAGACAGCAGGGGCAAGACACTCTGCCTGCCTCCTCACCCTGACTCCACTGTTCAGGGAACATCACTGAGTGATTATGTAATAAACTCGATCTCAGTACTTACTGAGCTCCTAGTGTGTCCGAGACTCTGCTAGAGGCTGATACAAAGCTACGGTTTCTGCTCTCAAGGAGCTTCCATCTGGTACATGTGTAAAAGAAGAGGAATGCAGACAGGAGCAATAAAGGACAGGTGCCCCAAGACTGCCGGCAATCACTGTCTTCCTGTTGACAAGTGTTTACTGAGCATCTACTATGTGCTAGTTGCTCAGTACTTGGTAATTAAGAAAGAAAACAGTTTCTGCCCTCACACAGCTTAAACTCTTTTGGACTCTTAAGCAGGCTCCATGCCCAGCACGGAACTCGACTTGGGGCTCCATCTCATGACCCTGAGATTGTGACCTGAGCCGAAATCTGGAGTCGGACAGACGTTAGCCACCGTCTGAGCGACTGAGGTGGCCCTGGAGCTTAAACCCTCATGGACCTCGGCGGACTCCCTTCCGGGGCCAGGAAGAACAGGGGTGAGTTCCAGGAGGCAGAACTGCATAAGACCGTCAGGGACAGGCAGACCTCAGAGAGCCCAGAGGAGGGGCAGGGCCTGCGGGCCGAACAGTGTAAGGAAAGGTACTGAGGCAGGACACAAGGAATGTTCAAAAGAATCAGGAAAGGGTATGAGGGGTTCGGCCTGGACGAGTAAGGGGCAGAGGACACCAGGGCAGAAAATACAACCGTTTGACTTCCTGTGTCCTGGCCCAGGGGCCAGACAATAAGCTGTTCTTTGATTCTTTCACTCAGAAGTGCAGATACAAGGGCATCTCTCTCTCCACGTGAGTAACTGGAAAATGCCGTGCTAAGAGCTGTCAAGTGACGTAACATGGACGCGGGTTTAGGGATTTTATGGGACCAGTGACACCTCCCTATGGCCACATGCAGACCTGTAGAAGGAGGCCCCCTGGGAGATGGGCCTCTGAGAGCTGACATGCGAGCAAAGGACATCAACTTCCAAGCTTCAAGCAGCACAGCCTGGGACTCCTGACCCAGCGTGACGGGGCTCTCCAAGTGTCACGTAGCATCAGCAAAGCCTGCCCACCTGCGCAGTGTTTTCTCCTTCCCAAAAGTGGCGGGGAGGGGAGGGGAGAGGGTGATGGGGGGAACAAACCTCACCTCCCAGCCCCCAAGACCATGTCTTTATGAATGCAGACATAGTTTTATCTATGTGCAGCCTCGCGTGTTAAATGACAAAAACGCAAAATGGGGTCCCAATGGTGCAGAGACCCGACAAGACCATATTCCCACAGGCTGGATGGCACGCCCCCCGCCAACCCTGTGCTGGCGCACAAGTCAGGGGCTCCACGCCCCACATGAGAACCACAGCTCTGTAAGGGCTACGGCACTAGGGAAGGAGAAGAGTCCTGGCCGCACCTCTGTCGCAGACTGAGGCTGCACTGCGCCCATCGCCTGGGCCCACGGGGCCCCCCCTGTGATAGCACCCAGCGCTGTCTCTGTGGGGTGGGGGGCACCGATCAGCGGGAGAGCCAAAGCCTGTGCAAGAAGGGCCAGGACCATGTGGAATCTCAAGAAACAGGCAAAATTCTGGTTTTTAAAGAAATTTGTTCATCCTGATATTCCTGGTAATATCAACTCTCAAACCACTTCCAGGATCACCCACCCAGTGTTTATTTTGGGGAACAGTTTAAATCCAGGAAAAAAAAAGCTATTAATAAGTTAAACAAAAGCTGTTGAAGGGAATTCCTTGAGCGGGCGGTTGAACAGGGTGATTTCTGAAGTCCTTGCCAGCACCGGGATGCTAGGATTCTAGCAACACTTTCCTCCTCGTCACATGCAATCGCCATTGATAGGCAACAAAGAGCAATGGGAAAGAATGCATCTGCACCAGGGCTGTTAGGACCAGCGAGGACCTCACCAGGATAAAGATGTGCTGCGGGAATGAAGGTCCTCAGCCTGGAGCTGAGACTCCTGGGAGCCGGTTCCTGAGTTCCCAGGGCCCACGGGGTGCACAGTGCATGTTCACCACATGGAGTTAAGGGACCACAGTAACGAGAGAGGCAAGCCAGGGAGATCTGGAGGGAAGTACCGAGCAGGGAACCAAATCCAAAACAAACAAAGAGATTTTGGATAAATAAGCAAATCTCAGCCTTTGGAACGATTAAGCTGTTAAGTTACAGCGCAGAGGAGGCTCCGAGGGACTGCATGGGGAGACCCGGGGCGAGAGCTCTCTGCCAGCCGCCCCGGGGAGGTGGCTGCCTGCGGGCCTCGGCGGCGGAGGTCTCACCTCACACTGCACTTTCTTTTCTCCTTCTTCCCTTTCTTTTTAAGTGGCGCTGCCTGTCCCCTTCCCTTCCTCCAGGCTCTCCCTGTCTCTCCCTACTGACAGAGCCCTGCACTGACAGTGTACACAACCTTCCTTCAGTTCCAAAGCAGCGCACAAACCCCAACCTAAATGTACCGTGTACCTTAGACTCGAGGGGCGCCTGGCTGGCTCGGCTGGTTTAACCGCTGCCTTCGGCTCGGGTCATGATCTCAGGGTCCTGGGAATCAAGCCCCACAGCGGGCTCCTCCTGCCCCGCGGGGGTCTGCTTCTCCCTCCGGCCTCCCCCGTCCTGCTCGCACTCTGTCCTTCGCTTTCTCTCAAATAAATAAAATCTTAAAAAGAAAAAACCCTAAATGTACCTTAGACTTGTAGTTCAGAAACGTTAACTATTAATTATGATTTTAGAGAAGTGCTCTCCTGACAGGTCCCTGCAGAGCCAATAGAGCTGAGAAGGCTTGGGGCAGGGAGGCTGGAGTCTGGACAAGAGGCCCCCTCGAAGGAAAAGTCGAAGGCAAGGAGAAGAACCGCTCTCACGCAGCACACCTGCCCGCCCTCCATGCGGCTCCCCTGGCCTCTTCCTGGGTCCCCTCCTTCACCTCCTCTCCCTTTGATGACAGATCCTGATGATCTCCAACTACTTTCAAAATCCCCTTCGGTCTGTGATGTGTTTTCCTGGACTGCAGGTAATTTCTCCCAGCCGCCTCTTCCCTGTGCCGGCTCTGGCTCCCTTGCCTTGTCTTGCTTCCTTACTCTGGAGCCCCGTCCCCTCCCTGGGACCCGTTCACCACCCGGCGCCCGTGGTCAGCCAGCTCCATCCCTGGTCCCGCCCTCTCCTTGGGCTCTTGGTCCGCCAGGAATCTCAAAGGTGGGAGTCTCCCAATTTGGATGTCTCTGACTGAACTCTCCCTTCCCTCCTCCATATCGGGTTCCTTTCTAAACTACCCCATTTATTGCAAAGGATGGCCTTCAGGAGTTTCCCCTTACCCCTCAAGTTTCTGCTTTCTTCTCGGGACAGCCCTCAGGGCCGCTTTCCCCCTTCTCAATCTTGACACCCCAACTTCCACGGCCTCACCCCAGTGACTGGCACGGTCTCACAGCTCGTTTCTCTGCCTCTAATCTTCCCCCCTCCAAGCCTGTCCACAGATGCTGCCAGACTGTTCTCCTGACACGACTTGCATCATACCACGCCCTTACTTGAGAACCAATTTGCTGATCACATGAAACCCAAATTCTCACAGGTTCCCAGGTCCCACAGCAGCCCGGGGTCTGTGGACCATTCCTACCTGCCTCTTCTCTCAGGCTGGGGACCCCACTTCTTACTCCAGGCTTCGTGCCTTCTCTCTCCTGTTCAAACCCAACGCCTCCTCAGCGCCCAGTCCGACTGTCCTGTTTACCAGCAGTCTCCCCAGGCTCGGCTGGGCTTCTGTGCTAACCAAGAGCCCCATCTTGCCCCCCACCGCATCACACTAGCCCACAGTTGTCTGTGGGAGAGCATCTCCCCTGGCACCGCAGGTCATGACCATGCTACCAGAGGGGCTCGAGACGACCCAAATGTCCCTTCGACCTAGTCTATTTGATTTGTCACTTCCCTGGTCCCAATCCTCAGGCTTTACCTATGCTGAGCTTTTCGGTCTCACCTTCAGTGTCCTCATCTCTACACAGAGACAGGACTTGCACTGTCTGCTTCGACCAGAAGACCTCCTGGTAGATAGACCATCATGCTGCTTGGCCTCTCCTGTCTCTGCTCAAGATTCACTTTTTTTTTTTAAAGATTTTATTTATTTATTTGACAGGCAGAGATCACAGGTAGGCAGAGAGGCAGACAGAGAGAGAGGGGGAAGCAGACTCCCTGCCGAGCAGAGAGCCTGATGTGGGGCTCGATCCCAGGACCCTGAGATCATGACCTGAGCCGAAGGCAGAGGCTTAGCCCACTGAGCCACCCTGGCGCCCCAAGATTCACTTTCAGTTCTTCCCCCGAGAACCTTCTGAACACACTCCAGAACTCTCTTCTTTCCCTTCACTCACCTTCCATTACACACAGTTGTATGTATGTGCTGCAGTCTGGTCTCTCCAATTAAGCTGTAAGTTTCCTGATGCAAAACTATGGCATTTCCTTTCTTGGACACCCACATCACTGAATGGGGTATGATTATTTAATAGGCGCTCGCCAAGGCACAATGGGTTGAGTTATTTTCTCTCACACCGTATGGCTGGCCACCATTCTTCTAGGGGCAGATGCCCTTTAAGAGTTCGGGATCAGGGACCAGGGATGAGGAGACCTGGATTCTATACCCGACTGTGCCTCCTACCAACTCTGCACTTCCGGTTGAGTCACTTGACTGTTATGTACCTATGTTTACTCAACTTAAAATGGTGAGAACAGTTCCTACCTGATCACCTTATATATTGGGGTAAAGATCAACGGAGTGTCACTATATAAGAAAGACTTAATTATAAGCTTAATTCATTTCCTCGATCATTCCATGTATGCTACAGAAATGGCTATTAAGAGATAATGAGCCAAGAGTTTTCCATTCCACTTAAATATTTTCATAGAAGAGTATCTATTAAAAATCGGAAAGCAAAACCAAATTTTCTGTATAGAAGCAAATTAATGCCAACTCTATGGGAAGTTTGGACCTGGGAGAGCCTTCAGAAGCACAAATTTAGTTTATTAGTCACTAAAAATAAAAGGATTTAATCCTGGGTCGAGAGAGGAGACAAGAGTTCTGATGATAGAGCAAAGCCGGCAGACGCTTCAAAGGTGGGCTAAGATCTTGTCTTGGACGTGACAAATTCCGAGCGTCCACTACCCCAGCTGCTGCCTGTAATCTTCTGCTGGAGGAACCCCATGAGGTCGCTACCGTGTTTGCTGATTACACCGGGAAGGCCTGTCTCCAGTCATGGCGCTGTCAGTCCTTCTCCTGGATGGTTCTTCATCTGAACCACAGAAAATTCTCTGAGTAACTATCAACTTGTAAGGCAGCACCAGGAGTCTGGGAGAGAAGTGGATTCATTACGCACAATGGACACCTTAGGGTGGAGGACTTACTTGTCCCTGGGAAGCCTGGCTGGGGAAGGTCAGATGCTGACCAGTGGCCATATTTCTCGCTAAGCCCAGCAGCATGTGGCTGACCAGAAACAATGGGGCCCCTGTTTCTTTGTGGCCAGCAAGGGCAAGGGGCCTGGGAGGGGTGTTCTCTACTGGAGAGCACCACCTCACTGAGCTCAGCTGCTTTTCTATGGCCCTGGTGTCCACGATTCCCTCATCGCCCTACTTCTTTCCTGGGACTCTCTCTTTTTCTAACCTTTTCCCTGTCACACATCACAATTAAGCCATTCAAACCGAACTCTCAGCCCTGTAAGCATCTCAGGTGCACGGCTCATGCCGCTGAATTTAGTGCCATTCAATTCCTTCTGCACACTTTCAAGTCCGAAGCGGTCCTTCCCAAGTTCATCCTGTAGCTCTCCAGGCTTGAAGCACAGGGGTTAGAACTCCAGCCAGTGAACACAACTGCAATCCCGGGCTGTGGCTGCAGCTTTTTTACGTCTGGAGTGGGAGTCTTGCGCGGGTTCCCAGCCACCCAGGTCAAGCCTCTGGTGAACATGACCATCGTGTCACCCCATGTCATCCTATAGCTTCTGCTATGGGAATGCCGCTCCCCTTTAGTCCCTGACCTTGGCTTGTATCACAGACCTTCCCTTGGAGGGTGTGTCTCCAGCCTGGAAACTCCTGCCAGGCTACACCCGCATTTTCGCTTTTCTGCCCTTTCTTCCTGCCGTGTCCTCATTCCCTTACTCAGCCCTCCTTGACCCTCTTCATGCCCATCGCCAGACTGGGGTAGGGGTGGGGGCTCATCTTCACGTGGTTCAGCTGTAGGTGCGGCTTTACAATATTTGCCTGCACATTAACACCAACACCTAGGATTCCACTCTCTTATTCATAATTCGAACATGGAGACACGGAGTTGCTTACTTCCTAGTTCTAAAATCACCTTTGGATGGGTAATTTTGGCTATAGAAACGCTTATCAAATACAAACAGAGTCACTGGCTGCGAATATGAACTTCACTGAATGGTCTCTCGAAGTAACAGAAGCTCGTATACCTGGTGGTTGCCTAACCACTCCTGGGTGCTACTGTCCAGTCTCTGGGGAAACCAGAGGGGGAGGGGGCGGAGAGAAGGCATCATGGGGGAAAACAGAAAAGCCTCTGGGGTTCCAAATGGTACATAGTAGACATATCAGAAAAGTAAGAACAACCGTTTTTATTTTTTACTTACAGCCTCAGAACAAGCTAAAATAGCAATTTGCATGACCACAGATGAATTTGCCTATCATGTCTACCACAGGACATTTGCTTTTCCCTTCTGTATCATGACTCAGACTTTATGCAAATCTTTTCTTTAAGAAGAAATGAGAAATAAACAACAGAATTAAAATCACTATGTGCTCTCTGCCATAAAGCAGGGGGACAGGGATTGATCTGAGGTCAACCCACACAGCCCGATCATCTGGACGGTTACCGCCATATGGCCTGCAGGGCTTTGTTATACCCACAAGGTGGACCTTGCACCTGCAATCACGTGTTCTCCCAGCCCAGGTGTTTCCAAATCCCATTTCAATGGCTGAATTCATTTCTGATTCCCAGAAATGAATTTGGCTACTTTGGCTACTGGCTGAGAATGGGGTGGGGACCGCTGCTTGCATATGCTGGCCAGTCTAGGGACATAACAAGGAAAGAATTATTCCAAGAAATGGAAGATAGTCGAGTTTCCCTGGCAGATCTGGTAACAGAGAAAGTCAGAGGCCCCAGACCTTGGCAGGAGATAGAAAACGGTTTGCAAACCAACCAGGGGAGCTGCGTACAATAAAGAGAAACAGAATCTGAAAAGTCCAAAGGACGTAATCACGGACGTTCCCTTTCCTAGTCTGCTCTCTCACATTCCGGAGGAGCCCAGCTTCTAACAGACCCTCCTTATTCTGGACACTATTGGTGTGGTGCGTGTACAATGATGCTGGGAGGAGGTGGGGGGGCAGATCCTTAACATCTGGGGACTCCTACGGTCTAAAGGCTGCCCCCTCCCCACCGGTGGCTGCCAACAGTTTTGCTACTAGCTTGCAACATTCCTGTATATGTAACAGTCAGCTCCTGCAAGCTGGTACTAGCCAGCTCCAGCACACGGCTGGATGACATACTAGAAACCATGGGAGTATGACCTTAGACCCAACAAAACTCTTTTCTTCAGAATCCCTGACAACTGCTCATCAAACCTGTTCAATCCTCCATTGATGACCCTCTTGCGGAGTCTGAATCTGCCCGTCCCAGACTTCCCCGTGTGGCCCCAGATGAGGGCAGGATCAATCTCTTTGTTGGTGGGGGTCGGGTCTCCCACGTGGCAACACTCTATACATTGGGAGCTGCTTGTCA
Organism: Mustela putorius furo; assembly: GCF_011764305.1. Classification (NCBI taxonomy): domain Eukaryota; kingdom Metazoa; phylum Chordata; class Mammalia; order Carnivora; family Mustelidae; genus Mustela; species Mustela putorius. The sequence continues at coordinate 92,522,026 of NW_025421998.1, forward strand.
TGAACCTTGAGGTGCTTCTCCTCCGTGCTGGACATCCCCAGATTTTTCACACTGAGTAAAACTGCTCCCCACGATAAAATGAACATGATCAAAATATGATAAAACAAAATCCTGCGGCATGCTTTGAGAGACTTTCTTCTGACTAGAACAAATCTTTATTCCATGCCCTTCGAGTGGGGTCCTCCCGCCAGCTAGAAGCCACCCAACTCTACCCCTGTCCACGCTCTATTTGTCCATTTTGCTCATGGAATTTCAAATGCTTATCAAATGCTGAGCTGAAATTCAGAATGTACTTTTAGCAGAAAACAACTACACGAAGGCAAGGAATTCTCTGTTGTCCACCCTCCCCCTGCAGATCCGTCCCTCTGAGAATGCTGTGTAGAAAATAAATGGGTTTCATTTTGCATGCTTTTTTCCTCAGGGAGGTCACATGGGCATCTTGTGATCGTTCCATAAACCACTTGCCCAATAATCCCTATTAGAATCTTCCTGGGAATCAGTGACAAGCTTTTCACTCGGGTGCCCACCCGGGGTTCCCGCAAGTCTTTCTCTAGTTCTCTTTCCTGGTGGCAGTTCTAAGCCTGCTGCCTGGCTGTCGGGGTCCTCCGTCACCTGGCCTCCCCACACCCCTGGGCTCTACCTCAGGCAGCCTCCATTCTGACCACGGCTTGCCAGCTCGACACGGCCTCCTGCGTACACCTGCCTCGGCCCCTACTCTCTCTCCCTGCTTTCCGCCTTGCTAATTCCTCCCCCATCTTCGAGGAACACTGTAAGCCCCTTCCTCCAGGAAGCCTTTCCCCCTACGATCTGGTCTCTAGTGCTCTCTGACTTCCTTGTACAGTATTCCTTTAAATGTTTCCAGTCACATATGCATAGAATAATGGCCTTTGCCACCTCCAATACTGGACTGGGGGTCACCATGTCGAGGTCCCTCTCTCCCTCTCTGTTTTTATGTTCACAGAAGCGGCGGCAAGGTGCAGCTGGAGAGCCACAGGGCCTGGGTCTGACGGATGGCTCTGTGGCTCCGGAGCTGGACCGCATCACAGGCTCCTCAGCTGCCTGAGGTTCAGATGCAAAGACTATGATCAAAGGGTTCCAGAAACTGGAAGAGCCACACCGTTTGGGGCCGCAGGAACTATTACTGGTATGCCTTAGCTGAAGGACATAAGCCACAGAGTGACGGAGGGGTGAGGAAGGGGTTTTAAGGCAGGGTTGATCCCAACACTGTTCATACGTGTTAGGGACCCAGTAAACAAACTTTAAATGATAGCTTCTGGTAAAACTGGATTCCGGAGACACCCGATATAACCCCATGTACAAACACAGAGCAGAAGTTAAATTCAAGTAGACTCCAGGGTAAAATTTAACTCTGCGAGATTAGTACTTTCCACTTGTCCAACCTTTGAAGCCTAGAGACAAAGTAACTGATAAGAAGCAACTAGCCCAGAAACCTCCTCAGTTCTCCCTCCGCGTCCTCGCAAGCCCGACTCAAGCCCCGTGTCTTGTGCTGCACGAGTTCTCCGAATGGCCTCCCACGGTCATCGCTCTAGCAGAGGGCGCAGGCAGGCAGCCTTGCTCTCCCACGACTGCTCTCCTCACATTCGGTCACTTGCTTCGGGGCTGGGGCTGCCCCTTCTTCACGGCCAACCACTCAGACTCGCCCCGACCGGAGAAAAGTCCTCACCCTGAACATCTCCCCTCTTTTACGCCATCATCGGCTTTGTCTGCCTTTGTCCTCTTTCCTCAACTGCTCCAGTAAGCCTTTCCCCCCAAAAGCCTCTCCCTTCCTCCAGTGTGGGCTCTGGGTCACAACGTCCTCTTGGGAGGACACTGGGCGTGGCCTCTGCGCCCATCTGCTCTGCGGTGAGGTGAGCCTGGGGGGCCACACGGGGGCCCTCCAGCTCTCTTGCTGTCCCTTCCCCTTTGCCACCATTAACTTAATCCTCCCCTTGACTTTCGACTTTTTCCTCCTGCATATTAACTCATCCAAAGCCCAGAAGACAGACCAATCTAATCTCTGGCCCTAACTGCTCCCAAGTTCTAAACCGGAGTCCTCAGCGGGAACATCCTACTGACACTGGGTATTTACACCACGCCAGGACAGGACGCTCAAATCCCTCCTCTGCAGTCGTCACAGGTACCCTGTCCCCAGCGTATCGTCTACACCACCCCAACGACAGTTTCCGGAGGCTTATACTTCCTTTTGGCTCTACCGCTTCGTTACCCTCCGTCCCGCTTATCCCACATGGCTTCATTAAAGGGAGCAGATTCCTTTTCTGCAAAGGATGTGACTTGGCTGTGCCTTCCCATTCTCCCAGCAGGTGCCCTCGCTGGGCCGGCCCCGACCCAGTTCTCCTGACTGGGCTCCTGTTTTCAGGCCCCTGGCCACGTTAATCAAACAGCCCATTGCTTAGTCACCATTTCTAGTCCACTGCCCACTTATGAGAAATCTACCACTGCTCTTTATTCTCATCACATTGCGAAACTCATCTGCTTTAAATTAGCCCCTGGTCCTTAACTTCCCCTGACATGGGCACGCACTCTGCCCTGCGGTGCCCCGCGCCGGCTCAGCTGGGCTCAGTCTGCTGCTCCTTTGCTCCAGCTCATCCAGCTCTCGGGTCGGCACACGCCAGCGATGTGACCTGTTCTTCCTGGGCTTTGAGAGTGCTCTCTAGTTGGTCTGTTTTCAACCAGACTGTAAGCGCTTTAAAATCAGTAAGCAGATCTGCCTTTTCAAACGCTGAGATGCCCAGATGGTGCCTTCAGTAGAGCAATTACTCACCAGTCTGTACTGCCCGGCAGTGGCTGTGTAGCCAGAAGCCAGGCTCGGAAAGGGCGGGCAGTGACTCGCCGTGCAAAACACATCGAGAATGGGACAGAGATGACATGGGAAGCAAGTTTCTGGAGACGGCAGTATTTCAAAATACTTTATCAGTACACGTGAAGAGCAAGTGTTCTCCCTGCCTGGGCCTTCTCTCCTTTAATTTAGGTCAAGACGAGCACTCGTGAAATCGGTGTTAAAATGGGGTGTGAGGGATGCCTGGGTAGCTCAGTTGGTTAAGCAGGTGCCTTTGGCTCAGGTCATGATCCCAGCGTCCTGGGATCGAGTCCCACATCAGGCTCCTTGCTCGGCGGGGAGCCTGCTTCTCCCTCTGCCTCTGCCTGCCATTCTGTCTGCCTGTGCTCACTCTCTCTCCCTCTTTCTCTCTGATAAATAAATAAAATATTAAAAAAAAATAATAAAATAAAGTGGGGTGTGAATGCCAAGCTGTTCCTTAACCTGCACCCGATGACCGCGGGTTCGGGCATTCTGAGACTGGGGAAGGAGGCTGTCCCCACAGCCACACGGAGAACCCAAGGCCCATGGAACCACAGGCACCCTCTGGCACCTTCTTAAAAGTCAGAGGTCAGGAGGCCAAACGTCAGTTTCTGCTCTGGCAAACACCGTCTTTACCTGGAGGGTTTAAACTGGGCAGACAGGACACCATGGCACTATATCCCAGTCTGTTAACGACTTTCGGGGAGTTGGGAGCGACTGTTAGAAGACACTGCTGTTCTTTCAGGACACTGGGAATGGATGCGGTCACTTGTCAAACGGCACTATCATGCCATGAGGCCCCTTATTGTCGCTGATGTGACACACGTGTGGGCTGATCCCTTCGGTTCCACCTTGCAGTGAGTGCTCTAGGACGGAAACACGCTGAGAAGTGCATTAAGCAACTTTGTAACAATATTAAAAAAGCAAATCGGGGCACCCGGGGGGGCTCAGTTGGTTAAGTGTCTGACTTCTGATCTCAGCTCAGGTCATGATCTCAGAGCTATGAGTTCGAGGCCGGCACTGGGCTCTGTGCTATGTGTGGAGCCTCCCTTAAAAACAAAAACAAAACAGTAAATTAAAAAAAAAAAAAAATCTGTGTTCCTGCTCTAACACCACAGTTATTTAAAATTTTATATACAGTTGTAATCAGTGCACATATAACTTTATGTTCTTCTGTCATTTGATGGTTTATAATTACTCTTGTACACTTCTGGTCTTTACACCCTTAATCCAGAGGCAACCAACTATTAATATTCCTTTTTTTTTTTTTCCCCCAAATTTTGAGATTTCATTGTTTAAGCTGGGCAGACAGGACACCATTTAAAAGCATTCTGATTCTGGTTGTCTCTAATATTCAATTTCTTTTTTTTTTAAATTAAAGATTTTATTTATTTATTTGACAGAGAGATCACAAGCAGGCAGAGAGGCAAGCAGAGAGAGAGGAAGGGAAGGAGGCTCCGTACTGAGCAGAGAGCCTGATCCCAGGACCCTGGGATCATGACCTGAGCTGAAGGCAGAGGCTTTAACACACTGAGCCACCCAGGTGCCCCTTTAATATTCAATTTCTAGAAGAAACAGCTGGATAATAATATATACTCACACAGCTTTAAAAAAAATTAACTACTTGTAATTTTTAAGGAATGAGGTTATCAGGTGAGAGGATATAAAAATATTTATGGCTGCTGGTATGACTTGCTAAATTGACTTTCAGTGGGACTATATAAATATATAGTTTTAAACTCAATTTTATAATTTTTGATCTACCTCCATGCTGAGTCACTGCTGCAGAGTCCTAAAATAGTGACTGCCATTTCAGAAACAGTGCTGACTTGTTGGCTTTTATAATAAGGAAACAACAGCAAAGAATAAGCCCTTTAAAAAAAACTGCCAGAAACCCAGGAAAACATCTGTACATTTGTATAATATACAAAACATAATTTCCTTTGCACATTAGAACAATCTGGTTTTCGTATGCAGTAAGTAGTGAATATATTCCATTTTACTTTGGGTTGTCTTTTAGGTAGGACGGAAGGCTGCATGTATTTGCATATGATACACATCAATTAATCTATAATACCTTAAGGAACAATAGTCAGAGAATCTCAGTATTAACCAGTAAGTTTGACTGATGTTAGATATTGTGGGAAACAGACATGAGTTACTTGTTTATAGCTGGGTGTCTGGTAAGACCGCTTTCATTTCAAGCACTGCTAAGTGTGTTTTATCACATTTATTTTTTCTAGACTAACTAGAAGAAATTAACAAATGAAATCAATTCTGTGAGAGTATAATGCCGTTAAGTTTGTGATTAAAAGTTATGAATGTTATTCAGATTTTCTGGGATAGTCTGGTTAATGTTAGAAACTGCACATTAGACTTGACTAGTAGCTGTTCTATTTTAAGCGGAGACAAAAAATCCAGCTCTGAATCTAAGTGGTTAAAAATGGTGAAGTAAAAAAGGGCTGATGTCTGTCTTTTCTTTCTCCTTGAAATGTAACTATTTACACTGATTGGCTTTTGTCTATATGCCTTTCAAATGTCAAGATATTTTGAAAATAATCAAATAACCATAGAAGGATTCAAGTGGCAGGATCAATTTAACCTGTGCTTTCTCATATAAGGTAGTGAATTTATAGAAAGCCCAATTCAATTTTCTTTCAAAAACAACAGAACCAAGGACATGGCCTTAAAATCCCTCCCTTTGGGTTAATCCCTTTAGCTAACAACTACATCAAAAAAATTGAGGGCTTCTCATCCTGGGGAGGGGGTGACCTTTCCAGAAGAATCACAGTGCCCTCCTCCCACCCAGGAGGCCACTTGTCCCCGGGGCCACTGGGTCACTGTGCACTCCACCTGATTGTAAGTCCTCTAAGAGGAAGAGCCATCAAACCAGAGCCAGGATCTCTCACGTGGAGGAGCTGGTGGTGTGGCGGTGGAGATAAAACCCAAGGATGGAGACAGCTGTACTCACATAATTCCAGACGGAGGGAACATTAATAAGCCCGTTTTTTTTTTTTTCTTTTGTAGACTTAGAGAGAGAAAGATCTTAAAATTGTCTTTAGAATCAGCCTTTCGAGACTCAACTGTGAATAAGAGAATAAGACTGTGTCACAGGTTCTCCAAATATTATCTGTTGAGTACAGTTCTTATACGGAAAACATTTGGCAAACGGAGAGATGACCACGAGGCCACACACACGCGATGGGAAATTCCTTGGTCTCACCAAATGTTGCATTTGCAACAATACCGTCACAGTCACACACACAAATAAGGTACTAAACCCTAGAATAACCCAACGGCTCCTATCTTGTGAAAACTTTCATAGTGCTCAACTACGCCAATTATGATGGGGGGAAAGGGCTACAAACATTGTAAATGTGTTAGTACGGCTTTTAGGGGAAATGGATTAAGAGAAAGAGCTATTGATGGCAGTCATATGGCCATGAGGTCACCCCTGCAGCCAGGCACAGGCCTGCGCCTGGCTGAATTTTAAACTGGGAGAATTAAGCTTTATGTAATGCCCATTATTTTAACCTTCTATTTATGGAAATGCCAAGACACAGCAAAAACACAACACAATTAATAGGTTACATTTACTTCCAGTGGATTTACTAAAATAAAAAATTTGGTTTAAATTACTCCCAAACTGCTTTCAGACATTCGGCAAGGGAGAACTGATAGGATAAAAACTAAACATTTTCAACTTGTTACTGACTTGAGAGGCTGGCCAGAGAAGGTTCAGAAATCATAAAAGGAGGCTGTTTTCTGCAAGCAAACACATGGCTGGGTGGAAGGGCTCAGAGTCAAAGGGTCTCCACAGGTCTGCACCCGAATTAAGATTCTGAACGCTCCTGCCCAGTTCTTTATGTGGCAAGAGCAACATCATGTAATTACTGATCACACCTACTGACGACAGCAAAGGGAGAGGGTCAGGCTGCACCCCTGCCTTCCGGATGGTTACATGGATTCCCCCCCCCCCCATGGATTTCTTGCAGTCAAGTTTAAATCTCCCCTAGTTTTGATTACAACTTGAAAAATAACACTTTTCAAAACCCACAATTTGAAACGATGAACCCAAAGAATAATTTGCCACAGAAAGAATATTAAGATATTTTTATAATACTTTAAAAACAAAGTATTACATCTGGAATTCAGCGGAGTTAAACTGGCACATCAAACAATAATAAAAGATTATACAAGTAAAAGGTAGAATAATTAAAAGAAATAGTAATTATACCAAAGACAGGTTTATAGAAAACAACACTGGTGAACTTTGTATTCATAGACTTCCTTGAAAAGAACTGCTAACATGACATTTTCTTTAATATTGTGATTGCTCTGCACCTATCCTGACGCCAGCCTCTATAAACACTGCTGAATGTAGATCAGAAAATTAAAGCCGATTAAGAACTATTTATATGATCTCTGTGCCAAAGTGGATTAGACTCTCCGATAGTACTTTCAGCAGGGAGTAAAGTTTTAATGAAGCGACTTCAATGCATTTATTAGAAACAGGCATTGCCAGACTCCAGGCATGGAACGCTATCGTTCAGAGAGGCAAAGACTTTTTTTTAGAAGATTTTATTCATTTGGGGTGCCTGGGTGGCTCAGTGGGTTAAAGCCTCTGCCTTTGGCTCAGGTCATGATCCCAGGGTCCTGGGATCGAGCCCCGCATCGGGCTCTCTGCTCAGCGAGGAGCCTGCTTCCTCCTCTCTCTCTGCCTGTCTCTCTGCCTACTTGTGATCTCTGTCAAATAAATAAATAAAAATCTTAAAAAAAAAAAGGCAAAAAAAAAAGATTTTATTCTTTTATTTGAGTGAAAGAGTTGAGACTGAAACAGAGAGAGTGGGGGGAGGGGCGGAGAGAGGCCAAGCAGGCTCCCTGTTGAGCAGGGAGCCCAATACAGGACTCATCTCAGGACTCTGGAATCCTGACCTGAGCAGAAGGCAGCTGCTTAATAGACTGAGCCACCCAGGTGCCCAAGGAGCAAAGAATTTTTAATTATTCCCACTTGTTCAGTATTTATGGTTCTTGTTTGAAATTACACATTCAAATTCTTCTAATTTTTTTTAGTATTAATGTTCAGTTGGCCAGCATATAGTCCCTCACAAGTTTCTGTTATAGCGTTCAACAATTCATTAGTTGCAAAAAACACTCTGTGCTCATCCCAACATACACATTCAAATTTTATTTTTTTAAAGATTTTATTTAAATATTTGACAGAGAGAGATCACAAGTAGGCAGAGCAGCAGGCAGAGAGAGAGGAGGAAGCAGGCTCCCCGCTGAGCAGAGAGCCCGATGTGGGGCTCGATCTCAGGACCCTGGGATCATGACCTGAGCTGAAGGCAGAGGCTTTAACCAACTGAGCCACCCAGGTGCCCCTACACATTCAAATTTTAACACTATAATATACTGTTCTGGATTTTCATAAAGAGATTTTTATTGATTTATTTTAGTTTTAGGTCTATAGCCATTCATTCTTTCATTCATTCAATACTTATGCAGTGACCACAGTGGGTGCTGGCATGTTTTAGAAGCTCGACAGAATGCAGTAAATACATGAGTAATACAACAGACTCATCTCTACCAGACATCCCTGCCCTCAGGGAACTGACATTCTTCCTCAGAACCAGTGAAATGTTAACAGAATTGATCAGCCTCTGACTTAGAGATTTGAAAATGAAATGTTACATTTAAGTTGGAAAAAATGATAAAACATCTTTGATATGGAAGCCCAGTCAAGTTTATAACAACAACTGAGACAGTTCTATATATCATATCAACCAAGTGTTAACTGCTGTAAAAAAGTCAGTTCAAGCCCCACTTTCACAACATGGGGACTTCAAAAACAATTAAAAGTAACAATTTTTATTAATCTTGGGAATTAATTAAGATCATTAGACCAGAATCACAATTTAGTTGATCATCATGGGCTGTCTTTTACATGCCTACCTCATCTTTGACTCCTATCACTATTTATAAAGAATTTACACTTTCACTCTTCTTCGTCATGGCATGATTTAATATTTTTACAACCTACTCAGTATCCTCCTCACAAAAAAATAATGCAAGTTGGAACAAAGCCCATAAGGCAGAATTTACCACCTGCAACAATTAAGACAAATATTTTAATAGCAATAAATCTGTCTAGAACAGAAAGTCCCAGTGGTTAGAACAGAGGTGATTACAGAAGCCGTGGTTAGAACATTTTTTATGAAGAAGAAAAAAAGGGGGTGTGTGTGGAGAGGATGACCACTAAACTGTGCCCGGAACCCACAGAGCAGCCCCTGCTGTGGGCCCCCCAGGGAGATGAAGAGCAGGAAGGGGGTGAACGGAAGGACTGCCAGGAAACACACAGAAGGAACGTGCTGGCTAGCAACAAGTGTGGGCAGTAGCGTGGGTGTCTGACCTTGACAGTGATGTACCCTCATTCTCATTCATACTTCGGTCAGCCGGCAGGGCTCCTGAGCTCAAGGCCAGATGCCCCTCTCTGCGCAGCTGCCCCGACATCTTCTGCTCCTTGTTGTAAGACTAAACCAGGAAGATGAGGGCTAGGGGGCCCCTGGGGACCGAGGTCTGTCGGGCCATCTGTGGGAGGGTTCCGGGGGCTGAGGAGCCCCTCCTGCCCGTGCTCCAAGAGAGGGAGACCCCAGCCGGGTGCACACAGGTTGGCGAGGATTGCCATTTGAATTCTTGTCTTTGCTTCAGGTGGGTCTTCCCTGTCCTCCTACTGCAATGGCAGTTAGTAACTGAAGAAGTCTGTTTAAACATTGTTTACTGCCAGCAAACTGTCTGGCTTAGGGTGAAGCCCATTCATAAAGGGTGTTTAAAAGCTGGTTGATGGCTGATTTGGAGATCTTAAGTGTCAGTGTAGTAGAGAAGCTGTGAGATACATAGCCAACAATGCTAATGACACCAACGGCCAGAATGTGGGTTCCCCTCCACTGTCTTATCCGACCCTCAGAGCTAAGATGAGATCTGCTCATCCCCTCAGTGAGGTCAGATTTCATACCATGTAAAATGGGGGGAGAATTTTTGTTTTTAATCTACTAACCGCCTTCCACTATTCCATACATAAAGTAAAAAGAAAAATTAAGTGATAAACTGTATGGTATTGAGTAGGGTAAAATGGTGACTTAAAGAAGTCGCGGATCCATAAGGGGCAAGACAGCCCGAATTCATCCAAAGGGTGAGCTGTGCACTGAGCCTGAACTTGCAAAATTTTAGAGAGAAAGTGCTAGAGACACGGCCTTCCTTGGTGAAGGGAGCAGGAACGGAAGCACAGGGATGGGGATCAGGCCAGCTGTGTGCAGAGGAGCAAAACTGACTCCGGGCAGAATGATCTAGTCTAGCCCCGAGTACCAAACCCGGCAAGGGCTGAATCCTGGCTCCTTTCCATAGAAGGAAGAGAAATGAACACCATGATCATATTAATCAATTAGTCTCCTGTTTCCAACAGCAATTCCCAGAGCGAATTAGTTACTTCGTTAAGTAGGAGATTCTCCCTTGATTTAGGTCATTAATGAATATTACTAAGTAAAACCTGATTTGCATTTCCAAAACTTTTGCATTTCATACCCTTGACAGGCCTGAGGGCCTGGGAAAGAAGTGCTAGGTGTGAACTTGAGGTCCCAGACCCGCGGTCACCTACCCTCCATCCACCAGGCTCCTCCCCCTCGGAGCCCTCTCACGGAACTGTCCCTAAAGGCCAGATGCTTTAGCCTTCTGCCTCTCTCAATCTTAAAACAAACACTGGGATAAATGCTGTTGTCTTGACTGGATTTATGCTGTGTCTAATTTTAGTTTTATTGTACCCAAACGACTGACGAGGGTTCAACTACTTTTATCTGATGGGAGCTGGTGCATCAGACAGACAGATGCTTGCTCTTACCATTACTGACCTGATGGATTCTGACTAATGTACGGAATGAGACAGGGTTTATTTCCTCCAAAAACACATCCTGTTCAATGACTGTATCAACATTTAGAAAGGTCTAGTTATTGTCCAAAATATCAGCTAACCACTGAGAGACGTGTGGCCAAAGCCTCTGGCCTCAGAGTATGGACAGGTTTTGATACAGGACACACAACTTCGTGCAAACACTAGAAGTGAGAGAGAGCCTGACCAGTTAGGTGGGGTTAACTTGAGTTTTCTGGAAGGAGCTTTGGGGTGGGTCTGCAAATGAGTGACACAAACTGGCAAAGGTTTCTAGTCCTGGGGACAAAGTGTGGCAAGTCAACTTTCAAAGAAGACTCCAAGTGATGGGCTCTCTCCAGCAATGCCCGACTAGATGGATACTGTAATGTCCTCCTAACTGGTTCTTCTGCGCCAGTTCTTTTCCAGAAGCCCTGCCCCACTGAATCACTCCCACACAGTAACTTTCCTAAACCACGCCTCTGACCAGGTCAGTCCCCTGATCAGGACAACCCAGTACACACTGCTATGTTACCATAGGGTTCTCAGCTAACTCCACCCATCCCTGTGGATTCCTCTGGAGCAAAGGTCAGCAAACTCTTTCTGTGAAGGGACAGATAACAAGTATTTTCAGCTTGGTAGACTGCGTCTGACAATTAGAGTTCACCCTTGAACAACATGGGTTAGAACTCTACTGGTCTACTTACACACGGAGTTTAAATTTTTATTTATCTGTTTATTTAAAGATTTTATTTATGGGGGGGAGGGAGGAAGAGGAGCAGAGGCAGAGGGAGAAGCAGACTCCCCACTGAGCAGGGAGCCTGACTTGGGGTTTGATGGCAGGACCCTGAGACCATGACCTGGGCTAAAACCAAGAATCGGCCACTTAACCGGCTAAGCCCCCAGGTGTCCCTACATGGATTTTTTTTATAGTACAGTACAGCAAATGTATTTTCTCTTCCTTATGATTTTCTTAACAACATTTTCTTTTCTCTTGCTGACTTGAATGTTAAGAATACAGTATATAACACATCTTAAATATACACAATATAGGTTAATTGATTATTTACTGGTAAGGCTTCTGGTCAACGTGGGCTATTCGTTGTTAAGGTTTGGGGAAGTCAAAAGTTATACACAGATTTCCAACCATGCACAGGGTTGGTGCTTCTAATTCCTGCATTATTCAAAGGTCAACTGTGCTCGTTTTGGCCAGTGTAGCACCTAGTGAGCAGTGGATGAGGCTGGTTCTGCTGACCCCTCCTTAAGAATCGTAAGGTTCAACCATGCTGAGCTCTCTGCCGTTCCCACTCCAGGCTCTCCAGACTAAAGACTGGTCTCCTTACCCGGAGCACCCTCACACTCACTGATTGTCAAGGTCAATGTCCTACGGCGTCTTCCGTTCACCTTGCAGCCCCTGCCTCATAACACCTTTCTTGCCGTGCCCGTCAGCTCCTTCATCAGACATCTGTCGGCTGCCCACTGGGCACCAAACACTTGCTAAGTGTTGAGTATACAAAGTGACTGTGTGTGAACGTTACAATCTAGCAGAGGCAAGGACAAGAAGCAATCTAGCAGGTGACAAGAAGTCGCCTGATTCTTCCTTCAAGAGAAGGTGAAGCTCCCCTTCCTCTGACGTGCCACGAGACACCACAGGCCTGTGTTTACACCCCGCCTCACACAGGAGGTACTCAAAAAACACCTCTGAAACTGAATTAAGGTAAACAGAAATCGACAGTGCCTTCTGTCCCACCTGACCCAGGAGTTCATGTTGCAGAACCTTAATGTTTCTCGGTGTGTAAAATAATCGTGTCAAGGTGAGGACAGACTTCTAAAGGACAGGGGTGTAAAAGACGTAGGAAACAAACAGGAGCTGGAAGCTGACCTGCTTTTCTTTTTTACAAATATCTTAACAATAGCAGCAACCTTGACCATCCTTCTTGCCAGGTGAGGTGACTTTCCATCCGGCAATGACGATGATTACACTAGAGAGACGGGGCTACTGTGAGTCCATTAGAAGGGAACAAACAGCACATGCCTGCAGGTCCTGATCTCTAACTTACACCTCCTACTGAACCACCTTCACGGGGCACTGCTGGTCATCAATGTGCTCTACCCGACGGGAAGAAAATTCCAGGAGAGCTTACAAAACCTCGCTAGAAGCATTAGCAAATCCTAACCCTTTCATTATTTGTCATTCGGCGAGTGCTAATATTTCTTTTTGTGTTCCTACTGAAGCTTGAAATTAACATGGCTTTTTGTTTATTTCTTCATTTCTGCGTCCTTGTCAGCTCAGCTCAGGAACCCAGTTTGTTAGGTGGCTGCTGCAGAGCCAGATAAAAAAGCCTAAAGACACTCCCACACTGACTAGTTAAAGGCTCTGCGTGAAAATACATTTGTTTTTTTAACCTCTCAGAAGTAGAACATTTACCTTAAAATAAATACTTAACACCTAGGATGCCTTTATTAAGAATCATTTCGATGCGGACACTGGGCTTTCTCATCCCTGAAGGCAGAAAGGGTGTGGGGCAAAGCTTCCTGCAGATCACAACAAAGGAGTGTGGACGGGGGATATGAGAAGGTGGGGAAGCAAGGGTGAATCCAGAATTTTCTACAGGTGAACCCTTCTCCGAAGAATGGCCCTCCACCCCCCCCCAAAGACTCCTGCGGCAGATTTCAACGGATGTCTAACATTTTCAAACCACTCTGCCCTAGGACTGCTTGTGGCAGACCCCATGAAGCTGGCTCGCCATTCCCTCTCCTGAGGACCAGCCTCCAGCCGGTCCTGATTTATACCCCAGCTTTGCTGGTGCCCAAACAGCTCATCAGGCAGCAGGTGTGGGGCCTTGGGAAAAAAAGTTCCCCCACCCCGACCCGGGCACGGCACTTTGAAGGAGAAGTGGCCACAAACTCTGACACTAGGTACCTAATGCTGAATTTATGTCACTGACTTAAAATGCTGCCCCACAAGATGCCTAGAGTGTTGAGGGCAAGCTGTTTTAAGAGGGTGTTTATGAGGCAAGAGATGTTTTTTAAAGTACAGACCATGACAGACATGGGTTATCTCGAATATCCCCAGGAACAGAATTATCCGGGGCTGTATCCTAAACAGGCTTGAAGAAATGCCTCGAATGTGGAGAATCACTTTAACTTCATGTTAAGATCAGCTGAGTGTCTTCGGAAGATAGAATCCTTTTCACGTTTGTGGGCATGTGTAGGCTTCGATGCGCTTCCTGAATGTCCCAACCAGGACAAGAGGGCCTGGCCCTTCTGTTTTGGATCACAGCCACCTGACAATTCAGCGGATGTCCCTCCAAGCTTTGTCTGACAAAGCTTGGAAGGCGGCCTGACAGCAGTTCCGGTGACCCTCTGAAGCTTGCTTCCACGGGCTATGTCTCCAGTCCGTCATGGGGCCTGGGGGCCCTGTTACACCCCAGGGCCGCTGCCTTACACGGCACCCCCACCCCAGTGTGCCTGCCTGTGAATCTCCCGTGCAGAATATCACGATGCTATATCCATCCTTCCTCTTGGCTGCTACTGACTCACTAGATGATAAAGTCACTCTTCCATCTCTATTTTGGGTAGACTTTGCACTTTGGGGGAGCTGGTAACACACCTTTCCTAATATAAACGTGCAGACGAGGCCATTAGATGCGGCTCTCTGATGGAGCCTCGAAGCTTCAATTGGGTCAATGTCTTGGCCACCACGTCACATCACCAACATGAAAAAGGAAATTTGCAAAGTTCTCTCTGGCTTTAGCTTTTAAGCTTTCTCTTCCTCAGCTTGTTTCTGAGTTAGAAGCATGCTGCCATCCCAAATGAGGACTGTGGACAGGCTAGAGGTGAACGAGGGAGGTGGGAGGGAGCAATCTTGCTTTCCAGTTGTCTTTATTAAAAGCTGATCTTGAAACTTCATGGTGAGTTTTCAGAACACCAGGCACCTCTATAAATAAACAGAAGCACATATCCACTTCCACGGCCAAGACTCTGGATTACCTGCCGGTCCACACTCCGAGGCCTGGGAGCTCTGCCCTCCTAGGACTGAAAGGCCTGAAGTTCTTTGCGCTGGAACCTCCTGGTATCTCTCTATCCCATGACTCAGGGCCCGTTTCCAGGACAGTCTCTCCGTGGACCTGAGTTGCCCCAGGCCACGGTGGCTTGGCTTGAGTCGGCTCTACTCTTCCCAGCCCGACAATCACAGAGGCATTATTCATGTCTGGTTTCTTCCCTTAATATGCTGCCTCTGTTAGCAGCACACTCTTAGGATGGATCCTGGGCCATGCTGGGGCTCGGCTCTCGGTCAGGAACCGAGCCGGCTGTCCTCCAGCTTCCGCCCTGTGTGTGGGGCGGACTGCGGGCTACACTGCTTCCTCCCTAAGGGAAACGCCCTCACTGCCAAGGACCTGTAACATTCATGGCATTCCAGATGCTTCTAATTCAGTCCAACTTGCCAACCCGGGCTCATCCTTCCTTAGAACCAACATACGTTCATTCATTCACTCATTCACTCATTCGTGAGCATCCCCGGAGGGACCTACAGTGAGTTGAACACAGTGCTCGGTACCAGAGATCTAAGTGGGGGAAGGGCTGGCCAGACCTGCAAGCATGTGGGTGCAGTGGCGTGTCAGATGAGGGCCTGGGGCTCCAAAGAGGGAAACATCGATTCTGCTTCCTGCAGGGCCCAAGGGAAGGCTTCCCTGGGCCCCCTGGGCTGTGTACCTGCCCTGCCCCTCCTCTGGGTCCTTCTTGGGGGCTGGGTAGTAGTGACCAGGCTCTGTGCCCCCCCCCCCAAACCATGAGTGAAGAGCTCCTGAGACCAGGAACACTTGTTGCTCTGGTCCGCGCTCTCTGTTGCAAATGGCTGGTCCACAGTGCGGGCTCTGTGCGTGTTAATTATCGATCTGAACGCACCCAATGGTAAATCTCGGAATCAGCATTAACAGCAAATGTGCCGAACACAGAACACTTAATGTTACTGAAGAATTTCTGTTTTAATTTAACAAAGGGCAAGAGTAGTTTATTACCCCCACTTTCTGTCTCCCTCCCCCACCCACGCCTCGAGTCTACTGCCAGGCATCCCTCACCAGCCCCTGGGGAAACACTGGTCTCCTGGACCCTTAAACTCGCAAACCTCAAGCAGTGAGGGGGGGGGTGTCTGATAACTAGTCCCTCCTGCCCTAAACTAAACAAAATTCTCGCTAAAACTGCTCACCTTTGTGTTCGATAATGTTCTGAGACAGTTTTGGAGCCCGCGGAGGAGTGAGAGGGCAGGAGAATAATGCAGATACGGGATGAAACAGAGGCTCCCACAGAGAGGGCGAAGATCTCTGGGGAGAAGGAGGCCTCGCGTCCTTCCAGCCAGGCTCTGGAAAGCGGAGTCTGAGCACATCCCAGAGTAAGTCTGCCCTTGTTCCTGAGCACCTCCGACCTTCTGTAACATGCTGGCAAGGTCGGCAAACAGACGGCCTATGAGGCCTGGAAGGAGAAGTGTCGCGGGCCACCATGTTTGCAGATGCGCGTGCACAGACACACACACGCACGTTGTGTACACACACACACGTGCACTGCCGCTCACTGCCCCCGAAGTCTGGCCAGACCCAGCCCGTTGAGGTCCTGCTCCTTCCTGACCATGTGAACCTGGTGCTGATGACTCGTCGATGCCTGAGATGCCCCCGCCTCGCCTTCTCTGGGCTCTGCAGGCTCCTCGCACTCCTGACCACCGTCCTTCTCAGTTTCTCTCCTGGCGGCTTCCACTAACCAGGAAGGACTGTCAGGTACACGATCACTTGACCTCTGAATGTCAGCAGCAGCCGAGGGGCCACCAGGCACTGGAAGACACAGAAAGGTCTGCAAGAGCTGGCTTCGTACTGTCACCTCTTGGGTCCAACTCCGATATTCAGGGCTGGGAGGTGGAAGCTGATGGCTTGCGTCTGGTTCTCTCCCAAGGGCTTTACTGGGGGCTCTGATCCCAGTTACAGGTAAACATCTCAGAGGGCTGGTCTCCTATTTACTTTCTACTGCGGCTTACACTTTTAGCATCAAATGCTTCCCTGCATAATGTGGTAGGGGATAATATTTGTGTATCAATTGTATATCTCTGGTGACTACTATTTTTAACATCAGAGATGAATTCCCATGTAAAATTACTTTCCCTCTTACCACCTCCCACTCAACCAACATCCGGACGGCAAACTTAAAAATACTAACGTTCATTACAAGGAGAATTCTGCCTATGTGTATATATTTAATGCTACCAGTACAGAACCTAGGAAAAAAAAGTGAAGAGGACCATTAACTCTGAAGACTTTGGGGTACTTTCAACAGTTTATATGTACTAAAATATATTGCAATTTCATTTCTAGTTTGATTAAGAGCTCGTATCTTCTGGTACCACTGCCAAGTCAAACCCTAATATTCCCAAGGCATATGAAGAAAAATTCTCCAAATGAAAACGTTCCTAATTATCAGTTGGCGACCCAGAGCAAGAGCTAAAGACTGACCTTGCTGTAGCTTGGAGGGGCCTGCTGAGCACGATGAATGCCGTGGTTGCCTCTCCGACAGGCCCACTCTGCTCTGGGGGGAGTCTGACCAAACCAGACATACACAATCAGACAGAAGGGGTTTGCCTTTTGTTGGTATTAATGGGACGGCCTAATTCAATGACCACAAGGAAGTTCACGGGCAAAAGAAAACCTGGAAGTTCTCACCATTATGATTTAGCTAGTTTAAGTGCGTCCTATCGAAGTTACTTATGGTACGTACTCTCCTGTGAGAGAGAATCGGCTTGCTATCCGATTTGGAATGAAAATAATTATTTCCCGTGAAATAGCCCAGAACTGTCTTCATACCACATCATTTATACGCAGCAGCTAAACCAGTGAAGTCGCCTAGTACTCTGCCCGCTGCAGGGGAGTGGCTCCGAGGGCTTTCTCACCTAGCGAGTCCAGATGGCTTTCCTCCCCGGACAGAACTGCCCGCCTTGGCCTGTCACCAGCTTCCCGCTGGCCCGAGGGTAATAGCTGACCTCACATTTAATCATGTGGCTCAGAACTTCAAAATGACGGCTTGGATGTTGCCAGACAAGAGTCAAGACTAATTGGGGTCTAGAGATTGCTGACTCTGAAATTAGAAAAAAAGGAGGAGGAGGAGGACAGAGTCCAGAGAAATGTGCTAGTCACCCTGGGAGACAGAGTGTCCCTGACAGGGACAGGGACTGCGACAGCAGAGGGGCACATGGGGCCCAATGCCAGGTACCCAAGGACCAGGGAAGAGCAGAGGCGACAGATTTTAAAGAGACAGCAGGCAAGAGCTCGGGAAGGAGCTGTGCCCGGAGCAGCTCCACAGCACCACAGGACACCTGCTGGCCGGCACGAAGGAGCAAGGACCACATCAGCCCATGGTCCACTTGTCAGAGAACGGCTGTCTGTGTTGTGCGTCATGAGTACTGGACTCAGAGTCAGGCATCTGGTCCCGCTCACAGCACGGGGGAGGGGCACCCAGCAGGCCCCTGACCAGTCAGGCTTCTGAACCTGGCCAGTCTGCCTCAGGGGCCTTGAAATGGCTCCTCCTCAGCACTGGGCCCCGGGCCTGGACCGTGTATGTGTTTGACATAAGGGTGTCAAGCAGGATCTGCCCCAGAGGAGATGCGATGAGGTCACTTCCAAGATCGCCTTTGGTGCCCTAACGCTTGGATTCTGCAGAAAAGGCCCGCCTCAGACCAAAAGAACACTCCCCTCCTTGTCACCCTGGCCTGGTCCTGGCTCCACAAGGGGTTGGCCGCACAGCCTAGCTGACACGTCCCTGTAGTTGCGGAGTTTCTATTGTGCAAACATCTGGCGCTGGTACGGATAAACCCAGCATCCGACAACATGGCGGCTGCTGGTGATTTAGCACTCAGATGCGCCCTTTACCATTATCGCTAATGAACTTCAGTGTTCGTGTCTAGGGAGGGAGCGCGGACGAACGCACGTCCTCCTCCTACACAATAAGCCTATGACCGGACAGCGGCGGAGTCACCGAGGCCTGCTCGTTTGAGGTTTTGAGGGTTTTTTCCTCCCCACCAGTATTATGCTACGTGGAGTCATTGACACTCTGACCTGGCATGACCGTATACAATACAATTTCTGCGTAAGAAACTGGACTAACATGGAAGCCCGGTGCTGGATGAGCTGGCGGGGGCCGGGGTGGCTGGCCGGACTCCCTCCTGGCTCTGTGTCCAGCGAGGCAGCTTCTCAGTTTCCACATGTGTAAGTGGGGATGAAACGGAGCTGTTCTGATGATTAAACGAAATAGTATACACGACCGGACTCCGTAAATGATCAAATTACATATTAAAAATAAATAATGAATTAAGAACTGCGTCTTATGAAACGAATCCAGAGATTCTTTAGAAATAAACTATGAGGTACAACTTCTCCTTTCAGGGAAGGTACTGACTCTATTAGGACCAGACTGTATGAAAAGGGAAATTAAAAAAAATATTTCTATATTCAAAAATAAAATTTGTGGAAAGTTAAAAGACTTTAATGCACCAATGGGTATATCTGCATACAGCCAGTTACTACTTTCTAATTAATTATTTATTTTTTAAGAGTTTATTTATTAGAGAGAGTGATAACACATGAGCCTATGCACGGGCCCATGCAGGGGGAGGGGAAGGGGGGGGGAGAGAATTCCAAGCCAGCTCCCTGCTGGGTGCAGAGCCTGATGCAGGGCTCGATCTCACTACCCTGAGATCATGACCTGAGCCGAAACCAGGAGTCAGACGCTTTACCAACTGAGCTACCGAGGGGCCCCTGCTGCTGTTGTTGTTTTAATATTGTATATATTTATTTGACAGAGACACAGAGCACAAGCAGAGGGAGAAGCAGGCCCCAATGTGGGGCCTGATCCCAGGACCCTGGGACCACAACCATAGCTGAAGGCAGATGCCCAATGACTGAAACACCCAGGCATCTGGTTTTTTTTTTTTTTTTTTTTTTGAAGTTTCAATAAGCCAGTGCTCAGAGAAATGACCAATCTGATTGACCAATTTCTGATGAGTACCTGAAACAGTATTCTCTTTTTAGTAGAGATATACAAATTTAGCGGTGGTTGGAGCTCATTTATTTGGCATCAACAATTAGGAGAACATAATCCAGAATTTGGAGGTAAACTCCAAAAGGCCTCTAAGCACCACAAACAGAGGTCCTAAAGTCCACACACGAACCTCACTTGCCCTGGCCGTGGAGATGCCTCCTCCAGGAAGAGCCTGCTTCACCCCAACACCGTTCTGCACAGAGCCGGCTGTGTCCCCGCATCCGAGACACGCACAGCGATCCTACTGAGGTGTGTAGCACGGGTGCTCCCCCTTCCCCCAGACTGCAGTCCTGAACATTCAGCAGAACTTCAGCCCCATCTCTCAAACTGGGGGTTGGGGGGCAGTCGAAGCCACATGGGAGTAACTGTACTTTTATTAGCTTCAACAGAAAATACAAAATGCCAAAAAAGCTATGGCACCCACATAATGTTTTTTCAATATACTAATCAAAATAGCATCTATGTGCATCAGAAAAGAAAGCTGTGTGCATATGTACTAAACACAACTCAGCCTACACACATTATGTGGACAGAGCACACAGAAATTCTCCTCTGTGTATGATAAATGCCTGGGCAGGGAGGCAGGGACTAGGGGTTTACGCTCCTAAAATTCCAGAAGTTATTGACATGCTCAAGGTCACATGTTCAGCCCGAAGCCAGACACCAGGTCCTCTGGCTCGTGTGCACTATTTCTTCAGGACCTCTAACAAGTTTGGTGACTTGACCCTGCAGTCCTGAGCAGGTTGGGACATCGCATTGCTGGGGGGAGGGGAGGATAGCACCCTGACAGCAGGAAGCACAGACGGCTGAACCCTGAGACCACAAGGCCAACTGCTCTGGGGAAACATGACAGGTCTGGAGGCAGAATGACCCAGCTCTGTACCTTCGTGGCTATGGGATTACGCGCAATACCCTTAACCTCTCTGAGACTGTCTCCCCACTGGCAAAACAGGCAAAATAGTTAGCTACAAGAGTTGGCGGAAGAGAGATGATGTGTGTGTGTTTATAGTTCCTGGCATATAATAGGCACTTAATAAACAGCAGCTCTAGTTATTAAGAATTCAATGAACAGAGATAACAAGAGCCTTTTTACTTTGGAGCAAAGAGAATTAAGCATCTAACTAGAATGCATACGTTGCATCTCTACAGAGAGCACATTTTGGCATACGTAATGATAACCCTGAGGGGTTAAGAAAAGGCTCAGTGGGGGCGCCTGGGTAGCTCAGTGGGTTAAAGCCTCTGCCTTCAGCTAAGGTCATGATCCCAGGGTCCTGGGATTGAGCCCCACATCCGGCTCTCTGCTCGGCCGGGAGCCTGCTTCCCCTTCTCTCTCTCTGCCTACCTGTAATCTCTCTTTCTCTCTGTCAAATAAATAAATAAAATCTTAAAAAACAAAAACAAAAACAAAAACAAAAAAAAAGAAAAGAAAAGGCTCGGTGGGGAGACGACACCCCTTGGCAGAAGTGTGTGTTTGGGAATCAGCCACGTCTGGTTCAAATCCCAGCAGCTACTTACTACTAGCTTTGTGGTACTTGTCAGCTGCTTTCTTGAGATTCAATGTTTTCATCTACTAGGTAGGAATAGGAAGGGTTGTCAAGAGAATTAAATGTAGGCCTGTGGCCACCAGCAGGTGGATCGCTAAAGCCCAGGGTTGCTCCCCCTTCGTCCTCTAATCTCTGTCACAAGGCAGTGGGGGCTAAGGTGTCTTCTGGTCAGATTTCTGTCTAGAAAAGGGGTGTTGAAATGGATAAGTTTGGTGTTGAAATGGGTAAGTTTCAGTCACTTTCGGTCACATGGGATATTCTTTATCCTCCAATATTGTGACTCATGACTATTTCTAAAAATATCTGCATTCAACAGAGTATTAAAATACAGTATTCCGCATGTAGTAGGCACTCAATAAAGAGTGCTGCAAATTGAAGACATGAAAAGGGTGATAATCCAATTCTAAGAATGAGCAAATTCTACATGCACGAAGCGTATAGTCTTTCTGTGGAGTAATTCTAAACTGAGGTAAAGTCTGGAATTGAAAAAGCAGGAACACACTTTTCCCCCTCCTCTTTAGTAAGTAACCAAAAACAGTTAAATTTAAATATTCTCCATTCCTCACCACTTTGGGTTTCCTAGGTCTTCTGACCTGGCTGAAATGCACCACTGTATTTCAAGTTAGCAGCACTGCGTCTCATCTTCCCGGCTCATGAAACAGCCGTGTTCGGTTAGACCTGTCCCCTACAGCTCTCCACAGTCATGGGCCACGCTGCCAGAGACACGTGTGCTCCCACGCTGCACAAGACACAAGGTTATGTGGCTGAGGCTCTGTCACCCGGCCCAGTGAGGAACATCTCCATCTCCGCCACAAAGACGATGGGGCCTGACGGCCACACAGCCCAGCCACACTCAGCTCAGAGCTCCAGACAGCACCCCCGCGCAGGGAAGGACCAAAGGGATTACTGAGGGATGGCTCTTGCCCCGGCATAGGACCACCTCCCGTCTGTGGAGCCACATGGGAGCTCCGTTCTGGTCTGTCTGGGTCTCAAAGGGCCACCTGTCCCAGTCCAGTGGCCTGGACGAGCCTACTCTCACCTGCTGGCCTGGTGGCATCTGTGGTCACAGCAGAACAGAGACAGACCGAAAGGCCTGAGAGGTGGGGGAGGCGTGTCCACTTTGGTTTGGTGGAGAGATGTCAGACAAGTCATGGAAGGGGGAGGGTGAGGACTGTGGGGTCGGGGCGGGGGCGTGGAGTGGAGGGTAACCCTCCCCTGACAACCCCGGGGGGAGGTGACGGAATCACCTGGTGGGGGGCACTGCTGCAGCCACATGAGAAATTCCCCACAGAACGGCTGAGTGACGGTATTTATCGGCCTCTGATGGTAGCTACAGTATAAAAATTCACAGGTTCATCCCATTTTATACGGCCGGCCATGCTGACAGGCGTTTTCTCCTCCTAGCTGCTCCTGAACACACCGCTGCCTGTGGCTGCTAGGTTCGCCATTTTGTCAAGATAACAAAACGCCTGTCTATAGCTCAGCGCCTGAACTCCACTCACAAACACCATCTCCATGAAAACCTAATAAAAAAGCAATAAAAGTGAAATACAGTTTATTAATATTCATACTGTCTCCCACGGCCGGCAGCCGCATGTGTGCGACCATTAAGGAGGAGGCTGCTTGCAGCCTGGCTTCCGGCCAACAGCGGTCCTCGGCATCAAAGTGACCATCACAGTGGGCAGCCCCGACACGGACGGAAGAGCTGAAATATAACCTCACAGCCTCGGAGAGATCCGGGGCATCTTCCGTCCCCCGCTAGCTGGGGGACCATGGGGGACCATGGGGGACTCTCCACGCCACCTCCTGGGGCCGCCTAACCATGCAAGGGGGCCGATAATGCCAACGCAATTGGCATCAGTGCGACAAGGGAGGACACGCGTCTGTGTCCATGAAACGGAAACGGATATGTTTGAGCCAGAGGACATTAAAAAGTTTCCTAAGAGGCCAGAGAAAAGCGAAGAACCAGAAGCCATTGGAGCTGTTTGACATAAACCAGCACAAACTTCCAGGAAAAGAAAGAACACGCTCAAGAGAAAAACTTAGGGAAGGGAGACTTACAAGTCACAAAGCATACCCTGCAAAAGATGTTTTGGACAAATTACCCAGAATTATGGAAGAGCATGCCTGGGGAATAAAATGGCTACAGAAACAGAGTTTAATGAACTCTTAGCCCCGCTTAATACAGCTTTGCTGGGATCACAGCGACTTCTCGTTCTCCTTGAGCCAAAGGGCCTCCTGTGTTCATCCCGGCGCACCGCCCTGCGTTTAGTGGGTGTCTGAGAAATGCTTCCTGGATGAAGGGGAAAGAGAAGGAACGACAGACCGAGATTTGGAGAAGAGTGGACATGTGACTGGTTACGACTTGGGAGAACTGGCCAGAAGGGGTGAGTATATCACCGAGTAACAGATGCCAAGGCAAGGAGAGGGTCCCTGGAAAGTCAGTGATAATGTCATGTTTGTTGAACTTTGCTTTTCTTGATAGCAGTGGGGAGAGAAGTCAGTGTGTAAACCCGCACATGGGGATACGTCCATTTCTTTCTCACCTAAAGGCCCGTGAGAATGAAATACCACTATCCACGTGGAATCCAGGGGTTGGGGGTGGGGGTGCAGGAGTCTTTATCGATTAAGGAGGACAGTGGATGAAAGACCAAACAAAACCCAGGTCCTCTGCACTTCCCCTACTCGGCAGCGCAAAGAAAGTGTGCGATACCTGGGGACCTCGAGAGGGGGTCCCACACGGAGACTGAAGGGAGCCCCCGAGCTCCCTGGAGTCAACCCTCCACGGATGACATGCGGTCGCAGCCTTTGCCTCTTCAGACAGGCTCCACTTCCTCGGCGCTGCCCCGTCCCAGAACGTGCGCGCTTCGCTTCGTTGGGCCGTTCCCGAGCCGGCCCGAGTGTCCCCAGGCAGGGACCACAAAGCTGAGGCACAGGACGGCTTAGCAACCTGCCCACGGACACGGAGTTGGGAAATGGCAGCGCTGGGGCTTCATTTCAGGGCTGCCAACTCAAAAATCAGCTCTACTGTATACTTTAGGAATACTAAAATACCACCAACAAAGGTCTTTTTCTCCCAGGCCAGGCCTGCCCCCTTTATAAGACAGAGCGAGAGAGGGAGAGGGAGGAAAACAGAGGGAGAGAGAAAAAAGGGAGAGAGAGAAAGAGAGAAAAACAGAGAGAGAGATGGGGAGAGACACTCCCCACCCCCACCACGGAGGCTCTGGGAACTCCTGGCTCACTGGGCAGATGGCGCCTGGCCTTCAGGTAACATCCTGTTCATTAGGGCAACACCAACTCCATTGTCACACGCCAGGCGCCGGGGGAGGGTGGTGTGGTGGGCAAAGACAGCTACAATAAAGCCGTTTCTTCCCAAGTCAATGAAAAAAAAAGAGAAAACCCCCAATTTACTTCAGTGTTTCAACCTAGCACCAGAAAAGTATAAATCATCCTCAAAATTCTGCTTCTGTAAGGATTTTTAAATCCACTCCTATCGCTACCACACAAATACAGCTCAGAACTACTCCTCTCCTAGCTGGCATTTTTAACAAGTCTAGGTCCCAGGTACAAACACACCCAAAAGGGCCTAATCCTCCGTCCACAGTACAAGCTCATCCCATCGCAAATTCTCAGCCTGCAAAAGTTCTTTTCTTCTTTTTAAATATTTGATTGAGTGATGTGAAATCCACAGGACGTCAAATGAACCGAAGCACACCATTCAGTGGCATCGAGTAACCTCACAACATTATGCCACCATCACCTCTATCTAGTTCTGGAACATTCCCATGGCTCAGAGGTAAAACCCCTTCCCCGGCAGCTGCGCCTCTCTCCCCTACCTCCCCCAGCCCCTGGAAACTGGCAATCTGCATCTGGATAAATTCGCCTATTCTGGACATGTCACAGACAAGAACTCCAACACCACACGTCACGTTCGGCTTCTTCAGCCCATCTCAGACGCACCTCTGCTCCTCCACGAGCAGCGCACGTCCGTACGGCTGAGCCTGGAACAACACGGGTTCGAACTGCATGGCTCCACTTTCGTGGGATTTTTTTCAATAAAGTACAGCACTGCAGATGTGTTTTCTCTTCCTTACGATTTGCTTAACAACATTTTCTTTGTTCTAGTTTACTTTATTGTAAGTATACAGTACACAACACTGGTAACACACAAATTACTCAGTGGCTGTTTATGTTATTGGTCAGTCAGGCTTTGGACAACAGCAGGCTTTTGTTGTTTAGAGGAAGAGGGAGAGAGAGAATCCCAAGCAGACTCCACGCCCAGTGTGGACCCTGACCTGGGGTTGATCTCAAGACCCCGAGATCATGACCTCCACCAAAATCAAGAGTAGGATGTTCAACTGGCTGAGCCCCCAGGTGCCCCAATAGTAGGCTTTTAGTAGTTAAGTTTTCGGGAAGCTGAAAGTTAGATGGGGATTTTTGGCTACAAGGGGTGGTCAGTGCCCCTAACCACACAGTTTGAAGCGTCAGTTGTGTTCTCCTCCTTTCTATGGCTGAATGACACTCTGTTGTAGAGAGGGACCACAATTTGTTCACACATTCTCCCACTGCTGGACATCTGGGCTGTTGCCACCTTTTGGCTATTTGAATAATGCAGCTGCGAACATAAGGTACCACTTATCTGTTTGAGTCCCTGCTTGCAATTCAGATGCATACCTCCAAGTGGAACTGCGGGGATCGTACAGAAATTCTACTTTCTGAGGAATCTCCAAGTTGTTTTCCACATTAGCTGCACTATTTTGCATTCCCATAGGCAGCGTATGAAGGTTCCAGAAAGAGCTCTTTTAAACACACCCAAATTATTAAAAAAAAATTCCTGAAATGATTTTCATTAATGCTGACCTTTGCAGCTCATGAAAAGCTTAGGGGATTTATAGAACAGCTTTCCTTTAACAGGCCTTGTGAAATCGCTAATCCTCAACTCCCCCAAACAAGTATGGAGAATATGTTAATCGCTAGAACGGACACCCAGGACATTCACAGTCTAGCTGTTTGGCCAAGACTAACACACAGGTCAAATTATAAAACGAATGGAAGTCCAAAAGTTCCCTCACATGCAAGAACGCAGGCATAAAGTTATGTATTTCAAACACAACGAGAATTTACAACGGACGAGGGAGAGATGTGTGGAGAGCAGAGTGGCCCGGGGAAGCCGAACGGGGAAATCAGACATGAGGAGGTCCTTGAAGAACTGTTATAACAAATAAGAAAACCAGTAACTGCGCAGGGCACTCAGCCCCACAGAGCACCTCGATCGGCTCCAACCACCTGCCTCACCGACGGGGACACCGAGCTCCGGGAACACGGGGTAGCCGGGATGGAGAGCGCCCTGTTCAGGAGACATGACGGGCTGGGACTCCTAGCCTCTCTCGTCAGCTCTGGGCGCTATTGCATTTCCTGAGGATGGCAGGGGGCACATCTCCTGCAGCAGAGCCCCCCTCCTACCTGCTAGGAAAGTCAGTGCTGTCATGTTTTGTTAGAAATGTTCAATTTCTGTGGCAAAACCAACCCAGCAATCTGCATGCTGTGCAGGCAAAATTGGAAGTATTTAAGTGCAGTGAGTCTTGCTTGCTAGATGGGAAGACGGATAACATGAGTATGTGCAAAGTGCCTCCTGCCTCCTCTGTGGTACCCGGGAGAATGTGACCACAGCTGAGCCGCATGAGCCCTCCTGCCACAGCAGGAAGGGAGAGTCAGTGCCGGGGAAGGTCTACGGAGATCAGGTGCAGCCGGGGGTGGAGCTGGGCCCGGGGGTGGGGGCAGCACCTGACCCTTCCCATCACAGTGGGCTGCAGACATCCTCCTCATTCTTGGGCCTAAGCTCTTGGGGCCAAGGCAGACCCAGGCCTGGGTGCACAGTGGGGTGACGGGGTGGGGCATGGCCCCTGCCATCTGGCCTCTGACCTGGACGTGTTCCTTTGACGGTGGGTGCAGACACTGCCCTGTCTGGGGGCGTCAAGGACACCATGTTCCACCATCACCAGGACCAGAGGGAGCAACGAACAAAACCCAAACATCATGCGAGTCTGCAGTGTCTGTGCGGAACCAAGCACTCCGCTAGGGAGGCCCAGCGTGACAGGGTAAGGACTTGGGGCTCCTTGGCCCTCTCCAGAGGACAGGCCGTCTGTCTGGACAAAGGGAAGGAGGACAGACAGGAGACGGCTCCCCTCAAACTATTCCTGAGGCCTACCCCAGCCCCCCGGCCTGCCTAGAGCAGCTCGAGGCCGTCGCGCGCCATCCCTTGGGGTTCCAGGATGCAAGCCTGGAGGTCCTCAGCACCCCTGGCTTTCTGCAGCGGGGCAGGAATCGTCTGGACAGAGTAGGACATACAGGCTGCCCTCGTGGGCTGGTCACTGACACGTGGGCAGCCCCAAGAGAGGCATGAACCACACAGTGAGACGGCGATGCTCGTGCTGTCTGAGCTACCTTCAGAGTTACGATGATGGTCACACAATGCCACGCTCCTGGGCCGCTCAGAAAACATGAATGACCATCAGAAACCAGAGGCCTGGGCAGACACAAACTATCACTTGCGCTCACAGAGAGACTCCGGTTCACTCGGCACTTCGGCTAATTTCTCTGGAGCCTCCCATTCCTGAGGTTGTCACCCAAACGTGTGTGCCCATAAGAGATGTTCTTTCCGAGGAAGTCACAGTCCCCTCCTCAGAGCCAAGGGCAGCGTCCCCTTGGCGTCTGCGGTGACTTCCTTGCTGAATGGAGCTTATAAAGCAAAGCAATGAGATGCAAATATGTGCCTTTCTATACAAACCATGACGCAGAATATGAACATGACAAGTTGGGAGAAAACTTTAAATGGCACATTTCTGAGAAAATCTATCTTCAAGCTCACAGTTTCGGTCGGTGCCAGCAGAAACCATACTTGGATCTGCATGGCCTCCAACCCAGAGTCGCACTTGAGTACGTTTCTTACGGGGGTGACCCTGACACGGGACAGGAAGGCAATCAACCAGTGACATTCAGAAAGCTAAAAGGGTCGACCCCTTCCAAGCATGTGACGCCCAGACCCGTTCCCATCACTATGGGTATGTCCACCTGGCTTACCTCGGGAGTACCCTGGGAACACAGGGAGAGGGGAGGGAAAAAAAGGAAGAGAAAGAAGAAAGTGAGAATCAACAACCGAGCCAGGCAGCCCTGACACTTGAAGAGACTTTCACGGTCCCCAAGGCCTTTATGGAATATTGCGCGACCCAGACGCTAAGGAAATGGCTAAGACTCGTCCCGCGTCACACGGCGGGTGGGATGCTGGGACCCAGGTGCCTGACCCCTGTCACCTCCCTAGGTTGAGCCAGTGTTGGTGAGTGGTTTCAGCTCACCATGAAACTGCCTGGAACGCCAGCCCTGCTTCCTCCAGAGGCTTGAAGAGCCAGGCTCTGGCCCCAGGAGGTGCAGCTTCCTTGAAGATCAAATGGACGGATGGCTAACTAGATGCATTACATTAAACCCAAATGTCTTGAGGAAGGAGCGATCACTTCTGGTCGTGGCAGATCTGGCCCTTGAGTTTCACAAGGAGAGCAGAGTGGGGTCGGGTTCGGGGGCCCAGTGTCCGGGTGGGACGGAGGGCAGGGGAGTTCTCCTAAGTGAAGGCGACAGTGTGGGCTCCTGGCAGGCGCTGAGGCCTCATGGGGTGAGGGGAGGGCTGGGGCCCTTAAAATAGGCATTTGAATCCCAGGTTAGGACCTGGGATATGGGAGCTTAAGTGGGGAACAGAGGAAGAGCACAGAATTAAGGAAGGAGATTTGGGGAGCATCTTCCGAGAAAGAAAAGGGAACACTTAAGGGCGAGCGAGGATACCCCAAAGCTGCCGGAACTAATGCAGAGAGAGCAGCAGAGCAGCACAACAGGGACAAGGCAATCAGGCACGGTGTGGCCGTGAGCTCCCGTCTCCAAACTGAAGGACCTCTCGCTGCCAGGACGGCCAGAGCAGAAGGCACAGTGACACGGCGTTCACATGCTGGTGACCCTCTTGCTTCTTCCAAAGGAGGAAGGGAAACGCTCCTGTCAGTGGGGAGGGAGAGGAAGGAACGTGGCTCTGTGCCCAGCATGTGGCCTTGGGCCCTGGCCCAGTTACTGGGGGGCATGACCCATGTCCTGCTGTCAGAACTGGCCTCGTCATGCCTGGGAGGGCTGCCGGGGACAGGGGCCCCTCTCCAAGGTCCGTCACTGAGACGCAGAAGAGATAACCACCCACTGCGCCCAAGATGGCATGTGGGCACCCGCTCTTTGTGAGGGACAAAAGAACCTTCCGGCAAAACCTGCTACTTCTCTGTAATATGCATGAAAATCTCCTCAGATGGGCGGCCTGCCATTGGGGAAAAACTGGTTTGGGGAAAATGGTTTGTTTCAAACATGGGTGAGCTGGCCACAGCCACAATGGTGGGACAGCCAAGGGCAGGACCCTGCAGGCATAATAAAGCTGGGGGACCAAACTCCACAAAGTCTTCTCTTCTTTTTGGATTTTGACACTTCAGAAGGATCAGAAGAAACAGTGTGTCATTTCTCTGTTCCTGGAGGTCACTGTCCTTATGTGTTAGAGGACAGGTCGTGACCTACACACAAAGCAGCACGTGGAATGAAGAGCCAGCGTGAGAGAGGCTTCCGTCCCCGGCCGCTGTTTACTCCCCAGAGTCGTTTCCATGGGTCCCCCCATCCGGCCATTTCCAGAAATGACTGTTACCCTGTTCACCATCCTGTCACAGGATGAACAAATTTATCTCTTTTGCCCCAACGTACCACAACACAACAAAAACAGGAAGAAAAACCAGGCAAGATAAGGTTTAAGGGTTTAATGTTATCAACAATTTCCTTAGAGGTCTTTAAGGATAAACAGATTTAAAATTTTTATTTCAAACATTTTTATTTAATTTCTTGATGCGAGACCTCTGTGTTTT
The DNA here is from genome assembly GCF_011764305.1 of Mustela putorius furo. Taxonomy (NCBI): domain Eukaryota; kingdom Metazoa; phylum Chordata; class Mammalia; order Carnivora; family Mustelidae; genus Mustela; species Mustela putorius. The sequence goes on from NW_025421998.1 coordinate 92,552,305, forward strand.
AGTCCACGTATGGGTTTGCGGCACGATATCCATCCACAACCAGGACGCGGAGCTGTCCCATCTCCCCGAGGCCGCCCTGCTGCTGTTCAGGGCGAATATTCCATGTTCACAAGTGAGAACAGCAGAGCTCAGGGCCAGGTCTATTTATATCCTGGGGGGTCACGCTTACTGCATTTTCATTTGCTAAGAGAAGTTCCAACTGACAAAAAGAAGAGCTAGAACTCCTTCACTGGAGGTCAGCAGACGACAACGAAGGGACACCAATAGCTCGTCCCTTGCGTTCTGGCCAAAAAACTTTGAATTTCCAGTCCACCTTTACATAAACAAGGTTGTGAGCTAGACAGTACACGTCCCCAGTCACGTGAAGCAGGTCCAAAAGGGGCTGAAATAGGGGGATCCCACAGGCAAGTCTACCTGCTGCCACTGCGCTGGCACACCCAACACACCCACACCAGTGCACACGCACACAGCACACACTCACATATTCAATACGCACAGAGCACACACTCATATATTCAACACACACTCACACATCTAACATGTATATACAATTCCACTCATAGCAACACACATCCATACCCACACACACAACAATACTCATGTACAATATACACACCAAACACATTCTATACCCACAAACTCACACCAACACACTCATACATCCAATATCCACACACGCCAACACCAATACACACTCCATGTCTAACACATGTACAATACACACTTACACATACCAACACACCGGCACCAGCACCCATACTCACAAATACCAAACACACATTTCAACAGACACACTCACACCGAAACTCACACATCCAATGCACACATACCAGACACACATTCAATACACACCAACACACAGTCACATATCCAACACCCACACCAAAACATACTCACACGTCCAACACATGCACACACATAGCAACACACGCTCACACAACACACACACACATGCCTCGGGGGGATCCCTGAACAGTTTGGCTCCCTGACTTTCCTGATGCGGGCAGAGATGGGGAGCGGGTGTGGGAAGTCACGGCAAGGGTCGAATGCAATCTGACCTTGCGGGGCTTCTAGTGTGCATTCCCCATTCTCCAGTGCAAGACCGCACAGCCGTCCTCAGGTTCACCGGAGCCGCAGGGCAGCAGCCCGGGCCCTCAAGTCAGGAAGAGCACCCCCTGCCTTTCTCGCCACACCAACACAGTTCTGTCACCTCCCTCCCGACGCGGGGGGAGACATCGTGCCTTTCCTCAAATGCTGACCCCTTCACTGTGGAGCTGGACACTGTCCCTTCCTGATGCCGAAGGAAACCCAGCAAACACACTCCCAGCACGCAGCCCCCGCACCGACCGAAGGGGACGCGTCGTGCTGGGCCTCGACGTCCACAGAGATGAAAAAGAAACCGTGCGTGATCCCCAGGAGCTGGCGAATGCTGGGGATGTCGACAGCTAATGACACGCAGTCCAAATTAAATAAATGCTAAGTCAGAGGCATGTAACTGTGAAAAAAGCACGACAGTCAGGAGAGAGGCAGGCGCCCCGGGCCAGGCGAAGTTCCCGCAGGTTCGTGCTGCTCCCTCCCAGAGTCCTTCCAACAGCTTCCACAATGGCTGTGATTTTCCCCTTGTAAGAGCAGAGGACAAGGAGCCTCAGAGAGGTGTGGGAATTTGCCTAAAGTCACACAGCTCTAAGGGAGCAGAGCTGGAACTCAGAGCCAGGCCTGCTGCCACATACAGTAACGACGAAGAGAATGACACGCACAGCAGCTGTCGTGGGACAAGTATGAGCAGCTCACGCTCCCTGACAGCTTCGCACGTGCCGAGCACGCGGAGCAGCGGACCAGCCCCCTCTCTCCACGGGAAATCTTCGTTCCCTCGGCTCACAGGTCGGAAGAGCAAGTTAGGGGAGTCCTGTCTCTCAGGCGTGGGGAGGCCCCCAGACGGAGCGGCGGGGAGGAGGTTGGAGGCCCGGAGGGACGGCACCGTCTCACGCCCCCAAGGCTCTCCAGTGAGAAGGTGCTGCCCTCGGCCCTGGCTCCGCGCCCCCGTGGATAGTCACTTCTAATTTTCTGCAGAGGTAAAATGGGACATGACAGATGTTGGCTGATTTCAGGGAACTAATCTGTAAAAAGCCGAGTCAGCTGTCTTCGGGTTTTAAATTGAAATCTCACAGGTGGAAAGGCAAGATGGGATGAATGTTCCTGGTGAGACGTGGATGTTCCCGAAGGGGTCCCGTCGGATCCAGGGCTTGGAGATGCGGGACGCCACAGGCCCAGGGTTTAGGTGACCAGTGAAAGACCGCAGGAAAGTGGGTGCGTGAGAGCATCTGCCGTGTGGTGGCGTGAGCTGGGCCACTGAGGCCATTCATTCATTCCCTGGGCCAGTTGGCCATTCACTCATTCAACAGTGGAGCCGCAGGGAAAAGTGTCAGGTCCCCTGCTAAGGGCACGCAGACAACACAGGAGAACAGTAGTTCCCGGCACGTCCCTCCACTGTTTCTCCCACAAGCTCCGACTTCAGACCCCATGGCCCTGCCCCGGCCTGGGTATTCTCTCCCAGACCCAGCCCGGCTCCCACCTCCACCTGGCACCCAACCAGCTACAAAAGGTGGAGGCAAGATTCATGAATTTTAGTTTGCTTTATTTTGTAATTAATTTTAGATTTTAAGTAAGATCTTCAACTTCCAAACAACCCAAACGTTTAGAGTTCAACTCTGAATTCTTAGCCTGTAGAGTCCTTAAATTTCTCTAAAAGGGCATTTCCCTTTTATTCTCTTTCCATTTAAAACCATGGCACAGGTAAGTGGCGGGGAGGCCCTGGGTGTCTCTGGGCAGAGCGTCACAGAAGACACCTGAAGCTGTGCCCTCTGATTTCAGCCACCGTCACCGAGGACCTCTCTGTGCCTCATGTCACCTTGCTTTTCTGCTTCAGCTTCCTCTCGGCCTGCCCCAGCCCACCCAGCCCCAGCCTTCTACCCTTCTGGGGCCCAATCCCAAAGACCTTCATTGGCTCCCTGGAAGCAGAATGGGGCAGCCCCTAATTTTGGTATCACTCCCCCATTCCCTTGCTCCTGTCCCCTGAGATCTCCCAAAAGGACTCTTGGCACCCAAGCCCTGTCTCTGGCTCGGCCTGCGGGACACCCAACTTAACACCTTCATTTCCACAATGCCACCCTCTCCACCTCTGTCTGGGAAAGAGGGCCACAGCCCAATACACAAGACCAAGAGCCCTGACTCTCCACGGGGGTTTAAGCCAACGGGGCTGAGGGAGAAAGGAGACTCTGGGTTTGTCTTGCACACGCTCCCTTGTCAGTTTAACGAGAGATGTCTACACTGGGCGGACAAGGACAGGGGAGCCTGGCACACCCAACGAACGGCTCCCCAAGGACAGCTCATTCCATTACAGACATAGGGGCAGAACCGCATAGCTGAAGGCACTCCTCCCACTCATTGCTTGAAACCTCAGCACAAAGCACAGTGTCTGGCACATCTTCGGAATTCAAACAATTATTTGCTCAATGCATAAATCGGGATGATAGTTCCAAACCCAGCTGTGGCTGCAGGGAGGGCCCGGTCACCACCCGGCAGTCAGTGCTACGTCTACTGGAAATCACGCAGAGAATGACACGTACGGTCGTCTCTGCTGCTCGTCTGCTGTCCCTCCTGCCCCCCAACCAGCCCACCTCCTCCACCCCCCGCTTCCCGGGTCACGTCATACTCGCCCTCTCCTAGCTCACTAGCTATTTTTGGATCTTCTCTGTCACCACCACTGGGGCAAAAGGGGTCTGACCACAAGGCAGGCAGTGACTGGGCCCCACAGAGGGGCTGTGAGCCGCTCAGGTGACCGATCCACAGCTCAAAGCCAGGCTGTCACCAGCAGTCCCGCTTCTCCCATCTCAACGGGGCGTGTGGTCCACCCGCGGTGGGGCGGGTGCAGGTGACCTATTCTGGAAGCCCTGCCATTTAGAGCAACCACAGCTCTCAAAGGATAAAATCATGATGATGATGAACAAAGAGGATGGGAGGGAACTTCTGGAGGTGATGGTGTGTTCATGGCATAGACTGGGGGACAGCCTCATGGTGTATATTGCGCTCAAACCCATCAGGTTGTACACATTACATTCGGACTGCTTCTGGATGCCATACCTCGGAAGTAGTTTCAACAGCACAATTAGCTGTCGGGCTTGTCTGAATGTATGTCGCCTTGCCCCGCAGCCAGAGGGCCTGGTTCACTCATTAGATTTGTTCTACAACCCAGGGATCTCCGCTTTTGAGAGGGACCCGCGTGGTTCTGCAGCAGGAGGCTCCCTAGATTACGCTTTGGAAACACCTGGTTTACCCCTTGAACGCCAACATGGTTCCAGTCCCACTGTCCTCAGCTTTGGGGACATGTGGTTGGTATCCCTGCTGCAAGGCAGAAAATGGGGCCATTTCTGGGGCATTAGGGCAGCTTCTGCACTGGGTCCTCAACCCCACCTGCGTGTGTGTGGGTGAGGGGGGTGCGTGTGCATGCAGGAGGGGCCCTCAGGCCGACAGACCAAGTAACACACAAGGCTTCCCACTCCAGCTTCCCACTAAAGAAAGCTTTAATTTCAAATTTTTCTCTGCACGGTTCAAGGTCCTGGAGCCAAGTAAAGGGAAACTGGAGATAAGCTAACAGGCAGGTAGGTAGCCTAGTGGTTATTCTCCTCGGAAAAGCCGCAGCCCTGAAAGCTTTCACATATTCATAACCGTCGCCCTCGGTGGATGAGCTTGCCAGTGGCACGACTGTTTCACTTAATACCCTCAAGGGGCAAGCTAGAGCCTTTTCCTGTTGTATCTGTCTGCTGGTAATAAATGTAAATTAATTTAAAAAGCTAACGCCTGCAATGCGACTCCTTTCAGGGCTCTTCTCAGTCAAACCGTACTTCTAGTCAGGTACGCTTTATACTTGATTATCTGCACAAATTATGCCATTTTTAAAACTACTTACGCTTATGGCTTTAGGAAGCTGTGCCCCTTTTCTGAAGTGACGCATCGTACGGCATTTTGGAATATGCTAGACCCCCCGTGTCCGTTACTGGTGGGGAGGAGAGAAGAGGGGGCTTCCGGTGTGGGTAAGGAGGCCAAGCTCAACCCACAGAAGAAAAAAACCACAGGCTACCCCTCAACTCTGAGGAACCGTATGACCAAACGCAGGTCCTGGTCATAATGGGATCAGGCGCAGGAGAGTGGAGAGCTCACACTGACGTTCTCCCCATGACTCAGTGGAACACGGTTAGCTGGAGACACACCGTGCTGGGATCGGACATCAGGTTCCAAAGAGGCCAGAGCTTCAGAACTGTGCCTTAGAGAAAGCTCAATTAACAGAAAACTGTCGCCTCTAGGCCAACGACACAGCCACGGTACCTGGAAGGTTAAAAGCACTACGAGCGTTCACGTTCCTGCTGCTGGGGCGGACATTGTAATCCAGGGCCTCCTCCCTTTATTCCTGAACAATGACGATGGCCTCCTAGCCTCTAGCTTCCCCCCAACTTTTGTTTTCTATTCTAATTGATTAACTTCATTAAATTACTGTTATTAAATCCAAGCCCCAACTCCTACCTTAATAGTATCCCCCATGAGACCTCACTCCCCTAACCCCTACTCCAACCCAAGTCTTCATTCAAGTCCTTCCAGACGTCACCATCTTGCCCGATTTGTGCCCATCCCAGTGGCTCCCAGGCTCCCTCACCCCCAGCTCTCATTTCCTGTACGACCCACGTCAAGATTCGTACGATACAGCTCCTGCTCTAGAGATCCTCCCTATTAACCGGTCTGGCCAATCTTGGGCTAACTCTGAATTTCTTTCCCTAGTTTTTCTCATGATTCGTTCCCCTCCAGGCTCAATGAACACCTACAGAGTTGTCAAACATTTGCGCTGTCTAAACACCCGAATTCCACTCTAGGCGATTTGTTTCGGCTCTTGGTCACTTCAGAGAGGCCATAAACTCAGGATTAGACCTTTTCCTTTACCTCCTTTCCTTTAAGAGATCCACCGCAGGACCCCCAGCAAGACCCGGCAAACACCTGATCAACTGAACTGAGTTAAAACAGATCTCCGCCCGACCTCAAACGACCATGTAACCAACCGGAAGATAATCCCTGCAACCCAAACAATCAGCCAAAAAAAGGGTTAGATTATTCTGAACAAGGAGATTACTGGACATTTTTATGTCCTAAATTTTTATGCCCATTTTTTTGAGGTCTTAGTCAAGGTCTTTGTTCCAAATTAAGTCCAGAGTATTTTGAATAGCCCAGAGCAGACACAAACAAACAAACAAACAAATCTACACATTTTAATCACTATCTTCTGCCTGAATGGCAGGTCTTTTGTTGGTTTTTCCGGAAAGTAGAGCTTAATATTTGGTCTTGTTCTTAGTTTCCTGGCCTCACCAATGGTGGAAATACCCCCACATCAATTTATTACTTGCTCGCTCTCCACTGAAACAAACAACAACAAAAAAAAAACAAAAACAAAAACCCCCCAAAAAAACCCCATTAAAAACTGTCATCAGTGTAGACTCACATAGGGAAATGTCAGGGACTTCCAAGGTGAGGTAACAAGGAGAAAGAGAATTCCCTCCGACTCCGTTTCTCGGGGTGTGAGCATGGGAAAGGGACACCACTGAGGGAATCTCTTTCTCCCCAGCAGTGTTTCTCAGAGTGGGCTGAAAACCACCTACACAAGCTTGTATACAATTCCCTGCAGTAAACTGTGTGTGTGTGTGTGTGTGTGTGTGTGTGTGTGTACATGCCCAGGGTGGAGACCTTCTTGGGAGCACTCCTCTGGAAACTTCTGATTTGGTGGGTCTGGAGCAGGACCTTGGTGGAAACGTGTTCTTAAACAAGCTCTCCTGGTGGTTCTCATGCAGAATCCAGTTGGAGAATCAGTACAATGTGGCAGTTGCCTACGTAACAGACCTTCAAGTTGGAAGGTCAAGCAGGAAGGGGATACTCATGCATCCGAGGTAAAAACTCAAGAATGGAGCCTTTGTTTCCTGAAAAACACCCCGTCAGGGTTGCCTCTACAGTAATATGCCCCCAGCCTCGGCCAAGCAAATCCTGGAGTTCCTCTCTGTGACACCACCGATTTTTCCATGTACCTCAGGCTGAGGACAGGAACGTCTCTCTATGTCATACCGTTTCCATGTCACTCTCAGGGAAGAGAGTAAGGGAAGATATTTAATACTGTCCCATTTAAAATAAGGAGGGACATGGGAGTGTCCTCCCCTTCGAAAGTGAGAGGTCCCAGGGGATAATGCAGCCAGCACAGACACAGGGGGAACCCCAGGGGAACCAGGCCCTATGGAAGGACAGATCCACCGTGTGCTGACTTCCCCACCCCAAACACAGACATGCTCTCTCAAGAGGTGGCTGAAAATGTCTTCCTTCTCAGATCAACAGTGGACAACTGTAGAGATTGTTCCCGGTCCCAGCCCCTATGAGAGGCAAAGCAATTGGAAAAATCAACTTGGTAATCGTGGCCCAGAGTTGGCTGTCCCTCACAGAGAGCTGGGGCTGACACAGATGGAGCCTAAGACCGTCCGGAAGCACCTGCATTGCTCTCTGTGGCAGCAAACCACTCCGAGGTTCAGAAGAGGCCTGGGGAGGGCACGGAACGAGGTGACCAACGTCAAGAGGATGCAGCACCTGAGGTAGAACAGCTGGGCTGGCTCTCGTGGGGGCTGTGCCCACGAAACCAGAGCCAGGCACAGAGGCCCACCATAGAGAACCAAGGATATGCATCTTTTTGGCCAAAGGGACTGTGAGGAGGAAGAGGTTTGCCTGCCCAGAATGTTAGGCAACAGTCATCTAAGGGTTAAAGAAAGGGGTGCAGGGGCCAGAGGTACGAGATGGGGGAGGGGAGCTTCGGAGAGCCCTGACACTATGTGCAAACAAGCCTTCCACACCCACAGACTCCCTGGTCCCAGGCATCAGGGGCAGAGACCACTGGGTGGAGGCGGTGGGAATGTCGGGCGCGTGCAAGGGGCACAAGGCGGCGAGAAGCCACGAGTACATAAAGAATCCCTAAAATCAACTTCGTTCACCCATCAAGTCTTACTCTCGATATGCCATGCCTTTCTGGAAGTTTTTAAAAAGTCTCTTGACAAGTCGCCATGCTCAATTTCTAGTGAAGGTGAATAAAACCGGTATCTGTTCGTTAAACAGCAATTTAGGGTAACCGAGTATTAGAAGCCTGAGCACCAGCAGGTCCTTCCGTGACCTGTGAAGGTGACCCGTTAAGACGCCACCCAGAGCCACCTTTCAAAGAAGGGTACCTCCTGAAGAGAACCTGGGCTTGCAGTCCTCCTCACACATCCTCCTCCTTCAAGCCTGCCCTCAGGGCTCCCGCAGGGCCTTCTCCTGCAGGCTCCAGGCCCAGGTCCCCTTCCTCTGTGGCCACAGCACCGGGCACCGGGCTTCCCTCTCCATGTGGCTTCAGAGCAGAGGGGCCCCCAGCAGACTGCAAGTGAGTGAGCAGCAGAGGGGCCCCCAGCAGACTGCAAGTGAGTGAGCAGCAGAGCCTTCCCTCCTAGGGCTGGCAGAGAGGGAGGGGGGCGGGGAGCAGGGGGGCAAGGGAGGCAGGGGGTAGGGGAGGCGGGGGGCGGGGCAGAAGCCAGCGGAGGCTGATCCTCAGCAGCGGGTGGACGAGGTGGAATGCTGGGGAAGGACATGGCTGGGGAGGGGCTGGGGCAGGAGTGGAGTCTGGAAGAGCTACTGTGGTTCAGGAGTTGGGGGCTGGGGCAGCGGCAGGGACACAGCAGGGCCTGTTCCCCTGTGAGGAACAGGAAGGGGCATGGCCTGGGGCCCAGAGCGCTCAGGGCCTGGGTGGGAGGTTATCTACTGAGACCCGCAGGGTGGCGGGGGGGTAGACGGGGCCGGTCAGCCTCAGGGATGTGAGCGGTCAGTTGTGCTCACACAGCTCTAGCACCTTCTGCAGCCTTTCTCTGTGGCCTGGAAGGAAGTATGGAGAAAGCACAGCCCAATCGGAAGGTCAGGGCACAAGGGCTCAGGCACAGGAGTCCTGGGGCCCTGTATTCATGGCCTGCATGACAGCCTCGTAAATGAGCCCACCTGCTGTGTCCCCCAACTGCTCTCCTGCTTCCCACTTCTCCCCACTCCTCACGCACCGACCCTGAGCTGGACAGCGAGGGAAGCTCTTGGGCTGCGTAACGCAGTCCCCTGTCCCAGCAACCCCCAGGCTGGAGACCAGACTTCCCCAGCTCATGGGTGAGGAAGAGAAGGCACAGAGGTACAAGGCGACAAGCCCATGCCACACAGCTTAGCGAGCGGAGGTCAACCCGGGGTCTCTCAAAGCCACTGCCGTATCCTGGCAGCTAGCACTGCACCCGGCACGTGCCAGGAGCGCGGTCAATCCTTGTTGAGCGAGGGAAGGAATACAAGCTTTGCACTCCCTACCCAGGCTGCCACAGACCCGGAGCTCTCCACCACAGGCGTGTGCCGACTGGCCCCCTCAGTCCTGGGACCACACTGCTCCCTCCCCCTCCTTCCTCCCTGGGGACACAGAAGTCATCTTCTCAGCAGTGCTCAGGTCCTGCTACCCTCCATTCACCACCCTGCTACCTGTCCCGACGCCTCAGTGCTTGCTCCGTGTTTAAGGATACAGCCGCAACCCCCTAGTGGAGGATTTAAGACCCCAACCCCCAACCCATCCTTTCTCTCATATCCGCTGTCACCTACGGGACCCCCGCTGTGGTTGCGCGCGGCTGTCCTCCTGGTCTCCGGCGCAAGTGTTGTGTGTTCCCGTGGCAGGGACTTCAATGACGCACACCCCTCCTGCCCCCCCGGCCCACGTCTGGCTCCCCACACCCGCCAGGAACTGACGGCCCTGCCATGCCCTTCACCCCAGCCTCCAGAAGTCCCTTCGGAGCCTGAACACCTACGCCAAGCTGCTTACTTGGCTCCACTCCCCTGTGGCTTCTAACCATCATTTTCACGTGCATGTCCTCATTTTCCAACCAAACGATGGTCACGTTGAGGGCAACAGCTGGAGGCGTGTAATTTTACCCCCAAGCCCGCCCCGGAGACCCCCGCAGCACACTCTGTGCACGCCAAGGGCACTCGGCATCTCCTGTGTCCGGACCAGCGGTCTTACCTGTAGTATCTGGACTGCAAGTAGGTGGAACACACAGCCTTGGACACATGACTAGCTGACCCAAAGTCGATGACCTTTACTCTGTACGGTTGTCTAGAAGGATCTACCAGCATGATGTTCTCCGGTTTGAGGTCGGCATGGATGAGACCAAGGCTCTTCAGTTTCATCAGGGCTGTGGCTACCTGCTGGAGGACGGGGCGAATGTATTTGAGGGGCAAGGGGCTAAACTTGTTCTGCTTCAGAAAGTCATAGAGGTTCTGCTCCAACATCTCAAACACCAAGCACGTGTGGTTCTTGTGCTGGAAGCACTCGTAGGCGCGAACAAAGTTGTAGTCGTCGGCGCTCTCCGTGCTCAAGCGGGCCAGGATGCTCACCTCGATCTGACCCTGCCGCGCATACGACGGGTGGTTCTTCAGGATTTTGATGGCCACGATCTCATTGGTGCCCCGCTTCCAGCACTTGACCACCTGCCCGAATGTCCCTCGGCCCAGGAATTCCAGAACTTCATAAGTGTTGGTCATGGAGCACAGCACCTCATGCTGGACCAGCTGGTAGTCCCCTTCGCTGTTGGAGCCACTGTTTTTGGACGTGGCAGTCGATGTGGTGGCAGTGGCTACAGTGGCCCCACTCGCATTGTTCTGAATCATGGGTGGATGTTCTTCAATGATCTGCACGCTGCTTGTGTTCTCAATCTCCTCGCTCTTACGCTTGAGTCCACATTTTTGGTAGGTATCAAGGAGGCTCACAGTGCTTCGACGCATTAGGTTATGTGGTCCGCTGAGGACTTGCCCAGTGACAGAAGTGCTACTTGCTGATGTTACAACTATGTGGCCGGTGCTTCCTGGGAAGATGATGGTCTGCTCGTAAGGTAGGCTTGGGTTTGGGATCGGCAAGGAGGTGCTGACGGTTGTGGTGGCTGGCTGAGAAGGTGGTATGTTCTTGCTCTGGCTATACACTTTGCTGTGGGAGCCGTACCCAGTCATGTCCCAGGTGGAACTCGGCTCTACTTTCAGTTTCTTCACACTACAGAAGGCACTTGATTGAAGGGTGTGAGGGGAGAAGACTTGCACATGTGAGGCCATACCTACAAGAAAAAGGAAGGGGAAGAGAAGGATTTTAGTCACCCTTAAATGAGTGAATCCAACAGATCCAACACATCCGCCCAGTGGCTTGGGTCCTAGAGAATATTTTCCTCCAACCTCAAAGCAAGGCGGGGAAAAGCCAACCTACTCCCCCCGGAAGCACATTGTGGCCACTCTGTCTGTGAGGCCAAGGAGTCTGAGTGTTCTAACGGCCATCATTAGGAGAATGGAAGAGCCGTAGAGTCAGTCAGGAACACAACCAAGATTCAGATACAGAAAGAAGAGTATCAGAAGTCTGTTCATTACTTCTTTTTAAATAAATGCTGTGACAGGAGTGCCTGGGTGGCTTAGTCAGATAAGCCACTGCCTTCCACTCAGGTCATGATCCCAGGGTCCTGGGATCGAGCCCTGCATCAGGGAGCCTGAGCAGGGAGCCTACTTCTCCCTCTCCTTCTGCCTGCCGCTCTGCCTACTTGTAATCTCTGTCAAATAAATAAAGAAAATCTTTTGAAAATAAAAATAAAAATAAATAAATATTGTCTGTGATAGAAACAGATTCTTCCTCAATTCTCACTGGGCTACAATCCTACTAAAACTGAGGACCTTATCAGGTGGCCCAGTTAACTGTTACAGACTAAGTTGTCCCACATGGTCTACTGCTCCCTGTCACAGACCCCAGGTTAGCTAAGATGTCTTCCCACACCGGTCCAATCGTGGAGTCACTCATGAACCACTGGCTTCTGGATGAACTGTAATTATCCTCTGGGATCTTAGTCATCTTAAATGAATTCTGTAAGGCTGAGGAGAAGAGCAGTCAGTCTGATATCTTCATTTAGATGGCCTCAATAAAACATTTTATCATCTATTTTATATGTTTTATATCATTAAAGCATTTATGTATTTGGGGGGAGGAGGAGGTAGCACCATTCATGGGCTCCACTCACTAACTTTCCTGCTCAGTTCATCTACCAATGTGTTTATCTAGAAAACACTATTATTTCATTCCAACATCTCAGCCACAGTTGAGATAACCGCAGAAATCTGTAAGAGCATTAACTCTGGAATAGTACGATTTACAATTATGGTGATTCTAGACACAAACAAAAATTTATAAAAAACTATCAAGAAAAAATAAGAGAACGAGAAAGGCAAGTTCCTAGAGGTGAAAGTGGAAACAGACACTGCTCACCAGCTAACTGCAGCTGACAAACGTTTCTCCTGGAAGCACAAGGACAGAGGGGCTTCCTCAAGCACCACTGCTGTTTAGCCATCCTCGTGTTCGTGTCTCTGATCCCTTCTCGTTAGCCGGAGTGGTCATTTAACCCCCCTGGTCCCCTGTCACCCTGGCCACCCTTTCTCTCCCAGCAGACACCTGCCCCTTTGTCCAGGAGCCCACTATCAGCAGCCTTGCTTTCCACCTTTATTCTCTTCATTTCAGAACATTCCAGAATCTACATGCACACGCGCGCGCGCACACACACACACACACACACACACACACACACACCCCTGCCATCCTTTCTTCCTTCTCTCTGGTCTCAGAGGAAGCGGAATCTCTCCTTTCCAACACAAAAATTTTGTCTAATTCTCATGATTCCTCCTCTCTGGTTCCCTCCCCGGTCCTTTTCTTCTCTTACAGCTTTCAGTTCCTGCCTGTTAATTAGTTCCAAGTCCTCAGTAGGCACTTAATAAAGTTTTGCCCAGCAAATCAATGACTTAATCTTTTCCTTCTGCCTTCGTGTGTGTGTGTGAACATACTCCCAACTTAAAAGCCAAGAGGAGTAAGAGCCATACTCTTCCCCGTTTAGTTTTTCCTTCTTCTCACCTGTAATCAGTGGTTTATGCTCCCTTTTCTTCAAGGCTCATTCCTTAAGCCACGCTCCTCCAACCCCCACATCCTTACACTATAGTTCTGTGTTCTTAAAGGTAAACGACTTCCTAATTGCCTAACCCAAGGGCTTTTTTCAGCCCCTGTTCCCCCTTGACCTCCCTGCAACAGCTGATACACTGACCACAACTTCCTTCTTGATGCTCTTATCTGTGCTTAGGAGAATCTGTAATCTCCTCCTCCAGTGTCTGATTGCATACTGTGTGCCTTGGTGGTTCCTTTACCTCTTTCTCCTTTAAAATGTTGGCATTTCCAACACTTTATGACTCTGTTCTCTCTGGAAGACATTCATTCAGTCTGACCTGTCCTGTCTATGAAGGTGACTCCTGCCTTCACCACAGGCCAGACTCTCCCTCTTACCTTCCATGAATATATTTCTGCCCCCTGCTACATGAAAGACTATCTTCCAAAGCTGAACTCCCTTATCTTCTCCTAAAAATTTAACCACCTCACACCCCTTTCTAACATCCCCCTTTCTGTTCATAGAATATTCTTCTAGTCACTTGGTTCCAAAAATGTGGATTTACCTTTGATGAGTCTTCTTTTATCCACGGACAAGAAGGTGCTGAGTCTTAGTAATTTTTCCTTCTTTCAAAATGTCTTTTGTATCCATCTCTTTATTTCTGTTCCTGCTGCCACTTCCAAAATTAAAACATTTATTGCTTTCTAGTAGGACTAGACCAAACAGACATCTGGTCTACCTGAGCAGTCTCTTTTCCTCTAATTTCTCCATATTGAGCTGCCAGATTAATCTTCCTAGAATATTTCTAAGCATGTTACTCCTCTGTCCAAAACCAAAACCATTTTCTTTCTTTCTTTTTTTTCTTTTTTTAAGATTTATTTATTTTAAAGAGAGAGACAGAGACAGAGAGATAGAGTGCGTGCATGTGGTAAGGAGTAGAGAGAGCCTTAAGCAGACTCCAGAGTGTGGAGCCAGACCTGGGGCTCAATCTCACAACCCTGAGATCACAACCTGAGCCAAAACAAGAGCGGAACGCTCAATGAACTGTGCCATCCAGGCGCCCTGTCCAAAAACTTTCAATGACTCCTTGGTGTCTACAGGATAAAGTGGAGGACTCTTTCATTTAACACCATCAAATTTGACTTCAGTTACCTTGCTGGCTTCATCTCCAACTAGTAACTTAGTAACCGTCCTCAACCTCCAACTTGAATTAAGCTGCTCTACTCACTGTTTCTAGAATGTCTCTTATACGCCCTACCTCTACGCTCTTACACCATTCCCTCCTCTGGCAGGCTTTCACCATTTCTCTCAATTTATTCAAAGACAAGACCATTCAGATCCCTCCTCTTCCCAGACCTCTCCAACCCACAGTGATCATATCTCTTTCCCTACGGCACTTACCATATGTACTATCCATTTGGCCACAAATTGCACTTGTGACTTGCAAAATGTCTTTTGTCTTGTTGAACTGAATTACTTATCTTTTGTGCTATTTCACTTTTTACACATTTAGGTCATGGTTTCCATAACCAGGCTATACTCCGGGTCTAAGAACTCCAGTTTATACCTCATCCTCATGTTTTCCCCAGTATTAAACCAAGTTTGTTACCCATGGTAGACACTCAGTTGATGGAACAAAGCACTCTGAACTGGCCCGGCATCCCAGAGAGCTTAGTTTTCTGGCTTCCGAGCAATGACCAATCACAGGCACCTATGGAATCAGGCCTCCCTCTGGAGAGTAAAGAAAAACCTCCCACTATTTTCCCACCCAAACCAAGATGTTTTAAAAATAAAAACAAGGCAGGGGCTAGGCAGCTCCTGTCCTGGTGTCAGTGCCCACTTTGTCTATACTTCAGCCTGGACATGCTCTGACTTCCCACAAGCAGCCTCAGCCTGACACCCGAAACATGCTCTGAACCCCACCTTCATCCCACAGATCTGACAGAGCCTTCCCTTCTTGTTTGGATCCTGAATTCTAGTATCTACCAATGCAAAATGATACCTCCGTAGATATCCTTCTGTCCAACGAGACCATTCTGGCGTGCTCATTCAGAACCTACTCTACCTGTTTTTTCCTATTGCTCTTTTTGTTCGAGTCAACCTCCCCCTAATTCTGCAATAACACTGAAAATGCTTTTTCCTATAGTTATCGGTATTAAATATTCATACTGTTTTAGATGTTGTGTGCAATATAGAAATAACCAATCCCTTGATTTTTAGTAAATTGGCCACTGGATACAAAACAAGCACTTCCACTGTTCTTTGCTACCTGGTTTGCCCCTCATTCCTCAACCCTCAAGTACTTGGGGAGGGAAGGGCTGGGGGCAGTAGAGGAAATACACTGATGTTACATTAAGGAGAAGTGGCTCTTTTTTCTACTTTTTTCCTGTTTCAAAAACATTTTGGTAGAAAGGCCAGGGTGCAGAAGTGGAATTTTACAGATGGAAAGAGGATGGCTTGTGACTTATTGGGATGACAGCCAAGGGTCATAAAATTGTGGAAATCATCACTGGCTACCTCTGGTGATGGATGCCCGGGATCAGAGAGGAGATGTGCATGGCTAGAAATGCCCCTCACCATGCCGGCTGCCTCAGACTCAAACACTGTTCTTCGGGGTTATCACAATTCTCCAGATCTTAAAATCTTGAGCACCTAGCACATACTAGGATACAAGCTGGATGTTTTATGGACAGGAGGAGCACACACGAGACTCTGTCTGGCACAGTCCAGAGTTACCCCTTCCAATTCATTTTCACAAGGGTCCCACTTTGAAAGCTAGGAAGTCAAGTGATGGGTTTAGGCTCCTAGGATAAGTGGAAAAATCAGACCCTGATTCTAGAAGTTCAAATCAAGGTAATTCTATGTGCCTCGTTGTCTCTGTCTTAATGATTTAATGAGAAATACAGTTTTCTAAGGTTAAGAGTAATTTTTTCCACCTAAAAATAAAAATAGCCAAAAATCTTCATGATTTTCCTTAAGTCTTAACTCATAAGATTTCTTTTTTTTTTAATGTCATTTATTAAAGGACTGGCCCATTTAGTCCTTTCTTCTCCCGACTTATTTGCTTAGTTTCTTCATAATTTTGTATTTCACAACTAGATGAACTGAAAAGTTGCTTCACATCTGAGTACATTTCCTTTCCATTTCACCACCCCAAAATTATCTACTGGAAGATCATACTCTGGTGAAACCACGGAGATGAGTGAGGGTTCAACTATGATTTAAAAAGAAATTACACTGAACTCAACTTCACTGAATTCTTCCAAAGCTTGAGAGAAGGAATTATAAGTAAAATAATGGCACCATTTCCAGCAGTGGATTAAAGTTTCATTGTGGTTTGGCAGATGTGAAACAGGTTACCATGCAGAATCCAGTTACATTATGAAAAAGAACACAATTGTGAGGACCTTAGTGTAAGAGGTACAAATTTCCCCCACTTCCCCAAATCCTCTGACACATGCTTTTGCTGAATAATGAGTATTTGATAGAAACAATCAGGAACTTGAAGGATTAAGTCCCATATCCAACGGGATGCCATATTTGTCTTAGAGATCACATTACCTAATACGATATTATAAAGGTGTAGAATACATCAAAAGGAATGTCAAAAATATGTGAATGTTAGAAATATGCACCTGAATGGACATTTTTAGGCAACCAGAAAAGAGTTAACTTGAAAAATCTCTTGATTACCCTGTATAACATGGTAATTTGATGCCTCAGGAGTTGAAAAGTACTAGGAAAAAAATGTCTTCATGGACATGCAAAACTATATTCATAAAATTTTAATGACAGTCATCCTGCTTATCAAGTTCATATTTTACAAGTAGTGCAAAGATAATTTCAGATTAGCCAATTTTAAATGATACATTTCCAAAATAGTGTATACTAAATGTCTCTGGGGCTTTTATATTGTTTTCAATCAAAGTCTGTTTATCCACTAGTTATATAATGTTAAATATATAGTGTATTCCATCAGAGCACAGTTTAGGATCAGCCAAAGCTCAACAGAATTCCTCCATCAATAATAACAATAACAATACTACTGATTCCACCAAGGGTCCTCTCTATAAAAAAGAATGGGGTTGGGCACAAAAGGGAACACAAAGACGTCCAACACATCGGCACCACCCTAAAGGAGATTAAAACGCCATGGGCGATGTCAAGTTCATTGCAAATTAAAAAGAACAACTGTCAATTCTAAGCAACTTGCACAAGTAAGTATGACAGGAGCATAGAGTAGTTAAGACTTGAGCTGAGGTTAGAAAAATGGTGTTATCTTTTGAAAGGCAGGACACTGTTCCGGATCCTGCGAACAGATGTGAGCAAATTGTGGGGAGCAGCTAGCCCTATGGACTATGCCCTCAGGAAGTTTAGGCTTTGCTTAGAGACAATATAGGAGCACTTACATGCTAGCAACACAAAAACAAATGCAAAGCCAAGAAACAACTATGTGCACCAACAGCCTACTTACCCAGAATTGTCATCTTCTGATAACTTCAATCTTCTAGAGAAGTTAAGTTGGGAATACTCAATGAAGCCCGCATGAGGCCCTACCACTACTGCCACTCGCTTTAAACCTTCTGCCTTCACCCGGTCTTAACTGATTGTCCTCTAACACCAAGTACACTGTAGAGAGACTGTCATTGACTCTGTTCTCTGGGTCAGACTCTAAGGGCTTATACCCCGCAACTGCAGGGTGAAGTGCATTCTCCTTGTTTTACAGCTGAGTAAATGGAGTTTTGGGAGATGACCTTGTTGGTCCAAGGTCACGTTGCTACTAGGAGCAGGGCTGGGACTTGAACTGAGGTCTGACTGACTCTCAGGTCTATGCTACTAAGCACTCTGCTTCACATTGTCGGTTCTCGGACTAGAAGCACCAAACCAGGAGACATGTACAACGGGCAAGGAGAAACAGAAGCTGACACACGAGAGGCAACAGATGTACAGGACAGAGCACAGCCAACGGCACCCCACCTGCTAAGACGATGGGCGCTTGCGACGGTGATCCTGGGTCATCTACAGTTTCTGTATCATCTGCTTCTGAGGATGTCTGAGAAATACGACCATTTGAAATTGTTCAAATAAACTAAATTTGCCTCAGTAAAGAGATAAACTTCACTTATCTGATGCATAGAGGCACCGT
Organism: Mustela putorius furo; assembly: GCF_011764305.1. Classification (NCBI taxonomy): domain Eukaryota; kingdom Metazoa; phylum Chordata; class Mammalia; order Carnivora; family Mustelidae; genus Mustela; species Mustela putorius. Next base: position 92,570,515 of record NW_025421998.1, read on the forward strand.
GGACAGATGATCTGGGCTTGCACAGCAGTGTGGGGTGGGGGGTGGGTATGCAGTGAGGGTCTGGACTAAGATCCTCAGAAAGATCCTAAGATCCTAAGAAAATAGGAAGGAAGGAGCAGAAACATACGACTTTGTGGAGAAGAAAAGGGAAGACAGCACTAACAGGTGAGCTGTAAGAGCAAAGGAGAGAAGAATCAAACGTGTCTGGGAGACTCAGAGGAGTGGGGTTCCATGATGGTGACAGGAAAGATGGGACGTGGAGCCAAAGCTGCCTATCTTGGGGGGGGGGGAGGGATAACAGAGCTGGCTGTCCACAAGTTGAAGTACGAGCCCTGACAAGGTATCCAAGCTGAAATACTCAGTGTTGGACTATTCATCCTGAAACTCTGAGGCAAGGGATTGCTTCATTTGCGAAAAGTTAAGATGTCAGGGGCCCCTGGTCATGGATAATCAGCATCTAGTTCCCATTTGCTGAGATGAATCTTGACTGAGGACAAACCATTTTGAGAAGAGAATGGGTTTCAATAGGATGCGTTAACCCAGCACAGGATTCATCAGAGGGGGGAGAGGGAAGAGTGATCCTGAATCAGCTCGTGCATCAGCTCGTGCATACGCCAAAGACAAAGGGACATCGCCAAAAATATTGCTAAACAAAGATCAGCAGGATGAGGTGACAAATATACCAAAAGGGGAAAAGACTGAAATCAAAAGTTCACATCCCAAAGAGACTAAGAAAGGAACGGTGCTGCCGATTTTGGGAGGAGAGTCCAGCTGGAAGAGCTTTATTTTGGATAGATTTCATTGTAGGCATTTATAAGAACATAGAGGAAATGTTCTCTATGTACCGAAAAACAAAACAAAACAACACACACAAAAAACCCAGGACAGGAGAATGGACAAGAGGTCGTGGCTAAAGAAGTTGACCTAAGGACTGTCATCAACAACACCTAGATGGAAAACGAAGCCATGTGGGTAAAGCTCTTTCCCAGGAGAAATGGTGTGGAAAGAAGAGCAGATGGCAAATAAAGAAATCCTTGGGGGCACAGACGTGGTCAAATAGCATGAGGAGGAAAGTCTGAGTCACAGGGAAAAGTCCAGGATAAAATGATGATAAACACAATTAAGGGATTGATCCCGGAGAATGAAAACAGAGAAAGAGCTATTGGACCTGGCCAGAAATAAGCCAACAGACCTTTTTTTCCACAGGGTCAAGAGGAAGAGAAAGAAGGGGTGCTCTCCTGGGAAGAGAACCAAATGTACCATGTTATCTCCTGGCTTTTCCAAGAAATGTGATTCTCTTCAGGACTTTCAAAATCTACCTACCTACTGGCTCATTATGTGTCGAAATCAGCTCCTCTCATGTTCAGACTGACTTCTCTTTCTGAAAAGTTGCTAACCTCGCCTATAATAGCTGCGAGCCTCTCTCAGATTCACCTTTTCCATGACTCTGCCACATTGCCTTAACTAAGCCATAAACCGCTGGGGATAAACCAGCCTTTCACTGCAGTGGTTAAGTACATGGGATCCACAAAGGGACTGTACCGAGGTCGTGTTACCAATCTGCCAATCTGAAAGCCACCAATCCAGTATAAGGCATACATGCTTTTAAAATTTTTTAATTTAAATTCAATTTAGTTAACACATACTGATCATTGGTTTCAGAGAGTTCAGTGATTTCATCAGTTGCCTAGAACACCCAGTGCTCATCACATCACACGCCCTCCTGAATGCCCGTCACACAGTTACCCCATCCCCCCGCCATGGCTTGCTTCCCTCTGCTTTTATCTTATTTTATCTTCCCTTTCCCATTGAAGCTTATCTGTTTTGTTTCTTAAATTCCACATATGAGTGAAATCCTGTTACTTGTCTTTCTCTGACGACTTATTTTGCTTAGCACAATAACCTCTAGTTCCACCCATATCACTGAAGATGGCAAGATTTCATTCTTTTTATGGCTGAGCAATATTCCATTGTATATATGTATACATGTATAGATACACCACATTTTCTTCATCCATTCATTTGTTGATGGACATCTGGGCTCTTTCCATAGTCTGGTTATTGTGGAAATTGCTTCAATAAACAGATGCCCCTTCAAATCACTATCTTTGTATCGTTCTGATAAATAATCTAGTAGTGCAATTGAAGGGAAGACACATGTGCTTTTCAGTTTCTTTCTCTAGGAAACTGGTGGCATCAATGAAAGGAAAAACAAAGTAACTCACAAACTCCTTTTTAAAAACTATAGTTGCGTTAACTCTGAATTGTTTTAAAAAACCTAAACTTCTACACCTAAGAGTATTAGTTTCCTAGGGCCGCTAGAACATGGGACCACAGACTGGGTAGGTTAAGCAACAGAAATTCCAGATCAAGGCTGCAAGTCAAGATCAAAGTGTTGGCAGGTTTGGTTGCTTCTGAGGACTTGTTCCCAGGATCTGTTCCAAGGCTCTCCATGGTTTGGAGGAAGCTGTCTTCTCCCTTGTGTCTTCACTCCCTCTTATCTCTATGCAAATCTCTCTGTCCAAATTTCCCCCTTTTTATAAGGACACCAATCATGTTGGATTAGAACGCACTGCAACAAACAACCTTATTCTAACTTGATTACCTCTGTAAAGATTCTATCTCCAAATGAGGTCCTATTCTGCAGTGAGGAATAAAGCAAATTTGGGGCAGGGGGAGGGGAGGGTTAATCAAAAGCATTTTACTAGAGTATAATTTTCTCAGGATATAGAGTCAGGATATTCCAAAAGAACTCTCTTTGCTCTTCCCTCCTTGGAGAGAAGACATTTCATTTCGTGATTTCCCTATATTTTGCCTCAAAGGACCTACAAGGGCATTTCAATTAGTCAAACATTACATACGGAAACAAGCAAAAGCCAAGTGGTTATTTTAAATTCAATTCTGCCTCAGTGTAAGTTGCAGTGCTTCTGGAAAAGGCCGTACAGGGAGGTACTTGTAGTGTATATTGAGGAATAACTGTAGTCAGTTTCGGTGTAAAGGAGAATTGGCAGCGACCCATTAACACCATCAAAGTGGGCAAGAGCCAGCTGCGTTAATAGTGCTTACTCTGGGTGGGTCAAACATTTCTGAAGTAGGACCTGAGAAAGCTCAAAAGAGAAATCATCTGTGCGCTGGGCAGGGGATGGAGGTTTCCTTCTCCACTTCCTCCTTGGGACAGTCTTATCTCACATGCACTAATTCTCTTCTGCAATCCATACTGTCCTTTTATTTTATTTTTTTAATTTTTCTTTATAGATTTTATTTATTTATTTGAGCGAGAGAGAGAGACAGAGAGAGCGCTTGCAGAGGAAGAAGGACAAGCAGGCTCCTCACTGAGCGCAGAGCTCAACATGGGGCTCTATCCCACAGCCCGGAGGTCATGACCTGAGCCAAAATCAAGCGTAGAACGCTTAACCGAGTGAGCCACCCAAGCGCCCCACACTGTCCTTTCAGTGCAGACTCTGTAGAGGCTGTTACATTTCTCAACTTTGCATTTTTCCTTCCAACTGAGGATCTCAAGAAAATAACCCTTCTAAACAAACTTGGTAGGATTAAAAGGGTAAATATCCATAAAGTATACAAGCACAATCAGCTAGTCTTCTGGTTTCAACATGGATGAAAGCTGTTCAAATACACACTTCTCAAAGATCTACAAGGATACTCCTTTTGTTCTTGAACGTTCTGAAGTATTAATTTGCAGGTGTTTGTGTCACAGATCTTTGCAAAAGCCTTGTCCCTGACTCCTTCCGCCACTCCCTCTCACTGGCATCCCTCTCCCTTCACTACTGTTCCAAAATCATGACTGACCGCCTCAAGAAACGAGTCAGCCAGAGCTAGAGCAGGTACTGGGGAGGCTAGGTATATGTCTGGCAACGCTACGGGAGCCTCCCATTCAATTTTTCTTTTTTAAAGATTTATTTGAGAGAGAGACAGGGAGAGAGAGCATGAACAGGGGTTAGGGGTAGAGGGAGAGGGAGAGAGACAAGCAGACTCCCCTCAGTGTGGAGCATGACGTGGGGCTCGATCCCAGGACCCTGAGAGCATGACCTGAGCTGAAGTCAGATGCTTAACTGAGTTACTCAGGCATCCCATCAACTTCTCGATCTTTCAGAAATGTCTTATAAAGTCTAATTCAAGACCAAAAATCTGGAAGGCTTTTTACTCTTTTAAGCAAAATAGAGTAAGTTATTCTTCAATGTTTGGTATCATGTTGCAAAGTAAAATCAAGTGTTTTACTTACTTAACCCTTACTCATTCCATGCCCAGCCCACAATGGATTTGTCTTTTTGAGCTTACGTGGGTTCACCTCCAGAACTGCTTGGCAGGCTGAGACATCAGCACTGGAAACCTACTTTACTCTTCTCCGTTTGGTATTCTAATACTGTGCCACTGCCAATTCTCTTCTACACCAAGAAAGTATGTAAGTTCCATTCCTCCATGTAACTCTATTACCATGCGCCCCCTCAAAAGATATGCTGGAGTCCTAACTCCCAATGCCTGCACATGTGTCCTCCTTTAGAAACAGGGTCTTTGCGGATGTGACTGAAGTAAGATGAGGCCATTAAGGTGAATCCTAATCCAGCATGACTGGTGTCCTTACAGGAAGAGGAGGAAAGATACAGACACACAGATACAGAAAGATACGGCAAGAGGTCTGTGAGGAGCAGAGGTCTGTGAGGAGCAGCCGTGAGCCGAGGCCTGCCGAGGGCCTCCAGGAGCCACCGGAAACTAGCAAGAGGCAAAGAAGGCCCCATCCAGGGTTTCAGTGGGAGCCTGGCCCTGCTGACACCTTGATTTCAGACCTCTGGCTTCCAGAACTATGAGAGAATAAACTGGTCTTGTTTTAAGCCAGTTTGGGGTACTTTACTATGACAGTGGTGCTAGGAACCTAACACACTGTCATACAATTTGAGACGTATTTCAGTGAAAAAACGTGTATGTCTGCAACTTGTGACATAGTATCGTAACAACTGTAGAGTCACACCGGAGGACTCCCTCAGGGTCTGCCTCTGCCTCCTCCTGCTTGAAAAGCACTAGAAGCCTCCTGAGCTTTATCCCTTGTTTTAGTTACCATTCCCGCCAGGGTACAAAACACCTCCTCTTTGTGCACAAATGCATTTGCTCATCGGGACCCACGTTCTGACTTCAAAACTACAGAACTTGGTACTGAAAGCCTGCGAAAGTTCGCTGTGTGCTCAGTGGCCGTGCACCAGCGGTGGAGGGGCCAGGCCGGCGGTTCCCCAGACCTGCCCTGTTCCAGCCTCAACTGTGTGCCGCGCGACGAAGCAAGCAGGACAAAGGCCCGCCATCCGCAAGCTGCCCCCGGCCGCACCTGTCTGCTGCCTCCCCGACTCATGTTTATGTATGTCTTTGAGCCTCTCTCTCCGAGGCTGTTATCTCCCCTCGAAGAGACCTTGGTGGAAGAAGTCATGCAGACGGGGACACTCCGATGCCAGGTGCACGCAGGCCTCTCCCTTGGGTCCTGTGCAGACTGGGGATCCGGCCCGCCCTCTTCTGAGGACGCGGAAACCAGGGCCCCTTGCCCTGCGGCAGACGGCCGCTCCCAACAGCCGCTCTGCTTGCTGCTGAGCCTCTTCACTCCCCTCTGTCGCTGTGCCTGACATCTGCCAAACCGCAATTAGAGATCGTTCCGGGGAAGGGAGAGGAAGTGCCGCTCCTACGGCTGGACAGAGGAGCGGAAGTGGGGAGACACCAAGGAAGGAAAGTCCAAGAGACAGGTGGAAAGCAGGTGGGGGACGCTGGGAGGAAGGGCGTGGGAGGGGACAGGGAGACAGGAGCGCCGTAAGGACGGGGAGTACAGGCTGGGCAAGTGCGAGCGGACCGGGAGCTCGCGGGGAGTCACAGAGCAGCACGACCCTGTGCTCTGTACGCGAGAACCACATCCACGCGACACGGTCTTCTTCACGTCACCCCAGCAGGTGTTCATGTGGGGACGCGCGGGTGTCAAGCCGGTGGAGGGCTCCCTTGGCGGGGCAGCCAGGGGCCGGGTCCATGCTGCGCAGATTAAAGCAGGCTCCTTGGTCTGCTGCAAGGATGTTTCTATGCTCTGAGTCATGGTCACCCAACCGGTTCTGGTGTGGTCACCAGCCAACGACCACAGCGCTGGGCCACCCACATGCCGCACTGAGCGGAGGAGCCTGATCTGACCGTGTGGGCTCTTGCCCCGGGGGAACCCTCAGCATGGCCAACGGTCAGGAGAACCTGTGTCCTGCCTTCTAATGCAGGGAGGCACCTGCCGGCAGGGGGTTACCACTGGTCTCTGCTCCTGGAGCTCATTCCAGATGGTGGCTGGGTTCCCAGCAGCCGGGGCTCTGCCCCTTGCTGGCTGTGCAGCCTCAGCACGCTACACAGCCTCTTTATGCCTCAGTGTCTTTATCTGTGAAATGGAGGCAGTAACAGTTTCTCGGGAGGTCCTGGAGAGGGTTAGGGGAGTGAGCATACTCAAAGTGCTTAGAACAGTGCCTGGCGGGAAGCAAGCCCTGACCAAGTATTTCGTGGAAGGGGAGGACAGAGAGTTGGCTGGTTCTCCAAGGCCTAACATACAATGCATCTTGGAAAACCGGTGCTCCCAGTACTCAGCACAGTGCCCGTCATGTACAACGGGTCCAGTATGCTATTTTCCAACGGACAAAGGACAATAGAAAAACAGTGAAATGGGACTCATCTCAAATGCGATTCCAGGAGGAAAGGCAGGTTTGGTCAAGAAGAAAGCAACTTCCAATGACTGCCATAGAGGACGCCCAGGAAACTTTAGGAGCTTGAGAAGATACAGACACAGAGTCTGTATTTTACCCACTTTACCTAAAAACGTTTTTTACAGAAGTTCTACCCTGGGGCACCTCAGTGGCTCAGCTGGTTAAGCATCTGCCTTTGGCTCAGGTCATGATCTCAGGGTCCTGGGATGGAGCCCCATGTCGGGCTCCCTGCTCAGCAGGGAGTCTGCTTCTGCCCCTCCCCCTGCTCATGCTCACTTGTTGTCTTTCTTTCTCAAATAAATAAATAAAATCTAAAAAAAAAAAAAGTTGTAACCCTGGTCATAACTAGGATGCAGTTCCTTTTCTTTTTTTAATTTACTGAGGTATAACTAATAGGCAATATTCGTGTCTGGTGCAGAACACAGCAACTCAACATTTGCATACATTGGGAAATGATCCCCAGCTAGTCTAGTTACTGTCTGTCACCTTAGCGTTAATACAGTATCACTGACCATCTTCCCAAGCCATACATTAGACGCCCATGTCTCATTTTATAACTAGAAGTTTGTAGCTCTTAATCCCCCTCACCAATCCCCCCACCCCCCTCCCCTCTGACAAAAGCCAATCTGTTCTCTGTATCTATGATTCTCGGTTTTGTTTTGGTTGGTTGGTTTTTGAATTTTAGGTTCCAAATATAAGTGAACTAATGCGGTATTTGTCTTTCTCTGTTTGACTTATTTCACTTAGTATAATGCCCTCAAAGTCCATTCATGTTGTAACAAGTGACAAGATTCATTCTTTTTTTATGGCTGAGTAGTAGTCCAGTGTGTGTGTGTGTGTGTCTGTGTGTGTGTCACGTCTTCTTTATCCATTCACCATCTGATGCACACTTAGGTTGTTTCCGTATCTTGGCTCTTGTAAATGCTGCTGCAACGAACACAGGGGTGCATATATTCTTTGATTTTCTTTGGAGACACTACCGAGTAGTGGAACTGTTGGGTCATGTGGTGGCTGTATTTTTAATTTTTTGAGGACCCTTCATAATGCTTCCATTGTGGCTGCACCTGAATTCACATTCTCCCCAGGAGTGCATGGGGGCTCCCATCTCGCCACATCCCCTGCCAGCACCTGTTGTCTTTTTGAAGGTGGCAATTCAGATGGGCGCAAGGTGATGGGACCCAGTTTCTAGGTAAAACATATTCACTGCAGGTTTTTATCTATTACATAAACTATCTTTTTTGATTGAGCACTTGATTAAAAAACTGAACACTTCTAATATAGGAGATATTTACTTTTACTAAATTATAGACGTGCTATTCTACTACCATAATAGGCTTACTAAAAGCACAAAAAATAGAAAATTTTAAAGGATGAGGTAAAAATGTATGTTTTTCCAACATTTTCTTCTGTTTGCCCATAAAGTGTCCTGAGCCCTTCACTTTGAAAGCCCCTGCCATGACTCAGATACCCCAAGCCACAGAACTGAAGAGCTAGCCTTGGCCTCATGGTTAACTTCGGCCAGTGAAAAGTGCGTGTCAAGTGTCGTTTCTGGGCAGAAGCTCTGCAGAGCCTGCGTGTGATCTGCCCACGATGACCCGGGTGGAGGCTCCGAAGCCTGAAGATGGAGAAATGGGCAAGGATGAGGGGCAGGGACCCCAGCCAAGCCCCCACGAGGCACACCAGCAGCATGGTAGTGAAACACGCCTCGTGTTGGGAGTCCCTGAGCAGCGGGGCTGTTCGCGGCCGCAGCGGAACGCAGCCCATTCCAGCGAGCACCGTAATCCTCCTTAAGGCTGCTGTCCCACACGAGTCTGAATCAGTGAGGTCGACTGCAAATATATTTTGATGCTTATCACACTCGCCCGTCAAAAGCAGAGCACATGTTTTTCGAGATGGCTTTAAAAGTCCCAAGTGGTTCAATCCCTACTTTCCACATTCAGGCGTCACTTCTGTGCCCTGCGGAAAAGCTTCGTGGAACAGCTACGATCCTCAAAGACGTTAGTGATTTCCGGTGCGCACCCGCTAACCCCCACCCAGTAATTTTCCCAAACCAGGGGATGCCACAGGACCCTCCGTCCCACAGGCCTTATTTGGTCTGGAAACTTGGGAGACAAATGACATCCTAGTGTCCAAAACGGGCAGCTGCTCTTCACACCGGCCACGGGAGCTCCGTGTAGCCACGCTCAGGCTAATGCACCCTACCAGGAGCAGCAGCTTATGCCCTCTGCGGCCTTTCTCCTGGGAAAAGCACTTCTTACGCCCTGCCCCTCACTGCATGATGCAATGCTTATGTTCTTGGTAAAGAATACTCAAGTTCTGACATCATAATGATCATGGGTATTAGTCATGATAAGCTCACAAACCTGGCAAGGCACATTCTGTACCCTCTTTATCACTGAAGTCAGCAATGGGCTTAAAAATAGCTTTGGCTCCCACACCCAGGGTACCACTGATTCACTAATGGATGGACAGACACTGTTCCGGACTCCTTACTTATAGGGAGTTTTAGACTGAGACCCCTAGAGCTGACGCACACAGTGTTAGGGTGCGGCTATGCCGTATTGACCTAGGAACAGAGGTCTGCAGATCCCAAAAGAAGGAATGCTCAGGAATTACAAAACCAAGATTTAAGGTGCTGTCATGCTGGTGACTCAAACGTGATCATCCTAAAATGTCATTACTTGGGGACTGTAACGTGCTGAACATACCAAAGAGGAGTGATGTTACAATGGTAAGTGGCAGTCGTCTGTGAAGACTATAAACAAGTCTGAAATTTTTCATTGTTAAGGGAGAGAACGGGTATTTGATTTCAGGGGCCTGATTCAGGCTCTTTGGAGAGAAATATCCCTAGAGAGCGTTTTCATAATTTATAGTTACCTGTAAAAATACATAATACCTTTTGCTCAAATTCTATGTTCCATAAGCAATCTAATGTCTTACTGGGATTCCACAAAGGCTTCTCTGACCGAGAAGGAAATACCTAAGCGTGCCTAGCCTCTCTCTGTAACGATCCAGATTGATCAATCAGTCTTCTAGAGGATTAGTTACTACAAGTCAGTCCTTCAGAACCTCATAATCCTCGATGTAGTTATGAAGTCACACTTTCAGGTCTGCCAGGTGGAGGGTTCGAGAGGCCATGGTGGGCATCCAGAAACGTCCTGAGAGCCTACTATGTTCAAGCAGCACCCCGAGGGCCGAAAGGACAGCATGAGGAGACAGGGAATGTTGAGAACAAGTAACTGACCGCAGGGGCCATTGTAACTGTTACTGAGGATATGTCGTGGGGTTCGGAGGGAGGATGGAGCCCAGGACAGAGCATCCCAAGACAAAGCAGGGGTGATCTTAAGCAGTGAGACCAGCACATCAGAAGACACATATCTCTGCTAGGGAATAAGACTAAATATTTTTATTTAAGGTTTACAAGCCATCGACCTCCCCAAGGACCTGGACTGCTTTGCAGACACAATATAAAAATAAGATCACTTCAGATCCGACAGGAGCAGCCCTATCTGAAGGGAACATGAGGAAGAAGAGGGCGCCTGAACACAGTTGAGGGCTCCCGCAGGGAACAGCACGTGCGTCTGGAAAGACGAGCTATAGGCAGGTCTGGTTTCAGCTTCACCCTGCAGGCCACAGGGAGCCAGGAGCGGTGTCTATAGAGAAGGAGAGGAATAGTCGGGCAGCGGAGTGGAACTGGCCTGCGGGGCCTGGGGCCGAGAGGCTCCCAGCCCGCCCTGGTGGAGAAGCACCTGTGAGGGGGTGAGATCCTGAACAAAAGGATGACTTGGTGGCAACATAAGCCAAGGCCACAAACAAGAGACTGAAGCAGCAGTGTAATGCCTGATGACCGGTAGGGAAGGGAGAGGACAGGAGAGACATCTGGCATGCTGCCCAGCCAGGGTGACAGATGACAGAACCAGGGGCCCTTGCTGGTTGGGAGTGGTGAAGAAGGCATGACCCAGGGTGCATGGCCAGGCCTGGGGGCTCTCTGAATCATCAGGATGCTCACAGGTCACTGTGGCAGAGACCCCTCCAGTCTCCCAGATTCCCTGTGAGTGGATCTCCAAGGTCAGAGCTGATCTAAAATGAAATCTGCTCTTAGACACTCGATCAGTTACTGTCCCAAGAAGATGCTCTCCCCCTGTAGCTGGGAGGACATGAGCAGGGAACAGGTAACACCTTAACCCTGAGGCTGGGGGTCCAGAAGTGACAGGGACCTCCAGCCCTGGAGTGAAAACACTCAGTAACGCTTCTAGAAGCACATAGGTCAATCAAACCATCTAGCCAATGAGGATAGCTCTTGTTACACACGAGCTATTAAGGGAGACCATCCAAATTTCTGTGTTCCTTCTGATGGCAGATGCCCTGAGAGCTCCTGGTCTTTCACTAGCATCAAGTACATACACTCCATCTACTGCCCCGCACCCCCCACCGCAAAGTGTGCCAAGCGGACCCAGGGCTCAAAGTCCTCTGTATGTCAGTTCTCAAAAGGTGGTGAAGGACGAAACTTCCCCGCCATCCAGCGCCACATGGCTCTCAACTGCTTGCCTTGTGGTCTTGACCCTGCCAGCCAAGCCCTTTTTATTCCTTTTTAGTTAAGCAGAAAATGAACCATCAGCTCCATTTCCACTCTCTCTGCATGAATCCTTTTCCCTTTTCTTTCTTGGCTCAAACTCTATGGCTCATATAGGAATCCCACCGTGTTCTTCAGTGACTCTTACCTTGCTAAGTATTCTTTTCTTCTAAGAAATGCTGAATCCAAATAAAAGGTGGGAGAGAGTATGAGAACACATTCTAAGGGGCAAACACAAGCAAAGCAGAAGAATAAACCTGTTGATTTCTCATTCCCCAGCTCTTACTCCCACAAAATGCTAGAAATTACTTGGGGGGAGGTGGGGCCTCTATGGAAGTGAGGTCAGCAGCCCAGGAACCTGCTTCCTATGCTTACTCATGCCGTAAAATCCCATTAAGTCACCAGGACTCTTGGGGAGAATAAGCTCTAATACCAGTTAGTTCCAAAGCAGAAACCGCTCTGCAATTTGCTCTTTACCCCCCCACTCCTCACCCAGAGCACAGACGAGAATCATCAAGAGTCGGTCTCTCCCCAGGCCTGGAAGTAAGCGAGGTGCCAATGGCCAAGGTCATGGTGGGCAGCGCTTGGAATGTGTGAGGGGCAGCGCTGGGCCTACAGACCTGGCCTCCGCGCACAAGGACTTGGGGGCAGGAAGCTCCTCCATGCCCCCTCGTTCCTGGGTCCCACCAAATGACTCAGAGCTGTGGGATCACAACTCAGCCATAAAACAGAAAACAAACGAGGAACAAGACAAGCCTCTTTTTAGATGCAGGCTGAAATTTGGGGAAAAGTTATCAGAACAAAGAAAAACAGTGCCTGCTGGCAGGCCGGTTTCCTTTTACTCACAGGAAACCTTTCCTGCCGACCTAAGAGACAGCCCCACCTGCTTGGAGACTGACTGTCGGTACAGAAGGCGAGGGAAACGGTACCGTGAGTTAACCAGTGACAGACACCAAAAGAATTCTGAGCCGGGGAGATGCAAGCTGGCTCCCGCACGCGCGTCAAGTCTGCGGCAAGAAGGGCCCTGGCGAAGGATCACCCGCATCAAAGCTTGACGTCTTTAGCTCAGACGCTTTCCCTGGGCACAAGCCACACAGATTGGGGCCATAGATGGGACCAAAGACCTCATTCCACGAGGAATGAGAACATGACTGGGTCAGTTGACAGAACTGGGATACAAACTGTTAGATACAAGCTCTTGCATCAGTGTCATGTTCTCTAACGGTGACTGTGCCGCACTGCAGAGAGGGCACCCCGCTCTCAGGAAACATGCAGGACGCTCGGGGGAAAGCGGCACCACACGCTGGAACTCTGTCATACCAGCAAGGCCCTCTGACCTCTGCTGCCCGGCACAGGGGCCACTAGCCTCAGGGAGATGCTGAGTAATGAAAATGTGGCCGGCGTGGCTGGGAACCGACTTTTACTTTTTATTTCATCCTAATTTAAACAGCCACGTGTGGCCTGTGGCTCGTGTATTCGATGGTGTAGAAATAAAGGGCCATGACACCTCGAACATACCCTCAAAATCATGCCCTGCAGTACACGTATATGAAAATAGAGATATGTACACACACACGCACACACACACACACGCACACGCGACAAAGAGTGAGCGAGTGTGCATCCCTGCAAGCAGCAATGGGGTAAAATCATAACTGGTCGGTCTGGCTAATGGTATGGGGCTAGTCTTTCTAAGTTTTTGTTTTTGCACATTTTTAGTAAGCTTACAATTATTTCTCAACAAAACATACATTTTTAAATGTATGAGGGTGGACATTAATTAATCAATGAAATCTAACAGGATCCAGCCAGAGCTTCCTTGGGGTGAGGAAATTCAAGGCATCCTGAAATTCTGAGCGAACACAGTACATCCCACAGAAAACTCAGTGCGTCCCAATGTGTCATCCAAACGCATCACCTGCACCGCTTTCCAGCCGCAGGATCAGTGCTGCTCCTCCCCCGCTGGGGGCCTTCCCACCTCCTTCCGCTCAACCCTTAGCCTGCACAGGTTCGCGAAGGACCTGACCACAACGGCAAGTTCAGGGCAGTTTTCTCTGAATAGTTTTATCGACATAAAATTCACATCCCATAAAAGTCACCCTCTGAAGATGCACAGCTCAGTGGTTTTAAGCGCCTTCGGCGTGTGACCGCCCTCACTACCCAACGCCAGACTTTCTCACGCCGGAGCCCCCCGCCCATCAGCAGCCGCTCCCCGCTGTCCCCCGCCGCCCAGCCCCTGGCAAGCTCTCCCCTGCTCTCCGTCTCCATGGACTGGCCTATTTGGGACATTTCATACAAATGGTACGGTATGACAAGTGGCATTTTGTGTCTGTTTTCTCTCACTTAACATAATTTTTTCAGGGTTCACCTGTGTCATTGCATGAGTCAGCACTGCCTGCCTTTTTATTGCCAAATAATATTCCGAGCGGACAGGGCTCGTTCGTTCACCCGCCCCTCAGCGGAGGGCCACCTGGGCTGCGGCCGTGCACAGCGCTGTGAGCCCGTGGACCGGAGTCTGCGGGGATGATGTCTGCCGCTCTCCGGGGCACAAGCTCCCAGTGGAGCTGCTGGGTCGTGTGGCCCCTCCAGGCTTGACCGCTGGAGGAGCGGCCACCCTGGGCTCTGACGCGGTGTCCCGACGTCCCCAGGAGCTGTGCCACAGAGCGGTCCCCGTGAAAGCCCGCAGATGGCCGCTCCACAGACACAGCCGCCCTCCTGTCAGCTGTGAGCTACCACAGTCTGCATCCGAAGCAGGAGGCAGGCTCTGCTGGACTTGCGGGACATAAGCGAGGGAAGCCGGGCCTCGCTGGCCACCAGCCTTGGGCTCGGTCATCCTGGCGCGGCCGCCGAAGAGGAGGCTCTCTGTGGGGGCAGCTGCGGTGGGGGGGGCGAGCTGGTGCTCGCGGGCTGTCCCCTCGCCGTGGCAAAGCTGTTGGTGCTCCCGGTCAGAGTCTCGGGGGGAGTTATTTACCCCCAGACAGTATTCCTAGAACAGCTTGGCGACACCCCGGCAGGGTGGGGGCCTAGAGCCGGGGGCAAGGGCCACGAAAAATCCAGACGTCGAAAAGGCTGGCCCTTTGGGGCCTGACGCCTGTTATCCCTGGGACCTCCCAGAACGAGGGCAGGGACCAGTCCCCTGAGATGGGAGCCTGGGAGGCAGCCAGGCCTAGCCCGGATGCAACTGGGATGCCCCACCGGGCACGTGGCCCCTCCGAGCTGGCGGTGAGCAGACGCCTGAGCTTCATGTTGGGGCGCCGGACCGAACCGCTAGGCAGAAGTCTGAATTCCAACGCTACCTAACCAAGTTTTGAGGCTGGAAGATGGGCTGGGGAGGCAGGGATGATTATTACGGAGAAGGGAAGGAGAGATGTCCTGGAATGGCCGGCTCCCCACTCTGCTCCCGTGAGAACTGCGGGAGCCCCCAGGAGCCAGAGGGAGCCCTGCGCTCTGCACTGTCTGTCCATTTACCGTGGTCCACCATCCATCACTGTTCCCGCCTCAGGACCAACTCTGTTGCCAAACCTTTTAAAATAAATTCTATTCCAAAGGCCAATGGCTGCCGACTTCATAGAGACTTCGACCACGGTTTTGTGCTGTGGGGATGGAGAAAACGCAGCTGGCCTGAGATGCTGGATATGTCCTACCTTGGCCACAGCCGTCCCCAAGGCCCCCGTCGATCTACACGTTCTAGCCCATCTCTCCATCATTTCTTCCTCAGCTCCACAAACAGCGGTTCCCTATAGCTCTGAATGCTCCCAAGTAATTACTCCTAACTCCTGCTCATTCATTCTTCCTGCCATCATTCAATAAATATCAGTTATGATCTGTATTCACTCTTGATGTCTAATATGCTCAGCCTTACAAAAGTCCTAGGTAATGGGGCCCAGTCCTAGGTAATGGGGCCTGGGCTGCTGAGAGCAGGCAAAGAAACACAGACTTGATCTTCATGCTTACTGTCTCAACTAATCCCCACAACTGCCCCTCGAGGTCACTACTGTTATCCACACGTTACAGAAGAAGCAAGACACTCGGAGAGACAAACAGGCTCAGCCGCCCACGGTCACATGATAGTCAAATGGCGAACCGGGCTCCTATGCACCGCAGCGTTACTCTGAAGCCTGCCTTTTTGTCATTAGTAGTATAAATGACATTTCCAATGCCACACACCCTCATTCAAG
Organism: Mustela putorius furo; assembly: GCF_011764305.1. NCBI lineage: Eukaryota > Metazoa > Chordata > Mammalia > Carnivora > Mustelidae > Mustela > Mustela putorius. The sequence goes on from NW_025421998.1 coordinate 92,585,982, forward strand.
CGTGACAAGATTATTAATTGTAAAAAGAGCAATGGATCAAGAGTTAGAAAACTTGGTTTCAAGTCTGGCTCTGTGTTGTTGACTTTGACCGAGTCACTTAGTATTTCTGAACACAGGTTTCCTTGTCTGTGAAAGACACAATGTTTCCCGAAGTATGCGCCCTGTCCTGTGTGAGCTATTAATAATTATGGAAAAAGAAGAAAAAAATGAGATTCAAAGCACTGTGCATCTCCAAGAGGGGGCCACACAACATACTCTGTGACCCAAAGGTCTTTACCAAAGGAAAACAGGTTTTCTCCTCCACACAAAGTATTCTTGGTCAAGAAAGGAGATTAGCAAATACTGAACTGATAATCCCCAAGGACCCTCCCAGCTCTAACACTGAGTAATTATCTGATTCATCTCCTCCTTCCAACTAGATGGCACACTTTTTGAGGGCAGGGTGTGCTTTCACTTCTCTGTGAAATCATCAGGAGGGCGGCCAGGTAGAGGCAGGTCCAAATAAATGTTCAGAGGAGCAAAGGAGCCAGAGACAGCCCCCTGTGGACAGTCGTTCCTAGAAAGGACGAGCATACCAAGAGGTACCTCCCATCCCTTCCTGACTTTTTAATATAAGTAAGCAACATCCAATCCAAATGCAACTGGGCTGGCTTTGTTCCCCCAAAGCAAATTTTCTGGGCATTAACGAGATTTCAACCTGTCTTGAAGGACTTAAGAGGAGGGATCAATATCATCTGTCCGTGACCCTTCGAAGCCACATCTGAGTCTTTAGGGCAAATCTGTGGGTTGGCAGTTTCACAGATTGGTGGAGATGGCTCTCTGGGGTGGGAGCAGGGGAGGGGGTGCAGTCAGGCCTTCACTGCTTGGCAGGCACCCTTCCCCCTGGAGTGCAGGAAGAGAGGGTCCTAACTGAAGAGACCCTGCTGGGCCCTGAGGGATGGTTACACAGGCCAGGCTGGAGGAGTGGAGAAGGAGGATGACAGGTACAAAGGTGAAGGGGCAGCAAAGTCTAGATATCTCGAGACACCAAGTACAGTTCTCAGAACAGAGAACAATTTCCAGGTCTTCAAAGGTCTCCCATAAAACTCCCTTCTTTTTATAGCAGACCCATGATTTTCCTCGGGACATTTTTATATATGACTTAAAATTGCCAGATCACTCTTGGAAAATAGGCTACTCATCTTGGTGGTGGCACTGTGGGAAGAAGCTAATGTTCTCAGATACAGCTCCACGTGGTCCTCAGCCCCAACTTCCAGATGCCCACGGCACAGAACAGAGGATAACCTGGTACAGGAGCAGCAAGAAACCAAACCAAACACACACACACACACACACACACACACACCAAACAAACAAAAAACCCAAAAAGCAAAAACAAAAAAGCACTGCACAATTACCCCCCTAAGGCCTCCATCTAGAAAAAAAGCCCAAGAGTTAGAGACAGAAATAGCCACTATCCCCATAGATTCACCCAGAGCTCATTTCCAGACCCTAGGTAACCCCTGCTGTTGCAGGTTCCAGATTTGGGCTTCAGGATCAGAACGGCTCATCAGACTTGCTCGATGCTAAGAAGAGCTCCGGTGAAGACAAAATGGTGGGGTTTAGACTCATGATACTGGGGCTTCAGCATCTGAGCAATTAGTTCTAAATGTCACCTCATAGGTTACAGGCTTCTGTGAGAAGCCTGGAGAGAGGAAGTGACAATGACTGCATGCCTACTTAAAAGTGCATGTCAGGGGACGCCTGGGTGGCTCAGTTGGTTAAGCGGCTGCCTTCAGCTCAGGTCATGATCCCAGCGTCCTGGGATCGAGTCCCACATCGGGCTCCTTGCTCGGCAGGGAGCCTGCTTCTCTCTCTGCCTCTGCCTGCCATTCTGTCTGCCTGTGCTCTCTCTCTCTCTCTCTCTGACAAATAATTAAATAAATAAAATCTTAAAAAAAAAAAAAGTGCATGTATATTCTGTACCCAGAATATATTCAGAGCTCTCAGAGCTCAGCAATAAAAAGACAAATAACCCATTTTTTAAAAGTGGGCAAAGAATCTGAATAGCCCTTTCTCCAAATACACATACCAACAAGCACATGAAAAATGCTCACCATTATTAGCTGTTAGAAAAATGCAAATCAAAACTACAATGAGGTACCAAGAAAACTGAAAATATAGGTCCATATAGAAACTTGTACACAATTGTTCACAGGATTATTCGTAACAGCCAGAAAGCAGAAACAGCCCAAATGCCCATCAGGTGACAAACGGAGAGACAAAAATGTGGTATATCCATTTCAGTGGAGTACTACTTGGCCATAAAAAGGAATGAAGTGCTGATCACAGGAAAAAGGTGGAGAAACATTACACCAAGTAAAAGCTGGACATAAAAGACCATCTATCATATGATTCCATTTATACAGAATGTCTAGGACAAGCAAGTCCACAGAGACAAGAGGTAGTGAGTGGTTACTAGGGACTAGGTAAGGGGAGGGAGGATGGGGAGGGACTGCTAATGGGTGTAGACTTTCTTTCAGGGGTGAGAAGAATATTCTGGACTTAGGTAGACGTGACCAACGCACAACTTTGGGAATATACTAAAACCCAATGAGTTCAGGGTACAAAGCAAGGCATTTCAAAAGGGGTGACCTTATGGCATATGAATAATATCTCAACAAAACTGCTGAAAACGGGGCACAGGCACAGCTCCTTGACGCAGAGTATGACTCAATGACCCTGAAAGGGGTATTATCATCCCCTTTTTACCAGCGAGGAAACTTGAGGACTGGGCAAGGAATTGGAGTGGCCAAGAGTTGCACAGCCAGCTGTGTGACAGAGGGGTTTTAAGCTTGGGTCACTGACTCCAAAGGCCACGTTCTGACCACCCCTCCACGCTGCTTCTCACCAAGGTGATCAGCTAACTAGCAACTGCAGAACGGTTCCTATGGAAAAAAATAGCACTCCCTGGACAAAGGCAGGCACTGACCGACATAAAGCACTAGTGTGGGAAGTCGTGTTAAAGGGCACCTCGCCAAATCCCTTCAATTTACAGATGAATGAGCAGAGCTTCAAGGCAGTCCACTGACCTGTCCGACCAAGGCAGCAAGGCTGGTGGGAACGTGCACCCCTCTCGTCTTACAGGAGACAAGCTGGTGCATTGTTCACTGCGATTAGTCAGGAATCAAAGGTAGACGAAGTTCACCCAGTTGGGGCACGCGGGTCAACAGGTATTCGGCAGCCTTCAAACACGCCCGTCTCACATCCAGATCCCAGCCAGAAGATCACTCAGGCCGGTTATAGCTCACACTATTCTGCAGTTACCCTGAAATTTCTCTCCCAACCCCAGGAGTGCTCTGAAAAGTCCCACCAGGGTGCGACTGTTCCAAGGATCCCTCAGAGCTTTTGAACTACTTGGCAGGAATGGGGAGTTCTGGATTTAGCATTCAAGTGTGAGGATAAAGGCGCAGGAGACTTGAGCAATGTTCCCCCGTCAATCTGCAGTGACTCTAAGGGGAGCCACCTACCAAGGTAAGCCGAGGAGAGCTGGAGCCACATGAACTCCCTCTGTATTATGGGGCCCTGAGTATTCCCAAACTGGGGAGTTTTAATGCCTCCTAACTGTCTCCACGGGGATGTCCTGTCTCCTACTTAAAATGTCCCAAATCGAGGTCATTACTCTAGTCTCACCCCACAGACTTACTCTTCTCTTGTATCCCTGTCTTGGGCATCCCCGCAGCAGCGGGGGTGAAGCACCCGGCTCGCCCATCCCGACCTTCCCCTCCTCTGGCCCTAACTCCTCCCGCGCTCCAGCCGAGGAGGAGTGGCCAAGAGTCGCACAGCCAGCTGTCCGCTGGAGTCCGCTTCCTGTGCGCATGTGCGGCGGGCCGTGTCCTAGACTCCGTGCGTTTACCGCACTGAGGTCGATCCCGCCCACGAACCAGACAAGTCCTTCACAGTAAGTAGCAGCCAAGACTATTTAAACACAGAAAAAGAAGAGATGAATGACCTCACATGAATAGGTGATGGAGAGGTTATTAAATAAAAGAGCCAGGAAGAGCAGAGCAGATGAGGCCGTGAGCTGCTCCTTGCATGGATTTTGCTGGAACGGAGAGGCACACCGACACACCACGGCTACGGACTACATCTGCAAATTATTAATGATTTCAGGGTAGTCCCTCTGAACTCTCCATCTGCCAACGGCAACTACAGTCAAGTACATACGTTCAAATGGAAAAACCTGTGACCTGTGACTTGCTCTGGTCTCACCAAGTTTGACACCCACAGTCCCCCAGCTGTGCCTTGGGCGCCACTGCCTGGAGCAACCCCGGGCTCCCGGGTGCCCATCCAAATCAAGGCCATCCTTCAAAAACCAGATCAAATAAAGCATCCCTGGTCACGTGGGACCCTCAGGGTTTTCTCTTGATGGGGCTCATCGCAAATTACCTTGCATCACTTGGTATCTTTCGTTGCTTTGTCTAATCCTGGCTACAATGAGTTTGCAAGTTCTTGAAGAGAGAGCTGGTGCTCAAGTGGGCTAGTCCCTTGGGGGCACGGTACGGGCATGAGTGCTACTAGCCTCCATTGCTCACTGGTGTCCCCCACATCCTGGGCACGTGACACCAAACGTGCTGAAGGCTGACGAGCAGTTTTTCCTCAGTTTCTGCTCAAACAAAACCCCTGCCCTCCAAGACCCAGAAACTCCGCTGAATATCCACCTGCTCCCCGTTCAGTCAAACATACCGCCCCTTCCTTCCATCACTCCCCCTGCCCTGCTCTGAGACCGGTCCCCCAGAGTGAAGGGGGAGTGTGGGGAGAGGCAGGCACTGTCCTGCCACACACTATCTCTGCATGCACCCATCATATGTCGCAGGGGTTAGAAGAATCCAAGACTGATGGACCCTTACTTCTCTGTGAAATCAAAATGATAACTATGTAGAGCTGGAAAAAGAAGCGATTTTTAAACTATACTGGGCACTGAGCCAAAGCCAGTGGTGACACAATGACAAGTCTTTTGTCCAGGGCTGGCCAAAAACATTCAGGGGGTGAGCTCTTTTTCACATAATAATGAGTGGATTGGGGTTCCCTTTTTGATCCCAAAATGTCCCCTGTGCACTCCCTCCCTAACAGCACCCTGAGATCACACATCCCATGCGGGGGCTGCCAATGCAGGGGTGGGGCAAGGGGGCCCTAGGACCCTGTACTGGGCCTCTGCAGCCAACCAGTCTAATACCAAAGACTCCAAGGGAGGCCCCCCTGCCTCCAGAGAAGGTAGTCTCATCTGGAAATCACTGCAGTCCTGACACTGGGACTACTGGTCCCTTGGGGCACCTCAAGGCCCACACACATGGCCTGAAAACAAGCTCAGTCTACCTGGACCACAGACCCAGCTTCCCCATGTCCTTCCCACAATTGTTAATCTGCAACCCCCGCCCCAGCACTAAATATTGTATCTGGGCTCTGAGGAGCAACATCAAACAAAGCCCTGTATTAAGCATCTTTTCAGTAAAGCATCTAGAAGATTCTGCCGTGTTCTTCACTTTCACTCACACCAGAGCCCCGTCAGCTGAGAACAAGACCATATATGAGGGTGATCAGTTGGCCCATCCTTCCCAGCAGCCTTGCTGAGGCTGCTTCTTCTCAGGTTCCTCTGGCAATGCTCTGCTTCTGTTCTAGATCCACACTTCCACACTGTCCGATGCAACGGCCGCCAGCCACAGTGGTGATTTAACTTAAAATTAAATAGAATTTAAAACTAAGTTCCTCAGCTACACCAGCCAGGTTTCAAGTGTTAAAACGCCACAGGGGGCAAGCGGCTACTGTGTTCGTGAGTGTGGATCTACAACACAGTCAGTGCAGAGTGCTCTATCAGACAGCACTGTTCGGGACGTGACACCGACACTTGTAGGCAGGCAGTTTTTTAATAAACCGTCACCTTGTACTCTTGAGGAAACAGATTTCCAACCCCCAGGGGCAAACTGCTTCACCTAAAACACCCAGTGAGCCAGGCCCTTCACGTAACCAGCACTCACATTCTTCAGACCTCGGTCTGCTTGTCTGTACTGCTTGTCTTCCCTCTGTTTCCTGACTCTCTGCCTTCCGTCCGACTCCACACTCTGATAGAAACTGTAACCGGAGCATATGAGTGACTCCCGTTTCTCTCCGGGGTTGGGAAGTCACCACCTCTCCACGGGCTGGCCCTGTTTGCATTCGCCAGGGCTGCTGTGACCCTGAACCGGAGACCAGCGGGCTTACCCAGCACTGGTTCAGCTGTCTCCCCCAGCTCTGGGGGCTGGGAGTTCAAGATCAAGGCATCAGCAGGGTTGGTTTCTTCTGAGAATCTCTCCTAGCTTCTGGCGGTCTCTGGTGATCTTCGGTGTTCCCTGGATCATAGGAGCACCACCCCCACTTCCACCTTTGTGCTCTCATGCCGTTCTCCCTGTGTGTTTGTCCGTGTCCAAAATTCCCCTTTTTTATAAGGGCACCAGTCATATAGGATTAGTTCATTCCAGTATGAAGTCATCTTTAATTACATCTGCAATGACCCTATATCCAAATAAGCTCACATTCTGCGGTCCTGGAGGTTAGGACCGCAAATATAAATGGGGGGGGGGGGTGGTGGTGAGGTGAGGTGGATGCAGTTCAGCCCATAACAGGCCCTCAAAGCCTCCAAGAAAAAGCACTCCTCCTAGCACGCCATCTGTTCCCCATTATTCTATTAATGCAAAAAGATCAGTAAGAAGTCACCAGCTCCTCAGCTTTGTGGGCGCAGGTGGTGACCCCAGTCAGGAGCTTGTACTGCATACAGCTATCTCCATTATACATAAAGTCAGGTCAAGCCCACCATACTGGATTTAACAAGGGCCAAAGACAAAGACAGAAACACAGACTTCGGCAGAAGCACAAAAGGAACTATGACAACTGTCAACGGTCACGAAACACAGTGCTGGTAAGCTCGGCCGTGTTCCTTGGCCGCAGGACCTGACTGCACAGGTCTGTTCTCCAGGGGGCGTGGCCAACCCCACATGGGAAAACCTGTCCTGGGCCAGACCCCTTCACAGGGCGCTCAGTCGCCACAATCATCACACAAACCACTGCCTGAGCTTGTCAGACGTGAGCACAAAGAACAGAAAGTCATTCACCAGCACGGCGTGCCCAGAAATGTGCTTGAGTTCACTGCCTAAACATCTCAGGGTGGGAGAGGAGAGCTAGTCACCAATTCGGGTAGCAAGGATCAAAGAAAACCCAACAGCCTCCAGGGCTAGAAAACCTAACCAGGTTGAATCCTAGCATTGAGACTTCCTAGATGAAAAATCGTGGACAAGGCAGTTAACTAACATCCCTGAGGCTCAGTCTGCCCATCTGTAAAATGGGGAGCATGAGATCCACCTCACATGATGTGAAGAAACTAGTAACTACCCTTTACTGAGCGTTGGTGGTATATTCGCAACACCTCTCAACAAGTCTGTGAGGTAAAGCACCATCTGCCCTGATTTTTCGAATGAAAGAACTTGGGCTTAGAGCCTGGAACTGGGTCCCTGTGATGGCAAAACCACACTCCTAACCATGTCATGATATGCCTAGTACACAGCAGGAGCTCTGTAAAGGCTTGTTCTCTCTGCTTTCCACCCTTACCCCTCCCTCTGGCACTGTGCTGTGTGCAGCAATGCAGGCCGTACTAGGCTGTGTTCTACCACGGACCACTCAAATCTGTACAAGCACAGGTCATCAAAGTCACTTGAGACAAATATCACTGGGTCAGGACAGAATTATCTCACGTGTCACTTCTCCAAACCCTCTTCCATAACCTTTTTACTATATAACATTCCTGGCAGCAGGTGGTGTCACTTACTACCCCCCCACACCCCGCCCCGCTGCCCTGCATCAGTGTACCTGCTCATTCCCACCTTCTGTCTATAGGCTTGAGGCAATGGACTGGTCTGGCTGTTTTGACTTCCCCATTCTTTTTAACTGCCAGCCTGTACAGGGAGGACACTGTCCCTGGGTAAATGGTGGTTTCTTGGTTATGGACTCATGGTTTTAACAGTTAGGCTTTGTCCCTGGGAGTGGTTAAATAAAGATAGATATTAGCACAGTTTTCCACCCAATTATCCTATTTACAAAAATAGAACTCTCCTCTGTGAGTGTTTCAAATAGAGTCCTTAATTTCTACAGAAGATGTCAACCTTCCCAGGTCGATGCCTAAAGCCTCAATCAGTGAGCAAGAACACAGTATGGTCCACAACAGCATATATCCCTGAGCCATCTCTCCACATACACATACATTTACACACACACACACACACACACACACACACACATACACACAGTATTATCTGAGTATACATAGATACACACATCTATCTATTAAAAGAAGTAATGCTTATGAAGGCTGTCTACTGGATATGGAGACCAGCAGTTCTGCTGAAAGTTTCGGGTTCTAGCACTGCCCTGAACCACACCTGCTGAAGGCTAGAATTTCTTCTGCCCAGCTGCATTCTGAAGATCTGCCTTGAGCTTCCAATGAGGACAACTGTGAGAAAGAGCTGTGAGAACGCAGCTGTCCATCGGCTGTGGGAATGTTACACCCTGTTCATGAGGCCACCAGGTTCTTCTAGATAAAAAAAAACCCCACAAGCAAAATTTAGTTTAAAAATGTGGATAGAGCACGCAACTCCTGATTCCGTCTCAGGTTCTGATCTCAGCGCTGTGGGACTGAGCCCCATGTCGGGCTCTGCACTGGGCCCGGAGCCTGCTTCAGATTCTCTTCCTCTCAAAGAAAGGGTTGGGGTGTGCACCTGGCTGCCTCATGTGGCAGAACATGTGACTCTTGATCGCATGGTGATGAGTTCGAGCCCCAAGTTGTAGGGGAAGTTAACAAATACTCTGCTTCTCTTAGTGATTCAATATATCTTCTTTCTCTGGCAGCAAGAATTACTGAACTGACCACACGCCCCCCTTCCGTTTGACCCTGTGAAGCTCGGGGACAATCTGGGGCTCAGCTAGAGCAAGGCAGAGGACTGCTCACTGACTGCAGACCTGTGATACTCTTCCTTCTGGTTTTGAACTTTTACAATATCTGTATTTTTCCCGTTCCTGTTCTTAAATTCTTTTTTGTAGTGTACTGGTTATTATAGTATATGTGTTCATACTATAAGACAAAGCATAATTTGTAGCATAAAGTGAGGTATACTTAGTTGAATTGAACTCAATGGAAATAATGACCAGAATAAATAGAGCCAAATTTAGAGAATGCCCATAGTTTAAAAAAATTCAATGTAATCAGAAAAAAAAAAGGAAAATAATTAATATGTTGAACCAGACACTGTAAGTTGCCTTCCTAATAGCCATTCCTGCTTTCTCCTCTGGTGGAATCCTGATTTGGTTCAAATGTCACCACCAACACCACCACCACCTGCAATCACCTTCCCTCTAGTGGCTCAGGAGCCTGCCTTGATCAGTGTAAGCTAAGCATTTCCTGTGCCTGGGGGGCACTGAAGTGGACGGGGCTGTTACCAATTCTACCCAAGAGAAGGGAGACGAGACAGCTGGGGGCCTTTAGGGAAGGCTTCCTTGTTTGATGAATGGTTTATTTGGATGGACGGACGGACGCATGGATGGATGGACGGACAGACAGACAAACATGAATTTCTGCAGGTCCAACCAATCTTTAGGATCATTAAGTGCTAAGCACTAACCCCAAGTTTGGGAGATGGAAGATGGACGAGAAATGACAGAGGCTGGACGAGGTGAGTCCCAGAACCACACCACTCCCAGGAACACTCCTCCGAAGCAGCTCTCGCGTGCTCCCCCGAACCACAGGAAGGCTGGAAGGTTCATCTCGGATCAATGCTTTGAGGAATTCCCCCGAAGTAAAAATCCCGCACCACTGTCTAGGCGCAGCTCTTGCTCTTCCTCAGAAGAGGGGGAGGGAGGATCGTGGTGACACTTGCTGTCCGTTTCAAAGACAACTGCGCTTCCTCGGGGCCAGGGAATGGTGCTTCCACACCAAAGTGTGACTGCGCTGGGGGCACCGGCCATCTGCTTTCTCTCTCCGAGACCCCAGACACACGTGGGCACCCCCACACGCTGTGGAACTATTTTAAATGTTCTCCGACCCACCCACTCGGCTGCCCCCTCCCACACACAGAAGCAGCTTCTTTTGGAGGAGCCGGGACTGAAGTCCAAGTGCTCTCTGTCTCTCCCTCCCCGCCGCCCCCCTGTTGCCGCGCCCCCCAGATGTCCGCGGTTCCTAGCCCAGTCCTTGCCTCTCCCGCAGTCTCGGGGACACCCGAAATGGAATGCGTCGCACGGCTCTTCTCCACGCCCACAACCGTCTTGCACGCGGCCACATAAAAGAAAGTTCTCTCAGATTCCAGTCACCTCCAAGGGCCAGACTCTGCAAGGCCTCCCCAGGCGCGTGAATTCCGTCTGAGGCCTTCTGGTCACTCGAGGCATCTGCGTGTGATTTCCCGCTTCCCCACTAACCTCTCCCTTCGGCACCAAATCACAGCCGTCTCACTCCCGAGCTGCAGGAAACCCAGTCTTCCTGAGCGCAGCGAACCTCCTGAGGTCAGGACCACTTCACCCACTATCCCGCCAGGCCTCCTACCTTTAGGCTTCTTTTGCTTTTTAGGACGTGGTTCTCCAAAGCCACTTCTGATCAAGCAGATCCCTGTTCTCACAGACCCGGGTTTCCTCACAGCAGGAATGCACACCGCCAGCCGATGCTCGCAGTGCACCTGCTCTGCGGGGGGAAAACGGGGCTTCCTCTGCCGCCTCTCCAGCCCGCCGAGACCCCGAGTCTGCTGCCACCGCTGGGGCCTACGCTTGGGCACATCATGTTTCATCACCGAGGGGGTCTGGGCAACCAACGAGGCAGGCGTGCGCACACGTGCGTCCCCACTGCCAGGAAATCACTGCACCCTGCCAGTGCGCGCTCCCCCAGACGGCGTCTGTCCCCGTGCTCAGGAGAGCCCAGATGGGCCTCTCTCTGTCCCAAGGCTCCTTGTCCATCCTTCAAGTGCCCCCGAGGCACAGTTATGTTTTTTCTTCCACTTTCCACTACACCACCTAGCGCACAGCTTCATACATACTGGCCTCCAATGTCGCTGCAGGTCTGACTTCTGAGCCAGAAGGGCCTGGGGACCGTGGCTGTCTTCATGGAACAGAGGGCTGCGGCAGTCACAGGCGCACCCAGAGAGAAGCCTCTGGTTTACACCACGTGCCAGGTCATAAAAACCCAGGTTCCAAAGGAGCTCAACCGAAGGGGCCGGCTTGTCACTGGACTGGAAATCAGAGGATGAGTGACCCCAGAAGGCCCCCCACATCTCACTCTGTCCTCTGAGCCCAGCCGCAGCTCAGTAGATGGGGAACACTGTGGTGTGCCTGAGGCCAGGAGGTCAAGACCAGAAGGGGAAAGATCAGCAGAGAAGGATACCACATGCCACGAGTGATAAAGCAAATTCAGACTTGGGGCCATGCAGAGAGAGGAGTATCTCTCAGCCCAGCATGCACTTGTTCCAGCAAGATACAAAAAGCTGTGTGCATACAGTAGCAAGCTTGCTTTAAAAAACATGTGTTTTTGGTTTTTTTTTAGGTTGAGCACATAGAGGAAATACAAAAGTAAAACTCATATATATCAATGACTTTTTTTAACGATTTTATTTTTAAGTCACTTCTACACCCGTCGTGGGGCTCGAACTCACAACCCCGAGCTCCAGAGTCGCATGCTCTACCGACTGAGCTGCCAGACCCCTGGTCTATGACTATTCACACTGCTGAAAATGACCACTTCGAGGACCGAAGCACAGGGTATTTGTGCACATGTACACTCGCATCCACATGAACACACGCACACACCCACCACGGGCTCCAGCCACCCACCTCGATCAAGCACTGTGCAAGCAGTTAAAAAGGTGAACCAGTTCCTTTAATGATGCCGATCATGAGGTAGGGAAGGCGCCAGTTGAGAAGGCATTTAAAGCAGATTGCCCCGTTTAGGGAGAGAGGATTCCTGGAAGTGAAGACTGGCACTCTTCCTAGACTGGAGCTTGTGCTGAGCAACCACGGAGCAGGAGGCACCAGCACTGAGCCCGCTGGGCTGCAGTCTGACTTCAAAGACAAACACACGGGCCGTAGGCTGTGACCTGCTCCAGGTGAGGGTCGAGGCCTGTCGTCTGAGCACACTTCTGCCTGGGAGGCGCCCTTCGGAAGTGGGGGGCTGCTGCTAATCAGGCCTCAACTCAAGGGCTGGGAAGAGGAGCTAGGGCCCATCAGGCCCTGGTCTGTTGACACCAGAACCATTTCAACAAGAGCTCCTTTCTCTAAGTCTCCCACAGCAGAAGGAGCACATGGGCTCAGGAAACGCTGTCACCTGGCTTTGGGTCAAAGAAACACCTGACCGGGGACGCCTGGGTGGCTCAGTTGGTTAAGCAGCTGCCTTCGGCTCAGGTCATGATCCCAGCGTCCTGGGATCGAGTCCCACATCGGGCTCCTTGCTCCACGGGGAGCCTGCTTCTCCCTCTGACTCTGCCTTCCACTCTGTCTGCCTGTGCTCGCTTTCGCTCGCGCTCTATCTCTGACAAATAAATAAATAAAATCTTTAAAAAAAAAAAAAAAAGAAACACCTGACCGAAGCTTCATTTTGTGTTGCTAGAAAATAGCACTGGATGTACCAAGACCTTTTTGTGGACAGCGCGAGGAACAGAGATGGAACCACAACCTTCAGACATGTTCGAGCCTATCAGGATGACTATCTTCACTCTCAGAAGGAATTTTAAAGGTCATCTAGTCCAATCATCCATCTTATACTGGACCCTACCCTCTAGCAGGCCCAGCAAAAGATGCTCATCTTGAATTCCTCCCAAGGAATCACTCTCCTCCAGAACCGTCCATCTGTGGGGAAATTTCAGCATCATAATGTTCTTCCTGCCAATCTGATTAAATCTACTCCCTGCGGGTTTCAGATCATTGGCTCAGGTTGGATCCACAGCTACCTCTCTTGTTCCTAACCCATCGCCCTTCAGGGATTGCTTCTGTCTCATACAGTTCCATTCTCGGCTCCTTTCGGGCAAATGCTTCCTCACGGCAAGCGCGTGCTTCTGACCCGCGTCCTACCTTCCCCGTCTCTCAGGCCCACACACTTCAGGGAAATCAATCCGTCTCAGTCAATGAATGAAGAAATAAATCAGTGAATTAATCAATCTTTCTCTCCCTCTTATCCCCAACCTAAACATGCTTAACAGTATACGGGTAACAATTACGTACAAAGTTACATATTTCGTAGAAAACTGCGGCGATATAAAAATCCAGGATTCTCGGCCGCTAAATAAATCTTTGGACAGTGTCCCAAAGTCTCCTGCAAACACACACACACTCTAACTCTCTCATCTATTTTTATAATTAAAACATCTTTCTTCATACACTGACATTAAGGAAAAGTAATCATTTCTTATTCAAGATTATTTTTCTGCCATTTCATTATTTCCTATAAAAATAGGTATTTTGGCTATGTTCTTAAAAAAAACAAAACTTAACATAGACATTAGGTTCAAAGCAAAAATGAGCAGAAGGTACAAAGATTTCCCACATACCCCTTGCCTCCACACACACATCAACTGTGTTGTTAAATATTCTTTTCGTTGTTTGTTTTTTTAAGATTTATTTGCGAGAGAGAGTGAGCAACCAGAGAAGGAGAGAAAGATCTCCAGCAGACTCCCCGCTGAGTAAGAAGCCCAAGGGAGAGCTTGGTACCAAGACCCTGAAATCACGCCCTGAGACTAAACCAGGAGTTTGGGTGCTCAATGGACTGAGCCACCCAGGCACCCTATGCTGTCAAAGAGTCTTTAAGGCTAGCATGAGACCTTAATCTTATTTGATGCCACTTTTTTCGATTGTTAAAAGCAATCTGTGTCTACGCAGCTACCTTACAAAGGAAATTCTGGAACACAGTCCTTGGTAAACTTGGGGCTTCTCAAAAAATGTAAACTGATTGATTTAATTCAAAACGCCCAGGCCCCAAACACCTTTACCTAATTTCTCACCTGTATTTTTTATGTGTTGCCAAGTAGTCCCCCAAAACAACTGAGTCTACAGCTTAAAATCAGCCTCCTGATAAGAGAGTAAGTCTCCTAGACATCTGTACCAGCCACTGTCACTCATTCATTCTAATCCAAGAAAAAAAAGTGCTGATCATCACAAACCGTAGACCATACAGAATTGCCTTTACTGGGCTGTTAGATTAACACATGACTTTCCCAGAGGAGGAGGGGAAACACCTTCTAATTGTTTTGCTCAGGGTAAAATAAAAATTAATTTATAGGTGCTAAATCACATTTTAACTTTAAATGGCCCAGAAATATGACAGAACCAGTCATTCACTAAATAAGACTTTATCAAATATTTGCCAGGCATTATGGTAGGCACCTGGGATTTAGAATCAGAACCCTGCCCTCATGATGTCTCCGTGGGGGGGGGGGGTGGCAAAAGGAAACGAAATTCATCAAGAAACCGGCAACTTAGAGCCACAATGAGATATCACTTCACACCAACAAGGAGGGCTATGATAAAAAAAGACAGACATACCTGAAACAACATGGATGAACCTTGAAAACATCACGCTAAGTGAAAGCAGCCAGTTGCCAACAACAACAACAACAACAAAAACCCCCATGTGCTGCATGATGCCATTTATAAGAAATTCCAGAACAGAAAGATTAGTGGTTTCCAGGGACTGAAGGGAGGGTGGGGCAGGGGAATGACTATGGATGGGTGCAGGATTTCCTTCTGGGGTGTGAAAATGTTATAAAATTGGATAGTGATGAGGACTGCACAATTCTGTGACTGTCCTAAAAACTACTGAACTTTACATTTCAAGTGAGTGATTTATGTGAATTATGTCTCCATAAAGCTGCTTTAAAAAAAAAAACGCATTGAAATCAATAGTCCTCATAGACACAAACAACCAGTTAGAAGGCAATGACTTTGTTTATATGAATAAAGTTAAGATCTCTGCATGAGCTCTACACAAATAACTTCAAACATTAGGAAAGTGCAAACAAAAAGAACACATTGAAAGAAAACATGATCTTAGATGAGAAGACTCGACCTTGTCATTTGTAAATTCAACACCATCCCAACAGAAATGCCAACAGGTTTTTCTAAAATCAAGACATGTAGATTCTCAAAGTCATATGGAAAAACAAACAAGAAGAATAGCCAGGAACACTCTGAAAAGAACGAGCAATGGGGAAGAACTTCCGTATCTTTCAGATATTAAGTAAAAGACCGCATACACCTCAATATAGACAACAGATGGATCAATGGAAAAGTATAGTCTAGAAACAGACCCCATGCTATAGGAATTTAGTACACAATAAAGTAGATATTACGATACTCTGGGAAAAATACAAGCTTTTCAATAAATGGTGTTGGGACAACTGAGTATTGAAAAAACATAAAAACATAAAGTTGGCTCCAATTCTCAGAACATACCCGAGTAAACATCACATGAACCAAGATGTAAGTAGAAAAGATGAAATGACAAAGTGCCAGAAGGACTTAAAAACCTGAAATAGGAAATGTCTTTCCGATTCTGACTCAAAATACAAACGCTGTAAACAGAAAGATAAATTCGATTACATAAAATTAAAAAGACTTTCAAAGGGCAAAGTCACCACCGTAAGGAATCAAAACACACACACAGCCAAATGGGAAAAAATATTTTAACTCATATCACAGGCACTATATAAAGAGCTCTCAGAAATAAAAAAAACCAACAACAAGGTAGGAAAATGTATAAAGTTCAAAACCCAGTACACAAAAAATATATATAAAATGACATTTAAACAAATGAAAAGATGTTCCACCTCACTGATAAAAGAAATATAAATTAAAACTACATCAAAATATCATTTTTTACCTATCAGCAAAAATCCAGAAGTCTGACAACAGATTCTGTAGGTAAAACTCTAGGGAAATAGGTGTGTTTTCCTATTGCTTGTGTGAGTGAAAAACAGTGCAAATCCTAACAGGTGGAATTTGTCGTTATCTTTAAAAAAAAATTATAGACGTTAAAAAAAAATTACAGACGTACTCACTCACCCTTTGACCACACAATCCCACTTATAGGACTCTTTGACCCAGATACACCTGCATGAGTATGAAATGACACGTATATACAGGTGTCATTTCATACCATACAGGTGGTTTGTAAACAGCAGAGGAGTGGATTCAATCCAAGATTGTGTTACTGTTCCATATCCCATAGTATGTCAACAAAATTGAGTACTTTGTGACCATAAGACCGAAAATAATCTCTATGTACTAACAGGGAGAGTGCTAGAACATATTAAGAGAAAAAAGTTAGTATGTAGAACCATATATAAGGTATATCACCTTTTGTGTAAACAAAGGAGAATAAGAATACACACACACACACACACGCACACACACACACACATAATCTGAACCTGCAAAATGAAAGGGTTAATGAACAAGACACTAACAAAAATGGCCATCTGTAAGGGGACAAAGCAAGAGCTCATTGTGCATATCTTTCTATATGCAGTTACTCCTCCCCCATCCATGATTTCACTTTCTCTAGTTTTAGTTACCCAAGGTCAACTGTGGTGGATAAGCCAATAATCTTCCTTCTGACGTATGGTCAGAAGGTCAGTAAGAGCTACGCAGCAACATCTACAGCCCCCACCTCGCAGGCATTTTAGCATCTCACATCATCCCAGGAAGGGTGAGCATAGTACAATGAGGTACATTGGGAAAGAGAGACCACACTCCGTAACTTTTGTTATAGTACGTTGTTACAATTGTTCTATTTTACTATTTGTGACCCTTGTCATTCTTAATGTGCCTAATTTATAAATGAAACTTTATGACAGGGAAACATCATAAAATGGAGGACATCTTAGGGTTCAGCACTATTCACAGTTTCAGGCATCCACTGGGCGTCTGGGAACATGTCACCCACCGATACGGGGAGACTGCTGAACTTTAAATTTAATTATTTTAACTTTCAAACATAAAGAAATGTAGAGGAAATAACTTAACAAATCCCTATCTACCTTTCATCAAGATGTAATACCTACATAGGGTCAACCTTTCAGTCATACAAATGCATTCCCTATCCCAAAAAAAAAGCTAAACTCAAAAATTTCTTAAACTGAAAAGAAACGAAAAGAAATGAACCTAACATATGTCAACCTGGTGACACCATCATCCTGAGGAAGAATTTATTTTTAGGTGCTTTAGAACACAGTTTTTTAATTACACATCCTTAGTTGGAAACATTCTCAGGACAACAAAAATCATAAAGATGTCTTAAACCTTCCTCTATAGTTTTTGGTTATTTATAATAATAGTATGTATTGGTATTTCAAAACTTTATTCTTGTAAGTGAAACAAAAAATAAAGACTTTCTGTAGAACATAAAGGACTTACAATGATAAAACTGAAGAAACTGAAAACACAGGGAAATGTCAATCAAAACTTTTTAAAAATATATTTTATTTATTTCTTTGATAGAGCACAAGCAGAGGGAGCAGTAGAGGGAGAGGGAGAAGCAGGCTCTCCGCCCATGGTACTCTATCCCAGGACCTTGGGATCATGACTCGAGCTGAAGACAGAAACTTAACCGACTGAGCCACCCAGGTGCCCAAAACTCTAACTTTTTAACAACATATATTTTTTAGTTCCATCACTGGAATTCCCTAGAAACAAGTCACCTCTGTAGCAATAACCACCCCTAATGCACGGACTGTGGTCTCTAACACCACTGTCTGAGACCACCGGAAAGTCCAAGAAGAGCCTGGGGCATCTTGTGCCACTTAGTAAGAAAGCTTTTCGGGTTTATGAAGGTCCTGTCGAAACATCACAGCAGCTAGCTGACGGTGTCTCACCGCCTGAAGATGTAACAAAAAGATGAACAATTAAAACACACCAAATCAACGAGAACCCACGCCTGTACAATGATAAAAACAGAAAAAAAAACCCTCATTCCTCACTATTTGAAAAGGCTATTTATTACACAACTCCTTTCCTTGAAAAATTAATGATCAGGGGAGAGAAGATTAGCAAAGATCCTGCCTTTCCCATTGGAACCGCTATTTCAGGGCAACCAGAGAGCCCCTGAAGATGAGAGCAAACTCTACTTTATCCAAGAAGTGAAGGAATTACAAAAAGTATCATTTCACAAAACCTAATGAATGTATGATGATAGGCAGTACTTATGTGGTACAACCATTTGGTAAGTCTATATACCAAAGTTATACAACACAGGTCACTTTTGGTGTCAAAAGGAGAAACGACAAGGAGTTAAATGAAATGCACTTTACTGAAATACAAGGCTGGACACTCGTCATTGAAAAAAACGATTATAAAATAGCACTGTACCTAAACTTGGCTTCTCTAAAAAAGTATTTGTACATATACACACACCAGAAAGACCTGCGAGGTAGAACAGTGGCCATCTTGGTAGGCAGACGCATGTGCATTTCTTGTGCTCTGTGTGCCTTTATTTTCTAACTTTTTTATAATGCAGAAGTAGTACTTCTATACCAATACATTAGAAGAGAAGAAATTAAATGGGCTTTAAATCTCACCATGCTATGGGTGCCTGGGTGGCTCAGTGGGTTAAAGCCTCTGCCTTCAGATCAGGTCATGATCCCAGAGTCCTGGGATGGAGCCCCACATCGGGCTCTCTGCTCAGTGAGGAGCCTGCTTCCCTCCCTCTCTCTCTGCCTGCCTCTCTGCCTACTTGTGCTCTCTGTCTGTCAAATAAATAAATAAAATCTTTTTAAAAAATTAAAAAAAAGATCTCACCATGCTAATCTACAAAAGGCCATCTAAGAAACGATGTATTATCCTTCCAAAATATGCTGCCTGCCCACCTCTAATATGCAGGATCGGTGGGACGACCCGGGAACAATCTTTAATGTGGAATTCACTGCGAAAATGATTCTCTGACAAATCAAAGCTCTCCCCAGACTAATACTATAGGCAGTCTTTAAAAGAGGCGGCCAAATGCCTCCTCGAGCATACTTGACCCCCACTTCCCCATGAGAAGACATTACCGGCAGAGTTCAAAAACTCTCCAGGAGCAAAAGGCAGCCTAACAGGACTTAACACAGCACTCAAGTCCCAGGGAGAAAACACGGGACTGCATATACCTGTTGGCAGAACAATAAAGACACCTTCACACCCATTTACAAATCCACTTCTCAGGATGACTTTTCAACCATCACTCTCAATTTTAGAAGATATACTGTGCGCTCTAAACGGGGGACTTTTTCAGGTCTCTGTGTTGTAGCATCATACAAAAATCCATATGAACAAGACTGGGCTGCGTGTTCCGTCGTGGAGTTAGCAAGTCTCTGGAAGTGTGTGCAACGTGTGTGAAGAAGGCACCTGGGGCAGAGAACGGACACACCACGGGCGTGATCTCACCCTCACGGAGCCTGCAGTCTAGAGCGGGGAGGCAGGTGCCAGACAAACCCTAAGTGCTGTGAAGGAGAACAGGGTGCCTCGAGATCAGAAGAGGGGCGTCTAATTCACGCAGGAGGCAGTGACAGTTTGGTTAGGACTGCGGGGTGAGCGGCAGGGAGTCAGGCAGGAGGCGGATGGGGATTCTAGGCAGGCAGACTGGTGGCCACGGTGCCGGGGCAGGAAACAGCTGGAACAGGCACAGGCCCAGGGAGGCCGGGACAGCGCCGAGAGGGGGAGCAACTCAGCAAGGAACCGTGCTGGCGCCGTGATATGCAAGAGCTGGGGTTTCATCTGAAGTGTGATGGAAGCGGTTGTCCATCTGACGTGGGAGAGGGATCAGATCGAATGTGCATGTTAAGATCACCATGGACGTAGGCTGGAGGCTCGGGAAGAGACACGGGGGACAAGCAGGTCAGGAAGACCCTGCAGGTAAGACACCGGGGTGGGTTGGACTGGGCTAGCAGCGTTGGAGTCACGGCCTGAGGACGGGTCCAGCCAAGCCTGTTCCTGGAACCCAGTCCCAGCCGCCCAGGGACGTGCTGTCTACAGCTGCTCTCACCAGCACAGAGCTGAGCCTTTACCACACAGACTGGCTGGCCCACAAAGCCTGAACTACCAGTGACCCTTGAACAACGTGGGTTTGAACCACAGAAGTTCACTAATATGCGAGGTCTTTTTTTTTTTTTTTACAACAGAGTCCCAAAAATGTATTTTCTCTTCCTAATGATTTTTCTTAATCACATTTTCTCTTCTCTAGCTTAATCTCCGGTAAGAATGCAGCATATAATACACATACAAAATATATGTCAATCATCTATGTTATCAGTAAGGCCTCCCATCAATAGTAGGCTATTAATCCAGTTTGGGGGGGGTGTCAAAATTCATACATGGATTCTTAGCGCTGTGTTTTGATGCCCCTAACCCCATGCTGCTCAAGGGTCGACTGTACCTACTGTCTGGCCCTCTCCAGAAAGAGTCCACTGACCACTGGGCCAGAGGATGGCAGTGTAGAGAGAAGTGGACAGGTTTACCATACACAAGCAGTCCTTCATTATTCACAGATTCCATACTTGCGAACTCGACAACTCATGAGAATTTATTTGTAATCCCACAAACAGTAATCAGAGGGCGCTCTCAGTCATTCCCAGCCACGCCTGATGCATCTGTTCCCAGCGGAGGCCGCACCAGGCCATGCTCTGCCTTTCCACTGTCTTATTATCACCATGTTGCTTGCATTTTTGTGTGTGTGGCTTTTGTTGGCGATTTAAAATGACCCTTAAGCACAGTGCTGAAGGACTGTCCAGTGTTTTTCAATGCAAAAAGTCTATGATATACCTTACAGAGAAAATACTTGTGCTGGTAAGCTTCATTCAAGCACGAGCTAATAGTTCTACAGCCTGTTAGCTCAGTGTTAATGAATTAACGATATGTATTAAAGAAGGTGTCCTTAAACAGAAGCACACATAGACAAGGTTATGTATTGACCGGCTGACGAAAATATGACCAGAGGCTTGCAGGAAGCTAACCTAAGAGCATTGTTTCAGTATTTGCTAATTCAGTGTTTGTGGCAGCTTTATAGAACATAACTCTGGCGAGAAACAAGAATGGCTATATTTGGGAGGCAAAAATCAATACAATTTGGGGATGGATTAAATGTGAAGTAAAATGAAGTCAAGAATGACTCCCAGGTTTCTGATGTCAACCACTGGAGGGAAGATGATGCCATTTATGGAAATAAGGAATTCTGGAAAAGGCCTGTATTTCAGAGGACTGACCCAAAGGTTTTCTTTGTACATGTTAAACGTGATACCTGTGGGACATCCAAGTAGCGATGGCAAATAGATTGTTGGCTCTATGACTTTGGAACTCAAAATATAAATCCAGGGAGAGATAGAAGTTTGGGAGCTCCTGACACACACAGATGGTATCGAAAGCCCTTGGGAATGAGGAGGGCTGAGCCCCCGGAGCCATGAGAAACTCTTCCTTCCTGAATGAAGAGGTGGGTGAACTTAAGGCTCTATTTGTTTAATATGAAATTACTTTGGGGAGGAACGTAATCTTGGTGGCACATATCTAGAACACGATAAATGTTCACACCCCTGGACTTACTAATTCAACTTTGGAGAATCTATCCTAAATTTCGGCCACACCTTGTTACACTGAGTAACGCTAAGAAACATCTCATGATAGTAAAACCAGAAATAACCTTAACATTTGGGGAACATTACGCTGACAACACTACTGATGTTTCCCTCTATAATTTCTTCTACAGATTCTAAGCTTAGAAATTTCAACTTCTCCAGAGGTTTAATAAATATCCACTTCTATTTCTTTCAAGCTTTAATCAAAATAAACAAGCAAAAAACAAAAAACAAAACCAAAAACGAATTCTTTCCCCTGACCTACTGAAACGCAAACAGCTTCGGGGCCAGGGTCTTGGCCTGTTTTGTCCACCGTGGGGCACACAGCACTGAGAACAGCACCTGGCATGTTGAATGTGCTCTGTAGACTTTTGTTGAATTTAACATTTTAATCACGTAGAACTGATGCTGGTATGATGATGTGAGGTGAGAATACCCACTGGGAGTGTTCAAACTGCTATCATGTGGTCCCGCTCCCATTGTTCAATCGGGCTTCCTTTCGCCCACTGCCTCCTGGCACCTCCTTCATCATCTATTAGATGCTCACTGACAACAGGGCCTTAAATCTGGCTCACGCATTCTGCCCCATGGATGGGTCAAGCTTCGTGCCAAATCTGATGCTTTATGGCTTCTTTCGCGCACGGCAGAGCTAGCCCCTTCGCTCCTCTCTCCTCTTTCAGGCCTGCACCACCTTGTCTTTCAAGAAGACCCACAGAAGGCAGCCTCTCTCCCAGCTCCATGGGGAGTCTGCTTCTCCCTCTGACCTTCTTCCCTTTCATGCTCTCTCTCACTGTCTCTCTCTCAAATAAATACATAACATCTTTACAAAAAAAAAAAAAAGAAGTTAGCTTCTCAAATTTTAAGACCGTTATATAGGTTTTGATTGGAACGAAGAACATCTATATTTGGCGAAAAACCACAAGCACATTCCATATTTTAGGCCCTCACTGAGGATTGGGACTCTAGCCTGGCGGTCCAGGGCACCAGCTCCAGATCCGGATGGCCTGGCATCGGGGTCAGCGGCCATGGAGCCTTCCTGAGCTTCCATGCAGCACGATGGTAGCATGACCTACCCTACAGCAAGGCTTCGAGGATTCAGGGAATTAATGCAAGTGAAACTTCATAGCAGAAGCAGCAGCACCCAGGGCCCGACAAGCATTAGCTGTCATTTTCATCTTTTTATGACACGTTTTCTTCCTTAGAGGTCTCAGCAAGATTATTCTCAGATGTTTTATCTGTTCTGCTACTCAAACGAGTTCATGTCTCAGCTGCCTGTTACTATATCCATCCTGTGGGCCAGCCACCAGCCTAAGTGCTAGATCATCAGGTCAACATGATCCTGCTTGATGAAGACGAGGCAAATGGGACAGCAGAGCCTCAGGGAGGTGTGTGAGACATTAACACTCTAGAATCATCCGCCCCTTCCCCCGGGATCCTGATTGCGTATCTCCCTGTCGCGTGGTGCAAGGACCACTCCGACTCACCTGTGAGGACAAGACAAGGGCACGTTCTGGCATCAGCTGGGGCACAAGCCCCTGCCTCTACCAGCTGCTGCTCGGGAGACCCGAGACACATTATCTAACATCTCTAAGCCTCACTGTCCTCTTGAACAAACAGGGAAGATCACAGAGCTCTTTATGTTAGTTAACAGAGATGTATCATTACCCTGAGAATGACAGCTGCCCAGTACACTCTGGGACCCCAGGGCCAAACTAGATGAGCTACAGACTGGCTGAGTTTGCTGGGCCAAGAGGCAGTAGCTCAGGCCGTGGAGAAGATGGGGCCTCAGCTCTCCCAAGCCAGAGGCAAGAAGGCCAGGGGCCGGATCTGTACATTGTCCTACGGCTTCGCGGCCACAAAAGGGCAAGAGAACTAAAAATAATGCTAACGTCAGGTCTCTGACTCTCACTCTTTCAAGGGAAGCTCTAATCAAAACAGCTACCATCTTGTTTGAAACAGGTACTGATTTTTCATTCTGAATGCATTCATCCTAAAACCGGGGTTCTCAATTAGAAATGCAAATTCTCGAGCCCCACCCCAGACCTACTGAAACAGAAACTGAGGGCGGGCCCCCTGATGAGTTTTAACAAGCCCTCCAGGTGACGGATGGTGCCAGGATGGTGCCAGAGTCGCAGAAACGCCTCTCCCAACAGGGCCAGACACAAACGGCCCCGGACAAGGGTTTCAAGGGTCCCTCCGCTTAGACCCTCACACCTACGAGCACGTCGGGGTGAAAACACAGCCAAGATACACAAAGTCAAAGAACAAACGGGCAGGCTGAGGAGCCTGGCTGTGGGCTGAAGAGTGGGAAGTAATAAGTAGGTGGAAGCAGAGACGTGAGATGACATCAAGACGAGGAGAGGCCGCGTACCTCAAGGGCTCAAACAGACAGAACAGAAAAGCTGTAGGATTTACTAGGCTCTCTGTCAAGTTTCGCTGTGGGAGGGACAGACACACTGGTTCCGGAGCTACCTGAGCAAGCAACAGGAAATGGGTCAGTTTCATCAACTCTGCTTTATGGAGCAACCAGAGTCTGAGATCAAGGTTCAGGAGGGAAAGAAAGGAAAGCTGAGCATCCAGTGAAGCAATCCCCAGCCGTGACCTGTATAAACAGGAAACATTTCAAGTTGCCTTCGTTGCCCCAGATTTTACAGCAAGAAGTCCCCTTATCAGCACTGCCCTTAGCATGGGGGAGGGGCAGGGCTCCAGCTGCAGAAAGTATGAAAGACCCCGTACTTTCAAGGTCCCAGGCCCGTGCTCCCAAGGTCAAGAGGACACGGAGGACACGGAGGGGGCACGGGTTTGAGCACCGCGCTCTTCTGATTATGCTCTAGGTCCCTGGCACCCAGGCCTTCCCCAGGGCCCCTGGGTGCATGTTTTGGTTTTCTGAGAAAAAAATGACTCTACACTGTACCTGGAAGATTAGAATTTAAAGAAAAAAAAAAGAAAGAAAAAAAAAAGCTGCTTAAGGGCTAGAAGGGACTCTGAGGTCCTCTGAAACTCATTATGGTTCCACTGGTTTCTCTTCTTGATTTTTCTGTTTTTGTTAATAAGTAGCTCATGATGACAAGCTGCAAACTTTCTCAGAGAAACAGGAAGAAGAGCTTCCTAGGAGAGGACTGGAAGCCATGGAGCTGACAGGTCAGGTAACCCTGCTTTCCTCGGGAAAGGGGGAAATACTCCCTCGGGAAAGGGGAACGGCAGGAGGTATCGTGGGCTGCATGAGGACCCAGGAGAACCCTCCGCATCAGCCCCCTTACAGGCAGGTCTGGGGGACAAGGTGAGGGCTCTGAGAGGCTTGCAGGAACCACACACCCTGGACCTCCCACTGGTAGCACGGCCCAGGGAAGCCCCCACCCCCCCACCTCACTGTTCTGAGCCTTTTATGCACACCGCCCTGGGGGCTGAGAACCCCAGCTCTGCCTCCTCCCTTCTCTCCAGGCAACATCAGGGCAGTCTCTTCACTGCTCTGGGCCTCAGTTTCCCCGTGTCAAAGGTTGATACTAGCATGTGATGATCCCACCAGGTATACACTGTGCCCAGTAAGATTCTGAGATACTCTAATCTCAATGTTGAAGGTGAGAGACCCTCTAAAAAGAAGAGATTCTTCAGAAAAACAGGATAAATAGCATGATATTGCCAATCCCTGCAAGATTTCCTGATGGCCACAAGGTGTGGGGAGGAGAAGCGAAAAGGAACAAATATGTACTGAACCCCTGGGTCAGGCCTGCTGAGAAGGGCTCTAGGCACGTTTTCCTGTGTGACCCCAACCAGAGCCTCTGTTCCATCTCACAGCGCTCGCAACTCCCACGGCAGCACACGGCCTCCCGGCACGGCTCACCCTCTGGCTGCCTCGTTCCACTATTACAGCCAAGCCAGGAAAAATTACCTTGTTCAAGTATCATTTTGATTATATTGGTCCCCTTCTCCTCACCATAAAATGTCTCTTGAATTAGAACCCCTTTTAAACCTTCCAACAACTGATCCCAAACACTTACCATTCTCGTCTGCTGCTCTATTTTGTGCTTACCACTCCAGCCAAGCAAAAATTACTTTGCAAATGAATTCCATTATGCACCCTGCTTATTCACCTTGTTAAGCCAGCACAAGAGTTTTGACTGGTTCTGTTGTCTCTTTGTACGGGAATACCTCGCTTATCCGACATCCGTGGCAATGAGCTGCTCCACAAAACCGATCTACATAAATTAATTTCCTATCTTCCAGAAGTTTAACCCTTGAGGGAGCCCTAAATCCTTTTTGAAGTTGTGCTATAATTAAACGAGAGTTTCTTTAACTATTTTCCAAAGGAAACATTTCTGTAATGTATTAGAGAACCTCCCAGTCTTGGTTAACGGAACATAATGAATATTGATTGATCTTCCCTGATGGTGCAGGTCACACTTGATGAGTAACCCTAGGCACAGCACTGGGGCTGCAAGTCTAAGCGGTGCAGGGCTAAAGCTGAGCGCGCGTGGAGCGTGCTCACGCTCTCTGCCTGTAACGAGATCCCCTGAAATTTACTTTCCTGCACGAGGCTGCTCTCAGCCTGGATGCTGGGGAGGAAGTGCAGTCACAGAACCCAGGAGGGTGTAACGTGCTGCCTTTCCGCACAATTTCGGTAATTTACATGCTGCTTTTTGTCAGAGCTCTGTAAATTCTTCATCAGGGGGAGAGGGGGGGGGGGAAGCATGGACTTCCACAACCAGCAATAAACCAGGGTTTTCCAAATCTCCTTACCAGAAGACTTTTCACAGGACTGCCGGGCCACTTGCCATTAAAATTTGTTCTTTAATGCCCTGTGCAACCAGAAGTTCCACACAGAACTGGCATGACGGATCCCTTTGCTTATGACAAGCTCTTGGAAAATACCTTTATTTTTTTAAGATTTTATTTATTTATTTGACAGAGAGAGAGAGAAAGATATCACAAGTAGGCAGAGAAGCAGGCAGAAAAGATGGGGGGGGGGGAGCAGGCTCCCTGCTGAGCAGAGAGCCGGATTCGATCCCATATCCCTGAGACCATGACCTGAGCTGAAGGCAGAGGCTTAACCCACTGAGCCACTCAGTGACAGGAAAAATCTTTTTATGTTGTGAATCACAACTCCACAGGCTGAAGCCCTGAGGTGATACTGATAAGGAGGAAAACAGTAAAAATACAGGAGGCGACCTGATGGCATCAGGATGCAGACACAATCTGGAAAGTATGTGACCCCAAAGTGCTTTTCTAACCAAAGTTAGGGCCGCTTCTATGGTGCTCTCTCCCCGAGGACGGCGGCGGCACACAGCCGCACACCTGAAGGAGAAGGCCCTCATGCGCTCACCCAGCGCTTTGGCGGGGAAGGTTTTAGAAAGTCTACAGCATTAGCACATCAAAGAGTCAATCCATCTTCATTCTGCTTAAACACAGTGGCATTTAATTAATCAGAACGAATGAAAGCAAAAGAAGTTAGGCAAGGATTGCTAAAACAGACCACTTTCAAAACACTACAAATCTCTTCAATGCCATGTGCAGAAATAAAGTGGCTGTAAAAACCACAAAATTATGTGGCAGTTTTCAAGGTTTGCCTTTTTTTCTTTCTTTCTTTCTTTCTTTCTTTCTTTTTTTTTTTAACTGGCAACTATTTCACTAGCTTACTTCCTAATGGTAAAATCCCTCGTCAGAAAGCCATAGGCTGAATGGCCTTGTCCATCAGTATCTTCTGCCTTTTCTGTTGGCTTTAGACCAAAGACAGGGAGGAATCCTGGCTGTTAAGGCTGACTTGAAGCCACTCTCATGAACACTTAGCTTACTTGTCACAGAGAACCTGGAAAAACAGGTATGGCTTTAGCTGACTCAGAGTCTCCAAAGAATTTGACAAACTTTCCTTTCTAAACCTGGGCGAACTGATATTACACGGAATCAAAATTCTTGTGTGTGTTCTCTTCTCTTCTTTCGATGAGCTGTTCAGCTTCATATACGTGAGTCCTCTGCATTCTGTCAGTTCTGTAGGAGACAGTAAGTAAGGTTCTAAAGAGCTGGAGGTAGAGGGGTGACTTCAAAGTGACCAAGCACATTCAGAGTCAAGCAGAAGGTGGCACTGTTGGGGTGAAG
Source organism: Mustela putorius furo (assembly GCF_011764305.1). Classification (NCBI taxonomy): domain Eukaryota; kingdom Metazoa; phylum Chordata; class Mammalia; order Carnivora; family Mustelidae; genus Mustela; species Mustela putorius. The sequence continues at coordinate 92,613,695 of NW_025421998.1, forward strand.
GCGGGCCAGGCATGTGCAGAAGGCACAGAGACCCCGGTGAGAGCAAGCCAACTGTTGGTCACCAACCCAGGGCTGGTGTAATGGAAGTTATTACTTAGATGTATTAGGAAGAGTCAATTCAGCAAATATTTACAAAGGGCTACTAGCTTTAACGAACTGCCCAGCTACTGTGGGGGATACAAAGATGAATCAGATTTGGTTCTCCCCTCCAGGGGTTCACAATGATGCAAGAACCCTGAAGTCATTTTTCTTGTGTACGCTGTACTAATGAGACCATTATTAAAGAACTGTATTCGGTTTCGACCACCACCATTTCCTTTTAATGTGGACAAACTAGAGACAGCTCAGAGGGAGAGGACGCAGAACAGGCTCCACGAGGAAGTGGCTGTAGAGACTCACTTACTATCTCCAAATACATGAAAGGTTCTAGGGGAAAGAACTGAGTAAAAGAAAACAGGTTTGAATGCAGGCAGGTGAGAATCAGGCAGCCCCAGGAATTTCTCAGCAGTTGGGTTACCAGAATCCTGGAACTGGTTACTGAGGGGGCTCCTAGTGTGGCCTTTTCTGGGGGCAGGGGACTGTTTCGGCGAACTGTCAATTTAAAGTCATGGACATTCACCTTCCTGAAGGCAGGAGGATGAACTACACTTCCCCCAAGGTCCTCTCCTGCCCTGGGTCCCAAACTCCCAAGATGCCGAGCTGGCTTTTCTTCTACAACTCCCTGAGAGATCTGCCGAGTGACCCTCCGGATCTAGATCCCTTCTAATAAGCACCACAAAACCACCTGGAATACAAGATAGCAGCTAGGCAGCAAAGCCAGGAATTAAAAAATTCTCCAACACCCACAAATAAGGCAGGGGTCCATCCAGAACGCAAGACCCTAAATACCAAAAACGAATCCTCCCAGTGGTGTGTGCAAATTAGAAACATATTTGCGTTTACAAGGATACAAAATGTGAGTAATGAAAGAGGAAGAGATGGTAATTAGAGAGGGTGATTTCTAAGGAAACTTGTAATAGGAATTTCCAACATTCCAAAATACTTGTTTGGTCCAAATTAAAATATATATATTGTTTCCAGAGAAAATAGGGAAATGGGGTCTTCCCTTTACACCTGAAGAAACACTAGTTTGTTGAGAATTAAAAACTGGCGCACGTGGGCCGCCTGGGTGGCTCAGTGGGTTAAAGCCTCTGCCTTCCGCTCGGGTCATGATCCCAGGGTCCTGGGATCCAGCCACCCCCCCCCCGCCCCCTCTGCTCAGCAGGGGGCCTGCTTCCTCCCCTCTCTCTGCCTGCCTCTCTATTTGTGATCTCTGCCTGTCAAATAAATAAATAAAATCTTAAAAAACAAAACAAAACTGGCACACATGCAGGCACGTGCACACACACACATCCCAGCTTGAGTCAGGCCACTGTCCGGAAAGCCCAGAAGTACTTTTGACTCTCAATTCCCATAGCCCCTGAATTCCTTGAAGACAGGGACCCTACATAAATGCTCGCAGGTGATGTCATTCAAGAGGTGCCCTGTCTGTAAGACAGGGGTGACAGCACTCACTTCAGGGATCTGTTAGGACCGTGAGTTCACGGAACTGGAGCGAGCAACACGGACCAAGTGGAGCCTCGGTCATGCTTTGTGCTGCAAACTTCACGTCTCAGTTTCTTTTAGAGGAAAAATAAAGACCTTCCTATACCAGCTTTTCAGTTTTCTTCCCCGCCCCACCCCCACCCCCTACTAGAGTTCTGCCATATGAATTGGAACTATTACGAGTTTGGGCCTTTGGGGTTCACACTCTATCGGTGGTTATATAAAGTCGGCTGGCATTATCCTGAGTCCCATTTTTGATAGCTGCCTGAAGTGCCCGAATTGCCACCATAAGACTACCAGAAAGCTCTGGCAAATTACACGTTTAGAGAACAATACAAAATGGTTACATAGCATACCCTCTTGATCATCACTACTTTGTTTCATATAAACTTCAAAGGTGGTTCCCCAAGATTAGTCTCTACAGAGGAAGGAAGAGAAATGAAACATTTAAAAAAAAATTTAAGTATGAAGACTAGAAGCAGCTGTAACTTGCATAAGGCACCACATTTTTTCTTCGAGGAAAACTATGTTGAATACACGATGAGCCAGACCCTGGCCTGGGACTGAGTGGCTGCCGCTCCTCTGAGGAGGTCCTGGGGGAGCCACCTCTGGCTGCTCCCTCTCCGGGCCTGCCTGGGGTGGGGGCATGGATCTGGGTCAGGGGCGAAGGTTATCTTTCCTACTTCGGGATACTTTCACGGAGGCACAGCTGCAGCTCCTGAAACTGCTCTAACGGTTTGTTTCCTCATTTTTAAAGTGGCACAGAATGTGAGAAATTCTCTACCTGAAACCAGCAGAAACTCAGTGGGAATAGAAATCTAGAAAGGTCACAGAAGGGGTCAAAAAGGCTCTTTCTTCTGTGGCCATAGGGGGTTTATTGTTGCTGGTGCCCAAACTGGAGGGGGAAATAGCAGGAGATTAATAATTGAAATGTTGCTATTATTGGTTTTCTAAACTATATGTGGGCTAGTCCTTCCCTGGAGTCATCATGCCTGTAAACAGCCCCCCAAAATAGAGGAATTTAACGCATGCCTAACAAACTAACAAAATACCTCCGACAGCCAGGCACTTCACAGGCACTCATTTCTGATGGAGTCCTTGCCCAGCCCAATGAGGCTTAAAACACTACAAAATTCCGAGAAGTTAAGTAACATGCCCAAAGTCACACAGCTAGATTCAAACCCAGGTCTCTCTGATTCCAGTACTAGACCACACTGTCCGGAACTGAGGGTAAAATTAATGAGCCTTGATTCACTGCTCAAAAGTAGTGAGAATGAAAACAATATTTATACTTACTCATTTTAAAAATATAAAACACAAACACAGGAAAAGATATTTTAGAACATGTGTCATCAAATTCTTTTAATGGAAGATGATTCAGAACCCATTTCTTGGTAGGCATTTTGGTAGGTGTCTTCAGACCCATCTGACAACTTTGAGTATTAGAGTTTGGGGAAGTGGGACTGTGTAAGTCAATACTAATTGACATGACACATCTCGGGTATGGCGGAACATGATTAACTTGGATTTTAGGGTCCTCTAATTCAGAACCCATGGCAATATAGGCCTGTGGTTCTGTGTGGCTGGCCTTTGCACTACATACTGAAAAAAAGGCTTGCTAAGCAATTTGATGGAGTAAACACAATCGCAGGGCAAATGTTTAACTTTCTAAAGAAAATAAACCTTTTTTAAAAAGTCTAACTTAATCAGTACCAAGTTACTGAAAATGAATGTGCTATTTATAAACCTAACCTTAAAAGCAAGTAGCAGGAGACTGGTAACACTTTGCTACCCATTAGTGTATTATCAAACATACCCTGTTTCAAAGACCACGTTTCTCCCTCAACAGTGGGCAGTTCAGAAGGCCCCACTGCTGCATTCAGACCTTGACCCAGTATCCCAACTTGGGGCAAGTGCACTCCATTCAAGGAATGAGTGCGCTCCCGAATTCCAGCTGAAATGCCTCACCTGTCATTATACTGCTCCTGAGAAGAACCCCATGTTTGATTTTTGTGGCAGCTTGAAAACGATTAGGAATCTTCTCGGCGAATTCCCCAGGAAAAGCCCTGCTCCTTCAGGATACACAGCGGGAGCCCATGCATTCTGACGGGGATATGGTAAAAATCAGGCTCACTGAATCCAGTGGATCTCGCCAAGGAGGGAAAAAGGAGGTCACCAGAGTCTTAGATGCACTCATCACACTAAGTGAATGTAGGTTCCAGCAGCACAATCCTTTATAGAGGTCACCTGTCTGTTTTAGAGCATGACCAAGAGTCTCCTTCCAAAAGACCCAGGCCTGAGCTTGTGCCCGGGGAGGCTGGACTGGCTGGGAAGGGAGAGGAGGAAGCCTAGGGAACTAAGGATAAAGAGGCAGGGAAACTCCAGCAGAGTCGAAGGGTATGAGGTGTAGGAACAGTTAAGACAGCACACAGACAAGACTGAGCGAAACCCAGGGTGGAAAGAGGTGACCAGGTAGGTCATCTGGAACAGGGAACGGAGCCTGCAAAGAAAAACAAGTGAGCTCCCGAGACCTTTGAGATCCACGATTATGCTTAAACCTTAACACTTTACCCACCCACAATTCTTTATCTTGTGTAATGCACGGAAAGAACACTGTAGTCCAACTAGAGTGCCAAGTCTTAGCCTTGGGGGTATGGCCTGCATTCCATATGGATTTAGAACGAAAGGAAAGGGAGAGGACCCGCACAGTTTCCGAGATGGGCTTCTCATAAAGTTGACAAAATACATCTCAAACGCACGTACCCAGGCCCTTATAAAACGGAAAGCAGCGTTTACTATAGTTCTGAATTCAATGCCAAGTTCCCTCCCTAATGCACACGCAGAGTGTCCAGCAGAGGGAGTCTCAAGGAGGTACTTAATAAAGAGAAAATTGTTTCATTTTAACACTCCATAGACAGTGGGAGCATTGACTGTAGCCCCCTCCCATAGACACAGACGAACAATGACTGCCCAACATGGGTTCTCCTGCCCTGTTCACAGGGCCACCGGCTCGTTCTATTCTGCCTGGTGGAGTGATCAGAAATTTCGTTTTGTTTTGTCGAATGGTTAAATGGACCTTGTGTTCTTCAGAATCAAAGAGGAAAGACCCTGGAATAACATCTCTCTGTTGCCTTCTAAACAGCCCCTTTGTTTCTAAGAGAGTCTGAAAAAAAATATTTACAGTCCATAGGTTATTTACAGCCTCATTATCCAGGGCCTGACTGGTAACTTTATTCCATCCAGAAACCAAATTCATTTGGAGCCCTGGAACTAATAACAGATTTTCTTTTCAGATAAGTTTTTTTTTTTTTTTAATCTGCCTCTTGTAACAGAGATAAAACTATTAATGCGTTCCCTGTCTCACTCGCCAGCACTGTTCTCGGGATTTATAGAAGGATTAAAACCTCCTCTCCCAGCCCCTCCTCTCTGCTCCACACAAACCCTTTCCCCTCTCATTTGCCATTTCATCCACAGAACATCGGAACAAAACCAAAAGAAAGCCAGATGGACCAACGCTAAAAGTATGTAAAGGCTGCTATTTCAATGATTTCATGAGAAAAACATTTTCACGACGAAATGACTGAAAAAAAATCGGGCACCCTTCGGTTTAAAATTCCTTCTACTACAAGCACACAAAAACACACCGAAGTGTAAAAACTTAGTTGATTCTGGTTTGATTTCTGGCTGGAAGCTGACAAGAACTGACTGAAGAGAAACCGGAGAGAGAGAGAGAGAGAGAGGAAGGGCAAGGGGAAGTGGAGTGCATTTGCCCTCCGCTCTTCTCTTTCTTCCTAAAGAGTCAAATGAGAAAAACGATCCCATGCCAGGTGAAGGTGCACCACGCAGGTTTACCCAGACCGACCGAGGAAAACGTCTCGGCCGCTCCCCCCCCCCCCGCCCCGACTTGAAAACCTAAACTATATTTTCCCTTACACACGCTAATGCGGGGAGATTTTAGCCAATTTCATTGTTCTGCCTGGGTCTGAAATGGACTTTTCCTCCGTACCCCCCTCTCACCACCTAGCCCCATACATTCCCATTCGACAGCCCCCCCAAATCGGAGGCTCGCGGAGAATAAAGGAGTGTGGGGAGGGAGTGGAGAGCAGTGGAAAGGGGAGCCGTGGGGACAGAGTGGAAAGATCACCCTAAAGGTAATTTTCTTGGGGGGTGGGGGGGGGAGGAGGAAAGCTAAACCACATCACCTTTATTTATTCCAAATAAATGAAAAGCACAGTCACGGGTCTGTCTTTTCCCAGGCGCCCCCTCCCAATTTCTTTTCTTCGGGCAGTAGCCCACCCTCGCACCCCCCCCCCCCAAAGCCCCTTTTCTCCACCCTGGAAATAAGATCCTGTTAAATTCCGGATCCCGGCCGTTCCGTGGGCAGAGGAGGGGGAGGCGGGGAGGGGTCGGGAGCCGGTTAAAGCCCCGGGGGTGGGGCGCCGGAGGCCGGGCGCCCGGGGGGCTGCGGGCCGGGGGCTGCCCGGCGAGGGGCCGCGGGCAGAACAAAGCTGCGGGGGCCGCGGCGGCCGGGCGGCGTTGGGCGAGCGGGGTCGGCGGGCCGGGCGCCCCTTACCTTCGTACACGGGGGCCATCGGGGCCGGGGTGTCCGCGATTCATGGCAACGGAGAAGGGAACGCGGCGCGCGAGCTCGGCCCCCCCAGCCTCAGTCGGAATCTGCCATCTTGAGCCTGTGTCTCCGCTCTCGGCGCAGCCGGGGCCGCCAGCGCCCGCATCACCGCCTCACTTGGCCGGCGCCGGGGGAGGGGGCCGGGCGCCGCCGCCGCCGCCGCCGCGGCCGGGGCCCTGCGCGGGGCTCCGGGCGGCCGGGCGGGCGGGCGCAGCGGCCGAGGCCGAGGGGCCGGGCGGCCGCGGCCCCCGAGCGGGTCCGCGGTGGGGCGGGAGCCGGGGCGGGCAGCGCGCGGCCAGTGCCCGGCCGGAGCTCAGCTCAGCATGGCTGTGTGTGGGGGCTTCGGCAAAAGTTGCACGGGAGGCGGAGGAGGGGCGGGCGGAGCCGGGAGGAGGGGCGGGGGCGGGGGGCGGGGGGCGGAGGCGGCGGGCCGAGCGCGAGCGAGCGAGCCGCGGAGCGCGGAGTCCGCGCGCAATCGAGCGCCGATGGCACGGATGCGAGGCGGGGAAGGCCGAGCCGAGGGCAGGAGCGGCGGGCCGGGGCGGGCGCGGGCGGGGCGGGGCGGGGCGGGGCGGGGCGGGGCGGGGCCGGGGGCGCGGGCGGGGTTCGGGGCCGCGGCCAGGCTCGCGGGCAAGGTGCGCGCGGGGCAGTTCCGACCGGCCGGGGACCGCCGGGCCGCGCGGGGGGGCGGGGGCAGCCAGAAGTTTGTGTGCGCGCGCGAGCGGGGCGGGAGCGGAGGGGCGCGCGGGGGGCGCCTCGGGCGGGCAGTGCAGCCGTCTCGCTCCGAGCTAGGTGTGGAATGAATGGAGGGAGGAGTGGGCGCTCGCCGGCCTCGGGGGGAGGACGAGTGAGGGGAGGAGCTTCTGGCGCGCCCGGGAGGTCGGAGGTGCGGAGCCATTCCGCGCACGCCCCAGACAGGCGGCCCCGGTGGTGGCCGAATCCCTGCGGGAATCGGGTTTGCACGCCGCGCTCACGGCCGCGGAGTCCTGGGGGCCCCCGACTCTGCCGCCTGGACGGTGGCTCCCAGGCCTCTGCCCTGGTCCTCGCGCTCCGATCGGGGCTTCAACTAAACATCCTCCAAACTCCCCAGCCCGGAGTCTCTCCCGGTTCACTTCAGCTCCCTCCTGGATTCTTTGAAAGGATGCCCTGCCGTCGCCTCCCACATAAGAAGACTCGGGTCCACGCTTAGGCAGTGTTTTTGAAGCTGTGGGTCGCGACACATTAACTGATCGTAAAATTGGTTCCGTGGATGGCGACCCCTTTAAAAAAATGCGATGCAGTAGAAGCGACAGTATTAGAATCCATTGTCCTTTAGTGAGGGTCACTATGGTTTCAGAATCCTTTTGTTTCAGTTGTATATACTGGACAACTGTACAGACCATGATGTAAATTTTTTATTTCCTACTGTGGGTCAAGGGTCAAAAGTTTAAAATCTGTACCGTGGGAGCTGTAAAGTAACGATCACTGTAACTTTCTTAAAAACAACCATGATTTTCTCACTACTTCTTATCCTTCCCAACCTCCATACCCCGTGACGGCACCCCCTCCCCCCCAAAAGTAAGCCCTTTCATACACTTAGCTAGTTTGGGTGGTAAGTGCATAGTTCCCCCTTCCTCTTAGGGTGACCTTTGACTCTGCCAGTTTCTTCACCCCTATATCCAGTGCAGCGCTCCCTACTGCTTCTCTTAGCCTAAGGTTATTCACCTTTGCAGAATCCTAGATTACCACTGCTGGAAACACCGTCTGGGGCAGCCCTCCCTTTTAGAACCGAAAAAGGGAGGCCCCTAGAAGCCAAGTGCATTGCCCAGTATTGCACACCATTCACTCTTAAGGTAACATCGTTTGGCCCCTTTGGTGCTCTCTGCTTCACACCATTCATTCACCCCTTCCTTTCTATCCCACCTGCTGTCCTTAATTGGTCTCGGGCCAGTTCACCCTAAGTGCTGCCACTTCCCTAACACACAGTTCTGACCCTGCTGTGCTCCTGCTAACATCCTTCACGGAGTCAACCTCTGCTGACAGGTACCCAGCTCCCTGGCTCTTAATCAAGGCAGGCAGGCCTGAATTAGCATCCCAAGTACACGAGTTCAGCAAGTCACCGCCTCCAGCAGGACTGGTTCCCTTGCGGTCTTCCGCCAGCCTTGCCCACCTGTGCCTTTGCCCAAGGTGCGACTTTCCCACCAAGGGCGCCTTCTCTGTCTTTTCTCTTTCACCAGATTTTCTACCTGTGCCCGACTTGGGTCCTTCACAAAACAGCCAGAGGCAGCGTGAGATGAAGATAGATCTGGGTTCAGAGCCCCGTTCCTCCACTTCGTAGCTGTGTGAGCTTGGTCAAATTGCTTCACCTCTCTGAGCTGCAGTTTCTGCATCAGCATTACTATGAGATCGTAAGGAGAACAGCATTCTTCCCTTGTATCTGTAAGAGACTATCCTGACATTTACTATACATGTATTGTCTCTCTTCCCCTTCCCAGGGCTACCTAACAGAACTCGTTGCATGGATGGAAACATAACCATTGGTGGCTGCTGAGCACATGGAATGTGATTAATGTGCCTGAGGAACTGGATTTTTCATTTCCACGGCCACATGTGGCGGGCGGCTACCATATTGGATGGAGATCTCTAAACTGCCCATTCAGCAAGGGCAAAAGCCACATTGATCTTAATTCCCCAGCAAGGAGCATGTTGCCTGGCATAGGCTAGATCCTGCCCAAATATCTGGGGAGTGATGGCAGCCCCCATGTATTGTGTGCAACTTTGCAGCACGCACAGTGCTAAGAGCTGGGTTTTAATTATTTTGTATAGTGCTCCCCATGGCCCCTGAGGTGGGGTTGGAGATAGAGCTAGTATAGAGTGCTGGCAGATAAAAGAGATTCAATAAAAGCTTGTTGTTGGGACGCCTGGGTGGCTCAGTTGGTTAAGCAGCTGCCTTCGGCTCAGGTCATGATCCCAGCGTCCTGGGATCAAGTCCCACATCGGGCTCCTTGTTCCGCAGGGAGCCTGCTTCTCCCTCTGACTCTGCCTTCCACTCTGCCTATGCTTGCTCTCGCTTGCTCTCTCTCTGACAAATAAATAATAAATAAAATCTTTAAAAAAAAATAAATAAAAGCTTGTTGTTATTATTATGAAAAACTCCATGTGACCCATGTAACTGATTTTTTTTTCTTTTCAAGAGAAAGTGGGGAAGGGCAGAGGGACAGGGAGAGAGAGAATCCCAAGCAGGCTCCATGCCCACCATAGAACCTGACGTGGGGCTCAATCTCACAACCCTGAGGTCATGACCTGAGCTGAAATTAAGTGATTGTGTCACCCAGGTGCCCCAGTCATACGGATATTTCTCTCTTCTTCTAGGCTCCCATAACAGTTCCTCTCACACATGCTCTGCTGTCACATGGCATACCCAACCCTAGATGGCTGACTTTCCTCTTCTTTGGAGGTGGCCTCTCCCCACAACTGGGCTGGCCGCATCTTGAGGCAAAGTCCATGGTATACTTGTCTGGATGTCCCTCAGCTTAGGGCTTGCCCTGCTTCATATTTAGTAATTGCCTCTCACCTTGTCCCAGCTGCTGTCAAGCCATGAGTGATTCCAGGCAGTAGTTCTCTCTGGAATATCCCCTCTGTCCTTCCAAAATTCTTATGTTGAAGTCCACACCCCCTGTGCCTTGGAACGTGACTGTATTTAGAGATAAGGTCTTGAAAGAGGTAATGCAGTTAAAGTGAGGTCATTTGAGTGGGCCCTAATCCAATACGTTTGGTGTCCTTATAGGAAGAGGAGATTAAGACACGGACATGCAGAGGGAAGACCATGTGAGATGCAGGGAGAAGGCAGCCATCAGCAAGCCAGGGTAGAGGCCTTAGAAGAAACCAAACCTACCGACCCTTTCACCTCAGACATCTATCCTCCAGAATTGCAAGAAAATAAATTTTGGTTCTTAAGGACACACGGTCTGTGGTAGGAAACTAGGAAACCCCCCACAGAAGGTGAATTAAAATGAAGAAAGATCACTTGTGTCACCTGAAAACATCTTAAAGGTGGACTGCTTCCCACAGGCCCACCTTGGGTATGGAAAGTGAGTCCCATGAAAGGAAAACAAGATGGAGACAAGCAGGCAAGATGGCTGCCTTTTCTTTAGACCGCTAAGAGTAAACTCTACCTGTGTGATGCTTGACTGAAGCAAAAAAAGAACTTTCCGTTGAGCCAGCATACATGGCATCATGTAGGTGGGGAAATGTTATTTAAATGAATTTAGATTTTTTTTCTCATGAATGGGCAGATTGATACACCTCTCTGTCTCCCTTCCCTCCTGTGATCACAGTCATGTGGCATCAGGATACAAACCTAACAGCAAACTGCCCCTGAAGGAGAGCGTGAGAGCAGTAAGGGGACAGAACCTGAGACACAGCCCCAAGGAGCACCAGTATCTGAAGTGAGGGAAGAGGAAAAAGAACTCCCTGTGGAGGAGAGGACAGGGAAGCAGGAGGACAACCTCCATGTCCTTAGGACAAGACCACCCACCACAAAGGAAGGTGTGGTCAGCAGTGCTCCACGCTGAGAGATCACATGAGACATGCGACTGGGGGAGACAGCCATTGGATTTAGCAACAAGGTTACATTTGTGACTTTGGTGAAATGGAGGGTTCTTAAATTCAACCGGAAAAGAACGTGCAGTGTTTTGAGAATAGAGGGAGAGGAGGGTTATCGAGGCTCCAGAAGAGGGCGCTAGAGAGCATTCCTGGTAGAAACCGTGCGACCCAAGTCTCAGGGTAAGACAAGGACCTGGCTCCAGGGGCTAGCGCATTTGGCTAGGTTAGTATGCCCCACATTACATTTATTTAATAAACACATTCGAACTTAGTATTCTTAGAAGTTTACAAATATTTGCCCATTTAATAAATCCTTTTCTTTTTTTCCTTTGGCACTGCATGGAACTCTATGCTGCTGAAAGGCCACGTAACTTTAGTGCCTTTTGAGAAATGCCACGAACACAAGAGAACTGGAGAGGAATTGGTAGCCATCTACGTTACCTTTCCTCAGTGTGTCTTTCGACAAATGGTATGAGTCATATCTTCCTCGGGGCTGACCACACATGGTGGTGGTGGTGGGGTTTCTGACCTGGTTTCAAGTTCATTTTGCTTATAGGGCAAATGACAAACATCTTTTCTCATTTATGCCTACCGTTGTGAAAATGCGCAACATCCCAGTACCTTGAAGGCCATAAGATGTAGATGTTTGTCTTTGGGGTGTATATCTTCAGGTCTTTGTGTCTTGTTATCACTCTCTGGGTGTTTGTAGTGTGATACCTGTGCAGGTTGTATCGTATCTGGACTTGATAGGCAAGGCTCTGGTTTCCTTGCCTGGTCCTTCTGTGTCGAAGCCTCTGGTCTTGCCTTTGGATATGCCTGGGAAGAGATGGTTTGCTTTCTCAGGATCTTTTAACAACCTGCCTCTCTCTTGGTCTCTGGCTCTGTGTATGTCTGTTTTTCCTCTCTCTTGCCAATGTATCTGCCTCGTTTTCTTTTTCTGTGCATTTTCCTATCCCACACACAATTCCTTCTTTCTCTCTTTCCCTTTTATGATTCACGTCTTAGCAAGTCATAATATCAACCTACATTTGTTTTAGGTATTCTAAAGAAATTACATCATATTTTGGCTTTACACCTTTGCTTAGCTTAAATGGGATATTTTGTAATAGACAGTTGGACAACTGCATGACTCCCCCAAACAAAGTCTTCACTGGCAGGGCAGGATGCTGACAGAAGACGTGAAATAGTAGACATTGCATTTAAATTAGGAACAATCAGAACGACAGCTTTAAGGGCAAAGGGTAGAGCAAGGCTTGGCAGGGTGAAGGGAAGCTGTGGAAATGGCCATCCTGGAGAAGTTGCACTGGCAAACTCAGGGGAATACAGAAACATCATTCATTTTCTGCTTCTGCTCCTAGAAGAAGAAGAAGAAAAAAAAAGAAGATCAGACACCTGATCTGGGGACACAGGAAAGGCAAAGAGAGGCAGGAACAGTACTCGATAGAAAGGAGTTATTGTCAGAAGAATAAATGCCATGAGCCTACGAGTGTGAACAGAGCACAGGAAGATGGGGTGATTTTGTTGGAGGTTTTGGAAATGGCAGATTAGGACGGATTTGCACATGAGAAGCAGTTCACAGAAGCACTCCAGCTCTGCAGAGAAATTTCCATGATGAGGGGAGATGGATAATAGCTTGGTTTGCCTGACATCAAGTCCAGGCCGAATGTGGACAAACTAGGCCGAAAGAGCATAGGGAGAAGCCTTCAGCCCGAGTGGATACAGAAAAGAGAGTAGGCATAGGAGAGCTCTTTCAAAAGACTGAGGATCCAGTTAAGCCAAGTTAAGCTTAACTCGCTGATTAATCAGTGGACCCATGCATTTCTGGGCTGTGTCAACTTTGTATGGTAGAGTTCCCTCCCATGGGCAGGAAAGAGCTTGCCCCTATGTGGCAACCCCTGGGGGGAGGGGGATGGCCCCAATGGCAGAGGGCTTTTTGGACGCCCGTCATCTGAGGCTGCCTGTGACCTCTCCCATGCCAAATTCAGGGCCCTTTCTTGGCCTCTTCCCTGCCTGATCTCTAAACAAACATTAGTTAGCCACTGTTAATCCCTTCATCCTTCTGGAATCAATCCCCTCCCTTGACTTCTCATAACAGTGCCCTTTTAAAATTTCCTTTCAACCTCCCTGGCCATTCCTTCTCTCTTTCTTTTTTTTGCCCACCAAGAAATTCAATTCATCAAATGGTCAGTGCCTGCCTGCTTACCATGTGTTAGAGTCTAGAGCAGGAGCTGGGAGTATAAAAGGGAATAAGCCACCGGCCCTACTTTCAAGGAGCTCAAGTTCAAAACCACCAGGTAGAGTATAATACATTATAGTGAATGCAGAAGTAAAAGGATGCACATTGTCAAAAGCTAGCACAGAGGGACAAATGGCAGAGAGTGTGTTTACAGGGAGCGAGGAGATGGCCTGTCTGTGCCCAAGAGCGTGAATCCTGGCAGGGAGAAAGCGTGTAGAAAGCCATGGGTGTCTGGGATCTGTCAGAAGTCAGAATATTGCTATACACCAAGAATGAAGCCAGGGCAGTGATCAGGAATGTGGCTGGAAGAAAAGGCAGAGTCTCGTGCTGCCAAGACAAGGAATTTGTCCTTTATTCTATATGCACCAGGTGTGGGGAGAAAACGAGTTCAATTTTGAACCTGTTGAGTTTAAGGTGCCTGTGAGACACGCAGATAGGGATGCTCATTTGCCAAGTGAGTGTAGGAGGCTGGAGCTCAGCCAAGAGTTCTCGGTAAGAGAGAGAAATGTTTTTGAGCCATCGGTCTGTCAGGGGTGGCTAGTTCATAGGAGCGAGGAGATCACATGGGAAGAGGGTACTTTCCCTCTTCAGAGCTCAAAGTGTGGGCCTTGGGTCACCCATATCAAAACCCCAAAGGGACTTTCTAAAGATACTCCCTGTGTAGAACCCCAGGCCAGCTGACTCAGGAATCTCTGGTGGGGGTGCCTGGAAATCTGCATTTTAAAACTACTCAAAACAGAGGTACTCAACAGCCACCAATATGGACACCCACTGGTGTGGGAAGCTAAGAAGCAAAAGGCTGACACTCGGAAGGGAGAGACCCAACCATTTAGGGGCGGTGTGGTTTCCTCTAGGGTTAGAGGTGCCAGCCCAGAGTCCTGACATCGCGGAGGTGAGCCACAGACTTCCAGGTTGAGAGAAGCTAGGTCTTTATTCAGTACCTCTAGCCGGGCCTCCTGCTGCTTGCCACTAACAGCATCTTAATTAATATAAAGAAGAATTTAATTTTGTGATTTCCAGATAGTGTTTCATCATAGTCCACGTGTAGCTCTTTAAAAATATTTCAACAGCCTCGAAGTGTAATTTTTAAGAAACAAAAGATCTTTGGCATACAATTCTGAGCATTTTCATTGTATGTGTGAGAGGAATTTGAATTTTTAAAGAATTTCTCTACAAATATGGCAGTATCTTCAGCTTGCATTCCATTTGCCCTAGGTGATACACTTAATCAACATTCAGAAACTGCTGATTTGCTTATCTTTTCTGTAGGAGACATATACTGCCTGCCTGATTTGAGCCAGTTTGGCTGGCCGAGCTGGATGTTTAAATAGAAGGCAGAACAACAGAGATTTAAATATACATGCATATACATATATATGCACATATATAATTATCATGTGTAATAATTATTATAAATATATAAATATATAATATAAATAACTATAACATGTATTTATATATTTAAATTCATACAAATTAAATATTTATATGATTATATATCCATATATTTAAATTTATATAAATTAAAGACTTTATATAAATTATATATTATGTAAAATATATAAATTAAATATAAAATAAATATATACTTATTGGGGCACCTGGGTGGCTCAGTGGGTTAAAGCCTCTGCCTTTGGCTCAGGTCATGATATCAGGGTCCTGGGATCGAGCCCTGCATCAGGCTCTCTGCTCAGCAGGGAGCCTGCTTCCTCCTCTCTGTCTCTGCCTGCCTCTCTGCCTACTTGTGATCTCTGTCAAATAAATAAATAAAATATTTTTAAATAATAAAATAAATATATACTTCTATAAATATGTATATTATTTATATTTTTTTTTCTTGGATTTCCTTGTGCTCTTTTGACAGTATTTTGTTGATTCCAAACTTCCAAATGTTAAATCCTGTGGCAAGTAACCACTGAGAGGGTAAGGTGGGGAGCAGGGAAGGGCCAGAGTTCTTACATCAGGGAATAGGCTGGCATTGCCCAGAGCCTGAGTCTGAGCTCAGGGCAAAGCCAGGGCCGGCTGAGGATGAACATGGCATTAGCTATGAGATTGACCTCGCTTACCCTATTCATATTGCAGCCTATCGCCTCTCCCCCACTGTCCTCCACTGCACCTTACTTCCCCTTACCTGGTGGTCTTAACTTTTTTGGTTTGTGAACTCATTTGGCAGTCTAGTGGAGCCTAGGGACTGCTTCTCACAACACTGTTTTGTTTTGTTTTGTTTAAGATTTTTATTTATTTGTTTGACAGAGAGATCACAAGTAGGCAGAGAGGCAGGCAGAGAGAGAGGAAGCAGGCTCCCTGCTGAGCAGAGAGCCCGATGCAGGGCTCGATCCCAGGACCCCAAGATCATGATCTGAGCCGAAGGCAGAAGCTTTAACCCACTGAGCCACTGAGCCACCCAGGCGCCCTGCAACACTGTTTTTAAATGCATTAAAAAAACACACAAAGTTACCAAAGAAACTACTAACACTGAGATACAGTTACCAAATATATGTTTCTTTATTGATACATTAAATAACTTGATGGAACTGAAGGTCCAATAGCTACAAAGTAGTGAGGAGTAGAAACAATAGTTCAAGGTAAGGATATAATGTAAAAAAATACCTGTAACTTCCACTGGGAACAAACTCAGAGCCACTGCAATCCCTCAGGTGTCTGGTTGCCTGCAGTCAGATTCGAAGTTTAAGGTTAATGAGAATAAAGAAGTCATTTTTCTCCCACTCAAGTTCACAAACCCCCCTGAACTCTAGCCACAAACCCCTTGTGGATACGGGGCTCTAAGATAGAACCCCTGTCCTTATCCTGTTCTGCTATTTCTGCATAGTATTTACATCTTCCAACATCATATATGATTTATTTATCTTTTAAGTTTGTTTTTTAAAATTGTCTGATTCTCCCAATTAAAATGCAATTTCCACAACGTCAGGAGTCTTTGTCTATTTTATTCACTGATGTGTCCCGAGTATCTTAACAGTTCCCAGCATATACTGGAAGCTTCATAAAACCCTGGCCAATGAGTAAGACCAGAATGCACCAGCCTCTGAGTTGGGGCTGGGTGGCAAAGAGTTCTTTTGTCTTATTTTTCTTTCTCCTCTCTTCCTTCTCTGTTTTCCATCCTCTTGATTTCATCTGCATAATCTCTCTCCCCTTTCCTTTATTTCTTATTATCGTCTTTCTGTTTCTCACTCAAGAAATTCTTTTGACAGAGGGGCGCCTGGGTGGCTCAGTTGGTTAAGCATCTGACTCTTGATTTGGGCTCAGATGATAATCTCAGGATTGTGAGACTGAGCCCCATATTAGGCTCAGTGCTCAGCCCTGAGTCTGCTTGAGATTCTCTCCCTTTATCTTCCTGTGCCCCTCCCCTGACTCTAAATAAATAAATTAATTGATTAATTAAATAAAATCTTAGAAAAAGAAATTAAGAAATTCATTCAACAGGGATTTACTGAGAATACAACGGTGAAAAGAGAGACCCAGACTGGGGCTCCTAGAGCTCACCACCCAACAGGCAATGGCTGAGAACATGGCCTTTGGAATTATGCCAACCCAAGTTCAATGTCTGCCTCTACATAGTACTTGTTCTCTGACCATGGACAAATCTCTTAGCCTCTTGGTGATTTAGTTCTTTTACACCATTTGGTCACTCATCATATTCATTAGAGGGCTTACTATGGGCTTGGCATTGTGCTAGTCACTTGCAATCTAATGGGGAGAGAGAAAAGGCAACACACAATGGTATGACCAGTGCTCTGATGGACAAAGGACAAATGCTATAAGAGGGCAACTCCTGATGATATCTTCAATCCTATGAAATCTGGTCATAGTGCACTGCCATAATCAAGGACAGTTCTTTCTTTCTTTTTTTCTTTTCTATTCTTTCCTTTTTTTGCATTTCTGGAACACTAAGTGCAATTCAAGTTCATAGTGCAGGACAAGCATTATTAAATCATCCTTTATTGTACCCAGACTTCATTTTCTTCTTCCAGGCACCCCAAGATTTGATTGTACAGATTGACTTAAATTCTTACCTTGCCTTTGGAGTGGAAGGAAGGAGGTAGGGCAGAAATACCAGGACTGGGGCACCTGGGTGGCTCAGTGGTTGAGTGTCTGCCTCCAGCTCAGGTCATGATCCCAGGGTCCTGGGATGGAGCCCCGCATTGGGCTCCCTGTTCAGTGGGGAGCCTGCTTCTCCCTCTCCCACTCCCCCTGCTTGTATTCCCTCTCTCGCTCTCTCTTTCCACCAAATGAATAAATAACCTTTTTTAAAAAAAGAAATATGAGGGCTGAAGATTTCAGGGTTCTCTTTGGCGGAGAGCAGAGAAGAGAGGGCTGTGTAGGCCCCCTTTGCACTACTTTTGCCCAGAAACAGGAGCACACAGTGGGGTGGAAATCCTGAGGGTAGTGGCATGTAGGCCGCATACTGAAACACGAGGAGGGCAGGGGAGAGCTCCGGAAAAGGTCTGGAAAACAAGAGCTCTTAACATTTAACCGGGGGAAGTTCAGTCTGCCTGGAGCATAGGGAGGAATAAGGGGCCTGGCGAGAGGAAGAGTGACGGGGAAGGTGGACGGGAGAGGTCGGAGGGTCGGGGGGTCGGGGGGCCAAGTCACGCCAGTTCTCATAAACCTCATCAAAGAGTTGGGATATTTCAAGAGATAACGGGAAGGGAGGCAGTGACAGATCCAACCAAGGTTTTAGAAGCCCCTGCCGGCTGCAGAGTGTGAATACGCTGGAGGGCCTCAAGACTGGGAGATGGGGAGGCCTGGGTACCGGGATGGCAACAGGAAGAACGTCTGTCTGCAAGACGCGTTCCAGAGTTGGAATCTGTAGGACCTAATGACTCTAATTAGAGCGGCGAGGGAGAAGTGTTAGGAGTTTAAGTGTGCCCACCCCCCCCCCAACAAAAGAGACATGTTTGAGATCCTACCCCCCATTACCTCAAGATGACTTTATTTGGAAATTGGGCCATTACAAGATTTTTTGAATTATTATTTATTTATTTGACAGAGATCACAAGTAGGCAGAGAGGCAGGCAGAGAGAGAAAGAGAGAGAGAGAGGAGGAAACAGGCTCCCCACTGAGCAGAGAGCCTGATGCAGGGCTCGATCCCAGGACCCTGGGATCATGACCTGAGGTGAGGGCAGAGGCTTTAACCCACTGAGCCACCCAGGCGCCCCGGAAATTAGGCCACTGTAGACAGAATTTGTTAAATTAAGATGAAGGTGTACTGGGGGCACCTGGGTGGTTCAGTCAGTTAAGCTCCTGGCTTAGGTCATGACCTCAGCATCCTGGGATCGAGTCTCATGTTGGGTTCCAAGCTCAGTGGGGATCTACTTATCTCCCTCTCCCTCCGCCCTTCCCCCTGCTCTCTCTCTCTTATAAATAAATACATCCCTTAAGAAAAGAAAAAAGAGGAGAATGTACTGGAGTCGGTGGGCCTTCATCCAATATAAGTGGCATCTTTGTAAGAGGACAACGTGTGAAGACAGAGACACAGGGAGAATGCCATGTGAAGACAGAATGGGAGAGTTGTGCCTACAAGCCAAGGAGGGCCAGAGAGGGCCACACAACCTCCGGAAGCTAGGAAGAGGCAAGGAAGCATTCAGGGGAGAGTGGCTCTGCAGACACCTTGATTTCAGACTTCTCACCTTCGGGACAGTGCGACAAGAAAGTTCTGGTGTTTAAGCCCGCTCATTTCATGGTACTTTGTCAGAGCGGCTAAGAAAGCGCACTGGTACAGTGAACATTTAGGCTACTCTGAACTAGAGCAAGAAGGGTTGGGGATGAACAAACAATATAAAAGAAAAATTGAAAGGAAAACCAGAAAATTGATCTCAGTGAATCCGAAATGCCTAAAAACCCACAATGGCTGCAGGCACTCGGCGTCCTCCTCGTCCCCAAGGTAGGCAGGCGGCTTTAGATGAGGCGATGCTCGTAAAATCGCTTCACACACATAAAGGGCTCCAGGTCAAGTTCAACCTTTGTCTTCGTTTTAATTAAATAAAAACACAAGGCCATGTGTCGGAGTAGCCCACACGCATAGTTTCCACCCACAGGCCTGGCGGCGCAATTTGTGGAGCCCAGGACAAAATGAAGATGGGGGGCCCTTCTTCAGAAATTAAGAATTTCAAGAAATTGACAGCCGTGGATCAAGCCAAGCTCTAGTCATGGTCCCGTGCTCTTGAGTCCATGAAGCCCTGCCCTTGGCCAGGAGCCAGACCTGCGTGGTCTCAATGCTAACCTCCACCCAGGGCACCACAGGACTGGCCGTGTGGAGGAGCGAGGAGCAAAGGCTTAGGGCTGGGAAAGAAGGAATGATCAGGGAGCACTGCGGGGGGCTTGCCCGGTCCCACCAGGGGGTAGGTGTTGGGCAACAGGGGATTAAAAAGTACATCTCCGGTTAGATGGGCCTGGGTTGGGGAGGGTCTTTGGTACCAAGTCTATTTGCACAAGCAGAGGAGAAGCATGGAATATTTCTGAGCAGGAGTCCAAGAGGGTGGAGAGGGAGAAACAGGAAGGACTGGAAAACAAAAGCTGTAAGGTTTTAAGTCTGGGTAAGGACCCACCTTATAAACTGTTACCGAAAGAAGATAGAACACTTCCCTCCAGTTCTGTCTGTGCGACCCCTGCCTGTGTGCGGAAGGAGTCCGCGGAGTGAAGGCGTATCACTCCCACCCAGACTGGCACCCATTGGTCACACATATTCACTTTTTGGTCTCCTTTGTCATAATTTGAGAAATGACAGAAAATGCCTATAATTTTTAGTATGTTTAATGTCTTTGTTAGTAAAATGTGTGATTCAGTGGCGAGGATCTGATCGTCTTTTTACCATGGTCTCAAATCACTGTAATCCTGTGAGCATTTTTTTTTTTTCCTAGATTGTGTCTAGGTCTTTTCATGCAACTTTTCCATCCGCCCACTGCTGCCATGCAGCCTCAGGAATACGGTCAGTGAGACCCGTGGACGACATGCCAAAGTCACCTGTTTACACCTGCCATTATTTCCTCCTGGCCACAAAGCATGCGTAGCCGTCCACACTAATTCCCCTTTATCCCACATACCTGTGACCAAGCGGGAACCCGTCTATCCCACGCTGCTGCGTCAAGACCTCAGGCTCGCTAAACGGTTCCTCTTAGCTATAAAGTCAGAGTTGCTTTAGCTTAAAATGCCAGCAGGGACCACGAGGAGCCTCTGGGCTTCATGTCTGAATGAAACATTCAAACTTTTACTACTCCTCACTCTTACCACCATTACTAACAGTATTGGCATGGCTTTGGGAAAACGGAACAATCCAGGTCCTGTTAATTTGCTTTAATCCCCCTTTCTTTCACTCTCCCCAATTGTTTCCTATAACTCTTTTATCCTCCTTTAAAGCGAGAAAAACTGAAAAAATTATTGACAAACTTTCCATTCCCGTCAAGACAATGAAACCTCTGCAGTGCAAGTCATCAGGCAAGCACGAACTGACAAAAAAGACAGGGTTCCAGAAGAAAAATGATTCCTTAAACTCTTGGAGAAAAGAAATCAAACTAACTTAAGTTCCACGGGAAGCAGGAAAATTTGTAACGTCAGATCTTTTTTTCCCCCTTGTACCTATGTATTCGTTCTCATGGATAAGGTAGGCGGGTTAGGACTCTGTATTACATTTGTATCAATTAGTCAATATTAAGAAAGTGTGTAATAATAACTATAATATAGTTAATACGTTTTATATATGTGTAATAATAAATATAATAATAGTATTGATTGATATTGGTTCTGGATTTTATATCTGGTCATTCATTAAACACACACACACACACACACACAATGCAGGAACACTATTGTAGTTAATTAAATAGAACACTTAAGTGGCACAAACTCCTGGAACAGAGAAATGCTCACAGTGACCTAACACAGTGGAAATTTATTTCTCGCTCTTGAAAGCAGTCCAGAATGGGTGCTTAGCAGGCGGCCTTCCACGCGGTGATTCAGGGATCCACGCTTCCCCTACCTGCACATGGGACCTCGGAGTCCTTCCCTGCTTCCCAGATTCTTATGGGCCAGGCAGGGAGTGGTATCCTGTCTTCCGTCCACAGTCCACGGGCCAAACTCAGTCATGTGGCCTCATCTAACTGATGGTTAGGTGGTTGGCGAATGGGTCCATCTGAGCGTCCAACGGAAGAGAACGTTCTGGTGAATGCCACACCATCCCCACCCCTGCGGCAGAAAGCTAAGCTGTCAGGGGTCCGAGTTCTGCCCTGAGTCACATTCAAACAGAGGTTCAGCCTCAAGAAATAATTAAAATGAGAAATTTCAATGGGAACCCTGGCTGCCTCATCCAACAAAGCTTCAGAGAAGAACTATAGTCTTAGTGCACCAATTTTGTAAGTCTTCTCTCATCTGCCTCTTCTCATGTGTGTATCCCATATACACGGCTGTTCTACCTGCCCAAATCCTCACCTTCCAACTCTGAGCTCCCAGATTGCTTTGCAACTTAGATCACTCAGACTTTTTCCTCCCTTACACCCTAATTGTGCCTCATTTAACCCTCTGGGCTTCAATTTCCCCATCTGTGAAATGAGAAACTTACACCAGATGACCTTTGTGTATTGAACACTCAACAAATATTTATTAAGTGCCCACTGGGCTAGGCCAGCTCAAATATTCTCCCATGCTATGAAATGGGCAAAATGCTTAAATCAGAGGACCTCTCCCGGTGTGGCTGAAGTTTTATAAGAATGCATATCCCATGAGTCTAACAGCCCCTTCATGTGATTAGGAGATGCAGGTTTCTGATAAGAATAAAGTCCTTATCTTTCTGTCATTAGGAAATAGTCAACAAAATTCACTGTAACTTGTGTAAAACAGCTTATAGAACTGGAATTACCATTTCTTTTGGAAAAGGCATTGATGCACCTTGACCACCAAGTATTTTCAAACTTGATTGTTTGTATAGTGGCTAAAGACTAGAATTGCCCGGAAGTAAGACACTGGGTACATCCACCCATTCCGTGGAATATGATGTAGTTATTCAAAATAATACGTTTAAGTTCTATCCATTGACCTAGGGAGAGTGACCGTGACACATCAAATGAGAAGAACTAAGTCTGAGATTCAAGTGCATTGCAAAACCCCATATTTACAAAAGAAACGTAAAAATCCCTAACTATGCTGTGTATCTTTGTTTGGCCCAAGTGAAAGGAGCAGAAGGCTGTACCCGCAGAAGGAAGACATTCCACAGTTGATAATCCCCAACTAAATATGAGCACTGAGTTGGGAATGGAGACGATGGTAGAAATGTGAGAGGATGCACTTTTTCTTTACACGTCTGTGAAGTTTTTTTTTTTTTAATTTCTTGCATGATCACATAGTTTGTAACTAAAAGAATTTTAAGTATAATTTTAAAATATTGACAAAGGACATTTTCTAATGACATCGGTGAAGGGATGGTAATCCTCATGAAACACAGAAAGAAGAATTGAAGAAGAAGAAGAAGAAAGAAGAAGAGAGCAGAGAAGAAGAGGAAGGATGTGTCTGTGTTTCTCCACACTGGAGGATTCTTTTCCCTGGGAAGATCTTTTCCAAAGCAGGGCAGGGCTTGTGTGTATATTAAGTTGCACTATTCCTCGTAGAAGTATACCCCAAGGTTCTGATTCCATGCTTAGCAAGCTCTCTCCTCCTCAGAAATATAATTTATCAGTTCCATGTGTTTCAGAAGGTAGGTGTCCTGAGCCCAAATAGTTGGGCCCTGGAAGGATGTATCTCTCACTCTAAAGTAATACACTGGAGCCGTGGATAGGGAAAACAACAAAGCCAGTCTGTGGTTTGGTTAGAATGAATCAACTCGTTGGCTGCTGATAGCTCTTGGGTAAACTGATAAAACGGAGTTACCAAAACCACAAAGCTGAGACATGGACCCCTGGCTCCACAAGACTCTACAGAGATACAATCCCTCTGAGATTGAAAGACCCATCTGGCCTCACCCATTATCATTCTGTGGCTTGTTTCTGACCTGTGTTATCACTCACTCCCTTGTCTATTCTTTCTGCAGTTCCCAGAGGTTGATGACCTTGTCTTTTAAGTCAAATTTAGCAGAGAATTTGGCCCAAACATCTGCCTACAGTCTAGTGACAATAAAACCAACCAATCAACTGAAGGGTAATAGAGACATGGGTGGTTACTCTTCAGGAATTCCACCAAGTGAAGGTGGGTGATTGAATCTCAGTCACTAGGGATGAGGCAGCTTATGGGTTTAGATGATTGCAGGTGCCTAGGCGAGGTTTTAGCTATGAAGGCAGCTCTGCTGGGGTGGGCAGATGAGGGGGAAAGAAGGGGTTGCTTTTATGCTTCTCCATGAGATCACCTTAGAGAATGTATTTTTTGAGTTGTAAAAATCATTGAGTATCATTTGAAGCTTGGATAATAGAATGTTAATAGAAAACAAGTCCAGGGGCACCTGGGTGGCTCAGTGGTTTAAGCCTCTGCCTTCAGCTCAAGTCATGATCTCAGGGTCCTGGGATCGAGCCCCACATCAGGCTCTCTGCTCAGCGGGGAGCCTGCTTCCCCTTCTCTCTCTGCCTGCCTCTCTGCCTACTTGTGATCTCTCTCTGTCTATCAAATAAATAAATAAAAATCTTAAAAAAAAAAAAAAAAGAAAAGAAACCAAGTCCAGTTGGCAAAGGAAAAGAAGAGCAAATACAAATACTTGGGGTGACATTATCTGACCTATACCATGTGGGTCATTTGTCTGCAACCCACCTAATTCAAGGCCAACTAGGTAAGATGTTCAAATCGGATCACAGTTTCTAAATACATAACTAGTTATCTACTATGTGAATGGCACAAACTAAAAGTTCACGAGGAAGAAAAACAGCATAAAACATCCCAGCAGGAATTCTATTATTAGTCTTTAGTACATTTAGAAAGTATGTATTGAGCACCTACTCTGCATCAGACACCATTAGAGTGTAGAGCGTCCTTTGGTGAGTAGCTCTGTCTCACAGCCTTGTAGTTAAAGACAAAAGAGAGACCAGGAGAAATGAACAAACAAAGGAAAGCTTGAATTTTGAGCCAGATTCTAGGGATGGATTTGGCTGGGAAAGGCAGAGAAGAAAAGGAAACCTATTCCACACCAGATGGGCCAGCATGATAGTGGGGACATTTACCAAGTGCCTTACAGTTTGCATGGCACTCTGTCGTCCACGCTACGGAGGTGAAAATGAGCAAAGCTTGCCCACTGCTGAGATCAGCCTGAAAGAGCAGAGATAATCATGCCTCCTTGCCCCTCTGCCCTTTCCTCTTTCCTGATCAGGGTTCATGGTTTCATATTGACTTGCTAATCTAAAGCCTTTTAGAGAGGGATTTGTCAATACAGAGCTGGCAAAGGATGTGTGTGTGTGTGTGTGTGTGTGTGTGTGTATGTAGTGTTGCTTCTGTAAGTCATGCATGTGTGTGCACCTGCACCCTATGTGTCCACTCACACGTGGCATGGGACACTTTCAATTGGCGGTGAGCAAGACATTCCACAGTTTATAATCCCCAACTAAATACCTCCTTGACTTTGAGAGACTTCCCTTTCATAGCCTGCCTTACTCCTCATCCTTTGCTTCACCAAACCATATCCTACCTCCACCCTTTGGTTTTCAGATCAGCCCCTACCATCTTCATGCGCTCTTTTCCAGCTCTGAAAGCAACTGATGATGATTCACACCCCTCCTCATTTTTGCAGGGGTTCATGACAGTGGGAGGAGGTGTACTACATCCCTTTGAAGATCTGATGAATACCTTGGGCCTTGAGCACATACACACAAAACATCTATGCCTAATTTCGAGAGATTTATATTCCCCTGGAAACACTGCTTTTCTAGATCCTATTTGTTGGCTGACAACTATAAACTTTGATGCATTAAAATATACTTCTATACTATTTTGCCTAACATATATCTTATCTTCATAATTAGAGTAACCTTGAAAATAAAGCTGTTTTAGTTTTTGTTTTTTTTTTTTTTTTTGGTATCCCTCACCGAACTAGGTAGAATGTAAATGGGGGTATTTAATTGAAGAAAGAAAAGGACTGAATAAACAAACTGTGGAACGACCATATAATGCAGTATCACTCAGTGATAAAAATAAATGAGTTATCAAGCCACAAGGAGACATGAAGGGATATTAAATGCATATTAATAAATGAAAGAGGCTGGTATGAAAAGGCTGTGTGCTGTATAATTACAACTACGTGACATTCTGGAATAGGAACAGGCAGGACTATGGAGACATTAAAAAGATCAGTGGTTTCCAGGGATGACCAGGGAGAGCAGAGGGGATTTTTAGGGCAGTGGAACTGTGCTGTCTGAGGCTGTGATCGTGGGTACGTCATTTTACTGCTGTCAAGACCCGTAAAATGAACAACACAGAGTGTGAACCCTGGTGTGAACTGTGGGTTCTAGTTAATAATAACATATCAATACTGGCTTGTCAATGATAACAGATGCACCACGTTAACCTAAGATGTCAATCACAGCGGAAGCTGCCAGGGTGCGCAGGGGTATATGGGAACGCTCTGTGTTTTCTACTCATTTCTCTGTGAACTTAAAACTACACTAAAAAATAAACTCTATTAATTTAAGAAAAAAAAAGAGTTTTAGATTTCTGACTGCAGCCTCTAATGACTATTGGGATAAAGACTGTTCATCTCCCCCAAAGCAATGTATGTATTTTAGTTTTCCAAAAGATGTGTCTATTGGTGTGAAACCTGCTGCTTGACATCGTGTCGACACAATATGCAGGATTTTTAAATGAACTAACTGAATGAGTAAGATATGTTCTCATGATACAGCCTCAGTCCAATCCTAATGTCAATGGAAGCCTCAACACTGAGCACGCGAATTTCAACATGAAAAAAAAATCCATTAAAGTATAATTAGTGAGTCTTAGACATAAGCGGAAACGGGCCTACAAAGACATTGTCGTCATTTAAAATAGTTCTCTCTTCTTGTTCTATCTTTATATTCTCAACAGACAATTTGAGGAAAAGCCCTAACCACCTGGAACAAAAGGAGTATTCGGAGCCCCAGAAAATCAGTTCAGTGAGTAATGGGACCAAATTCAAATGGAGCCAAACTCAACTTCGAAGGAACATTGTTGGGGGGCGGCTGACCCAGGTGACTCCCCCTCCCCCCAAATTGATGATTCTGAGGGCTGGCAAGGGTTTTGGTCACACGATTAGCCATTTGCTCCCAAATTCCCTTACATAACATTTTCTTGCCTGGTTAGTAAAAAGGCTGAAATGATGGCAGGAGTTGTTCCAAAGTCCTATTATTCTGTCAAATAGGTTGGGTTAAACATGTAGTGATTCAGCTTGTTGGGCAGGAAAGTGCTTCCTTGTGAAATGGGAAAAGGTAAGTTTTCCCTCTATCTGGAGCCATCTTGTCCTATCTCCAGCAAGCCCGTGAACTCTAACTCTTTCCCTTCTTGTTCGCTCTTTGGCTTTGAGGTGAAAGGAAAGAGAGAATATTAAAGGTCAGCAAACAAAGACTCACAGGTGGTAAGTGGGCTTCCCTCAAGCCCCCCGTGTCCATTCCCAGCTGAGAACCACACGGCACCCGAGCCTCCTAAAAAGGGCCCCCCGGCCCTCACGAAGACTCCTTTGACCTCAATCACCGATCTGGCCGCACGAAGCATTCGTTTGACACCATTTCTTACCTTTATCCATAATTATAAAAATAATGCTTTCTAGATAAAACAAAGAGGCTGCTGGTTAAATTCTTCTCCTCAGCACGCTCATGATATGCATTCAAAGTGCGTAGCCTGGGGGTCGCCATTGTGTACACACAATAAATCTTAGTTTATCTGGAATCCAGGCAGTCATGAAGCTTGGATGACAAGAATTTTTTTTTTTTTTTTTTTTTTTTTTTTAAACAGACAGAAGTCAGGGAGGGCAGTCATTGCTCAGACAATGAGATTCAAGCAAGTGCTGTTCGGAATCTATGAGCTCCGTGGGGGAGAAGATGGATGCAGCAGGCGCACTGAGAAAGAAGGCAAGCCAGAAGGGAAAGAAGGAAGGAGGAAGCGGGGAGAGAGGCGGACACAACAAGGGAGAAGCAGAGGGGGAGAAGGAGACTGTCAGCAGGGGAGGCGAACGGGACCGGGACACGCAGGGAGACCGAAGGGGCGGGGCCGTGTTCACTGAGCCCCGAGCCAGCAAAACCAGGTAAACCGTTGTGCAGACCACATTATTAGCTGCCTACCAGATGGCTTCCGAGGGACGTGAGAACGGAAAGGCAGAAAACAAAATGTTAGTCAGTTAACACTGAAAACAAAAAGATCTGGGTAAATTTTGAGAAGCGTGAGACTAGAAACCTGGTAGGCAGACGACCAGTGTCTATACATCATACGTGATGTGTAGGACCTATGATATAGAGCACATTTGTCCCCAAACCAAGGTGACGCGATTTCAAATAAGGTCGTTTCGAGCCAACCATAATTCATGCTCCTGATGGTGACCCAGAAACAGGACAGGAACCGAAAGGAAAGTTCTAAATTTTCAGAGAAAGGTGAATGATATTTGTGTTTTGAGGAGTGAATGCAGTTTGCATGGGAAGTGTACGTTGCTGTATTCTAGCTTCTGGAAAACTGTGGATCCACGCATGGAAGACAGACGAGGACAACGATCCAACAGCCTGAACGGGTGTGGGGAGGAGACCCCGGGCGGCGAGGTGTCCTAACAGGGAATCATAATTGTTCTCATCAGTAGCGCCAGCTGGAGACCAGGCCTGGCTGTGACTACTTCCTGTGTATTTCCTTACTCAATTTCCACAATATCTCTATGCAGTGTATTTTATCATTAGCCCAATTTTGCAGACTGAGGCTCAGTTGGAAGTAAATTATCCGAGCAAATCATTAGGAGAACCAGGATTCAGACCCAATCTGGCTCAGGAATCCATGTTCCCAGCTCGTATGTTATATTCTATGTCACGGCTGCACAGTCTTCGTTTATACCTCGGTCTTCCTCTTGCATGTTTGTTTGCAAACTGACCCCCAGACCAGAGAGCAGGCCGACACAGAAGAAACAGAGCTGCCTCTTCTGGTGCAGACTGCCAGGCGGCAGGTGTACTAAGCGGGGAATCTTACCTAGAGGCATGTCCCCGGCGACACGAGCCAGTGGCTCTCAGCATCCTTAAGGGGCCTCACTCACATATTCAGAGCAGGCCTCAAGAACACCTTGAACACAGCTCCCACTACCGAACCACAGGCAGAAGGCGCATTCCACGGACAGGGGACGGGTGAGGTGCTCCAACTGCACACGTCCAACTCACGGATCCTGTGGAGGTCATGCCTTCTCGATGACCTTCTGCAACACGATCGGTTGAAATCAGCAGGTGGGGTTGCTCAGGATATTTGAGGGAGGTCAGCTGCCCGAGGGCTTCCTTCCTGGACTGGCCGTGCCTCGTTCCTGACTCTGGTGGAGGAAGGATGCGTCCTTCTTTGGCAGCCTCTCCCGGGCCCTCCTCACTTCTCTACAGAGGCGTGAGGCTCCCTTGGTCCACTTCCATCCCCGGACACACACCACTTTCTGGTAAGTTGAATTTTGGATCTCCTTCTCATTTGGGTTCCCTCCTTGCTCTAATATCAAGAACAAATCGTGGCTTTGTTCTCAGTGGGGCATCCACTGGCATATTTTAGTATTTCCTTGCCACAGAGCAAGAGTTGCCCCTATTTTTATTAAAGAGATGGTTTCGGTCCTCCCAGTGGTTTCTGGGGCTGGGAGCCGAACGCCTGTGCTCTGTTGCTCTCCCACCAGGTCTCTCTCCTCTCCCGCCTCCCCTTTCTCTCTCTGCTGGTTCTTGACACATTCTTCTCTTTTGTTGTCCAGTACGCTTCTTTCTCATGGAGGCTCTCCAGATGACCTCTTCCCGTACTCCTTTTCCATCCTCTGCTCCCCCAGCCTCTCGTACTTCTTCCTCTAGACCCTCTCCTGGTGGCCCTGTGCACTCAAGTTCTTGCCACCATCCTCACGTCCATGGTACTCGGTTCAGGGTCTCCAGCCAGATGAAGCTGGAGACAATTTTGCACATCCAGCTCTCTTCTGGGTCTCATAGACCAGAAACCACACAAGTCCTCTGAATCCTCTAGCTCCGGCTCTTCAACGTGGACCGGGTCCTATGGGATTTGGTATCCTCTCTCCCTGTTCCCTGATGCACTGTGTCCCCTGCTTTCTGCCCAGCTCCATCTTGAATAACCTCATCCCCTGCCTGCTGGTAAGTAGCCTTCTGGGTAGGAAATATTACCTGATCGGTAGCATGTGAGGCCTTTCTGGCATAAATACTCCCACCATAGCCAACTGCAAACGTATATGATGTCGTTGAACGTAGCGTTGAGAAGAGGTGGATAGTAGCCACAATTAGACGGTGTTTTCACCAGACATGTACGATAGGAAAAAAACTCAAGGGCACAGATGACCGTAAATTGAGGCAAAATAATCAGGGAGCGGTACATTTTTAAATATTTATTGTCTTCATTTTTAATATGATTTATTCAATCACAAACTTACATAATTTACGTTTTAGTAATTATAATTAAAATAATTTTGATGATTTACTATTTAATAATTCATGACCGCATGTAACAGGCTGCTTGCAAGATGCCTGAACATTTAATGATTGGTCCTCATGAGCCCACTCAAGCCAGCTCCAGGGCGCCCATGACCCCTTTCTCAGAGACCCCGCCTCTCCACCGACATCTGTTCAATGCTTATATTTCCTTTAAGAGTCAGCTCTGCTCATGTTGGGAATACACCCGTCTTCCGTCTCCATCATTGCTCTTACACGGCTCATGTGGCCATGATCTGTCTCTCCACCTGTCTCTCCCCTCCTTCTGCAAGAGCTTCTTGAGGGCAGGAGCAGTGTCCCCTTCATCTTAATCCCAGTACAGTGCCTGGTACCTAGCTGACGCTCTGTGAATTGTTGAAAAAACTGATGATGTCTTTCCTGTTCGCTTCCTCCTTCCCTCACCCATCTCCCTTCTGATTCACTAAGGCTATGGGCTGCATTACAGAACAGTGAGCCAGGTCTCAATGAAACCAATGTTTCATTGGTTCATCAACCTGTGGGTTGCATTAGCTGACACAATAGACTAGAGCATCTGTAGCTATGCATAGTTTACTCATATGTTGGAGGTAGGAAAGGGCATATTCTCCCAACCAGTCGCCAGACATGGAGTCCCCTTGTCCATGACTGCCATATTTGTGCTGTAGGATGCAAATTTACCACTTGTGGGAAAAGGATCATTTAAAACAGTTGTACATTGGATGTCCTTCGGCCCTCTATGCTCAAACCTAGTCTTTTCCACTGAATGAGATGAACATCTTAAGTCATCATGCTGACTGACAGAAAACCAGAACAGTCCACCAGGAAGCATTCTCTGGTGGGCCTGAACAGAACAGCGAGTAAGCGTCTGTTATGTAACAGGTGTATTAGCAGTGGGAATGGGTCAGTGGAAAAGGAGTCTATAAATGTACTCATGGTGCTGGTGATGTTTTTTCAATTTTTCAAGTGAGCGCTTGTTGTTTTAATGACACAGACTCTAATTCCTCCGCATTTTTCGAGTTGCTCACATCTCTGGTAGCTGATTAACCGCCTAGGCTATTATCTCCGGATACCGAATTCACCGCACATCTGCAGAACTTAGCCCCAGCCTCACAGGGAAGTGGTAGCTGCGCGTTCTCTAGAATTGTTATTTTATGCTTCACTGGGATGACTTGTTTATATAACGGAATCTCTTTGTTTTCTAAGAAGATTCAGCAGTTCCATTAAGCAATAGCAGAAGCAGTAGTCACTTCTTCAGAACAGACTTCAATGTGAGCAAGATTTATATTTCACAAATAAATATTTAAAAGCAAATCATAACAGAGTGAAAACCAACACTATCACACATACCCAAACTACGCCAGCTAGTCTGGGCCCATGTCTCGTAGGAATTAAGTGTTTATAAAACCTATGTCGATTTTACTCTGTCTCTAAAGACAAGCTCAGTGTCTTTAAGATTCTGCCTGCACACACATATTGGTCTGAAAAGCGACCGCAAAAGCCCGAGGTCACACGAATTTCATCTGAGTGACCTTAGCCTTTTGGTTTTAATTTTTTGAATTTAATTTGAATTCGAGTAAGTAGAATTTGAAAGAACTGGACTCGACCTGAAAATATTGAGACTTCTTTAAAAAATCTGTTTTTATAGGGAAACATTATTTCTTGCCTCTGCTGGGTATAAATGTGTATGTACTCTGCGCATACAGTCGCTCTTTGTTACAGTGGATAATGGGTCACACCTGAGGTGAACAGAAGTTTCCCAAGAGTCTGAGGTTCACGAGCAGAGGTGTGGTGTGGGTGATGGGGGTAAAGTTGTTCTCAGTAGACGTTTCAGAAAGAGAGCTGTGCCTCATAATTAGTCTGAAAGCCAAATTATTCCCACTGGAGAAGGACAGAAAGGCATGCACAGGCTCTTCCCACGTCTTTGCAAGCAACATCTTGGGAGACCTGACTGTTCATTCTTGTCATTCTTGACAATTCTGGACTAGAGATGATCCCATGGCATGACTGGGGCTCTTGAAAAGGGAAACTGTGGAACGTATTTTTGTGAGGAAAATCTAGACACGGTCTATGGAGTCAATAACTAATTGTTAAAGCAAGGAAGGAAGGAAAAGAAGAACTAAAAGGAAAGGACTTTTTCACTCAGACAAGAGCCACAGGAGTACTTAACCCTAAAGATGGAAACAGCAAATGACCTTTGGTGAGGGATATTTTCTGAACGTTTCAAGCAGGATTTGACTGCTTGATGACGCTTCAGACGGCTTGGAAAAACCGCTCTTGTGAATGAGAACTACCCACCCACCCCCACTTAAAATGAGCAAAGCCTTAAATCAGACAGTGTCTCTGGCCAGGTGGAATATTTCAACCACGCACTTCCTGGCCTGCACCCTTTAGAGCAATTGTATTTCATAAATTTCAGGAACGTGCCTGGAGCTGGTGGGTGAGACACGGGAACGTCATAAATCTGGGCACAGTGGCTTCTCGTTCCCAAATTCAAGGCTCTCAAGTGCTAGTCTTGGCACAACTAGAATTCATGCCACAGAGCAGTCTCCTGCAGGTGGAAGCTCAGTACCTTGGATTTATTTCTTGCCGCCATCCTTGAGAAGCGGTGGCGTAGAGGAATGCGGAGAGTGCTCTCCTTTGTCTGCGCCCCATAAAAAGCTACACGGAGGCGCTGTCCAAGGCAAAGATACTTCAGTTGGAATGTTCCACATTCTGTGGCCAATGCTGGGTTCCTCCTGAGCAGATACACACGAGCACAGGGAGATGACACTGACCCCCTATCTTCAGGGTGAGGCCCTCGGAGAAACGGCGATGGAGTGACCGAATGCCTTCCTTGCACCGTTGGCCTCATCTCAGTTGCTCGCAGACCAAATCGAACGTTTTTCCAGAACTTCCCCTCACCCCCATTTACAAAAGTAATACATGTTCATTCTGGATTTTTGGAAGTTCAGACAAGTATAGGAAGAAAATTTCCTTTGCTTTCCCCATGGGTCCACGCAAAAACACGTCTTTTGCCATGTATTGCATTTTGTGGATTAGGCGTAAAGAGAGTACTCTTCTTAGAGACTAGTTTCAAGATGACTAAAAGGACCTGAAAGGAGTGGAGGGGGGCTGTACCACTTCACCACATTTCCAACTCTCTTTTGGGGGGAGAAGATGGGGATCCTCGGTGTCCTGGCATTGATGAACATGGTACACGGTTAGCTTCCCGTGAAATACAACAGTTACTACCCCATTCAAAGCGCTTCAAATGTCTGCAAACACTTGACGGGTCACTTGGTGCATCTTCTGAGGAGGAACCCATTCTGTTTAAGGACAATGAGTGGAGAAGAACATCTTGGGCAAGCCATGGACCTTTCATATCCAGTCCTCCAACATGCCATGTTCCAGAGATCTTCCAGGACTGGGTCAATGATGTCCTTGATGTTTGACTACCCTCCTTGGAGGCAGTATATCATTTCCTTCATGTGTCAGTCATTCCACAGTACCATAGAAGGACCAACTGCATGTTGGCAAAGAAAACATGCTTCTGGTCAAGGGGCTGAGGAAAATCTATTGCCCACTGGATTGCTAATGGCTTCCTGAAAAGTGTCAGAGATGAAAGACAAAGTGTAGGGTTCTTTAGGTTAGTCCCAATGTTTTTTTTTGTTTTTGTTTTTTTGTTTTTTGTTTTTTTTAATACTCTGCTTCTTAGGAATAAAAACTTCCATCATAGACTTATGGACGATAGCCACTGAAACTGTCCTCAGACCTTGGACTGGGGCTCCCGAATCCCACATAACTGTTTCTTCTCAGTTATGTAACTGAAACTATCTGACCTTGTGTCAGGACCCCTAGAACTCACGGACTGTGGGTTTTCTAGATCTTTTTTTTTAAACTGTGTTAGATGTTAACAGTCACTAGGTTCAATGAGGACAGGTAGAAAGTACATCATTTTCGGCCAACAGCAGGCATGAATCAGAGTTGTGATACTTGGGACCCAGACTCCAACCCAGCCAGGATGAATGAGGCGAAGGCAACACAGGAGCTGGCTCGACCCATCTCTTCTCTACTCTGCACAGCGATGTCTTTGCGACCCGTCTGTTGGTGTGGATCTGGCTGTCATCTCTCTGTCTGGCCTCCTGTGGGTGGCATTCCTTTTGGACTATTCCTGTGGCTCTGATGCTGCCTTCCTCCAGCGCCACCTTTGCTCCCTGTCTTTCCTGGGTGAGGCACAATGACATTGAGAGAGTGTCAGCCCTTCCCTGAGAAGTCATCCCAGCAGGAAGAAAGAGCCTCTGGCTCCATAGCTCTAGCTAGAGTTGAAGAGCTGGCTTCCCTTTGACCCTCAGCTCGCTTCCCCTTTTCACCCAAGTTTGTTGGGAAGGTCAGTAGTGCGGTACATTTTGAATTCAGAAATCTGGAGTCTGGATTGCTCTCAATGCAATGGCTGAGCTGTATGATTAAAAAAAAAAAAAAAAAAAGTTAGGCCAGGAGTTGAGCAGCCCTAGTGCTAGTCTTGTCTTTGCCAAGAGTCACCGCACCTGACTGAGATGGAGTGTAACTGCTTGGTCAAGTGGGCACTCTGTGCCTGAATCACAGGGGGCTGCCACTCTCAGACGGAAGAACAGATGTGGGAGTGACTGTTCAGGTGAGGAAATGGCCTGGGGGAAATCTTGAGCCTCTTCTAAAGTTCTGCAGCAAGGGAATGGCTGCCTCACAAGGAAGTGATTTCCTCCCAAAGTGGGAGGAAATCAAGCAGAGGTCAGTTGACTAGGTGCCCAGGATGCTATAAAGGTGGAAGACTTGACTAAGAGCCTGTACTCTTTCGTTGGTTTCCCAAGACGATTTTCCTGGCTTTTGCCAAAGGTGGTGACTCTTGGCACTGACCTGGAGTCCTCACCCAGACTCTGCATCCTGTGGTTTTGCCTCAAGTCTGGAGTGCTGGGTCGCCAAGGGGCAAGGTCCCTGAGCACAGGGCACTTTTCTTATCTACCCTCCTCTCCTGGCGTCTATTCCTGAGCTCCTGACCTAGCGAAAGTTCCAGACTGTTTTCTAAACGGTTAATGGCGTGCTGGCTTCTTTGATCTCAGTTGCGAGCTAACTCCTGTCTCAAATCCAAGGTGGCTTGACTCAGTTACAAAACCTGTTGGGAGAGGGGAAGGGGTCCCCACGATACCGACAATGAACATCATTTGAATCTCAGTTTTATCATCCAGGTGTTTTGATGTAAGATAATACAGATTCAAGGCAGACATTTCAGGCCTGTGAGGGTAGCTTATGGAGCAGGACAGATGGAAAGACAGGACAGACACGAGAAAGCCCGTCAGCCAGCCAGCTGGACGGGGAGTCGTCCAGCAAAGCTGCCAGTGGTCGAGAAGCCCCAAGGAGCGATCAGCCCTTATCTTGGCAATTTCCCTAGTTTTGAGGTAGCCTGACTAAGCAGACAGAGAAACACGGTCACTCCATGAGGGGACTGCCTCTTTGGAGATATATTCATGGTTCATTTGACAAAGCAAAAACAGGGACCAACACACCCCAAACTGATTTTGTTGGTAAACATCACCCAACTGTTTTCTTATTAATTTACCTTGGCAATACCTCTCCATTATGTAATTATGTGGGATTTCAGACCCATATTTACTTCTATCCCACACACACCTTATGTTACCTCTTCTTTCTACTACCATAATGAGAGAAAGGACACACTTTTTTTTTTTTTTTTTTTTAGTTTCTGCAGAACCTCGAATAATCATATTGTCAGGTGAGACAGATGTCTACTCTGAAACCCTGGGTGACTGGAGAGTGCAGGGGTGAGACCAGGGTTGGGGTAAGAGGAGGTCATGACCGAAAAGAGAAGCAGCGGAATGGGGAACTCCTATTCAGCAGGTAAGCAGTAAGCAGGCATGTCCTGCCCACAGGATGTGCAGCATAGATGTTTCTGGAAAATCTAGAAGATATCTGGAAGAGCTAGAAAAAGCAAAGTGGCAAGTAGATAGTATGAAAGAACATAGTTTCAAATAGTCACATTGCTTCTTAGGGAGGACTGGACAGTTCTGGGCCACTATGGTGTCTGATCAGGGAAAGAGGGGAAGTTGAATCCTCTCCTGGGGGAAAGAGGAGAGCATTAGAGACAGAATGGGGGAAATTCAGGAACAGAAGCCAAACAGTTTGCTAGTATACTGCAGCTCTCTATAGAGCAGCATTCTGACCTGAGCTGTAGGGACAGGGAGGACATCCAGGAGATTTTCTTCACCTGGATTCTGATTCATTTGCTTTGGGTAGGACTCTGAGAATGGTCCCAGAACCAGAAGCATCTGCATCACCAGGGAATTTGGAAGAAATGCCTATTCTCAGGCCCTAGTCCAGACCTGCTAAACCAGACACTTACCTCCCAGTGTTTTAGCAAGCTCTTCCATGTGTGTGTGATGCCCTCCAAAGTTTGAGAACCACTGTGCTAGAGATGTAGGAAACTCAGGATGCTCCTTCTCTTAAAAGCAGCCCCCCTCCACTGTTCCTCAGAAATGCCATCCCAGTCCTGTTTCCCGCATCCAGGCTTGGAACCCTGAGGGTCCCACCCCAGTGGAGCAGGGCAGGCATAGACCGACTCACTCAGGGGCCCTAGTCACCTAGGAGCTTTGCAGACAAGACGGTTTGACAGCAGGTAGAAGTCGAGTGTCCTCGAGAAGACAGCCCTTTTTCTCATTTGTACAAAGGCAGGGCTTAGTCCAACAGTGGGGCTCCTTGCGAGACTCTCTTCTCCCCCTCTGCTTCCCAACCAGTCGTCCAGTCCTGCAGCTGCGCTATCTGCGGAACTGACCCGAATCCACCCGGATGTCCGCTGTCCCGACCCCCACAGTCAGGTGCCTCGGCCCTACATCTTAGGTTGCTACAGTGACTCCCTTACCCCACCCCCCGCCCCCACACGGCCGCCCTTGCTTCAGTGTCCCCCAGCCCCACCGTCTGTCCTCCACACCGCCCGGCACCTGTCCGTCCCTCCCCACTGCAGGTCCCCTCCCTCCCGTGCATGCTCGGCACCTGCCAGCACGCGTGTGCAGACGCGCGAGGCACAAGAACCTTCGCCAGGTGGTTCATTGCGCTTGGGGTAAAGTCCACGCTGCCCAGCCTGGTGTCCGGAGGCCTCCTCCCGCTGGCCTCTCCCTCCCCCCAACCTTATCTCTCACGAGCCTTCATCAACCCTCCTCCCCAGCCAAACTGGTCCACTGGCAAACCCCCGATAAGATAAGCAAGTAAAATTAGAGCCGGCGAACCCGGAACAGGTACAGGCAGCCACGCGGGGGTCAGGCGGGGACAGTTTCAGAAACTTCACACGCTCAGGGGTCTGGACGCTCTCGGGCCTTCGAGTTCAGTAACTCCATACTGGGATCACGTGGAGAGGGGTCCGTCCTAAGGGCGCAAGGGCTCCACGGCTCTTTCTCTGTACCTTTTCCTTTCCGTATGGGCTTTGGGGAGACTTTGTGGTTATTTCAGCTAACTGGTACATTTCACAGAAAGACAGTCAAGTGCTTGGATGATGGGGACAAACCTCAATTTATCTCGGGTGCTCCTGCAGAAAGCCCGCCCCTTTACCTTCCTAACCCGAAGAGCGCTATTGCCATCTGGTGGCTGCTACCTGAAACACAGGCATTCATTCCTTCACGCCTGTCACCAACACCTACTGAGTGACAGCAGGCTTTCTCCTGGCCACTGGGGCTACACTGTAGAAGCTGAGTCACATGCCCTCTGTTCTCAGAAGGCTTACATCTAGAGTACAGATAGACAACTAGTCAGGCAACATCAATGGAGAAAGCCTGGGATGGTATGGCAGCACACAAAAGCACAGCTCATCATCGTGGGTAGTCCTGGAGGGCTTCCTTGAGGAGGTGACATCTGAGTTTTGCAGACAAGATGGGGGTTGGGGACATGAGACTATAGAATGGCACAAGGCCTGTCATGACTCCAGTGGGCAGGGAAAAGGCAGCCTGGGACCTCATCACACAAACCAGTGTGGATGAGGAGGGTGGGGGGAAGGTAGTACCAGTAAAGCCAGAGCTTGACAGAATGTTCAAGGTACAAAACTGACTTCTTCAGGTGGAGTAAATATGTCTGATTCACATAGTCCATTTGGGGCGTGGGGGGTTGATTCAAGCAGAGCCACATCTTAAGACAGTCTAGTTAGGCGGACTAGTCTAGTCTAGTTGGTTCTAGATGAGAATCTTACAGACACGGCTCCGACGGGTTCACAGAGCTGTGGGAAAGCTCCTGGCTGAGACTTCAGCACGGAACCGCAGCTGACAGCGAGTGCCATGGGACATGGGCTGGGGAGAGAGCCAGAGCACCGCCAGACAGCAGCATCCTCTCATCTTACAGGCTGCTTGCCCTTTGTCCCTGATCCTGAACTGACTATTGGGTTTGGCCTTTTTTGGGGGGAAGGGGGCTCAGTCATGCCACCTTCCACCCTGTTCTAGTAGCTGGCTTCCTCTGCAGAAATCGTTGGACTGAGAGCATACCCAGGATGGGACCTACCTGGGACAGGAATGCTATGTGTTCGCCAGACTTCTCTCTCTCCATTTCCAGCCTCCTCTGCAGGTAGGTGCGGCCACGTCTGAATTGTGGCCAAGGACATCAGGATAGCTGATAAACATGCCACTCCCAGGCCTGACCTGTAAAAACCTTCCTCACACCTTTTCTCTTCCCTTTTCCCCTTCACCAGCTGGTTGAGGACGACCCAGCAGAGGCATCTGCCGGGTAGTGGGTGGCGGGGCCCCAGAACGGAAGGAGCCCGAGTCCCCAGTCACTGAGCGGAAGGCTGTGTGAACGCCCACATTTGGACTGTCAGGTGAGTAAGCGATAGATTCCTGTAGGGTTAAGCCCTTGAGACACGGGGGCTTCTTGTTACTATTTCTATTCTATCCATTCTCTTTCCCTTCCCGCCCCATCGGGATTCCGGTCTTGTTTCTGTATTGCTGTTCTGGGGCCTGGGATCCCACTACTGGCTTATGTATCTATTTCCTTGAAAGCACTGCTGCCAAAACTCCTGATTAACTTCGGCTTTGGGATCCCCATCATCAGGTCCCGCGCATGTGTCCCCATGCCCTCTTTCCTCGGCGTGGGGACTTTGCGGTACTGACTTGCTGGGAATACCACAGAAGCCATGCATCAGACTCTGGATTCTGCTTGTTGGGTGGGCAGGCAGTTTGTCTCCACAAGGCCTGCCCCACCTCCAGTGATAGGAGGTGAGAAATGGCTGATCTGGGCACTGGCTTGCCTGAAAGTTCCAAGACTCGCCTTAAGGCAGTCAAGACATCTGCTGACTCTCCACGTTCACAGGCGCAACACTGTGAGATCACCGACATGTAGCCACAATCAGCCACACGGCATGCCAGGAGAGATCCAATGATAATTTTTGGAAGTACTAACATCTGACGAGCTGAGATCATGGGTGACACAAATTGACAGAGAAGCGGAGATGTGAAAGACATAGAGTGGGTCATGTCTGATTAGCGGTATCAAGAGCAGCCTGTGGTCAAGGGCATCTCCCGCCTTCTGATGAAAGGCACAGTCAAGGTCTGAACGGTAGCCCAGCTTCAGGGCCCCCACTGTGTGACTGGGGCGCCTGGTGACCTGTGGATGTTAGACTGTCATCTGATGAGCTCCACACTCATTTTAATAGTGAAAGCAGATGGGACAGAGTTGGCCTGAATAGCATTATGTCACTCTCCTGCTTGAAGCCTTTCCTTCAATGGCTCCCTGCTCCTTTTGGAAGGAGGGAGTACATTTTTCACAGGCCCCAGCAGATCTTAGGTGTTCTGACCGCTAGCTAGCCTCCTGCAGCTGCCAAAGACTTCCACTGGCACTTGCTGGGTGGGCCCCAGTCTTGCTGGCCTCTGCGATCTTCGAGCACACCCAGCACGGTGCCAGCACCTGGCACAGACTCAACAGAGAAACACTGATGGCTACACTGAAACGCACAGAGCCCTGAGAAACCACTGCAGTTGGGGTCGGGGGAGCAGAGAGCGGTGACTGGAGTAGATCCTGCTCTAGATACGAGCTCTATGAGATTGAAGACCTGTAGCTTGTTTGCCTCACGAGGGTGTTCCCATCGCCCAATGCCGGCCACTTGCCAGTGTGTTCGTGGAGCCAGTGGAGTGAGCGTAAGAACGGACGGGTGGGGCACCTGCATGGCTCCGTCGGATAAGCGGCTCTTGATTTTGGCTCAGGTCATGATCTCAGCGTCCTGGGATCAAGCCCCGCCTGGGATTTGGGGATCAGCTGGGAGGACTGCTTGGGGATTCTCTCTCTCCTTCTCCCTCTGCCCTTCCCATTGCTTGCTCTTTCTCTCAATGAGTGAATAAATCTTTAAAAAAAAGTGGATAAAGGGAGTAGTGACCAGAATGAGCGAGACCTCACAGGTGGAAACAACAGCAGTCGGTGATTAACGGACGGATGTGGTGGCGGGGGGGGGGGAGGAAGAGTCAAGGATGAGCCCCAGTTTCCGACGTGGAGCAGAGTGGAAGGAGGAGTGACTTACTGACATGGGGAGCACGAGATGAGGGTGAAGTGTCTGTTAGCGTCTGTGGGATATCTGGGAGCAGGGCACCGGCAGGCAGGGGATGAATGTCTGAGCCTTGGCCCCGAGAACGGGGCTGGGAGAACAGATTCGGGACTGACCGGCTCACAGATGCTAATTAAAGCCGCGCGAGTGTACGCGCTCGCAGTGTGACAGGCGGTGTGGTCGCACAATGATACGTGAAGTGTGGTCCCTGCCCTCACAAGCAACACAAAGTCAAGATGCGACATAGATCTTACAACTGTTCGCGAACCTGTCCGTGTCTCCATAGCAACCTCGAGGAGAGGAGAGAGTTCTGTCCTCATCGCGGGAGGGGAAACCCGCACAGATGGCCGCTGTCCCCCACCCCCGCCTCCTGGTGCAGGAGGTGGCTTCACTTCACGCGGGTCCCCCCGTAGTGGCACCTGGAAATCCTGTTCCAGTCGGTGCAAACCTGCATCTTTTCCCACCTCACACCTCTCAGGCATGGGGCCGAAGAGATGACGGAGAAGGCTGCGTCAGCCCTGCCCAAGCCTCCTTCTCCCTGGTTCTGCCTCTCCACGCCCGCCGCTCGGCCACAGCCATTCTGGGGGTGGCCGTGATGACCCACGTTGCCAAATCCAAAGATGCTTCGGCAACCACCTCACTTGACCCTTCTGCAACATTCACGCCCTTGGCCATTTCCTGCTCCTTCCAACCGTCCTCCCGTGGCTTTGGTGAAAACATCCCCAGACCGCATATGAAGTGCTCGCAGTGTGTCATGAGCTCGGCTGAGCAGCCCCACGGGCACCCTGGTTTCCTCATGACCACCTTGGGAAGCGCGTACCGCTGTCCCCACTTCACAGATGACAAACTGAGGCACCGAGGGGTTCAGTAACTTTCCAAGCTAGAGGACTCTTCAAGGAGCCGGGTCACTGGAAAACCAAGCGCTACATCCTCGCGCAGGAACACGGGGTCCCTCTGCGGGGTTTCCTGCTCTCTCAGACCATCCCTCTCCTCAATTGCTTTTCAAGCTCCGTTTGGACACCATCAACCCCCGCTGCCATGCCCCCGCTTCCCCCAAAGTTGCTGTTCCTAGTGTTTCTCCCATGACCTGCTTTTAAACACCCGACCTGTTCTCTGTGGCCATGTCGTCCTTATGGCGGCACCCCCTCCACGTACAGATGGCTCTCGAAACGAAAAGCCTTGCCTGCTTCAGAGTTCTCTCCTGATCCGGCTGCCTTCTAAGGACCTTCACCGGTGTGGCCACCAGGAGCTCGGCAGTCTCACCCCTGAAGCCACACTCATTCCGTGGTACTCATTCCTCTTCCCCAGTCCTTTTTGTGGTGCATGGCACGCATGGTCTCAAGCAACGGAGCTCGAAATTGGGGCGTTATCCTCAACAACCCCTTCTTCTTCACTCCCATACTCCATCAATGACCAGCTACGGTCGATCCTGCCTTCCCAGCCATCCCAAAGCACAGTCTTCTCTTCCCCATTTCCAGCTCCACGGCTTCATGCAGGCCAGTATCTCTTACCTCGATGGCCAAGCAGCCTCTTTGCTGGTCTCCCCACCTCAGGTCTGACCCATCCCATCTGCCTCCTGAGGGAAGTTTCTAAAAACAAGTCTCATCGTGTTATTGCTCGACTTAGGTCCTCCTCTGGCTTCCCATGGATCCTAGAATAACGTGTAAACTTTTTGGCATGGCCCGCAATGGTTTGCGTGACCTGGTCTCTGAGCACCTGCCCCTTCTCCCTACTTGCTGCGGCTTCCTATACCTCAGGGCAAGAGTGAGCTGTGTTCTCTCCGCTAAGCACATCTGTCCCATTCTCATCACTTAGTGACGTCACCTGTCCAGTCTAAAGATAACGTGTCGTCTGTTCAAATTTTTACCAATCTTCTCCCTCCTGTTTTTGCCCCCCACCCCCACCCCGTACATACTTGTCACAGTATCTTTCACACTGAGGACACTTAAATATTTACATTTCTGCTTCCCTATCCTGGGAGGAACATTTGTTGGTGGCGAGACCTAGGTCTTCTACATTGGGATTCAATTCCTGGAGCCCAGGACTTAGCAACTGTTCAATAAATGTTTGTTAAAGAATGGATGAGCCCCCCTCCTCTGACCCCACATTCTCAGAAATTGGACGGAGAAGCTCTAAGATACTGGATGGAGTTGAAGAGCTTGTTTTCCCCTTCCAGAAGGGGCCCTAGTGTCATCTGCAAGGAGATAAAACAGCTCATGGGTGCACACCATTCCTGCATCTTCCTTAACTGTAGCAGCTCTGTGCCCCAGGGGGGAAACATAAAGATAAACTGTATCCCGACCATGGGCTGGCTTGGTGAACTATATGCATTTTTAAGCCAAAATGTGACTTTAGATTTAAGGGCAGAAATATTAGGTTTCAAGCCAGAAGATGGGGGCCTGAGCCTGGCCTCCAGATTTCAGTCCTGTTACATCTCTGAGCTCCAGCCTCCTGCTCTCAGAGCCTGGGAATGAAAGGTCTTGCTTACCTACCCCTCTGGGCTGCTCTAGGCTGAAATGAAGTTCTGTGTAAATGTTCTCTGAACTTCTATGGTGCTGGATAAGCACCCATTGTCCTTTCACTCAGGGCCCTACTGGGCAGGGAGAATGTCTCCTGTGCCTCAGACCGCCCTGAGACATCAGGCTTCGGGCAGGCCAGCTGGGAGCCTTCAGCAGAGAAGGCAGGCACCACTCAGACATCTGCATAGGCAGTTTTTAAACACAGAGAACATGGAGGAAATACCACAGAATTTATGGAGTGAAAGCTTTAAAAAGAAACACAAGACTTAAGTCAAAACAGTTGACTCAACTCTGGGGGAGATGTCTGCCTGGATGTAGGAAAAAAAAGGGATGGACTTGGGGTGGGTTGAGACAGAAGGAGCAAAATTCTGTGGGGTGTCCCACCAAGTAGGGTAAGTGGGCAGCTCGACACACAGCCTGAGGGAAGGAGAATTGAAACTACCTCTGGGTGGGGGGGGGGAAGCATCCACCAGCCTCTTTGGAATGCATATCTTTGGGTGCCCCCCTCCCACTTCGAAGACTGTCGCTTGGGATGTCCTTCCCCAAGGCCATAGCGATATGTACAAGGATGTTCATGGCTGCCTCATTTGTAGTTGGGAATGATTGGAAACAATTCAAATGTCATTCGGCGAAGTCAGGCTGAATGAGTCAACACGACTGTTCTGTGGGATCTGAGGAAGCCAGTGATGTACATCTATCTCTAGGTGTGACGCAGAAGGCTATGCATGCCATAGTAAGTGAAAAAGACGAGTTGCGGGAGGGCACGAGTATGATGATCTTGTTTTTATAAAAACTAAGAATATACCTCCATTTGTATTTGCACAGAAAAGGATGTAAGAGGATATGTGCTAATTTGTTGACAGAGTTCATCTCTAGGAATTACAGAATTTTTTAAGAGAGTCCTAGAAAGTTGATTTTTTAAAAATAGATATACCATTGAAAAGAAAATTCAGAG
Organism: Mustela putorius furo; assembly: GCF_011764305.1. NCBI lineage: Eukaryota > Metazoa > Chordata > Mammalia > Carnivora > Mustelidae > Mustela > Mustela putorius. Next base: position 92,657,305 of record NW_025421998.1, read on the forward strand.
AGTAAAGGCCTAATGTTTAATTATAATAAGCATCTTGGCGACAGTCTGTCCTTCACTGTGGAAAACCCCCAAAATGTCTCTGCATTGCATCATAGATTTCAAAATTGTGATACATTCCTAATCATGTTACTCTCTGATAAAAAAATCCTTGCTCTTGTTCATCTCTGATCCTTCCACTAAATTTTGGCTAATTTACTATCTGGAATCACTGAGTTTTATCTCTGCTTTGATGCTGGTGTGGAAAGGGGGGGGGTGCTGATGTCTCCCAGCCTTCACAGCTCTCCCAAATCACACCTCACATAGGAAGGGCTCCAGAAATACCAATCAGAGAAAGGAATGAATGAACTCAGTCACTTGGGGAGCTGGCAACCCCGCAAGGAAGTCAGACAGCTCTGAACTGGCCACTGGGATTCAGAGATGCTCTGGGAACAAGGTAGGACCTGTGCCGGCTCAGGCTGTGGGGTGAGCAGCGTGTTCCAGATGAAGAGCCTGAAGAGGGAGATGGGAGAACCACGTTTTATCCCTACGGGATTTTGTGCCCGTCACTTTCCCCTTCTGGGTTTTTATTCCCTCTGTAAATGAGAGTTGGGTTCCATCACATTTCTCAAAGCACGTTCCTAAGAACCACATCCGGATGTGCTCATGAATACCCCTTCACAAGAATTCTGTGGTCACAGAACGATGCCGTTCCCTGCATGCCACTCTCTGAGCTTCACAAGGCACATTAGCAAGTTCAAGTCTCTGAAAGGTGGCTCAGGAAATACGCTTACTTATCGATGCTTACACCAGCATATTCTCATGTTTATTTCACTTTGGAATCTTAAAAAAAAATTTTTTTCCCCTGAGCTTCTCTCTGATAGATACACCGGCCTTAGTAATATCTGAGGTCCTTCCAGCTCTCTGAATCCACGGCCACAGTGATGTGCTGCTTCTACACCTGCTAGCTCTGCCCCCAGGCCCCATACTGTGGCTCCTGTGATTGAAAGCGCCATACTTCACCGGACCCTAGATGGAGCCTAGCTCTGTTTTGTTAGGGGAGGAATACACAGATCCCTTATATTCTCAGTGTAGTCCTGATCAGATATGGACCGAGGAGATGTAGACTATGGAGAGGGGAGTGGACATCAAAAGGCCTGGGCTGGAGTGTGAGGTACATAGGTGTGGCTGTTGGTGGCACCTAAATGGGGATGAAAAACAGGTAGGCACGGCACATGGCTGGAGAGAAGGGAAGTACTGGGAAGGTCCCTCGTCCTTGTGTGCTTTGCTATCCTATTTGTGGCTGTGGCTTCCCTCTTCCTCTGGATTTAAATACTATTTGTATATTGTGCCTTCCATATTTGCATATAATCTTTTGATTAGGAAAATGGGCTTTGGAGTCCTACATTCCATGTCTGAGTTTCTTTTATAAAAGGGAGTTATTACAAAGCTTTGCAGGACTGAGTGAGTTAACACATGTGAATGCTCTTAGAATAGTAACTGGCCCATAGTTGCTACTCCATAAATGGCATTGTTGTTATTCATTATTATTATTTTTGTTTTCAGCCAAGATTCTTCTCCAACTTGATAGCTCCACTCAGATGTCTCCCAGGCATTGTAGACTAAACAGGACCCAAACTGAATTCTTGATTCTTCCCACCAATATCCCATCTTCCCCATCTCACTGTCACCTCTACACATTGACCCACAGCTCGAGTCAGGAGCCTTGGAGTCAGACTTGTTTCCTCCCTCCCCTTTCCTATCATACCCCATCCACTGGGAAATTCTGTGGTCTACTACTAAATATCCCCCCCATCTTTTATTTATTTATTTTTGAGAGAGAGAGAGGCAGAGTGGCAGGCAGAGGGAGAGGGAGAAGCAGGCTTCTGGCTGAGCAGGGAGCCTGACTCAGGGCTTGATCCCAGGACCTGGGATCATGACCTGAGCCAGAGGCAGATGTTTAACCTGGGTGGGGGAGCCACCCAGGTGCCCCCTAACTATCTTTCAAATTCATCTACTTCTTTTTCCTTCCATCCCTGCTCTATCCAAGCCGGCTCATCTCGGGACAAATCAATGGTCTAAGTGTCCTTCTTGCTTTTCCTCTTGCTCTTTTCCAACAAATTCTCCACGTGCGGCCAGAATGCTTTTGCCAAATATAAATACGAGCATGTTAAAACTCTAAGAGGCACATAAAATGAAACCCACGCTTCTCACTGTGGCTTTGTGCTGTCTAGCCTCTAGTGACCATCTCCACCTCTTAGGGAAGAGATGCCTCCCTGAGCTGGTCCACGCCACCGCAGCAGGACTGGCCTCTTTCCAGTTCCCACCCCGGGAATTCCTTCCCACCTTAGAGCCTCTGTCTGTGTCACCCTGTTTCCCCAGAAGGCTTTGCCCATGGCTCTTCAATGGAGAAACTGAGCTTCAAGCTTTTCCTTTCCACAGAGATTTCCCCTGCAACACTCCCTCAGTGGGTCTCCCTAGTTGTTCTTAGACCTAGCCCTGTGTTCATGACCTTCACAGCACTGCTCTCAACTTGCAATTACTTATTTATTTGTCGACATGTTTATTGTCCCTCTCTCCCCCGAGGCATTTCCCCAGAGCCTGGGTCAACTTCCATTTTTCCAACACTGTCCACTTAGCCCAGAGCCTGGTCCCCCATACATATTGAACGAATGGATGAATAGCATGGTGAGTGAAAGACTCACTTTCTGATACACCCTCCCCATTATTAAAAGTGTAATACACTGACTAATTAGCAAAAAATGATTCAGTATACTTTGGTCAGATAAGCTCAGAGGCAGAACAAAGGACCCATGTCTATGAGCCTATGCACACAGCAAATCCTCCAACTCAGGAAGAGAATGCAGACACAAGGCAGGATCTTTGGTCACTTCCAATGGCCAGTCACCAAGGACCCCTCGGGCCCCAGGAACCAATGAACTTTGTGAGATGATGTCCTCAGGGTCACCAGCATTTTTTCTTTTTTTTTAATAAACATATAATGTATTTTTATCCCCAGGGGTACAGGTCTGTGAATCGCCAGGTTTACACACTTCACAGCACTCACCATAACACATGCCCTCCCCAATGTCCATAACCCCACCCCCTTCTCCCAAACCCCCTCCCCCCAGCAACCCTCAGTTTGTTTTGTGAGATTAAGAGTCACTTATGGTTTGTCTCCCTCCCTATCCCATCTTGTTTCATTGATTCTTTTCCTCCCAAACCCCCTATGTTGCATCCCCACTTCCTCATATCAGGGAAATCATATGATAGTTGACTTTCTCCGATTGACTTATTTTGCTAAGCCTAATAGCCTCTAGTTCCATCCACATCATCGCAAATGGCAAGATTTCATTTCTTTTGATGGCTACATAGTATTCCATTGTGTATATATACCACATCTTCTTTATCCATTCATCTGTTGATAGACATCTAGGTTCTTTCCATAGTTTGGCTATTGTGGACATTGCTGCTATAAACATTCGGGTGCCCATGCCCCTTCGGATCACTACATTTGTATCTTTAGGGTAAATACCCAGTAGTGCAATTGCTGGGTCATAGGGTAGTTCTATTTTCAACATTTTGAGGAACCTCCCAGGTGTTTTCCAGAGTGGTTGCACCAGCTTGCATTGCCACCAACAGTGTAGGAGGGTTCCTCTTTCTCCACATCCTCACCAGCGTGTCATTTCTTGACTTGTTAATTTTAGCCATTCTGACTGGTGTGAGGTGATAATCTCATTGCGGTTTTGATTTGTATTTCCCTGCTGGTGAGTGATGTGGAGCATTTTTTCATGTGTCTGTTGACCATCTGGATGTCTTCTTTGTAGAAATGTCTGTTCATGTCTTCTGCCAATTTCTTGATTGGATGATTTGTTCTTCTTTGGGTGTTGAGTTTGCTAAGTTCGTTATAGATTTTGGATACTAGCCCTTTATCTGATATGTCGTTTGCAAATATCTTCTCCCATTCTGTCAGTTGTCTTTTGGTTTTGTTTACTGTTTTCTTTGCTGTGCAAAAGCTTTTGATCTTGATGAAGTCCCAATAGTTCACTTTTGTCCTTGCTTCCCTTGCCTTTGGCGATGTTCCCAGGAAGAAGTTGCTGCGGCTGAGGGTCGAAGAGGTTGCTGCCTGTGTTTTCCTCAAGGATTTTGATGGATTCCTTTCTCACATTGAGGTCCTTCATCCATTTTGAGTCAATTTTCGTGTGTGGTGTAAGGAAATGGTCCAATTTCATTTTTCTGCATGTGGCTGTCCAATTTTCCCAAAACCATTTGTTGAAGAGACCGTCTTGTTTCCATTGGACATTCTTTCCTGCTTTGTCAAAGACTAGTTGACCATAGAGTCGAGGGTCCATTTCTGGGCTCTCTATTCTGTTCCATTGATCTATTTGTTTTTGTGCCAGTACCATGCTGTCTTGATTATGACAGCTTTGTAATAGAGCTTGAAGTCCGGAATTGTGATGCCACCAACTTTGGCTTTCTTTTTCAATATTCTTTTGGCTATTCGAGGTCTTTTCTGGTTCCATATAAATTTTAGGGTTATTTGTTCCATTTCTTTGAAAAAAATGGATGGTATTTTGATAGGAATTGCATTAAATATATAGATTGCTTTAGGTAGCATAGTCATTTTCACAATATTTGTTCTTCCAATCCAGGAGGATGGAACATTTTTTCCATTTCTTTGTGTCTTCCTCAATTTCTTTAATGAGTACTTTATAGTCTTCTGAGTATAGATTCTTAGCCTCTTTGGTTAGGTTTATTCCTAGGTATCTTAGGGTTTGGGGTGCAATTGTAAATGGGATTGATTCCCTAATTTCTCTTTCTTCTGTGTTGTTGTTGGTGTAGAGAAATGCAACTGATTTCTGTGCATTGATTTTATATCCTGACACTTTACTGAATTCCTGTGTAAGTTCTAGCAGTTTTGGAGGGGTGTCTTTTGGGTTTTCCACATATAGTATCATATCATCTGCGAAGAGTGAGAGTTTGACTTCTTCTTTGCCAATTTGGATGCCTTTAATTTCCTTTTGTTGTCTGATTGCTGAGGCTAGGACTTCTAGTACTATGTTGAATAGCAGTGGTGATAATGGATATCCCTGCCGTGTTCCTGACTTTAGCGGAAAAGCTTTCAGTTTTTCTCCATTGAGAATGATATTTGTGGTGGGTTTTTCATAGATGGCTTTGATAATATTGAGGTATGTGCCCGCTATCCCTACACTTTGAAGAATTTTGATCAGGAAGGGATGCTGTACTTTGTCAAATGCTTTTTCAGCATCTATTGAGAGTATCATATGGTTCTTGTTCTTTCTTTTATTAATGTATTGTATCACATTGATTTATTTGTGGATGTTGAACCATCCTTGCAGCCCTGGAAAAAATCCCAGTTGGTCATGGTGAATAATCCGTTTAATGTACTGTTGAATCCTATTGGCTAGTATTTTGGTGAGAATTTTCCCATCTGTGTTCATCAAGGATATTGGTCTGTAGTTCTCTTTCTTGGTGGGATCCTTGTCTGGTTTTGGGATCAAGGTGATGCTGGCTTCATAAAATGAGTTTGAGGGGGTATAGCTCAGTGGAAGAGCATTTGACTGCATAAAATGAGTTTGGAAGTTTTCATTCCATTTCTATTTTTTGGAACAGTTTCAGGAGAATAGGAATTAGTTCTTCTTTAAATGTTTGGCAGAATTCCCCCGGGAAGCCATCTGGCCCTGGGCTTTTGTTTGTTTGGAGATTTTTGATGACTGTTTCAATCTCCTTACTGGTTATGGGTCTGTTCAGGCTTTCTATTTCTTCCTGGTTCAGTTGTGGTAGTTTATATGTCTCTAGAAATGCATCCATTTCTTCGAAGATTGTCAAATTTGTTTGTGTAGAGTTGCTCATAGTATGTTCTTATAATTGTTTGTATTTCTTTGGTGTTAGTTGTGATCTCTCCTCTTTCATTCATGATTTGATTTATTTGGGTCCTGTCTCTTCTTTTTGATAGTCTGGCCAGGGGTTTATCAATCTTATTAATTCTTTCAAAGAACCAGCTCCTAGTTTCATTGATTTGCTCTATTATTATTATTATTTTTTGGTTTCTATTTCATTGATTTCTGCTCTGATCTTTATTATTTCTCTTCTCCTGCTGGGTTTAGGGTTTCTTTCTTGTTCTTTCTCCAGCTCCTTTAGGTGTAGGGTTAGGTTGTGTACTTGAGACCTTTCTTGTTTCTTGAAAAAGGCTTGTACCACTACATATTTTCCTCTCAGGACTGCCTTTGTTGTGTCCCACAGATTTTGAACCATTGTATTTTCATTATCATTTGTTTCCATGAAGTTTTTTCAATTCTTCTTTAATTTCCTGGTTGACCCATTTATTCTTTAGAAGGATGCTGTTTAGTCTCCATGTATTTGGGTTCTTTCCAAACTTCCTCTTGTGATTGAGTTCTAGCTGCAGAGCATTGTGGTCTGAAAATATGCAGGGAATGATCCCAATCTTTTGATACTGGTTGAGACCTGATTTAGGACCCCGGATGTGATCTATTCTGGAGAATGTTCCATGTGCACCAGAGAAGAATGTGTATTCTGTTGCTTTGGGATGAAATGTTCTGAATATATTTGTGATGTCCATCTGGTCCAGTGTGTCATTTAAGGCCTTTATTTCCTTGTTGATCTTTTGCTTGGATGATCTGTCCATTTCAGTGAAGGGAGTGTTAAAGTCCCCTACTATTATTGTATTATTGCTGATGTGTTTCTTTGATTTTGTTATTAATTGGTTTATATAGTTGGCTGCTCCCACATTAGGGGCATATATATTTAAAATTGTTAGATCTTCTTGTTGGACAGATCCTTTGAGTATGATATAGTGTCCTTTCTCATCTCTTATTATAGTCTTTAGCTTAAAATCTAATTGATCTGATCTAAGGATTGCCACCCCTGCTTTCTTCTGATGTCCATAAGCATGGTAAATTGTTTTCTACCCCCTCACTTTAAATCTGGAGGTGTCTTCGGGTCTGAAATGAGTTTCTTGTAGGCACCATATAGATGGGTTTTGTTTTTTTTATCCATTCTGATACCCTGTGTCTTTTGATTGGGGCATTTAACCCATTAACATTCAGTGTAACTATTGAGAGATATGAATTTAGTGCCATTGTATTGCCTGTAAGGTGACTGTTACTGTATATTGTCTCTGTTCCTTTCTGATCTACTACTTTTAGGCTCTCTCTTTGCTTAGAGGCCCCTTTCAATATTTTCTGTAGAGCTGGTTTGGTGTTTGCAAATTCTTTCAGTTTTTGTTTGTCCAGAAGCTTTTAATCTCTCCTTCTATTTTCAATGATAGCCTAGCTGGATATAGTATTCTTGGCTGCATGTTTTTCTCGTTTAGTGCTCTGAATATATCATGCCAGCTCTTTCTGGCCTGCCAGGTCTCTGTGGATAAGTCTGCCCTCAATCTAATATTTTTACCATTGTATGTTACAGACTTCTTTTCCTAGGCTGCTTTCAGGATTTTTCTTTTTAAATATTTTATTTATTTGACAGAGAGAGATCACAAGTAGGTAGAGAGGCAAGGCAGAGAGAGAGGAGGAAGCAGGCTCCCCACGGAGCAGAGAGCCCGATGTGGGGCTCGATCCCAGGACCCTGGGATCATGACCTGAGCCGAAGGCAGAGGCTTTAACCCACTGAGCCACCCAGGCACCCCATGCTTTCAGGATTTTCTCTTTGTCACTAAGACTTGTAAATTTTACTATTAGGTGACAGGGTGTGGACCTATTCTTGTTGATTTTGAGGGGGGTTCTATGCGCCTCCTGGATTTTGATACTTGTTCCCTTTGCCATATTAGGGAAATTCTTTCCAATAATTCTCTCCAATATACCTTCTGCTCCCCTCTCTCTTTCTTCTTCTTCTGGAATCCCAATTATTCTAATGTTGTTTCATCTTATGGTGTCACTTATCTCTTGAAGTCTCCCCTCGTGGTCCAGTAGCTGTTTGTCCCTCTTTTGCTCAGCTTCTTTATTCTCTGTCATTTGGTCTTCTATATCACTAATTCTTTCTTCTGCCTCATTTATCCTAGCAGTGAGAGCCTCCATTTTTGATTGACCTCATTAATAGCTTTTTAAATTTCAACTTGGTTAGATTTATTTCTTTTATTTCTCTAGAAAGGGCTTTTATATCTGATGAGAGGGTTTCTCTAATATCTTCCATGCCTTTTTCAAGCCCAGCTAGAACCATGAGGATTGTCATTCTGAACTCTATATCTGACATATTACCAATGTCTGTATTGATTAGGTCCTTAGCCTTCGGTACTGCCTCTTGTTCTTTTTTTTGTGAATTTTTCCGCCTTGTCATTTTGTCCAGATAAGAGTATATGAAGGAGCAAATAAAATACTAAAAGGGTAGCAAAGACCCCAGGAAAATACGCTTTAACCAAACCAGAAGAGAGACCAAATTGGGGGGGGGGGAGAGAAAGGGGATAACAAGAAGTTCAGGAAAAAAAGAAACAATTAAAAAAAGAAAACGAATAAGAAAAAAAACAAAAAGGAAAAAAATATATATATTAGATAAACTAGTTAAAAAACGTTAAAAAGGGTAAAAGTTAAAAAAATTCCGCAGCAGAAGAAAAAAAATTAAAAAAAAACCAACAACAAATTAAATTAACTGCAAGACTAATAAATCATGGGGAGAAAGCCATGAGTTCAGTGCTTTGCTTTCTCCTCCTCTGGAATCTGCTGCTCTCCTTGGTATTGAACCTGCACTCCTTGGTAGGTGAACTTGGTCTTGGCTGGATTTCTTGATGATCTTCTGGGGGAGGGGCCTGGTGTAGTGATTCTCAAGTGTCTTTGCCCCAGGCGGAATTGCACCGCCCTTACCAGGGGCCCGGGCCGAGTAATCCGCTCGGGTTTGCCTCCGGGAGCTTTTGTTCCCTGAGTAGAGTTCTGGAGGAGGGAATGAAAATGACGGCCTCCCAGTCTCCGGCCAGGAGGAGCCGAGAGCCCAGGGCCCCACTCCTCAGTGCGCCCTCAGAGAACAGCGCCCAATAACTCCCGTCTCCCTGGCCTCGGGATGCACTCCGAGCTCACCCAGGCTGCGACCCGTTCAAGGTAACCCCGAGCTGAAAGCTCACTCCTCGGCTCTGTCTCTGTAGCTGGCTTCCCCACTCTAATACCTGTAAGCTCTGCGACACTCAGACACCCCCCATCCTTCTGTGACCCCGCGTGGGCTTCGCCCCGGTTTAGCCTCTGGAGCGATGTCCCTCAGCGGAACAGACTTTTAAAAGTCCTGATTTTGGGCGCTGTTGCTCCGCCGCTTGCCGGGAGCTGGCCCCTCCCCCCGGGGTCTATCTTCCCGTCGCTTTGGATTCACTTCTCCGCCAGTTCTACCTTTCAGAAAATGGTTGATTTTCTGTTTCTAGAATTGCTGTTCTTCTCTTCGATCTCCCATTGGATTTGTAGGTGTTTGCAATGTTTAGATAAGCTATCTAGCTGATCTCCTACCTGATGTATCCTCAGCCTGCTACTTCTCCGCCATCTTGACTCCTCACCAGCACTTTCAATCAGGCTGATATTTGATTCCATTTTTTTTTTTCTGGGACATTCAGAGTCTCCAGACCCCATATCTTCACTGAATTATGAGTTAATTTTTTGGAAGGGGAGTCTTTCTCCATAGACTGCTGCTCAGAGTAGAAATCTATGGTTGCAACCATTTAGTGTCTCAACAAACATGGGACCAGTCCTGCTGCTACTTCCCTGGGAAGTTAACATAAATGTTTATTGACAGTGCTGTCCTCCAGAAAATAGTTGCTGATTCATTGCCTTACACTGAAACCCTGTGTTTTCTCCTTCTCTTCCTTCCTCTTTATAAGGAGACACTCTGACTGAGAGCGCATTTTGGGGACCCACTTGATGTGATGTGGTCTTGGTTGCCTGATCCTTCTTCCATCTGTGGATCGTGGTCCCTGTGACAGCAGGGGGTCAGCCTCCCTCTTTCCTCCGGAAGATCACTCTTCTAGGGACTCAGCAACAATGGAAGTCTTGGGGTTTCTCAGACTAGACGTGAATGGCCCCATGGTGGCAGCGGCCCTCTCAGCGGTCCTCTTGGCCCTCCTGAAGTGGTAAGTCACCCTGCAAGTTCCCACGACCAACCGTGACATTGTCAGCATCAGCTGCCCTGGAGCCTCGCTAGAGCCAGGGCGGGGGATGTGGGAGTGTTTTTCTTCTCTCCTAATCTAGAGGGAGTTGAGTATTAACACAGCTTCAGAATTAAAAGCAAACAGCCAGGTTAATCTTTTGCTAAAATGCATGAGATCGAGGTGTCAGGAAAGGCTGGTGATTCAGTGACTGAGAACGCTACACATAATTAAGTTTGAAAGATGGAAAAAGAAACAAATTGGAAAGGTTTGGGGGGAAGCATTTCCTCGTGTGCATCATATCTTCTCCCCTTGCTTTTCTGAGATCTGCTCCCCATGATGGGGATACTGTGGATTCAGCCTCTTGGTTCATGGGACATTAAAAACGGGAGGGACGTAGGAACTGTCTGGCATAGTGGGCCACTTTGCAGGAGGACACGGGCAGGGATTTCTGTGGGTTTAAGGACAAAGTGGTGGAACTAATTTTCTAGTTTTCTGCTATTTGGTAGAAGGGAATGGATTCTGGTGATTGGAGTACACGAGACCCTGAAAGGATCTCGGATTTGAACTGAGAGTAGCTTCCTGTTACCTGGTTAATTCCATAGGAGGCTTTCAAAGTCCAGCTCTGCCGAAGACCTATGCCTGTCGAGGGAAAGGCGCACCATATGGGCCCATTTATGCATATGCACCCTGCTGGTTTAACTCACTACAGTCACCCACTCGATCCAAAGCACCTGGATTTACGTGGCTCCGGTTTTTGAGGAGAAAGTGGAAAAATTAATGGAGAACTTGAGTTTGAGCAGAATTTCAATTTATGTTTCCGGTGGTAATAAAGCCTCCCCTAGATTAATAACTGGGAAAGCACTTTGAAAAGCATCAAGCATTATGCAAATGCAAGGTATTATTCTTTTGGAATTTGCATAGCTGAAAATGGAATTCACGTTTGATGTTCTGTGATGATGAAATGACTTCCTGGAAATTGGCTCTGAAACTCAGCTTCAGTCCCAGTGCTGTTTTTGCTTTTTAACTGGTTTAATTATCTTTTGAACTTTTCTCAGTGCAGCTTATCTTGCCTTGAAACCAGCCACATGCAAAACCAGGAGCCACGAGTTGCTCCTCCTACCCCCCACCACCCCACTCATCCATCTCAAAGTATTCCTGTGCTCAGGGATGCCTATACCTCAGTCTGGACACATTGTAGGTGCTTAGTAGATGGCAGCCACCATCATGTATGCTAAAGCAGAGGAAGAGAAGTCTTTAGTGCTTCAGGTACATATATATAGTTTTAAAAGATTTTATTTATTTATCTGACAGACAGAGATCACATGTAGGCAGAGACGCAGCAGGCAGAGAGAAAGGAAGGGAAGCAGGCTCCCCGCTGAGCAGAGAGCCTGACACGGGGCTCCATCCCAGGACCCTGAGATCATGACCTAAGTCAAAGGCAGAGGCTTTAACCCACTGAGCCACCCAGACGCCCCTCGGTATATTTTAAATTTCTTCTTCATAGGATTATGAATCTATTTTCCCATCAATAGCTATGCTCTGACTGTGGTTCTCAAAGTATGTCCCGTCTGAATCCTCCAGGCCGTTTCACAGCATTAATGTTGGTATTAGACACTTTTCTACACGTTTCTGTCTCTGTTGTGTTTTTTTCACCCCCCTCAGCTCCCGGCTCAGTGCCTGACTTATAGTATGGCCTCGATTAATGTTTGATGAACGAATGAGTGAACTGCATACGTTAGTGTCCTTCTGGTCATGGAAAGGGGCATGTGTCCTGACTGATAAGCTGCTGTAACTGGATGGGTATCATTCTTGTAGATCAGGAAGTCGCGGACAATAACACCGCACCATTCAGCAAGGCAGCTGTGCGATCCACTCCTGGGGCCATATTAATAACCTCGAGCAAAGACACAGATTAGACAAAAGCATGAAGCAGCCATGGTAAACAGGAAGTGAAAGCTGACTTCCGTTTGTTATCTTAAAAATATTTGTTGATCTGTTAATGTATGCCAGGCCTGGAGTAGAGGCTTTCTGGTACAAGGTCAGGAAACAGGGGGTCGGGATCGGATGCCCGAGGCAGGGGAGACATGGAGGCTCTGGGGTAAGCATGGTGTCTGGAGGGAATCATGCTGAAGGAGAGCAGGCAGCAGAAGACGGTGGCTGCAGTCGTGACTCTAGAGCTCCAGGGTCCATCCCTTGATCCAGCTCAAGGTGACCATTCTTGGGCTCTCAAGCCTCCTCTTCCAGGCAAGGCTATAGGGATCCTCTTAGCAACTGACGCCGGCTTGAATGAGGTGGGATCTCTCCTCCTGCTTCCTTCTCCTGAGGGGTACTTGTGGAGAGAGAGCAGTGCTCAGGGAGAGCTGGGGGTAGACAGATCCCCATAGCCATCTTGCTCCCAAGAAGACACTGTGGAGGATGGCTCATCTTGATCATTCAAACTCCTTTGCCTTTCCTTTGAGAGTTATCTTTGCCATTGGGTCATATAGGAGTGTCAGGGAGAGCCCAAACTCTGAGAAAGTAGAATTAGGAGGTTTGCGTCTTGCCTTGCGCATTGGCCTGTGAGTTCCTGCCAGGGAGGGGTGAGGTCTCATGGCTCACTGCAGTTCCAGAAATCTCTATCCATGGCACATATGTCCTTCTAGCATTTGGTTTAATGGCAGTAAAGGTAAGAAGTACACATTCATGAGCCCAGCACCCAGGACTTAGGGTTTGGCTCTTGCCTCTTCAGTGGCTTCCTCTCCCCCATAACCTGTTCTGAAAGTGGTCGTGTTGCTGCCTGTGTCCTTCCATGCTTGGAATTCCCTTCCTCTTCTCTTTCCTTCAGTGCTCAGGTCAGGGGCATCTCCTCAGGGGAACTCTTCCTCTTTGTCCAGAGCACTTAGGAGTCCCCACTCAGTGCTGCTTTTATCACATCTCCCATCACACTCCCCCCATACCCCGGTGCCCAGCCTGTGGCACTGGTGCATTGCAAATGCTAGCTGACGGCTAATTCCAGCCTCTGATCTCTGTTGGTATTTTTCTTGCTGGTTCTTCTCTTAGCCTTCCCAGATCACCACAGATCTTAACAGTTGTGCCCACACGAGTCACCCCTTTTCCTGAAAGCCTGTTGTGTTTTCAGTTTGTACCAACTCAGTGACCCCTTTTTAAATTGTTGCTGTAGGCCCAGACGCACTGTCAAACAGAGACCATGAGGTCTACTAATAAAGACTTCTTAATCATGAAGTGCATATGTGAATTTGAAAGAAGAAAGCAAAAGAGTCAATTTCATTCAAAAAGAGACCATTATAAAACAGGCATAGTATATTTCTATAGTTTTCCTCAAAGTGCATTTGACACAATTTTCAACAACACGTATTTAAATCAACAGTTGATGGGGTATCAGGAGATCAAGGCTGCCCCACTGGAGCTGGAGCTGGAGCTGGAGCGGAAATGTAGAATATATTAGCCAGAAGTACATGAAACACACACAAAGGTGATTAGCTCACATGACAAGATATTTTCAAAGCTCATTTTTTTTCTGGGTAAAATTGTTTGAAAGTTTTACTTCTGGAAAAGATTTAATGTATAAGAAGTAAGTTGTATGAACTGAATATTGCTAGAGACAACTTTAACTTCTAGTGTATTTAAACTTTCAAGCACACCTAATACTTGGCAGCTGGATTCCCGAAGGCAAAGATTGCTTTATTCTTTAAAAGAGCATAAGGAAGTGGCCCAAATATTAACACCGGTTTTTCTTCCTTGGTGGGATTATGAGTGATTTCTATTTCTTTTTTTAGTCTTTTGACAGCTTCCATATTTCTTTCATGCATATGAGTTACTGAGCAAAAAATACAAAATAAAAAAAAGAGAGAAACTTTACTAAAAAGAAGAGGAAATTGCTCTTCTCCAGTAGTGAAGAGGAAACCAGTTTTATGCTTTGGGCGTAGAAGTCTTCAGGATGATAATCTCATTATTTCTACCAATAGAGTAGAATGTACAAGGGGAATTTGGAGTGATGGGAGAGCTTCTTGGCTAATTAGGCAGTGCAAAAAGTAAACTGTAATGGTTCCATTAAGTAGCTAAACAGTCGAAGAAGGTAAATGTATGAATACACTGGAAGGTGAGAAGGGCTGTCTTGGAAAGAGGCAAAGGCTTTTAATGCCAGGCTGCATTTAAAGCTCAGGAGCCCAAGACTCAGAAGGTATGAATCAACTGGTTGTTAAAACAGGCATCAGGCTGCTTTAGGGTTCTGATCAAGGCTCATTCTAAGACCAGGTTAAGGTAAAATGTTACTGGTGATAATTTTTTAAAAATAATTTATTTATTTATTTGACAGAGATCACAAGTAGGCAGAGAGGCAGGCAGAGAGAGAGAATGGAGGAAGCAGGCTTCCCGCTGAGCAGAGAACCTGATGTGGGGCTTGATCCCAGGACTTCGGGATCATGACCCAAGCCAAAGGCAGGGGCCTTAACCCACTGAGCCACCCAGGTGCCCTGTTACTGGTGATTGTTAAGACTTACAACTATAATGAAAATCACTGGACCAGAAAGTATCATGGTATCTCTTGGTCCAAGAGAGCTTGCTTTACATACGGGAAGACTAGATTCTAATTCTAAGCCCAGACTCTATCCAGTAGTCTAGATAATCTAATCCTAGACCATATTCAGAAGAAACCATATCTCCCTGGGAGGCAAGGAAGACTTAATATCCACCAATCACTTGACATAAAACATTGCACTAACAGAATGGAGCAAAAAAAAAAAAAAAAATCCCATATAATCATCCCAATAGATGCAGAAAAAGCATTTGATAAAATTCAACTTCCTTTTCTGTTAAAGATTTTCAATGGATTAGCTATAAAAGGAATATACCTCAGTATGATAAAGACTGTATATGACAAGCCCACAGCTAACTTTATACTTGACAGTGAAAAGATGAAAACCTTTCTCTAGGATCAGAATAAGACAAGGATGCCCACTCTCACCATTCCTATTCATTATAAAGCCAGAAGTGTTAGCCAGAGCAATTAGGCAAGAAAAAGAAATAATAGGCATCCTAAGAGGAAAGAAAAATGTAAAACTGTTTGTTCATAGATGACATGATCTTATGTATAGAAAATGCTAAAGACTACATCAAAAAGCTATTAGAGTTAATAAATGCATTCTGTACAGTTGCAGGATACAAAATGAAACATACAAAAATCAGCTGCATTGCTTTATACTGGCAACAAACTATATGAAAAGAGATTTAAAGAAAACAATCCCAGTTACAATAGCATCAAAAATAGTAAAATACTTAGGAATAAATTTATCCATGCAGGTAAAAGATCTGTACACTGAAAATTATAACATTGATGAAAGAAACTGAAAAAGATACAAATAAAAGGGAAGAGACCCAGTGATCATGGGTTAAAAGAATTAATATTGTTAAAATGTCCCTACAACCCAGAGTAATCTATAGATTGAATGTAATCCTATCAAAATTCCAATAGCATTTTCCATAGAAATAGGAAAAAAAATCCCGACATTTTTATGCCACAAAAGCAATCTTGAGAAAGAAAAACAGAGCTAGAAGCATCACCCTTCTGGATTTCAAACTATATGACAAAGCTGTAGGGTCAAAATGGTATGTTCTGCATAAAAACAGACATATAGACCAACGGAATAGAAGAAAACATGCAGAAATAAACTCATGCTTATATGCTCAATTAATTTTTGACAAAGGAGCCAAAAACACAGAATGGAAAATGAATAGTGTCTTCAATAAACGATGTTGGGGAAACTAGATAAGAACATGCAATAGAATGAAACTGGACCCTTATCTTATACCACAGCAAAAAATAGCTCAACGTGGATTAATGACTTAAATGTAAGACCCGACACTGTAACATTCCTAAAAGAAAACAGAGGGTATAGCCTTTTGATAGTGGTCTTGACAACGATTTTTTTTTTATATGACACTAAAGGCACAAGCAAAAAAAGCAAAAATAAACAAGTGAGACCACATCAAGCTAGAAAGCTTCCACACAACAAGGAGAACACTTAGTAAAGTGAAAAGACAACCTACAGAATGGGTGAAAATATTTGCAAACCGTATATTTGAACAGGGGTTAATATCCAACATATATAAGGAACTCACACAACTTAATAGCAACAAAACAACCCGATCAAAAAATGGGCAAAGGGACACAACAGATGTCTTTTTCAAAGAAGACATACTAATGGTTAACAGGTATAGGAAAAAGTGATCAACATTACTAATTGCCACAGAAATGGCAAATCCAAGCCAAGAGTAGTCACCTCAACACTTGTTAGAATGACCATCATGTAGAAGACAAAAGATAACAAGAGTTGGCGAGCACGTGGAGAAAAGGGAACTTTCAGGCACTGTTGGTGGAACACAGATTGGTGCAGCCACTATGGAAATAGGGAAGTCCCTCAAAAAATTAAAAACAGGGCCACCACGTGATCCAGCACTCCCACTGCTGAGTACATATCCAAAGGAAATGAAATCAGCATCTTGAAGGGATATCTGCACTCACAAGTTTGTTGCAGCGTTATTCACAATAGCCAAAAGATGGAAGCAACTTTAAGTGTTATTGACCCATGGATGGATAAATTGTGAACCAAATGGACAAGCTATATTATTCAGCTTTAAAAAAGAGGGAAACCCACCATTTGTAACAATGTGGATGAGCTTGGAGGGTATTATGTTACATGAAATAAGCCAGACACAGAAAGACAAATATGGCATGATCTCACATAGATGTGGAATCAAAAAGTTGACTCATGTAAGTCGCAAGTAGAATGGTGGTTGCCTGGGGCTGGAGGGTGGGGGGGATGAGGAGATGTTGGTCAGAGAGTACAAACCTTCAGTTATAGGACGAACAAGCTCTAGAGACCTAATGTACAGCTGGGTAACTGCCGTTAGTAATAATGTCGAATACATGAAATTTCCTAAGAGGTTAATCTTAAGTGTTCTCACCACACACACACACACACACAAATGGTAACTATGTGAGGTGATAGAAGAGTTAGTTAGCTTTATTGTGGTAATCATTATACAGGTATACCTATTTCAAACACCAAGTTGTATACCTTAAATATATATAATTTTCATTTGTCAATCTTACATCAATATGCTTAAAAAAAAACAACAGATACCATTGGGCTGGTTTCAAGGTAAGAAACCTTGAATTTGTCAGAGCAAGGAAGCCACGTAGTATTATCAGAAGGAGAGAGAAAGAGGTATAATCAGAGGGAGGGAGAGAGAGGTGTCTAGCTGCAGAATAAGGGTATTTGAAGATCAGTTTGGCTACCATTTTCCAAGTTCTATTCCTAAAAATGTTTGGGGAATGAAGTAGGCAGTAACCTTCTTGGAGATTCATAGCCTATCAAAGGTCCCAAAAGTTCTGCAGTCAAGAAATGTTTAACTTCACTTAACCCAGTTTTCCTAAGTTTATTGGATTAAGAAATGCTATGTATGGCTATGGTGAAGGGCGATCTCGACCAGCTAAGATATTCCCTTGCAAAGAGCAATCAGATGTGTTGGTGCTGGTCAGGCAGCTGCGTAGCCCGGTGGAAACGGGGAGTAAAATATATGTGGAAGATCCCTCTACAAGCTCCGAGGCTCCAGAGTTGATGATGTTTACTTCCGGCCATAGAGGGTATGGAGTCTAGAGGGTAAAGGAGCGCCAGTGTGCAGGCTGGCTCCGGTTCAACCTTGAAGTGAACGGAAAAACACAGTCCTCCGACGGTGGCAGGAATGCTGCTCCGGGGGGTGGGGAGCATCCCTCCTCATCTGCTGGGAATGCCACCAAAGCACTTCCTGCATGGTGTGGGTGCTTGGCCCCCGTGAGCACTGAATGCCTTCTGGATCTGGACTCTATGCAGGGGCTAGTCTGTACAGGACCAGCCATAGCTGGTGAAAAGCGAGTCAGATAAACACAAGTGGTCCACTAGGAACTGCTTGCTCTTCTTCCCAGACACCCTACTCATCCTCAGCAGTAGTTCCGGGGGAGAGGAGAGAGGGTCCCAGGAGCTGGGAAACACTCTGACAAAGCAGCTTTTCAGGGCCTCATTATGGCTTCATGCACGACTCTCTTTTGCCTTCCAGCCCTCGCTCCTCAGACTTTATGGGTCGCCAGCCTGTCTGGGGTGGCTATGGGATGCAGAAGGGTCTGGGGCTGGGACTGGAAAGAGAAGGAAGAATTGACGTGGCAGAGGAGAGAAGGGAGAAATTTCGGGTGAGGAAGTGTCACGGTTTCAGGGTTTGTACCATTTGGTGGAACAAAACATTAACGGTGTGAATAATGGACACATTTTAGAAATACATTTTAAAGGCCATGGATATTTTGCAGTGCCCCAGAACATCTAGAGAAGGATGCATGCTATTTCCCTTTTTGGTTTTTTGTGCTTTTTGTTTAGGATATGATGGGTCCTTTGGTTTAATAACTCAGTGATGGGCTTGGGATATAAAATTGAACCTGCTTAAGAAAACTAGGTCTGTGCTTCCTTGAGGACCATTTTCACAGAATATGATTTTTTTTATTTTCTCTCTTTTAAATAGTTATACACAATATCCCTAGCCTTCCCCTCACTTTATTGATTTTCCAGAACGAGAGTACGAGGCGTGACTATAAAGTAACGTGACTGATTATTTTAGCATACACACCAGAACTTATACAGCCAAATGAATTTTATGACCTTCAAAGGCTTTTTCCTGATAGGCTGAACCTTTACTGCAGATATGCCGCTATCAGAAATCACATTCTTAGCACTTTTCTTTAGGAATGGCCGTTGGTGTCTGGAGGCAGTCTCTCGACAACCTCAAGGCAACCAGCTGTCATCTTTTTGAGAATGGATTGATTTTTTTTAAAAAACAGTCCAAATTTTGGCAAATAGGTGATTAGACTGGGCAACATTATTTTTGGCTCAAAATAAAATGTGATTATAAAACAATAAGGCTTCTTGTTGTTCACTCAAGAGGAAGCCTGGGGTTTCTGGGGAGGGGCCCCTCTCATGGGTCATATGCATTGTTCTTAGCTTTTTTGGTTTGTTCTGTTGTGAAGAAAACAACACCAATAATCTTAATACTTGAGGTCATACTTCTCTTATCTCGCGAGAGTTCAGGCTTCTCATAGCATCTACTCTTTGGGCAGGGATAAAAGCAGAATCTCATTCGTTCTATAGACAAGGCAAATAATCGCATTTATGCTGGCACCTTACTGTGATTCTTGAGCATATGCTTGGTGCTGCTTTCCCTGGGAGAACCGTGGCTCTTCCAGAAATAAAGTAACTGAACGACCCCTTCCCTCCACCTAGGCTGTCACTTGCCACTGGGGTAAGTGCCCTCTCTTTAGGAACCTGAGCAGCATGGCAGGGATTTCTACATATAACATATTTCTACGTATAATGTATCTCTGAACAGAAAGTTCAGAGTTCAAAGTTCTGGGGATGGAACTTTGGCGAGAGAAGGAGCAGTCAGGGCTGCTCCGCATTGGTGCTTCCGTTATGAAGAGCCACCTCATTCCTGGTTTGCCAAAATATGTGATGTTGCATAGCTTCTCTGGGAACAGGCAGGGGTGGAGTGTGGACTGGGTGGGGAGATCCCAGAGCCCTGGGCTCTCGGTTGTCTTCGGTCCCCTGGCAGAGTCCGGCATGGGGCCACGCTGCTGGGCCACCCTCCACTTCCATATGTCCTTACAAAGGTGTGTCTTGGTTTTCACCACAGCAGAAGAAATTCCTGAACATGGTCCCAGAAGGGGGATGGCCCTTTCTTTGCTCAAAGATGTCTGGAAAAAAAGGGTCAGACATGGCCTGAAAGCAAAGCCAACCTTGATGAATAGTGGCTTCAACCAAAACCGTTTTCTGAGCACCACACACGGACACCCTAGGGACAGCCAGCCCTGTGCACCAAAAGCAGCCTCAGCCCCCACATGTCAACTAAAGGTGCCCTCAGATCCTCCTCCGCATCTCCCCTCTACCTGCACACAATACGCCCCTTCTTCTCCCTACTCTTGCTCCCTCACCACAGTCCCTGCTGTGTGAATGTCCTCCTCTCTCTGTGGACACCCCAGTCAGCCTTTCAGACCTTGCCCAATGCCACTCTTTTTGAAGGTGACCTTAACCAGCCAGGCCTCAGGAGCCCGGCCCACCTCGAACTTCCCTAGAGCCCCGCTGTGCCTATGGCCATCTCGGTACTTACTGTATTATCTTATTGTGTGTTCATGTGTCCTGTCTTAGCCTGACTCCAAGCCCCTGAGCACAGGGCTGAACTTGAGCCAGTGAGCGCCTTGTGCATAGTAGCTGCTCAATAAACGTTAATGATCGTCCCCATCCCTCAGGTCACTGAGATGCACGTGTGAGCCTGTGAGCACCGGGGATGGCAGGATCAGTCTCCCTCAGACTCACTTGCAAGCTAGGGGCCCTGTGTTCCCAACACCTAGCAGAATGCCTTGCACGTGGCTTGCTGAAAGTAAATAAATGATTTCTAAGTTCACACACTCATTGAATGCTGAAGGTTTTCAAGGCTGTGTGCTGCTTCTCCCTCATTGATGTGCAGTGGATCACATTCTCAGGAATGCAGACAGATAAACTGTCACATGAGAAATTAAAAAGCAGGGCTCGGATGCAAAAAGGAAAGGATGGGACAGAAAGCAGGACACAGCCATGTAGAGGTGGCATATGGGGATCTTAGAGCTTTTGGGGTCTGGCCAGGATACCCTGACAATAGTGCAGGGGGACAGGAGGTATCCAGTCCCCCAAAAGAGAGGCATCAAAGGACAAATACCTCCTCTTCCCTGTTCTATTGAACACTAATCCCCACAGTTTAAAGCAATGCAAATACCCACTGTTGATATTATTTCCACATAGGTCCCATTGTCTAAATAACAATGCATATTTAAGTAATGATTGGTTGATTTTCCCATTTTAATCATTCCAAGACAATGATAGAAGCTCTGCCAGTGAGAACAGCTGATCAATGAGATAACCAGCATTAGCGTACCAAGTTATAATTCCACTCCAAAGCAAAGAAACTTGGTATTTTCGTTAACCTGCACGATCTTACTGTCAGTAACTGCCTGATTTACATCAGACTCTTTGAAATGCTGAAAATATCTCTTGTACCCCCTTCCTACCTTCGCAAATCAGTAGGCATCTGGAGATGCCAGGCCATAAGCATTGTAAAGCACAGTCAGTTATACATTTCGGGGCTTGAACTCTATTTGTAAACAGAGAGTGACCAAAATAGGGAGTGTCATCTCATGACAAAAAGGATGATATAGGAAGGTAACTGGGGAATATCTGGAGAAATATGGTACCATGGGAATCAGCTAGGCCTTTACAGTTTAGGACAGATACACTTTTTCCACCAGAAAAAAGTCATTCCATCCTTGCTAGTTTCCTCATTAATAAGAAAGGGCTGACAGTCCCTGCACCTCGACATATGACACCTTTCCACCTGGCCACCTAGGCCAGCTCTCGCTCACCCTAATGTCCAGCCCATCTACATTCTTGCCAGTCTCGTTTCCTAAATGGTCCTTGAATTATTATTCTTTCCTCTTTCTGTCTTCTACTACTGCCATCCAGAATTTCAAGAGCATCTCTTGGCTGGAAATAGCCTCCCGACTGACTTCCTTGCCTCCTGCCTGTGTCCCTCAACTGTGTCCTGCAACTCTGCAGCCAGAAGCACACCACAGGAGCTCACCACTGTCCTGCAGAAAACCCTTCCATGGCACCCGCCCCGCCTAGGGAATGAAGGCTCCAGGGCCTGCAGCCACCCCTCCCCCTCTCTGACCTGCTCCCTTCACCCTCTGCCTGTTCATTTCCCAGCGATTCTCACCAGACCCTCTCCTCTCTGGTGCTCACAGTTCCTTCCAGACACCATGCTGTTTACCACCCATATCCCTCTACTGGGGTGCCCTCTCCAGCTCGGGTCAGGTGGAAGCCTCTGCCATTCCCTATGCTCCTGGCCCCACTGCATCTGGTCCCTTCTCTCGCTTTCCACTCATCTAAGGTGAGCTCCCCAATGGCAGGGCTTGGCCTTACACACCTTCCATCTCAAGTGCCCAGCATTGTGCCTGGGCCACATGATACATTTCTATTGGGTAAATAAGCACTCAGACTTCTTGTTGAGCTAAACCGAATTGAGAGAGAACACACATAGAATTCAGTGTGGCCTGGATTGGCATATAGGGACTCCCAGTACAAACTAGCTGTTCTTTGCTGCTATGGATATTATCATAGAGAATTTCCACTCTTTTTTTTTTTTTTAAGATTTATTTATTTATTTATTTGTCAGAGAGAGTGAGCACAGGCAGACAGAGTGGCAGGCAGAGACAGAGGGAGAAGTAGGCTCCCTGCTGAACAAGGAGCCTCATGCGGGACTCGATCCCAGAATGCCGGGATCCTGACCTGAGCCGAAGGCAGCTGCTTAACCAACTGAGCCACCCAGGCGTCCCTTCCATTCATTTTTGACCATGTACCACTGCAACAAGCTACCACTCTCATTTGTTATATAACAAAATGTCACCGACTTGAACTCTGGATCTTAATAAAAGATTCTGTCTTTATAATTCAGGCGAGCCTGGGCTGTGGGAGAATTTCATCTCTGCACTATTGATAAGGGAAGGGTTCCTAAACAAAATCATCATGCAGAGGTGACTATGGCACCCATCTGGGAAATCCAAGGACCCTCAGGCACTTGAGCAGCGTGTCAGTTCTCCAACATGGTCTTTGAAACCTCACCAAAACCCACTTCACTCCTGGCTGCCTTTCTGCGCTTGCACAGTGGTCCAGAGCATGAGCTTTGGAACCAGATTGCCTGGATTCAAAAGCCCTGGCTAGCCTTGCAAACTTAAGCAAGTTGGTAAGGTTTCTGCAGCTCAGTGTCCCCATTTGTAAGATAGGCACAGTAACTGTGCTTGCCTCCTGGCGTGTTTGCAAGGGTCAGTGAGTTAAGATATAGAATAGACGGGCCGGGCCCAGTAATGTTCGATAAGTGATAGCGAGTTATTACGGGATCGCTGCAGGCTTATACCCCATAATAATGATGTAGATCCAGGGGAGATGGCTCATGAGTTTGTTCTCAATTTCAGTCAATTGATTAAATAATTTTAACACCCTTCCGAATTCTCCCGTGCTCTTCAGGAGGGCACTGAAGTGAAAAAGTGTGGACAGCTGTATTTCAAACAAGTGGCCTTGTTGTGAGTGACCTTGGACTTCTTTCACCAGGTTGCTTTTTGACCTTGAACAAGTAAGATGAGGTTGCAAAATACTTGTTGGATTTAGCGACTAAGAAGTGTTAGGTGCTGTTGGAGATGGCCATGGATGGGGTGGTGGGGACGGGCGCCAGAAAATGCAGCAGGTTTTGAAGCAGCCAGGAAGGAAGGTGAGGGAGAAGAGATGGGAATAAGCTCTGAGATGTCAGCCGCCTTCCTGAGCTTGAGTTTCCAGTGACAGAGTGGAGACAGAGTCCTCCTGCTCTTGTCTCCTTAAAAGGGGAGTATGAGTACCTCATGATCGATACATCTTCTATCCACATATATTATTAGTCTGCCGATGCCAGTTTGTATCTCCTAGTTGTAGGTGTTTAAAAAGAGAAGAAAATCTATTTCTTGAAAAGTGCTTTATAAATCAAGCTTTAAACCCAATGTGCTTTCCAGAAACATGTAAAATTTTCCTACGACAAAATTTACATTTCTCCTCTGGTCTGAACAGTACCTGCACAATTCCCTTGGCCATTTCGTCTTTGTCTCACTGGTTGACACCTGCCTCGCCCATGGGTTTGAGAACTGGAATGTAAATGAGGCATATCAAATCCGTACATAAATCCTGGGAAGTTTTCCTCTACTCTCTCTCACAGACCAGACCTTTTGTTTCCTGCACACTCCTGTCTAAGCCCTCACCTTCATTACCCCTTAAATATGACACTGTAATGTTTCCTTGCAGATTTTAATCCCTCTCATCTTAAAACACCCAAGTAAGCCAGCCAGCCAACCAACTAACCGACTCACCATCTCTTCTTTGTCTGCGTGCTTCACTCAGCTACCACTGCACTCACCCTTCTCTTCCCAGCCACGAGGCTAGAAAGAGGACCCCACACTTGCTCACACTCTCATCTCCCATTCACCCGTCAGCCCCACTGAACTGACCCCCCCGAGGCCACTCCCAAATGGAATCAACATTTCCGCATCCTTCTCTTTCTTTAGAGATTTGTAATATTTGACTCTGCCACATCTAGTCTCTGTTACTGTTGGGTGCCTGCCAGAGACTTCAGTAGCGCAGGGGTAGAAAAGAGGCGGAGTACCTTGATTATGATCCAGTGGCCTCATATTACAGATGAGGAAGTGAATGAGCAGAGAAGTCAGGAGAACTGACCTGTATTAGCTACAGCTGCAATGCTGTGTAACAAACCACCCTAAGCTCATTGGCAAACAACAGCATTCGTTTTTCTCACAGTCTGTGGGTTGGGGGGTAGTTCTGTTCTAGGCTGCGGGTGGGGTTCAGATCTGACCCATATGTGTTGGTAATGGGGCCCAGGCTGAACAGGATAGGTGGGGGGAAAACTCTACTCCTGACAGATCACAAGAAAGCACAGGATGCCAGGGGAAATGATGTCTCTTGAGGCCTCAGTCTGGAAGTGGGTTAATGTCACTTCTGCCTGTATTTCTCTGGATAAGGTAATTGATATGCCCAAGCCCAACATTCATGGGAAGAAGACGCCACCCACCACAATGGGAGGTACTTGAAAGCTGTCCAGTAAAGGGCGGTGATATGGAATTTTGATACAGGGAGGGCATGAAGAATTGCAAGCAGTGATTCAATTACCGTGTGCTCCAAGATTTCACATCTGGGTTCTGATCTCTGGCAAAGCAGAAAGAGGCCATGAGTAACAAAACAAAATAAGAAAAATAAAAACAAAGAATCAACAAACAAAACCTTAAAGCTACCAGACACCTGGATTTTTACTGTAAATGAACACAGTGACCTCTGAAAAAAAGAGCAGACATTGGTGGGGAAATTGGCAGCTGAGACACTGAGATGGCGGGTCTCGGTGGGTCTCGGCCGTGGAGTGACATGCTGGCACCAACAGTACTAACGTGGGGTCATGAGCTCAGGGGAGGGGCTCAGGTTGACCGGAACCGAGTCTGGAGATGTGCCTGGGAATTTCTGGTGAACAGGCATTGGAGGCCAGGGGCAGACGACAGAGGACGGTGCTGGAACATACTCTGAGAAGAACAAACAGTGATTCAGGAGGTGAGGCGGGGAAGGGAGTGGCTGACCCATCGGGGACCCAACTCCAGGCTAGAAAAGCAGGATGGAAGGGAGGCACTGCTTAAGTCCAGAAGACCCGAAGAAGCCTGGGTGGAGAAAACCGAGTGTGTCCACCCTATCCTGAAATATATTACAGCCAGGGGACATCCTTGTAAATTGTGAGCTGCAGTGTTTAGGATAAATTTATTGTTCTTTGCTGGGCAGTAAATCTATGGGTGCTGTTATACCAAGACATGGCTATGGCTGAAGACAGAAATAGCTCCAGAGCTATTTTAAATACTCTCATGGGTGCTAAGGCCTACTGTGTTATTAAGAATATATATATGTTTTAGGATTATCTCTTGCCCTTCAAGAAAGTAACCCTTGGTGCTGGCTGGTGGTTATAAGATGAAAGGGTGTAACCCAGTATCACAAGGCCTGTCACGCAGGGTGAGTTTCACTCAGGTTTTCAAAAACAAAGAAAGACTTTAAACTCACTTCCGGGCCCTTCCCAGTCATGTACTTGTATACACTGTTCACTACAAAGTTGTTGGCAGAGCTGAACAGGGACTCCTCTTGCCATCCGAAAGCAGCCACAAGATTTTGCTTCCTTTTTCCTTATAAACCGAGAATGCGGAGTAAAACAGCTAAATACAGAGGAGTTCAAGTAATGATAAATACCAAAAGAGCCAGGGCGCCTGGGTGGCTCAGTCGGTTTAGCAGCAGCTGCTGGTTTTGGCTCAGGTCATGGTCTCAGTGTCCTGTGATCAGCTGCATGGGGCTCCCTGCTCAGCGGGGAGTCTGGTTCCTCGTTCCCTCTGCCCTTCCCTCACTTGCCCACTCTCTGTCTCCCTCTCAAATAAATGAATAAATCTTAACAACAACAACAAAAATCACAAGAGTCCCCATATCCCAGCTGGCAACCAACAAAGCCTAGCTTTCAGAATGAGCTGGGGGGAAAAATGTTTTTGAATTAGTGTCTTCTTTCATTAGGGTCAGTTTCTTTCTATCTCCTTTTTTCCTGTGCCCAGAGTGGCCAGGAAGATCTGTCCCCACCCACACACACACACATGGGTTTCTCCCTTCAGGCTTTTTTCAGGACTGCTGACAGCTCTGATGGTCTTTGCCCTGAGTTGAGTAGTGTCCCCCCAAAATTCACATCCACCAGGGACCTCAGCATGTGGCCTTAGTTGGGAATACGGTCTTTGCAGATGCAAACAAGTTCAGGAGAGGTCACAGTGGATTCGAGTAGGCCCTAATCCATGAGTGAGTGTGCTTTAAGAAGAGGGACCCTGGAGGCAGACACAGCCAAAGTGAAGAAGATCTCAGGTCACAGACACACAGGTGACAATGGAGGCAGGCTTGGAGGGATGTGGCTGCAAGCCAAGGACTCTAGGGATTGCCAGCAACCCCAGAAACTAGGAAGAGCAAGGAAGGGTCCTTTTCTAGAGCCTCAGAGACCATGTCCCTTCTGACACCTGGATGTCAGACTCTAGCCTCCAGAGCAACTAGAGAACATAGTTCCGTGGTTGTAATCCCTCAGTTTGGGCTGCTTTTCTTTTCTCTTGCTCCTAGGAGACTCCTTTAGTCTCCTTTTTCTTATTGGCCTTGCTGAGCCAGAGCAGACCCATCAGAGGCCTGGCTGGAGGCTCAGGCCCCTCCGTCAGTCAGACCAAGGCCTGTGCCCCTGGGGCCAGGCTCTAAGCCTCAGTTTCCCCATCTATGTGGTGGACATAAGAATGTGGTTGGAGAGGAAAGGGCACAGTGCATGACACAATGCCTAATCCATAGCAAGAGCTTGGGAAATGTTTCCTGTCACTGGCCCTGTCTTTCTGACAGCTCTACATCCATTTTCATCCCCCTTCGCTAGAAACTTTCCCTATTTTATTCTTCAGTAAAAGCCAAGAAGGTCCTACGTATACGCTTGGTCAGGAGAGAGGGCATCTGGCCCAGTGCCTAGCACAGAGGAGGCACTAACTACTTAGGGGAATCAAGAACAGAGCAACCAAAGCTTGTTTCAATCTTAGGGAAGAACAGCTTACAGACTTTACAAGGCTCAGTAACCAACTTGAAAAACGCAAGGTGAAACTTTGGAAGAAGGATGTACTTGAATTAAATTGTCTCACACTGGGGCAAGGGCAAGGTGGCAGCCAGTTCCCAAGATGACTCCTAATGATCCCTGTGCCCCCTGCCTCCGCCATTTTCACAGGCTTGCACAGTCCTGTCCCCTACTCTATCAGGATCAGGCATGTGACCAATAAAATACAACCAAGGTGACGATCTATCACCTCCAGGATTAGGTTGTAAAAGGTTGAGGCTGCCATCTTGGGCTCTCCCTGCCTCCCTTAGACCGCTTGCTCAGCGGGGAAAGAGATGGCCCACGGACCAGCCCTACAGAGAGGCTCGTGGGTGATGCCCACCAATAGCTACATAAGTGAGTGTGGAAGCAGATTCCCCAGGCCCAGGCTAGCCTCGGACCACTGCTGCCTCAGTGGACAGCTTGACTGTAACCTAACGGGAGACCCAGAGCCAACACCACTGGGGGAGCCCGTGCCCAGATTCATGACCAGCACACAAACACTGTGTGAGGTAATAAATATGTGTTGCTTTAAGCCACTTTGGTTTTGGAGCAATTTGTTACACAGCAATAAATAGCCAGTACAAATGATGAGCTAAGAATGGCCAGGATAAGGCTGGGGCAGGAGACAGTAATTATACAAGAGACTATAAGGTATAGGAGGCAGGTAAGAGGCCTAACCCAGATGGGCTGGCTATGGGGAAGGTCAGGCTGATTCTGTAGGTCTGCACCTCTGAACCAGGTCCCAGAGCCATAAGAGCCAGAACCAACCACGTTGAAAAGCAAAGGGCATCGGGACTCTTGGCGATCTTAGACTGGAGCTGTCATTGCCTTCTGACCTTTTCCATACAATTTCCAGTTGGTCCTGTGGTTCTTCACCATCGCGAGATGAGCAAGGGCCACAGGGTCAACTTGCTAAGAGTTAGGTCACTGCAGAGATGTGGGGACTATAGTAACAAACAAGATGCAGTGGGATTGTAAACATTTTGAAACACTCCCAGTAACCTTTTGTTATCTCGATTGCCTAAGCATTTTAAGCCATCTGCAGAGCTGGGAGACAGAATTGGGTTTCCCTGGCCTGTTCCAGGCTATTGGGCAGGTCGCAGTTCAATAGAAAGATGGCAGTATTGGCTGGGTTCATGAGGACATAACCTCAAATCCAATTGGCAAATTTATATATTTTTTAAAGATTTTATTTATTCATCTGAAAGACAGAGATCACAAGTAGGCAGAGAGGCAGGCAGAGAGAGAGGAGGAAGCAGGCTCCCCACTGAGCAGAGAGCCTGATACGGGCTCAATCCCAGGATCCTGGGATCATGACCTAAGCCGGAGGGAGAGGCTTTAACCCACTGAGCCACCCAGGCACCCCTTATTGGCAAATATTTTTTTGAGTGCCTACTAGGCAAGATACGAAAGAACAGAACCATTCTGTGCACCAGTAACCCGTGCTTCTGTGTACCAACCTTGGTTACTTAGAGATACTGAAATTGGGCTGGCCAAAGAAACAGCCGGTCTACCCTGCATAGGCCAGGCTTCTCTTCGAGCTCACCAGTCCTTACTTCAAGTCTTCTGGCCTTGCTGACTCGGTTGCCAGTCTGATCAACTGATTTGATTCCAGGGGATAATGGCATCTGCCTATTCACAGGCGTCTCAGAGTCCTTATGCCACTCTCTAGTAGACGGGTTGGGTTGTAGGCGATCGGCTGCTCCATAAACATAAAAAGGAGAGACAGTAGAGGCTGCTAGCTAAGAGCACAGACTCCAGAACCAGACATTCTCAGCTGCTTACTAGCTGTGTGACCTTAGGTGAATCACTTAATCATTCTGAGCCTCAGTTTTCACATCTGCAAGATGAAAAGGATCATCATAGCACCGCGTGCACAGAGCACGGAGAGAAATAAGTGAGTTAACATGTGTGAAACACTTAGACCAGCTCCTGGCTTGCAGGAAACACTTCGTAATTATTCGCTACTATTATGCAGGGCACAGAGATGAGAAGAGCCCCCTCTGTCCTCTCTGGGCTCTAATTTAATTGTCTGTTAGGGTTCACCCAAGGCAGATGTCACTCTTTCACAACAACATCTAAAGGGTTCTTTAAGGACTTCATAAAAACAAAAGGATTAACTACAGATGACTAAACCCACATGATGGAAACAGAACTAGGTACAATAAATAATGAACTTGGGATTGTATTCCTACAAACAATACACTGAGCTTTCCACTCTTCATTTGCAGTCCCTCCTCATTAGGGAGCCCTTGGCCAAGGAGATGGTCTCTATGTGTCAAAGACAGTCTGGGAGGGCTCCTGGAGGAGGCATCCCTCTGGCAGAGACCTGGAGAATGATCAGGACTTTCCAAGTGGAGAAAGAGGGCAGACACACCAGGCAGGGAAGAGTACTGGGACCAGGGTGAGGTAAGCAGGCATCTGGGACACAAGACTTAAGAAGGCGCTCACTCTCAGGCTTGCACATCCCTGAGAGTGAGTGCCTCCTTAAATGTCACACCCTAGATCCCTCGCTGTGTCACCTTAGTCTTGGCCCTGACGAAGAGCGTGCGGGAAAAGCCTGGAAGGATAAAACAAGTCGGCATAACCAGAAATGTTCCAAGTTGTGCAAGATTGCTAGAGTCTAAAGGCAGGGGAGAAGAGTCCATTTGGAGTGGCACTGAAGAGTCAGGCCAGGGCCAGATCATCCAAGGTCCTATGTGCCAGATAAAGGAGCTGAGTGTGTCTTGACAGGGAGCCAATAGAGAATTCCAAACTGGGCCACAGCATGATCAGATTTGTGCGTTAGCAAGATTCTTCTGGCACTGGTGTGGATTGGCGTGGACTGGATTATTGGATGAAGGGAGAAACCAGAGGCTGGAAGGCCAGGTCAGGACACAAAGGAGGGGCCCATGCCCCAGGGAGACAATGAGAGTTGAAACAGGGCAGTGCCAGTTAGAAGAAAGGAGAAGAAGACGCCCAAGATCTTCTGAAAGCAGAACTGACAGTACTTGACGATTGACTGTAGACAAAGATTGATGGAGTCAAAGACGACACTGAGGATACCAACTGGGGAGTTATTAGGTAAGATAAGAAGTACTTGGAAGGTTGTTAGTTACCAGGGCTTCCCCAAGTCCAAGAGAAATCCCCCCTTCCCCCATTGGTTTTCCATAGGATATACTCTGGGGGGCGGGGGTGCTGGGATGTCTTACTCACCCTCTGTATGGTATCTACATTCTGTAAGGATTGCCGAACTGGACTGGCAGCCTTCCGGACCCCATCCCCTCACCCTGCTCGGTGGCTTACAAGTAGCATTGGGGGTGTCAACGTTCTTTTAAAAATGGCAGTGCAGCGGGGATCAGGCCAACACGGCAGTGTGTCCAGCCTGACCGTGGCCTGCATGACCTTGAGTCAGGGCTGCAGTATGGCTGCAAGCCAGGGCCGAGCCCGAGCTGGCCCGGGGCTCTGGGAGGTAGGGGGAGGAGGGGGAGAGGCCAAAGGCAGTGAAGACCTGTGGAGGAAGCTGGGGAAGCTTGAGCTTCCTGTGAAGAGAGCCATTTTGAGGTCGGAAAGTTGGCCAGAGGGCAGGCTGAAGGGCAGCCGCGTTGAGGTAAACCCAGAGAGGCTGAAGTAGTTGAGCTGGGGGGAAGGGGGAAGTGTTCAGCAGCACCCCAGAAGCCAAGCCTGGGTAAGAGGAAGTGCTGAGGCCACAGGGCAGCGTTCGGAGGCAGACGCACAGACTGACTTCCTCTGACCTGGGCTCAGCCACACACACTGACCCTGTGGTTAACGAAAGCCCCCAGATCCTTCTCTACGAAGCCCGTGAGGCCAGGCCTCACTCTTCTTGCTCTGGATGCATTTTGTCCCAGTCTCATAAACATCAAGTGAGTAAAAAAGCCAGTCTGAGCTCTTTGAAATATTAATTAAAGACACCACAGTTTCCTTATTTAACTGAGGGTTGCTACCTCATTTGGGATTATTAACCAAGCAAGACAGCCTTTGTTGTGCTTGACAAAGTGATTAATTCAGACTCTAGGTGAATTTCTGGCTTTCTCAACATCTTTTGATGTGCTAAGATTCCCTAGTGAGGACAAACACCATCAATTACTTAAACAAGCCATTACCTCGAGAGCACAATTATCAGTGAGGTCCAGTCTACTAATTGGCAGATAGAGAGATAAAAATGAACTCTGGGCTCTGGCCTGGACCCTTACCTGTCCACGAGGAACAAGAGTCCTTTCAGTTGTCTCCTGGTGATGCTTCCACTGACCTGGAGCCACCTACTTCTTTTTCCACCTCTGCAAAAATACATCTCCGGTGACTTGTGTCTCTAGATCTAGAAGCTGCCTGTGCCTCTCTGATGAGAACCTCATTCTTGTAGGCAAGGCTGCAGAGCTCAGCAGTGGGGCAGCTCGGAAGATGGGAGTCCCCAGGAGCAAAACTCTTTCTTGACAGGAGTTTGTAAGAAATGTGGGGAGGACTTGCTTTTTACCTCTCAGGAGCTATCTATCCTCCAGCTTCCGGTGAAGCAGGATGAGGTCGGGGCTTTTGTAAGATGCCACGTCTGGGCCTACGGTCCCCTCACACATAAGGAATTCAAGGCCCAAATACAGGAGGCAGCATTTCCTTTTCAAATGTATAAACATATAAAGTTATATGTGAATTGCTCTGTATTTAAAATTGATACGTTTAAATATGCCATAATAAATATAAATGTTTTATTTAAACATACTTATTATGAATATTTTTAAATGCATTAAGCCATTAGTCTTTTTTTCCCCTTCTCCATGCTGGAAGAGAGGTTTGAGGGGAAGACGTCATGCCTGCATTTATATAGGTCATTGTTTTTTTCTCATGTGTGTGGGGGGAGGGAGGCTCAGACTAGTTAAATTCAGTCAAATAATCAACACTTTAAAAAAAAATCCAGAAGTGCTTCATAAATAGCACTTAACTGATTTTATGACATAATTCAATTGCTTTGCTCTATTTTTCAAACAAAAGCTAGGTTGCCTGTGTTTTCACCTTGTGAAACTTCTCTGTGCTTCTCCTTAATTCTCGCTGGTGCAGAAGGGCAAGGCCCACTCCCAGAATCTCTTCGCGGCCACCCGCGTGGCCTGGAGGAGAGGAGTGGAGCAGGGGCTGAGGCGGCTTCACTGTGCCGCCTCCCTTCCTGACCACCAACTCTGACTCCCTGCCCTGTGCTGCTTCTGCCCGAGGTGCCAGCTAATTCCTGCTGGTAGGTTTTCTTGGGGTGGGATGGGCATCAGAAAGCCTGAGAAAGCAGGGCCCCCTCCGTGCACCCCGTGCTCCCCGCTCACCGGACCTGGTTCCCCAGTCCTTCCAAAGCAGCGCAGTCTTCCTGTGCCTTCCCCTGCCGTAGGCCAGTTTGACTCCTCTGTCCTCAGTTTAATGGTTTTCAGGAGACCGGTCGTCTTTGGAGGGTCCTGTTGCCTGAAAACTAGCCATGAGGGGAGGTAATAAGCACAAGGACCGCTTGTCATTTGTTCTCAGCTTCGACAAATACCATCCAGTAGTCGGACGGAGGACGTGCTAAGTTATCAAAACAAAGTGTACATTTCAGCTGGCACGGATGCTTCTTCGAGGCAAGGATCATAACGTAAATGCGTAATTAACTGCTTGTCACAAGCCACTGAGAGTCTGTCCAGTCCACTAGGCTGTACATGCCACGTCCCTGTGGCCTCCGTGGCACCGGGAGCTGGGTCTGCTATGAGACATACAGGGACTGCGTGTCGACCCAGTGATACTCTTCATTTGTGACATGTCAGTTCCCATTAGCCCTAACAGTGATAACGCGCTTCACCACGAGGACATCTCCCCTTCGGGAGGGTAAACTACTATCATAGGGTTGAAGCAGACCAGCAATGGCAAAAGCAGACCAGCTCTCCTCGGTTCTGAGAAAGGGAAGGACAGGATGATGGCATTCATTCACTCTAATTCTGCACATGCATCCTGGGAAAGATGCTTCAGCATCCTCTGGCTGTGCCGTTACGCCATTAGCTGAGCTGGGGCAACTGAGACAGAGCACATTAAAAAAATGTCACCTGCTTGGGCCATCCTTGAGAGCCGGGTCTTTCCACCAGTGGCCCGTAGAACAACACAGTCCTTCTAGGGGGTTCACAGACCTCAAAAGTTTTCCATGGTAAGGTGTTGATTTTTACCATTACTTTTTCTTTTTGGAAGTGGTAATGGTTTTCATTTATGGCCACAACATAGTTTCCTTTTAAATGAATGCATTTAAGTTTATTTAAAGGAAATGGGGAAGCAAGTAATAGCAGAGGAGATTTGCAGATATGACAAAATTGTAAAGATGTTCTACAAATGACTGAATTTAGAAGTTTAATGTCTTCATACCGATTGAGGTTTATTGACTCAACCGACTCTCCTGCTCTGAAAAGATGGGATAAAAATGGAAAAGTTAGCTCTCTGTGCTATAATAGTCATCAACCGGATGACTTATTCTTTGTTTAAAGAAAATTGTAGTGTCTTCTTTAAAATATTTATCTGTTGGCTGTTCAGGCAGTAGAGCCAGCAAAGCCTAGTTCAGTGATGGCCCAGACAGAGGCTGTGTCAGATGAGCCTGGAGTTTGCCTCTGCCCCACCCCCAAGGAGCTGTACCACCCAGTTCTCTCTAAACAGGAAGCCCTGATGATCTCACTGTCCCCACAGAGACATTTCCCCTTTTCAGGCATACTCCAACATAAAGTCAGGATATATACACAATATAAGGTGATGTGGCAACTGAATAATGACTCCCAAAGATGTCCAGGTCCAAATCCCTGGAAACTGTGAATGCCATTTAGATGGCAAAAGGGACTTTGAGGGTGTGATTAAAGCTCTCAAAAATGGGGAAGGTGTTCTGAATTCCCCGCATGGGCCCTAAATGTAATCACAAGGGCCCTTATGAGAGGGATGCAGGAGGAGTCAGAATCAGAGACATTAATGTGGTTACTGAAAGTAGAGATTAGAGAGATGTCGCCATAAGCCAAGGAGGCAAAGAACTGATACTCCTCTGGACAGAAAGAAGCAGCCCTAGTGACATCTTAACTTTAGACTACCAAGACTGATTCTGGACTATGAACCTCCAGAATTGTAAGATAATACATTGTTTTGTTTTAAACCATCAGCTTTGTGGTTGTTTGTTACAGCAACACTAGGAAACTAATACAGCTAGGAGAGCTTACTTTAAAAATTTCCATCACTTTCTTTTTCTTTTAAATTAAATTAAATTTTTTTGTGTGTGTTCCAAGATTCATTGTTTATGCACCACACCTAGTGCTTCATGCAATGTGTGCCCTCCTTAATACCTGCCACCAGGATCACCCAAGCCCCCACCACCCTCCCCTCCAAAACCCTGTTTGTTTCTCAGAGTCCATAGTCTCTCATGGTTCATCTCCCCCTCTGATTTCCCCCAACTCACCTCTCTCCTTCACCCAATGTCCTCCACGTTATTCCTTATGCTCTACAAGTAAGTGAAACCCTATGATAATTGACTCTCTCTGCTTGACTTATTTCACTCAGCATAATCTCTTCCAGTCTCGTCCATGTTGATACAAAAGTTGGGTATTCATCCTTTCTGGTGGAGGTATAATACACTTTCTTTTTTAATTTTATTTTTTAAATTTAAATTCTATTAATTAACATATAGTGTATTAGTCTCAGAAGCAGAGTCAGTGGTTCCTTAGTCTCATATGACACCCGGTGTTCGTTTTATCACACGCCCTCCTTAACTCCCATCACCCAGTGACCCCATCCCCCATCACCTCCCCTCCAGCAACCCTCAGTTCATTTCCTATGATTAAGAGTCTCTAATGGTTTGTCTCACTCTCTGATTTGATCTTGTGTTATTTTTCTCTCCCTTCCCCTATGATCCTCTGTTTTGCTTCTTAAATGCCACATAAGAATGAGATCATATAACTGTCATTCTCTGATTGACTTCTTCCACTTGGCATAATACCCTCTACTTCCATCTACGTCATTGCAAATGGCAAGATGTCTTTTTTCTTTTCTTTGCTGGCAGAGTAGTATTCCATTGTGTGTGTGTGTGTGTGTGTATCACATCTTCTTTATCCATTCATCTGTTCATGAACATCTGGGCTCTTTCCGTAGTTTGGCTATTGTGGACGTTGCTGCTATAAACATTGGGGTGCATGTGTCCCTTTTTTTTTTTAAAGATTTTATTTATTTATTTGACAGACAGAGATCTCAAGTAGGCAGAGAGGCAGGCAGAGAGAGAGGAGGAAACAGACTTCCCGTGGAACAGAGAGCCCGATGTGGGGCTCGATCCCAGGACTCTGGGATCATGACCTGAGCCAAAGGCAGAGGCTTAACCCACTGAGCCACCCAGGTGCCCCGCATGTGTCCCTTTGTACCTTTAGGGTAAATACCAGCAGTGCAATTGCTGGGTCATAGGGTAGCTCTATTTTCAACTTTTTGAGGAACCTCCATACTGTTTTCCAGAGTGGCTGCACCTGCTTGCATTCCCATCAACAGTGTAGGAGGGTTCCTCTTTCTCTGCAACCTCTCTAACATCTGTCATCCCCTGACTTGCTGATGATTTTAGCCATTCTGATTTGTGTGAGGTGGAAAAATTCCCTCACTTTCTAATAGGATTCACCATACTGATCTTTTCTGTAGATACCACTAGACATTTAAAATAATACTAATTACAGAGGAGTCAATTAAAAAGTTTCAGGATCTATTTATGCTTTTGAATAGACATTTATGTGATTGAAGTATCAAAATAGTATCATGAAGTATCACCAAGAAGTACAGTGAAAAGTCTTTCTCCTCTTAGGATCTCTAGAGATCATTTTCCACTAAACAGAACCAGGACTTTTTGGGAAAGTGGATAATCTAGGTCTAGGGCAAGAAATGTACAAGATGAGCCTGGAGCATCTTGTCATTTCAGAAAGCAAGAAAGACGTTCTATCAAAAACACTCAGGAGCAAACTTATAAATGCTCCCACTAGCCAAAGATGGGACAATTTGATGAATAAAATGATGATTGCAATGGATCAAAGAGCATCAAATATTTTTTAAATCCATGAATTCATAAGAATACAAAATATCATGAGTTACTAATGTAAGATGTTACAGAATCAACTCATTATTTTGAAAACTAACAATAAAAGGAAAGACTTGAACATTGATCCTACTTTTCTTATATGAACAGTTTTTCAGAGTAATTGTAGCAGTAGAGGGTAAATTTAGAATTATTCCAGCTAATAAGTGCAGAAGGAATATCAGCATTTTGCAGCTTCTAATGAATTAATAGATCTAGGTGATAATCCTCACAGCAGCTAAGATCACAATAAAAGAGAAAAACAGACATTATCAATCTCCCATAGAGCAGTCTTGCAGAAGAAAGAAGCCACCTCTGGATCAGTGGTTTCCAAACCTGGAACACCACAATCACCTGAGGATCTTTTTAAAATTCCAGAGCTCCAGCGACACCCTAAATAATTAAGTCACCACGGGGGGTGGGGGTGGGACACAAAATGAGAATATTCTGAAGGTTCTCGGGGTGCAGACAAATTCAAGAACCAATGGTTTAGATCTCACTACCAGACTGGGACTGAAGAACATGTTGAACTACACCAGAGGAAGCAACCAGTGAAATTCAGACTATGGGAAAACCTAAAAGACACAACCTGTTCTGTTTATAAAAAATGCAAGAGGAAAAAAGGTGGGTGGGAAGAAGTTGAGGGAAATTTAGAGACTTGATACTTAAAAGGCCTCTGACCCAATTACAACATATAGAATTTATTTAGGTCCTCATTTGATAATCATACTGTAAAATTATGAGACAATTGGGGAAATTTAAATGTCGACTATAGATAATATTGTGTCTTGATGACTTTCCAACTTTGCTGCATAGTATACTATTCAATATGCATAATGATTTATTTAAACAGCCCCAAACTGACAGATATCTAGGTTGTTTCCAGTCTTTCCATGTTGTAGAAATGCTGAAATGAATACCCCTCAACATACGTATATGTTCAAGTATATGAGTAGAACAAATTCCTAGAAGTGAATTTGATGGGTCAAAGGGAAATGCATATGCTAGACACTAGCAAATCATCCTCTTATGGGCTTGTACCAGGATAGAAGCAGTGGAGATGGAGAGAAGTGGGCAGATATGATAAGAATGTATGTAAAGAAAGAAAAACGAAAAATCAGGTCTAGTATCAGTCAGCTTCAGGTAAGTTTCACATGGATAGCAACTGCCTCCAATCTCAGTGATTTACATCAACGAATACTTATTTCTTGCCCCCACGAAATGTCCACCATGAGCCACTTTCAACTCTGGTCCTCCTCATCTTCAAAACAGGACCCAGGCTTCTGGAACAACTCTCACTTGGGAGACTAGTGGTCTCATGGTATAGGGGAAAATATCAAATGGCTCACCACGTGCTGCTCTTTTGAGTTCTGCTTGGATGTGGCACACACCGTGTCTGTTTGTGCTCAGTTGGCAAAAAAAAAAGTCATATAACCCAGCCTACTGTAAATGGGCTGGAGATGTATAACCCTCCCCTAACCCGGGTAGTCATATTCTAAACAATCACACACTCGACCATGTCTCAGATGTTTCTGGCTTGAGCAACTGGTGGATCGTGGTTGCAACAGTGACATAGAGATAACTGGGCAGGATGAAGTTTAGAGGGAAAACTGAATTAAGGTCTAGATATGTTAAGTTTAATGTGCCTAACAGACATTAAAAGGGTGCAGCCAATTTGGCAGTTGGATAAAGAAGAGGTCAGTGGAGAGAATGGAACTAGACGTGGAAATGTGGAAGTTAGTGATGTATAGGGGTATATAAGCTGATGTGACTATTAGAAGGAAAGGAGCCAGCGAAGACACCAAGAAGCAGCTGCTGAGGTCGAAGGAGTGCCGACAGGGAGCATGAGGAAGAGAATGATTCAGGAAGAAGAAAGTGTTCATCTGTGCCAGATGCTGCTCAGAGGTCAAGTACAAAGACTGGCAAGGAAATCACTGATTGACCCAGTTAGGATTATGGGTGACCTTGACAAAGGCAGTTCCAGTGAAGTGGTGGGTACACAAAACGTGGTTGAAACAGTTGGAGAAGAGACTAGGGGTGTAGAAGGGAAGAGAACAGGTCTAGATAATGCTTTCCAAGGAAGTTACTAGCAAGGAAGGAAGAAAAACAAGGCAATAACTAGAATCGAAGGAATTTACCTTTTTCCTCCAAGATGGAAGATACTGCAACATGTCTGTATATGGATAGGAATAATCCAGTAGAAAAGGAAACAGGAACACAAGAGAAAGAAGAAATAGTTGAGCATTCTGAGTAAAAGACAGGTAAGAAACAGAAGTGAGGGGTTGGCTTTTACAAGGACAAAAGCTCTCTCATCACGATCGTCAGTTAATTAGTATCTGACTGTTATTATTGTACTTTGGGTTTCTAATAAGCCTGCCTTTGTTCTCGGCGTAGTCAGTGTGTTCTCATGTGGTGGCTTATCCGCAGCATCCCGGCCACGAGGACGAGAAGGAACAGGTTAGTGGAGTGAGTTGCTACCAGCACCTGTTGGAAATGTGGCCGACCTGGTTTCCACTCTCACTCAACTGTGGCAGCATCACCTTGGGTACATTCCCTGGCCTCTTTAAGATTTAATTTCCTAATCAGCAAGATGAAGATAATATTGATTTCTACCTTTACATGATTGTTGGAAGGCTCATGTAAGACAATGTATAAAAAAGTTCTTAGCACGGTACCTGGTACATAGGAAACATCCAAAATTATTATAAATTATAATAATAGTAATGACTGTATAACTTTCTTTGCATGTCTGTATAAATGTATTTTTCTTCTGTTGTGACAAAGCTGTCATCAGTTTAACGATTACAATGACTAGGCTTTTGTGGTTCTTACATTATTGGGGAAAGAACTGCACATCAGTCAGATACTTCAGTATTTGCTCAGTACTCCTTCATTCTTCTACCTCCAGAGGAGTGAAGATTAGAAGCAGTTCCCTTTTCCAGGTCTTTGGATTCAAATTATAATGAATTTTATTTACTATGTCTGTGGATAAGGCTGGGCAGAATTGAAAACAATTGGAAGGTCTTACAATTCTAAAATATCTCCCTGAGTTTTGCTTGTGTGCACCTTACAATACTTTTTTTTTTTTAAGATTTTATTTATTTGAGAGAGAGAGAGAGAGCATGAAAGGGGTGAGGGGCTGAGGGAGAAGCCGGCCCCCTGATGAGCAGAGGGCCTGATGTGGGACTTGATCCTGGGACTCCAGGATCATGACCTAAGCCTAAGGCAGTTGCTTAACCAACTGAGCCACCCAGGTGCCCCTACAGTACGTTTTATATTATATTCAGAAGTTTCCTATTAGAATGTTATTAGACAATGAAAGCACTACATTTCAAAATGTGTAGGATGCAGGTCAAGAAGTCTTTGGGTGTGTGTGGGGGGAAGTACTTAGAGTAGGATTTACATCCCTAACTACATTTATTTTTTAAAAATACTGAAAAAAAGTGAGTTATATTGTTAACTTAAAAACTCAAACAAAAAAAACAAAGAAACAAAGAACAAAGAGTCGGGGCGCCTGGGTGGCTCAGTGGGTTAAGCCGCTGCCTTCGGCTCAGGTCATGATCTCAGGGTCCTGGGATCGAGTCCCGCATCGGGCTCTCTGCTCGGCAGGGAGCCTGCTTCCTCCTCTCTCTCTCTGCCTGCCTCTGCCTACTTGTGATCATCTCTCTCTGTCAAATAAATAAATAAAATCTTTAAAATAAAAAAAAGAACAAAGAGTAAACCCAAAGAAAGTAGAAGAAATACCACAATAAAAAATGAGTATAAAATAATGAAATACAAAACAAACAAAAAAATCTAGAAATGATCAAAAAAAGCAAAATTTGGAGCGCCTGGGTGGCTCAAGCCGCTGCCTTCGGCTCAGGTCATGATCTTAGGGTCCTGGGATCGAGTCCCACATCTGGCTCTCTGCTCAGCAGGGAGCCTGTTTCCTCCTCTCTCTCTCTGCCTGCCTCTCTGCCTACTTGTGATCTCTCTCTGTCAAATAAATAAATAAAATCTTTAAAAAAATAAAAAAAAGCAAAATTTGATGCTTTGAAAAGATTAATAAAGTAAACAAGCTTATAGCAAGACTAATCTAGAAAAACTCTCTAAGCAAACTAGTAATAGAAGAAATGTCTTTAATCCAATAAAGGATATCTGTAAAAACTCTGCAGCAAAACCTCACACTTGATTTTTTAGATACACTCCATAGTCAGGAGAATGAAAAGGATACTCTCTTTTATTGCTGCTTTTAAACATTGTACTAGAGGTCCTAACCAATGTAATAAGAGAAGAGAATGAAAAATGAGAGAACAGGATTAAAAGAATAGAACTGATATTATTTGTATAAAATATGACAGTTAGCATAAGAAATCAGATATTCCACAGGTGAATCAGTAGAACTAAAGAGAAAGTTTAGGAGGATCCTTGATAAGATTGGCATAAAAAACAAATGGTGAAATCATATGGTATTTGTCTTTCTCTGACATATGTGGAATTTAAGAAACGAAACAGATAAACATAGGGGATGGGAAGGAAAAAATAAGACGAAAACAGAGAGGAATAAAAACTATAAGAGATTCTACTGAGGGTTGCTGGAGGGGCGGTGGGGGGCACTTGTAGTAATGAGCACCGGGTGTTATATGCAACTCATGAATCACTAAACTCTACCTCTGAAACTAATAATACACTATATGGTAATTTTTTTAAAGTCCAAATGGAGTTTCTACACATGAGCAATACCAATAACAAATGCATGTAGATGGCAAAAAGATACTCTTCTGTGCATAAGATTAGAAAATGTTACTGAACAAAAGAGATAATGGAATTAATGGAGAGCTACAACACATTCACAGGATGAGAATACTCAATGTGGTGATAACGTTTGTACTCTAATTTATAAATTTAATGCAATTCCAATAAAAATATCTCAACAAAATTTTTCATCAAACTAGACTAATTAATTCTAAAATATAAGAAAGTAAGATATTAAAAAGTATTACAGAATTATAAT
The DNA here is from genome assembly GCF_011764305.1 of Mustela putorius furo. NCBI lineage: Eukaryota > Metazoa > Chordata > Mammalia > Carnivora > Mustelidae > Mustela > Mustela putorius. The sequence goes on from NW_025421998.1 coordinate 92,698,747, forward strand.
AGCTAAAATAGTGAGGGGTTTCCACAAGCCAGACAAAAGGATCAGAATAGACCCAAGCACCACTAGTACTAAGGTGTATGACAGAGGCGGCCAGTCAGCAGGGAAAGAGGAGCAGGACAGCAAACATACTGTCTCTTGGCCAACTGTTTCTAGTGGTATGCTTGGCTTTAGGGCAGGATTATTTTACCAGGATCCCAGGGACATAGTTGTTTGATGAGCCCCCTCTCATTATAGAACCTGACTCAACATGTTACCCTCTGATGATAGATTTGGTGTCTCAAGTACTTGGAAAGGAGGGACTCTGAGTAGGAACATCAGATTCTTGTTCCTGGAAAAGGACACCGACTTTATAGATTAGTGAATGAACATTCTGCTTTGCAAGTTTTATCTTAGTAGATAATCTAACTAGTACTACTAATGGAGACATGGATGAATGTACACCAGATGATTTCCAGCCCTGAAGTCAAGCTGAGAGCAAGGTCTTGAGGGAATGGGTTCCAGGAAAGGGGACTGAACATGAAGCTAAGGATGCTGAAACAGAGATGAGGTGCTGACAGGACAACTGGAATGACCTCTTCTAGAAGCTTCGTATTTCCAAGGAACTCCTGGTGGGAGGCACGACTGAGGCAACCGCTATGCTTACGGTTTCTGTGGTATAAATGGGGCAAGGAAGGAGAAGAAAATAGAATTTAAAATCAACTAACAGGCAATGGTGAGTTATTTTCTAAATAAAAACTATTCAGACTTCATTTGCTTATCTTCCTCTCCTTGTCCAAATGTGTGCTTGGAGTCAGCCTGCAGTCACCTATCAATGACTGCTCAGTTTCCAATTAATTATTTAACCAGTCAGTGTGGCACAATTGTGCCTGCCACCTAGATAAGCCATGGTAGGAACAGGGGGGGAGGGGGCGAGGAGAATCATTTTGAAGTTGGGAAATATTTTTGAAATTACAGGAAAAAGAGATGGCAAAATGTATTCTCTCTCTCTGTCTTTCTCTCTCTCTCTCTCTCTCTCTCTAATAATGAAAGAAATGCAGACATCAAGATACATTGACGTGTCTACAAAATTAGAAAAAAATTTCATGAGAGCCTTTGGTGAAATGGATACATACACAGTGAGACTTGTTGGGACAAACTTTCTGGGAAGCTTTGCGTACCAGTGTTTGAATCCGGTGACCCATGGATTTCAGGTCTGGGAAAGCTCCATGGAGAAAGTGCCGGAAAGGCTTGATGCACAAAGATATTCATTACAGTAGCATAATTTAAATTAGCTAAAAATTCAAGATCACCCTGAATATTTAATAATAAGAATAGTTTAGTATATTAGGATATGTCCATAAGAGGAATATCATATAGCCATAGAAATAATATTCATAAAGAATTCATGACATGGAGATTTTTCTTTATATTAAAAGAAAAAAGTAGAAATACAAAGAAATAGAAATAGAAAAACATTATAGAAAATAGAATCTCAAAATTAGAAAATATCCTCAGAGAAAAAAACTGGAAAGAATTAGAGTAAAATGAAAGTAGGCCATATCTCCAATAGTTGGTAATATTTTTTGCCCAAATTTCTGTCAAAGCTAGCCAACATTGCATTCTGTTCCTTTGTCTTAAGACCTTTTGGAAGCTACAATTTAAAGTCTTAGTTTCTAATAACATTTCCAATGTGGCCACAATTTTTAATGGAATTGATGGTTGTATGTGTTGCAAGTGTAGAGAACCATGACAAAGGGCTTTTCTTCTCCAAAGAGCAGGACAGATGGGCTACCTGGCTTCACTGGAGGATCACAGTTTTTACCCCAGGAGATGTGCTCTTGCCAAAGGAATATTTCAGCATTTCAAAAATATCAACAGCCTCTGAAACTCATCAAGGAGAAATTCTTTGATAGTGTTAATGAGAACGTCATGGATGAACCAGGAGTTGGCTCTTTCCAAGCACACTGCAGAGAAACCACTTCCTCTATGGTTGCTTAAGATATGCAATGAGGGAAATCTTGGAGGGCAGGCCATCATTTGATGGTCTTCTCTTGCTCCAAACCTCAATCAACTTGACTGTCTCTTTAATGAATGAGTCATCAAAATATCCCCACAATTTATCACAAGTGGCTTCTTGGGCTAACCAGTGTATTGGCTGACCACTTCTGTTGAATCCACCAAGAAAGGGCTTTGTCTTGGGGAAAATGAAATGCTGGGGAATTTCTAGGCTTTAAAAATGAAATCTTACTTTGAAATTGATCCACATGGTTCAATTTATTTAGAGACTGGCAGTGTAAGGCACACCATTGCCATTGCAGGGGTGTGTGTGCTGTACCAAGAAACAATGGCTTGAGCTTGAAATGAAACCAAACGATGCTATCTGAGGCTACTGCATATGCTTTCTGATGTCATTTTCCAACATTAGTATCCTTAATGTAAGCAATAATAGATGTCCATAATCATAATTAAGGGATATTTGCGTTCATTCCCATCAAAGAGGGGCGCCTGGTGGCTCAGTCGTTAAGCGTTTGCCTTCTGCTCAGGTCATGATCCTGGGGTCCTGGGATCGACCCACATCGGGCTCCCTGCTCAGCGGGGAGCCTGCTTCTCCCTTTCCCACTAACCCTGCTTGTGTTTCCTCTCTCGCTGTATGTCTCTCTCTGTCAAACAAATAAATAAAAAATCTTTTAAAAAAATTCCCATCAAAGAGAAGCTGTTCTAAATATCACAATATGGCGGCCACTTGGTCACTTATTACCTTTCACAGTAGCCTCCCAGGCCACCTGCACTTTTCTGATGGCACAGGACTTAATGGCACGATTTGACATAAAAAAAGAAATTTCCTCTGCAATGACAGTTTTTAACGTAGTAGGAGGACATTTTAAAAATCTTTTAACATTGACTCTCTAAAACTCATTCAGGGGTATTCCTGGTGTTTTCCTTTCCTAGGGGTTGTCATAACAAAGTACTACAAACTGGGCTTAAAACACCAGAAATTTGTTTTCTCACTGTTCTGGAAGCTAGAAGTCTGAAATTATGCTTTTTGCAGGACTGTGCTCCCTCTGAAACCTGTAGGGGGTACTCCTTCCTGGCTTCTTTCTAGCTTCTTTCTAGCTTCTGCTGGTTTGCTGACCATCTTTGGTGTTCCCTGGCTTGTAGCTATGTAACTCTGGTCTCTGCCTTTGCTGTCCCATGAAATTTTCCCTGTGTCTCCATGTCTTCATGTGGCTATCCTTTTATGAGGACACCAGTCATGGGGTAGGGATCCACTCTACTTGAGTATGATCTCATTTTTTTTTTAATTTATTTATTTGCCAGGGAGAGAGAGCTCGAGAGTACACAAGCAGGGAGAGCAGCAGGTGGAGGGAGAAGCGGGCTCCCTGTTGAACAAGGAGCAGGACTTGATCATGACCTGAGCTGAAGGCAGACGCTTAACCAACTAAGCCACCCAGGCATCCCAACCTCATCTTAACTAATCACATTAGCAACCACCCTCTCTCTAAATAAGATCATATTCTGTGGGTTAGGGGTTAGGACTTCAACTGATTTTTTTGGGGGGTGACAGATTTTCAAACCATAACACCTGGGGTCTATGAGTTGTCCAAAGAGCCTTTTATTTTTTATTTTTTTTATTTTTTTTGAGACAGAGGGCAGTATGGGAACATTGGGATCAGAGAGTATGAAACAAGGGTGCAGAGAAGTAAGTGGGAGCAAGACCAATGCAACCCACTTTGCAATTCTGCCTGGAAGTCTCGTGGCAGTGGTCTTTCCCCCTGATGATTTTGGTGCAAGGACTTTGGTTACTGATGACGAGTTGTGGCCACTTCCCAGCTGAAGATGCTCAAATTCTATACTTGAGTATGGGTTGCAAAGTGAAGTTTATGGTTGTGTCCAGAACATTCTCTGCTGATGCCATATGTTTGAAAATGTCTGAATTTTGTGCAGAGACACACAAGCCATGTTTTTGTAAGTGGAGTTACATAATTAGGGCATGGACTTGCATTATAATTAGCACATGTAATTAGGCACAGACTTCTTGTCCTTTAATTAGACAATCAAGACATCTAATTACAAAATTAAGATGTAATTATGTGGCCCAAGATCGACATATTTCCTTCCATCCATTAGAGATCACATTTAGAAAAAAATAATTCACAAAAACTGATGAAGACATGAACCTGGAAACCAGATTCAAGGATGTTGAGGCAAGTCTTAAGAGGGCTGATAAGTTTTCTTTGGTCTTCCCTTTTAGGTATGAGGGGAGTTATTTAAAATATCATAGTCTACTTGAACAAATAATTGTACATACTATGCTATCGACCTTTGGTACACACACTAATGAAGAGGAATGTTGGCACGACTAATCTGTATAATTCACATGTGGCTTCAGAGGGTGATTTGCAATTACACTTGAACATGGACTTCCGTGTGATGTTCTAGGAATTCATTCAAACCCAGTAAAGCAGCCAGATGGTGGAAACCTCCTTCCCATTCTTGGTTCTCCCTTGTGACTACTTTAGAAATAGACCCATTGCTCAGAATAATGCAAATCAGCACTTGGGTTGGGTTGTCCTTTCCCTGAATATTTGAATATTTGATGAAAAGTTCTTATTTTAAGTGCTCCTTATTGGACTATAGGTGGGCAAAGGGGAGGTCGAAGACTATAGCGAACATTCCATCTTTCTAATGATAAGTGAGTGATTTTTTAGAGCAGCATTTTGTTCATCTAAATTCTAGTGCTCCTAGGAAGCTTGGCTGTAATGATATGCTCTATATTTTTCCTTGCTCCTAAATTGAGATTTGGCTGATCTCTGCATGATGCTAAACACCCAGTTTGACTCATTAATTTTTCTGAACTAACTGAACTTTTGACCTAATTGGCTGGCTGATTAGGGATTATAGCCATATGTCCAGGTTTTTCTAAGCCAGTTCTGACTTTAACTCTGTTATCCCACTGTTCCCATAAACTGGTGAAATATCCTAGTAATTCCAATGTTTTGACAGCTACGCTGCACTTCTCAGACTGCTGCTTTCTCCTGGAAAGTGGCATCAAAATCTGTCGGGCCCACGTTTCCTGATTTTTGGTTAAGAAAATATGCTTCCCATATGGTTTTGGGCCATGAAAACAAAGACACGAAGAGGTTATAAGCAGTTGGCGATGAGGTTTTGTCTCCATGGTGTGTTCTCTGCCTCCCTATTTCTGTGTTTCTCTCTTAAGCCATGGAATGTGATGAGGGACAAATTATGTGCAGAGGGCATTTTTGACCAGCAAAACACATAAATTTGCACAGAGAACTTAATTTTGCCATTGGGACTTTTTTTTTTCCTTTGTCTTCTGATAATTGTTCATGGTTGATGTAGAAGCATAGGAATTGAACTGGGGCGAGGTACATTTTTAAAAAACAACATATTGATGGTGGGGAAAGGGCATTTAGAAGACAGCCTCGCCAACGTGTCTCCCACCTCTGAGATTTTAGGATTCCTCCATCTCCAGCCTGCCATGGGATCGGAAGGAATTTCCTGGGTCCATTCTACTCTCGCCCTCTATGCCTCTATCGCTTTGGTCCTTAGACACTGTCAACCAGAAACCACTCCTTCCACTCTACCTTGAGGAGAACTCACTAATTCTGTTTCCCAACAGAGTCAACATATGAATGAAAACTTCAATTTCTTGGTTTTTAAGATTTGCTTTTCCCCTCAGGTATTCCACATCAGCGTTTTCAAGACTGGAGAAGCTGGGCATCAGACATCCCAAGCCGTCTCCTTTTATTGGAAATTTGACATTTTTCCGCCAGGTAAGGGCAGCCTTCCATTGTCTTCCAGCATAAGATATGCTGGGCCCAGGGCAGCTTCTCCCATGGAGAACTGTGTCCATCTAGGTCACCCACACCTGGGTGGTCTATATGTGAAGGCACTGTGTGATGAGCCTTCCCCTCCTTGAATGAAGTCTCACATGACGACAATGTTCCATTGATTATCACTCATCAACATGTGTTGAATCCTGCCATCTGTCCATTCCTCCATTTACCCCAAATCCAACTGACTGAGTATCTAAATGTGCCAGGCCCTAGGATGTGGAAGAAGTAGAGAGATTACTTATGCCCTTAAGCGTGCGCATGAAATCATGGTGTTCAGCACTAGACGGGATGTACCCTAGTGCTAGATTAGGTGAGAGAGATGGTAGCTGTGGTGTCCTTCAGAAGAGAGGAAGATCTGTCAGGGCTAGAATCACCCTGGAGGACTTCCTGGAGATGGAGGTCTGGCAGGAGCAATAAACACAAGGGCAAGAATGCAATACCAGGTGAGGAACAATAATATGTGTGTTTGGACTTAAATGAGAAATAGGGCACAGCTTGATGAGTAGCCTGGATTGACTAGAAGCCAAAGATGGGGGAGTGACAACCTGGGTGGCTGTCATTCTAGAAAGGCCTGTGTACTATCACTTGTGAGCAGGAGAGGGACCCTAAAGTGGAAAGTCATGCTGCAGGGGAGAAAAGTTAGTTTAAAAAGTCTACATGACGTGGTAAGGGCTTGGCTCAGGTGGTGAGGGTGAAAGAGAAGGATATTGGGGGCAAAGTTAGTAACTCCTAGGATGAATTCGGTGTAGAGAATTCAAGGCAAATAAGCCAAAGCGTCTCTAAGTGTTGAGCCAGGTTCACAGGGAGAATGGCCATGAGTTGACAGAAACAGAAGGTCTGGAGGGCAGCTGGTCTGGGGAGATACCTTTGATTGGCCGGAAAGACATGCAAGTGGAAAGGTCCTGTAGGCATTTGTAGATGGAGACCCAAGATACTATCTTCTAAGAATATTTTTGTTTCCCTTCACTGGGTTTTCTCAGAAGCCAGATGGTTTAATCTGCGAACTCATGGTGGTGCTACCACCAGACCCTGCATCAGGAGCCGACAGATCCCATGTGTGAAGAACCGCTGAGCTGAACAGAGACAGGAAGGGCTAACTGGGCCAATCCTGGTCATATCTATTCGATGTCGTTCTAGGATTTCCCCACCACCCCCCTCAGAAAGGCTGGCCCTCAGCACCGCACAGATAACAGCATTCGCTATTTCTGTCCTTTTCCCTCTTCCTCGGTTTCTTTTCCTTTCTGTCTCTGTTCTCTGTCTGACATTCTCATTCCTCTTTATTGTTGCTGTTGCTCTCTTCCTAGTGTTTTAAATACCTTCTCCCCACCTCTGTCTCAGGGCTGGCGCGCTCACAACACTAAACCCACAAACAGCGACCTCATTAAGGCTTCCGGTGAGTCCTTGAAGCAAGTGTGAAGAAATTTCTAAGTGTCAAAAGAGAACAACACGCTGGAGAGGAAATTCAAAATAAATAGATTTCACATATTTCTGGGAGGAGGGAATGATCAGTTGTATTCAGTTGAGTAATTTAGTACTAACATTCTGAGGAAAAATAGTAGAACTGTCGATACGAAGAGAACACTGTGCTCCTGCCTCTGGTAATTTCCACATATGCTCCTTTTCAGCTCGTCATCCTTGTATGTACAAACCTTGCCAAGATCCTTCTAGAACATAGTAATTTCAGCGACTATTTTTATATTCATAGAAGCTTTCCTTGATGTATGGCAAGCTTAGACTGTGAAAGTGGATGTAATAAGGATGGGATGTATTTCCATTAAGGACATCCACGTCTTCTACCCGCCACCTCCCAACTGTCTCCTCTCCCCCACGCCTCGGTTGTGTCTCCTTTATACTGCATTCCCATGACACAGGGATCTAGCAATCTCCAGACCCTCACCCCTACAGTTCCTCTGTCTATATTTGCACACAAACCCCATCCCCACTACATGACCCCAACCCTGCAGCACAGTGGCTGTGGCATTTTCTGACATCTGTCTCCAGGTATACTTGTTTCCCATGACAAAATGTGTCTAATGTTTTGTCCCATGTGAAGCTACTCTAAGGTTCTTATGTTCTGACTCCATTGATTTTAGTCAAAAATTTCACTTGGATCATGATATTCAGAATTTGTGATAATTCGGATAGATTCAGCAGGCGTTGACACACATAGTGGCTGTCAAAGGGGGCTTTGCCAAAATTAATAATAATATAAACCACACTGCAGAGGGGAATGTTAACATAGTTGAGAAAGCAAACAGTTTTCAAATATTTTAGCAGCAATTACACGCAAATACTTTAAGTAGAGATGATCTCCTTCCATCCATTAAACCAGAGTTGACCGAGATTTTTCCTTGGCAATACGTTTTTTAAGCTATTTGTTTATTCTAATACTTCAAAGTACTTGAAAGCAATAGAACTTGAATTATTTTTTTATTGTTTATGTAATTGTGTTCTCACGGTTCTGGACTTTTTCCTGAATAAATTTGAATACTTGAAATACTGTTTAATCTTATTCTTACGATAGTGGTGTGTTTTCTGCAGGGTTTCTGGGAAAGCCAGATGGAGCTCAGAAAGCTATACGGACCTCTGTGTGGGTAAGAGGGAACTCCACTTTTCTACCATTTATCTTGATTTCTGCATGTTCTGATAAGGAAGTAATAACCAGAATGGGGATGTTGCGTGCGTTTAGGTCTTTCGAGGACCCACAAAGCCAGGGCCTAACTGTACAGATGAGGCTCCTGGAGGCCCCAGTGTTGCCCAAGGGGGCCCCATGCTAGGCTGAAAGAACACCATTTCCCAGCCTTTAAGACCCTGACCAGTTAGGTCAGACCCTGGGTGCCTTGACCATCTCGCACTACTGCTGCAATTGGACACAGGGGCCCTCCATGCCTCACTTTAGTTTGCCTTGAGAACCCATGACTGGTCTTTTCTCATGAACTTACCAAAACCTAACTTGGATCCATTTTGTTCAATTCTGTGGGTAAAACATGCTGTCAGCTGCATGACCATATAATCTGCCATCCAATACAGTACACTGTGCTGGCCGTGAAAGGGGGCGATATTAATAATTATCCCAGGCCAACAGTGGACATGATGACTGTCCAGGATATACTGGGACATCTGGTCATTCTAGTTCTCTGCCATGTAAAGTACTAGAGCCCTCTTGTTTTCTTGAATTTTCCCTTGTTATGTCTCAGATAATGCTCCTTCTTTAAAAAAAAAAAAATGAAATTCCAGAATCTGGTGAACAAACATATGTTAAGACCAATTATTTTATTCAAGATTTGACAGACTTGAGTCATATTCTCAACGTGCATCTTTCAACACTGGAGTCCTAATCATTTTTAGTCTGTTTCTGTACCGCTCCTCCTCAGCCATGGGGTGATTATTAGCAGCTTTTTTCCAGACCTCCAGGTCTGTGACCACTGTGTTAGGTGCAGTAAACTTCTGTTGTGTTCCTAATGTACACGCTAATGGGGTCCAGTGGTTTGGGAACCCTTCTATCCATAAGATCCGTGATGCTTCTTCTCCCAGTGACGATTTTCAAAAGACTGACTTGTATTTTATGGAAAAGGCCCTACCTGGGAGTTTTGGCTGGGTAAAGTTTTGGCCAAGTTGTTAGCCAAAGTTTTGGCCAAGTTGTTCTCACTGCCCTTCAGTTTGCTATATGATCCTGCAAAAGTAATAAATTGTCATACTAGATGCTCTCTGAATTAGTTTGTTACTGCTGCAGAACAAACTGACCTAAAATGCAGGGACTTAAACAATAAATTATTATTCATCACATGTCTAAGGAGTGGCTCAACTCAGCTGGGCTTGCTGGTGCATCTGCTGGTCCTCTGGGAAGCCAGCTCACTTAGGCTCAAGTGGGGCAACTCTGCTCTATGTATCTCTCATCTTTCTTGGAATATCAAGGAAACCAGGAAAGGCTCTTCTCAAGGTGAAGGCACATATTCAAGAGAGCATACCTAAGAGCACAAGAACATTTTAAGTTTCTGCTGCATCATGTCTGATAACATCCTATTAGCCAAACCAAGTTCTATGGCCACTCAAAGGGCAGGAAGCACACTCTGCCCGCAGTGAGGCCAAAGCAAGTCACTTGGCCAGGCCTGACACGGATGGGGCAGGGAGGTGTGTTCCTCTGATGGAAGGGCAGGGAGACGGTGCACATCTTTCAATAATAATTAACTCTATGTAATTCTCTAAGATATCCTTTAGCTTGGTCTTCAGTTTTTTCTTACTTGCATAACTTCTTGCTTTAAGTATGATAGATACTTAATAAAGGCTCAAAGGATTAACCCATTTACCTTTCTCTTACTCTTGTGCTGTTCTACTGCTTTCTCAAAGTTCTCATTCCAGTTCTCTCTTCCCAACAGTCTCAATCTGTGGTTGACTTGACACTGACCTTGGAGATCGTCCCATACATTACTGAGACATAGCAGTGACTCAGAATGACAGCAGCTTCCCTAGAATTTAGGAAAAGGCCTCTCTAAGTTTGAATTCTAGGAATCCATCCCCTGGAGTACTCTTCTGGTACAGATTTTTCAGAGTAGAGCACTTGGGTATTTTAAAATAATTTAAAAATGTCAGATGAAGAGTTTAAAGGGCACTGTATTAACTTGTGGCTGGTGTGGTGTGCATGCCTGTGTGAGAGGTGAGGGGCAAAGAGAAAGAGGGGAGGAGGGAGAGAAAATTAGTCTCTTTGACAACAGGATGTCTAATCAACTCCACCAGCCCAACTTTAACTAACTTAACACCATTTATCATTTTCATTTCAAGAAAAAGGGAATCGAAGAGACTGATTTCTGATGAGGTTGTAGAGATAGAAACTGCAGTATCATCTCCACTCTTTGTTCCCACCTCTGGTAAAAAGAGAAAATAAGAAAGGGGATGAAATAATTTCTTCCTATAGGACTGCCAACATTTTTCTCCTTTAGAAAAAAAGGTGAGCCATAAAATGCTGACTTCTTTTTAAACATGTCCACTCCTGGATTTGGAGTCAAGACGGTGATGGGGCCAAGTCCGGCCTGAGCGCTGTAATCTTGATGAGAATCGGTGTGCTCACCTTTAGAAATGAAAGGGATGGGGACACCTGGGTGGCTCAGTTGGTTAAGCGGTTGGGAATGTCAAGGATGAACTACGTTCAGTAAAAAGCCTTTCTTTTATACAGTGATTTAGTTGAAGTTATATTAATTTTTAGATCATTTTTATTTATTTTTTAAAAGATATTTATTTATTCATTAATTATTATTTTGGGGAGAGAAAGCGCGCATGCACAAGCAGGGGGAGTGGCAGGGGGAGCGGGAGAAGCAGGCTTGCTGCCAAGCGGGGAGCCCAATGAAATGTGGGGCTCAATCCCAGGACCCTGGGATGACATCCCAAGCCAAAGACAGACGCTTAATGGATGACGGAGCCACCCAGGCATCCCTCACTACTTTTATTTATTTATTTATTTATTTTTAAAGATTTTATTTCTTTATTTGACAGAGAGAGTGAGCACAAGCAGGGGAACAGGCAGAGGGAGAGGGAGAAGCAGGCTCCCTGCAGAGCAGGGAAAGCACGATATGGGACTCTATCCCGGTACTCTGGGATCATGACCTGAGCTAAAGGTAGTGGCTTAACCAACTGAACCACTCAGGTGCCCCTACTTTTATTTTTTTAGAAAATATTACCAAGCCCAGATTGGTCCTCTTAAAAATTAAAATGATAGATCGACGCAGCATCTGACAAGGGAAGCCCCACACTGTTGATGCCATATAGAGAGGCACTGCCTTGCTGGGTGTCGGGACAGTACTCCATGTTGGGAGAAGCGCGCGCAGAGAGGACCTCTCTGCTCTGGATCTGAAAGCCAAATATGGGGATCATGATGCTTTTTATCTGGTTGTTATCATAGCAACTCAGTCGGAGTCTGGGTCCCCAAACTGGAGATCGGCTCCTTATCCATCCTCCCTCCCACTCCCTGCTATGGGGAAGATACTGCTCGAGAAGCTTTCTGCCAAGAAGGGTTGACAGCATCACTGTTTATTGTCACCGCCACCACCACCGAGAACAAAATGTCTTTACCAAGTATCTAATTATGTAGCCTGCTTTGCCACGCGCTGTGCAGATAAAACTACACATGTTGTCTCTGCCTTCTTTGAACTTGAATGTAAAGCAGATGGACGGCACGCGTACCTACCCAGTTTTTATTCACAATACTTGGTTTGAACTCTTTTGAATTGCACGGTAGGACCCCTGACAACATAATAGGAAGAAAGTGAGGCTTTACAGCTTTAGACAACCTGCCGTCAGTTAATGATTACTGGTTAGCTCCTTCGGTCTGAGTGTGAGCCCCCAGTTGGATTTATATTCCTTCCCAAACCCTAAAAGAACAGCATCACCATAACCATCAGACACTTGTGATTGGATAGAAACAGGATGGAGATGATTTTCCTCCAATTTGTAACTGGCTTGATAATCCAGGGGATGACAAGCCTTTATTAAACTCTTCCTATTAATTACTTTTAAGTACTTACGGCACCTAAGTTTAGCTCATTTGTGACTCCTGAAGTCTCCTATCCAAAGCTTCTTTACCCTTCTCTTAGATGTCTTTTAAGGGATAGTTCTGTAGCTGTTCTTTTTAGCTCCGTCTCTATCTCTTCTTGCCCTTACTTTATTTTGACCCTTCATTTCTAGTATAAACTTTACTCCCTCTTGTTGAATTTGATTCTCGTGCTTCTTGGCCTCCATCCTTCTCCACCCGTCCGTTTCATTACTGCCCCCTCATTCCTATATCCCTTTAACAAGCCAGATTTGTACAGTGATCTCACATACCCTCCTTGGAATAGTATGTTGTAAGTAAGTAAGCATGCATATTGTACACAATTCATAAAGTACAAACAAGTATTCAGCAGAAAGTGAAACTGACACCCTTCTTGGACCCTTAGCCACTCTTTCCCGGAAGAAACCTCTGCTATCAATTTCCTAACAGTCAGATGGATAATATATGCTAGATGCTGTTCTTTATCTTGCCTTGTTCATTAATGATATTTGTGAAATTGTCCCATTTCAGTACATTCATTCTTGTTAATAGCTATTCTCTTTTTTAAGATTTTATTTATTTATTTAACAGAGAAAGAGATAGTGAGAACAGGAACACAAGCAGGGGGAGAAGGAGAAGCAGGCTTCCTGCTGAGCTGGGAGCCCCATATGAGGCTCGAACCCAGGATTCTGGGATCATGACCTGAGCCGAAGGCAGACATTTAATGACTGAATCACCCAGGTGCCCCATAACTGCTATTCTGTTTTTTAAGGATTCCATTGTATGGATGTATCTGAATTCTAAAATTAAGTTTTCAATTGATGAACATATTTTGTTCTCATAAATAATATAGCAGTGAATATTCTTGTATATACATCATTGCTACCTTATGTAAGTATGTCGGTAGGATAAATTCCTAAAACAAATTATTAGGTCAAAGATTATCTACACTTCTAATTTTATTTTAAATGGCTCTGTCTAGGAGTTATATCAATATACATTCTCATAAATATGTATATGAGAGCACCTGGTTCTCTCACGTGATTGCCATTAACATGTGGTGGTGGTCATCATTTTAAGTCTTTAGCACTTGATGGTAGTTTTGATTTGCACTTTTCTAATGATGAACAAGCTTGGATATCTTTCATATGTTTAAAATCCTTTTTTTTTGTTTATGTTTAAAAGCATTTTTTTCCTGAAAACTCCTCTGCCACTATTGGATTAGTGATCTTTTCCCAATTTCCCAATTAGTTGTAGAAGCTCTTCACATATTAAAGAAAATAGCCCTTTACATCTAACATACATTGCAAATATTTTCTCCTATATATTGTTTAACTTCATTTATTGTGTTTTTTTTTTCCAATCAGAAAACATTTGGTTTTTTAATGGTTGAATTCAATCAATTTTAATGGTCTCTACATTTTGGATCTTACTCAAAAAATATATGTTTTTAATTTCCAGTTTTCTGGTGTTTTTTATTTCATCTAAAAAATTTCAATATTTAATACCTTGAGAATCTACTTGAGAGTAAGGGTAGGAGGAGGCATTCACTCTTACTTTTTTCAGATGGTAGTGTTCCATCTGGAAAGTCATCCTTTTCCAACTGAAATGAACATCACTGTTATCATTTACTAGTGCCCATATCTACATATTTGTGACTTCTGTGCACTAATCCCTTTCCTAATTCCATGTCAGCGCTCCACCAAATAATCTCATGTGGATATCATGAATGCAGTACCTTCTGGTACCTACCAGCAGTAGAATGTTCTCAGAACATCTTTGCAAGCCTCAAAATCTGAAGCAATCTCTCAGGGATCCTTGAGTCCCCAAATTGAAAAAAAAAGAAAATCAATTTAGCAAACAAATAAGGCTTTGGTAGAAAAGACCTGGCACTCAGACATAAGGTTCATGCCCATGGGAGGTAGAGGTGTCTCATATGCTTCCAACTTGGAGGTTTTTAGCACCGTTTTTATTTAATTAGCCAGCGCCCATGAACTAACAGCACCTCGTCACCAGGCAGTGAGGAAGTTGAGAACTTTGGGATGCATATGGGAAAGCAACGAAAACAGGAAGGTCATTTCAGTGTTTTTTCAGGAGAGCCAGCACTTCGAACAGAGTAGGGTCTGGAACATTCGCACGTGAGAGCTCCAAGCCAGTGAGCTCACGTGCTAGACACGTGCAGCAGCAGGATGGCGCTGAGATGGGTTGGCTTAAATGCAGGCAGATGGCTGTTGTCATCAACGTGCAGGATGTTTGCTGGCCAACCTGAAAAGACCTAGAACTCTGGGAATGAAAGGGCTCCGAAGGACTCAGTCTGCTACAGCCCTGCGCCCCCTGGTTGTTCTCTAACACAATACAAGACGCTTGAACACAGGGAACTTGAAAACGTGGCAGAGTATGGCGTGGGCTGGAACCCATGGCTGCTTTGTTCAAGAAAATAGAAGCGTTCAGACTCACACCTGGGCAACTGATAGGGGGCGGAGGGGGCAATATTTGGGTCTCCTGACTTGGTAAAAGTTGAGTCTTTGAAGAAAGTGTGGAAAACAAAGCTTAGGATCACCATCTTCAAGTGATGTGAGTCTGAAACCAAAATTAATATGAGACCTGGTGGTCTGCATGCCATAATTATTGAGAATCAGTCTGTGAGTTAAATATCTGTATTCTCGCAGGTCAAAAGAGATCAGTTGCTAACACTCAACTTGCAAGGGCCCATTTTTTTAATGAATAATCACCCTGGTGTTGCATTTTAGGGTGGGGTGCATTTTTTTTTTATAAAAATGAATATAATTGGCTGATTTTTTTTTTTTTCTTAGGAGGGCTTTAAGAGAAGGAAGAAAGTTGTCAGCAGGAAAATACATGATAATTACCACCCACTGAAGCATGTAGCCTAATAGGTAGAATTATCAAAGGAACAGTTGTCCTAAGATAAATAGGCAATCTAGACCCAAAAGGACAGGAAGATTCTATTAGCATCCCACTTCTCTTGAATGAGGTTGCTTTTCACCTCTCCTATCCCTATCACAGTCTCTTGTTACACCTGAGTTACTATAAGGCTTCTATTCTTCCTTATGACTTAAGAGTACTCTTTTTCCCTAGTCTTCATCCAAAGACCCTTCTGATGTTTACTGATTTTTTTCTGGACTTCGAGTCTCTTCTTTAACACACCATTTCTCACCACTTCCCTTCCCCCATTCTCATTCTATGACAACCCATCGGTGGGGGTTACTGCGCAGGTCAATGACTCCTACTGTCCAGGTCTTTGGGACCTACACTCCTAAAAATCAGGAGCCCATATGAATTCCCCTTTCTTGGGTAGAAAAACATCAAACAGAGCATGCTAACTTACAGGAGAAAACTGGGGTTCACATTCCAGCTCCAGCTCCCCTATCTGCCCCCTTGTTACCTTGATGGATTTAAGCCAATCTCTTCCCCTCTCGAAACCCCAGATTTCTCAAAATAAAATGAGGGATATGGACTCTATCAGTGACTTCAACACTTGAATTATGAGCCTTGGTGAATAATAACATTTTGCATGGTGATCCAGGACACGCACACTTGAAATAAAAGTCTTACAAAAGAACATCTTACTACTGTAAGATCCACATTGACCTATTCTATTCTATTATTTCCTGGAAAGCAAAACAAAACAAAACAAAAAATACAAGTTTGTCACGGCTCACTGAATCGGTTTCATAACCACTAGTAAGTTAAGATGAGCAATTCGAAAACCAAAGGGCCAGATGATACCTGAAACCCTTGGCAGCTCTAAATGAGGGAGCTGCAAACCAATGGCTCGACTCCAACAGTCATCACTGAAAATGTGATAAGCCCCTGTTTTTATGGTGGTTTCGGACTATGAGACCCCTGGACAAAATCAGTGGCTGAAATAGAATATAAGCTGAAACCGTCCCTCCGTGGGGGGGGCGGGGGGAGGGCATCCTGCTCCTCACTCAGCACTTGCTGCCCAAGAATACCTTGCTGTTGCTTCTTTAAAATCACAAGTTCAGGCATTATGACAATTACTGCCCAGGCTTAACCCAGAATCTTTCAAGCGAAAAAGCGTTAACAGAATATATGGGCTGGCAATTTAAAACATCTGTCGGCACTATTTTTGCACTGAGGGTCAATATCTAAGTAGTTCATGGGAAAACTCTGTCTTGGTGAGGTATGGCTATCATTGTGTGCTTCCAAGGGATGGGGCAGCAGAGGGAATGACCCAGACATTCACTGGGGTGGCCAGGTACGGAAAACTGACCAGGCTGGGGTTGCTGATGGAGGAGGTTCCAGCCAATGAGCAAAGCACAGTGTTTAAAGGGTTAAGAAATTGGCAGCTCCCCATTCCAGCAAACATGGCCATTGTGAACAGTCCAGAAGAAGGGTGCCCAAAGAGGAGGTCAGTTGGACAAGAATCAGGCATCCAGAAAAGCAGAAATCAGGAAGACCTGTCAGTGGACATGAGGCCCCAACAACGGGGTGCCGGGTCCTGAGATGGGCCTCTGGGAGGAGGAAAGCAGGGCATCAGCGGGGGAGAGGCCTGAGGACACACACAGGCGCTCACACACAGGTGCTCAGTCTTCAGACTGGGAGCAGAATGTGAGGTCCAGGATGCAGAAACCAGACCCAGTCCCTGCTGCCAGCTGGGGACAAGAGATCCATCCTGGGGGCAGCAGATCAAGGTTGAGGACGGGATGTCTGGGGTTGTTCCACATCTGGGGAGGGGCTGGGACTGCAGGTGGGGGACAAGCACTTGGCTGGGAAGAGTGCAGGGCTCAGAGGCAGGGAAAAGTCAGCCTCAGATTTTCAGTTTTACACTCCTTCATGTGCGTTCCCCAAATCTACCAGCATAGCGGGTTCAAGACGGAAGAGAGCTCACCCTTCATCAGTGACAACCACATAACGGCATCAGTGACTTCTTTATCCCTCAGGTGACAGCCCTGTACCAGTGTGCCCCCGAACAGTAGAACATCTCAAATTAAAACTGCATGAAAGCTCTATTTCCAACTAATATTTTCAAATAATAAATTCCATATTTAATTGAATTGTACCTGCAACAAATCCAAGTTGTTCAACCCAAAATGCAAAATAGAATTATGTAACCTAGTCATGAATCACTGTGGCATTTGCCAAGGCATTCTCCCATCTGGAAGCAGGTCCAGATAACACATGGCGTTAGCAGACATCTTCTGTCGAGAACTCTTCTGCACAGATACTCTCAAAAATTGCACACGCTTACCCAATTCTTATGGCTCTCAACCCTAATTAATTGAGAATGCAAATAGCATCCCTATTCTGTCCAAAAATAAGAATGACACACTATGTTTGATTTCACGATGTAAAAAAAAAAAGTCATTTCTAAATTCAAAGGAGCAAATTTCCGAATTCACACAGAGCTTCAAGTTCTTCTTTGTCCCGATTTTGGGAGCAGAGAAACTTTTTTCAAGTTCCTGGAGCCCTTGAATGATTAAAAAAAAAAAAAAAAGGGCGAACAGTTTTGAATCTTGCTACATAGGGCAGAAGGCAAAGGCATCTAAATCACTACACCAAATTAACTCTGGATATATAGAACTTTCAAACAAACAAATCACGTATCGTCTCACACGTTTGAAATTCTACTAGGTTTTGGGAATGATCAAATTTTATCTTTAAAATGGACCATTTAGGGGTGCCTGGGTGGCTCTGTCGGTTAAGAATCTTCCTTAGGTTCAGGTCATGATTCCAGAGTCCCAGGATCGAGCCCCACCTCAGGCTCCCTGCTCAGCGGGGTGTCTGCTCTCTCTTTGCCTCAACCCCTCCCTTCTGCTTGTGCTCTCTCTCTCAAATAAATAAAATCTCTTAAAAAATAATAAAATGGACCACATGGGGCCCCTAGGTGGCACGGTCCATTAAGCAACCAACTCCTGGTTTCAGCTCAGGTCATGATCTCATGTGGTAGGATTGGGCCCCATGCCAGGCTCCACGTTTGGCATGGTTGAGGGGAGCAGGGACTGCTTAAAGATTTTTCTCCCCTTCCCCCACTCCCATGCTCTCTTTCTCTCTCTCTAGATAAATAAAGTCTTTATTAAGAAAATAAAATAAAATGGACCATATTCTCCTTTCCTCCTCAAGACCCCTAAATCTTTTAGAGTTTGGGTCTTTTACTATGTAATACATAGTACATACTATGTAATACATAATACATACAATTATTCCTGGTCTGTCTTAAGTGGGAGACTTCTGCCGCTGGGCACACAAAGTAATTCCTAGCAAGGGGCGGCCAGGTTTTAGGATGCCTGCATGCCTGGAGCATGATCATACGTAGCAACTTAATTACTAAAATTAGGTTCCTTGATTATTGTTCTTATCTCAAGACCATGCTCCTCACAACTTCTCCCCCATCACACCCCCAGACTGTAAGAATTTTGCAACCTACTATATGAAATTTCCTACTCCGAGTGAGGCTCACAGTATACTGGCGTATTGACAAAGGCCTGACTCTGACTCGTTGCCCAGGCTCCCCACATGAACCACTAAGGAGGCACTGTGAGCAAATGATGCTATCTTTGTCCCTGTTTCAAGAGGAAATTATAACCTCTGCCCTGGGCCTTTGGCTGGTGGATGGCCCGTCGCCACGTGGTAGGTGGACGTGGTGAGTGTGGTCTTTTGTTGTGTTCCAACACCCACCAGCACCGCCTGGTACTACTCAGGCTACAGGGGAAGTGGGCATCTGGTTATTGATCATGGTTACTGCCCTTCCCAACAGGACCCCTGGGGAAGGAAATCCAGGTCCCATCAGGGTCATCTCCTCCATCTTCTCCAACGCTAATGCAGTGCTCGCTGTGGATGAACCTCCAGAGAGGCCACTGTTGAGTGGCCACTTGCCTTTGAGACGTGTCTGTAACTCTCCAAGTTCTCTTCTCAGATTCACCGCCAGACTACAGCTTGTCCCTTGTGACTCACGTGGCTACTCGATCCTTCCGAAGGACTCCAGCCTAAAGATTCTTAACGGCTTCCCTGAAGTTTTGGATGTCTCTGCTAGAGTCTGGGTCCCTCGGACCCTTTTAGTTCTTTGTCCTCCTTAGCCCGGGACCCCACTAGGATGTGGTCTCCTGAATGCACACTTAACCTCCTGAGTCCTGCCCACCCCCATATCTATACTTGTTAACGAACAACAGGCTTCAGTGTCCGAGACCCCGCAACCGACACCCACAGAATTAAGATTTCATCGTAATAGATGGAATGGGCTTTCGTGCCTCCGTACCGCGTGGCTGTGGGATTAGTGGGTCCCCGACTCCTGGTCTGACCCAGGTGTTGAGGTCGGCATGCATGGAGGACATTTGACTGGAGGGCTCTTCTTTTGTGGTAAAATACAATGTCAAATTTACCATCTTAGTCCTTTTTAAGTGTGCAGTTCTGGGGCATTAAGTACATTGAGACTTCTGGGTAACCATACTACCACCCACCTCCAGGACGCTTCTCCTCTGGAAAAAAAACAAACTTTGTACCCATGAAACAAAGCCTCCCCCGACCTCCTTCCTGTCGCCTCTGGCAACCACCATTCTACTTTCTGGCTTTATGATTTCAACTGTTCCAGGAACCTCCAAGAAGCAGAATGACACCACAGTTGTCCTTTTGGGACGGACTAATTTCACTGAGCATAATGGCCTCAGGGTCCCCCCACGTTGTAGCAGGTGTCAGAATTTCCTTTCTTTTTAGGGCTGAATGATATTTTAAGTATAAACCATGTTTTGTTTATCCATCTATCTGTCTGTGGACCCTTGGGCTGCTCCCACCTTTGGGCTATTGTGCACTGCGTGGCTATGAACGCGGATGCGTGAGCAGCAATTCGAGATCTCACTTCCAGTTCTCGCATGGAGAGATCCAAAAGCAGAAACACTGGGCCATGTGGTAATTCTCTTTTTCATTTCTGAGGCGATGCCCTACTGTTTTCCGTACTGACTGCACCATTTTACATGTGGACAACATTCTGTCCCAATGCTTTACTATTCCCTTTGACCGTGGCTATGTGGCCGTTACTTTTGGCCTCCCAACCTTGAGAGGGAACCCCAGGAGAAATGTAAACTTCCCCATGTGCTCTGGAACCCAACTGGTCAGTGTGAGCCACACATTTCTAACTGGAATGCGTGGCCCCAGTCATCTTGCCCCAGCTTCCTGTTGACCATAAGCCAGCGGGCACATTCTTTACCAGACTAGCCCTGTTATCAACAAATGCCTGAGCTGCACCATCAATTTAGTTCGTTTTAATAAATTCCCAGTAGTCCCCCTCCCGGAGCCCCTTCTCTTCTTATCTCACTCTCTGCCAAACCCTTCACAATTCATGTGTTTACTTTTCGGTTCTGCTTTCAGCCTCTCCAAGCTTCCTCCTCGCCAGGTCACTGTAGCCTTTGTGTCTCACATAAATTTAGTCCTCAGTGTCTGGGACTCCTGCTGACGTCCACTCGCTTGTTCACGAGGCCACGTCTCCTCTCCTGGGCACTGGCCCTTCCCTATCTGGACTTCACACCTCAAGGAACTTTTCAAGATCATGGCCTTGCTTTGTGACGATTTGCTGGAGGAGGCCCGTGGAAGTCCCCCTCGGTCCTTGCGACCTCTGCACAGAGTGTGCGCTCACGGAGAG
Organism: Mustela putorius furo; assembly: GCF_011764305.1. Taxonomy (NCBI): domain Eukaryota; kingdom Metazoa; phylum Chordata; class Mammalia; order Carnivora; family Mustelidae; genus Mustela; species Mustela putorius. The sequence continues at coordinate 92,719,718 of NW_025421998.1, forward strand.
GGGCCGAAGGCCTTCACATCGGGTCCCGTGAAGGAGAGATGGTGTGCCCGGGTGCATAAGCTTGGGAGGAAGTTATGGGGTTGTGGCTGAGATGGAGAAAGGGAGTGAGTACAGGCCAAGGGTGCGCTAGGCCAATGTGATCTTTGGGACAGTGACAGAGAGCATGACCTTGGCAGTGCGGGAGAGGAGACAGACCAAAGCCACGGTGCTAAGGAAGTGGGTTCCTGGGAGGAAGTAGGTGCCCGGGGTCATGGTGGGGGAGGAAAGGGATGGAATTTATAAACAAACAAACAAACAATCCTTCTAATGGCCCGAGTGAGTGATGACAGTGATTTGGCTCATCAGAAATACAAGGTCTAAACGCGAGGGAGAACTTTATCCAGGAAACATCCTGTAGCAGCAGAAGTGAACGACGGACTGGTCCATTCTAAGGAATAAGACACGACTGACATTCATCCCTGGGCTTGGAGTTCTGGAGACAAAAAGGTCCTTCCCCCCATCCTGAGGAGGGGAGCAAGGCAGAGGGAAAGGCAGATCCATCTCTGCTGCGATCAGTGGGAGCTACGGATGAGATACGGGATCCCCGGTGACTTCAGGACAAAGCACCCCAGGCACGGAGCCGCATTAGGAAGGAGATGGGAGGTGTGAGTCCCAGAGTGTGCTTGCAATCTCGAGTCTCTGGCCTTCTGGAGTCTCAGCCTCCGACATCCTTCAACAATCTAACGTGCTGTTTCCCACAGAGTGTCCTTTGGACCATTTCCACGGACAATAATAATCGTTACATGGAAAATAAAAAAGGGGGCGTTCCCCCCTGGTCAAATGCGAGAAACACTGGGTTAGTCAAAGGAACACAGGTCTCTTGATCGTGGGGCTTCTCCGAACCCTTCCCGTACTGACGTGCTGGAACACCTCCAAGGGAGACGCTTAGCACGCAGGGTTTATTTGACCACAGAACCTTTTTTGTTTGTTTTCCAGAATGTCTCTTGGGACTAGAATATAGAGAGCAGGCTCTGAGAGAAAACACTGATCTAACAAATAGCATTTTACTCCCAACGTATTCCCCAGGAAACACAGCCATCGGTGACAGCTGCTCACTTCCCCACGGTGGATTATCCGTGTTGCGACCCGTAATTACTAATTACCACCATTTCAGAATGTTCTCCCTCTGTCTGTCTCTGTCTCTGTCGTCTCTCTGTGCGTGTGTGTTCATTCTGAGATGCCGTGGAAAATAGGGAACACGCTGCCACGTGTTCTGCATGTGTATTTATTCCCTTGTATCCTCGTACCGTTGTCTCCCCAACAGACAACCATTCCATTGTCCTTAACTTGCATTGTTTTGGCACGCGTTCCTGCAAACTGTGTATTCGTGTGTATTAGCCTTCGCTTATCCCGATGGCTTTGTCCCCGTTCCCTGCTTTGGTTTTTTCACTGAGCGCTCTGCTTTAGGGACCCTCACATCACAGGGCTCCCACAGAGAGTAGGGCTCCACTCTTCCTGCCCATCCCTGTCCCCACTCCTCAGTGTGTGTGTGGGGGGGGAGGGAGACACGCCATGGCCTCCAGCAAACAGCGCTCCCATGGACCTCCTTTTATGTTTTATGGACTTGTGTGCGCAGGCTACGGGCATGTATCTTGCTTTCATGACTGTAAGAGACATGTACCTTTGTTCCCTGGGGCTGCTTATGGAGTAAGTACCAGTTGGTAACTGTTTTCTGGTCTTCTATTTGAGTCTTGTCCCTTTAGGATAGTATCCCCTGTGACCACCCCAACAACTCTGGGGGTTTTGGTTGAGCTGATTTCATTATCCTCCACTTATATGGAAACACACGACAAAAATAGTACGTGGTTAGCAAGAGCTGAGTGCAGGGCTGCGCAGGTTCTCTCTCTCTCTCTCTCTTTTTTTTTTTTTTAAGTAGGCTCCCTGCCCAACATGGGGCTTGAACTCAGAACCCTGAGATTAAGAGCAGCGTGCTCCACGGACTGAGTCAGCCAGATGTCCCTGGTTCTCCTAGTTCCAAGCCTTTTCTGTTCCACAGTCCCCTAGTGTTGTTCCTCGGATGTTCCCAACACTCCCATCTTAGGACATCAGACCCAATGACAAGTCACTTCATTACTTGTTTCCGCGCAGCTCTCAGAATGCACGCTCTGTGCGGACGCGCAGTCTGTCTCCCGTGCGGGGCTATTCCCAGAGCCCACGACGGTGCCCGACACGTAAAGAGGGCTCAGGAAGCATCTGCTGAGTGACCAGCATGTACCTTTTAGGATAAAACCTCAACGGGTTGCTGATTGGGATAATTAGTATTATTTCCTTGGGGTGTAACGAAAGGAATTGGAGGAAAGGTTCTCATATTAAATCAAGGTTTGGGGCCAACAGTCTATAACCTTTCTCCATCAGTGACCATGGCCGTCAGTTCAGTAGCGAGCCCGCAGAAGCACAGAAGTGATTTGCACGCGCCAGTCCAGCCTGGGATCTGCGGGATAAATAGATGAGGGAGGGGCGCCGCTCTCATGACACAAGAGCGGGGCTCCCCTCACTCTGGTCATGCATCAGGTTCTTCGGGGGCTACTAACCCATGTCCCCCTCCCAAGAGGCACCCTCTCCCCTAGCCTAACCCTTGGGGGTCTGCCCACGTTGCCCAAAAGAGCACTGGATTGCCAGCCAGATCTGGGTTCTGGTCTTAGCTTGGCTGTTTGCAGCTGTGGGACTAGAACAAGCGACTGAACCATTGTCCCCAACCTTCAAAAAGAAAAAAACATGCACGTGCCTGCTACCTCCCAGGTCTGCCCTGAAAACCGAAGGAACCATGAGTGCAGCCTGCCCTGGGTGCAGTGATGATCCGTCCGCTCCTCAGGTCAGTCTCTGAAAGGTCTTACACCAGCAGGTGCCCCCAGGGAGAGCGCCAGCTCCAGGAGCCGTCCCTAGCTGGGGCTGGGGCAAGCTTCCGTCCCCCTGCTACAGGTCCTCAGGAAAGTCAGGCAGCCGTGTCTCTGGCTTTTTGTGGCTCCCAGGGAATTCCTGACCCTCCCCTCCTCCTGGCCGTGGCAAGTGTCCAGGTGGTGCCCACGGGTCATCTCTCCTCTTGGGTCCTTCATTTTCCTCAAGCTATGCAATGGGGGAGGGGAGTTTGGGCTAGAAAGATCATCTTGGAGCTTCCTTGTCTCTCTGAAAACACTGTGATCCGGGCCTGCCCCCATCTCTCCCTCACTGTGCCTGAAATCCTTCTGCCACTGAACTCTCTGATCTCTGCCTGCCCAGGACTGCGGGTGCGCCATCCCGGCACTGGGGCTCCTCCCCGACCCCATTGTCTTCTTTCGAACCGACTCTCCAGCATTTGCGGAGCCTCACTATTCATATTCTGCACCCACATGGCAGCCGGGGAGAGGAGATTTTGCTAGAGTCTCGCACCAATATATGCCTTGCACGTCCTCTCTACACCCACCAGAATGCGCGCGCACGCACACACACACACACACACACACAGCCCCCTCCTGTGCCCGGGAACCGACATGCCTGGGCATCACTGTGTGGGCGCAAATATTCAGGGACAGCCAAATGACTATTTTAATGTTTCTTTGTCCCTGCAGTGCCATCTAACTATTTATTTAGTAGCTTGATGCTGTTTGCATCAACAACTTTGCCTTATAGGCTGTTCTTCACGTTTATGATTCTTACTGTGAAAAAAATTGCTTGCCTAACATCTGTTCTGAATTTGTTTTTTCTTTATTTTTATTTATCTATTCCCTGTTGAATTAAATTTGCACCAAGGACAGTAACTCCAATTGGACTCTTCGGTGTCCTTCAGGATTTCTGTACACTTCAATACGTCTCTTAATTACTCTTTTTTTTTTTATTGTTATGAGCGAGACATATATACCCATGCTCACACAGGCAGACTGGTTTGTGGCTTACCTCTGCCTGTCCCCCTCTGGGGAATAAGTTTTATTAACTGAATAAATTAAATGGGCGGGTATATTCAATAGAGTAGAGAGGTTTATTGTTGTAGGTTTGTTTCAGATAACTAACCGCCCCCCCCAACCCTGCTGCCCAGCAGTTCCCTTTTTCTGCCATAGCTCTGTTCTGGAGGAAGCGTGACGGTAGCTTGACAGAGTCACAGCTCACCAGGACTGGAAGGGCCACTTCATCTTACAGATGAAGAAGCTGAGGGTCAGGGGAGAGGCTAACTTCCTGCCCCAGAGCCAGAGACTCATGAAAGTAGAGGAAAGCTTGAACCCGCATCTCCTGGCTGCCAGCCTGGGGTTGTTCCTCCGCAGCGTGAGGCCTCCGTCTCCCAGACACCGCACCAGCGCTGTGGACCTGGGCCCCTCAGGAGCAGGCATTGGCCTGTTTTCCATGGGTGTGGCTGACACTGCTTGGGTGAGGGACCAGTGGGAGATGGTCTGCAGGCGGGGAGGGTCACAGGCGGGCCTGGCTCTCATGGACTCCCCTGGGGGGCGCTGTGGTTCTCCAGCCTCTTCCAAGCCGGCTTGTGTGAACTCTGCCAAGCCCTCCTTCACCCCCTACTGTCACTACTAGAAACCCACAGTAGGACCTACGACGCGTATTCCTGGTAGGAGCCAAGAAGGTCCGTAAGGAAGGGTGGGGAGACCTGCTTTTCCACTTGATACCTGGAAAATCTACTGGGTGTAGGGACTGTGACCCTAAGATTCAAGGGACCAGCCTAGAGTTACAGCATTCTAACTCCATACGCAACACCCTTTCAGCCGTCACTTCTCAGCTCGTCGTGGGAGCAGCGTGCCCTTCTCTATGTTCCTTATGACCTTTTCCACACTCTTTTCGGGGTCTGGGTCCATTTCTTCTAATGGCAGAGAGACAGAGGGGACAGTTTCCCCATGGCTGGAAGAATTCACTGCTGGCTTCAGCCCTGGCATTGTCCACTCAGCAGATGTTTTAGGCTCGGTTATGCGGGTAGCACTGAGCTGACGGCAATGGGGAGATCATCCCGCCCTTCCACAAGAAAAAAAACAAAAACAAACAAACAAACAAAAACCAAAAAAACTCTCACTCATTTCTTGTTTCCTGAAGAAATTTGGCATCTAATTTAGAAGAAAAACACAGACCTAGGCCAAGTTGTACAGAATGGCACAACTGAAGCCATGAACTGGGTAGACTCATGGGCCAGGGAAGGCAGAGAGGGCTTCCAGGAGGAGGCAGTCCTTGAGTTTGGTCTTGAGGGATGATAACAGGGAGATGAGGAGGAAGAAGAAAAAGAGTTTCCCCTTGTAAGAACAGTTAGAGAAAGACTTTGAGGTGGGAACGGTTGGAGCACGAGAAGTTGACCATCTGGACCGGGGGACAAAGATGGAGCCACAGCCTGGTCCATGTCGCCCAAGACCCAGGAGTTAGAGTGGAGGCTCTCTGCTGACTACGCTGTCAATGGCAGGCTAAGTCCTCCCCTAAAGGGGGATCTGAGCCACTCGTCTCAGTGTTACCATGTCATGGAATCTCTGATTCAAGTGAAATCATTGGGCAAAGCCATTGGGCAGCAGTGCGGGGGGGGTGGTGATCTAAGAGTTCTGCGTGCTCAGCGCCAACTTCCTCCCGCCCTCTGGCGCCCAGATGACAGTGCATAGCCGTAACTGAGATCACCAGCGCCAGCCACAAAGGGACACACACTGGTGAAGAAGCCAGTAGAGCGGCCCTCCATGCGGACACTGCTTCCATCACGGTGGGAGAGAAACAGAAACAGGAAGACCTGTGAGGTTTTGGAAGGAACGGGGACCATGGTGGCTTTTGGAATGCAGGATAAAGGGACACAAGGCTCTGAGGCTTCAAGCCTGGCTTCAAATGGGCCAGTCGCAGGAACTGGGAAGTTAGGAGCATACCAAGTGACTCCCCAGAATGAGAAAGGCAGATTCCGAACCATCCCCCCATTTACTCCTATGTAGGGGGAGCTCTGCGGGCCTCTCAGGGATGCAAGGGAAAAATAAGAATAAAGCTTTATCCTCAAAGAATCCATAGCAGTAAGGAGCCTATCGATAAATAAAACAGAATGAGATGTAAATAAATGAAAGAGTGGACCAGGCGCTCTAGATGTCGCAAGGAGGGGTCTGAGAAGGGTCCAGAGAAGAGCGGACAGGTGACCCAACTTCAGAACGGGGTTTCCCAACAAGGTGGAGACCGCGATATCACACGGAAAATTGTGTGTGAAAAGAATGGGGCATGGGGATAAGCTGCAAATCTGGGGAACCACAAATGATCATTTTTTGAGCAACTGTATGTGGCTGTGGTTCCCAAACTATGTGCCTGAGGCAACCCAGGGTGCCACCCATGAATTTCCAGGGGCTTCTTGGGGTATTTTAAATATTCATGGGGAACACAGTGACATCTTTTGGACACTGTGAGAAGTACTTTCAATTTATGTGTCTTCCTTTTCCCAATGTCCACTGAGTTGTTAGAACATGAATAATTATTGAGTTGTTTGGACTTACCTGCTTAAAAAGGAGACGCTTGGGTACCTCCTTCAGCCTTGGGAGGCTATGTAAAGCTCCTAAGTCAGTACCCGTGCCACAAATTGAGAAAGTTTGTGAACCTTGGTAGAAGAGGAATAAGGTAGGGAGAGAGGTTATGGGCTCCTGCAGGGCCCCTGGTGACAGGCCAAGAAGCTGGACCTATTACTTCGAACAATGGAGAGCCATTAGAGGCTTATCAGGCATGTGACAACATAGTCAGCTTCTGCTTTCAAGGGTAGATTTGGTCTTGAGGGAGGAGCTGGTTTGGAGGAGTTGGTTTAAGGGCTACTGCAATGGTCCTCCCCAGAGAGACGGGGCCTCTACCCTGAGGCCTTAGAGGGTGGGGCTGGGATACACATGCTCCATTAACATTACTACCACCTGCCCACAACTGTAGTCAGTGCTAAAGGCCAAATATAAATAAAAAAAGGTTCCTTTGTTTAAAGCACTCAGAATCACGAGGATGGACAGCCAAGCACACATCTAACTTCTGTTAGTGGAGAACTACTAATAGTCAACCAGGCAGGAAAATGAGAAGGAGGGATGCTGTTCCAGAAAAGCGGGGGGAACAGCATGTGCAAAGGTGTGGAGGTGAGGGATGATGGGAGGGTTCAATGAATCAGGGTGATCATCCATCCATCCTGGCTCTTGGGGTGATGGGGAATAGGGAGGGATGAGGCCGAAGAACAAGGCAGGGGCTACATTTTGCAGTCCGAGCTGAAGATTGCCCAAGACCTTGATGGTGACCAACCATTGAAGGGTTTAAGATAATGGAGTGGTACAGTTAGATTTGCATTTTACAAGGTCCCAGGTGCATAGCTGAGTCGGGACCCATGTGTAGACAAGCAGCAGGTTGGGAAGACAAGCCAATGATTGTCTTGTCTGATGGAGACATACATCTCTGAGTGGGAGATCCAAAGTCCAGCCAGGAAGTGAGAGACCAGAGTAGGAGGAGGGCAGGAGGAAGACACGGAGCTGCCCCAGGCCCCACCGAGAGGGGCAGGGCTCCTTATAAAAGGCTGAGTCGGTCCATCAGGCTCTGTAGGGCTGAGGTCAGTATATGCCCCCCAGCACGTGTGCAGTGAGGCGTCCGCACACAGGGGGCACACTCCTGCTCCCAGTGACTCCAAACTCCATGGGCCTGTGACTCTGTCACTGCTCCTCTAGGAAGTGTCCCTGGCAGCTTGAGTCTACTCTGCCTCTCTGCTAACTCAAGCCTCCTGGGCTCTAATGACAGTTTGGATAGCAAGATGCCCCAGTGAGCTGAGCTGGGACAGACTCCCAGGCCTCCTAGGGCCATTCTTTCTCCCAGCACCATGGCCGCTGCCCAGCCCAGAAAGCCAATGACCTAGGACAACTGGCAGTGGACTTCTGCCTTTCTAGCCTTTCTCAGAACTTTCTGGAAAGTGAGAGTCTAGGACTCATCACAGTGACCTCCTTCAGGCTCTGCACAACCCTCTGCAACTGTGTGCCTACCTCTTCCACACCTACGGGGGGCCAGAGGTTAGGCTTAAGGCTAAGCCAGCATCCCCCCACGTGCCAGGAAATCACACTGTCACCGAGGCAAGGATTTACCAGATGCTTCATCGATCCTTCAGACCCTCCCTGGAAACCAGGAGTCTCTGGATAAGTGTCCAGGCTCCTTCTGCAGACGCTGGGGGCTGGGGGCCAGCAGTTTATCTGTCCCCCCAGGGGCATGCCTCACCCAGCCTCTTCACCCCCTACAAGTGGCTCTACCAGGGTGCGGCCCACCTGCTGGGGCACGCAGGGAAGGGGGCTCACACTGCTGATGGAGAGGTGATCATAACCAGTGCTTACCTAAAACTTTACTGTGGGCAAAACATTCCCCTGTTTTTCATCCAACCCTCCTAGCACACCTCCTTGATTAAGAAACTGGTTCAGAAAGTTGTGGTTTGCTCACGGTGACACAGCTGTGAAATCACAAGGCAGGGCCTTGAACCCAAGTCCAGACAGTTGTGTCACTGCCAACGCCCACCTTGACTCTTAAAAAAGACACCACGGGGCCAATCCGGCGAGAAATCCTTTTTTTCCCCCCCGCTTTGGTCTTTTTCTTATTAGAAAAGTCATACGCACTCATTATAAAATACATTAAAAAAATAAAGACAGCATGACAAGTCAGAGCCCCCCAACATTTCCTGCTTCAGATACCAGCACCGTGGGCCAGTACAGCTTCCTCTAGACTTTTTCTAGGGATATTATTAACACGACCCAGCACTGTGCCTGACACAGAGTTTGGCTCAGTAAATGCTTGTTGGGTGAACTGATACAGTTGGGTGGGCTAGTATTTATTTACACAACTACATGTACTAGTTTACAATGTGCTTTTCTGTTCAGCTGCATAACCTGCCCATCCTCTCATGGCGGGTCCTGTAGGCACCTCTGATGAACAGCCTGGAGAGCTGGGCTGCCCCTGACAGGTGCAGGCCTCCTGGCACAGGGCCAGGCAGTCCACAGGCTAATACCAGCAGGCTACCTCATTTCGGTGACCAGAAGGCAATTATCAGCTATCTTGATTGAACTGACTGGTCAGTTAAAAAAAAAAAAAAAGACCACAAAACAGAAAATTTGCCAATTAAACAGTCAAACAAGTGGGTTTTCTTGTTTGCACAATACTTCATGATTGGCCTAAATTTTCTCTTCAACCAGTTGCTCTGGAGTTCAATACACAGATTCTTATGTGCATAAATAAACATAAATGAACATAATGGCTAAGAACTTTTACCAAAAGGTGAAGCAAGAACTTACCTTTGTAACTGGGCTGGCAGGTGGGGGCTGGGGGTCTGGTCAGTGAAACAAGAAGCTGGTCTGTGTTTCCTCCTCGGAAAGAACCCGTCGGCGCAGCTGGTGGCTTGGTGGCTTCCTCTCACTCACCTGCTCAGCGTTGAACAGCTCCACAGATCAGGCGGCCCTGGAGTAGCGCGTCCTTGGGCAACTTCTTTCCCTTAGCCTCAGTGTCCTATTTTGAAAAGTGGGTATAGTAACTACCGCATCCACATCCCTTAAGGATAAGACAAGATCATATGGGCAACGCACCTAGAACAAGGCCTGGCAGGTGGTAAGTGTGCAGTGAATGCTAACAGCTTTGGTTCATGCAAAGGTCCTGAGGACGGCCCTCAACCCGGTCCAACACCTCACTGGCTCATTGCACTGATCTAGGGAGTGCCTTCACACCCTATAGAGAGGAGACTTAACATTCAAAGACCATGATGTAATTTTCTTTTTAATTCATAGGAATTACAGGCTTCAAAGCCACACCAGACTGTAGAGATTATCATGTTTTCCTTCCATATTTCAGAGACAAGGAAGCTGGAGCCCAGAACTAGTGTCTGGGTGGGTAGCAACACTGGCTGATCCCAGATCCAGCCTCCTGGGCTCGGGTGCATATTACTGGGCAGTAGGTGCCCCCCATCTCAGGGAGCAGTAAGACCCCCCCATACCTTCACACTGATGTACCAAACTGAGATCAGCCCCCTTGGGGAAGTACATTTTGAGAGGCAGGAGGGTGTCAGGTATTCACAAAGCTAAGGAGGAAAGGGGGCACCATCTTGGTTAGGACTTCCGGCTAACAAACGATAGAAACCCAACTCACATAACCTAAAGCACCCACGCTATGACTGAAGTGTGGGGAATCCGGGAAGGACAGCAGCAGGCAGAGCTTCGAACTGGACTTTGTACTTCCTTGACACCCCCTTTGTCTGAAATCTCTGCTTGTTCCTGTTTGCCCCTTCTGCGGACAGTTCTTACCACACGGTAAAAAGATGGCGGCCAACTGCCCTGTTCCCCTTTATCCCCAATTTAGCAGCTCTAGGAGAAAGCTGACGCTTTCTCCCTGCAGTCTGCATGTATAGATCCAATGTAGGATTCTGACTGGCCCCGACTGGGTCATGTGTCCACCCAGGACCAGGCAGTGTTGCCAAGGAGATGAGTCATTGTGATTGGCATGCCTGGGTGGCGAGTCCATCCATGACCAGACGGGAGTGGACTTGGTGGTGGAATGGCAAAGTGCTATCATCAACAGCTCCTCCAGTACCACACGGAATAGGGGAGGCCGCCTCCTGAGGCGGCACTGGGCAGACAGGAAGGCCAGAGCCCTCCCAGGTACCCAAGAGGGGACCCCGAAAAACAATCTTCATTACATTTTTCTCTGTTCGAAATCTTTCTGGGAGCTCCTCAAACTAGAGATGAGTGTTTGTGTAAATATAAATTCACAAGATTACGCAATTTACATGTAAAATGGGGCCAGTTTTCTCACGAGGTTCATAAACAGTCTCTGAAGCAATTCTAAAGGAATTGTGACAAAATTGTTTTTAGCATTAGCAATATTACTAGAAAAAAGCACAAGGACTCCCAAGGTGCCCACTTGGAAGGACAACTTCCATTTGAATATAGAAGCATTATTTTGTTGTTGCTGTTTTTTTAAAATCCAGATCACATGTAAAATTATTTTGGTAATAACTAAATCAATACAAATATATTGCCAGAATATGGGTGCACCCTAATGTAAATCCTTTTGTTTTAGGTCTAAGAATATAGGGAAATGAGAATGAGTGTGAACTTCGGTTAAATATAGAGCAGGATTTTTAGCTGTGGGTCCCCAGGCTGGTCACCCTCGGGACCTTGTTAAAAGGGACCGGATTCCACCCCAGAGACTCTGGTCAGGCAGGTCTAGGTGGGGCAGGCATTGTTTTCTGAGCGCTCCACAGACAGTTCTGACCAGCCACTGAGGCTGAAAAATCACCCCCTTCAGAGAGCATTTCCCAGAGTGTGGGCCTTCATTGTCTCCTGGCATCAGAATGTGGAGAGCCTGTTAAAAATGCGGATTCTTGGCCCAGCCCAGGCCTACTTGGTCTGACTTGGGGAGGAGCAGAGTAGGGACTGTGTACATCAAGCTCCCAGGTGACTTAAAACATTTCACTGTTTTGAGAGAATTCTAGATTGATCGGAAGTTGCAAAAAAGGTACAGAGAGGTCCTGTGTACCCTTTACCCAGTTTCCCCCAGGGATGACCTCCCAAATAACTTGTAGGACATTATCAAACCAGGAAACTTACTGGTTTGATAAACTGGTACAACCCACAATACTTATTCAGATTTTATCAGGTTTACACGCACTTGTGTGTGTGTGTGTGTGTGTGTGTGTGTGTGTACAGATCTATGTGGTTTTATGTGTGTGACCACTGCCAAAGCCAAGATACAGAACTGTCCCTTTACCCCCAAGGCTCTCTGGCACCACTCTTTGGAGCCCACATGGGTCCCTCCCCACTCCTATCCCTAACCTTGTGGCAACTACTAATTTCTTCTCCTTCTCTACAGTTTGGCAATTTCAGAAAGGTTATACAAGAAGAATCACATGTCACCTCTCTAGATTAGCTTTTCTCACTCCCATAATTCCCTTGTGATACATCCAAATCATTGTATGTATCAACAGCTTGAGTTTTCGACTGCTGCATAGTATTCCGCTGTAGGGATATACCACTGTTAACCTTCCATCTGTTGAAGAGCATTTGGGTTGTTTTCAGTTTTTGCCTATTATGAGAAAAGCTGCCATGAACGTTCATGAATATGTTTTAGTGTGAACATAAATTTTCATTTATCTGGGATAAATGCCCAAGAGTGCTACTGCCAGGTCATATGGTAAATGCACGTTTAGTTTTACAAGAAACTTCCAAACTACTTTCTAGAGAGGCCGTACCATTTTACATCCACCTCAGCAAGGCATGACTAATCTGGTTTCTCCACATGCTCATCAGCATTTGATGTCCTTATTATTTTTTATTTTAGCCATTCTGATAGATATATATTGATGTCTCATTGTGGCTTTAATTTGCCTTTCCCTAAAGACCAATGATATTGAACATGTTTTCATGTGCTTCCTTGGCATCTGTATAATCTTGGGTGAAATATTTTTCCTGTCTTTTTGCCCATTTTGGGGTAAGATTTTATTTACTTACTTACTTACTTAGAGCATGCTCAAGCAGGGGAGGGGAAGAAGGAGAGAGAGAATCCCAAGCAGATTCCTCGCTGGGTGTGCAGCCCAACATCATCAGGTTCAGTCTCACTAACCCTGAGATCATGACCTGAGCTGTAATCAACAATCAGATGCTTAACTGACTGAGCCACACAGGTGCTCCTGCCCATTTTCTACTGGATTATTGGTATTTTTTTTTTTTTAACTATTGAGTTTTAAGAGTTCTTCATATATTCTAGATGGAAGTTCTCTGTCAGATAGATGGTTTACACATACTTTCTCCTAGTCTGTCAGTTGTCTTTGCATCTAGAGAGCATTTTCAAAGAGCAAAAAATTTTTATTTTGATGAGGTTCAATTGATCAATTTTTGTCCTTTATGGATTGTACGTTTGTTGTCAAGTCTACGAACTCTTGCCTAGTCCTAGACCCCAAAGATTCTACCTTTTTTTTCCCCTAGAGGTTTTATGTTTTACATTTAATTGTGTGATCCATTTTGAGTTGATTTTTGTAGGTGTGAGGTTTGTTTCTTTGCCAGCATACCTCCAAGTATTCCAGCACCACTTGCTGAAAGGCCATCCTTCCTCCATTGAGTTGCTTTCGTATTTTTGTCAAAAATCAGTTGATGATATTTGTGTGGGTCTATTTCTAGGCTCTCTATTCTGCTCCATTCATCGATGTGTCTATTTCTCTGCCAAGACCACACATTCTTGGCTACTGTAGCCAAGTCTCAGAATCTGGTAGACTGATCCTCCCACTTTACTCTTTTTTTTTTCCTCCAAAATGGATTTAATTATTCTAAGTCCTTTGCCTTTCCATATAAATTTTATTTTATTTTATTTTTAAGATTTTATTTATTTATTTGACAGAGAGAGAGATCACAAGTAGGCAGAGAGGCAGGCCGGTGGGGGGAGGGAAGCAGGCTCCCCGCTGAGCAGAGAGCCCGATGTGGGGCTCGATCCCAGGACCCTGAGATCATGACCTGACCTGAAGGTAGAGGCTTAACCCACTGAGCCACCCAGGCACTCCTCCATAAAAATTTTGGAATAAGCCTGTCTATGCCTACAGAAAATGTTTGCTGTGCTTTTGACAGGAATTGCACTGAACCTATGGATCCATTTTGAAATAACTGACAACTTTACAGTAGGGTCTTCTAACCCGTGAACATGCTGTATCTATTTATTTAGGTGTCCTTTATTTCCTCTATATTATAAATGGCACTGTATTTTAATTTTGAATTCAACATGTTCATTGTTGGCATACAGAAATATTATTGATTTTATGCGTGTATGTGTTCATCTTGAATACAGCAACCTTGCTGAATTCACTTATTATTCAGTATTTTTTTTTATTTCTTAGGATTTTCTATGTGGACAATGATGTCATCTGAGAGTTGGGACAATTTTGTTTATTCCTTTCCAACCTGTATGCTTTTTATTTATTTTTCTTGCCTTATTGCACTTGCTAAAAGTTCTAGTACTACATTGAGTAACAGTAGAGAGGGTAGATGTCCTTGCCTTGTTCCTAGTCTTAGAAATAAGCACTCTTTCATCATCGAGTGTGACGTTAGCTGTTTTTCTGTAGATTTTTTTTTTAAAGATTTTATTTATTTATTTATTTGACAGACAGAGATCACAAGTAGTAAGAGAAACAGGCAGAGAGAGAGGAGGAAGCAGGCTCCCCGCTGAGCAGAGAGCCCGATGCGGGGCTCGATCCCAGGACCCTGGGACCATGACTTGAGCTGAAGGCAGAGGCTTTAACCCACTGAGCCACCTAGGTGCCCCTTTCGGTAGATTTCTTGTAGATACTTTCTATTTTAAAGTTGAGGAATTTCCCCTCTTCATAAGAATTTTTATTGTGAATGAGTGCTGGATTTTGTCAAATGCTCTTTTCTGCATCAGCTGAATGATCACATAGTTCTTTTTTATCCAATTTATATGTGGTTCATGTTGATTTTTTTAAAAATATTGAACCAGCTTGGGGCACCTGGGCGGCTCAGTTGGTTAAGCATGCAAATCTAGATTTTGGCTCTGGTCCTAATCTCAGGGCCATGAGAGGGAGCTTGATGTCAGGCTCAGTGGGGAGTCTGCTTGAGGTTCTCTTTCTCTCCCTCTGTCCCCCACAACTCGTGCTTGTTCACTCTAAATAAATAAATTACTGTAAACTCTTTTTAAAAAAATGTTGAACCAGTAGAGAGGGTAGATGTCCTTGCCTTGTTCCTAGTCTTAGAAATAAGCACTCTTTCATCATCGAGTGTGACGTTAGCTGTTTTTCTGTAGATTTTTTTTTTAAAGATTTTATTTATTTATTTATTTGACAGACAGAGATCACAAGTAGTAAGAGAAACAGGCAGAATGTATACCTAGAATAAATATCACTTGGTTGTGGTGTATAAGTCTTTCTATAGATTGCAAGCTTTGGTTCATTGATATTTTGTTGAAGATTTTTGAATCCAAGTTCATGAGAAATACTTATGTAGTATTCTTTTTTTTGTACTTTTTTTTGGGGGGGTGGGTTGTATCAGGGTGATACTGGCTTCATAAATTGAGTTGGGAATTGTTCCTCTTTTATTTTCTATAAGAGAGCATGTAAAATTATTAATTAGTCTTTAAATGTTTAGTAGAATGCTCCGCTAAAACCAACTGAGTTGGGAGGTCTTTTTCAAGAAATTTAAAATTGTGGATTCAATTTCTTTTATGGTTATGGGATTATTCACATTGTTTATTTCATCTTGGGTGAGTTTTAGTAGTTTGTGGTTCTCAAGGAATTGGTTCATTTCTTCTAAGTTGTCAAATTTATTAAAGTTGTCACAGTAGTCCTTTATTATTTTAATGGCTGTAGCATCTATAGTGATTCCCATTTCATTCTTGATATTGGTGATTTTTGTCTTGACTCTTTTTATCTTTGTCAATCTTGCTAGATGCTTACCAATTTTATTGATTTTTATCCAAGAGACAATTTTTGTTTCATTAACTTTTTGTTTTTCTGTTTTCAGTTTTATTCATTTCTGCTTTTTAAAAAATTATTTCCTTCCTTCTATTTGATTTAGGTTTTTTGCTCTTCTTTTTCTAGATGCTTGATGCAGGCACTTATTCATTTAAGGTTTTTCTTTTTTCCTAAGACAGTACTTAATGCTATAAATTTCTGTCTCAACACTGTTAGCTACAAACACAAATTACAATTTGTTATCTAATTATAATATTTATAATTGAGTAATGCATTTGTTTTTTTTTTCTATTTCTTGTTTCACTTGTCTTTCCTTCTTGTGGATTATTTGAACATTTTTTACAATTCCTTTATGACATTAAACATTTTTTTGTATATCACTTTGTATAGTGTTCTTAGTGGTTGAATAAATATACATATGTAAATTTTCAGTTTATTGGTATAGATGCTTTACCTCTTTGAGTGATGTGAAGAAACTTTACTTCCATTTTGGTCCCTTTACCCTGCTTACTTCTTAACTATAATTATCTTAAGCATTATCTCTAAGTATACTGAACCCCACATCAGATCGTGTTATCATTGTTGCTTCAACTATCAATATGATTTGAAAAACTCGTAAGAAGTCTAGTCTATTACTTTTTAGGCATTCTGCATTCTTCTTTTCTTTCTGAAGTTCCAAGCTTTCTTCTGTTATTATTTCCCTTCTGTTTGGAGAATTTCCTTTAGTCATTGTTTTTTTTTAAATTATTAAGTATTTTTATTAACATAATGTATTATCTGCCCCAGGGGTACAGGTCTGTGAATCGTCAGGCTTACACATTTCACAGCACTCACCATATCACACACCCTCCCCAATGTCCATAACACAACCACCTATCTCTATCCTCCCTCCCTCCAGCAACCCTTAGTTTGTTTTGTGAGATTAAGAGTCACTCATGGTTTGTCACCCTCCCGATCCCATCTTGTTTCAATTTTTCCTTCCCTACCCCTCAGACTCCCTGCCCTGCCTGCCAGATTCCTCATATCAGAGAGATCATATGAAAATTGTCTTTCTCTGATGGACTTATTACACTCAGCATAATACCCTCTAGTTCCATTCACCTTGTTGCAAATAGCAAGATTTCACTTCTTTTGATATCTTTAGCCATTCTTTAAAGGTAGATCTGACAGTGACAAATTCTGTTAGTATTCTGTCATCTGACAAAACTATTATTTCTTCTTCTTTCCTGAAATATACTTTTTCTCAGTATGGGACTTGTGATTGATAGTCTTTTTCTTTCAGCATTTGAGAAATATGCCACTTTCTTCTGGCCTCCATGGTTTCTGATGAGAAATCTGCTGTCCTTTGAATCAGTGTTCCCTATAAATAATCCATCCCTTCTCCTGGCTGCTTTCAAGGTTTTTTTCTGTTCTTGGCTTTCAGAAGTTTAACTATGATATGTCTTGGTGTGGATTTCTTTGGGTTCCTCCTATAGGGGAGTCATTCAGCTTCTTAAATCTCTAAGTTTATGTTTTTTGCCAAATGGGAGAAGTTTTCAGCAGGTGGCTTTTAAGCACATTTTATATTTAAGAAGCTTTGCTCTACAGTGGGTTTTAGGGGTCCAAGAGCCACTCAAATTGTATACAAAATGCTGTGAATGTCCATGTTTCTTAGGAGAATGTCTGCAGCTTTCACTAGATTCTCAAGAGTTCCATGACACTCCCCTTAAATTTTATGAAAGTATTGGTTTATAGCCATATTGTGGTCTTCTTGATTAAAAACAATAAAAATTACTAAGTATCATTTCTTTCCTTCTACCACACCTGTTGAATTCCTGTTTCCCAAAGATTTCCCCTACAATTTTGGAAAATATTATCACTCAGGTAAATATTTTCTGAGTGCCTAATAAGTGCCAGCTATATATATATATACATATATATATATATATATATATATATATATTTAAGGTCATTTTTAGCTTTTGAAAAGTTCTTAGTAACTAAAAATTCAGAATAAAATTTGCTGTTTTCATATCTTGTGGTTTTACCCTTTAAACTCTATTCCGTATTGCTCTAAGCTGGATATGGTAGTGATCACATTACATCCTAATAGTATAATTTCATAGACTAAAGACATGAGATTATGCAGTGAATCCATTCATCATCACCACTTGGGTTTGCTTCATGTGGATGGTAGCCAAGCACTCCTGGTTCCCCCAAGCACACTTGTCCCTGGACAGTTGCACAAACAGATTCTTCTGCCTGGGATAGCTTCACTCCCTTTGCCACCCACTTTTCTGAACTAACTCCTGTTTATCTTTTGGAACTCAGTTTGAGAAGCACCACCTCTGGGAAGTTGGGTGTGCCTCAATGTTATCCCTGCTTGCCATATGTCATGCTGTGTGCTGATTAGCTAACTTGCACTCACAACAGACTGCATGACCCTTGAAAACTGTGACTGGGTCTTACTTGCTTTTGTGCCCCCCAGGATTTTGATGAATATAACCAGACGTGTACTCAAGTGCTGCCCCCACTGAGAGTTCACTACCACCAGTTGACTGGCTGTTCCTTTCCTCCATTTCTTCATTAATGTCAGGAGCATCTGTTGAACTTTTTCACGCACGGGGGTGGCAACCAGATCTTCACAAGGACGTTTGATTCTTCCTGAATTTTTGCAGCATTTATTAATTCACGTTAGACTTTCTCCAAAGGATCAATTTATAAAAGTTTTGGCCTTTTTTTGCTAGAATGACTGCCTCCGCATTTAGGGACAATATGGACAATGCTGACTGCTGCCATTTTTACTTACTCCTGGACCTTACAAGTTCCTTAATATTGTGTTTACATTTACAGATCTGTCTTTTCTATTGGGCTATGAGCTCCTTGGGGGCAGGGACTCTGTCTTATTTATCTCAGAGTTTCCAAGACCTGGTGCAAGTTGGAATTCCAGAAATGTCTGTGGAATGAAACCTGATAATAGATCATCACAGCTATACTATTCCTCACGATTAGCACACACATTTCTACACCTTCCCCACATCTTTACTTCCTATTTGTCTTTTATCCTTCATTCTAAGCATGGTGAATTCTTTTTGGAAAGAAGAAATGGGTAGATAAATACAACACATTTTAAAGCCATCTTTTTATTCCCCCAGGTACTATCTTGGTCGCCGGATGTTCATTGTTATCTCTGAGCCAGACATGATTGAGCAGGTGTTGGTGGAGAAGTTTCATAACTTTACCAACAGAATGGTATGTAGTTTTCTCTCTGCGTATGGATGAATGGGGAATAATTTCAAAGATTCAAGGACTGCACATCACATCTAATAGGGATGTGATTGGGTCTCTTATCAGGTTTAGATCAGTTTGACTCAAAACAGCTCTGCAATGAATTCAGGTTTTCAAAAGAGATGCGCAGGACTGGTAGAAAAGAATGGCATTTGCATTTAAGAAACGCTTCAAGAAAGCTCAAGCTCAAGACAAGTTCTGGCTAATAAAAATGCTAAAACCGGAAGGGTTTTTTTAAAGCTTGTGCTCAAAGCTAAAGGAATCCAGAGGGCATAGGTCAAGTGACTGAGGAAAACAGAGGAAGGTTAATGAATATCAGAGGGAAAGCAAAATTCAAGCCTCTTGTGCTTACATCTTTCCCAGAGCGTATAAAAGTCTTAATGCCAGAAAGGAGGACCAGCAGCATTACAAGGAAAATTTGTCCCCTTGTAGCAGAAGCCTGTAAGAGGGCTCCCCGATGTCAGCTCAATCCAATCCACTAAGGAACGTGCACATTCCAACTTTTTAAAAAAGTACATATCCTACTTTCTGTCTTTGACGAGAACTACCCAAGAATGAGAGAGGTGACTGACAGAGGCAGATGTCAGGGCTGTCCCTATTTTTCAAAGATGGGGAGGATCAGAATTCTACAGAGAAGACCAATAACCTTTATGTTGATTCTTGGAAAGGTTCTAAAGTGAATTAATAAGCACTTGCTCATAAGAATTCACAATCCTTTGGGGGGACAGAGGCAAATTAAACCCAACTTCCATTCTGACAGGAATAGGAGGTGATATGTTCACTTTTCTTTTCTTGGTTATGTGGCAAACCTTCACATACCCACCATATGCCAGGCACTGTCTAGGAGCTGATTTTATTTATTTTAAAGATTTTATTTATTTATTTATTTATCTATTTGACAAAGAGAGAGAGAGAGAGATCACAAGCAGGCAGAGAGGCAGGTAGAAAGCAAGGGGGAAGCAGGCTCCCTGCTGAGCAAAGAGCCCCATGCAGGGCTCCATCCCAGGACCTGAGATCATGACCTGAGCCGAAGATACAGGCTTTAACCCACTGAGCCACCCAGGTGCCCCTTAGGAGCTGATTTTAAAGAGACAGAAGATGCGGGCTTGCCCTGAAAGAGCTCACAGTCTAGTGACAGCAGCAGATGGGCCAAGAGACCAGTACGATATGGTCTGGATCTGCAGTGTGCTGTACTAGAAATCTCTGTGCCATCCGGGATGGGGCGGGGGAAGGTTTATTAGGTAGATCTCTGGGGCTGAATCTTAAAGACATCAGCATAGCTCCCCTGTGTTCTGTGCTGGTTGAACCACCCAGAGTGGCTTTTTTTCTCATTAAATTTCCTAAGAACTTAGGAGATTGGTACAATTACCATCTCTACTTTCCAGACAGGGAAACTAAGACTCAGGGGGGTTAAGTGACACCCCTGGTCATGTGACTAACAGGAGGAAGAGCAGGGATTCACGTGCCACCTCCTGACTCAAGTCCTTACTGCCTCCACTATTAACAGCTGCCTCGGGTGACAGTTCTGATGTCACTGAGTAGCTGGTCGCTCACCCCCCAAATAAGCTCATCTTCCGGCCCCAGAGTGTCAGACACCACATGGCCACTAGAAGGAGGTGACAGCCTGGCCTGCTAACACTCCCACCTCAGGGTGGCTGAAGGAATTGCGGAAGTTTAACTTCTCTGCTGCCTCTGCATACTCCTCCCCAAACGTGATGTTGCTACTCTGCTGTTCAGGGACCCCTGAAGTTCTCCTGTCCTGCTGGGAGCTTAGGGACAGAGTCTGATGTAGCACACAGCTCTGGCAGACTCAGTAAGCAATGCCGATTAAAGAAGCAGGGGACCCAGCACCTCACAGGGCCTGGACCCACAAGCTGCGTTCCAGCAGGCAGAGAAGGCACCCCTTGAGCTGCCTAAGCCACCCCCCATCCCGGGTAGTGACATGGGACATGGCAGCCGTGTGACACCTGGGATGTCACCAGGGCACGAGACCCCAAATGCTGACCTGGGAGAGGGCTGTGCTCTACGAGACGTGCTGGGGCCCGGCATATATTCAACATGCAAGTTCGAGCAGGGGCACAAAATAAAGTTGCCTCAGCTTCAGCCAGGTTCTCCTCCAGACCAGTTGTCTGTCTCAACTTTTTCCATCTCCCAGATTAACTTTTTGCTACTTCCCAGACTATGATCCCCAGAATATGGTTCTGTTTTCCTTCTTCCACTCCACACAGTGCCCTCGGGATAAAGTTCAAGCTCCCCAGAGGAGACTGGAGGGTCTTTGTCATTTAGATCCCCTGCACATGCTCCAACCTCCCCAAGACAGGCTGTTCTTGCTGCAGCGGGACCGAACCCTCTGTTCTCTGTATAACCTGCTCTAGAGAGTCCTGCCCCGGTGCCTTTCCTCATGCTGCCTCACTCACTAAAACTGGAGGCATCACAACAGTGGGTCCGTTTACCAGCCATATGAGCCGGAGTAGATCATTTACCTTCTTCAAGCTTCTCATTCCTCCTTCAGAAAAGGAGCATCCGATCGACCTCACTAGGCTGCAGTGAGGCTAAATGAGATCACACAGACAAGTCCCACCTTCCACGAAGGCGAGAAAAGCACCCTGCTTGCATTAGCTGCTGTTGACAGGAAGATCCTCCACTTCTTCTACAGCCACTCAACCCCAGCCGTTCTTCATGGCTCTCCTCAAATGCTGCCTCCTCCAAGAAGCCTTCCCTACTTCAGTCCACATTTACCTCTCCCCTTGTCTGAACCCTCACGGCAGGCATTTGTCTCACGCACCACATCATCACTGACCTCACGGTGCCTTTTGCCATCTACAGTTAAATGAAGGTGTGCTGACGCAATGATTGGCCCCTTCAGGGTCTATGTCTTTGGAATACCTCATGGTCCAAACCCATGATGACTCTTCAGTACCTGATACATTCTTGTTCAAACCAAATTAAATCCCCATCAACTTTACATCCCCCTCTGAAGAACCATCCTCTGCTACCTGAACCCAGAGATTCGATATACACTTGCTCTTCTAGATCATTCATAAACACGTAAAAAGACCTATCAAAGATGAGATTTCTAGGAAACTCCCATGTTTATGGTTTTCCATCTGGGACTGTATTCACTTATCTTTAGCTTTGTTTATGGTCTTTCAGCCAATTCCATATTCATGACAAAACAATCCTTAGTGACTCAGTTTTTTAAAAATCATCTTTAGAGTGGGATTTTCTCACAGGTTTTTTAAAGTCAAATTAAACCGGGTTCTGTGGTTCCCTCTTATCCATATGCTTATTTATCTGTTCAAAGAACTCAAGGAGATTAGTGAGGCGTGCTCTCTTCATACCGACACCATGCTGCCTTCCCTCTAATAAGCCATGTTTACTTAAGTGTTCAGCAATTCAGCTTTATTATACATTCATTCAGTAAACATTAAACGCTTACTCCATGCAAGCTTCCACCAAATGGTCCCTTGTGATACAGAAAATACCTCAGCATATTAGTTTGATACATTAAGTGAGAAGGAACTTAAATAACGCATGGCTTCATTTTTCAACTGTGAGAGCCCATCTCTGCTCGCAAATTCAGGCTTGACTTACGCATGTCCCAGAACAGCCTGGTGTGGAACGGCTATGATATGGGAAGCTGGGTTTGGCTCTAGAATTTGCTGTGAGCTGTGAGCATCCCGTGAAGGACTGACGGAGCATAGTGGCCGGAGGTGGAGTGACACCACAGGGTACTCGCTGACACACATCCGTATGGAGCAAAGATTTGAATTCAAACTTGTTGAGTGAAACATTTTTTCCACCTTGAGAGGCCTGGGCTGAAGAGACTGGGGTCAGACCCGGGGTGGCGGTTCTGATATCTGTTCCTTGAGGCCCTCACTGTTCCTTGAGGCCCTCACTTCCATGTGGGGTCCCGGCTGCGTCTTGCCCCTTCTCTGGATGGACTCCGTGGGCCACTACCACGGCCTTCAGCCCCTCCTGAAGCACCTTTCTGGGGCTGCAGCCACAATTCACTGTTAAACCCAGATCAATCTTCTCAGCATTTCTAGGACCTCAGTTGTCCCAGCACCTCAGGATCTGGGGGTTTAAATTTAGGTATTTTTAATTAGCTCCCCTTTGCTACTGGGTACTCAATGAAGCCATGGGGCAGCTCTCTCTCTCTCTTTAAATATCTGTGGGGACTGGAGCTGGGCCCACATGACTCCACAGAATAGTCGTCATCAGCAGTGGGACTTATTTCCGGCCTCCCCTCAGGGCCTGGAGTCAGGGAAGCTGCGGGAAGTCTGTGGTCTGTGTTAGATCGGCGCTGTTGGATGGGGGCATGAAGACGTGTGGTCAGTCACCAAACTGCTACCAGGGACTGTGTGTTCTAGTCCCGAACGACAGCATGGAGCTTGGGTCGGGCCACGGGCCTGCCCCTCCCCGTTCTGCCGCCTGCATGCCGAGTGGGGGCGGGAGGTGCGACGGTTACAGGTGTGGGACGTGCGCTCCAGCCCTCACAGGCACCACAGGGGCGGGGGTGTCTCCCGTCCAGGCACAGGTCCAGCCACACCATTCACTCCCAAGAGTCACGCCTATAGCCCCATAATGGACTTGGTGAGTGGTTTTACCCAGAACCATGAAGACCCAAGTGTCTGGGTTGCCCCAGCCGCTGCCCCTCCCCACATGCACACGGGAATCACTGGTTTCGCTGTGAAACCACAAGCTTTGGCTGGCAAAGATTACAGAACTTCGGAGCAAATGAGTCACTAAAAACCTTATGACCCCCAGCATCTGCAGCAGCGCCCCGTTCCACAGGACCCGTGGGCTCATTGCAGAGCTCATCAGCACAGAAAGCTCCGGCCAGGGCTGCAGGTGGAGCGGGCCACCAGGGCTGGGGCCTGGGGACCTGCCTGCTGTGCCCGCAGAGGTGGGGTGGCGGCGGCGGCGGGGGCAGGGTGGGG
This sequence comes from Mustela putorius furo, assembly GCF_011764305.1. Taxonomy (NCBI): domain Eukaryota; kingdom Metazoa; phylum Chordata; class Mammalia; order Carnivora; family Mustelidae; genus Mustela; species Mustela putorius. The sequence continues at coordinate 92,743,328 of NW_025421998.1, forward strand.
GAGGGAGTTGGAGGAGACTTGGCGGGTTTAGTCCCTGACACCTGCAGCTGGTACCTCCCTGCTGACAGCTTTTGGAGACTTGCTCCTCTAGAATTTCTGAGCCCCTTTCCCTTAAATAGAATGTTGAGTAAATGAAAACATTCAGGCTTTCAAATGCGAGCAGTAAGACTTACGCTGGGAGAATGTCAAACCTCCAGCGCTGTTTTCAGCTTCATGGGTTTAAGTTTTTATTCAAATTCCTGTTAGCTAACGCACAGTGTAATATTAGCTTCAGGTGGCCAATTTTGTGATCCAGCACTTTCAAACAACACCTAGTGCTCGTCGCCAGTGCACTCCTGTTATTGTTTGGGTTTTTTTTGGTTTTTTTTTTTGTTTTTGTTTTTTTGAGCTAGTCTGATTGATTTATTTTAAAGAGATCACAAGGAGGCAGAGAGGCAGGCAGAGAGAGAGAGGGGGAAGGAGGCTCCCTGCCGAGCAGAGAGCCCGATGCGGGACTCGATCCCAGGACCCCGAGATCATGACCTGAGCCGAAAGCAGAGGCTTTAACGCACTGAGCCACCCAGGCGCCCCTGATTGATTGATTTTAGAGAGAGTGTGTGGGCGTGGGGAGGGGGAGGACGGTCAGAGGGAGAGGGAGAGAAGGAGATGGCGCTCTGAGTGCGGAGCCCAGCGTGGGGCTCAATCCCATGCCCCAAGACCATGACCTGAGACCAAATCAAGAATCAGATGCCCAACCGACTGAGCCCCCCAGGCGCCCCAAATGCACTCCTTAGTCCCCATCACCTATTTCCCCCATCCCCCCACCCGCTCCCTCTGACGGCCATCAGACTGTTCTCTATAGTTAACAATCTGATTCTTGGTTTGTCTCTTTTTCTCCCCTGTGATCACTTGTTTCTTTCTTTCTTTCTTTCTTACATTTAATTTATTTATTTGACAGAGAGAGATCGCAAGTAGGCAGAGAGGCAGAGAGAGAGGAGGAAGCAGGCTCTCCACGGAGCAGAGAGCCCAATGCAGGGCTCAATCCCAGGACCCTGAGATCATGACCTGAGCCAAAGGCAGAGGCTTTAACCCACTGCGCCACCCAGGTGCCCTATGTGATTGCGTGTTTCTTAAATCGCACATATGACTAAAATCAGATGGTATCTGTCTTTCTTTGACTGACCTATTTCACTTGGTAGCTTTGCCTTTCTTAAGAAGGGGTCAATGCACATGATAGGTCCACGGCTGCAAGTAAGGCAAAAGTTCATACGTAAAACCCAGACAGCCAAAACCAGGAACAGATGTGTGCAACCTTATTTGCCCGAGCCTTGTTTTGAACCAGGATGCCATGCCTTTTAGGACACACTGTGATATGTGCCGGAAACCTTCCAGCCTGAGCTAGGAGCACCTCATCCTGGGATGGGCTGCCCGTGGGAGGTCCCAAGGGACACCCACGATGAGGCGCTCACTCCCTGTAGGCCTCCCCTTTCACCGGCTTTTCTCAGGTCCGGACGTGGCTGGTCCTAAAAAAGCCAGGCCCAGGGAATTGCATTTGGTCTGTAAAAATGCACTTAGCTTCACGTTTCCAACTTGGTTAAGTGTGAACTTTAACATTTTTCAAGGCCCTGAGTACATCACGAAGCCTGAGGAAGGCAGGAATAGTGCTAAGTGGTATTGATTTGGATGCTCAAATTCTCTTCTCTCAGTGCCCTGAAGAACTTTCTAAAACTCCAAAATCTTGCTGAAAATGATTTCATAGTTCATGTCTTACTAGGACCCTTGCTTCAACAGGAAGCCATCTTTACATTTTTCAAAAAAGAGAGAAGTAAAATCTTGTTCTTGTATTTGTACCTCCTTTCCTTAACTGTTGTGTCAGCGGAAGTAGAAATGAATGTGTAAACCAGGAGATTAATATCCAGAATTTGGGGGAGAGAATAATAAATAAGCCACAGAAGCAATTTTGGTGTCTCAGGGGTTATATTCCTGAACATCTCGTGAAGTCAAGTCCTTGTGCCCAAGTCCTGACCCTCACGCTCCTCCTTTGCCCCAATCTCTCTCTCTCTCTCTTTTTTTTAAGATTTTATTTATTTGACAGACAGAGATCACAAGTGGGCAGAGGAGCAGGCAGAGAGAGAGTGGGAAGCAGGCTCCCTGCTGAGCAGAGAGCCTGATGTGGGGCTCCATCCCAGGACTCTGGGATCATGACCTGAGCCAAAGGCAGAGGCTTTAACCCACTGAGCCACCCAGGCGCCCCAACCACAATCTCTTTTGATCTCGCCCTGTTTCTTCCCATCTTCCCCCACCTTCTTACAAGTCATGCCCCAGCAGTGTAGTGAAAGGCACGTGGCTTAAATTTAAAGAAATGAAATAAGATTCTGGATTTGCGGGATGCCTGAGTGGCTCAGTTGGTTGGACGACTGCCTTCGGCTCAGGTCGTGATCCCAGGGTCCCGGGATGGAGTCCCACATCGGGCTCCCAGCTCCACGGGGAGTCTGCTTCTCTCTCTGCCCTTCTCCTCACTCATGCTCTCTCTCAAATAAATAAATAAAATAAAATAAAAAATAAGATTCTGGATTTGCTGCCTTTTATTAGCTGAGTGACATGGACCAGTCCTTTCAATTTCTCTGGGCCTCTTTCCTCTTGTATCAAGTATGAGCCACAGACAAGCTAACTACCAGGTGTGTTTGGCTCCCAGTGCAGGGGACAGTCAGTGCCAATGGGTAATACATGGTCTCCTGCCAGCATCCCAGAGAGCCATTTTGAGCTTGGGATGTAAGCATCCCTCTTCGGGCCCATCAGGAGAATTTCTTCTCCCAGCCAAGCATGACAGGTGCTGTATCTGGGGTACCTGTCTCTCCTTAACACCGCTTCTGTCAAGAAACTGCTGAGAGCTTTTGAAGGCATTCCTCAGAAGACTTAACAAACGCCCGGACCCTCTTTCCAGTCAGGAAGAGCCCACACTGTGGGGCATGGGGCTCACAGAAGCACAGTTCCAAGCTTGTGGTTTCCTCCTCTTTGGTGGATAAAATTCTAGGAACCCTGTATCAGGCCAGGCCAGCAGAGTCCACATTAGGACTCTATCCAAATTAGAAGAGGTCCCCTTCCTTCCACCAGCTGATGTCCGGTTGGCAGAAGAAGCCCTATCTGGGTTACGTCCCCTAAGCCAGCCCCCTAGACCCGTCCCAGTCTAAGTCAGAGTGAAGGAACAGAGAATGTCCCTTAGGATCATTTTCTACTGGCCAAGAGTCAATGGATGAAAACTCTCCAGTGGACAGAACACTTTTGCTATACCAAAGCACCAAATGTAAGCCCTGTTTGGTTGAAATGTTTTTATAGCCAAAGAGCAATCATCATAGGTTGAAAGTAACGTTTTCCAGAATATCCAGGTGAGAACATTCTATCCAGGCTTATCCAGGTGAGAAAATTCTAGAACTTTTGTTGATTCATATAATATGGGACCGCGCAAGAGGTTTCACAGACACAGGCAAGAGAGAGACCGGTGGTACCATAGAGCTTCCTCATCTGCGCCCGGTTGTGTGAGAATTCAAAAGTTTGCAACGGTGGGTTCAGCATCTTGTGATCACGGCACGCTTTGGTGTTCCTATTTTTGTAGCCTACTTGACATCCTTTACACTGAACGGGTTGGCAACACTGGCCTCGTGACCAGTGATCTACAACCATATTCCAGAGTCTTCGGAAGCGCCCCCCTCTGTTTGCCTGTGGCTCTGCGTGGCTGTTGGGAAATGGTTGACTGCCTGGCCAAGGCACCACAGAGATTGTACGCATCTGAAGTCAACATCCTTGCAGATGCCAGGACGCAAAAAGCGTTGTTGTTTTTCTTTTCGTGTGGCTCCAGCTTCACATTCCATTAGGCCTCCTCAACATTCTTTATCACAACATCGCAAAGAGGCACTACATGCATGTGGCAGCATTTTCCAGAAAGAGTTGTGTGGCTCCCTCAGACCAGTTGAAAACCACGGGTTTGAGCCACGCTCAACCCCCAGCGTGGGATGCTCTCTTCATGGGAACACAGAATGACGAGGTGTTGGTTTTCCTTAATAACTTGTGCCTCGGGATTCTGTGATTCTTCAACCTTAAAGCTTATGCTTAGCTGGTTTAAGAAGAAGCTGGACTCAATTTTAAGAGATCTTAATTGAAAAGACAAACACATTCAACTGTCCGCGGGAAACTCAGGGGAGCCACGAGGCCACTACTGAACCACTGCTGCTTGCCAAGACGGTGTTTTCCTCATTTCTGGAGAATCACCCCAAGACGATTCTCAAAGCACTTCGTTAGCTTTGAGATCAACAGACACTGGTTGTAAAGCACCCCATTCCCAGCCTCCAAGTCAACTGTGAGCTCCTTCGAGGGCAAGGATTCCATTCTTTGCCCGGATAGTTTCAGTGCTAGCATCCCACCCGGCACATAGTAGGTGCTCAGTAAAGGGCGGCAGTGTGGTAACTCTGCAACTGGCTGGATTTTAGCTGAGGGAGGGGGGACAACTCCCAGTTTTAGGGGGTTTAGGTTAGCGTAGGCTTTTTTGAAAATTTTTTGACTGTGTGAAAACACACTTCACATCATGACACAGAGTACACACACACACTCTATCACACTCTCACATGTGCGTGCTCTCTTTCACACACACACACACACACACCCCTACCTTGAAAACCAAATACTTATTTTTACTTTGTGAAACACTCCTCAGAGTATCTTCTACCCTGTTCGACTCCTTATTTCCCTCGACTTTCATAAAATGCTGCTTGCCATCCACTATCTTGATTTCATGGCTGGTTGTGGCCTGGAGTCTGGAAACCCCCTGGCTGAGGGCTGATTGGAGGGACCTGCACCGAGACTCAGGAGACAGGGCTGGGCGGACAGATGGGAGTCTAGAAAGCCCTGTTTCTCTGGCTCTTCCTTCCTGAGGCTCGTGGGCATCAGTCAGTAAAGGGAGTCAGTTATTATGGGGAAACAGGGCTGGGTGAGGCTGGGGAAACAGTTACTATGGGGAAACAAGGCCAGGGAAGTCAGTGCTCCAAAGGCACAGAATTTCAGTTGTGTAAGAGGAAAAGCGTTCTGTGGACAGACGGTGGAGATGGTTGACAGCGTGAATACACTGTACGCTTAGAGACGGTTATGATGGTCAGTTTTACATTGTGTGTATTTTGCCACAGTCGGAAAGTATATATATACTTGTGTGAAAACCAACATTCCTGCAGCGGTCCCCTGGAGATAGAGCCTCAGGATTAGAGGAGTCCTTAAGGGTCATTTAGACCAATCCTCCCTGGACGCTCAAGCCTCTGGCGTAGAATTTCCCCCAAAGGGACTACAGTCACCAGGAATGGGGCCTCATCACTCACCACAGGTTATTTTATCTTGGGACAATTCTGACGTGCGACTGTTCAGAAGTTCTTCTTTGGATGAGCTGGAATTTTCCCCGCAGCCTCCACGATAGAAGCCATTTCCACCCCTCAGGGTCACTGAAACAACCTTAATCCCCTTTTCCACAGACTCTTGCACAGTTCAGGAAGTATTGTTTCAGTGCATCCTAAGCACCACCCTCTGATCTCCCAAGTCTCCACTTTCCAGCTTCACCTTCCAAAATCTGTCCAAGTCTCCCCTCACCCTCCTCTGAAGGGACCTGTTGGCCCCCCTCCCTCTTAGAGTCATCTCTCGAAACGAAATCATGACTCTGACCAATGCCCCGAAATGTCCCATCACCAAACGGAGAATTCGGCTGTAGGCTGAGAGGACAGCGCTGGCGTGGCAGGCTGGTGAGGGAGTGAGCTGAGGACAGCGCTGACATATTACGTGCAAGATTAGATTTGTCCTCTGGGTGCCAGACTAAAAAAATCTCGTGGATCCAACCCTTAGTTCTAAAGGACAGATGCAAGATCCCATCAACCACGACTCTTACCTCTAATATATTCTGTTCTGTCAGAACCCTATAAAACACCACCCAGCTCTCCTTGGAGCCAAATGCTTTATTACACGTAGCATGGCCCAGGACTGGGTGCTTGCCAATATGCAAATTCACACAATGTACCACTTCCTCCTTTGACTCTGGAACCCAAACAAATGGGTCATGTTCCCCAAATCCCGTAAAAGTACGATTCTGTACAGTGACCACGGCACTCCTAAAGAATTTCCTTCTAAGTAGGGAGAGGGATTTCTTTGCAGAAAAATACCTCTGCAGCTTCATTCCACCATATAATTAAATCTCCCCTAGATACTTTGAAGTTATGTTTTATAGCTTATTTTGAATGTTCATATTTTATCTGAAAATTATAATTTTCCTCTAAACACGAGTTTTTACCAGGCTTTTGAATTATGACAGCTGGCTTCATATTTCAGCTATACAACAGTGAAAAGACACAGTGAACATGTCCATCACAAGAGCTACCTAGAGTGCTGGGTCTTCCAGTCCCCCTGCCTTCCTGTACCCCACTGCCCTGGGTCTGGGGGTGTGCCAACCAGCTTGAGGGACCCCAATTTTGATGACCCGGTTGGAGTAGCTGGTTTCAAGATGGAACAGGATGGGGAGAAGGGTGAGGCGTCCTCGTGTTTGGGCGCTTTCAGACTCAGCTCGAATCTATCTCCTCAGAGCAGCCTTCCTGGCAAGCTGGGCCTATCATTCTCTCACCGGCTCTATTTCTAACACACATATTGGTTAGTGCAGAGGTCTCCGTCTGCATCCCCAAGAGACCGTCAGCTCCTTGAAGGCCAGGCAGTGCCTTCCCTATTAGACACTGTGTAGCCAACTCTTTGCATACGAGACACAACAAAAGTTGGCTGAATGAGAAAAATGAATGACAAGAAGAACCCAGAAACACAGGGATAGGAGTTCTCTTAGAAGCAGCTCTGTTGGGACATGCTTCTCAAAGATTCTCTTGTTTTTCCCTGACCCGCCCCCCCCCCCACTCCCCACATTCTCTCCCCCTCCACACAGCATGTCCCCAAAGATCCAGAGACATGAGTCTGTCATCTCCTGGCCCGGCCTAACCAATCCTGCCACACAAAACCCTCCGCCACCATGTTTAGACCTGAAACTCAATCCTAGGAAAGACAAGCCCATCTCCATGAAGCCCGCTGTTTGGGCCTCAGGGAACCCTCGCTGAAACCCAGGAAACTTCATAGACCTCGCTCCTTGTCCACAGAAGCTGCTGAGTTACTCTGTGGCACTGTAAGAGGGTAGACATGGGTCAGAAGAGCCTACCCGGCGGCTGCGCACACGCCCTCACCATGAATCTCTGGACCATTATCCTTGAGTCTTCACATGCTTCCCCCGCGTCCTAGTTTGTGGGTCACTCGTGGGCTTTAACCAGAGTCTTTCTCATTGACCTGTACTGTCACCAACGTGGCTTTCGCTCCCTCGTGTCCTAATCCTCTGCTTGTCTCTCTCAGGTGTCCGGTTTGGAGTCCAAACCGGTGATGGACAGTGTCCTGTTTTTACGCGACACAAGATGGGAAGAGGTCAGAAGTGTCCTGACTTCGTCCTTCAGTCCTGACAGGCTGGATGAGGTACGCTGCAAGGAATGCGGACTCGCCCCTTACCGTTTCTTCTCTCCCAATTGTGATGGAGAGCGGGTTCCTGGGGTGCCCCTTGTCCAAGCAGGACATTAAAATGCCCTGCCCACAGGGGCCATCAGACCTCCCTAGGACAAAAAAAGCCCAGGGGAGAGCGCTGGAGTGAGGTCCACTTCCCCAGGCCCCACATCTCCAGTGGCCATGAAGCAACTGTGAGTCTCCAAGCGTGTCTGGCACACCTGCGAGGTCCTGGGATGGCCCCAGGCACATTGGGGCCACCCAGGAGGAAATGGGAGACATGCCTCTCATCCTTCTAGGTCTGACGGATCGCCTGGGAATCTTGTCAAAATGCAGAGTCCGATTCAGCAGGTCTGGGGGTGGGGGATGGGCTGAGATCCTACATCTCTACCAAGCTCCCAGGTGAAGCATGTTTTACACAGGGAGGAAACAGAGCAGCTAGAAACGAGGGTGAGCTGCGGCTCCAGTCCGCAGAGGGGAAGAGATGGCTTCAGGTCGCAGGGGAGGGGCCCCGCTCTTTCCTTCCGGCCCTTGGTCCTGCCTCTGGGCCAAGATCTGTCACACCTGATCTTCACACCTGTAAGTTCGGCTTTGGTGTTTGGCCTAAATTCTGCAAGAATTTGGGGGATCGAGCACTTCACATCAGAAGGGCTCAGGGACTAACTCAGAGTCCCAAGTATCCGGGCAACTCCAGGGCAAGTGTCCTTCCAGAGCCGCTCCCTGTCTAACTGTTCCAGAAAGCCTGGGCTCAGAGCCAGGGTCTGTCTTCAGCTCAGGAAGTGAAGCGAAGGCTACTCTTAACTCAAGATGCTCACCCATCCGGTCCCGTTTAAGACCTACAAATCCCAGGAAGCTCCCCAGAAGAGGAGAGGTCCCGTGCTTCATAATTAATCCCGTCCAATAAAACACGCTCAGAAACCACTGATCCTGCCCACGGTCAGTGAGGTTTTGGTATTGGTGGCGGGGGGTGAGCTCAGTTTATAGGACCAGCGGAAACAAGCTCTTATCTGTGCCAGGCAGCACGCTGAGGGCTTCCCCTCTGTCCCACCACACCATCTCTACCACATCCCTGTGAGGTCCATAGCATCAGGATCACCCTCATAGCACAGATAAGGAAACTGAGGCACAGAGGGACTAAGTAACGCGCTCCATGTCACATAGCTCGTAAGTGGCACAGCCAACATCCTAACCCATCTCTGCCAGGAGGGGAGGCCTCACTTCAGCTGGAGCCACAGGCCTGGCTCCTCGCTTCACTGGGTCACCTATGGACACTTCAGGGGACCATCTGTTCCAAGGATGGGCCTGCTTCTTTAAAAATTGCAGAGCGGTAGGGAGACCACCCAAACAAGGTTGGGGGAAGTGTCACCTTTATTACCACAGTCACTAAAATGTTGAGGTAACCGAAAGGAGGGGAGGGGAAGAGAAGTTAGGTAAACCGAAGCTTGACATGGCTAGCTCCAACATGTTGCATCAAAATTCTTGACTCATGAGTAAACAGTGACTTGTGGGCAGCACCACAGACACAGAATCTCATCACTTATCAAAAAGAAATTGAGGAAGTGTAGCTGGTTTTTTAAAGGGAAGCAAGAACGGGAAAAAGTTTTCTTGACAGATTTGAGCTATGTTTCTTAATAAATCTGGATCTTTTTTCAAGGTCTAGATTTCTTTAGCACTTTATAGGGTATACTCCAGAAATGGAGAGAATGTCGTTTCTCAGAGAAATTCAGTGCTCCTAGGATCCAAAGCATTTTCTCCTATCTGAACCAGAAAAAGAAAATGCTTTGGATCCATTGGAAAAAAAAAAAAAAGAGTTCCTCCAAATGGTTCATTGCACTAAGGTACCCATTTGGGTGGGGGGTGGGTTAAGGGTCATAGATGATGTGAGAGAGGCAGCAGGAGCAGGGGAGTGGGAAGGGGAAGTAGCGAGACGTTTCATAGACCAGATTCCCTGGGTCTTGCTTTAGGTCTACTTAATTACTTAACATAGACTACCATAAACTTAACCCTAGTGAAACATCTTTCCACTCAATATAGTTGAATTTGAATTCTTGGCGTTTCCATTAGCAAGGATACTATTCCTGTGGCAGCGACGGTCACCTTTCTCCCCACCTCTGGAGCATTTAGACTGGGTGAGTTTGAGGTTCTTGGGCAGCATCCAAGAGATGTGTAAGGAAGTAGCTGACTGCAGATCAGGAGCTCAAGAAAGGAGGGCAGGAAAGATGGTGGCCAAAAACACAGACATGGCGAGATCACACCCAGCGGGTGGTGGTGAGAGCCATATTCAAGTGAGGGACAGAGGAGAGACCTACAAGTATGACTCAGGAGGACCAGGCTGCAACAGAAGTCCAGGAGAATGGAAGGGAAATGTGTATCAGGGAGGAAGGAGCAGCCAAAGGTGTTAAACGTTGCTTGGGTAGAAAGGCTCGCCAGCCCAAAGAACTGTGTGACAAGAATAATATTTTCAAACATTAAAGCAATGTCTGTGCGTGTTGCGCTCTACAGATCATGTCCCCTGGGATCTTCCTTCCTGCCCAGAATCGGTGGTGTGTGTTGCTTCAGAAGGAAGCAGGGGATGCCTTTCAGAACAAGGAGGTCCATGCTCAGCTTTGACCCGCGCGCATATCAGGCTTTCTGAAGCCCTTTTGAGACAGTAGTCTTGGAAGTCAAACATGCTTGGGAGAGCAAAGAGCTTTCCTCATTCCACAGGCAGCTTCCTGGGAATCTGAAGGGCAAGGTTTGGGATTCTGAGCACAGAGCGTCACTCTGCACCAAAGTGTAGACAGGGTGAAGGCTGTGACAAGGGGGTAGTTGCTATCCTGAGGAAGATGGGTAGAGGGGAGGAGGAAGGGAGGGCAGGGTGAGCCAGTCTTAGTGCCTCGGACTACCTCCTCCCCCAGCCCAAGTGACCCTCTAGGTTTCTGGATGCTTCCTTAGTCTTTAACCTCCCAATGGCCTTTGCTCCCTAGGTCACTGGTTCTCAAACCCTGTGCAACCCAGGGCTACACCAGAATCACCTAGAATCTTTGTTAAAATACATAATTCTAAGACCTACAGAATGAGAACTTCTATGGGTGAAAAACCTAGATGTTTTCCAAGTTTCCTGCTATAATTCTGGTAAGAGCGAGTGGAAAGCATTGGTGTGTCTTCCTCTTGGTCCCTTGCCTGACCATCAAATGCCAGGGGCTTCCCCAGACTTATAGGAGCTGGGCCCCCAGAACGCTCTCCACCCCCCACTCTATTCTTCTCTGTAGCATGACTGTGGGCTAACAGCCCACCTACCCTACTCCTCTTTTCTCTATCGTTAACTGCATGGCGATAGGCAGATAATGCGCACTCAGTGATGACCAGATGGGCGGACGGACGGCCAGATGGATGGATGGATGGGGAATCAAAGAACCAAGAAGCTCTCTACTGAAAGATAAATGTTAAGGCTAAGATAAAAGAAAAAAAGGGAATGATTTTATCAAGGAAAAGTTAAGTAAGGGCATGAGGCACATTGTTGACCTTCTCTTTGAAGAGTCATAGGTATATACATGCGGAAACAGAAAAAGCAGATCCCAGGGACATAGAGGAGAGTGGGACACACAGGGACCCGGAGGGGAGGAGGCAGAGATGACAAGAGAAGCTCGGACAACAGACCCGAGCCTACTCTCCACTTAATTATGGACACCTGAGTCCGTTCTCCCTGAAATAGCTTTGAAATGTCAATCTCTCCATTCCTTGCTGAATTTATTCTTGAAATAAACATTTGTTTTCCCTTGGAACATTCGGCAACTTGTTTCCATTAACACTTTGGCAGTCTGTGCCCTCTCCTGTGTCTGGAATATCCTGTGTCATTAATATCCAAACTGTCAAGATGGCGCCGACTTTATCCTCCTGTTGGGCAGCCTTGGTCAGCAATGCTCAAAATTTACTTTAAAATCAGCATTAAATCACAAAGCCGTGTTTTATTTAAAATAAAACTGATCTTTTGGCTTCAGTTTAGGGATGACTTAGAAAGATACAGCCCTGGTGAAAATTTGGTTGCTGCACTCCTGATTCCAGAAAAAGAGGCTCCCACAGTCGTAGTCTCATGACAGCCAAGCTACTGAGGTTTATATTACAGGACTGCTGAGCATCGCTGAGAAAACAATGGATTTTTTTTTTTCTTAATTAGGAAATATTTTGCCCAGTTGACCTGCCAGAGTGTTCACCCCACACCCTAAGAGATTAATTTTTTAAAAAGGGGAACCAGTAGATTTATGGAGATTTTTAGAGTCTTATGCTAGATTCTCTACCAAAGACTACTAATGAGTAACCCTGGGGTGTGTAAAACTTTATTATGGGTCAGAAAGCAAATAGATTTAATTTTAGGAAATGAAACTGGAGTTAAATTAATTCTTCTCTGAGGGTAAAATATAAATAATGGGGATTCCCTGGGGACCCATGTTAGCACTAATTTTATTTTTAAATTTTATCATTCATCCAAAAGAGGGAGCATACCGTGCAATCTACACATCTGTAAATTCCTCTAAGCTCTTCTGATTTTATAAGATTAAGTCAGTTAGAATAAGCTTCTAAGACTCATCTAAGACTACATAAGTCAACACAAAAGTGGCAGCTAACTTGCAGTGTAACCAAGAATAAAATAATACACCCAAGAAGAATACATCAAACTAGGATAATGAACTTTAAAAACTATGAATTACTACCAAGGAGAAGGATTTAAAATCATTGAGGATTGAAAGGACCATAGTCATACAATTCCATAAAATATTGCCAACCATCTTTTTTATTTAATTAACTTATTTTAGAGAGAAAGAGAGAGAGAGAGAGAGAGAGAGAGAGAAAGCATGAGCAGGAGGAGGGGCAGAGAGAGAGGGACAAGCAGACCCTGTTGAGTGGGGAACCTGACACGGGACTTAATCCCAGGACCCTGAGATCAGGACCTGAGCTAAAGTCAGACACTTAACCAACTGAGCCACCCAGGTGCCCCTGACAACCACCTTCTGAGAGATTTGCGATGTACCTTAGCATATTAATGGGTTGGGAGAGTTTGCAGTGAAGCAGTCTGTTTAACCTTGTTTGTTCTGGGCTCAAATAGGTTCTTAGTAGATGAAAACACAGGTCATTAACGTCAAAGCCAGCTAGTGGGAGAAATGAGGCCACAGGGCACTGTGACTTTGGTGGTAAAGTCCATGGGGGACACAATTTGTGTGGTGGGGGCAGGGGTAGGATCTACCCAATATGATGGCTGGTGTCTTCTCAGTCCTCAAAGCACCGTAGAAGGGATGGGTATGTCCTCATTCACACACGTCACTAAGCTGATGGTGACCCCCCTGAGCAGATACAGGAGAGCTGGAAGCTTCACCCAGGACAGTCGGAGCCTGGCTGGGTACGTCACTCAACAGGAAAAGAGCCAATCGTATCTCTGTGCATAGGGACTCCGTTAAAGAGAAACCAGACTGACAGGGAAGGCTGGTATCTCTCACAGTCGCCAAGAATCCAGCGCTCTGCCTAATTTTTCACTTTCATCCAGATGTTTCCTGTCAGGAAGGCACAGTCAATAATGCATGAATCTTAAAGGCGGCGGCAGATGTGGTTATTATTCCCTCTAGGCCTTTCCTGCCTTGGAGAAGACATATTACTCCAGAATGACTACAATTTTAAAAAATTTAAGTTGATATAGCCAGCTTATGAGTAAATGCATAGCTGCGATCATTTCAGGGCAAAAGTCTTTGCAGGATTACAGTCTTCATCACGGTTTGGCTTGGCCTTGGCATTTTCACTGTGCGCTCTTCAGATGATCGTGCACGAGGGCTTCTAGAACAGAACCCGCTTGTTGCAGCAAGCAGCTCTCTCTCGGCTGCAAGAGCCTCCAGCGGTCTATTTTTAATATTTGCTTTTATTTCTTAATCCTTCCAAACAGTAAAAATGGAAGTCATTACAACCAAGTGCGGCTGTGCTAATAAATACTGTGGCGTCCAAAAATACATTGTCTCTGCCTGACCAGTTGCCCATTTTCCAGAATGTCTGGGTATTTATCTAGCAGCAAGAGACCATTATCCTTCGACACAGTTGTATTCCACTGACACCTAACCTCCTAATTAAAATCGGTATAATGATGGACTGTTTAAATTCTGGTTAAAATGTTCCTTTTCCATTTGCATTTAAAAGAAAACACACTCCTCATCCCGGGTACCCCATCCTGGGTTATAATTTGGCTTTCCTTTGCCAGAATCATAGTGTCACTCTGACTTACCACTGCTTAAATCTAAATGAGCATCTAAATGTGCCTCCCAGCTTGGCTGTTGCCTGGCAACACCGGCAGCCTCCTCCTCGTTGGGGTGAGTTCTAATTGGCCACAGCTCTTGACAGGAACCACGGACTTATTAGAAATGACACTTGATTATTCACCTAGATGGCTAAAGCTGATACTTATCAGCAGGAAATTCTGCATAAAAATAAGTCCTGGATGCTTTTAATATTGGGGGGGAAGGGTAGAAGGAAATAAGAAGTTTTGTTAACCAGTATTAATTTTACATTTGTTAGCCCCCAGTTTAAAGCACTTTAAGGTATTGTTATTTTTGTATTCTTTCTGAGGTCAACAATATGCTTAAATACCTTCTCCCATCCCCATTAGCTGCCCCTTATTTATTCAGAAAACCCCCCTCTGACATCCATTCCAAAACAACCTAGCCTGCAGGTCTAAGAGTGCCAAATAGAATGAAACATTAAATTCATAAAATTCAATGAAGATTTATTAGTTCCTGTCTTTAAGGGGTTTATAATGTAGAAGGGCAACAAAGTGCATAAATCCTACATTATTACTGAGTAGTGGAAAACGGTGACAGAGTTCACGTCCACTTTCAAGGAGCAGAAGTCACTTTGGGGCATGGGGATAGCGTGGGAAGTGAGTCCTGAAGATTTTACTGAGCTTTGACAGAAGCAGAAGGTGCACTGCAAGTGGACTGAGTAACGGGAACAAATGCATCTGGACAAAAAGTACAAGATGTGTTCAGGGAATAGAGGAGTTAACAAATTGGCTGGAACACAGGGTACCTATGAAGGATTAGTGAAAGAAAACTGGAAAAGTGGGTTGAGGCACAGAGAGTACTGTGCTGGGGGAGTGTTTGGTGCGAGATTCAGTGGAGGGTGAGGAGCTATTAAGTACTTGAAAGTAAGGGAGTAAGGAAAGGGGTTTCAGGCACTTAGCCTCCAGGATGTGCCATTTCCCCTAGATCCTGCGACAGACACTTCCGGGGCAGATGAGGACAGCTGCAAGTCATACCTCTGGAGTCTCCACTTTCCACAGCCGCGGGGGTCGTGGGGGGGACAGCTCCCCAGGCCCATATTTTCATCTTAGGATGGGGCCCTCTGCTCAGGCTCTTTTCTGAATCCCTCTTCATATGTAGACCAATGAGTCACCCTGCCTACACACCATCAAAGTGTGGGGGTCATCTCAGGTTAGAAGTATGAGATAATGCGGAAGGGACTCTCTCTTGCCTGCTCCCTGCTCAGGAAATGTGTCTTCTCTAGTCTTCAGGCTAACCCTGTTCTCCAAATTTCCAGGGGGCTCCAAAGGTTTAATGGTGTTTGTTGATTTGTTTGTTTTCCAAGTCCATGACATCAGAGCTGTATTCAGTGAAATTATAACCTAGAAGTCAATTGACTGAGGAACAAAGAATGGATTCTGATTTCGGAGACAAAAGCAACAAGCTAGGAGTCAGAGGATCTGAATTTCTAATTCTCATTTTTACTAAATTATTGAAACATAAAAATAACCAGATGTAGGTCTTTGTGTAATTCTGAAGTCGATGCATCAAAGAGATACAAAAAGACTTTCTTACAGATGGGATGTATCGGAGCAAGCAGAAAGGCTCATGGATCCAACCCTTCACTGTGCCAGACTAGAAAGCTGCCTTCTCTTTCCATGGTCTCTAAGTAACTGTTTCAATCTGATGCTTAGGGACCTCATTCAAATCCTAGAATGTCCATGGAAAGGGAATTCATAGGGCAGTGCAATTAGTCCTTTGTTTGGGGATAAGGACCCTAGTTCAGAGAGACTCAAATGACTTGCCCAAAGTAAGAGGTAAAATGGGCACATGTGCCAGGTTTTTCACACAAAGCCCGCTCCCGGTAAACCGCATGATATTCAGGCTCAGACAGAAAGAGCTCTTCGATCAATTAATGTTCCTTCTATGTCAAGACCTTTAAGGAACATTCCATCAATCTGTCATCGCACAGATATTTCTAGAGAACAACTGAACGTGTTACACTGAGCTCATTCCTGATAGGACAAATACTGAAAACTTCAATAACACATGACAACATATAGGAATTGCCACGAGAGGGTGACACTGAAAGTGTATTAGCTACCTATTGCTGTTTAACAAATTACCCCAAAACTTAGCAGCTTAAAACAACAAAACTTTATTAGCTCATGATGTCTGTGGGTCAGGCTGTGCCTCTGTTTCAGGGTCTCTGCTTTTAGCCTGGGCTGTGATCTCATCTGAAGGCTTGGCTGGGGGAAGATCTGCTAAGCTTACTCACATGGTTACTGGCAGTATCCAATTCTTTTTTTTTTTTATTTATTTAATTTTATTTACTTATTTGACAGACAGAAATCACAAGTAGGCAGAGAGGCAGGCAGAGAGAGAGAGGAGGAAACAGGCTCCCTGCTGAGCAAAGGGCCTGATGCAGGGCTCGATCCCAGGACCCTGGGATCACGACCTGAGCCAAAGGCAGAGGCTTTAACCCACTGAACCACCCAGGCGCTCCGGCAGGATCCAATTCTTAGTGGGCTTTGGAAAATACGATAACAGGTTTATCCTATGTCCTTCAGTCAGTGGGGATACATAGATAACAAGCATTTTTATTAGACCAATCTGGTGACTGAGTATAGAATGTATTGAAAAGTGAAAAGAGGGCGCCTGGGTGGCTCAGTGGGTTAAGCCGCTGCCTTCGGCTCAGGTCATGATCTCAGGGTCCTGGGATCGAGTCCCGCATCGGGCTCTCTGCTCGGCAGGGAGCCTGCTTCCCTCTCTCTCTCTCTCTGCCTGCCTCTCCATCTACTTGTGAGTTCTCTCTGTCAAATAAATAAATAAAATCTTTAAAAAAAAAAAAAAGAAAAGTGAAAAGAAAGAAGGCTAGGAAGCTCTTTGGAAACTGTTTTTTAGTCTGCCTATGTGTCCGGCACTATACAAGGTACTGAGACTACAAAAGATGTTTACTCTTCTTTGTTCTCAAGAAGTAGGATGACAGCCATATTCCAGATGACAGGCGGCAAAGTCTGAATTAGAGTTGTCGATGGGGAGATAAAGATGAAGGGAGAGAGACAAGGAACTAATGATAACATGGTGAGTCAAGAACAGGTGGATCCACTGGGGTCTTGTTCATAAGGACTAAGAGGAAAGAAAATGGTGCCAGGCATCCGGAGCTGACTGGGAGCATGGGGGTCCTCCCGAGGACATCTGGCATGCCTTCTCCTGCCAAGCCTTTTATATATTTCTAATCATTGTCACGACTCTTCGAAGAAGGTCTTATTACCCAATTTTGCAGATGAAGAAATAGATTTACTGAAGTTGAGAAATTCACCCAATGTCACACGACTAAAAAGTACCAAGGAGAGGAAATCTAATAACTGGCAGTGGCTTTGAATATTTGCTCTCGCCAGGGTCAGATGTACTCAACAAGGTCAGCATCTTAGCCTCAGAGAAGGAAGTCCCACTGGCAAAATGCTGGGAATCACCTAAAAGGAGAGTAGAAAGCCTATAAGCAGGAGATTTCTTAGCTCTTCTTTGTCATTACCACAGGAGTTGTCTCTTTTGACCACTCAGAAAGCTCTCTCCACCTTGTTAAATTAATTCTATTGCCCTCTGTCCCTGCTTGACTCAGAAATCCTCAGATACAGTCTGGAAAAAAAGAAAAAAACAAAGATCCATTTTTTTTTTTAACTGGGGGATTTAATAATAGTCAGTTCCAGGTAAAGAGCAGGGACTTCTTCTTGACAAATTTCTTCCCCAGGCTGAGGGTGGTACTTTACCCTGGATGGTGACTGCTAGTTTCCAAATGGCTGCCCCGCTGTAGGGTCAGCATCGTCTAGAATAAAGCCAACCCATGTGAGAGTTGAAAGAAGCAAAATGGGAACCCCTTCTCCCCAGGCGTGGCTGCTAGACTGTCATCTCCAAGAAGAAATCATTCTTTTAAAATCTAATAGCATTAGTATTTTATCTGGTAAGTATCATGTCCATGCCTTATGAAAAATATGGGGAAAAAAACAAAAATAAAAATTTCTCATTATCCTACAAAGATGAAATGTAGCAATCAGATGAGAATCCTTTATTAAGATTTGATGATAGCATTGTGTGCTCATCTGTGCGCGTGTGTTTGCACAAGCCACCTATGCCTGCTTGTCTGCAGATCTAGGGGAGTAACTGCTGGGCTTGTGGATTGTAGGAAGATGATTGCAAGCCCATCAAAGAGAGCTTTTGTTTGTATGCAACTCGTGTGGGAGTGAATATTCCATAACTACTTGTGTATAATGCAAGGAAGAAAGCCTGAAATGATGCCCACTGGCCAACATACAGATCCGCTCTACGGTCTTACAATATTTTCTCTGCATTGCTTCTTAAAACATTTTTCATATTACATGCCCCATCTCATATCACATTAACCCAAATAAAAATGTCATTAACCATTCAGTGCAACAGACAGCAGGCAGAGATGGTAGAAAATTACAATCATGCCAGTCAGCCACAAAGCATTCTGGTTACAAACACGTAGAGGAATCGAGGGTGGGTGGTGGTGGGTCCAGCCCCCCTGTGCACTGTCCAGCATACGACTGGACTGAGCACGGGTGGACCCCTCTGTATGCACATGGCATGCTTCTGAAGAGTTGAGCATAAATCCAATTTTATGTTGCATACCATTTCTGTTACATTAAGGGAACTGTAAGTTTGATATCTAAAAAGACTTCCTTTCAAACAGCATTTTTCTTTTTTTACCATGTTCTGATTCCTCTGAAATAAACCGAAGAGAAATTTAGTATATGGGATTTTATGAAAATGGAGTTCACTTGTACCACTAAGTTTATTAAAATAATGGAAGAATATAGCCAGCGAAGGCAGTCGCAGAAAAGTGGCTGAGATAGCAGAGTTCTCCAAACACGGAGGTAGTCTAAGATTTTTTGAGAGTGATGGCCCAGAGGCCACTGAAAAGGACCCATTTACATGCACTTTTGATGGATTATTAAATTGGGTGAATATTTAGAAAAGAATACAGCTGTCCTGAAGATCTCTGCCCCGGAGTTACCAGGAATAAATCAGGGTAGCCGTTCTCATCCCTGTTTTGAGCGGACTCCAGGATAGGCACATGAGGTCAATTCCATTTCTGTTTCGGCAAATCATCAGACAAACTCTTCCCCGGCCAACTTACCCATCAGCTGGTGCCTGGCTGACTATTTACTTAGGTTCACGCACAAGTGGCGGAAGAACAAGAAACACTGATGATTGACCAATTCCATAGCTCCCTAAAGTAACGACCTAAAGTAGAGTGGAGGGCCACGGGCTCTGTGTTTGCTCCTGGACACACAATGACAAACCAAATGAAGGCTTAGAAGGCACATTTACCAAATCTCAGAGGGCAAGAAGCAATAGCCAATGTTACGGAAGATGAGACCTGAACCTTGCCCACCTATACTGAGCAGCACATGCACCCTCGTGCTCTAAGGCTTTGATGCTAGATGAGCAGAACGTCCTTTTTCTTAGAATTTTCCTCTCCAGATACTTCTCCCAGAAGGCGTGGCCACAAGGGAGAATCTGAGATGTTCTGTCATCTCTCCACGGAGTGGGGCAGAAGGGGCAGTGTTCTGCTCTGAATATCTGCTCCTTGACCTGCCTGTTGGTGTTGCCCAGGCCACGGACCCCGCTCCGGGAACTCACACAGCCCTAAGCTTAGCCGACAGCTCACTCTTACTCAGCAGGAGTGTCCTTCTGCTTCTCAGGGCCATCTCCTCCAGAGAGAGCTCCCACAGCAAACAGTTGGGCCCCTGGTGTCACAGTTCTGTCCTTACACTCCAGAACACATGGGGTGGCTTTCAGACTTCCAGGAAGGAGGGATCCAACAAAGCCATGTGTCCCTCCAACACCTGGCCAACAGCCACCCAGGCTGCCACACTGTGCCAGGCTTCTCCAATCACCTGAATGTCTTAGGCGAGTTGAAAGATTGTTCTGCTCAGAACACATGGCAGGACAATTTTTTACACAATAAATGTAATGTAAATATAAAGCTTTTCTAATGAACGGAATCTGAAGTGTCAAAAAGTCAATTGCATATGGCGAGGATTCGTGGAAACAGACCTTGTAGCTTTTGCTGACCTGAACTTCATATTTGCCTGTCCCACATGTCTTCTCAAAAAGTCCACATACACCTGGGCTTGGGACTGGCATGCAGGGAAGGGACCCATTTATGATTTATGGGATCTTACCTGAAATACTGGTGTTCCACTGATGGAGCTGCCTTTTAGGAGTAACACTGATCAGAGAGAGATAAGAATGGAGAAGTGTGCGCAGACCATGTTGTGTGAGGAGTGTCTAGGAGGTAAAGAAGACCAGCACTTGCTCTCTGGGTATCTGAAGCCCTACCGTGTGGAAGAAGTCTACTAAGAGCAGGGAGAGGTTGTCAGAAGGGACAAATTTTGCCTCAGTACAACATACCTTCTAATAAGTAGATTAACATTCTATAACTTTCCCTAAAGCCTCAAGATTTTCAGGGCAAAGACTGGGTCTTAAATAATCATTCAAATTCATTTCCTCCTTCAACAAATAATTACTGTGTGCTAGGCATTGCTCTGGGTTCTGGGAACATAAAAATGAACAAAAAGACAAAGAGACAAAAAGACAAAAATCTTCTCTGCCCTCAGGAAGTTATGGTCTAGTGTCAAATCGTAAAATCTGAACCTATTTACATTTCAAAAAAAAATGTTTTCCATAAGAAATGCTCAGAACAATGTGTTACAGCATGTTGCTTTAGCTATGGTGTTACTCTAGAATGTGCACTCGTTAGAGTAACACCATATTCTACGGTGGTGACTTGGCTTTGCGAACATACAGGAGAAAATATAAGATCATGTGAGTGGCCTTCGGGCTCTGCAAGGAACCCTACCTGCTTGAGCCAGACTGCTGGGGTCAGAGTGACGACAGCCAAAAATGGTTTCCAAATGAGATCCAAATTTGGTGAAGCTGAGCAGTAACTACATGAATGTTCATGACAACATTCTCTGTGTGTGAGTGCATATGCTAGACATTTCCATAATGAAAATATTTAAATATTTAAAAAAAAAAGAAATTCAGCAATTTTCCGAGGTGGGCATGGAAGGTCCCTTGAAGTCAAGGGCTCCCTTACACATACGTATTCAAAGGTTTAAGCAGCTGAAGCAAAAATGGATAGCCATCCATCAGAAATGTGCTGAAAGTGATTTTTGTATTGGGTAAAAACTTGAAATGGACCACCTTACGTTCCTTTGGAGACTACGATTCTATATTCTAACAGAAAACCTAAAGTAAAATTGGAACCAAGCAAACATGGATTGGGGCTAATTCCAGAGAGAGTACATATGGATTGTGGTCTATTTACTCTCTAATGCTAACCAAATGTCATGAAACCGAGTACTGATTCTCATTTCTGTCTAAGCACTTAATGATCATTTTTATAATTATTTCCCAGTATTTACTCTAAATCCCTTCTTCTTTTCGCTTCCCAAAGAACAGATTGCTTAAGCCAAAATAGACGTTTACAGCTATTGTATTTTATGATATTTGTGAATTTCAGACCCTCCTCTTGATTCTTAGATGCGTGAAAGTTACCTTGAAAACAATGTCTGTTTTCCCAGGAAGCGCCTCACACGACCTCTTTATCTGCAGCTAATTTAGGTGGGCTCCCTGCATGGTGTCCTAATTACCCCTTTGTTATCTGCTATCAGATGACGCCCTTAATCAGCCAAGCCTGTGATCTGCTCCTGGCTCACTTAAAGCGCTATGCGGAATCCGGGGAGGCTTTCGACATCCAGAGGTAAGGGCGCTACATGGACACATGACAGATGAGGAATGGTGCGTTTGGATTGCTGCTTCTTGTAACTCTACATAATTGCTGGACAATTACCTTGGGACCAGCAAACTATGGAAATGCTAGAAGCTCATAAAAAGCATGGGTGGACTGAATAATAAGAAGAAATGAAACCCGCCTAAGATGTGAAGAGAATGTGAATAAAGCCCAGGGTAGGTGTGGCGTGTTGACGGAGGCCTTGAGTGGGCAGCGGAGTGTGTGTGGACACGCCCTCTGACCTCTGCAGAGGCAGGAGGGGTCAGAGCGACAGGGGGAGGGGGGAGGGGGTGCCAGGAGTGGGGGGTGAGCTGGGAAAGTCCATGCATTTTTACCGCAAGAATTGCGCACCTCAGCCTAAAGCCAGGACTTAGCGGTGGACTCCAAATTGAAATGACTGATTATCTGGCTTCCCCTCCAGTTGTCCTGGGCTAAGTCATGGCTTCCAGCCTGGGAGGAGCAGGGCGAGAGAGGCAGGTCAGCCAGAAGCTGACTCGTTCTTATTATCATTACTCATAAAGTAATAACATAAACCATCACCAGCATTCAAATTCTGCCGTGGTGTTTACAAAATCCTCTCACACTTTTTTCTCTCTGGTCATGGGCTGTGTGCGTTGGTTAAAGACCAACTATGAAAGCAAAGTAAATAACTAACTTAAAAACCCTTAACTCTTGGGGGATTAGGATCAGACGCAATCACACTCAGTAGGCAAACTGTTTTCACTATAGCGGGGACATGTGTAATCAATTGTAGGAATGTTTTCAATCAAGCTCTCAAAAGAAAAAAAGTCATCTGGAGATGTCATTTATTCTTTAACGATAAGCTGTTGGTGATAGAGCCTTGAAGAAAGGAACTCTGTGTGTGCCCCTCACTCGTGTCGAGCCACAAAAAATAAGAACTTTTCATTATAAAAGGAAATGCATACCCCATTGGCAGCCTTTTTTTTTTAGAAATAACTTCACCTGACCGCTCCTGCGAGACAGCACAAAAAGATCATTCTGGCTTAAAATGGCCCTTTGAGGGCAGGTTTCCTAGAGCCGAAGAGGTTAACTTTGCTGGAGCTATTGCCACTTTTCCTCCTGTTTGTTTCTAAAGCGCAACGTGTGTTTTCTGTAATAACATACATATGTTCATGAAGCTGGTCCCAAAGTTTGTCTTCTATTTATTTGAGTGTGAAGCACCCTTGTTTTTAGTCTGTTACTCTTAGAAAAACCGTAAAATCATTAGGAGGGAGAGGGGGACAAAAATAGTAAAACTAGACAACCAGGTTGCCAATTTGCTGATCCCAACCTGCTCTATACCAATGGACCCCTCGATCCTCGCTTTGGACAGACTCTGCACAGCTCTGGCTTCATGCCCGTGGGCTTTGGGTCAACTGTTTCCCTCCACGGGGAGGAAGGTTCGGAGCCTGCTTCTTGGACGTTGTTGCTGGCGGATTCAGGCTGCCTGGAGCCGGAGAGTCAAGGAAGTGATGTCCTCCTCCCCTTCCCAGTGTTGGTTTGCGTCAGCTGTCCAATACGTTTTCGCGTGTCCTCCTGAATTCTGCTGCCATGCTCAAGGGATCCCAGCCCTCACCTGAGCTCTGCAGGAAGCTGCTTCCCACTGTAGCAGGCAGACGATGGAGCCGGATCCCTTGGGAGGGTGTGGGGGGACAGGGCACGATGGCCAGGCCAATGGCCGAGTCCTTCCCAAACCCAAATGGCTCCCTCTCCCGCAGGTGCTACAGCTGCTACACCACAGATGTGGTTGCGAGTGTCGCCTTTGGGACCCAAGTGGACTCCCGAAGGGCCCCCGAGGACCCCTTTGTGACGCACTGCAGGCGTTTCTTTGCATACTCCATCCCCAGGCCTGTCCTGGTTTTAATCTGTAAGTACAGCTCTTGCCCAGGGGGATGGGTGTAGGACTGGGGTCCGGCAAGCTGGCCAGACCCCACAGCAGCTCTCGGGGTTCAGGTCCACCATGAGGAAGGGGCGCTGGAGGGGTCCCTGAGACTCGCCCTACAGGGTCCACCTGCAGAGACCTTAAGCTCCTGGAACCACCCAGGCTTCTGTTGTCACCGGCCGGGGCCACTCATTAGCAAGGCGGTAGTGCTGGCCTTTCTCGCCACCGCCGCCGCGAGAACCACCACGTCCCCACTTCACAGATGAAAAAACTGAAGCTTAGAAAGGCAGAGCCAAGATGGGAGTCCAGAGCCTTTCATTTTCTATGACATATTCCTCCCCTCCAGCAAAATCCTCTCCAGAAGACTTCTCCGCTGGAAGCCCAGCGCCCGGCAAACTAGAAATCATACGTGAAGGGTGACTGGCAGGTTACCTAATGCCATAGGGACTGGTCGATTTATTTTATTTTTATTTCAAGAAGTGAGTTTTTGCCCTCTGGCCAATTCCGGCATCTTCTTGCTTTTATGGAAGTGTTGAAGCGTTGCTATTGCTGTTATTGATTATTGCCCGAACTTCTAACCTGCCGGGCTGCTAAATTGTATCCATTCCTTGGTCAGTCCCTTTCCCATTTGTGAGTCCATTTCTGTGGAAGTCCCGGGCACCTCCATCAGCTCCGCGCTGAAATTGTACCAAGGGGTCGCCAAGGGGGTTCAGAGCAGCCGCCGCTCCACCCTTCACCCCAGCCACCTCCTGGGAGCTGCTTCCCCAGGTCCGCTCCACCTGTGGTGGCCCAGGGACCCGGGCACGTCCTCCGGTGGGCGGCTCCGCTGTCCTGGCGCTGCTATGCCTCGTCTGTCGGCCACTCTGAGCCCACCTCCCTGCCGCACCACAGTGGTTCAGGCTCTGGCTCCTGAAAACGGGCAGAGTATTCTGAGAGCTCCGGAGGTCCAGAACTACACCCCTGATCCAGGCTCTCATGCAGTGCCTTGCGCAGTGGGCCCCCGGTCCGTGCTGGGAAGCAGAGCTGACCCGAGCCACCCTGCAGCAGCTCAGCCCCTCAGCGGAGCCCCCCACCTACTCCATGAGGGGATGAGTGTCCCTGGCCCGCGGAGCCCTGCCAAGCTGTGGCAGCAAGGGCACAGGTGGCACAGGCCTGGCACAGGAAGGGAGGATCCCGAGGGGCCAGCATTCTTGCCATCGACGGCTGTGGCAGCTCTTGGGGACCACTCAGGTGGTCCCTCGGGGGACGGTTACCCCTGGGGAAACAAAGGCAAATGTCCGGGAAGTTAAGAAAGTAGGTCTGCTTCCCGCCTTGCTCAGATGTGAACCATGCCCCAACCTCGGCCCTTCCTTGATGGAACACGAAGACCTCGGGCCCTCCTACCTAGGACCCCGAAAACTCATTTCTAAGCGCGAGCTTGACGTCCCAGGGGCCAGATGGCAGCGCCGACTCAACTGAACAGACATGCACCGAGCGCCTGCCATGTGCGAGGGGCGGTCAGGAGTCGGGAGGTGGAAATCAGGCTCGAGCCCTGCGATAAAGCACACGGACCCCGAGGGGAGCCCTGCCTTCCAAATGGGGGCTGCGGGGGGAGGGGGTTCTGCTTCCCTGGCAACAGGCATCTGATAGCCCCGGGTTACTGCCGCCCTGTTTTCAGTGGTGCTTTTGTTTTTCTCTTTCAAGTATCATTTCCATCCATAATGGTCCCACTGGCCCGGATTTTGCCCAATAAGAACCGAGATGAACTGAATGGCTTTTTTAACAAACTCATTAGGAACGTGATTGCCTTGCGGGACCAGCAAGAAGCACCAGAGGTAAGGGACCGTAATAGGACACAGCAGCGAAATGGCACGGGGCGTAACCTGGCACCGCTCTCCCTTTCCTCTTGCCTCCCCACCCCGCACGCTGGCCTTTAGCCGCCTTCCGCTCAGGGCTTTCCAGGGCACTAGAAGGAAAGGACAAGGGGTGGGGTGGTGGGGAGCAAACATGGGCGAGAAGGGTGAGGGCAGGGGGGGAAGGACGGCGGAGAGAAGCCCGAGCAAACTGTCCACATTCTGACACGGGTGCCCCCCAAATGCACGGCCCCCCTCTCTCTCAAGCACCGGCAATAGCCGCCCCAAAGAAGTTTCTAGATAAATGCGCCAACCTGGACTTTCCATCAGCATATTCATTCTCCTGAACGTCGGCAAGATGGCGTTTTACAACGCGAAGAGCATCGGCAGTAGAGAGGGTCTGGGCAGCTGCAAGCAACCCCCACTGGCTTTCAGCATGGAGGACGTGGCTACACAGTCGGGGGCTGAGGGCTCCTGCGCATCCCCTGAGACCCAGAGACTTCTTTCCTCCCTACAGATTTGCACCAGGCCTGGTACAGTGTGGAAATCCAAGAAATATTTGTTGTTTGAACTTGGCTGAGAACAGAAATAGGACTTTCCAGTGTTGGGAAAATAATTTCACTGTTGGATACACTCATGCATGTATAATGCTCTTCTTTAAGGGCCTCGTTGCATTCGAGAAAGTTGCTTCAAAAGGAAAAAACAGGCCTGAAATGTCTTCTCCGGAACTGATTCGCATGAGCGTGGCAGAGTTGCCTCAAAGACTGGCTCAGAGGGCTTAACGAGGGACGCGGAGATCCGGTGGCTGCACCACTGGCCCAGGATGAGATGGGGAGTGGGGGCAGGGCAGCTAGTGGCAGGAGGCACCAGCAGCAGCCTCGTTCCCGTTCCGTCCCACCTGGCTTACCCCCAATACTGGGAAGCAAAGGTGTCCCAGTTCAGGAGGCAGAGAAAGGTGCACAGACGCTCACAGCCCCTTGGCGCACACACCATCATGAACGCCACTCGACGCCCTTGGACATGTGGGAACCATCAGCTCCCTGGGGCTCCCTGGCCCAGCCCTGCCCCCTAAAAGGACAGAACATTCTCATCCCAGGTTCCTGCATCTCCACAATGACGAGGAAGCCTGCGGAAGGAGGGGTGAGGGAGCCACGTTTTCAAACCTCAGCAGTGCTCTGACGGGCTTCCTGATAACAAGTTTTGTCACACGCGCTCCCCTCCCCCTCCCCCAGCCCGAAACCCACAGGCTATGGAATCAGGCTGCAGATCCTAAAACTGTTGCGCCCAACAGCTTACTGTGAGGTGAGGGGTTTATTAAAGATCCAATTACTAGCATTGCCTCAAGCTCTTCCTTTCATAAACTCAAGAGCTATTTGTTTCAAACAATGAGTTGATCTGAGAAAAACCTCCCAACCACAAATCCAGGACTGCCCGTGTCAAGACAGAGCTATATGGTTACTAAGAAAACTTGCTTTAAACCCATCTAAACTCCGTAGACATTCCATCAAGCAGATGTGTGTTTGCGCAGTGGAAAATGCAGCACAGATGTTAAAAGGTAAATATTTTTCTAAGCTCTAGCCGATGGGTGGATTAGACACCTACATCTATCAGGGTGCGTATTTTTCTTGGATAGAGCCATAAAGCAGCACTGTTTCAGTCCTAAATGGGCAGTGTTCACATAGCCTCCGTGATGCAGTGCGAATTAAAGAAACCCATCTACGCTAATGCTCTTCTCCAGCGTGCGGGCCCCAGAGAGCAGCCCTTTCCGCTGACCTCTGGAGCTGGAGGGGAAGACGGATTTCTACCATGCCCGATGGCCCTCTAGCAGCCTGTCTGGGCAGGGAGAGGAAAGGGGGCCAGCCGCAGCTCCACCACTGGAAAAAGCCACCGGAGCTCTCCCTCCCGCCACCGGGGTCCCCACCCCGCCCTCCAGCAAAGTCTCGGGTGAGCCTTGGGGACTACTGCTTGGCGCCCTGAGGAGTTTAACCCTCCCTAGCTGTCAGTCCTGCCAATTCTCATCCAGGAGCCAAGGCAGTGGAAGATTCTTAGCTCCCCGATGGGCCATCATCCCCTGCCCTGTCCCGACTCTGCCCCACGGAACCAGGGCAGGCAGCGGGGCCCCAAGAGCCACCCAGATGTCGGCCAAGCATCAGGAGGGAGTCTGGGGAGAGCCAGCCCTTGACGATGCCACCCAGAAATCAGAATGACCAGGGCCCGGGGTAGCAAGCGGCAGCCACCGATGGTTCACCTGAGCAGGCCGGCAAGACACACAGAAAATGTAACGTCCTTGAGGCCGCGTCTTAGCTGGGAGGCCTGCTGGAATCTTGAGAGGCAGACACCTTGCAAGGTCACAAAAGCGGGGAAGCAGGCAAGCTGCAAAGGCCCCGTGCTTCAAGGTTCCCGCCCCAGATCCTGTGCATTTGTAAGCAAAGCTCACACGGTCTTTCTCAAATGCATTTTACTGCATCGCAGTGATTATTTATACAGACCTAACACATGCTCAGTGCCACACCCGCCCCGGGGTAGAGGGGTGGCCACAGGGTCCTGCCCTGGACATGTTTATACTCTTACGGAGGAAAAAAAAGCAACAAGACGGGAAGTAACTACAACCTCACGAGAGGGAATTAAGTGCTGACGTGTGGGGCACAGATTATTCATGTGACAGAAATTCAGAAGCCAATGAATGAGCAAATGCAGCACCAAGTCAAGTACTTTGAAATTATAGTATGTTCCTGCCGGTGGTTCAGACGCCCTCCTTTTGCTGCTTTAGCCCCATAAACTCTGGAAAAGAGGATCATACTGGCTGTCACTCATCACATTAACGGGCTTTTCGAAGAAGGGACGTACCAGGGATGCACTTCGTCTCTACGGAAGGCATATGTGAACACTTGTATACTTACAGTTAGTGGTAGTGAAAGACGAAGGGTATCTGTGCTGGTAAGGAAGGGAGGGGAAGACAGTAAGAAAGCTCTAAGTACTTAAACGGGAGAGAGGATCCCCTGGGGGAAAAGGGACCCAAGGAGCAGACAAGCATCCCCAAGGCTGGTTCCCTGCCGTCCCCAGCTCTGTCACCTTCCTACTGCATGAGGACAATGTATGGCCACCCCCATGAGCCCTGAACGGTGCGTAAGGGAACAAGGGAGCCTGTGCTTTGGTTTAAATGATGTTTTCATTGTTTGATTGTTGGAAAACCAACCAGCCAACCAACAGTTCAAATATGTATAAAGTAAAAAAAAAAAAAAAAAAAAAAAATTGAAGCTTCCCCCCCCCATCCTCCCCGTGCCCTTAGGTTTTCCGTACCTCCTCTGGCTCCCTGTGAGCGACTGGGTATGGATGTTGCTAAACATTTTCTACGCATGAACAAATACGTGTAACTGTATATATTGTACACATACCGTTTTTACAGAAATGAGATTCCACTGTGTGTACTGTTCTGCGACGTGCTCTATTTTTTCCTTCCCAAAACGGCTTAACGCGCTTCCCAATCAGCCCAGTTAGAATGGCCTCATCCTTCTTCAGTGGCAGCATCACCGTCTGTGGCTTGCTGCACCGAAGTCTGAGACCCAGAGTGTATGGGAGGGATAGTCGGGGCTTCCAGGTTCTCACCATTTCCGAGAACCCCACAGTGAGGGTGCTGGTTCCCATCAAGCTCGAGCTCCTTAGAAAAGCTCCACTTGCGGGTCCAAGAAATCTCACTCATGTGACTCGGAGGCCAGAATCTGCATTTTCTCCTTTTGTCCCGTAGAGGCGGAGAGATTTCCTCCAACTGATCCTGGATGCCCGACATTCCACCCCCTCTGTGGGGGTGGACAGCTTTGATATGGTCAGACAAGTGTTCCCCTCCACCCACTGCGCTGCGGGTGCCCCCCGGCCACACCAGCCCGGCCGCCTGTCCAAGCCACTGACTGTGGACGAGGTCGTGGGCCAGGCCTTCATCTTCCTCATCGCTGGCTACGAGATCGTCACCAACACGCTTTCTTTTGCCACCTACCTCCTGGCCACCAACCCTGACTGCCAAGAGAAGCTTCTGACAGAGGTGGACAGCTTTAATGAGAAATATGTGAGTACAATCAGTCGTGCGAAATCCGCAGGACATGTGATTTTGTGTTGGTAGAAGTGAAACTTAATGCTATCGATAACTTCCTTGCAAAAACCACATTCTACGTTTATAAGATGAAATTGGGCTATTGACCCTGTTCTCCACCTCTCTGGGTTAGCAAGTAAAAGGAAGTGCTTAGAATAACAGAAAAAAAAAAAAGAAGAAAAAGAATGAAAAGAAGGTGTCTTGGGCATATACCTTCAGCATCTAGGGTGGTCCATGAAACCAGGCCCGGCGCCAAGTCTTTTTTTTTTTTTTTTAAGATTTTATTTATTTGACACACAGAAATCACAAGTAGGCAGAGAGGCAGGCAGAGAGAGAGAGAGGGGAGGAAGCAGGCTCCCTGCAGAGCAGAGAGCCCGATGCGGGACTCGATCCCAGGACCCTGGGATCATGACCTCAGCCAAAGGCAGAGGCTTTAACCCACTGAGCCACCCAGATGCCCCAGGAGGCGCAAAGTCTTAGCCATGAGTGAGGGTCACAGGGCAGGGACTGGAACGAGGTGTGGTTTCTCAGTGCTCCGGCTGTGGGGTCAGCGCTCTCCCTGGGGCACAGGGGTGAGGCAGGAAAGGGAACGGACGGAGTCCTAACTAGCAGGAGCCGACAGAAGGATGGGCCAGGCCAAAGTGGGAACGAGGAGGAAGGCGGTAAATGGAGTGAGGTGAGATGGGGCTGGCCAGTCCCGAGTCCAGATTCTGTATACTCCTTCTCAATGAGCCTCCTCTTTGGGGAGTTTGAAGGAAACTTTCAAGGGTGCTGAGCGAGGCAACTTTATGACCTCATATTTTTCTGGATGCTTTTGTGTGTATTGCTTTGACTTACAAGTTGTTAAAATGGTTAAAATCTGAGCTTTTAAAGGGAAAACCACCCTAAAAGACTTTTCCTATTCCATTCTGATATAATCATCACAGTCACAATTTGGGGGAAGTGGCCTGTTCTTAGAATCCTTAGAAACTTTTTTTACATATTAAGCTGAAAACTGCTTTCCAGAAAATTCCACGTCTTCATCCCACTGGGGAAGTAGATGCAAGGTCAGCCTTTCTCCACCAAGGCATTTTTCAAATATTTGAAAACGTCATGAACTGTGTTCCCAATGGCCTCAACTCTGGGCTCATCACGAGCATAAAGTCCCCTTCACGTGCCACACTGTTGTGACATCTGCCAAACCAGGTCTCCCCCATCCACTGCGTAGACAATTGATTTTTTTTTTCCAGCCTAGATGCAAGAGTTTATATTTATCCTTATTATTGCTCAAGTCAGTCAAAATAATTTTGAATCTTGATTCTGCCATCTGTCATATTAGCAATTCTTCCAGCCCAGTGTCATCTGAGACTTGCTAAGCATGCCTCCTCTTCCATCCGAGTCATTGATTAAAATGTTGAACAGGACGGGGCTTCCCTCCAGGTTGACATCGATCCATTAATCAATACTCTTTGGGCATGGAGTCTCCGCAAGTCATGCATGCAAATAACCCTACTACCTACTCCCACCATCTGTCTTATCCTGTTTCATGGGTACTTGTGGTGTCTGTCTGTCTGTCTCTGTCTGTCTGAGGAACCTGATGTTGGAGGTACCTTACTGCAAGAGGACTAAGGGGAGCTGACGGGCATATCTATCAGGATACATTTAATGACACATAACAAAACTCAACCCAAACTGATTTAAGAAAAAAAAAAAAGTGGCAGGGAGGAGTACTTATTAGTACAGATCACTGAGCAGCCCAGGAACAGATGGGGCTTCAGGTAAATCTACCCAGGTCAAATATGTGCTCGGGTCCCAGTGTCTTCTTGGTTGTGCATCCTTAGTCATGGCCCCATTCCTGTGTGCTTTCCTCTCGAAGTCCAGGCAGCCCGCCAAGAATGTCTAGAACTACAGCAGGCTTCCTTGCTCATTGCCGAGAGAGCAAAGAAGTGGTGGCCCCACATTCTCAGCCAGAGTCACCAGGTTCACTCTGGTCGGGATGCTTAGGTCACTGCCCACTCTGGAACCAACTATTGTGGCCCTGGGAATGGGGACGTAGAAGGGCTTAAGCTGGTCAGTCCCACCCCTGGAGTCGATCAGATCCATGTCATAGGACTGAGAACTTGGGACAGCACATGCCAGAAGGCGTTCTGGCTGTTACCCCACGAAGGCAGTAAGGCAGTAGAGGGAATCCGCCCCTTGGTCTCAAACAAACTGCAAGGCGGGTCGAACTGAAGACTTGTAAGCCTAGAGAGTGGTCGGCCGTGTGGGAGACATGGTGGTGGGTGGAAGGGGGACAAGAGCTCTAGGAATGAGAAGTCACGATCCTTGCCTTCAGGAAATTTAATCACCAATTGAAAAAAAAATAATGTCTATGAAAACAATACCTCCCTCCCAAATGACACCGTCCAGCGCAACAGAAGGCAGCAAATAATCAAGCCAAGAATGTGTGGTGTCCTCTAGAGAGCTGGGGGCTCCAGGAGTCTGTCCCACTGGCTACATCATAATTGTATCTGGTTATGTTCCTCTACCACGAGGACATGGGGAGTTTCCGCTGGCTTCCATTCAGAAGCCCTCACTCACACAACCCCTTACCTCTGACATAGCCTTAACTGACCATGACCTCAGTGAGGGTGATACTGTGTCACCGAACCCTGGCCTCTTTCCAATCCCCCCCAGCCCCGGGAGACCCACTTCCCCTGGGGCTGTGCGGAATGTCGCCAGGCACTGAGAACCCATGGGAAAATAAACAGATTCTGGCAGGTAAAGTTTCTCAAACTTTCATGTACAGACAAGCATCCGGGAAGAGGGTTTAAAATGCAGATTCTAGGGGCGCCTGGGTGGCTCAGTGGGTTAAAGCCTCTGCCTTCAGCTCGGGTCGTGGTCCCGGGGTCCTGGGATCGAGCTCTGCATCGGGCTCTCTGCTTGGCAGGGAGCCTGCTTCCCTCTCTCTCTCTGCCTGCCTCTCTGCCTACCTGTGATCTCTGTCAAATAAATAAATAAAATTTTTTTAAAAATGCAGATTCTAGGGGCGCCTGGGTGGTTCAGTGGATTAAGCCACTGCCTTCCACTCAGGTCATGATCTCAGTGTCCTGGGATCAAGCCCCGCATTGGGCTCTCTGCTCAGCAGGGAGCCTGCTTCCCCTTCTCTCTCTGCCTGCTTGTGATCTCTCTCTCTGTCAAATAAATAAATAAAATCTTTTAAAAAAATAAAAATAATAAAAAATAAAATAAAATAAAATGCAGATTCTAGGATACTTTGCTCATAGATTCTTATTCTGTAAATCTGGACCAGGGCTTAGGAACCTGAATTTTAAATAAACCTACCAGATTATTTTGATACAGGTGGTCCCTGGTTCCACTCTGAGAAGTCAGCCCTAGATTCTCAGGGTCTAGACTCCTCTTCTAAGAAGAAACAGGGTCCAAGCCCTGCCCTAGCCAAGAAAGCACCCCCTTCCCACCCACCAAGCCAGGTCATTTTCTTTTTCTGGGTCATAGTTAGGACTGTTTCTGAGAAACGGGACTACATAGACGTCTTTTTAAAAAAACTTGTCTTGGCAGTCACAATTGTTTTAATAGTTAAGTGTTGCACATGGTACCCACTCAATGAGTATTTGTAGGTTCGTTCTTTCTTTTTTTCTCTCTTTCTTTACTATAATCAGAGTTCTGTTAATACGGGCCATCTGTCAGGACATGGAAATGCAGATTAGATGTTCACACATTCGATATTTTTTCTGAAAATCTGCATGTACAGTATGACTTGTTATAATTTTCCTGTTGTTTTTCATGCAACAAATATTTCTTGAGTGCCAGTTAATGCCAGACTCGGGCTTCGGCCCCTACATGCAAGGATTCTCTGACCTAGCTCTTCCACGATGCCCCTGGAAAGGCCCACACGCTCCATTCAATGGTTTCCCTTGTATTTGTCAGTGAGATCACTGGATTTCAGCTCCAGGGTTTCTCTCCTCTGAGCCATATCCTTTATTAGCCATGCCCTACGAGAATCCAATGAAAGTTATGTCCCTCTCCCCAAGAATAAGAGTGTGTATATGCACTGTATCCATCAGGATTCTTTCTGTTGATAGTGATAAAAAATTAAACTCAGATTAGCTAGGGAGTTTATTGACCCACATAACAGAAAACTCCAGAGAAGAGATCTACCTTCAAGTATGGCTTGATGCAGAGGCTCAAACTCTATCACTGGAATCCAGGTTGTTCTCTCTCCCCACCTTTCAGCTTCATTCACTCTGGGCATACTCCGTTCTCAGACAGGACCTGCCCTAATGGTCACCAGACAGATGTGGAACCAGTATGTTGGTCAGCCCGAACTAAGTGAAGTACAGACATGCAGATTTTCGTGTTTTCTCCAAGTATTTCTGCTAAATGTGTGCTGATGAATCTCCTTTTCCCTTCCTTGATGATACCTCCAATAGATCGCAAGGATTTCTGGTCAGTTTTAGGCATTAAAAAGTCCAGAGTAGTTGGCCCAGTTTAAAACTTCAGTCTCAGCTCCAAATTAATGTCCTTCTTTCTCCTCAGCTTGGGCTGACGTGTGGCCCACGGAAGCTGCCCTGGGGAGGGCCAGTGGTCTGTTTTTTCACCCTCCTCCCTATCCTTGCCCTGCCCCTCCTGGGCGCCCTTCTCCTCTCAGGATCGGGGTCTCCCCATAGATCCCCCATTTGTACCGAACGGAGGCTTCTCTCAGCACCTCCCCTGCGGTGGCTTCTGGCATGGGGCCCCGCAAGAGTTGTTCAGGGCACTCCTGGGACCTGCCCACTACACGGTTCCCTGACAGGGTCGGGCTGCCTGCTCCCACCTCATGCCTCTGGGTGATGGGAACTCCTGGCAGCCAGCATCGCTCTTGAGCAGGATGCTGGCAAGATGGCTCGTTCTGAGCTTCCCTGCCTTCCACAGCATCCCTTTGGCCCACGGGAGACACACACTTTGGCCGCACCAACAGAGGCTGCTCCCTCTGCTCTCTCCCTCTGTCCTGACATCTCTCTCCCCAATTACTTTTCCTCTGCTCAGATAGGTTGGGGTGGGGGAGGGGGGGCAAATGAGCAGTCCTGCTGCATCAGCCGGTGAATGAACTGGAGAATGGAAGGCCAGGCTCGGCCAGCGGCCCCCAGACTCGATGGGTGTCCTATCCCAGACCCCATCCCTTGGCTTGGGCCCAGGAAACACTCTTCTCTAAGCGGATGACTCCTGGCTCTGACAAGTGTTCCTTAAAGCCCTCTAAGCTTTCCATAAGCCGGTAGGGGTGGGGGCGAGGGGGTAGCAGAGCTGGTTCAGGCCCAGCCGGCAGCAGTGAGCGTCCCCTCTTCCAAGTCAGCGGAAGTCTCCTGAATCTCACTGACAGCGACTGGGCCACGTGCCCACCCCTCAACCAATCACTGGGACCGAGGGGATTAGGACGCTCTGATTGGTGTAGACCTGGGTCCCCGTCCCATCCCTGGGGCTGGGACTTGGGGGCGGCCTCATCCAACCACTCAGACCTCAGATGGGGGAGCGGTGGATCCCCGAACTCCTTTTCTTGGACATGGGGAGAATGGCTGCAGGTGCAGGAATTTGGCCCAATCAAGTACACAGACTCGGCGGTCCACAGGTTAGAGGCTCCCACTTTGAAATCTCTTGTTATACAAGCACACACTCCTTTCCGCTGAACTTCCAGAGTCACGTCTGTAAGTCCAAGAGCACTTGGCGCTGCACGCTCTCTCGAGCTTTGGAATCATGTATCCCACCTGTTCCTTACTTCTTACAAGTGGTGTGGCCACTTCCTACCAAGGGTCCTGTGGTTTCCACGGAGCTAGTCAATGCTTTCCTATCAGTGACGAGGAAGTCCTGGCTGGTGGCTGGTCTCACTGCTTCCTTTGCCAGTCACACTGTGAGCTCATCCATGGTGAACATCCACGAAGCAGGCACTGGGCTCTTAGCAGAACTAAACTTCTGGCAGGCATAAGGATTCTTCTGGAAGGTCTTCCCTCAGCAGTGAAGGTGATCTTGGCCCACCTTTCACAGCTCACACGGTTTGTGTAATAATACTCCATTTCCCGCCACCTGTTCTGACCCAAGTGGCCTTAATGTCTTTCTCCTTTCCGGGGTCGGATTTCTGTTTCCACTTATAATACAGCTATAACCCACTTTATAACTCGTGCCTCTAGGTTGCTTCGTTCCAGGGACACATGTGTTTGCTTCCAAATCATCTGGTTTTGGAATTTGGTCTGGCTTCCCTGCCTCTCATTCCACCACCAAAATCCAGCTTCAACCTTGCTCTCTCAAGTCACACAATCTCTTGGAGAACTCTCTGCCCCCATGACTCCTTCGTCATATTGAAGGGGAGGTCCCTTCACTAAACTCAGGCACTGAGGAGCAGGGAGAGGCCTGTACCGCTCGTAAAACTAAGAAAGCGCACCAATTATTTAATAAGGCCTTTGTAATGTAGATGCTTCGTTGTGTTCTCCAATATCTAATTTTGAAAAGGATGGGAGGGAAAAAAAAAAACAGCTTCTTTCCATATAAATTGTTTTTGCTATAGCTTTAGCACTTTATGTGGAAATTATTGACTTTTGATCTGGCCAAACCATTCTCTTTTCTTCTCTTTGGTGCCGGACTGTGCCAGCCAGAATTTATGACCCATTTTCCTTCTGTTTAATTGTTGTTATAAATCTGCTGTGCAGAACCCAGTTGTAAATTTATCACAAATTGGGCTGGATTGATATACAGTCTCTCTTTAGGATAATTTGAACACAGTTATGCCTTAGAAGGAAGGCCAAATTCTTAAAACTTCTCTTGAAGAGCTGCTTTGTAACCATTGTAAATATCTAATTAAAATACAACTTACTCCTTCTTTTTCTCTGAAGGATAAAAGCTTTCCATGCTGGGTATTTCGGCTGATTAGCTCATGCTGCTAATGTGAGCAAGGTTGGGGATTTGTTCCTTGAAACAGCCAGAGGATCTCAAAGGAAAGCATATTTTGTGGCCACACACACACACACACACACACAAAGCCATTTTGCCCCCAACCAGCTGTTTCATAAATAATATACATCCTTTGCCACAGGAGGAGGGTTGGGTGAAAATATGAGTACCTTAACACAAATTCAACCTCACTATGGAGAAGAAAAAAAATGTCTCCCAGTTTGGATGCTACCCAGGGTGAAATTCAGGGTCATCTTCACACAGGGAGTAGGGCAGGGTTGACTTTAAGATTCAAGTGACAGACTCGAAATGGGTTTACCCACATCTGGCAGGCTTCTGTCCCCTCTGCCCTGGTCCTGCTGTCCGACACTTTAGGAGGAATAAACTTAGATGTCCTCATCACCTCTCTGCCCCCCGCCACATGGGGCTTCGTGGAGCGTCTGAGCCCTGCCCTACAGATCCCACGGCAGCCCAGCAGAGCACAAAGCTGACAGGTACACGGAAAGAGGCAGGAACTCAGGACAACCTACAGCCGTGAAGTCGAAGCAGAATCCAAAGACCAGAGCAGGGACCAACACACTGTGAGCCGCCAGGTTCCAGAGCCTACGACCCGCACCTGCCCATGCAGGAGGCAGCAAGTCCTTATTCCTCCGGAGAAAGCACAGATACTCCCCCATAATTTACCTTTTGTTAAGAAGTGAAAATAGTTTCAAAAGCCTTCCAAAAGAGAACGATGCCACTCTCGCTTTACTGAGTGCAAGAGAAAGGTGGCGTAGGAATCACCCAGTCTGACCGGGGGGATATCTTGAGATGCGTGCTGCCTCTAATCCTAAAATTAGCTTGCTTCCTTCAACAGCTTTCCCCAGGGTGGGAAGCGAAGGGCAGCATCTGAGTTGATGTGAAGTCATTTTCCAGGCAGATGCAGCAGACTGACTGGAGAGCTGACCTCACACCCACCAGTTCCCACCAGACTGGATCTTTTAGGGAGGGAGTCCCCCTAGACCAAATGGTGAGTTCATGTATATGGCAGCTCTAGGAGTCCCCGGAGGAGAGTCCACGTGGAGGTACTGTGCTCAGTGAGAACCTCCTCGAGGCTCTTCCCCTGGGGCGTGGAGCAAAATCCACCCTATTTTCACTACAAGCGCAGGAGCTGCAGTGGGGGGAACCTTGGAACGTGTCCAACTTGCCCGCTTCCTGTCCTTCGTGCTGGAAGCGTCTGACCTACAGAACGGGCTTCTCTCACCCTTCCCTGGCATCCCGATAGCTAATATTAGAGCAGAGAAGTCTCAGCAGCCTACAAGAGGGAACGCTGTGGGCGTGCACCTAGACCTCCATCCTGGAAGTCACCATTTGTGGCCACTGCCACGAATGGACCAACTCTGGGGAGGAAAACCACTCAAGACAACTCAACTCACGGGTCACAGGCGGACCCATCGCCTTGGATCAGGTGGCAGGCCCAGTGTGTAACTGCCCACGGGACAGTTAGGTACACACAATGACCTCTGTCATCCGGGTCGCCTGCCCGCGTTTGCCCTGGGGACCCCTGCAGGAAGGCAGAACCCTGTGTGTTGCGCCTGAGTGCTGCCCAGTGTCAAGACCTTCCTGGGCCCCCACCCAGGGCTCCAAATAAGTCCCTACTGCCTGGAGGTGCCCCCAGCTCATGCCCACGCACCCACCGAGGAACTTCACCCACCCTGACTTTGAGCCACTCCCCTGGGCCTCAGCAGTGACCGCCGATCCCCAGGCCGCGCGCCATCCAGAACCCCGTGAAGCTCCGTTGCCCCTTCCTGTCTTGTCTCCCCTTGTCGTCAGGCCCCTCTTCCGTCTCCTCTCCTCCCGCTCTACAAAGTTTGCAACACTAGTTAGTCTCCTCGCCCTCGTCCTTGTTCTGGCTCCAGTCCCCAGGTCAGGGAGACACAGAGCTTCCCTGCCTCACCGCCTGACCCACTGCCCCCAGGGGAGCCGCTGGCCACCCCCGAAGCCTGTAATTTTGCACAGTGACAGCCCAAATGAGGGCAGTGGGGGTGAGCCAGTGCGAGGCAGGTGGAAAGAGAAAGGTCGTGCAAATGCTTTTCTATGCCGCCCAGCTTTGCACTTCGGCACTTTGAATTTCTAGCTAATAATACTCCGAACCCCCGCCGCCCCCCAGCCCCCACCCCTGAGTCCCCACAGAGCGATTCTGTCTCGGCAGAAGGAGAGGCGACCTGCAAAGGAGAGGCTCCTCGGGGAACAGGCCACACCAATCAGCATATATTTGGTGCCTTTCATGTGGCAACTCCGAGTATTTTATATTCAATATCTGGGCCTCTGGAGGGGCCAAGCTTTGCTAAGCAAATAAGCTGGTGGGGCCGGCGCGCATCAATCCAGAAAAGCAAGAATTAAAAATAAACTTGGGAAAGCAGACTCCACAGGTGAGGCTCTGCGTTCTGTGAGGTCCTCTTGGCGCTGAGTGAGAGTCTCAACTGAGTGGCTTGTTTATTTAACTATTGCTCACGTTGTGGGCTCTTAAAACATCAAAGGGATGAGTTGTATTCCCAACAATTAGCTTTTGGAATAAAAGCATGAATACAGGCACTTTTTTTTTTTTTCCACTTCACTGGACTCTCTTGACCAAAGCCACTTTGACCCCCAAGAAGCAGGAGCCTCAGAATGGTATCCTCGGGTGCAAACTTAAAAGAGTCCGGCTCCTTTCCCCATCCGCTTAAAACCTCACCATTTGGAGGTCCTTCCTATGTTCCAACACAGTAGCCATTATTAAAATGCCCCTTCCTCTTGGGAAGAGGAATTGTAATCAAGTCCCTATGAGACTAGGCGCCCCAGGAGAGCGAGCACTTGTCTGCTTGGCACACTGGTACCTCCCAGAGCCACAACAGTGCCTGGAACACAACAGGCTCGCGACAGGTGGGTGCAGGACGAATGAATGAACCAACGAATGTCACACCATTTGCCCCTTTGAAAGCAAATTTAATTTGGGGAAGTGCAGAGGAGTACACGGGAGATAACATGGCTATTTCACCCTAGAAGGGAGGACAGAGATGGGAGTCAGATAGACCAGGCCACAGCCAAGGGAGACACAGACAGATGGAGGCAGCACACGGCCATCTACGGTCCTGTCTTTGTGTTCCCGCAGGGCTCCCATGGAGCCTGGAACAGAGGGAGCCTGAGCTCTTAGCCTCCAAGGGGATCTTAAGAGCCATCTAGGGCATCCTGCCGCCCAGGACAGATAGCCGAGACACATTCATGCCACTCTGCTTGAATGCTCCCAGGCACAAGGAACTTACTACTTTATCCTTATATGGAGCCGAAACCTGCCTTGGTTCCTTGCCCACCCAGTTGCCTAGTTGTGCTTTCTCAGTTCATGGCCTTTGTCTACTCGAGTCAGCGAATAGGCCACTTCCACCTGGGGGCTACTTCCACACTTGCCAGGATCCAGTGACTGGGCATCTCACAGAAGGAGAGATGGCGGGAAACTGGGGAACCAGTAGAGAACAGGGACCTTTCTCAACTCTTTGCTTGTGGCCCAGACATTCAGTTTACTCTGTTTTCTGGTAATGTCTGCGTTGCCTCGGGACTGTAAGCAGCATTACATTTTATTTTGGGCGTTTTGCATGTGTTGCATTTGGTTTTTGGTTTTGGGGTTGTTGGTTTTTTTTAGCATTTTTGTTTTACAGTTGAATATGGGATGTGTGAAGATAGCAACCACACGAGCCCGTCAGCCCAAGCATATGAATATTCCAGATCAGAAGGGAGGCTTGACTCCCCTATGAATTGCGACGGGTAGGGTTTATAAAGTTAAGCG
This sequence comes from Mustela putorius furo, assembly GCF_011764305.1. NCBI lineage: Eukaryota > Metazoa > Chordata > Mammalia > Carnivora > Mustelidae > Mustela > Mustela putorius. The sequence continues at coordinate 92,783,422 of NW_025421998.1, forward strand.
CTTAGAATTCTGTCTTTAAAATTTAAATATTTAGATTGGGTCTCTGGGACGCAAAAGGCAATGCCTGTTTCTCACTCACTTAATTTGATTTTTTTTTTTCTTTTTCATGGCACAAGTTGTTTTTCAAAGCCTCGTTGCTTGAACGTTCCCTGTAGGAGGAATGTAATTAAAGTGCACTGGCCTCCCCCTGCTGGGACCGAACCGGGGCCAGAGCTGTAGAAAGCACAAAACAGACACCCCGCGAAAAGAATCCTTATTATAAAGATGAGAAGGGAACCAACTTCCCTCTGGTTATGAACAGGCAGCTTTAGAAAGCCACCCAGACTCTTTCTGCAATGGGCTTAGTCTCCAAGACATTTGAATTAGTCATTTCAGACCGGAAGGCAGAGGATGACCTCCTCACCTCCTTAGCTGTAGGCAAGAACTCAACTTACTGAGAAGCTTGTCCAAGCGGCTGAGGAGGAGGGAGCTCCGGAGGGAGGATATTTCATGGAAAAGCACAAACTTTTTCATGAAAATGGCATAACTGGTATCCTAGCCTCCTCGATCACTATTTTGGGGGTCCCGCTCCTCGAAGGCACTTCTCACCCCTCACAGGTGACAGGTGCCCGCTCTTGCTGGTTCACCTGCTTGGCTGCAGAATCCAGAAGCTCCCACAGTGGGGCGTTGGGGGGGGGGGCTCCCATCACATTCAGACTTTTCTCTGACCAAGGAGCACTGCCACCCAAAAGAGGAGACCCCAAGACCTGGGCACCAGCGGCGCACATGGAGGCACCGAGCTGCCACTCCTTGTCAGTGTGACATGGGGGACTGGCACAATAATGTCTGTTCCTCAGTCTTCCTATCTGTGAAGTGGGGATGACAACAGTACATAGCTTGTAAGGTTGTCCCGAGGATTAAGTGAATGAACCCAGGTACGATTCTGGGCACAGGACCTTTGTACAGACACATTCTACTATCATCTCCCTTTCTGTGCCTCAGTTTCCTTATCTGTGAAAGGAAGGGACCGAACCAGACTTCTTTGCTGGAAGTAATAATACTGTTGATGACTGAATGTTTATATGCTGTACAGAACTTGACTGCTTAATGGAGCAGAACTCCACCATCTCCACTTAATGGGTGGGGATAAAGGGGCTGAGTCAGGGAGGGCTCTCCAGGGGAGCAGAACCAGCTGGGCAAGAGGAGAGACAGAGAAGAGAGAGAGAGAGGTCTTAAGGAAAGGACTCATTTGACTGTGGGGGCTGGCAAGTCCAAAATGTACAGGGCAGGCCAGCAGTCTGGAAACTCAGTCTGGATTCGATGCTGCAATCTCGAAATAGAATTGGTGCGTCTCCAGGAGACCTCAGTTTGTGCTCTCAAAGCCTTTAACTGATTGGCTGAGACTCATTCACATCATCAAAGGTAATCTTGACTCAAGTCAACTGATTGATTGTACATGTCAGCCGCGTCTACAAAAAATCTTCAGAGCCAACACTGAGATTCGTGTCTGGTTAAATGTCGGTACTGTGGCCTGACCAACTTGGCATGAAAGACTCACCATCGCAGAAGCATCAAGAAGGTGACTTTGCAAGGGTTACACATGAGGAAGGGGTCTGGTTTGGATTGGAACTCGCATCTCCCGACAACTCAGTCTCCATTCTCAGCATCGTCTCCCGTGTTCAGTGACAGTGAAGCAGTTGCTCAATCCTGGGGTGTCCTGCCTGAGGGCATGCGTCCCCTATGGCTCTAGCACTTCTAGAAAGGGGGACTTCTGGGCTGCCTCTTGGGGTGGAGGCTTGTAGCTGGGTCTGTACCACATTTCCATGGCGCGGAGAAGATGTCAGCTGTCCGAGCAGATGGGGGCACACACCGTCGTCCGGCACATTGGTATGCACTGTCCTTGCCTGTCATCCTGGCTCTCTGCCCTAAGGATAAGCTTTCCTGGAAGGTCTTGGGTTTGCGGTGGCTCTCCCTCCTCCTTCTGGGACTTTTTCAAGGCCCATTCTCTCAGTCTATAAACGCTCTTTTTCCATGGCTCACACAGTGCAAGACAGAGAGTATACGGGCAACTTCTTCGCTGCCCTGCCTCCCTGGACACCCGCACCCGCAGCAGGAATATTCCAGAAACTAACATCATATCTTAGGGCTTCTTTCTCCCTCCACAGGCAACATTCTTACAGCTTTTCTCCCATTATTGGTGAGGCTGACCCTGTCTCCTTTATTACAGAAAGTTCCCCAGCCACCCCTGGCTCTCTCTGCGGGTTGCATGGCCCTGGAATTTTCCATTAGTTGCATTTCCTTGAGGTTCACGTTCATTGTGTTCTTCGGTGAAAAGCCTGAAGTGTGCGTCTGGGACATTTGTCTTGCAGCCTAATTACCGACCTGGCCCTCTTCTGCTCTTGACTGTGCCACAGTAGCGAGCGCTGTCCTCCCTCCCCCTGGGTCTCCTTGGACACCAGACTTGATGCTCTCCTGGCTGGGGCCAGCTGGTAACAGCTGCCGAGTGCCATTTTCCTCATCCTGAGGGTGAAGCTGCTGCCTGCCCTCTATCTCAGAAGGATGCTCTTCTGCCCGACTCCTCCCTGATCGGCAGCTGCTCCCCCCTGAGGCCTACAAAGTGCTCCCCAAATTCCCTGAGTCTCTGAATGAAGTAGACTGAGGCCTGGATTACAGAGTAGATCCTAGGCCTTCTCTAGGAGGAATCAGACTTCAGGCAACTAGAGACCTTCTAGCAGTTCCTTCTATGTTCCACGCGGCCACTGGACTAGAGGGCTACATGCAAATCAAAGCCTAAGAGCCACCAGGGAAATTCCCTGTCCTTGAGAACTTACTAGAAACCACAGATGTCTGGGCCCCGCCCCCAGCAATTCTGGGGGTGGAGCCCATGTGCTCATGTTGGCATGCAGCAGAGCTGGGCCTTGTGCTCCTTTAAAAGAATGGGGGGCCCCTGGGTGCCTCAGTGGGTTAAGCATCTGCCTTCAGCTCAGGTCATGATCTCCAGGTCCTGGGATCGAGCCCCATGGCAGGTTCCCTGCTCAGCGGGAAGCCTGCTTCTCCCTCTCCCTCTGACCCTTCCCACCACTCATTCTCTCTCCTCCCCCCAATAAATAAATAAATAAATAAATTTTAAAAATAATACAATAAAAGTCCCCAAGTGACCCTAACATGCCACCGGGCTGAAGAGCTAGTGCCATATTCCCATGAGGTGCTTCTGCGAACTTGGCTTTGACAGTGACCTTGGGTTGCATAATTAAGGACAGGACTAACTTTATAAATACGCTGCATGATTACTGGATGTGATTTTACTTTTTCAAAAGTCAGTCTTTTGGTCCCAGGAAGGGGAAGGTTTTCTGTGACTGTGCTGCGGTTTAGTTCTAGCCCAGCCAGAGAGCCAAGAAACAAAGGCACCGCTGGCAGGGCCCATGAGGAACCTCAGCAGACCCGCTTCTTTGGAGGCAGCTCTTAGAAGTAAGATCCTTCCACCCAGAAGATCCCAAGCCTGAAGGTCCTCTTGTGTGTGTTCCACCTACAAGGGCTGGTAGGGGCTGTTTTTCCTGCCTTCTGGACAAGACAACTGAGGCCTAACAAAGTTCCTAGGCCACAGGTTATCTCAGAATACAGGGAATGTGCTTCTGGCTGCCCAGGGCCTGCCTCTCTCCTTCTGTCTCTCTTACCCTCTTGCCTTTCTCTTAAAAGCTCATTTAATGATTCCCCAGTTTGGGTGCCAATCAGTGATTTGTAGGCCAGAAAGCTGCTAATGATGTGGTCACCACTATCGTCATTGTAACAGTAAACATTTATGGAGCACCATAATTATTCATAATCATCTTATGTGTTAAATAAAGCTGACCTAACTCTGTAAAGAAATGGCCCCTACAAACCAAGATTATTACGTAAATTAGAAATCACCTAGAAACAGCAAAGGCAAGTGTCTTGGGCTCCATGACATGCGTCCCATCTGGTAGTTTTATTCCCGGACTTGAGTCACTGTGAGTCACTCACACTATTTCAGGGGCTTCTGTCTTCCTGAACTCAGTCTTGAACCTGAAGCCAGGTGTAACTCTCTGCTTTATATGTGAGCTACGTTAAAGGTCTGCTTCAGAAACACCCCGCTTCGGATTTGTTTTTACCAAGGAGTGATTCTTTGGGATCAAGTATTCAATATCAAATCATATTGATAATAATCATGATGGATAAGAAGTTGACGAATTACTATTTGTTGAGCACATGTTCTGGGCCTGGTCCCGGGCCAAGCCAGTCTAACAACCAATTCAGTATGTCTACATGGAGAAAATATTTCCTTCAAGATTAGGAAATTGAAACTGGGAGATTAAGTGAATGGCTCAAGGCAGAAACAGAGCCTAGATGTGAACTCAGACCCTCTAGCTCTCTGTTCCTTGGTGCTGTCTTGGGAACAACCAGTAGGGTCTCTAGTAGATTCTTCTATGAGAGCAGATGCTTGTCCAAAGTGGGCAAGCACACATTCGGACACATTTATGACCATCACGTTCGCCCTGTGATAGCCAGCTCTCTCTCAGGATGTCAGCAATTTCCCAAAGTACTTCTCCTCCTCTCTTGGAGGGAGAGAAGAGCCTCTCTTTGTTTTCTGCCACCAGGTACCTAAGGTCATTATCAGAATAAATGGCATTTTCTACTTAGATCTTTGGCTTTGAGGAACTAATAAATCGTAATAAACCAAGATGTGTCAGACTTCCCCATAAAAATTAATTAATTTACTCGAACAACCAATAAACAGCTCAAACAACATAAAAATCTATACCTAAAGAAAGAAATAAAACCCTAAGCCAAGAAGTACATGGTTTCTTTTTACTTAACATCTGATAAATTTACATTTTCCTCCTCTGCCCTTGGGCATCTTAAACTAAAATTCTATCGATATTTCCATGTAAAACAATTTTTTTCTATGGAAAATCCACCATATCAGAATCTCTCCGTTCATTCTGTTTCTTGGGTTTCAGACAGACAGTTTCTCCCCTCGGGAATAATTCGTATGTCAAACTTGTCATTTATCCTCGTATCTGGTAGCATTTTTCTCCCCGTTCCTCAAAATTTAGCTTAAAGCCCACTTAATAAGGTCTGTGGGTATCCTGACAGACACCTTTCTCTGGCTTCATGAGATTTCTGGTGAGACAGGCCATAATCCAGCGAAACAAATCCTGTCCCACTGCTGGCATCTAACAGTGTCCGGTCACATGTCCAGGCCTGCTCTTCTTTTCTGGGATGGGAAGAAAGGAAGGATGAAAACACCACCCAAGCCTCCAAATCCTATTTCCTATATCAAACTTGACAGCCTTTGGAGCTGCGATGCTCTTTCCTTCTGATTCGTGCAGTCACTTCCGTGTCAGTTAGGTGACGTGTCCATCGGCTTAATCCCTCCCTGCTGGGGCTCCATCTTGAGAGAGTAATTTCCAGAAAGGAGCACCTCCTCCTAGTTGTCCGTGGCTGGCCAGTAGAGACCTACCTCTGCCTTCTCAGCTGGGAAAGCCAGTGACCAAGAAAGCAACAAATTCCCCTGCCCCCACCTAGGGATCTGTCTTTCTCAGATATTTTCAGAAAATCAGGAGTCAGCAACCTTAGAAAGAATTCCATATCCCATCCCCTCCCTCCCACTCCTCCTCCACCTCCCGCTTCTCTGTCTCTTTCTCCTTCTCCTTGTGCTTCTCTTAGGCGGATAGCACACTTCTCCCTGCTGACCCTAGACAAGCTGGGCAGTTGGCACCCCGAGAGCAGCGACCTGCATCACACCCAGGCACACAGGAGGTGCTCAGTGCTGGATGAAGGAGGGAATGAAGGCTGAAGTCACAAGAAACTTAGAGATCATGCAATCTAATCCCTTTGTTTGACAGATGAAGAAACTGAGGCAAAGGGCTTTAGGAGACCGCTGGAGACCACACTGTCTGGGTGTGGTTTCCTGACGCGGGCCCTAGGCCTACCAGCCTCTCTCTACGGCCCCTCTCTACGACCAAGTGCAGCCTGGGGGCCTTGGCCCCTACGTTCCATCTTTGGAGCAGCAAGAGTCACCCTGGTGCTGGGAGAGCAAGCAAGGTGTAGCGCCCAGTGTAGCGAACCCCACGCCCCCACCCCCGGCAGGACAGTGCCTGTATTTTCTCTTCTGGATGAACAAACTGTACAGACCTCACCTGCCTTCCCCCCGGTCATTCCTGCTGCAAACAGCCTGTCTTCCAAGCCCGGCCTGGCGTTCCTCAAAGATTGCTCAGGGCCGGCTGCTCCCTATCGTCCTCTAAGCTTCAGCTCTGGGTTGTAATGTGCCCTTAGCGAGACCTGACGTCAAGTCCTCCCACCTTTCCAGAACAGACCCCCACATTTCTTCCAGACAATATTCCACAATTTAAAAAAATTTTTATAAAAACTAAAAAAAAAATAATAATAATGATAATAGTAACAGAAATAATAATAATAATAATGCTGGTGGTATACCAGAAGTCTCCAAGAGGGTGCTGATCATCAGAGAAAAAATTAAGCAAATCAGCCCGGAGATAAAGCATATCCATTATACTCTTGACATTGAATTAGCTGAGTGGTGGACATTTCTCTACGATGCTATGGAAAGGAAACCGCAGAAATTGCTTTCTTCTCTTTGTGTACAATCACCCAGAAATGTGAAGGCAAACAGAGATTAAAAACCAAATCATCTCCCTTCTCACTTGTGCAGTGAGGCTAACCTTCATACTGCACAGTGTTTACTGGTGGGAAACGGCCACCTCCTAGAAGAAGGGGGGGGGGCGGATTTCTTTCCTTTTTCACCACTGACCTGCATTTCCTCTGAAAGGCATGAAAATGGAGGGAAAGCAGCCCCTGGCCACTCCCTGAGATTTTCTCGAGGATCTAGACAGACCATGAGTAATTCAGGGAGTCCCTCACAAAGACCCCGGCCCTGTGTGTCCGTGGCTACGGCATTCAGGTGAACCAAAGGTAATCAGCACCACCAAAATGCAACACAAAACTCTTATCAGAAGATGCCATTTTTTTCTAAATGTCATATATACAATTTTTATTGGAGTGTGATGACAGATAGTGAATAACTTAACATAAATTTGCATAATACAATACAGCTGTTAATTTATGATCATATTAAAGCACAAAGTTTTGTAGTTTGGGCACTTAAAGTTGTAATCTTTGGAAACTTTCCCTCCCGTTTGTTCTTTATTTATTAGTTACTTAGCTTTGCCAGATAAAATTCAGGTGGCTGGTTAAATTTAAATTTCTGATCAACCCTGAATCATTTCATAGTGTAAGTATGTCTTGTGCAATATTTGGTACACACTTATACTAAAACATGATTCATTGTATAGTAGAAATTCACAGTTAACTCTCAGAGGCTTCTATTTTTATTTGACTAATCTGGCAACTCTATTCTGACTTCATAAATACCCTATCCCCTACCGGCTCCGTGCTCACAGAGGGGAGAGGGAATGTTGTGTAGAGAAGGGTGCTGGCCTCTGAGCCCTTGGTATCTTTATGCAAAGTCAAAGGGATCGGATTATAGAGGTACCAGGGCAAAGAGGGAAACTGAGGTAGACAGCATACCTGAGTTTTCCTGGCACCACTGGGAGTGTTACAAAGCTGGTTTTCAAACTTTTGACCACAGTGCATCATAAGAAATATACTTTATAAATCAACCCAGTCCAGACACACCTATGTAATTGAAACAAATGTTTTATGAAATAATATGTCTTATGTGTGCGATATACTCCATATTCTATTCCATTCTATTTCCCTTTTTAAAATGCTGGTCTTAATCCCCTAAATTGAATTCACAGCTCCCTAAGGCATCATAGCCCATATTTTGAAAGACACTGGGTTAGAAGGTTATAGCTCAGGAAAGTGAATGAAGAGATATTTTTTTTTAAGATTTTTATTTATTTATTATTTGACCGAGAGAGAGACAGAGAGAGAGGGAACACAAGCGGGGGAAGTGGGAGAGAGAGAAGCAGGCTCCCTGCCAAGCAGGGAGCCACACGCAGGGCTTGATCCCAGGACCCTGGGATCAAGACCTGAGCCCAAGGCGGACACTTAACAACTGAGCCACCCAGGTGCCCCAAGAGATTTTTATAAAACCCACTACACAAATGAGGAAATGTGTCGGATCAGTTAAGAGACTCTCCAAGTCCATTTCACTAATTTGTAGCTAAACCAGGAATAAAACGGGTCCCCGAGCTCTCAAGCCTGTGTTTCTGGTTTCATTCTACTGCACTTTCTAGTGTCTACTTTCTTGATCTCCAAGTTACAACGCACATGCTGGGAGCCACGCTGTTTTTGTTTTATTTCACCTAAACATCTTCTAAACCATTTTGTTATTACTTTGTATTCTTCTAAAATGCCCAAGATTTATATCATTGCTCATCTAATCTGATTATATCATTGCTTTGACATGGCAACATTTAAGCGCCTTCATCTTGGCACTTACCCTTTGATCTTCGGCATCTTCTTTTCCCTCTGCCCCCAGCCTTGGCTCACGATGTCGGTGCCTCAGAAGGTCTTTACAGCGCATGCTCCACATGCTCCCCGTGGGACAGGCACTGCCAGAGATGTGAGGAAAACATAAGAATAGTAACTGTTATTTGTTACTGTTTGTTCTCCCTGATCTATGAAGTTGACAGGGTATCATCTCTTGTAAATATTCCCTTATTGGAGTTGAGACAACATCAGTTCAGAGAGGCTAAGTGTCTTTCTCAGGGTCACACAGCAAATGCAGACTTGAAGAGCCCAAGTGTTTTTGCTCTAGCTCCTATGCTCTGCCATCGAGACGGGGAGGTCTGCTGAGCTGAGGGGGCCCACAGACAACACAGGGCAGCCGCAGCCCAGCTCCCCAGGGAGCGCAGCCCAGCTCCCCAGGGAGCGCATAAAGCAAGATGCTCAGGCAGGACTCCCAGATAGCATTTTGCAGCTCCCCTGGCCCTTTCCCCAATTTATCTTCTTCTGCCTTGAATAGAGCTGGGCTGATGGTGAAGGCTCCGGGTTGGATTTCCTGCCTCAAAGCCAGGCTGAACCCCTGAACCAGCTGCATGAGCCTAAACCTCAGTTTCCCCAATGGTTAAAAGGGGCTAATGAGTGTATCTGCTCCCTTCTGCTGGGGCCGATTAAATGCAGCGACGAACAGGAAGCACCAAAAAGGGCCCGGCGCTTGTGCTCTCCACAAGCTGGTTTTTATTCTGCTGCTGTTTCGATTCTTCCATTATCCCATTGTACAGCTATCATCCCAGAAGCCTTCGGGAGACACGTGTCCCTTCACAGAACTCTGGTTCTCGGGATCCATGCCCCCCTGCCAGCAGTCCCTCCCCCGCCACTCCAGGGTCTCCTTTCAGCCTGGAACTTTCCCTACCTCCTGCCCTTCCCACGTAACTCGCTCATTTCCCATCCCAGTTCCCCAGGACACACTTTCCCACTAGCGACCAACAAAATAATGGTCGAATTACCAAGACCTGAGGACCTGGAAGGATTTCGGTGATCGCTGGTCGATCCCGAAGGCCCTTCCCAGCTCGAGACCCATCCTCCGGCAGTCTCTCCAGGGACGAGGGGCTCAGCTCTTCCACGTTTCACACACTGGACCAGACCATGAATCCACAAATCCATTTCCCTACAGCTTCCCCATCGCTTCAAACTCTGGGCCCCGCAGAGAACGACCCTTCAAAGTTGGAGACTACACCCCTCTGGCTTCTGCAGATTTTCTCCGTGTGGCAGAGGTTCGAGTCCCCCAGCCCTCCCGAGTGCTCCTCCGGTCTAACTGTGTCCCTCTAGGGGGTGACACAGCCAGAGTGGCGGCTGGGCCGGGGTGTGGGCGGACGGGAACGCCGTGGCGGCTTCGGTGATGGTGGTTTCCAGTGGCCAGGTGGGCCCGTTAATGACCTACCTGTTCTCTGGTAATCGTCCCTGAATGTGTCAAAAGAGAGCTCAATTATAGTAACCCTGTAGAATAATAAGTCCTACAAGTTTCAAATACACTAGATAAGGTTCTTCTTTTCTCTGTGCTCCAAAAAAATGAACTCCTTCAAGCATTCCGAAGCGCGGTGAACAACGTCCGATTTACCCTCTTTGAATCTTTCCTTCCGAGCACCTGGCTCCGCGGTGGCTTTGTGTGTCTTCCCGTTGGACCGGAAGCTCCACAGAGAGGGACTCACCAGAGCAGCCCCAGGGCCCGGGGCCCTCCCAGGGGCCCTAAGGAATGGGCAGACGGACCCCTGTTGTAGGCTCTGACCCCACCTCATGTCCTCCAGCCCCATCTCCTTTCCTGTCATGTGCCAGACAGGCGGGTGCCCGGGAACTGTGGTCCTGGGTTGGGGCAGCACCCACGAGCCTGTTCCCAACATGGTATCACAACGGGGGCCCGTCTTCAGGTGTGACTGAGATGCCAAGTGGGCATTCCGGGAGCATCTTCGGGGAGAAACCAAGTCAGAGAGTGGGTCGGGCCTACAGAGGTGCAGTCAGTCTACACAGGCTGGCCAGAGGGGAGGAAGCCTGGGCTGATTACGGTGACATGGTGGGTGGGGGGGGAGCGGATACACAGCTACGGCCTTGACAGCAGCACACACTCCCCAAAGACTTACTGCCCGCCAGGCGTGGGCAAGTGCTGGCCTTTTTGCCGACTACAGCTTTTTGGAACAGTCTTAGAATCATCCCCATTCTATGGTGAGAAACTGAGGCTGACCATGAAGCCGACCACCGTCCACAGCTGGTGAGCGTGCTTCAAACCACTGTGCAACTCTGGCTCCCAAGGCAGAAGTGTGATGTGGAAACGGGGCAGACCCTGAACGAATTCCCCAGGTCCTCTGTACAGAGCTAGACTTTATAGAACCTTCTGGAAGCCCAGGGCATGACACTGAGCCCCTGAGCGTGGCAGGGCTTCTCGAAGGGATAGCACAGGGTCTCCGGGGACACCAGGGTGCAGCTCAGCGGGAGAACCAGCATGAATCCAAACACTAGCGGCAGCTGCTCTACTGCGCCCTTTCCTCCCAGAACTGGATCTCGCTGCCATCCCCGTGGGGACTGGAGTTTCATATCCGCACACCCTGTGCAAGAGGCCAGAACGGTCGGGGCAGAGGGAACGTGCTCCGGCCAGAGACCGGCCGAGAGTCCGACACTGGGGACAGAGACTGCACGTGGCTCTTTGACCGTGTTGTGCTGTTTCCAGCTCGCCTAGCCAGTATTCTTCCAGAAATGTTCAGGACCGAAGCCCCTTTCCTTGGCTGCATCCATGATAAGCCTCACCCTGTGTTTCCCAGGATCATTTCCCATAAATCCATTTTCAGGGCCTCTGAGCCCAGAACAGTCAGCTGTTCTGGTCAGTGACCATTCCACTAGGAACATCATCAGAAAGAAAGGTAATGGGCAGGTACCTGCAGAGCTTGCTAAAGTGAATTCCAGACATTTCTGCTCTAACCCCCTATGACTGTTGCCCTCAGTTACCTTAAAAACACACACACACACACACACACACATCAGGAAGCTAAGTAATCTGGGGTCCTAAAAACCAGATTAGGCTGCCCAGGCCAGGCTGGCCTTAGCCTAGAAGATGGTGTGGGTCAGAGGTCAGTGACACCTTTGTAACAATGGTGTTTTCTCACCAGGCAGGTTTGACCAGTTTTACAAAATTTAGTTCCCAAACTAGAAACCCAGCCCTACCTACCATTAGTCTCAGTTTGTGGAAATGACTCTCTTTCCTTAGATCACTGGGGAAAGATCACAGCATAGCACAGGCTGAGCCAAAGGGAGCAGACATCAGAAGGACTTCTATGGAAGGTGATGGCTTGTTGTGGGGTTAACGAACCTTGAGAGGATCCCACAGGGGCCCTCCTCCGGCTGTCATTTAACTCCATTTCCTCCTGCCCTTCCCTTTGAAAAAAAATGGAGAACAGCTGGGCACTGTGCTATTTTCAGTAAACTTGCAAATATACTTACTGGTCTGGCCAGGACCCCCGGGGGTGGTCTCCACGGCCCAGGGACAGCCTTGGAGCAATTGCTCTTCGTAAAGAAGCCAGAGCCGGCTGGGGCCAGAGAGGTAAGAGTGGTAAACCGCCTGGGACACGGAGCCCTGAGCCCCCTGCAGATCTGCTGCAAAGACTATAGGGTAGAGCCGTGGTCTCCTCATGGGCCCGGTGCCCAAGAATGCCCCAAAAGTTCAGGGGGACTAAAGGTCCAAGGCTCAGAAACATGACGAGGCAGAAACTCTGTATCTAGCACCCTAAGAGCAAGGGCCGTAGAATTCTCTGAGGCTCCATCTTCTTTCCCAAGGAGCCCCCCACGCACACCCTCGTCCATCTGGGATGAGATGGGCCCTCGCCAGCCCGAGCACTTGGCCAGGCACCCAGGAGGACTCGCGAGGTCCCTGCAGGGCTCCTCCTGGTTTTGCAGGGAGGGGCCCCCACTGCACACACCCCATCTCCCTGGCTGGGGGTCCAGAACACTCGGGACTCTCAAGAGTCCTGTCCACCCACACCCACCCAGAGTCCTCCCTCTTCCAGAATGCTCCAGGCCCAAGCCAACCCATTTATGTGCTCCTGCCTCAGTTTCCGTGCCCGCTTAGGAAGCATCTGCCTCCAACTGTCCCTCAGCGGCTGCTCAGCCGTGGGCACGGAGCAGTCACAGCGCACAGTGCACCCTGTGGTCCTGCGCGGCTGAGGATGAGAGAAAAGGCTTCCTTCCTCACTGTCCTCCGTGTGGCCTTGTCAGCCTTTAGAATCGGGCAGACTTGGCTTTTCCTCACACGCCACTGTTTCTGCCGGGCCCCATCCTCTCTCTGCCTCCCGACCTTGCCCACAAACCCCTCTGAGCCTCAGTTTTGTCATCTGTAAAATGGAAACTCAGTGAAATGATACATGTGACACTCGCCCTGTGCCTGACCCCCAGGATGGGTCAATAAATTCCCAACATAGCTGCGAACGTTCCCTTCTTACAACGACATCGTCGATTCCACTCTCAGACCGGCCCCGCCCCAGGCCTAGCTTCCTTTCTCTTGTTGTAGTCATCCCGTCCCTGAGACACACACACACACACACACACACACACACACACCACCCCCCCCACTGGCCCCTTCCCCTCAGTCGGGCGGGGCCTTGGCCCTGACACACACACACACACACACACACCCGCACTGGCCCCTTCCCCTCAGTCGAGCAGGGCCTTGGCCCTGAGGGGAGACAGGGAGATCAGCCCCCGGGCCGCGGCTGGCAGCTGGGGGGTCCAGGGCTGTGCTTGGGCCCAGCACTCCTGTCCTCTTTCTGAACCGTTGGGGTGGGTCCAGCACTCGTGGGCAGTACATGGCAGCACCTGCACGACAGACACCGGCAGCCTGTGCTCCCAGTGAAGGCAGCAGCTCCAGAGCCTGGCGCTGAAGGCGGCGGCTAGTTTCCCAGATCTGTCTCTTGTGTGGCAGGATGCAACCCTCAGGTCCTTTAGGGGGTCTGGCCTCCTCATGTCTGCTGGGAGCTCATCCCACCACCTCTGCTCCTGACCCCTGGGGGCCTCCTCCTTGCCCCTGGAGCTCCTGGGGGTCATCTGCTGTCACAACCCCCCCCCCATAAGCAGGAAACATAACGTGCAAACGTGCCCAGCGCCACTCAGCCATGCCCACCTCCTTAGGGCTGCATCTCTGTCCCCAGGGGACCCCTGCTTCCCTCCCTGCCCACACCTCCTCCCCTGCCTGGTCCATGGCAGGACTTGTGGTCAAGTCCATATGTGGTCAAGCCATCCTGGCTGCCTGGACCTATGATCCTGCAAAAATCCCTCACCCTGCTGGGCTCAGGGCCTCCTGCCATGACACAGTCACCTCCTGCCCCTCTGAGGGTGCCATTCTGCACCCCCCCCCCCGCCTTCAGGTCAGGCCCCCGTGAGAAGCCTTGCCGGGTCCAGGGAAATCGCGTCCCACCGCGGACACCTCGGGGAGCCGCAGACAAAAGAAACAAACGATGCCTTAGGATCCACGGCCACAGCGAAGGGCCGTAATTAACACGTGCCACCGCCACGCTCCACGGGCCGCGACGAGGCGGGCGCGCGGCAGACACCGTAAACCGCAGAGAGCACGCGCTCCTATAAAACAGCAATAAACGGCGTGCCTGCGAAGAAGCTCGCTCAGTGCTGCTCCAAAACCTGGTTTAAGGCTTTTATTGTTTCTGTGTGAAAGAACATAAATGTTTTTTTAAAAAAAAATTGCTTCGGCGTAAACCTCCCCTTCTCCAGGAAACGTTTCTGATCCCGTCTCCAAGCCCACAGCCGGGGAAGGCTGGACAGCACCCAGAGTGTCCCCTCCCTGTCCCCACTCTGGGATCCCTGCTCTCGGAGGCTCAGAAGGGTTGGCAGGGCTCCTTCCCCTGGGGCCCTCACTGGCCCGGTGCCACCCCATCCCCCTGCCGATGCTGGCACATAGCGGGCACAGAGGACATGTTCCCAGACATCCCGGGAGTCCCAGACATGGCTGAGGGAATCCCTGTAGGACAGGTGAAGTTCTTCTTAGGAAAGATATTAGAAAGATCTTTAAAATAAATACATACATAAAAGCATAAAGATAGGAGCGCACCAACAGAATCATTTTTCATAGAGAGGAGGGGAAGGAGTGGTGATGTCCCCTCGTGTGGCCACAGTCATGGTCACAGTCATGGGGGTTTTGTCCAACATGAGCGGAATAGTCCAATATCAGATAAAAGCAAACCAAACAAAAACAGTTAACAAACGTTAACGCGCAGAGCGGGGACTGGGCTGAAGCCCCCAGGGGCTCATGCTCTGCAACTCTGGCCACAGGAGCAGCGGGCGAAGCCCCTAACTGAATGCCCAGTGAAGGGGGCACAGGTCCAGCTTGCCCAGCAGCTGGGGGGATGGGAAGGAGCCTTGGCCGGGAGCACTCAGCCTCCTATTCTATGAGAGATGGAGTGTGGGGGTCTCATTAGCAGGGCAGTCTCCCTATGGCCCTCTCTCCCACCTGCAGCCCTAGGAAGCACCCGTGGGCAGGACAAGGATGCACAGAGTGACCATCCTCTCCCCCCACGTCCACTCCAGGGAGGTGAGCCCTCCACATCTCATAACGTGGGATGAGGGGAGCACCTACCGGGCCGTTCCCGTTCCCAAAGGCCTGACAGGGACCACCTGTAGGCCGGCTGGCCCAGCACCCCTTCCCCTGAGGCCTGGCCCCCACCCAACAGACCAGAGGCAGAGGCTTGGAAACAGAAATCACTGTGGAGCCTCCAAGGCATATGCTGTCTGTGATGTACTGAGTCTCCTTCCACTCTCAAATTTAATTGCAAAAAAAGGGGAGGGCTTTTCCCCAAGAACCTCATTCCTAAACATCCAAAGTGGGTCCTCTAGCTCCAGGGGCCCACAACACTATGGGTGGGAAGCTCATGTCAGCCAAGTAAAGCCGTGTTTACTTAGCTTTGCCACCATAGAGGCCACTCTTGGTAAGGAATCCTCTTTACGAAAAGCTGCCACCTGCAGAGAAAGGGCAAGGGCAAAAACTGCACGGGGGTGGGGGTGGCGAGGCAGCCACCATCGAGGGTAAGGGGCTGCCCGGGGGACAGGCCCTCACTGAAGGCCAGCCCTCCCCGTGGCCAGTCCTCCCCGTGCCCGGCCCCTTGGTCCTGGGCACCCCTATCTTCTCCAGGGCAAAATGGGATCTTACAAGAGGACAGGAGGCGCTCCGCAAGGCTCTTGGCACAGGGAAGAGTTGAGGCAGATCACCAAGAGCCTCTGCCCCATCTTCCACAATATACCTTCTAGCACCTTCCTCCCTCCTCCGGTCACAGGAGTCAGGAGGCCTCTCGCTGGCGTCTCCCCCAAGGTGGCTCCACTGAGTTCTTCTCACCCGCATGGCTATTTCCACCCCTGCTGGGACGAGCCCACACCCACAGCTTCTGTGGACTCACAAGGTCCCTGACCAGCATTTTTAGAAATAAGCAAATCCGATTCGAGCACCCCACACCTCATGGCCCAAAGCAAGAGAATTACAAACAGCTTCCTCAGAAAACCCTGACTGGCCTTTGATGAGGAATCCTCACTACCACCTTCGAGCTGTGATCTGTCCCCATTTCACAGACGGGCAGACTGAATCTTGGTGAGCCTTGAGAACCTGGCCACTGTCTTCCAGTCAGATCTGCTGAATGCCACATCTCGGTTCTCCACTTTGCCATTCTGTCAACTGCGAAATTCAAAGTCTCAAGAGTTGATTATAAAAAAGACATTATGTGACTCCCTGTGGTTTTTCTTTTCCAATTTTAACTCCAAAAATTTACTCATAATGAGGGCTGGATATATTTTAAAGCGTAGTTGGGTCAGGGGGATCATTTTTTGTAAGATCAGCGAATGAGCCTTTCTGCACGGGCACAGGCAGGGACAAGGCCCCCCACTTCTCCAAGCTGTGTGTCCTCGTCTGTACCGTGGGGGCCGGAGGATTGAACTCATGGACCTTCTGAAGCTCTGAGTCTCTTTATGCTCCTGGACTAACCTCCCACTCACGTGCCTGCAGCCAGGGCCAGTCACTCTTGTTCCCCAAAGCCACCAGCAGACGTACTGCTCTTCCCCGTTAAAATCTGGTTATCAGACTCCACTCAGGCCTCTGGACAGCATCCGTGGGCAAACGAGACTTCTTTTCTTTTTTTTTTTTTTTTAGCTTGGGCCTAGCCCTCCCCACTTATATCCTGAGATGGGAAAAATGGACTGAGCAGGCAACAGGGAATTTAAAATGAGCTAGGGAAAAAAAAAAAAAAAATCCTGCC
The DNA here is from genome assembly GCF_011764305.1 of Mustela putorius furo. Lineage (NCBI taxonomy): Eukaryota > Metazoa > Chordata > Mammalia > Carnivora > Mustelidae > Mustela > Mustela putorius. Next base: position 92,800,140 of record NW_025421998.1, read on the forward strand.
ACAATAAATTGCATCACAGTGGAGATCTCTATCTAACCAGAAAATTCTCAGCCCAGACAATGGCTCATTTATTTCCAACAATATTCAATACAACAGAATTCCAGGCCGACAAAAGGATTTCTACAGGTTCTTGGAGTTGGTTGCAAAGGGATTTAACCTACATAGAAAAGAGAGCTGTTCAATTATAGATTCCCAGGCGTGAGGGAGACCTTTGTAAATAAATTGTAAGGGGGCCTGCAGTAAATGCGGCGGCTTCCCTGGGGGAGCAGCTCACCTACCGACAGCAACAGCGAGAGGCCGAAGCACCGGCCCTGCCTGGAGGCCGTTTGGGTAAATATTCGGGCAGAGATGGCTGCCGCCGGGACGGTGAGCAGAGCCGGCGAGCGGAGGAAACGGCCCCTCTCCCAGGCCCGCAGATGATACGTTTCTATAAACATCCAGGCAGGCAGCCTCGGAAGACGCCCGAGCTTTCCAAACGCATTTCCCATGCCACGGTCAGCGAGAGGCGGCAAAGAGGACACGGGACACAGGAGGGCAGGGAGGGGTCTGGAAGCCGGCCTTCTAAATTTAACACGCAGCGCCTTTTAGGCCGAGTGGATAAGAAATAAATTCCAGTGCTTGGAGCTCTTATCTTTGTTTACCGTTTCCCCAAACAGTACGTGACCAGGGCTCGGACTCGGAGCGGGGGCCATGGAGAGGCCCCTGTGGCTCGGGGCTGCTGGGGGCGGAGGTCGGGGGGAAAGCAAGCTGATCACTTTCCACCATCACGTGACATTTCCGCGGCTGGCAGGTGACCCAGGATCTGCTGGTGTCACGGGCTGTCCCAGGCTAGATGGGGTGGGGCTGGCTGGGGGTTGCTTGTGAGGCTTCCGACCTACGTCTCTGTGGAAGGCACCACAGGGTCACCCACGTCCGCCTCCTTTTGATGAGGGACCCATGAATAGCCTCCGGCAACCTTTTCAGATGCTCAGTGACAGCTTTTGACAATCTCCAGTGGCCGTGAGGCCTTGCCGATTGCATTAAGTTCCAGTCACTGGAGAACCCTTCCCTATGTCGCGTCAGAACGGTCCTCCCTGGGCCTGGGTCCACCCCACCAACTAGGGAGCAGCTCGTGCTTTTCCTCTGTCACGAGTCTGCAGCTGGGTCTGGGGCGATGCTCTCATTTCTGCCCTTGGCTTTCTCGGGCCGGGGAGTGGGGGCCCGAGTTCTTTCCTCTGGAAGTGGTGTGCCAGCGCACTCCTGCTCACTCCGTCCCCTGTCCCTGTGCTCAGCAGTTCACCCCACCCCACGCCCCGCTGGCTTTGGTCTCCCCTCCCCCACCCAGCTGAGTGAGGCGGTGTCCTTTCCTTGTCCCTAATCTCCATGGCTGTGTCCGCCACTCTGTCGGAAGTCCCTTCCTTTCTGGTCCCTCAGCCTCCTTTCCCTGGACGGCCCTGTGTTTCAGTCCCCAGCACCTCGCTCTTCCGTTCTGCCCCCATTCCAGGGGACTCAACCTGTCTGTGCAGCTGAGCGGGACCCCATCTCCCTCTAGCCACACACACCCCCACCCACCCCCACCCCCACCACCAAGCCTGCCAGAGTGGAGCTCTGCTAGACGAGCTGCCTCAGCGGCCTCGCCCAGACCGGTCCTCTTTCCTGCTCTGTTTACATAACTTCCCTTTCAACCCTTAGCCCACTCTGACCACTGTACTGTCATCAGAGCTCCTCACCCCTGCCCGGACTATTGCAACAGTCTCCCCTCTTATCGTCCTACTGACCAGTTCTTACAACTGCCCTCGTGTATGTATGTCATTGTCAGGGCACAAAATACCATTTTCAGTATGCCATCAAACATACTGCTCTGCTCATCAAACCTTCAGTGGCTCCCTATTACCATAATAATAAATCGCAATAAACAAGTAAATCGTTTCCCCAAAGATTTGACTCACAGGTCTTGTCTCCTCTTCCCCTGCCTCCCCACCCCCACACTCTGCTAAGGACACGTCACACTCATGTCATAGACATACTCACTGTCTACATAGGGAGACAGTGAGCAAGAAGAATTTCTCTGCAAATTAAATGCAACCCCCTCTCTCCCCAGTGCAGAGAAAGTGAGCTGGGTGATTTAACTGTCATTTCCGTAGGGGCTTTTTTCTTTAAACATCATATACACTCGGCTGTTAATGGAGAGAATGGAATCCTAAATATTACATAACAGCAGATAATCCAACGGCTCGAATCTAGTTGATCTGGGAATTTTACGCTTATGAGTGCTTATGTCTGATAATTGGGACAATTTTTAAAAACCAGGTGATTAGACGTATCTTATCTGTCCCCTTTCCCCTCCGTGCCCACTGTAGGGATAAATAACTGCTCCCCCAACAGTAGTCAAGTGGTCGGGTTTCAGCGTGTCCGAGGAGCAGGTGGACGGAAGTAGGGGGAGCTCCACTGAGATAGAATAGAGGGAACGGGCGTGGGTTTAATGGGATTGCTGTTAAAATTTCAGGCAAGACAGACTGCCAATACGGAAAACTGTCCAAAATACCTACTAAACACTCCTTGTGACCCAGCAAATCCACTCCTAGGTTTATATCCCATAGGTATATAGGTATATATAAAGGTATATAGGTATATATATCCCATAGGTATATACCCCGCAGAAGTGTGGACACATGTCCACCAAAAACATGCAAGAATGCCCAGCTTTATTTATAACGGCCCCAAACTGGGGCAACTCAAATGCCCACCCACCATCGAAAGGATGGACACAGAGCACAAGCCCCATCCAGAGTGGACACATGGCGGCACCTGCCTTACCGCGGGGGGGTAGCTCCCACACACGGCCCAAAAGGCGAGCAAGCGCGGGCGACACCCACATTGTGCATATTCTTTTCAGATGCAGAATTTTTAAAAAGGCACAGGAATCTGTCATGTTAGAAGACAGGACAGGTCACCCTTGGGGGTCACAGCGACTGGATGGGGTCACAGCGGGGATTCGGCGTGCCGGCGATGTGCGGGTTCACAGGCGTGCCCGCTTTGTGAAAGGTCACTGAGCTCTGAGCTTTGGTTCCTGTGATGTTTTGTGTGTGCATGTTACTCTCCCATAAAATGTACATAAGGAAAGGGAGGGAGGGAGGAGCCGAGGAAGGGAGGAGGGAGAGAGCGATTAGAGAGGGGGGTCGAGGCTGTACGGCCTGATGGACAAGTCTTGGAATTTGAAAATCTGGGTTTAGTTCCGACTCTGCCACTTACTAGCTGTGCAACCTTGGATAAGCCACTAACCTCTCTGAATCTTTGCTTTTCTCGTCTATAAAGTAGGCAACAAAAACTGCCCTACCTACCACCCGGTACAGGTGCAAAGACCCAAAGATAGAAGAGATGTAAAAACCCTCTGTGAGCAGTAAACACTGCAGGGAACAAAGCTACTGCTGTCTTAGATCTCCGAGGACAGGAATTCCTGGGGAAAGTCGGTGACATCAAGATAGCTCCACCCAGGGCCATCGGTGGTAAGGGTTAGTGGTAGGGATGTGTGTGCATGTGTGTGCGCATGTGTGTGTATGTGCACCCACAGGCGGGGTTACGTTCTTTCCTTACAATCTCCTCCCCTAATCCCTTCGTGGCCCGGCCCTCAGAGAACTCGAACACCTGGAATGACCCGCAGGTTTGTGCGAGATGCGTTCTGTGTCCTTTAAAGTGGGTGTAAATAGATACTATATTCACTCTCCTGATTTCTTTTCTAAAGTACGGAGGCATGTCTGCCCCTCCATCTGCCACATTCTTCAAATCAGCACCCAGGACCTTCTGGGCCCAGGCGAGGCAAGGCAGTGATGTTACCAGAAAGATCCTGCCCGACTCGTGGCCTGTCCCATCCCTCCGTCCTCGTGGCTTTGGGCCCCCAAACCTGGACCAGCTCACGTGGGCGCATCGCCGGACCCTCAAAGCCAGCGAGTCAGAGCCTCTGGTTACAAAACTGGTCAGCGAGGAGCCCGGGTCCCCACTCTGGTCTCATCCGCAGGACTCAGTGCTCCTGTCCGGAGACCGGTCGCAAGGGGAGGGGCTTTTCCTCTGGGTCGGTGCTCAAAAGGGCAGAGCGAAGGTTGCTCCCCTTTCCATGGTTTGGTTTCCTATTATGGTCTTATGTTCCCCAGAGAATGAGAGTGCGGGAAAATCTTTATTCTTGACATGGGCTGAGTGGCCCCTGGCTGCCCCAGGCCGGAGTGCCGGGTCTTCAGGGATTTCAAGCTCCAACCCCGCCTGGAGGGCAAGGACTGGCAGAACGGAGCCCACTTTCTGTACCACGGCATCGGGCGCCAAAGCCGGATTATCACTGTATTACCCGCCCTCTTTGCTGCTGCTGTTGCGGCTGTTGAGGGCGGGGGGACAAACCTGAAGCCGCCCCCGCTTCTGTCTCCTTCAGCAGAGTAAGAAAACGTTAATTTTTCTATTAGGTTCCCTCAATCTCCAGGAAAAATCTTTTAGAAAGCAACGATATTTTTGTTTTCTTTTTCTCCTTTATTCTCCACATCCTATCTGTACACACCCAGCGTGTGGTGTGTGTGTAGGTGTGAGTGCCTCTGGGGAGGGGCGTGTGTGCGTCTGTGCATGTGCATGTGCGTGCGTCTAGCTCTCAGAGAAAACGGCACACAAAAATCTAAATGTGGCAAGATGACAGTAATGGGTCAGGGAATAGTATTATTTCCTATTTAAAAGGATTTACCCATAGATTTTTCCAGGGAGTTCCCTTAACCATCAGGTTTTTCCATCACATTTAAATATCATTTCACAGATCTAAGCTACATGATAAAAAGACTAAGAAACCAAGGACCTTTGAAATAAAATTAGAAGTTACTGCCCACTGAAAATCAAATATAGATGGAAAAAAATCTTCCAGAAAATTAAGGAACTTTGGATTGAGACTGTAAACCATGTGGCAGTTTATGTTTTAATCTCTATTTTCACCAATATTTAGCAATCAAATATTTACTATTTAATCAGTATTTCCCACTATTGAATAATAATAAATATTTAACATCTATTTTCAAACTTCTAAGAGCACAGCTCCTTCTTTTCTGAAACAAGCCCCAGCCGAAATAAATTCTACCGGATTTTAAAATCTCTTTCTTCCAACACGTCCTTATAGAGTCATTTAATACATGCCACAGAAGGCCTGGTGATGAAATAAGCCCCCTGCCACCAAATACATTCAAACAGAAGGACTTTCTGCTCATTTGGGGCATTATGTTTTCCAGAGATCTGTCACCTTACAGTCACCTTCGCCCTGCCCTGTGAGCTGGGCGCGACCTCAACTTACAGACCAGGTGACCTGTTGATGTTGCCTTGGCAATTGGCCCCAGGCCACGGCTGCTGGGCCACGGACCCCGGACAGAGACCCTGGCTGGCCCGCGTGACCACCCCGAGCCATGGCCAAGGTCAGGGAGAGAGGCTGCAGCAGCAACCCCACTGGGTGGGAGGCAAGACAGGTTGATTCTAATTCTGAGTAGTACGGGCTGTGCAACAGGAGTCAGGGAGAACCTTCCGGGATCCCTTTCTAACGTTATCTTTGGGAAACAGATGCTTTAAGTGCTTCTTGGCTTGAAATGAAAACATACTCTGCTCAGACGACCCCCCCCCACACACACACACACCACACTGAGTTCTCCTGACATTGCAGCCCTCCTCCAGCACAGAGGGTCTGAGCGCCTGGGGCGACAGCACGGGAGGGGCTGGGCCAGAAGCTCAGCTCCCAGGCCCCTGCCCGCGAGGAGGCTGCTGCTATTTTAAACAGGTTTAGCTCTTTGGTGCAGCTCTAAGTCTTTGCATGGGGGTAACGCCACACACTACTGTTATTTATATCGCTATTTAGTGTTTCAGCTTTTTCTTTTTTTGAAGGAAAACTTTAACTTAGACAAATAAGAAGACCGCTTGGAAGAACTATGTCTCCCTCACCGAGCGCCCAGCAGAGTCCTCTGGGGCCTCTCTTTCATCCATTTCACCACCTTCCCCCACTTCAAGGCTTTAAAAAAAGAAAGAAAGAACCCAGATGTCCTATCATGTCATCTGTAAATATTTCCTTCTGTATTTCTAAAATACAAGAGCTCTTTTCTACAACAGGACCACCATACCATCATCACACTAAAAACAAATGAATTGTAATTTCCGAAGTGTATCGAAGACCCAGTCAGGGTTCAATGTCCTGGGGCGGACTCATGGATATATATATATATTTTTTTAGACTGGTTTATTTGAACCAGCATCCAAACAAGCCGTCCCACTTTTCACTGGCTTCTTCATATCCTTCCCAAAGATCTCAGTTTAGGCACTGCTTCCTTCTGGCAGTTTGCCTGATCCCGAATGCCTGGGAGGTCTGTCCTCTGTTGTCTCATACAGACAGGTTCACCTTTCCCTAACCCTCGCCGTTGCTTCACAGTCGGAGACAGACCACGAGGTCTAGGAGGGTGGAAAGGGTCCGCATGTGTGCCCTGTGCCAAGCACAGTGCCTGGCCAGCAGTATGCAGCAGCTCGGCACGGGGCCAACAACTACATAAGTAGAGGGACTGCTGAATGAATACGGACATGGTTTTTCCACTTCAAGTCCTATCTGTGTGCTTTTGGCTCCGAAGCCTTTCCTCTCTGGGTCTCATTTATCTCATCTCTATAATGAAGAATTTGGATTCACGATTTCTAAGTCTTTGGAGGGTATAATTTGTGATTCTGAGTAGGGGCTCAGCATGGCTGGGGAGTCCCCATTCGCCATACACTTGCTGCCCTCTGCTGGTGGGATGGAGGCAGGACCCCTTTATCCCTGCTTTTCCTGAAAGAACTACAAGGAGGCAGAGGTCCAGACAGGTGGACCGTCTGTCTGTGAGGTTGGGACTTGAATTTCATTGCCTCACGTGGGGTTGGTTAAAATGTGCAGGCATGAGCCTCCCTCCACCCCACCGGCCCACTCCTCCTGTGGGAGGGATCCCTGGGCTACAACGCAGAAGGACTAAGGCAGTGAGAGGTCTCACCCCAAGGCTCCTGTTGTAACTGCTGGGGTGGGGCTGGGGGAGGGGGCTTCAAAAGAAGATCTGGTGGCCAGGCCCCACTTCAAACCAACAGATGACTCCCGCAGGGCAAGGCCCAACTATCCTTCTGTCTTGAAAGCCGTCCCACTGCTTCTAATGTTCAGCCACATTGAGAACCACTGGACCAAGCTGAGAGCTCCATGTGTATCTTGAGCCAAAACTTTAGAGGCACAGCAGAAAGCTCATCCACGGGAAGAATAAGTGAAGACTTTGCCTTTATAAGAGCAAACTCCTTCAGACTGCTTTTAGAAGTTTTCTTTCTGTGACAAATGCTGATTGCTTCTAAATCACAGATTTTGTTTGGGGAACCAAAAG